>NC_054477.1:128211253-133211253 GCF_017639515.1 Carcharodon carcharias | reverse complement strand
AACTGCAGTTTATTTTTCCATTTCAGAGGCTAAGCAATTAATCTGTGCCTGCAGCAAATTTGTATTAACATGAAGCCCAGTAATTGTCATGCATTGTAGAAACAAATCTACTCACAAATTTAAATTTCTGTTTAACCAACATTATACCAAGAGCCACTTTATTTCTGATCTTTTTCTCTAGTCTCCACTATTTATTTTGAGCAAATAGTAGCTTTATTCATAGCAAAACAGAAGCAGAGCTCACAAATGACAGTGCGTTGTCCCACTTTGATTGTTAATTAACTGTAATAAGATACTTTTAAAATAATATGCAAGGCATGTTAATGTTTCGTTAACATCAATGCAGCCAAGCACTATAAATCTAATGGGTTATACAATCACAGATCATAACAGAGAGGTTACAAACTTCAAGAAAGAAAACTCAGGACACTTGGAAATATAAATCATTACTCTCAAGACTCTCAGGGAACATTAAAAACTGAGTTATTTTAATGACACCGAAATCATTCTTTAAATATTGAATAAAAACTTGGATGGTGCAATAGATTAAAGAATTGCCTTTTAATCCCTGGAAAATTTGAAGCAGTCCAGATTGATATAAAATTTTCCTCTCTTACTGAGTCCAATGGGCCTGTTCTTCCTCCACTTTTATATCAAAATGAAATAGTTTCTAGTGCACATCAGTACAAAACCAGTGGTGTAACTCAAGTTTGAGAGTAACACCATGAGGGAGTAATTTTATTGAAAGGAAAATACTGCAGATGCTGGAAATCTGAAATGAAAACACAAAATGCTGGAAAATCTCAGCAGGCCTGGCAGCATTTGTGGAGAGAGAAACAGAGTTAACGTTTTGAGTCTGTATGGCTCTTCTTCAGAGTAATTTTGTAACTTTTGGGTTCTGCACCAGCTGTCATCGTTTGTACTGCCTGGGAACTTTTAACCATACCTTTTAGGCATGGGGTTTCCATTTATATTTGCCGGGATTTTTGGTGTAGTTCAGCCAAACTCAGTGAGGCCAGCATAGAAGGGGCGTGGAATTTTAAGCACCAACTTCTTCTTATCGTGTCCACGGACAGTCTATACATGGCCCAGCCAGAACTGGACACATTTTTCCGCCTTGTTGTTGAATTCAGCAAGATCTGCAACAATGCAGGGTTCCTTTAGCGATAGACATTGCAGGAGATAGATGTTACATAGTCTGCACCAACTGAATTTAGTGCACCTCAAGATTTCGCCACCTTTTGTGCCAGATTAAATAATCACCGTTGCAGCCAGCCATTTTTACAGAAGTGCCACACCGCCAGGATGAAGCATTGTGAGTTTCCACTAGTTGTGTTAGTTTGCCAGCCATTGAAGAGGTTTTAAAATTAAGCTGGTTCTTTTTGGTGCAAGGACACTAATTATGAAAAACCAATGAAGTTCAGCGGGTGTTGTTCAAGAAGAACTTAATGTGGTAGTTTGTAGCCCGAAGGAGAAAGAGCTCTACTTGCCAAAAATGAATGGCTGTTGACAACTAAAGAGGTAAGAGGTAACCTAAAGCATACACAAATGCAAAAAAGCATTGATTCTGGTGAATGGGAAGGATACAAAGAACAGCAAAGGGTGATCAAACAAATAGCAAGAGCTAAGAAAAGGGAGTATGAAAAGAAACTTGCAAGGGATATCAAAGTCAACAGAAAGAAAAGACTCATATTAGGAAAAAGAGAGTGGTCAGGAACAATGAGATTCCCTTGAAAATTAATAACCATGATATACCCAATGAAGGTTAGGAAATAAAACATTGAATAATAGCTTTGTGTCAGTCTTTACACTAAAGGAACAAGTCAGCTTGTCAGACATCCCAAGAAAACTAGTATTGAATTATGGACAGGAACTCAACAAAATTAATGCAAGCAAAATAACTATAATGAATAAAATAATAGCACTAAAGAGTGATAAGTCCCCAGGACCAGATGGTTTCCATTCCAGGGTTTTAAAAGATGTAGGTGAGAAGATTGCAGATGCATGAATGATAGTTTTCCAAAGTTCTATAGTTTCAGTAACTGTTCCTTTAAAATAGAGAGTTGTATCTTGTCACTTTGGTATTAAACAATGGCAAGAGAAGCAATCCATGGAATTATAGCCTAACATCTAGCCTAACATCTGCCATCAGCAAATTACTAGAAGGTATAATTAAGGGTAAGATGTCTGAGCACCTTGAACATTTTCAGCTAAACAGAGAGAGTCAACATGGATTTAGTAAAGGGTAGGCAAATATGATTGATATTTTGAAGAGGTGACTAAAATAATGGATAGGGAAATATCTATAGATGTTATTTATATGGGCTTTCAGAAGGCATTTAATAAAATCCCTCACAAGAAACTGTGAGCAAATATTGAAACCATAGGTTTGAAAGCAAATTATTGAACTGGTTAGGAAATGAGTTGAGTGACAAGAGACAAATGTAGGCATACTGGCAGCCATTGTAAAGGCAGATGTGACTGGTGGTACCCTGCAGTCATCTCTGTTGGGGGCTCAGCTGGTCACTAAATTTATTAACAACTTTGATGAAGAGATAGAAAACTACATGTCCAATTTTGCCAATGACACAAAGATATTGTAATTAATTTAAATGGAAGCATAAAATTGATATTCATAGATTAAGTGAATGGGAAAAAGGGTGGCAATGTTTCAATATAGACAAGTATATGGTAATCCACTTTGGACCTGAAAAGGATAGAACAGGGTTAGTTCCAAATAGTAACTAAGCAGGAACAATGGAAATCAGAAGATACTTGGAGGAACCCAGACAATAGATCATTAAAATGTCATGAACAGGCATGGAAAATAATCATAAAGTCAAATGGAATTCTGGATCTTATATTAATAGGACTGGAATATAAAGGAATAGAAGTTAACCTTCAGCGATACAAAGCCTGGTTACACCAACCTGGAGCAATGTGTTCTGAGCACTGCACCTTAGGAAGGATATATTGGCTTTGGAGAGAGTGCAGTGTTGGTTATCTGAATGATACCTGGGGCAGAATTTTCTGCCTGTCGGGTGGGCGGAGCTGGAGCAGGCGTGGGCGGGCGCGGACCCAACCGGCGCCCACGATTGGGTCTGTGCCACCGTTTTACATGGGCTGGCCAGTTAAGGCCCGCCCAGCGTATTTGTCGACACCTGTCGATAACGGGAGTATGCGGGCGGCGGCCAGCATGCACAGACCGCCGGGTCCAATGGCGACCATGCAGTCTGTTTAAAGGAAGGCCCGGCAGCCTCCTGTAGGCTGCTCACAATGGCCACTTCCAGGTCACACTGCAGGGGGCCTGTTGAGCAGGGCACGCTGGAGGGAAGGGCAGGGGAGCAGGCCAGGCTGCAGGGTAGTCTAGTTGGGGGGGGGGGGGGGGGGGGCAATGTGCCCCTCGCTTTTCAGATGAATGCCTTGCTGCCCTCCTTGAGGAGGTGGCATCATGGCGGGAGATGTTAGTCCCACAGGATGGGAGGAGGAGGCCCCCCACGTGACGAAGCATGCCTGGGAGGAGGTGGAGGAGGTGGTGCGGTGCACCTGGATCCAGTGTCATAAGCACTTTAACGACTTGTTCCACTCTGGAAGGGTGAGCGCCATGTTGGCATTGGGCATTTAACCCAGCAGGTAGCCTTAGCCTTTGAGACCCCCCTCCCAAGTAGTACTGTCGTGACTACGTTGAATCATGTTGGGCATTTCTCCTGCATTGGGTGGGCAAGCAGATTGTGTCCATGCTTAGACCAGCCTGAGTGGCTCATGAGGAGATGAGTTTTCCTCCTGCACCATGTGTTGCTCTTAGTCGCACATGACTAGTGTGGGGGCAACCTGCAGGAGATGCAGCTAGGCACATACTCAGAACTCCAACGCACGTCCTATTCACGGTGATGAGATGGTGGAAGGGGAGTCTCAAGGAGTCATAGCCAAGAACAATCTGCTGCCCTCAATGCTGCACGTAGTTGCGGCTCCTTGCTATGGGAGCAAAGACCGTGTGTTCCCTAAAGTGATGTACGCAGCATGTGTCCAAGGTGGCTGTTGGGGGGGTTGGGAGCAGGCATACTATATTTGTGTGAATGATCAGCAGTAGCAGGAAGAGGAGGCACTGAAGGCCTAATATGGGCCGGTGTGGTTGGGGTGCGGTGTGTGCGTGCAGAGTCCCATGTACAAATTGCCGCAATGAATGTTCTCTCTTTTTCTGGAGAAGAATGTTCATAATGCATCAGAGCGTTCGAGGGCTGGAGGCGGCCAGGCACACCTCCTGATGTTAAGCCACCTCGAACAGAAGGCCCTGGAACTTGAGAGGCGCCATGCACCAGGTCAACTGGTGTCCGTGAGGCTAGGGTGGAACGGCTAGTTATTTGAGGCCAACAGTGAGATCTGCAATGTCCTCCCACCATCCATAGCACTGATGATTGTTAAATTAGTTATTGTTGCAACATTGCTCTGTCACAGAGTGATAGAGTCAGAAGTATGGATCATAGAAAAACGTCCTTCACATTCCCAACACCTGCTGTGCAAAAGTTGCTCATCACATCCCCTGTCAACCTCATGCCCCTAACTTTAAATCTATGCTACCTGGTTACTGATCCCTCCGCCAAGGGGAAAAGTTCCTTTCTGTCAACACTATCTATGCCCCTCATAAGTTTAAAAACCTCTCTCATGTCACCCCTCAATCTCCTCTGCTCCAGGGGAAATAACCCCAGTCTATGATGCCCTTCCTCATAAGTCAAACTCTCCAGGCCAGGCAACATCCTGGTTAATATCCTCTGCACCTCTGCACTCTCTCCACTCCACTCACATCTCTTCCATGAAGCGCATTTCAGAACTGCACGCAGAACTATAGCTGTGGCCTAGGCAGCATTTCCTGCACTTGGAGCATTACCCCCCTGCCCCTATATTCAATGCCTTGTATGGCCTTTGCCTTCTTACACACCTTATGTACCTGTCCTGCTACCTTAAGGGACCTTTCGACATGCACAGCAAGATCCCTATGATCCTCCTTACTTTCAACGATCCTACCATTCATCATGTATTCCTGTGCCTTGTTTGTCCTGCCCAAGTGCATCACCTCACACTTATCCACATTACATTCCATTTGGCATTCATCAGCCCACCTGACCAGCTCACCTATATCCGGCTGTGATGTAAGGCTATCCCCCTCACTATTTGCCACCCCACCAATGTTCGTGTCAATTGGTTCTGGAAGGTTGAGTGCATAATGAGCCAGGTGGAAAGGGATGAAGCGTGTCACCGTGTGCTAACTGATCCACTGTCCTTGTTATTCATTTCAGCATCATCAGAGCATGGCTGGCAGGAGGAACTGCAGATGCCCCCTCTCACACCTGAGGGCTCTCAAATGTCACCTGCGTTACACTATTTCTGTGAGGCAGGCACCAGCGCAGATACTAGCACATCATTGGGTATTGCAACATCGGCTGGTGTCCCCGGGAACAGTGGAGAGGGCACTTCACATTCACTGGAGGAGCTGGCAGAGACAGAGAGTGCCAATGACGCCAGCAATCGGAGGACTGCAGGAGACCAGGCACATGCCTAGTCGGTGGATGATAATGTGCCTCAGGAGTCATCCGTGACGCAGCAGCTACACGAAATCCAGCTGAGTGTGCGTGAGCATCTGGGAGTGATACATGAGGCTATTCTTCACTTGGTGTCCATGGTGGAGGAGGCCACAAGAGCATCACAGATGTAATGAGCCTCATGGCTTCCTCCATGGAGAGAGTGGTGACTCTTGTGGAGAGGCGCCTCCAGGAGAAGAATCAGGCCCTCCTGGGGTTACGCTTGGACCTGCAAGCCCTCACAGCGCCAGTGGCCACAGCTGGTCAGTGCCAGTGTGGGAGATGGTGTGGGCTTCAAGCTTCCCAGCTCGATGCCCATCCATCCACGGTGAGCAGGGAGGTCCGGGGTGACCTCTCATCAGTGCAGCAGCTGCCTGTTGTATCTGTGGGCTCTTCTCAAGGCGCACCAGATGAGGGCACCAGCTCCTCTGCCCCTCTCCCAGTGACTGCTTAATCAGGTGCGGCTGTGATGACTTGGGAGGTGCCAGCTGTAGAACTGGCAGATCCCTCCCAGGTGGGCCCAGCACAGGCTCCATGGGCCAGAGGACGACTACCAAGGTCATCAAGGCCAACAGGACAGCAGAGTCAGCAGGCTGTTCAGTTGCCAATGTGAGTGATGGGGCGGCACCAAGATGTAGCACCCAGAAACGAAAGCATAAGGCACCTTAGGCACACCACGGGTTTCTCACTGGTGCTTTTGTGTTGGCCTGAGATTAGGTCCTTATCATTTTTTTCTGCTTGCTTAGTGTTTTGTTTAGGATTTGTGAAATCATCTGATGTTTGCAATAAAAATCAGATGTGAGACCATGGCTGAGGGCAGCTCCTTTGCTCTGCTTGTGTATGTTTAAGATAAATGTCATGAGTGTTTGTCTGGACATTCAAGTTTATTTCCAAAGCCCTTAGTTCCTGCTGATGATCTGGCAGATTTAGCACTTAGGTGCTGCATATGGAAGCGCCAGGCTAGGCTGGTTCTCCTGATCCATTTGTGTGGAGCTAGCTAAAGGTTCATTGGATTAAAGCCTCCCGGGTATCCCTGCCTCCTTGGTGTAGTCCCGGATCAGTGACTAGCCCCTCAGCATTCCCCTGTGCTTCCTCATCCTCAGAATTAGTGCTGCACTCATCGTGTGCAGCCACATCCACTGTGTCAATGTCTTCATCGTCCACTGCATCCCCTCTTTCCAGCGCAAGATTGTGCAGAGCCCAGCATGCAACCACTATCACTGACACACGGTCTGGGGGTATTGGAGTGCCCCCCCACTGAGTGGTCCAGGCATTGGAAGCGCGTCGTGCGAAAACCAATGGTTCTCTCCACCACGACCCTTGTGGAGGTGTGGCTCCTTTTGTACCGCTGCTCAGCTTCTGAGTTTGGATGTCAGAGAGGCATCATGAGCCACCTTCTGAGGGGATAGCCCTTGTCAACTAGCAGCCATCCATTCAGCCGAGATGGAGCACTGAAGAGCCCCAGCATCTGGGAGCGTCTGAGGATGTAGGTGTCATGGGAACTGCCTGGGTATCTTGCACAAACTTGTAGAATCAGCATCCTGTGATCACACACTATCTGCACGTTCATGGAGGCCCTCCCTGTTGACGAAGGCACCGGGCTCACCTGCTGGCGCCTTGATGACCACATGTGTACAGTCTATTGCACCCTGGACGCAGGTGAAGCCAGCAATGGCTGTGAAGCCTCTGGCTCACTGTGTGTGGCTTGCCTGGTCCCAGAATGAAGGTCAATGCATGCCTGAACTGAGCATCTGTAACCTGCTTGACTCAAGTGTGAACAGCTGATTAGAAGAAACCATAAAGATCACCCACCGAGCCCTGGAAGGAGCCAGAGGCATAGAAGTGGAGGGCAACTGTGACCTTCAGAGCCGCTGGCATGGGGTATCCGCCCACACAGTTAGGAGAGATCTCAGGGCCAATCATCTAACAGATAGAGTTGACTGTCTCCCTTGACAGTCGGAGCCTTCTTCGGCACTGCACGTCAGCCATATTGAGGTAGCTGTTTCACCGCCTGTATACCCTGGCAGCAGGATAGTGGCGTCTTCTGTGGCCCCTTCCAGCTTGGACAACCTCTTGGCTCTGCGCCCCTTGTGCCTGCGCCTGTCCTCCCAAAGGTAGCTCCCCTGGAGGCTGAATGTGGACTCCTGGCCTCCTCCTTATTCTATCCCTCCCTTCCTCCTCAGAGGAGCTGCCTCCAGTGAACATGTCAGAACCCATACCCAGGTGAAAGGGAGGCCTCCAGAAAGCTGCTGGGCCGATAAAGATTCCTGACTGAAGACTGGTGAGCTGAAGGTTCAAAGTACACAGAAAGCTGCTGGAATTTGTTCTGTACTGCTGCAGATCACACAGGCAAGTTTAAAATACTTTCTTGAATAAATACTCCACAAAGCAGACTGACGACCCCACTGAGCCCTCTTATCCTGCCCGTGGATGAGATTCATAAAAAAGTCTCTTACCCACCTGCCCGTTGGGCCCGTGCGCCAACCGGACGATCACACGGGCACCTGAAAGTCGCCATCGATTGATGTATTAAGGACCTTAATTAGCCCGTTAATTAATGGTGGGCCCACGTCGAACTTCATCGTGTGCCCGTCCAGTGAAATATCGTGATGGCGCACGGTGATGTTGGGACGCTCACCCAATGTCACCGCGCATCATTTTACGCGCTGACATGTGGGGCCCGGCCCCCGCACGTCAAACTGAAAATTCTGTCCCTGGACTCCAAGGATTAAATTATGAGGCGAGATTATACAAACCAGGGTCATATTAGGGGTGATTTGATTGAGTTTTCAAGATATTAAGGAAACAGATTTTTAAAATATGTTCTTTCACAGGATGTGGGCATCGATGACTAGGTCAGCATTTGTTGCCCATTCCTAATTGCCCTTGAGAAGGTTGCCTTGACCTGCTGCAGTTCATGTGGTGTAGGTACAGTGCTGATGGGGAGTTCCTGGATTTTGATCGAGTGATAGCGAAGGCATGACAATATAGTTTTAAGTCAGGATGGTATGTGACCTGGGCAGAAACTTGCAGCTGGTGGCACTCCCAAGCATCTGCTCCCTTTGTTCCTCTAGGTGGTAGAGGTCTAGCCATATAAATACAGTGGCTACAAGAGCAGGTCAGAGGCTAGGAATCCTCCAACGAGTAACTCACCTCCTGACTCCTCAAGGCCTGTCCACCATCTACAAGGCATAAGTCAGGAGTGTGATGGAATATTCCCCACTTGCCTGGATGAGCGCAGCTCCCACAACACTCAGGAAGCTTGACACTGTCCAGGACAAAGCAGCCCGCCTGATTGGCACCATACTCACAAACATTCACTCCCTCCACCACCAATGCACAGTAGCACCAGTGTACACCATCTACAAGATGAACTGCAGGAATTCGACAGCACCTTCCAAACCCATGACCACTACCACCTAAAAGGACCAGGGCAGCAGATAGATGGGAACACCGCCACCTGGAAGTTCCCCTCCAAATCACTCACCATCCTGACTTGGAAATATATCACCATTCCTTCGCTGTTGCAGTATCAAAATCCTGGAACTCCCTTCCTAACAGCACTGTGGGTGTACCTACACCACATGGACTACAGCGGTTCAAGAAGGCAGCTCACCACCACCTTCTCAAGGGTAATTAGGGATGGGCCATAAATGCTGGCCCAGCCAACGAAGCCCACATCCCACGAATGAATAAGAAAAAAAGGTTTGGAAGGAGCAGTCAAAGGAGCTTTGGTGAGTAGCTGTAGTGTATCTTGCAAATGGTACACGCTGCTGCCACTGTGTGTGGATGGTGGAGGGAGCAAATGTTTAAGGTGGTGGATGTAGTGCCATTGAAGAGGGTTGCCTTCCTTGGATGGTGCCAAGCTTCTTGGGTGTTGTTGGAGCTGCGCTCATCCAGGCAAGTGGAGAGTATTCCATCACACTCCTCATAGCTGAAGTTGATTGGGCCTAGGGCACAACTCTAAGGAACCCCTGCAGCGATGCCCTAGGACTGAGATGATTGATCTTCCACAACCACAACTACATTCCTATGTGATATGTATGGCTCCAACTGGTGGAGAGTTTTTCCCCCTGATTCCCACTAACTTCAATTTTGTTAGGGTCCTTGTTGCCACATTCGGTTTGATGGTCTCTAATTATGCTCTTCCCCACAAGAGGAAACATTTTCTCTGTATCCACTCTATCAAAACCTTTTATAATTTTAAGAGACCTCCATTAGGTCAATCCTCAACCTTCTTTTTTTAAGAGAGAATGATTCCACAAAAGAAAATTGATGCTAGATCAATTGATAATTTAAAATCTGGGATTGACAAATGCTTAGATTTAAGGTATTAAGACATTTAGGCAAAGGTGGGCATATGGATTTTGATCACAAACCAGCCATGATCAGATTATATAGTGCAACAGGTTTGAGGGGCTAAGTTACCTAATCCTGTTCCTATGTTAATAGGCAAGTTTTAAAAGTTTTTGAATTAAATTATTTGAAAAATGTAAGAAGATACTGACTGCTTTGCCCCAATATAGCTAATGATTTTTAAAAGAAATTTTCAGTCATTTAAATTTAGGTTGCTTATAGGTGCTGGGTTGACACTGTTATTAAAAATGCTTATTTTTTGTGATAAACTCATTTTCAGCTGTATTAAACAAATTGCACCACTCTTTGATATATCAAGGAATATTTTTGATAAGTGAATTTTTAAAATTGCATTTTAAATTTGCTATGCGATTGCATTGATTCATGGCAGATTTTGCCTTCAGCGATACACAAATGAATTTGAGCAGATGCTTGAGAAAAATTAAACACTTACATTATAACTTCCCAACATTTAAGACAAGCAGTAGAGCACAAAATACAATTCTGACCTATTGGTTCAGATTACCTTGGAAGGGCAAGGTATCTCAAAATTTCAGCAACAGGTGAAGCTAGCTGTTTCACACTTTGACTGTGAAGTAGCAACACAAGTGATATTCACCACTGACAGGATGCTGCTGTCAAGTCAAAAAGATGTTCTGTCTATCACACAAATGAGTCATGTGGTATATGAATTTCAGTGCCAGTGTGATGCTAGGTATGTAGGCCATACGTCCCAAAGACTGACGGATTGCATCAAACAGCATGTCCCAGCCACTGTTTGCAATGTGCAGGATACAGACCATACCCAACCAGCCCATGCTTGCAAAACTCAAAACACAGCATCCAACATTAGATGTGATTCCACGATTGAACAATATTTGCTAAATAATCCTCAACGTGCTAAGAATTATGCTGACAACCAATTTACTTGAAAACTTGAAACACCAATACCACAGGCTGAAGAGACATGGCTGAGAGGAAAAAGAATGAAGAAGCAAGTGCATCGGGCTTAAAGAGTTAACGCTACTCAGGCGTTGGGCTCACCGTGTGGCACTTTTGTGTGTACTGGAAGCTACATATATTAATGCGCAGGGCCCTGTTCTTTGCAGACAGAAAGAACATTACACCAGTTTTAAAATAAGTGACAGCCATTCGCTGACTCATTCCTCAGGGCAATGCCTTGACCAGTCAGGGTCAAGCTGCCTGGTTAAATTTCAAACAATGCTTGACAGTCAACTGTCAGTCACCATCACTGCTGCATTCTCCATAGCAATGCCACTTGCCAACCAATCAGCACTCTCTTCACATGCAATATAAATTGTTGTTTTCCACTTAATTTGGTATTCTTGTGAGGTGTCCTGATGAGTGCAAGATGAAAAGCTTATACATGTCTCCTTTTTCAGCAATACTCAAGTTCTGTACTATCAAACGACTACTTGCATACATATATCACAGTGTCAGATGATGACGCCTGAGTAGCGTTAACTCTTTAAGCCTGATGTACTTGCTTCTTCATTCCTTTTCCTCTCAGCCATGTCTCTTCAGCCTGTGGTATTAGTGTTTCAAGTTTTCAAGTACTTATTTCAAACACCTTCAAACATGAGTCCAGGACAATCCTTCAAATTGATCCTTTGAAATACATCCAATATACATTACAAAGCCAGTGTTTGAGAAAAATTATTAGATTTTGCACCAGAACTTCATCAAGTGCTTTGGTGGCAAGAAATTTACCTTTCTACATGATGTTTAGACTATCGAGATAAGTTTGGAGGTGGGGAGCATTTAATCAGGTAGGAAGGTGTCAGATGGAGACCCTGCCACCCTCCTGCCGCTGCCTTGATTAAGTCTGGGCTGACCATTGATGTGGTCGGGATATAAATGGGTGGTTGGGCAGGGGAGGGGTGGGGGGCATAGTTGGGTGATTGGGCAGGAGTTCAGTTGGTCGGGGGGTGGGGGTTTAGTTGGCACATTGGGCTGTAGTAAGGTGATTGGGGTGGTGTAGTTGGGGGGGTGGGTGGAGTGAGTACCATAGTTATCCAGGAGTTAGAACTGGTTTTAAGCATTCTAACTCTTCCTGGACATCTATTCTGCTAAGGAAGTAAGAGCCAACCAAAATCTCTGACTTTAAGTTGGAATTTCAGGGGGTTCCAGATGCAGGGTAATTATCCAATGGAAGTTACTGTGCAGTCTTTGCATGAGGACTTCCAGGGTGCCCCAGCACTTCTTCTGGAGTACCTCCAGGGCACGGCCCCCTGGGGAATAAAAGATCCGGGCAAACTTATTTAGGAAGAGTCAACACAGTTTTATGAAAGGGAAATACAAGTCTTTGAACTGTAAGCTAGTAATCAGGTCTTGCAAGCAATTAGGAAGACAAGTGGCATGTTAGCTATTATTTCAAGAGGGTTGGAGTATAAGAGGAAGGAAGTCTTGCTGAAATTATATAGGGCCTTGGTGAAACTACACCTGGAATACTGTGTACTGTTTTGGTCTCCTTACCTAAGGGAGAATATGCTTGACTTGGAGGAGTGCAATGAAGGTTCACCAGAGTGATTCCTGGGATGAGAGAGTTGCCCTATGATTGTGTAGAATGCACGCATATTATATGGAGCTCAGAAGAATGAAAGGTGATCTAATTGAAACATACAAAATTCTTTGAGGGCTTGTCAAGTTCGATGCTGAGAGGTTGTTTTCCCTTGCTGAAGAGTCTCCTGCTCCTATTTCTTATGTTCTTATGTTAAACACCTTTCAAGTCTGCTATTGATGGTTCAAATCTTTCTGTTGAGGTTGTTTAGTACCTCTATATCTTGCTGTCAAAGTTAATATCATTTTATTAATTTCCTAATATTCCTCACATCTTAGACATTTTGCAGAATACATTAGTTACCTTTGTGACCAAGAGTTTAGCTCACTACTTATATCTAACACTGAAATTCTGTTCAACTACTAGCATGCTGTTAGCTATTGAAAATTCTGGTCCAGTCAACACTCCCTGTACCATGATCATTGTCTCTGTTGAATTGATGGTGAGTTCAAATTGATTGCACTGCAGGAAAAAGCTATTGAAAAGTGGTTTAAGTTTCACTTCCCTGATTAC
Organism: Carcharodon carcharias; assembly: GCF_017639515.1. Taxonomy (NCBI): domain Eukaryota; kingdom Metazoa; phylum Chordata; class Chondrichthyes; order Lamniformes; family Lamnidae; genus Carcharodon; species Carcharodon carcharias. The sequence goes on along the minus strand of NC_054477.1, from coordinate 133,198,227 downwards.
AATAAGCACAGCATTGCCTGCAAAAATAAGCGATCATATCAACTCTTTTACTTTTCGCTTTTAGGCATGTAATTGTTAGAGTTTTACATCTGATCTTGTATATAGTAATGCACCTTTGGCACTAGAAAGTTTAATAAAACAGCAAAGAGAAGAATATAGCGAAGACTGTTGGTCCAACTTGCATTTGTACTTGACACCGCTACAGATTTCAACGCTGTCAAGCTGATTACCACATTTGGCATTGTAGCCTTTTCATGCTATACAGGAGGACTGGAGAGCCAACAAACCCTGTCCATCAATTGAAAAAAAGGTTATTTCTGCTAATCAGGTCAAAAGCTTTTGTAAGATCTATAAAGGCCATGTAAAAAAAATAATCTATCTAAAACTTTTCTATCAGTTCTAACAGACAAGAGAGTAAAGGGTTATTGTTGGGGGTGGGGGTGGTGGGGGGGGGGGTGGGGGGGTGGGGGGCGGGGGGCGGTTGTCGGTGGTGCAGGCAGGAAAGTGGAGTTGAGACAGGAGTAGATCTACCATGATCTTATCGAATGGTGGGGCAGGCTGGAAGAGTTGAATTACCTACTCCTGCTCCTCAGTTCCAAAGTTCCTATGCCCTCATGGCCAGGCACCTTGAGCAGAAATTTCCAAGCCCGCTGGTGGTGGGCGTGATAGGTGGCATGTGTGGAAAACACGGCGCGACCTGCTTCATGACAGCTTGAAGGCAGGTCACGATTGTTTACTTAGCCCACCGACGGCAGGCCGTGTTTCCCTCCATCGGTCAGCAGGGAACTAATTGTAATACATTAGCATATAATTACAAGGCCATCCCGCCAGTTCTTGGAACCCCGTCATACCGTCCGTCCACGTTGGCAGGAAAGCACGCTGGCACACTTTGGGGAACTGAAGTGAGTGAGCAGCAGCATTCTCCACAGCTTGTCTGTTGTTTACAGGCCTCGGGGCACCAAGGGGGAGGTCAGGACAGGGGTGGTGGCAACTGATGCCTGGCCCTGGAGGCGACTGCTGAGGTGGGGTGGGGGAATGGTGTCTGGGTGCAAGTGATGGCCAGCCTCGGAGGTGACAGCTGAGGGGGAGTTGTTTGGGGGCAAGTGCTGGCTAGCCGTGGAGGCGATTGCTGAGTAGGAGTAGGGGGTCAAGTGCTGACCTGGCGCTGCATCCCATGCACAGGCAATTGAGGTGGGGGGCAGGGTAATCGAGGGAAATGGCCATGCAGAAGGGGCACCTGTATAAACTGACCATGCCTCTGCAAGTAAGACAGATCAGGCGCAGCCACAGTGATATGATTGGGGTTAGGCTTCTAGCCTGGCTGTCCATGCAAGCAATGCAGAGGCATCAAAGGGCAACCAAACACTTCCTAGCTTATTCCCCCCCGCCACACACCCCACCACCCCCGGCACAGACTTCGAGTCCGCCACCACTTTATTGGGCTGTGGAGCAGTTGGACTGCACATGTTGTACAATCTCATTGCCAACGCTGGCCATGTAGCAGTCACTGCTGGAGGCGCTCACAGCCCCTTGCAATCTCAGCATTCTGGTTTGGACCAGGTTGACAGGGCAGCCAGGCAGCGCACTCATCTCTGGCCATCCAAGGGGTGACCAGCACTCTCTGGGAAGCGTTAAGGAGTGGTCGCACAGGGCCAGGGAAGGTGCTAAGTACAATCATGATACCCGTCTCTCTCTCTCTTTTATGCTGCAGGAGGAACATGTCAGGATCGTGGATCCTGATGGCCCACAGAGACCATAGAAGATGGAGGAGAGAGTGACTGAGGCACCTGGCCGTGCAAAGGCAGGAGCAGCAACCTCATGAAGAAGAGGCAGCTGGGGCTCCCGCACACACTGCCCAGGAGTGACAGTGATCCATGGATGGTCAGCGCCTAACGACAGCCAGGGTCTATAGATGCCATCTGCCATTCTGCCGACAACTGCACATGTCTAGGGACCTGGTGGCTCACATCTGCCACTTACTGCAGGACTTGGTGATGATGATGACGGGGTTGAAACCCTCGCACTGACTAGACAAGGCAGGCACACTCGGGAGGCCCTCATAGCTGCCAGATTTGTGGAGGATGATGACAAGATGCAAGAAGGTGTTCCTGCAGATCCTCACATCGCGGTTGTGAACGTTTGACTCCAGTCTGGCTTATTGCAGTGCCATTACCTTCTGTGAAAATGCTCTTGTCATGGAGATGCAGCGGAGGCCCTAATAGTCACTCGATTGCAGGGGGATGATGACAACATGCTGTGAGGACACTCCATAGATCTTCACATAGCCTCTGAGAATGTCTGACTCCTGTCTGGCCGAGGGCAGCTCGCTTGCGCTCCACATTATTAGGAAGGATGTGATTGCACTGGAGGGGGTGCAGAGGGGATTCACCAGGATGTTGCCTGGGATGAAACATTTAAGTTATGAAGAGAGGCTGGATAGACTTGGGTTGTTTTCATTGGAGCAGAGAAGACTGAGGGGCAACCTGATCCAGGTGGACAAGATTATGAGGGGCATGGACAGGGAGGATAGGAGCAGCTGTTCCCCTTAGTTGAAGGGTCAGTCACAAGGGGACATAAGGTCAAGGTGAGGGACAGGAGGTTTAGGGGGGATGTGAGGAAAAACCTTTTTACTCACAGTGTGGTGACGGCCTGAAATGCGCTGCCTGGGAGGGTGGTTGAGGCGGGTTGCCTCACATCCTTTAAAAAGTACCTGGATGAGCACTTGGCACATCATAACATTCAAGGCTATGGGCCAAGTGTTGGTAAATGGGATTAGGTAGGTCAGGTGTTTCTCACATGTCGGTGCAGACTCGATGGGCCGAAGGGCCTCTCCTGCACTCTGTGATTCTGTGATCAGGGCCATCTCAGAGATGCAACCATGAAACTTTAGGCGCATCTGATGCTGTGTCCACCTTCAGCACCTCAGCCCTTCAGGAGCTGATGTGCTGCATCACTTGTCGCAGATGCTGGTGTGATGGGGGCCAGCCCCACCTTAAAGGTGCTGAGAGCACACAGAGAGTATGAGAGAACTCTGTGGTACCTGCCCACATGATTCTGGCAGCAATGATAAGCATCGCTGAGGTGCAGACATCAGTAATGTTTCCAGGGAGTGTGAGGCTAGACGATTGCTGTGGTCTGAAGGCTGCACAGAGCACAGGGAAGAGGCCCTGGACTCGTGACACCTGCCTTTTATCTTGTGCAGAAAAGTTTCACATCTGTGTGACAAGAACACTGCTCATCAGAACAAGGAGCCACAGGCAGGGAGACATTCTTAGGATAAAAACAAAAAACAAAAAACTGTGGATGCTGGAAATACAAAACAAAACAGAATTACCTGGAAAAACTCAGCAGGTCTGGCAGCATCGGCGGAGAAGAAAAGAGTTGACGTTTCGAGTCCTCATGACCCTTCGACAGAACTAGGAGTTTCTTAGGAGTTTATTGACAATAGTGAAGAGTATGTACAAGTGATTAACATCTGTGGCCAGGCTGTGCAACTACTTTTACCTTCAAACATTCCTAACCCTGCCGCTATGTCTTGCTGCTCCCCAGACATCCACGGCAGAGGTGGAGGCAGCCTGATGACTGTGATGCCCAGTCTGACTTTGGCAGGCGTCCTCGGGAGGGCCGAGACTTAGAGGGCCCTGGCCTGCTTTTGGGGTGCTGCTGTGTGGCAATGGCACCGTCCTTGGCCAGTTAAGCTGGACCTGCAGAGGTTATAGGAAGAGGGGATTTTGATGTGCCGGTCACTCCCAGAGTCACCTGGGTAGATGGTCCTGGAGCGTGCACCTGCTGATCCTCCTCCCTATGGGTGCCCAAGGGCCCCTGGCTAACTCTGTGATTGGAAGGGGCAGCTGGAGTGAGATCAAGCTGCCCAGCACCCCTCTTGCTTACACAGTCTTGGAGGCCATCTATGGCATCTATGGAGTTAAGCCCATGCAGCAGTGCCGGAGTGATGTCCTGGACCAAGGTCTCCATGGCAGCTGCCATCCTGCCAGTGTTGACCTCAGTGCTTTGTAATGGCGGCCATATCACCTCAGCCTGAAGACGGACAGACTCCTCCATTGAACCTTGCAATTTGAAAAGTGCAGTAGACATCCCTTCCTGTTGTTCCCTAGCTTGCCTTTGCAGTTCCAGCAACTGTGACATGGATGATTCCAGAGGCTCATCATCTGACTCGGACTCAGCAACGTTCTGGCCTTCAGCAGCCTTCCAAGTGCCGGGGACCTGGGAAGTCTTTGCCTCTGCCTGCTGTGGATCAGAAAGTAGAAAGTGCTCACCAGATTGTGATCCTGAAGCTACTCTAAAGCTAGGTCCCATTGAGGTGTGTGTGTCTCTGCGCTGGTGGAGGGTGTGGGTGAGCGCTGTGACGGGACTTCAGGGAGGGTGCCTTCAGAGTCCTCTTCAGAGGTTTCATCGGAGTTTGTTTGGAGGCTCTGGGTCATGGACTCCATCAGCTGTTTCCCAAATGCGCCTGCGAAAGCAAGGGGAGATAATTAGTGCATGGCAGTGGCCCTGTGAAAGAGGACACATCACTCACAGCATGGTTGTCTGATGGATGTTGCACTGCTGGATCCTCACTTGGTAGAGCAGCTCCGACCTCACCATCAGCACAGGACCGGTCCGGGTTACCGCTGGCCAGCTGGATGGCTCTGTTCTCGAATTCTGTCAGAACTTGAAATTCCAGCATCCCTCCACCTGTTTGCATCCTTTCCCATCTGTTGTGTGCCAGTTTGTCCTGCATGGATAGAGATGGGGAGAGTGTGTCAGGACTCCTGCCAGGCCAGATGATAAGTATGCCCTGGCCTTTGTGTGTGGTGAGTGGTCCCATCAACGGGATGAGGACAATGCTGGTGTGTGTGAAAGAGTCCCTTGCACTGGCAGTGAGTGAGGGCCCTGTGGATGTGTGATGGGTTTGTGAGTGTGTGAGTTGGGAGTGATGAAAAGAGTGACTTACTCTGGCAGAACGGAAGAGATCATTCATCCTTTTGCGGCACTGGGTGGCTGTTCTCCTCTGCAGGGTGTTCTAGCTGACCACCGCCTCCCAAGCTGGGTTGGTGATGTTGCCACCCATCCTGCGGCCAGAGCCGAGAAGAGAAGATCTCATCCAGCCTCCACAGCATCCAGCAGTTGCTTGAGGGATCCATTGTTGAAGCAGGAGGCTGCAGTCTTTTTGCCTTTACTGGCCATGTCTCCCAGACAACGGTGGTGAGTTGGTGATGGTGAGTGCTTTGCTGATGGCTGCCTTTTAAAGATGGCAGCTGGTGTGATGCAACAGCGGGGTAATGGCGAGCGGACGAATGAAAGCCTGCCCGCCATGAAAATAGCATGTTTCCCGGGAATACATGAATAATGAGGCAGGCTCAGGAAGATATGGCGTGAAAACCCACCATTTTCATCGGCGGGTAGGATTCCATTTTAGTCGTCCGCTACCACACTTACAACAATTCTGGGAAAACTCTGCCCTTGTATTGATCTCTTCTTGGCCACTTGCTTCCATTTGTTGGAGGGTGGTTCTTGAGGGGACTCCTGATTCCCCCTGCAGAGGCATAAAACTTCTTTTCCCATCCATCCTCATGACAAAGGCCTCCAGGGATGCATTTATGAACTGAGATGTCCTCTCACTTTGCTGTTGCACTTGCGTAGCACCTACATACACAGACAGTGTCAGTACAAGTGCCAGCTGCATTTCCCTCACATTGAGTATGGCTCTGCTTTCAGAGGGGCAGACTGCCTTTAAGAGGAACAGGCTGGTTGCGCCAAACTCTATCTGATCCCTTTCTGATGAATTGGGCAGTCAGCACCGCGACCCCTGTTCAGACCAGTGCTCCAATCAGATAAATGAGGAGGCAGCGCCGGGTTTGCACAATGGCGGTCTGAATGACACGCAGAGCGAGGGCAGAATACAAACCATGACCCCAACACCCAAAAATGGGCCGAATCAAATTTTTAGCCCAGCTTTTTTAGACAATGGAAATGGACCCTTAATGAAAGCCTTGTTTTACAGCATACAAGTACATGGTCTGTGTTGCAATCTGCATTGTGAAAATTATAACCATGAAGAATACCCTGTAGATGCTTGCTATAGATGACAATTAAATCTAGTTGGTGCATGCGCCCAGACCTGTAGTGTCTCCATGAAACATTGCATTGGTGAGAGCCTTGGCATGAGTCTTGGTAATATTAATTTGTCAGTTGGCATAGAGCTCAAGGGGTCTTTGCATAGCGATTTTGCACTACCAGTATAGGGATTCAGTGACTATGGCCTGAATTTCCAGCTCAGCAGGCAGGCATGATCAGCAGGCCTGGGATCAGCTGAGAAATGGAACGCCGGCCCATGATTGACCCCAATTAATGACCAGCCAGCATGAAACGTGCGCTGAGAAGCTCAGTGCTGCTGGGGTGGTGGGAAGAGGGCAGGCGATGACATCAATGTGGCTGTGGGCCAGCACTGACAGAAAGCTCCCTGAAGGCAGAGACCTTCCTCAGTGGGCTGAAGACCTGAAACAGCAAAATTAAAAGTTTCAAAAGCTGAAAAAAAGTGTCCATGCATCATAATCAGTCACCTGAAAATTTAGCTGATGAAAATGCTGTCCGTAGCAATTTATTTATATTTTATTTCATCACGGAAACCTTATCCCGCCCATGGATGAGGTTTGTTGAAAAATGCAAAGTCCGCCTGGCCAATTCGCCTGTCCACCAACCGTATGGTTGGACGGGCTACTTAAAATGACAGACTGTTTATAGTAGCCACAAGTGGGGAAAGTGTTTGCATGGTTAAATAGAGGGGTTCTATTTTAAATGGTTACATGGAGATTTTGGTGGTATGGGATGGGTGCCAGGCAATGTGCCAGGGCACAGGGCTGGGCAATGAAAATGTAATCTGAGTGGGTTGTCAATTGCCAAGACAGCTGAGCCAGGAACTGGTTATTATATTGGGGAGATTGGGAAATGGGTGCCGGTTGGTGAACAGGGGAATATTGAAACATAAGCCGGGCGATGAGAGGCATTGCAGGTCCAGGTGCCACGTGTCGTGTCAGAGAGTGCAATATTGGGAGATGGGTTGCGAGCTGGCAGTAAAATGGGGTTGGAGTGGGCCAAGTATAGTGGGTATAGAGGAAACAGCCTTGATTAAAAAAAGGTGTAGCCAGTTCTTGGTTAAACAAATGTTAGAGGAGAAATCCCATACCAAGTTCACAACTCAGCTCTGCCCACAGGCATCGCCTATTCCTGCAATAACTTTAAAATATTTTGGCCTTCCAAGCCTTTGATCCCAGCCCATATGCCAAGAAGTGGCTTTTATCTATAGGCAATCCTTTATCTTTTTTTTGCCTTGGTATGCACCAAAGGTTTGAGTAAGGTTCTCAACAGTATGGTTCATGCTATGAATCCACTAGCAATCCTAATAATCGAGCAGTCTTGTTTTGGAAAGGACTGCATGCTTTAATTTGGGAATGGTCCTAGAAAAGGTAGGCTAAAAATTCCTTGCTCCAGTCTACTATTCCCAGCTTAAAAACAGCAATTTTAAAGCTTGCTTGTTGGAATGTAAGGATAATATACACCAGTATGTCAAATGATCTAGAGTTTGTTCGAGACCCCAAAAAGGTCAGTGTTCTCAAAGGAGAGATGAAAAAACTTGACTTTGATATAGCTATGCCTCTGAGGCCAGACAAGCTAATGCAACTCTTTTTGCAAGATGATTTGTCACCTATAGCATGGCAAAAACCAATGAAACTGCTGAGATCACGGGTAGGCTTTGCCATTAAAAATTCATTATCACCCATGGTCGAATATCTTGTTGCAATGTCAGAACACATTATAGTTTTAAGAATATCTACAAAAAGGCACTTGGCTAACATAAGCAGTATATATGCCCAACACTTTCCTCTCCTCTGAAGATAAGAGCTTCTATCATCAATTTGACAGCATCATCAGTAAAGAACCACAGGCAAGCACCTCTTTCTCCCAGGAAGTTTAATGCTATGAAATATGGCTGCTTTGCAATGGCCACCACAGAGTGTGGAAAATGAATGATAATGGGAAGGAGAAACTGTGATTTTGAGACTAACACTAGGAATTTTAAAATGCATACTCACAGCAACAATCTGTTTTAAAATATGGTTCCTTTTGTTCCAATCAAGTTGAAAAAGGATGGCTGAATAAGTAGTTATTTAATGTAATCTGTTTTTATTCATCCTGGGAACTGTTCTTACAATTGTTTACATTATATAATCATTACATTTGATGAGTTCTGCTCTGATCATTTGTCTTTGTTATCTGAGGAGAAGCATTTGAATGCCTGACTCTTTAAGTACAATTTAGAGAGTGAAAAAACTAGAAAAAAGGAGATTTTTGGCAGACAAATGTAAGGGGCACATTTGGTTGACACAAATGTTTGATATTTTTGGATCTCATTGAGTTTGTTAGGGTGGTAGTAGATTTAAAGCAAATTTGAATTGATTTGTTGAAGAATAAAGAAACAGTGAAGGTCAAAAGGATTGAGATGATAGGTTGAACAGGAATTGGCAAGGGTTAGGATGTGGATGGTAAAGTTTTGAATGCACTGGAGTTTACATTGGGTGAAGCTTCAGATCCCAGACAGAATGGAATTGAAAGAGTCAAGTATGGAGGTTATAAAGGGGGGTGGGGAGGGGTGGGGGGAATGGAGTTTCAAGTGCAGTGGGGACAATGTTAGCACACAGTCAATGGGGCAATGCTAACCAAACCCACCGGCTGGAAAACTAACCAGATTGAACACACAAAAGATCACAAGAATTAGGGGCAGGGGTAGGCTATTTGGCCCCTCGAGCCTGCTCAGTAATGTAATATAATGCAAAGGATCTGATTGTGGCCTGAACTCCACTTGCCTGTCTGAGGAGTTGTGAATGTTGAACATCGTGCAATCATCAGCGAACATCCCTACTTCTGACCTTATGATGGAAGGAAGCTCATTGATGAAGCAGCTGAGGAGAGTTGGGCTGAGGAACTCCTGCAGTGAAGTCTTGATACTGAGGTGATTAACCTCCAACAACCAGAACCATCTTGCTTTGTGCTAGGCATGACTCCAACCAGTGGAGAATTTTCCCCTGATTCCCATTGACTCCAGTTTTGCTAGGGCTCTTTGATGCCACACTCGGTAAAATGCTGCCTTGACATCAAGGGCAATATATCTCATCTCACCTCTTAAGTTCAGCTCCTTTGTCCATGGTTGGGCCAAGGCTGTAATGAGATCAGGAGCTGGGTGGCCCTGGCAGATGCTAAACTGTGCAGCAGTAAGCAGCTTATTGCTGAGTAAGTGTTGCTTGATGGTACTATTGATAACTTCCATCACTTTTCTAATTATTGAAAGTAGATGATAGAGCAGTAGTTGGCTGGGTTGGATTTCTTCTGCTTTTTGCAGACAATACATACCTGGGCAATTTTCCACATTGCCAGGTAGATGCCAATATTGTCACTATACTGGAACGGTGCAGCAAGTACTGGAGCGCAAGTCATCATTATAATTGTTGGAATGTTTTCAGGGACCATAGCCTTTGCAGTATCCAGTGCCTTCAGCCATTTCTTGATATCATAAGGGGTAAATTGAATTTCCTGAAGTCTGACATCTGTGATGTTGGGAACTTCAGGAGGAGACCAAGATGGATCAGCTATTCAGCACTTGTGGCTGAAAGTGGTTGCAAATAAAAATGATGGTTGCCTTGTCTTTTGCACTGATGTGCTGGGCTCCCCCATCATTGTACCTATTTCAACTAAACAAAATAAGTGACCCCATTTGCTGACTCATTCCTCAGGGCAATACTTTGACTAATCAGGGTCAAGCTGCCTGGTTTAAATTTTAAACAATGTTTGGCAGTTAACTGTCAGACATCATCAATTAGTGTATTCTCAATGCAATGACTCTACCAATCAGAGTCCACTCACCAACTAATCAGCAATCTCATATCATACAACATAAATTGTCCCCGTTTACCCCTTTTCTTTTCTTGCGAAGTGTCCTGATGAGTGCAAGACAAAAAGCTTTGACATATTTTTGTTCCAGCAATATATTTATTGGAGGAAATTTCTGCTTATCCAGCAGTGAACACCAACCTATTAGTTTGACAATTTGGAGAAATGTGGAGGGGTGGAGACAGGTTGTGATGAGGTGATGCTGAATACATGTGGAAACTGACATTCTCTGGGTGATGTTGTCAAGAGGCAGAGTGTAGCTAAGAAATAGCAAGGGTCAAAGATAGATCCTTGGGAATACCAGAGGTTACTATGTGTGAATAGAAAGAGAAGCCATCGCAGGTGATTCTGTAGAGATGATTATATAAAGATGGAACCAGGCGAGTGTAGATGGATGAAGTGGAGAGCCTTTGACAGATGATAATATGGTCAACTATGTTAAAGATAGCAAAAATCTCAGAAAGGGATAGTTAGCCGTTGTCATAGTCATATAGAATGTTATTTGTAACTTTAGTAACAGCTGTTTCAGTACTGTTGCAGGTGTGTAAACCTGACTGAAGGGATTCAAACAAAGGGTCCAGGGAAAGATGAGAATGGATCTGAGAGGTGACGACACATTCAAGGACTGTGGGGAGGAAAGAGAAGTTAGAGATAGGGTGGTAGATTGCAAGAATAGAGCAAGGACAAGTTTTTTTCTTTTGAGATAGGTGGCGACAGCAGATTTACATAAGAACAGAAGAAATAGGAACAGGAATAAACCATTCTGCCCCTCAGGTCTGGTCTGCCATTCAATAATTGTGTTTTGATTTCCACATTCCCATCTACCCCCAATAAACTTTGATTCCATTGCCTAACAAAAATCTATCTACCTCTGCCTTAAAAATATTCAATGACCCCCACCTCCACCACTTTCTGAGGCAGATAGTTCCAAAGTCACACAATCCACTGAGAGGAAAACATTCTCCTCATCTATGCCCTAAAAGGACAAGCCCAAATTTTAAATCAGTGCCCCCTAGTTCTGGACTCACCCACAAGAGGAAACATCCTTTTGATATCTCCCTTGTCATGGCTAGTCAGGATCTTGTATAATTCAATCAAATTACTCCTCACTCTTCTAAACTCCAGTGGAAACAAGCACTGTCTGTCCAAACTTTCCTCATAAGACAACCCTCTCATTCCAGGTATCAATCTAGTAAACCTCCTTTGAACCACCTCCAATATATTTACATCCTTCCTTACATAAGGAAACTAAAACTGCACAAAGTATTTGAGGTGTGGTCTCACCAATGTCCTGTATAACTGAAGCATATCATCCTTACTTTTATGTTCAATCCCTCTCGTAATGAAGGATAGCATTCCATTTGCCTTCTTAATTACTCGCTCTACCTGCATACTAACTTTTTGTGACTCATGTACTAGAACACCTAGATCCCTCTGCACCTCAGAATTATGCAGCCATTTTCCATTTAAGTAATACTCTGCTTTTTTGTTCTTCCTGCAAAAGTGAACAACTTCACATTTTCCCATGTTAAACTCTATTTTCCAATTCTTTGCCCACTCACTCAACCTATCTATAACCATCTGCAACCTCCTCATGTCCTCTTCACAAAATACTTTCCTACCTATCTTTGTGTCATCTGCAAACTTAGCTACCATGTCTTCACTCCCCTCATCTAAATCGTTGATGTAAATTGTAAAAAGTTGACGCCCCAGTAGAAACACCTGTGGGACTCTACTCGTCACATCCTGCAAATCAGAAAAAGACCCATTTATGCATACTCACTCCCATCTGCCAGCCAGCCAATCTTCTATCCATGCTAAAATGTTACTCCCTACACCATGCACTTTTATTTTCCATAATAATATTTGATGTTGCACCTTATCAAACGCCTTCTGGAAATACAAGTACAGTCTACAGGCTCCCCTTTATCCACTGCGCATGTTACTTCTTCAAAAAACTCCAATAATTGGTTAAACATGATTTGAAGGAGAGAGAACTGTTAATAATATTAGCTAGTATGAGAGCCAGAAAGGGACATTCAATGGTCAGCAGTTTGGTGGAAAAAGGAACTAGGGAACAAAAGTGGGCCTCATTTACAAGATGAGCTCGGGGAGGGCATGAAGAGGGATGGGGGGGCATACTAGATGAAGCTGTAAGTTCAGGGTTAGGTCAGGGTGGGGTTTTAGAAGAATTTTGACCTGTTGGGCTAGGGGAAGGGAGTGAAGTGGCAGGAGAAGCTGATCAATGGTCTCAATCTTAATGACAAAGAAGTTCATGAGCTCTTTGCATTTATTTCAGGTGCAAAGGAGAGAAGGGTTTAACAATGACTGTTGATGGAACAGAAGCAAAGCCAGAGATTACTTTTGTATTCCAGGATGACCCCAGAATAATTAACAGTTTTGGCAGATGAGAGCAGGGTCCGATAGTACTTTGTGTAGTCCAACAAGATCTGGGGATGAATTGTTAAACCAGTTGTCTGCCTTATCTATTCATGTGTCCCGCTGTGTAGATAAGGACCATACCAGAGGAGAGAGAGTACTGGCCTTACTGTTGCCTGGGCCACCTAAGATGAAAGGGAGCATGTGGTTAAGCATAACAGAAGTTGTAGAAGGGATGTGGTGAATGGAGGGGTAAAGGCTAGACACTTGAAGTTTTGAAAGCGGCAACAAGCTTTGCAATCCACTCCAGTTTGTCAGCTAGACGAGTTAGATTACAATTGTCCTTGTGTTTCAGTACTGAAAACAGGCTGTTTGATAATGGCCTGGATTTGAAGTTTGACCCTCAGTTTAGGATCAGCCAGGGCACCATAGCTGTGTGCAGTGTCAGCTTGTGTTTATGCAGGCAGCCATGGAAAGGGATGGAATCAGAGCCAGAACACAACTGTTTTTGGTAGCAATTCAACAGGATGGTGATGGTGTTACTGATTTGGACTAGAGAAAAATCTTGCTCATCCATAATTTGATATCCAACAATAGAATAACAGTCATGAAGTCAAGGGTGAACCTGGAGTCATGAAACCGGGCACCATCAATATATATATGAAAGTTTAAAACGTGCTGACAGGAAAATGCCAATGGGCATTATGAGGAATAGGAGTAAAGTGACGTGAGAACATTACGAAACACCAGAGGTAATCATACTTGTATAGAAGGATAAGTCATTGCCAATGATATGCTGATAGCATCCAGATGGGTAGGAATAAAATTACGAGAGAACAAGCTATGGGAAATAAATGGTGCAGGAAGGTACTTGATTGTATTCAAAGGTCACTCTGAATATGAGAAGGCATACTGCACCATGTTCATCAAAAGTTCTGAAAATGTGACTTGTGACAGTTATTTAGCCAAGATTTCCATTAATCAAACAAGCTCAATTATTGTTATTAGTACCTGGTTAGTATAGCATAGGGATAGTATAGTGAGGAGGGATTGACACTGTTCTCTGCAGCAAAGAACAAGAGTCCAGAAGGCTGTGTTGCCTCCCCGGTACCAGAATTCAGGACAGCTTCTCAGGGCTGGAAGGAATGAGGAGGACCTAATCATTGTGGTCCATGTAGGTACCAATGACATAGACAGGACAAGAAAGGAGATTCCGCATTGTCAGTTTGAGAAGCTCGGCACTGAATTAAGAAGCAGAACCTTAACGGTAATAACCTGAGCCACATGCAATTTGGCACAGGGCAGATAAGATTAGAGAGATGAATGTGTGGCTCAAAGATTGGTTTGGCAGAAGTGGGTTCCAGTTCGTGGGGCATTGGCACCAGTACAGGGGAAAGTGGGGGCTGTACCCTTGGTCCACACCTGAACTGTTCTTGTGAATCGCATAACTAGGGAAGTAGAAAGGGCTTTAAACTAAACAAGTGGTGTGAGGGATTAAGCTTGGGTAGGTGTGGCATATCAAGGGTTAGATTCAAAACAGGAGAACATAATAGTAATAAGGGAAATGAGGGCCATAGAATAGCAGGAAGAGACAGAGAGATAAAACCCAAAACTAAAGGCTCTCTATCTGTATGCACTTAAGCATTCAAAACAAATTAAATGAATTGATAGCGCACATTGAAGTAAATAACTATGATCTGATAGCCATTACAGAGACCTGGCTGCAGGATTACAAGGACTGGTTCCTGAATATTGAGGGTAATATGATATTCAAGAAGAATAGAACACCAGGTAAAGGCAGAGGGGTAACACTGTTGATCAAAAATGGCATTGATGCAATAGTTAGAGATGACCTTGGTTCAGTCGGGATGTAGAATCAGTTTTTGGGTGGAGATGAGGAATGGTAAGGGAAAGAAGTCACTAGTGGGAGCAGTCTACAGGCCACCTAACAGTAACCACAATGTAGGACAGAGTATACGAGAAGAAATATTGGGTGCTTGTGATAAAGGGGCAGCAATAATCATGGGTGTTTTTAATCTACAGATAAACTGGAAAAATCAGATTTGGGGGAGAATTTTCTCTCAGTCATGGGGGTTGTGCAGGGGCGGGTGTGGGTAGGTGTGGAGCCAATTGGCGCCCCCTATTGGCTGCATGCCGCCATTTTGGGTGGGCCAATTAAGGCCAATCCAGCATGATGCACTCCCAGAAGCACTGAGCGCTCCCTGTGCGGGCTGGGGAGGGGGAGAGGGGTAGAGTCAGGAGTGCGCTCTTTCACGCACGCGCGCAAAAGAACACAGAAATCTCCCTGAGGCACAAAGGTGCCTCAGGGAGATTGGCTTTAAGTTTAAACAGTCTAATAAAGTGTTGTAAAAAGTTTTATGACATGTCCCCTCATGAAACTGTCAACTGAGCTGGGATAATAAAGATTTTTCTGAAAATTTTAAATCATTTTTGAAACCTTATCCCACCCATGGATGAGGTTCTATGATAAATGCAATGGCTGCCTGGGCTCTTCGCCTGCCCGCCAACCTTAACTTTGGACAGACAGCATTCTCAATAGGCTTAATTAGTTCATTAACGGCCTTAACAGGCCATTGACAGTTTGGCGGGTGCACAGCTGGCTTGGCTATACGCCCTCCGAACTGAAAATCTAAGTGACACGCGGTGATGCCAGGACGCACACCCAACGTCACCCCGCGTAATTTTACGCTGCGGCAAGTGGGCCCCGCCCCCACTTGCTGAGCTGAAGATGCAGCCGCGGGAGTAGTAGCTTCGATGAGGAATTCATAGAATGCTTTCGAGATAGTGTTTTAGAGCAGCAGGTTCTGGAACCAACCAGAGAGCAGGTTACATTAGGCTTGGTATTGTGTAAGGTGACAGGATTAATGAAGGCACCTCTAGGTAGCAGTGACCACAATATGATTGAATTTTACATCCAGTTTGAAAGGGAGAAGAGAAGGTCCAAAATAAGGGTAAATATGTGGGCATGAAATTTGAACTAGCTGAAGTGAACTGGGATACTAAGGGATAGATTAATAGAGATGTAGTGGCAGATATTTATGGGGATATTTCAGAATACTCAGAATAAGCATATTCCTACTATAAAGAAAAATGCTAAGGGGAGGACCCACTTTGCATAAATAAAGAATTTAAGGAAAGCATCAAACTTAAGGAAAAAGCATATAACTGTGCAAAGATGTGTGGATGAGTGACAGGTTAGATGATTGGTCAGAATATTAAAAAAGTCAGAGAATGACTAAAAGGTAAATCAGGAGACGAAATTAGAGTTTGAGGGGAAGCTAGCTAGAAATGTTAAAGTGGATAGCAAAAGTTTAAGGTATTTAAAAAGGAAAAGAGTAAGTAAAGTGAGTGTTGGTCCTTGAGAGAGTGACAGTGGGGAGTTAATAGTAGATAGTAAGGAAATAATGGATGAAATGAACAAATATTTTTCCTCTGTCTTTACTATAGAGGGTACAAAAAATCATCCTAGTAATAGCTGCAAACCAGGAGGTGGAAGAGAGAGGGGAACTTGGTGAAATTACAATCACTAGGGGAGCAGTACTGAGCAAACTGATGGAGCTGCGGGCTGACAAGACTCTGGGTCCTGATGGACTTCATCCTAGGGTCTTAAAAGAGGTGGCTAATGAGGTAGTAGATGCGTTGGTGTCAATTTTCCAAAAGTCATTAGATTCTGGAAAGGCTCCATCAGACTGCAAAGTTGCAAATATAACCTCTCTATTCAAGAAGGGAGGGAGGCAGAAAACAGGATAGGCCAGTTAGCTTGATGTCTGTCATGGGGAAGGTGTTTGAATCAATCATTAAAGAAGTTACAGACGGGCACTTAGAGAAACTCTAGCTGACCAGGTAGAGTCAGCATGGCTTTATGAAAGGGACATTGTGTTTAATTTATTGGAGTTCTTTGAAAGAGTAACATGCACTGTGGATAAAGAGGAACCTGTAGATATGCTGTACTTGGATTTCCAGAAGGCATTTGATAAAGTGTCACGTCAAAACTAATTGAGGAAAGTAAAAGCTCATGGTGTAGGGGGTAACATATTAGCATGCATAGAGGATTGGCTGGTTGGCACAAAACTGACATTATGCATAAATTGATCCTTTTCCGATTGGTAAGATATGTCAAGTGGAGAACCAAAGGAGTCTGTACTGGGGCATCAACTTTTTACAATTTACATCAATGACTTAGATGAGGGAAGTGAAGGCATGGTAGCTAAATTTACAGATGACACAAAAATAGTTAGGAAAGTATGTTGTGAAGAGGACCGAAGGAGTTTGCAGACAGGGATAGATAGGTTGAGTGAATGGGCAAAAATCTGGCAGATGGAGTATAATTTTGAAAAATATGAAGTTGTTCTTCACTTTGTCAGGAAGAATAAGAAAGCAGAGTATTACTTAAACTGAGAATGGCTGCAGAATTCTGAGCTGCAGAGGGTTCTAGATATTTTAGTTCTTGAGTCATAAAAACTAACTATGCAGGTACAGCAAGTAATTAGGAAGGCTAATGGAATGCTATCCTTTATTATGAGAAGAATTGAACATATAAGTAAGGATGATGTGTTTCAGTTATACAGGACATTGGTGAGACCACATCATGAATATTTTGTGCAATTATGGTCTCCTTATTTAAGAAAGGATGTAAATATGTTGGAGGCAGTTCAGAGAAGGTTTACTAGGTTAATACCTGGAATGAACGAGTTGTCTTATGAGGAAAGGTTAGACAGACTGGGCTTGTTTCCACTGGAGTCCAGAAGAGTGAAGGATGACTTGATTGAAGAATATAAGATCCTGAATGATATTAACAAGGTGGACATGGAAAGGATGTTTCCTCTTGTGGGTGACTCCAGAATTAGTGGGCACTGTTTTAAAATTAGGGGTTGTCCTTTTAGGAAAGAGATGATGAGATTTTTTTTTTCTCTCAGAGGGTTGTGCAACTTTGGAGTTCTCTGCCTCCAAAGGCGGTGGAGGCGGGGTCATTCAATATTTTTAAGGCAGAGGTAGATAGATTCTTGTTCGGCAAGGGAATCGAAGGTTACTGGAGGTAGATGAATGTGAAATTCGAAACACAAACAGATCAGCCATTATCTTATTGAAAGGCGGAGAAGGCTGGAGGAGCTGAATGGCCTACTCCTGCTCCTATTTTTTATATTTGTATGTATCCCATGTTTGATTACAATCGTCCCAATTCTTACTGACCACATTTATGCATGATTTTTCACAAGGTCTCAGTGCTGTGACAAGATGGAAATCAAATTAAGAAGACTCAAACATGGAGTAGAAAGAGAAATAACCAGGTACTAATAACAATAACAGAGCCTGTTTGATTAATGGAAACCCCAGCTAAATAATTGTTGCAAGCCACATTTTAAGAACTAATGGTGGACAAGTTGCTCAGGAAATATTTTCAATGCCTTTACTAGCATTTGGCCCATAGCCTTGAATGTTGTGACGTGCCAAGTGCTCATCCAGGTACTTTTTAAAGGACATGAGGCAACCCACCTCCACCATCCTCCCAGGCAGTGCATTCCACCCTCTGGGTAAAAAAGTTTTTCCACACATCCCCCCTAAACCTCCTGCCCCTCACTTTGAACTTATGCCCCCTTGTGACTGACACTTCAACTAAGGGGAACAGCTGCTCCCTATCCATCCTGTCCATGCCCCTCATAATCTTATACACCTTGATCAGGTCACCTCTCAGTCTTCTCTGCTCCAGTGAAAACAACCCAAGTCTATGCAATCTCTTTTCATAACTTAAATGTTTCATCCCAGGCAACAACCTGGTGAATCTCCTCTTCATCCCCTCCAGTGCAATCACATCCTTCCTATAATGTGGTGACCAGAACTGCACACAGTACTCCAGCTGTGGCCTCACTAAGGTTCTATACAACTCCGACATGACCCCTCTACTTTTGTAATCTATGCCTCGATTGATAAAGGCAAGTGTCCCATATGCCTTTTTCACCACCCCACTAACAAGCCCCTCCACCTTCAGAGATCTATGGACACACACGCCAAGGTCCCTTTGCTCTTCAGAAATTCCTTGCGTCATGCCGTTCATTGAATACTTCCTTGTCAAATTACTCCTTCCAAAGTGTATCACCTCACACTTTTCAGGGTTAAATTCCATCTGCCACTTATCTGCCCATTTGATCATCCCGTCTATATCTTCCTGTAACCCAAGACACTCAACCTCACTGTTAACCACCCGACCAATCTTTGTGTCATCCGCAAACTTACTAAATCCTAGAGTCTTTGGATATAGTCGAGCTAAAATACTGTCATGTGAACTCTAACAAGTTTCTTCAAATTATGTTAAACCTGGTCAAATTATGTTGAATGCAAACTGTACTGTTGGTGGCAAATCTATAAATTATGACTTGCAACAATCAGATGTTACACATCAAGTGATCAGCATAATCTCTTGTGAACAAGCATACGAACATTCAAACAAGGAGCAGGAGGAGGCCTTTTGACCCCTGAGCCTTCTCCACCTTTTAATAAGATCATGGCTGATCTGATAGCTACCTCAAATCTGCATCCCACCTACCCCTGATAGGGTGGGGCAGGCAGGGGCTGTTGGGAAGCTGACCGCCACTTGCAATCAAGGCCAGAAGGCGATTTCAAGCAGGTGGGCCAATCAAAGCCCGCCCAGCGTGAAACATGAGCGGCAGCACTGGCTATACAGGCGGGAGAGGAGGGTGAGCCGGCCAAGGGCGAACTTTGCACATGCACGCGAATGTGCACTTGAGAATCTCCCTGAGGCACAGGGCTACCTCAGGGACATGAAGAGTTGAAAAAAAAAATAGAAAAATGTTATAAAACATGTTCCCTCATGTGACCCTGTCACATGAGCAGGGCCACACTATTGATTAAATTTAAAAATGTTTATTTTATTTTTATTTGCTTTAGGAAACCTTATCGCACCCATGGATGAGGTTCCCTAAAAGCGGCAAAGGCCGCTTGGCCTTTTAGCCTGCCTGCCAACCGTAAGGTTGGACGGGCAGCGAAAAATGTATTTTAATTATCTTTTTAATGGCCTTAACAGGCCTTTTAATTGTCGGGGGGTGCGCTGCTGACTCTGGTGCATGCCCGCCAAACAAAATATCTTGCGAGTGTGCATTGACGTCGGGACGCTTGCCCGAGGTCAACACGTCATTTTACGCTCATGCAAGTCAGGCATGCACCCACCCGCTGAGCTAAAAATTTTGCCTGCTATGTTTCAATCAAATTGCCTCTCATTCTTCTAAACTCCAGTTGATACAAGCTTAGCCTGTCCGACCTTTCCTCATAAGACAACTCGCTCATTCCAGGTATTAGTCTGGTAAACGTTCTCTGCTTCCAATTCTCTTCTGCTTCCAATTTGTTTACATCCTTCCTTAAATAAGTTGTCCAATACTGTATACAGTACTCGAGATGTGGTCTCACTAGTGCTCTATTTAACTGAAGCATAAGCTCCCTACTTTTGTATTCAATTCCCCTCGCAATAAATGATAACATTCTATTAGTTTTCCTAATTACTTACTCTACCTGTATTCTAGTCATTTGTGATTAATGCAATAAGACACCCAGATCCCTCTGCATTTCAGAGCTCTGCAATCTCTCACCATCTAGATAATGTGCTTCACTTTCATTCTTCCTGCCAAAATGGACAATTTCAAATTTTCCCACATTACACTCCATTTGCCAGATCTTTGCCCATTCACTTAACCTAGCTATATCTTTTTGCAACCTCCTTTTGTCCTCTTCATAACTTACTTTCCTCCCTATATTTGCATCATCAGCAAACCTGGCAATCACTCATCTGTCCCTTCATCCAAGTCATTCGTATAAATTGTAAACAGTTGAGATCTCAGCACTGACCCCTGTGGCACACCACTCCTTACATCTTGCTAACCTGAAAAAGACCCATTTATGCCTACTCTCTGCTTCCTGTTAGCCAGCCAATCTTCTATCCATGCCAATATGTTACCTCTCCAATATCACAAGCTTATAATTTCCACAATAACTTTTGATGTGGCACTTTATCAAATGTGTTCTGGAAATTCAAATACTGTATACCCACTGGCTCCCCTTTATCCACAGCACATATTACTTCCACAAAGAACTCCAAAAAGTTGGTTAAACATGATTTCCCTTTCACAAAACCATGTTGATTCTGCCTGGTTACCTTGAACTTATCTAAGTGCACTGCTGTAGCTTCTTTGATAATCGCTTCTAACATTTTCCCTCAAACAAATATTAACTAACTGGTTTGTAGTTTCCTGCTTTCTGTTTCCTTCCCTTTTTGAATAATAGAGTTATATTTGCTATCTTCCAATCTAATGGGACTTTCCCTGAATCTAAGGGGTTTTGGAAAATTAAAACCAATGCATCAACTATCTCACCACTCACGTCTTTTAAGAGCCTAGGATGAAGTCCATCAGGACCTGGGCACTTGTCAACTCGCAGTTCCGACAATTTACTCAGTACCACTCCTCTGAAGATTGTAATTTTTCTGAGCTTCTCTCTATCTTCCATTTCCTGATTTATGGCTGTTTCCAGGATGTCCCTTGCATCCTCTACAATGAAGACTGATGCAAAACATCTGTTCATCTGCCGTATCTTTTTGTTTTCCATTATCAATTCTCCAGACTCACTTTCAATGGGTCCAATTCTCACTTTGTTAATTCACTTCTTTTTTAAATATTTATAGAAACCCTTACTATCTGTTTTTATATTTCTGGTTAGCTTTCTCTCGTACTCTAATTTTTCCCTCCTTATTAGTATTTTGGTCATCCTTTGTTGTTCCTTATATTCTGTCCCATCTTTTGGCCTTCCATCTATCTTTGTACAATTATATGCTTTTTCTTTAAGTTTGATACTATTTTTAATCTTTCTAGTTAACCATGGATGGTGTGTCCATCCCTTAGACCTTTTCTTACCCGTTACAATGTATCTATTCTGAAATATCCACTTAAATATTTGCCACTGCAGCTCTATTGACCTATCCCTTAACCTAATTTGCCAATTCACTTTAGCCAGTTCTGCTTTCATGCCCTCATAATTGCCCTTATTTAAGTTAAAAAATATTTTCTTGGACTCTACTTCTCTCCCTCAAACCAAGTGTAAAATTCAATCATATTATGGTTGCTGCTACCTAGGGATGCCTTCACTATGAAGTCATTAATTAATCCCATCTTTTTGCACAATACCAGGTCTAGTATAGCCTGCTCTCTGGTTTGCTCCAGAAAATGCTGTTCTAAGAAACTATCCCACAAACATCCTACAAACTCCTCATCTAGGCTACCTTTGCCCATTTGACTTTTCCAGCCTACATGTAGAATAAAATCTCCCATGATTATCAATGTGCCTTTCTGACAAGCTCCTATTATTTCTTCATACCATGTGGTTTCTCATTTCTACCCAAACCATTTCCACATCCTGGCTTCTTGAACTTAAGTCATCCCCCTCTATTGTGCGCTCTCAGTTAATTTGTCTTGACTGCTTTGTGCACTCAGACACAGACCCTTTAGTTTTATCCTTTTATTTGTTTCATAACCTCTAGTCTCATCTATTAACTTGTTAGATTTGTACTCTCTATCTCTTCCAGTCACAGTCTGTTTTTTTATTTGTTCATGAGAGGTGGGCATCACTGGCTAGGCCAGCATTTATTGCCCATCCCTAATTGCCCTTGTTCAGAGGGCATTTGAGAGTCAACCACTTTGCTGTGGGTCTGGAGTCACATGTAGGCTAGGCCAGGTGAGGGCAGCAGATTTCCTTCCCGAAAGGGCATTGGTGAAACAGATGGGTCTTTTGCGACAATTGGCAATGGTTTCATGGTCGTCACCAGACTTTTAATTCCAGATTTTTATTGGATTCAAATTTCACTATCTGCCATGGTGGGATTCAAATCTGGGTCTCCAGAGCATTACGCTGGGTCCCTGGAATATTGTTCAGTGATGCCACCCCTTGCCACCCACTATGCCACCCCTTCATTTCCTGTCATAATACCTTTCTCTTTTGCCTTGTCTCTACTCTTTCATTTACGACATCTTCCCAACTTTGCACCCTTGCCCCCCCCTACTTAGTTTAAAACCTTCTCTACTCCCCTAGTTATGCAGCTTGCAAGAACACTGGCCCCAGCATGCTTCAGTTGTAGGCCATCCCAATGACACAGATCCCACTTTCCCCAGTATTGGTGCTAGTGCCCCATGAGCTGGAACCCACTTCTCCCACGCCAGGCTTTGAGTCACACATTCATCTCCCTAACCTGATTTGTCCTATGCCAATTTGTGCATGTCTCAGATAATAAGCCGAGATTATGACCTTTGAGGTTCTGCTTCTTAATTTGGTGCCAAGCTCCTCATACTGACTCTGCAGAACCACCTTCTTTCTCCTGCCTAAGTCATTGGTACCAACATGGACCGTGACAACTGGATCCTCCCCTTCCCACTACAAGTTCCTTTCCAGCCCAGAACAGATGTCCTGAACCCTGGCACCAGGCAGGCAACACAGCTGTCTGAGCTCACACTCATTGTTGCAGAGGACAGTGTCAATCCCTCTGACTATAGTGTCCCCTACTACTATTGTAACAACCCCGGTTTGAATGGATTCCTGTGCCATGGTGCTCATTCACTCTGCAGACCTCACTCTCATCCAAACAAGCTGAAAAAAGCCTCAAACCTGTTGGACAATTGCAAGGACTGAGGCTCCTTTGCTTCTGCCTTTTGGGTCCCTTTACCTGCCTCACTTGCAGTCACATCCTCCTGTCTTTGACCATTGACCAAATCAGAAGACTCTATCCTAAAGTGTGTGACCGCCTCCCGAAATAAAGTGTCCAGGTAACTTTCCTCCTTCCTGATATGCCACAGTGTCTGCAGCTCGGCCTCCAGCTCAATAGCACGGAGCCGAGTTCCTGCAACTTCAAACACTTACTGCAGATTTGTTTGCCCTGGATCACACCGGTATCCTGAAGCTCCCACAACCTGCAATCACAGCACATCACTTGCCCTGCCATTTCTAAAATGTATTAATTAGTTAATAATTGCTAATTAATTAATTATAATTAATAAAGCCTACACATCTCAATAGGTTTTGGCACTGCCAGTGAACTTTATAATACTGATAAAACAAAACAGTACTTACAATACTGATAAAACTAATAATACCAGTTATTGGTTTACTTGCTCCTGCGGCTGCACCAAAGTGGAAATCAAACACTGGAGGCTGAAAAAGAGTAGAAGATAAAAAAGCACTTCCTCCCCATCCTTCACTGAACTCCCCACTCAACACACTTTACTTCCTGCAGTAAACCTTACCTGAAGCATCTCTTTCCCCTCTGCACCAAATTCCCACTTTGAACCAAATTCCCAATCATACTCACTCGGTCTCTGCTTCACTCAGCTGAAGTCTCCTCTCACTGACTGCGCCTATTACTGATTTGTACTGCATGCATTCTAAGAATCTTAGCTGATTTTACTAATGGTTATTTTCTTGGACAGAAATTCTTGTCTTTGCTAATTTTAGTGAAGAAATAAAAACCGCAGAAGGTAGAGACATAGAAGGAGACCATTCAATCCAATATTAATGTAGGTTCTTGGCTGGGTGATAAGAAAAAAAACTACTGTTTTTGTCAAATTAGCAAATACATAAATTAGCACTTCCTTTCCCTTCTGAGTTGAAGCTAGATATCTGCGAGTCCAAGAACAAATTGTACAACACGGAAAGCCAAATGTCCCCTGCTGCTATAATTTTGAGTTGCTTTGACAGAGGACGTGCTTCTAAATTTGCAGCATAGAAATTACTGTCAGCAACATTATTAAGCAAATGCTTTTGTATATATTTTTTCTTTGCCATTTTGTTATACACTGTTCCATTAATCTTAAATGAAATAATATATCTTAAAATATCAATAGAAGGTATTTGATATGAACAGGAAAGTACATATATTACTGGACATAATTTGGGTGATTTGGGCTTTATTTTATTAAAATGTTTCATAGTATTTGCAAAAATGTATTTTCCCATCTGTATGAAAGACACTTTTCTTGTTTCCCGTGTTACTAGCTTTTGCTTTCTGCATATGCAGGTAGTGCTGCTGCTATTGCAAACATTCATACTGTTAAATATCATTAACAATGTAAGCTATTTGATTCCAATTAGTTTATGCTGCATTGTGAAGGCACTATCTTTATATTCACATGGGAAAAACAGTAAGTGCATCTATTACCAAAATATATGAAAGCAACTATTTGCCTGTCCAAGTGAAAAGGAAAACAGCTTTTAACATATATATCCCAATACTGTACATTCTATTGGCTGTTCGAGAGAGATTTCCATCAATTATTGTCTAATAATGACTTATTTTCTTTTAGCTTTGAAGATTTATCCTTGTAGGTGGACACTTTGTGCTGTATTTTCTGCTAGTAAAAAGTCAATGATGTTCTAATAAAATGAGTAAAGTAATCCAGTGATATTGCTGTTCCATGAACTATACCAGCAAACTTTTCAATAAGCAATATGGAAGAAGGGGATCAATGGCAAACCTAGGGTTAAATACTAACATGCAGGAGCACATAGGTTTGGGAGCAGTTAGTGCTGAGTTAGTAAAAGTGCTGAAATGGGCAGTGCTGCAGGAAGTGGGTTTCAACCCTGCAACTTCTGCATTTAACTACCGCATGTTAGAGTGCATGCGAGCAATCTCATTTTGGATGCATGTTGTCAAGTTTAATGTGTTCATTGCTCAGATTGATATTAACATGGCCTTTGGAACCCTAATTTTCAGTGAATGGATTTCCAGGCTCCCTTGAACTCTCCTGTGAAAGCAAAGCACAAAAATAGTGGCAATTGAGGGGTGAATATTGTACATGATAGTAAAAATGCCAGTAAGTACTGACATCACACTGCTGATCACTTCTCTGCTTCTCTGAAAGGGATTGTCCACAGTATTTGTGCTGAGAGGTTACTTTTACAACATTGGAGGCTTGTACGCCCAAGTCAGATTTTCAGCTCCTAATGGAGGCAGGAATGGGGTCAGAAAAGTAAACAAGTTTAGGATTTTTGACTGCAAATTCCAATTTGCTGTGTCTTCCTAACTCCTTGATAATTTTTCGTCCTTTTCGTGAGTCAGGAAAATCTTCAGTACAAACTCCGCATGCAAATCTTTTGAGGTCAGTGAAATCATTGTGTGGACCATAAGGAGTTTTAATTTTCTTTTCCACAATATTTTCATTTGCTGGTGTGGGTTTTGGAAGGCCTAACAATAACTGCCTAATTTGAACATTTGTGACCAGTGGGGGAAGCCTGCTAAGGAGTCTGGAACATTCTTACAGGTAAGTGTTAAATGTTTTGACACTTTACAATGTCAATATTGAATGTTGTATTATAATGTAGATGTGCTTTTACTACTGTCATTTGCAGCAGCCTGCTTGCAAAGATAAGCTGACCATAAGCATTGACCAGCATTGTATAAGTGTTGACATGCACAGCAGTACTTTTCCAACTTGAGAAAGTGCCATAATGCATTCAAAACTGTAGAAAAATGTGCTGGAGAACTCTCCTGTCATGTTTCACATTAGGATTTCAATGTCCAGTGATATTTCAAAAACAATGGCCATGCTTTTGAAGGTATAAAATACCTAAGCACCTGCCAACTCCATTGATTGACAGGCAATCTGCTTTGAAATGGAAATAAACCCCACCTGCAGCTTAAAAAAAAGACCATCTAATACTTCTGTTTCAATGGACTACATTATTGACATTTCCCAAGGCTGGTTTTAATAGTTGGGGCTATTATAAATGCTTGGCCGAGTTTCAAAAGGTCCAGAACCACATATCTCAATGAGGGTGATGTGTTCAGATTTTGATTGACTGTTTAAGAGGTTATTGAAATATTATCTGCCTTTGATATTATAAGTGGATAAGTGAGTGTCAATTTATATGTTTTAATGGATGTTATGGAGGAAAGCTTTTTTCATTATGAAGTGTCTTGGAATATGGCAGCTCTATTAGATTATTAGAAGTTTACTGTTTTAATGTTAATTTCAAAGATATCCTGAAGGCTGCCAGATCAGCATGTTTATCCTGTTTTATCTTGGGCCTCAGAGGAGTACCAAGATATCCAGCAGCATAAGCAGAAGAAGGAGCAGCAATAGTCTGCTCGTTCCAGACCTACCATTCCACAGGAAAGAGAGCGCAGAGGAACAGTTTCCAGAGGTCATGTATGTGAATACCCCTGACTCTCCATCCAGCTGCAATTTCCAAGATGCGCTCTCCATTGAATTTGCAAGATAATGGAATCAATCCTCCTCAATTTATGATGAAAACTCTTTCATACCAGCAGTTCCAAACAGATCAAAGTTATAATTGGTTAAGTTCATCAGATGCAGGGAACCTCATCTGTCACATGGATGCTACCATGATTTTATAATATGCACTGCTGGTTAGTGAGGTTTACCATGATCAGCACGTTCACAGAAATAACTTTCCACCACCGTTCTCCCCACACAACCAGCTCGGTGGACTCAGTATGATTCCTCTATTTTCACGATCCAAATAAAATGCTGACTCTATCAACTCCCTCCGACCTCTGGAAACATTAGGTCCAATTGATGAAGTGTATTTCTTTCTGGGGGTGGGTGGAATGTTTACAGCATTTATGAAAACAGTAGCATGAGATGGACCTTTAAATCTGTTGGTAAATTGTTAATTTAGTTTGCATGGGAATCAACTTTTGCTGTGCCACCTGAAATTCACTCAGATAAAACTAGAAAAAGAAATGCAGAAGAAATTAAATGAACAAGAAAACATTTTTTATCATGCGAATGTAACCTTTGTTGGGACAAATGTCGTTCCTTAAAACACTTATTAAACAAAGAATATAGCTGAGGATAATTTCAGTTCTAGTATGCTTTAGATTTGATCAGCTGGTTAAGCCCAGATTTACTTTTAAAACACAATGCAATTTTTGTAGCTTGTGCCTGTGGCCTAAGGGAACTTTAGGTAAGAAAATTATTTGATTTATTTTGTTAAGCATATCATATATGAAAGGCTTTATAAAGATATTGGCTTTATTTCTATCATCCTGAGTTATTATATTGTAACACTGAAGTGCAGCATACATTCTTCACTTGTGTCCGGTTATACATCAAACTTAAAAAATGCCCCCACCACCCGTCTTTCCCCCCAACCCAATCTGACTAGCCCCTGACCTGATAACCCCTCCCAAGCCAACCCAACTACCCTCCAACACACCTATCCAATCACCCACCTGACACCTTACCCACCTTCCACCACACACAACTACCATCCAAACTGGCTGCCGCCATGCCACCCTACCTACCTGCCATCCCACCACCTCACCCACCAGCCACCCTGTTATCCTACCCACCTACTACCCTACCCACACAACCCACCTTCCACCATGCCTTCTTACCCACTTACCTTACCCACCTTAAGAATAAAGGTGTTTTTTTTATATATTTAGTGGAGATTAAGAGCAGAGATTGCTTGGACATTCTTAGAGTGGAACTGGAGAAGCTCCAGTGAATGAACACTAACCGAGTTTGAACACCTCAGCACCTTTTTGATATAAAACAGGTTATATCCCAACATCTGATTTAGAATGTTGAAAGTGTAACCTTTGCATTTTAATAGCTTTATTTCTTGTACTGTAGCTTTTTCTTTGATGGTAATAAAATATTTATACTTCATACTAAATCTCCCTCCAGTACCAAAGACCAAATCTAATATAAATTACATACAAACCACCTTTCAGTTCACTAATCAGCCTCAGTTCTGTCGATTTTTTGATCTTTAATGTTTTTCACTCTTCTTGGCTAATTAATTCTTCGAGATGTAGCCGTCTTATTTAATGGCGTTTCTTTTACCATCCAAAGTCACAGATATGTAAGTTTAATGAGTAATTTTTCCTCAGTTAAATAATTATGAAAAGTGGAAAAATGCTCCAGAAACACCAATGGAAAAATCTAATGGCCAGAATTTTCCGTTTGTCGGTCACGGGGGCCCGATCGACTCGATGGTGGGTGGGCGGGCAATTGCTGCTGGAGAAACAGGCCACGCCACCATTTTCCGCAGGTGGGCCAATTAAGGTCCACCCCGCGGGTAAGTGACTCCTGTGGAGAACGGGAAAATAGTCGGGGGGGGGGGGCAGGCGGCCTCAGACTGCCGGTTCCAAGGTGCAGGCATCAGTTTCTAGGGATTGTGAGGCTGGACCATCACTGCGGTCTGAAGGCTGTACACAGCACAGGTTAGAGGCCCTCGACTGAGGCACCTGCCTTTTATCTTATGCAGAAAGTTTTCACACCTGAGTGACATGAACACTGCTCATCAGAACAAGGAGCCACAGGCAGGGAGACATTCTTGGGGGTTTATTTACAATAGAGAACAGTATGTACAAGTGATTAACACCAGGCTGTGCAACTACTTTTACCTAACTTCCTAACCCTGGTGCTACATCGTGGTGCTCCCCGGGCATCCACAGTGGAGGTGGAGGCAGCCTGCTGACTGTGATACCCTGTCTGTGATGACTTTGGCGGATGTCCTCTGGAGGGCTGAGACTTGGTGGGCCCCGTCCTTCTTTTGGGGTCATGCTGTGTGGCAGTGGCACTCTCCTCGGCCCGTAAAGCCGGAGCTGCAGAGGTCACAGGAATAAGGGATTGGAATGGGCCGGTCACTCCCAGAGTCATCTGGGTGGATGGCCCCAGATTGTGCACCTTCTGATCCTTCTCTTTAGGGGTGCCCTAGAGCCCCTGGCTAATTCCGTGAGCGGAAGGGGTAACTGGAGTGAGATTGAGCTGCCCAGCACCCCTCTCGCCTACACACTGTTGGAGGCCAACTATGGCTTCTGCAATGGAGCCTAAGCCCATACATCAGAGCAGGAGTGACAACCTGGACCAAGGTCTCCAAGACAGCAACCATCCTGCCAGAGTTGACCTTGGTGCTTTAGCATGCCAGCGCTATCACTTCAGCCAGAAGATGGAAGGACTCGTCCATTGTGCCTTGCAACCTGAGGAGTTCAGCAGGCATCCCTTCCTGCTGTTCCCCAGCTTGCCTTTGCAGCTCCAGCAATTGTGACATTACCGAGTCCAGAGGCTTGTCATCTGACTTGGACTCAGCAACATTCTGGCCTCCAGCAGTCCACCGGGTGCCAAAGGATCAGAAAGTGCGATGTGCTTACCAGACTGTGATCCCGAGGCTACTCTAAAGATAGGACTTATCGAGGTGTGCGTCTCTGCCCTGGTGGAGGGTGTGGGTGAGTGTAATGATGGAACTTCAGGGAGGGTGCTTCCAAATTCCTCTTCGGGACTTGATTGGAGGACCTGGGTCATGGACTCTGTTGGCTGTTTAGCGGATGTGCCTGCGAAAGCAATGAGAGATAATTAGTGCATGGTAGTGGCCTGTGAAAGAGGACACATCACTCATGGCATGGTTGTCTGAAGGATGTTGTACTGCTGGATCCTCACTTAGTGGAGCAGCATCGACCTCACCATCCGCACAGGACCGGTCCCGGTCATCGCCGGCCAGCTGGTTGGCTCTGTTTTCGAATTCTGTGAGAACTTTGATATCCAGCATCCCTCCACCTGTCTGTGACCCTTCCCTTCTGTTGTGAGCCAGTTTGTCCTGCATGTATTGAGGTGGGAGAGTGTATCAGGATTCCTGCCGGGCCAGATGATAAGTATGCCTGGCCTGTGTAGATGGTGAGTGGTCCCATGGATTGGATGAGGACAATGATGGTGTGTGTGAGAGACTAAATGATGATGTCCCTTGCATTGGCAGTGAGTGAGGGCCTTGTGGATGTGTGATGGTTTTGTGGGTGTGTGAGTTGGGAGTGATGAAAAAAGTAACTTATGGTGGTGGAACAGAGGAAATCATTCATCCTTTTGCGGCACTGGGTGGCTGTCCTCCTCAGCAGGGTGTTTGTGCTGACCACCGCTGCTACTGCCTCCCAAGCTGGGTTGGTGACTTTACTGCCCATCCTGCGGCCAGAGCAGGGGTAAAGCACATCCCATCGGGCCTCCACTGCATCCAGCAGTTGCTAGATGGGCCTGTTGTTGAAGCAGGGGACTGCAGTCTCTTCTCCTTTGCTGGCCATATCTCCTGGATGGCAGCGGTGAGCCGGTGACGATAAGCTCTTTGCTGGTGGCTGCCTTTTAAAAATGGCAGGTGGTGTGATACAACAGCGGGTCGATGTCGGGCAGGCAAATGAAAGACCATCCACCATGGAAATGACATGTTTCGCGGGGGTGAATAAATAATGAGGTGGGCTTGGGATGATACGGCGTGAAAACCCGCCCTTTTCTTCACCGAGTAGGACTTAATTTTACCTGCCCAGTACCTCACTTAGTGCAATCCTGTGAAAATTCCGCCCAGATAGTACATGTGCACTCTGGAGGGAGGCTGGAAAAGTAAGACCCTCTCTCTCCCGTCTCTCTCTCTGCTCCCCCCACCACCCTTTGTACTACATGCAGCCTGGAGCAAGTTAACCCTTAATCAGAAAATTCATATCAAAAATAACTCATCTGTATTTTGAAAATATGCAGGTTGTAACCAGTGAGAGTTATCAATGACATTGTGTCACCAAGGATATATCTGAAAGGACTTCCAGCTCCACTGTGATCAGAAGTCTGTTAGATCAACAGAGCTGAGACCTTTTTGAACCTTATCCATTTTAAAAACATTCCCATACTTCAGCCTCTGCAGAGACCATGTTTGCTTTGTCCTGTTTTGTCTTTGTGTGTGAGTGTATGGGTGTTGGGAAACATAGAAACATAGAAATGTCATGATGCGGCAGATGATGTGTTCCAGGCAGATCAAATCCATGAGGGAAACTCAATCCTGCTACCCCAATGGTGTTGCATTTGTATTTTATTTCTAGATGCGTGCCCTGAATTCTGTTGTAATAAGTCCACTGAGATTTTAGAGATTTTTTAGAAAACTAAATTAAACATTTATTAACAAAATAAAAGATTTCAAACACATACATGGGTCTACAAATCACTACAATAATAACTCCTAAAACCCCTAATTAATCTGCTGTCCAGTTACATCCCCATCAAGGCAATGCTTAAAAAAAATAAACAGATACTAGCAAGTTAACACAATACCCTGGACAGTAGAATTCAAAGTGGCTTTCCCCAGCTCTTCCTTCCAAAATGAATTGTTTAACAATTCTCTGTGCTAATTTTAATCTGCTGCATTTCCATCTATTCCACCAGCCTGTCTAAATCTTTTTAAAGTCTGTAACCAGCCTCCTCACTGTCAACTACAATTCCAAGTTTTAGGTCATCTGCCAATTTTCAAATCATGCCCTGTACACCCAAATCATTAATATACATTAATTTTGGATATGGACCATCAATTATGTCAATAACACAACTGCATTCAGCCATTCAGCAATTGTTTGCACATCATGAATGCCACTTAAATAGGATGTTCGCTGATGATTGCACAATATTCAGCACCATTCATGAATCCTCATGAACTGAAGCAGCCTGTGTCTATATGCATCAAGACCTGGGCAATTTACAGCTTGGGCTGATAAGTGGTAAGTAACATTCAGTCCACACAAGCAACAGGCAATGACCATGTCCAACAAGAGAGAATCTAACCATCTCTCCTTGACAGTCAATGGAATTACCATCGCTAAATACACTAATATCAACATTCTGGGTATACCATTGACCAGAAACTGAACTGAGCTAGATAAATACTATGGCTACATGACCAGATCAGAGGCTGGGAATCCTGCAGAGAGTAATTCACCTCCTGACTCCCCAAAGCCACTCCACCATGTACAAGGTACAAGTCAGGATTGCAATAGAATACTCTCCACTTGCCTGAATAAGTGCAGCTCCAACAACAGTCAAGAAGCTCAACACCATCCAGGACAAAGCAACCCTCTTGATTAGCATCCTATCCACACGATAAACATTCATCCCCTCCACCACCAATGCAAAGTACCAGTAATGTGTATCATGTATGAGATTCACTGCAGCAGCTCACCAAGGCTCCTTCGATAGTACCTTCTAAACCCGTGACTATGTACCACCTGGAAGGACAAGGGCAGCAGATGCATTGTTACACCACCATCTGCAAGTTCCCTTCCAAGTCACACACCATCCTGACTTGGAACTATATTGTTGTTCCTTCGCTGTTGCTGGGTCAAAATCTTGGAATTTCCTTCCTAACAGCACTGTGAGTGTTCTTACAAACACAGGGACTGCAGCAGCTCAAGAGCAATTAGGGATGGGCAATAAATGCTTGCCTAACCAGCAATGTGCACATCCCATGAGCAAATATATAAAACAATGTCTTTGCCTTATTCCTTGGATTTCTGAGTGGTGACTTGAATTATCTTTTAAATGGGTGCCCCTTGTCTCCAGCATACAGCTGGTAACCCTGCTTCATGATGCAAATAATTTTGGGGGGGCTTACCTGCTTCAGGATGAAAGCATCATGATACCTATCTGGGAAGCTTGTACACACTTACATAAATATCTTTTTGTGGTTGCATTCCAGATGCACATTGACAGTGTGGAAACTCTTGAAGTTGACAAACATCCCCTAATTATTTATGGTTGCCTTAATTGCCATGTGTGTGCAGTTGATCTCACCCTGCACCTGTGGAATGTCAACCAGAGCTGCAAACCCAAACACTCACTCATCCGGTCATTGTAAGTGGAATGTACATAACTTCATCTCAGTTAAAGAAGCAATCAGTCAAATGGTTTATATAATTGTCCATTGTTGCCTGTAAATATCTCCAGAGGAGCCCTGGAAGGATCCAATGGCAAAGAAAGTTGAGAGCAGTGATGATTTTAACATCCACATGACCAACAGATCCAGCTTGGAAAAGATCTTGTTCCAGAAGCTGCAAATGTTTGCAACTATCAGACAAGAAACACAACCTCCTGAGACACAGATTTTCTGACATATCAAGGAAGCTTATTCTCTGCTTGTAGACCACATGTGCTAGGTATGGACTCCTGCCAGTTGCACCACTCTGCTGATCCTTTCTTTCCTGTGAAGCTGCAGGTGTATGAGCAAAAGGCCACAGTTTGTGCTGCTTCTATTACTTCTCATGCTACTGTTGGTCATCTTGGTCGTCATCTGACAACCAATGTAATACAGGGTAAGCGGCAGCCATGCTAATATGATAGATCAGATCTCCAATGCTTCAAAGTGTAGATGACACTGTCATGTTATTATAATGATATAACAGCTTCAGCTTATTTACTGTACACGACGCAAGGCAGCAAATGCTCATAAGGGATTGGGTAAACATGTTGTGGGTGCATTTTTTAAGGCTAGGCAGAAAGGAACAGTTATACATAGGTATAGGACTTGAAGGCATCAGAACGGTGTTGTGTGTACTCTACTCAAGGCAAAAATGAAACTAAGGCTGGATCACATGTTACATTTCCCTTCTAGTGATGTCATGCTGATATCCCTTAAAGGCATATTACAACACCTCCCTTTCTTTTGAAAAATACTTGTCCCCCTTCCATAGAATTATTACTATTTACAATAAGTGTTCATGTGTGGCTATCATTAGAGAAGTGCATAGAACTGGTGAATCTATCAGTCTTTAAAGAGTAAAGGTAATCCGCTGGTATGCCAAATCTTGTGATGGTAACCTTGCCTGGAGGTTTCTTTAATTGCTTACAGTGATCCATGGGATTGTTATTCTTGAATGTTGTTCCTGGTTGCATTTGATATCATTTGGGATGCAATAGGAAGCTGAAATGAGTCTGATTTGTCCTTGGTTACACTTCACTATTGTTCCTTTGTATGTAACAACCTCATAGGACCTTGGTTCTGAACAAATCCCTGTCACCTTGGCTGGTTGCCACATACCTTCTGTGGGATCCTGGATATAGTTGTCCCAATGTAAACTTTGCAATTCTGTACCTGCATTTTTATCGTGCATGTTGGGCATCTTCTCTGTAGTTTTAAAAGTTGCTCTTTAGTTTCTGAGAGTAGAATGGGTAAAAGTAGGTAAGTTGGTATGCACTGATCTGCCAAGCATGAGCTCTGCCAGTGTTGGGAATAGTTGCACTTAAAAGTGTCATATATAGATGTAACATTGCAATGTGTAGACCTTGCTTGGCTGTCTACATTTGAGAATTAGGGATTTCACCATGCAGATCATTTGTTCAGTTCGGCCATTAGACCTAGGATAATAAGAAAAAGAAGTAGTGTGATCAATATCCCACTTCTCATACATCTCCTGGAGATGTTTTTGCCAAATCATCTCCAGTTGTTTGTGGTTGGTCTCTACTACAAGCAAATGCAATCGGCTTGCCTTTTTGTAGTATGCATGTTCCAAGGCCTTCCTGTGAGGCATCTACCGCCAGGTTAGCTGTCTACTTATGATCATAAAGTTGTAATGTTAATGCTTCTGATGGTGATTGTTTCAGTGCTTTGAAGAAGAATTGATGGTCTTCGGGAATCACACATCATTTATCAACAATTCCCTTAGCATTACAGATTTGTGTGTGAAATTAGGAATGTATGAAGACAAGAAATTAAAGAAACCAAGACATCTTCAAAGATCGTCCTAATATTGAGGAGTTGGAATGGCCTTAATATCCGCTATTTTATTTGGATCAGGATATATGGCAGCTTGCAGTAACTACAACCGAAGAAAATTATCTGCTGCACGTTGATGTTGCATTTCAGACTGTTAATCCTTTGTTGCACACTGCATGCATCGGTAAGTGAGGATTATGGTGATGTTCTTGCTTTGTTCTTCCCACAACAGGTATATCATCTGCAATATAGATGTACCCTGGTACAGTATGTGGAATGTGGTCCATGTGAGCTTGAAAGAGATCCTGGCTAAGAAAGGAAGTATTTGAAAACAGTATTGTCTGAATGGGGTTCGAAATGCAGTAAGATCTTGGAACCCCGCCATGAGATATACTGACCAGTAACCATGCTTGGCATCAAGCTTCAAGAAGGATTTTGCTCTTGCAAATCTCAGATTTAACTCTTCTAATGTGGGTATTTTGTAAGGAAATGTCTCAAAGCTGTGTTTAAATGTCATGCATTGAGGCAGACTCTCAATGATCCATCCTTCGTTACGACATGTGATTAAACTGTGTGCTCTTGCACTCTTCGAATGATTCCGTCTTTTTCCATTTTGTCTAGTTCGACCTTCAATTTGTCTTGTATGTGGATGCTGCATATACGTGGTAGATAATTGGCAGAATTGCATTCTCCTGCAAGTATAATGTTGCAGCTCCCTTGAAACTGCCAATTTTTTCAAAACATTCTGCACATTTCGATGATAGGTCATGAATTGAGGTAATAGGAGTAGTTTCTGAGTTTGATCTGCTTGTGATGTCTGAGTGATTCCATGGATTTTGACTAGTGCAAGGTCACAACAGGCTGGTGGACTGCAATTGCTGGGCCTTCAGTTTCCATGATGTAAAACATCTGTGTCATTCAGGAGGATTGCTTATACTTGCACTCCAGCGCTATAGATCTTGCACATGGACTTAGTGAACAATTGTACACAGTAACTTTCGCAGCAGTAGGTTTTGCCATTTTCTTCAATGTCTTTGGATACATGTTTTTTAGAATTCACAGAGTAGGATGTTTGCATTTGCACTTTTGTCAATTCTGGCCAATAATGAAGAGTTACCAACATTCTTAGGGCAGATAATTTGAATCTTGGCAAACACTTTGGAAGGTGTGATTACATCTATGTTTTCCATGAGATTGATGGTGTGAAACATGTGTTCACTGCTTTTTGTCTCGTCATGCACATCATCATCATTTTCTGGTTTGTCAATCACCTCATGTATGTGTTTCTTATGGGATACAGAATGGCCATCCTTATTGCTTGAACATACCCTTTGTCTACGATCTGTTTGGATCAGTTCATAGCTCTTTGTAGCTGCATCAGCCTTTGCTCTAGTGCATTGCCACTGACAATGGCCCTTTCTGCCACATGCCTTGCAAAATTGATGAACAGCTGGGCATATCCTTGGTGCCTGCAGCAGTCCACACCTTTCACACGTCTTGTTAGGTTTGGGTGTTCTAGTGAGTGCATCAACTTTTGGGGTTGTACTTAGGACCTGTAAGATTTTTTTAATTGAGAGGGTTGCTTTTCAAACAAGCAGGTAGGAAAGTAGCTTAGAGTATTCAGTTCTTATTGGCATATTTCCCTGTCATGCTTTCAGTCTCCTCAATTCTCACTTTCTTCTTGCCTCACTTTCACTAGTAAGTTTCAGGAAGTCCAGGAAATCCGTTATGTACATCCTTGAGCAGCTCTTCAATGCTATATATTTTGGGTTTGTCTAGCAGGTCTTTCTGGAATGCTTCCATGGGAATGGATACAGTCACCAACTCAACAATTCTGTGTGCTAGCTCTGTGTTTGTAAAATCACAGTACATTCCATTTACTCTGCATTTGTTGACAAAAAGTGGTCTATGGATTCTGTGGGCTGTTGTCGAAATGACATGAACTGTAATCGATGACTATGGAAGTTTATCCTGATTCTAAACCAGTTTTCCAATGTAGTCCATATCTTTTGAAGATCCTGTAGCTCTTCTGTTTTTAACCGTGATGTGTTCAGCCTGTGTAGACCTTCATTCCTATTTGCTAGGCGAATTCTTCTGGCTTTCTTGTCTGGTTCAAACACACCTGGACTAAGAAACATAGCACTGTATACTGTTTTAACATTTTGAATTCAGTTAATAGGTCAGCTGCATCCCAATTCAAACTGGGGAATTTTGTGGACATTCTGACAATTGCCTTTGACCTTGCTTCTTCTGTAATACCTGGAATGAGTGTCACTATAGCTGCTTTCGTGTGCTTTTCTGAATCTGGGTCCATGAAGACGAGTTCTGGTGGGAACGCACCCCTGAGAATGGTGTCTTTGCTTTTTATTCACTTCATTGTTCAGCACCTACCGAAGTGGTCTTTTATAATTGCAACCTTCTCCGGCCCAATTTGTATGACTTTTTTTTGGCTTTTTGTTGTTGTTTAACTCTCCCTTGCTCATCATCGATCTGGCCCACATCCTGGCCTTTCCCGACTGAGCTAATCCAGTGCTGATCCACTCAATACACTGTCCCATTCATAGAACTGACAGGCTATGTGCTGCAATATCTCCATGAGGGGTTGTCTGCCTAGCAGCTCTTTACTTGTGCACTAGCTCAGTCCTGTGTCTCCAAACCTTTTTTCACAGTCAGCACACTGCATTTTAAACACTCTTCCATGCTGCGACTTTGTTGCAGTCTGACCAAAACGTTGAGGATCTTCTCATGCCATGTAGCATGATCCAAGGCTGTTCACCATGTCATACCTCTACTTAATCTGGATGCCCCCTGTCTTACCACCGCTGATCACTGTGTCATGTTATTATAATTATATAATACCTTGGGCTGATCACTCATATGGGATTGGATAAACACATTCTGCATTCATTTATTAAGACTAGGCACATGAGAACACTCATATATTTGCATAGCTTGGAGACATTAGGAGCTGTGTGTGTATGCTCTGCTCAAAACAAAAGTGAAACAAAGACTGGGTTTCATGACACATTTCCCTTCTAGTGATGTCATGCTGATATCCCTTGAAGGTGTATCACAACAAACACCTCCTGAGTGCATAAAGTCACCTCCCAACAGATGTAGTTTGAACAAAACTTT
Organism: Carcharodon carcharias; assembly: GCF_017639515.1. NCBI lineage: Eukaryota > Metazoa > Chordata > Chondrichthyes > Lamniformes > Lamnidae > Carcharodon > Carcharodon carcharias. Next base: position 133,160,223 of record NC_054477.1, on the reverse strand, counting down.
TCACACAAGCAGGTAGGAAATTAGCTTAGAGTATTCAGTTCTTATTGGCATATTTCCTTGTCATGCTTTCAGTCTCCTCAATTGTCACTTTCTTCTTGCCTCACTTTCACTAGTAAGTTTCAGGAATCCCAGGAAATCCGTCAGTAGGTTGGAGCCCATTTTCTGACACTCTCATATTTTTTCAGGATTTCAGGGGGAGACAATAGCACAGTGATAATTTCACTGGGCTTGTAATCCAGAGGCCCAGGTTAATGGTCTGGGTATAATCTCACCATAGCAACTGATGGAATCGAACACTAGTCTCAGTGATGGTGACTATGAAACTACATTGATTGTCGCTAAAAATCCATCTGCTTCACCATTGTCTCTTTAGGAAAGGAAATCTACAATCCTTACCTGGTCTGGCTGATGTGTAACTCCAGGTCCATTGTAATGTAGTTGACTCTTAACTGGCTTCTGAAATGGCCTAGCAAGCCACTCAGTTCAAGCATAATTAGGGATGGGCAATAAACACTGGCCTTGGCAGAAACATCCATATCCCATCAAATAATAAAGAAAAACACTTCACCTAACCCACATTCTTATCCACTTTAAAACCTCCCTCCTATACCTATCCATACCACCTCTCCACACCTTTCTGCTACATAGAGGAGATGCCAGCTTTCCTGCCTACATCATAATTGGCAAGCTGCCCATCAAATTCAGAAGAGCCACAACCAGATGGGTAGCATGGTAGCCCACTCTTTGTATGCTTTATTTTAGAATTGGTCACCTAGTGTTTCATTAGAAATAAAAATCATAGAACTGCAGATGCTGCAAATCAGAAGCTCGAACTGTTATGAGGAAGTGCTGCATCCCAAGCACTGGCCCGGGAATTGAATAGTGCCCAAATGCATGCTGCATGAGACTAATGTCATAGGGCCACATGAAATTGTTTGACTGGCCTCATTTGTTTATTACCTATGAACTTCAGTGTCAGTCATGGACAGAGACTGAAGCAATAAGTGAGCAAGCTGAGGCAATAAGTAGATTGTGGAAAGGCACAGAGAGGAGACAGCCGCATTTGCTGTGAGTGGTGGCCACAAACAGATCATAGATTAAATATGCTGCTCGGAGGAACACTCTGTTTCCACAATATTGTATGTGAAAAAAAAATTAAAACTCACCTTCCAGGAAGTGACCTCAGCGACTCCGTTAAGGACTACTGCACCTGAGAATTCTGACTGTAGTATGTATGGTGCATGCTGTGATCAGTTGCCTACAAAATTGTAAAAGGAGCTCAAAGTGTCATTGGGCCTTGTATTTGCAGACTTAAAGCGCTTAATGTCTATCTGAGGTACAGACCCTGGACTACTACAATATGGCAGAAAGAGCACTACCAACATGGAATGATTGCCTGCGCACCACCCACCATATCGAACACTGAGACATGGCACCAATGTTTTTCTATGCCGTTAATTTATCTATTCTCTCCACAGATTCTGATCGACTTCCTGAGTTGTTCCATTTTTTTTTATTATTCGTTTCTGGTATTTCATTTTTTCTCCAATTATATTGAAGTACATGAGAAATGTCTTGAGATAAGTTTGAAAACTATTAGTAAAAGCCTCAAGGCAGAATTAGCTTGTTATTGGGAACTGCAATGGAGAGTCTGTGAGCAGGGATTTTATATACTATGATCTTCCACACTAAATGGTGACTGAAGAAAATTGAAGAAATAATTATTCTGACTCAAACTCACTGGGCATATACTGCAGCACTAGAGCTCCCCCAATTATACGGGGTTGCGATGCATTGCTCATAACAATGCCAATGAAGAATGACAATGCCTGTGTTGATTTCAGCCACAGGAATGTAAGTATCACAATATTCTTGGGCTAGGGAAATGAAAAGTTCATCAAAATTCCAACTGTTATTCAGTTACCTTTGCTGAAAAGGTGAAAACAAGATTGAGTTCACCTCTGATATGCACCATGTTCAAATAACCTACTAATACGCGCTTCATAATTGAAGAATTGTTACTTGGGCAAAATACTGGACCATCAACAATATTTTGGCACAACAATCAATTATGCAAATTATTATTTGATGGTTGTAGGGACCCCCCCCTCCACTTCTCTCCCCCCACCCAACCCCCACCCCCCCCCCCCCCCACACACACACACACACACACACACCTTAAACCAGCTTATATTTCACCCCTTCCTTGGATTCACCTAGTTCTGTTGAAGGGTCATGAGGACTCGAAACGTCAACTCTTTTCTTCTCCGCCGATGCTGCCAGACCTGCTGAGTTTTTCCAGGTAATTCTGTTTTTGTTTTGGATTTCCAGCATCCGCAGTTTTTTGTTTTTATCTTATTGTTACTTTTATGTTCAATGCCTCTCGTAATAAAGGATAGCATCCCATTATCCTTCTTAATTACTTGCTACTCCTGCATACAAGCTTTTTATGACTCATGTACTAGAACACCTAGATCCCTCTGCACCTCAGAATTATACAGCCGTTCCCCATTTAATTAATACTCTGCTTTTTTGTTTGTCCTGCCAAAGTGAATAACTTCATATTTTCCCACATTAAGTACCATTTGCTAGATCTTTGCCCACTCACTCAACCTATCTATATTCATCTGCAACCTCCTCATATCCTCTTCACAACATACTTTCCCACCTACCTTTATGTCATCTGCAAATTTAGCTACCATGTCTTAACCCTCTTCATCTACGTCATTGATGTAAATCGTAAAAATTTGAGGCCCCAGTACAGACCCCTGTGGGATTCCACTCGTCACATCCTGCCAGTCAGACATTTATGCATACTCTCTGCTTTCTTCCGGCCAGCCAATCTTCTATCCATGCTAATATGTTACCCACTGCACCATGTGCTTTATTTTCTGTAATAATCTTTGATGTGGCACCTTATCAAATGCCTTCTGGAAATCCAAGTACAGTATGTCTACAGGCTTTATCCATTGCACACATTGCTCCTTCAAAAAAATTCCAATAAATTGGTTAAACATGATTTTTCTTTCACAAAACCATACAGACTCTTCACAATTGCCTAGAGCTCTTCTAAGTGCCCAGCTATAACCTACTTACTGATCAGTTCTAATAACTGCCCCATGACAGACGTCAACCTAACTGGCCTATAGTTTCCTGCTTTCTGCCTCCCTCCTTTCTTGAATAGAGGGGTTATGTTTGCTAGTTTCCAATCTGATGGAACCTTTTCAGAATCTAGCAAATTTTGGAAAATTAACACCAGTGCACTGACTGCCTCATTAGCTACTTCTTTTAAGGTCCTAAAATGTTGTCCACCGGGACCCAGAGACTTGCCAACCTGCACCTTCATCAATTTGCTCAGCACCGTTTCTCTAATAATTTCAATTTCACCAAGTTCCTCTCTTCCTTTCACCTCCTAATTTGCAGCTATTACTGTAATTTCTTCGTATCCTCTATAGTGAACACAGAAGCAAAATATTTGTTCATTTTTCCTGCCATTTCCTTATTATCTACTATTAACTCCCCTCTGTCACTCTCCAGAGGACCAACACTCACTTTACTTAATCTTTTCCTTTTTAAGTATTTGTAGAAACATTTGCTGTCCATTTTTACATTTTTAGCTAGCTTCCTCTCATACGCTAATTTATTTCTCCTGATTAGCCTTGTGGTCATTCTCTGTTCTTTATATTCTGACCAATCATCTGTCCTGTCATTCATCTTTGCAGAGTTGTATGCTTTTTCCTTCAGTTTGATGCTTTCCTTAACACCTTTAGTTAACCATGGATGGTGGGTCCACCCCTTAGAATTTTTCTTTATAGTAGGAATGTACTTATTCCGAATACTCTGAAATATCCCCTTAAATGTCTGTCACTGCTTCTTTATTGATCTATCCGCTAGCCTAATTGCCCAGTTCACTTCAGCTAGCTCAACTTTCATCCCCACATAGTTGCCCTTATTTAAATTTAAGATACTAGTCTTAGACCCACTCTTTTCTCTTTCAAACTGGATGTAAAATTCAATAATATTGTGGTCGCTGCTACCTAGGGGTGCCTTAACTCGGAGGTCACTAAGTAAACCTGTCACATTACAGAATACCAAATCTAATATACCCTGCTCTCTGGTTGGTTCCAGAACATGCTGCTCTAAGGAACTGCCTCAGAAACATTCTAATAACTCTTCATCCAGGCTACTACTGCCAATCTGATTTTTCCAGTTGATGTGTAGATTAAAATCACCCATGATTATTGCCATCCCTTTATCACAAGCACACAATATTTTCTCTTGAATACTTTGCCCTACACTGTGGCTACTGTTAGGGGGCCTGTAGACCACTCCCACTAATTACTTTTTTACCCTATTGTTCCTCATCTCCACCCAAACTGATTCTACATCCTGAACCAAGGTCATTTCTAACTATTGCATCAATGCATTCTTTGATTAACAGTGCTACCCCTCCACCTTAAACTAGCTTCCTATTCTTCTTGAATGTCATGTATCCTTCAATATTAAGGACCGAATTATTGTTGCCCTGCAGCCAAGTTTCTGGAATTGCTATCAGATCATATTTATTTACTTCAGTGTGGACCATCAATTCATTTACTGTGTTATGAATGCTAAGTGCATTCAGATAAAGAACCTTAAGTTTTGTCTTTTTGTTACCTTTGTAAACTCTAGTCTTGACTGTTGATGTATTTTTAGATTTTTTTCTCTCTGTCACCCCCTGCCATTCTCTGACCCGCATTTCTCATAATACTATTTTGCTCTACTGTCTTGACTCTACACCTTGAATTGCTACCGCTACCCAAGCTCGATCCCTCACCCCTCTTGTTTAGGTTAAAGCCCTCTCTACTTCCCTAGTTATGCGATTTACGAGGACACTTGTCCCAGCACGGTTCAGGTGTAAACTGTCCCAACGGTACAGCCCCGGCTTTCCCCAGTATTGATGCCAGTGCCCAACAAACTGGAACCCACTGTAGCCACACCAGTCGTTGAGCCATGCATTCGACTCTCTAATAATATTACATTGGGCTATCGTAATTTATATCACAGTACATGTGGAGACTCTAGATAATAAATTGCCTTTGGTATTAAGTCCGTTATGTAGGTTGTAGGAGTACAATGATTTAGCAAAATCTAGAGTAAGCAAAGGACACATTTTGCTAATCTATTCTTAATCAATCCCAAATTGTTGCTAAGGTGAACAGAGCTTGGTGCAAACATGGAGACCTAATCAATTCTAAATGCTCAGTTTGTTATTGCAAGTATAATTGTTCATTAAGAGAGGACCACAACAAATTGCAATGGTCATACATTACATTTCAATAGATTCTTGCTATTGATGTGAAGCAGGTATTGCAGCTTGCAATGATGTAGATGGAAACTTCTGCATTTTGAATTTTCTGAATATGCTGCTTTCACCACAATGTGGATTACATTAGATCCTCCCTGGTACTCATCTTTGTTGATAGAGACCATCAAGAACACAGGAATTCTGCAAGAGATATTATATAACATCAAAGAAGTACTGGTTGGGCTCATTGGTAACCATCTCAGGTAGGTTTGCAGAAGATTGACTGATGAGCAGTCCATTAGAGAAGCAAAACTTACCAGGGATGCAGTAAAAGAGCTGTGTCACTTTTTTACCAGAAGACTTCCAGACAATTGTATATAATGTGGACAGCAGTGGTAGTGGCCATTAACATCACAACAGCTTTCACTTTTTATGTGTCATCTTGTTTCAGGGTAGCACACCTTTATCATGGAAGCAACAGATGCATTATCTTCACTAAAGTTAACACCTTCATTATGTTTGTTGCTAAGCAATAGTGTGAGATAATGACTCAGATCTACAGGGCTGCTGATTTTAAAAGAGTGCATTGTCAACATTTTAAAAAATCATTTTTCATTCTTTGAATGTGGAAATTGCAGGAATTGACTTTGATGTGGAACTGGAATCACATATAGGTCACTCCTCAGATCTGAAGCAATCCATGTCTGGATGCAACAAGTCCTGGACACATTTCAGGCTTGGGCTGGTAAGTTGTAAGTAACGTCCATGCCAGGCAATTTACCAGGCAATGATCAGCTCCAGCAATAGACCCCACCCCCACCCCATAACATCCTGGGGGGAGGGTTACCATTAACCAGAAACTTAGCTGAACTAGCCACATAAATTCTGTGACTACACGAGCAGGTTGCAGGTTGGGTAATTCTGCAGAGAGTAACTCCCCTCCTGAATTCCCTAAACCTTTCTGCCAGCTACAAAGCACAAGTCTGGATACACTTCCCATCTCCCCATTGATCTGGGTGACTGCAGCTCCAACAACACTCAACAATATTCATGACAAAGTAGCCTGCTTGATTGACACCCCATCCACCACCTTAAACATTTACTCCCCCCCCCGTCACCCCTGCCACCCCCAACTGGTGCACAGTGTGTACATCTACAAACCATGTAGCAAATCGTCAGTTACTTTGAAAGCAATTTCAAAACCCGCGGCCTCTATCCCCTGGAAGAGCGAGGGCAGGAGTGCATGGGAACAGCACTACCTGCGGGTTCCTCTCCAAGTCACACACCCTCTTGATTCGGAAATAAATCCCTGCTCTTTAACTGTCACAATGCACCAATTCTGCTGAGTTCAGGCTAAAGTCCTATCACTGACACAGAAATAAGAAAATTAAGGCCTTAGCGCTAAAGTCTCCCCAGGCTTCCCCTGACATGTGAGCTTACCACTTGCCCTGGTCTCCCAGTCAATACACTACACCTGCTTTTCATTAAAATCAACCCCCATGTTTTAATGCACAGAAGAAGGAAGTAGCGATTTAGCAGCTTTCTTTGTAATATTAAAGATTCAAAAGTGGTCTACAGTTCAATAGCTCACACAACTGCAATTTTCAGGTTTAAATTAGCTTATCCATCATAAGGTTGAAATTTAAAGTGGGCAATGAGAGAGGTATTATTGTTGGACTAACCTAACATGCAATTATTTGCTACTGCTTCAGAAACAGAATTTATAAAAGAATGGAAAAGGTTAATACCAGTTAATGAAATTGTTTTGATACTATTAGGTAAGGTGATAGCCAATCTTGTGCAGAGTTTGCACTCAGCTCTTGCATCAAAACAAAATACAGTATTGCTGTAATTTCTTATTGTCTCTTTCATTTCATTTCATGTATGCAACATTGAACAGTAAAGAGACAATAATCCTAATTTAGAAGACAAAAAAATGAAAAGGTGCAACACACAATCTGACACAATATTGTTGAAAGACACTTGAGGCTTATGGGACTTGATGTTCAATCGTCTGTGGGGGCAAGAACCAGATCAGGCGTTTTTTGAAAATAACGCCCCGGATGGTGTGTCAGTGCCCCGATGCCTTTGGGATGCACTGCTATTTTCAAAGCAAATGCTGGGGGTACAGAGAACAGGAGACCTGCACTCTTCCAGTTAACTGCCTTGACGAGCCTATTCATTGGATGGGGGAGGCCAGGGGCGGTTTTCAAAGCACAGGTCAGCAAACAGAAAAGTTGTTGTGTGCAGGGAGCCATCACGTTTATTGTGAAGAAAGCATTTTGGCAATAAGGGTTATTGTGTCAGGTTGTTTGTTGCACCTTTTCATTGGCCCCTCCTCAGCACCATGAGGCTGCTAGCCCTCTGATATCCTACCTCTTCTATTCTGCACCAAAGCTGCTGTCTGCCTTTGAGGATTGTGTTCAGCAATCAGTTCCCATCTCCTTGCAGCGCTCGGCTCCAATAATTGAGTGTCAAACTTGTCACTAGCCCAATTAGGGTATCTACATTTGAAGATAACATTGCGCAAGCGACACAGCCCCAGTTTGGGGTCAGGACCCAGGAATTATCTGGGCATCAGGGTCCCGACCCCGAATTGAAAATCAAGCCCATGATATTTGCAATCATCTTGCAAAGGATAATAAATAATTGACATTCTTGGTTAAATTCAGTAATGAGGCAACTTGAGGATCCAAAAAAATACTGAATTTGTTATCACAAGGTCACAGTTATATACCAGGCTAACAAACAATAATTTATAGTCATTTGGTGGTACAGAACTTGAGTGCTGCTGAAAAACAAGACATGCTGTTGAAGCTTTTTAACTTGCACTCTTCAAGGCATTTCACAAGAATACCAATAGGAAAGTGAACAACAATTTAAATTGCATGAGAAGAGAGTGCTGATTGGCTGGCAAGTGGACTCTGATTGGTAGAGGCATTGCCATGGAGAATGCACCCAGGAACAGTTAGTTGCCAAAGTTTTGTTCAAATTCAAACCAAGCAGGTCAACTCCGATTGATCAAGGCATTGCCATGGGGAATGCCTATCCCCCAAAGCTCTGGTCTGTAGTTTCACATGCAAGGCTCTGTACATTGTGGAAAAAGGGAGCAAGTCCATGCATTGTGCCTTGTTCAACTAAGTAATGATTAGTGGGGTGGGAGGATGTGCAATCATTCCTGGTTCATTTCCCTCGGCAATGCCTTGACCAACCAGAGCCTACCTGCCTGGTTTGAATTTGAACAAAAGTTTGGCAGTTAACCGTTCGTTGGTGCATTCTCCATGGCAATGCATCTACTAATCAATCAGCACTCTCTTCTCATGCAGTATAAATTATTGTTCCCTTTATCATTAGTATTCTTGTGAACTGTCCTGATGAGTGCAAGACAAAAAGCTTCAAAAGCATATGTCTTTTTTCAGAAATACTCAAGAAATAATCTCCTTTTCTAGCACACCTCAGAAAAGAGTTAACAAAGATAAAGAAAGTTCAAATAAGAAAACTTCAACACCTCAGTGATATATATTGATTTCCAATAAAAAAAACAAATAAAAGTAAGTAATCAACATTTAATTGACACAATATTGAAGTTCATGGTACCATATTTTGGTGCTTCGAGGACTATTTCAGATCCAAAATGGTATACACTGCATGCACACATTTCAGGAATTAGCCATGCCAGCTACCAATTTGGTAAGGGCACAGTGCAGGCAAGTTTAATTCTTAGCACAATCAGGATAGTTTAGCCAGTGTTTGTCCAATTGCGGAATCACATCTAATGCTGGACACTATGGGCAGAATTGTCTCAGATTTGCACTAAGTGTGGTAGCAGGTGGGGAAAACGCCCGCTATCTCACGCCATATCATCCAAAACCCACTGCATTAATTAGGCATTCCTGAGAAACATGCCATTTCCATGGCAGGTGGGCTCTCACTTACCCACCACGCCATCGCCTCATTGCTTCACCATACTGGGCTCCATATTTAAAGTGCAGCTGTGCGCACACCTCTCAGCGCTTCCAGTCCAGAACTGCTGCACACAAGACATGGCCCCAAAACCAAAAAGACTGCAGATCTCAGGTTCAGTGATGCATCCCTCAAATGCCTTTTGGATGCCATGGAGGCCCGCTGTGATGTCCTCGACCTGCGCTCTAGCTGCAGGATGGACAGCAATATCATTAATCCAGCTTGGAAGGAGGTGGCAGCGGTGGTCAGCGCCAATGCCCTACAAAAGAGAACAGCCACCCAGTGGATCTATCATGTCCTTCATTTTGCCAGGGTAAGTCACTCTTCTCATCCCACTTACACACTCACAAACACATCACATATCCACAGGGACCTCACTTACTGCCAGTGCAAGGGACAACACCATTCATTCCCTCACACATGCCTTCATTGTCCTCATCCCTTCCATGGGACCACTCACCACCCACACATGTCAGGCATACTTATCATCTGCTCTGGCAGGCATTCTGCTTACACTCCCTTTATCACTATTCATGCAGGACAAGCTGGCACACAACAAGAGAGAGAGGTTGCAGACTGGTGGAGAAATGCCTGAAATCAAGGTCCTCACGGATTTTGAAAACGGAGCCATCCAGCTGGCCGACGAAGATCTGGACCGTTTCCATGCTGATGGTGAGGATGACGCTGCTCCACCTAGTGAGGATCCAGCAGTGCAACTTCCATCAGGCAATCATGCTGTGGGTGATGTGTTCTGTTTTACAGGCCTCTGCCATGCACTAATTATCTCCCCTTGCTTTCACAGGCACATCTGCCAAACAGCTGACAGAGTCCATTACCCAGGGCCTCCTATCAAGCCTTGAGGGAAGCTCAAGAGAGGAATCTGCTAAAACCCTCCCTGAAGACCCATCAAAGCACTCATTCACACCCTCCACCAGTGCAGAAACACACACCTCAGTGGGACCTAGCTTTAGAGTAGCCTTGGAATCACAATCTGGTGAGCACATCTCACTTTCTTATCTACAGAAGGCGGCAGCATGGACTTCCCAGGTCCCAGGCATCAGAGGACTGCTGGAGGCCAGAAATCTGCTGAGTCTGAGTCAGATGACGAGCCTCTGGACTCAGTCATGTCACAGTTGCTGGAGCTGCAAAGGCAAGCTCAGGAACTTCGGGAAGGGATGTCCGCTGCACTCGTCAGATTGTAAGGCACAATGGAGGTGTCCATCCACCTTGTGGCTGAGGTGACAGTGCAGGTTTGCCAATGCACGGAGGTCAACACTGGTAGGATGGCGGCCACCATCCAGAACATCGCTCCTGCCCTGCGGCGCAGGCTGAACTCCATTGCCGATGCCATAGTTGGCCTCCAACGCTGTGTACACTAGATGGGTATGGGGCAGCCCTAACACACTACAGCTGCCCCTTCTCCTCAAGGCGTAAGCCTGGGGCCCTCATGCACCGACAGGGAGGAGGATCAGCAGGTGCAAACTCTGGACCCATCAATCCAGATGACTCTGGGAGTGTCTGGCCCATCCAAATCACCTATTCCTGTGACCTCAGAAGCTCCAGCTCCATAGGCTAAGGAGAGTACAACTGCCATAAAGCAGGACCCTGAAGGCCGGCCAGGGCCCTCCAGATCTCTGCCCTCCAGAAGACACCCGTCAAGGTCATCACAGACAGGGCGTAGCAGTCAGCAGGCTGCCTCCACCTCCGCTGTGGATGTCCGGGAAGCTCCAAGATATAGTGGCAGGGTTAGGAAAGTTGAGAATTAATTGCACAGCCTGGGCATGGATGTTAGTTACTTGTACATAATGTTCACTATTGTAAGTAAACTCTCAACAATATCTCCCTGCCAATGGCTCCTTGTTATGATGAGCAGTGTTTGTGTCACTCAGATGTGAAATCTCGGTTCCTGCACAAGATAAAGGCAGGTATCTCAGTCCAGGGCCTCTTCCCTGTGCTCTGTGCAGCCTTCAGACCACAGTAATGGTCCGGCCTCACACTCCCTGGACACATTACTGATGCCTGCACCTCAATGGTGTTTGTCATTGATGCCAGAATGTTGTGGGCAGGCGCCACAGCATTCCCTCATTCTGTCTGTGTTCCAGCAGTACCTTTAAGGTGGGGCTGGGCCCCATCTCTTCATCGTCTGTGACCAGTGATGCTGTGCTCCTGAAGGGGTCAGGTGCTGAAGGCAGATGAAGGATCAGGTGACTTTAAAGTTTCATGGCTGCATCTCCATGATATGACCCTGATCACAGTGCGCAAGCGAACTGCCCTCAGACAGACATTCTCATCGGTTATGTGATGATCTATGGAATATCCTCACTGTATGTCGTCATCATCCTCCTGCTTTTAAGCAACTATTAGGGCCACCACTGTGTCTCCATGACAAGAGCATTATCACAGAGGGTATGTGTATTGCCAAAAGCCAGACTGGAGTCAAACATTCATAGATGCAATCTGAGGATCTATGGTATCTCCTCACTGCACATCATCATCCTCCAAAAATCTAGCAGCTATGAGGGCCTCCCGAGCTCACCTACCTTGTCTGGCCAATGTGAGGGCCTCATCACCATCATCATTGCCTTTGAGGACCTCCTCACCCTCATCACTCTTGACATTCTCCTCGTCGAAGGAGATGTCCAGCTCCTGTATCACCTCCTCAGCCAGCTCCTCTCCCCGTTGCAACAACAAGTTGTAAATTGCTCAGCAGATGACGACGATGTGTGACACCCTCTGTAGACTATCTTGCAGGGCACCACCAGACTGGTCCAGGCACCAGAAACTCATTTTCAGCATCCCAAATGTCTGCTCCACCAAATTGTCTGTTGCAGCATGAGCCTTGTTATACCTTCGCTGTGCTGCAGTCTGAGGAAGCCGCATGGGTGTCATCAGCCTACAGGTAGCTCTTGTCCACAAGGAGCCATCCCTGTAACCTCTGTGGGCCCTTGAAGACATCAGGGATCTGTGACTGACTGAAAATGTAAGAGTCGTGGATACTCCCTGGAAACCGAGGGCAGAGCTGCAGGATGTATTTGTGGTGCTTGCACATTAGCTTAACATTCCGCGAATGGAATCCCATGCGGTTGACATAGTGACCACTTGTTGCGACGGAGATCTGAGTGCCACATGAGTGCAGTCGATCGCACCCTGCACCTGTGGGAAACCTGAGATCTGGGCAAATCCAATCAATCTTGCATCCTAGCTCTCTTGGTGCTGGGCAAAATGCACAAAGTTGTGTGCCCTCGTGAAGATGGCATCATTGGCCTCATGGATGGATTTGTGGTTGGAGACTTGTGATATCCCACAGAGGTCACCTGTGAAGCTCTGAAAGGAGCCACTGGTGTAAAAATTGAACTCCGCGGTCACTTTCATGGCCATTGGCAGGGATGCCCTCTATGTCCCCATGGCACCAGCTCCTGCAGTAGCTGGCAGATGTGACTGACCAGTTCCATAGACATGCACAGTCTTCGGCAACACTGGTTCTCGGTCATCTACAGGAATGAAAGGTGGCATCCATAGACCCCGGGTCTAGCTAGGCCGCAGGCAGCCCTTTCCCCACCCTCACCCCACTCCCTCCACCCCTGCATTGTGCCTCAACCACAGCGCAGCCCTTGCCCTTGCCCCCAAGTTGTCTCAACCACAGGACAGCACTTGCCAATGCCCCCTTCCCAACGTGCCTCAAACTTGAAACCCAGCAGGCAACCGGGGAGAGCACTGCGCAATGTTACAGTGCACTCACCTCGGAGCTCCCCTCAAAGTGCAGCCCGCCAACTGCACACCATATGTATGCTGTTGTGAAACACGTAAGTGTGCAATCATGCCAATGTGGGTGAGCGATCCAGCGGGGGTGGATGATTCCAGCAGGCTGGCCTTATGATGATACGCAGATAAATTACAATGAGGTTCCTGACATCCAATGGCAGAAAACGCGGCCTGCCATCAACGGGCTCAGCAGACGATTTGGATGTCATGAAACCGATTTCAGGCCTTCTTGCCATATTGTCCACCCACACCAGCGAACATGCCCAATGCCAGCGGGCACGGAAAATTCTGCCTGATGTTTGTAGTAATTATGGTTTTGTTTAGCATGTGACGTATCTTTAAAAATAATATTTGTTAAGGAAGATCATAAGATTTGTAGTAACCAATAGGAGAGTAGCCCAGGCCAACTCAGCAGTTAGTGTAGAGATAGAGTTGGAGTTGAAAACAGACAGTAGTTGCTGCTGAGTATGTTGTAAATAAACTTGATGAAGTGCAGATACTCAAGAAGTGTCTGCAGATCAACTCTATCAACAATAGTGGCAACTCAGCCACCCTTACAACTGTTTTACAAGCACAAGCTGGTTGGGTATAGTCTGTACTTTCACAATAGTGGGAGCGTACCAAAAGTATGCAGAGAAGGTACATTGTGAAGTCAATTAGTGTGCAATGCTGACTTGGCATCAGTAGCACCGCTTTTGACCTGAAGGCTTTAATGAATGCCTTCTCTTAATCTCACACAGCTGAACATATGTGCAGCAGCAGGAAGGACCAACACTATTTAAATGGATCATTATATATTTTCTAAAAGCAAAAAACTGCGAATGCTTGAAATCCAAAACAAAAATAAAAATACCTGGAAAAACTGAGCAGGTCTGACAGTATCTGCAGAGAGGAACACAGTCAACATTTCGAGTCCGTATGTCTCTTCAACAGAACATGTATAATAACAGAATATATTTTCAGGTTAGTTGCCAATTGATTTATATTGGCTCTTGTTGCAGTTGTACAAGTGCTTGTTGGTTTGTATTGCTATTTACTGTTATAAACTCTGTAGGGAGTGCTGTGGCATAAGCTGAAGGCTTGTTTCTGTCTTCAATGGTTCTCCTTTTCCCAGCTGCGTATATATGGGTATAGCAGATTGTATCCCCCTTAGCCTACATCTTGCAAGGGAGAATGAACAGTGGAGATCAAGCTACTCGAAGAGAGAAGGGGGATGGGTAGAAGGGCTCTCAGTAGGCCGTCCAGTCAGGGCCTTCCTGGAGCAATTCTCCTCTTACAAGTTTAGTGAGGAACAAAGCTTCCAGTATCTGCACTTCATCAATGAGGCCCAATCAAATTTGTCATCTGTTACAGCCCAAATTGCATCCTCAGAGCAGGTTGTGAATGGCATTGCCAGTAGCAGTTAATTTGACCATGCTCATAAACTTTTATGCACCAGGTTCTTTCCAGCCTGGAGCAGGCATTATTTGCTACATCTCCCCACTTGTTCATTGTTGTGTAAGTGAGATCACTAAGGTTCTGTGTGCTGAAAGCTAAATACATTTCCTTTCCTCCTGCCAGGTAGAAGCAGGCAGAGGCCACCGATGGCTTTGCTAGGATTGCAGCCATCCCCATTGTGCAGGATGCCATTGCCTGCATGTCGGTTGCTTTGCTGGTGTCACATCTAAATTCTAAAGGGTACCACAACTGAAATGGATTCTACTCCCTCAAGGTCCAGCTGGTGTCTAACCATGCACAGCATAGCATGCAAATCAATGGCTAGTATCCTGGCAGCAGCCAAGATGCCTTCATTCTGAAGCCTGTACTATTTGCATTGGAGTCACTGCAACCAACAACAGGGTGGCTATTGGGGGACAAGGGCTATCGGCTGACAACCTGAAACATGACTCTGCTGCATACCCTGCACATACATGGGCAGTATGCACATAATGAGAACCATGCTGCCACATGAACTGTGATCAAACAGGCCATTGGAATGCTTAAGCAATGCTTCTGCTGCCTGAGCCATTTAGTAGGAGCCCTGGACTACTTGGCAAAGTGTGTACCCTGATTCATGATCTGCTGCATGCTGCATATCCTTGCAATCAGTTAGCGTGCGATAGCAGCCACACCCTGATAAAATGCTTCAATGGGTGGGCCAAACCAGTAGTGGATAACCCACGTTCCCACCTAGCCCTGATTAATCTTTTACCCCCTTGCTTATCAAGAATCTATCTACCTCTGCCTTAAAAGTATATCTGATTCCACTACATTTTGAGGAACAGAGTTGCAAGGACGATCCTCTAAAAAAAAACTCTCTTCATCTCTGTCTTAAATGAGCCACTATTTATTTTTAAACAGTGACCCCTAGTTCTAGATTCTCCCACAAGAGGAAGCACTTTTTCCACATCTATCTTGTCAAGATCCCTCAGGATCTTATATGTTTCAGTCAGGTCACCTCTTTTCCTGCAGGCAACAGGCAAGCAACTCTCACCAATGTGTACACCCATAACCTGACCAACCCTGATGCAGTCAGGGATAAATTCTGTGATGACTTCCACTCCTTGATTGCTAACATGTCAAAGTCAGACAAGTTTATCATTCTTAGTGACTTCAAAGCAAGAGTTGGTACAGATCACCAGGCATGGGAAGGGTCATCGGGAAAAATAGGGCTGGCAATGGTAACACCAATGGTCTTCTCTTGCTAAAGATGTGTGCTGAGTATGAACTCTTAAGCAACAACATCGTTTTCCATCTCCCTCATCACAACAAAATGTATTGGATGCACCTTTTTCAATGCATTGGCATATAATTGACAGTGCCATTACCAAGCAGAGGGGCATGCAGAGTATCCGTGTAATGAAAGCCATGTGCAGTGCTAACTGTTGGACTGATCACCCTTTTATCATTTCAAAGCTAAACATCATGATCCTATCCTCCTAGATATCCCGAGGGCATGAAGGTCCAGGAGCATCTCAATATCTCAAGGTTCAAACAGGCAGTCATGAAGGAATCTCTTAAGAGTCACCTGTGTACAGCAAAAATGGGCACTCGCCACATTGAGGATGACTGGGTGGACTCCAGAGATATAGCGTACTCCACTGCTCTAGAGGTCCTTCATCCTACCTCTTGTAAGCATCAAGAATGGTTCAATGAAAACAATGAGGTAATCCAGAAATGACTGGAGGAGAAACATCAGGCGGAATTTTCCGTGCCCACTGGCGTTGGGCGTGATCGGTGGCATGAGCGCACAATATAGCTCAATCGGTTTCACCACGGCGTGAAACCAGTTCACCATCGTCCGCTCAACCCGCCAGTGGTGGGCCATGTTTCCCGCCATTGGATGCCGGGAAACTCATTGTACTTCATTTGCATATCATTATCAGGCCAGCCCGCTGGAATTGTTCTCCTGCCCTCTGGATCATCCTTCCACGTCAGCAGGAAAGCATGCCAACGTGTTTTACAACAGCACATAAGAGAAACATGGAGGTGAGTACACAGTAATGTTGTGCAGTGCTCACCAGAGTTGCCTGTTGGACTTCAAGCTTGAGGGGCACTAGGGGGTTGGGGTGAAGGGCAGCCCTAACCTGCGTTGAGGTGACTTGTGGGGGGGTGGGGCAAGCGCAGCCCTAACAGTGAGGTGACTCGTGGCGGGGTGATCATAACCCTGCCGTTGAGGCGACTTGTGGAGGAGGGGTGCCATGGACTTGCCGTTGAATATAGCGCGCAAGCATTTGTGGTGGGGTGGGGGTGGGGGGTGGCGGTGGTGTAGGCGAGGGGAGTGGCCATGCGTTAGGAAACCTATATAGAGTGACCATTCCTCTGCAGCTGAGACAGTTCAGGCGCAGCCACGTTGATATTGTTGGCGTCGGGCTTCTAGCTTATCTGCTCATACAAGCAACGCAGAGTCATCAAAGTACCACCAGAACCCCTCCGCACCCTCCCCCCCGCCCCTCCGACTCAGCACAGACTGCAAAGTCATGAGCATTTTAATAGATGGCAAAACAGTTGGACGACTGCAAACGTTGTACAATCTCCTTGCTAAGCTGGCCATGGAGCACTGGTGGGGGCACTCTCAGCCCCTTGCAATGCCATCATCCCGGTTTGGACCAGGCTCCCCCCATGGTTCAAGCTAACAGAGCAGCCTTGCAATGCGGATTAGGAGAATGCCAGAGCCTGAGCTGAGAACACAGCATGCAGTCCAATGGGCAAATCTGCCACCAATTGGTTGGGTGGTCTGGGGTGGAAGTGATGGCATTTCTGGCAGCCACATAATGCACTAATCTCTGGCCATCCAAGTGGTGGCCAGCATTCACCAGGAAGCATTAAAGGACCTTCACACTTAACCAGGACAGCTTCTTAGTACACCTGTGCTAACCACATGTCTCTCTCTCTTTCATCCTGCAGGAGGAGTACATCAGGATCATGGAGCCTGGAACTTGCTGTATGCCTGATGGCCTACAGAGAGCGAAGATAATGGAGGAGAGAGCAGCTGGGGCTCCTGGCTGCACAGAGGCAGGAGCAGCAACCCTAGGAAGAAGGGGCGGCTGGGGCTCCCACACACGCTGCTGAAGAGCCACAGCAAGCCATCGCTGGTTGGTGCCTAGTGACACCCAGGGATTTAGTGGCTGCCTTTCATTCCTGCAGCTGACCGATAACCAGTTTTGCCAAAGACTGCGCATGTCCAGGGAACCAGTCAGTCACATCTGCCGGCTACTGCAGGATTTGACATCATCGGGACATGGAGGACATCCACTGCCAGTGACCGGGGAAGTAACCATGGCGCTCAATTACTATGCCAGTGACTTCTTTCAGGGCTTCATAGGTGACCTCTCTGGCATCTCACAAGTCTCCACCTACAAATGCAACCATGAAGTCATGCAAGCTATCTTTGCAAGGGCACACAGCTTTGTGCATTTCGCCCGAGACCAGGACAGCCAGGATGCAAGACCGATTGGATTCACCCACATCTCGGGTTTCCCACAGGTGCAGGGTGCGCTCATGTGGCACTCAGATCTCCGTCGCAATAAATGGTGGACTCCATCAACCACAAGGGGATCCATTCACTGAATGTGTAGCTGGCATGCAAGCACCAGAAACGTATCCTGCAGGTGTGCGCATGGTTTCCAGGGAGTGTGCACGATGCCTACATCCTCAGTCAGTCACAAATCCATGGAGTCTTCCAGGGTTCACAGAAGCTGAAGGGATGGCTCCTCGGGGACAAGGGCTACCTGCAGAGGCCGTGGCTGATGACACCCATGTGGCAGCCTCAGACTGCAGCAGAGCGAAGGTATAATGAGGCTTATGCTGCAGACCATCGGAATGCTGAAGGTGAGCCTCCAGTGCCTGGACCGGTCTGGTGAAGCCCAGCAATATAGTCCACAGAGGGTGTCACGGATCATCATCGTCTGCTGCGCCCTTTACAACCTGGCACTGCAACGGGGAGATGAGCTGGCTGAGGAGGAGATGGAGAAGCTGGAGGTCTCCTCTGATGAGGAGGATGCCAATGGGGATGAGGGTTCGGAGGTCCTTGGAAGCGATGATGACAGGGATGAGTCCCTCGCACTGGCCAGATGAGGCAGGACCGCTCGGGAGGCCCTCATAGCTGCTAGATCTGTGGAGGATGATGATGACATGCAGTAAGGTGACCCTATAGATCCTGCCACTTCGTTCTGCCAGAAATGACAAACATTGTTGAGGAATGGGCATCAGTAATGTTACCAGCAAGTGTGAGGCTGGACCATCACTGTGGTCTGAAGGCTGCACAGAGCACAGGGAAGAGGCCCTGGACTGAGACACCTGCCATTATCTTGCACAGAAAGCTTTCACATCTGAGTGACAAGAACACTGCTCATCAGAACAAGGAGCCACAGGCAGGGAGACATTCTTGGGAATTTATTGACAATAGTGAACAGTATGTACAAGTGGTCAACACCTGTGCCCAGGCTGTGGAACTAATTCTCCTTAACTTTCTTAACCCTGCCGCTACATCTTGGTGCCCCCTGAACATCCACAGCAGAGGTGGAGGCAGCCTGTTGACTGCGACGCCCTGTCTGTGATAACTTTGGCGGGTGCCCTCTGGAGGGCCGAGACCTGGAGGGACCCGGTCTGTTTTGGGACTTCTGCTGTGTGGCAGAGGCACCCTCTTCAGCCTGTGGAGCTGGAGATGCTGAGGTCACAGGAAGAGGGGAGTCGGATTGGGCTGGACACTGAGTGTCACCTGGATTGATGGGCCTGGATTGTGCACCTGTTGACCCTCCTCCCTATATGCCCTGGGGCCGCAAGCTAACTCCTTGAGGAGCAGGGGTATCTAAAGTGAGATCAAACTGCCCCTTCCGTGTACACACTGTTTGAGGCCAACTATGGCATCAGTGATGGAGTTGAGCCCGCACAGCAGTGGAGGTGCAAAGTCTCCAATGGTGGCCGCCACCCTACCACTGTTGACCTCGGTGTGTTGGCATGCCGGCGCTATCACCTCAAAGTGAAGGTGGACGGCCTTGTGTGCCAGCTTGTTCTGCATGAATAGAGGTGGAGAAGGTGTAAGCAGGACACTTGCCAAGCCAAGTAAGTATGTCTGGCCTGTGTGGATGTTTAGTGGCCCCATGGACGGGCTGAGGACAATAATGGTAAATGTGAGTGATTGAATGGTGATGTCCGTTGAACTGGCAGCCCTGAGATCCCTGTGGATGTGTGATGGGTTTGTGAGTGTGTGGGTTGAAAGTGCTGAGAAGAGTGGCTTACCCTGGTGGAATGGACAAGATCATTCATCCTCTTGCGGCACTGGGTGGCTGTCCTCTTTTGAAGGGCATTGGCGCTGACCACCACTGCCACCACTCCCAAGCCAGGTTTGTGCTGTTGCTGCCTATCCTACAGCCAGAGCGGGGGTAGAAGACTTGCCGGCAGGCCTCCATGGCATCCAAAAGGCACTTGGGGGATGTGTCACTGAACCTGGAGGCTGCAGTCCTCTTCGTTTTCAGGGCCATGTCTTCCATGCAGCAGTCTGGAAGCACTGACTTGTGTGCTTGCGGCTGGACTTTAAATATGGTGCCGGGCGTATTGCAGCAGTGGGGTGATGGCAGAGAGCGAATGTGAGTCCACTCACCATGGAAATGGAGTATTTCCCGGGAGTGCATAAAAAATGTGGTAGGTTTGGGACAATACGGCATGAAAATCCACCATTGTGGGTAAAATGTCCATTTACCTGCCTGCCATCACACTTAGTGCAAACCTGGGAAAATTCCACCTATCACCTCTATACGGTTTACCTCAATGCTAAGTCACCGCTGTCTAAGCACAATGCCTACCAAAACATCCAGAGGACTGAAAATTCACTTGAGCTGAATCAGAAAGCTGATGAACTTTATTCATGTGCCGACTGCAAAGACTGGAAGAGATTCTACATTGCTCAGAAATCTGCCTATGGGCCCCTACCTACTGGTTCATCACCAATCCTCAGTGACAATGGGTCAACACTGCCCACACAAAAATCTTAAATTCTAGAAATATGGGTAGAGCACCCTAACTACATCCTTAATAACATTCATCCATCAATGATGAAGCAATTAACAGCTGACACAATTTGTCATCAACTGCTCTTTTGATGATCCTCCCATGCTATTTGAAAAGACGAATGCAATCAATCTCATGCCTACTGGCAAAACTATAGCAGCTGATGCTATCCCAGCTGAGGCCTAAAAGACTGGAAGCCAATGCCTGGTCAAGAAGCTTACTGAACTCTTTCAGTCTTTGTGGGATCAAGGAACAATCTCACAAGAATATAAAAATGCCTCCATTGTTCACCTCTACAAGCAGAAAGGAACTTGCTAATCTTGAGACAATCATAGAAGAGTCACAATCCTCTAGATCACCTGCAAAATCTTCATCAGAATCCTCCTAAACTGCTTAATGAAACATCTCAACCTGGATCTGCTGCAAGAGAATCACTGTGGTTTCAGAAAGTGAGAAACCACTGACATGGTGTTTGCAGTTAGACAGCTCCAGGATAAATGCCAAGAACAGAACATGGACTTCTACACTATGTCCGTTAACCTGTCCAAGGCCTGTAACACAGGCCGTGAGGGCCTTTTGAAGGTAATGGAGAGATTCGGCTGTCCTGAGAAATTCATCACAATGGAGCGACAGTTCCACGATGGCATGCTCGCACTTGTCCTGATGATGGTGAGTCTTCAAAGCAATTCCCAATTACTAATGGAGTTAAACAGAATTGCATGCTAGTGCCATCCTTCTTAAGCATGGTTTTTCTCCCCTGTGCTCTCCGACGTTTCCCGTTTATAGTGACCTTAGCATCGGAATCAGATATTGCATGGATGGGAAGCTGCTCAATCTGAGACTCCAAAGACCAAGGTCAGCAAACTCATATTTTATGATTTCCTATTTGCCAATGACTGTGCAATAGCTGCTGATTCAGAGCTGGACATGCTGGACTTGTTCTCCAATGCAAGCGAAAACTTTGGCATGTAGAAAACTGAGGTAATGTACCAGCCTTCTCCAGGAAAGCCCTATCTCGAGCCCAAAGTTTAAGTCCGGTGGATAAGTTCACTTACCTTGGCAGCACACTCTCTCAAGCTGTCTATATTGACAACGAGACACATACAAAGATTGCCAAAGAAAGAATAACTTTGGACAGACTTCAAACATCAGTCTGGGAATGAAAAGGAGTATGTCTGCCGAGCAAACTGAAATTCTATAGAACAATAGTCCTGACCACTCTGTTCTATGCATGCAAGACTTGGATTGTGTACCAGTATTATGCCAAGAATATCAACTACTTTCACATGGGCTGCCTTCAGAAGCTTCTGAAGGTCAGATGGCAGGACAAGGCACCAGGCTCCGAAGTCCTCACCCAAGCTGGCATTCCTGGCACCACATTGAGACAGTCACAATTGAGTTAGATTGGTCATGTAGCCAGAATGCCTTACACTCACTTACCAAAGCAAGAGCTTGAGTCTGGGGTGTGCTCTCAAGGCAGTCAAAGGAAGCGCTACAAGATTACGCTCAAGGCTTCACTTAGGAGTTTTGATATTGATTTTGAGTCCTGGGGGTCACCCATGGATCCCTGTAGCTGGTGCAACCAAATAAACTAACGGTGTGACCTCTTTCGAAAGCAAGCACATGTCAGAGGCAGAAAGAAAACACAAGGAGTGGAAACCCCAAGCCAGCAACTCATCCACACCCCAACTGTCTGTGGTATCCTGTCCAATTTGCAGCAGAACCTCTCAAGCATAGATCAGCTTTAGCAGTCACGTACTTGCCAACCGGAATAGAGCAAACACCCCAGGTAATGAACATGGTCACCTTCACTTTGAAGGATGAGCAAAAGAGGCCACTCCAATGGGGTTGTACTGATTAGGTGTTGCTGTCTTCAGTTGTACACCATCTTGTTCTGCAAGAGAGAGAGTGAAGATGAATGTGCAATGTGTTTGGTTGATGTGAATGTCATGATTGACAGTTTGTGCAAAGTGTGGAATGTGAGGCTAATAGCAGTTTGAAGATAAGGATGAAGTTACCGATATTAGGTATGCATCGTGATTGATCGGGATTGAGTGATGTGGGCCTTGTGAATTGAGCAGTTTACAAGGCTAATGGTTCAGTGTAAGGATATGGCATTTGAAAATGAATTCACTGACCTTGATCACTTGTGTGAGGTTTTATTACGTTTCCTGTGGTACTACATCTGGGTGCAGGAGCTACACTGCTTGAACTGGCTGAGATGGCTATAAGCTGCCATCACCTTCTCAGAGTTTGTCTGGAGGGCCTGACCCCTATAAGTAAAGGACAGCTCCCCTCCTGCCCACCTCCTGCACAAAAGCTGTGCATCTGAAACCTTGCAAACTTTCTGCCCTCTTGCACCACTGTTCCGTGTTCTTCCTACTCAGAATGTCTATATTCTAGCCACTTCCAGCATCTGCTCCAACCAGAATACATTGCTTCTTTAAAAGGAACCAGCAGGCTTTTAAGTATTGCAGGCTAATTTTGTGGTGCTAGCCACACACAAACTTGGGCCCCATGCCATTCAATAATTCATTTATGGTTGACCTTCACACAGCTTCCATAAGATAAGTGCTGCCTGCATCAGGAGAAAAGCACATGGATTAATCATGGACCATGATCCTTACACCTGTTTTTGGGGGCTATCCTTTTTTGCTTCCAATAAAGTTCAACACATGAATTAAACTTCCATAAAGTTTAATTAATTTGAACAAGATTAAGGCTATTAAATAATAATAAACATGAATTTAAGATAGCATTAAAAGTTATCCACAATTTAAAAATAGTTAAGTCTGACAGTGGTGGTGACTTTAGTTACACATGCGTTGCTGTGTTCTGGATGCATAAACTGTGGATACATCTTATACCTGTACACATCAAAGATTGACAAAGCAAATTATATGATGATCACAGCAATATTATATTATGTGTTATATTTAAATGATTTTTGTCATGGGATTATATTAGGGTATGCCTTCACATAATGAATTTTTGATTGGTTAGAGAAGCAGCCTTTTTAAAGCTATTTTCAGCCAATGGTTTTGACAACGTTAACTGAGAAGCATTTTTTCCTA
Source organism: Carcharodon carcharias (assembly GCF_017639515.1). Classification (NCBI taxonomy): domain Eukaryota; kingdom Metazoa; phylum Chordata; class Chondrichthyes; order Lamniformes; family Lamnidae; genus Carcharodon; species Carcharodon carcharias. Next base: position 133,136,649 of record NC_054477.1, on the reverse strand, counting down.
GGAAACCAATGTTTGGGAAAAGAGTGGCTTCATTTTGGTCATGTGAAAAGGAATGCAAAGGCATTAAATTATAACAGGAAATGCAATGGAAAGATAAATGGTAACAGGGCAAACCAAACTGTATTTTGAAATAAAATTAGCCTTTATTTTACTATTTTGTCATGTTTCAAGATCTCATGGCCATTTTCTCACAGAAAATAATTTATCAAAAATGAGAGTTGTATTGTTAGGAACTATAGATAGTTTTAAGTAGGTTATATGTGTATGTGTGTGTGTTAGGAATAAGCTATAGTTTTAAGTTTAATTTATTTTTTTCTACTTGTGTGTTAAAAGGGTGAAATCTGGGGCTAGTTTCATTTTGCATTTTCTCTATGAGATGGAGTTGGCAATTTTTAATCTGTATTTTAATGAGACTTTATAACCTTTGAAATGGTTTAGGGATGTTAAAACAAAGTAGGGAAAACCAGGGAGTTGGGCAGAAGATGGTCCAGGAAGACAGTGAAGTCAAGGGAAAAGAATGGGAATCTGAACCGGTCATGATCAGTGGAATTGAAAGTAAAGAGCAGAGGAAAAGGCTCCAAGTTAAAAGTCAAAGCTGCAGGGAGCAGAATCAAGGCAAAGTTGCCTTGTGAGAAGCCAGGAGATCCGACGAGATAGCCAAAGGTTGGTGACTCCTTACTACAGACCTTGAAAGCAGTGGTGTCCTGTTGGCTTGGCTGAGTAACTGAGAGAGTGTGTGGAAGGTAAAGCTTGAATGCACATGGTGATCCAGGGGGAGACAAACATCAGAAGGAGAGGCTGAAACCCTGGAGGTGGATCCTTGTTGAAGACGTCCAAGTGAGAGTGTTGTTTGGGAGATGATTCCAAGGTGAGCGCTTCGAGTGTTGAGATCAGAAATCCTCGTGTGAAAGATGGAGTTTATTGAGGCCGGTTGGCTCATGGTGTGCTAGCATCTGGGGGGAGTTGATGAGAAATCCATAGCATCTGTTTTGGGTGGCATCTGTCACTTGGTTTCAGAGAGTGCAATGTCTGACCACAGGTCACCTATTGGTTTACATGAACTGTATATTCACTGTGAGCATTAGTGTATCAGATAGATGTTGTAACTTGTGTTATCTTTATGAACCTGTATATAACTGTAAAGGTATAATTGTGGATGAAGGAGTAGTGTATTCTGATTCATCTCTTCTCGTTTGATAAATGTTTTATTCTTTTGTTAAATATTCAGCAGCAGTCTCTGACTCTGTTCAGTAGCCATTCTGCATGTTTCGAAACAAAACATAAAAGTTAGGACTTATCAAGCCAGTTTCCACCCTGGGATCTGACTTGCCCAGTAGTAACATCAAATGGAATCAAAACAGTATTTAAATTATTTTTTTGCAGCAGAGTAAAGTGAGGTGAGAATGACTGTCCTTGATATCAAGGCAGCATTTGACCAAGTGTAGCATCAAGGAGCCTGAGCAAAACTGAAGCCAAGGGGAATCTGGGGCCTCAACAGCAGCGTAGGAGTAACACATTGATGAATTAGATTTAAAACTCTTCATGGGTAGATATGGTCTGTTTAAGTGTCATGTTCTGATGTTTCTTTAAAAAATCCCTTGCCCTTTAAATTTCAATAAATAGGCTTAAGCTTTAAGTGAGAGTTAAAAAAATCACCATCTGCTGGACTGCTTTGATTGGCAAGCGATCTGGTCTAGGTTAGAGAAAAAGTTACCGCCAGTTTGCATGGTTTTAATAGAGTTCTTTGTTGACATTTCCCAAGAGCTATTATTATGCTTGGCTGAGATTCAAAAGCTACAAGTATTTCAGTAGAGGCTTCTGTGTTCACAGTTTAATTGATAGTTAAAAGGGGCTATGACAGGATTACCTGTTTTTGATGTGGGGTCTGAATAAGAGTTTTTTTAATGAGGTTGAATATTTGAGAAAATGTAAAAGTTTTGAATGACTTTCATGAATGGGCAGAAATTGTTTAATTTCCAAACATAACAACTTTGCTTGCAGTAACTACTAAAAGGATATCAGTGAATACAAATGATCATTTAAGAAGTTAATGCAACTGCAAAATAAGGTAATTGAATTAGTATTATTATCCGACTTTCTATTTTAGCTCGGTCAGTTGGTCCAGGGCATCTTAGTTATTTTCAAATTCCATAATACACTGTTGAGTTGAAATATGTTTCCTTAAAGTTTCCTGGTAAAAATTTTGTGAATCACAAGCTTATTAAGAAAATAAGTCACATTGGTTTACATTGAGTAGTAATACATTATTAATTATGTAATTTTGCAAACTTTACTTACTTCAACAATAAATATTTTACTTAAAATAATGCCAGATTATAACAGTGCATTATGGTACTCTCATCATTTTCTTAAAGTAAGATTCATTTTGCCTCAGGCTTGAAATCATCAACACCATCTCAAATCCAATTATAGATTTAAGCAGAAATTGTCCTCAAGCTGTTTAAACTATCTCATGATAAACTATTAGTTGCATTACTAACCTTTAGATATAAATTGATTTTTTTAAAAACTCACTGGGATCATTTACTTCATGAATCAATGTGATTTCTACACTTTAACATTAGAAATGTGATTTTCTGAATCATGTTTATTTTGTTATACTAACTTCGTGTTTTTCATGATCAAAGCCTGTTTAAAATAAAACCAAACAGCAATCACCTTTATAATTATTTATTGAATGATAGATATTCATAGATAAAAACAAAAAAACTGCGGATGCTGGAAATCCAAAACAAAAACAGAATTACCTGGAAAAACTCAGCAGGTCTGGCAGCATCGGCGGAGAAGAAAAGAGTTGACGTTTCGAGTCCTCATGACCCTTCGACAGAACTTGCGTGCGAGTCCAAGAAAGAGTTGAAATATAAGCTGGTTTAAGGTGTGTGTGTGGGGGGCGGAGAGATAGAGAGACAAAGAGGTGGGGGGGGGGGTGTGGTTGTAGGGACAAACAAGCAGTGATAGAAGCAGATCATCAAAAGATGTCAACGACAATAGTACAATAGAACACATAGGTGTTAAAATTAAAGTTGGTGATATTATCTAAACGAATGTGCTAATTAAGAATGGATGATAGGGCACTCAAGGTATAGCTCTAGTGGGGTTTTTTTTTATATAATGGAAATAGGTGGGAAAAGGAAAATCTTTATAATTTATTGGAAAAAAAAAAGGGAAGGGGGAAACAGAAAGGGTGTGGGGATGGGGGAGGGAGCTTACGACCTAAAGTTGTTGAATTCAATATTCAGTCCGGAAGGCTGTAAAGTCCCTAGTCGGAAGATGAGGTGTTGTTCCTCCAGTTTGCGTTGGGCTTCACTGGAACAATGCAGCAAGCCAAGGACAGACATGTGGGCAAGAGAGCAGGGTGGAGTGTTGAAATGGCAAGAGACAGGGAGGTTTGGGTCATTCTTGCGGACAGACCGCAGGTGTTCTGCAAAGCGGTCGCATATTCATGTTGTTTCAATTTAACAGTAAGTCAGATGTCATGCATCTGAAACAATGTGCAAACACGATTTATCCATCACTTAATTTGTTCAAAATATTTAATGTGTGTAACTTTATAATTTGTTTGAAAATGTCTTTGTGATTGTGCAGAGTAATGCACTACAACACCAAAAATTGGGCATTGATGATAGCAGAGGATATGTTGAGGGCACTATTCATTAAGATATTTTGGGCCAGCTTCTATATTACATGCAGACAGTCATGCTCCTTAAGCAGCTGTGCTGGGACATGGTATTTACCTGGCACAGCAGTTTAGTGCTGCTTCCTTTTTTGTCAGTGGCTGTATCCCATACTGGCCTCAATTCCAAATTAATATCCTTCTCCATGGTTTTGTATTGCAGAATTGTGGAGTCTTCAACAACTGACAAGAGTCATTGAAACCTAAAGCCATGTTACTGACGTCATCTAATTTCTCTGCCTGCTCCTGTTTCGTTTTCAGGTGTCATGCGAACAGTAAATGTGCTGACTTTTTGCAGAACAATTGTATCCCGTTCTGTTGAAGGGTCATGAGGACTCGAAACGTCAACTCTTTTCTTCTCCGCCGATGCTGCCAGACCTGCTGAGTTTTTCCAGGTAATTCTGTTTTTGTTTTGGATTTCCAGCATCCGCAGTTTTTTGTTTGTATCTCATCAAGCATTGATTCTGCAGGATCCCCCAATACTTCATCCAATTAGAGACTTCCCATGGAGATTACTGATTCTCCTGTTCCCAACACCCAGTTTATACCACACAAGCAATGTATAATGTGCTTTGCTTCTTCATTAAAATGCAGTGGTGGTGGCAATAATCAGACTAGCTAAATAAGGTTGCTTGTACTAGGAGGCAAAACACAGCCAACATCAGAGCACATCCCCAATTGATTCAGGTCCAGAATCAAATATGTAATAGTGTCGCCAGCAGTGGTTCATAATTAATAGATCAGGAAGTGGTTCAGAACTAGATACAGACAAAATATCTCAAAGTAACAGAAACAAATGGTGTTTGGTGCACATAATATGATCAGTCCAAAAGTACATGCAAATGTTCAAATGATGATGTAGTGGTATTGTCACTGGACTAATAATCCAGAGACCCAAGGTAATGCCCTGGGGACCTGGTTTCGAATCCCGCCATAGCAGAAGGTGGAATTTGAATTCAATAAAAACCTAGAATTAAAAGTCTAATGATGACTATGAAACCATTGTTGATTGTTGTAAAAACATATTTGGTTCACTAACGCCTTTCAGGGAAGGAAATCTGCTGTCCTTACCTGGTCTGGCCTACATGTGACTCCAGACTCACAGCAATGTGGATGCCTCTTAAAATGCCCTCTGAAATGGCCTAGCAAGCCACTCAGTTGTATCAAGCTGCTACAAAGCCTGAAAAAAGGAATGAAATGGACAGACCACCCGGCATCAACCTAGGCACTGGAAATGACAACAACAAACTCAGCCCTGTCAACCCTGCAAAGCCCTCCTTACTAACATCTGTTGCTTGTGCCAAAATTGGGAAAGCTGTCTCACAGACTAGACAAGCAACAGCCTGACATAGTCATCCTCATGGAATCATACCTTTTAGATAATGTCCCAGACACCACCATCACCATCTCTGGGTATGCCCTGTCCCACGAGCAATACAGGCCCAGCAGAGGTAATGGCACAGTGATATACAGTCGGGAGGAAGTTGGGAACCCTCAGCATTGACTCTGGACCCCATGAAGTCTCATGGCATCAGGTCAAACATGGGCAAGGAAACCTCCTGCTGATGACCACATACCGCCCTCCCTCACTTGATGAATCAGTGCTCCTCCATGTTGAACACCATTTGGAGGAAACACTGAGGGTGGCAAGGGTGCAGAATGTGCTCTGGGTGGGGGACTTCAATGTCCATCACCAAGAGTGGCTCGGTAGTGCCAGTACTGACCGAGCTGGCCGAGTCCCAAATGACATAACTGCTAGACCGGGTCTGCGGCAGGCGGTGAGGGGAAAAAAATATTTGACCTCATCCTCACCAACCTGCCTGCTGCAGATGCACCTGTCCATGACAGTATCGGTAGGAATGACCACCACACAGTCATTGTGGAGATGAAGTCCCGCCTTCACATTGAGGAGATCCTCCATCATGTTTTGTGGCACTACCACCATGCTAAATGGGATAGATTTCGAACACATATAGCAACTCATGACTGGGAATCCATGAGGCACTGTGGGCCATCAGCAGCAGCTGAATTGTACTGGATCACAACCTGTAACGTCTTGGCCCGGCATATCCCCCACTCTACCATTATCATCAAGCCAGGGGATCAACCTTGGTTCAATGAAGAGTGCAGGAGGGCATGCCAAGGGCAACACAAGGCATACCTAAAAATAGGTGTCAACCTGGTGAAGCTATAACACAGGACGACTTGAATGGCGAACAGCTTAAGCAGCAAATGACAGAAGTAAGTGATCCCACAACGAACGGATCAGATCTATGCTCTGCGGTCTTGCATATCCAGCCATGAATGGTGGTGGACAATTAAACTACTCACTGGAGAAGCAGGCTCCACAAATATCCGCAGCCTCAATTAAGGGGGAGCCCAGCATTCCAATGCAAAAGATAAGGCTGAAGCATTTGCTACAATCTTCAGGCAGGAGTGCTGAGAGGATAATCCATCTCGGCCTCACGTGGAGGTCTGCAGCATCATAGATGCCAGTCTTCAGCCAATTCAATTCACTCCATATGATATCGAGAAATGGCTGAAGACACTGTATAGTGCTAAGGCTACGGGCCCTGACAATGTTCCAGTAATAATACTGAATATTTGTGCTCCAGAACTTGCTGCGCCCCTAACTAAGTTGCTCCAGTACAACTACAACACTGGCATCTACCTGGCTATGTGTGTCCTATACACAAAAAATAATTAAATCCAACCCGGCCAATTACTGCCCAATCGATCCACTCTCGATCATTAGTGAAAAAATGGAAGGGATCAGCAACAGTGCTATCAAGCGGCACTTGCTTAGCAATAACCTGCTCACTGATGCCCAGTTTGGGTTCTACCATGGTCACTCAGCTCCTGATATCATTACAGTCTTGGTTCAGCTATGGACAAAAGTGCAGAACTCCCGAGGTGAGGTGAGAGTGACTGCAATTGACATCAAGGCCCCATTTGACCGAGTGTGGCATCAAGGAGCCCTAGCAAAACTAGAGTCAATGGGAATCAGGGGAAAAACTCTCCACTGGTTGGAGTCATACCTGGCACAAAGGAAGATGGTTGTGGTTGTTGGAGGTCAGTCATCTCAGCTCCAGGACATCACTGCAAGAGTTCCTCAGGAAAGTGTCATCGGCCCAACCATCTTCAGCTGCTTCATCAATGACCTTCCTCCCATCATAAGATCAGAAGTAGGGATGTTCGCTGATGATTGCACAATGTTCTGCACCATTTGTGACTCCTCAGGTACTGAAGCAGTCTATGTCCAAATGCAGCAAGACCTAGACAATATCCAGACTTGGGCTGACAAGTCGCAAATAACATTGGCGATACATAACAGTCACGCAATGACCATCTCCAACAAAAGAGAATCTAAAGATCTATACATATACACATAAACAAAAAACTGCGGATGTTGGAAATCCAAAACAAAAACAGAAATACATGGAAAAACACAGCAGGTCTGGCAGCATCGGCGGAGAAGAATAAAGTTGATGTTTCAAGTCCTCATGACCCTTCAACAGAACTAAGTAAAAATAGGAGAGGGGACTAGCCATATAAATACTGTGGCTACAAGAGCAGTTCAGATGTTAGGAATCCTGTGATGAGTAATTCACCTCTTGACTCCCCAAAACCTGTCCACCATCTACAAGGCACAATCAGGAGAGTGATGGAATACTCCCCGCTTGCCTGGGTGAGTGCAGCTCCTACAACACTTAAGAAGCTTGACATCATCCAGGACAAAGCAGCCTGCTTGATCGGCACCACATCCACAAACATTCAGTCCCTCCACCACCGACGGAGAGTAGCAGCAGTGTGTATCATCTAAAAGATGTACAGCAAGAATTCACCAAGGCACCTTAGACAGCACCTTCCAAACCCATGACCACTACCATCTAAGACAAGGGCAGCAGTTAGTTGGGAACACTACCAGCTGAAAGTTCCCCTCCAAGTCACTCACCATCCTGACTTGGAAATATATTATCGTTCCTTCACTGTGGCTGAGTCAAAATCCTGGAACTCCCTCCCTCACAGTACTGCGGGTGTACCTCTTGGACTGCACATAGACTGCAGCGGTTGAAGGAGGCAGCTTACCACCAACTTCTCAAGAGCAACTAGGGATGGGCAATAAATGCTGACCTATCCGGTGAATGAATAAAATCAAAATCCCCATAATCATAGCTGTAAACTCCATCCCTATAACTGTAAATGTTTTTGCCATAACTTATTTTTCCAATTGTTGTCCAGCTGTATCCTGAGTCCTACCATTGTATAGGATTGTTCAACACTGAGAAACTACTGTTGAGTGCAGTAATTTAGAATTCTGCCCTTATCTGTATTTAACATGCTTGGTTCAACTCTGATTTCTTCGGGTTACAGAAGACGATACAGCTTTAATATTGCCTCCTTGGCCAACCGCAGCCTGTTAAGATGAATCTCTATGGACATTCCCAAGTACATTCTCCTGTTTCAGTAACTATAGCTGCCTAGCTGTAATGGGTTTGGGTAGCTGTCTCTCATACAGTCACACTGAGGTCAATTTTGTTTCTACATGATTGTGTAAAATGAGTGATAGTTAATCGGCAACTGATTTTGCATCTCTTCTGATTTTTATTTCCATTGAATTAAAGCAGCTTGACGCAATCTAATTTCTCCTTCTATGGTTTTCATTTACCCCTTTCTCCAACAAAGGGACAATGAGCTGAATGGCCTCATTCTTTTTTTGTTTCGGTCCATGAGATGTGGGGGTCGCTGGCTCAGCCAACATTTATTGCCCACCCCTAGTTGCCCTTGAGGAGGTGATGGTGAGCTGCCTCCTTGAACCACTGCAGTCCATATGGTGTTGCTGCATCCACAGTGCTGTTAGGGAGGAAGATCCAGGATTTTGACTCAGAGACAGTGGGAACGGCAATATATTTCCAAATTAGGATGGTGTGTTACTTGGAGGGGAACTTGCAGATGGTGGTAGCGTTCCCATGCATCTGCTGCCCTTATCCTTCTAGGTCAGGCTTGTCCAATCTTTTGCTTGGTAGGCAACATTTGTACAATTTTCTCACTCAAGGGGCTGATGAGCGAATTTTGGAAAGATAAGGTTTAGCACAACAATAAACTGAATTTCAAAAAAAAAGAGGTTTAAGGAAAGAACCAGTTGCTGAGCAGAAGTACAGCAATGCCATAACAATAAATTATTACACTAAAAAGGAGCACTTGATAAAAATTGACCAGTACTTGATAAAAATGAGTGGGTCCAATTGTATGTGTCTGGCTTACTCCCAACATCAGGGTGCTCACTCTCTCGCCCTTACCCACTGTAAGTGTGTATATATGGTGGTGTGTGGTAGTGAGAGTGAATGAGAAATCTGACAGTGGGTGTTGGCAGACTCACTGTCACCCCCAAACACCCACTTGGTTTCTTATACTGCCCCCACACTCACTTGGTCCCTCGCACTCCCCTATCGCACACAGATTCATTCGGTCTCTAGCGCTCATCGCCACACACTCACTCTGTCTCTTGTACTCACCCCACACACTCACTCTGTCTCTTGTACTCACCCCACACGCCCACTCTGTCTCTTGTACTCACCCCATGCACTCAATCTGTCACTTGTACACCCCCACCCCACCCACACACTCATTCAGTCTCTCAAATCCCCCCACACACTCACTCAGTCCCCCACAATCCCCCAACCCCCACAGACTCACTCAGTCTCTTGTACTCACCCAACACACTCACTCAGTCCCTCAGACTCCCCCAACCCCCACAGACTCACTCGGTCTCTCACACACTCCTCACCCTCAAACACTCACTCATTCTCTTTCACTCACCCCACACACTCACTCAGTCTCTCGCACTCCACCACCCCCACCCCAGCCCACACACCCACTCGGTCTCTCACACTCCCCCCACACACTCACTCGGTTCCATTCACTCCCCCATTCCCAATGAACTCACCCTGTCTCTCGCACTCCCCCCACCCCCACACACTCACTCGGTCTCTTGCACTCACCCCAACAAACTCACTCATTCACTTGCACTCACCCCCATATACTTACTCAGTCTCTCACACTCACCTGCATACACTCACCACTCACTTGATCTTTCACAGAACCCCCCTACTCACACACTCGGTCTCTCTCACTCCCCCTCACACACTCACTCAGTCTCTCGCACTCCCCCCCTTACACACTCCCTCGGTGTCTCGCACCCACCCCCCCACCCCCAACCACTCTCCCCCAGTCTCTCACACTTACTCCCCCAGACACTCCCCCTGGGCTCAACGTAACTGCCTGCCCATTTCCAACCCTCCCATTGCTTGGTTGCCTGGGCCCTAGTCCCACTGTCGCTTGGTTCCCCGGACTCCAGACCCACTAACCCTTGGTTCCCCAGGTTCCCTGCCATTGTTTGGGTCCCTAGGCTCCAGCCCCACCATTGCTTGGGTCCTTGGGGCCCGGCCCTGCCATACCTTTGCTTCCTATGGCCCGGCAGCCTTCAGCACACTCACCAACACTGGTGTTTGCTGCTTTTCCAATCAGAGATGTTTCTCTGCCTCATTTGCTGCTCACTCATGAGCCTATCAGCAGCAAACGGAGGAGAGAAGCAGCCTATGATTGGAGGAGCAGGTCCATGCAGAACCTTGCATCAAAATTCACCTGTTTGACTGGGGTCACATAGAGGGGCTTTGCGGGTTGCATCCGGCCCGCGGGCCATACTTTGGACAAGTCTTTCCTGGTACAGGCCATGGGTTTGGAAGGTCAAGAATTCTGTTCTGAATCATGCCATTGTTCTTTGATTCAATCATTCTACCACAAGGGAGAATGATTCACAAACCTGGACTGATTAAAGATTTGGCACAAAACAGGGGCTGGTGGGTAGAATGTCTTGCTCTCTCTGAGTAGCAGGTTTCATCGGTATGCCAGTTTGGTGCACTTAGTTCAACAAATCCATGCAAATGATTCCTGGGCCTCTATATCGCTCAGACCTCAGGGTGGAAATGACAAAGCCCTGCCTGCCTGCTTTGCAACAGTGATAAAATCAGCCACAATATCTAAAATGATCACGTTTGGCCAGAAAACACATTTCAATTCTCAATCCTATACTATTGTTAGAGTTACCAAAATTAGGCTAATATGGAGAATCAAATTATATCTGGGTAAAATATTTTACATTAATCTGAATTTATATCCTAAACTGAGACTCTCAAGTGTACTTAACAAATCACAGGTAACAAAATGCTCACTTGTTTCTGTTTGAATATATCTCTTTAAATGATTTGTATCAGGATGGATATCATCTTTCTTTTTTTTGAAGAACTCCAAACAGTTTGGCTAAGCTAAAGATACCATTAAGAAATAAATAAGGTTTAAGCTATCAACAAATGGCATAGGTACAGCTATCAGATTGGATGTCATCACTCAGAGCAGTTTAGCCTTGAAGATGATATTGCAGATTTGTTGAAGGGTGTTTTCTCAAAAGCAGGAAAATTGTTAAAAGAATATCCAGTGAGGGAAGGGGAATGGGGTGAAGGAAAAGGAAGAAAGGAGGTATGAGAAGGTGAGCAAGAAAGGGAGGATGCGGCGTTGAGAATTGGGGAGGAAGAGAAGGAAAAATGGTAGATGGGGGAAGCGGCAGAATGATAAGGCAGGAAGAAGTGAAAAATGAGGCAGAGGGAAGGAGAAGTGATTGAGGAGAAGGGTGAGGTGGATAAAGGGAAGGATAAAGAGATCCTGGGGGAGGGGAAGAAGGAGGTGAAAGTAGGAGAGGGATAAGTTTGAAGAATGCATAGGCTAGGGAAAGAAGCAAGAAAGAGAGGAGTGAATATTGATTTGCATTTTTAAAACTACCTATGCATTGTAATGTTGCATGCATTTTTTTTTTAAATGAGGCTTTAAATGAGAATTTTTCTTCTGCTAGAGGTGGGGCGAGTGGAAAGAAAGAAGCTTGCAAATATCCATTTCTTCCCACTCAGTTATGATTTACTCAAGTTAATAACATTTCTGAAGGGCATTGAAGAAAGCTAGATCGATGTCAAATAGAGCTGAAGGAACACTAGCCAAAAATTGATAACAACCTGCATTCCTCATGTAAAGAAAGGCTTCACATCACTCGTGTCAGCCATAACTCAGTTGATAACACTCTCACCTCTAAGTCAGATAGTTACTAGTTCAAGTTCTAATCCAGATACTAGGGGACGGAATTTTGCTGAGTTGTGATGACACCAGAGATCTTTAAGTATGATAGGCAGGACCCAAATGTAAAAGTCCTGTCCTCATTTACGGCCAATAGCATTTTCACTAGTAGGGAAAAGGGTGTGGGGCATGAATCACACAGGTGGGAAACCTAACCTCAGCAGAGCAATTTGAACTTCGTACTAAGTTCTAACAGACCAATTTTCACTGTTCCAAGGACCTTAATCAACATTTTGGGAGTCACAATTTTATGAAGGAGATGGAAGTACTATTGAAGGGTGGATAAGGTCTGTGTAAGTTTCATAATCCAAAGTTATTTATAGCCCCAGCCCTTTAAAATGAAAAAAAAAACAGTCTGCAGCCGTCAGTTAGAATTAAACACACACTGCTGGAATGAACTGATTGACTCGCTTTCTTGTGTAGTTTAGGAAGAAAAGAATTACTATTTGTTCCTACAGTTTCAACAGAGTTAATTGTTGACATTTCCCAGGAGCTGTTATTATAATTGAGCCCATTATGAATGCTTGGCTGAGTTTTAAAATGTCCAAAAAAACTGAACTCAGCCCTTTTGATTGACAGATTTAAGAAGCTATTAAAGGATTATCTGTCTATGTTGTAGTTACTAAATAGAAATTTGTATTTTTTTTACAACAGATTGATCACTTGAAGGATTTAAAATGTTTGATTGGCTTTCACAAATGGAACTTATTTCTTTCTGTATCAAGCTTGTATGAGTGAAAATTCTACCAGATTATTCAAAGCTTATTTTTTCATCTGCACATGGCTCCTGATGTTTGCCCAAAGTAGATACTGAGGTGAGTGGCTATAGAGGTGGCATGATGTATGAGGTGGCATGCAGTGTATGGAAGCATGAAGGGGGCATCGGGTGTGGGTGGAGAGGTAAAGGGTTGTGATGGGTGAGGGCTAGAAGGCCTAACAGCTTTTTAAACAATTGGGACAAAGTTTCATAGACATGAGGCAAGCCTTTTAATCATCTCACCATGGCACCTGCCCACCCCACCTAGCACCTCTGAACTGCTTCCAGGGTCAGTGGACCTGACATGATCCTGCCCCCATCTCACGTGAGTGAAAATGCATGTGATGGGGCCCTTTTATATCGAGGTTGTCCTGCTGAGTCGTGAAATTTCCTGAGTTGAGCTACCCATTTTGGTAGTAAAAATCGGGCCCTATATCTTAAAAATATAGGCTTTCATTCCAGTGCAATACTGAGGGAATCCTATGCTGTCAGATGTGCTTTTGGATGAGATGTTAAGGAAGGTGGGCATAAAAGATTCCATGACAATATTTCAAAGAAGAGATTTACATGATTGTTGTGGTCTGTTATCCATTTTTGGTTAGTACTCCTTTAGTTCTGTTTAATCATCCATCTAGCTTTCTTCATTGCCCTTTAGAAATGTTATTCACTTTAGTAAATCATAACTGAGTGGGAAGAAATGAGTAAAACCTGCTCCTTCCACCTGCAGCAGAAGAATGGGAAACTAAACAAAACGATACGGGGATAGGTGAGATTTAAAGAATTAACTCGTAATTCATTAAAAATATGTATGCCCTTAAAGAAAAAAATCCCATGAGTAAAGCATTCACTGTTGTAATATATAAACTGTGACAGCCAATTTGTGCACAGCAAGCTCCCACAAAAAGCAAGGTGCTAATGATCACATCATCTGTTTTAGTGATTTTCATTGAACATTAACATCAGCCAGAGACACTAGGGGCAACTGCTCTTCTCTTAAGAACATAAGCAGACATAGGTCATTTAGCCCTCCCAGCTCAGTCTGCCATTGACTAAGATTGTGGCTGATCTTCTTCCTCAACTACATTTTCCAAAATGCATTAGGTCTCTGAGTGCATTGATTTTTTAAAAAAATATTTGTTTATCCAATGTATTCAAAGTGACACAGCTGTTCCCAACTACGCTAGGGTAATGAATGCATTGATTTGTTTTTATATAGAAAGGATTAGCAGTGACAATGGCTGTTCACAAGTGGGATGATAGGTGTGTGGAGCAGTTTGGGGGTGGAGGTGATGGGTGGAGGTGTTTGGGGTGGTTTTGAGGTGAGAGTAGGTGAAACTGAGAGCTAGAGGGTGAAAGAACTGGTGGAGTGGTGCTTGGTAGGTGGGGGCTGGGTGGAGGTTGGGGCTGGGTGGAGGTTGGGAGCTGGATGGAGAGTGAGGAGGTGGGTGGGAGAGTTGGGGTGTATAAGTGGGGTGTTACTTTTTCAGCAAGTTTACTTTTAAAAACTTTGAGGCCTCCCTGACACAGCTTCTGCTGTTAACCACTTTCAACCCAGATACTAGTCCTGTAATTAGTGTGAGTATCCTGGGGTAAATTTCTGGGCAAGTTCAGGGCCCAAGCCTGCAATCGCAGTGTCAGTGTCAAAGACATCCATGCAGGGTTCCGGGCAACGTACCTCTGCCCATTGGAGATTTAAATTTTTCGTGCATGTACTCACATAGGGAATTCCTCTGGGTCCCAAAGCGCAACAGCAGTGAACCTCTCAATGTTTGAGGTTAATTCATTTGGAAAGTCTGGGTCTTTTTGTCTCTCTCTCCCTCTCTAATTTTTCCTTTATTTTGCTTTTTGAACATTTTTTGACATTTAATTCATCCCCTTTAATTCACCCATCAGTCAACCCTTCCTGTGCTTATATTTCCTAATCCTTAAGCCTCATAGTTTAAGGACACACCCTTGCCCCATCTGGTCAGGTCCCAGATGCCCTATTTCCTTCGCTGCAGCTTTACTACCTCACACTTTCAGTAACTTCATAGGCAAAATTCTTCTGAGATGAAGGGTGCAAGAGCAAATCTCACTAATAGTAGATGCTGTGGATGCCCGGCTGCTGGCCCAAAATGGCCCTTAGTTATAGAGGAAACATCATCAGCAATTAAATGTACATTCAAAACAAAAACGGAGCAATTAGATATTCAAAATGCAACACATAAGACTAGTAAAAGAGATAAGAGAATACAATAGCAGAAATATTGATTGCTTCAATGACAACTGCATTTGTACAGCACTTTAAACATGATAAAACATCCCAGGGTATTTCAGGAGTGTTATCAAACAACATTTGCCACATAAGGAGATATTAAGAGAGGTGACCAAAGAGGTAGGCTGCAAGGAGGAGATAAAGGTAAAGAGGGGTAGAGGCTTAGGAGAGAATTTCAGAGCTTAGGACCAAGGCAGCTGATGGCAAAGCTTCTATTAGTAGAGTTGAAAATGAGATGTACATATGAGACAGACTTGTCACATGTTATAATCCTTGGCTAGACCCCCAAGTTGTTGGTGAGATCCAGTTAAGGACCAATGACTTTTGTTTAAAGTAGACAAAGTTTGAGATTCAGGACATTTACTCAGTGAAGAAAGCCACAAAATTCCACTGGCTTTGAACAAAAAAGTAAACTGTGTTGTATAAGGTCAAAAGGATAAAACAATTGACAATATTTATCTGATATTCTAACATTCAGTATGAGGTAGGTGTGAATTAACAAGCCCTTTATGCTCAGATACACCACATTACACAATAAATGCCAAAACAGAACACACCCAGAAACCGTAACACGAATTTCATTGAAACTTTGTCTCTCTCATGAGGGTTTCAAACCTTCACCTTCAAATTTCCTGCCTTGGAATTCTCTCCACTAGTCATTTCAACTCGAACAGCTTCAACAATGGCCAACCTCGCAGAGTTTGATTCTCGCCTTCTGAGATTCCGTCCCCCTGGATTCCCAAGTACACTCAAACACCAAGTCACAAGCACTATTTCAGCTTTTTGGCTGCACCAAACGAAACACCACTGCTCCAAAGCGGTACCTTTGCCCCAACAACCCACAGCACACAGTCACTAAACTTCAGCTGCCATGTTGGATCTTCAGGGCTTCTCTTAGGCCCTCTTCGACTACCAGGGACTTTCCTGAGCCCACTTCACTTAAAGTCTACTCCCCACAGTCAATTCTCTAATTGAAGCCTGTTCCTCCATTTCTTAATTTAACTGGGACCTGTTTCTGTCCCCTGTCTCTTGTCCCTTTCTCTGGAACACTTCTTGGGACCTATCCCTATCCCTCTCCCTTGTCCCTCACCTGGGACATTTCTGCAGATCTCTCCCTGTCCCTCTCCCTTTTCTCTCTCTCTGGTCCACTTGCTGACTCTGGCACTCCACACCCAGTCACCTGACCTGGGTTTCTGTGTCCTTTTTCTTCTCTCTCTATGCGCAGGTGTGCAGGGCCTGACCTGGCCCTGAAGAATGTAAAGATGTCGAACTACGCATTTGCAGCCTGTTCCTGGCCTGCACATGTGTAGAAAGTCTGAAGACCTCCATTCCTGACAAGCAGGTAAGTATGGTTTTATAACGCACTGGGAGGTTGTAAGCCTGGAGGATATTACAAAATAGGGAGGGGTGGAGATCATGGTGGAATTTGTAAACAAGTAAGAGAATTTTAAAATCAGGATGTTGCCAGACTGGGAGCCCATATAGGTCAGCAGGCATTTCACTGGAACAGAGCTGGAAGATAACAATGTGATTCCAATGGCTAATAAATATCACAAACAAAATCCTTGAATGATAAAACTGTCAACTTGGTTCTTTGTTTGGAAATTATTCAATTTGGATTAAAATTTATGTTGAAAATCTTCATAATTCTGATTCTGAGGTAGATTATGAACAGGAAACATAAACAATAAACATTTTGTTTTATAGCGTGCAAAGTTCAAGTATCAGTACTCCTGTTTAATGTCTGTCTATGATGCAGAAAGGCCACTGCAGCCTTGCACTGACATTGAGATGCAAAGCATTCTGAAAAAATAGTGCTCACTAAGAATTTACATAAACTGGAGCCCTCTTAATAGGTCTCTTTTCTTCAAAGCCTAAACTAATTCATCCTTAAAAAAAAAGGGGCAGAATTTTAGGTCTGGCAGGCAGGCGCACGCCTGACCCGATCAGGTGTAAAATCACACAAGATGACATCAGGCAAGCATCCCAAAGTCATCACGCCATATTGCACTCAGCGGGCGTAGGCGGCATTTGAAAGCATGACCGTCAACAATTAAGCGGGCAATTAAGCCCATTAATGGCGCAATTGAATGTGATTTTTCGTGGCCCATCCAACTTCATGGCTGGCGGATGGGCCAATTATCAGGCTCCTATACATTTTTCATGAAACTTCATCCAAGGGCAGGCTGAAATATCCAATAAGAAATAAACAAAAAATAAACATCTGGAGACAGCGTTTTTATGAGGTATGCTTTGAGGTGCTTGATAGTGCTGCACGGACATTTCTTGCAGCTTTTTTATGCTTTCTTTTATTATTTGCAGGTCTGCAGCTCCCTGAGGCAGCTGGCTGCCTTCAGGGAGCTCTCTCGCAGCGCTCACCCCGGCCTGCGGTGACGCCATCGCCCGCTCTCTTCCCACCCACCACCCCAGCAGCGCTGAGCTTTTCATCACCCGTTTCATGCTGACTGGCCATTAATTGGCCAGTCTGTGTGAAATTGTGGTCGGAGGCCGTTCATGGTTGGACACTCGTTCCCTGACCCTTCCAGGGCCCACCAATCATACAAGGAACGTACAAGGGAGAAATTCAGACCAGGATCTATTTGGATGTACTATCATTACTTCTACAGAAAGCATTTAAATAACATGGATTTTTATTCCTTTCAATTGAACCAACTTACAATAAACATTGTCTGAAATAAGTGAGCATTGATTGTAGGCTTCTTGGAACTAATTACAGTAAAAGCTATTTTCAAGTGGCCGTGTTATTGACCTTGGATGCAAGTTATTCAAGTAATTACATGTTATTTAACACATGTTATTTTCACTACAACATGGGTTCTGATTAACATCAGATACAAAATGTAGAATATTGGGTAAGTATTGGAAAAAGAAAATCAAAGAAACTCAACTAAGCATTTAAATACATAATATTTTTCTAGTGCTATACTTTGAGCAGGAAAGAAGCTTCAGATGCATGACCTGATTAAATTTAGCTTGGCTGTACCTTGAATAAAATCATTTGAGACAAGAAAATTAAGTCCAGTGATTATTTGCTGCCAGTAGCCCATGGACATGTTATCACTACGTACATTAATGCTTACAGGCAGGAGAGAAGAAGGAGAAGACTGTGACGGAGGTACCTGGATCACCAAAGGGAGGAACAAGACCCTCAAGACCAAGGTCCATCAGGGTCTCCTCTGGATGCAGGGGATTGGGCATAAAGAGATGTGTGTAAGCGGCTCAGAAGACCCAGGGTCTACAGTACTCATGTCTTATCTACAGATGGGTGAGAACCAGTGTCACCAATGGCTCCATATGTCCAAGGAAAAAGCTAACAGTAGCTGTGTGTTGTCAGTGTAGATGTGGAATCTGGCATTGAGTTTTTGGATAATAACAACAAGGGAAATCATGTAATTGAGAAATAAGAGGCAGTTAAGGCTTGATCCTTTGACATCTCCAGACATAATGGTGTGGGAGCAGGAAAGGAAGTAATTGTAGGAGATTTTGTGGCCATAACAGAGAAGTTAAGTATGGAACCAAGTAAGAGCAGCCTCATTAAGCTGGATCACACAAGAAATGCATTGGAAGAGGATGTTGTGGTCAACCATGTCAAGCATGATAGACAACTGAAGGATGAGGATGGATATTGCACCATGGTCAGAGTCATATAGGGTGTTGTTTGTGACTTTGCTAAGGACTGTTTCAGTGTTGTAGCAGGGATGGAAGTCTGGTTGGAGAGGTTCAGACACGTTGTAGTAGGAAAGACTCAGAAGCTACTACGCTTACAAGGAAATGGGAATTGGAGCTGGGACAGTAACTTGGAAGTTTTTTGAGGGAGTTGATGATGGTTAGGGAAGGGGACATGGAGTGACAGGAAAGTTATGATGTGATGTATATGCAACTTTAAGGAAGCGTATCTTAAACTGTTGACCATCGCTATCCACTACAAGACAGGAAGTGATGTATAATCTCATGACTGCGTAAACAGAACGCACAGCAGTCCTGAAGGTCAGACATGTCCACATAGCCTCCTAGTTACCAATGTATGTACTTAGTCTTACCATCAGGTAAAGATCCCACATTATTGATTTGCCAATCCCTATTGTATGGTTAGTACATTTGTGCTCAACTGAAGCAGGTGTCGGGATCACAATGAGTAATTAATTGCACCTGTTGATTGCAATAATTTCTATGATTTCTGCATCCGGCCAACACCAACTGTGCTGATTATTGGATGGACAAAGCAGCAGAGCCAATGTGATGAGTGGTTGGTACCACTTAAAGCCGGCCTGTACCCCTTAAACAGGAGATGCACTGTGCCTGGAGCAGATGTTAGGAGTCATGCTTGAAGAGAACCTGACTTGGGAATAGGTGAAGAATTGCACAACAGGTAGCGAGCAGAGCACCATGGTTTTTGAATGCTACATTGGAGATCTTGGTGGAGCCAGTGGAAAGGAGGAGAGATGTCCTGTTTCTGCAGGGGGTGAGGAGGCTTCCAGACACATAGTCAAAACTCAATGGGAGCAGTTGGCCCTGGAGGTCAATGCCAGGAGTCAAGATCAAAGACATGGATGCAGTGCTGCTATCATACAAGTGGTCAGAATAGATTGCATGACACTCATTGATACACTTTTCTCCCCCTTGCTTGGAATGATGGTGCACAAACAGAGGCAGCAGAAGCTGCCCAGAGGGGAACAGATACAGCTCATGCCCTAACCCTCATGGAAAAGCCACTGCTGTTATTATTAGGATGGCCAATGTTGGGGATGTGGCCAATTTGGCAGGACTAAATCAAAGATGATACTGTCCTCATACATACTTCCTCTTCTCACATCACATTTATCCCCTTATCCTACACTCTCTTCTGATTTACAAGCTGCAGATGGTGTTAACATAAACAATTTACTCTACCCACCTCCCCACACAACAAGCTTACCCTCGTGCCTTTTCTCTTTCTGATATCCAAATGGTGAAACCTAGCTAGGCAGAGGAAGAATACCAAGAAAAAAGTGATGATTGCAGTGTTCAATTGTTCAGTATTTGATTTTGTTTGTCCGGCATCTGTTGTCTGTGCAGTTAAACTTGGGTGTTGTGACTGAAAAAGAGAAATAAACCTGTAAGCAATGAGCTGGAAGCATGAGGGAAGACATTTTAAAACATTGAATGATCTCTGGAGTGTATAATCTCTGCATATCGCCAAGGCATAAAACACAACAACTGGCAATGAGGATGATGGAGAACAGTTTAATTTCACTAGTTCCAGAGCCTATTTTTTTATTCACAGGGAGATCCACCCATGTAGTGGAGCTATGGATTTTAGGGTTCAAGACCTACTTACTTGCTATGGGGATAGACAGTCTGGACATAGCAGTGACCCACAAGAAGGTGATACTCGTACGTTGCCTTGGACCAGAAAGTAAGTGAGTTTTTGACGAGCTCAAAAAGGACAAATCTTAGGTCTAGATTTGATATGGCGGTAAGTTATCTCAAAAAATACTTCCAGCCAAAGAAAAGGCTAATAATTGTGGTGGCAGGGAAATGGTGACACCATAAAACAATATGTGGCAGTGTTGCAGCAATTGGGTCCTGCATGTAAGTTCGGCATACTAGCCAGCAAACTAATTTGTGAAGAATTAATTGAAATGATGTCAATTCCATGAATTTGGGAGGATAATGTTTTTACTTTGGAAAAAGCCAGTCCAAATTGAGTATGTCATGGTTGATTCAAAGATGTTACAAAGAAATACACCCTCAGACTCAGGATTGCTGACACAGCTTGCCCAAACAGCTCAAGTGCAAGGGTTACAAACAAACGACCTCAGCAGCCTCATCAACACATGCCCTGTCATGGTCAGATGTGCCAAAATTGCGGGAATGCTCATTGATTCATATCACCATGCCTAGCTCTAGGGGGGAAAAAAGCATAACACATTCTTAAAGTATGATCACTTCACAAAAATATGCAAACCAAAGAAGAAGAGATGTTTCTTCCTGAGAGTGAGGTAGAACATGTGTATACCATCACAAACAGTAAAACACCAGGTCATTTTAAGGAATTCTCAGTGAAAATCTGGGCATCTCGTTTTTATTTCTCAATGATGATGGTGCGTTTATATACCGAGTGACAAACTCTTCCATTATTATTTTTTGCAACTTTCCCTCACTCCTGTGACATACATTCTTCAAGATAACAATGACATTTGGTCATTGTATAAAATAGGGAAGTGTTGTTGCAACTGTACAAGGCATTGGTGAGATCGCGCCTGAAGTACTGTGCACAGTTTTGGTCCCCTTACTTGAGGAAGGATATAGTTGCATTGGAGGCAGTTCAGAGGAGCTTCACTAGATTGATTCCAGAGATGTGGGGCTTGTCTTATAAGGAGAGATTGAGCAGTTTAGGCCTATACTCGCTAGAGTTTAGAAGGATGAGAGGAGATCTAATTGAGGTATATAAGACACTAAAGGGGATAGACAAAGTAGACGTGGAGCAGATGTTTCCCCTTGTGGGGCATTCTAAAATGAGAGGCCATAATTTTGGTCTAAGGGGTGATAGATTTAAATCAGAGATGAAGGAATTACTTTTCTCAAAGGGTCGTGAATCTGTGGAATTCACTACCTCAGAGTGCAGTGGATGCCAGGATTCTGAATAAATTTAAGGAAAAGATAGACAGACTTTTAATTAGTAACGGGTTGAAAGGTTATGGGGAGAGAGTGGAAAATTGGGGTTGGGACCAAAATGAGATCAGCCATGATTGTATTGAATGGCGGGGCAGGCTCGAGGAGCTGAATTGCCTACTCCTGCTCTTAGTTCTTATGTTCTTATGACTTGATTATTATGGTTTTGAGAACAATCACAGTTCCAATAAATTACAAAAACACCAGCCTGGACAGGTTCATGTTCTATGTAGCCAAACGTAGAAGCCTTATAGGGGTGAAACTTTTAACATAGTTTCAAACTTGGAGACTTCACTGAAGCACACATGAATGTATACTATGACACAGACTACATAGGAGAACATCCTTCCTTATTTAAAAACAAAAAACTGCGGATCTGGAAACTAAAACAAAAACAGAATTACCTGGAAAAACTCAGCAGGTATGGCAGCATCGGCGGAGAAGTAAAAAGTTGACGTTTCGAGTCCTCATGACCCTTCAACAGAACTGAGTAAAATTAGGAGAGGGGTGAAATATAAGCTGGTATAAGGTGGGGGTGGGGTGGGGGGAGAGAAGTGGGAGGTGGTGGGGGAGGAGGGGATGGGGGTAGGGGGGTTAGGGGGCACAACCGCCCCCCCACTTCTCTCCCCCCACCCACCCACCCCCCCAACCACCTTAAACCAGCTTATATTTCACCCCTCTCCTAATTTTACTCAGTCCTGTTGAAGGGTCATGAGGACTCGAAACGTCAACTTTTTTCTTCTCTGCCGATGCTGCCAGACCTGCTGAGTTTTTCCAGGTAATTCTGTTTTTATCCTTCCTTATTTCGTGGATTTAGGGAGATTACATGATGCTATCATTCTTCTTGTGTCAACGCATCAATTCTGCCAGTCCCTCAAATTTTGAGATGGTTACTGTCTGCATTCCATGCCCAAATGTTACAGGAGCTGAATTGACTTGAAGCAGATGGCATCAATGAACAAATCGACTAATCATCATGGCAATCGAAATTAGTGATTATGCGATGCAGAAATGGTGAATTTAGACATTTTATCGACCTTAAGGTGGTCAACAAAGCTACCACTCCAGACAAGTATCCACTTCCTATGATCCAAGAACTATGGGCATCATTTAATGATGCTACCATTTTCACCAGCTTGAAGTGTGACAAAATTATGTCCAGATGACAATAACAGAGGAAAGCTGTTACTCATAAAGTTGTGTTTCAGTAAAGCCCTCTGGAATGTGCACCTAGCGCATTCCAGATCATTTATTCCATCTTGTCAGACATTGAGGGGACCCTCATATTTGATGATGTTGTTGTCCACGGAAGGAACACAAAAGAACACAACCAGTGGCTTTCATCAGTTGTCAATAGACATGAACAAAACAATTTTATGTTCAACATGGACAACAGTGTGTACCATGTACAAGATGCACCGTAGAAACTCACCAAGCCTCCTCAGACAACACCTTCCACACTCACGATCTCTACCATCTAGAAGAACAAGGGCAACAAACACATGGGAATGCCCCTACCTGGAAATTCCCCTCTAAGCCACTCACCATCCTGACTTGGAAATATATTGCCGTCCCTTCATTGTTGCTGTGTCAAAATCCTGGAACTTCTTGTCAGGAAGATATAATAATGTTATTGGAATTTATTGGAAAATAGTGGCATCTGTGTCTATATGTTTCTATATATGTGTGTGTGAAGTAACAAAAGATAAGATAGGTTTAAAATGTTAAGTAGGTAAACAGGGAGGATGTTTAGAATGTAAGGTGTAAAAATACATTTGCATTTTTAAATAAACCAGATTAGATTGGTTTCAAAGGAGGGGTGAAGTGCGTCACCAAGACCAGGTGAAGTTCAGAAACAGTGTGCGGAACTTTCCCAGAATTGCACTGTGCAGTAGCAGGCGGGTAAAATGGAATCTTACCCACCGACGAAAATAGCGGGTTTTCAAGCCGTATCGTCCCAAGCCCACCTCATTATTTATTAACTCCCGCAAAACACGCCATTTTTTCCATGCCAAGCAGGTTCTCATTCGTCTGCCTGCAATCACCCTGCTGTTGTATCACTCCGGCAGCCATCTTTAAAAGGCAGCCACCAGCAAAGCGCTCATCGCCACGACTGCCCAGGAGACAGGGCCCGCCAGGATGTTCTCTACCCCCCGCTCTGGCCACAGGATGGACAGCAAAGTCACCAACAACCCAGCTTGGGAGGCGGTGGCAGCAGTGGACAGGCAAAACGCCCTGCAGAGAAGGACAGTGACCCAATGCCGCAAATCGGGGGTAAAAAACGGCTACTTGGGGAAAACCAGGGGGCGCGTTCTAAGGAGGTCAATAAGTGTAAAGGGGGCCATTTAAAAATGGCCAACCCCACCAGAAGAGAATACATGGTGTATCTTGTACAATTATTGTTAACACTAATAAACCAATGATATTCTAAACAAAAGAAAAAAGGATGAATGATCTCCTCCGTTCCGCCAGGGTAAGTCACTTTTTTATCACTCCCAACCCACACACTTACAAACCCATCACACGCCCACAAGGCCCTCACTCACAAGGACATCACCATTCACCCTTTCACACACACCGTCATTGTCCTCATTCCATCCAAGGGACCACTCACCACCCACACAGACCAGGCATACTTATCATCTGAGCCAGCAGGCGTCCTGATACACTCTCCTCATCTCCATCCATGCAGGCCAAACTGGCACACAGCAAGAGGGAAAGGTCACAGACAGGTGGAGGGATGCTGGAAATAAAAATTCTGACAGAACTCAAAAACAGAGCCATCCAGCTGGCCGGCAGACCGGGACCGGTCCTGTGCTGACAGTGAGGTCGATGCTGCTCTACCAAGTAAGGATCCAGCAACTCAACATCCATTAGATAACCATGCTGTGAGTGATGTGTCCTCTTTCACAGGCCACTGCCATGCACTAATTATCTCCCCTTGCTTTCGCAGGTACACCTGCCAAACAGCCGGCAGAGTCCCTGACCCAGGGCCTCCAATCAAGCTCTGAAGAAAGCTCTGAAGAGGAATCTGTAGGCACCCTCCCTGACGTCTCGTCACAGCGCTCACCCCCACCCTCCACCAGCGCAGAGACACACACCTCAGTGGGACCTAGCTTTAGAATAGCCTCAGGATCACAACCTGGTGAGCACATCGCACTGTCTGATCCACAGCAGGTGGAGGCAGGGACTTCCCAGGTCCTTGGCAGTCAGAAGATTGCTGGAGGCCAGAACGTTGCTGAGTCTGAAACAGATGATGAGCCTCTGGACTCGGCCATGTCACAGTTGTTGGAACTGCAAAGGCAAGCTCAGGAAGATCAGGAAAGAGTGTCCGCTGCACTCCTCAAATTGCAAGGCACAATGGAGAAGTCTGTCCATCTTCAGACTGAGGTGATAACGCCAGCATTACAATGCACCGAGGTCAACACTGGCAGGATGGTGACCGCCATGGAGACCTTGGTCCAGGACATCACTCCTACAAAGCTGTGCGGGCTTAACTCCATCGCTGATGCCATAGTTGGCCTCCACAGTCTGTACGCGAAAGGAGTGCTGGACAGTTTGATCTCACTCCAGCTACCACTTCTGCTCAAGGGGTCAGCCAAGGGCCCTTGGGCACCCATAGGGAGGGGGATCAGCAGGTGTACATGCCGGGACCATACAGCAGGGTGACTCTGGGAGTGTCCAGCCCATCTGAATCCCATCTTCCTGTGACCTCTGTAGATCCAGCTTCACAGACCGATGAGGGTGCCACTATCATACAGCAGGATCCCGAAAGCAGGCTGGGGCTCTCCAAGTCTTGCACTCCAGAGGACACCCGCCAAAGTCATCACAGACAGGGCGTCAGTCAGCAGGCTGCCTCCACGTCCGCTGTGGATGCCCAGGGAGCACCAAGACATAGCAGCAGGGTTAAGACAGTTAGGTAAAGTAATTCTTTTGAGTTTATGTAACTCTTTTGAGTCAGTTAGGTAAAGTAGTTGCACAGCCTGGGCACAGGTGTTGATCACTTGTACAAACTCGCGTTAGCCTATGCTGCTAACACAATGAGTTACATAGATCATGTGATCTTACATCACAGGACCTTTCTTAAAGGAATAGTCCAACATTTAACAAAACCATAATTACAACAGATTATATCCTAGTTAGATTGATTATATAGGATAGAGTCCTATAGTGAGGGAATTTGCATATTGCCTGTTAAAGAATTAGTCCTGATGTACTGAATGGCCTTTGATCATCCCACAGTTCCATATGGTGTGTTACCAACAGTCAAGATCACATCTTCCTTGAATTTTCTAACTTTGCACTCATAAAAATATGCCAAATGTTTCCCTGAAGGTGAAGCAAAATGTAGCCCTGTCACATATTTAAAAGGTTAATTTTCCAAAATCAGTTTTTTAAGTGATGTCAGTTTGTGTATGAATGCATGTCTAAATGGGTTATTACTTGAGAAAATATTTATTTTTTCTGATGTGACCAGTTAAGATGCACAAGAAAGATATTCACATCCAATACTCTGCATGGGTTGCAATGATAAAACAAATTTTAAATCTAAATATGACTTATGTCAATATTTTGTTCTGATATTAAATATTAAAATTGCAAACTGACTAAAGAAGTGGCGTTCAACATGTGAATAATAAACAGTCAAGCCTGTATATATGTAGGATATTAAAATAAACATCTTTGATGGGGATTTTGGGGACAACCATTTAGTGTATGAGTATGAACATATATGGATCCCTTAAAATATATTTTTAAAATTAGATATTTGATATATGAAGCAAGAATCCTGAGATCATCTGTGTGATAGTTCGTTAAATAGAAATAAGCCTAATAGCCTGAGAGCAGGTCCAAAAATTATCTTTAGTAAATCATTGCTGTTGATGTTACAGTTAACTCTTCTGTCAATAATAGAATTATAAGACATTTCCTGACTGTTCATTCAGCCTAAGTTGTTTTGAAGATGGACAGGTTTAATGTAGAATCAAGAGGGAAGATTTGCCTTCAATTGAAATAAAACATTGAAAGAATCTGCTGATTCACTAGCAACCATGTTGCGCTTTTGCACAACGTCAGGAACCACTCCCAAGATAATTTCAGAATAAAGGCCACGCTTAATTATCTCAAAATGATTTACTTTTACCTCACCACCACCTCCCTGAACCCCTCCACTGCCTCTAAACTGTCAAAGCTGGTCCAATATCCAGTACAGATGGTGAACAGAAATTTCCTTCAACTGAATTTGGGAAGACTGAAGACATAGGGCCAGACTTTTACAGAAGCGGGCCGAATCCGGGTAACTTTAAAAATTGTGGGTGGGACCCAGATGTGGTGTGATCTTCTTCTATGATCGGTGGGCCCAGCTTGACCCTGGAGCAAAAATTGTGTGTGAGAAGCCCTTTATACCGAGGTGGGTCTGCCTGCCTCTCAGTAGCGAAAATCTGACCCAATGGGCTGGATTTTAACACCCACCCCCACCCCACAAACCTTCCCCTCACCACCTAACTACTCTTGAAGCCTGGGATTCATCATTACTTCTTCTTGGGGTCTGCCTGTAGTCGCAGCAGTGGCCAATATTTGTTCCTGGTGCTGCCGGAAGTACAGAGCTGTCGGTCAGAGTGACAGGCAGATCTCTTGGGTGGGGCTTGCTCTCAGGTGTGTGCGGGAGTCTCACTATGAAACAATTGAGGCTCCACCCAGTGTAATATTGCTGCAGGGCAGCTGGGTTTCGGGTGGGCAGGCTGACGACCAACTTATTGGTCGGGGGTAGGGGTGGAGATGGCAGGGGCAAGGAATACAGCACCCTGCCTTTGGCCCCTGCCACAAACTCCATTCGACAGTAACAGACTCCAACCCTCTCACTGACAATTATCTGAGGCTGAACCAGAATATTTACAGCCTTGGTGTTAAGATGAACTTCCAACTACTTATCAGCCCCATCACTCAGACTGCCTACTTCCACCTCGCTAACATTGCTGTCTTTATCCTGACTGAGCTTTATTTGCTGCTGAAACTCTCATCCATGTCTTTGTTATCTCTGACCTTGGCTATTCCAATGCGCCCCTGGCCATCTATCCATCTTCCACCCTCTATAAACTTGAGCTTTTCTGCTTTCTGTATCCTAACTCACACCACGGCCCTCAGCAGGCTGCAAATTCATGCTGAAAGTCAATGGATTTATTGATGGGTTGCCAGATTTAAGTCCCACCCATGATGGTTCCCGCCATGGACTGGACTGGAAAACCCTGATCCTAGTGTTATTCATCCATTGCCCTTGTGCTCACTGCCCCACAGGGGCTCCCAGTTAAGGAATGCCTGAATTTCAAAATACTCAACCCATTTTCAGATACCTCCCCTATCTCTGTAAGCTCCTGCAGCCCTATAACCTTCCAACATATTTGTGCGCCTCCAGCTCTACCTTCTTGTGCATCCCAGATTTTAATCGTTTCTCCCCCTTGGCAGCCATGCCTTCAGCTGCTGAGGTCATAAGCTCTGGAATTCCATCCCTATGTATATTGTATTTTTCTTAGGCGTGAATTAGGTTGTTAGTGCATTTTTTGCTGAGTTGTAATCATTTGCTCAGGCTTAAGTGTCTTCACCTTTTTAATGGAGAAGTCAAGCCTTTTCCCTTTTGTCATTTGTGATTGCTAAGCCTACCATCACACCGTTGAAATGAAACAGCCGCATTTGATATCATGGGAACATAGATGATGGCTGTGAGTGCATATCAAAAGTGGTAGGGGTATAGACAATACCATCTTAATCAGCATTGATGAGAGGATCAAGGATCTGGATGATGTTCCTTCCAAAGTAAAACTTCTCTGTGCTAACCTAAGATTTAATTTCCCTTTCAGAAGGATATTTTTGTGAGATCAGTGTGGACATACATCATGCAGGCCTCCCAGTTGCTAATCCTGGGCTGGAGAGCGTCATGTGTGTCTGAAAACAAGCTACGGCCTCAACATATTCTCTAAATCCCCAATTTAAACTGCTGTCTCCAGAAAGTAGACAAACGCCTTCCAAAATTTTCATATCAGAAAGCAATACATTATATTTTCAGGACCCTCATTGTCGATGTAAAGTTCTTGGGAAGAAATAATAAGAAACATTCAGGAACATGTGCTGTTAAAACAATGGATTCCTTTATTCTCCTTCTGACTCCCTCTTTTTGACCAAGTTATTTGTCATCTGGCCTAATATCTCCATATGTCACTTGGTGTCAAATTATATTTGCCAGCTCTCATGTGAAGTACTTTGGAATATTTTACTCTAATAAAAACACCAGGCCATGCCGCCATTTTGCACGGGTGGGCCAATTAAGGCCCGCCCAGCGTGTTTCAGACTCCCGTGTTTTTGGGAAAATTAAATTGTCGGCGGGCGTGTTCAGACTGCCAGTTCCAATGGGGACCCCACAGTCTGTATAAAGAACAGCCAGGCAGCCTCCTTTAGGCTGTTCACCATGGTCAGTCACCGGGCAGCACAAGGCGTGAGGGCAGAGGAGGAGGAGGGGGTCAGCCTGCAGGATAGGCCAGCAGGGGGCCACTGTGCCCCTCAGTTCTCAGATGCCTGCCTTGCTGTCCTCCTCCAAGAGGTGTCCAACCATCGGGAGGAGGAGGGCCCCCTACATCACCAGGCAGGCGTGGCAGGAGGTGGGGGAGGCAGTAAGTGCCCATGACAGTGTGCAGTGCACAGGAATGCAGTGCCGCAAGCACTTCAATGATTTGCTGTGCTCTGGAAAGGTGAGTACCATGTCAGCCTTGGCCATTTGACCCAGCAGGTAGCCTTAGCCTTTGAGGCCCCCCATCCCCCATGTCTTAGTGTCGTTACTGCATTGGGCATTTGACACACTCTGAATGGGCAAACAGATAGTGACCATGCTTGCATCAGCCTTAGTGGTTGATGAGAAGATGGGTTCTCCCCGCAGTATATGTTGGTGTTTGTCGCATTTTAGTAGTCTGGGGACAACTTGCAGGGGAGGCAGCTGGACATGTACTCAGCACTTGATGGTGATGAGATGGTGGAAGGGGAGCCTCAAGGTATCATGGCCAAGAGCCACCTGCTGGCATCGGCGCCGCACCTAGTTGTGCCTCCTTGCCTTGGGCGCAAAGACCCATGTACTATTTAAAGTGATGGATGCCGAATGTGTCCAAGGTAGCTGTTGGGGGAGGGGGTTGGGACCAGCTGTACTATCTTCTGGGGACTGATCACCAGTAGTGTGGACAGGAGCCGCTGGAGGCCTCAGATGGGCCACTGCGCGTGCAGAGTACATGAGCGATCAGCCCCAATAAATCCTCTTCTCTGTTCTGCAGGCAAAAACCGAACACAATCTCAGGGAGTGCCTGAGGTCTGTGGTGGGCATGCTATGCTGCAGTGCCTCACCACTTATGAGGAGCAGGCCATGGAGCAGGGGAGGAGGCTGGCAGCCAGAGTGGCAGGTGGTGGCGAGGCTGGGGTTCAGCGGCCAGGTATTTGAGGTCCACAGTCCCATTCATTCTGTCTCCCCATCATTCCAACCACTGATGGTTTCTGCAATCATTAATGCTGCAACACTGCTCATTCACAGACTGAGACACTTGCACGTTTCACATGAGTGTTTGAGTGGACATTGATGTTTCTGTACCAAGCCCTTAGTTGCAGCTGATGAGGTGGAAGATGTCACACCTAAGTGCCATGTGTGGATGCGCCAGGCAATGCTGGTCCTGCTGATCCATGTGTGTGGAGCTAACTGAAGGCTCATTGGATTAAAGTGTCCCAGATGTCCCTGCCTCCTTGGTGTAGTAGCGGGTCAGCGTGCTGCCCCTCATCATTGCCCTGTGTTTCCTCATCCTCTGAGCCACTGCTGGATTCATCACGTGCAGCCGCATCCACTGCATCAAGGTCTTCATCGTCAACTGCATCCCCCTTTCCAGCGCAAGATTGTGCAGAGCGCAGCATGCTACCGCTATCAGAAAGACATGATCTGGGGGGTACTGGAGTGCACTCCCTGAGTGGTCCAGGCAATGGAAGCACATCTTGAGAAAACCGATGGCTCTCTCCACCACAGCCCTTGTGGTGCCTTGGCTTCTATTGTTGTGCTGCTCAGCTTCTGTTCTTGGATGGCAGAGAGGCGTTATGAGCCACCTTCGCAGGGGATAGCCCTTATCACCCACCAGCCAACCATCCAAACGAGCCGGAGCACTGAAGAGCCCCGGCACCTGGGAGTGTCTGAGGATGTTGGTGTCATGGGAGCTGCCTGGGTACTTTGCACATACTTGCAGAATCTGTATCTTGTCAGATTACACACTATCTGCACGTTCATTGAGTGGAAGCCCTTCCTGTTGACGAAGGCACCGGGCTCACCTGCTGGCACCTTGATGGCCACATGTGTGCAGTCTATTGCACCCTGGACGCGGGGGAAGCCAGCAATGGCCGCGAAGCCTCTGGCTCGCTGTGTCTGACTTGCCTGGTCGCAGCGGAAGTGGATGAAGGTCAATGCCCATCTTTAACCTGCTTGACACAAGTGTGGACAGCTGATTGGGAGACACCACAAAGATCACCCACCGAGCCCTGGAAGGAGCCAGATGCATAGAAGTGGAGGGCAACTGTGACCTTCATAGCCACTGGCATGGAATGTCCGCCCACACAGTTAGGGGAGATCTCAGGGCCAATTGTTTGACAGATATAGTTGACTGTTTCTCTTGACAGTCAGAGCCTCTTTCGGCACTGCACCTCAGTTATATTGAGGTAGCTGCTTCGCCGCCTGTATACCCTGGCTGCAGGATAGTGGCATCTTCTGCGGCCCCTTCCACCTTGGACAACCTCTTGGTCCTGTGCCCCTTGTGTCTGCGCCTGGCCTCCCAAAGGTGGCTCCCCTGGAGGCTGATTGTCCAGTCCTGGCCTTCTCCTTATTCTATCCCTCCCTTCATCCTCAGGGGAGCTGCCTCCAGTGGACATGTCAGAACCCATACCCAGGCTAAATGGAGGCCTTCAGAAAGCTGCAGGCCCGATAAAGGTTATTGTCTGCAGACTGCTGAGCTGAAGCTTCAAAGTACAGAGAAAGCTATTGGAAATCGATCTGAACTGCTAACAATCATACAGGCAAGTTTAAAACACTTTCTGCATTAAATACTTCAGAAAAATCATTAACAACCCCTCTGAGCCCACATATCCCACCCGTGGATGAGGATTTTTTAAAAAATCAGTTACCTGCCTACCCGTTGGGCCCTTGCGCTGAGGCAAAGATTGCACAGGCTCCTCAAAATCGGCTTCAATTGCCAAGTTAAGGGCCTTAACAAGGCCTTTAATTAATGGCGGGTGCGTGTCGCGCTTTATAGCGCCCGCGCACCTAAATATTGTGATGCCACACGCTAACGTCGGGACGCTCGCGCAACATCAGCACGTGACATTTTAAGCGCTGATGTGTGGGCTCCACCACCCACACGTCAGCCATAAAATTCTGCCCGCTATTTAAATCCAAATTGTTATTGTTGTTGTAAACTCTTTTCATTCATTACTGGTTGACACTGTCACGCTCACACAATAATGAATTTATGAACTATAAATGTGAACTTATGAAGTATAAATCTGAAATGGACATTTTCCTGTAACACAAAATAGTGTTGAGAGGTCAGGTGACCTTTTAGTTTGCCAATACAATTGGAACTGTAAGAACTCTGAGCTAAAGCTCTGAAGAGGAGTCATATGGACTCGAAACGTTAATTCTGTTTTCCTTTCCACAGATGCTGCTAGACCTGCTGCAGCACAGAAGCTGCCAGGCTTGCTGAGTTTTACCAGCATTTTCTGTTTTTATTTAATTAAAATGCTGACTGCATTTCTCCATTTAACTAAAAAGACAGGGTTCATAACACTGTTGCAGTCACTGTAACTTCAAACTTGAAATCCAGAAAAAAATGGGTTTGAATGGCTCTATTTTATCAAGATGGTATGTGGATGAGTGATATCCGGAATCAATTTTCTGACAATCGTCTAACCATTGGGAACTATTTATGATGACAATGGGAATAGATGCTTTAGTCACCCAACAGAGACAAGGGCCAAAATTTTCCATTCTTGTTGGCATCGGGTGTCATGGCAGGCTGGAGTGGACAATATGGTGAGAAGGCCAAAAATCGGTTTCACAACGTTGTTAAACCAGTTTGCGATCGTCCGCTCCACCCATCAATGGTGGGAACGTCATTTTAATACATCTACATATAATCAGTTCTAGTTGGACAGGCACACACATCTATGCCAACAAAGGGAAAATATCCTGCCTAAGGACACCTGCTCTTAAACCATATGCAGGCAGAGACTCGAGTTGGCCTTGAAATCTCTACCTGAGGAACCAAACAAGGACATCTCTATGGTAACTTGACTGGAGTATATTAAGAGAAATCTGCTACTGTGAACATAGATGAAAAGGATTACAGTCCTGCATTGTTTCAAATCTTCACCCTGGGGAAAAGCAAGGATAACAAAAAGCTCTTGAAATTATAAAGTGTAAATGCACAGTAATCGCAGTCTTTTCCTGAGTGTGTGTGCATTTGTGTGAGTGTGAGTATGGGTGTAGTTGCCTATATTCGGGTGTTGAACAACAAACTTTTATCTTTTAAAAGTTACAAAAACCTGTGACTGGCCTGTTTTCAAGAATTAACACACTCAGGAGTTTGGTCAGTGGATAGGTGAAGGTAAAAGGGAAGCCCTGCCTATGATCTCTCTGTAACAGTATGTAATAAAATTATAGAACATGTGTGTATGGCACAGTGGGTCAAATAACATTGAAGAAAGATTCTGGCATAAATTTTAACTTTCACTACAGGACTGTAATTTTAGCATTATATATGCTGTGGGTTATCCTCCAGTTTGACTTTAATGAGAGGAAAATTGTGTGGTATTTTTCATGGGCAGCCAATCCACTATTACCTGTTTACTGCCTGGAGGTGAAAGCAAAGTCCACACGTACACCCAGTTTAGCCAGTTCCTGCCCCTGCATTTTTCTTTCTCAGCAGCAGTATAATTCAAATTTAAGTTCATTTAACCTTTGGAGCAATGGGCTGGGTTATGGTGTGCATCTAGTGAAGGTAGTGAATTAAATTAGTCAGAGTCATGATTAAATGTTATGCTCACTTTTCAAAAACCCACTGGGAGCAATTTAAATAAATTCACAGGCAACTGACAATTTTCACACATTATTAGTTTGACCTGTAGATGAGATGCTAAACTGTTTGCCCTCTCAGGTGGACAAAAACATTGTCATTGCATTTTATTGGTGAAAAGCAGGGGTGTTGTCCTGGCCAAAAATTATACTCCCACCAACATCACTTAAAAAGTATCTGCACAAATTGTCTGCCACATTTTAAACACTACATCAATAACTATGCTTGAAAAGCACTTCATTGACTGTAAGGCAGTTTGGGACATCCTCAGCTGGTGAAAGTTCCTGTGTAAATGCAAGGTCTTCTTTCCATCATCTCTCATTTCCAACAGTACTTCTCTGCTCCTTCAGTCAGGGCCCACGGCTGTTCACTGGCGCAGGTGTAGTCTGGATGGAGAAAACTATGCTTCTGGAATCAGGAAATTAACTTAGTTCTGGGCCACTACTTCCAATCAGGAATAAATGGCGATATTACTTCCATAGCTAATGTGGGGTATATAGGGCAGGACATTTAGGCCAGCTGATGGATGCGATTGGCTGGCCCAGGATCAGCTGGTGAAATGCTCAGTGCTGCGGGGTGGGGGCGGGAGGATGGTGGGCACTGGCGTAAGCGCGGGCACAGGCAAGCGCTGAATGAAGGCCCCCTGAAGGCAGTGAGCTGCCTCTGGGAGCTGAAGACTTTAAACCAAGTAAATAAAGATTTTAAAATCAAGAAAAAAAACATCCAAGCATCACAATCAGTCACCCGAACATATACGTGATAAAAAATGTTGTCCATGGTATTTTTGTTTAATAACTGAAACCTCATCCCACCCTTGGATGAGGTTTCACGAAAAATGCAAAGTCCAGCTGGCCGATTTGTCCATCCGCTGACTGTAAGTTTGGACGGACCATGAAAAGTCGGAGACAAGTGCAACTTTAGTTACACTAATTGGCCTCTTAATTGTCGGCGGGCACGCTTCCGACTTCTACGCCCGCCCGCCGACCGAAACATCGCGTGAGCGCAGGATAACGTCAAGACATGGATTGGTGACCTTGCTTGCTGGTCTTTGTACAGGTCAGGGGTAGAGGACTTTGCGGCGGGCCTCCACCTCATCCAGCCAGCCCTTGAGGGAGGCATCGTCAAATCCTCTCTTTGGCAGCCATGTCTTTGCACCTAAAAATTCTGTCCATGAGCAGCCACATGATGGAGACATATAAATTACAATGTAAACCAGACATATGTTGTTTTACCAATCCACAAGGAAAGCAACTTCATTACATTTGTGAATGGTCCTACTATCTTCCTCCTGGCAAGGCAAGCCTATTCCCTTGAACTTATTGCTAGTTTAGACATCTCTTTTAGAATTTCTTTTAGTTGAGCTTCTAAGTATTGAAGGAACACAGGGGGGAATGATCCCAGATTTGCACTAAGTGCAGTAGCGAGCAGGTAAAAGAATGTTTTACCTGTGTTCACAATAGTGGCTTTTCCCACCGTACTGTCCCAATCCCACCTCATTAATCATACATTCCCAGGAAAGACGCAGGGTTATTGGCAGGTCATCCCCTCATTCACCTGCCCCACTGTCACATCAGACCTTCAGTAATCCAGACACCATATTTAAAGGCTGCCTCTGCAAAGAGTTAGCATTCTTTAAGGGATAGGAAGCTGCTGCAAAGTCATGGCTACCAAAGAGAGGATTTGACAATGCCCCCCTCAAGGGCTGGCTGGACAAAGTGGAGGCCCACCACAAAGTTCTCTACCCCTAACCTGTACGAAGACCAGCTAGCAAGGTCACCAATCCAGCATGGGAGGCAGTGGCAGCAATGGTCAGCGCCAATGCCCTGAAAAAGAGGACAGTCACCCAGAGCAGGAAGAGGATGAATAGTCTCATCCACTCCTCCAGGTCACTGTTCCCATCATTCTCAACTCATACACTCACAAACCCATCACACATCCACAGGGATCTCACACCTCAAGGGACACCACTAACTCTCACACACACACCCTCACATCTCCATCAGGTTCATATCCTCTGGAGATCACATGCTCAGCTCGACTATATCTCTGCTCATCACACAAACATTTCACGCAGTTCCACGTGTCCTGCTCACACTCTCTCCATCTGTTTTCACGCAGGAGAAGAGGAGAAGCTGGCTCACAACAAGATGGAGAGGTCCCAGACTGGGGGTGGAGAGGCCGACATTAGGCCCCTCACTTATTTTGAGGAGTGTGCCATTGCGCTGACTGGTGAGGATGTGGATTGTGCCAGCAGCAATGGTGAGGTTAGTGGTGAACACCCACATGAGGAACCAGCACCACATCATCTCTCTCTCAATGCAACTCTGAGTGGTCTTTCTCTCTCCTGCTTTTGACTCTGATGCCATGCACTAATTATCTCTACTTTGTTTCACAGTGTGCTCTGCCAAGCGACCAATATCCTCAGCCAGCCAATCCCTCAGCCCCATCCATGTCCTCACCTCCAGCCAAGAGGGCACCTCCTCCTTGAAGACCTGGAAATAAGCAGCCTGGAAGACCCATCACAGTGCTTACCCACACTCTGTACCAGCACAGAGACACGCATTTCATTGGGAACTAAATCTAGAGCAAGCTTGGGTTCACAATCTGGTCGTCACTGCATGGACACTTGTCTGCAGCAGGAGGAGGCAGGTTCAGCTGAGCTCCCCGGCACTCAGAGAACTGCTGGGGAGGAGGCAACTGTGAGTTCCAAGTCATATGACGAGCCTCTGGATTCGGCCTTCCAACTCATCACAGAGAGTTATCAGAAGGTGTGGGAATAACATGCAGAGCTGTTGGGTGCCCTCAACAGAGTGGCATACAAGTCGGAGCAGTGTAGCCGCCTGCTCTCTGATGAAGTGGCACCCACATATGCACATATAGAGGTCTTCATGAGAGGGATGGTGGATGCCATGGAGACTCTAGTTCAGCAGTACACAGAGATGGGCGCAGACCTGCACTCCATCACAATAGCAACGGGTGACTTCCTGCAATTGTAACACGAGAGGGAAATTGGACACAGAATCAACAGAATCACAGATTGGCCTATCAAGTCTGCACCGACACGTGAGAAACACCTGACCTACCTACCCAATCCCATTTACCAGCACTTGGCCCATAGCCTTGAATGTTATGATATGCCAAGTGCTCATCCAGGTACTTTTTAAAGGATGTGAGGCAACCCGCCTCCACCACCCTCCCAAGCAATGCATTCCGGGCTGTCACCACTCTCTGGGTAAAAAAGTTTTCCTAACATCCTCCCTAAACCTCCTGCCCCTCATCTTGAACTTATGTCCCCTCGTGACTGACACTTCAACTAAGGGGAACAGCTGCTTCCTATCCACTCTGTCCATGCCCCTCATAATCTTGTACACCTCGATCAGGTCATCCCTCAGCCTTCTCTGCTCCAACGAAAACAACCCAAGTCTATCCAACCTCTCTTCATAACTTAAATGTTTCATCCCAGGCAACATTCTGGTGAATCTCCTCCGCATCCACTCCAGTGTTATCACATCTTTCCTATAATGTGGCGACCAGAACTGCACACAGTACTCCAGCTGTGGCCTTACCAAGGTTCAATACAACTCCAATATGATCTCCCTAGTTTTGTAATCTATGCCTCGATTGATAAAGGCAAGTGTCCCATATGCCTTTTTCACCACCTCACTAACATGCCGCTCCACCTTCAGAGATCTATGGACACACACACCAAGGTCTCTTTGTTCCTCAGAACTTCCTAGTGTCATTGAATACTTCTTTGTCAAATTACTCCTTCCAAAGTGTATCACCTCACACTTTTCAGGTGTCTGCACCTCGACATCCCTCCAAGTGCTCTTTCCCCTCAAGGAGTCAGTCCAGGGCCATTGGGCACCTGAAGGGAGAAGGAGGAGCAGCAGGTGGACACCCCTGGGTCATCCACTCAGGAACCTCAGAGACTGTCCGCACCCTCCGAGTCCTCTTTGTCTGTGACTCCCTCAGCCTCCTCCTCTGTCACTGCAGATGGATCTGCTGGCCCACAGGAGCACAGCCAAAGCAAGCCAGGGCCCTCAGTGCCTCAGCTCTCCAGAGGCCCCACGCCAAGTCAGAGACAACAGGGCCAATCATTGCACGGGCTGTCTCTACCTCTGCTGCGGATGTCAGGGCAGCACCTAGAAATGTTCAGCCTAGAAATGTTAAGAGATTCTGATCACAAGTGTTTGCACAGGTAAACACATTTTGTCACCTTATATTATGAAAATACGTTCAGTTGCACAGAACAACGTGCACTGGTGTCGTTCAGCTTTGCGAGTCCTCCCATTGCACCCTGTCCACCCACTAGCAGTTCATCAGTCCATCTGCACGCAGCCGGCCCAAGAGTGATTCTGGAAGAAGCGTGTGTGTGTGGCAGCGTCTTTTTGAGCCTGTGCAAATACTCTCCCACGCACGTGGATCCTTCCTCCATCACACCCATCTCACTTTTCAATGCCTCCTGCTGGGGTTCTCTTTTAGTTGTTCATCTGATCTGACCTGCATCTCGGCGCCCCCCCACTGATCACACGCCCATGCAGTAATTGTTCCTGGGACTCCTTTCACTTTCAGTTTTAGAAGCATGTTGCTGACAATGTTTGTCTGGAGCTCCCCCATCCTTTCCCCTCCCCCAGTCACCCATGTCCTTTCCCCCATTACTGTTAACCACCCTGGCATCACCTACCAGCCTGAACCCTTTTCTTTTGGGGATATCCAGGTGAACATGCACATTCCCTATCTTC
The DNA here is from genome assembly GCF_017639515.1 of Carcharodon carcharias. NCBI lineage: Eukaryota > Metazoa > Chordata > Chondrichthyes > Lamniformes > Lamnidae > Carcharodon > Carcharodon carcharias. Next base: position 133,098,209 of record NC_054477.1, on the reverse strand, counting down.
CCGAGAATCTCACCCACCCCCCCATCTACACTGACCTCCTGAACTTCCTCCTTCCCACCCCCCAGGGTCCACCTCTGTCTCCAGTCCCTACCAAACACCCTCGCTGACCCTTCTCCAGCTAACCTCTCACCCTCACCCTCCCACCCTACCGGCTCGTTCTGCCCTCTCTCATTCTCACCATTCCCTCCTACCATACCCACCCTCATTTCACTCCCCAGGAGGTTGTCATCAACTCCACAGACCCCTCCCTTGCATGTTTGCCTGGGCATCCCCCCCTTACTCCTTCCTCAATCCTTACTCCTTCCTCCCCCAAGCTCCTTCCTCCCTCCTGGGGACTCTTCCCCCCTCCAGACTCCTTCCTATCCCACATTCCTTCCCCCGTGGACTCCTTCCCCCTGCAGATGCTTCCCCCCCTCCGATCTCCTTCCTCCACTCGAAGTCCTGTCCCCCCCAAACTCCTTCATCCACCCGAAGTCCTTCACACCTCCCTACTCCTTCCCCACAGAATTCCTTCCCTTACACCTTCCTCCCACCTTGTACCTACCTCCCCAGTTGACGTATTCTCCCCATTACACCCTCCTCCCCATACTCACTATCCTCCAACCTCACCCCTGACACCATCATTGCTCCCCTCCAATCTACACTCCCCCGACACACCTTCCTTTCCCAGTCAAACATAGACCTTCCTCTCCCCTCCACCCCTGGTATATGTTCCTCTCACAGTCTAACCTTTACCTTCCTATCCACCCCCTCAATGATCATCCATAGCTGCCTATGGCCAAGACACTGATGTCTCAAAGCTGACCCTCAATAGTGACCATCCACCTTCCATGAGTTGTTTCACGGCACAGCCGTGTCCATATAAATCCACTCAACTTGCGATTCACATTCCCCCAGGGTCCTGTTGCTGTAGGGCTCCAGCATCCTCTGCTCCTCGGATGTCTGTAAGGTGAGCAAGACCCTGATGGTAAGTCCCAACTTCTGCACGTCACACTTGTCAAGACTTGTTCTTCACTGTCATGTTTTTCTGCCAACATGGGTGGTAAATTTGATGAGGGTGGATGATTCTGATGAGCTGAGCTTATAATGAAATGCAGATGTATTGAAACGTCGTTCCTGACGTGCGGTGATGGGAAGCGCAATCTACCATTGATAGGCGGGTTGCAAACTAGTTTCACGGTGTCATGAAGCTAAGTTTTGGCCTTCCCGTCATATAGTCCGGTCTCACCTGCCATGATGCCCGTCGCCAACGGGCAGGTAAAATTCCATCCATAGTCTTAGACTAGGTACTCAAATGAAAGGTCCTCTCTTCCAAAATTTTCCAAGCTAATGAAGTTATCTTAGGATGGGACATACAGTGAGGCATGTCTTAATGGACCAAACATCTTTGAAAGTTTACCAATACCAGCCCTTAGGAGTCTAACTCAAACCCTTAGTGTTGTGTGAGTATGTGGGTCCTCGAGATAATATATACTTGAGGCTACAACCCCTTGTTTGCTTCAATTATACATGTCTTTTATTGAAGCCAATTATAGCTTACAACTTATACATGAGGTTATAGATGATAATTATTGACTTGTTATGATTAGCTTTAATGTGGTAAAGACACATGTAATTTTAAATTCCACCCTACCAAAAAATCTTGGATCTTTAAATAAATATTACAAGAAAATCTTACTCACAGATCCAATATAGTTACATTAGATTTTGAAGTATCTGCCTTTGCCGAGGGGGAATTCAACAAGGAACTTGACTCCTTGTGTGCCTCAGGCTGACTGCTAACTGACTTGTTGCAGCCCATATTTCTTGTGGGTTCTCGTAGAACCATAGAAAAGTTACAGCACAGAAGGAGGCCATTCGGCCATCTTGTCCATGCCAGCCCGAGGGCACCCAGGTGCCCTTTCTTATCCCACCTTCCTGCACCCAGCCCATAGCCCTGAAGCTTACAATACTTTAGGTGCAGATCCAGGTATTTTTTAAAAGAGTTTAAAGTTTCTGCCTCTACCACCAACTTGGGTAGCGAATTCCAGACACCCACTACCCTCTGCATTAAAAAGTTCTTCCTCATGTCCCCCCTACACCTTCTGCCACTTATCTTGAATCTATGTCCCCTGGTTCTAGAATTCTCCACCAAAGAAAACAATTTTATCCTGTCCACTCTATCTATTCCCCTCATAATTTTGTACACCTCAATCATGTCACCTCCCAGCCTTCTTTGTTCCAGGGAAAATAACCCCAACCTATCCAATCTCTACTCAGCTAATAGTGTCTATTTTTAAAGTCAGTTTAGCTGAGATAAAAAAATGGCTGACTTCTAACTATGGGCAGGATCTTCTTTTCGGTGTTCGAGGGAGGGCTCCACATGCCGACGTGTAAAATGATGTGCGGTGATGTCAGACGTGCCTCCTGACGTCACCGCATGTCATCCTGATCTTCCGTTCAATGGACACACACCAGAGTCCGCTGTGCGCCCGCCAAACTGTCAAAGGCCTGTTAAGGCCATTTAAAAACCAATTAGCCCTATTGAGAAAGCAGCCCATCCAACATTAAGGTTGGCAGGGAGGCGAAGAGCCCAGGCAGCCTTCGCATTTATCATGAAACCTCATCCACGGGCGGGATGAAGTTTCATGAAGGTTTTATAAATGAAAGAAAAATTTTAATGACACTGTCACATGAGGGAACATATCTGAATAAGTTTATTTTTTTTCCCCCAACTTTAACACTGAAGTTAATCTCCCTGAGGCACAGAGCTGCCTCAGGGAGATTGCTGCGCTCGCGCGAAAAAGCGCAGGCCCCAACTCTGCCTCCTCCCCCAGCCCGCACAAGTAGCGCTGAGCGTTTTGGGGAGTGTGTCATGCTGGGCGGGCCTTAATTGGCGAGCCCTTGCAAAATGGCGGCGTGCAGCTGATTGTGGGCAGTGAGCGGCTCTGCGCCCACCCACACCCGCTCCTGACTGGTCCGCCCGACGGGGAGAAAATTCTCCCCTACGTGTCTGTTTGAGAATTTCAGGGGAGTTAAAAACAAACTGTGATTGAGTATCATTTTTGTGAGAGACACTACCTTATCTGAATAGTGACCTCGGTTCATTAATGCCTCATTCATAAAGCTTCAGCCTGTTAGACAGGCAGCTGGCTAATCTGGCTCCTTCCCAATTTTCACAGACTGAAGGACATTGTATTTACTTTATATATATTGACAATAATTCAAGTTAGCTGCCATTTTCATGTCAAGTTTTTATGTCACGCTGTCATTTTATAGTGCTAACTTGGGATTAACACTTTAAAATTTTAAGTTCCCCATCAGATCTGAGAGTGTTTTTAAACATGTGTATATGTGTGTGTGGGGTGTGTGTGTGTGCGTGTGGTGTGTGTGCGTGTGGTGTGTGTGTGTGTGTGTGGTGTGTGTGTGTGGTGTGTGGTGTGTGTGTGTGTGTGTGTGTGTGGTGTGTGGTGTGTGTGTGTGTGTGGTGTGTGTGTGTGTGGTGTGTGTGTATGTGGTGTGTGTGTGTGGTGTGTGTGTGTGTGTGTGGTGTGTGTGTGTGTGGTGTGTGTGTGTGTGGTGTGTGTGTGGTGTGTGTGTGTGTGATGTGTGTGTGGTGTGTGTGTGGTGTGTGTGTGTGTGCAGGCAGACATGTCACACAGACGTGTGCTGCTTGTGGTGCCTTGATTTTAAAATTCTCATTCTTGTTCTCAAATTCTTCTGTGTCCTTATCCCCTCCTATTTCTGTGACCTCCTCCCACCCTACAACCCACCATGATCTCTGCGCTTCTCCATTTCTGGCCTCTTGTATGCCGCTGATTTCAATCCCTCCACCATTGGTGTCCATGTCTGCAGCTGCCTTGGCTCTAAGATGGAACTCCCTTCTTAAATTCTATCCTTATTCTATTTGTACCTCCTTCTTTAAGATTTTCCTTAAAACCTGCAACTTTATCAAGATTTTGCACATCTCTTCTAGTGTTTCCCTATGTGGTTGGGTGTCAGATTTTATTTCTTTTCACTCTTGTGAAGCATTTTGGAATGTTAGTAAAATGAAGGCACTTCATAAATGCAAATTGTTGTTGGCATGTCCTGTTATAGTTTCCCTTATAGAAAGTTCATAATCTCAGGATTGCTGTCAGAAAGTTATGCCAGACACAGGCCAAGTAATCCCCAGTTGGGGAGCAGGGAGACCTGGAGGCGATTTTTTCCAGGATGCTTGCACTTAATCAACTATCTGCCTTCTTAGCGATGGTCATGTGCATAATACAAAAGAGGGAAGGAGTGCAACAACATAAATGCAGAAATAATTTGATCCTGATATTAGTTAATTAATTAATCAGCTGGCCAGGAAGACTGCAGCTCCAACAATGCTTAAGAAATTTGATAACATCCAGGACAAAGCAATCCATTTGTTTGGCATCTCATCCATAATACCCCATTTGAGGATGGATTAGTATGTTATAAAGATTCATCACAAATACATTGTACTCTACGCCTCTATTTATAGTGTCTGGAATGCCATGTGCCTTTTTAAAAAAATTGTTTTCTTCACCTGTACAACCACTTTCAAAGATTTGCACACATATACCCGCCAGTCTCTGTTCCTGCACCCACTTTAGAATTGTACGCTTTATTTTACACTGCCTCTCCTTGTTCTTCCTACCAAATGTATTAATTCACAATTCTGTGCATTAATTTTACTCTTCTATGGCCAGGATTTTACATCCGGCATGCGGGGGTGGGCCCAACATGCCAGAACTTAAAATGAAGTGCGATGACATCGGGCGTATGTCACGACGTCATCGCGCAGCCTCGCGATCTTTCATTTGGCGGACGTGTGCCAGAGTCGGCTGTGTGCCCGCCGATAACTGATAGACCTATTAAGGCCATTAAACAGGTAATTAACATGAATGTTACGCTGCCCGTCCAACCTAACGGTGGGCAGGCAGGTGAAAAGGCCAAGCGGCCTTTACGATTTTTTAGGAAACCTCATCCATGAGCAGGATGAGGTTTCCTAAAGCTAATAATGATTATAGAAAAACCTCTTCTGAAAAATAAAAAATGTGTCCCATCTCATGTGACAGAGTCACATGAGGGGACATGTTTCATTAAATTTTTATTGCTTTTGTTTATATTTTTAAAAAGCGCTTCAATCTCCCCAAGGCAGCACCATGCCTCAGAGAGTTTGAACGTGAAAGATCGCTGGACCCGACTCTCTTTCCTCCCCCCGTCTGTACAGGTAGCGCTCAGCGCTACTGCTCACATATAATGCTAGGCGGGCCTTAATCGGCCCACCTATGTAAAGTGGCGGTGCAGAGCCGATCGCAGGTGGTGTTTGGGTTCTCAACCGTTCCCACTTGTGCCCGCCGAGCCCGTCCGACACGCAAAAAATTCAGGCCCATGTGCCGAACCATTCACCAGCTATCTCTATCCTTTTCTGATTCACAATACCTCCAAGTTTTGGGTCATTTGCAAATTTGAAATTGTGCCCTGCACAGCCAAGTCCTGGTAATTACTGCAGATCAGGAAAAGCAGTGATCTTCAGACCAAACCACGGGGAAACCATATGGTACACTTCCTCAAATCCAAAAAATGATTGTTGACCACTACTGTTTCCTGTCACTCAGCCAACTTCATATCCATGCTTTCACAGTCCCTTTTATTTCATGGGCTTTAGCTTTCCTCTTGAGCCTCTTATGTAGCATTTTATAAAACGTCTTGCTAAAGTCCATATACACCACATCAACTGCATCTCAGTAGTCAAATCAGGCATTTGAACCTGTTTGTTCTGCTCAAGCAACACAGGCTGGCAGTCAGATAAGTGAGGTAGTTGCACAAGGCTATGTATGTGGGTGTATGAAAATGTCATTTTCATAAAATTCTGCTGTTTATTTAGGGTGCATAATTATTTTTTCACCATTTTTCCACCTTATCCATTTTTAATGAGTTTGATAAATGGGAAAATTTGAATTGATGGGAACCAATACGGGGGAGGTTCAAGATGTGGTTGGTTGTTTGCAGGGCTGGTTTGTGTCAATGGGATTGTAGGGGAGAGTGGTAAAAGTGACTGTCGCATTTTTTCAGGCACAAGTCCGCTGGTGCAACCTAGAGGGACTTTGCTTTAATAAGTGCGTTGCTGACATCTCAAACAGAAATATAAGATGGGAGTGCATTGTCCTCATCACCTTCCTCCACCTTGTCTTCTTCCTCCTTCTGCTTGTCCCTCTCCATTGTTCATCACTTTGTTCTCTCTGGAGGTTCAAACAGTGGTGCTGCATGTAGAGCACAGTTAACCATGACCATTTTGAACACCCTGCCTGGTAAATCTCCAGACTTGTCCAGGCACCAGAAGCATATTTTCAACATGCCAACATCTTTCCTGTCACACATCAGACACCTGGAGATCATTTGGCATTCATTGTAGCACTGCTTGGTTTCACTGGTTGGATTTCTGATAGATGATATCAACTGCAATGTCAAGGAGGCTGAACTGGTATAGGACAGAAGCATCATGGCAGCTTCCCAGGAATCTTGCACACCGTTGCAAAAAGATCTTCTTTGGTGGCACACCAGCTGCACATGGATGGAGTGGAAGCTCTTGTAGCTCATGAATACTCCTGGATGATCTTGGGGTGCACAGATTGCCATGCTTGTGCAGTCGAAGATACTCTGCACCTGTGGGAGGCTAGCCAGTGCACCCGCTCATTCTTACTGGCATCATCATAGGCAAAATAGTCAATTGCTGGCGCTGCCAAAGAAGCGATCAGTTACCAGGCTTACACATTTGTGTGCCAGTAACAGATCCTACTCTCGTAGGATCTGAAAAAATGAGGGCAATAGTGACTTTGACACCCACATGTGAAGTGTGACCATCAGTTCCAGCAGGGAGCAATTGTTTATCTTGGAGACCGTAGAGGTCTGCCACCAGCTCACAGACATCCTGAGCCTCCAGTGTTCAGGCATGTCAAGGAAACCGAGCCTCTGTCTGTAAGCCCTGTTCCAAGGCAAATGCCTCCAGTGAGCTGCACCCCTCTGCTGGTTTCCTCTCTGCTTCTCTCTTCTTTGCTATACCGGAGCCAAAATTTTCTGTGTGGCGGGCATGCGGAGCAGGTGCTGACCGGGTGGCCGCGGACCCAATCTCCGCCTGCAACTGCCATTTTGTGGGGTGAGCCAATTAAGGCTGCCCAGCGCATTTCCAACTCCCGAGGATAGCGGGAATATGTGGGCTGCGGCGGGTGTGCACAGACCGCTGGGTCCAATAGTGACCCAGCAGTCTGGTTAAAAAAAGGCCTGGCAGCCTCCTTTAGGCTGTTCGCCAAGGCCAGCTGCAGGTGGTACCGCAGGGGGTCTGCACAGCAGGCCAATGTTGAAGGAAGGCCAGAGGAGGAGGGCAGGCTGCAGGGTCTGGCCCACGAGCAGAGCAGACTGCAGGGTAGGCCACTGGGGGTTCAATGTGCCCCTTGCTTTTCTGATGAATGCCTTGCTGCCCTGCTCAAGGAGGTGGTAGCATGGTGGGAGATGCTCTTTCCCCAGGAAGGAAGGAGGAGGCCCCCCTCACATGATGAAGCGTGCCTGGGAGGAGGTGGCGAGCTCCCGCAATGTGGTGTGGCGCACTTGGATCCAGTGCCATAAAAGCTTCAATGATTTGTTGAGCTCTGAAAGGGTGAGTACCATGTTGATATTGCGCATTTAACCCAACAGGTAGCCTTAGCCTTTAAGCCCCCGCCCCCAACCACCTCCAAACACCGCACCACCCCCCCCACCCCCCTCCGCCCCGCACACCCTCCACCCCCCGCCCCCCAAAGTCTTAATGTCGTGACTGTATTGATTCATGTTGGGCATTTGTCGCATGCTGGGTGGACAAGCAGATAGTGCCCATGCTTACATCAGCTTTAGTGGCTCTTGAGAAGATGGGTTCTCCCTGCACCATGTGTTGGGCTTGGTCGCACATGACTTAGTCTGGGGGCAACCTGCAGGAGATGCAGCTAGGCGCATACTCAGAACTCCAACACATGTCCTATTCACGGTGATGACATTATGGAAGGGGAGCTTCAAGGCCTCGTGGCCAAGAGCCATCAGATGCCCTCGGCTCCACACCTAGTTGTGCCTCCTTGCCATGGTAGCTAAGACCGTGTGTTTCTGAAAGTGATGGACGCAGAATGTGTCCAAGGTTGTAGGGTTGGGAGCAGTCATACTACGTTTTTGTGACCGATCAGCAGTAGCGTGTGCAGGAGGCACCAGAGACCTCAGATGAGCCACTGTGGTTGGGATGCTGCATGCACGTGCAGAGTACATGAGCAATGAGCCCCAATGAATGGTCTTCTCTGTCTTGCAGGAGAAAAATGCGCACAATGCTTATGACCGTTTGTGCACTGGAGGCGGCCAGACCCAGCTGGTGATATTAAGCCGTTTTGAACAGGAGGCCCTGGAGCTTAAAAGGTGCCATGCGCCCAGGTCCACAGGTGTCGGTGAGGCTGGAGTGGAGCGGCCCGGTATTTGAGGTCCAAAGCCACATCCAAAGCACTGGTGATTGTTGGAATCGTTAATGTAGCAACACTGCTCATTCACAGACTGATAGAGTCAGACGTGTAGGTCATAGACAAAAGTCCCTCGGCCCTTCGAAGATCCGCGTGTCTGGCACCTTCCAAAGTCACTTTATCCCATTTCTGACCACTATTCCCATGGCCTTGTATGCCATGGCATCGCTACTACACATCCAAATACTTATTGCATGTTAGGAGGGTTTCTGCGTCCACCACCCTTTCAGCCAGTGTGTCCCACATTACTGTGTGTAAAAGTTCCTCATCACCTCACCTGTCATGCCCCTTACCTTAAATAAATGCCACCAGGTTAGTCATCCCTCCGCCAAGGGGAAAAGTTGCTTTCTGTCCACTCTATCTATGCCCCTCATTATGTTATGAAGCTCAATAATGTCACCCCTCAATCTCCTGTGCTCCACGGTAAATATCACCTGTGTATGCTATGTGTCCTTATAACTCCTACTCTCCAGGCCAGCATGCATCCTGGTCAGCGACCTCTGCACTCTCTCCATTCCAATCACATCGCTCCCATGAAGCGCTGATCACAACTGAATGCAAAAGTATAGCTATGGCCTAGGCAGCGTTTTCTGCACATGCAGCATGACCTACCTGTTCCTACATTCTATTCCTTGGTTAATAAAGGCAAGTATGGCATTTACCTTCTTAAACGCCTTATGTACCTGTCCCGCTACCTTAACGGGCCTGTTGACATGCCCAGCAAGGTCCTTCTGATCCTCCTTACATTCCACGGTCCTACCATTCTTCGTGTGTTCCCATACCTTGTTTGTCCTGCCCAAGTGCATTATCTCACACTTATCCACATAACATTCCATTTGGCATTCCTGAGGCCATCTGACCAGGCCGTCTGTATCCACCTGTAATGTTTGGGCCTCCTCCTGACTATTTGCCATCCCACCAATGTTCGTCTCCTTAGGTTCTGGGAGGTTGAGCGCATTATGAGCCTGGGGGAAAGGGATGAAGTGTGTCACTGTGTGCATGCTAACTGATCCACTGTCCTTGTTATTATTTTCAGCATCAGCTGAGGGCCCTGAACTGTCACCTGCATCACACTATTTTTGCCAGGCAGGCACCAGCGCACATACTAGCACATCAGTGGGAATTGCAACATCTGCTAGTTTCCTGGGGTACAGTGGAGAGGGCGCTTCACAATTGCAGGAGGGCATGGCAGAGACAGAGAGTGCCGATGGAGCCAGCAGCCAGAGGACTGCAGGGGACCAGGCACATATTGAGTCGGGGATTGATATTGTGTCTCTGGAGTCATCCGCGACGCAGCAGCTGCAGGAAATGTGGCCAGGTGAGCGGGAGCATCTGGGAGTGTTGCATGAGAGTTTGCTTCACTTGGTGTCCATGGTGGAGGAGTCCACATGGAGCATCAGTGATGCAATGAGCCTCATATCAGAGCGTCATGCTTCCTCCATGGAGAGAGTGGCAACTCTCCTGGAGAGAGGCTTCCAGGAGAACAAACAGCTTCTCCTGGGGATACATTCGGACTTGCAAGCCCTCACAGCACCAGTGGTCACAGCTGGTCAGTGCCAGTGTGGGAGATGGTCTGGGTGCCAAGTGTCCCAGCTCGGTGCCCATCCATCTACGGTGAGCAGGGAGGCCCGAAGTGACCTCACATCAGCGCAGCAGCTGCCTGTCGTCTCTGCGGGCTCCTCTCAGGGTGCTCCGGATGAGGGCCACAGCTCCTCTGCCCCTCTGCTAATGACCGTTGCATCCGTTGAGGCTGCAACAACTGGGGAGATGCCAGTTGTGGAACTGGCCAATCCCTCCCAGGCGGGGCCAGCACAGGCTCCATGAGCAAGAGGACATCCGCCACTCCCTCCGTCATCGAGGCCAACAAGATAGCAGAGTCAGCAGGCTGTCTCAGAAGCCACTCCGAGCGATGGGGCGGCAGCTAGACGTAGCACCCGTAAACGTAAGCCTAAGGCACCTTAGGCACACCACAGGTTTCTCACTGGCGCTTTTGAGTTGGCCTCAAACGTGTGGTGTGCCTAAGGTGCCTTATGCTTACGTTTACTTTCATTTTGCTGTAGCATATCATGGATGAAATTAAATCCAGATATGTTACCATAGCTGAGGGTGGCTCCTTTTTGCTGCATTTGTATGTTTTACATACATGTCATGAGTGTTTGAGTGGACATTGAGGTTTGTGTCCAAAGCCCTTATTTGCAGCTGCTGAAATGGCAGATTTAGCACTTAAGTGCCGCATATGGAAGCGCCAGGCAAGGCTGGTCCTCCAGATCCATTTGTGTGGAGCTAGCTGAAGGATCATTGGATTAAAGTCTCCTGGGTGTCCCTGCCTCCTTGGTGTAGTCCCAGGTTAGCGTTTAGGCCCTCAGCATTCCCCTGTGCTTCCTCATCCTCAGACTCACTGTTGGATTCATTATGTGCAGCCGCATCCACTGCGTCAATGTCTTCATCGTCCACAGCGCTCCCCCCTTTCCAGCGCAAGATTGTGCAGAGCGCAGCATGCTACCACTATCACAGAGACACAATCTGAGGGGTACTGGAGTGCACCCCCTGAGCGGTCCAGGCATCGGAAGCGTATCTTGAGAAGAATGATGGCTCTCTCCACCAGCCCTTGTGGAGGCGTGGCTCCTATTGCAGCGCTGCTCAGCTTCTGTTCTTGGATGGCGGAGAGGCATTAAGAGCCACCTTCTGAGGGACTAGCCCTTATCACCCACCAGCCAACCATCCAGCCGAGCCGGAGCACTGAAGAGCCCTAGCACCAGGGAGTGTCTGAGGATGTAGGCGTTGTGGGAGCTGCCTGGGTACAGACTTGTAGAATCTGCATCCTGTGATCACACACTATCTGCACGTTCATGGAGTGGAAGCCCTTCCTGTTGACGAAGGCACCGGGCTCACCTGCTGGCGCCTTGATGGCCACATGTGTACAGTCTATTGCACCCTGTTCGTGGGGGAAGCCAGCAATGGCTGTGAAGCCTCTGGTTCGCTGTGTCTGACTTGCCTGGTCACAGCGGAAGTGGATGAAGGTCAATGCCCGTCTGAACAGAGCGTCTGTAACCTGCTTGACGCAAGTGTGGACAGCTGATTGGAAGACACCGCAAAGATCACCCACTGACCCCTGGAAGGATCCAGAGGCACTGAAGTTGAGGGCAACTGTGAGCTTCAGAGCCGCTGGCATGGGGTGTTCACCCACACAGTTAGGAGAGATCTCAGGGCAAATCATCTGACAGATGTAGTTGACTGTCTCCCTTGACAGTTGGTGCCTCATTTGGCACTGCACCTCAATCATATTGAGGTAGCTGCTTCTCCGCCTGTATACCCTAGCAGCAGGATAGTGGCATCTTCTGCAGCCCCTTCCACCTTGGACTACCTCTTGGCCCTGCGCCCCTTGTGCCTGCGCCTGTCCTCCCAAAGGCGACTCCCATGGAGGCTGATTGTCCACTCCTGGCCTCCTTCTCATTCTAACCCTCCCTTCCTCCTCAGAGGAGCTGCCTCCAGTGGACATGTCAGAACCCATACCCAGGCTAAGGGGAGGCCTCTGGAAAGCTCCAGGCCTGATAAAGATTCCTGACTGAAATTGGCCAGATGAAGCTGGCCCCCAGATGTGCTGTCAATTTGTCCAGCTTTTACCACCACCCACCAGCCCCACCTCCCCCCCAAAAAAACCAACCAACCAATACCGAAGCTCACACACTCCTCCATTTCCCCAATGAATCCTCTGTTTCAAGGACATATATCCCAAATAATATTTTCTTACAAACTTATACACCAAATATTCTTTGTAATTCATTTTCTTTTTTCAATTATGTTAGCAGTTCGCTTTTTCATTGTTTTAAGTTACAGTCTGATGAACAGCAGTTACAAAATAATGGCCTGCTCAGGGCTGGCATTCCATTTTGAAACTCAAGGGACTTTTTCACTGAAATGTATAATGTCAGGATTTTCATGTCTTGATCATAATGATAACAAAGTTTTATTAACTGTTCAAAGAGCCTTACTGTTGCATAGATACGATAAGTGTAAAATGTACTTGTTGGCATTTATTGATCAATATACACACAAATGTCTATGTTTATAGATGATAAAAATACCATATACTATTCATAATACATTTCACAAGCAAAAACAAACATTCTTCTTTAATGTTTGGTTAAAGTCATTGGCAATTTATGAGGCAGAATTATTTAAAAGTCTCCAAAAAATCACAATACAAGTCATAAAGCTAGAAGCTCGCATTGGCGATATCAACATTTAACAGGCTGAAAGGACAATACTATGTTCAATATTTTAATACAATTTCATCTGTTTATGTTAAACTAGCAGTAATTTCTAAACTAAAATTGATTTAAGAGTGCCTAATAAAGAAACAAACACACTCACAAATAGATAGGAATCCCAAAATAAATTGATTTATAGAGTTGATGTCCTCATATTACTGAAACAATAGTCTTACTTACTAACATAAGTACAAATTGTTATTCCAGTTGACTTCATAATGCATGGATATGGTTGTTTACACCACCAGTGAATTGGTTTGAAATGTGAACTAATAAGCTATAAACTAGCCCAGAAAGTAAATTTAAGTGCTGTTGTGTAAAGGCTATTCAGTGTTGCACCCAGAAGACACTGCACAAGTGAGACCACACATTCATAACACTTTTTAAACAATACATTCCCACAAGGTTGGATTAAAATTCACCTCAGCTAAATACACTGATGATGCTCAGCACACAGTTGCTGATATGTGGAAGTTCTGAAGTAAACTGGATTAGACTATTTTTATGGCCACAATTGATTATCCCTTTCATGATGAGATATTCTGAATTGTTCATGATGTGACTTGTAAATGAGACTGAAGATTTATTTTACGGGTGTCATTAATTTTTATACAGATTTGCATCAGTTATAACGCTGAAAACTGGATTAAAAATGCACCTGCATGTTTTTGGTCTTAATTGTATTAAATGTTTAACTCAGCATGAAACATTTCCTGCCAAAAGAATAAATATACAAGTTAAGCTAATCATCAAAGGGAGTAGATGAATCCAATCAATTTAGGTTACATGCTATCAGTAACTGTTGATAGTGATGATAATAACGTTAACTTCAAACAAATGACATGGAGGTCATGTGTCTCTGTAAGTAGTGTACCCAGCTTTCGAGCCAGCAGCTCTGGATTCTATTCCCACTCTAGGGCCTGAATTTTTCAATCATTGGGCCATGCGATCAACGAGATATAGATAGTAGCAGACCTGTCAGGATCTGGATCCTGGACCAGATGAAGCACAGAAAAATTTATTTTAGGTTTCCTGTGAGCTGGAAGCAACAGGAGTACTCCTCTGAGCCTCACAAGGAAGCCTTAGGGCTCCCTTGGACACCCCCTCTCTTGACCTGTGACAGATTGTTCTTCTTCTTTCTTAGTATAGCCTTAATCATTCTGTAACATTTGCCCCTGCCGATTGTTGTACCCTATTGACTGTTGTTCTCTTCTTCATCCAAGTGCCAGCCTGTGGTTGCCTGCAACCTGTTGCACAATCCCACCCGGTGACCAAGTGGTCAATCTGGCTGATTGTCAAGTGAGCACTCTGTACAGATTTATTTAAATGAGATCCTTCTATTCAGGCAGCTCTGATCTTGTTTGGTTCGTCACCTGTTACTGGGATCCTCGTGGAAATCAAGGCCCAGGAAAAAGAACAAAAAGGCATTTCCCAATTGTAGAAATCCTCATTCCACAGTTCCAGACTCTGTGTCTGGAACTTTCCATTTTCACATTGCTCACCTAATCCTGGTAGCTGCTGCTCCTTATAACTCTCAGTCTAAATTACCAGAGTGCATTAGCAATACAATGCCAGGAAACTTGAAGCTGCAGCACCTCTGGCCTTAGCTTTGAGGTGTGCAAATGCAATCAATCAGCACTTGACAAGCAGAAACCAGGAAGGTCCAAACTGCAGGAAGAAACTCAGGCCAAGCATTTTAATGAATTGGTCTGAAACAGCTTCTATGATTTGCATGGAAACCAGGTAATGCATTATTTATACACCAACTGTGGGGAAACCATAAATGAAAATAACCAAATTTACTAAATGACCCCCAAATAAAGAAATTACTTACAAGATTTCACTTGGCATAGCCTTTACTTGAACAAACCAGAACCAACTCAAACTACACATGAATTAACAGGCAAACAATACTTCAAATAAAAAAGGTACTTTTCATGTTAAATAGTCAAAACTATAAAGATATATCATATGCATCCACAAGCATTTACATCACTCCCCACACAAATGGGACACTACATAACTACAGAGTTCCACAATATGCTTTTTTTTATTAATGCAGGGTAGGTCATGAGTCCTATCTGGCATGAATAGAAGCAAATGGGTATGATTGATTTGCCATTATAGAGACATGGTTACAGGGTGACCGAGACTAGGAACAAGGATATTCGTCATTTAGGAAGGATAGGCAAAATGGAAAAGGAAGTGGGATAGCCCTGTTAATAAGGGGTGAGGTGAGTACATTTGTGAGAGAATGTTAGATCAAAGGATCAAGGTGTGGAATCTGTTCGGGTGGATCTAATAAACAGCAAGAGGCAACAAACGTTGGTGGGAGTTGGTTGTAGGCCACCAACTTATAGTGGTAATGTTGGGCACAGTATAAATCAGAAAATTAGAGCTACATGGAACATGGGAAACAGTAATAATAGGCAACTTCAATTTACATATAGACTGGGTAAACCTAATTAGCACTAATGCTGTGGAGGATGAATTCCTGCAGTGTGTATGAGGTGGGTTTCTGGAGCAGTATGTTGAAGAGCCAATTAGGATTCAGGCTATTTTAGATTTTGTATTATGCAATCAGAAAGGGCTAATTCATAACCTTTCTGTAAATGAGCCTTTAGGAAATAGTGACCATAATATTGCAGAGTTTTACATTAATGATTGACTCTAAAACCTTCCACACAACAGATGCTAATCTAACTGGCCTATAGTTTCCTCTTTTCTGCCTCCCTCCATTCTTGAATAGGGGGTTATACTTTCTACATTTCAGTCTGATAGAACCTTTCCAGGATCTAGGGAATTTTGGAAAATTAACACCAATGTACCTACTACCTCATTATCCATCTATTTGAAGACTCTAGGATGAAGCCCATCAGGATCCACAGAGTTGTCAGCCCACAGCTCCATCAGTTTGCTCAATACTGCTTCCTTAGTGATTTTAATTTCACCAAGTTCCACTCTCCCTTCCACCTCCTGATTTACAATAATTACTGGAATGTTTTTTGTATCCTCCATACTGAAGGCAGAAGCAAAATATTTGTGCATTTCACCTGCCATTTCCTTATTATCTACCATTAACTCCCCATTATCACTCTCTAGAGGACTAGCACTCACTTTTAGTTACACTTTTCCTTTTTAACTACCTATCGAAACACTTGCTATCTGTTTTCACATTTCTAGCTAGCTTCCTCATTCTCTAATTTCTTTCTCCTGATTAAATTTTTAGTCATTCTCTGCCAATCTTTATATTCTGACACTCACCTTTGTGCAGTTGTATGCTTTTTCCTTAAGTTTGATGCTTTCCTTAATTTCTTTAGCTAACCACAGTTGGTGGGTCCACCCCTTAGAACTTTTCTTTCTATTAGGAATATACTTAATCTGAGTAATCTGAAATCTACTCTTCACTGCTTCTCTATTGAATCTGTAAAATCTGCACATATATTTATCCAATGCTAATTTCTTTATTAGAAAAATATTTGCATTACCCAGGAAATATCTCATGGAATTACTTCAAGATATCTATTACAAAATATGCTATAAGATCTGAGCCATTTGTACCTTCCACTAGTATTTCCCCTTCCCCTCCTTTCCTCCATTCCAATGATGGAAATGAGCAGTAAGTCAAACCTTGTGGGTTCATTCATGTAGTAATAGCTGGAATTTTCCACCCCTGTTGGTGTTGGGCATTATGTTGGGCATGAGTGGACAATATAGCAGGAAGTCCAAAAATTGTTTCACGATGGCGTGAGACCAGTTTGCGATCGTCCGCTCCGTCCGTGAATAGTGGACCGCGTTTCCTGCCACTGCATGTCAGGAGCGTCATTGGGAGGCAATGGCATTGTGGTATTGTCACTGGACTAGTAATCCGGAGACCCAGGGTAATGCTCTGAGTACCTGGGTTTGAATCTTGCCATGGCGGATGGTGGAATTTGAGTTCAACAAAATCTGGAAAAGTCTAATAATGACCATGAAACGATTGTAAATTGTTGTAAAAACCCATTGGATTCACTAATGTCCTTAGGGAAGGAAATCTGCTGTCCTTACCTGATCTGGCCTACATGTAACTCCAGACCCACAGCAATGTGGTTCATTCTTAAATGCCCTTTGAACAAGCAAATTTGGGATGGACAGTAAATGCTTGCCTAGCCAGCAATAATAAAAAGAAATACATCTGCATATCATTATAAGCCCTGTTCTCTGGAATCATCCCCCTGTGATGGATAATCTGGGCACCTGAGCGTGATTGTACGCTGATGTGCTTAATAGCCAGAGGATTTGAGTACAGGAACAGGGTTGTCTTGCTGCAATTGTACAGGGGCTTGGTGAGACCACACCTGGAATATTGTGTGCAGTTTTGGTCTCCTTAACTGAGGAAAAATGTACTTGCTATGGAGGGAGTGCAGCGAAGGTTTAGCTGACTGATTCCTGGGATGGCAGGACTGACATATGAGAAGAGGTTGATTTGATTAGGATTATATTTGCTAGAGTTCAGAAGAATGAGGGGGGATCTCATAGAAACCTATAAAATTCTAACAGGACTCGACAGGGTAGATGCAGGAAGGATGTTCCCGATGGTGGGGGAGGCCAGAAACAAGGGTCACAGTCTGAGGATATGGGGTAGACCTTTTAGGACTGAGATGAGGAGAAATTTCTTCACCCAGAGAGTGGTGAGCCTGTGCAATTCGTTACCACAGAAAGTAGTTGAGACCAAAACATTGTATGTTTTCAAGAAGGACTTAGATACAGCTCTTGGGGCGAAAGGGATCAAAGTACATGGGGAGAAAGCGGGAGCAGGCTATTGAGTTAGATGATCAGCCATGATCATAATGAATGGCGGATCAGGCTCGAAGGGCCAAATGGACTACTCCTGCTCCAAGTTTCTATGTTTCTATGTAAAACAGCATTTAAAAGGCGTGTACTTGGCGAGCTGAACTTTGAGGGGAACTCAGACATGAGTGCACACTAACGTTGTGCAGCACTCGTGAGGGTTGCCCATTGGGTTTCAAGGTTGAGGCATTGCACATTAAGGCAGGGGCACAGGCAAGTCACTTTTTCCTGGCTGGCTAACAGTGAGGTGCTGGGGCAAGGACGGCACTGCGGTTGGGGCAAGGCAGCCCCATCTGATGGTAGTGCACAAGCACATAAAGGTGGTGGGGGTGGGGTGGGGGGGGTGCGGTGGTGGGGGGCACCAGGTGCTTGTGGATCCACTGCCCTCGGGTTTGTTGGTGCTTTTGGATCTAGGTTGCATACTTGATTTGGGGTGACCGAGTTGATACAGAGACAGAGAACATGAGGAGATCATTGTTAGAATTTATTTACAAACTAAACTGTGTGGCGTGTAAAATTAAAGCGCATGGGATTGGGAGTAGTGTTCTGAGATGGATAGAAAACTGGTTAGCAGACAGGAAACAAAGCGTAGGAATAACGGGTCTTTTTCCGAATGGCAAGCAGTGACTAGTGGGGTACCGCAGGGATCAGTGCTGGGACACCAGATATTCACAATATATATTAATGATTTAGAAGAGGAAATTAAATGTAATATCTCTAAATTTGCAGATGATACAAAGCTGGGTGGGAGGGTGAGCTGTGAGGAGGATGCAGAGATGCTTCAGTGTGATTTGGACAGGCTGGGTGAGTGGGCAAATGCACAGCAGATGCAGTATAATGTGGATAAATGTGAGGTTATCCATTTTGGTAGCAAAAACAGGAAGACAGATTATGTGATCCACATGTCTCCTAATTACTCAATACTCGACTTTCACGTGGTATGAAAGAGACCCGGTTACTGCATTTATCTCAATGAACAACTACGCTGGTCCTTCTCTAAAATTTTTCACAAACACTTTCTCTCTTACATTAAACGTTCTGTCCTAACTATGACAATCATTTCCAATTTTCTGACTTTGCTGCCTTCTTTCTACTTTCCCCTCCAAGTATAGCATGATTAAGCTCAATCTTGATTGGAGACGGCGCTTCATTAACCATTCTGCAGATGTGACACGCGACACCTGTTGTCGAATGAGGAGTGGTTCTATAATGGAAAATAAATTGTGCTAATTTAGTCACTATCGAATCTCCAGAAAATTTCTTCATACCAGATTTGAACGTCTGATCTGCTGTCTCAGCAAGCCTATTTGAAGAAGGGTGATATGGAGATGTTTTCACATGAACAAATACTTTTGAGCTTGTAAATCGGTTAAATTCAGCACTTGTGAATACTGTTCCATTATCTGATATGAACACTTCAGGTAATCCATTAGTGGCAAAACTTTGTTGCAGCTTGTCTATCATCGCTGAAGATGTGCGTGACCTCACTTTGTTATGTCCATCCATTTTGAATGAGCGTCTATGATAAGTAAAAACATTGATCCCATAAAATGTCCCACATAGTCAATGTATACTCATATCCGTGGCCTTTCAGACCATTCCCAGGGATGTAACGGGGCTTCTCTAAAGGCTTCCGCTTTTTCTTCAGCTAGATGTAGGCCTTGTAAATCTATCTTGTGACCTAGATAAGTTACCTCTTTCGCTTGGAATGTGCACTTTTCCTTTTTCAATCTCATTCCAACTTGCGAAATACATTTCAAAACTTCTTCCAAGTTCATCAAATGTCCCTTTTCAGTGGGTCCAGTCACGAGAACGT
The DNA here is from genome assembly GCF_017639515.1 of Carcharodon carcharias. Classification (NCBI taxonomy): domain Eukaryota; kingdom Metazoa; phylum Chordata; class Chondrichthyes; order Lamniformes; family Lamnidae; genus Carcharodon; species Carcharodon carcharias. The sequence continues at coordinate 133,078,776 of NC_054477.1, read as the reverse complement.
CATCCAAATAAACTACAATGTGGGCCAATCCCTATAGTAAATTTTCCATGGTTCTTTGGAATATGGCGCAAGTTGAAGATACGTCAAAAGGTAAACAGGTGTATTGGTACAATCCTTTATGCGTAATTATGGTGACAAAGTTCTGGGAGACCTCGTCTAATTCCAATTGTTGGTAGATGTGACTCAAGTTTAACTTCGTTTAAGCTATTCCGCCTGCCAGATTAGCATATAAATCTTCAATTTTAGGTATGGGGTGTCTATCCAATTTTGCCACTTTATTGACTGTTAATTTGTAGTCCCTACATATTCAAATGCTTCGGTCAGGTTTGAGAACAGGCACAATTGGAGCTGCCCACTCTGAAAATTGTACTAGTTGTATCATTTCCAGTTTTTCTAATCTGTCCAGTTCAGCATCTACCTTATCCAGCATTGGTTAAGGTACTGGTCTTGCCTTCATGAACCTTGATGTTGCCTCTGGATCTATATGAATTTTTGCTTGTAGCCCCTCAATTTTTCCAAGTTCTTTCTTGAAAACTGAGGCATATTTTTGTATTAGCTCTGATAGCCCATTAGTTCTCAGTTGGAAGGTTTCAGTCCATTCCAATTTAGTTTCTTTCAGCTAGTTTCATCTGAAGAGACTATGTCCCTCGCCTGCTACTATCATTAAGGGTAATCTTACTGTTTGAGCTCCATAATGTACTATGACTTTACATATGCCCTTGACTTGTGCGTCTTCTCCCGTGTTAGTTTTTAATTTATTATTAGTTTCTTCTAAATTTGGCTTACGTTATCCATGATTCAAGTATTTAAAAAGTATGCTCACCAATTACCGTAGTGTCTGCACCTCCATTCTGAGAGGCTTCTCATTCATTCTCATGGTTACATAGATCAGCTCCGTTCTTCCTATCTTTAAATTATATAAAGAATAGCAATCAGGATCTATTACTTCAGGCTTTTCAATGCTGTTTCTCTCATTGGGTTTTTGCCTTTGTCTGCAGGACTGCCTGATTTTATCTTTACAATGTCTCATGGACTGTCCATATCGACGGCAGAAGAAACATTCAATTTTTTTAAACTGTGGTTCATTACAAAGTTGTCTGCTTCCATCTCTGTTTTTATTATGCATGTTTTTGCTGCTAAGTTATCCCTTTTAATTTGCCTTCTAGCAGTGGCTGCTTCCCCCTTCTGAGTAAAGCTCCGCACTTTCGTGTTCTTTTTGGTTGAGGCTCCCTGCCCAACGTGGAGAAGGCATTGTTTTGCGCTCCTCATATGGCTTCTGAATCTCGCACTGCACCTTCCATTGCCAGAGTGGTTTTCAATGCCTTCTCAAAATATAAATCTGTTTCAGTCAGTAATCTCTTCTGAATTTCATTTTTGTTAATACTACACACCAAAAGATCTCTAAGCATATCATTGATTGATGTTCCAAACTTGCAATATTCAGTTAATTGTTTCAGACTTGCCACATAAGGAGCAACTGTCTCCCCCGTTCTAATTATTGAGTTAAATTTAAACCGTTGCATCATCACCAATGGCTTGGGCTGGTAATGATTCTTTATGAGGTTCACTAAGTCATCAAAACTTTGAGTCTGGGGCAGATTTCGAATTAGTCCATATGTCTTACTCCCACACATGGACAGAAGGATCGCACGCCTCTTCACCCTTCATTGTGAGACGAGTCATCTGAGATTGGGTCAAAAGGCTCCATTCTTCCAAAGTGCAGTATGGTCTGAGGGGATTAATTCGACGATCATGAAGGAAATTTTCTTTTACTTACAACTACTGTGTGAGGTACAGCCCAATTTTGGTTCTTCTGATTTTCTTCATTCTTCCTCGCTTTTTACCTTATTTTTTCCATGGCTTTTCATGCTTTTACTCTCGTCACCAGTTTGTTGCTTTCAGTGGCACTGGGTTTATTGGAGCTAAAGGATCCGGATTGCGCACTTGTTCCAGGGTGACTGAGTTGGTACAGAGACAGAAAAAACCAGGAGATCGTCATTAGAATAAACACAAGGGGGAGAATTTTCTTCCCTTTGGGCGGGCCAGTCAGGAATGGGCATGGGTGGGCGCGGAGCCGAACACTGCTCGCGATCAGCTGCGCGCCACCATTTTACGTGGGCGAGCCAATTAGGGCCTGCCCAGCGTGATGCACACCCGGAAGTGCTCAGCACTACTTGTGGGGGTGGAAGAAGGAGGAGGGAGAGTCAGGCCTGCGCTCTTTCACCACAGAAATCTCCATGAGGCACAGAGCTGCCTCAGGGAGATTAATTTCATTATGAAAAGTTGAAAAAAAGAATTAAAAAAATATTCAGGCATGTCCCAAAATGTGACAGTGTCACATGAGCTGGGACATGTTTATGAATTTTGACTTGAAAATTTTATTTCATTAATAAATCCTTCATGAAACCTCGTCCTGCCTGCAGATGAGGTTCCATGAAAAATGCAAAGGCCACCTGGGCTCTTCACCTGCCCACCAACCTTGTGGCTGGACGGGCAGCCCTGCCAAGTACTTTAATTAGTTCATTAATGGCCTTAACAGGTCTTTGATAGTTCGGCGAGTGCACAGCCGACTCCGGTGTGCTCCCGCTGAACTGAAGATTGGAATGACGCGCGGTGACATGGGGATGCACACCTGACTTCACTGCGCGTCACTTTATGCGTCGGCATGCAGGGCCTGCCCCTGCACACCGAACAGAAGATTCTGCCCATGCTGTTCATTTACAAACCAAACTCAGCAGCTACACTTGTGTGCTCACAACTCAAAACTCTGTCCTCACACTTCAGTGTCTCACTCAAGACTCTCCCACAGAGGTAGCCCATGCTACTCTGCTATTGGGTGTTAAGTTCATGTGATCTTACATTACAACACTTCTTTTAAAGGTATATTAAATATCAGAATACTGCAGGGGGGAGGTGGAGGGAAGCGTTATGAAATCTTTTATAAAGTAACCATTTCTCCGCAGCAGAGACAGTTCAAGCACAGCCACACTGATATGATTAGAGTCGGTCCTCTAGCTTACCTGCCCACTCAGGCAATGCAGAGGCTTGAAGGTGCAATCAAGTGCTCCAGAGACTTTCATCCCTCAGACACAGACTGCAAACTAAGGAGTGTTTTAGTGGACTGCGGAACAGTTGGACAACTGGGCACATTGTACAATCTCCTTGCTGAAGCTGGCTGTGGAGCAGTTACTGGTGGAGGTGCTCACAGCCCCTTGCAATGTCGTCATTCAGCTTTGGACCAGTCTCCCCCATGGTTCAAGTACAGCCTTACAGTGCGGGTTAAGAGAATCTATGCACCTGAGCTGAAAACACAGCATGCAGTCCAGTGGGTGAAGCTGCCATCAATCGGTCAGTTGGAGTGGAATGGAAGTTTGTGGGGTTTCGGGCAGCCATGCATCGCACTAAACTCTGGCCACCCAAGTGGTGGCCAGCACACACCAGAATGCATTAAGGGCCCTTCAGGCTAAACCAAGAGAGGTTCTTAGAACACAAAGCTAACCCTCTCTCTTTCATCCTCCAGAAGGAATACATCCTAAAAAATAAGCTTTAAGAAATTTTTTCATAAATTAAATGCAATTTTTACATGTGCTTACTTTTGAAGAAGCATTGGCCCTTTCTGAATTTATAGTTCTGAATGACTTCAGATGCCATATTAACCCAGATTTCCATTCCCTAGGTGTGGGGTGGTGATGGGGAAGGGTGGTGCATGAGTGGTATCCTACCCAGGAGGAACTCCTGAAGATGTGCTGCAGGAACCACTGAAGGTCCCCAAGCAAGGACTGCATGGAATTGCCAAGGAAGTTCAAGCTTGTTTTGGGCAATTACCCTGCACCTGGAACCCTCCGAAACTCTGACTTAAACCAGAGACTTTGGATGGTTCCGACTCTCTTAGCAGAATATTTACACAGGAAAAGTTAAAAGGATTAAAACCACTTCTAACTGTTGGGTAACTATGGTACTGAACCACCCGACCCCCACTGAACCCCCAGAGCAACCCCCACCAACTACTCCTCACCACCTGACCCCCAGTCCCTTGACAACCTGACTACGCCCCCACCCCCTGACAACTTGGCTTCCCCCCACACCCCCTACTACTCCCCACCGACTACTGCCTCAAAGTCCCCAACCACCCGACCACCCCATCCGCTAACTCCCCCGCCACCTGCAGAGAAGTGACTCCAGGAGCAGCAAGCTGCTCATTTCTCAGCAGACCCAGGTCAGACATCTGGGCGAGAAATGTGCAGCTGCAGACTAGTGTAACTAATATGGGGGAAGTGGCAATCCAGTGGTCACTTGACTTAGAAAGAAATGACTTGTGGACTTGAATTGGGAGAGAATGATTGGTTACAACTCAGCTTCACATCTAAGGCACCCTCCATTGCATTGTATGACATTACTACAGTGTTATGTGTGATACAGTAAGAAAATACCCAACCGATCAAAACTGAGTTTCCATGAGGTGCTATGGCCATCTGCTGCAGCAAAATCATATTCTCCTACAATTTGTCATTTTATAACCTGGCATATTACATGTGTAGGTTATCTGCTGAACCTACAAAGTTAGGCCTGACTTTCATAGTCGTGTCAGGAACCTGACCTCTGGATGCATTCTTGGTCCTCCATCCCGCGCCTCACTACATCACTCTAACACTGTGATATTCAAATGCAAATGGCATAATTGGCCAGGAGGTGAGCTTGGTGATCATTTTGTGGCGTCCAGTGCCTCCTGGAGTTAGGAGGTGCCTACTTCGTACCAGCTGCAAAGGTAGGCAGCAACCATGCCATTGCCTCACCTATTAGAGCAAGCAGCTCATCATCACACATGGTGGAAAGCAGCCATTGAGGATACGGTTAGGAGAAGTGCTCATGCACAGAAGTGCTGTGTCCCCCCACAGATTCAATTTAAAAACAATGAAAAAACCCCTCCAAATCTTGGCAAACTCAACAGCTGTGCACTAACATTCGCAAGATTGTTTGGGCTCACTGGAAAATAAATTAAGAATTGCACTCCCGAATGGACAGGCATCTTAACAAGCTTCTTAAGGAGCTTAATGGACCTTTATTTGGCGGGAACCTCATTTTCTATTCCCTCCCGCCTACTGGCCTTTTGAAAAGTCAAAACTGTCCCTGGGGCATTGAGATCCTAAGACAATCTCCAGTACCCGGATTCTAAATTCCCGCTCACAATGGGTCCCAACCCTATGGCCCTTTGAAACTCCAGCCATTGGTGTTAGAGAAGGAGATTCCCCAAGGAAATTCTTGGTGCTAGATGCATGATGGTATTACATTTTTGATTTAATTATGCAGTAACTCTCATAAAAAATGTAAAATTGGCAAAATCAGCAGCTCTTTGGCAAGTAGATCTTCAGAATTCAGGCCTCTATATATACTTGGGGTGTATTGACTTTGGGTGGTAGGGTAACATATGCAATGTAGATTTAGTCGCTCATTGTACATCTCTCCTGGCTTTCATTTCCATTAACTGAAAATCATGAGAGATATATAGCAGGCCATTGAATTGATATTGGCCATTGTACACTATCACTGAAAGTCAAAGTTATTCCCCTGGTCACAAAATTGGTAGTATAGCAACTGAATCCTTCATTCTATCCGCAGGCTGCTGATGGGAGACAAATTATGTACAGTTAAATGTAAAAATTTCCATATAATTCTCACCACGAGCCACAAAACAGAAAGAAAATTTAACAATCTCAGTGAGAAGGTTTTCTCTGTGCACGTTATAGAACCATATGTAAAAACTTGTAAGCCTTTTTACAATGAACATGTCCGCAGATTCACAACATCTAGCTTCAGATGACCATCATTCTTCCTCTGAAGCCGAATATGACTTCTGGGCCAGGATTTTCCGGTTGTCGGGCGGGCTTGGCAGGGGCAATCGGGCCGTGACTGCCATTTCACGCCGGCTGGACAATTAACGGCCAGCCAGGGTGAATCGCTCGCTGCAGCGCTCAACGCTGCCTGTGTTTGGCAGTGGGGAGGAGGATGACAAGCGCGGAAGATCATGCTTGTGCGTGGGTGCATGCATTAAAAACTCCCTGAAACATATAGCTGAAGCTTTTTGACAATAAAAAATAAAGAAATTTAAAACATTAATAGCTTGCCCCCTCAAGTGACTCTGCCACAAGAGCAGGGATATGTTACAAATTGGTTTGAAATTTTTTTACCTTTTTTAAAATCAATGATTGAAACCTCTCGCCCATGGATGAAGTTTCGCAAAAAATCCAAAGGCCGATTAGACTTTTCATCTGCCCGCCAGCCATAAGGTTGGACGGGCAGCAAAAATGTCATTTAATTAGAACTTTAATGGCCTTAATAGGGCTGTTAATTGTTGGCAGGTGTGCTGCTGGCTCCTGTGCGCAGCCGCCGCGCGAGTGCGCAATGACATTGAGATGCTTGTCCGACATCATCACGGGTCATTTTACACTTGTTCGGGTTGGCGCACGCCCGCCTGATAAGTGCAATATTCTGCCCTTGGAGTCCACACATGCACATTTAAGCAGTGAATACCTGAAATTGTTATAAGAAATTCTGCTCTTCCCCATAGAGTGTGCTATTGAGAACATCCCAGACAACAGTCAAGCAGAAATCACTGAACTGATGAGAAGTTTCCCTTTTACTCGCTTAGCTTCGCTATAAAAAGCTCTTGAAAAAGTTTGTTGAGTGAGATGCATCTAGATTTTTAACAGCTCACTAAGTTCATAATTACTGCTGATCATTCTCATGGCCCTGAACAACTAATTTTATAATTATGGGATGTCAAATAATCAAATATTTTTGAAATAATATATTTTAAAAGTCTGATATTTCAGCTTCTACCTTGAACCCATCTGTGGGTCCCAAATTATTTTGCTCTCCAAAATTTTTATTAAAAGTGAAAGTTAAAGTGCATTTTACTTCCAGACTTGCTATTGGTGAGAATACTTCAATGTGATTTTCAGCTTGCCCTACTAACTGATATCACTGTTCCTGGGCATCTGCCAATCCACTTCACACACAAGTTCTAAGTCAAACTGACATTGGGAAAGGGGAAATCCATACCACAGAGATCACTAGACCTTTTAATCTTTTAATTTAATGATATTCAATGCCAAGAAGTGTGAAAGTGATATATTTGTCAATGAAGAATGAAGGGAGGCAACATAAAATAAAAGGTACATTTCTAAAGCGGGTGCAGAGCAGAGGGACCAGGGTGGGGTATTTTTGCACAAATCATTAAAGGTGGCAGGGCAAGTTGAGAAAGTGAGTAATGAAGCACACAAGATCCTGAGCTTTATAAATAGTGGAATAGAGCGGAATTTTCCGAGCCTGCTGGCAGCGGGTGTGATAGGTGGCTTGTGTGGAAAATATGGTGGGACCCACTTCACGACGGTGTGAAGGCAGGTCGCGATCTTCTTCTCAGCCCGCAGGGTCTCCCATACACGCTGTCCAGGAGCGACAGTGAGCCATGGCTGGTCGACGCCTAGTGACCCAGGGTCTATAGACGTTGCCTACCATTCCTGCAGATGACTGAGAACCAGTGTTGCTGATGACTGTGCCTGTCTAGTGACCTGGGCGCTCGCATCTGCCACTTACTGCAGGACTTGGCGCCAATGGACATCCCTTCCTAAAGATCCCCAGGGAATCTGGGTTGCATGTGTGGGCTCACCCTCATCCCTGTCAGCATGCTCCTCATCGGAGGAGACATGAGGCTCCTCCATCTCCTCCTCAGCCAGCTCCTCACCCCATTGCAGCGCCAGGTTGTAAAGGGTGCAGCAAACGTCAATGATGCGTGACACCCTCTGCGGACTGTATTGCAGGGCTCCACCAGACCACTACCACATGGAGGGCATCCACTGCCAGTGGCTGTGAAAGTGACCAAGGCGCTCAATTTCTATGCCAATGGCTCCTTTCAGGGCTCCACAGGTGACCTCTGTGGGATTTCACAATGTGCCATCTACAAATGCATCCATTAGGTCATGGATGCCATCTTCTCCATGGCGCACAATTTTGTGCATTTCGCCCGGGACCGGGACAGCCAGGATGCAAGAGCCATTGGAATCCCTCTGATCTTGGGATTCCCACACGTACTGACTGAACTCATGTGGTACTCAGGTCTCCATTGTTACACTCAACTGCAAGGGCTTCCAACCACTGAATGTGCAGCCTGTATGCGACCACCAGAAATGCATCCTACAGGTATGCGCACGGTTTCCAGGGAGTGTGCACGACACCTACATCCTGAGTCACTCGCAGATCCCGGCAGTCTTCCAGGGTCCACAGAGGCTGCAGAGTTGGCTCCTTGGGGACAAGGGCTACCTACAGAGGCAGTGGCTGATGACACCCATGCGGCAGCCTCAAACTGCAGCAGAGCGACACCATAATAAGGCTCAAGCAGCAGCTCGCAACTTGGTGGAGCAGACCATTGGGATACTGAAGATGCCCTTCCGGTACCTGGATCAGTCTGGTGGAGCCCTGCAATACAGTCCACAGAGGGTGTTGTGCATCATTGTCATCTGCTGCGCACTTTACAACCTGGCACTACAATGGGGTGAGAAGCTGGCTGAGGAGGAGAAGGAGAAGCTGCACGTCTCCTCTGATGAGGAGTATGCCGACGGGGATGAGGGTGAGAGGGTCCTCGGTGGTGACATCAACGGTGATGAGGCTCTCTCACTGGCTAGACAAGGCAGGCGCACTTGAGAGGCCATCTTGGCTGCCAGATATGTGGAGGATGAAGACGACATGCAATGAGGTGTCCTCATAGATCCTCACATTGCAGTTGTGAATGTTTGACTCCAGTCTGGCTTATTGCAGCGCCAATAACCTCTGTGAAAATGCTCCTATCATAGAGATGCAGTGGAGGCCCTAATAGTCGCTCAGTTGCAGGAGGATGATGACAACATGCAGTGAGGAATCTGAAGGCACCCTCCCTGAAGTCCCATTACAGAGCTCACCCACACCCTCCACCAGTGCAGAGACACACAGCTCGGTCAGACCTAGCTTTAGAGTTGCCTCGGGATCACAATCTGGTGAGCACAACACAGTTTCTAATCCACAGCAGGTGGAGGCAGGGACTTCCCAGATTCCTGGCACTCAGAGGGCTGCTGGAGGCCAGAATGATGATGAGCCTCTGTACTAGGCCATGTCACGGTTGCTGGATATGTAAAGGCAAGCTGGGGAACTTCAGGAAGGGATGTCCACTGCACTCCTCAGATTGCAAGGCACGATGGAGGAGTCCATCCATCTTCAGGCTGAGTTGTTAGCACCGGCATTGCAATGCACCAAGGTCAACACCGGCAGGATGGCGGCCACCATGGAGATCTTGGTCCAGGACGTCACTCCTGCACTACTGTGCGTGCTCAACTCCATCGCTGATACCATAATTGACCTCCAACAATGTACGCTGGAGGGATGCTGGACAACTCGATCTCACTCCAGCTACCCCTTTTGCTCATGGAGTCAGCCGGGGCCCTCGGGCACCCATAGGGAGGAGGATCAGCAGGTGCACACTCTGGAGTCGTCCACCCAGGTGAGCCACTTGCCTTTTATCTTGTGCAGAAAGGTTTTACATCTGAGTGACAAGAGCACTGCTCATTAGAACAAGGAGCCATAGGCAGGGTGACATCCTTAGGAGTTTATTGACAATAGTGAACATTATGTACAAGGGGTTAACACCCATGGCCAAGTTATGCAACTAATTCCCCTTAACCTTCCTAACCCTGACACTATGCGTTGGTGCTCCCCGAACAACCACAGCAGAGTTGGAGGCAGCCTGCTGACTGTGACGCCCTGTCTGTGATGAATTTAGCGGGCGGTCTCTGAAGGGCTGAGACTTGGAGGGCCCCGGCCTGCTTTCGGGGTCCTGCTGTGTGGCAGTGGCACCCGCCTCGACCCTGTGAAGCTGGATCTGCAGAGCTCACAGGAAAATAGGACTCAGATGGGCCGGTCACTCACATTGGGATGATGGTGGAAGGGCCAATGAGAGCCCACCCATCAATGAAACAGCGTGTTTCGCGGGAGTGAATATATAATGAGGGAAGATATGGCATGAAAACCTGCCATTTTCATCAGCAGGTAGGACTCCATTTTACCCATCCGCTAACACACTTAGTGCAATTCTGAGAAAATTCCACCCCCTGTTCTCTTTAATCTCCTTCAGCCCCACAAACCTGCATGATACCTGTGCCATCTAATTCTGGCCACTTGAGCATCCCTGATTTTAATTGCTCCACAATGGGTCGCCGTACCTTCAGTTGCTTAGGCTCTAAGCTTGGGAAACTCCTCCTACACCTCTCTACTTCACATCCCTCCTTTCAGACACACCTAAAAAGCTACCTCTTTTACAAAGCCTTTGGTCTTCTGCAAAGATTTTCACAAAGTCAGGATGAATCAGAAGCCCTCTAAAAATAGCAGAGTGTCCTGGTTCCAGGATTCCCAACCTCATTCCCAGGCTGTCTCGTTTTCAGGATTGCCTTTAAAGGGTTTGGACTGTTTCCTGTCAAAAGCCTGCATCCTGCACTCCCGACCTGGCTAGGACCATTGCGGAGATAGGCTTGTCCTACTCCTTCGCAATTTTCCTGGAGTTGGGCCAGGTTTTAAAGAGTTGTGGTTCACAGCCTGTAAAAGGAGTGGTGAACCCTAGTCTCCATGAAGGGACATTTTAAAAGGCAAGCCCCCCCCCCCCCCCACCCCACCACCAGACACCCATGGGAAGCTACACCCCCTACCCACCCCTATGGCCCCAATGCCCCCTATGCCAAGCTGTGCCTTTCTTCCTGTCCCATATTGTCCATCATGACCCGTATGCCAAGCTATGACACTTCCATGCCCATTGACCCACTACAAGGTGTATTGAGCCAATGAACCCTCTGTTGACAGTGCTATATGTAAAAGAAAATCTTTTTCAAAATGTAGTTCATTCATAATTTTCTACTATGATTAAAAAGTCATTTCACTTAGAAGGCAATACTAGTGTCAATCATCCAGACCCTTTAAAGTACCAATAACAAAAACTACATGCCCTTGAAAACACTTAACCTTGTATAAGTAAACATTGTGAAATTGATAGCAGAGGGCAGAGAGCCTGAGCTGTCTATTGAGCAATGCTTTCCCTGAGGCACATGTGTTTCAGCCAGCATAATGTATGTATGTATGTATGCATTATGTGCGCTTGGATGAAAGCCCTGACAACCATTACTCTTGTTGAAACACCTGCACCAAAGAGGAAACTTAGTTTGATCGACAGCTCAGGGTTTCTGTCTTCAAACTTTCCCCCAGGCTGGCTGGCCCAACTCCAACCCTCACATTAGTGAAGATCCTGCCTTTACGGACACTTTCTCCTGAGGTGGGCGAGCTGGGAATTTTCCCAACTCCCACTACCCAACTCAAGGGTGAAAATTCAGCTTAATATCTCCTTAAGTGGCTCGGTATAATATTTTGCTTAATAATGCTTTTGTGAAGCCCATTATGTTAAAGGTGTTATGCAGAAATAAGTTGTTCTGAATGATTCTTTCGAATACAAAACAATTCTTTTGTAAACCGCAGGACATGTTAAGTCACTGCTCGTATATGTGAAGAAAAGTTTAAGATATTCAGGAATATGCAAAAATATAGCAGATTGTCAGCAATGCATTTCAATCTCAAAAAGATCAGCAATACGTAAATCTTAAGGAACAGGAATTGAAAACAATTCCAGCTGGATGTCAAAGGCAATGTAGAAAAATCCTGACATAGCATGAAAATGGCACAGCATTTTTCAACAGAAATATGATGAGAACACAACTATCTCTTCCGTGACAAGTTGGTAATATTATGAAAATCATTGAAATTGCAATGTTCTGTTTTATTGGGGTGCCACAATGCTGATATGCTGATATGTTGAGGAATTTAATAACTCATGCAGTAACTTACATGCCTTGTTAAAATATATGCACTCTACATTAAAACACAGCAGTCACTCTGTTGCACTTGTGATAAGCATGTACAATATTATGAACTTCCCTTAATATTTCAATCAGTTGAGAAGAACTTTGCAGTTTTCATACATTTTCAGAGTTTTTCTTCATTGCCATTGATACACACTGGTATTGTTCTCTATCAGTTATTTCAAAATTTATGTTTCTGGTTAATGAGATCACTGTTGACCAGAAACTCAAATGGACCAACACAACCATACAAATGCTGTGGATACCAGAGCAGGTCAGAGCTGCAGTGAGTTAGTAAAGCACTTTTATACACTCTTCAGAGATGAGTTCCTTATTTTTTTCACTTCTTCTAAAACACCATCAGTCTCCAGACCATCCACAGCACTACCACTTCTTTACACTCTTATTAATTCCGAACCCTAACCCCCTCAAGCATCCAGGTAACCAAGATACCTCTTCGCAATCATGTCAGACCAGTGTACATCCAAGACCCTGAAATATGCAACCAATGCCTTGTCCCATATGCCTTGATTCCCCTAACAACAATCGACAGACTGCATCACCCCCTCCTGATGTTGCATGTGAGAAAAAACTTTCACTTGTAAGGACAAGGTTGCCTGAGGTCTTTTAGATAATGTGCTGCCTGTCATTCCACAAGAAGGACCAAACTATTATCCTGCCATTGATTGCTGCTGAGGAATGATGATACATTTAAGGTGAATATCCACAGGGAATGTTCCGCCTGCCCACCATAATTCGGTGGAAGAGCCCTGCGAAAACTTCCACTATTCTTCTTCCAAAGTTATGATGATTGAGTGGGAGAACCATTACACAAATTAATCTGGAAAAACTCAGCAGGTCTGGCAGCATCGGCGGAGAAGAGCAAACTTGACGTTTCGAGTCCTCATGATCCTTCAATAGTTCTTTGTCAACTTTGCTCTTCTCCGCCGATGCTGCCAGACCTGCTGAGTTTTTCCAGGTATTTCTGTTTTTGTTTTGGATTTCCAGCATCCGCAGTTTTTTGTTTTTAACACAAATTAATCTCCTGTGCCTTTAATTTTCAGGCTGTAATACAAAATCTTGCTTTTATTCCAACATTTTGATAATCATTTATTTCCATCTGGTATTCTATTTAGGGCAATATGAGGAAAATAACATAAAACTAACACCATATCAAACATTTGCAGTAACTTTTGATGTAGGACTCTGGAAACTGCAAAAACAATATCTTATGATTCGGGAAATTGAAACAAAATGAAGATCAGAAACCTGCAATGGAAAATGAGGGTGCATCACAGCAAGAATAGCTAAAGGAAATCAAAGCAATCATACTAAATTGATTCCTCTATTAACTTCAATCTCCATCAAACAGCTGATACTTGGATTAGAGGCATTTGTGGAGTCATTTTATAGTTTTCCCACAGTGAATTCTAATCCCTACCCATCCTGGCAGGCAATTAGAGGTATGAAGGGATTAAAGAAATTAATTCCTCATGGTGTCTCTATTTAATTGTCCCTTTGTTGTTTTCAATCATGAGAAATCTTGTAGCAGAAGAAACTAAGGCAATTTCTTAGCATTTTGTATCCCAAGATCTTTAATTTCTCCTGGTAGGAATGTTGTTCTGCTTTGAGATTGCTTTTTGCGAACATTTGAGGTGAAGGAATTGTTGTTAATAAGTGCTGAGAACAATTGATAAGAGTTGAGATTTGTTTTGTGCACTTTGGCCAGGATTTCATGGTCAGTGGGGGTATGATGATGCTTGTCACTGACCTCGAAGAAAGTGCTTACAAATAGAATCATAGAATGGTTACAGCACAGGAGAAAAACCATTCAAACCTTATGTCGGTGCTGGCTCTCTGTATGTGCAACTCAGCTAGCCCCACTTCTCCACTTTTTCTACATAGCCCTGAATTGTTTTCTCTTTAGATAATTATCCAATTGGTTTTTGAAAACCACAATTAAATCTGCCTCCACCACACCCTCAGGCAGTGAAACCCAGATCCTAACCACTTGCTGTGCCAGGGAGGTTATCCTCATGTCGCCATTGCTTCTTTTGCCAGTCACCCTAAATCGGTGTCCTCTGGTTCTTGACCCACGTGCCAATGTGAAAAGTTTATCCCAATCTATTCTGTCCAGATCCCATGATTTTGAATGCCTTTATCACATCGCTTCTTAATATTCTCTTATCTGAAGACAACAGGCCCAGCTTCTCCAATCTATCCACATGTGACTGAGATCTCTCTTCCATGGAATCTTTTCTGCACCCTCTATAATGTTTTCATATCCATTCTAAAGTGTGGTGCCCACAATTGGACACAATTGGGTTCAGGCCAAACCAATGTTTTATAAAGGTTCACTCTAACTTTCTTGCTTTTGTACTTTATGGGCTGAATTTTCCCAGAATTGCACTAAGTGCAGTAGCAGGTGGGTAAAATGGAGTCCTACCCATCAATAAAAATGGCAGGTTTTCACGCCGTATCTTCCCGAGCCTGCCTCATTATATATTCACTCCTGCGAAACACACCATTTCCATGGCGGGTGGGCTTTCATTCGCCCGCTCCACCATCACCCCGCCGTTGCATCACCCCCAGCCACCACCTTTAAAAGGCAGCGACCAACAAAGTGCTCATCACCACCAACTCACCACCGCTGCCTGGGAGACATGGCCAGCAAAAGCAAAAAGACTGCAGCCCCCCACTTCAATGACAGGTCCCTTGAGTGACTTCTGGGAGTCGTGGAGGCCTGACGGGATGTGCTCTACCCCTACTCTGGCGGTAGGATGGGTAGCGGTGTCACCAACCCAGCTTGGGAGGTGGTGGCAGCGGTGGTCAGTGCAAATGCTCTGCAGAGGAGGACAGCCACCAGAATGATCTCTTCGGTTCCACCAGGGTAAGTCACTCTTTTCATCACTCCCAACTCACACACTCACAAACCCATCACACATCCTCAGGGCCCTCACTCACTGCCAGTGCAAGGGACATCATTATTCACTCTTTCACACACACTACCATTGTCCTCTTCCCATCTATGGGACTATTCACCATCCACACAGGCCAGGCATACTTATCATTTGGCCCGACAGATGTCCTGATACACTCTCCCATTTCTATCCATGCAGGAAAAACCAGCTCACAACTGGGGGGAAAGGTCGCAGACAGGTAGAAAGATGCCAAAAATCAAAGTTCTGAAGGAATTCGAAAACAGAGCCATCCAGCTGGCTGGCAATGGCCGGTCCTTTGCCGACGGTGAGATCAGCGCTGCTCCACCAAGTGAGGATCCAGCAGTGCAACATCCACCAGATAACCATGCTGTGAGTGAGGTGTCCCCTTTCACAGGCCACTGCCATGCACTAATTATCTCCCCCGCTTTCGCAGGTACACCTGCCAAACAGCCGACAGAATCCATATCCCAGGGCCTCCAATCAAGCCCTGAAGAAACCTTTGAAGAGGAATCTGAAGGCACCCTCCCTGAAGTCCCATCACAGCGCTCACCTCCACCAGTGCCGAGACACACACCTCGGTGGGACCTACCTTGAAACTAGCCTTGGGATCACAACCTGGTGAGCACATCGCACTTTCTGATCCACAGCAAGCGAAGGCAGAGACTTCCCAGATTCCCGCCGTTCAGGGAACTGCTGGAGGCCAGAACGTTGTTGAGTCCGAGTTAGATGATGAACCTCTGGACTCAGTCATGTCACAGTTGCTGGAGCTACAAAGGCAAGCTCGGGAACATCAGGAAGGGATGGCTGCTGCACTCCTCAAATTGCAAGGCACGATGGAGGAGTCTGTCTGTCTTCAGGCTGAGGTGAAAGCGTCGGCATTGCAATTCACAGAGGCCAACACTGGCAGGATGGTGGCCGCCAGAGAGACTTTGGTCCAGGACATCACTCCTGTGCTGCTGCGGGTGCTTAACTCCATCACTGATGCCATAGCTGGCCTCCAACAGTGTGTACGCAAGAGGGGTGCTCGATAGCTCAATCTTACTCCAGCTACCCCTTCCACACTGTGTCAGCCAGGTGCCCTCAGGCACCCTTAGGGAGGAGGATCAGCAGGTGCATGCTCCGGGGATTTCCACCCAGGTGACTCTGGGAGTGACCTGCCCACCTGACTCCCCTCTTCCTGTGACCTCCATAGATCCAACTTCACAGGCCAAGGAAGGTGCCACTGCCACACAGAAGGACCCCAAAAGCAAGCTGGGGCCCTTCAAGTCTTGGCCCTCCAGAGGACGCCCGCCAAAGTCATCACAGACAGGGCGTCACAGTCAGCAGGCTGCCTCCACCTCTGCTGTGGATATCCGGGGAGCACCAAGACATAGCACTAAGGTTAGGAAAGTTAGGTAAAAGTAGTTGCACAGTTTGGCCACAGATGTTGACCACTGTACATACTGTTCACTATTGTCAATAAACTCCTAAGAATGTTACCCTGCCTGTGGCTCCTTGTTCTGATGAGCAGAGTTCTTGTCACTCAGATGTGAAATCTTTCTGCATAAGATAAAAGGCAGTTGTCTCAGTCCAGGGCCTCTTCCCTGTGCTCTGTGCAGCCTTCAGACCACAGCGATGGTCCAGCCTCACACTCCCTGGAAACATTACTGATGTCTGCACCTCGGCGGTACTGGTCATTGCCTGCAGAATGTAGTGGGCAGGCACCACAGAGTCCTCTCATTCTCTCTGTGTGCTCTCAGCACCTTTAAGATGAGGCTGGCCCCCATCACACCAGCATCTGCGACCAGTGATGCTGTGCACCAGCTCCTGAAGGGCTGAGGTGCTGAAGGTGGATAGGGCATCAGATGTGTGTAAAGTTTCATGGTTGTGTCTCTGAGATGGCCCTGATCATGCAGCAAGTGAGCTGCCCTCGGCCAGACAGGAGTCAGACATCTCAGGGGCTATATGAAGATCTATGGAGTGTCCTCACTGCATGTTGTCATCAATATCCTGTGATCGAGCGACTATTAGGGCCTCCACTGCATCTCCATGACAAGTGCATTCTCACAGAGGGTATTGGCACTGCGATAAGCCAGACTGGAGTCAAATGTTCACAACTGTGATGTGAGGATCTACGGGGACACCTCACTGCATGTTGTCATCATCCTCCACAGATCTGGCAGCCATGAGAGCCTTCCAAGTGCGCCTGCCTTGTCTAGCCAGTGTGAGCACCTTAGTCTGTCATCGTCACCATTGAGGACCCCCCATTCTCATCCCTGTCAGCATCCTCTCATTGAGGAGACATGCAGCTCCTCCATCTCCTCCTCAGCCAGTTTCTCACCCCGTTGCAGTGCCAGGTTGTAAAGGGCGCAACAGACGACGACTGTATTGCAGGGCTTCATCAGCTGGTCCAGGCACCAGAACTGCGTCTTCAGCATCCTGATGGTCTGCTCCACCAAGTTGTGAGCTGCTGCATGAGCCTCATTATAGCGTCGCTCTGCTGCAGTCTGAGGCCGCATGGGTGTTATCAGCCACAGCCTCTGCGGGTAGCCCTTGTCCCCAAGGAGCCAACCCTGCAGCCTCTGTGGAGCCTGGAAGACTGCAGGGTGACTCAGGATGTAGATCCGTGCACTCTCCATGGAAACCATTCACACACCTGCAGGATCCGTTTGTGGTGCTCGCATACAGGCTGCATGTTCAGTGGGTGGAAGCCCTTGCGATTGATGAAGCCCACTGAGCGTAGCAACGGGGGCCTGAGTGTTTCATGAGTTCAGTCAATCGAGCCCTTTGGGAATCCCGAGATCAGGATGAATCCAATGGCCCTTGCATCCTGGCTGTCCCGGTCCCGGGCAAAATGCACCAAGCTGTGTGCCATGGATAAGATGATATCTGTGACCTCGTGGATGCATTTGTGGGTGGCAGATTTGTGGGTGTGAAATCCCACAGAGGTCACCTGTGGAGCCCTGAAAGGAGCCACTGGCATAGAAATTGAGCACCTTGGTCACTTTCACAGCCACTGGCAGTGGATGCCCTCCATGTCCCCTTGGCACCAAGTCCTGCAGTAAGTTGCAGATGTGAGCCACCAGGTCTCTAGATATGTGCAGTCATCAGCGACACTGGTTCTCAGTCACCTGCAGGAATGGCACGCTGCGTCTATAGACCCTGGGTGTCACTAGGTGCCAACCAACCATGGCTCGCTGTTACTCCTGGGCAGCATGTGCGGGAGCCCCTGCTGCCCCTTCTTCCTGAGGTTGCTGCTCCTGCCCTTGCAGGGCCAGAAGCCTCAGTCACTCTCTCCTTTGTCTTCTATGGTTTCTGCCGGCTATCAGGCATACAGCTATGTCACCAGGATCCTTGATCCTGACGTGATCCTCCTGCTACATGAAAGAGAGAGTGACGTGGTTACCATGACTGTACTGAGCACCTTTCCTGGCTCTGTGTGACCACCCCTTAATGCTTCCTGCAGAGTGCTGATCACCCCTCGGATGGCCAGAGATGAGTGTGCTGCATGGCTGCCCTGTCAACCTGCGACATGAGGGACACTGGTCCAAATCAGGATGCTGAGGTTACAAGGGGCTATGAGCACCTCCAGCAGTGACTGCTACATGGCCAACATTGGCGAGGAGATTGTACAACGTGTGCAGCCCAACTGCTGCGCGGTTCAATAAAGTGGTGGCGGACTCGAAGTCTGTGTCAGGGGGTTGATAGGGAGTGGGGGGGGGAAGGGGGTAAGATATGGAGTTCTTGGTGGCCCTTTGATGCCTCTGCATGGACAGGCAGGCTAGGAGCCTGGCCCCAATCATATCACTGGGTGGCTGTGCCTGATCTGTCTTAGTTGCAGAGGCATGGTCAGTTCATACAGGTGTCCCTAATGCGTGGCCACTTCCCTCTCTTACTCTGCCCCCCACCTCGATTGCCTGTGCATGGAATGCAGCGCCAGGGCAGCACTTGACCGCCACCCCCCTCCCCAGCAGTCGCCTCCAAGGCTGGCCAGCACTTGTCTCCAGACACCCCCCACCCCTCAGCAGTCGCCTGCAGGGCCAGGCATCACTTTCTCTCACCTCCCCCCACCCCGGTTGCCCCTGGCCCTGTAAACAACAGACGAGCTGTGGTGAACGCTGCTGCTCGCTCACCTCAGTTCCCCCAAAGTGAAGGCCGCCAAGTGCACGTCACCTGCATGTTGTTGTGAAACAAGTCGGCGTGCCTTCCCACTGATGTGGCCGGACAATATGACGGGGTTCCAAGCTCCTGGCAGGATGGCCTTTTAATTATATGCCAATGTATTACAATTAGCTCCCCCCCCCCCACCGACCAATGATGGGAAACGAAGCCCACCGTCAGCGGGCTGAGCGGAAAATCGCGAACTGCCTTCACACCGTGGTGAAGCGGGTCCCGCCATATTTTCCGTGCATGCCACCAATCACACTCACCGCCAGCGGGCTCAGAAAATTCCTCCCAGGAAGTGATGAGGCCATGGAGGGATTTGGAAACAAGGATGAAAATTTTAAAATTGCTTCAGCAGGAGCCAATGTAGATCAGTGAGCACAAAGATGATAGGTGAACAGGGTTTGGTGTGAATTAGAAATGAGGAGCAGAGGTCCAGAGGACTTTAAGCTTATGGAAGGTAGAATGAAAGAGATCATCCAGGAGCGCATTGCAATAGTCAAGTCTTGAGGTAACAAAGGTATGGATGAGGGATCCAGCAGCAGATGAGTTGAGGCACGGGTAAAGTTGGGTGATGTTACAGAAATGGAAATAGGGGCTCTCTGAGCAATGGCACAGATATACAGTCGTAAGCTCGTTTCTGGGTCAAACATGATACTAAGGTTAAATCTCTCACTGTTGCTAGGGAGAAAGATTGAGTCAGTAGCTGCAGAATAGAGTTTGGATCAGGAACTGAAAACAATGGTTTCATTCTTCCCAATATTTAATTGGAGGAACTTTCAGCTTATCCCATCTGAATGTCAGATAAGCAGTTTGGTCAAAGCCAGGGAGGGAAGTCATAGGCCCTGGTGCTTCTCCTATTTCTGGGCCCCTTATTCCCCCCTCCCCCTCAATCATGCACGCTTTTTCCCCTTCCAAGGTTCAACAACCAATTCACCAAACGATCACAGAAGGGCCCAAGTAAAATGATAACACCCATTATTGGCATCTGGTTACAAAGATCACCCCATTCTATATGTAGCATGTCTCATTAATATTAAGAGCAGCAATGATACAACACAGTGTTAGCTTGTCTGTGCCCTATAGGTGATCCCATCCCGACTATTAAACAAGCTAAAGAGTACAAATTTTACTTTAACAGCATCATGCAATATTGTTAGTTTGACAGGAATATCTCCCATTAGTTATTTAAATCACTGTGCAGATGATAACACTGGTTTTGGTGACTGCCTCATTAGCATGTTTTGCACATTGCATCTTGTGGACATGGTGACAGTAAATTCATATTTGGGGGAAAGACTCAATACCTGCCAATCAGATAAATGACACAAGATCTTTTCCATTCTGTGGAAGAAGTAGAAGACTTTCTCTCTTTCCTGCATGCCTAATATTATTCAATATAATTATTTCATGCAAGGGGTGTAATTGCATTCTATTTTATCAGTAATCTCACAGAAAGATCAAATGACACTGAGCAACAAAGTGGAATCATTGAACAACATTGGTCTTCACTGTCAGTGAGAAGCATTAAAGATCTCTGTGCGACACAACTTTTAAGAGGCCAGAGGACAAGGATTGAATGATTCACAATTATATCTGTGCTTTCTTGATCAGCAAGTCTGAAGATTCTGCTGAATGCTGCTTATCAATACAATATATTTTCAATATCTACAATGTATCACAAGTTTATCACAATATTTCAATAGCTCAAAAAACTCATAAAAGTACTAAGATAGGTAAAATAGGTAATTAGACAAAAGGACAAGATTGAAGTCAATGGTAAGGACCATTGAGAACCATATGCAGCATCAGACAGATTACTGATTCACCATAATCCCGTTACACCTCTCCTGGCAATTTCACCCGATAAAGCATGGTCAGTAAACTTCCATTAGCAACAAAATAAACAGAAATCTAGCCATGATTCCACTCTCTGTTTGCAAGATAATTATGGACGACAAAGGCCATCTAGCAAGCTCATCTCATCCATCCAAATGACATATGAACATACGTATTAAGAGCAGGAGTAAGCCATTTGGCCCCTTGAGCCTGCTCCGCCATTTGATAACATTATATCAGTGATGACAACTCAGAAGAATTCAATTGGCTGTAAAGTGATTTGGGACATCATGAAAGTTGCTGTATAAATACAGGTTTTGTCTTTCTTTCATTAGACCTGCATGCAGTAAGCAGAGTGACAGTAGCAAGGGTGAAATTGGAGATCCAATGCTGATTCTCTAAGGATAATTAATCACAGAGCAATCAACTGGTGTTAAGAAAGTGGATACAAAGAAATCACTAAATTTGCAAAACAATTCAACTCTGAAGCTATTACAACCTTACCATTCTGACTTCTCTGGCGCGAACCCACAATATACCATAAATGGCATCAGCCCCATTTATGCTAATGATATTATCCTGCGGATCTGTCCATCAGACATCTATCAGTAGTTCAGGATAGATTAAATTGTTGATCTGAATTTTTCAGAGAAGAATGATACAAGGTACATAGATTCAGTACAGACTTAACTCAAGAGCTGGATTGTTTCCCCTTCCCCCAGAAACTGTCATACAAATTGTGTTGTACACTATTAATTTATAACCTATCTGGGGTGAACCTAAGATGGTGTAGAAATTTGTAAAATCTTTCTTTATGCAATCTCCGAGTGACAAATAGGGATTTTATTCCCAGAGTTTTCATGAGTAATAAAATGGGCAAAAGTTCATCACACCCAGTTTTAATTTTCTTATAATTATTTTGATGAAGCCCAAGATTCTCAAGCCTCTGATACATCATTACAGCATGTCATCAGAACTGGGTCTATTTCAGGGCATAGTAAAACTTTAGACTATTTATATGCAGCTTTAAATTCCAAAAAGAATGTTGAGAAGTGTTTAATTTTCTGGTACGAAACCTTAAAAGTGATCCTTCCAGCACCCCGGCCCTCCACTAACCTATCACCCCCAGCAACACACCCATCCCAATCCCTCACCCCAACCTCTCACCCCACCTCTCAACCCAATCCTCCACACCCCCCACTCCACCACCCCACTTTACCACCCTTACCCCACCCACCACCAGCCTGCCCTCCCACTCCTTCAACCAATCCCTCTCACCCCACTCCACCACTCCCCCATATTCAAAACCCCCCCAACCCAGCATCCTCCCCAACCCTCCCCCCCATCCCACTTCCCCCTCCAACACACACAGCATCCAAATAGCTGTAAAATGATTACAGGGACTAACCATTTTTCATGCAGATATTCAACTGAAAGCACTGTCCTGACAGTAGCTGTGAATAGGAACTGCTGCTGCTGGCCTTCAGGCAACACTGTGGTTTTCTGGTGGGCTTTTCAAAAAAATGGCAACCACGAAGCTGCCCAAAGGTGGGAAGCAGCAGCAGTTGCTATTCACAGCTACTGTCAGTGAAACTGACCTGAAAAACTGACAAAAAATGAAATTGGAACTATCAGGCTGACATTGTTTTTTAAAGCCGGTCTTTTCTGTTGCTCAGCCTGGACTCCTTTCACAACACTGAGCCTAAATGCCCCCGAGCCCCAGTGATTGGCATTTCTGCACCCCCCCCCCGCCCCACCCCCCCGCCCCACTCTCCTGGGTCCTGAGTCTGATAATTTAGCAACAGTGAAGGAGTTGAGAGAGGTGGTGGTGAGGCAGAGGTGGGTGTCATCAGCATACATGTGAAAACTTACACTGTGCTTTCAGATGAGAAATAGGAGTGAGCCACCAGGGGTAACAATATGGCAGTAAGAAGGGAATCCATTGCGAGTGATTCACTGACAGCAGTTAGATAGATGAGGATAAATCCAGGTGATATAAATCCCACCCAGCTGCATTGAAGAGGCTTTGGAGGAGGAAGATGTGGTCAATCATGTCAAAGGCTGCAGACAGATCAAGAAGGATGAGGTGTGATAGTTTACATTTGTCAAAGTCTCTTAGGATATGAACATAAGAACATACGAAATAGGAGCAGAAGTAAGCCTTTCGGCCCCTCGAGCCTGCTCCGCCATTCACTAAGATCATGGCTGATCTGTTTGTGTTTTGAGTTCCACATTCCCATCTAACCCCGATAATATTTGATTCTCTTGCCTAACAAGAATCTATCTACCACTGCCTTAAAAATATTCAGTGACCTTGCTTCCTCTGCCTTCTGGGGCAGAGTTCCAAAGTCGCACAACAATTAAAAAAAAAAATTCTCCTCGTCTCTGTCCTAAAATTTTAAAACACTAATTTTAAAACAGTGCCCCCTAGTTCTAGACTCACCCACAAGAAGAAACATCTTTTCCACATCCATCTTGTCAATACCATTCAGGATCTTAATAATTCAGTCAAGTCACTCCTCACACTTCTAAACTCCAGTACTGTGACAAGAACAAAAATGTGATCGGAGGGAATCAAACATGAAATTCTGGGCAAGATTGTGATGGATTTGGGAGGCGACAATACATTCACAGACTTTGGAGAGGAAAGGGATGTTAGACAAATGACAGTAATTTTTAAGGACAATAGCTTCAAGGGTTTGTTTTTTGAGGAGAGGACAATGGTGGCAGATTTAAAGGAGAAAGGGGCAGCACCTGAAGAGGGGAACATCATTGAAAATATCAGCTAACTTGGGGGCCAGGAGTGAAGTTCATAACTCTGGTTATAGCCATAGTTATAATTTCCATAACTTGGGTTCCAATAGTTACTGTTGTAGCTTTGATTCCAGGTCTGGCATTGTCCTCTTCCTCTTCCGATGAATCCCACCTCGGCCTCCCCACTGCTGCTGCTGGTACACTTCCTTAGGTTGGGCCAATTTGATTTCACTCTTGCTTGTTGCAACATTAAGGAACTTCTTTTCCACTATTGTCTTCACTGGATTATCCTCTTTGAATATAGTGAAACAGAACCCTCTCCTTTTGTTAGTCCTCATGTCCATGGGGAGTTCAATGGATTGGATCTCTCCAAAAGTTCCAAAATATTCTCTCACCTTTTCTTCTGTACAATCAGGGTCCAAACTACCAACAATGATCTTCTTGATTTGCTCCTTGCCCTTCATAGCCTACGCTTTCTGGGAATCAATAACTCCCTCACCATGCTTGTATTCCTCATTCAATATCTTGTCTGCACTTTCAGGATCCTTGAAGAGGATAAACCCAAATCTTTGCAAACCCCTGTCACAGGATCCATTTTGATTATGCAGCCTACAATCTCTCAAAATTTAGAAAGCGGCTCCTTAAATCTTTCTTACTTGTTTTCCAATTGAGTCCACAAATGAACAAACAAAGGAGGGAAGCAGGAGGAATGGCCAGGATGAAAGGGGCTAGTGGTTTGATTTGGGATTCGGAGATCAAAAGTGGGGCTGAGGGTACAGTTGAGCAAATCAGTAACTGCAGAAAAGCAGCAGTGAATGGAGAGCCAAAGGCTGAGTTTTTGAAAGTGCAATTGTAATAATTTAGGAGATAGATTTTTCCAGGGATGGATACAGAAAGAGATAGAGTTGGGGTGTGGAAGGGGGAGGGAGAAGTGATATCAGGAAGTGAGCAGAGATAGCCTTATCCATGATTGATATGATGGCACTTCCAAATCCACATGAGATGGCAAAGTCAAGGAGGTGGCTGTGAATGTGGGTTGGGGAGTTTACGTGGATGGAGACATTTTAGGGAAGGTAAGAAGGCAGTGACATCAGAGGAGAGTGAGCATGGTGAGTTAACATGGAGGTTGAAAACACTGAGGATAAATATCCATTTAATGTAAGGACTGAGGGAGGAAAGCAGTGAAGGAACCTTGGTGATAAATTAAATATTGTTCTTGGGAGGGTGATATAAAATGATGATTTTTAATGAGAGGGAGGGGGAGAAAAAAGGTGGGAAGCTTGTCATAAGCACCACATCACATGATGGTCTTAACAGGATAAGTGGTGGAAGATATAGCCAGGTACAAATGTGGGGAGACTCCATCAAGGAGAAAGGAATCATCACCATTCAGCCAGGTTTCCATGTCAATGCAATCATCCACAATAAATTCATGGATTGCAAGGGCCTTGTTCATAAATGAATGGACAATCTAGAGGAAGATGTCCAAAGGAGTGGTGAGAGCTGATGTGGGGGTGGCTGGGGTGGGGGAGGGCAGTTGGACAAGAAGAAGATTGACCAGGTTAGTTTCCAGTGGGTGCACTGGCGGAAAGGTAGATAACAGAGTTGGACTGGGCAACTGGGATTGCTGCCCAAAATAAGCCAGTGTTGAATGTCACAATGAACCCCTTGGAGGGTGTCACGAAAGACCTGTAGGCTTAACTGAGAGGGAATGAAACCTGGGATGGCAATAGAAGAGCAGGGGTTTTGAGGAATATTGAAGCATGTGGGAGGGAATTTGGAGAGCAGGGTACCTAAGAGGGGAAAAATAAGCGGAAGGACCTCTTTTTTGTTTCTTTCATGGGATGTGGGCATCACTGGCAAAACAGTTGTCGCAATTATTTCAAGTTTCCCTTTGGGATTTGAGCAGCTCAGCATCTACCATTGGCTGTGCCATAACATGAGATCAGCCATGAGCTTATTGAATGGCGGAGGAAGCTCAAGAGGAAAAATTGCCAAGCCCTGTTGCTATGTTTTTATGTTTTTTTTGTTCTTATTATGATAGAAAAGAGGATTCTAGGAGGGGTTAAAGATAAAAGAAGTGAAACAAAGTTCAAACATGGAAATAGAATGATAGGCTCAGGTCCAGAGCAGCAACCAAAAATGTGTGAGTGAATGGACTCCAGTAAAGCTCAAGTTACATGAAAATGAGGATATGTAAAATCCCGATAGTAAATGAGAAATAGGAATTCGAAAGGAGTTAATAAGAAGTCCAGAGCCCTGGTGAGACAACAATGATGTTGGCAGGGTGGAGTCAGCATGGAGCATCAACAACTGTTGTTTGAGTTTGGAGACAGGTGTAGTGAGTGAAGGCCTGAAACTGTGTGAGGGTAGAGAATCAGAGGACGGACTGATGTTAGTATTTCATTGAGAATGAGGATGTAGGAATTGTATAGAGTCAGTTCTAGGATCAAAAAGATAATGGTGAAATTGGAAGATACATAACATACAGAGGCAGCAGTAGTTTCAGCCCAGTCGAGTGATTTTCTGGTCAGAAACAGACAGAAGCTGATCAACAGTTTAACCATGGACCAATCACAGGCTCAGCAGGAGGCTGAAATTTCTCAATCACAGCAGTGGTGGGAGAAGGCCTGTAAACTGATCAAAATTCCTTTAGATATTACAACAGAGCAGCTGGTCAGAGACAGAAGTTGGGTTTTGCAATATAGTCTTTGTAGTCCAGAGTGGAAGGGTCTTCTTGATAATGAGAGAAGTCCAGAATTTTGAAACTAAGTTGAGAGAAAACCTAGATCTAGATTTTTCCAGATTATTTCCACAGCTCAAAGATCAAAGATGGGTATAAGATGGAGAGGCAGAAGCAGAGACTTCTGGTTATTCCAATGTAGTCCAGTGCAAAAAGCCAACATGTAATTTAGTGTCGGTGAGATGGGAGAGCTGATGGGAGCCCTGTGTCACCTTTCCATGGGAAGCCCAATGCTATTCCGAGGTAATCAGGCACTTACTTGGGCAGCTTTGGGCCTCCCATTGAATTAAGGGCCCAGTAGGGCAGAAATCTCGCCCTGAGAATTGCCAGCCAATCAGGGGCTGGCAACTCTCTATTACTGGCAGCACCATCAGGACTGGTGGCCACTGCTGGTATTGCACTGGGGCAAACCCAGAGAATCATTGAAGAATCCTTCAGAATGAGGTAAGTGGGGGAGGATGGGGTTCCAAGGGAGTGGGGCTTTATTCAAGTGTGGTAGAGGCTGAACAGCAAGGGTGATGGTTGACATCCAGCCTCCCCCCACCCTTCTGATGTTGGATCCTTTAATCAGACACACAGTGCCTTTGAACGAGCTTATTCCCAACAACCCAGTAAGCTACAGGTAAACCAATATGAAGGGTCCCACATTTACCACTGGTACTAGTGGCAGCAGGATGAGGCCCTTAAGTAGCCATTTAACAGCTTCAATTGGCCTCCAGGCGAAAAGGATACCTTCAAGCTTTCCTGCGTGGATTTAATCAGGAGGGAGGGAGGAAGGCGGCTGGATCTCCACCCTGCACACTTCTGCCTGTAGTATAAGGGCATGATTCGAAGTGTGTAATATCTTAATCAGATACTGTGTACATCATCACAGGAAGTGATACAACATCACATGGTTAGATCCTTCCTTCATGTCACCTCATTAAGATGCAGCCAGCAGAGTAAGATTGGTCTCAATAATGTTTATGCGTTACATGCTTCTCTATGTTCAGTAAATATTCTGTGTTAATATAACAATACCATGAATATTATACTGCCCAATCACATGTCCCACCTACTCACCTTCAAACGTGCCTCCATCAGGGCACTAAATTCTGCCCCTTGTCTTAATGTTCAGCGAAATGCAGGAATTTGATGCCAATGTTGTGGACAAGGGAGGGAGGTAAAACTGAACCCTTTTATTTTCCTCTGCATCTGTCCATTAGCAGAGGTGTTTCAATTTTTGAAATAGTCTGTAATGTATTTCCCCTAACCCTCTGTTTGTGAGGTCAATTTTTAAAGTGGAGTTTAAACAGTGAACTGATTTGTCTGGAAATGTAATATTAAAGTTTTCCACAGGCCAGAAGTTTAGGTCATGTGATGTTGCCCATTGATGAGTCACTTTAGACTAACAAGCAGTTTCTATGCCTCTGGTCAAAATCCATTATTCACCTCAGAAGATAAATGGTGGCTTTTAGTGCCTGTGCAAGTATAACGAGTTTCGATGGCTTCCCCTTTGTTATAGGGCCAGGCTGGGGGAGACAGATCATTTGCTGGTCCCTGGTTTTGTTGATTGTAATGTGTCCTCATAATGAGAGATGTGAGATTCTGCCAGGATGAGCATTGAGCTTTCGTCTTGTTGGAAATTTCAAGGAACTGTAGCCAATTTGTGAATTATGTGACATGTAGCAGCCATATTTTGATTCAGTAAAGTCCACTTTCCGGTTTGATTTAACAGTTAATGATCTTTTTCATGTCTTGGGTACATGGCACCAAGCTTGAGAGAAAATCCAGGCTCAAGTTCTTGTCCAGATCCTAACCAGAGTTCAGGGGGTAGGGTAAGAGTAAAGTTGGAGAATGGAGTTTGAACTAATAAATAGAGGCCATTTTAAACTAATAGTTAACTTGCATTTTTTACTAAAACACAATCGCTGTTTGAATCAGGGGAACTTAAAGTGTAGAAGAGAGGATTAAGAGATAGAAAGAGCAATACATCGCAGCAAATGGGCATGAATAGATATGCACAATGAACAGCTCTTTTGGGAGCTGTCTGCCCCAAAGCCATTTGCAGGTATTCAATTTTTGAATTCTATTAGCTAGAATAATTTTGCTAGAATGGAGTTTCACTTAATTCGCGGGTTGTAAAATGAGCTTGCAAGTTAAGATGCTCCTTGTTACATTATTTTCCTGTTTGACATATATGTGCCAATCTTACACAATAATTGGTGAAACAATAATGTGACTTTTTTATTGAAGATAAGTATGCATATAGATACATTTACTAGGAAGCTAAGTATAATATATCTGATCTCTACCCTCCTGCTTGCCAACTGACCATGAGTCATGGGACTAATACATCATACCCTGTGAAGGTGATAGTGATGAACAGTAGCTTTAAGTACACATCCTTAAAGGCACATGCACATCATATCACAACATTCCTCAAAAACAGCTTCCAATTAAGCACAATGCAAAGTCAGGGCAGGGAATTCCCACATTGACAATTTCCTCTGCTATAGACTCTCTTCTAAACAGTGCATGAAATACCAAGTTATTGTGCTTTGACACTCGACACTCACAGATATGGTTTTAATGCAAGTGGCATTACTGCCTGGGAGGCAGATTATTGCCAATTTCTTCAGCTAATTTCCAACATTGCTAGTGTTGAAATGTTGTAAGACAATAATGGCTGTACTTCTGTTTGGGTTTACAATTATAATGCTATCTCTTTTTGAGGAAGTCTTATGCTGCAGCTGATAATAGTCCCAAAATTAGAAGCAATACTCCTGTAAGATGACACTGAATTAATTGCTTCCTAAGAGGATAGCCATATTGTTGACCATATGATGGCCTATTAGGTCAAATGTTCTTTCTCATTATAGATGACAAAAGTGTAGTTAGCTCATTGATACATTAAGCACTTTCTCTCTCATTACTGAAGACTTCTGGGTCAGTTCTGCACCCCATAGTTTATATTTAATGCTGGTGCTTGGACAAAAAGTGAACCTTTGAGGAGCATTCACATTGTGTTAAAAACACAATTGTTAAACATAAAACAGTTTCAAATTCTCTCAGCTAGAAAAAGATGAAAAATTCCACAACATAATATCATCCAACATCCTGCCAAAAGAATGCTTCACCAGCAGTTTGTGGCAAACTTCTAGGTGGGAAAAAACAATGACTGAACTTTTTTTTATTCATTCATGGGATGTGGGCTTCGCTGGCTGGACCAGATTTATTGCCCATCCCTCGTTTCTCTTGAGAAGGTGGTGGTGAGCTACCTTCTTGAACTGCTGTATTCCATGTGGTGTAAGTACACTCACAGTGCTGTTAGGAAGGGAGTTCCAGGATTTTGACCCAGCGACAGTGAAGGTTTGGTGATATGCTTCCAATTCAGGATGGTGTGTGGCTTGGAGGGGAACTTCCAGGTGGTGCTGTTCCCATCTATCTGCTTCCCTTGTCCTTCTAGATGGTAGTGGTCATGGGTTTGAAAGGTGCTGTCGAAGGACCCATGTTGGATTCCTGCAGTGCATCTTGCAGATGGTACACACTGCTGCTACTGTGCGAAGGTGGTGGAGGGAGTGTATGTTTGTGGATGTGATGCCAGTCAACATGGGCTGCTTTGTCTTGGATGGTGTCAACCTTCTTGAATGTTGTGGGAGCTGTACTCATCCAGGCAAGTGGGGAGTATTCGATCACACTCCTGACTTGTGCCTTGTAAATGGTGGACAGGCTCTGGGAAGTCAGAAGGTAAGTTACCTGTTGCAGAATTCCTAGCCTCTGTCCTGTTCTTGTAGTCACAGTATTTATATGGCTGGTCCAGTTCAGTTTCTGGTCAATGGTAATCCCCAGGATAGTGGGGGTTTCAGTGATGGTAATGCCATTGAACATCAACGGGCAATGGTTGGATTCTCTCTTGTTGGAGATGGTTATTGCCTGGCACTTGTGTGCAGCAAATGTTACCTGCCACTTGTCAACCCAAGCCTGGATATTGTCCAGGTCTTGCTGTATTTGGACATGGGCTGCTTCAGTATCTGAGGAGTCTCAAATGGTGCTTAGCATTGTGCAATTATCAGCGAAAATCCCCACTTCTGATCTTATGATGGAAGGAAGGTCAATGATGAAGCAGCTGAAGATGGTTGGGCTTCCATGAGATTTTTCTGATCTCCTTCCTTACTTTGGGAGACATGGCACAAAATAACTTTCCAGGCTGTTTACATTGTTTCCCTGCGGATTCCATTGATCAATCGCCAGAGAACCCCTCCAGAATTCCAGATGTTTGCTTCTCATGTTCCATTTAATTCTTTTTTAGATTACCTTAAATTTATACCATCTTAATACAATGTTGCAGACCAATTTTTGCCTGATCATAAACCTTCATAATTTTGAATACTGTACCTCTATAACAGCACTCTAAATTACCTCAGCTCTAATGAACGTTATCTTAACTTCATTACTGTAACCCATATCATTACTAACATTTTATTGCAAATATACTGTACCATTCCTATTCTAGTATTAATCAGGAAGAGTTTTCTGTAGCATGGTGTTAGTTAAACCTGTGCCTGCACCATTCAGCTCAAAAATATTTTCCCCACAAAATTACTGAAAGTTTGAACTGATTGCGAATGAAACAGGGCATCTGAGGTCTGAGTGCACAGAGCAACCAATGGGATACCTGCTTAACCAGAGATTTAAGGATTGGGAAATAAAGACAGGAGAGACCGAGAAGGAGGGTGAATCAAAGAGGAGAATTCAATATCAAGTAAGGAACACAGATAAATAGAGGGAAAGAAAGAGTGAATTGAGAGAGGAAAAAAGAAAGAATGGAAAAGTAAAATAAAATAAAATCTGTCACTTGTAAAATCCCACTGAAGTTTCAAGCTTTGAAGTAATGAAACTTCACACTTATAATCATAAATTTTCAGTACCAGAGAGGTTGCTTGCAAGACATTAATGCTTATCATAACATTGAAAGTGTACTTAAGCTTGTAATGACAATATTTAGATTTTGATGGCTTGTTTTATTGGCAATAATGGGCAAAAAAATAGGGAAACATAAGGTGAGATGCCATTTTCATGAAGCAGCTCAGACAGCAAGTTCTGGATATTTACATTTAACTGTGCATCTCCTCCACAACAGAAATTGCTTTAACTTATGCATAAATACGGTAAGCACTATTAGACTTGCCACCATATGGACAACAAATCCTGGCCCACTGTTTCTTAAACAAAGTCTAAATCTTAACTTAATAAACAAATTGCAACCTTTCTAGAACCTTGTATAAGTTTAACATTACCTTTTTCCTTTTGAACTGTGTGCCTCTAGATACAAAGCCAATGATTTAATTTGCTTTTTTATGGCCTTATCTAAGAACATAAGAAATAGGAGTAGGAGTAGCCAAAACAGCCCCTCATGCCTGCCCCACCATTCAGTAAGATCAAGGCTGATCTTAATGTTGGCCTCAAATTCACTTTCCTGCTTGTTTCCCATAACCTTTGACACCCCTTTGGTTCAAGAACAGGTCAATTTCAGCCTGGATTTTATTCAATTATGCAGCCTTCACTGCCTCTGAGGTCAGGAATCCTGAAGATCCATGATCATCTGAGAGAAGAAATTACTCCTCATCTTCATCTTAAATGGGAAACACCTTATTTTGCAATTGTGCCCCCTGGAGCTAGATTATTCCATGAGTGGAAACATCCTCTCAGCATCTAGCCTATCAAACTGCCTCAGAATCTTGTATGCTTCAATAAGATCACCTCCCGTTCTCCTAAGCTTCATTGAGTATAGGCCCAATCTGCTTAAGCCTTCCTCAGAAGACAAACCCCTCAACCCAGGAATCAACCAAGTGAACCTTCTCTGAACTGCCTCCAATGCAAATATATCCCTCCTTAATAAAGGAGATCAAAACAAAGTACTCCAGAGCCCTAAAATTCACTCCTAGGTTGGGTGCACAGAGACTGGAGAACTCCCAGGTCCGTGGACCCGAATTTTAACAATGGCTGCCTGAACTTCTGATTTTCTGTGCGAGAGGGCAGGCTAGAATAAGAGTCGGGGTGGGCTACCGCAGTAGTGAGGGGCCAGAGGCAGGGCTGGTGTGGTTTGGGCAACTCAGGATATATTAAAAGCAGGACTTCAGAAAGATCCATTTGAGATGTAGGTCATCAATGCTGAAGCCCCTGGGCAGGATCTTCCCCCTGTCGGGGGGTGGGGGGGTGGTGGGGTTGTGCAGGACCGGGCGCGAGCGGGTGGGTTCCCGATCGGCGCCCCCAATTGGGGGCACGCCGCCATTTTATGTGGACGGGCCAATTAAGGTGATGTCTGCCAGGAAGTGCTATGCATTCCCTGTGCGGGCAGGGGGCTGGGATTCCTTGAGCCGGGAGTGCACTCTTTTGCACATGTACATGAAGAGCGCACAGATCTCCCTGAGGCAAAGAGCTGCCTTGGAGATCGGCTCAGGTTTGAAACATTAATTAATGATTAGAAAAAAAATTACTGATATGTCCCCTCATGTGCCACTGTCACATGAGCTGGGGACATGTCAATTTCTTTTATTTAGAGATTTCATATAAATTTTAATACCCTCATGAAACCTCATCCTGACCGTGGATGAGGTTTCATGTTTTTTCAGGAGCTTGTCTGGGCTCCGGGCCTGCCCGCCAACCTTAATTACTTTATCAATGGTCTTAAGTGGCCGTTGATAGGTCAGCAGGCATGCAACCAACATGGCTGCGCGTCTGCCGACCTGAAAATGTAAATGATGCAGGGCTCGCCCGATGTCATTTAACACGTCGGTGAGCAGGCCCCACCCCCGCTCACCGACTGGAAGATGCAGCCCCCTGTGACACAGAGGAGATGTCATTGCCTTGTCAGGTGAGTGTCAAAGCTGTAAACATTGTCTAACTGTTAGCTGACCCTGAAGAACATGGCCAATCATGGGAGAATTGTTGCTGCCTAATTCAGGTGTACTTCATTGAACCATTGAAAGCAAGGATTGGATTCTCAAGAAACAGCCATGGAGATGGCATTGTCTTGCCACCACCACCTGGTATAGACATTATACCGTCATATAGTTAGCTGGCAAGAATTAGTGGGTGGATGAATGATGAACAGTACCATGCTTATTATCCCATCCACTTGCCCTCTTGCCACCCATCTATCAGCATGCGCCCAAGCTGTTGATCTTTGACCAGGTGCCTCACATTCACACACTGTCACAGCATAACAGTGTGACTAGGAGGGAGGAAACCATTAGAGCTGTCAGTAGTCACAGACCACAGCATGCTACCTTAGAGTCACAGCCACAACATACATGGCAGCAAGAATTAACACTGAACTATTTTCTCCACTAAACCTTACCAGTAATCATTGATTACATAGTGAAAATTCTTAGTGCATGTAAGCCCCATAAAATCCCTATTTAAGTTGTTTCTCCAAGGTTCAGCTCCACTGAAGTTATGGCAAACAATTAGAAGTAAACCATGAAAATTTGATGCCTTATAATTCAGCACAAATCACATAGGAATGAAAGGGTTTGTTGGTTTTTCCTAATTTTATTATTACAATTTTATTATTACATTTTGGTCTCATATATCATGAAGTGTTCAGCTGGTCAATGCTATCTTCCTATTTATTTAAACGTTAACATTTAATGCTTAAAAAGTAAATCTCTGGTTGGTGCAATTTGTCAAGCATGTTAGTGTAGTGGGTGGTTTGTAGTGATCGATCTGCTTGTCACCTGTTGCTCACAGCACTAACTGCTGGCTAACAGTATAACTATTGTGAAAAGAGAGCCAAATGCTTAAGCCTCTTTTGCCAGAACATTGCCTCTTCATCAGGAACCCCATGTAGTGCCTCTCTGTGGTGACATACATAAGCTGGGTACCTCACAGACCCAGGCTAAATTACAGGGGGTTCAGAGCAGGCCTGGCCCTCAGACAAGTGGCACACAAGCCCATCAGCATGTGGTTATGTGCTGGTGCCCTCCAACCAGTTCCCCAGCTCTGGGTAAATAGACCCACTACCTTGTTGGTGTCTTGGGAGAGAAGAAATCTAAGGCAGTAAACCCTGATAGAAAATCTGGAGTGGAGTTCTGTAGGTGGTAATCTGTCATCAATCAGGCAAGTTTCCAGCAACTCCTGCAACAGAGCTGGTACCAAACAGTACTGGTTTCATCCTTTCCTTTGTATAATACCAGCAATGCTGAGAGGGGTGTCCTGATGATTGGGCAACTCAGGGTCTCCAAACTGTTTGCCCAGGCCAGTGACCTGGAGAGGACACTCCAGCTTCATAGTAAACATTGGCACAGCATGGGAAGAAACATTTACCGGTTATAAGCTCTTGCTTGATTGATGTCGAGCACAAGCGCCTGGGGTTACTTCTGACGGTGGGAGGGATCATCACGTCTCATTGGTTAGCTACTGTTCACCTTAAGCTAAGCAGCCCCCACTCAGTTATGTGCTGTCCCGCCATAGCCTGCTTGCTTCAATGGATGCTTGGAACTCAGAAAATCATCTCTCAACAGGCTGGTTGCTAATCTATGCACGAGGCAAGACAAGCTCAACAAAGAAGAAAGTAGCCTTTTGCATTGCAAGCTGGAACATAAGGACCAAGTGTCCTGGCCTTACCTGACACATACGCAAGGCAGCTGTGATCAAAATAGAACTTACAAGGCTCGATGTAGACATTGCTGCACTGCAAGAAACTAGGGTCACTCAAAGAGGATTCCTTGAAGAGAATTCTTCTGACAAGGGAAAGTACAAGAGGCAACACATGAACATGGAGTGGGTTTCGCAGTATTTGTGATGATTGAACCCCCACATAGAAAGCTCAGAGAGACTTCTTACACATCTCTTGTCAACAAGCCAATTAATCTGATGCGCACCTTTGCCCCAACACTCACCTCCACCCAAGATGTCAAGGGTCAATTCTGTGACATAGTTGACGCTGCCATCAGTAGAAATCCCAGCACTGAGGAACTGTACCTTCTAGGGGACTTCAATGCAAGGCTGGGTACCGAATACACAGCCTAGCCAACATGCATAGGGCACCAGGAACTTGGCAAGGTGATCAAAAATGGATGGAGGTTGCTGAAGCTATGTTGTTACCACGGATTCTTTGTGAAGAACAGCTACTTCCAAACTACACAGTGTCACAAGGTGCCGTGCAGACGTCCAAGATCATGCCATGGGTATCAGCTGAATCTCATCTTCACCAGACATACCTCCCTTAGGAGTGCCCTTTCACTCATAGTTATCACATGCTGACTGTGACACTGACCACTCTCTGGTATGTAGCAAATTCAGGCTTCAGCCAAGGAGACTATACCACTCCAAAAAGAAAGGTCATCCTCATATCAACACTTGCTGTACCACTGACCCAGAAATGACCATAAGTTCCTCAACATCCTCAATCAGCCTCTTTCAGGCAACAAAGCCTAAGACCTGAGTGCAGTGTCAAAGTGGAGGCATCTACACAGCACCATCTGTACTCACTGCCTATGAGAAAAGAGATCAGAGGAATGCTGACTAGTTTGTGGTTTATTGGACTGAAATGGAACCAGTTACTGCAACCAAGAGGAAAGCACTCATAAGCTACAAGCAAGTCCCCAGCAAATAAAATCTAGATACTCTCAGAGCTGTTAGAACCAAGTCTCGCAGACTGCTCGGCATTGCGCCATCAATATTGAAACTCTGCAACAGCATACAATCTGCTGCTGCACCTAGGAATTGCAGATGGATGCATGAAAGAATCAAGAAAGCATTAGAGTCATAGAGTTATAAAGGTCTACAGCACATAAAAAGGCCCTTCAGCCCATCGAGTCTGTGCCAGTCAAACAAGTACCTAACTATTCTAATCCCATTTTCCAGCACTAGGCCCATAGCCTTGTATGCCATGGCATAGCAAGTGCACATCCAAATACTTCTTAAATGTTATGAGGGTTTCTGCCTCTACTGTCATTTCAGGCAGTGAGTTCCAGATGCCCACCACCCTCTGGATGAAAAAATTCTTCCTCACATCCCCTCTAAACATCCTCCCCCTTACCTTAAATCTATGCCCCCTGGTAATTGATCCCTCCACCAAGGGGAAAAGTTCCTTCCTGTCTATCCTATCTATGCCTCTCATAATTTGATACACCTCAATCATGTCACCCCTCAATCTCCTCTGCTCCAAGGAAAATGACCCCAGCCTATTCAATTTCTCTTCATAACTAAAACGCTCCAGCCCAGGCAACATTCTGGTAAATCTCCTCTGAACTCTCTCTAGTGCGATCACAACCTTCCTATAATGCATGTTCCAGAGCTGCAGGCAATACTCTAGCTGTGATCCAACCAGCATTTTATACAGTTCCAGCATAACCTCCCTGCTCCAATATTCCATGCCTCGTCTAACAAAGGCAAGTATCCCATATGCCTTTTTAACCACCTTATCTACCTGTCCCGCTACCTTAAGGGAGCAGTGGATATGCATACCAAGGTCCCTCTGATCTTGGTACTTCCCAGGGTCTTATCATTCATCATGTATTCCCGTGCTTTGTTTATCCTGCCCAAGTGCATCACCTCACACTTATCCAGATTAAATTCCATTTGCCACTGATCAGCCCCTCTGACCAGCCCGTCTATATCCTCCTGTAATCTAAGGCTGTCCTTCTCACTATTTACTACCCCACCAATAGCCCCTGTAGCAAGCAAATCAGCCCCCCTGAAGACAAAGACAGCGATTATCATCACTGAACCTATCAAGCAGATGGAAATGTTGGTGGAGCACTACCTTGAACTCTAAGCAATGGAGAACATTGTCACTGAAGAAGCTCTCAGCATTATTCCAGGCCTTCCTGTCATGTAGGACAGTGAGCCCACCATAATAGAACTCAACAAGTGCATTGACTGTCTTGCCAGTAGTAAAGCCCCAGAAAATGATGGCATACCACCCGAAATCATTAAAAGTGGAAAATCAGCACTGCAGCAGCATTTCCATGTACTTTTGTGTCTTTGCTGGAAGGAAACATTTGTGCCTCAAGACATGCATGATGCAAAAATAGCCACCTTGTACAAAAACAAAAGGGATCGCAAGGTTGTAACAATTACAGAGGCATCTCTTTGTTAAATATTGTGAGGTAGGTCTTTGCTCATGTTGCTGTGACCAGATTGCAGAATCTGACATCACACATCTACCCTGAGTCTCATAGCAGTTTCAGAGCCAGTAGATCAGCAGTTGACATGATTTTCTCACTTTGGAAGTTACAAGAACAGGGTGCACCACTCTACATTGCTTTCTCGAACCTCACCAAGGCCTTTGACCTTGTCAGCAGAGATGGGCTCTTTAAACTGCTGTGGCCAATAGGCTGCCTGCCTGGACTCCTGAGTGTCATTTCTTCTTTCCACGAGAACATTCACAGTTTTGCCAATTACAATGGAGCATCACTGGACGTTTTCAAGATCAGC
Organism: Carcharodon carcharias; assembly: GCF_017639515.1. Taxonomy (NCBI): domain Eukaryota; kingdom Metazoa; phylum Chordata; class Chondrichthyes; order Lamniformes; family Lamnidae; genus Carcharodon; species Carcharodon carcharias. The sequence goes on along the minus strand of NC_054477.1, from coordinate 133,041,007 downwards.
AGGGACTAAAACATGGCATGCATCCTGGCACCAACTCTCTTTGGCATATTTTTCTCCATGCTGCTATTGTATGCTTTTGGTGACTCAAATGAAGGTGCCTACTTGCATGCCAGAACTGACGGCAAGCTGTTCAACTTGGCAAGACTGTGCGCCAAGACCAAAGTGCGTAATATCCTAGTTCATGAGTTGCTGCTTTCTGATGACACCACACTAGCTTCCCATTCTGAAGTTCACTTGCAACAGTTTGTAGGTCAGTTCTCAAGGGCCTGCAAGCAGTTTGGACTGATAATCGGCATTAGGATGACCAAAGCCATGGGCCAGAACATAGAGACTCTACCTTCCAACAACATTGAGAACCTCATTCTGGAGATTGTCGATAACTTCACTTACCTTCAATCAATAATTATTAGCAATCTGTCCCTTGATGCTGAAATCTGCACCAGAATTGCCAAAGCCACTGCTATCATGTCAAAATTGAGAAGTCAAGTGTGGACCAGCAGCAAGCTAACTGAAAATGCAAAGCTCCATGTGTACGAGGTTTGTGTTCTCAGACCCTCCTTTACAATAGCAAGGCATGGACAATTTATGCAAACGTGAAAAAGCAACTGAACAGTTTCCACCTCCACTGCATCAGACGGATATTAGGCATCTTCTGGGGAGACAGAGTGCCAAGTATGGAAGCACACCAGCATGCAGCGCTCCCCAGCATGTTTGCCCTTTTGAATCAGCAGTGACTCAGTTGGCTGGGTCATGTGAGCTGAATGGATGACGGCTACATCTCAAAAGACGTGCCCTATGGTGACCTTGCTATTGGCACGAGACCAACAGGTCACCCCTGTCTGCGATACATGGATGTCTGCAAGCAAGACTTCAAATTGACCAGGATTGAAGTTGGTGCATGGGAAGTCCTCGCTGCTGACCAGAGTGCCTGGAGACAAGCAGTCAGGAAGGGGTGGAAAAAGTGGAGGAGAAAAGAAATGACCAGATGGCGAATCAACCTTGGGCCAACGCTATTCATTTGTACCAGCTGTGGAAGGAGCTGCCAGACAGATGGATGGCAATAAATGTAAATGTCAAACAACCCTTTATTATTTCTTATGATTTTGAGATAATTGCTTTTCTCATTACTCCCACTGGAGAAATAGACCTTCTGAACAGAAGACTGCATTGAGTAATGGGTCACTCCTATCATGTCTCCTTCAGCAGGCTGGAATGCCTTTGGAGTATAAGCATTTAGGACTATGGTTGTTTTGATTACAACAGGCAAGAGCTCAGTTCCTGATAGATTGTTGCTGCAGTTTGTGTTTCAAAAGGATGGCACAATTCGATAACTATCTCTACAGATAACCAAAATATTAAATGTAGAGCTTTGCTGTCATACCAAGTAGTTAGTCCATTCCTGTGGGCATCTGAAACTAGGGTTGCCAGAGTTCTCTATGCTTTATATTCCCTCTGACTCCTGTACAAGTACAAGCATGGTCAGCGTTGCTTGCCTTGGAAATCGTGGAGGTGCTCTGAAGAGGAGGATCGCTCAGTAGAATCTTACTGTGAGGCTGTGTGGCTCCATTTGAACTGGATTTTAATTTTTTCTTCATTTCAGCAGGGGTTTCCAGGAACTGGGAAACTCAGCAGAAAAAGGAAGTGGGATGGATTTGATTCATAAGGTAAATGCATTTATAACATTGATAGTAGGAAGGAGGAGCAGGAGTGTCTCTGTCAGACCCAACAAACCTTTTTATTTTCCTCTACCTCATCATATAAACTGTGTAGCAGTTGCTGCACTGTCATTCTAATTGAAATAAATGGCTGGGAATATTTGAAGTACTTTGGTAAACTTAAGCTTCAGGGCAGCACTAGTGCAAGTGATGTAATTCCAGTTAATGACCTTCATAAGTTGGTTGTAATATATAAATAAACTGCTAAAGGTTCCTGCTCCATTTTAGAGGTTCCAGAGATCTCTGACTCATGTGTGCAATAGTGCTGCTAAATCAAATTTCACTGTTCTCTCCCAGATTAGCTTATCAGAACTTGGAAAGGGCCTTAAATTTGTTAATTTGTGGAATTATATCAGTAGAAACAGAATGGATCTTTCTATTCATCAGCTAACTAACTAAAGACACAAAATGCCTTCAATTTGTTTAGTTTGGTATAAACTGGCACAGGTTGAGAGATCACTTTAAAAATGGTGGCAGCTGCGTACAACAAGGGAAACAGAATGATTGGCTGCTCTGGCATTAGATTTAAGCAGCAAATTATAGTTCAAAATAGCTCACATCATTCCTTAAATCTCTTAATACATTCCTGCTCTAGTGACACAAATAGCAAGTGAGAATAAAGCTACTAATCATGAAAGTTCAAAATCTACATATCAAAAAGGAGTATTCTCAATGAGAAGGAGGATCAATTAATTTATTGAAAATACTCTTTGATTGTTTCCCCCCCGCCACTAGCGTAGTACTAAACATTGTGTTTATTACTTAATAAAGACATTAGAAATGACTGAGCTTACCCAGGACACAGCATTTTGTATATTTAAAAAGCTTCTATCAGATGCCTATTCATATCTGAGAAATTGGAGCGTCAGGTTAATGGGGCTTCCCAGAGCTACCACTGTCACAGACTCAATAAAGGTGGCAAAGTATAGCTCCCAGTGTGTGTCAATGGTTACAATTCCCTGAACTATTTTCCCATTTGCAGGCTCTCTAGGCCGGATATTCCCTCTGGGGGCAGTAAACGGATATTGGAATTTACCCCGGTTCCAAAGCAGTTCTCAGGGAGAATCAGCACTCATTCGGATTTTCATGGGATTCTCCATCCACTCAAGGACAGTGGGTGAGTTCTCGAAGCTGGAGGACTAAGCAGAAACTGTCCAACAGGAGAAAAGCAGAAGCCTGTATTAGAAGTTAAGTAATAGAGAGAGCTTCAACGTCGAGGTGCCCTCTCTCCAACTTTTTAAAATTTTCAATTGAGAAAGAGGTTCCCACCAGGCCACTACAGTAGTGGGGGTTGGGGGCAATTCTCCTACAGGGCAGCCTATGGCTGCTCTCACGTGCAAGGAATGCCTCTAAGTTTTCCTGAAGCACTGGTCCACTGGCTTGCCCACTTCCAGGCTTGTATACTGTCCCCAACCAGCGTAAGACCCTGGAAGTCAACTGGAAAATCCTAATTGACCTCCTTGGTGCCATTTAGGACCTCAACAATCTTTCTTGGCTACCTGCCTCATGCAGGTGGGAAGCCCTGCTGACCCCAGCTTCATTTCCACAAAGAAGACCCAGAGGCAGAATAGAGCCAGAGAGGAATTGGGATTAAAAACTGGGACCCAATCGGGACCAAAAATCCAGTCCTTTGTGTCCTCACAACCTGCTTTTCCACCTATATTTGCATTGTCAGCAAATTTAGAAATAGTACACTCAGTCCCTTTATGCAAGTTATTAATATAGATTGTCAATAGTTCAGGCACTAGCACTGATCCCCAATAGTTATAGTTTGCCAACTTGAAAATGATCCACTTATCCTGAAACTGTTTTCTGCTTATTAGCCAATCCTCTGTCCATGCTAATGTGGTCATATATATTTCACTAAATATTCTGAGACAGTGATACATTTCACTAATAAACTCGACTGAATTTACTAACATTTACCACAGATTTCCATTGATTTTTATTTTATTTGTTTATGCAATAAACAGAAAAAAGCACTGCGCAAGCACTGCAGTGGTTGTAATAAGTAACATTTAATGCCTCAAAACATTTGGTTCAAACCTTTTTTAAAAATTCTGTGCAGCTCTTGTTCCCTGTATGCCAGATTGTTCAGAACATAAGATTATTACAGATGTATACTAGTATTGTTTATTGAATTGAAAAAATTTATCTGGGAGCACAAAAATGGTTGGTTAATCACTTATGTTGAGTTTGAAATGTGAATTTAATTAAATCTTGGAACAATTGTATGCATGCGGAATGCTGGTACAGTCAGAAAGTACAGAGATTTAAGTATAGCATAAAATTGATTAATGAAAATATTGGTTTATTTTTCAATAAGCTGCAATATTTATAGCATTAGAGTTAATTGAGAGAAACCACAACAATTATTGTGCCCCTCGCTACAATAACAACTTAGAATTATTTGCATATTTATATTTATGCAAAAGCAGACCTTTCATATAGCTCCAAGAAACAGAGCGAATTGTACCAATTTTGCATGACAATATAAAATAAAGGATATTTGTGATGACATCTTTAGATACCCTGCATTGGACTTCCGGAACAACTGCCAAAATTTTGCCCTTGATGGGCGGGCGGGCAGCCGAACCCTGCCGCTGAAACGGGCCCCGCTGCCATTTTGAGTGGGCGGGCCAATTAAGGCCCAGCAGCCTGCCCGGCGGTAAGCGCTATGCGTTTCCTGTGCAGGGGGGCATTCCCCATCTGTCAAAGTGCGCTCTTACGTGCATGCAAGTGAAAGAGCGCACTGCTCCCTGAGACTAAGTGCTGTCTCAGGGAGATCAGTGAGAGTGTTACAAAGTTAAAAAAATAGGAAAATAAAAAAATTATTAACATGGCCCCCTCATATGACAATGTCATACAAGTTGGGACATGTTAATAAATATCACATTACATTTATTAAAGTTTTTAAAAAGGAACGTGAAACCTCATCCCGCCAGTGGATGAGGTTTCATGTATTATCAGGAGCCCGCTGGGGCTCCTGGCCTGCCCGCCAGCCTTAAGGTTGGACAGGCAGGGTCTTTAATTATCTTAACTATCTTGTCAATGGCCTCAGTTGGCCATTGACAGGTCGGCGGGTGGACAGCTGATTTCGCTGACCGCCCGCCTTCCTGAATATTTAAATGGACCGGCATGACATCGGGGGTTCCTCTCGATGTCATCCTGTGTCATTTTCCCGTTGGCCAGTAGGTCCTATCCCCAAATCGTCAATGGGAAAATTCTGCCCAACAAGTTTCCACATTAATACTGAATATCAAAGCTTTTTTTATTATTTATTTTTTCCTGAGATGTAATTGTCACTGGAAGGCCAGCATTTGTTGCCTACCCCTAACTGCCTTTGAACTTGCTACGCCATTTAAGAGGGAAGACAATAGTCAACCACATTGCTGTGTCACATGTAGGCCAGACCAGGTAAGGATGGCAGATTTCCTTTCCTAAGGTACATTAGTGAACCAGGTGGCTTTTTTTATGACAATTAATTATAGCTTCATTACTGAGAATAGCTTTATGTTCCAGATTTTATTCATTTAATTTAAATTCCACCTGCTGCTATAGTGGAATTTGAATGCATGTCACCAGAGCATTAGCCTTGGCCTCTGAATTACTCTTCCAGAGATATTACCACTACGCCACCACCTTGCCAACTTCTATACACAAACTCTTCACCAACCACAAGTGCTAATGTCCAGGTACTTTGGATGATTCATTAGCTCCCGTCTGTAGGCCCACACTTTGTCCTCAAATGCAGTCCGCAACATCAGGTTTGCAGCTCCAGGTTGCATCCAGGGGTGATTCAGGTACTCAGATTGACTTCTTTAAGCTTCACCACACAATATTTCCTGGTATGAAATAACCATCTCTGTTTCACAACAATGTCAATAGAACATGAGCTGAACCTGTGATTTATGCTAGTGAGTAAAGGTAAACAAGCATAAAAGAGGTTTTTATTTTTCAAATACTTTGCAATTTAAAGATTATCTGCACAAGTTAAAATGCTGCGATCTCTCTAGGCACCATATTTTTAATCCAAAGGTTGTTTTTAACCGAGTAGCTTTCAACATTTCATGCTTGGGTTAAATCCCATTACTTTCAATTTTTCACACTCCTCCCTCCATCTCACTCAGATGTAACTCATACAGTTATCTATTTTCAATCTGCTGTAAGAAATTCCTGAATTTGAATACAGCTTTGTTTACCTTAGCTATTCCCCAGGAAAACATCTTATTGGCGCAATTTTGAAAAGGGTTGTGGGGGTGAGGGGAGTTGGCAGTTCTAAATTTAACAGCAATAAATCTGTATTTATATTATGCCTTTGATATAAAAAATCCAAATCGTACACAAATATGAATAAAATAATAACAAAAACAGAAAGTGTTGGAAAAACTTAGCAGGTCTGGCATCAACTGTGGAAGAGAAACAGCGTTAATGCTTCGAGTCCAATATGACTCTTCTTCGGAAGCTCTGAAGAAGAGTCATACGGGCTCGAAACATTAACTCTGTTTCTCTCTCCACAGATGCTGCCAGATTTAAGATCTTTTCAATGACTTCCAAGCGTTATTATACAGCTTGTAAATTATGTTTATAAAGTGGATACTGGGTTGGTGGAATATGGTGAAGGGGTGGGGTTGAAGGGGGAGCGAAGGAGGGTTAAGGAGGGGTGAAAGTGGGTTGAGTCGGGAAAGGGGGTGAGGGTAAAAGGGCTATATATTGATCTGCCAGACCTACTGCGTGTTTCCAGTACTTTCTGTTTTTATTTCCGACTTCCAACATCCGCAATATTTTGCTTTTATTTTAATGAATAAGTTGTTAGATACTGAACAGAAAGGGAGAGGTTAATAGGAATGACTAAAAGCTTGATTGCTGAGATGAGTTTTAAGGAGAGTTTTAAAGGAGAAATCAATGATACAGAGACAGGCCGGATTTTCCATGTTGAAGGTGGGATTTGGGAGATGGGATTAATCCCGATTTGATTCCCCCTCTGACCCTACAGTTCCAGTAGGTAGGATCTTCCGGGTTCCTGGCCATAACTGGCCTGGTGGTGGAAATGCAGGTGGGCCAAAATGGCTGCCTCCATTACCAGAAACAATGGCACAGTTCTTCATTGCCATGAGCGGTTCCTCCAAATCAGGAGCTTCAGATCAGTATATAGTCCTTTTACCCTCACCTCCTTTCCCCACTAAATCCACTTTCACCCCCACCCCTTCCCCATATCCCACCAACCCAGTAGCCATTTCATAAACATAATTTACAAGCCCTATAATGACACTTGGAAGTCATTGAAAAGATCTTAAATCTGTCAAGCATTACTTGGATAGCCATAAACAGCCAAAAGCCCTTCAGAATCTCATAAATCTGTGAAAATAAACAAGCATAACTTGAATAGGCACTCAACACTACTAGCCTTTTCAGAAATTTGTCAAAGCCATCCGCACTTATATTCCCCAGGGCAGCTGAACAAACAAACTCTGCACCTCAGAATCCATTAGTGCTTTTGAAGACAGCCCAAAGCTTATACATCCACCAAAACTTTCAAACAGCGAAACAGATGGCTGAGTTGACCTGTAAGAATGAATATTGGCAATGGGGGGAGTTTAAACAATTAGCCCTGGATCACACATTGCGCTAGCCTTTCAATATTTTACAATGCAGAATAGTGCATTGTCTGGTGAAAATCTATTCTAGTTTATCTGAAGACGTTTCCACTTTTACAATGCCGTTCTTCCACTTGATAGCTTGCCAGCAGCCAGAAATAGCAACCTTACAATCACATTATTTAATGGTTATTTACATTTTCCAATTACAGCATTGGCATCACGCATTTCAGTAAGCATACATTGAGCTCAATTGGCCATTGACAGGTTGGCAGGTGCACAGCTGGCTTTGCTGTGCACCCGTCTTCCTGAAAATTTAAATGGGGCACAGTGACGTCGAGAGTTCCGCCCAACGTCACCGCATGTCATTTTACGTGTCAGCGAGCAGACCCCACTCCCACTCGCTAACAGTAAAATCCAGCCCAACATGTTGAAGCCTCTGCTATCAGTGGAGAGTGAAGATATGTGTGTGTGTGCATGTGTATGAGAGAGTGTGTATATGTGTGTGTATATGTATGAGAGAGTGTATGTGTGTGTATATATATCAGAGAGTTTGTGTGCGTGTGTGTATGTATGTGTGTGTGTGAGTGAGTGAAGGGAGAAGGGAGGATTATGCATCAGTTTCAGAGAAAGAGTGGGGTAAGGCTAATGGTGGGATTTGAAGCTGAGCCCAAGGATTTTAAGTTAATATGTTGGGCACCTAAATAGCCAAGTGGTTATGGTACTGGGCTTGTAACCCCAAGATCAAGGGTTCAAATCTCATACTGGTAAACTATGAAATAATGTAACTTCATCTGAAAAACAGATGGAAACAGTTTTGTACTCAAAAGAGTTACAGGGAGATAATTTAGATGATTATTAACTTAATTATTTGATAAATTAAACCAAAGGTACCATAATTAAGTATAATGGCTTCACATTTGGTGAAGTGCGATTTCTGAAATTACCCATCAGTTTACAACACCTTTTTGTGATTGTCATGTGTTTTGCCATCAGATAGTTTAGTTTATTTTTTCATAGTGAGTAAGAGGGATTATGCTGCCAGCATGCTGTCAACAATTAACTGAAAGCAGCAATTTTGCTGAAGTTTCCATTTGCGTTACTCTATAGTTAGACCAGTCACTTTTTGATAACTGACAGAAATTTAGGTATTGTACCACATCCTGCCCAGAAAGTCTTCACCAGAGCTTTTATCCAATGAGACATTTAGTCTAATCCCAGTGCCTGCTTCCTTCCATGACACTTTGATATTCCTCTTTTTCAAATGGCTATCTAATTCCCTTCTAAAGGAAATTATAGACAAGATTTTCCCTGAGGGTCTTGAGCCCCACCGTCAGGTTGAAATGAGGGTAAGAAGTTTGCACTGTGTGGGAAACAGTCACTCATTGTGCTTTTTCCCAGGACAGCCAATACATGGCCAGAGGGTGGGCTTGTTATCCAATCAAAATTGGTGGGTTGTGTCTTGATGCTGGAGGGCCAATCAAAGGCCTTCCACCTTGAAATGAACAGCAGTCTTCCATGGAAGGTAAGTAAGTGTCTCATGATGGAGACACCCAACCTCTTAAATGTGAATTTAAAAATGGCTACTGCAGCCAAGTGACCACAGCGGTGCAGGCAAGGGATGGGGGAGGGGGGTTGCACTGTGGCACACCTTGATTTGGTCCCTGGAGAAGTGAAGGAACCCATAACATCCTATAACCTCTAGGGGAACTCTTAGGTGGAAACAAAAGTAGAACGGGGAGAGACCATTGAGATTTTTGGGCTGAAAGAATAAGTCTTTATGAAATATAGTCTTACGTTCGTGGTGCTTGCATTGTTTAAGTTTTTTGTACAGTAAAGTTTTGTTTAAAACATCAGATCCTCTGGCATAACTCTTTCAGTTAAAAGTAGCATTCATTGGGATTGCCGTAGCTACAGGCTGTTCCACACGTGAAAACATTATTTTGTGTATGAAATTTCTATGGGCAATTTGTGGCTGAAGTAGCACCCAAGCAGGCGGAGAGGGCCTCTGCCTACTGGGAGTACTGGCTTTGCAGTCTGCTGCTAGGGGGCCACCTCCAGGTATCTAAACTGGCCCCTGTCACCTGCGAGGACCTATAGGCTAACTGGAAAATCCCAGTCAGCCTTCTTTAATTGGCCATTAATGAGCTGTGTTGGCAGCCCACTATTGTAGCTCTGCTGCCCACAATCATCCCACCTCTAGGTAAATAGCCCCGAGGTGAGATGGAACGGGATAACTGAATCACCAACTGGTGGGGCTATTTTTAGCTCCCATCCACCTCTGTTCCCAGCACTGTTGGGATCTCAAAATCCTGCCCAATCTACCTCAACAATAGTTCACTTTAGAGAATATTGCATTCTAACTACCCTCTATACAGTTAAAATTTTCTAATCCCTCTCTTAATTCTTTTGTGATAATCTCAAATATGCATACCCTTTCATTACAGAATTGTCAATCAGTGAAGTGCAGCTTTCATCACCCTACCAGAGAAAAGCATAGATAAAATGGAGTTCATGTAAAAGGAAGGATTATGCCAGGTCTATGGACTATGGAAAGTAAATACACAAAAGAAAGTTATCATGTGTGTAATAACTTGTAGGGAGAGCGGTCATAACAAATGCTATTATTTTGTTCATCTTATAGTTTTGCATCTTCCTCTGCTTCAAGCATCCAACTTCTCCTTAAAATATAGGGTTCTCTGCCTCAACTATTTACTATAGCATGTTATAATCTCGAGAGAGGTGAGTAACTTTTAAAAAGAAAATTGTATTCCTGGCTATTAACTGAAAAAAATTACGCCACAAAGTTTCATGTTTTAAACAAAAACTATTACTGTACAAGAAGTAAACAAAGCAAGTACTACTAACGTAAGGCTATACTTCATAAAGACTCATTTTTTAAGCCCAAAAATCTCAATGGGTCACTCCCTGTTCTACTTTTGTTTCACCTAAGAGTTCTATAGGTTACAGGATTTTGTGGGTTCCTTTACTTCTCCTGGGACCAAACCAATGTGTGCCACAGCTCTTAGGGATTCACTTTGATTCTCCTCAGTCTTACTGTTGATTTGTGAGACATAATATTTTCTAGGATCCTTCCACTAGGACCCAACTGGATGACTCTTCAACTCTCCTTAAGCACCTCATGATTGTGAATTCCCAAGCTCAAGGGTTTCACTGCCTTCTGGCCTAGGGATCTACAGCTTCTGGCAGATCTCTCTCTCTCTCTCTCTTTGCTTTCCCAAGTTGCTTCTAGGCTCCAACTGTAATAGCTAGCAGTGTTCTCTTTCTGCCTATTTCCAAGCTGTTATGGCTCCAGATGTAATCCTCCTGTTTCAAAACTGCTCACAAGCTGACTAACTGTTTCTGTGAGAAAACACGCAGATAAACCCAAAATAAAAAAGTACCCCCCTGCATAACCTATTTCCATAGCAATGTGGTCTAACTGCCATGTTTCAGATAGACATTTAAACTCCTCCAATTTTAAACCTGCCATGTGATCTGAAAAGTATATGGATACTTTAAGGTTTTCCCTTGTTTACCCATTACTTTCAAACCTTTCTTTGATCTGAGACCCACACGGATAATTTAATACCCTTATGGAGACAGCTGTAGACATCTTGTCACCACAAGACTCAGAAAGGGGCTAAAGAGGGAAACATTAGGCTATGAAAAGAAACTATCTAGAAATATAAAGAGCTTCTATAGATATTTAAATAAGAAAAGAGTTAACAAAGTGAGCATTGGACCTACAGAAAGTGAGTCTGGGGAATTAGTAATGGGAAGTAAGGAGATGGCAGATTAATTAAACACGTACTTTGCATTGGCTTTTACTACAAGTAACATCCCAGAAATAGCTGTAAATCAGGAAATGGAATGGAGGGAGGAACCCAGGAAAATTACAATCACCAGATAAATATATTGAGCGAATTGTTGGATCTGTGGGCTGATGAATCCTGGGGTCTTGATGGACTTCATCCTAGGCTCTTGAAAGAAGTGGCTAGTGAAACAGTTGATGTGTTATTTTCCAATACTCCCTAGGACCAGGGAAGGTTCCATTAGATTGGAAAATAGCAAATGTAACTCCTTTATTCAAAAAGGGTGGGAGACAGAAAGCAGAGACTACAGACTAGTTAGCTTAATATCTGCCACAAGGAAAATGTTAGAAGCTATTATTAAAGATGTTACAGCAGGGCACTTAGAAAAGTTTAAGGCAATCAGGCAGAGTCAACATGGTTTTGTGAAAGGGAAATCATTTTAACTAATTTATCGGAGTTCTTGAAGGAGTCACGTGCTGTGGATAAAGGGGAATGAGTGGATGTATTGACTTAAATTTTCAGAAGGTAGTCAATAAGATGCCACAACAAAGGTTATTGCAGAAAATAAAAGCTTGTGGTATATGGGATAACATCTTGGCGTGGAAAGAACATTGGCTAGCTAACAGGAAACAGAGGGTAGCCATAAATGGGTATTTTTCTGGTTGGTGGGATATGATGTTAGTAGCACTCTCACCTCTGAGTCACAAAGTTCTGGGTTCAAGTCCCACTCCAGGGTTTAACTACAAAATTAGGGCTGACATTTGTATAATTATGAAGTTCACAAAATTATTACCTTTTGGGAATGTAGTTTTAAAGTTAGGGTAAACGAAGAGAGTTATGTGACCTGTTCTGAAGTTTATCTGACAGTAAGCCTCTGTGGTTTGATTATTAGAGATCAAAGGAAGACTTAGGTTTTTTTACTAAGAAAAAGGTGCAAGGCATTTACATTTGGAGACAATGGCAGCTATCTGTGTGTTTACCATGAGTAGGCATTGAGGCCATAATTGAGGCAAAACTGTTCATGCAGCAAGTGCTTGGGGTCTAAAATGCACTGCCACGAGTGTAGTGAAGGCGGGTTCAACCGAGGCATTCGAAAGGGAGTTGTTTTGCTATCTGAAAAGAGAGAATGTGCAGGTTTATGGGGAGAAGGCAAGGGGATGGCACTAGGTGAATTGTTCATTCGGAGAGCTGGTGCAGACACAACAGGCCCAAAGGCCTCCTCCTGTGCTGTAACAATTCTGTAATTCGGTGATTTTGTGGTTCTATGATTGAGATCAGGTTACAGACTTCAATAAATGAATATGAGAGGCAGCACCTCCATGTGGGAGAGAAAAAGCTGCTTGACTTTCTGAGCTACCACAACCGGGTCAGGGGAGGAGACAGTCTCTAGTCAAAGAGATGCATCCTACAGCCCTCTAAGGACTCCAAGAGGTTTGTCCTGGCATGGCCGGGGTGGGAAAAAACATCATTGGGCTTTATTTCTGGTGATGGATTGAAGGAACTCTCTGAAAACTAAGGAAAGGACCTGGAGATGGCCACTCGAAGTTACAATTCAATGAAGCGGGGATATGGGAACCCATTAAAAGCTGGGAGCTGGACTGTTTGCTATAAAGACTGTAACTCTGTGGAGATGTGATGCATGATAAGTATAAATGTGGCTGTAGTTTAAAGTATAAGTTGCCTTCAAAAGCAAAATAGTGTTAAGTCAATAGTGCTTTTAGTAGTTTTTACAGTAAAAGTTTTAAAACATGAAATCTAGCGTCATTCTTTTAGCTATCGACTGGAAGTTTGAATTTCTTTTTAAATGTCATCAGTCTCTAGAGGGACCATCACAAACTCCAGTGCAGTACTGAGGGAGTACTGTACAGTTGGAGCTATTGTCATTTGGATGAGACGTTACTTAAAAGATCTACCTAAAAGATCTGTGTCACTAATTTGAAGGGGAGCAGGGGAGCTATCCCCAGTTTTCTAGCCAAAATTTACACCTAAGTCAACCTCACAGAACAGATTATCTGGTCATTATCACTTTGCTGTTGGTGGAAGATTGCTGTGCTTATCTGAGATGCTCAGATCGGATGCTTGAAACTGCACTTCGAAAGAATACGTTATTGGCTATAGAGCACTTTGATATGCCTAGTGTTTGTGAAAAACATTATATAAATGTAAATTTTTGTTTTTCTTTTATAATTCTAATCTGTATATTTGTTGGTTAATTAGGACTTATGTCACAGGCAAATGTGAAGCAAACCTAAAGTACCAGTATTTGTCTGTTGGCAACTGATGATGCAACCCAACACCTTCTTCTGCACAATATCAATGAGATCATCACCATTCATAATTAAGGTGTTAGTCAGGTGTTCACGTATTTTACTATGCCGTTCAGTCTGATGTCCCAGCTTCCTTTTATATTCTTTCATGGGATGTGAATTTTGCAGGCAAGGCAAAGACCTGTTGCCCATCCCTGATTGCCCTTGACAAAGTGGTAGAGGACTAACTTTTTGAACCGCTGCACCATTTGGTGTAGTTACATACGCAGTGCTGTTAGGAATGGAGTTCCATGTTTTTGACCCAGAAGCAGCAAAGGAATGGTGATATAGTTCTAAGTCAGGCTGGTGTCTAACTTGGAGGGGAGCTTGCAGGGGGTAGTGCTCCAGTGCATCTACTGCCCATGTCCTTCTAGGTGGCAGAGGTACTGAGTTTGGAAGGCGCTGTCGAAAGAATCATGGCAAGTTGCTGCAGTGCATTTTGGATATGGTACACTGCTGCTACTGTGCACCAATGATGGAGGGAGCAAATGTTTAAGGTGGTAGATGGGATGCCGATCAAGCAGGTTGCTTTGTTCTGGATGGTGGCCAGCTTCTTGAATATTGTTTCAACTGCACTCATCCAGGCAAGTGGTGAGTATTCCATCACACTCCTCACCTGTGCCTTGTAGATATCAGGCAGACTTTGGAGAGCCAGGGGGTAAGGTCCTTGCCACAGATTTCCCAGCCTCTGACCAGCTCTTGTAACCACAGTATTTATATGGCAGGTCCAGTTAAGTTTCAGGTCAAATGTAACCCCCAAGATGTTGATAGTGGGGGATACAGAGATGGTAATGCCAAGGGTTGATGGCTACATTCTGTCTTTTTGGAGATGGTCATTGCCTGACACTTGTGTGGCACGAATGTTACTTGACACTTATCAGCCTAAACCTACATATTGTCCAGGTCTTGTTGCATATGGACATGGACTGCTTCACTATATGAGGAGTTGCGAATGGAACTGAACATTGCGCAATCTTCAGCAAACATCCCTGCTTCTGACCTTATGATGGAGGGAAGATCATTGACGAAGCAGCTGAAGATGGTTGGGCCTCAGACAGTACTCTGAGCAGTTCCTGCAGCGATGTCCCAACGATGAGATGGTTGGCCTCCAATAAACACAACCATCTTCCTTTGTGCTAGGTATGACTGCAACCTGTGGAGATTTTTCCACCAGATTCCCATTGACTCCAGTTTTGCTAGGGCTCCTTGATGTCACCCTCAGTAAATGCTGCCTTGGTGTCAAGGGCAATCACTCTCACCTCACTCTTGAATTCAGCTCTTTTGTCCACCTGTGGATGAAGGCTGTAATGAGGTCTTGAGTCAAGTAGCCTGGCAAAGGAAATAAACCTGTGTGAGCATTCTATGTGAGACACCATGCACTAATTGCCTGCCAAAGAAAATGAGGCAGCCAATTGTCTACAAAAGACATTGTGTGGAATCCTGTGGGTGAACACAGTCTCTCTCAAGAGGCATGATCTAGTTGGCATCTTTCCTTGGCCCTGTCCTTCTTCTGTAAATCTCAGGTAGGGGACTCCCATCAGCATACACATTGGTGCCAGTAATGTTGCTGGGAACTAAGATACAGTAGAACAATTACCACAAAAGTTTCTGAGAACCTAAAGTCACAATTTAACCTCAGAGCACGCTCGGGACAGGTAGACTGTGCGGCTGAATGGGAACCCCAAGTGCAAGATAAACATGAGGCTCATACTTCATTTGAATTTTCCCAAAGCCAGATGGAGCAGGAATTCAGCCAAGAGTCCAATGCCCCAGGAAACCCAAGGGACAGTTTCCTGGTATAGAAGTTACTGGCATTTACAACGTTCCTGTCTCCAAATTAATTAAATTAATTAATTAACAAATTAAGTTGGATAAATTTTGATAAACGTGGGAGTCAAGGGTTATAGGACAGGCAGGCAAGTGGAGTTGAGGCCACGGTCAGATCAGCCATGATCTTATCAAATGACGGAGCTTTCTCAAAAGGCCGAACAGCCTGCTCATGCTCTTAAGTCCTATGTTAAATAAACCTCCTGAATATTTGAGGCAGGCACATCTAATGCTGGCATTCTCCAGTAATAACATTACTTTGACATCAAGCAGATGAAAATCTAATGTCATGAATCTCCAAACACATTTCTGATGGGAATGTATGCCTGTAGAAATGATGGACCCTATTTGAAAATCTAAGCTGTATGATCGGTTTTAGTTTATATACTTCAAACAGTGCATGTATGCAATGGAGCAGAGCAAAAAGATTAAACAAGATGAGCAATGTGCAAATATTTAAGCTCCACAATAAGAAAGGTTGAAGGGAATCTTGTTGGGGTACATAAAATATTAAACTACAAAGGTAAAGCAAATGCAGAATATTACTCCATGGTAAGTTAGGTTTGTTAAGATCAAAGGATATACATGTAAATTTGTGAAAAATAAATTTAGAGGAGCTGCTAAAATTGTAGATGAAAAAAGTCAGAGTAATTTTCTAGAGAAGGTAGTATGGTGGAAGGCATTGAAAAGCCTTTCAAAATGTAATAGGAGATGAGGTTGGAAGAATTAATATAACAGAGGGAGGAGTTTTGATGGACTAATTTATCTTTTGTTGCTCTTGATTGTTCAAATATTCTTATGCAAATTATACAGCTAAATACATTTATAGTACACATATATATATGTGAATGGAACGGACCACACTGATGTTTTGGCACTTCTTTGGAAATTGAAGGTTAAGTGGTGATTTGATTTTTCTCAACAATTTATAATGTGCTAATGTTTGATGCATATAACTTGGTCTTAAAGCCTTTTTCTGTTTGATAAAATATTTGAAGCTTGTTCAGTTCACAGGTTCATGGATGCGGTGCTGGAAGCTTTGGTCATGGAGGTCGATGGGAGAGGAGACGCCATGTTTGCAAGGTAGCCAGGAATCCCTCAAGGACCACTCGCCAAAGGGTTGGGGGTGGTTGCAATGAGTATGACAATTAAATAAAACTCAGCGAATTTAACAAATAACTTATACAGTGAAACCTAATCAACACCAAACAGTGGTCCTTGCAGATGCCCTTATTTTCAAAATACTCATTTGTATATAATTTTAGGCAGGCTGCATGGAGATAGATACCATCTCAATTCAAATTGCTCTTGGAGTCAGTAAGACCATCACTTTCCCTGCTGATGAGCAGAGACAGTGGCCATGGAGATGTAGAAACACAGGAGACCAGCAGAGACAACAGCATGGGGGTGGTGGGGGGTGGTAAACTGAGGGACAAACAAGGACAGTAGGCATAGGGGGAATCAAACCCAGGAATTGGCAGGAACAATACCTCTCTCTCAATGTTCCTGCTCTGGACAGGAGTAATGCAGTTGTTCACTGCAACAGCATGAGTCATTGCCAGTTATCTAAGCACTTGTGTTAAGAAGGGTGCTGATAACTTTTTCTTTATATTCTTGTTGCTGGATCCCAGAATGAAGTGCACAGACGACCATATTTTCTTTACTAACTTTTTCTCCACCTCCTTTCCTAAAGAAACTGAACACTGCATGGTTCTCTGGACAATGAACAGCCTCTGGGTACCTAGTCCATGTTGATTCAAACCCTGGGGAGTAGCCTTCTATCTCTTTAGAATTGCAATGACTTAAATGATTTCTGACCTTTAAGAACTGTGTACAATGGTGTCATTCTGTGAGCAAGCCAGGCAGATAGAACAGATTGCCTTTGGTGTGTTTATCAAAACAACTTGTCTGTCTGTTAAATACAAGGCTGATTCTGCTGTGAAGGACATTTTCCTGATCTCAGTGCTTACAGAAGACAAAAAATGATAACCAACAGTCATTAGAAACAATGTGAATTAGAGGCTTAGCAGCAGCAACAACAATCACAGGGGGATCAAACTCTGGAGATCAGTTTCACATCTTTTTAAATTACAATGGTAGAAATGTTGGGTGGAATCTTGTGGAGATGATGGGGGTATCTGCTGCTGGCAATGTGGTGTTTCTGGCTTTGTTACACAAACTCATCAAAAACAGACCCAGGATTGGTAAACTATAAATTATAAATTGGCTGCACTTATTTGAAGACTAGAACTAATATCTGTACTTTACATGAGAGCTCCACATACAGGTCTGTTCTAGGGATTCAACACACACAACTACCACCAACAGTAACAGCAATGCAGCCTGCTCGTCACATGCTGTCTTACATCCTGGTTCTGCAATGACACGTATATTCTCATAAAGTGATATTGCAACAGGCGGGAGCCCCTCGTTCCTTTTTTTTCAGAAAGGCCCATCCCATCTCATTCCACTCAGGCGCTTGACATCCAGTGGTGGGCCTTTGTCCAGGACTCTAGGGATAGGAGTCCCACCTGCCGAGAGCAACCGGCCTTAACAGAATGGCAGCGTTGCTGGGGAAGCAGTGGCTCCTGCCAGTACAACACGTACCTGGATTCCAGACCAGGGGTGAGTGAGTGATGGCAAGAGGGCTTCTGGGTGGGTGTCATGGGGGGAGGGGGGGAGCGGTGAAGAAGGAGATCAGAATCAAGGGTAGGGGGTTGGCTCTCAGTGGGCATCTCTTCCCGATGCTGGGACTCTTGATCAGGGACTGAGTGGCTTTAAATGAGGGACCCCACCCGGGAACCTTCAAGCAAACAAGATAGGGTTTGTTTGTCATGCTCCCCACAACATGAGCACCCTTTGTGGCATGGGGATGAGGCCCTTATGTGGGCATTGTTTATTTTTTCTTTTTTATTCGTTCACAAGATGCAGACATTGCTGGCTAGGCCAGCATTTATTGCCCATCCCTAATTGCCCTTGAGGAGATGGCAGTGAGCCGCCTTCTTGAACCACTGCAGTCTATGTGGTGTAGGTACACCCAAGATGCAGTTAGGGAGGGAGTTCCAGAATTTTGTCCCAGCGACAGTGGAGGGAAAGCAATATATTTCCAAGTCAAGATGGTGAGTGGCTTGTAGGGGAACTTGCAGGTGATGGTGTTCCCATGAATCTGCTGTCCTTGTCTTTCTAGATGGTAGTGGTTGCTGGTTTGGAAAGATCTGTCGAAGGAGCTTTGGTGAGTTGCTGTAATGCAATTTGTAGATACATAGTGCTGCCACTGTGTGTTGATGGTAGACGGAGTGAATGTTTAAGGTGCTGGATGGGGTGCCAATCGAGCGGGCTGCCTTGTCCTGGATGATGTCAACTTCTTCAGTGTTATTGATGCTGCACTCATCTAGGAAAGTGGAGAGTATTCCATCAGACTCCTAACTTGTGCCTTGTAGATGGTGAACAGGCTTTGAAGAGTCAGCAGGTGAGTTAATCTCAGCAGAATTTCCCACCTCTGACCTGGTCTTGTAGCCACAGTATTTATATGGCAAGTCCAGTTAAGTTTCTGGTCAATGGTAATCTTCAAGATGTTGATTGTGGGGGATTCTGTGATAGCAATGCCATTGAATGTCAAGGGGGAGATGGTTAGATTCTCTCTTGTTGAAGATGATCATTGCCTGGCACTTGTGTGGCATGAATGTTACTTGCCATTTATCAGCACAAGCCTGAATGTTGTCCAGGTCTTGCTGCATATGGAGACGGACTTCTTCAGTATCTGAGGAGTCACAAATGATGCTCAACAGTGGCAATCATCTATGAACATCCCCACTTCTTACCTTATGATGGAAGGAAGGTCATTGATGAAGCAGCTGAAGATGGTTGGGGCTAGAGCACTACCCTTAGGAACTGCTACAGCAATGTTCCTGGACTGAGATAATTGACCTCCAACAATGACAAACACCTTCCTTTGTTCTAGGTATGACTCCAACTAGTGGGAAGTTTTCACCCTGATTCCCAATGATTTCAGTTTTGCTAGGGCACATTGATGCCATATTCGGTCAAATGCTGCCTTGCTGTAAAGGGCAGTCACTGGTTTCTCACTTCTTAAGTTCTGCTCTTTTGTCCACATTTGGATCAAGTCTGTAATGAGGTCAGGAGCTGGGTTGCCCTGGCAGAACCCAAACTGAGCATCAATGAGCAGATTATTGCTGAGAAAGTGCCACTTGATACATTGTCAATGATACCTCCCATCACTTTACTGATGTTTGAGGGGAGATGGGGTGGTAATTGGCTGGGTTGGATTTGTCCTGCTTTTTGTGCACAGGACACACCTGGACAATTTTCCACATTGCTGGGTGGATTCCAGTGTTGCAGCTGTACAGTGACTGCTTGGCTAGAGTATGGCTAGTTCTGGAGCACACATCTTCAGTACTCTTGCTGGAATATTGTCAGGGCCCAAGACTTTTGCAGCATCCAGTGCCTTCAGCCATTTCTTGATATCATGTGGAGTGAATTGAATTGGCTGAAGACTGGCATCTGTGATGCTGGGGACCTCAGGAGGAGGCCAAGATTGCCTGTTGGCACTTCTGGCTGAAGATTGTTGCAAATGCTTCAGCATTATCTTTTGCACCATGGAGCCTCTTTCTCCAGTGAGTTGTTTAATTGTCCACCACCATTCATGATTGGATGTGGCAGTACTGCAGAGGTCAGATCTGATCCCCACTATTAATTGCCCACTTAAGGTACTCAATCAGCACTGGGGCGGGGTTGGCCATCCATGGGCCTTCCTGCCAAGGACTTAATTGTGGTGGAGATGGGAAAGTGGCTGGGCCCCCTCCCTCCTGATTAAATGCCCCTGCCACCAAACTCACCATGGGGTGGGCACAAAAATCCACCCAGTTAACGAGTTTTCAGAACTGTGTGCTGAAAAAACAACTTTACAACGTTTATTGTAAGTCTTCCCTACCAGGCTCTGATGTGAATGCCCCTGAAAGGCCCACCAAGGGCAATGTATCCTTCTGTAGCATTCTTTCAGAGAGTGACATTATTATATGCACGCTCTCCATCTTCATCTTACTGACACTAAGCTCTCTCTCCAGCATTATATGATGGGCAGTGATCTATCTCCAATCTCACCTAACTTCAGTAAGAACTTGCTCCACCATTCACTACGATTATGGTTGACCTCCAGCCTCGACTCCACTCTGGTACCAACTTCCCACATACCTTGATTCCCCGAGAGATCAAAAATTTATTTCCCCTTCCTCTTGAATATACTTAATTATGGAATGTCCACAACCCCCAAGGGTGGGCAATTTCAAAGATTCCTGAGACTGTAACTTTGTGTTCTAGATTCCCAGTCAGAGGAATTAACCTCTCAGTGTCTACTTTGTCAAGCCCCTTCAGAACCTTGTACGTTTCAATGGGGTCACCATCATTCTCTGACCACCGCACAGTCCTTGTGGAGACCAAGTCCCATCTTCACATTGAGGATGGTGCTAAATGGGATCGATTTAGAACACATCTAGCAACTCAAGACCAGGCATCCATGAGGCGCTGTGGGCCATCAGCAGTGGCAGAATTGTACTCAGCCACAACCTGTAACCTCGTGGCCCGGCATATCCCACACTCTACCATTACCACCAAGCCAGGGGATCAATCCTGCCTCAATGAAGAGTGGAGGAGGGTATGCCAGGAGCAGCACTAGGCATACCCAAAAATGAGGTGTCAACCTGGTGAAGCTACAGCACAGGACTATTTGCTTGCCAAACAGTAAAAACAGTAAAGACAGAGCTAAGTGATTCCACAACCAATGGATCAAATCTAAGCTCTGCAGTCCTGCCACATCCAGTCGTGAATGGTGGTTGACAATTGTGGTAATCTGAGGTGTAATACACCTTTAAGAAACTGTGAGCAGATTGACCATGTGATTGTATGATCCAATAGCTGTGTAGCGTGGGATACTATGTTAATGTTAGCCTAGAGCAGGGTCTGGCTGGAGAAGCACACATCAAGTTAATGCTCTGTTGTTTGTGTAAATAAATAGTATGTGCTTCATTTCATATTGGTCCCTGCATCTGCCATATATGGTAATTGACTCACCTGCCGACAGATAAGCATGCAGCTGGTTTGCGAGCAAAGCAACCCCATAGTAAAGCATAACAACTGGCGATGAGGCAAAACACAACCAGTCAATGACACCAAGAAAAGCTGCAAAAACTCAACTTTTGGGAATCAGCCATGCCTTGCAGGCCGATTTTAAGTACATTACAATTATAAGCCCTCACCATAATCGTCGAAACGATTGCCCTCCAGTACGCCATAGTTTGGCGGCATCGAACCATTTGATCAGACCACCGATGACTGGTCACATTATATTGAAGGTCTCACATTTTTCTTTTTGGCCAATGACATATTGGGGGAGGAGAAGAGGCGGGCGACCCTCTTATCGACATGTGGCAGTAAAACATACGGCCTAATTCATAGTCTAACGACACCCAATGCCCCAGATTCCAAGAGCTTTGATGAGTTGGTGAATCTTGTGAAAAGCCACTTTCAACCAAAATCCTCAATAACAACGCAGTGTTTTAAATTCAGTTTGAGGTGTCGCACCCCTGGAAAGACAGTCGCTTGCTATGAAGCAGCCTTAAAACAAGTGACAGCACTGAGAGTTCAGGACGTCGATCAATGACATGTTAAGAGACCAATTAGTGTGTGGAATTAACAAAGACGCCATTCAAAAAAAAGTTGTTGTCAGAAACAAAATTTAGACTTCAGCAAGGCGCTGGAGTTGGCACTTGCAATGGAAAGCGCAGTCAGGGAAATCAAGGGAGCACAAAATGGCACCGTTCTTCACATTAGGAGGGAGGGTCCGGTTAGAAATGTCTTGGAAGCACATTAATAATAGCAGAATTAGGACAAGATAGCCTACAAACAAACGACAATTTAAAAGAATTAAGTGCTTCTACTGCCGTCACAATGGGCACATTATGCGATATTGTAAAGAAAGATTGAGGCCAAATTTCAAACAAAAAGGCAGAAGTCATGAAATTTATATAATGGAGGAGCCAGAAGAGACAGAGTCAGATATTTACTCACTACACAACTTAAAAATGGGTAAAACAGAGCCAATCTACATGACATAGAAGTCAAAAGAAAACCCATTTGAATGGAGGTGGATACAGGCACATCCATGACAGTCATAGGGGAACACATGCTTAATTATCTGAATGGAGAAGGCCACTCACTAAAGCTGGAAAACTCAGATGCCAGGCTAAAAACATTCACTTGCGAAAACATATGAGTAAAGGGTATATGCAAGGATCCAATACAATATGGAAGCCAGTCTGCTAACCTACCCCTGATAGCTGGAGCAAGGGAGGGTCCAACTCTACTTGGTCAGAACTGGCTTAAGGAAATCAAGTTGGAATGGATTGGGATTTTTCAATGCAGAATGAAAGATCCCCAAGAATTATTATAAAATATGTCCCAGTATTGGGGAAGAGCTCGGGAGGATTCAGGGCCTGCAAGCTAAAATCCACGTGGATCCCGGTGCAACCCCCAGATATTTGAAGATGTGGCCTGTCCACTATGCGTTACAAGAAAAAGTGGATATTGAATTGGACAGGTTAGAAAGGTTGAGAGTCTGACAATTTTCCGAATGAGCAGCGCCCATAGTTCCAGTAATAAAGCCTGACCAGAGTGTGCGAATATGTGGGGACTACAAGTTGCTAGTGAACAAAGTAGCCAGACTTAATAGACACCCCATACCAAAAACTGATGAATTGTACTCCAAGCTGGCAGGGGAAACCGCACATACGAAACTCAACATGAGCCACGCTTACCGGCAAGTCGAGCTAGAAAAGGCCTCTCGGGGTTTTGTGACTATCAACACAGTGAGGTGGTTATACCAGTATACCAGGTTACCCTTCAGAGTCTCATCGGCTTGTGCCATTTTCCAACGGACTATGGAAAACTTGCTCTGAGCTCTACCCCATGTAGTGGTTTATCTCAATGATGTCCTAGTAACAGGACTAACTGATGAAGAACACCTGGCTAACTTGGAAGAGATATTGAAGTGTTTCTCACAAGCCGGAGTAAGTTTAAAGAGAAAAATGTATCTTCCAAGCAAAAGAAGTGATTTACCTGGGTCATAGGGTCAACTCGCAGGGCCTTCACCCAGTAGAAGACAAGGTGAGGCACCAGCCTCAACAAATGCCACAGAATTCAAGTCCTTCTTGGGAATAGTTAAACACTACTGTTGTTTTCTCCAAAATTTGTCGACAGTGCTGGCTCCATTTTACAAGTTACTCAAGAAAAACTACAGGTGGACTTGGCAAGCCCCACAACAACAGGCTTTTACGGCAGTAAAGCAGTTACTACATTCATCAGCCCTGTTGGTATATTTCAACCCAAAGAAAGAATTGACTTTAACCTGTGATGCATTGTCTTATGGAGTAGGGGCAGTACTCTCCCATCGGATGGCAGACGGCTCCAAACAGCCCATTGGCTATGTCTCAAGAATACTCAGTGTGGCAAAACAAAGATACTCACAAATCAAGAAAGAAGGCTTATCCATTGTATTTGGCATTAAGAAATTCCACTGATACATCCATGGTCACCCCACCATGTGCATGCTACATCCATGTAACCGCACTATTTAAAAAGGGAGGTAGAGAGAAAACAGAGAATTATAGACCAGTCAAACTGATGTCAGTAATGGGGAAAATTCTAGAGTCCATTCTAAAAGATTTAATAGCTGAGCACTTGGAAAACAGTGGCAGAATCGGACAGTCAGCATGGATTTATGAAAGGGAAATCATGCTTGACAAATCTACTGGAATTTTTTGAGGATGTACCTAGTAGAGTTGATGAGGGGGAGCCAGTGGATGTGGTTTATTTAGACTTTCAGAAGGCTTTCGACAAAGTCTCACATAAGAGATTAGCATGTAAAATTAAAGCGCATAGGATTGGGGGTAGTGTATTGAGGTGGATAGAAAACTGGTTGGCAGACAGGAAACAAAGGCTAGGAATGAATGGGTCTTTTTCCGAATGGCAGGCAGTGGCTAGTGGGGTACTGCAGGGATTGGTGCTGGGACCCCAGCTCTTCACAATACATATCAATGATTTAGATGAGGGAACTAAATGTAATATCTCCAAATTTGCAGATGACACAAAGCTGACTGGGAGGGTGAGCTGTGGGGAGGATGCAGAGATGCTTCAGTGTGATTTGAACAAGTTGAGGGAGTGAGCAAATGCATGGCAGATGCAGTATAATATGGATAAATGTGAGGTTATCTATTTTGGTAGCAAAAACTTGAAAGCAGATTATTATCTGAATGGATATAAATTGAGAGAGAGGAATGTGCAATGAGACTTGGGTGTCCTCGTACATCCAAGGTAAGCATGCAGGTGCAGCAGGTGGTAAAGAAGGCAAATGGTATGTTGGCCTTCATAGCGAGAGGGTTTGAGTACAGGAGTAGGGATATTTTGCTGCAATTATACAGGGTCTTGGTGAGACCACACCTGGAATTTTGTGGCTGTTTTGGTCTCCTTATCTGAGGAAGGATGTACTTGCTATAGAGGGAGAGCAACGAAGGTTTACCAGACTGATTCTTGGAATCACGGGATTGACACATGAGGAGAGATTGAGTCGGTTAGGATTATATTCGCTGGAGTTCAGAAGAATGAGGGGGATCTCATAGAAACCTATAAAATTCTAACAGGACTAGACAGGCTAGATGCAGGAAGGATGTTCCCGATGATGAGGGAGTCCAGAACCAGGGGTCACAGTCTGAGGATACGGGGTAGACTATTTAGGACTGAGATGAGGAGAAATTTCTTCACCTAGAGAGTGATGAGCCCATGGAATTCGCTACCACAGAAGGTAGTAGAGGCCAAAACATTGGATGTTTTCAAGAAGGAGTTAGATATAGCTCTTGGTAGGAAAGGGATCAAAGGATATAGGGAGAAAGTGGGAGCAGGCTATTGAGTTGGGTAATCAGCCATGATCATAATGAATGGCAGAGCAGGCTCAAAGGACCGAATGGCCTACTCCTGCTCCTATTTTCTATGTTTCTATGTCATCACTTCACCATAGTATCCAACCACACACCACTACTAGACTTGTTTGGGGAAGATAACGCAATACCCGAGTTGCCTCACCACACATCCAGAGGTAGACATTGATTCTAGCTGTTTACAAATATACTTTTATCCATCGGCTGGGAAGCCAGATTGCCATTATTGATGCACTGAGCCAATTACCTCTAAGGGACAGCAATGTGAACGTCCTCATCCCTCAAGAATTTGTCTTATTATTAAATTTTCTGGATTCATCACCATTGAATACCAAACAGATCAGAGAATGGACAGACTGCAATCCAGTTTTGTCTCACATCTCTTACCCGGATGGTCTAATGAGCCAAAGTCAGATGAAATGAAGGCCTACTTTAGCAGGAGATACGAGCTCACCTGGCAGGATGGCAACTTACTGTGGGGAGCGAGAGTCATTGTGCCTCCCAGAAGAAGACAACCATTATTGATAGATTTACATAGCGCTCACCCCAGCATTTCCAGAATGAAAATGTTGGTGTGCAGCTACTTATGGTGGCCAGGGATGGACACTGAAATCGAAAATATGGACAAGAGCTGCATACAGTGTCAATAGGTGTAGAAATAGCCTCCTTCTGCTCCACTGCATCCATGGCAATGGCCAGGAAGGCCATGGGTCTGCCTCCACATTGAGTACGTGGGACCTTTTTTGGGCACAATGTTCCTTTTGCTTATAGACGCTCAGTCTAAATGGATGGATGTATACGAGGTGTGATCACCCATATCTGCCACCACTATAGACAGATTGTGCCAGAATTTTGCGGTACACAGTTTACCAGAGATAATAGTGTCTGATATTGAAATTGCATTCACTAGCGGAGAATTCCAAAGATTTACAAATCTCAATGGCATAAAACATGTCAAGACCTCACTATATCACCCTGCATCCAATGGGTTGGTCGAACGGGCAGTCCAGACTTTCAAGGCTGGAATGCAAAAAACTAGAGCGGGACTCTATAGCAACTAAGTTATCACGCTTCCTGCTCAACAAAGGACTATGCCACATATGACCACTGGTGTTGCCCCCACAGAGTTATTAATGTAGAGACATCTCAATGCATGGTTAAGCCTCATAAGGCCAAATTTAGGGGGAAGGGTAGACAGAGGTCAGGAGGCCCAGAAAAATGAACATGATCACCACATTCGTGAAAAAAACTTCACTCTAGGAGAAGAGTTTTTGCAAAGAATTTTAAAGATAGGCCCAAATGGCTATCAGGTGAAGTTCGCGCTGTGTCCTGTCCTATCATATATCGGTTGAAGGTCAGATAATCAGGAGACATGTAAATCACCTCAGGAAAAGGGAAACAGATCCATGAGAAAAGGTACGCCAAACATTCCTGTTGGAGTCTACACCTGCAGAACCATGGAGCCTGAGAGAGTCAAAGAGGCAAACTTGCAGGTTCCTACAGGGGAGTCTAGTGAACAGATAAGCCCTGAGAGGGAGGCTCGGTTAAACCATTCAAAATCATAGAACTACGATGGTCGACTCACTTGAAAAAGCATCCTGAGAGACTGAATTTGTAAATAGTTCATTTTTTAAATAGTTAATATATGTAAAATGTACTCTCAAAAAGGGGAGGGATGTGGTAATCTGAGGTGTAATACACTTTTCAGAGAATGTGAGCAGATTGACCATGTGACTGTAAGACCCAATAGCTGTGTAGCACGGGCAACCATGTTAATGTTAGACTAGAGTAGGGTCTGGTTGGAAAAGCACACCTCATGTTAATGCTCTGTTGTTTGTGTAAATAAATAGTATGTGCTTCATTTCATATTGGTCTCGGCATCTGCAGTATATTGTAATCGACTCACCAGCCGACAGATAAGGAGCAACCGGTTCACAAATAAAGCAACCCCATAGTAAAACAAAACAACGCATAAACAACTCACTGGAGGAGGAGGGTCCACAAAGGTCTCCATCCTCAATGATCAGGGAGCCCAACACATCAGTGCAAAAGAGAAGGCTGAAGCATTTGCAATAATCTTCAGCCAGAAGTGCTGGCTAGATGATCCATCCGGCCTGCTCCTGAGGTCCGCAGCATTACAGATGCCAGCCTTCAGCCAATTCGATTCACTTCTTGTGATATCAAGAAATGCAGTAGGCATTTGGATGCTCCAAAGGCTATGGGCCCTAACAATATTCTGGGACTAGTACTAAAGACTTGTGCTCCAGAAGTTGCTGCGCCCCTAGCCAAGCTGTTCCAGTACAGCTACAACACTGGCATCTACCCAGCAATGTGGAAAATTGCCCAGATATGTCCTGTACACAAGAAGCAGGACAAATCCAGCCTGGCAAATTACCAACCCATCAGTCTACTCTCGAGAATCAGTAAAGTGATGGAAGGGGTCATCAACAGTGCCATTAAGTGGCACTTCCTTAGCAATAACCTGCTCATTGATGCTCAGTTTAGGTTCCGCCAGGGCCACTCAGCTGCAGATCTCATTACAGCCTTGGTTCAAACATGGACAAAACAGCTGAATTCTAGGGGTGAGGTGAGAGTTACTGCCCTTGACATCAAGACAGCATTTGACCAAGTGTGGCATCAAGGAGCCCTAGCAAAACTGGAGTCAATGGGAATCAGATGGAAAACTCTCTGCTGGCTGGAGTCATACCTAGCACAAAGGAAGATGGTTATGGTGGTTGGGGGGGGGGGGGTGGGGGGGGGGTGGTCAATCATCTTAGTTCCAGAACATCACTGCAGGAGTTCCTTTGAGTAATGTCCTAGGCCCAACCATCTTCAGCAGCTTCATCAATGACCTTCCTTCCATCATAAGTTCAGAAGTGGGGATGTTCGCTGATGATCGCACAATGTTCAGCACCATTCGCAACTCCTGAGGTACTGAAGCAGTCCACGTCCAAATGCGGTAAGACCAGGACAATATCCAGGCTTGGGCTGACAAGCGGTAAGTAACATTCATGCCACACAAGTGCCAGGCAATGACCATCTCCAACACGAGGGACTCTAACCATCACCCTTGACATTCAATGGCTGTATCCCACACTATCAACATCCTGGGGGTTACCATTGACTGGAAACCGAACTGGACTAGCCATATAAATACTCTGGCTACAAGAGCAGATCAGAGGCTAGGAATCCTGCAGAGTGTAACACAATTCCTGACTCCCCAAAGCCTGTCCACCATCTACAAGGCACAAGTCAGGAGTGTGATGGAATATCATGCACTTGCCTGGATGAGTGCAGCTCCAACAACACTCAAGAAGCTTGACACCATCCAGGTCAAAGCAGCCCACTCGATTAGCACCGCAACCACAAACCTTCACTCCTTCCACCACCAATGAATAGTGACAGCCATGTGTACCATCTACAAGATTCACTGCAAGAACTCACCAAGCCTCCTTAGACAGCACCTTGCAAACCCACAACCTCTACTATCCAGAAGGACAAGGGGAGGAAACACATGGGAATACTACCACCTGGAAATTCCCCTCCAAGCCACTCACCATCCTGACTTGGAACTATTTGGCATTCCTTCGATGTTGCTGGGTCAAAATCCTGGATCTCCCTCCCTAACAGCACCATGGGTGTACCTACACCATATGTTCAAGATGGCAGCTCACTACCATCTCCTTAAGGACAATTAGGGGATGGGCAATAACTGCTGGTTTAGCAGCAATGCCCACGTTGCATGAATGAAGAAAAAGATGATTGCTATACCTACATGCTTTCTACCTTCGTTGTATGAGTACACCTTTTAAAAATATTCTGTTTTTCTATTCTTGTTACAAAAGTGAATTACCTCACATTCCTCCACATTATATTCTATCTGCCAGCTTGTTGTCGAGTCACATACTTGTCTTTATCTGTTTGTAGCCGCTTTGCGTCCTCCTCACATGTTACATCCACACCTGGCTTTGAATCATTAGCAAACTTGGACATATAACTCTCAGTCCCTTCTTCTAAGTCTTATTTCAGCCTGCCAACCCAAAAATGGCTCATTTATCCCTACTCTGTGTTTACTTTCCATTAACCAATTCTCAATCCCTGCTAATATATTGTCCCAAATCCCATGAGCCCTATTTGTTTTGTAACAACCTCTCGTAAAAATCTCAAATTTTTTTTTGAAAATCCAAGTACACTACATCCTCTTCCTCTTAGCCCCCTACCAGTTTCATCCTCAAAAAACAGATTTATCAAACATGATTCTTCTTTCATAGAGCTGTGTTGACTTTGCTCAGTCATATTATGATTTTTTAAGTGCTTTGTTCTCATGTTCCTAATAAAAGACTCTAGCATTTTCCCTGTGACTAACATCAGACTAATTTACTTCTCTCTCCCTTCTCTATTGAATAGTGGGGCTACAATTGCTACTTTTCAATCCATGAAGACTGTTTGAGAATGAAGGGAATTCTGGAAGATAAAAAAAAGCAATGCATCTGCCATCTCCATAGTCATCTCTTCTAAAACCCTCCGGCCTAGGCCATCAGGTCCATGAGATTTGTTGGCTTTTAGTCCCATTAACATTGCCAGGATGATTTCTCTACTTATACTAATATCAATTAGTTCCTCATTTTAACAATACACTTGGATCTTTTTTATTTCCAGAATGTCTTCCTGTATCTTTACCATGGAAACAGCTACAAAGTGTTTGGTAATGTCTCTGTCATTTCCTTTTTTCCCGCATTATGATTTCTCCTGTCTTTGCCTGTAAGGGACCCCATTTACTTTCACTAATATCTTCCTTTTCATATACCTATAGAAGCTTTTACAATCTGTTTTATGTCTCCAACATGCTTGTTTTCAAATCCTACTTCCTCCTGCTCTACCAATTTCCTGGTCATCTTTTGCTGAATTTAAGATGTTCCCAATCCTCAGGCTTACCACTCCTTTGCAACATTATAAATCTCTAATTCAATACTATATTTGACTTCCCTTGTCAGCCATGGTCAGATCACTTTTCCTGTAGTGATTTTGTTTGTTAAGGGAACATATTGCTGTTGCACTTTATATTTGCCATTGCTCATCTACCTTCATACCTTGTAATCTAGCTTCCCAAATTATGTTAGCCAACTTTCCCCCTCACACTTATATTGCTTGTTTTGTTCACATTGAGACCCTAGTTTCAGGCCTAACCATATCACACTCAACCTCAGTATAAACACTTTTCATATTATGATACTCTTCCACAGATGCTCCTTTACTACAAGATTATTAATTAACCTGATCACAGTGTGAAATCTGAAATAATCTGTTTCCTCATTGTTTTCTTGACATTCTGATCTAGAAAACTAACTGGAATGTATTCTATGAACTTGTCCCCACACTATTACTGCAGATTTAGTTTGCCCGGTCTATATGAAGATTTTAAGACCTCCATGATTACGTATTATCCTTCCTTGTAGCAAGCACTCTAATTCCCTGCTTTAAACTCTGCCTGACATGACAACTACTATTAGGGGCCTGTAAACTATCTCCACTATTGTTTATTTCCCTTTGCTGTTTCTAAACTCTACTCAAACCGATTCTATATCTTGATTTTCTGAGCTAGGATTTTTTTCTCTTTACTGTCTTCATCCATCTTTTATTATTAGAAACTTCCTTCCTTCTTTTCCATTTTTCCACTTCTTTTAAGCATCAAATATACTGGAATATTTAACTACCAACCTTCATCACTCTGTTACCATATTTCTACAATGACTATTTGATCAAACCCATTTTTTTTATCTATGCCATTAATTCATCTATTTTGCTGTGAATGGTTTGCATATTCAAACATAGTGCCTTTAGCTTTATTTTTTCTCTATTTTTCTCTGATGGTTGACCTGGGCATTAATGCCCTTTGTTAAGCTCTCTGCCCTTTTTTGATCTTCTCTGCTGATTTCTACCTGAATTGCTACACTGCTCTGCAGCTTCATCGTTTCTCTTATTGCTTTTGAATTTACTTTTTCCTGAATCCTCCCAAACCCTCCACCCCCTCCTTTATAATTGTCATCCTTGGCCACACCTAATGAGCTGTACCCCCTCACACTGGCCACACCTGATAGAAGTGCCCCCTTTCCATGACCTCACCTGATGGGCAATGTCCCACACTGCCTGCTCTCACCTGACAGGCAGTAAACGCAATCCCCAATTTTATTTGGTGGATAATATTGCAGTGCAAACTGTTTGAGACTTCTTTCTGCATGTGTGTCCTTGTCTTGTTGCCGAGCAACCAAACTTACCATCACAACTGCACAATTGCACAAAGGAGATACTGACAGGCAGTCGAAATGCATTTGCACGTTCCAGAAGCAGCTCTGTGGCGGCCCCAGGTGGCCATCTGACTCAGGTACAGCACTTTGAACATTAAAATGTGATGTCAAGCTGGACACGTGACCTGTTTTGTGGTGTAAAATGCACTAAGTAGGGCTTGGTGCATTAAAGTTGTCCACAGTTTGTCATTTGCAATTGCCTCTTATTTTTAGAGTGCCTCTTCTGCCTTTGACAGAGTAAGTTATGTGGAGCTTTCTACATAAATTAACATTACAATAAGATGTGAGTTTTGTAGATGTGTTTTACCTTAACATGTATAATGCCACTGATTTAAGAATCAAAGGAAAAGACCTTTGAACAACCAGTTCTTAGCAGGTTCCATGGCAAACAATATCTTAATTCGCACCTGATTTACAACTGCTATTTCTAAGCATTCAGCAGTGAGACAACAGCTTATCAATTCTATAAAATAACCCATAGGTGAAGAATATTAATCGTTTCCTATGTGTAAAGTGAAAAGATGCTAAGCTGTTATTAATTTATAATGACACTTTTGTTATAAAAATCAGTAACTTGACACACAAGGGAGAAATATATTTTTACCATCACATTCTTGGTCTGAATTTTTGTGTTAGGAGTAATAAAAATGAAAATATATGCTCTTCTCTGTGTGAAATGAATTACAAAGGCAAATTGAAACTATAACTTTAGATGGTTTTAAAATTTCATTGGTGTTTAAAGCCCATCCTTGATCCCTCTGTCCTTTCAAACTGCTGCTACATCTCCAGCCCTCCTTTCCTCTTCATAGTCCTTAAGCATTCAGTCACCTCCAAACTCTGTGCTGATCTTTCCTAGAGCTCCATATGTGAAGTGCTCCAATCAGGTTTCTGCACCTGCCACAGTGCTGGAACAAGTCTTACCAAACTCACAGATGAAATCCTATGTGACTGTGGCAAAGGTAAACTATCCATCCTCATCTTTCTTGACCTGTGTAATGAACTCTGATACTTACCATAGGTTTAAACTGAAGTCCCAGTTCGGGAACTACGCCTCCTGTTGGGTCTTGGGACTTCTGCACATGCGCTGGCTGGGAAGTGACCTCACTTGTGCAGTTTGCGGTTTTTTAATGATCTTTGGGACTTCTGTGCATTCACCAGCTGGGGAAGTGGCCACACATGCACCATTTGTTTGTTTTCACATCTTCAGGCCCTAGAACCGGCCCTATACACATGTGCAGAAAAAAAAAGTGAAATGGTGCAAAACTGGAGGTCAGGTTACCTGAGTGCCATTCAAGAGAAGGTGTTCCAGGGAGCAGGACATGAGAGGGGAACAGGGAGTAGGTCCTGAACCAAGAAGAAAATCCCAAACCAGGCAGGGACAAAGACAGGGATCAGAGGTAGATCTCATTGAGTCAGGATAAACAACAGGAGCAGAGAAAAAGGCTCCAAATTAAAGAAAGAGCGGCAGGGAGCAAACCTGAAGCAAAGTGGGCTTGACTGAAGACCAGGAGATTTGAGAGGGCAGCCAAGGTTTGGCAATTCCATGCTGCATGGGGCAAATGGAGCAGTGATGTTCTGCTTGGCATGGCTGAAGATCTGCAAATGTGCTTTGAAGGTGAAGCGTGAGTATACTCGGAGATCCAGAGGAAAGGAACCTCAGAAGGCAAGGTTGAAACCCTGGAGATGCATTCTCGTTGAAGCCATCCGAGTGGGAACGATGTTTGGAGAGAATTTCAAGGTGAGATGTTCAAAGATGGAGATTGGAAACCCCTGTGAGGGAAACAAGGTTTCAGTGAAACAGGTTGGCTCATGGTGTGACAAGCATCTGGGTGGGTTTTTGAAAAATTCATAGAACCTACTTTGGCCGCATCTGTCATTTACTTTGTAGTGTGGTGTGTCTGACCACTGGTAGAGTCACATATACCACAAACATATCCTGAATATTAGAGTAAAATATTGATATGGTAAATTGTTTCATCTTTCCAAATTTGTATGTTTCTGTAAAGATATATCTGGGGTGTAGGAATCGTAAATATTTAAATCATTTTCTTGTGTTCATATTGAGATCTCTCCGACCTACTTCTCTGTTGTAATCTAGTTCACTTTTCTTGTTTAATAACTGTTTTTTGTGTTAAAAGTTCATCAGCAGACTCCTGTGAATTTGTTCAGTAACTTGCCTTCTCTGGTTTCAAAAAACAGTTAGGATCTATCAAACCAGGATCCCCCTAGAATCTGACTTGTCCAGTAGTAACATCAGCTGGGATTTTAACACCTGTCTGCAGCTTTTGACACACTTGACCATACCAAGGGCAGAATTTTCCCAGATTTGCACTAAGTGCCATAGCGGGCGGGTAAAATGACATTTGCGCTGCTGGCCGTGATGACGGGATTTCATGCTATATTGTCCCAAACATGCTGTTTCCATGGAAGGCGGGACTTCATTCACCTACCAGCTATCACCCTGCCGTCGCATCATGCCAGGCGCCATGTTTAAAGTCAGCACAGCACTCATCGCTTCCAGCTCACCACTGAACACGGAAGAGATGGCCAGCAAAGGTAACAAGACTGCAGCCCCCCGCTTCAATAATGATGCAGCTACAACACTGGCATCTACCTAGCTATGTGGAAAATTGCCCAGTTACGTCCTGTACACAAAAAGCAGGACAAATCCAACCCGGCCAATTAACACCCCATTAGCCTACTCTAGATCATCAATAAAGTAATGGAAGTGGTCATCAACAGTGCTATCAAGTGTCATTTTCTTAGCAATAACCTGCTCACTGATGCCCAGTTTGGGTTTTGCCAGGGCCAGTCAGTCCTGACATCATTACTGCCTTGATTCAAGCATGAACAAAAGAGTTGAACTCCCAAGATTAGGTGAGAGTGACTGCCCTTGACATCAAGGCAGCATTTGACTGAATGTGGCATCAAGGAGGCCAAGCAAAACTGGAGTCAATGGGAATCAGGGGCAAAACTCTCCTCTGGCTGGAGTCATACCTAGCAGAAAGGAAGATGGTTGTGGTTATTGGAGGTCAGTCACCTGAGCTCCAGGACATCACTGCAGGAGCTCCTCAGGTCGTGTTCCCGGCCCAACCATCTTCAGCTACTTCATCAATTACCTTCCTTCCAAGATAAATTCAGAAGTGGGGATGTTCGCTGATGATTGCACAATGTTCAGCACCATTCGTGACTCCTCACATACTGAAGCAGTGTATGTCCATATGCAGCAAATCCTGGACAATATCCAGGCTTGGGCTGACAAGTGGCATGTAACATTTGCGCCACACATGTGCCAACAAGACAGAATCCAACTATCGCCCTAATGTTCAATGGCATTAGCATCATTGGATCCCCCATTATCAACATCCTGGGGGATACCATTGACTAAAAACTGAACTGGACTAGCCATATAAATACAAGAGCAGGTCAGAGGCTAGGAATCGTGTGACAAGTCACTCACCTCCTGACTCCCCAAAGCCTGTCCACATCCACAAGGCACAAGTCAGGAATGTGATGGAATACTCCCCACTTACCTAGATGAGTGCAGCTCCTACAACACTCAAGAAGCTTGACACTGTCCAGGACAAAGCAGCCCATTTGATTGGGGCCACTACCATACACATTCATTCCCTCCACTACTGACGCACAGTAGCAGCAGTGTGCATCATCTACAAGGAATTCACCAAGGCTCATTAAATAGCACCTTCTAAACCCACGACCACTACCATCTAGAAGGACAAGGGCAGCAGATAGATGGGAACAGCACCAGCTGGAAGTTCCCCTCCAAGTCACTCACCATCCTGACTTGGAAATATATCACCGTTTCTTCACTGTCGCTGGGTCAAAAATCCTGCAATTCCCTCCCTAACAGCACAGTGGGTGTACCTACACCACATGGACTACAGTGGTTCAAGATGGCAGGTCACCACCACCTTCTCAAGGGCAATTGGGGACTGGCAATAAATGCTGGCACAGCCAGTGAGGCCCACATCCCATGAATGAATTTTTTTTTAAATCCAGCATGGGAGGCAGTGGCAGCTGTGATTAGCACCAATGTCCTGCAAAAGAGGACAGCCACCCAGTGCCACAAGAGGATGAATGATCTCCTCTGTTCCGCCAGGGTAAGTCACTCTTCTCATCACTCTGAACTCACAAACTCACAAACCCATCACACATCCTCAGGGCCCTCACTGCCAGTTCAAGGGACATCACCTTTCACTCTCTCACACACACCATCGTTGTCCTCAACACATCTATGGGACCACTCACCACCCACACCGACCAGTATACTTATCAGCCGGCCTGGCAGGCACCCTGCTTACACTTTCTCCATCTCTATCCATGCAGGGCAAGCTGGCATACAACAAGAGAGAGAGAGATCACAGATCAGTGTCGGAATTCCTGAAATCAAGGTCCTCACGGGCTTTGAAAACAGAGCCATCCAGCTGTCTGGCCACGATCTGGACCAGTCCTGCACTGACAGTGAGGTCGGTGCTGCTCTACCAAGTGAGGATCCAGCAGTGCAACATCCATCAGACAACCCATGCCGTGGGTGCTGTGTCCTCTTTCACAGGCCA
Source organism: Carcharodon carcharias (assembly GCF_017639515.1). Classification (NCBI taxonomy): domain Eukaryota; kingdom Metazoa; phylum Chordata; class Chondrichthyes; order Lamniformes; family Lamnidae; genus Carcharodon; species Carcharodon carcharias. Next base: position 133,004,861 of record NC_054477.1, on the reverse strand, counting down.
CTGCCATGCACTAATGATCTCTCTTTGCTTTCACAGACAGATCTGCCAAACAACCGACAGAATCCATGACCCGTGATCCAATCAAGCCCTGAAGAGGAACCTGAAGGCACCCTCCTTGAAGTCCCATCATTGTGCTCACCCACACCCTCCACCAGTGCAGAGACACACACCTCAGTGGGGCCTAGGTTTAGAGTAGCCCCGGGATCACAATCTGGTGATCTCATCACACTGTCTGATCCACAGCAGGCGGTGGCAGGGACATCCCAGGTGTCCAGTGCTTGAAGCACAGCTGGAGGCCAGAACGTTGCTGAGTCGAGTCAGATGACATGCCTCTAGACTTGGTCATGTCACATTTGCTGGAGCTGCAAAGGCAAGCTCGGGAACATCAGGAAGGGATGTCCGCTGCACTCCTCAGATGGCAAGGCGTGATGGATGAGTCCATCTGCCTTCAGGCTGCGGTGATGGTGCTGGCATTGCAACGCACCAAGTTCAATACTGATAGGGTGGCAGCCGCCATGGAGACCTTGGTAGTGGTCCCAATCAAATGGGCTGCTTTGTCCTGGACAGTGTCAAGCTTCTTGAGAGTTGTAGGAGCTGCACTCATCTAGGTAAGTGGGGAGTATTCCATCACACTCCTGACTTGTGCCTTGCCAATCCCCAATTGGCCTTGCTCCTCCACTGTTGCGCAGGCTCAACTCCATCGCTGGTGCCATAGTTGGCCTCCAACAGTGTATACGCAAGAGGAGTGCCCGGCAGCTCTATCTCACTCCAGCTACCCCTGCTCCTCAAGGGGTCAGCCAGTGGCCCCTGGATGCCAATAGGGAGGAGGATCAACAGGTGCACACTCCGAGCCCATCCACCCAGGTGACTCCGAGTGTGTCCGGCCCATTCGAATGCTATCTTCCTGTGACCTCCACAGCTCCAGCACCACAGGTCAAGGAGGGTGTTACTGCCACAAAGCAGAACCCCGAAAGCAGGCCGGCGCTCTCCAAGTCTCAGCCCCCCAGAGGATGCCCGCCAAGGTTATCACAGACAGGCTGTTGCAGTCAGCAGGGTGCCTCCACCTCCACTGTGGATGTATGGGGAGCAAAAGGACGGCAGGGCTAGGAAATATAAGGAGACATAGTTGCATGGCCTGGGCATGTGTGTTAATCACTTGTACAATAAACTCCCAAGAATGTCATCCTGCCTGTGGCTCCTTGTTCTGATGAGCAATGTTCTTGTCACTCAGATGTGAAACCTTTCTGCACAAGATAAAAGGCAGGTGTCTCAATCCAGGCCTCTTCCCTGTGTTCTGTGCAGCCTTCAGGCCAAAGTAATGGTTCAGCCTCACACTCCCTGGAAACATTACTGATGCCTGCACCTCAGCGGTGCTTGTCATTGCTGCCAGAATGTAGTGGGCAGGTGCCACAGAGTTCTCTCATTCTCTCGATGTGTTCTCAGCACCAATAAGGAGGGTCTGGCCCCCATCTCTTCAGCATCTGTGACCAATGATGCTGTGCTCCAGCTCCTGAAGGGCTCAGGTGCTGATGGTGGACACATCATCAGAACTCCCAAAGTTTCATGGCTGCGTCTCTATGATATGACTCTGATCACGGAGCGCAAGCGAGCTGCCCTCGGCCAGACAACAGTCTGACATTCTCAGAGGCTGTGTGAAGATTTATGAAGTGTTCTCACTGCATGTTGCCATCATCCTCCTGCAATCGAGCGACTATTAGGGCCTCCACTGCATCTCCATGACAGGAGCATTCTCACAGAGGGTATTGGCGCTGCCATAAACCAATCTAGAGTAAAACGTTTACAAATGCAATATGAGGAACTATGGGTTCACCTCACTGCATGTCGTCATCATCCTCCACAAATCTGACAGTTATGAGGGCCTCCCGAGCATGCTTGCCTCGTCTAGCCAGTGGGAAGGCCTCATCCTCATCATCGCCAGCTCCAAGGAGCACCTCAGCCTCATCCCCATTGGTGTCTTCCTCATCGGAGGGGACATGCAGCTCCTCGATCTCCTCCTCAGCCAACCCATCTCCCCGTTGCAGAGACAGGTTATAAAGGGTGCAGCAGACGACAACGATGCATGACACCCTCTGCAGACTGTATGACAGGGCTCCACCAGACCAGTCCAGGCACCGGAACCACATCTGCAGCATCCTGATGGTCTAGTCCACCAAGGTACAAGCTGCAGCGTGAGTCTCACTATAGCGTCGCTCTGCTGCAGCCTGAGGCCACCGCATGGATGTCATCGGCCACAGCCTATGTGGGTAGCCCTTGTCCCCGAGGAGCCATCCCTGCAGCTTTGGTGGACCCTGGAAAATCCAGCGACCTGTGACCGGCTGAGGATGTCGGCATTGTGCACACTCCCTAGAAATTGTGTACACACCTGTAGGATGTGTTTCTGGTGGTCGCATACCAGCTGCACATTCAATGAGTGGAATCCCTAGTGATTGATGTAGTCCATCGTGTGCAGCGACGAAGACCCGAGCATCACATGGGGGCAGTCAATCGCACCCTGCACCTGTGGGAATCCCGACATCCGGGAGAATCCGATGGCCCTTGCATCCTCCTGTCACGGTCCCAGCAAAATGCACAAAGTTGTGTGCTCACGAGCAGATGGCATCCATGACCTCATGGATGCATTGTGGGTGGCGGCCTGTGAAATCCCACAGAGGTCACCTGTGGAACCCTGAGAGGACCCACTGGCATAGAAATTGAGCACCATGGTCACTTTCACAGTTATTGGCAGTGGATGCCCTCCATGTCCCCTTGGCGCCAAGTCCTGCAGTAAGTGGCAGATGTGACCGACCAGGTCCCTAGACATACGCAGTCGTCGGCGACACTGGTTCTTGGTCATCTGCAGGAATGACAGGCTGTGCCTATAGACCCTGGGTGTCGCTAGGCACTAACCAGCTACAGCTCACTGTCGCTCCTGGGCAGCGTGTATGGGAGCCCCTGCTGCCCCTTCTTCATGAGGTTGCTGCTCCTGCCTTTGTGCGGCCAGGAGCCTCAGTCACTCTGTCCTCCATCTTCTCCGCTCTCTGCAGGCCATCAGGCATACAGCTAGGTCACCAGGATCCATGATCCTGATGTGGTCTTCTTGCTGCATGAAAGAGAGAGAGAGAGAGATGTGGTTATCATGACTGTATTTAGCACCTTTCCTGGCCTTGCGCGACCACCCTTAAATGCTTCCCGGTAAGTGCTGGCCACCCCTCAGATGGCTAGAGTTGAGAGTGCTGCATGGCTGCCCTGTCATAGGAGAGACAACTCCTAACCAGGGTGCTGAGATTGCAAGGGGCTGTGAGCACCTCCAGCAGTGACTGCCATATGGCCAGCGTTAGCGAGGAGATTGTACAACATGTGCAGTCCGGCTGCTCCACGGTCCAGTAAAGTGGTCATGGACTCCCATTCTGTGCCTGGGAGGGGGATTGTGGCAGTGGCGGGGGGGGGGGTGGTGGTTCAGAGAAGATCTGAAGCGCTTGGTGGTAATTTGGTACCTTCCTGTTGCTTGCCTGGGTGGATAGTCTAGGAGCCCATCCCCAATCATGTCACTGTGGCTGTGCCTGAACTGTTTCAGTTGGAGAGGAATGTTCAGTTAATACAGGTGCCCCTACTTCCTTCGCCTATCCTACCCCTTGTGCGATTCCTTGTGCACAGAATCCAACGCCAGGGCAGCAGTTGCCCCTGGTCAGCCCCCCACCGACAAGTCACCTCTGAGGCAGGGCAGCAGTTGCACCCCGTCACCCCCTCCGACAACAATGGCTTCAATGGCTTCCGTGGCAGGGCGGCATTTCACCCTGCACCCCCCCACCAACACAACCCCCCCACCCCCCCACCCCCCACCCCCTCCCCGGCACCCCTGAAGCCTGCAAAGCAAAAGGCGAAACAAAAACAGAAAATGCTGGAAAAACTCAGCTGGTCTAGCAGCATCTATGGAGAGAGAAACCAAGTTAACGTTTGGAGTCCGGATGACCCTTCTTCAGAGCTGAAGAGAAGTGGAAATGTGATGAAATTCATACTGTTTAAGGAGGGGTGTGGCAGGTGAAGCTGGATAGAAGGCCAGTGATAGGTGGAGGCAAAGGAGGGATTGACAAAGATGTCGTGGACTGAAGGACAAAGGGAGTGTTGATGGTAGTGGTTAGTGCTAAAATATGTGTATTTGGAGGACATGAGACTAGTTTAAGGAGAACTTGTTCAGTGAGAGGACAAATTCAGCCAGGCGGAGGAGATTGGTGGTGGATGGTGATTAGTTAGGCTTCTGTTCAAGGAAGAAGCGGAGAGCCCTCAGACCATCTGGGGATGGAGTGTAGAGGGATTGGACGTCCATGGTGAAGAGGGGCCGGTTAGGTCCAGGGAACTGGAAATTGTTGATATGACGTAGGGCGTCAGAGGAATCGCAGATGTAGGAGGGAAGAGACTGGACAAGGGGAGAGAGTAAAAGGCAAAGCAAAAGGTGACCCTGGCGAGCTCTGCAGAACGACACTGTTCACCCACCTCCAGTTCCCCCAACGTGACGGCTGCCAAGTTCACATCGCCTGTGTGCTGTTGTGAAACACATCTACGTACTTACCCGTTGACATGGATTGATGACCTGGCAGGAGTCCAAAAGCCTGGTGGGATGGCCTTTTAATGATATGCTGATGTATTACAATGAGCTCGCTGCTGACCGTTGCCTGGAAACAACATCGGCGGGCTGAGCAGACAATCGCGACCTGCCTTCTCGCCGTCGTGAAACCAATCGCACCATATTGTCTGCGCATACCTCCTATCATGGCTATTGCTAGTGGGCATGGAAAATTCCACCCCATCTTCCTCCAAAGCTTTTCCCCCGTTGTCCAGCTGGGTGGAACTACATGCACTCTAGATGGCATAGGGTGTCTACCACACCGAAGCATTCTGCTCTCTGGAATTCAGTAGGTTATGGGTTCAAGTCCCACTCCAGCAATTTGAGCATGTGGGCTTACAATCCCAGAGCAGTCCTGAGAAAATGCTGCACAGTCTGTGGTGCCAGTGTTCAGGTGAGATGTTAATCTGAGACTATGTCTATCCTCTCAAGTGGATGTAATATATCCAGCATTGCTGTCCATGGGAACTTGCTGTGTGCAAATTGGCTGGCTGGCACATTTTCCACATTATAGCAGTGACCACACTTCAAAAAGGGGTGAGGCATTCTGGGATGTCCTGAAGTCATGAAATGTGCTGAAGAAATGCTTATTCATTATTTTTACTTTCTTTGCTGATGTAAGTAGATGAAGGAAACCCCCTCCCCAACTCTTTCCCCACCTCCCCCCACACACAAATTCTTCACTGCTGCCACAAAGTTTAGTTGAATCAATGACAGTTGCTGGGCAGGACCTGTAGATTTTCAAGGCATATTTCAGAGCCACTTTATACATTGAGTCAGTGAAGGTTTTAGTCAGGATCAGTTCAAAGCCGGAAAGCCGCAATATTAACCCTAAATTCATTTCCATGTTTTAGGACTGATCTGTTTTTCCACTGGAAGTTAAATTGAAGTTAGTAAAATCCCTTCAGAAACCATTGGACCCGGCATCTGACACAGTCCCACCCCCGCACACACTGTCAGGCCAATTGGAAGACACGTTTCACGCTGGGCAGGTCTTGATTGGTCACCCAGCGTGAAATTGTGTTGTGAACACGATCTTGCTCTGGAAAGGATTCTACGTCCACTTCCAGGCCATCGACTTCGTGTGCACTCCAAGAGTGAAGTTCAGACCTATGTATCACTTATGGGATAGAACCACTTTCTGATGGCTTCTGAAGTGGAGGTAGTGCTGCAAAGCATGGCTAAGAAGAACAATATCCCTCTGTCCAACTCCACAGCACTTTTCCCATTGGTCAGCATTGTGACAACAACAAAGGTTTATATTTAATGTAGCAAAATTCCCAAGGCACTTAACAGGAGCATTATCAATCAAAATTTGACATCAAGCCACAACAGGAGATATTAAGACAGATGACCAAAGCTTGGCCAAGGAGGCAGGTTTTAAGGAGCATCTTAAAGGACAAGAGAGAGGCAGAAAGATAGAGTGGTTTAAGAAGGGAATCCCAAAGTTTAGGGCTAAGGCAACCAAAAACATGGCCACCAAGGGTGGAATAATCACATTTAGGGATGCATGAAAAGACAAATTTAGAGGAGTGCAGAGATCTTAAATGGTTGTAGACCTGGAGGTTACAGGGAGGAGTGAAGCCATGGAGGGATTTGAAAATGTAGGTATGAATTTTAAAATTGAGGTGTTGCCGGACGGAACCAATGGGCTGAATTTTACACTGCGGCCTCAAGGACCCTGCCTCCTAGTGTAAACATCAGGGGTGAGCCCACCCCTGCTTGGCAGGCTTGCCGCCACAGCCATTTAATGTCTGTTGGGTCAATAATTGGCTTGAGGCGAGACTTCTGCCCCCATCTGGGAGGAAGTCCCACTTCCGAGAGCTGCCAAAAGTGGTGGCCACTGCTGGAACCACAGCAAGTTCCAGAAGGAAACATGTTGCACTAGAGCCAGACCTCAAGGTAAGTCCAGGGTCTCACCTGGAGCCAGGCTTGCAAGAGGGGCTGGGGGATTGGTAAGGGGATGGCGTGGACAGGGAAGTGGGGAGGGGAAATGCAGGGGTGGAATACCTTGTGGGAGGCCTCCAATTTGCATAGAGGGCCCAAAAAATAGGCATCCCACTTTTATGTTTTTGTTTACCAGGTTTGCTTTGTCTGGTGAAACCTAGCTGCGCCCTTGATATTAACATATTAGTTGGCGCTTGAAATAATATGGGCAGAGAGACCGATTAACTAAACAAAAAACTGGTAGTTTATTGGAACTAAGAACTGAGCATTAACACCATGTGTGCTTCTTCAATCACCTCTAGCTCTAGACTTCCAGTTATCCAAGAAGCCCCTGCTGTGTAACGATTGGTCAATACAGTCACATGGTCAACTAGCTACATTCTCTTGCAGGTACACAGCACTCCACTTTACCATTCCCAGCCTCAAGTCCATACAGTGAAATGTAAAGGCGGGGGGGGGGGTGCATTGTGGTTATAGCAGGTCCTAGGTATCATTCTGCAACTTTATCTGACCTGGGAAAGAGAGAAGAATGGCTGACCATGGGAGAAAGTGGTACTCTGTGTTTACCAAAGCTGCACTGGGTGTCTAGGTGGAGATGCTCCTTGTTTATGTAGAAGCCTTAAAAGCAGTGAGAGAGATACCTACAGCGATTAATGCCAGAATGATAGCTCAAAAGTCCTGGATGCATTGCTGCAACAACCTTGCATGAGTGGTCAAAGTGAATTCATCTTCATATGGCATATTGTCCTTAGTGAAGTATAAACATCTTAAACATTAGTTGTCGCTGAGGTTCAGGTGGGCGAATTGTTCCTTGAACACCCTGGAAGATGTGGCCTGCTGCTAAGAGCCCTTCTGCCCCTAACTCCCTCCTCCCTCTTCTAGCAGTTTGTCCTGTTCTGCGTGGCCTTTGCTCATTCTCCTAGTTATGCTCTATTCCAAGTGCATAGCCTTCTGATCCACACATGTCTATCAGCAATTGGTTTGTGTAGAAGCCTTGAACCAGAAAAATGTACTTCAGTGCTTGTATCCCTGCAGGCTTTTGAAACTTAAAACAACTATGAAAAGAATCAAAAACTTTTAGAATTGTAGCAACAGCTAGAAGAAATAAATCAGCAACTAAGCTCCAAGTATTTGATGATCCCATTAGTTGGAGGTGGGGCAGGTGTTGATCCCACTGCTGAATGCATTTTTGGCTGTGTGAAATTATGAGATGACAATAGCTGTAGTATTGAGATCCAAAATGACATCCCTGGCATAAAATTAATGTTACACTTGCATATGCTAATGCCCTCACCAATATGACATCCAGGCTATTTTACACAACAAGCATGCGTGCATACTGCAGACACCATTTTAGAGCTCTAAGTACACTTGTACCACCCAAAAGTAGACACAAATGACCCCAATTTTACACTCACAATTAGCTTTCACATACAACAAGTAATGAGGGCACTCAGTAGAGCACATAGCCCTGTCAAGCTGTGTTAACTCAACGCTATTACAATTATTCAGCTCTTCCTTGAGGCTTTTCCCTACCAGGTTGATGCGCTGAAACTACAAAGCTAAAAAGAAAATATTTTTATCAAGAGCTTCCATCTCACTGGGGAGGTTTTAGGCCAATCCATATCCAACAAACTGCTCTGAAAACTCTGTTCACATTTTGACAGTTCCACCACAGTAACTGAGACAATCAACAAAATTCTAAAGAAACCCTACAACATTTCCCCCACCTCTTAGAAGATGGTCATCTGTTTTGGCCAGCAGTGAGGGACAGGAGGGTGTGACTGTCAGTGAGGCAGGTAATGGGACCGAGCAGACAATAGTGGAGGAGCCTCAGATGTTGCAATTGTCAAACAGGTTTGTGGTGCTCACAACCTGTGTGGATAAAAGTGAGGTCTGCAAGGTGGATGAGCAGACTGACCATAGCACTGTGGTACAGGAAACCGTTCAAGTAGGGGGAGCAAACAGGAATGTAGCATTAGTAGGGGATAGAATAGTGAGAGGGATTGACACTGTTCTCAACAGCAAAGAGCGAGAGTCCAGATGGCTATTTTGCCTACCGGTGCCATGGTCCTGGACATCTGCTCAGGGCTGGAGAGAAACTTGCAATGGGAGGGGGAGGATCCAGTTGTCAGCATCCATGTAAGTACCAATGACATAGGTAGAACTAAGAAAGAGGTTCTGCAAAGTCAGTATGAGGAGCTAGGTACCAAATTAAGAAGTAGAACTTCAAAGGTAATAATCTCTGGATTATTACCTGAGAAACTTGCAAATTGCATTGGGCAAATAAGATTAGAGAGACAAATGTGTCAAATGCTCAAAGACTAGTGTGTGAGACCCTCTTCTAAGAGGTGTGGGGAATGTTGTGGGGTTTCTTTAGAATTTTATGGATTGTCTCAGTTAATGTGGTGGAACTGTCAAAATGTGAACAGAGTTTTCAGAGCAGGCTGTTGGATATGGATTGGCATAAAACCTCTCCAGTGAGATAGAAGCTCTTAATAAAAATATTTTCTTTTCAGCTTTGTAGTTACAGCATATCAACCTGGTAGGGAAAAGCCTCAAGGAAGAGCTATATAATTTTAACAGTGTTGACTTAACACAGTGTGACAGAGGTATGTACTCTAGTGAGTGTCCTCATCACTAGATATATTTATATTTGAAATATTATATCTGAAAGCTAACTGTGAGTGTAAAAGCGGGGTCATTGTCGGACATTTTATGGGGCACTGGCACCAGTACAGGGGAAAGTGGGGACTTTGCCATCGGGACGGTTTACACCTGAACTGTGCTGGGACAAGTGCCCTCACAAATCGCATAACTAGGGAAGTAGCAAGGTCTTTAAACTAAACAAGAGGGGTGAGGGATCAAGCTTGGGTAGATGGAGCAATTCAAGGGGTAGAGTCAAGGCAGGAAAGCAAAATAGTAATATGAGAAATGAGGGTCAGAATGGCAGGAAAGGATAGAGGGAAAAAAACTAAGAATACATCAACAGTCAAGACTTGATATTACAAAGGTAATAAAAAGACAAAACTGAAGGCTCTCTATCTGAATACACATGGCATTCATGACAAAGTAAATGAATTGATGGCCCACAGTGAAGTAAATAAATATGATCCGATAGCAATTACGGAGACGTGGCTGCAGGATGACAAAGATTGGGTCCTTGATATTGAGGGATACATGACACTCAAGAAGAAGAGGAAGCTAGGTAAAGGTGGAAGGGTATTGCATAAGGACATTGCTGTAATAGTTAGAGATGACCTTGGTTCAGGAGACTAGGATGTAGAATCAGTATGGGTGCAGATGAGGAATAATAGGGGAAAAAAGTCATTAGTTGGGGTAACAGCAGCCACAGTGTAGGACAAAGTATTCATGAGTAAATACTGTCTGCTTGTGATAAAGGGATGGCTGATTTTAATCTACACATAAACTGGAAAAATCAGATTGGCAGTAATTGCCTGGATGAGGAGTTCTTAGAATGCTTTCGAGATAGTTTCTTAGAGCAGCATGTTCTGGAACCAACCAGAGGACAGGTTATATTAGATTTGGTATTATGTAACGTGACAGGATTAATTAATGAGCTCAGAGTAAAAGCACCCCTAGGTAGAAGCAACCACAATATGATTGAATTTTACATCCAGTAAGAAAGGGAGAAGAATGGGTATAAGATTAATATCTTAAACTTAAGTAAGGGCAACTATGCTGGAATGAAAGATGAGGTAGCTGAAGTGAACTGGGAAACTAGGCTAGAGGATAGATCAATAGAGAATCAATGGCAGACATTTAAGGGGATTTTTCAGAGTATTCAGAATAAGTACATTCCTTTTATAAAGAAAAATTCCAAGGGGAAGACCCACCATCTGTGGTTAACTAAAGAAGTTAAGGACAACATCAAACTTGAGGAAAAAGCATACAATTCCACAAAGGTGAGTGACAGGACAGATGATTCAGAATATAAATACTACATCCTAGGGTCTTAAAAGAAGTGGTTAATGAGGTAGTTGATGCACTGGTGTTAAGTTGCCAAAATTCACTAGATCCTGGAAAGGTTCCATCAGACTGGAAAGTATCAAATATAGTCCCTCTATTCAAGAAGGGAGGATGGCAGAAAACAGGAAACCAGTTAACTTGATGTCTGTTGTGGGGAAGTGGTTAGAATCGATCATTGGCAATCGGAAAGTTTCAGCATGGTTTTGTGAAAGGAAAATCATGTTTAACCAATTTATTGGAGTTTTTTGAAGGAGTAACATGCACAGTGGATAAAGGGGAGCCTGTAGACGTACTGTGCTTAGATTTCCAGAAGGCATTTGAGAAAGTGCGGCATCAAAGGTCATTACAGAAAATAAAAGTGCATGGTATAGGAGGTAACACATTAGCATGGATAGAAGATTGGCTGGCTGGCAGAAAGCATAAATGGGTCTTTTTCTGATTGGCAGAATGTGACAAATGGAATCCTGCAAGGGTCTGTGCTGCGGCCTCAACTTTTTACGATTTACATCAATGACTTAGATGAGTGGAGTGAAGACACGGTAGCTAGATTTTCAGGTGACACAAAGATAAGTAAGCAAGTATGTTGTGAAGAGGACATGAGGAGGTTGCAGATGGATATGGAGTGAGTGAGCAAAGATCTAGAAAATAGAGTTTTATATGGGAAAATGTGAAGTTTTTCACTTTGGCAGGAAGAACAAAAACACATAGTACTACTTAAATGGAGAACAGCTGCATAATTCCGAGGTACAGAGGGATCTAGGTGTTCTAGTACATGAGTCACAAAAAGTTAGTATGCAGGTACAGCAAGTAATTAGGAAGGATAATGGAATGCTATCCTTTATTGTGAGAGGGATTGAACATAAAAGTAAGGGTGTTATGCTTCAATTAAACAGGGCATTTGTGAGACTGCACCTTGAATACTGTGCGCAGTTTTGGTCTCCTTACTTAAGGAAGGATGTAAATGCATTGGAGGCAATTCAGAGGAGGTTTGCTGGATTGATACCTGGAATGAGTGGGTTGTCTTATGAGGAAAGATTGGACAGACTGGGCTTGTTTCCACTTGAGATTAGAAGAGTGAGGGGTGATTTGATTGAAGTATACAAGATCCTGCTTGGCCTTGACAAGGTGGACATCAAAAGGATGTTTCCTCTTGTGGGTTAGTCCAGAACTAGGGTGCACTGTTTTAAAATTAGGGGTCGCCCTTTTACAACAGAGATAAGGAAAGATTTTTTCTCTCAGAGGGTTGTGCGACTTTGGAACTCTCTGCCTCAGAAGGTGATGGAGGCAGTGTCATTAAATATTTTAAAGACAGAGGTAAATAGATTCTTGATAGGCAAGGGAATCAAAGGTTATTAGAGATAGATGGGAATGTGGAAATTGAAACTCAAGATAATCAGCCATGATCTTATTGAATGGTGCAGCAGGCTCAAGGGGCCGAATGGTCTACTCCTGCCCTATTTCTTATGTTCTTATTCTAAATAAAACCCACAACATTGTTAAAAAATGTCAAGTCACCCTATCTCCCACTTTGGTGCAGTACTGAGGGACTGCTATACTGTCAGATATGTCACGTGACAGATGACACTTTAAATCAAAGCCTTGCCCACCCTCTCAGGTGGATAGATAGAATCCGATGGCACAATTTCAAAGAAGAACAGGCAAGTCTGCCTCCTGTCCTGGTCAATATTCATCCTTCAGCCAGCATCACTAAAACAGATGTAGAGGAGAGTAAAATCAGATGAGATATAAAAAGAATGTTGCATCTGCTCCTGATCTGCTTTCAATATGGAGGTGAGGTTAAAATTGCCCCCATTGCTTAAATGTCTGTTGGTCTAACAGCCTGATGGCTTTTTAGCCACCCATGCCATTTCTCTCAGTGTTTTGCTGATCTCCTGCTGGAGAATCCATGTAAATGTTAGGTACTGGTTTGTAGAGTGGGTAAGGCAATCAGCTTTAAAAGATGGAAATGACAGAACATTGAGTGAAGAACATAATGATGCTATTATGCATATGTTCATGGGTTGATTCTTCTGAGACCATTCAAAGCCTGAATGAGAATATGAACGTACGAATTAGGAGCAGGAGTGGGCCACTTGGCCATATGAGCCTGCTCCTCCATTCAACAAGAACCTGGCTAATCTGATTGTAACCTCCTGCATATCCCCGACAACCGTTCACCCCTTGTTTCACCCCTTGTAGGAGAGACTATGACCCGAGGGCACAGCCTCAGAGTAAAGGGAAGACCTTTTAGAACAGAGATGAGGAGAAACTTCTTTAGCCAGAGAGTGGTGAATCTATGGAATTCATTGCCACAGAAGGCTGTGGAGGCCAGGTCATTGAGTGCATTTAAGACCAAGATATATAGGTTCTTGATTGGTAAGGGGATCAAAGGTTACGGGGAGGAGGCGGGAGAATGGGGTTGAGAAACTTATCAGCCATGATTGAATGGCGGAGCAGACTCGATGGGCCGAATGGCCTAATTTCTGCTCCTATGTCTTATGGCTTTATGGTCTTATCACAAATCTATCTACCTCTGCCTTAAAAATATTCAAAGGCTCTGCTTCCACTGCCTTTTGAGGAATAGAGTTCCAAATATTCACTACCCTCTGAGAAAAAAGATTTCTCCTGGCCTCTGTCTTAAATGAGTGACCCCTTATTTTTAAACAGTGACCTCCCCTAGTTCTAGATTCTCCCACAAAAGGAAACATCCTCTCCACATCCACCCTGTCAAGACCCCTCAGGATCGTAAAAGTTTCAATCAAGTCACCTCCAACTCTTCTAAACTCCAGTGGATACAAGCCTAGCTTGTCCAATCTATCCTCATAAGAAACCCACCCATTCCTGGTATTAGTCTAGTAAACCTTCTCTGAGCTGCTTCTAATGCATTTACATCCTTCCTTAAATAAGAAAGTGGGTCTGGCACTTATTTAAGTACATAGTACTCGACATGTGGTCTCACCAATGCCCTATATAACTGAAGCATAACCTCCTTATATCCAATGCCCCTCACAATAAACAGTAACATTCTATTAGCTTTCCTAATTACTTGCTGTAGCTGCATACTAGCCTTTTGTGATTCATGCATTAGGACACCCAGATCCTTCTGAATCTCAGAGCTCTGCAATCTCTCACCAGTTAGATAATATGCTTCTATCCCATTGACTCATGGAGAAAATAATCCCAGTGATTTACAGCCAAGCTATTCCAGTATAGCTGCAATACTGGCATCTATCCCACATTGTGGAAAATTGCCCAGATAGGTGCTCTACACAAAAAGCAGGACAAATTGAACCCAACCAATTACTGCCCCATCAGTCTACTCTCGATCATCAGTAAAATAATGGAAGAGGTCATCAACAGTGCTATCAAGCGGCACTTGCGATACCTGCTCACTAACACTCAGTTTGGGATCCACCAGGGTCACTCAGCTTCTGACCTCATTACAGCCTTGATTCAAACATGGACAAAAGAGCTGAACTCCAGAGGTGGAGTGAGAGTGACTGGTCTTGACATCAAGGCAGCATTTGATCGAGCATGGCATCAAGGAGCCCTAGCAAAACTGGAGTCAGTGAGAACCAGGGGGAAAACTCTCTACTAAGTGGAGTCATACCTGGATGATTGCACAATATTTAACACCATTTGTGACTCCTCAGATACTGTAGCAGTCCATGTACAAACGAAGCAAGACCTGGACAATAGCCAGGCTTGGGCTGACAAGTGACAGGTAACATTTGTGCCACACAACTGTCAGACAGTGACTGTCTCCAGCAAAAGAGAATCTAACCATTGCCTCTTTACATTCAATGGCATCACCGTTGCTGAATCCTACCCTATCAGCATCCTGGGGGTTAACATTGACTAGAAGCTGAACTAATCATATAAACACTGTGGCTATAAGAGTAGGTCAGAGGCTAGGAATCCTGCAGTGAGTAACTCACCTCCTGACTCCCTAAACCTTGTCCACTATCTAAAAGGCATGAATCAGGAGTGTGATGGAATACTCTCTGTTTGCCTGGATGAGTGCAGTTTAACAACTCTTAAGAAGCTTGACACCATCCAGGATGAAGCAGCCACTGGATTGGCATCCCTTCTACAAACATTGACTCCCTTCACCACTGATGAACAGTGGCAGCAGTGTGTACCATCTACAAGATGCAGGAACTCAACAAGGCTCCTTAGACAGCATCTTCCAAACTCATGACGAATACCATCTAGAGGAACAAGAGCAGCAGATTAATGGGAACACCACCACCTGGAAGTTCCCCTCCAAGTCACTTACCATTCTTACTTGGAAATATATCGCCATTCCTTCACTGTCACTGGGTCAAAATCCTGGACTCCCTTCCTAACACCACTATGGGTGCACCTACACCACAGGGACTGCAACAGTTCAAGACGGCAGCTCACCACCATCTTTTCTAAGGCATTTAGAGATGGGCAATAAAAGCTGGCCTAGTCAGCAATGCCCACATCCTGTAGATGAATTTTTTAAAAATCTAATTTTAACTACAGGCCAGTCATTCAACCATTAGTTCAACTGTTTGAGGGCAATTGCTGCTAAAATCTATAAATAGGATTTAAGGTAGTTTTGACTATTTCAAACCGAAAGCAAAACAAACCTAATTTCAAGCAAATAGAGTACTATATTATACTGATAAAAACAAATTTTATTTGAAGTAAAACGCACGTTGCTGTGTTTTCAGCATTGTTTGTTTTCATTGAGGAGCTATAAATGGATGCTCTTGCAGGCACAGGGTTGTCATAAGGACTCTTTATTTCCACCTTGGGAGTTGCTTCACCTTTCTTCTATCGTTTATTGTCTTTCTCCTGCCACTGAAGTAGCTGGATGCTTCTATAAAGGATGAAATTGTGTTGCATATTGAATACTAACAGAATGCAGGACAATTATACTGGACAGGACTGGAAAGGCCCTCAGAGTCAAGCAGAAATTGAAGTGTTCACCTGATTGTTTGCTTAATTAGTCCATAGAATGTACCCCCTTGTAGATCACCCATATACCTGACCTTGGGAAATGCACTGGCCCCACCAACTAAGGTAGAAGTGGATATTGCTTGCCTCCCAATAGCCACCTGATGAGGCGGGCAGGTCTGTGAAGAGGGCACTGGACCGGAGGATGAACATTTCCAGGTAAGTGAGCATTGATACGAAAAAAATGGCAATGAGTGCCATAGACTAGATACATGTTAAGCAAACTGAATCACTAACTGCTTAAATAACAAAAGCATAAACATAAACAGCTTTAAAAGGCCACATTGACAACCCATTGGATTCTTGGGAATCTTACAACCTTTTCCATCTGTAACCGGTATCCATGGGAAAGCAGATGAACTTTATGGGTTATACACTCAATGGATCTGTGATGATCTTCAACATCTGTTGTCTGCAGACTGAGTGATATGGGAGATGTTTCCATTGAAGTCTAAGAGGAACCAGAAGTGGAAAGGTTGAGTGCCACTGTCAGTTTTACTGCAACTGGCAATGCAAATAAGGATGCTAAAGCTGGTTGCAGACTCTCCTGTAACAGTTGGTAAACTTCATGGTTTCTCAGAGGCATTTCCATCTCTGGATTCACAAATCCTCAGATTGATGGAGATTGAAATTTAATGGCCTGTAAAGTCTACTTCCAGTGAGTTGGTGTGGTTCTGATGTAGCTCTACAAGTCAGCTGTCAGTGTACTACTTCTCCTGGGAAACGCAGCAGAAAAGACATTTTGGGTCAGTGCAATAATCATGTGCTCCCGAACAGGTAGGGTCAGGAACCTTCACTTAACAAGGTTCAGCTTCATGAGGATCCAAAACTGCCCACAAACACTGAAGAAAAGAGCTCAGTCGCTGTTCTTAAACTGATTTTCCAGCACACCATGAAGTCAGTGGCTGTGACAAATTGCATTACTTCTGCTTTACTGCTCTGACTATTTTACACAGGCATCCCTAACCTCAGGACCCAACTGAAGTGTTGCCATGGAAAATGTGATAGCTAATGTTGCTCCATTATCACTGCCAAATTTGCATTTAGTTGCCAAGAAGTGGATGGATTCTAACACTGTCCATTGTCACCTCCAGAAGAAAGTCATAATTTTATAACACACTCATGGAAAGCAGGCAGGAAATCCAGCCTATGTTGTGTGGAGCAAGAGAGAGGCAGACAGAAACAATGGAAGGCAAAAAAGAAATCTAAGAGAGTGAACAAAAAGAATTGAAGAGAAAGAGATTATAGCTACAGCTATAGGAAAATAAAATACTTCTTTATTATTTTGTTCATTAATACCATCACAGGTAGTCAAATATTATTATAGTATAATGTTTTGTGATACTAAGTTTATCTAACTTTATAATGAAACATTCTATTTGTGGTTTATGTTGAATACAATGTGAGAAAAATGTCTGATTTGTCTGCGGAACACTAAAGCTTTTTCGCTTGAATTTCATATTCATAAAAAATCCAAAAGCAATTAATCGCTTAGAAGAATACACTGTACAGTTCTCAATCTATTTTATAGCTTTCAGAATGATGAAGCAGAGTTTCTGCTAAAGTTACATTAATGAGCAGGGTATCAAACGCTATAAGATTGGAGTCACCAGGAATTGAAGATTAATCTCCAAAGCACAACTCAAGGAAGCCTGGAGAAAATCCATAGGGCATTAAAAAGTAACCTGCTAATTCAATGTATTTGATCAATTCTGATAACCAGTTGTAAAATTATTGGAGCTGGGGAACCAAGTAGCTTTGATACTTTTTTTTCTTCAATTAAAGGAAGCGGGCATCACGGTCAAGGACAGATTTATTGCCCATTTCTAACTGTCCTTGAGAAGGTTGTGGTGAGTCACCCTCTTCAGTACCACTGAGTGTCTTATTTGGCCATTTCAGAGGGCACTTAAGAGTCAATCACATTGCTGTTGGTCTCGAGTCGCTTATATGCCAGAACTGGAAGGGACATCAGACCTCCTTCCCTAAAAGACATTAGTGAACTAAATGGGTTTTTACAAAGGTCCTGTGATTTCATAATTACTGATACTGCATTTTTATTCCAGACTTATTTAATTGAATGCAAATTCTATACCTGCTGTGATGGAATTATGAATTCATGTCTTTGGATCATTAGTCTCTCCCTGAAACTCAAATGCTCTCTATCCACCAGATGATTACATGCCATTACCCCTGATCATAGGTCTGTTTTTTTTCCCCTCCTTGCAGGACAAGAGAGCACAGACAGTAGTGAGAGGCAGAGAATCAAAGATATTGGCGTCTGCCTGAAGCATGAGTGGGTCAATATTGTGTGGTACTACCTTCATGCACAGATAGGCTCATTAACTGCACGGAACTTAAAACATGGCAATCACACAAATCCATACAGACCCTGAGTAAAGACTTATAAACTCTGGCTTCCCCCTTAAATAGGATGACAGATACCCTAGCCTTGACTTTGTGGTGTCCCAGTGATTTACAGAAGAGTAATTTTCCAGTATTGTAGCTGCAGTGAAATGTTGCTGAGCCATGAGACAGATAATGTTGAAAGGGGACTTGAAAATTGGAACTCTACTCTAAGTGCTCCATTTCTCACCCACTTACCTCTCAGTCAGTATTCAACATGCTGTCTTCTATCCTGATGGATGAGTCTGCTCCTGCACAGGTGTAGGTGGAACAGTCTTTGGTGGGGCCCTCACAGGCTCTAAAATCTAGAGGACATGAACCAAGAGCATCTCAGCGGTCAGAAAATGGATCTGAGCAGCCTGCCTCTTACTGCTGCTCAGGCCTCAGGCATTGCACCACCTCGAATTGCTAGGAAAAGGAAGATTTGTAGTTGCATAAGGGTATGCATGTGGGCATCTTAGTCAATGATTTGTTGTTAATTTTCTGTTCTTTGCTTGAAGCACATAAATATCATTGCTTTGC
The DNA here is from genome assembly GCF_017639515.1 of Carcharodon carcharias. Classification (NCBI taxonomy): domain Eukaryota; kingdom Metazoa; phylum Chordata; class Chondrichthyes; order Lamniformes; family Lamnidae; genus Carcharodon; species Carcharodon carcharias. Next base: position 132,986,389 of record NC_054477.1, on the reverse strand, counting down.
ACCACTTTCCCCTCTTGCCGATGTGAAAGGAGTGATTGGTTGTTTGCTGGCTGCTTTGTGTCAGTGACATTGGGGGTGAGGGAAAAGTGGCTGTTGCATGGTTGAGATGGTCTACTGGTGGAACCTATGTGAACCTCAATATAATCCTGAACAGCAATGTGCACAGTCGGTGGTGCATTGCCCTCATCACCTTCTTCCTCATCATTCTTTTCACAATCCTCTGAAGAGGATCTGTGTTCTATGCATTACTCTTGCAGACCCACACATCTCTGCTGCTCCCCTATCTCCTTCTCCTGTCTCCCCACTGCCCTCTCTGCTGCCCCTCCCTCTCCCCTGCTCATCTCTGTCCTGTGTTGGTACAGTTCTGTGACCCAGCTATTGCTGGTCATCCTGGTTCTCACCTTAATGATCCATCACAGATAATACTTAATTCTCCCTCCATGGTTATCTTAATAGACAGTGCAATGCTTAGAGATTAATTCTCCAATAGACAACATGTGTCCAATCCATCAAAGTGGACATTGCTTAAACAATTAAAACAATTGCATTTCTTCCTTCATTTCTGAAGTAAGGTCCTTGATCTGAAACATTGTCCCTGATTTTTGTGGAGTTGGACTGATCCTGTAGACATTTAAAAATAGTGAGCAGGGCATGATTCCAAGGTTCCCGCCCCTATTCCCGATGCCGGCAATTTTTTGCCAGCATGAGATGAGGGTACCAGTAGAGAGCCCGCGCCCTGCACTCCTGACCTGATAAGTTCTATTGTGGAGGTAGGCATCCCTGCAATTTTCGTGGAATCCAGCCGGCTTCTAAGGGACTCATGATCACGATCCCTCAGAGGAGCTGTGAATCATTGTTTGGATCTGGGAACCTTTTGGAAAGTAAGGTTAAAAGCTCTCACCTATGTCCCCTCCAAACCATCCCAGCCTGTGTAAATAGAACTTTGCTGAACTAATCCATTAGTGATTCTTGGAGATCAGCCAAGCATTCATAATGAGGCTATTTGGCAACTATATCAACAGAAACAGATGGTGGATGGTCAGACATCTGTTTCTCCGGATGGTCTCATCATGACTGCTTGGCTGAGCTCCAAGAGATGTCTTTAGAGGCATGAGTGTGGGTGGGGAGTTGAAAGAATGAGGGGTGAGGGCTAGAGGACCTAACAGCTTTTTATAAAACTGGTACGAAGTCCTGAAGAGCCAAGGTAGGCCTTCTCACCTCGGCACATGCCTGTCTTCATGGCTACATCCGAATTGCTTCTGGGGTTGGCGGGCCCCACTCAACCCTGCCCCCTACCTCCCCAGACTGAAAATAAAGCTTTCAGGGACCATTTATATGGAGACAGGTTTGTGAGTCAGGAAACTTCCCCACTCAAACTTCCCACCTCATTAGCAAAAATCCAACCCATTGACCTTGTTTCTCTCTCTTCACATGCTGTCAGGCCTGCTGAATATTTCCAGCATTTGTGTTTTTATCTCAGACAATGTCTGTTGCTTCTTCTGGAGGTAGGCATAATAGTTAGTGATACTATTCAAACATCCAATACTGAGGAAGGCTTAGTAACTGTTTAGTTATGTGCAAAAAAAATTGTATACAGGCTCATGTGTCACTGAATAAAAGTAACAAGAAATTTTAGCCTGTGTATACAGGAACCTCTTCATGATTTTTCTAGAAATACCAAGCAGAGGTAAATTCCATTCATGAATTTATAATGTCACTATACTGACCAGAGCAATATTTACCTATTGGTCAGAAATGTCACAGAAGTGGTCAAGTTGCATCATTTTTTTTTGTTTAGAATACTACTACACTGACTTGGAAATTGGCACAACTGAGTGCCAGATTAATATTGAGAGGAGGGAATAGAAAGATTCTAGCGTGTGACTGTGCTATTTCAGTCAGTCAACTTTCCATTACCACATTCAGCAATTTGCAATCACATTTTTTAGAACTGACAGATTTGAAAAGAAAACCATCTACTGAGCAATTGCTAAGTTAATCTAGGCAACTGGCTTCAAATTCCCAACATTTATTTTCAAAAAATTGGTTTCTTTCCTGTGCTATCTAAACCTGCGAAAACAATTAAAATAAAATAAAAAAAAAGGTTAAATATCAACAAAGTTTCCAAAAATAACCTTTCTGACATCTGAACACCAATACACAATATTCAGCTTGAAACCTAGCAAGACATCTTGTATTAAGTGAGAGTGAAAACCATGATCAGGTATGTTTTTACTGAATACAACGGCAGAAGAGACATTTGACATTTCTGCCTTGAAGAAATAATTAATCTACGTTGTAGAAGTGGAATTAAATGCGATTTCAACCTGCTTTCTGGTTTCTAAATGTTCGGCATAAATCAGAGTTCCTTATAATTCACATTTTCAAAGAATTTTCCACACTTTTTTTTTTACATATTTTAACTTCAATGTTTTTGACCTCGGATATGTCTAGGCTAGTTTCACAGCCAATCCGACATGAAGTTCAACTGGTGGAATTTGACATCACCATCAGTAAAAACCCTTTGAGTTGAGATACAACATAGGGCAGAATGTTATGTCTCGGGGGCGGGCGCGCGCCATACCCGATTGGGTGTAAAATAGCACAAGAAGATGTCAGGCAAGTGTCCTGATGTCATCCCACATGCGCGCAATCTTCAGGTCAGTGGGCACGTGGGTGTCAGAGCCGTGCCAGCCATCAATCAAAAGGCCATTAAAAACAGTTAAACCCGATTTGATGTTGCCCATGCAATTTCGCGCTTATTGCGCAGGCAAAATGGGTAGGTAGGCAGCCCACATCTTGCAAAACCTCATCCAAGGGTGGGATAAAAAGGGTCAGCAGCATTGCCAGTGTGAATAGTGAGCAGTTTGGGAGATAATTTGCTGCTGGTTGCTTATTTGAACTTGACAGCTTCATCTCTGTCCTGGGCTTCATTCTTAGCATTTCCAGGCCTCATTTCAGGACTCATTAGTGTCTACTAGGCCCCCAGAGGATTTTGACTATGGGGAACCTTCCAGGTATCCGACAGCCTTCTGTTATCCTGGTAATGGGGATTGTGGTCTCCGCTGGAGGCATCTCCTCCTCTGAGGAAGAGAGAGGCAGAAAGGAGATGAGGTCAAGTGTCCCAATTCAGCTTCCAGGGGAGCGACCTGTGGGAGGAGAGGCGCAAGCACAAGGGGCCACAGGAGATGCCACTATCCTGCTGCCAGTGTTTACAGGTGACGATGCAGCTACCTCAATATGTCTGAGGTGCAATGCTAAAGGTGGCTCCACCTCTCCAGAGTGACCGTGACCTCCATTTTCATATGATTGAGCCTGAGATCACCACTAAATGTGTGGGTGGAAACCACATGCCAGTGGCTCTGAAGGTGACAGTGGCCCTCAACTTCTATGCCTCTAGCTCTTTCCAGGGGTCAATGGGGGACGTGTGTGGGGTGTCCCAATCAGCTGTCCATAGTTGTGTCAAGCTGGTGACTGAAGATTTTTTCAGGTGGGTATTGACATTTATTCATTTTCAAATGGATGAGGCCAGCCAGGCTGAGACAGCCAGAGGGTTTGCAACGATTGCTGTGTTCCCTGCATCCAGGCTGGAATCAACTCTACACATGTAGCTATCAAGGGGCCAGTGGGTCATCTGGATGCTTTTGTCAATAGGAGGGGATTCCACTCAATGAACATCCAGATAGAGTGTGACCACAGGACGCAGATTCTGCAAGTCTGTGCAAGGTACTTAGACAGCTCCCATAATGCTTACATCCTCAGACACTCACAGATGCCAAGGCTATTCAGTGTTCCAGCCCCACTGGATGGATGGCTGCTGGATGGCAAGGGCTATCTGTTGAAAAGGTGGCTTATGACGCTTCTCTGCCACCCAAGAACAGAGGCAGAGCAGCGGTATAGTAGGAGTCATGCATCCACAAGGGCAGTGATAGAGAGGACCATCGGTCTTCTGAAGATGCACTTTCAATGCCTGGACCATTCAGGGAAAGCACTACAATACCTCTCAGGCCAGCTATCACTGATAGTGGTTGCATGCTGTGCTCTCCACAACCTGGCTCTGGCAAGGGGGGACCCACTGGAGGAAGAGGATTTTGATGCAGCTTCACAGGCCACAGAGGACAAATCCAGTAGTGAGTCAGAAGAGGAACATAGTGAGGAGAATGCTGAGGGTGTGGAGGCAGATATCTGGATCCTGCAGGGAGGCATGGACACCACAGATGCCTTGATCCAACACTCCTTCAACTAGGCTGCCAAAGATCTGCTTCATGCCCTCATGCCAGGGCTGCTGCCTCCATTCCAGATGCCTGAAATTGCCCTTTCATTTGAACCCAAAGTTCACTCAATGCCTGTGCAATAAAGTTTAGATCCACTCACATCACTCAGGCCATTATAACAAAAACAAAATTTATTTCATTCTCACAATCCAAACAATTTAATAAAACCTGTCTGGTCTTCACACCCAGACCAGTAAACATAAACAAAATATTACAGAACAGAAGATCACCTGTGAACAGTCCCTCTTGTGCTCATGGTGCCTTAAACATACGTTTGTGGGTGCTATGTCTTGGTGCTGCCCCACCATCTCTCACTGGCATCAGCATTGGAGGCAGCCTGCTGACTCTGCTGTTTTGTTGGCCTTGGCAGTCGTCCTCTGGCCAGCAGAGCTTGTGCTGGCCCCATCTGGGAGGAAGCGGCCAATGCCACGGCTGGCATCTCCCCAGTCATCGCAGCCTCATCAGATGCCATGGTCACTGGAAGATGGGCGGAGAAGCTGCTGCCATCATCTAGAGCACCCTGAAGGGTCCCACAGAGACAACAAGCAGCTCGTGCACCAACGTGTGGTCGCTCTGGACCTCCCAGCTCACCATCGATGGATGGGCTGGGATATTGGGTGTTTCATCCATCTCCCACACTGGCACTGACCACCTGAGGTCATTACCTGTGTGAGGGCTTGCAGGTCCGAGCACAACCCCCGGAACCCCCGAATCTGTCCCTGGAGCTGCCTTTCCATGAAAGTCGCCACTCCCTCAATTTAGGATGCAGTGCGCGTGGCCATGAGGGTCAACACAGTGCCCATGCTCCACATGGGCTACTCCATAACAGAGACCATAGCACACATACCCTCATGGATCCGCGCCAATCCTCCCACACATCCCGCTGGACATTCAGCATCTGCCACCTAATGGACGACTCCAGATGCTCATCTGACTTCAATTCAGCATCGTGCTGGTCTCCAGCAGTCCTCCGACTGTCAGCACCCTGGACACTCTCTGCCTCCGTCTGCTCCTCAAATGAGTGTGAAGTGCCCTCACTGCTGTGCTCCGAAGATCTAACACCCACCAATGTGCTAGTATCTGCACTGGTGTCCAGTTCAGAGAGCAGGTGTGATGCAGGTGCAGCTGATGCCCAGAGGTCATCAGGGATGGCTCTTCGGGGTCCCAGGAATTAGTGCATGCTGGTGAATCTCAGGGAGAACAACGACATGTTATTAGTTCATGTCATCACACTGTCACCGTGCATGCCAGGTGCCCTGGTGAGACAATGGAGGTCTGCATCATGGTGCCATTGTCTTTCAATGATCATTGGGGACTCCAGTTTTGAGGTTCCCATCACTGAAGAGATTACACGAGAATGTTTGCTCCATCCAAAAATTTCACCTCTGTGCACTGCACTCTTATCTTCATCTGACACCCCAGCCTCTCTGCGGCCAGTTGACCAAGGTGCAAGGTACCTACTGCTCAAATCTTGTAAGGATTAGGAGGTTTGAGGGGACTCCGCCAGTCCGTGACCTTTCAATGTTGTTATGGTTCTTCTTTTCCTGACAAGACAGAGGAGCATGAGCCCACTCTCTACCTGCAGCACAATTGCAACCTGGCCAACCCTACCTGAGGAACACTTTGCAAGGCACACCCAAATTGTGGCCCTCGAGCCCCAAGGCACACAGTCCAAGCAGCCTGTGCCCACCCCTTGGCCAGCTCCGGCGTCATTGACAGTTGCTACTCAGACTCTAATACCCCTGAGCTCCACGAGGGGCTGGCCAGATCCATGCCAATATGGTACTCATCCTTACCGAGCACAGCAAGTCGTTAAGCCTTTTCCAGCACTGCACCCATGCGCGCTGCACAACATCGTGGCTGCTGACCTTGGCTGCTACCTCCTCCCAAGCTCTTTTTCTCAGGTGTGTTGGCCTCCTCCTTCCATGTTTGGGGCGAGGATGTCCCACCTGGCAGTCACTTCCTCCAGTAGGACCGCGAAGCACTTGTCCAAAAATCGGTGAGCCGAGTGCCCACCTGACCTGCCCACCCGCCTGGCATCTCCAGCCGCACTTGAGACCATAGCTTCAGTCTTCAACAGGCAGAAGATGTTTTTCGCTGGCAGCCTTTAAGGAGCTGCCTGTGCCATTTTTAAACCACCCACCGGGTCTCCATTGGACCCGGTGGCCGACAGGACCCAGTCCCCGCCTGGAACTTCCTGACCATTGGGAAGACACGTTTCACGCTGGAATTCCTTAATTGGCCATCCAGTGTGGAATCGGGGTGGGGAGCCGATCGCGGGCGACGTCCTGGTTCCCAATTGGCCATGGGCCCACTGATCGTGCGCACCTGCCAAGTGTAAAATTCAGGCCATAGTTACTTTTTGGCTGCCATATTAAAAATCATAATGCTTAAAGAGTTTAGATTTATATGATGTTGTACTTTACCTAAAGGCGCATGTTTATATTTTTCCTTTTCCCATCTAAATGTCCCACTATAATAACAAATGTGGGCAAATTGTAGAATGCCTCTTGATTAGCACCAAAAGCCAAGAGAAACATGTTTGAAGTTGCCATAAATCAGTCAAACACATATATTGCCCAGATTTTAACCCATGACTGACAAAGTGAAGCAGGTCATGTACTCCCCTCTGATCCTGATGTATCCTGATTTTACCTTGTTTTTTGGACACCTGCTAGAAAGGAAGTGGGGTTCTTCACAAACACGCAGATTTGATCATGATGACACCATCAGGACTCAACTGCAATATTAATCAACTGCCTGAAAGGGGAGGCAGCTTTCCAAAAGGCCAGAACCTCTGGGAGCCAGGCTGTAGGCCAGAAGAGGTCTAATAAGTTAGTTTCTAACTGCATTTCAAATCTGATTGTGAGCCAGCATGAGCATGAGGAGTGCCTCACAAGGGAGCTTTATGTCTCCCTTGTTCCGGGTTTCTGCTACCACACCCTGGACCCCCTTCACCACCCCGCCACCATCACAACCAGAACCCCCTTCGACTACAGCAATTATACCTTCCCAATCATGGTTATAACGCTCCTCTCACCTCTCCAGTGGTTGCCTTGTTCAACTGACGCCTAGGACCCACTCCTACAGGCCTCCTGCATTGAATTCCCACTTTCATCAGCCCTCCATTACCTAGCCAGTTTCAACTGGGACTCATGCAAGTGAGGCCCAGCCATTATGATTGGCCAATCCTCCATGTCCCCAGGCACGCACACTCCTTTGTGGAAGGGGGCCATTCCTCCCCTTTAAAATCTGAGCCATAGTTATTGCAATTGAGTTTAGATCTGAATTAGAATGAGCCAGTCAAGGTTCTCCGGAGATTTCAGTATAACAGTAGCATACCACATCAAATTAGCAGTTTTCCAATACATTCTACTTCCTGAACTTTTAGACGATTGGTTTAATGTTGTAACTCTATGACAGCTTGCCTGTAAACATTTTTTAAAAATATAGTCTGGTAAATTGAAGATGGTGAGAAGTATAACAGACAAGCCAGGGAAAGCTGGTATTATATGTATACAGATTGTCCTTCGGCAAGCTGTTAAGTACATAGGTAGTAAAGCAAGAAAGAGTAGAAATAAGAACAGAAAATGCTAGAAAAACTTAGCAGGTCTGGCAGTATCTGTGAACAGTTAACTTTTTGATGACAGATGGTCCTGTGTGGGAGTGGGGTAAAATAATGAATGAATGAATAAATAAATAATTGGATTGAACAGGGGTAAAGATGGAGTTCATGGTCTGAAGTTGTTGAACTCAGTGCTAAGTCCAGAAGGTTGTAAAGTGCCTAGTTGGAAGATGAGGTCCTGCTCTTCCAGTTTGAGTTGGGCTTCACAGAGACATTGCGTCAGCCAAAGATGGACACAAGGGAGCAAGATGATATGTTGAAGTAGCAAGCAACAGGGAGGTCTGGATCATGATTGTGGACTGAGCGAAGGTGTTATGCAAAGCTGTCACTGGTCTGCATTTAGTCTCCCCAACGTAGAGGAGAGCACATTGGGGGCAGTGAATACAACCATTTATTTTTTCTGCAACCACTCCCCCTGCCCTCAACAGGGCTTCCTGTCACTTGTTTTATGTTTAGCTTTCACAGAGCACTGCCCCATGTTCTGCTACTAATACATTCTTTAGCTTACCTTTATGTCATTATCATCACCTTCTTTAGTCTTTAATACTACCATTAACACTCCTTTGTCCTGTGACAATGATATATTTGTCAGATATCTTCTTAGCTCCCACAAATCCCTGACCTTCTATTTTGCTCCACCTGCTCCACCCACTTTTAAATAGTATAAAATCCATCACATTTCCTTTACTCTTTCGCTCCAAAGGAGAGTCATACAGACTCGAAACATTAGCTCTGTTTTTCTCCCCACACATGCTGCCAGACCTGCTGAGTTTTTTCTAGCATTTTCTGTTTTTATTTTAGATTACAAGCATCTGCACTATTTTGCTTTTAAGAAAGAGCAGATCTTGTTATCATTAGCTTCTTATCACCTATGTATATTTTCCATAATTATTTTAGAGGACAGAGGTTTGGGAATGCATCATTCTGTGGTACGAACAAGCAGTAACATGGAAAGATTGCACTGGGTTGATTTTCCACATTGCTAAGTTCTTGACCCTATCTGTGTTGTTCTGAAGCAGCAAACAAGTGCTTCACTGCACCCGAAGAGAAAATTGGACATGAAATCATTGTCAGGCAACTCACATTCATTTTCTAGCTAGTGACTTAGAGCTCACTTATCTGTTGCCATGGCTGCAGCTGAGGAAAAGGAGGAACAATAAACCAAAGAGCAAAAATACAAAGGCAACTGGGAATCAGAGTTCTGAAGAGTCTGAAGCTTAAATTACTTTTTCCTGTGCTTCTGGGCTATTCAACTATTTGGAGGTAAATGGTGTCCAATACCAGGAGCAATGGTTTTGTATTTTAATTCCAAAAAAATGGGTGAGTTTCAGTCTGATGAGATGTAAAAGTTTCAAACCCAATCTCAGGAGAAATTATAATGTAGCTTCCCTTACAGGTTTAAACCCAAACATCCAGGTTTCTCAGCCTCAGGGAAGCTGTCAGCACAAGGGAGTTGAGGGCATCTTGTGTACAGGTAAGTGCCTTAAGTCACCACTTATGGGTCAGCACGAGGTGTGTTTCCCCCGGACCAGGCGAGCTTACCTGCTTCCTCAGGATTGCAACCCACCTCCACAATAACAGACTGTCCAGCCCCAACCAAAGAACACCCTTGGTCAGATATCAGACCCCTTCCCAGGAGGTCAGGGAACAGAACCACTCCCCTTCTTTTCTTGCAACCAATAGCAGCCACACGGTATCTGCAGCTGTGGTTTGCTCTGGATTGCTACCCATCAGACTGGAAGCCAAGCCTGTCAATCAAGCTCATGAGCAGAATTTTCAGGCTGATGCGCAGGTGGCGGAGCTCGCACGTCAGCGCTTAAAATGTCGCACGAGCGTCCCAGCATCAGCACATACGGCATTGCGATATTTAGGTCGGCGGGTATGCTATGCAGCAGGACATGTGCCCGCAATTAAAGGCCTTGTTAAGGCCTTTACGTTGCCAATGTACGAGGATTTTGAGGGGCCCATGTGAACTTCGGCTCAACACAGGGACCCAACGGGCAGGCGGGTAGGTGATTTTTATCAAAACTCAAGCACTGGCGGGATATGTGGGCTCAGAGGGGTTGTTCATGTTTTCCCTGAAGTATTTAATGCAGAAAGTGTTTTATACTTGCCTGTGTGATTGTTACAGTTCAGATCGATTTCCAACAGCTTTCTCTGTAGTTTGAAGCTTCAGCTCAGCACTCTGCTATCAGTAATCTTTATTGAGCCTGCAGCTTTCCAGAGGCCTCCCCTACGCCTGGGTATGGGTTCTGACATCTCCACTGGAGGCAGCTCCTCTGAGGAGGAAGGGAGGGATAGAATAAGGAGGAGGCGAGGAGTGGACAATCAGCCTCCAGGGGAGCCACCTTTGGGAGGCCAGGCGCAGACACAAGAGGCACAGGGCCAAGAAGTTGTCCAAGGTAGAAGGGGCTGCAGAAGATGCCACTATCCTGCTGCCAGGGTATACAGGCGGTGAAGCAGCTACCTCAATATGACTGAGGTGCAGTGCCGAAGGAGGCTCCGACTGTCAAGGGAGACAGTCAACTATATCTGTCAGATGATTGGCCCTGAGATCGCTCCTAACTGTGTGGGTGGACACACCGTGCCTGTGGCTCTGAAGCTCACAGCTGCCCTCAACATCTATGCCTCTGGCTCCTTCCAGGGCTCGGTGGGTGATCGTTGCGGTGTCTCCCAATCAGCTGTCCACACTTGTATCAAGCAAGTTACAGATGCTCTGTTCAGACGTGCATTGACCTTTATCCCACTGCGACCAGGCAAGTCAGACACAGTGAGCCAGAGACTTCACGGCCATTGCTGGCTTCCCCCGCGTCCAGGGTGCAATAGACAGTACACATGTGGCCATCAAGGCGCCAGCAGGTAAGCCCGGTGCCTTCATCAACAGGAAGGGCTTCCAATCCATGAACGTGCAGGTAGTGTGTGTTCACAGAATGTTGATTCTACAAGTTTGTACAAGGTACACAGGCAGCTCCGATGATGCCTACATCCTCAAACACTCCCAGGTGCCGTCGCTTTTCAGTGCTCCGGCTCAGCTGGATGGTTGGCTGCTGGGTGACAAGGGCTATCCTCTGCGAAGGTGACGCATGACACCACTCCACCGTCCAAGAAGAGAAGCTGAGCAGCGCTACAGTAGGAACCAGGGCACCACAAGGGCTGTGGTGGAGAGAGTTATCGGTCTTTTCAAGATGCGCTTCCATTGCCTGGACCACTCAGGGGGCGCACTACAGTACCCCGCCGGATCACGTCTCTCTGATAGTGGTAGCATGCTGCGCTCTGCACAATCTTGCACTGGAAAGGTGGGGATGCAGTTGACATCCTGGGTGAGGCTGCACATGATGAATCCAGCAGTGGCTCAGAGGATGAGGAAGCACAGGGCGATGATGAGGGGCAGCACGCCGACCCGCTATTACACCAAGGAGGTAGGGACACCCGGGACATTTTAATCCAGCAAACCTTCAGCTAGCTCCACACACATGGATCTGCCGGACTAGCATTGCCTGGCGCTTCCACACGTGGCACTTAGGTGCTACATCTTCCACCTCATCAGCTGCAACTAAGGGCTTAGTGCAGAAACATCAATGTCCACTCAAACAATCATGAGATGTCTGAAACATACAAATGCAGCACAAAGGAAACACCGTCAGCCATGGTCAGAAAAGTGGAATTTATTCAGTCCAACATCAAAGAGAAACATCTCTCTTACAAGCATAACTATTTGTTCCCTAATCTAAGGCCACACAAAATCACCGGTGACATACCCGTGGAGTGCCTAATGTGTCTTATGCTTAAGTTTGCAGGTGCTACGTCTAGGTGCCGCCCCATTGCTCGGAGTGGCTTGAGAGACAGCCTGCTGACTCTGCTGTCCTGTTAGCATCGATGACCTTGGCGGGCATCCTCTGGCCCTTGGGGCCTGTGATGGCCCCACCTGGGAGGGGAGTGGCCAGTTCCAAAATGGCACCTCACCAGTTGTCGCAGCCTCAACAGATGCAATGGTCACTGGCAGAGGGGCAGAGGAGCTGCTGCCCTCATCCGGTGCGCCCTGAGAGGAGCTCGCAGCGATGATAGGCAGCTGCTTCGCCAATGTGAGATCACATTGGACCTCCCTGCTCTCTGCAGATGCATGGGCACCGAGCGCCGACATTTGGTGCCCAGACATCTGCCACATTGGGAATGACCACCCATGGCCATTACCGCTTTGAGGGCTTGCAGGTCAGAGCGTAACCCAATCAGAATAGTGTCCATCCGATCAAAGCCTCTCTCCATGAGAGTTGCCAATCTCTCAGTGGAGGAAGTCTGAAGCTCTGTTCTGAGGTTCATGCCTTCATTTACACTCTGCCTGGACTCCTCCACCATAGAGACCAACTGAAGCACACCCTCATGCAACCCTGCCAGATGCTCCCGCGTATCCTGCCGCTTGTCCTGTAGCTGCTACATTGGGGACAACTCCAGAAGCACATCATCAGTGCCGGACTCAGCATGTTCCTGGTCCCCTGCAGTCCTCCAGCTGCTGGCATCATCGGCCCTCTCTGCCCCTGCCATCTCCTCCAGCGATTGTGAAGAGCCCTCTCCACTGTGACCTGGGACACTAGCTGACATTACATTCTGCACTGTAGTGTTTGTCGCTGCGCTGGCGCCTGGCTGGCTGAAATGATGTGTCGCAAGTTGTACGTCTTGGCCCTCAGGTGTGGAGGCGAGGCTCCGGTGTTGTTGGTGGTGGCCATGCGTTGGTGATGCTGAAATTAACAACAAGGACAGCGCATCAGTTAGCTTTCAGTCAGTAACACGTTTCATCCCTTCCCCCCCACACCCCAGCGTTCAATCAGTAATACGTTTCATCCCTTCCCCCCCACACCCCAGCCTCATAAGTCACGCACCCTTCAAGAACCTAAGGAGACGAACATTGGTGGGGTGGAAAATAGTCAAGAGGAGGCCCAGACTTTACACGCGCATACAGACAGACTTAGGTCAGATGGCCTAAGGAATGCCACTTGGCATGTTATATGCCATTGGAATGGGGAGAGTGCAGAGGTACCTGACCTGGATGCATGCTGGTCTGGAGAGTTGTGGTGATGAGGAAACATTGCAAACACTTGTGACATTTGCCGTAGATCACAAGAGTTTGACAGGTCACATTATTGACCTTCATACTGTTATGAGGATCATAGAACAGGTGGACAGAAGGCAACATTTTCCCTTGGCGCAGGGATGAGTAACATGGTGGCATTTATTTAAGTTGAGTGCCATGAGGTTGACAGGTGAGGTGCTGAGGAGCTTTTGGACAGAGTAATGTGGGACACACTGCCTGAAAGGGTGGTGGAGGTACCAACCCCGCTAAGATGCAAAACGTCTTTGGCTGTGCAGCAGCGATGCCATGGCATGTTAAGCCATGGGGATTGTGGTCACAAATGGGATAAGGCGACTTTGGAAGATGCTGGAGACGAGCATCCTCAAAGGGCCGAGGGACCTTTTTGTATGACCCACATGTCAGAGTGTCTCAGTCTGTGAATGAGCCGTGTTGCTGCATTAATGATTGCAGCAACCATCAGTGGTTTGGATGGTGGGCAGACAGAGTGGATGGGACTGTGGATCTGGCCGCTGCGCCCCAGCCTTGCCACCACCTGCTGCCCTGGCCGCCTGCATCCTCCCCAGCTCCATGACCTGCTCCTCGAATGTTGTGAGGTGCTGCAGCACGGCATGCCCACCTCCAGTCCTCTGGTGTTCCCTGAGATTGTGTTTGGTTTTTGCCTGCAGAACAGAGAAGAGGATTTATTGGGGCTGATCGCTCATGTACTCTGCACATGCACACCGCACCCCAACCACAGTGGCCCATCTGAGGCCTCCAGCGGCTCCTGTCCACACCACTGGTGATCAGTCCCCAGAAGATATTATGGCTGGTCCCAAACCCCTCACCCAATGGCCATCTTGAACACATTCAGCGTCCATCATTTTGAATAACACATGGGTCTTAGTGCCCATGGCAAGGAGGCACAACTAGGTGCGGCACCGAGGCCAGCAGATGGCTCTTGGCCACGACACATTGAGGCTCCCCTTCCACCATCTCATCACCATCAATATGACATGTGTTGGAGTTCTGAGTGTGTGTCTAGCTGCCTCCCCTGCAGGTTGCCCCCAGACTACTCAAATGCAACAAACACCAACATATGCTGCGGGGAGAACCCATCTTCTCATTAACCACTAAGGCTGATGTAAGCATGGTCACTATCTGTTTGTCCACTCAACGTGTGCCAAATGCTCAATGCAGTAATGAAACAAAGACGTTGGGGGGGGGGCGGTTGGTGGGCTGAAAGGATAAGGCCACCTGTTTTGTCAAATGGCCAAGGCTGACATGGTACTCACCCTTCCAGAGCGCAGCAAATCATTGAATCGCTTGCAGTACTAGGTTCCTGTGCACTGCACATCGTCATGGGCGCTTACTGCCTCCCCCACCTCCTGCCACGCCTGCCTGGTGACATAGGGGGGCCCACCTCCTCCCATCCTCTGGATACAAAATATCCCGATGGTTGGACACCTCTTGGAGGAGGACAGCAAGGCAGGCATCTGAGAACCGAGGGGCACAGTGGCCCCCCGCTGGCCTATCCTGCAGCCTGCGCCCCCCCCTCCTCCTCCTCCAGCTCCTCCTCCTCCCCCTGAAAGCAGCATGGTGCTCTCTGTCAGTGGTCATGGGGCACTGCCTCAACAAATCTGCCTGGCCACTCTTTATACAGACTGCCACTTCCCCATTGGAACCAGTGGTCTGAACACACCCACCTCCGCAACGATTTTCCCGTTGTACACGGGAGTCACTAACCTGCTGGGAAGGTCTTAATTGGCTTGCCTGTGCAAAATGGCAGCGCGGTCCGTTTTGGCGGCAGCAATTGGTTGCCCGCCCGCCCACGCATTAAGGGCAAAATTCTGCCCCATGTCTGGATTAGGATTCTGTCATAGAAACACACACACAAACAGGCGGGATGAGGTTTTCAACATTTACTTTCAAAAATGTTTGGACATAATTTTTATTATGTTTCTGTTCACATGAGTGAGTCCTTATGTGGGGACATTTTCTCCAATTTTCAAATTCTTCATTTTTGTTTTTAAAATTCTTCAGCTCCCTGAGGCAGCTCTCTGCCTTCAGGGAGCTTTCAGTGCGCCCTCCCCCACGCATGCGCAGACCTTTGTGCTCGCACTCCTCCCACCCCCATCCAGCCAGCGCTGAGCTGCTCAGTGCGGTTATCACACTGGCTGGTTGTTAATTGACCAGCCAGCTTGAAATCGCGGTCGGGGGCCGGTCGCGGGCAGTGGACCATTTCCTGGCCACACATGGACCCGCACGTCACGCCCGCCCAACAACGTGAAAATTCTGCCCTAAGTGTTTTTAACATAAAATTGTCACAAGTTGTTTTACAGAAGCATTATCTAATGCTAGTGCTTTTAATTTCTCTTGGGGGCATGCTTGAGGGGCAGGAAGGCACTTCCTGAGACCCCCCCAAAAAGCTTTGGTCTACTGTTAGCTCCTCCCCAGGATTACTTCCCAAACGTGCCCCTCACTCTGCTGGCCAGGTCATAGGAGGACTGACTGACTTCCTGCCTTTCCAGGACTGGTGGAGCTACAACATGCCTATTTCACGTGCTAAGTTAAAATCACCCTCAAAGATTGATTTAACAGCCTTTGGCCAATACCTCCTATATCATTGACAGATTTATTGCCACAGGGTTTTTCATCCTTATAGAATGTGGGTTGGGACAAGGGGTCATGGCCCCATTAGGATGTGGATTCGCTTCAAATAGTGCCAGATTACAGAACAGGGACTTGACTTAACATCTCATCTGAAGCACAGTATTGCATTGCACAGCTCAATTCATAGAGCAGCACTTTAACCACAGCCTTCTGACACAGAGGTGCAAGTATTACCAGTTGAGTCAAAGAGCTGGTAGTGAATACGAAGAACATTCATCCTCATTACAGCACTTGTTATTATAAATAAAAATTAAAACAAAATAATGTGTTAAAAACAATATCTTGGTGAAGGATAATGTAATTAGGAATATAATGCACAGCGCTATTCATTTTAGAAACTCATTAAATGTGTCAGATGAACTCTGTCGTGGTGATATCTTGCAAATTATGGCACCACCACCCCATCCCCCTTTATAGTGTTAATTCTAATGTGGAGACCAATGCCATAGCAACACCATACATCTATATCACATACCAATGACTCTCTCCCACTTCCTAAAAGACATATGCACAGGGGATAAATTTAATCCAATTTTAAATCTATGTATTATGTGCTTTTCTAATTGACTTCACATTAAACTGGCTTTTCTGCTTCCCCTACTAAATTAAACACCCACATGCCCTTCTTCCTCCTTGCAAACTAGTGTTCCATATCCAACCATTGTCTACTCTCCAAGGTCCTTGCATGTATTTTTCAAATGTAGGACTTCAAAGAGGTAGTAATGCCCAGATTACTCCCACTGCCACGCGTTAGTGATTACAGAAGTAGGATGAGAGTGCAGATCACTGTGTGGACGTAGATGATAGTAGGCGGGGTGGGGGGGTGGGGTGGGGCTTTAGACTCCTGGGGTATTGAGACTGGTTTTGGTGGAAATGAGACCTGTACCAGGCAGAGAGATTGCTCCTCCAAAGGCCTGAAACAATATTTCAGTGGGCAGGTTGCTGGTGCTATTGGAGAGGGGTTAAAGCTTGGCAGAGAGATGGAAACCTGAACATAACTTCAGACTGGAAAGAAGCAAAGCTGGAAATGAAAGACAGGAAATTAGTGAGTGAGTACAGAAGGCTGTAGAAAAGAAACAGAAGTTAGGAATTAGACAACAAAGAAGTTAGTCAGTGATTAGTGGTATACACTTCAATGCAAGGAATCTAGTGAATAAGGCAAATGTGTTGAGGGCTCAAACAGATACTTGGAAGTATGATATCATGGCCTAAAGAACAGCAGAAATGGCAGCTCAATATTTTTGGTTACAGGATTTTCAGATTGAACATAGAAAGGGATAGAAAAGGTTGGGGAGTTGCAATATTAATTAAAGAAACAATAACAGCTGTGGTATATTACAAGGATCATCAAATGAGGCCATATCGGCTGAATTGAGGAACAAAAAAGGGGGAACAAAAAAGGGGGAAAATCACAGTTCTGGGAGTGTACAATAGACACCCCAGCAGTCAGAAGGAGATAGAAGAACAAAAATGCAGGGAAATTGCTGAGAGGTGCAGAAACAATAGCACAGTAATAAGGGATTTCAACTACCCTGATATTAACTGGAGTATAATCAGGCAAAATGAGGGTGCAGCATTCTTAAAATACATTTCAAGAGAAGTTTTATGTTTAACCAGTACATAGCAAAGCCAACAAGACAAAGGGCAGTAAAGGACTTAGTCTTGGGAAATGAAGCCGGGCAGGCAGAGGGGGATCATTGAGAGAGCCATTTTGGTGGTGGTGATGATAATTCAGTTTAATTTAATGCAGTTATGGAAAAAAGCAAAGAGAGACTAAAAGGAAAAAATTGAAATTGGGGAAAGACCAATTTTGTGAAGCTGAGATTAAATCAGAGTCATAGCAGCAGGCGGTGTTCAAAGAAGAGACAGAGAGGATTCAAAACAAATACCTTTCCTAAAGAAAATGGGTGGAATTAACAAATCTAGACTCACCCTGTATGCCAAAGAGTATACAGAGTAAGATAAGGCAAAAAAGGGAAGCTTATGGCAGACACAAAGTTCAGTGCTGCAGATAACAGGGAGAACAATTGAAAGTGCATGAGTGAAATTAGAAAAGGAACTTAGGAAAACAAAGACTTAGCATGAAAGAATATTGGCACATAAAATCAAGGAAAAAATCAAAAATGTTTTACAGATACATAAAGATCAAGAGAAGATCTAAGGGAAGAGTAAGGTTGGATCAAGACCAAAGAGGTCATTTGTGTATGGAGGCAGAAGACATGGGGAAGAATTTTCCCCCCATCAGGCAGGCTGAGCGGGAGCGGGCACAGGCAGGCGCACAGCCGATCACTATTTTATCAGCCATTTCACGTGGGTGGGCCAATGAAGGCCCGCCCAGCGTGATGCACACCCAGAAGCGCTGAGCACTCCCTGTGTGGATGGGGGGGAGGAGGGAGACTCATGGCCTGCGCTTTTTCATGCATGCGTGCGAAAGAGCACAGAAATCTCCCTGAGGCAGCTCCGTGCTTCAGGGAGATTACTTTGCTTATGAAAAGTTGAACTAAAGAA
This sequence comes from Carcharodon carcharias, assembly GCF_017639515.1. Classification (NCBI taxonomy): domain Eukaryota; kingdom Metazoa; phylum Chordata; class Chondrichthyes; order Lamniformes; family Lamnidae; genus Carcharodon; species Carcharodon carcharias. The sequence goes on along the minus strand of NC_054477.1, from coordinate 132,968,247 downwards.
GAAAAAAAATTATTCGGACATTCCAATGAATTTTAATTTAAAAAATTATTACACTTAATAAACACTTCATGAAACCTCATCCTGCCCATGGATGAGGTGCCATGAAAAATGCGAAGGCCGCCTGAGCTCTTCGCCTGCCCGCCAAATTAAGGTTGATTACTTCAATTGCTATTTAAATGGCCTTAACAGGCCTTTGACAGTTCGGCCGCTGCTCAGCCAACTCCGCTGCACGCCTGCCGAACTGAAGATCGGAATGACACGCGGTGACATTGGAGCACACGCCCAACATCACCACGTGGCATTTTACATGTCAGCGAGAGGGTCCCGCCCCTGCACGAAGACCAGAAGATTCAGGCCATGGACTTGATTTTTCACAAATATTTTGCATCTGTCTTCACAAGAGAGGAATGATGCAGTCATGGTAGTTAAGGAGGCAGAGTGGTAAATATTGGATGTTATAAAAATAGTAAGAGAGAAAATGTTAAGAATCCTAACATCTTTGCAAGTGGATAAATAACCAGGTCCCGATGAAATGTTTCCCCTGCTGCAAAGAGAAGCAAGGGAAGCTATAATGGAGGCTCTGACCATGCAATCCATTCTGGTTACCTTTATCCATGCCTTATTTGCCTCAACATGACTATTCCAACGCTCTACTTGACAACTTTCTATCCTCCATGCTCATTTTAAGACTTTCTCCCCTCATAAATTTATTTGATTTTCCTTTTATTTCAAAGGGCTGAATTCCTGAATGCATGCTGCCAGCACTCCCGTGAAGCACGTAACAGGAAATTGGCGGCACAAGTCAGAGAATAAGAGTCATTACAGCACAGGAAGCTATTCAGCCCATCGAGTCAATGCCTGCTCTTTGTAGAGCAATCCAATTGGAACCATTTCCTTGCTTTATCCCCGTAGCCCTGCAAGTTGTTTTGCTCGAGTGCCAATCCAATTACCTTTTGAAATAATTCATTGTCTCGACTTTCATCACCCTTGTGGGCACTGAGGTCTTTAACATTCACTGCATAAAAAAAGGTTTACTTTCCATCCCCCTGTGTCCCTTGCCCAAAACTTTATATCTCTCTCCCCTAGTCCTTGCACCAACAGCTAATGGGAACAGCTTTTCTTTGCCTTCTCTATCTAAATCTGTCATAACCTTGAACACCTCTTTCAAATCTCCCCTCAATCTCCTTTGCTTCCAGCTTCTCAAATGTAACTGTGCAGCTAAAATCACTTATCCCTGGAAACATTCTGGTAAATCTCTGCGACACGATTTCAAGGACCCTCACATCCTTCCTAAACTATGATGACCAGAACTGGATGCAGCATTTTAGTCGTGGCCTAACCAGAGCTTTATAGAGGTTCAGCATAACTTTGTCGCCTTTGTACTCACTACCTCTATTTCTGAAGCCCAAGATCCCATACCCTTGGCTAACTACTCTCTCATTATAACCCTCAGCTTCAAAGATATATGCTCATGAACTCCCAGGTCCCTCTGCCTCTGTACACGCTTTAGAACTGTGCCAGTATGTCTATATTCCCTCACCCTATCCCTTCTGCCAAAATGCATCACCTCACATTTCTCTGCATTAAACTCCATCTGCCTCCTTTCTACCCATTCTGCTAAACTAGCTGTCCTGTTGCAGTCCATTGGCATCATCCTCACTGTCAGCCACACCACCAAGTTTGGTATTCTTGGCAACTATTGAAATTTCACTCTAGATTCCAATTTCCAAGTCCAAGAAATCGACTGCTGTTCTCTGTCCTTAGGCCAATTTTTTCTCCAAGCTGACACAGACCCTCTTATTCCATGAGCCTCAATTTTTTTAACCAGCCTTCTATGTGGCAAAGATTTCCTTAAAATCAATACAGATAACATCCCATTACTTTCCCTGCAGCAACCTTTGCTGCTACTTCATCAAAAACTTCAATTTGATTCGTCAAGCATGATCTCTCTTCTACAAAACTGCACTTGCTCTCTTCAATTAATTTAAACACCCCCCAGAGGCTGTCGATTCTTCTCCTGTTTATGGTTTTTGTACCCAGAATAGAATTTATACAGAAAAGTTAAACCAGGAACAAGCTTACACCCTTTCTTGAATAAGGGTGTCACATTTGCCACTCTCCAATCTTCTGGCACCTCCCCCACATGTAAGGAAGATTGAAGGATTATTACAAGCCCTTCAGCTATCTCCACTCACATGTCCTTAAGCAACCAGGGATGCAAGCCATCCAGACCAGGTGACTTAACCACTCTATGTAGAGTGTTATGCCAGTAAAGGCATGTCATATTTATAAATTTAAATATGGACTTTCCGGAATTTCCGGAACTGGCTTTTAATTAAAATGGAGAGGAGAAGAATCAAAAGCAGAACACTCCTCCACTTTTAAAAGGACCTGGATAGTAAATCAGCACAGACACACCCTTTGCGTTTTCAGTGTGGGAAACCTGAGCATATTAAAAAAAATTACTGGTATTACTAAGTTCATCCAGCAGGGGGTTCAGTAGTCAAGCCAGTAGCTGGGCCCAAAAAGTGGTCAGTTTGTGTTTAAATATTATGACCATCAATCTAGACATCTGTAAGGATTTTCTCTTTAAAGGGAAAATTACAACTTTTCTATCCCAGGCCCTCCAAAAAGAGAGGTAACAATGCTCAGAGGCACTGGCTGTCTTCAAACCCTATTTGTAGCAAAGGTTGAAGAGATGGCATTTGAAAGCAGAACAAATACCGCAGTGTTGGTAAAAGGTCTTACTAGCAAATGCTTAAAAGGTCCTCTTCATTAAAATTTAATTGCAGAGTAAGTTGGTCACCAGGATAGTGACTGACGGGGTAATAATCAAACTTACTAGTGCCAGGGCTCAACCTATCTCAGGGCAATGATTTAGCAGGACGTCAGATCTTGTGTCCAGAAGGTCGAGAACAGTTCACAGAGACTGGGGAAGTTGGGGGAAGCAAAAAAAAAAATTCTTAACTGCAGAGAGCTAAGGAAACCTCTAAAATCTTTTATGGGGCAATAAAAGTGTAAAGACTAAAGAGGCTAAAGGAAATCCAGGAGAATGTACAGAAGCTACGGTAGAGCAGTAAGAATTTACAGCCAAATTTGCAAACGTTTGAGTAGGATCTGCAGAATTTAAAAGGGCCAAACTAGGGCCAAGTGGGAGCAAAGCATAAAAACAGCCAAGGTGGAAGAAAATGCACCTGAGGTGTGGTTAGCAAAAACCTGCTTCCAGGATTTAAATAGGCACCATGAGAGTTCCCAGTCAGGCAGGCAGAAAGTAAGGGATAAAAGCAAAAAACTGTGGATGCTGGAAATCCAAAACAAAAACAGAAATACCTGGAAAAACTCAGCAGGTCTGGCAGCATCTGCGGAGAGGAGCACAGTTAACGTTTCGAGTCCGAATGACCCTTCAACAGAACTAAGTAAAAATAGAAGAGGAAGATGCCTCACCTAGTCAAATGCCACAGGGCAGTGCTGCAGGATCTGGACTGCCACATGAGAACAGTAGTGCCCCAGAGGAAATGGGACACATTGAGGAAAAATCCTTCCCCAAGGTGAAGGAAAAAGGGGTGATACACCCTAGGACAAACTGCACTTTGGAAAACCACAGGAGAAATACAAGTGCAACCAGTGGGGCACTGCCCACTAGGTGATCAAATGGTCAAGTTCAAATTTTAAATCTAACCAAACCCAAAAATTCAGCTTCAGGACTTACTGATTACAAGGCGCAGGAGGTGAACCCAGACAGCTCGTAAGGGCTTAAAAATAATTCATCACCCTAGAAATAAGATTTATCAAGTACCAGAAACTGAACTATCTAACCCATGGGTTGTAGAAACAATGGGTTAAGGCATGTACAGGCAGGGCAACTACACAGTGACAGAAATGTGCATAGTACACGCATTGTCCTTGAACAGCCCATGAAATCCGATTCTTTCCAAGACTGCAGAATTAAATTTGACATTCTGCTAACCCCACAGCTCACTAGAAGTCACACGCCTTCTTGGTAGTAATGTTTCCAAAGCACTATAAACAGATTTCATAAAAACCTAGCCTACTAAACAAGACATAACTGGATTTTTTTTAAAAAGGGAAACAGAGCTAGAAGGCCTCAACTCCTGAACACAAGTCTTTTTAAAGCTAGCCCCAACAGTCAAAGCAATTCAATTACACTTTTGTCTCATTCCAAAGATAAAGAAGGTTGATGAGAAAGCCTAAACTTGAAATGTAAGACAAACTGTTATAGGCAATTGCAGTACAAGAATAACATATGGATAGTAGCATGCATGTACAGAATCTGTTCATATTTCTCTTGGTAGCCTGAAAGCAATATAAACAAAAATATAACCAAGATTCTATTTTTTTCTGTGTGGCAAAACTGTGTTAGGCCCAGTAAAGACATGCCCTATTCATAACTTTAACTATGGACTCTGTATTCAAATAGAAGTTTCTGGAACTGCCTTTTATTTAAAATAGACACTGATAAACTGGTAACATGGCCACCAAGCATCAGGTGATCTCTGCAACTTCAACACAGGGTATCTGAAGCTTCCAGGAAGTCGCTAATTACATCATCCTGTTGAGGGCCGACCCCTGGAATGGACATATCAAGACAAATACTATTTGTGGAATTCACACTTGCTATTGTTTAGGATTTATCCAAAATGCAAATCCAGAGTCGATAGGCTGGATTTTCATCCTTGAGGCGGGTTGTGAGAGTTGGGAAATTTCCTGGCCCAGCGAACCCACCTTGGGAGAAACTGTCTCCTAAAATTGGATTTTCATTCTTCGGTGGGTGGGGGTGCTAACAGGAGTAGGGACCACCAGCCCAGAGTGTTTGGAGACAGCCACAGGGGCTGCCAGGTGCATACGCGGGCTGTTTTAAAGGTCCACCTTGGTGTTTTGGGGATTTTATCCTAGTTATGATTAAAAACAATAAGATCATCTTGTCCTCACCACTCACCCTCTCTCCTCCCAGATACTTCCCGTTGCCACCTCATATCCTCCACCCAACCCAATGGCCCCTCATTCCCTCCATGCCAAGCTATGTTCCTCCACCCTAACAGGAAACAAAGGCCTGAATTTTACCTTTGGCGGGCGAGCGCAAATGGCAGGCCTGGGAGCGGTCAGGAAACTGGCCCCTGACCACGATTTCATACTGGCTGGCCAATCAACAGCCAACCAGCATGAAATGCACGCTGAAAAGCTCAGAGCTCCCGGGGCAGGAAGAGGGCAAGTGATGACATTTCTGTGGGCACGAGTGAGCGCTGTGAGAAAGCTGCCTGAAGGAAGACAGCTCCCTTAGGGAGCTACAGACCAGAAAAAGCCAAAATAAAGGCTTAAAAAGCTGCAAAAAACGTCCATGCATCACAATCAATCGCCAGAAAATAAAGCTGATAAAAATGCTCTCCACAGTATTTATTTTAGTTTTATTTCATAACGGAAATTTCATCTGGCCCTTGGATGAGGTTTGATGAAAAATACAAAGGCTGCCTGATCGATATTCCCGTACACCAACCTTAAGGTTGGGTGGGCCACAAAAAAAAGAGACAATTGCACCGTTAATGGGCTCAATTGTCCTCTTAATTGTCAGCGGGCATTCTTCCGACTTTTACGGGCATTCGCCGTGTGAAATATTGCGTGAGTGCACGATGATCGCCCAACACCTTCTTGTGTAATTTTACACCTGATTGGGTCGGGTAAGCACCCACTGTAGGACATAAAAGACAACCCAGAGAGTAGGCATAAATGGGTAATTTCTGGTTGGCAAGATGCTGGGGCCTCAACTTATTACAATTTATGTAACTGACTTGGATGAAGGAACCGAAGGTATGGATGCTAAATTTACTGATGACACAAAGATAGGTAGGAATGTAAGTTGTGAAGGGGACATAGAAGGCTACAAAGGAATAAAGATAGGTTAAGTGAGCGGAAAAAGATTTGGCAAATGGAGTATCCTTTCGGTAAATATGGAATTGTTCATTTCGACAGGAAATTTAAAAAAGCACATTAGTAAATAGTGAGAGATTGCAGAACTCAGATGCAGAGGGATCTGGGTGTCTTAGTGTGTGAATCACAAAAGTCTAGTATGCAGGTACAGCAAGTAATTAGGAAAGATAATATAATGTTATTGTTTATTTAATACAAAAGTAGAGAGGTTATGGTTCAGTTTTATAGGATACTGGTGAGACCACATCTGGAGTGCTGTGTACAATATTAGTCTCCTTATTGAAGGAAAGATGTAAATGCATTGGAAGTAGTTCACATAAGGCTTACTAAACAAATATTTGGAATGGGGAGATTGTCGTATGAGGAAAGGTTGGATAGGCCAGGCTTGGAGTTTAGAAGAGTAACTCAATTGAAACAGGGTTGATGTTTCCTCTTGTGAGAGAATTTAGAACTAGGGGTCACTGTTTAAAAATAGGGGGTTGCCCATTTAAGACAGAGGTGAGATTTTTTTTTCTTTCAGAGGGTTGAGAGTCTTTGGAACTCTCTTCCTCAAAAGGCAGTGGAAGAAGATTCTGAATACTTTTAAGGCAGAGGCAGATAGATTCTTGATAAACAAGGGGGTGAAAGGTTATCGGGGATAAGTGGGAATGTGGAGTTGAGGTTAGAATCAGATCAGCCATGATCTTATTGAATGGTGGAGCAGGCTTGAGGGGGCAAGCACTCTAGGATGAGAGCCCAGACATCCATTAGAGTATTGAAACAGCTGTGCCACAGGGAAGATATTGCTTGATTAGCAGCTCTTGCTCTCTGATCTATTCTGTCAATTCCACAATGTTTATTTAAATAAGATAAGGAGGTTTCAAATGCTTGCATTTTCTGCTTCTGATACTTTAAAAGGTCTGGATGATTAACAGTTTTATTGAGCTGAAGTAAAAGTGTTTTTGTGAATGGATTACTATTTCAAAGCTTTTTTAAAACACATGCTATCATCACTTTAAAACTCATTGGTTCTATACAGAGTGTATAGGCATGGAAATTCCATAGTTTAACATGAAGGATACGAGGGGCCCTGTGGGTGGGTGGGGTATATGTTTGGTATGGGGGATAGGCTAAGACCATTTGAACTTACTTTTCAAAAGATTCCCTCATCCAGAATAAGGCCTCTGAGGTATCATGAACCACGAGTTCTTTAAAAGCTGGCCTGACTCCATGAAAAGTCTGGAGGACTAGCATATGGCTTTCCCTGCAATGGAGCAAGCCAGGTCAGGAGTGCTGAGTTTTGGTTCGTGACCCAAACCAGCCTGCACCCTTAAACAGCACTGCAAATTGGGAACACCAGGAATGAGGTCAGGAATCCTGTAACTGACTCCCTGCTGCCGTTTTCATGTCTCTATAGAATCTCCTATACTTGATAAAATTCCAGCCCATGCCTGAGATGGAACAATAACAATGAGAGTTAGGCAGAAACCAATTCATCTTGAGTAATTGTGAAGAACTCATCCATTATCTCCCTTGTATTGTAATGGCTTTCAGCTAAGCCATTCTGGGTGGGCAATACCACTATTGTTCAGGGGGCTGCAACTGGCTGGAAATAATTTTTTAATCTGAAGATTCATAAAGACATGGGCAGTCTACAGAAAACACTGAAAGAGACAATAGCTGCAGCTAACGTCTGTGTCACCTTTGTCTTTAAGAACCTGGAGGCCATATATCTTATGAATGCCCCCAAGCATGATTCCAAACTCCAGTCCACCTGTAAAGAAATCGGACCTCCTAATACGAAAACCACAAGTGTCTAGCTTCATGATCAGCTGAACATTGATCTCTTTGGGGGAACCCTGTGATAACCCTGATATCCGATTTCAGCCATTTGAACCCATCTGAACTACAATTGAAGAGTGGACAAAGATTCCTCTCTTTATTGGGCCTAGAGTGACTGTCCTTCTACCATGAATCCAGCATGCATACTGTGAGCAATTCTTTTGGTTTACAACTTGTAAAAGTATACTTCTTTTTAAAACAATGCCTTTTTTGTTAGCGTATGGGGGTGATTGACATATTGTTTGGACTTTCATGTTGAAAATGTGAACAAATAACCTTCTCTATTTAATCCACAAAAGTCTACTGCTAGTTCTTTAATTTGACCACATGCTAAAGGGTGCTTAGATACACACACATCTAACTTTCTGATAAAAAATATACTAAATATGGACAATAAGTGTATGGAATTGAGGGTTTCAGTTTATCTCTCCTCCTCTGTCTGTAATAACATCCAACTTTTCCAGTATATCCCTTCTACAAATTCTGACCACATCCATTACCTCTAACATCTTCACTTCTAACAATACTTTTTCAGCATCCTCTTCTTCAGTAAACACTAATGCAAAGTACTCATTGGCCAGAATTTTCCTGTTGGCGTGTGAGGCCCGTGTAAAATGACGCGTGGTGATGTCGGGCGAGTGTCCCGAAGTCACCGTGCGCCATCTCAACATTTCGTTGGCCAGACGGGCAATGATCTCTGAAGCACATTCGCCATTAATTAACCAGCCACTTAAGGCCTTTGAGGCACCAATTGACGGTGATTTTTCGGTGCTCATGCGATCTTTGGGTTGGCGCACGGCCACAATGGGCAGGCGGTTAGGACACATTTGTATAAACCTCATCTACGGGCGTGATAAGAGGGCTCAGTGGGGTCGTGAGTGTGCTCTGTCAAATATTGTTTTTTTCAAAGTTACTGATACTTGCCTGTGTGATCTGCAATACTTCAAAATGCATACCAGCTGCTTGGTCTGGACTCACAACCTTCAGGTAAGCACTCTGCAGTGAGGAATATTTTTTGAGCCTGCAGGTTTCTGGAAGCCTTCCCTTAGCCTGGGAATGGGAGCTGAACTCTCCACTGGAGGTGCTTCCTCTGAAGAGGAAGGCAGGGCTAGAAGGGAGAGGAGGCCAGGAGTGCACATTCAGCCTCCAGGGGAGCCACCTTTGGAAGGACAGGCACAGGAACAAGGGATGCAGGACTAAGAGGTAGTCCAAGGCAGAAGGGGCCGCAGAAGATGCCACTATCCTGCTGCCAGGGTGTACAGGCGATGAAGCAGCTACCTCAATATGACTGAGGTGCAATACTGAAGGAGGCTCTGACTCTCAAGGGAGACAGTCAACTATGTCTGTCAGATGATTGAGCCTGAGATCTCTGCGAACTGTGTGGGTGGACACCCCATGCCAGTGGCTCTAAAGGTCACAGCTGCCCTCAACGTCTATACCTCTGGCTCCTTCCAGGGGTTGCTGGGTGATCTTTGCGGTATCTCCCAATCAGCTGTCCACATTTGTGTCAAGCAAGCCACAGAAGCTCTGTTCAGCTGTGCATTGACCTCCATCCACTACCGTTGGGAACAGGCAAACCAGAGGCTTCGCAGCCATTGCTGGCTTCCCCCACATCCAGGGTGCAATAGACTGCACACCTGTGGCCAACAAGGCGCCAGCAGGTGAGCCCGGTGCCTTCGTCAACAGGAAGGGCTTCCACTCCATGAACATGCTGATAATGTGTGATAACAGGATGCTGATTCTACAAGTCTTTGCAAGGTACCCAGGCAGCTCCCATGACATCTACATCCTGAGACACTCCCAGGTGCCAGGGCTCTTCAGTGCTCCAGCCTGGCTTGATGGCTGGCTGCTGGGTGACAAGGGCTATCCCCTCTTAATATGGCTCGAGACACCTCTCCGCCATCCAAGAACAGAAGCTGAGCAGCGGTACAATAGAAGCTAAGCCTCCACAAGGGCGATGGTGGAGAGAGCCATTGGTCTTCTCAGGATGCGCTTCCGATGCCTGGACCACTCAGGGAGTGCACTCCAGTACCGCCCAGATTGTGTGTTGCTGATAGTGGTTGCATGCTGCGCTCTACACAATCTTGTGCAGGAAAGGGGGGATGCAGTGAACGATGAAGATGTAGACACAATGGCTGTGGCTGCACACGATGAGTGCAGCAGTGAGTCCGTGAATGAGCACTCACAGGGAAATGCTGCAGGGGTAGATACTGACCCGTGCATGCTCCAGGGAGGCAGGGACACCCAGGAGGCTTTAATCCAAAGAACCTTCAGCTAGCACAGCACATATGAACCTCCGGAACAAGCCTGGGCTGCAGACTCCCTACTTGATCCCTAAGTGCAAAGTCTGTCCTGATAGGAATATTGTTAATAAAGCTGAATGTCCCACAAATCACTCATAACATTATTGCAAACCATCCACCTGTAGAAGAAAAGAGGCACCTCAGCCATGGTGGCATATCTGAATTTAACATTACAACCAAAGGAACTTAAGAAAATAAAATGTCAAAGGTGTTAAAAATCACACCAAGTTATAAAGACCTCATTACGGGCCAACAAAGAAGCACCGGTGATAAACCCGTGGTGTGCCTAAGGTGCCTTATGTTTACGTTTTCAGGTGCTATGTCTTGGTGCTGCCCCATCGCTGGGACTGGCATCTGAGACAATCTGCTGACACTGCTGTCCTGTAGGCCTCGATGACTTTGGTAGCTGTCCTCTGGCCCGTGAAGCCTGTGTTGGCCCTGCCTGGGAGGGAGGGGCCAGTTTTACAGCTGGCATCTCCCCAGTCATCGCAGCCTCACCAGATACAACGGTCACTGGCAGAGGGGCGGAGGAGCTGCTGTCCTGATCTGGAGTGCCCTGAGAGGAGCTTGCAGAGATGACAGGCAGCTGCTGCGCCAATGTGAGGTCGCTTCAGACCTTCCTGCTCACCGTGAATAGATGGGCACCGAGTTCAGAAACTTGGTGCCCAGACCATCTCCGACACTGGCACTGACCAGCTGAGGTCAATGCCAACTTGAAGGCTTGCTGGTCTGAATGCATCCCCAGGAAGCCCTGATAGATCTCCTGGAGGAGCCTCTCCATCAGAGTCATCACTCTCTCCATGGAGGATGCATGATGCTCGGCCATGAGGCTCATTGCTTCGGCGATAGTCTGTGTGGACTCCTCCACCACAGACACCAAGCCAAGCATAGCCTCACCTATCTCCACTGGATGCACCCATACACCCTGCCGCATTTTCTGCATTTGTTGTGTTGCGGACAACTCCAGAGGCACATCATCAGGCACCGGCTGAGTATGTGCCTGGTCCCCTGCAGCCCTTCAACTGCTAGTGCCATGGGCACTCTCTGTTTCTGCCAGCTCCACCAGCAACTGAAGTGCCCTTGCCACTGTGCCCTGGGACACTAGCCGATGTTCTAATTCCCACCGAGGTGCTAGTATCTGCGTTGGTGCCTGCCTGGATGAGATGGTGTGACGCTGGTGAGTCCATGACTTCAGGGCCCTCAGGAGTGAGAGGGGGCCCTTGCTGCTCCTCCTCCCGGCCCTGCTCTACTGATGCTGAAAGGGAGAACAAGGACAATGGATCAGTTAACATGGAGACAATGTCAATGTGCATCCCTGTCCCCTGGATCATTTGCGCTCACCCTTCCATAAGCAATGGTCAAGCCATGTTGCAAACTTCAATTACTGAACATTCAGCACTGCTATGGCTGTTGGGAGAACAATGCTGACCTCACTGATGGGCATACATAATCTGCCCGTGGCAGCCCAGCCTCACCAACACCGGTGGACCTGGGCACATGGCACCTCTCCAAATCTAGGGACTCCTGCTCGAAGCGGCCGAGAATCGCCAACTGGGCTGGCCCTCCACCAGACCTCACCTGCTCACCAGCATTACATGCATTCTCCTGAAAAGGAGAGCATTGATTGTACCTGGACTCTTTTCGCGGACAGCTCACCCCAGCCAGAGTGGGACATTGCAGAGCTCCAGTGCCTCTTCACCCAGCTGCTGCCGAACACTCACACAAAGATGCTAGGCCAGTCCCCACCCAACCCCCTTGGCCAAATTTTGCCTACATCACACTAGGCACCACACAGTCTAACCTTCCATAGCAAGGAGGCGCAAGCACGTGGAGCATAGAAGACAGCAGATCGATCGGTGCCAACACCACCTTGAAGCTCCCCTCCCAGCATGGTATCACCCTGGCTTTGACATGTCCTGGAGTTCCAGCACTGCGCCTAGGTGCAGACCCCCCAGTTTGCCCCCAAAACAGTAATGTGGGTCTCATTGTACCACATGCTGTGTGCAGAATCCATCTTTTCACCACCCTCTCGGTGACCTCGGCATGGGCAATATCTGCTGGCCCACCCAGCAAAGGACACATACCGTCAATGATTCAATGCAGTCACTACACCCAGAGTTGGGGGGGGTGAGGGGGGGGGGGGTGGGGGGTGCGAGCCTACCTGCTGGGTTAAGTGACCAATGCCAACATGGTCCTCACCCTTCCCGAGTGCAAGAGGTCATTGAAGCACTTGTGATACTGGATCCAAGTGCGCCGCACCACATCACGGGAGCTCACCACCTCCGCCACCTCCTCCCAGGCACGTTTGGTCATGTGGGGCGGGGGGGCGGGCTTCCTCCTCCCGTCCTGGGGTACAAGCACCTCCCACCATACTGCCACCTCCTCGAGGAGGGCATCAAGGCAATCGTCAGAAAACTGAGGGGCACAGTGCCCTCCTGCCCTACCCTCCTGTCTGGCCTGGTCACCAGCAGCACTCTGGGAAGCCCTTCCACTGGCCATGATTCACAGTCTTGAAAAGGCTGCAGCAGCTTTTTTAAACAGGCAGTGGGCTCACCATTGGACCCAGCGGCCATTACAGTCCTGCCGCCGCCCGCCCACTCCCGCTATCCACGGGAGCTGTGGTTCATGCTGGGCCCGCATAAAATGGCAGCGTGCCCACGCCCGCTCCCTCACCGTCCACCTGACGGGCAGAAAATCCTGCCCATTAAGTATTCTAGCCTTGCCTTTTGCCTCTAAGCGTAGTCACCCTCTGCCCTTAATAGGCCCCATCTCACTTCGTATTACCAACTATTTACATACCACAAGAAGGTTCCATCCTTACATTTTGAATTTGAAACCGCAACATTGCATTTAACTTGTTAAAAATGCTTAGATAATAACAATAGCTTAGGTTATGTAAACATTCAAAGGTTGACAATTATGAAATTAAGTGCCTCTGCATAGCAAAAAGTAGAGCAGAAACAGCAGAGAAAAAAACCATGACAGTTAGTGAGCTGCATTGCTAAAATGTTTGTGCCAATCCCAAAGACCAGTTGCTTGTATGAACATTCTGCAGCCATTCCAGAAAGTGTTAATGCTCTGAATCCATGACTAGCTCTGATTGCTATAGAAACCACTATTCCGCAGAAATGGAGCAGTTTCTATAACAGTGGGAGCTATCAACTGGTAACAGATAAAAATGCAAGTTTGTTAATACAACATGGGATTCAAGTTGCAAAGCTTCATTTTAATGATAGAAACAAGGGGCAGCTAGTTGGACCTGATGACATTTTATCTGTGTGTTTTTGATATGAAATGTTTTGTTGCTGTGCAACGTCGCACTAAGATATCATTGTGTGCAGGTGATGATTCTTCACATTAGCTGCAGAGACTTCGTAGCTTGAGTTAAATGTCTTAGTGCTTTAAGGAATGCAATTCTGATGCAGGAGCAGCTGGCAGTGGTCGGTGCAAAGTTACCATCAAACATTGGATTTCTAAATTATTATTTTATAGTTCAATATTGATATGTTTTGCACCCATTTCATTCACATTTATCCTGGAGAAGCCTTTTTTAAAAACGGTTGATTTCTTTTTGAGAAATCATGTTGGATTTGAATTAATTTTGAAAAATTAATCCAAATACTAATGAGCAGTGACATACATTGGAGAGGTGGTGACATAGTGGTATTGTCATTGGACTAGTATTTCAAAGAACTAGGGTAATGCTCTGGGGACCAGGGTTGGAATCCTACCACAGCAGATAGTGAAATTTGAGTTCAATAAAAACCTGGAATTAAAAAAGTCTGATGATGACCACGAAACCAATGCCAATTATCCTAAAAGAAAAACCTATCTGGTTCACTAATGCCCTTTAGGGAAGGAAATATGCTGTCCTTACCTGGTCTGGCCTACATGTGACTTCAGATCCATGGCAATATGGTTGGCTCTTAACTGCCTTCTGAAGAAGGGTAACTGGGGATGGGTAACAAATGCTGGCCTAGCCAGCGATGCCCACATCCCATGAACAAAAAAAAACATAAACTGTGTGGAGTTTGATGCTGCTAAAGGTTACTGGGGGAAATATTAATAATTGTTCTGATAAACCTGGTTACTTATTTCTTTGACTATCAAATTAGTCCAACTAATTATAGTTATTGATCTAACAATTTATATACTGCCTTGGACATAAGAAAAATGTTGCAAGGCAATACAGAGACAAAGAAGGAAATATTAAGACAAAAGATGACCAAAAGATGGGTTGAAGTGATGGGTTTAAAAATCCTTCTAATAGAAGGAGAAGAAGGTTAAGAGACGGAGTGGCCTTATGCAATGAATTCCAAACAATGAAAACACGGCTACAATAGGGTGTAAGAGAGGTGAAGATGCATAAAGGGCCAGTCAGAAGAAGGGAGAAGTTAGGTGGCTGTCTTTGTAGTATAAGGAGTTAATAGCTATTATACTAATAGCTAGAGTGCACCATCAGTGATGTCAGATAATATCAGATCACACGTAACTGGAACCTGAGGGAAAAAGGTTCTAATGGGGTCCTGCTAAAGTTTGCCTCTATAAATAGTTCACTAGTTTTTAAAAGCATAGCTTCTAGCTCTCTTCTATCAAAGGCACCCAGAGCCCAGTTGTGCTAATAATACATGGTGGCAACGGTCAGCAAACCATTCACTGGATTGAAGTCAAATAGCTACATGGGCTTTCTTTGGCAGCAGTTACTACCACGCTCAATAATTTTTTTTGCCATACATGGCATCCCCGATTTGGTTGTCTCTGATAATGATCCACAGTTTGCCAATGACTGCTTCAAATGCTTCACGGAGACATATGTCTTTGTCCATATTGCCAGCTTGCCTAGGTACACTCAGACCAATGGTGAGGGCAAAAGAGAGGTTAGTACCATCAAATCCTTGTTGAAGATAAATGATGATGTTGATCTAGCCTTCCTGAGTTACTGATCTACACCCACTACAGAACAGCCTGTCTCCATTGGAAATCTGAATGGGTAGGATATTAAGCACACAGCTCCCCAGTCTCCCACATACCCTCTGGCATGCCTCAAGGCAAGAGAGATTGAAAAGGTGTGAGTAAAAGAGGACCACAACTGGCACACCAGGCCCTGATGAACAACCATCGCCACAAATTGCAAGATTTACTAACACGCTCACCAGGACAGTCTGTCTGGGTTTGAGACCAGAACTGGTCTGGCCAAGTTTTGAGTCAGTTCACTCTTCCACAGTCCTACCTGGTGGACACTGACCACGGCATCCTCTGGTGGAACAGATCCATTCTGGTATCGTCTGGTGGACAGCCTCTACAGGAGTGGATTGATCTCCTGATGACTGAGAAGACAACCCAGCCAACTTATTGGGTGATTCACAGGCCCCTCTACAAGAACATTGTGCTTCTAACCCCAGCACACAAGAAACAAGACCACAATGCAGCAGACTAGTCAAACCATTGCAGTGTCTTTCCTTATGACTCAGAAAAGGGGTCTTTGGGTTGATGAGGGTGGTGAAGTAGGATGTTTAAGTAATTAATGTTAAAGAGTAGAATGAAAGACTTGGGGGGAGGTGTAGTATAAAGGCTTAGTAGCTATTCTGCTAATAGCTGCAGTGCATCATCAGTGATGTCAGATGGTGTGTGATCACATGTAACTGGAACCTGAGGAAAGAAAAAGTTCCAATGGAATCCTGGTAAAGTCCATCTCTGTAAATAGTGAAAATAGTCAATAAATGTTCACTAGTTTGTAGCAGCATGGTTTCCAGCTCCCTTTATCAAAAGTGCTAAGAGCCCATTTGTGACAATAATACAGTCTTGATGTTCTGGTGGAAGTGAGAAGATAGGATAGCGTGATACTATTGAGGGACCTAAACACAGAGATAACATTTTAGATTGGAGGTATGAGGACTAGGAAATAATGTAGGTCAGCAAGAATAGGCCTCAGTAGAATCCAATTATATAATTAAGAGTTCAAAAGTTTGCATAGGAGCAATTTTTATGAATGTGATGAATTCATATATCAATAGTCCTAATTAGGAATTTTTAGGGTTCAGTCACATCACTGACTCTGCATAAGACAAAAAATAATCAGCATTCAAATTGCTGGGAAGTCAAAATCACCGGCTCTGGAAGGGCATTTGTACAAAGTGTCATTAGTTCTAAAATCAAGTGCAGTTATTGAACTTTCTCAAAAACCAAAAAAATTACTGATAGTGTAATATATTACCTTCAGAGCTAAAAATAAGATCATAATAATTAGGAGCAGCAGTAGGCTTTGGCTTATTTAGACTGCTCTGCCATTCAGTAAAATCTTGGCTGATCTAATTGTGAGGGATTCATTATTTTTAAACTGTGCCCCCTAGTTCTAAATTCTCCAACATGGGGGAAACATGCACTCAGCATCCACCCTGTCAAGCCATGATCAGAATCTTATAAGTTTCAATATGATCAGCTCTCATTCTTTTAAACTCTAATGAGTATAGGCCTAACCCACTCAACCTTTCCTCATAAGGCAAACCTGTCATACCACGAATCAGCTGAGTGAACCTCTGAACTGCTTCTGTTATGAGCTCAAAGAAGTACAGGGCTTCTAGTATAATGTCTTTATTGAACTGAATGTAAGATATCTCCCCCAGCCCTATGCCTCATGGCAGAGGTCACATTACTACAGCAAGCCAGATAGGACCTTTCTTACATGCTTGCATTTCAAAACCCAAACATCCCTTTTTCCATAAGGACAGAAGACAAATCTGCATGCACCATCATGTGCAACAGTTACCCACTATACCACAACGGTTCTCATGCACTAACAAGCTGTTCATTATTCTAGTCAGCCTCTGCACATGCATTGTTGTTAACTCATGCAGATCTCTTAATGGCACGTTTGCACATTGTTGTTGGCTATTTACCTGCGTGATGTTCCTTCTCTGGGGAGTGTCATCCCCATGATACTTGTTGTTGTTCTGGTAACTGTTGTTCTTCCATTTCCATTGTTGGGGTCTGGTGGAACACTTGGAATGATGGTTGTTCTGTATTCTATGCAACTGGTGAGATCCCAGCTTCCTGATCGGCCATCTGCAATGAAAGAACAGCTTCTCTAGATATGCATTTCTGCCCGCAGTTGCACCGGTGTATTTGGTCACTCACTTCCACTGCATACGTTAAGGTGACAACTACTCTACGCATGTCCCAAGTTGCAACATGGGCTGACTCCTGCTGGGAGAATTGGAGGTTTGTACCTTGAAGGGCTCTCCAATGCTCAATTCTGGTAATAGTTTGGCAGTTTTGTCAAAATGAAATTTAGCTTTCTGCCATTTCACCTTGATTTTTTTTACTCACTCCTGTTACTACTTCAGTAGCTTTTTTGTTATGTTATTGGAAGAATAGTTTAGGTGCAGTGTGACCTTAGTCTTTGAACTGCACTACTTTCTACATCTTCAATTGGTTTGTTTCTCCACTTGATGATTGCCTTGTATAGAGATCTGTGCTAGATTTGCTCAATTTCTTAATGATTCCTTTGATGATTTTCACTGCCACCTCAGCCTTTCCATTTGACGGGGATTGTGCAGAGATGATGCAGAGAGTTGAATTTCTTAATCCTTTGTGAGGCAGCTGAATTATTCACTCATGAACTGAGGGCCATTGTCTCTCATCACAATGTCTGGAATGCCATAATGATTGAAATGTGCTTTCAGGCATTCTATTATCTCACTGGAAGTATGAAATCAACTGGTCTAACTCCCAGTAGTCAGAATAGTGGTCTATGGTGACAAGATAATCAGTTCCTGCTAGAGTGAAGAGGTCTACTCCCAGCTTCATCCATGGCCTGCCTGGGATGTCATGCATCAATCAGCAGCTCTCTCGCTTATTTAGCTTGGTACTCATTACAACAACAACACTGGCTGATGGGTCTTTAATTTCATCGCTCATGTTTAGCCAGTAGAGCACTTCTCTTCCCTTCCTCAGACTTAATTCAATTCCTTGAAGGCTTGCACGAATGCACTTCAGCATCTCTCCTGTCATCAAGATAATGCCCCTATTCCCTTTGTACAAGGTGCCATCTTGGGCTGTCAATTCATCTCAGCATGCCCAATATGTTTTTGCGATTATTGGCGTGTCCTTGATGCTCTCAGACCATCCTTTCATCACTATTTCTTGCAGAACTTGGACAGCGGCATCTTGTTGGGAAGTTCTCTTGAATTGAGAAAGACTCATCTGTCAGATTCAATGACTTTGCTGGGTTGATGACTTCCAGAGCACATCGAGCTGCTGCTTTGCATTAAATCTGAAAGATTTCACATTCTGTTGTAGTCTCTTCAACTTTCTTCATTGGGAATGCAGCTCCCAACAGCATGTCAGTACATCTGTTTCGCTTGCTTATATGTTATGCCTAGATGGTATCTCTGTGAACAAAGTAACATTTTTTGCAGTTGCTCTGGAGCAGATAGTAGCAGTTTGAGAAAAATGCTTTGAAGTGGCTTGTGGTCAGATTCCACTGTCACTTTGTCCCTCCCAAACAGATATTAATGAAAATGCTCGCATGCGAAAACAAGGCACTCTTTCTCAATGAGTATAGTTGTTCAGTTTGATTTAACAGCTTGGGTGCAAATGCAATTGGTTGTCTTTGTTGCATTCAGGTTGCTCTGAGACCTGTCTTGTTGGTGTCACACTACAAGGTGACTTCATCATTTACATCACAATACTTCAGGATGGGCGTTGTCATCATTGTTTGATTTTAGTGAACTAGTTCCTCTTCTGTGCTACAATACCACTGCACATCCTTGGCAGTGAGGGTGGCTAATGGTTTACACTCCTATGACAAATTAGGCAAACGTTTTGCTAAGTAGTTCACAAATCCAACAAATTGTTACACTGCTTTCACTTCTGTTGGTGGGTGCATTGCTGCTAATGCTCTCACATTTTCAGCATCCGGTGAAGACATTTTGCTGTCTGTACATGACTGATGCACTTGACTTCAGGCATCTTTAATTGCAATTTTTTCTTGTTCAGCTTCAGGTTCATCTGGTGAGCTCTCTCTAGCAGTCACATTACTTCCATTGTGTCTCCACATCCATAGACCAGCAGGTCATCCACTATGGCTTCCAATCTGGGAAGATCACTGACTATCTCATGCTGTCTGCATTAATACTCCTCTGAAGCTTTGAAAATGCAACCATCTGTACCTCGTGAATGGTGTCCAGAATATAATTAGAAAGTTGCTGCTTTCATCCAGCTTCACTTGCCAGTAACCATCATTTGCATTTAGGGTAGTAAAGATCTTTGCCTTGGCAAGGTGAGGCAAAATTCCTTTGATGTTTGGCATGGGATAGTGAGGTCCCTTCAGCGCTTTATTTAGTTCCTTTGGGTCTATGCATACTCTCAGATTTCCAGGTTGTTTCACTGCTACCATGCTGTTAATCCAGTCTGTAGGAGTTGTCACTTTCTTGATTATTCCCTTCTTTTCCAGCTCTTCTATCTTTTTTTTTAGGCTTGACTTGAGGACAGCAGGAACTCTTCTACGCAGATGCTGAATTGCTGTTACACTCTCATCAACTTCAAGATGATATTCAATAGGTAGACATCCAGACCCTGTAAGCACACCTTTGTACTCCTCTAGAATATGTTCAGCCATCAATGGTGCATTGAGCTTTAGACTTGCTCCAGTTGAGATGAGTGGCTATTGCATACTGCCTATGATTTGAGAATCCAGATCTTCATTCTTCCCATTGCATTGGGCTCTCAGATTAATTTGTCCTTTTGGTAAGAGTATCGTGCCTTCATATAGCTTCAACCTTCTTTCAAGGGCTTCATTTTTAGATTGTCATGTTGAGCCACTTCACACAGGTCTCTGAAGGTTATGGTGTTACATGACGCACCAGTGTCTACCTGACACTTCATGTTCACTTGATGCTCTTCTTCTCCGTCATTCTCATAGTCACAAACCATTTATCATCTATAGACCTGACAGAACCAATCTGTTTAATGGTGTCAGACTCTTTGGTTGATATTGCACCAGTGGCCATCTGTATATGCTTGTTTTGCTTCTTTCTAGCCACACACTTGAATGCAAAATGATTTGGCTACTTGTAGTTAAAGCATTGCTTTCCACATGCTGGCCAATCCTTCTTTTCCTTTGTATGATGTCCTCTGCGGTATATGCATCCTGCCTTTTGTCTGTGATTGTTCTGTTCCTTCAGCCTGGAATGTCTATCAGCATAATGTAACACCTGGTCTGTTCCACCATACATATGCTCTAGCTGATATTTTACAACCTCTGCACTTTTGCACATGTCTATTGCTTTCTTGAGAGTAAGTTTCTCCTCTCTCTGTAGACCTGCTCTCCCTGCAGGATCTCTATGCCCAAGACAATCATATTCTTAATAGGATCATCATTTTGTTGTCTGAATTCACAGGGTTCTGCAAGCAGCATTACTGCAGTCACATACTGATTATTGGGCTTTTTTAACTTTGGTTCCTTGTGTTGAATTAACAAGTTATGTTCACTTGGGATTCAAAGCACGCCTTCAAGGCTTTCAAAATCTCTGCTGCCTATTCTTTCCTGTTCTTCAGAGATTTGGGGTGGAATAAAATTTGTAAGTTTCACCCCAGCAGTGTTAAAAGTGTTGCTACTTGTATCGGCTCTGGCTTGTTAATTAAATCTGTGGCAATCTCATAGTTTTGCCATTGAAAGTGGAAAAGCTGCCAGTTCTTCCGCATAGCACCTTTCATTTCAACAGAAGCTGGGAGGGGAAAATTAGACCTACTCAGTAATTTTCTTGCAGCCTTTGACTTATATTTTCTTCCTTTGTCAGTGGTTTTTTTCAGCAGCTTTTAGCAGGTTTGAACATTTCTCTGTTCCTCTTTCAGTCACTGGCTTTTCTCCAGCTTTTCAAAACTCAATCTCAGCTCCATGTTATGCACTTAAAGAAGTACAGTGCTTTTAGTAAAATGTCTTCATTATATTGAATGTAAGATGACGCTCCCCATCCCCATGCCTTATGGAAGAGATCACATGTCCACAGCAAACCAGATAGGACATTTCTTACATGGTTGCATTTCAAAACCCAAACAGCTTCTGATGAAGTAAGGAAACCAAAGTTGTAAATAGTACAATAGGTCAGGTCTCACCAATGTCCTATAAAGTTGTTGCAATAGTTTCCTACTTTTGTATTTCATCCCCTTGCAATAAAGGCCAACATTCTATATGCCTTCCTAATCACTTGCTGTACCTGCATGTTAACTTTTTGTGATTCATGTATACAGACATGCAGATTATTCTGTACTACAGAATTTTGTAGTCTCTCTCAATGCAAATAATATTCTGCTTTTCTATTCTTCCTGCCAAAGTGGATAACATCACATTTTCTCACAGTACACTCTATCTGCCAATTTTTGCCCACTCATTTAATCTATCTATATCCCTTTCCAGACTCTTTGTTTCCTCTTCATAACTTGCTTTCCTACCTATCTTTGGATTATCTGCAGATCTGACTATTATGTAGTCAGTCCATTCATCTAGGTTATTAATATAGATTATAAATAGTTGAGGCCCTAGAATGTTGCAGTCCACTCATTACAGTTTGCCGACCTGAAAATGATCCATTTATCTCAACTGTCTGTTTCTTGTTTGTTAGCCAATCCTCTATCCATGCTAAAATATCACCCCAACACTGTGAGCTCTAATCTTTTGCAATAAAATTTTATCAATTGCTTTTTGGAAATCCAAATACACTAATCTACTGTCCCTTTAACCACTCTGCTTGTTACATTCTCAAAGAACATGAATAAATTTGTCAAACACAATGTCCCTTTTGCAAAATCATTTTGACTCTGCCTGATAGTGTTATGATTTTCTAAATGTCCTGCAATTACCTCCTTAATAATGGACTCCAGCATTTATCTAATGACAGATGTTGGGCTAACTTACCTATAGTTTCATGTTTTCTGTCTTCCTCCTTTATTGAATAGAGATGTTATGCTGAATGTTTCCAGAATCTAGAGAATTTTGGCAGATTACAACTGATGCAGTCATTACCACATTTTTTAAGACCCTAGGATGCAGGCCGTTCGGTCCAGGATCTTGCCAGCCTTTAGATCCATCAGTTTTCCTCATATAGTGATAGTGATTATTTTAATTTCCTCCCTTTTGCCTCTTGATTTTCTACTGATCTTGGGATACTTCTTGTAACACACAAGTGAACACGCTATTGTGAAGACGGATACAAAGTATTTGTTCAAAGTCTCTACCATTTCCTTGTTTCCCAGTCCTTTGGCCTACCACTAATCATTGCAGCATGGTATGTCTTTTCTTGCAATTTGATACCCTCCTTAACTTCCTTAGTCACTCACAGATGTTGCACCATTTATGTAGAATCTTTCTTTCTCAATAGAATATAACTTTGTTGAGATTTATGAAATATTGCCTTAAATGTCTGCCGCTGCTTCTCCACCATATTACCTTTTAACCTATATAATGGTGAACTTTTATTGTCTGTTCTCACTTTAGTTACACATTTACACTATTTAAAACTAACACAGTTTGCAATATTAGAGCGACAGCCAGGAATTGCCTGTAGATCTGCACCTGAAGTCTCATGCAATTGAGGCCTAAAGTAAATTTGCAGCATTATAAGAGCACGAAATCTTGACTGTGTGTTACATATGACTTAAGGCTACTCCCGAATTACCTCTGCACTTTATGCACATTTATTGACCCATGTGCCTGAATGCATCATGATCCATTTGAGAAGCACTGCACCCCACCCCACCAAACCCAGGCTAATAAAGAGTGGTACATAAGAATTTACTGCTTGCTCAAAACAGGTGTAGAATTACACGCAGAACTTTTGGTGCCACAGGAAACAAGACCATATTTCCTGTACTTTATAGCAATTCTTTAAGCATTTTTTTTAAAAAAAGATTCTCATTGAGATCATTTTTTTTTTTGTTTCTTTGATAGCATTTTTATATCAATATGAGTCACATTAAAATTTTCAAAACCACCATCTTTGTAGTTCTTTAAACACTGTGGGCCAGATTTTGCTGAAAACCTTACAGCATCTGAATGACACTTGATATTATGAATGTCTTTAGGAATGCCGGCATCACCCAACAGCCCTTGGAAACTAGCTTCACATAAAGCTTGACTGGAAGGGATGTCCAATCCTCCCCATTTCCACAATCCCTTTAAGGTATAAACATTGGTTGGGAACCTTTGTATTTTTCCCCTGTCTGAACATTGAAAAGTTATATGTTTTTTTTGTTAATGTCTAAACAGATTGAACATGTAATGCTGTTAATAGCAAAATCTATTAATGCTTTACTGACATGTCATTGTATATTTTCTGTAGTCTAATCACTTAAACAGCTGGCAAAGCTGTTTCTAATAGATGCAGGAATTACCAAAACAGCTCATAATGCATTCCTACCTAGAGTGCACTGGAAAATTCATCTCAATTAAACCTCCACATTACGCCAGGCTATATGATGAACCAAAGTTTCGCTAAGATAAATGTCACTTGCACAATAAATGTAATGATAGGTGTCAGCTTGGCTCAATTGAAAGATTTCACACCTATGACCCAGAAGTTTGTTCCAGCCCAACTTTATGAGTTCAGCATGATTTTCAACATTGGTTCGCATTGTGTTTTAGAACATTGAGTTTTCAATTACCCTGTCTGAGCCAATACTATCAAAGACAGTTTTGGTAGCTACTTCTCTTATTTACTGTTTGTGGGTCCTCGCTATGCACAAATTGGTTGCCGTGTTTGGCTGACATAACATTGGCTATGTAGAGATTTCAGGATATGATGAGTCACTGCACAATTATTTCACTACATTCCAAATTGGAAAGCTCACCAACATAATTAGTCACTTTGTTTCCTTAGCATTGACAAACTGCTGATAACCATACTCAGCACCAACATTGAAATGTTGGCTGGCATTTAATTCTGGTGGTGGGGCTCCTGAAAGCAGTGCAAGCTAGGTGGGGGAAGGGGCGCCGAAGGATTAAGAACCCCTCCACGGCTGTCAGTGGAACCTGGGGCTGCATCATCAGTGGCAGTTGTATCTATTAAGGATGATGGCCTGCTCCCAAGAGCTGCTGGCCAATCAACAGGCTGGCAGCTCAGCAACACCATCAGGAAATGGTGGTCATTGCTGGGGCTGAAACCCAAATAGGAAGGTGCAGCAATGGACGTGCACCCTCATAACCACATAAGTGAAGTCTGGGAGTGCCTGGGTCATTCAGGAAGGCCTGTAAGAGGGTGAGGGTGCATTGGTGAGGAGGTGGTCATTGCTGTTGGAGAGTCCCCCGTGAGCCAAAAAGTGCTTTAAAAGACCCCCCTCCCCCGTCCCACAACAATCCTGGAACCTGTTGGGAAACTCTCAGTGTTTACCTGCTGTTCTCCTCCCAGGGTGGAGGGCACCCCACTGCTGTTAAAATGCCAGCGGAATTGTGAAGAGGCCCTTAATTGGCTCAACTGGGATATGGGCTGGTGGGTTGTTGTCACGACGCTATTAATGTATATAATGTTATTGGAAATTCTTTTTTTTTTAAAAAGCAGCTTAGACTGTAGATGTGTCTGTGTGTGTTAATTGGATTAAAGCCAACTAGTCTGGGTGCTTTGATGTATAGTAATTTTGAGATGTAAATACCGTAAGACAAGACCATAAGACTTAGGAGCAGAAATTAGGCCGCTCGGCCCATCGAGTCTGCTCCGCCATTCAATCGTGGCTGATAAGTTTCTCAACCCCATTCTCCCGCCTTCTCCCTGTAACCTTTGATCCCTTTACCAATCAAGAACCTATCTATCTCAGTCTTAAATACACTCAGTGACCTGGCCTCCACAGCCTTCTGTGGCAATGAATTCCATAGATTCACCACTCTCTGGCTAAAGAAGTTTCTCCTCATCTCTGTTCTAAAAGGTCTTCCCTTTACTGTGCCCTCAGGTCCTAGTCTCTCCTACTAATGGAAACATCTTTCCCACAGCCATTCTATCCAGGCCTTTCATTATTCTGTAAGTTTCAATCAGATTCCCCCTCATCCTTCTAAACTCCATCAGGTATAGACCCAGACTCCTCAAACATTAAACAGGCACATTTGCATTTTGTTGAATAGACCATTCAAAAGTAGGAGTGAAATATTTCATCTAGCTAGGAGACACCAAGCAATATGTTTATATTACTAATTAAATTAGTACTATCAAAGGGGTTTTATTGTTAGAAGAGGTGGAGCTCAAAGGGCCTGGTGATGCAATGAAAACTTACATTCAAAGAGAAGTGCTGGGGATAACCTGAGGAGAATGTGTGTGCGCAGGGCAGAGGCATGTAACATCAAAGCAGCTGTAAGCCTACAACTGTCTGCAAAGGAACCAAATTGTAAGGAATCTCATTTTGAATTCATAAGGTGAAAATGCTTTGACTGGTGTCTGGTTAAAATCTATGGGTTGTTGTTGCCTTAGTGGAGATTAGTTTGGGAATTTGTTAAAAGTTATGATAGTAGTAATTTGTAGCCATGTCTATATGTTTAATTTGTTGTAAATTAATAAATGTCTCATTTAGTTTGATATAAAAACCTCTCGAGAACTGGTGATCTTATTCCTGAATTTAGAGCTGCATCTCAAACATTCCAATTGAAAATATAGGTTATGACAGTTGTTTAAAGTTTCCTTCTGGGATTTTAAACAATAGCCTTTAACGACTGCTGTGTCATAATAGTTGTCCACCAACATCCTAACATTGGCCAAATGTTAAAGGAAAATGATGAGCACGCTACCCCACACCTCACCATTTCATGGGCCTCTTCACCTCCCAGCCCATTCCAGAAGGCTGGTAAAATCCAGCCCACAATTAAATTATCAAAAAACAGATAACCTATGCAATCCTTCCAGTATGGTGCTTCCCATAGTGTTTCTTAATGAATCCATTGTGTAGCTTGTAATGAAGTGTCAATTGTTACCGTAGAAACTTAGCCAACCCCAAGCTAAATGTTCAATGTTCAGAATGTTCAAACTAATGATCGAGCAAACAGAGGTGGGCCTTCTAACATGCCAGCCTTGGCACCTCTGTCTTCATCTCCACTTTTCAAGAGGCAGCAGCCCTGGCTCTGCAGGGAGAAAATATGATGGGCAGTCATACCATTCAGGAGGTAGGAATACAATGTCAGGAAATAGCCTGACTCAGGATTCCTGCCTCGGAGATGAAAATCGGGGCGTAGATCTCTGCCAACCAACTCTGATAACTAACAAATAATGTATCCATTGTTTAAAGATTAGTTATTGCTGGGCGACAATTTTATGCATTTATTTTTGTTTTTATCTACTATAACAGCAGCACTTCTATTTTTAAGTTACATTCCATCGACAGTAACATTTCTGTGCAAGCTAAGCAAACATCATTTAAACCATAACAAAAACAGAATTACCTGGAAAAACTCAGCAGGTCTGGCAGCATCGGCGGAGAAGAAAAGAGTTGACGTTTCGAGTCCTCATGACCCTTCGACAGAACTTGAGTTCGAGTCCAAGAAAGAGTTGAAATATTTCACTCTTTCTTGGACTCGAACTCAAGTTCTGTCGAAGGGTCATGAGGACTCGAAACGTCAACTCTTTTCTTCTCCGCCGATGCTGCCAGACCTGCTGAGTTTTTCCAGGTAATTCTGTTTTTGTTTTGGATTTCCAGCATCCGCAGTTTTTTTGTTTTTATCTTTGTTTTTATCATTTAAACCATGTTCACTTTTCCATAGCTGACATATGTGAGACAATTTGAAGGTTTATGAAGGCTTTGTGACCCATGTCCAGTGCCTTGTGAACCTAATAACTGAATTTGAATCAAGTGTAAATAAATTAACATTATGGTAATCAGTGGGGTGGCAGGGGTTAGCTCAGTTGGCTTGACAGCTATTGTGTAGATCAGATTAATGTCAACAGCATGGGGTTCAATCCCTGCTCTGGCTGAGGTAGACTTGCGACTTTCTGAAATAGAAAAGATCACAGCATCTTGCTGTGGTTCAGCAAATAATTACCAAAGATCAGGCTTGGGCAGAGAACTCAAGAAGAATAAAAGCAAAATACTGTGGATGCTGGAAATCTGAAACAAAACAAAAATAGCTGGAAAAACTCAGCAGGTCTGACAGCATCTGCGGAGTGGAATACAGTTAACATTTCGAGTCCGTACGACTCTTCATCAGAACAAGAATGGTAATCACTCATTTTAAAATCCATGAGACCAAGGCCAGGATATTTCAGATTGTGGTGTTTCCAATCCTGCCATCCGAAGTGTCAGTGGGAACACATCCCTACCGATACTGTCTGCCCGAATAAGCATCAACTGGCTGCAGGTAGGACTTCCGCTCCTCACTCAGGAGGAAGTCCTGCCTTAGAGAGCTGCCAGCCAATCTAATTAGCTGGCAGTTCTCTAGTCTCTGCAGTGATAGAAGCGAAGTGGAATTTCAAGAAGTTAACAGAGCCTAGGACCGGGAGTGGATGGAAAGATTACTTTTCAGGGTCTTACGACGGGGAGAGCAGGGAAGGCCTGGGGAGATCGATATTGGAGGATTGGGTTGTCATGGGAGAGGCCAGTGGTTGGGTGGGGGGGGGGAAGTGAGGTCCAGTGGCCACCGGACCTTAATGGGGGTGGTAGAGGGTAATGGGGCGGGGGCTGGGGTACCTGAAGTTAGAAGAGGGCTCCTGATGGGGATGTTCCACTCCTGCTCACCTGAGGCCTAAACCCAATCATTTTCAGGTTTCCTCCATATCCGGGAAATCCTCCCACCAGCCTAAAAATTGGCCACTTAAGGGCCTCAATTGGACAAGGATGGATGGCCCGTCCAAGGCCTCACCCATGCCATCATAAAATCGCTGGGAGGCTGGGGTGGGTGGTAACCCAGCGGGAAGCCCATTCATCCTATTTCATGCGTCACCTGCCTAAAAACCCGCTGGAAGGGGAGCGTGAAATTCAGGCCAAAGAATTTATTGTGTTGATAAAGTGAGTTGGTGTAGATTCTGGTCTTCCCAACAGCTCCAATAAAAGCTGCTGGACTTCTATGATTGAACTGAACTGTTGGATGGAGGGTTGACTCAATAAATGATATGAGTAACAAATATAATTGGATTATCATATTATAAAATTAAACTCAGTGCAGGGCCAAGGCTTGCATCATTATACACACATTAGGTGTCACTAGCTCATGGATTTTAAGACGAGTGATTACCATTCTTCTACTTGAGTTCTCTGCTCAAGTCGGGTCCTAGGCAATTAATCGCCAAACCACAGCAAAGTGCTATATGTGAATGATCTTCTATGTTTAATTAAGCAAAATTCATTAAATTCAATGTTACAGTCTCAACTCAAGCTCAACAAAATAAAAAAAAACAGAAAGCTCCTATATTCCTTCTTTTTCCATGGGGATTTACCACAATGATTTTGAAAATTTCTTGTGAAAATAACATACATGTGGAAAACTATTGAAGTGGTCAGTACAGATGGGTTCCAGATAGAATCAAGCATATTTGCAAAGAGGAAGGGAATTAAGGGCTATGAGTTTAGAATTTATTCTGCACATGAATGTTTATATAACTATGTCAAGTTCCTTTCTCCATTAACTTAAATGGACTAACACCTCCATTAAAATACAAGAGAAATTCGATTAGTGTACCAAACCATCAGCCTTCACATTCAACGCCAATTCCACCACCTTCAGTGTGCTGTCTCCATCAAACACATCTTCCCCCTCCCCTTTCAGCATTCCAAAGGGACCGTTCCTCCACGACACCCTTCAATCACACCTAATACTTTGTCCCCTTCCCACATCATCATCTTGTGCAAGCACAGGAGATGCAATGCTTACCTTGAGCATCTTTCTTCTCACCATCCAGAGTCCCAAACACTTCTTCCACCTGAAAAAATGATTTACTTGTACTCCTTTCAATTTCATGCATGCATTTTTTACTCATGATGCACTCTCCTCTACATTGGAAAGACAAAATGCAAATTAGATAATTGCTTTGCTGAACACTTCCATTCAGTCCATAGGCATGATCCTTAGCTTCCAATTGCTTGTTCATTTTAATTCTTTGTCCCTCTCCTACTCTGATCTCCCTGCCCTTCTTACAATGTTCTAATGAAACTTGAGGAAGAGCACCTCATTTTTCCAATTAGGTGCATTCAGCCTTCCAGATACCAGGTGTAACAATTTCAAATCAGAACCACTGCTCCCATTTATTTTTGAATAGCAACTGTTGGTATAGATTCTGCCACTGCCACTCAGCTAGCCCCAACTTTTGTTTCTTTACTTGCCCCAGTACCATCCACTTTCGTCTTGCTCCATGATCCATTTTGCCATTCAATATCTCCTGCCATCCATCCTATCACAGAACTTCCCTTTTGTTCTTTCCTCCTCTCCCTCCTTTACCTACCTCTAAAAACTGTTGGAATGGTGTTGGTCGCAGGACATGTCTGTCAAAGAAGTCTTTGTAGCCTTCTGGATTAGTCATTATTAACTACTTGTAACTATATACAAATGTACAGTAAAGGGTACCGGCATGCAGCAATCTCCATCATAGGCCTTAACTTATCACCGGCCAACACCACACTGACCTAGCTCTAGATCATGTGCATTTTTACAACACTGCATGGGTGGTACTGTACTCAACCCCACCTTAACACTGTCTATACCAGACCCTTCTACGGCACCTCCCCGCAAGTCTTTATTCCATGGATGTAGTAACTTTAGTTTACTTTAGGTCTTATATTGTTATAAATATTGTGTTTACCTTTTTGTTACAACCTTAATGCTATCCCAACATTCTTGCATTGCATTATTAGCATTAGTTGGTGGCAAATCATCTCAGTCCTAAGACATCGCTCAGGAGTTCCTCAGAATAGTGTCCTAGGTCCAATCATCTTCAGTAGGTTCAATGACCTTCCCTCTATCATAAGGTCAGAAGTGGGGCTGTTTGCTAATCATTGCACAATGTTCAGCACCATTCGCAAATCCTCAGATACTGAAGCAGTCCATATCCAAACACAGCATTCTCATTACCCAACATGTCCACTTCAAGTCCTTGAAGTTAGAAGTTCAGGCGGTCTGGAGGCCTTATAGCCCTTCAAAATCTCATTTGCCATTCTGTCAGGAAGAGTGCTGGCTCTGTTGGTTTGGGTTCTTGTTGTTGGTTTGGAGGTTGGACTGGCATGTGGGTATGCTTTCATTCTTTTCTTCCATTGCTTTACGTTGAACTATGCCTGGTTGCTTTGTCTGTTGTCGATGTATGGCTGCTATTACTCAATCATTTCTTGCCAGGTGGACGGAAATGGTATTTGTCTCCTTGTCACTGCTTTATCTTCCTCTTTTTCCAATGTGGACTGTCTGGAAGCCCTGAGGCTGAGGCAAAGGTCGATTGGTACGCTTAGCTCTGCTTTTTGTTGTTGATGATGATAGGCTGCTATCCGGTTGCAGAACCCCTTGTGGTTGCAGCATGCTGGTTTGAAGTTGCAGTGTGTGCACAGTGGTTGATGTATGAATTAGCTGAACCATCATCGTATTTGGAGGTAGAGTCTTCTCAGACTGATCGCTCTCTGGTACCACTTCTACCGGTGGTGCTATGGGGATCTCGAGGGTGGTAGGTTGGTCTGGCCACTGGGGACTTTCTGGGACCTGGAATGTTAATGGTCAAACCTTATCCACAAAGAGAGAAGAGAGGTTGAAGGTGAAATCCGAGTCTGAATACACTTTAGCTTTTGATCATTCAGTACTGTGCTATTCTGGCTGGCTAATGACATTGGTAGACTGCATCCTCTGTTGTTTGGAGGAGATCCAGGGCTATGCAGGCATTCCTGCTCAGAAGAGAGAAAGGCTGGTTACGGATTATGTACATGAGCTGAAAGATTTTATTTGCTGCTATACCTCAGTGATTCTAGGGTTATGCCAATGACTGGGAGTCGGATTCCCCCTGCTCTATAAAGTGGAGTGTCAGTTGTTCAAAGCCAGAAGCCTTGGACCCATTGTTCCTCATCTCACAGGACTGTGGCGTTGGCAACTAAATCTCATTTAAAAATTCTTAGATGACCGCTTACCAGGATGTCAGCGCTCCAAAGTGAAGAACCACAATCTGTGATCTCACCCAAGAAGCACGGCTGTATGCCTTCTGGGTTTTTGGTCTCAACCTCATGGATGGCCTTTAGGATGTCTGTGCGATGCTGGGTTTTGACTTGCACAGTTTACCAAAGTGTCCCAGCCTGTTGCAGTGCAAGCATTGGGCAGTACTCAGAGGACACTGATCTTTCCTTTGAGGGCCCTTCATACTGCAGCGCTAGCAAGATCGCTCTGCTGGGTGGTTCATGAATCGCTTTCCCTGGCTTGGATTGTCCCTGTGTCTTTGTGACCTGATAAGCTGAACTGAGGGCTGGCTTCTGCTCCATGTTTTATTCTCCCCCCTTAGGACCGTTCTGTGTTGTGCATGCAGCCTAGACGGTCTAAATGGGTGAATTGCCTTGTCTAGGTTAAGATCACCTTTAGCTTGTAGAAGGTCAGGGAGCGATTGGTCTACAAAACCCACCATGATTCTGTCACATGTGAGCTCAGACTTTAAATCTCCATATTCATACTCTTTTGCCATCGTGGTGATCATTTATGAAGGAATCGACAGGCTCTCCAGGCAACTGGAGTTTCTTATTGAATTTAGCTCTTTCCAATATTTTATTGGATCTCAAGTTGAAAGAAACATCAAAGGATTTTAACACATCCTCAAATCTGGTGGATGACTTATCAATATCCTGTCATGCAATGATGTCATCTGCAATTGTCGCTATTTAATTGTTCATCTTCTGATTTTTCATTTAAACCTGAAGCAATGCTGTATCTTAAAGACCTTTTCCTCCAAAGACTCCAATTTTGTGGCTGGTCTGGGCCTTCGGTAAGTCCCAGTGGAGTTGGAAGTGCAGATTTGTGATTCATGTTGAAGATTTTAAAAGTGTGGTTAGAGCTTTAAGATCTTACAGGCATCCAGGATTGTGTTGCCATTCACTGCAGAACAATGTATTCCCCGTGCTTGCCAGTTTTGGTGGGCTTTGCAAAATGGCAACGGCACACTTCGGGAAGAAGAATTTGCAACAATGGTTGCATGTCTGTCAACTTGATTTAATGGACAATGTAGCGTTGTAAATAGCAAGACATTTGAATTGTAGGCTTGCTGTTTAAAGATTTAGACAGTCATGAGGTTTCTGAGAGTTGAGTAAGTTAATTATTAATTGTTTTTTTTCTGTTCGACTCAGAGGCCAAGTTTTGAGTCTCAGAGTCAGGGAATTGGGATTAGCAACAGGTTTCATTCAAATGGCACTTCTGACTGCATTGGTAAAAGGGCTTCTCAGGACTGCCTGCAGCCAGGAAATGAAAAAGATTTAGCTCACCATTTCAGGCTATGAATTCTGCATGCTGAAGCTAGACTTTCAAGGGAGATCATGTGTAATTTTCTGCTGCAGCAAAACTTCTGACAGCTTCCAGCTCTGCCCTCTGGAGTTATTTTTGGTGAATTTTCTTAGCATCTGTAGGTTCAGTTGGGAGCTTCTTTCAATTTAGAATCCATTGAAAGTGTTTTTTTTTTTAGTTTTTCAGCATTTCTTTGAGGATGAGGGTTTTTGATTTGGAGCTGCCACCATCTTGAGATACTTGCAGAATGTGTCCATTATAGAAGTCTTTGTAGTCTTCTGCATGCTAACAATTAGTCTTTATTAACTTTTTAAAAACTATTTACAAATATACAATAAAGGAAAAGGGCATGGAGGTTTCTCCATTATAGGTCTTAACACATCTGTGGCCAACACCACACTGAACCCAAGTCTAGGCCATGGGTCTTCTTATATCACTGTGTGGGTGATCTTGTATTCAGTCCTACATTAACTCTGTTTATACAATAACCTCCTATGACAAAAACTTTTGCCAGCCGGATGGAAGATCTTCCACCTGAAAAGGTTAATTTTTGTTTCGCCTTCCAAAGATGCTACCACACCTAAGTGAGCATTTTCCGCATTTTTTTTTCTGTTATTTCACTGACGTACACATTGCAAAGATTTTGCAGTTTTGAAACTCTCTGATTAGCTTTCTATCACACTAACAATTTTGTTTTCAACTAAAACAGGCTGGTCGTAATTAACTTAAGCTATGTTGGATGCTCAGCAGACTAATATATTCATTACTTTATAGACCTTTGTGCCCTGAAGGTATTAGTTCAGTTTGACAAAGTAGGGCTGTCCATTTAATCAACTATCAATTGATTTTGTTTGTCATGCATCTGAGTTGATGCATTGCTGCAGTGGGTTAGTATTGTCAGTTGATAGTTGAATGCTAACCATCTGTCTTTGTTCACTGGTGCTGATTTGGTAGTGCAAGAAATTTCCTAGGAAGTTTAAAAATATAATCAGGTACATTGAAAGACCAGAGTTATCAGAAAACTGTCTCATGGTCTGAACAGATGTAACATGTTATTGCAATAATAGGAAATCTTTCAACAAGCTATAAACCTCGGAATTCTTCATGGAATTGGTTTAAGCAGTGTCAAGTCTGATGCAGACTCAGAGCAAAAATCTGCATTCATTTGGCATGAATTTAACTAAATCATTAACCTTGACGTTGGGCTATAGTGCACAGAGATGGTTCACTTACAAAACAGAAATATTACAAAATAGAAATATTCGGAGAAGGATATATTCTCCGGAGGTCAAGGCTAATGTATATTATTAGGTCAATCATCTAAGTTCTAGGGTGTCATTATAGGAGTTTCTCAGGGTATCATCCTCAACCCAACAATCTTCAGCCGCTTCATCAATGATCTTCCTTCTATCATAAGGTCAGAAGTAGGGATGTTGACTGATGATTGCGCAATGTTCAGCACCATTCACAGCTCCTCAAATACTGAAGCAGTCCATGTTCAAGTGCAGCAAGACCTGAACAATATCCCGGCTTGGGTTGACAAGTGGCGAGTAGCATTTGTGCCACAGAAGTGCCATCACCAACAAGAGAGAATCTAACCACCCTTGACATTCAATGGCATTGCCACTGATGAATCACCCATGATCAAAATCCTGGGGGGGTTACCATTGACCAGAAACTGAACTGGACTAGCCATATAAACACTGTGGCTACTGCAGCAGGTCAGCGGCTAGGAATCCTGCAGTGAGTGAATCACCTCCTGACTCTGCCAAAGCCTGTCCACCATCTTCAAGGCGCAGGTCAGTAGTGTAATGGAATACTCCCCACTTGCCAGAATGAGTGAAGCCTCAACAACACCCAAGAAGCTTGACACCATCCAGGACAAAGCAGCACATTTGATTGGCACCACATCCACAAACATTCACTCCCTCCACCACTGATGCACAGTGACAGCAGTGTGTACCATCTACAAGATGCACTGCAGGAACTCACCAAGACTCCTTGGATAGCACCTTCCAAACCCACGGCCATTACCATCTAGAATGACAAAGGCAGCAGACACAGGAGAACACCACCACCTGGAAGTTCCCCACCAAGCCACTCACCATCCTGATTTGGAAATATATCGCCATTCCTTCGCTGTCACTGGGTCAAAATCCTGGAACTTCCTCTCTAACAGCACTGTGGATGTACCTACACCATATGGATTGTAGTTGTTCAAGGAGGCAGCTCACCACCACCTTCTCAAAATGCAGCATTGTCATAATTGTGTCATAGTTTCTCAGCTTGCAAAATACATCAGTATTTTTTAAAATATCGAAAATCCATGTTAGAAGATGGCATAATCTGTGGACAAATGATTATTTAAAGATAATACACAAAGAAGTCAATAAAATAAGTGAATGTGAAGGACTTTGAGGGAATTGATAATTATGTTTGCTTCTTTGTCTTCAGGTGCAGCACTGCACCAGCCTTTACCTTTGCCTTTATCCAACAGGTATGAGATTCCTTCCGCCTGGTTGGATGAGGGAAATGTCTGTAGGGTGGATGAGTAAGCTGACCACAGCACTGCGGCGCAGGCAATCAAGTTGGGGGAGTACAAGGTAGTGGTAGAGGGCAATATGGTCAGGAGATAGATGCTGTCCTCTGCAGTTCTATCCCAATGTCAGATGAAGGATATCTTCTCACAGCTAGAGGAGATCTTTAAATGGGAGGGGAAGAATCCATTTGTCATGGTCCATTAAGGGACCAGTGAAACAAAGAACAAGAAATGAGGTTCAGGAGTTAGGGTCCAAATTAATAAACAGAACCTCAAATTGACATAGGTTCAAATAGATAAGGGGGTTGGATGCGAAGCTCAAAAAGTAATGTGAGAGACCAAGGTTTCAGTTCATGGAGCACTGGCATCAGTGCTGCAGAAAGAGGGAGTTGTTCTTAAGGCACTTGCTACACTGAAACCGGCTGGAATTAAAGTCCTGGCCATTCGAATAAATAGGACTGTAAATAGGGCTTTAAAATAAAAAGGGAGAGAAAGAATTCCAGTAAGAGGGCATTTATAAATCTGAAGAGCAAAGCCAAGGTCATGGAGCAGTGTAGTGATTTGGGTAAAGATTAGCAAAGTATGATAGGAAGGGACAAAGAGAATAATGTAATAGCCCATCAGTGAATAAGGTCAAGTTAGGAAAAAATGATTTAAAAAGATCAAATTAAAGGTGTTTTTGTTTTGAATGCATAAAGCATTGATAACAAGATAAATGAACTGATGGCACAAAAACAGATACATGGATTTGATCTTATAGCCATTAAGATACACGATTTCAACCACTCTTCCCCCCCCCACAATAATAACTATTTTGCTGGATAGAGTATTAATCGAGAGATAATCGAGAGATAAGAGGAGATTGTAACTAAGGCAATGCAATAAATGTGGGGAAATTTAGCATTCATATAGATTTTAAAAATCAAATCAAAGTTTGGAGGAAAGATTTATGGAATTCATTTGATACATTTTCCTATAACACGTTATGGAACCAACCAGGGAACTGGCTATCTTAGATCTTATCTTGTGTAATGAGACAATGTTAATTAGTTAGCACATAATAAGAGATCCTCTCAGCAAGAATAATTGTAGTATGATAGAATTTCATATTGATTTGGCAGTGATGTATATAAGTCTAAAACTATTGCTATGAGGTGTATTATATAGAATACTAATTTATACTGCTATCAGCTGCACACATATATACGTGTTGAACGTTTTGGGCGAAATTTTACATTCCCGCCGACACCAATGGAGTTTAGAATGTCTCGCTGCATTTTACGGCCCCATCCTCGCCGAAACAGGGCTGTAAAATTCCGCCCTTTAAAAAAGAACACTACTGCTAACCGAGGGACACTGGCTTCCAGCAGCTACCATGTTACATTTGTGAAGGGTATAAGCTGCTTTATGAAGACACTGGCCAGCAAGCCGTTCCAAAGTCCATTGTCTTCAACAGAAATGTAAAAGCCTGCTGCTGTAAAATTCCACCCACAGAGTATGTGGAGCTCTCAGAGATAGCGGCTATGAAAATCCCAGATTGAAACAAGAGAGATGTCATGTTATCCAGTTCTTGGGTGTAAAAAGATGTTGGATTTTAACTAACAGTTAGAGACAGATTGCCACAGGGTCAACAGCCTTACCCCCTCTCTCTTTCTCTAAAACTTTTCTCATCAAAGCTGAGCTATTGGAGATTTGAAAACCCACCAGAAGACATCATTGCCGCAAAATATGAGTTCTGAAAGGAGGATTCAAAACAACACAATATCTCGAAGCGAAAGGAGACTCAACTATCCATGACTGCAGACTAACTGCTCCAGTAAGAAACTCTAGATGGAAAGACGGAAGATAGAAGATGAGTTTAGGATCAACTGCTTGACAGAGAATGGCAAATAAGTTGAACAGATTCTGATGAAAGATTGTAGGAGAGAAGCAAATGGCATTTAAAGTAAAATACTTTGGATACTGGAAATCTGAAATAAAAACAGAAAATGCTGGAAAAACTCAGCAGCTCTGGCAGCATCTGTAGAAAGAGAAACAGAGCTAACGTTTTGAGTCCACATGACCCTTCTTCAGAGCTAAAGAGAAGTAGAAATGCAATGGATTTTATTCTGTTTAAGAGGGGGTGGAGCAAGTGGAGCAAAATAGGAGCAAAATAGATAGTGGAAGCTAAGGAGAAATTTGACAAAGATGTCATGGATACACGGTAAAGGGCGTGTTAATGATAGTGTTAAAGATT
The DNA here is from genome assembly GCF_017639515.1 of Carcharodon carcharias. Taxonomy (NCBI): domain Eukaryota; kingdom Metazoa; phylum Chordata; class Chondrichthyes; order Lamniformes; family Lamnidae; genus Carcharodon; species Carcharodon carcharias. Next base: position 132,930,997 of record NC_054477.1, on the reverse strand, counting down.
AAAGAAGATGCTGATAGTGGCATAATGGTAGGATAGCAGCATGTGTTAATAGCAGAACAAGGCTCAGCACTCTCTGAAAACTAAATATAAAAACAAGTGACAGATTGCCCTGTGTGGGATTGGGGTGGGGAGGAGTGGAGGGTTGGGGAAAAAGCGATTAAAAAAATTAAAGTGAATAAATAAATAAAAACAGCAAAATAATTGGATTAAAAAAGGGGTAAAAATGGAGGAGAGGGATCATGGTCTGTCCGTATGACTCTTCTTCAGAGCTAAATGGAATTAGAAATGTGATGGACTTTATACTGTTCAAGATCCACATGACTCTATTTCTCTCTCAACTAATGGTATAAGCTGAGCTTTTGGACCAACCTGACAACCACAATGGTGGTTGCTGAAGCAAGCTGAGATCTTGAGGACACCTCAAAATGGATATGCTCTCTGCAGCATTGTAAAAGGTTAAAATCCCTCACAGCTACAGCTGTCAGAAACACCTCTACATCTAGCCTGTGGCTGTGGCTGTTGTCATTGTATCCCAGGAGGTTTATGCTGGAGCGATCAGAAGAGGAATGGAGGGGTCCTCCTGGTATGCCACCGGAAGGCTGCCTCCAATTTAAGTCCAGGCTCTGGTCTCAGTGAAAGGTCTGGTCACCTAATTGACTAAATCATGGGTCTAATCGACTACCCACTGCTGCTGGGCAGGTAGCAGCTGCTATACTCACCCTGCCAGATCCGATCCTATGTGTTATTTTCCAATTTTTCTACCAATCCTACCTCCTACTCTGCTTCCATGGGACCAGGAAAATTCAGCCACTTCCCTTTCTCACAAACTTATGCTGAGCCTACTTGGGTTCTGTTGGGTGTACTTAACTAGCCCAGCCATATCTATGCAACTCATTAGAAGAAACAAATACCATAGGTTTCGGTGTAAAAAATGTCCTTCGAAGCCTTGAAAAATCCCTCCAAAAACCGAATTTGACATATGTCGAGAATAAAAGTGAATCACCAGTGTTGGTGTGCCTGGTCACCATTTGAAATGTCATCAGCATATGTTGCAAAAAGCGTATGTGTCTTAAATTCTTGGGCATCTTGGCAACACAGCCCATATTGCCTGCTTGATCCCTTGCACACAGTTATAAGGTACCAGTAAGCAACAACTGCATTTGTAGGGTGAAAGAATGAGGCTGACTAGTAAAGTAGACTGAGTAAAGTATACCATGGCTGAAAAAGGGAGGGGATCAATTTCTCCACCCAGTATTTGCAAAGACATGATTTTAAGGGCCAGAAAAATAGGGTCATCTTATACATTGGGGGGAATTTTCCATGCCCACTGGCGGTGGGCATGAGAGGTGGTGTGAGTGGACAACATGGTGCGATTGGTTTCAAGACGGCGAGAAGGCAGGTCGTGATTGTCCGCTCAGCCCGCCATTGCCAGGCCACATTTCCCGCCATCAGTCATCGGGAACCTCATTGTAATACACCAGCATATCAATATCAGGCCATCCTGCCAGGCTTTTGCATCCCTGCTGGATCATTTGTCCACGTCAGTGGGAAAGCATGCAGACGTGTTTCACAACAGCACAGAGGCGACATGCACTTGGCAGCCTGCACTCTGGGTGAACTGGAGGTGAGAGCACAGCAACGTTCTGCAGAGCTCACCAGGGTCACCTGCTTTGCGGACTTCAGGGGCGTCAGGGAGTTGGGTTAAGTGCCGCCCTGCCTCAGAGGTGACTTTTGAGGGTGAGGGGGAGCGGGGCACTGGTGAGGGGAGGCAAGTGGAACCTTGCCATTAAGGCGACTGGTGGCGGGGGTGGGGGGGAGGGGTGGTGGCGGTGCTTAAGGGCAGCCCTGCTGCTGAACATAGCGCACAAGCAGTCGGAGTAGGGGGGTGGTGGTAGGGTGGGCAAAGGAAGTGGCCACACATTCGGGAAACCTGTAGAAAAAAGTGACCATTCCTCTGCAACTGAGAGAGTTCAGGCGCAGCCACATTGATATGATTGGGGTTGGGCTCCTAGTTTATCTGCCCACTCAAGCAACGCAGAGGCAAAGTGCCACCAAGTTCTCTAGAACACCGCACCCCCCCCACCTCACCCCCCGCCACCCAACGAAGATGGAGGACAGAAGGACTGAGGCTCCTGGCTGTGCAGAGGCAGGAGCAACAACCTGAGGAAGAAGAGGTGGCTGGAACTTCCACACACATCACTCAAGAGCCACAGCGAGCTGTCGCAGTGCATTGCCAAGCAAACCCAGGGTCTATAGACGCCGCCTTTCATTCGTGCAGATGACCAAGAGCCAGTGTCGCTGAAGACTGCGAATGTCTAGGGAACTGGGAGGTCACATCTGCCAGTTACTACAGGATTTGGCACCACATGGAAATGGAAGCCATCCACTGCTAGTGACTGTGAAAGTGACGGCAGCATTCAATTTCTATGCCAGTGGCTTCTTTCAGGGCTCTACAGTTGACCTCTGTGGGATTCTCAAGTCTCCACCCACAAATGCATCCACGAGGTCATGGATGCCATCTTAGTGAGGGCACAAAACTCTGTACATTTCGCATGGGACCAGGGCAATCAGGATGCAAAAGCAATTGGATTCACCCACATCCTGGGTTTCCCACAGATACAGGGTGTGATTGACTGCACTCATCTGGTGCTCAGATTTCCGTCACAACACACGTTGGACTACATCAACCACAAGGGTTTCCGTTCCCTGAATGTACAGCTGGTGTGCGAGCACCAGAAACACATCCTGCAGGTCTGCGCAGTTTCCACGGAATGTGCACAATGCCTGCATCCTCAGTCAGTCACAGATACCTAGAGTCTTCCAAGGTAACCAGAAGCTGTAGGGATGGCTCCTCGGGGACAAGGGTTGCGGCTGATGATACTCGTGTGGTGGCCTGAGACAGCAGCAGAGTAGTGCTATAGTGAGGCTCATGCTGCAGCTCACAACTTGATGGAGGAGAAAATCAGGATGCTATAAGTGAGGTTCCAGTGCCCGGACCAGTCTGGTGGAGCACTGCAATGCAGTCTGCAGAGGGTGTCGTGCATTGTCATCATCTGCTGCGCTGTTTTCAACTTGGCACTGCAGCGGGGAGAGGAGCTGGCTGAGGAGGAGCTGGAGGTCTCCTCCGATTTGAAGGACACCAGAGGGGATGAGACTGAGGATGTCCTCCAAGACGATGATGACATGGGTGAGGCCCTCGCACTGGCTAGATGAGGCATGCACGTTCAGGAGGCCCTCATAGCTGCTAGATTTGTGGAGGATTATGACACCATGCAGTGAGGTGACCGCACAGATCCTGACATCGCATCTGTAAACATTTGACTCCAGTCTGGCATATGACAGCGTGAATACCCTCTGTGAGAATGCTCCTGTCATGGAGAGGTGGTGGAGGCCCTGATAGTTGCTTGATTGCTGGAGGATGATGATGATATACAGTGAGTACACTTAGTAAATCTTTACACAGCCTTTGAGAATGTCTGATTCCTGTCTGGCCGAGGGCAGTTCACTTGTGCTCCGAGATCAGGGTCATAACATAGAGACGCAGCCATGAAACTTTAAAAGCATTTGATGCTTTGTCCACCTTCAGCATCTCAGCCCTTCAGGGGCTGGTGCACAGCATCAGTGGTCACAGACGTTGGTGTGATGGGGGCCGGACACTCTCAAAGTCATCTGGATGGATGGGCCTGGAGTGTGCACCTGCTGATCCTCCTCCCTATAGGTGCCCTGGGCTCCCAGGCTGACCCCTTGAGGAGCAGGGATAGCTGGAGTGAGATCAAGCTGCGCAGCATCCCTCTCATGTACATACTGTTGGAGGCCAACTATGGCATCAGCAATGGAGTTGAGCCAGCGCAGCAGTGTAGGAGTGAAGTCCTGGACCAAGGTCTCCATGGCAGCTGCCACCCTACCAGTGTTGACCTCGATGCATTGACATGCCGGCGCTATCACCTGAGACTGAAGGCAGCTGGACTCCTCTATCACACGTTACAATCTGAGGAGTGCAGCAGACATCCCTTCCTGATGTTCCCGAGCTTCCTTTGCAGCTCCAGCAACTGTGACATGACCGAGTCCAGAGGCTCATCATCTGACTCGGACTCAACAGATTTCTGGCCTCCAGCAGTCCATCGAGTGCTGGACATTTGGGCAGTCCTGCCTCCACCTGCTGTGGATCAGACAGTGCGATGTGCTCACCAGAATGTGATGCCAGGGCTACTATAAAGCTAGGTCCCAGTGAGGTGTGTGTCTCTGAGCTGTTCGAGGGTGTAGGTGAGCGCTGTGACCGGGTTTCACGGAGGGTGCCTCCAGATTTCTCTTCAGAGGTTTCTTTGGGACTTGATTGGAGACCCTGGGTCATGGACTCTGTCGACTGCTTGGCGGATGTGCCTGCGAAAGCAAGGAGAGGTAAATAGTGCATGGCAGTGGCCCTGTGAAAGAGGACACATCACTCACAACATGGTTGTCTGATGGATGTTGCACTGCTGGATCCTCACTTGGTAGAGCAGCGCCGACCTCACTGTCAGCACAGGACCAATCTAGATCATGGCCAGCCAGCTGAATGGCTCTGTTTTCAAAGTCCGTGAGGACCTTGATTTAGGGCATTCCCCCACCGGTCTGTGACCTCTATCTCTTGTTGTGTGCCAGCTTGTTCTGCATAGATAGAGATAGAGAAAGTGTAACCAGGATGCCTGCCAGGCCAGATGATAAATATGCCCGGCCTGTACATGTGGCAAGTGGTCCCATTGATGAGATTAGGGCAATGATGGGGAGTGTGAGAGAATGAATGGTGATGTCCCTTGAACTGGCAGTGAGTGAGGGCCCTGTGGATGTGTGATGGGTTTGTGAGTGCATGCATTAAGAGAGATGAAAAGGGTGACTTAGACTATCAGAACGGAATCATCATTCATCCTCTTGCAGCACTGGGTGGCTGTCCTCTTCTGAAGGACGTTGGCGCTGACCACCACTGCCACCGCCTCCCAAGCCAGATTTGTCATTTTGCTACCCATCCTGTGGCCAGAGTGGGGGTACAGGACATCCTGGCTGGCCTCCACCGCATCCAGCAGTCGCTCAAGGGACCCGTCATTAAACCGGGGGGCTGCAGTCATCTTGCCTTTGAGGGCCATGTCTCCAGGGCAGCAGTGGTGAGCTGGAAGCAATGAGCATTGTGCTTGCGGCTAGCCTTTAAACAAGGTGCCCAGCGTGATGCAACAGCAGGGTGATGGCGAGTGGGCGAATGAGGAGCCTGCCTGCTATGGAAACGGTGTGTTTCCTGGCAATGCATAAATAATGAGCCGGGCTTGGGATGGCACGACGTGAAAACACACCATCGCCGCTGGTGGGCAGCATGCCATTTTACCCGCCCACTATCGCGCTTAGTGCAAATTTGGCAAAATTCCGCTCATTGTATCAACTTATATGCCGCGATTTACAGTATGTGGTCTATATCTTTATGCAGTTATTCGTGCACTCTCTCAGATTGTTGAATGCTAGCACAGATCTGTATCTGGCACATTTACACAAAATATAGGCTTACCTTCAGTTTCTTTTTCACTGGAAATCATGTTAAAGGGCAGGCAGCATGTTTAAAAGATGCTGCACAGATCGAGGAGTAAAGGATGATGAAAAGGAAGAAGGGTTAATGCTTTTCAGGATTGACATTCCAAAGCTCATAAACTGGGCTGAATTAGAGAGGAAACCTGTCTGAGCATTAGAGGGATCCTATGGTCCTGTAACTGGAAACAGTTGAAGGAGAATTATATAAAATATGAATTACAGTTCACAACTGATAGCGAGTGGAGTCTCAGGAATTTTACAAGCAACTATGAATAATAGCAAGGAGGAATAGAGTAAATCAGAAATAGAACTTGGGGTCTGGACTAGACTTGTGATACTTACCTGCTATTCTGACAGTCCCCTTAAAACCACTGCTTATGTGCTTTCTACGAGGAATAGGAGTTAACTAGGTGATTCCAGGTATATGCAACTCCTTGTAAATTCTGAAGATAATCAGAGGGCAAATATAATTGTCTCTAAATATTTGGCTCCAGGTCAGAAAATTCATCATGAAATAATTGGATTTATTTATATCTTAAGATTGTTTTTTATCCCGAAGAGTGCTGACACATAATGCAAATCTGAGACGATTCCGCCCTAAGTATGGTAGCAGGCGGGAAAAAGGACGTTTTAGCTGTCGGCCACAATGGCGGCTTTTCAAACCGTATTGTCCCAATCCTGCCTCATTAATTATGCAGTCACAGGAAACATGGTGTCTCAATGACAGACGGCCTCTGAATTGACACCCCCCCCACCGTTACCTTGCCAGTTCATCACTCCAGGTGCCATATTTAACCTGCAGCCATCCACACTGTTCTCAATGCTTGCAGCCCAGGACTGCTCCAGTGAACCAGTGAAGACATGATCCTGAAAGCCAGGAAGAGTTCAGTGACCTGTCACTGAAATGCCTTTCAGAGGCCTGCCATAATGTCCTTCATCCCTGCTCTGGCTGCAGGAGGTCCAGCAATCTTACCACTCCAGCTTAGTAGGCAATGGCAGTGGTGGTCAGTGCCAATGCTGCACAGAAGAGGTTCACCATCCAGTGCAGAAAGAGGATGAATGATCTCATCTGCGCAGCCAGGGTAAGACAATCATCTCATTACTCTAAACTCACACACTCACAGGCCCATTACACAGTCACTGGCATCTCACTCATTGCCAATTCAAGGGACATCGCCACTCACTCTGTCACACATACCCTCACATCTCCATCTGACCTCATCTGCTCTGGCGACTGCTTCCTCAGACCTCACCATCTTGAGGCTACTTGCTCAAATCAACATGTGCCCCCACACACACCATGGGATACCCTCCTTTTCCCAGTACATCCTGCAACCACTTCCTTTGCCTGAGGCTAGTTCTCCCCCTTCCCTAAGCAAGCACTAGCCCTGCAACTATTGAAAAACCACCCCGCCTTACGGCTGTTCTGGTAGGTGGACACCTGCCCATGAGCCCCTCTAAAAGTGACATGGTGTTGCCTGTAAAGCCTGGCGATGATGACCACGAGTATTGCCCAAAGCTAGGTAGGCAAACAAACTTTGAAGTCCTGAGCGAAGTGCAGCTCGTCGGGTGCACGTCGTTTATGTACAATTGTGAAACATGTCGCTGTACAATCATGCAGACATACTCGGATGATCCAGCGTGGGGGAATGATTCTGGTAAGTTGGAATTATAATTATATGCAGATGTAGTACAATGATGTCCCCATTGTGCTACGATGTGAAACACAGCCTGCCATTGACACCAGAGGGGATGATTACAAACAGGTTTCACGACATTGTAAAACCGATTTTTGGCCTTCCCGCCATATTGTCCTCTCACACCGCCTGACTCCAGTGGGCATGGAAAATTCCACCCATTTATACCAACTATATGTATTTTTATAAAATATTGCATATTATTTAAAGCACAGAAGCAGTCCATTCAGCCTAATAAAGCCAAGCTGGTAATTTTGCTTTGTATAAGCTTCTTATAATCCTTCTTCATCGAATCCCATCAACACATCATTCTATTCCTTTCTCCCTCATGTGCAGACTGTTCATAACCTTAGTGTTATAATAGACCCGCAATGAGCTTCCAGACACACATCCATGCCATTAACAAGATCAGCTATTTCCACCTCGGCAATATCGCCCAAATTAGCACCGGCCTCAGCTCATCTTCTGTTCAACCTCTCATCCATGCCTTTGTTACCTCAAAATTTGACTATTTTGGTCATCCTCCATCTTCCAGCCTCCATAAACTCCAGAATTCTGCTTGGTCAGAATTCTGCTATCTGCACCCTTACTCTCACCAAGACCATTTACACAGAGATAAAAACAAAAAAACTGCGGATGCTGGAAATCCAAAACAAAAACAGAATTACCTGGAAAAATTCAGCACGTCTGGCAGCATCGGCAGAGAAGAAAAGAGTCGACGTTTCGAGTCCTCATGACCCTTCAACAGAACTTGGTGAATCCAAGGAAGGGGTGAAATATAAGTTGGTTTAAGGTGTGTGTGGAGGGGAGGAGAGAAGTGGAGGGGGTTGGTGTGGTTGCAGGGACAAACAAGCAGTGATAGAAGCAGATCATCAAAAGATGTCACAGACAACAGAACAAAAGAACACATAGGTGTTGAAGTTGGTGATATTATCTAAACGAATGTGCTAATTAAGAATGGATGGTAGAGCACTCAAGGTATAGCTCTAGTGGGGGTGGGTGGGAGCATAAAAGATTTAAAAATATTTAAAAATAATGGAAATAGGTGGGAAAAGAAAAATCTATATAATTTATTGGAAAAAACAAAAGGAAGGGGGAAGAAACAGAAAGGGGGTGGGGATGGAGGAGGGAGATCAAGACCTAAAGTTGTTGAATTCAATATTCAGTCCAGAAGGCTGTAAAGTGCCTAGTCGGAAGATGAGGTGTTGTTCCTCCAGTTTGCGCTGGGCTTCACTGGAACAATGCAGCAAGCCAAGGACAGACATGTGGGCAAGAGACCAGGGTGGAGTGTTAAAATGGCAAGCGACAGGGAGGTTTGGGTCATTCTTACGGACAGACCGCAGATGTTCTGCAAAGCGGTCGCCCAGGTTACGTTTGGTCTCTCCAATGTAGAAAAGACCACATTGGGAGCAACGAATGCAGTAGACTAAGTTGGGGGAAATGCAAGTGAAATGCTGCTTCACTTGAAAGGAATGTTTGGGCCCTTAGACGGTGAGGAGAGAGGAAGTGAAGGGGCAGGTGTTACATCTTTTGCGTGGGCATGGGGTGGTGCCATAGGAGGGGGTTGAGGAGTAGGGGGTGATGGAGGAGTGGACCAGGGTGTCCCAGAGGGAACGATCCCTACGGAATGCCGACAGGGGGGATGAAGGGAAGATGTGTTTGGTGGTGGCATCATGCTGGAGTTGACGGAAATGGCAGAGGATGCTCCTTTGAATGCGGAGGCTGGTGGGGTGATAAGTGAGGACAAGGGGAGCCCTATCATGTTTCTGGGAGGGAGGTGAAGGCGTGAGGGCGGATGTGCGGGAGATGGGCCGGACATAGTTGAGGGCCCTGTCAACGACCGTGGGTGGAAAACCTCGGTTAAGGAAGAAGGAGGACATGTCAGAGGAACAGTTTTTTGAAGGTAGCATCGGAACGGATGCGACGGAGGCGAAGGAACTGAGAGAATGGGACGGAGTCCTTACAGGAAGCGGGGTGTGAGGAGCTGTAGTCGAGGTAGCTGTGGGAGTCAGTAGGTTTGTAATGGATATTGATGGACAGTCTATCACCAGAAATTGAGACAGAGTGGTCAAGGAAGGGAAGGGAAGTGTCAGAGATGGACCATGTGAAAATGATGGAGGGGTGGAGATTGAAAGCAAAATTAATAAATTTTTCCAAGTCCCGACGAGAGCATGAAGCAGCACCGAAGTAATCATCGATATACCGGAGAAAGAGTTGTGGAAGGGGGCTGGAGTAGGACTGGAACAAGGAATGTTCCACATACCCCATAAAGAGACAGGCATAGTTGGGGCCCATGCGGGTATAGCCACACCTTTTATTTGGAGGAAGTGAGAGGAGTTGAAGGAGAAATTGTTCAGTGTGAGAACAAGTTCAGCCAGACGGAGGAGAGTAGTGGTGGATGGGGATTGTTCAGGCCTCTGTTCGAGGAAGAAGCTAAGGGCCCTCAGACCATCCTGGTGGGGGATGGAGGTGTAGAGGGATTGGACGTCCATGGTGAAGAAGAAGCGGTTGGGGCCAGGGAACTGGAAATTGTTGATGTGACGTAAGGTGTCAGAGGAATCACGGATGTAGGTGGGAAAGGACTGGACAAGGGGAGAGAGAAGGGAGTCAAGATAACGAGAAATGAGTTCTGTGGGGCAGGAGCAAGCTGACACGATCGGTCTACCGGGACAGTTCTGTTTGTGGATTTTGGGTAGGAGGTAGAAGCGGGCCGTCTGAGGTTGGGCGACTATCAGGTTGGAAGCTGTGGGAGGAAGATCCCCAGAGGAGATGAGGTCAGTGACAGTCCTGGAAACAATGGCTTGATGTTCAGTGGTGGGGTCATGGTCCAGGGAGAGGTAGGAGGAAGTATCTGCGAGTTGACGCTCAGCCTCCGCGAGGTAGAGATCAGTGCGCCAGACAACAACAGCACCACCCTTGTCAGTGGGTTTGATGACAATGCCAGGGTTGGACCTGAGAGAATAGAGTGCTGTAAGTTCAGAGAGAGAGAGATTAGAATGGGTGAAAGGAGAAGAGAAATTGAGACGACTAATGTCGCGCCGACAGTTCTCTATGAAAAGATCAAGAGAAGGTAAGAATCCAGAGGGAGGGGTCCAGGTGGAGGGAGAATATTGGAGGTGGGTGAAAGGATCCGTTGAACGGGGAGAGGACTCCTGCCCAAAGAAGTGAGCCAGAGACATTTACACAGTCTGCTTGCTAATGTACATTGGCTTCCAGTTGAATAATGCTTTGATTTTAAAATACTCATCCTTTTTCTCAAATCCTGCCATGGCCTCACCCCTCCTATCTCATTTTCTTTGCGATTTCCACTATGACCGACAATCGTCTGTGATAACAGTGTTCCTCCAATTCTGGCCTCTTGTGTACCCAGATTTTAATCACTCCCCTATTGGTAGCCATCAGCTGCTGATGCCCTAAAGCTCTGTATCCCCTTTCCTAAGCCTCTTTACCTTTCTTTGCTCCTTCAGGAGGGTCTTCAGAGCCCACCTCTAGTGCAAAAATAAATTATACTGCTCGGTGTCAAATTTTATTTAATAACATCCTGTGAAGTGACTTGGAATGTTTCACTACATTAAAGGCACTATATAAATGTAAGCTGCTGTTTTACCTAGCTTCTCTATATTTATCTCAACTATTCCTTATGGTAATGAGCTCCACATTCTAACCATTCACTGGGTAAAGATTTTCCTCTGAAACGCCCTATTGGATTTAGTAATGATTGTCTTATGTTATCTTATCCAAGGTCTAGCCTCACCTGCAAGTGGAAATATCTTTTCCACATCTATGCAATGAAACCTGTTAATAATCTTAAAGACCTCCATCAGTTCACCCCAGTTCTGGAGGAAAATCATCGACCTGTATCACTGAGGAAATTTTAACCTGTCAATGTGGGTGAGCATCTATGTGCTTGACAGGTTAAAAGAAGAAAAAAACCTGCATGTCGGCAAGTTATCAGAAACTCACCAGCTTCCAGATTTAATTTGAACATTTCTGTTAGCATGTGGGAGACCCCCATAAGATAGGTGGTTCCGGCATTACAATGAGCAAATAAAGGGCAATTGAGCAGAGTTTTGAGCCTGGATTTGGTCTTTAACTCTCAATGCACTGGCTTCCCAGGCTTCCTGAGATTCGCCAGGCAAAACAAGACAAAGGATATTGGGGATTTGTGGGGCTGAGAAATTGACAATAAGTCAATAAGTCTTTAAATACTGAGATAGGGCTGCTTCTTTGTCTAAATGAAAGGCTTTTGCTCACAGGACTTGTTCTGATAGCTTACTTTCACTGTTCTGGAAGTGACTTCCATGTCTTTGAAGGTAAAGACTTACCTTCTTTAAGTCTTAAACTTAATGGGAGTTAATTGGAGTTTTTTGCCATTGGCCTGGACTTCCCATCTGTCAGCCTTCTCAGCACCATAGGAGCAGCTTATGCAGCTCTACTTCAGACTTCTGATGAGGAACAAAAGGATCATCAGCAGCAACCTTCTCCTCAAACTCCTGCTGCACCAAAGGACAGAGGTGATAAACACTGATCTGCAGTTCACAGGAGGAGTATGCAAGCAGAAGGTTTAGATTTCTGGACATGACTGAGCACCAGTGCCTCTTGTCCTGGAGCGAAGACCTCACTATATTTTTATTTTATCAAAAGGAACTTCCTGGCATTCAAAATAGCTGGCACCTTGCTCTCTCTGAAGAGATGCTAATGACTTCTGTGACCACAGAGATCAATTCCAAGGGAATTGGTCAAAGACAATTTACATTTCTAAGACCAAGGCCTGGCCAACAGAGACAACTAGTCCAATAGGACAAAGGACCCCAAAACCTCTTTTGAAATTATTAATGGTTGAAACATTAACCATTCCAAGAATTCAGGCAAACAAATATATATTCTTTGTCCAAACCAAAGTCGAGAAGTGGGAGTCATATTGCATGGCTTCCCTAGCTGGACAAACCAGTTACCCTGCCTTCTAGGTCTTTAAAGCAGACTGCCATCTTCCATCAACCAAGCAGCAGCAGATGAAGGGATCTGTCCAGGTGAATGCCTGGCTCCCATCTACCCTATTTTTGCTGGAACTTCTGGACCATTGCCTGCAAGACTAATTTGCCTCTACATGCCCATCTTATTGTGGGAGTCATCTCCATTGGAAAAGTGAATTATCCAGCATCAGTCTTCAACATGCCAACTCTATAAACTAATACACCATTGGATTTTGATTCTGGACTCTGGACTCACGTGAAACAATAATTCTTAGTTTCTGTGTCATTGCCCTGTACCACCTCTTTTCCCTTTCCCTCTTTTATATGAATGTACAGAGGGCTAGTTAGAGATGCCCACCCCCACCTGCCCCCACCCCCCAACATTTGAGTGTGTGCAAATCAACTAATCCTCTGATATTACACTATCTTGAGTTTGCTGTGGGCTTATTAATTGAAATTGAATCACAGCAAAACCGAGGGGCTGGGAAAAAATATGCCACTACTCATCAAGGGGGGATGTCAAAATTAAACCACCTTTCTCTCTATGGATGGATGATGAGCGGAGACATCAGGTATATTTAAATTAAACCCCTCCTGTCTGTAACACTCTGTTTTAACTACAATCCTGAATTTGATGTCATTTACACACTTTGAAATTGTACTTCCAACCCTTAAGTCGAGTTATTTATATAAATGGTGAATAACAATGGTCCTAGCATCGATCTTTGTGAACACTACTTTCCACCATTTGCCAGTCTGTATCACCTTTTACTCTCTGTTTGCTTTGTTGGAGCCAGCTTGCTATCCATGCTGCTATTTATCCCCTGACTGCACATGTTCTGAACTTAGTTATGAATTTACTATCTGGAATTTTATCAAAGGGTTTTTGGCAATCTAAATACATGATATCTGTTACATTACCCTTATTTACCCTTGCTGTCACTGCTTCAAAGAGCTCAATAATGTTGGTCAATCATGTTGCTCCTTTCTGAAATCCGTGCTGACTAATCATAGAATCGGTACAGCACAGGAGTAGGCCATTTAGCCTGTTGAGTCTACTCTGGCTTTCAGCAAGAGCAATTCAGGCTAGTCCGAGAACCCCTCCTTTGCTCTGTAATCCAGCATTTCTTTTTAAATCTTAGGCTGTTTTTCCAATTCCCTTTTAAAAGCCAGAATTGAATCTGCCTCCGGCAGTCTCTCAGGCAGCGCATACTAGATCTTAACAACTCACTGCATTTTTTTTTCTCTTCTGTCACCTTTCATCCTTTTGCTAATCACCTTAAATCTGTGGCTTCTGTTTCTAGAACCCTCCAGCAAAGGGAACAGCTTTTTTTCCCTGTCTACTCTGTCTAGGATCATCATGATTTGAACACCTCGATCAAATCTCTTCTGAATCTTCTCTTCTCTAAGGGGAACAACCCCACTTTCTCCAACCTATCCTCAGATAAGCAGTTCATCTGGGGCTGGAGATTACAGCTGTCTGGGGGCAGGTTGGAAGGCAAGGAGCAGGGGGGTGGGGGATGTAATTTTGGGCTCCATGCCATGAGCGATGTTCCTGATGCCCACCTGCCCGATCCTGAACCACCACAATTTTACCAGCAGCAGGGGATATGTCAGGAAGCCTGCAGTCACCACCACCAAACCCACTGCCCCGCCCCACCCTGTGGGACAATCCACAGTGCTGGGATTTCACCCATGGCCATTGCTCACAGAAATGTGGGCATTCGAGATTCTGCTGCAAAATGCTCATTTCACACCTCTCAAGTTTTTTAATACCACTTAAGTTGTCAAGTAATTTCCAAGGAGAGGCCACTGCCAAGTGTGCAGCCTGGCAGATTTCTCTGCTCAGAATGGTCGCTGCCCAAGTGTGGGGTGGGGCCACCTCCTTTACTGGCTCCTTTTGCCAGAGATCCCCCCGTAAGGTCTTCCCACACTCCTGTTTTCTTCCCTCCGGTCCTGACCAACCTGGTCCCCCTACCCCTGCTTGTTCCAGCCTGGCCCCTTAAAGTCCAGGCTTCATTACTGAACATCTTCTTTGCACTGGCTGCAGTTCCAGCACTAGCCACTGCTTCTGGTGGTGCTGCTGGGACAAGAGAAGTGCTGTCCATTTGATTGGAAGTAGGACACCCTCCCCAGGTGAATCCTGCCAGCCAAACTCATAAAATTCAGCTCCTGGTTTAAAAAAATATAGCAAGTTAAAGATTCCTAGCTCTTAGTTTGATGCACTTCCATAGCCTAAAGAGCAAAAAGTAAGCTACAATACTCAGCAAGTCATAGATTCATAGAGGTCTACAGCACAGAAAAAGGCCCTTTGGCCCATCAAGTCTGCACCAGTCAAACAAGGACCTGACTATACTAATCCCATTTTCTAGCACGAGGCCAATTGCCTTGTATGCCATGGCATCACAGGCGCACATCCAAATACTTTTTAAATGTTATGAGGGTATCTGCCTCTACCACCCTTTCAGGCTGAGTTCCCAATTCCCACCATCCTCTGGGTGAAAAAATTCTTCCTCACATCCCCTCTAAACCTTCTTCCCCTTACCTTAAATCTATGCCCCCTGCTTATTGATCCCTCCACCAAGGGGAGAAGTTCCTTCCTGTCTACCCTATCTACGCCCCTCATAATTTTATACACCTCAATCATGTCCTCCCTCAATCTCCTCTGCTCCAGGGAAAATAACCCCAGTCTATTCAATCTCTCCTAATAACTAAAATTCTCCAGCCCAGGCAACATCCTGGTAAATCCCCTCTGCACTCTCTCTCTAGTGCAATCAGATCCCTTCTATAATGCGGATTCCAGAACTGCACGCAATACTCTAGCTGTGGCCTAACCAGCGTTCAGCATAACCTCCCTGCTCTTATATTCTATGCTTCAGCTAATAAAGGCAAGTATCCCATATGCCTTCTTAACAACCTTATCTACCTGTCCCACTACCTTAAGGGACCGGTGGACATGTACACCAATGTCCCTCTGATCCTCGTGTATTCCCGCACACTGTTTGTCCTACCCAAGTGCATCACCTCACATTTATCCGGATTAAATTTGCCACTAATCAGCCCATCTGACCAGTCCATCTATATCCTCCTGTAATCTAAGGCTATCCTCCTCACTATTTACCACCCCATCAATTTTCGTGTCATCCACGAACTTACTGATCAACCCTCCCACATTCAAGTCTAAATCATTTATATATACCACAAACCGCAAGGGACCCAAAACCAACCCCTGTGGAACCCCAGTGGACACAGGCATCCAGTCACAAAAACACCCCTCAACCATCACCCTCTGCTTCCTGCCACTCAGCCAATTCTGGAACCAATTTGCTGAATTGCCTTGGACCCCACGGGCTCTTACCTTTGTTATCAGTCTCCCAACTGGGACCTTATCAAAAGCCTTGCTGAAGTCCAAGTGGATGACATCAAATGCATTGCCCTCATCCACACACCCGGTCACCTCTTCCAAAAATTCAAATTGGTCAGACATGACCTCCCCTTAACAAAACCATGCTGACTGTCCTTGATTAATCCCTGCCTCTACAAGTGTAGATTAATTCTATCCCTCAGAATTGCTTCTAATAGTTTCCTCACCAATGAGGTTACACTAACTGGCCTGTAGTTCCCTGGTTTATCTCTTCCTCCCTTCTTGAATAACGGTACCACATTGGCTGTCCTCCAGTCCTCTGGTACCTCTCCTGTGGCCAGAGATGTATTGAAAATTATTGCCTGCACCCCTGCTATCTCCTCCCTTGTCTCACTCAACAGCCTAGGATACATTTCATCTGGGCCTGGAGATTTATCTACCTATAAGCCTGCCAGACCACTTAGAACCTCCTCCCTTTCTATGCTAGTTTCTTTAATTATATCACAGTCCTTCTGCCTGATTTCCATACATATGTCATCCCTCTCACTTGTGAACACCAACACAAAGTATTCATTTAGAACGCTACCTATGTCTTCCGGCTCCACACACAAATTACCACGATGGTCCTTAATGGGCTCCAATCCTTCCCTAGTTATCCTCTTACTCTTAATATACTTGTAAAATAACTTTGGATTTTCCTTTATTTTACCTGCCAATCCTTTTTCATGCCCCTTTTTGCTCTCCTAATTTCCTTTTTAAGTTCTCCTGTACATATTCTATACTCCTCTTGGGCTTCTGCTGTTGAGCCCTCGGTATCTGCCATAAGCCTCCCTTTTTCTCTTGATCCAATCCTGTATATCCCTTGACATCCAGGGTTCCCTGGATTTGTTGGTCCCACCCTTTGACTTTACTGGAATGTGTTGGCCCTATACTCTCCCTATTTCCTTCTTGAATGAGTCCCACTGTTCTGATGCAGATTTACCTAAAAGTAGCTGCTCCCAGCCCAGTCTGGCCAAATCATATCTGATCTTGTTAAAAATCAGCCTTCCCCCAATTTAGAACTCTGATTTCTGGCCCATCCCTGTCCTTTTCCATTCAACAACCTTGAATCTAATGGAGTTATGATCACTATCTGCAAAATGCTCCTCTACTGATACCTTTACCACTTGCCCGGCTTCATTCCCTAAAATTAAGTCCAGGACTGCCCCCTCTCTTGTAGGACTTTCTAGGTTCTAGCTTAGAAAGCTCTCCTGGTTGCATTTTAAATAATCACCTACCTGATGTCTTGTGATGTTACTCAATTTTTTTTTTTTACTGATTTTGAAACTCCAGCTCCTGACTTTCCTGGACCCTCCTTTACACTTTCCTCTCAATCTCCTTACACTTTATTATATTATAGAAATGTTTATTCTCTTTCCTGGCAACTTTGTTCTCCAATATGACTGACTTTGTGATGTTATTTCCTCCTTCGGAAGCCAAGTTTTTAACATCATCTTATTGACAATGGATGATATCTTTCTGTAGCCTTTTATCAGCCATTGTTCACAGAAACATCAGGATTCTGTTGCAAAATACTCATTTCACACCTGTCAAGTACCTTAAAAGTCACTTAAGTTGTCAAGTATTGGCCAAGGACATTAATTCTTCTCTTGACAGTGGGAAAGAAATTTTAAAAAGCGGTAAAATTGTACATCCCAATTCACTGATGCAGTCAATTCTGCATTTTAAACAAACCAATTCATAGACAATGGCATTGGGACCAATTAGCTTTTATGTTAATAATCAACCTCTACATTTGAAATCTGGAACAAAGAATAAACTGCAATTCAAGTTTTCTAAAAAAAAAGTGTGCATTGTATATTGCATTGAAATTTGAGGTTTTTAGATTTTCTTGACTGACAATGAAATATAAAGATGAGCACAGCAATGGAAGCAAATGTATTTAAAGTGCCTTCAGCACTGTGGTTCTCAATTCTTTATTCTGGCTGAGAGCAGGCTGTTTAAAATCCCAATGGGGTAGTGAACCATGTCCAATAGAGTCTGAATTCCCATCGAATATTGGTGCACCAATAGCCAAAAAGATCAGCTATTATATTGACTTTTTTTTATTCTTTCATGGGACATGGGCATCACTGGCTGGGCTAGCATTTTTATTAGCAATTCCTAATTGCACTTGAGAAAGTGGTAGTGAACCACCTTCTTGAAATGCTGCAGTTCCTGTGGTGGAGTTTGGGAGGGAGTTCCAGGATTTTGACCCAGTGACAGTGGAAGAATGACTGTGTAGTTCCAAGTCAGGATGAAGCGTGGTTTGGAGGGGGAGTCGCAGGTGGTGGTGTCCCCATGCATCTGCTGCCTTAGTAAGGTGGGAGAGGTCACGGGTTTGGAAGGAGGTTTGGTAAGTTCCTGCAGTGCATCTTGTAGATTGTACACACTGCTGCTACTGTGTGCAGGGCTTGGATGTTAGAGGCGGTGGATGGCTTGCCAATCAAGCGGGTTGCTCTGTCCTGGATGGTGTTGATCTTCTTGTGTATTGTTGGAGCTGCACTCATCCAGGCAAGTGGAGAGCAATCCATCACACTCGTGACTTGTGCTTTGTAGATCGTGAATAGGCTTTGGGGAGCCTGGAGGTGAGTTACTCTCTGAGGATTTCCCAGCATCTGACCTGATCTTGTAGCCACACTGTTCATATGGCTGGTCCAGTTCAGTTTCTACTCAATGGTAACCCCCAAAATGTTGATAGGATGTTAACATTTGTTCAACAAGTAAACTCATTTCTACCTGCTCATTCTCAATTTCACCCAGTGAAAACAATTGTGTCTTTCTTTCACCAGCAATTTGTTAACAAACCTCAATAAGCAGTAGTAGACATTTTAAATGTTACCCATTTCAATCTCTCACCTTTTGGAGGTGAGAAACAGGAATTACACAGGAAACAGAAATAATCTAGTTTACCTTCCAGTTTTCTACCAGCTTCAACACCTCTTTCTGTCATTGATGCTTTTAAACACCTCCAAATAAGCTAACTTTTGGATAAAAGCAAAAAAACTGTGGATGCTGGAAATCCAAAACAAAAATAAAAATACCTGGAAAAACTCAGCAGGTCTGATACCATCTGCGGAGAGGAACACAGTTAACGTTTCGAGTCCGTATGACTCTTCAACAAAACTAAGGAAAAATAGAATAGAGATGAAATATAAGGTGGTTTAAGGTGGGCGGGGGGTGGGGTAGGGTGGTGGTGGTGGGACAGGTAGAGCTGGATAGAGGGCCAGTGATAGGTGGAGATAGCCAAAATATGTTAATTTTAGGATGATTTATTTAAAGTGCATAAATATTTTACCAAAATGCACTGAATAAAATAAGATGTTGTTTCTTAACTAATGCTGAGATCTGAATTTTCCCTTAAATGAGTTTAATCACTCTTCTTGACAAACGGCTCAAAGGTCTCAACTCTGTAGTCAAAAGTCTACATGGAAGCTTAGAATTTCAAGAATCCTTTTATAGAGAAATAGAGAACTGGCAATTTTCTAATGCAGGAATGTAAGGCAGGGCACGAGGGGAAAATTCATTTCTCTTTACCCTGAATCCTTTTTGTCCTTACCAAGGGGTTCCCTCCAGTCATGAGTGAAGTAGTTGAGCACTCCAACAGCTTTCAATGTCATCGCCTAATAATTACTGATTTAAATTCCATAAACTCTCATTTTGTTCAGCATTGTAACCACTGCAGTGTGAAGAGGTGAAACCATGCTGAGTTCACATCTCTGATTACTATCTAGCCATTCCTAAAGGAAGGTGCAATGAATGAATGTTGAATGAGAGGACAATTGCACTTGGTTGTGATGATGCCTGCAGGCAAATAGATCATTGGCAATCACTTTCTATCCAATGAACAAGATGCCTGAGAGTACAACTGCAATTGGAACCATTCCATCAGATGAACAAAAAATTGCCTGAGCAAAATAATTAGGGTTAAAGAGTTAATTTCTCTCCCACTACAGGTATGTTAAATAAATCAAATTTGTACCATTGCACTTAATAGTACTGCTGAAAGTCAGAAATATTTGGAGGCAATAGAGCTGAGGAAAGTCTGAGTGAGAAACTGATGCATGTGCTAGGTAAGACAGATTTGTCCAGGGGGACTGCCATGTAGCTGGCTTACCAATCAATTGCCTTGCCCGGGTTGTTTTGCATTATGATAAATGTTAGCATTAAATGTTAAGTTCTATAATGAAGCAGGAGAGCAAGCATAGCAGGTAAATAAAAAGATCAGCCTGGAGCCACATTCAGATTCACAGGATGCTGTTTATCTGATGAGGCACTGCCAGGCATTAGTTAGGAGCTAATCACATTAGTGTTGAGGATGTGAAAAAGCATACATAGCACATTTATAAATAAAGTTTCAATGTGAAAGTGCACAAAGTTTTAATCAATTGCCCCAGAGAAGTAGCAGTTGCAGTTGACATTCAAGCCTAGATTTCTGATAGTCCCATCCATCAGTGGAAGTATGGTAAAAACACTCCTAGGAACAGTTCTTTCTATAATTATTGGCAGGCCCTAAGAGGAGAACCACCAATGATTGGGTACTATTGCCTATTGGAATGAAAAATTCAATGCCCCTACATGATTTAAAGGCCTGCAACAATTTTAAGGAGAAGTGACAGCAGAAGGAACATAAAAAGGTGAAATGTGATAACAGAAAATTTGCAGAAAGGAGTACACCGGACTTGAGTGATGCTGCAATGGATGTCTTCTTATGAACACATGCACAAGCAAACAGATTAGGAGCAGGAGTATACCAGGAGAACAGTCGAGCCTGTTCTGCCATTCAATAAGATTATGGTTTGTTTGATTCTGGGCTCAATGCTTCTCCTGCCTACCTCTATACCCTTTGGTTTCCTGCTATCCAAGAATCTATCTACTTTTGCCTTAAAGATATTCAGTGACCCTGCCTCTATCGTTCTCTGGGGAAGAGTGTTCCACAGGCTCACGGGCCTCTGAGAGAACAAATTCCTCCTCACCTCCCTCTTAAATTGGAGACCCCTAATTTTTAAACAGTGTCCCCTAGTTCTGGTCTCTCCCACAAGGGGAAACATCCTTTCAGCATCCACTCTGTCAAGTCCTCTCAGGATCTTATATGTTCCAATGAGATTACCTCTCATTCTTCTAAACTCCGATGGATACAGACCCAAGCTTCCAACCTTTCCACATAATATAAGGGCATTGCAAGATATCATCTCCAGTGATAATTAGGGAACAATGGAGGGAGATGTCTGAGGCAATTAATGTCATTTCCATTCCCAAACTCCAAATTAATAAGTCAGTGCAGGAAAACAATGTATTTGTATTATCTCAGAAATGCAAAGTCTTGACCAAAATGGCCAAGATACATGGGTTACTCACAATGCTCTTTCACTGCCCTGCTTTGTATGTTAATCTCTTGATTCATTCAATGCCTCCGTGTTACACGTGCTGCTTGCATGGTCATAGTGAAGCACTGATGCTTTTCCATACAGCTATCACTCCATATGTGTTGTCTCAAGCCCAGGTGTAGACTCTGTTGAAAGTCTCCCAAAGTGTGCAGTCCCTGTTGGATTAATTCGTTACCAGATTCCAAAGCATAATTCAAGTGAATGTCTCCCCAGTCCACCACTTCCTGGAGAAGTCAATAAGTCAAGGAAGCCATGTCTCATTGTAAATGCATCACAGCAACTTCACATTGACATACAGGAACTTATGTTGTGATTGCATGTTTGGACAATGGTACCTTTTTTCTCTTGTTTTAAATCTTTCTATGTTCTTCTGATAGTCACATGGGTGCTGTCGACAGCCCACTGTCTGCTTGGAAAATTTAGCACACTGAAAAACATTTTTTAATCCATTACATTTGCAATGTACAATTTGCATTACAGCTTCCTCCATCCTCCTTCCCTTCGATTCCTAGTAGCTGCAGGTCTCTCCATTCTTATTTGTTGTTCCATCTTCTCCTCATCCTCCAACCCTGATAACAGCAGACCCATATCAAGAGAGGAAATTCCTACAGAAGTCATTGGGCAGAGTTCTATCAATGCTTCCATGTTCTAGTTCCAAAATATCAAAACAATTTCTATTTTGCTCCTTTTATTATAATTGGTGCAAGTGGAGTACATTTTCCCTCAAAATTGCAATTGTTTCAAAATATTATTGCTTAGTGCTTTGCGCCAGTAAAAACTGGGAACATTTTTTTAATTGTCCCATGAATAGTATTGTATTCTGTTATATTTTTCTACCATGTCACAATCCAGAAAACTCCACTAGTGACAAAGAGTATAAATGTTCAAAAATGGATAAAATCATGGCGAAATTGGACTCAGTAGTACCCAGTTATTGGGATCTATGAGATGGATTCAAGATGACGTCTGCAGCAGACATACACACAACTGATGTGAAGCACAGCGGGCACCATCCTGGTGAAGGAGTCAGTATATGTGCAGTTAATGTCTGCCAGAAGTAGGCAGAGCAGCTTGCCAATCAGTGCACAATGATGATTTGATGCCTCTGCTGTCATTTTGGATCTCCACCACTCCAGCTCATACAGCTGAACAGAGTAACAGGAAGGAATCCCCACCAGCACTATTTAAATGGATCATCAGCTACTTAGAGCTTAGTTGCAGATTGATTTCTCTTGACTTTTGCTTCAGTTCTATAGGTTTTTGGCACTTCTCTGGTTGTTTCAAGTTTGAAAGTTCTACGAGGAGTATTGTGGAAGGTGCTGAAGTACTTTCTGTTGGCTCCAAGGCTTCTACACAAACAAGTTGTTTGCAAACATGCGTGCACTAGCAGACTTTCCTCTTGGAATACAACATGACCAGAGGTATTGGGCAGAAGCCATGCAAAGCAGGATGAGCTGTTAGAAGAGAGAGGAGGAGGAGAAGGGATTTCAGCAGGACACCATATCCACCCAGTGTTCAACAAGGATTCTACTATCTTATCCTCAGCAAAGGGAAGGCAGTTGATTGAGACTGAGATTAAGACATCTGCCCTTCACTGGGGAAGTCCTTACTAGAACACGTCAAATCCTGCAGCCACAATTGCAACCTTAGAGCAGTGAGAGGACAGCATTGTCAGAGATTGTGAAGGTGACTTTGAAGATGAACTTTTATTTCTGGCTCCATCCAGCCTGGAACTGGAGACATTAACAACATCTTGTAACTAGGCTCCCACCATTGCATGAGGGAGGCTCTTGATTCAGAGAGAACTAAATTCATTTTGTTCTTTGTTGCAAGTAACAGGTAGAGTGGGAGTTGATTTGCTGGAACTGCAGTTTTCCCAATAGTGTAAGGTGCCATTGACTGCAAAAAAAAAAACTTGCTTTGTGGGTATTGCTCATCAATTCTGCCATGTACCAGAATCAAAAAGGATTCAACATCTTTGTGGTAATCTGAGGTATAATACACCTTTAAGAGAATATGAGCAGATTGACCATGTGTGTGTATGGCCCAATAGCTGTGTAGCATGGGCTACAATGTTAATGTTAGTCTAGAGTAGGGCCTGGTTGGAGAAGCACACATCATGTTAGTGCTCTGTTGTCTGTGTAAATAAATCGCATGCACTTCATTTCGTATTGGTCTCTGCATCTGCAGTATATTGTTATCGATGCACCTGCCAACAGATAAGTGTGCAACCAGTTCCCGAGCAAAGTGACCCCGCAGTAGAATATAACAACTGGCGACGAAAAACTACAACCAGTCAACGATACCAAGGAAAGCCACGAAAACTCAACTGAAGTGAATTAGTATGCCTGCAGGCCGATTGTAAGTACAGCTCTCAACATAGGTGTCGAAGTTATCTCCCTCTATAATGCCACAATTTGGCCGCATCAAACCGTTTGATCAGACCACCGATGACTGGTCACAGTTTTCTTTTTGGCCAGCGACAAATCGGGGGAGGAGAAGAGGCGGGCGATCCTCTTATTGACATATGGCAGTAAAACATACAGCCTAATTCGTAGTTTAACGACACCCAATGCCCCAGATTCCAAGGGCTCTGATGAGTTGGCGAATCTTGTGAAAAACCATTTTCAGCCAAAAGCCTCAGTAACAACAGTATTTTAAATTCAATTCAAGGTATCGCGCTCCTGGAGAGACAGCCGCTTGTTATGTAACAGCCTTAAAACAACTGACAGAATTGTGACTTCAGGACATCAATTAATGATGTTAAAAGACTGATTAGTGTGTGGTATCAATGAAGACGCCATTCAAAAAAGGTTGTTGTCAGAAATGAATTTAGGCTTCAGTTAAGGTGCTGGAATTGGCGCTCGCAATGGAAAGTGCAGTCAGGGATTCAGAAGTAATCAGGGCAGCACAAAATGGCGCCACCATTCACTTCAGGAGGGAGGCACCAGTTAGAAATGGCTCAGAAGTGCAGGTCTCCCTGGAAAGGCAGGAAACAGCCACCATTAACAGACCAACAAAAAGCAATGGTTTAACAGATAAAAATCGCATTAATAATAGCAGAAATGGAAGCAGACAGCCTGCAAATGAATGACAATTTAAAAGAACTGATGTTTCTACTGCCATCGTAATGGGCACATTATGTGATGTTGTAAAGACAGATTGAGACAAAACTTCAAATAAAAAGGCAGAAATCATGAAATCCGCATAACAGAGGAACCAGAAGAAACAGAGATGGATATTTGCTCACTACACAGCTTAAGTATGGGTAAAACAGAGCCAATCTACGTGACAGTAGAAGTCAACAGAAAACCCATCTGAATGGAGGTGGATACAGGCACTTCCATGACAGTGATAGGGGAACACACATTTAAGTATCTGAAAGGAACAGGACACTCAATAAAGTTGGAAAATTCAGATGCGAGATTAAAGACATGTACTGGCGACGGCATATGAGTAAAAGGTATATGCAAGGTTCCAGAATAATCTGGAAGCCAGTCTGCTAACCTACCCATGATAGTGTTAGCAGGGGAGGGCCGAACTCTACTTGGTTGGAACTCGCTTAAGGAAATAAAGTTGGAGTGGACAGAGATTTTTCAATTCAGAAGGAAAGATCTGCAAGAATTATTACAGAAATATGCCCCTGTGTTCAGCAAAGAGCTTGGGAAGATTCAGGGGCTGCAAGTTAAAATCCATATGGATCCTGGAGCAACCCCCAAATACTTGAAAACGTGGCCTGTCCCCTACGAAAAAAAGTGGATATTGAATTGGACAAACTAGAAAGGTTGGGATTCTGACAACCTGTACAATTCTCCAAATGGGCAGCGCCCATATTTCCAGTACTAAAGCCTGACCAGAGTGTGCGAATATGTGGGGACTACAAGTTGACGGTTAACAAAGTGGCCAGACTTAATAGACACACCATACCAAAAACTGATGAATTGTACTCCAAACCGGCAGGGGGAACCACACGTACAAAACCTGACATGAGCCACGCTTACTGGCAAGTCGAACTAGAAAAGGTGTCTTGGGAGGTTTTGTGACTGTCAACACACACAGGGGGTTATATCAATATATCAGGTTACCCTTCGGAGTCTCATCTGTTTGTGCCATTTTCCAGTGGACTATGGAAAACTTGCTCCAAGGTCTACCCTATGTAGTGGTTTATATCGATGATGTCCTAGTTATGGGACTAACTGATGAAGAACATCTGGCTAAGTTGGAAGAGGTATTTAAACGCTTCTCACAAGCCGGAGTACGGTTGGAAAGGGAAAAATGTACCTTCCAAGCAAAACAAATGATTTACCTGAGTCATAGGGTTGACTCGCAGGGCCTTCATCCAACAGAAGACAATGTGGGAACTACAAAGCTCAAGTCCTTCTTGGGAATGGTTAACTGCTACGGTCGTTTTCGCCCAAATTTGTCAACAGTACTGGCTTCATTATACTGTTTACTCATGAAAAACCACAGGTAGATTTGGCAAGCTCCACAACAACAGGCTTTATGGCAGTAAAGCAGTTGCTACATTCATCAGCCCTAATGGTACATTTCGACCCAAAGAAAGATTTGATTTTAACATGTGATCATCCCCTTATGGAGTAGGGGCAGTACTCTCCCACTGGATAGTGGATGGCATCAAATGGCCCACTGGCTATGTCTCAAAAACACTCAGTTCATTGCAGAACGAAGATACTCACAAATGGAAAAAGAAGGCTTATCCATTTTATTTGGCATTAAGAAATTCCACCAATGCATCCATGGTCCCCACTTCACCATTGTATCTGATCACAAGCCACTACTAGGCTTGTTTGGGGAAGAGAAGGTAATGCCCCCAGTTTCCTCAGCATGCATCCAAAGGTGGGCACTGATTCTAGCTGCTTATGAGCGTACTTTTATCCACCGGCCGGGAAACCAGATTGCCAATGCTGATGCACTGAGCTGATTACCTCTAAAAGACAGCAATGTGAAAATTCCCATTCCTCTGTAACTTGTCTTGTTCTTAAACTTTATGGATTCACCACCAAACAGTTCAGAGAATAGACAGACCATGATCCAGTTTTGTCTCACATCAGAGAACAAGCCTTGCATGGATGGTCTAACGAGTCAAAGTTGGACAAAATAATGCCCTATTTTAACAGGAGACACGAGCTCACCTGACAGGATGATATCTTACTGTGGGGAGCGAGAGTCATTGTGCCGCCCAGATGAAGACAACCATTATTGATAGAATTGCATTGCACTCACCCCAGCATCTCTAGAATGAAAATATTAGCATGCAGCCACTTATGGTGGCCAGGGATGGACACTGAAATCAAAAACATGGTCAAAAGCTGCATGCAGAGCTAACAGGTACAGAAATTACCCTCTTCTGCCCCACTACATCCTTGGGAATGGCCAGGGAGGCCATGGGTCTGCCTCCACGTTGACTACATCAAACATTTTTGGGAACAATGTTCCTCTTGCTTATAGGCACTCACTCGAAGTGGTTAGATGTATACGAGATAAGATCACCCATATCTGCCGCCACCATAGACAGATTGTGTCAGTGTCTGATAATGGAACAGCATTCACCAGTGGGGAATTCCAAAGATTCACAAGTCTCAAATGCATAACACATGTCAAGACCTCGCCATACCACCATGCATCCAATGGGTTATCCGAGAGGGCAGTCCAGACCTTCAAGGCCGGAATGAAAAAAGTAGATGGAGACTCTAAAGCACCTAAATTATCATGTTTCCTGCTCAGCTATAGGACTAAGCCACATACGACCACCTGTAATGTCCCCGCAGAGATGTTAATGAAGAGATGTCCCAGGACACGTTTGAGTCTCATAAGGCTGAATTTAGTGAGGAGGGCTGAGAAAAGTCAGGAGGCCCAGAAAAATGAACACAATTACCACAGTAGTGAGAGAAACTTCACTGTAGGAGAAGCAGTTTTTGCAAAGCCATTTGAGCTCGTCGCCAAAGATCTATCAGGTGAAGGCAGTGCAGTGACAGGACCGCTGTCCTACCATATATCAGATGAAGGCCAGATAACCAGGAGACTTGTAGATCACCTCAGGAGAAGGGAAACAGATCTACAAGAAAAGGTGCGTCAAACATTCCCAACTATTCAATACCACAGGTAGACTTGCTTTGGAAGTACCTGTAGGACCCATTGAGCCTGAGAGGGTCAAAGAGGCAAAATTACAGGTTCCTAATGGGGATCCTAGGGAACAGATAACTCCTGAGAGGGAGCCTTCAGATAAACTATCCGAAGTCATAGAACTATGACGGTTGACATGTTTGCAAAAGCCTCCTGAGAGACTGAATTTGTAAATAGTTTATTTATGTAAATAGTTAATATATTGTAAATTCTATTTTCAAGTAAATGGGGAGGGATGTGGTAATCTGAGGTACAGTGCATCTTTAAGAGAATGTGAGCAGATTGAACACGTGACTGTAAGACCCAATAGCTGTGTAAAATAGGCTACAATGTTAATGTAGTGCAGTGACAGGGTCTGGTTGGAGAAGCAGACATCATGTTAGTGCTCTGTTATTTGTGTAAATAAATATCCTATGCTTCATTTCATATTGACCTCTGTGTTTGCAGTATATTGCTATCGACTCACCTACCGACAGATAAGCATGCAACCGGTTCACAAGCAAAGCGATCCCACAGTAGAACATAACAAACTTTAAAGTCCAGCTGGTGTGTAAATCATGCTGATCCATGCCCATTATCCTGGCAGCAGTTGTGATGCCTTCATCCTGCAGCAATTCATTATGCCAGCTGCATTTCAGCCAAACTAAAGCATTGCTACATGCTGACAAAGGTGATTCGCTGATGGCACAGCTTATGTCTCTGGTTCACAGCTCATGCACCCGTGAGCAGCATGCATACAATGAAAGTCATGCTGATAGAACAGACCATTGGTTTGCTGAAACCTAAATTTCTGCCATCCTTATAGCTCTGCAAGAGCCTTGTAATACTCAGCAAAGTGGTCTCATGATTCGTGATAGTATGTTGCATGCTGCACAACCTTGCCATCAAGGGGGAGAAGGAGAAGGCAGAGAAGAGGAAAAGTGATCCAGTAGTCTGGAGGGCCCCTTTTCTGCTTGGGCCCAATCGTGTATGATACTAGTAACTTCAACCCAATTTCTCATGTGCCGACAGTCCCAAACGTTACCTCTGACCATCACAATGCAAAAATAAAAGCCACCACAAATTAAACATTCCAAATCAAATTTATAAATGAAATTATGCCATATTGCATACAAGCATAAACTAATCACCCTTGTGCATTCCCTTAGTGCCTGCCTTCCATATGCATTAAGCTGTCCTAGTACTCTTACGCAGTGTTACCCCAATGGGTGCAGCATCGCTGGTGGAGGTTATTAGCCTTCAGTAGAGGAAACTGCAGTTGGCCTTGGAGGAAGATCTCGAGCAGCTCTGGCCCTTGAAGACCCAGCATCATCTTAGCCTGGGGGACAGCAGTCGGGAATGGCAGCGGTGGGGGATGAATGCTGTCATCCTGAGATTGAGCCATTGCCGCTCCCCCTGGCCACGCTTCAGCAATACTAGTAATCTGTTGGAGCACAGATTGCTGGACTGCTGTGGCACACAGCAAACCCCTTTGAACACTGGTATCCACAACCATGATAACAATGATGTGGGCAGTGATTTAAATAATAGCTAAGGCTGGTGATGCACTTGGTTGGATATGGCATTTGAATATGCATTCACTGGCTTTGACCACTGGTGTGGTAATTGAACTTTTGGCAGCAAGATATCCAGGCTGTCGGGCTAGATTCTATATTCTTTTCACAATTTATCTGAAGGATTTCCTGGGCCTTTATGGGTACAGGGAGTCTCTCCTCCTTTCCCCCTCCTCTTCCAAGATCTCCAGTGCAACAAAACTGCAAAATCTGGGTGCCTTTTCTTTCCCTTATTCAGCTATTCTTCTGTCTTTCCAGCAGATTCAGCTCCCACCGATCTCCCAGCACCTGCTGCAGGCACAGATTTCCTTCCTTTAAAGAGGTATTGGCTGGCTTTAAGCAATACATGCTAGCTTTAAGTAGTGCCAGCAAATTTAAACTGTATGACCCCTGCTGATGCGTGCAGCCACTCAACAGTATCTTTAGTGCTGGCTGCAACCAGAAATCAGATAAATGAACAGGCAGCATGAAGTTGGCGTCCTACCTGCATTACATTGAATAATGTGGGTTAATTAGCATTGTGACCAGGGCTGGTTTTAGGGACTTATCCAATTTAACCCACACTAACTTATTGTTCTGTGAGTGATGTGCATGCATCATGTTATGGATTATTTCCATACAACAGCTACAAAATTGTAAGACAGTGAGGTTGTAATTGGTCAATGCAAGTAGCGCAAAATGGTTTGATAGCGAATCAGTCACTTGTTTGGAATGATGGAATGGAACGGAAAGGATCAGCTGCACAGAAAAAAGTAACAAATGATAACGTGCTGTGGAGAATGAATGAACAAAGAAATTCACTTAACATAATTAGGAACAGACAGAGTCTAGGTAAGGCACATCTTAAGAGCAAACAGACTTGTTAGAGACGTTATGGAGGGAAGATTTCAAGAAAAAAGAGGAGGAATGAAGAGAATATCAATGCTGGATGGTTTAAAAATTGAAGGAAGTTAAGGCCAAACAAAAAGACTAGCACAGGACAGAGAGACATGGAGAAGACCATGAGTCGAGGACCTGCCTTCGGGCAGAGCACACCTGATTATGATCATGTTGAGCTTGTTTTACATTCAATGTATTGTGCAAATTGATTGGCCAGTCCGATGGTAGTGGGTTATCACTGATATTTGCTTACAAAGTCAGTATAGATTGTTAGTTTACTATTGGCCCATCTTGTGCTTCCAGCAATTCACCCCAGAGCCTTGCTGCAAGTACAGATTGCAGAGTTGAGCTTAGAAGCCAGGAAATGACAGTCAGAAAATCAAAGTGCAATGTGTCATGACATACTGACAGAAAGAATTGCAGGACAAGATTTCACATTTTAAGACTTTAACTGCAACAAACAATTAAATTTAGCATAGACTAAACATTATTTAACAGGCAACTACTACACCAAACTAAAGAAAAGGTACATTTCATTAAGGCAATTGAAATATGCCATCTACAATGTTTTTAGTTTATGCAACATTTCTGTAACATGGAAAGATTAAGGCCCAGATTTTTGCAGTGTCGTGAAGACTCTACGAACCTTTAAAAATGGCAGGCATGGCCCCCATCTGGAAGTCCCGCCCCCATTCCTGACAGATCCCATTTTCACCAGTAGGTCAAAGGGAATGGGGCATGAATCACACTTGACGGTAACCCAAACTAAGCTCAAGGCCTTTTGAACTCAGTGCTGGGTATCAATATGATACTGTGCCCTTAAAGTTCCACAAAGGTTCACCTAATCAGCCACAATGATTTCAGCGGAAAATTGAAGAACAACCAAATAAAGAGTGTAAACTGCCACTTTGAGCTATTTAACCCAGCAATGGCACTTCAATCATGCCCACCATAAAGCTCCGCGCTTAGTGTCATCAATGTTTGGTGAAGTTAGAGGTAAGGTCCTCCAGGAGTGGAACTTCAGTAGTGTGGATACATGACTCTCCTACTGAAGACCCTGTAAACTCAGAGGCTGGCCATCCCAAAACAGAGTACCAAGTTCCTTATTCACTACCCTCCCCCACCAAGAAAGCAGGGAATTATGGCTCCAGTGACCAGTTTAGGAATTTTGTAAAACAAATGCTGGATCAATTTTCCTGAACTACAATAGTCTTAGGGTCTTTTGGCTCCTGCCCTCAGCCCAAAATGCCCCAAGGCTTGTAAATCCTGCATGCGGTGAAGATGGTATTTACCTACCTCAGTTCCCCTTTCTGTCCTGAGGAAGGCCCTAGCGCAGGTCTCTTCACCTTTTCTGATGTCTGATTTTCTGATTGGAAAATTAAGAAGGAAACAACTTCCTGCCTCATTATTCCAGCATTGCTGGGATTGGACTTTTTGATCTTGATCATGGATGGCAGCTATGCCCTCCAGTTGCTAGCGTTCTAAAAGGTCAGATTGGTCATTTAGTTAGCTGCTGGGCAGGAGTTCACCCTACAATATGTTCATACGTCAATCATTGTCTGAACTTCCTGTCAATGGGCAGGATTTTCCGGTCCCGCCAGCAGCGGGAATCATGGCGGATGGGAGTGGAACATTCCGAATGAGGCCAAAAGTCAGTTTTCAGCCAGTGGGAAAATAGTTTGCAATTTTCCTGTCAGCACTTTAATGGTGGGTCGAGTTGCCCTTTGCTCCATGTTGGGAACTGCAATTGCATGCCTTTGCATCTCATGAATGCTTATTAAAAGCCCAACTCACCGTAATCATGTTCACGATCCAAACCTAATTGACCAGCCAACAGGTGATTAGACCGGTCTGATTCATGACTATATATAAGTGGCGTGTACCTAGCAAACTGCACTTCACATGCAATTTCAGGATTTGCACGCGCAGTGTTTGCCTACCTTTAAGTGCGCTGCTCTAATCGCTGCTCCAACTCCATGCCAAGGCTGCTTAGGCAAGACCAGTAGGAAGGGAAATGGCGGGGTGGGGGGGGTGGGGTAGGTGGAAAGGCAGACACTTGGCTGTTGCTGGAGGGCAGCGCTGATCGAACAGAGGCAATGGAAGAGGTGGAAGGCACATGCTTGGCCGGTGCAGAGGTGACTGGACAGAGGGGAGGGGTGGAAGGCACAAGTTTGACTGGGTGGGGGTGATTAGAACCTGGGAGGAAAGAGATGGAGAAAGACACATGACTCGGGTGTTGGGGGGCGGGGGAGGTGGGGTGGGGAGTGTCGGGGAGAGGGGGAGCATGGCTGGTGCACAGGAGGGAAGGGGTGGACAGGGACAAATGACTGGGGGGGAGGGTTGGTTTAAAAGAGGGGGGATAAGTCTGAGGCAGTCTTGGGCAGCGTGGACCATGCAGTCAGAGCCAGAAATTAAAGACAATCCTGGAGCAGTGTGCACCATGATACAAGGCTATGCCTGGCACACATACCTAGGTCCCAGTCCAGGGAGGGGGAGGGCCTATGTATGCTGTGTCAGTCATGCACAGCATGGAGTGCAGGCCGTTGTCAGTCCCTCACACATTTGGGTGCTGGAAGTTCATGACTTGGCACTGGATGGCAGGTGGCACAGTCACAGTCACAGTCGGGGGAGGCATCTGCAGCCTATAAATGGGGAACTGCTAAGGGGGGGATGGCATTCACTGGTCTCATTGTGGAGGGGGAGAGTTCTCGGTAGGTCACTGTGCACAGGGGAGGACAGGGATATCGACTACAAAGACGATGAGCTCCAGGGTTAAAGCGGGAGGTAGGAGAGTGATTGGAGGGAGGGAAACTTGCACATTATGTTCTTCCAGGATATAGGTGGGACTTGATGGTGATAGGGTATGGTGGTGGTGTTGGAAGCTGGTTTTATAGTAGAAACAGTACCATTTCAACAGCTCATGTAGTAACGCTGTTGAAAAATAACCTTGGAGAAAAACACCAGGGCAAGGGTCTGAGGGCTTGTGGGAGGTGTCAACTACTGCACTTTTGGACTGATTGAATGGGCAGTCTAATCATTTCCGTTTCAGGACATGGAGATCAAGGATAAGTTGACTAATGTTAGAAAATTGCAAATACCAATTGAAGGATTTGCGAGAATCCATTGGAACTTGGAGCCAAATGTAGATTGGGTATGATTGAAGGTTTGTCCCTCTCATAGAAACGTGAAAAGGTCGGAAGGATCCAACTATAAAGGGACCACGGCTACAGTACATACACAACATTCGCCAGACAACCGTACACATTGCAGTTAAGAGGTTCGGGCTTTCCACAGCTCAATGATTGCAGTCATTACATTAGTGCAAGGCTGGGCTCTAGTGTGCTGCAGAGGAGGCAGTCTGACTGTGCCCTGACTGAGGTTGATAGCGCCTGGCTGTACTTATCGAGCTCCAATCCCATGTGTGAATGCGCTAACAACCCTGGGGTGTAGTTGGGATGGGGTGCGGGTGTGTGGTTGGGGGGAGAAACTCAGCTGCCAGTGATCCTTAAGGCTGTGCTACAGCTGCAAGGGAACATAAGAACAAAGGAAAGAGGAGCACGAGTAGGCCATTCGGCCCCTCAAGCCTGCCCCACCATTCAATAAAATTATGGCTGATCTGCCGCAGGACTCAATTCCTTTTTCGTGCCAGCTCCTCATTGTCCTCAACAACCCAATAGATTTTTGAAATATCTGCCTCCTCTTTAAATACTTTCAGTGACCTAGCCTCCACAACTCTCTGGGGTAGAGAATTACAAACATTCACAACCCTCTGAGAGAAGAAATTCCTTTGCACCTCAGTTTTTATTCAGTGTCCCCTTATTCTGTAACTATGTCCCCTAGTTTAGGATTCTCCCATTAGTGGAAGCATCTTCTTAACATCTACCCTGTCAAGCCCCCCTCAGATTCTTGTATGTTTCAATAAGATCACCCCTCATTCTTCTAAACTCTAATTAATTAAAAAAGCCCAACCTGTTTAGCCGATCTTGATGAGTCAACCCCTTCATCCCAGGGATCAGGCTATTGAATCTCTTTTGAACTACCTCCAATGCCAGTATATCCTTTCTTAAATATGGGGACCAAAACTGTACACAATACTCTAGGTGCAGCCTCACCAACACCCTGTGCAGTTGTAATAAGACTTCCCTATTTTTAAACTCCAACCCCCTGGCAATACAGTCCAAAATTCCATTTGCCTTCTTAATTACTTGCTGCACCTGCATGCTAACTTTTTATTTTTCATGCACAAGAACACCCAGATCCCTCTGCTGCACATTTTTGGAGTCTCTCTCCATTTAAATAATAGTCTGCATTTTGATTTTTCCTACCAAAGTGCATGACCTCACACTTTCCTACATTAAACTCGATCTGCCAAATTTTAGCCCATTCACTCAACCTATCTATATCCCCTTTCAGATTCCTTATGTCCTCTTCACAACATGCCCTCCCAGCTATTTTTGTATCATCGACAAATTTGGATACATTACACTCTTCCCCCTTCTCCAAGTCATTAATATCGATAGTAAATAATTGAGGCCCGAGGACTGATCCTTGTGGCACTCCACTAGTCTTTCCAACCTGAAAAAGACCCATAACCCTGATGCTCTATATTCTGTGTGTTAACCAATCCTCAAACCATGCTCATACATTACCCCCAATACCTTGAGCTCTGATCTTGTGCAATAACCTTTTATTTGGCGCCTATCGAATGCCTTCTGGAAATCCAAATACATGACATCTACCAATTCCTCTTTATCAACTCTGCTTGTTATGTCCTCAAAGAACTCTAGCAAATTTGTCAAACATGATTTCCCTTTCATAAAACATGTTGACTCTGTTGATTGCATTAAGCTTTTCTAAATGTCCTGTTATTTCTTCCCTAATAATGGACTCTAGCATTTTCTCAATAACAGATGTTACGCTGACTGGCCTGTAGTTTCCTGCTCTTTGTCTCCCTCCCTTCCTGAACAGGGGTGTCACATTAGCGGTTTTCCAGTCTGCTGGGTCCCTCCTGAAATCCAGTGAGTTCTGGAATATTTCGACCAATGCCTCCACTATTTCTTTAGCCACTTCCTTTAAAATCCTTGGAAGCAGGCATCAGGTCCTGGTGACTTGTCTGTCTTTAGTCCCATTAGTTTCTCAATTACTTTGTCACTCATGATAGAGGCTGTTACAAGATCTTCCTTCCTATTAGCTCCTTGCTTATCTGATATCTTTGGAATGTTTATAGTGTCCTCCACCATGAAGACCAATGCAAAATATTCGTTTAATTTATCTGCCATTTCCCTGTTCCTCATTATCAATTCTCCAGTAGCATCCCCCAAGGGTCCCACACTCAATTTAGCAACACTCCTTTTTAGATACTCGCAGAAGCTCTTGCTGTTTGTTTTTATATTTCTTGCCAATTTACTTCCATAATCAATTTTCTCCCTCTTTATTAGCTTTTTAGTCATCCACTGCTGCCTCAACAGTGATGAGGGGAAAAGATGTGGGTGACCGGGGGAGGGGAAAGGACAGGCAGAAACGTGATGACTAGCATTTTTCTCAAATCGAAAGTGAGCAGAGTCTTGTGTTGGACAGTTACAGGCGCTGTATGAGAGTGCAAACAGTGGGTGGGCGGAGATGCAGGTCAGTTCAGATGGACAACTGAAAGAGAAAGCCAACAGGCAGCATTGAAAATGCTCGGTACAGTAAGATGAGTGTGATGGATGAAGGCTCTGCGTGTGTGGGAGAGTGCTTGCACAAGGCTCTGAAAGGCCCTACCACACTCACACTTCACCCTCCAGAGTCACTTGTCATCTGGTTGCATGTAGCTGAGCTGTTAGATGGGAGTGAAGGGAATGCAATGGGAGGACTTGTGAAGCCTGTTAATGAAGCTGAAAGACATCATTCCACATTATTCAGTGAAAGTAAATATATTTTCAGATTATAAAGTGACAAATTTTGTTCACCTGTGCAACCACCTGTGATCAGAACTTCTTAAGTTTTCTAGGACTACTGTTTCTTTGAGGTGTTGCCCTGACATCCTCAGGAGGGGTGGAGACAGCCTGTGCAATGGCTGGCCCTGTTGCTTCTGATCACTTTGGCATATGTCCTCTGGAGAGCCAAGGCCTCTGGGACCCTGGTTTGCTTTGGCTGTGTCCTATGGGTCAGCTGCTCCCTCTGCAATGACAGATGGTGAGGTTGAGGGGGTCACAGGCAAAGGGAACACAGTGGGAGCAGACAGCCTCTAAGATTTCTGAGCGGATGACCCAGGGGCGTCCAGCTGTTACTCCTCCTCCCTTCAGGTGCCCGAGAGCCGTGGCCTGACTCCCTGAGAGGAAGGAGCACCTGGAAAGTTATCAAGATACCTCATTTCCCTCTCGTTACAGGAACTCACCCATGGCTATTGCAGTGGAGTGCAGGCCTGTGTGCATCTGTGTTCTACTGGACCAGTTTCTCCATGGCATCTAGCTAGCCTTCCCATGGAGACATCCATAAGCGCACATGTGAGCACCACTTCATCAGAGAGCAGGCACGCGTGCCACTCTGTTAAGGTTTCCAACAGCTCTGAGTGTTGCTCCCCCACCTTATGCTGACTCTCTACAATGAGTTGGGAGGCTGAATCAAGACCATTGTCATCTGACTCGGACCTCACAGATGCCTCTTCCCCAGCAGTCCTCCAAGTGCCAGGGAGCTCGGTTGAATCTGCCTCCTCCTGTTGTGGACACATGTCTGTGCGGTGACCACCAGATTGTGAGCTTGAGGCTGCTCTAGATCTAGGTCCCACCGAGGTGTGTGTCTCTGCACTGGTGGAGGGTGTGGAAAAGCACTTCCTTGGGTCTTCCAGGCTGTTTATTTCTAACTCTTCAAGGAGGAGGTGCTTTCTTGTCTGGAGGTGAGGACCTGGATGGAGCTGAGGGACTGGCTGGCTGATGGTATCAGTTGTTTTTCAGAGCTCCCTGTGAACCAAAATAAAGATAATGAGTGCATGGCAGAAGAGTCAAAAGCAGGAGAGAGAACACTCTCACATTTGCATTGAGAGAGGGATGATGTGGGGCAGGATTCTCATGAGGGTGTTTGCTGCTGACCTCACCCTTGCCACAGGCACAGTCCAGGTCCTCACCAGTCAGCACGATGGCACACTCTTCAAAATGAGTGAGGGCCCTAATGTGGGCCACGTCACCCTGCTCTGGGACCTCTCCCTGCTCTTGTGAGTCAGCTTCTCCTGAGTGAAAACAGATGGAGAGAGTGTGAGCAGGAAGCATAGCACTGTGTGGAATGTTTGTGTGCTGAGCGGAGCCAGGGACAGGATGAGGACGTGAGCTCCAGAGGATATGAGCCTGATGGAGATGTGAGGGTTTGTGAGAGTTAGTGGTGTTGTCCCTTGAGGTGTGAGATCCCTGTGGATATTTGATGGGTTTGTAAGTGTGTGAGTTGAGAATGATGAGGGAGTTGACTTACCCTGGTGGAACGGATGAGAGCAGGGACTGCAGCATTCAAGAAGGCAGCTCACCACCGCCTTCTCAAGGGCAATTAGGGATGGCCAATAAATGCTGGCCCAGCCAGCAACACCCACATCCCGTAAGTGAATTAAAAAAACATTCATCCTCTTCCTGCACTGGATGGCTGAACTCCTCTGTGCTCCGGGTGCACTGACCGCTGCTGCCATCGGCTCCCAGGTCAGATTGCTAACTCTGGTGGACCTCTTGTGGTCAGAGTCGGGGTAGTGACATTGCAGTGGCCTTTCACTGGATCCAGCAGGCGCCCAGAGAGACATCACGAAATTTGGAGGCTGCCATCTTCTTTACCTTCAGGGCCATCTGTAGCCTGGAGCAGTCCTGGTCTGAAGGCATGAAGTTGGCTGTGCTCTGGTGTGCTTTAAATATGGCGCCCGGAGCAAGGAAATGCTCTGGTCACGGCATGGCTGGCAAATCTGAGCCTGTTCACCAAGGAGCCAGCATGTTCCGTGTGAATGATAATTAATATGGTGGGATGCATTTGGAATGGGGCAATACGGCGTGAAAAGCTACCATTGCGGCCAACGGGTAAAACATCCCATTTCCCACTGCTACTGCACTTAATGCAAATCTGGGCCAATCCTCCCACCATCTGATCATTGACAAGCATTCATCACTGAGTCCATTGCTCTGCATCATGCAGGTGGAGAGTGAGAACTATTATAGGACTACTGTTTAGCCGTAAACACAATCACGACATAACACTGCAGGACACCATGAAAGGCTAAAGCCCCCAACTATTACTTAAATGTGACCCACAACCAAACCTGACAAGCCAGTGAAAGTACAGCTGGTCGGAACAACTCCTATGTCATGGTGAACAGTGCAAGCGCACATCCGGCACAAAGTGCTGGACCAGGGTTCCCATGGTGGGACACCACCCTTTCAATTGTGCCCTCAATGCACTTGCATGTTGGTGCCACACATCAGACAGAACATGGATGGACTCCTCTATCCTTCGTCTTAATCTGGTGACAGCCTCTGACAACCCTGCCGGCTATTCCCCTACTTTTCTTTGGAGCTCCAACATTTCCCTGAGGGCTGATCCCAGAGATTTGTCATCGGACTTGGACTCAGCAGGGGCCTGGTCCCCAGGAGTCGGTACAGTTTGGCTGTCACTGCCTCTGCCTGCTGTGGACTTGGTCCTGTGCTGTGTTTTTCTTTTCATTCATTTGTGGGATGTGGACTTGGTTGGCTGGACCAACATTTATTGCCCATCCCTAGTTGCCCTTGAGAAGGTGGTGAGCTGCCTTCTTGAACCGCTGCAGTCCCTGTGCTGTAGGTACACCCACAGTGCTGTTAGGAAGGAGTTCCAGGATTTTGACCCAGTGACAGTGAAGGAATGGTGACATTTTTCCAAGTCAAAAAGGTGAGTGACTTGGAGGGTCTTCCAGGTTTTGGTGTTCCCATCTCTCGGCTGCCCTTGTCCTTCTAGATAGCAGTGGTCGTGGTTTGGAAGGTGCTGTCGAAGGAGTCCTGGTGAATTCCTGCAGTGCATTTGTAGATGGTACATACTGCTGTTGCTGTGCGTTGGTGGTGGAGGGAGTGAACGTTTGTGGATGTGGTGCCAATCAAGTGGACTGCTTTGTCCTGAACAGTGTCAAGCTTCTTCAGTGTTGTAGGAGCTGCACTCATCCAGGCAAGTGAAGAGTATTCTATCACACTCCTGACTTGTGCTTTGTAGATGGTGGGCAGGCTTTGGGGAGTCAGGAGATGAATTACTCATTGCAGGATTCTCAGCCTCTGACCTGTTCTTGTAGCCACAGTATTTATATGGCTAGTCCAGTTGAGTTTCTGGTCAATGGTAGTTCCCAGGATGTTATTAGTGGAGGATTTGGTGATGTTAATGCCATTGAACATCAAGGTATGATGGTTGGATTCTCTCTTCTTGGAGATGGTCATTGCCTGGCACTTGTGTGGCGCAAATGTAACTTGTCACTTGTCAGCCCAAGCCTGGATATTGTCCTGCTCTGCATTTGCTGCATTTGGACATGGACCACTTCAATATCTGAGCTGTTGCAAATGGTGCTGAACATTATGCAATCATCATCGAACATCCCCACTCCTAACCTTGTGATGGAAGGAAGGTCATTGATGAAGCTGCTGAAGATGGTTGGGCCGAGGACACTACCCTGAGGAACTCCTGCAGTGATGTCCTGGAGTTGAGATGACTGATCTCCAACAACCACAACCATCTTCCTTTGTGCTAAGTATGACTCCAACCAGCGGAGAGTTTTCTGCCTGATTCACATTGACTCCAATTTTGCTAGGGTTCCTTGATGCCACACTCAGTCAAATGCTGACTCGATGTCAAGGGCAGTCACTCTCACCTCACCTCGGGAGTTCAGCTCTTTTGTCCATGTTTGAACCAAGGCTGTAATGAGGTCTGGAGCTGTCTGGGCCAGGCGGAACCCAAACTGGGTGTCAGTGAGCAGGTTATTGCTAAGTAAGTGCCGCTTGATAGCACTGTTGATGACTCCTTCCGTTACTTTACTGATGAACGAGAGTAGACTGATGGGGCAGTAATTGGCTGGTTTGGATTTGTCCTGCTTTTTGTGTACAGGACATACCTGGACAATCTTCCACATAGCCCGGTAGATGCCAGTGTTGTAGCTGTACTGGAACAGCTTGGCTAGTGATGTGGCATGTTCTGGATCACAAGTTTTCAATAATATTGCCGGAATATTGTCAGGACCCACAGCCTTTTCAGTAGCCAGTGCCTACAGTTGTTTCTTGATATCATGTGGAGTGAATTGAATTGTCTAAAGACTGGCATCTGTGATGCTGGGGACCTCCAGAGGGGGCCAAGATGGATCATCCACTTGGCACTTCCGTCTGAAGATAGTAGCGAATGCTTCAGCCTTACCTTTTGCACTGATGTGCTGGGCTCCTCCATCATCGAGGATGGGGATATTTGTGGAGCCTCCTCCTTCAGTGAGTTGTTTAACTGTCCACCACTATTCCCAATTGGATGTGGCAGGACTGCAGAGTTTAGAACTGATCCGTTGATTGTGGGATCGCTTAGCTCTGTCACTTGCTGCTTATGCTGTTTGGCATGTAAGTAGTCCTGTGTTATAGCTTCAGCAGGTTGACACCTCAGAATCACAGAATCTTAATGGCACAGAAGGAGGCCATTCAGCCCATCATGTCTGTACCAGCTCTCCAAATGAGCATCATGACCGCGTGCCATTGCCCTGCATTTTCCCCGTACCCTTGCACATTATTTCTATTCAAATAATCATCTAATGCCCTCTCGAATGCTTTGATTGAGCCTGCCTCCACTACACTTCCAGGCAGTGCGTTCCAGACCCGAAGCACTCGTCTGAAAAACCTTCTCATTAGGTATGCATAGTGGTGCTCCTGGCATGCCCTTCTGCATTCCTCATTGAGCAAGGTTTGATGGAAATGGCGGAGTGGGGGATATGCCGGGCCAAAAGGTTACAGATTGTGTTGGTACAATTCTGCTGCTGCTGATGGCCCACAACATCTCATGGATGCCCAGTCTTGAGTTGCTAGATCTGTTCAAAATCGATCCCATTTAGTACGGTGGTAGTGCCACATAACACAATGGAGGGTATCCTCAATGTGAAGGCGGGACTTTGGCTCCACAACAACTGTGCGGTGGTCACTCCTACCAATACTCTCTTGGACAGATACTCCTGTGGCAGGCAGGTTGGTGAGGATGAGGTCAAGTATGTTTTTCCCTCTTGTTGGTTCCCTCACCACTTGCTGCAGACACAGTCTAGCAGCTATGTCATTTAGGACTCGGCCAGCTCAGTCAGTAGTGGTGCTACCGAGCCATTCTTGGTGATGGACATTGAAGTCCCCTACCCAGAGTACATTCTGCACGCTTGCCACCCTCAGTGCTTCCTCGAAATGGTGTTCAACATGAAGAAGCACTGACTCATCAGCTGATGGAGGGTGATACATGGTGATCAGTAAGAGGTTTCCTTACCTATGTTTGACCTGATGCCTTGAGACATCATGGGAACTGGAGTTGCTTTTGAGGATTTCCAGAGCAAACTATACCACTGTGATGCCATCTCTGCTGTCTTGCCGGTGGGACAGGACATATCCAGGGATGGTGGTGGTGGTGTCTGGTGATCTCTGATAGTGACCCCGAGCCTGTTCTAGAACTGAGACACACCAAAGTGTGTGTCTCTGTGCTGTTGGGGGGTGCAGTAACAGGTCTCCCTCGGATGGTTCCTCAGTACTCTCTTCCAAGGTGCTCTGGGGACTGGGGCTGATGGGCTGGCTGGCAGTTTCCCATTGCCTTTTCTTGCTGGTGACTGTAATAGAAAGAGATAATTAATTGGCTAGAGTGTAATCTACATTAAATAGCACTCACAATGTCAACCGGTGGGTGATGACTACTGCATGGACCCTCACTGGCTTGTTGGGAGTCGCTAATCTCACCTTTGGTACAGGAACATTCCTTTTCTTCACCAGCCAGCTCTGTGACCTGCTCCTCAGAGGGGGTGATTGGCTTGAGCTCCGGAATGCCCTTTTCAGTCTGGAATCTCTCTCTCTTGTTGTGGGTGACCTTGTCCTTTATAAAGACGGATGGATAGACTGTGAGCAGGACAGAAACAAGAGCAGATGATTAGCATGCATACCCTCTGCATGTGCTGAGTGGTCCCATGTAAGGGCTGAAGATACGACTTGTGCAACATGTCACAGGAGATGAAGATGTTAAAGCGTGTGTGAGAGATTCAGTAGTGATGCCCCTTCCACGATTAGTATGTGAGATCCTTGTGCACTGTAACCTAACGAATGCCTGATGGCTTTATGAGAATGTGAATTGAGAGTAAGGAGAAGGTTGACTTACACTGGCAGAGCAGATGAGATCATTCATCTAATTTCAGCACTGGAGGATGGTCCTCTTCTGAGGTCCACAGGCGCTGACCTCCCTGGCAACCTCCTCCCAAGTCTGCGTGGTGAGGTTGATGGGCCCCCCTCCCCCCTCCGGCTTCCATCTCTGGATAGAGGACCTCCAGCTGGTCCCATACTGTCTGGAGGAGTCTCTCCAGACACTTGTCGCTGAACTTGGGGGCAGATTGGTTTGGTTCTTCTTGAGGCCATTCTGGTGTTTGTCACAAGTCCTGGCTGCAGAGAGTGAATGTGTGTGTGGGTGTTGTTTAACTATGGCGTCTGGACATTTGACCCGATGAGGTAACCTTAGGGCAGACAAATCGCCGCTTGCCCTGGCATGGGAGTCGATGAAGTGCTTATTAATGTATAAATAATGAGCTGGAAAAGAGGTAATATGGCATGGCAACCTGTCCCATCTGCCAGTGGGAATCACACCGACTTTCCCACCTGCCACTGCACTTAGACTGCAAAATGGAAAATTCCTCCTAATGTGGTACTATCCTATCTGGGTTTGATAGTTTTCCAATTAACAAAGGGATTCCTGCTGTATGAGCATTTTTTACTTTCATTTGATTTTAGTAACTTATTCTTGAAGATAAAACCAGTAGATATTGTACACAAAATATCTCAAGCAAATTGTTATGAATATCAATACATAATCTGGATAAAAAAACAAATAGAAGTATGAGAAACTAAAGGAAACAAATTTGCATTCATAAATTTCTACAGAAACTCAGTTAACTTTTTAAAATATATGGAAATGTGTTCTTTTTTAAATCCCAATGTCTTCTGTGAAATATCAGTGCCTTAAGGGGACCACCATCCTGCCTCTGTCAGGTTGATATACAGTGACTTACATTGCTCACCAGGGGTGTAAATGACAGGATTTGACTCTTGATCTGACTCAAGTTCAGTTCATTACTGGCGATAGGTTCCCTCAGGTCACCTCACACAATTTGTGTTTAACAAACTTGACAATCACTCAAGGATCTCATCAAGACAGATGTACAAAGTTATTAGAAGATGCCTTTGTGAAATTTCTGTGAAGTCTTTATGAATTTTAACACAAAGATAAATGCAGATCTCAATAGCAAAAACACTATCATAACAACACTATCGGGAAAAGTTACCTTTTAGGTGAGTGGCAGGTTAAACGAGGATGAAGGATTTCTGTGAAGTGAAACATAGCAGTGAAGTTTACTGAAACATTTTTTCTTCACAGTATCAGCATCAAGCACTCCTGATCATGAGACAGATATAAGACAAACTTTTCCACTCTAATTTCATGTTGTGCTCTGTCAGCCATGTGCTAATTCAGTGAAAATACT
The DNA here is from genome assembly GCF_017639515.1 of Carcharodon carcharias. NCBI lineage: Eukaryota > Metazoa > Chordata > Chondrichthyes > Lamniformes > Lamnidae > Carcharodon > Carcharodon carcharias. The sequence continues at coordinate 132,887,718 of NC_054477.1, read as the reverse complement.
ATTTAATTTCAAATTATGGAACAGTTTTACATTGTCTCAACATACTGCTATTAGGAATTTGGATGAGACCATAAAACAAGGGACTTCTCTGCACTGTTAACTTTCAATCCCTGATGTACACAATTAAGCTGCAGCTATTCTTTCAGACTGCCCCTCTCAATAGACCCTTGCATATAATATTGTGCTGTAGATTTGTCAGTTTATGAATTTCCCACTTAGATAGTTCAGATGTTGTGAGATAAGCATCATGATGTCAGGTTTGTAGTGTTTTCTCCTAATACAGGTGTGCTAATGCTGTTATAGTAAGTGAAATATCAAAATCACTGAAGTAGGCTTGATCCGTAGTCTATAACAAAATTGTTACATATGGCACACATTCCATCTCCAATGTGTTGTAACATTCATATGTCCACAGTTGGGCATCACCATTTCCCATTATGACTTTAGTCCCTTGATAGGATTTCCAATCACTGAATGTGGGTTAATTAGCTGTCACAATCCTGATCACAAGCTGCATTTCAGGTCAAACTTCAGAAATTCTACATCAGCCACCATAGCTACTTCAACTTCACCTCTGGTAGGTCTAGAAAATGATACATATTTTACTACTTGCTCTGCCCAAATTCAGGTGATCAGTTAAGTCCTTAATAAATTTTCTGCTAATTATTTTTACTTGTTCACATTTTCCCTGTAGCCTCCAACACGTAATTCAAATTCATATCTTCATTATCCCTCTCCACAGGTTCTTCCATTTTTCAGTTTCTGCTATCCAACCCCCTAGCCCACATTTGCCACCCTGTCGTCTTCTATTACAATTACAGGACATCATCCTTCATCCTATTCACATCCTTTCTCTCTCACTCCTCGAGCTGTCCTCTAAACTGTGCCTCATTCAATTAATGCCTTACCACTTCCTTCTCTGCCACATTTTAGGCCCATCTGCCTGATTGGGAAAACAATTTACTGACTCCACTTCCTGTTCTTTTCCACTGGCAACCCTTGTTCATCGGGCATAACTGCTGTCATCCTCAAATCAAATGGAACCTCAGAGCTAATTAATTAAATAACATGTCCTTAGTAAGTGTAATACAGCAAGCCTTTTCATAATTTGTACCTGACTGAATGCAAGTAATTAATTGCATTATTTCATAGAATTGTAGAATCATGGAATGATGCAGCATAGAAGCAAGCCATTTAACCCATTTTGCTTTTGCAGGTTATTCAGTTAGTGGCACCCCTGCTCCTTCCCCATACCCTGTGTTTTTTTTTCTCCACAGATATTCGTCCACTTGCCTTTTGAAAGGTACTGTTGAACCAGCTTCAGGCTGCGCATTCCAGATTTTTTGCCAATTACCTTAACTTTCTGCTCTCTGGTTACTGACCTTACTGCCACTGGAAACAATTTCTCTTTATTTTCTCTAAGAAAAGTATTCATCGATGTGAGTACCTCTATCTAATTTCCCCTAAACCTTTGCATTTTTAAGAAGAAAAACAACCCCAGCTTCTCCAGTCTCTCCATAAAATTGAAGTGTCTCATCCTTGGTATCATTCTAAGAAATCTCCTTGGCATCCCCTCTAAGACCTTAACATCCTTCTGAAAGTGTGAGAACCAGAACTGAACAAAATTCTGAACACAGCAGTTCCTAACCAGTATTTTATAAAGGCTTAGCATAACTTCCTTGGCTTTTGCACTCTATGCCTCTATTAATGAAGCCAATGATTCTCAAAGTTTCCACAACTTGCCCTGCCACCAACATTGATTTAGACTAAGACCCAGATTTTCACCATGACGGGGAGGCTCTCTGTCATGGCAAAAGTCCTGGAAATGCCTGAAAATTCTCGGTCCTGCCTGCAAACCCGGTATTTCCCAACTTCGCGGGGGCGGGAGTTTGCGCATTCGCAATTCGCAGAGGCAGCGGGCCACTTAAATCACCAGCTGACTCCACTGAAGTGGGATTTTGAAGGAACTGAAGTGTGGAATCCGGAGTGTGCAGATTAGAACAGGTAAGAGGAGATCTGAATTTGATGGATTCATTTGGATAGCCAGGTACCCCTTTGGAGAGGTAAGCTACCCTTTAGGAGATGTAAAGCACTCTTTGGGATTGTTAAACGTGAACATGATTATGCATTTTGTATGCACAAATTCATTCGAACTATCAAGCTGTCAAAGGACTGTAAAAGAACTAGCCAGTTGGCACAGAACTGTGCAGCTTTCAAGGAACTATAAAAGAACTGTCCAGCTGTCAAGGAACTGCAATCGAGCTGTCCAGCTGTCATGGGACGGCCCATCCATCACAGAATTGTCCAGCTGTCAAGGAGCTCTAAAAGAACTGTCCAGCTGTGAAGCAACTATAAAAGAGCTATGCAGTTGCCAAACCTGTCCAGGAAGTGTCAAGTCTGTCAAAGCTGTCCAGGAAATGTCGATTCTATCAAGAAACTGTGCCAGGATAATAGGTGAGTTGGCATGGAGGTGTTCAGGGCAAAGGGTGGCAGATGGGGAGCACAGGTTGGCATGAGTTGGCACTAAGTTGATATGGGGATATGGAGTCAAGGGGATGGTAGAGGCGTATGGGTTGGCATAGGGGACCATCGAGGGGTGGGTGGGGGTCAGGGGTTGGCATAGATTGGGTTTAGGGAATGCATTGGGTGGTGAGGAGAGGGGTGGGAGCTGTTTTTTGTCCTATTATTATTTTTTATTTATTTAACCACAATGCTGGAGCACAGGTCACCTGGCAGCCTGCGCATTTTTTGGGGGGGTCACCGTCCAGCCTCATTTTTCAGGCTGCAACCCTGGAGCAAAAATCCAACCCGCGAGCGGACATTTTTAAAGGTCAAGCCAGGAAATCTTCCAACTCAGCGAACCTGACTTGGCGATGAAAATCTGGGCCTATGATTAAATCTAGATTATTTAGATGCCCTAGGTTTCTCTGTTCTTGCGCCATTTTTAAAATTGTATTACCTGATTTATATTCCTTCTCCTCGTTCTTCCTACAAAAATGTACCACCTCACACTTTTCTCCATTACACTTCTGTGACTTATCTACCATTTCACCAATTTGTTTATGTCTTGGGTGAAATCTGCTACTAGGCTGCATTGTTTGATGCATTTCTGTGAGTTGTATAGGATCCAGTGAATTTGTTCAATTATGTGTAGCAAACTCAAAGCAATCAATAAAATTAATTTTGTCATTTGTGGTTGACTGAATGGAATCCAGTGAATTAATCTAATTATGTTAAACGCAGACCCAAAAGAATAAAACACATTAATTTACTTTCATATGGCTCAGTGAATTCGATCCAGCAAATTCATTCTATTATGTGTTGGTGACTCGTTGTAATCCTCTGAATTATAACATGTCCTTGAGTGGATGGAATTGAGTCAACTAGCGAATTAATATATCTTTAATACTCAGTGTTCTACCTCAAATATCCTTACCCCAAATCCTGACACTGCTGATTTTAGATTTGCTGTTTCTGCTCTACTGGGTGAATTTCCAGGGAGTTTCTCTCCAATACACCTGCCTTAATTTTGGCAGCAGAGCCACAGAAAGCTTTGCACATTACAGTTTGTAGGGAATGTGAGTCCAACCATAGGACTGATCTGAGCCAACAGAACCAAGAAAAATATCTTGAATAAGACTATAAAATTGTAATAACTGTAATTGGCTGTCTGTAAGAGATGTTTTGCAACACATGATTTCCTCATTATGTCTGCTGACCTAACTTCAATCTGTTTCTGTGTCTCAAAGAATTGGTCAACCATATGCAGTGTTCCACCTGAATGATAATGGAAGGTTTAGCCTGAACCTTGAGAGTACAGAGCTCGTACAGCACAAAATTCTAGTTACATTAACTTCTAGTTCACTGCAAAGTCACCTCTGAAAGTGCAACTTAAATCTAGGAGGAAAAAATCAATCAGTCTTTGAAATACATTTCCATTTTTATTCCCATTAATTGTTGTCAACGTTTTAAATTTATTATTATATCTAATATCACTATTTTTAATACAATAAAGCCATTCTTAAAGCATCATAATATAATTCTGTAGCACAAAGAGAGCATAGAAATAAAGGAGGGGATATAATGGTTTTTCTTTAGTGTAATTTGATGATTCTTTTACTTAGAATTTGAAGTATAGATTTGGTTATGGAAAACAATGGGCTTAACCACTGGCCAGTATTTTGGGGATTTTAAACTTGATCATGCTTTATAAGATTATGGGTCAGAGTTAAAAATGATGGGTGTGGCCTAAATGAAGAAGTCCTGCCCCTATTTCCAACAGGTCCAATTTTTGCCAATAAGGGAAAGAGGGGCAGACTGGGATTCATGCAAAAGGGAAACCCAAACTCAGCAGGTTGATTTGAATTCAGTGCTAAGTTCAAACAGACCCCATTTTGGCTATTTCAAAGGTCTTAGCCTGCAGTGTAGAGTATACATAAATGCTCTTGAAGGGATAGATAAGGTTTGTATAAGTATAATGATCTGAAGTTTTTTTCCCATCCACCACTCCTTAAACATTTTGTAAAACAGGCTGCAGCTGTCAGTGAGAGTTGGAAAAAAAATCCTCTGCTGGACTGCTTTTATTGACAGGCATAGGTAAGGGAAAAAAAAAAAACAGTAGCACCTCATCATGAAGTTTCACTAGAGGTGCTGTTAATATTTCCACAAGGCCTAGAATTTTTTCATTATGAATGCTTGGCTGAGTTTCATGAGCCACAATTATCTCAGCAGAGGGTTCTGAGGACACAATCTGATTGATAGTGTAAAGATTATAATAATGGATTAACTGTCTTTGATGGAAGGTCTGAATAGAAGTTTATTTGTTTTTATAAAAGGTTAATCACTTGGGATTTAAAAGCTTTGAATGGGTTTTATGAATGGGAATTTATTTTTTTACTATCAAGTGTGTAGGAGTGAGAGATGTATTAGAGTGCTAGGAGTTTATTTTTTCTCATCCCCACATCAGTCCCAAGGACTTCCCATGGTGAATACAGGGTGAGTGGCTATGGAGGTGGCATGGAGGGTATGAGGGGCCATGGGGGCTGGGTGAGGATATGAGCGCATGTGAGGTTTGAGGGCTAGAGGGCCTAACAACTTCTAAAATAACTAGTATGAAGTCTCAGAGAACTGAGGCTGGTCTTCCAAGCAGCCCGCCTTGGCACTCACCCATCCCTGTGTCTGCGTATGCTCCACTTCCAATAGTATTGGGCCCAGATCTATCCCGCAACTACCCCCGCTCCCCTTAGCAAAAATTGCGTGTTTCGTGATACTTTTTACTGAGGTGGATCCAGTGAGTCAGGAGGTTTCCTGACTCGAGCTTTCTGCCTCAGTAGTCAAAATTTAGAAATCCAGCCCTATCTGCACTGAAGTAATTAGCTATTACATATGCCACTACTTGTTAGACATGCCTATGGTAAGTTAAGATCCAATTCCATCTAATGGTTTCCCAGCAAACAGAGCTTATTGATGATGTTTTTATGGATACCAATCGATGTGATGAAAATCCTTGACTAAATTCTTTGTTTTCTGGGACTAACTAACTGTAAAGTGAAACATTTTAGAGATTTAACAACTATCTGTACCAAATTGTTTGGCCAATGGGATAAACTCTAAATTAAATCAATTGAAGAATACAAAGCAAAAGGTTATAAATGATAAAGGAATTAACTCTGCATTTCTTGCTATTATTACCTCTATTCCTAACTTCTCCATATTATCACCTGGGTATATGGTGAAACAATAAAATTAATTAAGGTTTAAATTTGAATGCAGCATTATTAAGAAAGAAAGAACTTAGTTTTTAGCATTTTATCATGGGCGGAATTGTCCCATATCTGCACTAAGTGCAGTAACGGGTGGGAAAAAGAACATTTTAACCATCAGCCACAATGGCAGCTTTTCACACTATATTGTCCCAATCCCGCCTTATTAATCATGCATTCCCAGGAAACACGCCACTTCACTGGCGGGTGGCGTCTGATTCACCCACCATGCCATCACCTGGCCGCTTCCTCACACCGGGTGCCGTATGTAAAATGCAGCCATGCGCACACCTCTCAGCGCTTCTAGCCCAGGACTACTGCACAGAAAACATGGCCCCAAAAGGCAAGAAGACTGTAGCCCCCTGGTTCAGTTACGCATCCCTGGGATGCCTTTTGGATACCGTTGGAGCCTACCAAGATGCATTCTACCCCTATTCTGGCCGCAGGAGGTCCATCAGTCTTGGGTGGTAGTGGCAGAGGTGGTTAGTAGCAGTGCTACACAGAAGAGGCTCGCCATCCAATGCAGAAAATGGATGAATGATCTCATCCATGCTGCCTGGGTAAGGTAACCATCTCATCACTTAAACTCATACACTCACAAGGCCATCACACATTCACTGGCATCTCACTCACTGCCAGCTGAAGGGACATCACCACTCACTTCCCCATCTGGCCTCATCTCCTCTGGAGACTGCCTCCTCAGCCCTCACCATCTCAAGGTCACTTACACAGGTCAACATATGCCCCCACACACACCCTGGGATATCCACTCAGCAAGCCATAGCCCTGCACCGTCTTCCCTTGCCTGAGGCCACTTCTCCCCCTTCCCCAAGCAAGCCATAACCCTACAGCTGTTGAAAAACCACCCCTGCCTTATGGCTGGTCTTGTAAGTAGAGACCTGCTCATGAGCCCCCCTAAAAGTGATGCTGTGCTGCCTGCGACACCTGGCGCTGATGACCATGAGTGCTGCCTGAAGCAAGGTATGCAAACAAACACGTGAACGATTGCGAACTGGTTTCACGATGTTGTGAAACCAATTTTTGGCCTTCCCACCATATTGTCCACTCACGCCCGCCATGATGCCCGACGCCAGCGAGCACGGAAAATTCCATCTCATTTCTCTTATAAATGGCCCCAGGTAATGAACTTCATGTGAATGACTTGATATAAGTTACTGTTATGTGAGTAAATGCAGCAGCCATTTTGCACACCACATGATCCCATAATCAACAATGGTACAATGCAGTCTATTTTACATAGTAATAAGAATGTTGACCAGGCCACTGGAAGAAATTCCTTCTCACATTTGAAAAGTGCCAAGGGATCTCTGATGTGCAATGAAGCTGCCAGTGCAAGCAGACAGGGCCTCAGTTTATCAACTCATCTGAAAGATACCCCCTCTGACATTGCAACACTCCCTCCATACTGCACTATCGTTGCCATAGAGATTATATATTCAACTTCTAGAGTGGGTTTGAAGCCACTTCTGTCAATATTTGCAGATTAAAAACAATATAATCATGCAACTTAGGAAATACAGAAGCAACTTTTGTCTTTCAATTATTTTGAATGCAAAATGACAAATCCAGCTGTATTGTACATTTTTCTGACCATCTAATGCAAACACTCTGGGTAATTAGAAAAATTGGTTAAGTTCAGAAGTTGATGAGAAGATTATTAGTTGAATCCAACTAGAATAGCTATTTTGTGTAAAAACAGAAAAAAAAGCATGAAATGCTCAGCAGGCCAGGCAACACCTGTGGAGAGAAACAAAGAGTTAACAGAAGGAGTTTTCTCCATTTACTCCCTGCCAGGGAGGCAACAGCATCTGCATCCCATCTGCATGCTCCCTGACCAATTAAGGAGGGTGGAAAGAGTGATGCATCCATTTTGTCAAAGGAAGGATTTCTAATTAAAGGGACCTCAGCATGGATTATAAGGACTCCCCATGCTTCGGTGACATCTGGCTAACATGCTGAAGAAACACATGACTATCCATTCTGCATAGTAGAAAAATCAGCAGAAAAAAAATTTAACATGTACCAACCTGTTAAAAAGCAATAGACTAACCAATCAGCGGTAAGATCCCGACCATATTCCCATACTCCACTAAATATATAACTACAGCATTCACCTTTCCCAGTCATTACTCTTGACGACAGACAAAGTATACTGCCCAAAACTTTTGAGTTCCACCAGTTCTTCTGAGAAACTCTTAAGGTAACGGCTGCTCTTTTTAGAGCATATTTTACAACTGTAAAATCACCTTACTCAATGCTATTGCATGAAAGCCATCAAAACAACTTTTGAATCGCTATTGTTGACATTTGGTCTCTTGACGAAAATTATTCTGCAATTTTGTAAGAGGAAGGCAATCCAAAGAATTTAAGGGCAGGTACATAGAAAAAGGATTATATATAAAAAAGGTATAGATGCAAAGTGGATGATCTTGACTGGAAGATTCTTAGCAATGACATTAAGATTCAAAGGGGAAAGTGATTCCAAAGTATTACGCTTGGATGCTTTTTAGGTGTCCCAAGAGTGCTGTATATTTTTTCCAAAATTAGGCCCCGTTTTGTCAATATTACTCCTGTTAAAGAGGCATAGCAATGTCCAAGTTTTTCTCCCTATTACTTAAATAATTGTCTGATGGAATAAATTAAAATGATAATTAAAGTGATAAATTAAAGTGATAATGGGGTAGAAATTCACCTTGGATGGGAGCAAATATTAGGTGTTATCCCTTTGGCAGCCAATTTTATATATTTTTTAAAATTCATTCAGTAGGTGTCACTGGCTAGGACAGCATTTATTGCCCTTCCCTAACTGCCCTTGAGAAGGTGGTGGTGAGCTGCCTTCTTGAGCCACTGCACCTCATATAGTGTAGGTACACCTACAATGCTGTTGGGAGGGAGCTTCAGGGTTTTGACCCAGTGACAGTGAAGGAGTGGTGATATTTTACCAAGGCAGGATAGTGAGTGGCTTGAATGGGAATTTGCAGGTGGTGATGTTCCCTTGTGTCTGCTGCCCTTGTCCTTCTAGATGGTAGCGGTCGTGGGTTTGGAAGGTGATGTCTGAGGAGCCTTGGTGAGTTCTTGCAGTGCATCTTGTAGATGTTACACACTACTGCTACTGTACATCAGTGGTGGACGGAGTGAATGTTTGTGGAAGGGGTAAATGCCAGTGTTCTAGCTGTATTCAAACAACTTGGCTAGGTGTGCAGCAAGTTCTGGAGCACAAGTCTTCAATACTATTGTCGGGATATCGTCAGGGCCCATAGCCTTTGCAGTATCTAGTGCCTTCAGCTGTTTCTTGATATCATGTGGAATGAATCAAATTGACTGAAGACTGGCATCTGTGATTCTGGGGACCTCTGGAGGAGGCCGAGATGGATCATCCACTCAGCAATTCTGGCTGAAGATTGTGGCAAATGCTTCAGCCTTATCTTTTGCACTGATGTGCTGGGCTCCCCATCATTGATGATGGGGATATTTGTGAAACCTCCTCCTCCAGTTACTTGTTTAATTGTCCACCACCATTCACGACTGGATGTGGCAGGACTGCAGAGCTTAGATCTGATTCAGTGATTGTGGAATCACTTAGCTCTGTATTTCACTTGCTGCTTATGCTGTTGGCATGCAAGTAGTCCTGTGTTGTAGCTTCAACAGGTTGAAACCTCATTTTTAATGTATGCCTGGTGCTGCTTCTGGCATGCCCTCCTGCAATCTTCATTGGACCAGGATTAATCCCTTGGTTTGCTGGGCATGGTAGAGCGGGAGATATGCCGGGCCATGAGGTGACAGATTGTGTTCGAGTGCAATCCTGCTGCTGCTGATGGCACACAGCACTTCATGGATGCCCAATCTTGAGTTGCTAGATCTGTTTGAAATCCATCCCAGGCATAGTATTGCATAACACCATGGAAGGTATCCTCAATGTGAAGACGGAACTTCATCTCCAGAAGGATTGTATAGTGGTCGCTACTACCGATACTGTCATGGGCAGATACATTTGTGGCAGGCAGGTTGGTGAGGATGAGGTTAAGTATGTTCTTTCCCTCTTGTTGGTTCCCTCAACTCCTGCCGCAGACCCAGTTATATCCTTTAGCAGTTATGTCATTTATGGTTTGACCAGCTCAATCAGTAGTGGTGCTACTGAGCCACTCTTGATGATGGACAGTGAAGTTTCCCAACAGAGTATATTTTGCATCCTTGCAACCCTCAGTGCTTCATCCAACTCGTGTTCAACATGGAGGAGCACTGATTCATCAGCTGAAGGGCTGGGGAATGGGGGCAAGGTATGTGGTAATCAGCAGGAGGTTCCCTTGCCAATCTTTGACCTGATGCTATGAGACCTCATGGTGCCGGAGTCGATGTTGAGGATTCCCAGGGCAACTCCCTTCTGACAACATACTACAGTGCCACCACCTCTGCTGGAACTGGGGGCGGGCCCTCGGCATCCAGGTACCACCCACCATTTTTAAAGGTCTCTGGAGTCATCCCAACTCTGCCTCTCTCTCTGTGTCTCTCACAAGCTAATGGCACTACATCCAGCTGCCTTATCTCTCACCTTGTTTTTATCCGTTAGCAATTGGTGCCCTGTGAAAGCTGTTTGAAACAAAAACAGGAGCTATGATACTTCTGCATTTGGTCAAACTTCTGTTATGCTTCTGAATTTGGTCAAGTTTAACATAGCTCTTTATTCCATTGGTGATTTGATACAATGTTGCTTTCCTCTCTAGGTTATCAATTCCTAAATTAGTTTTGTTGTATTCTTGCCTCGATTATAGCAATTGCATGAGTTATTTTTCACTTACTGTAAGTACTTACTTAAAATTGCAGCTGCATTCCTGAAAATCAGAACTTTATGTGAAACAGATTTAAGCGAATCATATTTTCCCATTAGGACCTGTTATGTTCCTTCTGTCGCTTTGCTCGTGAACATGGTTGCACGCTTATCTACCAGTGGGTGAGTAGGCAAACAATATACTGCAGACGCAGAGACCAAAATAAAATAAAGCACATGCTGTTGATTTACACAAGTAACAGAGCACTAACATAATGTGTGCTTCCCCAGCCAGACCCTATGCTAAACTACTGATTAACATTGTAGCCCATGCTACACAGCAATTGGGTAATACAGTCACATGGTCAATCTGCTCACATTCTCTCAAAGGTATATTGTACCTCAGATTACCACATCCTTCCCCCTTTACTCGAAAGTACAATTTACAATCTTTATAATATATCAACTATTTACATAAATAAACTATTTATAAGTTCAGTTTCTCTGGAGGCCTCTTCAAATGTGTCAAACATCATAGTTCTATGACTTTGGATGGTTTGTCTGAGGCCTGCATCTCAGGAGTCATCTCTCCACTAATCTCGCCAGCAGGAACCTGTAAGTTTGTTTCTTTGACTCTCCCAGGCTCACCTGATCCCTACAGGTACTTCCAAACCAAGGGGAGTTCTTTCTACCTGTGGTATAGACTCCAACAGGAATGCTTCCACCCTCTTTTGGGCCCAATCACATGCACTTCTGCCGCCCCTCCCCTCCAAGTTCAACAATATAAAGGTCAACTGTCAGGAAGATTCTCAAAATTAGGATGTTGGGCAGAGCCAAATTCAACATGGTATGAATGTTGAATTTACACAGCTTACCCTGCTGTGTAAAAATAAAAAATAAAAATTTTGGGGCATTGTTAGCAATTCTGCTTCTTCTTCCTACATATCTTTCTTCTTGGCAGCACTGACTTTACTCTCAGCCTTCTTTTCAACTTCCCTATTGACCAGACTAGGTTCAGGTATGAGCTCAACTTGAATGAACATGATGGTTGAGACTTCCAGCATTTCCTCATCTATCAGCTCCTTTGAAAACTCAGTGGTCTCCATTTTTGAAACTTCTTGGCTTTCAGGTATCTGTTTCTTCAGCTCTTCCATTTCTTTTTTATATTTGTTAGTTGTTTCCTGGAGAATTAAGTATTGCTGCCTTTTCTCAGTTAATTTATTCTTCATCTTGGCCAGACAAAAGCCGAATTCTTTCTGTTCTTCCTCATATCTTTTTAGTGGTATAAATTGGGATCTGAGGAAATCTTGAAATATGTGAATGTTCTTCAGCAGGTTTTCTTTTTCTTTTTGGAGATTACTGACTTCAACTTTAACTCTGTCCGGAAGTACCACCTTTACAAATTCCTTTTGTTGAGTCTTTACATGCTCCTTTTACCAAACAGTAACATTTCCTGCTTCTGATTGAGATCTCAGTAGTCTCTCAATATTAAGCTCTCTTAACCAGTTTCTTCTGAGGAGACACTGTCCTCTGCCAGCTATCACTATTAGGCGTAGATTAACAGACTAACGTTCATACTGTACTGGAACCTTGCATATACCTCTTACTCATATGTCTTCACCTGTGTACTTCTTTAATTTAACATCCGAATTTTCCAGATTTAGTTAGTGGTCTCCTCCATTCAGACACTTGAACATACGTTCCCCTATAACCATTGTGGATGGCCCTATATCCATCTCCATTCTGATGGGTTTTATGTTTACTTCCACTGTCACATAGATTGTCTCTGTTTTACCCATATTTAAGTTGTACAGTGAGTAAATATCTGACTCTGTTTCTTCTGGTTCTTCTATTATGTGGATTTCACGATTTCTACCTTTTTGTTTAAAATTTTGTCTCAATCTGTCTTTACAATATTGTAGAGTGTGCCCATTACGATGGCAGTAGAAACACTCGATTCTTTTAAATTGGCCTTCTTTTGCAGGCTGTCTGGTTCAATTTCTGCCATTATTAATGTGGGTTTTATCTGTTAAACTACTGCTTTTTGCTAGTCTGTTAATGTGGTTGTTTCCTGTCTTTCCACAGAGCCCTGCACTTCCGAGCCATTTCTAATTGGTGCCTCTCTCCCGGCATGAAGATGGCACCATTTTGTGCTCCCTCGATAGCTTCTGAATCCCTGACTGCGTTTTCCATTGTGAGCATCAACTCCAGTGCCTTGCTGAAGTCTAAATTCATTTCTGACAACAACCTTTTTTGAATGGCGTCTTCATTAATCACATACTGATTGGTCTCTTAACATGTTGTTAATCGATGTCCCGAGCTCACAGTGCTCTGTCAGTTGTTTTAAGGCTGCTACATAGCAATCGACTGTCTATCCAGCGGTGCGACACCTCAAATTGAATTTAAAATGCTGCATTGTTACCAAGGGTTTTGGCTGAAAGTGGCTTTTCACAAGGTTTACCAAGTCATCAAAGCTCTTGGAATCTTGGGAGTTGGGTGCCATTAGACCACGAATTAGGCAGTATGTTTTACTGCCACATGTTGATAAGAGGATCACCCGCCTCTTCTCCTCCCCGATGTGTCACTGGCCACAAAGATGAGCACAAGGCATTCAATATAATATCACTAGTCATCATCGGTGGTCCAATCAAATGGTTCAATACAACCAAACTGTGGCATACAGGAGGGAGATAACTTCAAAGACTATGGTGAGGGCTGTACTTACAATTGCCCTGCAAAGTTTGGCTGATTCACTTCGGTGGAATTTTTGCGGCTTTCCTTGGTGTCATTGACTGGTTGTCGTTTGTCTCGTTGCCAGTTATGTTCTTTCTATCGGATCGCTTTGCTCGCGAACACGGTTACATGTCTATCTACTGGTGGGTAAATTGGCAAGCAATATACTGCAGACGCAGAAACCAATATAATAAGAAGCACATGCTGTTTATTTATACAAGTAACAGAGCACTAATACAATGTGTGCTTCCCCACCAGACCCTATTCTAAACCACTGATTAACATTGTAGCCTGTGGTACACAGCAATTGGGTAATACAGTCACATGGTCAATCTGCTCACATTCTCTTAAAGTGTATTGCACCTCAGATTACCACAGGACAAATGTAAAAGCTGTAGTTAGGTTCTGTAGGACCTTATTCATCTGAAAAACAAATATTAAAACATTATACCCTTTAAGTTGAAATATTTTGCATTGCTAAAATTCCTACACTGTTAAATTAAATAACTTTTAAAGTAAAATAATATTAAGAATATTTTATATTCTTATGTATGGTAACTTCTTTACTTACAGGACCTCCTGCTTGCCATTGATCCTGCTTCCTGAGCCTCTCACTCACCACACATCCCACTCTCTGACCTTCTTGGTCACTGCGGCCTCTCCCACTCCATGACCATCTGACTTGCAGCCTCTCCTACTCCCTGACCCTACCTTTCACCGATCCTTGCTCTCGCTGAACCTCCTGCTCCTAGATCCTCCCACTGGCCGTTTCCCTCTCCTGAACCTGTGCTCCCGTTCAAGGTATGTCTAATCTGAAGCAGGAGCTCCGGGCTTGTGAAAGCTGCAGAAGTGCCCAGCTGGAGCACTTATAAGCTATGTTTTATTTAAATTCTCCCACTCACTGTTTCCCTCTCCTGAACCCTCGCTGTGAGCAAGGGCTCTGGAGAAGACCGGCAAGAGGCAGGAAGAGCAGCTTCTATAGACCTTTGAAAATAATATGGATGATAACAGTCCCAGCTGGGCAATTCTGCACTACTGGGATCCACACTTTCATAACCCTGGAGCTCTAGCTTTGGATCGGATCTGGATCTTGAATTGGAGTGCAGATTCAGGAGAGGAAAGCGGCAGATGGGAGGGTTGTGGAGCGGGAAAGGCCACAAGTTGGAGGGTAAGGCAGCAGGAGAGGTCGCAAGTCGGAAGGCAGGGAACAGGAGAGGCCATTCCAAACTGGAGTCGAACAGGTTAAACAGCCCAAAGTCAGACCAGTGGGAAGTGATGGGCGGGATCGTCCCAGGTTTGCACGAGGTGTAGCGGACAGGAAAAAGGTTGTCTCCCTGCCAAACACAATGGCGGCTTTTCACACTGTATCATCCCAATCCCATCTCAATAATCACGCAGTCCCGGGAAACATGGTGGGCGAGCTCACACATCCAGGCGCTGCGCTGTCACCTCACAGCTTCCTCACACTGGGCGCCATATTTAAAGTGCAGCCGTACACACACCTCTCAGTGCTTCCAGCTCATGACTGCTGCACAGAAGACATGGCCCCAAAAGGCAAGAAGACTGCAGCCTCCCCGCCCCAGCCCACCCCGATTCAGTGATATGTCCCTGGAATGCCTTTTGGATGCTCTGGAGGCCCACTGTGATGTTCTCTATCCACACTTTGGCTGCAGGAGGGGTAGCAACATCACCAGTCAAACTTGGGAGGTGGTAGCTGCAGTGGTCAGTGCCAACGGCCCACAAAAGAGGACAGCCGCCCAGTGCCGAAAGAGGATGAATGAACTTCATTCCACCAGGGTAAGTCACTCTTCTCGTCACTCTTAACTCACATACTCACAAACCCAACACACATCCACAGGGATGTCACTCACTGCCAGTTCAAGGGACATCACTGTTTACTATTGCACAGCTATCATCATTGTCCTCATCCCATCCATGGCACCACTCAACACCCACACGTGGTAGGCATCCTTATCAATTGGCCTGGCAGGTGTCCTGCTTACATTCTTTCCATCTGTCTTCATGCAGGACAGTCTGGCACACAACAAGAGGGAGAGGTTGCAGACCGGTGGAGGAATGTCTGAAATCAAGGTCCTCACAGACTTTGAAAACAGAACCATCTAGCTGGCCGGAGAGGATCTGGACCATTTCTGAGCTGACGGTGAGGTCGGCGGTGCTCTACCAAATGATGATCCAGCAGTGCCATATCCATTAGACAACTATGCCGTGAGTGATGTGTCCTGTTTCACAGGCCACTGCCACGCACTAATTATTTCTCCTTGATTTCACAGACACATCTGGGAAACAGCTGATGGAGTCCATGAGCCAGGTCCTGACTCAAGCCCCGAAGACACCTCGGTAGCAGAATTGGCTGAAGCCTCAATTGAAATCCCGTCACAGCACTCAGTCACACCCTGCACCAGCACAAAGACACACCTCAGTGGGACCTAGTTCTACAGTAGCCTGGGGGTCACAATCTGGTGAACAGATCGCGCTGTCTGATCTATAGCAGACTGTGGCAGGGATTTCCCAGGTCTCTGGCACTCAGCGGACTGCTGGAGGCCAGAAATTTGCTGAGTCTGAGTCAGATGATGAGCCTCTGGACTCAGTCATACCTCAGTTACTGGAACTGCAAAGGCAAGCTCGAGAACATCAGGAAGAGAAGTCCGCTGCACGCCTCAGATTGCAAGGCACAATGGAGGAGTCCATCACCCTTCAGGTTGAGGTGATAGCACTGGCATGCCAATGCTTTGAGGTCAACACTGGTCAGATGGTGGCCACCATGGAGACCTGTGTCCAGGACATTGGTCCTGCACTGCTGCATTGACTGAACTCCATTGCTGATGCCATTGTTGGCCTCCAACAGTGTCAATGTGAATGAGGTGCAGGGCAGTTCCATCACACTCCAGCTTCCCCTTCTCCTCAAGGAGTCAGCCAGGGCCCTCGAGTAACCAAAGGGAGGAGGATCAGCAGCTGCACACACTGGGGTCATCCACCCAGGTGACTCCGAGAATGTCCAGCCCATCTGAACCCCCTCTTCCTATGACCCCAGCAGCTCCAGCTCCACATGCAGAGGAGGTGCCACTGCCACATAGCAGGACCCTGAAAGCAGTCCGCGGTCCTCCAGGTCTCGGCCCTCCAGAGAATACCCATCAAGGGCATCACAGATAGGGCACAGCCGTCAGCAGGCTGCTTCCACCTCCGCTGTGGATGTCAGGGGAACACCAAGACATAGCAGCAGGGTTAGGAAGATTATGAAGATGTAGTTGTACAGCCTGCACATGAGTGTTAATCACTTGTATATAATGTTCACTTTGTTAATAACCTCCCAAGAATATCTCCTTGCTATGGCATCTTGTTCTGATTAGCTGTGTTTTAGGCACTCAGATGTGAAACCTTGGTTCCTGCACTAAATAAATGCAGGTATCTCAGTCCTGGGCCTTTTCTCTGTGCAGTGTGTAACTTTAAGACCCAAAGTGATGGTCCAACTTCACACTCACTGGACACATTAGTAGTGGCTGCCCCTCAATGGTGCTTGTCATTGCTGCCAGAATGTTGAGGGCAGGTGTCACAGAGTTCCATCATTCTCTGTGTGCTCTCAGCACCTTTGAGGTAGGGTGGCCCCCATCTTGTCAGCATTTGTGACCTGTGATGCTGTGCTCCTGAAGGGGTCGGGTGCTGAAGGCTGACAAAGGATCAGGTGCTTTTAAAGTTTCATGGCTGCGTCTCCATGATATGACTCTGATCACAGAGCACAAGCAAGCTGCCCTCAGACAGACAGGAGTCAGACATTCACAGAGGCTATGTGAAGTTCTATAGAGATTCCTTATTGCATATCGGCAGTCTTGCCCATTGGACTGCATGCTGTGCTTCTCAACTCAGGCACAGGCATTCTCCTAACCTGCACTGTAAGTCAGCACTGTTGTCTTGAGCTATAGGGGAGACTGGTCCAAACCGGAATCATGACATTGTAAAGGGCTGTGAGTGCCTCCAGCAGTGACTGCTCCATGGCCAGCTTTCACAAGGAGATTGTACAATGTGTACAATGTGCACAGTTGTCCAATTTTTCTGCAGTCCACTAAAATGCTCATATCTTATCAGTCTGTGCCCGAGGAGTGAAGGGGTCTGGAGTATTTGATGGCACTCTCAGGCCTTTGCATTACCTGAGTGGGCACATAAGCTAGAGGCCCAACTCCAAGCATGTCAATGTGGCTACGCCTGAACTGTCTCAGCTGTGGAGGAATGGTCACTTTGTACAAGGTTTCCCTACTCAGTGTCCCTCCTACGCCACCCCGCCACCCCCCCAACCAACCGGCACGTGCTTGTGCACTACCATCAACTGCAGTGCAGTCTTTGCTCCTCTCCTCCCAATTTGTCTCAACCGCAGGGCCCCTTACCCCAGCACTGCACCACCAGCTGTGTGGGTAAAAGCAACCTACCTGTGCCCTCGCCTGAATGCATGGCGCCTCAACCTTGAGGCCCAACAGGCGACCCTCACGAGTGCTGCGCAATATCTCTGTGCGCTTACCTCCAAGTTCCCCCCGAAGTGTAGCTTGCAGCTCGCCAGCTGCACGCCTTATAAATGCTGTTATGAAAAACATCAGCATGTGATCATGCAGACGTGCTCGGATGATCCAGCGCGGGGGGATGATTTCAGCGAGTTGTGCTTATAATGATATTCAGATGTATTACAATATAGTTCCTGAACTCCAGAGGTAGGAACCGTAGCCTGCTATTGACGAGCGGAGTGGACGACTGAAAATGAGTTTCATGACGGCATGAAACCAATTTTTGGCCTTCCCTCCATATAGTCCACTCATACCCGCCATGACGCCTGACCCCAGCGGACAAAGAAAATTCTACCTGATGTTAAAACAAATCTCGCAAGGCTAAATGAGAATATAGACCTCATGTACTGACTGATGTTAAAGTGAAGCAATGCTAAACAGGGCAACATTAAATGGGGACTTAATACTGGGGTGTTAATGTTTTAATCCGTTATGCTCTGTTACCAAATTTGCATCCTACTAATGCAGGGTTTCATGCACATTAATTTATCCATTTCATAGTAGCTCTAACAGGTCCTAGTCCGTGGGCTTTATGCTGTTTCCCTGAAGAGCAGACACCAAAATGTCAATACCAAAAAGACTGAAAAGAATTTTACAAAGTCAACGTTCTAACAGTAAAAGAACACCTAGAGTGAGTCACAAATTAAGGTTTTCAATTTAAATAAAGCAAACTTGGAGGGTTGAGGCAGAAATTGACCACAGTACTCTAAGCTGAAATATTAATGGATAAAGTTACAGAGAAACAGTTGGAGGTGTTCAAAGAAGTAATACGAGAAAAAAAAATAATGCAGAATGCAAGACTTGCACATATCCCTGAAGAGCAAGAACTTGTAATTATACAACCTTCATCAACAAAAGAATTGAGAGACAGAATAAAATTAAAGGAAAGCTTTTTTGAGGGCAAAGAATAGTGAGAGTCTAAAGTGAGAGAGATATAATAAACAGCAAATTGAGAGGGATATCAAGAACAATGCTAAGCGTTTTTACAAATATATTAAGAGAAAAAGTGTGGCTAAGAATATCATGGATCCTTTGAAAACAAGTGCATGATACTGTGATTGAAAATCAGGAATTGACAGGCTTATGAATATTTGCGATGTGTTGGTCTTTACAGTAGAAGATTATGATAAAGTACAAGAGATACGAGGAGAGATGAAATAATTCAAGGAGAATAACTAACATGATTTAGTTTATGTAAGAAAAAAGGTAATGGAGTAAATAATAAAATTTAAAATAGACAAATCTCCAGGAGCAGATCGTTTCCACCCCAGGGTATTAAAATAAGTAAATTGTGGATGTTTAAGTCACAACATTCCAAAACGTTCTTCGTTCAGGAATTGTGGATCAAGTCAGACAGTCATTTCTGCTGAAATAAAATCAAAAACTGCTGGAAGTACTCAGAAGGTCAAGCAGCATCTGTGAAGAGACACAGAGTTAATGTTTCAGGTAAATGACCTTTCATCATTTCAGGTTTCCAACATCCGCAGTACTTTGCTTTTGTATTAGTCATTTCTGCTGAGTTTGTTTGGTATTCAGGGCACGGATATGGAAATGGGGCCCGGAAGTTACAATTCCTCTGGGTCTTGACATGCAGGCTTGTTGCTTGCTTCAGCCCCATGCACAGAACAATCATGTCCTGTAATAACACAGGCCAGTATAACAGCAGCACCATATGTCAAGGTCACATTTCTCATTGTCCTTATCAAAGATACAGAAACTGGTAGTGTTGGAGAAGCCTGTCATATGCAGATGGAAACTTTGTAATGAGTAACATAATATGCTGTCAAGGCTGAAAATGAAATCATGATTCCAATTGTATGGTTGTCGTATTTAATTTTTGCAAGCTCTGCTTATGTTACTGAGTACATAGTAAATTATCTTTCGAAGGAAGGTTCAAATGGAATTCAAGCTCAGTCACAAAATCAATTATGATGAAAATTTTCGCCATAGGATAGCTTTTCTTTTTCTCGCCATTATGTCCCACTGCATTATAGTCAACATCACAGTTTTCAGTGTCAATTCATGAACTGTTCTTGGCATCTCACCTGGACCAACCTAATTGAAATCTGACAAAATTAACATTTTTTAGCTCCATGTGGTAACAATGGCCTTGATAAGGAATGATTTGCAACAAGGTTATTGTTTTCTACATAGAATTACATTACGAACTGGTTAGGGACAGTTTACATTTAAAGAAGAAATCCTAGCAACCAGCAATTGACTGACAGAACTATGCCAGGAGATTTCACGTTTTTAAACCTAAACAAACTTCATTGTACATGATAAAGAATTTAACAAAGCAAGTACTATTAATTTAACACTGGCTGGGGTTTTCCGGTCTCGTCGTGATGGGATCTGCCACAGGAGATTGGGCAGCCCAACCAAAAGCCCATTGACTTTCGGCAGGACCGGAAGATCCCGTTGGTGGGCAGGGCTGAAAAATTCCGCCCTATAGCTTATAAAGCTTTATCCTATAAGCTCAGTTCTACTATCCATTTCTCCCCCAACCCACCACCCCACCCCCACCACCACCCCCCAAGAGTTCCCTTACCTTACAAATCCTTTAAGATTCATTCAATTTTCCTAGGACCAACTCAGAATGTGTAACATTGTTCTCTGAGATTCACTCTGATTTCTCTTCAGTGTTTCAGCTATTATCCAAGGTACAAGATTTCATGGGGGTGTCCTTCATTATCTTTAGGCTAAGCGATGCTCCAATTTCTTTACCAACCTCACAATTCTGGATTCCTCAGCTCCAGCACAGCCTCCTGCGAGTCCAGTGGCTTAAAACATCAGAAAACACCCTTGGTTTCCAATAGCCCGGTACTATGGTTTCAAGCTGCAACCGAGCTGGTTCCTTCCAGAACTCCAACTGCAGCAAGTTTAACTGAGAGTTACTGTAGATTTCTTCTATTAACTTCCAGCAAAACAAATCTTTCAGTTGTTTTTTTCCCCTTTCCAGCTTTGTCTCATGCTGGATACCCGTCCCCACTTGTAGGTTGTGTCATGAACGACAGATCTATCATTTACTCTACTTCCAGTTATGTCTAGCTTTATCTCTTGACTTCCAAGGAGCTACAAGCTACACAAGACCCAAAGCTGACACAATGAACTATTTCTCTCAGTCAGTCTTGCCTGCTGTCTGTACAGTAACTGAATTCAATTTTTTTGAATAGATAAATTCAAAACAAAGAATCTCCCTAAGCTCCACTCATCTTTGTGACAATGTGAAACACATGGCCTGTTCCCAGGTAAAAATCCAAATTAACTACCTTTTAATTCCAAAGCTTTCCTTGATTCTAGGAAACCACATGAATAACTAATCTTTTTACTGGAATAACTACAGAAGCCATGTGTCCAGTTCTTTAGCTGCCATTTTATGATCTTACCTTTCGAGATGTTAACCTGTTAAGTAAACATAAACCCAATCTGTTTTCTGTAAAAAACTCCAAGCTTGTTTGAATTGCAGTTACTTTCAGATTATTATGAGTTTCACAACGAGATTCCCACAATTTTAACTTTAACTCCTAAAACTAGAAGTTGTTATATTTTAAAACATTTGAATTATGAACTATATTTATAATTACAACAATTAAGAGAATAGTGGAAATGCAACTATGGATAATTACCTTTAAAGAAAGGTCTGCAGTTTCTCTTACTTTTCTTTTAGTTATCTTAGAATTGTATCAACGTTTATGGCAGTATGCTCATAGAAATCACAGCATCCGTTCACCCATATGTTATTTTTTAAAAAATTGAGAGTGCTGGAATGCTTCAGATGTCTTCAGAGTCAAACTTCAGGAAAAAGATTTTGATGTGTGCTACTTCTGCAAAATAAATGCAGAAGGCTGCATAACAAGCCACAAAAATGGCCAGAAATCAACTCCACCTGTTTTCTGCCTACTAAACCCCGAACTAAGTTTCTAATTCCTGTATAATAATGTGATCAAAGTGCTGTCATCAGGATTTCAGAGCATCTTAAGGTAATTTATTCTGCTACAATGTCTTGGTCAGGCACACATCCTTGGGCGTTGCAAGAAATTAGGAGATAAATTCACATTGTACACATTCAAAGGGCCCAGCAGCTGATCAGCCATTCTTCATTTCATGCTGTTGTTATTTTGTGATAATTGGAGGCACTTTCTGTGTGAGATGAGTTTATAGAAGTGATTTTTGTGTGCCCATTATTGTAAGCAACCTACCTTGTAAGGAATGCAGAATCCATTGGCTTCAGCCATTTCTTGCTATCACGTGGAGTGAATTGAATTGGCTGAAGATTCGTAACTATGATGCTGGGGATCTCAGGACGAGGACAAAATGGATCATCCACATGTCACTTCTGGCTGAAGATGGTTGCAAATGCTTCAGCATGATCTTTTGCACTTGGCTGCCCCATCGTTGAAAATGGGGATATTTGTGGGGCCTCCTAGAGCCTCTGCGTACTCCCAGTACCACATATTTCAGATTAAAAAGGGATGGACCACACACAAAGCAAAATTTTGCTAAAACTCATCTAAAAACTTGAAACTACAAGCTTTGAAGGACATTGTCAGGGTGACATTTTTATTTTGTAGCATGTTCTGCTGTCATGGTTTTGGAATGCAATTATTAAAACAATGCCACTTTCACAGCCAATTTCTGCCGTGGATTTTTCTCCATAGGGATCGGATTAGGATGTACAAAACCATTTTTGAAATCACTTCAATCATGAGCATTTTTGTAAACAGATTTCTGCAATAGCATTCCTGCCAGGAATTTTTGAAATCTCTTCCATAGAGGGCAATTTTGCAAAGATGTTTCTTCAAAAGCATACCTGCTGAGGATTTCTTTATTGATGTCAATCACAATTTTCATTTTAACCAAATTCCTCTTGCATGTACTGTAAATGTATTACCATAAATTGATATTCTTACATCCTTGATTGTGTAATCAAACTTGAATTTTAAGACTTCCCAAGATTATATAATAACACCTGAACATATTTCATTCGGATACCTTGATAGCTGAAATAATTTTTATCATAGGTTTACAGTTATATAGTTATCCTATGCCACAACCACAGTAATTTAACCATTGAAAGATCTAAGCTTTTGATAACTTTACTTCAAGTAGATATTACAATCACATCATTTAGAGGCATTGTCACTGACTCCATGTTGTAGAAAATAAAGCATTATTCCTATATAGTTTTCCTCTGGTAATCCTACCTCCTGATGCAGCTTCAATTTCTAATGTCACTGAACACGGTGTGAGGAATCTTCATAATGTAAAGCAGGATTTAAGCTCTCAGAATACATGAAAGTTCCAACAAAGTGATCCTTTATTCCACCGGCATCAAACCTATAAGTACATTCATGAAAAAGCTTAACTTACAGAAATGAACTTTTTGCAATAGATGACTATGGCCCGAAACTCCAGTCATACGAGAAAATCATTGTGAGCTTAAGTTCCGGTTTTGAATCAGCTGTGTAGGAGAGTTGCTTGCTGAACAGTAGGTGAAGGAATGCATTCAGTCCATCAGAAGTGACAGTTAGTGATAATAGAAAAGAAACAAGGCTGGGAGTTGGTTTGCTCATGGCAGTCCTATTGCTAATTCACCTTGACTGCGTGAGTGAGATTACTTTGCTAACCGCAAAGGTTATCTTCCTCACTTCAGGTTTCCCAGACTCAGGGGAGTTCTGTGCTGTCCAGATGGTCCTCCATGGTGAATAGCCTGCTTCAATTCTCCTCACCGGTTCTCCAGATAGTGACAGAGGCTCTCATGCTCCTACCATAATGCAGCTCATTATTCAAGGTCACCTGCTTCTTCTGCCTGTTGCTGCTCTCCCTCACCTAGGGGCTTCTGTCTCCAACCCCCTCTTCAGTTTGCGCTCATGTATTCTGGCTCTTCCTCCCCATCGGCCAGTACTCAGGCCTTCTGGCTTCACACCCACCCCTTCAACCTGCACTTAGGGATTCTGGCTCTCCCCTTCTCTCCAGCCCACACTCAGGGATTCTGGTTCCGCACCCTCCTTCAACCCACGCTCAGGGTTTCTGGCACTGCACCCTTCTTCAGCCCGCACTCAGGGATTCTGCATCTGCAACCTCCTCTTCAGCCCACACTAAGGGATTCTGGCTCCGCACATTCCTCTTCAGCCCACGCTCAGGAATTCTGTCTCTGCGCTCTCCTCTTCAGCCCACGCTCAGGAATTCTGGCTCTGCGCTCTCCTCTTCAGCCCACGCTCAGGGATTCTGGCTCCGCACATTCCTCTTCAGCCCATGCTCAGGAATTCAGGCTCCGCACCCTCCTCTTCAGCCCACGCTCAGGAATTCTGGCTCTGCGCTCTCCTCTTCAGCCCACTCTCAGGGATTCTGGCTCCACACCACCTCCCTCGCCGCCCTTCATCCCATGCTCAGGGCATATGTCTCTGCCCCCAGAGGACATCACTGTGCACCATTACCACCTACCAGCAGAATCCCAACCAGCTGAACTCCTCAGCATCTGCGGGGAATGTCTTGCAGAGAATGCCCATCAGAAGGCATGTTCTGGTGTCCAGCCCCTCATTGAAGTCCAGAGTCAGAGATTGTGGCTCAATTTGGGTCCCCCACCACAATAAGATAAAGATTGACACCCCATCTACAAACATTCACTCCCTCCACCACCCACACACAATGGTAGCAGTGTGTACCATTTACCAGATGCACTGCAGGAACTAACCAAAGCTCCTCAGACTGCACCTTCCAAACCAACTACCACTATCATGTAGAAGGACATGGGCAGCAGGCACATGGGACCACCACCTGGAAGTTCCCCTCCAAGCCACTTACCATCCTGACTTGGAAATATATTGCAGTTCCTTCAACATCGCTGGGTCTAAATCCTAGAACTCCCTCCCTAACAGCACTGTGGGTGTACCTACACCACATGGACTGTAGCGGTCCAAGAAGATAGCTCACCGCCAACTTCTCAAGGGCAATTAGGGATGGGCAATAAATGATGGCCTAGCCAGCGAAGCCCACATCTCATGAATAAATAAAAAAAGGAGGTCCCACTATTCTGTGCAGTGGCATTTCTAAATAAAACAGTAACTAAAGTTGATAAGACTCCCATACCGAGAAAGAAGTTAAAGAACAACAAATTGGGAAGAAATAAAGAATGCCCAAGAATGGCACTTGTTGGGGAGGGACGAGGAAAGAAAACCTAATACCTGGTGGGAGAGAGTGAAACTCAAAACAGCACATTGGGTGAAGGGGGAAATAAGTAGAGCTAAAGAGCTGTGCTGCTGATCAAGTGGACTATTTTGTCCGAGATATTGTCAAATTGCTTGAGTGTTCTTGGAGCTGCAGCCATAAAGGAAAGTGGAGAGTATTCCATCAAACTCCTAACTTTTGCCTGGTAAATGGTAAGCTGGGGAGTCAGGTGCCACTTGCTGCAGAGTACCTAGCCTAATCCGATTAGTCGTTTGGTAGAACAGAGCTTGAGTATTGCTGAAAAAAATACATTTTGCCAAAGCTTTTCATCTTGCACTCATCAGGCCAATCACGAGAATACCAATGTCAGGGGAAGCAACCACTTTATACAGGTTCATTCTTCAGGACAATGCCTTGACCAATCAGGGTCAAACTGCCTGGTTTAAATTTCAAACAATGCTTGGCAGTTAACTGTCAGATATCATTAACTGGTGCATTCTCCATGTCAACACCCCTATCAATCAGGGTCCACTTGCCAACCAATCAGCACTCTCTTCTCATTCAGTATAAAGTTGTTACTTCCCCTGGCATTGGTATTCTTGCGATTGTCCTGATGAATACAAGACAAACATTTTTGACAAAATGTCTTTTTGCAGCAATACCCAATCCAGTTATTAACATGAATTAAAAGTGTTGGATGTAGAACAGATCCTCAGGGACTGAATTGTTGATGGGGGGAACAAAGGGAAGGAGGTATTCAAATAGCCAGATTCAAATTGTTTCCAGACCTTTAATAAACATGGCACCTGTCACTGCGAGAGAAGGACAGAATTTAGGAGGAGCTTATTCAATTCAAAATGTGCTGTCTCCAGACCTGACCATGTTCAGTGAAATCAGGTTTAAATCATTATTTTCCATTGGCAATTTCTTACAAAAGAAAATTAACTGGAACACTTTTCCCCTAATAACCGATTATTTGTTACTTCAGGAAGAAGTGAGTTTTAAAATATAAATCAAAATAACACATTCCCAAATAGCAACTTTAGAGTAGTTTTCATTAAAATTTACCAAATATTCCTTCATTTTTAGATTAAAAGTATAGTGCCAATGTTCACTATGGAAAGCAAAATGTTGGAAAATGAACAAATATAATGTAAATAAAAAATTGAGATGCTGGACCTTCTCTCAATCTAGCCCCTCCGCCCCAAACATAAATCTTGTACTTTCAACATCTGTTTTCAAGCTTCCGTATACTTTCCTTTTTTTCTCCAATGTAAATGAAATAATGAAGTGCATTAAAAGCTTGAACTACAAAACTGTTTGATTGCTCTTTCAGTAGAATTATATCATTTTACAAAACAGAAGTTTCTGTTCAGGGTTTATTTGGAGTTGCCAGCTTTTTTTAACATTGATGAACATTTATTGAAGCATAAAGGCCTAGAAATTAACTGGCACTGTATTCATTTTACAGATGTGTAGCAGGCATTTAAAACATCCAATATAGCAAGTAGGCCATGTTGTATGTGTGTTATTCACTATACTGAATAAGACGGCGCTGTAGACATTGAGGGTATGTGCTGAAACCTTCGCCACCTTGACATGGTGGAGAGGCTGGTACATTCCAATGATCCCTTGAGCAATGTTGTTGGGTGCTTCTTGCTCCTGGGAGAGCCAACCATGGCGGCAAGATCAGGGGGAGATGTCAGACAAACTGTAGTCCAAAAAGTCCTCAACAGCAGACAGGTGAAGAAAACCACATCTGACTGGCTGCAAAGGCAGAAGAAGGCTACAGTGGCAAGGTCATTGTGGTTCAACATGTCACTGAAATCAAGTCACCAACCTGTCAAGATCGTGTAGACAATGACAATGCCCAGAGGTCCCCACATTAAACAAAGACAAGGACACGTTCTACAAGGGACCATTTGCCAAGTCCTGTGGTGATGGAGGATTGGCAATGGTGACAGAGCTGTGAACCTGGAGTCCCTAGTCATGAATCAGCACACAAGTGACAGATGCACAAAGGTTGTTGGACACCTGTGTTGGATTAGAGGTGTCCTTGGACAGCAGCATCTATCACTGATCAGTCACCTTCAGGATACCCTCTGATCAACCACAACAAATGGGAAGAGGCTGGGAAAGGTGCCCTGATAAAAGGCTGGCCTACGTTTTTCTGGCTGAGAAGCCACACCATCTTTGGGGTCAAAGAAAGAAAATTGTAAATTTTGCAACTTGGAATGTTAGAATACCCATGGATAACCTTAAGAGTGACTGTCCAGAAAGAAGAAATGCAATCCTATCACCTCAGCTATCAAAACTCCAAAGTGACATTGCCACCCTCAGGGAGACCTACCTTCCTGGAGAGGGGCAGCTGAAGGAACCAAGGAGGGAGATAGGCCTTCTACTGGAAAGGAAAGATTGACAGCAACCTTCCTGTCCATGGAATTGGCTTTGCCATCCAGAATAGGATCTTGGATGCACTGCCAGGACTCCCCAGATGTATAAATGAAAGGCTCATGACACTTCACTACAGCTCATCTGTAACCAACATGCTATCATTATCAGCTCTTATGCCTGGACCCTTGACTCCAATGAAGATGCTAAGGAAAAGTTCTATTTTGACCTTGATAAAGTCCTCACCGCCATTCCAAGGGGAGAAAAGATCATTCCTAAGGGGGAATTTAATGCCAGGATAGGCTGCGACTCTGATGTCCAGGGCAGAATTTTGCCCTTGTTGGGTGGGCATGGCTGGCAGGCCGGGAGCAGCCAAGAAAATGACTATCGCCCAACCATGATTTCACGCTAACTGGCCAATTAACGGACAGTCGGCGTGAAACGCACACTGCAGCACTCAGCGCTGCTGGGGTAGGGCCGGGAGGAGCGTGAGCTCTGAAGTGCGTGCAGTAAAAGTTCCCTGCGGCACCGAGCTTCCTCAGGGAGCTGAAGGTTTTTATCAATAAAAATAAAGACTTTTAAAGTAATGAAAACATGTCCCCTTATGTGAACCTGTCACATGATTCACATGTGACTCTCTCACATGAGCAGGGACATGTTAAATATGATTGTAAAAAGTTTTTTTTAAATCACTAGTCGAAACCTCATCCCACCCATGGATGAGGTTTTGCCAAAAATGCAAAGACCGCTTGGCCTTTTTTCCCATCCGCCAACTGAACAGTTGGATGGGCAGTGAAAAATTTCAATCAATTAGTCAATTAAGGCCTTTAATAGGCCACTTAATTGTCGGCGGGTGTGCTGCTGACTCCTGCACACACCCACCGACCGAAATATTACGCGAGTGCGTGGAGATGTTGGGACACTCGTTCGACGTCATTGCACACTATTTCACACTTGAGTGTGAAAGGTGCACTCCCGCACGTCGAGTGAAAAATTCTGGCCCTAAAGTGGAACCATCGGAAAAATCGGATGGGAAACGGCAAAGCAAATGGTGTCCTCCTGTCAAAGTGTGCTCAACTGGTTTCATTGTAACAAACACCCTCTTTAACCACAAGACCAAATACAAAGCCACATAGAGGCATCCTGAATCAAAGCATTGATACCTTCTGGATTCTTTCATTACTCTGGTTAAAGTTCTTAGTACTGTGGAAAATGCTGGAAAAATTCAGCGTTTATGGAGAGAGAAACAGAGTTAATATTTTGAGTCCAATATGACTCTTCTGAACTCTGACCTATATTTATATAGCTGGTTGTTATGGTACAGCCAATGGTAAATGCTGAGCTGCTCAAATTCCTAAGGGAAATTTGAAACAACTGCCACATCTGTTTTACAATTTGTATAAATCTTGAGAGGCTTGCCTTGAATTCAGTAGTAATAAGATGACCAAGTCTTATAGGTCTCTTACAAAACTAAAGTAAACCTTTATTAAAGAAGAAATGACTTTAAGTACAGACATAGATCTACAAATTACTACTACGCAAACTTCTAAATCCCCTAGTTAATCTAACTCTCAGTTACAATTTCATCAAGACAACAGTAAGGCACATAGATTTTAAAAGGCCCAGGCAAAGTAACACACAATATCCTGAAACATTCGAAATCAAAATGAGTTTTCTTAGCTTCAGTTCTTTGTAGACAGCAGCTTGAGGCTTAGGTGCTGGAGGCTTTTCAGACTTATTAGATCTTAGAATTCCTGCCCTTACACACAGCCTTCTCTCCTTTATCCATATTTTCCCCTTATGCAAATTTCCATTGTTTCACTATGTCTTTGGGCTTTACCTCTCTAATAGAAAGTCTCTCATAGTACCAATTTTACCAGTGATCTTTGGGAAAAATAAACACACTGTTTCTTAACTTCTCCTGGCTAGGTATAATATTTCAATCCCTCTTTTGAATTCAATCACAGACTTCGCTATTACTCTACGTTACAATAAATTCCAATAACATTATGAAAATTATTATACCTTCCTGACACTGGTCCAGTTAAGTTTCTGATGGATGATAACTGCCCCCCACCAACTCAAGGAGGTTGATTATGGGGTTCAGGAATGGTAATGGCATTCAATATGATGGGGGAGATAGCTGGAATTTCTCTTATTAGTTATTGTCATTGCCCAACACTTGGATAATAATAATGAAGCTTGTCACTTTGTCAACCCAAGCCTGAATGTGTCCCGGTTTTGCTGGCACAAATGTTTCATTATCTGAAGAGTTGCAAATGGAACTGAATGCTGTGCAGTCATCAGCAAACTTACCCACTTGTGGCCTTATTATTAAGGAATGGGCATTGACGAAGCAGCTGCAGATGATTGTGTCTAGGACACTACCCTTAGAAATCCTGCAGCAATGTCCTGCGTTGAGGTGGCTGGCCTGCAACAACCACATCTTCCTTTATGCTAGTTGTGACTCCAAGCAGTAGAGAGTTTTCCCCCGATTCCCATTGGCTTCAATTTTGCTTGGTTTCCTTGATGTCTCACTCAGTCAAATGCAGGATTGATGTCAAGGACAGTTACTCTCACCTCACTTCTAGGATTCAGTTCTTGTGTCCATGTTTGGATCAAGGCAGTAATGATGGAGCTGAATGGTCCTAGCAGAACCCAAATGAAGCATAAATGAGTAGGTTATGGCTGAGTAAATGCCACTGGGAGCACTGTCGATGACAGCTTCCTCCACTTTGCTGATGACTGAGAGTTGATTGATGAGGCGGTAATTTGTAGGATTGTATTTGCCCCGCTTTGTGTGAACAGGGCATACCTGGGCAATTTTCCACATTATCAGATAAATGCCAGTGTTGTAGGTGTGCTGGACCAGCTTGGCCAGTGGTATGGCTAGTTCTGGAGTCCAAGTCTTTAGCATAACAACACAAATGTTGTCAGGGCCTTTGCTGTAACCAGTGCCTTCAGCCATTCCTTGATATCATGTGGAATGAACTGAATTGGCTGAAGATTGGTATGTATGATGCTGGGGACCTTAGGAGGAAGCTGAAGTGGATCATCCACTCAGCACTTCAGGTTAAAGGTGGTTGCAAATGCTTCAGCCTTGTCTTTTTCACTGACTGGGCAATTGATAGCACCTTCCAACTTCAACCTCTACCACCTAAAAGAACAAGGATGGCAAACCCTGCCAACTACACGTTTCCTTCTAAGCCACACATCATTCTGACTTTGGAGCTATATCACCATTCCTTCAATATCATTTGGTTAGAAATCTGAAAAGCCTTTCCTAATAACACTGTGGGTGAGCTGACACCACATGACTGCAGTGGATCAAGAAGGCAGCTCATCATCATCTTCTCAAGGGTACTTAAAGATGAGTAACAAATGCTGGCCTTGCCACCAACGCTCACATCACATGAATATATTTTTTTAATTGTTGTTGAGGCTTTCACAAAGCCTCCCCCTCCTGTTTAATTGTCCTATTTTACTTGTGCACCACCATTCTCAACTGGATGTGACAGAATTGCAAAGCTTTGACCTGATCTGTTGTGTTGTGGGGCTCTGTTATATTCTACTCCTCTTCCATCTAAATGTAGCAATCATACAGGATTGGTAAACAATAACATGGGTTCTTTATTTGAAGACAAGACTGTATACAAACGCTGTCCACTCGGAGTATAATACATCTAATTTCTACCCTGCTGCTTGTCAACTGACTACAAAGTCATGCAACTAATATATCATACCCTGCCAAGGTATGTAATGATTGACAGCAGTTTAAGAAATGCCCACTTAAAGGTAAATGCACATATTACAACATCTCTCTTTTTTCTAGGATTACCTTTGAATACTCAAACTGTTTACATGATAGCAAATGAAAATAACCTTGTGTCTGAATGAACTTTAACACAGAACAAGAAATTTACAAGTTTCTGAAACATACCAGTGGTTTGCTTATCCATCCAGCTTTAGTTATGGTGATCTTTGCTGGAGGCTTCTATATGTTTTCAGAATGATAGTTGGGGTGATTTGTTTGTGCTTTTTGTTAGATCATGTTCTAGCCACAATAAGATTAGCCTGTGTTTCAAATTGTGGTATTGTTCTGAAGTGGCATTTGTTTCACTGAACTGTCATGCCACTTGGTGTTTGTACTTGATACAATCTTGGCCCTGGGCATATGCTGACAATTTCTGCTGGATTCCAGGTGGGTGTTGGATGTTCAGTCTGATGTTCAGGCTGGGTAATTCATTACCTACATGCCAGTCATGGGCATCTCTTATTTTTCCCTGTTTTTCACGTAATGCATCAGATACTCCTGCGAGTATTAATCAATGATGACTGGAGAGGTTTGTCTGTACTTGACTGCCAAATAATAATTCTGTGTTGGTTCAGCAGTGTGAAGTTTGCAAGTTTGGAATGAGTGTATATATTCTGTTAAAACAGTGGTGTTTAACCTGTTGACCGATGATCTGCATTGCAGAGTTAGGTGATCTTCTCCCAGTGTAAGCACAAGGTTTCTGATGGTGCTCCTTGTGGTCTCTGTTCCTCATCATTGTCTTGACGATGCCATAAATGGTGACCAAGGACAAGTCCCTGCATGCTGATAGGCCTAAAACCACTGGACCTGTGGTGTCCACAGTATAAACTATCTAGGGTGACCAGGGTGAGTTTTTGCAGCAACACTTGAGTGTAATGGATCCCAGGGATGGAATCTCTGACTCATTGTACATGGTAAGTTTGACAATAATTGGTTGAATCATCATTTATCACTCCTGTGGGTACATACATTTCTGTGTGCAAAGTGGGAGAATGTTTGCACATGCACTGATATCCATTTTAGCATTTTAGGTTTTGCTGACCCTGCATCTGTGGGCATATAATGCAGACAGTGACAAAGACTTCTTTGGTATCACTCTTTGATATTCACTGTGCTGAATGTCGGCTCACTTTGTGTGTTGATGTGCTAGTCATCCTTTTCATCTAACTGAATAGTTTGGCTAGACATTTCATGGATCTTGTCTTGACATTGTTTGGTACACGGTCTTGGTTGTTTAGAATGCTGTACCTGTCTGGCCTCTGGTTTTGGCTTCTCATGATCTTGAACTGCTTGTTTTGGCCTTTGTTTTCTGAATTAGAACTTCCAGTGTCCACTGGTACCACATGCCCTGCATACAGTGTTAAATGCCAGGCATTTTCTGGGTGCATGTTTGAGGCTGCACTGCCCGAATTGTTTACTAGGCTTACCTGAACTGACTAAGGTGGCAATTGTTGTAGTATGGGTTCTTTAGATGTCTCAATGATGAAATCCTTGAGACATGTATATATGAACATGAACCATTCATTGTTACACTTTTAACTATTTACCGGTCCCAGGTTACTGACACGCATGGTACAGTTAGCTCGACGCAGGCTAGTTCCAGAGTATTCGCTCCAGACTGTTCTCTCAGTCTATTACCATGTGACTATGCATCAGACTGCAGGTGGTACTATTCTCCAGTCCAACATTAACACTTGCTCTGCTGAGCATCTTTACATTAGAATGTCATACAAGCACAGCATACAACAGCCCCTTTCTTCTCCAAAGAAAACTTTTCTCCCTTCCAAAAAGAATATAAGTGTCAACAATGCAATCTTTATTTGTTATCCCTTCTCTCCCACCTCAAGTCTCTGACTTTGTAAATTGAGGCACTCTTGAGGCTTAACATTCTTCTACATCTCACTCTGTCATATTTGGAAGAATGGTAATGGTACTCTGTGTTTCTGGCACTTAGTTATCTCCTTTTGATTCACGTTTTGCTCACCCTTGAGTTTGTGTTTCTGTTATTAACAGCTCATCTGCATTTTTCAGACATTGTGGGTTTGTCCCTTTCCTTCTAAATGCACTCCATTCATTCCTAGAGTGGACTTGAAGAGCTATTAATATCCTGAAGAGCTATTAATGTCTATAACGTTATTAGAATTTTTTTTAAAAATTGAATCTGTGTCTATGTGTTTGGCTGTGTGTGTCTTAATTGGGTTAAAGCCAGCTAGTCTGGGTTCTTTGATACATAATAGTTTGACATGTTAATTGGGTAAACAGTAAGGAGGATAGAAGGTAAAGTGTAAATTTGCATTTGTTGAATAAAGCATTCAGGAGTGGGAGTAAAATCTTGCACCTATCTCGGAGATGCCAAGCAATGTGGTCATATTACTAATAAAATTTGTGGGATGAAAATATTATTGTTAGAAGTTGTGATGTTAAAAGCCTAGGATACCATGGAAAATTTACATTCAAAGGAAAAGCTAGGTATAAACAAAAAGGAGTTTGTGTGTGTAGGTCAGAGGAATTTAAGATCTAACTCGCCTATAAGCCTATAACTGTGTCTGCAAAGGAACCAAATTGCAAGAAACTTCATTGTAAATTTGTAAGGTCAAATGTGCTTTGCCTGGTGTCTGTTTAAAGTCTATGGGTTATTGTTGCCTTAGTGAAGATTTACTTGAAGTGATTCATTTTGGGATTTGTTTAAATGTTATTATGGTAGTAATTGGCGTATGTGTTCAATTTTTTCTTAAATTAAATGTTTAATTTTGTTCTATATAAAAACACCTTTTGAGGCTTGGTGTTCTGATTCCTGAATTCAGAACTGCATCTCAAACAAACCAATTAAAAATATTGGTTATGACAGTTGTTCAGGTTTCCCTCTGGGATTTAAACAACTCAGCTTTTACCAACTGCTGTGTCATAACACTGCCATGCTCTTGCTGAGCCTTGACATTTTTCAAATAGAATCTTCATTTCCACTTGTTTCACAATTTCAGCCAAACATTTGTTTGTTGTTTTATTTTCATATCATTTTGCAAGCTGATGAATCTTTTCATTCAGCTCACTGCTTCTCATTACATCTGAGACATCCAGTACTTTATCTTCTTCTAGTTCCTTGTATTTCTGTGTTGGATTTACATTTTCGGATCTTTGTGTTTGGCTGTATGTCTGTGTGTTCTGTCTGCAACAGAACTTTCTCCTTCATTTTGGTTTCGCTGTTGGCTACGTTTGTCCCCAGTGAAGTCTTAACCTGTTTCAGTTCTATAATTGTGCAATCCATAGCTTCATTATCTGCTCACAGTTTGGAAAGTTCGGCAACTTTTCCTTTCAAAGTCTCTTCTTTTTCATTCAACTGCTTCTTCAGCTCCTCAGCCTGTTTCTTGTAGCTTTCAGCTTTCTCCTGAAATATTGAACATTGCTGAGTCTTCTCTGCCAACTGGTTCTTCAGTTTGTTCAGAGTGACATTATATTCATTTTGTTTCTCTTCGGAATTTTCCAGGAGAATAAATGTTGTCCTAAGGGATTCATGTAACATGTGAAGGCCTTTCAATAGGATTTCCTTTACTTTGTGAAGCTCACTTGTTTCATCTTGAGCTTTCCTGTAATTCTTCTGCTTGGCTTCCATTCTGCTATTGAAGACAGTCTTCATTTCTTCAAGTTGCTGAATGGTTATGCATTCTTTTTGCATTTCATCTTGAAGAAAAATCAGCTGTTCTTTCAACTGTTTATTTTCTTACTCACCTCTTGCCAATTCAGTCTGGGCTTCAGTATATCATTTTGTTGCCATTGATAGTTCCAATGCAACTTTTTCTGAAGTAATATTCAATGTCATTTTTAGCTCCTCACGTTTTTCCATAGCTACATATTGATTCTTCAGGGAGTCTTTCAGGGTTGCAACTTCTTTGCTTGTCTTTTCTGCCTGATGTTTTGCCTAGCTGTACAACTCCTGCTTTGATTTGCCACCTGTGGAATTGACTATCGGTATTTCCCCCAATACCTTTGATTCGTCTCTGAAATGTGTTCATGCAGATCTCAAAGAGCTTGGCTCAATGAACACTTCAGTTTATCGTGCATTTTCAGAGGTATATACTCTGCTTGAAACTGGTGCTTCAAATCTTTCAGTTCAGCTGTGATGCAAACATTTTCCTGTAGAACCACTTCATTTATTTTTGTATGTTTTGCTTCTTTTGAGTTACCTCAGATAGTTTTTTTTCATTCACAGCCATCTGCTCACTTCACACTGCTATCTGTCTTCCTTTCTCAGGGGTCTTTTGGCTCCTTCCCTCTGGAGCTTTCTGCCACCCTCTCTCGGAAGTCTCTTGTTGCCTCCTCTCTGTGTTTTTGTTGCCCTCGGCACTTTATTGGGAGTTTAAAATATCTATCAAAGGCTTTTAATATCTCATTAAATGTTGAGTATGGATTTATATGTCGGCTGTGAAGTACTTCACCAGCAAATGAACCAAAAAAGAATAAAAATTTATCAACTCGTACTTTTCCTGCTTCTTTATTTAATCTTGTAGTTCTTCTGTAAACTAAAAATAGTCTTCTCCAAGATTACCACTCCTTGGCCTGATTTAGCTACTTCCATAGCACAAATGCATATGGCTCTTTAATTTTCTATCCATGGTTGCTTTTTCCTTTTGAAGTTACTGCCATTAGTGTTTTAAGAGCTGTCAGTGCAGTAACCATCTTTTTACCTCTCAGGTTGTTTCTGCAGTTGCCTTTTCTCTATATATGTTTCACATGCTTTTGCTAATTTTGGCAGCTTCCCTACAATAATAGGCCTTCTCTTTTGCTAAACTGTTTTAAACTATTAAAGTAGCACCATTTCTTTCCCGGGTGCTACTTTCTTTTCTTTCACTCCTGAATGGCCTTTTTGAACTGTGTGTGTTTTGGTGGGCTCACGGTCCCATCGGGGTCCATTTTCTTGAAATATAAACCGACAGCGCTTTGTTCTTAAAATCTGTAGGTCTCTTTAAAAAAAACTCCAGAGGTTCTACTAAAACTTTTGACTGCTTAAGCTATTTACAGATCCCAGGTTACTGTCGTGCATGGAGTTCTTACCTCCATGCAGGCTGGTTCCAGAGTGTTCTCTCTAAACTATTCTCTCAATCTATTACCATGTGACACTATACATCAAACCATGGGTGGTGCTATTCTCCAGTCCCACATTAACCCTTACTCTGCCAAGCACCTTTGCATGACAATGGCATGCAGGCGCATCATACAAAATCATGCAACACCAATGAAGGATGAATTATGCATAGCCTGTAGACTCTGTCTACCCATTAGTATGGCGTTGTACTTGTTTCCACTTAGTAATAGTCCTTCCATGACGTAACCTTTTGGTTGGTGTCTTTTGAAATGCTTTCATTAGTTTAAATGCTATCACAACCTTGATTATTCTGTCCACTAGCTCTGTTGTCGTAAAGTCAAAATCACACCCCGTGTCTCTACATCTACTTATGAATTCATCAGTGGTGTCTGTTGGTTGTTGCTCAAAGACATGAATTCCAGATGGTGTATTCTGAAATTGAGGTTTACTCATAATTGATCTCTAAGTTTTGACCATATTTTTTCTGGATTTTTTAAATGGTCGTCAGAGTTCAGTGTTATTACGTGGCAGATGATTTGTGCCAGGCAGAACAAATCCACAAGGAAACTTAGCCACACCTGCCACAATGGTTTTGCAATTTGCATTTAGAATGAGAGAGGTGTGCACTGAATTCAGAAGTAATGCGTCCACTAAGGCCTTTAGAGATTTTAAAAATGAAATTAAAGTATTTATTAGCAAAAGAAAAAAACCATAAGACTACAATTACTTAATACTGTAACAAATCCTAAAATTCCTAATTAACCTCACCCCCAATTACACACCTCCTTTAAGGCAACAGCCCAAAATAGATCTTAAATTTTTTTTTAAAAAGCCAACAAATTACGACAGTACCCACTTGATAGTGTAATTCCCAAAGGCTTTTCTCCAACTTTTGTTATTGGACACAGTAGACGTACTCACAAATGGCTGGAGGCTTCCCGAAAGCTGTTTCACACACTCCTGTTAGATCTTACATGGTCCACCAACATAACCTTTCATTCTCCTTTATATATGTTTCACTCTCTTTAATCTGTAAATTCCATTGTTCCATAAGTATTTGGGAATGTACTTTTCCCATAATATAAAAACTTTCATGTTGCCAATACTGTTAGTGACCCTTGGGAAAAAATAAACACACTGCTTGACCTTGCTTATCTGGCTAGTTGTGAACATCCTAACATCCCCTTGAAATTCAAACAACTCCTTCACTTATCTAAAAATGCAAAATTTCCTTCACACCTTATATGCTAAGACAGCATCCATATTTACTCATTGGCATTTCAAGGGCACTTCTACACCTAACTTCTTGTGGTAATTTCAAGGTTGCAGTCTACCTGACTCCAATGGAATTAAATCACACAGACAGAACCATCTATACTCACACCTACTTTACAATAAGCCAGAATAATAATATAAAAATTATTACACTTTTGTGGAGACCTTCATTGCCTGTAGCATTTTTAATTTTAATGGCTTGTTTATCTGGTTCAGAAATATCAAGGTCCAGAAAGTACGGTTCAACTCATTGTCAGAACAAAATAAA
This sequence comes from Carcharodon carcharias, assembly GCF_017639515.1. Lineage (NCBI taxonomy): Eukaryota > Metazoa > Chordata > Chondrichthyes > Lamniformes > Lamnidae > Carcharodon > Carcharodon carcharias. The sequence goes on along the minus strand of NC_054477.1, from coordinate 132,849,871 downwards.
TTTAACTGGGAGATCTATTGCGTTCCAATTGAGTTTTAAAATGTTGTGGTTACCTTTTAGCTTGTTGCAGGGTTTTTAAAGCTGTCTGAAGCTTTTGACAGAAACCTGGTTTCCTTCAGCAGTGGCAGCAGTAGTCAGTGCCAACGCCCTGCAAAAGAGAACAGCCACCCAGTGGCACTCCAGGATGAATGCTCTCATCCGTTCTGCAAGTGTAACTCACTTTTCTCATCACTCTCAACTCACACACTCACAAACCCATCACATATCCACAGGGATCTCACACCTCAAGGGGCAACATCACTCACTCACACAAGAACTCTTACATCTCTATCAGGCTGGAACCCTCCTGAGCTTGGGTCCTCATTCCTGTGCATGTCTCTGCTCACCACTCACACATTCCACGCTGTGCCATGTGTCCTGCTCACACTCTCTCCATCTGCTTTCATGCAGGAGAAGCCTATTCACATTAGCAGGGAGATGGCGCAGCCAAGCGATTGACACCTTCACCTAGCCAGTCCTTCAGCTTCATCCAGGTCCTCAACTCCAGCCAAAAGGAATCCTCCTCCATTGAAGAGCTGGAAATGAGCAGCCTGGAAGATCCAAACGCTCCACCAGCACAGAGACCTAGATTTAGAGCAGGCTCACGTTCACAATCTGGTGGTCAGCGCACGGATACGTGGTCACAGCAGGAGGAAACAGGTTCAACCGAGTTCCCCAGCACTGGGAGGACTGCTGGGGAGAAAGCATTTGTGAGGTCCGAGTCAGATGACCAGTCTCCAGATTTGGCCTCCCAACTCATCCTGGAGAGTCAACAGAAGGCATGGGAACATCATGCAGACCTTGAACAGAGTGGCATGTGAGTCAAAGGAGTGCGTCCACCTGCTCTCTGATAAAATGGTGCCCATTTGTGCGAATATGGAGGTCTCCATAAGGATGATGGCAGATGCCATGGAGCCCCTCGTTCAGCAGAACGTTGAGATGTGTGCAGACCTGCATTCCATCATGGGGGCAAGTTCCTGCAGAGGAACACGAGAGAGAAACGAGTCTCCTTGATGTCCCTCTAGATGCTCCTTCCCCTCAAAGAATCAGGTCGGGGCGAGAAGGAGCGGCAACTGGACACCCCTGTGTTATCCGTTCAGGAATCTCAGAGACTGTGCCCTTTGCCTATGAGCCCCTCAGCCTCATCCTCTGTCACCGAAGAGGGAGCAACTGGCCAATGAGTGATTCTAGAGGGCGAAGTGTGTGTGTGGCAGTGCATTTCGGAGCCTCATGCAAGCACTCTTCCACGCATGTAGATCCTTCCTGTATCATACTCATCTCAATGTCCTGAGCATTTTGAATGCTGCCTGCTGAGGTTCGCTTTCATTTGTCCATCTGAGTTGACCTGCATCTTTGCTCACCCACTGATCACATTCTCATGCAGCAGCTGAATCTCATCCACCACAACTATCATTTCTCTTTTGATTGGGCAGCATGGTTTGGATTCAGTTTTTTGTGCGCTCCCCCATCTTTTCTCCTCCTCCAGTTATCCATTTCCTTTCCCACATCACTGTTGACACCCCAGCATCACCTTCCACCTCCCCTCCGTGACTTCCAAGCCACAACCCTTTTCCTGTAGGAATGTCCAGATGAACTCCCCAAACCTCCTCCTTTCCTCCCCCAGGGTCTACGTCTGCCTCCGAGTCCTCACCAACCACCCTCACAGTCCCTTCTACTGCTACCGTCGCACCCTCACACCCAACCCTACCTTCACTCTGCCCTCGGTCACTCTCACCATTCCCTCATTCCACGCACACCCTCAGTTCACTCCCCAGGAGGCAGTCATGGACTCATCAGAGCCCTCCCTTACATGTTCATCTGGACATCCCCCCTCTCTGGACCCCTTCCCATCTTGGAACCCCTTCCTACCTCTGGACTCTTCCCTTTTTGGAACCCCCTTCCCCTTTGGAAGCCCTCGCCCCCAGACTCTCCCACTTGGTCCTCCCCCGCCCCTTTCGGACTCCCGCTTAGTCCTTCCCCATTCCTGACACCTTCAGGCACACTTAACTTTTCCTCTGCCCTTGGTCCTTCCCCCTTACCAACTCATTTCTCTAGCCTTACTCCTTCACCCTCCGCACTCCTTCCTCCCTATGGGCTCCCTCCCCTTTCCTCACTCCCTCCTCTCCCTTCTGCACTCCTTCCTCCCCCTCGAATGCATCCCCTCTCCACACTACTTCCTACCACCAGACTGCCTCCTCTCTCTGCATTCCTTCCACTCCTGGACTCCCTCCCTTCCCCACATCCCTTCCTCCCCTCCCCAAGATCCCTCCCCTCTCCATGCTCCTTACCCCCTCCAAACTCCTTCCCTTACACATCCCATGCCCCTTACACCTAACTTTCCAGTTGCCATCTTCTCCTGTTACCCCCCTCTCCCCATATTCCCTCCACTCTCCCAACCTCACCCTACCCTGACATCTTCATTCACCCCCAACCTCATCCCATCTTGATATTTCTTCCTCTCCCTGTTGATCCTTGACCTTCCCCTCCACTCCTTCAATGATCACTGTTGTGAGCAGACCCTCAACTTTGACCTTCCAACTCCCGAGAGCTGTTTCACAGAAGAGACATGTCCATGAGAATCCATCCAGCATGCCCTGGACGTCCCTCCAGTGTGCTATTGCTGTTGGGCTCCTGCATCTTCTGCTCCTCGGATAACCGCGATGTAAGCAAGGCCCTGGCGGTAAGTCCCAACTTCTGTACGCCACACACCAGCGTGTTTTCCCGCCGATGTGGGCTGATGATCCAGCGTGGGGGGATGATTCCAGCAGGCTGGCCTTAGACTGATATACTGACGTATTACAATGAGGTTCCCAACATCCGATGGCAGGGAACGCGGCCCACCATCAACAGACTGAGCGGACAATCACAAACTGGTTTCAGGCCGTCTTGCATATTGTCCGCTTGCGCTGCTAGACACGGCCAACAACAACAGGCATGGAAAATTCTGCCCAAAACAGTAATTTTGGCATGAAATAGAGCTGCCTGTTTTAAAAACATATCTTAATAACCTTCTTTTAGCTGTTAGGAGCTGTTACTGGGTAGATTCTTCTTCCCAGCCCAGTTTGCAGTATTTAGCTTCAGCAATAATGAATTCTCCTGTCTGTGGAGCTCTACACAAACTGAGACCCACTGTAGTCTGCTGTTTAATTTATGTTCTTTCTTAAACTTTTCAGCAGTTAGACCTTTACTAATTAAGTGCTCTCAAATTTGAACAATCTTACCGAGACCTGATGCTAGCTGCCTGGAGTGAGGTGCAATCCCAGAATGGAGGTACAGTGTGAGTAGAATCCCTACAAGCTGCAGAATCACTTACACGTGATAAGCTTTGATAGTTTTTCGTTTTCACACCTTTCATTTTTTCTGCTGAATGTGAAGGGGTTGAGGCTTGTATTCTGCTTCATCAAATCTCCAAAACCCATGCTACCATCCTGCCACCGTGTTACATTCTGCTTCTATTCAATATAAACGTACCAATCATACACAAGGTTTGATAAACGATAATGTGGGCTTTTTATTTTGAAAATAAGACCATATACAGATAGTGTTCATTAGGAGGCTAATTATAGCACATCTAATCTCTCACCTGCTGCTTGTCACAAGTTATGGGACTAATACATCATTTCCTGTCAAGGTATGTTGTGATTGACAGCAGTTTAAGTTCCTTTTAAGGTAAACGCACATCATATCAGAATATCAATAGTATTCTGCTTCTGCTATTTAGTATCTTAACTGTTCTCGCATCACCTCATGTTCATGCTTTACTTTAGTACCATTTGCAAACCTTTTGAAAATGTATCAGGTTGCTGAAGTGAGAATCACTGTGTATTTTGAACATTGCAAATTAGTGATTGCATGTTTTATTTGATTAGTATCTTTTTTATATATCCCTTGTTTATATGAAACCCCCACCAGTTTACAAATAGAGTAATTTCTTAGGTGTGGTTTCAAAAAATCTTCAGTTAAGGACTTTAATCTGAATCAAGATACCCTCTTTAGATTTTCCGTATTTTACACTAGAACTATTAATGAATGTTAAAAATAATTTGGAGGGAGAAGCCGTGAGAAAGAGATAGATGAGCAAATTTGTTGGCAAATTTTGAAGGTGTGAAACGATAAAAGACTGGTAGTCAATTGCAGGGTAAAGCAGTAATGGAGAGATGGAGGGCATTCAGGGAAGAGGTAGTTCAGGTGCAAAGTAGGCATATTCCTTTGAAGGGAAAGGTATAGTATCCAAAACAATTGCACTCCGAATGACAAAAGACAGAAAAGGTTAAAAAAAACACAGAAAATAGGGGGCTTATAACAAATACCAGGACCAAGATTCAGCTAATGATAAGGAAGATTGTGAAAAGTACAGGAGGGAATTGAAAAGTTAGAACAGGAGGCATAAAGGCGATGAGAAATGATTAGCAGACAATGTTGAATTGGAATCTAAAACATTTTGTAAATATATAAAGTGTAAGAGTTTAGCTAGGGAAAAACTTTGGTCTATTTAAGGCCTCAAAGGGAAATCTTCATGGAAATGATGTGGCAAAAATATTAAATGTGTACTTCACATCTAGCTCCAGCTAGGGATCATAACACTAATTTACAAAGATTCAAGGAATGGATGATAGTAACAGTAGGCATAAATTAGGTTGGATGCTAGCATGTATTACTGGATGAAACACTTGATAAGAGTGTTGTCAAGTAACTTCGCTTTTGGTACAAGAAACATGGTACCTTGTGATACCTTAAAAGCAATGGTTGGAATTTAATTGTTGCCCTGGTGGGCCCGTCCACCAATGGCAGAGATGGCGCCAATAGCCATTCTGGGAGCCCCTGTCCAGATTTAATAGCAATCAGGCACCTAACTGGTTGATGACGGGTTCCTCGGTGTCTTCAGGGTGGATGCCCTATTTCCGAGAGCTCTCAGCCAATCAGACACTTGCAACTCTCCTGTACCAAAGCGCCACTGGCAGCGCTGACTACTGCTAGTTCCATAGTAGGGCCTAGGAGCAGGATCTAACACTAAAGCCTTGGAGGAAAGGTAGATGAGGCCGAATCGCCAGGGCTACTGAGGGACGCTCCAGTGAGGTAGTGAAAGAGGGTTAGTTTAAAGGGCAGACTCCTGCCTGGGCTACCTTTGCTGCCTGTAGGTCTCTCCACTGGGCATTAGCTGCCCAGATAGGAGGGTTTCCTCCCCCCAAGTCACAGGCATGCTTGCCAGGGTTTACCTGGTGGGTTGCCCACATGCCATGGTCCCCAGCCACTGCTGGTGGTATATCACAGCGACAAAATGAAGCCCTTAAGTACCCACTTAAGGACACCAGTTAGCCTCTGGATAGGTAGGCTGCCCTTAAACCTTCCCGACCCAGACTTAATTGGGGAGGTTTGGGAAGGTGACGGGGTCTCCACTCCAATTCGTCCCACACCATTATATGGAGCCCCCAATCTTCCAGCCCACCTGTGGAGAGGGCATTAAATTTTGCCCAATGGTTAACAATTTTCTTGGGAATACCATATTCTTTGGTTATCTGCCCTATTATTCTTTTGAAGACCCTCCCACCTTTGCTGACCTAGTGAAGTCATTAAAGCATTTGACACTTCAGGGTGTTCTTGGATTTATGGGAATCCCATTCACAACTCTGACCAAGTCCATTTATATAGCCCATGCTACCGCATGCAATGGCATCTTCCCTGAAATACCAACTATCTTACCTCTATTTTCTCTAATTTAGGTAGCAATGATTCCACATCAGCTTCAGTGAAGTTATATACTATGTATTTCCCTATTAAGCACCAACTATTTCAGCCCCATTTTCCAATATCCAGTATGAGAGCTTTAAATACAAAGATAGCGCCCCTTCTCTTCTCCCAATTCGCAGAGGTTTCCAGGGTCCCCAGGCCCTTTGTTAATTGGATTGCCCCCGTGGTTCCTCCTAACTCTATTGAAAATATATGTCTCTGGGATTACTGCCCAAATTAGTCTCTTCAGATCCCAGTGAGCATAAGTCCAGCTCTGTTACATCTACACTTCCTTATTAGAGACCCTGAAATTTATAGACTATCATTTCTGCTGATATGAATATTATGGCTGTTTATAATGTGTTTTCTAATTTTCTAATACTGCATTAACACAAAAGGTCCACAAAAGTGCTGTTGTACTCTCACACATTCCTTGATGGTTAACATCACTCTTATTGACATTAATCTGCCACTTGTGTCATTTATTAGCAATACTGTCTAATTGCGAAGGAACAATTCTTCCACAAAAATGGCAACCGATGCTTGCCACTCAAAGGAACGTTAATAATAAATGTAAAACTGTACCTGATATGCATATTATACCTTAAAACTTAATTTTAAAATTAATTGAAAGTTCCCATGACGGGCTCCATCTCAAGGGAAAATTCATTTTGAAATATCTGCCCACAGTACTAATAATACATGTAGATGGTGCAGTAATAAGACTTTTCAATGTAATTAAGCACACTGCTTGTAAGCGAAGTTAATATTATGCGACAACTACCCCTTGTATATCTAACCATTGGGTGGCCTTTGAACCAAACCTGAACTGTTTGTGCCAGCTCCAATATCATCTCGGTAATGGTAAGTTTTCTTCTGTTATCTGTTTATTCTCTGCATTTTCTCTCTTTCAGTTTTTCTATCATTAGTTGGTTTTAGTTACTTTGACACATTCTGCCTGCTCTTCAGTCTGTCTCAAAGTCAGAACTAACCAGAACATCACCTTCTCCATTGACCTCAACAGTTAATAAGAGAGGGCTTAAGGCCTTGCAACAGTGCTCTGGCTTCTTTTCTATATAGGGTGTTATTACTGAATACATGTTGCCCTCAGGCCACCAAAGCACCAGTGAATATCATTGTGAATGGAAAGTTACTATTCCAGCTAGTCTCTGAGCACAGAAATAGAGGCATGCAAGTTTGTTCAAGGTACCCAGGTAGTTTTCATGGGGGAGAATTTTCTGCATGTTGGGCGTGCTGGTCGAAAGCGGGCACAGAGCTGATCACCGCCCGCGATCAGCTCCGCGCCACCATTTTACACAGGCGGGCCGATTAAGGACACCCAGCGTGAATCGGGAGGGGGTGGGCAGCAGCGGGATTCTAATGACAGCCGGGTCCAATGACGACCCAGCGGCCTACTTAAGAACCACTCAGGCAGCCTTCCAAAGGCTGGCAATGATGGCGACGGGAAGGGTTCCTGAGAGCACTCTCGGAGATCAGGCCAGGTAGGAGGGCAGCTCGGCCGGGCACTGTGCCCCTGGATTCTCGGATAAGTGCCTCGCTGCCCTCCTTGAAGAGCTGGCAGCATGGTGTGAAATCATTGTGCCGAGGGAAGGGAAGAGGAGGCCACCCCACATGACGAAACATGCCTGGAAGGAGGTGGCAGAAAGGGTCAGCGCACACGATGTGGTGCGACACACCTGGGTTCAGTGCTGGAAGCACTTCAATGACCTCTTGCGATTGGGAGGTTGAGAACCGTGTTGGCATGGGTTACTTAGCACAGCAGTTAGGTTGGCCACCAGGGCACCCCCCTCAACTCTGAATGTTGTTACTGCATTGAATCATTCATTGCATGTGGCCTTCGCTGGGTGGGTCAGCATTTATTGCCCATGCCTAGTTGCCCCTGAGAGGGTGGTGCTGAGCTGGCTTCTGTATCCATTACATGTGGTACACTTACTCCCACAGCACTGTTTTGGGGGTGACCTCAAGGATCTGTACCTAGGCGCAGTGCTGGAACGCCGAAACATTTCAAAGTCAAGATGCTGAGTGACTTGGAAGGGAACTTTCAGGTGGTGGGGCAGCCATCCATCTGCTGCCCGTGGCATTCTAGGTGGCAGTGCTTCCTTGCTTTAGAAGGTGATACAGTGTGAGTGGCAAATGTGATGGAGGCAGCATCTGGTCAAGGGGGTCAGCCCTGGCTGCTTGGAGTGAGTGTATGGCAGCTCCAGGGTCACGAATCGGATGAACCCTGCAATGTTTCCCTCAGGTGGGGGTGGCAGAGATGTGATGGCAATCAGGTACAGGATGGACTAATCAATGGTCCTGTCTCCTTTCAGGAGAAGACCACACACAATAATGCTGAGTGGATGTGGACTGGCAGAGGGCAGGCACAATTGCTCATTCTCACCAGATACAAGCAGGAGGCTCTCGAGCTGGAGAGGCACCATGCACCCAGGTCAACTGGTAGCAGTGAGGTTGGGGTGCCAGGGTGAGGTAAGACTGCCGTGCGCTGAGGTCACTATGTGTGTCGCTGCCACCATTCCACCGTTGACTGTTTATTGAATTCAGCATCCAACATGGGTTTCCCATTGATTATGGAAGGAGGAGCACATCTTGATCCAAGGGCCAGGCATGCACATTAACAATGTCGCAGCTTTAACTAATCAAGTGTCCTTGTTCTTCATTTCGGCCTCACCCAGACTGAGGAGGCAGAGGGCCTGCCACTAACACCTGAGGGCCCTGAAGAGTTACAAGCACCAGCTTCACACCTTCTCAGCCAGGCAGGCACCAGCGCAGATACCAGCACCTCGGTGGGAATAAGATCATTGGCTAGTGTCCTGGGGCACCGTGGTGAGGGCACTTCACACTCGCTTGAGGTGCAGGCGGAGACAGAGAGTGCCCATGGCACCGGCAGTGGGAGGACTGCAGGGCACTAGAAACATGCTCAGTGGGAGGCTGATAATGGGCCTCTGGAGTTGTCCCTGAGGCAGCAAATGCTGGAAGTCCAGCAGGGTCTGCGGGAAAATTTGGCAGAGATACATGAGGCAATGCGTGCCATGGTCTCCGTGATGGAGGAGTCTATGTGGAGCATCAGCAATGCATTATCCCTCATGGCCGAGCACAATGCTTCCTCCATGGAGAACAATCGGGGCTTCCTGCAAGCCCTCACAGCGGCACTGACCTCAGCTGGTGAGTGTCAGTGTGGGAGATGGATTGGGCACCCAGTACCCAACTGTCCCCAACCGACAATCATGAGCAGGGAGGTCCAAAGTGACCTAATGTTGGTGCATGAGTTGCCTGTCATCTCTGTGGGCTCCTCTCAGGGTGCTCCAGATGTGGACAGCAGCTCCTCTGCCCCTCTGCCAGGGACCACAGGATCTGATGAGGCTGCGGCGACTGGGGAGATGCCAGCCATGCCATTGACTGCTCCCTCCCAGGCAGGGCCATAACAGGTTCCATTGTCCAGAGGACACCCACCAAGGTCATCAAGGCCAACAAGACAGCAGAGTGAGCAGGCTGTCTCAAATGCCGGTGCCACGAGGGGGGAGCATCTAGACGTAGCACCCGCAAACGTAAGTGTAAGGCACCTTAGGCACAACACGGGCTTATCACAGGTGGTTTTCTGTTGCTCCGCTATTAGTTGATTATTAGTCAGCACCTGTGAATGAAGTTTCTTTTCTGTTTTGTTTTATGAAAACATTAAATGCTTTAGTTCTGAACAAGGCTCAGGGTGTTTCCTGACTTCTGCAGGTGTATGGGAACCCATGATGTTATGTGTTTGTCATTGGGCTTTATAACAAGGCACATAGTTAATATTCCTAACCAGGCAGATGTTGCTCTCAGGTATTGAGTATGGAGCCTGCAGTCCTGGCATGTGTTGGAGGTCCATCTATGGTAGGCTAGCTGAAAGTTCATTGGATTAAAGCCTCCCGGTGTCCCTGCCTTCCTGGAGGTTGCCCAGGTCAGCATCTATCCCCTCAGCATTCTCTGGAGCGTGCTCATCCTCGGACTCACGACTGGACTCATAGTGTGCAGCCAGAGCATCTGTGTCAACACCTTCTTTCCCCACTGCATCCCCCCTTTCCAGTGCCAGATTGTGGAGAGTGCAGCATGCAACCACTATCAGTGACATACGAGTATTGGAGCCCCCTGAACAGTCCAGGCATCGGAAGAACATCTTGAGAAGACCGATGGCTCTCTCCACCACAGCCCTTGTGAAGGCGTATCTGTTCTTGGATGGCAGAGGGTCATCATGAGCCACCTTCTGAGGGGATACCCCTTGTCACCCAGCAGCCATCCATCAAGCCGAGCCTGAGCACTGAAGAGCCTCGGCACCTGGGAGTATCTGAGGATGTAAGCATCGTGGGAGCTACCTGGGTACCTTGCACAGACTTGTAGAATCAGCATCCTATGGTCACAAACTATCTACACGTTCATGGAGTGGAAGCCCTTCCTGTTGTGGGCTCACCCGCTGGTGCCTTGATGGTCACATGGGGAACCCAACAATTTCTGTGAAGCCTCTGGCTGCTCCACCTGTCTGGCCTCGTCCCAGTATGACTGAAAGTCAATGCACGCCTGAACAGAGTCACCTGGTTGACACAAGTGTGGACAGCTGACTGGTAGACACCGCAAAGATCACCCAGCAACCCCTAGAAAGAGCCGGAGGCATAGAAGTTGAGGGCGGCCGTGACTTTCAACACCACTGGCATGGGGTGCCCACCCATATAGTTGGCGCAGATCTCAGGGCCAATCAGCTGACAGGTGGAGGTCACTATCTCCCATGAAAAATGGAGCCTCCTTCGGCACTGCACCTCAGACATATTGAGGTAGCTGCTTCGCCGCCTGTAAATCCTGGCCCCTTCTGCGGCACCTTCCGCCTTGGACTTCATGTTAGCTCTGCAGCCCTTGTGCAGAGGGGGATCCGGGGGGCGGGAAGGGGATCTCAGTGGCGGGGTGTGGTTCTGGGGGTGAAGGGGTGTGAAGGGGGGAAGGGGTGCAGAGGTGGGGGGGGGGGGCGGTGTGTATGTGAATGTGCACAGGAAGGGTTGGATTGGTCCATGTCTGCCTCCTGGGGAGCAAACTGAAGGTGGGCATGGTATGGAGGGTAGGTGAGAATGACCGAGGGCAGAGTGAGGCAGCGGGGTGGGAGGGTGAGGGTTCGACAGTAAGGGTAGATGGAATGGCGAGGGCGGTTGGTGGGCTCCTGGAGGCAGACACGGACCCTGGTGGTGGGAAGGAGGAAATTGGGGAGGTGAATGTGGGTGGGGGCGGATGGATGTGGGGTTTTCACTTGGACAGCCCCGAAGGAAAAGGGCTGTGGGTGATAGGTAATGGAGGAGAGGTGGAAGGTGATGGTGACTGCCAGGGCCGGGGGTGGGGAGTCAACTGTGATGGGGAAAGGAAATGGATGACTGGGGGAGGGTAAAGGATGGGGGAGCTGACGAAAAAGTGAATCCAGACCATGCTGTCTGAATCGAAAGTGAAACGAGAGTTGTTGTGAGTGAGATAAGGTGCTGCATGGGACTGTGATCATTGGGTGAGCAGAGATGCAGTCAGCTCAGATTGATAACTGAAAGTGAACCCCAGCAGGCAGCAATGAAAATGCGCGGGGCATTGAGGTCAGTGTGATATGTGAAGGATCCGCGCATGTGTGTGAGACAGTGCTCGCACGAGGCTCCGAAAGACCCTGCCACACACACACACACTTCTCCCTCCAGAATCTCTCATAGGCCAGCTGCTCCCTCTGGTGATAGAGGATGAGATTGAGGGGCTCACAGGGAAAGGGGACTTGGAGGGAGAGGACAGCCTCTGAGATTCTCCAGATGACCCAGCGGTGTCCAGCTGCTGCTCCACCTCCCCTTCGATGCCTGAGGGCCCCAGCCTGACTCCTTGAGGGGTAGGGGCACCTGGAGGGAGGTCAATGTGCCCTGTTCCCCTCACATTGCCAATGCAGGATCTCATCCATGGTTACCAAGATAGAATGCAAGTCTACCCGCAACTCCGCATTCTGCTGGACCAGAGTCTCCATGGCGTCCGCCATCCTCCCCATGGAGACCTCCATGTGTGCACATGTGGGCACCACTGCATCAGAGATCAGGCAGATGCACTGCTGAGACTCACATGCCACTCTGTTGAGGGCTTCCAACAGCTCTGTGTGATGTTTCCACACCTTCTGCTGACTCTCCAGGATGTGATGGAAGGCCAAATCCAAAAACTGGTCATCTGGCTCAGGCCTCACAGATGCCTCCTCCCCAGCAATCCCCCAAGTACTGGGGAGCTTGGCTGAACCTGCCTCCTTCTGCTGTGGACACGTGCCCGTGCAGTGACCACCAGATTGTGAACCTGAGCCTGCTCTAGATCTAGGTCCCACCAAGGTGTGTATCTATGCGCTGGTGGAGGGTGTGGGTCTTCTAGGCTGCTATTTCCAGCTCTTCACTGGAGGAGTCCTCTTGGCTGCAGATAAGGACATGGATGGAGCTGAGGGGCTGGCTGTCTGAGGGTGTCGTTCCCTTGGCACAACTCCCTGTGAACCAAAGTAGAGATCACCAGTGCATGGCAGCAGAGTCAAAAGCAGGATGGAGAGCATTCACAGTTGTGTTGAGAGAGGGGTGATGTGCTCCAGGATCCTCACATGGGTATTCACCGCTGACCTCACTGTCACCACGGGCAGGGCCCACATCCTCACCAGTCAGCACAATGGCACGCTGCCCAAAGTGAGTGAGGGGCCTAATGTGTGCCACTCTAGCCCTGGTCTGGGACCTCTTCCTGCTGATGTGAGCAGGCTTCTCCTGCATGGAAACAGATGGAGAGAGTGAGCAGTACACATGGCACTACATGGAATATTTGTGTGGTGAGCGGCCCCATGGACAGGAATGAGGATGTGAGTTCAAGAGGATATGAGCCATATGGAGATGTGAGGGTGGGTGTGAGAGTTAATGGTGTTGTCCCTTGAAGTGTGAGATCCCTGTGGATGTGTGATGGGTTTGAGTGGAAGGGTTGAGAGTGATGAGAAGAGTAAGTTACCCTGGAATGGGTGAGACCATTCATCTTGTAGCAGCACTGCAGGGCATTGGAACTGACCACCAGTCCCACCGCCAGCCATGCTGGATTGGTGATACCACATCCTATCCTGCAACAAAAGCGGGATAGAGGACATCGTGGCAGGTCTCCACGACATCCAAATGGCATCCTAGTGACACGTTATTAAACCTGGGGGCTTCAATCTTTTTGCCTTTCGTGGACATCTTCCCTGCAGTAGTTGTGGGCTGGAAGCACTGAGATGTGTGCATGGCTGGACTTTAATTATGGCGCTTGTCATGCTGAAGCAGAGAGATGATGGTATGGCAGGCAAATGAGAGCCCATCTGCAGTGGAAATGGCGTGGTTCCCAGGAATGCATAAGTAATGTTGCTGGTTTGGGATGATACAGTGTTTGCAGCTGGCGGGTAAAACGTCATTTTACCCTTCCACTACCGCACCTAATGAAAACCTGGGATGATTCCGCCCTATGTCCTGGAGTAATGTTGCTGACACTGACCCTCTCAGACACTTCTATCCAGGTCTGTGTGATAGATGCCCTGGGCCTGTATCTATATTTCTGGGGAGCAGTATCTTTGCCCTGACCTCCACCCCTTTGAACAACAAGGAAGCCATCTGCAAAGCTGGGAACAGCCCTGTATCTCCTCTCAGAAGCAGGCTCTCTTTGCAGCAGTTATAACAGCAAAATGTGAAAGAGGGAATGCAGCCTTGGTTTAAGAAGTACATTGTTGCTTTGAACAGACCCTGAATAGCCCACTGGAAATTGAGCAGAGAACATGGGGGTACTTCCAGTTTCGTGACATAGTCTGGAGGGCACCCATCTATCACATTAAATAAGATCGAGGAGTTTAAATAGCCAGGCATGCAAACTGCTAATGATATGGGAGCTTGCCACTACCTTTGCCTTATTCTTGTCCTGAATTATAACCAGGCTAAGGATACAAGGGACAGAGTAATAGACATTAATGGAGAGGAGTGGACAAAGAAATAGACAGATGAATACAGAAAGGGGAACTGACAAAGGGGGAGACAGAGAAGGAGAGAGAGAGAAAGAGACAGAGAAATATTGGAGGACAGGGAGAGAATATAGAAACATGCAACACCAAACCAGCAACCAAAGGAGGCTATTCAGCCTGTCATGCCTGTGCTGGCTCTTTGAAAGAGCAGTCATGCTTAGCCCCACATCCATGCTTTTCATTTGCAACTCTGTAAGTTCTTCATCCTCAAACATCTCTTCAAACCCCTTTTAAAATTATTTATGGAATCAGCATATATGGGTAAAGCATTCCTGACTCTGACAGCTCTTTAAGAGAAAACAAATTCTCCTCATCTCTCCTCTAGCTCTTTTACCAATGATTTTGAATCTAAGTTCTCTAGTTATTGACCCACTTGCCAGAGGCATTTTTCCCTATTTATTCTATAAAAGCTGTTGATTATCTTGAAAACCTGGAGACAAAGATGAGAATTTTTTTCTCTTAGAGTGTTGTTAGACTGTGGACTTAGTTTCTGCAGAGAGCAGTAGAGGCAGGGTCATTGAATGTTTTTAAGGCCAAGTTAGATAGATTTTTGATTGACCAGCGAGTCAAGGGTTGTGGGGGCAGATAGGAAAGTAGAGTTGAGGCCACAATCATAATAGCCATGATCTTATCAAATGACGGAGCAGGTTCAAGGGGCCGAATTCCTGCTCTGAATTCATATGTTTGTTTGTAGCTCCCTTTCAAAAAGCACCAGGGGTGTACCTTTTATGTAGGTGAACACACACCTCCCCTCTTATACTCCAAACTCTAAGGTACAGCCTGAATCTGTCCGGGTGAAGAAAATGGTCAATGTTTACATCTCTTTTTAATAGTTTATTGTAACATAAGCTTATAAACATCATTATCCTTACGTTAAATCAGTACTTACAAATGATGTTCTTGTAACTTCTGAGCTGCACTCATACAGGTGCACAGGTACACATTGAAGAGTTACTGCTCTGTTTTTAGATTTCTTTAACTCAGCCATCCCATATCAGTTCATCCAAAAGCCTTATTGAACTTACGGCAAAATTTTCCATGCCTGCCGGCGTCAGGCGTGTTTGGCAGCGTGAGCGGACAATATGGTGCGAAAGCCAAAAGTTGGTTTCATGATGTTGTGAAACCAGTTTGCAATTGTCCGCTCTGCCCATCAATGGTGGGCTGTGTTTCCCACAATCGGACGTCGGGAAACTCATTGTAATACATCTGCATATCATTATAAGCCCAGCTTGCCAGAATCATCCGCCTGCACTGGATCATCCAAGCATGTTGGTATGATTGCACACCGATGTGTTTCAGAACAGCATATATAAGGCGAGCTGCGCTTTGAGGGAAACTCGGAGGTGAGTGCACAGTAATGTTGTGTAGTGCTCACGAGGGTCGCCTGTTGGACTTCAAGGTTGAGGCACCATGCATGCAGGCGAGGGCACAGGCAAGTCGCTTTTTCCTGGCTTGCTGACAGCACAGTACCGGAGCAAGGGCTGCATTGTGGTTGAGGTGACTTGGGGATGGGGGAGCAGTGGCAAGGCTGCACTGTGATTGATGGTAGTGCACAAGCAATGCAAGATGGGGGAAGGCAAGTGGCTACACATTATGGAAACCTTGTATAAAGTGGCCGTTCCTCCTCAGCGGAGGCAATTCAGGCACTGCTATATTGACATACTTGGAGTTGGGCTTCTTGCTTATCAGCCCACTTAAGCAATGCAGAGGCATGAAATTTCCACCAAGTGCTCCAAATCTTTTCACCCCTTGGGCACAGACTGCAAACTAATGAACAGCTTTATGGACTGCAGAACAATTGGATAACTACACATGTTGTACAATCTCCTTGCTAAAGCTGGCCATGGAGCAGTCACTGACGAAGGCGCTCACAGCCCCTTGCAATATCTTCATTCAGGTTTGGACCAGTCTCCCTCATAGTTCAAGCTAACAATGCAGCCTTGCAGTGTTGGTTAGGAGGATGCCTGCGCCTGAGCTGAGAGCACAGCATGCAGTCCGGTGGGCAAAGCTGCTGCCAATCAGTCAAGTGGAGTGGGGGGGAGATGGGTGGAGTCTTGGTCAATTATGCAGTGCACTAAACTCTGGCCACCCAAGTGGTTGCCAGTACTTTCTGGGATCCATTAAGGGGCCTTCAGACTTAACCAAGAGAGGTTCTTTGAACATCCAAGCTAGCCCACCCATCTCTCTTTCATCTTGCAGGAGTACAGCATCAGGAGCATGGAGCCTGGTAACTTAGCCATATGCTTCGTGACATATGGAGAGCAGAGACAAAGGAAAAGAGAGTGAAGGAGGCATCTGGCTGGGCAGAGGGAGGAACAGCACCCTCAGGAAGAAGGGGCAGCTGGGGCTCCAAGATTTGCCACTGAAGGCCCACAGCAAGCCACTGCTGTTCAACGCCTAGCTAGACCCAGCGCCTATAGATGTTGCCTTTCATTCCTGTAGATGACCGAGAACCAGTGTCGCTGAAGAATGTGCATGTCTAGGGAACTGGTTGGTCACATCTGCCGCCTGCTGCAGGATTAGGTACCACAGGGATATGGAGGGCATCCACTGCCCATGGCCATGGAATTGACCGCGGTGCTCAATTTCTATGCCAGTGGCTCCTTTCAGGGCTCCACAGGTGACTCTGTGGAATATCACAAGCCTGCACCCATAAATGCATCCATGAGGTCAGGGACACCAGCTTCTCAAGTTCACACAACTTTGTACATTTCGCCCAGAGAGCCAGGATGCAAGAGCAATTGGATTTGCCCAGATCTCGGGTTTCCCATAGGTGCAGGGTGATATTGACTGTACTCGCGTAGCACTCAATCTCCAATGATACAAGCGGTCCACCACATCAACTCAAGGGCTTCCATTCGCTGAATGTTCAGCTGGTGTGAAACCACCGCAAATGCATTCCGCAGGTCTGCACGAAGTTCCCAGGCAGTGTCTATGACTCAGTCGGTCTCAGATCACTGACATCTTCCAGGGTTCACAGAGGCTGCAGGGATGGCTCCTCAAAGACAAAGGCTACCTGCAGAGGACTGCAGATGACAACCATGCAGCGGCCTCAGATTGCAGCAGAGCGATGCTATAATGAGGCTGCAGCTCGCACCTTGGTGGAGAAAACCATCGGGATGCTGAAAATGAGATTCCAGTGCCTGGATTGGTCTGGTGGAGCCCTGCAGTGTAGTCTACAGAAGTGTCATGCATCACTGTCGCCTGCTGCACCCTTTACAACCTGGTGCTGCAACGGGGAGAGAAGCTGGCTGAGGAGGAGATGCAGGAGTTAGACGTCTCCTCCGATAAGGAAGGCATCATGGGGATGAGGGTGAGGAGATCCTCGAAGGTGAAGATGACAGCGATCAGGCTATCGCACTGATTAGATGAGGCAGGTGCACTTGGGAGGCCCTCATAGCTGCTAGATTTGTGGAGGATAATGAAAACAAGCAGTGAGAAGGCACCAAAGATCCTCACATTGCATCTGGCTGATGGCAGCGCACATACTCTATGTGATAAGGCTCCTTTCATGGAGATACAGCAGATGCTCTAATAGTCACTGGATTCCAGGAGGATGATGACAACGTGTAAAGAGGACACTTCCTAGATCCTCACATAGCCTCTGTGAGTATCTGACTCCTGTCTAGTCAACGGGAGCTCGCTTGCACTCTGTGATCAGGGTGATAGAGACACAGCCTTGAAGTTTTAAATGCACCTAATCCTTTGTCAGCCTTCAGCACCTGACCCTTTCAGGAGCACAGTATCACCAGTCACATGGTGGAGAGATGGGGATGGGTAAGTCCCACTTTAAAAGGTGCTGAGAGCACACATAGAGAATTATGGAACTCTGTGACACCTGCCCATGACATTCTGGCAGCAATGACAAACACTATCGAGGTGCCGGCATCAGTAATGTATCCAGGGAGTGTGAGGCCAGGGCATCACATTGGTCTGTTGCACAAAGCACAGGGAAGAGGCCCTGGACTGAAATACCTGCCTTTATTTTGTGCAGGAACCAAGGTTTCACTTCTGAGTGACATGAACAATGTTCATCAGAACAAGGAGCCACAGGCAGGGAGACATTCTTGGGAGTTTATTGACAATAGTGAACATTATGTACAAGCGATTAACACCTGTGCTCAGGTTGTGCAATTACATCTTCTTAACACTTGGCCTAAATAGCCAAGTGGTTATGGTACTGGTCTTGTAACCCCAAGATCAAAAGTTCAAATCTCACAATGGCAAACTATGAAACAATGTAAATTCATCTGAAACAGATGGAAATGGGTTTGTACTCGAAAGAGTTACAAATGGTATTTTGCTTGGCCTAAATAGCCAAGTGGTTATGGTACTGGGCTTGTAACCCCAAGATCAAGAGCTCAAATCTCACAATGGCAAAACTATGAAACAAAGTAACTTCATCTGAATAGGAACAGATGGAAACATATTAAGGCTTGGCCTAAATAGCCAAGTGGTTATGGTACTGGGTTTATAACCCCAAGATCAAGAGTTCAAATCTCACAATGGCAAACTATGAAACAATGTAACTTCATCTGAAACAGATGGAAACAGGTTTACTCAAAAGAGTATCAAGAGTTCAAATCTCACAATGGCAAACTATGAAACAATGTAACTTCATCTGAAACAGATGGAAACAGGTTTACTCAAAAGAGTATCAAGAGTTCAAATCTCACAATGGCAAACTATGAAACAATGTAACTTCATCTGAAACAGATGGAAACGGGTTTGTACTCGAAAGAGTTACATCTTCCTAACCCTCCTGCTACATCTTGGTGCTCCCCAACATCCACAGTGGAGGTGACACAGTCTGCTGAGTGCTACACCCTATCTGTGATGACCTTGACAGGCGTCCTCTGGAGGGACCTGAAGGCCCCAGCCTACATTCGGGATCCTGCTGTGTGGCAGTGGTACACTCCTCGGTCTGTGGAGCTGGAGCTGCTGGGGTCACAGGAAGAGGGGATTCGGATGGTCCAGACACTCCTGGGGTCACCTGGGTGGATGGCACCGGGGTGTGCACCTGCTGATCCTCCTCTCTATGGGTGCCCAAGGGCCCCTGGTGGACTCCTTGAAAAGAAGGGGAAGCTGCAGTTATATTGAGCTGCCCTACACCCCCTCTCATGTACAAATTGTTGGAGGTCAACTATGGCATCAGTGATGGAGTTCAGCCCGCACAGCAGTGCAGGACCAATGTCCTGGAACAAAGTTCCCGTGGCGGCAGCCATCCAACCAGTGTTGACCTCAGTGCATTGGCATGCCAGAGCAATCACCTCAGCCTGAAGGCAGACAGACTTCTCCATTGTGCCTTGCAATCTGAGGAATGCAGTGGACAGCCCGTCCTGATCTTCCCAAGCTCGCCTTTGCAGCTCCAGCAACTGTGACATGATCAAGTCCAGATGCTCATCATCTGACTTGGAGTCAGCAGATTTTTAGCCTCTAGCAGTCCTCTGAGTACTAGACACCTGGGAATTCCCTGCCGCTGCCTGCTATGGATTAGACAGTGTGATGTGCTCACCAGATTGTGATCCTGAGGCTACTATAAACCCAGGTCCCACAGAGGTGTATGTCCCTGTGCTGGTGGAGGATGTGGGTGAGTGCTGTGACGGGTCTTCAATGAAGGGTCTTCCTCTTCAGAGGTTCTTTGGCACTTGATTGGAGGCCCTGGGTCATGGGCTCCATCCGCTGTTTCCCAGCTGTGACTGTGAAAGCAAGGAGAGATAATTAGTGCATGGCAGGGGACTGCAGAACAGGACACATCACTCACAGCATAGTTACCTGATGGACCCTCACTTGGAAGAGCATCACCGACCTCACGATCAGCACAAGAACGGTCCAGATCATCGCGACCAGCTGAAAGGCTCTGTTTTCAATGTCTGTGAGGACCTTGATTTGAGGCATTCCTCCACTGGTCTGAGACCTCTCCCACTTGCGGGTGCCAGCTTGTCCTGCATAACTACAGATGGAGAGTGTGTAAGCAGGACGCCTGCCAAGCCAGGTGCTAAGTATGCCTGCACATGTGGGTGGTGAGTGGTCCCATGGATGGCATGAGAACAATGAAGTTGTATGTGAAAGAGAGAGTGGTGATATCCCTTGAACTCGCTGTGAGTGAGATCCCAGTGGATGTGTGATGGGTTTCTGAGTGTGTGAGTTGAGAGTGATGAGAAGAGTGGCTTATCCTGGCAGAACGGAGGAAATCATTCATCCTCTTTTGGCACTGGGTGGCTGTCCTCTTTTGTAGGGCACTGGTGCTGACCACTGCTGCCACCGCCTCCCATGCTGGATTAGTGATGTTGCTGCCCTTCCTGTGGCCAGAGAGGAGGCAGAGGACATCATGGTGGGCCTCCATGGCATCCAAAAGGTGCTTGAGGGACATGTCATTAAACCAGGGGGTGGGGATTGCAGTCTTCTTGCCTCTTGGGGCCATGTCTTCTGTGCAGCAGTTGTGGACTGGAAGCACTGAGAGGTGTTTGTGCAGCAGCACTTTAAAAATCGCACCCGGCGTGATGAAGCAACAAGGTGATGGCGTGGTGGGCAAATGTAAGCCCGCCCACCATTGAAATGGCATGTTTCCCGGGAATGCATGATTAATGAGGCAGGATTGGGACAATACGGTGTGAAAAGCCGCCATTGCGGTCATCGGGTAAAGCATCCTTTTTCCTGCCCGCCACCACACTTAGTGCAAATCTGGGGCGACTCCTCCCTTATTTCCTGAGAAGCTCCATACAGTGCAGTGCTCCTACTGCTAAATATACTCTTCTTTAAAACTACAGAAGTCACACCCATGACAATCATTGCTGCAAGCCTCTCCCGCTTTTCAGTGTACCTTCTCACACATTGCAACAATCTCACATCCTGGGTTAATGGTTAATCCATTAACATATGAAGGTGTTTTGATGGGGGAAGATTGTGGCTTATCATATCATGAAACAGTTCTTCATAATTAGTATTTCCAAGGAATGTGGGAGCATAACAGACATCCTGGAAACTACATCTCATTAGCTTATAAATACTAATTACCCTTCTATAGTTTGGCAATGGGAGTTCAAAAGTTGAGACAAATCATTTAACTGGGTAGTTGCTGTCATAATGATGGGAAACGATGACTGAGTGAGATCTATCTATAACTTCACCAGTTGACCATAGACATATTGAACCGTTTAAAGAAGGCCTATTTTTAAAACAAATATAAGAAACTGATCAAAAATGTCTGCCATGAGTCACCTGATGTCTGAGTCTGTAAGTTGATCACTTTCCTGGAACGTTTCTATATGAATTGCATTGAAGACCTGTTGCATGGAATTTCACACCTGTGGGATGTTAAGGTCCACTTCATACAGGAATTCTCTTGAAAGGAAGGCAATAAAATGCAAAGTGCTGGACTTTAATTATATCAAGACAATGGGAACTGTTACCCGATCATTCACCAGGCATTCAAAACCATCTACTGTTGATTTGTATCCTGAAATGTGTCTTAAGATTTCAGAGATAAAAAGATCAAAAAATGAGATTATTTGGTCTGCAACAATGACTGCAAGATAAGCTAATCAAATTCCGTTCTAGGAATATACAGACTGGAGTTATAAACACTGGGTCTACCAAGCAGAAGAAGCAGGAGGAAGATGAAATAGTGTCTTTATCAAAGTACAGACATGAACCAAGGCAGCTCCAGGGTCCTACAGGAAAACCAATTAACTTCAAATGGCTACAACGTTCAACAATCTACACTTCAAAGACAAACAAGGGACTTAATAGTATATTATTTCAACTTTTTATTGGACTCTAACTTTCTTACTTCTGATATCAGTGTGTGCATGTGGCATTGTCTCTATTATTTTTTGCCTCGGTTTAGTAAGTAATAAACTTACTCTTTGTTTAACTCAAAAAAACAGGCATGATTGGGTCCTTATTATAGAGCAAATACATTTGGATAGGAAAAGGCACTTAGGAGAAAAGAAATTCAAAAACCTTTGTTACAGCCAACCAAGGAGGCTGAAAGGAAGAAAAGCCAGTTCACTCCTTCTCAACCAGTCATAACAATGCATACCCATTGTGTGGTTTGATGGCATCTGCCATCTCTCATTTTCATATTCATTCATGGGATGTGAGCATTGCTGGCTCAGCCAGCATTTATTGTTCATCCCTAAATGCCCTTGAGAAGGGAGTGGTGAACTGCCTTCTTGAGCCACAGCAGTCCATGTGGTGTAGGTACACCCACAGCGTTGTTAGGGAGGGAATGACAGAATCACAGAATTGTTATGGTGAAGAAGGAAAGCATTTGGTCCATCATGTGTGCACTGGCTCTCCAAATGAGTATTATGACTTAGTGCCATTCTCCTGCCTTTTCTCCGTAACCCTGCATATTGTTGCTTTTCAAATAATCATCTAATGCCTTCGAATGCCTTGGTTGATCCTGCTTCAAAGCACACTACTAAGCAGTGTATTCCAGGCTCAAACCACTCGCTGACTGAAAAGGTTTTCTCTCACACCACATTTGCTTATTTTGCAAGTCACTTTAAATCTGTGGCCTTTCATTCTTGATCTTTTTATGAGCTGGAGCATTTTCTCCCTATCTACTCTATCCAGCCCCCTCATGATTTAGAACACTTCTATCAAATCTCCTATTAGCCTTCTCCTCTACTAGGAGAACAGTTCCAACCTCTCCAGTCCAATCCAAAATTCATAACTCAAGTTTTTCATCCCTGGAACAATTCTTGTAAACCTCTTCTGCACCTTCTCCAATGCAATTACATCCTTCCTATAGTCTGATGCCCAGAACTGTACATAAAATTCCAGCCAAGGTCTAACAAGTGTCTTATATAAACTCAGCATAACCCCAGTTCCAGGATTTTGACCCAGCGACAGTGAAGGAACGGTGACATAGTTCTAAGTTGGGATGGTGAGTGGCCTGGAATGGAACTTGCAGGTGGTGGTGTTCCCATGTGCCTGCTGCCCTTGTCCTTCTAGGTGGTAGTGGTTGTGGGTTTGGAAGGTGCTGCCTAAGGAGCATTGGTGAATTCCCGCAGTGCATCTTTTAGGTGGTACACAGTGTGTCGGTGGTGGAGGGAGAGAACGTTTGTGGATGGCAATCAAGTGGACTGCTTTGTCCTGGATGGTGTCAAGCTTCTTGAGTGTCGTTGATGCTGCACTCATCCAGGCAAGTGGAGAGTATTCCATCACACTCCTGACTTGTGCCTTGTAGACAGTGGACAGGCTTTGTGGAGTCAGAAGGTGAGTCACTGACTACAGAATTTCTGACCTTTGACCTGCTCTTGCAGCCACAGTATTTATATGGCTGGTCCAGTTCAGTTTCTGGTCAATGTTAATGTCCAGGATGTTGATAGTGGGGTTTCAGCAATGGTAATGCCATTGAATATCAAGGGGTGATGGTTAGATTCTCCCTTGTTGGAGATGGTCAATGTCTGGCACATGTATGGTGTGAATGTTACTTGCCACTTGTCATCTCAGGGCTGAATACTGACCAGGTCTTGCTGCGTTTGGACATGGACTGCTTCAGTATCTGAGGAATCGCAAATGTAGCTGAACATTGTGTAATCATCAGCGAACATCCCCACTTCTGACCATATAATGGAAGGAAGGTCATTGATGAAGCAGTTGAAGAAGATTGGGCATAGGACACCATCCTGAGGAACTCCTGTGGTGATGTCCTGGAACTGAGATGATTGACCTCCAACAACCATTTTCCTTTGTGCTAGGTATGACTCCAACCAGAAGAGAGTTTTCCCCCTGATTGCCATTGACTCCAGTTTTGCTGGGGCTCCTTGATGCCACCCTCCACCAAACGTTGCCTTGATGTCAAGGGCAGTCACTCTCACCTCACTTCTGGAGCTCAGCTCTTTTGTCCATGTTAGAACCAAGGCTGTAATGAGGTCAGGAACTGAGTGGCCCTGGCGGAACCCAAAATGAGCATCAGTGAGTAGGTTATTGCTAAACAAGTGCCGCTTGATAGCACTGTTGATTACCTCTTCCATCACTTTACTGATGATTGAGAGTAGACTGACGGGTGGGGGGTAATTAGCTGGGTTGGATTTGTCCTGCTTTTTGTATACAGGACATACCTGGGTAATTTTCCACATTGTCGGATAGATGTCAGTGTTGTCATTGTACTGGAACAGCTTGGCTTGGGACGTGGCAAACTCTCGAGTACAAATCTTCAGTACTATTGCTGAAATGTTGTCAGGGCCCATAGCCTCTGCAGTATCCAGTACCTTCAGCCATTTCTTGATATCACATAAAGTGAATCATTTGGTTGAAGGCTGGCATCTGTGAGGCTGGGGACCTCTGGAGGAGGTGGATCACCCAATAGGCACGTCTGACTGAAAATTGTTGCAAATACTACAGATTTATCTTTTGCACTGTTGTGCTTGGCTCCAGTAAGTTGTTTAATTGTTCACCACCATTCACGGCTGGATTTGGCAGGACTGAAGCACTTAGATCTGATCCGTTGGTTATGGTATCACCTAGCTTTGTCTATCACTTGCTGCTTATGCTGTTTGGCACGCAAGTAATCCTATGTTATAGCTTCACCAAGTTGACACCTCATTTTTAGGTATGCCTGATGCTGCTCCTTGCATTCCCTTCTGCACTCTTCATTCACTGGTATTTTCAAGAAGTCACTTATTGTGTCTACATCAGGTTTTCAAGGTTTAATTTTTCAGGTCTATTCCAAGGTTCCATAGAATGCTGGAAACTAAAGTTTGGCCAAATTTGGAAAATTGCCAATTAAAATCAATTTTATTGCAGTGCCTACTTTTGGGTTTTTAAGCGTTCACCTCAATTAAGTTGAATGGGTTCTTGCTGATGGACTGGTTATAGGATTCGACCCCCCAAGTGACTGAAGCTCTGACTCCTCAGTGTATGAGTCATTTTTAAACCAACTTCTCCTGTTTTTGATGAGCCATGTCCTCACGCATTAACCTGAAAACAGGAGTGGGAATGGAAGCAGGAGCAGATCTGGAAGGAAAATATTAGACCCAGGAGAGAGAATAAATTGAGGTCCAGGCTTAGAGACCTTACCCTCACCAGCAAGCAGGAGCAGGAATGAAGGCAGGAGCAAACCTGAAAAGAAATTGCTAGACACAGGTGAGAGAATAAATTGAGGCCTACGTTCAGAGGCCTCCTCATTCACCTGAAGACAGGAGCAGGAACAGGGTCAGGAGTGGAGCTGAAAGGAAATCGCTAGACTACCTGCAGAAGAACACCAGATTGGAAAAAAAAATCAAGCATTAACATCACAGGAAATTTGTAAGTGATTGGCTGATAAGTATTGCTGCTTAAGGACTTTGTCTTTACAAATGGGTGTGTAACACACAGTGTAACACACACTAAACATATTAACTCAAGTAACAAGTGGATAGCTGGTGAATCTTACCTTCTATTTTAAATGAGGTTATTAACACTGATAAGTGAATTAAGTATTAGTATTTTTTATCAGTATTGGTAGGTTTATTAATAGTAGTAAAGTTTGTTATTATTGGCAAAGCTTTATTAGTATTGGTCAGGTTTACTACCAGAAGTAAGTTTTATTAGCAGTAACAAGGTTATTAATGAATAGAGAAATGGCAGGGCTGCTCCAACTTCAAGAGTGCAAACCCCGTGTGGTGTAGGAACTCCAGAAGGTTTTCTGTGTCCTGGATAACCATTTGTGCAGTAAGTGTTGTCAGTTCCAGCATTTTGAGCTCCGGGGTTCAGAACTTGAGCAGCAGTTGGTGTCACTGTGATGCATCCATGAGGCTGAGAGCTATGGGGATAGCATGTTTATAGATGTAGCCACCCAACAACTTAAGAGTATGCAGCGAGAGAGGGAATGGATGACCACCAGACAGTCAAAAAGGAACAGGGGTCCCTTGAGTGCTACCCACTCTCCAACCAGTATTCAGTTCTGAATGTTGACAAGAGTGATAATTCATCTGGGGAGTGCAGCAAGAGGTAAGACCATGGCACCACAGGTGGCTTAGCAGTACAGGGGGTACAAAGAAAACTGGAAAAGCAATGATGATAGGCGATTCAATAGTTTGGGGAATAGATGGGCATTTCTGTGGCCGCAGACATGAATCCAGGATGACATGCTGCAGAGCACCCTGAAAGCTGATAGTGAACAGCCAGTGGTCGTGGTTCACATTGGTATGAATGACATAGGCAGAAAAAGGGATGTTAGCCTGCAGTCAGAATTTAGGGATCTAGGTAGGAAATTAACAGAAGCAGGACCCCAAAAGTAGTAATCTCCAGATTACCCCCAGTATCATGCATAAATGAGTATAGAAACAGGAGGAAAGATGGCTGGAAAGATGGTGCAGGAGGGAGGCTTTAGAAATGCATTCAACTTAAAAGGAGCCAACATCTAAAAGCTGACAGCGAAAGTTCACAGAATCACAGAATCATAGAATTGTTACAATGCGGTAGGAGGCCATTTGACCCACTGGCCTGGCTTTCCGTCTGAGCAATTCAACTAATGCCATTCCCCTGCCTTCTCTCTGTAATCCTGCACATTCTTTCTTTTCAGATAACAATCTTATTCCCTTTCGAATGCCTCTATTGAACCTGCCTCCGCCACATTCTCAGTCAGTGCATTACAGACCCCGACGAATTGCGTGAAAAAGTTTCTCCTCATTGCTGGTTTTGCTTCTTTTTTTGCCAATTACTTTAAATTTGTGCCCTCTTTTTCTCGATCCTTTCACAAGTGGGAACAATTTCTCCCTATCCAGACCTCTCGTGATTTTGATTACCTCTATCAAATCTCCTCTCAGCCTTCTCTATTCCAAGGAAAAAGCTCCCAATTTCTCCAATCTATCTTCATAACTCAAGTTTCTCATCCGTGGAACCATTCTCATGGGCATTTTAAAAAATTGGACAATTAATTGTTTTAGTTGCCCTCCTGGTGCGTGGCTGTGTGGCTGAAGTTCCCACTGCTGGCAAAATTCCTTAGGACAGGAAGACGTCAGTTTCCCCTCCTGATACCTTCCTCCACCATATTGCCAGGACTTGGAAAATTCAGCTCAATATTCCCCTATGTAGCCGTGTGTCACATGCTCTGTGATTTTGCTTCTGTGTAGCACCTTTTGACATTGACTGCAATAAAGTTGCTATATTAATGCAAGTTGTTGTTGTTGTTCCTTTCAGAAGTAAAGAATGTGTGGTTCACAAAGAAAGAAACAGGATTGTCTGCTGTTACCGTGCCCAACGTAGTGAAGTTATTGAACCTCTTATGGGAATGGGTTATTTTCCTAGGTGAGAGAATTGCAAACAAGTGCTAGTGGTGGCACAAATGTTTGGCATGTTTGTTGCCATGGATGCCCAGCAGTTTGCAACTCTTGATGCCAGTTTGCTCAAGGAGGAGCTGTAGGTCCAAGTGGGTTAAATTATGGCATCCTCTTCTATAACTGAGTGACATACCTGCTGAATTAAAGTTATTATTAATAATATAATACTAACATATTAATAATTATTATTATATACTAATAATATACTAATAAATGTTAGTATACTAATACATGTAAGTATTTTTGTGATTCCTAAATTTATATATGATATATGCAAAAATATATTATAAATCATTGCTCTCTATTAAATACTTATTAATTGTACATTTTGTAACTTGCTGTTGATAATGTAATTATTGATCTCTTCATGTTTTTTGCTTAAACTGCAAAAGTTTTGAAAAGGAATATATCCCTATAAACCTATATCAACCACATATTCCCCAAAACCACCTTTCCTCCAATGACTTCTTGCTAGGGTTTTCAAAGTATTGTTGAGAGTCAAAAACATTGAATCAAATAATTTAAGCTGTAATTTCACATTGCAAAGAGAGAAAAGGGGTGGGGGAAGGGCTTATTCTTATGCTGCAATTTTATTCCTCAAGAGAAACATCTCAGAATATATGATGTGTTGCATTATAATAATCCATTTAAAACCAAAGGCTCTTAAACATCAAGGCAAATTATGTTTCCTGTGAGTAATAGGGCATTTTTATAATGCATGCCCAACCTAATCATTACATTCTGCTCAAAGTTAGTTCATCTGTACCATAAAGTTAATTTACAATAAAGTATTAGGCAGGCAAGTTCATTTCAATGATTTCCACATGTGGGAAATACATGCAGATAATGCAGAAACCCTCTGGCAACATTTTCTAGGTATATTTTTGCCATTGTTTCATGACTTGGCTGCTTCAAAGTAGATTCATTGGGATGGATTTTATGGGCTACCCACGGGCTGGAAAGTCGACGGTGGACCTGTAAAATAGGGGTCACCAGCCAGTGCACCCATTGTGATTTCACTGAGGTGCCGCAGAGACAGTGGCCAGCTCTATGAGGTGGGACTTTCACCTGGAGAGGGACAAAAGTCTCAGCTCAAAACAGTTAAGGACCCATCGGCTGAAAAATTAAAGTGGGTTGAGACATCTTGGCAAAGGTGGACTCGCCCCCAATGTTTACTCTGTGCTGCGGGGAGCCTGCCCTCAGTGTATAATCCAGTCCACTGTGATTTTGTTTGTTGATTATTTTAGATTTTTTTATCATCCATCTGATACCTCATCTGGAAGGACCTCATTATCTCCCAAAAATCAGCTTGCTATTTTAATCACTCCAATCCTTCACAGTAGGGCCTTAAATTTTGTGCATCGGCACAGCCTGGGAGTTAGGACTGAAAATGCATCCATTCCCATCCTAAGTCAAAAGTACACTGGAATTCTCTGCCAATCTAATAAGAATATGTCTGAACATGAAAATGGGCATACATCTATATAAATAATCAAGGCTAAGGAAAGCACCAAACCCACACTATCGGTTGAATATTATGTGCCCCCAGTGGCCATGTTTCCTGTGGGGGGGTTGGGGGGACCAGGAAAATGGGGCACTGATCCCAGCATCTTCCCGCCCACCTGCGAGCTCTCCCCCATAATACAGGGGACGGGTGGGTACTGGCAGCCCACCCGCCATATTTAAATGAATATTTAAGATTCAAGCCAATTGACCCTGATGATACGCTGCCCACACCACAAAATATTTGGCATGGGCAGCAGGGCAGGAGCAGGAAGCCCTCTTTTAAAAAACTTAGATGTTCAAAGAACGTGAAGGAAGGGTGGGGGTGGCCAGTTACTCCTCAGGGGCTGCCCTTGGCCAATCACAGGGGTCAAACGCCCTTTGGTCAAACATCCCACTTCCCTCCTACTCGCTCCCTTTCTTAAATCCACCCCTTCCCCGCCACCTCTTTCCCTAACCTACCCAAACCATCCCAGCCCAAGACCCCCGACTTACCTGCTCCAGAGATCCATGGGCCTTGATCTTCTTCTTCTTCTTCTTCTCATGTAGTCCCAGCAGCTATCACTGGCATCTTCCTGGCACTGCCGGAACTGGTAGAGCTGTCGGCCAATCTGATTGGCTGGCAGCTCCAGAGGGCAGGGCTTCCACCCCAACGAGGGTTGGGAGTCCAACTTGGCCTTCGTTAATCAGCCCCACAGAGCTTTACGGCTGGGGGCGTGGGGGGGGGCGGTGGTTGGCGTGGAGATTGTCGGCTCCATGCTGACGTTGTTTCCGGGGAGCATGCCATCCTCTGCCCCACCCCCAGCCAATATTACACTGCCCTATATATATATTGTATATTCCTTCCTTGAGAATTAATATTAAAGATACAACTCATTCAACAATCATGCATCCAAGTTAGACACAGCATAGTTAAGCTCTTAACTGGCAAAGCTTTTCAATTTTTAATACGACACAAAAAGAAGCAAAAAATACAGAGCCCGTCTCTGTGATGACAAATTAGGGCAAGAAGTTATCAAAAATTGCAATAAGTCCTGAGAAACATTAATTTGTTTCCTGCTGGACCTGTAATTTGTTATCTGAGCAAGTACAATTCCAAAAAATCTTGTACTTGAGGCACAAACTGGGAGTGGGGCCAGTTTCATGAGCAGAGGCCATTCAGGTACAGGGATTGGTAGATGGCGTAAAAGATGAAGAACATTTCAGCTTCTTGTACTTACAGGCGTAAAGCTGAAAATTCTGTGGCCTTCGATTCAGAGAATTGGTTTGCGCCCAGCTGATATGTGTCTCTGGCTGCACATACAGAGGAAATTCAAGGCCTAGCTCCTCATTGCATCCATTAATTGACAAGATAAGACAAAAAAGGTATTCAAGAAATACTAATCCAGGAAATCTAGGAATCCAGAAAGAAAACTCTCTGACCAATTCTGCATTTCCAGGTCAAAGAATTTTGGAATCAAAATAAACTTGTTCTTGTGTAGGCCCAGATCTTCCAGTATCTGGATCATTGGAGACCAGAAGTACAACCCAAGATGTGTGTCAGGGACCCGTGGAAGTCCTGATGCGCTGACTTCCATGGGAATTGCCTGGGAACTTTGAACTTCCAGCGGGCAATTCCCCTGCTTCCCAGGACCCTCTGCAAATGCCTCTGACTCTGAATTAGAGTTGGAAACTTTGGACGGTTCTGATGTTCTTACCTGGATAGTCACCCAGGAAATGTTAGACAGCAAAACCTTAGTCTAATTCTTAAGAAGCTGTACAACTGACCTCCCTCTCCACCAATCACTCACACTGATCCCCAACTACTCCCCTGACCACCCAAACACCTCTTGCAGCCTGACCCAACTACCCACCTGACCACCCAACTACCCCTCCCAACCTACCCTACCACGCTCCCACCAGCCGACCAAGCCCCTTTGGTCCGAGCTGACTAGCTCCTGACCAGCCTATTTCTCCTGACCTGTCTACCGCTGGATCCACCCATCCACTTGCCACCCTACCCAAATACCACCGCATGCACCTACTATCTTGCTTACCAGCCACCCTGCCCACTTACAGAATCACAGAATCTTAGCGCAGAAGGAGGCCGTTCAGCCCATCATGTCTGCGCCAGTTCTCCAAATGAGCATTATGACCTAGTACCATTGTTCTGCCTTTTTCCCCACCGCTGCACATTGTTTCTATTCAAATAATCATCTAATGTCCTCTTCAATACCTCGATTGAACCTGCCTCCACCACATTTCCAGGCAGTGCATTCCAGATCCGAACCACTCGTTGTGTGAAAAAGATTTTTCTAACGTCACATTGGTTCTTTCGCAAATCACTTTAAATCTGTGCCCTCTCATGCTTGATCCATTTATGGGTAGGAATAGCTTCTTCCTATCTACTCTATCCACCCCCCTCATGATTTTGAACATCTCTATCAAATCTCCTCTCGGCCGCCTTCTTTCCAAGGAAAAAAGTCCCAACATC
Source organism: Carcharodon carcharias (assembly GCF_017639515.1). Lineage (NCBI taxonomy): Eukaryota > Metazoa > Chordata > Chondrichthyes > Lamniformes > Lamnidae > Carcharodon > Carcharodon carcharias. Next base: position 132,818,802 of record NC_054477.1, on the reverse strand, counting down.
TCTAATCCAATCTCATAGCTGAAGTTTCTCATCTCTGGAACCATTTTTGTAAACCTCTTCTGCACTCTCTCCAATGTGTTCACATCCTTCCAAAATGTGGTGCCCAGGACTGTACACAATACTCCAGCCGAGGTCTAACAAGTGTCTTATATAAATTCAGCATAACCTCCTTGCTCTTGTACTCTATGCCTTTATTAATATAACCCAGGATATTATATGCTTTATTAAATGCTCGCTCCACCTGTCCTGCCACCTTCAATGATCTATGCACATATACACCCACGTTTTTTTGCTCCTGCACCACCTTCAAAATTTCACCCCTTATTTTATATTATTAATCCATGTTCTTCCTACCAAAATGTATCACCTCACTCTTCTCTGCATTGAACTTCATCTGCCACCTCTCTGCCCACTCCACCAACTGTCTATGTCCTCTTGAAGTTCCACATAATTCTCGTCAGCAGTTCACAACACTCCCAAGCTTCGTATCATCCACAAATTTTGAAATTGTCTCCTGCACACCAAGATCTAGTTTATTAATATATAACAGGAACAGGAAGGATCCCAATATCAACCCCTACTTATCTCACCCACCCGACCCATATACTTGAGGCCTGCAAGAAGGTATGCAGATGGCACTAAACACTGGGTCCCGGGTTCAATTTTTTAAACAGAGTTTTTACTGTCCTTCAGATGAGCTTCGCCCTGAAAGACCAGCGTTTAAAAAAATTGTAACTGTCAGCCTGACAGTTCTGATTTTTTTTACAGCCGGTCTTTCAGGTCAGTTTCACTGAGTTGCTGTGCTGTTGCATCCAAACTTCGGACAACTTCGTGGTTCCAATGTTTTTTTGAAAGGCCTTCCAGAAAACCACAAAGCTACCTGAAGGTCAGCAGCAGCAATGTAGCAACTGAGAGTGGCCTTGGTTGAAAAATGCTAAGTAAAATTTCTAATTATTTTAGAGCCAATTGAATGTTGGGGGTACAGGGGGTAGGGAGAGGAGGGTGCTTTGGGGGTTTGTGGGGAAGAGGGGGAGGTTGGGATGGATGGGGGGGCGTTGAGTGGTGGTTTTGGGAGGCAGGCTGGCAGGCGTGAGTTGGATGGAGGTTGAGGTGGGGTTGGGAATGAGGTGGGAGGATTTTGGGGGGTAGGGTGGGGGTGTCATTTTCAAGGTTTAGTACCACAAAATTAAAAACTGTACACTTCTCAAAATTCACTTTTGTATTTAAATCAGTATATAAATAGCAGTCTTAATTTTCATTATGCCCTAAAGTAGATACAGTTCTGATGACATGCTGTGTTGACGTGCCAGACACTTGAGAATCTTGGGCCTCATCAAAATAAATGGAAGATACTGAAAACAGGGTGTTGACTCACTATCATCCACCTTATTACTCTTGCAAAGTCTGGGAGTGAAATCCCTATTTGTCACTAAAAATTGCTTAAAGAAAGGTTTTACAAATCTCTACTCCATCACAGGTTCACCTCACCCTGCACCATCCCATTTAAAAACTCACAGAAGGTGGTCACCCTACGGGAATAAAAATTCTTTGGGGTTGAAGATTCCCGGTTATCCATTGTAACTTTGGCAAAAATTAATCCATTGAAATCCTAGAGAAACAGCAGAAAGGACTTTTACCATAAAGGTCCTTTATAGAAACCCAATGACTTAAGTACTTCTAGAAATGATTTATCTCAGGATATTGCCCTTGAGAAGTTGGTGGTGAGCTGGCTTCTTGAACCGCTGCAGTCCATGTGTTGTAGGATCGCCCACACTGCTATCAGGAAAGATTGTTCTTAGGTTAAATATTCTGTCTCTTGTTCCTACTCCAAGTCTAAATCCAGTCTGCATTTCACCAATTGTTACTTCAAATGTGGTATTATTTCTTTCTATTAAAATTTTCAAGATCACTTTAATGAGATGACTCATTAAGCTTATGGCTTTAAAATGATTGCATTCTATTGCTTTAGATTTCTTAGGTAACAACGAATAATGAATGTCTCAAGTTACTTGGAAAATATCCTTTGGTATATATTTGATCACAAATTTCTGTTATCACTTCTAGTTCTGTTTCTCCAAGGGCTTTCAGATTTACTGTATTTACTTCATCTATGCCTGGAGCTTTTCCTGTACTCATCAATTTCAATGCATTATTTACCTCTGATATCATAATGTCTGGTCCATTGTTTGCCTCTATATCTTGAGAATTCTCTCGGTCATTGAACAATTCACTTATATATTCTGTCCATCTTTTTGCTACTGCAACCCTTTCGAAGAATATTTTACCAGCTTTGTCTTTTATGCACCCATTACCTGTTGTTATCCCTTTCTTTCTGTCAAAGATTTCATCTTCTGGTGCATAACTCTCATTTTGTGGTTTCTTTCCAGCTCTAATACTTCATCACACATCTGATTATACCATTATTCTTTAGCTTGCCTACATGTATTCTTCATTTTCTTTTCAATTTCATCATTCTCAGATGTTTCTTTTCTCTTCTCCTCCTAGTATCTTGCTAGTATCTCATCTGTCATCCACTCGTCCTTTTTCTTTTCCATTCTGTTAATATTTCCTCTACAGCGTGTTGTATACTCACTTTCATGCATTTTCCAATTGCTTTCTATTTCTTGTTCTGAGACCTCTATTCCTCAATCCTGAGACATTCATACTTGTTTATTACTTTAAGATGAAAATGCCTCTCTGGTGTTCTCATCCTATAGCATGCCAAGGTCTAAATAGTCGGACATCCTTTTCTTTTTTTGGTATTTTCAGTTTCAACTTAATTTTTGCCACAAGGAGGCAAATGATCTGAATTTATTTTCTTGCCAGGATACATACGAAAGTTCGTCAGACAGCTTCTTTAATGTTGTTTCACCATCATATTTTCTATTTGATTGCTATACATATCACCTGGACTTCTCCAAGTGTACACTCTTTGTTTTGGTTGCTTAAAGGCATATGCCACTCTCAGATCATTTTCCTGGCAAAATTGCATCAGTCTCTCTCCTCTTCCATTTGTTGATCCAAGGCCATAATGACCAAATGCGTTCCTGATGTTCCTTCACTGATTTTAGTGTTTAAGACTGCTTGAAGCATTTAAAATCATTAAAAAACTTAACTCAATACAGCAGCTACCTTAGTAAAAAGGGGGCATGTCCTCACCTTGCCTCGAATCCCCTACACTGGTCAGACTTACCCTGGATTGCCCATTGTTGCTTCAGCCAGGGTCAGATGATACGGCTGAAAATGGCTAGTATCATCAGGTCAAAGAAAGTTTGTAAGCAGCAGCAATGTGTCCAGCACTGCAGCTGACAAAAAGATCTAGGCCAAGGGATTCCCAAACCACAGAATGAGATTTTTGGGGCTGCTAGCTCCAAGGCTGTAATGGTGGCAGTGGAGCGGAGACTCTATCAGGAAAGTCCTGGGACTGCTCAGAGGTCCTATGATAAGCACGCTTGACTTTTTATTCCCCAGTTTGCAGTTCGCTGAAAGAGGAGCGAACAAGCTTCAGACAGGCAGCCTCAGTGTCTGTCGTGAGTGGCTTGATTTTTTACTGGCTCGCAGTTCGCTGGGAGGGGAGGGGAAGGGAAGGGAATGAAGAAGCTTCGCACACACAGCCTCAAAGATGTCACATTGGAGATTAGATGTGCGCTATCAACCACAATACCAGGCTTTGAGAGATTGTGTTGTAACATGCTTGCCCATGTGTCTCATTAGACCCAGTGAGTAGGTAATATTTTCACAAAACAGTTTAAAATTAAAAAACGTGATTTTAGGCCCCAAATTTTCACAGCAGATCTGAAGCATTTACACCAGGAAAAAGCTAAGGAAGCGCTGATCAAAAGCGTTGAATCTGATTCCAACACTTTTTGATGCAGTGCTTTCCAGATTACAACAGATCACTGCTGTTGTTGTTGTTGCTTACACTAGTGCCTGTGGTACGCTGCACACTTCTGGTGTGAGCCTAGAAGGCAGATCATGGTGTCAATCAGCCTGTGGTGTTAATTTGATGTTAATGGTGCCATTTTGGAGTTCAATGCTTAACCTTATACGCTGAACATGCTGACCAGTACAACATAAAGAATTCATCAATTTTTTATATTCATTCACGGGATGTGGGCTTTGCTGGCCGGGCCAGCATTTATTGCACCCCCCTGAATTGCCCTTGAGAAGGTGGTGGTGAACTGTCTTCTTGAACCGCTGCAGTCCCTGTGGTGTGGGTACACCCACAGTGCTGTTAGGGAGGGAATTTCAGAATTATGACCCAGCGACTGAGAAGGAATGGTGATATATTTCCAAGTCAGGATGGTGAGTGGCTTGGAGAGGAACTTGCCGATGGTGGTGTTCCCATGTGTCTGCTGCCCTTGTCCTTCTAGTTGGTAGTTTTCGTGGGTTTGGAAGGTGTTTTCTAAGGAGGCTTGGTGAGTTCATGCAATGCATCTTGTAGATGGTACGCACTGCTGCTACTGTGCGCCGGTGGGGGAGGGAGTGAATGTTTGTGGATGGGGTGCCAATCAAGTGGGCTGATTTGCCCCGTATGGTGTCAAGTTTCTTGAGTGTTGTTAGAGTTACATTCATTCAGGCAAGTAGAGAGTATTCCATCACACTCCTGACCTGTGCTTTGTAGATGGTGGACACACTTTGGAGAGTCAGGAGGTGAGTTACTCGCCATAGAATTCCAAGCCTCTGACCTGCTCTTGTAACCACAGTATTTATATAGCTAGTCCAGTTCAGTTTCTGGTCAATGGTAACCTCCAGGATATTGATAGTGAGGGATTCCATGATGGTAATGCCACCAAGGAACGATTGTTAGATTTTCTCTTGTTGGAGATGGTCATTGCCTAGCACTTGTGTGGCGCAAATGTTACTTGCCAATTGTCAGCCCAAGCTTGGATATTTTCCAGGTCTTGCTGCATTTGGACATGGACTGCTTCAGTGTCTGAGGAATCAGGAATGGTGCTGAATATTGTACAATCATCAGTGAACATCCCAACTTCTGGCCTTTTGATGAAAGTAAGGACATTGATGAAATAGCTGAAGACGGTTGGGCCTAGGACACTACCCTGAAGAACTCCTGCAGTGATGTCCTGGAACTGCAATGATTGACCTCCAACAACCACAACCATCTTCCCTTGTGCTAGGTATAACTCCAACCAGTGGAGGGTTTTCCCCCTGATTCCCTCTGACTCCACTTTCACTGTGGCTCCTTGATGCTACACTCGGTCAAATGCTGCCTTGATTTCATGGGAGGTTACTCTCACCTCACCTCTAATGTTCAGCTCTTTTGTCTGTATTTGAACCAAGTCTGTAATAGGACATGACACCACAGCATGACAAGGAGATGAGCAAAGGTGAAGCAGAGTCTCTATGAGATGTAGCTGCAGCAAGAGAAGAAGGTTTTCTGTAGGAGGCCAAATCTGCTTATGATGTTCAGTAATAATTCTCTTACCTGGGTCTCAACAAGGATCAGTGTGTTTGATGTCCTCACTAAAATCTGCCATCTGCTACAGCCACAACTGCAGCCTCGGGGCAGGGTGAATATAGCATTGCCAGTGGCTGTGAAGAGAACCATGACATTAACTTTTATATGTTGGGTTCCTTCCAAGTTGCGGTAGGTGGTATTTTCTCCTAGTTCACTGACCATTGTTGCAAAAGGGAGGTCACTGAGGCTCTGTATTTCAAGAGAGATAAACACGTTTTTTTCCCTTGTGCCAAAGAGAAGGAGCTGGGATGAGCAATAGAGCTCAGTGAGGATTGAAGGCCTCCCATGTTGCAGGATGCCACTGACTTTGTTTTGCTGTCACCACATACCAACTCTGAGATGGGCTGCTACTGAAAGGGTTTTCAGGGCCTCAGTGTTCAGCTGGTTTATGATGGTATGAATAAAATCATGCAGGTTAGTGCCTAATATCCTAGAAGCAGCAATGATGCCTTAATTATGCAGTCATCCCTGTGCTATCTGCATTTGAACCACCACAACAAACCAGAGTGTAACTATAGAGTGACAAGGGCTATCCTTTGATGATTTGGCTCATTACCCTGTTGCGCAATGCATACATGTGGGCAGCATGCATATAAAGCAAATCATGTCATAATATATATATAAGAGCTCCTCACACATTCATTAAATATATAGACATATGATAAATATATCTTTAATCCGAGTACTCTACTGCGATACCCTGCAAACCTAGTTCAACACTGGTATCTGCAGCTATAATGGCAGCAGTTTTAGCCTGACTGGCAACTAGCTGAGATAACACAGCAGCCTGAAATTGCACAGCAGTGGGTTGAGCTTGCAAGTCTTCAGTCTGAGATTCTGGATGGTGGGTGGCTTCTGCTTGTGCAGCAACAGAGACTGTGATATCGGCCATAATTCACTGCATCTTGGTTGGGCCTGCAAGTATTTTCATGTAGTTAGTCACCACTTCCATGCTGGAGAAGGATGAGCTCTAAGCTCTGCGCAAAGCCCAGTGTCAAGGTGGTGCTGGACTTTTCCTTGCTCCTTGATGTTGACTGGCAGATCCATCAATGCACCAGTCAATGTGCATATCAATCAACCTTTTCTATAAGCTGCACCATCAAAGTGCTCACTTGGGTCCTCTACAGTAAAATTTATGTATGCCCTTGGCCTCTGGGAAGCTAGCACCTGGGCTACCCTTGTCCCTATCCTGGCTGCAGACCACTTGTGCCTGGTGTCTCACCATAGAAAACATAGTAAACTGGAGCAGGAGTAGGTCATTTGCTCCTTTTAACCTGCTCGCCATTCAAAATGATCATGGCTGATCCTCTAACTCAACACCATAGTCCCAATCTCTCCCTGTACCCCCTGATGCCTTTAAGAGTCCAGAAATCTATCTATTTCCTTCTTAAATATATTCAGTGACTTTGTCTCACAGCCCTCTGTGGTAGAGAATTCCAGAGGTTCGCCACCCTCTGAGTGAAGAGGTTTCACATCACTTCGGTCCTAAATGGCTTACGCTGTATTCTGAGACTGTGAACCCTTGTTCTAGACCCCCCCAACGTTTCAATGAGAAGCCGTCTCATTCTTCTAAACTCCAGTGAATATTGACCTAGCCGACCCAATCTCTCCTCATACGACAATCCTGTCATCGCAGGAATCAGTCTGGTGAACTTTTTGGAATTTTTAGAATTTTTAGAAAGCTTTTGATAAAGTCCCACATAAGAGGCTAGTGTGCAAAATTAAAGCACATGGAATTGGGGATAACATATTGGCATGGATTGAGAATTGTTTAGCAGACAGGGTAGAGAGAGTAGGAATAAATGGATCTTTTTTGGAGTGGCAGGCAGTGACTAGTGGGCTACCAAAGGGATCAGTGCTTGGGCTCTAGCTATTCACAATATATATCAATGATTTGGATGAGGGAACCAAATGTAAAATTTCCAAGTTTGCTGACAACATGAAACTTGGTGGGAATATAAGCGACGAGGAGGGTGTTAAGAGGCTTCAAGGTGATTTAAACAGGTTGAATGAGTGGACAAACACATGGCAGGTGCAGTGTAAAGTGGATGTGTGAAGTTAGCCGCTTTGGTAGGAAAAACAGAATGGCAGAGTATTATTTAAATGGTTATAGATTGAGAAATGTTGATGCACAAAGGGACCTGAGTGTCCTTGTACACCAATCACTGAAAGCAAGCATGCAGGTTCAACAAGTAGTTAAGAAGGCAAATGGTATGTTGACCTTCATCACAAGAGGACTTGAATACAAGAGCAAGGATGCCATACTGCAGCTGTACAGGGCCTTGGTGAGTCCACACCTGGAGTATTATATGCAGTTTTGGTCTCCTTACTTAAAAAAGGATATACTTGCCTTGGAGGGAGAGCAGCGAGGTTCACCAGACTGATTCCTGCGATGACAGGATTGTCGTATGAGGAGAGATTGGGTCGGCTAGGTCAATATTCACTGGAGTTTAGAAGAATGAGACGGCTTTTCATTGAAACGTTGGGGGGGTCTAGAACAAGGGTTCACAGTCTCAGAATACAGCGTAAGCCATTTAGGACCGAAGTGATGTGAAACCTCTTCACTCAGAGGGTGGCGAACCTCTGGAATTCTCTACCACAGAGGGCTGTGAGACAAAGTCACTGAATATATTTAAGAAGGAAATAGATAGATTTCTGGACTCTTAAAGGCATCAGGGGGTACAGGGAGAGATTGGGACTATGGTGTTGAGTTAGAGGATTCAAATCCACTGATTCTCATTTATCTATCTGCTAGTTAAGTCCTCAAAAACTCCAGTGGGTTTGTCACACATGATTTATCTTTCATAAATCCATGTTGACTTTATCTAAACCCACTGATGTCTCCTAAGTCCTAAGTGTGCTGTTATTACATCCTTATAATAGACTGTAGCGTTTTCCCCACTACTGATGTTAGGCTATCTAGTCTGTAATTCCCTGTTTTCTCCATTCCTCCTTTTGTGCAGATCTCACCTCTAAACTATCCTCTGAAGTATGTGCAGTGTCAGTATCTGAGCAGGTGCCAGCACATTTGAGAGTGACTGATGGTGCTTCTTCATCATCACTGTCTTCCTGATCTTCCAGTTCTTGCTCCTCCATCTCTGCCTGGCCAGGTTGTAATTCTTGGGCATGTGAATGGAGAAAAACACAAGGGTTGTGGTTTTCAAAACAAGAGGAGAATGTTTACCCCAACTGCAGCTCTTACAGAAGAGTTTATGAGCTGAGGGGGAAGTGGGATGTGAGAGGGAGGATAATGTATCAGGATCACATCATTAGCGATGGTCAATCCAATGATGGCCACTGTCTTCTATGTGGGTTAGGATATGAATAATGTGCCCATCCACTGCCAATAAGGTCATACTATCTCCAACTTTGTGCAGCCTGCCCTGCAAGGGAAAGAAAGATGTATGTCAGTTAATGTTAAGCAGCCTGTTTGGGTGATGTAGCTGTCAAAGTTGAATAACTGTCAGTGCATGCAAACTGGGAGATGCAGCTATGGGCCTTGCAGCAGTGCTAAGTGTGTACAGATGAGGTGAAGCTATGGATGTTAGGTATGAGCTCTAATTGAGTAAGATTGTTGGTAGGTGAGTGATGGCAGTGTGGTGCATTGAGCAGTGAATGAAATTAATGGTGCAGTTGGTGGAATATTACAGAATCTTTACAGTGCAGAAGGAGGCCACTTTTTGAGTCTGCACTGACTCACTGAAAGAGTAATCTACCTAATCCCACTTCCCTGCCTTATCCCCGTAATCTTGCACATTCTTTCTTTTCAGATAGCAATCCAATTCCCTTTTGAATTCCTCGATCGAACCTGCCTCCACCGTCCTCTCAGGAAGTTTGAGTGAAAGAATTTTTCCTCACATCACTTCTACTTCTTTTGCACATTATTTTGAATCTGTGCCCTTTAGTTCTTGATGTACTCTTGAGAGGGAACAGTGTCTCATTATTTACCGTGTCCATACCCCTCAGGATCTTTTATACCTCGATCAAGTCTCCTCTCAGCCTCTCTTCTCCAAGAAAAACAGACCCAACCTCTCCATTCTGTTCTCAGAACTACAGTTGTTAATCCCTGGAATCATTCTTGTGAATCTCCTTTGGACTCTCTCCAGTGCCTTCACATCCTTCCTCAAGTATAGCACCCAAAACTGGACACAGCAGACCAGGTGAGGCCTAACTAGTGTTTTATACAACTTTAACATGACCTCCTTATTCTTGTACTCAATGCCCCTATTAATAAAACCTAGGATAACATATGCTTTATTAACTGCTCTCTCAAAATGCCCTGCCACCTTCAATGACTTGTGTACATATATACTGAGGTCCCTTTGTTCCTCAACCTCCTTTAGAAGTTCGCCCTTTATTTTATACTTTCTCTCCATATTCTTTCTGCACACTTCTCTGCTTTGAACTTCATCCACCATTTATCTGCCAAATCCACCAATATGTCTATGTCCTTTTGAAGTTCAAGACTATCATCATCACAATGACAATACTTCAAATCTTTGTTTTATCCACAAAGTTTGAAGTCATGCCCTGCATACCCAAGTCTAGGTCATTAATATATATCAAGTTGAGCAAGGGTCCCAACACTGACCCCTGGGTAACTCCACTACCCAGACCTTCCCTCAATCTGCAAAACAACCATTTATCACTACTTTCTGTTTCCTGTCACTCAGCCAATTTCTTATCTAAATGCCTAGTTCCCCTTTTATTCTATGAGCTGGAATTTTGATCACAAGCCTGTTGTGTAGCACTGTACAAAATGCCTTTTGAAAATCCATATACACCACATTAATGCATTACCCTTATAAATCTTCTGTTACCTCTTCAAAAAACTCCAACAAGTTAGTTAAACATGATTTTCCCTTAATGAATCCATGTTGTCTTTCCTTAATTATCCCGCACCTGTCTAATTCACTGATCTTGACCATTCACGTGAGGTCACTGAAATCCTTGTTGCTTCCAGGTTCTTGGTGCTAGATTCCTGGTATTGATTGCTATCTGCTCCCACTGCCTCCACACAGATTGCCCAGAGGTCCTTCTTGCTCCTCACTTGGATAGATGACCTCTCCCCTCCACTAAGGCACTCAGAGCAGTATCAGAGAACTTGGAGCATGCTTTCTGAAATGTTGTGTCTTAATTCAGTGTTCTTCTTGCTCATACTCTTTGCTACAACCAGTTCCAGCACCTGTTCTAGCCAAATGTTCTTGCCTTGTAAGAGGAACAAACTGGCTTTAAATATCTGTTTCACTGGGTTGGTCTTGTCTTGTTTCTTTATTTACCCCTGCATGTTGCAGTCGGATGGTTGTTAGGCAGCCTTTCTTGACTCATTTGAACACATATTTTGTTTCTTTACCATGCCTATTTTACTCTCTTTGGCTGTTGCGTCATGAAATATTCTGTCATTTAACCTTCCCTGTCCTCCATTCTATCACAGACCTTCTCATTCATTCTTCTTGACCCCTCACCACTAAAAACACTTTAATTTCTACCTTTCTTCAGTTTTGATGAAAGATCATCATCCTGAAACATTAACAGTATTTCTCTATACAAATACTGCCTGCCCATGAAGGAATGTAGCTATAAATACAAAATTATATAAGAATCCAGCTATAAATAAGGGGCTATAAGATTAAAAATAGTGATTCCCCTATGAAATAGAGATTAAAAGTTTAAAGAAGGATTATTAAAAAAAGAGATATGTTGGAGCTTTTCATCTTGCACTCATCAGGACACTTTGTGAGAATACCATTATAAAGGGGAAACAACAATTTGTACTGTATGAGAAGAGATCGGAGGGGGTGGCGGGAGGTCCAGGGTTGGAGTCTGGGAAGTCAGAGGTTGCCGGTGGTGGCAGGCCTCGGGTCTGGTTGGTTCGGGTCGGACCTGGGTGTGATGGAATGATAGAATGGAGGGTATTGGGCCTCGGTGAGTTGGGGGGGTGGTGGGGGTGGATGGGAGTCAGGCCGCGGGTCAGGTTGGGTCCAGGCAGGGGGTGTTGGACCTCTAGTCCAGCCTGTGGGGCGAGGGGGTAGGGAGGAAGAAAGTCGGGCCCGCCGGGGGTGGGGGTTGGTGGATGGCGGGCAAGGTGCCTGGAGAAGTCCCTGTGGCATTGCGGGAAATCCCATTTGGGGCAGTTGTCAGGGGAAACACCTGGGGGAGGGGGGGTTCTGGGCTGTGGAGGGAGACCCAAAGGGGCAGGCGGAGTTGAAGGGTGTCTCGTTGATGGGTTGGTGCGAGTCTGTACAATAATTAATCAGAAGTTAGAAGTGGTTTTAGCCCTTCTAACTTTTTCTGGGTAACTGTTGGTGTACCCCAGTCTGAAACATCTGAAGTTCACAACTTGAGACGGTGCATTTTCAGATGGTTCCCAGTGCAGAGCAATTGCCTAGGGGAAGTTTGCACTTCTGGACAAGTGCTGTGCAAACCTTACCTCTGAACTTCTGAAAGGTATTCCCCTGCGGATCTTTGGGGTACCCCCCAAGCCATCTTCCCAACCCACCCACCCCCCCATCCCCACCCCCACCACCACCCCATAATACAACACCCAGGAGCTCGTAAGTTATGGCCCATTAACAACTCTGTTTCTCACCAAGGATGCTGCCTGACCTGCTGACCATTTCCAACATTTTTTGTTTTTATTTCAGATTTCCAGCATCTGCAGTATTTTGCTTTTGCATTTCATTTAAATAGCACAGGGGAGCTTTAAATGTAGATGACGTGCAAATTTGGGCCTACTGCTGAAGAGTGCAGTCACTCAGCTGCGCTGGCTACATGCAGTTATCATCAAATTAGCAGGCAGCACATAGTTTACCTGCCACTGACGAGGGAAGCAATGGATATAGATTAGTTAGACATTACAATACCCCTATAAAAACAAAAAAACTGCGGATGCTGGAAATCCAAAACAAAAACAGAATTACCTGGAAAAACTCAGCAGGTCTGGCAGCATCGGCGGAGAAGAAAAGAGTTGACGTTTCGAGTCCTCATGACCCTTCGACAGAACTTGAGTTCGAGTCCAGGCAAAGGTGAACAAGGCAACAGAGAAATCCGGAAATCTTGTCGCAGAGAGGAACAGAACTTCTTCAAGGAGGTAGGCATTTCTTGAAGAGCAGTGGCAGTCAATTAAACACAGAGATAAAAACAAAAAAACTGCGGATGCTGGAAATCCAAAACAAAAACAGAATTACCTGGAAAAACTCAGCAGGTCTGGCAGCATCGGCGGAGAAGAAAAGAGTTGACGTTTCGAGTCCTCATGACCCTTCGACAGAACTTGAGTTCGAGTCCCCTGGACTCGAACTCAAGTTCTGTCGAAGGGTCATGAGGACTCGAAACGTCAACTCTTTTCTTCTCCGCCGATGCTGCCAGACCTGCTGAGTTTTTCCAGGTAATTCTGTTTTTGTATTACAATACCCCTGGCTTTTATTGGACCTGTCCAATTTTTACAGTCTATGATTCAATTGATCACCACCAAACTCCAAAGCCAAGAGCATGTTCGCATTGGCATACCTCAGGCTTAAGATGATATAAACTGCAACCTTTGTTTGTTTACAAGCCCTTGTGGTGCTTCTGAGACAGAAACTCTAGGTTCAAGTCCCACTCCATGACTTACTAGACAAGGAAGGTGTGTTCATAATATGACCAAATATGCGGGAGGCGGCATAGTGGTATTGTCACTGGGCTAGTATTTCAGCAGACCCAGGGTAATTCGCTGGGGAGATGTAGAAGAGTCATACGGACTTGAAATGTTATCTCTGTCTCTCTCTCTCCACAGATGCTGTTAGACCTGCTGAGTTTTTCCAGCGTTTTTTATTTTTGTTTCAGATTTCCAGCATCTGCAGTATTTTGCCTGTGTTTCTTCTGGTTGTTGAGTTCTTACACACTCCTTTTTCAAAACAGGAATGCTTCCAGCTTCCTTTTGGAATCTCAGTGGCCAATCAAGGTTGATTTCTTTTAGCCAATTTCACCCTAAAAGGCTTGGTCCCCTGCCTTTCAATACCAACACTGGTAGCTTTACTGACTGGCTTTCATAATGGACAGTTACTCTGCTTATGCCTTTTATTTGAATATCTTCACCCGTATATGTTTTGAGCTTGGCACCTGTTAGTTCTAAACTTAATTGATGTTCACCATTGTTCAGATATCTGAAGGTATGTTTCCCGATTACTGTAGTGGAAGTGCTGTGTCCATTTCCATTCTAACAGGTTTGCCATTTACTTTCACTTTGACAAATATTGATTCTGTCTTTCCAACTTTCAGATTAAGCAATGAGTAAATGTCTGAATTTGTTGTTTCAGGCTCTTCCACATTGTAGATTTCATTGGGCTTCTTCTTTTGTTTACAAGCCTGCTTGAATCTTTCCTTGCATTGCCTCATTATATGTCCATTTCTGTGACATAATAATAGCATTCAATTTTTTTAAACAGCGAATCGCTAAAAGGCTGCTTTTTTTCCACCTCTATTAAAATTATTCTTCAATTTTACTGCTAAATTATTTTTCTTTATTCTTCGGCTAGTGGAGCTGTTTCCCGCTTCTCAGCAGAGTCTCGCATTTTCAAGCTCTTTTCGGCTGGGGTTTCCTGCATGATTTGGAGGATGATACCATTTTTCACACCCTGTATTGCTTTTGAATCTCTTACTGTGCTTTCCATGGCCAGTGCTATCTCTAACGCCTCCTTGAAATCCAGATTCACTTCGGACAATAATCTTTTCAGAATAGTGTCCTCATCCACACTCTAAATGATTTCTGAGCATGTCGTTTAGAGTCATACCAAACTCACAATGTTCCATTAGCTGCTTCAAATTTGCCACGTAGCATGCAATTGTCTCACCCACAGTTCTATTTTGCAAATTAAACCTGAACCTCGGCATCATGACTGAGGGGTTTGGTTGAAAATCACTCTTCACCAGGTCTACCAATTCATCAATTTTTTTTGAATCTGGGGCATTGGGTGTTGTCAAACTTTGAATCAAAACATAAGTTTTGCTTCCACAAGCACCTAAGAGGATCACTCGCCTCTTCTCTTCCCCACTATTCTCAATTGTTTGAAAAAAAGAATGTGAGGTATTCTATGTAATGAGACCAAACACCTGTGGTTGGTTCAAAAGGATGAATTCTCCAAAATTGTGGCATTTTGAGAGGGGATTACTTCTTCATTTCTAACGGAGCTTGCTACTTACTATCACTGGGTGAAGTACAGTGCAGATTTCTTTCTAACTTTATTCCTTCTGCTAACCCTGTTTTATCCTCATTGCCAGTTTGTTGTAAGGGTGGCCGGTTTGCTACTATTGTCGATAGAGTTGATCAGCAGAATCTTCTTGGGTGGAAATATTAAATTTATTTACAATATACTCAGCAGTAACTACACGTATGCTTTCGACTCAAACTCTAACTCTACACTGAGTGCTAGAGGTAGCCCAGGCTACTCTCCTACTGGTTACGACAGATTATGTGATCTTCCTTACAAGTGTTATTCTTAAAGGTACATTACACACTAAATAAAACCATAATTACCACAGTTTCCAAAATATGCAATGGGCTGTGGTAATAATAGGAGAGATTACTGGTTGGCCATGTGATGGAAAAAAAATTGGAGCTATGGATATTGATGGTGAATGCTCCAATTTTTCAATTTGAGCAAAATTCAAAAGTAAAACACTGTCAGGCAACAGATGAATCCACTGTGCAGCTGAGGACTCCACAGAGGCCCATTGTGACTACCCACAGATTGCAGAGTCAAAGGACCTAGAAGGATTGAGGAAAAAACAGTAAAAAGGCAAAAATTACCTTTTAAGATTGACAGCAATCATCATCATGATCAGCACTAGTATTTCAAAAAGTAGCAGGAAGAAAACTGCAAGAAAGATCCATAGCCAGCCTCAAAACACATGGTCGCCGAGCTCAAATGAATGAAAAAAAACTTTTTAAAAACAGAAGGCAGACCTGAAAAATTGGTTTCCAGTCCATTCCTCCAATTTAAAAGTTCACCACGTGGTCCAAACTTCCTGGTTTGAAGACTTACCATAGAGAGAGCAACAGGATCCCATCAAAACTCACAGGCATGGGAAGAGCAAATACGAAGAAAAAAAAACTGTTACTGCACAGCCATTTTTAAAAGGCCAACAACACTTAAAGCTATACTCCCTTGTGTGAAAAAAACAATCATGGATAGCAAAATAACATTATCAGACCAATTTAAGCTAAGGCAAGAGTGACAACCAGACCCAACATTGGGTGTCATGGTGAAGAAGATTACAGTACAACAGGATCAAGTAAAAAATCAGAAGTACAAGTTAATACATTTATTTATTTGTTTAGTGTAGTTGCAGATGAAGTAATCCTAAGACAAGGTATAGATGAATCCTCAATGACATTTTGTATGTTATTCAAAGCCTTTGACAAATATTTTAAACTCCAAGTTGTGGAGAGCACAGACCTTAAAAATGTCTAGAACACCCCAATAAAGCATGGAAGGGGCAAGGAGACCCCCGAGTGAGGGGGGAGGGGCGGGGGGGTTTGGGTGGAATACCTAAGCAAATCAAAAGATGATCACAGACCGTGTCAGCACAATGAAGTCCATGAGCTAAAGAATTTATTACAGAAAAGAAAGAAAAGGCTGAGAAACAGCAGAAAAGCTTAAAATAGAGCTTTTTGGAAATGCCAACACATTACCCAAATTGTAACTGCAGGTGGCAGTGTGAAGTGAGCAGATGACAATGAATGAAGGAAAGCTATCTGATGTAACCCAAAAGAAACAATGTCTGCAAAAAGAAAATGAAGCTATTCCACAGGAAAATTTTTGTATCATAGCTGGAAGAACTTCGATGTTGCTCTAACAGGGCCGTTTCTTCAAACTTATTCTCTCTACAGTAAATCTTCAAACCAAGAAGTTTGGGCCACCTAGTGAACTTTTAAATTGGAGGAATAAACTGGAATCCATTTTTTCAGGTCTCCCTTCTGTTTTTAAAACTTTTTTTTCATTCATTTGAGCTCGGTGACCACTTGTTTTGAGGCTGGCTATGGATCTTTCTTGCAGCTTTCTTCCTGCTACTTTTTGAAATACCAGTGCTGATCATGATTGCTACCTGTCTTAAAAGGTAATTTCTGCCTTTTGTATCATAGCAGGAAGAACTCAACCAGTAGTACAGCCAGGCACTTCAGGAAATAGAAAAGATACCCAACAAAGTCTCTGCCCTAAAAGACTCTTTGAAAAATCAGTACATGTCCCTGGAAAAACAGGAGGTGTTAAAAAAGGTGTTCAATACCACTTTAGAAAGGAAAGCTGTGTTGGAACTATCAGCATTGAAAAAGAAATGCACTGAAGCACAGCATGAATTGGCAAGAGGTCAACAGGAAAATAATCAGTTGAATGAACAGCTGATTGTCCTTCAAATCAAGTGCAAAAGGAGTACATAACCCCTCAGCAGCATAAGAAATGAAGACTGCCTTGAACAGAAGAATGGAAGAACAGCAGAACAAACTCAATGAAACTCTGTTGAAAACTCAAGACAAAGCGATTGAGCTTCACAAAGAAAAGGCAAACCTGGTACATGACTTTCACATGCTACAAGGATCCCTCAGGTCAAAGTTTCTTCCTCAGGGAAATTATGAACAGAAGCAAAACAAATTTAATGTCACTCCGGACAAACTGAAGAATCAGTTGCTGGAGAAGACTCAGCAATGCTTTATATTCCAGGAGGAAGCTAAGACATACAAGAAAGAGACTAAAGATCTGAAGATCAGGAAACTATAAGGCAAAGCACTGGATGCCTTAAATTTGCTGAAAACCATTGAGCTTTTGAAAAATAAAATAGTTGAAATGAAAATCAAGAACCCAGAATGTCAAGAAAAAGTTGAACAGTTGCAAGGGAAAGTAGATGTTCTCACAAAAGAGCTTGAAGAGTCTCAGCAACAATCAGCAAAAAGAAAACTCAGCAATGACGAGGTTCAAGCTAACATGAACAGCATGATGTTGATGCTGGAACAGGAAAAGGAATGTCTGAGGAATCAGAATAGTTGGCTGAAAGCATACTTAACAACCAAAATTGAGAAACAAAGGCAAAATACTGCGGATGCTGGAAATCTGAAACAAAAACAAAAAATGTTGGAAAAGCTCAGCAGGCCTGACAGCATCTGTGGAGAGGAAGACAGAGTTAATGTTTCCAGTCCATATGACTCTTCTTCAGAGCCAAAGGGAAGTAGAAATGTGATGAAATATATACTGTGGGACAGGTGAAGCTGGATAGAAGGCCAGCGATAGGTGGAGGCAAAGAAGAGATTGTGAAATATGTAATAAGCAAAAGGTCAAAGAGTTGTTAATAGTGGTGGTGCTGGCTAAAGGAGGTGCTAATGGTGACATTAAGAGTGAAAAGCAAAATGTGATAATGAGAGGATCAGGGTAAGAACTCTGGAAAATGACAGATGGCCCTAGTGGGGGTGGTGGGGGGGGGGACGGTGGTGGGAAAAAAAGATCAAAAAGGCTAAAATCTGGGGATAAAATGATGATTAAAATGGAAATAAATTTAAAAAATAATAAAAATGAAAGTAAGTGGGAATAAATAAATAAATAAATAGAAAGTAAAAATGAATAAGAAAAGGGGGGCGGGAATCAAAAAGGGTTGAGGATGAAGGAGAGAGTTCATGGTCTAAAGCTGTTGAACTCAATATTCAGTCCGGAAGGCTGCAAAGTGCCTAGTCGGAAGATGAGGTGCTGTTCCTCCAGTTTGCATTGAGCTTCACTGGAACATTGCAGCAGGCCAAGAACGGACATGTGGACATGAGATCAGGGTGGAGTGTTGAAATGGCAAGTGACAGGGAGGTCTGGGTCATGCTTGCGGACAGACTGAAGACGTAAAGGGGCAGGTGTTGCGCCTTCTGCTTTCTGTAAGGACTCCATCCCATTCTCTCAGTTCCTTCGCCTCCATCACATCTGTTCTAATGATGCCACTTTCCAAAACAGTGCTTCTGAAATGTTTTCCTTCTTCCTTAACCGAGGTTTCCCTCCCTTTAGCTCTGAAGAAGAGCCATACAGACTCGAAATGTTAATTCTGTCTTTCTCTCCACAGATGCTGTCAGACCTGTTAAGTTTTTCCAGCATTTTTTGAAAATTGATGAAATCCTTGACTTCTATCCAATCTGGAGAGCATGAAAGATGGGATATGTAGTATGGAAGAGCAAATCTGAACTTCAAAAGCAGAGATATATTTATATTTCAAAAAGGACTTGGCAGAGGTGTAGTATCAGGGTGTCTGGGTAAAGCAAGGGTTAATGTGGTACTGGGGAAACAGTACCACCCATGTAGTGATGTAGAGAGTTACATGCTAGTGGCCTGTGCATAGAAGACTCTGGATGAAGCAGCACGGGGACACTGTTCAAGCAGGGCAGTGCCTCGGAGATGTATATAGTTATGAGCTATGAGCAGCTATACAAGTCTCCAGGCCTCTCTGTGAGACACCAAACAAGCTTTACAACAACCACCACCTTTTCAAGGGCAATTAGGGATGGGCAATAAATGGCCTAACCAGAGATGCCCACATCCTGTGGATGAATAAAAATAAAGAGCAGTCAACATTATAGTATATCAACAGTCAACTGGTCATAATTGCTATTTATAAGGTTTATTTACCATTTAGTAAAGAAGAATATTTTAATCAGTTAAACCATTTTTCAAAGAAAAGTAAAATGAAAACCAAATGTTTTTACATGTTGATATGTTCCATAAGAGACTGAGAAATCCTTCAAACTGTGGGAACATTATTTTTAAATCTTTTATCTTGCTAGCCTCTGAACATTTCAATTTTTTATTGTATCCTTTGATTTATTGAGAAGATGGATTTTCAACATGTGACTCAGTGATGGTGCCTTGCTGCACAATCCACTTTAATTGAATTGTATTCAATCAGCTTTAAGAGTTAAGCAGCTCAATACTTTTAGTAATACTGCTCAGTGTTTCAGGTATGACCAATCAGCGCAGTCAATATCTTGAGTAGAAGATATTAATTGGAGATGAATTTTATTGATTATAAGAAAACCAAGAGTCCACAGGGACATCTGTTTTGCTGATGTTGCATATTCTGGCACTTCACATGAGTAACTATTACAATTTCTAATAATAATTCTGAGGAAGTTAAACGAAACATGAAAGAGGAAGAGCTCAGAATTCAAGAAGCAATCCAAGTCAGTGAGGCTGTCACATTCTCAATAGAACTCAGTTTTTAATTTAGTCAATTTCTGAATTGTATAACAACGTTATCAACTCTGCCCTGTCCAGACAGCCACACACAAAAGAAGAGAATGAATGTGAAGCACAAAGTAGTTGTGAAAGAGTGCTTTGTTAACAGAATGTTAAAGTTAGAAATTCGGTGCAAGTGGGTATTTGTGCAGAGGGAGGAGGAGGTGCTATTTTAAAACTTTTTTATTTAATCTCTGGTAGCTGGTGAGTGTATACCTTTTGTCTCCAAGTTAAGAGAATGTGACTTGCTATTAAGTTAGTTACTTAAATGAGATAAACCAAGTAATTAATACAACTAATCAATTCAATTAAAATTCACTGATCAAATAAATAAATAAAGATAGCAAGATATGGCAGGCAGATGGTGCGCCATGAGTGTGTCATGGGGGAGCATTTGCAGAGCATTGTAATCCTGGACAACTGAGCTGCCTGCAGTTTGAAGAATATTAGCTCAGAGTTGTTGAGCGTGAGTTCAAACTGCAGATATTGCAGGGCAGCAGGGAGGGGGGAGAGTTACCTGGATACTTTGTTCTGGGAGGGTATGACACCCCTTAGGTTAAGTGGAACTTTAGAGTTGGCCAATGATCATGGAAAGGAGGTTGTAACTGCAAGAAAGCCTGGTATGGGGCTCCATGGTGTAGTGATGGAGGAGCCTTGGCCTTTGACTTTGACAAGGTACTTTCTGCCTGTATGGTTGGGAACAAGGGCAGCAGAGTGGATAGGCAAATTGACCACATTACCATGGTTCAGGATGTCATTCAGTTAGGGGGAGTGAAAAGAGATAAGGGGAACAAACCCTGTCCCTGCAGCTGCAACCAGGAGTTTAAAAATGTGTTGCCAGCCTGGTAGCAGGGTCTGGGACATCTTCTTGTGGTTGGACAAGAACCTAGAGTGGGAGGAGTTGGTCCAGTTCTCATGGTCCATGTGGGAACCAACACTAAATGTAGAATGACGAATGCTGTTCTGCTGAGAGAGTCTGAGGAGTTAGGGTCCAAATTAAAAAGCAGAATATTAAGAATATTGATGACTGGGTTGTTACCTGAGCCACATACCAATTGGCAAAGAGATAAACAGATTAGAATGTTAAATATGTGATTGATGGAATGGTGTAACAGGCAGGAATTTCACTTCATGGACAATTGGCAGCAGTACTGGGGAAAGAGAGGGTTGTTTTATTGCGAAGTGCTCCACTTATACTGGACTGGGATTCATGTCTGGAGAATCAAATAGTGAGGGCTGTAGACAAGGCTTTAAACTAATAGCATTCTGGAAAGGGTAAATTCAAAAGTAAGAGGAGAAATGTCAAGCTGTAGAGCAAAGCAGTGTTTTGGGTAAAGTAAGCAACATGGGTCAGGAAGGGACAGATAGACTAACAAAGATAATGAGGGCATTATTGACTAAGTTATGTCAGGGAAAATGAGAAAAAAATCAAAGCTAAAGACACCATGGGTTGAATTTTGCTTTCATGTGTGTAGACGTGCGCCCGACACGCTTGAGCGTGAAATAGAGCGCGATGATATCAGATGAGTGTCCCAATGTCATCACACACTCGCGCGATATTTCGGTCGGCGGGCATGCATGAGAGTCGGCAGCGTCCCCGCCGACAATTAAGAGGCCTATTAGGCCATTAAAGTAGCAACTGACAGCGATTTTTCACTGCCCGTCCAAAGTTACGGTTGGCGGGCAAGCAAATCGGCCAGGCGGCCTTTGCCTTTTTGAATAAACCTCATCCAAGGGTGGGATGAGGTTTCTGAGATTAATTTAGAAAAAGATTAAAATGTTTGGACAGAATTTTCAGCATCTGTATGTTGAGGTGACTCATTCTGATGCTCGGACATTTTTTTCCAGATTTTAAATTCTGTTTTTATTGATCTTAAATTTGTCAGCTCCCTGAGACAGCTCTCTGCCTTCAGGGGGCTTTGTGTGAGTGCTTCCCCGCACCCGCACTGACCATGTGAGCGCTCACCCTCCTCCCACCACCGCCCCAGAAGCACTGAGCCTTTCAGCACGCCTTTCACTCTGGCTGCCCGTTGATTGGCCAGCCAGCGTAAAATCGCGGTCAGGGGCTGATCGCGAGCAGCGGTCCGTTACCTGGCCACTCTCGGGCCCGCTGATCGTGGCCGCCCACCAACCCAAAAATTCTACACCATATCTGGATGCATGAAGCATTCACAACAAATTAGATGAATTAATAGCAAGATAGAAATTAATAGCACTTACCTAATAGCCATTGCAGAGATGTGGTTGCAAAGTTTACAAGGTTAGAGCTAAATATTCCAGAACCCCTAACTTGTAGAACAGATCAGCAAAATGGAACAGGAGAAGGGGTAGCCCTAATAATAAAGGATGGGATAAAGACACCAGAGCAAAAGGATCTTAGATCAGGAAATCGAGAAGTGGATTAGTTTGGGTGGAGCTAAGGAACAGCAAGAGGCAGAAAATATTGTTGGGAATTGTGTATATGCCCTCTAACAGCAATTGTAGTGGAGGGCAGGATATAAATCAGGAAGTTAGAGGCACAAGGAATGAAGATTGGGGGATTTTAATCTTTATTTAGATTTGGAAGACCACATTTGCAGTGATAGTGTGGAAGACAAGTTCATGGAATGAATACAGTATAGTTTTCTGGATCAGTATGTTAAGGAACAAACTAGGGAACAGACTATTTTAGATGTAGGGCAGGATTTTCCACCCCAGACCACTGTCAGGACCGTCTGGTTTCACCAAACGTCAATGGACTTTTGTCTGGGCCATCGAATTTCCCCTGGTGGGTCCCGCCATGAGGGGGCAGGAAATTCCTGACCTTAGTGTCATAGTGTCATGGCCAGAATTTTCTCATCAGTGTGCAGGGGCGGGCCCCACACGCCGACACGTTAAGTGACGCGCGGTGGCGTCGGGTGAATGTCCCGACATCACCGCGCACCATCGTGATATTTAGATGGGCGGGCATGCGATGTTCTCCGATGCACGCCCACCATTAACTAATCATTCACTTAAGGCCCTTGAGGCAGCAATTGTCTAGTATTTTTCGCGGCCTGTGTGATCTTCAGGATATCGCATGGGCGCAACCAGCAGACGGGTAGGGCACATTTGTATAAACCTCATCCACGGGCAGGATAAGAGGTGTGAGTGGGGTCATGAGTGGTATTTGTCATATATTTAATTGTGAAAGTTACTGATACTTGCCTGTGTGAGCAGAAATACTTCAAAACACTTCACAGCTGCTTGAACAGGACTAAGAGCCTTCAGGCCAGGACTCTTGAGAAAACATCATTTCTGGGGCCTTGCTGGTTTCAGGAAGCCTTCTCTTAACCTGGGAATGGGAGTTGTGCTATCCACTGGAGGCACCTCCTCTGAGGAGGAAGGGAGGGCCAGAAGGGGGAGGAGGCCAGTATACCACATTCAGACTTCAGGGGAGCCACTTTTGGGAGGAGAAGTGCAGGCACGAGGGGCGCAGGGCCAACAGGAAGTGCAAGGCAGAAGGGGCCGCAAAAGATGCCACTATCCTGCTGCTAGGGTTTACAGGCAGCGAAGCAGCTACCCCAGTATGTCTGAGGTGCAGTGCCGAAGGAGGCTCCATCTCTCAAGGGAGACAGTCACCTTCACCTGTCAGATGATAGGCCCTGAGATCTGCGCCAACTGTGTGGGTGAGCACCTCGTGCCAATGGCGCTGAGGGTCATAGCTGCCCTCAACTTCTATGCCTCTGGCTCTTTCCAGGGGTCGGTAGGTGATCTTTGTGGATTCTCCCAGTCAGTTGTCTACACTTATGTGAAGCAGGTGACAGGTGTTCAGTTCAGGCGTGCATTGACTTTCATCCACTACCGCTGGGATGAGGCCAGCCAGACATAGCAAGCCAGAGGCTTCACAGCAATTTCTAGCTTCCCGCCGTGTCCAGGGTGCAATCGACTGTACAGATGTGGCCATCAAGATGCCAGCAGGTGAGCCCGGTGCCTTCGTCAACACGAAGGGCTTCCACCCCATGAACGTGCAGATAGTTTGTGATCACAGGATGCTGATTCTACAAGTCTGTGCAAGGTACCCAGGCAGCTCCCATGACGCTTACATCCTGAGACACTCCCAGGTGCCGAAGCTCTTCAGTGCTCCAGCTCGGCTTGATGGATGGCTGCTGGGTGACAAGGGCTATCCCTTCGGAAGGTGGCTCATGACGCCTCTCCACCATCTAAGAACAGAAGCTGAGCAGCGGTACAATAGGAGCCACACCTCCATAAGGGCTGTGGTGGAGAGAATCATCAGTCTTCTCAAGATGCGCTTCCGATGCCTGGACCGTTCAGGGGGCACACTTTAGTACCCCCCAGATCATGTGTCACTGATAGTGGTTGCATGCTGCGCTCTCCACAATCTGGTGCTGGAAAGGGGTGATGCAGCGGATGAAGAATGTGTAGACACAGTTGCTCCGGCTGCACACGATGAGTCCAGTAGTGAGTCCGAGGATGACACAGGGAAATGCTGAGGGGGTAGATGCTGACCCAGGCTAACGCCAGGGAGGCAGGGACACCTGGGAGGCTTTAATCCAATGACCTTCAGCTAGCACACCACAGATGGACCTCCTACACAAGCCAGGGCTATAGGCTCCATTCCCGATAACTGAGTACAAAATCTGCCTGGGTAAGAAAGTTAACAAAGGCCCTTGTCAATAATGCTCAATGTCAAACAACTCACTCATAACATCATGGGTTCCTGTCCCCCTGCAGAAGTAAGGAATCACCCTGAGACATGCTCATGTATCAAAATTTAATGATTTAACAAAATTAAGTTCAGAAAAAATTAATTACAAAGGTGTTACGCATGACACTAAGATGTCATGAACTAATAGTGGGGCAACATGAAACCAACAGTGAAGAACCCATGGTTTGCCTCAAGTGCCTTAAGTTTATGCTTGCGGGTTCTATGTCTAGATGCTCCCCCCTTGCTGGCACTGGCATCTGAGACAGCCTACCCACTGTGCTGGCCTGTTGGCCTTGATGACCTCGGCGGGCATCCTCTGGCCTGTGGAGCCTTTGATGGCCCCACCTGGAAGAGAGCGGCCAGTTCCACAGCTGGCTTCTCCCCAGTCGTCGCAGCCTCATTGGATCCCACGGTCACTGGCAGAAACACGGAGCTGCTGCCCTCATCCGGAGCACCCTGAGAGGAGCCCGCAGAGATGACAGGCAGTTGCTGCGCCGACGTGAGGTCACTTTGGACCTCCCTGCTCACAATAGATGGATGGGCACCGAGCTGGGATACTTGGCGTCCAAACCATCTCCCACACTAGCACTGACCAGCTGAGGTCAATGCTGCTGTGAGAGCTTGCAGGTCCGAGCTCAACCCCAGGAAGTTCTGATTGTTCTCCTGGAGGAGCCTCTCCATGAGAGTTGCCACCCTCTCCATGGAGGAAGCATAGCGCTCGGCCATGAGGTGATGCTCTGCGTGGACTCCTCAAGAACAGGCACTGGCTGCCAGCCGTGTTAAGTGACCTCTGCCAACAAGGGACGCACCCTTCCCAATTGCATGAGGTTATTGAATCACTTGCGGCACTGTACCCATGTGCGTTGCACCACATCATGGGAGCTGACTATCTGCCACCTCCTCCCAGGCACATTTGGTCAGGTTGGGGGGTGCCTCTGCCTCCCGTCGCTCGGAACAAGGACCTCCCACCTCCACCAGGAGGGCAGCTAGGCACTCATCAGAAAACTGAGGGGCACACTGCCCCACTGCCCTACCCTCCTGCCTGGCCTGCCCTACCCTCCTGCCTGGCCAGCTCCACTGTCCTCCCCTCCTGCCCGGCCAGCTCCACTGCCCTCACCTCCTGCCTGGCCAGCTCCACTGCCCTACCCTCCTGCCTGGCCAGCTCCACTGCCCTCCCATCCTGCCTGGCCAGCTCCACTGCCCTCCCCTCCTGCCTGGCCAGCTCCACTGCCCTCCCCTCCTGCCTGACTTGCTCCACTGCCCTACCTCCAGCCTGACCTGCTCTCGAGCAGCCCTCTGGTGAGCCCTTCTACTGGTCATTGTGATCAGCCTATCCAAGGCTGCCAGCGCTTCATTTACACAGGCCACCGGGTCGCCATTGGACCCAGCGGTCATTGCACTCCCGCTGTTGCCGGCCCATTCCCGCTATCCTCGGGAGTCACGCATTACGCTGGGCGGGCCTTAATTGGCTCACCCACGTAAATTGGCGGTGGGGATCCAAACACGGGTGGCAATTGGCTCCACGCCCACCCACACCCTTTCCCGACTGGCCCGCCCGACATGGGGAAAATTCTCCCCATAGAGTTTACAGCATGGAACCAGGCCCTTCAGCCCACTGAATTGTGCTGTGCAGTATTGGGCACTGTGAAAGGGTTAATTCGTAACTTTGTAGTAATGGGGCATCTTGGGGAGAGTAATGATAATATGACTGAAATTAAATAATTTTCAAACTCATTATAAATTAAGTCCAAAAATAGAGTCTTAAATCTAAACAAAGCAAACTGTGTAAGTATAAGGCAAGTTGGCTAAGGTAGAATGGAAAACAACATTAAAAGAAATGATGGTAGAAGAACAATAACTAGCATTTAGTTCAGGCATCATTTACAACAAATATACATTTCATTAAGACACAAAAAACCCATGGAAAAAAGTGGCCCAACACATCACTAAGGGGAGTTAAAGATAGCATTATATTAAAGAAAGAGGCTTATAATGTTCTCAAAATGTGTAGCATGCCTGAGGGTTGGGAGGATATTAGAGTTCAGCAAAGGAGGATCAACAAATTGATAAGGAAAGAGAAGAGAGAATATGAAAGCTGATGAGCAAGAAACAAAAATAATTTATATATGTTTCCATAGTACATATAGGAAGGGATTAGTGAAAGTAAACGTGAGTCCATTCGAGAC
Organism: Carcharodon carcharias; assembly: GCF_017639515.1. NCBI lineage: Eukaryota > Metazoa > Chordata > Chondrichthyes > Lamniformes > Lamnidae > Carcharodon > Carcharodon carcharias. Next base: position 132,792,222 of record NC_054477.1, on the reverse strand, counting down.
AGGGACATGAGAAATTAGAATGGGGAGTAAGGAAATGGCAGAGACAGTAAACAAAAACTTTGGGCAGAATTTTCTGGCACTGTCAGCAGAGGCATCATTACGAATGGGACAGGAAAATTTGGTGGTTGACTTTTGGATGCTCTCAAAATTTTCCTGTCCTGTCCATGATGATGCCTGTCTCTGGCAGGGTCGGGAAAATCCTGGCTTTTATATCGGTCATCATGGTCGAAGGCACAAAATACATTCCAGAAATGATGGGGAGCTAAGGGTCTAATAAGGATAAAGAACTTAAAGAAAATAGTATAATTAAAGAAATAGCACTGAACAAATTAATGGGCAGGATTTTTCAGTTGGCATGCAGGGGCGGGCCCGACATGTAAAATAACACGATGATGTTGGGCGTGAATCCCAACGTCATCGCGCTGTCTCTCAATGTTTCTTTCGGTGGGCGCATGCCAGAGTCGGCAGCTCCATGCCTCAGGGAGATTTCTACGCTCTTTCATGTGCATGTGCGAAAGAGCACTGACCCCGACTCTCCTTCCTCCCTCTGCCCGCACAGGTAGCACTGAGCGCTACTGCTTGCGTCTTATGCTGGGCAGGCCTTAATTGGCCCACCCTCGTAAAATAGAGGCGCGGAGCCAATCACGGGTGGCAATAGGCTCCGCGCCTGCCCCCGCCCGCTCCTGCCGAGCCCACCCAGTGCCTGAAAAGTTCAGGCCAATGGCACAAAGTGGTAACAAGTGAACCTGATGACCTTTAACCTAGGGTTTTCAATGAGGTAGCTGTTAATAATCTTTGGAATTCTCTATCCCAGACAGCTGTGGATGCTCAGTGATTCAGTAAATTCAAGACAGATTTTGACAGATTCTTGGGTCCTGAGGGAATTAAGGGATATGGGGATAAGTGCAGGAAGGTGGGTATGAGATAGAAGATCAGCCATGATCTTGCTGAATGGTGGAACAGGTTTTGAGGACCATTGCCTTTTCCTGCTGTTAATCCTCGTGGTCTTCTGAGAAAACAAACTAAGTTTTGCATTGCAGTCCTTACTGGTGAGTCTCCTGGTTCAAGTTGTGGCATGTGCTTGAGGTTGTGTGAATTTTGCTTGGATTTTGGAATTTCATGAATTTCATGCAGATACTTAAGCTATTTTTTCATGTTCTCCTCTCTCTACAATTTAATTCTGGTCGAATGTTTATCAATTTTGCATGACTAGGGATCTCCCATATCCTTTCTTCAGTCATAATTAACATTGGCCTGGATTTTCGCTCCTGAGGCAAATGTGCAGAGTCTTGATATTTTCCGCTTGCTGCACCTGCTTTGTGATAAAGTGCCCTGAATGGCAGGATCTTCAGTCCGGAGAATGGGGTGGGCCACCGCCCCCAGGCGCAGATCAGAGGTGGCCACAGGGGCTGCCGAGTACCAAGACGACTGGTGAAAAGGCTTGCCTCAGTTCTCTGGGGCTTCATCCCAGCTGTGTTGTTAAATATTAGGCGCTCTAGCCCTCACCTCTCACATCCACTCACCCCCAACATTCACTCTCCATGCCTCATCCGTGCTAACCCATGCCCCCCCCATTGTCCAATGGCCCCTTATAGCCCCTCTGCCAACTTAGTTGCAACTGATGCCAACTCATGACCCCCTCATTCATACCCATGTCCTTCTTAGCCCAAGACCAACTTATCACTAAATCGTGACAACCCATGGCCCCTTATGCCAATTTAGTGCCAACTCACGACTCTTCACTCATCCCCACAGCCCCATATAGCCCCTATCCAACATGGTACCAACTCATGCCAACTCATGAACCCCACTCATTTCCATAGCCCCTTATAGCCTCCATGCTAACTTATTGCCAACTTCAAATGCCACTCTTCCACATGGCCCCTTATAGACCCTGTTCCAACTTAGTGCCATGTCATGCCAAGCCATGGCTCCCATCCACCACACTTTTCTCTTACACCCTCCATACCAACTCACCCAATAACCACCCTGGAAAGATCTCAGGAGCCATGCTGAGATGAAATAAAATAAAAGGTTCAAAGTATCAATTACAGACTTCAGTATGTAAAGATCACACTCATTCAAAAGACCCAGTCAAAACATTTAAATCTCCTCAAATACTTAATCCCCTATAAAACAATATTTGTATTCATAACCGTATATCAAAGACACCTAACCCCTTCATAACCTATTGGAGAGGTCAAGAAAACTGTGAATTTACAGCCCCACCACATTGTGATAATGACAGCTTGTGGAAAACAGTCAAGCAGTGATAATGCTATAATTATGGCTATGTCAACAAACATCTATTGAAACTGCAAGCACAGATTTTTTTCAATCATAGTCACAAGAATGCTTTTTCAAAAAAAAAGATTAAAGTGCTGGCCACTTAAATAACTTGACAGCTTAACAGTTCCACAGGCTCTATCTATCTTTTATGAACATTGATGTCTGCTCTAAAAAAAATTGTAGCTCACACACTGTGAGAAAAGATCCACAATCCACTGAAAATGGATTCTGTTTGAACTTAGCAATGAGTTTAAATGGCCCTGCTGTGTTCAGGCTTCCTCCATGTGTGAGTCATGTCCTAGTCCCATTCCCCTACCACCAAAAATAGGATCTGTCGGAAATGGGGAGTGGGATTCTGAACCTGGATTCCCAGCACCATTTTGGATATGCCCAAAAATCTAGGTCATTGTGCAGTTAAAAGGAGATGTTTATGTAAACGAGAACTTGATGAGATTACACAGACTCAGTGGGCCTCATCAATAAACAACCCTAATTAGAAAGTTTGCCAGCTAAATGGTTGAGATTTGATCAATTCAATCAATCAACTGTTAGGGACTTTACATGATGTAATTTACTGAAAGGACACTTAAGTATATCCATGTAGGCTATACCTTTAAACTTTAAGCAAAAATGCGATTTATGTTTAATTATCATGATCCAAGGTCATCACTGATAGCCCAGTGAGGCCTTGGCAATGTAACATCCTGTCCACCATTGAAAGCAAAAAAGATAAAAATTAAGCTGCTAAGGTAACTTTGTTACTGCAATCAAGGAGTGGAAAGAAGAACTGCAACTTCACTTACCATGGAAGGAGGGCTGCAGTCAACAAGGATGGAACCCAGTCGATCATCAGAAGGGGAGATCTGCAATCAATGGGAACTGCCCACATGGGGGTGATTGTATAACCATTTACTTTGAACATGCTGTTAGAGTATCTTTGTTGCTAAAGTAGACTAAAAAGGCAATTGTGTTTCCATTTAAATGTATTAACAGTTTTATCTTTCTTTCTTTTTTTGCTCCTTTAATAAATGGCCTTCGCCAGGATTTTCCGGTTGCGGATGGGCTCAGCGGGAGCGGCCGCCAAAAAGACCACTGCCCACGATTGGGCCCCAACTGCGCTTTCACACTGGCTGGCTAATTAATGGCCAGCCAGGGTGAATCGTGTGCTGTAGCGCTCAGCGCTGCTGGAGTGGGGAGGGGGGAAGGAAGGTTAGCGTGGAAGTTTGTGCATGCATGCGGGTGCATGCAATAAAAGCTCCCCGAGGCAGCTCTGTCTTTCAGGGAGCTGAAGATTTTAAAATAAAAAAATAAAGAATTTTAAAAAGTTATAAACATGTCCCCTCATGAACAAGGACGTGTTAGAATTTTTTTTTAGTGACTGATCGAAACCTCATCCCGCCTGTGGATGAGGTTTCACAAAAAATCCAAAGGCCGCCTGGCCGAATGCAACATTTCTTTTAATTATAACTTTAATGGTCTTAATAGGCTGCTTAATTGGCGGTGCGCACACTGCTGACTTTAGCGCATGCCCACGGACCGAAATATCATGCGAGTGCACGATACATCATCGCGTGTAATTTTACGTTCATTCGGGTTGGGCACGCTCCCACCTGATGAGCGATATATTCTGCTCTTATTTAACTTGAGTTTTTGGATGATTTATTCATTATTTCTTGTAATTTGTGGGTCAAAACAAACTGCAACCCGAGAATAGGATAGGTTAGAATAGACTTACAGGTGACACACTATAAACATTGGGGAAAAGCAGATATTGACAGAAAAGTAGAAAGCATTGGGAATGTTTCGATAAGTGGCGGAGTGTTAGGGAAAATATTGAACAGTACACCTCTAGGATAGCTGTCAGGATTTTGTCATGATCAACTAGAATTCAGAAGCTCCATATCAACTGGGAACATTTCAGATCGCAGCAAACAGGGGATGGGCCAGCTGAATGTGAAGATGTAAATGCTAATCAACAAGATGACTTGGGTAGTATATGTACATGCCATTTGAAACTATTCGCATACTACACATAGAAAATTGGGTAGGGATAGTTTCACAATGTGGCTTTAGTAGATCATGGGGTATTAGTCAACTTCCTGGTTGGCATTTGAGTACTGTGTATAATTTTGGTCACCTAGATACAATGAGGTATTCAAACTCTGGAAGACTTGAAAGGAAGAAACTTGGCTGATAGCAGACCAGAAAATAGTAAATGGCATTAAAAGAGTTATATCTTGAGGCATTGGAAAGCAAATATGTTGCTCGTAATGGCATCTGAATGGATCAGCAAAGATATTACTGGTCTGACAGGAGATTTTATATGTGTGATCCACAGGTTTAATTTAGGCTATTCTGCTTGCATGTTAGCTATGTACAATCGCCTATACTCTAAAATGTACTCTGTTCTCAAAAATAATGCTTAACTGCAGCAAAGCATCCAATGAGATACCTAAATAATTTGCTTTCCAATGAATTATAAATTGCCCAAGAGCACAGTAACATAAAGCTGGAGTTTCACATTAAATAAGGTTTCAGGCAATCCAAAACAATGTTCTGTAGTGAATATAGCTAATTTAAACTTAACGTTAAGAAACATCAATTTTTTATTCTTTTTGTAAGATTCACACACTACTACTAACATTTGAAACAGGCATTGTTTATTATCTATATAAGTTAAGATTTATGTTGATTACAAAAGTATTGAAACAATTGCCAAAATATTCTGCCATGCATTTAATAGATCAAAGGATAAGAATCACAAGTTTCAGAAGGAACATAACTTTTTTAGAGCTTATGTATCTGCAATCGGCAAAAGCAGGAAACAAGAATTTGGCCAGCTGTCTTATATGTAAGCACAATTATAAGAATTGAAATAAGGTTAATAGAAAACAACGTGAAAACAGATGACAGGTGTTGCACAAAGAAGCATTTGGCATCCCAATTCATAAAGTTTTGGCTGCACACCAGGACATGTTCAATTAGACGTGTGACAATATTAAAGCATAATTATATTCTGTCTGTTTTTAATTTATTGTAATCCAACAACTTAAAGCTGAAATGTCCAAAACTTATTTACAAAACTCTGTTTTTTGACAGAAATAGTAGCTTAGGAAGCCTACCTGTTAAGATTATTCTTCATGGTAGCTTCTGCAGTGAAAATTGCAGAGATGTCCTTTTAACAATAGAGAAATAGACTAAAATCATTGACTGGATGAAGTAGGTTTGCTTCATTGAAGCAAATGCTTTTTATATTTCCTGACCCTCAGCTCAAAGGTGTGCATTCTCGGTGCTGAATACCTGGCTGGCCATAGGCTGATAGGTGGCAGAAGTGTTTGAAAACAGTAGAAGTGCTTGAAAACATTTATCTCCATAGCCCTCCCACTGATGCCACAAACGCTAGGAGAGGGTATCACTGGAGACCAGTGGTGGGCACCTTGATTGTTGAATGAAAGAGTAGGAGGGACTTTCATACAGTTAGGAAGTTTTATTACAGCAGTTGAGGTGGAGAGAATATTTTTAAACCCTAATTCTAACTCAGACTCCACGGGCTGAATTTTGCTGTTGGTGAGCAGGGGGTGGGGCCCGCTCGCCGATGCGGGATGACCTTGGGGGGAACCCCTGGTGTCATCCCGCCCCATTTAAATCTTCAGGAAGGTGGGGGCAAAACGTTATCAGCTGCCCACCCGCCGACCTGTCAATGGCCACTTGAGGCCCTTGACAGAATCATTAAAACAATTGAAGTACCTGCCCGTCCAACCTTAAGGTTGGTGGGCAGGCCAGGAGCCCCGGCGGGAACTAGAAAAAACATGAAACCTCATCCACCGGCGGGATGAGGTTTCATGTAGGAATTTAAAAAGTTTAATGAAGTTTTAGTGTCATTTATGAACATGTCCCAGCTCATGTGACATTGTCATGAGGGGGACATGTTAAGGATTTTATTTTCTATTTTTAATGTTTATACAACTGTCAGCGACCTCCTTGAGGCTGCGTGCTCAAAGAGTGCACTCTCGCATTTGGAGAATCCCCCCCACCCGCACAGGGAGCGCATAGCGCTTCCCACCGGACGTCACGCTGGGCGGGCCTTAATTGGCCCGCCCACTTAAAATGGCAGCGGGGCCCGCTTCTCCGGCAGGGATCAGCTCCCTACAGCCGGAGATTGGGTCAGGCCCGTCCGCTTAGAAGGCAGAAAATTCTGCCCCATAAATCAGACTAGACATCCATTTAATGAAGGGCAGCTCACTCATTCCTATTCCAATATGCCCTAGTTTGCAATGATTCCACTTGAATATGGAAAGATAATGACTTGTTCTGATTTTTCACAGCAGATGTTAATGCAATAGACTCTACGATAGCTTTTTAAATGGATGCAAATATGAAAACCCTCAACAATTCAACACCGTTGTGGGACATTATCATGAGCTTTTTGTTTCTTATGCTTTCAGAAAAGATATTCAATCCACTAGGGAAGTTGTTTCCATCTAATTTGAATGCGTGTGTAATTAGGTTCTACAATTAGTGCTGATGTTTTTCTCTCTGCACGAAATGCAGCATTTTACAGCAGAAGATCAGAAACCAAACACACAAAAAAAAGCATTTTAGTGCATCATGTACAAATCTGATGCAGGGAACAAATGCAAATGTCTGCTGTAGTTCAGGAGAAGGAATTGAAAATATTTACAGGCTTTGCTTACTTTTATTATGACAATGACAATGGATCATCCAAGCACATAATGTGATTTTGCCATGTGAGCTGAGCTGCACAATCTGCAAGGGATGTGCTAGAGAGCACAGCCTTGGAATTTGATGTTCTTAAAGCCTGTAGAGAAATGTATAAGCTTGGCATTACTCATAATTGAAGTGCTTATCCCTAAGTTGAAATTTGTTCCACAAAAGACAAACATTTTTCATATTATTTCTGTTCCCTGTAGCAATCTCTTATCACATGTCAATGTTTGTGTCATAACTTAACAATTATTCACTTTTTTTAACTCTATGTCTATGTTAGAAATTTGGAATAAGTTTAGTTGATCAGTGTTTTCCAGCATGTATTTTCCTTGGCTGGTTCACTTTTGATATTTCAGAAATTGATTAGAAAAGCAGATCAAAAGTGAGTCAGCAATTTGGATGGTGAAGATTTCATTTAATTAACTTTGAGACAAGTCATGTTATTTTTCTTAGATTGAAAGTCTCATAAAGCCAGAAGATGAGAAATGTCTGCTGTGGGACCATGGGATCAATATCTACACATAGAATTATGTTTTTGAGTACTGCAAAACAATTTGCTTAGAAATTCAATCATTCTTGATGCAGAGAAAAGAATGTATGTTGATAAGTATTATAGAGTTGATCTTCCAGGCAACTTTTCTTGGTGGACACATTTAAAATTATATACATGGCAGCAGCGTTAACTACATGGGCACAATATCGAGCACAGCGGATGTGTGCCCCACCTGGCCGAGCGTAAATTGATGTGCGATGATGTCGGACGAGCGTCCCAACATAGTCCTGCAACATCTTGTTCGGTGGCTGTGCACCGGAGTTGGCTGCATGCTGGCCAACAATTAAAAAGGTAATTAAATTCATATTTACGCTGCTCGTCCAACCTTACGGTTGGCGGGCAGGCAAAGACACCATGCGGCCTTTGCATTTTATCGGAAACCTCATCCACGGGTGGGATGAGGTTTCCTAAAGCAAATAAAGATAAAATAAAAATTTTACACTTGAATTAAAAGCACGTCCCTGCTCATGTAACAAAGTCACATGAGGGGACATGCTTTATGACATTTTCATTTCATTCATTAAGTTCTTTTAAACAGCATTCATATCCCTGAGGCTGCTCTGTGCCTCAGGGAGATTGAAAAGTTCTTTTGCGTGCATGCACAAAGGCCATACTAGACCCGCCCACCCTCTTCCCCCCACCTGCACAGGCAGTGTTCAGCACTGCCACCCATATTTCACGCTGGGCAGGCCTTAATTGGCCCACCCGTGAAAAATCATGGTGCGATACCAATCGCAGCCAATGGTTTCCCAACTGCCCCCGCCAAGCAGCCCCACCAAGGGCAAAATCCTGCCCCATGTGTGCAATAAATTCTATAACTAAAGAAGAACTCTCCCCCTAGAGGTTCCCTGCGCTGCTAACTCATTGGTTTACACAGATCATGTGTTCTTACAACATAGAATTATTCTTAAAACTACATTTATCAGAATTATAATTACTACATTCCTCCCCCTTAGCTTTTCCATACATTTTGTATTTATAAGGATATTCATCTCACGACTTTACAATATTTAAACAGGTCACGAAATGACAAGTTCAGTCTTTCAGGTGGTTTTCTGATCCGTATGGAAAGTCGCGGCTCCACGACTTCAGATTCTTTGGCAGGAAACACATTCTCTGGAACTGCAACATCAGTTACCTCATTGGGCACAGGCAGTTCAGTGTCTTCCGACAGAGACATCAGGCATGTCTGCCCTTGGTTGAGCATCTTCAACAGGAACCACAGGTTCAGCAATGGTTACAGGTGGATCATCATTTTGCTGGGGTATCTCCCTTTTTGTTAAACGATCCATATGCTTATGGATGATCTGGCCCTCCACTTCCATGTGGTGTGACAATGGTCCGGTCAAAGAGCTTACTTAACCATTTAACCAAAATTCCTTACATATACTGCTTCTCCAACACTAAATTGTCTTTCACGACTATGCAAGCCATGAGTTGTTTTTTGTTTCCTTTGACTTTTCTCCAACTTCTCCTCCAAATTGGGAAGTAATAGGCTTAGTCTTGTTTGAAGATGATGCCTCATCTGTAATTCTGCATCCTCTTCCTACGTGTCTTCTTTCTACCACAGAATTTAGTTGTGGCTTCTTTTTGACTTCACTGTTGGCCAGGCTTCTTTCAGATGCAATCTCACCTTGTCTTAGTTCAGTAGTTGAACCACCCGTGACTTCATTATCTACTTGCAACTTGGAAAATTCTACTACTGTTGCTTTCAAAGCCTTGTTAGCTTCATTTAGCTGATTCTTCAGCTTCTCTGTCTCCTTCTTGTATCTGTTGGTTTCCTCCTGGAAACTTGAACATTGCAGCATCTTCTCTGCCAACTGGTGCTTCAGTTTGTTCAGAGTGACTTTAAATTCTTCCAGTTTCTCTTCGTAATTTTTCAAAGGCACAAACTTTGACCTGAGGAATCCTTGTAGTGTGCGAAGGTCTTTCAACAAGGTTTTCCTTTTTTATATGAAGCTCACTCACTTCATCTTGAACTCTCTGTCATTCAGCAGAGTCTCCTTGGGTTTCTTCTATTCTTCTGTTTTGTTTTTTAAGACAGTCTTCATTTCTTCGGGTTGTTGAATTGTTACACATTCCTTTTTCATCCTGTTGCAATCCTTGGACTCTCCAGGCTCTTTCTGAAGTACATTGCCTTGCTCCTTTTTCAAGTCAGGAACTCTTCCAGCTTCCTTTTGAAATCAAAGTTAATTTCCCTCAACCAATTTCGACATAGAAGGCTTGGTCCTCTACCTTCTAATACCATCATGGGTAGTTGTGCTGATTGGTGTCTATAATGAAACAATTGCTCTGGTGATACGTTTTACCAGGATTTCTTCACCTGTGTACATTTTTAACTTGACAGATGTTTGTTCCAAATTTAATTGTTGTGTACCTTTATTTAAATATCTGACAATGTGTTCTCCTATTATAGTGGTAGAAGCATCCGTGTCTACTTCCATTTTTAATGGTTTACCATTCACTTGCACTGTGACAATAATTGGCTCTGTCTTCCCAAATTTCATGTTGAATAATGAATAAATATCAGAATTTGTTGTTTCTGGCTCTTCTACACTACATACTTCATTGGACTTCGATTGTTGCCTGGAAGCCTGCTAAATCTCACTTTGTAATGTTTCAATAGGTGTCCACTTCTGTGACAAAATTAACACTCCACCTTTTTAAATTGCCAATCATTAGGAGAATGATTGTTTCCATGTTGATAAAAATTAGTTTCTGACTTTGCTGCTAAGCTGTTTCCTCTAAGTTTTCAGTTAGCAGGGGCTGTTTCCCGATTCACAGTGGAGTCCCAGTTTTTCACGTCACTTGCGGCTGCTTGTTCCCACCCAAATAGGAGAACAGCACCATTTTGTGACCCTTGAATCACTTATGAATCCCTTACAGAATGTTCCATTGCAAAGGCTATTTCTAATAATTGCTTAAAATCAAGATTCACTTCAGCCAGCAATCTTCGCTGAATAGCATCCTCCTGTACACCGCATACCAAACAATCCCTGAGCATGTCATTCAGAGTTTCATTGAAATCACAATATTCCATTAGTTGTTTTAATTTCACCATGTAGGTAGCAATGGTCTCTCATGGGGCTCTATTCCATGAATTGAACCTGAATCTCTGCATTGTGACTAAGTCTGGAAATGTCCCTTAATGAGGTCATCTGCTAATTCACTGAAAGTAATCAAATCTAGGGCACCAGGGGCCATAAAACTTCAAATTAAACTGTAGGTCTTACTCCCTCAAATACTCAGTAGAATTGCTCTCCTCTTTTTCTCCCCTGTGATTTAATAGGCTTGAAAGAAGATTGCAAGATGTTCTATATATTGAGACCAGTCATCTGTGGCTGGCTCAAAGGGATCAATTTGCCACACTGTGGCAGCTCGGATGAGTATATCTTCCTTTCTTTTTAATGAACTTAGATACTCACAATTGCTGGGCAAGGTACAGCAGTGGATTTGATTTATCCTCATCGCCAGTTTCTTATAAGTTTATTTTCCAGGCAACTTTTCTTCATGGACACATTTAACTTTATTTACAAGACAGCAGCAGCAACTACATGTGTGCATCAACTTCTATAACTACAGAAGAGCTCTCCCCCAGGGATTCCCTGTGCTGCTAACTCATTGGTTTACACAGATCATACGACCTTACAACACAGGACCATTCTTAAAGCTATAGTCCTATGTTTATCAGAATTATAATTACTACAATAAGCTTTAATGTGTTTAACTTCCAAATGAAAATAATGACCATTAACATTGGCTGAGATAGATTTGACTACTAGCTTACACTATAATGGATAGACACTTCTGACAAGATGGATCTCCCCATTATTATCACAGAATCCTGTCAGATGAGTGCAAGTCTTTGCCAGAGACTGGAGCTTAACAGAATTTGGGTGTGTTCACTTGAGCTAAATCAAAATTAACCCTGAGTTCATATTATTCAGATAATGGAACATTTTTGATTAAAATCCCACTTTTCTTATGACCAAGTTTATATGTTCTGAACTGGTCAAATGGACGATGCAATTAAACAGATATCGTTTTATAACAGAAACAAAAATATGTGTTCAAAGACCTTATTCCTTTGAGCTGCTCTCTTTTGGAAACTGCCATTAAGCTTGACAGTCCTTGCAGGTAGATTGACAACTGGAATGAACTTTTAATGCAATTGTGAAAAAGAAGGGTCAGGTGAAGCAAATGTGCAGCATGTTGCCAGATTATAGATTTTGTTTTAAAAGCTACAAGAAGAGAAATCAGTTTGTGCTCAACTATTGGCATGAAACCACTGAGTTGACTAAAATGGATGTCCAAAGAGGTCAGCCTGAGGACTGCCTGAAATTGTTCCTTAGGCCTTATACATTGAAAGCAGTGAGCTCAGGATACCAATTAGGTAAGCTGATGCAGCTTGCCAATCAGACCCAGGGCTGTGCCCTCCAGGCCAGGAGCTGTTTGAGATCATCTTGCAAGGTTATCTGCAGTTTCCCCCAGTGAAAGTTAGTAGCCTTCCACCAGCCATGCTGCAGCCAATGAGGTCGCACGCTACAGGAGAACTAGGACAGGCAAAAGGTGCCCATAATGGAATGTATAAGGGTGAATAGTTCAGTTTTGGATGTACTGTTGCAAATGTTGTTGGATGAGGTTGTATGGAATAGCTTATTACTGGTGAACTTTATTTCAGAGCTTTGGCCATGTAGATGCTGTGATGCTACGTTTTAGAATGATTGAAAGATTTTGCTGTTACTATGATATAAGAATGGCATTTTAGGGGAGACACAAACTAGTATCTGCTCACTTTGGTAGCCCCTTTGGAGGGCCAAATCCGTTCCTCCTGAGGTGACCTCTTAAATGCTAGGTGGTAAGAGCTGCACCATCACGATGGCTAGGTTGTGGAGGATGCAGCAGACCATGGTCAACTTGGACACATGGTCTGGTGAGTGCTGGATGACACTGCCCACAACCCACCCCTCCCTCTCCCACCCCCACACCTGCCATCTCCAAAATGATCCAGGCATCAGAATGGTTGCTTTAGAATGCCAATGGTTTGCTAGACCACATTCCTTATTGCTGCATGGCTATCATGATAGGTGCTTTGTCCTCACGTGGTTGGATGGAAGAGAGGAATAAGTAGCCAGGTGTAAAATGGGTATCCCTTATTCGCCAGCAGCCAGCCTCTGATATGTTTTGGTGGTGTAAAAATGGTGAGTATGGCTGACTTCCACAGTATGAAGACATCATGATTCCTATGAGGGTAGCAGGCATTGGCCAAGAGGATCTTCTGTTCATTGTTTCACACCAACTGGATGTGATGAAGTGTAGCCCCTGAAGTTACAGAACATCTCCCTGCTAATATGTGGGGAATGCAGTCAATTACCCCTTGGACCATTAAGGATTTTGCTAACCATGTGCTCCCTCCTTCTGCTTCATTGTCAGTGAGAAGAAGATGAAGTCTCCTCACTGTCTATACAGGGCTCCTGTCACCACAACCCCTCCCTCCCCCTCCTGATACAGCAATGGATGATGAACTCTGAGACGTTGCTGATGTCACTTCCTTCCACCTGGAAGGATTAAATGGCAGAAACATTAATGGTACTAGTGATCTTGATGGCAATCATCCATCCTTCCCTGCTGTGCTGTAGCAGATTTCATTGAGCATCTACTTGGTGAATCGCAGGCACCTCAGATGCTGCTCCTGGTTGAGGTGGAAGTAGGGGTAGGTAGGACCTACTGTCTGCATCCACCTCCCCCTACACACTGTTTTCCCTTTCTGATACCTGAGCTTCATTTCCATATAATGCTGCAGCCTGAAGGACTGTAAATATAGGCCTCATAACTTTTCTTGACAGGGTAGAAAACTCCTTTGATCTCCTTATCAAGAGCCAGCACTGCTCCCTTGAAAATCCAGGAGTTAACAAAAATCCTCCAAGAACAAAACACACTACTTCCACTAGCTCTGCTCCAGTAAAAGTAAGTCAAAAAATATATGGAAGTAGGTTGTTTTTCCTTTAAATAGCACTTGTGAGGGGGAGTTCTTTGTACATCTAAATGCATCCTTAGTTGGGGGTGAATGTCAGAGGACCTGTGTGGTTAAAAATGTCAGATCATTCATCTAATAAGCATTAGAGGCTGCTTGACTTCACAATCTGCTTACCTTACATGTTTTTGGCAGGCACACGGCATGCCCATAATAGTGGCCTGTCAGAGTGTGGCTTAAAGTGTTCCAGCTGCCATTATTTCACTTCAGGCTTCAGTGGCACTGGTGCCAGTGGTGCTATGGGACCCAATTTCAGGGCACTTGTGCCCAATATTGTTCTGGCAGCAATGATGGAAAATATAACATATCATCCACATTACCATGCAATTCTAATTTACCTACTCATATTTGAGTGTGCATATCTGACAGTTGCCTTCGCCTCACACAGAAAAAACTGGAGGTGACAGTCGGTAGCATGGAAATGCTGGACAGCTCCTCAGCCAATTCCTTGCACTCACTTTTCCCCAGAGTCGAAAGCATGCAGAAAATCTGTACTCTTATGAAGTCCCTTTGTCCACTATTTTAAGGAACAAAATCATATTCTTTCAAGGTACAAGTTCTTTTTCAGTAATCAAAAGAACCGGACTGATGAAAGTAATATCAGTTCGAAGCCTGAAGACTGTGACTGACATTGCTCCAAACCATCAAAAGACGTTAGCCTGGTTGTCAATTCCGGTTGGTCCATGCGATGATATGTGGACAGGTGACACCTGTCCTACCAATAATTGTGTAATTTCCTTCATCATGTTCTGCAACACCAAGCCCAAAAACATCCAGAAGAATTCAACATCTGCTCTGTATCTTTTTTTTCATTATCTTCTGTTTTACTTGTTTCCCCATCTCTAATTGTTTGATTCTTCATTAACTAAAAAAAGTGTAAGAGAAAATATACATATGAACATACAAAATAGGAGCAGAATTAGGCCATTTGGCCCCTCAAGCCTGATCCGCCATTCAATAAGATCATCGCTGGTCTTTTTGTTTCGAATTCCATATTCCCATTTACACCTGATAACTTTTCATTCCCTTGCCTAACAAGGACCTATCTGCCTGTGACTTAAAAATACTCAATGACCCCGCATCCACCACCTTCTGAGGCAGCGAGTTCCAAAAGTCGCACAGTCCTCTGAGGGAAGAAAATTCTCCTCACCTCTGTCCTAAAAGGGTGACCCCCAATTGAACAACAGTGCCTTTTAGTTCTGGATTCACCCATAAAAGGAAATATCTTTTCCACATCCACCTTGTCAAGACCGTTCAGGATCTTATATACTTCAATCAAGTTACCTTTCACTATTCTACACTCCAGTGAAAATGAAACCAGTCTGTCTAACCTTTCCTTCTAACATTCCAAGTATCAATCTAGTAAATAGTGAGCCTCTGAAATGCCTCAAACATATTTACATCCTTCCTTAAATAAAGGGACCAAAACTGCACACAGTGTTCGAGGTGTGGTCTCACCAATGTCTTGAATAACTGAAGCATCACATCTGTACTTTTATGTTCAATTCTTCTCCTAATAAAGGACAGCATTTCATTAGTCTTCTTAATTACTTGTTGTACCTTTTTGTGACTCAAGCACCAGAACATCTAGATCCCTTTGCACCTTGGAATTCTGCAGTCATTCTCCATTTAAGTAATACTCTACTTTTTTATTCTTCTTGCCAAAGTAAACAATTTCACATTTTCCCACATTATACTCCATCTGCCAAATTTTTTACCCAGTCATTCAGCCTATCTATATCCATCTGCAACCTCCTTATGTCCTCTTCACAATACACTTTCCTATCTATCTTTGTGCCACCTGCAAATTTAGCTACCATGCCTTCACTCCCCTCACCTAAGCCATTGATATAAATTGTAAAAAGTTCAGGCCCCTGCATAGGCTTCTGCAGGACTCCACTCATCACATCTGGCCAATCAGAAAAAGACCCATTTTTGCATACTTTCTGTTTTCTGCCAGCCAGCCAATCTTCTATCCATGCTAATATGCTCATTTTGCAGAATAACGTTTGAGGTGGCACCTTACCAAATGCCTTCTGGAAATCCAAGTAAAGTACGTCTACAGGTTCACCTTTATCCACAGCGCATGTTACTCCTTCAAGGAACTCCAATAAATTGGTTGAACATGATTTCCCTTTTACGAAACCATGCCGACTTTTCTGATTACCTATAGTTTTTTAATTGCTCAGTTATAACCCCCTTAATGATCGATTCTAACACCTTCCCCATGACAGACATCAGGCTAATTGGCCTAAAGCTTCCTGTTTTCTGTCAACCCCCTTTCTTGAATAGAGGAGTTATATTTGCTACTTTCCAGCCTGAAGGAACCTTTCAAGGATCTAGGCAATTTTGTAAAATTAACACCAACACATCTACTACTTCATTAGCCATCTCTTTTAAGACCCTAGCATGAAATCCATTAAGACCTAGAGATTTGTCAGCCTAATGATGGTTTGCTCAATGCTGCTTCCCTAATGATTGTAATTTTACCAAGTTCCTCTCTCCCTTCCACCTCCTGAGTTACAGCTATTGCTGGAATATTTTTTGTATCCTCTATAGCGAAGACAGAACCAATATATTTGCTCCTTTCAATCACTATTTCCTTATTATCTACAATAAACTCTGCATTTTCACTCTCTAGAGGACCTATTTGCTCACCAAATCCTCTCTAAATGCTCACTATATACTCTCCATGTGCACATTGTAAACTTTGAGTGATAAGAGAATACAATTTAATTGTATTAACCAACTTTTTGGGGTCAATCTACCAACCACATGCCATATTGTGGTGAATCATTGCTGTTGGAAAGTTGATCCAGATCCTAGTTTGCTGTGATATTTCCTGGTCATGGGATGACCGAAGATATATGCATTTATATGCATATATGCATTTCCTCAGAAACTGCATGCCAAATGCATGTGAGTGCAGATTCTTCTGAATTTCTGTTGAAATTATGGTGGCAAAGTGAAAGAAACTCAGGGGAAAATCCCTGACCTTAGATTAGAAAGGGTGAACTATATTAGTGAAGACAATCTTCATCAGCACAGTTAGCATAAAGATTCCACTCCCATTTCTGACCTTTAATGATCAGACGAATACAAACATGGAATGGACCTTTACACTATTGCCATTATTAGTGAAATCATTGAACATGTGCAATAAAGCATATTTGCAGGAGATTTGTGATAATACAAATTTATCTACTTTTAATAATTAATAATAATAAATAATAATTAGAGGCAGTTTCCCAAATGTTCTATAATGATGTTTTATGGAACAATTGGAGTTGGTTTATCAGCCAAAGTTTATTACCAATAATTTACCAAACTTCTACATCATAAAGAACACTTGGAAAAAAATGAGCTGAGAATCATTAATCCCTTTGTCTCGTAAAATCTGATCACTACATATAAGTATTTTTCACCAGGTGATTACAATTGATCCAATTTAGGATTTAATGTATTGAGTTCCTTAGTGTATGTTTATGAAACCAAAATTTAATCCAGTTTAACAAATTCCCACACTAAGTGACAATATTCGTAATTATTGGGCCATTAGATCATGCTGTTGGCAAAATTAATGGTGCAGAGTGGGGTATAGTTTTAGTTTGGATCTTAGTTATTTTGATAAGCATATCAAACAGTGAGCCCTGATATGCAATGTACTGCAGCCTACATCGGAAGGGTTTGTAATTTTTTTTAAATGACTGATTGAACCTAAGGCATATTTCACAATTAAAATGATTAATATTGTTATAATTACAATACAAATTACTGTCATTTATATTTGTTTTCATAATGCCCTAGAAGAATATATTAATTATTTTTGCCACTAATGCAATTAGTGACCCATTTATGACTTACATTTAAAATATATGCCAGACTAAAATATAAATAATTTAAAATACTGAAAATTCTTGCTGAATAACAAAATGCTAATTGAATTTTTCAGAGAGCAGAACAGTGGCCATTAATCCTCACACCGAATTAGTAATACCGTGTGGGTATGATGGATGGTTTAATGAACTATATCAAATTAGATTAAATGTCATTAATGATTTCACACTAGCATTTATATCTCCAAGCTTTCATAATTTTGAAAGTTACATGAACTGTTTTAGGCAAAACTGGTTATTAACTGACACACTTAATGAATGTATTCAGGCTTTGTATAAATTAATAAACTCTAATAAATGGTGTATATATCTTATGCAACAGTTTAGTCCAATGTTCTTAGTAGAATGAAAACAAACTAAAACATAATCAGGGGCAATATAGGAACAAGATTTGTTAGAGGAAATTCCTTTTGATTGATTTGCACTGATCCTTACTCCAACCAAAATTTAAAAACCCTGGAAGGCTTTTGTTCACAGCATCTAAAGCTTTGTTATTGATTGATAATAAATTGTAACATAAATAACATTATTCCCACTTGATATCACACATAGGAGCCAGAAAGCATCACAGCAAATCTCCTTTACCGTCACATTGCTTTATAGCATATTCTACTTGCTATGTAGGCCGGGATTTTCTGTGCCCACTGGCATCGGGCGTGTTCGGTGGCATGAACAGACAATATGGCGGGAAGGCCAACTATCGGTTTCATGACATCATGAAACCAATTTGAGATCATCCACTCCATCCTTCGATGACAGGCCATGTTCCTTGCCATCGGACGTTGGGAATCTCATGATAATACATCTGCATATCATTATAAGGCCAGCCCTTTGGACTTATTCCCCCCCCACTTGATTGTCTGCCCACATTAGCAGGAAAACACGCATATATAAGGCGCAGACTTGGTGGGCTGCACTTCGTTTGAGACTTCAGGGTTTGCCTAACTTGCTTTGGTCAGCACTTGCAGTCATCAGCACCAGGCTTCACAGAAGGCACCACATCAGTTTTAGGGGGGCTCATGGATAGGTCTACAACTACCAGATCAGTGATATGTGGGTGACTTTTCAATGGCTGCAGGGCAAGGTCTTGCTTAAAGAAGGGGGAGAAGTGGCTTTAGGCAAGGGAAGAGGCTGCAGGACAAGAGCTGTACTGGAGAAGGCGGATATCCCAGGGTGTGTATGGGGCACATGTTGATCTGTGGCCTCAAGGTGGTGAGGGCTGAGGAGGCGGCCTCCAGAGGAGATGAGACTAGATGGACATGTGCTGGTGTGTATGTGAGAATAGGTGGTGACGTTCTTTGAGCAAGCAGTGAGTGAGATGCTAATGAATGTGTGATGAGCTTGAGGGTGTGAGTTTAGAGAGGTGAGATGGTTGCCATATCCAGGCAAATGAGATCATTCATCCTCTATCTGCATTGGGTGGCCAACCTCTCTTAAGCAACATTGGCACTGATCACCACTGCCATCACCTACCAAGCCGCAATGGTAACGTAGCTGCCTCTCCTGCAGCCAGAGGGTAGAGGACATCACAGTGGGCCTCTACAGCATCAAAAAGGCACTCGAGGGCTGCAATCTTCTTGTCTTTCGGGACTATGTCTTCTTCACTGCAGTCCTGGGCTGGAAGCACTGAGCGTGGCTGGACTTTAAATGTGGTGCCGAGCGTGATGAAGTGGCAAGGTGATGGCGTGGCAGGCAAATGGGAGCCCGTCCACTGTGGAAAAAGTGCGCTTCCCAGGAATGCATAATTAATGCGGTGGGTTTGGGACGATACAGCATGAAAAGCTGCCATTGCGGCCGTCGGGTAAAACAACATTTTACCCGCCCAGTACCGCACTTGATGCAAATCTGGAATGATTCCACCTATAGAATTTTCCGAGGTATTAAACTATCTCATCTTAACTTTCACATAATGTAATTTTTGGTCATGACAAAAGTTAGCTGATGTCATACTTTTAGGTTAAAGCACAAGATTCAGACACTTCAATACTAATACTAGGGCTCGGTGTTGGGACCATTGCTGTTTGTGTTATATATTAACGATTTGGATGTGAATGTGAGGGGCACGATTGGTAAATTTGCAGATGACACAAAAATTGGCCAAGTAGTGGATAGTGTAGAGGATAGCCATAATCTATAAAACGATATAGATGGGTTGGTGGAGTGGGCGGTAAAGTGGCAGATGGATTTTAAAATAGAGAAGTGTGAGGTTATATATTTAGGGAAGTCAAACAGTTACAGGGATTACACAATAAATGGGAATATACTAAGAGGGGTAGATGAAGTGAGGGATCATGGTGTCCAAGTACACAGGTCCCTGAAGGCAGCAGTTCAAGTAGACAAGGTTGTAATGAAGGCATATGGAGTGCTCTCCTTCATTGGCAGAGGTATAGAATATAAAAGTAATGATATAATGTTGGAATTGTATAAAACACTGGTGAGGCCACAACTGGAGTATTGTGTGCAGTTCTGGTCACCACATTACAGGAAGGACGTAATAGCTCTGGAGAGAGTGCAGAGGAGGTTTACAAGAATGTTGCCAGGGTTAGAAAAGTGTAGCTACGAGGAGAGATTGGATACGTTGGGGTTATTTTCCTTAGAACAAAAAAGGCTAAGTGGTTACATTATTGAGGTGTACAAAATTATGATGGAAATAGATAGAGTGGACAGGATAAAATTGTTTCCCTTGGTGGAGAATTCTAGAACCAGGGGACATAGATTCAAGATAATGGCAGAAGGTGTAGGGGGGACATGAGGAAGAACTTTTTTACGCAGAGGGTAGTGGGTGCCTGGAATTCGCTGCCCAAGTTGGTGGTAGAGGCAGAAACTCTAAACTCTTTTAAAAAGTACCTGGATCTGCACATTAAGTGCTGTAAGCTGCAAGGCCATGGGCCGGATGCAGGAACGTGGGATTAGAAAGGGCACCTGGGTGTCCTTGGGCTGGCATGGACATGATGGGCTGAATGGCCTCCTTCTGTGCTGTAACTTTTCTATGGTTCTATGGTTCTAATGAAGTAACTGTATGCTCCAAATCGTTCAACAAGTTCAGGGAATTAAGAGATGCACAGTGGGTTGTGAACCTCCAGAATTTACCACTTTGCGGTTGGCTTCACATGAATGGCATCTCATCCTTAGCATCCCCATTATTTTTTAAGAACTTGCTGGATTTCACATTAGCCACAGGAAGTTAGGGCTAGAAATTAACTTACTAAATACAGTTTTAAAATGGGGTGATTATTAATAGAATGCCAATTTGCCTCTGTGGCCCAGAAAGGGAACAATTTAAACTGTTTAGCTACATGCAAGAGTGAGATTTATTTTTGTTCGAGGGAAAAAAAAGCCATTTTTCTAAACTTTGTCTTATCATTTCTATTGTTCTTCTCACTCTCCCTCTCTTAATTCAATCTTCATTCCAGTTTCTTTATTTCCTTATCGGTACCTGATTTTATATTGAATTCTTCTCTTCTAATTCTCCCTCCTTGTGTGTCATTCCTCTATTATTTCTCAATCCTAAAATCTCCTCTCCTTCTCAGTGGGGATAAATGAAATATTATAGGTGAACTCCAAAGCCTTGTTAGGGCTCTGCCAGCTAACAACCTGTGATGGACCCACGTTTGGACAGTATTGACACTGCCCTTTTAGGCCCCTCATTTTCTTACCTTGGTTGACTGTTCCCAACAACCCTCTGCCCATAATACCCAGGACGCCAGGCCCTTCCCACTCCTCTATGTCTCTGATCCCAGCCTTTGTGCTCCCCTGGATCCCTCTTCAATGCCCTGACTCCACTCCACACAACCGCCCCCCACACCCACCATCCCACCACTAACTCAGCCTTGCTGGGCCCGAGCCTCCATGCAAGCTGCCATTCTCCTGCTCCCCCCTCCCACCCCACCCCACCCCCTTGTGCTGTAGAGTTCACCACGGAAAATTGCTGACCTTACGCACAACTGCCCAAAGCCAACTGGTGCACATCACCTTTAACCAAATGAGAACCTAATGCCTTGAGATTCTTGCATGCCACTGACTTTATCTTATCATGAAATTAACATATTGTTCATGATATTATTGTAAGGTAGGTTTATGGGTGTGAGTGTAAATGTCTCTGTCTGTGTGATTTAATTGAATTGGAGTCAGATAGACAGCAAGCTTGAAATTATCAAATGAAGTTAGGGGTGTAAAACACATTTGAAATACTAATGATTAGACATGGACGAGGGCTTAGCATGTGAGGTGTGAAGAAAATTTTAATTTTTAGACACATGAAGGGGTTGTTTAGGTTTCAAAGGGATGATAGGATATTTACAACCAACTAGTAAGCAAGGCCAAGCAGTATGTTTATTTTTCCCAAAGATATTGAACATATTGGCAACATTAAAGATTTTTATATTATGAGAAAAGTAAATTTCCAAAGACATATAGAACAATGGAATTTATAGATTAAAGAGAGAGAAACATTTAAAAAGAAGGTTATGTTGTGGGGCCATGCAAGATCTAAGAGGACCATGTAAAACAGCCTTGGGGAAGCCTCCAGCCACTTTAGCAGAAGTCTGCTGCCTCCAGTAACTAAAGGTGGAGGAAAGCCTTTGAAATTCCACTGCCGAGGTGGTACTGTGATAAACTTGTTGGCTTGTTATTTAAATTAAATCTATTTTGGACTGTTGCCTTAAAGCGGGTGTATAGTTGGGAGTCCAGTTAATTGAAATTTTGGGATTTGTACGTGCTTGAAATTTTTTCTGTAAATACGTATTTTAATTTAATTTTTGAAATCTCTAAAGGTGTCAATGGATTCATGACTTCTGAATTCAGTGCACAAAACTTTTCGTAATAAATTAAAATTGCAAAGCCATTGTGATAGCGTGGCCAAGTTTCCCGTGTGGATTTAGTCTACCTGGCACACATCATCTGCAAATGTCATAACAATCTTGAAGGTAGAATGTAATTTTAAAAATGTTTACGCTAATGAGTATTCATGGCATGCAAATGTATTCCAAATATGAAACTGTCACAGGCCACTGTGGGTCTCGACATGCTGCAAAGACATCATTGACTTCATCTCTGCATCTCAACCTGCCTTCAGGAAATTGAAATTTCTCATCCTTCCTAATTAAGTCACGCCACTCATCACATTTCCCACGCTTGCAGGTTCCATAAAATCCCCCATAATTTTTGACCCAGTTCAGTTTTTTTAACACTTTATTTAGTTTTAATATTGATTCATATCACAACTTACTTTGTTGTGTCAGACATTTTATCCTTATATATTAAGAGAACAGGGATTTGCTTTTGATTGTTAGTGGGTTCATCACCAGTGGTACTATTGCAAACACTTAGAACCTTCAATTCTGATTGTATGCCTCCAGACTTTCACTGCCAGACTTTACATGCAGCTAGTAACTTATCACACAATAGAAGAAAAGGAGACACAATGCTATGATTGAGATTTTTAGCTCTCCTTTTTGCACTGCTTACCCTAAGGACACATCTACCAAGAATAGGACTGCAAAAGCCTCCAGGACATCAGATAATGAAACAAAACAGAAACATAATCAGACACCAAATATCACCATGCCACTGAAAAAAATGGACCATGAATTGTTCCCACAGCTAAACCTCCGAATCATTTTCTGACCTCCCTTAGATAGGGAAGGAGGAAAGTGAAGTGTTGATCTAAGCTTATTTCATAATTAAATTGCTGATGATAGTATTATGACCTCTCCTTTCGATCAGCAAGAAACTGCTGCTACACTTCTTGTTTTACTTTGTGAAAATTGATGTTTTTTTTAATATTTTGGGGGAATATTGTTTTATTCTGTGAAGAAGGCTCTGTGTTTGTGTGTGTGCATGTGTGTGTGTCTGTGTGTGTGTGTGTCTGTGTGTGTGTGTGTGTGTGTGTGTGTAAATGATTTGGTTAAGCTAATGAAAATTCACTAAAGACAGGTTTTCTGGGAGGTTTAAGACATGAAAGGATAGAGGCATTAGGTGTGCATTTGTAATAAGATATAATAGTGGGTTTGAGGTACAAGTAAATAGGTTAGATCTAACATTTGCATTTTTAGATAAGTTGAGAGTTTGTTTGAATATCAAAGGGAAGTCAGAGGTGTCAAGAAACATTTTTGCATCTTACTGGAGTTCATAAAACTGTTTAAACTCCACTTGGAAAAAACTTGCTCCTCTCAGGGGCTCAAAAAATGGTCAATCAGATAGACAGCCATTCAAACCCTGCCTGAACCAAAAAATATTCTGCTTAAGACATCATATACTGTCAAAAAAGCAACAGTCATTCAAACTCCACTTGAAAGAAAATCTTAGCCCTCTTATGCACTCATAAAAATGTTAATCAAACAAAGCTAACAGAGCCCCTTGATAAATGTGTCAACAACCCCTGTTGAGCTGAATCCATTAGTGCTGGTAAAACACATCCAAGCATTCATAATAAGATTCAATTGCACAACTGTGTCAATCAAATATCCATAGCTGAATGCAATAAAGCCTTTGAAGTTGCCTGAACAGATGACTGTCAATCAGAACAGACAGGTATTTGTTCAGTTTTTCTTTCAAAACTTCAAC
Source organism: Carcharodon carcharias (assembly GCF_017639515.1). NCBI lineage: Eukaryota > Metazoa > Chordata > Chondrichthyes > Lamniformes > Lamnidae > Carcharodon > Carcharodon carcharias. The sequence continues at coordinate 132,768,158 of NC_054477.1, read as the reverse complement.
AAATGGCTGAACTGTGAATCAATGTAAAGATCAAAGAATAGGGTCCGGACAATACATTAAAATCTGAATCTCAATCTTGTCGAATGCAGAAGAGCCTCTTATCCACTGGATGAAGTACCCAAATGCATCTGAATAATTCCACAATTCTGGTCAATTTCATGGTCATTTACCTTTTAAGGAGAGAGCCTTGTCATCAATCATTGCATTAAAAAAGACTTAACTTATCACACAACATCTAATTAATGCATTTGAAGTTGGCAACACCTTCTAAACTTACTTGTCAAAGGATTCTTGACTCCACAATAGTCTTCCCGCATGGTTCACATAATCACTAACCAGACATAATTCACACAAGCTTCATAAATCCACCCACCTCACTGAAAATCTCAAACTCAGTTAAATTCAAAATTGAGGTAAGAAATAATATGGAAGGCCAGATGTCAGTTTGGGACTCACACAGGTGAAGTTGGTGGCTGGCAGAACCAGCTCACAAATTCAAATTTATGGTCCCCCCCACCCCCCCACCCCCCACCACCCTCCCCACTCCATTTGGGGCTGTCCAATGCACTGGGGTGGCAAAACCTGGCCCATAGACTCAGGGCAAGGGGTCTGCTATTAAGCGCGGGGATGAGGTGAAATGTCTTACTCAGGGGTTGTGAATCTTTGGAATTCTCTACCCTAAAAGGCTGTGGGTGCTCAGTCATTGAGTATATGGTAATGCTCTGCTTAACCCTGTAGTTGCATTCCTGAAAAGTGCAACTTTAAGTGAAACAATATTAAACATATCAGATTTATCCATTACAACCAATATAAAAGCTATAGCTTGGTTCTGTAGGACCCTTCTCTTCAGAAAAACATAAAATTGAAGCATTATACCCTGTAAGTTGAAATACTGCATATTCCTCAATTCCTATATTTGTGAATGAAATAACTTTTAACACAAATTTTTTAAAAAAAATTAAAGAAACATGCTAAATTTTTCTACTTACTTCTTGTTCACCTCCTCTCTCACTCCCTGACCCTCCTGTTCTCCAACCCTGCCACTTGCCGACACTCCTGCTTGCCAACTCTCTGCTTGCCACCTCTCCCATTCCCCAACCTTCCCTCTCACCAACCCTCCCAATCCCCACCTCTCCCGCTCGCCTACCTTCCAGCTCCCTGATCCTCCCATTCCTTGACCCTCCAACTCACCACCTCTCCCACTCGCTGCTTCACTTCCAGAGCCTCATTCTTGCTTGCCACATCCCTCTCCTGAATTCTTGCTGTGAGCGAGGGCTTGGGAGAGGGACAGCGAGAGGGAGCAAGCGAGCATGGGAGGAGCTGAGTGTGACAGGGTCTGGGAGGAAAGAGGCGAGTGGGAGAGCTGGCAAGCAGGGAGGTTGGTGAGCAGGGGAGAGATGTCAAGTGGGAATGTTGTCGAGCAACAGAGCTGGGTGCTCAGTGAGCGGGGGCAGGTGAGAGGATGAGTTGGGGAGGGAAGCAGCAAGTCAGAGAGGTGGTGACTGAGAGAGAGATGGTGAGCAGGAGGGGGTTGTTGAGTGTGCCACAGGAAAAATAAGTGCAGGCCATGTAGTGAAAACTGCTAGTATAGATATTCTTCACACAATACTGTCCTGCAGAAGAAAACGTCGCTGTTGCTTCAAGTGCAGTCGAATGTCTCTCCTTCCACTTGCTCTACAATGGCACTGATCAGGTCGTGTGATACTACGTAGGCCCTGGTGTGAAATGATGCTAAACTGGAAGTTCTGGAGCTAAGTGCACACATCATCCTCATTATATATGCGAAATTAAAGTGGAATGACCCGGAATGAGACAAATTAAAATGGGGATTCACTGTTTTCAAGACTGAGATTGATAGATTTTTGAACACCAAGGACTCATTTAAATGAGCAGGCAGCATGGAGTTTGTATGCAGCTTACATTGAAAGCAATGGACGTGAGTTAATTGCACATTTTGAACCTTGAGCCATCTTCAGGTCTTATTGAATTTCACAGCTTTGTCCCTAAAATTTTACCTGCTTCATAGAAGTGCACAATTCAAAGTGTGTTTTCAGTTATGCAGGAGCAAAGGAGCCTCAGAAAAATATTCCCAAAACAAAGGAAACCCTCCCAAAAATGTTATAGAGTGACACCAAAGCAGGTGATGAAAGTTTGGTGACTCAGCATATTCTGATCTTAAAGGATATCCTGGACTAGTTACAAACATAACATGGCCATGTATTATTTGAACTTTCAGCTCAGTTATAGTTGAAATTTAAGCCCATTTGTATTTCAGCAAAGTGGATTCAAAATGCTGTAATTAACTATGGCTTTAGCATGTACATAGAAAGCCTTTGTTGTCTACATACACTCCATATTTATTTGTCCTTTTATGATCAAAGCTTTGGCCAGCCATTTCTGGATACCTGTGAGAGTTGAATTTGCTGGATTCTGCTGCCAGAACCCTAAGCTAGAGCATCTCTGGTTTGCTGATAAGGTTCATTAAGGTCAATTTAGCAACTATGCTGTTTTAAAATAAACTACCATGCACCCAAAAATCACAAAGGAGTCTGAAGCATAGCACAGAGGTTTCTTATGGATGTAAATGTTCATTTCAAAATAATTTTTTCTCTTGCAAAAAAAAAGCAACAAGCAGCATTGTACATTGTCTCATTTAACTTCAGAGACCAAAATTGAAAGTGTTTTAATTATAAAGCATGCCCTCGATATTTTTACTTCCTTCAAAATGATCAAGCAGCTGCACACCATGCCACAAAGCTACTGTGTATTGTAGACACAAGTCTGACGAACCTAGATAGGCACGGGGCTTTGGGAGCATGGCACAGTTCATATATTTGGGCTCAACAATGCAGTGAAAATTGATTAAATAGGAAATTCAAAGGCTGAATTGTGATCACTGTAAAAAAAAAACCATCATGACGTATCCTGATATATGGTGTCAAAAAAGATGAAACTGTTATACTGTTCTGTTAGGAACGAGTCTATTTAATTCAAAGCTTCTTTGTTGAATCCTGTGATCCCTAGGCCAACACAAATTAGGAACGGACTGTACAATCACAATCAGCTTGGGAGAACTGTCATAGCCAGACAGGTACCACTATTTTTGAAATTTTTTGAGTGGATATAAGGAGCCCTCATCTTTTATCTAGGACCCTTTGAATTGAAAGGATATCAAGGATAAGTCCTATACAGGTTAGTCGGATAGGGATGGAAGGATGAGGTAAATGAAATCAGTGCAGGATCATCTTTTAATTAATCAAAGATAAACCATTGGAGTACCTGAAAAAATATTTAAGTGAGATTATTTGTGAATAAGCTATTGTAAAGGAGGTACCAAATATCAAAACAGAGATCACATTAGCTTACAGTTTTAGAGTGTGTTCCTATAAACTATATATGGCACAGGAGCATCTAAATACTTAAAATACTTATCATATTCTGTATTATAGAAAATACTGCTTTCTCTCTTAGGTAGTTTAGTAATCTGATTGATGCATTTCAGACATTTTACCAACATTATGATGTGGTGTTGACAGTGAATAGTGATTTCTATAAATAAATCAACTCCCCTGTGACCCAAATCCTGTTGCCTTATACCTGTCATGAGTGAAGTGGCATGTCCATACTAACAATTACCCAGTAGTTATGGAATGTAATACACCAAGGTCCTTTGGCATCTCTACCGATGTTATTCTGTCAATTTCAAAAAGAAGAAAAGTATCTCAACTTCTGAAATTGTGTACACCCAGTAAGATATGAAAAGATACTGTGAACACAATACTTAGCAACAATAAAGGTAGAATTTGTGTACAATGAGTTGAAATATTCTTCCCGAAACATGTGGTATGTGGTTTGATAAGGAACAGGACACTTAGCTGAAACAATGCTTCATAATGCTAAATCATTGTGAGGTGATGCATTACCAGGGTTCCCTTGGTGATCAGGGTCAGCATTCTTCTGCTATTGGTGGGTTTGTGATTGGATCTTTCCAATGCATGCTAATATGAAACTGCCACAAAGGCTATTTCCTGCTGATGTCCTAATTAGCTATGCAGGGTAGTCAGAAGGTCAGATGGCCACCCTTCATTGTGTTATTGGGGGCAAAATTGGATAGCCTCTGAAAATGGGAAATGGATGTATAGGTCACAATGTGAGATTAACCAGTGCCCATTATGTCTGATGCTGGCAGCATGCAAACTTTGTGTTGCCTGCTTATTTAAACAATTGTAACCTGCAGTCCAACGCTAGAAGCAATGTAGACTGGCTGTATGTCACAGCAGAGATCAACTTTATGCAAGGCCTACACCACTTAAGGCTAGTCTGCATAACTTTTAGGCACCTGCACCTCTTAAAGGAAAGGTGCATTCTGGCTTGGAAAAGGTGTTGGAAGTGCCTGGGGAAGAGTGTCTGACTTGCAAGAGGAATGACCAATGGCACAACAGGGGAGGGAGCATGGTCCAAGGCTCTCAGGGGCTATAGTGGAGGCCTTGGTGCTGCAGGTAGTGAGGAGGAGAATGGCTCTATCCATCATGTCCGGGAGGTCCACCAAACACGGAGAAGGCAGTATGGCCAGATGGCTATCTTGGCCAATGCAGTCTGGCCCCGAAGATCTGGGTTGAGTGCTGGAAGAAGTTCAATGACCTTACATGAGTACTGAACACCTGTGAATGCATCTTCAAATGCCATATCATACCAACAGCACCAGTAGCCTCAGGCAATTCAGTACACCTCCATTACTCACCTACCAATCTCTACACATCATGATTAATACCCAACATTTATAGCTTCATGTCACTATCACACATTTAGCATTGCTGAAAGCCTCAAACCCACACCTCACAGTTTGCACAAACTGTCAGCTATTCAACCATGAGAGCCACACCACCCAAACACATTGGCCCACAATCACTGAGACACTTCCTTCTCTCTTTCTCACCATGTAACATAACCAGCGGCAGCAGCAAATAACTGACAGGTGACAGACACAGCTCCTGGTGCTTATCCCAATAGAGGTGATGATCACTGCCATTGTTGGAGTGGTTATGACTCGGGCTTGGCCAGAAGTAGAGCTGAAACCATTGAAGATGGCAGCATATTCATACCTAATCTTCCTCTCGCACCTCACTTACCCCTCATTACACAATCCTCTCTCATGTACAAACTTGAGATATGAAGGAATGCACTTGTTCTTTTCTCCCTTCTCTCACTACAACACTTTCCTTGAGCCTTTCTTCTTTCACATATCCAAGAACCGGAGCTTGACTAGACAGTGGCCCATGATGCAGTGTCTGAGGTTGATCTCTCAGCTTCTTTTTTGAAAAATATACTATATTCATAAAATATCTGAAAGAACATTACAAAACATTTCTAAATCACCATCACAAAAAGTACAATCAGATTCAACTTTTACGCATGGATCACGAGGTGCTTCAGTACAATCAATGAATATTACAATCATTTCAATATGGTCATTACAAACAGTCAGACAGTACAATGGTATTGGAGTTATCAACATACATCATGTTGCACTCTGAGGTGCTTCGATGCAATTATAATACATTTAATATTCAATGCATACATTCATTGTGAACCGTACAGCCCGAGAGGTCTATACCCTTGCCAGCCCCTGGTGCACTATGGCAGAAAGGTCTTAGACAGCAACCTTTCCCAATTCGGCCTTTGTGGCAGCTGCCCCAAGCTTTAGTGAGTCCCTCAGTATGTAGTCCTAGAACTTGGAACGTACCAGTCTGCAACACTCAGTCGGGGACAACTCTTTGCACTGGAAGACCAACAAGTTTCAGGCAGACCAAAGAGTGTCTTTCACTGAGTTGATGATCCTCCAGCTGCAGTTGATGTTTGCCTCGGTGTGTGTCCCTGGGAACAGCCCGTAGAGCACAGGGTCCTGTGTCACAGAACTGCTCGGGATGAACCTCGACGAAAACCATTGCATCTCTCTCCAGACCTTCTTTGTAAAGGCACATTCCACAAGGAGGTGAACTCTTCTTCCCCACCACAGCCACCTTGAGGGCAACGTGCAGAGGCAGTGAGACTCCTGGCATATTGGAAGGATCTGACGGGGAGGGCCTTTCTCACCACCAGCCAAGCTACATCTTGGTTCTTGTTGGAAAGTTCTGGTGATGAGGCATTCTGCCAAATGACTTTGACAGTCTGCTCAGGGAACCATCCGACAGGATCTACCATCTTTTTCCCGCAGGGCCTCTAAGACGTTACGTCCTGACCACTGCCTGATGGACTTGTGGTCAAAGGTGTTTCTCTGCAAAACTTCTTCCACGAGGGACAGGTGGTACAGCACGGTCCAACTACTTGGAGCGTTCTGCAGCAGCATGGCTAGACCCATCCTTCGCAACACCAGGAACAGGTAGAACATCAGCACGAAGTGACACTTGGTGTTTGTATATCAAGGGTTTATGCACAGCTTGATGCAGCCGCACACAAAGGTGGCCATCAGGATGAGGTTGATCTCTCAGCTGCTATTCCAGCACAAGCCTACTTCATTAAGCCACATTCATTGTCTTTATATGAAGAAGACACATGAGTCTGGCAACCCACATTAATGCAAGACTAAGGCTGCCAACACCTTATATCTTTGGGAAAGCAGCAATCTTAAGTTAAGTTATTTCAGTTCTCTAAGTCTAAGGGGAACTATTCCAGCAAACCACCATCCAACCTCATTTCACTCATGGAGCATTTGATAGGTAACTAGGATTAGGAGTTAGAATGAGTAGGTTAACTGACACTAAGGAGAGTGGTGTTAAGAAGTAGTTGCAGATAGGGAGAACGGATTTATGTGACACTTGCAGGAGAACATGATTTAAATGCAACATGGGTTGTCCATATAGAGTTGTAAATGGTTTTCCGTAAATACTTACAACTTTTAGGAGTTGGTTGATGCCAGAAAAGAGACTTCTCGCTTATGAAGGAATTTGGTAGAAATTTTAGGCAGTACGGAGCCTTGAGAGTAAATGGGCTGGTCGCCGGGGGGTGGTGGGGGCTGGGTAGCAAGCAAGTACGAAGTGACTTTATTTTGGTAAATCAATTTTTTTTAAAAAAGCATTTGGCTATCAGTTACATTCTCTTTGTTTTGCAGCTTGGTCTCCTTCCTGTGCACCTTTTTCATGCTGTGGGCTCCAAGCACTTCCTCTCCCTTACCTTCAGGCTTGAGAACAAGCCTCTTTTCATGGCAATGTTATGAAGCATACAACATACTACAATAGTATTAGAGATTCTACAGGTTTCATCTAAGCTCCTAAAATCTGAATACATAAGGCTTATAATTCTCTCCATCTGTGGAAATCTGACTGAAGTTATCAGACAGGTTTCAAGGGGAGAGCATTGGTAACTAATTAACAACCTGACATCTGTTCTTGATTCATGAGGGCTCTTGATAGATTGTCACCCGAGGAAGTTATGGCAGCTCTCAGGAAAGTTGTCAATGATATGTACGATCAGGTGATCAGCATCATTCGCCAGCTGCACATTCCTGGATTGGGAGCCATTTCTGTTCATAAAATGAGCCAATGGTGGTTCAAAGGTGGCTTTGGTGGCATAAGCTCTGTTAATTTCTCACATGTGTGGGAAGCCAGCCAGCCTATCGAACTCTCATAGTTACGGACCCCGATTTGACTAGTAATTAAATGAAACGTGCGCGCCTCTTGAAAAGAACATTCGTGACCTTCTTGATGCAGGAGTACGTGGCTGAAGCTGACTGCTGAAGCAGTCCATAGCCAAATGCAGCAAGACCTGGACAACATCCAGTCTTGGACTGACAAGTGGTAAGTAACATTCGCACTACAAAGCGCCAGGCAATGACCATCTCCAACAAGAGAGAATCTAACCATCACCCCTTGACATTCAATGGCATTAGCATCGCTGAATCCCCCACTATCAACATCCTGGGGGTTACCATTGACCAGAAACTGAGCTGAACTAGCCATATAAATACTGTGGCTACAACAGTAGGTAAGGGCTAGGAATCCTGTGGCGAGTAACTCACCTCCTGACTCCCCAAGGCCTGTCCGCCATCTACATGGCACAATTCAGAAGTGTGATGGAATACCCTTCACTTGTCTGGATGAGTGCAGCTTGACACCATCCAGGACAAAGCAGCCCGCTTGATTGGCACCTCTTCAACAAACATTAATTTCCTCCACGCACAGTAGCAGCTGTGTGTACCATCTACAAGATGCATTGCAGGAATTCACCAAGACTCCTTAGGCATCCCCTTCCTAACGCGTGACTACTGCCATCTAGAACAAAGGCAGCAGATAGGTGGGAACACCACCACCGGGAAGTTCCCTCCATGCCACTCACCATCCTGACTTGGAAATATATCGCCGTTCCTTCATTGTCACAGGGACAAAATTCTGGAACTCCCTCCTAATAGCACTGTGGATGTACCTGCTCCACATGGACGGCAACAGTTCAAGAGGCAGATCACGACCACCTTCTGAAGGGCAATTAGGGATGGGCAATAAATGCTGGCCCACATCCCGTAAATGAATAAATAAAAAAGTTAATGTAATAAAGATTACCAAATGCTACCGGGACTTCGTTTAAGGCAGTGGTGTCATTGACTGATGTGAACAATGCTGTTCCACTAGTGGAAATGGGCTGCATGTCTTCAAACAACGATCAACATATTTTCATTATACCCTTTGGGTAAAAATATTTGTCTTCAAGGCAATGATGTTCAGAGAAGTATAAAGCACCTTGTTCTGTACATCCTAATGACTCTATTGTCTGTATGTAGAGAAGAGATCCTTCTATAATGTCTGACTCTAAGAATATGGCTTTATTTTCCTTCTCCTAACAGAAAGGTAAATGTAGTTCTGTAGGGAAATGCCTGTCTTAAGTGCTCTAGATTGAGCAGATGGAGCAAAATTATTTAAAGAACACAATAGTCACACAAAATGGTCTCTTTCAAACTGTATCCACCGCATGGATACTCACTGCAGCCTTTACTGCCATATTTGTATGGACATTAATTAGTTAATGTGGGTTTGCAGTGAGAATGGGCTTGAAAAGCTGGTCACATTTCCTTGAGATATGCAATGGTGAACATTTCTGGTCTTGTTGAAGTGGATTGGGCTGTTTTGAGGGAGTAGAATGCAGGTGAGTTTTTTGGGGCCAATGGCAACTTAAATAACCCTTTCTATTGTTTTTACTACCAAAATCCACGCAAACTGTTGTAACCTGAAGGAAAGTCTCCCATCCCAGATCTTCAGTGAGAAGTAAAGACATTAAGAACCTGAGCTAGAATTATCACACTGAAATTCTTTCTTTCTAAAGACATGCTTTAGATAAGAACAAACAAAGAGTAAGGAATGTTTCCACATTCTGATGCTCCAAGCAAGGAGCTATGTTAGCAGAGAGAGCAAGGGTCAGAAATTACCCCAACAGTCCTCAGGGATTAGAGCTGTCATTTTAATAACCAAGCAATAACGTCTTCCTCAAAAAATTTTGCCTAACGTTTTAACAATCAGAAATATTTTTTTTTTCACACCATGACCAGAATTTTGTGATAGAGGTGCAAGGTGGCAGGCAGTGGTGGTGGGGTGAGGAGGATGCAAAATTGAGTGCCATGTTAGTGGCACCATTTCTGGCACCTAACTGCCCTTGCTCAGTCTCACTGCCCATCAGATAAAACCTGTTGGATTGGCACCAGGCAGGTCAGGGTGGGGGTTGGTATTGTGCCTTGTTTTTGGGCCCGTTGTGTGCCCATCGGAGGCTCCCACAAGGTATACCTCCCCAACATTTCCTCTCACTCTAGTCCCCCATGCCTCTCACCAGGGCCTGCCAGCCTGGCCTTGATGAGAACCCGGACTTACCTTCATCCAGGTTCCATCGTGGCTCGCTGCCCTCTGGGACTTTCTGCAGTTGCAGCAGTGGCCACTGCTCCAGCTGAGACAAGAAAGCTGCCAGCCATTTCACTGGCCAACAGCTCTCTTAGGCAGAACTTCATCTCTATGGGGGCAGAAGGCCAGCGTCAAGCCCAACTGCAAAGTGAGGGCTGGCTCACCTCCAACTTTTATTCTGGAGGCGGGTACTCTGCCTCAATGTAAAATTCAACCCCATATTTAAATCCGCAAAATGTTTCAGATAACTTAATTTTGATTCATGGTATTAATTCAAGCCATAAATTTGTCTGCATGGAATGGGAAAAATAATATATAAATGATCAACAATTTGATGATTATTTTTGTTCAAACACTGATGGGACTTTAGCCCTGACAATCTTCCCACAGTCCTCTATGTCAAAATTTGGTTAGAGAAGATGTTTTCCATTTTACTTCTAGCTATTTTTAAAGCTGTTTGGAAAATGTACATAAATTTACAGTTTTGAATTTTTGCCCCAGATATTTTTTTTCAAGTTCAACATCTCAGACCACTCCCATAGGTAAGATTTTGTTCTCTGTAACTTTCCCTCTTTAATATCTAGGTCATTTTTGTATGTGCAAGGATTGAAAAGAAAAGTTTTTTTATTATACTTCAGCTTAAATAGTATTTACAATATTTATAGGTTCTACTATCCTTCCTTAAAATATACATAACAAGTAGTTGCATCTGCTGTACTGTACTATGATATAAACTAAACCTGGCACAAGGTCCCTGAATAGTCACTTCTATGAGATGGTGTGTTGTTTACCATCCACAAAGTCTCTTTGATTTATCTGGGACTCTCTGATAGCTTCTGAGGGAGTACTTAGTTTTCAGAAGATAGATGGAGATGTTTATAAGATTGACTAGGATGATGGAAATTTAAATATCTGTCTCTTGCACTCATAAACAATCAAAGCTATATATAAATAAGAACCACAACATGTCTGTGTTTGAATTAAATGATTTCACAGTTGCCTTGGGTATTTGACAGGTTAGAATATTTCTTTTTTGTAAGGCCTTTAACCATATATCAACCATAACTGAATAAAGCAGCCAATTCCTTGATATGAACAAATATGTTTTCTTATGTCACTGTGACATTCATTTATCTGTTGATGAACATGCCATGAACATACAGTTTAGAGATTACAAAAATGTGTCAGCTTGGCTCAGTGGTATAACTTTTACACTGAGTGTAAATATCTTAACCCATCTTGAATCAGCATCTGTTCATTGAGTCCTTTCCTCCTTTGAGATGTTCCTTAAAACATATCTTTTTGACCAAGCTGGCCATCTGCCCTACTCTCATTTTATGTGGCTTGATGTCAAATTTTGTTTTATAACACTCCTGTGAAGTGTCTTGTGTTGTTATGTTATGTTAAAGGCACCATATGAATACAAGTTGATTGATTCTAATTGGTCATGGTTGTATTTGGCACTACATGCAAATTCTTGGCCGACTAAATAACTTACAGGACTTCTCAATTATAAAAACAAATCAAGATCTCTCAGTTAGTCTACAACAAGCCCAAACATGATTTGAGGAGAGTACAGCTGATGGAGTGTTTGGGGAACCTTAGCCATTCCTGGAAAAATCATAAATGCATTTTTGTTAGACCAGAGAAATCCAGGTATGTGTTTTATGATCTCATTACACAGTAACCAGATCAATTCAGAGTTTCACTCTTAAACCCATGGACAGTATACCCACATGATCATTACCAATACTGCTACACAAACAGTGCTAGTACCACTGTAGACACTGTAATGAAAGTATTCATATTATAACACATTTTCTTATTCAAATACATAAATCATACAGATTATCGGATTGTAAAAACTACTCTTTTGTAATTTGCCTCTCATAATTCTGCAAGTAGTAGAAAACATGTTTTTTCCAATGGGAAGCTGTTTTTCCTGATACGCAGCTCAAGTAATTTAGGCGTGTCTATTTACTTTATCGTGATTGTAGGTAAAATGGGTTTCTGTAATCCTATTCATCTGATACGTATGAACACACGGATTAGTTGCAGGAGTAGGCCACTAGGCTCTTTGAGCCTGCTCCGCCATTCAATATGATCATGGCTAATCTAACTGTTATCTCCCACCTAACCCAGATAACCTTTCACCCCCCTTGCTTACCAAGAATCTATCTAGCTCTGCCTTAAAAATATTCAAAGACTCTGCTTCCACCCCTTTTTGAGGGAGTGCCAAAAGCTCACTACCCTTTGAGAGAAAAAAGTTCTCCTCATCTCTATCTTAAACAGGCAATCCCTTATTCTTAAACAATGACCCCTAGCTCTAGATTCTCCTACCGAGGAAATATCCTCTCCCTATCCACCCCGTCAAAACCACTCAGGATCTTAAAGATTTCGATCAAGTTGCCTCTTACTATTCTAAGTTCCAGTGGTTACAAGCCTAACCTGTCCATCCTTGCCTCATAAGACAACCCGCCCATTCTTGCTGTTAGTCCAGTAAGCATTCTCTGAATTGCATCTAATGCATTTACAACCTTCCATAAAAAAGCGAGCCAATACTGTACATAGTACTCCAGGTGGGTGCGCACGATCGACAGGCCCAGGAATGGTCGGGAAGTGGGCCCTTGACCGTGATTGGCCCCTGACCGTGATTTCACGCTGGCTGGCCGATTAACAGCCAGCCGGTGTGAAATACATGCTGAAAAGCTCAGCATTACCAGGGTGGGGGCGGGAAAAGGGCAGGCGATGACGTCACTGTGGGTGTGGGTGAGCGCTGCGAGAGAGCTCCCTGAAGGGAGACAGCTGCCTCAGCGAGCTGCAGACCTGCAAATGATGAAATAAAAGTTGATGAAATGATGAAATAAGAAGTTGCAAAAAATATCCATGCATCACGATCAAGCACCTGAAAGAGTACCTCATAAAAATGCTCTCCACAGATATTTAGTTTTATTTTATTTCATTATGGAAATTTCATCCGGCCTTTGGATGAGGTTTGATGAAAAGTGTAAAGGCTGCCTGGCTGATTCACCCATCCCCAACTGTAACGTTGGATGGGCCACTAAAATTGCAGACAATTGCGCCGTTAATGGGGTTGTCGCAGCAGTGTCCTGTATAACTGAAACATAACTTCCCTACTTATATATTCAATTCTCCTCGCAGTAAATTGTAACATTCTATTAGCTTTCCTAATTACTTGCTGTACCCACATACTAGCTTTTTGTGATTCATGCACTAGGATGCCTAGGTCCTCTGAATCCCAGGGCTCTGCAAACTCTCGCTATTTAGATAATATGCTTCTTTTTATTCTTCCTACCAAAATAGACAATTTCACATGTTTCCACATTATACTCCATTTGGAAGGTCTTTTCCCACTCACTTAACCTATCTATGTCACTTTGTAGCCTTCTCATGTCCTCTTGGCAACTTACTTTTCTACCTATCTTTGTGTGATCAGAAAATGTAGCACTGTACCTTCGACCACTTCATCCAGGACATTTATATAAATTGTAAAATGTTGAGGCCCCAGCACTGACCCCTTCCTGCCAACCAGAAACAGATCAATTTATTACCTACTCTCTGTTTCCCGTTAGCTAGCCAATCTTCTATCCGTGTCAATATATTACCCCTACACCATGAGCTTTTACTTTCCACAATAACGTTTGATGTGGCACCTTATCAAAAGCCTTCTGGAAATCTAAATATAGTACATCCACAGTTCCCCTTTATCCACAGCACATGCGACTCCTTCAAAAAACTCCAATAAATTGGTTAAGTATGATTTCCCTTTCACAAAACCATGTTGACTCTGCCTGATTGCCCTGAATTTTTCAAGTGCCCTGCCATATTAGCTCCTAACATTTTCCCTATGACAGATGTTAAGCTAATGCCTATAATTTCTGCTTGCTGTTTCCCTTTTTCAATAAAGGAGTTACATTTGCTATTTTCAATCTAATGGAAGGTCCCCCTATTCTAGGGAATTTTGGAAAATTAAGACCAAAGCATCAATTATCTTTCCAGCCACTTCTTTTAAGACCCTAGGATGAAGTCCATCAAGACCTGGGGACATATCAGCCTGCAGCTCCAACAATTTGGTAAGTACCGCTTCCCTGGTGATTGTAATTTTCTTGAGTTCCTCCCTCCCTTCCAATTCCTGGTTTACAGCTATTTCTGGGATGTTACTTGTATCCTCTATAGTGAAGACCAATGCAAAACACTTGTTCAATTCATCTGCCATTACCTTATTTTCCATTATTAATTCCCCAGACTAACTTTCTACAGGATGAACACTCACTTTGTTAACTCTTCTCTTATTTAAATGTGTATAGAAATGCTTACCACCTGTCTTTATATTTCTAGCTAGCTTTCTCTCGTACTCTCATTTTTCCCTCCTTATTAATCTTTTAGTCTTTCTTTGCTGTTCTTTATATTCTGCCCAGTGTTCTGACCTGCCAGCCATCCTTGCACAATTATGTGCTTTTCCTTTAAATGTGATACTATCTTTAACTATTTTAGTTCACCACAGATGGCGGATCCACCCCTTGGAATTGCCTGTGCGGAAGCAATATTTTCAGAATGTGTTACCATGGCTCACTCTCACAATTGTATATGGACCAGCATACCATGAACATTACCTCACCTTAATTTTTAAAACTATTCCAACACGAATTGGTGCTGAAAGGTTTCAAACTGTCCTCTAGTCCTCACTAATGGCTGCTGTCTTGGCCTAATTAAGTTTCTACCTGTGAATTTGATTTTGATTTAACTCTTCCTTTTTAAGTTCCTCTTATTTTATTTATTTTCCTTATTTTCCATTTTATAATATACTGACATAGAACAACCCAGCATAAAGGAGTCCATCCAGACCATTAGGTCTGTGCCTGCTCCTGAGTGCCCTCCCACCCAGCTAGACAGCAGGAAGAGGCATTGGAGGAGTATTTTATGCTTAAGAGACACTGGAGGAGTACTTTGTGTGAAGGCTTCAGAAAGGTCAAGAAAGACAAGAAGGGATACTACCATGGTCACAATCACATGAGTAGGGATTTGTCACTTTAATAAGTCATGTTTTGGCTCTGTGGCAGAGTTGGAAACATGATTGCAGAGACTAAAACATGGAATTCTGGGAAATTTTGACACAGATTTGGTAGGCTACATGTTCAAGGACTTTGAAGAGGAAAGGGAGGATGGAGGTGAGGTGATAGTTTGCAAGCAAGTGGTGTCAAAGGTTGGTTTTTGAGGCAAAGATAGATGATAGCAGTTTTGAAGGGGAGAAGGAAGTACCTGCAGAGAGAGAATCAACAATGATGTCAGCTGACATCCAAGAGCCAAGAAGGGAATTTGTGTGGTCAGCAGTTTAGTGGGGTTTGGGTCAACAGGGCGGGAGAGGTGGGTCTCATGGGCCAGATGAGCTCGGAGCTGACATGAGGGGAGTAAGCAGAGTAATTAGAGAAAGATGACAGCTTAGGGTTAGGTCCTGGAAGATATTCCGAGGTAGGTTGCCCCAGTGGTTAGCGGAAAGGTGAAAAACGGAAGAATGAACTTATAGAATGGTTTCAATCTTAGTGACAAAGAAATTCATGGGGCGGGATTTTATGATGCACGGACGGGCATGTGCAAGCGACCCGAAGTCATCGCGCACTTGCGGGATATTTTAGTCAGTGGGAGCGCTCGGGAGTCGGCAGCACACCCGCTGACAATTAAGAGACCAATTAAAGCCCTTAATAAATTAATTAAAAGCTCTTTTCGCTGCCCGTCCATACTTACGGTTGGCGGGTGGGCAAATCGACCGGACGGTCTTTGGAATTTTTAGGAAACCTCATCCATGGGCAGGATGAGGTTTCCATCATTAATTTAAAAAATATAAAAATATTTTCACATAATTTTTATTACATTTATGTTCATGTGAGGGAGTCTTATGTGGGGACATTTTTCTCACATTTTCAAAATCTTTGTTTTTGTTTTAACAATTCTTCAGCTCCCTGAGGCAGCTCCGTGCCTTCAGGGGGTCTTCAGTGCACGCTCTCCCGTGCACTGGGTAAACTTTTGCGCTCGCACTCCTCCCACCCCCATCCCAGCAGCGCTGAGTTTCTCAGTGCATCTTCCATGTTGGCTGGCCATTAGATGGCCAGCCAGTGTGAAATCGTGGTCGGGAGCCGATTGCGGGTGGTGAACCATTTCCCGGTGGTTCCTGGATCCACCCGCCGCTCCTGCCCGATGACCCGAAAATGCTGGCCATGATCGTCTCACACGTATTGGGTGGAATTTTCCCAGAATGCACCAAGTGCGGTAGTGGGTGGATAAAATGGAGTCCCACCCACTGAACAAAATGGCGCATTTTCACACCGTATTATCCCGAATCCACCTCATTATTTATTCACTCCTGCAAAACTGGCTGTTTCCCTGGTGGGCAGGCTCTCATTCACCTGCCCACCATCATGTTGGCCGCCATCTTTAAAAGATAGCCAACAGCAAAACGCTCATCGCCACCAGCTCACCACCACTGCCTGGGAGACATGGCCAGTAAAGGAAAAAAGACTACAGGCCACCGCTTCAATGATGGGTCCCTCAAGCGACTGCTGGGTGCCATGGAGCCCCACTGGGATGTGCTCTACCCCACTCTGGCTGCAGGATGAGCAGCAAAGTCAGCAACCTGGCTTGGGAGGCGATGGTGGTGGTGGTCAGCGCAAAAGCCCTTCAGAAAAGGACAGCGACCCAGTGCCACAAAAGGATGAATGATCTTCTCCGTTCCGCCAGGGTAAGTCATTCTTTTCATCACTCTGGAATGGAACTGAACAGACCATCCAGCATTGGCCTAGGCACTGGAAATGTCAATGGCAATCGCAGCCCTGTTAACCCTGCAAAATCCTCCTTACTGACATCTGGAGGCGAGTGCTGAAATTGGGAGAGCTGTCTCACAGGCTAGTCAAGCAACAGCGTGACATAGTCATCTTCATGGAATCATACCTTACAGATAATGTCCCAGACACCACCATCACCATCCCTGGGTATGTCCTGTCCCACCGGCAGGACAGACCCGGCAGAGGTGGTGGCATAGTAGTATACAGTCGAGAAGGAGATGCCCTGGGAGTCCTCAACATTGACTCTGGAACCTATTGTTCTTAACTACCTTAGGAAGTTACCTTTCCCAGAATATAAAAATCTTTCATGTTGTCTTTATGGCCACTACTTTCTGGAAAAATAAACTTACTAACTTTGCTTTATTCATTTATGATCTTTGTCAGTTGTAAAGCTTCTTTTTATTTATCTTAATTCAACAGCTAAAAATTCAACTCCTCATTTATATCCTAATGCAAATTCCTATTCATATTGTATTTACGTGTATCCCATCTTATCTTGTCCATCTCCACTTCAAAATTCCTGCTTTTATACCTACCCCTTTGATAATTTAAACCTTGCAGTGTGAATGTCTTCTGTTTAATTAAATTAGTCACACACACACAAAAACACACACACACACAAAACATACAAATAGCTCCCATGAGCCTGCTTCACAGTATCCCACATTAATATTGGAAAAATGCTATTTTGTTTACAGTATACAGATCATACGTATGTTACCTTACCACCCTGGAAAGGTTTTCCGTTCCTCTATCCCACCCCACTGCTTGCAATTTGGCCAAGGGAGCGAATACCTGGGTCACTGGTGGATTTTCCTTCTTTGCACCTGTCCTATTACAACAAGCATTCCACCATCAGCTCCCAGGAGATCCCTGCAGCTGTGCTCTTGGTGCTGCCTGGGGAGCTGATCAGGAAAGCTCTATCGGAAAGGACAAAGACATTTTTTTAAATAAACAGGTCCCAAGTATAACTGTGTAATGTGTTCAAAAGACACACAGGGGATGTTAGCAGCATCAGCTAATCTGCAATCTATGCTTGTATGAAGCAGCTGCCTGATGGCTTGTTTGCTGAAGTAAACACTTTCATCTTTTCATCCAGAAGTAACAGGTTAAGATTTGGCATGAAGGATAAGCTGCAATTAGTTCCTGATTTGTACAACCTATTGAGCACAGTTACATTGCCCTGTGGATACTTCCTACAACCCATCAACCTTCATGAATCACAAGGGCTTCCATACCATTATAGCACAGGTGTGTGTCTGCTATCCTGGCAACTGCCTTCATACTTTTATACTGTGGAAATTATTTCTCCATTCCTCATAACCAACATCCCTACCATCCAATCATCACCACCACACTTTATCTCCACACAAGTGAGATACCAGCTTCTTGGTGTCAAGAGTTATCTGCTGAAAATTTGGTTCTTGACTCCTGCTTGTGGCACCCACAGACAAGCAAATTTGATGGCCAAACTGATGGAAAGATATTGACTTAAACACTAATTCTCTTTCTTTCTCCGCAGATGCTGCCTAACCTGTTGAGAGTTTCTAGCATTTTTTAAAAAAATCTCTATTCCATTTTTGATTAAGGTGGCTGAGGAAAGCAAGAAAGCAAGGAACAAGCAAGACAGATTTGAATTTATACAGTGCTTTATCATGACCAGCTGACATCTCAAAATGCTTTACAGCCAATGAGGTACTTTTGAACTGTAGTCACTGGTGTAATGTAGGAAACATAACAGTCAACTTGTGCATAGCAAAGTCGCACATTTGGTGTTACAGCTGCGATGGGAGGAGTGCACAATATCTCTAGTCCTACTATTCCACAGGCCGCACCATACTTGTAAATGTTTTATTCATTCACCAAAATGGCCAATTGTTTACTTTCGCTATTGTTAGAACCAGAATAAAAGAGACTTTAACCAGGCTTCTTTCAATAAACCCAGAATGATTTTTATGCCACAAAACTTATTTTTAAAAGCATGTTGCAAAAACTAGTTAACACACAATTTGTCATCTGGTAGTGTAACTATATACCCCTTTAAATCTCAGCAGGCACACACATACATACACACACACATATACACATACACAAAGGACAAAAAGGGTCTCTGCAAAGGTTGGAATTTAAGGGGAAAAGAACATTTTTTGGCCTATGGGAAAACCTTATGAAAATGGATAAAGTTTGAAGGATTTTGACACTGTTGATCTAGTGTTTCTATGTGTGAATATAAATTGTTGGTCACAATAGTTGCGTGGAAGGTCTTTCCA
This sequence comes from Carcharodon carcharias, assembly GCF_017639515.1. Lineage (NCBI taxonomy): Eukaryota > Metazoa > Chordata > Chondrichthyes > Lamniformes > Lamnidae > Carcharodon > Carcharodon carcharias. The sequence continues at coordinate 132,749,156 of NC_054477.1, read as the reverse complement.
AGGGAGATTCGGTATTGAGAACAGAGCAGGATCAATGTGCTTGGGACCTCTCTCTCATCTCAGCTTCTCAGATTTCCAAATATAGATGAGTTACACTGAGATGAGGATTTCTAGCTAGATACTGATAACTACACTGAATTTTAGACAAGGCAGGTGGAGCAAGTTGGACAACCCCTTTTCAGTTTGTTCCCAAAACAGAGTCCAAAAAACAAATTCAAAACAGAAAGTCATCTCAGTCAAGTGGTTTCCATAAAATCCCCAGGGCCTCATAACCTCTGAAAGCAGTAATTGTTTTTCCTCCAACAATTAAAGTTCAAATAAACAAATAGTTCTTAACTCCTCATGTGCCTTGCTGGTCATTTAGCTGAAGTCATGTGACTTATTGAAAAAGGTAGTTTGCTCACAGTCCAAAGTGAACTCATAACCTTTGAAAAAAACTCAGGTCAGTTTCCAAGGAAGTCTCCAAATAATTCAAAGTCCTCCCAGTTAAAAAAAATATATAGTTCTTGAAGATATATGTTCATAACAGCAATGTGATAATGATCAGATAATCTGTTTTTGTGATGTTAATTAAGGGATAAGTATTGACTAGGAAATTGCGGATAACTCTAATATTGTTCTTTGAAATAGTGCTATGGGATCTTTGACATCCAAGCAAACCGGCAGTTGGGCGTCGAATTGAAGTCCCATCTGAAAGATAGCACCTCCTGCAGTCCAGCATTCCCTCAGTACTGCACTGATGTGTCAGCCTTGATTTTTGTGACAGCAGGAAAGATCTGTTGTCTTCTTGAAATAGTGCTATGTTAATTTTCACAGCTCCTTAAGCAGGAAGTCAATTTCTCAGTTTAATGTTTCATCTAAAAAAATCTGCAAATTTCAATAATGCAACACATCCTCTGTACTGTAATAGAATCAAGTAGGTCACAAGTGGAGACACGCAACCTTCTGACTTAAAAGTGAAATGACCATAAAGCATTACATGTGATGAGTAATGCTCACATTCTACAAACTAAAAAGAAATTCAAACTACTAATACAAAGATGGTGTGGGAGGGAAAATTTACCAACTGGAAAAGACAGAAATACAGGCCCAGATCTTCCAGTCTCCAGATTATCGGAGACTGGAAGTATGGCTCAAGATGCGCTTCGGAACTCTGTGGAGTTACGGACATGCTGACTCCAGGGCAATTGCCTGCGAGGGTTGAACTTCTGATGGGCAATTCTCCTGCTTCCCAGGACCCTCCAAAAACGTTTCTGAAACTCAGAATCCAGTCACCCATACAGATCTCCCTGATTCCCCCATCGACCGCCACCCCCCAACCCCCAACCACTTATCAACTTATCTCTTGTTTCGTTAATAGACCGTTCAATGGCTGCATGTAACTTGGGACAGATATATTGGGCTGAATTTTAACTTAAGTAAAAGACAGGTTTGGGCGAGGCCTTAGTGTAATCATGAACTAAATGCTGCCCCCGAACCCCAAACAACCGACCTGACCACCCACTTCGACTGCCTTCACCCACCTACCCACTCAGCCACCTACCCACCTCACCCACTTTCCACCTTGCCATTCTACCATCTGCCACTCAAACCTATCTGTCACGCTATCCCCACCTTCCACCCTACCACCTCACCCACTTGCCACACCATCACCTCACCCACCTGTCACAATAGCCACCTGCCACCCTGCCACCCTACTCACCTGCCACCCTACCCACCTCACCCATCTACCACATCACCCACCTGCCACCCTATTCACCTATCCACTTACCTCACCCACCTACCCGCCCTACCATGCTAGGCATTAACTTATTCATCCACTCATCCATTCACCAACATTTGTCCATTCACCCATTCACCAACATTCATAATGGACATTTAAACTTACGTGATGACAGCTAATGCCTTAGCAAGGGGGTGTGTCTTCTCTTAACTGCACTCTCCATGGATTTCTGCTCTGAAAGAGTTCTGCAATGTGGATCAGATGTCTGATCTTTTTAAATGTATCCAGGTAAACGGGTAGTTTTCTGTCTGATCAGCATCAGATGCAGCAGTTCCAATTCTCATTGGAAGACATGGATCACAGGTTTCCCAGAGGACCTGCCGATTTTAACAGCAGGACCTGATTCAAATTTTTTGAATTGTTTCCTCTGAATTTGTTTGATCAGTGATCAAGGGGAAGTGACAATGTTGAACCTATCAACTTGTCTCTTGTTGCTTCATTAATAGGCTGTTCGATGGCTACACATAACTTGGGACGGATACATTGGGCTGAATTTTAACTTAAAAAACAGATGGTTTTTGGTCAGGTGGGAGGGAGTATTTTAAAATCTCATGAATCTGTTTCTCAATCCAAAATTATTTCCAATCTGCCCATTTCCATCTTTAACTGAAATCAGAAGGTGGGTGGCCAACCAATCCAATGTTGAAGCTTTAAATATGATAATGAGACTGCGTGAGCCCGGCAGTTTCCTCAAGGTGTGAGGCCTTGTTGCATTCAGGAATTAAATGCCGTCACACTTAACTCCTGAATCCAATGCCCGCCTGAGAAGTCTCTGCAATCAGGAATCCCCCCATGACCTTCCCCTCTGACCTCTACCCCCAACCTTCTCTATCTCCCCATCATCACCAGGCCTGAATTGCCACCATCCAAGGCCTCTGATGTCCCCCACAACAAGGCCACCCCGATCAGCAGCCTCCTCTATTCACCACCCCCGACTCCACTGACCGATCACCCCTGCAAGTTGACTCCCCATTTTGCTGACCTACCCCTCTGATTGACTCCTCCATTCCAGTTGCTGTTTCCCCACCCAGCCTGATCAACCCCACCCCCATTCCTGCCATGGACATGAACTTACTGCTGCTACAGCCATCACCAACCAATTCCTTGAACAAATGCAGATCTCGCTGTCAATCAGATTGGCCTTCAGGTGGAGAGCTGTTCAGTGACAACACTGACATGAGTTAAAGCTCCACAGTCTGTGGAAGAATCCTGAATTCCCCTCCCCTTACCCCTGTTGACCTGCTAGCTGACCCACTCCCCATGCGTCAGGTCAGTAAAAAGTCTGCCCATTAATTCTGGAGTGGTGGTGGATGGGGCTCATGTGGTTGCATTTCTACTATTTCAAAATGGAACAAATGGAAATGGTGATAATTCCCTTTCACAGTAACTCAAATCTTAACAGCATAATGAATTTGGATTAAAGTTTCCTGTATTTTTTGGCACATATATAGTTTGTAGTATTGAACATAAAATTCTGAACATAGAAACATTACAATATAGCAGCTAATGACAAGGAGATAGCTATCTATTCTATGCATAATCAGTGCTCATTACTATTGTGAAGATATAATCAGACTACTGTGTAACTCGTTTGAAAATTAATATAATTATAAAGGTTATGGTTATGGAATCCTGTATAAACAATGGCTAAATAACTAATTCTAGGCTTATTAATTCTTAAAAGAGAATTTGAATTACATTCAGAGGGATGTAGGAGGTACTCATAGAGACAGTATAGAGAATATACAATTGACTTAAGTATCACTGATATTTCCATTATTTCTTTCTCTATTGGAATGTGAGGATCTCAGTCCCATTGAGTGAAATCATTTCCATTGTTAGACATAGAGTCAATTGATCATTATCACCAAGAATTGAAACTATTAATGAGCCTGGTTATTTTAATTCTTCAATAATCAACAAAAAAAGGAAATTTATAATGACAAACACCGCTGAGATGTTCTTAATCCCTGGTAGGCATTGAAAAGAAATGTTTTCTTGACAAAGTCAAATCACCATGCCAATGAGTCAAAGGAGGACTATGCTTGATACAGTAGCTTGAACTACAAGTAACATGGTTTGCTATTCCCTCCCTAAAACGTTTTGTTTTCAATTATTTAGGTTATGAAACAAATATTTTGTATCCTACTTATCTCATTAACCAGTTTCTGTTTTCTAGCTCCATTCTCAAATGTTTGTTCTTTTTCTCAGATTATGTTTGTCCTGTATAACCCCATAGTGAATTCTTGCTGAAAATCTCATTGATGCAGCACAGCCCAGGAGAGTTTTCTGACTGTTAATTCTTACTTTATTTAATAGCCTCCAAGCATAGAATCATAGAATAATATAGCACTGAAGGAGGCCATTTAACCCTTCATGCTGTGTAGACTCTTTGAGAAGCCCATCCAATTAATCCCACTTCCCTGCTCTTTCCCCATAAGACTGCAAATCTTTTCACTTCAACTACTTATCCAATTGCCTTTTGAAAGCTATCATTGAATCTTCTTCCACCACTGTTTCAGACAGTGAATCCCACATCATAACAACTCGCTACATAAAACAATTTTTCCTCTTGTCACTTTTGCTCCTTTTGCCAATTATCTTAAGTCTGTGTTCTCTGGTTACTGACCCTTCTGCCACTGGAAGTAGGTTCTTTATATTTACTTTATGATAACCCTTCATGATTTTGAAAACACAATTAGATCTCCACCTAATCTTCCCTGCTCTAAGTTGAAAACTCCCAGTTTCTCTAGCCATTCCACGTGACTGCACTTCTCCTTCCTTATAACCATTCTGGTAATTCCCATGTGCACCTTCTCTAATGCCTTACATAGCTGTTAAATAGTCATGTGCAGAGATTTCACAAGCATGCATAGTGAGGCTTGGCCAAGAGCCCACAATCTTATAAAAAGAGAGTGAGTTTGCTTACACAGGTGCAGAGAAATGTTGACTTGGCTTAATTGACAGCTCTATGAGGTTATAATAAGTTATTTTTTTTCAGTGATCTCTATTTTCAATGTCTCAATGTATATTTGCGCAAGATTAAGAGATGTCAAGTGTTTAAAACTTTAGTTGTTGACGCTTCAATTCTCTATTTGATTAACATTTTTATAGGGCTGTATGAACATGTAGTAATTATGTTTTTATTTAGTGTGTAATGCACCTTTAAGAATAATGGTTGCTAAGGAAGATCACATGATCTTTAGTAATCAGTAGGAGAGTAGCACGGGCTACTGAAGTAGTTAGTAGTGTAGAGAGCGAGTTGGGGTTGCAAGCACACATGTGGTTGCTGCTGAGCACCTTGTAAATAAACTTGGGCAGTAAAGATTTTAAAATTAAGTTAAACATGTCAGCATTGCTGACTCCCGCTCACGCTTGCCAACTTAAATATCAGACGAGTGCACAATGATGTCAGAACGCACACCCGACGTCATCATGCGTTATTTCATACTCATGCATGGCAGGTGCATGCCCGCATGTTGAGCTGAAAATCTAGCCCTTAATGTTTCCACTTAAGAAGTGTCTGCTGATCAACTCTATCAATTCGGTACCAACTTGGCCACCACTCAACAAAGTGATGAGGATAAATCAGGACTGAACAGAAGAAAGCAAGTTGAAAAGAAATTGGCACTGTATCTCACCCAGTGATTGTAAATAGAAAGTTTTGTTAGAGTCAAAGAAGTAACTCCCTCTCAAAATGCCGCAGTTCAGAAGAATTGATCATTTTGATCCAACCACAGATGATTGGTCTCATTACGTAGAACGCTTCACATTCTATTTTCAAGTGAATGAGATTACGGGGGAAGAGAAGAGGCGAGCGATCCTCTTAAGTACATGCGGGAATAAATCATACAGCTTGATTCGAAGTCTGACAGCACCCAGCGCCCCAGATTCAAAAAATTTCAATGAATTGGTGGACCTTGTGAAGGGTCATTATCAATCAAAGCCCTCAGTAATGATGTAGAGGTTAAAGTTTAATTTGAGAAATAGAGCCCCGGGTGAGACAGTTGTATGCTACGAGGCAAATTTGAAGCAGTTAATGGAACATTGTGAGTTTGGTAAATGACATGCTCAGTGATTGTTTAGTGTGTGCTGTGAATGAGGACACGATGCAGAAGAGATTATTGCCTGAAGTTAATTTGGATTTCAAGAAGGCGCTAGGGATAGCACTGGCCTTGGAAAGCACAGTAAGAGATTCAAAGCAATACAGGGTGCACAAAATGGCACAGCCCTCCACATCAGGTGGGAAACCCCAGCTGAAAAGGGCATGAAAATGCAAGACTCTGTAGAAGAGCCTGAAACAACAATTCAGACATACACTCATTGTTTAATCTGAAAGTTGGAAAGAAAGAACCAATATTTGTCACAGTGAAAGTAAATGGCAGACCTATTAGAATGGAATTGGACATGGGATTTTCCACTACAGTAATTGGGGAACATACCTTCAGATATCTGAATAATGGTGAACATCAATTAAGTTTAGAAGAAACAGCTGCCAGACTAAGAACATGGGTGAAGACATACAAGTCGAAGGCATGAGTAGAGTAGCTGCATTATTGTAGCCAATTGGCAAAGTTACCAGTGTTGATATTGAGATGCTGAGGATCAAGCTTTCTGGGGTGAAATTGGCTAATGAAATTCAACCTTGAGTGGCCACTGAGATTCCAAAAGGAAGCTGGAAGCATTCCTGTTTTGAAAAAGCAGTGTGTAAGGACTAAACAACCTGAGTAAATACAAGCTGTTTTAAGCCAAAACCTGGAAGAACAGCAGAAGGAACTTGAAGAGACCCTGCTTGATGACAGAGTTCGAGACGAGGTGAGCAATCTTCGAAAGAAAAAAGAAAACCTGCTGAAAAACCTTCATACACTACAAGATTCCCTCTGGTCAAAGTTTGTATCTCTGGAAAACTATGAAGAGTAACAGAAAGTATTCAGCATTTCTCTGAATAAACTGAAGAATGAGTTGGCAGAGAAGAGACAACAATGCTCGATTTTCCAGAAGGCAGCTAACAAATATAAAAAAAGAGACAGAAGAGCTGAAGAATCAGCTAAATGAAGCCAAAGAGGCTTTGAAAGCAAAAGTCACAGAATTTTCTAACAAAGAGACAGATAATAAAATTTTGGGAGACCCAACCACTGAGCTCAGACAAGTTGAGCTGACACCTGAGCGAAGTCTGGCCAGTAGTGAAGTCAGAAAGAAGGCCAAGATTAAAGTTTGTGCTAGAAAGAAGAAGGCACGTCGGAAAAAGATACAGAAATACTAATAGGACTTTAATCCTGGCAGCATACAAATCCACTTTGTACGTAGGCCTGGCAATCAAATTGCAAACATCAATGCCTTTAGTCGTTTACATTTACAAGAAAATGATGAGGACATCCCAGTTCCACAGGCACTTGTTTTACTGTTAAATTTCTGAGATTCATCACCAATATGCGTTTAACAGATCAGAGACTGGACAAGTCGGGACCCAGTCCTATCTCAAGTATGAGAACAAATGCTTCATGATTAAATGAAACTGTACTTCGACAGAAGCCTGAAATAACCAGCCAGGATGGCATCTTATTGTGGGGAGCATGAGTGATAGTTCTTCCAAAAGGAAAGGAGCCACTTTTAATTGAACTACACAGCACATATCCAGAAATTTCCCAAATGAAGACCATAGCACGCAACTGCCTATGTTGGATTGGGATGGATGGTGAAGTAGAGAGTTGAGTGAAGAATTGTGTGCAATGTCAGCAACTGTAAAAGTTGCCATCAACAACTCTGTTGCACCCTTAGAAGACCCTAAGTATGATTACATATTGACTACGTTGGACCTTTCCTAGGAACAATGATTCTGCTCATTGTCGATACCCATACAAAATGGATGGACATATATAAGGTGAAGTCACCAATGTCGACTGCTACAATTGAGAAGCTATGTCAATGTTTTGCCATTCACAGACTACCAAAATTAGTCATTCCAATAACAGCCCGGCATTTACAAGTGCTGAGTTTCAATGGTTTATCAGCCTCAATGGTATCACTCATGTAAAAACTTCACCATATCCCGTTCCTCAAATGGACTGGCCGAAAGGGAAGTTGAAATGTTCAAGGCATGCATGAAAAAGCTAACTGGCAATTCCTCAGCAATCAAGCTAGCACATTTTCTTTCACATTACAGGACTACCCCTCACATAATAACAGGTATAATAGCTGTGGACTTATTGTTGAAACACCATCTCAGGACGAGATTAGGCATAATAATGCTGAATTTAGAAAGGAAAGTGGCAAGAAGTCAGGAAAGCCAGAAAACTGGATACGACAGGCATAGTCGTGAGAGGAAATTTACCTTGGGAGAGACGGTATACATGAACTTCGAAGAAGGGCCAAGATAGTTACCGGGTGAAATAAATGCAGTGGCCGGACCTCTGCCTTGCCACGTGAAGGTGGAAGACCAGGTCTTACGGAGATTTGTGGACCATTTAAGGAAGAGAGAAACAAATTACCAACAATTGGTTCCACAAGTGATCACAATCACGTCTGCATTTCCTGTTGAGGATACTCAACCCTGGACAAACATGTTTGATGTTCCTGTAAGAGTTGAGGATACAGAACTGTAAGTGCCCGCTGAAGCACCTGATGTTCAGACGACTCCAGAAAAGGAGCTTCCTGACAAAGTATCTGAAGTTGTAGAGCTGAAATGTTCTACATGCATCAGGACATCACCTGAAAGTTGAACTTGTAAATTCCTTACCCAGTGTAAAAATGTTGTTGTCTTGAAAAATTTGTACTTGTAAATATAATATGTATATCTGAGTTAAAGGGGGATGGATGTAGTAATTATGGTTTTATTAAGCATGTAATATACCTTTAAGAACAATATTTGTTAAGGAAGATCACATGACCTTTAGTAACCAATAGGAAAGTAGTGCAGGCTCCCTCAGTAGTTAGTAGCGTAGAGATAGAGTTGGAGTTGAAGGTGCACATGTAGTTGCTGCTGAGTACCTTGTAAATAAGGTACCTTATTAGGTGCCAAAGAAGTGTCTGCTGATTAACTCTATCAGTAATGCCAACAAGGCCACCACTCACAACAGAACACCAGTTCATTTTTTCAAAGGAACATTTGTAAACGAGTATTTTTCACACGTCATTGTTACTATAGGGTTCATTGGTTCAGTACAACATGTACTCTGGGCAAATTGAAGGACCATGAGTTGACATGGAGGGTATGAGGAGCCATTATAGGTGAGTGCAGGCTATGAACTGTCATTGAGTTGGCATGGAGGCTATAAGGGATGATTGGGGTGGGTAGGGGTGCTTGAATGGGCGTGGAGCTGGCATGGGGAGTAGCTGGAGGCAGTGATGGGTTTTAGGGCTGGAGGGTGTAAAATGTAACCAAACAACTGGGTCAAAGTCCCAGAGAACCGAGGCGGGCCTTTTAACTAGCTTGCCTTGGCACTCAGCCTACCCTTGTAGCTGTCTTCAATCTGCTTCTGGTGGTAGCAGGCCTGAATATATCCTGCCCTTCCCTGCCTCCCCGGAGTGAAAATATTGGGGTACTTTATACTGAGGTGGATGTGGCATGTCAGGAAATTTTCTGATCTGAGCTATCTGTCTCAGTAAAAAAAATACAGACCAGAATCTCAACTCTCACCCCAGAACTGCAGACCAATCTTGCAATAATTCATTACCTTAAAGTGAACAGACAAGATGACATGACAGCTGCTCTTGCTTTTTCTCTTTGAATACTCTGGGTACCAGCATACTCTTCTTTTCTTGTCCTTTCCTCTTCCCATGCCTCCTGGTGCTTACATCTGTTCCAATAGCTACTTTTTCCTGGAACAGGCCACTAGCCTGTCAACAGAGGCTGAAGCTTGAGGCCACCACTCAGATCATGTATGGCTGATCAGGAGACTCTGTTGCTCTTGTCACCTTCCACAGGTGTATCATAAGGAATTACAGGTTGATAATCAACCAGTTTGACCACGCCATGAACACACCTTCCACTACCATTAAGTCCTGGAGAGGGATTTGAACCTGGAGCATCTGGCTCAGAGGCAAGGATGCTACTCACTCCAGCACCAGACCTCCCCCAGCACTATTACCCCCTGCATACTCTATATGCTCTAAAATTAAAAGCAAACGTTACCAACCCTTAAGAAAGGAGCACTTACTTGGATGTTTAAAGATAGGTTGTTATTCGCTCTAATAATAAATGCTTGCACGCAGAACCTTAAAACTCTTGTGAACAAATAAATATGCAAAAAAGGACAAGACCATGGACCATTCAGCCCATCTCTAAAAGCAGTTAAACCATGTATTAATTGTGAATCATGTGAACCTTTTCCAGGATACAAATATTGCCACTATGTGAGGGGAATGAAACTGGATGCAGTATTCTGGATACTGCCAGATCAAGACATTGTAAAACCAGGGGTAGTATTTCTACTTTTATATTTTATTGTCTTGTTATACACCCTAACCTTCTGTCTGGTTTTGCAACAGCTTTGACTATGGACCTCAATGATTCAGGACTTACAACTCCCATGCTCTTCTTCCACTCAGTAACCTTAAGCATTTCATGGCTTGTAATTGTCCCTGTTCAAAGGCATCACACTGCACTTGTCTATATTGAAGACACCTGCCAGACTTGAGCTCATCACCCTGTTGTGTCCAGATTTAGCTGCAAACTTTTTTTAAAATTTAAAATCCAGCTTTCACAATGACCTTTGTGTCATCTACAAACTGACAGATTTATCTCATGATGCCTTCATTAATAAAGATGGTGAAAAGTAAGGATTCTAACACTAACCGCTCTGGGACCCCATTAGTGAATAGTTTCCATTCAGAATTGCTACCATTATTAACTATTCTTTGTCTATGTGAATGCTACCGATTCTCTAACTAACCTCAGATCTGCCCATCAATTCTGCATGATGCAACTTAGTAATATTTTATAAGAATTTTTTGAAAACCATATGTTGTTGATTATGAAGGTCCCCCAGGCTCTTTGCCTTGCAGAGGCAAACTTCATTGGAATCTGCTGGGAATCCCCCAAACTCAGAAGCTACCAAAGATGAGTCAGTGCCTTCACATCAAAAGAAGCACAGACTGCAGCACTTGTCGCAGTAGGGAAGAGCTTAGATAATATCCTGCGTATGCACTTTAGGTCATTGGAACTGTAGTGCAGTTCATCATTTCTTAGGGCCTTTAGAGTGTGCTAATTGCTGTTAGACCAGCAATCCCATTGATCAATGGACAGACAGGCCCAGTGAACATTGGAATGGTGACACTGCAAATCAGGCACCTGACCTTGTCATTCAGGAGCACCATACCAGTGTCACATAGGAGATGACACCACACTGAACAGACACAAGGTCCAGGGATACACTCAATAGCTGCTGCTTCCTGATAGCAGCCAGCTCAAAGAGAAAGATTACTAGTCCACTCTTGTAACACCAAAGTGGCAAACTACTTCTTATGATTCTGGCCTTTAGACTTTATCCAAGACAAGCATTGGAAAAGGAGAAAGAAAGCTCATGTTTAATCATGCAGGGGAGGCAAAGTATATGAAAAGAGTAATCATGTTCATGAAGATGTCATGCCTAGTAAAGACATGTCATAGTCATAACTTTAAACATGGATTTTATTCAGTATATTCAGAACTGCCTTTTCTTTTCAAAATGGACATAAAATGGCAGCTAAGGTGGCTGCTGATGGTCAGGTGACTTTTGCAATTTCTGGATAGATTCACAAGATTCTCAAGAATCCAGGACGTTCCTAATTAAATGACCATGGATAGAGTGCCTCCCTTAAATAGACATACCAAGGTGAAACCATTGGTAGACTCATCCAAAACTCAAAATCAATGGATTCCCAGACCCACAGTCTGCAAACTTGATATTTAAGAAAGGGAGCTGCAGAAACCAGGTAAATCAAAAGTAGCTGTGAATAGCCACCATTCATCACCCATTGTGTACCAATGGCATCAAACTTCAAATCATTCTGGGTGGACAATAAAATGTTTGAAGTTATGAATATGACATGCATTTACTGGACATGACACCTTACTGAATGACAAAATGAATAGAAGCATGATTTCTCTTTTCACATAGTGTGCATCCCCTGGATACTTAAGTATGAAATGTCTTTCTCCTTTCCCAAGGTTTATCTCATGTGGTCACCTGATCAAAACTGTCTTGAGATAACCAATCTTACATACTCCAATCACCAGAGAGAAACCAGCCAGTAAGCAAATAGCACAGCAAAAAACAGCAGCCGCAACAAAGGCAGCAACATCTATGGCTTAACACTGGCGACTGCAACATCATAAGATCTATGTCCACCAGTAGAGAAACTTGACTCCAGGTAACAAGACTATATGAGATTAACTTTGTGACCTGCTGAAAATCCATCTCTTTGAAGGAATCCTGCAAAGATCCTGATATACAATTTCAGCTATAGAATTCAACAAGACTACCTTTCCACCGGGCCTGCAACACATGCTTTTTCCTTCAACAAGTCAAACACATGAATTACAAGCTATTCTTCCCTTTATGACTCATAAAAGTGCATTATTCTTTCAACCATATTCTCTCAAATGTGTGTGTATGTTTGTGTTTCTGTGTGAGTTTGAGGAGTGAGTGATGTAGCATTAGACTTTTGGGGTGAATGCATGAATAAATACTCCCCTTTGTTTAAACATACAAAAGCTTGCTGCTAGTTATTCACATTGTTCAAATCCACATACTCAGGGGTTAAGAAACACATCTTTCTTTTCAAAAACACACTGATTATGGAAAGTAAGGGAATGGAATTGGGGTTTCAGTTCTCGTTCATCTCTGACCATAAAAAATGTCATAAGGAAATACACACTTATTTATACTGAGTTATTCAGCCAAATTATTATCACTGGGGAAATGAGGTCCAATGTATTTTGATATTCTTTGGTGGGTGGAGTGTTGAAGGATTTGTCCCTTATTCAAAGATGAGAAAGAAAGAGTTCAAGCAGTGATGACAAACAGAGAATGTTCAATTGATGAGAACAGTCTAATGATCAGCTGTGCTTAATTGCCCATTGTAGTAGGCACTGAGGAATCATTGAAGTGAAGGTCATTCTGATGCACTCCCGCATGTTGCTCTGACATGGAAGGCTCTTTATATGCTGTCACATATAATCTGGACATTCAGCAATATCAATGCCCTCAACTGTTCATATAATTGAGGGAATTGATATTGTAAGCTTACAAATCGACATGATTCTCTTGGAGACTATCTTGGAGCCTATATCTTGGAAATGCTAGTAATTTTATATGTTACCACTGCCTTCTTGTGGTGTCAAACTAGATAAATTCCACTGCCAAAAAGGACCAGAGGCCTGCCAAACACATGACCATAGAGCATGTTAGGTTAATATTACACAGCTCCTCCATGGCTGCCTGAAATAATGCAAGATCATAAGTAGAGCCTTGACCTTTATAACCTCAGATAGTTCTGTCCAGACAGATAACCAAAGCTCTAGGTTCACATATGTTTGCTGGCATAGCTTCCTTAGTTCCTCCTTTGTGAAGCAAAGTCTTCTAATGCACCTATCCTCAATAAGATCCTCATTGGACACAGGTTTCAAATTTTTCTCATCTCTCAGAGGGGAGATGATTTTTTTTTATTCCATGAGTTATGATCTGGAAAGCACTGACGGAAAGGATGGTGGAAGCAGTTTCAATAGCAATTTTAAAAAGGGATTTAATATATACTTGGAAAAGAAACATTTGCAGGGGTGTAAGAACTGGAGTGTGCAATAATTTACTGAATAGCTCTTTCAGCCAGTGCAGAAAAAATAGGCTGAATTGCTTCCTACTGTTTTGCATGACTCTATGATTCTATGTTGCCCTATATTCTTTGAGCTGGAAGGAATTTCAAGTGCGGTGCATCCTCCTTAATGCTTCACTCTTTTTTTCTCCACTGCCCACCCCCCCCCCCCCGACCTCCCAACCAACACTGCTATTCCACTTTCTCAATCACGATAATGGGTTATTTAGATATGCTCAGAGAAAATGCCATGCCTGCTGCTGAGAACTAGAGTGCGGAGGAAGTTCAAAATATTCCTATGTTTTCATACTCTTGCTGGCAGTCACTGGCAAGTCTGATACTTTCTAGGCTTAAAGCAAAAAAATAAATAAAATCACTCAAAATAGTATTTCTGAGCTACTGTGACCATTGCTGAAACATTTCAGATATCTTTAGGCTAAACAATACCTCACTTTGATCAGTCACTGATGATTTTCTCAAAAACTGCACCTCATATTTCTCATTTTAACTTATGCCTAATACATTGTAAAACAGAAATTTCAGAGCTACAGCACCATCATTTTAATAAATGCTAATGAAGTGCATGGGAATTCAGAAGACACAACACAGGAAAGGGCCAAATAACTTGGAATTTCAGGCAATTTATTTTTGGGGCAGAAAAATGGTGAAAATGGCTTCTCCCTCAATTTTCTGGCCAGTTTGAGAGTTGCCCTGATTTTAAGCCTTAAAACTATGTAACTAATTGAGGGTTTTACAGCCAGTGACAATTGAATCTCATTATCCAAGAGGCTGCTGGCGAACACTGACCTGCAATAAGATGTAGAGTGCTTGTTACCTGGCATTATGGTATTGAAGCCTCATGTCATTTGCCATGTGGCTCAGCAATATGCCAGCCTATGTTTTGATGAAGAAAACTACACTAATATTATTTAATGTAGTCTTGTATATTTAGAGGAACATACCATCTGGGAAAGTTATTTGGACTTTCTATTTTCTGCTGATAACCCATCGCCAAATTTACTGGTAAGGAAATTTGTGTGATGATAATGCCACTGGATTAGTAACCCAACAGCGCTCTGGAATAATAACTCAAAATATGAATTTCAATGCCACATTAAGAAGGTTCGCCTCCACTTTCTCAGGCCGTTAGAGATGGACAACAAATGCTGATCTTGCCAGAATACCCACATCCAGAGGAGTAATAAAAAATGTTGGGGAGGATTTTTAACTTGCTCCATGAAATCAATGGAAATGAACATTAGACAGTTTCTATTAGGAAATCCTCTGTGCCAGTTGCGTTTCTGGACAGCAAGTTGAAAATCTGGTTAAAAATTTTATGTCCTGATTTCTCAAAACATTGTGTCACTGTTAATCGCTTATTGGATATTGGAATCATGACTATTTGCACAAAAGAGCACTGTGCATTAACTGTCACATGTAAATGACCCTGGACATTGTTGTCCTTTTTGTTTCACTTTTTTGTTCCACCACCTTGCAGACATGAATTACAGTAGTTTCAATTATGCAAGATTACAAGATTGGCAGAATAATTCTTGGAGGTGAATTTTCATTGAATTTCAGGATGAGTTCTCCTGGCCATCTGCCATAACTTTAGCTGAAGTGCCATGGATACCCTGGAAAAGTGTTTTAAATGCTACCTATTCATTTTTTTCTGGCTGTCCCATGGATCCTCCACCAAATTTACCACTGCACACATCATATCCACATCTGATTTTAAAGTGAACTTAGACCAAGTAGTATGAGACCCTTCTAGGAAGCCATCTCATATCACTTGGCCTTGTATCCAGTCCTATGTAGGTTTAAAAAGCACTAAAGTGGTCTATTAATTCTTCTCCTCATATGTAAACATATAAATAATGCATAGCTAATAGAACATTGTAGCTCTGCTCCTGCACCTAAAAACATCCAGAGTATGGGCTTAATTGTACACAATGGAAGGTGGGGTCCCCACCTGCTGGCATAAAATTCAAGAGTAAGCCTACCTGTACTTGGCTGGCTCGTCCTGCAACCATTTAATGGCTATCAGGCCTTTGATTGCCTTTAGACAGGACTTCTGACAGTGACATCATAGTGATGTCACTGTGCAGCTTCTTAAAGCTCCATGTCATTGTCTGCATTGGCTTACATTCAATATCACAACATCTTCCTTTTTCCATCTGATAAAAAGAAAAACTTTGTGAGAACTTACATAACAATGAATACCAGGCATAACAACATTGAGTCATGGTATAGAGTCTTTACACATGAAGGTAACATTTTGGTGGGTGTGTGACGAGACTGTATCTTGTTCTCATGTAGTTTTTAGGATGTTGTGTTGTGTCATATGGTTGTGCATTCACAGCTTGTGTTCCTTGGTTGGTCACTGTGACAACATCTTGTCTTACAGTGTAGGTACTTGTGTAGTCCTCTGCGACTGAAATAACACTATCTGTGTTTGAGACATTGTCAATCTGATCCATCTGTTCAGCACGCACGATGCAAATGTGCCAATGGTTCCTTCAGAGGATCTGTCCGTTTGACACCTCAACCTCATATGACCATGGCTGAGTGCACTTTTGCAGTAGCTTCCCCAGTACCCACGTCTGTGTGTGATGATCCAGATGGTCTAGTAGCACTTTCCTAACAGACTTGACAGGCGTTGAAGTGATGACAAGCTCCAACAATTTCTCCACAAGGTAATGGCATTGAAGTTGCATTCAGCTCCTTTGTACCAACATTTGTTTATAAATTGATCAATGCTTTCATTTGGCTGTTGTCGATGAGACATGAACTCTAGCCTGTGAATTCTAAAGTTAACTCGGACCTTTAGTTGATTTTCATTGAGCTTGAAGATTTTATTGAGGTCTTTTTGATCACCATCAGGTAGACCTGATGAGTTTACATGCATTAGCCCCTTGTTGCCAAGAGCAATTAGTAACTTGGCATCATTTTTGTCTTGTTCCTGTACCTCCTGGTCTACAAAGTGTAAGTGCATCTTCAGTCTAAAGAGTTGAAATTCTGCAAGAAGATTTCCTGCGTGCCAGTTCATTGCCAAATCTCTATTTGCCTTTCTGATGCTCTTGGTTATTGGCTGCCCTGTGTGCTGCACAAATGTAGTTGCTGAGTGTTGTGCTGAGTGCTGTGTCTCTTTGGATGAAAATTGGGTGTCTGTCTGTGTGGTACCAGTGCTGTTGGAGAACAGATGCTGCAAAAAGATATCACTGGGGGCTCATAACAGAGGGCTGCTAAGGGAAAAAGCTTTAAAAGTAGTGCTCTAGATGCTTGACTTCTTAGTCTGGCTCGAAATAAAGAGAAAGAATTTTAAGTTGCAGATCTTTAGATTACAGAAATTGTGCCTGGCTTGTTGCAGTATTGAAATTGTGGTGTTTTATTTTGTTGGGTTGCTACCACACCTCGATTGCCTGGGCGAAAAAGCTGGTATTGGTGCTGAAACTGAAAAACAAAATGTCGGAACCAACCAACAGCCGTGCTGACCTCTGCCGAGAGCGGTTGGAACTTGCCTCTCCTGGCCCTCTCAGCCTGGGTTATATTTGTTATTTTTTCCAAACAAGCTCGATTCTCTGGCCTTCAGGGTGAGTGGCTTACAAATAGCTGATCCCGATGTTCAGACAAAACAAAGACTGCTGCCCAAATCACTGAGCTTAGAGTGAAGTCTTCACTTGCCTTTGAACTTGGATGTCTGTTGGAACTAGTCTCTGTGCATAATGTCAGATGCCAAGTTCTTGTGGTTGAAGAACTTGACTGCTTTTGTTTTTAAATTGAAGCCCCTGGACTGAAGTTTCCTGTGAGTGACTTCCCTTAAAGTACTGCACTTACAGACTGTCCTTCCCTCGAGGGGTATGGATTGGAGCTGGCTAAGTGGAATCACTCTCGCTGGTATTGCTGCTTAAGTCATCTTCTGCCTTGTGTTGTGTATCTTCAGAAATTATCTTCGTGCTGCAAGATCGTGAGAAGTGACCACCGCTGCCAACCATGTCTAGGTCTCTTATGGTCTGCTGCTCCCATATATGTTGAGGGTCTCGATGTAGACCTCAAATGATCTGTCTCTATGCTATCTATGCTAACGAAATATTGAGACTGACAATGGTTCTGGTTGAACACAATTACATTAAGTTTATTACTAGTAACAATTATATACAGCTCTGACCTGATCTAGCCTGGGTCCTAACAGTGACAAAGGCTGATTGCTTAACTATATGCCTGACTCATAAGGTATACATAAAGTCTTACTGATAAAGAGTTACAGAGAGTAGTGAATATCTGCAGTAGAGATCACAAGCAATAGTGAACATCTAACATGGAGGCTGTACACTTATGACATAGTTATGTCATTATGCAGGTTTTTAAAGTTACATGTCAATGTCTGCATTGTCATGCATACAATATCGCAACAGTTAGGACTGCAGTAAGTTCTCTGTAGAAGAGGAGCCAAGAAGCTGGGATAGAGGTAAGTCCAGGGTCTCACTGGGACTTTCCAGCCTGACAGGGAGCTGATGGAGCCAGCAGCTACAGGATGAGGAGGATACAAAATGCAGGGAGGTGTGAATACCTTGGGGTGAGCCTCTGATGGGTACATGGTGCCCATTGGTAAAACCTGGCACTTGGATACTTGGCCCAGGCCTCCCTCGCCATAGGTAAAAGCTCAGCAGTGACTGGAGAAGGTCCTTAATTCTGAGGGGCGGGCGTGTGATGGTCACAGTACTGCTGCTATAGTGCCCAATGTTATGCTTACCCCAGTCTTCAAAATCCCTCCTGGGGGGCCCAAAAATTCAGCCCTGTGAGTTGGAGCCAGCAACATAACTTTCCAGTTGCGCTTTTTCCCTCCACAGCGAACAGTTTCTAAGTGATTCTGTCATATAATTGCAGCTAAAGTTACACTAGTGACAGATAATTGCCAAGATCACAAAAATTTCCTTCTAGTTCAGTGTGTTTGATGTCACCAGGCGTGCTGTCACCCACTGGCTTGAATCAGCTCTATAACCTGCTATGTATGAATTTGAGTTACATGGCTCATCAATTGTTTGATGAAACACATGAGTTTCTTCCACAGTGTCTTTTTGCATTTGTTGTGTTGCCTGTATTTTTATGACTTCTGACTGTTCTTAGCTTTTGTACTGTCATTGTCAATCGTAACCATTATTTAAAACATTTCATAGAGATCAAAAAGACTAGTTCCAAATTATAATACGTAGCAGATTACTGAGGAGGAAATATATCCATGATTTAGATCTGAATGTTACAAGTTTGAAAGAACCAATGCTGGAAAGTTATTTGTAACACATAGCCTACTATAATAGCACAATGTTAACGTAGCAGAAAAAAATCAAGTCTCACAGTGCACAAAAATGCTACATATCACAATCTGCTATGACTAATATTACCAAACTATGAAGCTATTTACAGAAGAATGTCTTCAATCCTCAATTCAAATTTCACACTTAACTTTTCTGTTGTACAGAATGTGTCAAAATGAAATTTAGTGAGGAAGCCCATGCCTTTTAGGAAAGCTTATTGAACTAACATAAAAACAAGAAATGAACTGTATAAAATGCTGGTTAGGCTACAGCTAGAGTATTGCATGCAGTTCTGGAATCCACATTATAGGAAGGATGTGACTGCACTAGAGAGAGTGCAAAGGAGATTTACCAGGATGTTGCCTGGGCTGGAGAGTTTCAGTTATGAGGAGAGATTGGATAGACTGGGGTTATTTTTCCTGGAGCAGAGGAGATTGAGGGGGGACATGATTGAGGTGTATAAAATTATGAGAGGTATAGATAGGGTAGACAGGAAGGAATTTTTCCCCTTGGTGGAGGGATCAACAACCAGTGCGCATAGATTTAAGGTAAGGGGCAGGAGGTTTAGAGGGGATATGAGGAAGAATTTTTTCACCCAGAGGGTGGTGGGAATCTGGAACTCACTGCCTGAAAGGGTGGTGGAGGCAGAAACCCTCATAACATTTAAAAAGTATTTGGATGTGCACTTGCGATGCCATGGCATACAACGCTATGGGCCTAGTGCTGGAAAATGCAATTAGAATAGTTAGGTACTTCTTTGACTGGTGCAGACTCAATGGGCCAATGGGCCTTTTTTTGTGCTGTAGACCTCTATGACTCTATGTATGTAAAGAAAGTAGAGGAGTTATACCCTCAGACTCAGCTGCATCATTACAACACCGGACAACATCAATTAGCATTTATGTAGTACTCTTCACATATAAGTAAACCTGAGGGCATGTTTATAAAGGAGAGAGAAGGATAAGGAGCATGCATTCAGAAAATTTGGTGAAAGAATACAATCTTGATGTCTAGCCAAATTTTGGGTGTAAAAGTTAGGGTCCATCAGAATATCATGGTTGCACAACACCAAGTTCAGGTTGAAGATACAACAAGGAACTTAATAGAACTGGAACCAGAGGCCTAGAGCTACTCCCAAGGGATGGCTTTGTCATTATTCAGCTGAGCAAAATTTCAACTTTTTCAAGTTTCATTAATTGTGTAAACTTGAGGTCATCTAAAACTCTGCTGCCCATGTCCTAACTTGCACCAAATTGCATTCACCCATCACTCCTGTGCTTGCTGACCTACACCAGCTCCCATTAAACAACGCCTCAATTTAAAATTCTCATCCTTGTTTTCAAATCCTTCCAGAACCTCAGCCCTTCCTATCTCTGAAATCTCCTCCTTTCCCACAACTCTCCAAAATACCTGCAATCCCATGGGTACTAACTATTTTAACTATTCCACCATTGGTGGCCATGCCTTTAGCTGCTTAGGCCCTGAGCTCTGGAATTCCCTCCTCATAACTCTCCATCTCTCTATCTTGCTTTCCTCCTTTAAGACACTCTTTAAAGCTACCTCATTAACCAAGTGTTCAGTCATCTGCCCTAATATCTCCCGATGTAGTTTGGTATCATATTTTATTTTATAATGCCTCTGTGAAGTGCATTGGAACTTTTTATGACATTTCTAAATGCAAGTTGTTGTTATTTTTTGATAGTACACAAAACATTGTACACTGTAGAAATAACCTTGTATCCAATGATCTGGGTGGGGAGATTGTGTTGATTGTCACTATATGGACTATCCTTGAGGAACAGTGTGTAGATGATAAATTAGAAAGCACCAAAAATAAAGGCTTGGACATGCCACAAGTGACCACAAGTGATGCATAAGCTGGCGAGCAGGAGCTGACTGACTGGTATCACTGATCTACCTGTCGCAGATACATCTGTTCATTACATTATTGGTAGGGATGGCAGCAGCATAGTTATTGTGGAGACACAATCCCATCTTCATGCTGAGGACAGCCTCCATCATATTGTGTGTCACTACTACTGTGCTAAATGGGATAGATTTAGATCAGAACTAACAGCTCACAATTGGACATCCATATGGCACTGTGGGCCATTAGCTGCCATTAGCTGCAACAGAACTTAATTCAACCACAATCTGTAACGTCATATCCTGACATATCCCTTTTCATGTTTTCATAATGATATAAAGGCACTACTTACTTATATGTAATTAGCTAAACACATTGTTAGTTCATTTATTTAAACTAGGCACGTAAGAACATTCATGCAAAGGTAGAAAGCTTGAAGACATCAGCAGCAGAGCTGTCAATGCTGTGTTCTGCTTACAGGCCAAAGTGAAACCAAGGCTGGATACATGACACAATTCCCTCTGGTGATGGCATGCTGCTATTCCTTAAAGGCATATTGCAACATCCCTCACTCCAACATTATCATCAAGCCAGGGAAGGAACCAATCCTCATGTCAATAAAGAGTGCCAAGCACAGCAACAGATGTACCTAAAAGGAGATGCCTGCCTGATCCAGCTACAATAACAGGACTGCATGCATGCTAAACAGCAGGAGCTGAATGTTACAGAGAAATGGGTGATCCGGTCAAAGCTCTGTTGTCCTGCCATATGCACTTGTGAATCATAGTTGACAATTAAGCAAATAACTGGAGGAGGAAATTCCATGATCATCCCCATCCTCAATGATGGGGGAGCCCAGTCAGTGCAAAAGGCAAGATTGAAGCATTTGCAACAGCCTTCAGCCAGAAGTGTTGAGTGTATGATCAATTTCGGCCTCCTCTTGAGTAGCCAGCATCAGAAATATCCTTCTTCAGCCAATTCCATTCACTCCATATGAAATCAAGAAACAGCTGGGCATACTGAATACAGCAAAGCCTATGGGACCTGACAAGAGTCCGGTTGTGGCGCTGAAGACTTGAGCTCCAAACCTAACTGCTACCCCCTCCCCATGCCCCTCCACCCTTCACCCCCAATCCAAACTGTTCCAGTACAGCCACAACATAGGCATTCACCTGATAATGTGGAAACATGCCAACATTTATCCTGTCCATAATAAAAGGACAAATCCAATCCTGCCAATTACCATGCTCTCAATCATCAGCAAATGAAGGAAGGTGTTGACGATGCTATCAAGTGGCACTTACTCACCAATAACCTGCTCACCCCTGCTCCACTTGGGGTCTGCCAGGACCACTCAGCTCCAGGACCACTCAGCTCCAGGACCACTCTGCTCCAGGACCACTCTGGCATAATTTAACTTGCCTGGAGTGGGTTCTGCTGGCAGGTCCTGAAGTAATCAGGAAACCAAGGTGGGGAGATGGCAGCCAGCTGACTGTGATCATGTGGTGACCAGCCAACTAACGCAGGTGATGCACGCATAACTCCAGATCATGTGGCAGGAGTGGCCTTTAGTTCACGAAGGCCCACTTCACCTGACTGAAGACCAGAAGCTGGCAACATATTTAAAAAGACAGTCACCTCTGTTTCTTTAGAACTTTCTTTAAACAATATTTCGACCAACTCCTTTTTTTATCCTCCTGCCTATCCCTCCTGTGAACCTATATCCAGATAAGCTACCTTTCCTGTCCTTCTTAAGGCAATGTTTCAGTAATAGCTATGATATCATACTTCCAAGTGTCTATCTGTGCCCTCAGCTCAACCGCCTTATTCACTTGGTTCCTTGCATTGAAGTATATGAATAACTCTTACTATTTCCTAACCTTTGTTTTCTCTGTCTTCACTCTCATGTATTAATTTTCTGCCTTCCATTTCCAGGTTTGCTAGTCTCCCTTCTGAATCTACACTCAGGTTCTCATTCCCCTGTCAAATCTGTTTCAATTCTGGGTATGGATAGCATAAATGGGGAGAAACTATTCCCATCAGCAGATGGTCAAGAACCCCAAGGTGATTAACAAAAAAACCAGAGGTGACATGAGGGAAAAACTTACTTATGCAACAAGTGGTTTGGATCTGAAATGTATTGCCTGAGCATGTGGTGGAGACAGATTCAATTGTGGTTTTCAAAAGGGAACTGGATAATTATCTGAAGAGAAAAGATTTTACAGGGCTATAGGGAAAAGTCAAGGAATGGGACTAGCTGAGTGGCTGTTGCAGAGAACTGACAAAGAAAATGTGCTGAATGGCCTCCTTCTGTGCTGTAACCATTCTATGATTCTAGTACAGATACATTCAAGGAGCGTGACTGCACTGCACTCCTCCAGAAAATACTGTCACAGTGGGTAAAAATTATGACAAACCTATCGGTTCTGCTTTATTCACTACCAGAGTAGGACAGGGTGCCGGAAATCATGGATGTTTTCTGTTTAAAGGTGAAAGGTCTTCATTCCTGTATGTTGAGGCAGAGAAACAAATTGTTACTCTTAGGGAAATGGGATCAGCAGTTACTGATGTTGGCAGGTGATGAGACTTTCCATCCTGCAAATTTGCAAAATAATAATGTATTGATATGGGAAATTGATCTACATGGTTTACCTATTTCTTTGTATGGAGTTAATTTAAAATGTGGTTTAATTTCAAGCCCTGCATTGTAGGCAACACGTGCATCCATTTGGAAGGTGAGTCAATAGTGACCAGAAATGCGGTACCTAGAAATGGACCTATGTAGTCTATATGTAGTCTAAATTAGGATCGACCAGGCCACTCCCATGGATGTAGTGGAGCTGAAATAGGCAACTTCTGCTGTTGCTGACACTGGAGACAGTGTTTTACCATTTTTTCTATATCACTGTCTACATCTGCTTACCAGATATAGCCTCCATGGTCTTCGCACCATGCCTGGCAGCCGGTTCTGCCCTAGCTGCAAAACACGCCATGCTGTACGTTCTGCAAAGCCTGAGTCCCTTTCAGCACTCTCCATTGCTAGCGCTATCTCCATAGCGCACTTCAGGTCTATCTCAACTTCTGCAAACAAACGGCGCTGAATGGCGTCGTTGTTTATGCCACAAACCAAACAATCTCACATGTTTAAAGTATCACCGAAGTCACAGTGCTCCATTAAGTGTTTTAAGTTTGTGATGTACATTGCGATCGACTCACCCGGGGTCTTATTCAAGAATTAAACTTGAATCTTTGCATGATCACCGAGGGTTTAGGCTGAAAATTTCCTTTCATGACGTCGACTAGCTCAGTGAAGGATCTGGAATTTGGCAAATTTGGAGCCATCAAGCTTCAGATTAGGTTATACATTTTGCTCACACAGACACTTAGGAGAATTGCCGTCTGTTTCTCCTCCACCGTTATTTCATTAGCTACAAAGTAGAAACCTGATAACTCATTTGTATTGACTTCAGTCCTTGATGGATGAGTTGTACTGGTCAATTCTACCAAAAAAAGGCATTGCTAGTGAGTATACTTCTTTTCTTTCTTCCCTTAAAATATCAGAATGCTTACACTTGTGAGACGAGATGCTGCGTCTTTGTTATTTATCCTCGTCGAGGAGATTATTATTGCAGTTGCAATAAACTTGGAAATACAGGACTAGTTTCTTGTGAGAAACAATAAACTTTATTTACAGACTCCAAATGAGGCTACTTGCTTGTTCCAAGACCAAGACTAAAAAGTTCCGTCCCTAAGATACCCTGCTTTTGGGGTTGATTTGTCTACACAGTCATTTGATCCCCATAACAGTAAGGAATGGTTTAACATACGATTATTACACTTCTGAATGTAGGGACTATGGGCATCCGCTGCGTCTCCATGACAGGTGCCTTATCACAGAGTGTATGTGCATTGCCCTCATACAGACAGGAGTAAAACGTTCACAGATACAATGTGAGGATCTATGGAGTGTCCTCACTGCATGTCGTCATCATCCTCCATGAATCTAGCTGCTATGAGGGCCTCCTGAGCATGCCTGCCTCGTCTGGCCAGTGCAATGGCCTCATTGCCATCATCCTCGCCTTTGAAGACCTCATCACCCTCATCCTGATTGACATCCTCCTCATAGGAGAAGACGTGCAACTACTCCAACACCTCCTCAGCCAGGTCCTCTCCCTGATGCAGCACCAGGTTGTGAAGGGAGCAGTAGGCGACAATGATGTGTGACACCCTCTGTGGGCTGTATTGCAGGGCTCCACCAGACTGGTAGGCACCAGAACCTCATTTTCAACATTCCGAGGTTTTCTCCACCAAAGTGCGAGTTGCAGCATGAGCCTTGTTGTACCTCTCTGCTGCACCCTGAAGCCTCCGCATGGACATCATCAGCCACATCCTCTGAAGGTAGCCCTTGTCCACGAGGAGCTAAGCCTGCAGCCTCTCTGGACCCTGGAAGATGTCAGGGATCTGAGACCTACTGAGAACGTAGGAGTTGTGGACACACCATGGGAACCATGTGCAGACCTGCAAGATGCGTTTGTGGTGGTCACACACCAGCTGAACATTCAGTGAGTTGAAACCCTTGCATTTGACGTAGTTGACCGCTTGTTTCCATAGAGATCTGAGCGCCATGTGAGTGCAGTCAATGACACCCTGCACCTGTGGGAAACCTAAGATTTGGGCAAATCCAGTGTTCTTGCCTCCTGGCCTTCCTGATCCCGGGTGAAATGTACAAAGTTGTGTGCCTTCGTGAATATGGTGTCTGTGAATTCACGAATGCATTAGTGTGTGCATGCTTCCGATATCATCGTTGGAGCCTGAAATGAGCCACTGGTATAAAGATTGAGCACCATGGTGCGCCCGGCCACTGGCAGTGGATGCCCTCCATATCCCCATGATGCCAAATCCTGCAGCTGGCGGCAGATGTGACCATCCAGTTCCCTGGACATGCACATTCTTCAGCGACACTGGTTCTTGGTCATCTACAGGAATGATAAGTGCCCTCTATAGACCCTAGATCTAGCTAGACGCTAACCAGCAACAGCTCGCTGTGGCTCTTCAGCAACATGTGCAGGAGCCCCAACTGCCCCTTCTTGAGGGTGCTGCCCCCCCCTCTGTCCAGACAGGCACTTCCATCACTCTCTTCTCCTTCGTCTCCGCGCTTTATAAGCTATGAGGCATACTGCTAGATCACCAGACTCCGTGCTCCTGATGTACTCCTCCTGCAGAATAAAAGAGAGAGGCGCGTGGGTTAGCGTGAGTATACTAAGATACTTAGTTAAATATGAAGGCCCCTTAATGCATTCCAGAAAGTGCTGGCTAATGTTTGGATGGCCAGAGTTTAGTGCACTGCATGACTGCCCAAATTCCAATCCACATCCGCCCCACTCCACCTGACCTATTGGTAGCCTGCATTTCCAACAATTACCCATTGTACTGCATGCTGTGCTCTCAGCTCAGGCGCAGGCATTCTCCTAACCCACACTGCAAGGCTGCGCTGTTAGCTTGAACCTTAGGAGGGGAGACTGGTCCAAACCTGAATGATGACATTATAAGGGGCTGTGAGCGCCTCCACCAGTGACTGGTCTATGGCCAGCTTTCGCAAGGAGATTGTACAAAGTGTGCAGGAGTCCAACTGTTCTGCAGTCCCCTAAAATGCTCATTAGTGTGCAGTCTGTGCCTGTGGGGTGAAAAGCTCTGGAGTATTTGGTGGCACTTTCATGCCTTTCCGTTGCTCAAGTGAGCATATAAGCTAGAGGCCGACTCCAAGCATGTTAAGTGGTTGCACCTGAACTGTCACTTTTTTACAAGGATCCCTTAATGTGTGATCGCTCCCACACCCCCACCACCAACCCCTGGCATGTGCTTGTGCACTACCATCAGGCTGGACTGCTTCAGATGGAGTGCAGCCCTTGCCTGCCCACAACTTACTTCACAGCATGATGCCTTCCCCCCACCCTCCAACTCGCCCTATACGCAGTCCATCCCTTGTACTCCAGCCCAACTCACCTCACAGCATGCTGCCTTGCTTCCCCAACTCGCCCAACCATCCCCAACTCACCCAACCACAGTACACCCCTTGCCCCGGCACCACACTCTCCGCCAACTGAGAATAAGCGACTTGCCTATGACCTCACCTGAATGCACAGCGCCTCAACCTTGAAGTCCAATGTGCGACCCTCACAAGCGCTGAGCAATGGTACTGTGCACTCTCCTCTGAGTTCCCCTCGAGGTTCAGCTCACCAGGTGCACGCCTTTTAAATGCTGTTGTGAAGCATGTCGGCATCATTGAGGTCCAGCATTGGGGGATGATTCTGGCAAGCAGCTTACAATGATATGCAGATGTATTAAAATGATGTTCCCAAAGTCCAACAGTGGGAAATACGGTGGAGTGGAGCGGACTATCACAAAATGTTTCCACAACGTCGTGAAATCAATTTTTAGCCTTCCAGTCATATTGTCCACTCACGTCCGCCATGATGCCCGATACCATTTGGGACAGAAAATTCCGCCCACGGTGCTAATGATGAAAGGTGACAAAAGGAGAAAGAATATTACCTGTACTGTAGCTAAAAAGTTAGTTGTTAAGATTTTTACATTGTTGAATGTTGATACTGTTATTGAAAATACTTTACAACAGTAATGTTTTTTTCTAATTTTTAGGAGGAAGTATTACAAATTTGTGACTTTATAAAGTGGTTATATCTTATATATCAATTTTAAAGAGGCTATAAAGTGTCATTGGCTGGGTGGGAGTTGGAATGTGTTAGGGGGACATGGAGGACATGGCTAAGACCTTTCTAAATTACCTTTGAAAAGGTTCTCAAATCATGATTATGGTTCACAACTCCTCTGAGCATCGTAAACCATGAGTCATGGAGAACTTGGCCAACTTCATGAAAATTACGGGAGGCTAGGACATGTCTATCCCCTCAATGGAGACAGCTGGGATGGGAGTGCATGCTGCAGACTCGTTACCTGTACCCTTATTCCGTGCGGGTGAAGACTGGGTGGGGGAGGGGGGCCACCGGGAATGAGGACATGAATCCCGGAAGTGGATCTTTCCCACCATTTTTACATGGTTCCAGGGTTCTTCCAACTCCATGAAAATCCAGCCTGAGTTTCAATGCTGTTTCCCTCCTCATGTCACGAAAAACTTTTTTACAGGTTTACTCCCAGCAATTTAGCTCTCCTTTGTTCTATAACTTAGAGATAGTTTTTTTGAGTGTTGTCTCACTGAAATTTTATGCTCTACTTTTGCTTCCATTGCTTTCCCCTTACCTCTTTTTATGATTGCCTGGGTAGCTGCTTCAGTGGAAGACACCATTGAAAAGTAAGATAAAATCTCACACGAGTCTTCTGTTAGAGGTACCTAAGATGAACAGACTGAGTTCCGCACTTTCTTACTTAGCTATTGCTCTCTCAGACCGATGGTACAAAGCTCAGCCAACCTTAGCTTTCCTTAAAGGCGATGTTTTTATTTCTAATCATCGCCAGCACAACACTCCCATTTTACACGAGATTGCACTGGGGAACTGTCAATTCTTATTTAAGGGAACTGATCCCACAAAGCTTCACAGATTCAGTTCTGTAGATAATCGCTAGGCAGAAATCCTGGTTTATTGGCGCAAATCTGGAGCAAACCACCTCACAAAATTTTAGGGCCACTTATGGTTTCATTTACTGCTATGTGGCTAACCTCAAGATTATGTGAGACATGACTGTGATGACAGTTTCATCCTTCCTAGAGTGAGCTGATGATCGCAGTATAGCTGAGACTAGGGCACATTTCACCTTGTAAATAGTTCTAATGAAATTGTAAAATCCACAATTTTTCTGCTTCACTACAAATAAAACAAAGGAATTCTTGACCTATAAGAGAGTCAGAGTCATGGGGGGCAGACAGGAAAATGGAGTTGTAGCCACAATTGGATCTTACTGAATGCCGGAGCAGGTTCGAGGGGACAATTAGTCCACTCCTGCTCCTATTTCTTACATTCTTAATTTCTCTTTATGAATACAATGCCACGGAAATAGAGGAACTGGAGGAAATATTTCCACGTGCCAGGCTGCGGCACCAGACAAATTCAACTTTTGGTGCCATCTAAATCTGACTAGGGGCTGCAAAGACTGAAAGTTGGAGGGTGTGGTGAGGCAATATCAGGAGCAGCCTGTTTTCCTGGATTCCCAAAAACAAAAATTAAGAATTTCTTCACCTTTTAAGGTCCACTGGTTAGGCTACTCGACACGTTACACAGCCTCAGCAAGACACATGTTCTTCCCATTTGTACATGAACTTTGCTTACTCAACCATTTACAGACCTGTGTGAATAACACAACAGGCAGGACTTAGGGCATAATTTTGGCAACCAAGGTGCCCCTCCAATTTTCAAGTGCTGGCCACCTCTTTTTAAGGCTCACAACAGAGAGCCATGAATTGAATTTCTCCCTCTACTCTATCACAAATGAAATTAATGAACACTAAAAAAAACTCCAAAATGTGAGCCTATAATCTAAACTGACATTCGGTGAGGTACTGAAGGAATATAGGATGACCAGAAATGCTGTATTTCAGGTATGTTAAACCTTGATCCTATCTACTCTATCAAAAGAATGTGAAAGATACAATGGCACAGTTGGAAGGAGAGCAGGGAGTTCTCTCTGTTTCTTGGCAAACGCTGCAAAAGAAAAAGATTATCTGTTTATTTCAAGCGTTTTGTTGCCATGAATAGCGAAGTAGAGTGATGAATGTTCATTTCATTATTTTATATCATTTAAAGTAGTTGTTTTTGGTATTTTTTAATCATTTTCCTTAAAGCTGGTAATAAACTGCTGAAACAAATTAAAATGTATTGACACATTAACTGTGTGTGTAAATTGTATATTAATTGTGTTTGTTTATGTGCAGGTAGAAGGTATTAATTGGGGTTTCACTTTCACTTGAGCACATATAAAGACAGACTTATTGAAACTGTTGTGTGGTCAAGTTAGGAGGTGCATGTTTGTAATAGTTCACTCTGTCAATAAATGTAAGACTGAGTAAAATTGGCTCCAGCATTATCCTTTACCAACTGGTTTTCCAGAATATAACAATGACAACAAATGCTTGTATTCTCTGCTTTATCATTCATATCTTGGAACTTTTCTCCCATGCTGTAAACCCATCTGAATAATATCGCTCTAATAGCAGACAAGGACCCCAAAATTGTATTAAACTGGAAAGGAAGTCATTTTTTACAAACAATCTCAAAGGAAAAGAACCAATTAATCCTGAAATTCTATAAGTTTCATTCAAGAAGCCTTGAAGCAAATAACAAGGAAGGGACATAGATCCTTAAAATGTCAGTTTAAAATTAAGCCTCATTGGTAAAAGTGTAAGAATTGGATAGTTGTCAATTAATGGGGTATGAGTTAAGCCTGTAGTTGTTTGTGAAACTAAGGGCAGAATTTTCCCGTTGGTGTGCAGGGGTGGACCCAGTATGTTCATGCGTAAGATAATGCACGGTGATATCAGACAAGCCTCCTGGCGCCATCGCGATATTTTGTTGGGCGGGCGCATGATAATATCCGCTTTGTGCCTCCCATTAATTAACAGGCCAATTAAGGCCCTTGACTCAGCAACTGACACCGATTTTTCGGTGCCCGTGCAATCTTCAGGTCGGCGCACGGGCATGTCGGGTAGGCAGGTAGGACACATTTGTATAAACCTCATCCACAGGTGGGATAAGAGGGCTCACTGGAGTCATGAGTATGCACTCTCAAGTATTGATTTTTCAAAGTTATTGAAACTTGCCTGTGTGATCTGCAATACTTCAAAATGCCTACCAGCTGCTTTGTCTGGACTCTTAACCTTCAGGTCAGCACTCTGCAGTGAGGACTCTTTTTTAGGTCTGCAGGCTTCAGGAAGTCTTCCCATTGCCGGGGAATGAGGCACCTCTCTGAGGAGGAAGAGAGGGCTAGAAGGGGGAGGAGATCAGGAGTGCACATGCAGCCTCCAGGGGAGCCACCTATGGGAGAAGAGGCGCAGGCACAAGGGGCGCAGGGCCAAGAGGTAGACCAAGGCAGAAGAGACTGCAGAAGACGCCACTATACTGCTGCCAGGGTATACAGGCAGCAAAGCAGCTACCTCAATATGTCTAAGGTGCAGTGCTGAAGGAGGCTCTGTCTCTCAAGGGAGACAGTCAATTATACCTGTCAGATGATTGGCCCTGAGATCTCTGCTAACTGTATGGGTGGACAGCCCATGCCAGTGGTTCTGAAGGTCACAGGAGCCCTCAACGTCTATGCCTCTAGCTCCTTCCAGGGCTCGGTGGGTGATCTTTGGGGTGTCTCCCAATCAGTTGTCCACACTTGTGTCAAGCAGGTTACAGATGTTCTGTTTAGGCATGCGTTGACCTTCATCCACTTCTGTTGCAACCAGGCAAGTCAGTCACAGCGACCCAGAGGCTTTGCGGCCATTGCTGGCTTCCCCCGCGTCCAGGGTGCAATAAGCTGCACACATGTGGCCAACAAGGCGCCAGCAGGTGAGCCCGGTGCCTTCGTCAGCAGGAAGGGCTTCCACTCCATGAACGTGCAGATAGTGTGTGATCACAAGATGCTGATTCTACAAGTTTGTGCAAGGCACTCAGGCAGCTCCCATGACGCCTACATCCTCAGACACTCCCAGGTGCCGGGGCTCATCTGTGCTCCGGCCCAGCTTGAAGGATGGCTGCTGGGTGACAAGGGCTATCCCTTCAGAAGGTGGCTCATAACACCTCTTCGTCATCCAAGAACAGGAGCTGAGCAGCACTACAATAGGAGCCAGGGCACCACAAGGGCTGTGGTGGAGATAGCCATCGGTCTTCTCAAGATGCGCTCCCGATGCCTGGACCGATGCTCGGGGGCTGCACTCCAGTAACCCCCAGATCGTGTGCCTCAGTGATAGTGGTAGCATGCTGCACTCTCCACAATCTTGCTCTGGAAAGGGGGAACGCTGTGGACGAGGAAGAAGTTGACACAGTGGCTGCGGCTGCACACGATGAGTCCAGCAGTGAGTCTGAGAATGAGCATGCACAGGGAAATGCTGAGGGGGAGGACGTTAACCCGGCCATACTGCAGGGAGGCTGAGACACCTGGGAGGCAATAATTCAATGAACCTTCAGCTAGCACACCACAGATGGACCTCCAGGACAAGCCTAGGCTGTAGGCTCCATACTCGATACCCAGGTTCCAAATCTTTCAGGTTAGGAACAGTAACTAAGGGCCTTGTCAATAAAGCTGAATGTCTCACAAAGCACTCCTAACATTTTTGGAATCCACACACATGCAGGAGAAAAGAGGCACCCTCAGCCAATGTCACATGTCTGAATTTAATATCACAGGCAAAGAAGCTTAATGAAACAAAATGACAAGGGTGTTCCAATTCAAACCAAATCGTAAAGATCTCATCTCGGGCCAACACAAAAGCACCAGTGATAAACCCATGGTGTGCCTTATGTTTACATTTTTGGGTGCTACGTCTTAGTGCTGCCCCATCGCTGGGAGTGGCATCTGAGACAGCCTGCTCACTCTGCTGTCCTGTTGGCCTCAATGACTTTGGCGGTGGTCCTCTGGCCCGTGGAGCCTGTGCTGGCTCTGCCTGGGAGGGAACTACCAGTTCCACAGCTGGCACCTCTCCAGTCATCGCAGCCACACCGGATGCTACAGTCACTGGGAGAGGGGTGGAGGAGCTGCTGCCCTCATCTGCAGCACCCTGAGAAGTGCCCGCAGAGATGACAGGCAGCTGCTGCGCCGATTTGAGGTTGCTTTGGACCTCCCTGCTCACCGTAGATGGATGGGCAACGAGCTAAGAAACTTGTTGCCCATACCATCTCCCACTGACCAGCTGATGTCAATGCCGAGGTGAGGGATTTCTGGTCAGAATGCATCCCCAGGATGCCCTGATGGGTCTCCTGGAGGAGGTTCTCCACGAGAGTCGTCATTCTCTCCATGGAGGACGCATGGCGCTTGGACATGTGGCTCACTGCTTCAGCGATCATCCGCGTAGACTCCCCCACCACGGAGACCAAGCCAAGCATAGCCTCATGTATCTCCCCCAGATGCTCCCGCACACCTGGCCACATTTCATGCAGCTGCCGCATCGCAGACGACTTCAGAGGCACATCATCAGGCACTGACTGAGCATGTGTCTAGTCCCCTGCAGTCCTCCGACTGCTGATGCTATGGGCACTCTCTGTCTCTGCCAGCCCTCACCACTGTGCCTACACTGGACAGTAGCTGATATCCTAACTCCCAACAAGGTGCTAGTATCTGCACTTGTGCTTGCCTGGCAGAGATGGTGAAATACTGGTGAGACTTCAGGGCCCTCAGGTGTGAGAGGGGGCCTCTGCTGCTCCTCCTCCCAGCCCTGCTCCGCTGATGCTGAAAGGAAGAACAAGGACATTGGATCAGTTAGTGTGGAGACAATGACAAAGTCCATCCCTGTCCCACGGATCATTATGCACTCATCTTTCCATAACCAATGATCAAGCCATGTTGCAAAATTAAATCATTTAACATTCAGCACTGCAACGGCTGTTGGGAGAACAATGTTGACCTCACTGCTGGGCAAACATACCTGCCTGTGGCACCCCAGCCTCACTGACACCAGTGGACCTGGGCGCATGGTGCCTCTCCAAACCTAGGGCCTCCTGCTCAAACTGGCTGAGAATGGCTAACTGTGCCTGGCCGCCACCAGCCCTCACTGCTGCATTATGAGCATTCTTCTCCTGAAAATGAGAGAAGAGCATTGATTTGTGACTCTCTTCGCGCATGGCCCACCCCAACCAGAGTGGGACATATCAGGGCTCCAGAGCCTCCTCACCCCGCTGCTGCTGAACACTCACACAAAGATACTAGGCCTGTTCCATACCCTCACCCCCACTCCTCCCTTGGTGCACGCTGCCTACATTACATTCGGCACCACACAATATATCTTTCCATAGCAAGGAGGTGCAAGCACATGGAGTGCAGAGGGCAGCTGATGGTTCCTTGTCACACCACCTTGAAGCTTGCCTCCCAGCATGTCATCACCCTGACTTGGACAAGTCCTGCAGTTCCAGCACAGCGCCTAGGTGCAGCTCCTCCAGGTTGTCCCCAATAGAGGAATGTGGAGCTCAGTGTAACACAAGCTGCGGGTGCAGAACACATCTCTTCACCACCCTCTCAGGCTGCCCTCAGCATGGGCAATATCTGCTGACCCACCCAGCAAAGTACACAGGACACATGCTGATTCAATGCAGTCACTACACTCAGACTTGCTGGGGTGGGGTGGGCAGCAGCGGGGAAAGCCGACCTGCTGGGTTAAGTGACCAATGCCAACATTGTCCTCACCCTTCCAGAGCGCAACAAGTCATTGAAGCGCTTGCAACACAGGAGCTCACCGCCTCCGCCACCTCCTCCCAGGCACGTTTGGTCATGTGGGGGGGGGGGGCCTTCTCCTCACGTCCTGGGGAACCAGCACCTCCCACCATGCTGCCACCTCCTGTAGGAGGGCAGCAAGGCAGTCATCTGAGAAACAAGGGGCACACTGGTCTTACCCTCTGGCCTAGCCTGCCCCGATGGCCTACCCTCTGGCATGGCCCCCGCCCTACCCTCCGGCCTAGCCTGCCCTGATAACCTATCCTCCAGACTGGCCTTCCCTGATGGCCTACCCTCCAGCCTGGCCTGCCCCGATGGCCAACCCTCCAGCCTGGCCTGCCCCGTTGGTCTACTCTCCATCCTGGCCTGCCCCGTTGGTCTACTCTCCATCCTGGCCTGCCCCGATGGTCTACCCTCCAGACTTACATAACCTCCATGCCCCTCTGCAGAGATCTTTGCCCAGCCACTGCAAGCAGCCTTTACAAAGCTGCCAGACCTTCTTTTATATAGGCTGCCAGGTTGCCATTGGTCCCAGCAGGCTGAGCGCACCTGCCACCACCCTCCCACTCCCGCTATGCATGGGAGTCATGAAGTATGCTGGGCGGGCCTTAATTGGCCCGCCCGCATTGAATGCCAGCGCAGACCCAATTGCGAGCGGTGATCAGGTCCATGCCCACCCGCGCCCACTTCCACTCCGCCACCCTCCATGCCCCCCGCCATCCATAAAATTCTGCCCCAACTGACCTTAAAGAAAGAGTGATATAAAAAGGTTGAAGGGAATTTAGATATTGTACAATAATGTGCAGTGAGTGTTCATGAATCAGCAGCCCATTAATGTTCTTCCCTGATAGAAATTAAAATCTAATATGATGTGTTTTACACTATTGTCTAATGTCAAAATGCACCCTTTCTTTCCTTCCTGTCCTATTTGTCCTGCTGTATATATGGATTCTCAAAAGGTACCACATGAGAACCATGTTCTGAAAATGCACATACTATCAAAGGTAGTATAGCAACATGGAGAATGCACGTAGAAAGAAAATAGTAAGGGGAAAATGGATTTGTTTTGAGGTTGGTGTGATGCGGTTTGTAGTGTTTGTAGTATGCCCTGCAAATTTATATCGGAATCACTTTTTATTCATTCGTACAAATGATTTGGACATAGGAGTTTGCTCATGATACTGAGTTGGGGGAATAGCAAAATATGAAAAAGAATAAGAAATAGGAGCAGAAGTAGACCATGCGACCATTGAGGCCGCCCCACCACTTGTAAGATCACAGCTGAAATTATACATCAACTTCACTTTTCTACCATATCTTCATAATTCTTGATTCCCTTAGTGCTCAAAAATCCATCAATTTCAGTCTTCAATGTACTCATTGCATGAACATCCACAGACATCTCGGAGTAGAAAATTCCAAAGATCTAGGATGTGGAGAAATTTCTCCTCAACTCTGTCCAAAATGGTTGCCCTTTATTCTGATACTATGACAGCTAGTTCTAGGCTCCCCAGTCAGGGGAAACAACCTCTCAGCTTCTACACTGTCAAGCCCTCTAAAAATTTTATACATTTCAACCTCATCTATATCTCATTCCTCTAAACTCCAGAGAGTATACACTAATTCTACTCAATTGCACCTCATAAGACAGCCCTCACATTCCAGGAATTAATCTAGTGAACCTTTGTTATACCCTTAGATGAGACCAAAACTGTGCACAATACTCCAGACGCGGTCTCACTAAAACTTATAATTGCAGCAAGACTTTCTTACTCATATACTGCAATCCAGTTTTAACCTATTCAGTTACACAGAGTTAAAATCAGGCCCAAGAATTCTAGTTCTGAGTTCTAAAGAAGAGTCATATGGACTCGAAACATTAACTCTGTCTTTCTCTCCACAGATGCTGCCGGACCCGCTGAGTTTTTTCAGCAATTTTTGTTTTTGTTTCAGATTTCCAGTGTCCACAGTTTTTTGCTTTTACCCAAGAACTCTAGTCCTAAACCCACCCATATTTGTTGTTTTAGGTCATAAGACTTGATGATTGGCCATCCCTTGGTAGAGTCTTGTACCTGGAAATAAAGCCTCTGGACCAGACTTGTGAGGTCTTTCACAATGGCCATGTTCACAAGCTTTAATCCTTTTTGCCTGAAGTAAAAAAAAGATAGACTTGCATTATGTAGCACCTTTCACAACACAGGATGTCCCATAATGACTTACAGCTAATGGAGTACCTTTGAAGAGTAGTCACTGTTGTAATGTCGGAAACGTGACAGCCAATTTGCACAAAACAAGCTCCAGAAACAGCAATGTAATAATGAGGAGATAATCTGTTTCTTGTGATGTTGATTGAGTGATAATTATTGGCCAGGACACTGGGAATAACTCACCAGCTGTTCTTCAAAATCTTGTGGTCTTTTACATCTACCTGAGATGCCAGACGAGACCTTGGTTTATGCAAAAACAGCACCTCCAACAATACAGCACTTCCTCAGTACTGCACTGGAGTTTCAGTCTAGATTTTTGTATTTAAGTCCAGGGATGTGACTTGAACCCCAACATTTTCACTCAGAGGGAAGGGTGCTACTCAGTCAGGGCTGGCACCTGAAGATGAGCTAGAAGTCCTCCAGGATCAACCTTTGCTCTACTGTTCCTGGAAGAGAAAAGGAATCATCACTTTTGGCCCTTTGATCTGTGCCTTCTGCTCTTGTGTGATCCAACCATGACCAAACTTTATTTGCACCTACTTTGTGTGTCAATACTGCTTCTCACCTCCTGCGGGAAGCCCCAGGAATTTCTGGTGTTACCGGACACTGACCCCTTTTTATCTGCTTTATACTTGGGAATTAAGTGTTTTTCAGGTGCTTCAAAGAAAAAAATGAATTACTTCTTGCCTGTCAACCAATTTTACCATTCAGTGATATAATCAGTCTCCCTGTGTAAGTGTTTCATTGGATGGCCTCCTTCTCTTAGGGGTGTATTATAAATAATGTACATTTTTACTTCTTTTCAAATTGATGTAAAATCATAGCAGGCATGCATGAATTCCCAGTACATTCCCCTCAACGTAGATTGACAACAAGCTCAGCAATGTCCCATTAGGGCCGAGGCAATATGATTGAATTCATGATCTATGATGTTGTTAAAGAACATATTAATCCCTCTGCATGAGAATTAATTCCATGGTCTTTAACAAAAGTATTAACTGGTTTATCTGGAACTGGTTAGCACCTTTATTAAACTAGCAAGCAAAGGAGCCTGCAGGCACTGTGTGATTGACACTGTACAATAGACTGTTTGAATTGAATTGGAGCACTAACTGACAGGACTATTGATCCAGCAGAATATTTCCAGACTTCTTTCATCAAAGCCTTTGACATTTAAAGCTAATTGATCGTTTGTAAATTCCATGTGAATGTCAGGAAACAATATTCCTATGATGAAAAAATAGTAATAAAGACTTGTAATTAAATGGTACCTTTACAACCTCAGGATGCCCCTAAGTTCTTGACAGCCAATGAAGTATTTCTGAAGTGTAGTCATTGTTGTAATGTAGTCAATGCAGCAACCAAACCATAGTAAAGCCCGAAAAATAGCAATGTGATAATGACCAGATAATCTGCTTAGTGATGCTCATTGATGAATAAAATTTAGTGATAGCTCCTGTGTCTTTCTTCAGAATGGTTATATGGAGTCTGTTACAACCATTTTTGAGATGGACAGAGTATGATGTAATATCTTTAAGAGCAGGTCAGAGGCTGGGAATTCTATGGCAAGTGACTCAGCTCCTGACTCACCAAGCCTGTCTACCATCTACAAGGCACAAGTCAGGAGTGCAATGCAAAACTCTCCACTTGGCTGGACGAGTGCAGCTCCAACAACAGTCAAAAGCTCGACAACATCTAGGACAAAGCAGCCTGCTTGATTGGTACCTCATACATCACCTTAAACATTCACTCCTCCACACCAATGCACATTGGCAGCAGTGTGTACCATCCACAAGATGCACTGCACAAAAGACAGTTTGAACTCACCAACGCTCCTTTGACAGCACACTCCAAACCCGCATCCTCTACTACTGAGGAGGACCAGGATAGCAGATTCATGGGAACACCAGTAGCTGAAGTTCCCCTCCAAGTCACACACCACTCTGATTTGGAACTACATCACTGTCCCTTCGCTGTTACTGGGTTAAAATCCTGTAACTCCCTTCCTAACAGCAATGTGAGTATACCTACATCACGTGGACTGCAGCAGTTTAAGAAGGCAATTAGGGATGGGCAATTAGGGATGGGCAACAAATGCTGGCCTAGCCTGTGGCACCCTCATCCTGTGAATGAATAAAAAAAAAGCCAGCTCCCGGTGACCTACCTGCTTGGACAGTGAAGATTTTGGCTGAATTGTGCAAGGCCTGAGCTTCAAATCATCTCCTTAATGAATGGGATGTTGCAGGGTCCTGGGATCCATTGTTTAAAACGTGCTCATCTGGGCAATAAGGTGTTTTCAACCTGCAACTAGACTGGTTTAGGTATCAGTGTTAGGGACAGCCACAGTAAAGTGTTGACTAGGTCACTGTGAATTTGAAAATGGGACAATATGGCTGCACATATGGGGTACAACATAAAGCTAGGAATATATGAGATGGCTTAAGAACAGTTCACCTCAAGGAGCCCTAGCAAAACTGAAGTTGATGGGAATGAGGGGGAAAACTCCCCACTGGTTGGAGTTGTACCTAGCACAAAGGGAGATGGTTGTGATTTTTGGAGATCAGCCATCTTATTTCCAGGACATCACTGCAGGAGTTCCTTAGGGTAGTGCCCTAGGCACAACTATCTTCAGGTGCTTCATCAATAACTTTCCCTCCATCATATTGTCAGGAATGGGAATGATCACTGAATGATTGCACAATGTTCAGCACCATTCATGACTACTGAAGCAGTCCATGTCCATATGCAGCAAGAACTGAGCAACATTCGGGCTTGGGCTGATAAGTGACATGTAACATTCATGCCACACAAGTGCCAGGTGATGACCATCTCCTATAAGAGAGAATCTAACCATCTCCCCTTGATATTCAGAGGCATTACCATCACTGAATCCTCCATTCTCAGCATCCAAGGGGTTACCAATGACCAGAAACTGAAATGGAAAAGCCATATAAATGCAGTGGCTACTTGACTGAGTCAGAGGTTAGGAATCCTGTGGCGAGTAACTCACCTCCTGACTCCCCAAAGCCTGTCCGCCATCTACAAGGCACAAGTCAGGATTGTGATGGAATACTCTCCACTTGGCTGGATGAGTGCAGCTCCCACACAACACTCAAGAAGCTTGATACCATTCAGGACAAAGCAGCCCATTTGATTGGACCCCATCTTCAAACATTCACTCCCTGCACCACCAATGCACAGTGGCAGCAGTGTGTACCATCTACAAGATGCACTGCAAAAAATCAGCAAGGGTCCTTTGATAGCACCTTTCAAACACGCAACCTCTACTACCGAGAAGGATAAGGGCAGCAGATGCATGGGAACTCCAACATCTGATGTTCCACTCCAAGCCACATACCATCCTGACTTGGAACAATATTACCATCCCTTCACTGTACAACTTACATCTGTCTACAACAGAGGAGGCCAGACACTGAGCAATCTCATGGCTACTCCTTACTTCACATAAAGGTATGTGTGCCCCTTGAGGAGTTCTGACACCTTAAAAGTCGCCACACAGTTTCAGTGCATGCCACGTAAGCAGTCATACAACAATGGTAATGCCAACAAGCCTCTGCATGGCTATCCCATCACTGATATGTCAGACTGTTAAACACTATCCCTTCAATATCATGGCATCTTGACAAGCTATTGATGTATGTTTTGGGATTGGGAGTCTTATATTTCCCAAAAAGGAAGTCAAGCTCATTATTGATTTTAAATTAATTTATTAAGTAGCTATTAAGGAGCAATAGTTTAAAGATGATGCATATGCTGAATAAAAAGAAACATACAACCCTTTTCAAGCAAGAATGGTTTTGATGGCAGTCTTTTTCTGATATGTTTGCAATCTTCTCTTTTGTTCACTGTCTTCTTGAGCTGATTGAGGGGTTAGGAAGTTAGGAAGATTTCTTCTGCTGATGAGGCCCACCCCCTAAACCCTGAGCACCCATTAATATACATTATTTATAGGGGCTGAATGTTTACCCTATGTCAATCACAAGGGCAGCTTTCTCCGGTCGGTGAGTGGGGGCAGAGCCTGCTTGCCGATGTGTAAAATGATGCGGGGTGATGTTGGGCGTGCGTCCCGAAATCACCCTGCATCATTTAGATTTTCAGTTCGGTGGATGCGCAGCCAAGTCAGCTGCGTACCCGTCAAACTGTCAACAGCCACTTAAGGCCATTAAAAAAGTAATAAAGCCAATTAATGGACCTGCCCATCCAACCTTAAGGTTGGCAGGCAGGCGAAGAACCCAGGCGGCCTTCAGAAGAAACATGAAACCTCATCCATGGGCGGGATGAGGTATCATGAGGGACATAAAATGTTTTTAAAATGTTGCAATAAAAGAAATTGATATGTCCCAGCTCATATGACAGTGTCACATGAGGGGACATGACAGGAATTTTTTTTGAGGCGGCACTTTGCCTCAGGGAGATTTCCATGCTCCTTTGCGAGCAAGTGCGAAAGAGCGCACTCCTGGATCAGGGAATCCCCTCTCCGCATGCACAGGGAGAGCTCAGGGCTTTAGAGCGGACATCACGCTGGGCGGGTCTTAAATGGCCCGCCCACGTAAAATGGCGATGTGGCCCCAATCGGGGGCGCCAATCGGGAACCCGCCCACTCCCCCATACCCACCCCCACCCTGACAGGGAGAAAATGTTGCCCAAGGTATCAACTCCCCTCTGTTGATCACTTTGATTGAGATCATTTTGTAGTTTATCTCATTATGCATGCTATTTATTAACTCCTCCAAGACACTTGTCTCGATAAGACAGTACAAGATAGCTTAGGAGTGTCAACATGGAAGCCTGTACCAGTACACATGAAACCCCTGAGACCACCATTCTCCTTGGCTATTACCTTTGTTTACCACTGTCTCTGGATGCTAAGAACTGTTTGTTTCCGAAGAAAGAGAGAAAGGGGGAAAGAGAAACAACCTCCTACTAGGGGTTCACAATTCTGTGCCTGCAAATTCTAAAATATTTTAAAACTACCATTTTTTATAGCTCCCCACTTTGAGAAGAAAATATCTTTATTGACTTCTCACAACTGATTTCTAGCTACCTCACTCTCTCAAAGCTATGAGTTTATTTCCTTAATTTCTTGATTGCATACCATAGGTAACATATTAAAGCTACTAGAATTATATGTTCACTATCAACAGGCACTTTGCTTGGCCTAAATAGCCAAGTGGTTATGGTACTGGGTTTGTAACCCCAAGATCAAGAGTTCAAATCTCACAATGGCAAACTATGAAACAATGTAACTTCATCTGAAACAGATGGAAACAGGTTTACTCAAAAAGAGTATCAAGAGTTCAAAACCGAGGTCGAGTTCTGGTCATAAACCAGCTGATCGCCGCCATGTTGTGGTATCGGCTGGTCACTTTGACCCCTCCCCCGGACTTTGTCACAAGAATCCAGAGATTGTTAGTCGACTTCTTCTGGGACAAAAGTTTGCACTGGGTCGCTGCCGAGGTTCTGAGTCTCCCGCTTAGGGAGGGTGGTCAGGCGCTAGTGTGCCTACGCACACAGGTGGCGACTTTCCGCCTTCAGACCCTGCAGCGATACCTCTACGTCGAGCCTCCTCCTAGATGGTGTGCCCTGATGACGTATTTCTTCCGTCAGGTGCACGGCCTGAATTATGACGTGCAGCTCCTGTTTATAGAACAGCTGGGCCTCGGTGGCTCCTTGCAGGCGTTGCCCGTCTTTTACCAGGACCTGATCAAAGTCTGGAAAGTGGTCGCCTCGCGACGCAGCTCTCCCCCGTCAGGAGTAGCGGCTATCGTCAGAGAGCCGCTGCTCAGGAATCCGCCCCTCCGTCCTTTTCAGTGGTTGGCGGAGAGGAGGGCTGTGGCCGCAGGGGTGACCAGGATCGGGGACGTGCTGGGTGGCGGAGGACTGGGCTGGATGCTCCCGCAGGAGTTGGCGCGACGCGCGTCTGTGAGTGTCCAGGTCGCAGCCGATGCCATCCAATACCTGAGAACGGTCGTGCTCGGACCCGACGTTATTTTGGGTCTTGAGGCGGCCCAGGTGCGCGGTGGTCTTCCGTCTGAGCGTTCCCCTGTTCGGACGGAATTCCACATTGGCCCCAAGCCCCGAACCCTCCCTCGGGTGCTGGTGCCCCGCAATATGAGCCGCCTCGGGGACATGCCCTCTGTGCCTTTTGGCACGGCAAAGAGGGGCTTTTTGTACGGACTGCTGCTGCACACCTTCCATTTTCTCGCCCTTGTCCGTCGCCCGGACACGCCTTGGCGTGCCTTGTTGCCGTCCGGCGGCGGAGGCCCCCGATGGAGGCCCTCTACGGAGGTGTCCTCCCCCTTTCTATCGGGGACCTGGGTTGGAGGGTGTTGCATGCAGCAGTCCCTTATAATAAGAGGATGCATAGGTTCACGGACTCTCAGGACACGTGCCCTTTTTGCGGTCTGTGGAGTCCGTGGACCATGTATACATAGGGTGTTGTAGGCTGCACTCCCTTTTTAGTTATTTGAAAAACCTTTTATTGATGTTTTGTTTGCACTTCAGCCCCACGCTCCTGATCTATGGGCACCTGGTGCGGAAGGGGGTCGGGAAGGAGGAGGACCTCCTCGTGAACCTGCTCCTGGGCCTGGCCAAGTTGGCCATTAACAGGTCCAGGCAGCGGGCGATCGACGGGGGAGTCCCGCCCGATTGTTTGTCCCTCTTCCGTGGCTACGTTCGCTGCCGGATGTCCCTGGAGAAGGAGCACGCGGTGTCTGCTGGCACTCTCGAGGCCTTCCGTGCTCGGTGGGCACCGCGGGGACTGGGGTGTTTTGTTGACCCCTTTAATCACATTTTGATTTAAAGTTTGTAAGTTTCCTTTAAACTTTGTTCTTGGTTTTACAGCTGACCTGAATTAGGGGCTGTGCCTGATTTATCCCAATTTTGTTGATTTGGTTTTCATTTAAAAGATTATCAAGAGTTCAAATCTCACAATGGCAAACTATGAAACAATGTAACTTCATCTGAAACAGATGGAAACAGGTTTACTCAAAAGAGTATCAAGAGTTCAAATCTCACAATGGCAAACTATAAAACAATGTAACTTCATCTGAAACAGATGGAAACGTGTTTGTACTCGAAAGAGTTACTAATCAACAGGCACTTCCCACCTGCAAATCATCTCACTCAATAATATTCCTGTTGTAAATTCTAAATTATTGGCACATAGATGCATACAATTATAGCAATAGATCATGCATGGCCTTAAAAGATCCTCCAGCTTTCCCTATCCATTTCGTGGACAATTCTTATCCAGTATCATTTCTTCCCAATCTTCAATTGTCCCAACCCAAATTCCTTTTACTTTTATTTTACTCCCTCTGACCATTACCATCTCGATGGTCTTAAAGTAGTTTCTCCATCACCTCGATCATTTAAAATGTTTTCTCGTTCTACTGCCATATTAAGCTATTTCAGTCATGCTGCTTGTCAAGTAAATGAGCATGTCTGAGACCCGTTCTTCAGTGCAAATTCACCATGCGCTTCTGCATGATAGTTACTCCACATGTAGCAAATCACATCTGCATTTTTAGTCTAATATCCAAATATTATGTCACATATGCTCCATCTGAGACAATTCATTTGTAACTTTCATGTAATCTTCCCAAAGGTCTTGAGGGGTGTCTGTCTGAAGGGTTTTGCTTAGCTCTCCCCGTGTGGTCCCAATATCTCTAGTATCGGCCAGATTATTAAATTCAGTTGTCTTAAAACATTCATAGGCAAAGATACCAACATACCCAAGGGAAAGCTATCAACTTACTAGTCTTATCTACACATGCCTTTCACTAGAATATACATCAATACTAGATTGATGTATTCAATGTATTCAATTAAATGACACCCAGGGTGAGTGATTCCAATTCCTATTTGATGGCTGATGCTTTTTCCTAACTCTATCTCCTAATCTCAATCACTTCCTCATACAATTTTACACATGCAATAGTTATCATCCTATTTCATTCATGATCCCTTGAGAAATTTTATTGGCCAGCACTATATTTTCATATCTTTAAAGCTGAAATCAAACATTTCCACTTGATTCCAGGCATTAACATATTTTGTTTGTTTCTTTCTTATTTTCAATGACATTTTATTTCTCAAAAGAAGCCTATTAAATTGTTCCTGACATTTCTTCTTTCACTTCAAATTCAAATAGCAGTATTTAGAGCTGACAGATTTTGATAGGGTAGAATTTTCTCACTGCCGGGCAGGCTGAGCGGGAGCGGGCGCGGCTGCACGCCGCCATTTTACGTGGGCGGGCCAATTAAGGCCCACCCAGCGTGACGCGCACCCAGAAGCGCTCAGCACTACCTGTACGGGCGGGGGGAGGAGGGAGAGC
This sequence comes from Carcharodon carcharias, assembly GCF_017639515.1. Taxonomy (NCBI): domain Eukaryota; kingdom Metazoa; phylum Chordata; class Chondrichthyes; order Lamniformes; family Lamnidae; genus Carcharodon; species Carcharodon carcharias. The sequence continues at coordinate 132,704,464 of NC_054477.1, read as the reverse complement.
ATGCGCGCGAAAGAGCGCAGAAATCTCCCTGAGGCACGGAGACACAGACAGTGTCACATGAGCTGGGACGTGTTTATAAATTTTAATAAAAATGTTTAATTAGTTTATAAACCCTTCATGAAACCTCATCCTGCCCGTGGATGAGGTTTCATGAGAAATGCGAAGGCCGCCTGGGCTCATTGCCTGCCCGTTAACCTTAAGGTTGGACGGGCGGCCCTGAGAATGACTTTAATTAGGTGATTAATGGCCTTAACAGGCCTTTGACAGTTCAGCTGGCACGCAGCCGATTCCAGTGCACACCCGCCGAACTGAAGATTGGAATGACACATGGTGACATCGGGACGCATGCCCGACGTCACTGCGTGTCATTTTCCATGTTGGCATGCAGGGGCTGAACAGAAGATTCAGCCCATAGTGTTCAATTTATTTCCCCTGAAAGAAACTTCCTTTTTTGATGCCCAGGAACCACTTAGACTGCCCATTAGTAATTTTTATAGTCATAGAGGTCCACAGCACAGAAAAAGGCTCTTCAGCCCATCGAGCCTGCGCCGGTCAAACAAGTACCAAACTATTCTAATCCCATTTTCCAGCACTAGGCCCATAGCCTTGTATGCCATGGCATCGTGACTGCACATCCAAATACTACTTAAATGTTATGAGGGCTTTTGCCTCTACCACCCTTTCAGGCAGTGAGTTCCAGATTCCCACCACCCTCTGGGTGAAAAAAAAATTCCTCACATCCCCTCTAAACCTCCTGCCCCTTACCTTAATTCTACGTATGCCCCCTGATTATTGATCCTTCCACCAAGGGGAAAAGTTTGTTCCTGTCTACCTTATCTATGCCCCTTATAATTTTATACACCTCAATTATTTCCCCCCTCAATCTCCACTGCTCCAGGGAAAATAACCCCAATTTGTCCAATCTCTCCTCATAAATAAAATAATCAGCCCAGGCAACATCCTGGTAAATCTCCTCTACACTTTCTCTAGCTCTCTAGTGCAAGCAATAATGTGGATTCCAGAACTGAACGCAATAATCCAGCTGTGGCCTAACCAGCATTTTATATAGTTCCAGCATAACCTCCCTGATCTTATATTCTATGCCTCAGCTAATAAAGGCAAGTATCCCACATGCTATCTTAACCAACTTATCTACCTGTCCTGCTACCTTAAGGGACCAGTGGACATGCACACCAAGGTCCCTCTGATCCTCGGTACTTCCCAGAGTCCTACTATTCATCGTGTATTCCCGTGCCTTGTTTGTCATACCCAAGTGCATCACTCACACTTATCTGGATTAAATTCCATTTGCCACCGATCAGCCCATCTGACCAGCCCGTCTATATCCTCCTGTAATTTAAGGCTATCCTCCTCACTATTTACCACCCCATCAATTTTTGTGTCATCCACGAACCTACTGATCAACCCTCCTACATTCAAGTCTATATCGTTTATATATACCACAAACAGCAAGGGCCCCAACACCGATCCCTGTGGAACCCCACTGGACACAGGCATCCAGTCACAAAGACACCCCTCAACCATCACCTTCTGCTTCCTACCACTCAGCCAATTCTGGATCCAATTTGCCAAATTGCTTTGGATCCCATGGGCTCTTACCTTCATTATCAGTCTCCCATGCAGGACCTTATCAAAAGCCTTGCTGAAGTCCAAGCAGATTACGCCAAATGCTTTGCCCTCATCTATGCACCTGGCCATCTCTTCGAAATATTCAACCAAATTGGTCAGACATGACCTCCCCTTAACAAAATCATGCTGACTGTCCTGGATTAATTCCTGCCTCACCAAGTGTAGATTAATTCTGTCCCTCAGGATTGCTTCCAGTAGTTTCCCCACCAATGAGTTTCGAATGACTGGCCTGTAGTTCCTTGGTTTTTCATTCCTCCCTCCTTGAATAACGGTACCACATTGGCTGCCCTCCAGTCCTCTGGCACCTCTCCTATGACCAGAGAGGTATTGAAAATTATTGCCAGCGCTCCTGCTATCTCCTCCCTTGCATCACTCAACAGCCTGGGATACATTTCATTCGGGCCTGGAGATTTATCTACTTGTAAGCCTGCCAGACCAATTAGAATCCCCTGCCTTTCTATGCTAATTTCTTTCATTATATCACAGTCCTTCTGTCTGATTTCCATACCCATGTCGTCCCTCTCACTCGTGAACACTGACACAAAGTATTCATTTAGAACTCTATTTACGTCTCCCGGCTCCACACACAAATTACCACTATAGTCCTTCACGGGCCCTATTCTTTCCCTAGTTATCGTCTTATTCTTAAGTACTTGTAAAATAATTTTGGATTTTCCTTTATTTTACCTGCCAATGTTTTTTCATGACTCTTTTTGCCCTCCTAATTTCCTTTTTAAGTCCCCCTACACATGCTATACTCCTCCAGGGCTTCCGCTGTTTTGACCCCTCTGTATCTGCCATAAGCCTCCCTTTTTCTCTTTACCCAATGTTGTATATCCCTCAACATACAGGGTTCCCTGGATTTGTTGGTCCCACCCTTTGTCTTTACTGGAACACGTTAGCCCTGTACTCTCCCTATTTCCTTCTTGAATGAGTCCCACTGCTTTGATGCAGATTTACCTATAAGTGGCTGTTCCCAGTGCACTCTGGCCAAATCATATCTGATCTTATTAAAATCGGCCTTCCCCCAACTTAGAATTCTGATTTCTGGCCCTTCCGTGTCCTTTTCCATAACAACCTTGAATCTAATGGGGTTATGATCACTATCTGCAAAACGTTCCCCCACTGATACCTCTACACTTGTCCGACTTCAGTCCCTAAAATTAAGTGTAGGACCATCCCCTCTCTTGTAAGACCTTCTACGTACTGTCTTAAATAACTCTCCTGGATGCATTTTAAGAATTCCGCTCCCTCTAAGACTATCACACTATGACTAACCCAATTAATGTTGGGGAAGTTGAAACCCCCCACTATTACTACCATATTATTTTTACACTTCTCTGAAATTTGCCTACATATCTGCTCTTCTATTTCTCTCTGACTGTTTCAGGGCCTATGGTACACTCCCAACATGTGATTGCTCCTTTTTTGTTTTTAAGTTCTACCCATATGGCTTCATTTGAAGAGCCTTCTAAGATGCCATCCCTCCTTACTGCTGTAATTGATTCCATAATCAATATTGCGATACTCCCTCCTCTTTTATCTTCTTCCCTGTTTCTCCTGAAGACCCTATATCCTGGAATATTGAGCTGCCAATCCTGCCCCTCTCTCAACCATGTCTCTGTGACAGCAATGACATCATACTTCCATGTGTTAATTTGTGCCCTCAACTCATCTGCCTTATTCGTCAGACTCCTTGCATTAAAATTGAACATGAAAATGAATATATTTTTTACTACCTTAAACTTCAGGTAAATTTCCCTCTGAGCCAATGAAATAGCAACTCATTTCAATTTATTTTATAAATTCCAGTTTCAGAAACAATGATGCACAAACTCGGTGGTTTTAAACCATTTAAAAGCACCATGCTTTTACATCAGAGACAGAAGTGCTTGCAATGAGTTTCAACATTCTTCCACATTCCCATTTGTCTCAAAAGGTAACAAGTAGCCTGAATGATTATGACCAAGTCTCTGAAAGGAAAGCCTTTAGTCAAAATTGTCGCCATGCTGTGCTTTCTCAAAATGGCTGGAATATTTTCTGCACTATAATGGACCTGAACACCACTGTTATCTGTTTTAAATAACACACAAATTATCCATTTGGCTCTGTCCAAAGGCCTAATGGTTAATTTCTCCAATCATATCTGTCAATTTAGAAACTTTGCCCAAATTTTATCTTTGGGTATTGGAAACAGCAAAAACCACTAATAATATTATTAACTTTGGAGGAAGAAATTCCCATATTCTCATCAGGAAAGGCAGCATTGTAATTTAAAAAGAAAAGATTGATTTTTTTTTCCTGTTTCCTTTACTTCAAGTGCTTTTTCAAATAACTAACCATGACACTGAAGAAAAATAACACTGAAGATAAAGATAACTCTCACAGTTAAACAAAACGCTCAACCTTGAAGATTTTAACTGCAGAAGAAGGGACAAAATCTTCCCCATATCTCTTTTATTTATCTCTTTTTCTCACCTAAACCAATTTTCAATTTCTAATGATTGCTACTTAACCTCATTTGGAAAATTGCCAGTAAGACATGTCTTTAATTTGTTTTTTAGCAGCTTTCTTTAAACAGTGATACATGCTTTGAAAAGTTCAAATTGGATTTCTATTAGATGTCTTCAAGGCCTATCTTTTATGAAATAAAATGTTCAGTCTTTCCACTGTTACAAAACTACATTTTAAATAAAAATAAAGCCTACCTTAATATCTTTAATTTAAACTGTAATTTACATTTGATATTTTCCCTATTCTGGATGCACAATCTTAAAGGCAAAATGAATAGGCTTCATATGTTGATGCAACTTAGAGATACTGGTTCAAAACCAAAACACGACTCAAGTTTCTCACAATATGTATATAGAGACATCAAGTAATGAAATTAAAACAAAACATGTCTGTATGCTAACAATAAAGACAAGACTATAAAGGGTTGAACAACTTCCATCTCTATACACAGAAGATGGCCGGCACTACAATCGAAGCAATTGACTGCACACTCTTTTTAAAGGCAGACTTCAGACAAAAGAAACAGTGAAACATCCACTGTGAGCTGGCTATCGTCTTCAGTGATGATTTTAATTTTCAGCTTCTTTTCTTTTATCTTTTTTCTTTTAACTGTGTGCACTGTATTTTCCAATTATTCAATTATTCAGTGTTTGACTTATATCTGTCTGTTGACTGTTCTCTGTTGTTAGTCAAGCCTGGGTGTGGTGACGGAGAAACTGAAACTAAACTGAAGCAGGCAGCTGAAAGCATGAAAGAGCAGACATTTTAAAAGCCAATTGCGAATGAAGCTCCACATAAAAGCTGGTGTGTCGTTTCTGCATATATCTGAGACACAAAACACAACATGCCCTGTATGCCAACTCATCTCAGTCCTTATAGCTTAAATTTAAATACTGGACATCCTCGTTTACTGAGAATATAATCGTAATCCCCTTTGCCCATGATCTTAATCACTGTGACATACCAGTTCTGACTTTGTTAGTTTCAGGTTTGGGAATCACAGATCACCCAAAAAAGGGGCTCAAGCACATAACAAATTTTAAAATAGTTTATTAAATATTAAATAATTTATTAAAAAAGCATCAGTTTAAATATGATGAATAAGCTTAAAAGGCAAAAAAAAAAGATTCATGATATGCAAGAGTGGTTTTGTCAGCAGGCTCTTGCTCACAGGGACAGTTCACTTTGGCTCAGCTCATCTTTTAGCTTATCTCATGCTGGGTACCATTTGTTAATTCCTGTCAAACACCATTCTGCTTGGCTATCTTTGTTTAACTCTGTCTCTGGCTGCTAAAGTCTGTTTTTTTTTCCCAAAGGGAGAGAGGGAATGAGAAATAACTTCCTGCCACAATTCTATGACTGCAAATTCTATAATATTCTAAAACATCCATTTTTACAATATTGCACCACCTACGTGGACAACACAGATACTGACCTGTGTATTTCTTTTACTCCAATGCCAGGATGGCTGAAAGAGACAGCAGCCAAAAGATCCACGACACTCCTACACCAAAGTCCATGGACCTAGACCTCAATATCCTGGTGGAGGCAGTAAACATGAGGAGCAAGTTACTCTTCCCACCTGGCTACAACTGTCCCCCATCAAAACCAAGAGATTGTGGGCACAAATTGCAGAGGTAGATGGTGCCTCTGAGAGCACTGGTAAACTTGGGTGCAGTGCTCCAACCGCTTCAGTGACCTGCTGCACTCTGGCAAGGTAATTGAGACTTCCTCCTCCTTGGTGTTCCTCCATGGATCACAGCATGCAACATGCAAAGAATCTGGTTGCCACAAACTGCATGCTGCTCATTAACTTTGGAGGAGTCTGTGCATAGGTCACTGACTCAGCAACCACTGCTAATGTATAAGGCTGCCTGTTACAGATAGGGTAAGAGGGAAGTGCTGAAATCCTTGTCCCCTTTCCATGCTGTCCATAATCAGTGAATTTCTAAGAGTAAGATGTGTGTGTGTGTGTGGGTGTGTGTATGTGTGTTTTAACCCCTAGTGTGTGAACAATTTGTTAACCAGCAGCAAGCTTTTTGTTGGTTTAAACAAAGAAAGATGAGTTTATTTAAGAACTCACCCCAAAATCTAAAGCTACAACATCCACTCACACAATCACACACACACACAAACATAATCAAGGAAAGTACAGTTGAAGTGAATAGTTCACTTTTATAAGTTTTAAACAAAAGGAACAGTTAATAATTCACATGATAGTCTTGTTCTGGAAAACATGCATCCCAGGCCTGATGAAAAGATGTCCTCACTCCTGAAGTGTAGTTTGTTGAACTCACAGTATCTTTACAGTGCAGAAGGAGGCCATTCGGCCCATTGAGTCTGCACTGGGTCTCTGAAAGAGGATTCCACCTAATCCCACTTCCTGCCTTACCCCCATAACTTTGCGTATTCTCTCTTTTCAGCTATCAATCCAATTCCCTTTTGAGTGCCTTGATTGAACTAGCCTCCAATACCATTTCAGGAAGTTTGTTCCAGACTCCAACCACCTTCTGGGTGAAAACATTTTTCCTCGCTTCACATTTACTCCTTTTGCCAATTATTTTGAATCTGTGTCCTCTAGTACTTGATATTCTCTTGAGTGGGAACTATTTAACCTGTCCATACCCCTTAGGATCTTGAATACATCTATCAATTCTCCTCTCAGTCTTCTTTTCTCCAAGGAAAACAGTCCCAACATCTGCAATCTATCCTCATAGCTACAGTCCTTTGTTCCTAGAATCATTCTTGTGAATCTCCATTGCACTCTCTTCAACAGCCAAAACCTTACGCTGAAGTCATTTTCAGGATTCTCTTGAAGAGATTACTTTCTGCAGGTCACAAAGCTAATAGCTTGTAGTCGCAGTACCAGATCAACTTGCCGTATTGGTAGACTTGAAAAGGAACAAGCTTGGAGACCTTACAATGTTATAGCCCCCGGTTCTTAAGGCACAGATGATATTGCCCTTTCTGCCACATCTCTCTTTCTGTAGACAGCATTTAAAGGTTAAAAGGGGCAAACAAGGCTGCCTTACCATGTGACTTCTCACAGTTCTTTTTGCAAATATAGTTGATGATCCACATCCTGGTTTATTGTTTCAAGACATTCAACCTGAGGGGGTTAAGACATTCGCTTCTTTGTTTCAAAAAGGAACCTATTCAATTCAGGAATGTCTTCTGATGGTCTCAGGGCATGTGTAGTTAATGCCTTTTCATCTGGGATGTATCCTTTTGTTCCTATCACACAGTGAGTCAGTTTTTGAATACAGAAGCAAGATCAGATGACCTTTGGTGGCCACCTTTGCAGCAACATGTTGTTCATTTCAAAAAAAAAGGTTTCATTTTGGCGTCCACATTGGACAAAGTTCATGTCTTCAAAGTTTTATGTGCCTTTACTGGGAATGACACCGCCATAGAGGAGATGCTGTTTCAAAAAGGTAGACATGATCCCCTTTTCCATGCAGAATGGAACTGCTTCAACATTTTATCTCTCTAATCCATGCAGGAAAGGGAGGTGCACAATACCTAAGAAAGAGAAGATCAGAGGCAGGACACCAATGCTGCGATCAATACAATCTGTACAGGAGAGGGCGATGGAAATTGCCAGGTTACCATCAAGGGAACGTGTGGATGTTGGCGAATCCTCCTTCCAGGTGCATAAGGCCATGGAGGAGGCACTCCTGGATTGTAATGGTGGTAGATGTTGGAAATGATCATGATCTGGGGGGCCTTTGGTAATGGAAGGGTGGCATTGAATCTGCAAGGAAGGCCTAGACTGGCAGCATGCTGAGTATTGGGTAGTGTTCAAAAATGTCAATGAGAAACAATGAGGGTCTCCATGAATTTCTTTACTAAGCTTCTCTTGCTCCTCTCACAGACACAGCATTGTGGACCACCCCACCACCATCATTTTTAAATTAATGACCTCAAAAATACAAAGGCTGTCTGGCCGATTCGCCCACCTACCAACTGTAATGCTGGACGGGCAGTAAAAAATTGACATCAATTGCCATTTTAATGGCCTTAATAGGCCTCTTAATTGTTGACAAGCATGCTGCCAACTCTCGCAAGTGCCTGCCGAGCGAAATATCGCACAAGCGCACAATGACGTCAGGGCGCTTGCCCAACGCCATCGTGCACTATTTCTGCGCATGTGCCTGTGCACGAGCAGAAAATTCTACCCTTGATCAACCAGGCAGTTAATGAACAGTATCCACTAGCAACCTCTCAAGATTTGTATGAGGAGTTTGTGGGGTCCAAACTATTCACAAGGTTGGATTTGTCTCACTTAGAAGCGTGTGGAACCAAAAGATATTTGCTTGATATTGGTGGAAGTGAAAAATGTCCATTTAGATCTCATGAACCTAGCAAGGGATGAACCAAAGATGAGCATGATTGTTTGATCACAAGTCAGAGTTTGAACCAGTTCAGACTACAATGTTTGAAGTATCACTTTTTGAGAAAGAATTAGGGTCTTCTTTGAGTGGTGGTTGAAATAAAATCATAAACGGTCCCAAGGTGTGTTTAACAGAGACTACTGGAAACAAGGCTTCCAGGAACTTCCAAATTAAATTATTAATTATTAACAACTACATACAAGGATAGATAAGCATGAAGCTCCTTCCAGAAGCATCTCTCTCCGCGTTCTAATGACATGTGATCTGACATCACTGATGATGATGATGTATGTTAGCTATTAGCATAATAACTATTTTTTTTTATTCATTCACGGAATGTGGGCCTGCATTTATTGCCTATCCCTATTTCCCATTGAGAAGGTGGTGAGAAGCTGCCTTCTTGAACCGCTGCAGTCCACGTGGTGTAGGTACACCCACAGTGCTGTTAGGGTGGAGTTCCAGGATTTTGACCCAGCGACAGTGAAGGAACAGCAATATATTTCCAAGTCAGGATGGTGAATGACTTGGAGGGCAACTTCCAGGTGGTGATGTTCCCATCTATCTGCTGCCCTTGTCCTTCTAGGTGGTAGTGGTCGTGGGTTTGGAAGGTGCTGTTGAAGCAGCCTTGGTGAATTCCTCCAGTGCATCTTGTAGATGGTACACACTGCTGCTACTGTGCATTGGGGATGGAGGGAGTGAATGTTTGTGGATGTGGTGCCAATCAAGCGGACTACTTTGTCCTGGACAGTGTCCAACTTCTTCACGTTGGTAGGAGCTGCACTCATCCAGGCAAGTGGGGAGTATTCCATCACATTCCTGACTTGTGCCTTGTAGAAGGTGGACAGGCTTTGGGGAGTTAGGAGGCAAGTTACTCGTCACACGATCCCTAGCCTCTGTCCTGCTCTTGTAGCCACCGTATTTATATGGCTAGTCCAGTTTAGTTTCTGACCAATGGTAACCCCAGGATGTTGAAAGTGGGGGATTCAGTGATGGTAATGCCATTGAACATCAAGGGGCGATGGTTGAAATTCTCTCTTGTTGGTGATGGTCATTGCCTGACACTTGTGTTGCACGAATGTTACTTGTCACTTGTCAGCCTAAGCCTGGATATTGTCCAGGTCTTGCTGCATTGGGACAGGTTCTGCTTCAGTATCTGAGGAATCATGAATGGTGCTGAACATCAGCGAACATCCCCACTTCTGACCTTATGATGGAAGGAAGATTATCGAAGAAGCAGCTGAAGATGGTTGGGCATAGGACACTACCCTGAGGAACAACTGCAGTGATGTCCTGAAGCTGAGATGACTGACCTCCAACAACCACAATCACCTTCCTTTATGCTAGGTATGACTCCAATCTGGAGAGTTTTACTCCTGATACCCATTGACTCCAGTTTTGCCACGGCTCCTTGATGCCACACTCCGTCAAAAGCTGCCTTGATGTCAAGAGCAGTCAATCTCACTTCACCTCGGGAGTTCAGCTTTTTTGTCTATGTTTGAACCAAGGCTGTAATGAGGTCAGGGGCTGAGTGGCCCTGGTGAAACCCAAACTTGGCATCAGTGAGCAGGTTATTGCTAAGCAAGTGCCGCTTGATAGCACTGTTGATGACCCCTTCCATTACTTTACTGATGATGGAGATTAGACTGATGGGGCGGTAATTGGCTGGGTTGGATTTTTCCTGCTTTTTGTAAATAGGACATACATGGGCAATTTTCCACATAGCTGGGTAGATGTCAATGTTGTAGCTGTACTGGAACAGCTTGGCTAGGGGCACAGCAAGTTCTGGAGCACAAGTCTTCAGTACTGTTGCCAGAATGTTGTCAGGATCCATAGCCTTTCCAGTATCCAGTGCCTTCACCCATTTCTTGATATCACATGGAGTGAACTGAATTGGCTGAAGACTGGCAACTGTGATGCTGGGGACCTCTGGAGTAGGCCGTGATGGATCATCCACTCAGCACTTCTGGCTGAAGATTGTTGCGAATGCTTCAGCCTTATCTTTTGCACTGCTGTGCTGGGCTCCTCCATCATTGAGGATGGGGATATTTGTGTAGCCACGTCCTCCAGTGAATTGTTTAATTGTCCACCACCATTCACGACTGGATGTGGCAGGACTGCAGAGCCGAGGTCTGATCCCTTGGTTGTGGGATCACTTATCTCTGTTTATCACTTGCTGCTTATGCTGTTTGGCACGCAAGTAGTCCTGTTTTATAGCTTCACCAGGTTGACACCTCATTTTTAAGTATGCCTCATTGAACCAGGGTTGATGCTCTGGCTTGATGGTAATGGTAGAGTGGGGGATATGCCGGGCCATGAGGTTACAGGTTGTGTTCGAGTACATTTCTGCTGCTGCTGATGGCCCACAGTGCCTCATGGATGCCCAGTCTTGAGTTGTTAGATCTGTTCACCATTCAGCATGGTAATAGTGCCCCACAATACGATGGATGGTATCCTCATTGTGAAGGCAGGACTTCGTCTCCACAATGACTGTGCAGTAGTCACTCCTGCCAATACTGTCATGCACAGATGCATCTGCGACAGGCAGGTAGGTGAGGATGAGGTCAAGTGTATTTTTCCCTCTTGTTCCCTCACCATCTGCCGCAGACCCAATCTAGCTAGCAGCTATGTCATTTAGGACTCGGCCAGCTCGGTCAGTAGTGGTGCCATTGAGCCACTCTTGGTGATGAACAATGAACCCCGCCCAGAGAATATTCTGCACCCTTGCCCCCCCTCAGTGCTTCTTTATGGTGTTCAACATGGAGGAGCACTGATTCATCAGCTGAGGCAGCAGGGTACGTGGTAATCAGGTGGAGGTTTCCTTGCCCATGTTTGACCTGATGCCACGAGACTTCATGGGGTCCGCAGTCGATGTTGAGGACTCCCAGGGCAACTCCCTCCCAACTGTATATCACTGTGCTGCCACCTCTGCTGGGTCTGTCCTGCCGATGGGACAGGACATACCCAGGGATGGTGATGGCGGAGTCTGGGACATTATCTGTAAGGTATGATTCTGTGAGGATGACTATGTTGCTTGATTAGTCTGTGAGACAGCTCTCCCAATTTTGGCACTAGCCCCCAGATGTTAGTAAGGAGGACTTTGCGGGGTCGATAGGCAATGATTGCCATTGCCGTTTCCGGTGCCTAGTTCTATGCTGGGTGGTCCAACCAGTTTAATTCCTTTTTTGTGTCTTTGAAGCGGTTTGTTACAACTGAGTGAGCTACAACTGAGCTAGGCCATTTCAGAGGCCACTTAAGAGTCAACCACATTGCTGTGGGTCTAGAGTCACATGTAGGCCAGACCAGGTAAGGACAACAGATTTCCTTAAGTCTTTTAATGAACCAGATGGGCTTTTACAACAATTGACAATGGTTTCATGGTCATCATTGGACTTTTAATTCCAGATTTTTATTGAATTCAAATTCCACCATCTATCATGGTAGGACTTGAACCCAGGTCCCCAGAGCATTACCCTGGGTCTCTGGATTATTAGCCCAGCAACAATACCACTACACCATCGCATCCCCTCAAAGCCTCAGATTTCACAGGGCTAGCCTCTGAGGTGCCTTGACCTGATCTTGTTCCCAATCTCATTCTGAACTCCTTTTGTGGTCAAGAATATTCTGTACTCTCCCTTCTGTCAATGTGAGTGTTCTTCTCCTGGGTGGCTGTAGAGCTCGTGATGAATTCTTCCTAGTGAGACTCCAGGCATGCTGTCTGATTGTCTGTTATTGATTCCTACATTCCCCTTCCATTCTGTGGACTAAAAAGTGAAGCACTGGGATGGCAAGTGTATATGGCATTTTTCTCGCTCTTCCATGTTCTACAGGCCTCCTGAAGTATCTGCAGACTGTTGATGGCACATTTGTAAAAAAAAATCTTTCAGCCAGTTATCACAAATCTTTCTGCAATGGATCCCTCCAACAGTTGAAATGCTCCCTCTGTGTGAATTCAGGCTCAAGTAATATATAAGACCATAGATCATGCACCCGGCAGGACACTTGAGTGACATCAATCCAGCCCTAAATATCTTCTAAGGTTTAGTTTAAAATTATTGCACAAATTCAGCAAATTTATGACATGCATTGAATGGTTAGACTAAGGGCAGGTTGCCATTTCCATGAAGCTAACGGCAGTTTGACACAAATTGTTCAGCTTGCTGCATGATTTACACATTAATATTGATAAACACAATTGAACTCAATGTCATTTTGGCAGCAAATTCTGGACCAATATCTTCTTCAGCTCCCTATCCTTGTAATTGTTCTTCAGAGATCCAGTTGGATAAATTCCCTTCAATCATTCCTTCCCAGTAAGATGCATACACACTACATTGACTACCTCAGGGGCATAAAAGAAGAGGATTTATTTTAATTACTTTTAAATTCATCACTCTTACTAGTTATTTAAATGAAAAGATGCTTTTTATTTGTTCACTTATCAGTCCTTTCTCTCCTTAATGTCTTCCTTTTTCCTCAACTGAGGATTCCCTCCCTCAATGGTTAACAGGGCCCTCAACTGATCCAAATTTACCAAAGACCCCCAAATGAAGGAATTACCAGACAAGATTTAACTTTTTGTAACTTTTACTTTAATGCTAGTCAGAGTCAACATAAATTAAAATTAAATTAACAGGCAAAACACAGTTGGTACAAATGATAAATTAAATGCAGAAAAGCAGATACAACAGAAACTATCCTAGGGAGTTGGTGGGCAGTCCACTCTACCTGTATTGTCCCAATTTACAATGAGTGAATGCTAATGGAATTAGCATGCCCCAGGCCCTCTGAGTTGGTGACCTTGTCCTAACAAGAGATTCTGAGGATTCATCTGATAAGCAAAGGTGGAAATTGTTTAGCATTTTCTCTGGTCTAGCATATATTGTCTAGGTCTCACCACTGTAGAGGAGTGAACTGAGGATGCAGGTTTGGTAGGCTTGCAGTTTGCTGTTCTCAATCAGGTTGCTGTTGTTCCACATTTTCTTGCTCAGCTTGGATATAACAGCTGCATCTTTTGCAATGTGTGTATTGATTTCAGCATCAGGTGAAGGTGATAGTTTGCTGGTGATTGTAAAGCCTAGATATTTGAAGCTATCAACAATCTCCATGTCACATTGTCAATGTTGATAGATGGTGGTAAGGCAACATCATGGAGCATGACATTTGTCTTCCTGATTCTGATGTCAAACCAAACTCTTTACAGGCATGAGTTAGTCTGTCCATTTGCCACTGAAGGTGCTCCTCGTAATGGAATGTTGGTGCAGCATCATTAGCATAGAGGAGCTCTCTGATGAGGAGTTGGCACACCTTTTCCTTGGATCTCAGACAAGCAAGGTTGAACAGCTATTGGTCAGTTTTGGTATGTAAGTAGACACCCACTGTAGATGACCTGAAGGCATATGATAGCAGCAAAGAAAATGTCAGAATGGTGGTGTCAGAACAGAGACTTTTTTGATCCCAATGTGGATCTCAAAGGGCTTTGTGTTGTCCCGTCATAGCTTATCTTACGCATCATCTATCGAGGAATCTCCTTGCTGAGATTCATGGGAAAAGTATTTGCCTGCGTTGCCCTTGTCAGACTGCAGATCTTGGCTGAATGCTTCTACCCCAAATACCGGTGTGATTTCAGAACTGGAAGATCTCCAATTGGCATATTCTCTCAGCCTAGCAGCTGCAAGAGTAATGCCGTGACATAAAGATAGGAAAAATAGGAAGGAAAGTAAGTTGTGAAGAGGACATATGGAAGCTACATTAGGAAAAAAATAGGATAGGTGAGAGAGGGAAGATCTGGAAAATGGAGTATAATGTGGGAAAATATGAGGTTGCCTATTTTAACAGGATGATTGGAAAAGAAGATTATCTAAATGGTGAGAGGTTTGCAGAGCTCTGAGATGCAGAGGGACCTGGGTGTCCTGGTGCACGAATTGCAAAACGTTAGTATACAGGTGCAGCAAGTAATCAGCAAAGCTAATAGAATGTTATTATTTATTGCAAGGGGAATTAAATATAAAAGTAGGAAGGTTATACTTCAGTTATACAGGACGTTGGCAAGAGCACATCTGGCGCACTGTGTACAGTACTGGTCTCCTTATTTAAGGAAAGATGTATATGCATTGGAAGCAGTTCAGAGAAGGCTTAATAGATTAATAACTGGGATGGGCGGTTTGTCCTATGAGGGAAGGTTGCACAGGTTAGGCTTGTATCCCCTAGAGTTTAGAAAAGTAAGAGGCATCTTGATTGAAACCTATAAGATCCTGAGGGGTTTTGATGGGTGGATGTGGAGAGGGTGTTTCCTCCTGTGGGAGAATCTAGAACTAGGGGCCACTATTTAAAAATAAGGGATCAGCCATTTAAGACAGCGATGAGGAAACTTTTTCTCTCAGAGGGCTGTGAGATTTCAGAACTCTGTTCCTCAAAAGATGGTTGAGGCAGAGTCTTTGAATATCTTTAAGGCAGAGGTAGATAGATTCTTGATAATCAAGGGAGTGAAAGATTATTGCGGGTAGGCAAGAATGTGAAGTTGAGGTTAAAATTAGACCAGCATGGTCTTATTAAACAGTGGAGCAGGCTTGAGGGGTCAAGTAGCCTACTCCTGCTCCTAGCTCATATGTTTGTATGTAAAGGAGATCTCACCAAGGCCATATGAGCAGAGATGCTCTATTAAAGCTGCTGGAGAAAGTTGGCTGCCTGCCAAAGCTGCTCAATGGGGTCTCATTTTTCCATTCTTCATTACTCCTGAAGATTATGAATGACAGCCATGGCCTTTTGTACATCTTTAAAAATATATCTGGTAAAGTGTATCACCTGACTGCTATCAATCTATACTGGGGTTCTCCACCTTGACATTGCCTCAAACAGTAGAGTGCGTGTTATAGTGATGGCAGTATTAAATTAACCCCTCCCGGCATTTTGTAAATGTGTGGATGATAACTTAACAGTAATGGTCCTCCAACCCAGATTTAAGGATAGGTCCGATAAAACCAACATGGATGTGAGTCGAAGGACCATATGGTGATGATGCAGATTTCTGTAAAACTCTATTAGTGTGCATAGAATGGTTACTTTGCAATCATGTTAAGAATTGATGAGTATTATCCTGTGACTTGGATCAGAGTGGTCTCTTCCACCCATTCAGCTATGGCTGAAAGGAGGCAACCATGGTTATACTATGCCAGGACTACTTCATAAGGTTACCATTGCTGTAGACCATGTGCAATTCTTTGGTTAACAATAGTGGTTTCATTAAACATAGTTGTGTTCACAGCAGGTATGCAATAGATACCATCATGAAAGGATCGAAAAGTTGTGAAGTAATTAGTAAAAGAAGAAATAGTGATATGAGGAAAAACTTTTTCAAGCAGCGAGTAGTTAGGGTCTGGAATGCTCTGCCCGAGAGTTTGGTGGAGGCAGGTTCAATTGAAGCATTCAAAAGGAATTATACTGTCATCTGACAAAGAAGAACGTGCAGGGTTATGGGGAGAAGGCGAGAGAATGGAATTAGGTGAGTTGGTGGAGAGCTGGTACAAACACAATGGACAGAATTATCCCAGATTTGCACTAACTGTGGTAGTGGAAAGGAACAAAGAAGTTTTACCCGCTGGCCACAACGGTGGATATTCGCGCTGTATCGTCCCAATCCCGCCTCACTAATCATGCATTCCTGAGAAACATGCCGTTTCTGTGGTGGCCAGCCTCTATTCACCTGCCATGCCATCACCTCATCGCTTCCTTGTGCCGCTACCATATATAAAGTGCAGCTTCACGCACACCTCTCACTGCTTCCAGCCCAGGGCTGCTGCATAAAAGACATGGCCCTGAAAGACAAGAAGACCGCAGCTCCCCAATTCAGTGACACATCCTGGGACACCTTCTGGACACCACTGGAGCCCATTGCAATGTCCTCTACCCCCACTCTGGCTACAGGAAACCTATCAATGTCATCGCTCCGGCTTGGGAGGCAGTGGTAGTGGTGGTCAGTGCCAACATTGCACAGAAGAGGTTTGCCGTCCAGCGCAGAAAGAGGATGAATGATCCGTGCTGCCACAGTAAGGCATCTCATCACTCTAACCTCTCACACTCAAGCCCATCACACCTTCACTGGCATTTCACTAACTGCCAACTCAAGGGATATCACTACTCACTTTCTCACATGCATCCTCACATCTCCATCTGGATTCATCCCCTCTTGAGACTGTCTCCTCAGCCCTCACCCTCTTGAGGCCACTTGCAAAGATCAACATGTGCCCCCGGGATACCCCTCTTTCCCAGTAATGCCATAGCCCTGCAGCCTCTTTCCTTGCCTGAGGTCACTTCTCCCTCTTCCCCAAGCAAGCCCTAGCCCTGCAGCTACCATCTTATGGCTGGCCTCATAAGTAGAGACCTGCCTGTGAGCCCCCCTAAAAGTAATGTGGTGTTGCTTGTGAAGCCTGGCGCTGATGACTGTGAGTGCTGCCTGAAGCAAGATAGGCAAACAAGCTTTAAAGTCCTGAGCGAAGTGCAGCTCTCCAGGTGCATATCGCTTATGTACAGTTGTGAAATGTCGGCGTACAATCACACCAACGTGCCTGGATGATCCAGCGTGAGAACGAGATTCTGATGAGCTGACCTTATAATGATATGCAGATATATTATAACGAAGTTCCCGATGTGTGGCTGCGGGAAATGTGGCCCGACATTGACGGGCACAGTGGATGATTGCAAACTGGTTTCATGATGTCGTGAAACCAATTTTTGGCATTCCTGCCATATTGTCTACACATGCCCGCCATGACTTCTGACACGAGCAGGCATGGAAAATTCCGCTCAATGGGCCAAATGGCCTCCTTCTGTGCCATACCAATCCTGGAATTTTGAATCTGTGATCATCCTCTGCCACATCCTTATCAGCAAATGAGTTTGCCTGGCAGTGGAGTGTGAGTCAGTCTTCATTTTTCACATATTGCAAGCAGTTGCACCAGTGCTGAAAGCAAGCATTAATGCTGTATTAGTCTGACATGTACTAATGGCTTACCATTGAGTAACAAAACATGATCTTTCAAAACTCTCCCAGTTCAGGATTAGTTGCCTTGGATTGGAGCATTGCCAATTTCATTCCTTTATTTTCAAGATGGCCAAGAATGCGAATAATTTATAAGGATATTAATCTAGTGTTTCTTGCAGGGAAGTTACTGGAATCTATTATTAGAGAGAGAGAGTGATTGAGCATTTGGACAAACATGTACTGATCTGAGAGCCAGGATGGATCTGTAAAGGTTAAGTCATGTTTAATGAAGCTAGTTGAAATTTCTGAGGCAGTACTAAGATAAGGAATGGTTATGAATGTAAGTTAGATGAGCATCCAGAATTTAAGAGACTGTTAACAAAAATGAAAGTGCATGGAATTGGAGGCAACTTACTGACACAGTGGGGAAGTGCTTAGGGGGTAGGAGACAGAGAGTAGGGATAATGGGTAAGCACTCCAGATAGCAGAGTGTATCTAGTGGTGGCCCCAGGTATCTGGCAGATGGCGTTCAATGTTGGTAAATATGAGCTCATCTACTTTAAACTTAAGGATAGATTAGAGTATTTTCTAAATGGCAAGAAGCAAGAAACTGCAGAGAGATAGGGAGATTTATTGGTCTACGTACAGAAATCATCAAAGATTAGTTGACAGGTACAAAAAATAATTTAAAAGACTAATGGGTCTCAAGGAGGCTGAATTAGAACATATAGATAAATAAGCCAGGGCTGCCAGTGTAGTTAGATAGTGTTAGGCAGGCATTGACGTTAGTAAACGGATTCTTATGAACCTGAAAGCGAAGTGAAAATGGGTACCAGTCACACAAGCAAGCAGATCCTGCTGTGCTAGGTACAAGGTTGATCCCTGCTTGGAATGTGGCAAACACAAAAGGAAGAGTTATTACCTGCTGAGAAGCAGGATTAAAAATCCCTCCCAGGGGCTGGAAATATTGGGGGAAAAAATTGTTTGCATAGCGCCCCTTCAAGCAGCACTACACAGCCTTACATGGATTCTCCGAGGGCAGACAGTGCCTTGGGCTTCTACCTGCACAACACTCCATTCTTCAATAATATCAATGAGGAAATCCACACAGGTAGCAGCCAGAGGAATTGTCTGTTCCTGGGATATCAGTTTGGGACTGCTTACACCACTTGATGTGGTGCTTCGTGAAGGAACTTAACCTTTGTTATGCTTTCTTGGTCTGGAAGCATAGTTTATGGCCTGGGCATAGTTTATGGCCTGGACATAGCTGCTCTGATAATGAAGTTCAGTTAATCAAAAATAAATGGTGCAAGAGACCACATGACTGACACATAAGCAATGTGAGGCCTGTGTATCCGTGGTACCTGAATAATTGGATGATGGGATTTTGGCTGTAAGTTGGTGATTGGGTAATGGGTTTGATAGTTTCTGCCCAACAGAAAACGCATAAAAATAGGTGCTGATCTTTGTGTTTGCAAGAAGCAGTCGACCGACCCCAGTGTATGTCTATTCTGTGCATTAAAGAAGTAATGACCTTTGTTAAAAAAGAAAAGTATTTTGTGTTTGAACACTTTAACACATTCACCCCAACATCTAAGGAGGTATTAGAATCATCACAGAAGAGTCACCATGATCTGAGCTTCACTTCATTTGTGAAACCAGGGAGAGTCGATACCAGACTGAAGTTAAACTGGGACATTTAAGAACTTAGATGCAAATGAATTCTGGGACAGGAGGTAGACCACTTCCAGTCTCAACAAGCCATGGGAATTGTCACTCCGCAAGGTTCAGGAACCAAATATGAAAAGCGAGGTGTTTATGTTTTAGTTGAAAGGGACAGGCACCAAAATTATTATGTGGCAGTGGCCCTGTTACACTAACTGTACTGTCCTCAGCTTCCATTGGTATCATTCAGAGATTGAGGGAGATCATTGTACTAAGATAACATTTAGACACTGTTATGAAGCGATAATAGCGTAAAGGGTCTGCAACACCAGATACTTAGTCCCCAATGTTTATAGCACCGCTCAGGGAATGGTAGGGGAGATTGTTATAAGAATAAAAATTTAACAAAGTGACTGATCAATTCAAAACAAAAACAGAATTACCTGGAAAAACTCAGCAGGTCTGGCAGCATTGGTGGAGATGAAAAGAGTTGACGTTTCGAGTCCTCATGACCCTTCGACAGTTCTGTCGAAGGGTCATGAGGACTCTAAACGTCAACTCTTTTCATCTCCGCCGATGCTGCCAGACCTGCTGAGTTTTTCCAGGTAATTCTGTTTTTGTTTTGGATTTCCAGCATCCGCAGTTTTTTTGTTTTTATGACTGATCAATTCTTTGGACAGAATTTTCCGTGCCCGCTAATGTCAGATGTGTTCAGCAGTGTGAGCATACAATATGGCAAGAAGACCAAAAGTTGGTTTCACGACATCGTGAAACCAGTTTGCGATCATCCACTCAGCCCATCAATGATGGGCTGAATTTCATGCCATCGGACATCGGGAATCTCATTGTAATACATCTGCATATTATTATAAGGCCATCCAACTGGAATAATCCACCTCACCACCCCCTCACCTCCCAGTGGAACGTTTCACAGCCAGCATATATAAGGCATGCACTTGAAGGGTTGCACTTTGAGGGCAACTCAGAGGTGAGTGCACAGTAACGTTGCGCAGCGCTTTCCTGGGTTTCCTGTTGGACTTCAAGGTTGAGGTGCATTGTGGGGGTGGAGCATAACAGCTGCCCTGTGACCGAGGCACCTTGGGGGTGGGGGCAAGGGCTGCCCTGTGGTTGAAGGTTGTGCGCATGCACGTGTAGGGTGGTGGGGTGGTGGAGTGGGAGGGAAGCAGCCACAATTAGGAAAACCTTGTATAAAGTGACCATTCCTCTGCAGCTGAGACAGTTCAGATGCAGCCACATTGACAGTCAGGGCTCTAGCTTATCTGCCCACTCAAGTAACGCAGAAGCATGTAAGTGCCACCAAGTACTCCAGAGCTTTGCACCCCTCGGGCACAGACTGCAAACTAATGAGCATTTTAGTGGGCAGCAAAGCAGTTGGTGTGCTGGGCACATTGGACAATCTCTTTGCGAAAGCTGGCCATGGAGCAGTCACTGCCGGAGGCAATCACAGCTCTTGCAATGTCGGCATCCCAATTTAGACCAGTCTACCCCATGACTCAAGCTAACAGCGCAGCCTTGCAGCATGGGTTAGGAGAATGCCTGTACTTGAGCTGAAAGCATGGTCTGCAGTCGAGTGGGAGAAGCTGCTGCCAATTGTTCAGGTAGGATGGAGTGGAGGTGGTGTGGTTTTGGGCAGCCATGCAGTGCACAAAACTCTGGCCATCTAAGTGGTGGCCAGCACTCTCCGGGATATGTTAAGGGGCCTTCAGATTTAACCAAAAGAGGTTCTTAATATAGCCAAGCTAACCCACCCGTCTCTCTTTCATCATGCAGGAGGAGTACATCAGTATGGAGCCTCATGAACTAGCTATATACTGCGTGGCATGCCGAGAGCGGAGATGATGGAGAAGAGACCGATGGAGGTGTCTGTGCAGAGCGAAGGGCAGCACCCTTAGGAAGAAGGGGCAGCTGGAGCTCCCACACACACCACTGAAGAGCCACAGTGAGCTGTCATTGGTCGACGCCTGGCTAGACCCAAGCTCTATTGATGCTATAATTCATTCTTGCAGATGAAAACAACCAGTGTCGCCAAAAACTGCACACGTCGGGGGAACTGGTCAGTCCCATCTGCCACTTACTGCTGGATTTGGCACCACGGGGATATGGAGGGCATCCACTGCCAATGGCTGTGAAAGTGTCCGCGGCGCTCAATTTTTACACCAGTGGCTCCTTTCAGGGCTCCACAGGTAACCCTCAGTGGGATATCACAAGCCTCCACACACAAATGCATCCATGAGGGCACAGACCCCACCTTCAAGAGGACACACAGCTTTGTGCATTTTGTCCGGGACCCAGAGAGCCAAGATTCAAGAGCGATTGTATTTGTCCAGATCTTGGGTTTCCCACAGGTACAGGGTGCAACTGACAGCACTCACATGGTGCTCAGATCTCAGTCACAACAAGTGGTCAACATGTGAACCGCAAGGGGTCCTAATCCCTGAATGTGCAGCTGGTGAGCCACCACCATAAACGTATCCTGCAGGTCTGCCCATATTTCCCAGGGAGTGTCCATGATTCCTTCTTTGTCAGTCAATCTCAGATCCCTGACATTTTCCAGGGTCTACAGAGGCTGCAAGGTTGTCTCCTTGGGGAAAATGGCTGCCACAAGAGGACATGGCTAATGACACCAGTACAGCGGCCTCAGACTGCAGCCGAGAGAAGGTATAATGGAGCAAACCATCGGGATGCTGAAGATGAGACTCCGATGCCTGGACCGGTCTGGTGGAGCCTTGCAATAGCGTCCACAGAAGGTGTCACGCATCGTTGTCACCTGCTGCGCCTTTACAACCTGGCGCTGCAACAGGGAGAAAAGCTGCCTAAGGAGGAGATGGTGGAGCTGCAGGTCTCCTCCAATGAGGAGGACGTCACTGGTAATGAGAGTGAGGAGGTCCTCGAATGTGACAATAATGGCAATGAGGCCCTTGCATGGCCAGGCAAGGCAAGTATAGCTGAGAGGCCCTCATAGCTGCTAGATTTGTGGAGGATTATGTCGACATGCAATGAGGAGACACCAGGGATCCTCACATTGCATCTATGAACATTTGACTTCAGTCTGGCTTATGGCAGCGCAAATACCCTCTGTGATAATGCTTCTGTCATTGAGATGTAGTGGAGGTTCAAATAGTCACTTGATTGCAGGAGGATGATGGTGACACGCAGTGAGGACACTCCATAGATCTTCACATAACCTCTGTGAATGTCTGACTCCTATCTGTCTGAGGGCAGCTCACTTACGCTCTCTGATCAGAGTCATACATGGATACACAACCATGAAACTTTAAAAGCATCTGATCCATTGTCTGCCTTCAGCACCTGAGCCCTTCAAGAGCCCAGCATCACTGGTCACAGATGCTGATGAGATGGGGCCAGCTCCACCTTAAAGGTGCTGAGAGCATGCAGAGAGAATGATGGAACTCTGTGATGCCTGCCCCGGACATTCTGGCAGCAATGACAAGCACCATTGAGGTGCAAGCGTCAGTAATGCGTCCAGGGAACGTGAGTCCGGACCATCACTTTGGTCTGAAGGTTACAAACTGCAGAGGGAAGAGGCCCCTGGACTGAAACGCCTGCCTTTACCTTGTGCAGGAACCAAGGTTTCACATCCGAGTGACACGAATACTGCTCGTGAGAACAAGGAGCCATAGGCAGGGAGACATTCTTGGAAGTTTATTTACAATAATGAACATTATGTAGTGATGAACACCAATGCCCAGGCTATGCAACTATAGCTTCTTAACTTTCGAAACACTGCCGCTATGTCTTGGTGCTCCCCGGACATCCACTGAGAGGTGGAGGCAGCCTGCTGACTGCAACTCCATGTCTGTGATGATCTTGGCTTGTGGAGGGCCGAGATTGGAGGGCCCCGGCCTGATATTGGGGTCCTGCTGTGTGGCAGTGGCACACTTCTCGTCTGTGGAGTTGGAGCTGTTGAGGTCACAGGAAGAGGGGATTCAGATGGACCAGTCACTCCCAGGGCCACCTGGATGGATGGCCCTGGGGGGGGTGCGGGGGGGTACACCTGCTGATCCTCCTCCCTATGGGTGCCTGAGGGCCTCTGACTGACTCCTTGAGGAGAAATGTTGGCTGGAATGAGATTGGGCTGCCCCTTACCCCTCTCATGTACACACTGTTGGTGCCCAAATATGGTGTCAGCAGTGCAGGAGCAATGTCCTGGACCAAGGTCTCCATGGAGGCCACCATCCTGCCAGTGTTGACCTTGGTGTGTTGCACTGCCGGCGTTATCACCTCAGGCTGAAGGCGAACAGACTTTTCCATCATGCCTTGCACCCAAGCTTGCCTTTTTCAGCTCCAGCAACTGAGACATGACTGAATCCAGAGGTTCATCTTCTGACTCGGACTCAGCAATGTTCTGGCTTCTAAGTGCCTGCGACCTGTGAAGTCCCTGCCTCCACCTGCTGTGGATCAGACAGTGTGATGTGCTCACCAGGTTGTGATCCCGGGACTACTCTAAAGCTGGGTCCCACCGAGGTGTGCGCCTGTGCACTAGTGGAGAGTATAGGTGAGCATCGTGACAGGACTTCAAGGAGGCTGCCTTCAGATTCCTCTTCAGAGGTTTCTTTAGGGCTTGATTGGAGGCCCTGGGTCATGGACTTTGTCGGCTGTTTCCCAGATGTGCCTGTGAAAACAAGGGAAGATAATTAGTGCATGGCAGTGGCCTGTGAAACAGGAAACATCACTAACTGCATGGTTGTCTGATGGATGTTGCATTGCTGGATCCTCACTTGGCTGAGCACCGTCAACCTCTCCATCAGCACAGGAATGGTCCAGATCCACACCAGCCAGTTGGTTGGCTCTGTTTTCAAAGTTGATGAGGACCTTAATTTCAGGCACTCCTCCACCAGTCTGCAACCTCTCTCTCTTGTTGTGTGCCAGCTTCTCCTGCATGAATAGAGATGGCAAAAGTATAAGCAGGATGCCTGCCAGGCCAAATGATAAGTATGCCTGGTCTGTGTGGATGGTGAGTGGTCCCATCAGGATGAAGGCAATGAAGGTGTGTGTGAGAGACAGTGATGGTGATGTCCCTTGAACTGGCAGTGGGTGAGGGCCTTGTGGATGTGTGATGGATTTGAGAGTGTGTGAGTTGAGAGTGGTGAGCAGAGTGATTTACCCTGGCGGAATGATAGAGATCATTTATCCTCTTGTGGCACTGGGTAGCTGCCCTCTTTTTCAGGGTGTTGGCACTGACCACCATTGCCACCACCTCCCAAGCTGCATTGGTGATGTTGCTGCCCATTCTGTGGCTAGAGCCGCCGGGGTAGAGGACATCACAGAGGGCCTCCACTGCATCCAAAAAGTGTTCAATCATTGAACCTAGGGCTGCAGTCCTTTTTTTTCTTTTGGGGCCATCCTGCCTTCTATGCAGCAGTCCTGGACTGGAAACACTGAGAGGTTGCGAGCGGCTGCACTTTAAATATGGTGCTGGGCGAGATGAAGCAGTGAGGTGATTGCGTGGCAGGCAAATGAGAGCCTGCCCACCATCGAAACGGTGTGTTTCCCAGGAATGCATAATTAATGCAGTGGGATTAGGACAATACGGCATGAGAAGCCACCATTGCAGCCAGTTTATAAAATATTCCCACCTCCTACCGCACTTAGTGCAAATTTGGGACAGTTCTGGCCTTTGAGTGATAGGAAGTCATCAGAGATGAGTGGTGACGGTAATGAAGTTCTATTTTGGAGGGTGTGTGACATAGGGGTCAACAATGACAAAAGAGAACCAGAAACTGGGTATGGTGATCTAAGCTACATACTAAATCAACTCCAACCAGGAACTGCAGTAGCAGTGACACAAGCACTGGGAACTAAGTTAGTGAAGAGATAAAATAGGGAGTTAAGCGAACACAAATGAGTTGCTGAGACACAGTTCAAAAACAGAAAGAATCATCACGAAGCTGATGGTAAATGCTGCAAACTTCTGTGCCGAGAAACATGAAAATTAGTAAATGAAAAAAAAGGCTGTTGGACTTTCAGTTTGTGAGGAATTGTGTTTGAATGTGTGGAAGTTTTCTGACTATTGTTGGATGAGAGATGACAACGTTTCTTTTTTTTTGGGAAGTTTGTTTGTAAAACTGTCTGTGTGACTGTAGTGCACCCACTGTATAATGTACAGAGCTAAAAGCTATTTAACGTTTTCTAGTTTTGCCTTTAATATTGCAAGCATTTAAGCATTTTAATCAATGCTGTATTTGCAAGACAAGTGCTGTTCTAAGTGTGATAATTGTTTTCCATGTATATGCATACACGTGTAGTACTTGTAAGAAACTTTAATCATGCTTTTGGTTTTGAACCAGTTGAAATTGCATTTTCTTTGGGCTTGGGACCTAGGATTATCACAAAGATTTGACACTATTAATTAATAACCCATTACAAAGACCAATATTCCTAAGTATTTATGGAACTAAGAAGAAGTTGTGAACGTGATTGTTCAGGATGCTTATTTTACTTTAAAATTTATATATTTAATTATTTAATTTACTTTATTCAGACTTGGGATAAAAAGTAACTTTCAAAATGTATGCTATTGTTTTAGCAATGCCTGACTCATGTACATTCGAACACACAAATAGGACCTGGAGTAGGCGACTTGGCCCTCGAGCCTGCTCCATCATTCAGAGGATCATGGCCGATCTGATTGTAACCTCCTGCCATCCCCGATAACCTTTCACCCCCTTGATTATCAAGAATCTATTTACCTCTGTCTTAATAATATTTAAATGCTCTGTTTCTTCAGTCTTTTGAAGAAGAGAGTTCCAAGGACTCATAATGACCTGAGAAAAAAAATCCTTTTAATTTCTGTCTGAAATGGGTGACCCCTTATTTTTAAATGTTGACCCCTAGTTTTAGATTATCACATAAGAGGAAACATCCTCTCCACATCCACCCTGTCAAGACTGCTCAGGAACTTATATGTTTCAATCAAGTCACCTCTTATCTTCTAAACTCTGGCAGATTCAAGACTAGCCTATCCAACCTTTCCTTATAAAAAAACCCACCCATTCCAGGTATTAGTGTAGTAAATCTTCTCTGAACTGCTTCCAATGTATTTAAATAAGAGACCAATGCTGTCTACAGTATTCCAGGTGTGATCTCACCAATGCCATGTATAACTGAAGCATAATATCCCTACTTCTGTATTCAATTTTGCTCACAATAAAAGATAACATTCTTTTCGCTTTCCTAATTATTTGCTCCACCTACATCTTAACACTTTGCGATTCATGCACTAGGACACACAAATCCCTCTGCAGCTTTTTACAACCAGGATGGGAGTGCACAGTTTATCTAGCTTCACTACTCCACAGGTCAAACCATTAGTGCAAATATTTAATTCATGTGCCAAAAATACCGATAATTTACCTTCACTACTGTTGGAACCAAAATATAAGAAACTTTAACAAGACTTCTTTCAATAAACCCGAATGATTGATTTATTATGAAACAAAACATATTTTTTAAAACAAGTTGCAAGAACAGGTTAACACACAATTTGTAATCTGGAAGTGTAACTATCTATTCCTTTTAGAATTCCCTAGGACACACTCACGCACACACACACATACAAAGGACAAACAAATAAGATCTCTGCAGAGATGGGCAGTTAAAGGAACATTTTTATTAAAAGGATAAAGTTTGCAGGATATTGATGCTGTTGATCTGGAGCTCCTTCCTGTGAGGATGGGCTGCTAGTTCCAATAGATGTTTGGAGGTTCTCCCCAATGGAGCTTTAGCGTGGAGGAAAACAGAGCTGGATGAATCCTTCTCATCTCAGCCTTTCAGGTTCCCAAATACAAACAAGTTCCACTGAGATGAGGTTTCCTGGCTGGAAGCTTTTTCATTCATTCATGGGATGTGGGCATTGCTGGCTAGGCCAGTATTTATTGCCCATCCCTAACTGCCCTTGAGAAGGTGGTTGTGCGCTGCCTTTTTGAACTGTTGTAGTCTGTATGGTATAGGTATACCAACAGTGCTGTTAAGGAGGGAGTTCTAGGATTTTGACCCAGCAACATTGTTTCCAAGTCAGGATGGTGAGTGGCTTGGAGGGAAACTTCCAGGTGGTGGTGTTCCCGTGTTTCTACTGTCCGTGTCCTTCTAGATGGTAGCATTCATGTGTTTGCAAGGTGTTTTCTAAGCAGCCTTGGTGAGTTCCTGCAGTGCATCTTGTAGATGGTAGACACTGCTTCCACTGTGTCTGTGGTGGAGGGAGTGAATGTTTGTGGATGAAGTGCCAATCAGGCTTTGTCTTGGATGCTGTTAAGCTTCTTGATTGTTGTTGGAGCTGCACTTATTCAGGCAACTGGAGAGTATTCCATCACATTCTTGATTTGTGCCTTGTAGATGGTGGACAGACTTTTGGGAGTCAGGATGAGGGTTACTCCCCCCAGGATTCCTAGCCTCTGACCTGCTGTTGTAGCCACAGTATTTATATGGCTAGTTCAGTTCAGTTTCTGGTCAATGGTAACACCTAAGATGTTGATAGCGGGGTATTCAGCAATAGTAATGCCATCAAATGTCGAGAGGTGATAATTGGATTCTCTCTTGTTGGAGATAGTCATTGCCTGGCACTTGTGTTGTGCGAATGTTACTTGCCACTTGTTAGTCCAAGCCTGGATATCGTTCAGGTCTTGCTGCATTTGGACATGGATTGCTTCAGTATCTGAGGAGTCGTGAATGGTGTTGAACTTCGTGCAATCATCAGCGATCACCCCCACTTCTGACCTTAAGATGGACGAAAGGTCATTCATGAAGCAACTGAAGATGGTTGGGACTAGGACACCACATCAAGGAACTCCTGTAGTGATGTCCTGGAACTGAGATGATTAGCCTACAACAACCACAACCATCTTCATTGGTGCTTCAACCGGTGGAGAGTTTCCCCCCCTGATTCTCATTGACTCCAGTTTTGCTAGGGCTCCTTGACACTCGGTCAAATACTGCCTTGATGTCAAGGTCACTCTCACCTCCGAGGTGAGGCAATGGTGTAGCGGTATTGTCACTGGACTAGCGATCTAGAGACCAGGGTAATCTCTGGGGACTTGGGTTTGAATCCTGCCACGGCAGATGGTGGAACTTGAATTCAATAAAAAAAATCTGGAACTAAAAGTCTAATGATGAGCATGAAACCATTGTCGATTGTTGTAAAAACCCACCTGGAATCTGGTTCACTAATGCCCTTTAGGGAAGGAAATCTGTCATTCTTTCCTGGTCTGGCCTACACATAACACCAGACCTGGTTGACTCTGAAATGGCCTAGCAGGTGTAACAAACCACTACAAAGTCACAAAAAAGGGATGAAACCAGACAGACCACCTGGCATCAAACTAGGCACCGGAAATATCAACAGCAATCTCAGCCTCGTTGACCCTGCAAAGTCCTCCTTACTAACATCTGGGGGCTAGTGCCAAAATTGGGGGAGCTGCCTCACAGACTAGCCAAGCAACAGCCTGACATAGTCATCCTCACAGAATCATACCTTATAGATAATGTCCCAGACTTCACCATCACCACCCCTGGGTATGTCCTGTCCCACCAGCAGAGGTAGCAGCACAGTGGTATACAGTTGGGAGGGAGTTGTCCTGGGAGCCCTCAACATCATCTCCAGGCCCTATTAAGTCTCATGGCATCAGGTCAAACATGGGCAAGGAAACCTCCTGCTGATTATCGTGTACCGGCATCCCTCGTCTGATGAATCACTGCTCCTCCATGTTGAACGCCACTTGGAAGAAGCACCAAGGGTGGCAAGGGTGCAGAATGTACTCTGGATGAGGGACTTCAATGTCCACCACCAAGGGGGGCTCAGTAGCACCACTGCTGGCTGAGTCCTAAAAGACTGGGTCTGCGGCAGATGGTGAGGGAACCAACAAGAGAGAAAAACATACTTGACCTCATTCTCATCAACCTACCTGTTGCAGATGCACCTGCCCATGACAGTATCGGTAGGAGTGACCATCGCACAGTCGTTGTGGAGACGAGATCCCAGCTTCACACTGAGAATACCTTCCATTGTGTTGTGTGGCAACCTACCACCATTCTAAATGGCAAACAGCTCTAGACTGGGCATCCAGTGGTGCTGTGGGCCATCAGCAGCAGCAGAATTGTACTCAAACACAATCTGTAACCTCATGGCCTGGCATATACCCCACTCCACCATTACCATTAAGCCAGGGGATCAACCCCGGTTCAATGAAAAGTACAGAAGGGCATGCCAGGAACAGCACCAGGCATACCTAAAAATGAGGGGGTTCCAGAATTTTGACCCAGTGACAGTGAAGGAATGGCATTACCATCACTAAATCCCCCACTATCAACACCCTGAAACTTTGAACTGGATTAGCCATATAAATACCATGGCTACAAAACCAGGTCTGAAGCTAGGAAACCTGCGGCAAGTAACTCACCTCCTGACTCCCCAAAGCCTGTCCAGCATCTACAAGACATAAGTCAAGAGAGTGATGGAATATTCTCCACTTGCCTGGATAAGTGCAGCTCCAACAGCACTCAAGGGCACCATCCAGGACAAAGCAGCCCATTTGATTGGCATCCCATCCACAAACATTCACTCCCTCTGCCACTTATGCACAGTGGCAGCATTGTGTACCCTCTGCAAGATGCACTGCAGGAACTCACCAAGGCTCCTTGGACACCACCATGCAAACCCATGACATCCAGAAGGATAAGGGTAGCAGACACATGGGAACACCATCGCCTGGAAGTTCCCCTCCAAGCCATCCTGACTTGGAAATATATTGCCATTCCTTCACTGTCACTGGGTGAAAATCCTGAAACTCCTTCCCTAACAGCACTATGGTTGTACCTGCACCACATGGACTGCAGTGGTTCAAGATGGCAGCTCACCACCACCTTCTCAAGGGCAAATAGGAATGGGCAATAAATGCTGGTCTATCCAGGGATGCCCACATCCCTTGAATGAATAATAAAAAAACACCCCAGGTCACAAGCATCGATTGCCACGTTAAAGGATTTACTGAAAGTACAGGCAGCTAACACCAGTTCATTAGTTAGGAACCCCATCAGCTTCTCAAAAGCGGTGATGCTGTCTTGACCATACCACCTTTGCCTCTTCTACAATAAATCTGTTATTTGAGCAGCCATTGTGCTGAAGTTTGGCACAAACTTACAATAGAAGCTGCACATCTCTAAAAACTCATGATTTCCCAATTAGTTTTAGGGAATTCCATCAAAGCCTGTACCTTCACTGCTCTTGGCAACACTTGCCCCTGCCCTATGATATTCCCTAGATAAGTTACTCACGCTTTCGCAAACTCATTCTTGGCAAGGTTTATTCCTAGATCTGCCAACTGTAATTGTTTAAATGAGGCTTCCAATTGTTCTAGATGATCTTTCCAAGTGTTGCTGTAAATCAATACATCATCCAAGTAAACTACACAGTTAGGAGCGTCTCTTACAACTCAAATCATTTTAGTCTCTGGAAAGTGACTGGAGGACTTTTTCACCCAAATGGCATTTCTTGACATTGGTATAACCCATACAGTGTGACAAAAGCCAATATCTCCTTAAATTGTAATGTTAAAAGTGCATGCCAGCACCCTTTCAATAAATCTACCTTAGTAATGAACTTGCAATGCCAATCCTGTCTATACTATCTATTAAACGATGGATTGGGTAGGAATCCGCTTTTGTTACTGGATTAACCTTTCCAAAATGTATGCAGGATCTGGTAGACCCATCAGGTTGTGGCACTAACACTACGGAAGAACTCCAACTGCTTTGACTAGCTCCACTTAGGTGATTTTCTAACAGATATTGAATTTCTGCTTCCACTTGAGCTTGTTTCACTGGACTTAGATGATAAGAATGTTGTTTTACAGAGAAGATAACCCTATATCCACATCATGCACGACTGAAGTTTTACACCCTGGTTTTTCCCTACAGATTCTTTAAATTCTGTAAGTAGCGTCACTAGATCCTCCTGTTGTCCTGCCGTTAGGTATGAAAATATGGTGTCTAACTGTCCTAACATTTCAGTTCTAGCTGCCCAGGTAGTCGGAGGTTCAATCTGTTAACTGTTTAAGTTTCCTTCTGCCTCACTCTCACTGTGTCTCTTATCCTCCACTGTGTTTACAACATGATATACCTGCTCCTCCTTATCCTCCTCCCTACGATGGTATTGTTTTAACATATTGATATGACACAGCTGATTCTTTTTCCTGTGATCTGTGGTATCTATCAAATGATTTACTTTATCAACCCTCTTAATCACATTGTATGGACCACTGAGCCATGCTTTCAGAGGTTCACCTTGTAAAGGCAATAACACCAACACTTCATCCCGTGGTTGTAACGTCCAGTTCACAGCTTGCTTATCTGCCCATTCCTTAATCTTTGAGAAACTTTAAAATGTCCTTGAGCCATTTGCATGCTCCCATGACCCATTCCTTGAAAACAGACATATAATGTAACATAGAGTATCCATCCCTCTGTCCAAAACCTTCTCTTTGCTTAGTTTAAGAGGACCTCATCTCACGTCCCTAAATTAATCCAAAAGGACTAAAACCTGTAGATTCATTCGGTGAATCTCGGGTAGCAAATAAAAAGAAAGTCCTTTGTCCCAATCATGGGGATATTCATGACAATATACTTTACTTTAATCATTGTTTAGAGATTTTGATGGTACCTCTCTAAAGCTCCCTGTGTCTGTGGATGATATAATATGGATTTTAATTGTTTTATACCAAAATGCTGATTATATTTTTAAAAAATTTTGACATAAAATTGGATCCTTGATCCAGCTGAATCTCCACCGGTAATCCATATCGAGTAAAATATTGGGTTAACTTTTCTACCACTACTTTAGCTGTAATTGTTCTTAAAGGATTGGTCTCTGGAAAGCGAGTTGTCATATCCATAATAGTAAGGGATGCTATGTCTTGTTTTTGTTTCTGGTTACGGTCCCACACAGTCTACTAACACCCTACTAAACAGCTCCTCAAAAAAACTGGTATGGGAATTAAGGGTGCCAGTTTGACTGCATGTCGTAGCTTTCCCACCATCTGGCATGTATGGCACATTTCACCATTTCCTTATGAAGACCTGGCCAGTGAAACTGCTGGTTTATCTGTGCTTGATTTTTCCATATCCCTACATGTCCTGCCACAGGAATTTTATATGCTATCCATGTTATCACTTTATAATATTTGGGCGGTAGCACCACCTGATGAACAACTATCCACTCTTCATCTGCGGGCCTGTGAGGAGGCCTCCACTTCCCATTTATATCCCATTTTTAATATAATAGCATTCTGGAACTTCCTTAGCTTCAGCTTCAGTTTGGGCTGCTTATGCTATCTCACTTAATTTCAGTTCAGCTTGTTGAGTCTCAAATAGAGAAGATTTACTAATCATCACTTTCAGATTGTCTAAGAAAATTTCAGCTAGCCAAATATCTGTCTGTGGTGTCACTTTGGCCTCTGATGATGGACTTTGCTTAGTCATTGCTCAGGTTATCACACATGAAAGAAATAGTCCTGGTGCATTTTCCTGTAACTGCTCCATCTCTTTAACCTCATTTGGACTTCCCTTAATTATAGGAGAAGCTTTGCTCTGGCTAAATGATTTGGCTCCCAAATTTGCTTTCATTTTCTAGTTCAATTTTCTTCATTACTCTCTTTTTTCCTCAAATTAATATAATTATAGGTTCAGCCATCTCATTTGAGGGATAAGGGGTTACTTTTCCTCTTGACAAAATTGATTTATAACTCTCTTGTATCTTATTCACCTCTCCTGAATCCACAGCAGTGCTCACACTCGGCTTCACAACTGTAATTAACGCTACAACTTGACCTGTTATATTTTCAGTCAGGGCTCCTTTTCTTGAATCACCCTTACATATCCCATGCAACTTCCGGCAATCTGCATGAATGTGTCCAATGTTATTACAATGGAAACACTTAGCACTTCAAATGTCACTTCCACCCTTAGCATCTTCCTTTCTGGTCAGAGGAGGGATTTTGGGTGCATTCCCAGCTGTCCCTTCTCTTCCGTGTCTACTTGCCTCCCTTCACCTTCCTACCTTTTATCTATTTTGGTTTTGTAGGATAATGGAAAAGGGGTTTGAATTTACGGACCAGCTCATAACCTTCAGCCATTTCCACTGCCTGTCTGGTTGTTGCAACCCTCTGGTCTTCAACATGGGTTCTACCTACTGGAGGAAGTGATTTTTTAAATTATTCCAGAAGAATTATTTCCCCAAGAGCATCATACATTGCACCTAGCTTCAATGCCCATATCCAAATGGTCAAAATTACTTTGGGTTAGTCTCTCAAATTCAATATAGGTCTGCCCAGGCTGTTTCCTTATATTTCAAAATTTCTGCCTGTATGCCTCAAGGACCAACTCATGCAGCACTTTCATAAGAGGCTTCTGGATTATGATGCAGTAAAAAAGGCTATTCTTAGTGCGTATAAGCCTCTTAAGGTCTACCCACCAACCTACTCTGGAGGAACAATGTCCAGTTTTCGCTTGGCCACTTCATTTGCTTAGCTGCCCTTCCCAGATGAAATAAAGAATGCCTCGACATAGCTTTCCTCAAACTTTGGAAGATCTTATACCAATGTCCGGCAAATGTTATGTAAATGTCCCCCCACTGGCTTTAGGTTGGAGGTAGATTTTCATCATCAGATTTTCCCCAGCATCCGAGACATCTTTTTTAAAAATTCCAACCTTTTAAGCTTGTATTCCCTTTCTTGTTCCTTCTCTCTTTCCTCCTTTGCTAACTTCTCTCTCTGGAGGACAAGTTAAGCCTTTTCATTTTTCTTTCTTTTCTAGTCCAATTTTCTTCATTTTTCTTTCTGTTTCTTTTTCTTTTTCCTCAAATTCAAGTTTTTTCAGTTCCTTTTCCTGTTCAAGATGCTTCATTTGCAACTGAATCCAAACTAACTCAATTGACTCACCCCTTGGAGAACATGGTCTCTCTTGTATCCCTTCCAATTCCAAATGCTGTGCAATTACCTCAACAATATTTATTTTCCTCACCCCTTCGGTTTATTCCAACAGCAACTTATCCGACAATCCCATTAGCTTAGTTTTGGTTACTTAATGTAAACCAGTCAGGGTTAGATCTTCCATCACTAGAAAGTAGCAACTTCCAAAGCCATTTAGATTAACTAAAGTAAGACACACACACAAACAAAGAACAAACAACTAGGGTCTCTGCAGAGATGGGCAGCTGAAGAAAAAACTTAACAAAAAGGATCAAGTTCACAGGGTTTTGATGCTGTCGATCTGGTGTGAGGATGGGTCACTAGTCCCAGTAGATGTCTGAAGGTTCTCACCAAAGAGCTTCAGCCTGGAGGAATACAGAGCCAATTCAATCTTTCTCATCTCAACCTCTCAGGTTTACAAATTTAGACAAGTTCCATTGAGATCAGGATTACTAGCTGGATACTGATAATCACATTACATTTCAAGCAAGGCAAGGACAGTGTGAGCTGGGCAGCTTTTCCCCTTCTCAGGTCATTCCTGAATGAGTTCAAAACAACTAGTTCAAAACATAAAGCTCATCAGTTAGGTGATGTCCAGTAAATCACCAGGCCTTTGTCTTTAAAACAATTCTTTTTCATTAATTAAAGTGATTGCAGTTCAAATAAATAAATAGCTCTCCTCCACAATTACCATGCTGGTCAGGTGATTTCTTGGAAAAGACATACTTGCTTCAGTCCATGATGAACTTATGACTTTTTTAAAATTAAATCCAGGCCAGTTCCCAAATGTCCAAATAATGCAATATCCTTCTGAATTTCAAAAGGAAATATAATTCTTGTAGAAATAATTCTAACAATTTCAGAGCTCTGCAATCTCTTACCATTTAGATGATATGTTTTGTCCATTTTGGCAGGAAGAATAAAAACAGTTTCATACATTATACTCCATTTGCCAAATCTTTGCCCCCTCACTTAACCTATCTATATTTCTTTGTGATATCCTTATGCCCCCTTTACAACTTACTTTCCTATCCATCAATAAATTTAGCAACCATACCTTAAGCCCTTTCATCTAAGTCATTTATATAAATTGTAAAAAGTTGAGGCCACAGCACTAATCCCTGTGGCACATCACTCATTACATCTTGACAACCAGAATATGACCCATTTATGGGTCATATCAATTTTGTATTAATGCCAATATGTTACACAAACCCCCCCCCCCCCACCACTGCAAAGAGCTTTTATGTACTGCAATAACATTTGATGTGGCACCTTATCAAATGCCTTCTGGAAATCTAAATACAGTACAGTTCCCCTTTATCCACGTCTCCTGTTGTTTCTTCAGAGAACTCCAAAAAATTGGTTAACATGATTTCCCTTTCAGAAAACCATGTTGACTCTGCCTGATTAACTTGATTTTTTTCCAAGCGCCCTGCCATAACATCTTTTCATAATAGCTTCTAACATTTTCCTTATGACAGATGTTAAACTAGCTGGCCTGTAGTTTCCTGTTTTCTGTCTCCCTCCCTTTTTGAATAAGGAGTTACATTCACTATTTGCCAATCTAATAGGACCTTCTCTGCACCTAGGGATTTTGGAAAATTAAAACCAATGCATCAGCTATCTGACTTGCCTCTTCTTTTAGGACCCTGGAATGAAGTTCATCAGGACCCAAGGATTTGTCAGTCTGCAGCTCCAACAATTTGCTCAGTACCACTTCGCTGCTGATTGTAATTTTCTGGAGTTCCTCCCTCTCTTCCATTTCCTGATTTACAGCTATTTCTGGGGTGTTACTTGTATCCTCTGTAGTGAAGACCAATGAAAAATTCCCATTCAATTCATCTGCCATCTCCTCATTTCCCCTTATTAATTCCTCAGACTCACTTTCTATAGAACAAATGTTCACTTTGTTTAATTTTTCTTCTTATGTATCTTATTATCTGTCATTATATTTCTAGCTAGCTTTCTCCAGCACTCTAATTTTTACCTCATCAATCTTTTAGTCATTCTTTGATGTTTTTATATTCTGTCCAATCTTCTGATTTGCCACTCATCTTTACACAATCATATGCTTTTTCTTTAAGTTTAATACTATCTTAAACTTTTTAAATTAACCACAGATGAGGGCAGTACAGTGGCGCAGTGGTTAGCGCTGCCACCTCACAGCCCAAGGGACGTGGGGTTTGATCCTGACTTTGGGTGCCTGCCTGTGTGGAGTTTGTACATTCTCCCTCTGTCTGCGTGGGTTTCCACCGGGTGCTCTGGTTTTCTTTCACTGTCCAAAGACATGCTGGTTACGTGGATTGGCCATGGTAAATTGTCCCCCAGTGTGTGCGTGCATGTGAGTGTGTGCCCTGTAATGGACTGGTGTCCTGTCCTGGGTGTACCCTGTCTAGCACCCAATGCCTTTAGGGATAGGCTCCAACTCCCTGCGTCCTTGAATTGGATAAAGTGGTTCTGGAAAAGCGAGTGAGTGCATTAACCACAGATAGTGGGTCCTTCTCCTGAAATTTTTCTTTCTTGTTGGAATGTATCTTTTCTGTGTATTCTGAAATATCCTTTAAATGTTTGCCACTGCAGTTTTATTGACCTATGCCTTAAACTAATTTGTCAGTTCCCTTTTGCTATCTGTGCTTTCATGCCCTTATAATTGCCCTTAAGTTTTAAATAATATTCTTGGACCCATTCTTCTCTCTCTCAAACTGAATGCAAAATTCAAACATATTATGATCACTACTTCCTCGGGGCATCTTTACTATGGGGTCATGAATTAATCCCATCTTGTTGCACAATACCAGGTCTAGTATAGCTTGCTCTCTGGTTGGCTCCAGAACATGCTGTTCTAGGAAACTATACTGAAAACACTCTATGAACTCCTCATCTAGGCTACCTTTGCCCATCTGATTTTTCCAGGCTATATATAGATTAAAATCACCCATGATTATCGCCGTATCTTTCTGACAGGTTCCCATTATCTTTCTTTATATTCTACCCTACAGTGTGATTACTGTTAGGGGCCTGTACACCACTCCCACAAGTGACTTTTTGCCTTTATTATTTCTCATCTCTACCTAAACTGCTTCAGCATCTTGGTTTCCTGAACTTAGGTTATCGCTCTCTATTGTGCTAATACTATCATTAATTAACAGATTCACCCCTCCAACTTTTCCTAGCTTTTTGTCCTTCATAAATTTCATGTACCCCTCAATATTCAGGTCTCAATCTATGTCATCCTGCAGCCATTTCTCTGTAATGGCATCAGATCATATTTATTTATTTCTATTTGCACTATCAGTTTATTTTTTTGCATCGTTTGCTATGTGCATTCGATATAGAGTTTTAGTTTTGCCCTTTTATCCTTTTTGTAACATCTAGCCTTGACTACTGATTTACTCTTGGATTTGTACTTTCTGTTCCTTCCTGTCATGGTCTGTTTATCATTTCCCATATAAATTCCTTTCTCTCTTGCCTTGTCTCTCCTCTTCGATTTATGTGTTCCAAAATTTGACCCCTTGCTCCCACTATTTAGTTTTATACCCCCTCCACTTCCCTGTTTATGCAGCTTGCTAGACTACCAGCTCCAGCACGGTTCAGGTGTAAACTATCCAAATGGTACAGCCCCGATTTTCCCCAGTACAGGTGCCAATGCCCCATGAACCAGAACCCACTTCTCCCACACCAGTCTTTGAGCCACACATTCATTTCTTTAATCTTATTTGCAGGTGGGGCTCAGGTAATAATCTAGAGGTTCTGTTTCTTAATTTGGTGCCTCACTCCTTATATTAACTACGCAGAGCCTCCTTTCTTGCTCGGCCTATGGTGTTGGTACCTACATAGACTATGATGACTGGATCCTCCCCCTCCCACTGTAAATTCCTCTCCAACTGAGAAATAAAAGATAAACACCTGAGCAGAATCTCAGAGACCTAGGTGCGAATACTGCTGAGAAAAAAATAATTGGGCACAAGCAAGACCACCATGTCTTTTTGTTTTAATAAGTTTCTAGTATTGAAATGCTAACGTGCTGATAAGCGTCCGATAGTAGGAAGAAAGCAGATGATTCCAGGGATCATGTGACAATGGCTTGGCTTGTGCTGACAGATGGATATATGAGGGCCTGTAACATCCGAGCTTCCAGGACATTCATCAACTTGAGGTTGTACAGTCAAAGGTGCCTAAGTCATTGGCATGCTAAAGTAATTTATCTGCACAGCGACCCCTCAGTACTGTAGTGAACAACCTGCTACTCCAGGCTGCTGCTGCTGTCAGGGCTTTGCTGCTGTGTGGACACTTTTATCAAAATCCATCTGGTTTAAATATTGCAATGAAGTAACTGGGGGATACCCCAAAGAACACTTCCCCCCAGACGTACCCCAGTTAAGGACTGCCCGAGAAGTCCAAACTTCTGTTGGGCAATTGCTCTGCAATCAGAACCATCCAAAAATACGATTTGAATTACAAACTTTGGATGGTTCTGACTGTCTTACCAGAATACAACAGTACTGACCCCCTTGGGACACCCCCCCTCCCACCCCCCCCCCACCCCCCCCCCAGCTCTTTGACACCCCCAAGGGGTCCCCCTGAATACCTGACACACACACCCACTGACCAACCCCCTACTGACCACCATCCATGACCACCCGAACCCCATCTCCCCACTGACCACCTGACTCCAAACATTTGACTTCACCCGAACACATGGCGCCCCCCCCCCCACCTAACCACCTGACCGCCCTACTTATCAACCAACCCCAACACCCAACCACCCCACTGACCACCTGACCCACATTCCCCCACTGAACACCCAGCCCCACCCCACTAACCAGCCAACCCTCAACACCCCCACTGACCACTCGCACCCCCCCCGACCAACCACACCCGACCAACCAACCACCCCCTAGACTGACCCTTCATGATCACCCGAGCTTCCTGACCATCACACCCCTAATGACCAACCGAACCCCCCCACCGCCCCCGCCCCTGTCCACCCCACCCACACCTGGCCAATAGACTGCCCCCCCCCCCCAAACCCCCTCCCCTTAACTCCACCCCCACTGATCACCCCCCAACACCCTCCAATGCTGACCATCCAGCACACCCCCACACCCCTCACCCCTCCCCCCAATCCTACCCACTTACCTTACAAACTTACCTTCTCCCTGGCTTGAAAGTGGTTGGAATTTTTAAACTGACCTACTTTATGGCATCTAGTGCTATAAAAAAGGTGTGGCTTCCTTACCTCCAACTTTCCAGCCCTCGACTGAAGGCCTCAGGAGCGCGCTGTTCTACGTATTTCTCACCTGGCCTGAGTCGGAAGGTCAGGCGAGAAAGGATTACCTGATTTTGAGGTAGGAAACTAGGTGCAGAGTGGCAGTCTGACTCTGATTGCCAGTCCATGGAAGTTCAGTGCCAATATCTTTTATAATTCAGCTATGCAAATAATAGTGAAGAAATGCTTGGGTTAAATTGGTCTCCATAGGCTTTGCTGCATGAAGGAGGAAGGGATTTTCCAAGCAAAGAAATGTTAGAGGTTTTGTGTGTCATATTAACTGATTCAACAATACCCGAGGCATTAGCAGGGATTAGTTAGGTGGAGATCGTACTTCTTTCCAGAGTGTAATGGTATTACTGTTGCTCTTTGATCAGATATTAGTATGAGGAGTTTTAGTTATACTGAACAAAATATAATGCTTTCACCAATAAGAATTATTATTTCAAATCATTTCAAAGCTTGAGTGAAGAGTTAAACGGTCAATAGACTTTGTTATCCCGAACAACCCCTAACAACACATCAATATTTTTTTTTGCTAAAATGGGCTGCAGACTTTGAGCATCCTGAGCCCATCTTAGTTGATTGATTTCTCTGTTCCAAACTTTCTGCCTTCTCCAAATTCTATCTTTGCATTGCACCACTGCACCCCCTCCACCACACCACACCCTCCACCCCCAGCACTAAGCATGCTTTGAAGTTAATATTAGGCCCACAGTCTTGGGAAGAGATGAGTTAAAGGGTAGAAGACTTATTTTCAATGCACTGAGAATGCAAGGAGAAGCATGGAGCATGGAATTCCTACAGCTTAAGAGAAAAATTCACTGGAACATTATATTATGAACAATCTTGTATGTACAAAGAGATACACAAAAAATCATGTTGAAAAGAGAGAAATTGAAGTACTTAGGGAGATAAGGACTTATTTATTTATTCTTTCATGGGGTATGAGCATCATTGGCAAGGCCAGCATTTGTTGCCCATCCCTTGAACTGATTGGCATGCTAGGCCATTTCAGGGGGCAGTTAAGGATCAACCACATTGTTGTGGATCTCGATTTCACATGTAGGCCAGACCAGGTAAGGATGGAAGATTTCCTTCCCTCAAAGACACTGGTGAACCAGGTAGGTTTTTACAACAATCAATGATAGTTTCATGGTCAACATTACTGAGGCTAGCTTTCAATTCCTGATTTATTATTAATTCAATTTAAATTCCACCAGGTGCCGTTTGAACACATGTCCCCAGAACATTAATCTGGGTCTCTGGATTACTAGCCCAGCAACTTTAAACTATGTCACCATTTTTCCCTTCTTTGGAAGGGTTTGGTCAGAAATGGGTGCCATTTTTAAGTCCTGAATGAACTCAGATGTTATGAAGAGCTGTCAATGAGAAAGGAATAGTTGGCAACAAATTGGATCAAAGCAAATGCAGCAGTTCTGTTTGATCCCAAATAAGATAGTGAGATCAAGAATGTTTAAAGATGAGGGACGACTACTGTGGCTGTACCTACATCACATGTACTGCATGCGATTCAAGACAACAGCTCACCACCACTGAGGGCAATTAGTGATAGGCCTAGCCAGCGATTCCCACATCCCGTGATGAACAAAAAAACCTATTTCTGAAGCTAGCAAGAGAAGGTTAAAAAAAAGCACTGGGAAATTCTAAAAGTGTTTCCCAGTCAGCCTTTCCCATTCCAGTAAAAAGTTGAGCACAAAAACCAGAGAAATAAGAAACTCTTTGTTTGTACTTTTTATCCAGGTTGTTTGCCAAAGTTACAGTGGGAGAGCAGGAAATGCCACAGAAATTCCATCCTTTGAAACATGGAAGTGCGCAAGGTTTTCTTTTCCCTATCAAAACACAGGAGATCAAGGTGTAAAGCTCCAATTTCTGTACTGTGTGGGAAGTGATGTTTGGGCATGTTGAACAATCTGAAGAAACTAGATAAACGTAGAGAAGAAAAATGAATGGTGAGTCGAGGAGGTCATCAATATGAAGACAGAAAAGAGTTCAAAAGAGAATATAACCCTGTAGAACCCAGGATCTAATGGTAACAAGTCAGGAGACATTAGCTGCAGCATGGATAATAGTTCAAGAGGAAATGGGAAAGAGCAGAATATAGCTCAGCTGGAAACTATCTGAGCGTAATTTAGTTGTGAGTATATGGTGTCAGACCACAAACGTTTTAGAGATGTCCAACACAATAACAAATGGCTCACAGAAACAGAGCCGAGTCCTAGAGGTTTGCAACACAGATTACAAAATCATCAGGGGAACCGGCAACTTGTATCATTTTGAACAACGCTGTTATAAAAACAATCGATAGCTAAAATGATTTATACATCTCCATTCGTGACAGTAGGATAAATGTGAGCACATTTTAAAAGAAAAATATGGAAAAAACATTAGGAGAACTTTTATTCATTGGATAGGATAAGTATGACAGCACCCCCATCTTGAACATAATGAGAATGATATCACCAGCTTAGAGATCTTGTTAGTACTGAGAATACAGTGGAACTATCAAATCTAACAAGTTATTATCTTTTAATGTCATTCAAAAAGGGTTACTAAAATGGAGCAGAGGGAGGTCCTGAACTTTTATCATTGACAATAGAGCTGAAGAAGAAGTAAATTCAAATATGTGTTCTCTTTTCAGGGTTATTACATCTGCCTGATTTTTAAAATGATTGTCAGAAGAATATTAAAATGTAAACATTAAAACTCAACTTTCAAAATGGGAGTCCAGTTTTACCTATCTTAATTTCAACATACTGTCGTTAATTATTAAGGTTTTTAAGTCAGCAGCAAAGAAAATAAAACAATGCCAGCCATGATCTCTTCCTGCTCTCCAATCCAGTTTTGAGGCTGGCATAAAATGGTATTTGCAGCCTCAAACTAGAGGATGAACAACACTTGCCCACAAACTGAAGGCCAGAAGCACTTCTCTGCAAACCTGATGGAGCATTGCATGGATCCAGCAGAACAATGAAACAAAGACCAATAAAATTCAAAGGAGCAAAGTTCAGATCAACAACACCTCTTATTGAATGGAGAACCACAAATACACCCTAAGAATAGCCAAAACAAGATTGCACTCAGCTGCAGAATATGAGCAAAAAAAAAAAAAAATCCTTACTTTAATTAATTAACCATTCACCAGAGGTCTTTGGTTGAGAGACAATTATTTCTGTGTTTATTATCAATAGTGTGCTTTGTCCCAACAGAAGTTTGGACTGACCAATCAGGAGGAAAAACAGCCCAAATAAATTTGACAACTGGGTCTAATTTGACCTACTGAGGCCAACATTTGTATCCTTGGGGAATGTCAAGGCAATTAATTGTAGTACCCCAGGAATAAAACATTGCCTTGTGTCAGCACACTCAATTAAATTTGAGCATCTTAAGTAACAGTAAACTCTTCCATGCAATTGATGAGTCAAATGAAGCCAGAGGGAGAAAACTGATTTCTGAGAAAATGCTAACTTCCTCAAAACTAACTTTTTCTGGTTGCTGCAATGAAGTTGAGACAATTATGCTGCCACCTGACATATTTGTTCAGTTGGCTATCACAAAAAATACTTGAAACCTTCAAATTTGAAGACAAAATAAGTTGCTTATTAACCCATTAAGTGGCTACCTCTTCAACGACATTAAATTAGAACTTCATCAATGT
This sequence comes from Carcharodon carcharias, assembly GCF_017639515.1. Lineage (NCBI taxonomy): Eukaryota > Metazoa > Chordata > Chondrichthyes > Lamniformes > Lamnidae > Carcharodon > Carcharodon carcharias. Next base: position 132,661,317 of record NC_054477.1, on the reverse strand, counting down.
GGATTATTTGGTAAAAGATGGAATAGCCAACTCCATGTTATCACAATACTACTTGATGGAAGTATTAGCATCTGTTTGATTTGAATGATGCTATGTTTAATGCCTATAACAATGAACTAATGCACTGCTGGCCCTTCACACTGCTTATTCTAATCATGACCTCCACTATTTCTGGCCAGACAGGCTGTTTCATCAGACTTGATTTTATTCTGAGTAGATATGATCCTGTTGAAGTGAGGAGTTGAAGTTTGTAAGTATGATTTAATTTCCACAAACTAATGCACATTCTAATCAGAAAAAAGAACGTGATAAGTAACACATTTTGTAAATGTTCACATTTTATATGAAATGTATTTATAGGTGACTCCACTTAATATAAAGTCACTGACATGAGGCTACAAAGAAACATTTGCTGCCTGGTCACTGAATGACTCCATTTAGCCACAATCAAATGATTGAGCATTTTGCTTTGAAGTGTGGTTAGTTTCACACCCGATACTGACAGATGAGATACAGACACAAGGGAAATCTCTAGGAGCACACAGTATGTTGAAACTACACCACAGAGTGATGGAATACACATTTTTACCTGTAATTGCACCATTTATTGAGTTATCCAACTATTATGTGACTAACTGAGTGACCAATGCATGTCTGCATTCTGTGCCCTCAATCCTATTCCCACCAAATTGCTAATCACTCAACTTGGCCTTCTGCCCGACACGCACCCCCCACCCCGCCACCACAATGTTAGCCAATATTCTAAATGGTTCTCTGTCTTAAAGTGTGACCCCTCTCTCCTTTAAATCTGCTGTCATAACCTCTCCTCAAAAAACCAACCCTTAACTCCACCGCCCTTGCAGACCACTATCCCATGTCCAACCTCCCTTTCCGCTCCAAAATCTTTGGACATGTCATTGCCTCCCAAATTCATTCACATACTTCCCAGTAATCCATGTTTGAATCCCTCCAATTTGGTCTCTGACCCTGCCATAGTACCGAAAGGGCTCTTATCAAAGTCACAAATGAAATCTTATGTGACTGGAACAAAGGTAAGCTTTCCCTCCTCACCCTTCTCGATCTGTCTTCAGCCTTGGACACAACTGAACACGCCACCCTTCCTCAACACCTCTCCACTGTTCTCCAGCTGGGTGAGACTGCTCTCAGCTGGTTCTATTCTTATCTATCTAATCGTAGCCAGAAAAACACTTTTTCATTCACAGGGTGTGGGCTTCGCTGGCTAGGCCAGCATTTGTTGTCCATCTCTGGTTGTCTTGAGAAGTTGGTGGTGAGCTGCCTTCTTGAACCGCTGCAGTCCCTGTGGTGCAGGTACAGCCACAGTGCTGTTAGGGTAGGAATTCCAGGATGTTGACCCAGCGACAGTGAAGGGTTGGCAATATATTTCCAATCAGGATGGTGAGTGACTTGGGGGGGAATTTCTAGGTGGTGGTGTTCCCACCCATCTGCTGCCCTTGTCCTTCTAGATGGTAGTGGTCATGGGTTTGGTAGCTGCTGTCGAAGGAATCTTGGTGAATTCCTGCACTGCATCTTGTAGATGGTTTACACTGCTGCTATTGTGCGTCAGTGGTGGAGGGAGTGAATGTTTGTGGATGGGGTGCTAATCAGACAGGCTGCTTTGTCCTGGACAGTGTCAAACTGCTTGAGTGTTGTGGGAGCTGTGCTCATCCAGGCAATTGGGGAGTATTCCATCACATTCCTGACTTGTGTCTTGTAGATGGTGGACAGTCTTTGGGGAGTCAGGACGTGAGTTACTCGTTGCATGATTCCTTGCAAAGGCTTCTCTTCCTGCTCCCTCACTATTATCTCTGGTGTCCCCTGAGGATCTAGCCAAGGCTCCCTCCTATTTGTCATCCTCATACTGCCCCTCGGCAACATCATCTGAAGTCACAGCAATAGTTTTCACGTGTATGCTCATGACATCCAGCTCTATCTCACCACTACCTCTTATCACTCCACCACTTTTACTATCAGATTGCTTATCCAACATCCATTATTGGTTGATCAGAAATATCCTCCAAGTAAATATTGAGAAGACTGAAGCCATTGCTTTTGGTCCCTGCTCCAAGCTCCAGTCTCTAGCTACTGACCCCATCCCTCTCCCTGGCAACAGTCTGAGATTAAGCCAGTATGTTCACAACCTTGATGTTAGATTTGATCTGGAGATGAGCTCCTGACCTCATATTCTCCTATTTCCACTTTTGTAACATTGCTTGACTTCACCCCTGTCTCAGCTCATCTGCTGCTGAAACCCTCATCCATGCCTTTGTTACCTCTAGACTTGACTAATTCAGTGCACTCTGAGCTGGGCTCCCACATCCTACCCTCCATAAACTTGAGCTCATCCAAAACTCTGTCACCTGTGCCTTAACTTGAAGCAATCCCATTCCCCTATCACCCCTATGTATTCTGACCAACATTGGCTTCCAATCAAGCAACGTATTGATTTTAAAATTTTTATTGTTGTTTTCAAATCCCTCCATGGCATCACCCTTCCCTATCTCTGTAATCTCCTCCAGCCGCACAGGACTCCGAGTTTTCCATGTTTCTTTTATTCTAGTTTCTTGTGCATCCTGGCTTTAAATGCTCCATCATTGGTGGCAGCGTGTTAGTTGCATCAGCTCCTAGCTCTGGATAACTTCCTGAAACCTCTCTGCCCCTCTACCTTGCTTTCGTCCTTTAAGACACTCCTTAAAAACTGTCCATTGACCAAGTTGTTGGTCAATGGAATTAATATCTCCTTTTATGGCTTGGTGTAATTCTTTGATTTATATTGCTCTGAGGAAGTGCCTTAGGAGGTTTCATTATGTTGAAAGCATTACATAAATATAATTGGTGGTTGTTGTTGTTGTTGTTCAATAATGGCTGACTCATTCTTTGGCTGTCGTGAAACAAAGTGATAGGGGATAGTGTATGGAGAGAAAAACAGATGGGGGAAAGGAAATTATCATTAAGTTAAAGGGAAATTTCACCTCAATGAGAAAAAAAACTAGAGGTATGTTGGGTATGTGTTCTTAAAATCCTGGAATTTCAGATGAGTTTGCCACTGACAGAAGACACTGTGGCTCAGGTCTTCCATGAAGCAGCAATTTGTTCCATTCGAACTTTCCCACGCCTGGACGTTGCTCCACATTTCTTGCTGGTGTTCCCGAGCTGGCTTCTCTAGAAATGTGCAGTGCAGTGTTCCTTAAAGTTCTCCATCACAGCACTGTAGCCCCTTTTTATGGCACCAGCTGCTGTATGGTAAGCTTAAAAGACCAGTGTGAATGCTAGTGAATAGCTGAGTGAATGAATGAGTGAATGGGTAAGTGGCAGGGTGGGTGAGATAAGTGGATAGGGCAGCAGGTGGGTAGGGTGGCATGTGGGCAAGGAGGTAGATAGGTAGGGTGGCATGTGGGTGAGGTGGTAGGTGGCTAGAGGCACGTTTGTGAGGTGGTAGGCATATTGGGTGATAGTTGGGTCAGGTTGGGTCAGCTCGGGATGGGTAGTCATGTCGAGTCGGGGAGTAGTCGGATAGTGGGGATGGGGCAGTCAGGTCAGGTAAAGGGGTAGTGACTGGAGTCAGCAAGTTAGTCAGGGGAGGGTTGAGGGGGGTTTCAGGGAGTCAGTGTGAGCATTTGGGGGCAGTGGGGGTGTTAGTTCCGTAATCACCTAGGAACTAGACTAAAATTTTTCTGTCTAACACTTCCTGGATCTAATTAAGTAAGTCAGGACTGTCCAACTCTAACTCAGGGTCCTGGGGAGCAGGGGAAATGTCCATCAGAAATTCAAACTTCCCAGGCAATTCTCTCAAGAGGTCCACACATTGGGTTTTCCATGGGGTCCCAACACACATCTTGGGCCATACATCCTTTGTGCCTTTAAACATTGGAGCAAAGCATATTGGCTATGCCTACAACCACCGGAAATAATTTATATAACTGCATGTCTTACAATCGTTTTGTGATTTCTTTTCTGCTTGTTTCTTCAGACAGGCTCAAGTTACTCTCTTTTGTTGGATTCCAATTTTACTATTACATTAGTATCATTCACTAGTAGTGGATCAGCTTTGCGAAGGGCTCAGATAGTGTTATGTAACATTTGGGAGGAGTCGAGCAGGTGATCGTCAATCATGACGTGCGAAAAGCATGGAACAACAATTTTTATTGCACATAAAGAGTTGTCTGAATTAAGAAATACAGGGTGGATTTTCTGCTTTGAGCATAGTCAACAATTCTAGTGCGTGATTATGCACAAAATTGTGCCTGTTTGATCCCCCCGGAGTTTTCACCCAAACTTATTTCAGAATGTACATAACTGTGTCCTTGCCTTCAAAAGATCCAGCTTAATTTCTGGACCCTCCATAGAAGGTCTGAGCACAATTAAAAGGAAATTCTTAACAAAAACAAAAATACTTGGAAAAACTCAGGTCTGACAACATCTGCGGAGAGGAACACAGTTAATGTTTCGAGTCCGTATGACTCTTCAACAGAAATTCTTATTGGTGATTAATTCACCCAGAGAACGTTGCTAGTTTTATGAGCCAGACATGCTTCTAGCATAATGTTTTAAAACTAGCACAAGGGATTGTGGATCCTTGATATGCACTGAATGCTATTTGCAATTAAAATACCACAATCTTTTATGCCACTTACTTCAATATGGAGTGAATTGTCTGGGAAAAAACCCTACATAATTGAGTAGAAATTCCAGACCAAAATCTTTTACTATCAAAATAAACATTAAAAAGAACAATTCCAACATCAGCAGAAATAGAATAAAAGACATCTGAGTTCAGCTTTCTTCCCCACACTTAGGTCAATCATTTTTTTTAAATTGCCGTACTGTATCGCTGAGTCTTTTATGTGCACACCTTAAATGATATCCTCTGAATACTCGAGTTAGGGAAATTCAAGCAGCAACCTTGATTCTTTTTTTTGTTAAGAGAAACATCACTCACATGCTCCCAGAGTTATGGATGAAATGAGGACGATCTTAAAACAACAACTTATATTTATGTAGCACCTTTAAAGTAATGAAACATTCCAAGGCTCTGTTTTAATGCAAACTCTGTATCTTCAGCAGTATACTTCAGTGTCAAAACTAGGTTAAAATAAAGGGACATGGATGCATTTTTGACTTTTCAACAAAGGCACTCTGCAAAACAATCTTTGATATGCCATCTGATCTAAGACAAATATTTCAGCTTTTTAATCTGATTTTAGAGACTCCCTGCTTGTTCCGTGAGGTCATTCTCAACAAAAAAGTTGTAGGAGTTTGCACAACTGTTTAGGTTGAAAATATTGGCAACCATTTAGAACCAAGTTTAAAATACAACCATAGCACCAAATATAAATTTAAGCTGGAGAAGCTTTTTTTAGCACAAATGGTAACTCATTGTGCTGACTGCTCATTTTGGATGTGTAATCTGTACATTTTGAAACATGCATCTTTCATCAATCCTACCTTCTGCTGGAAGTCTCTCAAGCATCTCATACAAAGCCTATTCTACAAACACAAAATATTGTGGATTAATTATCAGGCCATTTAAGGCCATTTACAGACCTATTAATGGTAATTTTTCATTGCCCATGCGATTTCACACTCATCGCACAGGCAAAACTGGCAGGCAGCCAGCCGACATTTTCAAAAACCTCATCCAGGGTGGGATTAAAAAGGGTCAGCAGCATTACCAATGTGAGAAGTGAGGAGTTTAGGAGATGGTTTGCTGCTGGTGACTTATTGATACTTGACAGCTTCATCTCTGTTTGAGCTTTCATTCTTAGCACTTCCAGGCTTCATTTCAGGACTCCTTGGTATCTGCAAGGCCCCTGGAAGATTCAGACTCTGTAGACCCTTCCAGGTCTCAGACATCCTTCCGTTACTGGCAATGGGAATTGTGGTCTCTGCTGGTCGCCATTGGACCCGGTGGTAGACAGGCCCCCACCCATGCCCGCCCCTTCCCAGCCAGTGCGGAACCACGTTTCCCGACCACTTCCAGGCCCACCCACCGTGCCCGCACAACCTCAAGATCCTGCCCAATGAATTCATCTGAAATTCCTCCCTCCAGTCATTCAATAAAGATATGGATTTATTTATGTCAAAAGAGGAATTGAAAAGTAAGTATTCTTATGCTGCTATCCGTCAGTGTAATTACGTCTTTAAGTATGGCTACAAACTAACTAACTATCATTGAATTGATAATTGTTCAATCTCATCACTGTACAAAATAACAGTACTATGAAAGGCATGATAGATTAGCCGGCCTTCTATAATAACCGCAGCCATTATAGGAAACAAAGGATTAATGTTTGAGCCCTGCAAACCTGAAACTCAGCCAAAGTTCTACAGAGTGCAGTGTTACTGAAAGAGATTGAGCCAGATTTCTCCAACTAATGGAACTAAGTGAAGTGCTATGGGCTGTTATGAAAATGAAGGAGGTCTTGGGATCACAGCCTTAGTGGGTTGAGCACTAGCAATTGAACACGAGTAAACATGTGCTATGTGTTGTAAATTGAAGATAAATTGATAGTGAAAGATGACCACTGAGCAAGCAGCTCCCCAGTGACACCTTTACCTTTACAACACTGATCTGCAGTCGCCCATTATCTTTTCCCCCATATTCCTCGCTTCCACTCCTCACTATGCCTAATGGTGACCACATTTTAGTCCAAATGATAAGTTCAAGCTGCAAAATTTAAGCTATTTTGTGCAGAGTACATTGCTCAACCTCCAACCCTGCCTTTTCAGTACTTTTACCAGGATCTTTTCGATTATTTGAACTCTGTTTAACTTTGATTTTGTGGACTCCTGGATTCCTTTGCCAAAGCACTATTCTGCTCTGCCATACTACACAGTAAGACTTAGCCATCGTGACCCTCAATTGCTTCAAGTCTTAGTCACAGGTTTCAACCTCTGGTGCCCAACTCCCATCCATTATTACTTGTTACATTTCAGGACTGTGCTTCAATGCACCACTGGCTTCTCAGCTTTATACTGCTTCTGGTTTGTGTCCTAAACAGAAATTCATCCTCTTCTACGGTGAAGTCCATTCCCCACTGACTAGGTAATGTGGGTCAGTGTTGTGGTAAACAGATGAGACAACTCAATCTGCGAGTTTTCTAGTAAACAAAGGTTTATTCAAGCATATGCTGGGAGATTAGCACTTGCTGCCTTTCTAAGGACAACATAAAATCAGTGACACAATTTATATCTTTTAGTTTTCACATTTCACTATACTGCTTGGCACAATCTCCTAATGAGCAGATGTCTCGTTATCCCATTGGAAGGCTGGGAAATGCCTTAGTCCTAACACCTCCCAGTCTATGCTCTTATCACTCTAACATTAGTTTACCAATCCCGTGAAGGTCATTAAGTTGGGTTTCCACAGTACTATACCCATCACGCCTATGTGTGGCTATATTTCCCATCATGCTTAGAAAGAGCTCTTACAACCACACTTAAAGCTATTAATGCTAATAGCTTCATTTGTCTACTTTTAAAGCTGTTAATGCACATCTTAATATCAGTTTTAATGTTGATTTATTTCATTACCCCACTTCAGTCCCTCCTTTTGGACCCCTAGTCAGGCACTACCTGGCCCAGGAAGGATGTTCCCCCAGATCCTCTGCTCACCAGAAAACTCCAGGGATCCCACTGGAGTCATCGGGTCTGCTACTCTACTGTTCTCCTGCGGCTTTATCTAAGTCCTATGCCCGGAACCATCGTTTCATTAAATTGCAAAATCTTCGTAAATGTTCTTGATTTTTGTATTCGCTGGGAAGGGAGTTTCAGTTACAGTGGATACCGAGTTATTTATTGGCCAGCATTACTCCTTGTGCTGCTTGGGATACTCTGATTACAGAAAATACTGAGACTAAGCATTATGACCATAACAGATGCAATGGCTGCTGCGACTCTCCCTACTTCCCACCAGTTATACTGCCTTCTTGCCATCTAGGCTCAACTACTGGCTGAGTCCTCCAATCTCCTAGCCTTTCCGGTGGCCAGATTCATCTTCATCCTTCCTCTCTTGAATGTCTGATGGCTTTGCTCCATAAACCTCCTGGTATTGGCCAGGGCCCTTTCCACGGCTACCCAAGCTATTCAACTCAGTCATGATCACTGGTGGAACCATATCTTGGTGATTTTAAATGGTCCACATGTTTACGGATGATCCGGCCTTCCACTTCCACATAGTAAGATAGAAGTCCAGTCACTACATTTATTTCACCAGGTAACCACTTTGGTCCTTCCCCAAAGTTTTTCATGTGTACCGGCTCTCCCATGGTAAATTTCCTCTGACAACTATGCAAGCCGTGTCTAGTTTTCTGGCTTCCCTGATTCTTTTCCACCTTTTCCTCTAAACTCGGCATTATTAAGCTCAATCTCGTCCTGAGACGGTGTTTCAACAATAATTCCACAAGTGTGATACCTGTTGTTGAATGTTGTATATAAAATGACAGCTGTGTACATATTGCTGAGATTTCTTGATACCAAAGTCGATGGACAGGCCTTCTTTTTCCATCTGCATGTATCCCCTTTCCACTGTGGTGAGCATTCTTGATACATGGCCCATTGGCTCTTCCGTACCATTGTCCATCCGATTGGAGAGCACTGCACCCACTCCATAGGGAGATGTGTCACATGTCAGCACCAACACTTTTGCCTGGTCACAATACACTAATAGATTGGATGAGTGCAACAATTATTTCACCTTTATAAAATCATCTTTCCGGGTGCTTCCCAAGACTAACGTTGGTTCTTTTCCAGTAGAGAATGCAGGGGGGTCGGCACTGTAGACCAATTGGGTAAGAACCACCCATAATAATTGATGATTTCTAGGAATGATTTGAGCTCTGGGGTGTTCTTTGGTGCAGGTACCTCTCTTAAAGCGCTCACTTTCTCCCCAACCGGGTGGAGGCCCTGTGAGTCTACCCGGTGACTCAAATAGATTATCTCCCTCGCCTGGAACATGCACTTATCTTTTTTAAAACACACTCCAGCTTTCAAGAAACATTTAAAGACTTCTTCTAAGTTTACCAAATGCTCTTTTTCAGTGAATCCTGTCACCAATATATTGTATAAATAGCCTATAACCTGGGGCAGTCCCTGCAGTAAGCTTTCCATTGTTCTCTGAAAGATGGCATAAGGGGAGGAGACACTGAAAGGCAATTGTGTATATTTGTACAACCCTTTGTGGGTATTAATTGTGACAAATTCCCCAGAGGAATTATCCAACTCTAGCTGCTGATAAGCTTGACTCATGTCATTCTTTGTGTATGTTGTCCCTCCTAACAGCTTGGCAGACAGGTCTTTGATTTATGGAATGGTGTCCCTGTCTAGCTTAGCTACTTTATTAATCATCAGTTTGTAGTCTCCATAAATTCAGATGTTTTGATCAGGTTTAAGGTTGGGGACTATGGATTCTGCCCATTCTGAGTACTGAGCAGGTTGTATAATGCCCAGTTTCTCTACTCTGTTCAGTTCAATGTCGACTTTTTCTCATAGGGCATATGGCACCAGTCTCGCCTTCATGAAGCGAGGGGTTGCTTCCGGATCCACATAAAACTTGGCCTGCAGTCCCCGAATTTTCCTCAGTTCAACCTTGAAGATGGTGGTGTACTTTCTAAGTAGCTCTGATAGCCCACTATGCTCTCAATTGGAAAATTTCACCCCATTCTAACTTAATCTGCTTTAACCAATTTTGCCCCAGGAGGCTTGGTCCTTCACTTGCTTCCACCATCAAGGGTAGCTTTGCCGATCGGCTTCCATAATGGACAGATACTCTGCTTATGCCTTTTACTTGAATGTCTTCATCCATATATGATTTTAGCTTGGCATCTGTTTCTTCTAAACTTAATTAACATTCAGTGTTATTCAAATATCTGAAGGTATGTTCCCCTATTACTGCAGTAGAAGCTCTTGTGTCCACTTCCACTCTAACAGGTTTGCTATTGACTTTCACTATCACAAATATTGGTTCTGTCTTTCCAACTTTCAGATTAAACAACGAGTCTGAATTTGTTGTTTCAGCCTCTTCTACATTCTAGGCTTAACTGGGCTTCTTCTTTTGTTTACAAGCCTGTTTGAATCTTTCCTTGCTCTGCCTCATCAGATGTCCATTTCTATGATAATAGTAACATTCGATTTTTTAAACTGCCAATCATGAAAAGACTGATTGTTTCCACCTCTATTAAAATTATTCTTCAATTTTGCTGTTATATTACTTTTCTTTATTCTTCGGCTAGTGGGGGCTATTTCCTGCTTCTCAGCAGAGTCTCCCTTTTTCGCACCACTTTCGGTTGAGGTTTCTCGCCCAATGTAGAGGACAGCACCACTTTGCGCACCCTGTATACTTTTGAATCTCATACTGCACTTTCCATGGCCAGGGTGCTCTCTAGCGCCTTCTTGAAATCCAGATTCACTTTGGACAATAATCTTTTCTGAATAGTGTCCTCTTTCGCACCACACACTAAACAATCTCTGAGCTCAGAGTTGTACCGAACTAACAATGTTCCATTAACTGCTTCACATTTGCCAGGTAGCATGCAATTGTCTCACCCGGGGCTCTATTTCCAGATTTAAACCTGAACCTCTGCATCGTGACTGAGGGCTTTGGTTGAAAGTGACTCCCAACGAGGTCCACCAACTCATCAAAATTCTTTGAATCTGGGCCACTGGGTGTCATCAAACTTCGAATCAGACTGTAGGTTTTGCTCCCACAAGTGCTCAAGAGGATTGCTTGCCTCTTCTCTTTCCCCCGTAATCTTGTTCACTTGAAAAAAGAACGTGAGGCGTTGTATGTATTGCGAGCAATCATCTGTGGTTGGTTCAAAAGGATCAATTCTCCCAAACTGTGGCATTTTCAAAGAGGATAGTTTCTTCAATTGTAACAGAGTTTGCTACTTACAACCATTGGGCAAGGTACAGTGACTATTTCTTTCTAACCTGATTTCCTCTGTTCAATCCTATCCCATCCTCATTGCCAGTTTGTTGTAGGGTGTCCGAGTTGTGCCATTAATGATACAGTTGGCCTACAGACATTTCTTGTGTGGAAAAATTAAGTTTATTTACAATATACTTAGCAGCAATTACACATGTGCTTTCAACACCAACTCTATCTCTCCAATGGCTCCTGAGTTAGCCCATGCTGCTCTCCTATTGGTCACTACAGATCCTTTAGAAGTATTATTCTTAAAGGTACATTGCACACTAAATAAAACCATAATTACTACACCCTTGAACTTGTATAACTGCAATTTTTGTTCAGTTTCCTGTGCTGTGAATCACAGTCATCCTGCAGCTTCCCTTCCTTCCTGGGAGGCATAAGTGCTGTAACTTTTGTTTTGCCCAATCAGCCAATTAGAGGTTGGTCAAATTGTAGATTACCTCCAGCGTACGCTTTGTAACATCACGTAATCTCACTTTGGGGTATCAATTTTAATTATCCCATGCAGGGGTTCACCATGGTGGCTGGGCATTTGGTGGGTTTATTCTATGTATTGCCCTGGATGCAGATAAAAGTCCTTATTGATGTCCACAGTGGTCACCTCCCATGCTGCTAACTTTGTAGTGAAAATGAGAGCAACTGCAGCCGCCCTCCAAGTTGCCATTTCTCTGAGGATTTGTCTGAAAGAAAATAGTGAAATGAGGTCCTGGTTGCTTTCCTGCTGACAGAAACAGACTATGAGATATGAGGTTTCACCTGTGACCAATGCTTCCAAACATACACCTGTATTACTAGTCATCATTATCCAGTAAGATCCTTGCCATCACAGGGTAGACTCTAATTGTTCTGGTATCCTTTAAGCATTACCTTATCTCTCACTTCTGGCATGTCCTGGGAGACCCGCTCCATCTCACTTCTTTCCCGGCCCATTACCTTCTGCTACTGTCTCACCTTGGACCTCAATTCCTTAAGCTGTCCACACAACTCTACAATGTACCTTCTTATCCTATCTTTTAATGGCTCAATATCTTTACTACCAATGGTGGTTCTCTCTGGGAGCTGCTTAATTCTGCCTGTCATCATGGTGTTAATCCTGTGGTCCTACTTTAAGTAGCTCGCAAGCACAGTAATATGGTCAGTAATACATCTAATTATCCTTTTTCCAACTCTCCCTTTACCTGCATCCACCTTGTGGTAAATTGTTTTTAAGTATTATTTCTCCTTACTTTTCAATTGCCTCAACTACAGATTCCTCATACTTTTAACTTTACATTTTTCTTCAATCTCTTTGACCATGATCTCCTAAGATTCTCTTAAGGTCAGTTTCTCTATTGCCTTGATCGTTTAAAAATGTTTCCTTACTCATTAGGCCATATTAACCATTTCATGTCTCCAGATCTTTGCTTATCTCACCTGTGTGGTTCCAGTGTTTCAGCTAATGACCAGGTTATCAAATTCAGTTCTCTTAAAAGTTTGTATATTGTGTCCTCTTTCCCTAACTCTACCTCCTACCCTTAATCATTTTCTCATACCATCTTACACAAGCAATAGTTACCATCATATCTCGTTCAGGTTGTCTGGAGAGACAATCCAACAAAATATTCTCATACAATTTTTGAAACAGAAGTCAAACATTTCTATTTGAGTCCAGGCATTAACATGTTTTCTTGTCTTCTCTTCCTTAAACAACATTTTATTTTCTCAAATGTAACGCACCAGATTGCGTCTGACTTTTGCTTTGTTTTAAAATTATCCCAGATTCAAATGGCAGTATTGTTGATTTGCCTTCTTTAACTCTGCCAAAAATTGGATTCCTGCCAAACTTTGTCAATGTCTTGAGCTTAACTTTTTAACCTTTGTAAGAACTGTAATTTCTCATGGCCAGAATCTTCGGGTTGGCGAGCGGGGGTGGGCCCTGCACGCCGCGCATGAAATGACGCGCGGTGAGGTCGAGCATGCGTCCCGACGTCACCGCGCGTCATCCCAATTTTCAGTTCGGTGGGCACGCACTGGAGTTGGCTGCACACCCGCCGAACTGTCAAAGGCCTATTAAGGCCATTTAAAAACTAATAAAAATGCTTAACGGAGCTGCCCGTCCAACCTTAAGGTTGGCGGGCAGGCGAAGACCCCAGACGGCCTTCGCGTTTATCATGAAACCTCACCAAAGGGCGGGATGAGGTTTCATGAAGTGTTTATAACTTGAATAAAAATGTTTATTAAAGTTCATTGACATGTCCCAGCTCATGTCTTAAATTTTTTTTTCTTTATTAAAATTTTTGATAATCAAAATAATTTCCCTGAGGCAGCTCTGTGCCTCAGGGAGATTTCTGCGCTCTTTTGCACACGTCCTCCTCCCCCCCACCAGCACAGGGAGCACTCAGCGCTACCGGGTGTGCGTCATGCTGTGTGGGCTTTAAGTGGCCCGCACGTGTAAAATGGCAGCACACAGCTGATCACAGGCAGCACCCACCTGCACCCCCGCCTGCGCCCACTCCTGCTCAGCGCCCCCAACGGGGAGAAAATTCTCCCCCATGTGTACAAATTTGTATCCGGATTAAAAGTCCCACATGTTTATCAACACATATTCTTTACCTTGAATAGCATCATAGTTATTCAAAAGTAGCTTGTTAACTTACACTGCAATTCTACATCTCAAGATAGGCCCAAATTCAAATGACAGTGCTGTTGGGTTGCAGATCTCTTTTCATATTTAATTCATCTCTTCTACAAAAGAAACCTCTTTTAATCCATAGAAACCACCTAGACCCTATTTTATTTCCCTAGAATCCCTTTTAATTTTTCCTCAAAATTTTAGAATACCAACTTGTATGAATTAAAATTAATTTGTCAATTCTAATCAGCTTGGAAGCTGTTGGAAGAAGTCACTCCCTGCTAGTCTGCAAGGGGATGGTGCAAAGGCTGGTTCAGTTCAAACAAAGGAAAACCCTGTTTTACATTTACAATACTTTCAAACTGTAATTTTTGACCAGAAATCTCAACTCAAACCTTATACTCAAGAATTTAGAATGTTTGAGCATACTTTTCCTTTAATCTAACACATAATCTGAGGTTTTAACTCAAAGTGCTGAACTTCACACACAAATAACAATTTAGGGAAGAAAACAGATTAAAGCTCACACAAAAATCCTTCCTTGCACACAAACACTTCATTGCACACAAACACACACATATATAAAAGTATGTATTTCCATTCTTAGAACATTTATCTTAACAATGTAAAACTATCATACTCTAAACAAAACTTCAAGTTGCAGTGAGGGAAATAAAGGGATCTGTGAGGTTCCACCTACAGGGTCAATCAAAGTGACCAAAGCTCACATTTCCTCTGCTCCAGCCTGTCACTGTTTCTGAATCCCTTTAGGGGTACCTCTCTCTCTCTCTCTTTCTAGAAACAAAAAGCTTTAGTGACTTAGATTAATTCATTTCTTTAAAGTTATTTACCAAAAAATTCAGGTGGGGGACCTCTCAAATCCTTACTCTAAATTTTTGTCTACCATGGCTGATGTTATGTTTATAGCCCGATTACTATTATTGCTTGTTTACTAGGAGATAGGTCCCTCCCCATCTCTCACTCCACTGGACACTAGGAAACGGTCAATACCATTTTACTGCACCGGTTTTCTCTCTACACTGGACATCAGGAAATGATTGATACCGTTTTACCACACTAGTTTTCTCAATACACTTTTAGTTTACCCTGGAAACAATTACAATAATCCCTTCTTTCTTCTTTACCCAAGAAACCAAATTATGCTCATGGCGCCACGCTGCCTTTAGTTACGACGCTCACAGTCTCATATGCTGGTTCAGATCCTCAGACTGACCCACCAGCCTGCTATTTTGAATGCTGACTGCCCTATCTAATGGGTGGTAAATGAATATACTCACCCGTCCTGTGCTGTCTATGTTCAATCCGGTGCCAGTGTCCGATACAGCAAGTATCCTGTCGACTATGCCAAGTTGTTGTGGTAAACAGATGAGACCACTCAAATCTTTAAGTTTTTTCTAGTAAACAAAAGTTTATTCAAGCATACTTTGGGATATCAGCCCTGCTGTCTTTTCCAAGGACCTCTTTCACAATACAAAGCCTATGACACAATTTATAGCTTTTATTTATCACATTTCACTTACTGCCTAGCACAATCTCCAGTTACGTACCTAATGAGCAGATGTCTCGTTATCTCACTGGGAGGCTGGGAAATTCTTTGGTCCTAATGCCTCCCAGTCTATGCTCTTATCACTCTAACACTTGTTTACCCATCCTGTGAAGGTCATTAAGTTGGGTTTCCACAGTACTATACCCATCATGCCTATGTGTTGGTTATATTTCCCATTGTGCTTAGAAAGTGCTCTTACAACTACACTTAAAGCTATTAATGCCAATAAATACATTTGTCTACATTTAAAGCTGTTAATGCACATCACAATATCAGTTTTAATATCAACTTATTTCATTACCCTGCTTCAGTTAGCAAGCACAGGAGTAATGTGTGAGTGAGACTTTTTGTGAGCTAGGATTAGGACAGCAAGCAGAGCTTTGAAAGAGTTGAAGTTTATAGGGGCTGGAAAGTGAGGGGCTGATCAGGAATTGATAATCTGGAGGTGACAAAAGTATGGCAACGATTGGGTTGTGACAGTACAGAACCAGGTGATGTTATGAAGGCAAAAATAGGCAGCATTTGTGCTAAATGCGGCCTTCAATTATTATCATGTTCCACGGTCAGGATTTTACAACATTGCCGTGGCATGCCTCCCCCCCCGGAGGATGCAGCAAGCCATCTAAATCTCCATTCAGTTTGATGGGACCGTAATAGCCCACCAGGTCGGAGGGACCATAAATCCTGGCCCATGTCCTTGATGTATGCTATGTTAGAAATCAGCTATGTTAGATAGATTTAACTTGAAATAGGTAAAATGTTAGATTAGTGCTGTGAATTATCTTTTACTGGGAATTGCTTAAGGTTTAATTTTCATAGAAACAATGTTAGTGGAATGATTGTTATTAGATGAAGACAGTGGTAGCTAGCCTGAAATTGGGCCTATGGACAGACTAGGCCTAGTGGGAGAGCTACTGTTTGGTACTTAAAACAAACCACTGTCATATAAAGCTGTGCTAGACTTTTCATTTAATCTTGGTTAATTAACGTACTTGCTGAAGTACATGATTCATTTGTGTCTGGAAGTAGAACAGAAGTTATCTGAGTGAGCAACACCTTGGCTCAGCAGCATGATAAGGAATAAAAACAGCTGGACTGAATGGCCAGTGTTGGCAACTTGTTAGCAGGTCTTACAAATAGCCTTAGATATAAATAACTGATAATGGAACTTTTGGGAATTAATTTGATGTCAGAAAGGAATGTTACTGGGGGGGCGGAATTGGTCAGGGAGAACAGCTGAAGATGCAATAAGGAAAGGATGAAGGAAGAGTGATTGATCAAGGCCAGAAGGTTTGTGGAAAGGTTCAAGAAGCTAATGCTGAGGTGAAGGAATCATGGGAAGTAATGTCAAACTTTAAAGCTGCTTGTGTTAAGCTAGAGTTGCTTGGGATCACAGGAGAATGTTTGTGTGCCCATGCAAGGTAATTGCTGTTCACATGAGCTCACCTATAATTGGGCAAGAATTGCATTCTTGTGTTGTAGACTGTGCAGGGAGAGTCCTAATTGGCAGTCTCAGGGGAATCTGCTGGAGAAGCTCCAGCATAAGAAAAGGCCCTCTGTCTTGGGTCTGGTACAAATGAAGAAACAGAAAAAAAGACTAAAGAACAAACAAAGAAGCAAGAAGAATTGAAGACTAAAACAAGTGAAGAAGTGTACTCTTCTGTCCAGTTTTGAGATGGGAAGTACATAGCTCACTTTGCTCTGTAAATCACTGCCTGAACTTTACTTTAGATGTATAAGTTTATACTTTTTTCTCACAATAAAGTTGCTCCATAACTGAGCTTTCATTATGACATCTGATCCTGTACTAGCAAGGGGTTAAATCTTTACAAATAACATTCAGAATGATTGCAATGCGTCATGCCCAGTAAAGGCATTTTACGGATGCATTATCCAAAATCTGACATCAAGCTGTATATGGAGGTATTAAGACAAATGACCAAAAGCTTGGTCAAAACAGTAGATGTTAAGGAGTGCCTTGGTAATTGAGAGAGTAGAGAGGGTGAGAGGTTTAGAAAGGGAATTCCAGAGTTTAGGCTCCGGAATCTAAAAGCATAGCTTCCAATGCCAGAGCAATTAAAATGGGGCACGCACAAGAGGCTAGAATTGGAGGAACACAGATATCTCAAGAGCGTCGTAGAGTTAGATGAATTACAGAGATAGGGAGGGTGAGGCCATCGAGAAATTTGAAGGCAAGGATGTGAATTTAAAAATTTTGGTGATTGCCAGATGAGGAACCAAAGAAGGTTAGCAAGCCTATGTGTGAATGGGACTTGGTGGTAGTTAGTATGCAGGCCGCAAAATTTTGGATGATCTCAAATTTATAGAGAGTGGGAGATATATATGAGGTCAGCTAATAAAGCTGTTGATAGTGAGCCTTCAAGGTTAAGGCCAGCCCACAAAAATACTTGTACATTCAGGTCCGTTCAGAGAGAGAGTACTTACACAGCACACTCCCCAAGCTGCTATTATGTGGAGAAAACAATGAAAAATCAGCTCAATAAGAGTGGAATCAAGCAGATTAAACTTGAATATGTGCCATATCACTTTAGCATGGAGACTTGCTCGACCACAGCAACACTGTATTAAGAGGGACCAATCCCTTGAATGTTGAATTGTTTTTTGAAACTTGGTGGTTTAAGAAGTCAAAAAGCCTTTCTTTTTCAACAAGTAAACTTAATGAAAATAGGACTATTAACTCAAAACATTACATTTTTTTGGCTTTTATATCAGCTGTTTGCCATGAAGATCTGAAATGCACTGCTTGAAAGGATCGTGAAAGTAGGTTCTATGGTGAACTTTCAAAATGGAATTGGATATATACCTGATAAGGAAAAAGAAACAAGGTTATAGGGGATAAGCAGGGCAGTGGTCGAATTGGATAGTTTTTTCAAAGTTTTCCTTTGTACTCTAAGGCCAAGATTTTGCCCTCATTGGACAGGCCCGGCGGGGGCGGACAAACACAGTCGGGAAGTCAACAGCCGCCCGCGATTGGGGCCCGACCACAATTTCATGATGGCGGGTCAATCAAGGCCCACCCAGCGTGAAACGCTTGCTACAGCGCTGCCTGTGTGTTTGGGGGGGGGGTGGGGAGGAGGGGGAGGTGGTGGGTCTGCAGGGGTGGAGGGAGGATAGTGGGCAGGGAACTTCGCACATGCACACAGGAGCATGCAGGAAAAGAGAGCTGCCTCAGGGAGATGAAGATTTTAAGAACTAGAAGCAAAGAATTTTAAATTGTTGGAAATCATGTCCCCTCATGGGACCCTGTCATATGAGCAGGGGCATGTTATTAATGAAATGTTTACATTTTTATTTAATTTTTAATAGCTATTGGAAACCTCATTCTGCCCGTGGATGAGGTTTTCCTAAAACATCTAAAGGCCGCTTGGTCATTTCACCTGCCTGCCAACCGTGAGGTTGGTCGGGCAGTGAAAAATTTAATTCAATTGGGTCTTTAAAGGCCTTAATAGGCCTGTTAATTGTCAGCGGGTGCCCGCCAGTCAACCGAAATATTGTGCAAGTGCACGCTGATGTCTGGATGCTTGCCCAACGTCATCGCACGTCATTTTAGATTTGTTTGGGTCGTGCGCGCGCCTGCCCGACGAGCTAAAAATTCTAGCCTAAGATTGTATGATTCCCTGATTTCACAGGGTTGAATGTCACCAGACAGTACTGTAAGTGAAGCTTACCCTTATAATCTGGAGCAAACGTTAACCTGCCCTATTACTGCATAAGTAATATTTCCCATATTACAACAATGACTTTACTTCAAAAGTACTTCATTGGCTTTAAAACACTTTGATATATCCTGATGTTATGGAATGTGCTGCATAAAAGCAAATCTTTCTTTTACATACAATAATGAGACACAGAAATTATGATAGAGTACATCTACTGTGAACATTGGCTCCTAGAAAATGTCATACATCCCCACATGATCCCCCTTCTCTGAAAAGCAGACTGAATATACACGTTTCCCAGGCACTGAGGTGAAAACTCTGAACAAGGAATTGTTTCATTTCAATAAGGCCAGTGAATGACATTAAACTGACGATAACAGTGAATTGTGCACTTCTCTGCCATTCTCTATGCATAAGACAAAATGACAGATAAGACCATAAGACATAGGAGCAGAAATTAGGCCATTCAGCCCAATGAGTCTGCTCCGCCATTCAATCATGGCTGAGACTGTGCCCTCGGGTCCTAGTCTCTCCTATTAATGGAAACATCTTCCCCACGTCCACTCTATCCAGGCCTTTCAGTATTCTGTAAGTTTCAATCGGATCCCCCCTCATCCTTCTTAACTCCATCGAGTATAGACCCAGAGTCCTCAAACATTCCTCATATATTAAGCCTTTCATTCCTGGGATCATTCTCGTGAACCTCCTCTAAACCCTCTCCAGGGCCAGCACATCCTTCCTGAGATACGGGGCCCAAAATTGCTCACAATATTCTAAATGTGGTCTGACCAGAGCCTTATAAAGCCTCAGCAGCACATCGCTGCTTTTATATTCTAGTCCTCTCGAAATAAATGCCAACATTTAGTTAGTCTTCCTAACTACCGACTCAACCTGCAAGTTAACCTTAAGAGAATCCTGGACTAGGACTCCCAAGTCCCTTTGCACTCCAGATTTCTGAATTCTCTCCCCATTTAGAAAATAGTCTATGCCTCTATTCTTCCTACCAAAGTGCATGACCTCACACTTCCCCACATTGTATTCCATCTGCCACTTCTTTGCCCATTCTCCTAACCTGTCCAAATTCTTAAGCAGCCTCCCTGCCTTCTCAATACTACATGTCCCTCCACCTATCTTTGTATTATCTGCAAATTTAGCCAGGATGCCCTCAGTTCCTTCATCTAGATCATTAATGTATAAAGTGAAAAGTTGTGGTTCCAACACTGACCCCTGCGGAACTCCACTAGTCACCGGCCGCCATCCTGAGAAGGACCCTCTTATCCCCAATCTCTGCCTCCTGCCAGACAGCCAATCTTCTATCCATGCTAGTACCTTACCTCGAACACCATGGGCTCTTATCTTACTGAGTAGCCTCCTGTGCTGCACCTTCTGGAAGTCCAAGTAGATAACATCCATTGGCTCTCCTTTGTCTAACCTACTCATTACCTCCTCAAAGAATTCTAACAGATTTGTCAGGCATGACCTCCCCTTGATGAAACCATGCTGAATTTGCCCAATTTTACCATGCACTTACAAGTATTCTGAAATCTCATCCTTAATAATGGACTCTAAAATCTTACCAATGACCGAGGTCAGGCTAATCGGCCTGTAATTTCCCGTCTTTTGCCTCACTCCCTTCTTAAACAGGGGCCTTACATTTTCCAGTCCTCTGGGACCCTCCCTGACTCCAGCGATTCCTGAAAGATCGCCAGAAACGCCTCCACTAACTCTTCAGCTATCTCCTTCAGAACTCTGGGGTGTAATCCATCTGGTCCAGGTGATTTATCCACCTTCAGACCTTTCAGTTTTCCTAGCACCTTTTCCATACTTACCTCTGCCCCCCGACTCTCTTGAACTTTGGGAATGTCACTCATGTCTTCCACTGTGAAGACTGATGCAACTCACTTTCTAAGCACAGGCAGAAGCTTTAGACAGGGATGTACTTACTGCAGTTACAATATGTTTTAGTTTCCTTGCACAAAACTTAAAACAGTTCCCTAATTGCTGGCTGCAGAACTAACTCTCATGATTAAACTTCAGTTTTTAGGCAGGTTTATCCAGGGAAATATGATCTAAACCCTATATGGAGTGCACACCAACAGAAGGCAATAGATGACAACATCTCTCACAATTATTCTGAAACAGTAAATATTAAATGAATAGTCAATCTTTGAAAATTATAAAGCATTCTATGTTTAAAAGTTATGATTCCAGACATATAAACAATTAATATATTGAACATTACCCATTGTGCCTTTCCTCAAAGTTTCACACCTTTTGAAGCTCTCTTGTGTGCCAGCCTTTCTAGATTTTAAACTAATATCTATTCTGTTCTAAAGTACTCTACGTAATCCTCTGTGGATCACCACCTTGAGGTGGTGAAGAGGGTTGTGTGTTCCTATGATCCCTTAATGTTGTCAGGAGTCCCGTGATCCTGGTAGGGCCACCCATGGTGGCAAGACTGGAGGAGGGAGGATGCTAGATAATGTTCGGTCCAAGAAGTCCTCAATGGGAGAACAGCCAAAGGAAGACTGTGCGTCTCACTGGCTGTGAAGGTAGAAAAATGCTGAGATGGCAAGGTTGTCTCAGTCTCAGATACATCACTGAGATCTGACCACCAATCTTGCGCACAATGATGGTGCCCCAAAATCCCCACGTTAAACAAAGTCTTCAACCAGGTTCCATTTGCCAGGTCCAAGTCCTGCGGGGAAGATGAATTGGCAATGGGAACAGGGCTGTGAGCCTGGGACCCCCTAGTCAAAAATCTGCACACAGGCAACAGATACATGAAGGTGGTTGGACACACATTGGGACAGCGATGTCTAGGGCAGCAGCATATGTCACTGGGCAATCGTCTTCAGGATACCCTCTGCTCACCCCAAATGTGGAAGGGGCTAGAAAAGGTGCCCTGATAAAACGCTGGCCCACTTTCTCCTAACTGGGGAACCACACCCTGATGGATCGTCATCTCCATGGTCAAAGAAAGAAAACTTTAATTTTTGCAAATTGGAATATTAGAATACTCATGGAAAATCTCAAGAGTGACCGTCCAGAAAGAAGAATTGCATTTGTACCACATAACTACAAAGACTCGAAATTGACATTGTCGCCCTCAGTGAGACCTGCCTTCCTGGGGAGGGGTAACTGAAGGAACAAACAGGGGGATAAATCTTCTACTGGAAAGGGAAGGCTGACAGCAATCTTCAGGTCCATGGAGTTGGTTTTGCCTTCTGGAATAGGATCTTGAATGCATTGCCATAATTCCCCAATTGCATAAATGAAAGATTCATGACACTTCACCTACAGCTCAGCCGTTATCAATGTGCCACCATCATCAGCATTTATGTCTTAACCCTTGACTCCAAGAAGATGTTAAGGAAAAGTTCTATTCTGACCTTGATGAAATCCTCACTGCCACCCCAAAAGAAGAAAAGACTTTAGTGCCAGGGTTGGCTATGACTCTGATGTCTGGAAAGAAATCATTGGGAAAAACAGGATGAGAAAATCCAATGCAAATGGTGTCCTCTTGCTGACAAAGTGAGCTCAGCGTGGTCTCATTATAACAAACACCCTCCTCTGCTGGAAGTACAAATACAGAACCACATGGAGGCATCCTAGATCATAGTGGGTTATGTTATTATCCAAGTCAAAGATCTAAGTGATGTCTGTATCACTCAATCCATGCAAGAGACTGATGCCTGTGGAACAGATCATTGGCTTGTTCAATCAATGATGAACATCCACCTAGCACCAATACATCACAAGATCCAAAAGTCTACGAGGAAGAAGATCAATGTCTCAATCTTAAAGCAGACCGACCGAAGAGTACCAAGCACAGCTCACAACCAATTTCAAAAATCATCACACATTCAACTCAATTTCAGAACAGTGGAATCAAATAAAGTCAGCTGTACTGGCCTCCACATAACAGGAACATTGGGTTCGAGCACCGTCATCACTAGGACTCTTTCGATGAAAGCAATGCTGAAATATATGACCTCCTGGAACAAAAGCGAGCAGCCTTTATTGCCTGGCAGAACAACCCAAGGTCACAAGGCAAAAAGGCAGCATTCCAACCAATCAAGGCTGACATCCAAAGACAAACCCAGAAGATAAATGGCAAGTGATGGGAAGACAAAGCCTAAGGGATCCAATAATATACTGACCATCATGGCATGCAAAATTCTTGAAGCCATCAGAGACATCCAAAAACCAAGGTCAAACGGATAAAATCCCCATCGCTCACAGGGTGGTTTCTCTCTCTCTAATGATGACAATGTCATCTATCAACACTGGAAAGAACATTTTCCAACAACTCCTCATCCATGAATCCACAGTGGCAGAGGATACTTTCCAGGCTATCCCCCAGTATCCTATGTTAGAACCCATGGGTGAGTCACCATCGATAGGGGAGCTGTAACAGGCAATCAAAGGGATGAAAGCCAACAAAGCTTGTCACCCCAATGGTATTCCAGCTGAGCTCTTCAAAGCTGATGGGCTTTTTTCCTCCATGCACTGATCTTATGAATTTGAGAGGAAAAAGAACACTTCCTCACACTCGCACCCCCACAGCCCCCCATCGACTTCAGGAATGCGACAATTGTAACTATCTTCAAAAAGATAAATCATGCTGTAGAAATTATTCAGGTACTTCTCTTTTGTCCACAGCATTGAATATCCTGACATGCATTCTCCTGAATCGCCTACTTCCTGTGGCTGAGGAAATCCTCCCAGAGACACAATATGGCTTTGGACCTTCCAGCAACCTCTGACTGGTATTTGTTTCCAGACAAAAGCAAGAAAAATATCGAGAACAACGCATGGAACTCTACATTGCATTCATCGACCTGATCAAAGCCTTAGACTCAGTAAATTGCGAGGCTCAATGGATTCCGTACCAAAGATTTGAATGTCCAAGAAACTTCATCACCATCCTGCAACTGCTCCATAAAAATATGACTGCAACTGTTTTGAGTGGGAGATCTGAAACAGAAACACTCAAATAAGGCTGTGAGATAGCCCCCACACTATTTGCAATCTACCTGACAGTGGATATTCACCTCATCAAAGATCAACTGCCTTCTGGTGTGAGTATTAATTACCATCATTGTGGAAAACATTTGAACCTCAGTTGTTTCTGTACTAAGATTAAACTGACCACAATAGATATACATAATCTACAGTTTGTGAATTACTGCAATGTCATTACCCTCTCTGCATCAGATTCGCAAGCCACTCTAGATCTCTTCAATTCTGCATACAAGAGATTCTACCTGTTCTTGGAAGTTGCTAAAACAAAACCCACATCAGCCAAATATTCCACTTCTCATATATTGAAGGAGAGACTCTGGGATATTTTGAATACTTCCCAAGCCTTGACACTTTCTCTTTCAAAAGGCTGCCATTCATGGGGAGACCTAACACCTGATCAGCTGTGCCAGCTCAGCCTTCTACAAACTACAGCGACAAATGTTTAACAACAAGGATCTCCACAAGTCAACAAAATCCAAAAGTACGGAGCAGTCGTCATCACTTCACTCCTGTGCTGCAGTGAGATCTGGACTGTGTATTAGTGACACATAAGGGCACTAGAGAAATACCAGGTACTACCTTTCCCCCTCCCTAATGTATTGCAGTGTCTGCAGCTCAGCCTCCAGCTCTTTGTCTCTGAGTTGAAGTTTCTCCAGCTGCAGACACTTACTACAAATGTATTTTCCTTGGATCACACAGGTTTCCATGACCATGAGGACCCACATTCTGCAGCCACCACACATCACCTTCTCTGCCATCTTAATAGCATTTAGTTAATTATTTTACTGAATACATTTTACTTAACGGGCCAAATCTTCTGAGGACTGGCAACCATGGCCGGGTTGCCACTCGACTCCTCTTTACTTACTTTGTGCTGGAGCTCCACATTTCTTGGCCAAACATCCAAACCGGGCCTCCTGAGATTTATGCAGCTTATCTACTCCTGGAGTCCTTCCCTTCTAGTGTAGGAATGTCAGGAGAAGCCAAGCCACACCACTTTTTATGGCACAAAATGCCATATACCAGTCAGTTCAAATGTCCCATAGCCACTTTGACAAGCTAGAAAGGAAGGTAAGTGTATAAAGTAAATGGATGGGCAGGTAGGATGGCAGGTATATAGGGGTAGGGTGGGTTGAAAATGTAGTCAAGTGGTTGGGTGGGATGGTCAGGAGGCAAGGGGTAGTCGGAGGGTTGTAGGTAGTAGGGGCTGGTGAGTGATTGGGCCAGTAGTTGGGGGGGTCAGAGTGGTGGGTGGGGTTAGTCAGGATGTCAGAGACTAGTTGAGGTTGTAGTCTGGTGTTGGGTGTAGTCAGGTGGTTGGGGGTTAGTTAGAGGTTGGGGGGTTAGTGGAGGGGTTGGATAGGTTGTTGGGTGCTCAGGGGGAAAGTCGGGAGATGGGGGCATAGTTGGGGTTTGGGGGTAGTAGGAGACCTGAGGGGGGTTAGTCAAGGGATGTAGTCCAGTGGTCAGGGGGCTAATTGGAGGTTGAGAGGTTCATCTAGGGAGTAATTGGGGGTTAGGGGCTAGTAAGGGGGTAGGGGTTGTGGGTATCCAGCAGGTGGGGGTAGTCAGGGGGTGAGGGGGGTAGTCAGGGGTATTGAATGTATGATGCATGGTAGCAGGTGCATGGGAACACCACCGCCAGCAACTTCCCTTCAAAGCCACACGCCATCCTGACTTGGAAATATATCGCTTTTCCTTCACTGTCGCTAGGTCAAAATCCTTGAACTCCTTTCTAACAGCACTGTGGGTGTACTTACACCACATGAACTGCAGTGGTTCAAGAAGACAGCTCACCACCACCTTCTCAAGGACAATTAGAAATGGTCAATAAATACTTGACTTTCCAGCAATGCTCATAGCCCATGAATGATTGAACGTAAACTCCCCATCTATTGCAGGAATATCACCCAAATACAGAGCCACACAGCCACTGATATTCTATCCTTTCTCTTTCAGGAGAAACGACGCATGATTGAAGGGAGCAGAGCAGAACCAGCAGAGGACAGGAGCATCAGCAGGAGTGACAGCAGCACAGCATTAATGAAGATGCAAAGGGAGATGAATTCCTTTTTCATTTGAAGTTTACTTTCTGATTCCACTGTGAATGTACATAAACCTCATTGATATTGTGTCATCCCTCTCACAGCAAGTTGGAACAAAAGAAGATTTGATCCCAGAGAGACACCCCTTTTAATTTTCACTGATTACATAAATGATAGGAATCATTATATTTAACATCTCACAATTTTCCAGTCTCACATTGTTATTTGCATGTGGAAAATAAGGTGCTGCCTTTTATGGTAACATCACTTTTATCCATCACAAGGTTTAGCCTAAACTATAAAAAGGAGACTCGGGTAGTTCTTCACTTGTGACATCTCATTTACTTTTTCAATGGGGTAACAGGTGTGCAAGATCCTGGTTGATTCTTCATTAGTTGTCTTTGAATAAAGTTTTTTACGGTGATGATATTGCCTGTGATAGCTGCACTAAGGAAATGATTTAAAAGCTCACGTTATAAACACAAATGTAGAGAAGAGGGGTTACAGTGAAAGGAACTTGGTAGGTTTGATTGGTTGATTAGTTTGAGGAAATATTAATCAATTATTGATTGTTGAATCATCCATCATGGTGACTTAAAATGTTCTGTCGGTGGTTATTTTGTTTCTTTTTTACCAGAAAGGAATGGGAAATCTAATTGAATAATTATCACAGTTAAGCATCACTACTAATTGGAAAGGACACTTCATGCAGGGGTATTGTAGTAACTAAATGTATTGTCCCTCCCTCCTGTCAATCACTCATCATGTAATGCGATTACAGGGGCTTTGACCAATAAGCTTATTGTGTGGGTAATTCTGTGGGCAGGGCTCCTGATGGAGAGATCATGTCTAGTGTGCAAGCCCCTCTACATGTTTCCTAAATAAAGTTTAGTCTTTTCTTCACCAAACCAACTGCTCTATCAAGTTATTACAAGAATGATGGCAAGGGTAGTGGTATAGATTGATGCCATCCTTTGAAATACTGCCACAGGAGGCTTCCCTACATTGTGGAGTATCCTTGAGCATGTGACAGTTCCAGGAACATTTGCACATGTCACATAGAACACAGAGGCCGCATGTAACTCCGTAGATCTTTTGAGGAGTGGTTTTCTGGTGGTTCATCCTGGTGGCTATGTATTTGTATCAGGATTTACAAGCCTGGCTACTCAAATTGCCTGCTGCTCCCCCTGTTTCTTTTTCCAACAAATACATGATAAAGGTTGGAATCCTCCATGAAGTAAAAACATTTACAGGCTTCATTTGAGGGAAATTCTCCATACAAGAAACAGTTTCAAAAGTATTTCCAAATCTATGAGCCTCCAAAATAAAAAAAAAGTACAACAAAAGCCCAATCTAAGATTTCACCAAAAACTTTACTGAATCAGCCACATAAAGACCATGGCTACAATATGTCAGAGGCTGTGAATTCTGTGCATTTTCTGACTCCCCAAAGCCTATCCAACATCTACTAGTCAGGAATGTGATGGAAGACTCTCCATTTGCCTGGCTGAGTGCAGCTCCAACAACACTCAAGAAGCTCTACATTAACCTGGAGAAAGCAATGTGCTTGATTGGCACCCCACCCACCACCCTAAAGATTCATTCCGTGCACCACTGGCACATGATGACTGCAGTTTGCAACATCTCCAAGATGCAGCAATTGCCAAGGCTTCTTCAGTTGCACCCCCAAATCTAAAATCTTTACCACCTAGAAAGGCAGCAGATGCAAGGGAATAGTACCATCTGCAAGTTCCCCTCCAAATCACACACCATTCTGACTGGAAAATATATCACTGTTCTTTTATCATTGCTGGGTCAAAATCGTGGAACTCTCTGCCTGTGGGCATACCTTCACCACATAGACTACAACAATTCGATAAGGTGGGTCACCACACCTTCTCAAGGATAATGAGAGATGAACAATAAATGTTGGTCTTTCCAGCAATGTCCAGGTACCTTGAACAAACAAAAAATTAAACAAAAATAGTCAAGTCACAATGAATTACATAATTTGACTTTTAGGACCCAAAATCAGCCTATCTTAGCTACCAGCCTAAGTTGTGTAATGGTAGTTGTGTTGTTCAATTGGTGGATTTAGACATAAGTGTCAGAATAAAGGGCCTAATGCTGTGCATATTTCTCAGAATTACCAGCAATTTTTTTGCGTGAAATCAGGCTGATAAAATGAGTTAAATGGATTTTTAGAGCCAACAGCCTCAAATCTGCAGCAAAAAAAATCTGCACTGGAATTATTCCCCCCAGTCACCATTTGGACTCACAAGGAACCCAATCAGCCTCAATGTAATTGAGGATGCGGAGGTATAGTTAACTCTTCTGAGCTACTTCTTCTATCAGCGCAAAGTTTACAAAGGTGAATATTACACTGAGGAGGATATTCTGTGCATTGTTCAACAGCTGGTATAACTGTGCATGCAAATCTATTCTGTTCTTTCGTGGTTCAATCAGAACTTCTACTGCTAGTTTCACTCAGCTCTGCTCAAAGTAACCGTTTACACTTGAGACATAGATTTCCCAATGGAAATACCTCTTCTTATACAGTGAAGAGGGGGAGGTGGAAATGGAAAAGATTAGACTGGAGTCAGGTTTAACAGAGATCTCTTGCCTATTCACTCACTCACCAGTGTTTAGAACCAAGAAAGTTGTTTTTAGAGTTTTCTGACTGTCGATGCCTCAGAAGGCTTTTCTGGCTCAGTTCCATCCAAACGTTTTAGGTGATTATGTCAGCTAGTACTGAACACCTGCACCCCACTCCCACCGAGCGAACAGTCAAGAGCATCACAGCCATGGATTTCTTTGTGCATGGATTTCTCCCGGCAGCAGAAAATGATCGTTGCTACTTCTGTCATGCAGCTGCTCATTATTACATTTAAGAAGATCATTGATGTTCTATACAAAAGAACTGCATTATTCATATTCTTCCATTAAAAGGAGACAAATAAAGTGAGAAAGCTATCTGTTGCTGCAGAATGGCCACGCTCCAACAGTATGACAACCCTTCAATTTTATAAATGCTGAAAGGTTTTCATTTTACTTGTGTTCAGTTACTTCAATTACTTTAACCATGTCACTGTCAGACACACAAGAACCTGGCATTGCTGCTTTCATGAGGTAACAATTCACTGTGTCCACTCTCACGACTTGTAGCCATGTGCCCAGATGGTTAATTAGTCCTCAAGATTATCAGCAACAGTCATGCCTGATAACTCCAGCAATGCTTTCATAGCTAAGGGTGACGACAGACACAAAGAGGCCCATGGCATTAAAAGAAATGGGAAAACTGCAGGAATTCCTAAGTCCAGTTTTACAAGTGCCTTGTAATAAAGCTCAGAAAGACTATTAAGAATCATTATAGTCAACTGCATTCTGCATAATATCACAAGTAAGAAAAGTTCATTGCATCCAGAAGCTGAAGGTGGTGATGATGAAGAATGATAGAAGGGCCTTGCTGCCCACATTATGAGAAGGATGTGCAGGAATGAAAGGCTACAGGAGAAGATAGCCATCAGCTAGAGAAAGAAGGATACATTTGATACACAATGCTTCAAATTAAAGTCAGCTTACATCTGCCTGTGATCTCTCCACACCCATATTAATAAAGACTGATGGATAATTCTACATTTCACCTGCCAAGCATTACAACCACCACAAGTTGAAAGTGCAAAAAGCAACAAACTCAACAGTCTGTGAGAAAATTGTGTTTACTTTACAAATTGTCCAAATCTCTAAAAACAACTAATCTCTGAAGAGTACAAAGTACTAAAAATTCCAATCACCTGATTTAAAACGATGGGTGGAATTTTCCATGCTTATTGGCATGGGCATGAGCGAGCAATATAGCGGGAAAGACAAAATTTAGTTTCACAACATCGTGAAATCAGTTTGCCCATCAACACCGCTGCATGCCGGGATCGTCATTTTAATACATCTGCATATCATTATAAGCCCTGATCACCCGAATCAGACCCTTAAGTCAAGTTTAGCGCCACGTCGGCAGGAAAACGCATCGGCGCAGAACAGGTCTTGACAGCAGTGACGTGCAGAAGTCGGGATTTACTGTCAGGACATAGCTCACATCGTGGACCTCTGAGAAGCAGAAGATGCTGGAGCCCTGCAGCAACCAGACCCTGGAGGAACATGCTGGGTGGATTCTGTTGGACATGACTGTGCCGCGAAGCAACTCACAGAAGATGGAAGGTCACCGTTGAGGGTCTGCTCCGGGACGTCAGTGTCTTGGCCATGTTCTGCTACAGATGATTGTTGAGGTTGGAGAGGGAGATCCGGCTGTGAGTGGGAGAGGAAGGTGTACCGGGGAGGTGGGGTGAGGTTTGGAAGGGGAGGAATAATGGTGTTGGGGGGAGGCAGTGAAGTTGGGAGTGGAGGGGGAGTACAGGGGGGAAAGATTGTAACAGGGGAGAATGCAGCAACTGGGGACATAGGTGTAATGGGGAGGAAGGTGTAAGGAAAGGAGTTCAGAGCAGAGAAGGAGTTCAGGGTGGGAAAGGACTTCAGGTGGAGGAATGAGTTCGTGGGTGGGGACAGGAGTCTGGGGGAGGAAAGAGGCCAGTGTGGGGGGGAAAGAGTTCGCAGGGGGGATGGAGTCCAGTGGGAGAAAGGAGTCTGGGGGGAGGAACAAAGAATTCATGGGGAGGAAGTAGTTTTCAGGGGAGAAGGAGTCAGGGCGGGGGGGGCTGGGGGGGTGGACTTCAGTGGAAGGAATGAGTAAGCGTGGAGGAAGGAGTAAGCGGTGGGGGGGGATGTTCAGGTGAACACGCAAGGGAGGGGTCTGTGGAGTCGATGACCACTTCCTGGGGAGCGAAATGAGGGTCGGCGTGGTAGGAGGGAATGGTGAGAATGAGAGAGGGCAGAGTGAGCCGGTAGGCTGGGAGGGTGAGGGTGAGAGGGTAGAAGTAGAAGGGACAGCGAGGATGGTTGGTGAGGACTCGGAGACAGACACGGACCCTGGGGGTGGGAAGGAGGGAGTCGGAAGGTCAATGTGGATGGGAGTGTGATTCTTAGGAAGTTAGGGAATGTGCACGTTCACCCGGGCATCCTGGAAAGAAAAGGGCTCTGGCCGGTAGGTGATGCCAGGGGGGTCAACAGTGGTGGGGAAAAGGACATGGGGGACCAGGGGAGGGGGAAGGATGGGGGAGCTAAAGGAATACTTCACCAGTGCCATCTTTCAAAATCGAAAATGAAAGGAGCCTCATGTTGGGCTGGAACAGGTCCCTCATTGGAGTATGATCAGTGGGTGGACGTAATTCAGGTCAACTCAGATGGACAACTGAAAGCGAACCCTAGCAGGCAGTATTGAAAATGCTCAGAACATTGAGATGAGTGTGATGGATGGGAGAGTGCTTGCACGAGGCCCCGAGTGGCCCTGCCACGCACACACTTATCCCTCCAGAATCACTCGTGGGCTAGCTGCATGCAACTGAGTGCTAGGGGGCGGCAATGGATGGCAGAGTAGGGGGAGAACTCATGAAGCCTATAAATAAAGTTGAAAGACACCATTACACATTATTCAGTGAAATATAGAAGCATAGAAGTTAAGAGCAGGAGAGGGTCATTCGGTCCTTCGAGTCTGCTCCTCCATTCAATATGATCATGGCTGATCCTCTATTTCAACGCCACACTCCCACTCTCTCCCCATACCCCTTAACACCTTTAGAGTCCAGGAATCTATCTATTTCCTTCTTAAATATATTCAGTGACTTGGCCTCCACAGCCTTCTGTTGTAAAGAATTCCAAGATTCTCCACCCTCTGAGCGAAGAGGTTTCTCCTCATCTCAGTCCTATATGGCCTACCCTGTATCCTGAGATTGTGACCCCTTGTTCTAGACCCTGAAGCCAGAGGAAACATCATCCCTGCACCCAGTCTGTCCATCCCTGTCAGAATTGTATATGTTTCAATGAGATCCCCTTTCATTCTTCTAAACTCCAGTGAATACAGGCCTAGTTGGGCCAATCTCTCCTCATACAAGAATCCTGCAATCCCAGGAATCAGTGTGATGAACCTTCACTGCGCTTCCTTTATGGCAAATATACCCTTTCTTAGGTAAGGAGACCAAAACTGCATGCAATACTCCAGGTGTGGTCTCACCAGGGCCCTTTACATCTGCAGTAAGACATCCTTGGTCCTGTACTCAAGTCCTCTCGCAATGAATGCCAACATACCATTTGCCTTCTTAAACTGCTTGCTGCACCTGCATACCTGCTTTCAGAAAGTGAATGTATTTTTAGATCATAAAGTGACAAATGTGTTTAACCATGCAACACTTGTGATCAGAAATTTTTAACTTTTCTAGGCCTACCACATCCTCTCGGTGCTGCCCTGACATCCGCAGCAGGGGTGGAGACAGCCTCTGCAATGGTTGGCCCTGTTGCCTCTGATGACTTTGGCATGGGTCACCTGGGGACCTGGGGCCTGGGGGCCCTGGCTAGCTTTGGCTGTCCTTCTGTGGGCCAGCTGCTCCCCCTGCGGTAACAGAGGATGGGGTTGAGGTTGGGGGGGGTCACAGGCAAAGGAGACTTAGAGAGAGAGGACAGCCTCTGAGATTCCTGAGTGGATGACCCAGGGGTGTCACTGTTTCTCCCTTCGAAGGCCCAGGGCCCTGGTCTGACTTCTTCAGGGGAAGGGGGAGCTGGGGGAACAGTGCAGTGCCCCATTTCCCTCTTGCATTGCCACAGTTGCATTGAGAGATCAGGACCTTCACGTGGGTGTTCGCAGCTGACCTCACCATCGCTGCAGGCACAGTCCATGTCTTCATTAATCAGCATGATGGCATAAACCTCAAAGTGAATGAGGGGCCTAATGTGGGCCACTCTACTCCCAGTCTGGGACCTCTTCCTGCTGTTGTGAGCCAGCCCCTCCAAATGGACAGAGTGTGAGCAGGACACTTGGCACTGCATGGAATGTTTGTGGGGTGAGCAGATATATGGACAGGATGAGGATGTGACCTCCAGAGGGTATGAGCCTGATGGAGAATGCATGTGGAAGATTGTGGTGTTGTCCCTTGAGGTGTGAGATCACTGTGGATGTGTGATGGGTTTGTGAGTATGTAAGTTTAGAGTGATGAGAAGAGTGAATTATCCTGGCAGGATGGATGACACCTTCATCCTTTTTCTGCACTGGGTGGCTGTCTTCTTTTGCAGGACATTGGCATTGACCGCAACTGCCACCGCCTCCCATGTTAGATTGGTGACCTTCCTTGCTGACCTTCGCCCAGGGCTGTCACTCTGTGTCATGGCGGGCCTCCACTGTGTCCACACGGCCCGCGAGGCAAGTGTTGTTAAATCTGGCTGGGGGCAGCATGTTTCCTCCCTTTGGCAGCTATCAGTTTGCAGCAGCTTCCCATCCCTTGAAGAGCACTACCTCTCTGCAGGGATGGCCTTTAAATATGGTGCCCAGTTCACTGAAGCCCTGATGGGATGGTGGGGTGGGTGAATGAGAGGGTGTCCCACCAGCGACCCACTGTGTTTCCCGGGAATGCTTGATGAATGAGGAGGGATTGGGGTGATATGGTTTGAAAAACTGCCATTGTGGCCAGCAGGTAAACTGCTCTTCTTCTGCAAGTACAAAATACAGAGTGACATAAGCCCTTTCTGTCCTACATCCAGAGACAAAGCTCATCAATGTGGCTGACAGCGGGTCACAGTGGGAATTCACGTGTCGCCCCATAACTCTTTGGACCAATATGAGTGCCTTGGCCATACACTCGTCCATGTTACAGGTGAGATATGTGTGTAGTGTGCCCCTGCTAGTGCATCATTCAGCTGTCAGCCTCACAGGGGCATTTAGTGCTTCTGTCAAACAATACACCTTGCCAGAGTGCAGCAGGCATGGATCCATGACTGACGGCATTCTCCTCCTGCGCACAGAGTAGTTGCTATCTCCTGCCATGCTTGCTTTGCTGGGTGCATTCCTCCTTCCTCTTGGATAGAGAAAATCTCTCTGGTGTAGCACCTTCTATATCAGGAGGCTCTGGTCACCGAACCGGGCTGCCGTCCCATCTAGAGCTGTCTTCTCTGTGCCATTCTGGCATTACAATAAATAAAACACATGGATAAGTAGGGTTTCTCACTTCATGCTGCTCATAATTATTGTTTGTTCACATACAGGGACTGATTATCTAGTTGAGCATAGACTGATGTTGCTAGGTGGACAGTGTAAATGCTGAGTGTCTTGGCATTTGTTTTTTCACATCAACGTGGCATAGTGTATTCCTGAGTGCACATGCCTCTGCTGGCCTTCTCCCTTGGAGTCACAATCATTTGCGATGACACTGTGTCATCGTGAGGGTAATGGACAAGGGTGCCCACACCCTAATAGATGCATTGTGAAGTGGAAGGACAACATTTCTGCATGTGGCATTTAAGATTCAGTCCTTGAGGCATTATGATAATCTCACTTTATGCAGAACATTTGGACCTAATGAAGTTGCCAAGATACAGCCATCTGCATGGCTGGGACTTGTAAAGATTTGGCAGCATTAAGTTATTGCAGTGTGGTCCTTCATTAAACAAGGTCAATAGTCAGCATTAAAGCCTATAGTTTCCTATGGAAGGCCCATGATGGGCCGTAACTAACCAGTTGATCCACAATTACGGTTCTTACTCACCTGACTGCTGACAGATGTCTCCTCCCATGAACCGACAACACTCCAGCAGCTTCCACCCTCACGTAAAGAACGCTGTCCAAGAAGACTGTTTATATTGGGTCTGAGATGTGATCCGCCCTCCTCATCATCAGGTCCTGTCTCTGCCTTCGATCTGTTTACAGGATCGGCAGGCCTTGCCATCTAAGTGAACAATGCTGTTGAGAGATACGCTTCAACATGAGACTCCAGAGTACTATTGCCGCATGATGACCATCTATGACTTAGGATCCATCACACACCCCATCATAGGAACAGGAGTAAGCCTTTTAGCCCCTCGAGCCTGCTCCACCATTCAGTGAAATCATGGCTGATCTGTAACCTAGCTCCATATCCCTCAACACCTTTGAACAAAAATCTATCAATCTCAGATTTAAAATTTACAATGGATCTCACACTGATTGTGATTTGTAGAAGTGAGTTCCAAACTTCCACCCCCTTTGTGTGTAAAAATGTTTCCTAATTTCACTCCTTAAAGGTCTGGCTCTAATTTTTAGATTCTGCACCCTTGACCTAGAATCTCTAATGAGCAAAATTGTTTCTTTCTATCTATCCTTAATATTTTTCATAACTTTAATTAAATACCCCTTAACCTTCTATAGTCAAGGTAATACAATTATAGTTTGTGCGATCTTTCCTCCTAATTTAACTCTTGGAGTCCAGATATCATTCCAATAAATCTATGCTGCCCTTCTTCCAAGGCCATTACGTCCTTCCTAAGGTTTGACACCCAGAACAGTCCACAGTAAAAATGTGGTCTAACCAGTTCTTATTTGGCTGAACTTTTACTCCCTTATATTCTAATCCTGTAGATATAAAGGCCAGAATTTCATTAGCACTTTTTTTCTGTGTCTATTCATGACACTTTAATGATCTATACACCCAGACCCCAAGTCTCTTTAGGCTTCTATTTTTACTAACTTTTCACCATTTAGAAAGTATCCCGTTCTATCCTCTTTAGGTCTAAAGTGGATGACCCCACATTTACCTACATTGAAATTCATTTGCCACAGTTTTTTCCATTTATTTAATCGATCAATATCTCCTTATACAATTTTATACTTTCACCTACAATGTGCCCATCTTTGTGTCATCTAGAAATTTGGATACATGGCTTTCTATCTCATCACCTAAGTCATTAATAAAGATGGTAAATGGTTGTGTAGTACTCAATTGTTCTGTATTTGATTATATGAATCTGTTGACTATTAACGCTCGCCATGCTTGTTTAATTAAGCTCGAATATGGACTCAGAGAAAGGTAGACAAAATTGTAGAAAGAGCTGGAAGCCACAGCTGAAGCATTGACCATTGTAAAACAATGTAAATAGCATTCCTGTTACTCACTGTTGTTAAGCCATGCTTTATATCAATAATGACTTTATGTATTTACTCACTGAAAATGACTGATTGAATTTTAAAGAGTGCGGCAACATTCCACTGACTTGATGCTGCAGTTCCTAAGATGGCTGAACATTTGCATGGATGTACATGACAACTTCCAAAGGCACTAAGTGGAACCAACCTGTCTGCAGGAAAACTTCAAAGATAATCACCTCAGAAAAATATGACTGAGCCCCATCTCCTGAGCAATTTGCAGGACCTCCAGGCTCAACTGGGTGGGGAATAAGCATTAGATGTAATCATTTCAGACAAAGGAGCTGGCTGAAAGAGGAATTCACCCAGCGATAATCTATTCAAGTTACACCTGAAATCCACTTGTCATAACCATATTTGGGTCACTGGACAGTTGGAGCAAGAGAATCAAGTGACAAGCCAGCTAACCCTCTTTTGTGTTTTGGAAAAATGTTTTCTCCAGGTCATAGACAGAAGCAGATAAGCGGCCGAAAAGGCAAGACCTCCATCTTTGGGTGGACCTCCATCTCTCTCTATCATCATCCAACTTGCTATCTGAGCCCTGTCTGTTGTTTACTGTCCAGGCAGAGGTTTTTTTTTAAATCAACCCAGTAGCTGTTGTCTCTGGAAGAAAAGATAAATTGTCCATCAACATATTTAAATCATTTCAATGCTGGATCCAGAAGAACCACCAAGTTCAGTCTGAAACCATTTTTGTCATCAATCTATAAGATACTTTTAACTTTTATCAGAGCCAAAAATCTATCCTCCCACTCTGTAACTTATTGGCGCGTGTGTGTGTGTGTGTGTGTGTGTGTGTTGTGTGTGTGTGAACTTGGAATGTGTGCATGCGTGAATGTTGGAACTTTTTTTTTTACTTAGAATGTTAAGAACAATAAATGCTATTCTCTTTTCTTTTTAAGATCTCAACGAGATCTGTCTGTTTGTGCCTTTTGCAGTCACAGCACATAAACAGTTAAACACTCACTGAATTGACAAGCATGTCATTTTTAAAAACTTGTTGTGGTGAAACGAAGAGTAGGGAAAGAGTGGAGCCATTCTACCTCTCCTCACCTGATCGTAACAACGCTCTTGTCATCTCTGCATAGATTAAAGATATAAAATGTACAACAAAGTGGCAGTGAGGATGATGGAGAAAGTTTAGTTTTACCAACTCCTCACCTTTCCTTTCTTCGATGGGAGATCCACCCATGTGATGGGATTGATGGATTTTGAGATTTAAGACCTACTTGCTTGCTATAAGGATGGACAATCCCCATGTAGCAGCAATCTGCAAGAAGACAATACCCATGCATTGTCCCAGAGCATAAGGCCAGCAACTCACAGATGATGTCCCTCTATTTGATATAGTGGTAAGTGCTCTCGAAAAATACATTGGGTTAAAGAAAAATGTGAAGAGTGAATGAAATACCTTCTAACAGAAATATCATGGAAATGGTGAACAATAAACAATTACTTAAACAATACATAGCGGTGTTGTAGCAATTGACTTCTAGATTTAAATTTGGCACACTAACTAATTCTTGAAAAGACTTTAATTCCATTCATTAGGACACATATCCTCATGAAGGACGATGACTTAACCTTGGAGAAAGACATGACTTTGGCAGTCCAAATCAAAGCTCACATGTTAGATTCAAAGAGGTTAAATGGAATTCCACCCTCAGACTCAGGGCTGTATACACAGCTTGCCCAACCAGCTCAAATGCATTGGTTACAGACAAAGAGACCTCAACAGTCTCATCACCATGTGCACCATCATGGTCAGATACCTTTAAAACCATACCTTAACTGCAGAAGTGCTCATCAATTCACAATGCCATGTCCAGTTTGAGGGGAAAAGTGTAACTTATGCTTAAGGTGAAACCTCTACACTCATCATGTCCTTATCCAAGGGGACATGGCTTTATAGAAAGACATGTCCAGTTGGTCAAGAGGACCCTCATGAAACGTCGAAAGACAATGGAACACCCAAACCCTGCCTCATTGTCACTCCAGGTTACACTTCTCAAGGTTGTGTCGAAACCGCCTCCAGAGCTATTCAATGGTGGGGCATACAAGACAAATTTTCCAAGCAAGATGCACCCTCCAAATGACCAGGAGGAAGTAAGGCAATAACTCACTCATGTACAGATAGAAGGAGTTCAACACTTTGTCATGTCTACACAGTTATACTGGCAGATTTCATGGAAAATGGATATTGACTTTTAAAAACAAAGTGAAGAATATACAAACTGCTTGAAATAAGATGGAGTCAAGAGGACAGATGACCTCCCCTCTTCTCTGCCAATATACATGAAACTGCGCCAGGCTGGAAATTAGACCGCCTGTCAGGACAGGACATTAAAATGCAAACAACCTTTTGGGATATTCCACTGAGAAGACATTAAAAATGCAACAAATCTTCCTGTGGATTTAATAGCTGCTATTGTCCAAAAAGCTACAGAAATTAAGGCACAATTACTCTACATTTTTTGTGGCTGCAGAATGGAATTTCACAGAATGGCTGTGAACTCATTCACAAGGAGATGCAAATGGCTAAAACTTAAACCCTATTGTGTGTCAATGATTAAGTCATCAGGGACCATTTGTGTGGACAATGGAAAAAAAGATACTATGGTCACCTTACAGAAACCAGCTTGAGTTAAGAAACATATATTCATAACAATTTGGAAAGTGGCCTCAGTCAGTCTGGGAAATAAGGAAATACAGAGGGAAGAAATCCAACCCAGCAAAGAAAGTACCCTGTCTTGATCTACTTGCAGTCAGAAAATTGGGGCTAGCCTTTTACCTACCTATTTGAAGAACCAGGCTAGATCTTCGCTACAAAGGCTCGACTGCACTCTGACTGGAGAAAAGTCAGAAACCTGATGCTGCAATGAATAAGCCACCATGAATTTGCCACCAGGATCTTCTAACCTCCATTTCTACAGTGAACTAAAAGATAATCATTAGGCCTGTAACATTTCAAGCTTCCATCAAAGGACTCAAGTATAACCATGAATTTTTGTACTCCTAAAAAGCCCAAGTACATGCTGTGTCTTCTGTAATCATATTTTCTTGTGTGTTTGCGTGTCCGTGTGTGAGAGTGAGTGGGTGCTTTTGCAAATATATTTGGGTGTTGAGAAATAAAGATTTATTTTTTGTTTAACACTTATGGGAAAAGCTGCCTTTGGCCTGTTCTTAAGAGTCACTGCAGTCAAGGGGTTAAAATACTTCTTCTTTAAAACACATCCATCTGGGGTCAGTCGTGAAGTGAAGAAAGCGGGAACCATTCTACCCTCCCAGTCCGCAACAGCTTCAATAAGCGTGCCAGGTCCCTGTCTGAATTGTTGTCAGGAAAGCTGTACATGTACAGGATCCAGTCATGAAAACCTGGAATCCAGCAAAAGTT
Organism: Carcharodon carcharias; assembly: GCF_017639515.1. Taxonomy (NCBI): domain Eukaryota; kingdom Metazoa; phylum Chordata; class Chondrichthyes; order Lamniformes; family Lamnidae; genus Carcharodon; species Carcharodon carcharias. Next base: position 132,621,993 of record NC_054477.1, on the reverse strand, counting down.
ATTGGTGAAGCTGAGACTCCAAGGTCATGCATACACCATCGAGACTGAAGCTGGTGAGCAAAGGAAAAGAAACAGGCTCCATATTCGACCAACACCGGAATTGGAAAAGCAGAAAACGTCATCAACAAAACCAGCAGCATCAACAACAGCAGAGGCAGTGTCAACAGCATCATCAACATGTGGCGCAACATCAATAACAAATGGCAAAACATCAACAGCAGCAAGTACAGCTTCCACAACACCAGCATGATATCCTCAGTGCAGCATGCCAATAGCAAATGCATGAGATCAATGGTGGCTGCATTTCCCACCATCGAACATCGGGAACTTAATTTTAATAAACTTATATCTCATTATTGTGACAGCACATCAGAATCATCCCCCCACATCAAACTTAAATCCCACGATGGCGCGATATCACAATGGCACGATTTATAATTGCATTTAAAAGGCATGCACCTGGCGACCTCAACTTCAGGGGGAACTCAGAGGAGGGTATGCACAACTTTGCACAGTGCTCATGAGGATTTCAGTGTCTCTGTGGATTTGGGGAAGCACAGATAAGTATTTTCAGTGGCTTCTTCGTGGCTGACTTGTGGTGCTTGGGCAAGGGCGACAGTGCCAGGAAGAAGGTGGGCGAAAGGAATGTCATGGCAAGGGTGACAGTACAAAGGGGGAAGGTGGAGAAGGCAACCTCAGGTCAAGAGCAACAGTGCCAGGTGAATCATGGCAGCACTGACTCAAGTTCAAGCACAAACACATGCAGGGGTTTTGTGGGCATCGTGGGAAGATAATGGCTGGGCTAATGGAAAAAGATATCAAAGATGAGCACTCCACCACAGCTGAAAGCATTTAGCTTGAGCTCAATTGACCTGCTTGGAGTCAGCCTAGTCAAGCATTTTGCCTGCTCAAACAGCTCTAATTCCTCCCAGTGTCAATGATTGCTCCTCTACTGTTAACCCCTCGCGTACACAATTCAAACTCAAATGACTGCCAAAGTGTTGCAAAACCATTGCATTACTGGGGAAGTCTGAAGGCCCTGTTGGGAAAGGTGGCCATCTGACAGGAGGGTTCGCTCCTAGTCCCATGGATTATGTTTCAGTTGACATTGAAAAGTCATCCTCATAGTACAAGCAGGTTAGGAAAATGCCTGTGCCTGAGATGAAACTCCAGGATGCAGTTGAGTGGCCGAAGCTGCCTCCACTTGGTCATGCGACGTGGAGCAGTGCAAGGTGTAGGCATGGCAAACCGTCATACGCACTAAACACTGGGCATCCATGTAGTGACCTGGACTCTCCAGCATGTGCTAAGGGGCCTTGAGAGGCAGCTGCAGATGATGACTTGACCAAAAGGGGTCCTTCGGAGACAATTGCTGACCCTTGCATCTCTCTTTTTGATGCTGCAGTGAGGAGGCCAAGGAAAATGGAGCATGGTAATCTCGCTGTCTACCTCTTTGCTTATAAGCAGGAGAAGAGAAGAAGAAGAATTCGGTGGAGGCACTTGGCTTGCCAAAGGGAGGTGCAGAATCCTTAAGACCAAGGGGCTGCACAGCCTCCTCCGCACGCAAAGGATGAACCCATGGAGTCATTGATCGTGGGCACATCACTAGACCTAGGGTCCACAGACCTGCAGATGAGCGAGAACCAGTGTCGTAATGCCTGCGCATGTCAACGGTACATATGCCACTTTCTGCAGGATTTAGCATCACAGGGATTCAGAGGGCATCCACTGTCAGTGGCAGTTAAAGTTACCGCCACACTCACTTTCTACGACAGTGGCTCCTCCCAGGGCTCCACTGGGGATCTGTGAAGGATCTCACAAGCCTCTACCCACAAATGTGCCCAGGAGGTCATGGGCACTCCTTTTTGCCAAGGTACACACCTATGTCAATTTCAACAGGGATCAAGTAAGCCAGGAATCTCTTGCACGCTGGGATTTGGTGAGATTTCCAGACTCCCACAGGTGCAGGGTGCCATCGACTGCACCCACGTGGCTCTTAAATCTCCCTGGCAATGAGCAGTCCAGTATGTGAATGGCAAAGACTTCCACTCTCTCAGTGTTCAACTGGTCTGCGACCATAACAAACAGATCATGCAGGCGTGTGCAAGGTACCCCGGAAGTGTCCACAACTCATACATCCTCAGCAGGACTCAGTTCCCTGACATCTTCCAGGAACCACACAGGATAGAGGGTTGGATCCTCAGGGACAAGGGCTACCCACAAAGGATGTGGCTGATGATGCCCTTGCAGCGGCCTCAGACTCCTGGTGAGGGAAGGTACAATGAGGCTCATGCCGCAACCTGGAGCTTGGTGGAGCACACCACTGGCATTCTGAACATGAGGTTCCGGTGCCTGGACAGATCTGGTGGAGCACTGCAGTACACTCCCTCAAGGGTGTCATGCTTCATCCTGTGCGCGATACACAATCTGACAATGCAAAGTGGGGGAAGACCTGGATGATGAGGAGATGCAAGAGCTGCACGTCTCATCAGAGAGGAGGAAGTTGAAGGGGATAAGGGTGATGAGGTCCTGAGAGGTGAAAGGCGAGGGTGCAGGCAATGAGGCCATTGCACTGGCCAGGTGAGGCAGTGGTAGCCGTGAGGCCCTTATTGCCACAAGATTCCAGGAGGATGATGATGAGATGCAGTGAAGTCACTCCTGAGATCTTTACATTGCATCTGGAAATGTCTGACACCTGTCTGGCTGAGGGCAGTGTACATATGCTCTGTGAAGAGGCTCATATCATGGAGATGCTGCTGAGATATTTGGACTTTAGGACAACTTGATCCTTTGGCAGGCTTCATCATCTATTTCCTTCAGCACCACACCTTCACCTGCCAGGAATGCTGATGGGATGGCAGGGGAAGACCTGCCTCTGAGGTGCCAAGAGCACACAGAGAACAGCACGGAATCCTGTACCGCTTGGGAATGAGATTTTTGCAGCAAGCAAAAACCACATGGAAGTGCACACATCACTAACCTGGAGAGTGACTTTGAAGCTGGACAATCACTGTGCTCAGAAGGATTCACACTGCACAGTGGAGAGGCCCTGGACTGTGACACAAAAACTGCTCAACATAACAAGGAGCCATAGACAATGAGACATCCTTGGGAGTGTATTTCACATTAAGTAAAAGTGATTAACACCTGAGGTCATGTTGTGCAACTAAATCTTCTTGACCTTTCTAACCTTGCCGCTACATCTTGGTTCTCCCCCGATATCCACAGTGGAGGTGGATGTGGCCTGCTGACTGCTACGCCCTGTCTGTGGTGAACTTGACCGAGACTTGGAGGGCCCCGGCCTGCTTTTGGGGTGCTACTGTGTGGCAGTGGCACCCTCCTCAACCTGTGAAGCTGGAGCTGCTGGGGGCACAGGAAGAAGGGATTCGGATGGACCGAACTCTGCCGCAGTCACCTGAGTATAAGGTCCCGGCATGTGCACCTGCTGATCCTTCTCTCTATGGGTGCCCGCAGGCACCTGGCTGGGAAGAGGCAGCTGGAGTGAGCTCGAGATGTCCTTCCCCCTTTTGCATTGACACTGATGGGTGCCTGCAAGTGCCTCAGGGATGGATTGCAGCACCTTTGCAGCGTGCAGGACCAGTGTCCTGGACCAAGGTCTGCATGGCAGCTGCCATGCTACCAGTGTTGGCAACAGGATTTAAAAGGTACTCCAAAACAAAAACAGAATTACCTGGAAAAACTCAGCAGGTCTGGCAGCATGGGCGGAGAAGAAAAGAGTTGACGTTTCGAGTCCTCATGACCCTTCGACAGAACTTGAGTTCGAGTCCAGGAAAGAGCTGAAATATAAGCTGGTTTAAGGTGTGTGTGTGGGGGGCGGAGAGATAGAGAGACAGAGAGGTGGAGGGGTTGGTGTGGTTGTAGCGACAAACAAGCAGTGATAGAAGCAGATCATCAAAAGATGTCAACAACAATACTACAATAGAACACATAGGTGTTAAAGTTAAAGTTGGTGATATTATCTAAACGAATGTGCTAATTAAGAATGGATGGTAGGGCACTCAAGGTATAGCTCTAGTGGTTTTTTTTTTTTTTTTTTTTTTTTTTATTTATATAATGGAAATAGGTGGGAAAAGGAAAATCTTTATAATTTATTGGAAAAAAAAAAAGAAGGGGGAAACAGAAAGGGGTGGGGATGGGGGAGGGACTCACGACCTAAAGTTGTTGAATTCAATATTCAGTTCCGAAGGCTGTAAAGTCCCCTAGTCGGAAGATGAGTGTTGTTCCTCCAGTTTGGCTTTGGCTTCACTGGAACAATGCAGCAAGCCAAGGACAGACATGTGGGCAAGAGAGCTGGTGGAGTGTTAAAATGCAAGCGACAGGGAGGTTGGGTCATTCTTGCGGACAGACCGCAGGTGTTCTGAAAAGCGGTCGCCCAGTTTTACGTTTGGTCTCTCCAATGTAGAGGAGACCACATTGGGAGCAACGAATGCAGTAGACTAAGTTGGGGAAATGCAAGTGAAATGCTGCTTCACTTGAAAGGAGTGTTTGGGTCCTTGGACGTGAGGAGAGAGGAAGTGAAGGGCAGGTGTTGCATCTTTTCGTGGGCAAGGGTTGTGCCATAGGGGGGTTGAGGAGTAGGGGGTGATGGAGGAGTGGACCAGGGTGTCCCGGAGGGAGCGATCCCTACGAATGCCGATAAGGGGGTGAAGGGAAGATGTGTTTGGTAGTGGCATCATGCTGGAGTTGGCGGAAATGGCGGAGGATGATCCTTTGAATGGGGAGGCTGGTGGGGTGATAAGTGAGGACAAGGGGGACCCATCATGTTTCTGGAGGGAGGAGAAGGAGTGAGGGCGGATGCGCGGGAGATGGGCCGACACGGTTGAGGGCCCTGTCAACGACCGTGGGTGGAAAACCTCGGTTAAGGAAGAAGGAGGACATGTCAGAGAACTGTTTTTGAATGTAGCATCATCGAACGATGCGACGGAGGCGAAGGAACTGAGAGAATGGGATGAGTCCTTACAGGAAGTGGGGGTGAGGAGCTGTAGTCGAGATAGCTGTGGGTGTCGTGGGTTGTAATGGATATTGGTGGACAGTCTATCACCAGAGATTGAGACAGAGAGGTCAAGGAAGGGAAGGAAGTGTCAGAGATGGACCACGTGAAAATGATGGAGGGGTGAGATTGGAAGCAAAATAATAAATTTTTCCAAGTCCTGACGAGAGCATGAAGCAGCACCGAAATAATCATCGATGTACCGGAGAAAGAGTTGTGGAAGGGGGCCGGAGTAGACTGCAACAGGAATGTTCCACATACCCCATAAAGAGACAGGCATAGCTGGGGCCCATGCGGGGTACCCATAGCCACACCTTTTATTTGGAGGAAGTGAGAGGAGTTGAAGGAGAAATTGTTCAGCGTGAGAACAAGTTCAGCCAGACGGAGGAGAGTAGTGGTGGATGGGGATTGTTCGGGCCTCTGTTCGAGGAAGAAGCTAAGGGCCCTCAGACCATCCTGGTGGGGGATGGAGGTGTAGAGGGATTGGACGTCCATGGTGAAGAGGAAGCGGTAGGGGCCAGGGAACTGGAAATTGTTGATGTGACGTAAGGTGTCAGAGGAATCACGATGTAGGTGGAAGGGACTGGACAAGGGAGAGAGAAGGGAGTCAAGATAACGAGAAATGAGTTCTGTGGGCAGGAGCAAGCTGAGACGATCGGTCTACCGGGGCAGTTCTGTTTGTGGATTTTGGGTAGGAGATAGAAGCGGCCGTCCGAGTGGGCAACTATCATGTTGGAAGCTGTGGGAGGGAGTTCCCCAGAGGAGATGAGGTCACGACAGTCCTGGAAACAACGGTTGATGTTCAGTGTGGGGGTCCTTCAGAGGATATGGAGGAAGTGTCTGCGAGTTGACGCTCAGCCTCCGCGTGGTAGAGGTCAGTGCGCCAGACAACAACAGCACCACCCTTGTCAGCGGGTTTGATGACAATGTCAGGGTTGGACCTGAGAGAATGGAGTGCAGTAAGTTCAGAGAGAGACAGGTTAGAATGGGTGAGAGGAGCAGAGAAATTGAGACGACTAATGTCGCGCCGACAGTTCTCAATGAAAAGATCGAGAGAAGGTAAGAATCCAGAGGGAGGGGTCCAGGTGGAGGGAGAATATTGAAGATGGGTAAAAGGATCCGTTGAACTGGGAGAGGACTCCTGCCCAAAGAAGTGAGCCCGGAGACGAAGACGGCGGAAGAAGAGTTCAGTATCATGCCGAGCCCGAAATTCATTGAGGTGAGGGCGTAAGGGTATGAAACTAAGTCCTTTGCTGAGCACTGAACGTTCAGCATCGGAGAGGGGAAGGTCAGGGGGTATAGTGAATACACGGCTGGGGTTGGGATTGGAAGATGGGGTGGGGACGGAGGGACAGGCAGGGGTGGAGGGTCCTAGATGGGTGTTGGTGTCGATGAGTTGCTGGAGCTTGCGTTCCTTAGCACTTGAGAGAAAGAGAAAAAGTTTCTTGTTGAGGCGTCGGATGAGCCGAAGGATAAAATGAAACTGGGGGCACGCGCAGCTTTGAAAAAGGGTACGGCGGTGCTGCTGGAGGGAGAGGTCGAGTGTGTTCATATGGCGGCGCATGGCACTGAGAGTGGATTTCAGAATGTGACGGGAACAGCAGTCCGAGAAACGTTTTATGTCCCGGAGATACCTGTAATCCTGGGTGGGTTCAAAACATGAGGGGTGGAATTTCAGTTGAAATCCATGTGGGGTAAGTCGGAGACGGAGACAGTCACTGAGAAAGGAGATATGGCTGTGAAAGCGGGTTTTAGTAAACACCTTGTCAAACACTAGGAGAGAAATGGAAAGCAATGAAGGTGAACAAGGCAACAGAGAAATCCGGAAATCTTGTCGCAGAGAGGAACAGAACTTCTTCAAGGAGGTAGGCATTTCTTGAAGAGCAGTGGCAGTCAATTAAACACAGAGATAAAAACAAAAAAACTGCGGATGCTGGAAATCCAAAACAAAAACAGAATTACCTGGAAAAACTCAGCAGGTCTGGCAGCATCGGCGGAGAAGAAAAGAGTTGACGTTTCGAGTCCTCATGACCCTTCGACAGAACTTGAGTTCGAGTCCAGGAAAGAGCTGAAATATAAGCTGGTTTAAGGTGTGTGTGTGGGGGGCGGAGAGATAGAGAGACAGAGAGGTGGAGGGGGTTGGTGTGGTTGTAGGGACAAACAAGCAGTGATAGAAGCAGATCATCAAAAGATGTCAACAACAATACTACAATAGAACACATAGGTGTTAAAGTTAAAGTTGGTGATATTATCTAAACGAATGTGCTAATTAAGAATGGATGGTAGGGCACTCAAGGTATAGCTCTAGTGGGTTTTTTTTTTAATTTTTTTTTTTTATATAATGGAAATAGGTGGGAAAAGGAAAATCTTTATAATTTATTGGGAAAAAAAAAAAAGAAGGGGGAAACAGAAAGGGGGTGGGGATGGGGGAGGGGACTCACGACCTAAAGTTGTTGAATTCAATATTCAGTCCGGAAGGCTGTAAAGTCCCTAGTCGGAAGATGAGGTGTTGTTCCTCCAGTTTGCGTTCAACACCTCATCTTCCGACTAGGGACTTTACAGCCTTCCGGACTGAATATTGAATTCAACAACTTTAGGTCGTGAGTCCCCTCCCCCATCCCCACCCCCTTTCTGTTTCCCCCTTCTTTTTTTTTTTTTCCCAATAAATTATAAAGATTTTCCTTTTCCCACCTATTTCCATTATATAAAATAAAAAAAAAAATTAAAAAAAAAAACCCACTAGAGCTATACCTTGAGTGCCCTACCATCCATTCTTAATTAGCACATTCGTTTAGATAATATCACCAACTTTAACTTTAACACCTATGTGATCTATTGTAGTATTGTTGTTGACATCTTTTGATGATCTGCTTCTATCACTGCTTGTTTGTCGCTACAACCACACCAACCCCCTCCACCTCTCTGTCTCTCTATCTCTCCGCCCCCCACACACACACCTTAAACCAGCTTATATTTCAGCTCTTTCCTGGACTCGAACTCAAGTTCTGTCGAAGGGTCATGAGGACTCGAAACGTCAACTCTTTTCTTCTCCGCCGATGCTGCCAGACCTGCTGAGTTTTTCCAGGTAATTCTGTTTTTGTTTTGGATTTCCAGCATCCGCAGTTTTTTTGTTTTTATCTCTGTGTTTAATTGACTGCCACTGCTCTTCAAGAAATGCCTACCTCCTTGAAGAAGTTCTGTTCCTCTCTGCGACAAGATTTCCGGATTTCTCTGTTGCCTTGTTCACCTTCATTGCTTTCCATTTCTCTCCTAGTGTTTGACAAGGTGTTTACTAAAACCCGCTTTCACAGCCATATCTCCTTTCTCAGTGACTGTCTCCGTCTCCGACTTACCCCACATGGATTTCAACTGAAATTCCACCCCTCATGTTTCGAACCCACCCAGGATTACAGGTATCTCCGGGACATAAAACGTTTCTCGGACTGCTGTTCCCGTCACATTCTGAAATCCACTCTCAGTGCCATGCGCCGCCATATGAACACACTCGACCTCTCCCTCCAGCAGCACCGCCGTACCCTTTTTCAAAGCTGCGCGTGCCCCCAGTTTCATTTTATCCTTCGGCTCATCCGACGCCTCAACAAGAAACTTTTTCTCTTTCTCTCAAGTGCTAAGGAACGCAAGCTCCAGCAACTCATCGACACCAACACCCATCTAGGACCCTCCACCCCTGCCTGTCCCTCCGTCCCCACCCCATCTTCCAATCCCAACCCCAGCCGTGTATTCACTATACCCCCTGACCTTCCCCTCTCCGATGCTGAACGTTCAGTGCTCAGCAAAGGACTTAGTTTCATACCCTTACGCCCTCACCTCAATGAATTTCGGGCTCGGCATGATACTGAACTCTTCTTCCGCCGTCTTCGTCTCCGGGCTCACTTCTTTGGGCAGGAGTCCTCTCCCAGTTCAACGGATCCTTTTACCCATCTTCAATATTCTCCCTCCACCTGGACCCCTCCCTCTGGATTCTTACCTTCTCTCGATCTTTTCATTGAGAACTGTCGCCGCGACATTAGTCGTCTCAATTTCTCTGCTCCTCTCACCCATTCTAACCTGTCTCTCTCTGAACTTACTGCACTCCATTCTCTCAGGTCCAACCCTGACATTGTCATCAAACCCGCTGACAAGGGTGGTGCTGTTGTTGTCTGGCGCACTGACCTCTACCACGCGGAGGCTGAGCGTCAACTCGCAGACACTTCCTCCTACCTCTCCCTGGACCATGACCCCACCACTGAACATCAAGCCATTGTTTCCAGGACTGTCACTGACCTCATCTCCTCTGGGGATCTCCCTCCCACAGCTTCCAACCTGATAGTTGCCCAACCTCGGACGGCCCGCTTCTATCTCCTACCCAAAATCCACAAACAGAACTGCCCCGGTAGACCGATCGTCTCAGCTTGCTCCTGCCCCACAGAACTCATTTCTCGTTATCTTGACTCCCTTCTCTCTCCCCTTGTCCAGTCCCTTCCCACCTACATCCGTGATTCCTCTGACACCTTACGTCACATCAACAATTTCCAGTTCCCTGGCCCCTACCGCTTCCTCTTCACCATGGACGTCCAATCCCTCTACACCTCCATCCCCCACCAGGATGGTCTGAGGGCCCTTAGCTTCTTCCTCGAACAGAGGCCCGAACAATCCCCATCCACCACTACTCTCCTCCGTCTGGCTGAACTTGTTCTCACGCTGAACAATTTCTCCTTCAACTCCTCTCACTTCCTCCAAATAAAAGGTGTGGCTATGGGTACCCGCATGGGCCCCAGCTATGCCTGTCTCTTTATGGGGTATGTGGAACATTCCTTGTTGCAGTCCTACTCCGGCCCCCTTCCACAACTCTTTCTCCGGTACATCGATGATTATTTCGGTGCTGCTTCATGCTCTCGTCAGGACTTGGAAAAATTTATTAATTTTGCTTCCAATCTCCACCCCTCCATCATTTTCACGTGGTCCATCTCTGACACTTCCCTTCCCTTCCTTGACCTCTCTGTCTCAATCTCTGGTGATAGACTGTCCACCAATATCCATTACAAACCCACCGACACCCACAGCTATCTCGACTACAGCTCCTCACACCCCACTTCCTGTAAGGACTCCATCCCATTCTCTCAGTTCCTTCGCCTCCGTCGCATCTGTTCCGATGATGCTACATTCAAAAACAGTTCCTCTGACATGTCCTCCTTCTTCCTTAACCGAGGTTTTCCACCCACGGTCGTTGACAGGGCCCTCAACCGTGTCCGGCCCATCTCCCGCGCATCCGCCCTCACTCCTTCTCCTCCCTCCCAGAAACATGATAGGGTCCCCCTTGTCCTCACTTATCACCCCACCAGCCTCCGCATTCAAAGGATCATCCTCCGCCATTTCCGCCAACTCCAGCATGATGCCACTACCAAACACATCTTCCCTTCACCCCCCTTATCGGCATTCCGTAGGGATCGCTCCCTCCGGGACACCCTGGTCCACTCCTCCATCACCCCCTACTCCTCAACCCCCTCCTATGGCACAACCCCTTGCCCACGCAAAAGATGCAACACCTGCCCCTTCACTTCCTCTCTCCTCACCGTCCAAGGACCCAAACACTCCTTTCAAGTGAAGCAGCATTTCACTTGCATTTCCCCCAACTTAGTCTACTGCATTCGTTGCTCCCAATGTGGTCTCCTCTACATTGGAGAGACCAAACGTAAACTGGGCGACCGCTTTTCAGAACACCTGCGGTCTGTCCGCAAGAATGACCCAAACCTCCCTGTCGCTTGCCATTTTAACACTCCACCCTGCTCTCTTGCCCACATGTCTGTCCTTGGCTTGCTGCATTGTTCCAGTGAAGCCCAACGCAAACTGGAGGAACAACACCTCATCTTCCGACTAGGGACTTTACAGCCTTCCGGACTGAATATTGAATTCAACAACTTTAGGTCGTGAGTCCCCTCCCCCATCCCCACCCCCTTTCTGTTTCCCCCTTCTTTTTTTTTTTTTCCCAATAAATTATAAAGATTTTCCTTTTCCCACCTATTTCCATTATATAAAATAAAAAAAAAATTAAAAAAAAAAAAAAAAACCCACTAGAGCTATACCTTGAGTGCCCTACCATCCATTCTTAATTAGCACATTCGTTTAGATAATATCACCAACTTTAACTTTAACACCTATGTGTTCTATTGTAGTATTGTTGTTGACATCTTTTGATGATCTGCTTCTATCACTGCTTGTTTGTCGCTACAACCACACCAACCCCCTCCACCTCTCTGTCTCTCTATCTCTCCGCCCCCCACACACACACCTTAAACCAGCTTATATTTCAGCTCTTTCCTGGACTCGAACTCAAGTTCTGTCGAAGGGTCATGAGGACTCGAAACGTCAACTCTTTTCTTCTCCGCCGATGCTGCCAGACCTGCTGAGTTTTTCCAGGTAATTCTGTTTTTGTTTTGGATTTCCAGCATCCGCAGTTTTTTTGTTTTTATCTCTGTGTTTAAAAGGTACTCACCTGGTGAACTGAACATTAAGGGGAATTCGGCAGTGAGTGCACACTAACATTGCGCAGTACTCATGAGGGTCGCCCGTTTGACTTCAAGGAAGAGGCGTTGCACATTCAGGCAAGGGCACAGGAAAGCCACTTTTTCTCAGCTGGCTGACAGTATGGTACTAGGGCAAGAGCTGCGCTGCAGTTAGGAGGTGTTGCTGGGGGGGCAAGGCAGCATGGCCTGATGGTAATACACAAGCACATCGGGGCACTGGTGAGGGAAGCAGCCACACATTAGGGAAACGTGTATAAATTGAGTATTCTTCTGCAGCTGAGACAGTTCAGGCGCAGCCATATTGGCATGCTTGGAGTTGGGCCTCTAGCTTATCTGCCCACTGAAGCAACGCTGACGCATAAAAGTGCCACCAAGTGCTCCAGAGCTTTTCACCCCTCGGTACAGACTGCAAACTAATGTGCATTTTAGTGGACTGCAGGACAATTGGAAGACTAGGCAAGTTGTATAATCTCCATGTGAAAGCTAGCCATGGAGCAGTCACTGATGGAGGTGCTCACAGCCCCTTGCAACATCTTTATTAAATTTTAGATCAGTCTCCCTCGTGGGTCAAGGTGACCATGCAGCCTTGCAGTGTGGGTTCGGAGAATGCCTGCACCTGATCTGAGAGCACAGCATGCAGTCCAGTGGGCGAATCTGCCGTCGATCAGTCAGGTGGAGAGGGGTATCCGGTAGCCATGCAGTGCAATAAACCCTGGCCATCCAAGTGATGGCCAGCACTCTCCAGCATGCATTAAGGGGCCTTTAGACAGAGCTGGAGCCACACACGTAACCATGAGAGATCCCTAGAAGACCAATTCTAACCCACATGTCTCTCTCTCTTTCATCCTGCAGGAGGAGTACATTGGGAACATGAAGTCTGGTAACTAAGCTGTATGCCACAGGGAGCAGAGATGATGAAGACAGTGATGGAGGTGCCTGGCTGCGCAGAGGGAGGAACAGCACCCTCAAGAAGAACTGGCTCCAGAGGTGACCTCTGTGGGATCTTACAAGCCTCCATACACAAGTGCACCCAGGAGGTTACAGGCGTCACATTTATGAAGGCAGACAGCTTTGTGCATTTTGCCCAGGATCAGGAAAGCCAGGAAGCAAGAGCACTGGGATTTGTGCAGGGACTTGGTTAGATCACAACTGGAGTACTGCATTCAGTTCTGATCACCGCAGTACAGGAAGGATGTCATTGCACTGGAGAGGGTGCAGAGGAGATTTACCAGGATGCTGCCTGGGCTGGAGGGTTTGAGCTATGAGGAAAGATTGGATAGGCTGGGGTAGTTTTCCTTGGAGTAGCGAAGGTTGAGAGGGGACCTGATAGAGGTGTATAAGATTATGAAGGGCATAGATTGAGTGGATAGGAAGGCACTTTTCCATTAGTAGAGGGATCAATAAATAGGGGGCATAGATTTAAGGTAAGAGGTAGAAGGGTAAGAGGGGAGTTGAGGAGAAATGTTTTCACCCAGAGGGTGATGGGAGTCTGGAACTCACTGCCTGAAAAGTTTGGTGAAACAGAAATTCTCGTAACATTTAACAAGTATTTAGATATTCACTCCAGGGCTATGGGCCAAGTGCTGGGAAATGGGATTAGTGTAGACAGGTCTTTGTTGATTGGCGTGTACATGATGGGCTGAATGACCTCCTTCTGTGCTGTAAACGTCTATGAGTCTATCTTTGGTTTCCCACAGGTGCAGGAAGCCATCAACTGCAATCACGTGGTGCTTAGATCTCCTTGGCAACAAGCAGTCAACTATGTCAACTACAAGGGCTTCCACTTGCTGAAAGTTCAGCCACTGTGTGCCCACCACAAATGTATCCTGCAAGGCTGTACATGGTTTCCAGGCAGTGTCCAAACTCCTACATTCTCAGTTGGTCACAGATCCCTGACATATTCTAGGGTCCACAGAGGCTGCAGGTGTGACTCTTCGGGGACACAGGCTACCCACCCGTGTGGCAGCCTCAGACTGCAGCGAAGCAAAGATATAACAAGGCTCATGCTGCAACTTGCACTTTGGTGGAGCAAACCATTGGGATGTCAAAAATAAGGTTCTGGTACCTGAACCGGTCTGGTGGAGCCCTGCAATATAATCCACAGAGGGTATCATGCATCATTGTCACCTGCTGCACCCTTCACAACCTGGCGCTGCAACAGGGGGAGGGGGGAGGTGCTGCCTGAGGAAGGGATGAGGAGCTGCATGTCTCCTCTGATGAGGAGGACGCCGATGGGTTTGGGAATGATGAGATCCTCTAACATGAGGATGATGGCGATGAGATAATTGCATTGGCCAGACAAGGCAGGCTTGCTCAGGAGGCCCTCACAGCCGCTGGATTCATGTAGGATGATGACAACATACATTGAGGAGTCATCATGGATTCTCACATTGCATCTGTGAGCGTTTGACTCCAGTCTGGCTGATAGCAATGCATACACCCTCTGTGGTAAGGCTCCTGTAATGGAGACACAGTGGATGCCCGTAGTCCCTACATTTCAGCGGGATGATGACATCATGCAGTGGGGACACTCCATAGATCCTCACTTAGCTTATGTCAATGTCTGACTCCTGTTTGACTGATGTCAACTCGCTTGCACTCTGTGAACAGGTTCATATCATGGAGATGTAGCAGGGAAACTTTAACTTGTCCTGATCCTATGGCATCCTTCATGAGCTGAACCCTTCAGGACCACACTGTCACCGGACACAGATGCTGATGAGATGGGTGCCAGTCGCACCACTAAGGTGCTGGGAGCACAGAGAGAAAATGAGGGAACCCTGTGCCGCCAACCCACGACATTTTGGCAAGAATGACAAGCCCCATTGAAGTGCAGGCATGACTAGTGTGTCCATTGACTGTGAAGGCACACCATCAGTGTGCTGGATAGGTTGCACAAAGCACAGGGAGGAAGCCCTGCACTGAAATACTTGTCTTTATCTTGTGTAGGAACCAAGGTTTCACACTGGAGAGACATGAACACTGCTCATCATAACAAGGAGCCAAAGGCAAAGGGACATTCTCAGGAGTTTATTAACGATAGTGAACATAATGTCTGAGTGATTAACACCCATGCCCAAGCTGCGCCACTATATCTTCTTAACCTTCTTAACTCTGCTGCTACGTCTTGGTGCTCCCCTGACATCCATAGCCAGAGGTGGACGCAGCCTGCTGACAGCTACACTCTGCCTGTGATGACCAGCGTCCTCTGGAGGGTCGAGACATGGAGGGTCCCGGCCAACTTTTGGCATCCTGCTGTGAGCCAGATGCACCCTCCTTAGCCTGTGGAGCTGGAGATGTCACAGGAACATGGGAGTCTGATATGCTGGACACTCCAGTCAACTAGGTGGATAGCCCCAGTTGTACATCTGCTGATTCTTCTCCCTATGGGTGCCTGAGGGCCTCTGGCTGAGGGGAAAGGAAAGCAGGAGTGAAGGGAAGGGGAAGCTGGAATGAGATCGAACTGCATGCATCGATGGTCACTTGGATTGGCACGAGTTGGCACCAAGTTGGCATAGGGGCTATACAGAGCCATGGTGGTGTGTGGAGGGACATAGGTTGATGTA
Organism: Carcharodon carcharias; assembly: GCF_017639515.1. Lineage (NCBI taxonomy): Eukaryota > Metazoa > Chordata > Chondrichthyes > Lamniformes > Lamnidae > Carcharodon > Carcharodon carcharias. The sequence continues at coordinate 132,606,892 of NC_054477.1, read as the reverse complement.
GAGGGCATGAGAGGCCATGGGGTGATGTACGGAGAGCATTGGTTGGCATAGATGGAACCTGGAGAGTGTGTGAGGGTGCAAGAGGTGAGGGCCAGCAGGCTGTTTTTTGTTTTTTATAAAATCTTGGACACTGACGGAGCACAGAGGCAGGCCTTCCACCTAGCCATCTTCCACATGAGCCAGCCTCCGCAATCATACTGACCTTCTATCCTGCTTTACCTGCTCCAAAGAGTTTCATTCTTGTCCCCCATTTGTCTGTCTAAGGAAAATGTATAATTTGCTCAATGCAACAATGTTCCTGGAAGTGTATAATAGTGAGGTGTATGAATGCATTTCATAGAATTAATGGTTAGGATAACAGCCTGAAAATTAGCACAGACTTACAAGATCCTTTTGTGGTCAACCACGCCTTCAGCTGCCCAAGACCCAAGTTCTATAAGGTGCCTCTTAAATCCTACCATTTTGACCAAGCTTTTGACGAACTGTCCTAATATCTCCATTATGTGGCACAGCATCACCATTAAGACCACCTATTTCGACCTTTGTAACATCGCCCGACTCTGCCATGCTCCAGTCTTTCTGCTCCTTAACCATGCCTTTGTTTTCTCCAGACTTGAATAATCTAATAAACTCAAGGCTGGCCTCTCACATTCTATGCTATGTAAATTTGAGGTCATTCAAAGTCTGCTGTCTGTGTCCTAAGTCAGACTAAATGACATTTACCCATTACCCCTGTGCTCATTGGCTTACACTGGCTCCCATTTAAGCAACACCTTAATTTTAAAATTCTCATTCTTGTTTTCAAGTTCCTCCATGGCCTCACTACGCCCTAACTCCATGATCTCCTCCAGCCCACAGTCCTATGAGATACCTGTGGTCCTCTCATTCTAACCTCTTGTGCAGCCCCGATTTAAATTGCTCCATCGTTGGTGACAGTGCCTTCAGTTGCCTTTGGAATACCTTTCCAATACCTCTTCTCCTCTTGACATTGCTTTCCCCCTTTAATACACATCAAAAACGCACCTCTTTGACCATGCTTTTGAACAGCGGCCTTAATAACTCCTTATGTCATTCTTTGATATATGTGTGTGATAGCCCTGAAAATCTTTGGGCTGTTTTATTATGTTAAGACGCAATACAAATTTAAGCTGTTGTTGCTTTAACTCAGATTTTAAATTCTCTCATTTGTACTGGTTTGGCTGATTCTGTCCAGATTGTATTCAAGTAACTAGTAGGAACATAATAAAATAATTAACATAATAAAATGTACCAAGGCACATCACAGGAGCTTTATAAAACAAGGTATGACAACGAGCCACATAACGTGATATTCAGTCAGATGACCAAAAACTTGGTCAAAGAAGTACATGTTAGGAAGTATCTTCAAGGAGGAAAGTGAGGTAGGGAGACAGGAAGGTGTTGGGAGGGTATGCCAGAGATTAGGGCCTAGGCAACTGAAGGCAAATGAACCAATGGCAGACTGATTAATAATCGGGGATGCTCAAGAGGCTGGGATTAGAATAATGCAGATATCACCGAGGTTTGTCGGGCTGGAGGAGATCACAGAGATAGGAAGGGGCGAGGCCATGGGTAGATTTGAAAACAAGAGGATTTTAAAATCAAGACTTTGCAGGTCAGCAAATACAGGTGTGATAGAGAAAGGGACTTGGTATGAGTTAAGACATGGGCAGCAGAGTTTTGGATGGCCTCAAGTTAATGGAGGTTAGAATGTGGGAGACCAGCCAAGAATTTTACAGGGAATATTTTTTCAACTTGCCAACTCGCTTAGCAAGTTACTGAAAATAATACATTTCCATTAGAACCAATGCGAATTTGCATTAACTTTCCTAATAATTAAATCCCCATTGTTAAAGTAATCAGACTAAAACACAGATAGAATTGGCACAGAACCATTGCTTTAAGATACCATATAAAGCTGTATTAGAATGTTACTGTGTCTAGAGGGAGGGGGGAGGGTGGAGGATTTATGGCAGCTGCTTCATCAGACAAATCATTCTATTAACCCTAAGTACAAACTTCAGCAAATTCAAAGTTGAAGAATTCCCAGACCTTGCTGAAGCAGCATATTCTGACATTTATTTATTACAGTGAAATCAAATGAACTTGAGATGCTCTACAAAATTCTAACACAATCAGGGAATCCTGACTACATCTTAAACTCATGGTTTATGCAGGCACTGAAATTTGAAGTGTGGTGCAGGGTATTTTTTTCTTTTACTATCAAAGAACTTCCTTTTGTTTACCTTGTGTAACAGGAAGGGGTTTTACAGGAAAGTTTTGTGTAATATCATGCAACAGGAAAGGGGCATTTATTAAAAATGATGGTTTTTATTCTATAAAATGCATATTATAGAAATACAATTTTTAGCACATCTGATATTAATTTTAAATAACTGTCCATTTTAGATATAAATCAGTTCTGTTGAAGGGTCATGAGGACTCGAAAGGTCAACTCTTTTCTTCTCCGCCGAGGCTGCCAGACCTGCTGAGTTTTTCCAGGTAATTCTGTTTTTGTTTTGTGCATTTTAGATCACCATTCTACTGTGAAATTGGACGCATAATTTTCACCACTATATAAATCTGCTTCCCCATTCCTACTATATCATTCCTAGGGGGAAATTCTATCTTTTTATTTTAAAAATTGCTTTTATAAATTGCTTTTCATGTCCTTGGGATATCTCAATGTGCTTTACAGCTAATTAATTATTTTGCATTGTGATCTTTGTTGTTTTGCAGGTAAACACAGTAGGAGACTTTCCACAGCAAGGTCTCATAACAGTAACAAGATGAAAGATCAGTTAATCTGTTTGTGGTGGTGTTGGTTAAGGATAGATGGGGGTCAGGATGCCAAGGACATCTGCCCTGTTATTGCTCAAGTAATGACAAATGATCATTTACATCCATCTCAGAGCAGACTGAGCTGTAGTCAAACAGATCATCCAGACTGAGTCGACTTTAACCCACCCTGCCTGGGGGCACTAAGATGGATTGATTGTTTAACAACAGCAAGGAGAACAACAACTTACAATTATATAGAACCTTTGAAGTAATAAAACATTCCAAGGCATTTCACAGGAGGAAAAGAAAACAAAGCATAACACTGAGCCCACATCAGGGGACATTGGGTCGGATTTAAAGATGGGCCTAATTAACCTATGTGACTTATCCAGTGATGGCAAAACCTCCCCTGATTAAGTGGAAGGGCAGAAAGGGCTGTCAAGGGATTCCAAGCTGCTGGTGGAGTGTTAATTAGACTCATATAATGTGCCAATTTTCACGTATTATCCCTGATCCCATTGCAATATAGTGGAGGCTCCGGGATTAAATGGGGAGAAGCATGGCTTTCCCGTGCCCTTGGATGGCCACCCAACAAACTCTGCTGGGTTTGTCAGCAGCCTCCTATGGTTCCCTCCCAATTAGGCACTCTTTGCCTGATTGAAGATCCTGGCATTAGGTAGCAGGGGTGGCCACTGAAAGCTATCCCACTGCCCTTGCCTCTGTCAATCCACCCCACTTCTCTTGCAACCCCCACCCCACATCCCCCATCCCGGCCTCACTCACCTTTGGGCTGGGGTCCCATAGTGATCCTAGGCCTTTAATGGATGCAATACCACCAGCGGCCACTGTTCCCACTGGCGCTGGTGGCATGAAGATCTAACGGCCTCTGATATTTTATATCTTGTGGTTGGGACTCGCAGTGCTGAGGACCTCAGTCATGGGGAAGGACTGCCACTCACCACTTAAGTGCCTGAAAGGCACTTGATTCCACAAGGCCACCCCCGCGGAACTGATGGGGATTCCCACCGGTTCTCTGGCCGGTGAGTGAGACTCCTGTCAGCCCAACAAAATCATGGAATTAGGTCAGATGACCAAAAGCTTTGTCAAAGAGATAGGTTTCAATGAGACTCTTCAGAGAAGAAAGCAATATAGAAAGGTGGAGAGAGTATTCCAGAGTTTGGGGCCTAGAGTTTTCATCTCTCAGGGAATTAGGGGATACGGGGAGTGAGTGGGAAAATGGAGTTGAAGCCCAAGATCAGCCATGATCATATTGAATGGTAGAGCAAGCTCTTCAGACCATATGTTCTACTCCTCTTATTTCTTCTAGCATAATTATAATAAAGACTCACATGTGGAAATATTAGGGCTGATGTCCAAAAGTTTGGTCAAAGAATTACGTTTTATGGGGTATCTTAAAGGAGGAAAGCATTGTAGGGAGGTGGAGAGATATTGGAAGGGCATTCTAGAACTTAAGGCTTAGGCAAATGAAGGGATAGCCACCAACGGTGGAAAGATTAAAATGGGGGATGCACAAGAGGCCAGAATTAGAGGAGTGCAAGTATCTCAGAAGATTGTGGGGCTGGAGGAAATTACAGAGATTTGAGGGGGGTGGGGAGGCAGGGAGTGAGACCATGGAGAGATTTTCAAACAAAAATGAGAATTTTAGAATCAAGATGTTGCTTGATCTGCAGCCAGGTTAACGAGCACAGGCGTGATAGGTGAATGGGCAACAGAGTTTTAGATAACCTCAACCTTAAGGAGGATAGAACATGGGAGACCAGCTAGAAATGTTTTGGAATAGTTGAGTCTGGAGGTGACAAAGGCATAAATGAGAGCTTTTAATGCCTGACTTATGGTGATGAAGGTGCCTGTGAAAACAGATGGGTGTCATGTGTATACGTGTAAATAAGGGTAATTAGGAACCTGAAATGATTTTAACTGTCCTGTCCAGCATCTAACCCTTGCATCCATATTAGCTCCAAACAGGTTCAGACCTACTGAGTAAAAGTAAAAGCCTTCACTTCACTTACCTTCAGGATCATGGATCTGCATGGGAGCAGCTAAAATCAAGAGTGGATAAATAGAGGGCGATGCTTGGGACTTTCACTTCACTTACCTTTTGGGAGTGGAGAGGAACCTGGACCTATGTGGGAACAGCTAAAATCAGAAGTCTTCTGGAGTTGACTGTGTTTGACAAAATTGTCAGTGACATCACAGGAACTATGTGGGTAGCACTTTTACAGAGGTGGCCACACTGCAGATTAAGAGGCCAAAAGGGAATGGGTGACCGCTAGGCAGTCATGGAGAACAAGGCAGGTAGTGCAGGAGCTCTGTGGGTCAATCCCACTGACTAAATGGTTTTTCATTTTGAATACTGGCAAGGCCGAAGGAGTTCAGCCAGAGCCAAGGCCGTGGTATCATATGTGGCTCAGCTGTACAGTAGGGGAGGAAGAAGAGTGGAAGAGCAATAGTGGTAGGGGATTCAATAGTTAGGGGAACAGACAGGCATTTCTGCAGCCATAGATGTGACTCCAGGATGTTATGTTGCCTCCATGGTGCTAGAGTCAAGGATGTTACTGAGCGGCTGCAGGACATTCTTATTGGGGAAGGTGAGCAGCCATAGGTCATGGTTCATATTGGTACTAATAACACAGGTAGAAAAAAAAATGAGGTCCTGAAAGCAAATTTTAAAGAGCTAAGAAAGGATTAAAAAGGACTTCAAAGGTCGTAATTTCAGGATTACTCCTAGTGCTAGTGAGTACAGAAATAGGAGGATAGTGCAAATGAACACATGGCTGGAGAGATGGTCCAAGAAGGAGGGCTTTAGATTTCCAAGACACTGGGAATGGTTCTGGGGCAGGTGGGTTCTGGGTCAAAGAAGGATGGATTACATCTTAGCAGGACCTGGACCAATATTCTCATGGGGAGATTTGCTAGTGCTGTTGGGGAGGGTTTAACCTAACTTGGTAATGGAATGGGAACCAGGGAGACAATTTAGATAGGAAAGAAATAAAGTTGGTAATGGTAGGAAAAAAGCAGTAAGCAAAATTGGAAGGCAGTGGAAACAAAGGCCAGCATCAAATAGGGTCAAAATTGTTAAAAAGGACAGAATTAAAGGCAGTCTATCTGAATGCATGCAGCTTTGGCAACAAGGTAGATGAATTGGTGGCACAAAAATAAGTGAATGGTATGATCTAATTGCCATTATGGAAGCATGGCTACAGGGTGACCAAGGCTGGGAACTGAATATTCAAGGTTATTCAACATTTAGGAAGGATAGACAAAAAGGACAAGGAGGTGAGATGGTGTTGTTAATAAAGGGTGAGATCAGTACACTAGTGAGAGAGGATCTTAGGTCAGAAAATCAAGGGGCAGCAAACATTGGTGGGAGTTGTTTATAGGCCACCGAGCAGTAGTGGTAAAGTAGGTCACATGTTAAATCAGCAAATTCGAGGCACCTGTAACAAGGGTAATATAGTAATCATGGGAGACTTAAATCTACATATAGACTGGGTAAACCTAATTAGCATGAATGTTGTGAAGGACTAATTCCTGGAATGTATACAAGATGATTTTTTATAACAGTATGTTGAGGAACCAACTAGAGATTGGGTTAGTTTAGATCGAATATTGTGCAATGAAAAAGAGTTAATTAATAATCTCATTGTAAAAGAACCTTTAGGGAAGAGCGACCATGGTATGGTAGGATTTTGCATTAAGTTTGAAAGTCGTGCAGTTTAATCCGAAATTAGGGTCTTAAATCTAAACAAAAGAAACTTGAAGAAGGCACTCCCTCCAATCCAGCAACTACCACATAGGCCAGTTGAAGAGGAGAAGTTACAATCCCCGATCACGCAGCAACCACAGAGACTCAGGCTTCCTTTAACTGGTTTTATTCAAGCATATGCAAGGGATTCACAATCATTCCTAAGAATGAAGACCCAGCTCCTAGATTGATTACATTTCATTATTTTTGTACTTTTTCTTATCATAATACATTTGAATACATCCAATCGGTAACCGACACACCGACTCTATCCTATTGCGTATATAAACATGTGATTTTGCTAACCAATTATTCTAAAGGCTGTATACATAATTATATTATCCAATCAAAATTAAAACATGTACGCAAACACCTTGGTTCTCACAGCTCAAGACTGTTTGTGTTTCACCAAAGCCCCCTCTTGATCTATTGTATGTCCTCCCATATCTAAGCTAAAACCATTTGCCCCTTCCCTATGTGAGAGCGGAGTATCTTAATCTGATTTATGTCCTGCTTGTGTCCCCAGTCTGAATCTCAAGGCTGTGCAATGTTCATCTGGTAATCTTCAACTCTTAATATGTTTAGCTGCCATGTCTGCCTGGAGATTTTAGGGTTTTTCAGTAAATTCTTACGTATTCTCTTTTAGCATTTTTAATTTCCCCCTAACAAACTAGAAAGGTATGAGGGGCAAGTTGCCTGTGGTAGATTGGGAAGCTACATTTAAAAGTATGATGGTAGAGAGGCAATGGCTGACATTGTTTTATATTCTTTCATGGCATGTGGACATTGCTGGCAAAGCCAACATTTGTTGCCCATCCTTAATTTCCCCTTGAACTGAGTGCCTTGCTAGGCCATTTCAGAAGAATCAACCACATTGCAATGGATCTGGAGTCAGATGTAGGCCAGACCAGGAAAGGAAGGCAGGTTTCCTTCCCTAATGGGCATTAGTGAACCAAATGGGTTTTTTACAATAATCGATGAAAGATATCATGGTCACTATCACTGAGACCACTTTTATATTCCAGATTTATTAATTGGATTTAAATTCCACCAGTTGCCTTGGTAGGATTGGAACACATGTTCCCAAAGCATTGGTCTGCGCCTCCAGATTACACATAGTGATATTACCACTGCACCACTCTCTCCCCCATTTAAAGAATTAATACAAGGTTTACAACAAATATACATTCCTTGAATGCACAAAATCTCAACAGAAGTAATCCAAATATGGTTAACAAGAGAAGTTAAAGATTGTATTAGGTAAACAAAGAGGCTTATAACATTGCCATAAAAAAGTAGTAAGCCTGAGGATTAGGAGCATTTTAGAATTCAGCAAAGGAGGGGCACAAAACTGGTTTAAAAAGGGGGAAAGTAGAATATGAATGTAAGTTGATGAGAAACAAAAAAACAGACTATAAAAGCTTCTATAAGTATGAAAAAAAAGAAAATATTAGCAAAGATGAACATGGATCCATTACCGGAAGAGACAGGAGAATTTATAATGGGGAATAAGGAAATGGCAGAAAAACTAAACAAATTCTTTGGCCGGGATTTTTTGCAGCCGCACCCGTCGTGGATGGACAGGAAATTTGGTGACCCATTGACGGGACCAGAAAATCTTAGCCTTTGCATCTGTCATCACGGAAGAAGACACAAAAACCTCCAGAAATATTAGAGAACCAAGGGGGCTAGTGAGTATGAGGAACTGAAAGAAATTCGTATTAGTTTAAAAAGTAGTTCTGGAGAAATTAAAGGGACTGAAAGTTCATAAATCCTCTGGCCCTGATGATCTGTATCCAAGTGTGTTGAAAGAGGTGATTGTAGAGAAAGCAGATGCATTGGTGATCATCTTCAAAAATTCTATAGATTCTGGAAAGGTTTCTGCAGATTGGAAGGTAGCAAATGTATCCCCACTATTTAACAAAGGAGAGAGAGAGAAAATGCTTCCTTCGGTGTTAATAGTGTGATACTCAGCAATAGTTATTATAGATGTTATTGAAGGTCAAGGGAAGATGGATGAACTTTTTTTTGTTCAATGTGGTTATTACCTGCACTTATGTAGAGTGTATGCTACCTGTAACCTGCCAAACCATGCTTTGATGTCAGTTCCTACTGGGCTCTGACATGGGTGCTTTATTATTGGAGGAATTGTGAATGGAGTTGAACATTGTAGAATCCATCATGAACAACTTCATTCCTAGCATTAGGATTGAGGGAGTATCATTGATTCAGATATTTGGGCTGAAGATGATTCCCTGAGGAGCCCATATATCCAGGGATATTGTAAAGAGCAGCTTCTGTCATCCACAAGCATTTTACTTTGAGTCAGATATGACTCCAGCCATTGGTAGCTTTCCTTTTGGTCTTCATTAACTTCAGTTTTGCTAGGGTAACATTCTCACCAAGGACAGCTACTCTCACTTCTCATTTAGCAGTCAACTCCTGCAGCCATGACTAGATCAAGGCTATGATGTTAAATGGAACTGAATGGCTCTAGAAGAACAAGAAATGAGTGTTGGTGGACATGTTATTAGTGAGTAGGTGGAACTTGATGGTAGTATTTCATGCCTCACTATTTAGTAATTACTAGGGGAACAATTTTCTCCCAGTTGGGGGAGGGGGGTTGTGCGGGGACGGGTGGGAGTGAGCGTGAATTCGATTGGCGCCCCCGATTATGTGGGCAGGCCAATTAAGGCCTGCCCAGTGTGATGCACACACCCGGAAGTGCTGTGCGCTCCCTGTGCGGGTGCAGGGGGGTGGGGGGGGAGGGGGGAGTGGGGGGGGGGGTGGGGGGGTGGGATTTCTCTGAGTCGGGGCCTGCCCTCTTATGCATGCGAAAGAGTGCACGGAGGTGCCTCAGGGAGATTAGTTTAAGTTGTGGGAAGTTTAATAAAGGTGGAAAAAAATTTAAGGACATGTCCCTTCATATGAAACTGTCACATGAACTGGGACATGTCCATTAATATTTTCAAACATTTTTATTTAATTAACAAACCCTTAATGAAACTTCATCCCGCCCGTGGATGAGGTTTCATGAAAAGTGTGAGGGCCACCTAGGCTCTTCACCTGCCTGCCGACCTTAAGGTTGGACAGGCAGCATTCTTAACAACTTTAATTAGTTTAATATTGGCATTAATAGGCCTTTGACAGTTCGGTGGGTGCGCAACTGATGCAGCTGTGCACCCGCCAAACTGACAATCTAAATGACACACGGTGATGTTGGGACGTACGCCCAACGTCATTGCGTGCTATTTTACACATCGGTGAGCAGGCCCCATCCCCACTCGCTGACGGGAAAATTCAGCCCTAGAACAGTCAATTAAGCAGATAAAGTTACCTTCTTTTGTCTTAAATAGAACGTGCATTGATAATCTACCAAATTGGATAAATGTCAGTGCCAGAGCTATACTGGGGAACTTGACAAAGAAAATGACTAGATTGAATGCACAGGTTTTCAACATTATTGTGAGAATTTGTTAGGGCACATGACTTTGTCAGGTGCAGTCCACCATCCACCACTTAATTTATATGGAGAGAAGCAAACTGAATGAACATTGGTTCATATTATGGTTGGGAGTTGGGAAAAGGCTGAACAGGTTCATCCTCTTGACAGTTTCGGCTGAAGACACCTGCAAGCAAGGTTGAGAATGGTAATGTTTAAGGTGCCTTCTCCTCCTGTCACCTGCTTGCCGACCATCTCAACCAATCTGGTGGGATCACAGGTTCAGTTTCTTGATGATAGAATCAGCTACTACATTTTGGAATGTCAAGGGTATGCATGATTTTTAAAAATCCTACTCACTAGCATCAGATGTGCTGCTCCCAATTGAGTCAGTTAGTCCTGGAATTTCTCCAATACTATTACAACACTTGCCTAGAGTTACTTTTCGGAATGGGACATGAATACTGCCCATGCTTTCTATCCAAAAGGGTGGCAAAAGGGTACAGATGTTACTTGCTCCCAATGAGCTGTTTATTAAAGACTTTAATCAGTGCAGTACAATTGTCAGCTTTTCCAACTAGCTTTTCCAATCTCCATGTAGATGAAACATTATTAAGGCACATTGATTCAAAAAGCAACTCCGTATGGTGCTGACTGTGGATCCCGAGTATATTTTCATGGGTTTTCTGGGGAAAGCATTAGAAGCTATCAGTTATTAATGCAAACCTTGTTTATTGATAGACAATGACATGAAAATGATTTAGAATAATTCTTGTGTAATTGAACTGATATTACTTTCTTTCCCTCATGACCTTCCTGGTCTTATATTGTAATCTACCATTGCAATAGCCCTTAACTTCCTCAGAGAAATTTCAAATGATATTTTATTGCTGCAAATAGAGATGTTACTGAAGCTTTTAAAGGTTTTAATCACCTTGCTATCACCTAACTAGCATCCTTGCTTTACAGTTATGCTAAAAGGTTGTTGCTTACGAGATGACTGCTTCCAGAATTAGCTAAAGTTTGTTTATGACTTCAGCTAAAGCGGCAAAGTAATCATTGACTACATATCTGCCACTAACTGTCATCTATCACAGTCACACAGACCTGTTCTAAAGTGGTTACCTGAAGTGCCATACGGCCTTCCACATTTTCTGCACCTGAAATGAAAGACAGGGACAAGGGTGAGCTTACAATGTGAAGAGAGAACAAAGAAAAAAGTGGCTGTTGAAAGCATCTACGCTTTGTCATGTGGAGTGTGTAAGGTGGAGGAAACGTAAGAAGGGAAAAAAGGCACAGTTTAAATAAACTCTGCACAATGCCTCTTCCAGCATTGCCAGCTACCTCAACTCTACTACTTCTTGTAATAGCCAATACATTTTCCTTCAGAGCGCAACATGTATACAGGTGGACTTTGCCTCCTTGTGTCTCAGACAGTGGGCAACCTTTTCCAGTAAGAAATAAGGGATTATTATCGACATCCTTGTGAGGTGCTTCGAGAGTATATCTTTCATGATACGATAGCACATTAAAAGGATATCCCCCTTTATTTTTGAAAACATGATTTTCAACTTTCAACTGACTGGAAATTTTGCAATTTGAACTGGGACAGAGCAAACTACTTAAAAATTCAAGGCCACATTCCAAAGTAAAGGTGAGAAGCCCAACAAATCGCCCTCGGGAAAATGAGAAGAGAGAGACATTTCCTATAATCCAGACACCAATCTGAGGCCTGCTCTCCTTCTCTCTCTTTTGGAATAAATGTGTCAACCAGTTCCAGAAGCCAACGCTACCATAAATTTACCAGTAAACCAAGATCTTGTAATAATTGCAACATCTAGATCTGACTGCATCCAAGAAAACAGCTAACCTTAAGTGGCCACAGCATTCAAAATCTACACCTCAAGGACAATTAAAGGACACTTAACTGCATTACTCTTTTACTTTTTTTTATTGGACTCAACCTCCCTTTATTTCTTATATGTGTGTGTGTGTGTGTGTTTTTGTGTTTGTGTATTTGTGTGTTTGTGTGTGTGTTTTTGAGTTTGTGTTTGTGTGTTTTTGTGTTTGTGTGTGTGTTTGTGTGTTTGTGTTTGCCTGAGTGACTGCATGAGGGTCGAATGTGTGATGTTGCATTTTTATTACTTTTCTGGGTTTAGTGGTTAATAAATTTTCTTTTTTGTTGAGTCAAGCAAACCCTTATTTGACTGGTTCCTTATTGCTCACAACTTAAATAGTAAATATATTCTGATTTGAAAATGGCATGTCCTCATGAACAGGAGACTCAAATCTTTGCTGTGCCCAACCAAGGAGATTGAATAGATGATATCCAGTTCACCCCTTCTCACTTGGTCATAACAAGCATGTCTGTAGTCTGTAGTGTGTCGGCTGTGTGGTGTGGAGAAGTAAGACTTGGAATAATTGTGAGAGCAGGAGTGCGGTGTATATAAGTATGGGGAGAAAGAGAGGTGGCGGGGCCAAAGATTAGAGGCTGAATATAAAGGTGCGGAAGCAAAGTGGAGATTCAAAATCATGCTAAGAGATCGGAGGCCAAGCATAATGGAGTTAGAGCGCAACAGGAATTCAAAAAACATGACATGAGACTGGAGGCCGGATATGAAAGGCAAGGAGTAGAACAGAGATCCAAAAGGTTCCCTAAGAGATTGGAGGCTAGATATAAAGGAGCATGAGCCAATCAAACACAGGAGATATTAAAAATTGACATCAGAGTAACATACCAATCAACAAAAAGAATAGATAAATAGAAAGCAGGCCGGTGAGCTGTTCATTTAATCTAAATTAATCAACTAGAAAGCAAGTCTTGATCAATTCATCAGTATACAGTCAAAAAACTAAAGCCAGTTTGATAATTTATCAGATAATTAAAATTGGTGCTCAATTAATAAATCATATAAATTGATGAATATAATTTAAAATTAAATAATAGAAGATATTAATAATACATAAATCTGAGTTTTTCAGTAAATTATGTCTCATGTCCTGGATAACCATTTGCACAGGAACTGTCAATAACTGCAGCAGCTCAAGCCATGGGTTTCAGAGCTTGAATGGGAACTGCCATCAGCATGTGTGGTGCATCTGTGAAGTTGTGGATTTCACATTTATAGATATGGTCACCACACAGTTTAAGAGTGTGCAGACAGAGGGGGAATGGTGATCATCAGGCAGTCAAGCGAGGCCATGGAGGGAGTTTCCTGAGTACATCTTGTTCCATTACATTACTGAATCTATTATTTCGATCACCAACTGGTGGGAAAGATGTAGAGGAATAAGTTTCCAAGGAACTTACAGAGAGGCGCAAGGATTATAGAGTAGTAATAATGAGGAGTTTAATTATCCTAATATAGGCTGGGATAGTAATAGTTTTTTTTATTCAGTCATGGATGTGGGTATCACTGGCCTCATGAGTATTTATTGTCCATCCCTAATTGCCCTTGTTCATAGGAAATTTAAGAGTCAGCCACATTGCTCTGGTTCTGAAGTCACTTGTAGGCCAGACCAGGTAAGGAGGGCAGTTTTCCTTCCGTAAAGGACATTAGTGAACCAGATGGGTTTTTACAACAATCAGCAATGGTTTCATTGTCTTCATCAGACTTTAAATTCCAGATTTTTATTGAATTTAAATTTCATCTGCTGTGGTGGGATTCAAACCCAGATCACCAGAGCTTTACCCCTGAGTCTCTAGAATACTAGCCCAGTGACAATACCACTATGCCACTGCCTCCCCAATGTAAAGGGCAGAGAGAGGCAGAAGTTTCTAGAGTGCGCTCAGAAAAAAAAAATGATATCTCTATTTTTGCAGTGCAACAAGCAAGATCTGTTTCTGGAGAATAAGGTGGGTTAAGTGGATCACGTGTCAATAGAGGAACTTTCAGAGAACAGGGATCATAACATTGTAAGGTTTAGGTTGCCTCTGGAAAAGGACAAGGAGCAATCTAAATGAAAAATAATTAACTGAGGGAAGACACACTTTGTTGGAGTGAGACAAGATCTGGCATAGATGAATTGGAATCAAAGATCAGCAAATAAAACTATAACAAAACAATGGGTTTTCTTTAAAGAGAAGATGGTTCATGTAATAACTTGATGGAGCATCAGGTTTGGTGAAGAAAAGGCTAAACTTTATTTAGGAGACATGTAGAGGTGATTGCATGCTAGACGGGATCTCCCTGTCAGAAGTCCCACCCACAGAATTACTCACGCAATAAGTTTATTGGTTGAAGCCTCTGTAATCGCATCACATGATGAGTGATTGACAGGAGGGAGGAACAATACATCTGGTTACCACACTTATTCCCGCTTTATGTTTCTTGCATTTACAATTAAAAAAATGTCAGAAAAGCCAGCAAACACTTGTGCAGTCTCTGGCGATTACAAACCAAGTCCCTGAGCAGTTGAACCAGGTAGCTTCTGGTGTTGCTTGCAAAGGGAACAGTATTTAACCATGCTCCCAATGTCACTGCAACAAAAACAGAATTACCTGGAAAAACTCAGCAGGTCTGGCAGCATCGGCGGAGAAGAAAAGAGTTGACCTTTCGAGTCCTCATGACCCTTCGACAGAACTTGAGTTCGAGTCCAAGAAAGAGTTGAAATATAAGCTGGTCCCCCCCCTCCACACACCTTAAACCAGCCTATATTTCAACTCTTTCTTGGACTGGAACTCAAGTTCTGTCGAAGGGTCATGAGGACTCGAAACATCAACTCTTTTCTTCTCCACCGATGCTGCCAGACCTGCTGAGTTTTTCCAGGTAATTCTGTTTTTGTTTTGGATTTCCAGCATCCGCAGTTTTATTGTTTTTATCTCAATGTCACTGTCTATTCCTGGCCATCTGACATAGCTACATGCCAGCAACTTCATCTTCAAGACACCTGAGTGTGCACCTTGCCAAGAGTGACTCTCTACCCTGTGGACCACAACTCTTAAACCCCACAGCAAAATTGCATTTTGACAGCTCAATTCAGTGTCACCAGACACAAGTGTTCTTGGCCATCTTTCTAAAAAAAAGTCTTTGACTTTTGACAGTACTATGTCTCTGTTCATCCAATTCTTGATCTGTTTGGCACATACAGGTGATGATCCAAGAAATTTAACAATAACACTAACTCTTGTGGAACTGATGTAATGACAAGACTACCCGGTAATGGAAGATGACTAAATACATCTGCATTGGCTACATGTGAGCCAGGGCAGTACATGAATGTGTGCTCATAGGCTGATAGTGTGTCAAAGGCCAATGTTGGATTCTCGCCGAAGCTATAGGCAGAATAGCTTTGTCTTCGCTGAACAAACCTGTCAGCAGCTTATGGTTGGACACAATTGTAAAATTTCACCTGTGTAGGTATTGCTGAAACTTCTTGACACCAAATACAACCGACAATCCTTTTTCCAACTGAAAGTAGCCCTTTTCAGCTTGGGAAAATGTTCTTGAAATGTAGTCAATAAGTCTTACTGACCCGTCCTCCATTTGATGTGATAGAACGGCTCCTACACTAGAAGGAGAAGTATCACACATCAACACTAGCTCTTTAGATAGGTCATAATGTACCGACCAGTGTGATGAATAAAACAGTTTATTTGTTGTTACAAAGGTTGCTTCTTGTTGTGAACCCCATGACCAGTGGTGGTGCTTCCTCAGCAACAAATGTAGTGGTGCCAGTACAGTGGATAGATTAGGTAAAAAATGGCTATGCTAATTAATCATACCTAGGAAAGATTTAAGCTCTTTCACATTAGAGGGTGATGGTGCATCTTTAATTGCTTGGACCTTGTCTCCAATTGGATGCAACCGCATAGAATCCACTCCATGACCTAGGTAGGTTACCTCCACTCGAAATGTGCATTTTTCTCACTTCAAGTGCACACCTGCTTCCATAAATCTTCTCAGTACTTCCTGAAGGTTGGCTAAAAGTTCAGCTTTCGTCAGTCCAGTGATGAGAGTAAACAATCACGCATGAAAGTCCCTGCAGGAGACTCACCATGGATCACTGAAAAATACCACATGCTGATGAAACTCCAATAGCTAATCGGGTATACTGGTAGAGGCCTTTATGTGTATTAATTGTCAGGTATTCTCTTGACATGCTATCCAATTCCAATTGTTAAGAGGCATGACTCATGCTTAGTTTTGCATATGGCTTGCCTCCTGCTAACATTGTTTCTAGGAGTGGAGTATTTGTCTAACTTTGCTGTTTTGTTGACTGTCAGTTTGTAGTCACCACATATATGTATAGTCTAGCCTGGCTTGACAAATGGGACTATGGGAGTTGCCCACTCAGAAAACTGGACAGGCTGAATTATTCCCAAGCTTTATAACCTACACAACTCTGCTTCCATTTTTTCTTTTGTTGACTAAGGCACTGGTCTGGCCTTGAAGAAATGTGGTGTTGCCTGGGGCTTGATGTGCATTTTAGCTTGCACACCCTTCAGTTTTCCCAATTCACCTTGAAAAACAGTGTCATATTTCTTCAAGAGCTCTAGAATTCCATTGAACTTCAAATTGAATATTTCTGACCAGTCAAATTTTATTTTCTGCAGCCAGTCTCAACCAAAAAGACTGGGTCCCTCCCCCTTGACAATTATCACAAGCAGTTGGGCTGTCTGTTGTTTGTAGCAGACTGGGACAGCAGCAATGCCTTTGACCTGAATGGACTCTCCAGTGTAAATTCTCAGCTTTTTGACCATGAAATCCCTCCTTAGCCCCTACCTATTGCTGGCCTTCTATCCAGCTTCACCTGCTCCACCCCAATTAAACAGTGTAAAATTCATCAACTCTTTATTTTTCTTTAGCTCTGAAGAAGGGTCGAATGGATTTGAAATGTCAACTCTGTTTCACTCTCCACAGACACTGTCAGACCTGCTAATCTTTTCCAGCATTTCTGATTTTATTTCAGATTTTCAGCATCCGCTTTTATCGAAGTGTTTAATTCACTGCCATTTCTCTCCCAGGAATACCTACCTTGAAGAAGCTCTGCTCTTCTCTCCGACAGGATTTCCGTTTGTCTCTTTTGCCCTGTTCACCTTCATTGCTTTCCATTTCCCTCCTGGTGTTTGACAAGGTGATTACCAATACTCGCTTTCACAGCTATTTTTCCTTCCTCAGCGACTGTCTCCATCTCCAACTTACCCTACGTGGATTCCAATTGAAGTTCCATCCCTCATTGTTCGAATCCACCCAGGATCTCCAGAACATACAATATTGTTCGGGCTACTGTTTCCACTGCATCCTGAGATCCACACTCAATGCCATGCACCGCAATATGAACACACTCGGCCTCTCCCTCCGGCAGCACAAACTCATCCTCTCTCAAAGCTGTCCTTGTCCCCAGTTTCATTTTATTCTTCATCTGATCTGACATCTTAACAAGGAACCTTTTCTCTTCCTTTCAGGTGTTAAGGAATGAAAGGTCCAACAACTTACTGATACCAATGCCCGTCCAGGACCCTCCATCACTTCCCATCCCTCTGATCCCATCTGTTCTTCTAATCCCAGCCCTTGCCATGTATTCACCATACCCTTTGACCTTCCCCTCTTTGATGCTGACTGTTCTGCACTCAGCAAAGGACTTAGTTTCATACCCATATGTCCTCACCTCAATGAATTCCGGGCTCGGCTCAATGCTAATGATCTTCTTCTGCCGCCTTCGTCTGCAATGGTCATCTCGGTTTCTCTGTTCCTCTCACCCACTCCAACCTGTCTTCCTTCTGAATTGCTGAACTCTGTTCTCTTAGGCCCAACCCTGATTTGTCAAAACTGCCGACAAAGGTGGTGCTGTTGTTGTCTGGCGCACTGACCTCTAATTTGCAGAGGCTGAGCACCAAGTCTTAGTTACTTCTTACCTCCCCTGGAACATGCCCCCACCACCAAACATCACGCCCACTGTTTCCAGGACTATCACTGACTTCACTTCCTCTGGAGATCTTCCCTCCACAGCTTCCAACCTCATAGTCTCTCAAACCTGACAGCCCTCTTCTACCTCCTTCCAAAAATCCACAAACAGGACTGTCCCAGAAGTCTGATCATGTCAGCCTGTTCCTGCTCTGTGGAACTCATTTCTTCCTGTCATGACTCCATTCTTTCTCCCCTTGTCCAGTCTCCTCCCACCTACATCTGCAATTCCTCTGATGCCCTACATCACATTAACAATTTCCAGCTCCCTGGCCCTAACTGCCTCCTCTTCACCATGGGCGTCCAATCCCTCTACACCTCCATCCCCCACCAGATGGTCTGAGGACTCTCTGCTTCTTCCTCGAACAAAGGCCTGAACAATCCCCATCCACCACCACTATCCTCTATCTGGCTGAACTTGTTCTCTCACTGAAAGATTCCTCCTTAAATTCGTCTTGCTTCCTCCAAATAAGAGGTGTGGGTATGGGTACCTGCATGGGCCCCAGTTATGCCTGTCTCTTTATGGGGTATGTGGAACATTCCTTGTTCCAGTCCTGCTCAGGTTCCCTCCCACAACACCTTTTTCAGTACATCAACGACTGTTTCAGCACTGCTTCATGCTCTCGACTGTGCCTGGAAAAATTTAACAATTTTGCTTCCAATTTCTACCCCTCTATCACGTACACATGGTCCATCTCCAATACTTCCCTTCCCTTCCTTGACTTCTCTGTCTCAATTTCTGGTGATAGACTATCCATTAATATTCATTACAATCCCACCGGCGCCCACAGCTACCTGGCTACAGCTCCTCACATCCTGCTTTCAGTAAGGACTCTATCCCATCCTCTCCGTTCCTTCGCCTCCTTCACGTCTGATTTGGTGATACCACCTTCTAAAACTGTGCTTCTGACATGTCTTCCTTCTTCCTTTACTGAGATTTCCCACCCACTGTAATTGACAGGGCCCTCAGCCATGTCTGACCCATATCCCATGCCTTTGCCCTCACACCTTCCCCTCCCTCCCAGAACCATTATAGGGTCCCCCTTTCCCTCGCTTTTCACTCCACCGGCCTCCACATTCAAAGAATTATCCTCAGCCATATCCGCCAAATCCAGCATGATGCCACCACTAAATGCATCTTCCCCTCATCTCCACCATCAGCATTCCATAGGGACCATTCTTTCCTGGTCCCTGGTCCACTCCTCCATCATCCCCAACAACTCATCCCATTCCCACGGCACCTTCCCATGCAATCAAAGAAGGTGCAATACCTGCCCCTTTACCTCCTCCATCCTCACCATCCAAGGGCCCAAACATGCCTTTCAAGTGAAGCAGTGCTCCACTTCTACCTCCTTCAATTTGGTCTACTGCATTCGCTGCTCCCAATGCAGTCTCCTCTACACTGGGGAGACCAAATGCAGACTGGGTGACTGCTTTGCAGAATACCTTCAGTTTTTCCACAAACATAACCCTCTTGCTTGCCTTTTCAACACACCATCTTGCTCTCATGCCGACATGTCCGTCCTTAGCCTACTGCAATGTTCCAATGAAACCCAACGCAAACTGGAGGAACCACACCTCATCTTCTGATTAGGCACTTTACAGCCTTCTGGATTTAACACTGAGTTCAACAACTTCAGACTATGAACTCTCTCCTCTATCTTCACCATTTTTTTAATTGCTTTTTATTTTTTATCCACACTGAATTTTATTTTTATTTTTACTCTTTGTCATGAAGCTGTTAATGTTTGTAATATTTTGGAAATATTTTTCTTTTAAAATAGAGGTTAAGTCTATGGGCTGCTGTTGTCTTAATGGAGATTAATTTGGGAATTTGTTAACCGTTATGATAGTACAGGTGTATATATATTTTAACCTGTCTAAATTAATAAAACGTTTCATGTAGTTTAATGTAAAACCTTGAGAACTGGTGGTCTGATTCCTGAATCTAGAGTCACATCTCAAACATAACACTTAAAATTATAGGTTATGACAGTTGTTTAAAGTTTCCTTCTGGGATTTTTAAATAACTCCACTTTAACAACTGCATCGGTCATAATATCTTTTATTATTGTTTTATCCTTTTTTATCCCCTATTTACCCCTTTTTGTAGTCTTTTTCCCCAACCAACACTCCCTCCCCCCACCTCACCCCCTAAAGTTACTTGTTCCATGTTGTTCTTTCACAGAGTGCTTCTGCTATTAACACATTCTGCTTTCTTACCATTATGCCACTATCAGCACCTTCTTTAGCCTTTACCACTACCATTAACATCCCCTTTGTCTTTTTGTGCATGATATCTTTGTCAATCTCTCCTCATCCCCCACCTATCACTTGCCTTCTATCCATCTTCACCAGCTACATGCCCCTTAAACAGCATAAATTTCATCACATTTCTACTTCTTTTTACCTCTGAAGAAGAGTCATACAAACTCGGAACATTAACTCTGTTTCCCTCTCCACAGATGCCGTCAGACTTGCTGAGTTTTTCCAGCATTTTCTGTTTTTATAACAGTTGTTGAAGCACCGGTATCCACTCCCATCTGCAGTTGGTTGCGATTCTCTTGCATTGTCACTGTATTGGGCTCAGATTTAATAGCAGTCACATGATACATAGAGTATGCATCAGTAGCAGCATCCTCAGTCTTTGCTGTATCAGTTAGCCCAATTGGATTTGTTTGTAGTTTTGTTGTTTGCCTATCCTTTGTTCTGCACTGCCTAACCAGGGGTGCTTTCCTGTGACAATAATTGCATTCTACCTCTTTGAATCTACAAATGTCTGCTCCATGATTGCCTCCAAATCTGTAGCAAATGGGTATCTTGCTAGTTGATGTGTTACCAGAAGGCTTCCTAAGTTTTTGTACAGTGGGCATAGAATCGCATTTAAAATCTCTTGCTGTTGTTCGTGCCATGCTCAGTGGCAGGTTCCCGTCCAACATGGAGTATGGCGCCATTATCGACATGCTGCAAAGCCTGTGAATTTTTCGTGGCACTCACTACAGCGAGAGAAAGTTCCAGGGTGTGTTTGAAATCAATGTCAGATTCGGCTAGTAAGCAGCACTGTATGGCATCGTCCTTGGCTCCACGTACAGGTCTGTCCCGCAGCATATCATTCAAGGCATCCCCAAACTCTCAGTGTTCGGTTAACTGTTTCAGATTCACTGAACAAAAGGAGGCAGTGGGCTATCCCTAGAAACTAACTCTCAAATTAAACTTGAAGCACTGCTTGATCACAGACAGCTTGGGCTGAAAGTGCAATTTC
This sequence comes from Carcharodon carcharias, assembly GCF_017639515.1. Taxonomy (NCBI): domain Eukaryota; kingdom Metazoa; phylum Chordata; class Chondrichthyes; order Lamniformes; family Lamnidae; genus Carcharodon; species Carcharodon carcharias. Next base: position 132,585,716 of record NC_054477.1, on the reverse strand, counting down.
ATGAGTTCCATTAACTCAATGTACGGTTTAGAACTGGGCGCGTCCGGGGCAGTCAGGTTTTGAATCAGGTTATACCCTTTGCTTCCACCTGCACTTAGTAGGAAAGCTTTACATTTCTCTTAGACGATAATTTCATTCTCAGTGAAGTAAAGCCAGAAGCACTCAACATACTGGCTCCAATCTTCAATGTTAACATCATATGGATCGGTTCTTCCAAACAGAGGAATGACTGGTAAGTATTTTTTTAAACTTCATTTTACTCACAACAACCAGGACGAAGTACGCAACAGAAATTGGTTTTATCCTCGTCGCCAAATATAATAACTTGATGGAACAGCAGGTTTGGTGAAGAAAAGGCCAAACTTTATTTAGGAGACATATAGAGGTGCTTGCATGTTAGACGCGATCTCTCTGTTGGAAGCCCCGCCCACAGGATTATCCATGCAATAAGCTTATTGGTCGAAGTCCCCCTAATTGCATCACAAGATGAGTGACTTGCAGAAGGGAGGAATAATACATCTGGTAGTTCAGGTACAGTTAAGGTACATTCCCATGTGAGAGAAAGGTAGGGTAAATAAATCCAGAGCTCCCTAAATGACAAAAGCGATAGAGGGTAAGATGAAGCAGAAAAAAGGTGCATACAACAGAAGTCAGGCAGATAACACAACTGAGATTCGGGCTTGATATAGAAAGTTCAGAGGGAAAGTGAAAAAACAAATTAGTCAAGTAAAGACAGAGTATGAGAAGAGACTGACAGCTAACATATAAGGGAAACCAAAACGACTCTATAGGCATATAAATAGTAAAAGGATGGTGAAAGGAGGAATGGGGCTGATCATGGAACTAAAAGGGGATTCTTGCATGGATACAGGAGGCATGGCTCAGGAAATAAATTTGTACTTTGCATCTGTCTTAATCAAGGAAGACATATTGCCCAAATTATAGTGAAAGGGAAGGCAGTTGAGACACTGGATAGGTTAAAAATGAATAAAAAATGGGTAGGCTGGCTGTACTTAAAGTTAATAAGTCACCAGTGCTAGAGGAGATGCATCCAAGATTACTGAGGAAGGTAACAGTGGAAATTGCCAACACACTGGCCATAATTTTCCAATCCACCTTAGATGCAGGGGCAGTGCAGAGGACTGGAAAATTGCAAATGTTATACCCATGTTCAAAAGGGTGAGAATAAACCCAACAAGCACAGCCAGTCAGCTTAACCTCAGTGGTAGAGAAACTTTTAGAAATGATAATTTGGGACAACATCAACCGCCCCTTGAGTTCAGATTTTTTTGAGGGAAAATCTTGTTTAGTTAACTTGCTTGAGCTTTTTGAGGTGAGGTGTGAGGTAACAGAAAGGGATGGTGATAATGCAGTTAATGTGGGATACATGGACTTCCAAAAGGCATTTGATAAAATGCCACATGACAGGCTTGTTAGCAACGTTAGAACTCATGGAATAAAACGGAAAGTAGCAGCATGGATATGAAATTGGCTGAGTGACAGGAAACAAAAATATAAAAGTATATAATGGGGGTCCCCAGGGGAACTGCTTTACCCTGTTTTTTTCATATTTATGAAGGACCTAGACTTGGGTGAACAGGAGTGAAAGACACAAAACTTAGAAGCATTGTGATCTTTGAAGAGGACGTATTAAACTTCAAAAGGGCATAGACAGGCTGGTGGAATGGGCAGACAACTGGAAAATGAAATTTAATGCAGAGTAGTATGAAGTGATTCATTTTGGTAGGAAAAATATGGTGAGGCAATAAAAAAAAAAGGTAAAATTTGAAAGGGGATGCAGGAACAGAAGGATCTTGGGTTATATGCGCACAAATCAGTGAAAGTGGCAGGTCAGGTTGAGAAAGCAATTAATGAAGCATATAGGATTCTGGGTTTTATAAGTAGGGGGAAAGGGTATAAAGGCAAGGAAGTTATGATAAATCTGTCTAAAATATTGGTTCTGTCTCAACTGGAGTGTTGTGTCCAGTTCTGGACACCACACTTTAGGAAAGATATGAAGGCATTCGAAGGGACGCAGAAAAGATTCATAAGGATGGTTCCATGTATGAAGAACTTCAGTTATGTGGATAGATTGGAAATGCTGGAGCTGTTGGAGAAGCAGTTTAATAGAGCTGTTCATGAGGGGGCTGGACAGAATAAATCATGAGAAACTGTTTCCATTGGCAAATGATCGAGAGCTAGAGAACACTGATTTAAGGTGTACTGGCAAAAGAAGCAACGGCAACATGACAAATATATTTTGTGCAGTGAATGTTTAGGATTTAGAGTGCACTGCCTGAGAGTGTTCAAGTGAGGCCTTCAAAAGAAAATGTGATAATTAACTGAAGAGAAATGAAATTTGCAGGGCTACAGGGAAAAGGTTGGGATGGGGGTGCTGGGACTAGGTGAATTGCTCTTGCAGAGCTAACAAGCCTGGTCCTGCAGAGAGCTGGCACAGATACAGCGGGCCGAATGCCCTTCTTCTGTGCTTTAACCATTCTATGATTCTAGGGGCAGAATTTTATGTCCTGCAGGCGGGCGTGCACCTGACTCGATTGGACATAAAATCACGCAAGATGATATCAGGCAAGCTTCCCAATGTCATAGTGCACTTGTGTGATATTTTGCTTGGCAGGCACGCATAAAAGTCAGAAGCGCTCCCGCTGACAATTAAGTGGGCAATTAAGACATTAACGGCACAGTTGTCTCTGATTTTTCATGGCCCATCCAACCTATGGTTGACGGACGGGTGAATCAGTCACGTGGCCTTTACATTTTTCACGAAACCTCATCCAAAGGCAGCATGAAATTTCCATTATGAAATAAAATAAAAATAAATATCTGTGGACAGTATTTTTATGAGGCATGCTTTCAGGTGCTGGATTGTGATTCATGGTCATTTGTTTTCAGCTTTTTACATCTTTATTTAATTATTTGCAGGTCTGTAGGTCCGAGGTAGCTGTCTGTCTTCAGGGAGCTCCCTTGCAGTGCTCACCCACGCCTGCAGCATGTCATCGCCCACCCTCTTCCTGCCCCCACCCAGGCAGCGCTGAGCTTTTCAGCACGTGTTTCACACTGGCTAGCTGTTAATTGGCGAGCCAGCATGAAATTGCGGTCGGAGGCCGATCGCAGTTGGCGGTCCGTTTCCCGGCCGTTCCCAGGCCCGCTGAGATTGCGCGCGCCCGCCAGGGGTAAAATTCAGGCCCAAGTGAAGTGTCGTACAGTAATGGCAAGAAATTGAAAGGAAGCAGGGCATAGTAGTACAAGTCAGAGAGAGAAATATACATCCCAACATCCTGGGCTAGATTTGAATCTAAGCTTCAGACGTGAAGGAAGTGTCTAAACTCTTCAGCTGCCAAGTGCTAACTGAAAGGTTTAAATCCAGTCTGTGCATTTTATAAAGTTGCCCTATATCATGGCATTTTTGATATAATACTGCAGTAATTTCCCTTCAAGTAAAGAACGTTTCCTTAATGCATGCTTCATTCACGTTTTAGTTAGGTTCTAGAAGACATTCTTAACAACGATATTTACCTGTCACGTCTAAATTTGGAAACAAAAGCAACTCAGAACTGAACTTTAATGTCCTCAGATGAATCCTTACTTTACACAAAGGCCAAAAAGGAGCATGCCAGATTTTTTTCCAAGAACGATCTGCATCTTTCAAATGAAAGCATTACTCAGTTGGACACTCAGTTGCAAAGCAGCCTTGCAGCACAATAGTTAGTCACCTTACCATTGAAAACACACAACATAAAAGGTTAATCATCTACTGAATTTCTCAAACTCTGCAGAAGATGTTGCAAAAGAACAACAATGCTGTTCAAAGCAATTTTGAAACAAATATCATGTTTGTTCTCAACTGGCCATGTGCATTGTTTAATGTTTAAACATTCAGAAACTATTATGCTGGTAAATTTGTATTGCTTTTAATTAATGATTGCATGATTCTGCAAACTAAGTACCATTTTTATCACCTGTGTGATGACCAATAAAAGGAAGCACTTGCAGCCTTTGCCATAGTCACACAGGATCACACATGCAACTTTGAGATGAGCCATTCTGGTACTGTGGCAGGGGCATAAATCTGATTGGACGACATTCAAATGGAGTTGCAGGAAAGGTCGATGTGGATTTGAGAAGTGACAACATGTTTAATGACTTTTGAAAAGGAAAGTATATTGGATATGGGCCAATAATTTTCAAGGACAGAGAGGTCAAGGATTGCTTTTTGATGAAACAAACAATAATGACACATTCAAGGAGAGAGGGGCAGTATCTGAAGACAGAGGATGGTAAAAACAATATCAGCTAACATGGAGGCCAGGAAGGAAGTTGGGAAGTCAACATTTTAGCGGAAATAGGGTCAAGAGGGCAGGAGGTGGGCCTCCTTTGCAGAAAGCATGAGGCGAGATTGAAGAGAAACTAGGGAAAGATGTGACTTCAAAACTAGAGCAAGAGGGAACTTTAGAGGAAGTTTAGTCCAGTGAAAGGAGAGAAGTAGGCAATGCAGCTGGTCAAATGATTACAATCTTAGTGACAAAGACGTCCATGTTGTTTGGGATAGATTTGGAACAGATCTAGCAACTCAAAACTGGACATCCGTGAGGCACTGTGGGCCATCAGCAGCAGCAGAATTGTACAAAGCCACAATCTGTAACCTCATGGCCCGGCAGATCCCTCCACTCCGCCACTTCTATCAAGCTGTAATATTCAGGTCAATTGGCTTGTTAACAAGATCAATTACCCATTAATGTTTTTTTTTAAATGGCGGGCAGGCTGCCGATTTCGGCACCTTCCTGTCTACCCTTTTATGGGTAACAAGCATATTGACGTCGGGTTACGACCCAATGTCATCATGCCAGATTTTATGCATGTGCAGGATGACAACAGTCCCAATTCGTGAAAGTAAAATAGGCATTTATCTTTATTCCTGGGCTAACACAATTCACAAAATCCATTTTGCAAAGTTCCTTTGTTTGTTATGAATCCTTTTTCTGTTGTACCAAAAATACAGGTAATAATATCAAACAGAAAACAAAATGTAGTCACTATCTTTTTACAGAAGTTTCACTTAAATTGCATAATTCAAAGCTTAGTCACATAAAAATTATGTTTGTCCATCTGGCTACATGCTGATAATTTTATTTTCTCTGAGTTCTGAAAGAAGCATGTCCACTCTATTCCATTCAAATCATTAACAAGATTTGCCATGTAAGAAAGTGGATTCCATTCATAGACAATTTTTAAAGTTCAACATTTTAAATTCAAGGCCAAAGAAAGCATTTATTTTCTTATTTGTCATGCTGTGTTCCACTTTGAAATACTAATCAAGTGCAAGAACTTATCCTTGAAAATCAGTTTTTCATTAAGGATATCTCTAGTTAATTGTGCCAGACACAACGCAAAAGCACGGTAGCAAAGACATTTCTCAGGAAATAATTGAAGCAGACTGCAAAAAGGAGAAGTTGCAGAGGAAATTAACAATTTGAATTGCATCTGCACACGTGAAAGGTTGGTGTGAGCAGAGCACAGCTAGGAAAGCTATAATCGACTTCAAAATTACCATAAATGTTACAAACGGTGGTTAAAAAAGAATTAAAATCTAAATGCTGTGAAAATTGCCTTTTCTTGTGGCACATTATTTCCAGACTGTCAGTTTTTATTTTGCTCAGCTATCTAAGTGCCTAAATTACAGTTCATTTTGTCCGAACAAATTCAGAGTACATCTACAAAAGCTGTATTCTGGGACCCTAAAAGGCTGAAAATTATGTTTTGATCTTCAAAGTGAGAGCTGAACAATTATATGTGTATATCCAGATCATATAATATATTTTAAATGCTGCAAGAATATTTGCATGAATTGCAAGTTTCCATTATAATGCTTTCTGGTGACACTATTGCTATTTATAAAAAATCATGATGCACTAAATTTAGTGAAAATATGTCTAAGGGTGACAGGAGACAATTGTGGACAAAGGTTATGGGCATCATATATCTTTATTTTTCTAGATCACATACTATGATCTCAACAACTTGTGACAGGTCATATAACATCGATGTTTCTATCATTTGAAAAATCCATTTGTTAGCATTAGTTAAAATGACTTTTACTATACAAAAAAGTAAATTGATCTTCTATTTTCCGACCAAGATACCTTCACTGCTTTCCTCCCTCAGCATCTGCACTTGAGTGACTTCTCATCCCTCAGTGATTTGAACCTCCATTTCAATTCATCTTTCATTGCCCTCCATTACTTTCTCCCTTTATATAAACTTCTCTTACTCATATTCACTGCTACTTCCTTGGCCTTGCCAACTCATGTGGCCTCGCTATTCCCATCATGTCAATCACAGATAAGGCCATCTTAGATCACTCTCGTGTATCGCTCTCCACTCACAACCCCCTTCTCCCTTCCAACCTGAATTCCTTCTTTATCTGTCCTGGAGAAAAAAAAACTCTAGCAATTCATTTGCAACTGCACTCTCAAAATCCCAATTGTCCTCCAACAATGCAATGTTTCCCCAGCTGCTGATATGTGCAAACACAGCCTCAAATCCACCTTTCGTGTCCGAGTCCCAATTTAAACCATTACTTTTAATCGCTCTGACCATTCACCCTGATATGGCCCTCATCTCTGCTCATTTAAGTCCAGGAGATGCAGACTTAACTGAATATGGCAGAGAACCGGTTTAACAATTCCTTACAAATCTGGATGGACCACGTAAAGCATTATCAGTCCTGCTCTCATCTGCCAAAATTGTTCATTGTTCCAGGATCATTCTGGAATGCAAGGATATCCCTGTTTTCTTTTCTCTACTGCAAGTCATCTTTGTAAATCCCTCCCCGTGTCCCCTCCACCCTCACCTCCAACAACATTTGTGAGGTGCTCATTTTTAAAAATTCTTTTTGTGGGGAGTGGGCACCACTGAAAGGCCAGCATTTTTATTGCCAATCCCTAATTGCCCTTGAGAAGGTGGTAGTGAGCTGCCTTCTTGAACCACTGCAGCCCATGTGGTGCAGGTACACCCACAGTGCTGTTAGGGAGCAAATTCCAAGATTTTGACCCAGTGACACTGAAGAAATGGTGATATAGTTCCAAGTCAGGATGGCATGTGGCTTGGAGGGGAACTTGCAGGTGGTGGTCTTCCCACACATCTGCTGCCCTCGTACTTTCTAGGTGGTAGAGATCATGGATTTGGAAGCAGCTGTTAAAGGAGCCTTGGTGATTTGCTGCAGTCGATCTTGTAGATGGTACACACTGCTACTGCTGTGCATTGGTGGCAAAGGGAGTGGGTGTTATAGCTGGTGGATGGGATGCCAATCAAGCAGACTGTTTTGTCTGGGATGGTGTTTAGCTTCTTGAATGTTGTTGGAGCTGCACTCATCCAGGCAAGTGGGGATTATCCATCACACTACTGACTTGTGCCTTGTAGATGGTGGACAGGCTCTAGGATGTCATGAGGTGAGTTACTCACCACATATTTCCCAGTCTCTAGCCTGCTCTTGTAGCCACAGTATTTATATAGCGGGTCGAGTTCAAGATTTGGTCAATGGTAACCCCCAGGATGTTGATCATGGGGGATTCAGTGATGGCAATGCTCTGAATGTCAAGGGGAGATGGTTGGATTTTCTCTTGTTGGAGATGGTCATTGCCTGACACTTGTGTGGCATGAATGCTACTTGCCATTTATCAGCTCAAGCTGGAATGTTGTCCAGGTTTTGTTGCATTTGGGCAGGGACTGCTTCAGTGTCTGAAAGGTTGTGAATGGTACTGAACATAGTGCAATCATCAGGGAACATCCCCACTTCTGACACTGTGATGGAGGGAAGGTCATTGATGAAGCAACTGAAGATGGTTGGGCCTAGGACACTATCCTGAGGAACTCCTGCAGTGATGTCCTGGAACTGAAATGATTGATCTCCAACAATCACAACCATCTTCCTTTGTGATAGGTATGACACCAACCAGTGTAGAGTTTTCCCACATTGACACCAGTTTTGCTAGGGCTCCTTGATGCCACACTCCTTGATGTCAAAGGCAGTCACTCTCACCTCACCTCTTGAGTTCAGCTCTTTTGTCCATGTTTGAACTAAGGCTGCAATGAGGTCAGGAGCTGAGTGACCCTGGTGGAACCCAAACTGAACGTTAGTGAGCAGGTTATAGCTGAGTAAGTGATGCATGATAGCACTGTCGATGGCTGCTTCCATCACTTTGCTGATGATTGAGGGGAGATGAGGTGGTAATTGGCCAGGTTTGATTTGTCCTGCTTTTTGTGGACAGGACATAGCTGGGCAGTTTTCCACATTGCTGGGTAGGTGCGAGTGTTGCAGCTGTACTGGAACAGCCAGGATAAGGGCGCAACTAGTTTTGGAGCTCAAGTCTTCAGTACTATTGTTGGAATGTTGTCAGGACCCATAGCCATTGCAGTATCCTGTGCTTTCAGCCATTTCTTCATATCATGTGAAGTGAATTGAATTGGCCGAAGACCGGCATCTGGGAATCTCAGAAGGTGGCCGAGATGGATTATCCACTTGGCACTTCTGGCTGAAGGTGACTGCAAATGCTTTAGCCTTGTCTTTTGCACTGATGAACTCGTCTCCCCCATCATTGAGGATGGGGATATTTGGTGGAGCCCCTTCCTTCAGTTATTTGTTTAACTGCCCACCACCAGTCGGGACTGGATGTGGCAGAATGGCAGACTTAGATCTAATCCATTGGTTGTGAGCTAGCTTAGCTCTGTCTATCACTTGCTGCTTTCACTGTTTGGCATGCAAGCAGTCCTATGTTGTAGCTTCACCAGGTTGACACCTCATTTTTAGGTATGCCAGATGCTGTTCTTGGCATAGGAGGGCCTTGCACTCTTCATTGAACCAGGGTTGATCGTAATATTCTTGTTCTATGCCATAGTGCAGTTGGCCTGAGCAGGCAGGTGAGAGAGTGGTGTCGTTTTCTCAGCATCTGAGGTGGAAAAGCGGGGAGGGGGAGTGCATTGTGCATATTTTGGATGGTGGTCTGTGCACATCAGGGCACCACCCAATATGATACCTCAGTTATTGCCTCCCTGTCTGGTCTCCACAATCCAACGCCCAACGCTCTTCACCATACCACCACCAACCAGCCCCAACCCCCTGCCACCACACCACCCCCCCCCCACCACCTCCCCACCCCCACCCCCAAGGGTGCCAGTTCCTCCCTGCCCAAAATTTCCAGACTTACCTGAGCCTGGGGTCCATTGCTCTCTCCTTCACAGGGACAGCTTACAGTCCTAGCAGCACTCACTATCGAGTACTGGTGCTGTTGGAACTGCTAGAGCTGTCAGCCAGTTTGTGACTGACCTTTATAATGGCGAGGTGAGCAATACGCCGCCCCCACCCGCCATAAAATTCAGTCCTACATGATCACCCTGGGCTAATATAAATGAATAAATGAACCACTAAAAATTCTAAAATTGTACTACCCACTTACACCATCTGAAAGGTTTGTAGTTTTCTTGGTGCACTCAGCAGAATTATAGTCAATTGCTTGTGTGTGTCACATGCCTCCCAATTGAAAATCTTTCAAGAAAAGTCCTGCAATAGCCAGAATTAGTGCTTGCTGTCATATTTTTTGGATCATTTTACCCCTTTTACAATTGATTTTTGTTTCAATTTTCAGATTTCTCCCTTAAGTATACTTTCACTCATGGAATAGAAATTGGTTCTCATTACATTCACTTTTCAGGTATAAAATTGGTTCAAAAGGGTCAATTTCTGTGAACGATATCTTGTGCCCTGAAAATGTCTGAAGACCATCCAAGCCCAAAATTTAACAAGAATCCAGGGCAGTTGCTTTGAACAGGCATTAAACTCCTTGCTAATAAGGGGAAGTACACCTGCTTACGGATCTTTTTCCTGAGTGAAACAGGACTTGTGTTTGTGTTGTCTGCATATGGATGACACCTCACCAGTAGCCATTAGTGAAAAGGTAAGTACAACTTTCGCTTTTTTTCTAATTACTGTGGCAGCTGGAAGAACAGCATAAGCCCAACCAATCATGCATAAAATAGCGCACAATATTTCAGTCGGCGGGCACGTGTGAGACTCAGCAGCGCGCCTGCCGACAATTAAGAGGCCTATTAAGACCATTAATCAATTAATTAAAAGCTCTTTTTTGCTACCCGTCCAACCTTATGGTTGGCAAGCAGGCGAATCGGCCAGACGGCCTTTGGATGTTTTAGGGAACCTCATCCACAGGCAGGATGAGTTTTCCAACATTAATTTTAAAAAAATGTTTTGACAACATTTTTACTATAGGCGGAATATTCTCTTCAGCGTGCAGGGGTGGGACCCACACACTGACGCATAAAATGATGCGTGGTGACGTTGGGACATACGCCCGACATCACCGCGCATCCTTCCGATCTTCCATTCGGCGGGCGCGCGTTGGAGTCGGCTGCGCAATGGCCGAACTGCCAAAGGCCTGTTAAGGCCATTAATACACCAATTAAACTAATCGACAGGCACCTTCACGTTTTTCATGAAACCTCATCCACAGGCGGGATGAGCTTTCATGAAGGTTTTATCAAATAAGTAAAAGTAACTTTGACAAATCGTAAACATGTCCCAGCTCATGTGACATTGTCACGTGAAGGGACATGTCTGAATAATTTTTATCTTTCCTTTTTTCAAATGTTAAAACTGAACTTAACCTCCTTGAGGTAGCTCCGTGCCTCAGGGAGATTTCTGCGCTCTTTCGCACGCACGTGCAGAAGAGCACAGGCCCCAAATTTCCCTCCTCCCCCCCGGCCAGCACAGATAGCACTGAGCACTACCAGGCACATGTCATGCTGGGCGGGCCTTAGCTGACCCGCCAATGTAAGATGGTGGCACGCAGCCGATCGCTGGCAGTGATAGGCTGCTCGCCTGCTTGCCCCTGCTTCCGGCCTTGACATGGAGAAGATTCTGCCCATTGTTTTTGTTTATGCGAGTATATCCTATTTGGGGACATGTTTTGCACACTTTTAGAATCTTTACTTTTGATTTTAATATTCTACAGCTCCCTGCCTTCAGGGAGCTTTCAGTGCGTGTTCCTCTGTGCATGAGCAGACTTATGCATTCGACCTCCCCCGACACCCACCCCAGCAGCGCTGAGTTTCTCAGTGTGGCTTTCATGCTGGCTGGCTGTTAATTGGCCAGCCAGCATGAAATCACGGTCAGGGGCCAATCGCAGGCGGCGGACCATTTCCTGACCCCACCTGCCATGCCCACCTGACGACCCAGAAATCCTGCCCTTGGTGATGGGCACTGAAGTACCCCGCTCTGAGTACATTCTGTGCCCTTGCTATCCTCAATGCTTCCTTCAAGTGGCATTCAAAAAGAGGAGTACTGATTCATCAAATGAGGGAGGGTAGTTAGTGATAATCAGAAGCAGTGTTCAGTGCCCATGATTAGCCTGACACTGTTAGAGCTCATGGGATTTGGGATCAATGTTGAGGGCTCACATGGTTACTCCTTCCCAACTGTATGGCTCAGCTGAAGCACATTTTGAAAGTAAATGCAGACTGAAAACTTCACAAGGCATTTATATTGGGAAAGCTGTTGAAACTCAAAGTAGCTAATGCTTGTAGCTCTGACAACTTTCATCCCAGGATTTTGAACAAACTGGCTCAAATGATTGTAATCCAATTGTGGGTATTTTTCAGAGTTCACTGTACTCAAGCCAAATCCCATAGGATTAGAAAAATGTGATGCTCGTCTTCAAAAAGGGACAAGAGATGAACTATGGATTTATGGAGTTCTTAGCTTTACCTCCATTGTTGGGGAAGTTTTTGAAAGTATTATGAGGAATCCCCCTGATGGGCATGAGCTAATGCTACACTGTCAGCATGTTTGAAGGGATGGGGCATCATGCTTGACTAATTTATTGGCTTTCTTTGAAGACTTATTAGATAGTGTAGGTTAAACACCTGGATTTCAGGAAGGCATTTGGCACTATGCCACATAATAATGAATACATAACAGCCAAGGTCATGGGATAGGCTGTAGTTTATTAAAACAGAGTAGGAAATGGTTGATTGGTAGACAAAAATGCTTTGTAGTCTAAACAAAAACAGAAAATGCTGGAAAAACTCAGCAGGTCTAACAGCATCTGTGGAGAGAAAGAAAACAGTTAATGTTTCGAGTCCGTATGACTCTTCAGAGCTAAAGAGAAGAGAATTTCATCACATCTTTACTTCTCTTTAGCTCTGAAGAAGACTCATACGAACTTGAAACATTACCTTTTTTTTTCTCTCCGCAGGTGCTGTTAGACCTGCTGAGTTTTTTCAGCATTTCCTGCTTTTGTCTCAGATTTCCAGCATCCGCAGTGTTTTGCTTTTATCTTAATGCTTTGTAGTCCATGGCAACCTGGTTTGGCAGCTAAATATCGGTGGAGCACATCAAAGTTTAACGTTAAGGCTTTGCTGTTTATACATGTTGTGAATAATTTAGAAGAAAGAATTGTGTACAGATTTGTAGACAATATCTATTGGGAGCAATGGCCAATGAAGAATTTCATCACAGATGTATTCAAATGGATCTCAACAAGCTCAAACATTGTAATGGGGTGGGGAGTGGGTGGTGGAAAATGACAGATGCAGATCTTTACAGGGAATGGCAAGATTATGAGATTTGGCAGGGGAAGGTTGATGTGGGCTATTTGGTAAGTGGAAATTTACTTGATTTATCAGAACAGAAGGGAGATCTTAAAGTTTTAGGGCAACATTTTCCGCCCGTTGAGGGGGAATTGCAGGAGCAGGAGTGGGCGCGGGCGGGTGGCCTTCTGATCGGCACCCCCGGTCAAGGGGATGCTGCCATTTTACGTGGGTGAGCCAATTCAGTGCTGCCTCAGGGAGATCAGCTCCAATTGAAAACTTCAAATAAAGGTGATAAAAAAATTTCCCTGCCATGTCCCCTCATGTGACACTGTCACATGTCCATAACTTTTATTGAAACATTTCATGAAAATTTAGATACCCTCATGAAACCTCATCCCACCCGTGGATGAGGTTTCATGTTTTTCCAGAAGCCCGCCCGCCAACCTTAAGGTTGGACGGGCAGGTCCATTAATCATCTTAACTAGTTTTTTAACGGCCTTAATAGGCTGTTGACAGTTCAGTGGTGCACAGCCGATTAAATTATGAGGGGTGACGTCGGGACGCACTCCCAATGTATCCCCGCATTATTTTACACGTCGGCAAGTGGGCCCCACCCCCGCTTGCCAACCGGGAGATGCTGCCCTAAATGTACAGTTCACCAAAAACCATCAGCACAAAGTTCCCAGGCTGATAATAAAATGCAAACAGAATTTTAAGATACAGAGCAAGGGGTATACCAAACAAATCTAGAGGTCATTTTAAAGCTGTAAATTCATTCACAGGATATGGATTTCACTGGTAAGGCCAGCATTCCCTGTAATGATCTGCATCTGCCATTTTCCACCACCCACTCCCCACCCCATTACAATGTTTGAGCTTGTTGAGATCCATTTGAATACATCTGTGATGAAATTCTTCATTGGCCATTGCTCCCAATAGATATTGTCTACAAATCTGTACACAATTCTTTCTTCTAAATTATTCGCAACATGAATAAACAGCAACAGCCCCAACACTGAACTTTGATGTGTTCCACTGATAATTAACTGCCAAACCAGATTGCTGGCCATGGACTACAAAGTATTGTTGTCTGCCAGTCAACCATTTCCTATTCTGTTTTAACAAACTATAACCAATCTGCCTACTCCTAATTGACTTTAAGAAGGTGGTGGTCATTTGCCTCCTGAACACGACTGAGTCAATTGCTAAGCTATTTCAGAGGGAAGTTAACAGTTAATCATGTTGCCAAGGGTCTGGAGCCACAAATAGGCCAATGTAAGATCAGCTCATTTTCTTCCCTAAAGGGAGTGAAGCAGTTGTTTTTTTTTTAGAAGAATCCCATAGTTTCACAGGGACCATTGCTGATACCAGGTTTTTATTCCAAATTTTGTTGAATAAATTGAGTTTAGCTCCCCAGCTGCCATAGTGGGATTTGAACAATTGCCTGCAGATTGTTAGTCCAGGTTTCTGGGTTACTTGTCCAGTAACATCACCACTATATTACTGTACCCATATTTAGCCCGAGTGAGAGCATATCTGGAGTACTGCCTGCAGTTTTGGTCTTGCCATTTCAAAAAAGACACTTTGCTATTGCAGGACGCACAGAAAAGGGTGATACAACTGATCCCAGAACTTAAAAAAATGATGTGTAAGGAAAGATTGACCTGTTTTATGGAGAGTTACATAAGGGGCAATTTTAAGCTAAAACCTTAAAACAATGGGAAGGTTCAGGTCAGTGGAACGGTAAAACAACTGTGGAAGCCACCAAACACTTCTACAATCTCAGGAGGAGCCAGTAAAAATCAATCAACTAACATGAAAACAGTTGATAACCTCTTTAGGTAACACCACAGTTTGTGAGGGGTGGGGGACATCAGTGAGGGGCGGGGGGTGCAGGTGTGCAGTCTTCCTGGTGCTGAACAGCTCCAAAATTGCACAGCTGGCATCACATTTGTATTACATATTGATTGATATCACAACCTGTGCATTTTGCATTCCTACAACAGACGCTCACTACATGCACACTAATGACTTCACAAAATGCATCAGGCACAACCAGCAACTGAGGTGGATGTGAGCTTTGTCAATGCCATTTTTGATATAAAATGGTCCCCGTAGCACTGAAAAACTGGCTGCTGGAGTGTCGAATTTGGGGCCAATTTCTCCATATCCGCCCATGTCAAGCCCTATCATATTCTTAACAACTTCCATCAAATCACCTCTCAGCCTTCTCTTTTCTAGAGAAAAAAGCTCCAGCCTGTTTAACCTTTCCTGATGGGTACATTCTCTCAGTTCTAGTATCAGCCTGTGAATATTTTTTGCATATTTTCCAGCACTTCTACATACCTCTTCTAACATGGAGGGCAGCACTGTAAACATTAGTTCAAGTGCAGTTTAACCAAGGTTTTATAAAAGTTTAACATAGCTCCTCTACTTTTCAATTTTATTCCTCGAGAATTTAATCCCCGTGCTTGATTTACTTAAAACCTATATCTTCGACCAAGCTTTTGGTCATCTGCCCTAACATCTCCCTAAATAACTCAGTGTGATTTTTTTTGTTTTATAATGCCCTGGTGAGGCATCTTGCTATGTTTTATTATATTGAAGGTGCTATATAAATACAAGATGTCATTGTGGCGGGGAAGGAAGCCTTAATCAGCCGCCTGAAGGATCAAGACAGGCTTTTGGCATTAAATAGAATTCTGGGTTATCAGATTGCACTAGGAGAATATTGTGGATTATAGGCCAAAGGTCTTCTTCTACTTGTTACTATTCCTCAGCTCAAAATGTTTAAGCATCATTTTCTTCAATACATTATTGATAATATTTGTAAACCAATCCACAAAACTCAGCATGCCTTTATCCAGCCAATAGTTTTGTTTCAAAAAGGCTTAATTTGAAGAGATAAAGAATCTCTTTATGGTTGCACTGGAACTATTGAAACTAATAATTCGTGTCATAATTTTATATTGGTTATTAACCTTGTTTAAGAAAACTCTTAGTTCCTTTGGGAACGAGAGTTCATATTACCTGCATAACTCAATGTCTTGGGCTGTGTACAGAATCAGCACACAAAGGGCAGAATCTTTTGGAGGCAACAGGGGTCTTGCTTGCCAGCTGGAGAGGTGGTGACAAATCTGCGTTGCCTCCTTTAGGAAAGGCCAGCCGAACCACAAATGAATCAGACATTGGACAAGATAGCGACAGGCCTTTCCCCAGGATTAGGACCCAAGGGACAGAAATGCTTGCCTGTTGTCACCAGGGACATGGCGGATCATGAAGCAGCCCAGGTAAGAGGCAAGTAATGGCGGGAAGGGTGTCACAGGGTGGAGGTCGTGGGGTAGGGTGTGTAGGGGGCTTGGGAAGCAAAGTGAGGGTAGTGGCTCTCAGCAAGCCCAACCCCTTCCCGATGCTGGGTCCATTGATCAGACACTCAGCGCCTTTAAGGGGTCAAACCCCCAGGGAGAGGATAAATAGTTTGCACAGGTTTACTTGTTGTAATCCACACGTGGTGACAGGTCCACCAGTAACTCTTTCGAGTACAAACCTGTTTCCATCTGTTTCAGATGAAGTTACATTGTTTCATAGTTTTGCCACTGTGAGATTTGAACTCTTGATCTTGGGGTTATAAACCCAGTACCATAACCACTTGGCTATTTAGGCCAAGCCAGGTCCACCAGTAACTCTTTTGAGTACAAACACATTTCCATCTGTTTCAGATGAAGTTACATTGTTTCATAGTTTGCCATTGTGAGATTTGAACTCTTGATCTTAGGGTTACAAACCCAGTACCATAACCACTTGGCCATTTAGGCCAAGCTCCAGGTCCACCAGTAGCTGGATTAATACTGACAGCAGTGGAATGAGGCGCTTAAGTGGTCATTAATTGTCCACTTAAGGACCTCAATTAGTGGCGGGGCTGGAAGGCCGACCGTGGGCCTTTCCACCCTGGATTTAATCAGGGTAGAGGTGGGAAGGCAGCAGGGTGTGCTCACCTGCCACCATCCTGCTTGATTAAATGCCCTTCCCACCTCCAAATGCAAAACTGGAGAGGGAGTTAAAGTAGATTTCTTTCTGAGGATGGATGATGCGTTGTGTAAATGGACCTAAGGCAAAAATGAGAAGGTAAAGGAATGTGTGAATGTCACTTACCCACGTTTGACGCTCTATAGTAATGATTGGAGCAGATTGAAAAGAGCTAAGTACATTGTGCTGTTTCCATATTGTTATTTTATGTTTCTTTCGTGTACTCCAATTTAGTCCATTAGGAGAATCATGCATTTAATGTAATGATCAAAGGTATAATTAGTATAAGAGTTGTGAGTGAATCACTGTATGCTGTATTCATACTGGCCCGAAGAGTGTAGTGTACCTGAGTATTCGTATTGCGCTGTGTAAAATGAGCTCAATAAAGACCCACGTACTCATACTGAAAACATGAAATGTGATGTTTCAAAGAGGACTTGATTCTGTATTGTTCCAACTGATCCGTGTGTACTCCGGTGTTTAATGTAAGAAGACAAATTAGAACATGAAAGCAGTCCAACAGCTGCTTCCGTAAAGTTTCTGAAGTGCGTACTGGTGAAGCCTACTCACCATAACAATAAATTACATAATGTCTTTCTTTTCAACTTGCAAGAAATTTTTAAATAGAAATATTTGCACAATTGGAATATCAAACATGGTGGTTGGTAGATTTTTTTAAACTGTATATGGATATGCATAATATAGGGATATTTGTTTAATTTATGCATTAGATTTATCTTTCTTACAGACTTCAGATAGTGGAAAATGGTTTCACATTAGTGTCAAGGAAATACAATTTTTCCTTAAATATAACTTACTCAAAATTAATAGGAGATTTTGGTTTCTTTCTGATGTATTTTAAACATAGAAGCTGAATGCCATGGGACAAAAGAACTTGAAAAATGTACCGCTTAACAGATTTAAAATGACATTATATCATTAAAATGAGAAAGTCTTGGCATTTCTCTGTCACTCGGGATAATGTTTCAGTTCAAAAGATGTACTCAGTAGAAACAGTCAACCACTCTGTTGAAAAGAAAATGAAAACAAATGATAGTGTGATGTGGAACATGTGCTGATAGAACAAAATGATCAACCTCCTGTCCAATATCAATTTTGACTTTTCTGATGACTCTCTTTGTGTATTGCCATCAGTGCACGAATAGAGCAGAATGGAGATTTCTTAGTGATATTTCTATAAAATGTACCTAACAAAATTGTGATGGGTCACTTTTATGGTTGGGCACTGAGAGCGCTGATCCAGAAAGTAAGGAAGGATAAGTAGCAACTGTGTGGAACCAGAGGTGCCTGTTGCAACAAGCTTGAGGACAAATAGAAGACAGAGTGAATGGAGGCTCCAGAATCCAGTGGACCTGGAAAGATATGAGGAAGAAAGATATCTGAGCTCAAAAATACACCTTAGGTAAAGAAAGTTAAGGTGTGGTTTTGAAAGTCAAACATCTGTCAGAAGTAGGCAAGCAAAAATGTACCTGCCAACCATTTTGCACTGATCATAACTATTAATAGAGTAACCTATTCAGTGCTGATGTGACAGATTAAACTGAAAGCTAAACTTGCATGGCCATACTGCAACATAAGAGAAAAATAATGATTAAATATATGGGGCCAAAAGAGTCTTAAACGGCATTTACAGATGAACATGCCACATGATACACACTTGTTTAATTTCACACAGGAAGAGCAATTAGATGGGCAGTTATATGTTATGTTTCTGCTTGCAAAATCTCAAAAAGACATGCAGGACAAGATGAAGTAATAGAATGGAACAAACCAGGACTAGAGGGAGTACCAAGCACTGCAGGGAAGGCGGTAGAGTATAGTCACCGGACTGGTATTTCAGAGACCCCGGGTAATGTTCCGGGGACCTGGGTTCAAATCCCAACATGGTGGATGGTGAAATTTGAATTCAGTAAAAAAAAACCCTGGATGACCATGAAACCATTGCTGATTGTTGTAAAACCCTATTTGGTTCACTAATGTCCTTTAGGGAAGGAAATCTGCTGTTCTTACCTGGTCTGGCTTGCATGTGGCTGTAGACTTGATTCCTAAAATGCCCTACAAGGGAAATTAGGGATGTGCAATAAATGCTAGCCTAGCTAGTAACACCCAGATTCCAGGAACAAAAGACCTTTGACCCCTTCTAAAGCCTGAGCAAAATTGGGAATGTGGGAGGGAGAAAACTCCAGTATCCTTAAGCTATCATGGTCTTCATTCTCCCCCTAAGAAAGAGTACAACTTTATAGACATCGAGTCAAGTTAGTGCAGTATAAAAGTACAGTACAAAATAAAAGCAGAGGCATCTGAAGAAGATACACTGCTTTCTGGAAGGAAGTCATGGTTCTCGCCTCTAGCTGTGAGCTTATTGTCTGAGCAAAATCTTCTTCAGGCATCACTTGTGATGATGTGAAATACCCTGCAAGATTGGGCAACTTATGTAGGAATCTACCAGCTGGTTCTGCACAGTGGTAGGTGAACAGCTATCTGGATTCTTGTCTATCATGGAATTCATAGCAGCATTTTATACAGGTGCAAGCCCAAAATACAGAGGGACTATCACACATGAGCACTTTGACTGCTGATATAGAGACCTTCGACAAATTCGAAATAAAGTTTAAGCCTCGCTTCAGCATGATCAGTAATCTGGTTGAGAGAACCTTGAGGCAGGAATCCAGGGGCCTCATTGTTGCACAGATTTCTGTCCCTATATTCAGTGGCCTTCCAGACATCAAAAGTACAAACATAGGTAGTTACAAGATTGGCTATTCTCTTGTAGGAGATTGGGAAAGGTTGCATTGCTCAATGCCAATATAATGAGGTGGCTTTGAAATCTTAATTTGTTTTTCTCAGCATGCTCTCTGAACAGTCTATTTCCTGTGAATTTGTATACTGGTTTGCATTTCTTAATGTTTAAATTGGTTGCTTTTTAGTGTTATACTGAAAATGAGTTCCATAAGTAGTGTCCCCCAAAGTGGTATTAGGTTGCAGAGCTTGCAGTGTTTCCAAGAGCTGTCACTGATCCCTAGAGCTGGCATTATTCTCCACAATTGGCACTGTTCACCTGAATGAGAGCAGAGAGGGGCAGAGAGAGAGACAGCAATAGAGGCAAGGAAAGACAGAAAGATAAAGAGGCAGAGGGAGAGACAGAGAGAGAGGCAGCAATAGAGGTAGAGAAAGAGAAAGACAGAAAGAGATAACAAAGAGACTGAGAGAAAGAGAGATAGGGAGAGAGACAAAGAAATATTTTTTTAAAAAATAGGTGTAATGCTGGAATAATTTTGATGTGGGTCATCTTTTCACCACAAAGACAGAGGACATGAATTCATATTCATATTCCTCGTAAAATGCTAAGGGCGGAATCATTCCAGATTTGCACTAAGTGCAGTAGCGGGTGGGAAAAAAGAACGTTTTACTCACTAGCTGCAAATGTTGCATTTCACGCCATATCATCCCAATCCCACCTCATTAATCATGCATTCCCAGGAAACATGCTGGTTCGCTGAAGGGCGTCCTCCGATTTTCCCACCATGCCTTCATCTCATCACTTCTTCATGCCGGGCACCAAATTTAAAGTGCAGCCGCATGCACACCTCTTCCAGCACAGGACTGCTGCACAGAAGGCATGGCCCCGAAAGGCAAGAAGACTGCAGCCCCTAATTCAGTGACGTGACTCTGGAACACTTTTTTGACATTGTGGAGGCCCGCCACAATGTCTCGACCACCACTCTGGGTGAAGTAAGCAAGGTCACCAATACAGCATGGGAAGTGGTGGCAACGTTGGTCAGTGCCAACACCCTGCAAAGAGGACAGCCACCCAGAGCTGAAAGAGGATGAATGATCTCCTCCGTTCTGCCAGGGTGAGTCACTCTTCTTTTACTCTCAACTCACACAGTCACAATTCCAAGACACATCCACAGGGATCTCACTCACTGCCAGTTCAGGGGACATCACCATTCAGTCCCTCACATACACCTTCATTTTCTTCATCCTGTCCCATGGAATCCACTAACCAGCCAAATGTGGCAGGCATGCTTATCGTCTAGCCTGATTTGTTATGACCGATCCCCAGACAAGGTCAATGTCTTTATTTGTGTGTCTTTTTGAAAAACACATGTCTTACTTAAAAAATTCAATATGCCCTTAAGTAATTCAGGGCTGTAATCCATTGTTCTGATGCTTCCTCAACACGATGAATGAATTGAGATTCATTCTCATTTCATTACAAAAAGGGAAAACATATATATATAAAATACATATAAAACAAACACACACACACACTCATCCTCTTAGCCTTGGTCAGTACCCAGATGACCCAAACTATTTTAAGCCCTGGGTAACCTGCTCGTATTGGTTCTTATTATCCATTTGGGTGGTTTACCAGGGCTAACCCCAGCATGGGTTTCACTGCTATTCTGCTTTTTGAACTCAACAGGATATGGTTTTGGATATCTGCTGAGATGTGGCAATCAGTCTCCATTTTCTCTGCAACCACAGGAGATTAAAGTTCAACCTTTTGCATTTCATCTCTTCCTTTCAAGTGTCTCTGTCTGAAGTAGACTTTGACACCTTTTTAGGTACAACATTCTATGTTCTCTCAGGATTAGCCAGTCAAGTATAATCCACATAGGAATTTTCCAGAAGGTGGTTACTTTACATTCTCAGACATCTTTTGCTCAGTGTCTTTGCTTGTATGTCTTTTAAAGAAAAAACACATTTTCTTAAAAAGTTCAATATGCCTGTAAGTAATTTGATGCCTGGCAGGCATCCTGCTTACACTCTCTCCATCTCTATTGATGCAGGGCAAGCTGGCACATAACAAAAGGGAGAGGTCACAGACCGGTGGTAACCTATGGATTTAATGGCTCAAACCCAGGCTGGTGGAGGAATGCCTGAAATCAAGGTCCTCATGGACTTTGAAGACAAAGCCATTGAGCTGGCTGGCGAAGATCTGGATGGTGGTGTTGGTGGTGTTTAACCATGTGAAGATCCATCAGTGCAACATCTATCAGACAACCATGCTGTGACTGATGTGTCCTGTTTCACAGGCCACTGCCATGCACTAACTTTCTCTTCTTGTTTTTGCAGACACATATGGAAAACAGCCGAAGGAGTCCTTGACCCAGGTCCTCGAATCAAGCCCCAAAGTTACCTCAAAAAAGGAATCTGCTGAAACCCTTTTGAAGATCCAAAACAGCACTTACCCACACCCTCCACCAGTGCAGAGACACACACCTCAATGGGACCAAGTTCTAGAGTAGCCTTGGGGTCACAATCCGGTGAGCACATCACACAGCCTGATCTGTAGCAGGCAGAGGCAGGGCATTCCCCAGTTTCTGGCACTTGGAGGACTGCTGGAGACCAGAAATCTGCTGAGTCTG
Organism: Carcharodon carcharias; assembly: GCF_017639515.1. NCBI lineage: Eukaryota > Metazoa > Chordata > Chondrichthyes > Lamniformes > Lamnidae > Carcharodon > Carcharodon carcharias. Next base: position 132,563,676 of record NC_054477.1, on the reverse strand, counting down.
AGATGACGAGTATATGGACTTGATCATACCTCGGTTGCTTGAGCTACAAAGGCAAGCTCGGGAACTTGCCGAGGGGATGTCCGCTGTACTCCTCAGATTGCATGGCATGATGGAGGAGTCTGTCCGCCTTCAGTCTGTGGCAATAGCACCAGCATGCCAATGCAATGAAGTCAATACTGGAAGAATGGTGACCGCCATGGAGACATTGGTCCAGAACATTGGTCCTGCACTGCTGTGCAAGGTGAACTCCATCGCTGACGCCATAGTTGGCCTTCAACAGTGTCAACATGAAAGGGGGCTGGCCCCCCCATCACATCAGAATCTCAATCTCACTCTAGCTACCCCTTTTACACCAGGATTCAGCCAGGGGCCTGCGGGCACCCTTAGGGAGGAGGATCAGCAGGTTCACACCTCGGGGCCATCCACCCAGGTGACTCAGGGAGCATAGAGCCCATCCGAATCTTCTCTTCCTGTGACCCCAGCAAATCCAGCTCCACAGGCCAAGGAGCATACCACTGCCACACAGCAGGACCCCAAAAGCAGGCCAGGCTCTCCAGATTTCTGCCCTCCAGAGGAGACCCATCAAGGTCATCACAGACAGGTCAGCAGGCTGCCTACACCTCTGCTGTGGATGTCGGGGGAGAACCAAGATGGAGCAGCAGGGTTAGGAAGGTTAAGAAGATATAGTTGCACAGCTTGGGAATGGGTGTTAATCTCTTGTACATAATGTTCACATTGTTAATAAACTCCCAAGAATGAGTCCTTGTCTATGGCTCCTTGTTCTGAAGAGCTGTGTTCGTGTTGCTCAGATGTGAAATCTTGGTCCCTGCACAAGATAAAGATAGATGTTTCAGTCTAGGGCCTCTACCCTGTGCTTTGTGCAACCTTCCCAGCACACCGTTAGTGCATCTTCACTGTCACGGGTCACATCAGTCATGCCTGTACCTTGTTGGGGCTTATCATTGCTGCCAGAATGTCCTGGAATGGCGGCACAGAGTTCTGTCATTCAATCTGTATGTTCCCAGCATCATTGAGAGGCAGCTGGCCCCCCATCACATCAGAATCTGCGTCCGGTGACAGTGCACTCCTGATGGTTTCAGTTCATGAAGGATGCCATAGGGTCAGTACAAGTTAAAGTTTCCCCACTGCATCGCTTGGAGCGTAAATGAGGTGACATCAGCCAGACAGGAGTCAGGCATTCACATAAGCTATGTGAGGGTCGATAGAGTGTCCCCACTGCATGTTGTCATCATCCTCCTGAATGTAGGAACTATGGGCATCCACTACATCTCTATGACAGGAGTCTTATCAATGAGGGTATATGCTCTGCCATCAGCCAGACTTCAGTCAAACATTCACAGATGCAATGTGAGGATCAATGGTTCCTCCTTACTGCATGTCGTCGTCATCCTCCACGCATCTAGCAGCTTTGAGGGCCTCCTGAGTGTGCCTGCCATTTCTGGCCAGTGCGATGGCCTCATCGCCATCATTCTCACCTTTGAGGACCTCTTCACCCTTATCCCCATCAACGTCCTCCTCATCGAGGAGACATGCAGCTCCTGCAACTCCTCCTCAATCAGCTTCTCTCCCTGTTGTAACGCCAGGTTGTAAAGGGCACAGCTGGCAACGACAATACATGACACCCTCAGTAGATTGTATTGCAGGGCTCGACCAGACCTGTCCAGGCACTGGAAACTCAATTTCAACATTCCAACATTCCAATGATTTGTTCCACCAAGGCATGAGCTGCAGCATGATGAGTCTTATGAACCTTCTCTCTGCTGCTCTTTGAGGCCACCGCATGGGTGTCATCATCCACATCCTCTGCGGGTAGCCCTTGTCCCCGAGAAGCCAACCTTGCAACCTCTGTGGACCCTGGAAGGTGTCAGGGATCTGCGACCTACTGAGACTGTAGGAATCATGGGCACTCCCTGGGAACTGTGTGCAGACCTGCAGGATGCATTTGTGGTGTTCGTACACCAGCTGAATATTCAGCGAATGGGTCACTTGCGGCTGACGTAGTTGACCGCTTGTTGCCACGAAGATCTGAGTGCCACATGCATGCAGTCACTGGCACCCTGCACCTGTAGAAAACCTGAAATCTGGACAAATTCCAGTGCTCTTGCATCCTGGCTTTCCTGATCCCAGGCCAAATGCGCAAAGATGTGTGCCTTCATGAAGATGATGCCGATAACCTCATGGAGGCATTTGTGGGTGGAGGCTTATGATGTCCCACAGGGGTCAGCTGTGGAGCCCTGAAAGCTGCCACTGGCGTAAAAATTGAGCGCTGCGGACACTTTCATGGCCACTGGCAGTGGATGCCCTCCATGTCCCGTGACGCCAAATCCTGCAGCAGGTTGCAGGTGTGATCGACCAGCTCCATGGACATGTGCAGTCTTCGGCAACATTGGTTCTTGGTCATTTGCAGGAATGACAAGCGCTGTCTATAAACCCTGGGTTTAGCAAAGTGCTGACCAGTGACGTCTCACTGTGGCACTTTGGTGTCATGCATGGGAGCCCCAACCGCGGCTACATCTTGAGGGTGCTGCTCCTCCCTCTGCCCAGCCAAGCACCTCCATTGCTCTCTTCTCCTTCGTCTCCACTCTCTGTTAGCCATGAGGCATACAGTTAGGTCACCAGGCTCAATGCTCCTGCTGTACTCCTTCTGCAGGGTGAAAGAGACAGAAGTGTGGGTTAGATTGGATGTTTCAAAATCCTCTCTTGGTTAAGCCTGAAGGCCCCTTAATGCATCCCGGAGAGTACTGCCCACCACTTAGATAGCCAGAGTTTAATGTGCAGCATGGCCGCCCGAGACCCCACCCTCCTCCGCCACACTCCACTTGACCAAATGGTGGCAGCTTCGCCCACTGAACTGCATGCTGTGCTCTCAGCTCAGGCACAGGTATTCTCCTAACCCGCACTACAAGGCTGCATTGTTAGCTTGAACCATGAGGGAGACTGGTCGAAATCAGAATGGTGACCATGACTGGTGACTGGTGACTGAATGGGGGCCGTGAACGCCTCCGCCAGTGACTGCTCCACGGCCAGCTTTCGTAAAGAGATTGTACAATGTGCTCAGTCATCCATTTGTTCTGCAGTCCACTAAAACGCTCATTAGTTTGCAGTCTTTGCCAGAGGGGTGAAGAGCTCTGGAGCGCTTGGTGGCACCTTCAAGCCTCTGCATTGTTTGAGTGGGCAGATAAGTGAGGGGCCCGACTCCACGCATGTCAATGTGGCTGCGTCTGAACAATCTCAGCCACAGGGGAATGGTTACTTTACACAACAAATGTATCCCAGGCTGTTGAGCAAGGCAAGGGAGGAGTTAGCAGGGGCGCTGGCAATAATTTTCAACATCTCTGGCCACAGGAGAGGTGCCAGAGGACTGGAGGATAGCCAATGTGGTACCATTATTCAAGAAGGGAGAAAGGGATAAACCAGGGAACTACAGGCCAGTCAGTCTACACTCAGTGGTGGGGAAACTATTGGAGGAAATTCTGAGAGACAGAATTAATCTACACTTGTAGAGGCAGGGATTAATCAAGGACAGTCAGCATGGTTTTGTTAAGGGGAGGTCATGTCTGACCAATTTGGTTGAATTTTTCAAAGAGGCGACCAGGTGTGTAGATGAGGGCAATGTATTTGACGTAGTCTACTCGGGCTTCAGCAAGGCTTTTGATAAGGTCCCACATGGGAGACTAATAACAAAGGTAAGATCCCATGGGATCCAAGGCAATTGGCAAATTGGAACCAGAGTTGGCTGAGTTACAGGAAGCAGAGGGTGATGGTCAAGGGGTGTTTTTGTGACTGGATGCCTGTGTCCAGTGGGGTTCCACAGGGATCAGTATTGGGTCCCTTGCTGTTTGTGGTATATATAAACGATTTAGACTTGAATGTGGGAGGGCTGATCAGTAAGTTCACGGATGACATGAAAATTGGTGGGATGGTAAATAGTGAGGAGGATAGCCTTAGATTACAGGAGGATATAGGCAGGCTGGTCAGATGGGCTGATCAGTGGCAAATGGAATTTAATCCAGATGAGTGTGAGGTGATGCACTTGGGCAGGACAAACAATGCACGGAAATACACAATGAATGGTTGTACCCTGGGAAGTACCGAGGATTAGACGGACTTTGGTATGCATGTCCACCGGTCCCTTAAATTAGCGGGTTAGGTAGATAAGGCGGTTAAGAAGACATATGGGATTGTTGCCTTTATTAGCCAGGGTATAGAATATAAGAGCAGGGAGGTTATGCTGGAACTGTATAAAATACTGGTTAGGCCACAACTAGAGTATTGTGTGCAGTTCTGCAATCTGCTTTATAGGAAGGATGTGATTGCACTAGAGAGAGTGCAGAGGAGATTTACCAGGATGTTGCCTGGGTTGGAGAGTTTTAGTTATGAGGTGAGATTGGATAGACTGGGGATATTTTCCTTGGAGCAGAGGAGATTGAAGGGGAACATGATTGAGATGTATAAAATTATAAGGTACATAGATAGGGTCAACAGGAAGGAACTTTTCCCCTTGGTGAAGGGATCAATAACCAGGAGGCATAGATTTAAGGTAAGGGGCAGGAGGTTTAGAGGGGATGTGAGGAAGAATTTTTTCACCCAGAGGGTGGTGGGAATTGGGGACTCAGAGCCTGAAAGGGTGATAGGGGCAGAAACCCTCATAATATTTAAGAAATATTTGGATGTGTATTTGTGATGACATGGCATAAAATACTATGGGCCTAGTGCTGGAAAATGGGATTAAAATAGTTAGGTACTTGTTTGACCAACGCAGACTGGATGGGCTGAAGAGCATTTTTTTGTGCTGTAGATCTCTATGACTCTATGACAAGGTTTTCGCAATGCTTGGCTGTTTCCTTCCCCCGACCTCCCTCACATGCTTGTGCACTACCATCAACCACAGTGCAACCCTTGTGCCCCCCCTCCCACCCTGACAACTCACCTCAACCACAGATCAGCCCTTGCCCTGGCACCACATAGTTAGCCATCCAGAAAAAAGCGACTTGCCTGTGCCCTTGTCTGAACGAGCGGTGCCTCAGCCTTTAGGTCCAACAGGCGACCCTCACGAGGCCTGTGCAATGTTACTGTGCACCCTACCTCCGAGTTCCCCTCAAAGTGCCACTCACCAGGTACACACCTTATAAATACTGTTGTGAAACACACATCAACGTGCTCCGATGATACAATGTGGGGGGGATGATTTCAGCAAGCTAAGCTTATATTGACATGCAGGCGTACTACAATTAAGTGCCCAACGTGTGGTGGCGGGAAACGGGGCTCGTCATTGGCAGGTGGAGCAGACGATTGCAAACTGATTTCACCACAGCATGAAATAAATTTTTGGCCTTCCACCATTTTGTCCGCTCATACCCGCCATGACACCCAACGCCAGTGGGCATGGGAAATTGCACCCTAAGTTACTAATCTTGGACGGGAATTTTTACCTCGTTGGGCGGGCGCGTGCCCGACCCGAACGAGTGTAAAATGATGCATGATGGTATCGTGCAAGTATCCAAATGTCATCGCGCATTCACGCAATATTTCTGTCGACGGACATGCGCTGAAGTCGGCAACACGCCCGCCGACAATTAACAGGCCTGTTAAGGCCATTAATGTCCCAATTAAATGTGATTTTTCGCTACCTGTCCAACCTTACGGTTGGCGGACAGGCGAAAAGGCTAAATGGCCTTTGCATCTTTTAAGAAACCTCATCCACGGCAGGATAAGGCTTCCAGCAGTTATTAAAAATTTAAATAAAAATTTAAACATTTCATTAATAACATGTCCCTGCTCATGTGACAGATGAGGGGATATGTTTTTCAACAATTTAAAATTCATTATTTTTAATTCTTGAACTCTTCATCTCCCTGAGAGACCTCTGTGCCTCAGGGAGCATTTCCTGTGTGCACTCATGCGCATGCGCCAAGTTCCCCATTCGCCCTCCACCTCCCACCAACACAGGCAGTCCTGAGCACTGCAGCAGGCATTTCACGCTTTGGCCTGCCAAAGTGAAACCGCAGTCTGGCCCCAATCGCCGGCAGCAGTCAGCTTCCCGACCTCTGCTGCCTGCCCCTGCCGAGCCTGCCCGAAGAGGGCAAAATCCTGGACACGAATGCAGACGTGACAGAGTTTATAGGTTTTTTTCCTGTTTGTATCCTTTACTTGTATCCTGTACTCTTGTTTCAGCTTTTCTTGAAGCTCATTCTTGAACCAGGATCAAAGTTTGATCCAATCTCTGGAGACCTGTGAGCAAGACGCAAGTTTTGCCAGGTCATGTGATCTATGGACACCAAAAAGTAATTTAAAAGTAAATGAAAATGAAAATTAAAGAACAAAAAGCTTCTACATTCCCAGGACTTTCTAGCTGACTGCCACAGCACAGCTGTTCCCATCAAAAATTCTATGTTTGCCACTCATTAATTACTCCACACAAGCTTCTTCCTGCACAGCAGGAGCTGGCAAGCTGTGAGTCAAGATCTCCTGTGATGGTGCAGGAACATAAATGGTGGCATCGTAAAAATTTTAAGTTCTGTTTCTCCCCCCCCACCCCCACCTACCCACAAAACTAAAGTTAGAACATAATACTTAGATGTAGAAAGATCATAATGCTTGAAAACAGAAACATTATTTTAATAGATTTAGAACTGTTATTATGCTCCTGCAATATTAATAAGAGAATGATGAAAGACAGAAAAATGGAAAGTCACCATTGTCTCCAGGATATGTCTTAATCACAGGGGAAAGCTTAGTGGCAAAATTGATTGTTCCTCCTAATAATTCCAGCTTGAGGAACAAGTGACTGGAGGAATAATCTGTACTGTTGCATAAAGATTGGCAAACAGGGAAAGTGAATGCAATTGTTTCTACATAAAGGAGCAATAAATCACAAGGCTGTGAACAATTGAACAAAGGTATTTTGCACTGTAACAATGCTTTGTGTTCAGCATTTTTGATTTAGTTACTCACATTATGTACAAAAAAAAGCTAAGATCCAAAATATGTTGGTCAGCGTTCCTTAAAAAGCATCTCTGTATGCTGTGTAAGGTGAATATCCATTAAATCCTATAAAATATGTGAGAAATATTGTCTGGAATTTCCTCCAGGTAGGATTATGGCAGAAATGGTGGGAAATGAAATTGTATGGTCCTCCTCTGCCTCCCCTTGCCAACCTTAACTTCTTTTCCCCATCCTCTTCCCCCGGGAGAAATGCTCACTGTCCTTTCCCGTTTGCTGCATGAAAATCCCAGTGTGGCTAGCAAATCCTGTGTTCATGGTCCATGGGGAGACAGTGGCAAAGTGGTAATGTCACTGGAATGGTAATCCAGAGGCCCAGCTAATGGTCTGAAGACATGGATTCAAATTTAATTAACAAATCTGCAACTGAAAGCTAGTCTCAGTAATAGTACCATGAGACTATCATCAATTGTTATAAAAACCCATCTGGTTCAGTAATATCTTTTAGGGAAGGGAATCTGCCATCCTCACCTGGTCTGGCCTACACATGACTCCAGGCCCACAGCTATGGGGTGGACTCTTAACTGCCCTCTGAAATGGCCTAGCGACCTATTCAGATAAAGGGCAATTAGGGATGGGTAACAAATACTTGCCTTGCCAGCAGCACCCACATCCCACGAAAGAATAAAACAATTACCTCCCATCCTTAGTTGCCTGCTGTGTCTCAAGGTAAAACTCCTATTTAAGGATTCACATATATAAAATAAATTGAATAAACATTTTGAAATTAAGAGCAATGAACAATCTCCCTTCAAAGCCTGTCTCAGATGAGTTGATAAGTGTCCTATTATTCTTCACCAGTAATTTTTAAATGTACGTGAAGTGAGACAAGATATGGTTGTCCTCATTGGCATTAAAGGGCATCCTCTTCACAGAAGAGACACCCTAAACAGTTGGCAGAACACAGCTGACATCAGGATTGCTCTTTGCAACACCCAAAAGACCTGAATGAAAATCTGGAAGATGAAAGATCTGAGGAAAGTTTGCCAAGATAATGCTACCCAGCAAACCTATGCAACAATTTCTGCCCCAAATATGCATGACACTAAGCATGTTCTCAGAATAATCCCTGTGCCAAATTGTATAGCTGCAAGTTAAATATGATTCTGGAACTCAGACCTCATTATCATGGAGTCTGTGAGCTATGGATACACATGGCAGCCCAGGTATCCAGTGCACAAAGGAGGCACTGAAATTCCATGAATAGCCTTCTGTTAACTCTTCAAAATGGAATGCAATCAGGAGGATAGCAACGATTCAGATTTGGGGGTGTGGGGGGGTGGATAACAGCTGGCATGATTGGGATCAGGATGCTAACAGCCATGATTAGGTTGGTGGGCTTAGATATCATGATTGGGAAGGGTAAAAACATTGGCTCAGATCTTCCCAGCAATAGCAATGATAGTTGGATTGCCGCTGTACCCAAAAATTCCCCTGACTCAATGCTGCTGTGCATTTCTTCTGGAATGTTCCAATCCTCGCTTCCACAGAAATACACAGTGCAGTGCCGCTCGATGAAATCCATTGGAGTGGAGTAGAGCTGGGGAAAGACAGGACACATTTCCTGTTTACAGCATTCAGTTCTGTATAAGAACATAAGAGCTAGGAGCAGGAGTAGGCAATTCAGCCCCTCGAGCCTGCCCCGCTATTCAATATGATCATGGCTGATCTCATTTCGGCCTCAATTCCAATTTCACGCCCTCTTCCCATAACCTTTCAACCTGTCATTAATTAAAAATCTGTCTATCTCCTCCTTAAATTTATTCAGCGTCCCAGCCTCCACTGCACTCTGAGGTAATGAATTCCACAGATTCATGACCCTTTGAGAAAAGTAATTCCTCCTCATCTGATTTAAATCTACCACCCCTTTGCCTAAAACTATGGCCTCTCATTCTAGAATGCCCCACAAGGGGAAACATCCACTCCACGTCTACTTTGTCTTTCCCCTTTAGCATCTTATATACCTCAATTAGATCTAAACTCTAGCGAGTATAGGCTGGTATGATATGAGTATGGTAAGTTTAAAAGTTGTCTTAACGTGAATGAATGAGTGAATGATAAAGAGGATAAATTCGTGAGTGGGTGAATAAGTGAATGGTTAGTTTGATATGGTGTATAAGTGAACTAAGTGGGTCAGTGGGTACAGTGATTGGAAGGGTAGTCAGGTGGTCGAGGTGTGGTCAGGATTAGTCAGGTCGGGTTGGGGGGTAGTCAGGAAGTGGGGGTTGGGAGGGTTAATTTGGGTGTTTGTTGTGTAGTTATCCAGGTGTTAGACTAGGTTTTAATCTGTCTAACATTTCCTGGGTAAATATCCAGTGAGAACTGCAAAACTATCCTAAATCTCCAACTTTAGTTCAGAGATGTTCGTGGAGCATCCTGGGAAGCAGGGGAATTGCCCTTCCGAAAGTTAAACTTCCCAGGTAATTCCCATGTAGGTCCACATATCAGGACTTCCACAGGGTCCCAGCGTGCATCTTCAGTTGTATGTCCAGTCTTTGACGATCTGGTGACCAGAAGATTTGGCTGATAATTCAGGTTTGGGGAAGGAGTTGCTAAGGTGATCAAGACAGGGAAGGATTGATGATTGGAACTTGTTTTAGTGTGGGATTGGCAGGAGCCCTCCCGCTCCTCCCGCTTCACATTCAGTTAAGTATAATTTAAACACATGCCTTGATAATTGCAGCCTGCAGCAGTTCTCTGAAGACCTGAAACAACTTCTTGTAGACATAGATTTCCTGGATATAGCTAGCTCATTTCAGGTATGAACCCTGGACACCTATTTTATTGATGGACAACAATCTATAGAGTAGATGATCAAATTTCAAGGCTTATAGGTTGGATTCTCCTCTGAAAACATGCCTGAATTTGGGCAGGGTGGTGACAGAGAATGAGGAACGATATAGGGATTAGGCATACAGCTACTTACTCCTGACTTTAAATTCCAAACTCCTGAACATGCTGAAACCACAGCTAACCTCTCTTTTCACCCAGTACATGAAAATGGCAATGGAGGTATGCACTGTATCCTTGATGGACTAAGTTAAGATAAGATTTAGCAAAATTGGACTATAAGCAGCTACTTAAAGGAAAATAAGTATCACAACAAAACGATATAGATGGGTTGGTGGAGTGGGCGGTCAAGCGGCAGATGGATTTTAACATAAAGAAGTGTGAGGTCATACATTTAGGGAAGTCAAACAGTTACAGGGATTACACAATAAATGGGAATATACTGAGAAGGGTAGATGAAGTGAGAGATCTTGGTGTACAAGTACACAGGTCCCCAAAGGCAGCAGTTCAAGTAGACAAGATAGTAAAAAAGGCATATGGAATGCTCTCCTTCATTGGCAGAGGTATAGAATATAACAGTAAGGATATAATGTTAGAATTGTATAAAAGAGTGATGTGGCCACAACTGGAGTATTGTGTGCAGTTCTGATCACCACATTACAGGAAGGACGTAATAGCTCTGGAGAGAGTGCAGAGGAGGTTTACAAGAATGTTGCCAGGGTTAGAAAAATGTAGCTATGAGGAGAGATTGGATAGGTTGGGGTTATTTTCCATAGAACAAAGAAGGCTGAGAGGTGACTTGATTGAGGTATACAAAATTATGAGGGGAATAGATAGAGTGGGCAGGATAAAATTGTTTCCATTGGTGGAGAATTCTAGAACCACAGGACATAGATTCAAGATAAGTGGCAGAAGGTGTAGGGGGAACATGAGGAAGAACTTTTTTACACAGGGGGTAGTGGGTGTCTGGAATTCACTGCCCAAGTTGGTGGTAGAGGCAGAAACTCTAAACTCTTTTAAAAAGTACCTGGATCTGCACCTTATGTGCTATACGCTGCAGGGCTATGGGCAGGGTGCAGGAAGTTGGGATTAAAAAGGGTACCTGGTTGCCCTCGGGCTGGCGTGGACAAGATGGGCCGAATGATCTCCTGTTTTATAACTTTTCTATGGTTCTATGGTTCTAACAATGTGAGGTGTTTAAGGAGGAGATAAAGTAGGTTCAGAACAAATACATTCTCACAAAGGAAAATGGTGAGTCTCCTAAATCTATATACCCCTGGATGTCAAAAAATGTGAAAGAATCTATATTTTTTGGATTTTTTTTTGTGTGTTTTTGGTAAGTTAGCATCTGTGGGGGGTTACCTTACGTTGACTGGAGATTGTAATATTTAAAGTGCAGAATTTACCAGGGTTGATACATTAGACCTCACCTCAGAGCAGCATCTGAACCCTATTGGGAGATACTAACAGATAGTAACACAGATCAGTTCAAGGGGCAGAGTGAAGAGTAGCCTGTAGGGAACAGGTGAATAGGAGAGTCAGCTCCATGCAGATTAAGTACCACCATTAGCTCCATGCTGTTGAGGGAAGAGTATCCCATTGTAGGCAGTGGTTGCTCAGATGAATCCGGAACTGGAGGAGGCGGGAGAAGGTTGCTGGCTTCAAGCTGTTGGCAAGGTTGAGACCAAGAAAAGCTTACGGCAGTTATCAGTCTAGTGAAGCTGAAGTGAACCACAGCCATTGGCTCTGTGAAGCTGGCAGTTGGGGCAAATGTAAGTCCAAGAGCCGTGGGGTTCAGCTTAGAGTAGTTAGAGAGCTGAAATAGTGCCAGTATTTAGATGCTGGGGAGCAGCCTTATGAATCCACTGGGATAAAGTTTCGGGAGAAGAGATTGAGCAACTGGGAGGTGAGCAACCATTGATGCAGTCCGAGTTGGAGCAGCTTTTGAGGGAAATCAGAAGCTAGATCTTTGAAAGAATGGAGCTAAAATCCTGCAGCAGGGAGACAGAGTCTTAAAGAATTTTTGTGACTCGCCGCCATCTGGGTGGGTTGCTGAGAAAATTAGGGGATCTGTCTTGGTTGTGTCTGCCATGGAGAGTGTTGGTTTGTGGTGTGTAAAACTGCAGTTTGCCTGTTAATTCGCATTTACTTCACGTTAATACTGCTTGTTGGAGTATGAGATAGATAGTGTTGACTGTTTGCTTTGCTGAATTTTGTATAGTAAAAGTTCTTCTGTTTGTTTAAACCCTTGGAATTTTGTGGCTTTATTCTCTTAGTGACTACCTGAGATTTCAAGTTCCGTCTACTTTAACAAAAAAGGTTACTGGTCCCTAACCAGATTGTAACAAAATTTGTGGGTCCCATCTGGGATCATAAGATAATTGGGGGCCTGGTCTGGGATCATAAGAATAGAATAAAGGGTAGGATAAAACAAAAAACTTGTGTCAGATGTTGAGAGCTCAATACTGCAGAAAATCTAGGGAAATATAGAAGGTGTGCTGATGAAATTATAAAAGGAAATTAGGAAAGCAAAGAGAGGCCATACAAAAATATTGGCAAGTAAACTCAAGGAAAACTCAAAGACATTTGTGATCCAAAACCTATGTCAGGCGGGCTCAGCAGGGGGCAGGCGGGGAGCCGGCCACTGCCTGCGATCAGGGCAGGGAGGCAATTTCATGCTGGCGGGCCAATTAAGGCCCACTCAGTGTGAAATGAGAGTGGCAGCACTCAGTGCTGCCTTTGCGGGCGGTGGGGGGGGGGGGGGGTGCAGGGTGCGAGTGGGGCGAGAGTGAACTTCACACGTGCGCAAGTGCCATTTGCAAATCTCTCTGAGGCACAGAGCTGCCTTAGGGAGATGAACAGATTAAAAAAAAGTAAAGATTTTATAAATGTTACTAAACATGCCCCCTCATGTGACCCTGTTACATGAGCAAGGACATGATATTAACGAAGTATTAAAGTTTTTATTTTATTTTTATTTACTTTTGGAAACCTCATCCCACCCGTGGATGAGGTTTCCAAAAAAGTGCAAAGGCCACTTGGTCTTTTTGCCTGCCTGCCAACCATAATGTTGGACAGGCGGCGAAAAATTTCTTTTAATTAACTTTTTATTGGCCTTAACAGGCCTTTTAATTGTTGGCTGGCGTGCTGCAAACTCTGGCATGCACCCGCCAACCAAAATAAAACGCAAATGCGCGATGACATCGGGACACTCGCCCAATGTCATTGCGCATTGTTTTACATTTGGTTGGGTCGGGCGCACAACCGCATCAACAAGCTAAAAATTCTACCTCAAGAGTGTTCACTGTTAAGCAGGAAAACTTGCATAGGTCTGCAACTCATTTATGAAGTAGCTCATTTGGGAAGCCAAGAAAAACCGGCAGTTCAGGAAAGAATTTCCAGAATTATTCAGAGGTTTTTGAAAGACTGAAACAAGTGCTATGAAGCAGGTGCACCAGAACCTTATAGAACCATGTGAAAACCTTGAGAAAACCAGGTAGAAAGTTTCCTATGAATAGCAGGTGAAGGCACTGTAAGTTCATTCCTGAGAACAGCTTGCTTCAATCAAGGAATCAATAGACAAACATGTCTGAGGCAAACAACAACAAAAAAGCATTGTCATGTATTCCTGTTGAAAAACCTGAAAAGCAGGTCATAAGTTTTATCGAAGATGTGGGGTCATATCTCATTGACCACAAAATTCCTACCAGCCTCAACACAGAGGTTAGATGAAACTCGAAAGGCACAAAAGCCAGATGAAGAATGCGTTAAAATTAGAGATCAATGGATGGCCAGAATAAGTTTCAAATAATCTCATTGTTATGATGCAGCAGATGATGTGTTCCAGGAGGACCAAATCCATGAGGGAAAAGTGGTCATGCTATCATATTTGCAATTTGTATTTATTTTGAGATGCATGCACTGAATTCAGAAGTAATAAGCCAATCAAGATTCTAAGAGATTTTTAAAAAATAATTAAATGAAAATATTTATTAATGAAATTAAAATACGTCAAGCACAGACATAAGACTACAATTTCTACTATAATAACTCTCAAGATTCCTAATTAATCTGACTCCCAGTTACACTCCCTTTAAGGCAATGGTCCAAAATAGATTTTAGATTTTAAGTAGATCCAGCAAATTAACACAATTCCCTGGAGAGTGGAATTCCAAATGGCTTTCTCCAGCTTCAGTTTCAGTGGACAGCAGCTTTGTCTACAAATGCTGAAGACTTCATTAAGGTTAATTCACACACTTCCATTAGATCTCACAGGGCCTTTTCCTAACGCACAGGCTCATTCTCCTTTATATATGTTTCTCTCTTTTTAATGTGTAAATTCTATTGTTTCGTATGTCTTTGAAATTGTGTCTTCCTCACAATATAAAAACGTTTATGTTGCTGCTATTTATTGTCAGTAACCTTTGAGAAAAACAAACACATTTCTTAGCCTTGTTTATCTGACTAATTTTAGCAGACTGGAATCCCTTGAAGCCCAAATCTCCCTTCATTATCTAAAAATGAAATTCCCTTCACATCTTACATGCTAAGCCAGCATCCATGTTTACTCATTAGCATGTCAAGCATCTAGCTTCTTTTGATGATTTAAAGCTTGCAGTCTACTTGACTCCAAATGTAATTAAATCACACACTGACAGGCCTAACTATCCTTACCCTCATAAACCTACTCCACAATAAACTAGAAAAATATTATGAAAATTATTATACTTTCATGACACTCATCCTGAAACAATATTTTGAGCAACAAAGACACTCAGTGGCGAGGATGACTTACTGATTTAAGATGATTTACTGATTTATGATGAGGGGTTGATTATAGCAAGAGTCCTCAGACTTGAGATCTTTGAGATTTGAGCTACTGTTCTACATCATTTCAGAATGGTTTGGCTCTGTCAGAGCTTTTGATGGGAAGATGACAATGGACTCAACTTCCTGTTCTTCTACACACACCAATGCCATGCCTCAAAGCAGCAGATATAGACAGAGTAAGGGAGAAGGAAGATGAGATCTGTAAATAAAACCAGAAATTATATTAACGTCATAGAGTACACAATTTACCAGATCTCCAACCAAGTGAATCAGTCTGGATTCATAAACAAAGTCATGAAGGCCAAGTCTTAGGAAAAAGCGATCTTACCTTGTAGAGATTGAAAATGGAATAGTGAGAAGAAACAGAGGCACACTTATATCTACAAAGAGAAGACCATCAATGGAGTGGACTAACTACTCATACAATCAGGAAGACAACCTGAACAGAGAGCCAATGGTCTCTGATGATTCACATACTACTCTACAGAATTTGAAAGAGAACATGAAGAACTTGAATCCTATAAAACTTCCGAAAGAGCTGAAAAGTTGCGAAGATTGTTGAAACTACCATAATGCTTATCTCTGTGAATCAGAGATGAAGTTAGAGACTTCAGGGGGATATGTAGGAAAATGTAAATAATATATTTCATAGTGATTTTCGAGGAGATGTAGCATAAAGGATTAATGTTAAATATGTATATAGATAGTCTACATAATCAGTGGTGAAAGATTACATGACAACAGTGTACGCTGAGAGATAATTCTGTGTGGAGCCTCATGCTAAGCTTTGTCCTGTACATAGTAGAATGTTCAATAAAAGTTGGAGTTTATCAACAGCCTTGCCTCAAGGAGCATCTGTAAATCCAGATCATGAACAACCTCATCTACATCCACAATGATATAACAGAATAACCAAGGAGCATAGATTTATAATAAGTGGAAGGATTAAAGGGAAATTGAAGAATATTTATCCCCCCCAAACGGTGCTGAGGTTCTGGAACTTCTTGCCTAAAAGGATAGTAGGAGCAGAAACCCGCATTTAAAAAACTCTTGGATATGCACTTGAGGTGCTATATCCTACAGAGCTATGGACCACAAGCTGCAGAGCAAATAGGCTGGACGACACTTTTGACTAGCATGGACACAAGAGGCTGTACCATAATCCTTCTGCACCAGACTAGCTACCTGTATTTAGTGTGCTTCCCGGGGATGCCATAGGGAAGGTGCAATAACCTTGGAAAGCTATGCTAATAGGCCTATGGTACTTTCTGGAAGGAAAGTGTCTTGCAGTGCCTTCATCTCCCTCCATTCCAGCCCCAACAGTTATCTGCTGAAGGCTCCAGTCTCAACCAAAGCTTTCAATAGTACATCTGATAGGCTGTTTGGAGTACTTCTGCCCCTTCAATATCACTCCCTACCACTGGGGTAGTGTGAATGGTCCTGCTGCAGCACTATCAAGAATTTGCAACCTTGTAGATGTTGGCTCCCTCTCAGCTGCAAGAACTGGGATGGGAGCCTGCCTTACATATGAGATGATGCTTGACTCAGGAAACTGAGGAGTGGGCAAAAGTACTGTCTCCTTCAATCACCACTGCTGGGAAGAGAATCCCAGTTAGCATTCTATATGCAACCTAAGCAATTATTTGTACAGTTGACATGAACATCTTTGACTTCATACTCACTCTCCCTATGTTTAAATCTTTGGATTCCATATGCTTTATTTACAATTTTGTTCTTCCACTTCGTGCAGTCCTTACAAAATTACTATATTTTGCTTCAAAATTTTGTTTTGTTGGATTCAACTTCTGTTTTCTATATTAAACAAGCTGTAAGATGCTTAATGAGATGTAAGTTTGCAAACAAAGTCAAAATTTCTTGGTTTGAAAAGCAGTAAAGGGAAATGAAAAGCTGAAGATTAGAAATTCAGGGTTAATGAGAGGGAAACAGTCATTACAATAAAGTAGGAGGCTAAGAAGCTGAGAACCAGTATAGAAGATTTAGTAGACATGACTGGGGCGGGGGGAAGAACTAGGCTGTAATTCTGAGCCACTTAAGAGACTACAATACAAAGTGACACTGTGGGATTCCGGCAGTAAACAAGTCATTGAATCTCTCCGTTTAAAAGCCAGACTCCCATGCAGCTTTCTCACTTCAAGAAGCCTGTATTTTTATTCTTTTTATCTCCCATCTGTTCACAGACATCAAGGATTAAAAGCTTTCAAACACAATGGGTGTGAGGTGCTTTTTGATTACTTGAACAAACCAAGAAATGACTTATTGTTTCGTTTCTGGGGAAAGCAATTCAATTCAACATGTTATTCACCCTTAACCTAGGTGCAATTTTTAAAACTGGTGCCAGTACAACTTGATTAAGAACACTAAAAACATTTTTATATATATAAAGTTGGCCATGAAATCCTGAAATGTGACAGATGGTGATAGTCAAAGAAAACATCCAATATCCAGATGATAATAACAAAAAACTGCGGATGCTGGAAATCCAAAACAAAAACAGAATTACCTGGAAAATCTCAGCAGGTCTGGCAGCATCGGCGGAGAAGAAAAGAGTTGACGTTTCGAGTCCTCATGACCCTTCGACAGAACTAGGTGAATCCCAGGGAGGGTTGAATTATAAGCTGGTTATAACCCTCGAAACGTCAACTCTTTTCTTCTCCGCCGATGCTGCCAGACCTGCTGAGTTTTTCCAGGTAATTCTGTTTTTGTTCCAGATGATAATTATGGTGATAATGAAGACAATGGTCACAATTTTCCATTCCAGGGCTAAGTCCCGTGGCGGAGGCAGGAAGCGTGAATGTTGCCCGCTTTGGAGGCTGGTGGGAATTCGCACTGTATCGCATGATGTTGGCCTAACTAATTATGCAGTCAGGGGTTTCCCAATGTTTTGCGCAGAGGGGTGGGCTGGTTGGCATGCGCTCTGCTGTCATAACCGGGCGCCATATGTAATAGGGACCAGACTTCACCTTACCCACCATTGAAGGTGGAGAAGGCCCTCCAATCACATGGACCTCCAGCTCCCAAATTCAATGATGCATCTCTGGTAGACCTGCTCAATGCAGTGGAGACCAGGGGGCCATCCTCCACCCAGAGGATGGAAGAAGGAGTCTGAGCTGTCAGACCGACCCTACTTAGGAGGAAGTCTCCAGGGTGGTCAGTGTCCAGGGCCTCTACTGGAGAACTATACTGCAATGCCAGAAATGGATGAATGACCTCATCTGCTCTGCCAGAGTAAGTAAACCCTCAACTGCTCAAACTCACCTCACTGAATGGTAGAGTGTTCTTGGGCTTCAGTGGCAAGGGCACCATCCATGCAGCTCATGCATAAAAGAGCTACTCAACATGATGAGGTGATGCCTCATAGCCCTACTGCAGTCCATCTGTTCAGTCCATAGTCTGCAGGTGGAGAGGTCACTGAGTGTCCCTGGCCGTTCCGCACAGAAAACTCAGATGTGCCTGGGAGGTGGGGGTGAGGGGATGGGATTTAGGTGTTGAGGGCACCAGTAAGCACCGCTAATGACATGTCTCTGTGAGCCTTATCCTTCTATCTGCATGGGCTCACCATGCTGGAGGGTGCTGCTCCAGAACCCTTCTGGACAACCTGCAGTGCATCAATCACATGGCACACAATCCAGTGGGTTATCTGGAAGACTGGAAGCATGAGAAAGATGCCTGAAACCCAATTGCTCTTAATCCATCTTCTCTCTTTGCGCAGGAAAAGTTACAGCACAACAGGAGAGAAGGAGAGAAGATGGGAGGGGGCTGGCCTGACCTCAAGAACCTTACTGACTTTGAGAAGCGGGCAATCCAGCTGGCAGGGGAAGAACCCGACCGAGCCTGCGGAGATGGAGAGATCAACGAGCAGCCTCCATCCAGTAAGGATCTATGCATGTCACTTAGAAACCTAAGGGTACTAGATGTAGGGTCTCACCTTCTGTCCGCAGCAGGAGGAGGCAGAGTCAGCCAAGCTTACTGGTACTGGGAGGACTGCTGGGGAAGAGGCTTCTGTGACATCCAAGTTGGATGACGAGCCTCTGGGATTGGCTCTGCACAGGATGTTGGGGAAGCTGCGAGAGGCAAGGGAACATCAGGTAAAGGTGTTGGAGGCACTAAACAGAGTGACATATGAGGCAGAGAAGTCCGGCTCCCTGTTCTCTAATGAAGTGATGGTGACATGTGGTGACATCAAGGTCTCCATGAGGACAGTAGCAGACGCCATGGAGAACCTGGTCCAGCAGAACACTCAGTTTCTGCCAGAGATGTGTGCGAACCTGCACTCCATCGCTATAGCCATGGGTGAGTTTTGGCAGTGGCTACTTGAGAGGGAGACAAGGCACCTCGACCTCCCTTCAGCTTCTCCTTCTCCTCAAGTAGTCTGTCAGGGGCCCTAGGGCAATCAAAGGGAGGAGAAGGGGCTGTTGGACGCCCCGGGATCTCCACTCAGGAATCTCTGAGGGTGTCCAGCCCTTCGGAATCGCCTTTGCCTGTGACCCTTCAGCTTCTACCCCTGTGACTGCAGAGGGAGCAGTTACCCCACAGCAGGACAGCCAAAATAAGCTGGGGTCCTCCAGGCCTCAGGTCTCCAGAGGACACCCGCCAAGGTCATCTAAGGCAACATGGCAAACTGGTCAGCACCCTGCCTGCAGCCCTGCTGCATATGTCGGGGGAGCACTTAGAAGAAGTGGTAGGGACCACAAGATTAAGAAGTTTTGATTTCACATGTGGCTGCACGGGTGCATTATGATTGTAAATGTTATGACACTATTTTAAATGGAGTACGCGCACTTTAATGAGGTCAGATGTGGTTTATTTGTGATTATCAGTCCTTAAATCTGTGCCCCCACCACCACTACCCCACTACCACTACCCCCCACCCCACCCACAATTTTCAGAGGGACACCCCAGGCTCCATTTTTGTCCCTGGAATCATGCATGTACAGGGAGACAGAGGTATTTACCAGAAAATGCTGAAAAAGCTCAACAGGCCTGGCAGCATCTATGGAGAGAGAGAAACAGAGGGCGGAATTTTCCCAACATTGTACTAAGTGCAGTAACGGGTGGGCAAAATGGTGTTCCACCACTGATGGCAATGATGAGTTTTCACACCGTGTTGCCCTGAGCCCGCCACATTACTAATGCATTCCTGGCAAACACACCGTTTCCATGGCGGGCAGGCTCTTATTCGATGTCCAGCCATGCATCATGCCGGCCGCCATGTTTAAAAGGCAGCTGCCAACACAGGGCTCATCGCCACCAGCTCACCGCCACTACCCGGGAGACCTGGCCAGCAAAGGGAAAAAAGACTGCAAAACCTCCATCAATGATGGGTCCCTTGAACGATGGCTGGATGCCTTGGAGGCCTGCCGGCTCTGGCCACAGGATGGGCAGCAACGTGACCAATCTAGCTTGGGAGGCGGTGGCAGGGTGGTCAGTGCCAATACCCTTCAGAAGAGGACAGCCACCCAGTGCCGCAAGAGAATGAATAAGTCACTCTTCTCATTGCTCTCAACTCATACTCACAAACCCATCATATATCCAAAGGATGCTCAATGGCTGCCAGTTCAGAGAACATCACCATTCACTTTCTCACACTCACCGTTATTGTCCTCATCCCAGCCATGGGACCACTGACCATCCACACTTGCCAGGCATACCTATCACCTGGTCTGGCAGGCATCCTGCTTATGCTTTCTCCATCTCTATCCATACAGGACAAGCTGGCACACAATGAGAGAGGTCACAGACCAGTGTCAGAATGCCCTACATCAAGGTCCTCACAGACTTTGAAACAGAGCCAACCAGCTGGCCAGCCACAACCTGGACCAGTCTTGTGTTGATGGTGAGGTCAGCGCTGATCTACCAAGTGAGGATCCAGCAGTTCAACATGCATCAGATAACCATGCCATGAATGACGTGTCCTGTTCCACAGGCCACTGCCATGTACTAATTATCTCCCCTTGCTTTCGCAAGCACATCTGCCACACAACCGAGTCCATGACCCAGGGCCTCCGATCAAGCCCCGAAGAAACCTCTGAAGAGGAATCTGGAGGCACCCTCCCTGAAGTCTCGTTACAGCGCTCACCTCCACCCTCCACCAGCGCAAAGACACACACCTCGGTGGGACCTAATTTTGGAGTACATCTGGGATCACGATCTGGTGAGCACATCACACTGTCTGATCCACAGCAGGTGGTGGCAGGGACTTCCCAAGTGTCCAGAACTTGGAGGACTGCTGGAGGCCAGAATGTTGCTGAGTCAGAGTCAGATGATGAGCCTCTGGACTCAGTTGTGACATAGCTGCTGGAGCTGCAAAGGCAAGCTTGGGAACATCAGAGAGGGATGACTGCTGCACTCCTCAGATTGCAAGACACAATGGAGGAGTCCGTCCACCTCCAGGCTGAGGTGATAGTGCTGGCATTGCAACACACCGAGGTCAACACTGGTAGGGTGGCGGCCGCCTTGGAGACCTTGGACTTCACTCCAGCGCTGCTGCAAGGGCTTAACTCCATTGCTGAAACCACTGTTGGCCTCCTACAGTGTGTAGCGAGAGGGGTGCTGGGCAGCTCGATCTCACTCCACCTACCCCTACTCCTCAATGAGTCACCCTGGGCCCTTGGGCACCCATAGGGAGGAAGATCAGCAGGTGCACAGTCCGGGCCATCCATACAGGTGACTCCAAGAGTGTCCAGCCCATCCGACTCCCCTCTTCCTGTGACCTCAGCAACTCCAGCTCCACAGGCTGAGGAGTGTGCCACTGCCACACAGCATGATGCCAAAAGCATGCGGGGGCCCTCCAAGTCTCAGCCCTGCAGAGGATGCCCACCAAAGTGATCACAGACAGGACATCGCAGTCAGCAGGGTGCCTCCACCTCCGCTGTGGATATCCGGGAATCAACAAGATGTAGCGGCAAAATCAAAGACAAAATTTAAAGGAAACTTACAAACATCAAATCAAAATGTGACTAAGAGGGTCGATAAAGCAGCCCAGCCCCCGCAGTGCCCACCGGGCATGGAAAGCCTCGACGGTGCCGGCAGACACTGCGTGCCCCCTCTCCAGTGACACCCGGACGCGAATGTGGCCGCAGAAAAGGGGCAAACAGTCGGGTCAAACGACCTCCTCGATCTCCCACTGCCTGGACTTGTTAATGGCTAATTTGGCCAGGCCCAGGAGCAGGTTCACGAGGAGGTCCTCCTCTCTCCCGGACCCCCTCCGCACCGGGTGCAAAAGCAGGGCAACAAAAAATTAATTGAAACTCCGAATGCTCCTCTCCATAGAAATCTTTAGCAAAAGGCGAAAGATTTATACAATCTGAAGAGAAACCAGATTGTACTTTTAAAGAGAATTAGTTGAACGGCCTGGGCACGGATGTTAATCACTTGTACATACTGTTCACTATTGTCAATAAACTCCTAAGAATGTCTCCTTGCCTATGGCTCACTGTTCTGATGCGCAGTGTTCTTGTCACTCAGATGTGAAACCTTTCTGCACAAGATAAAAGGCAGGTGCGACAGTCCAGGGCCTCTGTGCTCTGTGCAGCCTTCAGACCAAAGCGATGGTCCAGCCTCACAAACCCTGGAACCATTACTGATGTCTGCACCTTGGCAGTGCTTGCCATTGTTGCCAGAATGTAGCGGGCAGGCATCACAGAGTTCTCTCATTCTCTCGATATGCTCTCAACATCTTTAAGGAGGGACTGGGCCCATATCTTCAGCATCTGTGAGAGCTGCCAGGGGGCACAGAACATTCCACCCAGAATTAACGTTTCAAGTCCGTATGACTCTTCTTCAGAGTTGTTTTCCTTCAGTATTTACCAGGCCCATTGCGAGCCATGTCCAAGATGTCTCCTCTGCACACTAAACCTTTGCCCTTCACACACTCATTTGTCCCAATGCCCTAGCAATGTAAGTGCTACATACTTCCCCTTCAGTTGTCCAGTTGAGATGTCCTGCATCTCCACCGATCCTCAATGACCCAACTCCCATGCAACATCTCGAGATCTCCACCACGTGACTCTGCATAGTTGTGAGCAACCATGGTTGTTGTAACCTTTGACATGCAGTCTATTACTTTTACCCCTCCCCCCTTGACCCATACACCCCCACTCCACATAACCATTGATCACCTCTCAGGTGTAACATTTGACCTTCCCATGGTTACTCTTCAACCCATCCCATCACCCCCTGTCCCTTGCAGGTGAATGTCCACATCCCCTGCCTTCCAGAGGAATCCACCCTTGTCATTCTGTGGACCTCCAGAATCCACTTCTCCTTCTGTTTCACCTCCATCAACCCTCAGAGCTCCTACACCGGTCATCGCCGAGTCCTCACCCTCCCACCTTCCCGGATTCCACTGCCCTCTTTAAACCTCACCATCCCTTCCCATCACTGATTCCCTCATTATGCACCCAAAGACTCGTCAGTTGACACCACAGACCCCTCCCTCTGAACCCCTTTCCCCTCATTCTCCCATGCCTGTTCACAACGGCACAGCTCTCCGTGCCCATGCACACCTGCAGAACCACCACACCCTGCCCTTCCCACTCTCCTGTTCCATACCACTTCACCCATTCCAGGACCCCCGCAGCACTTCTTTCTTCCCCTATCACCCCTAACCTCCCCCACCGCACAACCCCACCCCCCAAATAGGCCTCCATACCTGCCCGACCTGTTCATTTTTCTCCTCCCTGTCTAATCCCTCCCCAGGCACAGATCATCACTGCCCAACAGACCTCATGCAGCCATCCACCTGAAGCTTCAAGGTCCACTTCCTGGAAGCTCCTGCTGCAAGAAGATCCATGTGATTTACGCTCCACCAACCTACTGCTGCACATGGTGTTCCAGGGTCCACAGTGGCAGGAAGCCTCCATTTTCCAATCTCCACAGGCTTCCCCAGGCCTTCTTGCAGATAGGTCCAACATATGCACGCCACATCGGTCCATGCGTGCCCTGGACCAATGTGATATCTCACTGGTAGCGCAGAAAATCAGACAGGGGAGGGGGGCGATTCCACTCGGGCTTTCATCTGAATCCCACTAACGGGATGAAAAATGGTTTCAAGCCAGCCTCTGGTGCAAATGGTGACCCGCCATGGTGGGCGGGAGTGCATGTTCCTGCCGTCATTTCACGCCAGCGGGAAAACCAATTTTTCAGCTCCGGCCATTGTGTCCCACCCTCCCCACCCCCGCCACTTAAACTCGCCGCACGGAGCAACTGGAAAATTCCGCCTAATGTTTTTGAAAGGTCATTAGAGAGAAGAGCAACTAGTAAATACAACAATAACTTGTACTTATATATCACCGTTAACATAATAAAACACCCTAAGTCGCTTCACAGGAGTATTATAAAACAAAGCGTGGCACTGAGTCACAAAAGGAGATATGAGAGCGGATGACAAAAAGCTTGGTCAAAGAGGTAGGTTTCAAGGAGTGTCTTAAAAGGAAAGGTGCAGTAGGGAGGCAGAGAGATGTAGGGAGGGTATTCCAAAGCTTATAAGGCCTATAAGCAACTGAAGGTATAGCCACCAATGGTAGAGCAATTAAAATCAGAAATGCACCAGAAGCCAGAACTAGATGAGCTCAGGTCGCTTGGAGAGTTGTGAGTTGGAGGGGTTACAATGATGGGAAGGGGCCAGACCATGAAGGAATTTGAAAACAAGAATGAGAATTTTTAAAAATTGAGACGTTGCTTCATCTGGAGCCAATATCAATCAATAAGCATGAGAGTATTGGGTGAACAGGATTTGATGTGAGCTTGGGCACAGGTAACAGATTTTTGGATGACCTCAAGTTTACAATGGGTAGAATATGGAAGCCCAGACAGGTGTGTGTTAGAATAGTCAAGTCTGAAGGTAACAAAGGCAGGGATTAGTATTTCAGCAGCTGATGATCTGAGGCAGGGTAGAGCTGGATATTATGGAGTTGAAAAAAGGTGGCCTTAGTGATGGGTGCAGATATGTGGTTGAAAGCTCATCTTGGGTGAAGAGTGACACCAAAGTTGTGAAGGGTCTGGTTCAGCCTGTGGCATGGGAGCTGAGATAGTAGTGGTTTCAGCCTGCCAAATATTTAATTGGAAGAAATCTCTGCTCATCCATTACTGGAAACAAGACAGTGGAGGGATCAAGAGATGTGGTGGTGAGGTAAAGATGGGTGTCATCAATCTACATGTGATATTCATGTTTCTGGATGATGTCACTGAGGGAAAGCACATGGATGAGAAATAGGCGGGGGTCAAGTAAAGTTCCTTGGGAGAAACCAGAGGTAATGGTTTGGGAGTGAGAAGAGAAACCATTGATGTTGATTGCCAACTTACAATGAGACAGACAGGACTAACATTGTTTCTTCGCGGAACAATATTGATAAAGGAAAGGAATGGGTTTGCAGATTATTTGTATAAATTATATTATTTCTATAAGGCATATTAATTTGGTTAGTAATATTGAGCATGGTATGGAATCTCACCAAATTGCGCCCTGAGAAGATCTGTTTGAGGATGTTTTAACATATGATTAAATGTTCTCACTCTTTCTTGTTATCAAGAAGATTCTGGAAACATTATGGGCGGTATTTTCTGCGCTCACCCTCCACCACGATCAATGGGCTTCTGGCTGGGGTGCCGCCTCGCCCATGGCGGGTCCCACCTGCAACAGGGCCAGAAAGTCTCGGCCTAAGTCTTATAGATTTACTGGTTATACGGTGGTATGCATGCAATAATACTGAAGCACATACTTAGGCAGCAGACACATGGAAACACCACTACCTGGAAGTTCCCCTCCAAGCCACACAATATCCTGACTTGGAAATATAACACTGTTCCTTCACTGTCGCTGTGTGAAAATTCTAGAACTCCCTCCCTAACAGCACTGTGGGTGTACCTACACCACATGGGCTGCAGCGGTTCAAGATGCAGCTCACCATCACCTTCTCAAGGGCAACTAGGGATGGGCAAAAAATGCTGGCATAGCCAGCCGTGTTCACATCCCATGAACAAAATAAAAAAAAGCTTAAAAATAATATTTACAAACACACTTGATGTTTGTGGCACTCTGAGTTCACTATTCATTTTGACCAAACTAAATCCTATGTCTCATTGCAATTTGTTGGTTTGCACATCTTTAACAGCCTCTAAGTTTCATCAAAATGTCTCAATGCAGCAGGCTCAGCTTGACTTGATCATGCCTTATTCACATGTAACTGTTACACCTCAAAACTACAGACTACAACAATAAAGGGTAATTTTACAATACTTCTATTGATTAATGTGTTTGAAGATGACCCCATTTCTCAAATGTCTTGGTTTTCAATTTCTCAGGATGCTTATCTCCCTTTCCTGGTCAACTTTAATGAAGTGTTCAGGAAACATTTAGGTCTTTATCTGCCTTGAGGGAGCCACTGTAAACTTTCAGTAGATAAGGAAAATAAAAAATTATCCGCTGCACAACTCTTTTTTTAAACGACCTGTTAGTCCCACTTTTATATATCTCCGAAGAGTGGATGAGAACATGCACATGAGCAACTGAAAGTGACCACCAGCATAAGGCAAAAAATTGTCACAGGGTAGAATCATCCCAGATTTGCCCTAAGTGCAGTAGTGGGCAAGAGAATATTGTTTTACCCGCCAGCTGCAATGGCGGCTTCTCATGCTATGTCGTCCCAAATCTGCCACATTAATGATGCATTCCTGGGAAACACGCCATTTCGATGGGAGGCGGGCTCTTATTCGCCTGCCACGCCATCACCTCGCCGCTTCATGATGACAGGTACCAAATTTAATGGGCAGCCATGCACACACCTCTCAGAGCTCCTAGACCAGGACAGCTGCACAGATGACAGGATGGCAACAAAAGGCAAAAAGACTGCAGACCCCTGGTTTAGTGACATGCTCCCCAAGCGCCTTTGGATGCCATGGTGGCAGGCTGTGATGTCCTCTGCCTCCGCTCTGGCTTCCAGAGGGCAGCTGCATCACCAATCCAGCTTAGTCCTTCCCTGCTTCCTGACTCTTTCCTCAAGCCTTCTTCTTCCTCCAGTCTTACTACTTTCTCTTTCCTGACTCCTTCTTCCACCCTTATTTCTTCCTCCAGCCTTACTCCCTCCCCACTCCGCACTGTTTCTCCTCTCCCAACTCTTTCCCTTACACCTTCCAACTCCCTTACATCTACCTTCCCAGTTGCCATCTTATCCTGTTACCCCTTCCTCCCCCACCCCCTGTACTCCCTCCCCCAACACCTTCTTTCCCCCCCTTCCAACCTCACCCCATCCTGACACCTCCTACTTTCCCAGTCGACCCAAGACCTTCCTCTCCTAACCCCCGGTACATCTTCCTCTCCCAAACACAGCTGGACCTACCTCTCCACCCCCTCGTCCATCATCCATTGTGAGCAGACCCTCAACAGTGACCTTCCAACTTCCGTGAGTTGCTTTGCTGCAAAGCCATGTCCATGAGAATCCACCCAGCATGTCATGGACGTTCCTCCAGTGTGCTGAAGGGCTCCAGTGCCTCCTGCTCCTTGGATGTCCGCAAAATGTGAGCAAAACCCTGGAGGTAAGACCCGACATCTGCACATCACACTTGTCAAGACGTGTTCTGCACCGGCATGCAATCACGCCAACGTGAGCGAAAAATCCAGCAGGGGGAAATGATTCTGGCGGGCTGGCCTTACAATGACATGGAGATGTATTACAATGAGGTTCCCAATGTCTGATGGCAGGGAACGCGGCCCGCCATTGACGGACTGAGCGAACAATCACAAACTGGTTTAACATCGTGAAACTAATTTCTGGCCTTCTCACCATTTGTCTGCTCATGCCACCGAGCACTCCCGATGCCAGCGATCATGGAAAATGCCACCCACAATCTTTATAATAATTGAAAAGCATTTTCCTAAACTTCCAAAGCACAGTTTGAAAAGCAAAAAAAAATGTTGGTGTCAAAATATAGCGGCAGCCAACAGAAACATGGAATTTGGTCCAGAGTCTGTGAGCAAGTGATGGAGTAGCACAGAACACAAATATCCTTGAAAGGCAGTGACATGAAGTTTCTGCTGCATGAGGTGAGTGTGATGGAGATATCCTGTTTGCACTGTAGGGCTCCCTTCCCACAGAGCAAAGCAGTGCGTCATGCCTGGCAGAAGATAAAAGTCAGAGTCAATGCTGTGTGCACCACCAATACAACTTGAAACAGATGTAGAAAACATTGGCACACCATAAGAAAGTTACCAAGGTTAGACAAGGTTACTAGGTAAATAACTCAAGCATACATGCTACCATTGGCCATTTACTACTCAAGCCCTTTCACAACCTTATGAAACAGCCAGGAATGCACTTTACTGGAGGGTCTCACTTGTGCTGAAGTCAAAAGGCAAATGTTAAAAAATCTCAAGCCTGTGAGTGTACTAGTGTTTACAACGTTGCCCCTTCACTACTGACCTCAAATTCATTTTAATGCAAAAATCCAAACTATACCATGACATTTTTCACTGTAAGTGATTCAATATTAGTCCTGTTTATTTTGATTTACTCTTGGAAATTTAAGATTATAAAATTCACTTTTCTTTATTTGATTTCACCAGTTGAATTTCTGAACTCTGATACTTTCTATGAAGTGAAATTATGGACTAAACAATATAGAAATTATTAATAACACTGTGAGTGTTGCAAAATGCATATAAATGATTCTAAATAATGACAAATCAGAATATGGTTATATTTATGACAACATTTTTCAAAGACTATTTTACCATATCTGGGGAATGTCTGAATTGTGTAACCTATTAGGGGAATTTTTGAAGATTGTAACAAGGGTTTAATTAACATCAGAGATCATATGACTAACTAGGATTGTGTCATTAATCATTTCAAACATGATTGTGCAAACTCTTGTTCAGAAGTAAAAGATAAATTAGAGCTTGAATTGAGCTCAATGTAATATCAAACTTAACTATGCCATCCAAGCTCTAACATAGTTCTGGTATCTAACTCCTAACCTTAATAGAACATACTGCAAATTCAAACTCTACCCTGTCAATCTTTTTCATTTCATACAATGCAAGTGAATTAAGAATAGATGGTGAAGTCTTCATGGACAGATCCAGTATACTTTGAAGCTGGTCACCTTGTCAAGTCTAGTGAAATCTTGAAATTGCTGGTGGCATTCTTGTGATTTGTGTTACCGCTCTTCGACTTTACATCCAGTGCCCTTGGAATAATTATTGGCAGATGACTCAACAGAACCTGGCACCTTGTGGACTTTACATGGTAAAAAATACAGTGAATCTAATGGCAGATTTATAAATATGCTTGGTGATCTTGGGAAAACTGACAGCTGGCACATTAAACTTTTATAAAATTTGGCAACATGCAAAACAATTTCCAATGTCTTTTCATTTGTTGACTTGCAAATCGATACTTGTAGAATAATAATCAAAGCTAATAAGCCTAGGAATTTATTTAGGTCAGGATTCAGATGCTAAATTGGTGCAGGGAATAATCCCTAAAATGGAAGATTCAGATCTGATGATTGCAAAAAATTGGTCCTCAACTAAATTATAGAATAGGCTGCAGCAGGGTCTGATGCCTGTCCTACTCAACGCTGACCAATTTAACGGAGGAAGTCTAAAACAGACATTCGGCTCCTTAATTACATATATCCTTGGGGCAAAATTAGACTTTGCTGTTCCCCTTCTACACCTGTGAAACAGGCATAATGAGTTCCAATTTCTGCTCCATAATGTTTCCATACTTGATTTATGACAAGATGGCACAAATATGAATCATAAAAGTAATAATCAGTGTGGCATTGCTTCCCTGGTATTTCGAACAAAAAAGGGCTGAGCTTTCAGGTTAATATTCGTGAGGATCTTTGCCTGCTGTCTGCACGTATAGTAAAATTGTGAGTGTGCCACCAATGAGTTTCATCTAAAATTTGCCCAATATGTATTTTAAGTGGGAATACAGGGAGTGGAGTTGGTCATGCATCCCACTGAGCCTTTAGTCATGGCAGCTCTTTATCTATTTAATCCCAACTGCTGTCCCCAAACCCTTTGATTTCCAAGGAACATGTAACTTTTATTGAAAATATTCTTAAAGTTTATAAGTACATTTTTTTAAACACTGCAACAGAAACATTAACCAATATAGTTAACAGTCCTAAATACCAAAGCTTTGAATAAGGATCTATAAAATTAATTTTCTTGCTATAGGGAAAATTAGAATCACTTTAAAGCATTGAAATGATGAATGCTTGTTACAATAGTAATTTAGTGTTATTTTCTTGCTAATTGAGTGCTTGCACTTTCAACATGGTCAGGGAGATCTTTAAAATGGCTAGTGAGGAGAGGAACAGCGTGATGAAAGTAATAGGAGCACAGTGAAAAGAGTGTTCAAGTGGATTGCTAACTAGCAATTAAGAAAGAGTGCATATCAAGAATGATTATAGCAAGGGATGCCAACAACATTTAGGGCAGATGGTTGTCACTGGGCTAGTAATCCAGGGGCCCAAGCTACTCCCCTGTGGATATGGGTTTAAATCTTACGACAGTAGCTGGTGGAATTTAAATGCAATTAATTTTTAGAAATCTGGAATTGAAAGCTAGTCTCAGTAATGGTGACCATGAAAATATCATTGTCATAAAATCCACCTGGTATGATAATGTCCTTCAGGGAAGGAAATCTATTGTCATGTTACCTGGTCCGGCCTACATGTGACTCCAGACCACAGCAATGTGACTGACTCTTAACTGCCCTTTGAAACGGCCTAGCAAGCATTCAGTACTAGCGCAATTAGGGATGGGAAACAAATGCTGTCCTTGTCAGAGATGCTCACATCGCATGAAAAGATTTTTTAAAAATCCTTCCAACTGGGAGCCCAGATTGAGCAATAGTTTGAAGCTGTGATGCTGCCTGGCATCAGCTGGCAATCTGCATGGTGGGAGAAACAGGAGTTTTACTGCTTGTGTGCATAGACTCCAACTTTATTTGACATATTCTTGATATACTGATTTCCATCTGCAACAGGATTTCACTGGATAATATGTCAGCTTGTTCTGCTAACCTTACCAATCCCAACAGCATAAAGCAGTTTTGTGTCTTCTCTGTTGGAGGCCAATTTGCAACTTTCTGCACAGCATGACCCCTCTGACCACAATCAGTCAAAGCAACCTAACATAAATCTCATCATTTATGCTTCTTTATCTGTGGCTCTAATGCATTCACCATAGGGTGCATAAAATGTGCGTTTGTACAATCTGGATTTAACTTTATCACATTCCCATAGGAGATGAAAGCAGGATGAAAAGATATGTACCATACTACCAGCATATCAAATTCAGCAGTAATCGTGTTCTAGGTAGCATGATCAGCATTC
The DNA here is from genome assembly GCF_017639515.1 of Carcharodon carcharias. Lineage (NCBI taxonomy): Eukaryota > Metazoa > Chordata > Chondrichthyes > Lamniformes > Lamnidae > Carcharodon > Carcharodon carcharias. The sequence goes on along the minus strand of NC_054477.1, from coordinate 132,532,662 downwards.
AACGCTGAACTGTCCTGCATTCCTATTTGATCAACATTTGATTGCACTCCTATAATCTCCTCTTCCATTACACATCCACTGGTAATACATGTCTTACAACTCATGAATATTTTTCATCATTGCCATAAACAAAAGTTCAGTGATATAACAACATGAATGAATATTTGATGAACCAGCTCCTTTTGCATGGATATATGCCCACATATTATAATCCGAATGAGCCACAATAAACCAGATTTTTTTGATGCACAGACAAATTCAGATTATAGCATTATTCCCATTCTTGATATTCTGGAAATTGTACACAACAACAACTTATATTTATATAGCATCTTTAATGTAGGGCACTTCACAGGAGCATTGCAAAATATGACACCAAAGCACATGGGAGATATTAGGTCAGGTGATGAAAAGCTTGATCAAAGAGGTAGGTTTTAAGAAACATCTTACTGGAGGACAGTGAGGTAGAGAGGCAGAAAGGTATAGGGAGGGAATTATAGAACTTGGGGCTTTGGCTACTGAAGGCACGGCCACAATGGTGGAGCAATTATGATTGGGAATGCATAAGAGGCCAGAGGAGTGCAGGTATCACAGAGGATTATGCGGTTGGAGGAGATTATAGAAATAGAGAGCAAAAGGCCATGGAGAAATTTCAAAATGAGGATGAGAATTTTAAAATCATTGTGTTGCCTGACCAGAAGCCCAAGTAGGTCAGCAAGCACAGGTGTGATAAGGGATTGGGACTTATTACAGGTTACGACACACGCAGCGGAGTTTTGGATAGCCTTAATTTTACGAGGGTAGAAACTGAGAGACCAGCAAGGAGCGCATTGGAATAGTTGAGTCTAGAGGTAGCAAAGGCATAGATAAGAACGGAACCACATGAGAGCAGTTCCACCCAGTTGGAGGCAGTTAAGGAGGATTTGTGCAAGGTGACCATGGCTGGGACCTGAATATTGAAAGTTATGTGACATTTTGGGAAGACAGGAAGCTACGAAAAGTGGGTGGGAATTTCTGTTAAGGATGACATCAGTACAGTAATGAGAGCTGGTCTTAGCCTGAAAGAGCAAAATGGAGAATCAGTTTGGGTAGAAACAAGGAATAGGAAAGGTAGGAGGTCACTTGAGGAAGTAGTTTATAGGCCTCCTTACAGTAGTTTCACTGTAGGACAGAGAATACAGGAAGAAATAAATGGGGTGTGTAGGCGAAGTACTGCAATAATCACTTTAATCTACATCTACATTGAGTGAATCAGATTGGCAAAGGTAGCTTGGAAAATGAGTTCATAGATGTATTCAGGACAATTTCTTAGAGCAGGGTGTTTGAGCACAAACCAGGACGCAGGCTATTCCAGGCCTGGTAATGTACAATGAGACAGGATTAATCAATCACCTCACAGTTATGGAGCCTCTAGGCGACAGTGATCATGACATGATAGAATTTCACATTCAGTTTGAAGATGAGTGGTGCTTTAAAGCTAAGTAAAAGTAATTATAAGGCATGAAGGCAGGTTTGACTAAAGTGAACTGGGAAAAAATGTCAGTTAGTAGAGATGGAGTCGCAGACTTTTAAGGAGATCTTCAATATCTCTCGGAAATTATTTATCACAATGAGAAAGAAAGGTTCTTTGAGAAGGATGCATCATCCATGGCTAAATAAGGAAGTTTAGGATAGTATCAAATTGAAAGTGACACTGTAAAGATCTGCAAAGATTAATGGTAGGTCAGATGATTAGACAGATTGTAAGAACCAGCAAAAAATGACTAAAAATTAATAAAGAAGAATGAATTAGAGTATGAAAAAAAACTAGCTAGAAATATTAAAACAGATTGTAGGAGTTTCTACAAGTATTTAAATAGGAAAAGAGTAATTAAAGTAAATGTTGGTCCTCTAGAGGGTGAGCCTGGAGAATTATTAAAGGAAAACAAGGAAATGGTGGAAATGTTGAACAAGTATTATGTCAATCTTCACTGTAGAAGACGTGGAAAACTTGCAAAAGATAATTGAAAATCAAGGAGTGAAAGGGAGCAAGGAGCTTAAAATAATCACCACCACCAGGGGAAGTATACTAAGAAAACTATTAGACCAAAAGGCTAACAAGTTCCCAGGACCTGCTGGCCTGCATCCTAGGTTCTGAAAGGAAGAGCCTGCAGAGAGTAGAGGCAATGGTTACAATCTTCCAAAACTTCTTAGGTTCTGGAATATCTCCGTGGGTTAACAAATAGCAAACAGCCTAACATCTGTCATAGGGAAATTGCCAGAATCCATTATTAAGGAGGTTATGGCAGGATATACAGAAAATCATAATGGAATCAGACACAGTTAGCATGGTTTTATGAAAGGGAAATCATGTTTAACTAACTTATTAGTTATTTGAGGAAGTAACAAGCAACATGGATAAAATGTAGTTATGAAGGTAGATTGGAGAGGTTGGGACTGTTCTCCTTGGAGGAAAGAAAGCTAAAAAGAGATTTGATAGGAATATTCAAAATCATGAGGGCTGGACAGCGTAGATAGGGAGAAGCTGTTCCAACTCGTAAAAGGATCAAGAACAAGAGGGCACAGACTTAAAATGATTTGCAAAAGAAGCAAATGTGACGTGAGAAAAAACCTTTTCACACAATGAGTGTTTCGGGTCTGGAGTGCAATTCCTGGAAGTATGGTGGATGCAGGCTCAATCGAGGCATTCAAGAAGACACAGATGATTATTTGAATAGAAACAATGTGCAGGGGTATGGAGAAAAGGCAGGGCAATGGCATTATGTCATAATGTTCATTTGGAGAGCCACTGCAGACATGATGGGCAGAATGGCCTCCTTTCGTGTCATTAAAATTCTGTGATTTCTGTAAAGGGGAATCAGTAGATGTGACGCACTTGGATTTCCGAAAAGGCATTTGATAAGGTGCCACACCAAAGATTGCTACATAAAATAAGAGCTCATGGTGTGGGGGTAACATATTAGCATAGATAAAGGATTAGTTAGCTAATGGGAAGCAGAGAATAGGGATACGTGGATTGTTTTCGGGTTGGCAAGCTGCAACTACCGTGGCGTGCCAAAGGGATCAGTGCTGGGGCGTCAACTATTTGTCATCTATATCAATGACTTGAGTCAAGGGACCAAATGTATGGTAGCTAAATTTGCCAATGACACCAAGACAGTAGGAAAGTATTTTGTCAAGGGGAGGTAAAGAGTCTACAAAGGGATATGGATAGGTTACCTGAGTGGGTAAAAATTTGGCAGAAAATGTGAACTTGCCCACTTTGACAGGAAAAACAGAAAATCAATATACTATTTAAATGGAGAGATATTGCAAAACTCAATGGTAAAGAGAGATTTGGGTGTCAGGGTACATGAATCACAAAAGTTGGTATGCAGATACGGCAAGTGATTAGGAAGGCAAATGAAGTGCTGTTGTTTATTGCAAGGGAAAGAAGTATAAAATTATGGAAGTTTTACAGCAGTTGTAAAGGGCCTTGGTGAGGCCACATCTGGACCAAGTACAGTTTTGGTCTCTTTATTTTAAAAAGTGTATAATTGTGTTAGAAGTAATTCAGAAAAGGTTCACGACTCATTCCTGAGATGAAGGGCTTATGTTATGAAGAAAGGTTGAATATGTTCGGCCTCTATCCATTGGACATTAATGGAATGAGAGACAACCTTATTGAAATATATAAGGTCCTAAAGGGGACTTGATAGGGTAGATACCGAGAGGGTGTTTCCTCATGTGGGGGAGACCAGAACTGGGAGACATAGTTTAAAAATAAGAGGTTTCTTTTAAGATGGTGATGAGGAGAATTTTTTTTCTCTCAGAGGGTCATTAGTCTGTTGAATTCTCTTTCCCAGAAAGCAATGGAGGCTGGGTCATTGAATTTATTCAAGGCTGAGTTAGATAGACTGTTGATGCATAAGGGAGTCAAGAGTTTTTGAGGACAGGCAGGAAAGTGATGTTGAGACCTTAATCAGATCATCCATGTATGCCTTTGAATGAAGGACTCCCACTGGAAGCCCGCAAGCAACCCAGCATGGGTTTGCTTGACATGGTCCCTGCATGGCGACTGCCTCAACTGCCACTGGGTGCATACCCACTTAAGGACCTCAATTGCCAGCAAGGCAGGAAGACCGTCCATGAGCCTTCCTGCATGGACTTAATTAGGGTGGAGGTGGAAAGGCACTATTTCCCCCACCACCACACCAATTAAATGCCCCTGCCACCAAACTTGCCAGGAGTAGGGCATTAAGTTCTGCCCTGTGATTTTGAGGTAATCCTGTTCCCATGATGTTGCTGCTCTGTCCTAATAGAAGGTATCAAGCTGGGAGTCTGCTGTTGATAGTTGAAATTTTATAAATTTCATATTATATAAGTACTTTTAACCCTGGGAGAAAATAATGTCTCAGTGTTTCATTCTTCGCAATTAACAAAGCAATTTCATTTCTTTCAGGCTCTTATAATTATTATTCTGTCTTTTAGGTTGTCCTTGCTTCTGCTGAAACATTAATATGTGCAGATTTTTCAATGCTGTTCTGTTTTCCCCCATGTCTACAGGAAACTGAGAAACCGCGCTATGCCTAATTTAATGTCCTTATTTGCCTACTTACTTAAAAATAATTCAGAAGAATACATTTGCAGAAATACTGTCAAATTTAGATGCAACTCCAGGTTAAGCAGACTGAAGGCCAATGCAGGGAAGATTAATGCAGTGAAGGCACAAACCAGTTAAAGCAATCCTTAAAAATTAACAGATGAACTGGATAAACACAGGTGGCTTTGCACATTGGTAAAGCATGAAATATGTGAATTTAGTAAATGATAATAATACATAACCAAAAGAATTCAGTCTAATTGTCAACCGTTGACAATGTGTATTCATTAACAAAAAGGGGGTAAAAATTCTAATGCGCTACTCAGGAGCAGATAGAACAAAATTGTGCCTTATAAGCCTGTAGTTTTTCAACAATTAATCAGAGGAGAGGCACAAGATTAATTCCCAGTTTAAAGCACCTTAGTTATGCAGATAGGCTCAACGAGGATTTCTATACTTTAGAGAGTAATAGACTTAGGGGTGATTTGATTGAAGTTTATAAAATAATGAAGGGGCTAGATTGTGTATATGTAGACCAATGAATTCAGCTAAATGGGTTATAAAGCTTATAAGTTATGTAAATACAGAACTAGGATGGGTTCTATACCCTGAGATGAGTGGAGCTGTGAAACAGGCTGCCAGCTCATGTGATGAAGACGGAATCATTGTATTTTTTTTTATTTATCCATGGGATGTGAGCATCACTAGCTTTTCCAGTGTTAATTGCACATCCCTAATTTTTTTAATTCATTCATGGGATGTGAGCTTCGCTAGCTGGGCCAGCATTTATTACCAATCCCTAGTTGCTCTTGAGAAGGTGGTGGTGAACTGCCTTCTTGAGCCGCTGCAGTCCCTGTGGTGTAGGTATACCCACAGTGCTGTTAGGAATGAAGTTCCAGGATATAAACAAAAAACTGTGGATGCTGGAAATCCAAAACAAAAACAGAATTACCTGGAAAAACTCAGCAGGTCTGGCAGCATCGGTGGAGAAGAAAAGAGCTGATGTTTCGAGTCCTCATGACGCTTCAACAGAACTGAGTGAATATTAGGAGAGGGGTGAAATATAAGCTGGTTTAGGGTGGGGGTGGTGGGGGGGTGTGGTGGGGATGAGAGAAGTGGGGGGGTGGCTGTGGTTGTAGGGACAAGCAAGCAGTGATAGGAGCAGATAATCAAAAGATGTCACAAACAGAAGAACAAAGAGGTGTTGAAGGTGGTGATATTATCTAAACGAATGTGCTAATTAAGAATGGATGGCAGAACACTCAAGATACAGCTCTAGTGGGGGTGGGGTGGAAAGGCTAACAGGGCATAAAAGATATAGATTTAAAAATAATGGAAATAGGTGGGAAAAGAAAAATCTATATAAATTATTGGAAAAAACAAAAGGTAGGGGGAAGAAATGGAAAGGGGGTGGGGATGGAGGAGGGAGTTCAAGATCTAAAGTTGTTGAATTCAATATTCTGCCCGGAAGGCTGTAAAGTGCCTAGTCGGAAGATGAGGTGCTGTTCCTCCAGTTTGCGTTGGGCTTAACTGGAACAATGCAGCAAGCTAAGGACAGACATGTGGGCAAGAGAGCAGGGTGGAGTGTTAAAATGGCAAGCGACAGGGAGGTCTGGGTCATTCTTGCGGACAGACCGCAGGTGTTCTGCAAAGCAGTCGCCCAGTTTATGTTTGGTCTCTCCAATGTAGAGGAGACCGCATTGGGAGTAATGAATGCAGTAGACTAAGTTAGGGGAAATGCAAGTGAAATGCTGCTTCACTTGAAAGGAGTGTTTGGGCTTGGACAGTGAGGAGAGAGGAAGTGAAGGGGCAGGTGTTGCATCTTTTCCGTGGGCATGGGGAGGTGCCATAGGTGGGGGTTGAGGAGTAGGGGGTGATGGAGGAGTGGACCAGGGTGTCCCGGAGGGAACGATCCCTACGGAATGCCGCCAAGGGGGTGAAGAGAAGATGTGTTTGGTGGTGGCATCATGCCGGAGTTGGCGGAAAAGGCGGAGGATGATCCTTTGAATGCGGAGGCTGGTGGGGTGATAAGTGAGGACAAGGGGGACCCTATCATGTTTCTGGGAGGGAGGAGAAGACATGAGGGCGGATGCGCGGGAGATGGGCCGGACACGGTTAAGGGCCCTGTCAACGACCGTGGGTGGAAAACCTCGGTTAAGAAAGAAGGAGGACATGTCAGAGGAACTGTTTTTGAAGGTAGCATCATCAAAACAGATGCGACGGAGGCGAAGGAACTGAGAGAATGGGATGGAGTCCTTACAGGAAGTGGGTTGTGAGGAGCTGTAGTCGAGGTTGCTGTGGGAGTCGGTAGGCTTGTAATGGATATTGGTGGACAGTCTATCACCAGAAAGTTCCAGGATTTTGACCCAGCAACAGTGAAGGAACGGTGATATAGTTCCAAGTCAGGACAATGTGCGGCTTGGAGGGGAACTTCCAGGTGGTGGTGTTCCCATGTATTTGCTGCCCTTGTGCTTCTAGGTGAAGTGGTCATGCATTTGGAAGATGCTGTCCAAGGAGCCTTGGTGAATTCCTGCAGTGCATCTTGCAGATGGTATACATTGCTGCCACTGTGAGTCGGTGGTGGAGGGAGTGAATATTTATGGATGGGGTGCCAATCAAGTGGGTTGCTTTGTCCTGGATGGTGTCAAGCTTCTTGAGTGCTGTTGGAGCTGCATTTATCCAGGCAAGTAGAGAGTATTCCATCACACTCCTGACTTGTGCCTTGTAGATGGTGGGCAGGATTTGGGAGTCAGGAGGTGATTTACTCACCGCAGGATCCTGAACCTCTGGCCTACTCTTGTAGCACAGAATCTATATGGCTATTCTGGTCAATGGTATCCTCCAGGGTATTGATAATGGGGGATTCAGCGATGGTAATGTCATTCAATGTAAATGGACAATGGTTAGATTCTCTCATGTTGGAGATGGTCATTGCTTGGAACTTGTGTGGTGCAAATGTTACTTGTCACTTGTCAGCCCAAGCCTGGATATTGTCCAGGTCTTCCTGCATTTGGACATGGACTGCTTCAGTATCTGACGAGTCATGAATGGTGCTGAGCATTGTGCAATCATCTGAATATTCCCACTTCTGACCTTACGATGGAAGGAAAGCATTGATGAAGCAGCTGAAAATGGTTGGGCCGAGGGCACTACCCTGAGGAACTCCTGCAGTGAAGTCCTGGGACTGAGATGACTGACCTCCAACAACCACAACCACCTTCCTTTGTGCTAAGTATGAATGCAACCATTGGAGAACTTTTGAATCTGGGCCAGGATTTTAAGGCCCTGCCGTGCCGTGTCTCCGCCTGGCAGATGCAGTGGGCCATTTAAATCTCCATTCAATTCTGCGGGACCATAATATCCCATTGGGTGGGAGGGGCTTTAAAATTCTGGCCCTGGTTTCCCAGGGGATGTCATGACATCTGGTTGGGAAATGTGAGGGGATGGGGCGTGGTACTAAGAAGTGGGGAGAATCTGAGTTGTGATGCATCAGGCAACACAGCTATATGGGACAGGCTGAATGGGCCACTAATCCTTTTCCTGTCTGTCATTTTAATATATTCATATTCATAATCAAAGGTCATGGGCTGGATATTTATGACCTCAATGTGATATCTCACAACATAGCAGCATGAATTGTATAATTATTCTATGCTTTTATCTATTGAAACTCCATGAAGCCTTAAATTGGCCCCATTAATCTACAGAAGAGAAAAAAAAACTTCAGAAATATCCCCTGATCCTTGCCACAAAAACTTAATTTTTAAGTGGTGGGGTAAATGTGAGTTTTGCAAAGGCTCTACTCCTAGACTTTACTCCTTTCTTATAGAAAATCTTCCATCATGCATTGCACATTATTCAAGTTGCCTTCAAAGCAGCCACAATCTTATTAATACGTGTAAATTGTAAGGATGTTACCCAGAGGCTGTCATGCTTCCTCAATTCTGACTGGATGCGGTCATCCCAGAGCTGGTCCATACAGGCCAAACAGACTTTACACAGTGCTGCCCTTGAGGGACAATAGGCATCAGCTTTTCAAAATAGTGCATTACTGAAAATTGGGCACATTGATCTACGCACATAATACTTCAAATTAAATTCTCATTGAACAAAAATCCATGCTGGAGTCTTGACTGACAAAAATCACTTTGTATGTCCAGTATCTCACTAAATCCATGGTTGGTAACTTGAATGAAAATCATTGGGAAAAAAAGGTCAAACTTTTAACATGAATTGTTTTTAATGTTACTTTTGCAGAAATATATTATGTGTTGGGAACCAATAATTTATGGACCATAATTGTAAGTGGCAACATCAGTCAGCTGCCTAAGCTGCACTTGATGGCTACCTGTGTTAGTATGGTTTTGTTGAATGTTTACTCATGTTATATAAGCAGCATAATTGAACTCTCTGCCCAAAAGCAGGTCCTTGGTAATCATCAGCTGAACCACTGCTAAGTGCTGTGATTTTTACCAGAGATAGGGTGAGGAGACAGGCCCTGAACCTACCTCAGCCTGAACAGGGGTCCCAATGCTGTTGGCACTAATCTGATCCGCATGGTAGCTGACTAGGGAGACTATAAAAGTTAAATAAATGGCCCGGATCTTCGTGTCAGTGGTAAAGCTGTGGCTTAAGCTGCTAGCTGAATTTTAAATTACATTCTTACTTTTTCCTGTAGGTTGCAATGGGAACTTATTATCTCACCTGCAAGGTGGGTACATTGGCGAGGTGAGATAGTGAGGCCCAATTCCGGTGAAGCCACGTCCCCTTTTACATCATGAGCTGAAGACACATCCCTTGAGGTCTGACTTCAGCTCAATGACTTTTACGTGTTTTAAATCTTTACAAGGTTTCCTTTATTCAACCTTTTAATCCAGGACCCCTCGCCACCCTAGGTTACCCCCTGCACCCCCAGCTTTGCTCACCCCACCTTTCTCCCACCAGCACCACTGCTTCTGCTCACTCCTTCCCACCCCTGACTTTGCTCCCCACCTTCCACTGCCCAGGTCTACTCCCCCATCAGCAGGACTGAGGAACTGAGAGTGCCTGGGGTGGGGGAGAGTTGAGGAGAGCAAGGGGCACTGTGGGTGGGGGAATGGGAGGGGGTAAGTTTTACCAGGGTGCTGGGGGTTGTCGGGCATATGTCGGGCTTGGAGGGGTGTGGCACGGTGCCAAGGGAAGGGGGAAGGGAGGATGAGTAGAGCCATGATGCCGGGCAGGGGTCAGCCAGGGGCAGGGACTGGGGTGCTGCTGGAGTAAAGGACTGGTCCTGAGCAGGCTTACATCTGCTAGAAGCAGCCTTAAATAAATTAGTGTAAATAACATGGTAAGTACCAGGAAAACAGCCCAAGTTTACATTGGCAAGTCCCAATGGGAATATCAGTAAGGGCTCCCATCGAGCCATTCATGACAAACAGCAAGTTCCAGGTTCCAGCATAAGTCAGCTCACTGGAAAGCATGTTGCCATTCCAGCCTTCAAAAGAGGCCCATTATGATGAAAGTCCCCTTCACTGTGGTACTTTCCACTGAACCAAGGGGTCCTCTGCTGGTCCTGAACCTCTCATCATTATGAGTGGCCAGTGAGAATAAGTGCATAATGTGAAAAGGAGACTGAACTCATAGGAGTGGGGCATCACGCATTTGTGGAAAGTGGCTGTAATGCAAATTAAGTAGGTCGGCTAAGAGAAGGTTCAATTGATTGGATCAGAGGAGATGAGATGAGGTGATAATGGGGTCATTGGCAGCAACAAAATGAAGGTGAGTGTTTTTATAGGAGTGAGAATGAGAAGTGGTGCAGTGTTCTGTTAGAATTGGTGCTGAGGGAAGTGATGCATATGCGATGGAAGGAGGTGGATTGCAGGGATTGGGTAAAGAAGGAAGTGTGTTGACTGTTTTCCAATTTAGTCAATTCATGGAAAAGTTTCCTGCATTGAATTTAGGCTCTTGTCATAACTGGTCATTTCCTTAGCCACCTCAATACATGCCTTCTTCATGGTGGCAGCTGGTTTAATCTTTTCACTTGTGGGGAACAATACATCTCTCCTTGGTGTCATTGGATCCAGCAAAACCTCCAGAGATGTACCAGAGAGCTGGTGGTCATCTTCCCCTCTCTCTCTGAACAAATTATTGATTTTTAAAACACATAGATCTACAAATTTCCACCAAGATCTAAAACAAGTGTGAAAAGCCTCCAGCATCTAAGCCTTAAGCTGTTATCTACAAAGAGCTGAAGTTAAGAAAACTCACTTTGAATTGAATTGATCAAGGTATCATGTTTCTTTGCCTGCGTCTTTTAAAATATATGTGCCTTACTGTTGCCTTAACAAAAGTGTAACTGGGAGTTAGATTAACTAGGGGATTTCGAAGTTATCATAGTAGTAATTTGTAGATCCATGTGTGTGCTTAAAATCATTTATTCTATTAATAAAGATTTAATTTTGTTTTGTAAGAAACTTATAAGAGTCGGTGGTCTTATTACTACTGAATTCAAAGCATGCATCTTGAAATTTATACAGACTGCAAAACAGTTGTGGCAGTTGTTTCATGTTTGCCTTTGGGATTTGAGCAACTCAGCATTTACCATCGGCTGTGCCACAACAACTCTTATACCTCAGCCTCCTTGGCAGCAGGGGTGGACTAAGGCTTGAGATAAGCACCTGAGAAGTTGCATCACGTGGACGGGTGGCACACCCAATTGCATTATCCTGACAAGAACCCCATGGGTGTTACTTAAATGCCGTCATGTCATTAAAAGTGGGCAGGTTTCCATGTCATGAGGTAATGCAACAGTCATCTATTGCTACTGCCTTTGCACACTCCATCCTCATCTTGCAGTAAAAACTGGACCAGGGTTATAGACACCTGGCACATTTAAAAACACTTGTGATGTACAATCAAGAGCAGTTGTCCAGAATCCTAAAACTAATTCATTGCAGGTAAGCATATTCACATAAGCATTAATAATAAAAGTAGAAAATGATGGAATTACTCAGCAGGTCAAGCAGCATCATTGGAGAGAAATAGAGTTAATGGGTTAAATTTTATGCTAGGTATTTGGTTTTCACCACCCTGCATTGTAAAGGTTAGGGGTATGCCAGCCTCAGGCTTGGCTGGCTCACTCCACAGCCATTTAATGATTTGGATTGTTAATTGGCTTGAGGCAAGACTTCCGCCATGATTGCAAAGAGGTTCCACCACCAAGAAGTGCCAATCAAATGGCCAGTAGCTCTCTGGTCCCAGCAGCATCACCCAAGAGCAGTGGTCACTGCCATGATTCCAACAGCCCCCAGGAAAGTGTGCTGCAATAGAGCCGTACTTCAAGGTGATTTTGAGGTATTGCTGGGGCCAGGATGGCAGGGCGGAAAGTGGAAAGTGGATGGGGGCTGGGGTGGACAGGGTAGAGGGAAGAGTAACGTGGGGTGAGGGAATACTGTGGGCTGGAGGCCTCCAATTAGCCCAGGGGTACTAAAAAGGAGGGCTGGACACTTGTCATCTTTCCCCTGCCATAGATAAAATCCCAGGGGCAGCAGGAGCAGGCCTTTAGATATCCATTAATTGGCCACTTCGGGGCCTCAATTGACTCATGGGTGAGCTGGCTTCCTCTTCCAACACTAGTAAAATTGCAACGGGGGCAGAGGCGAGTGGGTAAGTGCTGGGAATAGCGCAATGGCATAGTGTCCAATTTTACAGCCCCACACACCTGCCAATTTGCCCCCAAGGGGGCTGTAAAATTCAGCCCCATGTTTCAGGTCAATGACCCTTCATCAGAATGTGCATTGCAGTGTTTACTCTGGCTATGCTAGTGTCTGGCTGGAAGCTGAAGTTAATTAGAACTGCAACAGGGAAATATGAAAATGCTTGGATGCTCAACAATGGTTACAAGATTAAACAAAATTGCTTTTGCAGACAAAGGATGCAAAAATTTAAGAGAAAATTAAGAGCAAAGCATTAAATAGTGCAAAAGTAAGAATATAATCACAAAATCTTCCCTATAAATAGGCTCTAAAAGGTTTGCGAGGGCTATGTGACATGGAGAAATGATAAAAGCAAGTTAGATAAATCAGGATCTTGGTCAAGTGGTTACAAATTGCTGAAAATATAAACCAATCCAACAAGTTTGAACCACTAAAGCCCCATCCAGTTTTCCACATCAGCCATAGCAGAAGGACAATCCCAATTTATTCACAGAGCAGGGGAAGAATTACTTCAGTTACTGACTACTCTGTAATTTACCCAGACATGCACACAATACAAGTTTAGTCATCACAAGCACAATAGGGTGCATTACTTGGACAGTTTCACTCTGCCACCAGAAACATTATTGAGGAATGAACTCCAGGCTCACCTATTGAAGGAGTATTGACCAGAAAGATGAATAAAACTGCACCACTAATACATTCTGACAGATCAAAGATAAATATAGAGGCAATATAAGACCATGTTCATCAGCAAAGCAATTTTGTTTTTCTTGTAACTCTTGTTGCGGCAAAGGAGAGCAAGGCAAATTATTTTTCAATTTCTAAGTAGCTGAATGAGGTGTTATATCTCAAACAATAAGGCTGAAAAGAAACCATCATGTTCTAAGGGCAGACAATAGTCATTCAATGGCTGCCAGCACCGAAAATCCCATTTCCATTAGCTGATTGTGACAAGTGCACCAGGAGCAGTAAACTGAGAGAAATGTTTAAATATTATAATGCTAGCTCTGCTCAATTATTTATGGTTGTGTACAAGTTTTTATTATTATTTCAAGGGAAATGGTGTCACTGGCTAGACCAACATTTATTGCCCATCCCTGTTTGCCCTATAGAAGGTGGTGGTAAGCTGCCTTCTTGAACCGCTGCAGTCCATGTGGTGTAGTTACACACACAGTGCCGTTTGAGAGGGAGTTTGAGGATTTTGACCCAGCGACAGTGAAGGAATGGCAATATAGTTCCAAGTCAGGAATAGTGAGTGGCTTGGAGGGGAACATCCAGGTGGTGATCAAGGGCAGTCACTCTTACCTCACCTCTGGAGTTCAGCTCTTCTGTCAATGTTTGAACCAAGGCTGTAATGAGGTCAGGAGCTGAGTGGCCCTGGCGGAACCCAAACTGAGAATCAGGGAGCAGGCTATTGCTAAGCAAGTGCCGCTTGACAGCACTGTTGATAACCCTTCCATCACTTTACTAATGATCGAGAGTAGACTGATAGGGCGGTAATTGTCTTGTCCTGCTTTTTGTGTACAGGACATACATGGGCAATTTTCCACATAGCTGGGTAGATGCTAGTGTTGAAGCTGTACTGGAAGAGTTTGACTCGGGGCACATCAAATTCTGGAGCACAGATCTTCAGCATTATTGTCAGAATATTGTCAGGGCCCATATCCTTTGCAGTATCCTGTGCCTTCAGCTGTTTCTTTATAATCACATGGAGTGAATCAAGTTGACTGAAGACTGGAATCTATGATGCTGGGGACTTCTGGCGGAGGCCGAGTTGGATCATCCACTGGGCACTTCTGACTGAAGATCGTTGCAAATGCTTCAGTATGATCTTTCACACTGATGTGCTGGGCTCCCCCATCATTGAGGATGGGAATATTTATGGACCCTCCTCCTCCAGTGAGTTGTTTAATTGTCTACCACCATCCATGACTGGATGTGGCAGGGTTGCAGAGCTTAGATCGGACCCGTTGGTTGTGGGATCATGTAGCTCTGTCTATCACTCGCTGCTCATGCTGTTTGGCATGCAAGTAGTCCTGCGTTATCGATTCACCAGGTTGACATCTCATTTTTAGGTATGCCTTGTGCTGCTCCTGGCATGGCCTCTTGCACTCTTCATTCAACCAGGGTTTACCCTCCAGTTTGGTGGTAAATTGTAGAGTGGGGGATATGTCAGGACATGGGGTTATTGTTGTTGTGTACAGTTCTGCTGCTGCTGATGGCCCACAGTGCCTCATGGTTGTCCAATTTTGTGTTGCAAGATCTATTTGAAATCTATCCCATTTAGTGCCACACAACACAGAACATTGTTTCCACAACAACTGTGTGGTGGTCACTCCTACTAATACCATCATGGACAGATGCATCTATGGCAGGCTGGTTGGTGTGAATGAGGTCAAGTATGTTTTTCCCTCACCATCTGCTATAGACCCAATCTAGCAACTATGTCCTTTAGGACTCGGCCAGCTTGGTCTGCACTGGTGCTACCAAGCCACTATCAGTGATGGGTATTGAAGTTCCCCCACCCAGAATACATTCTGCTCCCTTGCCACCCTCAGTGCTTTCTCCAAGTGATTTTCAACGTGGACGAGTACTGAATCATCAGTTGAGGGAGGGTGGTAATCAGCAGGAGGTTTCTTTGCCCATGTTTGACCTGATGCCATGAGATTTCATGGGGTCCGGCATCGATGTTGAGGACGCCTGGGCAACTCCCTCCTGATTGTATACTACTGTACCACCACCTTTCTGGGGTCCGTTTTACCGGTGGGACAGGGCATACCTAGGACGGTGAAGGTGGTGCCCGGGACATTATCTGTCAGATATGACTTTGTGAGTATGGCTATATCAGGCTCCCACATATTAGTAAAGAGGACTTTGCAGGGTTGATGGGCTGAGTTTGCAGTTGTCATTTCCAGTGCCTAGATCAATGCCGGGTGGTTCATCCAGTTCTGTTCCTTTTTAACTTTCTACAATCATTTCAGAGAGCATTTAAGAGTCAATCACATTGCTGTGGATTTGGAGCCACCATGTAAGGCTGACAGATTTCCTTCCCAAAAGGACATCAGTGAACCAGATAGGCCTTTGTGACAATCGATTCATGGGAACCATTAGACTTTTAATTCCAGATGTTTATTGAATTCAAATTTCACCATGGTGGGGTTTGAATTCAAGTCCTCAGCGCATTACCCTGAGTCTCTGGATTACTAGCCCAGTGACAATGCCACTACATCACTGCCTCCCCTTGTATTTGTAGGAAGTGGTTGTCCCAGAAGTTCTGCAGCAAGACCACATTGTCAGAATATAATATACCCTTTGTATTCTTTAGTGTATTCAAGAAAAATGTATTCTTTAGTAAAAATAGAGCACTCTTTGTGATTGATAACATCATGCATTTTGCCAAAAATTGGGATTACATTGATGTATTTTCAACTCTGAAATAGTTAGTCAAATGGACTTAAACTGTAAAGAATCTGATGAAAATATTCTGGGGTAGTGGAAATGTCATGGTTAATTATACAGTTCTGCAAGCAGGGACGCTGTGCTCAAAGGAACCATGAGCAGTGTGGCCTGAATTTTCTGGCTTTCCAGCCCAGCAGCGTGTCTGGCTAAAACTTGCAAAATTGGACTAGCCAGCAATTCTTAAAGGCCTCTGCTCACCATCAAAGATATGTGGTCAGCCATTGTTCTAAGTGAGAACAAGACGTTTGTGATAAGCACATGTACGATAAGGGCACTACAAGATCTCTGGCTTTTATTTTGACTCTTTGGAGCTGTTGCTGCAGGAAATGAAGTAAAGAAGACATTGAAGAATACCTGCCTGTAAAGGATGTGATGGATGCTGAATGGTTGGTGGTTCCGAACACAGTGAATGTAATCTCCCTGGCATCGTAACTGGAATCAAATGAAGCAACCATTCAATGGTGCTGGGAGAAGTGCTGAGTTTGTGGATATGCCTTCAACAAGGCATGAACTCAATGTAAATATCCAAGTGCCATACATTCAAGGACATGACCATTCATGCAAATGCTATTTACCGCTTTTTGCAACACACTTTTATCCCAAAGATGTTGCATGATATATTTGCAGTGGGTCAGTAGATCTTTACAAGTCATGTTGAAAAGATGAGCGCTGGAAAAATGACCCTGCAAGTAACAGTGTAGTGGTCAGTGGATAAGACGTTGTTCAGGGTGCTCAGGCACTTGCTAAAACATTTATAAATGTACCATATATTTGTGAAGAATGATACTGCACATAAAAAGCTTATGATCGTACATGTCTTGGAATCCATTCTTTAAAATTAAAAACAGAAAAAGATACTCACTAGGACCATTAAATTTTCTCTGTAAACCTCTGATTCATAATGTAGCAATTTTCAGCTCAGGAAGGCTTACTGAGATATATTTTCCTACTAAGATGCTGATTCACTCACCAATTTAAATTTCATTTCAGCGTTAAATGGTTTTTCTATGCCTAATGCCCCCAATTCAGTGCCTAATGAGTGTCCTTTAACATTTCCAACTATTCATTACTAAATCCCTCAATATCATTAGACAGCTGGTGCTACACATCAGTTGGTAGATTAAAGAATCTCCATGAATAATATTGCATGGTTAAAATTTGAAGACTTATTTTTAAATGAACTTGTGAAAACCAAGGGATTTGTGCTCATTTGGTGTGTCACAATTTATAACTCCTGAACTTGCACAATATGCAGCTGTTAAGGTCTTTTCAGACAGGATCCCAGAGGTTGAATTTTCGTTTGAATGCATAGGAGCATTTCGGTGCGCGTTTGGCCACACTTTGACCTTTCACTGGAGAGCTCTGAAGAAGAGTCATAGGAACTCGAAAACTTAACTCTGTCTTTCCCGCCACAGATACTATTAAACCTACTGAGTTTTTCCAGCATTTTCTGTCCTCTACTGTCCTGTTTTTGTCTGATTTTGTTCTGCCATCACAATCACAAATTATCTTAAATATTGAGACTCCTAGTTTTCTCATATAGTCTTTGGAGTCAAACGATAGCTGAAATCAAAAGGTCTGATGCTTGGCAATTGGCAAAAAGTCTTGTAATGGTAGATATCAACAGCAAAGAAGTACTGAAGGAAACTATTGTTACATCAGCCACTGAGAGCCCCCAAGTCTAAGAAAATTTTACCGTGTCGACACCTGTTGAGTTATGCAAGTCAGGACAAATCCCAAAGCTTCCCCTTTCACATATGCACTCTGGGATTTGAAGCCCTGCAGCTGTGCTTATCTCCTGGCATTCTTTTAGATTTTTTGTAGCCACTTGAACAATGGCTGATGTGTTCTGGACACAATAAAGCTGCAGTTGTGTCAGGCCTCCAGATCAGATCCAAATCAGGGACGATTTGAGACCCACTGAAATCATATTTTTCCCAGTTTGAAATCTGTCCTGTTTATTCTCAATTCTTATTTGCTAATCATCGCAAGCAATGCTGCCAGAAAACACCCCAAAACCTGTGTGAGAAAAAGCTCTGTTGACAATTGAAACAACATGGCTTTTGCATCACAACTGTTACATACACTCACTGCTCACTGGTATGGTTAGTACAGGAGGATGTGTACATTCTATGTCGAAATAAAGACTTGGAGGGGGTTGGGTGTAGAGTAAGGGGTTAACTTTAACACTGCTCTAACAATAGCTACTGAGCACGTACATAAGGATCTACGTAATAATGCTGTCATGCAGGAAAGAATGAGGAGAATCTGAGATGTGAGCAGTGGGCCTGTCCTAATGCTTTGTAATCCAGTATACAGTTGAACATGTAAATAAAGGTTACTTTGAAAAATGATCTTCATCTCCATCCAGATCTCTTGCTAAGAGTAAGACACCCAACATCTTTTAAGATGACCCAACAATTGCAGATAGCGGCCAGACCCACACAAAAGCAGTGTGAAAAAAACAGCAGGAAACAGCCTGAGGAGATGCCCATCAACAGCAGAGAGCAGCAGGTGAAGAGCTTTGAGGCCTACTTGGTAATCAGACCAAAGAGGGAAACCATAAGGGCAGCCCAGCAATTAACACAGAAAGGAACCTCGACCCAGGGTGAGCAATGAATTTTATCCTACCTCTCCCAGAATCGTTCCAGAATGTAAAGGGCCCCAGGAAGGCCTTTTAACTTGTTAGCGAAATGCTTCAGGTCTCACAAGTAAGGCAAACAAGGACCAGATTAGTATATTGTTATATGCCATTGTACTGGCCAGGCAGGGGATGAATGAGAAGAGAGCCTCCTATGATGATGTCACCAGAGACATTGACACCTATTTTAATCTTCGGTGAAACATCATCATGGAGGGCAAAATTCAACAGTTGAAATCAAAGACCAGAGTGAAGGAATCGATTCATTTATAATTAATTTGTATTGTTTGGCTGATAATTGTGAGTATGGAATGTTAAAAGATGATTTGATGAGAGACAGAATAATTGTGTGTTTTGGAAGGAACCCTGTCAGACTTTCTACAATCTAGAGAAGACCTGACATTGAGCAAAGCAGCACAACTGGCTAGGCAAAGCAAAGCTGACTGTTTGTAAGGGGTGAGTAAGAAATTCCGTGGGAAAAACCATTTGAAGCCATTCAGTTTATTGGGTGCAAAACTGAAAACGCATGAATGAGTGCCAACAGCCATTTTACAATGTCCCAATTGGGGTGGGACAAAGAAGGTCCACAGGCGTTAAAGATGTCCTGTCTGAACCACAGAATGTCATGGATGCAGCAAAGTCAGTAATTTTAACACACTGTGTTATTCAAAAAAGCCTATGTTTGCATAGGAAGCTCTATACAAGAAGCACTGGAAGACAGCCACAAAATAACTTTTCTTGGTGAAATCAAAGTGAACAAAATCAAACACTGAATTTAAATTAGATACAGGAGCTGAAGTCTCAATTTTGTCTAATTAAGGTAAGTGACCATGCAACCTTCATTAATCAAACATGAAGGTCCAGAAAGAATCAAGCTAAAAGTTAAAGTTCAGCTTGATGCAAGAGTAAGGTACAAAGACAGAAAAATCTCCGAAACACTATGGGCAGAATCATCCCAGATTTGCATTAAGTGTGGTAGTGGGCAAGGAAAATGACATTTTATCCGTCGGCCGTAATGGCGGCTTTTCATGCCGTATCGCTCCAAACTCACCGCAGTAGTTACACATTCCTGGGAAACACACTGTTTCCATGGTGGACAGACTCTCATTCACCCGCCACACCATCACCTCGCCGCTTCATCTTGCCGGGCGCCATATTTAAAGTCCAGCTACGTGCATGCCTCTCACTGCTTCCAGCCACTGCTGCAAAGAAATCATAGCTCTGAAAGGCAAAAAGACTGCAGCCTCCAAGTTCAATGACATGCCCCTCAAAGCCTTTTGGGCACAGTGGAAGTTCTCCATGATGTTCTCTACCCCTGCTCTGGCCACAGCAACCTCACTAATCCAGCTTGGAAAGGGGTGGCAGCGGGGGTCAGTGCCAACACCTTGCAAAAGAGGATAGCCGCCCAGTGCCGCAAGAGGATGAATGATCTCCTCTGTTTTGCCAGGGTAAGTCACTCTTCTTATCACTCTCAACTCACATACTCACAAACCCATCCCACATCCACAGGGCCCTCACTCAGTGCCAGTTCAAGAGACATCACCTTTCACTCTCTCACACACGCCTTCATTGTCCTCATCCTGTCCATGAGACCACTCACCACCCACACATACCAGGCATACTTATCATCCAGCCTGGCAGGCATCCTGCTTACACTCTCTCCATCTCTATTGATGCAGGACAAGCTGGCACACAACAAGAGGGAGGGGTCGCAGACCGGTGGAGGAATGCCTGAAATCAAGGTCCTCATGGACTTTGAAAACAGAGCCATCCAGCTGGCCGGTGAGGATCTGGATCAGTCCAGTGCTGACGGTGAGGTCAGCAGTGCTCTACCAAGTGAGGATCCAGCAGTGCAACATCCATCAGATAACCATGCTGTGAGTGATGTGTCCTGTTTCACAGGCCACTGCCATGCACTAATTGTCTCTCCCTTGCTTTCACAGGCACATCTGCCAAACAGCTGATGGAGTCCATGACCCAGGGCCTCCAATCAACTCCAGAAGAAACCTCTGAAGCGGAGTTTGAATGCACTGTCCTTGAAGTCCCGTCACTGTGCTCACCTATACCCTCCACCAGCTCAGAAACACACACCTCGGTGGAACCTAGCTTTAGAGTAGCCCCAGGATCACAATCTGGTGAGCACATCGCACTGTCTGATCCACAGCAGGCGGCAGTATGGATGTTTCAGGTGTCCAGCACTCGGAGGACTGCTGGAGGCCAGAAATTTGCTGAGTCTTAGTCAGATGACAAGCCTCTTCAACTGCGTCACCTGTGCTAATCACTAATAGGAGCAGAAAGAACCACTTCTGCCCTCCTTTTTTCCATCCAGGCCATGGATATGCCTTGGTATGGACCTATTTGAATTCAAAGGGAATGTGTTTTTCTTCATTATGGATTATTATTCCTGCTGAATTGAGGTGCAAAATCTGAAGCTGCTATAGTCTCTCTGAAGAGAATATTTTTCAAGCACAACATTCTTGACATTGTCATCTCTGACAATGGGCCACAATTCACCGAGTGTCTCCAATCCTTTGCAGCATTGTACGGAGTTGTTTAAGTCACAACTTGGCTGAGGCACTCTCAGGTCAATGGAGAGGCTGATAGAGGGGTATGTACGTTTAGCCTCAGAAAAAAACAAAGATGTTGAGTTAGCCCTGCTCAGCTACTCCTCTGAACTATTGCAAACCGGTTTTGCCCCGTGCGAGCTCTTGATGGGCTGCAGGCAAAGAATCTAACTTCATTCCCTTCCTCACATGTTAAAACCAAGAATCACAGTAGAGGATCACAACCATGCCCAACAGAAGGAAGAAGGTTATAGAGCAGGCCGAGCCCACACTTTCAACCAATGACAAAGGGCTCACAACCTGCCAACATGAAAAAGGGAAGGGAGATGGTGTGGATTAGGGGCCAGCAATGATAAGGTACCATAATGGAAAGGTTGTAACAACCAAGATCATATCTTGTTCAGGCAGAAACCGGTAACATTTGAAGAAATATGAGTGCCTTGATTTTGATGAACAAGAAGTCATTAGCTGGATGAACTGCATACCCCAATCCTCAGGAGGAAACTACAACTACAGAACCAATAACAATAGAAATAAGAAATTATGACCCTCTGAGAATGAGTTAGGAGTGAACAGATTCTCAACAACGTGGAAATAAGCTCTGTACATGTTCAGAGAGATTGGTGAAAACTTAGACTTTGGGGGGGGGTAGGTGTATGAGGACGTGTTTAAAGCATGTAGAGATAAAAGCATGGGGGAGGTGAGGAGAAAAGGGTTAACTCTAATACAGCTAACAATTGTTACTGAGCATGTGTATAAGGAGCTTTAGTTTATTCATTCATGGGATGTGGCTAGGCCAGCATTTATTGCCCATCATTATTTGCTTTTCAGAAGGTGGTGGTGCACTGCCTTCTTGAACCGCTGCAGTCCATGTGGTATAGGTACATCCACAGTGCTGTAGGGATTGTGTTCCAGGATTTTGACCCAGTGACAGTGATATATATCTAAATCTGGACAGTGAGTAGCTTGGAGGTGAACTCCAGGCGGCCGTGTTCCCATATGCCTGTTGCCCTTGTTCTTCTAGATGTTAACAATTGTGGTTTTGAAAGGTGCTGTCTAAGGAGCCTTGGTGAATTCCTGCAGTGAATCTTGTAGATAGAATAGACTGCTGCTACTGTGCGTTAGTAGTGAAGGGAGTAAATGTTTGTGGATGGGGTGCCAATCAAATAGGCTGCTTTGTCCTGGGTGGTGTCAAGCAGCTTGAGTGTTGTTGGAGCTGCACTCAGCCAGGCAAGTGGGCAGTGTTCCATCACACTCCTGACTTGTGCTTTGTAGATGGTGGACAGGTTTTGGGGAGTCAGGAAATGAGTTACTCACCACAGGATTCCTAGCCTCTGACCTGCTCTTGTAGCCACAATATTTATATGACTAGTCCAGTTCAGTTTCTGGTCAATAATAACTCATAGGATGTTGCTAGTGGGTGATCCGCCAATAGTACTGGTATTGAATGTCAAGGGAGGATGGTTAGATCCTCTCATGTTGTAGCTGATCATTGCCTGACGCTTGTATGGTGCAAATGTTACTTGCTACTTGTCAGCCCAAGCCTGGATATTGCTGCATTTGGACATGGACTGCTTCAGTATCTGAGGTGTCGCAAATGGTGCTGAACATTGTGCAATCATCAGTGAACATCCCCACTTCTGACCTTGTGATGGAAGGAAGGTCATTGATGAAGCAGCTGAAGATAGTTGGAGCAGGACATTACCCTGAGGAACTCCTGCAATGATATCCTGGAACTGACATTATTGACCTCCAACAGCCAAAACTATCTTCCTTTGTGCTAGGAATGGCTCCAACCAGTGGAGAGTTTTCCCTCTGATTCCCACTGACTCTAATTTTGCTAGGACCCCTTGGTGTCAAAGGCAGTCACTCCCACCTCACCTCTGAAGTTCAACTCTTTTGCCCATGTTTGAACCAAGGCTGTAATGTGATCAGGAGCTGAGCAACCCTGACAGAACTCAAACTGAGCAGGTTATTGCTAAGCAAGTGTCGCTTGATGGCTCCTTCCATCACTTTACTGATGATTGAGAGTAGACTGATGGGGCAGTAATTGGCCGGGTTGGATTTGTCCTGCTTTTTGTGTACAGGATATACCTGGGCAATTTTCCAGGTATATTGCCAAGTAGATGCCAGTGTTGTTGCTGGACTGGAAAAGCTTGGCTAGCGGTGTGGCAAGTTCTGGACCACAAGTCTTCAGTACTATTGCCAGAATGTTGTCAAGGCCCATAGCTTTTGCGGTATGTAATATTAATGTCACACAGAAGAAAACAAGGAGAATCTGAGATGAGCAGCGGCTCTGTCCTAGTGCTTTGTAATCCTGTACATATTTGAGTATGTAAATAAAAGTTACTTTGAAAAAGGATCTTTCCAAGCAGCCAGTTCTCTTGCTAAGAGCAAAACACACATCTTCCAAGATGACCCAACAATAACAGAATTAGTAGCAGATGTGCCAATGGCAAGATTTTAAACAGACATTCAGCATTTTAATTCACAAGTCAGCTTGTTAACATTTCATAAGAAAAATCAACTTACTCCCTGAGATTGGAGATTGTCAATATCAACTATTCAGAGCCTGTCAAGGATGAAATTGAAGCTGGTAGAATCAAGCAGATTGCTTCAAGGGCTGGTCCAGGTTAAAGCTTGTCTCAATCTATTCCTGAGAGGCTACTCGCCATTCTTAGTTTCACATGAACATGAGACAGAAAGTTTTCTTTACACGAGCTAATGGTTTTGGAGAGTTGAAGTTACAGGTGCAGTGATTTAACCTTTGTCCTCCTCAAAGTTGAATATGATAAGTTTCTAAATGCAACTTTTCAAAACTTTATTTCATTTCCTCAAAGAAACTCCCCAAGTCATACCATGCTACTTAGGTGAAACTTTACTTTCTTCAAGTTACTTACCTTGATTTTTGAAATAAGGAGGATATTCTTTGAATGAGTGCACTTACTAACTGACTTTATTTGAACATTCCTGTCATTGTACTTGTGGAATTATCAAGGTTACAAATGAAATATGAAATTGTGTCAGAGTATTACATGATCTTGAAAAACAAATTGAGATGCCTATTTGAGGACTTTACAACCAATTAGTTCTGTGATGTCATGCAGATACTGTAGCTACAAAAGCAGGTCGGAGGATGGAAATTCTGTGATGGGTAACTCACCTCCTGACTCCCCAAAGTCTGTTCATCATCCACAAGGCACAAGTGATTAGGAACACAAATGGACTGTTGTCATTTATTGCCAGAGGAATGGAATATAAGAGTAGGGAAGTTTTGCTAAAGCTGTTTAGGGTATTGGTGAGACCACACCTAGAGTACTGTGTAGAGTTTTGGTCTCCTTATTTAAGAAGGGATATAATTGCATTAGAAGTCGTTCAGAGAAGCTTCACTCAACTGATTCCTGGAATGAGGGAATTATCCCAAGAGGAAAGGTTGGACAGGTTGGGCCTGTATCTATTGGAGTTTAGAAGTATGAGGCAATCTTATTGGAACATATAAGATCCTGAGAGGACATGACAGGGCAGATGTTGAAAATATGTCCCCTTGGAGGAAAAATTGGAACTAGGGGACACAGTTTAAAAATAAGAGGTCTCACATTTAAGACTTCTTTCTCTCAGAGGGCCATGACCTGTGGAACTCTCTTCCCCAGAGAGCGGTGGAGGAAGGGTTATTGAATATTTTTAGGGCAAAGTTAGATAGATTCTTGATTGATAAGGGAGTCAAAGGATACAGGGGGTAGGAAGGAAAGTAGAGTTGAGGCCACTATCAGTTCAGTCATGATCTTACTGAATGACAGAGCAGATTCGAGGAGCTGCGTGGCCTACTCCCGCTCACAATTCGTATGTTTGTAAATCATAAGCATGATGGAATACTCCCCATTTGCCTGGATGGGTGCAGCTTCAACAGCACTCAAAAGGCTGGACAGCATCCAGGACAAAGCAACCCACTTGACTGGCATCCCATCCTCCCCCTTAAACATTCACTCCTTCCAATACTGATGCACAATGGCAGCAGTGTGTACAATCTGCAAGATGCACTGCAACAACTCACCAAAGCTCCTTCGACACCAACTTTCTAACCTGCAACCTCTAACACCTAGAAGAACATGGACAGCAGATGTATGTGGACACCACCACCTGCAAGTTCCCCTCCAAGTGTTACAACATCCTGACTTGGAAATATATCATCATTCCTTTACTGTCTTTGGGTCAAAATCCTGGAACTTCCCTCCTAACAGTACTGTGGGTGCGCCTACACCACATGGACTGCAGCAGTTCATGATGTCTGTTCACCACCACCTTCTCAAGTGATGGTCAATAAATGCTGGCCTAGCCAGCGACACCCACATCCCATGAATGAATGACAGAAGAGGATAGTTGACTTGTTAATAGGTGAGTTACAGCCTGTGTCTATATTCTGTAACATTGAAAGATATTTTCAGTTTATTTATGTACTGATCATCCTGCACCAAGTTCAAAGAGAACCTATACCATCCATACCAGCGTAGTTAATGTCTATGAGGAAATCTGAGAGTTATATTAAATAATGAATAATAGTATAATTGGTTACAATCTCATATTAAAGGCAATTGATTTGTTTTTAGTGTGCGCAACAAAATACAAGACTTATATGGGCATAAAGTTACAATTGGTAACAAACGATTGAAGTATTCAGATGACATGGGCTCTGTCTGTTATTTAACTGGAGGTGCTAACCAGTTCACTTTAAATGGGTGAATATCAATGTTAAAGTAGCATAGAGAAAAATATTATGAATGTATTAAGTTTTCATCCAGCATCATCACCAACAGTAATTTATTTTTTAAGGCTTTAGAATCAGAAGAACGCACAGCAGGCTGATGAGAATTTAAATGAGGATAAGGTAGCTTAAGCTTTCTTTGTGACTCTTTATCAGAATTTGATTCTAAAGTTTTCTTTCAATGAGTTGACTCACCCTAATCCTTCCAACCTGAAATCATTTAAAATAAATATTGTTTATTTAAACTAGTTCAATCAACTGGCCTAAATCCAAGTCATTGCTATCTGCCTCTGGGCTGCCAGGAAAAAGGGCAGCAGCTTTGTTGTCTTCTTCAGTTCTCTACCCAAAGGCAGGTCGACCCACCATGATCTCCACCACAGGTAGGGCAACAAGGCAGGTCCTGAATCCACTCAAAAAGAGGGATTGAAGCCCCTGCTTTTGACACCAATCTGATCTACAGCCACTGAGCCAACCAGACCCCAGGAGTCCAAGTTGCTGAGGCAACATGCATGTTGCAGTCTGGAGCAATGAATAGCAGCTCCAATTTTATTTCCATCACATGGTTGAGTAGGAATCTCTCCCAATGTTACTACATGCCATTGGCATCTGTTGGAATGATTTATAGGTTTATGCTCAGCCAATTCAGCCACATTATGATCACACCTCCCTTAACCATCAAATTCTGGAGTGGGACTTGAAGCTAGGATTTCTGATTCAGGGTCAGGGACATTACCCACTGCACCACAGGGCTTTCACAGTTTTGTCTTATGGATGTAGAATGGTTTGATTGGGATTCTATGTTGTAAAAGGTTTCAGTTCACAAATTACCAGGATGTATCTGGGGGTTATAAGCTTTATAAAATAACTCACCTTTTCCCATAACAGCAGGAGTGTTACAGATTTTGAATCTCCACTAGACATTCTCTAGTCCTGTGTCACTGGGATCTCCAGGAAGTGGACACTATGTCATATTTAAAATATCTATGAGCCTTCCAGGCTATATTAATTTTAGCACAAATGGCGATATTGTAGTACATTCCAAAATGCTTAAATAATGGCAGAATCACAGAATCACAGAATTGTTGTGGTGCAGAATGAGGCCATTCAGCCCATCATGTCTGTACCAGCTTTCCAAATGAGCATTATGACTCAGTGCCATTCTCCTGCCTTTTCCTTGTATCCTTGACATTATTTATATTCAAATAATAATCTAATGTCCTCTTGAATGCCTCGATTGAACCTGCCTCCACCATACTTCCAGGCAGTGCATTCCAGACCTGAACCACTCGCTGTGTGAAAAAGTTTTTTTTTCTCTCACACCGCATTTGCTTCTTTTGCAAATCACTTTAAACCTGTGCCCTCTCATTCCTGATCCTTTTACAAACAGGAACAGTTTCTCCCTATCTGCTCAGTCCAGCCCCTCATGATTTTGAACACCTCTATCAAATCTCCTCTTAGCCTTCTCCACTCCAAGAAGAACAGTCCCAACTTCTCCAATCTATCTTCATAACTGAAGTCTCTTATCCCTGGAACAATTTTCATAAACCCCTTCTGTACTCTCTTCAATCTCCTAAAGTGTGGCGACCAGAAATGTACACAGTAAAATGTCTATAGAAATCAATCTAACTCCCAGAGAAATGGAACAGGGGTTGGAAAATAATTATTGTTCGAATGATTTTGCCCATCTCCCAAAATATGGCAGAAAATTGAAAAAACATTTATGGGATTTTTGGGCCAAAGTGTCAACAAAAATTCCAATTCTAAAGAATAGGTTTCATGCCTTGAGCACTCACTTTCCCCTTCAGTAATTTCTAATTCTGTAACGCTAATGCATTTGTTTTAATTTTCTCTCTGCAATAAGAGTCATGGAATATGAGTTTTATTTGCAGCTTATTTATGGCAAGCCCTATATCCCACTGCACTTTTCACCTAATTTGTTTTCTTTATGTTTCTGGAAATCTAAATTTAAGAATGTTTTCATCTATCAGTTATCTTCTGAGGTTATGTAAGCATTCTTGAAGTTATGATCTGCTTAGCTAGGTTAGTATTTGTGTAGAAACAGTCACAGTCAAGCAAATAATACTCCATAAAATATTTGTGTGTTTTTGGACACAAAATAGCATCTTCAATCTTCTGGTTTCCGTAAACCTCCAGTGATCTATGAGCTGTCACAAACACCAGGGATTTGGTTCAGTTCCATTTAGATAAATGCTCACTACAATGGATTTTGAAAGATAGAAATTTGATTGCAATTCACCCGGCACCGTTCCACATACCACATATGTGATGGGATATCCCACACCCACAAAATACACCAACATATTGGTTTATACTCTCCTTAGACATTGATGATGGCTGCCTGAAATTAAAGCTGTGTTCAATAAAATAATTAAATAGGGGTCCTGTCCTTGTACTGGGACCCTTTTGGGAAATTAATACCTGGGAGTATTTTATCCACTCAAACTCGCACCTACCCTGTTGTGAACATTTGGAAAGCAGGCTGAAACATTGGTCTTTAAAGGCATTCCCATCTCTATTATCATCACTCTCTGGATAGTTGTTTGTGGTTTCAGGGGATATTCAGAGCAATTCTTTAGTTAAGCAGATCTATTGCAAGTAAGGATCAAATCTATCAGTTTAAACTCTACTGGTTTCAAGTTCAATGTCTTGGCCAATGGGGCATCACAGATCTTTTTCAGATCAGAGGCTCATGTAGTGGAGCTTCCCACAGTTTGGTACTCAGACCACTGCTGCTTTTGATATAGGCTAATGACTTGAGCTTGGCTGGGAGTTGGGCCAGTGGGGAGAAGTGTGGTACAGGGCACAACTTTGAAATTTGCAGATTACCCAAAACTCACAAGTATCGTAAGCAGTGAGGAATGGGCAAGCACATGACAGATGAAATTCAACACAGTGAAGTGTGAGGTGAAGAGGCGGCATGTGTGATTTAAGTACAAAGCATGAGGTGTAGCAATACATGATGAATGGCACAATTTTAGAGGAGGTATAAGAACAGAGAGACTTGGGGGTGTTTCTGCACAAATCTTTGAAGGTGGCAGAAGAATATAACAAAGTTGTTAATGAAACCTATTGAATCCTAAACTTTGTAAATTGAGGCATACAGTACAAAAGCCAGGAGATTATGCTAAACCTATAGAAACATTAGCTCAGCACCAAATGGAGTACTGTGTCCAATGCTATGCAGTAGACTTTAGAAAGGACATAAGGTTTTAGAGAGGGCATAGAAGAGATTTACTAGAATGGTTCCAGGGATGTGGAATTACATTTATGTGGATAAACTGGAGAGGCTAGCATTATTTTCCTTAGAGGAGAGAAGGCTAACAGGAGATTTGATAGGGGTGTTAAAAATCCTGAAGTTTTTTTTATTCTTTGATAGGACATGGGCATTTCTGGCAATGTCAACATTTGTTACCCATTCCTAATTGCCCTTGAGTGCTTTGTTATGCCATTTCAGAGGGCAGTTAAGAGTCAACCACATTGCTGTGGATCTGGAGTCACATGTAGGCCAGATGAGTAAGGATGGCAGAATTGCTTCCCTAAAGGATCTTAATAAACCAGATAGGTATTTATGGCAATCGATGATAATTTCATGGTCACCTTTACTGAGACTAACTTTCAATTCCAGATTTTTTATTAATTAAAGTTAAATTCCACCAGCTATCATGATGGCAGTTGAACCAGAGTCCCCAGAGTATTAAAAACAAAAACAGAATTACCTGGAAAAACTCAGCAGGTCTGGCAGCATCGGCGGAGAAGAAAAGAGTTGATGTTTCGAATCCTCATGACCCTTCGACAGAACTTGAGTGAGTCCAAGAAAGAGTTGAAATATAAGTTGGTTTAAGGTGTGTTGCGGGGGGGGGGGCGGGGGTAAGAGAGAGAGAGAAGTGGAGGGGGTTGGTGTGGTTGTAGGGACAAACAAGCAGTGATAGAAGCAGATCATCAAAAGATGATCACAAACAACAAAACAAAAGAACAAATAGGTGTTAAAGTTGGTGATATTATCTAAACGAATGTGCTAATTAAGAATGGATGGTAGGGCACTCAAGGTATAGCTCTAGTGGGGGTGGGGGGAGCATAAAAGATTTAAAAATATTTAAAAATAATGGAAATAGGTGGGAAAAGAAAAATCTATATAATTTATTGGAAAAAAACAAAAGGAAGGGAGAAACAGAAAGGGGGTGGGATGGAGGAGGGAGCTCAAGACCTAAAGTTGTTGAATTCAATATTCAGTCCGGAAGGCTGTAAAGTGCCTAGTCGGAAGATGAGGTGTTGTTCCTCCAGTTTGCGTTGGGCTTCACTGGAACAATGCAGCAAGCCATGGACAGACATGTGGGCAAGAGAACAGGGTGGAGTGTTAAAATGGCAAGCGACAGGGAGGTTTGGGTCATTCTTGCGGACAGACCGCAGGTGTTCTGCAAAGCGGTCGCCCAGTTTACGTTTGGTCTCTCCAATGTAGAGGAGACCACATTGGGAGCAACGAATGCAGTAGACTAAGTTGGGGGAAATGCAAGTGAAATGCTGCTTCACTTGAAAGGAGTGTTTGGGCCCTTAGACGGTGAGGAGAGTCCAAGGGTATTAACACAGTATTAACCTGGGCCTCTGGATTACTAATCCAGACGGCTCATGAACATCTCCTTTAATGCTCTTACCATTGCTTCTGTGTTTGTCATGTACAATTGTCATATACACCTGTGCCAGATTGGGTAAAAATTTTGCCAGCTGGTTCACCATATGCAGGAATCTCTGGAGGTCCGGAATCGAAGATGTGGTTGGAAACTTGCTGATAGCTTTTGTTTTCTGTGGGTCCGCCGTGATGCCCTTGTTGCTGAAGATGTGTCCTATGAACTGAATAGAGGTCTTGCAGAATTCATGTTTCTTTTCAGTGTCAGCCCTACTTCCTACGAGTGTTCTAGGACCACCGTGAGCCTTTGTCGTGTTCTTCCACTGTCGTGCTGTGGACCAAAACATTGTCCATTTGGCAGATGACATCCTCTAGGCCTTGTAAAATGGCTGACATCATGCATCGAAATATTTCCAATGCGGAGGTAATTCTAAACAATAAGCGGTTGAAGCAGAATCTGTCAAAGTGGGTGATGACTGTCTTCAGCATTCTGGACTTTAGTTCTAGTGGAACTTGCCAACAGCCGCTGTTAGCATCAAGATTTGAAAACACCGTGCTTTTAGAGAGTTTGGTCAGGTTGTTGACCACCAAGGACATTGGATGGACTTCTTTTGCCACGGCTTTATTGAACTGTGTCAATTTGACCAGCTAGAGATGGACCATTTGGTTTTGGGACTGGGACCATCCTGGAATACCATTCAGTTGGCTGAGTGACATGGAAGATGACCCATTTTTATCATCTCGTCCAGTTGTTGCTGCACTTGTTTCATGAGTGAAGGGGGTATTTCTCGTGGCATGAACAGGCACACAGGCTTAGCATCCTCCCTCAGGGTAATCCTGTATGCAGTCCTCAGTCACCCAGTAAGGAGCTTAGGGAACTCATTTTTAAATTTGGAACCAGGCCTTTGCTGATTGACCTCGTCAGTTTTCTGTAGGAGGTCAATATCAACACAGGCTTTTCGGCTTAAAAGTAACATTATTGGTTGTGGGTGATGAACAGGATCTCTCATATTCTTTTGCCTTCGTACCTGAGCATCGCCGGCAGAGTATTTTTAACCAGGAGTTTGATGCTGCCTACTCCGTACAGCTGTGTTGAGGGTGGCATCAACCATTGGCTCACCAGCCATTGTTCCTTGTCTGAGAGAACTGTAACACTGGCCCCCCTGTCCAATTTAAAGTTTGTGAGATGACCATCAGCTGAGATGTCTATGTTCCAAAACGAAAATCCCTAATCTTTGACCTCACCTAAGAAGCATGGTTGTGTTTCCACTTAGAGTGGTACCTAAACCTCATGGATCATTTGGTTGGTTTAGCTTTGCATAATTTTCTGAACTATCCTATGCAGTTGCAGCTCCCCGAATCAACCTGAGTCTTCTCCACATTTTTAAGTATTTTCGGGTCATGAAACTGTTGGTTCCTGGCCTTTGCTGGGGTCTAACATGCCGATTATTTTTAAATTTGATTTCATTTTTTTTCTGCTCGAACTGAGCTTGGCTGTCATGTGGTCAGATGCTGGCGTGGGACTCAGGCTGTTTATGGTGCAGTTTAAAACTGACTTAAAACGCTTTCTTAACTTGTTCTGGCCAAGAAATTAAGTTTTTTTTTTAACTCACCCCTGCTAGGTTTTCTGACTCTGCACTCTTCGGGCATTGAAGCTGGGCTTACACAGGATTTATTGGAGTCTCCTGCTGCACTGTGCTGAGACTGCCAGACATTGATCATGTTTGTGAACTCGCTTGGCCCATGGCACCTTTCCCCGCGGCACCTTCCTATGCAATTGCAGAAGGTGCAAAAGCTGCCCCTTTACTTCCCCCCTCCGCACCGTCCAAGACCCCAAACACTCCTTTCAGGTGAAGCAGCACTTAACTTGCATCTCCTTCAGTTTGGTCTACTGCTTTTGCTGCTCTCAATGTGGTCTCCTCTACATTGGGAAGACCAAATGCAGACTGGATGACTGCTTTGTGGAACACCTTCGGTCTGTCCGCAAGCATGACCCAGACCTCCCTATCGCTTGCCATTTCAACACTCCACCCTGCTCTCATGCCCACATTTTCCTCCTTGGCCTGCTGCATTGTTCCAGTGAAGCTCAATGCAAACTGGAGGAACAGCACTCTTCCGATTCAGCCTTCTGGACTTAACATTGAGTTCAACAACTTCAGACCATAAACTGTCTCCTCTATCTTCACCCCTTTTTTGATTCCTTTTTAAAAATTTATTTTTATTGTTTATTTACTTATTTTATTCATTGTTTTAACACCTTTTTATCCCTTTTTTATCCATTTTCTATCTTTTTTCCCCAACCACCGCCACATCCCCCCACCACACCCCACCCCCAAAGGGGTCACCTATGACTTGTTCCATGTTGTTCTTTCACAGAGTGCTTACCCTTGTTCTGCTATTTGCACATTCTGCTTTCTTATCTTTATGTCACATCAGCACCTTCTTTAGCCCTACCATTAACACCCCCTTTGTCTTGTGTCCATGACATCTTTGTCAATCTCTCTTTAGCTCCCACCTATTGCCGACCTTTTATCCAGCTTCACCTGCTCCACCCCCCCTTAAACAGTATACAATCCATCACATTTCTACGCTGTAGCTCTGAAGAAGAGTCATACGGACTCAAAATGTTAACTCTGTTTCTCTCTCCACAGATGCTGTCAGGACCTGCTGAGTTTTTCCAGTTTCTGTTTTTGTCCCCAATTTTGTGATTGAACTGGGCCTTGGATGAGTCAAAGTTGATCTGGTAAGGTAGATTTTTGTTCCATGGCTATTTAAAATTAAAAGTGCTTTTAGCTTTAAATGATGTAAGGAAATCCAGGGTGGTGCTGCAATACAATTCTTCTCAACAAAGTTCCCCGCACTTGTCAATTTTGCCAAGCTCCTGTAGCAATGTCGATCATGATTTCTGTCTTTTAAAGTTTTCAGCAGCAGCTCCCCGAATCAACCTTTCTGAGTCCTCTCCACATTATTTAAATATTTTCGGGTCATGAAACTGTTGTTTCCTGGCTTTTGCTGGGGTCTAACACGCTGATTATTTTTAAATTTGATTTCATTTTTTTTCTGCTCGGACTGAACTTGGCTGTCATGTGGTCAGATGCTGACGTGGGACTCAGGCTGTTCATGGTGCAGTTTAAAACTGACTTAAACGCTTTCTTAACTTGTTCTGGCTAAGAAAAGTTTTTTTTAACTCACCCCTGCTAGGTTTTCTGACTCTGCACTCTTTGGGCATTGAAGCTGGGCTTACAAGGGATTCATTGGAATCTCCTGCTGCAGTGTGGAGCTTTATTTCAGCCTTCTGCTTCCAGTCCTGCTTCAGAGATTCTCTCAAGCGATCTCTCTCTCTGTTGTTGCTTCTGTGCTTTCAGTCAGGTCAGAATGCTGCTCTTTTCAATCTTCCAGGTTTTAAATCCCTTCTCCAGCTTCTATGAGGCTCAGGTTTTTCCAATACCTGTCACCATGTTGTAAGATGTTGTACATGGTTTGGTAGGTCTCACAAAGAGGTTCTGAGTCTATAACAGTTTAACAGTAAGTGCTTATTAATTATTCAAAACTATGTACATGTATACAACATAAGGTCTAAACTAAGAGCTGTCTCCACGCTTGACTCTACACACATCTCTGTCCAGTCCAGACTGCCCTCTTGTCTTGGGTCATGTGCTCCTTTACTTCACACTGTGGGCGGTACTGTAGCCAGTTCCACGTTAACCTTTTCTATGCCAAACCTTTATACTGCAGCAGTGATATGAGGAAAGAGCAGGGGTGTGGGCTGACACAATTTCTCTTTGAAAGAGCCATTGCTGACTTGATGAGTTGAATGGCCTTCTTCTGTACCACACTATTCTATGAATGGCCTCCTTCTGTACCACACTATTCTATGATTTCATATTAAATAGCTGTTGGAGAGCTGTGTTTTGGCTTCAACTGTATTCTGTCATTTCACTGGCTGCTGAGCACCGGGACAGGTGTGAATATCACAATAAGAGCCGCACAAAATCCGGAGTATGCACTGAGCAAACTATAAGCATCTTCAAGCAAAGATTCCTGCACCTGGAGTCCTATAGTAGAGCCCTGAGTGAGTCTCCACATTTCTCATGATTTGCTGCATGCAGCAAAATTATGCCATTCAGAATCGCCAAACAATGTAGCCCCACAATGGAATAAAGTGGAGGAGGAAGATAAATAAGGAGATGAGAAAGGAAAGGATGATGAGGAAAACTAAGAACAGTGCTGCCACTTCCCAGGAGTGCCAGGCTAAAAAATTAGAGGAGAGAATCTCTTAAGCAAACACTTCCCCCAATATATAAATAGTCCCACTATCACCTGTCACAAAAACCTAGGACATAAAAGGTTGGGTGCTTCCCTCTTCCTGTCCTCATCTCCTTGCTTGTGCTTCAACTAGTCTAGAGTCAAAATTTTACGTCCTGCAGGCGGGCGTGGCCTGACTGAACGAACATGAAATAGCACAAGATGACATCAGGTGAGGGTCCCGATGTAATTGTGTACTTGCGTAATATTCCACATGGGCACGCATGGCAGCCGGACAAGTAAGTGGGCAATTAAGCCCATTAATGATACCATCAACAGCGATCTTACATGGCCTGTCCACATTTACGATTGGTGGATGGGACATTCTCCCAGGCGTTCGCATTTTTGCTCAAACCCCGATCCAGGGTGGGGTGGAATCTCTGTGGGCAAATAAAATAAAAAGTGCTACCTGGGGAGTGGTTTTGTTATGAGGTATGCTTTCAGGTGCTTGATTGTGCTGCATGGACATATTTTGTAGTATTTTTGTCATGTCCTTTAGTTTGTGGAGGTCTGCAGCTCCCTGGGGCAGCTGTCTGCCTTTAGGGAGCTCCCTCAAAGCGCTTACCCACAGCCTCGGTTATGTTGGTACTTCCCACCCCCATCCCGGCAGCACTGAGCATTAATTGGCCAGCCAGCGTGAAATCACAGTCAGTGGCCAATCACGGCCGATGGCCCATTTCCCGTCCACTCCTGGGTAGCCAATCGCGTGTGCCCAACAACCAGAAAATTCAGGTCTAAGACTATACAAAGAGTAATATGAAACGACGAATAGAGGTCTTATCTAAGCAATCAAGCCAGATCATTAAACTTTACCCGAGTAGCAAACAGGTCTGAGGAGCGATGCCTTTGGCACCGACCCACCCTGCCACATGTGTCAACAGCTGCTGAGCATCTTTTTGGTGTACCTCCCTCCCAGCTGGGTAAGAAGAAGGTGTCTCTCCTTTTACTGACTTCCATCACCATGACCTCCAATGCTGCATCCAAGAATTGAGGACTGGGTGGGGAGGATTCTTAAAACTTAACCTTTAGCTACCATGTTGAGAAGTTGCCTTCCAATTGTGTGCAGCCAAAGAACACCTCTCCCTTAAGAAGTGCTGGTTGCATTAAAATTGCTTCATGAATGCTGAACATTCACATTGTTTTTTTAAGTAGGTCATGTCTGACTAACATGAAGGAATTTTTTGGAGCAGATAACAAGGAGGGTTGACGAGGGTAGTGCATTTGATGTAGTGCACATGAATTTTGGCAGGGCTCTGGATAAGGTCCTACATGGGCCTGGTCATGAAAGTAAAAAGCCATGGCATCTATGGAAAAGTGATAAGTTGGATCCAAAATTGGCTCAGAGGCAAGTAGCACAGGATAATGGTTAATTGGTGTTCTTGTGACTGGAAAGTTCTTTACAGTGGGGTTCTGTTGGGCTCAGTGACAGGTCCTTTATGTTTTGAGTTGTATATCAATAGCTTGGGCTTGAATGTAGTGGGTATGATTTGGAAGTTTGCAGATGATACAAATATTGGCCGTTTATTTGATAACGACGAAGAAAGCTGTGGACTGCAGCAAGATCTCAAAGGACTAGCCAGGTAGGCTGAACAGTAGTAAAGGGAGTTTAATCTGTAGAAGAATAAGGTAATGCATTTGTGGAAAGTTAACGAGGCAAGGAAAATGCAATAAATGATAGGATAGAAATGTAGAAAAACCTTAGAGTCCATGCCCACAGATCCCTGAAGACTGGACAGATAGATCTGGTGGTTAAGAAGGCATACACAATACTTGCCTTTGTGAGCTAAGGTACAGAATATAAGAGGTGGGAACTGCATAAAACCCAAGTTGGGCCACAGTTGGAGTACTTCATGCAGTTCCAGTCACCAGACAATAAGAAATATGTAATTGTATTAGAGAGGGTACAGAGGAAATCTACAAAGGTGAGCAAGGCAGTCAGGAGAAGTGGGGTCAGCAGTCAGGTGATGGGGAGGGCAGTCAAGGGTTTTGGTGTAGTCTGGGGGGGCAGGGCAGTTTGGGCGATGTTGTAGTTGGGGTGTGGGGGTGTAGTCTGGGGGTAGGGAGGAGAGGTAGGGAAGTGAGGGGGCAGTGAGGAGTTTGGGAGGACATTTAGGTGGGTGCGGAGGCAATTGGGGGGCTGGGGTATAGTCAGGGAGTGGGGAAGAAAATCAGGGAATTGGGGGTGTAGCCAGGGGGCATGGGGAGGGCAGTCGGGGAGGGATGGGCAAACAGTTGGGAGGGCTGTGGGTGTAGTTTTGAACGGGTTGGGGATGACAGTCGGGAGGCTGGGGGTGTAGCTGGGGGGTAGGGAGGGCAGTCAGGGACCGAAGAGGCAGTCAGGGGCCTGCGCATGTAGTCAGGATGGGGAGGGCAGTTGGGGATTGAGAAAGGCGGTCAAGTGGCTGGGGGGGCATAGTCAGGTAGTAGGGAAGGCAGTTGAGAGGCTGGGGGTGTAGTCAGGAAGTGCTGAGAGCAGTCGGAGAGTGGGGAGGCAGTCAGGGGGCTGGGGGTTAGTCGGGGTAGGAAGGACAGTCAGAGAGTGAGGAGGCAGTCGGGGGGCGGGGGTTAGTCAGGGGTAGGAAGGACAGTCAGAGAGCGGGGAGGCAGTCAAGGGATTGGGGCGTTGTCAGTGGGTAGGGAGGGCAGTCAGGGAGTGGAGATGCAGGCTGGGGCCTGGGGATGTAGTCAGGGTGGTGCAGAGGGCAGTCGGAGCTTTAGGGGGCTTAGTCAGTGGGTCCTGCGGGGGCTCGGGGGAAGTCAGGAGGGTACCTGGGAGAGCGAAGGGTGGGGGGGGCTAGTGGAGAGGGTAGTGGGGAGAGTCTGGTGGTCTGTGGGGGGTCAGGGAGTGCGGGAGGTGATAGGGGTGGGTCAGTGCTACAGCTACTCAGAAGCTAGCAGTGGTTTTAATTCTTCTAATCTGTTCTAGGTAACTATTTCTATAAGACAGCCGGAATCATCCAAAGTTTGCGACTTAAATGGTGCAGTGCAAGGCAATTACCCATCAGAAGTTTGAACTTCCTGGGTAATTGCCATGCAATTCTTACCTGGGAACTTCCAGGACCTGCAGGGGAGGGGTGGGAGGGTGGTTGGTGGTCGGGGGTATTCCTCAGTGCATCTTTGGGGTACTCCCCCCGCTCCCCGCCCCCCGAGATACACTGTCCCAGAGCTCAGGAGTTATGACCCATAACGTTTAAACATTACTTGGATATGCAGTTGAAATGCTATCACGTACAAAGTTACAGGCTAAGATATATAGGGCAGAATATTACACTCGGCCTGCGGGCACGCGGCCAACATGCCCGAGTGTAAAATGATGCTCGATGATGTCGGGCGAGCATCCTGATGTCATCGCGCAGTCTCGCGATATTTCATCCGGCGGGCGCATGCCGGTAATTAAAAGACCTATTAAGGCCATTAAGAAGCTAATTAAATTCAAATTTATGCTGCTCGTCCAACTTAATGGTTGACAGGCAGGCGAAAAGGCCAAATGGGATGGAACGAGGTTTCCTAAAGCAAATAAACAACAAATAAAAATGTTATTTTTGAATTAAAAATGTATCCCATGTCATGTGACAGAGTCACATGAGGGGATATGTTTTATGGCAATTTTGTTTCCTTTTTTTTAACCGCGCATCATCTCCCTGAGGCAGCTAAGTCCGCTCGCCCTCCTCCCCCTCCCCGCACAGGCAGCAATGAGCGCTGCCACCTTAATTGGCCCACCAGCGTGAAATCGCGGTGTGGTGCCGATCGTGGGCGGCAATCGGCTTCCCAACCGCCCCCGCTGAGCACTCCCTCCAAGGGCAAAATCCTGCCCATAAAATGGGATAAGATTAGATGGCTGCTTGTCAGCCCGTGGCGACACATTGGGCTGAATGGCCTCCATCTATGCTGTAAATTTCTACGACTCTGTGTCTTTCTATGATACTAGGTGAGATGCCAATGAATGGCATGACTCACTCAGGTAACAAGCTTATTTCATGGTCATAAGGACCCCTGACCAATTTTACCTCCCAGTTCCACCATTGTGATTAGACAAGTATTAACTGTGCAGCGTCAAGGTTAATGCTGAAAGCAAAACCTGATTAATTCCTCCACTTTCATCTTTAACACAATTTTATGCATAGTAGAGGTATCCTTTAAAAACAATAACCAAAGTTACAAGGTATTAAACATTGTAGAGTTATATTTTGTTGTTCATTCAATAAAGTATAAATGAAAATTTTGATCACAATATCTTAGGCACATGAGCACTAATGATCTCTGGGTTACATCCTGTGCATGCCATTACTGGGATAAAACATGGAGGAAAGTGAATAGAGATCTCTTGTGACTGTTTGTATGTCAAGTGCATT
Source organism: Carcharodon carcharias (assembly GCF_017639515.1). Classification (NCBI taxonomy): domain Eukaryota; kingdom Metazoa; phylum Chordata; class Chondrichthyes; order Lamniformes; family Lamnidae; genus Carcharodon; species Carcharodon carcharias. The sequence continues at coordinate 132,493,661 of NC_054477.1, read as the reverse complement.
TTGAGTTCTGAGTCAGGCATGGGTATGCGACACTGCATTTGAAACAGGCAACCATGACAACTCAATTTTAAAGAACTGGAATTAATGTCATTCAAGCTTAGATCCATTTTCTCCAGTTTAGCTGGTCACAGGTCACATGATGGCAACATGCTCATTTGCAATGCTGCGTTTTAAACACAGTACTTAAAGGAGGCAGGCAGTGAAGTGAGAAAACATATGAACATACGAATTAAGAGCAGGAGTAGGCCACTTGGCCCCTCGAGCCTGCTCCACCATTCATGTCTGATCTGATTGTAATCTCAACCCCACATTCCTGCCTACCCCCAATAACCTTTCAACCCCCTTGTTAATCAAGAATCTATCTAAATCTGCCCTAAAAATATTTAGACTCTGCTTCCACCACCTTTTGAGGAAGAGAGTTCCAAAGACTCACAACCCTCTGAGAGAAAAAACATTCTCCTCATCTCTGTCTTAAATGAGTGATCCCTTTTTTGTTAAACAGTGATCTCTAGTTCTAGATTCTCCCACAAGAGGAAACACCCTCACTACATCCACCCTGTCAAAACCCCTCAGGATCTTAAAGGTTTCAATCAAGTATTAAAATGTTAAGGTTTCCGATTAGAGTAAGGCTGCACTGTGGACAGGAGCATTCAAAAAGACCTGAGGACTTTGGTACTCCCAAATCCCTTTGGCACAATGGGTATCCCATCAGAAATCTAATTATATGTGTGATACTTAGAGTGGGAAATAGAATGTTTGGATACCGGAAGGATTATTCATCGTTACTAATCACCATTCACCACTCCTATTCACCATTACTCTTCTAGGCAAACTTAATAGCAATGTCGGAATTATTTGGGCCCCACAGAGAAATAATCCCTTAGGAGCATTTAATTCACAAGGGAGGCAATGACAGAGCTATATGATGTTTTACAAAAAGACCTGCAGCCATTGCAAGTTTCTGGGAAACCAAGGAGGCATTACATTATGCTGACTTACTTATGACTCCTTTGCCTACATTCAAGACAACCACTGGTCCACAAGCCTGCACCAGATCCATTATTAAGTACATCAGGGGCTTACTGAAGCAACACTTCCAATACTTTGAGAGATCTGAGGCCAACCTTCAGGCCAAACCAGGAAATCAGGTAAAAATTAAAAATGTGTAACTTTAGATTAAGGGGCAGAAAAGGAAGCTTGTACCGCTTCACAGGGATGCCATGATAGTTTTGAAGGTGACCTGCCATCTCAATTTGTCCAAGAATCTCAAAATCTCCAATAACTGGAGCAGGTGTCTCTTTAGCAGTTTCATGGCCTGCTCCTCAAAGAAAGCCAGTCATTTGATTTCTCAAAGGCTCCTTCTGGTTTCCTGTCTGTCACAGGAGCTCTGCATAATTTCTCTTGCAACCAAGTTAGCAGCTGAGGAGTGTCTATGAGGTGGCATGAAACAGCTGAAGTAAAAGATGTGATGTTATCATCCTGTTAAAATGGAGTAAGAGCTTGGAAATCTCTGCATGCAAGTAATTACCATTAGTGGAAATATTGACACATACTGTTGGACACAAAGCGAGTGCCCGGCTTTAGCCTTTTTGCAGTGTGAATAGTCACTTTAGAGAGGGAACAGTGTTTTGTACCCGTTGAAGAAACAAAAGAGTATCTGATATGATATGGTGAGTGCCTTCATTAGGTTATTGACATTTTTCAGCACTCATCTACAGGTTTGGAGGTGAGAGAGCTGACACACAGTGGTACTACCATATTTCTGGACAAAACACAGTAAACATTTTTCTTCAGCTTCCACTGAAAGCTACCTACAGAGGTTTAATGAGTTTTACTCATGTGGTTTACTGGGCGAGTGAAATCTCAAAGATATGAATGGAGAGAGACCCTGAGAACAGTGAAGCTCTACCAGCAGTTCTAGGCAGAATGATGAAGGTCCTTTGGTTACAGAGCTAAAATGTGGAAATCCTAAGCTACTAGTGAAGGCTTCCTTCTGCATATTTATTTTACCACATATACCACTCCCACAGACTTGGGGGAACATGTGAAGTTATGTTGGGGATACTGAGTTCATACAGAATGGGAAATTTATCTATTACAATTGTTTTTTTTTGTTTGAAAAGGAATGTAAATAATTTATTTAAACATTTGTACTACGTTTTGTGAGTCTGATGTTATATTTGTAGGACTGAATACCAGCCTACGTTTATACAGCAGAATAATTATTTTATTTAATGGTCTCAACCTAAAGAATTAATAAAACTTGATACACTAAAAAATATAAAAGCTGTTCAAGGAGAGAGAGAAGAGTATCATGCATCACAATGTCATTGACGATATGAGAAGAAGTTGTGTATTCATTACAATTTATGTTGTCATTTTTTGTCTTCATAAATAAATGATAAAAGTTTGTCAAACAATTTCTCATGAGGACAATACACCTTAAATATACATTACCAGATTAAAGGAACATTGTGGGACGGATAGCATTTTTATTGAGTTTTTACAATCTTGTGCTAAAAGCTACAGGGTAACAATTCAATATTAAAATATCTCCCATATTTTCTGAAAATGAATCTTGTCTCATCATTTTTCATTTAACAGTTATTTCATTTGCATTTGCTAGAGAAATACACACACACATACACACATACACTAAATGCCCTTGAGAAGGTGGTGGTGAGCTGCCATTTTGAACCGCTGCAACCCATGAGGTATGTTTGGGAGGAAGTTCCAGGCTTTTGATCCAGCGATGGTGGAGGAATGCCAATATATTTGCAAGTCAGGATGGTATGTGACTTGGGAGAGAAACTTGTAGGTGGTTGTATTCCAATGGACTGTAGCTCTTGTTGTTTTAGGTGGTAGAGGCTGAGGGTTTGGAAGGTGTTGTTGAAGAATCATTAGCGAGTTGCTGCAGTGTTTCTTGTAGATGGTACACACTGTTGCCACTGTGTGCCAATGATGGAGGAAGTAAACTGTTAAGGTGATGAATGGGGTACTAATCAAGCAGCCTGCTTTGTCTTGTGATGCTGAGCAACAGAGGGTACAGTTGGAGTTGCACTCATCCAGGTAAGTGGAGGGTATTCCATCACAGTCTAGACCTGTGTCTTGTAGATGGTGGAAAGGTTTTATTAGGTAGTTGGGAAGTGAGTTACTCACTGAAAAATATGCAGCCCCTGATTTGATTTTGCAGCCACAGTAGATTTTTTATTCATTCAGGGGATGTGGGCTTCGCTGGCTGGGCCAGCATCTATTGCCCATCCTAGTTGCCCTTGAGAAGGTGGTGGTGAGCAGCTTTCTTGAACTGCTGCAGTCCCTGGGTGTCGGTACACCCACACTGCTGTTAGGAATGGAGTTCCAGGATTTTAACCAGTGACAGTGAAGGAACGGCGATATATTTCCAATTCAGGATGGTAAGTGACTTGGAGGGAACTTCCAGGTGTTCCCAGCTATCTGCTGCCCTTGTCCTTCTAGATGGCAGTGGTCATGGGTTTGGAAGGTGCTGCCTAAAGAGCGTTGGTGAATTCCTGCAGTGCATCTTGTAGATGCTGCCACTATGCATCGGTGGTGGAGGGGATGAATCTTTGTGGATGTGATGCCATTCAAGTGGACTGCTTTACCCTGGACGGTGTCAAGCTGCTTGAGTGTTGTGGGGGCTGCATTCATCCAGGCAAATGGGGAGTATTCCATCACACTCCTGACTTGAGCCTTGTAAACGTTGGGCAGGTTTTGGGGAGTCAGGAGGTGAGTTACTCATCACAGGATTCCTAGCCTCTGACCTGCTGCTGTAGCCACAGTATTTATATGACTAGCCCAGTTCAGTTTCTGGTCAATGGTAACCCCCAGGATGTTGATAGTGGGGGATTCAGTGATGGTAATGCCATGGAAAATCAAGAGGTGATGGTTAGATTCTCTGTTGTTGGAAACAGTCATTGCCTGGCACTTGTGTGGTGTGACTGTTACTTGCCACTTGTCAGCCCAAGTCTGGATATCGTACAGGTCTTGCTGCATTTGCATAAGGGCTGCTTTAGCTTTTGAGGAGTCACAAATGGTGCTGAACATTGTGCAATCATCAGAGAACATCCCCAATTCTGCCCTTATGATGGAAGGAAGGTCATTGACGGAGCAGCTGAAGATGGTTTTGCCTCAGACACTATCCTGAGGAACTCTTGCAGTGATGTCTAGAGCTGAGATGACTGACCTCCAACAACCACAACAATCCCCTTTGTGCTAGGTATGACTCTAACCAGTGGAGAGTTTTCCTCCTGATTCCCATTGACTCCAGCTTTGCGAGGGCTCCCTGATCTCACTCAGTCAAATGCGGCCTTGATGTCAAGGGCCATCACTCTCACCTCACCTCGGGAGTTCAGCTCTTTTGTCCATGTTTGAAGCAAGACTGTAATAAGGTCAGGAGTTGAGTGGCCCTGGCGGAACCCAAACTGGGCGTCAATGAGGTTATTGCTAAGTAAGTGCTGCTTGATAGCCCTGTTGATGACCCCTTCCATTACTTTACTGTTGATCAAGAGTAGACTGATGGGGTGGTAGTTGGTTGGGTTAGATTTGTCCTGCTTTTTGTGTACAGGGCATATCTCTGCAATTTTCCACATTTCCGGGTAGATGCCAGTGTTGCAGCTGTACTGGAACAGCTTGGCTAAGGGCTTGGTAAGTTCTGGAGCACAAGTCTTCAGTTTTATTGCTGGAATATTGTCAGGGCCCATAGACTTTGCAGTATCCAGTGCCATTAGCTATTTCTTGACATCAGGTGGAGTGAATCGAATTGGCTAAAGACTGGCATCTGTGATGGTGGCGACTTTCGAAGGCGGCCGAGATGGATCATCCACTCAGCACTTCTGGCTGAAGGTTGTAGCAAATGCTTCAGCCTTACATTTTGCACTGATGTGCTGGGCTCCCCCATCATTGAGGATGGGGACATTTGTGGAGCCTCCTCCTGCAGTGAGTTGTTTAATTGTCCACCACCATTCACAACTGGATATGGCAGGACAGCAGAGCTTAGATCTGATTCGTTGGTTGTGGGATCACTTAGCTCTGTCTATCACTCGCTGTTCATGCTGTTTGGCATGCAAGTAGTCCTGCGTTATAGATTCACCAGGTTGACACCTCATTTTTAGGTATGCCTGGCGCTGCTCCTGGTATGCCCTCCTGCACTCTTCATTGAACCAGGGTTGATCTCCTTCCTTGAAGGTAATGGTAGAGTGGGGCATATGCTGGGCTATGAGGTTAGAGGTTGTGTTTGAGTAAAATTCTGCTACTGCTAATGGTCCACAGCACCACATGGATGCCCAAACTTGAATTGCTAGGTCTGTTTGAATACTATCCCATTTAGCATGGTGGTAGTGCCACACACGATGAAGGGTTTCCTCAATGTGAAGGCGGGACTTCAGCTTCGTAACGACTGTGTGGTGGTCACTCCTTCTGATACTGTCAGGGACGGATTCGTCTGAAGTAGGCAGGTTGGTGAGGATGAGGTCAAGTTTGTTTTTCCCTCTTGTTGGTTCCCTCACCACCTGCCACAGACCCAGTCTAGCAGCTATATCCTTTAGGACTCAGCCAGCTCAGTCAGTAGTGGTGCTATCAAGCCAGTCTTGGTGATGGATATTGAAGTCCCCCACCCAGAGTACATTCTGTGCCCTAGCCACCATCAGTGCTTCTCCCAAGTGGTGTTCAACATGGAGGAGCACTGACTCATCAGCTGAGGGAGGGTGATACATGGTAATCAGCAGGATGTTTCCTGGCCCATGTTTGTCCTGATGCCAAGAGAGTTGATGTTGAGGACTCCCAGGGTAACTCCCTCCTGACCGTAGACCACTGTGCCACCACCTCTGCTAGATATGTCTTGCCCGTGGGACTGGACATACCCAAGATTAGGGATGTCTGGGACATTACCTGTAAGGTATGATTCCGTGAGGATGACTATATCAGGCTGTTTCTTGACTGGTCTGTGAGAGAGCTCTCCCAATTTTGGCATTGGCCCCAGATGTTAGTAAGGAGGACTTTGCAAGGTCGACAGGGCTGAGTTTGCTGTTGTCGTTTTCAGTGCCTGGGTCAATGCCGAGTGGTCCGCCTGGTTTTATTCCTTTTTTGAGGCTTTGAAGTGGTTTGATACAACTGAATGGCTTGCTAGGCCATTTCAGAGGGCATTTAAGAGTCAACCACATTGCTGTGGGTCTGGAGTCTCATGTAGGCCGGACCAGTTGAGAATGGCCGATTTCCTTCCCTAAAGGTCATTAGTGAAGCAGATTTGTTTTTACAACAATTTAACAATGGTTTCATGGTCAAAATTAGACTTTTAATTCCAGACTTTTTATTGAATTCAAACCCAGGTCCCCAGAGCATTACCCTGATTCTCTGGAATACTAGTCCAGCAACAATACCACTACGTCATCGCCTCCCCAAATTTATGTGGTTAGTTCAGCCAAATTTCTGGTCAATGGTGACCAATCTTTTGATGCTGATGGCGTAGGGCAATGGTAATGTCATCAAATGTCATGGGAAGGTAGTTAGACTCTCTCTTATTGGAGATTGTCATTGCCTGGCACATGTGTGGCCTGAACGCTACTTGCCATTTATAAGCCCAAACTTAAATATTGACCAGGTCTTGCTGCACATAGGCACAGATTGCTTCATTATCTGAAGAGTTACGAATGGAACTGATCAACCATAAGTGAACATCCTCATTTCTCACCTTATTATGGAAGGTAGGTCATTTATGACGCAGCTGAAGATGTTTGGGCCTAAGGCACCGCCTTGATAAACTTATACAGCAATATCCTGAGGATGAGATGATTGGTCTCCAACAACCACAACCATCTACCTTTTGGCTAAGTATGATTCCAGCTCCAGTGCAATGTTTTCATCCTGATTCCCATTAACTTCAGTAAGTCATCGTAGAGTCACCGGAATGGAACTGTAGGAAATCAAGATTTATCATTAAGCTCTCACAATTAAGCTGTTAAATTATTATTTTAATTAACCAACTAGCTGCTGATATAAATCGATTTATACATTTTTCAACAAATCTTCCAAGTCTATATTTTGGAAAGCCTCCCATGTTTATTTACAAAAGCTCATTTCTTTCAATATTTCTTTCAACAAATGCTTATCCTCTAACTTTTGTGGAGTAAGTGCTGTCTTAGTGGTACCTTTACAGCCTCTGAGTCAGAAAGTGCAACGCCATTCCTGACAGTCCTGGTAACTGAAGATCAGAGTACTGACTCTGGAGGCTGGATTGAGATCAAACATCCAATAAAAATGGATAACTTCCTCCTCATCATAATGTATGGGAGCCCGTAAAAACCATGCGCAGTATAGGACAGACCACTATCTACTGGATGGCATAAAATTATGGTTACACCCATCATATTGTGGCCTGTCCAGCTGTTTATTAATATAAGAATCCTTCCACTACTTCACATTATTTTCCATGGGTAGAGTGTGAAGATATGATACAACAACAAACTAATCTTTGTGAAGAACACTAAAATATGCACAAATTTGATCATGTCCATAAATGAGCATGCGGGGTGGTGGGGGTGGGGGGGGGGTGCATTGTCCTTTGGTAGGTTTTCTTGAAGGCCTGCCTCACACGGGGCTGAATTTTTCACTAAGCAGCTGGATGCACGCCCTACCCGCTCGAGCATAAGATGACACTCAATGACGTCGGGTGAGCGTCCCGAATTCATCGTGTACTCATGCGATATTACAGTCGGCAGGCGTGCGTGTAAGTCAGTAGCTCGCCTGCCGACAATTAACAGACCTATTAAGGCCGTTAAAGTGTTAACTGAATTCATGTTTCCAACATTTATAAATTTCTTATTTTTGATTTTAAAAATCTTCAGCTGCTTGGGGCAGCTTTGTACCTCACGCCCCCACCCTGGAAGTGTTCAGCATTGTAGCATACGTTTCACATTGGCTGGCCATTAATTGGCCAGCCAGCATGATATTGATGTCAGGGCCTGAACGTGGGCGGCAGTCCGGTTCGTGACCGCTTCTGGGCCCACCTGCTACGCCTGCCCGACGAGGTAAAATTCCTGCCCATGGTTCCAAAAAGTGCCATCATCCTCTGACTGCCTGACATAATGCTGCTTGTTATTTTAACAATGCTCCTGTGCACCTATAATGTCTGCATTGATTTGTTAATTTAGTTTATTTGTTTTGACTCAAAAGAGTTACAATGTCTGTATTAAATGATGACAACTCACGTTACACAATAAAAGGACTTGGGAGGGCTGGGGTTGTGTTCTGGCTCCTGTTCATAAGCAGTGTATGTAAAAGATACCTTGTTGCCATAGTTCTCAGTCTGTTCTTATTGAGCTACAAAAGCCAGTGTCTTGTGGCACTGGTAAAATATAATAACTTTGAGATCTGCATGGTGGTACTACAAATACCACATCTGTGGTATTCCATGATTAGTGAGGTATGTAACACTTTCTTTCTCCAGTGAGTCCGAAAGAAAGAATTTGCTTTTATACAGCATGTTATCAAGATTAGTGAAGTATTGTTGGATCCAATGCCTTTGGTTTGTTGGGGCTAAAGGATCCAGGTTGCACATTTATTTCGAGGTGACCAAGTTGGTACAGAAACAGAGAGCATCAGTAGATCATTATTAGAATAAACACATGCTGTTTATTTACAAACGAAACTCAGCAGATACACTTGTGTACTCACAACTCAAAACTCTGACTTCACTCTTCGGTGTCTCACTCAAGACTCTCCCACAGAGATAGCCCACACTACTCTGCTACTGGGTATTAAGATCATCTGATCATACATTACAATACTTGTCCTAAAGGTATATTACACGTAAGATTACTACAATCCTCCCCCTTTACTGAAAAATACATTTTACATTTTTTACAATATATCAAGTTATTTACACAGAGCAATAATTTACAAAGTCAATCTCTCTGGGGGTTTCCTTACGCATATAGAATGTCTCAGCTCTACAGTTTCTGAATTCTGATTTGGCACCTCCTTTATTGGAGTCGTCTGAGTACCTGGTTCTTCAGTAGGTAATTGTAAATCTGTTTCTTCGACTCTTTCAGGTACAGTCAGCCCTTCAAACACATTTATACTCGGTTGAGACCTTTCAACAGGAGATGTTGATTCAGTCACGAACACTAGCAGAATCATTTTTGGGTATTTTGTTTCTCCTCTTATGTGATCCACATGTCTCCTTATTACTCAATCTTCAACTTTTAAGTAGTAGGAAAGAGTTACTGCACTTATTTCACTGAACAACCATGTTGATCCCTCTCTAAAATTTTTCACAAATACTTTCTCTCCTACATTAAACATTCTGTCCTGACTGTGACAGTCATATCCAATTTTCTGACTTCCCTGCCTCCTTTCTACCTTCCCCCCCCCCACCACCCCCCCCAAACCAAGTTTGGCATAATTAGGCTCAATCTCGATCGGAGATGGTGAGTCATCAACAATTCCACTGGTGTGACACCTGTTGTCGTATGATGAGTGGTTCTATAATGGAAAAGAAAATGTGCTAATTTAGTTGCTATAGAACCTCCAGGTAATGTCTTCATACCATATTTGAACATCTGAACTGCTCTCTCGGTGAGTCCATTTGAAGAAGGGTGGTATGGTGATGTTTTGATAAGAATAATACCATTGAGGCTTGTAAATCAATTAAATTCAACACTCGTAAATACTGTTCCATTGTCTGATATGACCACTTCAGGTAGTCCATTGATTGCGAAACTTTGTTGTAGTTTGTCTATTGTAGCGGAAGATGTGAGCGACATCACTTTGTATAAGTCCATCCATTATGAATGAGCACCTATAAGTAAAAACATCGTTCCCATAAAAAGGTCCCACATGGTCAATGTGTACTCATACCCATGGACTTCCTGACCACTCCCAGGGGCGTAATGGAGCTGTTGCAGATAATTTTGCACTTGCTAACACTGCATGCAACTTCTCACTAAGTTTTCTATTTCTCCATCCATTCCTGGTCACCACATGTAGCTAGGTGCTATTGCCTTAATTTTAGAAATTCTGGGATGTGTGCTGAAATTCAGGTAACAGTGGCTTTCGTCCTTTTGGAGGAACAATCTTTCGAGCTCCCCATAATAAAATACCTTCTTGGCTGGTTATCTCATATCTTCTCTGGAAATACGGTTTTGTTTCACTAGATTCTTGTTTTTGTGACCAACCATGAAGAACTTGATTTCTCACTTTGGATAAGAATGGGTCTCAGTTTGTCCAATCTTTAATTTCTCTTGCACATATCGTTGATGTGTCCAGGAAGTTCAATAAAAAATCAAACTCTTGAGGAATTGGAATATCCTCATCTTTTACTTTGCAAGGGTAAATCACTGAGTGCATCTGCATTTGCAATTCTGGATCTATGAATAAACGTATACTAATAAGCTGCCACGATCAACGCCCATCTTTGTACTCTGGCTGAGGCTGTAGGGGGTATAGCCTTGCCTTCACTGAATAATCCCAATAATGGCTTGTGGTCCATTATGATAGTAAAATGACAACCATTTACATATTGATGAAACTTTTTAACACTGAAAATGATTGCCAGACCTTCATTTTCAATTGGAGAGTACTTTTTCTCTGCAGTACTGAGTGTTCTCGGCACATAACCAATAGGTTGTTTAGATCCATCATCCACTCAGTGGGAAAGCATGGCTCCCACTCCATAGGAATATGTATCACACGTTAATATCAACTCTTTTTTGGGGTCAAAATGTACTAGCAGTGTAGATGATTGTAACAGCTGTTTCACTTTTGTGAAAGCTTCTTCTTGTGGTGTTTGCCAGGATCATCTGTGGTCTCTCTTGAGCAAGTATTACAGTGGTGTCAGTTCTGTCAACAAATTAGGCAAGAAGCGTCCGTAGTAATTGATCATCTCCAAGAATGATTTCAGTTTGGATATATTCCTTGGTGCTGGTACTTCTCTAATGGCTTTCACTTTTTCTTCAGCTGCATATAGGCCTTGTGAATCTACCTTGTGACCTAGGTAAGTTACCTCTTTTGCCTGGAATGTGCACTTTTACTTTTTCAATCTCACTCCAAAATGTAAAAAACATTTCAGAACTTCTTCCAAGTTCATCAAATGTTCCTTTTCAGTGAGTCCAGTCATGAGAACAGCATCCAAATAAACTACAACGTGGGGCAGTCCCTGTAGTAAACTTTCCATGGTTCTTTGGAATATGATGCAAGCTGAAGGTACGTCAAAAGGTAAACGGATGTATTGGTACAAACCCATATGTGTATTTATAGTGACAAACTTCCAGGATGCCTCCTCTAATTCCAATTTTTGGTAGGCATGGCTCATATCTAACTTTGTGTAAGCCATTCCACCAGCCAGTTTAGCATATAAATCTTCAATTTTAGGTCTGAGGTGTCTATTCAATTTTGCCACTTTATTGACTGTCAATTTGTAGTCCCCACATTTTCAAATGCTTTGGTCAGGTTTGAGAACAGGTACAATTGGAGCTGCCCACTCTGAAAATTGCACTGGTTGTATCATTCCCAGTTTTTCTAATCTGTCCAGTTTGGCATCCACCTTATTCCTCATTGAATAAGATACTGGTCTTGCCTTCATGAATCTTGGTATTGCCTCTGGATCTACATGAATTTTTGCTTGTAGTCCTTCAATTTTTCCAAGTTCTTCCTTGAAAACTGAGGCATATTTTTGTAGTAGCTCTGGTAGCCTATTAGTTCTCAGTTGGAAGATTTCAGTCTGTTCAAATTTAAGCTCTTTCAGTCAGTTTCATCCAAGGAGACTAGGTCCCTCACCTGCTACTAACATCAAGGGTAATTTCACTGTTTAAGCTCCATAATGTACTGGACGTTACATACACCCTTGACTTGTATATCTTCTGCTGTGTAAGTTTTTAATTCACTATCAGTTTCTTCTTAATTCAAACTTACATTCCCCATGATTCAGGTTTTAAAAGTTTGCTCACAAAGACTGTAGTGGCTGCTCCAGTGTCCACCTCCATTCTGACAGGCTTCTCATTCACTCTCATGGTTATATAGATAGGTTCTGTTCCTCCTACCGTTAAATTTTTTAACAAATAGTTATCAGAATCTATTACTTCATGCTTTTAAATGCTGTTTAGTTCTTTGGGTTTTTGCTTTTGTCTGAAAGTCTGCCTGATTCTGTCTTTACAATGTCTCATGAGGTGTCCATTCTGGTGACAGAAGAAACATTCGTTATTTTTTCAACTGTGTTTCATTACAGGGCTGTCTGCTTCCACCTCTGTTACTATTATGCCATGTTCTTACTGCTAAGTTATCCTTTTTTAATTTGTCTGCTAGCGATGGCTGCTTCCCGCTTCTGAGTAAAGCTGTGCACTTCTGTGCTCTTTTTGGCTCAGGCTTCCCGCCCAATGTGGACGACGGCACCATTTTGCACTCCCCATATGGCTTCTGAGTCTCGCACTGCACCCTTCATTGCCAGAGCAATTTCCAATGCCTACTGAAAATCTAAATTTGTTTCAGTTAGTAATCTCTTCTGAATCGCATTTTCATTTATACCGAACACCAAATGATCTCTAAGCATATCATTGATAGATGTACCAAACTTGCAAATATTCAGTTAATTGCTTCAGATGTGCCACATAACAAGCAACTCCCCCGCAGTTCAATTTCTTGAATTAAATTTAAACCATTGCAACATCACCTATGGCTTGGGCTGGTAATGATTCTTTATGAGGTTCACTAAGTCATCAAAACTTTGAGCCTGGGGCACTGGGCACCAACAAGTTTCGAATTAATCCATATGTCTTACTCCCACGCTTGGACAGAAAGATCGCGTGCCTCTTCTCCTCCCCCACAATGTCAGTCACCTAGAAGAAGAACATAAGGCGTTCAACATACTGAGACCAGTTGTCTGAGTTTGGATTGAAAGGCTCCACTCTTCCAAATTGAGGCATTCTTTGAGGGGATCGCTTTGACGATCAAGAAGGGAATTGTCTTTTACTTACAACTACCATGCAGTGTACGGCCTGATTTCGGTTCTTCTGATTTTCTTTGCTCTTCCTTGCTTTGTAACCTCGATTTTTCCATGGTTTCTCATGCTTTTACTCTTGTCATCAGTTTGTTGTATCCAATGCCCTTGGCCCTTGGTTTGTTGGGGCTAAAGGATCTAGATTGCTCACTTGTTTCAGGGTGACCGAGTTGGTACAAAAACAGAGAACATCAGTGTACTCACAACTCAAAACTTTGTCTTCACTCTTCAGTGTCTAACTCAAGACTCTCCCAAAGAGATAGCCCACGCTACCCTCCTATTGGATATTAAGATTATGTAATCTTACATTACAACACCTGTCTTAAAGGTATATTACACATCAGATTACTACAGGTATGTAACATTTTCTTCCTCCAGTGGGTCTAAAAAAAGGAATTTGCTTTTATTCAGCATTTGATCAGGATTTCTCCAAGTGTTTTACAAGCAAGACAAACACACCCAGCAAAATCTCCCAAGCAGCAAATAAATGAATGAGTAGATAACTGTCAAGTGGTGTTGGACACAGGAAAAACGTTGGCCAGAACACCAAGTGAGTGGATGATATTTTCAATTATTGCCATGGGATCATTTATGCCTAGTTGAACATCTCACCCGGGCCACTTCAGTGCTCGTTCGCTGCCATACTCAAATATCAGCCTGGAAAATGTGCTCAAATTGTAAAGCCAGGTTTGAACCCACCAACCGCTTGTGTAAGAGAAAAGAGACAAGTCCAGAGGCAAGGGTAACACAGTGTTATATTACGTCATTAAAATTTGACATATCACAGCAATGCGTAAATCGCTCTGGGAATACCATCAGTTGTGAGTCCCCTTCCAAGTCACACACCATCCTGACCTGAAACAGTATCACTGTTCCTGGGCAAAAATCCTGGAACTCTCTCCTTAACAGGACAGTGGATGTACCTACAAAACAAGGGCAGTAAATAACTTGCCTTGCCAGTGACACTCCAAGAATGAATTAAAATAAAAATATTGCATTTAGGCTGCAGTGAGATTATACTAAATATTAAACAGAAAATTCACATCTGAATTATCTGTGAGACCTGGAATTGGAGATCACTAGTTTATTTTACATCTGTTAACTCATCCGTTGATATAACAGAGAGAGGAATGTCAAATGTATTAAGCATACTTCTGCTAATGTTCACTATAATTTCTGGCTTAGCAGGTACCATTAAAATTATAGCCTTGCTTCATAACTTTTTCACTTTGACTGATATTCCTTATCTCCCAATGCCATTGATGCCTATCTTCTAACTATAATGTTCAAATGCCCTTTCTGAAAACTATCCTCATACATGAATTTACCTCAACCATACTCTTCCATTCTACTGTCACCCATAGGAGTGAAGAGATATTTATGAAACAAAAGTAGCTCCCAAAAATGAACCTTAGTTGTGAGGCACCTATTGTCCTCCTGGGATCTAAGGGCTATGAACAAAAATTATACTTAGCCGTCCATGAATATAAAAATTGGAATGCCATCCAGCTTTATGAAAAGCAACAGCTGTGTACTTAATTATAAGTGAACAGATACAAGAAGAGATTGTGGTTTTTATTTTGTTTCAAGTCAGGGTAAGTGGCCTACCTGGTTGCAGATGGAAAGGAATTATTGTGGTAATGATAGAACTGAAAATTTCGACTTTTGCTGACCCCACATTGGTGAGTGCTGGGCATTTTTTTTTCCTAGTTATTGGAGTTGAGTATAGGTGACTGGAATACTGATTCCCTGTCATATTTTTCCCACCATTCAGAATTGTCAACTCTACAGCACATGCTTTTCACAGGATGGAATTTTATTGCCACCAATCCTCTTGTCCCTTCACTTTACTCACAACAATTTATAGCCCTTCTCCAATTAATTTCAATATTCAGATCATATCCTTGCTTCTACATTTGGATAATGAGAATTTTTTTTAAAAACTCTTCGTATTTTTTCCTGATTACTGCATTCCTGTTACTGTTTTTTTTTCATTTGTTACTTATGGTGCATGACAAAAAATCATCCAGGTCTGTATTGTGAAAATATGTCTGCCTCCTGCTAAAAGGTATCGTGATATAGACAGAATGTTTGTTTAATTCCATGTGGCTAATTTGAATATATTATTATGGAATTTGCAACCTAATTAAGTCTGAGTAAGGTCAGACAGTATAAAACAATCTTGATGCAAAGGGGAAATAGAACATTAAACTTGTATTTCTATATTGATATATGAATAATGCACCGTATCACATAGATGTTACGGCAGGAAAATGGAACTTCTAACAAGGAGTGAGTTTTTGTAGATTTATTCTACAGAGCACCATGAAATCAAAATTGTGAATCATAACAGGCATTTAACTATGGCTTTGCATTTATAATAAAAGAGCAGGTATGTGATGGAAAGTTAAACCTTTTTGTTTTTTCACCAATTTGACAAACTTAATAAACTTGGAAACAGTATATTTGAGTATTGTTCTTGGTTTATGGTACTGTCTTAGTAGAAAACACAGTGCAAATGGTGTGAATACGAGTGAAGAAATTTTAACCCAACCTGCCCAGTTGAAACCAGGCAGATAGGCAGTTTCCCAAATGACTTACCAACTTTAATATCGCCGTGAGCAATTTTAACTGAGCAGATGGCAGGGATGCCCACCCAAAGCCAGTGGAGCCCTTGTTTTCATATGCATGTTGGGTCCCAATGACAATTTTGATGATAATGATGAACCACTTGTCACAGATAACCAGCATTTATGCTTCTTTTGTAGCCACTGTGTTCATATAGCTGGTCCAGTTCAACTTCTGGTCAATAGTGTCTATGAAGACAATAACAATGAGGGTTTTGGTGATGGTTATACCATTGTAGGTCTTCGGGAGATGCTGAGGGTTTCAATTGTTTGTGATAGTCATTACTTGCCACTTGTTAATCCAGGCCTCAGCGTTATCAAGATTCAGTCATAAACTAGTATGGGATGTTTCATTATTGGATGAAAATGAACATCAGCGACAATCCACTCCTAATCTTATGAGGGATAGAAGCAGGAGAAAATGGCTGAGCTGAAAACTCTTCTTCAAGGAGCATCTGCGCCAGTGACCTGGAGTTGTGAAGAATGGCCTCGGATAATCATAACCACCTTCCTTTTGTGCTAGGTAGGACCGAAGTTACAAGAGGGTTTGCCGTTTGACCCCTATTGACTTCAGCTTTGCTAAGGATCTTGGGTGTCTTATTTAGTCAAATCCTGCCTTTCTGCAAAGGGCAGCTTCTGTCACTAGTTTCCTTTGGTATTCAACTTTTATGTCCATGGATGTATCGAGACTCTGTTAAATCTAAAAATTAGTGGGTATGTGTTTTTCAGCCCATTGTGGAGTTTTACTTGGAGCTGGTGTACCTGGTCACCAACTTTGTCCCTTCCGACATGACGCACTTGGCCAGTTCCCCGGGCAGCAGCAGTCACATAGTGGTCTGGATCTCCTGAGAGCTGATGGTGCTATGCTTGTTGTAATGGACCAGGCAGGAAGCCTCACCCACGATGTGCTCAAAAATATCGTTCACGAATGAGTTCATGATGTTCATGGCCTTGGTGGAGATACTGGTGTCGGGGTGAAACTGCTTCATCATTTTGTAGATGCAGATGGAGTAACTCTCCTTCCTTGACCTTCGCCACTTCTTACTACCCTTTGCTGCCGGTTTCTTTAAGGCTTTCTTGCCTCCCTTCTTGGGAGCTGCTTTCTTCTCATCAACCATCTTCAGTTTCAGACTTGGTGGAACCCAAACTAAACCTCCAAGAACAGGTCATTGGTAATTAAGTTGATTGCACTGTTGATGACTCCATCTAATATTGTATTGATGTTTTGGGAGAAGGCTATTAGGGTGATAATTGGTTGGGTCAGACTTATCAGCCCCAAAGTTCATTAGTCATATACATGCCCAGAGGGGAGAGGTAACAGATTTGGCTTGGCTCTACAAGGCTGCTGCTATATTTGGAGTGGATTTTTAAATTATAATTGGAGGGCAGTCAGGGCTATAAGCAGTTTAAGTGGGTGTGTCAGGAGATTTCCCAGGCTTCCCTGTGAAGTGTTTCTTTCTAATGTCCTTGAAAGTCCAAGGAGAACTCATGCTGGCTGAAGACTCAAAGGCCCCACTTCTGCTGAGTTTACCCTATTGGTGTGTTAATACAGACCGAAAGATGGTGTTGTAGGATTCTGGAATGTTAGTTTGGTGACCATGACAATGCCAAACTTCACTAATCTGTGGGACAGCTCTCCCAAATGTTAGTAAGGAGGTCTTTGCAGAGTTGATTGTTGTACAATTGCTTTTGTTTTATCCTGGTTTAATGCTTAGTTTGTTGCTGAATCAAACACAAGGTAGGCTGCTAATTTACAATGTGATTAATGCTGGCAGTATGCCAATCTTAATCAAATAACACCTGCACCCCACTTCCATGTGTGCCTCTGACAGGCATCGATGGGTATGCATTGCGAACTTATCTGCCCTTTTGTGGCCATTTCCAACATGGGATGTGGGCATCGCTGGCTGAGCCAGCATTTATTGCCCATCACTAATTGCCCTTGGGAAGGTGGTGGTGAACTGCCTTCTTGAACCTCTGCAGTCTCTGT
Source organism: Carcharodon carcharias (assembly GCF_017639515.1). Lineage (NCBI taxonomy): Eukaryota > Metazoa > Chordata > Chondrichthyes > Lamniformes > Lamnidae > Carcharodon > Carcharodon carcharias. Next base: position 132,476,041 of record NC_054477.1, on the reverse strand, counting down.
GGTGTAGGTACACAGTGTTGTGAGAAAGGGAGTTCCAGGGTTTTGACCCTGCGACAGCAGAGGAATGAAGGGAAACAATGAAGGAATGTGGATGAATATACTAACCACATTCATGTGAGAAGCATTATCAATACTGTAGTCAATTTTTTTCACAGAGCACGATTAGAATGTGGGATATTCTGCCGCAAATCATATTGTTCTACGAAAGAGTGCTTAACAAATCTAGAGGCATCTGTAGCAGACCTCTCAGGAACACATGTCCTCAGCCCATTCAGAGTGAGAGAGAAATTGATCCCTTTCAATGACGATTTTAAGAAAAATGTTAAGATGGAGAGGACCAAATTCATGGTGCAATCTCTCACACCCTATTTCCCACAGACATCTAGCTGCTAAATTGGAAGCAAATGCCTTTCAAATGTTCAGACTATCCCCTTGCAAATGCAAGGCAGGGTTTAATGCCTATACCCAGTTAAGTCCAGGGCAACAGGGGCCAAGGATGGCCTTCCTGCCTGGAAGCCAATTGAGGCCTTTAAGTGGCCACTTAAAGGTCTCGTCCCGCTGCCACTGGTATTCAACCAGCGGTGGGCGGAAGGCACACCAAATGGACAAACCGTTAGGTAAACCTTGGTGGGCATGTATTCGGCCTGGTGGGGGGAGTATCACCTTCTCAGGTACTCTGTGACCCAATGGAGGTACCCGCTGATGGCAAGGTAGGGGCCTGCCGGAAGACACTCCCTGACCTTTTAGCAACGCTCCACCCCCAAGCAGTGCCCCCAAAACCAAGGCCTACTTGTCTATCCCAGCCCACTTACTTGTTTTCTGGGCTCCAGTGACAATCGTTATCCTTGGGTGTCCTGCAGTACCAGCAGTAGCCACCGCTCCTGATGGCACTCTGAGTAAAAGAGAGGGAAAGACTTAAGGCAGAATATTGCGCTCGTTGGACGGGCATGCGCCCAACCCAAATGAGCGTAAACTGATGCGCAATGATGTCAGATGAACATCTCGATGTCATTGCGCACTCACGTGATATTTCAGTCAGTGGGCGGGCACGGGAGTTAGCATTAGAGCCATTAAAGTTGTAATTAAATGAAATTTTCCACTGCCAGTCTTTACAGTTGGGGGCAGGCAAAAAGGCCAAGTGGCCTTTGGATTTTTTGCGAAGCCTCACCCACAAGCGGGATGAGACTTTGAACAGTGATTTAACAAAAATTAAAATTTTTCATTTCAATTCAGACCTTTTAATCCTGGGTGTATGTATGTAACATATCCCTGCTCATGTGAGGGGATATGTTATTAACATTTTTAAATTCTTTATTTTTGATGTTCAAAAAGGTTCAGCTCACTGAGGCTGTTCTGTGCCTCAGGAAGCTTTTACTGTGCGCAGGCGCAAAGTTCCATGCTCGCTCTCCTCCCACCCACACAGGCAGCAATGCCCCCCTTTTTGCTGGACTGGACTGTCAGCCTTGATTTTTGTACTCAAGCCCTGGAGCAGGACTTGAACTGGAACCATATGATTCAAAGGCAAGTGTGCTACCACCTGAGCCATGACACTGGTTGGCTGCCAGTTCTCAGAAGCAGGACATCAGGAGAAATTCATACAGGAAATTCCCCCTGAAGGAGCAGGGAACCCCAACTGCAACCAGCAGACTGTCTGATTTAAATTTAATCTTGCTGGGGTTTCCGGCTCTCCAGCTAAGTTCCACCCATTGTGTCCAATTCTGGATGCCACACTTTCGGAAAAATGTTAAAATCTTGAATACAGAAGAGATTGACTAAAATGGTACCAGAAATCAGTTACGTGGCAAGACTAGAGAAGCTGGGATTGTTCTCTTTCGAGGTTAAGGGGAGATTTAATAGAGGTGTTCAAAATTATGAAGCATATTGACAACATAAATATGGAGAAATTGTTCCAACTTGCAAGAGGGTCTGGAAGAGAGAAGACTGATGTAAGAAAGAGAACCAGAGGGAAGCTGAAGGGAACTTATTTTGAAACAACGAATTGCTATTATCTGTAAGGTACTTCCGGTAAGGGAGGTGAATGCAGAATCAACAGTAACTTCCAAAAACGGATTGGATTCATATTTGAATAGGAAATAAATCCAGGATTATCAGAAAAGAGCATATGGGGGGAACTAATCAGATAGCTTTTTTGAAGAGTCAGCATAGGCACAACGGGACAAGTGACCTCCTCTTGTGCTGCATAATGTTATGATTCATGTGAGGAATTTAAATCCATAATCTATTACAAACAAACAATATTTTTGTCACAGCACAATTATGTAATGGATTTTCCAATCGTAATTATATGAATTCTAATCTTTTTAGTCCTGATATTAGTGAATAACCAAGTAAAACTGTTAATTATCTTAAACCACCATGAACCAAAATAAAAGACATAGAGAAAAGAAATACAAATACAGGGACAATATCAGAGAACTCAGGAATATGACATAAAGTAATTTTGGAAAGACTAGAGGGAAGACAATAAGGACCAAAAAGAATTGTTACTTAATTGCATATGAGAAAGGAAACTAAAGAAAATAATTTCAACTGATGAAAATGGATTATTTTTGTGTAGCTACTTATCCTTTCCTTTTGTTGGATTTTCCTACCTGGCATACAAGCATATACCATGACTGAGGTAAATAACATTGTTTTTGCTAAAACTAGAAGCCAATGCCTCACACGTTTTACTGTGTGCCTTGTCACATGAAACCTCGATTAGAAAGTTTGATTCTGGATCAGACTGAAAAAGGAAAACTGCTAGCAAGAAAAAAAAACGGAGAGTTCCTTTCTGTTGCATCCAGCTGTTTGGGATCAAAGGGCAGGAATTAACGTAATTAAGACAGGATGATTTCCTTGTGTTGTTTTCATGGAAATCTTTTGCTTAATTTTAATTATCATTAAGGAAAAGAGTTCCCTTTGCAAAGAGAATGCATTTTCTGAGGCCTCTCTCATCTCATACAAATTGAAGGCAGGTGCACTACCAACCTTCCCATTATAAGGACAGCATATTTTTAGCTTATCTCTTATATTTTATCAAAGTTAATACATGCAACTGCAATTGTCATCTCCCGATGTATCACTTTCACAATTAAAAGCAGGTGGGATCGAACTTTTTAATGGGCAGGTGTGCTTGCAACCAATCCAAATAGACAGATTGATGTGTTTGATTAAATTATATTTGCCTGTTCAGAAATATGAAGGATATGTTGTTGTTGCCAGATGCAATTTGTGGTTGAAACCTATTTCCTTTATAGCTTTTGAGTGGCCAAGTGTGCTTGTGGTCCCTTGCAGTGTAATCTATGCTCACTTGTCTCTTGCATTTAATTAAAATACATTTGTCACTGTGGAGACAGAAATGCCAGGATTTCCTTAGGTCTAATATGCAACTGAGATCAATTCTGCCCACTGTTTCAAAGGAACAGATGTCCTCATTGTGGCTTTTCATTTTTATGACTTTTCATTTTTATGGCAACAGATGTGCATGTGGCTTATAAATGAGTACATACACAATGGGTATATTAATACTTACAGGTCCTGCACATTTGTTAAAAAAAACACACTTCTGTGTGTGTTCTATTTGCATGGGGTTGAGGTAGTGGCAGGGAGGTTATTTCTACCTACATGGGAGGTTGACTGTCATTTCTCCAGGATTAACAATCCATCAAAGTAAATCACAATTCCAAAATCATGTACTTCAAAGCCATGATTTCCTGCAATTTTGTGAACAGACTATTAATTGAACAGGAAAGTAGAATTATATGTATTTTCACGAAGGGTGAATTTACCCCTTGACCTATAATTAATTACTGTAAATTACATTATTGCCATGGCTAAGAATGTAAATGACTGTGGGGACATGTAATTTACACACCACATTTGGGATTCAAAATATTCAGTTATTTTCAGGATTAATGTTTTGTGAATTCTGACTTGATTTGGTGTCATATTTAATTTTCACAATCCAAAGGCGTTAAGAGCATGAAGGGCAGGATTTTGTCCTATGCAGCAAATGGACACAATTTGCACTTGCTCTTGGGATTTCTATGGGTTTTTGCACTGGAATTTCCTGTCAGCCAGCCAACCAAAAAGAACACAGTATTCTCTACTGGGGAGCTGGGATCAGTGTGAACAGGACACGCAACTGTGTATCTACTTAACCAATCAGATTGAAGAATCATTAATGATCAGCACAGAGCCTGAATGAGGAATTGTCAGTTAGGATTCAAGGTCAAATCTTGCACAGGAAGTCTTCACTCAAAGTTGTGGTCGCAATCGTGAAAATCGTGACTTTAAGTGAAATAGCTTCATGGGTTCACATTGGAATCAATGTTAAAGCCAGAGTTAGGTTCCTTTGGACATTTCATGCCTGGAAAAACCAATGTACAAGTTGAAATACTGCACTGTACATCTGCAGCATTGTGCAGCTCGAGCTGAAATAGCTTGCAAAATAAAATGTCACTAAATATGAAAAAATTGTATAAATTGAAGGGAAAACATTGAGAGCTATGGGATTGGGCTTAGTTTGATAGCTACTGTATTTCAAAGAGCTGGCATAGGTATGATATGCTAAAGACTTCCGTCTGTGCTGTTTATTTTGATTATTCTATGATTAAAAGCTGAGAGGCCTCCGAATCTGGTCAGCTGATCCTTTCCCAAAACTCCGAAGAAAATCTCCGCTCCAACAACATTCAAGAAACTCAACAACATTCAGAGCAAAGCAGCCCGCTTGTCTGCCACCCCAGCCACTACCTTCAATATTCATGTTCTCCACCACCAATGCACAGTGGCAACATTGTGTACCATCTATAAGATGCATTGCAGTAACTCACCAAGAGTCCTTCAACACCTTCCAAACCCATGACCTCTACCACTTAGAAGGACAAGGGCAGCAAATGCATGGAAACAACACCACCTGGAAGTTCCACTCCAAGTCACTCACTATCCTGACTTGGAAATATATCACCGTTCCTTCACTGTTGCTGGGTTAAAATCCTGGAACTCCCTCCCCAACAGCACTATGTGTGTACCTACACCACATGGATTGCAGCAGTTCAAGAAGGCAGCTCACCACCACCTTCTCAAGGGCAATTGGGGTTGAGCAATAAATTCTGGCCTAGCCAGCAACACCAACATCCTGGGAAAGGACAAAACAAATAGTTTCTACTGTAAGGTTCAGATGCCTTGCCCCCTAAGTGTTTTTGTCTGCAGCTCTTCTAGACTTACAGCTAAATGCATTTTTTAAAAAATTATTTTGATGACTTTTCAATCTTGAAATGCTGCATTACATTTTCGCATCTCTGCGAAAATTACATTTTATCTCTGCATATTGCATTTAGTTGCCACAATGATTTTCCTCCCAAGCATTCTTCACCCTTTGAAGAAAACATTTAATCCTGTGTCACAAATGGCTATACAAGACCTTCATTCACCGACAGATGGGCTTCCAGTATTCTTTGCCTGAATGTCCACAGATTCATGTCAACAGGATTTCTGTTCACTTTGCAGGTCTCCTGGGCCTATCAAAGGCAACAGCCAGAGTCATAGGTCTTTAACCCTCATCTCCAGCCTTTTGAACCCAGCCCTCCATCATTCTCACCTCTCTCGCTAAGGCCCCCCAACCCCAGATTCAGCTGGGCTCCTTGGCATGGTGGGACTGCCTGTAGTCCCAGTAGCGGCCACCACTTCTGGCTGGTGCTGCTGGGGCTGAAGAGCTGCCAGCTATATAATTGAGGCAGGACTTCCTCCTGAAAAAGGTGCAGAAATCTTGCCTTAAAGCAATTAATGCTGCATTGAACTGAAGCGTGCAATTGTTGGGATCATTGGTGGGCTGCCCCCCTGACTTTTTAGCTGGGATGGGGTGTGGGTGGGGACTGCGGGACACTGTAAAATCCAGCCCATGCTGTGCAATATATTTGAATGGCGGTGTCTCAGCGAGATATCGATACCATGCAGCTTTTAGATGAGCAAGGCATCTCAGGCTGCAATTTTCTAATTACCCTATTTAACTGTGCATGCCCAATTTCAATGTAAATAACAGTGAGCATTGTTGGCCTCACCATTATTTCTATGGCAAAATCCAGCTTATGAAAAATTTTCATTCAGTAATTCTCTTGCTCATTTGAATTGTTATGGTAGATTATTTGTCACACCCTACATTATATTGCTTTCCTGCATTTTTGCCTTGTGTGCCTATCTGTTCTTATCAGTTTAATATCTGATATGCCCCTCATCTGAAGTGGCTGCCTTTTAATTTGTCCCCTGATTTGTTAATTTATTTTATTTGGTTTGACTCCAAAGAGTTACAAAGAAAAATAACACTTCAAATATTTTGTGAAATTATTAAAAAATGCAATCAATACATCATTGACTCCAGTTTACGTGAATAACCGAGAAAGATCTAGTGACAAATGACTAATTTTGTAAATATTAATATAAAAAATGTTGTCTGTTCTGTTCTGCACACCCTGTAGTGTTTAATATTGCCAGTGTTTAAGATTTATATTATGTAATTTTATATGTATCCATCACAGGGATAGGTTTACAGAGGTAGTATTTGTAGTGTACTGGATTAATAGAATAGATATGCTACTGAGTGATGTAGACTATGATGCATCATTACCATCAGCAGTCATGTGCTAGAAAATTGGTACAGCAAACAGGCAGCACTCAGAGATGTGCCTACTCAGTAACCCACTTTGTATATATTGTACATTGTGTAAATAAACACGTTTTGAGTAACTACCTGAATAAGGCTACAGTCCCTCTTAATAAGATACCTGAGTGAGCACACCAGAAGGGAAAAACAGTTCAGACCAATACTCTTATTTCCCAGTTTTACTGGTGTTCCATTTTAAAGCATGCAAGACCAGTTCGGAACAGAATTCTTATTTCCCAGTTTTTACGGTTTATTTTTTCTGGGGCATGCATTAAACAGCAGTGGTGGGGACACCAAGCTAAGCAAGAGTTGGTGCCATTAACACAACACCCACAGCTTGTGACATTAGTCCTGGTAAGACTGACATCCCACAAGTATGCCTAAGCAAGAGGCTAACTGAGAAGATTGGTGATGGCAGCACTCCACATGCAGTCAGTGCCCCTGTTTGGAAGTTTTGAGGGCCTGCACAGAGGATGACATTGGAAGATGTGGCACGATAACTTCAGGAGGTAGCAAGCAGCCTTGGATCTTCTTACCGAAGAGCAGCAACTCCAGACTAGTTTATTCCTTTACTTTGTAGGGCCTATCACTGAGCACATCCTTCACAGCCAGGGGGTTTGAAGAAGCCTCTGCAGACTTCAACACTGTTTTAAAAGCCTTTGATATGTTTTTACTTCACCTCAGGATATCGCTGCTGGGGTGCACATGCCTTAACCACAGGCCCCACAAATCAAGAGAATCGGTCAAATCACTTCTTACTACTTTGTGCACGATATCTAGTTCTTGCAAACAGGAGTCTGCGACAGACTCACGCATGCTCACTCAGCCATTTCATGGCACTAGGCAGGCCGGCCCAAATTCTACTTATTGCCCTCCAAGGCGTCAGCAAGGACCACCTATGTTTTAGGCCCAAATGTCATAGCCCCACCCATTCTGAAGCATGCCAAAAAGGGGGAACTATACCGCCAGCATCTCGAAGTGTTTAGCCTGCGGGGCAAAGAGACAATGCAGATGGCAAAACTGCAAGTGGGCGCAGAGTGCTTCCGAAATGGGAGGACAGGGCATTTCCAGCAGTTCTGTTTACTTAAAACCTCTAATAAGTGGAGAAAACAACAGAATAACTACAGCACACAACTCATCCAGAACATAGACCACAAACAGACACGTGCCATCTCAGACTTACCAGGAGAAGTATTAAACCATTGCCAAGACTTCTGATCAGTCACTTTAGAAGTCAAAGGGTTTCCAACCTGCTTTGAGCCTGATACAGGCACTGGGGTGTCCTCACTGGCTGATAATTTAGCACAGCTCAACACAGTTCCTGTCCAGCCATCAAATATTAAACTTCAAGGTCTAGGTGAACTAATCTGCAGGTCAAAGGTCAGTTCATAGTCACTCTATGCCACAATGGGTGACAGATCACAGAGACCTTCCATATTCTGCATAATGAAAGTATCTCTTCACTCAGCAGGAATGCATGTATATAACCGGTATCTCATCAGCCCAGGAGATATTTCAGCAGACCAAGTCTATGATCCTAGAAGGCAAACAGGAAGCTATCTGCCACATGGATGATGTCCTTAACTATGCTTCCACAACAGAGGAGCGTGACTACAGGGTCATGCCAGGGAACTACAGGCCAGTGAGTCTCACGTCAGTGGTAGGGAAACTATTGGAGAAAATTCTGAAGGAGAGAATCTATCTCCACTTGGAATGCACTGCCTGGGAGGGTGGTGGAGGCATGTTGCCTCACATCACTTAAAAAGTACCTGGAAGAGCACTTGGCACGTCATAACATTCAAGGCTATGGGCCAAGTGCTGGTAAATAGAATTAGGTAGATAGGTCAGGTGTTTCTCACGTGTCAGTGCAGACTCCATGGGCCAAAGGGCCTCTTCTGCACTGTGTGATTCTGTGATTCTGTTTGAGAAGTTCTTAAGGCCCTCCAGGAAACAGGTCCCACATTGACTGACAAGTGTGAATTCGCCAAGACCACCGCCGCATTTCTAGGACATATCATCCAAAGACAGAGGATCATTGTGGACCATCACAAAACAAAGGTCATTACTGACTTTCCCCAACCATAGTGAAAAACAGACATCCAACAGTGCTAGAAATGGTAAATCCAGGTGGACAAGTTTATCCCAAACTTAGCCACCATCATGGAACCTACAGGGGATCTCCTATGGAAAGGCCAGCAATGGTTCTGGGGCATTGAACAATGGAATGCCTTTCAATGTATTAAAGACAGGCTCGTCTCTTCAGGTGTGCTGGCACATTATGACCCAACATTTCCCACCATACTGGCTACCGACACTTGCTCCACTGGCCTTCACGCTGTTCTTAATCAGCTCAAGAAGAATGATGACAGGAAGCCTGTATACTTTGCATCCAGAGTGTTAACAGAAACAGAACAACTCTATGCCACCATTGAGAAGGAAGCACTGGCTGTCACATGGGCCATTGAGAAATTCTTGGATTACCTGATGGGCTTGCCCTCTCACGTAGGGACAGACCACAAATCCTTCATTACCCTCTTGGATTCCAGATCATTAAAATATCCTTACACATTCAATGGTTTCATCTTTGTTTGATGAGTTATCAATGCATGGCCATCTATATTCCAGGAAAGTCGCAGTCCACAGCTGATGCTCTCTCCAGAGCTACTGTAAGCCAAGCTATTGCCTTGCATTTCACACTTGTCTCTGTTATGATATGAGCTGTGGTATTTGCCGGGCTGACCAAATCCCAAAGGGAAACTTGGTTAAAGGCTATCACAATGGTTTGCAATTTGTATTTATTACAAGAAGTTATGTGTACTGAAGTCAGAAGTAACGATTCCATTACCACTTTTGGAGATTTCAAATATGAATTAAAACATTTATTAGCAAAAGAGAAGAAAACATACAAGATTACAGTTACATTATTAAATTTAGTCGTATAACATTTCCCAAAAGATTTCTACTAACTAGACTCACAAATAAACACCTTTTCCCAGGCAACAGTCCCTTTAGATTCTTAATCCATCTAATATCCAGTAATATTACTGCAAGACACCCACTGTTGTGAAAAGGGAGGTATTTCACAAGCTTCTCTCTCCCTTTCACTTGACACTGGAAATCCAAAGCTTGTAACAAAACCTTGCTTTCTGGAACAACCAGACACTCCCCTGGGATGGCTAGAAGCTGCTTGCTTCACAGAACTGTGTTCACATAGCACACTGTTCAAGATTACATGGCCACACAAATCAAACAGCTTTCAATCTTTCTTAAATATCTTTCCCAGAATCTAAAATCGTTCATGTTGTCTTTACGGGCACCACTTTCGGGAAAAATAAACTTGATAACTTTACTTTATTCATTTATGTTCTTTGGTGGTTGTAAAACTTCCTTTTTCCTCTTTGAAATTCAATAGCCAAAAAATCATTCCTCATTTATCTCCTAATGGAAATTCCTATTCATTTTGTATTTATTGGTATCCTACCTTAGCTCACCCATCTCCACTTCAAACATGTCTGCTTTACACCTAACCCTTTGATGACTTAAACCTTGCAGTCTGACTGCCTTCAGTCTAATTAAATTAGCCACACACACACAACATGCACACAGCCCCCACAAGCCTGCTTCACAGTATCCCACAGTAATATTGAAAAAAAATTACATTTTCTTTACATCTCATAAGGATTCAATCTCCTCAACTATGATGAACTTACTGCTCATCTCCACCATGAAGCTCCAAGATGTCAAAGGGCACAAAAAGAGGACGTGAAGTATGGGAGTTCTGCCTGCAAGGTTGGTCTAAATATAATCCAGCTGACCAGCTCATTTGTAAATGCCATGAGCAATGCAGACACTTCACCATTGTGGGTGGCCTCTTAGTTTTTGATCATCACTAGGTCATCCCTCAGTCCATATAAGAAGAGATCCTCCAGAGGCTCCATGGAGTCCACTTCGGCATTGCAAAGTGCAGAGCACTCACACAACAATCTGTGTAGTGGCCAAACATCACACAAGCTGTTCATGTTTCATCCTATCCTATCACACCTGCCGCATTAACAACCAGATACCCATGGAACCCCTGGTGCCATCCAGTTTTCCACACTGACCTTAGCAGAAATTGGGGCTCGACTTCTTTGGTCATCAAGGCAAGACATATCTCATTGATGTAGATTACTACTCTAGGTGGATAGAAGCATGCAGACTCCTCATCACTGCAGTGGATTCGATGATCAGGGATCTGCGGACCATCTTCTATATCCATGGCTTCCTCAATGAAATCATGTCAAATAACAGTCCACAATTTGTTAATGACCGCTTTGGAAATTCAAACCAAATCATTAGCTCCCACTTTCATCCTGAAGCTAACGGGGAGGCCGAGTGAGTGGTCAGGTCTAGCAAGACCCTGATGTCTAAGAATCCTGACTGGCATTCAGCCCCATTGCATTATTGAGCCACGCCTCTAGCTAATGGATTCTCCAGCTGAATTGCTCACAGGCCGATGTTGAAAGATACATATTCCCCTACTGCCAAGGAACGTACAACCTAGTGTTACCCCTGTGGACCACAGGAGGGTGAAAAATAGGGAGACAAGATTCCATGAGAAGTAACAACGGTGGTACAATTCCAGACATAGGGACACCCTTAACTCTGGGCCACAGAGTTTGGATCCATAATCATAAGGCAGAAAGTCCCTGCCAGAAAGGAGCACCCATGATCATACCTGGTCCAGGCACAATCTGGTACTTTCCAACACAACAGGAGAGCCCTAATTTCACTGGCACCTAATGAGACTACAGGTCTTTGATTATTATACAATGTGGGATGAAGACCCCCAGAATAAGTTGAGTGACTTTTGAGATGCTGAGCAACCTCAGGGTTCACTTCCAGACCACTGTCCCTGTGTGGCAGTCACAACAATGCAGCCTGGAAGAGTAGTGAAGACTCCACAGAGACTTAGCCTCTAACCAGAGGACTTTGGGGTAGGAGGTGGCAGCAGAGCCAATGTAATGTAAATAGTTTAAAGTAAATGTGATGTAAATAGTTTGGACATAGTTAACACTGTTCTTAAAAGAAAGTAGATAGTATACTTGGGGGGAGGTGTAGGGTAATTGGTTAATAAAATAGATATGCAATCAAGTGGTGTAGTCTATGATATATATCTGTGACACCAGCAGGAGTGTGCTTGAGACTCTGTACTGCAGCACTCAGAGGAAATGTGCCTACTCACTAACCCAACTTCTATATATTGTACATAGTGCAAATAAAGCCATTTTGAGTAATACCTGAGTCAGGCTACAGTCCCTCTTAATAAGATACATGGCCTAGCATATCCATGAGACAATATTATGCTGCACAGTCTATGTTTTTAGCTGGAGAGTAAGTGGTCAGCAAATTAGAAGTGTACTGTTCACTCAAAGGATAACAGACTGACAACAGACTGATAACAGTCTGACAAAAGCAATGTTCTTTTTTATTCTTTCACGGGAGTTGGGTGTCATTGTCTAGGCCAGCATTTATTTCCCATCCCCAATTGCCCTTCAGAAGGTGGTGGTGAGCTTTCTTCTTGAACTGCTACAGTCCATGTGTTGTAGGTGCACCTACAGTGCTGTTATAACGTGAATTCCAGGGGCATAATTTTGCCCTCGTTGGGCAGGCTCGGTGGTGGCGAGTGGGGGTGGTTGGAAGCCAACTGCTGCCTGCGATCGGGACCCAATGGCGATTTCATACTGGTGGGACAATGAAGGCCCATCCAATGTGAAATGTGCACTACAGCACTTAGCACTGCCTATGTGGGGGGCGAGCAGGGAACTTGGTGCATGAATGCGGGTGCATGCAGGAGAAGCTCCCTAAAGCAGGGCTGCCTCAGGGAGATGAAGATTTTGAACAATGAAAATAAAGAATCTAAAAATCTTGATAATATGTCCCCTCTTGTGACTCTTGAGCAGGAACATATTAGAAATTAGTTTGAATTTTTTTCTTTAATCACTGTAATAAATCTCATCCCACCTGTGGATGAGGTTTTGCAAAAATTCCAAAGGCCACTTGACCTTTTTGCCTGCCCGCCACTGTAAGGTTGGATGGGCAGCGAAAAATTTAATTCAGTTAGTACTTTAATGGTCGCATTAGGCCTGTTAATTGTCAGCGGATGTGCTGCCGACTCCAGCGGACGCCTGCTGACCAAAATATTGTGCAAGTGCGTAATAACGTCGGGATGCCCACCCAAAATCATCACATCATTTTACACTCATACGGTCAGGCACATGCCTGCCCAACGGGCGGAAAATTCTGCACCCAGGATTTTGACGCAGCGACAGTGGAGGAACGGTGATATATTTCCAAGTCAGGTTGGTGCGTGCCTTGGAGAGTAACTTGCAGGTGATGGCGTTCCCATGCATCTGCTGCCCTTCTCCTCCTTGGTGTTAGAGGTTGCAGGTTTGGAAGGTCCCGTTGATGACCCTTTCCATCACTTTACTGATGATGGAGAGGAGACTGATGCAACAGCAATTGACTGGGTTGGATTTGTCCTGCTTCTTGTGGACAGGACATACCTGGGCAATTTTCCACATTGCCGGGTAGATGCCAGTGTTGTAGCTGTACTGGAACAGCTTGGCTGGGGCGCGGCTAGTTCTAGAGCAAAAGCCTTCAGTACTCTTGCCGGAATATTGCCAGGGCTCATAGCCTTTGTAGTATCCAGTGTCCTCAGCCATTTCTTGACATCACATAGAGTGAATCGAATTGGCTGAAGGCTGGCACCTGTGATGCTGGAGACCTCCAGAGGAGGCCGAGATGGATCATCCACTCAACACTTCTGGCTGAAGATTGTTGCAAATGCTTCAGACATAGCTTTTCACTGATGTGCTGGACTCCCCCATCATTGAAGATGGAAACATTTGTGGAGCTTCCTTATTATAGGGTGGCCGAGTTGTGTTATTAATTCTAGAGTTGATCTGCAGACACTTCTTGGGTGGAAACTTTAAGTTTATTTACAATACACTCAGCAGCGACTACACGTGGGCTTTCAACTCTAACTCCATCTCTACACTGACTCCTGAGTTAGCCCACGTTACTCTCTTAATGGTTACTACAGATCATATGCTCTTCCTAACAAGTATTACTCTTAAAGATACATTACATGCTAAATAAAATCATAATTACTACATTCCTTTCCCTTTAACTCGGCTATACATATATTTACAAGTACATATTTTTCAAGGCAACATAATATTTACACCAGTAAGGAATTTACAAGTTCAGTCTTTCAGGTGGTTTCCTGGTATGTGTAGAATGTCACAGCTCCACAACTTCAGACTCTTTGTCAGGGACCTCCTTTTCCGGAGTTGCCTGAACATCAGGTGTTTCTGTGGGCACCTGCAGTTCTGTATCCTCAACTCTTACAGGAACATCAGACATGTCAGTCCTGGGTTGAATATCCTCAACAGGAAATGCAGACCTGGTCATGATCACTGGTGGAACCATACCTTGATGACTTGTCTTTTTCTTCCTTAAATGATCCACACGTTTACGGATGACCCAGCCTTCCACCTTCACATGATAAGATTGAGGTCCAGTCACCGCACTTATTTCACCTGGTAACCACTTTGGTCCTTCCCTGAAATTCTTCGTGTATACCAGCTCTCCCACAGTAAATTTCCTCTCGTGACTATGCCAGTCATGTCTAGTTTTCTGGCTTCCCTGACTCCTTTCCACCTTCTCCTCTAAATTTGGCATTATTAAACTCAAACTCATCCTGAGACAGCACTTCAACAATAACTCCACAGGTGTGACACCTGTTGTTTTATAAGGGTTAGTCCTGTAACAAAAAAGAAAGTTTGGTTGCCAAGGAATTGCCAGTTAGCTTTTTCATACCTGCCTTGAATGTTTGAACCATCCTTTCGGCTAGTCTGTTTGAGGAAGGGTGGAGAGTAGCTCATGCTACTTCAGGAGTCAATGTAGAGATGGAGTTAGAGTTGAAATCACACATGAAGTTGCTGCTGAGTATATTCTAAATAAACTTAAAGTTTCCACTCAAGAAGTGTCTGCAGATCAACTCTATCATTGATAACACAACTCGGCCACCCGATAATAAGGAGGCTCCACAAATGTCCCCATCCCGGTGCAGTTTTCACATGAGTGATAACATTGAGGCTGATAAATGGTTGAAACTCAGCACTTATAAGTGCCATGCTGTTATTGGAATGACTACTTCTGTTAGTCAGTTAATGGTAAAACTCTGAGGTAGTTTCTTAATTGTAGCAGCCAACGTTGGGAACTTCACCTCATATAAGTCCAACCATTTTGAATGGGCATCGACAATGAGCAGAAACATTGTTCCCAGGAAAGGTTCAATGTAGTCAATGTGTAACCACACCCAGGGTCTACCTGGCCACTCCCATGGATGTATTGGAGCTGTCACTGGCAACTTTTCCAATGCTTTACTAAACTCTCTATTTCACCATCCATCCCAGGCCACCATAGATAGCTGTGTGCCACGGTCTTCATTCGGGAAATTCCTGGATGGGCACTGTGTAGTTCAATTATAAGTGGCTCCCTTCCCTTTGGAGGAGCTATCACTCATGCTCCCCACAATAAGATGCGATTTTGGTTGGTTATTTCATGTCTTCATATCTTTCATGAAGTATGGTTTCATTTCATCAGGTACAGGCTCCTGTGACCAACCATGTAGTAGTTGT
The DNA here is from genome assembly GCF_017639515.1 of Carcharodon carcharias. Classification (NCBI taxonomy): domain Eukaryota; kingdom Metazoa; phylum Chordata; class Chondrichthyes; order Lamniformes; family Lamnidae; genus Carcharodon; species Carcharodon carcharias. The sequence continues at coordinate 132,460,693 of NC_054477.1, read as the reverse complement.
TCTTGTGCTTGAGATGAGATTGGGTCCCAACTTGTCCAATCTTCGATCTCTTGAGTAAATACTGGCAAGGAATCTAAGAAATTTAACAGTAAAACAAGTTCCTGTGGAACTGGGACGTGCTCATCATTTTCTTGTAAAGGCAAATGACTAAGGGCATCGATGTGTGCGATTTGATTGTCAGGCCTATGTATGAAAGTGTATTCGTACGCTGCCAGAATTAAGACCCATTGTTGCATTCTTGCTGAGGGTATGAGTGGTAAAGCCTTGTCCTCACAAAACAATCCTAGCAATGGTTTGTGGTCTGAAATGTAAAATGTTGGCCCTGTACGTACTGGGGTAATTTCTTGACACCAAAGATGATGGACAGGCCTTCTTTTTCTATCTGCGATTATTGCTTTGCCGCTGTGGTGAGTGTTCTTGATATGTAACCTATTGGCCATTCCGTGCAATTGTCCATCCAATGAGAGAGCACTGCACCACTCCGTAGGGAGATGTGTCACATGTCAGCACCAATTCTTTTGTCTGGTTGTAATGTGCTGATAGACTGGATGAGTGCTACAATTGTTTCACCTTTATGAAAGCTTCTTTCTGGGGCACCTCACAAGACCAACATTGGTTCTTTTTGAGTAGAGAATGCAAGGGGGCCAGCACTGTAGACAAATTGGGTAAGAACCGCCCATAATAGTTGATCATTCCTAGGAATGATTTGAGCTCTTTTGGCTCACTTATGACTCTCACTTTCTCCTCAACCAGATGGAGCCCTTGTGAATCTACCCGGTGACTCAAATAGATTACTTCCCTTGCTTGGAACATGGACTTATTTTTTTAAAAAAATGCACTCCAGCTTGCAAGAAACATTCTAAGGCTTCTTCTAGGTTTGCCAAATGCTCTTTTCCAGTGAATCCTATCACCAATACATCCACTTAATAGACTACAACCTGGAGCAGTCCCTACAGTAAGCTTTCCATTGTTCTCTGAAAGATGGCACAAGCGGAGGAGACATCGAAAGGCAAATCATGTATAACCATCTGTGGGTATTAAAACTGACAAATTCCCAGGAGGCATTATCCAAATCTAGTTGTGGTGTTGCTTGACTAGTTCTGTGGGACAGCTCCCCAAATTTTGGCACCATTCCACGGACATTAGTAAGGAGGACTTCACAGAGTCACCAGAGCTGAATTCGCCATTGTAATTTGCTCTGCCTCGGTCAATGCCTCGGTCCAACTGGTTTTATTCCTTTTAGACCGTGTTGTGGTTTGAAACAACTGAGTGGCTTGCTAGATCACTTCAGAGGGCACTGAAGAGTTAATAAATGTGGGTCTGGATTCACATGTAGGCCAGACCGGGTAAGGACAGCAGATTTCCTTTCCTAAAGGACATTAGTGAACCAGGTGGGCTTTAACGACAATCGACAATGATTTCATGGTCATCCCTAGACTGCCATAGTCGAATCTGAACCTCAGTCCCCAGAGCATTACCCTGGGTCTCTAGATTACTAGCCCAGTGACAATACCACTCCACCACTCCCTCCCTCCTGGGTTTATATTCTGAACTAAGAGTAAATTGGCATAGGGTAAATACAATTGTAGAGATTAATGTGTGGCTCAAAGACTGGCATGAGAGAAATGGGTTTCAATTCACGGGGCACTGGCACCAGTACTGGGGAAAGTGGGAGCTGTACCGCTGAGACGAGCTTTAACTAGACCATTTTGGAACCAGTGTCCTGGCGAGTCATATAACTAGGGTGACAGAGCGGTCTTTAAACTGAACCGTAAGGGGAAGGGATCATGTGAGAGGAGATGTAGAAAATCAAAGGGTAACAATGATGTAATAGAGCAGGATAGCGATTTGGGTAAAGATAACTAGAGTGTGCCAGGAAGGGACAGAGAGTACAAACCTAAGAGTGCACCAGCAAGTAAAGCCAGAGTTTGCAAAAATGGGAAAAAAGCAGAGTTAAAGGCTCTGTCTCTGAATGCAAGCAGCATTCGTAAAAGAAAATGATAAATTATTCGCAGATACAAATAAACATGTATGCCCGGATAAGCATCAGGGACATGGTTGCAAAGTGATCTGAATGTTGAAGGGTATTTCAAAAAGTTAGAAAGCTAGAAGCAGGTGATGGGGTAGCGCTGTTAATTAAGGGTGTCATTAGTACAGTAGTGAGAGATGACCTTAGCTCAAATGGGCCAGATATAGAATCAGTTTGGGTAGACATAAGAAATAGGAAAGGTAAGAAGTCACTTTGTGGGAGTAGTTTATAGGCCTCCTAACAATAGTTACACAGTAAGACAGAAAATAAAGGAAGATATAAATGGGGCATGTAAGAAACCAATAATTATGGGTGACTTTAATCTACATCTATATTGGACAAATCAGATTGGCATAGGTAGCCTAGAAGTTCATGGAGTATATGCAGGACCATTTATGAGAGCAGTAGATTCTAGAGCCAACCAGGGAGCAGGTAATAAGCAATAATTAATTGATAAGATTAATCAATAAACTCACAATCAAGTAGCCTTAAGGTGACAGTGGTCATACTGTGATAGAATTTCATGTTCAGTTTGAAACGATGAAGTGTGGATTCCCAACTTGAGTCAAGGAAATTATTAGGCTATGAAGGTAGAGTCAGCTAAAGTGAATTGGGAAACTAGTTTAAAAGGTAGGACAGTAGAGATGCAGTGGCAGGCTTAAGGAGATATTTAATAACGCTCAGCAAAGACTTTACCCGTAAAGAATGAATTAAATAAAACAATACAGAGGGAGAAAGTTGAGTATGAGAGAAGGCTAGCTAGTAATATAAAAACTGATTGTAAGAGTTTCTACAAGTATTTAAATAGGAAATGAATAACTAGTGTTGGTTCCATAGGTAATGGAGTCTGGGGAATTGATAATGGAAAACAAGTATTTTGAGGCATTGAACAAGTATTTTGTGCCTGTCTTCACTATAGAGGACTTAGAAAACTTCCCAAAGATATTTGAAAATCAAAAGGTGAACAGGAGCAAGGAACTTAAAGCAATCACAATCACTAGAGAAAAGGTGATGGGAAAGCTATTAGACCTAAAGGCTGACAAGTGCCCAGGACCAGATAGCCTGTATCACAGGGTCTTAAAAGAAGTGGAAGCAGAGGTAGCAGATGCTTTGTTTATAATCTACCAGAATTCCTGAGATTCTGAAAGGGTTCCAGTGGATTAGAAAATAGCTATTCAAGAAAGGTGGGAGACAGAGAGCAGGAAACTAAAGACCAGTTAGCTTAACAAATGTCATAGGGAGATTACTAGAATCCATTATTAAGGAGATTACATCAGGACACTTAGTAAATCATAACGTAGATTCAACATGACTTTGTGAAAGGGAGATGGTGTTTAACTAATTTATTAGAATTTTTTGAGGGAGTAACAAGCAAAGTGGATAAAGGGGAACCTGTAGATGTGGTGTACTTAGATTTCCAAAAGGCATTTGATAACGTGCCACACCAAAGGTGATGGAACATGATGTAGAGGGTAACATATTAGCATGGATAAATTATTGGTTAGCTAACAGGAAGCAGAGAGTAAGGATAAATGGGTCTTTTTCAGGTTGGCAAGCTGTAACAAGTGGAGTGTCACAGGAATCATTGCCGGGGCCTCAACTATTTACAATCTACATCAATAATTTGGATGAGGGACCGAGTGTATGGTAACTAAATTTGCCAATAACACAAAGATAGATAGCAAAGTAAGTTGTCAAGAGGAGGCAGAGAGTCTGCAAAGGGATATAGACAGGTTAAATGAATGGACAAATATTTGGCAGATGCAGTATAATGTAAGAAAATGTGAATTTGTCCACCTTGGCAGGAAGAATGAAAAAGCAGTATACTATTTAAATGGAGAGAAATTGCAGAACTCAGTGGTACGCAGGCATTGGGGTGTCTTGGTACATGGATCTCAAAAGTTAGTATGCAGGTACAGCAAGTGATTTGAAAGGCAAATGGAATGTTGTCATTTTTTGCAAGGGGAATGGAATATAATAGTAGGGAAGTTTTACTGCAGCGGTACTGGGCATTGGTGAGGCTACATCTGGAATACTATGTATAGTTTTGATCTCCTTATTTGAAAAAAACATAATTACATTAAAAGCAGTACAGGGGAGGTTCACTCAACTCATTATTGGGATTAAGGACTTATCCTATGAAGAAAGGTTGAACAAGCTGGGCCTATAACCATGGAATTTAGATGAATGAGAGGTGGTCTTATTGAAACATATATGATCCTGAGGGGATTTGACAGGGTAGATACCAGGAGGATATTTCCACTTATGGGGGAGACTAGAACTAGGGGACACAGTTTAAGAAGAGGTCTCCCTTTTAAGACTAAGATGAGGAGGGTCATTAGTATGTGGAATTCTCTTTTCCAGGGAGCAATGGAGGCTGGGTTATTGAATTTCCTCAAGGCTGGATTAGGCAGATTTTTGATGAACAAGGGTGTCAAAGGTTATGAGGGGACAGACAGGAAAGTGGAGTTGAGACCACAACCAGATTAGCCATGATCTTATTGTATAGCAGAGCAGGCTTGAAGGACCAAGTGGCCTATTCCTGCTTCTAAGTCCTTTGTTTCGATGGGGAGATTTTTCTGCCTGTCGGTCGGGCCGGTCGGAAGCATGCGTGGGTGGGCATGGAGCCAATCGCTTCCTGCAATTGGCTGCCTGCTGCCATTTCTTGTGGGCGGGCCAATTAAGGCCAACCCTGCATTTCGCATGGCTGGTAGCCAGTATCATGTCATCATGAAACCAGTTTGTGATCGTCCACTCTACCCGTCAATGGCAGGCTGTGTTTCCCACTGCCATGCATCAGGAAGCTAATTTCAATGCTTTAGCATCTCATTATAAGCCCTGCTCACTGGAATCATCCCCCCCAAGCTGGATCATCCAAACACGTTGTCGATTGCATGCAGACATGTTTCACAATTGCACATAAGTGACGTGCACCTGGCAAGCTGCACTTCGCTCGGGACTTCGAGGCTTGTTTGCCTATCTTGCTTCAGGCAGCACTCATGGTCATCAGTGTCAGGCTTCACAGGCAACACCACATCACTTTTAGGCGGATTCACGAGCAGATCTCTACCTACCAGACCAACTGTAAGAAGGGGGTGGCTTTTCAATAGCTGCAGGGCTAGGGCTTGCTTAGGGAAGGGGCACAAGTGGCCGCAATGCAAGAGGCTGCAGGATGAGGGCTGTACTGGGGAAGGGGGTATCCCAGGGTGTGTGTGGGGGCACAAGCTGATCTGTGCAAGTAGCCTCAAGATGGTGAGGGCTGAGGAGGCAATCTCCAGAAGAGGTGAAGCCAGAAGGGGATGTGAGGGTGTGAGTGAGAGAGTGAATGGTGATGTCCCTTGAACTGGCAGTGAGTGAGATGCTAGTGAATGCGTGATGACCTTACGAGTGCATAAGTTTAGAGTGATAAAATGGTTGCCTTACCCTGGCAGCACAGATGAAACCATTCATCTCTTTTGTGCACTGGATGGCTGACCCCTTGTGTGTAGCATTGGCACTGACCACTTCTGCCACTGCATCTCAAGTCGGAGTGGTGAGACTGATGGGTCTCTTGTGGCCAAAGCAGAGGCAGAGGACATCATGGCTGGTCTCCATGGTGTCCAGAAGGCATCCCAGGGATGTGTCACTGAATTGGGGACTGCACTCTTCTTGGCTTTTGGGGCCATGTCTTCACCGGAGCAGTCCTGGCATGCAAGCATTGAGAAGTGTGCGCATGGCTGCAGTTCAAATGTGACGCTCTGTGTGAGGAAGTGGTGAGGCAACGCCATGGTGGGCAAATTGGAAGCCACCCACCAGTGACACAATGTGTTTCCTGTGGCTGCATAATTAATGAGGCGGGAATGGGATGATACAGCGTGTAAACCCGCTATTGCGGCCGGCGGGTAAAACAACTTTTCTCCCACCTGCTACAGAACTTTGTGAAAATCCAGGATGATTATGCCCCTAATAATCTTAATCTTGGACATTTTTTGTTTAATCATGCTTTGCTTTATGATAATTTGCTTCATGATAAAAGTTGTGCGTGATTAAGTATTAACGTCAAGATGCCTGTCAAGTATAAAGGAAAGCAGATCATTTTTGAAAAATGATTTAATATTCTCATAGCACTTTTCTTTTTGACCAAGCAAACCTGTTTCCAGTAGGGACAATGGAGGGAAGGAGGAAAATTGTTGTACACATTCTGGAAGGTATTGTTTTTGAGATTGATGCCATTGAGTGAGGCAGAGTGCAGAAGTCGGAAGAAGCAAGTAGGAAGGGCAGAAGAGGATCAAGAACCAGCTGGCCTATGAAGCTGCATACTCTTTAAGTCCCTTATTGCCATCTGGCAAAAGCTCTGTGCTGGAAGTGAATGTGCAACTATAATTAAGAATGAGTCATGAAATGGAATGGTAAATGAGAACCTTCCAATATTAAAAACTGGATGTATGTAGGACGTAATGTGGCCATGAAAATGTGCTCTGGGGGAAGAGATGCCACAAAACATGTGAAATTTGGATACTTTTCAGTGATTTCAAAGGATAAGGTCTGATTGGCAGTATGACCTCCATAAAACATGTTCATTTCTTCACCATGAAATGTGATCTGCTGTGAATCAGCCTTGCTAATCTGACTGCTCAATTTTACAACAGTTGTCCCATGCCAGCTGGGATCCATGCTGCAAGCAGAGCCTTGCAAAGCTTAGCCCAGTAAAAGTGTATCAAAAATCTACTTGAGAATTAGCTTATATTAAATAATGTATATAGAATTGAGGAGGTTATAGAAGTAGGGAGGGGAAACCATTGGGGCAAATAAGTCTGGAGGTGACAAAGGCAAATTCAATCTGTTTTACATTAAGTTATTTTTAATGGGGCTTCTTTTATCCCTAATGCTCCAATATCACACAAAAACATTTTTCCACACCGTTGTCAGTTTTCAGAATTTCAGTTTAGTTTACCGTGAATGATTTTGGAGTAATTTATGTTAAAATACAATAATTGTAGTATTTATTCATTATCATTTAAACTGAATTGAACTCATATCAAGGATAAATCCATAGTGCAATCTGTACTGGAGGATATGGACTGGAATTGAGGCAAAACATAAAAAAAATAGGAGCAGGGGTTTGTGTCAGAGTGGCCAACAGAATAAGGGACATCACCATGGGGGGTGCTGGCGAGATGATGAGATTTGGGTGCTGGCATGACCTTGAGAATGGAGGACTGGAGGCGGTGTTGGGGTGCTGGCCCATGGTAGTGGGAGGGAGGGTTTGGTCTTTCACTCATGCATTACAGCACCAGCGCAGCCGCCTCGAGTCTAATAATGCTGTCTTTGAGATCAAAGTGGACAACAGCTAGACCAGCTAGGCTGGCTACCCAAGGCACCAAACTGCCAAGGTCAAGGCATGCACAGAGAAAATGCCTTCAGAGACTGAAGAAATCCTGGACGTGTCACATCTTGGGAGCACCTGACCTGGGATGCGGAGCAAAAGGACAAATTACAAGTCAGTCCCAGAAATTCTGGGATGGTCATCCTGGCCATGGTAATGATGCATGTGCTGGGAAAAGTCTGCATTTTCTTTTGTGCAATGTTCCCTTAAGAGTAAAGTGGTCTGGGCAGTATTTTGAAAGAGGGTCAATTGATTTGATTGTGGCATCATTAGATTCCAAGAAATGTTCATGTAACCTGGGGTTGCTATGCATTTCATCCCTAACCCGTTTGTACTGATGCCAATTTGTACATGACTCAGGTAACAATCAGAGATTATTACCTTTGAGGTTTTGTATTTTAATCATGGCCATAGCTTCTCAAACTCTGTCAGCAGATTCCCATTCCTAGTTCTGCTTATGTTGTCAGTTTCTATGTGAACTATGATAACTGGATTCTCCCTCTCCCTTTCTAAATTCTTCTCTAACCCCAAGGAAATGTCCTGAAACTGAGCAGGGCAGCCAACACAACATTTGAAACTTCCAGTCATGACTGCAGAGAACAGTTTCTCCCCCACTGGCTAAATTGTCCCAATGACAAACCAGATTCCTTTGCTATGGTGCCATGGACTGATAACTCATCTATTCCACAGAGTCTGCCCTCATCTACACAGGCAGCAAGAAACTTGTACCTGTTGGATAAGGGCAAAGGTCAAGGCTCTTCTAGCACTGCACTTGCAGTTGTGTTACCTGCCTAATTTACATACCTCCTGTATCTGAGAAATAGCCAGACATACACCACTTCCTAACCTAAAGGATGTGACTGCTTCCTGGATCAAAGTGTCCAGGTAACTCTCCCTCTTACGGATGATCTTCAATATCTGCACCTCAGACTCCAGCTCAATAACTCTGGGCTGAAGTTCTTCAAGATGCAAACACATAGTGCAGATACAGATAGCGGAATCACAATGGTCTTCACAAACTTATAATACAGTCATGGTGCATCACCTGCACTGCAATCCCTAGATAGCCTTGTTTTATTTATTTAGTTAGGCTATATATTTGAACAACTTAGCTTTTAAAACTAATAAATGATTTCATTTAAAGATAGATTAAATTAAATGTTAACCTGAAGACTTAGCTCTGCTACCCTTCTTTGTGATATAACTTTACAATCTTTCTCCAGCGTCTTTCATGGCCTCAGTTATTTCATAGATCTTAGGTCTGTTTGTTTACACCAATGCTCTTAACACTTCGATAAACGATGGATTAAAAACTTAGCTTTGATTCCTTGGCTCCTGCCACTGCTATTCTGACTATCACATTCTTTTTAAGTTTTCCCACTATTTATCTGGTATCAGCTGCTACTTACAGCCAGTGTTCCTGTTCAATCCCTGGTGCCTGGAGATCTGCTTTTCTTAAGCAGCTGCCTTACTGTGCCGACTCCACTCAAAAAGCACCTAGCCAGAACGGAGTAGTATACAGGCCAAATTATCTTGAGACAATTACATTTATTTAGATGTACCAGTGAATTTCCATACATTTAATATACAGGTGATCTTTTTGTGTAAGAACAACAGGGATTAGTTTTGTGGGATATTTGCCGAGGGGGACAGTAGTTGACTAAATTGGGAGGTGAACTGGCCAATCCCCAGCAAGAAGAACTTTCAGTCCAGCTAAGAAATAAAATTATTAAGGAACTGCAATGACTTGACAGACCAGGCAGGTTTCAACAAGAAAGTTAAACTTTATTACAGAGAGCTTTTCAGGTGCTACATGCTTGATCAGGCCTCTCATCAGGAAACCCCACCCCATGAATTACCCATACTTAGGGTTCATTGGTCAGAGCCTCCAAGAACATCACAAGAGTCTATACCTTTAGTTACTACATTTCCTCTCCCTTTAGTTTTTTACAGATTCTACTTACAGAGAACATTTGAATAACCAACAACATATACATGTATAGAACTTGAGGTGATTATAGATTAAGTCTCTGAGGTGTTTCCCTTATTCTGTTAGAGCGGCATAGCTGTACCACTTGAAGTTCCCCCACAGGATCAACATGATCAGGAACTGCAGCATGAGATACATCATTAGAAAGAGGCAGTTCTGTGTTTGGCAACTCTACAGAGACATTGGGCATGTCTATTCTTGGTTGATCTGTCACCTCAGGAATTGATGGTCCGACGTTAATCATAGGTGGAATAGTTGCTTGTTGGAATGTCTCTCGATCACAAATATGGTCCACATGCTTACTACATTAAACTCCATCTGCCAAGTTTTTGCCCACTCACTCAACCTGTTGATATCCCCTTGCAGATTCCTTATGTCCTCATCACAACATGCCCTCCCGCCTATTTTTGTAACGTCAACAAATTTGGATACATTACACGCTGCCCCCTCCTCCAAGTCATTAATATAGATAGTAAATAATTGAGGCCCTAGGACTGATCCTTGTGGCACCCCACTAGTTATGTCTTTCCAACCTGAAAAAGACCCATTAATCCCAACTCTCTGTCTTCTGTGTGTGAACCAATCCTCGATCCATACTAATACATTACCCCAAGAGCTCTTATCTTGTTCAATAGCCTTTTATGTGGCACCTTACTGAATGCCTTCTAGAAATCCAAACACACTACATCTACCGGTTCCCCTTTATCAATTCAGCTTGTTATATCCTCAAAGCATTCTGGCAAATTTGTCAAACATGATTTCCCTTTTACAAAACCATGTTGACTCTGTTTGATTGCGTTAAGCTTTTCTAAATGTCCTGCGATTTCTTCCTTAATAATGGACTCTAGCATTTTCCCAATGACAGATTGATTTTAATGTATCCAAATCTGTCTGACTGGCCTATAGTTTCCTGCTTTTTGTCTCCCTCTCTTATTCTACAGGGGCGACGCGTTAGCAGTTTTCCAATCCACTGGGACCCACCCGGAATCCAGTGAGTTCTGGAATATTTCAACCAATGCCTCTGCTATCTCTGCAGCCACTTCCTTTAAAACCATTAGACGCAGGCCATCAGGTTCTGACGACTTGCCTGCCTTTAGTCCCATTGGTTTCTCGAATACTTTGTCCCTCATGATAGAGAATGTTACAAGATCTTTCCTCCCCTTAGTTCCTTGCTTATCTGATATCTTTGGAATGTTTATTGTGTCCTCCAAGACTGATGCAAAATATTGGTTTAAATTATCTGCCATTTCCCTGTTCTCTGTTATCAATTCTCCAGTCGCATCTTCCAAGGTTCCCATGCTCACTTTAGCTACTCGCTTTCTTTGTATATACTCATAGAAGCTCTTGCTGTTTGTTTTTATATTTCTTGTCAATTTACTTTCATAATCAATTTTCTCCGTCTTTGTTAGCTTTTTAGTCATCCGCTGCTGGTTCCTAAAAAATTCCCAATCCTCTGGCCTACCACTAGTTTTCGCTGCTTTGGATGCCTTAGTTTTTGATTGGGCACCTTTGTTAACCACAGGTGGTTCATCCTTCTCTTTGAGTCTTTTTTGGCTGGGATAAATTTTTGTTGAGTGTTATGAAATATCTAGTTAAACGTCTGCCACTGCTCATCCAATGACCTTCCCCTTAGTCTATTTTCCCAGCCCGCTTTAGACAACTCTTCCTTCACACCTCTGTGCTGTAATCACCCTTATTTAAGTTGAGGACACTGTTTGAGATCCAAGTTGCTCACCCGCAAGCTGAATTTGAAATTCTACCATGTTGAGATCTCCACCTCCTAGAGGATCCTAAACTATGGGATCTCTTATTAATCCTACATTATTACACATTACTAGATTTAAAATAGGTTATTTCCGGGTAGGTTTTACAATATATTGCTCTAAGAATCAATCCCTGATGCACCCTACAAATTCATCTTCCATGTTACCCCTGCCAATCTGATTTGTCCAACCAATATGCAGATTAAAATCACCCATGACAATTGCAGCCCCCTTCTTATACACCTCCATTATTTCCAGATTTATACTTTGTCCTACAGTGAGGCAACTCTTCGGGGGCCAAAGACAACTCCCATCTGTTACTTCTTCCCCTTGCTATTCCTTATTTCCACCCAAACTGATTCCACATCATGATCCAAAGCACCTATATCATTACTCACTACCGCACTGATACCTTCCTTTATTAACAAAGCTACCCCACCTCCTTTTCCTTTTTGCCTATTTTTCCAGAAAGTTGAATACCTTTGAATATTGAGTTCCCAGTCTTGGTCACCCTGCAACCACGCCTCTGTAATAGCTATCGAGTTATATCCATTTATTTCTATTTGTGCCGTAAATCTGCCTTTGAGAAGATTGAGAATTGCATGTGGCAGCATATACAGAAATGGAGTAGCTTATTCATACAGCGATGAGTTTAATTGTTTACCTACCATCCCTGACTTGCAATTGTAGGACTATACTGAATAAAAAAGGTAAAGTCCTTGTCATGTTCTTATAATAATATAAGTCCTTGACCTCATCCACTATATATAAGACAATGCACCAATCACTCATCAACACATTGTGATTTAATTCATCAAGACCAGGCACATGAAAACAGTCTTGCATAGTTGCATAGCTTGAAGACTTTAAGAGCTGTGTCTGCTCTGCTGCTTAAAGCAAAAGTGAAACAGAAACAGGAACACACAGTGCATGCATCATTTTCCTCTTTAGTGATGTACACAGAGACATGCTCACATCTTTTAAAGTATGCTACAACAGGAGAGACAGGTGACGCTGAACTCATGTGAATATCTAGTGCAAGCCCAAAATTTGTACCAACACTAATACTGCAATTAAGTTAATTATAATTTAATATATTCTGTATTCATTTATTTATTTTAAGCAGAATTCACTTTATATCTAACAAACAAAATTATAGCAACATGATGTATTTTATGTTATAAAGTATAATACTTCAGTTCTTTTAAAATTGCATATGCCTGAATAACCGTTAACAATTCCATGGGGAGTCCATTAGCATGCAAAAATTTATTTCATGTCTATACCATGAAATACATGTAAGCCACACCACCTTATTAGTGCAATCAATACTGATGGTGGATATGAGTGTTTCTACCATCCCAGTGATGATAGCAATGGCAACATATCCAATAGCAAGGGAGCACAATGGCACTGTAGATAAAGTAGATGAGAGAGAAAAAGTGGCAGCAGTAAAGCAGGCAAGGGTGGCATTAAGGCCACGTGGTAATCGGATCACCCCATAAAAGATTCTTTCTCTGTCAATAAATCCAACTAGTACAAATCCTCCCTGAAAATAAGACATGCTTACTGTCAGATATATAAAGGTAGTATCTCCAGTGATGGAATTTATATACAAGCTCCATAAAGATCATTTTGCAGGTTGAAAATCTCCTAAGGGATCCATGCCCTATGGCAGCACAGAACTGCAAAATTACACCTCATGCTCACAAAAAGAAATAGATATTTGCAATTGAACTTAAAACATGCTGCAGACAATCGCCTGAGACTTGTACAAATGGATTACAAAGCTTTTACATAATTGGGACAGAACAACATTAAACATAATAAAAAGTCCCAAGGCATTTCACGGGAGCGCAATAAAGCAAAATATGATACTGAATCACTTAAGACGATTTTAGATCAGGTGCCCAAATGCTTGGTCAGAATGGTAAGTTTTAAGGAATGTCATAAAGAAGGAAAGTGAGGTTAGGGAGGTGGAGAACCACCTCCTCTTTGCATTGAAATAGATATTTTGAGACTTTAATACCATCCTGTTACCTCACAGAAGCACAGAATTGTTCGGGTGTAGAAGAAGGCCATTCAGCCCATTGTGTCTGTACCGGCACTCTGAGCATTTTAACATAGTGCCAACCTCCTGCCTTTTCCCTGTAATCCTGCACATTGTTTCTACTTAACTAATCACCCAATGCCCTCTTAAATGCCTCAATTGAACCTGCCTCCACCATACCTCCAGGCAGTACATTTCAAACCCTAAATGCTCGCTGTGTGAAACCATTTTTTCTCACCTCACATTTGCTTCATTTGCAAAACACTTTAAAACTGTGCCCTCTGGTTCTCGATCCATTTACGAGCAGGGACAGTTTCTCCCCATCTACTCTGCCCCAAACCACCTGTTTTTAGATTAAAATTCAATCCAATATCTGGAACTGATCTTGACATTCAGCAGAATGGGGACTTCTGACATTCGTTAACTACTGAGGAGAATCTCATCTTCAAAATCACAAATATTTCATTTTGACCTTAACCTGCAAAAACTTACTTTGATAACAAAATATACCCGAGTCAGACTGAAAATTTATAACTCAAAAGTTAAAATGTTAGCAAGGACTACCTTGTTCTACTCTGCCATGTCAACAAAAATTACAGATGTAGTTAGCTAGTGTCTGACATACAACATGCGCAGAAAGAAAGTATGCAAACAGCCAATCAAAATATATGGTATTCTGAATACGTCATGGTGGAAAGTTGAGACCAACGTATTGATGTCAATATTTAATAATTCTTGATTTTCTCAGTTGAATTGTTTACGAACATATGAACAGTTATGAACACATGAATTATGAGCAGTATTAGTCTACTTAGACCCCCGAACCTGCTCCGCTATTCAATACAATCATGGCTGATCTGATTGTGGTCTCAACTCCACATTCCGCCGACCCCTGAGAACATTTGACTCTCTTGTTAGTCAAGAATCTATCTACCTCTGCCTTAAAAATATTAATTGACCCTGCCTCCACAGCTCCCTGAGAAGAGAGTTCCAAAGAACCATGACCCTCTGCAAGAAAAAAATTCTCCTCATCTCTGTCTTACACGGGAGACCCCTTATTTTTAAACTGTGTCCCCTAGTTCTTGTCTCTCTCACAAGGGGAAACATCCTTTCAGCATCTAGCCTGTCAAGTACTCTCAGGATTTCATATGTATCAATAAGTTTACCTCTCAATCTTCTAAACTCCAAAGGATACAGGCCCATCCTGTCTAACCTTTCCTCGTAACATAACCTCACCTCCTCCACCATCCCAGGAATCATTCAAGCGAACCTTGTCTGAGCTGCTTCTAACGCGATTATATTTCTAAATATGAAGACCAAAACGGTGCACAGTACCTCTAGAAGTTGGTCTCACCAACACCCTGTAGCAAAACATTTATAGTAGTGAGGGCCCTGCCTGCAAGGTGAAAGACCCCCCCACAGTAAAGGAGTCAGTGATCTGTAAGCAGAAAGTGTGGTTTTTGTCAGACTCTAATCCTCCATTTATGAATCTCACCCTGTCAGTCAGAAAGCACCACTGCGTAGGGGAGGTTTGGACTGCCTTGAAGGCCCCTTCAAGAGGTTTAACCGACACCATTATGGCAGAATCATTACTGATGGGTTTCAGGGTAACGCTGGGACAACATTCTTGTGTTGTCATTAGGAAGGTGCCATTCCGCCCTGGGACCATATTCCCACGGGATCCTACCTGATACACCCATCTATCCTTTACCACTCCCAGGGATTTGAATTTATATACCTCCCTTATGTTCTGTTATTATGTTCCTGTGTTACACTCATCAGAAATCTCATTGTGTCTCTCTTGCCTCCTGTGATGGGCTTTGTAACTACTAATTCCTGTCATTCTTCCTGTAACTTGATAAGGTCTAATTCCTCCACAGCCTGATATATTTGTCGAGGTGATGTACCAAATCTTATATTTTCAATATCTGACCTAACATTATCTGTCAAGTCCCGAGCCAACACATCACCTGCCCTTCCACTTAGCCTGTGAGTCAGTTGTATTAATGATTTCTAAGCTCTCTAGTATACCTTCCCCTGACCTTGTTTGGTTGCAATTTTTATTCAATTCCCTACACTGCGAATCACAGTCCTTCTGCGGTCTCCTTTGCTACCTGAGAGGCATAAGTGCTGTAACAAAAACAGAATTACCTGGAAAAACTCAGCAGGTCTGGCAGCATCGGCGGAGAAGAAAACAGTTGACGTTTCGAGTCCTCATGACCCTTCAACAGAACCTGTTCTGTTGAAGGGTCATGAGGACTCGAAACGTCAACTCTTTTCTTCTCCGCCGATGCTGCCAGACCTGCTGAGTTTTTCCAGGTAATTCTGTTTTTGTTTTGGATTTCTAGCATCCGCAGTTTTTTGTTTTTATGCAAGTGCTGTAACTTTTGTTTTGCCCAATCAGCCAATTAGGCCAAATTGATGTTGGATAAATTGTAGGTCACCTCCAGTGTAGACATTGTAACATCACATAATCTCACTTTGGGTTTCGCAATTCTAATTATCCCATTCAGGGGTGGTGACATGGTGGCTGGGCATTTGGTGAGTTTCTGATGCCTGAAGGTTGACAAGTTATAGCATCTCATATTGCTACAACCAGACCAATTAACAACATTCATACATTGCCCTTGATAATATTCTCCCTCTAATCCTGACTCCCAAACGAATGGGGGCAGATTAATCCATCCCACTGTCGTGTTCAGTCCTGTGTTGGACACAGATGCCACACCCGAGCTGGTGTTGCATACTCCCTTTATGAACACATTTCCAGTCGTGTCATTAGTGTAAAAATTGGGGCAATGTTACCTGAATCAGGCTGTCCCCTTTTGATAATATAACCTGAATACCACAATGACTACCCGGTACTGACTCTATGAGAAATCTAAACACTTGGTTTTGTTATCCACTTTCCACTCCATTCTTTCGGTAATTACTTTACTGCCCTGGATGCAGATAAAAGTCCTTATTAATGTCCATGTTGGTCACCTCCCATGCTGCTAATTTTGTAGTGAAAATGAGTGCAACTGCAGCCGCCCTCCAAGTTGCTACTTCTCTGAGGATTTGTTTGAAAGAAAATAATTAAGTGAGCTGCTGGTTGCTTTCCTGCTGACAGAAACAGACTATGAGATGTGAGGTTTCACCTGTGACCAATGCTTCCAAACATACACCTGCATTACTAGTCATCATTACCCAGTAAGGTCCTTGCCTTCGCAGGGTAAACACTAGTCATTCTGGTGTCCCCTTAACCACTACTTTAGCCCTCACCTCTGGCATGTACTGGGAGACACGCTCCCTCTCACTTCTTTTCCGGTCTGCTACTTCCTGCTGCTGTCTCACCTTGGGCCATGGGCGGAGTCATCCCAGATTTGCACCAAGTTTACCCTCCAGCCGCAGTGGCGGCTTTTCACACCATATCATCCCAAACCCGCTGCAGTAATTATGCATTCCTGGGAAATATGCTGTTTCCAAAGCAGGCAGGCTCTCATTCATCCAGCACGCCATCACTTTGCTGCTTTCTCACACCGGACACCACATTTTAAGTGCAGCCGTGTACACAACTCTCAGTGCTTCCTGCCTATGACTGCTGCGTGGAAGACCAGATGGCCCCAAAAGGCAAAAAGACCACAGCCCCCAGGTTTAGTAATGCAGTGGAGGCTCACCGTGATGTCCTCTACCCCCGCTCTGGCCACAGGAGGGGCAGCTGCATCACCAATCCAGCATGGGAGGCGGTGGCAGTGGTGGTCAGCATCAATACCCTGCAAAAGAGGACAGCCACCCAGTGCCACGAGAGGATGAGTGATCTCCTCCGTTCCACCAGGGTAATTCACTCTTCTCATCACTTTCAATTCAAACACTCACAAACCCATCACACATACATAGGGATCTCACCTCAAGGGACAGCACCACCAACTCTCACACATGCCCTCACATCTCCATCAGGTTCATACCCTCTCAAGCTCAAGTCCTCATCCTGTCCATGACTCATTCACCACACAAACATTCCACGCAGTGCCATGTGTCTTGCTCATACTCTCTCCACATGGTTTCATGCAGGAGAAGGTTGCTCACATTAGCAGGGAGAGGTCCCAGACCTGGGGGGGGGGGGGTGGGTGAAGTGGCCCACATTAGGCCCCTCACTCACTTTGAGGATGTGCCATCACACTAATTGGTGAGGACATGAGCCTTGCCTGAGGTGACGGTGAGGTCAATGGTGAACACCCATGTGAGGATCTGCACATCATCCCTCTCTCAACACAACTGTGAGTGTTCTTTCTCTCTCTCTCCTGTTTTTGACTCTGTTGACATACCCTACTTTTCTCTACTTTGGCTCACAGTGAACTTTGCCAAGCGACCGATACCCTCAGCCAGCCAGTCCCTCAGATCCATTCAGGTCCTCACCTCCAGCCAAGAGGGCACCTCTCCATTAAAGAGCTGGAAATAAGCAGCCTGGACGCCCCATCACAGCGCTTACCCACATTGTCCACCAGCACAGAGACACAGACCTTGGTGGAACCTAGATCTAGAGCAGGTTCGGGTTCACAATCTGGTGGTCACAACATTGACACGTGTCCGCAGCAGATGGAGGCAGGTTCATGCAAGCTCCCCAGCACTCGGAGGACTGCTGGTGAAAGGGCATCTGTGAGGTCTGAGTCAGATGATGAGGCTCTAGGTTTGGCCTTCCAACACATCCTGGAGAGTCAGCAGAAGGCGGGTGGACATCACGCAGAACTGTTGGAAGCCCTGAAAAGAGTGGCATGTGAGTTAGAGGAGTGTATCCACCTGCTCTCTGATGAAGTGGTGCTCCCATGTGTGTGTATGGAGGTCTCCATGGGAAGGATGGCAGAGCCATGGAGACCCTGGTCTATCAGAATGCAGAGATGTGTGCAGACCTGCACTCCATTGCAGGAGCCATGGGCGAGTTCACAACACGAGAGGGAAACAGGGCACCTTAATGTCCCTCCGGTTGCTTCTTCCCCTCAAGGAGTCAGGCCAGGGCTCCTGGAGGAGGAGCAACAGCTGGACACCTCTGGATCATCCACTCAGGTATCTCAGAGACTGTCTTCTCCCTCTGAGACCCCTTTGCTGGTGAGTCCCTCAGCCTCATCCTCTCACCACAGAAGGAGCAGCTGGCCGACGAGTGTCTCTGGAGGAAGAAGTGTGTGTGTGTGGGGCAGATACTTTCGGAGCCTTGTGTAAGCAATCTCCCACACACGCGGGTCCTTCACATTTCACACTCACCTCAATGCCCTGAGCATTTTCAATCCTGCCTGCTGGGGTATGCTTTCAGTTGTCCATCTGAGCTGACCTGCATCTGCACCCACCCAATGATCACACTCCTGTGCAGCGTCTGGGACAGCATTTTTATCTCATCGGGGGGGCGTGCACCCAACCCGAACAAGTGTAAAATAACATGTGATATTTCAGTTGGCGGACATGTGCAGGAGTCAGCAGCATGCCCGCTGGCAATTACAAGGCCCATTAAGGCCATTAAAGTTATAACTGAATTAAATTTTTTGCTGCCCATCCAACCTAATGGTTGACGGGCAGGCGAAAAGGCCAAGCCGCCTTTGCATGTTTCAGGAAACCTCATCCACGGACGGGATGAGGTTTCCAACAGCAAATAGAAATAAAATAAAAATTTAAACATTTCATTAATGACGTGTCCCTGTTCACGTGACAGGGTCACATGAGGGGACATGTTTTTTTAATATTGTAAAATTCTTTACTTTTAATTTTCAAAACTCTTTATCTCCCTGTGGCAGCTCTGTGCCTCAGGGAGCTTTTCCTGCATGCACTGCTGAGCGCTGCAGCACGCGTTTCACGCTGGGTGGGCCTTAATTGGCCCGCCAGCCTGAAATCGTGGTCCGGCCTCAACCATCGGCAATGGTTGGCTTTCCGACCGCTCCTGCCTGCTCCTGCCGAGCCTGCCCGAAGAGGGAAAAATCCTGGCCCTTAACTCACCCACCATGACTGTCGTTTCGATTTTGGACAGCATGGTCCGGATTCGCTTTTTCGTCAGCTCCCCATCTTCTCCCCTCCCCCATTTCCTTTCCCCTATCAGAGTTGACCCTCCCTGGCATCACCTTCCACTTGTGACCTATCAGTCACAATCCTTTTCCTTTGGTGATGTCCAGGTAAACGTGCATGTTCCCTTCCTTCCCAAAAATCCCACACCCATCCACATTCGCCTCCGCAACCTCCGCCTTCCCACCCCCAGGGTCTTTGTTTGCCTCTGAGACCCCACCAACCATCTCGCCGTCCCTTCTATTGCCACTGTCACACCCTCACGCTCCCACACTATAGGCTCACTCTGCCCTCGGTCATTCTCACCATTCCCTCATACCACGCCCACCCTCAGTTCACATCCTAGGAGGCAGTCAAAATCCATCAGACCCCTCTCTTGCACGTTCACCTGGATATGCACCCCTCTAGAACCCTAAGCCCTCTGGAACCCCTCCCCCACCCTGGACCCCTCCCCCCCTGGAACAAGTTCCCCTCTCCTGACCCCTTAACCCTCTGGCATCCCTCCCACTCTAGAACCCCTTTTCTCCCTTAGTCCTCCCATCCCCTCGGACACCCCCCAGCACTTAGTCCCTTCCCCTTCCTGACTCTCTCAGACACCTTTACTTCTTTCAACACCCTTACTCCTTCCCCCCAACCCGACTCCCTCCTCCATCCTTACCCCCTCCTCCAGCCTCACTTCTTCCTCAGCTCAGTTCCAATCCTTGGTCACCCTGCAGCCTTGTCTCCATAATTGTAACTATATCATAACCTTTTATATCTATTTGCGCTATTAATTCATCTACCTTATTGCGAGTGCTCCATGCATTAAGATACAATGCCTTTAGACCTGTCTTTTTAACCATGTTAGTCATCTTAGCTTTACTTTGCACTATGACCCCATTTGTTTTTTGCCCTTATTTTCCCTGCTTTCCAATTTGCTTTTTTCTTTTCTGTCTTTTATTTCTATCCTCATTTCCGTCTCCTCTGTCTCCCTGCTTAAGTTCCCATCCCCCTGCCATTCTGGTTTAAACCCTCCCTGACCACACTAGCAAACACCAACCCCCCCCCCCACCGACCCCACCAAGGACATTGGTCCTGGTCCCGTCCAAATGCAACCCATCCTGTTTGTACTGGTCCCACCTTCCCCAGAACCAGTCTCAATGTCCCAGGAATCTGAATCCCTCCCACCCCATACCATTTCGTCAGCCATGTATTCATCTAATATATATCCTGTTATTTCTACTTTTGCTAGCATGTGGCACTGGTAGTAATCCTGAGATTAAAAAAAAAACTGAGGTTTGAGGTCCTACTTTTTCATTTACATCCTAACACTCTATATTCAGCTTGTAGGACCTCATCCCTTTTTTTAACCTATGTCATTGGTACCAATATGTACCGTGACCACTGGTTGTTCACCCTCCCCCTTCAGAATGCCCTGCAACCTCTCCGAGACATCTTTGACCCTAGCACCAGGGAGGCAACCTTCTATCCTGGAGTCTCTTTTGTGGCTGCAGAAACGCCTGTCTGTTGCCCTTATTATTGAATCCCCTATCACTATAGCCCGGATACTTTTCTTCCCCTCTTGTGCAGCAGAGCCACCGGTGGTGCCATGGGTCCTGCTGCTTTCTCCTGAGAAGTCGTCTCCCCCAACAGCATCCAAAATGGTATATCTGTTAGAGAGGGGGATGGCCATAGGGGACTCCTGTACTACCTGCCTTCCTGTACTCTGCCTGGTGGTCACCCATCCCCTTTCTGCCTGTTCAGTCCACCTCACTGAACGTGCTCTCCACAAGAATCTCAGCATCGGGGATGCTCCACAGTGAATCCACACATAGCTCCAGCTCTGAAATGTGGTTAGCCAGTAGCTGCAGCTGGGCACACTTCCTGCACATATGTTGGCAAGAACACGGAAAGTGTCCACGACTTCCTATGTAGTGTAGGAGGAGCATATCACAGGTGCGAGCTCTGCTGCCATGAATTCCCTTTAGTTTAAGCTTGTTAGTTACTCTCTTTAAAGAATACTAATTATGCTAGGGGCCTTATTCCACTCCAAAAACTCCCACTACGGTCCAAAGTCCCCACCTTATTTTGTTTAAGCTAATGGACTGTGGCAGTTTAATTAGTAGAAAAAGTAGAAGTACTCACCTGATCCTACTTACCAATCGGCTGCCTACCCTGCGTTGCATCACTTTTTGAATCGTGACATCATCATGCCACTTTCAGCTCCAAGTCTCCCTGGAATTTTCGTTCTGTCCTTACGCCACTTTCAGCTCTGCGTCTTCCCAGCACACTTGCGCAGTCCTCGTACCACTTGCAACGCTGAGTCCAGCTCCCGCTCTTTTTAAATCTCTGCTCTGGCTCTCAGCTCCCGCTCTTTATAAATCTCTGCTCTGGCTCACAGCTCCCACTCTTTTTAAATCGCTGCTCTGACTCTCAGCTCCCGCTCTTTTTAAATCTATTTTTGAAACATGTTTTGCTTCCTTATCTTCTCCTTAAACAACATTTTCATTTTATTTTCTCAAAAGTAATCCACCAGATTGTGTCTGACCTTTTTTTTTTCATTTTAAAGTTATCCTAGATTCAAATGGCAGCGTTGTTGAGCTGCCTTCCAAAAATTGCATTCCTGCCAAACCTGGTCAAGGTCTTAAGCTGAACTTTCTATTTTGGGAACAGACTTACACATTCATTTTAGACTCATTTTTTCACAAACGCTTGCAACATTTGAATATTGTACTAATTGACTATACTTTACCTTTAATCCAACTCATAATCTGAGGCTTTAATTCAAAGTGCTGAACTCCTCACACAAATGACAATTTAGGGAAAAAAACACATTAAAGCTCACACACAAATTCTTCCTTGCACACAAACACTTCATTGCACACAAACGCACACACGTATATAAAGGTATGTATTTCCATTCATATAAAACTTATCTTAACAACGTAAACTTTCATACTCAAAACAAAACTTCAAGTAGCAGTGAGGGAAATAAAGGGATCTTCGAGGCTCCACCTACAGGGACAATCAAAATGACCAAAGCTCACATTTCCTCTGCTGCTGCCTATCACTGTTTCTGTACCCTCTAAGGGTACCCCTCTTTCTCTCTCCTTCTATAACAAAAAACTTTAGTGAGTTAGATCTATTCATTTTTTTAAGTTATTTATCAAAAATTCATTGGAGGACCTTTCAGGTCCTTGCTCTAAATTTTGTCTGTCATGGCTGAAGTTATGTTTATAGTCCAACTGCTATTATTGCTTGTTCATTCCTTGTTCCAGTCCTACTCCGACCCCCTCCCACAACTCTTTCTCCGGTACATCGATGATTACTTCGGTGCTGCTTCATGCTCTCGTCGGGACCTGGAAAAATTTATTAATTTTGCTTCCAATCTCCACCCCTCCATCATTTTCACATGGTCCATCTCTGACACTTCCCTTCCCTTCCTTAACCTATCTGTCTCAATTTCTGGTGATAGACTGTCCACCAATATCCCTTACAAGCCTACCAACTTCCACAGCTACCTTGACTACAGCTCCTCACACCCCGCCTCCTGTAAGGACTCCATCCCATTCTCTCAGTTCCTTCGCCTACGTCGCATCTGTTCTGATGATGCTACCTTCAAAAACAGTTCCTCTGACATATCCTCCTTCTTCCTTAACTGAGGTTTTCCACCCACGGTCATTGACAGGGCCCTCAACCATGTCCGGCCCATCTCCTGCGCATCCGTCCTCACGCCTTCTCCTCCCTCCCAGAAACATGATAGGGTCCCCCTTGTCCTCACTTGTCACCCAACAGCCTCTGCATTCAATGGATCATCCTCCGCCATTTCCGCCAACTTCAGCATGATGTCACCACCAAACACATCTTCCCTTTACCCCCCCTGGCGGCATTCCATAGGGATTGTTCCCTCTGGGACACCCTGGTCCACTCCTCCATCACTTCCTACTCCTCAACCCCCACCTACAGCACCTCCCCATGCCCACGCAAAAGATGCAACACCTGCCCCTTCACTTCCTCTCTCCTCACCGTCCAAGGGCCCAAACACTCCTTTCAAGTGTAGCAGCATTTCACTTGCATTTCTCCCAACTTAGTCTACTGCATTCGTTGCTCCCAATGCGGTCTCCTCTACATTGGAGAGACCAAACGCAAACTGGGCGACCGCTTTGCAGAACACCTGCGGTCTGTCCGCAAGAATGACCCAGACCTCCCTGTCGCTTGCCATTTTAACAATCCACCCTGCTCTCTTGCCCACATGTCTGTCCTTGGCTTGCTGCATTGTTCCAGTGAAGCTCAACGTAAACTGGAGGAACAGCACCTCATCTTCCGACTAGGCACTTTACAGCCTTCCGGACTGAATATTTAGTTCAACAACTTTAGATCTTGAACTCCCTCCTCCATCCCCACCCCCTTTCCGTTTCTTCCCCTTCCCTTTTGTTTTTTCCAATAATTTATGTAGATTTTTCTTTTCCCACCTATTTCCATTATCTTTGAATCTATACATTTTATGCCCTGTTAGTCTTAATTCCCCCCACCCCCACTAGAGCTGTACCTTGTGCGTTCTGCCATCCATTCTTAATTAGCACATTCTCTTAGATAATATCACCACCTTCAACACATCTTTGTTCTTTTGTCTGACATCTTTTGATTATCTGCTCTTATCACTGCTTGCTTGTCCCTACAACCACCTCCCCCACCCCACTTCTCTCCCTCCACATGCCTCCCCACCTTAAACCAGCTTATATTTCACCCCTCTCCTAATTTTACTCAGTTCTGTTGAGGGTCATGAGGACTCGAAATGTCAACTTTGTTCTTCTCCGCCGATGCTGCCAGACCTGCTGAGTTTTTCCAGGTAATTCTGTTTTTGTTTTGGATTTCCAGCATCCGCAGTTTTTTGTTTTTATCTACTATTATTGCTTGCTTACTAGGAGATGGACCCCTCCCCATCTCTCACTCCACTGGACGCTAGGAAACGGTACATACTATTTTACCACACCGGTTTTCTCACTTCACTTTTAGTTTACCCTGGGAACAATCATAATAATCCCTCCCTTCTTGTTTACCTAATGAACCAAATCATGCTTGTGGCACCACGCTACATTTAGTTACTACGCTCACAGACTCGTATGCTGGTTCGGGTCCTCAGACTGACCCACCAGCCTGCTATTTCAAATGCTGACAGCCTTATCTAATGGGTGGTAAATGAACATACTCACCTGTCCTGTGCTGTCTACATTTGATCTGGTGCCCGTGTCCGACATTGCAAGGATCCTGCCAACTACGCCAATTTGTTGTGGTAAACAGATGAGACCACTTAAGTTTGTGAGTTTCCTAGTAAACAAATGTTTATTCAATCATATGCTGGGACAGATCATCCTGATTGCCTACCCAAGGATCTCTCTCACAATACAAAGTCTGAGACACAATTTGTAGTTCTTGGTTATGGAAAACCACGATGTCTCACACATACATAGCTTAATCAGTTATAGCAAAACACAATGTCTTGCACATAATTCACTTAATCAAAAGCCTTCTTCAGATGTCCCCTGTTATCTCAACAGTTGTGGCATTCCTGCCTCAGCAGGGATGGTTCGTGTCTGTGGTATAATGACTCCCTGTCTATTTTGTTACCTCCTTAATGCCTTGTTTACCCAAGCTGTGAAGGCAATTAGGTTTTATGAATTGTGATTGTTAGTTGGATGCCCACAGTACCATACCCATGTGTTGGCTATATTTCCCATCATGCCCGAAAAGAGATCCCATGGCTGCACTGGTCTACTTTAAAGCTGGTAATATTCAAACTACATTTCTAAAGCTGTTAATGCACATCTTAATATCAGTTTTAATATTGAGTTATTTCATTCCCTACATCACCATGAATTGTGTGTCCTTCCCTTAGAGTCTTTCTTCCTCACTGTAATGTAACTTTTCTGAGTATTCTGAACTATTTCCTTAAACGTCTGTCATTGCATCGCTACTGACCTACCTCTTAACCTAATTTCCTAGTTCACTTTAGCCAGCTCTGCCTTCATGCCCTCATCATTGTCCTTATTTAGGTTGAAAACACTAGTCCTAGATCCACTCCTCTCTCCCACCAACTGAACGTGAAATTGAACCATATTATGATCACTGCTACTTCGGGGCACCTTCATTGGGAGGTCATTAATTAGTCCTGTCTTATTGCACATTCCCAGATTTAGTATAGTCTGCTCGCTGGTTGGTGCTAAAATGTGCTGCTCTAAGAAACTGTACTGAAAATACTTTATGAACTCATCCAAGATATCTTTGCCAATCTGATTTGTCCAATCTGTATAGATTAAAATCACCCATGATTATCACCATACCTTTCTCAGAAACTGCCATTATTTTTTCCTGTATGCCCGTCCTATAGTACAGTTACTGTTACAGGGCCTGTAAATCAGTCCCACAAGTGACTTCTTACCTTTAGTATTTCTCCTCTCTACCCAAAATGATTTTACTTCTTGATCTCCAGAACTAAGATCATCTCTCTCTCTACTGTACCAATGTCATCCTTAAATAACAGAGCTACCCCTCCACATTTTCCTAGCTCCTGTCCTTCTTCAATGTCATATATCCTTGAATATTCAGGTCCCAGGCTTTCTCATCCTGCGGCCACGTCTCTGTAATGGCTATCAGATCATAAATATTTATTTCTAT
Organism: Carcharodon carcharias; assembly: GCF_017639515.1. Lineage (NCBI taxonomy): Eukaryota > Metazoa > Chordata > Chondrichthyes > Lamniformes > Lamnidae > Carcharodon > Carcharodon carcharias. The sequence continues at coordinate 132,434,818 of NC_054477.1, read as the reverse complement.
TTGTACTGTTAATCCGTCTGTTTTGTTAAGAATGCTACATGCATTCAGATAGAAAGCCTTGAGTTCTGTCTTTTTAATTTTTTTGTAACCTCCAGCCTTTTCTGTTAGTGGATTCTTAGGTTTGTACATCCTGTCCCTTCTTGTCATGCTCTGATCATCATTTCCCTTATTCCTACCTTACTCTTTTGCCTTTTCTTCTCTATTTAATTTATCACATCTTCCCAAACTTGATCCCTTGCCCCACTACTTAGCTTGAAGCCCTCTCAACCACCCAGAACACTGGTCCTAGGATGGTTCAGGTAAAGACCATTTCAATGATACAACTCCCTCTTTCCCCAATACTGGTGCCAGTGCCCCATGAATCGAAACTCATTCCTCCCACACCAATCTTTCAACCACGCATTTACGCCTCAGATCTGATTTGCCCTATTCCAATTTGCTCATGGTTCAGGTAGTAATACAGAGATTATTACCTTTGAAGTTCTGTATTTTAATTTAGCTCCTAGCTGCCCATATTCCTTCAGCAGAACTTCTTTCCTAGTTCTACCTTTGTCATAGGTACTTATGTGGATCACAAACACTGGATCCTCAACCAACTCCCCTCTCCCCCCCCACCCCTTCACACTGCAAATTCCTCTCCAAACCTGAGCTGATGTTCTGAATTCTGGCACTGGGAAGGCAACACAGCCATTTAATTGATGCCAATAACTGTTTGCATTGGAAATGGCCATTTGCGATGTACAGTTTGCCAGTTTTAAATAATGGAACTCAGTATGGAGTTCAGGAATCTTAGCAAAACCAAGGATTCAAACATAACTTTGCTACCAAATAATTCACAACCGAATGGGAAATTGCAAAGAAACCAATCCATATTGTTGTTTATCCTTCACTGGGCAGTATTCCTAATCACTATGTCCACCAAGTTCCAATATCCATTTATTTTCCTTTCCTTTGATGACTTATTCAACCTATTCTTTAAAGCTAACATGGGTCAGGATCTGGTACCCTCCCCTGTGGCAAATTTGGTGGCGGGGGTTTGGGGGCGCATTTAATCATATGGGAGGGTGGCAAGTAGGGACACCGCCACCTTCTTGACTTCACCCCGATTAAGTCCATGGTGGGAAGGCCCAGGAAGTCTTGTGGATGGCCTTCCCACTCCGACACCCATTGAGGCCCTGAAGTGGACAATTAATGCCCACTTAAGGCCCTCATGCAGCTGCGACTAATATTAACCCAGCAACAGGCAGGGGCTCCCCATGCAGGGAGCATGACAAGCAAATCTGTGCAGGGTTGATACAGCCTCTTAAGAAGCCTTTCATTCAAAGGCACACTCTGACTGATTGAGGGATCCAGCATCGGGAAGGGGGCATGGCAACTTACTGAGAGCCGCCACCCAGCCTTGATGTCGACTCTCTCCTCCCCCATGACCCTCTCACGACAACTCCTCTCCTGCTATCATTCACCGGTGGCTTGGGATCCAGCGAAGACGCAAGGCCTAGGATGGATGTCATAGCAGCAGCAGCCATCACCTCTCTGGTGGCACTGCTGTTCAATAGAGCAGCTTGCCTCTGATTAGGCAGCAGCTGCTTGGCTGGCAGCTCTTGACAGGTGGGACTTCCACCATCTCAATTCCTTGATCCCGGAGGAAGGCCTGCCAATGGCCTGTCAAATGCTTGAGATGAACAAGATGTGGCTCGCCTTCCCAAAAACAGGCATCATGAAACTCTCTCCTGCTCTCCAGCCAACAACCAAGACCCCGTCACATTCTGCCCATGGTCTCAGCTTAAAAAGTTTACAAAATGTTTAAATTACATAAATAAGTTAGAATAAAGAAAATTGCCACGATATACATAGTGCCCTACTTGATTATCATAACATGTCTGGAGGTGGTACAGCACTGGTAGTACAATTATTTACAATCCTTAGAAAACTCAACACTTCCCACCTCAAAACATTGAATCAAAAGGAGTTTCACAGCATATCCACCCCAGCAAAAGTAAACAAATAATGCACCATGACTCAGGATCATGACCTTTGAAACCCTGTTATTTAGTGAGATAGCATGGACTTGAATAATGCAAATGGAAATCAGCAATTGCTCTGTGTAAAAGTGACATGGTGAGATCATATAATTAGGAAGAAACAAAAGGCATTTTATCAAAATATCTGAAAAGTTGGAGCCAGTGCAAAAGTAGCTGATAGAATGCCTCCGCACAATTCACCTCAACTGTTCTAAATGACAACTTTTGGTGGCAAATTTTAACATGTGCCTATTGGGCAAGTACAACAACTTCATGCCAGTTAATGCATTTCACTGGCGACAGGCAGTGAAATTCGGTTCTTGCAAAAGTAATGGTGGGGTGCACTATCTGGCTTAATAACTTTTGGTTTTCCGCATGAAACCTCACATCATCCCCCACCTGCAGTTGCTGAAGTACCAGCTCATAAATAACACTGAGTGCCATCATCCTCACTGTATTTAGCAGCATGTTACGAGCTCACATTTACTATCACTGCAGCAATTATAGTAATCCTATGCCATCTCTTTTATCTAAAAAGGCCACAAGCCTGATGTGCAAAGTTACACCATGGCCACATCCCCTTTGGAGCTGCGTTTTTTAATCAGTTGATTTTGTATTGCATACAGAAATTCCCACCATGCTTGATCAAACTACCAAAGAACATATATCAGTAGAGTTTCTATTTACCTTCTATCAAATGTGTAGGTCTTCCCTGTAGGGAGAGAACCAAGACACAAGTTGGCACAAACTAAGGCTTAGGGACCTGGAAATATGTATAGTGGTTGTCTTTTTTTTTGTTTCAGTGATGCATACAGGCCGTCGACATTGTAGCTAAGCTAACTTTATTGATAACACATTTTACTAACACAAACAAATATCTGCAGTAAATGAATTCTATCAAGACAGGCTCCAACATGTGCTATCTGACCTTCAATCCCCAGGTCAGGTGACTCCCTAACTAGTACTGAGTACTGTATAGTATCTAATACTGGAGTCAACTACCATAACCAGCAATTATCATGACATTTCCCGTTTTAAAAAATACTTTTATACAACTCAAGTACACAAAGTCTCTTATCTATTCTTTATCACTCTGTTTTGATCAGTCTGTTTTGTCTTTTACCCATATCTGTGTCTCTCTGGTTTTTTTCACAAATATTCCACTGGAAGTTCTGAATGGTGACAGAGGTGATTTGGTTATCTGTTGCTTCACTGGTGTATGCTGGTTTTTGATCTTCAGCTACACTTTCTAATTCACAGCAATGTTGCGTTTCATTTGCTTTCCACAAGAATTTCCAGTTTCTCTGTACTGTTGTCCATTTGGAGTCTGCTCTATGTAAGACCTTGGTTCTTCTGTGATTCCTGTGACAACAGCAGGATTTCAGATCCCTTCATGCTGAATCCTCACTGTCTCTCCCATGTTCAGGTCAGGCAGAGGTCGGGCTGAGTACTGAGCATCAAAGTACTGTTTCTGCTTCTGCTTCTGAGTTTGAGCAAGTCCTGCATGCTGTAGCTTACTGCCTGTGGAAATAACAGTTGGGGTGCAGTTGGAAGCTTAGTTCTTAGTCTTCTCCCCATCAGGAGCTATGCTGGAGATGATCCAATGTTCTCTAATGGAGTATTCCTGAAATCCAGCAGAGCCAGATAGGAGTCTCTTCTGTCTGCCTTGCCCTTCTTCAACAGGTGTTTTAAGGTCTGCACAGTATGTTCCATCATTCCATTGGATTATGGATATTTGGGGCCTGACGTAGTGTGGCAAAATTCCCAGTCCTGTGTAAATTTGCGAAACTCAGTGCCTGAGAATTGTGGACCGTTATCTGAGATGAGAACTTGAGGTATGCTGTTGCAAGAAAAAATTGATTTTAAATTATTTATTACAGTGATGCTCCTACTATCTTTTCTCAGCAGCACATACTCAAAAAACTTTGAATAATAATCCACTGCCAGTAGGTACTCACTGTTGTTAAATGTGAACAAGTCCATCCTAATTTTCTGCCAGAACCTCTCTGGAACACTGTGTGAATGAAGTGGTTCCTTTTTGTTGCGATTTACTGTACTTTTGGCACACTGGCACAAATGGCATTCACCATTTTACCAATTTGAGCTCTCATTCCAGGCCAATACATTACATTCCAAGCTCTCCTCCTGCATGTTTCTATGCCGAGGTGACTTTCATGTATGTGCTGCGGCATTCCTTTCCTCAGTGTTTCAGGAATTATGATCTTTTCTCCCTTGAAAAGTATCCCTTCTGCAACATGAAGTTCCTCACCAAAGTTCCAGTTATCTTGTACAGCAGAAGGGGCTCCGCTCCGATGTGTGGACCAGCCAGTTTGCACAATCTGCTGCAGTTTTCTCAGGCTGGCGATCTTCTTGGTCACTTCCCTAATCTCAACCAGTTTGGTTACAGCGACAGGTAAGTTCTTTGTCAGCATGTGAACCTGTGCTTCCGTTTCTTTATCCTCTTCCTCTGTGATGGGTAGGTATGCACGTGACAGTGTGTCTGAGATGTACATTTTGTTGCCCAGTTTGTATTTAACTCTGACCTGGCACTTCTGCAGACGCATTAGTAATCTTTGGATTCTTGGTGGTGCACAGTTCAGGGGCTTTTTAAGTATAGTTTCCAAAGGCTTATGTTCAGACTGTACCTCCATGTCTTTGCCATAGACAAATTGGTGGAGAGGTTCTAGCCCAAACACAATTGCTAGCATTTCTTTCTCTATTTGAGCGCTCTGCTGTTATGTTTCAGTCATTGCCTTTGAAGCTTATGCCACTGGTGCCTCAGTTTGCAATGAGCTCCCAGGCCAGTTTTTGAAGCATCTGCTGAGACCTTGACCGGCTGACTGACATCGTAATACTTTAACACTGGTTCCTAGGTCAGTGTTCTCTTCAGACTGGTCAAAACTTCCAGGTGACTTTGTTCCCAGTGCCATTCCACATCATTTTGTAGAAGTTTTCTGGGATGTGCTGTCAAGTCTGACATGTTCAGAATGAATTTCAGTGATAGGTTGCCATTCCCTAAAACCTCTCCAAGTCTTTCTTACATTCTGGGGGTGGCATGTTCACGACTGCTTCAATTTTACTCGGGTCCAGCTTCAGTCCCTCATTTGTTAGCACATGTCCCAGATACTTGATTTCACGAAGACCGATTTTGCATTTTTCCTTCAACTTGAGGTTCCTTTCTCTAGCTCTGGCCAGCACCTGCCTCAGTCTGTGGTTGTGTTCTTCTCATGAGGCTCCCCAGACCAGCACATCATCGATATAGCTTTCCACACCCTCTAACCCTTCAAACAGCTGCTTCACTGTTCTGTGGAACACTTCTAGAGCTGAATTAATATCAAAAGTTGAACATATAAACCTGTATCTCCCATATGGGGTGCTGAAGGTACAGAAACAGAAGATGCATCTATCCAGCTTGACCTGCCAGAAGCCTGAACTTGCATCCAAGACTGAATAGTATTTAGCATCAGTGATCTCTTCTACTTTGGGCAGCTGGTAATGCTCCCTTTGTACTGCCGGGTTTAGGTCTCTGGGATCCAGACAGAGTTGCAGATTCTTACCTGATTTTTCTATAATTACAGTTGGATTCACCCACTTTGTCAGTTCTTCAATTTTCTTGATGATGTGAAGTTTCTCCATTCTGTCCAACTCTGCTTTCAGTCGGTCTCAGCAGAACTGGTATTTTCCTGGGTGGGTATATTTTGGGTGTCACAGTTTTGTCAATGTTGATGGTGTGTTCTCCTTTTAGGCAACAAATCCCCAGGAACACATCTTCCTACTCACTCAGGATGTTATCAGTGGTGACTGTCATTATTCTCTTGATTAGCTTTGGATTTTCACAAGCTTTGATTCCAAGAATGGGCTTTGCATCAGTTTTCACCACAATGAATGGAAGTGCTTGAGACTGTATTTTGTAGTTCACCTTAAGTGTGCACTTGCCTTCTAATGCAATTTTTTGCACATGTATAAGAAGACAGCTTCACTTTTGTTCTAGTTAGCTCTTTTTCTTTGCTTATCTTATGACACAGGCTTATGGGAATGACATTCACTTGTACATCTGTGTCAAGCTTAAAATTCACCATCAGGTTGGGCAATTTTTAAATCAACTTTCCATTCATCTTCTTTGGAATTTGTTGTTACTGCACCAACAAAAAGTTCTGTTTCAGTGTTTGTGTCAATTGTATGCACTTTCTTTGATTTATACATCTTAGCAAAGTGATTTAGTATATCACAGTTCTTACGTTGCTTTCCATAGGCTGGACAACTATATAGTAAATACTCTCTTCTGCATTGGCTGCATTTAAATGTTTTAATTGCAGTTTTGTTCTTTTAACATCCTGGGGCTGTTTCTGTTTAACTGCACCTAACTGCTTGACCGTGTGCAGCTTGTCATCTTCTGTCATCTGTTTAACCTGGCATTTCATTGACTCTGCCGCTCTGCAGATATTTATTGCTTTCTCCAGCGTGAGATCAACTTCTCTCAAAAGCCATTCTCTCAAAGTGTTATTTGTGATTCCACAAATTATTCTATCTCAGATGAGTGATCCTTCAAGCTCTCCATATTCACATGAGTTAGCTTGTTTTCTCAGCTCACTTACGTACTGACTAAGGTTGTTACTGGCTTGCATGCATGTAAAAAATCAGTACCTTTTATACGTGATGTTTTTCTTAGGGCTCAGTCGGCTTCGAATTTTTCCATTATTTATTTCAAGTCATTTTGTTTCTCATCACTTTCAAACATGAATGTGTTATAGAATTCCAGGGCTACTTCCCCTGCTATATGAAGAAAGATGGAAGACTGTACCTGAAGGTCTTTTTTATCACAGCCTGCCGCAATGAGGTACAGCTCAAATTGCTGCTGGAACCTCCTCCAGTTTTCGGTGAGATTTCCTTCAAAGTGAGCTCCATCGGTGGTTTCAGAATCTCCATTGTTGCATTTAGTTTATTTCTGAAACTATGTCTTTTTTTTTGTTTCAATGAGCACACAGGCTGCTGACAATGTAGCTAAGCTAACTTTATTGATAACACATTTTACTAACACAAACACATATCTGCGATAACTGAACTCTATCAAGACAGGCTCCAACATGTGCTATTTGCCCTTTAAACTCCAGGTCAGGTGACTCCCTATCTAGTACAGAGTACCATATGGTATGTAATACTGGAGTCCGAGACCACAATCAATATTATCATGACAGTGGTCGTACTAGAATTTAACCAGCTAAATCCATGCAGCCTATCAAAAGGATAATTGGATAACTGCCTGCTGATTCTCCAACTAAGATCAAAATATGGGTACTGGCTTGCAGGCTTCACTGGTAACAGCAGTAATGATGTTGAACATTGAAGTCCACAATCAAAGACATTGTAAAAGCTGGATTTGATGTGCTTGAGAAAAAACTCAGGACTGATTGACAGACATCACAGCAGTGCAATCATCTCTGCATACAGGTCAGTGGCTACTGTGAAAACTCAGCCTTTAGTAGTAGCAGTACGCAAAGAACAGATGAGTGGATCTCAAAAACTGCCAACCACTTGCGAGTTCAAATAGAATATTCTTTGCATGCGTTCTGAGTTTACAGCAAGCAGAGATAAACAGCTAGCAGAAATACATGGGTGTGGGGTTTTTTATAGCAGAACAAGGGCCAGCACCCTGTGAAAGTAAAAGTTCTGTGTAACAGTATAAAACCCATCACATTTCTACTTCCCTTTAGCTTTGAAGAAGAGTCATACGGACTCGAAACATTAACTCTGTTTCTCTCTCTACAGATGCTGCCAGTTTTTCCAGCATGTTTTGGTTTTATGTATTATAGTAAGAACACAGCTAGCTTCTTGCTTCCATACCTGATTCCTCCAAGAGTAATACATAAAAGTATTGTCTACATACAAAGCAGAATGGTACAACACAGTGGTATTTCCTGTTAAAATGCACATTTGCAGTGTATCTTTAATAGAAAGCAAATGCTTGATACTTTAGAGACTACAGTCACTACTTTTTTTTAAATTAGCAAAGGCAAAGCATTTTGGAATGTAACTATGAATTTTGTCTAATGTTGAACAAAAAGAAACTGAGCAACTTTAGCTCAAATGTACTTACCAAGTTCAGCATTCTCTCCTTTGCAGAAAGGAATATGTGTATCCTCAAGTGCAAAACATTGCTGATCCATGGCTTTTAAGAACGTTCATGCCTCTTTCCATGGTTCTGCTGCGCAGAATGTAATATACTACAAATAGTCCGTCACTTCTCTAGTGTGGAATCTGCATGTTCCCTCACTCAAATTGTGTTTATAATGAGCACTTCTTAAAAAAATTAACATTAACTTGCATCATATATTTGCTGATCTGAACATACTTGTAGCAACTCTTTCTGTTAGGAAAAAAGAGTGAACTGTGTGCAATTGCAGAGACAAAGGCATCAATGCACCTTGTCAAGAAATGCCATATATAATGGAAAAAAGGAATAATTTGCTGATGATGCATACCAATGCCAAATGTTATATATTGTATATATATATTGTAGAAGGGAGTCTATTAACTCTGAACTACATTCTATCTGATTCATTCAAAGACTCTTATTAATGCCTAGAAGATTTTTCAGCATGATTGTTTCTTTTGTTTCTCTTAGTAGGTGCGGAAGTCAAAGTGTCTTTGAGATGAGTTTGTGGTTGCAGGTCTGTTACCAGGAACTGACATAAGTTTTACATTGAACTGAGAGAGTGTCAAGTTGTAGCTACACTATTCTTCCCTAAGGTCCAGGTAGCTGACATGGCAATAGTACTCATAACAATACCAGGTAATGGTAGGCTGTTTATGTTTTCCTCCTATGCTATGATCATTTGCTATTTCTACTCACTCTCTTGTAAAATAGACAGATTATCTCTACCAAGTCAGGTAGCTCGAGTTGGGAAATTTCACGACTTGGTAAACCAGCCATGCGCTCTTTTCGCTCCAGGGTTGGGGTGGTGTGGGATATAGTTGGCCTCAGAAGCAGGACAGAGGCGGCCACATGAGTGGCTGAGTGCCAAGGCAGATAATTTAAAAAGCCTGTCTCACTTCCGTGGGACTTCATCCCAGTTGTTTCATTAGGCCATCTAGCCTTCACCCCTCAAACTTAATTAACCCCCATCCACTTGCCATACCACCTCCATGCTTCCATAGCAACTCATGCCCCCACCCACCCCCAGGGCCTCTTATATCCCTCATGCCAACCCAATACCTACTCATGCTCTGCGCCCATCTCCAGAACCCTTTATTGCTCCCATGCCAATGACAACTCATTCCCCCCACCCACCCCTATGGCCCCTTATAGTTCCCATGCCAAGTCAATACAAACTCATCTTGCCACCCAGCCCATGGGGCTGAATCTTCGGCTTGCCGAGGCATAAAATGATGCGGGGTGATGTCGGGCGTGCGTCCCGACATCACCGCGTGTCATTTAGATTTTCAGTTCGGCGGGCGCGTAGCCAAGTCAGCTGCATGCCCACCAAACTGTCAAAGGCTTGTTAAGGCCATTAATGAACTAATTAAGCTTATTGAGAAAGCTGGTCCATCCAACCTTAAGGTTGGTGGGCAGGTGAAGAGCCCAGGCAGCCTTTGCATTTTTCATGGAACTTCATCCCTGGGTGGGATGAGGCTTCATGAATGATTTAACATTTTCAGAAAAAATTTTATTAAAATTAATGCACATGTCCCAGCTCATGTGACAGTTTCACACGAGGGGACATGTCATAAAATTTTTCTTTTCTTTATTAAAATTTTTGGAACTTAAACTAATCTCCCTGAGAGCTGCCTCAGGGAAATTTCTGCACTCTTTCACGCACATGCGTGACTCAGGGAACCCCACCCCCCACCGCCCACACAGGTAGTGTTCAGTACTCACGTAAAATGGCGCCGCGGACCTGATCAAAGGTGCCGATCAGGTCTGTGCCCGTCAGCGCCTGCCCCACAGAACACCCCCTGCCCCTCCCCCCTGATGGAGGGTAAATTCTACACATGGCCTTTCATACACTCCATGCCAAATTATGGCCCTTCCATCCCCATTCGCCCAGCATACACTATGTACAGAACCAGTGAATCCTATAGGGCTAGGTTTTGCGCTGAAGGCGGGCTCCTCACAACTCAGCATAAATTTTGGGGGTGAGGCCACCTCCGCTTAGCCAGGTCAGCCCGCTTTAATTTTTCAGGAGATGGCCCTTTAATTCATATGATGTGAGGTTCCCGTCCATCTCTAGGACGACGATATACCTCAGAGAGCTGCTGGCCAGTCAGAGGTCAGCAGCTCTGCACACCAACAGCGCCAAGCAGATGGCCACTACTGGTACTGCAGGTAGGCCAAGGAGGTGGCATTCAGTGATGGACCTGCACATTCAGGTAAGTCCAAGATCTCACTGGGACCAGAGTGACAAGCCCTAGCAAGGGAAGATGGTGGGCATGTTGAACAGGGCAGGTGCGGAGACTAGATGTAGAGAGACAAAACTTTGGGAGTTTTGGGGAACTTTGGGAGAATCAAACTCCAATTTATACAGGGGCCCAGGAAGCAGAAGCCCCCCACTTTCAACTGGCCAGCAGCTACACAGTGAGCTACACATTGGGCACAGGTCTCTCCCGCTACCCATTAAAGCAGAGCGGCAGTGGGATGAGGTCCTTAATTGCTCAGTTAAAGTGCCTCAGGTAGGCCATAGGCAGACAACTCACCCGATGTCACCCCGCCTGTAAAATCATGGTGGAAGTGGCGGGTGGGTGGAGCAGCATTGGGTACATCACTGATGGCATGGCACCTTAATTAATGGGTCCATATGCCTGTTTTCCCGCCCAAGGGTGTCTTATAAAATTCAGCCCATAGTAATCATGGCATGTGGGAAACTGCTTAAAAATCCCATTCATAGCTTTTTTTGGAAATAAAAACAACTGGTGTTCCTACAACCCTACAAAAATATCAAACAACCAGGCCATTAAAGTATGAACACAGAAGCTTCAAACACTTGGCACCTCAGTCTTGTGAAAATCAACATTGAATAATTGACAAAAGAGATCACAGAAGTAAATAATATTTTATAACCTCATAGTGATGTCAGTCAAGAAAGGTCAGCATCGATTAAAACAGAAAGTGCTGAAAAGGCTCACCAGCCTGGCAGCATCTTTGGAGAAATAAACAGAGTTAATGTTTTGAATCCACGATGATTCTTGTTCGGAACCGAAGTCAACAGTTCTCTTCAGCTGTGTAAACAGAGTTAATCCTTTTATAAGTCTGGACTTGCACCCAGGTATGTATAATGAGACATGTACAATGAGTCAATCCACCACTTCTCAGTAACCCCGGGCAGAATTTTGCCCTTGATGGGTGGGCGGGCGGGCCAGTCCAACTCAGCGGCGGGCGGGCAGCCAATTGCCGACACCGAAACGGGCCGTGCCACCATTTTACGCAGGTGGGCCACTTAAGGCCTGCTCAGTGGGTTAGCGACTCCGATGTAGAACGGAAAAATCGTAGCGGAGGTGGGCGTGTTCAGACCGCCAGTTTCAATGGGGAACTGGCAGTCTGTATAAAGAGTGGCCAGGCAGCCTCGTTGAGGCAGTGCCCCATGGCCAGTCACAGAGAAAGACAGGCTGCTCTCAGAGCACAGGAGCAAGAGAGGAGGAGGGGGGCAGGCTGCAAGAGAGGCCAGCAAGATGGGCCACTATGCCCCTCGCTTCTCAGATGCATGCCTTGCTGTCCTCCTTAAAGAGGTGTCCAGCCGTCAGGATATTTTGTATCCAGAGGATGGGAGGAGGAAGGCCCCCCCCCCCACCCCCACGTCACCAGGCAGGCTTGGCAGGAGGTGGGGGAGGCAGTAAGCGCCCATGACGATGTGCACCGCACAGGAACACAGTGCCACCAATGATTTGCTGCGCTCTGGATGGATAAGTACCATGTCAGCCTTGGCCATTTTACCCAGCAGGTAGCCTTAGCCTTTGAGCCCCCCACCGCCCCCCAAGTCTTATTGTCATTACTGCATCGGGCATTTGGCGCATGCTGGGTGGGCAAATAGATAGTGACTATGCTTACGTCAGCCTTAGTGGTTGATGAGAAGATGGGTTCTCCCCGCAATATATGTTGGTGTTTGTCACATTTGAGTAGTCTGGGGGCGACCTGCAGGGGAGGCAGCTGGACACGTACTCAGAACTCCAACACATGTCTTATTGATGGCGATGAGATGGTGGAATGGGAGCCTCAAGGTGTCGTGGCCAAGAGCCATCTGGTGGCCTCGGTGCCACACCTAGTTGTGATTCCTTGCCATGGGAGCTAAGACCCATGTGTTATTCAAAGTGATGGACACCGATTGTGTCCAAGGTGGCCGTTGGGGGAGGGGCTTGGGACCAGCCGTACTATCTTCTGGGGACTGATCACCAGTAGTGTGGACAGGAGCCGCTGGAGGTCTCAGATGGGCCACTGTAGTTAGGGTGCGGTGTGCGTGTGCAGAGTACATGAGCGATCAACCCCAATAAATCCTCTTCTCTGTTCTGCAGGCAAAAACTGAACACAATCTCAGGGAACACCAGAGGACTGGTGGTGGGCATGCCATGCTGCAGCACCTCGCAACATTCGAGGAGCAGGCCATGGAGCTGGGGAGGAGGCAGGCGGCCTGGGCGGCAGGTGGTGGCAAGGCTGGGGCGCAGCAGCCAGGTATTTGAGGTCCACAATCCCATCCACTCTGTCTCCCCACCATCCAAAGCACTGATGGTTGCTGCAATCGTTAATGCAGCAACACTGCTCATTCACAGACTGATACAGTCAGATGTGTGGGTCATACACAAGGGTCCCTCAGCCCCTTGAGGATGCGCGTCTCCAGCACCTTCCAAAGCCGCCTTATCCCATTTGTGACCACAATCCCCATGGCCTAACATGCCATGACATCACTGCTGCACATCCAAAGACATTTTGCATCTTGGGAGGTTGGTACCTCCACCATCCAATCAGGCAGTGCTTCCCACATTACTCTGTCCAAAAGCTCCTCAGCACCTCACCTGTCAACCTAATGGCACTCAACTTAAATAAATGCCACTACATTACTCATCCTTGCGCCAAGGGGAAATGGTGCCTTCTTCCTACCCGTTCTATGCCTCTCATAACGGTATGAAGGTCAATAATGTGACCTCTCAATCTCCTGTGCTCCACAGCAAATGTCGCAAGTGTTTGCAATGTTTCCTCATCACCGCAACTCTCCAGGCCAGCATGCATTCGGGTCAGGTACCTCTGCACTCTCCCCACTCCAATGCCACATTACATGCCATGTGGCATTCCTTAGGCCATGTGACCAGCCTGTCTGTATGCGTGTGCCTAATGTTTGGGCCTCCTCTTGACCCTTTCCCACCCCATCAAAGTTCGTCTCTTTAGGATCTTGAACGGTGAACGACTTATGAGGCTGGGAGGGAAAGGGAAGAAACGTGTTATTGACTGAACGCTAACTGATGCACTGTCCTTGTTGTTAATTTCAGCATCACCACCGCATGGCCGTGGCCAACAACACTGGAGCCCTCCCTCCACACCTGAGGGCCAAGACGTGCAACTTGCGGTAGGGAATGTAACGTCGGCTAGTGTCCTGGGTCACAGTGGAGAGGGCACTTCACAATCACTGAAAGAGATGGCAGGGACAGAGAGTGCCGATGGTGCCAGCAGCCGGAGTGCTGCAGGGGACCAGACACATGCTGAGTCCGGCACTGATGATGTGCCTCTGGAGATGTCAGCAATGCATCAGCTGCAGGACAAGCGGCAGGATTCGTGGGAGCATCTGGCAGGGTTGCATGAGGGTGTGCTTCGTTGGTCTCTGTGGTGGAGGAGTCCAGGCAGAGTGTAAGTGAAGGCATGAACCTCAGGACAGAGCTTCACGCTTCCTCCACTGAGAGATTGGCGACTCTCATGGAAAGGGGGTTCGATCGGATGGAGACTATTCTGATTGGGTTACGCTCTGACCTGCAAGCCCTCACAGTGGTGATGGCCATGGGTGGTCATTCTCAATGTGGGAGATGTTCTGGGCACCAAGTGTCGGCACTCGGTGCCCATGCATCTGCGGTGAGCAGAGAGGTCCAATGTGACCTCATGTCAGCGCAGCAGCTGCCTGTCGTCACTGTGAGCTCCTCTCAGATGCTCCGGATGAGGGCAGCAGCTCCTCAGCCCCTCTGCCAGTGACCATTGCATCCGTTGAGGCTGCGACAACTGGGGAGGTGCCAGTTCAGGAACTGGCCACTCCCCTCCCAGGCGGGACCATCACAGGCCCCAAGGGCCAGAGGACGCCCGCCAAGGTCATCGATGCCAACAGGACAGCAGAGTCAGCAGGCTGTCTCACAAGCCACGCCGAGCGATGGGGCGGCACCTAGACGTAGCACCCGCAAACGTAAGCATAAGGCACTCCACGGGTGTGTCGCTGGTGATTTTGTGTTGGCCTTAGATTAGGGAACAAATAGTTATGTTTGTAAGAGAGACGTTTCTCTTTGATGTTGGGCGGAATAAAGTCCAGTTTTCTGACCATGGCTGAGGGTGTTTCCTTTGTGCTGCATTTGTATGTTTCACAAACATCTCATGAGTGTTGAGTGGACATTGATGCTTCTGCACTAAGCCCTGAGTTGCAGCTGATGAGGTGGAAGATGTAGCACCTAAGTGCCACATGTGGAAGCGCCAGGCAATGCTGCTCCTACTGATCCAGCTGAGTGGGGCTAGCTGAAGGTTCACTGGATTAAATTGTCCCAGATGTCCCTGCCTCCTTAGTGTAGTAGCAGGCTGGAGTGCTGCCCTTCATCATCACCCTGTGCTCCTCATCCTCTGAGGCACTGCTGGATTCATCATGTGCAGCCTCATCCACTGCGTCAAGGTCTTCATCGTCAACTGTATCCCCCCTTTCCTGTGCAAGATTGTGCAGAGCGTAGCAGACTACCGCTATCACAGAGACGCGATCCAGGGGGTACTGGAGTGCACTCTCTGAGCGGTCCAGGCAACGGAAGCGCATCTTGAGAAGACCGATGGCTCTCTCCACCACAGCCCTTGTGTAGGCGTGGCTCCTATTGTAGCGCTGCTCAGCTTCTGTTCTTGGATGGCAGAGAGGCGTCATGAGCCACCTTCTGAGGGGATAGCCCTTCTTGCCCACTAGCCAACCATCCAGCCGAGCCGGAGCACTGAAGAGTGTCTGAGGATGAAGGCGTCGTGGGAGCTGCCTGGGTATCTTGCACAAACTTGTAGAATCAGCATCCTGTGATCACACACTATCTGCACGTTCATGGAGTGGAAGCCCTTCCTGTTGACGAAGGCACCGGGCTCACCTGCTGGCGCCTTGATGGCCACATGTGTGCAGTCTATTGCACCCTGGACGTGGGGGAAGCCAGCAAAGGCCGCAAAGCCTCTGGCTCGCTGGGCCTGACTTGCCTGGTCGCAGCGGAAGTGGATGAAGGTCAATGCCCATCTGAACAGAGCGCCTGTAATCTGCTTGACACAAGTGTGGACAGCTGATTGGGAGACACCGCAAAGATCACCCACCGAACCCTGGAAGGAGCCAGAGGCATAGAAGTGGAGGACAACTGTGAGCTTCAGAGCTGCTGGCATGGGATGTCCACCCACACAGTTAGGGGAGATCTCAGGGCCAATCATCTAACAAATATAGTTGACTGTCTCCCTTAAGAGTCGGAGCCTCCTTCGGCACTGCACCTTGAGGTAGCTGCTTTGCCTCCTGTTACTTTGCCAGCAGGATAGTGGCGTCTTCTGTGGTCCCTTCCACCTTGAACAACCTCTTGGCCCTGTGACTCTTGTGCCTGTGCCTGTCCTCCCAAAGGTGGCTCCCCTGGAGGCTGATTGTCCACTCCTGGCCTCCTCCTTATTCTATCCCTCCCTTCCTCCTCAGAGGAGCTACCTCTAGTGGAGATGTCAGAACCCATACCCAGGCTAAACGGAGGCCTCCGGAAAGCTGCAGTCTCGATATAGATTACTGTCTACAGGCTGCTGAGCTGAAGCTTCAAAGTACACAAAAAGCTCTTGGAAATCAATGTGAACTGCTAACAATCACACAGGCAAGTTTAAAACAGTTTCTGCATTAAATACTTCATGAAAAACATGAACAACCCCTCTCAGTCCACATATCCCGCCGGTGCATGAGTTTTGATAAAAAATCACCTACCTGCCTGCCCATTGGACCTGTGCGCGGAGCCGAAGTTCGCACGGGCCCCTCAAAATATTTGTTCATTGGCAACTTAAGGGCCTTAACAAGGCCTTTAATTAATGGCGGGCACACATCCCGCTGCATAGCGCACCCGCCGACCAAAATATCGCAAAGCCGCGCGCTGATGTTGGGACACTTTAAGCGCTGACGTGCGGGCTCCACCACCTACACATCAGCCAGAAAATTCTGCCTCCCATTTAAATTATTGAAAATGGTCTTTCAAAACAATACAAATTTTTTTGTGTTGGATTGGGATACAGCCACGCTCAGTGCTTCCAGCCCTGGGCTGCAGCAAAGAAGACGTGGCCCTGAAAAGCAAGAACCTACAGCCCTTGAGCACCGTTTGGTTGCTATGGAGGCCTCCACCCCGCCGGCTTGGTAGGCAATGGCAATGGTGATCAGTGCCAAAGTTACACAGAAGAGGCTGGCCATCCAAAGCAGATAGAGGATGAATGATCTCATCCGTGCAGCCAGGGTATGGCGACCATTTCATCACTCTAAATTCACACACCCAATCCCATCACAAATTCACTGGCATCTCACACACTGCCAGTTCAAGGGACATAACCACCCTTTCTCACACACATACCCTCACACCTCCATCTGGCCTCATCTCCTCTGCCTCCTCAGCCCTCACCGTCTTGAGGCCACTTGCACAGATCAACAAGTGCCCCCACACACACCCTGGGATACCCTCCTTCCCCAATACAGCTTTTATCCTGGAACCTCTTCCCTTGCCTGAGGCCACTTCTGCCTCTTCTCTAAGCAAGACCTTGCCTTGCAACCATTGAAAAGCCACCCACATATGGCTGATCTGGTAGATGGTGGCCTACCCATAAGCCCCCCCTAAAACCAATGGGGTGCTGCCTGTGAAGCCTGGCTCTGATGGCTGAGAGTGCTGACTGAAGCAAGGCAGGCAAACAAACCTTGAAGCCCCATGCAAAGTACAGCTGCCAAATGCAAATCTTATAAATGCTGTTGTGAAAAGCGTCGGCATGTTTTCCCGCTGACGTGGGTGGACAATCCGGGGGGGTGCAGGGGGATGTGTCCATCAGGCTGTGTTACAATGAGATACCTGACATCCAATGGCAGGGAAACGGCCCCCTAAACCTCCTGCCCCTCACCTTGAACTTATGCCCCCTTGTGACTGACCCTTCAACTAAGGGGAACAGCTGCTCCCTATCCACCCTGTCCATGCACCTCATTATATTGTGGGAATCAAAAGCTAGGATGCAATAAGTGGGTGGAAAGGTGAATACCCCATGCCCATAAACCAAGGTAGGTGACCCACCAAAACAGAGGATGATTATAACCTGTGAAGTTTTGAAGTACATTCAAGCAGATAACAAGAATTTAAAACAAAAGAAAATGATATTACAATCCATTAAGGCAAAACACAAAGCAATCAATTACTGGTTTGAAAGACCAATATCAGGAAGGTTGAATGCTGTTGTTAAACATGAGACTGTGGTGTGCATGAATATAGAAAACCCACCAATGTCCTTGTGTCCAGTCACAATATCTAATAATACACAAGGTGGCTTTCAATATATTAAATGCAAAATCTGCTTTGGACTAATCAGAATCTGCAGGCAAGGAATGTTTATGTTTGGATGTTGTAGCTGTACCCTCAGCCATGGCAAGGTGAAAGTACTCATAATTTTGTTTTGCATATTTTACATGATGAGAACTCTGTGGCTACTTTAATATGGAGACAAGAATAAAATAATTAATCCCTTTCAAAATCTGCACAGTCCAGAGAAGTAAATATGATAGTATTGGTACTTCACCAACCAGAGCAAGGAGAGGGGCTGGATTATCCAGGAACAGGGGATCTATGAAGAGTGGAAAAGTGCAAAATATCTGAGTCACCTGGATGGCACTGGAGCACTGGCTGTAGCTCAAAGACAGTTCTCCTCTCAGACCTCATCTTATGTGTTTCGCCTGTTCAACAGAAGAATGCAGAATGTATTGCACATTAACTGGGAGCACAGCAAGCTCATCAGGCTGGATTGGACAACTGCTTTTGCTTTGCAACATTCATATGACTATGACTAGTGCTGTGATGACCTTGCAAAATTATTACTGCAGCCAAGAGAGAACTCGTGTTAATATAGCACCTTTCACAAGCTCAGGACATCAGAGAGTGCTTCAAAGGCCATAAATTACTCTGAAATGTACTCACTGTTCTAATGTGCAGCCAGTGTGTGCACAGCACGGCCCCACAAACAACAATGAGATGTAATGAGGAGCAATGTTGATTGAAAGAAAAATAATGGTCAAGTGTGACATGAGGAATATTTCCCTGATCTTTACGACTACCACAGAACCAAGGCTGGGAGAGTCATCACAAAAAACAGGTTACATGAGACCAAAAGAATTCCCCCCCACCACCCCCCCACCCTCCAGCCCCACCATTGCATTAAGTGTGGGAGCGGGCGTGAATAACTGTATTTTTCCCACCATCCGCAATGGCAGGTTTTCGCGCCATATCATCTGCTTCCCACCTCATTAATTATGCACGCATGGGAAACTCGCTGATTTCTGGCAGGCAGCCTCTGGTTCACCTGCTCCACTGTCAGCTCACCGGTTCCTCACTCCAGGCACCTTATTTAACGGCATCTATGCAGAGTTTTCTCAATCTCTCCAGCCCATAACTGCTACTGATACCACAGATGGCCTAAAGAAGGAAGAAGACAGCAGCCCACATGTTCAGTGACACCTCCCTCGAACACCTGCTGGATATTTTAGCGGTCCTCCATCATGTCTTCTACCCCCGTGATGGCTGCAGCAGGTCCATCAATCTCACCACTCCAGCTGGGGAGGTGGTGGGAGCAGTGGTCAGTGCTAACACTGTCCACAAGAAGTCAGCCACCCAGTGCAAAAAGTGGATGAATGATCTCATTTGTGCCACCAGCGTAAGTCAACTATCTCATCACTCTAAACTCACACACACTCACAAGCCCATCACACAATCATTGGGCTGTCACTCGCTGCCAATTCAAGGGACATCACCACTCACTCTCACACACACCTTCCCGTCTCCAAATGGCCCCATCTCCTCTGGAGATCATGTCCTCATCCTGTCCGTGGCTCCACTCACTGCCCACACATGCCAGGCATCCTTATCATCAACCCTAGTATGTGTCTTGCACACACTTTCTCCATCTGTCTTTATGCAAAACAAGCTCACACACAATAAAAGGGAGAGATCCCAGGCCAGGGGTGGAGTGCCGGAACTCAAGGTTCTCACAACATTTGAAAATCACGCTGGCAAGAGAGGACGTGGACTGTGCCTGTGGTGACAGTGAGGTTGGCGGCCAACACCCATGTCAGGATCCTGCACCAGCTCATCCTTCACCCAACCCTACTGTGAGTGCACTGTCCCATTTTTTATTCAGCTGGTATAACTGATTTCTTTTGTAGGCACCTCTAACAAGTGCCATAGGCCCTCACTCAGCCAGGCCTTAGCTCCAACCATGGGGACACCTCAGATGAGGAACCTGAGGACAGCACCTTTGAAGACCTGTCACAGCGCTCACCCACACCCTCCATCAGTGCAGAGACACATATTTTAGTGGATCTTAGTTCCAGGACAGCTTCGGGAACACAATCTGGTGAGCACAGCACACAATGTGCTCCACTGCAGGTGGGGGCAGAGACATCGAGGTCACTGACACTTGGGGGACTACTGGAGGCCACGATTCTGCTGAGTCCAAGTCTGCTGGCGAGCTTCATGACTCGGTGCTAAATCAATTGCTGAAGTTGTAGTGACAATCACAGGAACATCAGGAAGGGATGTCAGCTGTGTTCCTCAGATTGCAATGTACGATGGAGGAGCCCGTCCACATTCAATCTGAGGTCATAGTTCCGGGATGCCAACGCATCGAAGTCAACACTGGCAGGATGGCAGCCGCCATGGAAACCTTGGTCCGAGATATTGGTCCTGCACTGCTGCAGGATTAGCACTCCATCGCTGTAGCCCCTGTAGCATTCATCAATGCCAACATGAAAGGGATGCGGTGCACCCCGATCTCACTACAGGTTCGCCTTTTACTCAAGGAGTCAGCCAGAGGCTGTTTGGCACCCTTAGGCCATCCACCCAGGTGACTCCAGGAGTGTCCGGCCCATCGGAATCCCCTTTTCCTGCGACCCCATCACCTCCAGTTCCAGAGGCCAAAAAGGGTGCACCTGCCCCACAGCAGGACACCCAAAGCAGGCTGGGGCCCTCCAGGCCTCGGCCCTCCAGAGGACACCTGCCAAAGTCATCATAGATAGGGCGTAGCAGTCAGCAAGCTGCCTCCACCTCTGCTGAGGATTTACAAAGACCTAGGAGCACAACGGTGGCATGGGTGTACATAACGTGTAAATAATGTACACAAATATAAATAGAATCGCACCAATTCACATCTCTTTTGTATGCCTCTTTTTTATGAGGAGCTGGGTTGTTGTCAATCAGGTGCGATACTATGGTCCCTCCCCCCACTTGTCGCACATGAGGCTATCATGGGCCTCTCATCAAAGTAGTGTGCTTCCTTATCACCACAGCGTGTGCCCCTTTTGCACATCGTTCTTGACATCAGTGATGTCTCAACCTTAATGTTAAGACTGCTTGGGGAATTAACCTCCATCACATGCTTTGCAGGGTCATGTCACATTTATTCTTGGCTGTGTAAATTGAGGCAGAAGTGTTCTCCTATCTCATCTGCATTCTTCAAAGGTGAAAGTGCAGTGTACAAGGAGAGATGTATTCATGAGTGGAGAAGAGTCATATATTGTGCAACTCCATGCTTTGTCTGTATCTTGGCATGGTTTTCAGGCTATGAGCCCATACTTAGAGCTCGTGTGTGCTGCTGTCAGCCAATTGTGTTTCAATTTCAGAGTGTACATCTGCTAAACTCACCAGTAAGTGGGAGGTCCTTGAAACCTCAAGGTGACAAAGCTTGGCCCCTCTCAGCCACATTATTGTCCTGATGCTCAAACGTCCAACCATGTCTCCCACCCTATAGTTATGTGTCTGGCGGGGAAAAGGCTCTCATCACAAACTAGGGATAAAGAGCTGTGCATCCCCTCACCTGAGCACTCGCTGAGGTCACTGATACTAATTCCAAATGGTGATTTCTAGCAGACAATAGAGGGTTTGAGCAGGCTCTGGAAGGGTACATGGTTTCTTTGGACAATGTGCAGTGGAGCAATGGGAAAGGAACGAGAATGTGGAAGCTGAAGTGTGCTCTTCATTAACAGTGACGCGTGCCCTTGAGGGCTTCATAGTGTGTGTGCATTTTGGACATGGCAAGGGCCAGGCCTGGCCATGAGGGAACAATGTCTGTGTTAAATGATGCTGCGTTAATGTCTGGCAGGTAAGTGTTTTATTTCATCATGCTCAGGTGGTCCACATCCACATCAAGCTGAGGATAAATGCAGCCCAGGATCCTAACTGAGAGTGCCGAATGTCAGTGTGATTTAGAAGAATGCACCACAGCTGACTGAGTCATTTCTAAATGGATTCACAGCAGCAGGACGCCATCGACTGCCTTGCCCCAAGTGTGAATTACCTGATTCACCATCGATGTTATACAGGGTAAGCGGAATTTTCCCAGAATTGCACTACGTGTGGTAGCAGGTGGGCAAAATGAAGTCCTACCCACTGACAAAAATGGTGGGTTTTCACGCAGTATCACCCCGAGCCTGCCTCATTATTCATTCATTCCCACAAAACACGCCATTTCCATGGTGGGTGGGCTCTCATTCGCCCTCCCGCCATCACCCCACTGTTACATCATGCCATCCGCCATCTATAAAAGGCAGCCACCAGCAAAGCGCTCATCACCACCAGCTCACCACCGCTGCCCGGGAGGCAGGGCCAGCAAAGGAAAAAGGACTGCAGTCTCCTGTTCAGCAACCGGTCCCTTGAGTGACTGCTGGATGCTTTGGAGGCCTGCCGGGATGTGCTGTACCCCCGCTCTAGCCGCAGGATGGGTAGCAATGTCACCAACCCAGCTTGGGAGGTGATGGTAGCGGTGGTCAGCGCAAATGCCCTGCAGAGGAGGACGGTCACCCAGTGCTACAAAAGGATGAATGATCTCCTCCGTGCCACTAGGGTAAGTCACTCTTTTCATCACTCCCAACTCACACACTCACAAACCCATCACACATCCTCAGGGCCCTCACTCACTGTCAGTGCAAGGGACATCACCAATCACTCTCTTACACACACCATCATAGTCTTCATCCCATCCATGGGACCACTCACCACCCACACAGGCCAGGCACACATCATCTGGCCTGGCAGGCATCCTGCTTACACGCTTCCCATCTCTATCCATGCAGGACAAACTGGCACACAACACGGACAGGTGGAGGGATGCCAGAGATCAAAGTTCCGACAGAATATGAAAACAGAACCATCCAGCTGGCCGGCAAACCGGGACCAGTCTTATGCTGATGGTGAGGTCGGTGCTGCTCTATCAAGTGAGGATCCAGCAATGCAACATCCACCAGACATGATGTGTCCTCTTTCACAGGCCACTGCCATGCATTAATTATCTCCCCTTGCTTTCGCAGGCACATCTGCCAAACAGCCGACAGAGTCCATGACCCAGGGCCTCCAATCAAGTTCTGAAGAGACCTCTGAAGAGGAATCTGAAGGCCTACTCCCTGAAGTCCAATCACAGTGCTCACCCACACTCTTTACCAGCTCAGAGATACACACCTCGGTGGGAACTAGCTTTAGCATAGCCTCAGGATCACAATCTGGTGAACACATTGCACTTTCTGCTCCACAGCAGGCAGAGGCAGGGACTTCCCAGGTCTCCGGCACGGAGGACTGCTGGAGGACAGAACATTGCTGAGTCCGAGACAGATGATTAGCCTCTGGACCCGGTCATGTCACAGTTGCTGGAGCTGCAAAGGCAAGCTTGGGAACATCAGGAAGGGATGTTCGTTGCACTCCTCAGATTGCAAGGCACTGATGGAGGAGTCTGTCCACCTTCAGGCTGAGATGATGGTGCTGGCACTGCAAAGCACCGAGGTCAACGCTGGTAAGATGGCGGTCACCATGGAGACCTTGGTCCAGGACGTCACTCCTGCACTGCTGCATGGGGTTAGCTGCATCGCTGATATCATAGTTGGCCTCCAACAATGTGTACACGAGAGGGGTGCTAGGCAGCTCTCTCTCACTCCAGCTATCCCTTCCACTCAGGGAATCAGCCAAGGGCCCTTGGGCACCTATAGGGAGGAAGATCAGCAAGTGCACACTCCGGGGCCATCTACCCAGGTGACTGTGGGAGTGACTGGCTCATCCGAATCCCCTCTTCCTGTGACCTCCGCAGCTCCAGCTTCACAGATCGAGAAGGGTGCCCCTGTTGCACAGCGGGACCCCAAAAGCAGGCCAGGGCCCACCAAGTCTTGGACCTCCAGTGGACGCCCACCAAAGTCATCACAGACAGGGCATCACAGTCAGCAGGCTGCCTCCACCTCTGCTTTGGATGTCCAGGGAGCAGCAAAATATAGCAGCAGGGTTAGGAAAGTTAGGTAAAAGTAGTTGCACAGCCTGGACACGGATGCTGATCACTTGAACATAAAATTTACTATTGTCAACAAACTCCTAAGAATATCTCCTTGCTTGTGGCTCCTTGTTCTGATGAGCAAAGGTGTGAAATCTTTCTGTTCAAGATAAAAGGCAGGTTTCTCAGTCCAGGGCTTCTTCCCTGTGCTCTGTGCAGCCTTCAGACCACAATGATGGTCAAGCCTCACACTCTCTGGAAACATTACTGATGCCTGCACCTCGGTGGTGCTGGTTATTGCCGCCAGAATGTAGTGGACAGGCACCACAGAGTTCTCTCATACTCTCTGTGTGCTCTCAGCAACTTTAAGGTGGGGCTGGCCCTCATCACACCAGCACCTGCGACCAGTGATGCTGTGCACCAGTTCCTGAAGGGCTGAAGTGCTGAAGGTGGACACAGCATCAGGTACATCTAAGGTTTCATGGCTGCGTCTCTGAGATGGCCCTGATCATGGAGCGCAAGCGAGCTGCCCTCAGCCAGACAGGAGTCAGACATTCTCAAAGGCTATGCAAAGATTTATAGAGTGTCCTCACTGCATGTTGTCATCATTCTCCTGCGATCGAGTGACTATTAGGGCCTCCACTGCATCTCCATGACAGGAGCATTCTCACAAAGTATATCGGCACTACTATAAGCTAGACTGGAGTCAAAAGTTCACAACCGTGATGTAAGGATTGATGGGGACCCCTCATTGCACGTCATCATCATCATCCACAAATCTGGCAGTTATGAGGGCCTCCCAAACATGCCTGCCTCATCTGGCCAGTGCGAGAGCCTCATGCCTATTATTGTCACCACTGAGGACACCCACACCCTCATCCCCGTCTGCATCATTGGAGGAGACATGCGAAATGCACAAAGTTGTGTGCCATGCAGAAGATGACATTCGTGACCTCATGGATGCATTTGTGGGTGGCAGATTGTGAAATCCCACAAAGGTCACCTGTGGAGACCTGAAAGGAGCCACTGGCATAGAAATTGAGTGCTGGGGTCACTTTCACAGCCACTGGCAGTGGATGCCCTCCATGTCCCCTTGGTGCCAAGTCCTGCAGTAAGTGTCAGATGTGAGCCACCCGGTCCCTAGTCATGCACGGTCGTCGGCGGCACTGGTTCTCAGTCATCTGCAGGAATGGCAGGCAGCGTCTATAGACCCTGGGTGTCGCTAGACGCTGACCAGCTACAGCTCACTGTCACACCTGGGCAGCGTGTGCAGGAGCCCTGCTGCCCCTTCTTCTTGAGGTTGCTGCTTCAGCCTTTGTGCGGCCAGGTGCCTCAGTCGCTCTCTCCTCCATCTTCTATGGTCTCTGTAGGCCATCAGGCATACAGCTAGGTCACCGGGATCCATTATCCTGAAGTGGTCCTCCTGCAGCATGAAGGAGAGGGTGTGGTTATCATGGTTGTATTTAGCACCTTTCCTGGCCCTGTGTGACTGCCCCTTATAATTTCCCGGAGAGTGCTGGTCACCCCTCAGATGGCCACAGATGAGTGCGCTGCATGGCTGCCCTGTCAACCTGTGACATGGGGGACACTGGTCCTAACTAGGATGCTGAGATTGCAAGGGGATGTGAGCACCTCCAGCAGTGACTGCTACATGGCCAGCATTGGCGAGGAGATTGTACAACATGTGCAGTCCAACTGCTCCACAGCCCAATAAAGTGATGGGGGACTCAAACTCCGTGCTGGGGGGTGGGGGGCAGAGGGGTAGGTAAGGTATGAAGCACTTGGTGGCCCTTTGATGCCTCCGCATTGCTTGCATGGACAGGCAGGCTAGGAGCCCAGCCCCAATCATATCACTGCGGCTGCGCCTGATCTGTCTTAGTTGCAGAGGCATGGTCAGTTTATACAGGTGTCCCTAATGCGTGGCCGCACCCCTCACTTACCCTGCCCCCCACCTCAATTTCCTGGATGCAGCACCAGGGCAGCACTTGACCCCCCACCCACCAACAATGGTCGCCTCCAAGGCTGGCCAGCACTTGCCACTGGACACCACCCACCACCCCCCCCACCCCACCCCGCCCAGCAGTCACCTCCAGGGCCAGGCATCAGTTGCCCCCAACGCCCAGCGCCCCTGAGGCCTATAAACAACAGACAAGCTGTGGAGAATGCTGCTGCTCACTCACATCAGGTCCCCAAAGTGAAGGCCACCAAGTACACGTCGCTGCGTGCTGCTGTTAAACATATCGGCTGCTGACGTGGATGGACAATACGGCGGGGTTCTAAGAGCCTGGCAGGGTGGCCTTTTAATTATATGCTGATCTGTTATAATTAGCACCCCGCTGGCCAATGGCAGGGAATACGGCCCGCCGTCGGCGAGCTGAGCAGACGATCGTGACCTGCCTTCAAACTGTCAAGAAGCAGGTCGCACCATATTTTCCACGCACGCCACCTACCACGCCCACTGCCAGCAGGCTCGGAAAATTCCACCCAGCGTGTAGTTCTATTGCTTCAGATGGCTCTCCTTGAGGAGCCTTGTCACACAGCTACGAGACCGACAGATCCTGGCTCTTGTAGGGTGCTATCACAACTGGGATGCTGGAGAAAAGCTTGAAGAGGCAGCACCTTCTGACGTCTGATGCCAGGACGCATTCCTCCAGTTAGCATGTCCATTTCATTAAGGACACTTGCTGCTGAGGGTTCAAAGGATCAGGACAATGTGAGCCTAATGTGTAATATTCACTCTCATATCGAAGTGCATGGGTAAAACAAGAGAAATTGCAACACTGAAGCTCATACTGGCCCATGACGGAGGGATCTTGTACAAGAGGGTACTCTCTGCAACTCGTCATCCTTCTGGTGGAATCTGGTGGCTATCAGGGCCTCATGCACATGCCTGCCTTGTTTGTCTCGTGCTATGGCCTCTTTCCTTGCAGCCTCGGCTTCCTCGAACTCATCACCTTCAGCCCCTCTGGGGACTGCACTGGAGTGCTCCGTCTGATCTGTCCAGCTATTGGGATCGCATCTTTAGGATCCCTATGGTGTGCTCCAATAATGCTTGGCTAATGCCATGAGCCTCACTGTACCTTCTCTCTGCAGGAGTCTGAGGCTGCCGCACCAGCGTCATCAGCCACATCCTTTGTGGGTGCCCTTTGTCACTGAGGAGCCAGCCCTGGATCCTGTGTGGTCCCTCGAAGATGTCCTGGATCTTCGATCTACTCAAGATCTATAAGTCATGGATGCCTCCTGGGTATCTGGTGCAAACCTGCATGATCAGTTTCTTACGCTGACAGACCAGCTGTACATTGAGTGAGTAGTAGCCTTTCCAGTTTATGTATTGCAGTGCCTGTTGCCAGGAAGTTTTTATAGCCACGAGTGCAGCCAACGGCATCTTGCACCTGTGCGAATCCAGAAATCTCAGCAAAGTCCACTGCTCTGGCATCCTGGCTTACTTGATCTCTGTTGAAGTTGCTGCGACTGTGGGCCTTGGCAAAAAGGGCCTATGTGACCTCATGTATGCTTTTATGTGTGGATGCTTGCAAAATCCCACAGAGGTTCCCAGTGAAGCACTGGAAGGAGCCACTGGTGTAGAAGTTCAAAGCAGCCATTACTTGTACAGCCATCAGCAATGGATGACCTCCCAGTCCCTGTGGTGCCAACTCCTGGAGAGTGTGGCAAATGTGAGTCACCAGATCCCTGGATATGCGGAGTCGTTGGCAACACTGGTTCTTGTTCATCTGCAGATAAAACATGCCAGTTCTGTAGACCCTGGGTCTTGCGAGCTGCCTACACACCACGTCTCTTTCAGCCTCGATTCCTGCTGGCCCTTGGTCTTGAGAGTCTTGCTCCTCCCTTTGGCATCCCTCTAATGGCCAGCCAGCATGAAAGGTTTGCTGCAGAACTCAGCGCTGCCGGGGCGGGGGCAGAAGGAATGCAAGCGCAGGAGTGTGCACATGCGCATGCAGTAAAAGCTCCCTGAGGTACAGAGCTATCTCAGGAAGCTGAAGAATTTTGAAAATGAAAATAAAGAATTTTTAAAAAGCTTATAACATTTCCCTGCTAATGTAACTCTGTCACATGAGCAGGGACATGTTAGAAATCAGTTTGAATTTTTTAAATTTTATTTTTAATCACGAAACAAAACCTCATCCCACCCATGGGTGAAGTTTTGCTAAAAATCCAAAGGCCTCTTGGCCTTTTTGCCTGCCTGCCAACTGGAAGGTTGGACGGGCAGCTAAAAAGTTCATTTAATTATTACTTTAATGGCCTTAATAGGCCTGTTAGCTGTTGGCGGGTATGCTGCCGACTCCAACGCTCACCCTCTGACCGAAATATCGCGCGAGTGCACAGTGACGTTGGGAAGCTTGCCCGACATCATCGCGAATCATTGTACGCTCATTTGGATTGGGCGCCCGATGAGTGCAATATTCTGCCCCAAGAGTTTATTAAGAAATTAGTTGCCTTTGATATGGGGCTAGGATTACAAGTGTTTGTTTTTCTAAGTGATTAAGTACTTGAAGGGATCTAAATTTATTGAATGGGCTTTTTATCAATGAGTATTTTTTTTGTATAGTGAAGTCTGCAATAGACACTTAGAACTTTATTTCATCTCAGGGTGGCTCTGAGGCCTTCCCATGATATGAAAGTGAGTGAGTTGGCATAGAGAGTGTAATGGCAGAGGGTGGTGGGTGGGGGGGCCATGAGTTGACATAAGTTGGCACTAAGTTGGTAAAGGAGCTGCAACAGGGCCATGGTGATGAGTGGGAGAAGCATGTCTTGGCATGAGTTGGCACCCAGTTTTATCGGGATATAAGGGGCCATGGAGGGTGGTTGAGAGACAGAGGGTGGTATGAAGGATGGCTGCGGACTTGCAAACCTTTCAGGAGGACAGTAGAAGTATTGATCATGTGACCAAAACTGTCTTCAGATAACAAATCTTATACCCCAAGCACCAGGGAGAAACCAGTCAGTCTGAAACCAACAGGACAAGAGGAACCATTCATTCAGCCAGGAGAACAGAACCATGCAGAACAATCAGTCGGCTCAGGCAGTGTGAAGGGGACTAATTCATCTTCACCCGTAAATATTCGCCTTTACCAAAAAATCGGCCATAACCTTGTCTGGCAATCCAAAGACTTCCAATGTCCATTCATCTTCAAAGAATCACAAGAGA
This sequence comes from Carcharodon carcharias, assembly GCF_017639515.1. Taxonomy (NCBI): domain Eukaryota; kingdom Metazoa; phylum Chordata; class Chondrichthyes; order Lamniformes; family Lamnidae; genus Carcharodon; species Carcharodon carcharias. Next base: position 132,405,951 of record NC_054477.1, on the reverse strand, counting down.
GAACCTATCCATACCTGCACTGTATACACCTTAAAGGAATATCTGAATCACAATATGATTTGCTTCTTGTAGCCTGTTAATATTCTAGCTACATGCTTTGTTCTCTAGGATCCACCTTTACTTCTGTATGTTTGTCTGTGTGTATGAGCGAACGAATGTTTTGCACTGTGTTTACATTTTGGGGTGTTATGTAAATGAACATAATCATATTTTCTGATTTAAACTTACCAAAAGCCTGTGCCATGTCTATTACTAAAAGCCACAACACTAAAAAGGTGAAGCACTCCCTCTAAACACTTATCTTGTTGCAGATACCCAAGAGGGAAAGAGAAAGGAGAAAAGTTATTCCACCAACTCTCTCCATCCCTAACACAGTGCGCTGCAATTAAATGCACAAGGTAGATGACAGATGGGTAGTTTGCCAGGGTTAGGAGTTACGTAGACTTCCACTATGATGATTTCAATTATTTTTCATCAGAACCATTATCTTTTTTTTTTCAACTGTAGTATCCTGGCAGCAAAGGCAGAGAATTGTCAACATCAGCACCCATTAATAATAAAGTCCTATTTCTGGCATAAAAGTTGACTATTGTTCATTTAAATACACTCAGATCAATTATATTTACAGATGTATGCTCATATACAAAGCACATAGAAGGGGCCATACAAAGGAAAATTAGAACCTGGAATGCTATGTTATTAATGTCATAAAATATATTAAAGTTTGAGATTTAAGTATTGTACTTTAGCTGTTGATATAATTTGTTTCTGTGTATGTTTATTATCCATAAGTGCAAATATTTCATAGGTTAGCTTGAAATATGTGATCTGTTCATGTACTGATTTTATCTCCATCAGAAAGATCAGGAACAGAAAGTGGGCATCTTATGAATGTTCTCACACAACTCAACAATGAAAGGGTAATCGTTAGGTGAGACACAAGGGCCAGAATTTTTCCCTCAACGGGTGTGCTCAGCAGGAGCATGTGGGGCTGGTCGGGAAGCCAACCGCCGCCTACAATCAGCTCCGCAACGCCATTTTAAGGCCTGCCCAGCGTAAGACACGACAGCGGCGACAGCAAGAAGGGGCAGTTGGAGAGCAAGATCTCATTGTCTGCCTGGTCCAATGGTGACCCAATGGCCAATTCAAAAGTGGCCACGGCAGCCATTCAAAGGATATCAGTGAAGCATTTGCATCTCGTGATGGAGATGGTAGCGGGTGAACACGACAGGCAGGAGGGCAGGTTGGTGGCGCAGTCGGTCCCGTGATTTTCTGATGAGTATCTCGCTGCCCTCCTGGAGGAGGCGGCAGCACAGAGAGAGATCCTTATCCCCAGGGATCGGAGGAGAAGGGGCCCCCACCTCACTCAAAATGCCTGGGAGGCATCCAGGCTGAGCTCCCATGATGTGGTGAGGCGCACATGAGTGCAGTGACACAAGCGCTTCAATGATTTCCTGTAGTCGGGAAGGGTGAGTATCGTGTTGGCACAGGTCACTTAGCACAGCAGTTAAAAGCTGCCCACCCCGCCCCCTCCTTGGACCTCAGATGTCTTAGAGTGTGAGTGGGAAATGTCAATAAGGCAGCATCTGGGCAAGGGGGTGAGCCCTGGCTACTTGGAATGAGTGTCATGCGGCTCCAGGCTCACGAATCGGCTGAGCACTGCAAGGTATTCCTCAGGTTGGGTTGGCCAGGCTGCAATGGTGCTGCAGGTATAGGGTGGACTAATCAATGCTCCTCTCTCCTTTCAGGAGAAGATATTCTAGAACTATGCTAGAGGTTGCAGACTGGCGGTGGAGTGCCCCACCTACTCATCCTCACTCAGTATGAGCAGGATGCCCTGCAGCTGGACACTATGCACCTAGGTCAACCGGCCACGGTGAAGTTGGGGTGCCACAGGGAGGTACAAATGCAGATAAGGCCAGAATGTCTGTAATTGCAACCATTCCACTGTTGTCTCTATATTGATATGAGCCTCGAACATGGAATTCCCATTGACAATGGAAAGACGAGAGCATCCTGATCTGGGTGCCAGGCATGCACAGTAACAGTGCAATGACTTCAACTAATGACAATTCCTTGTTTTTCCTTTCAGGCTCACCAGCAGCCCATCAGGATGAGGACCCTAAAGGCCCACCACTGACCCCAGAGGACAACAACCATTGAACCGCACCTGCATCACACCTTCTCAGCCAAGCAGACACCAGAGCACGTACTAGTGCCTTGGTGGGCACTAGATCAGCGGCTAGTATCTCGGTGCACATTGTTGAGGGCACATCACACTCGCTTGAGGTGCAGGCGGAGGCAGAGTGCATCCAGGGTGCTGGCAGTCGGAGGACTGCTGGGGACCAGGAACATACTCAGTCGGTGACAGATGATGTGCCTCTGGAGTCGCCCCTGAGGCAGAAGATGCTGGAAGTCCAGCAGGGTGTGCAGAAGGATCTGGCGGAGATACATGGGGGAATGCGTGCCATGGTCTCCATTGTGGAGGAGTCCTTGCAGAGTCTGAGCAATGCAATGACCCTCACAGCTGAGTGCAGTACCTCCTCCATGGAGAGAGTGGCAACTCTCATGGAGAGGCTGCACCAGGAGCTGAATCAAGGATTCCTGGGGATGCACTTGGACCTGCAAGCCCTCACACCACAAATAGCCTCAGATGGTCACGTTCAGTGTAGGAGATGGATTGGGCACCCAGTATCCCAGCTAGGTGTCCGTCCATCCATGGTGAGCATGGAGGTCCAAAGTGACCTGATGTTGGCACACGGGCTGCCTGTTGCCCCTGTGGGCTCCTCTCAGGGCGCCCCAGATGATGGCAGCAGCTCATCCACCCCTTTGCCAGTGACCGTGGCATCTGATGAGGCTGCGGTGACTGGGGAGATGCCAGCCACTCCCTCCCAGGCGAGGTCAGCACAGGCTCCACGGGCCAGAGGACACCTGCCAAGGTCACCAAGGCCAACAGGACAGCAGAGTGAGCAGGCTGTCTCCAATACCAGTGCCAGCGAGGGGAGAGCACCCAGACGTAGCACCGGCAAGCAAAAGCTTAAAGCACCTTAAACACAACAGGGGCTGGTGATTTTTTCCCCCCACTTTTTGTTAAATGTTCATTGGTGTGATGGATAACACCTATCAATTTCATTTCTATTATCTATCCCAGGCACCACATCATTAAATGTGTTTGTGTTTAACAAGGCTCTGGGTGCTACATTTGTTCTGCAGGTGCATGGTAACCCATGATGTTATGAGTGACTTGTTTGTCATTGAACATTATTGAAATGGCACATAGTGCATGTTGTTCATCAAGCAAATGTTCCTGTCACGTATCGAGTATGGAGCCTGCAGCCCTGGCATGTGGTGGTGATTCTTATTTGGTAGGCGTCCCCCCTTTCCAGTGCCAGATTGTGGAGAGCCCAGCATGCAACCACAATCAGTGACATATGATCTAGGGATATTGGAGTGCGCCCGCGGAACAGTCCCGGCATTGGAAGCGCATCTTGAGAAGACCGATGGTTCTCTCTACCACCGCCCTTGTGGGGGCACAGCTCCTATTGTACCCCTGCTCAGCTTCTAATCTTGGATGGCGGAGAGGCGTCATGAGCCACCTTCTGAGGGGATAGCCCTGGTCACCCAGCAGTCATCTATCCAGCCAGGCTGGAGCACTGAAGAGCCTCGGCACCTGGGAGTGTCTCAGGATGTAAACGTCATGGGAGCTGCCTGGGTATCTTGCACAGACTTGCAGAATCCGCATCCTGTGATCACACACTACCTGCACGTTCATGGAGTGGAAGCCCTTCCTGTTGACAAAGGCACCCGGCTTACCCACTGGTTCCTTGATGGCCACATGTGTGCAGTCGATTACACTCTGGATGTGGAGGGAACCCAGCAATCACTGCAAAGCCTCTGGTTCACTCTGCCTGGCTGGCCCCGTCCAAGCAACAGTGAATGAAAGTCAATACACACCTAAACAGAGCATCTGTCACCAGCTTGGCACAACTGTGGACAGCTGATTGGGAGACTCCACAAAGGTCACCCACCAACCCCTGGAAAGAGCCAGAGGCATAGAAGTTGAGGGCCTCTGTGACCTTCGGCGCCACTGGCAAGGGATGTCCACCCACACAGTTGTAGCTGATCTCAGGGCCAATCACCTGACAGATGGAGGTCACTGTCTCCCTTGAGAGGCGGAGCCTTTTTCAATATTGCACCTCAGACATATTGAGGTAGCTGCATCACTGCCTGCAGCATGATAGTGGCATCTTCTGCGGCCCTTTCCGCCTTGGACTTCCTGTTGGCCCTGCGTTCCTTGTGCCTGCGCCTCTCCTCCCTGGGGGCTGTATAGGGACACCTGGCTTCCTCCCCCTTCTGCCGTCTCTTCCTCCTCAGAGGAGGTGCCTCCAGCGGAGACCACAATCCCCATTATCAGGGTAAGGGAAGGTTGTCTGATGCCTGGAAGGACCCATGTGGTATAACTCCTTCAGAGTCCTGAACTGAAGCCTCTTATTTCTGTCAAAGCAGCTCTGAAGCAAAATGAAGGTGTCCTGTTCACACAAGCAAGCAGCAGCAACTTATAAGCTAAAGTACAAACAGTTCACATTAGCGAGCCCGCTCACCCCTCTTGTCCCGCCCGTGGATGAGGTTTTTGAAAACATGGCCTACCCACCTACTCGTTGTGCCCGTGCGACGCCCTGAAAATCGCATGGGCTACGTAAACTCCAAGGTAATTGGTGTCTCAAGGGCCTTAATTGGCCTGTTAATTAATGGCAGGCGCGCCTTCATCTTCATCGCGCGCCCGCCTAGCGAAATATCGCGAGGGTGCGCGAAGATGTCGGGACGCATGCCCGACGCCATCGTGTGTCATAGTATACTCGGGCGTGTTGGGCGCGTACCCACATGCCCAATATAAAATTCTGGCCAAGAGTTACATCCTAGTCACTCCAACCCAGCCTTTTGTAATGATCTTGAGTAAAGTATTCCGGGACAAGACTCAAAATGTAACTAAAGCGATATATGAATGATCCAATGTTATTACACCATGTAAGGTTTTCTTATTTCATTCATACCTGCCTATTTTAATCTTTTCAATTCTTTTTTAATTTTTAAAGAAATTAACTGATTTATCAAAATGTATTAAAACTGACATTTTCACTAGTGATTGGAATTCTGAGTTGTGGTAGGTGGTGTGCATCAATAAAATTTCATACACATCAATGTGGACGCTGATGACAGGTTATTAAGCAATTAGCCAACATGTCATTTGCCAAAGTGTAGTGAAACCCAAGCTAGCTATTTTGAATAAAAAGTAACATCCCCTTACATTAGGACTCATCCAAAGCAACCTGCTATTTATTCATTTTTCCAAAAAAAAGGTTTATCCTTCGATTAAACGAAGAATAGTGTCAACTAAAATACAAGCCTTTATCATCATGTTGTCAGTTTTGTTGTTTATTCACAGGGGTAATGCCATTAACTAAAACAACCAAGCTTACTTCTATAATCATCATTCTGTTGCACAGGCAATTTTTCTTTCCTTTGTATCCAGGCACAAAGCAGAAGAAAAGTCAATAGAGACACATAAAGTGGAATGTTCTGCCTGAGTACGGGAGGAACATCTGATCTTATGTTCTTTTTTTCCTGTTTTTGACAAGTGTGCTAGCATATTGTCCTTGAAAAGTGATACATGCTGGAATCAGATTGAGTGAAGATCTCTTCTGTTGTTAGCATTGAGAAGCCTATTTGAATTAAATTCACCATGCCTGTGCTGCCTGTCTGGTGCCAGGGTTCGGGATTCAGGGCTAGAGAGCAACTTGCAGTGGGAGGGGGAGGATCCAGTTGTTGTGGCCCATGTAAGTACCAATGATATAGTTAAGACTCAGAAAGAGGTTCTACATTGTATGAGGAAATAGGCACTAAATTAAAAGGCAGAACCCCCAAAGGTCTATGAATTATTACATGAGCCTTGTGCAAATTGGCATAGGGTAAACAAACTTAGAGAGTTGAATACATTGCTCAAAGACTGGTGTGGGAGAAATGGGATCTGGATTGTGGGACACTGGCACTAGTACTGCTGCCAGTGTGAACTCTACTGTTGGGATGGTCTACACTTGAACTGTGCTGGGACCAGTGTTCTAGCGGGCTGCATAACTAGGGAAGTGGAGATGGTTTTAAATTAAATATAGGGGACAAGGGATCAAATTTGATAAGATGTGGTAAATTAAAGAGTAAAAACAAGGCAAGGGAGAAAGGTATTAATTTGGGAAAAGATAAACAGACCATGACAGGAAGGGGTAAAGAATACAAATCTAGGGGTAAATCAGCAGATAAGGCTAGAAGTTACAAAAATAATAAAAGAACAAAACTAAAGACCCTGTATCTGAATGCATGTAGCTTTCAAAAGAAAACAGATGAACTGATAGCTCAAATAGAAATAAATAAGTACGATCTGATAGCCATTACAGAAACATAGCTGCAGGATGACATTGATTGGGACCCGAATATTGAAGAGTACATGACATTTAGGAAGGACAGGAAGCTAGGAAAAGGTGGAGGGTAACAATTAACGATGGTATTAGCACAATAGAGAGGGATGACCTGAGTTCAGGAAATCAGTATGTAGAAGCAGTTTGGGTAGAGATGAGAAAAGATAAAGACAAGGCCCTTGTGGGAGTGGTGTACAGCCCCCATAACAGTAACCACATGGATGAGATGAGGAATTAATAAAATGCTTTGGGGAGCAACCAGAGAACAAACTGTACTCGACCTGATATTGTGCAATGAGATAGGATTAATTAATGACCTCATAGTGAAGGCAGTCCTAGGTAGCAGCAATCATAATATGATTGAATTTTACATTCAATTTGAGGAAGAGTTTGTTAAGGGTATGTTAAACCTAAACAAGGGCAATTATGACGGCATGAAATTAGAGCTAGCTAAAGTGAACTGGCAAATTAGATTAAGGGATAAGTCACTGGAGATGCAGTGGCAGATATTTAAGGGGATATTTCAGAATATCAAAAGATACACTCAAACAAGAAAGAAAACTTCCAAGGGGAGGACTCCCCCATCTATGGTTAACTAAAAAAGTTAAAGATAGTATCAAACTTAAAAAAAAAGCACATAATTGTGCAAAGGTGGGTGGCAGATCATAAGATTGGACAGAATATAAAAAACAGCAAAGAATAACTAAAAGATTAATAAGGAAGAAAAAGTACAAGAGAAAGCTAACTTGAATATAAAGACAGATAAAAAGAGTTTCTATAGATACTTAAAAAAGAAGAGTTAATAAAGTGATTGTTGACCCTTTAGGAAGTGAGTGTGGGATTTTCCAGTCCCTCCCACAACGATTCCCAAAGTGGGTGGGACCTGAAAATCCCACCCTAATTCTGGGGAATTAATAATGGAAAACTAGGAGATAGCAGATGAATTGAACCAGTATTTTGCATTGGTCTTCACTATAGGGGATACAAGTAACATCCCAGAAATAGCTGTAAATCAAGAGATGGATAGGAGGGAGGAACTCAAGAAAATTACAATTACCAGTGATGTGGTACTGAGCAAATTGTTGGAGCTGCAGGCTGACCAGTCTCTGGGTACTGATGGATTTCACCCTTGGGTCAGAAAAGAAGTAGCTAATGAATTAGTTGATGTATTGGTTTTGATCTTCCAGAATTCCCTAGACTCAGAGATGGTTCCAATAGATTGGACAATAGTAAATTTAACTCCAGTATTCAAAAAGGGAGAGAGACAGAAAGCAGGGAACTATAGGCCAGTTAGTTTAACACCTGTTTTAGGGAAATGCATGTTGAAAGCTATTATTAAAGGTGTTATAACCAGGCACTTAAATAAAGTCAAGGTTATCAGGCAGAGTCAATATGGTTTTGTGACAGGGAAATCATGTTTACCCAATTTTTGGAGTTCTTTGAAGAAGTAATTTAGGCTGTGGATAAAGCAGAACAGTGGATGTACTGTACTTAGAATTTAGAAGCCATTTGATAAGGCACCAAGTTAAAGCTTATTGTGGAAAATAAAAGTTCATTGTGTAGGGGGTAATATATAGGCATGAATAGAAGATTGGCTAACTAACAGGAAACAGAGAGTAGACATAAATGGGTCATTTTCTGGTTGGCAAGATGTAACGAGTGGTGAGCCAACAGGGATCAGTGCTGGGACCTCAACATTTTACAATTTATATTAATGACTTGGATGAAGGGATTGAAGGTATGGTTGCTAAATTTGATGATGATACAAAAATATATAGGAAGGTAAATTGTAAAGAGGTTATGAGAAGGCTACAAATGGTATAGATAGGATAGGTGAGTGGGCAAAGATCTGGCAAATGGAGTATAATGTGGAAATATGAGAAATTGTCTATTTTGGCAGGAAGAATAAAAAAGAAGCATATTATCTAAATAATGAGAGATTGAAGAGCTCTAAGATGCAGAGTGATCTGGGTGTCCTAGTGAATGAATCACAAAGGTTTGGCACGCAGGTACAGCTAGTAATTAGGAATGCTAATAGAATGGTATCATTTATTGTAAAGGGAATTGAATACAAAATAGTGGACTTATGCTTCAGTTATAATGGGCATTGGTGAGACCACATCTGGAGTTCTGTGCACATTATTGGTCTCTTAAACAAAACCAATTTAAAGAGGGATGTAAGTGCATTGGAAGCAGTTCAGAGGTTTACTGGAATATTACTTGGAATGGGTGGGTTGTCTTATGAGGACAGGTTGGACAGGCTAGGCTTGTATCCACTGGAGTTTTGAAGAGTAAGAGACAACTTGATTGAAACAGACCTGAGAGGTCTTGAAGGGTGTAGAAAGGTGAGCTGAGAGTGATTACCCTTGACATCAAGGCTGCATTTGACCAAGTGTGGCATCAAGGATCCCTAGCAAAATGGGAGTCAATGATGTTTGGAGCCATACCTAGCACAAAGCAAGATGGTTGTGGCTGTTGGCGCTCAGTCATCTCAGTTCCAGGACATCGCTGCAGGAGTTCCTCAGGATAGTGTCCTAGGTTCAACAATCCTCAGCTGCTTCACCAATGACCTTCCATCATAAGGTCAGAAGTGGGGATGTTCACTGATGATTACGCAATGATCAGCACCATTCTCAATTCCTCAGATACTGAAGCAGTCCATGTCCAAATGCAGCAAGACCTGGACAATCCAGGCTTGGGTTGACAAGTGGCACGTAACATTCATGCCACACAAGTGCCAGACAATGACCATCTCCAACAAGAGAGAATCTAACTATCATCCCTTGACATTCAATGGTTTTATCATCAGTGAATCCTACACTATCAGCATCCTGGAGGTTTACATTGACCAGAACTGAACTGGACTAGCTATATAAATACTGTGGCTACAAGAGTAGGTAAGAGGCTAGGAATCCTGTGACAAGTAACTCACCTCCTTACTCCCCAAAGCCTGCCCACCTTCTATAAGGCACAAGTCAGGAGTGTGATGGAATACTCTCCACTGCCTGAATGAGTGAAGCTTAACAAGACTCAAGAAGCAGGACACCTTACAGGACAAAACAAGCCATTTGATTGGCACCCCATCCAAAAACATTCACTCTCTCTACTACCTACGCTCAGTAGCAGCAGTGTGTACCATCTACAAGACACACTGCAGCAACTCAGCAACGCTCCTTAGATAGCCCCTTCCAAACCCACATCTGCTGCCACCTAGAAGGACAAACACAGCAGATGCTTGGAACCACCACCACCTGGAAGTTCCTCTCCAAGCCACGCAGCATCCTGACTTGGAAATATATCACTGTTCTTTCACTGTCGCTGGGTCAAAACCATGGAACATCCTCCCTAACAGCATTGTGGGTGCACCTACTCCACATGGACTGCAGCAGTTCAAGAAGGCAGCTCACCACCACTTTCCCAAGGACAATTAGGGATGGGCAATAAATGCTGGCCCAGCCAGTGACGCCCACATCCCATGAATGAATGAAAAAAAGTTTTGTCTTGTGAGAGAATCTAGAACTAGGGGTCACTGTTTAAAAATAAAGGTCCACCCATTTAAGACAGAGATGAGGAGAAATGTTTTCCCCAGGTGGTCATAAGTCTTGGAAACTCTCTTCCTGAAAAGGTGGTGAAAGCAAAGTCTTTGGAAATTTTTAAGGCAGAGGTTGATAAATTCTTGAGAAGCAAGGGGGCAAAAGGATATTGGCTGCAGATAGGAATATGAAGTTGAGGTTACAATCAAATCAGCCATGATCTTATTGAATGGTGCAACAGGCTCGAGGGGCCGAGTGGCTACTCCTGCTCCTAATTTGTACGCTCATGTGTACCTAAGTTGGACCAATCTCAAGTCATTTCTTAAATAGTAAAACATTGCCCAAAATTGGGTATGAATTGGCACTGAAGATGACAGTTCTCTTACACTGTAAATACGCTAAGCAGAAGTTACAACTTTTTGTCCTTTTTAAGTACACACACACTTTACTTTCTGCAATTTCTAGAATTTCATATAGCATCTTCCATGACCTCACATGTCCCAAAGAGCTTCACAGCTAATGAACTACTTTTGAAGTGTAAAGTCTATTGAATAGAAGTTACAATTTTGCCCATTTTAAGGATAAATGCACTTTACTTTCTGCAATTTCTAGAAGCATTTATAGCGTCTTTCATTACCCAGGATGTTCCAAAGTGCTTTCCAGCCAATGAAGTACTTTTTAAGTGTATTCACTGTTGGAAATATGAAATATAGCAGCTATTTTGTGCACAACAAAGGCCCAAAAACATGTATGTGATCGTCATGGAATCATATAGCCCAAAACGAGGCCTTTTGGCCGATCAAGTCTGTGTCTGATTTTCAAACAGCATTTCAGTTAGCCCCACTCCCCAGTTCTTCCCCATGTCTCTACAGCCTTTTCCCCTTCAAGTAATTATTTAAGTGCCTTCAGAAGACTACTATTGAATCTGCATCCACTAGCCCATCAGGCATTGCATTCCAAATCCTAAACATTCATTGTGTAAATAAGCTTTCCCTCATGTCGCCCTAAATCTGTGCTCCCTGGTTATTAACCATTCAACCATTGAAAACTGTTTCATTTATTTGCTCTATCTAAACCTTTTATGATTTAAACACCACTATCCAATCTCTTCTTAGCTTCTCTGCTGTAAGGAGAAAACCCCAATTTCTTCAGTCTATCCATGTAAGCTTGTTTCTTCATGCCTGGAACCATCCTAGTAAATTTCTTCTGTACCTGCTCCAAAGTGTAGTGCCCAGAATTGAACACAACGCTCCACCTGGGTCCAAACTAGTGTCTTATTTATGTTCAGTATAATTTCCTGGCTCTTGTACTCTATGCGTCTATTTATAAAGCGCAGGGGTCGATATACTTTATTTAACTGTTTTGTTAATCTGCTTTGCCAACTTCAGGGATTTGTACATAATCACACCCAGTACCATAGGATCTTATAGGTCTACCTGAGAGGGCAGACCTGACCTTGCCTTAACATCTCATCTGAAAGACACTCAGATAATGCAGCACTTGCTCAGTGTGCCACTGGAATGTCTGAAGGTCAACTCTATAATACCTAGGTTCTGCACTTAAATCTCTGGAGTAGGACTTGCACAACCTTCTGACTCAGGCAAGAATGCTACCAATGATCTGTAGTTGACTTAAGCACTCATAACTGAGTGGTCAAGCAAAAAAATTACTCATAACAGAGTGGTCAAATCAAAAGTACTTACCACAAGTGATACACAAGTAGATAGACAATAACTCTAAATTCTGCTTTGTGAGACAAGCTAGCTAAGTGCAACATTTCTGTGGAAAATGGCAGGACAGTAACAGCAGAAATGAGACAGAGAACTATAGGTCACAGAAAACAATATAAAGGTTATGATAATTTATCTGTATGTAGTCAAAGAATCTTCAATAAACAAAAGGTCAACCGATTAACAGAGATTCACAAACCTGCAGAAATCAGAAGAATATCCAGAAGAGGTAAATCGTACAAAAGTACCAAGGTGAAAAAAAGGGTAACTTTGAAAAAATAGTCTTCCATATGCATGTGTACTCATTGGAGTGAAACCTAAGAAGTTGTGAATATAATTCAGTTTTCAGAAATAATATTAATTTAAATTGATCTAATAACCAGCTGCATCTGTAGTACCAAGAGGAGCAACGAAGATTGTTAAGAACTAGTTCAGCAAACCAAAATAGATATTGGATGGATGTGAGAAAGATTATAACTTAACTAACATTATTCACACATGCAGCTGACACTTACAGTGCACTCAATCACCTCATGGACGCTATTACAAACATTCTGCTGACATGGTACTATATAGTAAGCTATGAGTCACACCATTAAACTGTGCTGCTGTGTCAAACAAACAGCATAAAATATTCAGTTCATCATTCAATGTATATTAATCTTTTCAGAGAAAAGGGCACATTCAACAACAGAGTGGGCTGGATGGACAACAAGCTAAGCCTCTCCTGTCATTTGAAAGTGCTATCATTGGGAGCGAAAGATGTATACACTGGAGGAATGGAGTCTTCCTGGTTTGTTCCATTGGACCCTTGATGCATGAAAATTAGATACAAAGATCCAAAGCAATTTTCAACTTGCTTTATTTCCCTTTTCTCGCCTTTAATTTGTCTTTTTGTCTGTATGTGCCTGACACAGGTCTTTTCATGTTTGTTCTGCAGTCCCCTTGCATATACCTCCTTGCAGTCGTTCATGGTGCCACAGCTCGGGCATGTCAATCCTTTTGGCCCCATTTCAAATGACTGGTCTCAGTATGTCGAATGCTGAGAGTTATTTTTTACCACCAGCGACATTGCGGGGGAGGAAGAGAAGCGGGTGACTCTTTTGTCCTCATGCAGGAGCAAAACATATGGGCTAATCCTCAGCCTTATGTCACTTAGCTTCCCAGACTCGAAGACTTTCAACGAGTAAATAAAAATTGTACAGAGCCACCTGAGGCCAAAGCCCTCAGTTACTATGCAGCGCTTCAAATGCAGTTCAAGGAACAGGCTTCCAGACGAGACAAAAGCTGACTCTGTGACCATTTTAAAGGCATTAACTGAGCACTGCGAATTAGGAATGTCCATTAGCAATATGTTGAGAGACCGGCTGATATGCGGGATTGGAAATGATACTATCCAAAGGTGTTTGCTAGCCAAACCTAGTCTAGATTTTAATAAGGCATTAGAATTAGCTACTGCGATGGAGAGTGCTGTTAGAAATTCCAAAGTTAGAAAAGATACCACAAAATGGCACCGTCCATCTGGTCGAGCAGGACAATCCGGCAAAAAAAGCGCGAACACTTCGGACTCCACGGAAAGGCAGGAAATGCTCTCTAGCTCCAGACCATTGGAAAACAATGATACTGCAGTGAAAACCCACAAAATGAATGAGAGAAATACATCCAGGTCTTCAGTGAGCGAACGACAACTCAAACAAGTCGAGTGCTTTTGCCGCCACCATTATGGCTACATAAGGCGGCACTGTGGAGAAAGACTAAAACAACACTATAAAGACAGAAGGGAAAATCATGAAATATGCCTCATGGAAGAGCCAGAAGAAATAGGATCAGACATCCATTCATTATATAACCTCAAAATGGATAGGACCAAGCCAATCCAAGTAGTCATTACAGTTAACGGACAACCCATTAAGATGGAAGTTGATATGGGAACGTTGTTGTCCATCATTGGAGAGCATATATTTAGATATCTGAGTAAAGGATCTCATCTTTTGAAGTTAGAAGTTTCAGACACAAAGTTGAGGACATACATGGGTGAAGAAATAAGACTGAAAGCGTTATATCAATTCTCGCCGATGTATGGAGATCAGTCTGAAAAGTTGCCCTGCTAGTGGTAGCTGGAGAAGGCCCCAGTTTAATAGGCCACAACTGGCTCAAAAAGATTAAATTGAAATGGGATGAAATTTTTCAAATTACAATGAAAGGCTTACAGAAATTGTTGCAAGTTATGTTTCTGTTTTCAATGATGAGTTCAGAAGGATTTGAGGGCTACAGGCCAAGATCCATGTAGACCCAAACGCAACCACCAGATTTATAAGAGCCAGACCAGTCCCTTGTGCTGTGTGGGATAAAGTTGAATCCGAACTGGTCAAAGTGGAAAAATTAGGTATCCTACAACCAGTGCAATTTTCTGAGTGGGCGGTACTGAGTGGACAGGTACCTATACTGAAACCAGACCAAAGCATGCATTTATGTGGTGACTATAGCTAACTGTCAATGAGATGGCCAAACATGATAGACACCTGATACCCACGATTGAGGAATTGTATACGAAGTTGGCAGGGGGCACCACATATTCAAAATTAGACATGAGCCATGTCTACCAGCAGATAGAGTTGGAAAAGGACTCTAGGGAATTCATCACCATTAATACAGACCGAGGATTGTATCAATACACATGTCTACCCTTTGGGGTCTCCTCAGTGTGAGCTATCTTCCAAAGAACGATGGAAACCTGACTCCAAGGATTGCCCCGTGTTGTTACTTACCTGGAAGACATACTGGTCATGGGGCTGACTGACAATGAACACTTAGCAAACCTAGAAGAGGTGCTCAAACGCTTCACACAAGCAGGGGTATGTTGAAAAAGAGAGAAGTGTCTGTTGCAAGCTAAGGAGGTAATTTACTTGTGCCACAAGGTTGATGCGCAGGGCTTGCATCTTGTGGAAGAAAAAGTCAAGGCCATTCGTGAGGCATCTGCCCAGAGAAATACCACAGAGCTTAAGGCCTCCTTAGGCATGGTAAACTGCGATAGCCAATTCCCCCCCAAAATCTCTCGACTGTGCTGGCCCCATCGTATGGCCTGCTTAAGAAGAACCAGAAATGGAGTTGGCAAGCTGCGCACCAGGATGCCTTCCTGAAAGTGAAGTGATTGTTAAGATTGTCGGCCTTGTTGGTCTACTTTGACACCAAGAAAGAATTAGTTTTAACATGTGATGCATCCTCTTATGGAATAGGGGCTGTCCTTCCACATTGGATAGTGGATGGCTTTGAACAACCCATTGATTGTACATCTCTTACACTCAGTGTCGCAGAGTGACTGTATTCCCAAATTAAAAAAGAAGGCTTATCACGGTGGCCATTTCCATATTGTAACGGACCACAAGCTTCTACTGGGATTATTTGGAGAAGATAAAGCGATGCCACCTATCTCATCGGCTCGCATCCAGAGATGGACACTAATATTAGCCATCGATGAATATACTTTTGTTCACCGTTCAGGAACTCAAATCGCACATGACAATGCAATAAGCCGCCTTCGCTTGCCAGCAAATAACAGGGAGGTTCCAATTCCCCAGGAACTGGTCTTAGTGCTAAATTTTCTGGATTCCTCCCCTGTTCAGAATGGACAAATCTGTGAGTAGACGAGCCGGGGCCCACTATTATCCAACGACCTTTGGTCTTTGTCTGCACTGGAGTGCTGCTTTGGGCTGCAGTAGAGTGCTTAAATTGGAGTTTGGTGACTGAGGGAATTTAAGGGTTAATTTCTATCTATGTTTCACCTTTCTGTAATTTAGCAATTAACTAAAAGTTGCAGTTTGGGGTGGAAGAAGGTGAGTTTTAGGCCAGCTTCAAAACAGGGTTTATACAGGCTCTGCTTGCAGCTACAACTAGTTAATTAGATAACTGGCTTAAACAGGTTTTCAGAGGGTAGATTCAGATAGTATAAAAACAGGCCATCTTACAGTGCTGACTTTGTCTGCACTGGAGTGCTGCTTTGGGCTGCAGCAGAATGCTTAAGTTGGAGTTTGGTGACTGAGAGCGTTTGGTGAGGAGGTAATGAGGTGATCCTTTGAGTACCATGAGTGCCGTCGGGTAAGTATTTATTACTTTTATCGCTTATACTTTCTAAGGTCTTATTTTGTGGTTAATCGTTTGTAAGGGCTAAATTGTGTAAGAACAAGAAGCAGGGGAGAAAGGCCCTAGACTAATCAATATTATTTGATATTAAGTATCTTCCAAAAGAATTAATTTAATTTAAAGGGGTAAGTCATGGCAGGAGAGCTGAAGGCCTGCTCTATGTGGGAAGCTGCTAACATTTCCAGTGCCCGGGGCCAGCATGGGTGTGGGAAGTGTCTCCAGATGCAGCTCCTGGGAGGCTGGGTTTCGGAGCTGGAGCGGCGGCTGGGAACACAATGGAGCATCCATGAGGCAGAGAGTATCATGGATTGTACATTTTGAGATGTGGTCACAACACAGGCTAAGAGTCCACAGGCAGGAAGGGAATGGGTGGTCACTAGGCAGAGCAAGAGGACTAGGCAGGCAGTGCAGGAACCTCCTGTTGGTATTCCCCTACAAAGCAGATATACCCGTTTGGATACTGTTGAGGGGAATGGCCTCTCAGGGGAAAGCAGCAACAGCCAAATTTGTTGCACCACGGTTGGCTCTGCTGCACAGGGGAGGATTATAAAATGTGGGAATGCAATAGTTATAGGGGATTCAATTGTAAGGGGAATAGATAGGCATTTCTGTGGCCACAAACGAGAATCCAGGGTGGTATGTCACCTCCCTGGTTCTAGGGTCAAGGATGCCTCAGAGCGGCTACAGGACATTCTGAAGAGGGAGGGTGAACAGCCAGTGGTTGTAGTACACATTGGTACAAACGACATAGGTATAAAAAGGGATGAGATCCTAAAAGCAGAATATAGGGAGTTAGGAAGTAAGTTGAAAAGTAGGACCTCAAAGATAGTGATCTCAAGATTACAATCAGTGCCACGTGCTAGTCAGAGTAGATATAGCAGGATATATTGGATGAATACGTGACTGAAGAGACGGTGTGAGGGGGAGGGTTTCAGATTCCTGGGACATTGGGACCGGTTCTGGGGGAGGTGGGACCAGTACAAACTGGACAGGTTACACCTGGGCAGGACCGGGTCTGATGTCCTAGGGGGAATATCTGCTAGAGTGTTTGGGGAGGGTTTAAACTAAAATGGCAGGGGGATGAGAGCCTATGCAAGGAGTCAGATGAGGGGGAAATCAAGGACAAGAACAAAAGACAGAAAGGGTAATAAGAAAAGTGATAGGCAGAGAAATCAAGGGCAGAAATCAAACAGGGCCTCAGTGAAAAATAATGGGAACGTGACAAGTAATGTTAAAGAGATAAGCCTTAAGGCTTTGTGCCTTAATGTGAGGAGCATTCACAATAAAGTGGATGAATTAACCACACAAATGGATGTAAACAGGTATGATATATTCAAGATTACAGACACATGGCTGCAGGGTGACCAGGGATGGGAACTGAACATCAAGGGGTATTCAGTATTTAGGAAGGACAGACAAAAAGGAAAAGGTGGTGGAGCTGCATTGCTGGTTAAAGAGAAAATTAATGCAATAGTGAAGAAAGATATTAGCCCCGATGATGTCGAATTTGTATGGGTAGAGCTGAGAAACACTAAGGGGCAAAAAATGTTGGTGGGGTTGTATATAGACCCCCAAACTGTAGTGGTGATGTTGGGAATGGCATCAAACAGAAATTAGAGACGCATGCAATAAAGGAACATCTGTAATTATGGGTGACTTTAATCTGCATATAGATTGGGCAAATCAAATTAGTAACAATACCATAGAAGAGGAATTCCTGGAGTGTATACGGGATGTTTTTCCGGACCAATACATTGAGGAACCAATGCGAGAACAGGTCACTGTAGATCGGGTATTGTGTAATGAGAAAGGAATAATTGGCAATCTAGTTGTGTGAGGCCCCTTGGGGATGAACGACCATAATATGATAGAATTCTTCATCAAGATGGAGAGTGACATAGTTGATTCTGAGACTATCTTAATAAAGGAAACTACAATGGTATGAGGCACGAGTTGGCTATGATGGGTCGGGAAACGTTACTTAAAGGGATGACGGTGGATAGGCAATGGCAAACATTCAAAGAGGGCATGGGTGAACTGAAACAATTGTTTATTCCTGTCTGGCACAAAAGTAAAACAAGAAAGGTGGCCAAACCATGGCTCACAAGGGAAATTAGAGATAGTATTAGATCCAAGGAAGAGGCATACAAATTGGCAAGAGAAAACAACAGAACTGGGGATTGGAGCAGTTTAGAACTCAGCAAAGAAGGACCAAGGGATTGATTAAGAAGGGGAAAATAGAGTACGGGAGTAAAGTTGCGGAGAACATAAAAACTGACTGTAAAAGCTTCTATAGGTATGTGAAGAGAAAATGATTGGTGAAGACAAATGCAGGTGCCTTACAGTCAGGAAATACATACTTTGGCTCTGACTTCACAAAGGAGGACACAAATAACATGCCAGAAATGGTGGGGAACACAGGGTTTATGAGAGAGAGGAACTGAAAGAAATTAGTATTAGTAGGGAAATGGTGTTGGGGCAATTGTTGGGATTGAAGGCCGATAAATCCCCAGGGCCTGATAATCTTCATCCCAGAGTACTTAAGGAAGTGGCCCTAGAAATAGTGGATACATAGGTGGTCATCTTCCGAGATTCTATAGACTCTGGAACAGTTCCTATAGATTGGAAGGTAGCTAATGTAACCCCACAATTTAAAAAGGGAGGTAGAGAGAAAACAGGGAATTATAGACCAGTCAGCCTGATGTCGGTAGTGGGAAAAATTCTAGAGTCCATTATAAAAGATTTAATAGCTGAGCACTTGGAAAACAGTGGCAGAATCGGACAAAGTCAGCATGGATTCACGAAAGGGAAATCATGCTTGACAAATCTACTGGAACTTTTCGAGGATGTAACTGGTAGAGTTGATGAGGGGAAGCCAGTGGATGTGGTTTATTTGGACTTGCAAAAGGCTTTTGACAAAGTCCCACACAAGAGATCAGCGTGTAAAATTAAAGCACATGGAATTGGGGTAGTGTACAGAGATGGATAGAAAACTGGTTGGCAGACAGGAAACAAAGAGTAGGGAAAAACGGGTCTTTTTCCGAATGGCAGGCAGTGACTACTGGGGTACCGCAGGGATCGGTGCTGTGACCCCAGCTATTCATAATATATATTACTGATTTAGATGAAGGAACTAAATGTAATATCTCCAAATATGCAGATGACACAAAGCTGGGTGGGAGGGGGAGGAGGATGCAGATATGCTTCAGTGTGATTTGGACAAGCTGAGTGAGAGGGCAAATGCATGGCAGCTGCAGTATAATGTGGATAAATGTGAGGTTATCCACTTTGGTAGCAAAAACAGGAAGGCAGATTATTATCTGAATGGCTAGAAATTGAGAGAGGGGAAATGTGCAACGAGAACTGGGTGTCCTTGTACACCAGGCGCTGAAGGTAAGCGTGCAGGTGCAGCAGATGGTAGAGAAGGCAAATAATATATTGGCCTTCATAGTGAGAGGATTCAAGTACAGGAGCAGGGATGTCTTGCTGCAAATATACAGAGCCTTGGTGAGACCAAGTACAGTTGTGTTCAGTTTTGGTCTCCTTATCTGAGGAAGGATGTTCTTGCTATAGAGGGCATGCAGCGAAGGTTTACCAGACTGATTCCTGGGATGGCAGGACTGACATATGAGGAGGGATTGTCGGTAAGGATTATATTCACTGGAGTTCAGAAGAATGAGGGGGGTCTCAAAGAAACCTATAAAATTCTAACAGGCCTAGACAGTGTAGATGCAGGAAGGATGTTCTCGATGGTGCAGGAGTCCAGAACCAGGGGTCACAGTCTAAGGATACGGGATGGACCAGTTAGGACTGAGATGAGGAGAAATTCCTTCACCCAGAGAGTGGTGAACCTGTGGTATTCACTACCACAGAAAGTAGTTGAGGCCAAAATATTGTATGTTTTCAAGAAGGAGTTAGATATAGCTCTTAGGACGAAAGGGATCAAAGGAGATAGGGAGAAAGCGGGAGCAGGCTATTGAGTTGGATGATGAGCCATGATTATAATGAATGGCGGAGCAGGCTCGAAGGGCTGAATAGGCTACTCCTGCTCCTATTTTCTATGTTTATATGTCCAAGAGCAGGTCTTGAATAGTTGGCCAGGTGGATCTAAATCTAAGAAGATGAAGCCCTCATCTCTGAGGAGATGAAGACGCCATATTACTCTGGGTCGCAAAGGTTATCCTGCCCCTGAGGGGGCAAAGGCTACATAGTGCTCATCTGGGCATTAGCAGAATGAAGATGCTCAAACACAGCTATTTGTGGTGGCCAGGCATGAACTTGGATATAAAAACCCTAGTCAAAAGCTATCCTCGATACCAGCAGGTGCAAAAGCTCCGGGGCAGCTCTGGGTGCACTTCCACATTGATTATGTGGGACCCTTCTTCGGCACAATGTTCATTTTACTGATTGACTCACGCTCCAAATGGATGGACGTCTATGAAGTCTGGTTGCCCATGTCTACTGCCGCCATAGACCACTTGCGGCAGAGTTTTGCAATGCATGGGTTGCTGGAGGTCCTCATGTCCAACAATGGGACCACTTTTACCAGTGGGGAGTTCCGCAGGTTCATGACCCTTAACAACATTACCCATATCAAAACCTCACCCTCCCAGCCAGCATGGAACAACTGGCTGAGCGGGCAGTCCAAATCTTTGAATCCAGGATGAAAAAGACGGAAGGAGATTGTCCTGGTTCTTGTTCGCATACAGGGCCACGCCACACATGATGACCAGCATTGCCCCTGCAGAGCCACTGATGAAGGCACATCTCCACACCCGCCTGACCCTTATCCAGCCAAATTTACAGGGGAGGGTGAAGAAAAGCCAAGAGGCGCAGAAGACCAGGCACGATGGTCATGGTGTCAAAAGAACTCCATGGTGGGAGATGTGGTTCTCACGAAGAACTTTGGACATGGGCCTAATTGGCTACTAGGCGAGGTGAGTGCAGTGACTGGACCCCTCTCCTGTAATGTACTGGTAAACGGCTGAATAATTAAATGAGGCATGGATCAGCTTCACAAAAGAACACCAGTCCCACAAGAAGAAATGCAATCTTCACCTACACTTGAGTTTGTGCCGCATGCAGAGGGCAGGTCACACGATTGGGAAGCAGCAGTGGGGCTTGTGGGACCTGAGGGGGTTGAGGAGACAAACCTGCCAATTTCTACTGAGGAACCTTGGACAACTGCCCAATGAAAAGGAGATCTCGGAAAAACTAGCCAAGGCAGTTAAACTGAGATGCTCAACCCGTCTGAGAAAGCCCCCTGAGAGACTTAACCTGTAAATAGCTATTTTGTAAATAGTTAATGTGTTTTAAGCTTGTTAGCTGTAATTTTAAGTAAAGGGGGAGGGATGTAGTAAAATGAGGTACCCTGTACCTTTAAGAGAATGCAAGTGTACTGATCATGTGACTGCACTGACAAATCACTGTAGAGCCTGGGCAACTGGGAACTGTAAATCTAGTTCTGGAGGTTTCTGAGTGAGCATGTATGACCTGGTGCTCTGCCCAATGTCTCAATAAACCATCACTGTTTATTCTTATATCAGTCACTCCCCATTATTGATTGCAAGCAGCAACTGATGAGAACATAGGAAGGCGTGCAATTAGAGTTCGGTTGGCCAATGAACTCATTTACCCAGGATACAAAAACCCTCCACTATGTGAATATTCTTTTGTCCCACAGATTTTCATCAGCAATTGATTTGTCATATCATCTAACAGAATCTAGTAAGCAGTTTACAGTTATTTAACCCACTAACACCCTCCCTCTCTGTGATTAGCACATCACTGATTTTCTCTACTTTCTTTCCATTTTTTTTTCCAGTTCACCTAAGGCCTAATTACCTTTTAGTCTTTAGCTCAGATGAAAAGTATTACACCTTTAACCTGCCGTTTTTCTCCATCTGATCACAACCAGGGTTTCTCCAGTACTAACTTGATCTTCCTCCCTAACACTGCCACCTCTGGGAGATCTGAGAATCCCTCATGGTCTTTTCCTCTTCCTTATCTACATGCTGTTCCTCTGAAAACTCAGAGATGGGATCAATTCTCACACGATGGTATCCAGTTGTATCACTCCACCACTTCTCTCAGCCCTCAGTTGCCTTCAGCTGTTGGGTTGCTTATCCAAGCTCAAGCCCCAGACACGTCTCACTTTCCTGCTCTTAACAATGAGAGGCCTGGGGACTTTGTCTTTGCCCCCTGCCATAAACTAATTAATAATACTCAAAATAAAAGGGGAAATTTGAACCCTGTGTTGTTTCTTTCAGGCTCAAGTGATGCCAAGAGCCTGTCTGTCAACGACATCTCATCACTAACTCCGTTGCCAAGCATTCTTTCATGTAGAATCAGGCTGTTCATGATTTTGGTCTTCTTTTTAAACCCTGAGCTGAGCTTGAAACCACACTTCCTATCATCCACCCAGACTGCTTAATTCCACTTCTGAAGCACTGCCCAACTCCAACCCTACCATACATCACAAACGGTGGTCCTTAAGTTTCATATTTAAACTAGTCAGAGCTGATGCACAGCAAGGGGCTCGACCACAAAGTAATAGAATACAAGTTTAAACCTCCAGTTCGCCTCACAATGCTTTTCTGATCTTTGTCATGTATTGTGGCAGGTGCAAAGATATAGAAGAGTATTATTTTATAAAGAGAGAAAGTTGGAGGACATCAATTTGGTCTGTTGTTACATAAGAACATAAGAAGTAGGAGCAGGATAGGCCATTCAGCCCCTCAAGCCTGCCCCACCATTCAACAAAATCTTGGCTGATTTGCCCCAGGCATCAACTCTTCTTTCGTGCCAGTCCTCATAGACCTCAACTTGCCGATATTTCAAAATCTATCTACTTCCTCTTTAAATACTTTCAGTGATCTAGCCTCCCATAACTCTATTGGGTAGAGAATTCCAGACATTCACCACCCTCTGAGAAAAAAAATTCCTTCGTATCTCAGTTTTAAATGAGTATCCCCTTATTCTGTGGCTATGTCCCCTAGTTCGAGCTTCCTCCACTAGTGGAAACATCTTCTCAACATATACCCTGTCAAGCTCCCTCAGAATCTTATATGTTTCAATAAGATCACCCCTCATTCTTCTTGTCTATCTTAAAGTAATTACCTTAAAAGCAACATTGGTTCAGGGCTGCAGCAGGTTGCAAGTTATCTGCTTGCTTAATTAGTCAAGGATGGCCCATTTCCTACAGACATAAAGGGAGAGTGTAGCAGATGATACATAAAGGGTTAATGTGGGACTGAGTACAGTACCATATAATAATGTAAGAAGACACCTGACTCAGAGCCAGGATCAGTCTGGAGGTGGACACAGTTGGGTTAAGACCTAGGGTGGGGTCAGCTCCATACCTCTACCCTCTACCATAAATATGCACATAATTAAGAGTTGTTAGCAAAGACTTGCTGTTGACATTCTCCGGGCTGGAAGCCTACTTCATGGTGTCCAGGATTCTTCATGGTGGCAGCTTTGGGATTAAAACCCTCCCATCCTCACAAGAATGCTGAGAAACGAAGAAAAAAGACATCTTCAATGCATTCTGCACTGAACCTAACTCCCAATGAGGCTACAGACACTGAGAAAATTCACCTGAAAGAAAAAGCTCCAGAGACACAAGAGCCTGAAAGCAGACAAGAGAGGTCGAAGTTTTACTCAAGCAGAAGACTCCGTTGCACCCCCCTTGGAATTCCAGCCTCAGCGAGCAATGCTTACAGCCTGCATGGTGAGATAATTATTTTTAAATTTCCAGGCCAGCTAGCCCTGACAAACTCTGTTTAAGTTGATCAGTCAGAAGTGTCGTTTGTAAACAACTCATCACGAAACCCGATTCCAGACTCTGAGTCTCAGTGCATGGCTCCTGAGTCAGGCAAGAGAAGAAAAATCATCATGAATCGTTCATTTCATCTGCTCCGGGTACCTCACAGCCGTCCAGCTTCGGAAACAAAAGCCCACTTCTTTGCCGAGAGGCCCATTTTGTAATGCAATACTGCCTAATTACTTAAGTCAGCAGCCAACCATCCTCTGCTGCCATTGTAGTCCCTTCTTCTTCAGGCAGTAGCACACAGCCATTTTGAAAATCCCGCCAAAAACTGGCAATTGCGGGAAGGTCCTTTGATCAGCAGTAATCAGCAAGGCCATCTTGGAAACCTGTAATTTCTTAAAACTATGCCCACGCATTTTAAAATCTTTAAAAATGGATTGCATTTCCACACTTCTAGCTCCACTGTAATTCACCTCTAGTCACAGCATTTCTTCAGACTACAGAAAGGATTTTTCAGCTTTGCAAGCTAGAGGCTGTCTTACCCTAGACAAGGCAATCCAGCTTTAAAATCTCTGAGCTACATGAGCAGTACAGGACCATTGTGAGAGGCAAGAACACTCCATGGGGGCAGAAACCAACCCTCAGTCCACAAAATATCAGGCCACAAAAATGCAGGGACCACCCATGTCAGCAAAGGAACCCCTGGACTACCCAGCAGAGTGACCTTGCCAGCGCTGTGATGTAAAGCACCTTCATTGGAAGGATCAGTGTCCTGCGAGTATTGCCCAATGCTTCCACTGCAACAGACTTTGGTAAAACACTTTGGTAAGCTGTGCAAGTCAAAACCCCAGCACCGCACGGACATCCCAAAAGTCATCCGCAAGGTCGAGACTGAAGACCCAGAAGATGCACAGCCATTCTTCTTGGGGACATCAGAGAATGTGGTTCTCCATTTTGGAATGCTGAAATCCTGTTAAATGGTTATCTAACCAATATTTAATTAGATTTAGGTGCCAGCATGATAGTCCTGTCAAACAAGGAACCATGACTCCAAGGCGGTTGGATTTGAACAACAGACACTCCACTGTATGGAGCAGGGGGAGTCCAACTCCTGGTCCTCGGCACGAACCTTCAGCCACAGAGGTATGGTGACAAACAAATCTTTGAGCTGATGTATGACGTCCACAATCAGCCTTTGTCTCTTCTGAGCAGAGATGCCTGCGTAGCCCTCAATCTTATCCAGCCAGCGGAGGATGTCAAGGTTACCACAGTCCTAAGTCGGCCAGAACAATATGGTCCTGAGTCTTCAAACACTGAACAGTATTCAGAGTCTGATTTCACCTATGATCTTTCTTTTCTTTTTGTGGAGCAGGTTTATCCATCATCATTCCAGGGCCTGGAAATTCCCCAATGGCCAGCTTAGCCTACCGCACAAGAGATTATCATTGTACCTCTGGCGGCACTGGTACCAGAGATGCATCAACAGTCTGAGGAACCTCTACCTCCAACTATGCTGATGATACAGTAGGTAGACACGCCGACCACTGTGCACACCCAGCAACTTTCAGCCGTTGTGCCAAAACCACAAGGGTTGCGGGAACCCTGTAGCAGTTGTGCACCATCATCAACAAAAAGCAAAGGTGAACATGCTACTCAATCTTTTTGCCACAGGAAAACTCTTCCCCAGCCTCAATGAGCTTCCAGATGGCCTAAATGGATAACAAAACAGTCAAGTTACTGAATACCATTTTCCTCCACCCCACAAGAAATTGTCATGAGTAACAACAACCATACACCACCAGAGCAACAGGCATGGGTTAACCTCGAGCAATGGAAGAAATAGATGAAACCATACCCAAACATCAGTCCAGCCTCCAAGCCAACAACAAAAACAAGCAACACCAGAGGTACCTGTCTCCTGACAGAATGGTGAATGAGATGGGGTAGTGAGAATATTGTTAATATTAAAACTGTAATAGCAATAATGTTAGAATAGCATCAAGGGGTGGAATCACTGCAGATTTGTGCTAAGTGCAGTAGCTGGCGTCAAAAATGTCGCTTTACCAACTGGCTGCCACTGCGGGTTTATGCCCCGTATCAGCCCATTCCTGGTGTGACCGCCTCATTAACAATGCCTGCACAGGAAACACTCTGGATCGCTTGCAGGTGGGCACAGATTTTCCTGCCACACCATGACGTCAACACTTCCTCGCTCCGGGCGCCATATTTAAAGTGCACCAGAGTGCAGCCTACTTCATGTCTGCAGACCAGGACTGCTCCGGGTGACAAATGGCAAAGAAAGCAAAGAAGATAACAGCCCCCAAATTTCATGACACCTCTCTGGGATGCCTGCTGGACCCAGTGGAAGACCACTACAATCTACTCTACCTCTACTCTGGCTGCAGGAGGTCCACCAGAGTCACCAATCTGGCCTGGAAGGCGGTGGTCAGCACCACTGGAGTTCAGAGGGGGGCAGCCATCCAGTGCAGGAAGGGGATGAATTATCTCATCCGTTCCGCTAGGGTAAGTCAACTACCTCATCACTCTCAACACACACATTCACAAAACCATCACACACCCATAGGGATCTCACTCCTCAAGGGACAACATCACTAACTCTCACACACACGCTCACATCTCCATGAGGCTCATATTCTCTGGAGCTCACGGCCTCATCCCTTCCTTGGCTCCGCTCACCAAACAAACATTCCACACAATGCCATTCAGTCTCCTTACACTCTCTCCATCTGTTCCCATGCAGGAGAAACTGACTCACAGCAGCAGGGAGAGGTCCCATACCGGGGGTGCAATGGACCACATTAGACCCCTCAATCACTTTGAGGAGCGTGCCATTGCGCTGACTGGTGAAGACCTGGACAGTCCATGAGGCAATGGTGAGGTCAGCACATGAGGATGCTGCACCAGATCATTCCTCTCTCAATGCAACTGTGAGTGCTCTCTCTCCTGCTTTTGACTCTATTGCCATGCAAAAATTACCTCTACTTTGGTTCACAGGGAGCTCTGCAAAGCAACCGACATCCTCAGCCAGCCAGTCCCTCAGCTCCATCCAGGTCCTCATCTCCAGCCAAAGGGACACCTCCTCCATTGAAGCAGCCTGAAAGACCCGTCACAACACTTACCCACATCCTCCACTAGTGCAAAAAAACACATCTTGGCAGGACCAAGATCTAGAGCAGGCTTGGCTCACAATTTGGTGGTCACCACATGGACACCTCGCCACAACAGGAGGGGGCAGGTTCAACTGAGCTCTCCAACACTTGGAGGACTGCTGGAGAAGAGGCATCTGTGAGGCCTGTGTCAGATGATGAGCCCCTAGATTTGGCCTTCCAACTCATTGTGAAGAGTCAGCAGAAGATGGAGAACCATCATGTAGAGCTGTTGGTAGCCCTCAACAGAGTGGCACACAAGTCAGATGAGTGCGTCCGCCTGCTCTCCGATGAAGAGGTGCCCTCATGTGCATATATGGAGGTCTCCATGGGAAGGATGGTGGATGCCGTGGAGACCCTGGCGCAGCAGAACATGGAGATGTGCACAGACCCGCATTCCATCGTGGTAGCCATAGGTGAGTTCCTGCAAGAGGGAAATGGGGCGCCACCATGTCCCTGTAAGTGCTCCTTCCCCTCAAGGAGTCAGGCCGGGGCCCATGGACTCCCAAAGGGAGGAGGAGCGGCACCTGGACACCCCTGGGTCATCCTCTCAGCAATTTCAGAGGCTTTCCCCTCCCTTTGCCTGTGACCCCTTCAATCTCATCCTTTCTCAGACGGAGCAGCTGGCCCACAGGAGGACAGCCAAAGCTAGCCAGGGCCCTCAAGGCCTCGGCTCTTCAAAGGATGCATGCCAAAGTCATCAGAGGCAACAGGGCTAACCATTGCACAAGCATCCTCCACCCCCTGCTGTGGATGTCAGGATAGCACCTAGAAGAAGTTATAGTCCTAGAAGAGTTAAGAAATGTTGATCACAAGTGGTTGCAGATGTGAACACATTTTGTCACTTCATAATGTGAAAATATATTCACTTTCACTGAATAATGTGTAATGTTCTCTTTCAGCTTCATTCACAGGCTTCATGAATCCTCTTATTTCATCCCCCACAACTAGCAGTTCAGCTGCACACAGCCGGATCACAATCCTGGAGGGATAAGTGTCTCTGAGCCTCGTACAAGCACTCTCCCACAGGTGCAGAGCATTCATCCATCACACTCATCTTACTGTCCTGAGCATTTTCAATGCTGCCTGCTGGGGTTCTCTTTCAGTTGTCCATCTGAACTGATCTGCTTCTCTGCCCACTTACTGATTGCACTTCCATTCTGCACCTGTGCCCGTCCAACATGAGGCTCCGCTCACTTTCGATTTCGACAACCATGGCAGCTGTTAAGTTTTCTGACCAGCTCCCCCATCCTTTCCCCTCCCCAAGTCACTCATGTCATTTCCCTTATCACTGTCACCCACTGGCATCACCTTCCACCTCCCCACCGTCACCTACAAACCCGAATCCTTTTCTTTCCAGGATGTCCAGGTGAACGTGCACGTTCCCTACCATCCTGAGAATCCTACCACCATCCACATTGACCTCCTCCTTCCCATTCCCAGGCTCCAAGTCCATCCATCCACCCTCGCTGTCCCTTCTACCATTACCAATGTACCCTCACGGCCCCCCCCCCCCCCATCCTTCTGGCTCCCTCTGCCCCCTCTCATATTCTCCATTCCCTCCTACCATGCCCAGCCTCAGTTCACTCCCCAGGAGACCTCATTGACTCCATAGACCTCCCCCTTGCACAATCACCTAGACATCCCCCACTCCCCTCCACTTACTCCATCCTCCACCCTTACACCATCCTCCACCACCCTCCGGACACCTTCCTCCGCCCAGCCACCTTTACCCTCTCTGAACTCCCCCTCCACCCCGGACACCTCCATCCCTCCCAACTCATTCCCTTATACTTTCCTCCTACTTACCCCTACTTCCCCACTTGCCACATTCTCCCCCATTACATCTTCATCTCCCCCTACTCCCTCCTCCCTCTACCAACTTCAACCCCCCAAAAACTATGACTCCCACCAACCTTAATTCCTTGGCAATTTCGTTCCTACTCTTCATAAGCTCACCCCCACCTCCCCAACACCTTCATCCTCTCCCTCCCAACCCCAACCACCCCCACCCTCTGGTACACATTCCTCTCCCAGTCAAATCTAGGCCTTCCTCTCCATCCCAACCCCGCCACCCCCTCTCCCTGCCCCCCGCCACCCGCCACCCCTCACCGCCAGTACACCTTCCCCCCACTCACAGCTGGACCTTCCTCTCGACCCAACACCCCGACCCCACCCCACCACCAATCATCTGTAGCAGCCCATGGCCAAGAACTTGATTTTCTGAAGCAAACCTGAGACATCACCTTCCCTCCTTCTATGAGCTGCATCATGGCAGAGTCATTTCCATGAGGATCCACCTAGCATGCAATGCATGTGTTCCTCCAGGGACCGGTAGAGGTAGGGCTCCAGCATCTTCTTCTCCTTGGATGTCCACAATCTGAGAGAGGCCCTAACGGTAAGTCCCAACTTCTGCATGTCACACATGTCCAGACTTGTTCTGGGTCAGCGAGTTTTCCTGCCGACGTAATGGTAAATCGGGGCGGTGGCATGATTCCTGTCACTCTTACTTTATAAATCGGCCTCATGCCGGCCGCTAACGGGATTCATTTCCACCATGGCCGACACCTTCGCATTACCTCCATTGTGCTTCCACGTTGGCATGAAACCAATTTCTGCCCCTCACGCCAAATTGTCCTCCTCCAACCCTTCATGGTGCCCAACACCAACGGGACCGGACGATTCCATCCAAGGCTGCAACAATGAGCTGCACTTTCTGTGAGCGGAGGCAGCCGGATCTGTGAGGGACACCTCTACTCGGGCAGTGGATAAATAGAGGACGAGGCTCAGGGCCTTCACTCACCTTCTGTGAGCGGAGGCAGCCAGATCTGCAAGGGACACCTCTACTTGGGCAGGGGCTGAGTTTGATGAAAATAATTCGGGAGTGACATCACAGGAAAACTGTAAATTCATTGTTTGGTGAGAAGCTGCTGTTAGAGAGTGTGTCTAAATAGCTTAAAACTAGAATATCATTTATAAAGAAGTAGCTACTTGGATTTCAGTAAGGAGCACCAGCAATAGGGAAGTAAAGTTCAATCCACTCACAGTGAAATAAAGCAATAGAGTAAACCAAAGTAAACAAAACAAAATTAGCTTAAGTAGTAAAGTTACGTTACGAGTTATTTATTCTATTCATTCTATTTACTCTTAATGTAATAAATAGGTTTTAGAGTTACAGGATGGCAGGTCAGTTCGGCCACGGGTGCACCATGTGTCCTGAACAAACACATCCGTAGGAGGTGTCACCAGCTACACAAGCTTGTGCCCCGGGTTTCGGAACTTGAGCGGTGGCTAGAGTCACTGTTGTGCATTGTGAGGCAGAGGACTATGTGGATAACACATTTTAGGGAGGGGGTCATACTGCAGGTCAGAAGCATACAGCCACAGAGGGAATGGGTGACCGCCAGGCAGCCTAAGAGAACCAGGCAGGTAGTGTGGGAGTCCCCTGAGTTTATCCTGTTTGCTAATCGGTTTTCCATTTTGGGTGCTGATGAGTGCAGTGGTTCCTCAGGGAGGTGGAGGGGGTTGGTGTGGTTGTAGCGACAAACAAGCAGTGATAGAAGCAGATCATCAAAAGAATGTCAACAACAATAGTACAATAGAACACATAGGTGTTAAAGATAAAGTTGGTGATATTATCTAAACGAATGTGCTAATTAAGAATGGATGGTAGGGCACTCAAGGTATAGCTCTAGTGGGTTTTTTTTTTATTTTATATAATGGAAATAGGTGGGAAAAGGAAAATCTTTATAATTTATTGGAAAAAAAGAGAAGGGGGAAACAGAAAGGGGGTGGGGATGGGGGAGGGGACTCACGACCTAAAGTTGTTGAATTCAATATTCAGTCCGGAAGGCTGTAAAGTCCCTAGTCGGAAGATGAGGTGTTGTTCCTCCAGTTTGCGTTGGGCTTCACTGGAACAATGCAGCAAGCAAGGACAGACATGTGGGCAAGAGAGCAGGGTGGAGTGTTAAAATGGCAAGCGACAGGGAGGTTTGGGTCATTCTTGCGGACAGACCGCAGGTGTTCTGCAAAGCGGTCGCCCAGTTTACGTTTGGTCTCTCCAATGTAGAGGAGACCACATTGGGAGCAACGAATGCAGTAGACTAAGTTGGGGGAAATGCAAGTGAAATGCTGCTTCACTTGAAAGGAGTGTTTGGGTCCTTGGACGGTGAGGAGAGAGGAAGTGAAGGGGCAGGTGTTGCATCTTTTGCGTGGGCAAGGGGTTGTGCCATAGGAGGGGGTTGAGGAGTAGGGGGTGATGGAGGAGTGGACCAGGGTGTCCCGGAGGGAGCGATCCCTACGGAATGCCGATAAGGGGGGTGAAGGGAAGATGTGTTTGGTAGTGGCATCAAGTGATGCCACTACCAAACACATCTTCCCTTCACCCCCCTTATCGGCATTCCGTAGGGATCGCTCCCTCCGGGACACCCTGGTCCACTCCTCCATCACCCCCTACTCCTCAACCCCCTCCTATGGCACAACCCTTGCCACGCAAAAGATGCAACACCTGCCCCTTCACTTCCTCTCTCCTCACCGTCCAAGGACCCAAACACTCCTTTCAAGTGAAGCAGCATTTCACTTGCATTTCCCCAACTTAGTCTACTGCATTCGTTGCTCCCAATGTGGTCTCCTCTACATTGGAGAGACCAAACGTAAACTGGGCGACCGCTTTGCAGAACACCTGCGGTCTGTCCGCAAGAATGACCCAAACCTCCTGTCGCTTGCCATTTTAACACTCCACCCTGCTCTCTTGCCCACATGTCTGTCCTTGGCTTGCTGCATTGTTCCAGTGAAGCCCAACGCAAACTGGAGGAACAACACCTCATCTTCCGACTAGGGACTTTACAGCCTTCCGGACTGAATATTGAATTCAACAACTTTAGGTCGTGAGTCCCCTCCCCCATCCCCACCCCCTTTCTGTTTCCCCTTCTCTTTTTTTTCCCAATAAATTATAAAGATTTTCCTTTTCCCACCTATTTCCATTATATAAAATAAAAATAAAAACCCACTAGAGCTATACCTTGAGTGCCCTACCATCCATTCTTAATTAGCACATTCGTTTAGATATATCACCAACTTTATCTTTAACACCTATGTGTTCTATTGTACTATTGTTGTTGACATCTTTTGATGATCTGCTTCTATCACTGCTTGTTTGTCGCTACAACCACACCAACCCCTCCACCTCTCTGTCTCTCTATCTCTCCGCCCCCCACACACACACCTTAAACCAGCTTATATTTCAGCTCTTTCCTGGACTCGAACTCAAGTTCTGTCGAAGGGTCATGAGGACTCGAAACGTCAACTCTTTTCTTCTCCGCCGATGCTGCCAGACCTGCTGAGTTTTTCCATTGAAATAGGAGGATTGATCAATTAAAAATGAGGCTGGAGAGCAGGTGTAGGAGGGAGGGCATCAGATTTCTGAGGCATTGGGACTGGTTCTGGGGCAGGTGGAACCTGTACAAGCTGGACGGGTTACATCATAACAGGGCCGGGACTGATATACTCACACAGAGATTTGCTAATGCTGTTGGGGTGGCTTAAACTAGCTTGTCAGGAGCTGGGAACCTGAGGGGTGGCCCAAATTGGAAGAAAGTAAAGTCCGTAACAGGAAGTAATAGTGAGACTAGTGATTAATAGTGGTATTAATCAGGAGATAAGAGAAGCATGTAGCATGGGCAATACAGTAATCATGGGTGACTTCAATCTGCATATGGACTGAGTAAACCAATTGAGCACTACTGCTATGGAAGACGAGTTTCTGGAGTGTGTTAGGGATGATTTACTAGAGCAGTATTTTGAGGAGCTGAATCAAGGACAGGCTATTTTAGATCTAATATTATGTAATGAAAAAGGGCTAATTGATAATCTTGTTGTAAAATAACTTTTAGGGATGAATGACCACAATACGAAAGAATTTTATTTTATGTTTGAAAGTGAGGTAGTGCACTCTGAAGCATGAGCATTAAAGTCAAATAAATGAAATTATGAAGGTGTGAGGGACAAATTGGCTGAGGTGGATTGGGAAAATACATTAAAAGATATGACAGTAGGCAATGGATAGTCTTCAAAGAACTATTACATAGCTTACAGCACCTAAACTTTCCTTCAAGGTGCAAAAAC
Source organism: Carcharodon carcharias (assembly GCF_017639515.1). Classification (NCBI taxonomy): domain Eukaryota; kingdom Metazoa; phylum Chordata; class Chondrichthyes; order Lamniformes; family Lamnidae; genus Carcharodon; species Carcharodon carcharias. Next base: position 132,373,020 of record NC_054477.1, on the reverse strand, counting down.
TTCAAAAAAGTCAGTCAACCATGGCTGACAAAGGAAATTAAGGATAACGTAAGATTAAAAGCTTATAAAGTTGTCAGAAGTAGTAGTAAGCCTGAGGATTGGGCGGTTTTTAGAATACAGCAAAGGAAGACCAAGAAACAGGCAAAGGGAGAATAGAATATGAATGCAATCTAGCATAAAACATAAAAGCAACTGTAAAAGCTTCTATAGGTATGTAAGAAGGAAAAGCTTGGCTAAGACAAATGTGGGTCCATTACAGGCAGAGTCAGGAGAATTCATAATGGGAAATAGAGAAATGGCAGAGAAGCTAAATGATTATTTTTTGTCTGTTTTCACTGAGGAAGATACAGGAAATCTCCCAGATTTAGAGATCCAAGGGGCTGGGGAGAATGAGGATTTGAAGGAAATTAGCATAAGTAAGACGGTTATATTGGAGAAATTAATGGGACTGAACATTGAAAAGTCCACGGAACATGATTTTCTGCATCCCGGAGTGTTGAAAAAGGTTGCTATAGAGATAGTGGATGCATTGGTGACCATTTTCCAAAATTCTATAGATTCTGGAATGGTTCCTGAAGATTGGAAGGTCGCAAATGTCACCCCACTATTTAAGAAGGGAGAGAGAGAAAACAGGGAACTACGGACCTGTTAGCCTAACATCTGTAGTAGGGAAAATGCTCGAATCTATTATAAAAGCTGTGAAAAATGGATACTTGGATAATCATGATCTGATTGGGCATAGTCAGCATGGATTTGCAAATGGGAAATCATGTTTGATGAACGTGTTGGAATTTTTTGAGGATGTTACTAAAAAAATTAAAAAAGGAGAGTTGATAGACAGACGCAGTGTCGTTGGCTTTTCAGAAGGCTTTTGATAAAGTCCCCCACAGAAGGAGTTCCCCACACAAGGTTGATTAGCAAAATAATGACTGATGGGGTACCACAAGGATCAGTACCTGGGCCTCAACTGTTCACAATATATATCAATGATTTGGATGTGGGGATCAAATGTACTATCTCTAAGTTCATAGATGATACCAAGCTAGGCGGGAATGTGTGTTGTGAGGAAGATGCAAAGTGGCTACAGGAGGATTTGGACAGACTTAGTGAGTTGGCAAGAACATAGCAGATGGAATATAATATGGAAAAATGTGAGGTTCTCCACTTTGGTAGGAGGAACAGATGTGCAGAACTTTTCCTAAATGGTAAGAGATTAGGAAGTGTAGATGTACAAAGGGACCTGGGTGTCCTTATCCATAAGTCACTGAAGGCTAACATGCAGGTGCAGCAAACAATTAGGAAGGTTAACAGAATGTTAGCATTTATCGCAAGAGGATTTGAGTACAGGAGTAGTGAAATCTTGCTTCAGTTGTATAGAAGCTTGGTTAGACTGCACCTGGAGTACTGTGTGCAATTTTGGTCCCCATACCTCAGAAAGGATATGATTGCCATAAAGAGAGTGCAACTAAGGTTCACCAGACTTGTTCCGGGGATGGCGAGGCTGTCTTATGAAGAGGGATTGGAGAAACTCTATTCTCTAGAGTTTTGAAGAATGAGAGGTGATCACATTGAAACCTACAAAATACTTAAAGGAATAGACAGGGTGGATGCAGGTAAGATGTTTCCCCTGGTTGGGGAGTCTAGAACCAGGGAACACAATTTCAAAATAAGGGAGAAGCCACTTAGGACCGAGATGAAGGGAAACTTCTTTACTCAGAGGGTTGTGAATCTTTGGAATTCTTTACCCCAGAGGGCTGTGGAAGCTCAGTCATTGAGTATGTTTAAGATAGAGATTGATAGATTTCAGATTAACAATATCATAAAGGGTTGCGGGGATAGTGTGGGTAAAAGGTATTGAAGTGTTCAGTCAGCCATGATCATATTGTGCAGGCTCGACAGGCTGCAGAGCCTTCTCCTGTTCCTAGGCTCCTATGTTCCGAATGCATAAGACTTTTAACAATCTAAGGCTTGGAAGTAAACTAAAGTAACTTTATACCCATGGGATAAAGACTTGGGGGGAGGTGCAGTAGAACAGTCTGGTACATAAAGGGTTAATGTGCAACTGAGTACAGTACCACACACACACAATGATGTAGGAAAACACCTGCCCCAGAGCCAGAGGCAGTCTAGAGATGGATACAGTTGCATTAAGACTTAGAATGGGGTCAGCTCCATAACTGTACCCTCTTACTGTAAGTATGTGCATAGTCAAGAGTTGTTAATAAAGAATTGCTGTGAATGGAAGCCTACTTCATGGTGTCTGAAGCAGGATTCTTCAGACAGGAGCAAAACAAAACCTGTGGGTCCTGGGTTTGATAGTGAAGCAGTCCATGTCCAAATGCAGCAAGACCCGAACAATATCCAGGCTTGGGCTGAAAAGTGGCAATTAACATTCACGCGACAGAAGTGTCAGGCAATGACCATCTCCAACAAGAGAGAATCCAACCATCGCTCCTTGATGTTCAATGGGATTTCTATCACTGAATCCCTCGCTATCAACATCCTGGGGGTTTACCATTGTCCAGAAACTGAACCGGACTAGCCATATTAATACTGTGGCTACAAAAGCAGGTCAGAGGCTAGGAATCGTGCGATGAGTAACTCACCTCCTGACTCCACCATCTACTAGACACAGGTCAGGAGTGTGATAAAATACTCCCCACTCTACTGGTTGAGTGCAGCTCCCACAACACTCAAGAAGCTTGACACTGTCCAGGACAAAGCAGCCCACTTGATTAGCACCAAATCCACAAAAATTCACTCCCTCCATCACCGACACACTGTAGCAGCAATGAATACATAAGAACTAGGAGCAGGAGTAGGCAATTCAACCCCTCGAGCCTGCCCTGCCATTCAATACAATCATGTCTGATCTTATTTCGGCCTCAACTCCAATTTCCCGTGTTCTCCCCATAACCTTTCAACCCATTACTAATGAAAAATCTGTCTATCTCCTCCTTAAATTTATTCAGCATCCCGGCATCCACTGCACTATGAGGTAGTGAATTCCACAGATTCATGACCCTTTGAAAAAAGTAATTCCTCCTCATCTCTGATTTAAATCTACCACCCCTTAGCCTAAAGCTATGGCCTCTTGTTCTAGAATGCCCCACAAGGGGAAACGTCCGCTCCACGTCTACTTTGACTATCCCCTTTAGCATCTTATATACCTCAATTAGATCTCCTCTCATCCTTCTAAATTCTAGCGAGTATAGGCCTAAACTGTTCAATCGCTCCTCATAAGACAAGCCTCGCATCTCTGGAATCAATCTAGTGAGCCTCCTCTGAACCGCCTCCAATGCAACTGCATCCCCCCTTAAGTAAGGGGACCAAAACTGCGCACAGTACTCCAAGTGCGGTCTCACCAATACTCACCATTACAATCTACAAGATGCGGCGCAGGAATTCACCAAGACTCCTTTGACAGCACTTTCCAAACCCACGACCATCTAGAAGGACAAGGATAGCAGATACTTGGGAACACCATCACTTGGAAGTTCTCCTTCAAGTCACTCATCATCCTGGCTTGGAAATATATTGCCATTCCTTCACTGTCGCTGGATCAAAATGCTGGAACTCCTGCCCTAACAGCATTGTGGGTATATGTACACCACATGGACTGCAGCGGTTCAAGAAAGAAGCTCACCACCATTTTCTCAATGGCAATTAGGGATGGGCAATAAATGCTGGCTCAACCAGCGAAGCCCACATCCCATGAATGAATTTAAAAAAACCTGTCTTTAGTATATTTGAAGAAAATGACTCTTTAAACTAAAGGACTTTTACAATGGCTGGAATTTTCCATCCCCGTTGGTGTCAGACACCATGGGAGATGTGAACGGACAACACGGCGGGAAGGCCAAAATCAGTTTCATGCCATGGTGAAACCAGTTTGCAATCATCTGCTCCACCCGTCAATGGTGGGCCGCGTTTCCCGTTGTTGCACGTTGGTAACATCATTTTAATACATCTGCATCTAATTATAAGCCCTGTTCACTGGAAACATCCCCCCAAGTCAGATTTGCTGCCCACATTGGCAGGAAAACACACTGGCCCAGAACAAACCTTGACAAGTGCGACATGCAGAAGTCGGGACTTACCGTTAGGGCCTTGCTCACATCGTGGATATCTGAGGAACATAAGATGCTGGAACCCTACAGCTGCCAGAACCTGCACGAAAACCCTTAAATGCATGCTGGGTGGATTCTGATGGACATGGCTCTGCTGTGAAGTAGCTCACAGGAGGTGGAAGGTCGCTGATAATGACTAGGGCCTGCTTCAGGACATCTGTATCTTGGCCATGATCTGCAATGGATAATCATTGAGGGGGTGGTGATGAAGGCCTAGGTTTGACTGAGAGAGGAAGGTGTACCGGGGTGGGGTGGGGGCGGGGGAGTGGTGGCGGTAAGGTTGGGAGGGGGGCCATGATGGTGTCGATGGGGTGGTGAGGTTGGGAGGAGGAGAATGATGGAGTCGGGGGGTGATGAGGTTGGGAGTGGGTAGACGATGGTGCAATGATGTCAGGGGGTGAGGAAAGAGGGGGGAATCATGGTGTCAGGGGGGAGGGTGTACAGGGGAGGAGGGTGTAATGAGTGAGAGTGCAGTGGCAAATGACAGAGGAGGTAGGTAGAAGGTGGAGCAATGTTTAAGGGAAGGAGTTAGAGGGGGGAAAGGACTTTGGGGGGAGGAAGGGTTTTGAAGGGGCTAGGACTTTGGGGCTTGAAAGGAATCCGGGGGAGGAAGGAGTTACAACACGGAAGGAGTAAGGGTGGAGGAAGAGTAAGGGTGGAGGAAAGAGAAGGGATGGTAATGTCCAGGTGAACGTGCAATGGAGGGGTCTATGGAGTCAATGACTGCCTCCTGGGGAGCAAAATGAGGGTGTGCATGGTAGGATGGAATGGTGAATATGAGAGGGGCAGAGTGAACTAGTAGTGTGGGAGGGTGAGGGTGCAACACTAACGGTAGGATGGACAGCAAGGGTGGACAGTGGGGACTCAGAGGCAGACACGCACCCTGGGAATGGGAAGGTGGAGGTTGAGGAGGTTAATGTGGACAGGGGTGGTATTCTTGGTAAGATAGGGAATATGCATGTTCCCCTTGACATTCGCAAAAGAAAAGGACTCTGGCTGGAAGGTGACAGTGGGGAGGTGGAAAGCGATGCCAGGGGGGGTCAACAGTGATTGGGGAAAGGACATGGGTGACTTGGGGAGGGGAAAGGATGGGGGAGCTGAAAACATACTTTACAACCACCATGCTTCCAAAATCGAAAATGAAAGGAGCCTCACGTTGGGTGGATACAGGTGCTGCATGAGAGTGTAATCATTGGGTGGGCGGAGATGCAGGCCAGATCAGATGGACAACTGAAAGGGAACCCCAGCCGGCAGCACTGAAAATGCTTGTGACATTGAAATGAGTGTGATGGCTGAAGGCTCCCCGTGCATGGGAGGGTGCTTGCAAGAGGTTCCGAAAGGCCCTGCCACAGCCACACACTTAACCCCTCCTGAATCACTTGTGGGCCGGCTGTGTGCAGCTGAACTGCTATTTGGGGCAGGGATGCAGGGGGACAACTCACAAAGTCTGTCAATGAAGCTGAAGACACCATTACACATTATTCAGTGAAAGTGAAAATATTTTTAGGTTATAAAATTGCAAAATGTGTTCACCCATGCAACCTATTGTGATCAGGAATTCATAACTTTTCTGCACCTATCACTTCTTCTAGGTGCTGCCTTGACATCCACAGCAGGAGTGGAGACAGCCTGTGCAATGGTTGGCCCTGTTGCTTCTGATAACTTTGGCATGGGTCCTCCAGGCAGCTGATGCCTTGAGGACCCTGGCTTGCTTTAGATGACCCAGGGGTGTCCAGCTGCTGCTCCTCCTCCCTTTGGGTGCCCGAGGGCCCCAGCCTGACTCCTCGGGGGGGAGGAGTGCCTGGAGGGACATTGAGGTGCCCCGATTCCCTCTCGCATTGCCCTGGCAGGAACTCACTCATGGCTACCGGGATGGAGTATAAGTCTGCACGTATCTCCATGTCCTGCTGGCCCAGGGTCTCCATGGCACCCTCCATTCTTCTCCATTAGCGGACACCACTTCATCAGAGAACAGGCAGACACACTTATTCGACTCTGTGCAACCCTATTGAGGGCTTCCAACAGCTCTGCGTGATGTTCACCTGCTTTCTGCTGACTCGCCATGATGAGTTGGAAGGCCAAATCCAGAGGCTCATCATCTGACTCAGACCTCACTGATGCCTCTTCCCCAGCAGACCTTCCAGTGCTGGGGAGCTTGGCTGAAGCTGCCCTGTCCTTCTGTGGACACGTGATTGCGATGGCCACTAGATTGTGAACCTGAGGCTGCTCTAGGTCTAGGTCCCACTGAGGTGTGTGTCTCTGCATTGGGGGAGGGTGTGAGTAAGCTCTGTGACAGGTCTTCCAGGCTGCTTATTTCCAGCTCTTCAATGGATGAGGTGTCCTCTTCGCTGGAGGTGCGGACCTGGGTAGAGTTGACAGACTGGCTGCTGGGGGCATCAGCCGCTTGGCAGAGCTTCCTGTGAACCAAAGTAGACATAATTAGTGCAGCGCAGCAGAGTCATAAGCAGAAGAGAGAGCACTCACAGTTGCATTGAGAAAGGGATGATCTGGTGCAGGATCTTCTCATGGGTATTTGCTGCCGACCACACTGTTACCGCAGGCATAGTCTATGTCCTCACTAGTCAGCGTGATGGCACACTCCTCAAAATGAGTGAGGGGCCTAATATAGGCCACTCCACCCCTGGTCTGGGACCTCTACCTGCTGTTGTGAGCCAGCTTCTCCTGCATGAAAACGGATGGAGAGAGTGTGAGCAGGACACATGGCACTGCGTGGAATGTTTGTGTGGTCAGTGGAGCCATGAACGGGATGAGGATGTGAGTTCCAGAGGATATGAGCCTGATGGAGATGTGAGGGGTGTATGAGAGTTAGTGGTGTTGTTCATTGAGGTGTGAGATCCCTATGGATGTGTGATGGGTTTGTGAGTGTGCGAGTTGAGAATGATGAGAAGAGTGAGTTACCCTGGTGGAACGGATAAAATCATTGACCCTCTTCCTGCACTGGGTGGCTGTTCTCCTTTGCAGGGAGTTGGTGCTGACCACCGCTGCCACTGCCTCCCATGCTAGATTGGTGACCTTGTCTGCTGGCCTTCACCCAGAGTGGGGCCAGAGGATATTGTGGTGCCTGCGCTGTGTCCAGTAGGCGCTCAAGAGAGGCTAACTAAATTAGGGACAGCACGTTTCCTCCCTTTGGCAGCCATCAGCTCTCAGCAGCTTCCTATCCCTTGAAGAATGCTAGCTCTTTGCAGGAGTGGCCTTTAAATAAGGCACCTGGTTTACTAAAGGCCTGAAGTGATGCAGGATGGGCAAGTGAGACAAGCAACCAGCAACCCACGTCTCTCCTGGGAATGCATGATTAATAAGATGGAAATGGGATGATATGGCGCGAAGACATGCCATTGCGGCCAGAAGTCCTGGGGCACTTTTCAGCTCAGTGGACATGAAATTAAGCCGTCTGCTACAGAGAGCTGGCAGTTGGGCAAAGAAAAACCTTTAATTGGCAGCTGTCTGGGGTGAGCTGGCAGTTGGGGTAAAGGAAGGCCCATGGGCAGTGGGAGTTCTGCTTGGAGCTGCTGCAGAGCTGGAATTGTGCCAGTGATTAGATGTTGGAGTGCATCCTTATAAATCCAGTGGAAGACAGTCTGAAGAGAAGAGATTGAGGTGAGAAGTCATTGAGGCAGTCAGATTTGGAGTAGCCTTTGAAGGAAATCAAAGGCTAGGTCTTTGAAAGAGAAGAACTGAAATCCCTCGTGAGGGAGACAGAGATTTAAAGAATTTTTGTGGGTCATTGAGAAATTTGTAGGGTCTGTCTTGACTGAGTCTTCCATGTAACCTGCAGTTTGTGCTGTGTTCAGCCACAGTTTCCCTGTTAATTCATGCTTCCTCATGTTAAATCTCAATGTTAGATTATAAATTAGATAATATTTACTATTTGCTGTGTTGACTGTATATAGTAACATTTCTTCTGTGGGTTTAAACACATGGAATCTTGCAACTTTATTCTCTTAGTAACTTGGGGTAGAATCTTCGGCTCAGCGAGCAGGGGCGGGATCTGCTCGCCGAGGCATAAAATGACGAGCTGTGACATGAGGCGTGCATCTTGACGTCACCAAGCATCATTTAGATTTTCAGTTTGGCGGGCCTGCAGCCAACTTGGCTGCGCACTCCTCGAACTGTCAAAGGCTTATTAAGGCCATTTAAAAAGCCAATAAAGCAACCTTAAGGTTGGCGGGCAGGCGAAGAGCCCAGGCAGCCTTCGCATTTTTCATGGAACCTTATCCACAGGCGGGACAAGGTTTCATGAACATTTTTAAAGTGCTTGAAAAATTTTTAATAAAATTAATGGGCATGTCCCAGCTCATGTGGCAGTTTCTCATGAGGGGACATGTCCTTAAAATATTTTTTTATTTTCATTCAACGTTTTATGAGTGAAAGTAATCTCCCTGAGGGACCTCTGTGCCTCAGGGAGATTTCTGCGCTCTTTCACATGCATGCACGAAAGAGCACACTCCCCGACTCAAGCAACATTCCCGCCTGCCTGCACTGGGAGCGCTCAGTGCTTCCAGGCACTTCCTTAATTGGACCGCCCAACTAAAATGGTAGTGCCCAGCCGATCAGGGGCGCCAATTGGCTGCACGCCAACCCGCACCCGACCCCACACAACCCCTCCAACAGGGAGAAAATTCTCCCCTTGGATTTCAAAGTTTGTCTACTTTAAGCAAAAGGTTATTGGTCCAAGACCAGATTGCAACCAAATTTGGGGGTGTGGTCTGGGTTTGTAACAGGTACAAAAGGAGATAAGTGATGCTGAACATTTATATTAGAATATTGTGTACAGTTCTGATCACCATGCAAGGATGTGAGGGTCCTTGAGAAAATGCAGAAAAGATTTACCAGAATGGTTCCAGTGCTGAGGATGTTAGTAGTAATGTTAGGTTGGAGAAGCTGGGGCTTTTCTCCTTGGAACGAAGGAGTTTGGTGGAAGATTGGAAAGAATTGCATTTGACTATAACAGGTTTAGATAAGGTAGACAAAGATAAGTTATTCCCATCAGTTTATGGTTCAAGGACCAGAGGATGGAAATTTAAGGTTTTGGACAAGAAGTGCAGGGGGTTGTGATGATGAATGTTTTTATGCAGTGAGTGGTAATGACCTGGAACTTGCTGCCTACAATGATGAGGAAAGGGGAGATGATACAAACATATAAATTAGGAGCAGGAGTAGGCCACTTGACCCCTGGGCAGCTCCGCTATTCAATAAGATCATGGTTGATCTGATTTCCCCACATTCTGCCTACCCCCTATAACCTTTCACCCCCTTACTTGATGAATGATTTCAGAAGGATATTGGATGGACACAAGAGAAATAAATTTGCAGAGTTACAGGGGTAGAGCAGGTAAATGGAACTAACTGGATTGCTTAGAGCGGCCATGGACTTGATGGGCCAAATTGACTCCGTCTGTGCTATAATGGCTCTAGGACTTTATGACATCAAACAAATTTGCAATGAAACCAGTCCTCCTCCAGCAACTTTATTAACGTGCAACTCTCTGTGGACCAACTCCACCAAATACGTCGTTCTGAAAGAGTTGCTATGTATCTGCTTAATGCAAGCTGTGCTGTGGTAATAACAAACTACTGCAACAGTGCAACAGCTAATTGACTACATTGCTACTTTTTAATTATTAACTACGTACAGTAGGTACGGCCAGAGATAAACTATTATTATGAGAGCAGATGTTACAAGAGTTTGGCTCTAGTTTTGGGAACAGAAATAAAAGTTTAAAAATTGCTTTTCACTTTTTTTTTGAGCACAGGTGTCACAGTTTGTGTCTTGTCCACACCTGTTCTGATTGAGGTGGGCAACACGAAAACTTAGTGTACCCACCCACTTCATCTGCATGCTTGTAGCGCTTGGCCAAGCAGGTCCCATGCAGCTTCTTCCTCTTTAATGCAGCTGATTTCCTCTGCATTCAGCAAGGGAGCCCATTATCATTGCCAAACAACATGGTGCAACCAGACCTCTCTTCTTAAAGGCACACTGTCCCCCTTAAAGGGAAACTGCACTGAAGAAAATTGCTGTAATTTAAAATACAGAAAATAGAACACCAAGGCATGGAGAGAGAGAGCTTTCCAGAGTGGTGAATGTGAAGCTGGAGGCATTAATGGTGGAGATGAGCAGGAGGAGAAAGATCATGGTTCTACACAAGGAGAGGTAGAAAGAGAGATAGTGGTGTAGGAATTCCTCAAGGACTACCTGAAAATAAATTGGGAGCAGGTATCCATGGAGGCCATAATTCCAGGCATTTGGTGGGCCCAAGACCCTAGCACCAGTGTCACATGGTCAATGTCAGTGAATGCATCTCCACTTGCTCCACATGACATCTCATACATGCTACACCACCAACCCCTTATGCTGTTCAATGCATCATATCTCATAACTCAACCAGTAGCACTCCCTGGCACTCATGACTCAAGCCTAACATCCAGACATTCCATCTCACTCCCACACACCTACCAATGTTGCTAGCCTCACATCCACCTCTCACTGTTTTATGTTTTAGCTATGGGTCGCTTTGCTTGCAAACCAGCCGCATGCTTATCTGTCAGCAGGCAAGTCAATTACAATGTACGGCAGATGTAGAGACCAATATGAAATGAAGCACATACTATTTATTTACACAAACACCAGAGCATTAACATGATGTGTGCTTCTCCAGCTAGACCCTACTCTAGACTAACATTAACATGGTAGCCCACGCAACACGGCTATTGGGTCTTGCAGTCATGCAGTCAATCTACTCACAGTCTCTTAAAGGTGTTTACACTTCGGATTACCACATCCCTCCCCCTTTACTTAAAAGTACATTTTACAGAATATTAGCTATTTACAAAAATGAATTACTTACAAATTCAGTCTCTCAGGAGGCTTTTTTAAACATGTCAACCTTTGAAGTTCTAAGACTTTGGATGGTTTACCAGAGGCCTCCCTCTCAAGAGTTTTCTGTCCACTAGGCTCCCCAGTAGGAACCAGCAAATTTGCCTCTTTGACTCTCTCAGGCTCCATGGTTCTGCAGGTACTTCCAAAGCAAGAGGTGTAGGCTCTAATGGGAATGCTTGGTGCACCTTTTCTTGTGGATCTGTTTCCCATTTCTTGAGGTGATCCATATGTCTCCTGATTATCCGACCTTCAACCAATGTATGGTAGGAAGGGGTCCTGTCACTGCACTGACTTCACCTGATAGCCATTGGGCCCATCCCCAAAGTTCTTTGTGAAAACAGTTCCCCTTACAGTGAAGTTTCGTTCATGACTGTGGTAATCATTTTTGGTGTGGTGTTCATTTTTCTGGGCCTCTTGAGCCCTATCCTCCTCCCTAAATTTGGTCTTATGAGGCTTAAAAATGTCCTGAGACATCTCTTCATTAATAACTCTGCAGGTCCAATACCAGTGGTCATATGTGGTGTAATTCTGTAGCTGAGCAGGAAGCATGATAACTTTGTTGCTATAGAGTCCCCCTCTAGTTTTTTCATTCTGGCCTTGAAGGTCTGGACCGCCTTCTTGGCCAACCTATTGGATGCAGGGTGGTATGGCGAGGTCTTGACATGTGTTATGCCATTGAGAGTTGTAAATCTTTGGAACCCCCCGCTAGTGAATGCCGTTCCATTATCAGACACTGACAATGGTAAACCGTGTATCGTGAAACTCTGACGCAATCTGTCTAAGGTGGCGGCAGATGTGGGTGATCTCACCTCGTATACAACCATCCATTTGGAGTGGGAGTCAATATGTAAAAGGAACATTGTGCCTAAAATAGGTCCCACGTAGTCAATGTAGAGGCGGACCTATGGCCTTCCTGGCCATTCCCAGGGATGCAGTGGAGCAGGAGGAGGAAATTTCTGCACTTGTTGGCACTGCATGCAACTCTTAACCATGTTTTCGATTTCAGTGTCCATCCCTGGCCACCATAAGTAGCTGCACACCAACATTTTCATTCTGGAAATGCCGGGGTGAGCGCCATGCAATTCTGTCAATAATGCTTGTCTTCCTCTGGAAGGCACAATGAATCTCACTCCTCATAGTAAGATGCCATTCTGTCAGGTGAGCTCATGTCTCCTGTTATAATAGGTCTTCATTTCGTCCGACTTTGGCTCGTTAGACCATCCCTGCAAGACTTGTTTCCTGATGTGAGACAAAACTGGATCGTGGGCTGTCTATTCTCTGAACTGTTTGGCATTCACTGGTGATGAATCCAGAAAATGTAATAATAAGACAAGTTCTTGAGAGATGGGGAGGTTCACATTGCTGTCGTTTAGAGGTAATTGGCTCAGCGTGTCAACAATGGCAATCTGGCTTCCCGGCCGGAGGATAAATGTATATTTGTAAGCAGCTAGAATCAGTACCCACCTTTAGATGCTTGCAGAGGCAATTGGGGGTATTGCCTTATCTTCCCCAAACAAGCCTACTAGTGGTCTGTGGTCTGATACAATGGTGAAGTGGCGACCATGGATGTATTGGTGGAATTTCTTAACGCCAAATATGATGGATAAGCCTTCTTTTTCTATTAGCGAGTATCTTCATTCTGCCTCACTGAATGTTCTTTAAACATAGCCAATGGGCCGTTCAAAGCCATCTGTTATCCAATGGGAGAGTACTGCCCCTACACTGTAAGGGGATGCATCACATGTTAGAAGCAATTGTTTCTTTGTGTCGAAATGTACCAACAGGGCCAATGAATGTAGTCGCTGCTTTACTGCTGTAAAAGCCTGTTGTTGTGGGGCTTGCCAAGTCCACCTGTGGTTTTTCTTGAGTAACCAGTATAATAGAGCCAGCACTGTCGACAAATCTTGGAGAAAATGACCATGGCAGTTAACCATTCCCAAGAAGGATTTGAGTTCTGTGGCATTTGTCGAGGCTGGCACCTGATGAATAGCTCTCACCTTGTCTTCTACTGGATGAAGGCCCTGCGAGTCAAGCCTATAACTCAGGTAAATCACTTCTTTTGCATGGAAGATACATTTTTCCTTTTTCAAGTGTACTCCGGCTTGTGAGAAACACTTCAATACCTCTTCCAAGTTAGCCAGGTGTTCATCAGTTAGTCCTGTTACTAGGACATCATTGAGATAAACCACTACATGGGGTAGAGCTTGGAGCAAGTTTTCCATAGTCCATTGGAAAATGGCACAAGCCGATGAGACTCCGAAGGGTAACCTGGTATACTAGTATAACCCCTATGTGTGTTGATAATCACAAAATCCCGAGAGGCCTTTTCTAGTTCGACTTGCTGGTAAGCGTGGCTCATGTCGAGTTTCGTATATGCGGTTCCCCCTCCCAGTTTGGAGTACAATTCATTAGTTTTTGGCATAGGGTGCCTGTCAAGTCTGGCCACTTTGTTAATGGTCAACTTGTAGTCCCAATATTCACACACCCTGGTCAGGCTTTAGTACTGGAAATATGGGTGCTGCCCATTCAAAAATTTTACAGGTTGTAAGACTCCCAACCTTTCCAGCCTGTCTAATTCAATATCCACTTTTTCTCATAATGCAAAGGGGACTGGCCTTGCCTTCAAATATCTGGGGGTTGCTCTTGGATCTGGACGTGGATTTTAGCTTGCAATCCCTGAATCTTTCCGAGCTCTTCACGAATACAGGAGCATATTTTATAATAATTCTTGGAGATCTTTCATTCTGAGTTGTAAAATCTCAGTCCACTCCAATTTTATTTCCTTAAGCCAGTTCCAACCAAGTAGAGTTGGACCCTCTCCTGCTACCACTATCAGGGGTAGATTAGCAGACTGGACTCCATATTGTATTGGAACCTTGCATATACCTTTCACTTGTATATTTTTGTCAGTATCTGTCTTTAGTCTGGCATCTGAGTTTTCCAGCTTTAGTGAGTGGTTTTCTCCATTCAGATACTTAAACGTGTGTTCATTTTTAACTCTCATGGATGCCCCTGTATGCATCTCCATTCTGTTCATTTCTACTGTCATGTAGATTGGCTCTATTTTACCCATTTTTAAATTGTATAGGGAGTAACTATATGACTCTGTTTCTTCTGGCTCCTCCATTATATAAATTTCATGATTTCTGGTTTTTTGTTTGAACTTTGGCCTCAATCTTTCTTTAATGTGCCCATTGTGATGACAGCAGAAGCACTTGGTTCTTCTAAATTGTTGCTCATTTGTAGGCTGTCTGATTTCAATTCTGCTATTATGAATGCGGTTTTTATTCGTTAAGCCATTGCTTTTTGCTGGTCTATTATGGCAGCTGTTTCCCATCTTTCTGCGGAGCCCTGTGCTTCTGCGCCATTTCTAGCCAGTGCCTCCCTCCTGATGTGAAGAACGGCGCCATTTGGTGCCCCCTTGATTTCTTCTGAGACCCTGACTGTGCTTTCCATTGCGAGCACCAATTCCAGGGCTTTGCTGAAATCCAAATTTGTCTCAGGCAGCAACCTTTTCTGAATGGCATCTTCGTTAATCACACACGCTAACCGGTCTTATATAATGTCATTAATCGACGTCCCGAGCTCACAGTGCTCTGTCAATTGTTTTAAGGCTGCTACATAGCAAGCAACTGTCTCTCCAGGGGTGCGACACCTCAAAGAGAATTTAAAACACTGCGTTGTTACCGAGTGTTTCGGTTGGAAATGGCCTTTCATTAGATTCACCAACTCATCAAAGCTCTTGGAATCTGGGGTGTTTGGGGTTTATAGACTATGAATTCGGCCGTACGTTTTACTGCCACATGTCAATAAGAAGATTGCCTGCCTCTTCTCCTCCACTGATATACCAATGGCCAAAATGAAAAATGTGAGGCAGTCAATATAATGTGATCAGTCATCGGTGGTCTGATCAAATGGTTCGATGCAGCCAAATTGTGGTATGTTGGAGGGCGATGGTTTCGATGATTTTGGTGAAGATTTACAATTGCATTGTACTGACAATTGGCCTGCAGGCACGGCTATTTCAGTACAGTTGAGCTTTCACGGCTTTCCTTGGTGTTGTCGACCGGTGCTGTTTTGTCTCGTTGCTAGTTGTTACGTTTTAACTATGGGTTGCTTTGCTTGCAAACCGATTGCACACTCATCTGACAGCAGGCGAGTTGATTATAATGTGCAGCAGATGCAGAGACCAATCTGAAATGAAGCACATACTATTTATTTATACAAACAACAGAGCATTAGCATGATGTGTGCTTCTCCAGCCAGACCCTCCTCTAGACTAACATTAACATGGTAGCCCACGCATCACAGCTATTGGGTCTTGCAGTCATGCAGTCAATCTACTCACAGTCTCTTAAAGGTGTATTACACCTAGGATTACAACACTGCCTCCAAGTACCTCCAACTATTCAACTATGGCAGGTACATCACACCCAAACATACGATGCACAATCACTGACAGCCCACCAGACGGTAAGGTAGTAGACAAGCACTGATATAGGAGACTCATATGAGGGCCTCGAAGTGGCACATACAGGAGAACGTAGCTGAGCATGCACACTGAGCTGCTGGGTACATTGGCTGGCCTGCCAGACAATCTTCTGTTACTGTCAAAGAGCATCGAGGAGTCCAGCTTTAAGTTGGCAGAGGACATGGAGCAGATCTTGCCCTCTCCACAGCCTCTGCTCCATCTCTCTGTCATCCTGCATACCCATAGACGCTGACACTGCTGCCCCCTACCTGATGCAGTCTTTATGTGGACAGGTTACCAATTCCCCTGACCTTCCTGTGGCGCTGCAGTAACACTCCACAACAAATTCAGGAACTCAATACAAAATACATCCAAAAACACTTCAGACCACTACCAGGCACTTTGCACCCAGAGGCTCCCTTCTCCTGCTGCAATGCTGTGCGGGTCATGTGGATAACAGCTGACAGTGTAGGGCACACCGCAAAAGCAGTGCTAGTCTTCACAGCACCACCAAATGCAGAGCTATGCAAGGGAATTTCTACCTTTTAGAGGCTTCATAATTTTTAAATTTTACAGATCAAACGGTTAATGGCTGACTTTGCCAAAGATGTTAATTTTAATACAAGGTCAAAGAGTCATCTTCATTATGAGAATGTCAATTTTTGTATTAAATTTAAAAGTATGATTGTTCATGGAGATAAGGTTTAAGAATCACAGGGAATGTAAATTCTTAGTCTGTGGCATAAAAATCTGACGTCAACATCCTGGCTTCAGGCAGACTTTAAAAGTATTTTTTTTCTTCAGGGCAAAGCTCCAAGGATATTACTGGGGTCTCAGATGTGAAGCCATGAAGAAAGTCTTACAGAACAGAACCTGCTTCCATCATAGGAAGTGGAGAAAAGATGATTGAAAGAGCACATAAACCATAGATTTTTTTTTAAGTGGAGAAGAATGGCTAGATATAAACAGATTATTTAACCTGAACTATCAGTACAGAATAGGAGGACATCAGTATAAAATTTGACATCCCTCAGGTGTGGCTTGAAGATAGAAGAAATATTTTTACTACACGTGATTGCAAGGTATAATTTGCTAGCTGATCAGCCCATTAAACAAAGAAGATTACAATCATAAAGATCATATGCATAAATTTGTAAGGATGATGAGAGGAATGAGAAACATACAAACATGTGAAATAGGAGCAGGAGTAGGCCATTTGGCCCCTCAAGCTTGCTCAACCATCCGATAAGATCATGACTGATCTGATAATGGCCTTTACTTTTCTGTCTACCTCCTATGTCTTTTGATTCCCTTGTCAGTCAAGAATCTATCTAACTCAGCGTAACAAATATTCAATGACTCTGCCTCCAGTGTTCTCTGTCAAGGGGAATTTACAGGCTGATGACCCTCTGAAAAAAATTCTTCTCACAAGCCAGTCAAGTGAAACTTCCCTGCACTGCTTCTAATATGTTATGTCCTTTCTTAAATAAGGAGACCAAAACTGTACACAGTACTCAGATGTAGCCTCACCAATGCCCTGTACAACTGTAGGAAAACCTCTCTCCTTTATATTCCATTCCCTTTGCAATAAAGGCCAACATTCCATTTGCCTTTCTGTACTTGCATACTAACTTTTTGTGATTCTCATATCCTTCTGTACCTCTGAGTTCTGCAATCTATCCCCATTTAATGAATATTCTGCATTTCTATTCTTCCTGCCAAAGTGGACAAGTTCACACTTTCCCACACTATACTCAATCTGCCATTTTTTTGCCCACTCACCTAACCTGTCTGTATCCCTTTGCAGACTCTTTATCTCCTCTTGACAACATACTCTCCTACCTATCTTGGTGTAATTGACAAATATAGCTACCATGTATTCAGTGCTATTATCCAAATTATTGATGTAGATTATAAATAGTTGAGGCGCCATCACCAATCCCTTTGGCACTCCACTAGTTACAGCTTGCCAACTGGAAAAAGACCCATTTATCCCAACTCTCTGCTTACTGTTAGCTAACCAATCCTTTATCCATGCTAATATATTACCTTCCACACCATGTTCTATTATCTTGTGTAGTAACCTTTAATGTGGCACCTTATCAAATGCCTTTTGGAAATCCAATCTGGTACACTGCATCTACAAGTTTCCCTTTACCCACCTTGCTTGTTACTTCTTCAAAGAACTCTGATAAGTAAGTTAACAGATGTAGTTGGAGTAAGGGAGCAAGTAATGCTTCATGTACTGCATGTAGTGAATGCACGGAGTACAGTTAATAAAATTGGGGAGTTACAGGCACAGATTTCCTTGAGGGATTATGATGTTGTGGTGATAACGGAGACCTGGCTTAAGAAAGGGCAGATCTGGGTGCTGGTCACAAAGTGTTCAGAAAAAATAGAAAGGTGAAAAAGGAGGAGGGGTGACATTTTTGGTTAAGGAGAGTATTGCAGTACTGGAGAAAGAGAATGTGTCAGAGGATGCAAGGACAGAATCAATTTGGCTAGAGGTAAGGGATAAGAAGGATGCAATTACAATGCTCGGTTTAATAAATAGACCACCGGCTAGTGGGAAGGATATAGAGGAACAAATCTGCAAGGAAATTATAGAGAGGTGTAAACATCGTAGAGTAGTTATAATGGGGGACTTTAATTACCCGCACATAGACTGGGATAGTGGTAGTGTAAGGGGCAGTGAGGGACAAGTGTTCCTAGATTGTGTTCAGCAATATGTGTCCAGTCTAACAAGAAAGGAGGCACTGCTAGATCTGGCTCTTGGGAATGAGGTGGGCCAAGTAGATTAAGTGATAGTAGGGGAACATTTAGGGGACAGTGATCATTGTATCATAAGGTTTAGGATTACGGTGGAAGAGTGTATTGGTCAATCCAGAGTAAGAATAATCAACTGATGCAGAGCGGGCTTCAACGGGGCAAGAATGGAGCTGGGCCGGATAGAGTGGAACCAAATGTTGGCGGGAAAATAAGTAGCTGAACAATAGGCTACCTTCAAACGGGAGATGGTTTGGGCACAGTTAAGGTATGTTCCCTCAAAAGGGAAAGGTAGGACAAATGAATCCAGAGCTCCCTGGATGACAAGGAAAATAAGTTAAAGAAGAAAAAGAGTGCTTACGACAGGTGTCAGGTAGCAAATGTAATTGAGAACCAAGTTGAATATAGAAGGCTCAGAAGGGATGTGAAAAAGAAAATATGAGAGGTAAAGAGGAATTATGAAAAAAGACGGGCAGCTAACATAAAAGGAAATCCCAAGGTTTTCTATATGCAAATCAATTGTAAAAGGGTGGTAAAAGGAGGAGTAGGGCTAATTAGAGGCCAAAAAGGGGATTTACGCATAGAGGCAAGAGGTATGGCTGAGGTGTTAAATGAATACTTTGCATCTGTCTTTACCTAGGAGATAGATGCTGTCCAGGCCATGGTGACAGAGGAGGAAGCTCAGTTACTAGAAGGGTTTAAAATCGATAAGGAGGAGATATTGGATAAGCTGTCGGTACTTAAAGTTGATAAGGCACCTGGACCAGATGAAATGCATCCAAGAATATTGAAGGAAGTGAGAGTGGAAATCGCAGAGGCACGGGCAATAATCTTTCAATGTTCCCTAGATTTGGGGGAGGTGTTGGAGGACTGGAGAATTTCAAACATTATGCCCTTGTTCCAAAAAGGTTGTAAAGATCTGCTCTGCAATTATAGACCAGTCAGTTTAACTTCAGTGGTGGGGAAACTTCTAGAAACAATTCTTCGGGGTAGAATTAATAGTCACATGGAAAAAATTTGGATTGATTTCGGAAGAGTCAGCATGGATTTGTTAAAGGAAAATCATGTCTAACTAATTTGCTGGAGTTTTGTGAAGAGGTAACATAGATGGTTGATGAGGGCAAGGCCGTTGATGTGGTGTATATGGAATTCCAAAAGGCGTTCAATACAATGCTACACAACAGACTTGTGAGGCAAGTTATCGGTCATGGAATAAAAGGGGCAGTAGCAACGTGGGTACAAAATTGGCTGAGGGATAGGAAACAGAGAGTAATGGCTAATGGGTATTTTTCGGGTTGGAAGAAGGTTTGCAGTGGAGTTCTCCAAGGGTCGATATTGGGACAATTGTTTAAAGTTTCCCTCTGGGATTTTTTAAAATAACTCCGCTTTACCAACTGCAGCGGTCGTAAAACTCCCTTCTTTTGTATTCAATTCCCCTCACAATAAATGATAACATTCTATTAGCTTAGCTAATTACTTGCTGTACCTGCAAACTATCCTTTTGTGATTCATGCACTTGGATGTCCAGATCCCTCTGCAACTCAGAGCTCTGCAATTTCTCAATATTTACATAATATGCTTCTTTTGTATTCTTTCTGCCAAAATGGATAATTTCACATATTCCCACAGTATACTCCATTTGTCAAGTCTTTGCTCACTCACTTAGCCAAATCTTTGCAGATTTGTAGCTTTTCTTTCAATTTAATACAATCCTTAACATTTTTTTCAGCCACGAATGATGCACTCTTCTCAAAGGGTCATTCTTTCTTACTGGGGATAAATTTTTTCTGAAAGTTATTAAATATCTCCTTAATAGTTGTCCACTACGTCTCTACTTTCCTACCTTTTAAGCTGATTTCCCAGTTCACTGTAGCCAGCTCCATCTTCATGCCCCTATAATTATCTTTATTCAGGTTTGAAACATTAGTCTTAGATCCATACTTCACCTTTTCAAAATGAACATGAAATTCTATAATGTTATGATTATTGTCACCTAAAACCTCCTTTACCAGGAGGTTATTGATTAATCCTGTCTCATTGCTCATTATCAGACCTAGAATATCCTGCTCTATGGTTGGCTCTAGAACATATTGCTCTAAGAAATTGACCTGCATTCACTCTATGAACTCATTTTCCATTGGCTACCTTTGCCAACTGTTTTTGGCCACACCACATGTAGATTAAGGTCTTTTCTTATTTCTTATCTCTCCACAAACTAATTCTATATCTTGCACTTTCAAGCTAAGTTCATCTTTCATGACTGTACTAATGATATCCTTAATTGACAGAGCTATCACACCTCCTTTTCCTAGCTTCCTATCTTTTTGAAATGTCAAACACTCTTCAACATTGCGGTCCCAATCTTGGTCACCCTGAAACCATGTCTCTGTGTTGGCTATCAGGAAATACATATTTATTTCTGTCTAATAATTCATCCATGTTGTTATGAATGCTGCACACATTCAGATACAAAGCTTTTAACTTTACCTTTTTACCATTTTTTAAATCCCTGGCCTTATCTACTGGTGCACTCTTAAGTTTGTACCCTATGTCCCTGCCTGCTAAGCTATGATTTTCTTTACTTAAATCGCTATCCTACCTTAGTGCCTCGTTGTTACCCTTTGATTTACTGCATCTCCTCTCATACGATTTCTTCCCTCCACTATTTAATTTAAAGCCCCATCTACCTCCCAAGTTATATGACTCACCAGAACACTGGTCCCAGCACAGTTCAGGTGAAGACTGTCACAACTGTACAGGTCCCACATTGCCCAGTACTATTGCCAATGCCCCATGAATCCCACTTTGAGGTATTTACCCCATGCTGATTTGCCTGTGGCTCAGGTAATAACCCAGAGAATATTACCTTTGAGATTATGCTTTTTAATTTAGCCCCTAACTGCTCATAATCCCTAAGCAGAACCGCTTTTCCCATCCTATCCATATCATTGGTACCCATGTGGACTATGACAACTGGATCCTCCTAGTCCCACTGCAAGTTCCTCTCCAGCCCATGTAAACCCTGGCACGGGCAAGCAACAGAGCCAACTGGCCCCACACTCTCATTTGCAGAGAACTGTGCCAATCCCCCTGACTATACTGTTCCTAACTACAAATGCCTTCCTCTTAACTCTCACCATTTGAATGATTTCCTGTACCATGGTGCCAAGGTTAGTTCACTCATCCACTTTTATCCCCACATGGTGCAATAACATCAAATTTATTGGGCAATTGGAAGGGTTGAGGCTCCTCCACTTCTTGATACCCTTATCTACCTCACTTGCAGTCACATCCTCCTATACTTGACCACTGGCAAAATCAGAAGACTCCAACCTAAGGGGTGTCACTGCCTCCTGGAACCATGTGACCAGGTAACTTTCCCCATCCTGATGCATCCCAGTGTCTGCAGCTCAGCCTCAAGCTCAGTGACTTAGAGCTGAAGCTCTTGAAGCCACTGGCACTGCAGATGTGTTTTCCCTGAGTCACACTGGTGACCAGGAATACCCACATTCCACAGTCATAACTCATCACCTGCTGTACCATGTTTATTATGTTTTAATTAATGTATTATTAATTTGTTAATTAATTTACAATTAATGAACCCTATCTCTCCATATGACCTTTATCACTGCTAGTAAACCTAACTAATACTAATAAAACCGTACAATTATGAATAAGGCACCAAGGTTTTGAAAGATAAGTTAGAAAAATACTCACCAACCAGTCACTTACCTGCTCCTGTCCTCCCTCGCAGCACTACCTTCCCTTATTCACTAAATTCTCAACTGTACACTGTGTCTATCTGCACTCAGTGATGAGCTGCCTGCCTTCATGCTTGCCTACTTGACTTGAATGCAAAAATCAGGGCTGACACTCCAGTGCAGTTCTAATAGGGTGTTGCACTGTTGAAACAGCATTCTTTTAGTTGAGATGTTAAACAGATGCCACATCTGCACTCTCAGGTGAATGCAAAAGATCCCATGGCACTATTTTGAAGAGAGCAGGAAAATTATTCCTGGTGCCCTGGTCAATAATTAACCCTTGATCAACATCACAGAAACAGGTTATCTGATTGTATGATGTTACTGATGATTGTCACTGCTGTGTGCAAATTAGTTGCCATCTTTCCTACATGGCAACAGTGACTACACATCTACAGCATTGGCTAGAAAGCCCTTTGAGACATGCAGTAGTGGAGAAATAAGATCATAAGAAATAGAGTAGGCCATTCAGCCAGATGACCCTACTCCAACATTAAATAAGATCATGGCCAATCTGATGGCAGCTTTAACTCTACTTCTCGGCTTGACCTACATAAACTTTGACTCTCTTGTCAATCAAAAATCTGTCTAACTCAGCCTTGAATATATTCATCAACCCAGCCTCCACAGCTCACTGGAGAAAAGAATTCCAAAGACTAACAATTCTCTGAGAAGAGAAATTCAATAAGATCGCCTCTCATTATTCTAAACTCTAATGAGTATAGACCCAACTTGCTCATACTTTCCTCATAAGACTACCCTTTCATTTCAGGAATCAATTTAGTGAACCAACTCTGAACTGTTTCCAATGTAAGTATATCCCTCCTTATGTAAGGAGACAAAAACTGTACTCAGTACTCCAGGTGCAGTCCTGGTGGTGCCCTATAAAGTTGTTGCAAGACTTCCTTCCTTTTATACTCAATCCTCCTTGCACTAATGGCCAACATTCCATTTGCTTTCCTAATTACTTTGTGTCCCTGCATGCTAACTCCTGTAATTCATATACAAGGCTCCCAGATTTCTCTGTACTGCAGCATTCTGCAGTCTCTCTCTATTTAAATAATATTCTGCTTTTCTCTTCCTCTCAGCAAAGTGGAAAACATCATATTTTCCCACATTATACTTCTTCTGCCATTTTTTTATCTATATCCCTTTGCAGACTCTTTGTATCCTCCTCACAACTTGCTTTCCTACCTATCTTTGTATCATCAACAAATTTGCCTACAATACATCCTGTCCCTTCATATAGGACATGAACATTGATCATAAATAGTTGAGGCCCCAGTACTGATCCCTGTGGCATTCCACTAGTTACAGTTTGCCAATCTGAAAATGACCTATTTATCTTGACTCTGTTTCTTGTTGGTTAACTAATCCTCTACCAACGCTAATATAACTCACCTAATACCGTAAGCTCATAACTTTTGCAGTAACTCTTTATGTGGCACTTTATTGAATGCCTTTTGCAAATACAAATACACTACATCTACTGGTTCCCCTTTATCTACCCTGCTTGTTATACCCTCAAAGAACCCTAGTAAATGTTCAGTTTTACAACCCACTGGGACCTTTTCAGCAACGTGGAAACGTTGGAATGTTATAACCAATATATCCACTATCCCTGCAGCCACCTCCCTTGAAGACTCTAGGGTGCAGGCCATTAGGTCCAAGGGGTTTCTCAGCCTTTAGTCTCATTAGATTTCCTTCCACTTTTTCTCTGGTGATTGTGATTATTTTCGGTTCTTCCATCCTTCCTCCCCCTGCTTTTCTAGTATTCTTAGAATGCTTTATCTACTGTGCAAACAGATACAAAATGGTTGGAATTTTCTGGTCCCACCCGGGGTGAGCACTGTCGCGAGCAGGAATGGAAAATTTAGTGAGCCAGCCAAAAGTCCATTGTCTTTCGGCAGCACCGGAAAATCCCAGCAGCAGGCAGGACCGGCAAATCCCAGCCAATGTCTCTGCCATTTCCCAGTTTCACTTCCCAAGTCTCACCTTCTTAAGGACCAATGCTTATTTTTGCTACACTTTTCCTTGTTATATATTTGTAGAAGCTTTCATTGTCTGCTTTTATAATTCTTGCCAGTTTTTCTCATTAACCAATTTCTCGTTATTCATTTTCCTTTTCATCATCCATTGCTGGTTTCTAAAAGACACTACGTAAATGCAGGTTTTTCTATTCTTATTCATTTGTTTTTCTTAACAACTAAATTTTGCAGTAGTTGTAGGAAAACCATTTCCAAACACTCATACAGAGCTCTTTAGTATCTCCTGGTAAACATAACCTGCAAAATATGGCTACAATTTCCTAACAAAGCCAAGGAAAATAGACTCCTTCTTAGTTTTTCGTAAGCTATCTCAAGTCAAACAGTTGAAAAGCAATAAAACTAACTTCTCTGATTCTTTTACTTGAAGTTATGCTGTAAAGAGAATAATTTGAATATATCTTAAAGAATAGCTGCTGATAATAGCTGCATCTCATAATAACCTCAACAAGCTCTTTAAGGAAAACATCTGCATTTACAATGACTGAATGTCAAAGGACTACATAGCTGCTTGAAGATTGACATATGTGTTAGTTTCTGATACATACAGCCTTATTGGAGTTGTATATATTGCCAGTGGAAGACATAGGCCGGAATTTTCCGTGCCCACTGGTGTTCAGTAATACGAGTGGACAATATGGCGAGAAGGCCAAAAATTGGTTTCATGACATTGTGAAACCAGTTTGCGTTCACCAACTCCATCCGTGTTCCCCATCATCGGATGTCTGGAACCTCATTGTAATACATCAGCATATCGTTGTAAGGCCAGCACGCCGGATTCATCCCTCCCCCCTGCTGGATCGTCCGTGAGAAAACACACCGACGTGTTTCACAACAGCACATAAGCAACGTGCACCAGGCGGGCTGCACTTCGCTTGAGATTTTAAGGTTTGTTTGTCTACCTTGTTTCGGTCATCACTCGCAGTCATCAGCGCCAGGCTTCACAGATGGCATCACATCACTTTTAGGGGGGCTCACAGGTATTTCTGTACCTACCAGATCAGGCATGTGGGTGGCTTTTCAATGGCTGCAGGGCAAGGTCTTGCTTGGGAAAGGGGGAGAAGTGGTCTCAGGCAAGGGACGAGGCTGCGGGAAGGGATCTGTTCTGAGGATGGAGGATACACAGGGCACATGTGGGGGGCACATGTTGATCTGTGCAAGTGGCCTAAAGATAGTGAAGACTGAGAAGGCAGTCTCCAAAAGAGTTGAGGTCAGGTGGATATTTGAGGGTATGTGTGTGAAAATGGGTGGTGATGTCCCTTGAGCTGGCAGAGAATGAAATGCCAGTGAATGTGTGATGGTCTTGAGTGTATGAGTTTAGAGTGATGAAATGGTTGCCATACCCTGGCTGCATGAATGAGATCATTCATCCTATATGTGCATTGGATGGCCAAACTCTTCTGTGCAGCACTGGCACTGGCCACCGCTGCCACCATCTACCATGCTGGATTGGTGATGCCACTGCCCATCCTGTGGCCAGAGCAGTGGTAAAGGACATCATGGTGGGCATCCACGGCATCCAAATGGCATTCCAGTGACACATCATTAAACCTGGGGACTGCAGTCTGTTTGCCTCTTGTAGATATCTTCCCTGCAGTAGTCGTGGGCTGGAAGCAGAGATGTGTGCGCGTGGTTGGACTTTAAATATGGCGCCCGGTGTGATGAAGTGGCGAGGTGATGGCGGGTCAGCAGATGAGGGCCTGCCCACCGTGAAAATGGAGTGTTTACTGGGAATGCATAAATAATGTGGCTGGTTTGGGACAATATGGCGTGAAAACCCACCATCGTGGCCGATGAGTAAAATGTCGTTTTACCAGCCTGTTACCGCACTTAGTGCAAATCTGGGACGATTTTGCACATGTTGTCCTGACGACATGATCAAATCACAAATGGAATAAATTTACAGATGATAGTTCGAAACAAAGGCAATTACATTGTCAAAAGGGCTGACGCTCATATAAAAATTGTTGGTTCCCAATTAACTCCTGGGACATCAGTTCTGATAATTCCAGTCTCCCTATGACTGGTCAATTATATTAAAAAGAGGTTTTCAGTTCACGGATTGTGAAAAATCCTAATATTTTATTTACAAAACTATTCATAAAAAAGAAGCATTTTGTTACTTTGATATTGCTCCCCTGAGGTTTTGTGTATAAATGCATTAAAAGAAACAGCACAAAGCTGAACTATCTAAATCAGGAGGGTCCCAGATTCGATCCTTGGTATCAGTTGAGTTGCTTGATCCATGTCAAGGGGATGATTGAGGTGTAATAATTAATCCTTGTGTAGGACAGGAAACATCCTTTTTCTGATTGCTATCCAATGATCCCTGCTAGAATTTGTGCGTCTATGGACTTTGGGGAAAGACAGGGTTAGGCTCAGTCAGGATATGTACATGTAAAAAAGCTGGCAAACACTCCCTGCTAAGGCTCACAAATGAAGGCCAGTGTGACAGGAAACTGGTGAACCACAGGTGCCAGTGGAATGATAACCCAGCAACTAGCCATTGTAGGAAGGATAACAAAAGTAAATGAACACTGCTGTTAATAGTTCTTTCTTTAAAAAATGCCTCAGTTTCCTCTGCTTCCTAGATCTCAACTTCCAATTTGCAGAAAGAAATTAGACAAAAAGTACAGTGTTCAGTTTCATGTGCCTTTTCCATCTATTCATGGCCTAGAGCCACAGAGATTGATAGAGTTACATTACACACAAGGTTTTTCAGCAAATATTGTAGCGCTAATGTTGTTTAATTCATCTTACCTTTGATGTTGGCAGCTTGATTATACCGAGCTAATATCAGTGATCCACAGTATTTTCCTTTTGAGAAAAGCTGGGAATGTACAAAACACTCTTGATGAGATGCAGTTCATTGGCACCGTTTCTTTTATTATAACAGAATAACACAAGTTATGTTTTTGCCAATGATTTACCTCTATTTTGAATTTGTGATCAAAGCCATACAATCGGTGGGAGATGCCAAGCAAAACACGTGTTGCTGTACAGAAAGGGAAAATTGTTGAAAATAAGGTACAGTGGATTGGCACTTCACATCTGTGACCAGGGCTCACATCTAGCCTAGAATGAATGGTAGAAATCTCTTCTAATGCTGTCTTGAGGGGAAAATTTGTGTGCATAGTTTAAATCAAGCTTCTTCTGGGCATGGGCCAACGGCACAACAAATGCTCTTTAGTCGGAACGAATTGGCGTTGTCATACAGGAAAAATTGGTGCGGGAAATAGAAATATATCCCTCATTGCTGCGGTTGTGAGTGCTCTTCTGAAGTCAGAGATGAAGGCCCGTTGTTGGGCTCAGTACAAGGAGTGTTATTCTGCATCAAGTTGTGCTATACTTGACTTTGATATTGGGTGCCTGAAACTGTGAGCATTGTATTCTTCAGCACTAACATTAAAAACGAGAAAAAAAACCTCGAGCAAGCTGCCCTGGCTGCTGTCAAAGATGCGGTAGATTTTTTGAAATGAAAAAAATCCATGCAATTAATCAGTGATTTGAACAAATATAAAAATATTCAACACAATTCTGCCTCCACTCAACATATCTGAAATATTTCACAATTATTTCCCTTTGGAACAAATATTCTCATTAGCATTGATGTTAGATGTTGAACATCAGACCTCTTTTAAAAGTTATTAGCCTATTATTTCAACTGGAAAGATCTAGATGCTAATTGGCATGCTAAGTCCCCAATATGGCAGGTAAGAATAATGCACACATTACTGGCCAGAAATTGGCCATCCACCATATTAGGAAAAGGAAAGATAAGATATCCAGGGTCCACACACCTGAACCAGGCATTATTCCTTATCATATACAAATAAGGTGTCAAACACCTGTTCGATGCTTCCTCAACAAGATTATTTATCTTGCAACAGCATCGACCATATCAGCTTTGCAGAGCACCAGCCGATCTGTGGGCCGCTGTGATGATAACATCAATCTTGGGGCAGAATCTTGCTCTTGGATGGCGGGCGGGCCCCGCCGGCTTGGCGGTGGGCGGGCTGCTGACCCCTGCCTCTGAAACGGGGCTCGCCGCCATTTTAAATGGGCAGGCCAATTAAGGCCCACCCAGCGGCATCCCCGACGGGAAGCACTATACGCTTCCTGTGAGAGGGGGGTGGAGGGAATCCCCAGCTGTCAAATTTGCTCTTTCGCGCATGCGCGCAAAAGAGCATGCTTCTAACTGAGACAAAGTCCTGTCTCAGGGAGAATACTGACAGTGTCAAAAACATTGAAAATAGAAACATTAAAAAATTATTAACCTGTCTCCCTCATGTGACAATGCCACACAAGATTGGACATGTTAATAAAGACCACATAAACATTTTTTTTATAATATGGACATGAAACTTCATCCCGCCAGTGGATGAAGTTTCATGAATAATCAGAAGCCCACTGGGGTTCCTGGCCTGCCCGCCAGCCTTGAGCTTGGACGGGCAGGTCTTTAATTACTTTAAATAGTCTGTCAATGGCCTCAATTGGCCATTGACAGGTCGGTGGGTGGACAGCTGATTTCGCTCTCCGCCCGCGTTCCTAAAAATTTAAATGGACCGGGATGACGTCAGGGATTCCTCCCGACATCATCCCGTGTCATTTTCCCCTTGACGACTGGGCCCTGCCCCCAAATCACCGAGGGGAAAATCCCAGCCTTGGTCTTCTCTTCGCCAAATGCCTGTTCATGCTTTGTCAGATCCACTATATTGAGGGCTGGGCCACATAATTGAGCATGGTATTAAAAGTCATCATGAGAAGGTTTCTTAGATTATCTTTGTCACTGATAAAGCAGGAAGTTCTTAAATTTTCACATTCAGTAATGAAGTATTTTTTATAACTATGGCTATTGATATATGTAATTGTTTTAAAATATATTTTTATGGCTTTCAGATGCCTCGGGATGTATATTGAAGTCGGAAGGCAACTACTGAGTTTTTTTTTAGTTTTACCCAAAAGCATAATTTTATTGATTTTAATTGGTGAAGTGAAACATTTTATGTGCAATTAAGTAAATACTGGGCTGTGTAACTCAATTTCTACTGGACATAGACAATCAGCATAACAGAACTTCATGTGAGATCCACAGGGAAGAATTACATTCAAATGACACAACAGATGTAGAAACTGTTTCTTTCCTAAAACAAAACAGGATTCATTTAAAAAATAAGGAAGGTATAGAGACCTGTTTGAACATCTGGAACTTTGGAGTCAGGTATCATTAAGTTGTTTTTAAATAGGAACATATATTTTATTCTTTTGTTATGTAAAGACTTCACTCCTTGTATTGAACTTTATGTGGCATACTGCACTATAATTTCTAGTATATTATTATTGTGGCATTAAGAACATAGCTCAGATGTCATGTTGGAAATTCATTTTGCTACATTAAAATACATACCACAGAGAAGGTTCTTAATTTTAATGTGATAAAAAATGTCCATATACAGGTGCACTAATATAAACTATACCCTCTATAAGGAATCCAGGCATAATAAATAAGTCGATTGTAAGAGCATCAAATTGTAGCAAAATGGAAAAAAACTATTAAGCATAAAATGTGACCAAATAATCTATGCAATAATTAGCACAGTTTAACGGGTTATATTTCCTGCTTTGGCTATGGACAATGGAGTATAAGACTGGACTGGATTTATCTTGTGGATTCTCAAACTTCTGTAGTTTCTTTGGAATCCTGTAACCTGTTAAGGCTTCTGCAATTCTCGGATCCTGGGCATCGATGATCTCTCCCCTATGGAACTTTCTTCTTTCTTCTCCATTAACATGGCTTCAACCGTCTTTCTTATACCCTAAACAGCTATAATTTGTCCCCTCCTTGTTACAATCCTGTTAGAGTATGGTAATGTTTAAAACAGAAATCCACCCAGCAATTAACCAACAGAACTATGCCACAAGATTTCATATTTTTAAACAAAAGTAAAATTTACTGTATATCAGAAAAAATTAAACAAAGTAAGCACTATTAACTTAACACTATAGCTTATGAGCATTATCAGCTACAGCTATCTATAGCTGATAAGACCAGCAATGAAAGGCCAGTCAGATTAACTTTGATGATGGATAAACTTCTAGAAACAAGAAGTCAGGACAAAATTAATAGTCACATGGATAAATGTAGGTTTACTAAGGAAAACCAGCACAGATTTCTTGAGGGAAAATCATATTTAATGATTTTGCTTGAGTTTTTAAAGAGGTGACAATGAGGGTTGATGAGGGCCATGCTGTTGATGTCGTATATATGGATTTCCAAAAGGCATTTGATACAATACTGCACAACAGACTTGTGAGCAAAGTTATAGCTCATGGAATAAAAGGGAAAGTAGCAACAAGGATACAAAATTAGCTGAGTGACAGGAAACAGCAAGTAGTGGGGGGAAGAAGGTTTTTAGTGGAGCTCCCCAGGAGTCAGTATTGTGACCCTTGCTTTTCCTGATCTTTATTAATGACCCAGATCTTGATGTACAGGGCACAATTTCAAAATTTGTGGATGATATGAAATTTGGAAGTATTGTGAAGTGTGAGGAGGATAGTGTAGAACTTCAAAAGGACATAAACCATTTGGTGAAAATGGGCGGACAGGTGGCAGATGAAACTCAATCTGGAGAAATGTGAAGTAAATCATTTTGGTAGGAGGAACATGGAGAGACAATAATAAATAATGGGTACAATTCTAAAGGGGGTGCAGGACCAAAGAGACATGGCTGTATGTGTGTATACGTCATTGAAGGTGGCAGGACAGGAGAGCAGTTAAAAAAGCATACAGTTTGCAACCCTTAGTTCATAGGGTACAAGAGCAAGGAGGTTATGTTGAGCTTGTATAAGATACTAGTTTGGCCTCAGCTGCAGTATTGCATCCAGGTCTGGGTGCTGCACTTTAGGGAAGTTGTGGAGACATTGGAGAGAGTGCAAAAAAGATTTTCGAGAATGGTTCCAGGGATGAGGAACATTAGTTTTTGAAGATAGATTGGAGAAGTTGTGACTATTTTCCTTGTAGAAAAAAAGGCTGAGAGTGGATTTAACAGAGGTATTCAAAATCATGAGGGGCCTGGACATATAGATAGGGAGTAACTGGTCCCACTTATAAAAGATTGAGAAGGAGAAGGGCACAGATTAAAGGTAATTTGCAAAAGAAGCAAAAATGATAAGAGCAAAGCTTTTTCACGCAAAGAATGAGTTAAGGTCTGGAATGCACTGCCTGAGAGTGTGGTGGAGGCAGGTTCAATCGAGGCATTCAAAAGGGAATTAGACTGTTATTTGAAAAGGAACAATGTTCAGGGTTAGGGGAGCAGGAGAATGGCACTGTTAATTGCTCATTTGGAGAGTCAGTGCAGACATGCTGGGCTGAATGGCCTCTTTCTGTGCTGTAAAAACCCTGTGATTTTGGGCAGAATTTTGCCCTCAGATGGCGTGCAGGCCCCACCGGCTCAGCGGCCGGCGGACAGCCGACCCCCGCCACCGAAAAGGGGCCTGCCGCCATTTTGATTGGGTGGGCCAATTAAGGCCCGCCCAGCGACCTGCTCCACAGGAAGCGCATAGCACTTCCTGTTCCGGGGGCGGGGAGGGATTCCTTGTCTGTCAAAGTGCGCTCTTTCATGCATGCGTGTGAAAGAGCGCACTGCTCCCTGAGGCAAAGTCCTGTCTCAGGGAGATTAGTGACAGGTATTTAATGTCTAAAAATAGTAATATCATTGAATGTTAAGGAGATTCTCTCTTGTTGGAGATGGTAATTTCCTGGCATTTGTGTGGCACAAATATGACATGCCATTTATCAGCCCAAGCCTAAATGTTGTCCAGGTCTTGCTGCATATGGACAGGAACTGCTTCAGTATCTAAGGAGACACGAATCAGTACTGAACATTGTGTGATCATCAATGAACATCCCCACTTCTGACATTATGATGAAGGAAAATAATCGATGAAGTAACTAAAGATGGTTGGCTTAAGACACTATCCTGAGGAACTCGTGCAGTGATGCCCTGGGACTGAGATGATTGACTTCCAACAACCACAACTATCTGTTTTTGTATTAGGTATGTTGCCATTGAGTGGAGCATTTCCCCCTGATTCCCATTGCATTCAGTTTCGCTCGGGCTCCTTGATGCCACACTCGGTGCGCAGTCGAGGGCAGTCACTCTTACTTCACTTCCTGAGTTCAGCTCCTTTGGCCATATTTGGACCAAGGCTGTAATGAGATCAGGGAGTGATACTGAGAGTAGATACTGAGACGTTGTTTCCCCTGGCTTAGTGGGTCTTTGGAATTCTCTACCTCAGATACTCATGGATGCACCATCAATGAAGGCTGAGGTGGACAGATTTTTTGTCTCGCAGGGATTCATGATATAAGGGGAGCAGGTGAGAAAGTGGTGTTGAAGCCCCAGATCAGTCATGAGCATACTGAGAGATGAAGTATGCTCAACGGGCCATAAGGTCACTTTATGCTCCTAACTCTTATGTTCTTATGTTTTTATTTAACTACAGCAAATTTCACTTCACCATCCAACCAAAATGTTCTCCCTCAATCCTACTAACAACACATAATGTAATTTTTTTTTACAGAGCTCAGGTACTACCTATTACAAGCCAGAGAATAACAAGTCTTAGAAGTGACATATCACAGAATCACAGAATTGTTACAGTGTAGGAGGAGGCCATTTGGCCCATCGTGCCTGCACCAGCTCTCTGAACATTTTAATTTAGTGCCAGTCTCCTGCCTTTTCTCTGTAACCCTGAATATTGTTTCTATTTAAATGACCATCCAATGCCCTCTTGAATGCCTCAGTTGAACCAGCCTCCACCACACTTCCAGGCAGTGCTTTCCAAACCCTAACTATTCACTGTGCAAAAAGGTTTTTTCTCACATGGATGATACAAGTTTCTATAAAACTGTGAAATTATATTTATATATTCTCTTAACATTTGAAATGCTGTTGACGAAATAAACCTAGTTCCATTATACACTATTGAAATGTACAATTGTTAAATTTTACATGACATAATCATTAAATGCCAATTGCCTTTGCATGATTATGGTTAATGATAGCTGTAATCCTACAAAGAAAATGTAAAAGCTATTTTTTTGTCCAACAGCAACAGGAAAGAACAAGAAATATGCACAGATCGGTTGCAGAGAAATATATTGCAAGGAGGAGAGAAGGCACGAAGGAAGGGACAGTAAATGACTGTGTGCATGGGAAGTCAAGTGGGTGACCATCTGGTAGAATTGGTGGATTATTGAGCCGCTTTTGAATGAAAATGCAAAGATGATCAGAACTGTTTAGCAGGAGAGTTTTGCAAATTGAAAGTATACAAGATAATGGCAGGCTTCCAATGGTAGAAGGTTGAAGGCCAAAAGCAGTAAATCAAAGAGTGGGGAGCAGAAGGTATAGTCTAGTTGGAGAAGATCACTGAATAAGGTGGGAGATGAATGTGAAAAAATATAAAAAGGAGAACGAGCAAATGGGGACGAAGGATCCTGAGATTGATGTCAGAGGGGCCAGGGAGTTAATATAGCTTGCAGAGGTCAGGATTGATACAAATATAAGATTCAAACCACTGGCAGAATTTTACAGACCTTCTGTAAAGTGGATTTGCAGTTGGGAGAGCTGGTAAAATTCCCTGGATGACCTTCCCACTGCCTCACTGCCTGCCCAAAACCTGTCTGTTGTCTTATGTCGGGGTGGGAGCGGGGGTGCAAGTGAGGTCTAGGGTGGCCTGCCCACCATCACCTCAATTGAG
This sequence comes from Carcharodon carcharias, assembly GCF_017639515.1. Classification (NCBI taxonomy): domain Eukaryota; kingdom Metazoa; phylum Chordata; class Chondrichthyes; order Lamniformes; family Lamnidae; genus Carcharodon; species Carcharodon carcharias. The sequence continues at coordinate 132,339,187 of NC_054477.1, read as the reverse complement.
GCCTTTAAATGATCAGTTAGACACCACTTAACGGCTGCTTACTGCCCCAGCCTCAATTTTGAGGCCAGTGGGAGGATTTAAGGGACAGGATTAAGCCCAGCTGCTTAGTCTGCCCTTGTCTTGCATTGGGGGGAGGGGCGGGCCTCCATTACTTGTCACATTTCGAGGTTGTGCACCCGACCTCCAAAGATATGGGCCCCCCAGGTGCTCCTCCCCACCTGTCCTTGAAATCATGAAAACCTCAACCCCAGGAACCTTGGCCTCCCCTACCCTCCCCGCCACAAGGCTCTTCCCTGTGTCCTCGAGCACTGGCACGTTGACTGGTGGTGTTGCTTGTAGCACCAGTAGAGGCCACCACTCTCAGTGGCGCTGTTAGAACTACAGAGCTGACGGCCAATCAGATTGACTGGCAGCTAGCTGAAGTGGGACTTGCCACCCAAGTGATGGGTGGAAGTCTCACCTTCAGCCAATCAATGCTCGCCAGACCTTAAATTGCTGTGGAGCAGCCTTGATCAGCAGAGATGTGTTCCCCAACGATTTCTCCGATGGCAGGGCAGGAAAACACATGATCATAAAAATTCTGCCCATTGACTTTTAGAATAGCTGACGGTAATAAAGGATGGAAGAGAGTCATCTAGTAAGGAGGCCATTCAAGAAGTCAAAAGGTAGAAATTTATCTGGGGCTGTCTTTAGAAACAGACACAGCACTTTGCCACAACCAAAAGGGCCAAAGCCATCATAAAACTGGGTCAACTGGCAGCATCTGCTATGCTGCTAATGCAATTGAAGAGCAAAACTGGCTGACCACATGTCTTACCAGTAGTGGCTTGAAGGCAATTCTTTACAGGGGGATTGGAGCAGGCAGTGGGAGCGATCACAAAGACTTAAGTACTCATGTTCCTCCTAACTAGGGCAAGATTCTTGTGAAAATTTGCACTTAAATAACTTATTTCTGGTTAAAAGCCCACAGTGTCCACTGAGGAATCTTGAGCCAGGAAGAATTCTGAACTAAAATTCCAGGAAGTGTCTAACTGACTCAGTCTAACCGCTGCAGCTCCTTAAATACCACTGAAAGTTACCAAAACTCTTAACTTGAACAAATGTGAACCACATTCAAGAATAATTGGTTTGCATAACTGAACATTTTATATACTCGGTATGCATAACAGTAGCATGATCCTCCCTTAAGATTTGTAGACAATTGACAAAACTTGACAATTGTATCAGATTCACCTCAGGACAAGATTCTAAATAGCCATTATTTTTAAACACCATGTGGTAATTTTGACTTTTGGTGACAGTGTAAAGTGAGCCATATCAACTCAGATGTGGGGGGGGTGATGGCGTAGTAGTATTGTCACTAGGCTAGTAATTCAGAGACCCAGGGTAATGTTTTTTAGACCCGTGTTCGAATCTCATTTGAGTTCAATAAAAATATATCTGGAATTATAAGTCTGATGAAAACCATATCGATTATTGTAAGGACACATCCGGTTCACTAAGGCCCTTTAGTGAAAGAACAATGTGGTTGACTCTTAGTGTCCTCTGAAATGGCCAAGCAAGCCAATCAGTTGCATCAGACTGCTAAGTCAATAAGGAATGAAACCAGACAGACCACCCGCCATCAACCTAGACACTGGAAACGACAATGGCAAACTCAGCTCTGTCAACCCTGCAAAATTATCCTTACTAACATTTGGGACTTGTGTCAAAATTGAGAGAGCTGTCTTAGAAACTATTCAAGCAACAGAATCATACTATACAGATCTCAGACACCACCATCACCATCCCTGGGTATGTCCTGTTGCCAGACCCAGCAGAGGTGGCAGAACAGCAGTATACAGTTGGGAGGGAGTTGCCCTGGGAGTCCTCAACATCGACTCTGGGCCACATGAAATCTGATAGTATGAGGTCAAACATGGGCAAGGAAACCTCCTGCTGATTACCACATACCGTCCCCCTTCAGTTGATGAATGAGTACTCCTCTATGCTGGACGCTACTTGGAGGAAGCACTGAGGGTGGCAAGGGTGCAGAATGTACTCTGGGTGGGTGACTTCAATGTCCATCACCAAGAGTGGCTCAGTAGCACCACGACAGACCAAGCCGAACGAGTCCTAAAAGACATAGCTGCTGGTTTGGGTCTGTGGCAGGTGGTGAGGGAACCAACAAGAGAGAAAAAAAACTTGACCTCATCCTCAGCAACCTGCCTGCTGCAGACGCAATTGTCTGTGACATTACCGGCAGTGCGGAGTGACAACAGTAGTCTTTATGGAGACAAAGCCCTATCTTCACATTGAGGATACCCTCCATCGTGTTATGTGGCACTATCGCCATGCTAAACGGGATCGATTTCGAACAGATCTAGCAACTCAAGACTGGGCAACCATGAGGCGCTGTGGGCCATCAGCAGCAGCAGAATTGTACTCGAACACAATCTTTAACCTCATGCCCGGCATATCCCCCACTCTACCATTGCCATCAAGCCAGAGGAGCAACCCTGGTTCAATGAAAAGTGCAGGAGGACATGCCGGGAGCAGCAAGAGGCATTCCTAAAAATGAGATGTCAGCCTGGTGAAGCTAAAACACATGACCACTTGCATGCCAAACAGAATAAGCAACAAGCAAAGACAGAGCTAAGCTATTCCACAACCAGTAGATCAGATCTAAGGTCTGCAGTCCTGACACACCCAGTCATGCATGATGGTGGAGAATCAAATGACTCACTGGAGGAGGATTTTCTACAAATATCCCCATCCTCAATGGTGGGGGAGCCCAGCACATCAGTGCAAAAGATAAGGGTGAAACATTTGCAACAATCTTCAGCCAGAAGTGCCGAGTGGATCACAGATGCCAGTCTTCAGCTAATTCAATTAATTCCATGTGGAATCAAGTAATGAAGCAATCCAGATCCAAATGCAGCAAGATTTGGACAATATCCAGGCTTGGGCTGACAAGTGGCAAGTAACATTTGCGCACACAAGTGCCACACAATGACCATCTCCAATAAGAGAATATCTAACCATCGCCCCTTTACGTTCAATAACATTACCATTGCTGAATTCCCCACTATCAACATCTTGGGGGTTACCATTGACCAGAAACTGAACTGGAGTAGCCATATAAATACTATGGCTATAAGAGCAGCTCAGAGGCTAGGAATCCTGCGGCGAGTAACTCCCCAAATCCTATCCACCATCTACAAAGCATAGGTCAGGAGTGTGATGGAATACTCCCCACTTGCCTGGAGAGTGCAGCTCCAACAACACTCAAGAAACTTGACACCATCCAGGTCAAAGTCCGTTTGATTGGCACCCCATCCATAAACATTCACTCCCTCCACCACCGATGCATAGAGGCAGCAGTGTGTGCATTCTACAAGATGAACTTCTGGGACTCACCAAGGCTCCTTAAACAGCAACTTCCAAACCTACGACCACTACTATCTAGGAGGACAGGGGCTGCAAACACATGGGAACACCATCTGGAAGCTCCCCTCCAAGTCACTTACCATCCTGACTTGGAAATATATTGCCATTCCTTGACTGTCTCTGGGTCAAAATCCTGTAACTCTCTCCCTTACAGCATTTTGGGTGTACCTACACCTCATCTGATGAATGAATTTTTTAAAAAATCACTTGTAAACATAGGTTCAGCTATCACACGCAAGCTGATGATACTCAGCTCTGCTTGTTTGTCACCTGCATAGGCCCCTACACTGCCTACGTGCTGCCAGGACTGCTTGTCCGGAATTAAGTCTTGGATGAGCTGCAAACTAACCATTGGGGAGGCCCATGTCATTTTTGTTGGACCCCCACAACAATCTCTGTATACTTCTTCCCAACTCCAACCCTCTGCTTAGACACTCCTCAGGTTAAATTAGACTCTTTGCAACTTTGACATACTAATAAATCTCAAGGTAAGCTTCGAACCCTATATTCTGTATATCGTATCAAATGGCTACTGTCAGCCCTGTAATACCATCCACCTCAGTCCATTTGCTGCTGAATCCCACATTGCATATATACCCTCATCGTCTTAGTGCTTGTTTTTTTTCCTAATACTTCTATGAAGATCCTTAGGATAGCTTACCATATTAAAGGTGGAATACAAAAGCAGGTTGTTGATGATTATGACAAAGCAACAGGGTAAGGATAGGATGACAATGCTGATGAACATGTCCCAAAACATAAGAACTTGGCCATTGAGTGTTGGGTTGGAACAGGTTTAAGGAGTAGATATTGTTCATCAAAGGGAACTATTGAGACATTCTCCATGCTCACAACAGCTTACTCCCTTTATTCTTTCATGGAACGTGAGCATCACTGGAAAGGCCAACATTTGCTGCCAATCCCTAATTTCTCTTGAACTGGGTAGCTTTCTGGAACATTTTAGAGACCAGTTAAGAGTCAACCACATTGCTGTGGGTCTGGAGTCTCATGGAGGCCAGACCAGGTAAGGCTGGCAGTTCTCCTTCCCTGAAGGACATTAGTGAATGATGTGGGTTAGATTTCATGGTCACCATTACTGAGACTGGCTTTCAATTCCAGGTTTATTAATTGAATTTCAATTCTTCCAGCTGCAGTGGTGGGATTTAATCCATGTCCCCAGAGTATTTACCTACCCAGAATGAAAATACAATAAAAACTGGGAAATATGAGTACTGGTTCGAACTGTTTTCTCCTTCTGGGTAGGCCACTGGATTACTATTCCAGTGACATTACCACTACACAACCATCTCCCCATTAATTGATATGGCAATAACATACCAATTAATTTATTAAGTTGCATTGCAGCTTGTAATAAAACATACCACCAATATTTTTGTTGAGGTTCTTCTGATCATTTGCTATTTATCTGATACAACTTCTAGAGAACCGATATAAATGGCCATTTGCTGCATTACTCTGAGTCTGCAATGGAGTCAAGGCAGGATATCAAGAAACCCTCAGAGAAATTCTATATTTACTTATAAGCCATTGTAAACAAAATTTGTCCCACTCAGGTGTAGGAGTTAAAGTGTTTATGAATTATTTGATACAGTCCTGAAAGGATTCAAATATATACTTGCTGCCCAGCATCCTCCCTTTATCAAATAGCAATAACATTAGCAGTCTGTTTGCATATTAGTCTTCCAATGTCAGCCTTCATGTTCATGACATGACTGTGAGATACTGTAAACTTTCACTGAAGAAGTCAATTTTAGAGGTTGAAGTGGAATAGAATTCTGAAGTGAGTCTTTTTATTCTCATATGTAGGGGGTGCTGCAGGAACTGGGAATTTCAGCTTGCTATTGATAATGCCCTAAAACCATGAAAATAAAGGATAAGACATTTATAAATGGAATTCCAACCATGAGATTGGATTACAGACTTTAACTTTTTTTTCTGAATGATTATTGTTTCAGCTTACATACTTAGTGTGCTTTTGCTGATATTTTACTACTAATGTGCTGCCTGGGCAGTCTGTGTGCTGAATTCAGCTGCAAGAAAATGATAGAGGATAAAGTGCTTATAATATTTAACCTAAAGAATTACACAGTCACGTGGCATATGGTATGACAAGCTTGATTATTGCAGTCATTTACAGCATTACACACTGTATGTATTTGATTTGTAACACAATAGGACAAAGAAGACCATAGTGATTCATTTTAAGGAGAAACATGTGTCTGGTAAAATGACTGTTATTGGTTCACCAGGTTTTAAAGGATGTGCACTGACACAATTGCGTTGCATTATCAATTGTATCTGTGCAAATGCTTCATGAAAAAATGGTATTGCAATTATTTATGAGACTGTGGTTGTATTGGAAGATTCCCAGATATCTCAGGCAAAGAATCTGTCTGAAAACTTCCTTACAGTGTGATAATATTACATTTTTACATTTTTAATTGTGATTTCTGTTACAGATGAAATCTCTAACAAAAAAAGGACAATTTTATCCAAGGTTTCATTTTCTGATTTGGCATTATTCGATGTCCATAGTACTCCATTTATCGTTAGTGAGTTACCATTGACGTTCAAATAATGGCAATTGGGAAAATGAGGAATAAAGTATAAAGGTACCTGTAGTAATTATGGTTTTATTTAGTGTGTAATGTACCTTTAAGGATAATACTTGTTAGGAGAGATCACATGGTCTGTAGTAACCAAAAGGGGAGTAGCATGGGCTACCTCCGCGGTCAGTGTAGAGATAGAGTTAGAGTTGGAAATACACATGTAGTTGCTACTGAACATATTGTAAATAAGCTTAAAGTTTCTGCCCTAGAAGTGTCTGTAGAATAACTCTATCATTAACAGCACATCTTGGCTACCCTACAACAGTACCAAAATAAAACAAATCAGTTTTTCCTTTTAAGTTGATTTGTGCAGCTGATGATATGAAAGTGAGCATTGCTGAAAGGTAATATTTGCTGAAAGCAGCACTACGAGATAGCCATTTATATTAATTTAACCAAATGCAATTTGAGTTTCACGATGTAAAATTTAGCAATCATTTCAGATGTTGATCATAGTTCTCTAGCATTAGAAAGATTTATTATTCTCTGGATTAGAAAATGTGTACAGAGAATAATAACTGGCATTAACTCCAACAAAAGAAAACCTTAACCTATCCCCTTAACATCCAATGGCATTACTATCACTGCATCACCCACCATCAAATAGCCTGAGGGTTACCATGAACCAGAAACTTAACTGGACGAGCCATATAATTCTGTGCCTACATGGGCAAGTCAGAGGCTAGGAAATTATTGGCAAGTAACTCACCAACTGACTCTCCAAAGCGTGTCCACCCATCTACAAGGCACATGTCAGGAGTGTGATGGAATACACTCCACTTGCCTGTATGTGTTCAACTCCAGCAACACTCAAGAAGCTCAGCACCATGCAGGGCAAAGCAGCCTACTTAATTGGCACCCCATCCACAAAAAAATCAGTCTCTGCACCACCAGCACACAGTGGCAACAGTGTGTACCATCTACAAATGTACTGCAACAATTCACAAAGGCTCCTTCAACAGGATCTTCCAAACCTGTGTCCTCTTCTCGACCATCTTGAAGAACAAGAGAAGCAGACACAGGGGTAAACCACCACCTGCAAGTTCCCCACCCAGTCACATATCTTGACTTGGAGCAATATTGCTATACTCTCACTGCCACTGGCTCAAAACCCCTTGCCTAACAGAACTGTGGGTGCACCTAAACCAGACAGATTATAGCGGTTCAAGAAGACAGCTCATCACCAACTTCTCAAGGACAATTATAATTAGACAATAAATTCTGACTTTGCCAATAATGCTTACATCACATTGGCATGTGGCAAATGCAACACCCTTGTTCCTGGAAGTGTATAAGGACACTCCTAGCAGCTATCAACCAGTTAGTTTAATATCAGTGGTGGGTACGGTGTTGGAAAAAATGATCAGGGGAAAAAAAATCAACCGACACTTGGAGGGGTTTGAGTTAATTAAGGAAAGCCAGCATAGATTTGTAAAAGGCAGGTCATGTTTGACTAATCCAATTGAATTTTTTGATGAGTAGCAGAGAAGGTTGGTGAAGGGGATGCAGTGGATGTTGTCTATATGAATTTGAAGAAAGCTTTTTGACCAAGTAACACAAAAAAGACTGTTTAACAAAGTTGTGGCTCATGGAATAGAAGGATCAATGTCAAATTTGACAAATAAAACTTGGCTTAAGAACAGCAAACAGCAAGTCATGGTAAATGGCTATTTTTCATACAGGAGGATGGTAGACTATAATGTTCCCCAAGGGACAGTGCTATTGTCACTGCTTTTTGGAAATGTGAAAGACTTGGCTATTGAAACACAGAGTAAAATTTCAAAATCTGTTAATGATACCAAACTTGGAAGAGTGGCAGACAGTAATTGACTGCAATGGGACATAGATAGCCTGGCAGAATTGACAGAAATGTGGTAGATGGAATTTACTGTAGAGAAGTGTGAAGTGATGCATTTTGGCAGAAGGAACAGGGGGAGGCAATATAGAATTAATGGCACAGTTCTAAAGTGTCTGCTGGGGACAGAGGGACCTGGGGTTGCATGTGTATAGATCTTTGAAGGTATCAGGACATTGAGAGAGTGGTTATCAAAGCAAACGAGATCTTGGGCTTCATAAATAGGGCATTGAGTAGAAAACCAGGGAAGTTATGCTGAACCATTATAAAGCTCTGGTTAGGTTACAACTAGAGAATTGTGCTCCGTTCTGGTTATCACCCTTCAAGGAGGTTTTGAGGGTCTTTGAGAGTGTGCAGAGGAGAATTACCAGAATAGTTCCAGGAAAGGGGAATTTTAGCTGCAAGGTTAGGTTGGAGTAGCTGGTGTTATTCTCATAGGTGCAAAGGAGCTTGAAAAGTATTTTGCTAGAGGTGTACATGATTATTATAGGTTTGAATAAGGTGGACAAGGAAAAATTGCTCTCATTACCTGATGGTAGGAAGACATGGGAGTCAGAGATTAAAGGTTTTTGGCAAGAGTTGAGGGAGGAATGTAAGGAAGAACATTTTATTCAGTGAGGGATTATGACCTGGAACTTGCTGTCACGAGGGTTGATGGAAGCAGTTGATGAATGATTTCAAAAGGAAATTGGATGGCACTTGAAAGAAATAAACTTGCAGAGCTATGGTGAGAGAGCTGGGAAATGGGGCTGATGGATTGACCCATAGTGAACTGGCATAGGCTTGATGGGCTTAATGGCATCCTTCTGTGAACTAATGAGTGGAGGTAGGATTTCCCCATCCTGAATCAGAACACAACAGAGGCAGGATGGCAAGACAAAATGGCACAGTGGCCTGCAGTGCTGGTCTATCACGTCTGTTGCTGACTTTGCTGAGGATGGGGGAAGAGTGGGGTGGGAGACGTAGATGCGGGTGGGAAGGTGATGTCCCCACCTCATTAGTTGGGCATGTTGAAGTCATTAGGAGGAGCTCACTCTCTGACTTCCTGAGGTATTCATGGGGTTGGGCGACCAGTAGGATCTCTCTGAAGCTAACCCGGCTCCAGTCTGGCGGAATCAGGGGTAGCAGCATTGAAACAGGTTTATTTGATGGGAAAAGTGCAAATTTGGGACAAAAATAGTGCTAAACAGTAATGAAATTTTAATAACTAACCTTTCCCTACCCTATCCCGGGTCCCAGCTCTCTGTTTGTCTTGGCCTGGTGGAATTTTCCGTGCCTGTTGGCGTTATGACAGGCATGAGCGGACAATCTGGCAGGAAGGCCAAAAATCGGTTTCACGCCATCGTGAAACCAGTTTACAATTGTCCATTCTGCCCAACAATAGTGGGCTGCATTTCCCATTGGTGCAAGTTGGGAACTTCATTTTAATACATCTGCAAATCATTATAAGCCCTGCTCACTAGAATGGCCCCCCAAACTGGATCATCTGGGCACATCAGTGTGATTGCATGCCGATGTGTTTCACAACAGCATTTATAAGGCATGCAGCTGGTGTGCTGCAATTTTAGGGGAACTCACTGATTAGTGCACAGTAACGTTGTGGCAGCGCTCGCAAGGGTTGCCTGTTGGACATCAAGGTTGAGGTGCATTGCATTCAGGCGAGGATGCGAGCAAGTTGCATTTTTCCCTGCTGGCTGACAGTGTGGTGCCGGGGCAAGGCTGCACTGTGCTTGGGTGAGTTGTCAGAGGCAAGGGCTGCATTGCGGTTAGAGCGAGTTAGGGCAGCAAGACAGCCCAGTCTGATGCTAGTGCACAAGCACATGCTTTGGGCGGGGAGGTGTGAAGGAAGTGGCCACATATTAGGGAAACCTTGTATAAAATGACCATTCCTCCGCAACTGAGATAGTTCAGGCGCAGCAAAATTGGCATGAGTAGAGTTGGGCCTCTAGCTTATCTGCCCACTCAAGCAAAGCAAAGGCCTGAAAGTGCCACCAAATGCTCCTGAACTGTGCTCCCTCGAGCACAGACTGCAAACTAATGAGCATTTTAGTGAACTGTAGAGCAGTTGGACGATTGGGCAGATTATAGAATCTCTTAACGAAAGCTGGCCATGGAGCAGTCACTGGTGGAGGCATTCACAGCCCCTTGCAATGTCATCACTCAGGTTTGGACCAGTCTTCCCCATGGTTCAAGCTAACAGTGCAGCCTTGCAGTGTGGGTTAGCAGAATGCCTACGCCTGAGCTGAGAGCACAGCAATCAGACAAGTGGATGAAGCTGCCATCAATCGGTGAGGTGGAGTAGGGCGGAAGTAGGTGGGGTTTTGGGCAGCCATGCAGTGCATTAAACTCTGGCCATCCAAGTGGTGGCCAGCACTCTCTGGGATGTATAAGGGGCCTCAGACTTAGCCAAGGGAGGATCTTAGTACACCCAAGTTAACTCACACATCTCTCTCTTTCATCCTGCAGGAGGGGTACATCAGGAGCATGGAGCTTGGTGACCTAGCTGTATACTTCATGGCTTACCGAGAGTGGAGATGAAGGAAAAGAGAGCGATGGAGGTACCAGGCTGGGCTGAATGAGGAGCAACACCCTCAGGAAGAAGGGCCGGCTGGGGTTCCCACGCAAACCACTGAAAAGCCACAGCGAGCCATTGCTGGCACTTTTCATTCTTGCAGACGATTGAGAACCAGTGTTGCTGAAGACTGCACGTTTCTAGGGAACTGGTTGGTCACATTGCTATCTGCTGCAGGATTTAGTGCCATGGCAACATGGAGGGAATCCACTGCCAATGGCCACTAAAGTGACCATGGCACTCAATTTTGAAGTGGTGGCTCCTTTCAGGGCTCCACAGGTGGCCTTTATGGGATATCACAAGCCTCCACCCACAAATGCATCCAGGAGGTCACGGATGCCATCTTCATGTAAGGATACAGCTTTGTGCATTTCGCCCAGGATCAGGAAAGCCAGGAAGCAAAAGTGCTGGGATTTTCAAGATCTTGGGTTTTTCACAGGTGCAGGGTGCCATTGACTGCACTCACATGGTGCTCAGATCTCCGTGGCAATAAGCAGTCAACTACGTCAACTGCAAGGGCTTCCATTTGCTGAATATTCAGCTGGTGTGCAACCACCACAAACGCATCCTGCAGGTCTGTCTGCACACGGCTCCCAGGGAGTGTCCACAACTCCTAAATTCTCAGTAGGTCTCAGATCCCTGACATCATCCAGAATCCACACAGGCTGCAGGCTTCCCTCCTCAGGGACAAGGGTGACCAGCAGAGCATGTGGCTGAAGACAACCGTGCAACAGCTTCAGAGTGCAGCAGAGAGAAAGTACAACGAGGCTCATGCTGCAACTCACACCTTGGTGGAGCAAACCATCAGAAAATTGAAAATGAGGTTTCAGTGCCTGGACCTGTCTGGTGGAGCCCTGCAATATAGTCCATAGAGGGTATCATGCATCATCATTGACCGGTGCCCTCTGCACAGCCTGGTGCTGCAACGAGGAGAGGAGCTGGCTGAGGGGCAGATGGAGGAGCTTGATGTCTCCTTCAACGTGGGGATGTTGATGGAGATGAGGGTGAGGAGATACTCGAAGGCAACGATGATGGCAGTGAGGTCACCGCACTGTCAGGATGAGGCAGGTGCAATTGGGAGGCCTTCGTAGCTGCTAAATTTGTTGAGGATGATGACAGCATGCAGTGAGGAGACATCATAGATCCTCACATTGCATATGTGAATGTATCAATCCTGTCTGACTGATGGCAGTGAACATAAGCTCTGTGATAAGGCTCCTGTCATGGAGATGCAGCGGATGCCCATAGGCCCTACATTCCCGGAGGATGATGATGACATGCAGCGGGAACATGTGGTGAAAGATACTAATTTTTATAATATTTTTCTGGTTTATTGTGAGATAGGTTTATGAGAATAAGTATAGTTGAGTCTTTGTAAGATTTAATTACATTTAGAGTCAAGTAGGCTGCAAGTTTGAAATCAGCAAAAGAAGCTAGGTGCTTGACATGCTAATGAATAAACGTAGATGCTGGCTTAGCATGTAAGGTGTGAAGGAAATTTGCATTTTTAGATATGAAGGGATATTTGGATTTCAAAGGGATTTTAGTCTGTTTACAACTAGCCAGATAATCAAAGCTAAGGAATGTGTTTACTTTTCCCAAAGTTTACTGGTAATATTAGCAACATGAAAGTTTTTATGTTATGAGGAAGATACCATTTCAAAGACAATAGAATTCACATATTAAAAAGTGTGAAACATATATAAAGGAGAATAAAAGGCTATCTGTCAGAAGGCCATTAAAGATTGTGTGAAATAGCGTTAATGAAGCCTCCAGCATTTATGCATCAGGCTGCTATAGAACAAAACTGAAGGCGGGGAGAAAGCTATTTTGGATTCCACTGTCCAGGTGATTGTGTTAACTTGCTGAGTTTGTTTTAAATCTAAAATCTATTTTGGGCTGTTGCCTTAAAGGGAGTGCAACTGGGGTCAGGCTAATTACGAATTTTAGGAGTTATTATAGTAGTAAATAATTTGATGTCTTATGTGTGTGCTTGAAATCATTTATATTTTGTTAATAAATATTTTAATTTAATTTTTAAAATCTCCAAAGGTCTTGGTTGACATTACCTCTGAATTCAGTGTACACAGCTCATAATAAATTCAAATTTCAAAACTGTTGTGATAGTGCAATCAAGTTTCCCCCATGGATTTGGTCCCCTTGGCACACATCATCAGCCATGCCATAACAGGACACCCCATAGATCCTCACATAGCTTATGTGAATGCCTGACTCCTGTCTGGCTGATGGCACCTCACTTACACTCTGTGGGCAGGGTCATAACATGGAGATGCAGTGGGGAAACTTTAACTGCTCCTGATCCTATGGCATCCTTTGTGAGCTGAACCCTTCAAGACCACACTGCCACTGGGCACAAATGCTGATGAGGTGGGGGCCAACCACACGTCAAAGATTCTGGGAGCACACAGAGAGAATTATGGAACTCTGCCGCCAGCCCAGGATATTCTGGCAGTAATGATAAGCCCCATCAAGATGCAGGCATGACTGACGTGACCAGTGACAGTGAAGGCGTACCATCAGTGTGCAGGGAAGGTTGCACAAAACACAGGGAAGAGGCCCTAGACTTCAGACGCCTGCCTTTATCTTGTGCAGGGACCAAGATTTCACATTTGAGTGACATGAACACTGCTCATCAGACCAAGGAACTATAGACAAGAAATTCTGGGGAGTTTATTAACAAAATGAACATTATGTACAAGCGATTAACAACCTTGGCTGTATAACTACATCTTGTTCCCTTCCTAACCCTGCCGCTACATCTTGGTGCTCCCCAGGCATCCATAGCAGAGGTGGAGACAGCCTGCTGACTGCTATGCACTGTCTGTGATTACCTTAACAGGCTTCCTCTGCAGCGCCGAGACCTGGAGGATCCCTGTCTTTAGATTCACAGAGCCATAGAGTTTTACAGCATGGAAAGAGGCCCTTTGGCCCATCGTGTCCATGCCAGTTATCAAGCCCCTATCTACTCTAATCGCATCTTCCAGCACTTGGCCTATAGCCTTGTATGCTATGGCATTTCAAGTGTTCATCTAAATACTTCTTAAATATTGTGAGGGTTCCCACCCCTACCACCCTTTCAGGCAGTGAGTTTCAGATTCCCACCATCCTCTGTGTGAAGACATTTTTCCTCAAATTCCCTCTAAAGCTCCTGCCCCTTACCTTAAATCTATGCCCCCTGGTTATTAACCCCTCAACTAATGGGAAAAGTTTCTTCCTATAAACCCTATCCATGCCCCTCATAATTTTGTATACCTCAGTCAGGTCCTCCCTCAGCTTTCTCTGCTGAAAGGAAAACAATCCCAGCCTTTCTAGTCTCTCTTCATAGCTGAAATGCTCCAGCCCAGGCAACATCCTGGTGAATCTCCTCTGCATCCTCTCCAGTGTAATCACATTCTTCCTATAGTGTGGTGACCAGAACTGCACACAGTACTCCAGATGTGGCTAATTAAGGCTTTATACAGTTCCATCGTAACCTCGCTATTCTTGTATTCAATGCCTCAACTAATAATTGCAAGTATCCCATATGCTTTCTTATCTACCTGTCCTGCTAACTTCAAGGGTCAGTGAACATGCACACCAAGGTCCCTCTGACCCTTTGTACTTCCTAGGGCCCTACCATTTACCATGTACTCCCTTGCCTTGTTAGTCCTCCCAAAATACATCACCTCACACTTCTCAGGGTTAAATTCCATTTGCCACTATTCTGCCCATCTGACCAGCCCATCTATATTGTCCTGTAGTCTAAGGCTTTCCTCCTCGCTATTTACCATACCACTGATTTTCATATTTTATAATTCTACAAATTTTTAGATCATACCTCCTACATTCATGTCTAGGTCATTGATGTACACTACTAACAGCAAGGGACCCAGCACTGAACTCCGCGGAATGCCACTGGACACAAGCTTCCAGTCACAAAAACAACCTTTGACCATCATTTTCTGCCTCCTGCCCCTAAGCCAATTTTGGATCCAATTTGCCAAATTGCCCTGGATCCCATGGGCTCTTACTTTCTTGATCAGTCTCCCATGCAAGACCTTGTCAAAAGCCTTACTGAAGTCCATGTTTACTACATCAAGGACCCTCATCTACACACCTAGTCACCTCCTCAAAATATTCAAATTTGTTAGACATGATCTCCCCCTGACAAAGCCATGCTGACTATTTTTGATTAATCCCTACCTCTCCAAGAGGAGATTAATCCTGTTCCTCAAAATTTTATCCAAATGTTTCCCTACCACTGATTTTAGACTCACTGGCCTATAAATTCCCTTGAATACCCCTACCACTCTTCTTGAATAATGATACCACATTAGCTGTCCTCCAATCCTCTAGCACCTCTCCTGCAACCAGAGAGGATTTAAAAATTAATGTTAGGACCTCTGAAATCTCCTCTCTTGCCTCCTACAGCAGCCTGGGATACACTGCATCTGGGCCTGGGGATTTGTCCACTTTTAAGTCACTAAATCCGCTAATACCTCCTCCCCCTCAACGCTAATTTGTTCAAATATATCACAATTCTCCTCCCTGATATCTATACCTGCATCGTCCTTCTCTATAGTGAATACAGATGCAAAGTAGTCATTTAAAACCTCACCTATGTCTTCCGGCTCCTCACAGAGATTGCCACTTTGGTCCCTAATGGGCCCTACTCTTTCCCTGGTTATCCTCTTGCCCCTAACATACTTGTAAAATGCCTTTGGATTTTCCTTTATTTTACCCGCCAGTGTTTTTTATGCCCCCTCTTCACTCTCTCAGTTTCTTTTTTAAGTAACCACCTGCACTTTCTATAACTCTCTAGAGCTTCTGCTGTTTTGAGCCCTTGGTATCCACCAAAAGCTTCCCTTTTTTACCTTATCCAATCCTGTACATTCCTCAATATCCAGGGTTCTCTGGACTTGTTGGTCCCCTTTCACCTTTATGGGAACATGTTGGCCCTGTACTCTTACTATTTCCTTTATGAATGACTCCCACTGTTCTGATGTAGATTTTCCTCCAAGTAGCTGCTCCCAGTCCACTTTGGCCAGATCCTGTCCTATCATCTTAAAATCAGCCTTCCCCCAATTCAGAGCTTTTATTTCCAGTCCATCTTTGTCCTTTCCCATAACTACCTTAAATCTTACTGAGTTATGGTCACTATCACCAAAATACTCCCCCAATGACACTCGCCTTGCTTCATTTCCTAAAACCAGGTCCAGCACCACTCCCTCTTGTAGGACTTTCTACATGCTGGCTTAAAAAGCTCTCCTGGATACATTTTAAGAATTCTCCCCTCTCTAAGCCTTTCACAATTTGTCTAGCCCAGTTAATATTGGGAAAGTTGAAATCCCCTACTATTATTGCCCTATTATTTTTACACTTCTCTGAGATTTGTTTACATACCTGCCCTTCTTTCTTCCCCTGACTGCTTGGAGGCCTATAGCACACTACCAGCAATGTGGTTGCCCCTTTTTGTTTTTAAGTTCTATTATGGCCTTATTTGAGGAACTTTCTAAGATATCATCCCTCCTTACTGCAATAATAGACTCCTTGATCAATATTGCAAAACCATTTCTACTGTATTAATCTGATGTCTAATATACCTTTAAAACAAATGTTGTAATGTAAGCTCACATGAACTTGATACCCAGTAGCAGAGTAGTGTGAGTCAGTATTCTTGAGTTAGAGTTTGAAGAGTAAAAACAGAGTTTTGAGTTGTAAGCACACAAGTGTAGCTGCTGAGTTCCTTTTGTAAATAAACAGAATGTATTTCTTCTAAGAATGGCCTATAGATCTTCTCTGTCTTGGTATCAACTCGGTCACCCCGAAACAATTGTGCAACCCGGATCCCTTAGCCCCAACAAACCAGGGCACTAGGTCCAACAAACTGGCGATGAGAGTAAAAAGCAAGAAAAGATATGAAAGGACGAGATCAAAAGCAAGTAAGAACAAAGGAAATCAGAAGAACCAAAATCGGGCCGTAACTCGCACGGTAGATGTAAGCAAAGAAAAATTTCCTTCCTGATCGTCAAAGCGATCCCTTCAGAGCATGCCACAATTTTGGAAGAGTGGAACCTTTCGACTCAACCTCAGATGATTGGTCTCATTATGTTGTGTTCTTCTTCCAGGCAAATGACATTGCGGGGAAGGGGAAGAAGCCCACGATCCTCTTATCCAAATGTGGGAGTAAGACATATGGAGTAATTCGAAATTTGTTGGCACCCAGTGCTCCAGATTAGAAAATTTTTGATGACTTAGTGAACCTCGTAAAGAATCATTACCAGCCCAAGCTGTCGGTCATGATGCAATGGTTCAAATTTAACTCAAGGAATAGAGCCGCAGGGGAGACAATTGCTTGTTATGTGACAAATCTGAAGCAATTAACTGAATGTTGCGAGTTTGGTACATCTATCAATGATATGCTTAGAGATTGTTTGGCGTGTGGTATAAAGGAAGATGCGATTCAGAAGAGATTACTGTCTGAAACAAACTTAGATTTTCAGAAAGAATTGGAAATCACTCTGGCAATGGAAGGTGCAGTGTGAGACTTGAAAGCCATAGAGGGAGCATAAACTGGCACCATCCTCCATGTTGGGCAGGGAGCCTCAACCAAAAACAGCAAGAAAGTGCAAAGATTTACTCAGAATCAGGAAGCAGTCACCGCTAGCAGACAAATTAAAAGAGATAACATAGCAGCAAAAAGTATGGCATCATGGTAACAGAGGTGAAAGCAGACAAACTTGTAGTGAATCACGGTTTAAAAAGATTGAATGTTTTTCTGTCATTGAAATGGACACCTCATGAGACATTGTAAAGACAGAATCAGGCAGACTTTCAGACAAAAGCAAAAACCCAACAAGATTAACAATGTTGAAAAGCCTGAAGTGAAAGATTCAGATATTTATTCATTATATAATTTAAAGGTAGGAAGAACAGAACCTGTCTATGTAACCATGAGAGTGAATGAGATGCCTATCAGAATGGAGGTGGATACTGGAGCAGCCACTATGGTGATAGGTGAGCATACTTTTAAATACCTGAATCGGGGGAACATAAACTAAATTTGGAAGAAACTGATGCCAAATTGAAAACTTACATAGGGGAAGACATCCAAGTCAAGTGCTTATGTGAAGTCACAGTACATTACAAAGCTCAAACAGTGAAATTACCCTTGATGGTGGTAGCAGGCAGAGGACCAAGCATATTAGGACGAAACTGGCTGAGGAAAATCAACCTTGATTTGTCACAGAGATTCCAAAAGAAAAGTGAAAACCTGCCGAAAGACCTTCACACATTATCAGTTTCCCTTCTGTCTAAATATGTACCTCTGGAAAAGTATGAAGAGAAACAGAAAGAGTTCTGCACTTCTCTAAGCAAAATAAAATTTGAGTTGGCAAAGAAGACACGACAATGCTTAATTTTCCAGGGGGCAGTGCGCCAATGAAAAAAAATATGGAAGACCTGAAAAATCAGCGACGTGAAACCGAAGAGGCTTTGGAGGCAAACGTCGCAGAATTTTCTAAGAAGCAGACAGATGATGAAATTCTGAAAAACTCAACCACTGAGTTCACTCAAGTCGAGCTTACATCTGAGATTAGTCGGGCCAATATGGGAGTCGAAAAGAAGGCTGAGAATAAAGTCAGTGCCAGAAAGAAGAATGCCCATCAAAAGAATACACAGGAGCACAAATAATACTATTGATCTTAGTAGCGTATGAGTACACTTTCAATCATAAACCCGGAAGTTAAATTGCAAACGCAGATGCACTCAGCCATTTACCCATGCAAATAAAAGATGAGGATGTTCCAATTCTTCAAGAATTCCTTTTATTATTGAACTTTCTGGATTCATCACCAATATGTACTGGACTGATTAAAGATTGGGCAAATTAAGACCCAGTCTTATCCAAAGTGCGAGATCAAGTGCGATTCTTCATGGTTGGTCACAAGAACAAAAATCTGATTAAATGAAACCATATTTCCGAAGAATATACGTATTCTGAGGAGCACGAGTAATTGCTCCTTCAAAAGGACAAAAGCCATTGTTACCTGAACTTCACTGTGTAAATCCCGGAAATTCCAAAATGAACGCAATAGTACCCAGTTACTTATGGTGGCCTGGGATGGATGGAGAATTAGAAAACTTAGTGAGAGGTTGTATGCAGTGTCAGCAAACACAAAAACCTCCAACAGCTCTGTCACACACCTGGGAGTGGCCAGGAAGGCCATGGGTGCGAGTACATATTGACTATGTGGGACCTTTTATGGGAACAACGTTTCTGCATATCGTTGATGAACATTCAAAATGGGTGGACATATATGAAGTGAGGTCATCAGCATGTTCTGCTACAATAGACAAGCTACAACTAGGTTTCGCAATCAACAGTCAATCTGAATTGAGTGTATCAGACAATGGAACATTATTCACAAGTGCTGAATTTCACCAATTTATTAGCCTCAATGGTATTACTCATGTGAGAACTTCACCATACCACCCTTCTTCAAATGGACTGGCCGAGAGAGCAGTTCAGACATTCAAATCTGGTATGAAGAAATTGGCTGCAGGTTCTATAGCGACTAAATTAGCACATTTTCTTTTCCATTACAGAACCACTCTTCATAAGACAACAGATGTCACACCTGGGGAATTATTGATGAAGTGCCTTCTCCAATCAAGATTGAGTCTCATTATTCCAAACTTGGGGGTAATGGTGGAAAGGAGTTAGGGAAGTCTGAAAATTGGACCTGATTGTTACAGTCATGACAGGACGTTTAATGTAGGAGAGAGGGTACTTGTGAAGAATTTTAATGAAGTAAGTTATTTATTTGGTGAAATAAGTGCAATAACTGGACCTCTTTGCTACCACATGAAAGTGGAAGATCAAATCATATGGAGACATGTGGATCATATAAGAAGAGGAAAAATAAAATACCCAGAAATGATTCCACCAGTGTTCGTGACTGAATCAACGTCTCCTGTTGAAAGAACTCAACTGAAGGGCCGACTGTACCTGAAAGAGTCAAAGGAACAGATTTGCAGGTACCTACTGAAGAACCAGGTGCTCAGATGACTACAGTGAGGGAGGTAACAGATTAAACATCAGATGCTGAGACATCATACATGCATAAGGAAGCCCCCTGATAGACTGACTTTGTAAATTATTGATCTGTGTGAATATTTTGATATTTAGAGAAAAATTGTAAAATGTATTTCTGAGTAAAGGGAGAGGGATGAAGTAATCTGATGTGTCAAATACCTTTAAGACAAATGTTGTAATGTAAGATCACATGATCTTGATTCTCTATAGCAGAGTAGCACAGGCTATCTCTCTAGAGTAGTCTTGAGTTAGAGCCTGAAAAGGAAATAGTGTTGAGTTGTAAGCACATAAGTGTAGCTGCTGAGTTCCTTTTATAAAGAATGTGTTTCTTCTAAGGACAGTCTACTGATCTTCTCTGTCTTGGTACCAACTCGGTCACCCTCTACCAAGCGTGCAACCTGGATCCCTTAGCCCCAAAAAAGGCACTGGATCCAACACCTACCAACAGCATTAGCAAACCCCTCTGCAAGGCCTTTTTGGGGTCCTGCTGTGTAGCAGTGGCACCCCGCTCGGCCTGTGGAGCTGAATTTGCTAGGGTCACAGGAAGAGGGGATTCGGATAGGCCAGACAGTCCCAGAGACACCTAGGTTGCTGGTCCCAGGGTATATATTTTCTGATCTTCCTCCTTATGAGTGTCCAAGGCCCCCCGACTGACTTCTTGGGGAGAAGAGGGAGCTGAAGTGCCCCACAGCCCTCTCATGTTGACACTGTTGGAGGCCAACTATTTGCAACAGCGATGGAGTTCAGCCCATGAAGCAGTGCAGAACCAATGTCGTGGACCAAGGTCTCTATGGCAGCCATCATCCTACCAGTGTTGACCTTTATGCATTGGCATGACGGCATTATCTCCTCAGCCTGAAGGCAGACAGACTCTTCCCTCGTGCCTTGCGATCTGAGGCATGCAGTGGACATCCCTTCCTGTTGTTCCCGAGCTTGCCTTTGCAGCTCCAGCAACTGTGTCATGACCAAATTCAGATGCTCAGCATCTGACTTGGACTCAGCATATTTCTCATCTCCAGCAGTCCTCCAAATGCAGGAAACCTGGGAAGTCCCTGCCCCCACCTGCTGTAGATCAGACAATGAGATGTGTTCACCTGACTGTAACCCCAAGGCTACTCTAAAGCTTGGTCCCACTGAGTTGTTTGTCTCTGTGCTGATGGAGGGTGTGGTTGAGCATTGTGATGGGTCTTCAATGAGGGTTTCAGCAGATTCCTCTTCTGAGGTGTCTTCAGGGCTTAAGTCAAGGAACTGGGTTGTGGACTCCCTCAGCTGTTTCCCAGATGTGCATGCAGAAGCAAGGAGAGATAATTAGTGCATGGCAGTGGCCAATGAAACAGAACACATCACTCACAGCATGGTTGTCTGATGGATGTTGCACCGCTGGATCCTTACTTGTTTGAGCACCATCAAACTCACCGCCAACACAGGAACGGTCCAGATCTTTGCCAGCCAGCTGGATGACTCTATTCTCTAAGTCTGTGAGAACCTTGATTTTTGGCATTCCTTCACCAGTCTTCGAACTCTCCCTTTTGTTGTATGCCAGCTTGTCCTGCATGAATACAGATGGAGTGTAAGTAGGATGCCTGCCAGGCCAGATGATAAGTATGCCTGGCATGTATTGTTGGTGAGTAGTGCCATGGATGGGATGAGGACAATGAAGGTGTGTGGGAGTTGAATATCCAAGGGTACTCAGTGTTTTGGAACGATAGGCAGGAAAGAAAAGGAGGTGGTGTAGCTTTGTTAGTAAAGAAGTCCCAGGTGGGAGTAATCTATAGGTCCCCAAACAGTAGTTTAGCAGTAGGGCACAGTATAATCCAGGAAATACTGGGAGCATGTAAAGAAGGCACAGCAATAATCATGGGTGATTTTAATATGCATATAGACGGGACTAAACAAATTGGCAAAGGTAGCCTTGAGGGAGAGTTCAAAGAGTGTATTAGAGATTGTTTCTTGGAGCAATATGTTGTGGAACCAACCAGGGAGCAGGCTATTCTGGATTTGATTTTGTGTAATGAGATGGGATTATTAATGATCTCATAGTTAAGGATCCTCTAGTGAAGAGTGATCATAGCATGATAGAATTTCAAGTTCAGTTTGAGACCGAGAAACTTGAGCCCCATACTAGAGTTCTGGAGTTAAACAAAGGTAACTACATAGGTATGACGGCAGATTTGGCCCCAGTGGACTGGGCAGGAAGATACAAGGTAGGACACTTGATGAACAGCGGCAGATATTTAAGAAGATATTCAATTCCTCCCAAGTAAAATATATCCCAAAGAAAGATGATAAGAGGGGGAAAAAGCATCCATGGCTAAGCAAGGAAGTTAAAGATAGCTTAAAGGCAAAAACTAAGGCATACCAAATTGCAAAGGTCAGTGGCATGCTGGATGAATCCATTATTAAGGAAGTAGTAATGGGGCATTTGGAAAGTCAAAATGCAATCCATCAGAATCAGCATGCTTTTATGAAGAGTAAATCATGTTTGACTAATTTGCTAGAGTTCTTTGAAGATATGACAAGCAAAGTGGATAACAGGGATCCTGTTGTATATCTGTACTTCCAAAAGGCCTTTGATAAGGTGCCACACAAAAGATTAATACACAAGATAAGATCACACGGAGTTAGGGGTAATATATTAGTTTGGATAGAGGATTGGCTAAACAACAGAAAGCAGAGAGTCAGGATAAATGGGTCTTTTTCTGGAATGCAAGCTGTAACTAGTGGGGTGCCAAAGGGTTCGGTCCTTGGGCCCCAACTATTTACAATCTATATTAATGACTTGGATTCAGGGGTAGAAGGTACTATAGCTAAATTTGCAGATGACACCAAAATAGGTGGGAAAGTAAGTTGCAAGGAAGAAATAAGGAATTTACAAATGGAAAACAAAAACAGAATTACCTGGAAAAACTCAGCAGGTCTGGCAACATCGGCGGAGAAGAAAAGAGTTCACGTTTCGAGTCCTCATGTCCCTTCGACAGAACTAGGTGAATCCCAGGAAGGGTTGAAATATAAGCTGGTTTAAGGTGGTGGTGGGGGGTGGGGGGAGAGAAGTGGAGGGGGGTGGTGTGGTTGTAGGCAAAAGCAGTGATAGAAGCAGATCATCAAAAGATGTCACAGACTGCAGAACAAAAGAACACATAGGTGTCGAAGTTGGTGATATTATCTGAACGAATGTGCTCTCACCCTGCTCTCTTGCCCACATGTCTGTCCTTGGCTTGCTGCATTGTTCCAGTGAAGCCCAACACAAACTGGAGGAACAACACCTCATCTTCCGACTAGGCATTTTACAGCCTTCTGGACCGAATATTGAATTCAACAACTTTAGGTCTTGACCTCCCTCATCCATCCCCACCCCCCTTCTGTTTCTTCCCCCTTCCTTTTGTTTTTTTACAATAAATTATATAGATTTTTCTTTTTCCCTCCTATTTCCATTATTTTTAAATATTTTTAAATCTTTTATGCTCCCCCCACCCCCACTAGAGCTATACCTTGAGTGCCCTACCATCCATTCTTAATTAGCACATTCGTTTAGATATCACCAGCTTCGACACCTATGTGTTCTTTTGTTCTGCCGTCTGTGACATCTTTTGATGATCTGCTTCTATCACTGCTTTTGCCTACAACCACACCACCTCCCTCCACTTCTCTCCACCCAC
Source organism: Carcharodon carcharias (assembly GCF_017639515.1). Classification (NCBI taxonomy): domain Eukaryota; kingdom Metazoa; phylum Chordata; class Chondrichthyes; order Lamniformes; family Lamnidae; genus Carcharodon; species Carcharodon carcharias. Next base: position 132,315,948 of record NC_054477.1, on the reverse strand, counting down.
CCAACCATCCCCCTCCCCCACCACCTTAAACCAGCTTATATTTCAACCCTTCCTGGGATTCACCTAGTTCTGTCGAAGGGTCATGAGGACTCGAAACATCAACTCTTTTCTTCTCCGCCGATGCTGCCAGACCTGCTGAGTGTTTCCAGGTAATTCTGTTTTTGTTTTGGATTTCCAGCATCTGCAGTTTTTTGTTTTTATCCCTGTTATTAATTTACAAAAGGATATGGACAGGTTAGGTGAATGGGCCAAAATTTGGCAGATGGAGTTTAACGTGGATCAGTGTGAGGTTATTCATTTTGGTCAGAAGAATAAAAAGACAACTTATTATTTAAATGGAGAGAAACTTCAGAATGCTTCAGTGCTGAGGGATCTGGGTGTCCCCGTGCATGAATTGCTGAAAGCTAATATGCAGATACAGCAGGTAATAAGGACAGCAAGTGGAATTTTGGCATTTATTGCTAAAGGAATAGAGTATAAAAATAGGGAAGTGTTGTTGCAACTGTACAAGGCATTGGTGAGACCACACAGTTTTAGTGTCCTTACTTGAGGAAGGATGTAGTTGCGCTGAAGGCAGTTCAGAAGAGGTTCACTAGATTTATTCCAGAGATACGAGGCTTGTCCTATGAGGAGAGATTGAGCAGTTTAGGCCTATACTCACTAGAGTTTAGATTGATAAGAGGAGATCTAATTGAGGTATGTAAGATGCTAAAGGGGATAGACAAAGTAGATGTGAAGTGGATGTTTCCCCTTCTGGGGCATTCTAGAATGAGAGGCCATAGTTTTAGGCTAAGGGGTGGTAGATTTAAATCAGAGATGAGGAGGAATTACTTTTCTCAAAGGGTTGTGAATCTGTGGAATTCACTACCTCAGATTGCAATGGATGCCGGGACGCTGAATAAATTTAAGGAGGAGATAGACAGATTTTTAATTAGTAAGGTTGAAAGGTTATGGGGAGAGGGCGTGAAATTGGAGTTGAGGCCAAAATGAGATCAGCCATGATCATAATGAATGGTGGGGCAGGCTCGAGGGGCTGAATTGCCTACTCCTGCTCCTAGTTCTTATGTGTTTATGTTCTTATATGTGTGAGAGAGTGAATGGTGCTGTCTCTTGAGCTGGCAGTGAGTGAGGGCCCTGTGGATGTGTGATGGGTTTGTGAGTTGAGAGTGATGAAAGAGCAACTTACCCTGGCAGAACGGAGGACATCATTCATCCATTTCGGCATTGGGTTGCTGTCCTCTTTTGTAGGGCACTGGCACTGATCACCACTGCTACCGCGTCCCACACTGGTTTTGCCACCTTGCTTGCTGGCCTTCACCTAGAGTGGTCCAATAGGTGCTAGAGGGAGGCATCGGTAAACCTGGGGGCAGCATGTTTCCTCCCTTTGAGAGCCGTGAGTTTGCAGCAGCTTCCTATCCCTTGAGGAATGCTAGCTCTTTGCAGGGGCAGCCTTTAAATATGTAATCAGCTTTAGTGAATGCCTATTGTGTCAGCGGAGCGGGAGTATGAGAGGCCTCCCTGCCAGCAACCTGGCATTTTTCCTGGGAATGCATGATTACTGAGGGAGGATTGGGTCGATACAGCATGAAAAGCCGCTATCGCGGCTGACGTGTATAACGTCCTTTTTCCCAACCGTTACCACACTTAGTGCAAATCTGGGATGATTCCGCCCACCATGTACAGATAACAACCACAGCCAAGGCTGCCAAATCAGGCCAGAATGTGGCCCGCTCCCCTGGTGTCCTGCCTGCATTCCTACTCACCCCCCCACCCCAGCCACTAATCAGGTGGTAGACCGGTCTCGAGAGTCATTAAGATACCAACTCTGTGAAATTCCTGCCTCTCAGCAACTGGCAACAGAAAAAAGAACGCAAGCCAAATTCTGCCCTCGACCAGGAAAATCAAGCACGAGGGGTCTATGACATGAATAAATAAAAATCAAATATTACAAAAGGTGAAACATTCCACAGGAATGTTCAAGTACATCATGACTATGAAAGTGAACAGTTATTAGTTTATTTATATCTATAAAAATATCATTCAGTCCTATTAATTCTATATATTTATACAAACATTTTCTACACCTAGGTGACGGCCATTCAGTTCTGGCATTCAATAGGTCTTGGCTGATTTACATCTTAACTCTGTCTAGCTGCCTTGGTTCTGTAATCTTTAATATTCCTGCCTAACAAAAATCTATCAATCTTAGTTTTGAAATTTTCAACTGACCTCATCTCAACAACACTTTGAGGGTGAGGGTTCTAGATTTTCACTGTCCTTCATGTGCAGAGATGCTTTCTGACAGTATCCCTGAACGGCCTTATTTTTAACTTTAAGATTATGCCCTGTATTCTGTACTCCCCTACCTGAGATTCTTTTTAACTCTAATCAAAGCAAAGTGTTATGAAGAGTTTTAATTGAATTCCTACCAGTCCTCGGAGCAAGTATAGCTCCAGGGCTGAAGTGTATCTTTTGTGAAACAAACTCTTTGGTGCCTTTTATATTGCACTCATAAATTTTTAGTCAAAATGAACACACACCAGCATATTTAATTTAAAAATGTAATTCAGTTTTTTTAATCCCAATTCTGGGTGCACAATCTTTCACAAGCTGAAATCCCAACACATTTAAAAATTTGCTTTCATTCTTTGTAATAATAATGGTATTTTATTCAAGAAACATGTTCACAGCCCAAGGATGAATTGTAGTGTAAACTACATTGAAAAATTCATGTACAGACCATGTAATCAAGTTAAAAGCATGAAAACCTAGACAATCATATAGTAGATAACAGAGAAGTGGTGGAAAGGATATTAAAAGAAGGAACATTGAATTTAAATTAAATTAAAAATACAAACCAATACACCATTCCTATATTACAGGCACTAAAGGACATACAAATTTCATCACTTGAGTGCTTCATTGAGGACCTGAACCATGTAAGGAATAGGGTTACATCAGTACTTTGCCATCCTGCATCTTACAGTGTTGAATTTAGATGAACTTCGAAATTGCCTTGATTGCTTTGGGTGTGGTGGTAGTAACCAGTTCTGAAATTGAATAGATTGCATGAGGGATTTTCCAAACTTAGTACAGATATTAACTCTTCTTGTTTGTAGAGTTTCAGATTTTGTGATATGAAGGTTGTTGTCACATCACCAGTACTGTGGATTTAAGATCAATCGCAAGCTTTTGTATTCTTGTTATCTAGGTAGTTAGTCCTTCTGTGAGACAAGGGTTCCACAAAGGCACAGCATATTTGACCAAGAGACAGATGTAAGCAGTGTAGATGAGCAACAGATTGTGGGTGGGGAGTCTGAAAGGGTTGAGGGATCTGAGAATGAACAACTGTTTATTTGTGTTTTTTGTTGGCATATTGTCTACTTGGCCATGCCACTTCAAGTCAACTTGAATCTGTATACCCAAGAATTTCATTTATTAATTTTAATGTTTCATTTTTCATAGTCAATATTGAGGAGGACTGTAACAAATTACAGGAGAACATACATTAACTTTCAGAATGGGAAAATAATTGACAAGAGCAGTTCAACACAGATATATGTGAGGCAGTATGTTTTGGTAGGGATAATGGAGAGATTGCTTATTACTTGGAAGGTACTAGTCTAAGTGGGGTAGGTGAACAAAGGTATCACAGAGCACAAATACACCAAACACAAAAAGTCATAGGTGAGCAAGGCCATTAAAAAACAGCACTAGGCTTTATTTTAAGAGGGATAGAAATGAAAAGTAGGCAAGTTATGCTAAACCTATATCGAACCTTGGTTAGACTACACTTAAGAGTATTGCATACAGCTGTGATTGCCTTATTATAAGATGGATACAGAGGGACTAGACAGGGTGAAGAGAAGATTTACAAGGAATATACCAGAAATATGTGGGTATTCGTATCAGGAAAGGATTGGCGGGCTGAGTCTCTTTTCTCTTGACAAAAGGCTGAGGATTAACCTAACAGAGGTCTTTTAAATTATAAAAGGTTTTGGTAGAGCGGATACAGAGAGATTTTTTCCTCTCGTGGGGAAGAACATAACTAGAGACCATCAAATAAGATAGTCAACAAGAAATCTAATAAGGAATTTAGAAGAAACTTCTTCACCCAAAGAGTGGCAAGAATTTGGAACTCGCTACGACAGGGAGTGGTTGAAGTGAATTACATTTAACAGGAAACAAGACAAACATTTGAGGGAGAAGGAGGTAGAGGGCTATGTTGGTAAATTCAGTTGAGAAAAGATAAGAGGAGGCTTGAGTGGAGTATAAACACCAGCACGGACTGGTTGGGCTGAATGGCTGGTTTTTGTGCTGTATATCCTATCTTTTCTCGGCACAGTAGTTTGATCCATTTTAGATTAAACTCTAATTGTTTTCAAACTTTTTAGCTTCTTTCTCAAGCTGATTTTTCAATTTCTGATGTTCACTAGCAACACTCTTTAACAATAACTTGACCACATGGCTGGTTGAGAGAATTGCATCGTAGGATATGTATTGATCCACTAATATTTTTGAGTCTGGTCATGGTTATGCAATCACGTTTATGTGTTGTAAGTACGCTCGGCATAGACTCTCAATCATCAGAGGTGAGTAATTCATACTCGTCTGCAAAGCCTGATCAAACTTGGGGCAAGCCTTTTACAGGGTTGGGGTGGGACTCATGAATGATGGTAATGGAGGAGACAAACTTGGCTAACATTAATTATTGATGGCCTCCAGTATCAGGCCTCCACCATCCTATGGGAGAGTGGAAAAGCACCTCTCCTTGGGTTACTTTTTGAACTATTCGTCTGAGTGGCTGATAAACAGTGCTTGGCTGATAGCCAGGGTGTATGATCTGCATGACCTCTATTACTGCCTCCATCATCTCCAGATGCAGTTTGCAGGATCTGGACACTTCTACACAGGAGGAGGAGGGGGAAAGCAGGGCTCTCTGTAACTGTAAGCCTCAACGATCCTCCTGTTGCTGCAGTCATAAGCATAGTGGCCTGGATGGTTGGAATTTAAAACAGCGCGTTGGGATTGTAAATGGCCCTGATCCTTGGCTGAACAATTACCTCAGACAACCACTATCTTAACTTTATTGGTGCTGACAGAATAATGAGACTGGTCTATACCCAAGCATCTGGATATGGGTGTGCAGTTCTTCCTTCTAATTCTGAATGCCTGACTTTGAAAATGTTCCCCTTGGCATGAGGTTGAGGGAGCAGGTGATTATATTCCATCGATTCCAGTTCCTCCATTAGATTCTTGAGCTCAGCAGGAGTTAAGAGACATTTTCCTATGAAATGTGAGCATCAGTGGCAAAGCCAGATTTTGTTGACCATCCCTAATTGCCCTTGAGAAGGTGGTGGTAAGCCAGCTTCTTCAACCGCTGCAGTCCATGTGGTGTAGGTACACTCACAGTGCTGTTAGGGATGGAGTTCCAGGATTTTGACCCAGTGACAGAGAAGGAAAGGGGATATATTTCAAAGTTAGGATGGTGTGTGGCTTGGAGGGGAACTTACAGATGTTGGTCTTTCCATGCATCTGCTGCCCTTGTCCTTCTAGGTGGTAGAGATTGTGGGTTTGGAAGGTGCTGTCAAAAGAAGTTTGGCAAGTTGCTGGAGTGCACCTTGTATATGATACACACTGCCACTGTGCTCTGGTGGTAAAGTGAGGGGACATCTAAGGTCGTGGCTGAGATGCTGATCAAGTGGATTATTTTGTCCTTGATGATATCGTTAGAATCATATCTCTCAAGACTGAATTTTCCTTTTACAAAATGGCATGATCTGGATATTTGGATGCTAATCTGGGACTTTTAAAAAAAAATTCACTTTGGAATTGTCAGTAAGCAGGCCTCTTCCAAGAAATCACCTGACCTTTATGATTCTTGAGGAAGATTTTTTTTTGTTTTGAACAGCAATCACTTTAATTGATGGAAAAATGCTAAAAAGGAAGGTTGGTAAGTTGCTGGAAATTACATGGGTGAGAGGAAAAATAGCTTAATTTCTGAACCTGCTTGTTTTGAAGGCAGGCTTGTTGGGGAACAAGTTGAGGAAGGAAGGCTATCTTAGCTGGCTCCCTCTCTCTACCTTACCTGAAATTGTGTGTGGCTATCAACCTGTAGCCAGAGAGCTCTCAACTGAGTGTAACTAGTCTGCATTTGGACCTGCAAAGCAGAGACCAGTTGGTGAGAGCTTCTAGATATCCACTGGGACCAGTGGCCCATCCTCACACGTGGGAACTCCAAGTGGACAATGTTGAGACTCTGCGAACTTTGTCCTTTATTTTGTAACACCCATCCTCCAAAGCCCATCTCTGCAGAGAAACTCCATTTGTTTGTCCTGTGTTTGTCTGCGTGTATGTGCCGGGGGAATTCTTTAGCAAGAGATAGATAGTTATACTTCCTGATTACAATTCGTTAACCAGTGCTTGCAACTTATGGAAAGAAGTTTTGTTTTAAAATAAATTAATCATTGAGTTTTTGAAAGAGGCCTGGTCAGAGTCACCATCTGGGTACTAGAGGTATAGATACACAATTGTTCATTTCAGTGAGACAATTAAAATTTAAGTTAATGGTATGGCCTGCAGAGTAACAAGGCTTGATAATTCGCTCACTTCTCCCATCCCGGTCGTAATACTATCCAGCTTCTTAAATGTTGTTGGAGCTGCCCTCAGCCAAGCAAATGGAAAGTATTCCATCACACTCCTGACTGTGCCTTGTAGATGGTGGACAGGCTGTGGGGAACCAGGAGGTGACTTACTCACTGCAGTATTCCTAGCCCCTGACCTGCTCTTGTAGCCACATTATTTATATTGCTGGTAGAGTTCTGTTTCTGCCTAATTGATGTTGATGGTGGGGGATTCAGCAATGTAAAGCCATTGAATTTAAAGGGGAGATGGTTAGATTGAGTATACACATTTTCAGAGATACAGGTCACTTCTATGTATTCTAATCCAAAAAGCCAGTTGGTGAAGGATAGAATTGGAGCCAATCTTTACCCACATTTACAATTATTTACAGAGTTATGCATTGCTAGCATACAGCTTTTAACCCAACAACCACTGTTTCAGTCTATTGTCTATTCTCAGTTAATGTCCATCACTTGCATACATTTTTAAAAAATCAATACACAATTAACAGATTCCCTTCTCCCTCTTTAAAGAAAACATATAGTTTTAGAATGTTCTAAAACATGGATCCTTTATTTCACCAGTATCACTTGTTTATGTACAATTATGGAAAAGCTTGACTCACAGAAAAAAGCTATTCACAATGGTCCATGGCCCAATGCTCCAAACACACCAAAAAATACTATTGAGATCACAACTCCTGATCTTGAATCAGCCAGATAGCAGCATGGTTGCAGAGCAGAGATGGCTTGTGTCCAGCAGGAGCAATGGTTAGTGGCCTTCTATCACTAATTCCCCTCAACCATGTGAACCAGATTGTCTTGCCATCCAGACCACGGAGGGTATTTTCCTCAGCTCAGGGCTTCTCAGACTCAGGAGGGCTCCCTATCATCCATAATGTCTGTCTTAGCAGCTGTATGCCTGCTCCAATTCCCCGCACTGGTTCTCTAGATACCAACAAAAGCTTTGGACTACTCTATTCATGACTCTTACTCCTACCACACAGCAGATCACAATTTGAGGACTCCTGCTTCTTCTTTTGCCTGCACCTAATGGCCTGCCAAAGACATTGTCCCCTGCACCAGTGGGGCCCACACAGCTGACCAGTTTCACTGTCCGGCACTCTCCCCCACCGTCACCACCTATTGGCAGAGGCCCCACTGCAATAAATAAGGTAGAAAATTAGATTGAGAGAAATGTTGAAAGTTCAAGTTTAGATTTTAGTAAAAAGTCCTGCACATTTCACAAAATATTAACACAATAAAATCAGATATTAACTGGCAATAGAATCAGTATATGGTAAGGTGGGATGTTAGGGTGCAGAAATAGGAGTTTTGTAGCGAGTTGTTATGATCTGAAATTCAGTGCTGGAAAGGGTCTGGAAGTCGATTTGATCATTACTCTGAAAAGGAAATTGGATATATACTTGAAAAACAAACATGCGCTGGGCTACGAGGAAAGAGCCGGCGAGCGGGATTAATTAAATCATTCTTTCAAAGAGCTGACACAGGGGGTTGGTGTGATGGCCTACTTCTGGGTTGTTTGATTCTATGATCAATCTTTTTGCATCTGCTCTACAAGGATGTACCCTTTGTTTGACTATAGATTTGCAATGTAATTCTCAGAAAAAATCATCAAATACATTGAAGTAAGCTTCTATCCTTACCATCAGGGCAGTAATTCAGGAGAGCAGATTATCCACCTATACCGGAGTTTCTTTCCATTGATTTCAATGGAGTGAAAATCAGGATCTGTTGATCATCTCTGTTGGATTGCCGACCAGGCAATGTAGATGATAATTTATTCAATTGAGTTAATGGGAAACATATGTCAAACTTTTGCTCAATATCTGGGTAGTGAAGCTATCAGTGCTCCAGGTTATTGCAGGGTAAATCTGACAGTGTTCACACAGGCATAATTAAATGCGCAAATGCAGAGAATGCTGTTGGAGACAACATGTGCCTCCACAGGGTGTGCTGCTGCAGTCTTCGCTTATAGACTTAGCACTGAAGCCACTAATGTGTTAACTTGGTGTTCTTCCCCTTGAGCAAATGTGATTGGTACGTCCTGCTTTTTCTTCCTGGTTTCGATACTGCGGGGGGAAATTTGAACCAATCTGACCCACTGGAAGGGAAGGCCAGAGGACGCAGTGAACCCAGAAGTTGAGTTTTCCCTGCATGCTGTGGTATATATTAAATCTACAATTTTTGTATGACATCACCAAAACGTTTCCTGCCCAGGAATCATTCTGTTCCACAAGCTCGGCTTTCAATCAAATAGGGAGCAGTCTGGAGGAGGCTACACAACCAGGTAGGTGCATTTTCTGACCAGATCCAGTGGTTTGATCCCAGGCTTCTGGGGCAGGGAGAGTGCTCAGGTCTGGGCTTGGTGTCAGATCCCAGCATTCCATTCTAAGGTGGAGGAGGAAGGAATTGGAGGCCTTGTGGAGTGCAGAGTGGTATCAGAGGCCTGGATTAGTTGGGGGTGGGGGGGGGCGCAGAGGCCTCAGTTAGATTGGAGAATAGAGACCTTGTATTGGGTGGGGGAGGCTGGAGGCCTTGTGGGAGAGATCTTGAGAGATTGGAAGGATCGAGTGTTGGGGTCAAACTGTGGGATTGGACCACATCTGGTAGATGGGAAAGTACTTACCTTCCGATCCAGCAATCCCTCACCTCAGTTTAACTGGGAGGTTTCCCAAGCTGATTATTTAAAGTTTAAAATGGTGCACACAAGTGAGCCATTCATTCTAATATTTAAAGTGGCAACCCACCTCCTAGATGTGGGTTGATTTCTCGCTCCCCTCGGCTCACACCCAACCCACCACCTCTGTCCTGCTTCCACTAAAACTGGAAGCAAGATTGAGAGCAGGTTTGGTTTGGTATTCAGACATTTAACACGTCGATACCATTTCCACAGTGTCCCCCCACCCCAACACTTATCAACCAAAAACCCATCTGTTTTGGAGGTGAAAATCCCCCCACCCTGGTGATGATTCTTCAATCTAATTGGTTGAAGTGACTCTATGTTGCCCGTTCTGTTTCACAGATGCCTCAGAAAAAGTGAAACAGACCACGGATGACTGGAAGTCTCACTGACAAGTCTGTGAAAATTATGCAGACTATTATCTTCGAGGTAAACAGCAAAAACTGTTCTTTTACCACTCAGAGCAAAATCCAGACAATAGCTTAAATACGGGTGAAAATAGCTGTTGAGCAATAATTTTTGTCAATGGTCTAACAATTGTTAGTTATCAATTTCATTTTTCTATGTAAAAGCATTAGCAATTGAAGATGTTTTTATTACAGTAACAAGTGCCAAATTAAGTCCTGATACCAAAGAAATACATTGGTAATTGGGAAAAATTGGAAATACACTGTGGAAACTCTAATGTAAGACAAGAAGGTCTTTGGAGTGAAACTGAAATGTGGCTTCTGTTGACAGTTATTCATATGGGGATCTTTTATTTATATCGATTTTCCCAAAGAGAAACAAATGTTTTATTTTGGAGCATTTCTGTGCTGATGGCTCCTGAAACATTATCTATTGATTTTTCTATTAAAGCTATAGAAAGTGATAGAAAATTGATTTAAATATCCAATTCATACTTTATTGGTGGTTGTTAAATGTTTGCTCTTTAAAGCTGTTGTAAAGCTCCATATTTTCTACCTGGCTCCTTTCAATTTATTTTACTATGAATCTTAGAAAACATTACAGTGCAATGGAAAATTAGATTGTTTCCCTGTCATCAAAGACTTCAGAACATTCTTTTATTTATAAATCAACTATAGATATGCCAGGGATAACATCAAACGTGACACATTTTCATCATTTTTAATGTTCTATGTTTTCTGATATTTAGTTGCTCATGTAAAGGTGTAAGTCCATTATTATACTTCCTAATTTTTTTATCATTTATTGATTTGTAAGACTTTTTTAAATTTGTCATTTCTATTATATTATCACGATCTTGCATTTGCATTTGTACAAACTTTAACAGAAGCATTAGCGATTGAAGATGTTTTTATTACAGTAACAAGTGCCAAATTAAGTCCTGACACCAGAGAAAACAGACTGAGAAGCAACTGGCTTTGTTTTAATGCAGTTAGTCTTAGATCGATGTCATCAGACAGCTGGTGTTCAGAGGTTTAGAAGAAAAATATAATGAAAGTTTTCTGTATGGAAACTATCACACTCCAATTCTCTTATCTGGTGGGTTTCTCATAGGTCTGGTAACTTTGTGTTATGACATTTCTGCTATTAGGCTGTCTAATATTGTATGCATCAGGTATGAGCTCTCATTAACAGAAGCCCTGGGCACCAGTTGACAGTTGGCTGAATGAGTTGTTAATTGCCCAATAGGGGAAAAAGGAAAAAAAAAAGAGAATAATATAAAACTTGATGTGGGGAACTAGGGCAGAGGGAAATTATTAAAATAAATGTTAGAGATGCATATCATCATTCTTCCAAGTAAGAAAATAGGTTTTAAAAACATTCATCAAGAAATTACAGAATGCTGTCCCTTTGCAAGTAACTTTAATTGTTATGTTGTAATGATGTTGTTTGGAAATGGTGAGTGCAAAATACTTCATGTCATGCTCTACACTTGTAATTGATCAAACGTTAACTTGAATTGCTCACTGCTTATCATCATGCATTTCTGCAATAAGATTATCAGGTCAGGAGTTTTGATCTTTGGCACCTACATATTTTTCCCCAAAACTAACACTTCAAATGCAGCAAACTTAGGTGCCTATTCCGTGAAAAGCAAATCAATATTTGCAGATTATTTATAAATTTTACTGGAAAGCAATGATTGTTCAAATTGAGCTATGAATAATATATCAGGAATAGATGGTTTTGTGTTCAGTTCTGAATACGCATAGTGGTTAGAATATATTATTTAATTTGGTTTAACAATTATAGTGCTCATTTTTTAAGAACAATGAGCAATTTTTCCATAGCTCAGGAAAAACAGGAGCAACGCCTATGTTCACCAAAATTTACCAAACTAATAGAAATATGGAGCATGCATGTGACACAAATAAAAGATTTTTGTCCATGTTGGATTATTTATTTATTGCTGGTTACAGTGTATATAGCATTAAAATTAAATATTAATAACACACTATCAAATTGTATCAAATGTATAATAGGCCAATTCAGAAAGATTAATATGCATCTTATACATTGTGGAGCAAAATATAGTTGAATATGCTTTTGTCTGCTGAGCCCAAGATCTCTGGGACTTGGTCCCAGTTCTTTTGTTAAATATTAGGCCCTCCAGCCCTCACCTCTCACACACTCTCACCTCCCCACCTACAACCCATGCCCCATTCATACACTCCAAGCCCATCTACTGACCCCCAATGACCCCTCCATGCCAACCTATGCACTCCACATCCTCATACCCCTGTAGCTCCTATGCTAACTTTATGCCAACCTATGCCACCTCATGATACCCCACTCATCCCCATGGCCTGCCATAGCCCCTCTGCCAATCTAGTGCCAACTTATGCCAACTCATTGCCAACATATACTCCCATGGCCGCTCAGAGCTCCTGTGCCAGCCTAGTGCAAAGTCAGGCCAACCCATGACACCACCTACCTCCTCTTGCTCTTACACTCTCCATGTTAACTCACCCAGTATCCACCATGGGCAGGCCTCATGCTCAGATGAAATAAAATAAAATCCTATGTATTACAAACTTCACTATATTAAAGAAATCCCTCTCCTTCATGCAAACCAATTCAGTATATTTTAATACCCTCAAGTACTTGATCCTTTATAAAACCAAATATTTGTATTCATAACCTCACATCAAAGACAACCTTTAATAAACTTTTTGATTTGTCAATCAAGCTGTGAAGTTACAGCTGCTGTGATGATGACAGGTTGTGGAAGCAAACAAACATTAATAATGCTATAATGATAACATTTAAGGGTATGTCAACAAACAGTTATTGAAACTGCCAGAACTGATGCTTTTTCACCCTCACACACAATGAAAGGCAGAGTTTAAATCAAATTTTAAATGGCAGTGGATTTAAATAACATGACTGTTCTACATACATTATCTGTCCTTCAACAGCATTCACATCTTCACCATAAAGTGGTGGAACACACACTGCTAGCTGAGGCCATTCTTGAGTATAGGTTTTTTCATATTCATTCATGGGATATGGTTTTCGCTGGCTGGGCCAGCATTCATTCCCCATCCCTAATTGCCCTTTTTCAGAGGGCATTTTTAAGAGTCAACCACATTGCGTGGGGTCTGGAGGCACATGTAGGCAGATTTCCTTCCCTAAAGGACATAGTGAACCAGATGGGTTTTTGCAAAATCAGCAATGGTTTTGTGGTCATTATCAGACTTTTAATTCATTTAATTAAAGATATTTATTGAATTCAAATTTCACCATCTACCATGATAAGATTTGAATCTAGCTACCTAGAAATTCTGAAATACTAATCCAGTGATGATACCACTACGCCACCACCTCGCTTGTCCTGTAAGTTGAGTTTAACTAGCCGAGCCAGTTCATAATTCATGCACGTGTGCTTAATGGTCCACCCTCTTTTCCACTACCAATGAAAATGGGATCTGTAGAAATGGAGGTGGGACTTCCAGATTTGGGTCATGTCTGCTATTTTTAAAGATCCATGGAGTCTCCATGACTCCAAGAAAATCCAGCCCATCATGTTCACCAGCTCTCCTAATAACTGCCAGGAAGTCAATTGTGAAGGTCCAATGATGACAAGTTTTGAACATCAAAATTACCAGATCATCAAACCTTCTTTGTACTTGGCATCTTATATGTCTTCTTAAAGTATTTGGTTGGCTAGTAGTTTTGATTTGGAAAATTGTTCCTTGCATATATTCTCGAATATCTTCTGGAGGGGTTCTGCCTTCTCCTGCCACAATCTAGTGTGTGACTGGAAAGCCACCATAGAAATTATTGATGCCATTTTCCTAGGGATTCCACTGGCTTCCCCCCAGAGTCATAGTTGGAGACTATTAGAACTGCCATGGAATTAAGAGCTATCAAACCAGGTGAAAAAAAGAGTGAAATTGTTGATAATACAAAAAAATGCTAAGAACAACAATATAAAAAGGAAAAAAAATAAGAAAAATTATTTGTAATCTTTGAACTTAGGAGAATTATCCTGAAACTTGCTGATGACACAAAGTGGAGAGAGAGGTTCATCTGACAGTGAGGAGAATTGAAGAAGGCTTCAGGGAGGTATAGGCTAGTGAAATGAACAGATTCCTGGCAAATTCACTTCAATGTACATACATGTAAAATGAATGTATCCTGGGGGAAACAAGGCTCCCAGTGCAGATGGATGCATTTTGAATGAGTTAAAACCTTGTCCAAGGTGTGGGATTATATGCTGAAAGGAGAGATGCTAAAGGATGTGCATGAAAAGGAAGACCAAGTGGTGCAAATACATAGTTCCCTGAAAGTACAAGCATTGATAGATAAAACCAGAAAAAGACTAAGGGCTGTATTTAATGGAAGCAACAGGGGACTCAACTGCCAACTGAAGATCCAGTGCAAGTCTCGCATTGTCTGTTTTGGGAAAGACCCACCCAATTAAATGCTGATCAAGCAATTAATGGGCCAGCTGTGGGCATTGCCCAGGTTCAAGGGAGAGCTCAATGAGAGCTGCTGGGGAGGTGGTGGCTGCTGCTGGTACTATACTCGTTGGGGCCAAGGATCGCCAATCAACCCAAGCACAGGTGAGTAGTGGTGGTGGTTGGTTGTGGGTTGGGAGTAGTGGGTGAGGGGTGGGGAGGGGGATCAGCAGCAAGGGGAAGGAGGTTACTCTCAGCTGGCACAATCCCTTTCCTGATGACAGGTCCCTCAATCAGGCACTGAGTGCCTTTGAATGAGGGACCTGCCTGGGAGCCCACAAGCAACCCTGAGAAGGTTTGTTTTTCTGGCTTCCCACATGGCAAGTCCCCGGTTCCATCGCAGGGTGAATACCAGTGGCGGTGGACTGAGGCCCTTAAGTGTGCATTAATTGCCAAAGACTTAACTGAGGCATGGTGGGAACATGGCAGGGTCCCCATCCGCTATAAAATACCACCCACCTGATTAAATAACCCTACCACCAAACTCACCAAGGGGGTGGGCATTAAATTCCACCTCAATACATCTAACATTTTAAAATAGAGGTAAGGGAAGTGAAATTGGTCTTTGCCAGAGCATGAAATGCACTCATAGCAAATTGCCAATCTATTTTACACCATCCCTGACTATTTTTTCCTTTGAAGCTATTGACATAGAAAAACAAGTGATGGACTGGTAATTCCATATGATTACATGTTGATCTATTGGCAAAGACCAATTTGACCACCAATAGAGTAAAAAAGTAAAGAGACAATGATAAATTTATACAAAGCATTTGCTAGGTTACAGTTTAGTAACCATGTGCAATTTTGCACACCTAATTTTGGAAAGAACAAGAGCAGAATTTTCTGGGTGATGTGCTGAGGGTCAGGCCTTGTGTGTCAGCACGTAAAATGACCTGCGGTGATGTCGGGCGAGCATCCCAACATCACCGCGGGCCCTTGCGATATTTCGTTGGGCAGTTGTGCAATGAAGTCCGCCGCACGCCCACCATTAATTAACGGAGTAGTTAAGGCCCTGAACTCAGCAATCAATGCTGATTTTCAGGCGCCCATGCGATCTGCACACAATACGCAACAGGCAGGCGGGTAAGCGATTTTTTAATAAAACTCATCCACGGGCAGGATATGAGGGCTTAGTGGGGTTGTCAATCTGGTTTGTGAATTATTTATTGCAGAAAGTGTTTTAAACTTGCCTGTGTGATCTGTAGCAGTTCAGAACAAACTCCAGCAGCTTTCTGTGTACTTTGAACCTTCAGCCCAGCACTCTTCAGTCAGTTCTTTATCGAACCTGCAGCTTTCTGGAGGCCTCCCTTTAGCCTGGGTATGGGTTCTGACTTGTCGATTGGACTCAGCTCCTCTGAGGAGGAAGGGAGGGATAGAATAAAGAGGAGGCCAGGAGTGTTCAATCAGCCTCCGGGGAGCCAACTTTGGGAGGACAAGTGCAGACACAAGGGGCGCTGGGCCAAGAGGTTGTCCAAGGTGGAAGGAGCCGCAGAAGACGCCACTATCCTGCTGCCAGGGTATACAGGCGGCGAAGCAGCTGCCTTAATATGACTGAAGTGCAGTGCTGAAGGATGATCTGATTGTCAAGGGAGACAGTCAACTATATCTGTCAGATGATTGGCCCTGAGATCTCTCCTAACGGTGTGGGCGGAAACCCCATGCCAGTGGCTCTGAAGGTCACAGCTGTCCTCAGCTTCTATTCCTCTGGCTCCAACTAGGGCTCAGTGGGTGATCGTTGCAGTGTCTCCCAATCAGCTGTCCACACTTGTGTCAAGCAGGTTACAGAGATTCTGTTCAGCCATGCATTGACCTTCATCCACTTCCGCTGGGACCAGGCAAGTCAGACACAGCGAGCCAGAGGCTTCGCGGCCATTGCTAGCTTCCCCCCAGGGTGCAATAGACTGTACACATGTGGCCATCAAGGTGCCAGCAGGTGAGCCCGGTGACTTCTTCAACAGGAAGGGCTTCCACTCCATGAACGTGCAGATAGTGTATGATCACAGGATGCAGATTTTACAAGTCTGTGCAAGGTAACCAGGCAGCTCCCACATCACCTACATCCTCAGACACTCCCAGATGCCAGGGCTCTTCAGTACATTGGCTCGGCTTGATGGATGGTTACTGGGTGACAAGGGCTATTCCCTCAGAAGTTGGATCATGATGCCTCTCCGCCATCCAAGAACAGAAGCTGAGCAGCGGTACAATAGAAGCCATGGCTCCACAAGGGCAGTGGTGGAGAGAGCCATTGGTCTTCTCGAGATGTGCCTCCGATGCCTAGGCTGCTCAGGGGGCGCACTCCAGATCATCTCTCAGTGATAGTGGTAGCATGCTGCGTTCTGCACAATCTTGCGCTAGAAAGGGGAGATGCAGTGGACGATGAAGACGTTGATGCAGTGGATGTGGCTGCACACGATGATTCCAGCAGTGGTTCGGAGGATGAGGAAGCACAGGGCAATGATGAGGGGCAGCACGCCGACCCGCTACTACACCAAGGAGGCAGGGACACCTGGGAGACTTTAATCCAATGAACCTTCAGCTAGATCCACACAAATGGATCTGGAGGAGCAGCATTGCCTGGCGCATCCACATGCAGCACTTAGGTGCTAAATCTGCCACTTCATCAGCTGCAACTAAGGGCTTTGTACATAAACCTCAATGTCCACTCAGACACTCATGACATGTCTGTGAAACATACAAATGCAGCACAAAGGAACCACCCTCAGCCATGGTAACACATGTGGATTTTATTTTGATCCATCATATGATAGAACAAAATGAATCCCAAATGTTTTTACAACTCCAAAACATAATAATTCCCTAATTTAGGGCCAACACAAAACCACCAGTGAGAAACCCATGGTGTGCCTAAGGTGCCTTATGCTTACGTTTGCGGGTGCTACGTCCTGGTGCTGCCCCATCGCTCGGAGTGGATTCTGAGACAGCCTGTTGACTCTGCTGTCCTGTTAGCATTAATGGCCTTGGTGGATGTCCTCTGGCCCATGGAGCCTGTACTGGCCCTGCCTGGGAGGGAGTGGCCAGTTCCACAGGTGGCATCTCTCCAGTCATTGCAGCCTAAATGGATGTAACGGTCACTGGCAGAGGGGTGGAGGAGCTGTTGCCCTTATCCGGAGCGCCCTGAGAGGAGCCTGCAGAGACGACAGGCAGCTGCTGCGCTGACGTGAGGTCACTTTGGGCCTCCCTGCTCACTGCAGATGGATAGACATCAAGCTGGGACACTTGGTGACCAGACCATCTCCCACACTGGCACTGACCAGCTATGGCCACTGGCGCTGTGAGAGCTTGCAGGTCTGAGCATATCCCCAGGAGAAGCTGGTTGTTCTCCTGGAAGTCCCTCTCCAGGAGAGTCGCCACTCTCTCCATGGAGGAAACATGATGCTCTGACATGAGGCTCATGGCATCACTCATGCTCCACGTGGACTCCTGCACCACAGACACCAGGCGAAGCAAACTCTCATGCAACACTCCCAGATAGTCCCGCACACCTGGCCACATTTCCTGCAGCTGCTGGGTCATGAACAACTCCTGAGGCACATCATCATGTCCCGACTCAGCATGTGCCTGGTCCCCTGCAGTCTTCCAACTGCTGACGCCATTGGCACTCTCTGTCTCTGGCAGCTCCTCCAGCGATTGTGAAGTGCCCTCTCCACTGTGCCCCAGGACACTAGCCAATGTTACAATTCCCACCAATGTGCTAGTCTCTGCACTGGTGCCTGTCTCGCTGAAATGGTGTGAAACAGGTGACAGTTCAGGGCACTCAGGTTTGAAAGGGGGCATCTGCAATTCCTCCTGGTGGCCATGCTCTGATGCTGAAATTAACATCAAGGACAGTGGATCAGTTAGCGTTTGCACAGTGGCACATTTCATCTCTTTCCCCCAAGCTCATAATGAGCTCAACCTGCCAGAACCTAAGGAGACGAACATTGATGGGGTGGCAAATAGTCAGGAGGAGACCCAAACATTACAGGTGGATACAGAAGAGCTGGTCAGATGGCCTAAGGAATGCCATACAGAATGTTATGTTGATAAGTGTGAGGTGATGCACTTGGGCAGAACAAACAAGGTGCGGGAACACACGAGGAATGGTAGGACCGTGGAAAGTAAGGAGGATCATAGGGGCCTTGCTGGGCATGTCAACAGGCCTGTTAAGGTAGCGGTACAGGTACATAAGGCATCTAAGAAGATAAATGCCATACTTGAATAGAATGTAGGAATAGAGAGGTCATGTTGCAAGTGCAGAAAACGCTGCCTAAGCTACAGCTACACTTTTGCGTTCAGTTGTGATCAGCGCTTCATGGGAGCGATGTGATTGGAGTGGAGAGAGTGCAGAGATCACTGGCCAGGATGCATGCTGGCCTGGAGAGTAGGAGTTATAAGGGCACATAGCATACACAGGTGATATTTACCGTGGAGCACAGGAGATTGAGGGGTGACATTATTGAGCTTCATAACATAATGAAGGGCATAGATAGAGTGGACAGAAAGCAACTTTTCCCCTTGGTGTAGGGATGACTAACGTGGTGGCATTTATTTAAGGTAAGGGGCATGAGGTTGACAAGTGAGGTGATGAGAAGCTTTTGCACAGAGTAATGTGGGATGCACTTGCTGAAAGGGTAGTGGAGCCAGAAACATTCCTAACATGTAATAAGTATTTGGATGTGCAGTTGCGATGCCATGGCATACAAGGCCATGGGGATAGTGGTCAGAAATGGGATAAGGTGACTTTGGAAGATGCTGGACACGCGCACCTTCGAAGGGCCGAGAGGCCTTTGTCTATAAACCACACGTCTGACTCTATCAGTCTGTGAAAGAGCAGTGTTGCTACATTAACAATTCCAACAATCATCAGTGCTTTGGATGGTGGGAACACAGAGCAGATGGGACCGTGGATCTCAAATACCGGGCCGCTCCACCCCAGCCTCACTGACACCTGTGGACCTGGGCGCATGGCGCCTTTCAAGCTCCAGGGCCTCCTGCTCAAAATGGGTCAATATTACCAGCCGGACCTGGCCACCTCCAGTGCGCAAACATTCATGCACATAATGTGCATTTTTCTCCTGCAAAACAGAGAAGACCATTCATTGGGGCTAATGGCACATGTATTCTGCATGCACACGCCACATCCCAACCACAGTGGCCCTTCTGAGGCCTCTAGTGCCTCCTTTCAATGCTACTGCTGATCGGTCACAAAAATATAGTATGACTGCTCCCACCTCCACAACAGCCATCTTGGACACATTCTGCGTCCATCACTTTCAGAAACACATGAGTCTTAGCTCCCATGAAAAGGAGGCACAACTAGGTGTGGTGCCGAGGGCATCTGATGGCTCATGACCATGAGACCTTGAGACTCCCCTTCCACCATCTCATCACTGTGAATAGGACATGTGTTGGAGTTCTGAATATGCACCTATCTGCATCTCCTGCAGGTTGCCCCGAGACTACTCATGTGCGACTAAGGCCAACACATGGTGCGGGGAGAACCTATCTTCCCATGAACCACTGAGGCTGATGTAAGCATGGGCACTACCTGCTTGCCCACCCAGCATGCGCCAAATGCCCAACATTATTCAATGCATCGTGACAGTAATACTTGGGTGGGGGTGGGGTTGGGGGGGTTAAAGGCTAAGGCTACCTGCTGGGTTAAATATCCATTGCCAACATGGTACTCACCCTTCCAGAGTGCAAAAAATCATTGAAGTGCTTACGGCACTGGATCCAGGTGCCCTGCACTACATTGCGGAAGCTCACCAC
This sequence comes from Carcharodon carcharias, assembly GCF_017639515.1. Classification (NCBI taxonomy): domain Eukaryota; kingdom Metazoa; phylum Chordata; class Chondrichthyes; order Lamniformes; family Lamnidae; genus Carcharodon; species Carcharodon carcharias. The sequence continues at coordinate 132,295,915 of NC_054477.1, read as the reverse complement.
CTCCGCCACCTCCTCCCAGGCACGTTTCGTCATGTGGGGGGGGCCTCCACCTCCCATCCTGGGGAAACAGGACCTCCTGCTGTGCTGCCATCTTCTCAACAAGGATGGCAAGGTAGTCGTCAGAAAAGCGAGGAGCACATTGCCCCCCCCCCCCCCCCACCTCGCTGGCCTATCCTGCAGCCTGCCCTGCTCCTATGGCCTTCCCTCTACATTGGCCTGCTGTGCAAACCCCCTGCAGTACCACCTGCAGCTGGCCATAGTGAACAGCCTAAAGGAGGCTGCCAGGCCTTTTTTTAAACAGACTGCTGGGTTGCCATTGGGCCCGGTGGTCTGTACACACTTGCTGCAAACTTAAGACTCCTGCTCTCCATGGTACTCAGAAATGCATTGGGCGGGCCTTAATTGGACCACTCACACTAAATGGCGGCACGGCCCATGTCAGCATCAGCTCCGCCCACCCGCTTAACGGAAAATTTTGGCCCAAGGATACATACAATGTAGGTGAACCATAATGACACAAGGGATTATAAACTATAATTATGAGGAAATAATTTAGATACTGAGATATTATTTCCTAGGAAGTATTCTCATTTTCTATTGCACTGGAAATTTTCCAAGATTGATAGCGAAATAAATTTAGAAGAAATTTAATACTTTTTTAAAATTCTGAGACATTTTAATCAAGTGAATATGGATTATTTTTCTTGTGGTTTGAAAGCCGATGAACAAAGGGTCATAAGTTTAAAATCCTCAATAACAGAGTGGGTGCAGAGGTTAGGAGATATTTCGTTATGTGGTAGCTTATTGGGACTAGGAATGCTTTGCGACAGGCAATATTTGAGAAGAGCCAAGTGAACTTTTTAAGAGAAAATTTGGTAAACACATGAAACAGAGGAAAATGCAAGGCTATGGGGAGAGCGCAATACGGAGAAATTAGTTTTATTGCCTGAGCCCAAAGACTAGGTGAGCTAAAAATTGCTATAGTTATGGCTATTTTTTGGGCCTACAGCAGGCGCAAAGCACACCAATGTAGCAGTGAAGTTGCCCATGCCCAATCTGTGAAGGCATGGTCCCATTGCTAAATTCATAGAGGCCATTTTTTAAGTACTCCAGAAATTGGTGCAATGTATACAAATTTCTACCCTTTCATGTTGTTGTGGAAAAGAGTCCAAATTCATTTTTTTGCTTTATTTGAGAGCAGGAAGAAAGAAGGTGAAAAATAAACTGAAGCTGTAACCCGTGATGAAATACAATTTTTAACAAATGCATCACCTAACCTGAATTTTCTACCTGATCTATAGGTATAAATTGGACAGGTCCAATTAAAGAATTGAAGAAGGTTCTTCACAACTCCACCCATTTTATTGTCCATCCTATTTTCTCCTGTAATTTCTGGCGCCATGTAAATAAGACAAAAATTAAGTCATGTACAACATTTTCTGTAATTTATGCTGCTTCCTTTTCTCATTAATAAAAGACATGTATCCAGAGTTGTTGGATACCAAGGAAAAGGTACAGCAAATTTAAAGAGTCTAGCACCAACACTGACAACGTCAATTTATTATTTTTATTTACTCAATTTTGAGGGTGTCTTTCTGATTTTTGCCATCACAATCACGTTGTCATCTGCTTTTGTGCCAATTACTATCGGACTACATTTCTACCACCACCATCTCACACTGGAAACAATGGATTTTCCATTGATAATTTCCCGTAACGTTAATCAAAAATTTCCAAGGAATTCCCTCACTCCGTTGCCATAACCTTGCCAGAAGTCTATCTGAACTCCTGTTTTTAAGCACACTGTGAAGTTTCTGCCATTGTTCTGGCAACAGGAACACTGAGAGGAGGGCTCTGTTATTTATTTTTTGATAGAATTGCATAATGTTAGACTGATTAGGAAGCACCAAAGATGCTCGACCCCAAGCTGAAGATACAGGCAAAGGTGCATATATCTATACTTGATGGAAGGGTAGTATCTATGGAGGCCTTCCTTAACAAGGAAACTGTCACTTTAGTTACACCACAGGCCATGAGACCTGTATCCCATCCTCCAGTACTTGTTAAGTTCATAACCATCCTTCGCTTTTATGCTATAGGGTCATTTCAGACAGCCACAGGGGATATCAGTAGTCAATTCAACAGTGCACAAAAATATTAAGTATGTCATGAACAGATTGTTTGCTGCAGCAAGCAATTTGTCTCCTTCCTCATGGACATGATAAAACTCTACAATTTTGCAGAGCAATAGAATTCCCAAAGATCCAGGCAGTCATATATGCTGTCTTGCTCAATGTCATTGTCTCCATCTACAGGAAAGGATTGCACTCTCCCCATGTATAGCTGGATTGCGACGAACAGTAATGCAAGTGAACACTGCCCCAGAAACTGTACAATATATTGGCCCTGATATTTACAGGGAGGCTACCAGGGTGGCAGGGAGGAGTCAGGAATAGAATCACCTGGTAAGGCTGGAGATGCAGAGGTCTGCCAAACCTAACGGCGGGATTTCATTATAATTTTTGATCCATTTGCTGGCTGATAGCCTGCTAACTAGACAGACTTGCTGCATAAGGCAGCCAGGAGGGAAAACCAGCAGCAGGAGACTGCAGCAAAGGATCCTTGGTGATGGTCTCAAACAATTAGGAGGATGAAAAGTCAGCCATCACGGTTTTTGAGGGACAGCGTAGACATCAGAGCAGGAGGAAGCAATAAGACATTGTGGTGGAGGGAGAAAGAGACAGGCAGTGATCAGCTGGTGGGAGGCTGAAGTTCTCCTTAAAGGACAGGGTGGGATAACTGCTGTTTACCCTATCCCGAAAGGAGTGTTGGAACACTCATTTACCCTGGAAAGCAAGCAGCTACCACCTATTTTTCGCAGCAGGTTTTCCTGGGAACCTCATGGAGCAGCATTGAATTTTAAATTAAGCTCCCGAATTGCATTCTGGAGTCTAATTTAAATACGTTAATAATGTATCCCACCTCTATATCACAGTACATTTAGATACCACAACATCTGCCACTGTAAAACATGTGGTGGGCATATGTGTGGCATGTTGGTGACACATTCCCCACATATAAATCTTTAACTCCTCCCAATGACCCTCTCCTACACATCATGGGGGAGAGGATGTTGAAATTTAGAATGTTAACTTTAAAACAGTTATTCTCTGATCCAGAAAGTCAAGTTGCTGAATGATTGCTGGGAGTGCAAAGCTTCCATCTACAGCCATAGCTTAAGATATGTGCGTGATTCTAAGGCACAATGAGCACAAGAAGGTTCTTTCATACAACAGAGTAAGCATGTGTGATGTGTTGAAGACACAATTCGGGTCCTGGGTCAATTTGGAGATATCCTGCTATTTATTCTGACAATCACATGGATTGCGGCTGTGTGCTGCATGCTATGCACCTTTGTTGTTTAAACCTCATCAGGGAGAACCTGAAAGAAGAGAATCCTCAATGGTCAGCAAGGAGATCAGCAAGAGGAGCAGTAACAGAATGAAGTGGATGCAGAGGACAGCCTGTAGTTAGGTACAACAAATATTTGTATCACTTGAAGGCTGAATCTTAATTTTAAAATCTGACCACTACAGAAGAACTATAACCATCTTCTTCTTTAAATTCAGAAAGAAACTATCATTTTCAGACCTTTCTTTGTATACAAATCACCAGTCTGCTAATCATGCTACTCGATTGTAGGCAGAGATGATGTTCACTGCTACTGGTATTCCATTCCTGTAGGAAAGCCTGGTTGTTGTTGCCTATGAAAAAGTAAACTTAATTTTGTGACTACCTTTTGACTGATGTATTAATGCTCATCAGAACATTAAAATCAGTGGCCAGGATTTTCCATGCCCGCCGGTGTCAGGCGTGAACGGACAATATGCTGCGATCGGTTTCATGACAGCATGAAACCAGTATGCGATCGTCCGCTCAGACCGCCAATGGTGGGACACATTTCCCATCATCAGATTTTGGGAACCTCTTTGTAATACATCAGCATATCACTATTAGGCCAGCGCGGCGGAATTGTACCCCACCCCCCTGCTGGATTGTCCACCTCCTTCAATGTCTTTCACAACAGCACATAAACAACATGCACCTGGCAGGCTGCACTTCACTCGGGACTTCAAGGTCAGTTTGCCTACCTTGTGGTCAGCATTCACAGTCATTAGCACCAGGCTCCACAGATGGCATCACATCACTTTTAGGAAGGCTCAAGGGTAGGTCTCTACCTACCAGATCTGCCATTTGCGAATGGCTGTTCAATGGCTGCAGGGCAAGGTCTTGCTTGGGGAAGGGGGAGAAGTGGCCTCAGGCAAGGGAAGGTGCTGCAGGGTGAGGGCTGTCCTGGGGGAGAATGGTATCCCAGTATGTGTGTGGGGGCACATGTTGATCTGTGCAAGTGGCCTCAAGATAGTGAGGGCTGAGGAGGCAATCTCCAGAGGCGATGAGACCAGATGAACATGCGAGGGCATGTGTGCGAGAATGGGTGGCGATATCACTTGAGCTGGCAGTGAGTGAGATGCCAGTGAATGTGTGATCGGCTTGAGTGTGTGAGTTTAGAGTGATGAGATGGTTTCCTTACACTGGCTGCACAGATGGGATCATTCACCCTCTATCTGCATTGGATGGCCAACCTCTTCTGTGCGGCATTGGCACTGATCACTGCTGACACTGCCCACCATTCTGGATTGGTGATGCTACTGGCCCATCCTGTGGCCAGACCGGAGATGGACGACATCTCAACGGGCCTCCACGGTGTCCAAATGGCATTCCAGTAACATGTCATTAAACCTGGGGGCTGCAGTCTTCTGACCTTTCGTGGATATCTTCCCTGCAGTTGTCGTGGGCTGGAAGCATTAAGGTGTGCTGAGTTTAAATATGGTGCCCAGCATGATGAAGTGGCGAGGTGATGGCGTGGCAGGTGAATGAGAGCCCGCCCTCCATGAAAATGGCGTGTTTCCTGGGAATGCATAAGTAACGTGCCGGGTTTGGGATGATACGATGTAAAAACCCATCATCATGGCCAGCAGGTAAAAGCCGTTTTACCTGCCCACTACCGCACTTAGTGCAATTCTGGGACTTCATATATGTCCAACCATTTTGAATGGGCATCGACAATGAGCAGGAAAGGTCCAACGTAGTCAATGTGTAACCGCACCCAGGGTTTACATGGCCACTCTCATGGGTATAATGGAGCTGTCATTGGCAACTTTTTCAGTTGCTGACATTGCACACAGTGCTTTACGAAACTCTATTTCACCATCCATCCTATGCCACCATAGATAGCTGTGTGCTATGGCTTTCATTCAGGAAATTCCTGGATGGGCTCTGTGTAATTCACTTCAAAGTGGCTCCCTTCCTTTTGGAGGAACTATCACTGGTGCTCCCCACAAAAAGATGACACCCTGGCTGATTATTTCATGTCTTCAGTTGAAGTACGGTTTCATTTTGTCAGATATAGGCTCCTGTGACTGAATCTGTAGCACTTTTTCTTGTACCTGAGCTAGGACTGGGCCCTGACTTGTCCAGTCTCTGATCTGTCAAGCACACACAGCAAGGAATCTAAGAAATTTAACAATAAAACAAGTTCCTGTGGAACTGGGATATGCTCATCATTTTCTTGTAAAGGCATTGGTGTTTGCGATTTGATTGCCAGGCCTATGTATGAAAGTGTATTTGTATGCTGCCAGAATTAAAGCCTTGTTAGTATTTCTGTAATTTCCTTCTATGTGCTTTCTCGTTTCTAGAGCAGACTTTAATCTCAGCCTTCTTTATGACTTCACTATTGGCCAGACTTTTCTCAGATGCCAGCTCAACTTGTCTGAGCTCAGTGGCTGAGCCTCCCAAAATTTCATTATCTGTCTGCTTCTTGGAAAATTCTGCGACTTTTGCTTCCAAAGCCTCTTTGGCCTCACTTAGCTGATTCTTCAGCTCTTCCATCTCTTTTTTTGTATTTGTTTGTGCCTCCTGGGAAACTGAACATGTCTTTGAACATGTCTGGAACATGTCTTCTCTGCCAACTCAGTCTTCAGTATGTTCAGAGAGGTGCTGAATTCTTTCTGTTTCTCTTTATACTTTTCCAGAGATACAAAGTTTGACCTGAGGGAATCTGATAGTGTGTGAAGGTCTTACAACAGGTTTTCTTTTTTCCTGCGAAGGTTGCTCACCTCGCCTCGTACTGTGTCATCAAGCAGGGTCTCTTCAGGTTGCTTCTGCTGTTCTTCCAGGTTTTGGCTTAAGACAGCTTGCATTTCTTCTGGCTGTTGAGTCCTTACACACTCCTTCTTCAAAGCAGGAACACTTCCAGCTTCCTTTGGGAATCTTAGTGGCCAGTGGCCAATCAAGGTTGATTTGCCTTAGCCAATTTCGCCCTTGAAGGCTTCATCCTCTGCCTCTCAATACCAACACTGGTAGTTTTGACGATTGGCTTCCATAATGATGGCTACTCTGCTTATGCCTTTTACTTGAATGTCTTCACCTATATATGTTTGAGTTTGCCAGCTGTTTCTTCTAAACTTAATTGATGTCCACCATTATTCAGATATCTCAAGATACGTTCTCCAATTACTGTAGCGGAAGCTCTTGTGTGCATTTCCATTCTAACAGGTTTGCCATTTACTTTCAATGTGACAAATATTGGTTCTGTCTTTCCAACTTTCAGATTAAACAATGAGTAAATATCTGGATTTGTTGTTTCAGGCTCTTCTAAATTGTAGGTTTCATTGGGCTTCTTCTTTTGTTTAAAAGCCTGCTTAAATCTTTCCTCGCACTGCCTCATTATATGCCCATTTCTGTAGCATTCAACTTTTTTAAGCTGCCAATCACTAAAAGACTGCTTGTTTCCATCTCTATTAAAGTTATTCCTTGATTTTGCTGCTAAGTTGTTTTTCTTTGTTCTTTGGCTAGTGGGGTCTGTTTCCCACTTCTCGGCAAAGTCCTGCATTTTCGCGCCCTTTTCAGCTGAGGTTTCTTGCCTGAAATGGAGGATGGCACCATTTTGCACTCCCTGTATTGCTTTGAATCTCTTACTGCGTTTTCCATGACCAGTGCTATCTCTAGTGCCTTCTTGAAATTCAAAGTAACTTCAGACAATAATCTTTTCCGAAGCGTCTTTTTTAACACCACACACTAAATGATATCTGAGCATGTCATTTTAGGGTTGCACTGAACTCACAGTGTTCCATTAGCTGCTTCAAATTTCCATGGAGCATGCAATTGTCTCACCTGGAGCTCTATTTTGTGAATTAAACCTGAACCTCTGCATCGTGACTGAGGGCTTTGGTTGAAAATTACCCTTTACAAGGTCCATCAATTCATCAAAATTTTTCAAAAATGGGGCAATGGGTACAGTCAAACTTTGAATCAAACCGTAGGGTTTGGTCCCACAAATACTTAAGAAGATTGCTTGCCTCTTCTCTTCCCCCATAATCTCATTCACTTGAAAAAAGAATGTGAGGCGTTCTATGTAATGAGACCAATCACCTGTGGCTGGTTCAAAAGGATCAATTCTCCTAAACTGTGGCATTTTGAGAGGGGATAACTTCTTTGATCCTAACAGAGCTTGCTACTTACTATCACTGGACAAGGTACAGTGCAGATTTCTTTCTAACTTGATTTTTTCTGTTCAATTCTGTTTTATCCTCATCACCAGTTTGTTGTACGGGTAGCCAAGTTGCTACTATTGTTAATAGAGTTGATCAGCAAACACTTCTTGGGTGGAAACATTAAGTTTATATACAACATACTCAGCAGCAACAGCACGTGTGCTTTCAACTCCAACTCTATCTCTACACTCACTGCTGAGGTAGCCCACGCTACTCTCCTATTGGTTACTACAGATCATGTGATCTTCCCTAACAAGTATTATTCTTAAGCGTACATTACACAGCAAATAAAACCATAAGTACTGCAGATGGGTAACCTAAGGGAAGTCTTTAAGGTTGCACAATGGCTCCATAGGGTAGGTGTAAAGAGGATATTTCTATTTGTGAGAGGAAAAAATTAGGGGCCATTAATATAAGGTATTTATAGAGATTCCTGATAGAGAAATCCCAAGTTTCTTAATCCATTGAGTAGTTAGAATGTGGAACTTGCTACAAAGAGTAATTGAGGAGAATGCATTTTAAAAGAGGCAGAATAAACACATGAGGGAAAAGGAATCGATAATTATACTGATAGGGTTAGTGTGAAGTGAGATGGAGCATATGTTGAGCATAAGCATTAGCAGGGATTTGGAAGTAATGGTCTGTTTTTGACCTGCACCTTCTGTGTAATTAAATGCCAAAGGCAAAAATATACATTTCTGGCAATTTATTATTATTGTGTATTTTGTTTTCCCAGGGAAGCTTCCTGTTACTCCTCTTATACAGTAATTATTCTTTGTTACTGTCTTCTTCCATATATTAGAGATATTACAAATTAGCTGAAAGCGAGGCAAATGAACATGATGTGCTTTATAGCATCATGCAAATGAAGGACACACACATTATTGATGATGATCTGCTGCCTGATTGCGTTTACCATAGCAGCAGGGTGTCAATGCTCACCATCAAGGCTTACCACTTCTATCTCCTGGACTTGTTTGCTGTTTGCTGGAATTTCCTTCCAACACCCTGTTTCGCATCACCTTCAAAACTTGGAAGACCCGATTCCTTTGTAATGATTTATCACAAAGGATTCACCAAGCCATTATAATTCTGGTAAACCTTGCTGGACTCCTCGCCTCTTCAGACAGCAGAATGAGAAGTTGAGAATTGCAATTCCATATTAAACCTGGACACAACAAAAGCCTCATGGGATTTATTTTCAGGCTCTATCTGGTTGAATGCAATGCAGACGATGACCTGTACCTTTAAGAAGCTGCATAGTGACATCACTATGACATCACCATGTGTAAGGCTGAAGGATAAAAGGTACAGCCTCCATGTTAGATGTTCACTATTGCCTGTGATTTCTATTGCAGATGTCACTACTATCTGTGACTCTGCATCAGTAAGATTTTATGTATATCCTATGAGTCAGGCATATAGTCAAGTAGCCAACCCATGTAACTGTTAGGACCCAGGCTAGCTCATGCCCTGTGCAGAGTTGTTGCTAGTAATAAACTTCATGGAATTGCATTCGACCAGAACCCTTGTCAGTTTCAATATCATGCTTAGCATAGATAGCATAGAGACAGACCTTTTAAGGCTTTTATTGAGACCCTCAACATACATGGTGTCAGCAGACCATAAGAGGCTACGACAATAGGAACCAGGGGTACCTGGTTCAGCATTGGCTGAATATCCTTTCAAAATACGAGGATAGAGGATAGAAGTCACAACACCTATCAGCCACCATGTTGCATATTGTAAATGAACAGTACAAGTATCCTGAATTATCTGAGAGGAAACATATGACTAGTCTACAGGCAGCTGCACATTCAGGAATGAGTTCTTATCCCATTAATGAAATTGACCCAGTCCTCAGAGCCACATGGGCACATGCTACCATGGACTTGTGGGAATCCAAGCACTGAGGAGAAATTGAAAAGTAAAATACTGGGGATGCTGGAAATCTGAAATAAAAACAGAAAATACTGGAAATACTCAATGGGTCTGGCAGCATCTGTTGAGAAAAGAACAAAATTAATGGGTGGAATTTTCCATGCCCACTGGTGCCAGGCACGCTCGAGTGGACAATGTGGCAAGAAGGCCAAGAATCAGTTTCATGACGTTGTGGAACCGGTTTGCAATTGTCCGCTCAGCCTGTCGATGGTGGGCTGCATTTCCCCATATCAGATGTCGTGAACCTCATTGTAATACATTTGCATATCATTATACAGCCAGCTCAGTTATTGTTTCAAACAGCCCAATTGAGCCCTGGGTTAGGATTCCCCCTGGGAATACATATCACTTTACTGGTGAAAGAGTTGCACTCATACTGAGCTAGTGATGGTGACCAGATCAGGAATGGATTGATGATTAATTGGTCGATTATGAATAGATCAGACCTGACTCATCTCCTCACGCTGGACCATCTGCCAATGTCGGCATGGGTTTCCACACCAACGTGTTTCACAATTGCACATAAGTGACTTGCACCTGGCAAACTGCACTTCGCTCAGGAGTTCAAGATTTGTTTGTCTATCTTCCTTCAGGTAACACTCACAGTCATCAGCACCAGACTTCTCAGGCATCACCATAGCACTTTTAGGGGAGCTCATGGGCAAGTCTCTACCTAACAGACTGGCCATAAGGCTTTGTATGGCAGCAGGCCTAGGGCTTGCTTGGGGTAGGGGGAAAAGTGGCCTCAGGCTAGGGAAGAGGCTGCAGAGTGAGAACTGTATTGAGGAACAGGGGTATCCCAGAGTTTGTGTGGGGGCATAAGCTGATCTGTGCAAGTGACCTCAAGATTGTGAGGGCTCAGTCTCCAGAGGAGATGAGGCCAGAAGGAGATGTGACAGTGTGTGTGAAAGAGTGAGTGGTGATGTCCCTTGAGCTGGCAGTGAGTGAGGTGCCAGTGAATGTGTGATGACCTTGAGCATATGAGTTTAGAGTGATGAGATGGTTGCCTTACCCTGGTGGCACAGATGACATCATCCATCCTCTATCTGCATTGGAGAGCCAACCTCTTCTGTACAGTATTGGCACTGATCACTACTGCCACTGCTTACCAAGCCTGCGGCCAGAGCGACAGTAGAGGACATCATAGCGGGCCTCCACAGCATCCAAAGGTGCTTGAGGGATGCGTCACTAAACCAGGGGGGCTGCAATCTTCTTACCTTTCGGGCCACGTCTTATGTTCAAAGGTCTTAGCTAGGACTGTGAGAGGTCTGCGCTTGGCTGTACTTTTATTGTGGTGCCCAGGCGTGAAGAAGTGAGGTGATGGCGTGATGGGCGAATTGGAGTCCACTGGCCATCGAAATGACTTGTTTCATGGGAATGCATAATTAATGCGGCAGGTTTGGGATGACAGTGTGAGAAGCCGCCATTGCGGCCGATAGATAAAACGTAATTTTACCTGCCCGTTACCACACAGTGCAAATCTGGCATGCTTCCACCCAGTGTTTCAGGTCTATGACTTCCCATCAAAAGAATTGTGCTGGAAGGTCACTGACGTGAAACATTAACTTTGTTTCTCTCTCCACGGATGCTGCCAGACCTGCTGAGTATGTCCAGCATTTTCTGTGTTTAACTCAGAAAGAATTGATGGCTCTTTCTCTGCTTTTCTGGGTCCAATTAGAACTGAATGAACTCAGAACCCTGCCAAATGGGGCTTTTACAGTAACAAATTACTGACTGACTGATATGTCTAATGTCACCTGAAGTTGCTTGGAAACATTTGGATGCACATAAGTTAAGCATTTTTACCACTTTCACAACCACTACCAAGACACTGTTTCTAGAGGAATGAGGATAAAAATCAGATTCTGATAGGTTGCACATGTCTGTCTCAGTGTTAAAGATTGCACATGAATGTCACGGTGTTAAAGCAGCCTTCCCAGACACGGCCTATTGAAAAAAATACAGATAAGTGTTTTGATTTCTGTAGAGCTCATGGCACGGATACAAGCTGGTTAATTGTTGCCTTTCTACATGGCACTTTCCTGGTTTCCATTCTTTCTTGCTCCCTGTCATCTTCATCCTGTTGCTCAAAGCGCAAGAATGATGGGACTCTCCAGTGATGAGCCCATTCTTTCACAATGCATTTTTGTCAGCTTCAAAGAGGCAGCAACTTTCAGGGGCATTAAATTAGCTCAAATGCAGGGGAACCTCAGGGACTATGTGGCCACTTCCCCCAGTTCTTTTGAAAGTAGCAGGGTGCACTTTCGGTGGACAGACCAGATGACAGTGGAGTCACTGGAGGGAATTGGCAGTGGCCATTTTTAAGAGGTGAGTTTTGGGGGAATGATTTCTCTGCCCCATTTTAGTTGGCAATCCTCCTCTACAACCAAAAAAAACTGATATTTTTCTTGCGGGTGATCCAGGGCACTGTTCCAACATAATTGACGACTCAGCTCAATGGTTTGCTCAGTCAGAACTTTCCATTGCTCAGTAAGTATTCTAATTCATCTGTCCCTATAGAGTACTCACTGATGAATCTTTCAGTCGTTTCACCACAAGCCTCCTTTTCTACCTCAAGCTGTAAATTAGTCATGTCTGCCTTCAATTTAGTTATGGTATGATTAACCTTCGTTCCATAAGAGAACATTTTGGTTAAAAAGACAGAAAAACCACCAAGGATTTCATTATATTTACTGGAGGCATTTCAAAGGCCAGAAAGATGACAGAAGGAGACGAGGTGGCAGATTCCAGTGGGCTGCATGATTCTGTCTCAACACTTGATGAGCTGCCTGAGAATTTTCCTGGAGATTGTGCAGTCATTGATTTTGAACAGTTGGTATTTTTTTAACTGTAAAATGTTATATTTTTGAGAAATAATAGATAGAATAAGATTCAGCCTCAAAGCTGAGAACTTCAGGGAGATGCTACTGCTATTTGGTGTGATTTCAGTGGCTCATCATGTTAAGTTTTATTGATCATTTTATTATTAACCTCCATTTTCTCCAGGAACATGGATGAATTTTTCTATCTTTCTAAATAGCTGGAAGTTTGTACCACAATTTTTAATATTAAAGTCTGCTGTGGAAAAGTATAATTAAATCGTGTTATTTTCCTTGTATGCAATCTCATTGCTTGTACCTTCAATAGGTTTGTTTTTCTTCATTTCTTTGCCTGTTATGAACTTATGCCCCCAGAAACTCTCAAATGCGCTTAGCAATTTCCTTTTTCAATTTTTGCTTCTCATCCTGGATTACTTCCCCTGAGCAATTTTAATTTGAAACCTATGTAAGTATGGAATAGTAAAAAAAGAGCTCTATTTCTTCTACAGATCACATTAGATGGATTTGAATGTAAACACTAACCCATCAATTTAATCTCCAACTGAAAAGTCCTACAAAGCTTGGCTCTAAATCTTTAAGTTCAGTTCAAGAAAAGCTCCAGAACACCTTGTCTACCTTGTATAATTTTCCAGGGCACTTGCCTGCCCTACCATAATGGGACTTGTTCTGCAATCCCATCAGAATGGTAAGGGGATTCCTGCCACGCGCACATGCACACAATCTGCAAATGTTAGTGTAGCTCTTGGGAGTGTGTTGCAAGGCACCAGAATGGGACATACTGGAGTGGAACCCTGAAAATGTGTTCATTAACATAAGAAAGAATGATGTGCAATGATATAGCAGTTTTAATGACCACTGGATGCCTCAAAGCACTTCCTACCTGAAAACTGACATCATGTGCATTCAACAGCATTCCTTTGCACTCATTTGATATCAGTTGGATTCAAATGCAATCAGTTAGCTATCATTTGACATTGTAGGTAATGTAACTGACATCAATTTCATCCATTCCCCTGAACCGCAGCATTCAAACATTTAAAATTAGCAACATCCCTTAAGTATTTGGACACCAAAAATGATCAGAGTTTATTTTCCATATTTCTGAATTTCCATAGCTTCAAACATCCTAAAACTTAGTTAATTTAGGAAAAGCGGACTGTTGTAATGTGTGTTTTGATAAGCTAGTTTTTTGCTTTTCTTCATAACCTATAACTTGTGCAACACAACCCTACCCCTCCATGCCCATCCCAAGAACACCCTCCACCACACCCCAGGTCGCAGCATTTTCTCCACCACCACTCCCCCGAAGCAAACATCCCCCCCACCCCCTGACCCCGACAAGATTTCTCCCCAACCAACCCCCCAAGCAATTTTATGTGCCCCGCACCCCCCCCGCAACTCCTCCCCACAGAGCAGTTTTCTCCTCCACCACCTGCGCTGGACTCATTTTCTTCTGCCCCCAAATCCCGCATCCTCCCCAGATGGCAACAGTTCTTTCCCCCCTCTCACACCCCCTTACCTCACTCTCTAACCCCTCCCCTTCCCCCTTTTTCCACAAACTTCTTCCCCCGTCTCTCCACTCCCCCCTTCCCCTTCCCCCCTCTCTCCACTCCCCCCTTCCCTTCCCCTCATTCTCCCTGCCCCCTCTCTCCCCAGGGCCTGGGGTTTGACACAGCCTGGAGTCCGGAGTGGCCCGGAGGTCAGTGGGTTCAGGGTCTGGAAGTGGGGGAAGAGTTGGGGCAAGAGAGAGAGAGAGAGTGAGTTTAGCTCTGAGGCTGGGGTGGGGGATGGCAGATAGGAGAGAGAGGTTGGATGCCGAGGCATGGGTGGTGGGGGGGAGAGAGTTCAGGCCTTGAGATTAAAATGAATTAAGTACTGATGGGCATCTGGTAGGTGCTCCCAAGCAGAATTTTTCATCCCTTGGGCGGGCGCGTGCCTGACCTGAAAGGGAGTGAAATAGTGCGTGACGGCGTCAGGTGAGCAACCTAACATCATTGCGCGCTCTCGCGATCTTTTGGCCAGCAGGCAGGCTCGCCCAAGAGGTGGCAGAGTACCCAACAACAATTAAGAGGCCTATAAAGGCCCTTAGGTAATTAATTAAGCTGCATTTTTCGCTGCCTGCTCAGCCGTTCGGTTGGCAGGCGAGCGAATAGACCCAGCAGCCTTTGCATTTTTAACGAAACCTCATCCACGGGCGGAATGAGGTTTCAAGTGCTTACTAAAAGAATAACATTTTATTCACATCCTTTCTCAAATTCAATTTTCAATTTAATAAAAAAAAATCTGGAATTAAAAGTCTAATGATGACCATTGTCGATTGTTGTTAAAAACCCACCTGGTTCACTAATGCCTTTTAGGGAAGGGAATCTGTCATCCTTACCTGGTCTGGTCTATAAGGCTGATATTTGACTCCAGACCCACAGCAAAGGTTGACTCTTAAAATGCCCTCTGAAATGGCCTAGCAAGTCACTCAGTTGTATCAAACTGTCAAAAAGTCACAAAAAAAGGAATGAAACCAGGCGGACTCCCGGCATCAACCTCGGCACCGAAAACAACAATGGCAATCTCAGCCCAGTCGATCCTGCAAAGTTCTCCTTACTAACATCTGGGGCCTAGTGCCAAAATTGGGAGAGCTGTCTCACAGACTAGTCAAGCAACAGCCTGACATAATCATCCTCATGGAATCATATCTTACAGAAAATGTCCCAGACACCACCATCACCATCCCTGGATATATCCTGTGCCACTGGCAGGACAGTACCAGCAGAGGTAGTAGCATAGTGGTATACAGTAGGGAGGGAGCTGCCCTGGGAGTCCTCAACATCAGCTCAGGACCTCATGAAGTCTCATAGCATCAGGTCAAATATGGGCAAGGATAACCACGTACCGCCCCCTCGCCAGCCGATGAATCAGTACTCCTCCATGGTGAACACCATTTGAAGGAAGCACTGAGGGTGGCAAGGGTACAAAATGTACTCTGGGTGGGGGACTTCAATGTCTATCACCAAGACTGGCTGAGTAGCACCACCACAGACTGAGCAGGCCAAGCCCTAAAAGGACATAGCTGCTAGACTGGGGAGGGAACCAACAAGAGGGAAGAAGATACTTGACCTCATCATCACCAACCTGCCTGTCATAGATGCATCTGTCCATGACAGTATCGGTAGGAGCGACCACCACACACTCGATTTGGAGATGAAATCCCACCTTCACAATGAGGATACCCTTCATCATGTTGTGTCGCAGTACCACAGGGCTAAATGGGACAGATTTCAAACAGATCTAGCAATTCAAGGACATCCTTGAAATGCCATGGGTTATCAGCAGCAGCAGGATTGTACTCAACCACAATCTGTCACCTCATGGCCCAGCATATCCCTGCTCTACCGTTACCACCAAATCAGGAGATCCACCCTGGTTCAACGAAGAGTGCAAGAGGACTTGCCAGGAGCAGCATCAGGCATACCTAAAAATGAGGTGTCAACCTGGTGAAGCTATAAAAGTGTTATGAGACAGCCTTTTGGTAAAGCTGAAATATTTTTTAAAAATCCCAGAGGAACATTTAACACAACTATCATAGCCTATAATTTTAAGCGTTATGTTTAAGATGCAACTCTAAATTTAGGAATCATACCACCAGTTTTTGAGAGATTTTATATTAAGCTAAATGAAACATTATTAATTTACACACATTAAATGTATACACATGGCTCCAAATTACTACGATCATAACTTTTAACAAATTCCCAAACTAATCTCCATTAAGGCAACAGCAACCCAAAGACTTAACCAGACACCAGGCAAAGCATTTTCACCTTATAAATTCAAAATGAGGCTCTTTTCCCTTTGGTTCCTGTGGAGATAGTTGTAAGCTTACAGCTGCTTTTGATTTCACATTGCCTCTGCTCTACACACACAAAATGGTTGTCTTATTATACCTAGCACAGCCCACTGAATATAAATTCTCCTTGTATCAACAGCCACTTTGAACTCCACCTCTCTAATAATAAAACCCCTTTCATAATACTAATTTTTTTAGTAATAGAAACATATTGCTTGATCTCTGCTAGCTAGGTGCCAGAATTCACCCCACTTCTTGAATAATCTATTCAAAAAATGCAAATGCACTCTACCTCTCTTACATCTCAGAAATAGTACACATCAAAGCACCCAGACTAGCTGGCTTTAATCCAATTAAGACATTCAAACTAGAGGTTTAGTCTGTGGGTAAGAAAAATATTTTCCAATAATATTATATACATTAATAGCTTCATGACACACAGGACTACTTACGTGCCAAACAACATAAGCAGCTAGTGATAGACATGGCTAAGCAATCCCACAAACAACAGATCAGATCTAAGCTCTACAGTCCTGCCACATCCAGTTTTGAATGGTGGTGGACAATTAAACAACTCACTGGAGGAGGAGGCTCTACAAATATCCCCATCCTCACTGATGGAGGAGCCCAGCACATCAGTGCAAAAGATAAGGATGAAGCATTTGCAACAATCTTCAGCCAGAAGCGCTGAGTGGATGATCCATCTCAGACTCCTCCGGCGGTCCCCAGCATCACAGCTGCCAGTCTTCAGCCAAGTCGATTCACTCCACATGATATCAAGAAACAGCTGAATGCATTGGATACTGCAAAGGCTATGGACCTTGACAATATTCAGGTAATAGTACCGAAGATGTGTGCTCCAGACCTTGCTGTGTCCCTAGCCAAGCTGTTCCAGTACAGCTCCAACATTGGCATCTACCCGGCAATGTGGAAAATTGACCAGGTATGTCTTGTACAGAAAAAGAATTACACATACAACCCAGCCAAGCACTGCCCCATCAGTCTACTCTCAATCAACAATAAAGTAATGGAAGGGATCATCAAAAGTGCTATCAAGCATCACTTGCTTACCAATAACCTGCTCACTGACGCTCAGTTTGGGTCCCGCCCGGGTCACTCAGCTTCTGACCTCATTTACTGACTTGCTTCAAACATGGACAAAAGAGCTGAACTCAGAGGTGAGGTGAGAGTAAGGTAAAGGCAAAATACTGCAGATGCTGGAAATCTGAAACAAAAACAAAAAATGCTAGAAAAACGCAGCAGATCTGACAGCATCTGTGGAGAGAAAAATGAAGTTAATGTTTCGAGTCCTTATGACTCTTCTTCAGAGCTGAGAGTTGAGTTGAGAGTGCCTGGCCTTGACATCAAGGCAGCATTTGACCGAGTGTGGCATCAAGGATCCCTAGCAAAACTGTGCCAATGGGAATCAGGGGCAAAGCTCCACTGGTTGGAGTCAGACCGAGCACAAAGTAAAATGGTTGTGGTTGTTGGAGGTCAGTCATCTCAGCTCATAGCTGCAAGATTTTCTCAGGGTAGTGTCCAAAGTCCAACAATCTTCAGCTGCTTCATCAATGACCTTCCTTCCATCATAAGGTTAGAAATGGAGATGTTCGTTGATGATTGAACAACGTTCAGCACCATTCGTGACTCCTCAGATATTAAAGCAGTCCATGTCCAAATGTAGCAAGACATGAGAATGATTTCAGGGATGAAGAACTGTCCCTCCAAGAATAGATTGGAGAGGTTGGGACTCTTTTCCCTGGAGGAAAGAAGGCTGAGAGGAGACTTGATAGAAGTTATCAAGATCCTGAGGGGTATGGACGTTGTAAGTTGTGAGAAACTGTTCCCACTCAGGGGGTCATCAAAAACTAGAGGGCACAGATTCATAATAAATGGCAAAAGGAATAAATAAGTGTGAGGAAAAATGTTTTCACCCAGAGGGTGCTTGGATTCTGGAACAAAATTCCTGAAAGGCCGGTGGAGGCAGGTTCAATCGAGGTATTCAAAAGCGAATTGGGTTCCTACCTGTAAAGAAATAATATGCAAGGGTACAGGGATAAGGCAGGGGAGTGGGACTAGGTAGGAGTGCTCTTTCAGAGAGCCAGCGCAGACTCAATGGGCCAAATGGCCTCCTTCTGCACTGTAAAGTCAGACAAGTGCCAGACATTTACCATCTCCAACAAGAGAGAATCTAACCATCGCCCCTTGACATTCAATGGGCATTACCTTTGCTGAATCCTACACTATCACCATCCTGGGGACTCCCATTAACTAGAAACTGAACTGGATTAGCCATATAAATACTATGGCTAAAAAAGCAGGTCAAAGGCTAGGAATCCTGCAGCGAGTAACTCACCTCCTGACTCCCCAAAGCCTGTCCACCATCCACAAGGCACAAGTCAGGAGTGTGATGGAATACTTTCCACTTGCCTGGATGAGTGCAGCTCCAACAACACAAGAAACTTAACACCATCCAGGACAAAGCAGTCCGCTTGATTGACACCCCTTCCACAAAAATTCACTCCCCCCACCAGCGATGAACAGTAGCAGCATTGTGTACCATCTACAAGACGCACTGCAGAAACTCACCAAGGCTCCAAGCAGCATCTTCCAAACCCACGACTGCTACCAGCTACAAGGACAAAGGCAGCAGACAAATGGGAACACCACCACCTGGAAGATCCCCCCCAAGCCACTCACCATCCTGACTTGGAAATATATTGACGGTCCTTCACTGTCGCTGGGTCAAAATCCTGGAACTCCCTCCTTAACAGCACTGTGGGTGTACCCACTCTACATGGACGGCAATTCAAGAAGGCAGCTCACTACCACCTTCTCAAGGGCAATTAGGGATGGCAATAAATGCTGGCCTAGCCAGCGATACCCATGTCATATAAATTAATTTTTAAAAACCTTCTACTCATCTGTGACCGTCAAAAAAGAGTATTCCTCATTTGTGTGCCTGGTTCCTGGGAGCAGTCACGACACATTGTTAGGTACCAAGATGGAAGGAGTGCACAATTAATTCTAGCCCCACTTCTCCACATGTAATAAAAATATAGTTTAAATGTTTAATTCACCCACAAAACTGGCCAGTTGTTACCCTGTTATCCCCAGCATAAAAAGACTCAAACAGGTTTCTTTCAGTAAAAACAAAAAAAACTGATTTATTATAAAACAATCTATTTTTAATCAAACAAGTTAATAAATTGGTTCACATACAAGTTGTAGTTTAGAAGGCTACCGATTTTCTGCTTTTTAAAAGCACAGATACTTGAACCCTCATACTTACAAACACAAAACAGGACAAAATAAATACATCCCTGCAGAGGCTGGAGTTTGGGCATGTTTCTTTTAAAAAGATAAAATTTGAAGAGATCCTGACGCTATTGATCTAACAAAATTCTCATCACAATAGGTCTGGAAGTTCTTTCAGATGGATTTGTTGGTGAAACTGTCCTTGATGACTCTCCCTTATCACAAGTTTGCAAACTTTAAAAAAAAACGTGATTTATTCCAATGAGACGTTCCTGAGGAAGGTTTCACACAATGGTGGGGCAGACAGAGGGAAACAGTCTTTTCCTTGCAAATTCCTTCTAAGGTGCACATACACACTCTGCCTGAGAGTTTTAAAGACTAAGATGTTCAGAGAATACTTTTCTTAGGCCAGGTGTTTTTAACCAATCAGCAAGAGTCTTTAGCCTGGCAACAGCAGTTCTTTGCTAACTTAGCTACATAAAGTATCTCCTCCCTCCGCAGGTCTTCCTCGCTTGACCTCTATCTTGACCAGTGTTTTCTTAAAGAATGGCACAGTCACAGCCCCAAATTAATATTGCAAACTTTTAAAAATAACTCAGGAGGAAGAATGTATAAAATTCAATGTCCTTCAAATTTTTCAAAAAACAGGTTTCTCACAACATACATACTCTGACAGTCCTAGGTGCCACAGCTTTCAGTCCCCTGCGTGCCTTCAGGATGGATTCTCAGGAGAAGAGGTGCTCACTCAAGACATGGCTGCTAACGCCAGTGAGGAACCTTCGCTCTGCAACTGAGTAACATTATAAAACCTGTTGCAGGTAGACCTGAACGACCATTGAATCAGATGTTGGCATCCTAAAGGTGAGATCTAAGTGCCTGGGCCAATTCAATAGAGGTCTGCAGTATATCTCAGTGAGGGTCTCTTGTGTCATTGTGATCTGTTGTACTTCATACAACCTTGAACTGCAGCGTGGGGAGGTCTTGCATCCAGACAATATAGATGAGCATTGCTCTTCATCGAACAAGGAGGACGTGGAGGTGTGGGAAGAGCCAGCAGGACATGATGGTGAACCTCTTGCACCAGAGGCAAGGACCATTAAGAGACGTGCAAAGGAAACTCAGGGTAATCTCACTCATCTTCTGCTCTTAGACGATTTTTGGGTGTTGGGACCATTTTTGGCCTGCAGCCCAAATGGTGTGTGTGTTCTGCCAGCCTGCGCATTCTCAGATGCAGCTAATTAACATGTTGCCTCCACATTCAGCATCTCTTTGGGGACAGTGGGCAGGTTCCCGAGGAAGGGGCTCTTGAGGCTTTCTTCAAGAGACACCCTCAGAAGCCCGCATTAAATGTTTAATTAAATGGAAGGCCAACATCTCGCAGGGTCATCAAGGTTGTGTGGAAGCCCCTCCAGTGGAAGGCTTATGATTGAGAATACCACCTTTTTACTTTGTGACCCCTTCATGGGCCATTGAGAGGAGGCCCTGCTGGCCTGAGCCACCAGAAGGTACCTACAAGTTGCTGCTGGCCTCCTGACTCAGCAGGGGGTCGATCCAACAATGACAAGTATAGATCCTAGTGACTTCACCAATTTTCACAAAGTTAATACTTCATTGTCCTAGTTTGCTATCAACCACTGCCAAAGTCTAAACACTGCCATAGAAACTCAGACTGAGGTGATTAAATCTCTGCTTGCTGTCATCATGGCTCAGATTGCTGCCAGCACGGCTTTGGATACCAGTGGTCAAAGGAGCTTGCAGGTTCTCACAACTGTCCAGCGATCTCCGTTCCAACAGAATACTGCCAAGGCTTTGTGGAGCAAAAACTTGCTGTCTCACTCAAGTTGACAGCATTCTGCTCCCACCACTGTCAGTCTGCCAGTGCCCTTGATGAAAAGCAAGGGCTTCTCAACAAGCCAGCCCAAACTGCTGCTGTCTGTACTGAGATGGTACAGTCCAAAGCTGGGTCCTCAAGACCCAGAGCTGCTCAAGGTCATCCTGCAATGTCATCTGCAGTCTCTCCGGAAGTTACCACCTTCCACCAGCCACACTGCAGCAACAGGAGTAGCACTGTAAAGGAGCACTAAGCCTGGTCACACAGGCACAAGGATGAATAATTTATTTATGTTTGTATAATTGAATATGTTGTTGTATAAAGAAGTTCAATAAAAGTTTCTGTTGGTGGCCTTTATTGCTGAATCTGGCCAAGGGGATATGTTGATGAAGAATTAAAATGGATGTGATGGTGGAGAATGGTCAACCCATGTTGGGATGGGGAAGTTATCTCACATAGCCTCACAGTCTGTTCCTTCATGGTCCATCCACTTACACACATTCCAGGATGCTTTGTTGCTGCCTCCTCCTGGTTTTCCTCCCTCTCCCCCTCCTCTTCTACCTTCTGCACCCCCTTCCTCCATACAGAGCTTCCCCTCTCTGCATCTTTCATTCCATTTACTTTGCAGAAGAAGGGACATCGCAACAACTGCCCCATATAGCTACTCCTTGACTGCATTCAGAAACTGGCAAGAAGCACCTCCAAGAACCCAACACATTCCTTCCACCAAAATTGTCAAAGCAAAGGTTATTCTGAAACTCCTCACCTGGAACTTGTTCATAGGCCCTCAATACTACTTTAGGGCTTACCTTGTAGTAGAACACCTCATCTTATGTGACTGTTGGAAACATTTGTCTGCACGAATATTGCCCAATTAGGGATCCTGACATCACAACAGCTGGGTTCGGTTCCGTGGCGTCTGGATATTGCTGAATAAAAACCTTCTGGCACATGCTGGAGATGCCTCTATATTCAACCTTCTCACCCCACAATGCCGTGGGTAACACAGGAAGCAGTGGGACAAGCACCCAGAAATTGGTGTTGGCATGGAACTGTGCTCACCCTTTCCAAGGCCTCACTAAATTTACAACTCTTCACTGCTTCTCACTCTGATCCACATTTCAATGCAACTTCAAGTAACTCACATTGAAATAACTTACAACTGAAAAATAGAAACTAGGAGCAGGAGTAGGCCATTCAGCCCTTCGAGCCTGCTTCACCATTCATTATGATCATGGCTGATCATCCAACTCAATAGCCTGCTCCCACTTTCTCCCTTTGTCCTTTGATTCCTTTTGCCCCAAGAGCTATATCTAACTCCTTCTTGAAAAGATACAATGTTTTGCCCTCTACTATTTTCTGTGGTAGCAAATTCCACAGGCTCACCACTTTCTGGGTGAAGAAATTTATCCTCATCTCAGTCCAAAATGGTCTACCCTGAATCCTCAGACTGTGACCCCTGGTTCTGGACTCCCCCACCATCGAGAACATCCTTCCTGTCTCTACCCTGTCTAGTTCTGTTAGAATTTAATAGGTTTCTATGAGATCCCCCCTCATTCTTCTGAACTCCAGCGAATATAATCCTAAACGACTCAATCTCTCCTCATATGTCAGTCCCACCATCTCCAGGATTCAGTCCAGTAAACCTTCCCTGCACTCCCTCTATAGCAAGAACATCCCTTCTCAGATAAGGAGGCCACAATTGCACACAATATTCCAGGTATGGTCTCACCAAGGCCCTGTATAATTGCAGCAAGACATCCCTGCTCCTGTACTTGAATCCTCTCGCTATGAAGGCCAACATACCATTTGCCTTCTTTACCACCTGCATGCTTACCTTCAGTGACTGGTGTACGAGGACACCCAGGTCTCGTTGCACATTGCCCTCTCTCAATTTCTAGCCATTCAGATAACAATCTGCCTTCCTGTTTTTGCTACCAAGGTGGATAACCTCACATTTATCCACATTATACTGCAACTGCCATGCATTTACCCACTCACTCAGCTTGTCCAAAATCACACTGAAGCATCTCTGCATCCTCCTCACAGCTCACCCTCAAACCCAGCTTTGTGTCATCAGCAAATTTGGAGATGATGCATTTAGTTCCCTCATCTAAATCATTAATATATATTGTGAGTAGCTGGGGTCCCAGCACTGATCCCTGCAGTACCCCACTAGTCACTGCCTGCCATTCAGAGAAAGACCCATTTATTCCTACTCTGTTTCCTGTCTGCCAACCAGTTTTCTATCCATCTCAATACACTACCCCCATCCAAGGCGCTTTAATTTTACATGCTAATCCCTGTGGGACTTTGTCAAAAGCCTTCTGAAAATCCAAATAAACCACATCCACTGGATCCCCCTCATCAATTCTAGTAGTTACATCCTCAAAAAATTCCACTAGATTTGTCAAGCATGATTTCCCTTTCGTAAATCCATGCTGTCTCTGTCCAATTCTGCCATTGTTTTCCAAGTGCTCAGCTATTAAATCTTTTATAATGGACTCTAGAGTTTTCTGCACTACCAACATCCGGTCTATAATTCCGTGTTTTCTCTTTACCTCCCTTTTTAAACAGTGGGGTTACATTGGCTACCCTCCAACCTGTAGGAGCTGTTCCAGAGTCTATAGAATCTTGGAAGCTTGGCAAAAGTAAATAATTTCTAAGGATTTCATACCTCAAATCACTGGAACAAATCATGGTCAGTTACGAACATCCAGATTGGGTTTTATATTGGACGTATGCCAACAATCAGTGATCTCTTGTTCTCATGGGAAGTACATTAGTGCAGTGACATTAGGCAGACTCATCAAGCTACTGAATGAAAAAGAATATCAAAGTGCTCAAGCAGTCCAACACACTATGTACAACACCCAGGAGAATTGCAGCTCAATATAAAAAGGGTGCATTGTGCTCTCCTTACTTTTTGTGTATGTTGAAAACGATTGTGGCACTGCAGAAAGTTTACATTGGAAAATGTTTCCATGCCGACAGTAGCTCATGAATCACAAAATGACATATAACAATTGATAATCTCAATTTGACACAAAAATAACTATTTTATTTCTTTCTACCTGGTGGGAATGGGATGATTGCAGCTCAAATATTATGACACTGTACTTAGCTCCTCATTTTCATGCACTGCCATTTTGCAGTGACTGGGGTACATTGCTGAAGCAGGCAAGAGCTTCGTTAAAGGATCCTGTGGTGTCAATAGAGTCCTGACATTACTTTCACTGAAAGATTGTAAGTGCTAGACTTACTCAATATGACTGGACCACACAAACATGAAACAGGAGCTGGAGGTGCTTTTTAATGAGACACCCATTAATTACTCAGATCATTGAAATGCATGCTCACAAGACCAATTGCATTTGAGAGACATCATCAAGCACATTACTGGACGGCAGTGTTTATGTTACCTGGTCAGCTCTAGGGGGGAACCTGAGGGTTCTGGTTGTTTCCTCCATTCTGCTCAACTTTGCTGTGAAATCCCTTGAGTCTGCACTGCAAAAAGACCTTCCACAAGCGGATGAGGAAAAATCCTGACAACCAAGAGATCCTAAAGTTATAACATATATTTTCCAATAATGAACTGCTGACTATCAACTGTGCCATAGTAGTTAATCATTGTTCCCAAATGTCACCAAGCATGAATAGAGAAAGAAGGGCTCATGCCATTTGTAGCTATTGTACAGTGTCACAACAGGAGGGGGTTAATTTAAACAGCACCAATTTCCCCTTTCACCACCCATTTGTAAACAGAAAGATGTTTGATTTGTTTCCCTCTTTATAAGTGGTGGTGTATTTCCAAACCACTTGGTTTTTGTGTGATCCAATTTTCTATTAATAACGCCACAGCAAACTCAAGATATGATGAACTAAAAAGGGTTAATTTGTTACACATATTCAAAAAGTGAAAGGAGGGTCACAACGTCATCTCCACACTCAGACAGTAAAGAGAGAGGTAGAGAAAATAAGGTTTTACAGTACAGAGGGCATAGAGAAAATAATTATTGGTTCACGTGAGCTCTAGAGTTTAGAATCAAAGTGTAATGACCTATTCCTTCATAGAGGTCGGCAGGTTGAAAACCGATGTTGTAGAATTCACTTTTCTGGTAGTGTTGACTTCACAAGATGAGACAGACAGAGATGAAATCAGCCTTGGAGGTGATGGCACAGAACTTCTAACAGAAGCAGTGTAGATGGGGCCAGGTGTCGAACCTGGGCAAAACTCCTTTCTGTGTGACTGCTAGTCAGGTATTAAAGAGCAGACTGAGCTATGTAGTTCAGCAAGGCAATATTACTTGTTTCACAAGCCAGAGGCCTGGGTCATATGACCCAACCTCTCCACCAGGTCTTCAATAAAAGAATGTGTATCCATCATCTGGAATTTGACTAGGTCTCAAAGACTGCTAAACACCCCAGCCATACGAGTTGAAAGGGAGATTAGAAGGACCTTTATCTTAGCAAGCCCTCAGTCTCCTGCTGGTAAGCCTGTGTTATCAGATGCAAATTGCCTTTCTCTGGCTCTCTTTGCAGTTGGGCTGTGCAGTCCCCAGGTGATCATTAGTGGCTCCTCAGAGATAATGAGGTGTGAGTTTTCCCGGAACTGCAAAGTGGCTTCTTTTGTCCTGGGGTCACAGACAGATATAGATTCAGCCGTTTTAAGGATCGTGTTCAGCCAAGGTTCAGTTTTAATTTTAGAAATAGCAATGAGTAACTGTATATATTTTATAAAAATATACAGTGTGAGATCTTAGTCCCTCACAAGTGACATAAATCAACTGTAAATTGCATAATCTGAAGTTTACTTTCAACCATTTGCTATTTGGACATTGTTTCTCCTCTGGCCACATCTTGGGAAATTGCAGGTCTGCTGCCAACAATTTTCCTTGCATTAAAACAAATGCATGGAAAATTTGGCAGAGCCCTCTGTCCTCCATGCCTGAATTCCTAATATGCATTCCCAGCAGGCAAAAATCTGCACCAGGGCACAAACCTGTATTTCTATTTATTAATCTTTTTTACTGCAATAGCATTTTTTGTGGGGGAGTTTGAGATTGGAAAGAACAACAGAATAGCAATGCAAAATCTCTATACATGCTATATGTTATGACCTCAGCCTCTATGTCGTGTTGCAGTACTTCCTTTGCATGCCTCCTGTGCTGCCTTATGCTTACTATTCCTACATCCATGACAGGTCTTTGCCTCTAGTTGTGTGCCTGGTTCTCCTTTGCAAAAAATGAAAAGATTTAAACATGGATCAGGTTAATTTGGCACATAGGAAGAGGGCTAAGCTAAGCTAAGCTGTCAAACCTGTTTCACTTGGTGGTCATACTCTTTATCAGTAGCCATCAAATGTCACCACCACC
Source organism: Carcharodon carcharias (assembly GCF_017639515.1). Classification (NCBI taxonomy): domain Eukaryota; kingdom Metazoa; phylum Chordata; class Chondrichthyes; order Lamniformes; family Lamnidae; genus Carcharodon; species Carcharodon carcharias. The sequence goes on along the minus strand of NC_054477.1, from coordinate 132,269,216 downwards.
TTCAACTTATTTGTTTCTGGCTCCTTCTGGTCTCTTCTGGGGGTATTTGTAGGATCTCAAAATTGAGAGCCAACAATTTCACAAGACAGGTAACAGATGTCTTGTTTACCAGGGATGGCATTATGTCAATTTTTCTTGCAATGGCACCAGTCAGAATGAGTGGGCATTCAAGTTCTGAAGAACAGTCTTATTGCACTTGAAACATTAACTCTGTTCCTCTCTCCACAGGTGCTGCCAGACCTGCTGAGTTTTTAAGCAGCATTTTCTGTTTTTATTTCAAGTTTGTGGTCCTGGCTGGATTCCCAGAGGAGCATGATGCCACTAACTGCACATATCAGACAATTAAGGCAGCCCCAGTTCATCCAGGACTGGTGACCATTAGGTCTTCAATTCCATCAATGTGCAGCTAGTGCAACCATGAGAATATCTTCAGCAAGTGTGTGCAAGACTGCCAGGCAGCTGCCATAATGCTTTTACCCTGCAGTTGACTGGACTCCCTGATCTCTTCACACATGCAAGCAGGGTTACAGGCTTGCTGCTTAGAGGTAAATTTCGTGGATAACATCCATGAAAGACCCAACCAATGAAGTCCAGAGCCGCACAATCAAAACCATATGATATCCAGATGTATAATTGAGCAACTCAACAGCGTGCTGAAGATGCACTTCAGGTACCTGGTCAAATCTGGTTCATCTTTTCAGTATGCAGCAGCAGCAGTGCTCATTGTTGTCCAGGAACCTGAGATGCTCTCCTAATCGGTTCCACCAGTCCATCCATCTGCCAATCACACGCAAAAGTCAGTTTTCACCACCCTCAATGTCAGTAACAGAAAGCAGTCCTACAAACAGCCAATCACTCCTTTCAAAGCCTCGCATTGTTAGTCATCGGCTGGGATTTTCTGCTCCCATTTGTGGCAGGCTTCATAATGGATGGGAGCAGAAAATATCAGGAGATTGTAAAATATCGGTTTCATGTCATCGTTAAACCAGTTTGCAATCGTCTGCTCCGCCAATCAATGGTGGGCCGCATTTCCCACCGCCACATGTCAGGAACCTAATTTCAATACATTAGCATCTCATAATAACCCCTGCTCACCAGGACCATCCCCCCACACTGGATAATGAGTTCAAACACATTGACATGTTTCACAGCGGTACATAAGTGAAGTGCACCTGGGGACCTGCACTTTGCATGGAACTTCGAGATTTGTTTGCCTACGTTGCTTCTGCCAGCACTTGGTGTCACCAGTGCCAGGCTTTGCAGGCAGCACCACATTGCTTTTAGGAGGACTCACGGGCAGGTCTCTACCGCCTAGACCAGTGGTAAGGCGGAGGTGGCTTTTCAATGGCTGCAGGGCTAGGGCTTGCTTGAGCAAGGGGATATCCTAGGGTGTGTGTGTGTGTGTGGGGCACATGTTGATTTATGCAAGTAGCCTCAAGATGGTGAGGGCTGAGGAGGCAGTCTCCAGAGAAGATGAGACCAGATGGAGATGTGAGGGTGTGTGTGAGAGAGTGAGTGGCAATGTCCCTTGAGCTGGCAAGGTGTGAGTGAGATTCCAGTGAATGTGTGATGGCCTTGTGATTGTAAGAATTTAAAGGGATGAGATGGTTGCCTTACCCTGGCAACATGGATGAGTTCATTCATCTGTTTTCTGCACTGGATGGTGCAGCTAGTTAAAGCAAAACACTGCGGCTGCTGGAAATCTGAAATAAAAAACGAAAAATGCTGGAGTAGCTCAGCAGGTCTGGCAACACCTGTGGGGAAAGAAATAAAGTTAACGTTTCAAGTCCGTTTGGCTCTGAAGATGAGTCACAGTGACTTGAAACGTTAACTCGGTTTCTCTCTCCACAGATGCTGCCGGACCTGCTGAGCTATTCCAGCAATTTTTGTTTTTATTTTATATTTCCAGCATCCACAGCATTTTGCTTTTATCTAGCTGCACAGAACATCATGCAGAATGGATGTAAACCCTTAACAGAGTAGCACGCAAGTTGGAGGAATACGTCAGCTTGCTCTCTGATGAAGTGGTGCCCACACGTACACTTTTGGAGGTCTCCATGGGAAAGATGGCAGACACCATGGAGACTCTGGTCCAGCAGAACATTTAGATGCATGAGACCTGCACTCTATCACGGTAGCAATGGGCGAGTTTCTGCAGTGCCAACACTAGAGGGAAATGGAGCAACTCAATGTTGCTCCAAGTGCCCCTTCCGCTCATGGAGTGAGGCCGGGGCCCTTGGCCACCCAAAAGGATGAACAGCAGCTGGACACCCCCGGGTCATCCACTCAGGAATCTCAGAGGCTATACGCTCCTTGTGAGTTCTCTTTGCCTTTGTCCCCCTCAACCTCATCCTCTGTCACCTCAGTGGGAGCAACTGGCCCACAGGAGGACAGCCAAAGCAACCTGGGGCATTCAAGACCTCAGGTCTTCAGTGGACACATGCTGAAGTCATCAGAAGCAACATGGCCTACCATTGCACCGGCTGTCTCCACCACTGCTGCAGCTGTCAGGGCAGCACCAAGAAGACGTGGAAGGCCCAGAAAAGTTAAGAAATTCTGATGACTGGTTGCAGGGGTGAACACATTTTGTCACTTTATAATCTGAGAATATATTCATTTTCACGGAACTATGTGTAATGTTGACTTTCAGTTTCACTGACAGGCTTTGCAAGTCGTTCCACTGCATCCCACCACCACCCATTCCCGGCTCGACTAGCAGCTTAGCTGCACATAGCTGGACCAGGAGGAAGAAGTATTTGTGTAGCAGGGCCTTTCAGAGCCTTGTGCAAGCACTCTCCCATGCAAGCAGAGCCTTCATCCATCAGTCAAACCCCTGGCACCATCTTTCACCTGCCCACCATCACCTATCAACCCGAATCCTTGTCTTTCCAGGTTGTCCAGGTGAACGCGCACATTCCCTATCTTCCTGAGAATCTCACCCCCATCCACATTGACCTTCTGACCTTCTCCTTCCCACCAGTCAGTGTCTGCCTTAGAGACCCCACCAACAACCCTCGCCGTCCCTTCTATTGCTTCCAACACACCCACACACCCTACCGGCCCCCCTCTGCACCCCTCATACTTGCCATTCCCTCCCTAGTTCACTCCCAGGAGGCACTCATTGACTCAACGGACCCTTCCTTGCACATTCAGTAAGAAATACCTCCCGTCCAAATTACTCCATCCTCCATACCCCCACCCCCCACCAGACACCTTCCCCCAGACACGTTCCACCCTCCGAACTCCCTTTAATCCTCCCTCCCCCCTTCCTTCATTCTCTCCCATTACACCCTCATCCCAACCTCACCCCTGCCCCAGTGCACTTCCTCTCAACTAGACCTTCCTCTTCCACACCGCCACACCCTCCCTCCTCCCCACCCAGTACACCTTCCTCTCCCATGCACAGCTAGACCTTCCTCTCTCCATCTCTGCTGATCATCCATAGCAGCACATGGCCAAGACCGTGATGTTCTGAAGCAGACCCAAAGCAGATCTCCCAACTTCTGTGAGCTGCTCCATGGTGGAGTCAATTCCATGAGAATCCACCCAGCATGTGATGCACATGTTCCTCCAGGGCCTGCAAGCTGTTGAGCTCCAGCATCTTCTTCTCCTTGGATGTCGACATTTGGTGCAAGGCCCTAAAGGTAGGTCCTGACTTCTGCGTGTCACACTTGTCTAGATGTATTCTGTGATAGCTTGATTTCCACTGACATAACAGTAAATTAGGGGTGGGGTGATGATTCTGCTCGGGCTTTACTTTGCATCTCATCACTGGGATGCAAATCGGGCTCACACTGGCCTCCAGCGGGATTCATGTTCTGCAAATCATTGCAACGTATAAAATTCTGACATGGCTGGATAGACTGGATGCAGGAATGATGTTTCCTCTGACTGGAGGGTGGTGATCTAGAACAAGGGGTCACACTCTCAGGATATGGGTAGGCCATTTAGGACTGAGATGAAGAGAAACTCCTTCACTCAGAGGATGATGAATCTATGAAATTCTCTACGACAGAAGGCTGTGGAGGCCAAGTCAATGAATATATTCAAGAAAGAAATAGATTTATAGACTCTAAAGGCGTCAAGGGATATGGGGAGAGAGCGGGAGTATGGGTTTGAGGTAGAGGATCAACCATGATCACATTGAATGGCGGAGCAGGCTTGAAGGGCCAAATGACCTACAGCTGCTGCTATTTTTTATGTTTCATGGCGGACACCATCTCGCTGTCCTTTTATGCCAAGTGAAACCAATTTCTGCCCCTCCTGCTGAATCTCTCCCCCCCCGCCATGATGTCCATTGCCAACAGGACTGGACATTCTGCCCTTTGTGTCCTTCTCACAGCTAATAAATCTTGTTGACCACTCATTTAACCTATATCATTTTGCAGCCTCTATGTGTCCTCCCCACAGCTTGCATTCCCACCTAACTTTGAATCATCAGAAAATTTAGATACATTACTCTGTCTCTTCATCTGAGTCAGTAGTATAGATTATAAATGGCTGAGGCCATAGCACTAATCAGTCTTAGCCAGCTTTCCCCTCATATTTATGCAATTTGTGCTATTTAAGTTTAATATTTTTTTTGTGATTGGATTATTTCATTTTCAAACTGAATGTGGAATTCAGTTGTATTATGATCACTATTTCCCATTTGATCTCTTACTATGGCATTACTAATTACACTGCTTCATGACACAATATTAGATCTAAAATTGCTTTATTCCAAGTTGGTTTCACAATATATTGCTCCAGAAAATGGTCATGAAAGAATTTTACAAACTCATTTTCCAGACCACCTTTGCCAATTTGATTGGTTCAATGTATATGAACGTTAAAGTCCCCCATTTTATTACCTGCCTTTGTTACAAGCTTCAATCATTTCTTGTTTAATGTTCTATCCAACAGGATAACTACTGTTAGGAGGCTTTAGACTACTCCCTCCAGCATTTTCTGACCCTTGTTATTCTTAATCTTCATCCATATTTATTCTAATTCCTGATCTTCTGAGCCAAGATCCTTTCTCACTAATGTTATCCTTTATTTTCAGGACTACCCTTCCTCCTTTTCTATTCTGTCTGTCTTTTTGAAATGTTGTATATGCCTGGAATGTTTATTTTCCAACTTTGGTCACCTTGTAACCATGACCTTAATTTTACACTTGGGAGGTGTGTGCGATGGGCGGACCCTGGGAGTAACCAGGAAATGGACAGCCGATCTGGACAGCCGATCGCGATCAGCCCCCAACTGCAATTTCATGCTGGCTGGCCGTTAATTAGTGAAAGACTCGCTGAAAAGCTCAGCGCTGCCGGAGTGGGGGCGGGAAAAGGACAGGCAATGATGTCGCCACAGGCACAGGTGAGCACTGTGAAAGAGCTTCCTGAAGGCAGACAGCAGCCCAGGGAGCTGCAGACCTTCAAATAATGAAATAAAGGTGTAAAAAGCTGCAAAAAAAAAATGTCCATGCATCACAATCAAGCACAGTTTATAAAAATGCTGTCCATATGTACTTTAAAAATTTTATTTCATATTGAAATTTCATCCCATCCTTGGCTAAGGTTTGATGAAAAATGCAAAGGCCGTCTGGCTGATTCACCCATCTGCAACTGTAAGGTTGGATAGGCCATGAAAAATCGGAGACAGTTGCGCCATTAATGTGTTCAATTGCCTGCTTAATTGTCGGCAGCATCCAACTTCTGTGCTCATCCGCTGAGCAAAATCACGCAGGTGCGCAATGATGTCAGGACACTCGGCAAACGCCATTTCACATGATTTTATGCCCGATCGGGTCAGGCACGTGCCTGCGGGACATAAAATTCTACCCCATGTCTCTGTGATGGTGATAAGATCTAAACCATGCATCTCTGTTTGTACCACTATTTCATTTATCTTTTTGCAGATGCTTCATGCATTCATATGAAGTGACATCATTTTGTCTTACTATATTCCCTACATGGGCCTTACTCTTTGATGCACGATTACTATTAAACTCTGTCCTCTCCTGCCACACTCAGCTTGTCTTTAACCATATCAATATGCTTTTCCTTTGCTTCAACTTTTATTGTTGGATTTCTAAATCTCCCTTCACCTGAACCCTCCTCCCCCTCTATTAGTTTAAAACCATTTTTCTCTAATGACCATATTTTCTGGTGTACATTTATATTTGTATGCTCTGTCCCTTCCCATCACTCTAGTTGATACTATCTGTATCGCTAAATTGCGTAATTGCCTTTTTTTTTTAAAAACTTTCCAAATCTCCCTCATGTGAACCCTCAGCACGTCCCAAATTATTTAGCGTAAAGCCCTCTCTATGGCCCTACTTATGCAATGTGCCAGGGCACTGGTCCCAGCATGGTTCAGGTGAAGACCACTCTAACCTATTAGGGACTGAGACAGCTCCCTCTTTCCACAGTACTGCTGCCAGTGTCCCATGGATCAAAATCCATTTCTCCCACACCAATCTTTGAGGTATGCATTCAACTCTCAAATCTTATTTACCTTACGCCAATTTGCTTGTGACTGAGATAGTAATCCAGAGGTCATTACCTTTGTGGTTCTGCTTTTCAAATTTAGACTGCACGTACTCCTCCAGCAGAACGTCTTTCTTTGTGTAACAACAACATAAGTAATACATGTGCACTCTGCCACCTTGATACCTCCTCTCCCCTTCCAAGTTCCTCTCCAGCCCAGAGGAGATGTCCTTAACTTAGCACTGGGCACACAACACAGCCTTCAGGACTCATTCTTGGCTGCAAAGTATAATATCTATTCCCCTAATTATACTTCCTCTAATACCACTGCATTCCTTTTTACTCTCTCCACTTGAATGGCTCCCTGCACTACAGTGCTGTGGTCAATTTGCTCAACCTCCCAGCAGTCCCTGCTCTGTCCACACAAGCTGCAAGAACCTCGAACATGTTGGACCATTGCAGGGCCCGAGACTCCACTGCTTCTTTCGGGCCCCCATACCTGCCTCACTAGCAGTCACACATTCCTGTCCCTGATGATGACCAAATTAGTCACACCTAGCCTAAGGGGTGTGACCGACTCCTGAGCCAAAGTGACCAGGTAACTTTCCCACTCTCTGATGCATTGTATTGTCAGAAGCTTGCACTCCAACTCAACAGCTTGGAGATGAAGTTCCTTGAGCTGCTGATACTTAGAGCAGATGACCTTCCCTGGATCAGTGGTGTCCACTAGTACCCAAACATTACAAATGCAACATATCACTTGATTGACATCTTTATTGTGTTTACTTTAAGTTTCAAGTTGAGATATCACTCAACTGTTAATTGCACTTATAGTTGGTGGTTTAACTAGATAAGCTATAAATTTAGTACAATATTTACAAATCCCCAGTATTAGTTTAAACTACTGCTCCCATTTAAAGTGGCAAAATTTTAAAACTCATCTAGCAATCACTAACCTGCTCATGTAATTAATGCTGTTGAACACTCAACTTCTGAAAAATAGGTGTTTAAAAAAAAACAGCACCTCCTTCTCCTCTCAACCAAATTCCCATCTGCACCAAATTTCCAAGTTAACACTCATTCCTCATCACTCAGTCTTCGGTGTCTCCACTCAGTGCTCCCACTCCAAGTATTATATGACATATGGCTGTCTGATATTTAATTCTTTCACCAGGCAGCTGAGAGGCTCCAATGTCCCCATTTGGAGCAGCCAAGTACGCTGAGACTCCATTTATCTCCAAGACCTCCTCCCCACTACTGTCAACTTTAAGATGACTGGAGGGCCATCTTTGGGTCTCTGCCTCTTCTTTGTGCTTTCCTGTAAGAAGGGAAAGAAGAGACATGTGAATGAATGAGAGTAATGGCATCTGTTGAACTGATGGATGGAGGGCATTTGTTGAGGGTGACTATGAGGAAAGGAATGATAATGCAACAAAATGAGGGTGAGTGTCAGTGCAATATACTGGAATGTGACGGGGAATGGAGGGTGAGTGTCAGTGGTATGCACAGGGATCTGATGGCGAAGGAGGGTGAGTGTCAGTGCTATGTACGAGGATGTGAAGGGAAATGAGGGTGACTGTCGGTGGTATATATTGGGGATCTGACAGGGAATGAGGATGAGTTTCGGTGGTATATATGGGGATGTGACGAAGTGCATAAAAATGGAGAAGTATTAAGTTGCTGTGAGCAGTGATGGAAAGGCAGAGCAAAGGGGTTGGGATGACAGACATCAGAATGTAATTAAATGTGCCACTATACTCATCTTCCTTGCAAAGCTTCAGCCATTAAATTGCTTTCCATATTGAATCCAGTAGCATGACACCACACTGCCATGGGTGGATGTCACGGGCAACTTCCAGCCATATGTTGTTTGCCTCACTGTAGGATTTTTCCTCCCATCAGTAGGGAACAGTATTGTTCTGTGGGCTCTTACAGGCCCCATCAGCACCTCCACTGAGGCATCACTAAAGTGCAGTGCAGTTTTTGAATGTCAGGACTCCATTTCCATAAGGGGAGGCAATGGCATAGTGTATTGTCACTGGACCAGTGATCCAGAGACCAGGGTAATGCTCTGGGGACCTGGGTTTGAATCCCACCACAGCAGATGGTGGAATTTGAGTTCAATAATAATCTGGAATTAAAAGTCTAATGACGATTGTTGTAAAAACCTATCTGGTTCACTGATACCCTTGAGGGCAGAAAATCTGCCATCCTTACCTGGTTTGGCCTACATGTGACTCACAGACCCATAGCAATGTGGTTAACTCTTGAATGCCCTCTGAACAAGGTCAGAGGATGGGCAATAAATGGTTGCCTAACCAGTGACACCCACATCCCATGAAAGAATGAAAAATATTGGCAATTCCTTCCATTGTGCTCCCAAATGCAAAATCTACTAAACTGCATGTTTGAAGCGTCTCATTAAATACTGGAGTTGAAAAGTTGAAATTGACTTGTGCAAATCATCATTGTGGTCAATCACACTAATTACTTGGGAAACTTGGAAAAGATATGGTAATTCAGTGGCTGGGAAAGAATGGTCCGTGCTGCACTTACGTCCAGGATTCCAGTGTGGTACTAGGCCACCCTGCCCCGGCACATCTCAAACTTAAAATCCAGCCATAAGGTGCAGTGTTTCAGGCATTGCAATGCAAAAGGACTAGTGGTGACATGCACTAAAGTTATGCAGTCTGAATGAAGTCGATGAACATAGAGTAGAATTATCAGCAAATGACCATAAAACGTAGGAACAGAAGTAGGCCATTCGGCCCATTGAGTCTACTCTGCCATTCAATAAGATCTTGGCTGATCTGACAATCTTCAATTCCACTTTCCTGCCTTTTCCCCATAACCCTTGATTCCCTTACTGATTAAAAATCTGTCAATCTCAGCCACGAATGTACCTAACAACCCAGCCTATACATCCTTCTGCAATAAAGAATTCCACAGATTAACTACCCTTAGGGAATAAATTCCTCTGTCTTAAATGGACAATCCCTTACTCTGAGATTACGCCCTCTGGTCCTAGACTCTCCCTCTTAGCGTCCACCTTGTCAAGCCCATTAAGAATATGTTTCAATAAGGTCACCTCTCATTCTTCTAAATTCCAGTGAGCACAGGCCCAACCTACTCAGCCTCTCCTCATACGAAAGTACTCAGGATCAACCTAGTGAACCTTCTGTGGACTGCCTCCATTGCCAGTATATCTTTCCTTAGGTAAGGGGACCAAAACTATTCAGTTTTCTAGTTGTGGTCTAACTAGTGCCTTCTATAGTTAAAGCAAGACTTCTCTATTATTAATATTCAATTTCCTTTGAAATAAAGGCCAACATTCCATTTGCCTTCCCTATTGCCTGCTGAGCTTGTATGTTAGTTTTTTGAGATTCATGCACGAGGACCCCAAATCCCTCTCTGCTGCAGCTTTCTGCAGTCTTTCTCCATTTAAATAATATTCAGCTCCTCTGTTCTTCCTGCCAAAGTGCATAACCTCACATTTGCCCACATTATATTCCATCTGCCAAGTTTTTGCCCTCACAATTAACCTGCCTATATCCCACTGAAGTCTCTGTTTCATCCCATCACTTGCCTTCCCACCTATTTTTGCATCATCTTCAAACTTGGCAAAAGTACATTCACTTCCCTCTTCCAAGTCATTACATATATTGTAAATAATTGTGGCCCCGGCACTGATCCCTGTGGCACTCCACTAGTTATAGGTTGCCATCCTGAAAATGCCCCCCTTATCCCAATATCTCTCTTCTATTAGTTAGCTAATCCTGTATCCATGCTAATATACTATTCACAACACCATGGACTCTTATCTTATTAATTAGCCTTGTGTGGTACCTTATCAAACGTGTTTTGGAAATCCAAATAAAATATATCTACTGGTTTCCCTTCATTTATTCTGCTTGTTACCTCCTCAAAAAGAATTCTAATAAATTTGTCAGGCATGATTTCCCCTTCATGAAGCCATGCTGACTCTGATTGATTATATCATGCATTTTTAGATGCTCTATTACATTCTTTACAATGGGCCAACTGGCCTATAGTTCCCTGTTTTTTGTCTCCCTCCTTTTTTGAATAAGGGCGTTGCATTGGAAACTTTCCAATCCTCTGGGACTTTTCCAGAATCTAAGGATTCTTGCAAGACTACTACCAGTGTATTCACTACCTCTGTAGATATTTCCTTTAATATCCCAGGAAGCAGCCCACCAGGCCCAGCAAACCTATCAGCCATTGGTCCCATTAGTTTCCCCTAGTACTTTTTCCTCTAGTGATAGTTATAGTATTTATTTCCTCCACCCTTTTGCCCCTTGCATATTTAGTATTTTGGGAATGCTGTTAATGTCTTCTACCATGAAGACTCTTGCAAAGTAATTATTCAACTCTTCTGCCGTTTCCTAGTTCCCCATTATTTTTCCCCAGCCTCAAACTCCAAGGGGCCTATGTTCACTTTGGTCTCTCTCTTCATTTTTATATATTTAGAAAAGCTTTTACTGTCCATTTTTATATTATTTGCTAGTTTACCCTAAAAGTTTATTTTCGCTCTATCATTTTTGGTCATCTTTTGTTGATTTTTAAAACTTTCCCAATCCTCTGGCTTACCACTAATCTTTGCCACATTGTATGTTTTTTTCCTTCAATTTGATAACTTCCTTGGTTAACCATGGTTGGTTTATCCCCTTCTTGGAATCCTTCTTCCTCACTGAGATATAATTTGTTGTGAGTCATTAACCATGTTCTTAAATGTCTGCCATTGTTCATCATCTATCTTTTCTGATCAACTCCTTTCCCAGTCCAGTCCACAGCAGCCAACTCTGCCCTCAATCTTTTACAATTACCCTTATTTAAGTTTAACACAGCTTTTTCTGAACTAAATTTCTCATTCTCAAACTGAATGCCAAATTCTATGTTATGGTCATTGTTTCCTAGGGGATTTTTTATTGAGATCATTTATTAAACCTGCCTCATTACAAATTACCAGACCCAAAATAGCCTAATCCCTGATTGGATCCACAACATATCGTTATAGGAAACTGTCTTCAATACACTATGAATTATTGCTCGTGGCTACCTCTGCCAATTTGATTTTCCAAATCTACATGAAGATTAAATTCACCCATGATTAATGTACTGCCTTTTTTACATGCCATCATGATCTCTTGATTTATTCTCTGTTCTACATTATATATACTGTTAGGGGACATGTAGACTACTCCCACCAGTGTCTTCTTCCCTTGTTATTTCTTCCCTCTAGACATATGGATTCTACATCTTCCTCGACAAAACTGGGCAGGGTTGTGAGGAGGATGCAAGGAGGCTTCAGGAAGATTTAGACAAGTTGTGTGTGGGCAAACACATGGCAGATGCAGCATAACATGGATAAATGTGAAGTTACATGCTTTGGTGTGGAAAGGCAGAGTATTATTTAAATGGTGATATATTGGGAAATGTGAATGTACAAAGGGGTCTGGGTGTCCTGGTACAACAGTCAATGAAAGTAAATAGGGAGCAATTAGGAAGGCAAATGGTACATTGGCCTTCATTGCAAGAGGATTTGAGTTCAAAAGCAAGGATGTCTTACTGCAGTTATACAGGGCCTTGGTGAGATCACACCTGGAGTATTGCATGCAGTTTTGGTCTACCTACCTAAGAAAGGATATACTTGCCATAGGGGGAATGCAGTGAAGGTTCATTAAGCTGATACTGAGAATGGCAGGACTGTCGTATGAAAAGAGATTGGTTCGACTGCGCCTGTATTCACTAGAGTTTAGAACAATGAGACAGGTTCAGATTGAAACGTATAAAATTCTAACAGGACTAGACAGACTGGATGCAAGGAGGATGTTTCCCCTGGTTCGGGAGTCTAGAACCAGGGGCCACAGTCTCAGGATATGGGGCAGGCCATTTAGGACTGAGATGAGGAAAGTTTTCTTCACTCAAGAGGTGGTCAACCTCTGGAATTCTCTACCACATAAGGGCTGTGGAGGCCAGGTAGCTGAATATATTCAAGAAAGAAATTGATAACTTTTTGGATATTAGGGGCATCATGGTGTATGGAGAGAAAGTGGGAATATGATGTTGAGATTGGGGATCAGCCATGATCATATTGAATGGTGGAGCAGGCTTCAAGGGCCAAAAGGCCTACTCCTTCTCCTAGTTTCTATGTTACATTTTCTAATCCAAGATCATTTCTTGCTTTTGTACTTATTCCATCTCATACTAACAAAGATAACCTACTACCCTTTCCTTCCTGCCTGTCCTTTCGAAAAGTCACATACCCCTGAATATTTAGTACCCAGCTTTGATATCCTTGTAATTATGTCTCCATAATGGCTATAAGATCATACCCATTAACCTCTATTTGTACCATTAATTCATGTATTTTGCCTTTTTACCATATTTTCCCCTTTCACCCTATTTGCTGCTTTTTTTTTTGTTTGTACACTCTGTCCCTTCCTTTCGCACTCTGGATATCATTATCTAAATAGCTGCCCTGCAATGCTGCCATATCCCTTTGCTTTGTAAGCCCCACATATACCACCTCCAGAAACCGCCCACACCCCTCCCCATTTAGTTTAATGCCCTCTCTGCAGCCCTAGTTATTTGATTCACCAGGGCACTAGCCCCAGCACAGTTCAAGTGAAGCCTATTCCACCGGATCAGCTCCCTTCTACCCCAGTATTGGTGCTAGTGCCCCATGAACTGAAACCCATTCCTCCCACATGAATCTTTGAGCCACACATTTAACTCCTTGACTTTATTTACCCTATACGAGTAGTAATCCCAAGATTATTACCATGGAGATAAAAGCAAAATACTGCGGATGCTGGAAAATCTGAAACAAAAACAAAAATTGCTGGAAAAACTCAGCAGGTCTGACAGTATCGGGAGAGGAAGACAGAGTTAGCGTTTCAGGTTCGTATGAGGTTGGGCTTTGGATAAAGAGTCATACGGACTCGAAACATTAACTGTATTCCTCTCCACAGATGCTGTCAGACCTGCTGAGTTTTTCCAGCAATTTTTGTTCTTGTTAAAGAGAAGTAGAAATGGGGTGAAATATATACTATTTAAGGGAGGGTGAGACAGACAAAATTGGAGGGAGGGCCAGTGATAGGTGGAAGCAAAGGAGAGATTGCAAAAGATGTCATAAACAAAAGGTAGAAGGTGTGTTGATGGTGGTGATACTGGTTAAAGGAGGTTCTAATGGTGACAATAACAGTAGAAAGGATGAGCAAGTGACAGATGGCCCTAGTGGGAGTGGGGTTGGGGGAGGGGACCGTGTGGGAGAAAAGATCAAAATAGGCTAAAAAGGTGAGGATAAAACAATGAATGGAAATAAATTTTTAAAATAATAATAGAAATGGGTGGGAAAAATGTATATTTAAAAACTAAAATTAAAAAATAAATATTTGCAAAAAAAGGGTGAGGATGGAGGAGAGAGTTCATGATCTGAAGTTGTTGAACTCAATGTTAAATCCAGAAGGCTGTAAAGTGCCTAAATCAGAAGATGAGGTGCTGTTTCTCCAGTTTGAGTTGAGCTTCACTGGAACGATGCAGCAGGCCAAGGATGGAGGATGGACATGGAGGCATGAGAGCAGGATGGTGTGTTGAAATGGCAAGCGACAGGAAGATCTGGGTCATGCTTGCAGACAGACCAACATTTCTACTTCTCTTTAGTTCTGAAGAGGAGTCATCTGGACTTGAAACATTAACTCTGTCCTTCTCTCCACAGATGCTGTCAGACCGGCTGAGTTTTTCCAGCAATTTTTATTCATTACCTTGGAGGTTCAGCTTTTTAATTTAGCTCCTACCTGTTCAAATTCTTGCAGCAGAGCCTCCTTTCCAGTTTTATCAATGTTGTCAGTACCAACGTGGACGACACCAACTGGATCCCTCTCCAAGTTCGTCTCCAGGCCTGAGATGTCCTTAACCCTGGCACCAGACAGGCAACAGCGCCTTCGGGACTCATGCTCATGGCTGCAGAGAACAGTATCTATCCTCCTAATTATACTGTCCCCTACCACTACTACTTTCCTATTTCCACCCCCCACTTGAATGGTTCCCTGTACCACAGTGCCATCATCAGGTCACTCATCCTCCCTGCAGTCCTGCTCTCATCCACACAGCTTGCAAGAACCTCATAGCTGTTGGACAATTGCAGGCGCTGAGGCTCCTCGTATGCTACCCTCTGGGTCCCCATACCTGCCTCACCTATAGTCACACTCTCCTATCCTGATCACAAACCAAATTTGAATTACCTAATCTGAGGCATGTGACCACCTCCTGGCACAAAGTGTCCAGGTAACATTCCCCCTCCTTGTGTGGTGCAATGTCTGCAGCTCAGACTCCAGCACTAGCAAACAACTTCCCCGTCTGTAACCTCCCCCCACCCCCCCAACTCCTCCCCGAGGACATTGTCCCAGTCCTGTCCAGATGCAACCCATCCAGTTTGTACTGGTCCCACCTTCCCCAGAACCAGTCTCAATGTCCCAGGAATCTGAATCCCTCCCCACTACACCATTTCTTCAGCCACCTATTCATCTGATATATCCTGTTTTTCTAGTCTCAGTAGCACGTGGCACTCGTAGTAATCCTGAGATTATTTACGATTACTCAATCCAGCTCCTCAACTCGGATCCAAAGTTCCTTGAGCTGCAAACACTTACTACAGATATGTTCACTCTGGATCACCTTGGTATCCAGCAAGCCCACATGCTGCAGCAGTAACACTTCACTTGTCCTGCCATCACTATCATATTTTATTTAATTTATTAATTAATTACTCTAGTATCCTTGCTCCTTACACTTGAAGAATACCCCCACTTTTTACACTTTATTGTAATTAACATTTTTTTTAAATACTGGTATCAATCTTATACTTAACCAGCTATTTTTAAGAAACAGAAAAAAGTCTGGAGACCTAAACACAAACTAAAGACCTTGGTTTTACTTTAAAGACTAGAAATACTCACAAATCAGTTGCTTTCCTTGCACTCATCTTATGTTGTGTTGTGTTGTGGTTTGTGACATCACTCCATCACTGGTCTCACTGCAGGTAGGCCTCTCAATCTGTGCCTTTTATTCTCTCACTCAACACATACTATTTTGATCTTTAGGAATAGAATAAACCTTAATTACTTACAAGATACCAATTAACCAGCTTCTTTTCCTGTAGCAGAGCATGAATCAATTCCTGGAGGCTGAAAAAGTTTAGGCAAAAGCAACCAAACACCTCTTTCCCTTCCCCCACTTAACCCCCTGAAGTACTCAAATCCAGCATTCTAAATCACACTAAATTGGCTACTTATTTATGCTCCTAACACAAAAGGCCTATCTGAGACACTTAATGAGGATCCAGTTTCAGCTGGTTCTTAATTAAGCTGCTCTTCCACTGGAACCCTTTAAAAAATCCTGCTTAAGGCTGGCAACTGCAGAATTTAAACTGTAGATTTCAGCTTAATGCCAACTACAAACTAAATTAGGTTTGTACAAAATGCCCAAAAACTGCATGCTTACAGTCCTAGGTTAAACTGCAGACTGGAGAACGTCATTCATATGAGTAAAGAACAGGATGGAAGAAAATTGAGTTTTAATTAAGTTAAAGGCAAAATACTGCAGATTCTGGAAATCTGAAACAAAAACAAAAAATGTTAGAAAAACTCAGCAGGCCTGACAGCATCTGTGGAGAGAAAGACAGAGTTAACGTTTCGAGTCCATATGACTCTTCTTCAGAGCTTTAATTAACCTCTGAGTTAATGAAAAAATGTCAGAAGATGAGCCATTTATTGCCACACAAATAGAAAAACGTGATAGATACGTTAGCAAGGGAGAAAGTTTATCACCAATGCTATTGCTCATCCTCAGCCGAATCACTGTCTGTTTTACTCAGTACAAAGCAGCTTCGACTACAAGGTAAACTCAGAGATTAATTTTCACTTTTGTCATGGGTACAAGACTGATATATGCAGATCAGCTGCCAATTTGGCACCCCAACCAATATCCTTTCCAGTAATATGTGTCAGCTAATACTGCTACACATTCTTTAATCCTATTAAGACTTATTGCAATAAGGCTCCAAGTTATGGAGTTTTGGAGGTTCCAGCACAATTGCTTCTTCTCTAAATATGCCTAATGAACTCCCAGCAGCATCACTTGCGGAAGGCCTCAGGTCATCAGGTATCAGCGCTGCCATCACAGGGTCGAAACTCAGCAGAATTGGGTCATAATCAAGTATCCAACCACAAGCTTAATAGTATAATAATTTTAAGACAGAAACATTGGCCCGATTTCCACGCCTTTTAGGCACACACTATCAACAGGTGTGGAATCTGCTCCCGGCCAACATCATTGGCTGGCCAATTAACTGGCAGCCAGTGTGAAACATGCCTTGAAAGAGGCTCAGTGCTGCCAGGAAGTGAGGTGAGGTGGGGTGGGGTGGGGTGGGGTGGGAAGAGGGCGGGTGCCGAGACAAGCAATGGTGTGGATGGGCAGTGTACAACAAACTCCCTGAAGGCTCACAGCTGCTGTGGAGCTGCCTCAGGGAACTTCAGTAGTGTTCAAAGGATATTTCCACACTGAAAATATCACAAACTATCTCTAATGCAATTGCAAATAACTGACAGCAATATTCCTAACTCCTCAACCTTCAAACGTCTTCTAGGCATTTCATCCCATCCTAGATCAAGAATTATGCAAAAACACATTAATACATCAACTTGGTTGATTGGCCCGTGTGCCAAGCATAAAAGCTCACAAGCCATTAAAAATCCTGATTGATTGAGGTTTTCATTGACTTAATTGGAAATTTAATTGTTGGCGGGAATGCTTCCAACTCCTGTACGTGCCCACCAACCGTGATATTGCATGACACGCTGCAAATTTGGGATGTATACCTGTGTTTTCTTGCGTGATTTCGTGCTTGTTCAGGTTGGCTGCACATCTGACTGCGGCACGTAAAATTCCGGCCATTGATTTAATTCAGTGGCCGGGATTTTCTGGTCCCATTGTGGCACAACCTATGCGGGAGGTTTGGCAGCTCAGCCAAACGTTCACTGAGTTTCAGCGGGACTGGACAATCCCAGCAGCAGGCGGGGCTGGAAAATCCCACCTGATGTCTCCGAATTCCTGCACCAGTTAATGTTTCATTGAATCCCAATTTGGATAGAATGTCTATGCATGTAGATTGATGAATGGCTGCTAGGAATTTAGGGGTACTTTGGCACTGCAGGTGGATAGGGGTGGCACTTGCATCCATTCCCAAACCCTGCCATGATCTTGATCAAATTCATCAGTTGGAGTTCCTTACTCCTGTCGGGCAGTCTCCCTGGACTCACGCTACTCTATGCAGGAAACTTGCTATTACTAATCAGTGAAACACAACTGGTGCTGTAGTGGGACACTTGCTGCAGATCTAGAAGGGAGAGCAGTGTTAGAATGTTAAGTTTTATTAGTGTATAATTTTATTTTACCATTTAGAAATGAATGAAAGAATGATTGTGAAGCATTAGCTGCTTATAGTTAGAGCTGTTGTTATCTTCCGTGTCCATATTATGAGTCATCTGCTACATGAACAAAAAAATACATTGTATTGAAATTAAAGGTGAGATGTGGGAGGCCATGAAGCATTATCTGCCTAAGTGAAGTACTAGGAAAATGGCGTTGGATGCATGTTGGCACAGTTCCACTTCTTAGAGTATGACCTAGAGAAAGCACTTAGAGGGAGTCAGGCAAAGACTACAGTCACAGACAGGGAGCGACAACTGGCACGCGTGTTTACAGGCCTTACCTAAACAGGACAAGGTTATATCATTTCTTGCTCCGTTTTGTTAAATACTGCTTAGACACTTGTATGTATTGACATTGGCTTCACTTTTCAAAATAAACAATTTTTGTACCTAATGGTGTTGTGTCTAACCAACTGGACTAAGAAAAGAGGCCTGAAAGTAAGGTTTCTTACAAAATTTGATGAACCAACCAAGAGTGCCTGCTAAGGTAAGTAGATTTTGAGTGATAAAACTCTGATAAAAACGGATAATCCCCGACTAGGGATCTAGATCTCCGACCAGTAATCTAGTAACTATGATTATTAAAACCGAAAGTTAACAGAGAAGAAGTTAGAGAAGCCTTGTATTACAGAGCTAGTATCAGTTTTGATCACTGTAGATGAAGCATTTAAATCAACAACAAAATGGATCCATGGTCAGATAAGTCTCCTGATTTGAAGTCCTATTGCAACAGGATGACATAATTAAATAAAAGAATTGGAACTGTTACTATCATCAGCTGATACTGATATTACAGGAAAGGAAATTGGGTGGTGTGCCTAATCGGCAGATGGTCTGCTTATACCAGTTTACCTGTGTAAAAAGTGAAAATTGAAGGGAGGAAATTATTACTATATATAGCTTATGTTAGCGCTCGGAGATTTGAGGTCAAGTACAAACAAGTTACCACGGAGAGCTAGTGGAAAGAAAAGAAGTTACAGGGATGTGTGAGAAATTGGAGATTTGGCACCTATGATGATTCAGCTACATGTGGGAATTGCGATTACAGTTTTGCACGGTCTCAAAGCACAGCAGGAGAGAGGCCATAATGAGAGAGAGTGAAGACTTGCACCAACACTCAGCAGATGTGCATGCAACTCTGGGGAAGATGGTGAATAGACCCACTAGGGAAACCAACTATACCCAATATGAATTGAAAATTTACAAAATTCAGGGCAAGTTGAGAAGGTGGAATGCTGTGGTGTCTGCAATTAGCTATGGAAATGGGAATTATATGGATTGGTATTCTTTGGGCAGGGAGGCTGCTTGTTATCACAGCCTCAATTGTGAAGATAAGGAGCCTTGGGATTCAATACCAGTTAACATGATAGGAACAAGAATAGCCACTGCTCTTGGCCCTGTTGTCAGAGTCCCCACTGACTCAGTTGCTCAGGAGGAAGTCCCTTTGAGACATGATTCAGAACAAGCCCTGGCTAGAGAGCTGGGACCCATAAAAGGAGATGGCACCCTAAGAATAAACTTGGCACTGGGAAATTTTAAGAAGGCCCAATTAGAATGAAAGACTGCCAGCCTTAAGGCAATTTTATGGATAGCTTTTGAAATGGGGCTATGGGCATACATCAAGTCAGCGAACATGACAGCTGCCATTGGCCACAATGTTGTCTATGGGAAAACTGTTGATCTTCTGGGAATAGGAGATTTCAACTTTATGGTTCCCAATGTGGTGCAAGGACCTTCTGAACACCTGATAGCATTTGGTAACTGATGCCTTCATGAGTAAACACAACCCAAGGTTCTGGTGTCTATGGGTCAACCAGCTCCTAACATTTAGGATAATGTCCTATATCAGAAAATGTTTTTAGCCCAGCTGCAGCCAATAGTCAAGAAAGCATGGGCATATCAGTCTTCAAAAATCACCCCTGTGTGGATATTCATGTTGTGATACTGGAAGTAAGCAAAGCTATTTGAATAGATGTGTATGTATATATACACGCCACAACCGGAACTGATGCAATCACCCATGTGGTATAGCTACTATTCCCAGCTAGAACCACATGTATGGACAGTCTCTCAGTAAAGCACCAAGTACAACATCTCTGCTGATTCTTTGATTGAGTTTGTATTGGTTGAAACACAGATAATGTAACATGGTGACAGTGGTGGATCAACAGCCTATCAAGAAGTGGGAAGCAAGCAGCACAATCTGATTGTAGTTCTTCCAACATGATTAACACAAAAAAAAATTAGAGGTGATCTGAAAGTATTCTGGTTTTTTACCCTGACCAGGCAGAGTAAATTCAGCAGCAACATTAGCCAATGAGACAAGCACAGCAATACTGTAACTCTTTTGAGTACAAACACATTTCCATCTGTTTCAGATGAAATTACATTGTTTCATAGTTTGCCATTGTGAGGTTTGAACTCTTGATCTTGGGGTCACAAACCCAGTACCATAACCACTTGGCTATTTAGGCCAAGCCACCACAGCAATACTGTATTTGGACATGGATTTTTACTCACACCATCGCCACACCTGTGCACCGGTAATCAGCCCCATAACCAGAGGCCCTGCCATCCCTGTAACCTCAAAGCCCTCACTGCATCTGCATAGCTTAGGTTGAGGCTCCAGTCCAGGTTACTGACCATTGCGATCAGCTACCAGTCCACTATTACTATTCGCTCCTTAGGGTGAGCAGCGACAGAAGACAGAGATCATGGTGGTCAGGTACCCAAAAAGAATTGGAAAGTCTCTGATATCCCAGGCAAGTTTAAGCTGTTCTGACAAAGAATAGAGTTATGCCTTTTAGATAACAAGGTTACAGATGCAGAAAGTCCAGCAATCAAAATTAAAATTGCAATGGGCAATGAAGGGCTTCATATGATAAACACTTCCAGTCTATACCAAACCGATCAGAGAGCTCCTGCAAAGCTCTGGTCAATACTGGAAAACCAGCTTAAAATTAAGGTAAATTTCAGAATCCATTGTTTAGAGTTTATGAGGTGTAAAATGAAAATGAATGAAAGCATCAAGGAAGTTGTTAGTAGGTGCAGAGGAAAAGAGTGTGACTTCACAGGTGCAGAGCTCTCTGAGCATATCATGGAATTATTCATTACTTCCACATGAATAGAAGCATTCAAGAAGCATTTGCTCGACAAGTCAACAAAGGGGTGACAAATACCAAAACTGTATCATGTAAGGAGCCCATGTGCTCTTCCAAATCCAACAGTTTGGACTGCAAACTCCTCCCCTGACAATCAGTGGAGCTTTGGTACATAAGGCAAACAGCAGAGAAATTGGTTGAGTTCCATAGATGATGCCTCTTCATCATTACTTAGGCCTGAATTTTTCCCTTGGCAGGCACACATGATCAGCAGTGGGGAAACAGGCTCCTGACCGTGACCGGCCCATGACCGCCATTTCATGCTGCCTGGCCAATTAAGGCCTGCCCAGCATAAAACACGTCATCCCAATGTTTGGGAAGGGCCAGGCAGTGTCGGGGCCTGTTGGGCCCTGGGGCAAATGGCGAACCAGCGGGCAGTTTAAAATTGGCAGAGGAGACTCCCTGAAGGCTACCAGGGGAGAATCATTCTGTGTTCTGGAGACTGAAGCAATGGCTTTAACAGCAGCTGGCAGGTCGGGTGGGCACTTGGCCCCCTCTTTTTCAGATGAGGTCCTTGTGGAGGATGTGGGTGTTAAGCAGGACACCCTTGTTCCCAGGGAAGGCAGGAGGAGGCCACCGTATCAGAGTAAAAAAGAATGGGAGGAGATGGCAGCTGATGAGGCACACATAGGTACAGTGCCACAAAAGGTTTAATGACCTGCTGCGCTCAGCATGGGTGAGTACCATGTTTGCATGGATCAGTGTGGAGAAGTGTTAAGAGCTGACCATTCACTTGTGGAGCTCAGAGGCATTAGAGTCTGAGTGCCAACTGACAATGACACTGAAGCTGGCCAAGGGGTTGAGCCCTGGCTGCTTGGACTGAGTGCCTCGCGGCTTGAAGGCCATGGCTCGCATGTGCCCTGCAAGGTGTTCCTCAGGTGCGGCTGGGCCAGGCTGCAATGGTGAGGCAGGTAGAGACTGGACTTATCAATGCTCCTTTGTCCTTTCAGGGGAAGAGGAGCCAAAGCAACATAGAGAGGTCAAAGGCAGGTGGAGGGCCCCGATACCTCCTAATCATTACCAGGTTTGAAATGGACACTTTGGAGCTGGAGAGCTGCCACCCACCTCAGTCAGCCGGTCGTTGAGATGCAGGGGTCTCTGATGAATGTAAGGGTGCAGTGCACAGAGGTGAGAGGGTCAAACTATGCAAACCTTCTTATGCAGTCTCATCATTAATGGGAGCC
Organism: Carcharodon carcharias; assembly: GCF_017639515.1. Lineage (NCBI taxonomy): Eukaryota > Metazoa > Chordata > Chondrichthyes > Lamniformes > Lamnidae > Carcharodon > Carcharodon carcharias. Next base: position 132,246,894 of record NC_054477.1, on the reverse strand, counting down.
TCAAACTTGGAGCTCCCATTGATCATTGAAAGACAATGGCACCATGATGCAGACCTCCATTGTCTCACCAGGGCACCTGGCATGCACAGTGACAGTTTGATGACTTAAACTAATGATATGTCATTGTTCTCCCTTCGATTCGCCAGCATGCAGTCGTATGCAGGAACCTGAAGAGCCATCCTTAACGCAAGAGGCCCACCGGGCTTCAGCTGCACCTGTGTCACACCCAATCTCTGAACCAGGCACCAGAGCAGATACCAGCACCTTGGTGGGTGTTAGATCATCAGCTACAACGTCAGTGCACATTGGTGAAAGCACTTCACACACGCTTGAGGAACAGGCGGAGAGAGTACGCAGAGCGCCGACACTCGGAGGATTGCTGGAGACCAGGGTGATTGCTGAGTCGAAGGCAGATGATGAGCCTGTATAGTCATCCATTAGATGGCTGATGTTAGACATCCAGTAAGATGTGCGGGAGGATCTGGTGGAGATCCATGAGGGTATGTGAGCCCTGGTCTCTGTCATGGAGGTGTCCAGGTGGAGCATGAGCACTGCGTTGACCCTCATGACCGAGCACACTACCTCCTCCATTGACACAGTGGCGACTCTCATAGAGAGGCAGCTCTAGAGACAGAATCAAGGGTTCCTGCGGTTGCACTCGGACTTGCAAGCCCTCACACAGGCAATGACCTCAGGTTGTCAGTGCCAGTGTGGGAGTTGGATGAGGCATCCAGTATCCCAGCTACTGCTCGTCCATCAATGGCGAGTAGGGAGGTCCAGAGCAACCTCACATTGACACACAACCTGCTGGGTGATGGCAGCAGCTCCTTCACCCCTCTGCCAGTGGCCATGGCATTTGATGAGGCTGCGATGACTGGGGAAATGCCTGCTGTGGCACTGGCCGCCTCCTCCCACCCATGGCCAGCACAGACTCCACTGGCCAGAGGACCACCGCCAAGGTCATCAAGGCCAACAAGACAGCAAAGTCAGCAGGCTGAATCCAATGCTGCTGCCAGCAAGGAGGGGGGGAGGGGGGGTGGAGGGTTGGAGGGGGGTGGGGGCACTAAGACGCAGCATCATAAATGTCAGTTTAAGGCACCATAAGCAAAAGACAGACTGTTCACAGGTGATCTCCTGTTTTGCCATGTTTTGTTTATATGTTTACTGCTGCGGCATTAATACCAGATATGGTAATGTTTATTTCTTTTGAGTGTCAAAATTATATAAATTTTGCTTTTGTCTTAATGGCCTGAGCATACTACACCCTTTATTCTGGTGTGGGTTGCGTCAATATCCAATGCTGGACATGAATGGCTCTGAAGCTAATTGCACAGGCACTGAATGGACTTTGGGTTTAAATAAGAAGGTCATTTCAGACATCCCGGGAGGGAGGCTGCAGCCCTGGCATGAGGTGGAAGATGATCTTTGGCAGCCTAGCTGAAGGAGCATTGGATCATGGCATCCCTGCCTCCCTGAAGGATACATAGGTCTACCTCCATGCCCTCAGCTTTCTCCTCACTGTACTCCTCTTCTGACTCACAGCTGGATTCATCCTCTATGGCCTGTGGAGCTGCCTCAAGATCCTCTTCCTCCGGTGGGACCCCTTGCAGGTGCCAAATTGTGAGAGTGCCGCATACACTATCAGTGACACCCAGTCTTGGGATTATGTAGTGCTCCGCCTGAATGGTCCAGGCATCGGAAGCACATCTTCAGAAGACCTATGGTCCTCTCTATCACAGCCCTTGTGGAGGCATTATAACACTATACTGCCTCTGTTCTTGTGTGGTGGAGAGGTGTCTTAAGCCACCTTTTCAATGGATAGCCCTTGCCACCCAGCAGCCATCCATCCAATTGGGCTAGAGCACTGAATAGTCTTGGCACCTGGGACTATCTGAGGGCATAGGCATCATGGGAGCTGCCAAGGTACCTTGCACAAACTTGCAGAATCTGCATCTTGTGGGCACATACTATCCAGACAAGTGGAATCCCTTCCTGTTGACGAAGGCACCCAGCCGACCCACTGGCACCTTGATGGCCACACAGGTATGCATTTGATTGCACCCTGGATGCCAGGGAACCCAGCAGTTGCTGAAAACCCTCTGGCTCACTCAGCCTGGCTGGCCTCATCCATACAGAAATGAATAGGTGTCAGTACTCACCTGAACAGAGCTTCTGTGGATAGCTGATTGGGAGATTCCACAAAGATCCACCATTGACCCCTGGAAATAGCCGGATCATAGAAGATGAAGGCCACTGTGATCTTCAGAGCCACTGGCATGGGGTGTCCCAGGCCCAATTATTTGACAAATGGAGGTCACTGTCTCCCTGGAGAGGTGGAACCTCCTTTGGCATTGCATCTCGGATATATTGCAGTAGCTGCATCACTGCCTGTAAACCCTGGCAGCAGGATAATGGCGTGTTCTGCAGCCACTTACACCTTGGACCACCTGCTAGTCCTGCATCCCTTGTGCCTGTGCCTCTCCTCCCACTGGCCGCAACCCTGGAAGCTGCATTGGGACACCTGGCCTCCTCTCCCTTCTGCCCCTCTCTTCCTCCTCAGAGGAGGTGCCTCCAGCGGATACCACAATCCCCATTACCAGGGTTACAGAAGGCTGTCTGGTATCTGGAAGGGTCATCACGGTCAAAATTCTCCAGGGGCTTTGGAGGCACCAATGAGCCCTGAAATGAAACCTGGAAATTCTAAGAATGAAGCTCAGAACAGAGATGAAGCTGTCACAGTTCAAATTAGCAACCAGCAGCAAACTATCTCCTAAATTCCCCACTACTCACAATGCCAATGCTGCTGACCCTTTTTATCACACCCTTGGATGAGGTTTTTCAAAAACTGGCCTGCCCACTTGTCCATTTTGCCCGTGCGATGAACGCAAAATCGCACGGACAATGTAAAATCGCGTACATTTGCCTTTTTTATGGCCTTAAGTGGATTTTTAATTGATGGCGACCTGAAGATTGTTCTTGTGATTTCACGCCCGATCGGGTCGGGTGCACGCCCACCCTGAACTATGGCGAGACAGTCAGGAGTGACATCATACTCATGACTTGGTTATATTTGCTTCATTGGAACCCTAACGTTTGGGGAAGAAAGTGACAGAGCAGTACATTATTTTTATATTCTCACAGCCTTTTGAGTTACCTGTTATCATTTTCCTAAATATATTTTTTGTTCTGTTTGTTTTGCTTTGTGAAGGGAACAACAATCTTGGTGACAACTTCTAAAATGGAATAAGGTATCTCAAGTAGGAAGCCCACTCTCTTGGGGGAGGCAGTGCTAGTGTAAAAGTGGCTGAAAATGTGCCAACATGATCTGACAATGGATTATGCTTCTATTGCTGAAATGCAAAATAATTCTGTAACATTTGCAATAAAGTGGCACTTCTAAGCAGTTTACTTTGATTTTTTTGACCAAACAAAAGCTGCAAAATATAAGTTCCAAACTTTTAACTCAGAAAAAACATGACGGTAAAAAGCAGTACTCATAATTCTCACAGTGGAACATAATGGCCCAGATTTTGTTGGAATGAGACATGGCACAATGTATTCTATTAGATGTTTTCCAGGCTGTTTTGCTTGGAAATATTATGCCATGTAAGTTGCTGGGAGTGCAAGCTAATAACTCACAGGGACAACAGTGCATCTGGAACCACAGTGAAGGCAGCACCAACAGCCTCGCTTCTTAGCCAACGAGAATTCGGAATTAAGAAACAAACGGAGGAATTATAGAAAAAGGAGGATGCATTATAGAGTCAAATCAGGTACAGAAAGAGAAATAAAGTTGGATTGAGAGAGAGAATAAAGAGTCAAAAAAAGAAAAGTAGCAACAACTTACTAGCTGCTGGAATAAAATTCCACAGTCTTTAGTGGGGGGCAGCAGCAAAATGGCAATGTACTCCAGAGCACTCCAGAACCAGGACTAATGCTTTGTAAATATGAGTTCAAATGCCAACACAGCATGTGGGGGAATTTAAATTTAATTATCTAATAAACCTGGAGGGAAAAAGCTAGTCTCAATCATAATGATTAGGTTTTTACAGGGGCTCAAGGAACAAACTGGATGTGGGGATCAAAAATTTAGGAAGGAGGATGGTGGGGGTGCCATGCTTGCTGCTGCTGGAATTTTATCAGCAGAGAAGAAGGTGGCAGAAGGCCTGGGCTGAGGTCAATTTGGGTACTCGAGTGACAAATTCAGGGCCACTTAAGGACTCCTTCCTGCAACCGTTGCCTGCTGATCAGGTACCTTTTGGCCCATGGATGCCTTCCTCTTCAGTAGCAAGAACTTCTCCCTCTGTATGCCCTCTGCCTTCACAAGCAAAACACCACCCCCCATGCTGGGGCTTGCCTGACTCGCCCCAGCAATCCTGACCCCACTTCATTGAGTTCCAGGGTCTCCTCCATCATTGCTACTGCTGCAACCCCAACAGTAGCCATCGCTCCCTGTGGCGCTGCTGGGACTGAATAGCCACTGGACCGCTGACTCTTGCGGGTGAGACCTCATTGGTTAAAGGGACAGGAGCCCCAATGGCTGGCAGTTAATTACCTGCTGCATGTAAAATCCTGTTGGGGCTCCCAGAACTGATCGAGGCAGGGTTGGCCCTGATTTTAGAGCTGGTGGACAGGACCACCAACAGCCCAATGAGTCCTGGCCAATGATCATGAAACTACCACATTGTCATACAAACTTACCTACTTCACTAATGCCCTTCAGGGAAAGAAACCTGCCGGACTCACCCAATTTAGCCTACATGTGACTGCAGGCCCATAGTAATGCTGCCCACGAAAATGGCCTAGCAAGCCACTCAGTGATATCAAACCACAATAGAAAAACTGAATAAGAATAAAACCAGATGGACTATCTGGTTTCCACCAAGGCATCGAAAACAACAAAGGCACACCCTGCCCAACTGATTCTGCAAAGTCCTCTCCCCTAACATTTGGGGACATGTGCTGAATTTGGGAGAGTTGTCCTACGGACTAGTCAAGCAGCAGCCTGACCTAGTCATATTCACCAAATCATACCTTCAAACCAATTTCTCAGACTCCTCCATCACCATGCCGGGGCATATCTTGTCTTACAGGCAGGATAGATTCAGCAGAGGCAATGGCAGAAAGACATACAGTGCAGATGGAGTTGCCCTGAGAATTCTCAACAAACACTTTGGTCCCCTTAAGACTCATGACATCAGGCTAAATGTGGGCAATGAAACCTCCTTCTAATTATCACCTACCACCCTTCCTCAGCTGATGAATCAATACACCTCCATGTTGAACACCACTTGGAAGGAACACTGAGGGTAGCAAGGGCACAAAATGTACTCTGGATGGAGTACTTCAATGCCCATCGTGACTTGATGGCACCATTACTGACCAAGCAGGCTGAGTCTTGAAACATAGAAAATAGGAGCAGGAGGAGATCATTCAGCTTTGAGCCTGCTCTGCTATTCAATATGATCATGGCTGATCCTCTATCTCAACGTCATACTCCCACTCTCTCCCCATAGCCCTTGATGCTTTAGGGAGCAGAAACTTATCTATTTCCTTGTTAAATATATTCAGTGACTTGGCCTCCGCAGCCTTCTGTGGTAGAGAATTCCACAGGTTCTCCACCCTCTGAGTGAAGAGGTTTCTCTTCATCTCAGTCCTAAATGGCCTACCCCATATCCTGAGACTGTGACCCCTTGTTCTAGACCCTCCCAGCCAGAGGAAATATCATCCCTGTGTCCAGTCTGTCCATCCCTGTCAGAATTTTATATGTTTCAAAGACATCCCCTCTTATTCTTCTAAACTCCAGTGAATACAGGCCTAGTCATTCCAATCTTTCCTCATATGACAATCCTGCCATCCCAGGAACCAGTCTGGTGAACCTTTGCTACAATCTCTCTATGGCAAGTATATCCTTTCTTAGGTAAGGAGACCAAAACTGCACACAATGCTACAGGTGTGGTCTCACCAATGCCCTGTACAGCCACAGTAAGACATCCTTGCTCCAATACTCAAGTTATTTCACAGTGAAGGCCAACATACCATTTGCCTCTTAACTGCTTCCTGCACCTGCATGCTAGACCCTTGGTTCTCTAGCATTTCTGAGAAGTTATTTGTGTCTTCCTCTGTGAAGACAGAACTAAAGTTGTTGTTTAATTGCTCTGCCATGTCCCTTTTCTCAATTATAAATTCTCCCATTTCAGACTGTTAGAGACCCACATTTGTCTTCACTAATCTTTTTCTTTTTACATACCTGTCAAGTTTTTACAGTCTGCTTTTATGTTCCTTGCAAGTTTACTCTTATACTCTAATTTTCCCCTTTTAATTAATCTCTTGTTCCTCCTTTGTTGAATTCTAAACTTTTCCCAATCTTCAGCCTTGCTACTTTTTCTAGCAACTCTCCTCTTTGCATCTAATGCTATCCTTAATTTCTTTTGTTAGCCATGGTTCGGCTGCTTTTCATGTTGTGTTTTTGTGCCAGAAAGGAAAGTATAACTTTTGCAATGCATACATACATTCCTTAAATATTAGCTATTGCCTATCCACTGTCATGCCTTTTAATGAAGTTCCCCAATCTATCTTAGCCAATTCACGTCTCATACCTTCGTAGTTACCTTTGTAAGATTTAGGACTCTAGTTTCGGATGTGATTACTTCACTTTCCATCCTAATGAAGAATTCTATCATGTTATGGTCACTGTTCCCTAAAGGACCTCGCACACCAAGATTATTAATTCACCCCTTTTCATTGCACAGTTCAATATCTAGGACAGCCTGTTCTCTAGGCAGTTCCTCGACATACTGATCTAAAAAGACATTTCGTACAGACTCCAGGATTTTAGCCGCCACAGTATTATTGCTAATTTGGTTTGCCCAGTCAATTCGTAGATTAAAATCACCCATGTTTACTGTATCACCCTTGTTTCATGCATCTCTAATTTCTTACTTAATGCCATCCCCTGCCTTACCACTACTGTTTGGAGGCCAATGAACAACTCTCACTAATGTTTTCCACCCTTTGTTGCTTCTTAGCTCTACCCAGACTGATTCTGCATCTAGATCTTCTGAGCCAATATCCCCTCTTCCTATCGCACTCATTTCATTCTTAACTAACGATGCCATGCCACCTCCTTTTTCTTTTTGCCTGTCCTTCCTAAATATCAAGAAGTCTTGGCTATTGAGTTCCCAGCCTTGGTCACCCTGCAGCCATGTCTCCGTAATCACAATCATATTGTACTTGGTTACATCCATTTGCGCTGTTAATTCATCTATCTTATTGCAATTGCTCCATGCATTCAGATGCAATGCATTTAGAGTTGTCTTTTTTTAACATTTTACACATTTTTTTGTACAATGGCCCTATTTGTTGCTAGCCCTTGTTTCCTCTGCCTTCCACTTTTGCCTTCTACTTTTCTGCCTTTCATTCCTATCTTTGTTTCCCTCGCTTGTGTCTCCCCACTCAGCTTCCCATGCCCCTGCCAGTCTAGCTTCAACCTTCCCCCACAGTACTAGTGAATATCCCTGTGAGGATATTGGTCCTGGTCCTTCTGGGGTGCAACCCGTCCAGCTTGTACAGGTACCATCTTCCCCAGAATCAGTCACAATGCTACAGGAATCTAATTTAATCCCGCCTACTCCATCTCTCCAGCCATGCATTCATGTGGTCTATTCTCCTATTCCTCATCTCGCTAGCATGTGACACTGGATGTAAGCCTGAGATTGCTACCTTTGAGGTCCTGCTTTTTAATTTATTTCCCAGCTCCCTATATTCTGACCTCATCCCTCTTTTTACCTATATCATTGGTATTGATATGGACCATGACCTCTGGCTGTTCACTCTCCCTCTTCAGAATGTCCTGCAGCCGTTCAGTGACATCCTGGGGCCTGGAACCGGGGAGGCAATATACCATCCTGGTGTCACCTCTGTGGCTGCAGAAACATCTATCTGTTCCCCTTCAGAAAGAGTTCCCTATTACTACTGATCTCCCATTCTTCTTGCTCCCTCACTGTGCAGCTGAGTCACTCGTGATGCCACGGACTTGGGTCTGGCTGCATTCCCCTGAGAAACCATCTCCCCCAGCAGTATCCAAAACAGAAAATCTGCTAGAGAGGGAGATGGATCCAAGGCAATACAGCACTAGATGACTAGTGCCTATACTCTGCCTGGCAGTCACCCATTCCCTTTCTGCCTGTGGACTCATTGGCAGAATTTTCTGTGCCCATTCTGTGCGACGGTGTCGGGTGTGTTCAGCGATGTGAGGGAACAATATGGCCAGAAGGCCAAAAATCGGTTTCATGATGTCGTGAAACCAGCTTGCGATTGTCCACTCAACCAAGCGAACAAGGAGCTCATCAGAGCAAGGAGCCATAGGCAGGGAGACATTGTTGAGAGTTTATTTACAATAGTGAACATTATGTACAAGTGAGTAACGCCCGTGCCCAGGCTGTACAATCTTCTTAACCTTCCTAAACCTGCCTCTATGTCTTGGTGCTCACTGGACATCCACAGTGGAGGTGGAGGCAACCTGCTGATCACTAGGCCCTGTCTGCGATGACTTTGGCAGGCATCATCTGGAGGGCTGAAACCTGGAGGGCCCCGGCAGGCATTCGGTGTCCTGCTGTATGGCAGTAGCATACTCCTCGGCTTGGAGCTGGATCTGCTGAGGTCACAGGAAGAGGGGATTCGAATGGTCCGGACACTCCTGGAATCACCTGGGTGAATGGCCCCGAGGGGGGGTACACCTGCTGATCCTCCTCCCTATGGGTGCCAACAGCCCCTGGCTGACTCCTTGAGGAGAAGGAGTAGCCGGAGTGAGATCAGGCTGCCCCACACACCTCTAACATACACACTGTTGGAAGCCAAGCATGGCATCGGCGATGGAGTTCGGCCTGCACAGAAGTGCAGGAGCGACCTCCTTGGCCAAGGTCTCCATGGTGGCCTCCATCCTACCAGTGTTGACCTCGGTGCATTGGCATGCTGGCACTATCACCTCAGTCAGAAGGTGGACAGACTCTTCCATTGTGCCTTGCAATCTGAGGAGTACAGCAGACTACCCGATGTTCCCTAGCTTGCTTTTGCAGCTCCTGCAACTGTGCCATGACCGAGTCCAGAGGCTCATCATCTGACTTGGACTCAGCAAATTTCTGGCCTCCAGCAGTCCTCAGAGTGCCGGTCACCTGGGAAGTCCCTGCCTTCACCTGCTATGGATCAGAAAGTGTGATGTGCTCACCAGATTATGATCCCGAGGTTACTCTAAAGCTAAGTCCCACCGAGGAGTGTGCCTCTGCGCTGGTGGAGGGTGTCGTTGAGCGCTGTGACGGGACTTCAGGGAGGGTGCCTTCAGGTTCCTCTTCAGAGGTTTCTTCAGAGCTTGATTGGAGACTCTGGGCCGTGGACTCCGCTGGCTGTTTGGTAGCTGTGCCTGCAACAACAGGGAGAAATTAGTAGTGCATAGCAGTGGCCTGTGAGAAAAGACACTTCACTCACAGCATGGTTGTAGAGTGGATTTTGCACCACTAGATCCTCACTTGGTAGAGCACCGCCGACCTTGCCATCAGCACAGAAATGGCCCAGATCCTCGCCGGCCAGCTGGATGGCCATGTTTTCAAAGTCCGTGAGGACCCTGATTTCAGGCATTCCCCCAACGGTCTGTGACCTTTCCCTCTTGTTGTGTGCCCAATTATCCTTCATGAATAAAGATGGAGAGAGTGTAAGAAAGACGCCTGCCAGGCCAGATGATAAGTGTGGCTGATAAGTGGTCTCATGGACTGGATGAGGACAATGAAGGTGTGTGTAAGAGAGAGTGAATGGTGATGTCCCTTGAACTGGCAGTGACTGAGGAGCCTGTGGATGTGTGATGGATTTGTGAGTGTACATGTTGAGAGTGATGAGAAGAGTGGCTTACCCTGGCAGAACGAAAGAGATCGTTAATCCTCTTGCGGCACTGGGTGGTTATCCCCTTTTGCAGGACATTGGCACTGACCACTGCTACCACCACCTCCCAAGCCTGATTGTTGATGTTGCTGCCCATCCTGTGGCCAGATCTGGGGTCAAGGACATCATGGGTGGGCCTCCACTGCGTCCAAAAGTCACACGAGGGATGCATCATTGAACCCAGGAGCTGCAATCTTTTTGCCTTTCAGGGTCATTTCTTCCATGCAGCAGTTCTGGGCTGGAAGCACTGAGAGGTGTACATATGGCTGTACTTTAAACATAGTGCCCGACATGATGAGGCAGCAAAGTGATGGCGTGGCAGGTGAATGAGAGCCCGCCCGTCATCAAAACAGTTATTTCCCAGGAATGAATAATTAACGTGGCGAGATTGGGGTGATATGGTGTGAGAAGCTGCCATTGTGGCCGCCTTGTAAAATGCTGTTTTTCCTGCCTGCTACTTTGTGCAAATCTGGGATGATTTCGCCCTTTACCTGTGGTGTGACCACCTTACTGTACGTACTACCCCCAAAGATTTCATCCTTACTGAGGCTCCACAGTGACTCCAGCCACTGTTCCAGCTCTGAAATGCAGATTTTGGGTAGCTACAGCTGGAGATATTTCTTGCATGTATTGTCACTCAGTGTCCCTGACTTCACACATTACACATGATGAGCATTTCACTTATCTGGGCTGCCCTTCTATGACTTACCCTTAAATTAAACCCTTTACTTTTACTTCCCCTAATTTAAAGAATATTAAAGACAGCAGAAATACTCACCAGGCTCTACTTACCAAGGTTGCTGCTCTTCTAACTGGGAAAAGTTAGAAAATGCAAGGATCTCTCCTTCCCTCTTCCCCAAACTCCCTCTATCACCAAACTCCAACTTAAGCACTCTGATACAGCCCAAAGCAGCACTCCAGTGCAGACAAGAACAGCACTGTAGATGGTTTGCTTTTATGCTGTCTGAATCTGGCTTCTGAAAACCTGTTTATGCCAGTTAACTAATTTACTAGCTGCAGCTGCCAGCAGAGCCTGTATAAGCCCTCTTTTAAAGCTGGACTAAAACTCATCTTCTCCCAACCCAAAGAGCAACTTTTAGATGGTTGCTAAATAGAAGAAATATTACGCTCTAGATGGAAATTAACCCTTAAAAGCCCGTCTCTCACCAAACTCTAACTTAAGCACTCTAATGCAGCCCAAACCAGCTTTTAAGTGAAGGAACTACCTGTCAAACTGGACCTGCAGCATGTGTTGAGGGAATCAATAAAAGGGATATACATACTTGACCTCATTCTTATCAAGCTCCCTGATGCAGATGCATCTGCCCATGATAGCACTGGTGGGGGTGGCCACTGCAAAGTTCTTCTAGAGACAAAGTACCATCTTCACACTGAGAGCACGATCATCGTGCTAAATGGGATAAATTCAGAATAGATCTAACAGCTTACACAGGGCATACATGGGGCACTATGGACATCAGCAGCAGAATTGTATTCAAACAAAATCTGAGAACACTTTGCTCATAGTAAGCCTCATTCTACCATTACCATCAAGCCGACAGACCAAACCTGGTTCAATGGACACTGCAGGAAAACATGTCACAAGCAGCACCAGATATAAGTAGAAATGAGGTGTCAACCTGGTGAAACTACAACACAGGAAGACAAGCATGATAAACAAGGGAAACAGCTTGTTATAGACAGAACTAAGTAATCCTACAACCTAAGCTCAGGAGCCTTGCCACATCCAGTTGTGAATAGTGAACAATTAAACAGCTAACCAGAGAAGTCTCTATGACCATCCCTTTCCTCAATGATGGAACAGCCCAGCAGGTCTTTGTAAAAGACAAGACTTAAACATTTGCAACCATCTTCAGCTAGAAGTGCTGAGTTGATGATCTGTCTCAACATCCTTCTAAGGGCACCAGCATCATTGATGTCAGCCAAAAACCAATTTTGATTCACGTTACTTGATATCAAGAAATGCACTGAATAAAACAAAAACTATGGACCCTGATAACATCCTGACTGTAATACTGAAGGCATGTACTCCAGAATTAGCTGCACCCCTAGCCAAGGTATTCTAGCTTGGAGGAGGCAGTGGTGTAGTGGTAATGTAACTGGACTAGTAACCCAGAAACCCAGGCAAATGCTCTGGTGACCTGGGTCCAAATCCCACCATGGCAACTGGTGGCATTCAAATTAAATTAATAAATCTGAAATTAAAAGCTAGTTCAATGCTGACCACAAACCCTTTTGTCAGTTGTCATAAAAACACACCTGGTTCACTAATGTCCTTTAGGGAAGGAAATTTGCTGTCATATGGCCTACATATGAATCCAAACCCACAACAATGCAGATTGACTCTTAAATGTCCTCTAAAATGGCCTAGCAAGCCATTCCGTTGAATCAAACCACCCCAAAGTCTAAAAAAGGAACGAAAACCAGAAGAACCACCAGGCATCGACCCAGGCACCAGAAACAACAATGGCACAACCAGCCATGTCGACCCTGCAAAATCCTCTCTACTAACATCTGGAGGCTTGTGCCAAAATTTGTAGAGCTATCCCACAGACTCGTCAAGCATCTGCTTAACACGGTGATACTCACAGAATCATACATTACAGACATTGTTCCAGACACCACAATAACCATCCCTGGGTAATATCCTGCCCCACCGACAGGGCAGCCCCCCTGAGGTGGCAGCACAGTGGTATACACTCAGGAAGGACTTGCCCTGGGAGTCCTCGACATTGACTCTGGATCTCATGAAGTCTCGTGACACCAGGTCAAACATGGGCAAACCTCCTGCTGGTTACCACCTACGGTACCCAACTCAGCTGATGAATCAGTACTCCTCCGTGTTGAACATCACTTGGAGGAAGCACTGAGGATGTCAACAACACAGAATTTACCCTGGATGGGGGGCATCAATATGCATCACCAGGAGAGGCTCGGTAGCACCACTACTGACTATGCTGGCCAAGCCCAAAAGGACATGACTGCCAAACTGGGTCTTTGGCAGGTGGTGAGGGAACCAACAAGAGGGAAAAACATACTTGAACTCATCCTCACCAATCTACCTGCTACAGATGCATCTGTTCATGACAATATCAGTAGGAGTGACCGCCGCACAATCGCTGTGGAGACCAAGTCTTGTCTTCACACTGACGATACCCTCTATCATGTTGTGTGTCACTACCACTGTGCTAAATGGGATAGATTTTGAACAGATCTAGCAACTCAATACTGGGCATTCATAAGGTGCTTTGAGCTATCTAAACAACAGAATTGTACTCAATCATAATCTGTAAACTCATGGCTCAGCATATACCCCCCATCTCGGCCCCTTCCTGAGGTCCCCAGCATCATTGGTGCCTCCAGAACTAGCCACGCTGTTCCACTACAGTAACAGCACTGACATTTACCTGGCAATTTTTGAAATTGCCCAGTTATGTCCTGTACACAAAAAGCAGGACAAATCCAACCCAGGAAATTACCGCTCCACAGTCTACTATTGATCATCAGTAAAGTGATGGAAGGGCTCACAACAGTGCTATCAAGAGGCACTTGCTTAGCAATAACCTGTTCATTGATGCTCAGTTTGGGTTCTGCCAGGACCACTTAGCTCCTGATGTCATTACAGGCTTGGTCCAAACATGGGCAAAAGAACTCAACTCAAGCCGCGAGGTGAGAGTGACTGTCCTTGACATTAAGGCAGCATATGAGCAGGTATGGCCCTAGCAAAATTGGAGTCAATGGGAATCAGGGGAAAACTCTCCGCTGGTTGGGGTAATTCCTAGCACAAAGAAAGATGGTTGCGGTTGTTAGATGTTATGATGCAGCAGATGATGTGTGCCAGGTGGATCAAAGCCAAGAAGGAAATTTGATCACGCAGTCACTATGATTGTGCCATTTGTATTTATTTCGAGATGCATGCGCTGAATTCAGTAGGAATCAGTCCACTCAGACTTCAGAGATCTTTTAGAAAACTAAATTAAACATGTATTAACAAAAGAAAAGATTCTAAGCACATACGCAGGTCTACAAATTGCTACTATAATAACTCCTAAAGCCTCTAATTAATCTGGTTTCCAGTTACACCCCCATTAAGGCAATGGTAAAAAAAATAGATCCAGGCAAGTCAACACAATACCCCAGAAAGTAGAATTCAAAGTGGCTTTTCCCAGCTTCAGTTTCTCTAGACAGAAGCTTAATGCATAAATACTGAAGGCTTTTCACACTTTTAATAGGTCTTACAATGTCTTCCCTGACACATAGCCTCTTCTCCTTTATACATGATTCTCCCTTTTTAATGTAAATCCCATTATTCTGGTATGTCTTTGGAACTTTACCTTTCTCATGATATAAATCTTATCATGGTGCTAATATCTGTAAACTTTGGGAAAAATAAATACACTGCTTGGCTTAGCTTCTCTGGCTAAGTATAACATCCTACCATCTCTTTGAAGTTTAAACTACCATAATTTATCTAAAAATGCAAATTTTCCTCACCCCACATTCTAAAACTTCAGCTATGTTTACTTATTTTGCATTTCAAACATAGCTTCTTTTGATGAGTCAAAGCCTCCAGACCAGCTGTCTCCAATTCAATTAAATCACTCCCTCCGCCCCACCAAACACACACACGCACACACGCATACACACAGATAAACCACCCAAACCCCACTATTATTCTATTTTTACAATAAATCACAATGATATTATGACAATTATTATACTTTTGTGAAATAGAGTTCAGCCATCTCAATCATGGGACATGGCTGCATGAGTTTCTCAGTGTAATGTCCTAGGCTGAACCATCTTCAGCTGCTTCATCAATAACCTTCCTTCCATCATAAGGTCAGAAGTAGGGGATATTCACCGATGATTGCACAATGTTCAGCAACATTTGCAACTCTTCAGTTCCTTGTTCAAAGGCAGCAAGACCTGGACAATATCCAGGCTTGGGTTGACAAGTGGCAAGTAACATTCATGACACATAAGCGCCAGACAATGACCATCTTCCACAAGAGAGAATCTAACCATCACCCCTTGACATTCGATGGCATTGCCATTGCTGAATACCCCACTATCAATATCCTGGGGGTCACCAGAAACTGAACTGGACCAGCCATATAAACACTGGCTACAAGAGCAAGTTAGAGGCTGGGAATTCTGCAGCAGCAAGCACTGCACCTCCTGACTCCCCAAAGCCTATCCACCATCTACAAGAAGTGTGATGGAATATGCTCCACTTGCTTAGACAAGTACAGCTCCAGCAACACTCAAGAAGCTCAACACCATTGAGGGAAAAGCAGCCCAAATGATTGGCACCCCATCCATCACATTCAACATGCACTCCCTCCGCCACTGATGCACTGTGGCAGCAGTGTGTACCATTTACAAGATGTACTGTAGCAACTCACCAAGGCTTCTTCGACCTCTACCACCTAGAAGGACAAGGGAAGAACATTCATGGGAACATCACCCTCCAATTCCCTTCCAAATCACACACCTTTCTAACTTGGAACTATATCACTGTCCCTCCACTGTTACCTGGTTAAAATCCTGGAATTGCCTTTCTAACAGCACTGTGGGTGTTCCAACAAAAAATGGACTGAAGCGTTCATCAAGGCAGCAAATCACCACGTTCTCAAGGGCAATTCGGGATGGTCAATAAATGCTGATCCAGCCAGCGACAGCAACATCCCAGAATCAAATATTTTAAAAAAGCTACAATACTGGCATCTATCTGACACTGGAAAATCTCCCCCAGTTCTCTGTTGACTTCAATTTTACTAAGGCTCCTTGGTGCCACAATACGACAAATGCTGCCTTGATGTCAAGGACCACTTCTTTCACCTCACCTTTGGAATTCAGTACTTTTAACCAGGTTTGATTGAGTTGTTGCTGAGCATGTGCCACTAGTGGCACTACTGAGCCACTCTTGGTGATGATCATTTGAAGTTCTATGCCCTTTCCACCCTCATTTCTTCCTCCAAGTGGTTTTCAACATAGAGGAGCAAATGGAGGATGGTACGTGGTGATCAGCAGGAGGTTTCCTTGCTCATGAAGGCCATGATACCTGATGCCATGGTACTTCATGGGTTCAGAGTTGATGATAAGGACTCCCAGGGCAACTCCTTCCTGGCTGTATATCGCTGTGCCACTACCACTGCTGGTGGGACAGGACATACTCGGGGATGGTGATGATGGTGTCTGGGACATTATCTGTCAGATATGATTCTGTGAGGATGACTATGTCAGGCTGTTGCTTGACTAGTCTGTGACACAGCTCTCCCACTTTTGGCACTAGCCCCCAGATGTTAGTAAGGAGGACTTTGCAGGGTTGACAGGGCTGAGTTTGCCGTTGTTGTTTCTGGTGCCTAGGTCGATGCCATGTGGTCCGTCTGGTTTCATTCCTTTTCTGAGACTGTGTAGCAGTTTGATACAACTAAATATCTTTCTTGGCCATTTCAGATGGAAGTTATGGGTCAACAACATTGTTGTGGGTCTGGAGTTACATGTAGGCTAGACCAGGTAAGATTTCCTTCCCTAAAGGGAATTAGTGAAATAGATGGGTTTTTACAACAATCAACAATGGTCATTTAGGCTTTTAATTGCAGATTTTTATTGAATGCAAATTCCAAAATCTGCTGTGGTGGGATCCAAACCTGGGTCCACCAGAGCATTAGCCTAGGTTCTGGAGTACTAGTCGAGGGACAATGCCACTATGCTATTTACCCTGTTTCTTCTTGCATAGGATATATGTGGGCATTGACATTACATATTGTGGTGGAATGCAATTCTGTTGCTACTGATGCCTCACAATACCTCCTGGGTGCCCAGTTTTGTGTAGCTAGAACTCTTTTTAATCTATGCCACTTAACATAGTGGCAATGTTACAGTGGTTACCCCTAGCAATACTGTTATCAATTGCATCTACAACAGATAGGTTGCTGAGGGCAAGTTGAAATATGGTTTTTCCTTGTGTATGCCCTCTCACAAACTCGCAAGTCAGATCTAGCAGTTATGTCACCCAGGACTCATCCAGCTCAGCTGGTACTACCAAGATACTCTTGGTGATGGAACTGAGGCTCTGAACCCTGAGTGCATTCTGTGCCCTTGCTACCCTCAATGCTTCCTCAAACTCATGTTCAGCATGAAGAAATACTGATTGATCAGCTGAAGGAGAGTGGTTGGTTGTAATTGGCAGGACTTTTCCTTGGCCATGTTTGACATAGAGCCAATAGACTTCCATGGTCCTTGGGCCACTCCCATCTCTCTGTGTAACCTTATGCTGCCACCTCTGATGGGTCTATCATGCCATTGGGACAGGACATATCCAGGGATGAAGATGGAGGAGACTGTAATGTTGGCTGATAATTATGATTCTGTCAGGCAATTCCATGGGTGGAATCATCCCAGCTTTGCACAAAATGTTGTACCAGGTGGGAAAAAGGACATTTTACCTGCCAGCCACAATGGTGGGTTTTTTGCACCATATCGTTCCCTTCCTGCTTTATTAATTATGCATCCACAGGAAACACGGAGTCGCGCTGGCGGGCAGCCTCTGATTTGCCCACCATGCTGTTACCTCACTCCTTCCTCACATAGGGCATCATTTTTGAGCTGCAGCCACATGTACACTTCTCAAAGATAGTAGCCCAGGACCACTCCGGTGAAGACCTGGCCCCAAAATCCAAGAAGAGTGCAGCCCTAATTCAGTGACACATCCCTGGGTTGCCTTCTAGATGCCATGGAGGCCCGCTGTGATGTCCTTTATCCCCCACTCTGGCCTCAGGAGGCCCATCATTCTACCCACTCCAGCTTGGGAGCCGGTGGCAGAGGTGATCAGTGCTAATGCTGCACAGAAGAGGTTGGTCATCCAATGCGGAAAACGGATGAATGATCTCATCTGTGCCACCAGGGTAAGGCAACCATCTTACCACTCTAAACTCACACACTCACAAGGACATCACACATTCACTGGCATCTCACTCACTGCCACCTCAAGGGACATCACCACTCACTTTCTCACATTCACCTTTACATCTCCATCTCACCTTATCTCCTCTGGAGACTGCCTCCTCAGCCCTCACCCACTTGAAGCCACTTGCAAAGATCAACATATGCCCCCATACACACTCTGGGATAACCCCCCTTCCCCAGTACAGCCCTCACCCTGCAGCCTCTTCCCATGCCCAAGGCCACTTCTTCTCCTTCCCCAGACAAGCTCTAGGCCTACAACTGTTGAAAAGCTACTCCCACATTATGGCCGGTCTGGAAGGCAGAAACATGCCCGTGAGACCCCATAAAAGTGATGTGGTGCTGACTGCAAGGCCTGGCATTGATGACCACATACAACTTTACCAAAGCAAGGCAGGCAAACAAACCTCGAAGTCCCCACTGAAGTGCAGCTTGCCAGATGCATTTTGCTTATGTACAGTCGTGAAACACATTGATGTGCCATCAGGCCAACATACCCAAATGATCCGGTGTGGGCGAATGATTCTGACAAGCAGAGTTAATAATGAAATGCTAAAGTATTGAAATTAGGTTCCTGACATGCGCTGGCAGGAAATGCAGCCCACCATTGATGGGTGGAGCAGACAATTGCCAGCTGGTTTCACGACAGCGTGAAACTGATTTTTGTTTTTCTCATCATATTGTCCCTCCCGCCCATCATGACGCCCAACGCCAACCAGGCCAGAAAATCCCAGCCCATGTCTTGAAGAGCTCTGAAGAAAAGCTCTATCAAATTTGGCAGCGCTCCCCCAATGCTAGTGGGGAGGACTTTTCATTGTTGACTGGACTGTGTGTTCATTGTCAATTAAATTCAAAGGGCAGAATTTAAAGCCCATCACAGAGGTGGGTTTGGAGTTGGGGGGGTGGCATTTGATCAGATGGGAGGGTGCAGGGTGGTTACTCTGCCACCTCCTGCCTCCACACGATTAAGTTTGGCGTGGGAAGGCTCTTGGGCGGCTTTACCATCTGGATACTAATTGAGGTCCTTAAGTGGGAAATTAATGCCCACAAGGACCTCATCCTGCCACTACTAATACTCAATCAATGGTGGATGGCTGATTCGCCATGTTGGGAGACCAACAAGCAAATTCTGGCATGTTTTCTTGTGGCCTCCTAGGAGGATTTCTCGTTCAAAGGCACTACATGCCTGATCAAGAGTCCCAGCATCAGAAAGTGCTGGGGGTCACTGAAAGCCACCTCCTGCCTTCCTTCTGAAACCCCTCCCAGTCCCGCTGGTGATCTCCTCCTCATGACCCCCAACCTGCCTTCATTCACCAGCAGCTCCCAGTGGGGGAGGGGTTGGCTTTCTGCCCTGTGGTCCTAAGTCCAGGCACGGCCCAACGCTGGCCAGTTACTGTCAGGCTTTCCCTAGAGAGATGATATGGGACTCCCGCTGGTCCTCCAAACCTGTCAGTGAAGGACATCGCTTGCACAGGAAAGGCACACAACTTTAAAGATGGAGGGAGCTATCACCTCAAGTCAGAGTTGGTAGTGGTACCCAGTTCCAATATGTTTAGGGTTCCAGAATATGGCATCATGTTGGCGCTCTGCCACTTCTTTGCTGTCCTCAAAGCCATCTGTGATGTCTTTGTTAACTGCATGAAGGTCCTGTTGTCTGTCTTGCTGCATTCTTTGGTAAACATGACATCAGTCACCTGCATAACTGACTGATGTTCCTGATTTGCTTTGTTACAACCTGGAAGGAGTTCAAGGTAAAGGAATTGAAGACTAGAGTAATCTTAACTTCTTCAGGGAATGGAGCGCTAAATATGGTAGTGAATTACAACTCTGTGATGGCTTCACCCAAGAATCACAACATCCTTGTCTATTGCTCCTGAGAAGAGCACCAATTACACTGCAAGTTCTGCTTCTCCTGCGGTTTTCTTTGCTCTTTCTACCTGTTAGTGCTCCTCTTTCTCTTCCTTGGCCTCCTTTAGCCAGCATAGAATAGCCAAAAGAATTCTCATTTTGAGAAAAGCATCATTGCCAATACAATCTTGAGCTTTCTAAATGTTGTTCTCCCAATATGATCAAATAAAACAGTGAATTTGTGCCTTAACTGCAGAGGAATACAAATAAGATAGCTCCCAAACATTCAGAGCCTTAAAGAACAGGTCAATACCTCTTCAAATACCATTGAAATTAATGGTTTGTAGCCTGTACCATCCATGATTTGTTGAACAATTTAGAAAGCAGACATTGCAATGATGCCTATTATGGTTCTGAGTCCTAATTACATTATAGTACTCTCACTACAATATATT
The DNA here is from genome assembly GCF_017639515.1 of Carcharodon carcharias. Classification (NCBI taxonomy): domain Eukaryota; kingdom Metazoa; phylum Chordata; class Chondrichthyes; order Lamniformes; family Lamnidae; genus Carcharodon; species Carcharodon carcharias. The sequence continues at coordinate 132,226,669 of NC_054477.1, read as the reverse complement.
TATTAGGCTTCCACCTGTTTCCAGTGGTGCCAATGGCCACAAATATCAAGATTTCTTTGAACAACAGATAACCTGCTGATTTTATTTTCCATGTTTTAGTCTTCTTACTGCTCCAAATAAGTGCTGGAAAGGAAACAAAATAGACTCCATTATTTTTGGTGGTTTCATCCCTTCCTTTTATTATTTTAATATTCATTCATGGGATGTGGGCATTGCTGGTTAGGGCAGAATTTATTGCCCATCCATATTTGCTCTTGAGAAGATGGTGTGCTCTCTTCTTGAACTGCTGCAGTCCATGTGTTGTAGGAACACCATAGTGCTATTAGGAAGGGACCTCCAGGATCTTGACCCAGCGACAGTATATACTTACTGATACGTGCCCTCCTAAGTACTTGTTGCTATTTCAGGAACATAAGATTTAAGCAGATAATGTGAAAGACTGTTTCAAAGATTTGCATATATTTACGAAAGTACAATACCCAAGATGTGATATTGAAGTGAGACAACTAAGGTACATTGTATACTGATTTATAAGAATATGACTTTATGCACTACTGGATAGCCCATGTCCACTCAGGATAAGTCAGAAAATACACTGCTTTCTAATAGCAAATATGTTATTCCATGAAAGATTATTTTAATTGTCAGTATGTTTTAAAGTGCCAATGTTTGCCTCTCTCAATCATTATTAGAGTGAAGGGCGTTTTCAGCTCATTAATGGAACAGCTGCCTACACAATAGGTATGTACTCCACTTACCAGCAATTTAATACAAATTCTGATTTCAAACAGTGCCATTGAGTTGGATACTTGCCAACTGTATAGTCAGCTGTTATAGTTAGCTGAAATCCTTCTTCAATGATAGATGGCCATTTTAAAGTATGACGTGTAATGAAATTGTTTTTCTCTGTGACTCATTCCCCCTTCCTTTGTTTAAGATTCTGACACTTTGCTTCATGTTTTTCCTATGGTTATGTTTCTTATGTCTTATGTTTTTCAGTTTCACTGCAGGCATGTATATCCTTTTCCCTCCCATTCATTACAACAGGTACTGTGCTTCTTCAATCACCTCCAGCTCTAGATTTACAGTTATCCAGGAAGCCCACGCTGTGTAGCGATTGTTCAATCCAGTCACTTAGTCAACTAACTACATTCTCTTAAAGGTACATAGCACTACACTTTACACACCTCTTCAAAAAATTCAATCAGGTACACTAGGCAAAGCCAACCCTTTATAAATCCATGCTGGCTCTCTCATTAGCTGAAAATGGCCATGGTGTTCAGTCATCCTTTTCTTAGCTACAGACTGTATCAATTTCCTGCCAATAGATGTCATGCTAACTAGTCTATAATTCCCTGGTTTCCCCCATCACCATTCTTAAATAACAAATATAAATTTGAAAAATAAACTTCTGGAAATACCAAACAAATCTGTGGGGAGAGAGAGATAAACAGACTTAGTGTTTCAGGCCAATGATCCTTCATCTGAACTGGAAAAAGTTAAAGATGTGATTGGTTTAAAGTACTGAGGTACAAAAAGTTGGGAGAGGGGATAGAACACAAGGGAAAGTCTGATCCAGTGAAAGACAAGAGAGATAAAAAGATGATGGCGTGAGGCAAAAGGGGATGATAATGGGACAAGTAAAGAAACACAGGATGTGTCTAGAGGAGGTGTAAATACTCTCGGGGAATCAAGAGATGTGGGGAATGGGCAGAGGAGTGGAGTTGAAACCCAAGATCAGCCATGATCATATTGAATGGCGGAGCAGGCTCGAAGGGCCATATGGCCTACTCCAGCTCTCATTTCTTGTATTCTTATGTAAATGGGAAAGTAGAATCATTACCAACAGCTGTCATTTAAAAACTAGCTATCCTCTTTTTCATACTATAATTGTAAAAATTGTATTAATTTTATTGCCTCTTACAAGTTTCTTTTCATTTACTATCTATTTTGCTGCTCTTTGCTGATCTTTGTACCATTCGCATTCACCAGAATCTGTGTTATGTTTTGCATGTTTGTGCACTTTTTCTTTCATGTTGACACTTAACTCTTCAGTCACTCATGGCTGTTGTTTTTGGCAAGTGGGGCTTTTGCCTCTTAGGGACATAAACAGGGTCTGTATCCCATTACATTCTTTTGCACATTTGCCACTTGTCTTCATAACAGAATTTTCCAGTTTACCATGAACAGTCACTGCACTATTACAGTGAAGTCAGACTTACCTAGCTGTTTCATGCTTTTCCCTTTCAAACATTATGTTGAACTCAATCCTGTTTGCTATCGCTATTCGATAAATGTTCAAGATTTTAAATAAATCTAGCCCATTCATAATTACGAAATCAGATATGGCATGCACTCTTGTTGGTTCTCGGATATATTGGGCCATAACTTCTGAGCTCTGGCGTCGTGCATCTGGCGGGTTCCCCAAAGATGCACTGGGGAACCGCCCCTGGAAGTTCCCAGGTAAGGATTGCATGGCAATTGTCCAGAAGTTCAAACTTCCTTTGGACAATTGCCCTGCACTTGGAACCTTTTGAGAATGTGATTTAAATCACAAACTCCAGATGGTTCTGACAATCTTACAGCAATAGTTATCCAGAAAAAGTTAGAAGAATTAAAACCACTTCTAGCTTCTGGGTAACTATTGCACTGACCTCCCCCTATCCCCCCACAGGTCTCCCCCCGCCCCCACTACCCCCAGACCACACACAGAACGCCCCCACCCACCACCCACTATCACCCTCTGACTACCCCCTTGACCCCATGAGTGGAGTGACAATCCACAAGAAGTTACAGGCCAATGTAGGAGAAAACTATCCCAGACATACTGAAGAAGTTCACTATTTTTCTGCAATTTGTTGGTCTGCTTACACCAATCAATATGAAAGTTAAAATCCCCCATCAAAATCAGGCTGCATTTGCTAGATGGTTGTCTAATCTTTGCACTTATATAATCTATCACTTAACAGTTGCTACCAGGGAGAAGATACGCAACCCCCACTGCATTCAAATCTTTTTTCTATTTCTTATTTCTAATTCTCTAAATGTCCACTGTTTACTTAGCTTAAGTGATAGTCTCTCTTACCTTTGTTGTGATTTCATCTTTAATCACTAAGGCTACTCCTTCCCCTCTATCATTTTCCTTATTGATCCTGGAGAACTTATAACCTGGTATATTTAGTTCGCAGCACTGACCATCTTACAGTCATGTCTCACCAATGGCTACCATGTCATAACCTACAGTTCATTCAAGTTGTTCCATACACTCTGTGCCCTTGCATATAGAATGCTTATTTGAGCTAAACACCCTAATCCATCTTTCTGCTCTAATGTTTTATTCACACATTTCTTATTTTTCTCTCCTGATTTAATTACTTTACATCCTGCAGTCTTCTCTTTACCTGTGGTGCCTAAAGCATAATTTTTGGCTGTCACTCTGTTCTCTTCCCTCTCGTTTGTTCTTAAACTATTATTTATACAACCTTTATCACCTGCCTGCCATCATTCTTCCCAGCACCCCCACACCCATTTAAAGTTTTTTTAAATAACTCTATTATCCTTTCCACAAGGACTGATCTCAGCTTATCCCAATGGTACAATTCTTTTCCATCCACTGATGCCAGTGTCCCATGAAATGGAACCTCTCTTTCCTACAACCTTCCTTTAGCCATTAGTTTCCCTCCCTAATCTGCCTATCCTTTCAGCAATTTGCACTTGGTTCAAGGATATTCCAAAGATTATAATTCTGACGTTCTTTAATTTAACTCCTAGTTTCCTGTACTCGTTACACCAGACCTCTTGCTCACTATCCCCTATGTTGTTAGTCCCAACATGGATCACAACAATTGGATTCTATCCCTCCCTCTCCAATACAAGCAAGTTTGAGTTGGCACCAGGTAGTAACATAACATGTGGAACTCTCAAAACTGCTTACAAATTATTATATCTGCTCTCCTAATTATTAATCATCTTCAACCACCATATTGCACTGCCACCCCTTTTCCTCCTCCACACTTTGGACAGCTTCCTGCTCCATGGTACCATGGTTTGCATTCTGGCTGTCCTTCCAACAGTCTTTATCCTTATCTGCACAGTGCACCCACAATGTTGTTTTGGAGAGAGTTCCAGGGATTTGACCTGAACCTGCATCTCTCTGCAAGGTGACTGAAGTCTGGAACAAACTGTCCAGTTGGTCCTCCCCTTCGCTTATGTGGGAATAGCTCTAACTCACACTCCTGCTCAATGACTCTAAGCCAAGATATTCGAGATGGGGACATCTGCTGCACACGTGTTCACTCCTGACAGTCTCATTGTCCATAAACTCCCACATATGGTAGTGCAGGCACCCAAACTATTCTTGTACTAAGTCATATCTTAGTATAGGTTAATTATATCGTTTGTATTTACCCTTTAGGAAGGGCAGAGTCATCCCAGATTTGCAAAAAGTGCGAAAGCAGGCGGGAAAAAGAACTTGTGACCCGCTGGCTGCAATGGCAGCTTTTCGTGCTGTCTCGTCCCATTCCTGGTGCATCCCGCCTCATTAATAATGCATTCACGAGAAACACACAGGATCGCTGGAGGGAAAGCTCGGGTTTTCCCACCACACCATGACCTCAGCACTTCCTTGCTCCAGGTGCCATATTTAAAAAGCACCAGAGCGCAGCCTACTTCATGCCTTCAGACAAAGACTGCTCCAGGTGACAGATGACCCCGAAAGCAAAGAAAACAACAGCCCCCAAATTTTTTGACGCCTCTCTGGGGCATACGTTCATTGCAGGGAAGATTGCCGTGATGTCCTTGAGCCCTTTCTGGCCGCAGGAGGTCACCAATCCAGCCTGGGAGGCGGTATCAGCGGCAGTCAGCGCCACCAGGGCACAGAGGAGGGCAGCCATCCAGTGCAGGAAATAGGATGAATGCTGTCATATGTTCAGCCAGGGTAAGTCAACCACCTCATCACTCTCAACTCGCACAGTCTCAAACCCATCACACATCCACAGGGATCTCACACCTCAAGGGGCAATACCACAAACTCTCACACACACCCGCACACCTCCATCAGGCTCACATCCTCTGGAGCTCACGTTCTCATCCCGTCCATAACTCTGCTCACCGCACAAACATTCCAGTGACATGTGTCCTGCTCACACTCTCTCTAGCTGTTTACATGCAGGAGAAGCTGGCTCACAACAGCAGGGAGAGGTCCTAGACCAGGGATGGGGGTGGCCCGCATTAGAGACCTCACTCACTTTGAGGAGCGTGCTATCGCACTGACTGGTGAGGACATGGACCGTGCCTGTGACAACGGTGAAGTCGGTGGTGAACAACCATGTGAGGATCCTGCACCACATCACCCCTCTCTCAACGCAACTGTGAGTGTTCTCTCTCCTGTTTCGACTCTGCTGTCATGCACCAATTAACTCTATTTTGGTTCACAGGGAGCTCTGCCAAGCGACCGATACCCTCACCCAGCCGGTCCCTCAGCTCCATCCACTCCTCACCTCCAGCCAAGAGGACACCTCCTCCATTGAAAGCCTGGAAATAACCAGCCTGGGAAACCTGTCACAAGGCTTACCCACACTCTCCACCAGCACAGAGACACACACCTCGGTGGGACCTAGGTCTATATCAGGCTTGGGTTCAGAATCTGCTGGTCACTGCATTGACACATGTCCATAGCAGGAGCAGGCAGGTTCAGCCGTGCTTCCCAGCACTTGGAGGTCTGCTGGAGAAGAGGCATCTTTGAGGTCTGAGTCAGATGACCAGCCTCTGGATTCGGCCTTGCAACCTATTGTGGAGGGTCAGCAGAAGGCGGGGGAACAGCATATAGAGCTGTTGGAAGCCCTCAACTGAGTGGCACGTGAGTCAGAGTGCATCCGCCTGCTCTCTGATGAAATTTTCCCACATGTGCACATATGGAGGTCTCCATGGAAAGGATGGCGGATGCCATGGAGTCCCTGGACCATCAGAATGCAGAGATGTGCGCAAAGCTGCATTTCATCACAGTAGCCATGGGTGAGTTCCTGCAGTGCAATACAAGAGAGAAAAAGGGCACCTCGACACCTTTCTTGCTGCTCTTTCCCCTCAAGGAGTCAGGCCAGGGCCCTCGGGCACCCAAAGGGAGGAGGGGCAGCAGCTGTACACCCCAGCTCATCCACTGTCCTCTCTCTCTAGATCCCCTTTGCCTGTGACCCTCTCAACCTTGTCCTCTTTCACTGCAGAGGGAACAGCTAGTTCACAGGAGTACAGCCAAAACAAGTCAGGACTCTCAGGGCCTCAGCACTCCAGAAAACACATGCCAACGGAGGCAACAGGGTCAACAATTGCACAGGCTGTCTCCACCCTTGCTGCGGATGTCAGGGCAGCACCTAGAAGAAGTGGTGGCCTAGAAAAGTTAAGAAATTCTGGTCACAAGTGATTGCATTGGTGAGCACATTTTGTCACTTTATAATGTGAAAATATGATCACTTTCATGGAATAATGTTGTCTTTCAGCTTCAATGACAGTCTTCACAAGCCCACCCACTGCATTCCCTCCCTGCTGCTCTCCCTACTAGCAGTTCAGCTGTATGCAGTAGGACCATGAGTTACTCTAGAGGGAGAAGTGTGTGGGTAGCAGGGCGTTTCGGAGACTCATGGAAGCACTCTCCCATGCATGTGGAGCCTTCATCAATCACACTCATCTTACTGTCCTGAGCGTTTGCAATGCTGCCTGCTGGGGCTCTCTTTCAGTTGTCCATCTGAGCTGATCTGCATCTCCGCCCACCCACTGATCACACTCCCGTGCAACACCTTGTGCCCGTCCAAAATGAGGCTCTGCTCACTTTCGATTTTGGCCACCATCGCAGTCATTCTGATCAGTTCCCCCATCTTTTCCCCTCTCCAAGTCACCCATGCCCTTTCCCCATCACTGTCAACACCCCGGCATCACTTTTCACATCCCCACCATCACCTACTAATCAGAACCCTTTTATTTCCAGGATGTCCAGGTGAATGTGTATCTTTACCTTACTGAGAATCCCACCTCCATCCTCATTGACCTCCCTGACCTCCTCTCTCGCAGCCTCAGGGTCTGTGTCTGCCTTCAAGTCCTCACCAACCACCCTCACTGTCCCTTCTACAGCTAAAGGCACCCCACCCTGCCAGCTCCCTCTGCTCCCTCTCATACTCACCATTTCCTCCTACCACACCCTCCCTCATTTCACTCCTCTGGGAGCAGTAATTAACTCCACAGATGCCTCCCTTGCATGTTCGTCTGGACATCACCACCTTACTCTCTCCTCCACCCTTACTCCCTTCTCTCCTCAGATATCTTCCTTCCCTCTGGACACCTTCCTCCTCCAAACTCCTTTCCTTACACCTTCCTCCCACCTTACACCTACTTCCCCACTTGCCGCATTCTCCTCCGTTATACCCTCCTCCCCCCGTACTCCCACCTCCGCCATACTCCATCCCCGCCAACCTCACCCTCCCGACACCTTCGTCCACCCCTCCCAACCTCAACCCTCCCCAACACCTTTATGTCCCCCCTCCCAAACTCATCCCCCCAACATCTGCATATCCCCTCCCAACCTTAGCATCCCCCCACCCCTGCCCCCGACACCTTCATTTCCCCCCTCCTAACCTAATTGCTCCCCCCCAGTACATGTCCCTCTCCCAGTCAAACCTAAACCTTCCTCTCCCACCCCTCGTCGCTTATCCGTATCAGTCCATGGCCAAGATCGTGATGTTCCGAAGCAGACCTGAGGCATCAAAGGAGACACCCAACCTCCCGTGAGCTGCTTCACAGTGGAGCCATGTCCATGAGAATCCACACAGCACTTGATGCAAGTGTTCCTCTAGGGTCCGGTAGCTGTAGGCTCCAGCATCTTCTTCTCCTTGGTGTCTGAGGTCTGAGCAAGACCGTAACAGTATGTCCTAAATTCTGCACATGACACTTATCCAGACACATTCTGGGCCAACATGTTTATCTGCTGGTACAACCGTTAATCTGGCATGGGGAGAACGATTCCAGTTGGGCCTTACTTTGCATCCCATTAGCGAGATGCAATGCACATTGACATCTACCTCTGTCAGGATTGGCATTCCACCATGGCAGACACCATTGGATGATCCTGCCATTTTTTGGCCTTCTCGCCATATTGTCTGCCCCCACACTGCCCATTGTGATGCCAGGGCTGGAAAATTCCAGCCCTTTTCTTTTTTTCCTTTTTGTGCCTAGTAACTTGAATTAAGAGCTAAAACAATGGAAAAAAAATTAAATGCCTCTATTTGTTTGACTACTATCAAATCTCACCAGAAATAAACTTAAGTTTTAACCCTGATTTGCTTTGGAAAAAATATCACTCACCAGCGATGTCCCTTCTGTTGACTTCACTTTGGGCATTTTTTCCCTCTCTCCTGACACTCACATTCCTTTTTTTTCTTTCTTGGGATGTTAGGCCAGCATTTGTTTCCCATCCCTAATTGAGCTGAGTGGCTTGCTAGGCCATTTCAGAGGGCAGTTAAAAGTCCACCACATGCTGTGGGTCTGGAGTGAAATGTAGGCCAGGCCAGGGAAAGACAGCAGATTTCCTTGTCTAAATGACATGAGTGAATCAGATGGTTTTCTATGATAATCAACAATAGTCACCATTGCTAAGACTAGCTTTTAATTCCAGATTTATTAATTGAATTTAAATTCCATCAGCTGCCATGGCAGGATTTGAACCCATATGGGTTTCTGGATTGCTACTCCAATGATGTTACTATTAAGCCACCATCTCCCACAGGCTTATCTCCATGTTCACTGATTAAGGCCAACTAACATGGATTGCTGTTTATAATTCACCCACTGCTTTGCTGCTCCTTCAGTTCTGTGCTCCCTTACCTCCCAGCTCTGTAATTCTTTCTTCGAAACTGACCTCTGAAAGACTGAGACACTCACTGTCTTTCCCCTTGCTGACTCTCTGCTCCTGCGTTTACCTGTTGGTCTCTCACAGGGTTTCCCCTCGGGCTCACACCCCCAAGTATGGAAAATACTGAGGCCAGAGTTTTGATGGCAACGGCTTGAGTTTCCATCAATGCTGCAAATGCTGGTGACAGATTCCTGGAGTGAGAGCCCAGTTATGCATCCAGGTTGTCACAAGAATGCTCTCTGATACTCAGTAAAATGCTAATGCCCTACACAGGAAACCACTCAAGTTGAATGCATACTCCTCCAAACAGCAAGCCCTTGGCCGTCTTTCCAATAGATTATGTGTGCCAAAAGGATTTTTCTACTGAAAACCAAGCCTCTGAAATCTAAGGCTGGGATTTTCCACGTCCACCGTCGTCAGGTATGTTCAGTGGCGTGAGTGGACAACATGATGCGACCGGTTTCATGACAGCATGAAACCAGTTCACCATCATCCGCTCAGCCCGCTGATGGTGGGCCGCGTTTCCTGCCAAAGAGACGTCGAGAACCCCGTTGTAATACATCTGCACATCATTATTAGACCAGCCTGCCAGAAACATCCCATCCTGCTGGATCATCCATCCATGTCGGCGGGAAAGCACACCAACATGTTTCACAACAGCACATAAAAGGTGTGGATTTGGCGGGCTGCACTTTGAGGGGAACTCGGAGGTGCGTACACAGGAACAATGTGCAGCACCCGCTAGGGTCTTGGACTTCAAGCTTGAGGGGCATTGGGTGGAGGTGGGGGGGAGAGGGGTGGTGGGGAGCGGCCACGCATTAAGGAAACCTGTATAAAGCGACCATTCCTCTGCGGCTGAGACAGTTCAGGTGCAGCCACATTGATATGATTGGAGCCGGGCTTCTAGCTTAACTGCCCACTCAAGCAAAGCAGAGGCATCAAATTGCTACGACGTACTCCAAAGCTTTTCACTCCCCGGCACAGACTGCAAAGTCATGAGCATTTTAGTGGACTGCAGAACAGTTGGGCAACTGCATACATTGTACAATCTCCTCACTAAAGCTGGCCATGGAGTAGCTCACATTACCTTGCAATGTCAGCATCCTGGTTTGGACCAGTCTCCCTCATGGTTCAAGGTAACAGTGCAGCCTTGCAGCGTGGGTTAGGAGAATGCCTGTGCCTGAGCTGAGAGCACAGCATGCAGTACAATGGGCAATGCAGCCAACTGGGCAGATGGAGTGGGGCGGAGGTGGGTGGCATTTCGGGCAGCCATACAGTGAACTAATCTCTGGCCATCCAAGTGGTGGCCAGCGCTCTACAGGAAATGTTAAGGGGCCTTCATACTTAATCAGGACAGGTTCTTAATACACCTGTGCTAACCACGTGTCTCTCTCTTTCATCCTGCAGGAGGAGTTAATCAGGATCGTGGAGCCTTGTGACCTGGGTGTTTTCCTGATGGCCTACAGAAAGTGAAGACAATGGAAGCTTCAATGGAAGACAATGACTGAGGCTTCTGGCTGTGCAGAGGGGGGTGGGGGGGGGGCCGTTGGCAGCAACCTCAGGAAGAAGGGGCGGATGGGGCTCGCACACATGCTTCTGAAGGGCCACAATGAGCCATTTCTAGTTGGCGCCTAGTGACCCCCCAGGGTCCAGAGGCACTGCGTTTCATTCCTGCAGGTGACTGAGAACCAATATCGCTGAAGAATGCACATGTCTAAGGAACTGATCAGTCACATCTGCCAGCTACTGCAGGATTTGGTGCCACAGAGACATGGAGTGCATCCATTGCCAGTGGCCATGAAAGTGAGTGCGGTGCTCAATTTCTATGCCAGTGCCTTATTTTAGGTCTCCACAGGTGACCTCTGTGGGATCTCACAAGCCTCCACCCACAAATGCATCCATGATGTCATGGATGCCATCTTTGCGAGGGCACACAATTTTGTGCATTTCGCCCTGGATCAGGATGGCCACGATGCAAGAGTGATTGGATTCACCCAGATCTCGGGTTTCCAACAGGTGCAGAGTACAAATCAACTGCACTCATGTAAAGCTCAGATCCCCATTGTAACACATGATGGGCTACATCAAACGCAAGAGGTTCCACTCGCTGAATGTACAACCACCTGAAACACATCCTGTGTGTACACGGTTTCCAGGGAGTGTGCATGGAGTCCTACATGGAGTCAGTTGGTCACAGGTCCCTGAAGTCTTCCAGGGTCCACAGAAGCTGCAGGGATGGTTCCTCGGGGACAAGGGTTACCTGCAGAGGCCATGGCTGGTGACACTCATGCGGCCGCCTCAGACTGCAGCAGAGCGACGGTATAATGAGGCTCATGCTGCAGCTCGCAACTTGGTGGAACAGACCATCGAGATGCTGAAGATGGGATTCTGGTGTCTGGACCGGTCAGGTGGAACTCTGCAATATAGTCCACAAAGGATGTCACGCATCATCGTCGCCTGCTGCACTCTTTCCAACCTGGCGTTGCAGCGGGGAGAGGAGCTGGCTGAGGAGGAGATGGAGGAGATGGAGGAGCTGGAGGTCTCCTCCAATAAGGAGGACGCTGATGGGTGTGGAGTGAGGAGGTCCTCGAAGGCGACGATGATGGAAATGAGTCCCTCGCACTGGCCAGATGAGGCAGGCACACTCGGGAGGCCCTCATAGCTGCTAGATCTGTGGAGGATGATGATGACATGCAGTGAGGTGAGACCACAGATCCTCACATCGTATCTGTGAACGTTTGACTCCAGTCTGGCTTATGGTAGCGTGAATACCTTCTGTGAGAACGCTCCTGTCATGGGGCACAGTGGAGGCCCTAATAGTCACTCGAGCAGAAGGGTAATGACATTCAGTGTGGACACTCCATAGTGTTTAGTGCACTTTGGGGCAACACATTGCAAGCTCATCTATGTTTTATTATTCTTTCATGTCATGTGGACATCGCTGGTATTAGGCCAGCATTTGCCACCCATCCCTAATTGCCCTTGAGAAGGTGGTGGTGAGCTGTCTTCTTGAACTACTGTGGTCTATGTTGTGTAGGTACATCACAATTTATACAATTATTTCAATTTCCATTTCTTCCCAGATCTATATTGTGTTAAATGTTTCCAGGATTTACCGTACATTTGGTATTTCAGAATTGTGTAAAGGTTCGACCTTCCATTTGTTATGATTGAATAACGTATATTCCATGATTAATTTCATGATCATGCAAATTTGTAGCAACTTAACAGATTTCTTCTTTAGACGCCTCCATTCTCAGATAGAATTTGCAATTAATAATATGTTAATACCATGCTTTAGTTGATAAAGCCTTCCATATGGCTGATGCTTTTAAGAACATAATCAATGTTATTTCTTTAAAAAATTACATTTAAATCTGTATTTTTTAAAAAGAGTCACTGCTAACGTTGGCAGATGTCAGTCACAAATGTTACTGATTTAGCTGATCATACACTGTAAGCAAATAATACCAACAAGGCCTTCCAGAGGAACAACAACTCCACCTACAGACACTGCTTCTGTTACTATCTCTTCCTTTGTGGTATTATTTTTCCTATATAATCTAGCGCTGCCACATCCCAGTACAGTAAAATCCTTTTACAGTGCTGGCCTACCTTCGACATAGAAGAAATAAAGACATGACTAGTACAGTATTAAGAACTGCAAATCTGTGATAGATCAAATCCTATATGTGAAAAATAATGATTATAATGTAGATGAAGAGGTGACAGTGGAACATTTATTTCTTCTTTGCAACCAGCAGCAACACATCATTTCTAGGTCAGGTCTGGTCTGACTTGGGTCTGGTGCAGAAAACCTTCAACACTACTCTAATTCACAATTGCTTTTGCTAGAAAATATGCTGCAGATAATCTGGTAATGGAGTGGACACAATATCTTCACAGTTATGCAATTGGTTAACTTGCTGGCAATTAGGATAGACAGCAAACCAACAGCAAAAGCACTTGCCCCGAGTTTATTTTTCTTTTAGCTATAACTAGCAGATTTTAGTGCAGTTCTGACCATATGGATCAAATTGATCTTCCTTTCTAAAATAAATGGTTCACACACCCACAGGAACATAACAGCATTCCATCTGTGAGGATTGGAGTGTCGCCTGGTTTCAAGCCATGTCCTAGAGATGAAAAAGGCAATCAGCATGCCACCCATTCCTCTCGATCATTTTATGTATATATATAGGATACATTCATAATTAGAAAGTCATAGCTACTGCAGCTGTGTTTGTTCCAGTCTGTCACTGTGATTGCATTAAGTGTCTGGTTTTGCAGCAGCACAAATTAGTTTGGATTAGGTAGGTTTTCAGCTACACAATCACAAATGTGTAACAGTAAGCACATATAACTGGAACAAATGGCTTATGATGACCTTTTAGTTTGCTTTCTGAAGCTTTCCGTAGCACTGCCACAGCCTACAGTTACAGTATGAGCTTTGGTAAAATGTACACCTATTTGAAAATATGTTTTTCCAGGTTGACAGGACAAAGCATGCATTTGATTGCATACGGTAGGTGTCATTTTGTCTTAAACTGTTTCCTCAATAATTAGAGCAATTAAGATTCACAATTCCAGAGCAAATTGTAAGCCTCTAAAAATTGCCTCATCTCTAATTTGTGAGAAACTAAATATATTTCCAGACTATGGAACTAAAGTGACTCCTAATGGTACAGTTAGCAACAACAGCTCCAAATTCTTACTTAATATTTCCTTGAATTATGCCTTCAAACATAGCCTAAATATTAATGTACATTGCAAGTGTTTGTTCAATGTGTTCTGTGTGACTTAGGTAATGAACTTAATATTCTGGCCATAATTTCCACAACATTTGTGCCCAGAGACACTTGCAAACAAAAGATTGTGGAATGTTAAGGTCTAAGCGAGCTACATATGGAAACAACAGCCAAATCGTCTCTTTCTTTCACAGTCATCCATTAATCACCCCACCCAAATTCATCGTTGCCCATACAACTGGCCACGCTCCCAAGTTACAGCGCCCCATATGCAAGATTACTGCAACTGCAGTTGTTCAGACACTTTCTTCAAATTACATTTTCAGGTGGATCAGGAAACAATTTTTTTCTAGAGATTTTTCATTGTTGTTTTGGGAAAAAAAATACTCTCACGGAAATCTGAACATTATTTTCTGTTCCTTTTAATACTTTTTAATGACATCAGTATAAATCACATTAAAATTTGAAAAGCTTTCCCAATTGCAGGGTCTTAGAAATGCTGTGCCTAATAAACATGACTGATGGTTGAATGAGTTGCAACTTTAATTTTCATACTAATGGAACAAAATATATGGTGTGAGTTTGGAGCTCTCTTTGGGGTCCGATTGTTTATGCTGATTTATGGCCAGTTATGCAATGTTATTATAGAGTATTAAAACGTCTTGAGCTGATTCTTCCCTGCCTTTCTTCCCAATAGTGTCTGAAAAATGTTTGTAAGCCAGAGGAAATTGGTTGCTAATCTTTTCCTCCCATTCTGGTCCTGAATAACACACTCCACCTTCCTCTATGTTTTTTCTGGTCTTTGCTTCTGACTGTACCTGAGGGTGCATCGATGCAAATGCCATGCAAAGGAACATCAGAGAACCTTGCAGAGACTTGAGCGCACAATCTAGGCTGACACTACAGGGCGTGTTCTGTACTGCCTGAGGTTCCATCTTTTAAATGAGGCATTAAACTGAGGCCCCATCTGCCATCTTAGGTGTACATAACAAATCCTATTGCACTAACCATAAATACTGTGGCTATAAGAGCAGGTCAGAGGCTAGGAATCCTGTGGCGACTAACTCATCTCCTGACTCCCCAAAGCCTGTCCACCAACTACAAGGCACAAGTCAGGAGTGTGATGGAATACTCTCTCCTTGCCTGGATGAATGCAGCTGCAACAGCACTCAAGACACTTGACACCATCCAGGACAAAGCAGCCCACTTGACTGGCACCCCATCCACAAATATTCAATTCCTCCACCACCGACAAACAATGGTAGCAATGTGTATCATCTACAAGATGCACTACAGGAATTCACCAAGGCTCCTTTCCCAGCACCTTCCAAACCCACAACCACTACCATCTAGAAGGACAAGGGCAGCAGACATATGGGAACACCACCACCTGGAAGTTGCCCTCCAAGCCACTCAACATCCTGCCTTGGAAATATATCGCTCTTACTTCACTGTCTCTGGGACAAAATCCTGGAACTCCCTCCCTAACAGCGCTGTGTGTGTACTTACACCACAGAGAATGCAGTGGTTCAAGAAGGCAGCTCCCCACTAGCTTCTCAAGGGCAATTAGATATGTGCAATAAATGCTGGTCTAGCTAGTGATGCCCACATCCCATGAATGAATTTTAAAAAAGCTATTTCAAGGAACAGCAGCAAAGATCTCCTCGGTGTCCTGGCCAATATTTATCCCTCAACCAACATGCATAAAAAGCATTACCTGTATATGGTCTCACTGCTGTTTGGGGGACCTTATTGTGTGCAAATTGGGTGGTCCGTTTCCTTATTCCAACAGGGGCTACAATTCAAAAGTATTTAATTGGCTAAGAAGTGCTTTACGATGACCTGGGGGCAGGGGAGGCATTATATATATGGAAGTCTATCCTTGCTGAAGAAAGAGACATGCTATTGAAACTTTTCATCTTGCACTCATCTGGACAGTTGTGCAACATAAACGAACAGCAAAGGGAACAACAATTTCTACTGCATAAGAGAGTGCCAAATGGTTGGCAAGCGGACTCTGATTTTTAGAGGCATTGCTATGGAGAATGCAGCAGAAAACAGTTAACTGTCAACTGCCAAGCTTTTGTTTCAAATTCAAACCAGGCAGGTCAAATCTGATTGGTCAAGGCATTGCCATGGGGAATGAACCAGGGAATGGCTGTCACCCTAAGCTTTTGTCAGTTGGAAGATGTGTAATATGTGGACCTGCTTCTACTGTCTGCAAAGGACAGGCCCTATGTTTGAATATATGTGGCTTCTAGCATGCATAAGTAAGCCACACTGAGAGCCTGACTGATAATCTTAAATTGATTTTCAGTGTAATTCTTAGCGCAATCAGGATTGTTTAGCAAGTGTTGTACAATTGTGGAATCACATCTAACATTGGACACTATGGATGGAATCGTTCCAGGTTTGCACAAAGTAGGTGGGAAATTAGGGTGTTTTACCCATCGGTCGCAATGGCAACTTTTCATGCCGTGTCGTTCCATTCTCAGCACATCCTGTCTCATTAAAAATGCATTCACAGGAAACACACCAGATTACTGGTGAGGTGGCCTCTGATTCACCCACCCGCCAACAGCTCAGGCCTTCAGTAATTCAGGCACCATTAATTAAAGGCTGCCCTGCACAGAGCTAGCACTCGCAACGGGATCAAAATCTGCTGTAAAGTCATGGCTGCCAAAGGGACGAAACGTGCTGCCCACAAATTTAACATCTCTCTCAGGTGCCTACTGAACACAGTGGAGGCCCACCGTGAAGTTCTCCGCCCCCCACCTCTGGGCGAAGAACTGCAAGCAAAGTGGCAAATCTAGCACGGGAGGCGGTAGCAGTGATGGTCAACACCAGGCCCTGCAAAAGAGGACAGCAACCCAGTGCCGAAAGAGGTTGAATGATCTCCTCTGTTCTGCCAGGGTAAGCCACTCTTCTCATCACTCTCAACTCGCACATCTCAAACCCATCATACATCCACAGGGATCTCACTCACTGCCAGTTGAAAGGGTGTCACCATTCACTCTCACACAGTCTTTCACCTATCCTCTAGATTGTGCCCTCATTCTATCCATGGAACCACACAACACCCTCACATGGCCTGGCAGGCATCCTGCTTACACTCTCTCCATCTGTCTTCATGCAGGACAAGCTGGCACATAACAAAAGGGAGAGGTTGCAGACTGATGAAGGAATGCCTGACATCAAGGTCTTCACAAATGTTGAAAACAGAGTCATCCAGCTGACTGGCAATGACCTGGACCATTCCTGTGCTGACAGTGAGGTCAGCGGTACTCAATCAAGTGAGGGTTCAGTAGTGCAATATCCATCAGACAACCATGCTGTGAGTCAATTCACCTGTTCCGCAGTCCCTGCCATGCACGAATTATCTCTCCTTGTTTTCGCAGGCACATCTGGGGAGCAGCCGAGGGGATCCAGGAGCCAGGTCAGTGACTAAAGCCCTGAAGACGCCTTGAAAGAGGGATCTGATGACACTGTACTTGAAGATCTGTCTCAGCGCTCATCCACAACCTCCACCAGCACAGAGACACACACCTCAGTGGGACCTAGTTCTAGAGTAGCCTCGGGGTCACAATCTGGTGAGTATATCGCACTGTCTGATTCACAGCATGTGGATGTAGGGACTTCCCAGGTTTCCAGCACTCAGAGGACTGCTGGAGGCCAGAACTCTGCTGAGTCCGAGACAGGTGATGAGACTCTGGACTCAGTCATACCTCAGTTGCTGGTGCTGCAAAGGCAAGCTCAGGGATATCAGGAAAGGATGTCCGCTGCACTCCTCAGATTGCAAGGCACAATGAAGGAGTCCGTCCACCTTTAGGCTGAGGTGATAGCACCGGCATTGCAACACACCGAGATAAACACTGGTAGCATGGCGGCCACCATGGACACCTTCGACAAGCTGAACTCCATCGCTGATGCCATAGTTGGCCTTCAACAGTGTCAACATGAAAGGGGAGCAGTGCAACTTGATCTCACTCCAGCTACCCCTTCTCCTCAAGGAGTCAGCCAGTGGCCCTTGGGCACTCATAGGGAGGAGGATCAGCAGGTGCACACCCCAGGGCCATTCCCCCAGGTGACTGTGGGAGTGTCCGGCCCATCCGAATCCCCTATTCCTATCACCGCAGCAGCTCCAGCTCCACAGGCCGAGGAGGGTGCCACTGCCACACAGCAGAATCCTGAAAGCAGACTGGGGCCTTCCAGCTCTCAGCCTTCCAGAGGACACCCACCAAGGTCATCACAGACAGGGCATAGCAGTCACCAGGCTGCCTCCACCTCCGCTGTGGATGTTCAGGGAGCACCAAGACGTAGGCAGAGTTAGAAAGATTAAGAAAATGTAGTTTCTCTGCATGGGTATGAGCGTTAATCACTTGTAAAGAATGTTGACTATTATAAATAAACTCCCAACAATGTCAACCTGTCAATGGCTCTTTGTTATGATGAGCAGTGCTGTCAGTCTGAAGTGAAAGCTTGGTTCCTGCACAAGATAAAGACAGGTGTCTTAGCCCAGGGCCTCTTCTCCGTGCTTTGT
This sequence comes from Carcharodon carcharias, assembly GCF_017639515.1. Taxonomy (NCBI): domain Eukaryota; kingdom Metazoa; phylum Chordata; class Chondrichthyes; order Lamniformes; family Lamnidae; genus Carcharodon; species Carcharodon carcharias. The sequence continues at coordinate 132,208,488 of NC_054477.1, read as the reverse complement.
GGAACCTCCCCAATGCATTCGCTGTCACTGGTCATATTAGTCATGCCTACATTATGATGGAGCCTATCATTGCTGCCAGAATTCCGTGGGCCAGCGACACAGAGTTCCTTCATTCTCTCTGTGTGCTCTCAGCACTTTTGAGGTGCGGCTGCCCCCCATCTCATCAGCAAATGTGTGCGGTGACACTGTGGTCCTGACGGGATGAGCTGACAATGGATGCCATTGGATCAGGAGAAGTTAAAGTTTCCTTGCTGCATCTCCATGATATGACCCAATTCGCAGAGAGCAAAGCGATCCGTCATCAGCCAGACAAAGGTCAGACATTCACATAAGCTATGTGAGGGTCAGTGGAGTGTCCCACTGCATGTCATCAGCATCCTCCACGAATCTAGTGACTATTAAGGCCTCCCGAGCACACCTGCTTCGACTGCACAACGCGATGGCCTTATTGCTGTCATACCTTGCCTTCGAGAACCTCATCACCCTCATCCCCATCGAACTCCTCTTCATTGGCGGCGATGTGTAGCTCCTCCTTCTCCTCCTCAGGCAGCTCCTCTCTCTGTTGGAGCGCCAGGTTGTGAAAGGTGCAACAGGTGATGACAATGTGTGACATTCTCTGTGGATTATATTGCAGGGCTCCACCAGACCAGTCCAGGCACCAGAACCTCATTTCCAATATCCCAATGGTTTGCTCCACCAAAGTGTGAGTTGCAGCATGAGCCTTGTTATACCATCACTCTGCTGCAGCCTGAGGCCGCTGCACGGGTGTCATCAGCCATATCCTCTGTGGGTAGCCCTTGTCCCCGAGGAGCCAACCCTGCAGCCTCTGTGAACTCTGGAAGATGTCAGGGACCTGAGATCTACTAAGAATGTAGGAGTCATGGGCACTCCCTGGGAACAGTGCGCAGACCAACAGGATGCATTTGCTGTGCTCGCAGACCAGCTGAACATTCAGCGCGTGCTGGCCCTTGCGGTTCACATGCCGCACTGTTTGTTGTCATGATGATTTGAGCACCCTTGTGAGTGCAGTTGGTGGCACCCTGCACCTGTGGAAAACCCAGATGTCTCCACAAATCCCAGCATGTTTGCTTCCTGGCTTACTTGACCCCAGGCGAAATGCGCAAAGTTGTACACTTTAGGGAATATGGTGTGTGTGACTTCCTGGATGCAATTGTGGGTGGAGGCTTGTGATATCCCACAGAGGTCACCTGGGGTGCCCTGAAAGGAGCCACTGGCATAAAAATTGAGCACAGCTGTCACTTCCATGACCACTGGCAGTGGATGTCCTCCAAGACCCCATGGCAGCAAATCCTGCAGCAGGTGGCATATGTGACTTACTAGTTCCCTGGACACAGGCAGTCTTCAGTGACACTGGCTCTCAGTCATCTGCAGGAATGACAGGCAGTGTCTATAGGTCTTGGGTGTCATTAGGTATTGACCAGCGACGGCTCGCAGTGGCTCTTCAGTGGCATGTGTAGGAGCCCCAGCCACCACTTCTTCCTGAGGGTGCTGCTCCTCCCTCTGCCCAGCCAGGTGCCTTCCTCTCTCTTCTCTGTTGTCTCCGCTCTCTGAAACTATGAAACATACAGCAAGGTCACCAGGCTCTATGCTTCCGTGAACTCCTCCTGCAGGATGAAAGAGAAAGATGCAGGGGTTAGCATTGGTCTCCTAGGGACCTCACATGGTTATGTGTGTGGCTCAGGATCCATCTCAAGGCCGCTTAACACAAGTTGGAGATTGCTGGCCACCATTTGGATGGCCAGAGTTTAGTGTGCTGCATGACTGCCCGAAACCCCTCCTACCTCTGCCCCACTCCACCTGACCCATTGGCGGCACCTTCTCCTGCTGGACCGCATGCTATGCTCTCAGCTCAGGCGCAGGCATTCTCCTAACCCACACTGCAAGGCTGCACTGTTAGCTTGAACCATGGGGGAGACTGGTCTAAACCTGAATGATGACATTGCAAGGGGCTGTGAGCCCTTCCACCAGTGACTGTTCCATGAGTGGCTTTCGCAAAGAGATTGTACAACTTGCCCAGACGTCCAATTGTTCTGCAGCGCCTAAAATGCTCATTAATTTGCAGTCTGCACCTGAGGGGTGAAAAGATCAGCAGCATTTGGCAGCACTTGCATGCCTCCAGATGGTTTGAGTGGGCAGATAAGCTAGAGCCCAACTCCATGCATGTCAATGTGGCTGCGCCTGAACTGTCTCAGCTGCAGAAGGATTCTCACTGTATACAAGGTTTCCCCAATTTGTGGCCACTTCCCTCCCCCGTCAGACTGTGCTGCCTGGCACCCCCAACCTCGCCTCCACTGCAGCGCAGCCACTGCCCCAGCACCACACTGTCAGCCAGCCGGGAAAAAGCGACTTGCCTGTGCCCTTGCCTGAATGCGCAGCGCCTCTTCCTTGAAGTCAAATAGCCGACCCTCACAAGCGCTGCGCAATGTTAGTGTGCACTCACCTCCGAGTTCCCCTTGAAGATCAACTCACCAGGTGCACACCTTTTAAATGCTGTTATGAATCACGTTGTTCCGAAGTCACATTGACATGAGAGGCAACTGCGACGTGGGAGTGGGGGGGGGATGATTCCTACGGGCAGGCAAGGTGATGAGATGAGTTGACCTGCAGTGATAATATGCAGGGAGCAGGCTTATTGGTTCAGAGTGGGACTTCCGCCTGCATCTGGGCCAAAGACCTTAATCTGACAACAGCCCACCGCTACATCTTGGGGTCTGAGTGGTTTTAAGAGCTGGGACTAATTTAAATGCTCCTTCACTGATTCCCATCTGAAATTGGATGGTGTAGGTGAGTGGAAGGCAGTAGGACCTCAGCAGGAAATTACACAAATGCAGTCTACTGTTGGAGCTCCATGAAGATAGCACTGGTCAGCTTAAGTTAGGAAGGAGAGAGGGCCAGACCAAATCAGGGCTGGAGAGGGGGAGACGTAAAGCCCAGGTCTAAGGAAGTTGAGGCTTTCTTTATTGGGTTGCGTGGACCACTCCTGCTCGTCCTAAACCACAAGGAGCATTACCTAAAATTAAGAAAATTACTAGTAGACCGGTCTCTTTTAGCCAGTTGTTGCTTGCTGCCAGGCTTTGCTGGCATCAAGGCTGCATGAATCATACATTTCAGAGTTAATATTGCATTAGGATCCACATTGACGCATCAAACTCTGGTATTTTTAACATTTATGAGAGGTCACCTGCCCTCAGTGTGCAGTTTCTAGGCATTTTGAAGCAAGGAGTAATGCTGCCAGATGTTGCTGAGTATTTCCACTATTTTCGATTTTTACCTAAGAATGATTTGTAATCTTCAATTTAGTGAAAATAATTTTCATTTATTCCAGGAAGAATTTTATGGAATTCTTTGATAATTAGCAGGAAAATATTAATCCATTATTAAACGGTATGATTTCATACTTCGTTGCTGCTGATATGTAGGTATTGTGTTGTTTTGTGAACATTTTTGTAATACCACCACCACCAATTCAATAAACAAAGATGATTTTCCAGCCCCGTGAAATTCCCGTCTGAAGTCAACAGACCTTTGGCCGATCCATCAAATTTACCGTCGCGCCTGCAACGATTCCCGCCATGGGTGGGACTGGAAAATCCTGGTCTCTAACTTCACTTCAAGAAAATCTGATCCAATTCCTGGATGAAAGAGCAAAGGGATAATTTTAAGTTGTATTGACAAGTGAAAAACAGGTGAGAGCAAATCAAGTATCCACTTTACTCCCCTCTTGATTATCTTTTTAATGACTTTTATATGCATTTGTGTGTGCAGCAGTCATGGGATTTTGATAAAGGTTTACAATCAAAGCATCAACAGGTACAGATGAAGCTCCTTTCAATGCAAATTGATCTACAAATCATTTCTAATATTCTCAGTTCTTATTGGACAAGTACTGCAAATATAAAAGAAGCAGGACACAAGGTATGGGAGAAAAAGTTGCAGTAAGAGGAACTAAACAAAGGCAGTAAATAAATTACTATAATTCTCTTTGCACTCTAATGAGATCAGAACAAAGTTATTCCTAAAGCAACATGAGAAATATTATGATAACCAGTTCAGTACCATTGGGCTCATTCTATCCAGCAACATTATGAAATAAATAGTTACATTTATCTCCTCTTATTAACTTCAGGAGTATCCATATTTACTTCTGCTTCAGGCAATGGGCTACCATTGTATCAATCAAACTTCCTACAAGATAAGAAATGACATCCAGTGCAGACCCCAAAGCACACTTATGCAATTATTTGAGGAAGGAAGAAAAATTTCAGTGCTGTATGAAGAAATGGTTCAGTACCTTTGTCGTGAGAAGCACATGATGAGAAATCCACATTTTATTATTTAAAGACAGCAGGTATAAAATATACCAACAAGTTAAATTGTACCATTTTAAAATTAAGTACTTCAAAGCTGGGCAAAACTAACATTAGGCACAGAAGAAGTTATTTCTAAAATGAATCATTTTTAAAATTTATGGAAGCTTTAAATGCTTGTAGTCTGTCATAAAACCTTTAGTCAAGATGGATTGCATCCATGCATGATAAGAGAATTTAGGGAAGAGCGAGCAGACGGACTATTACAAAGATATAAAAACTTAGTAGAAAAAGGAATAGTGCCAGAGGACTGATGGACAGCTAACATGATTCCGATATTTAAAAATAGGATAGAACAAGTTCAGGGAACTATAGACCAATTATCTTAATCTCGGTAGTAGCAAAAAAAAAATTGAATCCTCACTGAAAAATGTAATAGAACAACATCAAGGAACTGAAAATAAAGGGTCAGCAAGGATTTCAAAAGAAAAGGTCATGATTGATCAAACTTATTGAATTATTTGAAGAAGTAACAGGCAGGGTATGCATGTCTATTGTAGTGAAGGCAATATATTTGGATTTTCAAAAGATCTGTCATAAAATACCACACAATAGATTTATGACTGTTATGATCAATGCAGTTGGTAAAGCGGAGTTATTTATAATTCCCAGAGGGAAACTTTAAACAACTGTCATAACCTATAATTTTAAGTGTTATGTTTGAGATGCGACTCTAAGTTCAGGGATCAGACCATCAGTTCTCGAAGCTTTACATTAAATTAATTGAAACATTTTATTAATTTACACAGGTTAAAATATATACACATGGCTACAAATTACTACTATCATAACTTTTAACAAATTCCCAAACTAATCTCCATTAAGGCAACAACAATCCATATACCTAACAAGGTACCAGAGGCACCTTACGACTTCAAAATTAGGTTCTTTTTACTGTGGAGCCAATTAGAGGCTTGCACCTGCCTTTTGATCTCACATTTGCCTCTCTGAACTTTGCCTTTTAACAATGAAACCCCTTTCATAGTACCAATTTTATTAGTAACATAAACACATGGCTTGGTATCTGCTAGATAGGTGTCAAGTTTTCACCCCACTTCTTGAATGCTTTATTCAAAAAATGCAAATGCACACCATCTCCCTTACATATCAAAACTAGTATTCATCAAAGGACCCAGACTTTAATCCAATTAAGACACACTCGTAGACTAAACATCTATTTTAAAAGAAAAATATTTTCCAAAATATATATATTAATAGCTTCATGACATGACTGAGGTCAGAACGTGTGCAGTCAGGGGACAAGGAACAGTGATAATGATAATTACTCAAACTGGCAAAAGATGTAAATGTGGTGTTCCACATGCATTAGTTTTGGGAATACTGTTGTCACCATGTACATAAAAAACTTGGGAATCGGATGTACAATTTCAAAGTTTGTAAATTACACCAAGTTAGGCTGTATTTCTGTTGAATGTTCATGAGGACTTGAAACGTCAACTGTGCTTTTCTCCGCCAATGCTGCCAGACCTGCTGAGTTTTTCCAGGTATTTCTGTTTCTGTTTTTGTTTTGGATTTCCAGCATCCGCAGTTTTTTGTTTTTAACTCAGTAGTGAGTCATGTAGTAAAGATCATCCACAGAATCCTAATGGCCAGAGTTTGAGAGAAAATTAAATCAGAAATTTCAGCCTCTCGGTGTGGTTTTGTAGAAGATAAAGGAACGTGAAATGCAATCTATCTTTTAAAAACCTTGACAGAAAGAGCCACTGAAATGCAAAACAACCTCAATCTATGTTTTATTGATTATACAAAAGCATTTGATAAAGTGCAACACAATTATCCCAGGAAAATGCAGGAAGACATCAACATCAAAGGAAAGATCTTCAATTCATCAGGAATATTTACTGGAATAAGGGAGCAACAATCAGGTATCAGGACAAAGTTGGTGAATGGAAAGGGGGGGTGGACAAGGCTGCATTCTTGTTGGATCCAGTGCCCTTGGTTTGTTGGGGGTAAAGGACCCGGGTTGCATGCTTTGCTCAAAGTGTCCAAGTTGGTGTCCAAGACAGAGAAGATCAGTAGATTGTTGTTAGAATAAACACATGCTGTTTATTTACAAACTAAACTCTACAACTATATTTGTGTGCTCACAACATGAAACACTGTCTACACTCATCAGTGACTAACTTAAGATACTGTCACAGTGGTAGCCCACCTGCTGTTGGATATTAAGATAATGTGATCTTACATTACATTATTTGTCTTAAAGGTGTATTACATATCAAGTTACTACATCCCTCCCCCTTTACTAAAAAACACATTTTACAATTTTTCAATATATCAAGTTATTTACAAATTCACTTATTTACAAAGTCAGTCTCTCTGGGGAGTTTCCTTATGCATGTAGAACATCTCAGCTCTAAAGTTTCTGAAGTCTGCTTTGGAATCTCCCTTACTGAAGTCGTCCGAACATCGGGTTCTACAGCAGGTACTTTTGTAAATGTGTTTCTTTGACTCTTTCAGATACAGTCAGCCCTTCAAATCCATTTGTACTTGGTCGAGTTCTTTCAACAGGAAATGCTGATTTTTAAAAATTCATTGATGGGATGTGGGCATCGCTGGCAAGGTTAGCATTTATTGCCCATCCCTAATTGCCATTGTTCAGAGGGCATTTAAGTGTCAACTACATTGCTGGAGGTCTGGAGTCACATGTAGGCCAGACCGGGTAAGGACAGCAGATTTCCTTCCCTAAAGGACATTAGTGAACCAGATGGGTTTTCACAACAATCGACAATGGTTTCATGATCATCAATGGACTTTTAATTCCAGATTTTCTTTTCATTGAGTTCAAATTCCACCATTTGCCATGGCAGGATTCAAACCCAGGTCCCCAGCGCATTACCCTGGGTCTCTGGAATACTGATCCAGCAACAAAGTAAGCTCATCAAACAACGGTATACTACACCAGTATCCACCTCCATCCTGGTGGGCTTCTCATTCACTCATGCTTACATAAATAGGTTCTGTTCTTCCTACCTTTAAATTATATAGCAATTAGATATCTCTAATTCAGGCTTTTCAATGCTGTTTATCTCATTGGGTTTTTGCCTTTGGCTGACAGTCTGCTTGATTCTACCTTTACAGTTTCTCATGAGGTGTCCATAACGATGGCAGAAGAAACATTCAATCTTTTTAAATTGTGTTTCATTACAGGGCTGTCTACTTCCATCTCTGTTACCATGATGCCATGCTTTTGCTGCAAAGTTTTCTTTTTTAATTTGTCTGCTGGTGGTGGCTGCTTCCTGCTTTGGAACAAAGCTCTGCACTTTTGTGCTCTTTTTGGTTGAAGCTTCCCGCTCAACATGGAGGACGGCGCCATTTTTGTGCTCCTCGAATGGCTTCTGAGTCTCTCAGTGCACCTCCATTGCCAGAGCAATTTCCAATGCCTTCTGAAAATCTAGATTTGTTTCAGCAACAATCTCCTCTGAATCACATTTTTGTTTATACCGCACACCAAACGATCTCTAAGCATATCATTGATAGAAGTACTGAACTCGCAATATTCAGTTAATTGCTTCAGACTCATTACATAAGAAACAGCTGTCTCCACCGCAGCTCTAATTCTTGAGTTGAACTTAAACTGTTGTATAGTCACCAATGGCTTGGGCTGATAATGATCCTTTACGAGATTCACAAAATCATAAAAACTTTTGGAGTCTGGGGCACTGGGCGCCAGCAGATTCTGAATTAATCCGTATGTCTTACTCCCACACACTGTCAAAAGGATTGTGCGCCTCTTCTCCTTCCCCACAATGTCATTCACCTGGAAGAAGAATGTGAGGTGCCCAACATAATGAGACCCGTCGTCCGAGGTTGGATCGAATGGCTCCACTCATCCAAATTGTGGCATGCCCTTGGGGGGGTTATTTGGATGCTCAGAAGGAAATTTTCTTTTACTTACAACTACCATGCAAGGCACAGCCTGATTTTGGTTCGTCTGATTTCCTTCATTTTTTTCTCTCACTTTTTACCACATTCTTTACATGATTTTTCACTTTTACTCTCAACTCCAGTTTGTTGGGTCCAGTGCCCTTGGTTTATTGGGGCTAAAGAATCCGGGTTACACATTTTATTCGGGTTGACTGAATCAGTACAGAGACAGAGAACATCAGGAGATCATTGTTGGAATAAATAAATGCTGTTTATTTGTAAACTAAACTCGACAATTATACTTGTGCACTCACAACATAAAACTCCGTCCATACTCATCAATGACTAACTCAAGACTCTCAGTGGTAGCCCGTGCTCCTCTGCTATTGGGTATCAAGGTCATATGATCCTACATTACAACACTTCTCTTAAAGGTGTATTATGTATCAGTTTACTACAGCTCTCTCACCAGACTGTTTCTTCCTATACAGTGAATGCATTCTCAGAGGAATTGGAGGGATGCAAGGCATAAAGGTAGGAGGGAGAGTTATCACCAACATCTGCCATGCCAACAACATTGTACTTATAACAACAAATGAAGAAGACTTGCAAAAATTAATCAATACTGTCATAAAGGAAAGAGATGGATACAGGCTTACACTCAGCTGCAAGAAAATGCACACTGTGATAATGGCAAAGAAATAGGACATTCCAGTATGTGAATTGAAGCAAGTCAGAACACGTCAATCAATTCAACTACCTGGGAGGTACAATCACTTCCCATGTCAAAAGCAGTACTGAAATCTGAAAAAAGATTAGACATGCCAAGTGTGTTTGCATAAAACTAAGCAAATACATCAGCCTGAGTCTTAAAATGAGAATCCATGTACTAAAATGTTACGTCTGGCCAGCATTGAATTATGGATATGAAGATTGGAGCATTTGGAAATAGGAAAAAACAAAAAGCATCAACTTAGAAATGTGGTGTTTAAGGATTCTACGGATAAGCTGAGTGGAGAAAATAACTAATGAAGTAGTGCAGGATAAGTCTGGGAGAACAAGAGAACTCTTAAATATTATCAGAAGAAGACAAATGGGATTCTTCAGACATGTTCTCCGTGCAGAAGGGTTGGTGTGCCTAATCATTATCGGAAGGATTAATGGAACTAGAACAAGAGGTTGACAGCGAGGGAAGCAGCTGGACAATATTAAAGACTGACTTAACCAGAACTCCCACAACAAGGTTGTCTATTGTTGTTATGATTGGAAAGTTTGGAAGAACATGGTTGCCTATGCTACTCGGCATGGCACTAAGATGATGAGGGGAATAGTTAATTTTGGGAAGGACTGCAAATAAAACAAGAAGACATTAATAAACTTGCAGAATGGGCACACAATTGACAAATTAACTTTAATATAGGTAAGTGTGAGACAGTACATTTTGGTAGGTTGAGAATGGAGGCCATGTACTCCTTGGAAAGTAAGTAACGAAATGAACCAGAGGAGGAGAGGGATCCAGGGATTAAATTGGTCAAATCATTCAAAGTTATAACAAATGTTAATCAGCCCATAAAACAAACAAAAAAAAGCACTTGGTGTATTTCTAGAGGGATAGAATTGAAAGGCAGAGAAGTTATGTTCACCCTTATTGGACCACATTCAGAATATTGTGAACAGTTCTGGTACCCATATTCTCAAAAGGATATATAGGACTGGAGAAGTTACAAAAAAGTTTTATAAGGATAATATGAACTGTGAGATTATACATATCGGGAAAGATTGAACAGACTGGGCTCTTTTCTCTAGAAAGGATAAGGCAGAAGGGAGGCCTGACAGAGGTCTTTAAGATTGTGAAAAGTTTTGATAGAGTAGATATAGAGAAGATGTTTCCAGTTGCAGGGCAGACCAGAACCAGAGGCCATAAATATATAATATTCACTAATCTAATATGGAATTCAATAGAGAATTATTTACTTAGGGAGTGATTAGAGTGGAAATTGCTACCACAAGGAGTAATTGAGGAGTTGAGCATAGATGCACTTAAGTGGAAGCTAAGTGAATACATGAAAGAGGAAGTAATCGTATATGTTGATAGGGTTAAATGAAGCAGTGTGGAGGCATGTATGGAGCATAATCACCGTGTGTATTGTAAATACTATGAAATAAAGAGAACTAAATAATGGATGGAATTTAATTCCAGCCATGGGGTCATCTGCACTGATTGAAGAACCCATGGGAGCCCTACATCATTTCTGTCCAGAGGTCCTGATGCTATTTAAGTGCAATCCAGCACTTAACTGGCCAATGTCAGGCCTCCGACATGTTTAATGTCCATGATGGCCAGAAACCCCACCACTGAGATCTGCCAGCCAATCAGAGGCCACAGCTCTCCAATACTAGCAGCACCACCAGGAGTGGTGGCTGCTGTCAGTAATGCTCCAAGGCTTACTGGGGGTCAATGATGGGGATCACAGGGAGGAGGCCACTGGTGAGGGGAGGGAAAGGGATTGCATGCAAGGGCAGGGAGGTAGCTTGCAGCACTTCCACCCCTTATTGATGCCGGATTGTTTGATCAGGCACTGAGTGCCTGCCAATGAGGGGGCTCCCTATGAGGCTGCAAAAAACCGACCTAATTGGCAAGCTGCCACCAGCAGGCAGGTTTCCCATGTTGGGCTCTTCCAACCCCTCATTAAATTGAGGACAGTTTCCTGATGCTTGGAAGCATCAGGTACTCCCGTCCGATTCTTCACCCCTGCACCATCACCCCACCTCCCCCCACATTGTGCACACTCCAGCAGGCTCCACTAAATTGAGCCCACTATGTGAGACTATGTAATGATATCAGTGTATTGTCGCAATCCAGTCAGGGACCAGCAACTTTTTCTGTAAAGTAGACAAAGTTTGAAATCCCGATTTCCCACTAGGAGAATAAAGTCACAGGATTCCGCAGTTTTAAACAAACAAAATAAAATTGACTATACAAAGTCAGAAAAGCAAAGCAATCTTATAATATCTATCTTATGCCCCAACATTCAGAATTAACGTGAGGCAAATGTGGATGAACAGATATCCAGTGGTCAAACACACCACACTGCACATTAAATGGCAGATACGACCAAGATAGATCCCATGGATTTTTCTGCAACACACCCAAATATCAGTGACCACATAAATCACAAAATCTCATTAAAAGTCTAGCTCTTTTATGAAGAATTTCACTTCATTACTTTTGAAGATCTAGCTTCTAAATTCCCTCAAATGTTACTTTGACTTGGACTGCCTCAACGACTGCTCACCTTTCGATGATTCAGTCTCTTCTTCTGAGATTGCATTCTATGGAATTCACACTGCTGCATTCCACCTCTAATTGCCAGAACACTCCAAGCTCTTTTGTAGACCACTAGCTTCACTAGACTTGCACTGCCCATGGATTTCTCGGAACTCCAGTCTACTGCCTGCACCAAGCTATAAATGGCTCCCAGGGCTTCTATGAGCTCTAACTGTTTTCAGCATGGAGCCAGTGATCTTCTGCCATCTTCTCAGCTCCCCAGGACTTCTCCTGAGCTCTAACTACACCAGAAAGCTTCCAGAGTTTCTCTGTGAGCTGCAATCTACAAGAGGTTCAAACTGCAACCAAATCCCTCTCCCAGCAAACACACAAATAAATTGAAACCAGAGAACATCTTAAGCTCCATCCACCTCCATGACAATGTAGCCTTTCAGAGTTTATTGAACGCTTTTAAAGTAATTTAACTGTAACTCCCAAAACAAAACATCTCTCTGGGCAACACCTCTTTCCAAGCAGTGTAGACATCACGTCTCCAGTCCTCTGGCTAAGTAAGCCCACACAGTGTTTGGGAAGTTGGTGGTCCTGTCCCAAATCCCAGGTATGGATCCATGGAGACACCTAAGGCAGCATAACAGAGGATCCCAACTCCTTATTAGTCCAAATATTGAAAGTTTTTAAAAAAATCTTAATTCCCTGCAAGGAATGAATGGGATGTATTACCCATGAGTTCTTCACTGCTGATACCATCAGTGGGTTCAGAGCAGAACCCTGACCTGCTATCATATCAACCACTGGACAGGGGAGGGGGAAGATCTGGCATTGGGGGTGGGGGTGGGAAAGAGTTTCCTAAAGTAAATAAGTAAAAACAGTTCCCAGTGGCAGAAGGATGGGTAACCAGAGGGCACAAGTTTTAAGTAACTGGCAAAAATAGACAGGGCTGAGACGAGCAGGTGAGGGGGTGTAGGGGTGGGGGGAGATTACACAGAGAGCTGTTATGATCACAACAATAACTTACAAAAGGAAATTTGATAAATATTTGAAAAGAAAAAGAAGACAGGGCTATGTGGAAAGAACAAAGAAGTGGCACTAACTGGATGACTCTTTGAAAGTGCAGGGACAAGCCCAGTGGGCCAGTAGGCCCAATAGACCACCTATGGTTGTGCTTTTTCCACCTGCTGGAGCTGCTGGGGTTGTCTAGAGGGCACTTCTTGAATGACTAAGAGCAAAAATTCTGAAGGGAAAGGTTGGTGTGAGGGAAGGGGAATGGGTTAGGAAGCAAGTGGTTCATGGTAAAACCATCAGCAGCTTGCTCATTCTAACAGATAGTGGGTTGAGGGTAAGCTGAGAGCTGAGAAGAGTAACGGCAGGAACTGCTATCTCCTCAATGTGCTCAGCAACATCGAATGCCACTGATTCTTTTGCAGTCGGCCCCATGGTGCAAACAAACATCACCACCATACGGCTAAAGAGATTCAGGCATCCTTGGCCCCTATTGGTTCTGTTCTGTCCACCTTGTCCTACAAAGTAGAAAGCATAATGTCAGTTATGTATGCACTGTATCTGGATGGTGTGCATACTATATATGTAGCTGGATAGCTCGAAGTATTTGGAATAAGCAAGGGATGACTGTGAGACTAATAGCATTGATACATGTGAGAAGGTGCAGTGGAGTATCTGGGTTTTAGACATCAATCCTGAGTGTCAGGGAGTGCTGCTAGATGAGTGATGGGAGTGTAGTGTATTGAGCAGAATAAGAGGCTACTGTTGTAGTGGGTAGCGGATGTATTATGAAGATACAGTCACTAACCTTGCTTACCCACTTGTGGCCAGTAGGCATCTTGTATCACTGTAGTCAGTTTCTCAGGTGCCGGCTCTGATAGTTGACCTCCCTGGCCACTTGCTCCAATTCCCCTCTGAGGGTGGCCTTGTAGGCCTTCTGGCATCCCATGAAGCAATGGCCTCTCTCCTCCTTTTCACTTCAACCACTAAGGCCTCCAATATCTGTGATTCTGTGATCGCACCCATCACTCTGGAATCCTCTCTGTCGTGGTTTTCACTTTGCAATAATTGATATGGCACCAATATATTTGTACCGTTTTCCTTTAAGGTATTGTGTGAATTTAAGAGGAGCAGACTGTCTAAACCATGTGTTCTGAAAATAATTCTTCCAACTTCCATACCACTCCTCACACCTCCCCACCCCCCTCCCCCCCCCCCCCACCCCCCCCCCCCCCCCCCCCCCCCCCCCACCCCCGCCAACGCCTGCAGCTTGGAGGTGCAGACAGTAGCGTGGGACATGTTCGGTAAAACTACCATTGTGCAAATGAGATGGTAGCACCAAATCTACATGTATCTAACTTTGATCTGCATAGGGGCAGACGGGTCTTGCATCACAACCCCCAGACCCAGAAACTAGGGTTATCCAATTCCTACACGGTCAGAACCCCAAAATGTAAGTTGGAAAATTTATATCGATAACAAATCATGTACTGAAAGAAAAATAAACAGAGGAAAGATAAATGTAGTTAAAAGAGAAAAATAAAGGACAGAGAAAGAAAAATGTTTTAAAATGATTCAATATTTGAAAATCTCCATTGATTCTTAAAATCTATAGGAATTTGTAACAGTTAATTGTTAGTGTCAGTGAGATTGCTTGGCAGTAATTAAGACTTAACCATGCGTGTGGTCACTGTAAGTTGCAGTCTGATTTACACTTTAATATCCGTGATCACTGACAGCCTTGTTACTTTTACCATAAATTCAAGGTCACTGCAACTGGTAAAATTTCCAGTTCAGGAAGCATCCAACATAATAGTTAGTTAGGTCTTCAACAAGTATCAAGTCTGCTTTTCACTTATCACCCCACCAGCCTCCGCATTCAAAGGATCATCCTCCACCATTTCCGCCAACTCCAGCATGATACCACCACCAAACACATCTTCCCTTCACCCCCCTTATCGGCATTCCGTAGGGATCGCTCCTTCCGGGACACCCTGGTCCACTCCTCCATCACCCCCTTACTCCTCAACCCCCTCCTACGGCACCACCCCATGCCCACGCAAAAGATGCAACACCTGCCCCTTCACTTCCTCTCTCCTCACCGTCCAAGGACCCAAACACTCCTTTCAAGTGAAGCAGCATTTCACTTGCATTTCCCCCAACTTCGTCTACTGCATTCGTTGCTCCCAATGTGGTCTCCTCTACATTGGAGAGACCAAACGTAAACTGGGCGACCGCTTTGCAGAACACCTGCGGTCTGTCCGCAAGAATGACCCAAACCTCCCTGTCGCTTGCCATTTCAACACTCCACCCTGCTCTCTTGCCCACATGTCTGTCCTTGGCTTGCTGCATTGTTCCAGTGAAGCCCAACGCAAACTGGAGGAACAACACCTCATCTTCCGACTAGGGACTTTACAGCCTTCCGGACTGAATATTGAATTCAACAACTTTAGGTCGTAAGCTCCCTCCCCCATCCCCACCCCCTTTCTGTTTCCCCCTTCCCTTTTTTTTTCCCAATAAATTATAAAGATTTTCCTTTTCCCACCTATTTCCATGATATTAAAAAAAACCCCACTAGAGCTATACCTTGAGTGCCCTACCATCCATTCTTAATTAGCACATTCGTTTAGATAATATCACCAACTTTAATTTTAACACCTATGTGTTCTATTGTACTATTGTCGTTGACATCTTTTGATGATCTGCTTCTATCACTGCTTGTTTGTCCCTACAACCACACCCCCCCCCCACCTCCACCTCTTTGTCTCTCTATCTCTCCGCCCCCCACACACACACCTTAAACCAGCTTATATTTCAACTCTTTCTTGGACTCGAACGCAAGTTCTGTCGAAGGGTCATGAGGACTCGAAACGTCAACTCTTTTCTTCTCCGCCGATGCTGCCAGACCTGCTGAGTTTTTCCAGGTAATTCAGTTTTTGTTTTGGATTTCCAGCATCCGCAGTTTTTTTGTTTTTATCTCTGTGTTTAATTGACTGCCACTACTCTTTAAGAAATGCCTACTTCCTTGAAGAAGTTTTGTTCCTCTCTGCGACAAGATTTCCGTAACTCTCTGTTGTCTTGCTCACCTTCCTTGCTTTCCATTTCCCTCCTAGTGTTTGACAAGGTGTTTACTAAAACCCGCTTTCACAGCCATATCTCCTTTCTCAGTGACTGTCTCCATCTCCGACTTACCCCACGTGGATTTCAACTGAAATTCCACCCCTCATGTTTCGAACCCACCCAGGATTACAGGTATCTCCGGACATAAAACGTTTCTCGGACTGCTGTTCCCGTCACATTCTGAAATCCACACTCAGTGCCATGCGCCACCATATGAACACACTCGACCTCTCCCTCCAGCAGCACCGCCGTATCATTTATCAAAGCTGCGCGTGCCCCCAGTTTCATTTTATCCTTCGGCTCATCTGACGCCTCAGCAAGAAACTTTTTCTCTTTCTCTCAAGTGCTAAGGAACGCAAGCTCCAACAACTCATCGACACCAACACCCATCTAGGACCCTCCACCCCTGCCTGTCCCTCCGTCCCCACCCTTTCTTCCAATCCCAACCCCAGCCATGTATTCACTATACCCCCTGACCTTCCCCTCTCCGATGCTGAACGTTCAGTGCTCAGCAAAGGACTTAGTTTCATACCCTTACGCCCTCACCTCAATGAATTTCGGGCTCGGCATGATACTGAACTCTTCTTCCGCCGTCTTCGTCTCCGGGCTCACTTCTTTGGGCAGGAGTCCTCTCCCAGTTCAACGGATCCTTTTACCCATCTCCAATATTCTCCCTCCACCTGGACCCCTCCCTCTAGATTCTTACCTTCTCTCGATCTTTTCATTGAGAACTGTCAGCGCGACATTAGTCATCTCAATTTCTCTGCTCCTCTCACCCATTCTAACCTGTCTCTCTCTGAACTTACTGCACTCCATTCTCTCAGGTCCAACCCTGACATTGTCATCAAACCCGCTGACAAGGGTGGTGCTGTTGTTGTCTGGCGCACTGACCTCTACCTCGCGGAGGCTGAGCGTCAACTCGCAGACACTTCCTCCTACCTCTCCCTGGACCATGACCCCACCACTGAACATCAAGCCATTGTTTCTAGGACTGTCACTGACCTCATCTCCTCTGGGGATCTCCCTCCCACAGCTTCCAACCTGATAGTCGCCCAACCTCGGACGGCCCGCTTCTATCTCCTACCCAAAATCCACAAACAGAACTGCCCCGGTAGACCGATCATCTCAGCTTGCTCCTGCCCCACAGAACTCATTTCTCATTATCTTGACTCCCTTCTCTCTCCCCTTGTCCAGTCCCTTCCCACCTACATCCGTGATTCCTCTGACACCTTATGTCACATCAACAATTTCCAGTTCCCTGGCCCCAACCGCTTCCTCTTCACCATGGACATCCAATCCCTCTACACCTCCATCCCCCACCAGGATGGTCTGAGGGCCCTTAGCTTCTTCCTCGAACAGAGGCCCGAACAATCCCCATCCATCACTACTCTCCTCCGTCTGGCTGAACTTGTTCTCACGCTGAACAATTTCTCCTTCAACTCCTCTCACTTCCTCCAAATAAAAGGTGTGGCTATGGGTACCCGCATGGGCCCCAGCTATGCCTGTCTCTTTATGGGGTATGTGGAACATTCCTTGTTGCAGTCCTACTCCGGCCCCCTTCCACAACTCTTTCTCCAGTACATCGATGATTACTTCGGTGCCGCTTCATGCTCTCATCGGGACTTGGAAAAATTTATTAATTTTGCTTCCAATCTCCACCCCTCCATCATTTTCATGTGGTCCATCTCTGACACTTCCCTTCCCTTCCTTGACCTCTCTGTCTCAATCTCTGGTGATAGACTGTCCACCAATATCCATTACAAACCTACCGACTCCCACAGCTATCTCAACTACAGCTCCTCACACCCCGCTTCCTGTAAGGACTCCATCCCATTCTCTCAGTTCCTTCGCCTCCGTCGCATCTGTTCCGATGATGCTACATTCAAAAACAGTTCCTCTGACATGTCCTCCTTCTTCCTTAACCGAGGTTTTCCACCCACGGTCGTTGACAGGGCCCTCAACCGTGTCCGGCCCATCTCCCGCGCATCCGCCCTCACGCCTTCTCATCCCTCCCAGAAACATGATAGGGTCCCCCTTGTCCTCACTTATCACCCCACCAGCCTCTGCATTCAAAGGATCATCCTCCACCATTTCCGCCAACTCCAGCATGATACCACCACCGAACACATCTTCCCTTCACCCCCCTTATCGGCATTCCGTAGGGATCGCTCCTTCCGGGACACCCTGGTCCACTCCTCCATCACCCCCTTACTCCTCAACCCCCTCCTACGGCACCACCCCATGCCCACGCAAAAGATGCAACACCTGCCCCTTCACTTCCTCTCTCCTCACCGTCCAAGGACCCAAACACTCCTTTCAAGTGAAGCAGCATTTCACTTGCATTTCCCCCAACTTAGTCTACTGCATTCGTTGCTCCCAATGTGGTCTCCTCTACATTGGAGAGACCAAACGTAAACTGGGCGACCGCTTTGCAGAACACCTACGGTCTGTCCGCAAGAATGACCCAAACCTCCCTGTTGCTTGCCATTTTAACACTCCACCCTGCTCTCTTGCCCACATGTCTGTCCTTGGCTTGCTGCATTGTTCCAGTGAAGCCCAACGTAAACTGGAGGAACAACACCTCATCTTCCGACTAGGGACTTTACAGCCTTCCGGACTGAATATTGAATTCAACAACTTTAGGTCGTGAGCTCCCTCCCCCATCCCCACCCCCTTTCTGTTTCCCCCTTCCTTTTTTTTCCAATAAATTATAAAGATTTTCCTTTTCCCACCTATTTCCATTATATATAAAAAAAACCCCACTAGAGCTATACCTTGAGTGCCCTACCATCCATTCTTAATTAGCACATTCGTTTAGATAATATCACCAACTTTAACTTTAACACCTATGTGTTCTATTGTCGTTGACATCTTTTGATGATCTGCTTCTATCACTGCTTGTTTGTCCCTACAACCACACCCCCCCCCACCTCTCTCTCTCTATCTCTCCGCCCCCCACACACACACCTTAAACCAGCCTATATTTCAACTCTTTCTTGGACTCGAACTCAAGTTCTGTCGAAGGGTCATGAGGACTCGAAACGTCAACTCTTTTCTTCTCCGCCGATGCTGCCAGACCTGCTGAGTTTTTCCAGGTAATTCTGTTTTTGTTTTGGATTTCCGGCATCCGCAGTTTTTTTGTTTTTAAGTCTGCTTTTCAACCTGCTTTGTGAGTTGGAGGCTCTGCAAATGCTGAGCATCTGCCAAGTGAGGCATGTTTGCTTCTGCCTGCAGATGGGGGTAAGTAAGTACTGTGGGAAAGCACAGAGTACTTTTCTTGGACCTTGAGATGCTTGGCATCCTGATCTGTTTTTTCAGGTAGCAGAGATAGTGAAATTCCCATTGGGAAATTCAGTGATGTCAGCAGTGGTGCTGGAGGAAAAGAGAAAAAATATGATTTGGCACAAATGTTTGTGAGAACAAAGTGCCATCAGAAACAAAAAGATTTTTTAAAAGTTTAGAAATGGCCTCTAAATTGTTGAATGAATCTTCTTATTTGTCCCTTTATAGTTACCTCCACATGCCACTTAATGCCCAGAAACCTATGAAGCTAAATTTTCCGATTCCTTCATTTGTCAGGTTTCAAATGTTTGAAATCAGACTTCAATGTATTCTGTCTGAAGTATACATTTAAAAGGATCTTACAACTGTGTTGTAAAATATGTCTAACATTGATGAAACCAGATAATTAAAATGATTATAGTCTTGTGCAACTATAGTAGAAATTTGGTACTCTCTCCCCTAAAAAGCTGTTGATGAGAGGTAAATTGAAACTTCAAAACTGTGATTGATCTTTTTGCTTGGTAAAGAAAATAAAGGATGTGCGTCGTCGGGTGGGAGGGTTTTAATTGGGTGGTCATGGAGGTAGTCAGGTATTCAGGCTTATTGGGGTGGTTGGAAGGGGTTATTGAATGGTTAGTTTGTGGAGTTAGACCAGATTTTAAACTGCCTAACATTTCATTGATAAGTATCCAGGTAAATCGCATTTATCTAGCCGAAGACTCCGACTCTAGCTGACAGTCGAAGAAATTCGCAGAGTATACCAGGCAGCAGGGAATCAGTCCTTCAGAAGTTTAAAATTCCTAGGCAATTCCCACGCATGTGAATAACGAGGAGACAGGAGGCTAGGCCTGACTGAGATAAAGACTGAGTGAGTAGCGAATTAGGTTCATGTGGTAAGTTTTGTTAAGTCTTTTTCAGGTTTATATATAAAGAGTCAAACTCTGACATAGAATGAACAACCTTCAAGTGAGTTAGACTATGTTGTTAACCACGGAATTGCATGGCAGTGGCAATTATCTGTCAACCAGCTAAAAGTAGTTGATTCAATTGGTGCCAGTTACTGTAGAGTCATAGAGTTATACCGCACAGAAACGGGCCCTTTGGCCCATCCTGTCCATGCTGGCCATCAAGCACCTATTTATTCTAATCCCATTTTCCAGCACTTGGCCCGTAGTCCTGTCTGCTGTGGCATTTCAAGTGTTCATCTAAATGCTGTAGTAGGAAGCTAAACTAGCTGGTGATTCATCAGAGTGTCTATATAAGAGGCAGGCTTTTCAAACCTTCAAACCACAAGGTAATAACAGGTGCACAAGAAGACAGGACACTACTCTTGAGTGAGATGGAGACCGAGTGAGTAGCGAATTAGGTTCATGTGGGAATTTGGTGCACAGGCAAAAGAGGTGCTTTAAGTAAGGTTTATTGCAACTTGTAAAGTGTGTGAAGTAATAGTCGGATTTATCAGTAATAGTAAGGTTTATCAATAGTTGTAAATTTTATTAAGTAAGGCCAAGCAAAATTAACATAAAATAAAATTAAATTAATGTAAGTGAAGTTAAAACATGACACAGCAGCTTGGTCTTGTGGAATGCGTGTCCTGTAGTATGTGAGAAGTTATGGACACTACTGGTGATCTAGGTAACCACATGTGCAGGAAGTGTCACCAGCTGCAGAAACTTGATCTCTGGGTTTTGGAACTCGAGCGGCAGCTGGAGTCATGGTGGCACTTCTGCTAGGCTGAGAGCTATGTGGATAGTACATTCAGAGAGGTGGTCACACTGCACGTTAGGAGCATGGAGGCAGAAATGGAATGGGTGAGTGCCAGGCGTCCAAGAGAGCCAGACAGGTAGTGCAGGAGGCTTCTGAGATCTCAATCACAAATCAGTTTTCCATTTTGGATACTGGTGAGGGCATTATTACCTCAGAACAGTGCAAAGCCAATTTTGTGGCACCATGGGTGGCTCAGCTGTACAAGAGGGGAGGAAGAAGAAGGGAAGAGCTACAGTGATAGGGGATTTGTTAGTTAGAGGAACAGACAGGTGTTTCTGTGGCTGTAGATGTGATTCCAGGATGGTATGTTGCTTCCCTGGTGCCAGAGCCAAGGCTGCAGGGAGGGTGAACAGCCAAACGTTGCCGATCATGTCGATATCAACTGCTTAGTTAGGAAGGGGGATGAGGTCCTGAAAACAGATTTCAGGGAACTAGGAAGGAGATTGAAAAGCAGGACATCTAAAGCAATAATCTCAGAGTTATTTCCAGTCCCAACAGGAGAACTGAGCAGTTGAACACATGGCTGGTGTAGGAGGGAAGGCATAAGATTTCTGAGGCATTAGGACTGGTTCTGAGGCAGGTGGGACCTGTACAAGATGGATGGGCTGCATCTTAGCAGGACTGGGAAGAACATTTTCGTAGGGAGATTCGCTAGTGCTGTTGGGGAGCATGTAAACTCGATTGGCAGGGTGGTGGGGGAGGGTCCTGAGAGGGAGCTCAGATTTGATGGAAGCAAAACTGGTAAAAGGAAGTAGAAAAGTAGAAAGCAAAAATAGAATACAGACAAAGCATAGGCAAGCATCAAATAGGATCAGAATAGAAAATAATGTTAAAAAAGCAGAACTAAAGGCACTCTATCTGAAATCACATAGCATTCACAAAAATGTTGATGATTTGAGGTAAATGGTATGATTTAATTGCCATAACAGAGACATGGCTATAGGGTAACCAAGCTGCATATCCAAGTATATTTGGTATTTAGGAGGTATAGGCAGAAACAAAAAGGAGGTGGGGTAGCACTTTCAATAAGGTACGAGATCAGTACATTAGTAAGAGAGAATCTTACATTGAATGAATAATATGCAGAATCAGTTTGGATGACGCTAAGAATCAGCAAGGGAGGCAAACATTGATGGGAGTTCTTTTTATAGGCCACCAAACTGTAGTGTTAATGTTGGGCTTGATATAAATCAGGAAATTAGAGATGCATGTAATGTAGGTAATAGAGTAATAATGGGTGACTTCAATTTACACATAGACTGGGGTAACCAAATCAGCACTAATGCTCTGGAAGAGGAATTCCTGAAGTGCGTACGAGATAGGTTTCTGGAGCAGTATGTTGAGGAGCCAACTAGGGATTGAGCAATTTTGGGTTTAGTGTTGTGTAATGAGAACTTGCTGTAAAGGAACCTTTGGGAAATAGTGACCATAATATGATGGAATTTTGCATTAAATTTGAATGCAATACAGTTCATTCTGAAACTAAGATCTTAAATCTGAAGGAAGAAAGTTATGAAGGTATGAGGGGCAAATTGGCTATGGTGGATTTGGAAAATACACTAAAAGATTTGCCGGTGGAATGGCAATGGCTAGTATTTAAAGATGTACTACACAGTCTACAATACACATATTATATATATAAATCTAAGGCACAACCATCGAAAGGGGAAAGTAAATCAACCGTGGTTAATGAAAGAAGTTAAAGATAGCGTTAGATCAAAGGAAGTGCCCTATAAGGGTGTCAGAAAAAGTGGTAAGCCTAAGCATTGGCCGCAATGTAGAACCCAGCAAAGGAAGATCAAGAAACTGATTAAGAAAGGGAAAAGAGAATTTGAGTGCAAACTAGTGAGAAACATAAAGACAGACTGTAAAAGCTTCTTTAGGCATGTTAAAAGGAAAAGATTAGCTGGCACAAATGTTGGCCCATTACAGATGGACACAGGAGAATTTATAGTAAGAACAGGGAAATGGTGGAGAAACTAAATAGTTACTTTGCAACTGTCTTCACAAAAAAAGATACAGAAAATCTCCCAGATATGCTAGATGACCAAGGGATTTGTGAAACTGAGGAATTAAAAGAAATTAGTATTAGTAGAGAGGTAGTACATTGGATTGAAGATTGATAAATCCCTTGGACCAGATGAGCTTCATCCTAGAGTGTTGAAGGAGGTACCTAGAGATAGTCAATGCATTGGTGGTTATCTTTCAAAACTGAATAGATTCTGGAAAAGTCCCTGTGGATTGTAAGGCAGCAAATGAAACCCCACTATTTAAGAAGGGAAGAAGAGGGAGAACGGAGAACTACAGATCTGTTAGTTTGATGTCAGCAGTAGGGAAAATGTTAGAATCTATTATAACTGAACATTTAGAAAAGAATGGTAAAACTATACAGAGTCAACATGGATTTATGAAAGGCAAATGATGTTTGACAAACTTGCTGGAGGTTTTATCAGGATTGACATTCAATAAGAATAGGGAGCTAGGAAAAGGTGGAAGGGGAGCATTGTAAATCAAAGAGGGCATTGGTGCAATAGTTAGAGATGACCTAGGTTTGCGAGATTAGGATGTGGAATCACTTTGGGTGGAGATGAGGAATAGTAGGGGAAAAAGTCATTAGTGGGAGTGGTCTATAGACCCCTAACAGTAGCCACAGTGTAGAACAAAGCATTAAAAAAATTGTGTGCTGTGATAAAGGAACAGCAATAATCATGGGTGATTTTAATCAACACATTAACTCGAAAAATCACATTGGCAGTAGTAGTCTTGATGAGGAGTTCTTAGAATGCTTTTGAGATAGTTTCTTAGAGCAGCATGTTCTGGAACCAACCAGGGAGCAAGTTATATTAGATTTGGTATTGTGTAATGTGACAGGATTAACTGATGACCTCAGGGTAAAGGCACCCCTAGGTAGCAGCGACTCCAAATGATTGAATTTTATATCCAGTTTGAAAGGGAGAAGAGTGGGTCTTAGACTAGTATCTTAAATTTAAATAAGGGCAACTATGCTGGGATGAAAGATGAGCTAGCTGAAGTGAACTGGGAAACTAGGCTAGAGGATAGATCAATAGAGAATCAATGGCAGGCATTTAAGGGGATATTTCAGAGTATTCTGAATAAGTACATTCCCACTATAATGAAAAATTCTAAGGGGAGGACCCACCATCCGTGATTAACTAAAGATGTTAAATAAAGCATCAAACTCAAGGAAAAAGCATACAACTCCGCAAAGATGAGTGGTAGGACAGATGGTTGGACAGGATATTAAGAACGGCAGAGAATGATTAAAAGGTTAACCAGGAGAAAGAAATTAGAGTATGAGAGGGAGCTAGCTATAAATGTAAAAACAGATAGCAAGAGCTTCTACAGGTACTTAAAAAGGAAAAGAGTAAGTAAAATGAGTGTTGGTCCTCTAGAGAGTGACAGTGGGGAGTTAATAGTAGATAATAAGGAAATGGCAGAAGAAATGAACAAATATTTTACTTCTGTGTTCACCAAAGAGGATATAAAAATATTCCAGTAATAGCTTCAAATCTGGAGGTGAACAGGAGAGGAACGTGATGAAATTGAAATCACTAGGGAAATGGCACTGATCAAATCGATGAAGTTGCAGGCTGGCAAGTCTCCGGGTCTCTCTAGACCATGTCCTAGGGTCTTAAAAGAGGTGGCTTATGAGGTAGTTGATGCGCTGGTGTTAATTTTCCAAAATTCGCTAGATTCTGGAAAGTTTCCATCAGATTGCAAAGTAGCAAATATAACCCCTCTATTCAAAAAGGGAGGGAGAAAGAAGATGGGAAACTATAGGCCAGTTAGCTTGATGCCTGTTGTGGGGAAGTTATTAGAATCAATTATTAAGGAGGTTAAAGCTGGACACTTAGAAGAGCTCAAGGCAATTGGGAAAAGTCAGCATGGTTTTGTGAAAGGAAAATCATTTTTAACCAATTTATTGGAGTTTTTTGAAGGAATAACATGCATAGTGAATAAAGGGG
This sequence comes from Carcharodon carcharias, assembly GCF_017639515.1. Classification (NCBI taxonomy): domain Eukaryota; kingdom Metazoa; phylum Chordata; class Chondrichthyes; order Lamniformes; family Lamnidae; genus Carcharodon; species Carcharodon carcharias. The sequence goes on along the minus strand of NC_054477.1, from coordinate 132,183,769 downwards.
AGTCTGTAGACATACTGTACTTGGATTTCCAGAAGGCATTTGATAAGGTGCCACATTAAAGGTTATTACGGAAAATATTGGTGTAGGGCGTAACATATTAGCATGGATAGAAGATTGGCTGGCTGGCAGAAAGCAGAGTGTATGCATAAATGGGTCTTTTTCTGATTGGCAGGATGTGACGAGTGGCGTCATTACAGGAGTCTGTACTGAGACCTCAAATTTTTACAATTTACATCAATGACTTAGATGAAGGGAGTGAAGACATGGAAGCTAAATTTGCAGATGGATAAAGATAGGTTGAGTGAGAGGGCAAAGATCTGGCAAATGGAGTTTAATGTGAGAAAATGTGAAGTTGTTCACTTTGGCAGGAAAAACAAAAAAGCAGAGCACTACTTAAATGGAGAACGGTTGCATAATTCTGAGGTGCAGAGGGATCTAGGTGTTCTAGTACATGAGTCACAAAAAGTTAGTGTGCAGGTACAGCAAGTAATTAAGAAGGCTAATGGATATACTTAGACCTGCAGACTTGCCAGCCTGCAGCTTCATTGATTTGCTCGGTACCATCTTCCTAGTGATTTCAGTTTCACCAAGTTCCTTTCTCCTATCCTTTATTACGAGGGCGATTGAACATAACAGTAAGGATGCCATGCTTCAGTTATACAAGGCATTGGTGAGACCACATCTTGAATACTGCGTGCAGTTTTGGTCCCCTTATTTAAGGAAGGACGTAAATGCATTGGAGGAGGTTTACTAAATTGATACCTGGAATGAGTGGGCTGTCTCATGAAGGAAGTTTGGACAGACTGGGCTTGTTTCCACTGGAGTTTAGAAGAGTGAGGGGTGATTTTAATGAAGTATAACAGACCCTGAACGGCCTTGCCAAAGTAGACATTGAAAGGATGTTTCCTCTTGTGCGTGAGTCCAGAGCTAGGGGGAACTGTTTTAAAATTAGGGGTCACCCTTTTAGAATAGAGATGAGGAGAAATTTTTCCTCTCAGAGGATTGTGCAACTTTGGAATCCTCTGCCTCAGAAGGTGTTGGAGGCAGGTTCATTGAATATTTTTAAGACAGAGGTCGATAGATTCTTGTTAGGCAAGGGAATCAAAGGTTATCGGGGTTAGATGGGAATGTGGAAATCAGCCATGATCTTATTGAATGGCGGAGCAGGCTTGAGGGGCCAAATGGTCTATTCCTGTTCCTACTTCTTATGTTCTTATGTTATGATATTACTTGCAGCATTGATAAAGGAGAACCAGTGGAAGTGGCGTATTTGGATTTTCAGAAGGCTTTTGATAAGGTCCCACACAGGAAGTTAGTAAATGAAATTAGAGCACATGGGGTTGTGGGAGATATACTAGTATGGTCACAGATGCTGACAAGATGGGGCCAGCCCCACCTTAAAGCTGCTGAGAGCACACAGAGAATGATGAAATTCTGTGACACCTGCCCACAACATTCTGACAGCAATTACAAGCACCATTGAGGTGCAGGCATCAGTAATGTGTCCAGGGACTGTGAGGCCGGACCATCACTTTGGCCTGAAGGCTGCAAAAAGCACAGGGAAGAGGCCCTGGACTGAGACACCTGCCTTTATCTTGTGCAGAAAGGTTTCACATCTGAGTGACAAGAACACTGCTCATCAGAACAAGGAGCCATAGGCAGGGAGATATTTTTGAGAGTTCATTCACAATAGTGAACATTATGTTCAAGTGTTAACGCCCATATCCAGACTGTGAAACTACCTCTTAAACTTCCTAAACCTGCAGCTGCGTTTTGGTGTTCCTCGGCCATCCACAACGGAGGTGGAGGCAGCCTTCTGACTGCTACTGGTCTATAATGACCATGGCAGGCGTCCTCTGAAGGGCCAAGGCATGGAGGGCCCTGGCCTGCTTCCAGAAGGAAAAATGAGTAAAAGCTGGGAAATAACAATACTGTTCTGATCTGTTTCTTTGTTCTGGGCTTTCGGGATCCTATTGTTTGGCAGTGGCACTCTCCTCGACCTGTGGAGCTGGAGCTGTTAGGGTCACAGGACGAGAAAATTCAAATGGACTGCACATTCCCGGAGGCACCTGGGTGGATGACCCCAGAACATGCCCCTGCTGATCCTCCTCCCTATGGGTGCCCAAGGGCTGACTCCTTGAGGAGAAGGGGAAGTTGGAATGAGATCGAGCTGCTCCACATCCTCTTGCGATAACACTGTTGGAGGCATCAGCAATGGAGTTCAGCTCAGACAGCAGTGTAGCAGTGATGTCCTGGACCAAGGTCTCCATGGCGGCTGCCATCCTTCCAGTGTTGACCTTGGTGCGTTGGCATGCTGACGCTATCACCTCAGCTTGAGGGCAGATGAACTCTTCCATCGTGCCTTGCAATCTGAGAAATGCAGCGAACATCCCTTCCTTACCTTCCCAAGCTTGCCTTTGCAGCTCCAGCAACTGTGACATGACCGAGTCCAGAGGCTTGTTACCTGACTTGGAATTAGCAAATTTCTGGTCTCCAGCAGCCCTGCAAATGCCAGATACCTGGGAAGCCCCTGCCCCCGCCTGCTGTGGATCAGAAAGTGTGAGGTGCTCATCAGATTGTGATCCCGAGGCTACTCTGAAGTTAGGTCCCACTGAGCTATGTGTCTCTGCGCTGGTGGAGGGTTGGGTGTGCACTGTGAAGGGTTTTCAAGGGGGGATGTTTTCAGGTTCCTCTTCAGAGCTTTCTTTGTTGCTTGATCGGAGGCCCTGGGTCATCGACTACATCAGCTGTTTCCCAGATTTGCCTGTGAAGGAAAGGAGAGATAATTAGTACATGGCAGGGGACTGTGGGACAGCAAAGTCACTCACAGCATGATTGTCTGATGGGTGTTGCACTGCTAGATCTTCACTTGGTAGAGCACCGCCGACCTCACCATCAGCACAGGAACAGTCCAGACCCTCGCTGGCCAGCTGGAGGGCTCTGTTTTCAAAGTCCATGAAGACCTTGATTTCAGGCATTCCAGCACCAGTCTGTGACCTCTCCCTCCTGTTGTGTACCAGCTTGTCCTACATGAATATAGATGGAGAGAGTGTAAGCAGAATGCCTGCCAGGTCAGATGATTAGTGTGCCTGGCATGTATGGATGGTGGGTGGTTCCATGGATGGGATGAGGACAATGAAGTTGTGTGTGAGAAAGTGAATGGTGATGTCCCTTGAACTGGCTGGGAGTGAGGTCCAAGTGGATATGTGATGAGTTTGTGAGTGTGTGAGTTGAGAGTGATGAGAAGACTGACTTACCCTGGCAGAACGCAGCAGATCATTCATCCTTTTGCAGCGCTGGGTGGCTGTCCTCTTTTGCAGGGCAATGGCGCTGATCACCGCTGCCATCGCCTCCCAAGCAGATTGGTAATGTTGTTGCCCATCTTGCGGGCAGATTGAGAGTAGAGGACGTCGCAGTGGTCTTCCACTACTTCCAAAAGGCATTCAAAGGACACCTTATTAAACCTGGAGGCTTAAATCTTCTTGGCTTTTGGGGCCATGTCTACTGTGCAGCAGTTATGGGCTGGAAGCACTGAGAGGTGTGCGCGCAGCTGCACTTTAGATATGGTACCCGGCATGATGAAGCAGCGAGGTGATGGCGTGGCAAACGAATGAGTGTCCGCCCACCATCGAAATGGCGTGTTTCCCACGATCTGGCATGAGAAGCCGCTATTGTAGTCGAGGGATAAAGCATCACTTTTCCTGCCCACTGATGCACTTAGTGCAAATGTGGCTCGGTTCCGCTCTTGGTTGATTTCCAACCTAACCCACTAATGGATTGTGCTCAGCAGGGGGCATGTATACTGTTGTTCAGTGGAATGTCATTATGAATGCTTGACTGCCTTTAACCCCTAATGGATTTTGTTTAGCAGGTTTTGTTGATACACCTGTCAAAAGGAGTGTGAGCTTGTTTATTTTGAAAAATTTACAAGCTTTTAAGAGGCAGTGTCTCAGCAAACGGAGGTAGGACCTTTTAACCTGGTCACTGCGGCATTGGTTCATCTTATCTCCACCTTGGGCCAGATGCCAAGGCAGCATTCTCGACTCCGGGTCATCCCTGTCTCCACTAGATGAAAGTAGTGTGGGTGGACACTGCTGGATAGGTGGCAGGATTGTGACATCTCTCAACTCCCAATTCCCACTCAGGGCTGACTTTATAGCGATACTCAAAATTATAAGAAGGTTTGATAGGGTAAACTTAGAGAATATATTTTCACTTGTGGTGTAGACCAAAAATAGTGGGGCATATATACAAGATAGCCATTGATAAATTCAATATGGAATTCAAGGGAAACATTCTTTACACAGAGAATGGTTAGAAAGTGAATCTTGCTATCCACAAAGAGTAGTTCTAGTGAATAGTACAAATGCATTTAAGGGAAAGTGAGATAATCACATGAGGCAGAAAGGATTAGAAGTGTAGTACATGTTGATGAATGTTAGAATTAGATGAGGTAGGTTGGGAGAAGGTTATTGTGGGATGTAAATTCTGACATAGACCAGCTGGGTTGAATGGATTGTTTCTGTGCTATAACATTTTATGTGATTCTATGCAAAATAGTGTCCAACAACAGGCCAAGTCAGTTATCCCAATGAGCTAGGACAGCAAGAAATATCTCACAATCCTAGGTCAGCAATATCATAAGGTATTGTTACTGATAATCAGGAAATCTGTCAAATCTGAAATGTATAGAATCTTAGCCTCAGCTCCCTGGCTATTTGCTATAAGGTCCAATCTGTCAGTTGGATGAATGTCAAGTAATTGACAAAAAGACTTCATTCTCAACTAATATCAATGTGACATAGCACTGGGGCTGAGAAAACCTCTTTCTAAACCTATCATTAGAATGGACTCTGTCTCACTGAATGTGCCTTCACAACAGGGACATCAGCAACATGACAAAATTGAAGGATGCATTATTATCATTGGTATCTTTCAGGGCTTTCTTCTTATAATTAAAAGATTTTTAAAAAAACAATTATTCTGATTATACTTAATAGTATAATTTTAATAGAAAACACCTTAAAGTACCTCAAAAACACAGAACTAAAGCCATAAAATGAAGACAGTTTAAAGTAAATAAATCAATTGACCCAGTTTTCTACATTTCCTCCCACCCCCACTTAAAAGTATGCTGCCTTATCCAAACTGGGAACTGTCAATATTTCCCCGGAGCACACTGGTACAATCCCAATCCTTGGTAGAGTCTAATGCTAACAAACCAGGGAGGAAATTTGGGTACTGCTACAAGCATTTCCCCAAAGGCAAAGGATATTGATTTGAAAGCATTAAATATTTGCCTCTAATTTCACCGACATTATTTTCTGTGGTGTAGTCATTAACCTGCGGTGCTTTGATAATTTGAGCAGTCTGCAGGTACATATTGAGTCAAAAAAAGGAGCTGCCGCACTGCTGGTTGCTGATAGTGAACAGCTGCAGTAAAATAACAAGGACATGAATGTCATATGTACACATTAAGCAATGGCCCCTGATGTCAGCAACAGTACATTTTATGCTGCAGTCATTAACCTTTGTTGCTTCGATGGTGTGTGCATATGTTATTTCAATTCCTTTATATTGTCAAGCTCAATAACTCTTTGTATAGTGTTTCCCCAACAATGCTATCAGCAATTAATAATTTGACAAAATTCTTTCAAAATTAACTGCTTTCAAGATAAGAAAGCAGGTATTTAGGGAAGAAAAGTGAACATATATTGAGAACAGAAAAAGCAGGATATTAAATTGAATCAAATTATTTAAAACTGTGGCCCTTATTTTAAAATCCTTGTGCCCAGTGAAAATGGGGCACATGAGAGGTTGACTTCCTTGCCATGACCTACTCAACTGATCTTTGCTGGCCTGGAACCACATGTCATTATAACAGATACGTTCAGGCCAGCTGGCAACTTTGTCAAAGCAGGGAGACATAGATCTCATTTAAGTTCAAAAACTGGGTTTTGATTTAGACCCCAATTTTAACTCCAGACAACTGCATTTGGTGTTCAGTGCTGGTCTCACCACGGATTCTGTACACGATGGAGCAGCAGTCCTGGAAAAGGGCCAGGCAGTTAAGGGGAACATATCTTTTAAACAATTCCTTGTTGGCCGAGAAAAGCGGGAGCACTCCTCCAGGTGCCAGAAAGAAAAGAGGATCCCATATTTCTCTCCCTTAATTGCAATCACCGATCGTCCATTCACCCACCCAAAGATCAGGCACTGATCCCAAGAATTTGTAACCTCAGCTACTTGCCGCACTCTCCCACTTCTAACCATCAGTACCACATCCTTGACATCAGACTTGGTAGGAGTTGGGCTTAACATATTTTGATGAGGCTCAGAAGTTAACATGATGGGGAGGCCTTATGAGCTGGGTCAAGCCTGACACTTGCTCTGCCGTACCGACATTCAAACCTTGGCCCCAGTTAAAATCAGGCTTTGCAGATTTTTAAAAAGGGGTAGTAATTGTCGGATTCATTCTCTACATATGAAATAAAGTGAAACATTCTTGTTGATTCAAGGGATGTTTCCCTTAACTGCTTACAATTGACCATGTTGTTGTACTAGTCATTTGTGCTACTAATTTGAAATACCCTAACAAGCATTCTTCAGAACCAAATGGAAGACACAGCCTCAAGGGTTCACAATGCTGATATTACAACACTCAAAATTCTACAGCCACTACTAAAAATGGCCTTTAAATGCTGTATGTGGAGGTGGTTGAGGTGGAGGGGTAAGGGCAGGCAGGTGTTTTGTTTTACAACTTTCTTACACACCAGTTGTGAACTTGAGTTCTGACAAATAAAATAACAGCACAAGAAGACATACTCCTTCTGACCTTCACTATCTAAAAAGTGCCAAATGTTGAAATTTGTATTGATGAAGCCATTAGAATGTCCGACATGAATTCAGTTGTGTTTGGTTGCAATGATTGCCCAGTGTGCTGCGCTCTGATTTGTATTATAGCTGAAGCTGCTGCTTGAGGGAAAAGCTCCAAGGTCACAGCCCAGGAATTACTGTGTAATTGAAGCTGAAAGAATGGTTATAAGCCACCTCTCTAGAATAAGATGAGTTATGGTAACACTTATTTACAGAAGTGGTGAGGTTTCAACACTCGGTTAGATTAAGAAATCCATTTCTTATGGAGTCTTTATCCTTATTTAACATATTATCTATCTTTTGAGGTAATGGGTTAACACACATAAATCACACCGTTCTCATAATGAAAGCTGGCTGTGTAACAGAATTGCTTTGATTCCACTGTCGGTAAATAACAAAAAAATCTCCAAGCCTGTCAAGTGGGACTTAGAATAAGAATAAAGCCATTTTCACTCCATTAGTGCCAATTTACCTCAGATACTGGGGCTCCAACACTACCTAGTTCAAATTTGTTGATTTTATTTATAAATCTTTTCTACTAAACAATGCGTAGTTAAACAAAAACAATGTTCAAAATAAAAAAGGCCTTACTACATGCACAATGAGTAATAGATGAACTTGTTTTAAATTATTGCCTTATTTTAAAAAAAAATCAATTTTAAATAAGTTATGATACACTCCTTGCATCCAAAAGCTGACATGTGGTTACATAGCACCTTAAATATCATACATCATCCTGAGGTGTTTCATAGGAGTATTATAAAGCAAACTTTGACAGAAAACCAAATAAGATCATCGCTCAGATAACCAAAAGCTTAGATGGATTTTAAGGTGCTTCCTAAAGTGAGGTAGAGAGGTGGGAGGTTTAGTTAGGGAATTCCAGAACTTGGGGCTTTGGTGGCTGAAGGGGCTGTTTAAGAACCTACAGGAGAAGGACGAAGAGAATCCAGAAGATATTTCATAAAGAAACAACATTTTATGGCTCATTCAAAATGTAGGAAAACTAGGGCAAAATTATCTTTTCTGCAAAAGAAAATCAATGGTAATCAGCTGGGCCCTGTACAGAGAAACATAGAAACTAGGAGCAAGAGTGGACCATTCAGCCCTTCGAGCCTGCTCCACCATTCAATATACTCATGGCTGATCCTCTATCTCAAAACCATATTCCAGCTTTTTCCCATACACCATGATGCCCCTAATATCCAAGAAGGTATCAATTTCTTGCTTGAATATACTCAGTGACCCTTCAGCCTTCTGTGGTAGAGAATTCCTCAGGTTGACCACCCTCTGAGTGAGGAAATATTTCCTCATCTCAGTCCGAAATGGCCTGCCCCGTATCCTGAGATTGTGGCCCCTGGTTCTAGACTCCCCAACCAGGGGAAACATCCTCCCTGCATCCAGTCTGCCTAGCACTGTTAGAATTTTATACTTTTCAATTAGAATCCCTTTCACTCTTCTAAACTCTAGTGAAAACAGACCCAGTCAAACCAATCTCTCCTCACACAACAGTCCTGCCATCCCCAGTATCAGCCTAGTGAACCTTTGCTGCACTCCCTCAATGGCAAGTATATCCTTTCTTTGTTAGGGAAACCAAAACTGCACGCAATACTCCAGGTGTGGTCTCAGTAAGGTCCTGTATAACTGAAGTAAGGCATCCCTACTTCTGAACTCAAATCCTTTTGCAATGAAGGCCAACATATCATTCACCTTCCTAATTGCTTACTGCACCTTCCTATTTACTTTCATTGACTGGTGAGCAAGGATATCCAGATCCCTTATTTTTGTTTCCCAATATATCACCATTTAAATAATACTCTGCCTTTCTGTTTTTCACACTGAAGCATATAACTTCACATTTATCCATGTATTTCATGCATATGTTCCTCAAATATTGGCCATTGCCTATCCACTGTCAACCCTTGTAGTAAGGTTCCCCAATCCATCATTGCCAACTCGCGTCTCATACCCTCGTAGTTCCCTTTATTTAGATTCAGGACCCTAATGAACAGTTCTATCATTTTATTGTCACTCTTCCCCAAGGGACCCCGCACAACAAGACTGTTAATTAATCCTTTCTCATTGCACAATACCCAGTCTAGGATAGCCTGCTCTCTAGTTGATTCCTAAACGTGTTGGTCTAAAAAACCATCACATACACTCTCAAGGAAATTCTCCTCCACAGTATCATTGCTAGTTTGGTTTGTCCAATCTACATGTAGATTAAGTCACCCATGATTACAGTTGTACCCTTACTGCATATGTCTCTAATTTCCTGCTTAATGCCTTCCCTTACAACTCCATTACTGTTTGGGGGCCTATAGACAACCCCCCCAGCAACTCCACCCAAACAGATTCCACATCATGATTTTCTGAGCCAATATCCTTCCTCACTATTACATTGATTTCCTTCCTTACTAACCACGCTACCCCATCTCCTTTCCCTATTTGTCTGTCCTTCCTAAATATTGATACCCCTGGATGTTTCATTCCCATCCTTGGTCACCCAGAGAGTAGACCTTACATGTTGGAGCTCTCAGTCTGGAGCTTTATGTGTCATAAAAGTGCTTATCATGAATTTAGCCATGGCCATCAGTGGGCCCCATGAGAGTTTCCGCCATTAATTTTATGTAAAACTTCCTCACTGAACAATTATAATGAATTCTTCTACTTTTTGCACTTTAAAATCTAATTTGCTTCCATTGCTGAGTTAAGGAACAAATAATAATAATACAAACTAATTAGCATCTATTTGACCTTTCAGAATTAATATGGCTTATGTTTTCACTGCTAGCTAATGTTGAGAGAGGCCATATTGATATGTACTCTGTTTCAGTTAGTCCAAATGTCAAAATGGAGTAATGAATTAATGAATCAATTAATTGAAAGGAAAGTTGAAATTAAAGGCTTCAAAAGGTCTTGTCAAGTAGACATTGGCATTTGCTGACTTAAACAATCTAGAAAATTAACATGATTTAAAAAATAATGTTGGATGCAGAGAGCGACAGAACCTCTGTTACCTCACAAGGGAGGAAAGATGAGGACTGCCCCACAAAGAATGGAGATTTGCGTAAAAATGTTTACAAAACTAAAATGAAAGAGTCCCTAATTTTCAACTATGAACATGAAGAGGAAATCACATCCATTGAATCCTCTGATTTACTTTATTGAATGATTGATCAAGTCAAACATGATATGCACGCCAATAAAATGTTACATATTGGGACAGGATACAATCACATTCTATAAAATTTAGTCAGCAAAAATTAGTTCAAGTGTTAAGCTGTAAAAAAGAAAGAACTTGCATTTATGTGGCACTTCATCAAATCAGTCAAGACATCTCAAACTACTTCATATCCATTGAATTGTGTATTGGAGTAGAATCAATGTTGTTATGTCAGAAAGTGCTGCAGAAAATGTTCTCATAAATAAATGGGCAGAATCAATATAGAGAAAAAACTGAAAATAATAGAAATCTGAAAAAAATAAAATACTGGAAAAACACAGCAAGTAGATCAGCATCTGTAAACTAAAAAGGATTAATCACTTTGGGTATGCAAACCTTCATGAATAATCAGCTCATGTTTCATAGTTTCGGCGCTGTTTTGGTTCCAAAATGGTATTTGAGCAATGCGTGCACACTTCTAGTGTGGCTCATGCAGGTGCCATTTTAGGGAGGTCAGCAAGCCTGGGTGTTTGGAGTGTGTGCTGGGAGTCTACAGAGTAGACGGAGTGCGATGTCAGTCAGTGTCCAATACCGATTTGGCACTAGCGCTGCCATCTTTGACCTCATCACTATAACTAATGCTCTCTCTTAAACACACACGGCTAAACACACATTTTGCAGCAGGACGGATCACCCCCGCCACTCACTCCACCAGCACTGTTTAAAAGGCTCATCTACTACTTTCAGATATTTTTCTGGTTAATTTCTACTGGTGCTTTCAAAGTTTTCAGAAGTGCTTTATGTTTTGTAGAGTTGTTTAAAGTTGGTGAAGCTAACACGAAGTTGTGCCACACAGGGAGAAGACCTTGGATTTTTTTCAAGGGTCCTGGTCAGACCACTTTCTCCCAGTCATAAGTGTTGTACTCGAATTCACCTTGGCTGCAGCTCAAAAGGGAGAAGGAGCACAGGGAGTAAGAAAAGAGGACCAATTGCTTATATAGTGGGGTAGGGGTAGGGGCTATCAGCAAAGGGCCTTACCTAACCAGTGTTTTCTGGGAGAATTTCTCTTGCCTCAACCTAACCAGGAGCAGTGCAAGAGGTGTCTTTGTTTTACAAAGAAGTTGCTTCTGGAAATCTGCCACCTTTTGAAAGTAGACCTACATCTTCAGTGCAGGTCAAGGAAGGCACTGACAGTGGCTTAAATTTTTGTGTGTAGGAATCCTGCCATGCTGGAGCAGACAATTTATTTTAACAGCTTTCCAGGTTCATTAGGGATGTAACTGATTCATCTCAGGAGAAGAAAGTTCCTTGCCTTCTCTCTGACTGGAGACAAGCTGGTGAAGCATGCACATGGCTTCCTCATAGTGCAGGGTGCTATTAACTGCACACTTGTGGCTCTGCAGGTCTCATACTCAGGGTGAGTAACTCTCGTGGACGAGATTAAGGGACACTCTGGCATGATGGTCCACTAGAGTAGTGAGGACGGGACGGGTGGGGGCACTTTGCTTTCAGAGCTCTGGGGCTGTGGCGGGGCTGTGGGGTGGGGGGGTGGGGGGCGGGGAGGGCCAGGGCTGTGAGACAGGGCAAATGGGGGTAGAGCAGGTACTGGGCATGCATAAGATGTAAAGGTCCAAATTACAGGAATAACAGTGCCCCGGATACACGCGGCTGGGTTATGGGACAGTGGGCTCAGTTACAAGACAATCCCATAAAATAAGTAATGGTTGGTCACCCTGATCTAAATACTGAAACATGTTGCAAATTCAAAGGCTTGCACTCCATGAATGCGCAGGTGGTTCACAACAACGCACAGCATATCATGCATATGCTTGCCCGTTATCTTGGCAGGAGACATGGTGCCTTTATTCTGCACCAGTCCACTGTTCCCCCTCAGTATGTGAAACATCAACTAGAGGGTAGCTGTTGGGTGAAAAGGGCCTTTTCACCTTTGTGATTCCAGTATGCAACCCAGTTATGTAGTCAGCACGTTTATAATGAGAACCAGATATAATGCTCACAGACAAAACACGATAGAGCAGGTAATTGGAGTGCTCAGGCAATTGTTCTGCTGCCTGGACCACACAGGAGGAGCCCAGCAGTACTTGTCAGGACATGTCTTCAGATGTTTCATGGTCCGCTGTGTCCTGTATCACCTTACCATCATGAGGGCACAGCCTTTGTAACCAAGGAAACAGCAATCAGCTGAGGAACATGAGGAGGCGAAGGAATACAAAGGAAGTGGAGCACGAGGAAGGGAAGGGATAACCAGCACAGCCCTTTTCTGGCCATCCTGTTCATGATCACCTTGTTTGGCTTTGGTTCCATGGAACACAACCATTCTACAACAGTCCCACACTTAATCTTTTTCCTGTCGCTGACCATCACAGTATCCTTTTGACCACAATGTTGAAATAAAATCTCCCTCAAAACAACAATTCCAAACCAACTTATCCAAGAAGCCATTCAATACTCCTTACAAAGTCAGCTAATCACACTTGTAAATTTCTTCAGTGCCAATCTTGTAGGTGCCTTTGCCCGGCTTAATGTTTCTTCACAGTTCTACCCTTCTGGCAGCAGCATGATTGGTGGAAGGCTTCTGCTTTTCATTGGGGAAGACTGCAGATCGCCTTGCAGGATGCCTGTGAGCAGTTGTAGGCTTATAAGCCCTGCTCACTGGAGTTATCCCCCCATGCTCATCTGGGCACATCAGCGGGATTGCACGCCGACGTGTTACACAACTGTAAATAAGCAATGTGCACCTGCACTTCGCTCAGGACTTCGAGGTTTGTTTGCCTACCTTGCTTCGGGCAGCACTTACGATCAACAGCACCAAGCTTTGCAGGCAGCAACCACATGACATTTAGGGGGACTAACGGGCAGGTCTCTGCCTACCAGATCAGCTGTAAGGCGGGGGTGGTTTTTCAATGGCTACAGGCTTAGGGCTTGCTTGGGGAAAGGGGAGAAGTGGCCTCAGGCAAGGAAGGGAAGAGGCTACAGGGCAAGGGCTGTACTGGGGAAGAGCAGTGTCCAGGGTGTGAGTGGAGGCACATGTTGATCTGTGCAAGTGGCCTCGAGGGCTGAGGAGGCAGTCTCCAGAGGAGTTGAGACCAGATGGAGATGTGAGAGTATGTGTGAGAGAGTGAGTGGTGATGTCCCTTGAGCTGGCATTGAGTGAGATGTGTGATGGACTTGTGAGTGTGTGAGTTCAGAGTGATGAGATGGTTGCCTTACCCTGGCAGCACAGATGAGATCATTCATCCTCTTTCTGCACAGGATGACCAACTTCTTTGGCATTGGCACTGACCACCGCTGCCACCGCCTCCCAAGCCAGGGTGGTGGGTTTGCTGAACCTCCTGTGGTCAGAGCAGGGGCAGAGAACATCACGGTGGGCCTCCAAAAGGCATTCCAGTGACGGGTCACTGAACCTGTCCTGACATTCAGGGCCATGTTTTCACTGGAGCAGTCCTGGACTGCAAGCATTGAGAACTGTATGTATGGCTGCAGCTTAGATATGGCACCCAGAGTGCATAATTAATGAGGAGGGAAGCAGATGATACGGCACATAAACCTGCCATTGCGGCCAGCAGGTAAAACATCATTTTTACGCCTGCTACTGCACTTACTGAAATTCTGGGATGATTCCGCCCTCAATCTCAGCTTTCACTGCAGCACTCGGGCTTCTGCTTGTGCTGCAGTGGAAGCTGAGACATTGGCCACCAAACGCTAATCATGCACATGCCTGTAAGCACTATCATGGAGTTGACCACAACTTTCACACTGGAGTGAATGGGCTTCAAGCTCTGTGTAAAACTCTGAGACTTCTTCATGCTCCTTGATGGGGAACTTGGAACAAACAATTTGTTGTAAAGGCTAGAGTGTCCAATTCACATTGTGGCTGACTTTCCAGTCATCAAATTCAATGCTGAGGTTTGCTTGCTATACTACAAACATACATACGAACATAAGAAATAAGAGCAGAAGTTGGCCATTTGGTCCCTCGAGCCTGCTCTGCCATTCAATGAGATCTTATCTGATCTGTTTATGTTTTGGATTCCATATTCCCATATATCCCTGATAATCTTTGATTCCTTTGCCTAACAAGTGTCTAAAAGAATGGGCGAGGAATTGATATGAACCAATTGTAAATATGGAATTGATGCAATCAAAATCTGTGCTGAGTATTAGAGTTATGAGGTTCATAAGATTATTATGGTTTGGGACTGTGTTTTTAATTAAGGGTAAAAGGAATGGAATCATGTGGCCTGCAATGAAGTCTGCCTGATAACAGGTCTGGGTGAAGAAGGTTAAAGGTTAAAGGAAGGCCTAGATTCTACTGGGAAGAAGATATAAGGTATTCACACTTGCAGACATTGGCAAAGGCAGCTGTGGGGTCAAGGGACAGACTATGGATTGCCATGTCCCAGGGAAGCATTAAAATTGTCAGATTATAAAAGGGTATACCTTGAACTATCCATTTGATTCCAGGATAGGAAAAGTTGGGATTTAAAGAATACCTAATCAGCATTTCTAACTGGATACAAGGCCCAAGTGATTCACGCTGCAATGGGGCAGGTTGCAGAGGAAGACATTGTAAAGATCTGGTTACAGTCTTTCCCAAAACATCACAGAATATTAGAGAGAGAGAGAGAGAGAGAGAGATAAAAATTGTGTTCGGTTGGTTCTGGGAGAAATTAATGTCTACTTAAAATGTTGTGTAATGTATACCTGATAGTGCATTTTTTTGGTTCTATTACAAGTTCTGTTCTGTGATTTCATGTTTAGAATGCCTACAAAAATACTGTTCAGTCAAAAGTATTTTTAGTCTGGTGTTACAGTAAAAGTCTTAAAATGTGGAATCTTGTCATGTTATTCTTTTAGCTATTAAATGCAAGTTTGAATTTATTTTTAAATGTTACCAGTCTCTAGGGAGAGAGTTCAATAATCAGGAAAGAACTTTTGCTCTTGTAGTAATATACTATAGCCCACTAATTACTGGAATCAAAATAGAACAAGAGATGCACAGACAAATAAAGAAAAACACTTGTTTTCATTAAGCACCTTTCCCAAAGTGCTTTACTGGTAATTATGTATTTTTGAAGTGCAGTCTGTTGTAATATAGGACAAATAGCAGTCAATTTACACATAGCAGGATCCCCCAAGTATCAATATAATCATGACCAGAAAATATGTTTTCATCGAATTATTACAGCACCAAAAGGCAGCCATTCAGCCTGTTGTACCTGTTTTCTCTCTCTCTCTCTGAAGACGCAACTCACTCAGTCCCAATCTCCTGCCTTTTGCCCATAGCCCTGGAAATTTTTTTCACCAGTTAATTATCTAATTCTTTTTTGAAAGCCGTAATTGGATCTGCCTCCACCATGCTCTCAGGCAGGGCATTCCAGATCCGAACCACTCACTGCATAAAAAAGTTTTTCCTCATGTCCTCTTTGGTTCTTTTGCTGATCACCATGAATTGGTGTCCCCTGGTTCTTGATCTTTCTGTCAATAGGAACAGTTGCTCCCTGTCAACTCTGTCCAGACCCCTCACAATTTGAACACCTCTATCAAATCTCTCTTAATCGTCTCTTCTCCAAGGAGACCAGGCCCTAGCTTCTCCAATCTATCCATGTTTTACTGATATTGGGTTAAGGGATAAATGTTGGCCAGGGCATTGGGGAAACTCCCTTGCTTAGAGAAAAATGTGGAACAACACTTAATAATATTGGTTTTAATGCAAGTAGCAATGAAGGGGCTTCTATATTATGCAATTGAGGATTGCTTTCTGGATCAATGTGCTTTTAAGCTAATAATGAATGAGGCAGTGATGGATATCATTGTAAGAAATGAACAGGATGATTAGTCAATCTAGGGGTAGGACAACATTTAAGAAACAGTCATCATAACATAATTAGGTTTGATATAAACATTGGTTAGTAAAGGGAAATGAGTATTGCTGAAAGAAGAGTCTTTTTGTCTTGCACTCATCAGGCCAATTCACAAGAAAATACCAGCATCTGAGGAAACAACATATTTATATTGTATGTGAAGAGAGTGCTGATTGGTTGGCAAGTGGACTGAACCTCCTAAATGGGACCTGGGCCATTTGCTCATCATGCAAGCTTGATGCTGAAATAGGGCACATCAAAGACATCCTGCAGAATAGTGGCTGCTCTGATCAGATCATTGTGTGCTGTATATCACACAAACTATGAACAGGCCTAAGACCATCACTTTCAGCCCTGAAAAGTGCCCAGTCTACCTCAAACTACCCCAGGAGGGCAAGGTATCTCAAATGTTTGAGCAACAGGTAAAGTTTGCTGTTTCATGCTGCTACTATGCAGTAGCAACACAAGTGATATTTAGCTGTCAAGCTAAAAAGACATCCTGCCTATCACACAAATGAATAATGTGGTGCATGAATGCCAATGCCAGTGTGATGCTGGGTATGTAGGCCATATGTCCCAAGAACTGATGGATTGTATCAAACAACATGTCTCAGCTGCTGTTCACAACAGGCAAGGCATAGACCATACTCAACCAGCCCGGTGCTTGCAAAATTCAAAACACAGTGTCAAACAATAGATGTGACTCTGAGAATGGACATTTGCCAAATAATCCTCAATGTGCTAAGAATTACACTGATAACCAATTTAAGATTGTCAGGTGGGTTTGTAGTGCGGCACATTTGCGTGTACTGGAAGCTACATTTATTAATACACAGGGCCCTGTTCTTTGCAGATAGAAAGAACATGTACACACATTGCATCTGTTTCAGCTAAACTAAATAAGCAACAGCTATTGGCTGGTTCATTCTCCAGGGCAATGTCTTGACCAATCAGTGTCAAGTTTCCTGGTTCAAATTCCAACAATGCTTGGCAGTTAACTATCAGTCATCATCAATTAGTGCATTCTCCATGGCAACGCCTCTACTAATCAGAGTCCATTTGCTATCCAATCAGCACCCTCTTCACATATAGTATAAATATCTTGTTTCCCCTTACGCTGGTATTTTCTTGTGAACTGTCCTGATGAGTGCAAGTGGCAAAGTTTCAACCAAAAATTGTCTCTTTTTTCAGCAATACTCAAGTTCTGTATTACTAAAGGGGAATGTCCGAAAATAAAAATATTTGATTGGGGGAGAAAAATCCAATTTCAGTTCGATGAAAAAGGGAATTAATCCACATGACTGGAATAAAGAATTGACAAATTGAGCAGTTCATGATGAGAACTATCTAAACCTGTTCAAAACATTGTAACAATGCTATTAAAGAAAGGAGAAAGAGGGAAAACAGGCAGCTACAGACTTCCATTTGTCATCAAGAAAATGCTGGAATCTATTATTAAGGAGGCCTTAACAATCACTTAGAAAATCATAATATAATCAGATAGAGTAATCTTGGTTTTACAAAACTTATTGGAGATTTTTGAGAACAACTAGGGTAATAGGGTAGATAAAGGAGAGCCAGTAGATATAATATAATTGGAAATCCAAAAATTTGATAAGATGCCACACAAAAGGTTAATATATAAGATAAGGTCCCATGGAGTTGTGGCTAATATATTAATTGATAAAGGAATGGTTAATGAACAGGACACATTTATAATATCGTGAGATCATAAGAAATAGGAGCAGGAGTAGGCCAATCAGTCTCTCAAGCCTGATCTACCATTTAATAAGATGATGATTGATCTGATTGTGGCCTTAAGTCTGTTTTACTGCCTGTCCCTCATAACTCTTGACTCCCTTGTTGATCAAAAATCTGTCCAACTCAGCCTTGAAAGATGGCACGTTTGAGAGTGCAACATTACCCCAGCACAGCAATGTAAGTATGTGCATAGATTCTGTGCTCAAGTTTCTGGAATGGAACTCAAACTCACAACCTTGTGATGTAGAGGCATGAAAGCTACCCAATGAACCGCAACAGACACATTTGCACATTAGCAGGCTTTAACTGGTGGAGTGCAGCAAAGAACAGTGCTCACTTCAACTATTTGCAATGACTTAGACAAAGAGACTGAGAGTAATGTAGCCAAGGGCAGAATTAATAGCTCGGGCAGGTGGACGCACGCCCAACCCAATCCGGAGTGAAACTGCGTGACATGACATCAGGCAAGTGTCCCGACATCATCCCGCGCTTGCGCAATATTTTGGTTGGCGGGTCACACAGAAGTTGGAAGCGCGCCCACTGACAATTAAGAGGCCAATTCAGGTCATTAGCAGCGCAATTGTCCTTAATTTTATGTCGCCCGTCGAACCTTATGGTTGGTGGATGGGCAAATCGGTCAGGCAGACTTTACATTTTTCAAGAAACCTCATCCAAGGCCAGGATGAGGTTTCCGTGATGAAATAAAATTTAAAATTAAGATCAGTGGACAGCATTTTCAGATACCTGTTTGGGATGCTTGGACATTTTTTCTGCTTTTCAAAACTTTATTTGAGGATTTTTCAGGTCTTCAGCACCCTGAGGCAGCTCTCTGTTGGCGCTCGCCTGCACCCATGCTCACGTCAGCGCCTGCCCTCTTCCTGCCCCCGCCCCGGCAGTGCTGAGCTTCTCAGTGCACATTTCACACTGGCTGGCCATTAATTGGCCAGCCAGCTTGAAATCGTGTTTGGGGGCCGATCGCAGTTGGTGGTCCGTTCTCCGGACCAGCCAATCGCGCCCAACTGCCCACCTAAAAATTCTGCCCCAAGTTTTCTGAGGGTACAAAGCTAGGTGGGAATGTAAGCTGTGAGCAAGATACAATGATGCTGCAAAGAGATATGGATAGATTAAGTGAATGGGAAACAAGGTAGCAGATAAAGCATAACATGAGGAAGTGTGAGGCTATTCACTCCCCAAAATGAAAAAAAAATCAGTCCTATATACCTTAAAATGGAACTCCTGTATTACTGGTATCAGTAATACCAATTTTTACTGGGATTTCAAAGTTTTGAACTGGTTTTTCCTTTATTTGTAATAAGAATAGAAAAAAACAGCTTTTTGTAAAAGGTGTGAAACTTAATTGTTGATTTTCAAAGAGACAGAAAGTTAGCAGGTACTGCAAGTAGCTAGGAAAGCAAATGGCATGTTGGCCTTTATTGCCAAGAGACTGAGTAGAAAAAGAAGGAAGTCCTACTCCAACTGCACGCAGCCATACCTGGAGTAATGTGTGGAATTTTGGTCTTGGCGTGGAGGCAGTTCAGTGAAGGTTTACTAGTTTGGTTCCTGGGAAGAGGGGCTGTTAAATTGGATCAATACTCTCCAAACTTTAGAAGAATGGGAGATGATCTCATTGAAACATTAAAGATTCTGAAGGTCCTTGACAGGATAGACACAGAGGTCATCTCACTTGGCTGGAGAATCTAGAGCATTGTTAAGGGATCGATTGTTTATCACTGAGATTAAGAGAATTTTTCTCATTCAGAGGGTTGTGAGTCTTTGGAATTCTCTGCCCCAGCAGTTTGAGGATACTCCATCATTGAATATATTCAAGGCTGGGATAGATAAATTGTTACTCTCTCAGGGTATCAAGGAATGTGGAAAATGGATTTGAGGCAAAAGATTAGCTATGATCATAAATATATACATGTGCAGCAGGCTCAAAGAGGCTATATGTTCGACTCCTGCTCTTATTTCTTAGGGTTTTATGCTCTTTTGTCCTTAAACATGTTCCCACAAGAAGCAAGAAGGAAGGCTGGTCACCCTAATCTTTAGAAATGAACGTTAAAATCAGATTTTAAAAAGAATTAAAGAGAAGTCATATTTGACTCAAAATGCTGAGTGGAATTTTCTGATCTTGGCAGTGACCAAGTGGTTGGGGCAGAAACTTTGCAAAAGTCAGTTTCCTGCCTTCAGGAAATCAGTTTGGAATTTGTTCTCCCGACTTTGATGGTGGATTAAAGACTTGCCTGCTGACCTATGTCAGGAACCACATTTGCATTCACTTGCATCTCATGAGTGCTCCTGTTCCCCTCCAATTTAAATGCCCAGCCAGCTGATAATTTGAACAGTCTGTTTCATGACACGTGGTGAGCCTTACTTCATCGACAGCTTTGAGGCATGCAGACGCTGCTTTCGTCTACCTTTAACAGTGGTGCTGTGATATTTCAGTGCTTCTCTGAATCTGCATCAAGGCTGGTGCCTGTCAGACAACACCAGACGGAAAGGGGGAAGATGGAGGCATGACTGGCGGTGGGCCAGTGGAACATGAGAGGGAAGAGGGGAAGAGACATGACTAGTGAGGAGGGGTGGAGTAGTAAAAGACTGTCCAGGGGCAAGATTTATAAGACTGTTCAAAGAGGAGTCAGGGACTGTCCTGGGACTGAGACCATGTTGTTGGGGGCAGCTATAACAGATTGACTTGGGGTTGTGCAGGCCATGTTAGAGGGCTCTGCATGGCACACATCTTGATCCTGGTCCTGAGTAGGGCTAGCCTCACTGGGCAGTGACAGTCATGCACAGGGTGTGGTCAGCAAAACAAGGCATTTGGTCCTGTGGCTTGGCAAACAGGGGGCACAGTAACATTGATGGGAGGCATCTGTATTCAGTAGGTCTCATGGGATGGGTATCTGAAAGCCAAGGTGTAGGTGGCCTCAAAAAAGGATCAACAAATAGCATAGGGATATCAACATTGAAGGGAATGGGGGGAAGAACAGGGATATTCATGTGCACAATGATGGGGTCAAGGGTAACGGGGGAGGCTGAACGGGAGGGATGGGAATTAGGAAGTGGTGACAGTGGAGGAGAATGGAAAGAGGTTGTGGTGACCAGGGGAGATGGGAAGGTATTGGTGGCATTCACAAAAGTTAACAGCACCATCTTCGCCCTTAACCAGCAATGACGCAGCTGGAAAAAGAAATATGAAAGAAATGATATGTGAGGGATCTCAAGATAATTGGGAGGAGTTCTCAAATACAATTTTGGGACAATTGAAGGGGCAACATAATAATTATGTGCTCAAGACATGAATTATAAGTCTCAGTTGCGTACTGTTTTTGGGGGTCAAATGCCCATTGAAGGAGTATAGCACATTCACTCATGGTTTGCATTCATGCAGCAATCCACTAAGGTTTAGTGCTACATTCGATGAGATCTGATTGGGCACCTGTCCCTGCCAGAGACATGTAAAAAGGGAAGGAGGATCAAACAATCAAGTGCCACAGCTGCTGGACTGAAGCTACATGCACACTGCAAACCTCAATACTCTCATTTCAATGGTCATGGCTTACAGGGCACAATGCTCACAGTCATGACATTAGTACAAAGCTAGGTAAATATCTAGGTTAATGGAGGTAAGTTAAAAATAGGCTGACTGAGGGTTACCTGTGTATGCACCCTGATCAAGAGCCTCTTTGTTAAGGCACAGTCATGTCAGAGAGGGATGCTCAGCCACCTGTGGACCTTCAGGATGTGCTTCAGCTGCAGGGGTGGCCTGGGGATACCATAGACTGAGGGAAGGCCTAGATTGGAGATAGTGATAGAACATTCAAGGGGAAGGTGCAATGATGTCTCACATCTATTCTTCAGAGGTACAAGGAGGATTGGAGTGCTGCCTTCTTGATAGCTTTGATGTGAGTAAGGAGAAGAAGGGCCTGTCGCCATTTGGCAAAGCTTAAGGAACACCATCGACTGAGGAACTAGTGCCAGGAAGACCCAGGTGCTTACGAAGAGAGATCAAATCAACAGAGATGTTTGGCACAACCAAGGCTCTGCAGAAGACTCAGCTCATACCTCGAGATGAGTGAAAGGACAGTGATGTAGATGCCCTAACTTGACTATGGATGTGTTGGCTCACATTTGCCCAATTCTCCCTGAGGATCTGTTGCCGTATGGACTTGGAGGCAGTCCAATTCCAGTTGCTCTCTAAAGGCACGAACTGACTTTTGCAAATGTTACCATCTCACTCAACTTTTTTGCCAATGGATGCTTCCAGGGCTCCACTGGGGACCTATGCGGAATCTCACAGTCGGCATAAAGGGCGTGACCGATGCCCTTTCCAATAAAGCTTATCATTAAGTCTTGTTCACCATGGATTATGCAAGCCAGGCTGCCAGACCTGTGGGATTCAGTGTACTCCCAGGCTTCCCACAAGTGCAGGGCACCATCTGCTGCCTACATGTGGCCTTGAGAGCTCCCTGGCAACAGACTGTGCGATTCACTGATAGAAAAATATTTCACTCTCTCAACGTCCAGCTCACACCAAGCAGATCATGCATGTTTATGCTAGGTACTCTGGAAGCTCCCATGACTCTTATATGTTGACTCACTTGCAGGTGCCACAGATCTTTGAGGGCCCTCCATGCATAGAGGGTTGGTTCCTTGGTGATAAGACCTGCCACATAAAGATGTAGCTAATGATGCCCGTTCACCATCCACGGAGAACATTCAGCCACAAGGGTGTTAGTAGAGCAGGCTTTTGGCCTCTCAAAGATGTGTTTCAGATGCTTGGACCGATTAGGCAGGGCTCTCCAGCACTCACCACTGAGGGTACCCTGCATCATCATTTTTTGCTGTGCTTTGCACAACCTAGCGCTGCAAAAGGGGTATGAGTTGCCACATGGAGACATGGATGAGCTGCACATCTCATTGAAGAGGAGGATGTTGAAGGGGTGATTTTGAGGAGGGTGAGGATTCAGAGGAGCAAATGAGGATGCCACTGCACGGAGATGATGCAGAAGACATGCCATGACAACTTCATGGTGACGAGATTTAAGGTGGAATAAGGTGCTACAAGTGCAGTCCTCTTCACACATCGATGCAGGGGAGATAACAAGACCTTCATTGTCATTTTCAGCATTTTACAAAAGGTAAATCTCCAAATGAGAATGGAAGAAGCATAAGACACCTCCAACTTTTAACGACAGGGTCATCCTTGGAAGGTGCAGTATCTGAGGGAGCATGTGGCCACTGTGTAATGGGATAAGTACTCCACCAGTGCTCATACCTAAACAATTAGCCATAGTGCAGTCCTTTCAACCATGGTGCGAAAAATTTATTGGCCATGGCAGCCTTTAAGATGCATAAACATTACTGCACATATCAAAACACTCATGCCAGTGTTAAAGGAGCTCAGTTAGGCAGCTCAAATAGAGACATCAGAAGTCATTTGTTATCATGTGTCCGTCTGAAGGTGGAGCTACATCCTGGCAGCACCATCTCTACAAATGCTAGCTGTCATGCATGATTAATGCAAAGGCCGCATCCTGATACAGGAAGACATTGGACATCAGGCGCAATAATCTGTCATACGATAGCACGGACTCAAACCTGCGAGTGACGTTAGCATCATACTCACAGAGTGGTTCAGCAGTAGCATCGTGTGATTATTGACAAAATCTCATTACCCTGCTTTTTTTGGAAGCCTCCCAAGTTCACGTCCTCCATTACCTTGGCATCTGGGAGAGATGTGGCCCAGTCACTTTTGACACAGCAGTCAATGCTAACTTATTCCCCTCATAGATACAATTGAGCACTCAGGAGATGCTCTGGTGCATTGCTTTCATACCATTACAGTTCTCGACACTGTCCATATCACAAAGGTCAATATTTGCTATAAAGCCTAAGACACTGACTGCACTATCATGTCAGGAAATCGATATCAATTGGCATTCTGTAACCCAACATAGGAATTCTGTCAAGCAGCGATAGGCAGCCATTCAGAAGCAAAGCAGCATTTCAGAGGTAATTGGCCAGCATCATCAGGGTGAGCACATACCACTGACATCACACACAGAATTTCCGTGCAGCAGACATTTCAAATGTCAATGACTGGAAACAACTTCCATCGCTCATGCATGGGGATTATGGAAACTAATGAAGGAGTACTGTTCTGCCTTAATGAAATAATGCTGCAAAGAGTCATGAAAGGCTATGGTGCTCAACGATAATTAAGACTTTAACCAAAACCTCACAATCATAAAATGAAGACCATTGCAAAGTGGACGTGAGTAAAAAGACTTTGGCGTGGTCCGTGAGACATGCACACAGAACAGACTTCAATGCTACAACATCAGGATAATCACTAGCCTAGCAATAACAATTCTCATGAAGTCACAGAATGTCATCCTCAGATGCGAGGCTTACACGCACGTTGTCCAACCATCATTCTCATGTTGGAAGTGCCTTTGCTCATGTTGAGGATCTGAAACTAAAGGCGATTGACTGAGATGAGATTGAGTGAGACTTCATGGAATGGAGGGACAGGGGTGAGTTCATCAGGGTGGGAGCCAACTTTGCACCCTTGAATTAATGTGGGATATTGCAACACATCAAAGAATCATTCAGCACCTATGTCTCAGGGATAAAACCCAAATATATTTTCAAAGGTGAAATTAATATATAGTGATTGATCATCCATGCCACCATAGTGCTTTCTGAACTTCTAACTTTGTCAAACTCTGTTGCCTTGGTGCAGCCCTGACAGCAGAGATGGAGGCAGCCTGCTGATAGCTATGCACTGTTGTCTGAAATTAAATTCACACGCATTCTCTGAGGGCCTGAGACCTGGAGGGTCCCAGCCTGCTCAGGGTGTCCTGCTCTGGGATTGAACATTGACATCCGTCTCGGTCCCAGTATCACAGATGCCAGTCTTCATCCAATTCGACTCATGACATGATATCAAGAAACAACTGGGAGGCACTGAATATTGCAAAAGCTTTGTGCCCTGACAATGTTAATGCAATAGTATTGAAGACGTGCCCCTAGCCAAGCTGTTCCAGTACAGATTCAACACTGGCATCTACCCAGTAATGTGGAAAATTGTCCAGGTATGTCCTATACACAAAAAGCAGGACAAATCCAATACAACCATTTTCTGCCCCATCAGTCTACAGTGGACCATCAGCAGATGGAAGGGGTCATCAATCCCTTGGCATTTGCTTAGCAATAACCTGCTCGCTGACAGTCAGTTTGGGTTCTGCCAGGGTCTCGCAGCTCTTAACCTTAATACAGTCTTGGTTCAAGCATGGACAAAAGAGTTGAACTCCAGAGGTGAGGTGAGAGTGACTGCCCTTGACATCAAGACAGCATTTGACCGAGTGTGGCATCAAGAAGACCTAGCAAAACTGGAGTCAATGGAACAGGGGGAAAACTCTCTGCTGGTTGGAGTCATATCTAGCACAAAGGAAGATGGTTGTGGTTGTTGGAGGTCAATCAGCTCAGTTCAAGTATATCACTGCAGGAGTTCCTCAGGGTACTGTCCTAGGCCCAACCATCTTTAGCTACTTCATCAATGACCTCCCTTACATCATAAGGTCAGAAATGGGGATGTTTACTGATGATTGCACAATGTTCAGCACTACTCACGACACCTCAGATACTGAAGCAGTCCATGTCCAAATGCAGCAAAACCTGCACAATATCTAGGCTTGGGCTGGCAAGTGTCAAGTAACATTTGTGCCACACAAAAGTGCCAGGCAATGACAATTTCCAACAAGCGAGAATCTAACCATTGCCCCTTAACATTCAATGGCATTAGCATTGCTGAATTCTCCACAATCAACATCCTGGGGGTAACCCTCAACCAGACACTGAACTGGACTAGCCATGTAAATACTGTGGCTATAAGAACAGGTCAAAGGCTAGGAATCCTGCAGTGAGTAACTCACCTCCTGACTTCCCAAAGCATGTCCACCATCTGCAAGGCACAAGTCAGGAGTGTGATGGAATACTCTCTACTTGCCTGGATGAGTGCAGTTCCAACAACACTCAAGAAGCTTGATACCATCCAGGGCAAAGCAGACCACTTGATTGGCACCACATCCACAAACAATCACTCCCTCCACCACTGACTAACAGTGGCAGCAGTGTGTACCATCTACAAGATGCAGGAACTCACCAAGGCTCCTTCGACAGCATCATCCAAACCCATGACTGCTACCATCCAGAAGGACAAGGGCAGCAGGTGCATGGAACACCACCACGTGGAAGATTCCCTCCAAACTATACACCATCCTGACTTGGAAATATATCATTGTTCCTTCACTGTCGGTGGGTCAAAATCCTGGAACCCCTTTCTTAACAGCACTGTGGGTGTCCCCAAACCACATGGACTGCAGCGGTTCAAGAAGGCAGCTCATCACCACCTTCTCAAGGGCAATTAGGGATGGGCAATGAATGCTGGCCCAGCCAGCAAAGCCCACATCCCATGAGTGAATAAGAAAAAAAGGTGCAGGGCCTGGCCTGCTGGAATTGATGAGATCACAGGCAGGGGGGATTTGGAACACCAAGACAACCTTGGGGACTTCTGGGTGGATGGCCCCGAGTTGTCCAGCTGACACCCATCCTCATTTCAGGTGTCCAAGGTCCCCTCCCTGACTCCTTGAGGAGAAAAAGCATCTGGGGGGATCAAGGTGTCCCATCCCCCTCTTGCTTCACCAATGCTGGAATGTAGCTGGAATGTCCGCACGGCTTGAGTGATGTTGTGCAGACCCGAATGCAAATCTGGTAGAAACTGTGCAGTCTGCTGGACCTGGATTTCCAAGGCTGCTGCCCTTCTTCCAATGGAGAGTTCGATGTGTTCGTATGCTGGAGCTATGACATCAGACAGGAAGTGGCAGACTTCTCCATCCTTCATTCGAGTCTGCTGATGGCCTCTGACAGCTCTGCCTGATGTTCCCCCTCCCGTCTTTGCATCTCCAACATGTCTCTGAGGGCCAATTGCAGAGGCTCATCATCAGGCTCAGACTCTGCAGGGCCCAGCAGTCCTCCAAGAGTCAGCGACCTCGACTGTCAATGCCTCCGTCTGTTGTAGACACGTGTCTGGGAGGTGATCACCAACCAAGCGAACCCCAGCCTACACTTGAGCTAGGGCCAACCTAGGTGTGTGTATCTGCGCTGGTGAAGTGTGCAGGGGAATATAGTGACAACTCTTCTATAAATGGATCTTCAGCATCCTCATTGGTGGTGGTCTGGGGGCTGGGGCAGGACTTCATCCTCTGCCATTTCTTACTGGTACAAGGAGTCAAGAGAAGAGAGAATTAGTGATTGACTAGGCAGTCTCCTACATTATATATCATGCAAATTCAGTGTCTGCATGTTGTCAATCTCACTTCCTCACTTGTTGGGGGAGGCTGATTTCACCTTACACAGAGGAACAATCTCTGTCTTCACCAGCTAACTCAGCCACCTTGTTCGCAAAGGTAGCGTGGTCCCGCTACTCTGGGGTCCCACCTCCGGTCTTGTCCTTCTCCCTTCTGTAGCGGGCTATCTTATCCTGTATACAGATAGATGGATTGACTGTGAGCCCTACAGCTAAAAGAGCATTTCAGAAGCATTCATGTCTGCTGTGTGTGCTGCACCCTCATCAGTACGGGCTAATGACGTTTGTGCAGGAGCTTACATGGTGAGATGGTAAAGTGGCTGGCAGACAATCAGTGCTGCTGTCCTATCTGCTGATACTGTATAATATCCCTGTGGACTCTAACCGTTAGACTGCCTGATGCCCTTAAGAGAGTGAGAGTTTGGAGTGAGTAGATCAGAGTTGATCAGATCATTCATTCTCTTCCTGAACTACAGGACAGTCCTTTTTTGTTTGGCACAGCCACTGACCTCTCTGGCAACTCCCTCTCAGGCCAGCATAGTCAGGTGTGAGGGCCTCCTTCTCCCATTCCAAGGTGAGAGGACCTCTTGTCTTTCCTGGGCAGTCTGGAGGAGAATCCAGGAAGGCATTACTGAACCGTGGAATGGAGGGTTTCATTCTTTTGTCTACCGCTCTGAAGAAGTGCCCAACACACCTGGACTGCAGTGAATAAATGTGTATGCGGATGCTGTTTACATAGGAACCAGGACATATTTTACCTCATGACGTAACAGCAGAGCAGACAAATCACTGCAGACCCATGTGATTCGACGCATAATTAATGAGCTGAAAGGTGGAAGGTCATGAACCCCACTGCCCAATGGGAATCATGCCGATTTTCCTGCCTGCCACTGCACTTAGTCTCCAAAACAGAAAATTCTGTCCGTTAACTCTGTTCGTCTCTCCACAAGCGCTGCCAGATCTGCTAAGTATTTCCAGCACTTGCTGCTTTCGTTTTAAGCCAAAGGCAGATCCTTGGGGTCATCAGAGCCAACACTGTAGAAGTGAAAAGAGTCACCACTGCAGATTAGGACAGGAGGAATAAGAATGAAGTGTAATCCCACCCAGTTGGATGACAGTTGAGAGGCATTAGAGCAGAATTTTGTGGTCAATTACGTCAAAAGCTGCAGAAATGTCAAGGAGAATGAGCAGGGATAGTTTACCTGTGTCATATTCAAGTAAGGTGTGATTTCTTCAGCAGATCGTTATAGTTTCCGTCATTCTTTCCGTGCTTCCTCATCACTATATGACTATTTATGGTACTTTTAAAATTACTAATTCATATTCCTAATGCAACTTTGTACGCTCTCTGGTGAAATCCAAGAAATGATTAATATACCAGGTTCAATACTTTCTCTGCATAATCAGCACAGATCTTGATGATCTGTTCAAACTGTTTGCTCCACATGCTCACCTTGACTTATTCTTACATTTTAGACCTTCTGGTGCTATTCATATCTTCTGTCCAATATCAAAGATCTGATTGATGCTGGGGTCACAAACTGAACGCCTTTGAACAATGAATCCTCCTACTATGATGTAACAATCATAACCAAAGCAATTATGGGATTGGGGCAAAAGGGTTAGGTCACAGTTCAGCTATGATTTAATTGTATGGCAGAATAGATTCAAGGGGACTAAATGGACAGTTCTATGTCACGTTAAACAAATAAAGGGAGGTGGGAGGATTCAGGAAAGAAAAAAAATTCAAAGCCAGCAAGAGATGTCAAGACTCTAGAGCAGAGCAAAAATTTGAATAAAAAAATAAGAAATCAGCCAGGAAGGAACAGTGAGATTAACGAAGATAATACAGCATTAGAGATCAAGGTGACAACAGAAAAATTTAGAAAAAAAGTCAAAGCTAAAAGCAACATATCTGAATATGTAAAGCATACACAATAAATTTGATGAATTAATAGCTCAGGTGGAAATTAACAGGTTTGATCTAATAGCCATTACGGAGAGGTGGTTGCACAGTGACCAAAGATGTGAACGAAATATCCCAGGATACTTAACCTTAAGAAATGATTGCCCAAATTGAAAAGGCGGAGGGATAGCATATCCTCCACTCTAGCATTACCACCAAGACAGGGATCAACCCTGCATAAATGAAGAGTGCAGGAGGGCATACCATGAGCAGCACGAGGCATACGTTTTTTAAAATTAATACATGGGATGTGGGTGTGACTGTCCAGGCGAGCATTTATTGCCAACCCTAAATGCCCATGAGAAGGTGGTGATTAGCTGCCCTCATGAACCGCTGCAGTCCATATGGTGTAGGTACACACACAATGCTGTTAGGAAGGGAGTTCCAGGATCTTGATCCAGTGGCAGTGAAGGAATAGCGATATATTTCCCAGTCAGGATGGTCTGTAGCTTGGAGGGGAACTTCCTGTTGGTGGTGTTCCCATGCATCTGCTGCCCTTGCCCTTCAAGGTGGTAGATATTGTGGGTTTGGGAAATGTTGTCTAAGCGGGGGGGGGGGGGTGAATTCCTGTAGTGCATCTTGTAGGTGGTACACACTGCTCAATGATGGAGGTGCCTAGCACATCAGTGCAAAAGATAAGGCTTAAGCATTTTCAACAATCTTCAGCCAGAAGTGCCAACTGGATGATCCATCTCAGCCTCCTCCAGAGGTCCCCTGCATCACAGAAGCCAGTCTTCAGCCAATTCGGTTCACTTCGCGTGATATCAAGAAATGGCTGAAGGCACTGGATACCGCAAAAGCTATGGGTCCTGACAATATTCCAGCAATAGTAATGAAGACTTGTGCTGCAGAAATTGCTGCCCACCCACCCCCCGGCCAGGCTGTCCAAGTACAGCTACAACACGGGCACTTACCTAGCAATTCTGCCATAATAGCTAGCTGGTTATCCCTCACATCTCTGTAACCTGCTTTCTCTGAAAATCCCTGTCAAGAAGGCATTGAAAAGCAAGTTTTTTAACCAGTGAACCACAGACTGAAAGTGTTGGGAGACCACCTCGTGTCATCAACAACAAACTGCAAGGAATTTGGAGGACATCAATCAAAATCAACCCATCTAATCCAATACTCCAGATTGGTGCTATTGAACTGTTTTATCTCATCCTTAAAATCCAAGTTTTGTGTGTCTTATGTGTCTGTGTGTGTGTGTGTGTGTGTGTATGTGTGTGTGTGTATAGGAGTTTAAGTTATGATGTTAGAAGTTAATAGTTCATGTTTCTTTATTTTGCCACTAGTTAAAGAAAATTTGTTGAATAAACAGTGATTTACTTATTAAGTTTACAAACCTGGTACTTAATTAAACAGTTAGATGGATTGGGGCAATCTGGTGGTTTAGTCAAAATTTTCACATTTGTCATGGCTTGAAGAACAGTGGGGCTTGATATTACAGTGCACTATCCCTAGTGAGTCGTGACAAAGTTTAGAGGCTCGAATCCGGGATATTTTGGAACAAAAGACAATCATGATTTGGGTATCGATGTAGTAAGGAATAAAATCTAAAAGGAAACACTAAATTAGTACTATCAAAGATAAAATGGCACCGGAAACCACTAATACTTTCCTGCAAGTGGAAGTGATGTCCCTGACAATTTTACAAGGGATCCCAAAAGCCAGGTTAATTGAATTGGCAAGTAAATTAAGAATAGGATTGCCTGCCAAAGCTAGGAAGGCAGAGATAATTGAAGTGATGGCACAGCATTTAAAACTGGAAGGAATACCTGAGAGACTGAGTTCTCCAAGGGGTGGTTCATTGGAATGGGCTCAAATTCAAATTCAAATGCAAATTTAAAAAATGGAACTAGAGGCAGCAGAAAAAGAAAGGGCACAGAAAGAAAAAGAGAAGGAAAGTGAGGGAGCCTTTCAAAGGGAACAGGCAGAAAGGCAGGAGAGGGAAAGAAAACAAGAAAGGGAATTAGAAATGGCGAAGTTAGAAACGGAGAAGAGAAAAAAGAGAGTTCCAGCTTAGAATTCTGGCAGTTAAAAATGAGACACCAAGAGGTGAGGTAGGACTTATGTCCAAATCAGAATCCAATGGGGAGATATTTAAATTTGTACAAGTTCTTCCAAAATTTGAAGACAGAAATGTTGAAGCATTCGTTATTTCATTTGAGAAGATAGTTAAACAAGTGAATTGACCAAAGGAAAACTGGACATTGCCCATGCAGAGCAAACTGACACGTAGAGCACAGGAAATTTATGCCTCAATGTCAGAGGACGTTTCTAGGGATTATGATGTGGTGAAAAAGGCCATTTTGAGTCCATATGAATTGGTCCCTGAGCATATAGACAAAAGTTTTGAAATTTAAGGAAACAGCCTGGACAAACATACATTGAATTTGAAAGACTTAAGCAAAACAGTTTTGACAGGTGGATACGAGCATTAGGAGTTGAAACTACCTATGAAGTTCTCAGGGAGACCATTCTCTTGGAAGAATTGAAAAATTCCCTACCTTCTGTAACAAGAACCCATGTTGAAGGCCAAAGGGTTCCAACTGCCAGACAGGCAGCAGTAATGGCTGATGATTATGAGCTGATCCATTAAAACCAAACCTTTTTTCCATCACCCCCATAAATTTGGAAAGGATAGAATGTGGGAGAATGAAAGGGAGGCAAGTAGCCAGGGTAAAGAATGGACAGCTGGGAATACCTTCAGATCTCCTCCCCAGATCGGGAAGGAAGGTACTGAGGGTGGAAATGAAATTCGAAGGCCTAAGTGTTTCCACTGTAACAAAATGGGACAAATTCATTCAGATTGCTGGAGGTTGGGAGGGATGCCAATGGGACTTATTGGGGTTCATAAGGGTGATTCCGAAAAGGGAACTCAAAAAGAAAATGCCACGGATCAAATTGTAGCTTTAATTACAAATAAGGGTCTGGAGGTAAACATTGCTGTGAATGCAGGTGAAGTGAATAAAGTAGATGAGAGATATAAAGGGTTTTTGTCTAAAAGGAAGATAACCCCTTTTTCATCAAATGATGCCGCTAAACCCATAACTATATTAAGGGACACAGGAGAAGGACCTAGTTTTACCTCCAGAGAGTTCAATGAAAGCTAAAGTATTGGTAAATGGGATAAGTGGAGAGTATATCCTGGTCCCATTGTACAAAGTGTAATTGGAATTTGATTTGTTGCCTACATCAGTGGTTGTAGGAGTGGTTAAGAAATTACCCTAGGATGGAGTTGATTTACTCCTGGGTAACGATTTGGCAGGAGTGAAGGTTATAGCTTCATCCATAATTATGGAAAGTCCGAGAGAGCCTAAAGAGACAGAGCAGTCACAAGGACAAGTTCCTTGTAATTTTCCATCGTGTGTGGTGACCAGAGCAATAGCTGAACAAAGTCCATCACCAGAGGTCAAAGTAGTACCATGAGCAGGTGTTAAAGTAGCCAAAACTTTCTTTAAGGATGAGGATAATTCAAAGGAAGTGTTTGGCATGTCTTCCTTAATTGAGGCTCAGAAAGCAGATCCAGATATAAACAAGTTAGCCCAGTCAGCTCACACTGAAGCTGAGGCTGAAGGAGTTCCGGAGAACTATTACCTTAAAAACGGAGTTCTGATGAGCAAGTGGAGACACCCTTTCTCCCATCACCCCCATCAGACCTCTGGATGAGGAATGGATGGTTGTTCATGAGACAGTGGTACTGCCCAAATATTTTAAGGAGATATTGCGAGTAGCACATGAAATCCCAATGGCAGGACATGTAGGAATACAGAAAACTCAAGCTTCGATAAACAGGCATTTTACCTGGCCAAGACTTAATATGGTCATAGTGCAATTTTGTGAGGCATGTCATACATGTCAGAGAGTAGCTAAACCCCAACATGCAATCAAACCAGCACCATTTTCTAAGGATGTCATACATGTCAGGTTACTAGTAAGTAAACTCTAACATGTAATTAAACCAGCACCTTTAATACCTATACCAGTTTTTTGAAAAACCATTCAGTCGGGTATTAGTAGGTTGCGTAGGGCCATTACCCAAAACAAAAGCAGGACATCAATATATCCTTACAATCATGGATAAGATCACATGATTTCCAGAAGCTATTCCTTTAAGGGCAATTACAGGAAGGTGGTAGTAGAAAGGTTAACTCAGTTTTTCATTCCTTATGGCCTACCAATTGAAATACAATCTTATCAAGGTTTGAACTTCATGTCTAAGATTTTCCAGCCTATAATCAGCAATTTGGGTATCAAACAACTAAAGTCTACCGCTTATCACCCACAGACACAGGGAGCTTTGGAGAGATACGATCAGACTCTCAAAACCATGATTATGACCTATTGCCTTGAATACCCAAAGAATTTGGGCAAATGATTAGATTTCTTACTGTTCAATACCAGAGATTCTCCTAGTGATTCTACTGGATTTAGTCCATTTGAATTGATCTATGGTCATGAGAAAAAGAGATCCATTAAAATTGATTAAAGGAAAGTTCCTGAAGCCGAAAGAAGAATCCTCCATATTGGATTATGTGTCCAGTTTCTAGAAAGTCTCACAGGGGCATGTAAAGTAGCATGAGAGCATTCAAAAGTTTCCCAAGCCAAAATGAAAGAATGGGCAGACAAACATGCTACAACTAGAACCTCCCAAGCAGGGGACAAAGTGTTCGTATTGTTACCTTTGCAGGTGAACCCCTGAAAATAAAATTCAGTGGCCCCTAGGAGATAGTTAGGAGAGTTAGTGCAGTGCCTTGCCTGATAGATACTCCTGAGCATAGGAAGAAGAAACGGTTATGTCGCATAAACATGTTGAAGCAGTATCATCACAGAGGAGATGATGGTAGGAGTAATGGAGGATGCCAAAAACAGTAGAAGTCAGTTAGAAGGAGAAGTAGACAGTGCACAAAGCGAACCACCTACAATTCGACTAGCCAATATGAAAATAACGGGACTGTTTGACACTGTGTTCTCACATTTAGAGGAAGGACCATAAGAAGATTTAATAAGGTTACTTAGGAAGTATAAGAAAAATTGCAGGGATACACCTGGATGTACTACATTAACTAAACATGCTGTGGATGTAGGAGACTCAGTGCCGATAAAACATCTGCATCGATTGAGCCCAGAAAAACAAGCTCTTTTAGAAACAGAGGTCAAATATATGCTGGAAAATAAATTGATCAAGCCTAGTCAAAGCAGCTGGAGCTCACCGGTCATGTTGGTTCCTAAGCCAGATGGATCCACTAGATTTTGTATAGACTACCAGAAAGTGTATATAGTACTGAGGACAGATTTGTATCTGATTCCTCGGCTAGAGGATTGCATCAATAGTGTGGGCAGTGTGTCATTTCTTTCTAGAATTGACCTATTGAAGGCGTACTGGCAAGTGCCATTAACATCAAAGGCTAAAGAAATATCCGCCTTTATTACACCAAGTGGATTGTATCAATGTCTCGTCATGCTATTTGGGTTTAAAAATGCCCCAGCTACATTCCAGAGACGTTTGAATTGAATCATAGCTGAAGTACCTAACTGTGCGGTTTATTAAGATGATGCTGTCAAATATAGTAACACATGGGAAGAGCATGTAAAGCATTTGGAGGACAAAAACAAAAAATGCTGGAAAAACTCAGCAGGTCTGACAGCATCTGTGGAGAGAAAGACAGAGTTAATGTTTCGAGTTCATGTGACTCTTTTGAAGAGTCATACAGACTGGAAACGTTAACTCTGTCTTTCTCACCACAGATGCTGTCAGATCTGCTGATTTTCCAGCATTTTTGTTTTTGTTTCAGATTTCCAGCATCTGCAATATTTTGCTTCTATCTAAGCATTTACAGGATCTATTTAAGCAATTGCAGTTAGTGGGCTTGGTCATAAATCCGGCCTAAAGCGAATTTGCAAAAGCGAGGGTAACTTACCTAGGTCACATTGTTGGACAACAGCAGGCGTTGCCGAAAACATCAAAAGTGAACACCCAAATAGAATTGCCCATTCTTAAAATCAAATGAGAAATTATGAGGTTTTGGGGAATGTGTGGGTTTTATAGGAAGTTTGTGCCTAATTTCAGCACCATAGCTGTACCTCTGACCAATTTGTTAAGAAAACAGGCAAAAGTGGCATGGTCAGCAGAATGCCAAGCAGCCTTTGAAAAGCTGATGGTAATCTTAATAAATGAATCTGTGTTGACTGCCCCTGACTTTACTAAACCTTTTAAAATGGCAGTTGACGCCGGTGACTTGGGGGTAGGTGCAGTTCAATTACAAGATGATAAATTAGGGATCGAGAAGCCAATGGGGTACTTTTACAACAAACTAAATCAATATCAGTGGATGTACTCTACAGTAGAAAAAAAAACTCTAGCATTGTTGTTGTCTCTTCAACACTTTGAAGTTTATATCTGACACAATAACAAAGAAACACTAATCTACACTGACCATTATCTGTTAGTGTTTATTGAGAAGTTTAAAACTCGAAATGCTAGACTGCTTAGATGGAATCTATTGTTTCGACCATTCAATGTAAAAATTGTTCACATTCCCGGTAAAGATAATGTGATCACAGATGTATTGTCCCAGGTGTAAATTACTGAAATAAGTATAAGGGGGAAGGACAGATGAATGAATGAATGTAAGTCTCATGTTTTGTTGTCCATGTGTCACATACCTTGTGAGGAAATGCATTTTTTAAATGGCATTTCATCTTTTTTAAGGTTGGAGACATGTAAAGATTCTATTTTTTTTTATTTTTCTTGGACTGTGGCTTTAAAATTAGACTGTGGCTGCAGTTGAAATACATGTTCGCTGGAACAGAATGGAGAATATCTACAATGTTGCTACCCTGGAACATAGGGTGCCATAAGAGAACAGGATGGTGCTGGACTAGGGGGAAATACCATGTGAAGCATTTTCATTGGCTTCTGACTAGGTGACCTGGGTTTTGTGTGGCAGAACAACTCCTAGCCTGCAAAGAAGGAAGACCTGAAACCTCTCTCTCCTGTGTTTGTAAGATTCCAGCAACTCTGCTGGCTATCCCTCACATCTCTGTAACCTGCTTTCTCTGAAAATCCCTGTCAAGAGGAAAAGGTGAAAAATCACCAGTAGAGACATTGAAAAGCAAATTTTTCAACCAGCGAGCCACAGACTGAAAGTGTTGGGAGATTACCTCATGTCATCAACAACAAACTGCAAGGAATTTGGAAGACATCAATCAAAATCAACCCATCTAATCCTGTACTCCAGAATGGTGCTATTGAACTGTTTTATCTCACCCTTAAAATCCAAGTTTTGTGTGTCTTATGTGTCTGTGTGTGTGTGTGTATAGGGGTTTAAGAAGGGGCAGAGTTTAAGTTATTGAGTTAGAAGTTAGCAGTTCATATTTCTTTCTTTTGCCACTAGTTAAAGACAATCTGTTCAACCAGTTAACCTAAATTAAACAGTTAGGTAGAATTGGGGCAATCTGGTGGTTTGATCAAACTTTTCACATTTGTCATGGCTCGGGGAACAGTGGGGCTTGATATTACAGCGACCTATCCCAGTGAGTCATTACAATTAGTCTTTTAATTCCATTGTGGGATTAGAACCCAGGTCCCCAGAGCATTACACTGCATCTCTGGATTACTAGTCCAGTCACAATACAAATGCCTTCCCCCTAAAAATGAGTTGTCAACCTGGTGAAGCTACAACTCAGGTCTTCTTGCGTACCAAACAGCAAGTGATAGATGGAGCTAAGCGATCCCACAACCAATGGATCAGATCTAAACTCTGCAGTCTTCCCACATCTGGTTGTTTAATAAATCCACCATCATTCACAACTCACTGGAGAAGCAGGCTCCACAAATATCCCACCCTCAATGATTGGGGAGCCTAGCACATCAGTGCAAAAGGTAAGGCTGAAGCATTTACAAGAATCTTCAGCCAGAAGTGCCAAATGGATGATACATCCCAGCCTCCTCCTGAGGTCATCAGCATCACAGATGCCGGTCTTCAGCCAATTCAATTCACTCCACATGATATCAAGAAACGGCTGAAGGCATGGTATACTGCAAAGGCTATAGGCCCTGACAATCTTTCAGTAACAGTGCCAGAGACTTGTGCTCCAACACTTGCCATGTTTCTAGCCAAGCTGTGCAAGGACAGCTACAACACTGGCATCTACCCAGTAAGGTGGAAAATTGTTTAGGTATGTTCTGTATACAAAAAGCGGGACAAATCCAGTCCAGCCAATTACCGCCCCATTATCAGTAAAGTGTTGGAAGAGGTCACCAACAGTGCTATCAAGTGGCGCTTGTTTAGCAATAACCTGTTCACTGATGTTTAGTTTGGTTTCCACCAGGATCGCTCAGCTGCTGACCTCATTACAGCCTTGGTTCAAGTATGGACAAAAAGAGATGAATTTCAGGAGCGAGGTGAGAGTGACTGCCCTTGACATCAAGTCAGCTTTTGACAGAGTATAGCATCAAAGAACCCTAGCAAATCTGGAGTCATTTGTAATCAGGGGGAAAACTCTTCGCTGACTGGAGTCATACCTAACATGAAGGACGATGGTTGTGGTTGTTGGAGGTCAATCATCTCACTTCCAGCACATCCCTCAGGAGTTCCTCAGGGCAGTGTCCTAGGCCCAATCATCTTCAGCTACTTCATCAATGACCTTCCTTCCATCATAAGGTCAGAAGTGGGGATGTTCACTGATGATTGCACAAGGTTCAGCACCATTTGTGACTACTCAATGTCCAAATACAGCAAGACCTTGACAATATTCAGGCTTGGGCTGACAAGTGGCAAGTAACATTCATGCCACACAAATGCAAGACAATGACCATCACCAACAAGAGAGAATCTAATCATCATCCCTTCACATTCAATGGCATTACCATTGCTAAATCCCCCACTATCAACATCCTGGGGGTTACCATTGATCAGAAAATGAACTGGACCTACCATATAAATACTGTGGCTATAATAGCAGCTCAGAGGCTCAGAATCCTGCGACAAGAAACTCACTTCTTGTCTCCACAAAGCCTGTCCACCATTTACAAGGCACAAGTCAGGAGTTTGATGGAACACTCTCCACTTGCCTGGATGAGTGCAGCTTCAACAACATTCAAGAAGCTTGATACCACCCAGGCCAAAGCAAGCAACTTGATTGGTACCCCATCCACAAACATTCACTCCCTCTACCACCAATGCAAAATGACAGCTGTGTGTACCATCTACAAGATGCACTGCAGGAACTCACCAATCCTCCTTAGGCAGCACCTTCCAAACCCACGACCACTGCCATCTACAAGGACAAGGACAGAGGACACATGAGAACACCACTACCTGCAAGTTCCCCTCCAAGCCACTCACCATCCTGAATTGGAAATATATTGCTGTTCCTTCACTGTTACTGGTCAAAGTTCTAGAACTCCCTCCCTAACACTACTGTAGTATACCTACACCACATGGACTCCAGTGGTCCAAGAAGGCAGTTCACCATTACCTTCTTGATTAGAAATGGGCAATAAATGCTAAACGAGCCAACAACACCCACATCCCTTGAATGAATAAAAGAAAAAGGTAATAATGGATGGGATAGAGATATTGGAGAGAAAACACCTTAGCTTAGCAAATCAAAGAAGTTGAATCAGTTTGGGTGAAGCTAAGAAAAAGCAAGAGGCAGAAAATATTAGTATGAATAATTAACAGGCCCCCTAAGTAGTTTGTGGGCACAGCGTACATCAGGAAAATAGATAGATATGTAATACGGTTTAGACAGTAATCATGGAGAACTTTAGTTTTCCTATAGATTTAGTTAATTCTGAAAGAAGGGTCTTAAATCGAAGCAAAGCAAACCACCTAAGTGTGATGGGTGAGTCCGCTAAGGTCAAATCAGTATAAGAAATAATACTGGAGAAATTGATTGCCCTAAGTGGTGACAAATTCCCTAGACCTGGTGACCTGTATCCTAGACTTTTAAAAGAGGGAGCTGTAGACGGATTGGCTGCATTCATTTGAAATCCCAGGACTCCTTCGATTCTAGAACAGTTCCCAAGGATTAGAAGATAGCAAACATAGCCCCACAGTTTAAGAAAAGAGGAAGAGAGGAAATGAGATAATATAGGCCAGTTAATCTAACATCAGTGGGCAGGAAAGCAATTTTATGAATGCTAGGGAGCCATAGAAAAGTTATAAGGCCATTCAGCCCATCATGTCTGTGCCAGCCAGTAAAAGATGCAAAAGAAACTTGTCACTCATTTTAATCCCACTTTCCAGCACCTGGTCCGTTGCCTTGCAGCTTACAGCATTTCAGATGCAGACCCAAGTACCTTTTAAATGAGTTGAGTGTTTCACCCTCAACCGCCGAGTTAGGCAGTGAATTCCAGGTGCTCCTCTAGGTGAAAAAGTTTATCCTCATGTCCCAGCTAATCCTTTTACTAATCACCTTAAATCTATGCCCCTTGGTAATTGACCCCTCAGCTCGGGGAAACAAGTCTTTACTATCTACTCTATCTAGGTCCCTCGTAAATTTGTACACCTCAATTAGGTCACCCCTCAGTCTCCTCTGTTCTAAGAAAAACAACCCTAGTCTATCCAATCTTTCCTTATTGCTGTAATTTTCAAGCCCTGGCAGCATTCTTGTAAATCTTCTCTGCACTTACTCCAGAGCAATTATGTCCTTCCCTGTAATGTGGTGACCAGAGCACAAAATTCCAACTATGGCCTAACCAGCATTACATCCCTGCTTTTGTATTCAATACCTCGTCCAATAAAGTAAACATTCTATATGCTTTCTTTACCACATTATCCACCTGTCCTGCCATCTTCAGGGACCTGTGGACTTTGTGTTTCCCACCCTTGACTAAATTGAAATCCTTAAGTAAGCATTAATGCTCATCTCAAGGCCTCATCCCACTGCCATTCAGATTTAATAGGGAGGGAGTTATGGGTCTTGATCCAGGTGCTCTCTGCCCAGAGGCCCCTCCAATAGTTTTCCCTGACTAAA
The DNA here is from genome assembly GCF_017639515.1 of Carcharodon carcharias. Lineage (NCBI taxonomy): Eukaryota > Metazoa > Chordata > Chondrichthyes > Lamniformes > Lamnidae > Carcharodon > Carcharodon carcharias. The sequence goes on along the minus strand of NC_054477.1, from coordinate 132,143,759 downwards.
CCCTAGCTTGGCAGAGATAGTGAATGCATTGTTCCCACTGATAATCTGTGGCCTACTTGTTTGTTTAACCAGATCATGGGCAAATGCTACAATCTGTTTGAGGGGTGATAACATAGCACTTAAAGATTAATATGATTAGGCAGCGTCAATATAGATTTATGAAAAGGAAATCTTGTTTGGCAAATTTGTTAGGAGATTTTTGAGATTGTAACTAGCAGCATAGATAAGGGGAACCAGCTGGATGTCATGTGTTTGGATTTTCAAAAAACATTCAAAAAATTTCCAGGCATGAGGTTATTGCACAAGATTTATGTTCATGGGATTGGGGAAAAATATTAGCATTGATTGAGGACTAATTAATAGAGAAGAAAATAGGAATAAACGGGTCACTTTGAGGTTTACAGGCTGTAATTGGTTCGGTACCGACGATCAATGCCTGGGCATCAGCTATTTGAATCTGCTTCCACCATCCTTTCAAATAGTGCATTTCCAATCATAACAACTCACTATGTAAAAAAAAATCTTGCCCAGGATTTTACGGTCCTTCGCACCCGGCAGGATATTATGGCCCAGTCGAGCTGAATGGAGATTTAAATGGCTTGCGGCATCTACCAGGGGGAGATATGCCACAGCAGGGCCATAAAATCCTGGCATTTATTATTTCCCAATTACCTTAAATCTACGCCCTCCTGGTTTGTGATCATCATGCCAATGGAAACAGCTTCTCCCCATCTCATTTAACAAAACCCCTCATAATGTTGAATTAGGAGAGTAGGACAATTATTTGATCAATAGACCTGTAAAGCAATGGTTAGAATGTTTTTATTTTATAGTGATCTATGGCCCACATTGCTGTGAAATTACATGATTTATAGAGAGTTCATTTCAAGCAGAGCCCGGTGAGTTTAGAATTGATTTTCATCACGTGAACTGTAAGTACCACCATTTGAATATGACTCTTCTTCAGAGCTGGAGGAGGGTAGAAATGTGATGAGTTATATGCCATCAAAAAGAGGGATTGGAAGGAGAGGAAGACCTGGGAGATATTAAATAACAAAGATGTCATGGAACAAAAGGCAAAGGGAGTGGTAATGGTTGCAGTAAAGAGACAAAGCATTTGTCCAGAGTGAGTATAAATGCCAGAACAATGAACAACTCTGTCCAAAAGCAAAAAACATGAAACACAAGATTCAAATCAGCACATGGCAAAAAGAAAACAGAATCAAAAATGGTGACAGAGTTCATGGTCTGTAATTTTTGTACTAAATGTTGAGTCCAGAAGTTTGTAAAGTGTCTTTTCGGAAAATGAGGTGCTGTTCCTCGAGCTTACATTGAGCTTCAGGGCAGCAGCCTGAGGACAGAAATGCATGTGTAAGAATAAGGTGATGAATTAAAATGGGAAGCAACTGGAAACTCGGGGTCATGCTTACAGATTGAGCGGAGGTGTTCCAAAAAGTGGTTACCCAATCTGCGTTTGGTCTCCCCAGCGTAGAGGAGATCGCATTGTGAGCAGTGAATACAGTATATTAAATTGAAAGAAGTACAAGTAAATCACTGCTTCGCCTGGGAGGAATGTTTGGGGCCTTGGATGGTGAAGAGAGAGGAGGTAAAAGGGCAAATGTTACACCTCCTGTGATTGCATGGGAAGGTGCCACGGGTAGGTGACGATGTGTTGGGGTGATTAAGAAGTGGACCAGGATCTCACAGAGGGAACGGTCCCTTTGGAATGCTGACAGGGGAGGGGGTAGGTATTGTTTGGTGGTGGCAACTTGCTGGAGGTGGCAGAAATAATGGAGGATAATCCTTCGAATTTGGAGGCTGGTGGGGGGGCGGGGGGGGGGGGGTGTAAAATGAGGACAATGGAGAGCCTATCACACTTCTGGGTGGGAAGGGAATGGGTGAGAGCAGAAGCACAGAAATGGATTGGATGCAGTTGAGAGCCCTACCAATCACTCTGAAGGGTTGAGGGAAAAGGGAGATCATTAGAACAGATGCAGTGTAGACAGAAAAAATCGGAGAATGGAATGGAGTCCTTACAGGAAGCAGAATGTGAGCAAGTGTGGTCCAGGCAACTGTGAGAGCTGGTGAGCTTATAATGAATATCAGTAGGCAGTCCCCAGAAATGGAGACAAATTAGTTGAGGAAGGGAAGGGAAGTGTTAGAGATATGAGCCATGTGAAGGTGAGGGAAGGGTAATGGAAATTTGAAGCAAAGTTGAAGATGTTTTCCAGGTCTGGGGAAGAGCAGCAAATAGCACCAATACAGTCATCTGTGATACTAGACATTCCTTGATGATGAACATATGTTTAAAACTTTTTCCATTCCTTGAGGCTGTAGGAAGATCTTTATCAGTCTATCTTTCCTGGACGCACACATGTATTTAATGACCATAATAAAACAATTCAAGTCACATACATTTCTGACTCCTTAAACATTTGTTTGGAGAATTAAAGACAGTATCCACCTGACAAAGCATATAAATAAAACATGTCTGTTCATTTCCCTCCACCTTACAAAGACATTATTGTCAATCAACTTCAGTTTGTATTCTTTCTCTCAGCTTTTCAAACACTTAAGATTATTTAGACCAAGTGAATTAACGCTTTTTAAAAGCATATCAGTCCCTTATCTTCATATCCCAGGCATGATGGGCAGTGTTTAATGGAGAGGAGAAAGGGGCCTCGCCTTCTGGCTGCAAAGCTAGTGAGAGCGTAGTGTTGCCTCTTTTAGGGAATGCCCGCCACATTAAGTGCCACTCAGGCACTTTACTGACCAGTGGAAGGCCTTCCCCAGGATCAAGGACCTCAGGGCAGAAGTCCCATCTGCCAAGAGTCATTGGCCAATCAGAGGTCGACAGCCCTCAGCACTCATGAGTGCCAAGGAGGTGTAGTGGCTGCTGATGGCACTGCACCAAGAAACCAAGGATCAGTACTGGATCCCAGGCCAACAGGTGAGTGAGGGTGGGATAGCAGGTCGCAGGTTCGAGGTCACTGGCAAGGGAGGAAGGGGTGTCAACAGAAATGGTCAGCAGAAAGTGATGCCAGGTCCCTGACAATGAGGGACACCTCAACCCCCCTCCCAACCCCCACCAGAAGCCCATAAGCAACCCGCAGGATTTTCTATTCAGGTTCTCCATATGGAAACAGAGGTGGTGGGATAGACCATTAAGTGGGCATTAATTACCCAAAGAATGACCTCAATTGCAGCAAGTTGGGAAGGGTCAGGAAGGATGTCCACAATCCTTCCCATCCCAGACTTAATTTTGGCGAAGGCAGAAAGGCTGCTCCCCACCGCCCAGTTAAATGCCCTCCCCACCTCCAAACTCACCTCGGGGGAGGGCATTAAATTCCACTCGATTTCTTCAGGTTTTTCCTATACATAAAATTTCTCTAGAGTTCTGACTTCACATAAAAGCTAAGCACAGCTTTTAACCATGCTTGTTTCCTGTTTTTGATTAATTTTACACCCTTTTCTGCTTCTAGACATCCAGCTTTTATGTGTTAGAGACCAATGTCTTTGAAATCATTAATGAGCAAAACCATCTGTAGCTGTCAGAAGCTGCATACAGTCAGGTTTTTGCATAGTAAGGAATCAAACATATGGTCAGAGGACAAATCAAACACTGTGCCATAATTGAGAAAAATGCAATCCCCTGAAACACTTTGTTCAACTAGATGCCCTTACATATTCACTTCTGGGTGCATCAACTGTGCTCCTCCCCCAGCTGGAGTGGATTAAAATTAATCAATGCTGCTCTGATGCATTAGTTGTCCATGGCAGACAATCTCAGTGTTGCGGAGCCCTTGAAGGGCTAGGCATGGGTTAGATTACCTGCATCTGTGCAGGGTCAGCCTCTGTTATCAGGTTTGGACATAGCATTCACGTAACTGACAGGGACCCAGAGACTGTAGTCAATCCTGGAGTGCCTTGAGTAGAGCCCTCATTGCCTCCAGCCATCCCTTCCTCGACCCTTTCCACCTTCAATTCCCTGCTTACCAGGAGCAGACCAGACCAACACCCATCGATGGGTCCATGTGCTTCTGAGACATCACATCATCCCATCACTCAATACGGCTCAGGTAAGAGGAGCAGGAGTAGGCCATTTGGCCCTTCGAGCCAGCTCCATTTATTAAGATCATGGCTGATCTTCTGCCTCAACTCCTCTTCTAGTACCGCCCGTATCCCTTGATTCCCTTAATGTCTTGAAATCTGTCGACCTCTGCCTTGAATATATTCAATGACTGCACATCTGTAGCTGGCTGTAGAGAAGTCCAAGATTCATAATCATTTGAGTGAAAAGTTTCTCCTTATCTCAGTTCTAAATGATTTATCCCTTATTCTGAGACTTTATTGTAGATGTCTAGTTCTAACCTTCCTTTGACTGACTTTAGCTCTTTCAGATTTAATTTTTCTGTAGACTATAAAATATTTTCTGAATTGTGCTTCCACTTGTCTCATAAAAACTCCATCAATCTTGAACAGTTTAAAAGAACATAACATATCTTCCATTTCCTCAGCCATCAAAATTATACATTTTTCTCTTTTATCTAATAAGCCTGAAGCACTTCTGCATTGTTCAGATCTTGTTATCCATCTTGGCCATTCTACTGGCTTACTGAATCAAACCTATGTATAGAAAGAAGCTATTTCTCTGCATTTTCAGCATCTCTTCCTCTACCTATTTGTAGCTATGTCATTTCCAAGCCTTTTTTAGGTTTGATCCTTGGCAACTTATTCTGTATCTTAAAGTTTCCCATTGATTGCTTTAAGAAACAACTATCAGCCTGACATGTTATGGATTATTTCTCAGAAGCAAGAGGTTTCCAGAACATAACCTCATTTCTCTGTTCATCCCAGCTTTCAGTTTTGCTGTGTAAAGCCATCAAAGACATACCTCCTACATCTCATTATATACACTTCCTCTGTACAGTAAATCTACCCTTCCTCTACTTGCCTTTATTCATTTTAGACATCGATAAACAATGGATGGCCTTATTGTTCAGCTTTGGCAAGATTCTTGTTGGAAGCATTCCAAGCAAGACTTCTGCCAGTAGATCTTCCGAACTCAGGCTCATTTAAAAGTTTGGATTCAGCTCCCAGTACTTCTGGGTGGGGTGGGTGGGGGGAGGATAGTGGTTGCAGCTTTAGCTGCAACAAATGATGACTGACATGTTGCCTGGTGCAATCAATCACGCACTGCCTTGGCAATGATGGATGCCAGGAATGCAAAGGCATTTCTAATATGCAGAGTTGCTAAAGTGCTAAAAAAAAAGGGAGGTATGTTAGATGATGTTTACTGATTATTACCTCAAACTTGCGCTCTTCCACTCAAATATGAGAAAATCCGAAAGGTAGAAAAGGCATTCTGTGTCAATAGAACTTGGCTTTTCATCTTGGTAAACCTTTATAGAGATGGATGGGACCAGACAGCAGTATTAGTCGGGGTGGATGGTTGCGGGAGTGGGGGGGGGGCTGAGGTGCAGGGGGTGGTGCGGGAGTCTGAGCTTGCGGATAGTGACTCCCTAGGTTCACCGTGCACTTCAGGGCTTGCCAGACCATGCTTGTCTCCACCTTCATAATCAGAACCTCTGTCACTAAGAGAATCCACATGTGGCTTTATATTTTCATTGCATAATGCCAAACAAAAATGGCATTGTGGCAAAATCTTGATATAGTGGCACTGCAAAAAACAACAAATTTATGTTTAATATTAATATTTGTTGATATAAAATAGTTAAAATACGCATGTATTTATTTGATGGATAAACAAGACTGTTCTCACATAATACTTTATATTGTTCAGAGTAGTTACTTTGCATATTAACATTAACAGCAACTGAAAACAAAATGCACACTAATCCGAAAGCCATTTCTTGTGCATTCTCCTGAATTTTAGAAATAGAAACAGAAATACTGGAAATACAGAATCACAGAATTTTAACAGCAGAGAAGGAGGCCATTCAGCTCATCATGTCTGCACCGGCTCTCCAAATGAGCATTATGACTTGGTGCCATTGCCCCACCTTTTCCCCATACCCCTGCAAATTGTTTCTATTCAGATAGTCATCTCATGCCCTCCTGAATGCCTCTATTGAACCTGCCTCCACCACGTTTACAGGCAGTGCATTCCACACCCGAACCACTCATTGTCAGAAAAAGTTTTTTCTCACGTCACATTTATTTCTTTTGAAATCACTTTAAATCTGTGTCCTCTCGTTCTTGATCCTTTTATGAACGGGAACAACTTCTCCCTATTAATCTGTCCAGCCCCCTCATGATTTTGAACAACTCTATCAAACTCCCTTCTTCACCCCAAGGAGAACAGTCCCAATATCTCCAATCTATCCTCATAGCTGAAGTTTCTAATCCCTGGAACCATTCTTGTAAACCCCTCCTGCACTCTCTCCAATGTGTTCATATCTTTCCTATAGCGTGGCAGCCAGAACTGTACACAATACTCCAGCTCAGGTCTAACAAGTGTCTTATATAAATTCAGTATAACCTCCCAGCTCTTGTACTTGATGCCCTTATTAATAAAGCCCAGGATACGATGTTCTTTATTAAATGCTCTCTCCAATTGTCCTGCCACCTTCAATGATCTATGTACATATACACCAAGGTCTTTCTGCTCTTGCACCCCCTTCAAAATTCCACCCTTTATTTTATATTGTCTGTCCATGTTCTTCCTACCAAAATGCATCACCTCACACTTCTCAGTACTGAACTTCATTTGCCACCTATCTGCCCACCCCACCGACTTGTCTATATCCTCTTGATGTTCTACACCATCCTCCTCACAGTTCACAACAGTCCCAAGCTTCTTATTACCCACAAACTTTGAAACTGTCCCCTGCACACTAAGATCTAGATCATTAATATATAACAGGAAAAGCAAGGATCCCAATAAAAAACCCTGGGGAACTCTGCTACAAACCTTCCTCCAGCCCAAAAAATATCCATTGACCTTTACCCTCCACTTCCTATTTTTCAGCCAATTTTGTATCTACATTGCTACTGTCACTTTTATTTCATACAGGTTGGGCAGCCTCTGTGCAGAGTTAACAGGCAGTATTTAACGGAAGCAATGGGGGCCTAGCCCAGCCGGCGAAAGCTCTTTGTTGCCTCTTTTAGGAAGGCACGCCAAATTAATTCATGCACTTAATTGGACAGTGGGGGGCCTTCCCCGGGATCAAGGACCTTGGGGGCCAAAGTCCCACCTGCTGAAGGATGCTGGCCAATTAGAGGCCGGCAGCCACATTGAACATCAGTGCCACTAGGGAGGAGGCAGTTGCTGTGAATGCTATACTCACCTAAAGCTTAGTGTAAGGCTTCTGGATTCGAGTCCACAGATACCTACATAGGCAATTGACTATTCGTATGTAATTTTAAGATAGTTTATTGCACTTATTAAGAAACAACAGTTCATATATGATACATTAGCTAATTAGACAGAAAAAAGCATACAGACCCGTAACAACTTGTGATAACAGCATTCCACTCTCTAGTCAAAGTGTTAGGAAACTCTTCTCTAAATGTCTCGATCTTCCTCCTTCTCCTCTGAGCAATCTTCCATCTGAAGAAGACTGCCGCCCAACGAGCACTGCCACCTCACCAGCACCTCAGCCGTACCTCAGCAGTATATGATCCCTCAGCAGGACCTCCCCATATATACCCTTTTTGAGGGCTGGGGTGGGAGGGGGGGTGCCTGATAGCATACCCAGTGTCAATCGCCTTATTGAAACTACTCTGACCAATGGATACAGGACAGGTACTCCAAACATCAAGGTAGTTACCACCTACCCTGTTCGTCATCCTGCTCGAGGTCAGTTTTTTAGTTTAGATCACGCTGAGGGTCATATCTTGGTCTTTTCTAAAGACTTGGGAGATAAGGGTGCGCACAGGACACCATCTAATAACTCAGGAATCTGAAGAAGGCAGCCTGAACTAAGTGACCGTGCTGTTTCTGAGGACTGTTCAGAGGTCAAAGTGTTTAGAAAAAGAGGCAATCAATGCTGCTTTGAAAATCCTGCAAAATGCAGAAATACCCACTTAGATCAGAGGTTTTTTAAAATTTGTTTAGGACCCATAGTTCTTACATTAGTATCGTCACTAGATCCCAGGCCATAGGTGATTTTGTAAGGATTGGCGGGATAGGATCGTAGGATTGGGGTCATGGGAGAGGAATTTGTACAGAAAGGCCAGGGCTGTGGCTCTCAGGGGGCCCCACAATCTTCTGCACGAGTTTGCTTGTCATGTAACCCACATGGTGAGTCCCACACTCTACATCATTAGCAGGATGAGGCCCTTAAGTGAAAAATAATTGCCCTGCCATCAAACTCACCAAAGGGAAGAGCATTAAATTCCATCCAATGTTTCAGGTCTATAACCTTTCATCAGCACTAAGGGAAATCCGAAGTGCTGTAGATTTTGAGCAAGTGAAAGGTTGGAGGTCAGAAATGTAACAAAAGGAAGGCCTGTGATAGGGTGGAGTGAAGGACAGATTAAATGGCTAAAAGATATCATGATACAAAAGCCAAAGGGAGGATAATGGGAGAAATAAAGATACAAAAGATGTGTTGGGATGAGGTGTGAATAGCAGTATCATAGCCATCAAATGCAAGGTAAAGGAATCCAAAAAGATAAGAGAAAGAAAAAATTGAACCAGAAAAAACGTAAAACAAAATGGGTGCAGAGCTTATGATGTCAAACTGTTGAACTTGATGTTGAGTTCTGAAGTCGATAAAGTCTAAAGGTGAGTTGAGTTTCATTGGAACACTGTAGCAGGCCAAGGACAGAAAAGTTAGAGCGGGAGTAAGATATAGAATTGGACTGACGAGCTACAGGAAACTCAGGGTTATGCTTGCCACTGAAAGAAGGCGTTCCATAAAGTGGTCACCAAGTCTGTATTTGGTCTCTGAGGTGTAGAGGAGACCACATTGTGAGTAGTAAGTACAGTATTGAAAGGAGTACAAGTAAATCACTGTTTCAGCTGGAAAGTATGTTTGGAAACTTAAATGATGAGAAGGGGGAGGGAGGGAAAAGGGCAGGTGTTGCATCTCCTGCACTTGCATAGAGAGGAGCTATAGGAAAGGGATGGGTGTTGGAGGTGACTAAGGAGTGGAGCAGGGTGTCATGGAGGCAACAGTCCCTGTGGAATGTTGAAAGAGAGAGGAGGGGAAGATGTGTTTGGTGGTGCCATCAAACTGGTTGTGGTGGAAATGGCAGAGGATGATATATTGAATATGGATGCCAGTGGGGTGGACAGTGAGAACAAGGGGAACCTTATCTGTTTTATTGTGTGGTAGCTGGTTAGACATGGTTTGGGGATTTTCTAATCTCCCAAATGTATGTTGCTTGGGTCCATAGTTATTTTAACCAGAACTATTTATCTATAGCAAATACATGTTTACACATTTGAAGTATTTAAAAATTTGGACCTCCACATGAGGTAAGATCTTCTGCCCTGTTCCAGGTCTCCCTTACTACTCAGTCATGTGAGCTGACATTATTACATCAGTATCAAGTATGCTTCTGATGTTGACTCTTTACTCTACACCTCCCTCCGAATCATTATCACTATCACATTTATATCCTCCTACATCTCCCCCATAAAGTCTATGACTTCACAGGATTAGCCTCTGAGGTGCCTTGACCAATCTCCCTCGTCTCGTTCTGATCTCGTTTTGAGGTCAAGGATATTCCATACTCTCCATTCTGTCAGTGTGGACATTCATCTCCTGGGTGACTGCAGAGCTTGTAGTAGGTCTCTCCTCTTCTTCAGGAACTAAGCCCAAGCTTCTATTGGTTTTCTTTTCAAAGATATTAAGGTGCTGAGGTTTCTCCTTATGGTACTCTGGCTTGTGTCAACCCTGTACGATCTTGGTTGTGGAGTTTTAGCATTGATTGTACCTTCCCTCTATTAGTCTCAAACCCATATTCTCTCCACAGGCTTCAGCACTGGTGACTCGTACTCGATGCCTGTGATTTAAAGTCCTGAGCCTGGTTGTTTCTCTGTTCTTCCTCATGCTGTGTTATCCTCTCGTGGTCATTCATGGTGATGTTAGGATTGCATTTTTGTGTCAGAGATAGAAGTTGTGTTCTCATTCTTCTACTCATTAGTAACTCCAATCATGAGAAACCATTCTGTAGTGGTGAGGATCAATAACTCAGAAGAGCTAGATTAAGTTCTTCATTTTTCTTTAATAACTCCTCAATGGTTTGTGCTCCACTCTCGGCTTGTCCATTTGCATGAGGATAGTGAGGTGAACTGGTTACATGAAGAAAGCCATATTCTTTTGCATAATTTTGGAATTGCTCATTTGTAAAATGTAGCCCATTATCAGACACTACAACGTCCAGAATGCCCCGTGTTGAATAAATTATCTTCAGGGATTGAATGACTGCTTCTGCTGTGATACGATGCAGTCAGTTTACTTCAATCCACCGTGAATAATCAATAACAATAAAGAAGGTTTTCCACTAACGTCAAATAAGTCCATTCCCAGGTGCTTCCATAGTCTCAATGGAAATGATTAAAGTAATAGTGGTTCTTTTTGTTCCTGGCTGTTTACGGCACAAGTAATACAGTTAGAAATCATTTACTCTATTGCACTAGTAATACCTGGCCACTAGACTAATTGCTATGCCTTTACATATCACTTTGTAATTCCTAATGTCCTTGGTGAAGCCTTTGAAGGATGCAAACTGAAGGGTGCTCACTATGACTATTCTCTCATTTGAGACTAGTAAGTCATCAATGGCAATGAGGTGCTTGCGCTGAACAAAATATTAGTGTAGTATTAGATTCCTAGGGATATAGTCTGGCCATTCTTTCAGACGATATTCTTGGATTTGAAGACATTCTTCATCCTGTTTCTGGGCTTGCTTTATTTCCTGCAATTTTCTTGCAGTAGCTAGTAAGAACTGAGTGATTAAGGATATATATACTTCAACCTCCTTGATAAAGTCTAAATCCTCTTGTTCAGTTCCTTCTGATGGTATTCATGACAGTGTGTCCACTGTTGTTTGACATTTTCCTTGCACACACTCTGTGATGGAGTTGTATCTCATCAATCTTAATCTGAACCATTGGATTCTGGGTGACGTCAGAATCATATTCAGAAGGGTGGCTAGTGGTTTATAACCTGTTTTAATTTTGAAATGCAATCACATAACATAATTTGAAAATTTTTCAAATGCCCATGTTACTTCCAAAGCTTCTTTTTCTATTATAGCGTATCGTTGTTCCATTTCTGTCAATGACCTGGCGGCATAGTAGACTAGTCTATGCTTGCTGTCTTTTTGCACTTGAAATAGTAGCGCTCCCAGGCCTGTAGACCATGCATCTGCTGCTACTACGGCCAGTAACTCTGGGTTGTAATGTACTAAGATTTCAGAAGAGATTTAAAGATGTTTAATCCTTTTGAAAGCATTTTGCTGGTCTGCATTCCAGCACCACTGTTGATCCTGTCTCAGCAGCTGTCTCAAGGGCTCATTGACATCTGGATTAAACAGACGCAATGGTGACAGGGAAACTGGGAATTGAGTCCTTACAGGAAGCAGAATGTGAGGAAGTCAAGATAGCTGTGGGAGTCCGTGAGCTTTCGTTTCACCCTTCTGCTTCATTTTGTATCTTGCACTTCTGTCTCCCTCTGCAAATAATTATGATTCTTTTTGTGACCTTTAGAAAGGCTGAAAGATTTCAGTGAGGAGCTATGGGAAATCAGTCGATTGCAGTGGTATCAAGAGAAGGAAGAGCAGCTGTGGAAGAGATTAGTTTGAAGAGCCAAGGGAAGGTTTTCCCTGCAGGCTTTGGGATTCCAGCCTCTAAACCAAATGGCGCTCCAAAGCCGGTATTCACCAGGAGACAGGCTAGTCGAGCTAATTACCAGGAGGTGGCCTCCTAATTGGCTGTCTCTGTGCTTGCTGTGCTATTAATGTGGCTCTCAGTTATTTCCCCAGCTCCTCTGCCTCCAATCAGAAGAGTCAGCAGCTCCAGAGCCCTGGAATCCCCTGAAAATGCCCTCGGAGGCATAAGTATAAATTGTTTGGGGGGTAAGGTAGCAGGCCCCTTGGATCAGAAAGGATCCCATCTGCTTGGATTGTTGGGGCCACAGGACAGCCTTTGATGCCCAATGCCCCTCTTTGGGGCTGGAGCCTCCTGGCTCTGATCATCCCCTGACTGCCTTGAGGCAGTATCTCCATTAAGCTGGCAGCCTCCCCAGGTGGCAAGGGGCAGCTCCTCCACCTGCAAAATGCTGGTGAGGCTGCAAAATCACCCTTAATTAGGGCTTTAATTATGTAAATTGGCTGCCCACCTCTGTAATATGGGCTACTGATCCATACACCTGCCAGTCCCTACAAAACTTCCCTGGCACCGATAATATATTGGGGAGCCATCTCGACATGACTCCCTGCAATTCTTCCAGCCACCTTACCTCCAAGCCCACCACCCTGGGGCTGGGAAAATTCAGCTCGTAGACTCAGATTCAAGAAGATGTTTGTTGCCAGCATGCCAGTCACACCACATAGCTTACAAATTTTGGAGCTTTCACTTTGATTTTTCAGTGAGGCAATGCAGTAGAATGCTGTGCTTCTGGCCAAAGGTTATTACTGAGTTATGCCAGCTACTGTCAACAGTCATGCAGCCTACTTCAACGAAGGGAACAGCTTTGTCACTAACTGAATTTTTATGCCACTAGGCATCCTTGGGTGACCTCAGCCACATACATTATTCTGCTATGCAGCACCACTTCAAGAAGGTGACAGATGTTCTATTCAGGCCGACCAGACAATTTATACCCATCTCTAGACCCCTCAAAGCAAAGAGAATCAAACAGTTAGCTTTCATCCAGCAACAGGAATTGCCTAGGTACTGATTGTATGTGCTGGAGCTCAATACATCTGCATTAGGACCTCCTGAATTTTAATATTCTATTAATATGCTGCTAACATGTAAGTGCAACTACTAGATCTTGCTTATTACCAAATGTGTCTCCATGACACTTTTGATCATCAACACTTAACTTGCAATTGCACTGAACAGTTTTGGGTTGATTGCTTGGAAGTGGAGGACACCCCCTCCAGCCTTACCTGATAATGACTCCCAGGCATGCAATCTCCATGTGAAGCACAGGTAAAATGATGCCTTAGCATTCACCAGTGCTACAGCCCAGCAAATTTATCAAGAATAATTGGTGCCTTTTACATCTTCCAAAACTATGCAGACCAGAAAGAGCTAGTCTTCCTAGGTGATGCTGAGAAAGATAAAGCAGTGGCAATGAATGAAGCCCACCCTCACCAGGTAGTGAAGAACCAGTTAGGAAGTCATTGCTAGTTGCTTGAGAAAACTAGCATTAAATAGTCTGCAACTGCTTCCAAACAAGATCAACCGTGGCTTTCATAATAGGCCATTTCATACTAAGGACATCCTTTCACTTATTCCCCAGTGTTTGGCCCTTTCAGGAATAAGTCATCTCACTATATTACTATGAGGAAAAAAGAGTCATATTCTGCAGCATAATAAAGAACAATAATACTTTGGCTGACAATTTTCAGCTTTAATTGTCACAGCAAGTTACACAACTTTACTTCTCCTTCCCACAGTCATAACTACCTCTTCTGCTTAGTTTCTTACTAATAATTGTTCTGAACTTACTGATATGTGGTACCTCTGATCCACAGAAAGTTGAAAGAAAAGTATCTCAGGCACTTCTGCAGCAATCTCCTAAAACTAAGGTAACACTATTCTCAATGATTCACTGCCCTAAAAGGCCAACTCCTGGCTGTAGATTGTTCTTGGAAAGAGACCAGGCCCATGTAGAAATCCATATGTTGGCATCAGAGAAGTGGAAGCAGGTTGCAGCAATGTCTTTATGTTGAGTGGCAAAGATATCTGCTTGCCTTCCTTACAAACCAGTGATAATGGACATCATCTTCTTTGGGTTCCTGTTCAGCCAAACAGCAGTCCAAAAAGGCCTAAGTAAATCTGAAAGCTTTGCTGTTGGGTGTATTTCGCATGTCCTCAATGGAAGTAGTATTAATTACCAGTGCAGAAGGCGTGACTCTCTTGAGAACTTCCCTGATAACTTGGGCTGATTTTTTCCAGCCCTGTGGAGATGGGATCAGAGATAGGGGATACAGGGAAAATGATGAGGGAGCTGAGTCAGGACAGCGGTCTGACATTCCCTTGTCTGGGGCCTTTCCCAGAGACAAGCTGGGACCAGGGTTGGCTGGTGCCCCAGGGAGGTGGACAGCTAATGTAAGCAACTGAGGCCTCATTTAGGAGCCAGTTTTCTACAGCGCCAGTACTTTCCCACCCGTGGAGCAGCCCCCGCCATGTGCGGAAATTGTCTGCTCATTTCAAGAAGTTTCCTGGCCGCAGGACTGTAGCCATTAAAGCCAGCGGCTCAATTCTCCAGTGATGGGATCACATGGATCATAGACCAGAAGCTCCACCCCCCTGATGACCTCCCGACTTTGGGTCTCTTTATTTGTTGACTTCTCTGCAGGCAACCAAGAATCTGCCACGTTGAGGTGCCCTTGTGATATCCTGCCTGCCTCAGCAGCACCTACTCTCTCTCTCTGCAGCTGCTGCCCTGATACTGTTGCGAGCCCTCTGATTGGACCATCAGCTTCCCCGATCTGCTTACCATACTTGATTGGACAGAGCGCCTGGAGGCGGCTTCTTAAATTAATGTCTCCAGGAAGATCATGACTGATGTCACTTCTTGGTTCCTGACCCAGTATTGTGGACAACATCGGGAGCACAATCCAGTCGGGAAAATCTAACCCCTTTGTCACTACAAACACCTACTGGACTGTGTGTACTTGCGAACAAAATGTTACTGGTGCAAATAGTGGACATCACCAACTTAGCTACTGTATCCAATACACACAAATAAATTGCTTCTACAACATGGATATGAGATATGAGGGCTTTTGAAAAATAGGCTCCTGGGGTTTGGGTCTTTGGACGGTTTAGTTGAGGGCAGTCATTTGATTCCCACTTATGTGGAGACAAAGCTGGGTTCTCCTCGTTCCCTCTTTTTCAGCTTCTGCTATTCTCCAGTGATTTGTTTGTCATTTTGTGATATATATTTGACTGCCAGCAATTCAGTGAATGGGTGTATCTTGAATGACTTGAGGTACCATGCAGGAGTGGGTGAAGCTATTGTATGAGTGGTTGCTGTAGAAAAAAGTGTTTTTCAGTCTCTTCATGTTCTTTTGAGTGCTGAAGCTTGGATGGTTATAAAAAAGGCTGGCCTCTCACATGAGACTTAGAAGAAGCAATTGTTGGGCAGCTGTACAAGTGAAGGGAATCTCTGAATCCAAATAGTTGTCAAGCTGCTTCTGGCAGCTCTCCACCAACTTGTCCATCTTTCAATGTCAAGGGACCAAAATGGATTCCTGCCTTTGGCTGCTTAATAACCTGATGGTTTCCATTCATTTCCCCATGGCAATTCTGCTATTGGTTGTGGGCAACCTTTTCCCTTTGGAAGGAGAATACAGATTAATTGGTGCAACAGTTAATATCACAGAAGTGTCTAGAGATATGCCATGATTTGAATATTTCCAGCTGCTGGCCGTGCACCAATCTCCTAATTTTTCACTTTAAGACTACCACCTTTGCCCTCAGGTAATGAGATAAGACACTCTAGAATAACAGGCTAAGGAAAACGTCGAATCATAGGCTGGGATTTTCTGGCAGCATCCACAGCAGGACCCATTGCGGTTGGGACTGAAAAGTTGGCGGGTCGGCAAAAAGTCCATTGACACTTGGTAGGACCAGAAAACCCCTGCCATTGTTACAGCAGAGAAGGAGGTCATTTGGCCCATCATGTCCATGTTGGATGTCTGTAAGAGTAACTCAGATAGTCCTACTCCCCTGCCTTTTCCTCATACCCATGCAACTTCTTTTTCTGTTCAGATAATTATCCAATTCCCTTTTGAAAGTCATGACTGAATTTGCCTCCACCACATTGACACTCGGTGCATGTCAGATCCTAACCACTTGCTGTGTAAAAAACATTTTTTCTCATGTCACCTCTAGTTCTTTTGCCAATCACCTTAAATTGGTGTCATTTGGTTTTTGACCCTTCTGCCAGGAGAAACAGTTCCTCCCCCATTACTCTTTCCAAAATCCTTAAGATTTTGAACATATCCAACATCCTTTTCTCTCAGCTTCTCAAATCTGTCCGCATAACTTAAGTCCCTCTCTCTGGTTCTATTCCCATAAATCTTTTCTGCACCCTGTCTAATGCCTTTATATTCTACCTAAACCCAAATTGGAGACAATACTCCAGTTGAGGCTAAACCAGTGTTTTATAAAGGTTCACCATAATTCCTTTCTTTTGTACTCTATGCCTTTAATGATAAAGCTCATAGGTCTTATTAACTGCTTTCTCAACCCGTCCTGCCATCTTCAACAATTTGTACCCATATATCCCCAGGCCCCTCTACTCCAGCGCCCCCTTTAGAATTGCATCCTTTATTTGATATGGCCTTTTCTCACTCTTCCTTTCAAAATGAATCTTTTCACACTTCACTGCATTAAATTCCACCTACCATGTGTCTGCTTATTCCACCAGACAGTCTATGTCCTCTTGAAGCTTATCACTATTATTCTCGCAGTTCACGTTACTTCTGAGTTTCGTGTCATCTGCAAATTTTGAAATTTATGCCCTGCACACACAAGTCAAGATCATTAATAGAGATCAAGAAAAGCAATAGCCCTCATACTAACCCCTGGAAAACCCGACTTAGTACTTCCCCCAGTCTGAAAAAAACGTTCACCACTAGTGTCTTTTTCCTGTCACTCAGCCAACTTTGTATCCATGCTGCTACTGCCCCTTTTATTCAGTGGGCTTTAACATTACCATCTGCAATATCTTTGACGTATTCTTCCTGCTGGTGTTTGGTGATTTTTTTTCACAATAAAATTGTTGTATTTCCCCAGTCCTTTCCTGCAACTGTCTTGCTGACAGCTGCTTTTTCACTGGCAGCAAGAGAATTAGGAATTTATTGAACATTGCTATAATACTCCTACGCTTTGAGAAGGAAGAGGAGACAGTGTGAGAATAAAAACGGCTAAAATTGCATCTCTGATTTTTGGTGCTTAGATTCAGGACCTGGACAATCAGACCTTTGTATGTCTGAAATGATATGCTTTTATGGTTTATATTTCAAGAGCACAGCTGTCATTGAGTTATGGTATTTCCATTATTATGAATGTTTGTAGAGTATGAGTTCAATTATAAATATTAAATTATGCTGCTAGGATATGTAAGGGAGTCAATGCCGTATGCTTCTAACAATTTCTCAGGAGATGCATTGATAGACTTTGTTCTATTCCATGAACCCAAGCCAACCCAATTGGATCCTAATTTTCATATATCTTTATTAGCTTTTGCTTGCAGAGGTACAAATTATAAACACACACCCTCTAACCCAAACACCAAAGTTTCAGTCTGTTCCTATTCATAAGAGCATAAATAATCCAAGTCAATGCCCATCATCCATATATAATTAAACACACAATTAATAAATAATTAACATATTTGATTTGATTCACCTTGGCCACTGTGTTGCCATTCATGTGACACTGATCGTCTATGCCGCATTACGCACAATGCCTGCACTATCCTTTAATGAGGCTACCAATCATGCAGCCAAAGAGATAATCCTCCATTCTCTGTCAATAACACATTTCTGACTCATCAAAATACCCTGAGGGCTTTTACCACTATTCTTCCTTCTGCCATTGCAAGCTGTTTTCTGGATTATCTCTTTCCACAATTTAAGTGTCTTTGGCTCTTTAATTTAAACCTTGTAAATGATGCAGTTAAACTGTATTTCCAGAGGCAGTACATTAGTCAAGAGTGGGAATTCCACTAAAAACCTGCCCTGAATATTAAATGAGGCCCCCCTCAACAGTACAACAGTAAAAGGCTATGGGTTACAAGCAGTGGGGATCACATAAGTGGCAACAATTCTTCCTTGCGAATAAACTGAAAAATCAAGGTAATTATCTCTCTTTTATCCCTATCCTCCATGTTTAGAAAGCATATTCCTCCTCCTTTAATGAAATTTGTTGCAGTCGATTCAATGTGCTTTATCTTAGGTTTCCCACAATTAAGTATTACCTGCTAAATATTCTCCCAGCTATTCAGCTGGCATATCTTTTGGCATTTTAACTTTTTTGAGCATTCTGTTATTGCAATTTGGCAGGTTTTGCAGCTATGGATGTTCAATATCCTTATCAAAATGATTTATAAATGCATTGTCTTTAGTGGCCACAGCCTCCAGTTAGAATGCCATTGATTACTGCTCTTTGGAGACAAAAATCCTTATCTATGCTAACTTTGGCACAGAAGTACTCATGAAAAAGTGATATTTGCTTAAAGAGGAACTTTGGCTTTTTTCTCCCTAATGTCTAAGCAATTCATCATCCATTAATCCTATCATCTGTTTTATAAGTCTTTTCTGAAGCATCCTTGTGAAAATTGGATCTACTATCCATTACATTAGAATGGTTAACCAATTCTGTTACATCTTTAAAAGAGTTCCAATAAATCCATAATGATTTTGTGTTATTGCTTTAATCATTGATAAATACACTTAATTCCTTTATAGACTTCAGTATTTGTTCACAACAGATATCAAGTTTTGACAATATGGAAAATTGCCCAAGTGTGGCTTGTCCACTAAAAGCAGGACAAAATCTGATCTATCAGTCTACTCTCAATCGTTTGTGCCTTTTATCTGAAAAACAGATACAAAGAAATGATGCAGTAAGAAGCATCATTTCTAGTCCTAGAAAACTAGGCCAAAGCCTTTGTTATCTGCTACCTGGGATCACAAATGCAACTACTGCACACTCAGGGAATGAAACCTCTCCCTGTTTTTAAATATAGCTGGATTTGAAGGAAATAAGTACAGGGCAATTTGTATGCAGTCAATTACATATTTAAACTGTGAAAGTTCTGTAATGAGACCAAATCCAAAAGCCTTCTCTTCAAGGTCAGCAACCTCTATTGGAAGGTCATGTATATCTTTTTGCAAAAGGAGATGTGACACCTGCCTAATGGTTACATGAACAGAAAATTGACTCCTTGAAACAGCAGCAAGCAGTCCAGGACAAACAACGGTGAGAAAAGAGATCAACATCTGCCATCTGGAATAAGCCTGTTCCATAGAAGTTGAGGGTGTTACATAAAGGCTGTGATTCCATTTTTGAGTATTTCATAAAACCCAAAAATGGAATCACAGCAGCACTCACTCCTTCATTCCTGCAAGACAGACACAGAAGAAAAGGTAATGACAGGAAAGGGTAACATGGACTGATATTTTTTTTAAAGAGTTCAAAATTCACCATTACATTGATCCAACAAGATGGTAGTTGGAAATGTTGTAGGTCTGAATGTTGCAGTTCACTGAAGAAAAGATAGTGGTTGGAGGTTTCTGCTGATGAACTCACAATGGCTTATTATTGCAACAGCAGGTTCCTGACTTTTCCCCACTTGTAGTTGTAGGCGAGCTCCTGTAGTGAATATATATCTTGCAGGTAAAAAGAATTAGCCCCACTCTCTGCCTGTAATAAATTTCTTGACAAGGTTCTTTTTTTTTCTGGACGAGATCTCTTCTCTCACCGTTGTTTGTCCTGGACTGCCTGCTGCTGTTTCAAGGAGTCAAGTAATAGGGTTTTTTTAAGCCAGTTTCTGCCATTTAATCATTGTATCAATGTTTCTATTGTTCTCACAAATGGAATGAAGGTTAAGCAATTTATCACACAATGGGAGATATTTGATATCCTATCAACAGTCCAGTTATGAATAGCTTCTGAATATCTTTATTTGTATTTCCATCTTCATGGAGCCTGCAATTCTAACAGCAAATGTCATTTAAATCTCTTCAATTGAAATGGAGAGGGGTAGTAAATCAACACCTGGGAAGACCATTTACATTTTAAGTAACTCCCCAGATATACATCCAGACATATTTCACCTCATTTCTCTATTTCCTTAATTCTGATGAAGAGTCATCCGGACTCGAAACATCAATTGTATTCCTCTGCGCAGATGCTGTCAGACCTGCTGAGTTTTTCCAGGTATTTTTGTTTTTGTTTCAGATTTCCAGCATCCACAGTATTTTGCTTTTATACATCCAGACATGTCTGTTCCTGTGTCTTTAAAATCCCGTGGAGTCCATCTTGGCAAGGTAAATTGTCCATACTTCATGCTGCCTTTTAGAAGTAAAAATGTCCATTTGCCTCATAACTTCATGGGCATATAATGCAGGCGTAACAAGGTAACAGGTATAACCTTCACACAACAGGGGCTCCAGAGTACTGGCTTACCATAAGGTCCAACTCCTGTATTTGATCTGCTGCTTTTTGTAATATTTAAAGTATCATCAATCAGTTTACAGCCCTTCCCCCACCACATTTGAGATTGAGAGATTTAAATCTCTGTGACCGGCCACTGGTTATACTAATTGTTCAGCTTCAGTCTGTTCCTGGCCAGAAAATCACTTGCCTGAGCCAATTGAACCAACTACTGCTGCTTCTGCATTTTACGGCATCCTTTAATATCTACATCAACTTTCTGATCCTGGAATTGATTCTGTACAACTCCTTACTCCCATGAAAATACCACATCAATGCCTCTTCTGATACTCTACCCTCATATAGCTTCTGGAATTCACTCATTACACCTGTCTCCAAACTCACAGCAGTTTGTCGATGCTCCATGCTGAATCCGCCTACCAACATCACCGTTAGCATACCACAGGACCTCTGACTGTAACTCTGGATTCCTTCAAATATTTCTTATTGCCTGTTTCCTGTCAGGTGTTATATAATGCTCGGCAGGTTGTTAATTGGCTAAGACCAAGATTTTTGCCTCTATCTGGAAGGAAGTCATGCCTTAGGATTCTGAAAGGGTCCCTGTGAATTAGAAAATAGCTAATGTAACACCTTTATTTTGTAAAGGAGGGAGACAGAAAGCAGTAAACTACAGGTCAGTTAGCCTAACATCTGTCATTGGGAAATTGCTCAAATTCATTATTAAGGAGGTTCTAGGAAGATAATTAGAAAATCATAATATCAGACAGAGTCAACATGGCTTTGAGAAAGGAAATCATGGTAAACCAATTTATTAGGGTTTTTGAGGAAGTAACAAGCAACATGGATAAAGGGACACCTGTAATTGACTACTTAAAGGTCTCAATAAGTTCAAGTGTGGGCAGGTTGCCTGACGCCTCCACCGTCCCCCATAAAATGGGAGACAGGTCGGGGGGGTGCAGGTGGGCAAACCATGTGCTGCATTTTTACAAGCTTCCCCACCTTCAAACCCACTGGCAGGGGACTGTGAAATTCCACCCATGGGAAAATAGAAGGATTATAGTACAGCAGAAAGCCATTTGGCCCATCGTATCCATACTGGCCGAAAAACAGTTTCATAGTCTAATCCCACCTTCCAGCGCTTGCCCAGAGCCCTGTAGGTTAGGGCACCTCAAGTGTATATATCCTCATGTTTCTTTTTCAAATGTGATGAGAGTTTCTGCCTCTACCACAGGGCTCAGTGTTGGGGCCTTTGCTGTTTGTGTATATATTAATGATTTGGAGTTAAATGTGAGGGGGCTTGATCGGAAAAATTGCAGATGACATGAAAATTAGCCATGTAGCTGATAGTGAAGAGGAAAGCTGTTGTTTCTAAAATGGTATCAATGGTTTGGTTGAGTGGGTGGAAAAGTGGCAGATGGAATAGACAATAAACGGGAGGACATTGAGAGGGATAGAGGAAATGAGAAACATTGGATTACATTTCCACAGGTCCCTGAAGGTGGCAGAACAGGTGGATAAGATGGTGAAAAAAGCATTTGAAATGCTTTCCTTTGTTGGACAAGGTTTTCAACACAAGAGCAGGGATGTATTGCTGGAACTGTATAAAATGTTGGCTAGTCTGAAGCTGGAATTTTGTATACAGTTCTGGTGGCCACATTACAGGAAGGACATAATTGCTCTGGAGAGAGTACAGAGGAGATTTACAAGAATATTGCCAGGGCTTGAAAATTGCAGCCAAGTGGAAAGATTGGATAGGCTAGGGTTGTTTTCCTTAGAACAGAGGAGGCTCAGGGGTGACTTAATTGAGGTGTACAAGATTATGAAGAGCCTAGATAGAGCAGACAGGAAAGACCTGTTTGTTTCCCCTGGCGGAGAGGTCAATTAACAAAAGACACAGATTTAAGGTGATTGGTAGCAAGATTAGAGGGGAAATGAGGAAGAAGTTCTTCGCTCAGAGGGTGGTGGGCATCTGGACTTTGCTGCCTGGTTTGGTGGTGGAGAGAGAAACCCTCATCTGAGGTACCTTGATCATCAACTGAAATGCTGTAACCTGCAAGGTTATGGACCAGGTGCTGGAAGGTGGCAATATAATGGGCAGCTAGATTTTTTTTTAAATGTTCTTTTTTGGCTGGTACAGACATGATTTGCTGAATGGTCCATTTCTGTGCCATAGTTTTCTATAGTTCTATCGTTCAACCACCTTTTCAGACAGTGAGTTCCAAACCTACAGCACCCTCTCAGTGAAAAAAATACTTCTCAACCCTACACTAATCCTTCTACCAATTTAAATCTATGCCCCCTGGTTATTGATCCTCTACTGGGGGAACTAGGTCCTTCGTATCCACTCTATAGAAGTGCCTCATCATATTGTATCCATCGGTTAAATCTCACCTCAGCTACCTCTCTTCTAAGGAAAATGACCCCACCCTATCCAACCTTTCCTTGCAGCTAAAATTCTTCATTCCTGGCAACATTTTGTAATTTCTGTTCCCTCTCTCATATGATCACATGCTTCCTTAAGGCAGTGATCAGAACTTTACAAGTATTCTTAGTTGCAGTCTAACTTGTATTTTATACACTATTAGTATAACCTCCTTACTTTCATACACTAAGACTTGTCCAATAAAGGGCAGTATCCTGTATGCTTTCTTGACTACCTTTTCTATCTGTCTTAATTCAGAGATCTGTATACTTCCCAAGGTCCCTGTGCTCCTCTACACTTCTCGGAATTCTAAGAGAGGACCGTTTTTCCAGACTTTAATGAGTTATCACTGAAGTGTGACTAAATTTACTATACCAGCATGCCTTGAGAATCTGAGAGCAGTGTTAATGGGGAAACTTCTCTGAAACTTGCTGATCTGAATCATTTATGTTGTTTTTTGAGAAAAAAACAATGATATCAGACTGAATGGGGCCTCTGTGCTACATCTGCACCCAAGATAAGGATGCGGGCCTTGAGAGTTCTGCAAAAAGGAAACCTCCCAGCTGTCACAAATTAATGAGCTGCTGTAAACCCTGTAAGCTCCTCAGGCATTAAGTAAGTGACCTCGACATCCACTGACCATCAATAAGAAGAAGAGATACCGAGGACTGACATTCACCAATGTGGACTGGAGCATGTATATTTTTGGAAGAATGCCAAAAAATGGATGTAAGAATGAATCCTTTGAAAATTCTGATAGTCTCTACTTCAGCCATGAGTGGGATGATCCAAGTAGCCATATGGAAAGAAGTACTTACAGTTGTCAGTAAGCCTGTAGGTGTAATTATACGTGTAACTTGTTTTTTTTATTTGGGCTTTGTGCTGAAACATTCCCTGTAACTTATCCTTTCACTATGTGCTGGGTTCAGCTGTGTGCCAGATTTGGCTGTGTGCTGGATTTGGCCGCAGGCTGGTTTTAGCTGTGCACTAGTTTTGGCCGTGTGCCAGATTTGGTGGTATATGTTTGGATAAATATCTTTGTATACAGTGGCTTATCATACTCACGTGACCTCTGATTTCATTTTATGTAAGCAAAGGTTTAGTGCAGCAGCCATTTTACACACCACTTGGAACATTGGATAGGATTTTCTGTTCCTGGCCACGGTGGGCGTAATGGCGGGCGGAAAGGGAAAATATCACGAGCGAGTGAGTGAGTTTCCCGGCAGCATTAAAACAGTTGCTATTGTCTGCTCCCGCCCTCAATGGAGGTGTGCTTTTCCCACCGCTCCATGTCGGGAATGCTATTTGAATACATTAGAATATCATGAATGCTCACCATGAAGGCAGCTCAGCGGAATCACGCCCCCACACTGGGCAGGCGTCAGATTGGCGTGATTCACAACCATGTATAAGCGACATGTACCTGGTGACCTGCGCTTCGCTCCTGACTTCAATGTTTGTTCACCTACCTCGGATCACATGGCACTTGTGGCACCGGTTTCGCAGGCAGCACCATTTCGCTTTCAATGGAGGTTACAGAGGCAAAGCTCTATAAACCAGGCCAGTGGTAAGGCCGGGGTGGGTTGTAATGTGCTGCAGAGCAAGGACTCAACCGTGGGTGGCAGGGTGGAGACTGGGGTAGGTTGAATTCAGAGATATGATTGCGGATGGGAGGTGAGTGTCCTCTAGTCCAAAATTGGGACAGAGTCTCTAACAGAAGCAAGTTGGAGCCAAAGTGGGATACTATGACACTGACAGTGGTCATCACGATGGCCAAGATTGTATTGGCTATTATGTGCTCAGACTGTAACCAAACTCTTGATCCTGCAGTGACTCATGAGTCAGCAACAGAAAGAGAACCTTTGGAGGTTGATGCTCAGCCATGGCTTTCTTTCAGTGTTCCTGCAAGAGGAAGCCTTCAGGAAGATGGAGGGTGCATTTAATGTTGCCTGCATCATCACATGCAGGCAGGAGGAAAGGCGGAGAAGAGTGCTACAGCGATGCCAGGCTCACAAAGGGAGGAACTTCACCCTGATGAGCAAGGGGTAGTAGGGACTCCTCTGGACCTAGAGGATGAGGCTCACAGAAACTCTGTGCATAGGCACCTCTCAGAGCATACAGAAGGCCCATGTCTTTTCTGTAGATGAGCAAGAGAGTGTTGTTGATGACTCC
The DNA here is from genome assembly GCF_017639515.1 of Carcharodon carcharias. Taxonomy (NCBI): domain Eukaryota; kingdom Metazoa; phylum Chordata; class Chondrichthyes; order Lamniformes; family Lamnidae; genus Carcharodon; species Carcharodon carcharias. The sequence goes on along the minus strand of NC_054477.1, from coordinate 132,118,821 downwards.
ACATGTTCAGGGATCTGGTGGTTGCCATCTGCCACATTCTTCATGAGTTGACGCTGCGGGGATTGGGAGAACATCCTTTGCCAGTGGCTTTGAAAGTCACTGCTGCTCTTAACTTCTACACAAGTGGCTCTTTCCAGGGGTACATTGGTCAGTTCAGCATCATAGAACAGAGGGTGCTACCTCTTCAAGTGTCTCTCCAGAATCCCAGTCGCAAGAGGCAGGAGTTGCACTGCAATCCTCAGTGGACTCGTGGCAGTATATCTTCAGTTTGACAAGGCACCTCAAGGATATCCATCTCCAGCAATGGAAAAATGCCTTATTTGTCACTTCAATGGCAATACTGCTAGACTAGACTTGGGCCAAGGCAGGGGAGAACGTTCAACAGGTGTTAACGCTTGTTCAAAGCATACAGTCCTCAGCATTACCTTAATCTCTATTACATTTAGACCCTCCATTCTCTGTTAGAGATGCAGGGCTCCAACAAGCCTGACTTTACAATGGGCATAGATCATTTCACAATGACCACCTTCACACATTTGCCTGACAGACATGAAAAAGCTGATTTTGTGACGCCATTGGTTTCCCATAATGGTCAGCCCTGGCCTTTACAACCCTGTTGATAATAAAGAGCACACATCAGTTGCATTACACCCTCGCTCCTAGCCCATTTCTGCCCTTGTCACTGTCTTCCCATCAAGCTAACATATGAACATTGAGAACATGCTCAATGGTTCCATTGACTGCAGCACATCTCCATATGGATGTAACATCACTGAACTCAGCAAGTGTTTAGGGGAGGGTAGGATAAGCCAAATGGATTGGCCAGCACTGCATCCTTTTTGATGATAGCCCTGTGGGCGCTATGCAGACAATTCCAAGGTGCAAAATGGTTAAAGCTGAACCTTAGAGTCCCAGGACAAAATTGTGCCTGCATGGGACACAGCACTGGCACATTGAGGTGGGAAGGTGAGCACGCTTATTGGTCAGCTTGGCCGATGTACAAACATAGAGTTGACAACATGCAAGGCTGGCAGGAGTGCACATGACCTCAGAGTATGGGCTTAGAGATTTCAAACCCTCATGGATGACAGACAGCATAGAGTTCAAGGAATGAATGCCCTTCTCCATGTGCATCTACATCTCTCCTTTTACACTATACCATCACCTTTCCAGAATGCAGAAGAGTCAGGGGACAACATGAGCCTCCGTTTACACAGCCAAGAATGAACATCACTTGAACTGCAGTGCATGTCGATGAGACACCTTGTACAAGCACACTTTACATTGAGGATGAGGCATCACTGATGTTGGTAATAAATTGAGAAGGGACACATAATGTGATGAGATGGCTGCACTCAACATTAACCAGAGGCACATGATGCAAAATCTGTGATAAGTTGGGGAAGGGAACATTGTGTGACATCTGATTGAGCACAACATAGCTCAGCATGCAGAGGAAGCAAATGCAAGAGGAGGTGTGGAATGGGTGCAATTCCATTTGCATCGGTGGAAAGTACATACATGTGGTGAACACCCGTGTCCTGTTCTGTTCTCCTATTGTGTTCCTAATATTTCTTTATCTTCTTAACCATACCACTACCTCTTGGTGCATCCCCAATATCCACAGCCAAGATGGAGAGAGGCTGCTGACTGATATGCCCTGACTGCTATGCCCTGCTGACTGCTGCACTCTGTTGGTGGGCTAAGACGTGGAGGGCCTTGGCCTGCTTTGGGCCTCCTGCTGTGGGGAATGTGCACCCCACTCAGCCTGTGGAGCTGAAGGTGATGGAACCACAGGCAGAGAGGACTGGGATCGGCCGGACACTCCCAAAATCACCTGGATGGATGGCCCCGGAGTATCCAGCTGCTGGTCCTCATCCCTAAGAGTGCCCGAGGGCACCTGGCTGACTCCTTGAGGAGAAGGAGCACATGGAATGAGACCTAGGTGCCCTGGCCCCTTCTCATATAGCCACTGGCGGATGCCACCAATGCCTACAGTGATAGAGTGCAACCCTCACTGCAGCACAGGCTGTGGGAGTGGGGGTTGGAGGGGGTCTGGGGGTGTTGGGGGCATTCTGGGGGGCGGGGGGGCAATAGTTGGGGGTGTTCAGGGAGTATTAAGGGTGTTCGGGGGGGATTCTGTTGTCCAGGCAAATAGATTGATAGCTAAGCAACTTGTCACACAATGAAGGATGCTTGATATACTATCAATATTTCAGCCATGCAAAATGTTTTTATTTGTGATCCCATCCTCATGGGGCTGGTAAATTTACTCACCATTGTTGCTTTAAGTCTCTTCAATTTAAATGGAGATGGGTAGCCATCAATACCTGGATAGGTAGTTTGCATTTTAAATGACCTCCCAGTGCTATGCTCAGACGTGTCTGCCCCTGTGACTGCACAGAAACCACATAAAGGTTACCTGACTTGCCTGGAGTCCATTTTGTCAAGCTAAATTGTCCATATTCTATGTCCGTTTATTAAAAAGTAAAAATGTCCATCGTCTTCATATGTTCACAGGCATATGGTGCAAGTATAACCTTGTTCTTCAGTGGGCAGCCCACTCATGCCTGTATGACTTACCAAGTGCTGACCCCCCAACACTCTTACTAGCCTCCAAAGTATGTGTAATGCCAATATCTGAGCTAGTGGCTATGAGTGTCAGGTCAAGTAATGGAGCCTCCATGCTGCACAGTTGATCTCTATCTATGCTTGTGTTCTGTGGTTGGGCAGGCAGCATTTCTTGGATGTGTAAAAGCAGGAAATCAGAAGGGGAAGGCTGGGGTGAGGGAAAGGGTTTGGCATAGAAGACAAGTTGTCCATGGTCACACCATCAGCAGTTTGTTCATAATGTAGGCAGAATGAGGATATAGTGTGGTGTTGAGAAAGGACATAAGATAGGAAAATAATTTCATCCTCAATAGTTTCAGTGATGGTGAATGACAGGGCCCCACAATGCTGAGAACCATCTCCTCTGTAGGAAAAAGAGATGCAGGTGTCTTTGTACTGCTGGTTCTGCTCTGCCCACTTCTATTGTGTGCCACCTTGTCCTGGGAAAGAGGGGACAAAATGTCAGTGGTTATGTAGTACTGTGTTTGGGTGGTGTGCCTGCCATAGGTGAATAGCTACAGCCATGTGGAGGCGATGAGAGGTGGGTGTGAGGCTAGCAGCATTGATAGGTATGTGAGAGTGACATGGAGTACCTGGATGTTTAGCATGAGCCCTGAGTGCCAGGGAATTCTGAAGGGGTGTGGTGCATTGAGTAGCATGAGAGTTTGGCAGTCGAATGGCAGGAGTTGTCATGTGGAGATGCTTTCATTGACCTTGACCATAAGGTCATTAGACTGCTTGTGGTACTTCTGCCAGGTTCTTAATCCAGACACCAACAGTTGGCTTACCTGGCTACTTGACCCCATTTCCTTCTGAAGGTAGTCCTTGAGAGCCTCCTGGCGCACCGTGGAACCATGGCACCTATCCTGCCCACTCCTACCATCAATGACTCAGGTATCGTACCTGTCACTCTGGAACCCCCTCTCTGCCTTGGTATTCACTTTGCCATTGTTTAAATTACTGCAATATTCTTCAGTGCAGCTTCCTTTTAAGAGTGACAGCCCACCTTTAAGAAGTAGATGCTGGTTGAGGTGCATGGTTTGTGAACAATGCTGGGGCTTTGTTCAATGTTCAGGAAGATGCTCAGGAAGATGCTACAATCATTCAGATGAAGTGGGTGTCCTAAATTTGCATGCCAAGCATCTCAATCTGAATGAGTTTGGGGACCTTGTGAATTGGGACCCTCATGCCCAAAAATTGGTGCAACACACTTTCTAGTGCCTTAGAATTACACACAATGAGAAATAGTACTGTGCAAAGCATGATCTACAGTTCACAGAACATGATGTTATTGGTGTTAGCATCTCCTTTAATACTCTTGACAATGGGCTTATCCTGTGTCATGTTTGCCCTGGGATGTGCTGGGATGACTGTATGCATTATTACAGACCTGACAACTGAATTGCATCAGTGTCTAACAAACTGCAAGATTTTGCTTCTACTTGATAATTCAAGCAAACCTCTGACTGCTCTGTGTGATGAAAATCTTATTTGTTAAAGTCATAATTAATCAGCTGGCAATCTATTTGGGCATGAATATTAAAAAAAAAGTTTGGACCTATCAAGAAGTGGATATACTAAAAATAAAATCAATTGTGTCTCTTCACCACTGGGCACATCATTGGACTTGGTTAATGAGGCATTTATTCATTCTAAACTCATTAATTTTACAAATCATTGAAAGAAGTTTTCCATCGTTATTTGACACAATTAATTATTAAATACCTTTTCACTGCTCACAACGTTTTAACAAAATTTGTGAGAATGTTATTCCTCTAAGTATTTATATTCACTGATTTTCACATAACATGTAGATAAACTGGAAACCTTCATTAGAGAATGAACCTCTTTAAATGTTCAATCATTTATTTTGCATCAGGAGAAATAGCACAGCTTAGTCGAGTTGTTATAAACACCTGCCTATGTACTCTATGGATCTGAATGCTGTTGATAGCTGGCTCTGGCACTTCTGTTTGGCAGTTATGCTGAAGCAGCATGCAGATTCAGTAACTCAAGAACTCAAGAACAGGTGTTCTGTAAGATAGTGAATATCCCCTGTTGACTCAACTACAATCTATATCTTCATAAGACCACTCCTCCCTCCTACATGTTCAAACACCAGTGTCAGGCCAGTGCCTCATTAAAATACAAGTTTGGAATGAACTACCACAATGAAGATCAAAGTGCTTAAGACTAGTTTCATCTCACTATAATTTAACCTTTTGTTCTCCTCTACCTGATGGATACATTTCGAAAAACATTTTGGTGGTTGTTCTTTCTTGGGCTCCTTAAAATGAAGAATACTAGCATTGGGAATGTTGAACAACCTTCCTGAACCCCAACCTTAGGAGACAAGTCCCTACTGCATGGCAACTTTAATCTCCTACCTTGTGGCTTCTCTGAGAGGTAGAACTCCTATTTAGCATATTTAGATTAAATTGTTGTGCTTGCTGTTTCAACAAAATCAATTGTCTAGTTAAAGTACAATAAATTTCATCACTGAAAATGATTTTCAACTTAATTGCATCAGAATAAGAGCATTTTATGCTTCTAGCCAGTGCCCACCAGGACCTGAGTTAAAAAGGCCCAAATTCATTACAAGAAGGACCCTTGCAGAGTCTCCACCCATTATCTTGGCTTGAATGGAAGCCAAATTTGAGAAATGAAAGAAGATTATGTTAAATCCACTGTACATCCAGACACCCAAAACAAGTTTATTTAATGAACAATTGAAAGGTAAACTCATCAGGGTGAATCTGGTGTGGATGACATGGATTAGGCCACCACTGGGAGAACTGGTGGTTACCAGTGACATCCTGGGAGGTTACATCCTGGGGGTTACCATTGACCAGAAACTGAATTACTGTGGCTAGAAGAACAGGTCAGAGGCTTGGAATCCTGCAATGAGTAATTCACGTCCTGACTCCCCAAAGCCTGTCCACCATCTACAAGGCACAAGTCAGGAGAATGCCAGAATACTCCCCACTTGCCTGGATGAGCTCAGATTCCACAGTACTCAAGAAGCTTGACACTATCTAGGACAAAGCAGCCCACTTGACTGGCATCACATCCACAAACATTCACTCCCTCCACCACTGACGTTCAGTAACAACAGTACGTACCATCCACAAGATGCACTGCAGGAATTCACCAAGGCTCCCTAGACAGCACCTTCCAAACACACGATCGCTTCCATAGACAAGGACAGCAGATAGATGGGAACACCACCACCTGGAAGATCCCCTCCAAGACACTCACCATCCTGACTTGGAAATAGATCATTGTTCCTTCACTTTCGCTGGGCCAAAATCCTGGAACTCCCTCCTATACCACATGGACTACAGCAGCCCAAGAAAGCAACTCACCACCACCTTCTCAAGGGCAATTAGGTATGGGCAATAAATAGTGGCCCAGCCGGAGAAGCCCACATCCCATGAATTAATCAAAAAAAACCCATCTCAAATCACTCATAGAATAAGCAAAACCTGATCAAGAAATGGTGACAAAACGAAACACCGTTCATACAGTGAGGCCTTCACCAAGGATCATCACTGGATACCTGTAGAGTAATGAGTGGGGCTGATTAGTGATGCAGGAAGGGGGGTCAATAGCGAGGGAGGTTGGGGGTCAGATACAAGGGCGGTTGGGTGCTATCAATGGGTCAACCCCCCTTCCAGATGCTGTGTCCCTCAATTGGGCATCAAATGCCTTTGAAAGTGTAATTTCAAGAGGCAGGGCTTGCTGGGCGGCCTTCAGGAGGCACAGGAAACCATGTAAGTTCTAGAGAATCTCTGAACCACCACTAAATCCCAATAGTGAGCCCAATTAGCCAGGGGCGTTTGGCCCTTGTTGGCCTATTCCTCCTGCTAACTTAATGAGGGTCAATTTTCCTGCTGGCAAGGATTGGATACGTGGCCTCCCCTGTGCTTATGCAGGCCCTCCTGCCATCTTGCCTGCTCTGGTGTGCTCCATTAAATCCCGGCCATCATAAAACCTGGGAGTTATGGGGGTTAAGTGGCCTTGTTGGTAGCACAAAATTGGTGAAAGTGAATCAACAGTCTGTTTAACATCTCTCTATTTGAACAGAGAGACCGATAGACAGAGAGAGACTTACCTGTATACAAAAGTATTCAATGGGCAGCATTTTCCCCCCTCAGGGGGGTTGTGCGGGCGCGGGTGGGCGGGTTCCTGATCGGTGCACCCCAGTTGGGGGCGTGCCACCATTTTACATGGGCAGGCCAATTAAGGCCCGCCCAGTGTGATATCCACTCGGAAGTGCTGCCAGTCAAAGTTAGATTTGGGCTATCCTTCTTTGCCAGTCCAACCAGTGTAGTCAGCTAAGGTAGAAGTCAGCAAGTTAGTCAGCAAAGCAGACAATTTATAATGGTAAGCTGTCAGGCCAATCAAACACACACTCAGGCAGCACTCAAGCTGAAACAGCCTACGATCGGTACGGTCAAGCCAGAAAGGAAGGTGTAAAGGCCATTATTGCTGTGTTGTAAAGTTCATGGAGGTTTTGTGTTAAGCTGACAAAAATAAAGTAGAAGTATAGCATGACAGTATTTAATTTCCTGCCTCTGAGCACAATTTGAGGTTTAGGCATAGTGCTGCAATATAACGGATTTGCCAGTTACCTGAGGCAGGAAGAGACAAAGATGAAGCAGGGAGATGTCCTCAGATGATAATACACCACATTTCTCGAGATGGAAACCAACCGATGAACCTACAGAATCGATCTGACAAAGGACTGAATAATTATTGAGTCTAGTAAATCATATAGCGACCTCAAATTGAACCTTTCTCAACTACACCTGAAGCACAGTATGATTTGAAGTGCATCACTTGCATTTGTCAAATGCTTTGGTGATTCATTAGTGTTTACCTAATTGCCAAATAGCATTATCGACTTCAAACTAAATGTGTAACATAATGATGATTGTATCTTTATTGCTAATTGACTGCCTGATCCAAACTAAATGTTTAACAATAAACTTGGCCGTAAATCAAAGGCCTACCTAAATGACTGGTGTAATACTGAAACGTTATCTATTTCGTGTTAACATAGATGTTAAGTAAAGTTTGCATACTTATGTCTTTATCTGATTTTGTCTTTGATTATCCTGGAAAATTATTCCAGACTGGATATGTAAGATATTTCAGAACAAGATGAATTATAAATTATAAACCTTAGCTATAGATGGTAGAAAGGGTGATGAAAAATATTATTGAATGAACCAAATTCGCTCCAGCTCACCATAAGATTTGTCCAGTGCTGCCATGACTTCATTCTTGTAACTTAACAAAACACAGAATATACTGTTTGAAAGCACAATGGTGTTGATTTTGGTATGGAGTGCAAATTGGGTGGATAGTGGGCAGAGCATCAGCTGTGCTGTCTGATGATGAAAGTCTGATTGAATTTATTAGCTGGTCCTAGTTTAAATAGAACAGATGAGCTTAGGTAGATCACTATTTGTGACGGTGGGAAATCCAGTGGGCATGCCACTAGTTAAAGACAATAGGCAGCTCTAAAAGCAAAGGCTTACTTTTCAAAAGTGTTCAATGGACAGTGTATCACTGAAGCAGTAGGTAGCATGAAATCAGCTAAAGCACCCTGATTCTTTAATGTGGTCATGAAGAACTCCTGGACCAACTTCAGACAGGAAACAAGTGTCCTAGAAAATTAATCAGTGGTCATGGGGAAAAGAGTTTGGGTTCAATGCCAACAGCATGAATCCTTTAACATAGCTGTAGTGCATGAAAGAATTTGGTGACTATACTAGAATTGCTAAGGTAAGGCTAATTATCATATCACTCTTACTTCCTACATGATATAGCAACACCAGACTTTAGCCCCAGCATGAGCAATCTTTCCCTTCCCAATCCTCTCATCCAATCACAACACGACTGTACTCCAGGAATTCCATTTCCTGATGGGTCTCAGACCTCCCGCGCATGCTCAGGCAGGGAGCAGACTACACATATGCAGTTCAGCATCTTCACATTCTTCAGGCCCAGGACAGACCCTGTGCATCTGCATCTGGAGGATAAAGAAGAATGGCGCTAAAAACCAGGTCAGGTGACTGGGTGCCGTGTGCCAGAGTCAGCAAGTGTTCCAGAGAGAGGGACATGGGAGGAGGACAGAGAGAGGTTCAAGAAGCGTGTCAGAGAGGGAAAAGGGAGGGGGACAGGGAGAGGTCCAAAAAGGAAGTCCCAGGTAAGGGATAAAAACAAGGGACAGAAACAGGTCCTGGTTAAGTTAAGAAAAAGAAAGGAGCAGAGAAAGAGGTTACAATTAGAGAAAAAAGCTGCAGGGAGCTGACTTTATGTGAAGTGAGTTTAGGAAAAGCCCTGGTAATCAAAAAAGTTCTGAAGATTCAAGAAAGCAGCCAAAAGTTGATGACTCTGTGCTGCGGGCCAAGGGGGCAAAGGCACCGCTTTGGAGCAGTGGTGTTCTCCTTTGCACAGCCGACAAGCTGAAATAGTGCTTGTGAACTGGTGCTTGAGCTTACTCAGGAATCCAGGGGACGGAATCTTGGAAGGCAAAAGTAAAACCCTGAGAGGTGGGCCATCGTTGAAGCTGTCGAGGGTTTCCAATTTTCACCTTCAAAGATCTTGCCCTGGAATTGTCTCTAAAAGTCACTCCAACTCAATTCCAAGGCAAGATCTTTGAAGATGAAGCTTGGAAACCCTCATGAGAAAGAAAGAGTTTCAATGATATTGGTTGACTCACAGTGTGACTAACATCTGGGTGGGATGTTGAGAAATCCATGGAATCTGTTTTAGTCACACCTGTCATTTATTGTGTGGTTTGCTGTTGTATTTGTATTGTAGTTTGTCTGACCACAGTTTGCCTGTTAATTCACCTGCACCTCATACTTACCCTGAATGTTAGAGTACACGATAGACATTGTAAATTATTTCATCTTTCTGACCTTGTATAGTAAAGTTTATTTTTGTTTGTTCAAAACCCTTGAAATCTTGTGGCTTTATTCTATTACCAAGTGTCTTGAATCTCAAACTTTGTCTACTATAAGCAAAATATCATTGGTCCCTAATCAGATCTCACCAACATCTTGGGGGTCTGGCCAAGGGTCATAACAATTGGCAGAGGGACAATTTAATGCATTAGAGATAGAAAAGCTGGAGTTAAGATGTTTGGACATCTCTTCCTTTTATCTTTCCACTTAACACTAACTTACAAACTAATGCACATAGCCTTAGGTTGTTATGCTATGTTGCATTGTCTTTCAATTGCTATTGATCATCCTTGCCATTTTGTGCTAGCCTTTTTTCTTCTAGGTTCTTTAAATAACTACGAATCCTGCAGCCACACAGATGGAGGGAGACAACACTCCTGAAGAAGCACCATTACTCGCTCTGATCTTAGCAAGCATCAGTACAGAATCCCCACCCCAGATTGTATAGATAATGAGTTAGATAGAACTGCATAGGTTAATTTAACATAAGTTAGCAGGTGCAGGTGGAAAGGAAAACCCAGGAAACCACCCTCTGGACTCCATTCTCAGGGAGTAACTCTGCAGAAGGGAACAGAGATGTTGACTTTAGAGGAACAGCCTTCAAAAACAAAATACTTTCTGTACACCAGTAATTGCTGAAAGCATTAAACTACTTGCCAGGGAGCTACCGCACCATGTCAGAAATGATGCTGAGCTCTACCAATAACTTGTGTGGTGCTGTTTTTGTTGTTGTTCTGTTACATGGCTTCAACACTCTGCAGTCAAATATAGAGTGTGTGGTCACCTCAATAAACAATGTAATTGCAGGAGGCTGTGGCACCAGTAGTGCATCTTTCTACAGCTAAACAGCCCCTGGGCTCCATCATTTACTACACTTTGTACAGGCTGAAAGACAGAATGGATGGAGGCTTTGTTCTGATCACTGATCTCCTACAGTCAGCTCTCCCACAGGTCAGTGGGTGTTCTGAGCCACAAATCAATAGTGGAATCGGCACAATGCTGAACTCTTCTTCCGCTGTCTTCGTCTCCATGCTCACATCTTTGGGCAGGAGTTCACCAGATCCTTTTACCCGCCTCCAATATTCTCCCTCCACCTGGACCCCTCCCTCTGGATTCTTAACTTCTCTTGATCTATTCATTGAGAACTGTCGGCACGACATTAGTCGTCTTAATTTCTCTGCTCCTCGCACCCATTCTAATCTGTCTCTCTCTGAACTTACTGCACTCCGTTCTCTCAGGTCCAACCCCAATATTGTCATCTAACCCGCTGACAAGGGTGGTGCTGTTATTGTCTGGCGCACTGACCTCTACCTCGCGGAGGCTGAGCGTCAACTCGCAGACAATTCCTCCTACTTCTCCCTGGACCATGACCCCACCACTGAACATCAAGCCATTGTTTCCAGGACTGTCACTGACCTCATCTCCTCTGGAGATCTTCCTCCCACAACTTGCAACCTGATAGTCGCCCAACCTCAGACGGCCCGCTTCTACCTCCTACCCAAAATCCACAAACAGAACTGTCCCGGTAGACTGATCGTGTCAGCTTGCTCCTGCCCCACGGAACTCATTTCTCGTTATCTTGACTCCCTTCTCTCTCCCCTTGTCCAGTCCCTTCCCACCTACATCCGTGATTCCTCTGACACCTTATGTCACATCAACAATTTCCAGTTCCCTGGCCCCAACCACTTCCTCTTCACCATGGACGTCCAATCCCTCTACACCTCCACCCCCACCAGGATGGTCTGAGGGCCCTTAGCTTCTTCCTCGAACAGAGGCCCGAACAATCCCCATCCACCACTACTCTCCTCTGTCTGGCTGAACTTGTTCTCACACTGAACAATTTCTCCTTTAACTCCTCTCACTTCCTCCAAATAAAAGTTGTGGCTTTGGGTACCCACATGGGCCCCAGCTATGCCTGTCTCTTAATGGGGTACATGGAACATTCCTTGTTCCAGTCCTACTCCGACCCCCTTCCACAACTCTTTCTCCGGTACATCGATGATTACTTCGGTGCTGCTTCATGCTCTTGTCGGGACTTGGAAAAATTTATTAATTTTGCTTCCAATCTCCACCCCTCCATCATTTTCACACAGTCCATCTCTGACACTTCCCTTCCCTTCCTTGACCTTGCTGTCTCAATCTCTGGTGATAGACTGTCCACCAATATCCATTACAAGCCTACCAACTCCCACAGCTACCTCGAATACAGCTCCTCACACCCCGCTTCCTGTAAGGACTCCATCCCATTCTCTCAGTTCCTTCGCCTCCGTCGCATCTGTTCTGATGATGCTACCTTCAAAAACAGTTCCTCTGACATGTCCTCCTTCTTCTTTAACCGAGGTTTTCCCCCACGGTCGTTGACAGGGCCCTCAACCGTGTCCGGCCCATCTCCCGTGCATCCGCCCTCACGCCTTCTCCTCCCTCCCAGGAACATGATAGGGTCCCCCTTGTCCTCACTTATCACCCCACCAGCCTCCGCATTCAAAGGATCGTCCTACGCCATTTCCACCAACTCCAGCATGATGCCACCACCAAACATATCTTCCCTTCACGCACCCTGGCGGCATTCCGTAGGGATCGTTCCCTCCGGGACACCCTGGTCCACTCCTCCATCACCCCCTACTCCTCAACCCCCACCTATGGCACCACCCCATGCCTACGCAAAAGATGCAACACCTGCCCCTTCACTTCCTCTCTCCTCACCATCCAAGGGCCCAAACACTCCTTTCAAGTGAAGCAGCATTTCACTTGCATTTCCCCCAACTTAGTCTACTGCATTCATTGTTCCCAATGCGGTCTCCTCTACATTGGAGAGACCAAACATAAACTGGGCGACCGCTTTGCAGAACACCTGCGGTCTGTCCGCAAGAATGACCCAAACCTCCCTGTCGCTTGCCATTTTAACACTCCACCCTGCTCTCTTGCCCACATGTCTGTCCTTGGCTTGCTGCATTGTTCTAGTGAAGCCCAATGCAAACTGGAGGAACAGCACCTCATCTTCCGACTAGGCACTTTACAGCCTTCTGGACTGAATATTGAATTCAACAACTTTAGATCTTGAACTCCCTCCTCCATCCCTACCCCCTTTCCGTTTCTTCCCCCTTCCTTTTGTTTATTTCCAATAATTTATATAGATTTTTCTTTTCCCACCTATTTCCATTATTTTAAAATCTTTTAAACTCTGCTATCCTTTCCACCCCACCCCCATTAGAGCTGTACCTTGAGTGCCCTACCATCCATTCTTAATTAGCACACTTCGTTTAGATAATATCACCACCTTCAACGCCTCTGTGTTCTTTTGTTCTTTTGTCTGTGATATCTTTTGATTATCTGCTCCTATCACTGCTTGCTTGTCCCTACAACCACACCATCCCCCCACTTCTCTCCCCCCCACCCAAACGCGCCCCCCCCCCGCCTACCTTAAACCAGCTTTTATTTCACCCCTCTCCTTAGATTCACTCAGTTCTGTTGAAGGGTCATGAGGAATTGAAACGTCAACTCTTTTCTCTGCCGATGCTGCCAGACCTGCTGAGTTTTTCCAGGTAATTCTGTTTTTGTAGTGGAATCAATTGTTCAATGTGAGTGGAATGCTTTTTTTAGGATGATGGTATTTCTAAAACCTTTCTAATCACTCAACCAATACCTTCCCTGTTGCCAAGAGCCTTCCAGACCAAACTGCTAGCAGTTGCCGAGTTGCTGAAATCTGCAGCTGGACCTTTGCAGTCATGAATTTCATGAGGTCAGAGACCTAGAGCATCTCAAGAGCTCTCGTCTGAATTACAGGAGCATTTAATCTCTTATGATGAAACTACTGGGGGACCACCTCACAGAAGCATAGATCAGATAAGACAACACTTAAATCAGGTATTAGGGGATTATGCTAAAGTGATAATTTGTGTGCCAGCATTTGCATAAATCAGTAAGATTATAATCGACTCCGTTCTTCGTATACAGACTGCTCCTATAATATTCGATGGCACAGCAACAATGTTGGCCTTCAGGCAGATGTCATTTCATGGAGGTTAGAAGGATAGGGACAGATGATGGATATAACTATTGATGCAGGGGAGCAGGAATTCTTCAGCTGAAACACTCTTTAATGAACTGCTGTGGAACAGTTCTAGCTGCCGGCAAGTGTTTCTCAACCATCCTCTACATCATCAGTGTCATCCCACTCACCATGATGAAGGTCATCATCTATTGGTGGCTCTGTGTTCATATTACAAAGCAAATATATTTAATGACATACAGTAAACCACTGTCATATGAGACAATCTGTTGGACTGTATAGGCCTGTGCAGCTAGTGGAGTCGTTGCTCAAATGGTCTTGATGAACGTTCTAGTTGACACACAAATCTGTTTGTAGCACAGTTTAGCCACTGAACATGGGTTGTTGAGACGAGTAATGAATGGAGTGTAAGAAGATAGTTCTTTGCCCTATACAATTCACCTGTCACCTGATATGCAGGTGCAAAGATTAAGGGGATGGAGGATTGCCAAAATATAAATGCATCATTGCAATTGCCAGGAAAGAGGTCACAGTGGTATGCCTGCTGTGCCAGTGGTCATCATAAACTAGTTACTCATTAATGGAGTGGAAGCTTTTGCAGTATATGAATGCAGTGGGCTAATTTGAAGGAGCCTGCAGAACAACATTGTTACAATCAATGGCACCCTGAATTTGGGGGAAGACTACAACCTGTGCAAACCCAAAAGTCCTATCCTGTTCTTTCCCATTGTCTGTGGGGAAAGTAATGAAAATGTTTTCTTTAGCAAGCATGAACTGCAAGCCCAATGTCACTGATATCTTCTGTTGCAGCCTGCAACAACAACAGCTTCTATTTATATAGCACTTTTGATGTAGCAAAATATCCCAAGGTGCGTCATTGGAAGATCATCAAACAAAATTTGACACTGAGGCACCTAACAAGCTATTAAGGCAGATGAAGCTTCATTAAAAAGGTAGGCTTTAAGAATAGTCTAAAGGACAAAAGAGAGGTAGAGAGGTTTTGAGAGGGAATCCCAGGGCTAAATATAGAGCCTTCTATGCTGGAATGATTGAAATTTGGAATGGTGAAGAAGCAAAATTGGAGGAACATAGATATCTCAGGGGGTTGTGGGACTGGGGGAGATTACAAGAACTAAGGAAGGGTGAGGCCCTGGAGAATGGCCAGGGATGTTGCCTGGCTTTATATATTCTGTTGGGAAGATAAGGATTCCAGTGAGCACACATCAATTTTTCTGGTCTTCCTGCAGCTTTAACATTATTAGTCACTTCCTCCTATTGTCGCTGTAATTCCTCCTCCTTCTCTTCTACTAGCAAGAGTGGAATTGCCAGAAGCATCTCCATAAAGGAAAAAATGCAGCATTTTAAATGTGAGAAGATGAGTATTGCTTTAATTAAAGCTGTAATGTCTGCCCACCAGCCTGTAATGCCAATAGCTTGTGGAAGGATCTAGGAAGGAGCAGTAATTGTGCTGGGTGACAAAATCAGTTGACCCCTATTAGCATATATTTGAGGGGCATACACGTGGGATTACAATAAAAAACACTATTGACTTTTTCATCATAATGGAGAAGTTTAACAATCTACTGATATTAAACTTGTTTATCGGGATCAGAGAGGTTGTTCACAGTAATCACAACTTGGTGCAATCACTCAACAAGGTGTAACTTTTTTTGTGGGGGAGGGACATGATTAGAGTGTAAAAAGTGGACATCCACTTTTCAAGTGGATTCAAGTGGTTTCTAAAGATTTCCATCAGCAGGGACTTCAGCAGTACACTCTGTGAAGGAATAGAGGATTGTTGACAGCAATTTCTGGATTTCCACATTTAACCATGCATGTGAAAATGCCAGAAGTTGCTATCAGTTTAACATTTGTATTGATAGCAACACTGCTGCTCCCATGAACAGGAAGCAATGTGAGTTGGGGAACTTAATTGAACGGGAGGCAAAAAATCAGATTCCTGATGGTCGGATGAACTTTTGCAATTAGTTTCTTAGGACTTTAAGGGTGGGACTAACTTCCTAATGGCAAGTATCAAGAAGCCTTTTTGCATGCATTTACACTAAAGTGCCAGCTCACCAGAATTAAGTTCCCCTCCCAGTTAAGTTGTCTGCAATCGAGAAATGTATGCCTTCAGATTTATGACTGCGTATAATTGGTGTGCAACCGGTGAAGTAACCAAGTTGCTAGAGGTGGAGTAAGTAGCCATTGCTTATTACGTCTTTGGGCAGCAATGTTCAATGATGTAATGATCAGGTGTATGGCAGCAGTCTAAGGGGCATGGGGCAGGAAGGCTAGCTGAAGGAAAAATGAAGTCCAGAGCTGGGAACCAGGGAATGAGGCAGTATGTCCAGGGCAGGGAAGGAACCAGGGATGGAAGGCAAGAGCGTAGGGACTTGGAAGGGAGGGAAGGGCCCTTGCATGTTGGGTGTGGGAGACAAGTGAATTGGTGGTGGGTGTTGGGAGTTACCGGATAGGGATGGTGGAAGAGAGATTGTTCCAAAGGGCAGGGTCAGTGCTGTCTACGGTGGGGTCCTGAGGGTTACACTGAGCACACTGGACAGCAGAGTGAATGGCTACAGTGAGAGAGGGGAGTGGGATGCGGTAAGGTAGCAGGTCCAGGGTCATGGTTGGGTGGCAGAAAGTCTCGTGGGGACACAAAAATGGACAAAACAGGTGGTGTGGATTGAGGGAACGGTCCGAGTGGGGATTGGGCAGTAATGGCTGTAGGCTCAGAGGGGACAGAAGACATGTGGAGGGTGATGGTTACAGGCTCAAGGGTAACGGGGAATGTTCAAGGGTAACAGAGGGGAGAGGAATGGTTATAAAGGGTGGGTCAAGCTTTATGGGGAGAGATTGGTGGATGACGGTGGTGGAGCATGTCTGTACACCATTTTCTCAAGGGTCTTCGTCACAGCAAGTTGCTCTGTACATGTCAATCCACGAAGCTGAAAGATGGCTTTTTGGTGTGGATGGAGTTAAAGGTGAACACAATTGGCTGATTAAAGGGAGCCTAATAGTCATGAGTCAATGGGATGAGGACAATACTCAGATGTGTTCTCCTCTCTATGGTGAAGATCACATGACAGCCAGTTTGCTGCCTCACTTATGGGCCTCATAACATCAAGATCCCAGCAAGATGGGGAGTTGTAATAAAGTGTGCACTGAAGGGCAGCTCAAGTTAATTGAGGCAGCTGATGAGGGGAATGGAGGGAGGGAGGCAGGAGTTAGCTCCCTGGGGCCCAGAGGGGCGGGGGTAACAACATTGGGCGGAACCATCCCGGATTTTCACTAAGGGTAAAACAATGTTTTACTCACCGGCCATGACGGCTTTTCACACCGTATCGTTCCAAACCCGTTGCATTCATTATGCATTCCTAGGAAACATGCTGTTTCCATGGCGGGTGGGCACTCATTCGCCCACCATGCCATAGCCCGCCATGCCATCACCTCGCCGCTTCATCACACTGGGCGCCATATTTAAAGTCCAGCCGTGCGCACACATCTCAGTACTTCCAGCCCAGTACTACTGCAGGAAAGATGTCCACAAAAGACGAAAAGACTGCAGCCCCCTGGTTTAATGACGTGTCACTGGAATGCCTTTTAGAAACCATGGAGGGCCACTGCAACATCCTCTACCCCTGCTTTGGCCACAGGATGGGTAGCCACATGACCAACCAGGCTTGTGAGGTGGTGGCAGCGATGGTCAGTGCCAATGACCTTCAAAAGGCAACAGTCACCCAGCGCTACAAGAGGATGAATGATCTCTTCCGTTCCGCCAGGGTAAGTCACTCTCAACTCAGACAGTCACAAACCGATCACACATCCACAGGGCCCACACTTACTGCCAGTTCGAGGGACATCACGGTTCACTCTCTCAGAAACACCTTCATTGTTCTCATCCCGAAAATGAGACCACTCATCACCCACACATGCCAGGCATACTTATCATCTGACCTGGCATGCGTCCTGCTTATACTCTCTCCATGTATATTCATGCAGGAGAAGCTGGCACACAACAAAAGGGAGAGGTCGCAGATCGGTGGAGGAATGCTTGAAATCAAGGTCCTCATCGACTTTGAAAATAGAGCCATCCCTGCAGCTTCTATGGACCCTGGAAGACTTCAGGGATCTGTGACCGACTGAGAATGTAGGGGTCATGCACACTCCCTGGAAACTTTGTGCAGACCTGCAGGATGTTTCTGTGGTAGTCACTCACCAGCTGCATGTTCAGTGAATGGAATCCCTTGCGGTTGACAGTTGACCGCGTGTTCCGACAGACATCTGAGCATCATGTGACTGTAGTCGATGGCACCCTGCACACGTGGGAAACCCGAGGTCTGGGAAAATCCAATCAATCTTGCATCCAGGCTGTCATGGTCTTGGATGAAACGCACAAAGTTATGTGCCCTCACTAAGTTAGTATTTGTGACCTCATGGATGCATTTGTGGGTGGAAGCTTGCAATATCCCATAGAGGTCACCTGTGGAGACCTGAAGGGAACCACTGGCAAAGAAATTGAGCACTGCTGTCACTTTCATGGCCATTGGCAGTAGATGTCCTCCATGTCCCAGTGGCCCCAAATCATGCAGCTGCTGGCAGGTGTGACTGACCAGTTCCCTAGACATGCGCAGTCTTCAACATTTCTTGGTTCTTGGTCATCTGCAGGAATGAAAGGCGGCATCTATAGACCCTGGGTCTAGCTAGGCGCTGACTAGCAACATGATGGTTCACTGTGGCTCTTTGGTGGCATGTGTGGAAGTCTGCCCACTCCTTTTTCCAGAAGCTGCTCCTCACTCTGCACAGCCAGGTGCCTTAGTTGCTCTCTTCTCCATCGTCTTCACTCTCTTTACACCATGAGGCATATAGCTAGGTCACCAGGCTCCATGATCCTGATGTACTGCTCTTGCAGGATGAAAGACAGAAATGCATGGGTGTACTAAGAACCTGTCTTGGTTAAGTTTGAAAGCCCCTTAACACATCTCAGAGAGTGCTGGTCAACATTTGGATGGCCAGAGTTTAGTGGCTGCCAGAAACCCCACCCACCTCTGCCCCACTCCACTTCACTGATTGCTGGTTGCTTTGCCCATTAGACTGCATGCTGTGCTCTCAGCTCAGGCACAGGCGTTCTCCCAACCAGTGCTGCAAGGCTGCCCTATTAGGTTGAACCATGGGGGAGACTGGTCCAATCTGGGATGATGACATTGCAAGGGGCTGTGTGTGCCTCCACCAGTGACTGCTCTATGGCCAGCTTTAGCAAGGAGATTGTACAACGTGCCCAGTCGTCCAACTGTTCTGCAGTCCACTAAAATGCTCATTACTTGCGGCCTGTGCCCGAGGGGTGAAAAGCTCTGGAGCACTTGGTGGTACTTTGATGCCTCTGTGTTGCTTGAGTGGGCAGAGAATCTAGAGGCTCGACTCCAATTACATCAATGTGGCTGTGCCTGATCTGTCTCAGCTGCAGGGGAATGGTCACTTAAACAAAGTTCCCCTAATGCGTGACCGTTTCCTTTGCCCACCACCACCGCCCACCCCACTGACACGTGCTTGCACGCTACCTTCAACCACAGAGCAGAGCTTCCCCACCACCCACTACCCCCCCGCCCCCCCCCCCCACCCCCCCGCCACAATGCGCTTCAACCTTGAAGTCCAACAGGCGCTCCGGGTGAACGGTCCACAATGTTACTATGTAGTCACCTCCGAGTTCCCCACAAAGTGCAGCCCACCAAGTGCACATCTTTGTATGCTGTTGTGAAACACATCAGTGTGCATGTTATGACATAGCAATTGGAAGAGGCTGAGTTGTTTAAATCCCAGAGGGGAACTTGAACAACAGTCATAACCTATTTTTTCAATTGATTTGTTTCAGATGCAGCTCTGAATTCAGGAATCAGAACACCAAGCCTCAAAAGGTTTTTGATATGAAACTAAATTAAACATTTATTAATTTAACAACAAATTAAACACACATGCATATCAATATATTACTACTATATTAACTTTTAAACAAATCTCCAAATTAATCACTCCCAGATAAACCTTCACCAAGGCAACAGTAACCCATAGGCTTTAAATAGACACCAGGCAAAGCACATTTGATCTTGCAAATTCAAAATGAAGTTCCTTTCAGTTTAGTTCCTTTGCAAACACAGTTATAAGCTTATAGGCTGGATAGATCTTAAATGCCTCTGACCTACAACTGCAAACTCCTTTCTGTTTATACTTAGCTTCCCCTTTGAATGTAAATTTTCCATTGTACTACTAGGTTTTTTGATTTGACCTCTCCTAGCAATAATCCTTTCATTCCACCAATTTTATTAATAATATAAACACATTGCTTGGCTTCTTCCAGCTAGGTGCAAGATTTTGCCCATTCTTTTGAATGCTTTATTCAACAAATGTAAATGTATTCTTTACCTTCTATCCCTACTTACTGTCTATCCGATTAATGTCTGAAACTACTATACATCAAAGCACCCAGACGAGCTGGCTTTAATCCAATTAAGACACACACAGACACACACATAGGCACAGACTCCACTACAATTCCAATTGAAAAATAATTTCCAATAACATTATAGAACTTAATATCTCTTCATGACAGTGCAATCACGCCGACGTGGGCAGATGATCCAGCGGCAAGGGGTGATTCCGGTGGGCTGGCCTTACAATGATATGCTCATGTATTACAATGAGGTTCCCCAAGCCTGATTGTGGGAAACACGGCCCACCATCGGCAGGCAGAGCGGATGATCGCAAACTGGTTTCACAATGTTGTGAAACCAATTTTTGGCCTTCCTGCCATATCGTCCGCTCACACCATCGAATACCAATGCCAGCAGGCACGGAAAATCCTGGCCAGTGTGTCAGTTTTGAGTCCCAGATAGGTGGTCATGACTGATAATGGGGTGTGTGATATGCCTAGGATGGCAAAACAAGAGTCTTTCAAATATGCCTTGAGGGTGATGGAGGGAAACCCAATAGTATTCCAGGAAGGATGCACAGACAGGGCTTTCATTACCCAGGTTAATGCTGCAGTCTCCATGCACATGAATATATGAACGAAAGAAGAACTCATCTGGATGGGTCATCCTTCAGGATGAACTTCACCATGGAGAGGTGTGGGGAGGCCAGCGGTAAACCGATGCTTGGTATAGGGTTTGCCATTGGCTGAAATGATCAGCGCTGGAGGGGCAACTTCAAAGAGTATGCTGACCAGATGGATCACAGCAATTTGATCCAAGATCACCTCCGGGCTAGATGATGCTGGCTCCAGGCAAACTTACACTTCTATTAGCTATGGTCCAGCTGAGGAGGAAGCAGTGGATGCGTCGACTTCCTGCCCACCCCACCACAAGATTTGCTGTTCTCCTCGTTCGTGAGCTGACCAGTGCAAGAAAGCACATGGCCAGCCGTTCTGTCCCTGAGAAGAAATCACTCTCACTTCCACTCCCACGTCCCAACTTATACCCCAGACCGGAATATTCTACCCTGGTGCGAGACTTATAGATGTTGGATAGGTTTTGAGGAGTCAGGAGATAAACCACTTATCAAAGAGTACTGCATCTCTACCCTGACTCTTCTAAGCAATATTTTCACATAGCTGGTCCAGGTTAATATTGTGGGGGTGCTCAGTGAAGTTTGTGGGTTAAGAGGGGATGGCTGGACTTTTGCTTATCGTTTGGGATGTTCATTATTTGGCCTTTATGTGGTACAAATTTTACCTACAAACTGAATATCCCATGGTCAAGGAATGAAAGAAATAAAGGCTGTCAAAACTCAAGTTTCCACGTTTAATCTCCAGCAAAGGACAGAATTAAATATAATTCGGTGGCACAATTTAAATAAATTTAGGTTTGGGAGGGATGTACTCTTTGAAATCAGAGTGAATTCATATTCACTGTCAGGTTCTTCGACCCTAACTTTTCACATTCAGACAGGAGTCTGCTAACAATTTCATTTTAAAATCTAAATTTAATGGTATAATTAAGAGTGATTTATTATGCATAAATAAATGGGTAAGCTGAGGTAATTACAATGTGCTATGGCCCAATGTGACACTCAGTTCTCAGCTCACAGAAACTCAGGTTGAACACATTAAAATTAGCTGACCTTCAGTACAAATACATGCATAAAGCAAACAGCTATTTTTGTCACTCCAATCACAGGTCAATGTTTCCTAATGTAACAAAGTAACTCTGATTGACAAAATCTATTTTAATATGAGAGCTGAGAAAAACTATTACAGAAGTCCAAGGGGTGGAATTTTACCACCTCAGTCTTTGCTGCAATGACAGGAGCATTTTTAGGTTTGGAACCTGATCCTTCTGCACAGTGTACCTGGTGTTGCTCTTTACCAGAACAAACCGATTGACATCCTGCTTCCAGGCTCCTTGATCAGTTAGGGAGGGAAGGTGAGATGCTGCTTCCATTCTGTCAAAGGAAGGTTTTCTAATTAAAGAGACCATGTGCATCAGAGAAGTAAGTCCACCAGCGCTTGGATCTTGAAGGCTGCTCCCCAGGTTTCTCACTCTTTCCTGAAGGTCCTGTGGTTAGATCTGAGGGGCTTTCCCAAGGATGGAAGGAAGAGGCCAGCCTCTCTAACCAAGCAGTCAGGCATGGAAGTGACAGAAGGAGTCAGCAGCAGGAACGTGGTGCCTCCAGTCTAGACGTAGTGCACCAAAATGATCCAGGACTTAAGGAGGGCATGACAAGTGAGTGGCATAACACTTGCAGGTGCCAAGCCCCACATACTGACTTGCCCAACATTCTCCTGTACAGCATGACTCAGGCCAATACATCTTGCAGCTCTATTCATTTCTCTTATTGCAAGCACCTCACATACCCATGCGAGCAGCAGACACTCATATTCATCCTCAGCCTAGTTTCCTCTCATACCCTCACATTCTCCTTCCTTAATTGAGGTCCTCCCCTCCTCTGCACACAAGCACTCGCACCTCTTTGCTTTCTCTGCTTGCAGTAGAAGAGAGCACACAACTTAGTGAGAGGCAGGGACCTGAGCTGAAGGATGGGGAAAGTCGGAGGAGGATTGGTATCAATGTCTTATCAAGTTGGGGGGATGTTGGGGGTTAGTGGGGTGGCCCTTCAGTGACAGCACCTTTGGAGAGAGAGACAAAGATAACGTTTCGAGTCTAGATCTGAAGAATAGTCATACGGGCTCGAAACATTATCTCTGTCTCTCTCTCTGTCTACAGATGCTGTCAGGCCTGCTGAGTTTCTCCAGCGTTTTTTTTGTTTTCATTTCAGATTTCCAGCATCTGCAGTATTTTGCCTTTATTTTAGTGACAGCAGCTTGTCAGCCATTACCAATGCATGCTCAACTAGCGCACTGATAAAGAGGTCTTGT
Source organism: Carcharodon carcharias (assembly GCF_017639515.1). NCBI lineage: Eukaryota > Metazoa > Chordata > Chondrichthyes > Lamniformes > Lamnidae > Carcharodon > Carcharodon carcharias. The sequence continues at coordinate 132,095,855 of NC_054477.1, read as the reverse complement.
TCCAGGAGACTGCAGATATTAGCAATGACTTGCCATTAGACCCTGAGCCTCCTGAGGTACTGGTGTTCAGACATTTTGAGAGAGCTGATCCTCTGTCTGTAGACCCTGTGTTGAGGGGCTCCTTCCAACTGAATCTCTGTGTCCTCTCCTTCTGCCTGTGCAAGGGCATGTGGTTGAGGAGAAGGCGGTTGGTGCTGCTACTGCTGTTGCTCCCACTGCTGATGGAACTGTTGACAGTGGTGTCGGTTCTGCTCTTGCCCCTCAGGAGAGGTGAAAGGTAAAACTGCTCCGATACCATGTGGAAGGCTGGCAGCAGGGAAGTGCAGCTGTTGGTGAGTTAAGTGTTAGGCAGGTGAAGTGTCTTCCAAGAAGTCAAGCAGTGATAGCATTCTCTGAGAGGAGAGCTTTGATTTTCAGCCTCTCCCCTGGACATGGCTGAAGATCTTTAATTTCAATCATTAAGGGCTTCACAGCTGGTCAATTTCACTGTAGAGCTCTTCCTGCTGTGCTCTCACCTGAGTGACTCTCACAAGAGCAGGAAACAGGTACCATGGCTGGAATATCCAGCATTCAGGGTTAAAGCATTTCTTAATTTGTTTCTCACCAACTCAACACTGACTTAATTACTTACCTGACATATCCAAACGGGGTCCCTGCTCTCCTTCAATGCCACTTGGAAGAAAGCCATAAAAGGATGGGATTACATCGAATTCCAGGTCAGTTTCCAGGACTTCCCCAATCCACTCGCCCCCAACTGGCTGGGAAAATTATATCCATTTTTTAGAGAGAAGTCCAACTGGGTGGGATAGAAAGTGGGATAGAAAATTAAAATTACTCCCTTTTTATTTTCCCCAGTGTTAGAAGTTTTTCAGAATTCAACAATTACACCAGACCTCCAACAGGCATTCATCTTGTTTTAAAACTTAGAAAATATGCAGTATGCAGATGTGTTTGATTTGTAGATTAACAGGAGATTTTACATGGCTTTTTATCAGTTCTACCTCCAGATGTAGGCTAACTGGTGATTCTTCATTTGATTTGCCTCTTGGACCTTGCACTGCGCAGTGTCTCAAACATTCCGGTTCTTCCAAGATTTCCTCCACTTTGATTAATTTAACTTGTTTTGTGAATTATATTTTTGAGAATTTAATGTGTTTATTTTTAGGGGCCAAGCATTTTGCTTTTACAGTGTTGATGTAAGGATGGTATTGGCACAGCGATGTTCCTGCATATGACTGCATTTGCACTCACAGCAATGTTGACCAGGAGCAAAGACAATGGGGCAGGCTTTATTTTCGGAGTGGTGCAAGGAATTTTGATATTTTGTGCATTTCTGTGATGCTGTAAGGCCTCCTTTGTTTCTTTTTAATATGTATTATCTTTCTACTTGTGTCAAAATGTGACCAGTTGTGAGGTGGGCCAATGTCCTGAGCTCACAACCGGATATTAGGAACATGGAGTGCACAGGACATCGGATGAAAAGGGAAGATTTTTGACCAAAGACATCAACTCTGAGGCCTATATGGAACTTTTTTTTTAAAAAAGTAAAGACTGGACAAGGACAGACACAGACCTGTCAGGACATGCCACTGGGGTGGTGGCTAACCACCCCAGTCCCTGATTACAGGAACTGACCTAGACAATGGCCTCTTGGGTATGTGTGAATGGCTTTCTTCCTGCCTTACCATGGTACTGAAATCACATCCATTGCTGACAGGTACCTAGAGATACCCAGTGCGGAGAGCGGGAAATGACCACATGCAGATGGTCTTTGCATGGCCCAGGGTGAGATTGATAACCCAATCAAATGACTCAATTTTAATACATTACCTTATATGCTGAGAGATCAGGGCCAGAAAGGGGTATAAAGCCACAACTCCCAATGAAATTGCTGCTGCAACCAGGAAGTGTGATTTGGTCCTGTGGAGGAATTCATTCAGTGAACCGACTACCCGGGAACGAGCTCCTGCACGTGGGTTTTACAAAGCAACTCGTGATATAAGTATATACTATTGCTTAGTGGATTAGTAAAGGCTTTCCACATAAGGTTGAAATTGTATCCATAGTTTGTTTCATGTCATTGATACCAGCCAGTTGAGGAACTTAGGGGGTAGTGAGACCCTTTGGTTAACAGTCTTAGTGGAACACCATCAAATTATTGAATTTTTGGAATTAGAATTAAAATCCATTAGAATTTTTTTCCACCTCAAGCTTCCCCATACAAGATTCATAATCCAATTTTTCCCAACCATGACTCTCCTTATTGCTGGTCAGGTTGCCACTTGACATTATGCTGACTTGGAGCCAGTTAGTCGCCTAATTGTCAGTCCCTGTTCATGACATTACACTAATGGGGAAATGCTTAATGCCTCCCCTTGGCATTCAATGGTATTACCATCACCATATCCATCACCTTGTGGATCACCGTTGGCTAAACAGTAAACTAGACTGGCCACTTAAATGTAATGGTTACTTGAGCTGATTAGAGGCTGGGTATGCTGTGGTGAGTGGCTTACTTCCTGATTCCCCAAAGTCTCCTCACTACTGACAAGGCAGAGGTCAGAATACTCTGATGGAATATGTTCAACTTACTTCACCATGTGCAGCTCCAACAGCACTGAAAAAATTCAACACCTTCCAGGACAAAGCAGTTCATTTGGTTAACGCCCCATCCACTGGCTTAAATGCCCACTCCTTCTATTCCCAGTGTACTGTACTTGCAGGAAGCACTATAGCAGCTTGCCTAGGTTTGTTTGGCAGCAAATCCCAAATCCACACCTCCATTAACTAGAAGGACAAGGGCAACAGATGCATGGGACCACCACCACTTGCCTGTTCCCCTCCAACCTGCACATAACCTTGATGTGGACATTTATCATTGTGAGTCATTTGTCAGAGATGAGCAATAAGTGCCAGTCTTGCCAGCAACGATCACATCCCCAAGGAGGTAGGATAGGGTTTTTTTTTTAATTATTCAGTCATGGGATGTGGGCTTCGCTGGGCCATGCCAGCATTTATTGCCCATCCCTAGTTGCCTTGAGAAGGTGGTGGTGAGCTGCATTCTTGAACTGCTGCAGTCCATGTGGTGTAGGTACACCCACAGTGCTGTTAGGAAGGGAGTTCCAGGATTTTGACCCAGCGACAGAAGGAACGGTGATATATTTCCAATTGAGGCTAGTGAGTGACCTGGAGGGGAACTTCCAGGTAGTGATGTTCCCACCTATCTGCTGCCCTTGTCTTTCTGGATGGTAGTGGTCATGGGTTTGGAAGGTGCTGTCGAAGGAGCTTTGGTGAATTCCTGCAGTACATCTTGTAGATGGTACACACTGCTGCTACTGTGCGTTGGTGGTGGAGGGCATGAATGTTTGTGGATTTGGTGCCAATCAAGTAGGCTGCTTTGTCCTGGATGATGTCAAGCCTCTTGAGTGTTGCGGGAGCTGTACTCGTCCAGGCAAGTGGGGAGTATTTCATCACACTCCTGACTTGTGCTTTGTAGATGGTGGACAGGATTTGGGGAGACAACAGGTGAGTTACTCATTGCAGGATTCCTAGTCTGACCTGCTCTTGTAGCCACAGTATTTATATATATGGCTGACCCAGTTCAGATTCTGGTCAATGGTAACCATGAGGATGTTGATAATGGGGAATTCAGAGATGGTAATGCCATTGAACGTGAAGGGGCGATGGTTAGATTCTCTCTTGTTGGAGGTGGTCATTGCCTGGCACTTGTGTGGCCTAATGTTACTTGCCACTTGTCAACCCAAGCCTGAATATTATCCAGGTCTTGCTGCATTTGGACACAGACTGCTTCAGTATCTGAGGAGTCACGAATAGTGCTGAACATTGTGCAATCATCAGCAAATGTCCCCACTTCTGACCTTATCTTGGAAGGAAAGTCGTTGATGTGCAGCTGAAGATGATTGGGCTGAGGAACTCCTGCAGTGATGTCCTGGAGCTGAGATGAATGACCTCCAACAACCACAACCATCTCCCTATTTGCTAGGTATGACTCCAATCAGCAGAGAGTTTTCCCCCTGATTCCCATTGACTCCAGTTTTGCTAGGGCTCCTTGATGCCACACTTGGTCAAATGTGGCCTTGATGTCAAGGGCAGTCACTCCTTTGTCCATGTTTGAACCAAGTCTGTAATGAGGTCAGGAGTTGATTGGCCCTGACGGAACCAAAACTGGGCGTCAATGAGCAGGTTATTGCTAAGTTAATGCCGCTTGATAGCACTTTTGATGACCCCTTCCATTGCTTTACTGATTATCGAGAGTAGACTGACAGGGCAGTAATTGGCCAGGTTGGATTTGTCCTTTTTGTATACAGGGCATACCTGGGCAATTTTCCACATTGCCGGGTAGATGCCAGTGTTGTAGCTGTACTGGATCAGCTTGGCTAGGGGCGCAGAAATTTCCGGAGCACGTCTTCAGTACTATTGCCGGAATATTGTCAGGACTCATAGCCTTGGCACTATTCAGTGCCTTCAACTGTTTCTTGATATCACATGGAGTGAATTGAATTGGCTGAAGACTGGCAGCGGTGTTGCTGGGGGCCTCTGGAGGATGGTCAGTTGGATCATCCACTCAGCACTTAAGGCTGAAGATTGTAGCAATGCTTCAGCCTTATCTTTTGCATTGATGTGCTGGGCTCCTCCATCATTGAGGATGGGGATATTTGTGGAGCCACCTCCTCCAGTGAGTTGTTTAATTGTCCACCGCCATTCACGACTGGATGTGGCAGGACTGCAGAGCTTAGATCTGATCCGTTGGTTGTGGGATTTCTTAGCCTTGTCTTGCTGCTTATGCTGTTTGGCACGAAATTAGTCCTGCGTTTGGCTTCACCAGGTTGACACCTCATCTTTAGGTTTGCATGGTGCTGCTCCTGGCATGCGCTCCTGCACTCTTCATTGAACCAGGGTTGATCCTCTGGCTTGATGGTGATGGTAGAGTGGGGGATATGCCGGGCCATGAGGTTACAGATTGTGTTCGAGCACAATTCTGCTGCTGCTGATGGGCCAAAGCGCCTCATGGTTGCCCAGTCTTGAACTGCTAGATCTGTTCAAATTCTATCCCATTTAGCACGGTGGTAGTGCCACACAACACAATGGAGGGTATCCTCAATGTGAAGACGAGACTTTGTCTCCACAACGACTGTGCGGTGGTCACCCGTACTGATGCTGTCATGGACAGATACATCTGTATCAGGCAGGTTGGTGAGGGTGAGGTCAAGTACGTTTTTCCCTCTTGTTGGTTCCCTCACCACCTGCTACAGACCCAGTCTAGCAGCTATGTACTTTAGGTCTCGGCCAGCTCGGTCAGTAGTGGTGCTGCTGAGCCACTGTTGGTGATAGACATTAAAGTCCCTCACCCAGAGTACATTCTGTGCCCTTGCCACCCTCAGTGCTTCTTCCATGTGTTGTTCAACATGGAGGAGCACTGACTCATCAACTGAGGGAGGGTGTTACATGGTAATCAGCAGGAGGTTTCCTTGCCCATGTTTGCCTGATGCCATGAGACTTCATGGGGTCTGGAGTTGATGTTGAGGACTCCCAGGGAAACTCCCTCCCAACTGTATACCACTGTGCCATCACCTCTGCTGAATCTGTCCTGCCGTTGGGACAGAACATACCCAGGGACGGTGATGGTGGTGTCTGGGACATTTTCTGTAAGGTATGATTCCATGAGGATGACTATGTCAGGCTGTTGCTTGACTAGTCTGTGAGACAGCTTTCCCAATGTTGGCACTAGCCCCAGATGTTAGTAAGGAGGACTTTGCAGTGTTGACAGGCCTGAGTTTGCCGTTGTCATTTCCGGTGCCTAGGTCAATGTCAGGTGGTCCGCTGAGTTTCATTCCTTTTTTGAGACTTTGTAGCAGCTTGATACAATGGAATGACTTGCTAGGCCATTTCAGAGGGTGTTTAAGAATCAACCACATTGCTGTTGGTCTGGAGTCACATCTAGGCCAGACCAGGTGAGGACAGCAGATTTCCTTCCCTAAAGGACATTAGTGAGCCATATGGGTTTTTACAACAATCGACAATGGGTTCATAGTCATCATTAGTTTTAATTCCAAAGGAAACCCAATGTGGAGGTACAAAACTGGTTCTATGGAAACATGAGAGAGTGGAATATTACATGATCCACTGTTCAATGGTTGGCAAAATAATGTTCAGTTGCAAGAAGCTTTGCATTGTTTAACACTTTAGGCTACCCTCCTCAGAAAACACAATTCCTGGCAGCAGGTGGTGACCAGGGTCAGTGATGTGTAAACTACTTCCAAAACTGAAGCAGGAAGATGGCACTCTTCTGCAAAGTAAAAGCTCATGCAATTCAATACAATGGATAGACAGCCCAAGATTGCGTAACATAAAGTGTTGCTTGTCAATCTGTCCCACATTTAGTGTTAGCCAAGCCCAAGGGCTCACACAATCTTCCAACTCTTAAATTACATTTAATGAATCTTGTACAGGTAACCCCTTCAATATGTTACGTAGAATTAAAAGCTTGTCACATTTACTTCTGCCAAGGGTATCACAACTCAATTCATACTAAAAAAATGTAGCTGCTTAATATGTGATCAATTACTGATGTCCTTCTTAGCTTGTAGGTTGCACGTACATCACTAAAATAGCTTATCTGGTTATTCTCACATTGCTGTTTGTGGGAACTTGCTGTCAGCAAATTGTCGCGTTTCCTGCTTTAAATGTACATGTAAATGTACATTATTGGTTGTAAAACATTTTGGGGTGTCCTGAAGCCATGAAAGGCAATATGTAAATGCAACTCTTTACTTACTTTCTTTAAATGTCTTTATTTTTGCAGCAATATGGGTAAAAAGCAGAAAAATACGACTATTTGCATAGCTTTTTCAAACAGTCAGTAAAGGCACAATGGGCATAATAGCTTATTTTTGCGTTGGATGATTCAATGGCCCAAATCCTCCAGTTTCCAGATCGGCCCTGTCGAAGTCCTGACATGCTGACCTATGTGTGAATTGCCTGGGAAGTTTCAATTTTTGATGGGCAATTTCCCTGCTCCCTGGGACCCTTTGTGAATGTCTCTGGCTCTGAGTCAGAGGCTTCGGACAAATTCTGCTGCGCTTTCCTGGTTAGTTACCGAAAAAAAATTAGTTAGGCTAAAACCTAGTCTAACCCCAGAGTAACTACACAATTGAGCCCCCCACCCCCCACCCAATCACTGACACTAACCCACTAACCTCCCGACTAACAGCTCCCCCCAACTAAAGGATAATTCCCAACCACCTGACTACCCCACACCTGAACCAACAACCCCCCCCCCACCTGATCTGACAATCCCCCCACACCGACTACTCCCAGACCAACTTGCCACCTTACCCACCTGTCATCTCACCCACCTACCCCCACCCACTTACCCCACTTATATCCCCCACCTACCAACCCTGCCCATTCGCTCATTCATCCACTCATCCATTCAGCCATTCACTAACATTCAAACTGACCTTTGAATTTATCCAGACAGCAGCTAATGTCGTAAAAAAGGGATGTGTCTTGTGTTCCGCCCAACTCTATTCCTCTGCGATGAAGCTCTCCAGGGGATGATGAGCTCTACATTCCTGGGAAAGTAGGGCTCAGAAGGTCCTGGAAGAAATTCAGAGCAGTGTCGAGCTGGGAGAATGTTCGAGCAGAGCAGCAATCTGACGATGATCACTACTCCTCAGAAGATCTGGGCCATTGATTTCAATAGTACCTTTCTGGTTGTATGACAATGTGGCACATCAAGACCAAGGTTTTGCTGGTGAAGATGCATCTTCTCGGACAAGCACAAGTAGCTGTGGCACTATCTGTGGATCTGCAAACTTATATAACAATGCATCTGTGCAATCAACCACACGCACAGGCATCTCTTGATGATCATTGACCTATAAAACCTACTTATCCTCAAATTCTCAGTGAAAGAGAACTCTACAGTGGAATGTTATCTTGGAGAAGTTGTTTTTGTATTGAGGAACTCGCCTACCGGCAATAAATATGAAAACTCAATGGCACACTGTACAAATGTGAAGTTCCCACAAATGCTTGCAAGGAAAATTACTCCCAGATTATTTTACCCTAATATGTTTGCACTGAAGGTAGAGCTCCATTCATTGGTGGAACATCTTGAGCCCAGTGCTTAATGTAGAATCCTGATTAGTTCCTTCAATGGCTTATAAAAAATTATGCCCTTAGTTTCATGTCAGACTCTTTTTAACTCGATTTAAGAGTTTAAGTTTCTAAAAGCGCTACAAAGGATTTAACTTGTCAATAACTGCAGATACCTACAAAGACTTATATCATCCTGTCAAACAATTGTGGAGATGGTGATAAGTAGTGTATGACTGTTCACCTCCAGCCTTTATATGAAATGATCTCACATGGTGACAAATGTTTTGTACCTGGTTTGAATGCTGTCTTGAGTATAAAGGATGTATCAGTTATAGAATAACAAATCTATTATATAGGATATTACAAGTTTATACAGAGTCATATTATTAAAATAAACAGATCTGTTTAGCAATTGGGATAGGTAAAAGAAATGTGAGGTCTCATTTTCTGTTTTGAAGTTAGCAACAACAATAACACATGTTTCTGCACAATTCTAGTTGGTAAGATAGTGAAAGATGGCATGATAAGTTAATGGCCTAATTTCATGGAAAGGATCATTCATTGTAAAGTATGTTTTGAAAGAAAATATAATGAAAATGTGCCAGGGGTAGATGTTCAAAATCATCTTGGCCATTTCATAGGCATAAAACAAGTGCATTGATTACATAATTAGTAGTGGCAGCCTGTACATGATTTATCTTTACTGCAAGTTACGACTACTTTTAAGCTTCTGTGTAGTCTAACCAGCAATCCCTTTAAGGCCGGGAAGAAATTTCCATGCTAGGTAACTAGACTTAGTGTGGAGACAAGAGGAGCAGGAGTGCTGTTCCTGCCTCCCTTTTAAAATTGCGTTTGCTTCCCCTCCTGATCGTTTAATCTTCCCCTCCCGCAGAGATGCCTGCAGGCTTCAGCCAGCTGAAATTGGGCAGGCCTCAACTGGAAAAGTGTGTTGGGCTGCCAGATAAGTGCCTGCAGCTTGTCAGAATTATGATATTGAGGCCTGAGGATTGACTTAAGATGGTCCTTGAGCTTTTCCATTCTGGCATATAAGGGGGCAGGGGAGGAGGGTGTGTCATGCCTGGCATCGGGCACTAATGAATTTAAGCTCTGACTGGTTATGGAATAAAATTACTGGTAATGCTGATCAGAATAATTCTCTAAAATTTAAAGGAATAACTGATGCAACTATAGTGGAATATGTTTGTAATATTTCATGGATTTCAAATAGTTTTATACTTTTTTTTTGAAAATATCAACATTTTGAGGCAACATTTACAACACCAAGAAGCTTAACACTACTCGGGATAAAGAAATTCACGTGAACAATTCTTCTGCTGCTAGTCTCTAAATCCACCCTCTCCCCTGCCAGTGCATTTTGGCTGTAGCATGTACAAACCATAGCATGCACTACAATAACTCACCAAGGTTCATTCAACTTGTTTCCCTGCGCCCTCTACCACCTTTCTTCCATACTAAAAAAAGTATGAGAATGAGAGAGAGGGAAAGAGCTGAGTGAGAGCAGAGACAACATTTTGGAATGGAGGGGTGTGAGAGAGGTAATGAAAAATAAGAAATGAAATGAAGACTAAGAAGGATGAATGGAATAGAAATAAATTAATGCAAAAATCTCATTGCAGTGTCAAATGTTTGATTTATTCTTTGGTTTGTTCTTTTAATGTATTTAGTCATTGAATGATCCAGCGCAGAAAATGATCATTCAGCACATTATAGGTGTGCAGGCACTTTGAAATGGCAATCCCATTATTCCTACTCCCCTGCTCTTGCCCTGTAAATATTTTCCCCTTCAACCATTTATCTAATTCCCTTTTGAAAGTTATTGAATCTGCTTCGACCACCCTCTCAGGCAGTGCATTCCAGATCACAACTCACTGCATATTTTTTTCAAAGTTCAGCCTCTGGTTCTTTTGACAATCACCACCAATCCACATCCTCTGGCTACTGAGCCTTCTACCACTGAAAAGGTTCTTCTTTTTACTCTGTGTAAACTGTTCATGGTTTTGAACATCTCTAATGTATCTGCCCTTAACCATCCCTGTTCTGAGGAAAACAAATCCAGCTTCTCCACATAACTGATCCCTCATGCAAGTAAATTCCTTCTGTAGCTTCACTGAGGTCTTGACAGTCTTCCTAAAGTGTGCTGCTCAAAATTAGACATAGTGAGTAGAATCTAATGCCCCCTGAGGTGAGTTCGGAGGCAAGCAGGGGGGGCGAAGGGTGTGAGATTAGGTGGAAGGGTGTGGGTTGAAATCGCATCTGCTTCCTGCCTCCCCCCCCCCATTAAGTGCAGGACACGAACCCTTGTGGACGGCCTTCCCAATGGAAGGTCTATTCTGAGACTTAACTTAAGGGCCAATTAAGGGCCTCATTCCACTGCTGTTAGTATTCAATCAGCAGCAAGTACTGGGTTTGTAACGCCAAGATCAAGAGTTCAAATCTCACAATGGCAAACTATGAAACAATGTAACTTCATCTGAAAAAACAGATGGAAACGTGCTTGTACTCGAAAAAAAGAGTTACAAAGAGTTACATCTTCTGGCTTGGCCTAAATAGCCAAGTGGTTATGGTACTGGGTTTGTAACCCCAAGCTCAAGAGTTCAATCAGCAGCAAGCAGGACTTGTTGTCCAGAGAGTCTGCTCAGTAAATCGGAGGCAGGCAGGGGGGGTTTTGCATGCAGATTTCTGCACGGGGGTGGGGGAGGTGCGAGTATCCCTCATTCAAACATGCTCGGTGCCCGATCGAGGGAGCCAGCATTAGGAAGGCGTGGTCCCGCAGGAAGCCAACACCTGTTTTGTTTTGTAGTCGGGGTGTAGACTAGGTTTTTGGGAATTGTCTGTTCTCCCAAAGTATGTTGTTTGAGTCTAAACTATTACTATTTATTTACAGAAAATATTTACACATTTGAATCTATACACGAGGCTGGAACTTCGTCTCCTGCCAGATCGCTCTTATTACTTAGTCATGTGATCTGACATCATTATTACATCAGTATCATGTATGCTTATGATGTTAACTCTTTACACCAACCAAATATTGTTTATGGGCTTCCTTGAGCCCCAACTGCCAGCTCTCTAGCAGAAAGCTTCCTTTCAGCTCCATTGAGCTGATAAGTGCTACAGGACTTCCTTGACTCCCAATTACCCAGCAGCACAGAGCCAGCGACCTTCCACCACCTCTTCAAATTATGAGGAAATCACTGACTAACCTGTCACGTGTCTGCTCATTGTCACGCTGACCCCAGACCCTGTGGTTGGTTTTTTCTGCAGCTCCACCTCGGAGGCGCCCTGCTCGATCCCTGCAGCTGCGGAGGAATGCTGGACCTTGCATGTGTGGCCTGTCTCCCTGCTGCACTCTGCGCTTGCTCTGGAAGCCCCAGGTATGTCAGGAATTGTAGTTGTCTAAAGGGTTCGGTTAGAAACATAGGCTTCCGACCTGACAATACATAGGTCAAATTTAAAATACAGATTCAGTGACAATTGGTAGGTGCGGCCACAGCGCAGTTCTTGTGGAGATGAAGTCCCATCTTCACACTGAAGACATGCTCCAACGTGTTGTGTGGCACTGCCAACATGCTAAATGAGATAGATTCAGAAGAGATCTAACAATTCAAAAGTGAGTATTCATGTGGTACTGCAGGCCATCAACAGCAGCAGCATCAGCATTGTTATCCACCACAATCTGTAATCTCATGCCCCACATATCACTCATCCTACTATTACCATCAGGCCGGGGGACCCATCTGGTTCAATAAGGAGCGTAAGAAAGCACGGCAGGACCAGCTGCAGGCATACCTAAAAATGAGGTGCCAACTTGGTGAAGTGATAGCACAGGACTACCTGCATGCTAAACAGTGGAAGGAGAATGCAATAGGCAAAGCTGAGCAATCCCACAAGCAAAGGATCAGATCCAAGCTCTGCAGCCCTGTCACATCCGCGTGGTGAACAATTAAATAGTTCACCAGAGCGGGAAGCTCCAAAAACATCCCCTACCTCAATGATGGTGGAGCCTAGCATCTCAGTGCAAAAGACATGGCTGAAGCACTTACAGCCATCTTCAGCCAGAAGTGTCATGTGGACGAAATCCCCAGCATAATAGGTGTCAGTCTCCAGCCAATAAGATTGGGGGGGGGCTGGGGGTGGTGGGGGGTGGTGTGCGGGGGTAAGGGAAGTGGCAACGCACTTGAAAAAGCTTGTCAAATGTGAGCATTCATCTCCAGCTGAGACCGTTCAGCTGCAACTCCATTGACATGCTTGGAGTCGGGCCTCTGAAGCTTTTTTGCCCACTCAAGCAACCCAGAAGCCTGAAAGTGCTATCAAATTCTCCAGAACTTTTCGCCCTTCGGGTGCAGACTGCAAATTAATGTGCGGTTTAGGGGGCAGCAGAGCAATTGGCCGACTGGACAAGTTGTATAATTCCCTTGCAAAAAGTGGATATGGCACAGTCACTGGTAGAGGTGCTCACAGTCCCTTGCAATGTCTTTAGTAAGGTTTGGACCAGTATCCATTATGGTTCAAGTTAATAGCGCAGCCTTGCAGCGTGGGTTAGGAGAATGCCTGCGCCTGAGCTGAGAATACAGCATGCAGTCCAATGGCCGAAGTTGCTGTCAGTTGGTCAAGTGGAGAAGGGCAGAGTTGGTGGGGCTTCAGGCAGCCAATGATAACACTACATACACACTGGCCATCCAAGTGGTGGCCAGCCCTCCCTTACATATGTGAAGGGGCCTTCAGACTTATTGAAGAGAGGTTCTTAGTACACCCATGCTAACCCATGCACCTCTCTCTTTGATCCTGCAGGAGGAGAACATCAGGATCATGGAGCCTGGTGATTTAGTGGTATGCCTCATGGATTACAGAGAGCAGAGAAGAAGAAGAAGATTGGTGGAGGCACCTGGCTCGGCAGGTGAATGAGCTGCAAGGCCTGCCGCACACTCAGCTGAAGATCCACCTTGAGCTGTCACTCATAGACGCTATACTAGACCCAGGTTCTATAGACATCATCCTGAAGATGACAAAGAACCAGTATCGCCGAAGACTGCACATGTCTCAGGAACAGGTCAGTCACGTATGCCACCCGCTGCAGGATTTGGTGCCACGGGGACATGGAGGGCATCCACTGCCAATGGCCATTTTTGTGACTATGGTACTCAATCTTTACACCAGTGGCTCCTTCCAATGCTCCACAGGTGACCTGTGTGGGATCTCACACACCTCCAAGTGTATCCAGGAGGCCATGGACATCAACTTTGCGAAGGCACAGAACTTTATGCATTTTGCCCGGGATCAGGGAAGCCAGGAAGTAAGAGTGCAGGGACTTGAGCAGATCTCAGCTTTTCCACAGATGCAGGGTGCCATCGACTGCACTCATGTGGTGCTTAGATCTTGGTGGTAACAAGCAGTCAACTATGTCAACTGCAAGTTCTTCCACTCGCTGAATGTTCAGCTGGTGTGGGATCACCACAAACACATCCTACAGACCTTCGCAAGATTCCCTGGAAGCATCCAAGACTTCTACACCCTTAGCTGGTCTCAGATCCCTGACATTTTCCAGGGTATACAGAAGATGCAGCGTTGGCTCCTCGGGGACAAGGGCAACCCACAGTGGACGTGGCTGATGACAGCTGTACAACTGCCTCAGACTGCAGCAAAATGATGGTATAACAAGGCGCCTGCTGCGACCCAGACTTTGACGGAGCAAATGATAGACATTTGCAAATGAGGTTCTGGTGCCTTGGCAGATCCAGCAGAGCACTGCAATACAGTCCACCGAGGATATCGCGCTGAAGCCTGTCAAAGGATCAGTGTATTTAATGTTTCACGGCTGTGTCTCCATAATATGACCCTGCTTGTAGAGTACAATTGAGCTGCCCTCAGCCAGACAGAAGTCAGACATTCACAGAGGCAGTGTGAAGATCAATGGAGTGTCCTCACTGCATGTCATCATCATCCTCCTGGAATCTAGCAACTATTAGGCCCTCCATTGTATCTTCATGACAAGACCATTCGCCTGCTGCACACTTCACAACCTGGCACTGCAAAGGGGGGAGAATCTGGCCAAAGAAGAGATGGAGGAGCTGCAAGTGTCTTCCACTGAGGAGGACGTCAAAGGGGATGATGTTGATAAGGTCCTCGAAGGCGACGATGACGGCAATGAGGCCATCGCATTGATCAGATGAGAGGCCCTCATAGCTGCAAGGTTTGTGGAGGATCGTGACGAGGTGTAGTAAGGACAGTCCTGACATCCTCACCTTGCATCTGTGAACATTTGATTCCTGTGTGGCTGATGGCAGCGCACATACACTCAGTGCTCAGGCTCATGTCATGGAGACTCAATGGAGGGCCTAATAGTTGCTAGATTCCAGGAGGATGATGATGACATGCAGTGAGGACACTCCATTAATCTTCACATTGCCTCTTTGAATGTCTGACTCCTGTCTGGCTGAGGGCAGCTCACTTGTGCTATACGAGAGGGATCATATCATAAAGATACAGCCATGAAACTTTAAATGTACCTGATTCTTTGACAGCCTTCAGCACCTCATCCCTTCGGGAGCACAGCCTCACATTCTGGCAGCAATGACAAGCACCATTGATGTGCAGGCATCACTAATGTGTCCAGTGAATTTGAAGCTGGACCATCATTTTGATCTGAAGGTTACATGCTGCATAGGGAAGACGCCCTGGACTAAGAAACCGACCTTTATCTTCTGACACGAGTGACACGAACACTGCTCATCAGAACAAGGAGCCATAGGCAAGGAGACATTCTTGGGAGTTTATTTACAATAGTGAATATTATGTACAAGTGACTAACACCCATGCCCAGGCTGTGCAATTACATCTTCTAAACCTTCCTAACCTTGCCGCTACGTCTTGGTACTCCCTGGACATCCAAGCAGAAGTGGAGACAGCCAATTGACTGCTATGCCCTGTTTGTGATGACCTTGGCAAACGTCCTCTGGAGGGCCAAGATCTGAAGGTTACTAATCTGCTTTCAGGGTCCTGCTGTGTGGCAGTGGCACCCTCTTCAGCCTGTGGAGCTGGAGCTGCTGATATCACAGAAAGAGGAGATTCAGAAGGGCTGGACAGTCCGAGAGGCACCTCAGTGGATGGCCCTGAGATGTGCACCTGCTGATCCTCCTCCCTATGGTTGCCTGACTCCTTGAAGAGAAGGGGAAGCTGGAGTGAGATGGAACTGCCCGCCCGCTGTCATGTTGACACTGTTGGAGGCCAACTATGGCATCAGTGATAGAGTTCAGCCCACGCAGAAGTGCAGGACCAATGTCCTGGACCAAGGTCTCCATGGCAGCCACCATCCTACCGGTGTTGACCTTGGTGCATTGGCATGCAGGTGCTATCGCCTCAGCCTGAAGGCGGACAGACTCCTCCATCATGCCTTGCAATCTGAGGGCTGCAGCAGACATCCCTTGCTCATGTTCCTGAGCTTACCCTTGCAGCTCCAGCAACTGAGGTATGACCGAGTCCAAAGGCTCCTCTTCTGACTTGGACTCAACAGATTTCTGGCCTCCAGCAGTCCTCCAAGTGTCAGAGACCTGGAAAATCCCTGTGCCACCTGCTGTGGATCAGACAGTACGATGTGCTCACCAGATTGTGACCCCGAGGCTTATCTAGAACTAGGCCCACTGAAGTGTGTGCCTCTGCACTGGTGGAGGGCATGGGTGAGTGCTGTAATGGATCTTCACTGAGGATATCTGCAGATTCTTCTTCCAAGGTGTCTTCAGGGCTTGAGTCAAGGACCTGGCTCATGGACCCCCTAGGCTGCTTCCCAGATGTGCCTGCCAAAGCAAGGAGAGATTATTACCATATGGCAGGGGACTGTGGAACAGGGGAACTCACTCACAGCATGGCTGTCTGATGGATATTGCACTGCCGGATCCTCACCTGGTTGAACACAGCGGACCTCACCATCAGCACAGGATCATCGCCGGCCAGCTGGGTCACTATTTTCAAAGTCTGTGAGCACTTTGATTTCAGACATTCCTCCAACAGTCTGCGACCTCTCCCTCTTGTTGTGTGCCAGGTTGTCCTGCATGAATAGAGATGGAGAGAGCGTAAGCAGGATGCCTGCCAGGCCAGATGAGAAGGACGCCTGGCATGTGTGGTCTATGGACCGCATGCAGCCCATCAGGATTCTGAGTGTGGCCCGCAAGACATTTTGTTGACTGTTGCCCATGCGTAGGTTTGCCAGATTCTGTTGGTTTCCGTCCATGTAGTTTCTTTTCCTACGGGTATTACTTAAGTGATATGCACACCAAGCAAAGGCATGTGAAGTGAGCTGCGTGCTGATTGCACATAACATTGACTGTGAGAGCTGTGCGCTCCCTCTGCATCCAATCAAAGCATTGCTATGCTTTAATCACCACACCCTACAAATTCTAGGTACACAAGCTCAGTTAGAAAGATTATCCTGTCCCGGAAGACGGTCTTGGTTACGACGTCAGCGGACGTGGGAGGTTGCACTTTTTTATGTTACTTTTGCTGGTATTTAAATTTACCACTAATTACATAATGGATCGCTTTTTGTTGAAGTGGCGTGATAAAGAAGGAGAATTAAGTGCAAAACCAAAAATTACAGAGGAAGAAGTAGCCAAAAAGAGGGCAGAATGGTAAAAGAGAGCGGCAGCTGGATTGCTTAGGTATTGAACATAAAGGGAGACCATTTTGCTTAATTTGCAATGAGGTGACATCAGTTACAAAAAAATACAATGTTGAGAGACATTATGAAACTTTCCATTCCTCTCATGTAGTAAAGTTTCCAGCAGGTTCTGCCCAATGTGCTCGACAGCTTCCAAATCTGAAGGGAGTCGTGGAAACACAGAAGCAGGTACTTAGACAAGCATTAAATGAGTGTGACACAGTGACTTTGGCTAGCTTTCATATTGCTTGGTTACTTGAAAGAATGGAAAGCCATTGTCAGATGGTGAATTACTGAAACAATGCATCGTCGAATCTTCAGATATTTTATTTGAAGGGTTTAAAAACCAAGATAAAATGATCAAATGTGTTAAATGTCTGCAACTCAGCAGGCGTACTATAAGTCACAGAGTGCAATATGAAGCTACCGATGTGGCAGAGTAGCTTTTCAGAACTGTACATTCCAGTCAGTCTGTCAGTATAGCGCTCAACGAATGCAAAAATATTAGCGACATTGTTCAGCTCTGTACGTAGGTTTTGTTGCGATCTGAACGTGACAGTAGAATTTTTAGATCTCTTGGGAATACACAAGTGAGCACAGGGCTTAGAATTTTTCGAGGTGTTTACTGATTGTTTCATTGAGCAGTCTGTGAGGCAAGAGGTATAGTTGGTGAGATATGGTTTGCAAAGGTGAACTTAATGATCTGACCATTCCTGTAAGGCCATTGAACTTTTTGGATGTACTGCATCCAGGTCCTTAGGACTAGACTTATGTCATTGACTGCCACAGCTACCTACTCCCACTGCCACAAGGTATGTCTTAAAGGTTTTCTGCGCCCTTGTGGACAAGGTCTCCTTTCCACCTGTCCACTTCCTTCACCAAGGCAGTCAGTGCAGCATCAGTTAACCTTGGAGGATGCTCTTTTCCCTATTGTACCATTATTCAGTTTGTTTCTTGCTCACACGCTTTTCTACAACCAGTTCCTGTACCTGTTTTAGCCAGAATGCACCTTCCCTTTCAGAGGTGCAAATGGGTTTAAGTAGCACAGGCCAGCTTTAAGTGATGGTAGCATCATACTAACTTGGACCACCTGCTGCAGTGTGCGACCACTGGCTGCATGCATAATCATGCAAATCAGCAGTCAGCTCAAAGGTTATTTGCTGGCCTACATCAGAAGCAACAGACACAGGTTAATTACTCATTGTGATTCGCATGCCAGTTTTCAGGCTCTGTCTAATTTCACAACCTTTAGGTTCAAATGCCATTATGGTTAATTGTAAATTGAATACAATAAAAATGGTAATTTGTGGCCTAGCACGAGAAAAAAACAAGATCAAGAAAACTGCTAGTTTGTCATATAAAAAACAACTGGTTCACTCAGCCTTAAGGGAAAGGACCTGCCACTTCTACTCAGTCTGACCTACATGTGATACATGATTTCTGTCTCACATGACATGCTTGACTTTTAATGCCCTCAGTTGTCAGGGCAACTAGGATTGGACAATAATTGTGGCCTTATCATATGCATCCCAGGAATGAATAAATAAACAAACCTTACTTCTACTGATGCTTATTTAGTTCCTCTGTCTTGATCTTCCAAAGTATTTTTTGATAAGTAATGATAGATTCTACACTTTACTGAGCTCAGATAATAAAATTGAAGGAATCAAGCTGACCTTTTTAATGGAGTGGTTATTGTAGCTACATTTTGTTGCCAAAAGCATTGCACTTAAACAAAGAGAGAGAGAGAAAATCAGCAACAAGGAAACAGCAATACATCTTAATAGCTCTTGGCCAGACCCCAGTGGCTCAGTGCGTTTATCTACTGATCGATACAGACCATGAGGTCCCTGATTTGTGCTGAGATTGTTGTTGGGAAATGGGAAACCTATAGGGTGCTATATAATTGTCCTCAGAATCATTTCATTCAGGACGGGGGAATTGGTTAGTGTTATCAGTGGCCCAAACTGGAAGTAATTCTTTGTGGATGTTAATTGAGGACAGGATTAGCTATAATATTCGTTATGATTGACTAGCTTGTTGATGTCCTTTGTTGGGACTTAAACATAGAAATGGACACTTTGGAAAATGGCAGTGGATGCTGGGATGGCGGGTGATGGATGGTGGGAGTCGGTGCTGGTGCTCATGGATCTTTCAGTGATGTCCCTGAGAAAGGAAAATTTGCAGGAAAATCAAACTAAGAAGTAACAGCATCTTCCTGCAGTATAATTTGAAACCAGAAAGAAGTTCTTAATTCTTTGAAAATCCTTCATGATTGCTTGAGCTAATAGGCTTAAAATAACATATAGAACATTGCTGCTTCACAGTAAAACATCAGGAGAAAACAGCTTCTAATAATCTCTAGTGATCTTTAAGGCATCCAAAGCTCCAGCTCATTATAACTTGGCACTTTAAAAAGTAAGTAGGATAAATTTAATAGATCATAGACTTTATATTTAGATTGGTTCTTTGACAATTTAACTTGAAATCCATTTGTTGAGTAGGAATATTAGACTGAGGAATTTAAGAAAAAAAAGCATTTTACAGATCATTTCTCTTAACTTAATATTTTCTTTTCAAAAGTAGAAAAATCAAATTAACCAGTCTCAGCCAAATTTATGTCAATAATTCATGACAAATATATTTTTTCCTCCAAATTTTAATTCGGGAGCCAGGATTAATGGGATTTTGGTCCAGCATGCATAGCAGCCAATCTAATGCTATCTGGACAAATTAGCCTGAAAGCACGTTATGTTACAAGAGTCATTTTTCACCCTGCAGAGTCCTGAAGCTTCCTATTACCTACCATCTCCAAGGTCAAATTATTCCTGGTTTGAAATACCATAGTTTAGATTTCTCTTTGCACTTAATTGGTACAAGTTTACTCATGCTCCCACTCTTAAGGCTTTATATAGTCAGTAAATGCAAATAATTTTTGAAATAAATTTCCTTTGAGTGTTCTTTCCACACCGGTCCTATCACAGACTCTTAACACCTTTTTTTCCACTGTTCCATCAGTCCCAGATAATATTTTACAGTAAGACTTTCCTCTTAATTTTAAATGTTAGTCTTATTATAAATACAGTTTTTATGAGAAATAAAAGCCTTGAAATGAGTATGAGTAATTAATACACACAAAAGCTCCTATGAATTCCATCTCTCTCTACTATTTGAGCACTGATAATCCATGCAAAATGAACAGGCTAGTGCCTCAATTAAATAGCAGATAGACGAATTTGATAATGTTCATCATCTGTACTTTTGATAAACATAGTCACAACCATTCCCAGGCTTTAGTCCTAACTAGCAGATTTTCTCTGAAGAGTTGACAGTAAATCAGATAAAACTTTATTTTTGACACCAGACAGGCAATTTTTCTGGCCCTTCCACCTGGAAACTGAGCATTCCTATACGACTAGGGTCAGAAAAAGGAGCAAGACCCATTTTGCAAATTCTGTGCCCTTTTAGTGCGGAAGGAGGAGGAGAAGCAGGACAACTAGGTACTACCCTGTGGAAAGGCTGTACAGACCTAGGACATCCTACTACAATATGTCGATAAACCAGTGCTGAAAGTGACTGAAGCTAAGCCGTGAGGTAGTGACAGACAAATGTCACATGGTCCGGTAGCAACTCGAGCCACAATCCATCGACCCCAATTCCCTGCCAGTGGTTGTGAAGGTAACTATCGCTCTCAACTTCTGTGCCTCAGGATCTTTGTAGGAATTATCAGTTGACCCCTCTGGTATATCCCATTCAGCAGAACACAGCAGCATTAAGGCTGTAACCCATGACCATATGGGGCAGTATATTAATTTCCCTACAGACTTGAAATCTCAGATACAGAGAACCATGGCCTTTGCCCAAATAGCAAACCTCCCTCAGGTGCAGGGTGTTATTGATTGCACCCATGCTGCCATAACGGCCGCAACTCAACATGCAGACACCTTTTTCAACCAGCAGCCCTTCCACTCAATAAATTATGTACAGGTGGTTTGTAACCACCACATGGTCTTCCTTCATGTACGTGCAAGGCAGCTGCCATGACTCATTCATACAAAAGAGTTCCCAACCCACTCAGCTATTTCAGCCACCAATACAGATCTGTGTTTGGCTTTTAGGGGGCAAGGGCTATGCCTTAAGAACTTGGCTAATGACCCTTTTTAGGAGCCCACAAACAGGCGGAGTACAACTACAACAGCAGCTATATCAGCACCAGGGGTATCATCAAACAGGCAATTGGCATTTGAAAGATGTGCTTCAGGTGTCTCAATCGCTCAGGTGAAGCTCTGCAATCTGCCCAGCAAGGGTATCAAGAATAGTACTGGTGTGTTATATTCTGCACATCATTGCATAGTGGAGTGGCATACAAATTGATGATGACAACGCTATGGGCTCTGCTGAGGATGAGGAAGAGGAGGAAGCCCCCGTCCATTCAGAAGATTCCTAAACAGATGAGGTCAAGGAAGCCACCAATGGCAGAGCATGGCTATGTAGTGCAAGAGGATATCATAGTTCAACTGATCCTTGTGCAAAATAAATACTCATAACAACCCCTGACATCACAATTGCCATCAGCCACTGACATACTTTTATCGAAAGAACCTTGTACATTGACCCCACAATTACTCAAGGAATTGACCAACCTACACAAGGGAGAGAATCTTTTTGGGTCCCTATGACATGAAAAGAAACCCAACACTGTATGTACCAAATCTTTATTCTTTTTGCTATTTTAAAATGGACTTTCTGCTGAACCAAAAAAGATCGCTGCTACAAGGTGCATGACCACAGGTTTGGCCCTTTGTTCTGGGAGCTACCACCAGCAATTACAAGAACAAAAAAAAAATTCCTCTCTCAGCCTGTGGAATCTCACACCTCATGGTACAGGCCCTTTGTATTCATGAAACCAGGTAACTCGTAGATCAAAATTCATTGGGCAAATTTTTTAGCTCACTGGACGAGCGCACACCTGACCTGCTCAAGCATAAATGATGTGTGTTGACGTCAGGTGAGCTGCCACTCACGTTTCGCCCTGTGTGGGCCTTAATTGGCCTACCAGCATGAAATCGCCTTCTGGCCTCAATCAAAAGCGACGGTCGGCTTCCATGCCACCCCCACTGAGCCGCCTGACAAGGGCAAGATTCTGCCCATTATGCCTGCAGGGCTGCTAACAGACTCATCTCACACCTGGGACTGTTCAGGTCCATTCCAAAAGGGAATCATTGAGGGGACAGAAGGTTATCATTTGCAGGGTGTCTGCCTAGACAAAGGCTTCCTGACACAAAGCAATCAATATGGATGGCAACTCTTTCAGCAGCTAATAACTGGGACCTTATTAGTCCTGAAATCAAACCCAGTTCCAGATGCTGGATAAACATCCCTTTTGAAATCATTGTAGAGAAAGAAGGTCACGACTCGAGTGACCATTTTGAAATCTTTATATTCCTTTGAGAATTGAGAAATCCTCAGACCGCTGTTATAATATCAACTGGAAAGGACTCCAGCAGTCCGGCTGAGCAAAAAGCCAGTTACCATCTCTCAAATCCTTGAAGACTGTTTGATTTTAAAAGTGTCTGATCAATGCCTGCCATGTGGTCTAAGCACAGAAACCCCATTGTTCTGAGGCATCATTCATTTAAAGGACCTTTATGTTGCCATCTCCCACCAGAAACTGATCAGGGCTGAACTCCACCACAAATACTCACTGGACTTTGACTTATTGGACTCTGGAAATCAAGTGAGCTAATATTCATTTATGTGGTTCTTGTACTGTTATTATCCATAGTTGTGAAACTCTTTTTTTCTATCCCCCCCCCCCCACTCCTTCCCCACCTCTGCCACATTACTGTGTATGTGTTTGCGTGTGCAAACCTAGAATGCAACTGCAGTCAGAGAAGTGGGCACAGCAGACGACCAATATTACCTGCACAATACATGGCCCACTGAGCTGTGATGCCTAAACCTAGGCAATGTGTAGCACTGCACTGCTGATGAATGCCTTGCATCCAGCACTCATGCATGAGATCCACCTACTGCCCAGCATCTGTTCATTAGAGCTTGATTATTGAGCCTCCCTTAAAATCAAGCTTGGATGGAGAATGAAAGATAAAAGGAGCATTTCATAGTTTGAGCTTTTCAACTCTGGAATCTTGAGTGATACAGCAGAGAAGGAAGAAGCCCTACAAAGCATCACAAATCAGCTGACAAATTTAATCCTGCCGATGGCACGTCGAGATGGACCTCAATATGCCACCCTCATTGTTACTCATAAGAACCATCTTCTTAATTTTCCCAATCTTTTTGAGCTCTCTAGTGTACAAACACATACCGGGTCATGTACAATTGTAAGTAAATATATTAAAAAAGTGCTCAAATGTGCTATATACAATGTGAAAAGTATAACCGCAGTGTACCCACTAGTGCTCTAGGTGAGATGTCACCTTACACTCTGGCACACTCCTACAAAGTGTCTCCAGTGTTGCCTTGAAAGAGGTAGAAGCAGGCTGCTCATTTCTCTGTCAACATGGCATTGAGGAGTGTGGTGGCCTGCCTCATTGTGCAGGCACCAGTTAGGGACCTACTTTTGACTGTGGCCTCTGCATCTCTGTATGGGCAGTTGGCACATTTGCAGCAGATGAGGGCTCTGGTGGAGGGGTTGGGGAGGTGGAGGAAGATGAGGGTGTTGAGAAGCTCGCGGTACCTCCACCCTCCTCAGTGACCTGCACAGCCCTGGATTGGCCATCAGATGGGGTTGATGGAGCTGGCTGCTGGTGCGCAAGTCATCCAATCACTGTGCCAGTATGGCTGTCTTGTTCAGGGTACACAGCTCCTCTTGTATACCATGGATGTCAGTGCTCATGCTAATGACGGAGGCTTGCACTCTTTCCTGGCCATGATGCTGCTCTTGCACCCACTCCAAGTGTTGCTGCATGTATCTCTCCATGAGATTGGCCAATCTCTCGTGATCAGAGCTCAAGCGGTTGAGTCCCTGGGGTAATGTGGAGCTCATGACAACAATGGACTCCTCAATTCGCAGTCCTAGAGCTCCTGCTTAGAGTTCCTACTTAGTCTGCCCCGACTGGTATTTTAGCCCACCCATCCCCACCCATCCCTACCCCAAGGACGGACATTTTGAGGTCGGGCTCTTAGAACCGGGTATTCTCCCTTCTCTGCGCACCTGACTAGGGAGCGAAAATCTGGGCCTAGGTGTGGATTTTCTTCCTGCAAGTAGCTAACAGTTTGAGACCTGCATCTACTGCAGTGCAACTGCCTCACAGAACCTCATGCATCCTTACGTTTTGCAAATTTAAATAATTCTTGACCCATAATCCCTTGGTTCCAGGCCTGTGTTAAGCCAGATGTTGTTTCTTTAGACCACCTATGTACATATAGTCCCCTATGTGACTAATCACATGAGCATAGTTTTAGTTGTTGGAGTCACCTTTGATCCTAATGATGCCAAAATTAGACTGTATGGAGCTGATAGTTAGTACTTCCAAAATGACATCTGTGCCAAACGCTCACACTACTGCACTACTGGTGCAAATCATGTCAAACATCAACTTGGTGAAGGTGCTGCTGCATGTGGCTCTGATCTCAAGTGTCCCAATCAGACAACTTGCTCCCAGTCATGGGTTCTATAGTTGCCATCCCACTTGGGCTGTAGCATGAGAGGTTGACGGAGCAGAGGCAGCAAAGAAGAGGACAAGGGAAGAAGTGGAGAGGAGAAGAGCTCTTAGTTGGAAGCCTTATCACCTAGGGTCTCCCAAGAGCATTTTTCTTACTTCAACATAAGCACATTCTGTGCATCATCTGCATTTTACAGAGGAGGTGCTAACAGACTTTTTCCATCTCCTCCAACCACATCTGGAGCCACAGAACAGGACAAGGACAGCACTGCCAGTGGCTCTGAACTTCTCTACATCAGGATCCTTCTAGGTTGGAGCAGGTAGCATCAAAACATCTCCAAGTTCACAGGCAACTGGAGCTTTTTATGCCAAGAGAGGGGAGTTCATTGTATTCTCTCTGACCAGAGAGAAGAAGGGTGGCTGCTGAGCAACAAGGGTTATTGGCTTTACACTTAGCTCATGATCTACCACAAAAGTAAACCAAACGCTCATGGCCAGCAACATCACAGAGCAGACCTGGACTATTCTGGAGGTATCATGTAGTACTTGCCAGAACGTGTGGCACAATTCATGGTGGTCTGCTGTATCTTCAACGTTGTGGCCATCGTAAGGACACAGCACTTGCCACCAAGTATATGGTGAGAATCTCAGGAGTAGAAGGAGGAAAATAAGGAAGAGATTGAGGAACAGAAGAAAGCAAGGAGGCAACCAGCACATCTAGGTTCCAGCTAAGCTGACCATGATCACCGCATTCATCAAGAACACCTTTAAAGTAATTAAATGTTCCAGCGTTCCTCACAGGAGGATTACAAAAATTAATTCAACTATAGTTTCACATAACACAAACACAATTCCCCAATTCTGCAGGAGGCACACACATTGCCATCCGTCTGTGATGCACCATCAAAATTTCCTCTTGGCCACAGGATTGAAATAAAAGCCAGCACAAAACAATGATTCCAAGCCAAATTTATTCACTATTCAATATTCCTTATAAAAGTTAACATATTACCCTTTGCATTTTCTTAGTGGCTGTCCTGGGAGTGCCTTTCCTGGCTACCCCGATGAGGGGAAAATCCTCCTTTTGTTATTTCACCCCATAGGTGCAGCCATTAGCTCTGAGAGACCAGTGATAACCTCCGAGGCTTCCCACAGCCTCAGAGGGTGTAACATCACATCCTTGCTCCATACCTAGCACCAACACAGACACACTCAGCTCAGTGGGCATGCACGAGTCAGCTCAAATGGATCCATGCACTGGTGTTGGCACATCACAGTCTCCAACTGCTGGTCTTGTGACTGAGATAATACAGGCCTCTGGCAATTGGAGAAGTGTTGGTGGTGACTAAGATGTGGATCCCTAGGCTGATGGTGAGCCTCTGGAGTCGTCCGTCAGGCAGCAGATGCTGGATATATAGCATGGGGAATGTGGAGAGGTGTGCTGAGATCACTGTCATGAAAATATAATAACTGTCAATGTTATTGTGATTTATTGTAAAGGTAGGTTAATAGTGGGGTTTGAATTAGTTTCACTGTGTGAGGTTGTGTGTGTGGGTTTTAATTGAATTGCAGACAGCTTATCTGGAGCTTTTGAGTTATCAAAAGAGAAGCTAGGGATGATATGCTAAATATGTAAACATGGCTGAAGTTTTAGAATGTGAGGTGTGAATAACACTTGCATTTTTAGATAAACCAGTGTCGTGAATTTCAAAGAGATGGCAAGGTGTCATTGCTAGCTAACAGAGGCTAAGCCAAACAGTGTTTTTATTTTCCTCAAAGATTACTGATAATATGAGTACTGTGGAAGATTTATATTATGGAAAAAGTAAAGTTGCAAAGACATGTTGGGACAATGGAATTTACATTAAAAAGGGAAAAACCTGTAAAAAGTAGATGAGGTTTTGTGAAAGGAGAAGGCATTTTAAGATCTAACAAGCATGAAAATCCTTCAACTTCAATGCATCAAGCTGCTGTCTACAGGAACCAAAGCTAAGAAAAACTCATTATGAATATCCCTGTCCAGGGTATTGTGTGCTTTGCCTGGGTCTGTTGAAATCTGTCTTGTTTTACTATTGCCTTAACAGAGGTAAAACTGGGAGCTAGATTAATTAGGAGATTTAGGGGTTATTATAGTAGTAACTTGTAGACCTATGTATGTGCTTAAAAACCTTTTCTTTTATTAATAAATGTTTAATTTAGTATTGTTAAAAAAAAACCTCTAAGTCTCGGTGGGCTCATTAATACTGAATTCAAGGTACGCATCTCAAAATAAAATATAAATGGCAAAGCAGTTGTGGCACCTGTTTCAAGTTTCCCTCTGGGATTTGAGCAGCTCAGCATTTACCATCCACTGTGCCATAACAATCACCCATCCTTCAGAATGCATTGTTTCCTCCATCGAGAGACTGGTGGCTGTCATGAAGGACCAAATCCAGCAGCCCACTGATGGGAGACTGGTTGTGCATTTTGACTTACATTCCAGTGCCTTGTTTCTGAGCTCTGAAGCCCAGAGCCAAAGTGAGAGGGAGATGTGATGCCAGGAGTCACCACCAGGTCCTGGTTCCCCTCAGGACAGCAGGGAGGGACATGTGGACCACAAAGCAACAGATGAGCAGATGCTGTTGCCATCAGAAGCACCTCTCAGGGTGCTTCTCATGGGGACAGTCATTCCTCTGTTCCTCTGTCTTGGCCCAAATACCTCAGAGTGCCATGGAGAAAGATGAGCCTCCTGCCACCCTGCAGGAAACTCCCACCATGCAGGGGCTCTCACGGCCTCAGGCAATCAGAGGACACCCAAAAAAGTCATCCCAGGCAAAGGCATAAGCATAAGCCTGTCTCCAGAACAGCTGGTGGGAAGTGGGGAGCACTATGTTGAAGCACCTGGAAAAGATTTAAGAAAACACCTCATTAGTCATACATGGGTCCATCAGGCGGGCTCGGCAGGGGTGGGCGGGGGCGGTTGGGAAGCTGACTGCTGCCTGCGATCAGGGCCGGACAACAATTTGATGCTGGGCGGGCCAATTAAGGCCCGCCCAGCGTGACATGAGAGCGGCAGCACTCAGCACTGCCTGTGTGGGGTGGGGGGAGGAGGGTGAGCGCGAACTTCACACATGCTCACGGTGCACGTTGGAAAGCTCCCTGAGGCACAAAGCTGCCTCAGAGAGATGAACATTTTTCAAAATAAAAAATAAAGATATTAAAAATGTTGTAAAGCATGTCCCCTCCTGTTACCCCTGGTTCTGGACTCCTGCGCCATCGGGAACATCCATCCTGCATCTACCATGTCTAGTCCTGTATGAATTTTATATGTTTCTATGAGATCCCCCCTCATTCTTCTGAACTCCAGCGAATATAATCCTAATCCTCATAACAGTCCCACCATCCCAGGAATCAGTCTGGTAAACCTTCGCTGCACTCCCTCTATAGCAAGTACATCCTTCCTCAGATAAGGAGACCAAAACTGCACACAATATTCCAGGTATGGTCTCACCAAGGCCCTATATAATTGCAGTAAAACATCCCTGCCCCTGGACTCGAATCCTCTCGCTATGAAAGCCAACATACCATTTGCCTTCTTTACCGCCTGCTGTACCTGCATGCTTACCTTCAGTGACTGGTGTACAAGGGCACCCAGGTCTCATTGCACATTCCCCTCTCTTAATTTATAGCCATTCAGATAATAATCTGTCTTCCTGTTTTTGCTACCAAAATGGATAACCTCACATTTATCGACATTATACTGCATCTGCCCACTCACTCAGCTTGTCCAAATCACACCGAGGCAAATCTGCATCCTCCTCACAGCTCACCCTCCCTCCCAGCTTTGTATCATCTGCAAATTTGGAGATATTAAATCTGGTTCCCTCATTTAAATCACTCATATAAATTGTGAATAGCTGGGGTCCCAGCACCGATCCCTGCAGTACCGTACTCGTCACTACCTGCTATTCGGAAAAAGACCCGTTTATTCCTACTCTTTGTTTCTTGTCTGCCAACCAGTTTCCTATCCATCTCAATACACTACCCCCAATTCCATACGCTTTAATTTTCCAGGCTAATCTCTTATGTGGGACTTTATCGAAAGCCTTCTGTAAGTCCAAATAAACCACATCCACTAGCTCCCCCTCATCAATTCTACTAGCTACTTTTTTTGAAAAATTCCAGTAGATTTCCTTGTCGTAAATCCATGCTGACTCTGTCAAATTCTGCCACTGTTTTCCAAGTGTTAAATATTTTATAACAGACTCTAGAATTTTTCCCACTACCGACGTCAGGCTGACTGGTCTATAATCCCCTGTTTACTCTCTACCTCCCTTTTTAAATAGTGGAGTTACATTAGCCACCCTCCAATATGTAGGAACTGTTCCAGAGTCTATTAAAACTCAGAAGATAATCACCAATACATCCACTATTTCTAGGGCCACTTCCTTAAGGACTCTGGGATGTAGATTATCAGGCCCTGGCGATTTATCAGCCTTTAATCCCATCAATTTCTCCAACACCATTTCCCTACTAATACTGATATCTTTCAGTACCTCCCTTTCACTAAATCCTGTGCTCCCCAACATTTCTTGTATGTTATTTGTGTCCTCCTTTGTGAAGACAGAATCAAAGTAAGTAATTAGTTGGTCAGCCATTTCTTTATTCCCCATTATAAATTCCCCTATTTCTGACTTTAAGAGACCTGCATTTGTCTTCACCAATCTTTTTCTCTTCACATACCTATAGAAACTTTTGCAGTTTTTATGTTCCCCGCAAGCTTACTCTCATACTTTATTTTCCCCTTCTTAATCAATCCCTTGGTCCTCCTTTGCTGAATTCTAAAGTGCTCCCAATCATCAGGTCTGTTGTTTTTTCTGGCCAATTTGTATGCCTCTTCCTTGGACCTAATACTTTCTGTAATTTCCCTTGTAAGCCATGGTTTGGCCACCTTTCCTGTTTTACTTTTGCCCCATTCAGGAATAAACAATTGTAGCAGTTCACCCATGTGCTCTTTGAATGTTTGCCATTGCCTATCCACCGTCATCCTTTTAAGTAACGTTTCCCAATCCATCATAGCCAACTCGCGCCTCATACCATTGTAGTTTCCTTTATTAAGATTCAGGACCCTAGTCTCAGAATCAACTACATCACTCTCCATCTTGATGAAGAATTTTATCATATTATGGTCGCTCATCCCCAAGGGGCCTCGTACAACTAGATTCCCAATTATTCCCTTCTCATTACATATTACCCAGTTTAGGATGGCCTGATCTCTAGTTGGTTCCTCAATGTATTGGTCCAGAAAACCATCCCGTATACATTCCAGGAATTCCTCCTCTATGATATTGTTACTAATTTGATTTGCCCAATCTTTATGCAGATTAAAGTCACCCATAATTACAGATGTTCCTTTATTGTATGCATCTCTAATTTCCTGTTTAATGCCATTCCCAACATCACCTCTACAGTTTGGGGGTCTATGTACAACCCCACTATTCCCCTTACTATCGAGTTTCCTATTCCCCTTTTTCCTCCTCCGCCCCCCCCCCAACTCCCTCTGCAGCTGAGCCACTCACAGTGCCATGAGCGTGGCTGCTCTCCCCAGAGGAACCGTCACTCTCACCGTTTTCCAACACAGAAAAATGGTTCTCGAGCGAGATGCACCCTGGGGATTTCCTGACTACCTGCCTGACACCTATCTTCTGCCTGATGATCACCCATTCCCTCTCTTTCTGCACTTCCATAAACTGTGGGGTGATTACATCTAAAAATGTGCTCTCCTCGAAACTCTCAGCTTTGCGGTTGCACCCCAGTGCTTTCAGCTGCTGCTCAAACTCTGAAACTTGGAGTTCAAGTAGCAGCAGTTGGTGGCACTTCCTGCACACGTGGTCGGTCAGAGCACAAGGAGCATCTAGGAATTCACACATGTTAGAGGCAGTACATAATATGGGACTGAGCGGCCCTGCCATGCCTCTAGTTGAGAGAAAATGTAACCTTACTTTAAGTCAAATACAGTAAAAAAAAGTTAAATTATTTATGCACTTTAAATAAAAACTAGAACTCCTACCTTTCCTTAGCTTAATCTATTTTAAACTGGAGAAAAACTGGAAAAAAAACCTGGAGAAAAACACAACCACTACTCACCAATCAGGTCTCACCTCTGTGCTGACATCACTATTTGAAGCTTCCCCACACTCACGCTGGTTCTGATCTCTCTGCCGCTCTCTCGTGCTGTCTTGTGATGTCACTCTTGTTATTTTCAACAAGAACTGACAGCAGGACACTCTTCCCAGACTGCTTCACCATGACACTGACTGCAGGACATTCTTCCCAGACTGCTTCACCGGAACACTGACTGCAGGACATTTTTCCCAGACTGCTTCACCACGATGCTGACTGCAGGACACTCTTCCCAGACTGCTTCACCACGATGCTGACTGCAGGACACTTTATTTGGCAAGTTTAGAAGGTGGTGGTGGGCGTTGGAATCTCACTTTGAACAAGCCAGCTTCCAGAACTCTGGACATATTAATTTAGTATGAGTGAGGGGTATTGTGACAATACCCACAGGGTAAAATTGGCATTAGACCTGATTAAAATAAAAATTACATGCTAATGAGTACAGTGTGTGCCTGTGACGTTGTTTAATTCAGTTAAAATCGCACATCATAAAATATGAGATGCAGCAAATCATGAGTAACTTTGGAAGCTTGGTTTTCCATATCACACCTGAGAACAACAAAACTTTAAATGCTTTCATGATACTGCAATTTGTAATTTACTTTACATGCTGAAAAATCCCTTACAATTTCTGCTTTATTAAAGTAGAGAAGAATGTGAATATTTCTCTATAATTAACAATCCACTAACATTGTTTAAAAAGGGATCAAAGGAAATGCCAAACAATTATAGGCCAGTTAGTTTTACATCGGTGGTGCCCAAATTAGTAGAATCAATCCTGAGAAATAGGATTAACTTTCATGTGGAAAGGCATGGACAAGTCAAGGATGGTCAGCATGGATTTGTTAAAGGAAGGCCTTGGCTCACAAATTTGATTGAATTCTTTGAGGAAGCGATAAGAAGGGTTGATGAAGGTAGTGTAGTAGATGTTGTGTACATGGATTTTAGCAAGGCACTTGGCAAGGTCCCACATGGCAGATTGGTCAGGAAAGTAAACACCCATGGGATTCAGGGTAATGTGGCAAACTGGATAAAAGGTTGGCTTTGTAACAGGAAACAAAGGGTAATGGTCGATGCATGCCCTTGCGAATGGAAAGTTGTCTCAAGTGGTGCTCCTCAGGGATTGGTGTTGGGACCCTTGTTATTTGTGTTATATATTAATGATTTGGACATGAAAGTGGGGGTCACGATTGGGAAATTTGCATATGACACAAAGATTGGCTGAGTAGTGGATAGTGTAGAGGATAGCCATAATCTCCAAAATGATATAGATGAGTTGGTGGAATGGGCGGTAAAGTGGCAGATAGATTTTAACATTGAGAAGTGTGAGGTCATACATTTAGGGAGGTCAAACAGTTACAGGGATTACACAATATATGGGAATATACTAAGAGGCGTAGATGAAGTGAGAGATCTTGGTGTACAAGTACACAGGTTCCTGAGGGCAGCAGTTCAAGTAGACAAGGTTGTAAAGAAGGCATATGGAATGGTCTCCTTTACTGGCAGAGATATAGAATATAAAAGTAAGGATATAATGTTGGAATTGTATACAACACTGGTGAGGCCACAACTGGAGTATTGTGTGCAGTTCTGGTCACCACATTACAGGAAGGATGTAATAGCTCTGGAGAGAGTGCAGATGAGGTTAACAAGAATGTTGCCAGGGTTAGAAAAGTGTAGCTACGAGGAGAGATTGGATAGGTTGGAGTTATTTTCCTTAGAACAAAGAGGTGGCTTGAGTGATGTGTGCAAAATTATGAGGGGAATAGATAAAGTGGACAGGATAAAATTGTTTCCCTTGGTGGAGAATTCTAGAATTGGGGACATAGATTCAAGATAATTGGCAGAAGGTGTAGGGGGGACATGAGGAAGAACTTTTTTACACAGAGGGTAGTGGGTGTCTGGAATTCGCTGTCCAAGTTGGTGGTAGAGGCAGAAACTCTAAACTCTTTTAAAAAGTACCTGAATCTGCACCTTAAATGCTGTAAGATGCAGGGCTATGGGCCAAGTGCAGGAAGGTGGGATTAAAAAGGGCATCTTGGTGTCCTCAGGCTGGCATGGACAAGATGAGCCCAGTGGCCTCCTTCTGTGCTGTAACTTTTCTATGGTTGTATGGTTCTAAAATATTGTTTCCAAATATTACATTTTCCGAAGATGTATGTTTGCACAATTTCACTGGCAAGCCATTAATTGCACAGAAAAAAACAAATGTTCCATTTTTCATTAAGAAAGGAAATTTAACCTCTGGGGAGAGAAAATTGCTCAACTGATCACTTCATGCTTTTATGTGCTTTACGTAGAATTACATTGAATTACATGGAATACACAGCACAGAAACGGACCACTCAGCTAAACCACTCTGTGCTGGCATTTATGCTCCACTTGAGATCCTTCTCAACCTTCCTCAGTAAACTATATTAGGATAAGCCTATATTCCCTTCTCTCTCAAATGATTATCTTGTCTCCCCTTAAATGCACCTATACTCTTTGTCTCAGTTATTCCATGTGGTAGCAAATTCCACATTTTTACCATTCTCTGGGTAAAGAGATTTCTTCTGAATTCCCTAAATAACTTATTGGTTGCTATACTATCTTGATGGCCTCCCATTTTGCTCTCCCTCATAACTGGAAACATTCTGTGTGTACTCTAACAAAGCTTTTCATAATTTTAAACACCACATTTTAGGTGACTCCATGGCCTTTTCTTTTCAAGAGATAAATGACCCAGGCTCTTCATCCTTTCCTAATAGGTAAAAATTCTTTCTTGGGAGATTTTACTTTGTCCCTGAAGTTTCAGGTTGGGAAACATTCAATGCAATCACGAGACCTGTCAGTTTTAGTTGACACTTGTGTTTGACATCACCTTAAGTTATTCCATGGATCTATCTGATCCCTGCCAGTAAATATGACTGTATTTCTTAGTTTAACTCTCGTTAACTCCAGATAGGTGACAGATGGAAATTTATTTTCAATTAAGGTACCATTACAGAATGTCTTAGCATGTATATCTTACCCCACTCCAAAGACTTGAACACAGAATCCAGGCTGATACTTGAGTGCATTGTCGCAGGCGCCACTTTTCAGATGAGATATTAAACTGAAGTGACCCCTTCTGTCCTCTCAGATGGACATACAAGATTCCATGGCACTCTTTGAAAAAGAGTAGAGAGTTCTCTCCAGTGTCGTGGTTAATATTTGTCCCTCAGCCAACAACCCAAAATAAATTAACTAATAATTTATCTTACTGGTCGATGTGGGATGTCACATTGCATACATTGGCAAACAGTTCCCTGCATTGCAATAGTGACAGCACTTCAAAACAATGTACTTAATCAACTGCAAAGCTCTTTGGACATCCTGAGGACCATAAGACCATAAGACATAGGAGCAGAAATTAGGCCAATCAGCCCATCGAGTCTGCTCCGCCATTCAATCATGGCTGATAAGTTTCTCAACCCCATTCTCCCGCCTTCTCCCTGTAACCTTTGATCCCCTTACCAATCAAGAACCTAACTATCTCGGTCTTAAATACACTCAATGACCTGGCCGCCACAGCCTTCTGTGGCAATGAATTCCATAGATTCACCACTCTCCGGCTAAAGAAGTGTCTCCTCATCTCTGTTTTAAAAGGTCTTCCCTTTACTCTGAGGCTGTGCCCTTGGGTCCTAGTCTCCCCTACTAATGGAAACATCTTCCCCACGACCACTCTATCCAGGCCTTTCAGTATTCTGTTAGTTTCAATCAGATCCCCCCTCATCCTTCTAAACTCCATCGAGTATAGACCCAGAGTTTTCAAACGTTCCTCATATGTTAAGCCTTTCGTTCCTGGGATCATTCTCGTGAACCTCCTCTGGACCCTCTCCAGGGCCAGCACATCCTTCCTGAGATATGGGGCCCAAAATTGCTCACAATATTCTAAATGTGGTTTGACCAGAGCCTTATAAAGCCTTAGCAGAACATCCCTGCTTTTATTTTCTAGTCCTCTCGAAATAAATGCCATCATTGCATTTGCCTTCCTAACTACCGACTTAACCTGCAAGTTAACCTTAAGAGAATCCTGAACTAGTACTCCTAAGTCCCTTTGCACTCCAGATTTCTGAATTCTCTCCCCATTTAGAAAATAGTCCATGCCTCTATTCTTCCCACCAAAGTGCATGACCTCATATTTCCCCATGTTGTATTCCATCTGCCTCTTCTTTGCCCATTCTCCTAACCTGTCCAAATCCTTCTGCAGCCTCCCTGCCTCCTCAATACTACCTGTCCCTCCACCTATCTTTGTATCATCTGCAAACTTAGCCAGGATGCCCTCAGTTCCTTCATCTAGATGCATAAAGTGAAAAGTTGTGGTCCCAACACTGACCCTTGTGGAACTTCACTAGTCACCAGCCGCCATCCTGAGAAGGATCCACTTATCCCCACTCTCTGCCTCCTGCCAGACAGCCAATCTTCTATCCATGCTAGTACCTTGCCTCTAACACCATGGGCTCTTATCTTACTGAGCAGCCTCCTGTGCGGCACCTTGTCAAAGGCCTTCTGGAAGTCCAGGTAGATAACATCCATTGGCTCTCCTTTGTCTAACCTACTTTACCTCCTCAAAGAATTCTAACAGATTTGTCAGGCATGACCTCCCCTTCATGAAACCATGCTGACTTTGCTCGATTTTGCCATGCACTTCCAAGTATTCTGAAAGCTCATCCTTAGTAATGGATTCTAAACTCTTACCAATGACCGATATTAGGGTAATCGGCCTGTAATTTCCTGTCTTTTACCTCACTCCCTTCTTAAACAGGGGGGTTACATTAACGATTTTCCACTCGTCTGGGACCCTCCCTGACTCTAGTGATTCCTGAAAGATCACCACTAACGCCTCCACTATCTCTTCAGCTATCTCCTTCAGAACTATGGGGTGTAATCCATCTGGTCCAGATGATTTATCCACCTTCAGACCTTTCAGTTTTCCTAGCATCTTCTCCTTGGTAAAGGCCACCATACTCACCTCTGCCTCCCCGACTCTCTTGAACTTTAGGGATGTCTCTCATGTCTTCCACTGTGAAAACTTATGCAAAGTACCTATTCAGTTCCTCTGCCATTTCTTTGTTCCCCATTACTACTTCTCCAGCCTCATTTTCCAGTGGCCCAATGTCCACTTTTGCCTCTCTCTTACCCTTTGGATATCTAAAAAAACTCTTGCAATCTTCTTTTATATTACTGGCTAGTTTACCCTCATATTTAATCTTCTCCCTCCTTATTTCTTTTTTAGTTGTCCTCTGTTGGTCTTTGTAGGCTTCCCAATCCCCTGGTTTCCCACTGCTCTTCATTGCTTTGTATGCTTTCTCTTTAGCTTTTATGTTGTCCCTGACTTACCTTGTCAGCCATGGTTGCCTCGTCCTCCCTTTAGTATGCTTCTTCTTCCTAGGGGTGAATTTTTGCTGTGTCTCCCAAATTACTCCCAGAAAATTCTGCCATTGCTGTTCCACTGTCTTTCCTCATCTCCCAGTCAATTCTGGCCAGCTACTCCCTCATGCCTCTGTAGTTGCCGTTATTCAACTGTAATACCGTTACATCTGATTCCAGCTTTTTCCTCTCAAATTGCCGGGTAAATTCTATCATATTATGGGCAATTCCTCCTAAGGGTCCCTTCACCTTAAGCTCCCTTATCAAATCTGCCTCATTACACATCACTAAATCTAGAATTGCCTGTTCCCTAGTGGGCTCTACCACAAGCTGCTCCAAAAAGCCATCTCGTAGACATTCCACAAATTTCTTTTCTTGGGATCCACTACCAACCTGATTTTCCCAGTCTGCCTGAATATTGAAATCCCCCATGATCACTGCAACTTTGCCTTTCTTACACGCCTTTTCTATCTCCTGGTGTATCTTGTGCCCCACATCCTGACTACTGTTCAGAGGCCAGTACATAACTCCCATTATGTTTTTTTTTTACCTTTGTGGTTCCTCAACTCTCCCCACACAGATTCTATATCATCTGACCCTACATCATTTCTTGCTATTGATTTAATTTCATTTCTTACTAACAAAGCAACACCACCCTATCTGCCAACCTGCCTATCTTGTCGATAGGATGTATATCCTTGGATATTTAGCTCCCAGTCCTGATCCCCTTGCAGCCTCCATGATGCCCACCACATCATACCTGCCAATTTCAATCTGCGCCACAAGCTCATTTACCTTATTTCGTATACTGTGTGCATTCAGATACAACACCTTCAGTCCTGTATTTCCTGTCCCCTTTCTCATTGTCGTCCCTTTATCTGATGTGCTTGAAGTTAGATTCCTAGCCCTTTCCAAACACTCTGTACAATTTTGTGTTCTGAAGACTTTAATAGCCTCACCTGGGCTTTCCTTTCTTTTCAGTTTTTTCATAATTTTCATAAGGACACGGAAGATAAAAATGGAAGTCCTTAATTCTAATAAATAAAATGCACTTTGGTGAAAAGAATCAAAAGGCAGACAATTATTTGAATAGAAAGAGGCTCCAAAAAGGTGCAACACAGAGGGATTTGGGTGTTCTTGTGCATGAAACACAAAAAGTTAACATGCAGGTGCAGCAAGTAAATAAGAAGGCAAATGGAATTTTGGCCTGTATTGCTAGGGGGTTGGAGTTTAAAAATAGGGATGTCTTGTTATAATTGTACAGGGTGTTGGTGAGGCTGCACCTGAAGTATTGTGTACAGTTTGGTCCCCGTATTTAAGAAAGGATATACCGGCATTGGAGGCAGTTCAAAAGAGATTCACTAGGCTGATTCCTGGGATGAAGGGGTTGACTTATCAATAACAGATAAACAGGTTAGGCCTTTGTTCATTAGGTTTTAGAGAAATAAGGGTGATCTTATTGAAACGTACAAGATTCTGAGGGGGCTTGACAGGTTAGATTTTGAGAAGATGTTTCCACTGGTGTGGAATTGCGAACCAGGGAACATAATTACAGAATAAGCGGACACTGAGTTAAAACTGAGATGCAAAGAAATTTCTTCTGTCAGGGGATTGTGAATGCATGGAATTCTCCACCCAAGAGAGTTGTGAAAGCTAGATCATTGAAAGTATTTAAAGAGGAGGTGGATAGATTTATGAAATATCGTGAAGTTGGGGGCTATGAGGAGCTGGGGTTGAGGCCTGGGGCAGGTCAGCAATGATCTTGTTGAATGGCGGGGCAGGCTTGAGGGGCCAAATGGCCAACTCCTGCTCCTATTTTTTATGTTTTTATGTTCTAATTCAGTGAAGCGAGGATGGACTGGTGGAGGGGATACAACCTACTGACCCTAAGTCATGGAAAGGAGCAGGCTTTGGAATGGCCTGTGAGCATGGAGCCAGGTACACAGGTCGCAGAAAGCCAGGGGTGTTGGATGAGGGTAAGCGACCAATGGAAAAGGATGAGATTAGTGTAAGGTCTGAGAGATTTGGGGCTGTGGTTGTAAGACTGACACGTGAAATGCAGTTATGCCCATTGCTTGTCCATCTGAAAGTATTTGCTCAGTTAGACATCTGTTCTAATGAGAAAGCACACTAAGTGCACTCTGACTAAATAATTATGGTTGAGTCTGACTTTTTTGCTTCCTCCCTCACCATGAACCCAAAAGAGCCCTGAGAATACCCCCGCCTTGACCCCCAAGGAGGAACAGCTGCCAGATGCACCTGTGTCACATCCTCCCTCTAAACCATGCACCATCAGAATATGAGCCGCCTTGGGGATATGCCCTCTGTGCCTTTTGGCACGGCAAAGAGGGGCTTTTTGTACGGACTGCTGCTGCACACCTTCCATTTTCTCGCCCTTGTCCGCCGCCCGGACACGCCCTGGCGTGCCTTGTTGCCGTCCGGCGGCGGAGGCCCCCGATGGGAGGCCCTCAACGGAAGTGTCCTCCCCCTTTCTATCGGGGACCTGGGTTGGAGGGTGTTGCATGCAGCAGTCCCTTATAATAAGAGGATGCATAGGTTCACGGACTCTCAGGACACGTGGCCTTTTTGCGGTCTTGTGGAGTCCGTGGACCATGTATATATAGGGTGTTGTAGGCTGCACTCCCTTTTTAGTTATTTGAAAAACCTTTTATTGATGTTTTGTTTGCACTTCATCCCCACGCTCCTGATCTATGGGCACCCGGTGCGGAAGGGGGTCGGGAAGGAGGAGGACCTCCTCGTGAACCTGCTCCTGGGTCTGGCCAAGTTGGCCATTAACAGGTCCAGGCAGCGGGCGATCGACGGGGGAGTCCCGCCCGATTGTTTGTCCCTCTTCCGCGGCTACTTTCGCTGCCGGATGTCCCTGAAGAGGGAGCACGCTGTGTCTGCTGACACGCTCGAGGCCTTCCATGCTCGGTGGGCACCGTGGGGACTGGGGTTTTGATTTAAAGTTTGTAAGGTTCCTTTAAATTTTGTCCTTGGTTTTACAGCTGACCTGAATTAGGGGCTGTGCCTGATTTATCCCAATTTTGTTGATTTAGTTTAATTGGTTTCATTTAAAAGATTATCAGACCTGCAAGCCCACACACTGGCAGTGACCTCAGCAGGTCACTGCCAATGTGAAGATATATCAGGCATCTAGCCACCCTGCTAGCTGCCCATACATCTATGGTCAGCAGGGTCGTTCAAACTAACCTCATGTTGGCGGACATCTGCAAGCTCCTCTCTGGCCCCTCTAGATGATGGCAGCAGCTCCTCCGCCCCTCTGCCTGTGACCGGCAGATCTAATGAGACTATGATGACTGAGGCATAGTGCTGGACTCTTCCACCTAGATGGGTCCTGCATAGGCTCTGCTGACCAGAGGACAGCTGCCAAGGTCATCAAGCCAACAGGGCATCAGAAACAGCAGGCTGGCTCCAATCCAGCTGCCAGCGAGGGGGAGCACCAAGATGTAGCACTCGCAAATGGAAGTTTAAGTCACTTTGATCACATAAGGGGTGGCCACGGGTGATTTATGTTTCCTTGGCGCATGTGTACTGGTTCATTTGTACATTTGCCTTCATTATAAAAATGTCTCATTATGTGCAATGGTCTTAGTGTGCTTCATGCATTTGATAGGGAAGAGGCCTGGGAATCGCGTGTGACAGAGAGGAAGGGCTGCATAGTTTATTTCAAAGGTCAGACCTTGATTTAAGGGTGACAGGATTGTCTCATCAGTAAAGATCATTTAAGTGGCATACCCCTTGCCATCACCTTGACTCCTTGCTTTGGATGTCTAGCTGAAAGTCCTCTGGCTCAAGGCCTCCCTGGTCTCTCTGTCTCCCATTAAGTTGCTTACATTGGGATCCTGCTCCTCAAATTGGGGCTCCTCTGGCTTCTCCTCAGCACTTGAGTTGTCCTCTGTGGCTGTTGAGCAGGATCGCTGTCTTCATCCTCCAATGGTTCCCCCCTTGACAGAGCGAGATTGTGCAATGCACAGCACAAAACAACAGTAAGGGAAATGCGCTCAGGAGGAAATTGAAGTGATCCCCTGAGTGGTCCAGGCAGGGAACCTCATCTCGAGTAGGCCTGTGGTCATCTCAGTTCCTGCCCTTGTGGAGGCATGACTGCAATTATAGTTCTCCTCATCTTCTGTATTTGGGTGCCTGAGTGGCGTCATCAGCCACCTTTTCAGTGGATAGCCTTTGTCCCCCAGGAGCCAACCATTTAAGTGTGCTGGTGCAATGAACAGCTTGGGCACCTGAGAGTGATGCAGGGTGTAGGGATCATGACTGCTTCCATGATTCCTGGCGCAAACCTGCAGTATCTGACTCTTGTGGTCACACAGGATCTATATGTTAAGGGAGTGAAAGCCCTTTCTCTTGATGAAGGCACCCAGCTCCCTGGCTGGCGCAGTCAATAGTTCAATGAATGCAGCAAAATTCTGCAATTGCAGCAAAGCCTCTGACTCGCTCACCCTGGCTGGCCTCATCAGTCCAGAAGCGAATGAAGGTACTGACCCTTCGGAACAGAGTGTCAGTGACCAACTTGATGCAGCTATGGGCAACTGATTGGATGACCCCATGTAGATCTCCCACTGACCCTTGGAAAGAACCTGAGGCATAAAAGTTTGGGGCCACTGTAACCTTAAGAATCACTGACATAGAGAGGCCAACCACACAGTTTGAAGCAAACTCTGGGCCAATCATCTTGCATTTGGAAGTGACAGTCTCCCTGGAGAGGCAGAGCCTTCTTCAGCACTGAACCTCAGACCTGTCCAGGTAGCAGGAGCGCTGCCTGTAGGCTCCTGCTGCTGGATAATAGTGCCTTCTCTGGATCCTCTGCCTTGCACATACTGCTGGCTGCGCCTCTCAATCCACGGGTCCCACTCTAGGATGCTGCCTGCAGGCAACTGGCCTCCACTCTCTTTTGGCACTCTCTTCTGGGGAAGTCCCCCCCCCAACAGAGTAAACAATCCCCATTTTTGCGCTGATGTTTTCACAGTTTTCTGCACTGAAGGGGCTTATTGGCAAAAGGCCTCTGCAATCAGAGAGTTCTCCTGAACAATATAAAAATGCCAGAAGCTATCCATAAACCAGCTCCAGACCAATCCATCACACTCCTAACTACTCAACTTTACATCTGCCTGTGGGCCTTATATCCCACCCTGGTTGAAATGAGGTGAGAGTAACTGCCCCCGACATCAAGCCAGCATTTGACCAAGTGTGGCATCAAGGAGCCCAAGCAAAACTGGAATCAATGGGAATCAGGGGGAAACTCTCTGCTAGCTGGAGTCATACCTAGTACAAAGGAAGATGGTTGTGGTTGTTGGATGTCAATTATCTCAGTTCCAGGACATCACTGCAGGACTTCCTCAGTGTCCTAGGTCCAACCATCTTCAGCTGCTTCATCAATGATCTTCCTTCCACCTGTTGTAGGATTTCTCAATTACACTTCTTGGTGTCTATTAATTTACTGAGGGCTTCCTGTTGAATTAGTGTGGCCCAGAGAAAACCATGAGACCCCAGCTAGAGGCGAAGACATAGTTGATTTTATTATCGTTGCAACGAGAGATGTGGACTATGCCAGAGTCACATCTAATGAATACAAGCATGTATCCAGTTTTTATAGTAAGACATCTTCATTCATTGATATGGCTAACAATACAGAGGAGATAGTAAACAATACGCGGAGGCTGCTTCCCATTTCATATTAACAATTGTACACAGTCAAGTTCATGTTACGATGCAGCCGGAGGTAAACTCTGATAAGTATTGATAGCCTGTTAATGATCGGAGATGAACTCCAATCTACAATTGTCTACTTACAGACATCCATCTCTCTTTAACTGCCTCTCGTAACAAGGTTATGGGTGTTCACAATGCTCAGACGATTCCGATTATTTTAACGCACAAAATACACATACAACCCATGTCAATGTCTGTCCTTACCTTACACAGATTTACATTATTAATTAGCTCAACCTTTGTTCTCAACTGACTCAGGTTGGCTCACGCGCAGCAGGGGTCCGAGCACCAGCACCAAGGAGTTGTCCCTACATACCTTTTCATCTAGCTAATGTCAGGATGGGGAACACCGCCCAGCCAACGAACCATGTTCCATGACTGAAAATTCCTCACAACACATCATAAGGTCGGAAGTGGGGATGTTTGCTGATGATTGCACAATGTTTAGCACCATTCATAACTCCTCAGATACTGAAGCAGTCAATGTCCAAATGCAGCAAGACCTGGACAATATCCAGGCTTGGGCTGAGGAGTGGAAAGCAAAATTCACACCACACAAGTGCCAGGCAATGATCATCTTCAACAAGAAAGAATCTTAACTATCTCCCATTGACATTAAATGGCATTACCTTTGCTGAACCCCCCACTATCAACATCCTGGGGTTACCATTGACCAGAAAATGAACTGGATTAGCCATATAAATACTGTAGCTACAATAGCAGGTCAGTGGCTAGGAATCTTGTGTTGAGTATCTCACCCCCTGACTCAGCAAAGCCTGTCCACCATCTATAAGGCACAAGTGAGGAGTGTGATGGAATACTGTAAGCATGAATGCATGAGTGCCGCAACAACACTCAAGAAGCTTGACACCATCCATGTCAAAGCAGCCCGCTTGATTGGCACCCCATCCACAAACATTCACTCCCTCCACCACAGTGGCAGCAGTGTGTACCATCTACAAGATGCACTGCTGGAACTCACCAAGCCTCCTTAGGGAACACCTTCCAAATCCATGACCACAACCATCTAAAAGGACAAGGGCAGCAGACACATGGGAACACCACCACCTGCAAGTTCCCCTCCTCGAAGCCACACACTGACTTGGAACTAAATCACTGTTCCTTCACTGTCACTGGGTCAAAATCCTTGAACTCCTTCCCTAAAGGCACTTTGGGTGTACTTACAGCACATGGACTGCAACAGTTTAAGAAGGCAGCTCACCATCTTCCTCTCAAGGGCAGTTAGGGAATGAGCAATAAATGCTGGCCTAGCCAGCGATGCCGTCATCTAATGAACTAATAAAATGTAGAATCCATGAAAAATGGGAAGGCTGCCTAGCTGAATGACCCATGCGCCAAGCTTAAAAATGTACTGGCCACGTAAAATTGCAGTCAATTGTCCTTTAAATGATCTCAATTGACCCTTTGATTGTTGGCGGGCAAGATTCCAACTTCCATGCCCGCCTGCCAACGAAATATTGCAAAGCGGCGTGATGGCGTCAAGTCCCTTCCCGATGTCATGGTGCCCCATTTCACAATCGACTGGGACTGCTGCATGCCCACTCCACAAACACAAAATTCTGGCCATAGTCTTTTGTCTTGCACACATCAGCACAGATTCACAAGAATACCAATTGCAAAGTGTTCCCTTTGGTATTGGTATTCTTGCGAATCTGTTCTGGTGAATGCA
This sequence comes from Carcharodon carcharias, assembly GCF_017639515.1. Lineage (NCBI taxonomy): Eukaryota > Metazoa > Chordata > Chondrichthyes > Lamniformes > Lamnidae > Carcharodon > Carcharodon carcharias. Next base: position 132,052,441 of record NC_054477.1, on the reverse strand, counting down.
AGATGAAAAGCGTTGACAGCATGTCTCTTTCTGACTCAAGTTCTGTACTACCAAATAACTATTTACAGTTTTTTTCCCTTATTTGTATGAGATACAGGGTCAATTATTTTGTATAAAATTTACCAAAGGCACAAAACTCACCTTTAAATGCTGCAAGCTGACCACGCTATCCACCTAGCATTCAACCTTGCAGAGTCACTTTAGCTGCTAAGCTTTTCCAGTTCACAACATTTCCTGCTCATGCATTTGCCCAGAACATGAGAAGCATCCGAGAGCTCCCACATTGAGCAAGATGTGTACTCCATTGGACTGAGGTGGCCTGCCATGCCCCTATTTAATAGACTAACCAAACTTAATGGAAAGAAAATAAGACTTATTAAAGACAAATATAAATATAACTCACCAGCTACTTATCAATCAACACATTCCCTTATGCTGGTGTCACTTTTAGGTTTTTTACATCACCCCCTGACACATGCATCCTCTTCTCTGCTGTTCAGCACCTGAGCTCCTACAGGTATGTGGTTTTTACTTCTGGGCTTTCTGAACATGTTAAAGAAAGAAATTATTTCCTGTTTATTCACCAGTTTACTCACCCTCAGAGCTCCACCTGTGTATCAGCTGTGATGTCAATGTTGACATCACTCTTTCAGGAGTCTGAGAATCTTCTGGTGTTTAGCTTGACTTTTCCTCAATGCTCAGCACTGAATGGGGATTCCCACTCACCACTGTTCCTTTGTAAAGTGGCTAGGCTACTCCCTCGGTGCTTGTTTAGAATTGCAGCAATAGAATTTAGCAGCAGTATCATGTAATTCAGTGCAGCTTCACTTTATGAGGGACAAATGACCTGTTAGAGCAGAAGGCTGGCTGTACCATGCATTACAACACTGCTTGGCTCTCTGCTGAGTACAGAGGCAGCTGGCATAGCAGGAGTCGTTGAGCCCAATACTGCTCTCAGGTAAATGTGGTGGCAGCATCAAACTTACATGTTGCCTACCTCAGTTGGATTTTTCATGTGGTCCCATTGATATTTGTAATTGTTACTGCTAGACCAACTTCCTTTTGTATTAAGAGGTTTCATCTGTAAAGCTATTTTTCAAGTAAGCACATTAACCTTTTGACTGTGGATGTACGAGTTTGTAGGTATCATCATATGGGCACAGAGTTCAAACCTTATGGAAGTCCTTCTGTGCGTCCTGACAAACGTGATTCCCATTGAGCCCTGTAATAGTGCTGAGAGGATAGAAAGATAATTTAGAAAAGCAAAGGCAGGGTGGGAGGAGAGCAGGAAGCATTTGCCTTTTCCCTGAAGCTGTCCTCACACCTCCATAGCTTCCAAGTTTCTTGAGGCCAGGGAAACCTGACTGGCCTACAAAGCAGTTCAAATCTGATGCTGCCAGACACTGAAATATTGGGAGTGGTTTTGTCCCACCCCTTTATCCTTGTTGGAAGCATATTGGTGTTGAGTTCTTCAGGATTAAGATTCAGCCCTAAGTGTTAGCAGAATAAAATCAAAAACCCAGAAAGATAATCAAAAAATAGCTAAAATTCACTTTGGTTTACATTAACATTCCCTTTTCATAGCCTTCAGTATACATCCCACTGTCTATCAACCCTATATTTCTGTTTGAAATTGAAACGTTAGAGACCCTACAAGCCACAATAGAGACAAACAGCATGCAGGATAAATACATCCACAAATTATTCCTCAAGTGAAGTTAGGGACATGCTGTGCTTCCATTCTCAATGGTGCTGTCCAACAAAAAAATGTGCTGACATATAAAATGGGTGGCATTCCAGCAGAGCTTCAGTGCATTTTTCAAAATACAACAAATTCAGGCAGTGTTGAAAAGTCCAGGTTACTACACTGATTGTGACACATAAAGTTAATTTAGGTGCATGACTCACAGAGAAAGCAACTGATAGAAAAACATCCTCAAAGGTCTGTGGGCCTGGATAATCCCCTACCTTCATCTGTAGAAATCTCATGCATCAGGTTTCACAAAATTGTAATGACATGATTTGTTATAATATTTGTGACAGCATGGCCATTCCGTCCTTGATACAAAGGGCAACCTGGTGAGGAATGCCATTGAAATCTCCAAAATTGGAACATTGCCTATACCAGATGGACACTTATGTGATCTGGCAGGACTGTCATTAAATGTCAACACCGGACTTCTGTTACAAGCTCATGGGGAAACTTGAGCCTATATCTGCCAGATGCTGCATTCTGATTGTACCTTTAAATGAATAAAGTTATTTAATCCTATCACTACTGGAATGACAATGATGATTTGGAATTCAACAAAAACGATGAACATTAGCAGCAATCTGAAAGTTCAACAAAAAATGCAGAAGAAAGCTATAAATAAAATATACAGGGTATTTCTCTCATATTCCTATCAAGGATGCACTTACAAACATAAATTTCTCAATAATACTTTTTGGAAAGGTAAGTTGATACAAAGATATAGGAATTAAAGTGTTAGCAGTTTTAATTATGCTGTTTCTCCAAATTCACATTTGGAATAGTGTATAGAAATTAAAATTCTCATTGTGCTGCACAAATCTAATTTACAATGAAGGCTGCGATGCCTTTTGAAGCAGTGAGAATAATACTTATTTTGAAACAACACTAATTATGAAGGCAATTCTGTACAGTTCAAGATTGGACAGCAATACTTGGGAATTAAAACTGAAACTTTTTACACACCCTGCACTTTGCTACAAGTAGGCTCAGCAGTGGGTTAAAGAAGGCAAATGATAAATAGCACTCTTACTCTTGATCAGTATCTAGCTCCTGGAATGTATAGTGCATGAGACCAGGATTGTGCTCAACTTTGAAAATATTACAGAAAAATAACATACCAACATAAATTGCCTAGACCCACAATTGAAGAGCTACTTAAGTAAGGTCTTGAGAACATAGGCACCAGTGAAAACATTCCCCAGCAAGGAGTCAACATCACCAGAAGAGAGGCACAAATTGATAGGAAAAGAAGAAACAAAAGCAAAGTTTGCTCATTTACGCATTGCTACTACAGAACCTTGTGTGTCAGGAGAGCTGAAGAGAAAAACGTACTGTGGAAGTAATATTGAACTAATGACATATAGAACATGGCTTGGTGATGTATTATTTAGAAAGGAGAGTTGACAATGCTTGATCAACACAATTGATTGAATGGAATTGCTGGTCATAGTATTCCAGGAACGTATTTATGATTTTTTGATATATCAATTTAGCGTGTGACTAAGAAATGAAAAATATGCCAGATCTGTTCCAATCATAGATTTAGCAATATTCACTTCGCTATCTAGAAGGGCTTATAAGAAATGTTTGCTGAGAACATTGAGTTAATTAAGTGAAAGCTCTGTGAAAAGAATTTGACAACTTGGAGGAAGACAGAATCTGCAAGCCCTTATAAATCTTCAGACAATGGTAGAATTTTAAAATTAGCCTAATAAAATATTCTGACCTACAAAAGAAAATGTAGATTCATGAAACATTAGACTAACCATTGGCTTAAATTTACAGTGTTTATTATTTCACATTAATAAAAGAACAGACTACTATCGGATTCATGTTTGCAGCTTGTTCTGCCAACTGCAAAGTGTCAAGTTAAGTGGTCTTGGATTTGAAAGAATGTTAAAAAGAAGTGGATAAATAATTTAAGATAAAAAGCCCAATGAAACCTTTCCAGCATAAGGAATGAGGGTATTAGGAAAGACTGAAACATCCTTCACATTATACACATATTGAAGCTGAATGCCAATTCCACAGGGAACATGTGCTCTCGATACAGTTGCTGTACCAGTCTCAGGTATTAGAAGAGTAAGCTCTAGTTATTTTATCACCAGCACGTTTACCTGACCTCAAATATCAACTGTTCTATCTAGGGGATGAATTTCTTATGAGACTCTCCCACTTGTCCATGGAAGAGCTACATAAATGCTGCTCACACATTTTATGTGTTTTTCAGATCTGTTTTCTGTAAATTGCAGTAAACAAGTGGGAGAACCCTATTTTATACCCTATTTTAGATTACAGCATGCAATTGCAAGAATGGGCACTGATAAATGAATGACACAGTAATAAAATGCTTATACCTGGAATTTTTATGGGACTTCTTTGATCTCCCCCGGAAAATCATGTGCAAGCCCAGAGAAATAACATAAACAGGAACTCAGCAAGATGCAAAAAATGCTTCAAGTTTGTTATTGGCTGGTAGTATGATGGCTCAGAGGTACAAATCAATTCAAAGATGACATTGTGTTTATTTGCTGCTCAGAAAGTGATTTTCAGTCTTCTTCAGATTCATAAAGGAGAGGTTTTCCACTTAGCATTGAAAAATGTTGCAAGTTAATTTTTATTACTTTTATTTTATTTTTCGAGGATGTAACTAATAGAGTTGATGAGGGGGAGCCAGTGGATGTGGTTTATTTGGACTTTCAGAAGACGTTCAACAAAGTCCCACAAAGGAGATCAGCATGTAAAATTAAAGTGCATGGGATTGGGGGTAGTGTATTGAGATGGATAGAAAACTGGTTGGCGGACATGAAACAAAGAGTAGGAATAAACGGGTCTTTTTCCGAATAGCAGGCAGTGACTAGTGGGGTACCGCAGGAATCAGTGCTGAGACCCCAGTTATTCACAAAATATATTAATGATTTAGATGAGGAAATTAAATGTAATATCTCTAAATTTGCAGATGACACAAAGCTGGGTGGGAGGGTGAGCTGTGAGGAGGACGCAGAGATGCTTCAGTGTGATTTGGACAAGCTGAGTGACTGGGCAAATGTGTGGCAGATGTGGATAAATGTGAGGTTATCCATTTTGGTAGCAAAAACAGGAAAGCAGATTATTATCTGAATGGCTATAAATTGAGAGAGGGGAATGTGCAACGAGGCTTGGGTGTCCTTGTACACCAGTCGCTGAAGGTATGCATGCAGGTGCAAAAGGCGGTACAGAAGACAAATGGTATGTTGGCCTTCATAGCCAGAGGATTCGAGTACAGGAACAGGGATGTCTTGCTGCAAATTATACAGGGCCATGGTGAGACCACATCTGGAATATTGTGTGCAATTTTGGTCTCCTTATCTGAGGAAGGAGGTATTGCTATAAAGGGAGTGCAGCAAAGGTTTACCCGACTGATTCCTGGGATGGCGGGACTGACATATGAGGAGAGATTGAGTCGGTTAGGATTATATCCTCTGGAGTTCAGAAGAATGAGGGGGGATATCAAAGAAAACTATAAAATTCTAATAGGACTAGACAGGGTAGATGCAGGAAGGATGTTCTTGATGGTGGGGGAGTCTAGAACCAGGGGTCACAGTCTGAGGATACAGGTTAGACCATTTAGGACTGAGATGAGGAGAAATTTCTTCACCCAGAGAATGGTGAGCCTGGGGAATTCGCTACCACAGAAGGTAGATGAGGCCAAAACATTGTATGTTTTCAAGAAGGAGTTAGATATAGCTCTTGGGACAAAAAGGATCAAAAGATATGGGGAGAAAGCGGGAGCAGACTATTGAGTTGGATGATAAGCCATGATCGTAATGAATGGCGGAGCAGGCTCGAAGGGCCGAATGGCCTACTCCTGCTCCTATTTTCTATGTTTCTATTAAATTACTCTGGGGAGGTCCTCATCAATGAACCAAGTTTGCATTACCCGTGTTCTTCTGGTATCATAAAAATTAGACAATTCCACCAATGTCCACACTGTCCAGCAGCCTAATTGGACTTTTTAGCTTTTGGTTCGTAGACTTGTAGGTTATGACACTTCAAGTGCACATTCAAGTGCTTTTTAAACGTTATGAAGGTTTCTGCCTCAAAAGCTCTCTCAGAGAGTGAGCTCCAGATTCCCACCACCCTCTGGGTGAAAATCTCTCCCCTCAAACTCCCTCTAAACCTCTTACCTCTTTCCCGATATCTATGCCTACTGGTTATAGACTCCTCAACCAAGAGGAATAGAAGCTTCCTACCCACTTTATCTGGACCCCTCATTATTTTATACACTTCAATTAGGTCTCCCCTCAGCCTTCTCTGTTCCAAAGAAAACAACCCCAGCCAATTCAATATTTTCTCATAACTGCAATTGTCTATCAATATCCACATAAATCTCCTCTATGCCCTCTCGAATACAATCACATCTATCCTATAGTGTGGTGACCAGCATTGCACACAGTACTCCAGCTCTGGTCTAACATGTGTTTTGTTCAGTTCCAATATAACCTTCTTGTTCTTATACTCTATGCCTCAGCTAAGGAAGGCAAGTATCGCGTATACCCTCTGGACTATATTAACTAGTTCTCCAGGCACCTTCAGGAATTTGTAGACATGCGCTCTAAGGTCTCTCTGTTCCTCTATAATTCCCAGCATCCTACCATTTATTGTGTAGTTCCTTGCCTTGTGCTATGATGAAGATGAGAATGATCAAGAGAACAAGGGAAGAGAGGCTAGGCTGATCTAGACTATCAAATCTTGATCAAATGTACTCACATCTCATAGTATATAGAATCATGTGGTCTTATCTCGATAGGTCAGTAGAGTGACGCGTGAGAAGACTCCATTTTACCTTGGAGGGAATTTTCATTGTTTCAGCTGTTGGCCCTTGACCTGAAATCCATCTCTACTGGTGGAAATGCCAGTGGAAATCACAACAGCTTTAAGCTTCTGTGCTATTGGATCCATTAAGGCTGCATCTGGAGATTTACAAGCATACATTTCAAGGGAAAAAACAGGTTTTAATAAAACTGGTTAAATCATATTCGGTTAGAAGGCTAACGGAATGCTATCCTTTATTTCTTGAGGAATTGAACATAACAGTAAGGATGTAATACTTCAGTTATATAGGGCATTGTTGAGATCACATGGCAAATATTTTGCACAGATTTGGTCTCCTTTTTTTAAGGAAGGATGTAAATGCATTGGGGATGGTTCAGAGGAGGTTTACTAGATTGATACCTGGAATGAGCGGGTTGTTTTATGAGGAAAGGTTAGACAGACTGGGCTTGTTTCCACTGAAGTTTAGAAGAGTGAGGGGTAACTTGATTGAAGTATATAAGATCCTGAATGGTATTGACAAGGTGGATGTGGAAAGAATGTTTCCTCTTTTGGGTGAGTGCAGAACCAGGGGGCACTGTTTTAAAATTAGAGGTTGCCCTTTGAATGGAGATGCATTTCCATTAAATCTCTTGGTGACTCATTGGAATGTGACCAGTTAGTAGATCCATTAGATCCAGAGATGAGGAGAATTTTTTTCTCTCAGTGGGTTGTGCGACTTTGGAACTCTACCTCAAAAGACCGTGGAGGCAGGGTCATTGAATATTTTTAGAGCAGAAGTAGATAGATTCTTGTTAGGTAAGGGAATCAAAGGTTATTGGGGGCAGATGGGATTGTGGAATTCAAAACACAAACAGATCAGCCATGATCTTATTGAATGGCAGATCAGGCTCAAGGGGCCAAATGGCCTACTTCTGCTCCTATTTTGTATGCTTGTTTGTTCATATCATGCTGGTTCTTACCACAGAGTCTCCCTTTGGCACCTCTAATTGGGCTCCTTCTCAAGCTTAGCCTATTACTGCTTGATGATCCTGCTGTGGCTCCAGATCCTCCTGAGTGGCAAAGGCTGGCACTGGTAGCTTGTTCCTTTATGTTTAAAAATCAGAGGGGACTTTGAGGGGTGGGGGGAGGTGGCAGAGTTGGTGGATGGCAGACGTGTTTAATTGTCTGACAGATATACTCAAACACGGTAGGCCATTGATGCTGGCCACTGGCTTCATTAGGCCACCAGTGAATGGCAGAGCAGAACAAATGATCCCAATGAAATCACTGTAGCTCTGCAAGGTAGCCAATTCAACTCCAGTGCTCAAGGCATTGATGAACACACTCACAGCTGCCTTTCCAGAAGGTACAGCTGTGTGTTGCTGCTTTGCTTGGGCCTGTCTGCCAAAGATTTTAATCTTAGCTGCTTTGCAGTTCATGGCTGATGGTTTAACAATTTTCAAAGAGTTACAAATGTTCTTAGAAGACTCATAAAACTTATCCACCAACCACATTTCTATTGGTTGCACATGTGATGCATGCTCAAAGTGTATTCTTTTAAAAACCACACTCCCAAGAGCTGGGTTCCTAATCACGTCAGCCATGGTACTCCCATTTCCATATTCTCCAGTCAGAAATGCCTGACTCATTATTCCCTCATTCTTAGCTCTTTCTGCTCTGCATGTCACCCTGTATCTCCCCTCAATATCACTAAATTATCCCTGCCTTCCCCTTCCTCCAATATGTTGCCTCTGGTCTGGCGCATGCAAAAGCTTTAGTGAATATTTTCTGTGACTGTACAATTGTAGTGCATATTGTATGTTGATGATAAGTTTCAGTATGGGGAATTTGAGGGAATCAGAAGATGATTGAATCATTGACTCTGATTTTAAAGGGACGGTAAGTATGATGCAAGTGGCACACCTGAGGAGTTCAAGCCTCATTTCCATTATATCTCTTGGTGACTCATTGGAATGTGACCAGTTAGTAGATCCAGTCGGCGGAAGGGAATGAGAATGAAATAACAATAGGCTGCAGGCAGGGAACCATGGCAACAGTCCCAGCATTCACATGGGAGCACCAAACACAATTAAGCAGAGAGAGGGAGACGTCCATTAAGGAAGTCTCCAGGCTTTGCTGTGAGGCCTGAGCAGACCTCTCCTCCTTCTGTTACACAAGGAAGTCTAAGTTAAAATGTTACAGTTTGTGGCAAAGAACTCAGCAGGCCTAGGCTGATGGGGAAACTGTCCTTACTCCCCTGCTCAGTCCTCCAACTAAAATGGCAGAATAATTCCCAAGGACATCATCAGGTCCAATAGGTTTATTAAAAGAAGGATTTCACTACCTTCCTGCAGGCATACCGATAACATAGTGGCAAGAGTGATCAGTGACCTTTTGAAAGACCTAAACTAAAGCTGGAGGCATGAGTGTAAATCCCACCAAAGCATTGAGGGAAACTTAAATGCAATTCATTTAATAATTAAAGAGTAATGATAAGCATGAAACTACTGGATTGTTGTGAAACCCCATTTGCTCATTAATGCCTTAAAGGGAAGGAAATCTGCTGTCAATACCTGGTCTGATCTATATATGACTCCGGACCAACAGCAATGTGGTTAACTTTTTATTGTCCTTTGAAATGGCCTAACAAGCCATTCAGTGTGTCAAACTGCTACAGAAGAGAAAATAAGAATAAAAATGAATGGACCATCTAGGCACAGGACAAGACAAAGGCACACTTCACCCAATCGATACTACAAAGCCAGCCTCAGAAGATCTGGGGATTTGTGCCAAAATGGGGTAAACTGTCCCACAGATGAGTCAAGCAATAGCCTGATATAGTCATACTCACCAAGTCATACCTCACAGCCAATGTCTCAGACTCCTCCATCACCATCCCTCGGTATGTCTTGTCCCATCCGCAGGCCAGACCAACAGAGATGGCAGCACAGTAATATACAGTCAGGAAAGAGTGGCCCTGAGAATTCAGACACTGCACCCCATGACATCTCATGGCATCAAGTCAAACGTGATAACAAAATCTCCTTACCATCTGCTGCCTGTTATCCAATGCCCTGCCTCAACTGAGTGGCATAGTGATAAAGGGCTGAATTTTATAGGGCCCTGGGAGCAGTGTTAATTGCTTTAAGGCAAGACTTCCACCCCTTTCTCAGGAGGAAGTTCCAGCTTAGAAAGTTGCCAGCCAATCAGATTGGCTGGCGCTACAAGCAGCCCACAAAGCTGAGCAATTTGGAATGACAGGTAAGCCCAGTGTCGGGGGTCTGGCAGGGGTGGGTTGAGTAGGGAGGAATATGGGAGACCGGTTCAAGCCAGGAGGAAGGGTTAAAGAAAGAGATAACTTTGGAGGGATTCTGCCAATAGGCCCAAGGTTTTTTTTAAATTCATTCATGGAAGTTGGGAATCACTGGCTAGGCTAGCATTTATTGCCCATCGCTAATTGACCTTGAGAAGGTGGAGTTGAGCTGCCTTCTTGAACTTGTAGTCCATTTGTTGTAGGTACACGCACAGTGCTGTTAGGGAGGGAGTTCCAGGATATTGACCCAGCGACAGTGAAGGAATGACGATATATTTCCAAGTCAGGATGTTGAGTGGCTTGGCAGGGAACTTCCTGGTGGTGGCGTTCCCATGTGTCTGCTGCCCTTGTCCTTCTACATGGTAGCGATCATGGGTTTGGAAAGTGCTGTCTAAGGAGCCTTGGTGAATTCCTGCAGTGCACCTTGTAGATGGTACGCACTGCTGGCACTGTGCATCAGCAGTGAAGGGAGTGAATGTTTGTGGATGGGGTGCCAATCAAGCGGGCTCCTTTGTCCTGGATGATGTCAAGCTTCTTGAGTGTTGTGGGAGCTGCACATGTCCAGCCAAGTGGGAAGTATTCCATCACACTCCTGACTTGTGCCTTGTAGATGGTGGACAGGCTTTGGGGAGTCAGGAAATGAGTTACTCACCACAGGCTTCTAGCTTCTGACCTGCTCTTGTAACCACAGTATTTTTATGGCTAGTCCAGTTCAGATTCTGGTCAATGGTAATCCCTAGTATGTTTATAGTGGGGGTTCAACAATGGTAATACCATTGAATGTCAAGGGGCAATGGTTAGATTCTCTCTTGTTGGAGATGGTCATTGCCTGGCACTTGTGTGGTGCGAATGTTGCTTGCCACTTGTCAGCTCAAGCCTGGATATTGTGGAGGTTTTTCTGCATTTGGACATGGGCTGATTTAGTATCTGAGGAGTCATGAATGGTGCTGAAAATTGTGCAATCATCAGCAAACATCCTCACTTCTGACCTTATGATTGAAGGAAGGTCATTGTTGTAGCAGCTGAAGATAGTTGGACCTAGGACACTACCCTGAAGAACCCCTGCAGTGATGTCCTGGAGCTGAGATGATTGACTCCAACAAACACAACCATCTCCCTTTGTGCCAGGTTTGACTCCAGCCAGTGGAGAGTTTACCCCCAATTCCCAGTGACTCCAGTTTTCCTAGGGCTACCTGATGCCACACTCAGTCAAATGCTGCCTTGATGTCAAGGGCACTCTCCAGCCCATACAGCCAATGCTGTGGTGCTTCCAACATGGTGTGAACCTCCCCCTGCCAAATTTCCATGGCAGCGGGATGAGGCCCTTAAATGACCATTAATTAACTAATTAAAGGCCTTAATAGCCCCAAGGGCAGATGGGTCACCCATGTCGCTCCACCGCCCACAACATTTCATACGTCGGGAGTGGCTGGGCATGTAGGTTGCAGGCAGGCCACCTGTCGTATCTTATGCACCCACCACACCACCGCCCCCCCCACCCCCACCCCCATCACCACTGCCTCATACTCACTGGCAGGGGAGCATTAAATCCAGCCCAGTGTTACTGGACTAGCTATCCAAAGGCCCAATCTAATGCTTTGGTTACACTGCACAGCACTGGTAGAATTTAAATTCAATTAATTAATAGATCTGGAATTAAAAGCAAGCATCAGTAATGGTGACCATGAAGCTATTGGATTGTTAGAAAAACCCCATCTTGTTCACTGATGCCATTTTGGGGAGGAAATCTCTCCATCCTTACTCAGACTGGCCTACATGTGACTCAGACCCACACAATTAATGTGGTTGACTCTTAACCGCTCTGTGAAATGGCGTAGGAAGCCATTCAGTTGTACCGGAGCCACTAAAGAAAATGAATAAAACTATGAATAAAACCCAGCTATGCCTGTCTCTTTATGGGGTATGTGGAACATTCCTTGTTGCAGTCCTACTCCGGCCCCCTTCCACAACTCTTTCTCCGGTACATCGATGATTACTTTGGTGCTGCTTCATGCTCTCGTCAGGACTTGGAAAAATTTATTAATTTTGCTTCCAATCTCCACCCCTCCATCATTTTCACGTGGTCCATCTCTGACACTTCCCTTCCCTTCCTTGACCTCTCTGTCTCAATCTCTGGTGATAGACTGTCCACCAATATCCATTACAAACCCACCGACACCCACAGCTATCTCGACTACAGCTCCTCACACCCCACTTCCTGTAAGGACTCCATCCCATTCTCTCAGTTCCTTCGCCTCCGTCGCATCTGTTCCGATGATGCTACATTCAAAAACAGTTCCTCTGACATGTCCTCCTTCTTCCTTAACCGAGGTTTTCCACCCACGGTCGTTGACAGGGCCCTCAACCGTGTCCGGCCCATCTCCCGCGCATCCGCCCTCACTCCTTCTCCTCCCTCCCAGAAACATGATAGGGTCCCCCTTGTCCTCACTTATCACCCCACCAGCCTCCGCATTCAAAGGATCATCCTCCGCCATTTCCGCCAACTCCAGCATGATGCCACTACCAAACACATCTTCCCTTCACCCCCCTTATCGGCATTCCGTAGGGATCGCTCCCTCCGGGACACCCTGGTCCACTCCTCCATCACCCCCTACTCCTCAACCCCCTCCTATGGCACAACCCCATGCCCACGCAAAAGATGCAACACCTGCCCCTTCACTTCCTCTCTCCTCACCGTCCAAGGACCCAAACACTCCTTTCAAGTGAAGCAGCATTTCACTTGCATTTCCCCCAACTTAGTCTACTGCATTTGTTGCTCCCGATGTGGTCTCCTCTACATTGGAGAGACCAAACGTAAACTGGGCGACCGCTTTGCAGAACACCTGCGGTCTATCCGCAAGAATGACCCAAACCTCCCTGTCGCTTGCCATTTTAACACTCCACCCTGCTCTCTTGCCCACATGTCTGTCCTTGGCTTGCTGCATTGTTCCAGTGAAGCCCAACGCAAACTGGAGGAACAACACCTCATCTTCCGACTAGGGACTTTACAGCCTTCCGGACTGAATATTGAATTCAACAACTTTAGGTCGTGAGTCCCCTCCCCCATCCCCACCCCCTTTCTGTTTCCCCCTTCTTTTTTTTTTCCCAATAAATTATAAAGATTTATAAAAAAAAAAACCCACTAGAGCTATACCTTGAGTGCCCTACCATCCATTCTTAATTAGCACATTCGTTTAGATAATATCACCAACTTTAACTTTAACACCTATGTGTTCTATTGTACTATTGTTGTTGACATCTTTTGATGATCTGCTTCTATCACTGCTTGTTTGTCACTACAACCACACCAACCCCCTCCACCTCTCTGTCTCTCTATCTCTCCGCCCCCCACACACACACCTTAAACCAGCTTATATTTCAGCTCTTTCCTGGACTCGAACTCAAGTTCTGTCGAAGGGTCATGAGGACTCGAAACGTCAACTCTTTTCTTCTCCGCCGATGCTGCCAGACCTGCTGAGTTTTTCCAGGTAATTCTGTTTTTGTTTTGGATTTCCAGCATCCGCAGTTTTTTTGTTTTTTTTTGAATAAAACTGGACTGACCCACCCAACATAGACTTAGGTAGCTGAACCAAAAATGGCACACTGTGCCCAGTCAACCCTGCAAATTCCTCCACACTAACATCTACAGACTCGTGCCAGAATTGGGAGAGCTGTCCCACAGACTTGCCAAGTAACAACCTGCCAAATCACACTTTACAGGCAATGCCTCAGAAACTTCAATCACTATTGCTAGATATGCCATGTCCCAACAGCAGGACGGAGGTGGTGATACTCTGATGTTTGGTTGGGAGGGAGTTGCCCAAGGAGTCCTCAACATTGACTCCAGACATCATGAAATCTGATGGCATCAGGTTAAATATGAACAAGTATCTGCTGATTACAACAACTGCCCCCACCCATCAGCTGATGAATCAGTACTCCTCTATGTTGAACACCATTTGGAAGAAGCACTGAGGGTAGCATGGGCACAGAATGCACTCGGGGTGGGGGACTTCAATGACTTTCACCAAGCATCAACAGCACCACTTCTGACAGAGCTGAACAAGTCCTGAAGGATTTATCTGCCAATTGGGCCTATTGCAGGTGATGAGGGAACCAACAAAAGGGAAAAACATATTTGACCCTGTCCTCACCAAATTACCTGTCACAGATGGATCTGCCCAGGACAGTATTGGTAGGAAGGACCACCGCACAGACTTTGTCCCATCTTCACACTGAAAATACCATCCATCATGTTGTGTGGCACCACCTCCATGCTAAATGGAATAAATTCAGAACTAATCTAGCAACTCAAAACTGAGCATCATGAGGCACCGAAGGCCATCAGCAGCAGCAGAATTGTATTCAACCACAATCTGTAACCTCATAACCTGGCATATCTCTCACTCTACCATTACCACCAAGCCAGGGGATCAACTCTGGCTCAATGAAGAGTGCAGGAGCTCATGCCAGGAGCAGCACCAGACGTAGCTAAAAATGAGGTCCCAACCTTTTGAAACTACATGCCAAACAGTGGAAGCATCATGCAATAGACAGAGCTAAACAATCTCACAATCAACAGATCAGATCAAAGCTCTGTAGTCCTGCCAATCTAGTCATGAACAATTAAATAACTAACTGGACGAGGAGGCTCCACAAATATTCCCATCCTCAATGATGGGGGAACCCAGCACATTAGTACAAAAGACAAGGTTGAAACAGTTGCAATGATCTTCATCCAAAGGTGTCAAAAGGACATTCCACCTTGGCCTCATTTGGAGATCCCTGGCATCACAGATGCCAGGCTTCAGCCAAGTTTGTTCACTCCAAAAAATATCAAGAAAGAGCTGAAGGAACTAGATGCTGCAAAGGCTAAGGACTCCGACAACATTCCGGCAAAAGTACTGAAGACTTGTACTCGAGAGTTAGCTGTGCCCTTAGTCAAGCTGTTCCAGTGTAGCTACAGTGCTGGCATCTATCCGACAATGTGGAAAATTGCATAGACAAATCTAATTTGGCCAATTACCTCCCCATCAGTCTACTCTCGATCATCAGTAAAGTAATGAAAGGTGTTGTCAACAGTGTTCACCAATGCACGTTTTAAGTTTCACCAGGACCACTCGGTTCCTGATCTCATAATAGCCTTGGCCTAAACATAAACAAATGAATTTAACTTAAGGTGAGAGTGACTGCCCTTGACATCAAGTTAGCATTTAATCGAGTGTGACATCCAAGCCCTAGCAAAATTGAAGTCAATGGGAATCAGCGGCAAAACGCTCTACTGGCTGGAGCCATACCTAGCACAAAGGACAATGGTTGTGGTTTCTGGAGGCCAAACATCTGAATTCCAGGCCATAGAAACATAGTAACTAGGAGCAGGAGTAGGCCATTCGGCCCTTTGAGCCCGCTCTGCCATTCATTATGATCATGGCTCATCATCCAACTCAATAGCCTGCTCCCGCTTTCTCCCCATATCCTTTGATACCTTTTGTCCAAAAAGGTATATCTAACTCCTTCTTGAAAACATACAATGTTTTGGCCTCAACTACTTTCTGTGGTAGTGAATTCCACACGCTCACCACTCTCTGGGTGAAGAAATTTCTCCTCATCTCAGTCCTAAATGGTATAACCCGTATCCTCAGACTGTGAACCCTGGTTCTGGACTCCCCCACCATCAGGAACATCCTTCCTGCATCCACCCTGTCTAATCCTATTAGAATTTTATAGGCTTCTGTGAGATCCCCCCTCATTCTTCTGAGCTCCAGCAAATATTATCCTAACTGACTTAATCTCTCCTCATATGTCAGTCCCACCATCCCAGGAATCAGTCTAGTAAACCTTTGCTGCACTCCCTCTATAGCAAGAACATCCTTCCTCAGAAAAAGAAACCAAAACTGCGCACAATATTCCAGATGTGGTCTCACCAAGACCTTGTATAATTGCAGCAAGACATCCCTGCTCCTGTACTTGAATCCTCTCGCTATGAAGGCCAACATACTATTTGCTGTCTTTACCGCCTGTTGCACCTGCATGTTTACCTTCAGCAACTGGTGTACGAGGCCACACAGGTCTCGTTGTAGAGGTTCATCATGTTCTCAAGGGTACTTAGGGATGGGCAACAAATTCTGGACTTGCTCGTGATTCCCACTCCCATGAATGAATTAAAAAAAAACTCACCTGCTCAAAATCACAAACTAACATCAGGGCACAGTGGGAAGTCAGTGGAATCAAAGGGGCATAGTTGATACCCTCATTTCAACTGGGACTACTCCACATGGTTTCCATCAAGTGGGGGATTTATGATTGTGATCATAGAATTTTACAGCACACATTTTACACTGTTTCATAACTGCAGCATCTCTCTGCAGGAGCTTTCACAATCCCATTTAACCTCTCTTATAAACATTATTATGGTTTCTACTTTCAATCAGGTTGGTGCTAGAATATCGCCAACAATCCTCGGTTTTAAAAAAAAATCTCTTAATCTTTCCCTTTGTTGTATTGATGATGATGTTAGGCTTATTTCCTCAAAGGCTTTTTCCTTGGAGGATAATGAGGAGATGGATGGTAAAGATATCTCTCCCAGTGGCTGATCTTAGCAGGTAGTAATGGGCAACTTTCCCATATAGAGAGCTCACCTTCTACTTGTTGTAAATGAAATGTTACCCAGGGGTCAGACAGCATTGAATAATAAGAATGCTTAAGAGGAGCAGGCAAGCAGAAATCACAGAGCCTTTTACTTCAATCCTTCACCTAAGTGAAGCCGCACTTGCAGAAGAAGAATTGTGTGCTTGGTCTCCTAATGTTTCAGGATGCAGCGTTCTGGGAAATAGCATATAGTTCTTAAAACAGTGAGAGCAATCTGATTGTAATTATAAAAGATATTTCTTGCATCTCAGTGTTTCAAGATATCATTGCCTCCTCTTATCTTAGAAATTCTGTTGAGATCATTAAGTCTTTTCTGCACCATGTTTTCATGTGGGGAATGATGGCATTAAATATGCACTATCTTTTTACTTGCCCTTCTTTCTTCACTGCTAATCAACTGGTCTCCCTATTCTTGCAAATAGCTCTGCTACAGACACTTTGGAAGATGTGGGAGCTCCAGTCAATGCAGTTGCTTCCTTAGGTATCTTTACTCTGCTGATTCATTACTATTGCTTTTAAAAATGGTTGCCCAGCTCTTTAAGTAGTTACAGTGGCTGAAACAATTCAGTTACACAGAATTTCTCACCCAGTTCGACGCATCCCATGAGCTAGGAGTACATCCGGAATACTTAATTAACTCTACAGCAGAAAAACAAGTTAGCATCACAGTAGGAAAAGCCCTGTGGCTCGAAATTTCACTCTACACAAATTCGAGGAAGAACCCCAAAGAGGACGAAAATCCCATTTTCTTTTAACAACAAAGATATCTGGGCTTGAATATATTCTGGCAGATCCAAATCAAAATGGTGGATGCCCATGATGTTGTTGTTGCTGAGTTTTTCCCATATAAATGCAAGATGCAAGAAAATGAACTAATCACATCAGATCTGTGATACTGTCCTGTTACACTGCACAAGTAGCTCACGTAGTAGTTACCCAATTTTACAGACAACATCCTTAGCAGCGAAGAAGGCTAACTTTGCTGAATTTTATGTGACCAGCAGCCCCCACCCCCTTCCCCTCCCACCCTTCTTTGCATTAAAAATGTGCCCAAAGTCAGGTTTGCAGTGCAATTGGCTCAAGTTGCAAAATTCAGCAGAAATTCTTAGTTTTTTCTTTAGTGTCATCTTCTTCCTAGAAGGTTAACTGCCATGGATCTCCGTCTCTGTCTACCCTGTGCTGCCCTTACACGTTCTGTGTAACTCAGCTGCATCCAGGCCATTATGTCTGTCATCCATTTCCTCCTCTGCTTTCCCTTCCTTTGTTTATTTTCGATCTTTCCTTCCAATAACAATCTCTGTCTGCTTTAATGAGGTGGCCAAAACATTGTATCTTCTCTCTTTGATTTTATGCAATAATTTCCTCTTTTCTCCTGCTGTTTCCAGCACTTCTTCAATGATATTTGTCTGTGTGGAGTATGTGGAATATCTTCCTATATGTCCACATCTTGAAAGTGCTTTTCAATAAACCCTTTGTTTGTTGTCCATGTCTCAGAGGCATATAACATAGATGACAAAATGTAGCACCTCAGTATTATTTTCCTAAGATTCATGTTCAGTTTCTTTGATGCTAACACCTCCTTGATTCTGATAAAGCTGGTCTTGGCTATTTCAATTCTCCTTTGGATCTTACAACCACATCTCCATTGTCTGTGATAATCTGCCCAAGGGAACAGCACCTCATCTTCCAACTAGGCACTTTACAGCCTTCCAGGCTGAATATTGAGTTCAACAATTTTAGATCATGAACTCTCTCCTCCATCCCCACCCCATTTCCAATCCCCCTTTTCTCCAATAATTTATATAGATTTTTATTTTCCCACCTATTTCCATTATTTTTAAATGTATTTCCATCCATTGTTTTATCTCTACCTTTTAGCCTATTTTGATCCCTTCCCCCCACCCCACCCTCACTAGGGCTATCTGTACCTTGCTCATCCTGCTTTCTACCCTTAATGTCACCTATTAACACATTCCTTAGATAATATCACCACCTTCAACACCTCTTTGTCCTTTTGTCTATGACATCTTTTGGTTATTTCCACCTATCACTGGCCCTCTATCCAGCTCTACCTGTCCCAGCCCCCCTTAAATCAGCTTATATTTCACCTCTTTTCTATTTTTCCTTAGTTCTATTGAAGAGTCATATTGACTCGAAATGTTAACTGTGTTCCTCTCCACAGATGCTGTCAGACCTGCTGAGTTTTTCCAGGTATTTTTGTTGATGTGAACCTTTTGTTTGTTCCAGGGCTTGTCCATTTCCTTCCATTTTTATTTCCTGGGCTAGGTCTCTGCTTATCACCATTGTCTTGGCCTTCCTCACAATCGTCCTTAATCCATATTCCACCCACCTTGCTATCACTCTGTTTACAATTTTCTGTAGTGCCTTTTGCAGCTCTGCAATCAGTACAGTGTCATCTACATATCTCAAGTTGTTGATGACCAACCCACAATATTACAGCCTTGTAAACCTTCTATGTCTCTGAGGATAGCTTCAGTGTACAGGCCGAACAGCTTTTGGGACATACCACATTCCTGCCACACTCATCTTTTGATTGGGAAGCTATTTGACTATTAAGGCTTATCACTGCGGATTGATTCCAATATAAACTCTGAATTATTCCTTTATCATTTTTGTCAATTTCTAGTTTGTTTAAGCAGTCCATTATTTCCTGATGGTAACCTCTATCAAATGCCTTCTCAGTCTATAAAGCATACATACACAGGTTTTTGCACTTCCGTGTATCTTTCAATGACTACTCTCAAGTATGACTTCTGTTGGTCAAAGCCCTAACTGGCTCTCATCTATCTCTGCTTCTATCAACTGGTCGTTTCTTTCTAAAATGATGATTAGAAGGCTTATTGTCCTGTACTCTGAACACTTCAGTGCTTTTGGCTTCTCTGGGAGCATAATGAACACTGACTGCATAAGATCCTCAGCAAGGAAATAGAATAATACCCCCCTGTGAAAACACAGATATAAACTTCATGGAGGGAACAAGCCAGAGAGGGAAAGTAGTTTTACAGGCTTGTCATACCTGGGAATAAATGAGGAAAATATTGGCCCATAACTTCCGGTGGAGTGTTAATTGGGTCACTCGTGGTTACTTACCTTGAATTCCAACCACTTCTATCTCGCCTGCCCTTCCGACTCAGATTGGGCGAGATCTGGTTAGCGCAGTAGGGTCCCACGGTCTTCTTTCCAGAGCTGCAGCATTGGAGGGAAGGATGATTTGGCCCCTTTTGATGGCACTAGCTGCCATAAACCAGGTAAGTTTAAAGGTCTGGCTGCTTTAACAAACCAGGGAGAAGGTAAATGTATAAGGTAAGTGAGTAGAATTTGTGTGAGGGGGGAGGGGGGGAGGGCTGGGTTGGTGGTGTCTGGGGTAGGTAGTCTGGGGAGGGGGTTCAAAATTGGGCCTAGGGTTGTGGGGGGTGGTGGTTTGGGTTGGGCCTGGGGAGGGGTTTTCAGGATGGGTTGGGTCAGGTCAGACCTTGGGCATGGGGTCGTGTTGGGTTGGGTCGGACTTGGGACGGTTGGGGGTCCAGGTCAAGTTGGGCCTATGGCAGATGGACAGGCTGGGTAGGGTCAGGATGGGCCTGGTGTGCAGATGTATCATTGTAGTAATTATGGTTTCATTTAGGAGAGACCACATGATCTGTAGTAACCAATAGGAGAATAGCACGGGCTGCCTCAGCAATCACTGCAGAGTTGGAGTTGGAGTTGAAAGCACATGTATAGTTACTGCTGAGTATATTTTAAATAAACTTAATGTTTCCACCCATGAAGTGTCTGCTGAACAACTCTATCATTAATAGTACAACTCGGCCACCCCACAACAAACTGGCGACAAGGATAAAACAGGATTGTCGCTTTAACATAAAGGATAAAAAGGGCCCCGATCCAAATGGGTCAGAAATCTCCCGGAACACTCCCTACATTTGAATAAAATAGCAATATTCCAAGACTCCTGAGTGAGAATCCACAAATGAGTGAGCAAAACATTAGGGAAGGGGAGAATATGTACTTGCATTAGGCAGCCCCGCAGGCTCAGTGGGTTGGAGAAGCTAGCACACAACTTGCAAATTGAGGAAGGAGGCAGTCAGAGTGGAGAGCAGTGCTGTAGTTTTAAATTTTGAATTTTGCTGAATATATTATAAATAAGCTTAAGTTTCCACCCAAGAAGTGTCTGCTGATCAACTCTATCATTAATAGTACAACTTGGCCATCCCACAACAGTTGGATTGGGTAGACCTGTGACGGAGGGGAGGTCAGTTCAGGTTGGGTGGAGGAGGGTAGTCGGGAGCTGTAGGGAGCTTTATGATTGAGACCAAGGCGGTACTGGGGGTTGGGGTGTCCCATGGGTTTCTTTGGTAGGGGGGAAGTCATGGGGGTTGGGGGAAGTCAGTACTATTGTTACCCAGAAGCTAAAGTGGTTTTAATTCTTCTAACTGTTCCTGGGTATCAATTGTGGTACGATAATAAGAACCATCTGAGGTTTGAGATTTAAACCACATTTTCTGATGTTTCCTAGTGCAGGGCAGTTGCCCAAAGGAAGTTTGAAATTCCTGGGCAATTGCAGTGCAATTCTTACATGGGAACGTCCGAGGGTTGGGAGGGTAGTGTTGGGGGAGTTCCCCAGCGCACATTTGGGATAGTCCCCAGATACACCGTTTCAGAGCTCGTAAGTTACAGCCCATTATCTAGTATCTGAAAAGTGGATGTGCGCTCCACTACACACATGCTACTGTTCAGTCATGGAAGCCAGGGCCCCACTAAGAAATATTAATCTCATAAAAGAGAGGGAATATGGAGAACATTCTTTTTTCGGCACAGCTGCACAAAAAAAAGGGCACAGTTGCAGAGGGACACAGTAATACCTTGCACTTAGCATTTCTAAGTTCTGCTTACAGGGAGTACTTACTGCTGGCTGGAACATCATACCAGCTAATTTGCAAAATCTTTGCCCAGGGAGAGAGTGATCCAGACATTAGAGATCTTTGGGAGTGCACGAAGAGTTCTTGTGTCTTCTGCTAACAGGCCACGGTTGTGCACAATCACAAGAGAGATTCAGGATAGGCAGACAATGAGCTATCATTAAACAGATGACATCCCATGAGTAAATAATCTTCACCAACAGAGATATGTTTGAGAGCATGGTGACACCACCAAACAGATATCCTTTATTTCTTATTTTTCTTCACATTTAATTCCTAAAAAAACTTTTGGAGATATATTTTAAATTGTTCTTACCTATTCATTTTCTTTTCCCAAGGTGAGTTGACATTAGACTGGATTTTACTCTCCCCCACTAGAAGTTTAAAGGAGAGGGAGAGCAGGAGAAGACCACAGACCTGATTGGAGGCCACAGCAGCAGAGGATAAAAGACTGAGAGAGAAAGATTGAGAGAACAGTACTGACCTAATTGGTGAAAGCAGCAGTAATGAAGGATAACAGAGAGCGAGACAGAGCAGAAGAAGAGCACAGACCTAATTGCAGATAGCAGCAGTAGTGAAGGGTAAAAGAGAGTTAGACAGAGCGGAAGAAGAGCACAGACCAAATTGCAGATATCAGCAGTAGTGAAGGATAAAAGAGAGCGAGAAAGAGCAGGAGAAGAGTACAGACCAAATTGGAGATAGCAGCAGCAGTGGATGGTGGTGCACTTGAGATTCAAAAATTGAGAGAAAAAATTAAACTGTGATATCACACAAAGACTGTGAGTTGATAGGCCCATGAACTAATTCCCTAGCTTTGTTTTGCTTTCTCCAAAGTGAGGGAATTAATCCAGGGAGCTGGGAAATTAAAAATATCAATTTTTTTTAGATAATAAGGGTTAAGTAAAATATTTAAGTGAATTTCCCTAGATTGAAATGATGTCAGCAGGAGGGGCATGAGTAGCTGGTGAGTCTTTCTTAGATAAAGGAATGGCTGGGCAGCTCTGGCTTCTCGAGTGCACATCCTGAGCCACCTGGGAACTCCAGGATGCTTCCCATGTCCTTGATAAGCATAAGTCCATGACGTGTGGTCAGATACAACAGCCTGACCTTTGGGTTTTGGAATTTGAGGAGGAGATGGTGGCATAGTGGTAATGTCACTGAACTAGTAATCCACAGATCCAGTCTAATTCTCTGGGGACATGGGTTCAAATCCCACCAGGGCAGCTGGCAGAATTTAAAGTCAATCTATAAATCAAGAATATAAAAAGCTAGTCTCAATAATGGTGACCATGAAGCTATCATTGATTGTCATAAAGACCTATCTGGTTCAATAATGCCCTTTAGGGGTGTAGATCTGTTGTCCTTACCCTTGTCAGGTTTACATATGACTCCGGACCCAAAACATTGTGGTTGACTCTTAACTGACCACCAAAATGTTCAGTTCAAAGGCAATTATAGTAGGTCAACAAATGCTGGCTTTGCCATGTCCACAACCTGTTAAAGAATGAAGAAATAAAAAGCAATAGCTGATGTCTCTGTCACTTTGGCTTGAGGGCTTTGTGGATAGAATATTTGTAGATGTGGTCACACCACAGCTTAACTATATGCAGGACAAGAGAGGGAATGGGTGATGACCAGGTAGTTAGTGCAAGAGTCCCCTAACTGTCTCTTACTCTCCAACCAGTATTCAGTTCCGAATACTCGTGAGGAGTGATAGTTCATCTAGAGAGTACAACCAGAGCCAAGCTGATGGCACCATGGCTGTCTCAGCTGTTCAGGGGAACATTAAGATGATGGGAGGAAGTGATAGAAGTTTCAATAGTTAGGGGAATAGGCAGGTTTCTGTGGCAGCAGACATGAATCCAGGATTGCATGTTCATTTCCTGGTGCCAGGGTCAAGGATGTCACTGAATGGCTGCAGGTCATCCTCATGGGGTGATTCACACTAGCACCAATGTCTACAAGGTAGAAAGAAAGATGTGGTCCTGCAGTCAGAATTTAGGTAGGAAATTCACAAGCACGACCTCAAAAGTAGTAATCTCCAGTTTACTCCCAGTACAATGCATAAGTGAGTATAGAAATAGAAGGATAAAGCAGATGTCTCTTGATTGATGGCACAGAAGAGAGGACTT
Organism: Carcharodon carcharias; assembly: GCF_017639515.1. Lineage (NCBI taxonomy): Eukaryota > Metazoa > Chordata > Chondrichthyes > Lamniformes > Lamnidae > Carcharodon > Carcharodon carcharias. The sequence continues at coordinate 132,028,864 of NC_054477.1, read as the reverse complement.
TAGATTCCTGGAACATTGGGACCAGCTCTGGAGGAGATGATACCTGTACAGGCTGGATGTGTTGCACCTAATCAGAATCAAGACTAATTTCCTTCTGGGTGGATTTGCTGGTGCTATTGGGAAGGGTTTATACTAACTTGGCAAGATGTGGGAACCAGGAGGTAATACTAGAGAAATACTAGAGAAACCCATGAGGATGACCTGCGGCCATTCAGTGACATCCTTGACCCTGGCACCAAGGTGCACAGAATGCTGGGAGAGACAGATAGCACCAGAATAAGAAATAGTAAGGCTGTAGGTCAGATCAGCTTAAGGGAAAAGTAATGAAGTCTAAATTAGTATGTGAATGTGCAGGGATTGGTAAATAAGCTTAGTAAGGTGCAGGTGCAGATGGCCATATGCAAATATGATGTGGCGATAATAGAGATCTAATTCAATGAAGGGTAGGACTGGGTGTTAAATATTCCTGGATACAAGGTGTTCAGGAAAGATAGTGAAGGAAGGAAAAGGGGAGGGGTGACAGTATTGATGAAGGAGAACATTGAAGTACCAGTGAGAGAGAATGTCTCAGGTTGGTCAAGGACGAAATCTATTCGGCTAGAACTGAGGGACAAAAAAGGTGTAATTACATCGCTTGGTGTAGCATGTAGACTACCAAGTAATGGGAAAGATGCAGGGGAACAAATTTGTAAGGCAATTACAGACTATTGCAAGAATAATGAGAGACACTAATTATCTGAATATAGACTGAGATAGCATTAGTGTAAAGGGTTGAGAGGGGCAACAGTCCCTAGAGGGTGTTCTGGAGAATTTTCTACAGCAGTATATTTCCAGTCCAATGAGGAAGGAGGAAACGCTAGACCCAATTCTTGGGAATGAGTTGGAATAAGAATGGATCTTACCCAGATAAATTGGAATTAAAGGTTTGAATTCAAAACTGCAACTGAATAATGGGCTACCTTTAAAAAATAGATAATTCAGGCACAATCAAGGTATGTTCCCAAGAAGCAGAAAGGTAGGGTGAACAAATACGGAGCACCCTAGATGACAAAACAGATGGAATTTAAATGGGGAAGAAAATTCAGAGGGCAATTGAAAATGCAAATAAGAGAAGAAAAGAGAGTGTGTGAGAAAAGATTAGTAGCTAACATAAAAGGGAATCCAAAAGTCTTCTACAGGTATTTAAATAATGAAATTATGGTAAATGGAGGAATGGGGCTGATTAGGGACAAAAAAGGGGATTTAGGCCTGGAGGCAGAGGGCATGGCCGAGGTATTAAATGAATACTGTGGATCTGTTTTTACCAAGGAAGAAGATGCTGTTCATGTCAAGGTGAAAGGAAAGGTAATTTGGATACTTGAAAGATTTGAAATTGGTAAGGAAAAGGCAATGAATAGGCCATTTGTACTTAAAAGTTGATCAGGCACAAGGACTGGATGAGATGCAATGAAGAATATTGAGGGAAGTGAGAGTGGAAAGTGCGGAGGCACTGACTATAATTTTCCAACCTTTCTTAGACTAAACTCAAAGGTGGTGCCAGCGGACTGGAAAATTGCAAATGTTACACCCTCATTCATAAAAGGGTGTAAAGATAAGCCCAGAAGCTACAGGCCAGTCAGTTTAACCTTGGTGATAGGCAAGCTTCTAGAAACGACAACTCAGGGCAAAATTAATATCACTTGGGCAAACATAGGTTTATTAAGGAAAGCCAGCACAGATTTATTAAGGGAAAATTGTAATTAACTAACTTGCTTGAGTTTTTGATGAGGTAACAGAGATGGTTGATGAGGGTAATGCTGTTGATGTGGTGTACATGGATTTCCAAAAGGCATTTGATAAAGTGCTGCACAACAGACTTGTGAGTAAAGTTAGAGACCGAGGAATAAAAGGGACAGTTGCAACATGCATATGGAATTGGCTGAGTGACAAAGATTAATGCATATAATGGTTGTTTTTTTTGACTGGAGGAAGGTTTATAGTGGAGTTCTCAGGAGGTTAGAGTTAGGACCCCTGCTCTCCAAGGGTTTTTTAATGACCTACACCTTGGTACACAGGACACAATTTCAAAATTTGAGGATGATACAAAACCTGGAAGTATTGCAAACTGTGAGGAGCATAGTGTAGAACTTCAAAAGGAGATAGACAGGTTGGTGGAATAGACAGACAAGTGGCAGATGAAGTTTAATACAGACAAGCGTGAAGTGATTCATTTTGGTAAGAAGAACTTGGAGAAAGAATATAAATAAAAGGGCATAATTCCAAAGGTGGTGAAGGAGCCGAGGGACCTGGATGCATGTATAGCAAGACAGGTTGAGAGAGTGGCTAATAAAGCACAAAGCATCCCGGACTTTATCAATAGGGGCATATAGTACAAATGTATAAAGTTGAGTTAAACCTGTATGTAGCCTTCAACTGTTCCATTTTTGGTTATGACTGCTCACTGTGTGTGAATATTAAGTCTGGGTGTGGTGACTGAGAAAGAGAAACTAAACTGTAGGTGAGCAGCTGGAAACAGAGTGCAGACATTTTCAAAAAAACATTGTAAATAAACTCCTGTTCAGAAATAAAAACTAGCGTATATGCATATAATGGTTGGTTTTTTTTTTTGACTGGAGGAAGGTTGCATATCTCCAAGGCATAAAACACAACACTGTATAAAACACTGGTTTGGCCTTAACTGGAGTATTGCATCCAGTCCTGGGCACCACACTGTAGCAAGGATGTGAAGGCATTAGCGAGGCTGCAGAAAAGATCCATGAGAATGGTTCCAGGGATGAGGAACTTCAGTTACGCAGATAGACTGAAGAGGTTGGGGCTCTTCTCCATGGAGTAGAAAAGGTTGAGAGGAGATGTGATAGAGGTATCCAAATTAATGAGAGGTCAAAACAGATCAGGAGAAACTGTTCCCAATGGTGAAAGGATTGAGAGCCAGAAGGCATAGATTTAAGCTAATTGAACCAAAGGTGAAAAGTGGAAAAACATATTCATGAAGCAAGTGTTTAGAATCTGCAAGTGTGGTACAGGTTTAATCGAAGCATTTAAGAGGGAAGTGGACTAATATCTGATGAGGAAGAATGTGAAAGACCAGAGGGAGAATAGGGTGGTGGGGTAGGGGGGTGGTGGTTGGTGGGTGTAGATGAATTGCTCCTTTGGAAGACCAGCACAGACACAACAGGCTGAATGGTCTTCTTCTGTTCTGTAAACATTCGATTATTCTCTATAGGCCCGATTCCTACCCACCCGACCCTACCCCAATCACAATTACATACGAGTGTTTTACTTACAGCAGTGGAAGTTAATGCCGTACGGGAAGACTAGCAACTTTAGCTGTGTGGGCTGATGTTGGACAAGGAAGGAGATCTCACTGTATGCCCCCAGGATCATTGAAGGCTACCCACCCACACCCACCAACATAATTTCCCCCACCCTCCAAACCCCCAGACCCTCAAAGCTGGTCCCCACACACCCCACCCCCACAGCCCCCTTGCCAATTCTGCCAGTTTGGCATTGACGAGACCTCAGACTTGCCTATGATTCCAAACTCTTCTTCATCCTGATGGCATTGCTGGGACTACAGGCCTTACAAGGCATCCACTTGCCAGGTAGCACCTCCTCCCCAGATAGGGACAGATTTCCACCATTCACAGAGCTAAATGGCTGTGAGGCAGCCATTGGGAATGGGGGCAGGGTCCTTCTCAAACCTTTAGCCCGGGGGGGTGGGGAGGGGGGGTGATGGTTGGTGGCGAGGACAATGGCATACCATTAAATCCAGCCCATAGTCGAGAATCCAGCTCCTCAAAATTTTTCTGCAAGACTTCTGCGCTACGCTTTCCTACTTTCCTAGTTCCTCCATGGATTATGATTCTTGAGGGCTAGCATCCCTCCTTTTTCATAAGATTTTCTTCCCAATCCGTTTTGTCACTTCCCTGTCACCTGGGATGGCGCACATCATTCAGGGCTCTTAGTCATAGCTGCAAAAGAGATTGTTCAAACACCTCATTACATAATCTGCAACATTAGCTTTTCTTTTATTCTTATGACTAATTTTTATCCAAGGGTAGCCATATGCTACACAGCACTGAAAAGTTGCTTTGATAATGTTCCCTTTGTCCTCTTCATAGCGCTTAAGAATGTTGTAATTATTGTGCAAGTCAAGACCCATGGAGATTTTCCATGCATGTTCCTTTTGTCTCCTCCTCATCCCCCTGTAGAAAGTCAGCTATTACGCTTCATCTACTTTGCTATGCAGAATATATTTCTGCCTCTGTAATGGTACCACTTAGTGGAAGTAACAAAATTTGGTGTCACACAATCTGTTAGCATAAACACACCAACAGCACTTGCTTACCACACAAAATTCAATAAATGCATTACACTATTTGAACATTGCAATGACTGGTATATGCTGTTGGCTAGGAAGAACTTGGAGTACAGCAAAAGCTATCAAAATGTAGTATTTCAAGAATTGCATAGAAAATATAGTGGAAATAGTTTTCAGAAGGGAGTTTGCAAAATGGATTTACTGATTTAGAAAGCTGAGCAGGTCTGGACATCATCCGAGTATTTTGAATTAAGGAGCTAAATGCAAGCTCAATAAATACTCCATCCAGTAGACACACTGGCTGCTGTTATAATGATTTACTTATGTTATTAAAATGTTGGCTGCTTTTAAAGTGCAGTCATGCTTTCAAAAATCAATTTTACAAATGAGTACACCTATGCCGCAACAATCCTGTCTAATGTTCATGTTACTGTTTTAAAACCATGATGTTCACTCAATGCCTACACGATTTTGGTGATGCTATACAGCACTAACTGGTTTGACATAGGAACAATTTTTAGGTGAGAAATGACATGTATACATAAAAAAATGTGCAAAGCTCTGCTTACTGATTAATAATTACCTTTGAAAGTTGTGATAGAGATCACTCTATCATCCTTACACAGCAGATGCACATTATAATAACATTCATTGTATCTCTTATTCTTATGTTCAGTATTTATAACTGCACAGCTAGTAGACATAACAATGGAAAAATAAATGTGGATGTTTGTAAGAACTGAAGATTTTTGGGATAAAACACTGGAATATTTACATATATATATATTATTCATTCAGAGGGTATGGGTAAGGCCAGCATTTATTTCCTATCACTAATTGCCCCTGAGAAGGTGGTGTTGAGCTGCCTTCTTGAACCACTGCAGTCCATGTGGTGTAGGTACACCCATCGTGCTGTTGGGGAGGGAGTTCCAGGATTTTAACCCAGCAACTCTGAAGGAACAGCAATATATTTCCAAGCAAGGGCAATGTGTGGTTTTGTTGGTGTAGTAATTATAGCTTTGGGAAATGTAGGACTGTAGCTTAAAGAATAATCCTGTGCTGTAAGATCACATGATCTGTGTAAACCAATGAGCTAGAAGTGCAGGGAACCTCTACATGAGAGTTCTTCCTTAGTTATGGAGTTTGATGCACATGGGTAGTTGCTGCTGCTGCCTCATAAATAATGTTAAATGTGTCCATTAAAAAAAGTTGTCTGAAGATCAACTCTGTGACAAACTGGCAATGAGGATAAATCAGATTTGCTTTTGTACCTTGCCCAGCAATCGTATCTAAGTTTGTTAAAAAAAAGATACACTCATCCGAAATGCCACAGTCTGGCAGAATCGATCTCTTTGAGCCAGCCACAGTTGATTGGTCTCAATATATAGAACGTCTTGCGTTCTTCTTTCAAGCCAATTAAATCACAGGGGAGGAAAAGAGGAGAATGATTTTCCTGAGTATTTGCGGGGGCAAGACTTACAATTTACTTCGAAGGTTGACATCCCCCAATGCCCCAGATTTGAAGCTGTTCAGTGAATTAGTAGACTTCATTAAGGGACATTTTCAAACAAAGCCTTCAGTCACAATGCAGAGGTTCAGGTTCAATTCACGGAATAGAGCCCTGGGGGAGACCATTGCTACCTATCTGGCAAAATTTGAAAAACTAACGGGATATTGTGATTTCAATGAAACCCTGAATGACATGCTCAGGCATCATTTAGTATGTGGTATGCAGGAAGACACTATTCAGCAAAGATTGTTGGCTGAAGTGAATCTTGATTTTAAGAAAGCATTAGAAATAGAGCTGGCAATGGAAAGCGCTGTAAGGGATTCACAAGTAATTCAAGGGGCGCAAAATGCACTGTTCTCCTACTTGGGCAGGAACAGTCAGCCGAGAGTGGCACGAAAAGCTGGGACTCTGCTGCGAAGTGGGAAACAGCCCCTGCTAACCGAAAAATAAGAGGAAGCAGCTTAGCAACTAAATCAAAAACTAATTTTCATCAATGTGGAAACAATTATTCACCTAGTGATTGGCAATTTAAAAAAGTAGAATGTTATTTTTGTCACAGAAGTGGACACATAACGAGACATTGCAAAGCAAGATTTAAACAGGCCTCCAAACAACAAACGAAGCCCAATGAAGTATATAGTGTAGAAGAGCCAGAAACAACCAATTCTAAAATTTATTCATTTTAAAACACAAAGGTTGGTAAGACAGAGCCAATTACTGTCACAGTGCAACTGATTGATAAACCATTAAACATGAAAGTAGACACAGGTGTTTCTACCACTGTAATAGAAGAACACACTTTCAGACATTTAAATAAAGATGACCAATAATTAAATTTGGAACAAACATCTGCTAAGTTGAAAATGTACACAGGCAAAGAAATCCAAGTCAAAGGTTTCACCAGAGTAACAGTTCATCATAGACACCAATCAGCACATCTACCCATGACGGCATTAGAAGGTAGCAGACCAAGTTTTCTAGGTCAAAATTGGTTGAGGGAACTTAACCTTGATTGGCCAGTGAGATTGCAAAAGTAAGCAGGGCTCCTGTCTTGAAAAAGGAACAAGGCAAGATACTTCAGAAAGAGACTGGAGAGCCCAAGGACCACAACAGAATGAAAAAGGAGTGTGCAAGTATTCAACAACCTGAAGAAATGAAGACTGTCTTAAACAACGACATGGAGGAACAGCAGTAGAAAATCAAGGAGACTCTGGTGAATGACTGAGCTCAAGATGAAGTGAGTGAGCTTTGCAAAGAAAAGATAAACTATCAAAGACTTTCACACATGACAAGGATCCTTCAGGTCAAAGTTTGTGCCCCTGAAAAATTACAAAGAGAAACAGCAAGAATTTAACATCTCTCTGAACAAACTGAAGAACCAGTTGGCAGAGAAGACACAGCAATGTTCAAGTTTCCAGGAGGAAGCCAACAGATACAAGAAGGAGACAGAAGCTGAAGATTCAGCTGAACGAAGCTAAAGAGGCCTTGAAAGCATAAGTTTCAGAGCTTTCCAAGATTCGAATAGATAATGAAGTCATGAGTAGCTCAACAACTAAACGAAGTCAAGTTGAGATTGTATCTGAGAGAAGTCTAGCCAACAGTGAAGTCAATAAGAAGGCCAAGACTAAATCCTGTGGTAAAAAAAAACATGTAGAAAGAAGATGCAGATTTACTGATGAGGCAATGTCTTTGAACAAGACTAAGCCTAATACTTCCCAATTTAGAGGGGAAGATGGCGAAAAGTCAATGGAACCAAAAAAGAATGCATGATTTGCGAAGCTGTGAATGACAATTTACTGTTGGAGAAGCAATATATGTAAAGAATTTTGGTGGAGGACCAAAGTGGTTACCTGGTAAAACAGGTCCTGTGACCGGACAATTGTCATACCACATGGAAGTGGAGGGCCGGATTACCTGTAAGCATATGGATCATTTAAGGAAAAGATCCAATTTAACTCCCAGGATGTTTATAGTGGGTGATTCAGTGATGGTAATGCCATTGAATGTCAAGGAGCAATGGTTAGATTCTATCTTATTGGAGATGGTCATTGCCTGGCACTGTGTAATGCGAATGCTACTTGCCACTTGTTAGCTACCTTAGGTATTGTCTAAGTTTTGCTTCATTTGGACATGGACTGTTTCAGTGTCTGAGGAGTTGGGAATGGTGCTAAACATTGTGCAATCATCAGTGAACATCTCAACTTCTGACCTTGTGGTGGAAGGAAAGCCATTGATGAAGATGTTTGGGCCTCAGAACTCCTGCAGTGGTGTCCTGGAACTGAGATGATTGACCTCCAACAACCACAATCATCTTCCTTCGTGCTAGGTATGACTCCAACCAGCAGAGTTTTCCCGCTGATTGCCATTAACGCTGGTTTTGCTAGGGCTTCTTGATGCCAAACATGGTCAAATGCTGCCTTGATGCCAAGGACAGTCACTCTCACCTCACCCCAGGAATTCATCTCCTTTGTCCATGTTTGAACCAAGACTGTAATGAGGCCAGGAGCTGAGGAGCTGACTGACCCTGGTGGAAACCAAATTGAGTGTCAGTTAGCAGGTTATTTCTAAGCAAGTGCCGCTTGATATCACTGTTGATGGCTCGATGGAGAGGGGACTGATGGGACGGTAATTGGCCAGGTTGGATTTGTCCTAATTTTTGTGTACACGATATATCTGGGCAATTTTCGACATTGTCAGGTAGATGCCAATGTTGTAGCTGTGCTGAAACAGCTTGGCGCAGCAAGTTCTGGAGCACAAATTTTCAGTACTATTGCCAGAATATTGTCAGGGCCCGTAGCCTTTGAAGTGTCCAGTGCCCTTAGCCATTTCTTGATATCATGTGGAGTGAATCAAATTGGCTGAAGACTGGCATCTGTGACGCTGGGGACCTCTGGACGATGCCGCGATGGATTATCCACTCGGCACTTTTGCCTGAAGATTGTTGCAATGCTTCAGCCTTCTCTTTTGCTCTGATGTGTTGGACTGCTCCATCATTGTGGATGGGGATATTTATGGAGCCTACTCCTCCAGTGAGTTGTTTAATTGTCCACTCCCAGTCATGACTTGATGTGGCCGGACTGCAGAGCTTAGATCTGATCCGTTGATGTGGAATCACAGCTCTGTCTATCGCATGCTGATTGCGCTGTTTGGTGCACAAGTAGTCCTGATTTGTAGCTTCATCAGGTTGACACCTCATTTTTATGTATGCCTGGCACTGCTTCTGGCATGCCCTCCTGCACTCTTCATTGAAACAGGGTTGATCCCCTGGATTGGTGGCAATGGTAGAGTAAGGTATATGCCAGGTTACAGATTGTGGTTGAGTACAATTCTCCTTCTGCTGATGGCCAATAGTGCCTCATGGATTCCCAGTCTTGACGTGCTAGATCTGTTCAAAATCTAACCCTTTTTTCACGATGGTAGTGCCAGACAACACATGTGTGTTTGTGTGTGTGTGTGTGTGTGTGTATTTATGTGTACACTATTCATATATAATGGAAAAAAATCTCCTATCTATTTGCTGTTATGAAGTTTCATGTTACATGAAACTGCATTTATCTGGATTTCACGGTCATTTTTTGCAAACCACAATAGTATTTCCTCAGTAAGTGCAAAGTGAAATGGCCAATACATCCATGAGGGAGTTAGGAACTAAGAATTCCACTTGGATGACTAAGAGTTTTTCACTAAATAAGCCCAGATCCTTCCACTGGTTCAGAAAATAAAAATGCTGATGTGAGCAAATTTAGTGACAATACAAGCATCATATCCATTTAGCCAAATCAACAAGCATGATTTTTATTCCATTACTAGCCAACTACCCCTGCAGCTCCTGCACAAATAAAACCATAATTTTCTTCTTATAACTGTGCTTCAGCTCCTCTTCACCCTCCGATTCTTTCTGACTTCCTTCCTTTCCTTATCCATCAATTTCAATCTCACTTTTTGTGTCATTGTCACATGCTTTCTTTCATTGTTGTCACATGTCTTTCATCCCATCCCATTCAATGTATAATTTACTCTTAGGGCAGAATTTTCCATGCTCGCTGGCGGGCGTGAGTGCAAAATATGGCAGGAAGTTGATTTTGCGATGTCGTGAAACCAGTTTGCAATTGTCTGCTCTGCCAGTCAATGGCGACCGTCATTCCTGCTGCTGCACGTTGGGAGATTCATTGTAATACATCTGCAGCGCATTATAACCCTGTTCACTGGAATCATTCCCCATTCTGTATCATCCAAGCACGCTGATCTGTTTCACAACAGCATCATACGGACTCGAAATGTTAACTCTGTCTCCCTCTCCACAAATGCTGTCAGGACCTGCTGAGTTTTTCCAGCTATTCCAGCTGCACTTCAAGGGGAACTCGGAGGTGAGTGCACAATGATATTGTGCATAGCTCACAAGGGTCGCCTGTTGGACCTCAAGGTTTAAGCGCATGCATTCAGGCAAGGGCAAATGCAAGGCGCATTTTCCAGGCTGGCTGACGATGCAATGTGGGGGCAAGGGCTGCACTGCAGTAGTTGGTAGACCACAAGCACATATGGCTGGGGGGCGGTGGGGTGGGTGGTTAGTTTGGGAAGAGAAGCGGTCATGCATTGAAGAATCTGTGTATAAAGTGACTATTCCTCCACAGCTGAGACAGTTCAAGCGCAGCCACACTGACATGCTTGGAGTCAGTCCTCTAGCTTATCTGCCCACCAAGCAATGCAGAGGCCTGAAAGTGCAATCAAGTACTCCAGACCTTTTCATTCCTCAGGCACAGACTGCAACCTAGTGAGCATTTTAGTGGACTGCAGAACAGTTCGATGGCTGGGCAATTCCTACAATCTCCTTGCGAAAGCTGGCCATGGAGTAGTCACTGATGGAGACACTCACCGCCCCTTGCAATGTTACCATTCCGGTGTGGACCACTCTCCTCAATGGTTCAAGTTAACAGCATAGCTTTGCAGTGCGGCTTAGGAGAATGCCTGCACCTGAGCTGAGAGCACAGCATGTAGTACAATGGACAAAGCTGCCGCCAATTGATCAGGTGGAGTGGGTTGGAGGTGGATTGGGTTTCAGGCAGTCATGCAGTGCACTAATTTCTGGCCATCCAAGTAGTGGCCAGCAATCACCAGGATGTGTGAAGAGGACTTCACACTTAACCAAGAGAGGTCCTTAGAACACCCAAGGATTTGTCTCTCTCTCTTTTATCCTGCAGGAGAAATACATCAGGAGCATGGAGCCTGGTGACCTAGCTGTATGCCTCAGGGCTTACAGAGAACAGAGGAGAATGAGAACAGAGTGATGGAGGTGCCTGACTGAGCAGAGCGAGGAGCAGCACCAACAGGAAGAAGGGGTGGCTGGGGCTCCCGCACATGCCACTGAAGAGCCATAGTGAGCTGTCGCTGGCAGGTGCCTACCTAGGCCCAAGGTCTACAGATGGCACCTGTCCTTCCTGCAGAAGATCGAGAACAAGTGTTGCCGAAGACTGCATATGCCCAGGGAACTGGATGGTCACATCTGCCACCTGCTCTAGGATTTGGCGTCATGAGGACATAGAGGATATCTACTTCCAGTGACCATGAAAGTGACTGCAACGCCAATGGCTCCTTTCAGGGCTCCACAGGTGACCACTGTGGGATGTCACAAGTCTCCACGCTTAAATGCATCCATGAGGTCACAGACACCACCTTCACAAAGGCACATAACTTTGTGCATTTTGCCCTGGATCAGGTAGGCCAGGAAGCAAGAGCACTGGGATTTCCCCAGATCTCAGGTTTCGCACAGATGCAGCGTGCCATCGACTGTACTCATGTGGCGCTCAGATCTCCATGGCAACAAGGGTCAACTGCGTCAATTGCAAGGGCTTCCACTTGCTGAATGTTGCGTTGTATGCGACCACCACAAACGCAGGTCAGCACATGGTTCCGAGGGAGTGCCAACAACTCCTACACTCTCAGTATGTCACAGATCTCTGACATCTTCCAGGATCTACAGGGGCTGCAGGATTGGCTCCTCGGGGACATGGCTGGTAATGCCCATGTGACAGCCTCAGGCTGCAGCAGAGAAAAGGTATAACGAGGCTCATGCTGCAACTCGCACCTTGGTGAAGCAAAGCATCAGAATGTTGAAAATGAGTTTCCGGTGCCTGGACCGGTCTGGTGGGGAAGCCCCGCCACATAGTCCACAGAGGATGTCAGGCATCATTGTCGTCTTCTGCACCCTTCACAACCAGGCACTGCAATGGAGAGAGAAGCTGGCTGAGGAGGAGATGGAGGAGCTGCATATGCCCTCCAATGAGGAGAATGTCGACAAGAATGAAGATGAAGAGGTCCTTGAAGGCAAGTATGATGGTGATGAAGCCATCACACTGGCCAAATGAGGCAGGTATATTCTGGAGGCCCTCATAGCTGCTAGGTTCATGGAGGTTGATGACGACATGCGGTGAGGAGATACCATAGATTTTCACATTGCATCTGTGAACATTTGACTCCTGTCTGGCTGATGGATAAATCTCATGTCATGGAGACGCAGCGGATACCCATAGTCTCAACATTCCAGGAGGATGATGACGATATGCAGTGGGGACATTCCATAGTACCTCACATAGTTTATATCGATGTCTGACTCCTGTCTGGCAGATGGCACCTTGCTTGCGCTTTGTGACAAGGGTCATATCATGGAGATGCAGCAAGGAATCTTTAACTTCTTCTGATCCAATGGCATCCTTTGTGAGCTGAACCCTTCAGGATCACACTGTCACTGCACACAGATTCTAAAGAGATGGGGGTCCAGCTGCCCCTCAAAGGTGCTGGGAGCACAAAGAGGGAATGACAACCGGCCCAAGGCATTCTGGCAGCAATGATAAGCCACACCGAGGTTCAGGCATGACTTTTGTGTGATGACTGATGTGTAACAGTGACAGTGAAGCCACACCATCAGTGTGCTGAGAAGGTTGCACAAAGCACAAGGAAGAGGCCCTGGACTGAGAGACCTGCCTTTATCTTGTGCAGAGACCAAGCTTCACATCTGAGCAACATGAAAACTGGCTCATCAGAACACAGAACCATAGCAAAGGAGACATTCTTGGGAGTTCATTAACAAAGTGAACATTATGTACAAGTGATTAACACCCATGCCCAGGCTGTGCAACTACACTTTTTTCATGCTTGGCCTAAATAGCCAAGTGGTTATGGTGCTGGGCTTGTAACGCCAAGATCAAGAATTCAAATCTCACAATGGCAAACTATGAAACAATGTAACTTCATCTGAATAGGAACAGATGGAAATGTGTTTGTAGTCAAAAGAGTTACATTTAAAAGATTATCAAGAGTTCAAATCTCACAATGGCAAACTATGAAACAATGTAACTTCATCTGAAACAGATGGAAACATGTTTGTACTCGAAAGAGTTACACTTTCTTCATGCTTGGCCTAAATAGCCAAGTGGTTATGGTACTGGGTTTGTAACGCCAAGATCAAGAGTTCAAATCTCACAATGGCAAACTATGAAACAATGTAACTTCATCTGAAACAGATGGAAACAGGTTTGTACTCGAAAGAGTTACCCTTGATAGTATTTGGAAAACCTTTTATTGATGTTTTGTTTGCACTTCAGCCCCACGCTCCTGATCTATGGGCACCCGGTGCGGAAGGGGGTCGGGAAGGAGGAGGACCTCCTCGTGAACCTGCTCCTGGGCTTGGCCAAGTTGGCCATTAACAGGTCCAGGCAGCGGGCGATCGACGGGGGAGTCCCGCCCGATTGTTTGTCCCTCTTCCGTGGCTACGTTCGCTGCCGGATGTCCCTGGAGAAGGAGCACGCGGTGTCTGCTGGCACTCTCGAGACCTTCCATGCTCGGTGGGCACCGCGGGGACTGGGGTGTTTTGTTGACCCCTTTAATCACATTTTGATTTAAAGTTTGTAAGTTTCCTTTAAACTTTGTTCTTGGTTTTACAGCTGACCTGAATTAGGGGCTGTGCCTGATTTATCCCAATTTTGTTGATTTGGTTTTCATTTAAAAGATTATCAAGAGTTCAAATCTCACAATGGCGAAACAATGTAACTTCATCTGAAACAGATGGAAATGGGTTTGTACTCGAAAGAGTTACATTTTCTTCATGCTTGGCCTAAATTGCCAAGTGGTTATGGTACTGGGCTTGTAACCCCAAGATCAAGAATTCAAATCTCACAATGGCAAACTATGAAACAATGAAACTTCATCTGAAACAGATGGAAACGGGTTTGTACTCGAAAGAGTTACACTTCTTTCATGCTTGGCCTAAATAGCCAAGTGGTTATGGTACTGGGTTTGTAACCCCAAGATCAAGAGTTCAAATCTCACAATGGCAAACTATGAAACAATGTAACTTCATCTGCAAACAGATGGAAACGTGTTTGTACTCGAAAGAGTTACACTTTCTTCATCACCCGGTGCAGAGGGGGGCCAGGAGGGAGGAGGACCTCCTCATGAGCCTGCTCCTGGGCCTGGCCAAGTTAGCCATTAACAGGTCCAGGCAGTAGGTGATCGAGGGGTTGTCCCACCCAACTGTTTGGCCCTCTTCCGTGGCTATATTCATGGCCAGGTGTCCCTGGAGAGGGAGCATGCGGTGTCTGCCAGCAACGTCGAGGCCTTCCATGCCTGGTGGGCACTGTGGGGGTTGGGGTGCTTTATCGACCCTCTTAATCATATTTTGATTTGATGTTTGTAAGTTTCCTTGCAATCTATGGAGTGCAGCGGACATCCCTTCCCAATGTTCCAGCTCCAGGAACTGTTGTATGACCGAGTCCAGAGGCTCATCATCTGTCCTCCAGCAGTCCTCCGAGTGCTGGAAAACTTGGAAGCCCATGCCTCCACCTGCTGTGGATCAAACAGTGCGATGTGATCACCAGATTGTGACCCCAAGGCTACTCTAAAACTTGGTCCCACCAAGATGTTTGTCTCTGTGCTGGTGGAGGATGAAGAAAAGCGCTGTGACAGGTCTTCAATGAGGGTTTCAGCAGATTCCTCTTCTGAAGTGTCTTCTGGGCTTGAGGTGAGGACCTGAGTCATGGACCCCCCTCGGCTGTTTCCCAGATGTGCATGTGAAATCAAGGAGAGATAATTAGTGCATGCAAAACAGGACATGTCACTCACAGGATGGTTGGCTGATGGATGCTGCACTGCTGCATCTTTACTTGTTTGAGCATCGCTGACCTCACAGTCAGCAAATGAACCATCCATATCTTCGCCGGCCAGGTGGATGGCTCTATTCCCAAAGCCTGTGAGGACCTTGATTTCAGGCATTCCTTCACCAGTCTGCAACCTCTCCTTTTTGTTGTGTGCCAGCTTGTCCTGCATGAATAGATGGAGAGAGTGTAAGCAGGACACCTGCAGGCCAGATGATAAGTATGCCTGGCATATGTGGGTGGTGAGTGATGCCATGGATGGGATGAGGACAATGAAGGTGTGTGTGAAAGAGTGAATGGTGAGGTCCCTTGAACTGTCAGTGAGTGAGATCCCTGTGGATGTGTGATGGGTTTGTGAGCGTGTGAGTTGAGAGTGATGAGAAGAGTGACTTACCTGGTGGAACGGGGGAGATCATTCATCCTCTTTTTGCACTGGATGATTGTCCTCTTTTGCAGGGCGTTGGCACTGACTACTGATGACACCGCTTCCCAAGCCAGATTGGTGATGTTGCTTCCCTTCCCGCTGCCAGATCGGGGGTAGAGAATATCATGGTGGGTCTTCAAGACGTCCAAAAGGCATTCCAGGGATGTGTCACTGAATCGGGGGGCTACAGTCTTCTTGCCTTTCAGGGCCATGTCTTCTGTGCAACAGTCCTGGGGTGGAACCATTGAGAGATGTGCATGCAGCTGCACTTCAAATATGGCGCCTGGCACATTTAAGCGGTGATGACTGCGCAGTGGACGAGTCAGAGGCTGCATGCCAGCGAAATGGCATGTTTTTCAGGAGTTCATGATTAATGAGGTGGGATTGGGATGATACTGCGTGAAAAGCCACCATTGTGGCCGGCAGGCAAAATGTTCTTTTTCCCTCCCGCTACCTCACTTAGTGCAAATCTGGGATGATTCCGCCCTTAGTCTCTCACTTTTAACGTATGTCTCACAATCTTTGTACTTCTTACAGATTCTCCCTCTCTCTTTCAGTTTTTTTTTTCCCTTCTTTCCTCCTCACTTTGAAACCTCAACATGATAATCAAAATTGTTGTTTCACTATAAAAAATATTTAGTCTCTCTGACTAAATGAGAGGGAAGATATGAGGGACCAAAGCATGGGAACTGGAAGGTGAGGAATACTGGGGGAAAAGGTGTGGGGCAGAGGGGAGGAGCCAGTGGGCAGTAGCATAAACCAGAAGAAGCAAAACGCTGGAGCATTCACATTCACACAGCTTCCTCAGGAAGATATTCACATGCATGCACATACCAGCTCGCACACAGTGATGCAATTAGATTGTTTTCATGAATGTGAGCATCAATGACAAGACCAGCACCTGTTGCCCATCCCCAATTGCCCTTGAGAAGGTGGTGGTGGGCTGCCTTCTTGAACCACTGCAGTCTATCTGGTGTAGGTGCACCCACAATGCTGCTGCAAAGGAAGCTCCAGGATTTCAAGGGCAGGTAGAGAGAGCTGTTCCTAAAGCATACAGTATTCTAGGCTTCATTAATAGGGGCATAGAGTACAAGAGCAGGAAGGTTATGATGAACTTATATAAGACCTCAGCTGGAGTATTGTGTATAGTTCTGGATGCCACACTATAGGAAGGAGGTGAACGCATTGGAGAGTGTGCAGAAGAGGTTTAGGAGAATGGTTCCAGGGATGAGACACTTCAGTTAAGTGGAAAGATTGGAGAAGTTGGGATTGTCTTCCTTGGAGAGGAGAAGACTGAAATGAGACTTGATAGAAGTTTTCAAAATGATGAGGGATCTGGGCAGAGTAGATAAGGAGAAAGAAGCAAAAGAAGCAAATGCGAGTTGAGAAATAAACATTCTCAGACAGCAAGTAGTTAGGGTTTGGAATGCACTGCCTGGAAGTGTGGCAGGTTCATTTGAGGCATTCAAGAGGGCATTGGATGATTATTTAAATAGAAACAATGTGCAGGGTTACGGGGAAAAGGCAGGACTCTGACACTAATTTAAAACGCTGAAAGAGCCGGTGCAGACACACTGGGCCGAATGGCGTCCTTCTACACCATGAAAATTCTGTGATTCTGTGTGTGGCTTGGAGGAGAACTCCAGTTGGTGGTGCTTCCATGCTGCCCTTGTCTTTCTGGGTAGTAGAGGTTCCAGGTTTGTAAGGTGCTGTTAAAGGAGCCTTGGTGAGTTCCTGCAGTCAGCAGTGGAGGGAGTGGATGTTTAAGTTATTGAATGGGGTGTTGATCAAGAGGGTTGCTTTGTCCATATAGCGTCAAGCTACTTGAGCGTTGTTGGAGCTGCACTCATGCAGGCAAGTGGAGAGTATTCCATCACACTCTTGACTTATGCTTTGTAAATGATGCAGTCTTTGGGGAGTCAGAAGGTGAGTTACCCACCACAGACTTCCCAGCCTCAGTAGTTATAGAGGCCAGAGTATTAAATGGCTGGTTTGGCTCAGTTTCTGGTCAATGGTAACCCCCAGGGTGCGGGATTCAGTGTGAGTAATTCCATTGAATGTCAGGGGGAGATGGTTTGATTCCCTCTTGTTGGAGATGGTCTTTGCCAATGTGGTGTTAATGTTACTTGCCACTTATCAGCCCAAGACTGAATGTTGTCCAAGCCTTGCTACACATTGGTACCGACTGCTTCAGTATCTGAGGAGCCACAAATGGTGCTGAACATTGTCAATCATCAGTGCACATCCCCACTTCTGACTTTATGGTGAAGGGAAGGTCATTGATGAAATAGCTAAAGATGGTTGAGCCTAGGACTCTACCCTGTGGAACTCTTGCAGCAATGTCCTGGGATTGAGATAATTTGGCCTCCAACAATCACAAACATCTCCGTTTTTTGCTAGGCATGACTGCAACCAATGGAGAGCTCCCCTCTCGCCAGTTCCCATTGATTTCAATTTTGCTAGGACTCCTTGATGCCAATCCAGTCAAATGCTCACTTGATGTCAAGGGCAGTCACCCCCATGCCCGCTCTTGAGTTCAGCTCTAATGGCCATGTTTAGGCCAAGGCTATAATAAGGTCAGGAGCTGAGCAGCCTCTGGCAGAATCCATTGCATAGCTATACAGTCAAAGCAAAATACATGTTCACAATCAAACTTTTTTGATAGCTTATCCTCATTATTTGCAGCTTGGTGAACCAGAATAGATTGATGAATGAGCGGGGGAAGAGAGAAGGAGGATTTGGAATGCAGAGACCCTTATCATTGATCCCTTCAGTGCTAAAGTGGCCTTAGCCTCAGTGATGCCCTTTCTTGTGATGGTCAGCACTGTCTCCTTCATGGGAGTTAAAGCATATAAGTGCACTTCTCCCTCTTCAGTTCTGCTGCCTGCTGTTATTCACCACCTTCCCCTGTAAGAAAGAGAGCAGTATGTTGGTGGGAGTCCTGTTTGGCTGATGTAGCTGTTATGGTTGAATGACTGCCAGTGTTTGTGAGTTGTCAGTGTGAGGCTTGCAACAGTGCTAAATGTTAATTTTAGGATTGAGCACTGATTGATAAAAATTCACTGGTAAGTGGGTGCTGGGGATGTAAGTGAATTGAGCATCAAATAAAATGAGTGGTGCAGTTGGTAGGATGTATCATTTAGTCAGTCACCTTGACAACTTGTGTGATATCACTCAACTTCTTCCTGCACTGTCTTTATGTTTTTGGAGCCAAACAATCAGAGGCACTTACCTCTGATAATACTTGCTCCCACTGTCTCCTGATTATATATCAGGAGGTCCTCCTGTCACCCTGCAGACACAGGAAGTCCCTTCTCTTATCCACCTCTCACACCCAGGCCTCCATTTCACTATCAGAAAACTTTGGTATTCACTCTTTTGCATGTTCAGTTATTCCTCAAATTACTTACCACAAATTTGCAATGACTCCATCAGTTATACTGGCATTAATCCAGGTTGTAGATGAAACATGATTTCAGTTACATAAAAAGTGGCAAAGTAGCTTGAATGTCAGATATCCATCTAACTCCTGACTACATTTAAGTTAAAATGTTGTTTGCGGAACATTCCTATATGCAAATTGGCTGCCAAGTTTCTCCCGTTACTATTGTGATCACACTTCAAAAACACTTCATTGGCTATAAAGCACTTTGGCATGTCCTGAGTTTGTGAAACGTATATAAATGCAAGTTCTTATTCCGTTCTTTTGTTTCTTTTAAAGTACTCAGCAGACCATTGCAATCTTTTCTGAGAACTTGTTTTGATGCATATAGAGAGCTCAGTTATTGCTTTCTATAACGGGACCAATAGCCTGACTTAATTGGAACATCAAATGCTTGTTCAAAAGAGCATGAGGTCCTTGACTTTATAAAGAGAAGGATAAGGTGAAGTCTAATGGCTGCAGCAGTGGGCTGTCCATCAACTGGAGAGCGGGGGCAACACTGCTGCAGCCATTACTCCCGTCAATCAGCTTGTTGGCTTCCATTGGCTTTTCTGGCTCCACCAAAGGCAATTTCCTGCCGCACTTTTTGGTGAGGGGCAGATGTCCCACCTCGGAGAGCTGCAGGTCACTCAGACGCCAGCAGCTCCCAGTACACAGCAGCCCTACCAGGAGCAATGGCCTCTGCCCGAAGCAGGGCACCATCCATCCCACCTACCCCCAACACCGCCACCACCCACCCCCCCATGCTGCAGGCATACCTGCCTCAGTGGCAGAGGGTTGAGACCCTTAAGTGGCTTCTGGGCAGGAAGGCTATCCTTGACCCTTCCTGCCCTGGACTTAGTTAGGAGGATTTGAAAAGGTAAGGGGTTCTTCACCCCATACCTTCCCACCCCATTATACAGCCCCCACCCCTTGCCACCGCCTTCCAGCTCACTCTGGCGTGAGCATTAAATTCTACCTATAGATTACGGAAGCAAGAAACATTTGTTTGAGTCCTCCAAGAAATCGCTCATCCCCCACCATGTTTTATTTTTCTTTATATGTCACTTTGTTTATTCAACATTTTAAGCTTAGTATGTAATAGGTTGCAAATATATCTTCTGCTTGCTTTTCCTCCTAAAATTCAATTCATAACGAAGCACCCCATAGAGACAATGGACCAAGCCACAACCAAATACTCCCAAAGAGACAATGGACCAGTCGGCCCAGGACCAGCAAATACTGTGCTCCAAAGTGGCAATCTTGTCATTCCCTAATGCTACTTCAACCCATACACAGAATCCCATGTTCTTTCTTTGGTTATAGTTAAGAATATATGTTTCTATTAATAAATTGTAGTATAGTACAACCAAGCAATGAAATGTACTGACTTGAGGTATAAGTTGGACTATGTTTAAGATGTTCTGGACAATTGTTAACCTGTGATTCATGTTGACTATTACACTATGCTATGAACCAAGTTACAATTTAATTATTTCCAATGACTAGGATGGCCATGACACATGTGGTAAAGGTAGAGTTCAATAAATTAATAACGCTGCATTATGCTGTATTATTGAGCTGATTAGTTATTTAATGTGCTTTTACTTAGGTGAGCAATTTCATTATTGTGTATTAAATCAAAGGCGACCCCCTTATGCTACTTCAACCTATACACAGTGCCTTCTGTTCTTTTTTTCATTTTAAGCAAATACGATACATCTGCTCATTTGGAGAGCCGGGCGGGACACTATGGACCGAATGGCCTCCTTCAGCACTGTAACAATTCTATGATTCTGTGATCATCCAACTGGGCAGCTGTAACATTAATAAATCATAGGTTACAGCTCAGCTAGACCATTGGGCTTGTTTTGAACTCTGTATAGGTGAATGGCTTTTCAGTGAGTTAAATTTGAGCCCTTTGTGCAGAATTTTCTCAAGCCCATGGTGATGGAAGTGGAGGTGGTGGGGTCAGGGCAGTTGGGTGGGAGTGTTGAAAATAGTGGAGACATCAGATGGCTCCCTGATGCATTTCCAGCACCAGGGATTTTTTTCCTCAGATGAGCAGGAATGCAGATCATCTGCTTGCTTCAAGGTGACAGGCAATCAATCTGCATATTTAAGGCCCTGATTTTGGGCCAGTTAGATCTCTGGTACCATGTCCTCGCCTTTTTCCGCCAGGGGATATTTTCTTTAATTGACACATCCCCTTCTTGGCTGAATTATTGGGCCAGATCTTCCGAAGAGCAGCAATCATTGCCGGATTGCTGCTGCATCCAGGAATTCGTCCTACATGACGCTACTCCACATTTCTACCGGGGTCTTCCGAACCTGGCTGTCCCAGAAATGTGGAGCGCAGGGTCCCTCATAGAACTCCATAGTTGGGGAAAGACAAGACACACCCGTTTTTACAGCACTAGTTGCTGTACGGTAAGTTTAAATGTCCAGTCTGAATATTAGTGAATGGATGTTCGCTAATGGGTGGGCAAGCTGGTGGGAGAGAAGGTGGGTAACATTCGTAAGGGATAAGTGGGTGAGGTGGGTAAATGGGTATGGGGTAGATGGGTGAGGTGCATATGCAGATGGGGATGGGGGGTAGTTCAATGAGTGGGTAGTCAGGTCAAAGGGTAGTTGCTTCAGGTTGAGAGGGTAGCTGGGTTTGGGTTGGGAAGGTAGTTGGGGGGTAGTCAACCGGATGCTCGGGGATTGGTGAGTAGTCGAATGGTCAGGGGGTAGTCTGAGGGTCAGTTGGGATAGTTGTGGGGGGTCAGGAGGTGTAACTGGGTAGTCTCAATGAGCGATTATGGGGTCAGTTCTGGAATTACAGAGGAGTTTCACTAGGCTTTAATCTGTCTAACACTTCCTGGGTAACCATTCAGCTAAGTACACCGGATCTGTCCCAAGTCTCCGGTGCTGATTCAGAGTCGGAGGCATTTGGAGAGGTTCATTAGGAACAGGGTATTTGCCCATCGGAAGTTGAAGCTTCTGGAGACCAGAAGATTTGGCCCAATTCTACACGTAATACCTAGCAATTATACAATGAATACCATTTCAAGTCAGAAAATGGCTATCAAGTTGGTTAGAAAATTAAAATAAATTACATTAAATCAAATAAAACCTAGATTCTGTAATAACAGTTCTTCCATTATACACAAATGGCCTGTTGTTCCCCATCAGTATCCTCTTTAATAATAAAACAAAATCATGCAGAATTAAGATGAAGTGAGGAAGAAAAGTGGTTCTCTATTTAAATCAAACAGTAATCACTTAAGTGGCAATATTTCTGATTATATACATTATTCATCTAGATTTAGAGTGTGTTTTAAACGTTTTACTTTCATCTGCATTGGTGAACTAGTTAACTCAGTTTTCTATTCTAGCAACACGATAAAAGAGGCATTAAGATATTATTGAAATTGGAATCATTCTAGTAAATCTCTTCTGGAGTCTCTCCAAAGCTTTCTCATTCTTCCCAAAGCAAGTTGCTCAGGTTTGGACACAATACTCCAGCTGAAGCCAAATTTCTTCTCGATCTCCTTTCTAGTGATGCACTAGGGAGACAAAGTGAGCACTAATGTCTGTTTCCATAGCTGGTTTTTCCAGGAGCAGATCACCAGCTTGTCACCAGAGGCTATAGTTTGAGGAAAGCCACTCCACATCAAGCATGGCTGACTATAGGTGACTTGCCCCTCTTAACACCTCCCACAGGCATATCAGAAGAGATTTATAGGTTGTTAATCAACCTGTTTGACCACGATATGAACACACATTCCATAGCCATCAAATCCAGGAGTGGAACTTGAACCCAGAACCTCCTGCTCAGAGGTAGGGACACTACCACCGCATCACAAAATCTCCTTAGAGCCAAGCTAGTGTTTTTTTTTTATATATGTATAGTTTTAGCATAACTTTCTGGTCTTTGTACTCAATGCTTCTATTCATAAAGCTCAGAATCCCAATAGCTTTACTAACTGCTTTGTTAACCTGTTCCAACACATTCAAAAACCTGGGCACAAATGCCCCCAGCTCAATCGGTTCTTGCATCCCCAATTAAAGTGTAGCATTTAGCTTGTTTTGGTGCTCCTCATTCTTCATACCAAAATGTATCACCTTACACTTTATTGCAATTAATTTCAGCTGACCCATGTAACCAACCATTCCACCAGCATATCTATTTCCTTTTACTATCCAACCCTTGCTAACCAGTCCTCTATCCTTTTGGAGTCTGTTGCTATGTTCCTCTGGTTGACTGGTTTCATATGATCTGTGAATTTCAAAATTGTGGACTGTACCCCCAAGTCCAAGTAATTAAAAACAGAAGTGGTTCTTGCACTGCACCTTCGAACCACCATTGCATACCTCCCGGAAATATGAGAAAAAATATTCGCCACAACTTGCTAGGGGGAAAATTGGGCTCTGTAATGACCATTTTTTAAGCACCATGCAGAATTCTGATGATGAAAAATGGGGTGCAAGATGCACACACACATTGCTGACAGGAAGTGTGCTGAACATCATCTTGGTAAAGGGGTTTGCATGCACCTAACTGACTGCTGGCAATACCTGAGCAGATAAATTAAGATATAAATCAGTGCAAATACTGGCTTGATGTCACCACTGTAATTTAAGAACACCTCGCTCCAGCCTGTGCCCTGTCTTAATCTTACACAACTGAACATGATGGTTAAATGGTATGAAGGACCCCCTTCCAGCGATCCTTAAAGGAATGAAGTCAGTTGCTGGACAATATTTCTGGTCACTGCTGCAATTGTACATGCTCCTTGGACTTTTCTATAGTTCTCTAAAGTTGCAATATGCTGCAGGTCATGGCATTGCTAGTGCTACAGCACTTTTTTGTTCATTTCAAAGCTGGTGCAGAAAAAAAGCTATTTCCAGACATGGGTGACCATGAGGAGGTTCTGATGAAGAGTTATATTTCACTTGAATTGTTGGGCGGTATCGTCTCTGTGGTAACTATGGTTTTATCTAATGTGCAGTTTACCTTTAAGAAGAATGTTAGAAAGGAAGGTCACATGATCTTGTGTAACTCTTTCGAGTACAAACCCATTTCCATCTGTTTCAGATGAAGTTACATTGTTTCATAGTTTGCCATTGTGAGATTTGAACTCTTGACCTTGGGGTTACAAACCCAGTACCATAACCAGTAGTGAAGTACTGCAGGCTAACTCTGTGGTTAGTTGGAAGTCAGTAATCTGCAAATGAACAGCAGTATGTAGATAGAGTTTGGTGTAGAAACACACATGTTTAGCTGCTGAATGCCTTGTAAATAAACAGAATATGTTCCACCAAAGAGCTGTCTGCAGAACCACTCTATCTAAAGTACCAACTCGGTCACTCCACAACAAGCGTGCAATTGGGACTCACAAGTCACAACAGTTCCGGATTTACACTAAGTGCGGTTGTGGTTGGGAAAAAGAATGTTTTTCCTGCCAACTACAATGGCGACTTTTCACGCCACATTATCCCAATCCCGCCTCATTAATAATGCTTGCCCAGGAAACACACTAGTTCGCAGGCGGGCAGCCTCCAATTCTCCTGCCATGTCATCACCTTGCCGCTTACTCATACTGGGTGCCGTATTTAAAATGCTGCCACATGCACACCTCTCAGTGGTCCCACCCCAGGACTACTGCACAGAAGACATGACCCTGAAAGGAAAGAAGGCTGCAGCCTCCAATTCAATGACACATCCCTGAAATGCCCACTGTGATGCTCTCTACCCCAACTCTGGCTGCAGGAGGGACAGCAACATCACCAATCCGGCTTGGGAGGCAATGGCAGCTTTGGTCAGCACCAATGCCCTGCAGAAGAAGACAGTCACCCAGTGCTGAAAGAGGATGAATAATCTCCTCCGTTCCACTAGGATAAGTCACTCTTCTCATCACTCTTAACTCACGCACTCAAAAACCCATTGCACATCCACAGGGATCTCACTCACTGAAAGTTCAAGGGACGTCACCATTTATTCACTCACACACAGCTTCATTGTCGTCATCCCATCCATGGCACCACTCACCGCCCACACATGCCAGACATACTTATCATCTGGCCTGGCAGGCACCCTGCTTACACTCTCTCAATCTCTATTCATGTAGACACACAACAAAAGGGAGAGGTCGCAGACTGGTGAAGGAATGCCTGAAATCAAGGTCCTTGTGGATTTTGAAAATAGAGTAATCCAGCTGGCCGGTGAGGATCTAGAACGTTTCTATGCTGATGATGAGGTCAGCGGTGCTCAACCAACGGAGGATCCAGCAGGCAGGGTTAGGAAGGTAAAGAAGAGGTAATTGTAAAGCCTGGGCATGGGTGTTAATCACTCGTACATAATGTTCACTTTGTTAATAAACTCCCAAGAATTTCACCTTGCCTATGGCTCCTTGTTCTAATACGCAATGTTTGTGTCACTCATATATTAAACCTTGGTCCCTGCACATGATAAAAGCAGGTGGCTCAGTCCAGGGCTTCTTCCCTGTGCTTTGTGCAACCTTCCCAGCCACTGATGGTGTGCCTTCACTGTCACTGGTCACATCAGTCATGCCTGCACCTCAATGGGGCTCATCATTGCTGCCAGAATGTCCTGGGCCTGCGGCACAAAGTTCCGTCATTCTCTCTAAGTGCTCTCAGCACCTTTGAGGTACGGATGACTCCCTGTCTCACCAGCATCTGTGTCCAGTGACAGTGTGATCCTGAAGAATTCAGTTCACAAAGGATGCCATAGGATCAGGACAAGTTAAAGCTTCTCTGCTGCATCTCCATGATATGACCCTGTTCACAGAGCGCAAGCGAGCTGCCATCAACCAGACAGGAGTCAGACATTCACATAACTTTTATGAGTATCTATGGAGTGCCTCCACTGCATGTCATCATCATCCTCCTGAATGTAGGGACTATGGGCATCCGCTGCATTTCCATGACAGGAGCCATGTCACAGGGGGTATGTGTGCTGCCATCATCCTGACAGGAATCAAACATTCACAGATGCAATGCGAGGGTCTATGGTGTCTCCTCAATGCATGTCATCATCATCACCATGAATCTTGCAGCTTTGAGGGCCTCCTAAGCAAACCTGCCTCGTCTGGCCAGTACGATAGCCTCATTGCTGTCATCCTCGCTATTGAGGGCCCCCTCGTCCCTGTTGATGTTGTCCTCATCAAAGGAGACATGCAGCTCCTCCATCTCCTTCTCAGTCAGCTCTTCTCCCCGTTACAGTGCCAGGTTGTCAAGGGGGCAGTAGGCAATGACAATTCTTGAAACCCTCTGTGGACTGTATTGCAGGGCACCATCAGAATGATCCAAGCACTGGAACCTCATTTTCAACATTCCAATGGTTTGCTCCACCAAGGTGCAAGTTGCAGCATGAGCCTCGCTGTACCTTCTGCCTGCTGCACTATGAGGCTGCCGCATGGGTGTCACCAGTCACATCCGGTGCAAATAGACCTTGTCCCTGAGGAGCCTTGCAGCATGTATGGACCCTGGATGACCAGAGGGATCTGATACTTACTGAGAATGTAAGAGTCATGGACACTCCTTGGGAATCATGTGCAAACCTGCAGGATACATTTGTGGTGGTCACACATCAGCTGAACATTCAGCGAGTGGAAGCATTTGTGGTTGACGTAGTTGATCGCCTGTTGCCATGGAGATCTGAGTGTCACGTGAGTGCACCCAATGGGACCCTGCACCTGTGAGAAACCTGAGATCTGGGCAAATTCCAGTGCTGTTGCATTCTGGCTTTCCTGATTGGGAGCAAAATTCACAAAGTTGTGTGCCTTCATGAATATAGCGTCCATGACCTCACTGATGAATTTGTGGGTGGAGGCTTGCGATATCCCACAGAGGCCAACTGTGGAGCCCTGAAAGGAGCCATTAGCATATAAATTGAGTGCCATGTTCACTTTCATGACCTCTGGCAGCGGATTCCCTCCATGTCTCCGTGGCACCAAATCCTGCAGCAGGTGGCAGATGTGACCAACCAGCTCCCTGGACATGCTCACTCTTCGGCGACAGTGGTTCTCGGACATCTGCGGGAATGATAATTGCCATCTATAGACCCTGGGTCTAGCTAAGCGTTGACCAGTGATGCCTTACTGTGCCTCTTCACCGACACCCACGGGAGCCCCAACCACCAATTCTTCCTGAGTGTGCTGCTCCTCCCTCTGCCCAGCCAGGCACCTCTGTTGCTCTCTTCACCTTAAGCGGAATCCCCTCCCACTGCACTTTTATTGAATATAAAACCGCAAAAAACTTTGTTTCATGGACAAAATGCCAAACAAACAGGCCAAACCTCAACTCACAGAGGCAGGCTATACTGCCTGGGTTTAATGTTCAAAGCATGGCAATACCAAAACTGAGTCAGTGCTATGTTAAGACACTGGGACATTATCATCTCAAAGACACAAAGCAGGTCCCATCAGACAATCCAGTTAAAGAAACTGGGAGACCATCCTAGCAGTTGGCCCCAGATAACAGTCATTATACAAACAAACATCAACAACAGCTAAGGGGAAATGGACTTTATCACATGCACATCAACTTGGGAGCCAGAGACATCACAAAACGATGGGGTCTATAGTTTCAGTCATGGAAACAACATCGTGATGAATGGGATAAAAATAAAGAACTGCGGAAGCTGGAAAATCCCTTTTGTTTTTTCCAATAATTTATATAGATTTTCCTTTTCCCACCTATTTCCATTATTTTAAAATCTATACCTTTTATGCCCTGTTAGTCTTATTTCACCCCACCCCCACTAGAGCTGTACCTTGCATGTCCTGCCCTCCATTCTTAATTAGCACATTCTTTTAGATAATATCACCACCTCCAACACCTCTTTGTTCTTTCATCTGTGACATCTTTTGATTATATGCTCCTATCACTGCTTGCTGGTCCCTACAACCACCCCACACCCCCACTTCTCTCCCCCCACTGTACCCCCCACCCCACCCCCATCTTAAACCAGCTTATATTTCACCCCTCTCCTATTTTTACTCAGTTCTGTTGAAGGGTCATGAGGACTTGAAATGGCAACTTTGTTCTTCTCCGCCGATGCTGCCAGACCTGCTGAGTTTTTCCAGGTAATTCTGTTTTTGTATCGTGATGAATGGGTTTGTCTGGGCCAAGGCAGGAACCACATTAAAGAGATTAAAAGGGTGCTCAGCACTGACTATCCAAGCAGAATGTCTCCAGGAAATGTGCTTTGATACTATCGATGAAGTTTGTAATAAAAGGCTAAGGCCATAGGATCTGGCACTGCAGTCACCATGGAGGGTCAGGAACGTCAACTTGATTCATGGATCTTCAGTTCACACCAGAACGACCAACCGTGTTGTAAGTATCAACCAGATCCGGGGGATATTGAGGCTGAGGTTTAACTTTAAGGGTAGCAACTAAATACTGAGGAGGTTTGAGTTGAGCTGAGTAAGCCTTGGAGTAGAACATGGGATTTTGCCTGTGGGCTTTTCTTTTCAGTGGATGCTTTTATTAATAAGTCATGGCTTTGAGTGATGTGTGGCGTCATTACATCAGTTTAGAGCTCTTGTATTAAGGCATTGGGGGTGTTTTGTTAATAAACAATTTTGTGGTTGAGTCTAAAACCCTGTGTCTGCGTAAGTTGGTCCCTTTTATAAAATCTTAAAGTCAAGAACTAACAGTAAGAGTGAACCGGTTCACAAACTCTTACACAAGAGAAGTTTGGGTTAGCTTGGGCATACTAAGAACCTTTCTTGGTTAAGTCGAAAGGCCCCTTAACACACCCTGGAGAGTACTGGCCACTACTTGGCTGCCCAAGACCCCACCCTCCGCTACCCCACTCTACCTGACCGATTGGCAGCAGCCACTGGATTGCATGCTGTGGTCTCAGCTCAGGCACAGGTATTCTCCCAACCCACACTGCGAGGCTGAAATGTTAGGTTGAGCCATGAGGGAGACTGGATAAACTGGGATGATGGCATTGCAAGGAGCTGTGAGCGCCTCCAACAGCAGCTGCTCCATGTCTAGCTTTCCAATGGAGATGGTACAACATGCCCAGTTGTCCAATTGTTCAGTAGTCCACTAAAACACCCATTAGCTTGCAGTCTGTGCCTGAGGGGTGAAAAGCTTTGGAGCATTTGGTGGCAATACCATGCCTCTGCATTTCTTGAGTGGGCAGATGAGCGAGATGCCAGACTCCAAGCATGTCAATATAACTGCGCCTGAACTGTCTTAGCTGTTGAGGAATGGACTCCTCTTACAAGATTTCACTAAAGCGCGCTTGCTTCCTTCCCCCTCCCACCCCCATGCTTGTGTGCTACCTTCAACCGCAGTGCAGCCTTGCCCTGGCACCACACTGTCAGCCAGACTGGAAAATGAGACTAGCTTGTGCCCTCGCCTGAGAGTGCGGCGCCTCAACCTTGAAGTCCAACAGGCGACTCTCGTGAGCGCTGTGCAACATTGCTGTGCACTCACCTCTGAGTTCTCCTCGAAGTGCAGCTCGCCAGGTGCACAATTTATAAATACTGTTGTGAAACACATCAGTGTGCTCAGATAATCCAGCATGGGGACATGATTCTGGCCAGCTGGGCTTATAATGATATGTAGATGTATCACAATGAAGTTCCCGACATGCGGCGGTGGGAAACGTGGCCCACCATTGACTGGCAGAGCGGATGATTGCAAACTGGTTCCAGGACATCATGAAACTGATTTCTGGCCTTCCTGCCATATTGTCCACTCATGCCTGCCATGACGCCTGACGCCAGCAGGCACAGAAACTCTGTTTCTCTCTCTGCAGCTACTGCCACATCTGCTGACTATTTCCAGCACTTTCAGTTTTTACTTCAGTTTTCCAGCATCTGCAGTATTGCATTTTTATCAACACTTCCAAGTTTCAAACCTATTAAAAATATTGCTTTTCTTTTCTTACAACTAATGTGAATAACCTCAAACTTTCATACATTATACTCCATTTGCCACCTACTAACTTAACCTGTCTATATATTTTTGCAGTGTCTTTGTGTTCTCCTGAGCTTGCATTCCCACCTCGCTTTGCATCATCAGCAAACTTAGACAAAGAGACAGAGATTTATGTGTCTAAGTCATTGATACAGATTGTAAATAACTGAGGCACAGGTATTCCACTCCAGTGACACTCCAGTAATCACAGTCTGTATACTGGATGGGGGGCTTCACCAAGAATGACTCAGTGGTACTGCTGTTGACCAAGTTAGCCAAATCCTGAAGGATATAGCTGCTACACTGAGTCCTCAGCAGGTGGTGAGGGAACCAACAAAAGGGAAAAAACCTAATTAACCTCATCCTCACCAAACCACCTGTCGCAGATACATCTGTGCATGACAGTATTGGTGGGATTGACCAAAGCACAGTCCTTGTGGAAACAAAGTCTCATCTTTATATTAAAGATACAGCTCATTGTGTTGTATGGCACTACCACCATACTAAATGGGATAGATTTCGAACACATCTAACAACTCAAGACTGGGCATCCATGAGGCACTGTAGGCATCAACAGCAGCAGAAATGTATTCAATCAGAATATGTAACCTCCTGGCCTGGCATATCTCTCATTCTACCAGGAGTAGCACCAGGTAGATCTAAAAATGAGATGCTAACCAGGTGAAGCTACAGCACAGGATGACTTGTGTGCCAAACAGAGAAAGCAGCATGCAATAGATAGAGCTAAGCAATTCCACAATCAATGCATCAGATCAAAGCTCTGCAAACCTGCCATGTCCAATTGTGAATGGTGGTGGACAATTAAACTAACTGGAGGAGGTGTCTCCATAAATAACCCCATCATCAGTGATGGGGCAGTCCAGCACATCAGTGCAAAAGATAAAGATGAAGCATTTGCAACCATCTTTATCTAGAACTAGCAAGTAGATGATCCATCTCAGCCTCCTCCTGAGGACCCAGTACCACAGATGCCAGTTTTCAGCCAATTCAATTCACTCTATTTGATATCAAGAAATGGCTGAAGGCACTGAGTATCCAGCAAAGCCTGTGGGGGCTGACAACATTCCAGCAATAGCACTAAAGATTTTTGCTCCAGAACTAACCTCACTCAGAGTCAAGCTGTTCCAGTACAGCTACAACGCTGGCATCCACGCATCAATGTCTTGCATACAAAAACAGGACAAATCCAATCTGGCAAATTACATCTCAATCAGTGGTCATCAGAAAAGTGATGGTTAGATTTGTTGACAGTGCTTTCAAGCGGCACTTACTTAGCAATAGCCTGTCCACTAACACATAGTTTGGATTCCACCAGGGCCACTCAGCTCCTTGAATAAAACATGGACAAGAGCTGAACTCAAGAGATGAGGTGAGAGTGACTGCCATTGGCAACAGGCATTATTTGGCCAAGTTTGGCATCAAGAAGCACTTGCAAAACTGAAGATACTGGGAATCAGAGAGAAAACTCTCTACTGGCTGGAGTCATATTTGGGTGAAAGGGGATGGTTGTGGTTGTTGGAAGTTAATCATCTCAGTCCAAGGACATTGCTGCTAGAGTTTCTCAGGATAGTGTCCCATGTCCAACCATCTTCAGCTGCTTCATCATTGACGTTCCCTCCATCATAAGGTCAGAAGTGGGGATGTTTTTTCTCATTGCACAATGTTCAAGATCATTTGTGACTCCTCATACTGAAGCAGTCCCTGCCAATACGGTCGAACATTCAGCTGATATGGAGCAAGTAACATTCATGCCACAAAAGTGCCAGGCAATGACCAACCAAATAAAAAAGGAACTAACCATTGCCCCTTGACATTCAATGGCATTACCAGTGCTGGATACCCAACTATCAATATCCTGGGGGTTACAATTGACCAGAAACTGAACTGGACCAGCTGCATAAATACTATGGCTACAAGAACAGGTCAGAGTCTAGGAATTCTGCAGAGTAATTCTACTCTTGACTCCCCAAAGCCTGTCTACCATCTACAAGGCACAAGTCAGGAGTATGATGGAATATTGCCTGGATGAGTGCTCCAACAAATCTCAAGAAGCTCAACACCATCCAGGACAAAGCAGCCCAATTAACTGGCACCCCATTCACCACCTTAAGCATTCATCCCCTCCACCACTGACACACAGGGGCAGCGGAATATACCATGTACAAGTGTTATAAGGGGCCGCTCATTAAGACAGAGATGAGGAGAATTTCTTTCCCTCAGAGGGTTGTGAGTCTTTGGAACTCTCTTCCTCAAAGGGCCGTGGAAGT
The DNA here is from genome assembly GCF_017639515.1 of Carcharodon carcharias. Taxonomy (NCBI): domain Eukaryota; kingdom Metazoa; phylum Chordata; class Chondrichthyes; order Lamniformes; family Lamnidae; genus Carcharodon; species Carcharodon carcharias. Next base: position 131,996,804 of record NC_054477.1, on the reverse strand, counting down.
AGAGTCTTGAATAATTTTAAGGCAGAGATAGATAGATTCTTGATTAACAAGGGGGTGAAAAGTTATCAGGGATTGGCAGGAATGTGGGGTTGAGGTCGCATTCAGATCAGCCATGATCTTATTGGATGGTGGAGCAGGCTCAAGAGGCTGAGTGGCCTACTCCTGCTCCTAATTCATGTGTTCCTAAAACATGAAGCTGATCACAAATTACTTAATTCAAAAGCTTACTTTTACCCTGACTTAAAAAGTGGACTTTGCTAAACCAAAAGATGACAACTACAGGTCGCATGATTCAAAAGTTGGTTACAGTTTCTGGAAATTTCCAACAGCAGTTACAGGGCAAAAGCTCAACCCTCATCCTTGTGGAATCTCACACCTCTCATTGTGAGAACACATTACAATCAACGGAACGAGGGACAAGCAGACGGCCTGTCTCCCAGCCTGGTCCTATAACAACGGGGGAGCCATTGAAACTTGTTATATATGCAGAGGCACTAATAGTCACCACCTATCTCCTAAAGTATACAATGGATTTTGACCAAAGGCATAGAAATTGCTTGTTAGCCTGCAACTGACTCATTTAAGGGCAACATCACATGACCTAAGCTTCTGACCTTTGGAACGTTTTAATATTACATTTTTAAACTCACAATTCAGCCTGTTATTTAACTTCCAGCTGGCAAACACCACAATAGGACTCCAAGCTGACCAACAGCCTGTATCAAGTCTAAGCCTCCTCGAAGCCTGTTCCTCTAGAAGATCCCTGCCATCACCTATTGAACAGACTAAGTCCCTGTATACCAATATCATCTTGCTGCTTCACCATACACTTTAAAGAATTCTGCAGCTCTTGTATCAGCCAGCTGAACACATCTGAACCATAACTCCTCCATGAAGGAACCCTCACTGGAGTCTGATTTACTGGACTCTGGAAGTCACGTGAACTGATATTGATATCTGTGTTTCTTTTTCTTTTAACTTATTCATAGTTATAAAAATTCCTCTTTCATATCTTCTTATTGTGTGTTTGTGTGTGTATGAAGTTGCGACCATCCCCTGGGATTGAATGTGAGAATAAATAATACTTCTGATTTAGCTCTAAAGAGAGTTTGCTGTGAGTCACTTTAGGAAATTTACCTCACAAACTGAAGGTTTAGGGAAACAAAGCACAGCCTATTTCAAAAATGAATACACCTCTGATTATGGAAGGATGGCGAGAAAATAAAGGAGTTCAGGTTTGCCCTCTCCCCTATCCATAACACAAGATGCACTGCAGTATCAAATCAAGTGTCCTTTGACAGCATGGTTGAAACCTGCAACTTTTACCACCTAAAAGGGCAGGGACAGCTGATGCATGGGAACTCCAATGCCTGCAAGTTCCCCTCCCAGCCACACACCATCCGGACTTCTGCTTCTGCTTTAGTTGTGTTGGCATCATGGACTAATATCTGTACATGGGTAGTGTTAGCTAATCTAGGCGTGACCTGCTGAAATGGTAGTACTGATAATGAAAACTTATAAATGGATATAATCTAAAGATGGGTCCCGACGATTTCAAGTGATGGGGCGGTAGCCATTTCTTTTGGCAACTTGTTCCATTGTGGGATTGTCCTGGGGAAGTAAGATTGTTGATATGCTGTCTTGGAAACAAATAGTCTTTGTATTTTGTATGGATGGCTACCTCATGTTTTGTCGTTGGCAGAGGGCACCAGGCAATTGTTTCTGTCAATTCCCACCAGCCCATTCCACATTTGAAAGAACATGGTCAGTCTATTTTTCTCCCTCTACTGTAGTGATTCCCATTCCAAATCTTTGATCAAGGATGTGGCACTGGTGTATTTCCCATGTTGAATCATGCAGCTTCATATAGCTCGTCTTTGGGTCGTTTCAAACTTATTTATATCTCTCACCATATAAAGATCCCGTGCACAACGTGCAAGCTCCAGGATTGGATGTACAAATGTTTGATAAACTATATCGCCGTTCCTTCACTGGTGTTGGCTCAAACTCCCAGAACTCCTTTCCCAACAGCACTATGGGTGTACCTATGCCAAATGGAGTGTAGCGGTTCAAGAAGGCAGCTCACAACATGATACTGACCTGCCTTCAAGACTGTTGGACCTTAGACTGGTCTCATCCACCTAGTCAACTGGAATCAGTCTTCATTGCCAGGATAGATAAATCCCTATGTTGCCAAGGGAAGGAGACTCAGTGGCTACCCTCAACTGGCGTGGCCTGCCTGTTGAAGACGCTGCTGCAGTCTAACATCTAATTGGCACCACAAGTAAGATCTGGGTGAAAGTGATGACCAATACAGGATGAGCCACTCCTAAGATTGCAGTGAACCGACCTGTAAGAGATGCTTGCACAGTTATTTAATTGTCCAGCAGCCTTCTGAGGCAGGACAACCCCTCTTGGAAAGGGGTGGACATCTCTGCAGGCCTCTCTCTCCCACCCCCCCCCCATCCCAGTAAAGCTACTTACAGGTCGAACAGCCATTAAATGTCTGCGGGGCGAGTTGGTTAAGTGCAGCCAAGCCTGCTCCCAACTTCTACATTGGGGCTGGGATCCAGTCTATGTCAACCCCTCCTGCTCAACATGGGTGTAGGGAGTACAATCTCACAGCTTGTTGATAACATAAAAGCCTCGAGTTCAGCACATAGTAAAGAAGGCCATGGAAGACAGACAGGCTAGTGAGAGAGGAAGAAAAATGGCAGATGCCATTCAATGTATGGTAGTGTACGATAATGCATTAAAGAGTAAATCATCGAATGAATATACACTCAATGGAAAGATGCTGAAGAATACAGAAAATTATTCATACAGATTATTCCTGATACAAAATTTTGAAAATTTCAAAGTAAATTCAACACGGAAAAAGTTAAACATTCTAAAAATTGAACACTAGGAAAGTCAAACAAAATCTTTTAAACTAATGGTTTACGCAGTGAAGTGGCTACCACTCATCACACAACACACAAACTATAATCATAAGCATGCAATAGATCAACAAAACAACCCTTAAACTGCAATATTTTAGCAGTTCTTCAATGCAAAAAAATGTTAGGAACTCAGCAGGAATCAAAATAAATTTTAGTTAATCATTCTAGCAATACGCTTCAATTTTATTTAATGGCTGACTGTTCAGTTTTATTAGCCGTATTTAATGTATTTTGTAAACTTTCAATGCACCATTAATTTTAATTAACTACAAAACCCTATATGCCAAAAAAAAACCTAGATTAATTGACAAAACTAAAGTTTAGTTCATCAGAAATAATTCTGGATTAGTTCACAAAAGAACTTGACAGAAAGATGCTCAAAAGTTATATGACAAAATTACTTAACTTTCAGTGCAAAATACCCTGCAAAGAACAGAAATCATGGGTCAACGACTATCAGAGCAAATCAGATTACTAAACTCGACAACAATCAAACATCAGAAGCTGAGAAGAGGTGAAACGAATGAGCATGTTGAAACAACTACCAAGTGAGGGAAAAATGTGAGAAAACACAAAAGTAGATCCCATGGAATATCTGAAAGGCTTACTGTATTTGATTCTAGTGTTATGCAGATTCCAGGAACAAACACCAAAATGAAAAGCAACACTATTTTAGTAATGGGGAATAGAGGGAGGGGAAGAAAGACCAAGTGATAAAAATGGGATTTTTTTTTATTATTCTTTTACGGGATGTGGGTGTCGCTGGCTTGACCAGCATTTATTGTCTATCCTTAATTGCCCTTGAGAAGGTGGTGGTGAGCTGCCTTCTTGAACCACTTCAGTCCCTGTAATGTAGGTACACCCACAGTGCTGTTAGGGAGGGAATTCTAGGATTTTGACCCAGCGACGATGAAGGAATGGTGATATATTTCCAAGTCAGTATGGTGAGTGACTTGAAGGGGAACTTCAAGATAGTGGTTTTCCCATCTATCTGCTGCTCTTGTCCTTCTAGATGGTAATGGTCATGGGTTTGGAAGGTGCTGTCAAAGGAACCTTGGTGAGTTCCTGCAGTGCATCTTGTAGATGGTACACTCTGCTGCCTCTGTTCATTGGAGGAGGGAGTGAATGTTTCTGGAAGGAGTGCCAATCAAGTGGGCTGCTTTGCCTGGATGATGCCACTCTTCTAGAGTATTGCTGGAGCTATACTTATCCAGGCAAGTGAAGAGTATTGTGCTTTGTAGATGATGCACAGGCTTTGGGGAAACAAGAGTTGAGTTACTCGCTGCAGGATTCCTAGCCTCTGTCCTGCTCTTGTAGCCACAGTATTTATATGGCTAGTCCAGTTCAGTTCAGTTTCTGATCAATGGTAACTTCCTGGATATTGATAATAGGGGATTCTGTGTTGGTATTGTCATTGAATGTGAAGGGGCAATGGTTAGATTCGCTCTTGTAGGAGATGGTCATTGCCTGGCACTTGTGTGGCGCAAATGTTATTTGCCACTTGTCAGCCCAGGTCTTGCTGCATTTGGACATGGACTGCTTCAGTATCTGAGGAGTCGCAAATAATGCTGAACATTGGTGCAATCATCAGTGAACATCCCCACATCTGACCTTGTGATGGAAAAAAGGTCATTGGTGAAGCAGCTGAAGATGGTTGGGCCTTGGACACTACCCTGAGGAACTCCTGCAATGATGTCCTGGAACTGATATGATTGACCTGCAACAACCACAATCATCTTTCTTTGTGCTGGGTATGACTCCAACCAACAGAAAGTTTCGGAAAAACAGAATCTCATTTGAAGTTTTAAAAATGTAGCTATACTGCAGTTAATATGGCATCCAGTCAGAACTTCATATGAGAACACCTGGAGGAGGTAGCCTCATACGGCTTTAGTTTCACATTACAATCACTGGTACAATCAGGTGAGAAGCAAATTGATTTTGTTGGTCTCTGTATCTGACTCTAACCTGTGCTCATATCAAGTGAGGATCTGCAGAGCCTTGCCAAATTACCTAAAACAGTAATCACAGAAGGTGAACAAAAATTAATTAAATGATTTATGGTATAATTGTCTGTTTAGCATCATTAGCTTCCAGCAGAAAATTATCTTTTTGAGTATTATTACCATTAACTTAGCTTTAATTGTAGCTGTTAAACAATAGCTGCTAACTTGAAAAATCACCAGTTAACGAGTGATGAGGGGACAAAATGGACTAAGATAACCACAATCACAATTTGACATCAGTCATAAAATTGCTAGTCATGTATATAGTTAAGATTTATTTGAAGTAGCTTGATTCTTTAGGAGAAATGTTCAGTCACAGTATGTCATATACACGACAAATTATATAATGGCTATGATTTGTAAAATGATTGGAATTTATTAACAGTAGCTATGGCTAAAGCAAGTGACTTCTTATCAACCAGGTTCACTTAGAAATCAACATCTCCACGCTACAGGATACAAATTGCATCACAAGCTGTAACTGCAGAATATGTAATATGTTGCTCATAATGATAGCATTGATTATGAAGCTACCACATAGGAATCTTGTCCTTTTTTTAAGCATAACTTTGACAAATTGTCTCCCATGTTTAGAATATATTAGCAGACTGCCCATTTTAATCTTCACAAGGTCCCAAAGGATAATCACTTAGAGGCTGTGAAATTAAGCTCCATGGTGCTGCTGGTGCAACAAAATCATGCTCCTTGCACTTCAAATCACTCCTGGTGCACCCCTTGCAGCCCCCATGCTGGGAAGTGTGCTAGCCTGCATCTGCTATTTATGCACTGAGTCAGAAGTAGTGCTATCATCATATCAAACAGTTATTCTGGCTGATTTGACTTTAGTTTCAGGGACATATCTGCCCAAGTCCAGTGAATGCCTTTGCTGATCACAACACAACAGCCACACTACACTAGTGCTATATAAAGGGTCGGACACCAACTTGCAGGTGAGATGCTTTTGACTTATTTCCCTTTAGCCTGAGTAGGTGAAAATAATGGTGTATTTTTAGAGGTTTTTTGGAGCGGTGCTACCTAATATCAGGGAGAACACAGGATTTTGTTACCCAGGTATGGAGGCAGTGCAGTACCTCTTGACCTGCAACATGACCATAAATGAAGCAGAGGGGGGAAGATTTGGCAGGAGGGAGGAAGAGAAAAAAGGGTCTCCACAGATGAACCTAGCCACCTAGGGGTTTTTTTTGGAGCGCTTCGCCAATCTCCACCTGAGCCAACGGCAGTACCTGAGGCTAATCACGTTCAATAAAGAGGTGGTCACAGATTTATTCCAATTCCTACAACCTGTACTGTAACCTCACACCAGAGCAAGGATGGTTCTGTAAGTAGCTGCCCAGGTCACCATGACACCCAACTATTATGCTTCTGGGATTTTCCAGGTGAAAAGATAGCAGATTACTTCTCCTGTAGCAATGCCAATCAGAATGGTAGAGCCCAAGGCTGGCAGGATTTTCAATGGTGCCAGTGGCTATTAACCATATGCATGTAGCTCTGCAGACCCCCTCATGCCAACAGGGAAAGATCCAGGAACTGAGGACTACCATTCCATAACATGCGGTTGGTGTGTGACCACTCCCAATACAGCATGTCAGTGAACGCCTACTATCCTGGCATCAACCGCAATGCACTCATCCTGTGCCAGTCAGCCATACCCACCATCTTCCTCCATACTTTTTGACCATTGCAAGAGTCTGCCCAGCAGGCCTGCCATTGCACCAAGCATCACAGTGTGCACTATCATCAATATTTATGCTGCCCCACTGAAGTCCTCATCTGAGCCCCCTCATCTACGTCTTTGCCCTCTAGGGAACTGGCACACAAACAATTCTCATCTCCTGTCCTGGTTGAAGTCCAATCATGCCTGGTCACTCAGCATGTGTTTACCCCAGTTCTATACCAACCTTAAGGTATGTGCAATGCCAATATCTGAGCTCATGACTGTGAGTGTCAGTTCAAGTGATAGTTCTTCCTCTTCACTGGTGTAGCATTGCTCTCTCTCTCTCTCTCTCTCTCTCTTCCTCCTGGGTGCACTCCGGTTATTCAAGGGGCAGCTTTTGGTTCTTCTTCGAAAAGCATAAAATCAGAGAGTTGGAAAGAATAAATGGTGTGGGGAGGAAAGCAAGAGGTCCATGGTCACACCATCTGCAACTTTCTTATCATGTTAGATAGCAGGATGAGGATGAGGAGGGAGTTGAGAAGGGGCATAAGGCAGGAACATGCTATCATCCTGGATGATCTCGATGCTGGCAGATGCCACTGATGTTGTCATAGCCAGTCCCATCGTGCAGTGCACCATCTCCTCAAATGAGGTCAGTAGATAAAGGAGTGTCTGCACCCCACAGGTTCTCTGCTGCTCCCTTCTATGATGGGGCACTTAATTGAGCAAGAAAGAAGGTAGAATGTCAGTGATAATGTTGCACAATGCTTGTGGGAAATGTGCCTGCAGAGGCTATGCTAATTGAGAATGAGGCTGCCATAATTGAAACTTCTGTGAGAGTGAGGTAGAGTATGTGAATGTTAGGCCTGAATCATGAGAATTAGGAAGTGTTGCAGGATTAGTGATGAGGATGTGGCACAGTGAGGAGTGTGAGAGGCTGGTGGTTTTGAGGGTAAGAGGTGTCATGTGCAGATGCATTCACTGAATATGACCTGTATGAGGTCATTAAACTTCATAGGTCACTGCTGGCTGGCCCTCAGAGCCAGACTATGGGCATTGACCTTCCTTGCCACCTGCTCCCATTCCCATCACAGGATTTGCCTTTAGGGCATCTTAGTCCCCAACAGAAATGTAGAATCATAGAATGGTTACAGCCTGGAAAGTCGTTTAGCCTGTAATAGAACAAAGAACAAAGAAAAGTACAGCACAGGAACAGTCCCTTTGGCTCTCCAAGCCTGCGCCGATCGTATTGCCCGTCAACTAAAACATTTTGCACTTCCGGGGTCCGTATCCCCCTATTCCCATCCTATTCATGTATTTGTCAAGCTGCCTCTTAAATACCACTTTCGTACCTGCTTCTACCACCTCCTCTGGGAGAGAATTCCAGACACTCACTACCCTCTGTGTAAAAAACTTGCCCCGCACATCTCCTCTATAGTTTTCCCCTCTTACCTTAAATCTATGTCCCCTAGTAATTGACTCTTCCACCCTGGGAAAAAGCTTCTGACTATCTACTCTCTCCAGACCACTCATAATTTTGTAAACTTCTATCAAGTCGCCCCTCGATCTCCTTCGCTCTAGTGAGAACAATCCAAATTTCTCCAACCTCTCCTCATAGCTAATAACCTCCAGACCAGGCAGCATCCTGGTAAACCTCCTCTGCACCCTCTCCAATGCCTCCATATCCTTCTGGTAATGTGGCAACCAGAATTGCACGCAATACTCCAAGTGTGGCCTAACCAAGGTTCTATACAGCTGCAGCATGACTTCCCAGCTTTTATACTCAATACCCCTGCCAATGAAGGCAAGCATGCCATATGCCTTCCTGACTACCTTATCTACCTGCGTTGCCACTTTCAGTGACCTGTGGACCTGTACACCCAGATCCCTCTGCCTGTCAATGCACTTAAGGGTTCTGCCATTTACTGTATAATTCCTGCCTGTATTAGACCTTCCAAAATGCATTACCTCTCATTTGTCCGGATTAAACTCCATCTACCATTTCTCCGCCCAGGTCTCCAACCGATCTATATCCCGTTATATCCATTGACAATCCTCTTCATTATCTGTAACTCCTCCAACCTTAGTGTCATCTGCCAACTTACTAATTAGCCCAGTTACATTTTCCTATGTATACTACAAACAGCAAAGGTCCCAGCACTTATCCCGGCGGAACTCCACTAGTCACAGCTCTCCATTCAGAAAAGCACCCTTCCACTGCTACCCTCTGTCTTCTATGACCAAGCCAATTCTGTATCCATCTTGCCAGCTCACCTCTGATCCCGTGTAACTTTACCTTCTATACCAGTCTGCCATGAGGGACCTTGTCAAAGGCCTTACTGAAATCCATGTATATAACATCCACTGCCCTTCCATCGTCGATCATCTTTGTCACTTCCTTGAAAAACTCGATCAAGTTAGTGAGACACAACCTCCCCTTCACCAAACCATGCTGCCTCTCACTATTACACCCATTTGCTTCCAAATGGTAGTAAATCCTATCACGAAGAATCTTCTCCAATAATTTCCCTACCACTGACGTAAGGCTCACTGGCCTGTAATTTCCTGGATTATCCCTGCTACCCTTCTTAAACAATGGAACAACATTGGCCATTCTCCAGTCCTCTGGGACCTCACCCGTAGCCAGTGAGGATAAAAAGATTTCTGTCAAGGCCCCAGCAATTCCTCCCTTGCCTCCCTCAGTACTCTGGGGTAGATCCCATTTGGCCCTGAGGACTTATCCACCTTAATATTCTTCAAGACGCCTAACACCTCCTCTTTTTTGATTTCAATATGATCCAAGCTATCTACACACTCTTCCCTAGACAAATCGACCGCTAAGTCCTCATGTTGGGTGGAAACCCAGCACCAACCGTGGTGTGGAAACCAGACTCACAGCATCGAAGCGAGATGTAATGTCCGCTGTGGGAAATATGAAAAAGCCTAGTAGAAATGCTTCAGCAACGGCTTTAGGATTAAGTTGTTATAGATGTGGAGGTGACTATTGAGTAGACACCTGTAAATTCAAGGAGGCAGAATATCATTATGGCCATAAGATAGGTCACATGGTAAGGCAATGCCGGGCAAAGCTGATGCAGTCTGCAAAACAGAAAACCAACATGACTGAATTAAAGAATACACCAGAGACTGAAGCTGCCAAAACCGGCATTTATTCCCTGTATAACGTAACAGTTGTAAAAACCGAACCTATCACTGTGGCAATCCAAGTTAATGAGAAGCCACTAAAAATGGAGGTGGATACTGGTGCCTCAGCTACGGTGGTGGGAGAGCGCACTTTCAAATACCTTAATGAAGGTAGATAGCCAATGAACCTGGAGCAGACAACTGCTAAATTAAAGACATAGATGAGGGAATCCATTCAGGTAAAGGGCATCACCACAGTACCAGTTCCTTTAAAGCAACTGATAGCCCAGCTGCCTGTAATAAGACCATAAGACATAAGAGCAGAAATTACACCATTCGGCCCATCAAGTCTGCTCTGCCATTCAATCATGGCTGATAAGTTTCTCAACCCCATTCTCCCGCTTCTCCCCGTAATCTTTGATCCCCTGACCAATCAAGAACCTATCTATCTCGGTCTTAAATACACTCAATGTCCTGGCCTCCACAGCCTGCTGTGGCAATGAATTCCATAGATTCACCACTCTCTGGCTAAAGAAGTTTCTCCTCATCTCTGTTCTAAAAGGTCTTCCCTTTACTCTGAGGCTGTGCCCTCGGGTCCTTGTCTCTCCTACTAATGGAAACATCTTCCCCACGTCCACTCTATCCAGGCATTTCAGTATTCTGTAAGTTTCAATCAGATCCCCCCTCATTCTTCTAAGCTCCATCAAGTTTAGACCCAGAGTCCTGAAATGTTCCTCATATGTTAAGCCTTTCATCCCTGGGATCGTTCTTGTGAACCTCCTCGGACCCTCTCCAGGGCCAGCACATCCTTCCTGATATACGGGGCCTAAAATTGCTCACAATATTCTAAATGTGGTCTGACCAGAGCCTTATAAAGCCTCAGCAGCACATCCCTGCTTTTATATTCTAGTCCTCTTGAAATAAATGCCAACATTGCATTTGCCTTCCTAACTACCGACACAACCTGCAAGTTAACCTTAAGAGAATCCTGGACTAGGACTCCCAGGTCCCTTTGCACTCCAGATTTCTGAATTCTCTCCCCATTTGGAATATGGTCTATGCCTCTATTCTTCCTACCAAAGTGCATGACCTCACACTTCCCCACATTGTATTCTATCTGCCACTTCTTTGCCCATTCTTCTAACCTGTCCAAATTCTTCTGCAGCCTCCCTGCCTCCTCAATACTACCTGTCCCTCCACCTACCTTTGTATCATCTGCAAACTTAGCCAGGATGCCCTCAGTTCCATCGTCTAGATCATTAAAGTATTAAGTGAAATGTTGTGGTCCCAACACTGACTCCTGCGGAACTCCACTAGTCACCGGCCGCCATCCTGAGAAGGACCCCCTTATGCCCACTCTCTGCCTCCTGCTAACTATCCATGTTAGTACCTTGCCCCTAACACCATGGGCTCTTATCTTATTGAGCAGCCTCCTGTGCGGCACATTGTCAAAGGCCTTCTGGAAGTCCAAGTAGATAACTTCCATTGGCTCTCCTTTGTCTAACCTACTCATTACCTCCTCAAAGAATTCTAACAGATTTGTCAGGCATGACCTCCTCTTGATGAAACCATGCTGACTTTGCCCTATTTTACAATGCACTTCCAAGTATTCTGAAATCTCATCCTTAATAATGTCTCTAAAATCTTAACCAATGACCAAGGTCAGGCTAATCGGCCTGTAATTTCCCATCTTTTGCCTCACTCCCTTCTTAAACGGGGTATTACATTACTGATTTTACAGTCCTCTGGGACCCTCCCTGACTCGAGTGATTCTTTAAAGATCACCACTAACGCCTCCACTATCTCTTCAGCTATCTCCTTCAGAACTCTGGGGTGTAATCCATCTGGCCCAGGTGATTTATCCACCTTCAGACCTTTCAGTTTTCCTAGCACCTTCTCCTTGGTAATGGCCATTATTCTCACCTCTGCCCCCCGACTCTCTTGAACTTTGGGGATGTTACTCGTGTCTTCCACCGTGAAGGCTGACGCAAACTACCTATTCAGTTCTTCTGCCATTTCTTTGTTCCCCACTACTACTTCTCCAGCCTCATTTTCCAACAGCCCAATGTCCACTTTTGCCTCTCTCTTACCCTTTATATAGCTAAAAAAAACTCTTGCAATCTTCTTTTATATTGCTGGCTAGTTTATCCTCATATTTAATCTTCTCCCTCCTTATTTCTTTTTGGTTGTCCTCTGTTGGTCTTTGTAGGCTTCCCAATCCCCTCGTTTCCCACTGCTCTACACCGCATTGTATGCTTTCTCTTTAGCTTTTATGCTGTCCCTGACTTCCCTTGTCAGCCATGGTTGCCTCGTCCTCCCTTTAGTATGCTTCTTCTTCCTAGGGATGAATTTTTGCTGTGTCTCCCAAATTACTCCCAGAAACTCCTGCCATTGCTGTTCCACTGTCTTTCCTGCTAGGCTCATCTCCCAGTCAATTCTGGTCAGTCCTCCCTCATGCCTCTGTAGTTGCCTTTAATCAACTGTAATACTGTTACATCTGATTCCAGCTTTTTCCTCTCAAATTGCAAGGCAAATTCTATCATATTATGGTCAGTTCCTCCTAAGGGTTCCTTCACCTTAAGCTCCCTTATCAAATCTGCCTCATTACACATCACTAAATCTAGAATTGCCTGTTCCCTAGTGGGCTCCACCACAAGCTGCTCCAAAAAGCCATCTCATAGACATTCCACAAATTTCTTTTCTTGGGATCCACTACCAACCTGATTTTCCCATATTGAAATCCCCCATGATCACTGTAACCTTGCCTTTCTTACATAACTTTTCTATCTCCTGGTGTATCTTGTGCCCCACATCCTGACTACTGTTTGGAGGCCTGTACATAACTCCCATTATGTTTTTTTTAACCTTTGTGCTTCCTCAACTCTACCCACACAGATTCTACATCATCTGACCCTACGTCATTTCTTGCTATTGATTTAATTTCATTTCTTACTAACAAAGCAACCCCACCCCTCTGCCAACCTGCCTATCTTTTCGATAGGATGTATATCCTTGGATATTTAGCTCCCAGTCCTGATCCCCTTGCAGTCATGTCTCTGTGATGCCTACCACATCATACCTGCCAATTTCAATCTGCGCCATAAGCTCACTTACCTTATTTCGTATACTGCGTGCATTCAGATACAACACCTTAAGTCCTGTATTTCCTGTCCCATTTCTCATTGTCGTCCCTTTATCTGATGTGCTTGAAGTTAGATTCCTAGCCCTTTCCAAACATTCTGTCCTATTTTGTGTTCTGGAGACTTTAATAGCCTCTCCTGGGCTCTCCTTTCTTTTCAATTTTTTCATAATTTTCCATGAAGTTGAATCCATCCCCCTACATGCTAACCTGCTGCTTTGTTTCCCATTAGTCATACTTCTTGGAGTTTTATCCTTCCCTCTGCCCCCATTTTCTAGTTTAAAGTCCTGTTGACCACCCTATTTACCCTTTTCGCTAGAACATTGGTCCCAGATCGGTTCAGGTGGAGACCGTCCCAACGGTACAGATCCCTCTTCTTCCAATACTGATGCCAGTGCCCCACGAAATGGAAACCCTCTTTCCTGCACCACTCCTTTAGCCACGTGTTTACTTCCCTTATTCTCGCGTCCCTATGCCAATTTGCATGTGGCTCGGATAGTAATCCGGAGATTATAACCTTTGAGGACCTGTTCTTTAATTTAGTTCTTAGTTCCTGATAATTCCCAAATAGATCCTCTTTCCTAGTCTTACCTATGTTTTTTGTTCCAACGTGGACCACAACAACTGGATCCTCCCATTCCCTCCAATATCCTTTCAAGCCGGTCAAAGATGTCCCTCACCCTGGCACCGGGCAGGCAACATACCATGTGGCACTCTTGATCCTGCTTACAAATGATGCTGTCAATTCCCCTAATTATAGAATCCCTTACAACTACCACTTGTTTTTTTGCTCCCCCCTCTTGAATGGCCTCCTGTGCCACGGTGCCATGGTCACTTGGCTCATCCTCCCTACTGCCCTGTTCCTCATCCGCACAGGGAGCAAGTACCTCGTACCTGTTGGACAAGGTCAAGAGGCAAGGCTCCTCTGTTCCTGAACACAGGATCCCTTTACCTGCCTCATCTGCAGTCACACCCTGCTGACCCTGACCACTGACCGAAATTGAGGTTCTTAATCTACCAGGTGTGACCGCCTCCTGAAACAAAGTGTCCAGGTAACTCTCCCACTCCCGGATGTGCCGTAGCATCTGGAGCTCGGACTCCAGCTCATCAATTCTTAGCCAGAATTCCTCCAGCAACCAACACTTGCTGCAGATGTGGTCACTGCGGCTCGCAATGGGATCTGCCAACTCCCATATCATACAGCTACAGCACATTACCTGCCCAGCCAACTCGACTTAGCTAATTAATTTATTAATTAGCTTTGCAGTGTTTCTTTTTCAAATTTGGTGCAGATTTCCTACCAACCAATCAGGTCACAGCTTTCCTGTGATGTCACTTTTTCAGTTTTGGCTTCAGTTACTCTGTGCCCCGAGGTCACCACTCCGGTGCTCCTCCCTCCGAGTCTGCTCCCTGGAGACTAGGCTGTGAATCCCCGAGATAATCTAGATTTATACTCATCGCTCTGGTGCTCCTCCCTCTGAGTCTGCTCCTAGGATTTACTCACCGATCAGCTGCTTTTTCTTTAAAATCCACTTTCAGTCTGGTGCACTCCTGAAGGCACTGCCTCTTCCTCTTTCTCTTTTTTTTAGGTTTGAGGAGGAGGGAGGGATGGAAACACTTCAGCAATGTAATATTTGGGGCTATTCCATTCTTTGACAGTGGGTACTCCTCGATTCCCTCCTGTGTCACGGTGGCTATGGTGACTTCTCCCAAAATGCTTCAGTCACTTCTCACCAGAGCCCTCTGTTGGATAATAACTGTGAAAGAAGAAGTACCTAATCTTTTAGGCCGAGACTGGCTACAGAAAATCAAGCTTGACTGGTCTGAGATATTTTATCTCAAATCTGGTGGAGTTCCAGAACTTCTAAGAAAATACAACACAGTATCTCAGAATGAGTTAGGAGAATTGAAGGACCTTCACATTATGCAAGGATCCCTCAGGTCAGAGTTGGTTCCTCTGGAAAATCATGAAGAGAAACAAAATGAATTTTGTACCACTTTGATAAAACTGAGGAAACAGTTGGCAGAGAAGACAACAATGTTCAGTATTTCAGGACGAAGGCAAGAGGTACAAGGAAGAGACTGAAGAGCTGAAGAATCAGCTGAATGAATCATTGGAAGGAAAAGTCCTAGAACTTTCCAAGATGCGAATGAATAATGAAGCCATGGGTAGCTTGACCCCCTTAACTGAATCAAGTTAAGACTTCAACCAAGAGACTCGGCCGAATGTGAAATCAAAATTAAAGACAAGGCAAAACTCTGTGGCAAATAGAAAAATAAAAGATAGAAATCACATTAGACAGGCTAACCTGACACTGGAGCTCAAGGAGCTAGAATGAAGAGCATTGGATGTGGCAAACATACCATAAGCCATGAATGGATTTAATCAGTGAGGACAAGGCCATCTCGCCAATAGCATCAGCAAGGGTACAATGATGGGCTCTGACATTACCTGCTTACAAGTATACTTTTATGTGTTGCCCTGGCCTACACATTGCAAATGTAGATGCACTCAGTCGTCCCCCGTTTCCAGACAGTATTTTGCATACTCCTGTTCCACAGGAATTAGTGCTATTATTGAATTTCATAGATTCTTTGTCTGTGTCTGTGAAACAAATTAGTAATTGAGCAAAGAGAGATCCAACATCATCGAAAGTCAGAGACTTTGTCTTATAAGTATGGCCAAACTTGCCTGTATCTGAAGAATTGAGCCCATTCCATGTCAGACTGAAGGAATTGAGCTGCCAGGGTGGGATTTTGTTGTGGGGGTCAAGAGTGGTGACCCCACCACAAGGCAGAGAGCTGCTCTTGACAGAACTTCACAGTGCCCATCCGGGCATATCAAAAATGAAAATGCTTGCTTTAAGCTATTTATGTTGGCCAGGCATTGATGGAGAAATTGAAAACTCAGTCAAGCACTATCTCCACTGTCAGCAAGAACAGAAGTGCCTATTCCAGCTCCCCATGGGTGTGGCCTGGTTGACCCTGTGCTCGATTACATATCGATTACTTAGGACCATTCTTGGGTACCATGTTCTTGCAAATTCCAAATGGCTGGATGCATATGAAGTCATCACCAACGTCAAACGCAACTACAGAGAAGCTATGTCACAGTTTCAGCATACATGGCCTACCAGAAACTTCAGATCGTTTCAGATAATGGCACAGTTTTTACCAGCACAAAGTTTCAGAAATTTATGGATCTGAATGGAATAAGACATATTAAGACAGCCCCTTACCATCCCTCATCAAATGGCCTGGTCGACAAGGCAGTGCAAATGCTTAAATCTGGTATGAGAAAGCTATTGGAAGGCACTCTAGAATCTTGACTTTCCCATTTTCTATTCAGTTATTGTACAACGCCACACTCAGCTAGGGGTTCAATACCGTCTGAATTATTGATGAAACATCACGTATATACAAGGTTACAACTGATGTTTCCAAATTTAGAGGGGACAGTAGAGCATGATCAGCATCATCAAAAATTGAACCACGAAATACACAGCAAAGCTTGCACATTCACTGTAGATGACATGGTATTCATGCGAAACTTCAACATTGGATCCTGTTGAGCTCCTGGAATCATTGTCTCAGAGACTGGTCCATTATCTTTCCAAGTACAAGCGGGAGATAGAATTGTCCGTAAGCACGTAGACCATAATCATGCCAGAGAGACATTCCAACAACCAACTATTCCACCTGTGATTAATATTGAACTGTCAATTCCTGAGGTTGCTGATCGACCTAGAATAGACAAACCCTGAACTGCCACGTTCCAATGATGTACCTCATGCTACAGTTCCTGATCCCATTGATCCTGTTAAGGAACCTCAAGTGGTTGAGCTATGCTACTCTAGCCGTATAAGGAGACGACCTCAGAAACTTGATCTGTAATCACCTGAAATTGCACATATGTTTATGTTGTTGGATGTTCAAATATTTCCCTGTTAATAAAAATTATAAAGGGGGAGGAAATGTGGTAATTGAGGATATAGCCCCTCCTGCTGTCTATCAGGTGATATTCTGTTAAGCTCCAACCAGTGAGCCCAAAGTGCTGGCAATCTGGGGGATGGGGCTTCCTGATGAGAGTCCTGATTGAAAGGGTAGCACCTGAAAAGCTCTCTGTAATAAAGTTCAGCTGCTTCTCGTTGAAACCTGTCTTCTCCATCGAGTCATTACAATAACAATGCAATTTTTTCCACTTCAGGTACTTATCCAACTCTCTTTTGATGACTATGACTGAATGTACCTCCAGCATACTTTCAGGCAGTGCACTCCAGATCCTAACCACTTGCTGCGCAAAATGTTTCTCTTCATGCCACCATTGGTTCTTTTGCCAATTACCTTAAATCAGTGTTAATGTTTCGAGTCCAATATGACTTCATCTTAGTTCCGAAGAAGAGTCATATTGCACTTGAAATGTTAACTCTGTTTCCCTCTCTACAGATGCTGCCGGACTTGTGGAGAATTTCCAGCTTTCTGTTTTTATTTCAAATCTCCAGCATCTGTAGTATTTTGGTTTACCATAAATAAATGTCTGATTCTAGATCCTCCGACAGTTATGACATGGCAGATGATGTGTACCAGGCAGACCATATCCACAAGGGAAACTTGGTCATGCTATCACAATGGTTTTGTAATTTGTATTTATTAAGAGATGTGTGCACTGAATTCAGAAGTAATGTGTCCACTAAAACATTTAGAGATTTTAAAAATTCAATTAAAATATTCAGAAACAGAATAAATGATTTCAAGAACCTACATAAGACTACACTTACTTAATACTATAGCAACTCCTAAAATTCCTAATTAACCTGACTCCCAGTTACACTCCTCCTTGAAAGCAACAGTCCGATGTAGATTTTTCATTTGAAAAAACCAGCAAGTTAACACAATGCCCATTTGACAGTGGAATTCCAAATGGCTTTCTCCAACTTTAGTTATTGGACACAACAGACGTATGCACAAATGGCTGGAGGCTTCTTCAAGGCTGTTTCACACACTCCTGTTCAGTCTTACTTGGCCCGCAAAATAGCCTTTCATTCTCCTTTAAATATGTTTCTCTATCTTTAAAATGAAAATTCCATTGTTCCATTTTTCTTAAGAACTGTGCCTTCTCATAATGTAAAAACTTTCATGTTGTCAATATTGCCAGTAACCTATGGGAAAAATAAACACACTATTTAGCCTTGCTTACCTGGCTAGTTGTAAACAAACTAATACCTATATGAAATCCAAACAATCCCTTCACTTATCTAAAAATGCAAGTTCCCTTCACACTTTATATGCTAAGATTTCATCCATGTTTATTCATTAGCATTTCAGGTATATTTCTATGCCTAGCTTCCTTTGATAATTTCAAGCTTGCAGTCTACCTGACTCCATGGTAATTCAATCACATAGACAGAATGATCTACACTCACACCCATAAACCTACTTTACAACAAACCAGAAAAATATTATGAAAATTATTGTACTTTCACAACACAACCAATGGTAACAGTTTCTCCATGTCTACTCTGTCCAGACTTCTCTTGATTTTGAACACTTCTTTCAAATCTACTTTCAACCTTCCCTGCTCTTAGGAGAACAACTCCAGGTTCTCTAAATGATCCACTGTCATCCCTGGAACCATTCACATAAATCTTTTCTGCACCCCCCCTAAAGCCTTCACATCCTTTCAAAAGTGCAGTGCTCACAATTGAAGCTGAACCAGTTGTTTATAGAGGCTAACCATAACCTCCTTGCTTTTGTACTCTATGGCCCAGACCTTGGCCATGATGGAGAAAATCTCAGAAATGGACGAAATTCCTAAATTCTGCCCCTGAACCTGATATCCCCATCTTCGCGAGGGTGGGGCTGGAGTCGGGTTGGGTTCATGCATCTGCAAATCACAGACAGCTGGCAATTTAAATCACCTGCTGCCTCCACTAAAGTGGAGTATGGAATCCAGAGTGCGCAGATTGAAACAGGCAAGGGAAGGTCTCAACTTGGGGATTCTTATTGACAGCCAGGGTAACCCTTTGGAGAGATAATGTACCCCTTTGGATTAGATTCCGGGACACCTTTGGGGTAGGTAAGGCACCCTTTTGGAGTGTTAAAGCATCCCTGTTTAAAGTGAACATGATTATGCACTTTTTATGCACAAACTCATTGGAACTGTCAAGATGTAAAAGAAGTGTCCAGCTATCCATAAGATGTCCACCTGTCCAGGAACTGTCCAGCTGTCAAGGAGATGTCCAGCTGTCCAGGAACTGTCCAGCTATCAAGGGAATGTTAAGGAGCTGTCCAGCTGTTAAGTCTATCAAAGCTAGCCAGGAAGTGTCAAAACTGTCAGTAAACTATCCAGTGATACTAGGTGAGTTGGCAAGGAGGGGCTAAGGGCAAAGGGTCATTGGAGGCATGTGTTAGCATGATTTGGCACTGTTAGCATGGGGATATGGGGCAATGGGGATGGGTAAAGAGGCATTAAGTTGGCATAGGGATATGAGAGGCCAAGGTGTTGGGTAGAGGAGCACCAAGTTGGCATAGGGGTGTGGGAGAAATCGGGGGTGGGTGTGATTCATGGGTTGGCAAAGGTTGGCATAGACTGGGCATAGGTAATGTGTGGGTGTTGAGGGGGCTGAGGTCTGGAGGGCAGTTTTTTGTTTTATTATTACTTTTTGTTTATTTAAACACAATGCTGGCATTTCATACATATATAAGTATATATCTCTATATATTTGTATGGATAGACATGGTAGGCCTTCGGAGGGGAAAGGTACCCCTTTGGATAGCAGCCCAGAAGCCTGCAGATTTGTTCTAGGTTTGCCCATCCCAACTCCCACTTCAGCCTACCCACCGCACCCTCCCCCACCCCCAAATGATGATCCCACCTGCGGGTAGGGGGAGACTTTCAAAGGTCGGGTTTACCAAGCAGGAAAATCACCTGACTCCACGCTCCTGACCCGTGTCAAAAATCTGGGTCTATGCTTTTATTTGTATAGCCCAAGATCCCATATGGCTTTTTAACAACTTTCTCAACCTGCCCTGCCATCTTCAATGGTTTGTGCATACACACCCCTAGGTCTCTCTGCTCCTGCACGCCCTTTAAAATGGTATGCTGTATTTTATATTGCCACTTCTTGTTCTTCCTGCCAAAATATATCACTTCACACTCCTTTAATTTAATTTTATCTGCCACATGTCATCCCATTTCACTAGCTTATGTCATCTTGAATTCCATCATTATCCCCCTCACAGTTCACAATTCTTCCAAGTTTGTGTGATTTGCAAATTTGTGCCCTGTACACCCAATTCTAGGTCATTAGTATGTATCAGGAAAAGCAGTGGTCCAATATCAAACCCTGGGGAGCCCCACTGTATACCTTTCTTCAGTCCAAAATCAGCCGTTCATCTTTACTCACCATTTCCTGTCACTCAGCCAACTTCCTATCCATGCTGCCACTTTCCATTTTATTGCATGGATTTCAACTTTGCTGACAAACCTATTAAATCACACATTATCTAATGCCTTTTGGAAATCCATATACACCAATCATGTTTGTTAAATACAATTTGCCTTCAACAAATCCATGTTGGCTTTCCTAATTAATTGTTATGGACAGGGGAGAGATGATAGGGATGGTTCCGGTTTTTCCACTCCTCAGCTGACCAAACACAGTGGGCAGAATTGTCCTAGATTTGCACTAAGTGTGGTAGTGGGCCACAATGGTGGCTTTTCAAGCCATATCATCCCAATCCTGCCTCATTGATCATGTGTTCCCGGGAAACACGTCACGTCGCTGGTAGGGTGTCCTCTCATTTGCCTGCCCTGCCATGACATCAGACCTCCAGTAAACCAGGCACCACATTTAAAGGCTGCCTCTGCAGAGAGCTACCACTCTTCAAGGGATAGGAAGCTGCTGCAAACTGATGGCCGCCAAAGGGAAACATGTTTCCCCCCAAATTTAGTGACGCCTCCCTCGAGAGCCTGCTGGATGCAGTGGAGGCCCACCGCAATGTTAAACCATTGCTTCTCTACCTTAGCCAACTCGAAAGCCATGCCTACCTAGTTTGCTTTGTTTAGATTTAAAACCTTAGTTTCAGACATAACTAAATTATTTCTAATCTCAGTATGAAGATCCATCAACTTTTGGCTGCAATGGCAGTGATCAGGATGACATCTGCTGGTGTATTCCACATTTACCAATTCCCATTATCTGTTGAGAGGCTTCAATTCAAAGCAGGCCAGACTATTTTGTTATGGGCGTATAAAACTTGGCAGCACATTCTGGATCAGAATGTGGTTTTGTTTCTCCACATTAGAAAGAATGGTGACTGGCAAGAGCTTTTATTGTTACAGCAGCTTTCATTGTCCCACATGAAATTTTTTTTGCAATGTTTGAATTGGGAAACGTTAGCTTGAGTTTTGTGAAGAGATACGCAAGTGCAATCAGTAATCTATGTCCTGCAGCAGCTTGGCTGGCTAAAAACTACTCCAGCATTTGTAACAGTCTATACTGAAGTTTGAAGTGGGTTAAAGACAACTGTTACCGATAGGTGTGTTTGCAAGACCACAACCTGAAATACAGGCATTTTCGGAGTTTGCTTCCTCTAGAATTCCCAATGCTGATATTCTCAGAACAAACAAGACAAAAGACTTGTTCATCTGAAATCTTTGTTTTTTACTGGGTAGGAACTTCTCCAGTTGGGATTGTGTTTGCACCTGGAGTGGCGCTGCTTACTTTAATTGTCATTCTCCGACATGGCTTCTTATAAGTGCTGCACTCCATGAGAAGGGGATGGAGGCAGATTCAATACTTGCTTTCAAAAGGGAATTGGGTAGCACCTGAAGAAAAAAAGATGCAGGGCTAATGAGAAAGGGCATGTTGTAGGGTGGCCGATTAGTGATACAGTTGATCTGTAGACACTTCTTGGGTGGAAACTTTAAGTTTATTTACAATATGCTCAGCAGCAACGACATGTGTACTTTCAATTCCCAACTCTATCTCTGCACTGACTGCTGAGGTAGCCCACGCTACTCTCCTATTGGTTACTGCAGATCATGTGATCTTGCCTAACAAGTATTATTCTCAGAGGTACATTGCACACTAAATAAAACCATAATTCTTACATACCTCCACCTGAAACTCGGCTATACATTTTATATTTACAAGTACATATTTTTCAAGACGACATAATATTTATACTGGATAAGGTATTTACAAGTTCAGCCTTTCAGGTGGATTCCTGGTACATGAGGAATGTCGCAGCTCCACAACTTCAGATTCTTTGTCAAGAACCTCCGTTTCTGGAGTTGCTTGAACATCAGGTGCTTCTGTGGGCACTTGCAGTCCTGTATCCTCAACTCTTGCAGGACCATCAGACATTTCAGTCTTGGGTTGAGTATCCTCAAAAGGAAACGCAGACCCGGTCATGATCACTGGTGGATCCAAATCCATGTGGTAAGATAGTGGTCCAGTCACTGCACTTATTTCACCCAGTAGCCACTTTGGTCCTTCCCCGAAATGTTTCACGTATGCCATCTCTTCCACGGTAAGTTTCCTCTTGCGACTATGCCAGACATATCTAGTTTTCTGGTTTCCCTGTCTCCTTTCCACCTCCCCTTCTAAATTTGGTGTTATTAAGCTCAATCTCATCCTGAGGCAGCATTTCAACAATAATTCTGCAGGTGTGACACCTGTTGTTGTGTGAGGGGTAGCCCTGTAATGAAAAATAAAGTGTGCTAGCTTGGTTGCCAAGGAATTGCCAGTTAGCTTTTCCATGCCTGCCTTGAACATTTGAACCACCCTTTCAGCTAGTCCGTTTGAGGAAGGGTGGTACAGTGCAGTTTTCACGATACCATTGAGGCCAATAAACCGTTGAAACTCAGCACTCATAAATGCCGTACTGTTATAGGAAATGACTACTTCTGATAGTCCGTGAATGGCAAAACTCTGACATAGTCAATTGTAGCGGCTGACATTGGTGACTTCACCTCATATACATCCAACCATTATGAATGGGCATTGACAATCAGCAGAAGCATTGTTCCCAGGAAACGTCCAACATTGTCAATGTTTAACCATAACAAGGGTCTACTTGGTCACTCCCATGGGTGTAACAGAGCTGTCACCGGCAACTTTTGCAGTTGCTGTCATTGCACATAGTGCATTACTAAACTCTCTATTTCACCATCTGTCCCAGGCCGCCATAGATAGCTGGGTGCTATGGTCTTCATTCGGGAAATTCCTGGATGGGCACTGTGTAGTTCAATTAAAAGTGCCTCCTTTCTCTTTGGTGGAGCTACCGCTTGTGCTCCTCACAATAAGATGCCATCCTGGCTGGTTATTTCATGTATTCTGTTGAACTAAGGTTTCATTTCGTCAGAAATGGGCTCCTGTGACTGGCCATGTAGTGATTGTTCGCGTACTTAAGATAGGACTGGGTCCTGACTTGTCCAGTCTCTGATCTCTTGAGCACATACCGGTGAAGAATCTAAGAAATTTAACAGTAAAACAAGTTCCTGTAGAACTGGGACATATTCATCATTTTCATGTTAAGACAAATGACTAAGGGCATCAGCGTTTGCGATTTGATTGCCAGGCCTATGCACGAAAGTGTATTTGTATGCTGTCAGAATTAAAGCCCATCGATGTATTCTTGCTGAGGCTATGGGTGGTATAGCCTTGCCCTCACTAAACAATCCTAGCAATGGTTTGTGGTCTGAAACGATTATAAAGTGACAACCGTGTATGTACTGGTGAAATTTCTTGCCACCAAAGATGATGGACATGCCTTCTTTTTCTAGCTGTGATATCCATTTTCCGCTACGGTGAGCGGATATGTAAGCTATTGGCCATTCTGTGATATCGCCCATCTGATGAGAGATCACTACTCCCCCTCCATAGGGAGATGCATCATATGCACCAATTCTTTTGTTTGGTCATTATGCACTAATAGATTGGATAAGTGCACCAAATGTTTCACCTTTATGAAAGCTTCTTTCTGGGGCACCTCCCAAGACCAACGGTGGTTCTTTTTGAGTAGAGAATGCAGGGGGGGCAGCACTGTAAACAAATAGGATAAGAATTGCCGATAATAATTTGCTCATTCTTAAGGATAATTTGAGCTCTGAGGCGTTCTTTGGGGTAGGCTCCTCTCTTATGGCTCTCACTTTCTCCTCAACTGGGTGGGGAGGCCCTATTAGTATTTCTGTATCTCCTTTCTAGATGCCTTCATCTTTCTAGCACAGGCTTTAACCTCAGCCTTCTTTTTGACTTCACTATTGGCCAGGCTTCTCTCTCGGACGCAAGCTCAACTTGTCTGAGCTCAGTGGCTGAGTCACTTGAAATTTCATTATCTGTCTGCTTCTTGGGAAATTCTGCGATTTTTGCTTCCAAAGCCCCTTTGGCTTCATTTATTGGATTCTTCAGCTCTTTGCTGGACAGCTAGCTTCACTAAACTGACACAGCCTTGGAGCTGAACCAAACTCCTGTCTCCTGGCTGTATCCAGCTATACACAACTCCCAGGGCTTCTTGTGAACACTCTCTGATTCTGAGGGCTTCCCCTGAGCCCTCTCCAATTACCAGGGCTTCTCCTGAGCCTTCTTCACATTTCTTCCGCTGTGCTTACATTCTACTGTTTGAGACAGCATTCAATTCCTCATGTTGCTGAATGGTTACGCATTCCTTTTGCATTTGATCTTGAAGGACAATCAACTGTTCTTTCAACTATTTAATTTCTTGTTGCCTTCCCTCTGTGGTCTCCTGTTGCTCTTGGTGGATTTGCCCTCTCTCTAGGTTCTCTTGTTCCCTTCGGCAGAGTTGCCCTCTCTCTGGGTCTCTTGTTCCCTTCCGCAGAGTTGTCCCCTCTCTGGGGTCCCTTGTTCCCTTCCGCAGAGTTGCCCACTCTCTGGGATCTTTTCTAATTTTCTGTTCATGGCCATATTTCTTATTTTCACCGCTGTCATGAAACTATTAATGTATATAAAATTATTGGAAAATATTTCCCTTTTAAAATAGATGTTTAGTCTGTGGGTGTGCCTTAATTGGATTAAAGCTAGCTAGTCTGGGTGCTTTGATATGTACAAGTTTTGAGATGTAAACAGAGAAGTAGGGAGCATTTGCATTTTTTGAATACAGCAATCAAGAAGTGGGGTGAAAACTGATGCCTTTCTAGCAGATACCAAGCAATCTGTTTATATTACTAATAAAATTGGTACTATGAAAGGGCTTTTATTGTTAGAGAGGTTTAGTTGGTGATACAATGAGAATTTACATTCAATGGGAGTGGTAGGTATAACTTCAGCAGTTTAGTGTGTGCAGGGCAGAGGTAATGTAAGGTCAAAAGGCAGCTGCAAGCCTCCAACTGTCTCCACAGGAACCAAAGTGAAAAGAACCCCATTTTGAATTTGTAAGGTGAAAATGCTTTACCTGGTGTTTGGTTAAGTCCATGGGTTGCTGTTGCTTTAATGGAGATTAGTTTGGGAATTTGTTCAAAGTTACGTTAGTACTAATTTGTAGCCATGCGTATATATATTTTAATCCGTGTAAATTAATAAAATGTTTCATTTAGTTTAATGTAAAATCTCGAGAACTGGCGGTCTGATTCCTGAATTTAGAGTTGCACCTCAAACATAACATTTAAAATTATAGGTTATGACAGTTGTTTAAAGTTTCCCTCTGGGATTTTTAAATAATTCAACTGCACCAACTACATCGGGCATAGCAACCACTTTAAATGTATTTCTGCTTTAAGAGCAGTGACGATTTTTTTCTTGGGCTGTCTCTGCAGCTGTCAGCATTTCTGTGCTTTGTTTTCCGCGCTTTTCGAGGTTTGGCAGGGTGCCTGTGATCATGGGCCTTCTTCTCTTTTAACTTTGTAAATCTTCATCCCTGTTCAGAAAAAAACACAGCAGCAATTTATTTTCCCTTTTCTGGGCATTTCTACAGGTTGTTAAAACTGCAGCACTGCTTTCAGCTCTGACTGCCATTTTTTTAACTTGCAAGTTGTGTGCTGGCTTCTCTAGCCTTCTGAGCCTCCGGGCTGCCGCCTATTTCACAATTTATGTACAGATTCTCTCTTTTTTTGCTTTGCTCACCTGGCTTGTGGATTCTTACTCAGGGGTCTTGCAATTTTGGTATTATTTTTTTAAATTTCAGGAGTGCTCCGGGAGACTTATCAGCCATTTAGATCTTGGCCCATTTTTTTGTTTAATTTAACGCGACAACAAAGCTGGTGAGTATATCTTCCTTTCTTTTTAATTATCTTAAACACTCACAATCACCAGGCAAGGGATAGTGCCGGATCAGATCCCATCCTCATCGCCAATTTGTTTTAGGGTGGCCAATTTGTACTATCAGTAATAGAGTTGATCTGCAAGCACTTCTTGGGTGGAAACTTTAAGTTTATTTACAATATACACAGCTTTAATTTACAATTAAACGTATGCTTTCAACTCCAATTCCACCTCTACACTGACTGTTGAGGTAGCCCATGCTACTCTCTTATTAGTTACTGCAGAGCATGTGATCTTGCCTAACAAGTGTTTTTCTTAAAGGTACAATGCACACTAAATAAAACCATAATTACTACAGGACAGGAAAGTTGGACCAGCTAAATTGCTCTTGCAGAGAGCTGATATGGACTCGATGGGCCAAATGGCCTCCCTTTATGCTGTAAAACTCTATGATTCTATGGGCAGGATTTTTCGGTTGTTGGGGTTTTCCCAAAGAACAGAGAATGCACCTTTGCTGTTCAAAGGGTATTAATTGCCTAAAGTTGAGACTACCACTCCCATCTAGGGAAGAAGTCCTGCCTTAGAGATCTGCTGGCCAACCGAACTGGCTGGCAGCTCTTTAGTCCCAGCAGTGCCTGGTTCAAGCAGTGGCCACTGCTGTGACCACAGGTAGCCCTGAAGAAGTTATGGATGCCAAACTTCAGGTAAGTCTGGGGTACTAGCACGGCCTGGCTGGCAGGCTCAAACTGTAGCACAGGAGGATGTAGGGGCCGGGTTTGAGAGTCCAGGGGGAGGGTTAAAGTGCAGGGGGGACCTTGTAAGGTCATGCCTCAAATGGGCACAGGGGATCCCCCCCAAAGGAGGTATCCCCTCTTTTCCAACACCAGCCTGCGTAGCGAAAGCTGTTGGTCTATCCAACTGGCACAGGCCTCCCCTTACCATAGGTAATATAGCAGCTGAGGCAGGATAAGGCACTTAGATGGTACTTAACAGGCCCAAGGATGACACCTCCACTGCCCGCCATAGATTGAGAGGCAGGTTGGGGTGGGTAGGTGATGTGCAGTTGTCACGCACTGCATTTTACAAGTGCACTGCTTTCAAACCAGCAGATGGGATTGATTCTATGAGCTTCAGGTAAACCATGGCAGTTTAATCATTAGATCAAGAGTGAGGTTTAATGTTTTCTTAGAAGTAACATCTCTTGAGATAAATTCACGAGAGTTGGCAAAGCTGTCGGGCTCGGCTGCATCATCCCTTCCCCTTCCCAACAAAGCAAAAACTCCCTCAACGGTGACCCCGCTGCAGCCTCGATACTGTGTCCTTCTACTGATTGCCTCATATCCAATCTCCTGCCCTCTTAACCTCCCATTTTAAGAACCATAGAAACCATTGAAAAGCAACAGCACAGAAAGAAGCCATTCAGTCATTGTGTCTGTGCCGAAGACCAATCTCCTAGTTCTTTGATCCTGCTTCCACTGAACTGCTGACCACCCAAATTCTGTTCCTGTTTTGTGCTATTTTATATTGCAAGCAGTACTTTCTTCTTAGGTATTGTCTTCCTTTCTTCCAAAACAGCCATCACTCACCCAAAACCAATCTTTGACCATTTTGTCCCTGAAAACTAGCACTCTATCTCCAAACATTTTTTTCCTTTCCAATGTTCTTGTGCAAATTGCTTCCCAAATCCCTGCCGATTTTTCCAAAACTCAATATTTGAATCTCTCCTTGATTTCCTTACAAAGTATTAGAACTCTAGGGGGCTGGTGGCCAAGTGTGTCAACAAAGACCTAATCAAATCCATGAATGGCATCCTCTATGACTGGGACCATGGTACATTCTCTTTCTCATCCTCCATAACCTTATTGTTGCCTTTGATATGACAGACCACAATGCCCTTCTCAATGCCTCAGCTGTATGGTCCACCCCAGTGGGCTCCTTCTCTTGTTTCCATTATTAATAATCATATTATGGCTAGAGAATCTCTAGCTATGACATACCTTCCTGCTCCCACATTATTGGAAAATGTCAATGGGATTAGACGAGTCAACATGGGTTTAGGAAAGGGAAATGATGTTTGACAAACCAACTGGAGTTTTTTGAGGACATAACTAGCAGAATAGATGAGGGAGAACCAGTGGATGTGGTGTATTTGGATTTTCAGAAAGCTTTTGATAAAGCCCCATACAAGAGGTTAGTGTGTAAAATTAAAGCACATGGGACTAGGGGTAATATATTGGCATGGATTGAGAATTGATTAGCAGATGGGATACAGAGAGTAGGAATAAATGGGTCTTTTTCAGAGTGGCAAGCGGTGACTAGTAGAGTACCGTAGGGATCAGTTCTTGGGCCCCAGCTATTCACAATATGTATCAATGATTTGAATGAGAGAACCAAATGTAATATTTCCAAGTTTGCTGATGACACAAAACTAGGTGGGAATATGAGTGGTGAAGAGGATGTAAAGAGGCTTCAATGCAATTTAGACAAATTGAGAGAGTGGGCAAATATATGGCAGATGCAGTAAAAAGTGGCTAAGTGTGAAGTTATCCACTTTGGTAGGAAAAACAGGGTGGCAGAATGTTATTTAAAAGGTGC
Organism: Carcharodon carcharias; assembly: GCF_017639515.1. Taxonomy (NCBI): domain Eukaryota; kingdom Metazoa; phylum Chordata; class Chondrichthyes; order Lamniformes; family Lamnidae; genus Carcharodon; species Carcharodon carcharias. Next base: position 131,968,080 of record NC_054477.1, on the reverse strand, counting down.
TAAATTGGAAAATGTAGACATACAAAGGGAAATGGGTGTCTTTGTACACCAATCACTGAAAGCAAGCATGCAAATACAGCCAGCAATTAAGAAGGCAAATGATATGTTGGCCTTCATTGTGAGGGGACTTGAGTACAGGAGCAAGGATGTCTTACTGCAGCTGTATAGGGCTTTGGTGAGACCACACCTGAAGTATTGTGTGCAGTTTTGGTTTCCTTTCCTAAGAAGGATATACTTGTCATAGAGGGAGTACAGCAAAGGTTCACCAAACTGATTCCCGGGATGGCAGGAACGAGGAGAGATTGGGCCGACTAGGCCTGTATTCTCTGGAGTTTAGAAGAATGAGGGGGATCTCATTGAAACATATAAAATTCTGACAGGGATGGACAGGCTGGATGCAGCCATGATATTTCCTCTAACTGGGGTCACAATCTCAGGATATGGGGTAGACAATTTAGGACTGAGATGAGAAATCGCTTCACTCAGAGGGTGGTAAACCTAAGGAATTCTCTATCACAGAAGGCTGTGGAGGCCAAGTCATGAACATATTTAAGAAGGAAATAGATTTCTAGACTCTAAAGGTATCAAGGGGCATGGGGAGAGAGTGGGAGTATGGCATTGAGATAGAGGATCAGCCATGGTCATATTGAATGGTAGCAGGCTCGTAGGATCGAATGACTGACTCCTGCTCCTATTTTCTATGTTTCTATGTTAAACCTAGGGCCCCACAAATGTCTTTGACATTTCCTTTCCCCCATCTACATGCTGTCCATTGGTGGCATCAACTGCAGCCATGAAATCAGCTTCCACAGGCACATTAAGGTACCCAACCCTACCTCTTCCTTATGACTCTTTACTCCTCAATGTTCTGTGCTGTAGATTGCTTGTCCAGCTTTAGATGAACTAAGATTTACTCCAGTTGAGCATCAGGAAGAGCAAAGCTGTCATCTTCGGCACCCACTAAAAACTTCATGGCCTTGCTACTCATTCCTTAACCCTCACTGGCTACAGTCTCAAGTTCAGCCAATATTTTGCAACCTTGGCATCCTATTCAACCTGAACTGAGTATTTTACCACTGTCTTCTCCATCATAAATAATGCCTATTTCCATCTCTGTAAAATTTTCCATCTCTGATCCAAAAGCAAAATACCGCAAATGCTGGAAATCTGAAATTTTCAGCATCAGAAAATACTGGAAATGCTCATCAGGTATGGCACCATTTTCAAAAAGACAAACAGAGTTAACATTTCAAATCATGACCTTTCATAGAAGTGGCCCAGATCTTCTCGTCAGTAGCGATGCCACACATATTGACAAAGATCTCTGCACCCGACCTCTTTTCACCCTTCCAGCTCGGACTTCCGATCCTGGCTGCAGCAGTGATGGATCAGCGCAGCATTTCAAGGGGAAGACCGGTGAGTGCAGGAAGGGTGGGTGAAGAGGAGCAGCACAAAAGACAGTCCACCCCTTTCTGACATTAGCTGTCATTTACAGGTAAGTTTTTGAAGGTTTTAAAGTCTTTTAGTGAGTGAGTCAGTGAGTGGGTTAGAGTGTGAGTGAGTGGGTGGGTGAGTGGATGAGTGGGTGAGTGGGTGACAGAGTAGGTGATTGAGCGGGTAAGTGGATGGTGAGTGGGTGGGTGTGAATGCATGGTAGGTGGATGGTGGGATAGGAGTGGGTAGACGGGTAGGAGGAGTAGTAGGGTCAGGGTGTGGGGTGGGTAGTCAAATTGGGTCAAGTAGGAGGAGTGGATAGTTGGGTCAGGTGGAAAGGGGAGTTGATCCAGGCATGTGTAGTCGAGTTGGGGGCAGCCAGGTTGGAGGTCGTCAGGTTGTGTCAGGGGTGAGTACTCAGGTCGATAGGGTAGTCAAGGTAGGTTTGGGGAGAGTGAGAACCAGGATAGTTGGGTCAGGTCTGGGGGTAGTAATCCAGTTGTGGGGTGTAGTCCAGTGAGTGGGAGGGTAGTCCAGTCGGAAAGGTAGATGGGTCAGAGAGGGCATGCTGGTCAGGAGCGTACCCCCTCTGACCCGTCAGGGTATGGGGGTCATTTCAGACAGGGGACGGGTATTATGGGGTCTTGTTGGGTCGGGGTATCAGTAGGCAGGTCGAGTTGAGAGATTGGATGGGGGTGTGGGGTCTATGTTTGGGTGTTGGTGGGTTAAGTTAAGCTGTTAATCACTGAGTTACGTCAGGGATTAAACAATGTAACATTTATAGGGTAAGTAGCATGTATTTAGCTCCATTCTCCGACACTGACATCAGTGTAAGAGGCAATTGCATAGAATCTGGGGCAGAGCTAATCAGCCCATCAGAAGTTTAAATTTCTCGGCCCAACCTGCCTATCGATACCCCGACTCAACAAGACTCAACACCATCTGAAACAAACCTCCATACTCCTGGTCTGACCTGACTACCCCCCCAACTGGGTTACACCCAGTGACCAGGTTGCCACCCCCAACCTGACAACCTTCTCCCACTACTACTCCTCTACCCTCCCCACCCTGCCGACCTGACTACCCTCCTGACTGGAGTACCCTGAAGTTCCCTAATGTCTCCTATTTAAGATTCTCAACACCATCTTTAAATCCTTGCATGGTTTCAACCCTCATTTTCCTCATCTGTGTAACTTCCTTTAGCCCCCTGAATTCTCTGCTCTTACAACTTTGCCTCTTGTGAATCAGACCCTTCTTTAAGCCCACCAATGATAATGGTTCCTCATGCTGCCTAGGCCCCATGTTCTGGATTTCCTTCTCTAACTCTTCCACCTCCCATTCCTCTTTTAGGATCCTCATTAAAAACCATTCCTTTGACCAAGCTTTTGATCACATCCCCTAATATCTTTTTCTGTGACTCAGCGTCCATTTATGTCTGATTACACCTCTAAGTGCATTGGTTTGTTATTCTACATTAAAGGCAATGTATGGATACAAGTTGCTGTAGCAGTAGCAGTTGCTGTTGTTGCACTGACACATAGGGCAGAATTTGCCGTCGGCAAGCGGGGGGGCGGGGCCCGCTCGCCGACGCAGGATGAAGTCGGGCGGAACCCCTGACGTTGACCCAGCCCATTTAAATTTTGAAGAAGGCGGGGGCGCAGAAAAATCAGCTGCGGGCCCGCCGACCTGTCAATGGCCAATTGAGGCCATTGACAGGATCAATTATACAATTAAAGGACCTGCCCGTCCAACCTTAAGGTTGGTGGGCAGGTAAAGAACCCCGGCGGGCAATAGAAAAATCGTGAAACCTCATCCACCGGCAGGATGAGGTTTTATGAAGGGTTTTAAAAAGTTTAATAAACTTATTATGTAAATTATGAACATGTCCCATCTCATGTGACATTGTCACATAGGGGGACATGTTAGGGAATTTTGTTTTCTCTTTTTCATATTTTTTAAAGTGTAAGCGGTCTCCCTGAGGCAGCACTTAGCCTCAGGGAGATGTGTTCCCTTTCATGTGCATGCGCACTCTCGCTTTTGGGGAATCCCGCATAGCGCTTCCCACCGGACATAGCGCAGGGCAGGCCTTAATTGGCCCACCCACGTAAAGTTGCAGCGGGCCTGCTTCTCCGGCGGGGATCGGCTCCCCGCCCACCGGAGACTGGGTCAGGCCCACCCACCTGACAGACAGAAAATTCTACCCATAAAGTTGTCCTTGGTTAAAGTATATTACTTGGTTAAAGTATGTACATTAATTTCCTAGCAAGCTAGATATTAGATGAATTATTTCATCCCCAAAGTTGGAAGATCATTTTAACAGAGTTTTCCAAAGACTGGTTCTTGTGACATGCCATAAAAGAACATCAAAATGTTACATTTTTTACCACTATTTCTTTGTTTTTATTAATCCAAGCAAAAAAGGGAGACTGGCTTGAACACATTGCAGTCACATAAGATGAATTTAGAAATGTGAAATATGAATTATTGAAAATACAAAAATTTCAAGAATTAGTGGTCTCTGAACAATGCTGGTCAGATATTACTTTATGACATTGATGATGCAGAAGAATAAAGGTAGAATTAAGCATCACACCACTAAAACACAATAAAATATTTATCTGGAACAACCCCAAATAGACCTAAGCCATAGAATGCAAACTCTGTTGAACCTGTTTTTTTATTTAATGAGCTAGAATATTGACCAAAAGATGGAAATAATCCATTCTGTCATACATTATATATGTACGAGTATTGGAAACCAGGAAAAGCTGACTTGGAGGAGGTAGACTAAAAGCACCGAAGAACATGAGCTTATCTTAATTTTCAAGTCTCATTTACTGTCAAGGATGCTGAATTTATTTCTAATATGGGCAAAAATCTTAACCTGAAAACAAAATGTTGAGCAATTTGTGTAAATAGAATCTCTCATACATAGTTCTTGTTTTTGGTTATATTCTTGAAACTTATAGAAAGCAGATAAGCAGTTAAGCCCAATTACAGAAGTTCACTTGCATATTGTGTGTATTTTTTTTCAAATAGAGCTTCATTAAGGTAAACTTAACTTTTGAAGCATTTTTTAAATTAAATCACTTTTTAAATACTGCCAGTGGACTTATCAGTCACACTAGCTTCTGAATTAGAACATTTGGGATCAAGTTTCAATCCAGGACTTGAGGACAAAACCTAGGCTGGCACTTAAATGCAGTAAATACTGAGGCCTGGATTTTCACTTACAGGTTGAGGGCGCAAAGTCAGGACGTTTCCTGGTTCCATAAACCTGACCCGGGAGAAAGTGGCCCGGAAGGTCAGGTTTTCATTCTAGGGTTATGGAGGCCCCTGGAGTTGGGCTGGGGGCGGCCCAGGAATGGATGTGCAGGATGCCAGGTTCAGAGGCATGCTGGGCCGAAGGCCTATCTCAGTGCACTGGCACTGTATTGAAGTTTTTTTTTTAAAACAGAAAACATAAAACATCACTTCAGGCCTCACCCCTCACATCCTCCCAACTCCCCACACTCCCCATCCATGCTAACCCCATGACACCTCATTCATCTCATCCACCATGGTCCCTCATACACTACATGCCAACCTATGTTCCTCTGCCTATCCCCTCCATGGCCCCTCACCCTCCAAGCCAACTTATGACCTCCACCTACTCCCCATGGCCCTTTATAGTCCATATGCCAACTTAGTGCTAATTCATGCCAACCCATGTCTGCCACATACCACCCTTTGCCCTTACACCTACCAAGCCAATTCACCCAGTATCCACCATGGGCAGACCTCATGATCCATGTTTAGATTAAATAAAGTTCCAAGTGTCTGTTGCAGACTTAATTTTTAAAAAACACTCATTCATAAAACCCATTTACTACATTTGCATTTCTTCTACATTATCCCTTATAACAACAAACATTTCATTCAATTGCATAAACATACAAAAAACAAACATTGGAACTTGTGGTCCCACGTCAGAATCCATAACCACTTGGAGTTGACAATCAAACTGTGAAATGGTAGGCATCCCGGACCGTTGTGAAATAAGTCATGTAGCACTAATCCAGTAATGGTTGCCCTAAGGCTAATACCAGCAGTCAGTGAGGTAGCAAGCAATCATTTTTTTAATACTCCAGACAGGTTTTTCAAAGATTTAAAGGGCAGGGGTTATAAATTCTCTGACAACTTGACAGCTCCCTGTGACAGTTCATTTTGATATTTCTGACATTTGCTTTTCACAGCTTCCTCTTGACAGTTCATCTTGACACTTTTGAGAGTCCCAATCAGCTTCACAATTCCAATGGGTTTTTGCACCTTTTACAAACATTTGTGCCTAGTTTTAGAAATCCCAAAGGACACTTGACCTCTCCCAAAATGCAACTTACCTCTTTGAAAGGGCACCTGGCATCCCCCAAAGGTGTCCTAGGATCATATCCAAAGGGGTACCTTACCTCTCCAATATAAAAGTGAAATACTGCTGAAGCTGGAAATCTGAAACAAAAACAGAAAATGCTGGAAAAATTCAGCAGGTCTAACAGCATCTATGGAGAGATAGATAGAGTTAACATTTTGAGTCCCCCTTATCCCAAATCTGTCTTCTATTAGTTAGCCAATCCTCTATCCATGCTAATATGCTATCTCCAACACCATGGGCTCTTATCTTATTAAGTAGTCTTACACGCGATACCTATCAAATGCTTGTAGCCCTTAACCGAGAGTTCCCTTTTCCCCCTTGACCTGTTGCTCTTGCCTTGAGATTTCCTTCTCCCCCTTTCCCCTTGCAAATGCATTCAAATTAAGTTCCCAATGTTTGAGCGTGGGAATGCCATTGACCGGGGGAAGGGATAAACCCTTGCTGGATTCATGTTGCCGGGAAACACTCCTAGGGCCTTCTCGCAAAATTCTCGGATCTTGCCACTAAACACGTACATCACGATTGGGCGTGGAAAATCCTGGCCAAATTCTCATGGAACCGGGGCACTTATTTACATGGATAGAGGATTGGCTAATGGACTGGAAGCAAAGATTAAGCATAAGCAGACATTCTCAAGTTGGCAGGCTTTGACTATAGGAGTCCCGCAAGGATCACTGCTGGACCCTCAGTTATTTACAATCTATATTAATGACTTAGATGAAGAGACAAGACAAAGCTAAGTGGAAATGGAAGTTGCACAAAGGACACTGAGAGGCTGCAAAGGTATGTAGACAAGTGAATGGGCAAGAAGACGGCAGATGGAGGATAATGTGTGGAAGTGTGAAGTTATTCATTTTAATCGTAAGGATTGAAAACCAGAATATTTTTTTAAAGGTGCAAAACTTGATAATGTTGATGTTCAGAGAGACTTTTGTTATTCTGTCACAGGATGTGCTTGTCACTGGCTAGGCCAGCATTTATTGCCCAATTCTAATTGCCATTGAGAAGGTGGTGGTGAGCTGCCTTCTTGAACCACTATAGTCCATGTGGCATAAGTACACCCACAGTGCTGTTAAGAAGAGAGTTCCAAGATTTAGACACAGCAAAATTAAAGGAATGGCGATATAGTTCCAAGTCAGAATAGTGTGTGGCTTGGAGAGGAACATGCAGGTGGTGGTGTCCCCATGCACTGTTGCCCTTGTCCTTCTGGTTGGTAGAGATTGCAGGTTTGGAAATGCTGTTGAAGGAGCCTTGATGAGTTGCTGCAGTGCATCTTGTAGATGGTACACACTGCAGCCACTGTGCACTGGTGGTGGAGGACATGAATGTTCAGTGTGGTTGTTATGATCCCAGCTGATGTTACGACTGGACAAACTAAATCAAAGTGTGGAACCCAGCTTGATAGATCCTAGCTTTTATTTTTCAATTAGATACGTGGAGAGTGGCTACTGAAAAGAGTCACAGGAGTCAGCTCTTGAATTTTTAACAAAAGAATAAACATTTATTAAAAAAGAAAAGATGAACTATATTAACATTCACCTTCACTCGCAACTATACCTTTACAAATATTTACAGATTTGTAAGGCTAACACAAGGTACAAAAGCTATTTAATCCTCTAGTATTCACAGTAAATACACAGTTCATGTGAAACAATAGGCAACCTGTGGTCAACACAACATACACTGAAACCAAGTGACAGATGCCACCCCCAAAAGATGCTACAGATCTCATCAACTCCCCCTAGACGCATGTCACACTGTGAGTCAACCTTTTTCACTGAACTCCATCTTCCACATGAGGGCTGCCAATCTCCACTCTCAAAGAACTCACTCTGGAACCTTCTCCCAAACAACGCTTTCTCTCAGACGCCTTCCACAAGGTTCCACCTCCAGGGTTTCGAACTTTCCTTCCAACGTTTCTCTCCCCCGGGTCGCCATATGTGCATTCAAACTTCCTTCCACACACTCTCTCATTGACTCAGCCATGTCAACAAAACACCACTGCTTCACGTGCCCTTATAAAGAGTTACAGACCTTCAGCTGTTTCCTTGGACTTTCTGGCTTCTCACAACCTATATTGCTTTAAATCTGCACCCTGCAGCTTTTGTCTCTTTAGGCTCAATGCTTGGAGCCTTGCTCTCTGATCCTTACTTTCACTTCCACAGAACAGGGCCTTTTCCAAATTCCTGTCCTTCCTTTGACTAGACTATGCTCTTGGATCTTTCCTGTTCCACTTCCCAGGATTTGAGGTTCTTCTTTAGTTTCTTTGAGGAAACCTGTGCAGTTCCCTCTACTGTGCAATCTCTCTTGAATCTTGGCTTCAACTGAGCTTTGGTTTGGGACTTGATATCTGTCCCTCCTAGATTGCTTCTGCTGGCAACTGCATTCAATCTTGGAGCACACGCTGACGAACTGCCCTCAAGATGAACTTTTCTCAACCATGTCCAGCTCATCTCCCACGCATCTGCCCTCACGCCTTCTCCTCCCTCCCAGAAACATGATAGGGTCCCTCTTGTCCTCACTTATCACCCCACCAGCCTCCGCATTCAAAGGATCATCCTCCGCCATTTTCGCCAACTCCAGCATGATGCCACCACCAAACACATCTTCCCTTCACCCCCCTGGCGGCATTCCGTAGGGATCGTTCCCTCTGGGACACCCTGGTCCACTCCTCCATCACCCCCTACTCCTCAACCCCCACCTATGGCACCTCCCCATGCCCACGCAAAAGATGCAACACCTGCCCCTTCACTTCCTCTCTCCTCACTGTCCAAGGGCCCAAACATTCCTTTCAAGTGAAGCAGCATTTCACTTGCATTTCCCCCAACTTAGTGTACTGCATTCGTTGCTCCCAAAAGCTATTTTATCCTCTAGTATTCACAGTAAATACACAGTTCATGTGAAACAATAGGCAACCTGTGGTCAACACAACATACACTGAAACCAAGTGGCAGATGCCACCCCCAAAAGATGCTACAGATCTCATCAACTCCCCCTAGACGCATGTCACACTGTGAGTCAACCTTTTTCACTGAACTCCATCTTCCACATGAGGGCTGCCAATCTCCACTCTCAAAGAACTCACTCTGGAACCTTCTCCCAAACAACGCGGTCTCCTCTACATTGGAGAGACCAAACGTAAACTGGGCGACCGCTTTGCAGAACACCTGCGGTCTGTCCGCAAGAATGACCCAAACCTCCCTGTCACTTGTCATTTTAACACTCCAACCTGCTCTCTTGCCCACATGTCTGTCCTTGGCTTGCTACATTGTTCCAGTGAAGCCCAACACAAACTGGAGGAACAGCACCTCATCTTCGGACTAGGCACTTTACAGCCTTCCGGACTGAATATTGAATTCAACAACTTTAGATTTGATGTCCCTCCTCCATCCCCACCCCCTTTCTGTTTCTTCCCCCTTCCTTTTGTTTTTTACAATAATTTATATAGATTTTTCTTTTCCCACTTATTTCCATTACTTTTAAATCATTTATGCCCCCCCACCCCCACTAGAACTGTACCTTGAGTGCCTTACCATCCATTCTTAATTAGCACATTTGTTAAGATAATATCACCAACTTCAACACCTCTGTGTTCTTTTGTTCTTTTGTTCTTTTGTCTGTGACATCTTTTGATTATCTGCTCCTATCACTGCTTGCTTGTCCCTACAACCACACCACCCCCCTCCACTTCTCTCCCCCCACCCAACCACCACCCCCCCCCCCACCCCACCCCCCCCCCACCACCTTAAACCAGCTTATATTTCACCCCTCTCCTTGGATTCACCCAGTTCTGCTGAAGGGTCATGAGGACTTGAAATGTCAATTCTTTTCTTCTCCGCCGATGCTGCCAGACCTGTTGAGTTTTTCCAGGTAATTCTGTTTTTGTTTTGGATTTCCAGCATCCGCAGTTTTTTGTTTTTAGAACTTTTCTGTCTTTGTGGAGCCTCTTGTTGCTAGGCAACAGCACAGTGTTTTCTACCTTGTTTGTTTTCCCTTCCCTTCAAGAGTAATAAAATCTTCATTAAAATGCAAGCACTTTTAAGTGAAACTAAAACTCAACTTCTCCTTTTCTCAACATGCAAATATAAATCAAACTTAAAGATTAAAGCTAAAACTCAATCCTGATACCCACAAATACAAATATAACTTACTTAAACCATCTCTACTTCCTAACATGGCGGGTGGAGTGCAAATCATCCAGGCAAGGAAAGAGTATTCTGTCGCACTCCTGACTTGTGCCTTGTAGATGGTGAACAGGATCTGGGGACTCAGGAGGTGAGTTTCTCACCACAGAATTCTCAATCTCTGACCTGCTTTAGTAGCCGTAGCATGTATATGGCTGTTCCTGTTCAGTTTCTGGTCAATGGTAACCCCCAGGATGTTGCCATTGGCGGATTCAGTGATGGTAATATCATTGAATGTCAAGGGGCGATGGTTGGATTCTCTCTTGTTGGAGATAGTCATTGCTTGGCAATTGTGTGTCATGAATGTTACTTGCCACTTATCAGCCCAAGCCCGAATGGTGTCCAGGTCTTGCTGCATATGGACAAACACAGTTTTGAGTATCTGAGGAGTTGCAAGTGGTGTGCAACATTGTGCAATCACCTTGGGTATGCTTGTACAAGGAACACAGCAAGTTAGCATGCAGGTACAGGAAGCAATTAAGACCATAAGACATAGGACCAGAAATTAGGCCATTTGGCCCATCGAGTCTGCTCCGCCATTCAATCATGGCTGATAAGTTTCTCAACCCCATTCTCCCGCCTTCTCCCAATAACCTTTGATCCCTTTACCAATCAAGAACCTATCTATCTCCATCTTAAATGACCTGGCCTCCACAGCCTTCTGTGACAATGAATTCCATAGATTCAGCAGTTTCTGGCTAAGGAAGTTTCTCCTCATCTCTACTCTAAAAGGTCTTCCCTTTACACAGAGGCTGTGCCCTCAGGTCCTAGTCTCTCCTACTAATGGAAACATCTCCCCCACGTCCACTCTATCCAGGCCTTTTGTAATTCTGTAAATTTCAATCAGATCCCCCCTCATCCTTCTAAACTCCATTGAGTATAGACCCAGAGTCCTCAAATGTTCTTCATATGTTAAGCTTTTCATTCCTGGGATCGTTCTCGGGAACCTCCTCTGGACTCTCTCCAAGGCCAGCACATCCTTCCTGAGATACTCACAATATTCTAAAGCCTCAGCAGCACATCCCTGCTTTTATATTCTAGTCCTCTCGAAATAAATGCCAACATTGCATTTGCCTTCCTAACTACCGACTCAACCTGCAAGTTAATCTTAAGAGAATCCTGGACCAGGACTCCCAAGTCCCTTTGCCCTCCAGATTTCTGAATTCTGCCTGCATTTAGAAAATAGTCTACGCCTCTATTCTTCCTACCAAAGTGCATGACCTCACACTTCCCCACATTGTATTCCATCTGCCACTTCTTTGCCCATTCTCCTAACCTGTCCAAATCCTTCTGCAGCCTCCCAGCCTCCTCTATACTACCTGTGCCTCCACCTAACTTTGTATCATCTGCAAACTTAGTCAGAAAGCTCTCAGTTCCTTCATCTAGATCATTAATGTATAAAGTGAAATGTTGTGGTGCCAATACTGACCCCTGCGGAACTCCACTCGTCACCAACCACCATCCTGAGAAGGACCCTCTTATCCCCACTCTCTGCCTCCTGCCAGAGAGCCAATCTTCTATCCATGCTAGTACCTTGCCTCTAACACGATGGGCTCTTATCTTACTGAGCAGCCTCCTGTGCAGCTCCTTGTCAAAGGCCTTCTGGAAGTCCATTGGCTCTCCTTTGTCTAACCTACTCATTATATCCTCAAAGAATTCTAACAGATTTGTCAGGCATGACCTTCCCTGGATGAAACCATGCTGACTTTGCCCTATTTTGCAATGCACTTCCCCAAGTATTCTGAAATCTCGTCCTTAATAATGGATTCTAAAATCTTATCAATGACCGAGGTCAGGCTAAGCAGCCTTTAATTTCCTGCCTTTGGCCTCACTCCCTTCTTAAACAGGGGAGTTACATTAGCAATTTTCCTGCCCTCTGGGACCCCTCCTGAGTCGAGTGATTCTTTAAAGATCACCACTAATGCCTCCACTATCTCTTCAGCTATCTCTTTCAGAACTCTGGGGTGTAATCCATCTGGCCCATGTGATTTATCCACCTTCAGACCTTTCAATTTTCCTAGCACCTTCTCCTTGGTAATGGCCACCATTCTCACCTCTGCCCCCTGACTCTCTTGAACTTTGGGGATGTTACTCATGTCTTCCACCGTGAAGACCGATGCAAAGTGCCTATTCAGTTCCTCTGCCATTTCTTTGTTCCCCACTACTACTTCTCCAGTGTCATTTTCCAGGGGCCCAATGTCCACTTTTGCCTCTCTCTTACCCTTTATGTAGCTAAAAAAAACTCCTGCAATCATCTTTTATATTACTGGCCAGTTTACCCTCATATTTAATCTTCTCCCTCCTTATTTCTTTTTTAGTTGTCCTCTGTTGGTCTTTGTAGGCTTCCCAATCCCCTCGTTTCCCACTGCTCTTCACCGCATTGTATGCTTTCTCTTTAGCTTTTATGTTGTCCCTAACTTTCCTTGTCAGCCATGGTTGCCTCATCCTCCCTTTAGTATGTTTTTTCTTCCTAGGGATGAATTTTTGCTGTGTCTCCCAAATTACTCCTAGAAACTCCTGCCATTGCTGTTCCACTGTCTTTCCTGCTAGGCTTATCTCCCAGTCAATTCTGGCCAGTTGCTCCCTCATGCCTCTGTAGTTGCCTTTATTCAACTGTAATACCATTACATCTGATTCCAGCTTTTTCCTTTCAAACTGCAGGGTAAATTCTATCATATTATGGTCACTTCCTCCTAAAGGTTCCTTCACCTTAAGCTCCCTTATCAAATCTGCCTCATTACACATCACTAAATCTAGAATTGCCTGTTCCCTAGTGGGCTCTACCACAAGCTGCTCCAAAAAGCCATCTCGTAGACATTCCACAAATTCCTTTTCATGGGATCCACTACCAACCTGATTTTCCCAGTCTACCTACATATTGAGATCCCCCATGATCACTGTAACCTTGCCTTTCTCACATATCTTTTCTATCTCCTTTTGTATCTTGTGCCTCACATCCTGACTACTGTTCGGAAGCCTGTACATAACACCCATTATGGTGTTTTTACCTTTGCGGTTCCTCAACTTTACCCACACAGATTCTACATCATCTGACCCTATGTCGTTTCTTGCTATTGATTTAATTTCATTTCTTACTAACAAAGCAACCCCACCCCATCTGCCAACCTGCCTATCTTTTCGATAGGATGCATATCCTTGGATATTTAGCTCCCAGTCCTGATCCCCTTGCAGCCATGTCTCCGTGATGCCCACCACATCATACCTGCCAATTTCAATCTGTGCCACAAGCTCATTTACCTTATTTCGTATACTGCATGCATTCAGATACAACATCTTCAGTCCTGTATTTCCCGTCCCTTTCTCACTGTCGTCCCTTTATCTGATGTGCTTGAAGTTAGATTCTTAGCCCTTTCCAAACACTCTGTCCTATTGTGTGTTCTGGAGAATTTAATAGTCTCCCCTGGGCTCTGCTTTCTTTTCAGTTTTTGCATAATTTTCCATGAAGTTGAATCCACCGCACCCCCCTACACACTAACCTGCTGCTTTGTTTCCCATTAGTCATACTTCTTGGAGTTTTACCCTTCCCTTCCCCCCCACTTTCTAGTTTAAAGTCCTGTTGACCACCCTATTTACCCTTTTTGCTAGAACTTTGGTCCCAGATTGGTTCAGGTGGAGACCATCCCAACGTTACAGATTCCTCCTGTTCCAATACTGATGCCAGTGCCCCACGAAATGGAACCTCTCTTTCCCACACCACTCCTTTAGCCTTAGGAAGGCAAGTGGCAGATTGGCCTTTATTGGATTGGAGTACAAGAATAAGGAAGTCTTGCTACAATTGCACAGGGCTTTGATGAGACCACAGCTAGGGTAGTGTGCAGTTTTGTTGTTTAAGGAAGGATATACTTGCATTGGAGATAGTACGGTGAAGGTTGGTGCCTAGGATGAGAGGATTGCCCTTGGATGAGAGGCTGAGTAAATTGGGCCTATAATCTCTGGAGTTTAGAAGAACAAGAGGTGAACTCAATGGAACCTACAAGAATCTGAAGGGGCTTGACAAGGGAGACACCAAGAGCTTGTTTCCACTGGCTGGGGAATCTAGATCACAGGGGCACAGTCTCAGGACAAGAGGCTGATCATTCAGTACTGAGATGTTTCTTCCCTCAAAGGCATGTGGACCTTTGAAATTCTCTACCCCATAGAGTTGTGGACACTTCATCGCTGATTATAAGATTGGGATAGATAAATTTTTGAACTCTTACGGAATCAAGGGATATGGAAAGCAGGCGGGAAATTGAAACTGAAGCCCAAGATCAGCTGCTGAATGGCAGGCTCGACAGGCCGTATGGCTTCTTGTGTTCAGACTATTGATGTGCTGAAGAAACAATTCCATGCCCTGAGCTAGGAGGAGCCCTGCAGTAATTAACTGATCAGGTCTCAAGATTCATGGCTGTCTGCTATATACTGCACAACCTTGCCAACATAAGGGAATTCCTTTAACACCAACTATCAGGTGAGAAGCCAAAAAGAACAATAAGGAGAAGGAAGAGCAAGATGAGGAGGACAAGGAGATGGAAAAGGAAAAAGAGGAGGAAGAGGAAGGGAGGCTGCAGCCATAGCAACCCCTTTCTGCCCAGGTTATACTTGGAAAACTAATATAAGTGTGATACCAGTAACCTCAATCCCAATTCTCCATTCACCAATCCTCTTTACTCCCCTTTGTTACTGATTATCACATTGTAGTCTTGGCCACAATGCAAAATAAAAGTTAACATAAAATATAACTTTATAAAATAATTCATGCCCTACTGCATACAAAATTTAATTATTCATTCTTGTACATTCCCTTCGTGCCTCTCTTCCATGTGCCTTTGTTGGTCCTATTGCTCCTACAAAGTGATACCCCAATAGTTGCAGCATGGCTAGTGGAGGAAAGTACTAACTTTCAGTGGAGGAGGCAATTGAAGGCATTGCAGGATGAGCTCAACAGCTCTTGGTCTTGATGACTTGACTGCATACTGCATCATCTCAGCATGACTGTCAGAAGCCTGGGCTGGCTGACTAAAAAGTTACTGCAAAGGTACTGAGGATTAGCAGCTAGGGGTGGAATCTGAAGGTGGTCACCCTGAGAGAGGACAGTAAATTCATGCTATGGAACCACTGTCCCTCTGGTAAAATATCGCAGTAATCCTGGCAATGTGTTGGAGGGCTGCTGTGGCACACTATTGAACACAACCATGATGGCAGCTGTCTGAGCTTGCATTACAGCAAACTGAGCTTCCTTTGCAGCACTCAGCCACTTGGTGGAAGCTTTCAGTGCTGCAATGGAAGTTGAGACATTGGCCATCAGACATTGAATCATGATTGGATCTACAAATGTGTTGATGGTCACCGGTTCCAAGCTGGAAGAGGTGGATTCCAAGTTTTGCACAAAGTCTTGTGTGAAATAGGTGCCAGATTCCTTCATGCATCAACATTCAGGGGGTTACCATTGATCAGAAACTTCATGGGACCAGCTGTACAAATACTGTGAGCGATAGAATACCCCCTACTTGTCTGGATGAGTGCAGCTCCAAAAACACTCAAGAAGTTTGATACCATCCAGAACAAAGCAGCCTGCTTGATTGACACCCCAAAAACCAACATAAACATTCAGTCCCTCTACCACCGATGCACTGTGGTAGCAATGTGTACCATTTGCAAGAAGCACAGCAACAATTCACCAAGGTACCTTCAACAACACTATTTAAACTCATGACCTCAACCACCTAGAAGAATAGGGGCAGAAGGTGCGTGGGAACACCACTCCCTGCAAGTTCCCCCTAAGCCACACATCATCCTGCCATTGAAATATGTCACCATTCCATCAAAATCCTGGACCAGCATTTTACACTCCCTCCACTATCAGGTTTTTATGTGGGTGGCAGGGGGGAAGCATGAAATTGAAGGAACTATATTCATTCCGGGTTCCCCTCCACCCCAATCATGCAGCGATTTTACTCTGGGGCAGGCAAGGCCTCAGACAGGAAGACCACTTTTGCCCCAGTTGAGATCCTTAAGCGGCCAATTATTGGTCACTTAAGGGCCATTTCCTACCCAGCCTCAACTTTTAGGCTGGTGGGAGGATTGACCTGGCATGGAGGAGCCCCAAATACCAATGGTCCTAGATCTCAGGCGGTAGGGGTTCGCCAGCCCCCTTAAGGTCCAGTGGTATCTGGGCCTCCCTCCCCATCACTCCGCAGTCTCTCCCCCAACACCCTGATCATTCCTTTCACAATACCCTAGACCTTCCCTATCTGTCCTGCCCTAGGACCCCTTAAACTTACCTTGGCCTCTGCTCCGTGCACTTAGGTTCCAACACCTTCCTGAACTTCCTGTCCTGTCCACTGCAGCACTGTTGCTACAGGGACTAGACAGCTGCCGGCCAATCTGATTAGCCGGCAGTTCTCTAAGGTGGGACTTCCTCCCGAACAAAGGGCGAGAGTCTTGCCTGCAGCCAATTGATGCTCATAAAAGTATGAAATGGCTGCAGGCCACTCAGAGTCAGCGGGAACGTGTTCCAACTCTTCAGGTGGCAGTAAGGGAGACCCCGCCATCCGAAAAATTAAGGCCATGGAATTCCTTTCCTAACAGCACAGTGGGTGTATCTACATCACTTGGACTGCAGCAGTTCAAGAAGGAAGCTCATCACCACCTTCTCAAGGACAATAGGGGTGGACAATAAATGCTGGTCTTGCCAGCTCACTCACACTTATGAATAAATAAAAAAATATGTTCCTTGGTATTGAAAGCTGGCTTTCTGACAGACTTCCCAATGCACCAAGTATTTTGGTGTGTGCACCAAACAGCCTTTTTCTGTAACTTGGCCTACAAAAATTCTCACCTGAGTCATCTGCTGAACTCCTGCACAGCCTCACTCTCTAGTGAGCTGGCAGCTGTGGAATTCTTGCAATGTACTTGCGCCCTGCATTTCGCCACATGCAGATTCAACCTCTATGCTACATTAAAGATAGTCACAGTGTCAATATCTGAGCTAGTAGCTGTAAGTGTCAAGTCAAGCAAAGATATGTCTTCATCATCACCCTCATCACACTCTGGCCAGGATATAATTCTTGAGTGCCTGCAAGGCACAAGAGTAAGATTGTGGCGAGGGGAGAAGGAAAAGTAAGAAGAGCATACTTAAACCATCTCCAACTTGTAAGTCAGAAGAGACTTGGGGGGATTGTGTGGGAGTGGGCGGGGGCAGGCGCAAGCCCAATTGGCGCCCCCAATCGGGTCCGTGCTGCCATTTTGCATGGGTGGGACAATTAAAGCCTGTCCAGCATGATGTGTGCCCAGAAGTGCTAAGCACTCCCTGTGCGAGCGGGAGAGGATTCCCTGAGTCGGTGTCTGCGCTCTGTCGCACATGCTCGTAAAAGAATACAACATCTCCCTGAGGCACAGAGCAGTTTAAATTTCAAAAATTTAAATAAAGAAAAGAAAAATTGTTAGGATATGTCCCCTCATGTGACAGTGTCACATGATCTGGGACATGTCAATGAACATTAATAAAAAAAACTTATTAAATTTATAAACCCTTCATGAAACCTCATCCCGCCTTGGATGAGGTTCCATGAAAAATGCGAAGGCCGCTTGGGCTCTTCGCCTGCCTGCCAACCTTAAGGATGGATGGGCAGCTCAGTTTAGTTCTTTAATTGATTTTTAAATGGCCTTAATAGGC
Source organism: Carcharodon carcharias (assembly GCF_017639515.1). NCBI lineage: Eukaryota > Metazoa > Chordata > Chondrichthyes > Lamniformes > Lamnidae > Carcharodon > Carcharodon carcharias. The sequence goes on along the minus strand of NC_054477.1, from coordinate 131,950,376 downwards.
TGTTGTCAGTCTGGGGGCGTGCAGTCCGCTGAACTGAAAATCTAAATGATGTGCGGTGACATCGGGACGCCCGATGTCACCGTGTTTCATTTTACACCTTGACATGCAGGCCTCGCCCCCGCTTGGTGAGCCGAAAATTCAGGCCTTAGGGTTGCAGGGTAAATGGAAGGTGAGAAGGAGGATAAGGTATCATCTTTGATGGTTTCAGTCCCGTCACTGGCTGAGGCCTCAGTAATGGATCTTCTGATAACAACCATTATTGTTCCCTCCACAAGGGTTAAGCCACGTTGGCATGTCTCTCCGATCAGTTAGTTTCTTGTGCCACCAACTGTGCACCATGTTCCCCTGTAATAAAGAGGGAAGCATGTCAGTGAGTGTCATATGATATCTTTGGGTTGCACGGCTATAATGGGTCAATAGCTGGCAGTGGTGCAATTTGTGAGATATCAGTGTGAGGCTTGCAACAATGATAAGCCTGTGAGGGTGAGGAGAAGCATATAAATGTTAGGTGTGGTCCTGATTAATAGAGATTGTTGGCAGGTGAGTGTTGAGGATGTGAGGAATTGAGCAGCAGATGAGGCTAATGATGCAGTTGGCAGGATATCATATCAGAAGATTCATTAACTTGAACACTCATGAGTTCATCAAACATCTCGCAACACTGCATCCAGATCCTTGGGGCTGTGCTCCTCACAGTAACACCCTTGACAAACCGCTCCCACTGTTTTCTTAGCATGTGTGTGGAGGGCCTCCTGTCCCTCTCCATCACCATACACAAATACAGTCTGGGCCAGATTTTGCAGTCAGGGAGACTCTATGGATCTATAAAAATGGCAGACAGAACTCAGATGCAGAGGTCTCACTCTCATTTCTGACATATCCGGTTTGCACTGGTAGGGGGATGGGGCTGGGACATGAAGCACGCAGTTGCAAATTATGAATTGGATGGTCCATTTAAACTTAGTTCAGAGGACATGTAAATCCAGTTTTCAAGCTAAGAATGGCCCTAAGCTTCAGTGTGTGTTCCTTTGTGGTGGAGACACAAATGTCCTTGAAGGGCAGATAAGGTATGTAGAAATGTCAAGTTATTTAAACTGTAAAGTTATTTAAATCTCCAGCCCTTTAAAATTTAAAAAAAAACATCGCCTGCCTGTGTCTATGAATAAAACACAGTTCTATCAGTTTCAATAGACGTTTGTTGATTTAAAGCTAAGTGCTTTCATTTTGGCACTATTACTGCTTGACTGATTCCACGACCTATCATCATGGTGCAGAGGCTGTAAATTCATAGTTTGATTAACAATTCAAAGGGGTTGTCAAAGGATTAGCTGTCTTTGAAGTGGGCTTATGAATACAAATGCTTGTTTTTGTCAGGTATTAAGTACTTAAGGAAATTTAAATGCAATGAATGAACTTTCATGAATGAGAGTGTTTTTTCACATCGTAAAGTCTGTAATAGATACTTAGAACTTGATTTAATTTTGTTTCAGCTTGGCTCCTGAGGTCTGCCCATGGGGATACTGGGTGAGTTGGCATGAAGGGTGTGAGGACAGAGTGGTAGATGGCATGAGTTGGCACTAAGTTGGAATAGGGGTTATGAGGGATCATGGAGATGATTTGGAGTCATGAGTTAGCATGAGTTGGCACTGAGTTGGCATTGTAACTATAAAGGGCTATGGATATGAGTGGGATGCATGGGTTAGCATGAAGGGTTTTAGGGTGCCATTAGGGATGGGTGGAGGGCATGAGTTGGCATATATGGGGCATGGGAGTGAGTGGGGCTGAGGAGGTATTAGGGGGTGTAGGGGTTGTGGGCTCGGGGGCCTAATGTTGAACAAAATAACTGAAACAAATTCCCACAGAACTGAGGTGAACATAAGAACATAAGAACTAGGAACCGGAGTAGGCAATTCAGCTCTCAAGCCTGCCCTGGCATTCATTATGATCATGGCTGATCTCATTTCGGCCTCAAATCCAATTTCCCGCCCTCTCCCCATAACCTTTCAACCCATTACTAATGAAAAAACTGTCTATCTGCTCCTTGAATTTATTCAGCATCCGCTGCACTCTGAGGTAGTGAATTCCACAGATTCACGACCCTTTGAGAAAAGTAATTCCTTCTCATCTCTGATTTAAATCTATCATCCCTTGGCCTAAAACTATGGCCTCTCTTTCTAAAATGCCCCATGTCTACTTTGTCTATCCCCTTTAGCATCTTATATACCTCAATTAGATCTTCTCTCATCCTTCTAAACTCTAGCGAGTATAGGCCTAAACTGCTCAAGCTCTCCTCATAAGACAAGCCCCGCATCTCTGGAATCAATCTAGTGAACCTCCTCTGAATCACCTCCAGTGCAACTACATCCTTCCTCAAGTAAGGGGACCAAAACTGTGCACAGTACTCCAGGTGCAGTCTCACTAATGCCTTATACAGTTGCAACAACACTTCCCTATTTTCATACTCTATTTCTTTAGCAATAAATGCCAAAATTCTATTTGCCTTCCTTATTACCTGCTGTACCTGCATACTAGCTTTCAGCGATTTATGCACGAGGACACCCAGATCCTTCTGCACTTAAGCATTCTGAAGTTTCTCTCCATTTAAATAATAAGTCGCCTTTTTATTCTTCCAACCAAAATGGATACCTCAAACTTATCCACATTAAACTCCATCTGCCAAATTTTGGCCCATTCACCTAATTTATACATATCCATTTGTAAATTCCTTATTTCTTGATTGCAACTTACAGACTTTTAATCAGTCTGTCTCTGCACTTGGCAGCCCCTGCAGCCGCCTCCAATCTGCGTCCAGGGGTGGCTGGCCCGACTCTATCCCGCAACTGCCCCCTCCCCCCCCTCCCAAACCCCTGAATGATAATTGCGTTGTTCAGGGCACATTGCTTGAGGTAGATACGCCAAGCCGGGGAATTTTCCAACTTGTTGGTTAAAATCTGGCCCCACATTTCTCAACCTCACCATCTCTTTCACCAAGACCTGCGTTGCTGCATCTGAAAATCTTTGTGCACAATCTCTCCAGTGGTCAGCCATTGTTTTTTGTTGCACAGCAATCTGCTGCATGATGTCAAACAAAATACATCTTCCCTTTAAAACATGCAGTCTAGCTTGAAGTAGTGCTAGAACGAAATAATATTGGGTCTGTGTTGATGCTTGCTGTCTGCAATCACCAATCATAATCAAATGCAAAGAGCATGAAGATGCCATACTGCCTGCATTACATAGAACATTTACAGGGCTATTTAATTTAGCCCACCTAAACTTTTTGCCAGCTAAGTAGAAACGTACTAATGCTAAAAACGTCTTCGAGGCAGGGAAGAGTTTTTGCTTAGATAAAAGCAAAATACTGTGGATGCTGGAAATTTACAACAGAAACAAAAATACCTGAAAAAAGTCAGCAGGTCTGACAGCATCTGCAGAGAGGGATACAGTTGACATTTTGAGTTGGTATGAGCCTTCAACAGAACTAAGACATATAGAAATGAGATGAAATATAAGCTGGTAGAAGGGGTGGGACAGGAGAGCTTGATAGGGGGCCAGTGATAGGTGGAGGCCAAGAAGAGACAAAAGGACAAAGGGGTGTTGACGGTGGTGATATTATCTAAAGGATGTGCTAATGGGGACATTAAGGGACTTAGTTATTCGTATTTTCACTGCTCAATATCCTATATATTGTTCATATGGTATTTGTCATCTTTCATGCCATAATGACTTCCTTTAACAAAAGGGGTTTGTAAATTCTGATTTAAATAACAAAAATTATTTGACTAACAACAAATCCTGTTTTCAACTGTTATTCAACATATCTTGTATGCAAAGCTGAGATGATGTGCATTTTTTCTAGATAATTCAATATTTGTCTTCACTCAAGTTAAATATCTATTTTAATTCCAAACTCCTGAATTGTTTTACTAAACATAGCTATCTAGTTTGTGTGAATGTGCCCTACCTTTATTATGTTAGTACCTGTATTGACTAAGATGAGCAATGTGGTCACCAAGTTAAGTTACAAACATTGCAGGCCATCGCCGAATTCTGATGCTCATGCAAAGAACAACCTCTCACACCTTTGATAGTCAGCTTCTAACCTGGTAACATCTGAGGTCATCATCATTCACAGCAATAGTTAGCAACCTAACCGTGCATGGACGTTATTTCTAATAGCAATCATGTTATCAAGTTTAATTAATGTTTGAAAGGGTGAAACAGCCACCAAGAATCCACACTTAAGTAAAAATGATGATACACAGACTGTCCATAGTAAACTGAGAGCATCTGTTGATGTGAAAAATGAAAGAAAGAGGTTTGAAGGAAACTCGTGAAAGGAGATCAAAACCAAGGCAAAAATATTTTGAATTATGTCAAGGAAAAGAGGGTGATCAGGAGCATTGTTTCAATGTTCAAAGCTGATAGCAGTGATGTGAATGATACTAATGGCAGACTTTTTGAATAAATACTTTGCATCAGTACTTAAGTAGAATAAGAGAACATCATGCTCGAAAAGTGAAGGAAGTAATAGTGAATTTGGGAGAAGGACTCATCAAATTCACAAAAGCAAAATACCAGTCATGAAGAAAATAATCAGAAGAATTCCTTTAGATTGGAAAATTGTGCATGCCACTCTGCTATTTTAGAAAGGTTAGAGAGAAACACCAGGGAATTGTGGACCAGTTAGCCTAACATCTGCTGTTGAGAAATTGTGACAGTCCATACTTAAGGACAGGGTGACTGGACACTTTAAATATAAAAACAGCTGTTCAGAGAGATTCAGCATGATGAACCTGATTAAATGGAGAGGTGACCAAAGTGGTAAACAGGAAAATGCCTATGGATGTTATTCTTGTGGACTTCCAGAATTGATAACATTCATTATAAAAGATTGTTAACTAAAGTCCATGCAATTGAAGGCAAATTGTTGATCTTCATAGGATATGGGCTGACTGGAAAGAGACAGTAGGGATAGGTGAGTAGGCATTTATCCATAGTCCACTAGAGACCACAAGCATCTCTCTCCATCAGAGAGAGACAATTTGTTATAAAGCTTAAAAGGTATCATGGATTGGGCAGGCAATAAGGCAAGCCCACAGTCAATGCAGCCAAAAAGGGAATTGAACCGGCATTATTGCAAACAACACACCAGCCATCCAGCTAACTGAACTAGCTGGCCCTTGCCACAGTAGAGATTAATTGGCAATAAAAACGGAAATGCTGGAAATGCTCAGCAGGACAGAAAGCATCTGTGAAGAGAGAAGACAGTGTTAATTGCCAGGATTTGACTGGCTCCCAGGAGGTGGGCTGGAAGACAAAGGAATGTAAAATCACAAGGAGCAACATCGGTAATCCTGCCAACACGGTCCCACCGCTAAGGCATTTTGTCACCGTGGGACTGGATGCAGAGGTTGCCAACTCCAAGGGGTTGGGGAACTGATAGGCATAATTAAAGGCCAAGTTAGAGGCCATTTTATGGGGCCACAGGCATTTTGATTTGTCAAGGTGATCCTGCACCATGTGTGGAGGCAGCTAGCTAAATGAAAGCAGCATCATTGTCCTTCCATAACAATTGAATCAGTACACACTATGCACAGAACCAATGAACCCTATATGAACAATGGCATGTGTGAACTGCTTAAAAAACACATTCATATTGAAAAAAGATGTGTTCCTACAGCCCTAGAAAAGTGTCAAACAGTCCATTAAAGTATCAATAACAGAAGCTTTAAGCCCTGTGCAAATATACATTGAGAAAATTACATAAGAGATTATAGAAAAAAATAACATATTATAACTTCAAGGAGTTGGCAATCAATCAAGATCAGCACTTCTCTGCACCTTTGTAACCAAACTCACTCACATAATCCTTTCATAAGAGTTGGGGCTTGAGCAGAAAACAGTGTTGTACATGTTATATCTTGGATCTGTGAAGAGGTGACATTAGTTTCTCTGTATGCAACAGGTTTATACAGAGTGCTTTTAAAATGTCTACTCCATGCTTCTAGCTCTAGCTGTTAGCTGATTCCAAAGTTTGTTTAATTTCTCTTAGCCCACACCCAGACTTAACCATTCAACACAGTGAACATCAATAGTAAATAGTTATACAAAATCAAACACAGAACAATTGCACAAATGAAGACAACACTCAGTAGGCCTGGCAGCATTTGTGGAGAGAGAAAAAGAGTTAATATTATGAGTTAAATGCGACTCTTCTTCAGAATTGAAGGAAGGTAGAAATGTGATGGGTTTTATGTGTTTGAAAGGGGGGTGGGGGGGAAGGACAAAATGGAAGTTCTGGGATAGGGTAGGGGGATACAAAGAATAAATAAATACAGTATACTAAATTGAAAGAAATACAAGTAGATTGCTGCTTCACCTGGAAGGAGTGTTTGGGGCCTTAGACGGTGAAGAGAGAGGAGGTAAAAGGGAAAGACCATAAGATGTAGGAGCAGAAGTAGGCCATTCGGCAAATCAAGTCTGCTCCACTATTCAATGAGATCATAGCTGATCTGATAATCCTCAACTTCACTTTCCTGCCTTTTCCCCATAAACTTTGATTCGCTTACTGATTTAAAATCTATCTATCTCAACCTTGAATATACTTAACAACCCAGCCTCTACAGCCCTCTGTGGTAAAGAATTCCAAAGATTTGCTACCTTCTGAGAGAAGAAATTCCTCCTCATCTCTGTCTTAAATGGGTGACCCCTTACTCTGAGATTATGCCCTCTGTTCTAGATTCTTCCACAAGGGAAAACACCTCTCAGCATCTACCCTGTTAAGCCTCCTAAGAATTTTATATGATTTAATAAGGTTGCCTCTCATTCTTCTAAACTCCAATGAGTACAGGCCCAACTTACTCAAACTCTCCTCATAAGAAAATTCCTCCATACCTGGGATCAACCTAGTGAAGCTTCTCTGGACTGCCTCCAGTGCCATTATATCTTTCCTTAGATGAGGGGACCAAAACTGTTCACAGTATTCTAGGTATGGCCTAACTAGTGCTCTGTATAGTTTTAGCAAGACTTCCCTATTTTTATACTCTATTCTCTTTGAAATAAAGGCCAACATTCCATTTGCCTTCCCTATTTCCAGCTGAACTTGTATGTTAGCTTTTTGGGATTCATTCACAAGGACTCCTAAATCCCCCTGTGCTGCAGCTTTCTGCAGTCTTTCTCCATTTAAATAATATTAAGCTCCTCTATTCTCCCTGCCAAAGTGCATAACCTCACATTTTCCCACATTATATTCCATCTGACAATTTTTCGTCCACTCGCTTAACTTGTCTATATCCCTCTGTAGACTCCTTGTGCCATCCTCATCACTTGCCTTCCCACTTACTTTTTTCTCATCTGCAAACTTGGTTTCACTTTCACTTTCCCCATCTAAGTCATTAATATATATTGCAAATAACTGAGATCCCAGCACTGATCCCTGTGGCACTTCACTAGTTACAGTGTATTACAAGGGAAGTGCCATGGGGAAGTTCTGGGAGGGAGGGCCAGGGCTGAGAGTAGAAGTGCAGGAAATGGGTCGGACATGATTGAGGGCCCTGACAACCACAATGGGGGTAATCCTGGGATGAGAAAAAAGGAAGACATCAGGTGTTTTGTTGTGGAAGGTCGCATCATTAGAACAGATGCAATGGAGATGGAGAAACTGGGAGAATGGAATGGAGTCCATACAGGTGGCAGGGATGTTCTGTACTTAGTTTAACCTGGCCAGTTATGGCCTGTGCTTAGTGTTAGCATATGTCTAGAAATGGGGCATGAACTTCCCCCTAGTAGATCTTTACATGGTCCTGTACCAGTTGGCTGAGTGGTCTGATTCTGTGCTATAAGTTCTATGCAATTCTATGATATGGGTTTGGAAGCTTAGCTCAGGACACTAATATTATGCATCTGGTTCCTCTTAAGCAGGAAGCCAGAGAGGGGATGGAGTTGATGTCAAGGGTATAAGGTTTTGGCAGCAAACACAAAAGCAGTACCTTATTCTGAGTCAGTTCAGTCAACAATATGGAATAGAGCTCTTCCATTTGCTTGTAATATTGTTCTAATAAAGTCTAATGAAGAATTGACTTGGCCCAAACTTTCTGGAGGTTTCATTAGAAGAAATAATCAACCATGTAATGAAAATAATTCTTGTGTGTATGGGTTATATTTGACTTCAGTATTTTCTTGTGACAGAACGAATGAGCCTAAATCAAATTACCTTTGCAATGCTGTTTACATTTAAAATTATAAATGCTATTTCACATTGCACAGACCTTCCACACTTCATCTACACACTACAATGTTCTAATCAGTCATAAAGTATGAAACTGTCAGTGTTTAATTAACTTTCTTTCCACAGTTGGTGATTGCTACATTTAATACAATACTGAGATACTGTTCACTTTAACCATTGCATTGAGCCTGCATAATATAAAATAAACTTTATCTGACATTATAGCCAAAAATTTAACCCTTTGTGTAGTGTTTCAGCATTAAAATAAAAATACAATCAAATTAAATTATTCTAAATTTGTTTTATGTTTCTTAAAAAAAATTAAGGTCATGGATCTTAGGCTTCAATGAACAGACTTTGTGTATTTATCATCTGGAAATTAGGTAGAACCTAATTGAGCATGTAGAGGAAAACATTACGGCAAATTTTGCAAATGGTTACCTCTAATTCATGAGCGTTAAGTTGGCATACCCAAGCAGACAAATGTGCACACATTTGTTAAAGTAGATTTTCTCTTGTTTAATATCCAGGCAGTTTTTTGACCAGGTTTTCTTCTGGCACCAGAATCAATCACCTCAAATAAATTATTTGGAATGTTTATACAAACAGGAGTTATTTTCCCTGGAATTTAGCATGGTAAGGTGTGATTTGATCAAAGTTTGTAAGATTTTAAAGGTAACAAATAGAGTAAATAGGGAGAAACTGTTTCCATTGCTTGGGGAAACTAGGAAAAAGGGAATAGTCTAAACATGAGAGTCAGAACATTCAGGAGTGAAATGAGGAAGCATTTCAACACTCAAAGGGTGGTTGAAGTTTGGAACTCTCTTCCACAAACAGCAATTGCAATGTTAAATCAGAGATTGATAGAGTTATGTTATCCTGAAGTATTAAGGAATATGGAGCAAAGGTGATTATATGAAGTTAGGTCACAGAGCAGCCTTGATCTCTTTGGATAGTGGAACAGCCTCAAAGGGCTAAATGGACAATTCCTGTTTCTATAGGACTTTATAGGGCACTGTATTCCCCACCCCTCCCCAACTAAAAAGTCAGTAGGGAGCCTACCCATCAAAAAGCTGGCTGCCAGGTAGCCATTTTACACTGAAAGAAAGAAGTGTTATTTGGCTGGTGAGACTTTATCCCCACCTGGGGAGAAATTCCCACCTTAGCTACCGGCCAATCTGTGTTCCCAACAGGTTCGAGTTACTGAAGGAACTACAGGCACTCCCTGAATAAGAGCAAGCTATGGAATTGGACTTAAGGCGAGATTTGAGAGGCTGATGGTGAAGATTAAAGGGGAATATGACCTGGGGAGTGGGTGCCTTTGATGGGCAAAGGGGACCCACAAAAGACTTCCCAATCCCGCCCCCTCCCCTGCTCTTGTCTGACAGCAGCTTGCGCAGTAAAAGCTGCTGGGATACTCATCTGGCTTGGGCTTTCCCCTGTAATGGATAAAATAGCAGCAGGGGCAGAATGAGGCACTTAATTGGCCACTTAAGGATCTCAATAGACCCAAGGGTGGGCAAACTGCCTGATGCCTTCCCCGCCCAACATAAAATGGGAGACAGATTGGAGGTGGGAAGGCCACATGCTGCATTTTACGAGCCCCTCCCACCCCCCCCACCCCCCACCACCACCGCTTTCAAACACACCAGTGGGTGGCTGTAAAATCTCCAGGCCTATGTTCCTCTATTTCTACCGCAAAGTTATAATTAATTATATTAAAATTAAGCCTGAATGAGATCATTAGAAATTTGCTCAAGTTCCAAGTATTTTTAATGGTGCAGCATTCAACCAACAATCCATTCAAATAATATAGGTGTCTAGGACTCCTACGGTGTTATGTATAAAGAAATGTAATTTAAAGATCCCTATAGTAAGATTTCTAGCAGTGTGTTGAAGGTAGTTATGAATTCAGGTATTCTTTTATTGCTTCTTGTTTTTCATACAATGCTGGAACAATAAGTTTATAGATGTAACAAATCATAGTTAGGCAGCTGTATTTCTTGAAATGTATTCAAAATGTAATCAAATGGCATGATTTCCTGCAACCCTTCCCCTCCAGAAAGCAATGGCTGTGGAATTGTGTGGTGGAGTGAGGTGACAGGCGTTTATACTTTGAGGCAGAAACCACAAAATCAGACAACATTAGAACTCTAACAGTGAGTGAGCACAAGTAATGCATTGCCACCAAATGCCCAATTGGGGGACAAATCAAATAATGTAACCCAAGAAATGCACAACACAGAAGAGAAACTGGTTTTCCTTCTACTCATTTTGCACAAAGCATACACATTTAGCAGTGAGGGAGCCTGGGCAAAGGCCTAAAACAGGCATTAGGCTCCTTAAATATGTTAATGAAGAGCCTAAAACCTTTATAAGGGCCCTTTTATAAATGTTATTAATGAGTGGGGCAGGATTTAGAGTCAGCCCCCATAGTCCAAAATTTGTAATTCTCATGGGCCATCTGTGAAGTTACAACAGGTGTCAATAGTTTGCCCCAAATATGTAGATGATCCCTGAAGCCCAATTTTGGGCCAGCGTTAGCCTTTCTATTCAAGCAGCTCAAGTTTGTTCATGAGAGAAAATGATCATTTCCACTCCACTTCTCTAGGAGAGATGACAGCAGTTTTGAGAATTATAATCACTGTGACAAGTAGGCAGCAGGGTTTGAAGGGTTATGATTGGAAAAGGTTCGCATAATTTCTAATTAAGTTACTTTCTGTTTGTTCTGCAATATCCAATAAAATAGGCATTCAGTTTGCACGGGAGCTCTATGCTGGTACAGTAGCTTTGCTGATATATTAATACCATCTAACAGTTGAATTTCTATAGAAGTTCTTTTGACCATCACCTGAATGACAGTCAAGAGAATTTCTATAGAAATTCACCCAACGATGTTTAATCAATGCCAGTGGGTGATAGGGGTGAGAAAGGTGGAGGCAAAATCAAAACTTAAAATTAATTCAGATAGTGGCACTTTTGATCAAGCCCCATCTGACTAAAGAGTGGTCATTGGCAGCTTCTACATATTGCTTTGTGTTATTGACACTTGGCTCTATGTTAGCTCTTGGCTCCTGTATGGAACATGAAGAACCTGGACAAGGTACGGATGCCGATCTAAGAAAATGGGAAGGATAGCCTGGACTCAAATTCCAGGGTACATTAGAACTACTGGAGAACTTGGACCTTGAGAGATTTTCTTTGGGGATATTGAGGCCAGAAAATGCCATTTTGGTTTTGAGTGTTAGGGATGACAGGTATGATGGAATCTGTGGCTTTAAAACTTGTATTTTTTGACAGAACCTAATTGAAAAGGGAAACTGAAAAGGGAAACTAAAAAGGAGAAACTGAGAAAGGAAACCAACACTTCCAGTTTCTAAGGAAACTAAGACTGAAACTGAGATTGGAAACCAAGACTTCTGTGGTGATTGAAACTGAGGCCATATAAAGGGAAACAGAAACTTCAGAGCTCAGTAAATGGTAATGAATCCAGTGGTGCAGTACAGGTGCTGAAGAAGACCGAAACTGAGAATAAGCAAAGATATGGGGCTGAATTTTATGTGCCCCTGGTAAGCATTTTTCCCATGGGGCAGGGGGGGAGGTGGGGGGGTGAGCCAGAATAAAAGAGGTCAGGAGCCCACCCCACCACCTTCCCGCCCAGCCCCGATCTCACCCTCCATTATACGAAGGGTGGGCGGGCACCAAAATCGGCAGTCTGCCATATTTAAATAAGCATTTAGGAGTCAATTCAGCTTGTTATCAAACAAATTGATCCGGATAATATGCTGCTCATACCATAAAGTGGTTGGCCTGAGCAGCCAGGTGGGAGCAGGCAGCCTGATCTTCTTCCCTGAGATGATTAAAGGTTGGGAAGGAAGGGAGGATAACACTTCAGGGGCTGTCCTTTGCTAATCATGTGGTAGACCCCTAAGGGTGCATCCCCCCTTTCTTCCTACCTGCTCCATCTCTTAAACTCACCCCATCCCACTCCCGCCCCTCTCCCTAATCGACCCAAACCCTCCCAGCCCAAGAGATCAGACTTACCTGCTCCGGGTATCCATCTTTTCCTTCTGCTGCAGTCACAACAGTGGCCACTGACACCTTCATGGCATTGCTGGGACTGATGGATGGAACTTCCACCCAATGAGGAGCGTAAGTCCCACTCGGCCCTCATTAATCCAACCAAAGTGCTCTATTGCTGCAGGGCAGGTTAGCATGGAGCGTGTGGACTCCATACTGATGTTGTTTCTACAGGGAGGGGGAGGGGTAGGTGGGGAAGGAGGGCATGCCGCTGCCCCCGCCCCTGCCCCCTGGTATTATGCCAGCCATAGTTGGTGCAGCTGCTTCTGTGACTTAAAGGTAGCCTTGGTGGATCTGAAGAATGTAAGACCAACATAAACATAGTTGAAGAGGTTCTGAAGATATATGCCATTTTTGGTGAAGACTGTACCCATGAAACTTAATAAAAACAAAAAAACTGCGGATGCTGGAAATCCAAAACAAAAACAGAATTACCTGGAAAAGCTCAGCAGGTCTGGCAGCATCAGCGGAGAAGATCTGTTCTTTTGAAGGGTCATGAGGACTCGAAACGTCAACTCTTTTCTTCTCCGCCGATGCTGCCAGACCTGCTGAGTTTTTCCAGGTAATTCTGTTTTTGTTTTCCATGAAACTTAAGTTGGTTGTGCACTGCTGTCAGCTAAGGATCAGGTTAAATCCTAGGAGAAGTGGTGCTGAAATTTTTTGTGAGGAATGCAGCTCGCTGGAGAGCTTTGTCACTAAGATTGGTGATATATATGCTCGATGGACTGCCAAGTCAATTCATAAGATTTGTCCTTGTTGTATCTGCCATTTAACGTCTAATGTATAGTTTATAATCAACCATAATTTGCCAGTTAATTATGTATGACTTACATTGATTATGGGTTTTAGAGCATAGGGTGTTAACTAAGATAGTATGTAGTGTTTGCTTTGTTTGACCCTTATATAATAAAAAAAATTTTGTTTAAGCCATGGAATGTTGTGGCCTTTATTCTTTCAGTAAACAACTGGGAATTCAAATTTCTTTTTCTTAAAAAAAGGTTACTGGTCTGAACTAAGATCTTATAGCAATCATGTGGCCTAACTGAAGAAAATACTTGTTTAGTAAAAATCCAGACCTTTTTATGTTTGAAAATTGTACATTACCATTGTGAACTTAATCTATTGAAAAGGTAGGTTAGTGGGATTAATGTGTGGCTCAAGAGCTAAGAAACTTAATTGAGACTCAGAAAATATATAACAGTGTACATTGTGAACAGTAATAACTGGAAAAAAGAAACATCCCATTGGTAATGATTTGCCTGTTTCTATTTGGAAATGAAAATCTGAAGCGATATTTAACAGGGGGTTGAATTAACATCTCCTGTTTTACATTGTACCCAAGGTCAAAATGACTGCCTCAGTTCTTGTTCCTTTCTTCTTCCCATTATTCTTAATGGATCAGGTCAAAGCTCTGCAGCTCTGGCACAACCAGTTGTGAATGGTGATGCCCAATTAAACAACTCACTGGTGGAAGAGGCTCCTCAGATATCCCTATCCTCAATGATGGGGGAGCGCAGCACGTCAGTGCAAAAGATAAGGCTGAAGCATTTGTTATAATCTTCAGCCAGAAGTGCCAGTGATGATCCATCTCGGCCTCCTCCGGAGGTCCCCAGCATCACAGATGCCAGTCTTCAGCTAATTCACTTCACGTGATTCTTCTTGACACGTGATGTCAAGAAACAGGTGAACGTATAGGGTAGTGCAAAGGCTATGGCCCCTGACAAAATTTCGGCAATAGTACTGAAGACTTGAGCTCCAGAACTTGCCACACCCCTAGCCAAGCTGTTCCAGTACAGCCACAACACTGGCATCTACCCAGCTATGTGGAAAATTGCCTAGGTATGTCCTGTACACAAAAAGCAGGACAAATCCAACATGGCCAATTACGGCCCTATCAGTCTACTCTCAATCATCAGTAAAGTAATGGAAGGGGTCATTAGCAGTGCTATCAAGTGGCACCTGCTTAGCAATAACTTGCTCACTGATGCCCAGTTTGGGTTCTGCCAGGGCCACTCAGCTCCTGACCTCATTACATCCTTGGTTCAAACATGGACAAAAGAGCTGAACTCCAGAGGTGAGGTGAGAGCGACCACCCTTAACACCAAGGCCGCATTTGACCGAGTGTGGCATCAAAGACCCATAGCAAAACTAGAGTCAATCAGAATCAGGGGAAAACTCTCCACTGGTTGGAGTCAAACCTAGCACAAAGGCAGATGGTTCTGGTTGTTGAAGATTAGTCATCTCAGCTCCAGGACATCACTGCAGGAGTTCCTCAGGGTAGCGCCCTTGGGCCAACCATTTTCCTCTGCTTCATCAATGACCTTCCTTCAATCATCTGTGGAGATGTTCGCTGATGGTTACACAATGTTCTGCACCATTCACGACTCCTCAGATATTGTAGCAGTCCATGTCCAAATGCAGCAAGACCTGGACAACATCCAGGCTTGGGCTGACAAGTAGCAAGTAACATTCGTGCCACACAAGTGCCAGTCAATGACCAACTCCAACAAGAGAGATTCTAATCATTGTCCCTTGATGTTCAATGGCATTAAGAGGAGGCAGTAGCATTGTGGTATTGTCACTGGACTAGTATTCCCGAGACCCATGATAATGCTCTGGGACTTGGGTTAGAATCCCACCACTGCAGATGGTGAAATTTGACTTGAACAAAAATCTGCAATTAAAAGTCTGATGATGACCATGAATCCATTACCAATTGTTATAAAATCCCATGAGGTTCACTAATACCATTTAGGGAAGGAAATCTGCCCTCCTTACCTGCTCTGGCCTACATGTGACCCCAGAACCACATCAATGTGCCCAAGGGAAATTAGGGATGAGCAATAAACGCTGGCCTGTGGCTACAAGATCTGGTCAGAGGCTAGAAATCTTGCAATGAGTAACTCACCTCCTGACTTCCCAAAGCCTGCCCGCCATCTACAAGGCACAAGTCAGGAGTGTAATGGAATACTCCCCATTTACCTGGATGAGTGCAGCTCCCACAACACTCAAGAAGCTTGACACTGCCCAGGACAAAGCAGCCCCGCTGGATTGGCACCACATCCACAAATATTCATGTTCTCCACCACCGACGCACAGTGGCAGCATTGTTTACCATCTACAAATTGCTCTGCAGGAATTCACCAAAGCTCCTTCAACAACACCTTCCAAATCCATGGCCACTACCATCTACAAGGACAAGGACAGCAGATAGATGGAACACCACCACCTGGAAGTTCCCCTCCAAGACACTCACCACCTGACTTGGAAATATATCGCTGTTCCTTCACTGTTGCTGGGTCAAAATCCCAGAACTCCCTTCCTAACAGCACTATAGGTGTACCAACACCACATGGGATTGCAGCAGTTCAAGAAGGCAGCTCACCACCACCTTCTCAAGGGCAACTAGGGATGGGCAATAAATGCTAGCAAAGCCTGCATCCTGCGAATGAATAAAAAAAATTGGGAAGATTATTAATTGCATAACAATGTCAGAAAATCTGCAGACCGTATCAAGCTATAATAACCAGGAAACAAATATAATGCTATTTATAGCATTCAGAAAAGATTAGATCATATGAAAATATTAAAAGGTAGGGCAGTAAGTACAGGAGTGGCCTAATTTATTGCTGAAATATCTATAAACAGATAGGATAAGTAATCAAGACAATAAAGAAATGAGTATCGAAATAAACAGCAGAAAACATGTGCATGTGGTGTCCATTATCAGTGGTTGAGAGAAAGGAATATGAGTGCGATGTTATAAGGGGTACCAATTTTGAAAACCATAATGTCTCAGTACAAAAAATGATGGTGAAAGAGATAAGGATAGTATTGGATGCAATTTTTATCTTCATAGATTGGTTTCAGTGCAGAAGGAGGAAAGGAGATTTGACCAGTTTTTTCCATGCCGGCGCTTTGCAAGAGCAACTCAACTGATTGTGCTTCCCTGTCCTTTCCCAGTAACCCTGCAAAATTTTCCTTCAGGCATTTATCTAGTTCTCTTTTGAAAGCCACAATTGAATCAGCTTCCACATCACTCTCAGGCAGTGCCCTCCATATTCTATCCACTCACTGCATAAAAATGTTTTCCTCATGTTGCTTTGCTGTTGCTTCTTTCGACAATCACCTTAAATCTGTGCCTCCTAGTTCTCGATTCTCCAGCCAAGGGGAACAATTTCTCCCTGTCTACTCTGTCCAGGCGTCTCATGATTTTGAACACCTCTATCAAATCTCTTAATCTTCTCTTCTCCAAGTTAATCAGCTTCAACTTGCCCAAATTCCACATAATTAAAGTTCCTCATTCTCAAGATTTTCCTCTGAACCTTCTACAAAGTCCTCACATCCTTCCTAAAGTGTTGACCCAGAATTGGACACAATAATCCAGCTGAGGCCGAAGCAGTGTTTTACAAAGGGTCATCATAACTTGCTTGCTTTTGTATGTTATGCCTCTATAAAGCCCAGGATCCCATATACTTTATTAATCTCTTTCTCAACCTGCCCTGCTATCTTCAATGATTTCTGCACATATACCTCCACCCACTTGTACCCTTTATTTTGTATTGCCTCTCCTCTTTCATCCAACCAAAATGAATCACTTCACACTTCTGTACATTGCATTTCAACAGACTTGTCTGCCCATTTCACCAGGTTGTCTATATCCTCATGAAATTTATCATTATCCTCCTCACAGTTCGCAATCCTTCAAGTTATATGTCATCTGCAAATTTTGAAATTGTGCCTGGAACACCCAAGTTTAAATGATTAAAATATATCAAAAGCAATAGTCCTAAAATCGATCCCTGGGGAGCCCCAATATATAACTTACTCAATAAACATTCACCACTATCCCTGTACCGCAGCAATTTGCCAAGGCTCCTTAGACAGCACCTTCCAAACCCATGACCATTCCCATCTATAAGGGAAGCAGATAGATGGAGTCCTTATGACTCCCACAGCTACCTCAACTACAGCTCCTCACACCCCACTTCCTGTAAGGATTCCATCCCATTCTCTTAGTTCCTTCACCTCCATCGCATCTGTTCTGATGATGCCACTTTCGAAAACAGTTCCTCTGAATTGTCTTCCTTCTTCCTTAAATGAGGTTTTCCACCCACGGTGGTTGACAGGGCCCTCAACCGTGTCCGGCCGATCTCCCGCGCATCCACCTTCACATGTTCCTCTCCCTCCCAGAATTATGATAGGGTGCCCCTTGTTGTCACTTATCACCCCACCAGCCTCCGCATTCAAAGGATCATCCTCCGCCATTTTTGCCAACTCCAGCATGATGCCACCACCAAACACATCTTCCCTTCACCCCCCCACCCCGGCGGCATTCTGCAGGGATCGTTCCCTCCGGGACACCCTGGTCCACTCCTCCATCACCCCCTACACCTCAACCCCCTCCCACGGCACCTTCCCATGCAACCTTGGAAGGTGCAACACCTGCCCTTTTACTTCCCCTCTCCTCACCGTCCAAGGGCCCAAACACTCCTTTCAAGTGAAGCAGCATTTCACTTGCACTTTCCTCAATTTAGTCTACTGCATTCGCTGTTCCCAATGCAGTCTCCTCTACATTGGAGAGACCAAACGCACACTGGGTGGCCGCTTTGCGGAACACCTTCAGTCTGTCCGCAAGAATGACCCAGACCTCCCTGTCGCTTACCATTTCAACACTCCACCCTGCTCTCATGCCCACATGTCCATCCTTGGCCTGCTGCATTATTCCAGTGAAGCTCAACACAAACTGGAGGAATAGCACCTCATCTTCCGACTAGGCATTTTACAGCCTTCCGGACTGAATATTGAGTTCAACAATTTTAGATCTTGAACTCTCTCCTCCATCCCCACCTCCTTTCTGATCCCCCCCTTTTTTTCCCCAATAATTTATATAGATTTTTCTTTTCCCACCTATTTCCATTATTTTTAAATGTATTTCCATCCATTGTCTTATCTCTACCTTTTAGCCTATTTCGATCCCTTCCCCCCACCCCACCCGCACTAGGGGTCTCTGTACCTTGCTTGCCCTGCTTTCTACCCTTAATTAGCACATTCCTTAGATAATATCACCACCTTCAATACCTCTTTGTCCTTTTGTCTATGACAGCTTTTGGCTATCTCCGCCTATCACTGGCCCTCTATCCAGCTCTACCTGTCCCACCACCACCAGCCCCACCCCCCTTAAACCAGCTTATATTTCACCTATTTTCTATTTTTACTTAGTTCTGTTGAGTCATATGGACTCGAAACGTTAATTGTGTTCCTCTCCGCAGATGCTGCTGGACCTGCTGAGTTTTTCCAGGTATTTTTGTTTGTTTTGTAGATTTGCATGAATTGGCATTGGTTCTTAAAACATTCTTAGCCACTAGTAAATTCCATGTACGTAACGTTAACTCACAGAAGCTGCTCTCCTTTGGAAGTTCATTTTAACTTAACTATAATCTCAGCAAGAGATAAAATCCCCCAGAGAAGTATCATTTACTGCAAATAATGCAGCTAATACTTCATGGAAAATATATATGGGTTCCTACCACCTTGTTCTCTATGAATGTTCAAATTTCTCACAGCAGCATTCTTCCATTAGATTATAATTATGGTGAATTTACTGTGCTTTGTCCAAACAATATCCTGCAGTTCACCTTGACAATGAATAGTTGAGCAACATAATAACAGCATGGAACGGAGAAAAGTATGGAATTGTATCAGATTGAAGACTGAATGACAACCATAAATGTGAATCAACTGCAAGTTGCAGTCAATTATAAGGAAAGTTTAAGGTCATTTGAAATGCATTGATGATCATTAATTTTGTTGTTCTTATGAGGAATAAGGCTCATAGATGATCAAATTTAAAGGATTATAATTTTCCATAATTTAATTGTCCTCAGCTAATTTGTGTGTTATTTGTGATCATCAAGCTGAGTTTTGCAGCTTCAGGTTTTTCCGTTGGCCATGTGATAATACTAATACTGCCTTAGCTGCTCTTTTGCATATCATCAAATCTCCTACTGACCCTGTCAGCGTCTCAATTTCCTACTCATTTCCTGAGTGAAATGGACAATTACTGTGAATTGTGGATATATTTGTTGTCTGCAGGAAATTAAATAGAGTTTCTTCTTTCAAATCATTTGGTTATATCGATAGGTGAAAGAGCGGTGTTGTACTTCTGAATGGACATTTAAGACAAATTATGTCATAAGGTGTGAAAGCCATATTGTTTAGCCTCTTACTAAGTTTCCATTAACTTTGTAGCTTATACTCAATTGTCAACATTAAACATAATTGCGGCATCTGTTGGTGTACTAGTTGAAGTTAAAAAATAGTTTCTGAAATTCTTTAATAGTTAATTGGATATAAAATATTGAACAGATTTCTCTGATGCTAATTATACTGGAGAATATCAATTATTACTTCCTGATTCTTTATTTGAGTGTTAATCATATTTTAAATACCTTTGGCCAGAAACTTACCTGTGTCGTGTGGGTAGGTGGGGCAGGCATGGAGCCGATTGCCACACGCGATTGGCTGCGCTCCACCATTTAATGTGGGCGGGCCAATTAAGGCTCGCCCAACATTTTGTGAGCCCAGTAGTGCTCAATGCTACCTGTGTGGGCAGTGGGGGGGGGGGGGGGGATAGTCGGGGTATGCGCTCTTTTGTACATGCAAGCAAAAGAGCGCAGGAATCTCCCTGAGGCGCAGAGCTGCCACAGGGAAATTAAGTTGATCGTACAAATTTTTAATAAATGCTCTGAAGAGTTATTTAAACATGTCCCCTTATGTGTCACATGAGCTGGGACATGTTTGTGCATATCGCAAATTTTATTTAATTATTTAATTAAACTTGCAGGAAACCTCATCCCGCCTGTGGATGAGGTTTTCTGAAAAACATGAAGGCCATTTGGACTCTTCGCCTGCCCACCAACATTAAGATTGGACGTGCAATGCTGTTAATGAGCTTAATTAGTTTCTTAATGGCCTTAACATGCCTTTGACAGTTCGGCAGGTGCATAGCCACGTCTGGCACATGCCTGCTGAACAAAATATCTAAATGACGCGCAGTGACATTGGGACACACACCTGAGGTCATTGCACGTCAGTTTGCGTGTTGGCGTGTTGGGCCCGCCCCCACACGCCGACAGCAATATTCAGGCCTTTGTGTTTGTTTCAAATGCGTCTGTCTATTACCAGGTGAACAAAATGTTCTTCTTTGCTCATTGTTCCTTATTAGCTAGTACTCCCAAGATGACAGTTTATCATTTTAAATAGATTGACATTTGTGACAGGCTTTTGGCCGCATCAGTATGGGAGTGATGAAGAAACAGTTCCTTTAAACTTCAGATTGAAAGGAAAAATGTTTAATGAATTAAATTATGAGCTCTGGATTCAATTGTGACGATGCACATCTATTTGGATTAAGTCATGAGTGTTGCCCTAAGCTGGAAAGTGGGTGAAATGCTTAACGCCTGTCGCATGAAACAGCCCCATTCAATGCTACGCTCAATTTCCTTCTTCCATTTCAGTAAAGAGAATTGTGTGTGATTCACATCGGACCACTAGTTCATTATAAATTTGTTTCTTGCTACAGGGATAGACCAATTTCAATCCCTTCAGCTGTGAAATTCTTTGGAGCTTCTCCCCCTCTGCTGTTGTTGGTTCTCTAGGATGGTTAAATGGAGTTTCTGTGGGTAATACCAGTGGAGGACAAGCAGCTTTAAGGATTTTTGTGAGTCTAAATTAAAGCAGAAAAGAGGATCTGTCGGAGGAAGCATTGAGTACTATTTGCACATCATGTTGTCTGATTAATGCAGCCTGGCTGAATTATTTTCAGGGCCCCAATCTTGCGTTCTGAAGCCGGGCGTTTGCCTGACCCGAATGCACGTCAAATTGCGCAAAAAGATGTTGGGTGTGCGTCCCGACGTCACCACGCACACCTGCAATTTTGAGATCAGCAGGCGCGCGGGGGAGTTGGAGCAGCACCTGCCAAGAATTAATGGGCCAATTAAGGTCAATAAAAAGCCTATTGGCCTTGATTTTACATTGCCCATGCAATTTTTAGCTGGTTGCATGGGCAGAACAGGTGGGCGGAATTCACGTTTTGAATCATTTCCTCATCCAAGGGCCGTAAATTGGCCAACCAGCGTGAAATCGTGGTCGGGGGCCGATTGCAGTCAGGGGGCTGATTGCCTGTGTCCCATCTGCTCCTGGGTTCACCACTCGCATTTGCCCAATGAAAAACAAAATTCAGGCCCAGGTTCTTTCCCAAACAAACCAGCACATTTGTACAGTTCTGAAAATGTGCATAATTTTTTTGTAATATTTACTAATTATTTCAGGTTCCCAAGGATAATCTTTTTTAAAACAATTAAGTAACACCACATAAAAGTGTTTGCACTTGATCAAGTCCCCTTTATTAAAAGGCCAGTATGTTTTAAAGATTATACTTGATAAATTCTGAAAATTGTATTTCAGTATTGGAGAAAACATTTTTGAAATATTGGAGAACTTTTAAAAAGTTATACTAATTTCTTAGTTATTTCGTGTTCAATTTTCAAGTCACAGGCAATAGCAAAGGCATTAAAGTTGATCTCACTGCTCTAAGCGAGGGAAGGAAACAATCAGCAAAGGTTGTGGTTGCTGATATTGGTAAAATGTGACAGTCAATGTCTAAGCTCACTGATGAAGAATGCTTGCAAGAGTGAGGTGGTGGAGGAGCAGCAGCACCAAGGGAGCCTACCTTTGTACCTAAGGATTGCTGTAAGAAAGAGAGAAAAATCAAAGGTAAAATTGTGGGGCAAAATGACACATATCTCATTCCTAACTTCTTCAGGGAGTCCCTAAATATTCCATTGTATTTCCATTATATTTTCCATCATCTGAAGCTCACTGTTAAATATTCATACGAACATATGAACTAGGAAGAGGAGTGGCCACTGGGCCCTTCGAGCTTGATCCATCATTCAATAAGCTCATGGTTGACCTGATTGTAACCTCAATTCCACATTCCCACATACCCCAGATAAACTTTCACCCCTTTGCTGGGCATGAGTCTATCTATATAAAAACAAAAAAACTGTGGATGCTGGAAATCCAAAACAGAAACAGAATTACCTGGAAAAACTCAGCAGGTCTGGCAGCATCGGCGGAGCAGAAAAGAGTTGACGTTTCGAGTCCTCGAAGGGTCATGAGGACTCGAAATGTCAACTCTTTTCTTCTCCGCCGATGCTGCCAGACCTGCTGAGTTTTTCCAGGTAATTCTGTTTTTGTTATGAGTCTATCTACCTCTGCTTTAAAAATATTCAGGCTCTGGGTGGAATTTTCCACGTCTGCTGGCGTCAGGACCCATGGTGAACGTGAGCAGACAAAATGGCGGGAAGGCCAAAAATCAGCTTCATGACTGATGTGAGTCATGTAGATCAGATCCGCACTGCCCATCAATGGCAGGCCGCGTTTTTGCCATGGGATGATAGGAATTTCATTGCAATAAACCCGCATATCATTAAAAGCCCAACTGAACGGAATCATCACCCCACGTTGGATCATCTGAGCACGCCAACATGTTTCACAACAACATTTATAAGGCGTGCACATGGTGAGCTGCACTTCGAGAGGAACTCGGAGGTGAATGACCCGTAACTTTGCACAGTGCTGGCCAGGGTTGCCTATTGGGCTTTAAGGCTAAGTCGCTGAGCATTCAGGCGAGGGCACAGGCAGGTCACTTTTTCCCTGTTGGATGACAGTCCAGCACCGGGGCAAGGGCTGCTCTTCGATTGAGGTGAGTTTTGGTGGGGAGCAAGGGCAGCCCTCTGGTTGAGGTGATTTGGATCGGAGGGGGGCAAGGGCTGCAT
This sequence comes from Carcharodon carcharias, assembly GCF_017639515.1. Lineage (NCBI taxonomy): Eukaryota > Metazoa > Chordata > Chondrichthyes > Lamniformes > Lamnidae > Carcharodon > Carcharodon carcharias. The sequence continues at coordinate 131,927,222 of NC_054477.1, read as the reverse complement.
TAAGGTTGAGGCAACTTGGCATGGGGGGTGTGGGGGCAAGGGCTGCACTGCAGCTGAAGGTAGTGCACAAGCAGGTGGTGAGGGCATCCACTGCAGGTGGCTATGAAATTGACCAGGGTGCTCAATTTTTATGCCAGTGGCTCCTTTCAGGGCTGCACAGGTGACCTCCTTGGGATATCGCAAGCCTCCACCCACAAATGCATTCATGAGGTCACGGATGGAATCTTCCCGAGGGCACACAACTTTGTGTATTTTGCCCAACTCAACAGAACCAGGATGCAAGAGCGCTGGATTTGCCTAGATCTCAGGTTTTCCACAAGTGCAGGGTGCCACTGACTGCATTCATGTGGCACTCAGATCTCCATGATAACAACCAGTCAACTATGTCAACCACAAGGGCTTCCATTCGCTGAATGTGCAGCTGGTGTGCGACCACCACAAACGCATCCTGCAGATCTGTGCATGATTCCCAAGATCCATGACTCCTACATTCTCAGTCGGTCTCAGATCCCTGACGTCTTCCACAGTCTACAGAGGCTGCAGGAATGGCTCCTTGGGGACAAGGGTTATCCGCAGAGGATGTGGCTGATGATACCTGTGCAGCGAACTCAGGCTGCAGCAGAGCGAAGGTACATTGTGGCTCATGCTGCAACTTGCACCTTGGTTGAGCAAGCGATCAGGATGCCAAAAATTAGGTCCTGGTGTCTGGACCGGTCTGGTAGCACCCTGCAATATATTCCACAGAGGGTGGCACACATCGTTGTCGCCTGCTGCGCCCTTCACAAACTGGTGCTGCAATGGGGGTGAGGAGCTGGCTTAGGAGGAGATGGAAGAGCTGGAGGTCTCCTCTGATGAGGACAATGTCAACAGGGATGAGGATGAGGAGGCCCTCAAAGGTGAAGAAAACTGCGATGAGGCCATCGCATTGGCCATAGGAGGCAGATGTGCTCTGGATGTCCCCATGGCTGCTAGATTTGTGGAGGATGATGACGACATGCTGTGAGGAAATACCATAGATCCTCACATTGCATCTATGAACGTTTGACTCCTGGTTGGGTGATGGCAGTGTGCATACTCTTTGTGATAAGGCTCCTGTCGTGGGGATGCAGCGGAGACCCTAATAGTTGCTTGATTTCAGAAGGATGATGACGACATGCAGTGAGGACACTCCATAGATCTTCACAAAGCCTCTGCGAACGTCTGACTCCTGTCTGGCCAAGGGCAGCTTGCTTGCGCTCCTTGATCAGAGTCATATCATAGAGACACAGCTGTGAAATTGTGCCTGATCCTTTTTCAGCCTTCAGCTCCTGACTCTTTCAGGTGCACAATGTCACCGGTCACAGATGCTGATGAGATGTGGGGACAGCCCTATCTTAAAGGTGCTGAGAGCACACAGAGAGAATGATGGAACTCTGTGACGCCTGCCCATGACATTCTGGCAGCAATGACAAACACAATCGAGGTGCAGGCATCAGTAATGAGTCCAGTGAGGGTGAAGCTGGACCAGCATTTTGCTCTGAATGTTACACACTGCTCAGGGAAGCAGCCCTGGACTGAGTCACCTGGCTCTATTTTGTGCAGGAATTAAGGTTTCACATCTGAGTGACACAAATACTGCTCACGTCCTGGGCCAAAGTCTCCAGGGCAGCCGCCATCGTACCAGTGTTGACCTCAGTTCATTGGCAGGTCGGCACTATCCCTTCAGACTGAAGACGTATGGACTCTCCCATCATGCCTTGCAAACTATGGTGTGCAGCGGACATCCCTTCTTGACGTTCCCGAGCTTGCCTTTGCAGCTCCAGCAACTGTGACATGACCGAGATCAGAGGCTTGTCCCCTGACTCGGAATCAGCAAATTTCTGGCCTCCAGCCGTCCTCCGAGTGCCGGAAACCTGGGCACTCCCTGCCGCTGCCTGCTTGGATCAGACAGTGTGATGTGCTCACCAGATTGTGATCCTGAGGCTACTCTAGAACTAGGTCCCTCCAAGGTGTGTGTCTCTGTGCTGGTGAGGGTGTGGGTGAGCACTGTGACAGATCTTCAATGAGGTTACCTTCAGGTTCGTCTTCAGAGGTGTCTTCAGGGTTTGATTGGAGGCCCTGGGTCATGCACTCCGTCGGCTGTTTCCCAGATGTGCCTGTGAAAGCAAGGATAGATAATTAGTGTATGGCAGTGGCCTGTGAAAGAGGACACATCACTCACAGCATGGTTATCTGATGGATGTTGCACTGCTGGATCATCACCTGGTAGAGCAGCGCCAACCTCACTGTCAGCACAGGAACAGTCCAGATCATCACTGACCAGCTGGAAGACATGGTTTTCAAGGTCTGTTAGGACCTTAATGTCAGGCATTCATCCACCTGCCTGCTATGTTTCCTCCTTGTTGTGTGCCAGCTTGTCCTGCATTAATACAGATGGAGAGAGTGCAAGTGGGATGCCTGCCAGGCTAGATGATCAATGTAACTGGCATGTGTGGTTGGTGAGTGGTCCAATGGATGGGATGAGAACAATGAAGGTGTGTGTGAGAGAGTGAATGGTGATATCCTTTGAACTGGCAGTGATTGAGATGTGTGATGGGTTTGTGAGTGTGTGAGCTGAGAGTGATGAGTGATTTACCCTGGTGGAATGGAGGAGATCATTCATCCTCTTGTGATACTGGGTGTCTGTCCTCTTTTGCTGGGTATTGGCACTGACCACCACTGCCACAACCTCCCAAGTTAGATTGCTAATGTTGCTGCCCTCTTGTGGCCAGAGCGGGAGTAGAGGACATCATGGCGAGCCTCCACAGTGTCCAAAAGGTGTACGGGAGGGTCTTTTTGCCTTTTGGGGCCATATCTTCTGTGCAGCAGTCCTGGGCTGGAAGCACTGAGAGGTGTGTATGTGGCTGCACTTTAAATATGGTGGTGGCGTGATGAAGCAGCAAAGTGACAGCGTGGCAGGCGAATCAGAGCACGTCTGTCATCAAAACAGTATGTTTCCCAAGAATGCATGATTAATGAGGCAGGATTGGGATGATACGGCGTGAAAATCCGGCGGGTAAAATGCTCTTTCTCCTGCCCGCGACCTCACTTAGTGCAAATCCGGGACAATTCTGTCCTCTGCTTCCACCACCTTTTCAAGGAGAGAGTTCCAAAGACTCACGACCCTATGAGAGAAAAAAAAATTCTCCTGGTCTCTGTCTTAAATAGGTGACTGCTTACTTTTAAGCAGTGACCCTCTACTTCTAGATTCTCCCACAAGAGGAAACATCCTCTCCGCATCCACCTTGTCAAGACCGCTCAGGACCTTATATGTTTCAGTCAAGTCACCTCTTACGCTTCTAAACTCCAGCAGATACAAGCCTGGCCTATCCAACCTTTCCTCATCGGACAACCTGCCCATTCCAGGTATTAGTCCAATAAACCCTCTCTGAACTGCTTCCAATACTTTTACATGCTTCCTTAAATAAGGAGACCAATACTGTACACATTACTCTGTATGTAGTCTCACCAGCATAACCATTCTACATTTATTTAATTCTCCTTGCAATAAACAATAACATTCTATTAACTTTCCTAATTACTTGCTGTCCCTGTATAATCAACCATTTGCAATTCATGCACCCAGGACACACAGATCCCTCTGCATCTCAAGAACACTGCAATCTCTCATCATTTAGATAACATGGTTCTTCTTTATTTTTTCTGCCAAAATGGACGATTTCACAAATTTCCCACATTACATTCTATTTGCCATATCTTTGCCCACTCACTTGACCTATCTATATCCCCTTATAGCCTCCTTATGTCCTCTACACATCTTTAACTTTTTAAATTAACCATGGATGATGGATCCCCTCCTTGGAATTTTTCATTTTTGTTGGAATGTACCTATTCTGTGTATATTGAAATATCCCCTTAAATGTCTGCCACTGCATCTCTATTGGCCTGTCCTTTAACCTAATTTGCCAGTTCATTTTAGCTAACTCTGCTTTCATGCCCTCATAATTGCCCTTATTTAAGTTTAAAATACTAGTCCCACAAGTGATTTCTTGCTTTTATCATTTCCAGAAAACATTTGATAAGGTGCCACACAAAAGGTTATTGCACAAGGTAGGAGCTCACCGTATTTGGGGTAATGTATTAGCATGGATTGTGGATTGGTTAACACACAGAAGACAAAGAGTCAGGATTAATGGGTCTTTTTTAGGTTGGAAAGATGTAACAAGTGGTGCCACAAGGATCAGTCCTAGGGCCTCAATTATTTACTATATTAATGACTTGGAGGAGGGGCAGAATGTAATCTATCCAAATTTGCTGACAGTACAAAAATAGTTGGGAAGGTATGTTGTGATGAGGACATAAGGAATCTGTATGGAGATATGGATAGGTTGAGTGAGTGGGAAAAAACTTGGCAGATGGAGTTTAATATAAGAAAATGTGAGGTCATGCACTTTGGTAGGAAGAATGAAAAGGAAGACTATTATTTAAATGGGTGGAGACTCCAAAAAAGTACAGCACAGAGGGATCTGGGTGTTCTTGTGCATGAAACACAAAAAGTTAGCATGCAGGTGCAGCAAGTAATTAAGAAGGCAAATGGAATTTTGGCCTGTATTGCTAGGGGGTTGGAGTTTAAAAATAGGGAAGTCTTCTTACAACTGCACAGGGTGTTGGTGAGACTGCACCTGGAGTACTGTGTTCATTTTTGGTCCCCGTATTTTAAAAAAGGATTGGAGGCTGTCTAAAGGGATTCACTAGGTTGATTCCTGGGCTGAAGGGGTTGTCTTATCAAGAACGAATAAGCAGGTTAGGCCTTTATTCATTTGAGTTTAGAAAAATGAGGAGTGATCTTATTGAAACGTACAAGATTCTGAGAGGGCTTGACAGGGTAGATGTTGAGAAGATGTTTCCACTAGTGGGGTATCTCAAACTAGGGGACGTAGCTATAGAATAAGGGGACACTCATTTAAAACTGAGATGCAAAGGAATTTCTTCTCTCAGAGGGTAGTGAATGTCTACCCTAAAGAGTTGTGGAGGCTAGATCACTGAAAGTATTTAAAGAGGAGGTAGCTAGATTTTTGAAATATCAAGGAGTTCAGGGCTGTGATTAGCTGGCACGAAAGAGGAGTTGAGGCCTGGAGTAGATCAGCCATGATCTTATTGAATGGTGAGACAGGCTTGAGGGGCTGAATAGCCCACTCCTGCTCCTATTTATGTTCTCATGTTCTAATTCTCCACCCAAACCACTTCTACATCCTGGTTTCCTGAACCTAGGTCATCCCTCTCTATTGTGCTAATACCATCATTAATTAGCAGAGCCATTTCTCCTACTTTTTCAAGCTTCTTGTTCTTTCTAAATGTCGTGTTCTTCAATATTCAGATCCCAGTTTATGTCATTCTGTAGTCATGTCTCTGTGTTAGCTATCAGATCATACTTATTTAATTCTATTTGTGCTTATCAGTTCATCTGTTTTGTTTTGAACGCCACCTGCATTCTTTTATCCGTTTTGTAACCTTCTAGCCTTATCTGCTGATTTACTCTGAGATTTGTACTTTCTGTCCCTTCCTCTCATGGTCTGTTTACCATTTCCAATATTAATATATTTCTCTCTTTCCTTGTTTCTACTCTTTGATTTACAACACCTTCCCAAATTTGATCCCTTGCCCCCACTATTTAGTTTAAAACCCACTCTACCTCCCTAGCTATGTGGCTCACTAGAACACCAGTACCAGTATGATTCAGGTGTAAACCATCCCAACTGTGCAGCCCCCGCTTGCCCCAGCACTGGTGCTGGTGCCCCATGAATGGGAACCCACTTCTCCTACACCAGTCTTTGAACCATGCATTCCAACCATCCATCCATCCGTCCATTTTCACACTGCTTCTCCTGGTGAGGGTCTCGGTGGCAGTAAGCTAAGCAGGGCCGACCAGGCTTCCTTTTCCTCAGCCACAGATTCCAGCTCCTCCTGGGGGATTCCCAGGCATTACCAGGCCAACCATAAGATATAATCCCTCCAACGTATCCTGGGTCAGCCTCGAGGTCTCCACCCAATGGGCCATGCCTGGTCCAGCTCCAGTGGGAGCTTACCAAGGGGCATCCTTATCAAATGTCTGAACCACCTCAACTGACCCTTCTCGATCCAGAGGAGCAGCAACTCTACTACGAGGCTCTCCCAGATTGCCAAACTCCTCACCTTGTCCCGGAGAGCACGCCCAGCAAACCTGCAGAGAAACCTCAGTTCTGCCACTTGTACCCGCAACCTTATCCTTTCAGTCATTACCCACAGTTAATGGCCAAAGGTGAGGATGGAGATGTAGATTGACCGGTAAACCGAGAACGTCGTCCTAAAACTCAGCTCCCACTTCACCAGCAAAGACCAATATAGTGCCCACAGAACTACAGCCACCGCACTGATCCACTGGTCAATCTCACACTCCTCCGCCATCATTAGCGAACAGGATCCCAAGATACTTGAATTTCTCCACCGAGGGAAGCTGTTCCCCCCTCACATGAAGAGAGCAGCACACTCTTTCCCAGGAGAGAAACATGACCTCAGATTTGGAGGTGCTGATCCTCATTCCAACCATGTCACACTTGGCAGCAAAATGTTCAAGTGCGCGCTGGGGATCACAGTCGGATGAGGCAAGAAGTGCAACATTATCTGCAAACAGCAGAGATGCCAGCATCAAGCCCCCAAACTGGATACTCTTCATACCTTGGCTGTGCCTTGATATCCAGTCCATGAAAATCACAGACAGGAATGGAGACAAGATGCACCCTAGGTGGAGTCCAGCGCCCACCTTGAATGAATTCAACTTAATACCAAGAATGCAGACACAACTCTCGCTCCATGAATAGAGGGGACTGATAGCACGCCGAAGTAGCACTGGCAAATCATATTCTTGCAGCACATCCCACAAAATATCCTGAGGAATGCGGCCGTATGCCTTCTCCAGCGCTACAAAACAGAAGTAGACTGGATTAGCCAACTTCCACAAACCCTCAAATATCTGTCAGAGGGAAAAGAGCTGGTCCATTGTTCCACAGTCAGGGCGGAATTGTTCCTCCTGAATCTGAGGTTTGACTAATGGACAAAGTCTCCTCTCCAGCACTCTGAAATAGGCTTTCCTGGGGAGGCTGATCCTCTTTAATTGGAACACACCCTCTGGTCTCCTTTCTTAAAGATGGCGACCACCAGCACAGTTTGCCAATCCAGTGGTACTGTCCCCGCTTTGCTGCAACATTGAAGAGGCACATTAACCACGACGCCCCAACATTGACCAGCGCCTTCAACATCTTCGGATGAATCTTGTCCACCCGTGCTGCTGTACCACAACAGAGGCCTTAGACCACTGCAACAACCTCAGCAATAGCGATAGATCCGATCTCTCCGGAGGGGTCTGGCGCTGCCTCCAGTAAGGAGGGCACCAGATTGAGGAGTTCCTCAAAGTGTTCCTACCACCTCTTGCTGATCTCCCCAGTTGTGGTCAGTGTTTCCCCACCCTTGCTGAGAACAGCTTAGGCGACAATCTGCCGATCCCTCCTAAGGCGCCATATGGTTTTCCAGAACAACATTGATGCTGTCAAATAGTCAGTCTCCATGGCCACTCCAAACTCTCCCAAGCCTGAGCTTTCGTTTCAGCGACCACTGCCACCTTAGCCCTCCTGGCCTGCCGGTACCTCTCAACCGAATCAGGAGACCTATCCGCACACATTGCCCGGAAGGCCTCCTTCTTCGAATGGACAGCCGTCTTCACCACTGATGTCCACCAGCGGGTCCCAGGGTGTCGCCACGACAGCCACCTTCAAGCCACAGCATTTCACAGCTGCCTCAACGATTGAGGCCTTGAACATGGTCCATTTGGACTCAATGTCCTTGACCTCACCCAGAATACAAGATAAGTTCTTCCAGAGGTGAGAGTTGAAATCATTTCACACAGAAACGTTCACCAGACATTCCCAGGTGACCCTCACAGCATGTTTGGGCCTCCCATGACTGTCCAACCCATGTCTTGCGCGCCAAATCCAACTCACCACCAAGTGGTGCCCCTCTCTTCACCCGACTTTCCAGAACATACAACCTTATGTCCAATGACACAACTATAAAGCTGATCATCGACCTTTAACCCAAGGTGCTCTGGTACTAGATACACTTATAAGCATCCTTGAGTTCGAACATGGTGTTCATTATGGACAATCCATGACGAGCGCAGAAGTCCAGTAACTTCTCACCACTTGGGTTCAGATCAGGGAGGCTATTCCTCCCAATCACCCCTCTCCAGGTATTCTCATTGTTCCCCACATGAGTGCTGAAGTCCCCCAGTAAGACTATAGAGTCGGTAGGTGGCATCCTATCAAGCACCAATCCCACCGTCTCAAAGAAAGCTGAGTACTCCGAGCTGCTGTTTGGTTCATAAGTGCAAACAACAGTCAAGGTTTTCCTCTCTAAGACCCAAAGCATCATTGAAGTGACCCTCTCATCCACTGGGACAAATTCCAACTGTGTGGCGCCCAGCTGGGGGCTTGTGAATATCCCCACACCCACCCAAGCCCTCTCTCGGGGGTCTACACCAGAGTAGGAGCGAAACCACCTCGATTGAGAAGTTTGGTTCCAGAGCCAATGCTATGTGTGGAAGTGAAGCCAACTATATCTAGCAGTTCCCTCTGCACCTCCACCACCAGCTCTGGCTCCTTCCCCACCAGTGAGGTAACATTCCACGACCCAAGAGCCAGCATGCGTTGCCTAGGTCTAGTCCATCTTGATCTGTCCCGCTCTCACTCACTGCAATCGCATCGCACCCGACCACCACCCTTCACCTTGTGGGGTGTGGGCCCACAAGGTGGCTCCACAAAGCCATTTCGGGCTAAGCCAATGGTCTCCCTGTACTTCCAATTTCCATCCCTCTATCACCTTTACATGATCCATCTCCGACACTTCACTTCCCTTCCTTGACCTCTCTGTCTCCATTTCTGGTGATAGACTGTCCACCAATATTCATTACAAGCCCACCGACTCCCACAGCTACATCAACTACAGCTCCTCCCACCCCGCTTCCTGTAAGGACTCCATCCCATTATCTCAGTTACTTCGCCTCCATCGCATCTGTTCTGATGTTGCCACTTTCTAAAACAACACTTCTCACATGTCTTCCTTCTCCCTTAGCTGAGGCTCCCCCCACCACGATGGTTGACAGGGCCTTCAGCCATGTCCGACCCCTCCCCTGTGCCTCTGCCCTCACACCTTCCCCTCCCCCACAGAACCATGATAGAGTCCCCCTTGTCCTTACTTATCACCCCACCAGCTTCCGCATTCAAAGGATCATCCTTCGCCATTTCTGCCAACTCCAGCATGATGCCACCACCAAACACACCTTCCCCTCACAACACCCCCCCGCCAACACCACGTCAACATTCCTTAGGGACCGTTCCCTTTGGGTCATGCTAATCCACTTCTCTATCACCCCAATCCACTTCTTCATCACCCCCAACACCTCATCCCTTACCCACAGCACCTTCCCATGCAATCACAGAAGGTGCAACATTTGCCCCTTTACCTCCTCCCTCCTCACTGTCCAAGGGCCAGACAACATCTGGTCCTTCAACACAGCTTTCTTTTAAGAGGGATAATCTGCCTTTAAGAACAAAAGGCTGACTGTACCACATGTTACCAGCACAATGCGGCTCAGATCTCCTCTTAGTGCAGATACAGCCAGCAGCATGGGAGCCACTCGGTACCATGCTACAATCATGGAAATGAGCTTGCAGCACCAAATTTGCATGCTGCCCTCCTCCACCAGAGCCAGCATGTGCAGGTCTTGAATCATTAACCCCAGGCCAGAGTAAGGGCGCAAATCAATTTTTCTCACAGCATATTTAATAGTTTTTGTTTCTCTGAATATCCTTTTACTTCAGGCAATTGTATCAAAATACAGCAACAGCTAGGTTGAATCAATTCAAGAAAATTTTTTTATTGCACATTTAGCTTTATTTTCCTCTACAGGATTAATGGCTTTGACGGTCTTATCGTATATCTCTCAACTAATTCAGCAAAAAAACTCTATCAGAGATTTGGGAATGGCTTAGGATTTTATCCATGTTTGTTGCCCTTTCGGGGGAGAGAAAGAACTTACACCCTGGTCAAAAGCATGTTTGTATCAACAAGATGATTTTAAAAAGAATTATGAAAATATGTCATCCAATTCATCTCAGGGTCAGCAGTTACTGATGCTGTTCGACTTTCAGGACAACACTATAGGCTTAGTAGGCGATGTAATGCACTAAATTGCACATCATCAGAGGTACAAAATGAAATGCTCAACCTTGCAGTGTGAAAATCAATTTAAACTGATTGATTAAGTCTAAATGGCTGGAATAGTGACCATTTCAACTGACACCCAGTACAATAAAAAATCCAAATAATAATGGCTTGAATTTCATGCTCCCCACCAGTGGGTTTGTAAAGCAATTATTGGCCACTTAAGGGCTGTTTCCCATCCAGCCTCAATTTATAGGCTGGTGGGAGGGTTTTCCTGGCAAGGGGGAAGCCCGAGATAGAAAGGGCTTAGATCTGGATGGGAAGCTGGGGGGTGTTGCCTCTATCAGAAGGCCCCATCTGACTGCTGGCACCCCCCACCCTTAAGATCCAATGGGGCACTGGAACTCCCTCCCCCACCCCTGGCCTTTCCCCCAACATCCCGGTCACTCCCCCAAGCGCCTATTAGGCACTCCCTACCCTCCCCACCCTGGGACCCCTTTAGCTTACCTTGCCCTGCGACCCTGGGACTTAGGCTCAGGCATGTTGATGCACTTCCTCTTCTGTCACTGCAGCTCTTGTCACTGCAGGGATTGAAGAGCTGCAGTCAATCAGATTGCCCAGCAACTCTATAAGGCAGGACTTCCTCCCAAGTGAGGCGCAGAAGTCCCATCTGCAGCCAATTGACGCTCATTCGACCATGAAATGCCTGCGGGGCACTCGGAGCTGGTGGGGATGGGTTCCCTGCCGAATCTTCAGCTGGCAGGAAGGGAGACCCTGCCTTCTGAAATACTCAAGCCAATGTGTCTACCATTATCATTTCAAAACTGTTTATCAGACCATTCAGCTTCTTAGTTCCTCATGCTGTGTTTGACAAGCTCAAATATAGAGAACCAAAGCTGAATAAGCAGGTTTTACTTGTTCACTACATAACTACATACTGCAAAGGCCCTGAAAACATGCATGCAACAGTATTGAAGACTTGTGCTCCAGGAGTGGTGAGCCCCTGTTCCAGTTATTCCAATACAACTGCAGTACTGCATTTACCAGGCAACATGACAAATTGCCCTGATATGCCCTGTCCACAAAAAACATAACAAATCCAACCTGGTCAATTGTTACCCCATTAGCCTACTCTTGATCATCAGCCAAGTGATGGTAGGGGACATCGAGAGTGCCATCAAGAGGTACCTACTCAGCAACAACCTGCTCACTGATGTTCATTTTGAGTTCCTCCAGGGCTACTCAGTTGCTGACCTCACTACAGCCTTGGCCTAAACATGGACAAAGAACTGAGCTCAAGAGGTGAGACGAGAGTGACTGCCCTTGATATCAAGGCAGCATTTGACCAAGTGTGGCATCAAAGAACTGTAGAAAAACCTGGAGTCAATGGGAATCAGGGGTAAACTCTGCACTGATTGGAGCCATACCATGCACAAAGGAAGGTGGTTGTGGTTGCTGGAGGTCAATCATTTTAGTCCCAGGGCATTGCTGCAGGAATTCCTTTGGGTAGTGTCCTAGACCCAACCATCTTCAGCTGCTTCATCAATGACCTTCCCTCCATCATAAAGTAATTAGTGGGGATGTTCACTGATGATTGAACAATGTTCAGCACCATTTGCAACTCCTCAGATACTGAAGCAGCCCATGTCCATATGCAGCAAGACTTGGACAACATTCAGGCTTGGGCTGATAAATGGCAAGTAACATTTGTGCCACAGAAGTGCCAGGCAATGATCGTCTCCAACAAAAGAGAATTAACCATCTCTTCTTGACAATGAATGGCATTACCATCATGGAATCCCCCATTATCAATATCCTGGGGGTTACTATTGACCAGAAATTGAACTGGCCATATAAATTCTATGGCTACAAGGGCAGGCCAGAGGCTAGGAATCCTATGGCAAGTAACTCACCTCCTGATTCCCCAAAGCCTGTCCACCATCTACAAGGCACAGTCAGGAATGTGATGGAATATGCTCCCTTTTCCTGAATGAGTGCAGCTCCAACAACACTCAAGAAGCTCAACACCATCCAGGGCAAAGCAGCCCACTTGATTGGCACCCAATCCACCATCTTAAATATTCACTCCCTCCACCACTGATGAACAGTGGCAGCAGTGTGTACCATCTACAAGATGCACTCCAGGAACTCACCAAAGCTCCTTCAACAACGCCTTCCAAGTATGTGATCTCTACCAACTAAAAGGGCAAGGGCAGCAGATGCATGGGAATACCACCACCTGCAAATTCCCCTCCAAGCCACTCATTATCATGGCCTGAAATTATATCGCCATTCCTGGGTCAAAATCCAAGAACTCCTTTCCGAACAGCACTGTGGGTGCACCTACACCACATGGACTACAGCAGTTCAAGAAGGCGGCTTACCACCACATTCTCAAAGGCAGTTAGGAATGGGCAATAATGGGCGAGGTGGTGGCATAATGGTATTGTCACTGTACCCAGGGCATTCTGGGGTCTTGTGTTTGAATCCCACCACAGCAGATGGTGAAATTTGAATTCAATAAAAATCTGGAAGTAAAAGTCTACTGATGACTACAAAACCATTGCCAAATTTCATAAAGACCCACCTGGCTCACTAACACTCTTTGGGGAAGCAAATCTGCCGTCCTTACCTGGTCTGGCCTACATACGAGTCCAGACCCACAGCAATGTGATTGACTTGTAAATGCCCTCTGAACAAGGATAATTAGAGATGGGCAATAAATGTTGGCCTAGCCTGCGACACATCCCATGAACAAATGATTTTTTAAAAATCTAATTTTTATCCTCCCAAACCCACAAGCACTACCATCTAGAAGGATAACAGACACATGGGAACACCACCGCCTGGAATTTCATCTTCAAGCCACTCACCATTCTGACTTGGAAATATATCACAGTCCCTTCACTGTCGCTGGGTCAAAATCCTGGAACTCCCTCCCTAACAGCACTGTGGATATATCTGCACCACAGGGACTCCAGCAGTTCAAGAAGGCAGCTCACCACCACCTTCTCCAGGGCAATTAGAGATGGGCAATAAATGCTGGCCTAGCCAGCGACTCCCTCATCCCATGAAAGAATAAATAAAAGTATTATACGACATATGAATTTCATTAGATTTTAATGAAAAATTTTAAGAATAATTATCCAGTTCACAAAATAAATAACAAAATAGAAATACAATCTATCACACAAGCGCCCAAATTATTTAGAAATGAGTTCACATGCAATGAACAGATTAAAAGTGTTGCAGAAATTTTGTGCCATTTCAGCTTACTGAAAAGATGTCATTGAATGGTTGAAGGTGACAGGACAGCTTACAATGACTGTAGTAGCTTTTGCATATTACTGTGTTTTTATTAAGCTTTTTCAAACAGATTTTCCTGTGTGTTCTGAAGTAGATTTTCTTGATATTCCTGGCTAATAAAAAAAGAAAATTGGTCAAAGCATTCACTAAGCTGATGGTAAAATAGCACCTAGAACTTAAATCCTGCTGCAAACATTTTATATAATAACTGTAAAATAGAAACATTAAAAATTATACTAACTGTCTCTCCAGGTTGCCCAGTATGCTAACATTAATTGTATAATACATCTGCTTGATTTGATGAATTTCTTAATGTTCCTTTTCTAACATTTTCGCACCATCTTGGCAAAGAGGAGATAAAATGATGCAAGCTATGATTATTCCTATATGTGTAACTTAATGCACTATTTAAACTATATTATTTACCCATTTCAAAAGAAACAACTAATATATTACAAAATCTTTCTTTCAAAAAGCTTCTAATATCTTAGCAAAATAAACCTAGGAAGAATGCAAGTTTAACCTTCTTGGCATCATGTAGTGATGGAGAGGCATCATAAGCCACCTTTTCGATGGATAGCCAAGCAATAAGTAAAATTATGAATTGTAAAACAACCTTCATGAATATTGTAAAGAATATAAGCTTTATAAAGCAATTAGGACCTGAAACTCTGATATATTTTGAAAATGAAGAAATTCTTATAGAGAAATCAATAACCTCCATAACATTTTTCAATATGACAGTTTTGTCATAAATTCCAATTAGGAACACAGTTAAATGCCAAATAGCAGTAACTGGTGTTATTACCTTCTTATATGTGTTTATTATCTCTGTCATGTTAAAACATACTGAAAAGAAAACTTGAGTTTAAATTTTCAAAGAAGTTAATGCCAACTTGGGGGGTGGAGTGTGAGAGGTTGGTCAGAATGTTTTAACAAGAAGGATTCTGCATTAAATGCCAAAGCTGTTAAGAACAAAAAACATCTTTTTACTGAAAATGGGGCAGAAGCCCAGAGCTGCTCCAATTTGAATTAACCTCTTGATTTAGCCCCCCACAATAAGTGTGGTTTGACAGGTGATATTTACATCCCATGAGAAATTAAAAACAAATATTTTTGACATCTGATTTGCATAACAGATAGCATGATTCTGAAAGGGCAACGATTGGAGAATACCTTGAAGATTATACAGATATGTTGTAATACGAAGCAGCATTTATTTCTGTCACACCACCACATGAGAATAAATTAATGTCAGTGGATGGTATCGTATTTACTGTCTGATAATGTTATTGTTTTCATATTTTTTCTTCAAGTAGATGAAGGGCAGAATTTTACGCCTCAGAGGTGGGTGGATAACCTGAATGGACGTGAAATAGCGCGGGATGGCGTTCCGACATCATCCTGCATGCCAGCAATCTTTCAGTCGGTGGGCGCACGCAAGTGTTGGAGCCGTGCCTGCAAACAAATAAAAGGCCACTTGAGGCCATTAAAAACCCAATAGTACTCGATTTTACATTGCCCACATGACTTCACGCTCATTGCACAGGCAAAACAGCCAGGCGGACAGCCCACTTTTAACGAAATCTCACCCTGGGGTGGGATAAAAAGGGTGTGCAGCATTGCCATTGTGAGTAATGAGGAGTTTAGGAGATAGTTTGCTTCTGGGTGCTTATTTGATCTTAACAGCTTTATCTCAGTTCTGAGCTTCATTCTTAGCATTTCCAGGATTCATTTCAGGAATCACTGGTGTCTCCAAGACCCCCAGAGAATTTTGACCGTGTGGACCCTTCCAGGTACCAGATAGCCTGCTGGTAATAGGAATTGTGCTCTCCGTTGGTGGCACCTCCTCTGAGGAGGAAGAAAGGGGCAAAAGGGATGGGAGGCCACGTGTCTCTGTGCAGCTTCTAGGGCAGCAGCCTGTGGGAGGAGAGGTGCGGGCACAAGGGGCACAGGACCAGCAGGTAGTCCAAGGCATAAGGGGCCGCAGATGACACCACTATCCTGCTACCAGGGTTTATAGGCAGCGATGCAGCTCCCTCCACATGCCCAACGTGCAATGGTGAAGGAGGTTCCGCCTCTCCATGGAGCTTGTGACCTTCATTTGTCAGTTGATTGGGCCTAAGATCACCTCTAACTGTACGGCTGGACACCCCATACCTGTGGCTCTGAAGGACACAATGGCCCTCAACTTCTATGCCTCTGGCTCTTTCCAGGGGTAAGTGGAGGTCTTTGTGGGTGTCCCAAACAGCTGTCCACAGTTGCCTCAAGCTAATGACTGATGCTCTGTTCAGGCGGGTAATGATATTTATTTATTTTCGAATGGATGAGGCTAGCCAGGCTGAGCGAGCCAGAGGGTTTTCAGCGATTGTTGGGTCCCCCCTCATCCAGGGTACAATCAACTAGACACATGGCCAGGGGGTCAGCTGAGTGCCTTTGTCAACAGGAAGGGCTTCCACTCGATGAACGACCAGATAGTTTGTGACCACAAGACACAGATTCTTCAAGTTTGTGCAAGGTACCTTGGCAGCTCCCATGATGCTTACATCCTCAGATACTCACAGGTGCTCCAGCTCAACTGGATGGTTGGCTGCTGGGATGTCAAGGGCTATCCATTGAAAAAGTGACTTATGACGCCTCTCCATCACCCAAGAACAGAGGCAGAGCAACATTCTAATAGGAGTCATGTCTCCAGAAGGGCAGTGATAGAGAGGATCATCAGTCTTCTGATGATTCATTTCCAATGTCTGGACCATTTAGGGGGAGAACTACAGTACCTCCCAAAGTGGGTGTCACTGATAGTGGTTGCATGCTGCACTCTTCACATTCTGGTCCTGGCAAGGCAGGGGACCCACGGAAGGAAGAGGATCTTGAGGCAGCTCCACAGGCCACAGGGGATGAATCCACTAGTGAGTCAGAATAGCATAGAGATAGATCCCTTGAGGTCCACACCAAGACCCTCAACATATATGGTGGCAGCAAACCATATGAAACCACTACAGGACTCCCATTAGATTGGAAGTTGGCAAATGTCACATCAATTTTCAAGAAAGGTGGGAGGGAGAAAACTGAACAGTGGCCAGTTAGCCTAACATCAGTTGTTTGGAAAATAAGGAAGTCTTAGCAATGCACTTAGAAAAGCATACTGTGATTAGAACAAGTCAACATGATTTTACTAAACAGGGAAATCCTGTTTGACAAATTTATTAGTTTTTTGAGAATATAACCAGTAGGGTAAATGAAGGGGAACCAGCAGATGTTGTAGATCTGGATTTCCAAAAGGCATTCATTAAGGTGCCATACAAAAGGTTAATAAGAAGATAAGGCCCATGAAATCGTGACTAATATTTTATCATGGATAAAGGATTAGCTAACAGATAGAAAGCAGTGAGTGCGCATAAGTGAGACGTTTTCAAGTTGGCAGGCAATGAGTAGTGGAGTACCGCAAAGATCATTGCTGGGGCCTCAGCCATTTACATATTAATGACTTAAAGAGACAGAGAGTAATGTATCAAAATTTGTTAATGATACCAAACTAGGTGGGAAGGTGAGCTGTGGGAGAACACAGAGAGGCTGCAAAGAGATATAGGCAGGTTAATTGAGTGAGCATCAAGATGGGAGATGGAATATAATGTAGGGAAGTGTGAAGTTATTTACTTTGGTTGTAAGAATAGAAAAGCAAAATGTTTTAAAAGGTGTGAAACTTGCAAGTGTTGATGTCCAAAGGGACCTGGGTGTGCTCGTGCAAGGAATGCAGAAAGTTAGCATGCAGGTGCAGCTAACAATTAGGAAGGTAAATGGCATGTTGGCCTTTATTGCAAGGGGATTGGAGCTCAAGAACAAAGAAGCCTTGCTGCAATAATACATGGTTTTGGTGACACCACATCTGTGTGCAGTTTTGGTCTCATTTAAGAAAGGATATACTTTCATTGGAAGCAGTACAGTGAAATCTCATTAAATTGGTCCCTGGGATGAGGGGGTTGCCCTACGATGAGAGGCTGAGTAAATTGGGCTTATATTATCTGGAGTTTAGAAGAATGAGAGCTGATCTCATTGACACCTACAAAATCCTGAAGGAATGAGAGATTGTTTCCACTGGTGAGGGAGTCTAAGACACAGGGGAACCATGTCAGGATATGGGGCTGATCATTTAGGACGAAGATAAATGACTTTATGCAAAGAGTTGTGACTTTTCTCTACCCCAGAGGATTGTGGATGCTCTTTAATTACATTTAAGGTTAGGATAGACAGATTTTTGGTCTCCCAGGAAATTAAGGGATATGGGGAGCGGGCAGGGAAATGGAGTTGAAGTCCAAGATCAGCCATGATCATATTTAATGGCTTGATGGAGCACATGGCCTGCTCCTGCTCCTATATCTTGTGTTCTTGTAGGTGAGTAGTCAATGCAGCCTCCTACTTTTCAATTTGAAAACAGCTTTGACCATTCCAGAAGCAACAATAATAATTTGCTACCACTTGTTTACAGAGGATATAATCCTAAGCCTTGTGACAACACATTTCTATAATTATTGAAAAATTTATGACACCACTAGAATTAACACTGTTCCCCTTTGTCACAAACAATAAAAGTACAACTGAACTGCAAGCACTGCGACTCAGCTGGCCATATTCCTCTGTTCAATCAGACCAGCTCAGTGTATTCATGCTAAGCTCTGTTCTGGTCTAGGCAGCAATCCCAGAAAAATATTTTTTTTAAATTTTGTTTCTATAGAGATAACTTGAACAATCATGTAATTTAATGTTGGCCAATGACAGCTCGCATACAATCCCTATAGGGCTTAATCTACCATTCATATTTCTTTTCTTTCCGCCAGTTACTGAAGTTTGTCAATTCAACTTAGAATTGTAACTGGTATCTTAAAATACAAGATGCAAGCTGAGCAGGACACTCTTGAGGTCTAGACTTTACGCTCACCCACTAGCGACTTTGAAGGTGGCGGGGGGGGAGCACATAAAATCCAGCACGTGACCATCCTGCCACCAACCCACCCACTGTCTGAAATGTTACAAGGGGCAGGGAAGCCATTGGGCAGCCAGCACATCCTTGGGCCTATTGAGGCACTTAAATGGCCAATTAATAGCCAATTAAGAGCCTCATCCCACCACCGATAGTATTTTACCCATGACAGGGGGAGGCCCATGCCATGTGGAAAGCTCAGCAGCTTTAGTTGCATGGGCTGGTGTCAGGCAAGGGGTGAGGAGAACAACCTTTATGGGTCTCCTGGGCCCATCAAAGGCAGACTCCTTAACAAATTTACTTCCTTTTAATCCCCCCCTAGCTTCTTGAGCCTGACCACCCTCACCCATCTTGTCCCCCTTGCTAAGACCCCACAACCTTAGACTTACCTGGGCTCCACAACGCAGTGTGGCTGCATGTAGTCTCAGCATTGGCCACTGCTCCCAGCTGGTGCTATTGGGCCTACTGAGCTGCCAGCCATCTGACTGGGTCCCAGAATTATGTTGCTGCAGGGCAGCAGTCAGGAATCTGAGCAGGCTCCCCACCATCGCAGCCCCAAACCCCTATTCCCAGCTGGGGATGGGGTGCGGGGACTATGGGACCCTGTCAAATCCATTTTATTGAAATAAAGTTACAATTAGTGAAAGATACAAGGTAGTGATTTTCCAACACTCCGGTTTCACCATGGGAGAGGATTTGAAGTGGGGCTTCAGCTTTTGTGACCCTAGCCCATTTTCCTTGTTTGGAGATTATTACATCTTCTGTAGAGATGAAACTTGCCAGTTCCAGTGAGGAAAACCCAGCAGTACTACAATAGAACACTTGCTACAGCACAAGAAGTGGGAGAAACACCTAATTCCTCTTTCTCTGGCATCAGCATCCTTCTTGCGCCTACTCTAGCAAGTACCATTTGGCCAGGGGCTGCAGCCGAACTGCTGACACAGGCAAAAGCAACTTTTGACCTGAAGTAACCTGAGCTCAGTTATTGGCCTGAGCAACTTTTGAAACCTGTGTCCAGTCACTGGGCTGAACTGGCTAGAATCAGTTTTGAAGTAGCTGAGTGTCTTGAAGACAAAGGAAATATGATGAGTCCTTATTTAGAAAAAGGAGGAACGAGGTGATACTGCAAGTCTTGGAACAGAGCCAATAAGAATATGCCACAGATCAGGCAAGCAGGCCTAAACCAACGGGAAAGAGACAGCACAGCTTGGAGAGATAAGATTCAGCATAAGACTGAAAGGATTTCAGGCGTGGTGCAGTGAAACTCCGGAGACCAACAATCGCAGAAGCAGAAGAACCTACGTCAGCAACGTAGAGAGGCAAGAGAGAGAGAACGGAATGCCTGGCCAGCGTCAGCTATTCTTTTTGGGTATCAGCTTTTACATTGTGACCATTCAGGGACTGTCAGAGAAACCTAGTGTGTGTGCGTTTAGATCCTAGTTTTGGGTATAAAACTGTAGAACCTGCTGTAAACTGCATGTCTATATTTAACCAGATGTATAAGCTATATGTCGATGATCTAATGATGTGAATAAAGCGAATTTAGAGTTAAGAGAGAATTGACTCTTCTCCTCTGTACTAAGCCAACAACCATTACCGGTGAACCTCCAGCAACAACCGCCACCTCTCTTTAACTTTACCTATGAGTGGCCATACTATGCCAGAAAGGCTGGAAAATTGTCCATCTTCCCAAGACTGTGTTTACTCGTAGCCTTTAAACGCAATAGGATGGTCAAGAGGTAGGCAGTCAAGATCCTTGCTGGAGGTGGGTTGGAAAATGTGCAGTTTTATTTGCAGAGTCAGAAATCTGATGGGAAGTCTCCATGTCACATTGTTCCTCCTCCACTAACACTATTTTGGGTGATATAGTTGTGGAAAATCTAGTTCAAAACATGGTACATGTTTTGGATAAGATTGAAGGCAGTTTACGCAAGCACAATGCACACACAAACGTGCATCTGACGCAAACATGCACACACAATTCTGTGCACACACTCCCCCACAGCTTTGTTCATGGTAAGTCAGAACATGCAGTCCCTCCCTTACATGTACCTGTTGTTTTTATGTTGCAGTTTCTCTTTGTCTTTCCTCTCCTTTCTCTCCTTTCCCTTCTCTTCTGTCCTCTGTGCCTTTTTCTCACTTTCTGTTTTATTTTCCTGCCTTTTCTCTTATTTTTCTTTCTCTGTTCCCATCATCTTCTGCTTCATGCTAACAGAGATAGGCAAGTAAGCAGCCTGAAACTACAGAAAGAAAGTTTCTTCAGGCAGAGTTTTTCTTGCCTCTAATATATGTACTCACTAGCTGCCTTTAAATGATGTTAGCCACACCCGATATTCACCTCCCCACATTAGGCATGCAGTCAATCAGTAGTCTGGGTAGGAACTGGCAGCACATATGCATGATTATAATCCCTTAATAACATAAGGACAAAAGATATATGAGCAGGAATAGGCCATAGGGGTCCTCCTCACAGCTTGCTTTCACGCCTACCTTGGTATCATCAGCAAATTTGTCTACGTTACACTCAGTACCTTCATCTGGTCATCAATATAGATTGTAAATAGTTGAGATCTCAACACTGATCCCCATGGCATGTCATGGGTTACATTTTGCTGACTTAAAAATGGCCCATTTATCCCGATTTTCTGTTTTGCTAGTTAGCCAATCCTCGATCCAAGCTCATACGTTAGTCCCAACATCATGAGCTCTTACCTTCTGCTCATGCTCTCTTTTTCCGTTTTATCTGACTAAACTAATAGAAATATTATGTGCTGCCAGAGTTGGCATCAACAGTACATGCTCTGTGCACCCCAAAATCTGTGTGTACATGTCTTTGTGCAATCTAGTATCTAGGCCACATCTCTTCATAACTGTCTTTTTAACTTCATATCTCTTCTCACTCTCTCCCTTAGCTGAATACACTTTCTGAAGAATACAAGCGAAAGCCACAACAGGCATTATAATCAGAACTTGTTCTGCCTCTCGCATGTACACGACAAAGCACAAGAACTCAAGAGATAGGTGCGCGAGTAGACCATACGGCCCATCAAGCCTGCATGTAGTATAAGGGTCTGCCACAAATAGAGTTAAAGTGGAACTGAGTACAGTACTAGCCATGCAGTGATGTCAGAACTCACATGACCGAGACCCAGGGTCAGTGTGGTGTTGAGCAGAGACATGTATAGGCCTAAACATGGAGACAGCTCCTACCTTGCACCCTTTACTGTACATGTGTAAATAGTTCTAGTAGTAAATAAAGACTTACAGTTAACCTGCAGAAGACTATAGAGACTTATTTAAGACATATTGACCTGTACCAACACCCTCCCAACATGGTGTATAATCAGAATTTGTTCTGTCTCTCACAGGCACACAACAAAGCATAAGAACTCAAGAGAGAGGAGCAGGAGTTGACCATATGGCCCATCAGGCCTACTCCACTATTCAATAGGATCATGGCTGATATTGGGCTGCAATTCCACTTTCCTGCCTGCTCCCTATAATCCATTGATTGCTTGGCAGACCCAGAGTCTGTCTATCCAAGCCTTAAATATAGTCAATGATGGAACATCCACAACCTTCTGAGTAGAGAATTCCAAAGATTCACAACCCTTTGAGTGAAGAAATTTCTTCTCATCCCAGTCTGAAATGATCGGTTCCTTATCCCAAGACTGTGCCTTATATTTTAAAAACCCCAGCCAGTGGAAACAACCTTTCGATTTCTACCCTATCAAGCCTTTTCAGAATCTTGAAAGTTTCAATGAGATCACCTCTCATTCATCTAAACTCCAGAAGATATATCACATACTCAGCCTCTCATCATAGGAGAACGCTTGCATCCAAGGGACTAATCTAGTGAACCTTCACTAAGCTGCCCCAATGCAAGAATATTTTTCCTTAAATATAGAGACCAAAACTGCACACAGTATCCAGGTGTGGTCTCACCAAAGCCTTGTAAAATTGTAACATGATATTTTTATTTCTGCACTCCTGCAATTAACTCCCTTGCAAATAAAAGCCAATATGCCATTTGTCTTCCTTATTGTTTGCTCTACCTGCATGGGAACTCTCTCGGCAAGATTTTACCCCTGTCGATGGTGAAGTTGAAGTGCAGGTTTGCCTCCGATCGGCGCCCCCAATTGGGGGCGCGGTGCCATTTTACATGGGCGGGCCAATTAAGGCCAGCCCAGCATGACGTCCACACAGAAGCACTATGCACTCCGTGTGTGGGCAGGGGGGGATTCCCTAAACCCAAGAGTGTGCTCTTTTGCGCATGCGCACGAAAGAGCACACTCATCTCCCTGAGGCAAAGGAGATCGGTTCTACTATCAAAAGCATTAAAAATAGAGAAAAATAATTCCCTGACATGTCCCCTCATGTGACAATGTCACATGAGTCAGGATATGTTCATAATTTTTTTTTTAAAACTTTAATTAAATTTTTTAAAACCTACATGAAACCTCATCTCGCCCATAGATGAGGTTTCATGCTTTTTCTAATTCCTGCTAGGACGGGCAGGTCCATTAATTAGTTTAATTATTCTGTCATTGGCCTCAATTGGCCATTGACAGGTCGGCAGGCGCACAGCTGATTTTGCTGCGCCCCCGCCTACCTGAAAATTTAAATGGAGCGCTGTGATGTTGGGAGTTCCGCCCGACGTCACCACGTCTCATTTTACGTGTCAGCGAGCAGGCCTCACCACCTGCTCGCCGACGGGAAAATCCTGCCCTCTGAGTTCCTTCTTGAATACACCCAAATCTCTCTGAATATCAACATTAATAAGTTTCATGTCTTTTAAAAATGTTCTGTTTTTTTATTCTTACGTGAACAACCTCACACTTCAGCATATTATGCACCATCTGCTTTCTGGTTGCCCATTCACTTAACCTGCCTATATCTCTTTGCAGCTTCTCTGCATCCTCCTCACAAATTACACTTTCACCTAGCTTTGTATTATCAGAAAGCTTAGATATATTATTCTCTGTCTCTTCATCTAAGTCATTAACATGGATTGTAATTATGTGAGGTCTGACCCTAGCGGCACTCCATTGTGAAATTGAAAATGCCCCATTTCTGCTTATTCTTTGTCTGTCTTTCATGCTGTCCATTAATCAATCCTCTGTCCCTACTAATATATTACCCCCAACTCCATGAGCCCTTATCAAGCCTCTTAACTTTTGTTTGACATCCTAATAAATGCCTTTTGTAAATTCAGGCATGTTACATCTACTGGTTCCCCTTTCATTCACCCTACTAATTACATTCTCAAAAAGCTCTAATTAATTTGTCAAACACGTAAATCCATGTTCACTTTGTCTGATCATATTACGATTTTCCAAGTGTGTTGTTAAAACTTACTTAATAATAGATTTCAGCACTTTCACAACAACTTATGTCAGGCTAACTCGCCTGTTTTCTCTCTCCCTCCTTTCCTAAATAGTTACATTTGCTAACTTCCAATCTGCTGGGACCATTCCAGAATCTATGGAATTTTGGAAAATCATATCCACTATCTCAGTAGCAATCTGTTTTAGCACCTAAGGATGTAGGTCATTAGGTCCTGGGGATTTATTGGATCTTAGCCCCTTGAGTTTCTCCAGTACTATTTCTCAGTTGATATTCATTTCCATAATTTCCTTGTGAGAGCAGCCATGACCGATTTCCTGTTAGTGGCATAAAGCTGTTGCCTCATGACGTCCCGGCCTAGACAGCCAATTGGGCACAGAGCCCCCCTTCGCACTGCTAATTGGCTGTCTTCCGACTGGACAGCCACTAATTGGCCATCCGATGCTTGATTTGAGGAACTGAGATAGTGGGGGAGGAAATGAACGGACCACTCATTTGCTGTTTCACCTCCTCCACTCTGTCAAAAGATATAAAATCCACAGGGAAGTTTTCCCTGAATTGCACTAGCTGCGATGGCGGGAGTAAAAAATGACTTTTTTCCCAAAACTATGGTGGTTTTTTGTGCCATCTCATCAACTTTCTGGCCCACCCCACCTTATTAATAATGCATGCACAGGAAACACATCGGATCACTGGTGGGCAGCCTCAGATTTGCCCTCCACACTGTCACCTCAGCGCTTCCACATTCCGGGTGCCATATTTAAAGCCCACCAGAGCACAAACTACTTCATGTCTACAGACAAGGACTGCTCCAGGCGACAGATGGCCCCAAAAGCCAGGAAAACAGCAGCTCCCCAAATGTACTGATGCCTTATCGGAGCGCCTTTTGGTCACCACTGAGGCCTGCCAGGCATCCTCCACCCGTGCTCTGGTCAT
Source organism: Carcharodon carcharias (assembly GCF_017639515.1). Classification (NCBI taxonomy): domain Eukaryota; kingdom Metazoa; phylum Chordata; class Chondrichthyes; order Lamniformes; family Lamnidae; genus Carcharodon; species Carcharodon carcharias. The sequence goes on along the minus strand of NC_054477.1, from coordinate 131,902,423 downwards.
AGGAGGTCCACCAGAGTCACTAATCTGGCCTGGCAGGTGGTGGCAGCAGTGGTCAGCAACAATGGAGCACAGAGGAGCTCAGCCATCCAATTCAGGAAGAGGATGAATGATCTCGTCCATTCCACTAGCATAAGTCAACCATCTCATCACCCTCATCACACACTCCCAAATTCATCACACATCTACAGGGATCTTACAACTCAACAGACAACACCACTAACTCTCACACACACCCCCACATCTCCATCCTCTGGAGCTCACATCCTCATCTCGTCCATAGCTCCGCTCACTACAGAAACATTCCATGCATCCTTATCATCTGCCGTGTCATGCATCCTGCTCACACTCTCTCCATCTGTTTTCATGCAGGAGAAGCTGGCTCACAACAGCAGAGAGGGGTCCCAGACGGGAGGTGGAGTGGCCAATATTAGGCCCCTCAAGCACTTTGAGGAGCATGCCATCATGCTAGCTGGTGAGGACGTGGACCGAACCTACGGTGATGGTGATGTCGGCAGCAAACATCCATGTGAAGATCCTGCACCACACCTTCCCTCTCTCAACGCAAATATGAGTAATCTCTCTCCTGTTTTTGACTCTACTTCCATACACTAATTATCTGTACTTTAGTTCTGCCAAGCAACTGATGCCTTCAGCCAGCCAGCCCCTTAGCTCCATTCAGGTCTTCACCTCCAGCGAAGAGAACACGTCCTCTATTGAAGAGCTGGAAATAAGCAGCCTGGAAGACCTGTCACAGCGCTTACTCACACCCTCCACCAGTGCAGAGACACACACCTCAGTGGAACCTAGATCGAGAGCAGGTTCGGTTTCAGAATCTGGCGCTCAGCGCACAGACACTTGTCCGCAACAGGAGGAGGGAGGTTCAGATGAGCTCCCTGGCATTCGGAGAACTGCTGGGAAAGAGGCATCTGTGAGGTCAAAGTCAGATGATGAGTCTCTGTATTCAGCCTTCCAAATCATTGTGGAGAGTGAGCAGAAGGTGGGGGAACATCATACAGAGCTGGAAAAACTCAGCAGGTCTGGCAGCATCGGCGGAGAAGAAAAGAGTTGATGTTTCGTGTCCTCATGACCCTTCAACAGAACTGAGTGCCAGACCTGCTGAGTTTTTCCAGGTAATTTTGTTTTTGTTTTGGATATCCAGCATCCACAGTTTTTTGTTTTTATCATACAGAGCTGTTGGAAGCCTCAACAGAGCAGCATGTGAGTCGGAAGAGAGTGTCCACCTGCTCTCAGATGAAGTGGTGCTCACGTGTGCATGGAGGTCTCCATGGGAAGGATGGCAGATGCCATGGAGACCCTGATCCACTGAGATGTGTGCAGAAGTGCACTCCATTACAGTAGCCATGGGTGAGTTCCTACAGTAGCAACTCAAGAGGGTAATGGAGCACCTTGATTTCTCTCCAGGTGCTTCTTCCTTTCACGGAGTCAGGCCAGGGCCCTCGGGCACCTGAAGGGAGGAGGAGCGGCAGCTGGACACCCCTGGGTCATCCACTGGAGAATCTCAGGAGCTGTCTGCTCCTTCCAACTCGTCTTTGCCTCCAAACCCCTCAACCTCATCCTCTGTCACTGCAAAAGGAACAGCTGGCCCCACAGAAGGACAGCCAAAGCAAGCCAGGGCCCTCCAGGCATCAGCTCTCCAGAGGAGATATGCTGAAGTCATCAGAGGCAACAGGTCAATTGCGGCACAGACTTTCTCCATCCCTGCTGCGGATGTCAGGGCAACGCTTGGAAGAAGTGGTAGACTTAGAAAAGTTAAGAAATTCTGATCAAAAGTGGTTGCATAAGTGAACACATTTGTCACTTAATAATCTGAAAATACATTACTCTCACTGAATAATGTGTCATGTCGTCTTTCAGCTTCAGTTACAGGCTTTGCGAGGTCTCCCCCATGCATCCACCGCATTACCCCTCCCCACCCCCCCACCACCAACCCACAGTTCAGCAGCACGCAGCCAGACCAGGAGTGAACCTGGAGGGTGAAGTGTGAGTGTGGCAAGGCCTTTCCAAGCCTTGTGCAAGCACATTCCCACACACATGGAGCCTTCATCCATTACACTCATCTCACTGTCCTGAGCATTTTCAATTCTGCCTGCTGGGGTTCTCTTTCAGTTGTCCATCTGAACTGACCTGCTTCTCCGCCCACTTACTGATTGCACTTCCATTCTGCATCTGTGCCCGTCCAACACAAGGCTCCGCTCACTTTCAATTTGTGCAAAATGGTCGTATTAAAGTTTGTTATAAGCTCCCCATCCTTTCCCTTCCCCAAGTCACCCATGTCCTTTCCCCCCATCATGGTGGACGCCCCTGGTATCGTCTTTCACATCCCCAGCATTACTCTAAAGCTCAAACCCTTCACTTCAGGAATATCTAGGTGAACGTTCATGTTCCCTACCTTCAAGAAAATCCCACCCTCATCTACATTGACCTCCTCGGCCTGCTCCTTCCCACCCCAGGGTCTGTATTTGCTTCTGTGTCCCACCAACTATCCTCACCACCTCTTCTACCATTACCAATGCACTCTCAGCCCCCCGGCCTTACCGGCTCCCTCTGCCTCCTCTCATGCTCACCATTCCATCCTACCACTCTCACCCTGAGTTTGCTCCCCAGGAGGCAAACATTGACTCCACAGGCCCTCCCCTTGCATGTTCATCTGGATATTTTGTCTTCCCCCCTTACACTTCCCCCCTTACACCTTCCCTCCTTCCTTAGACCTTCGCCCCCCCCATACACCTTCCTGCCCCCTTACACCTCCCCTCAGTTATGCCTTCACCCCCCTCCCAATTTCAGCACCCCAACACCTTCATCAGTCCCTGAATTTCAAACCCCCCAACACCTTCACCACAGATCCAAATTTTAGCACCCTTAACACCTTGGCCTCCTCCTTTTCCAACTACACCCCCACCTCCCTAACACCATCCCACCAGCCCCCTCACAGCTTCACCAAGCCCCCCAACCCCCGGTACACCTTCCTCTATCATTCACACCTAGACCTTCCTCTCCATGACACCCCCTTCACCTGTCATCCGTCCCTGGCCATTGCGAAGTTTCTGGACGATGGTGCGAGCCTATGGTGAAGTCTCTGGTGGATAGTGCAAGCCTACGGCAAAGTCCCTGCAAGATAATGCAAGCCCATGGTGAAGTCTCTGGAAGATGGTGCGAGCCCATGGCAAAGTCTCCGGTGGATGGTGCAAGCCCACGGTGAAGTCTCTGGTGGATGGTGCGAGCCCATGGCGAAGTCTCTGATCGATGGTGTGAGCCCATGATGATGTCTCTGGTGGATAGTGCAAGCCCATGGCGAAGTCTCTGATGGATAGTGCGAGCCCATGGCGAAGTCTCTGGTGGATAGTGCGAGCCCATGGCGAAGTCTCTGGTGGATAGTGCGAGCCCATGGCGAAGTCTCTGGTGGATAGTGCGAGCCCATGGCGGTCTCTGGTGGATAGTGCGAGCCCATGGCGAAGTCTCTGGTGGATGGTGCAAGCCCATGGCGAAGTCTCTGGTGGATGGTGCGAGCCCATGGTGTAGTCTCTGGTGGATAGTGCGAGCCCATGGTGAAGACTCTGGAAGATAGTGCGAGCCCATGGCAAAGTCTCTGGTGGACAGTGCGAGCCCATGGCGAAGTCTCTGGTGGATGGTGCGAGCCCATGGCAAAGTCTCTGGTGGATGGTGCAAGCCCTTGACGAAGTCTCTGGATGATGGTACGAGCCCATGGTGAAGTCTCTGGAAGTTGGTGTGAACCCCTGGCAAAGTCTCTGGTGGATGGTGCAAACCCATGGCGAAGTCTCTTGTAGATGGTGAGAGCCCATGATGAAGTCTCTGGTGGATAATGCGAGCCCATGGTGAAGTCTCTGGAAGATGGTGTGAGCCCATGGTAAAGTCTCTGGAAGATGGTGTGAGCCCATGGCGAAGTCTCTGGTGGATGGTGCGAGCCCATGGTGAAGTCTCTGGAAGATGGTGCAAGCCCATGGTAAAGTCTCTGGTGGATAGTGCGAGCCCATGGTAAAGTCTCTGATGGATAGTGCGAGCCCATGGTGAAGTCTCTAGTGGATGGTGCAAGCCCAAGATGAAGTCTCTGGTGGATAGTGCGAGCCCATGGTGAAGTCTCCAGAAGACAGTGCGAGCCCATGGCAAAGTCTCTGGTGGATAGTGCATGCCCATGGTGAAGTCTCCAGAAGACAGTGCGAGCCCATGGCAAAGTCTCTGGTGGATAGTGCATGCCCATGGTGAAGCCTCTGGTGGATGGTGCAAGCCCATGGTGTAGTCTCTGGTGGATGGTGCGAGCCCATGGCGAAGTCTCTGGTGGAAGGTGCAAGCCCATGGCAAAGTCTCTGGATGAAGTTGCAAGCCCATGGTGACGTCTCTGGTGGATGGTGCAAGCCCATGGCGAAGTCTCTGGATGATGGTGCGAGCCCATGGTGAAGTCTCTGGTGGAAGGTGCGAGCCCATGGTGAAGTCTCTGGATGATGGTGTGAGCCCATGGTGACATCTCTGGAAGTTGGTGTGAACCCCTGGTGAAGTCTCTGGTGGATAGCCCACGGCGAAGTCTCTCGTGTATGGTGCGAGCCCATGGTGAAGTCTCTGGAAGTTGGTGTGAACCCCTTGTGAAGCCTCTGGTGGATGGCCCATGGCCAAGTCTCTGGAAGATGGTGTGAGCTCATGGCGAATCTCCTGAAGTTCCAAAGAAGGTCCAAAGCCTCAGTGAAGCTCATGAAGATCTGTAAAGTTGAAGCGGTGCATGTAGGCCTCCCACGTTCCAAGAGCTACTTTGCGATGGAACTATGTGCATGAGGATCCACTCGCCTTCCAATGCAAGTGTTCCTCCAGGGTCTGGTGGCTGTTGGCTTGCAGCATCTTCTTCTCCTTAATTGTCTTTGTTCTGAGCAAGACTCTAAAGGTAAGTCCCGGCTTTTGCACGTCACATTGTTCCAGACATATTTTGGACCCACATGTTTTTCCCACTGGCATAACGGTAAATCAGGCTTAGCGGGACAATTCTGGCCGGGCCTTACTTTGCATCCCATTAGCGGGATACAAATTAGTTTCACGCCAGCCTCCAGCAGGATTAGCGGTCCGCCATGGATCTCGTTGTGATTTCATGCCGGTGTGAAACCAATTTCTGCCCCTTCTGCCGAATTCTCCACCCCTGCCCAGCAAGGCACCTGATGCAAATAGGAATGGAAAATCCCGGCCTTTACCTGCACTGCTACACTGTTCAGTTGCCAAAATTTTCTTTGGGTTTCTAAATCTCCCTTCACCCGAACCACCCCTCCCTCCCATTGTTAGTTTAAAACTGCAGCCCTAGTTAAACACTTCGCCATAAGACTGGTGCCAGCCCAGTTTAAGTATAAAAACAAAAAAACTGCGGATGCTGGAAATCCAAAACAAAAACAGAATTACCTGGAAAAACTCAGCAGGTCTGGCAGCATCGGCGGAGAAGAAAAGAGTTGACGTTTCGAGTCCTCATGACCCTTCGACAGAACTAGTTCTGTCGAAGGGTCATGAGGACTCGAAACGTCAACTCTTTTCTTCTCCGCCGATGCTGCCAGACCTGCTGAGTTTTTCCAGGTAATTCTGTTTTTGTTCCAGTTTAAGTATAGCCCATCCTAATTGAAAAGCTTTCTTTTTTCTGAGCCCCATGCATCAAAATCCCTTCTTCCCACACCACTCTATAAGTACACATTCAAGTGTCTAATATGCTTGACCCTTGAGCCAATTAGCACATGGCTCAAGTAACAATGCAGGGATTTTTATCTTTGATGTTCTGTATTTTAATTTGGGCTCTGGCTCTTCAAAACCCTTCAACAGAACACCATTCCTAGTTCTAACCATGTCATTGGTTCCTATGTAAACCATGATAGCTGGATCCTGCCCCTCCCATCCAAGTTCATCCCCAGCCATGAGGGGATGTCCTTAACTCTGGCACTGGGAAGGCAGCACAACTTTCGGAGCTCCCAGTCACAGCTGCAGAGAACCGAGAGCCTGACTATATAGTCCCCTATCACTGCCGCATTCGTTTTTTTTTCTCCTCACTTGAATGGCATACTGCACCATGGTGTCATGGTCAGTTTGCTCATCCACCCTGCAGTCCTTCTCCTCATCCACCTAGGCAGCAAGCACCTCACAACCTGGTCAAAGTCAAGAGTTGAGGCTCTGCCATCACTACCTGCTGGATCCCACTACTTACTTGACTCACAATCACAACCTCCTGTCCCTGACCACTGACCAACTCTAAAATTTGGCCTAGCCTAAGAGGTGTAACTTCCTCCTGGAACAAAGTGTCCAGGTAACTCACCCTCTCCCTGACACTCCATAATGCCTGTAGCCCAGAATCCAGCCCAGCAACTCTGAGCCAAAGATGCTCAAGCCGCAGACATTTACCACAGATATTGTTGCGGTCATGGCGAACCACCATCCCATCCCTGCCATTTCTGTTTAACCTCATTTATTTAATTAGTCAGTTATTAATTTACACAGCTAAAGTAACAGCTTGGAGACAAAAGGAAAATGCTCAACAGCAACTAGAGGCTAAAAAAAAGTATAAAAAGCCGCACCTCATTCCCCCTCTGCACCAGTACCAAATTTCCAACTTAGCACTTGTCCCTCATCTCACTCTGTGTGGTAGCAAAACCTGTTTGCTTTTATAGAGGGCTGATGACTCACCCCTAAATTAGAGCTGCTACATCAGCTTCCTGCTACTGTAATTAATATTTATTCAGACAACAACTTTCAGTTCAAAACACTTAATAAAATATTTAACTCAATGAAATTTGTCCCGTCATTTAAAGAAAATCAATTGATTAAAATATCCTAGAGACCAAAGAAACATACAGGTGACTGAGCAATGCTGAAACATTCTGGGAAATTAGGTGCACTGACCAAATTACCACCCGGACAATAATATTTATTCCAAACCCAAGATTTTTGGAAGAAACTGACTCCTTCAAGGTAAGAAAGCATTAAAAGAAACAAAAGTTAAATATAATTCCTATCCTGCAGCCTTCTTATGTTTAAACCTTTAGCTGAGACAAAATAGAATTTCAGTTACTGAAAAAGAATTGTGGATGAAAAAAAATCATCTAGCATTTTCAGTAATATGTAGGATGTTGGTGGCCAGATTATATAATTGGTGTTGAGTTTAATTAGGCAAAACCCATAATTATGTTTTATTTATTTATTTGTTCACGGGATGTGGGCGTCACTGGCTTGACAGCATATATTGCCCATCCTAGTTGCCCTTGAGAAAGTGGTGACCAGCCTGTAATGCCTGTAGACATAGGAATTTATAATGGGAAGAGGTATCAAATAATACAGTACAGAAGGAATCCATTTGGCTCATCATCACTTTATTGGTTCTTTAAAGAGTTATCAAACTAGTCCCATTCCCCTACTATTTCCTCATTGTCCTTCAAATTTGTTCTTTTTGTGTAAATATCCAGTTCCTTTTTGAAAACTACTGCTTTCAGGCAGCAAATTCCAGATCATAACAACTCACTGTGCTAAAAAACCTAACAATAGTAAGACAAGTTGTGTAGACAGGAAGCTTGCACACACGCAAGATATTAACATTAGCTGATGGATCACTTTAATTACGCATTTACTCTGCACATCTTACATTATCCTAATATAAAGATGAGCAATATAACTTCGCTGTTGATCAAAACTCTGCATCTGTTTAAGTACACATTCATGCAGCTCAACTTCTGATTATAGGGTGATTCAACCAGGTAGTATAGTTAAGTGCTGTCCACTCCCACCAGGCTAAAAATGGTACTGTAATCATACCTGTATCATAAGTATAATTGTACCATTTCTGTGCAATTTTCAAACAGTCTAGAATTAATACTTCAAAATTCAGAATCATATCTGCAGCTTCATGAAAGAAACAGAATTTTCCTCTTGTCATCATTGTATAATTTTTCAAAGTAATTTAACATATTTGCATTTAAAATGTTCCAAATTACTCATCACACAATTCTCCAAAGCAGAAACAGCAGATAATTTCAGTGCTTACATACCTTTTTACATCAATGGGCACCTCTTCACACAACTGAGGAGTCAAAGGCCCTACCGGATCTCCTTTTAAGAGGACACCTTTTCATCATGGATGTAAAGGCTGAGAAATTGTTTGGAGCTGCTCCTTCTCTGCTACTATTACTTCACTGGAAGTGTGGTATAAACTGTATGCAAAAGCAAAATACTGCAGATTTCGGAAATCAGCACCAGCTGCTGTATGATGCTTGGCCACAACATGACGATTGGCAGATGTATATATTTTCTCACCCCCACCATATTCTTAGAGAGTGGATGTATGGAGAAGCTATTTGGGACATCTCAGCATGAACCAAAGTAATACCAGGAACATATGCATTGTGCTCTTTTTTGGGTGGAAACTCATAGTGTCCCTCTTTCTGCCTGCAGGAAATACAGGCCCACAACAGTAAGAAGAGTGCCAAGACAGTGGGCGGAGTTCCTGACATTACAGCACGAAGCCTGGAGAAGAGGAGGCTCTCAAACTGACTGGAGCCCAGGGTAGTGGGAAATCAGGAATGGCAAAACTGGAGTGCTGACTGAACAGATTGAGGAGGCATCGAGCTCATGTATCCAGCATGGGACAAACGAAGGTTCAAGTGTGGATGAGCAGGGGAACAGATGTGAAGACCTAACTCATAATTGTTTGTGTTCTCTAATGCAAGCCTCCACGCTCCAAAAGGATGGGCAGCCGCTGAGACCTGGGGCCTGTGGTCCACCTCTGAGAAGGAGAAAGAGGGTTCTCAGAGGGTGCAGCATCACATCATTCCCCATAACTTCCACCAACACAGACACTCTCGTGTTTGTGGGTGTGCACTTGCAGTTACATTCGAGGTCACAAACTGGAAAGCGCTGAGCACTGAGCAACTGACGGAGGCTATGACAACCGAGGATCCTGACAGTTGGAGAACTGTGGGAAGCCAGGCCCATGCTGAGTCCCTGGCTGACAATGGGCCACACAAAATCTGCTAGAGTTGCAATGAGAGGTAGGGAAACATCTGGTGGAGCTGCCAAAGGCTATGCATGTCCATGCACTGGTGATGAAGGAGCCCATCCAGGCCATATCTCAGCTATGTGCACTCATGGCTTCCTCCATCAAAAGATTGGTGACCCTCATGGAGAGTTACATAAAAACATAAGAAATAGGAGCAGTAGTAGGCCATCTGGCCCCTCTAGCCTGCCCCGCCATTCAATAAGATCATTGCTGATCTGCTCCAGGTCTCAACACCTCTTTCATGCCAGTTCCTCATAGCTCCCAACTCCCTGATATTTCAAAAATCTATCTACCTCCTCTTTAAATGCTTTCAGTGATCTAGCCTCCACAACTCTCTGGGGTAGAAAATTCCAGACATTCACTACCCTCTGAGAGAAGAAATTCCTTTGCATCTCAGTCTTAAATCAGTGTCCCCTTATTCTGTAACTATGTTCCCTAGTTTGAAATTCCCCCATTAGTGGAAACATCTTCTCAACATCTACCCTTTGAAGCCCCCTCAGAATCTTATACGTTTCAATAAGATCACTCCTCATTCTTCTAAACTCTAGTAAATAAACCCTAATGAATAAAAGCCTAACCTGTTTAGCCATTCTTGATAAGTCAACTCCTTCATTCCAGGAATCAGCCTAGTGAATCTCTTTTGAACTGCCCCCAATGCCAGTATATCGTTTCTTAAATACAGGGACCAAACTGTACACAGTATTCCAGATACTGCACAGTTGTAACAAGACTTCCCTATTTTTAAACTCCAACACCCTAGCAATACAGGCCAAAATCCCATTTGCCTTTTTAATTACTTGCTGCACCTGCATGCAAACCTTTTGGGCAGAATCTTAAGGCTCTGTTTCGGCGGGGATTGGGCCGTAAAATGCAGCGAGACATTCTAAATCTCATTGGCTTTGGCAGGAACATAAAATCCCGCTGCCGTAAAATTTCGCCCTTTGTGTTTCATGCACAAGAACACCTAGATCCCTCTGTGCTGCACTTTTTTGGAGTCTCCACCCACTTAAATAACAGTCTGCCTTTTAATTCTTCCTACCAAAGTGCATGACCTCACACTTCCCTACGTCAAACTCCATCTGCCAACTTTTTGCCCACTCACTCAACCTACCTATATCCCCCTGTAGATTCCTTATGTCCTCATCACAACATGCCCTCCCACCCATTTTTGTATCGTCAGCAAGCTTGGACACATTACACTCTGCCCCCTTCTCCAAGTCATTAATATAGATAGTAAATAATTGAGGCCCTAGGACGGATCCTTGTGGCACTCCACTAGTTACATCTTTTCAACCTGAAAAAGACCCATTAACCCTGACTCTCTGTTTTCTGTGTGTTAACCAATCCTCAATCTATACTAATACATTTCCGCCAATACCGTGAGCTCCTATCTTGTGCAATAATCTTTTATGCAGCACCTTATCAAATGCCTTCTGGAAATCCGAATACACTACGTCCACCGGTTCCCCTTTATTAACCCTGCTTGTTATTCACTCAAAGAACTCTAGCAAATTTGTCAAATCAGATTTCCTTTTCACAAAACCATGTTGACTCTGATTGCATTAAGCTTTTCTAAATGTCCCGCTACTTTTTTCTTAATAATGAACTCTAGCATTTTCCCAATGACAGATGTTAGGCTGAATGGCCTATAGTTGCCTGCTTTTAGCCTCCCTCCCTTCTCGAACAGGGGCGTCACATTAACAGTTTTCCAATCCGCTGGGACCCTCCCGGAATCCAGTGAATTCTGGAATATTTCATCCAATGCCTCCACCATCTCTACAGCCACTTGCTTTAAAACCCTTGGATGCAGGCATCAGGTCCTGGCAACTAGTCTGCCTTTAGTCCCATTAGTTTGTGAAATACTATGTCCTTTGTGATAGAGACTGTTAAAAGATCTTTCCTCCCATTAGCTCCTTACTTATCTGATATCTTTGGAATGTTTATAGTGTCCTCCACCGTGAAGACCACTGCAAAATATTGGTTTAAATTATCTGCCATTTCCCTGTTTCCCATTCTCAATTCTCCAGTTGCATCCTCCAATAGTCCCACGCTCACTTTAGCCACTCTCTTTTTATATACCTATAGAAACTCTTGCTGTTTGTTTTTATATTTCTTGCCAATTTACTTGCATAATCAATTTTCTCCCTCTTTATTAGCTTTTTAGTCATCCACTGCTGGTTCCTAAAAAATTCCCAATCCTCTGGCCTACCATTAGTTTTCGCCGCTTTGTATGCCTTAGTTTTTGATTGTATATTCTCCTTGACCACCTTTGTTAACCACGGGTGGTTCATCCTTCTCATTGAGTCCTTCTTTTTCACCAGGATACATTTTTGCTGAGCATTGTGAAATATGTGCTTAAATGTCTGCCACTGCTCATCCACTGACCTTTCCCTTAGTCTATTTTCCCAGCCCACTTTAGACAACTCTTTTTTCATACCTCTGTGATTGCCCTTATTTAAATTGAGGACACTGGTTTGAGACCCGAGTTGCTTGCCCTCAAACTGAATTTGAAATTCTACCATTTTGTGATCGCTACCCCCTCAAAGAACCAGCAGATCAATCAGTGGATGCTGGAGCAGTGCACAGAACTGCATACTATTGCCTTGTCCATGAGCTTAATGCAGCAGTTCAAGGCAGGAGGAGGACAAGGCACCTGGAGCATTCTCCAGGTGCCCCTCCATCTCTGGTAAGCAGCAAGGTGCCTTGAAAGACAGCAGGATTGGCTGCCTTCCCTATCTGGGGGCTCCTTTCAGGGTGCTCAGACTGTGGACAACAGCTCCTCGGCCCCTCTCTGAGTGGCCTTTGCACTTCCAGAAGCCACGGTGACAGAGGATCGACCTGCACCTGTGTGTGGCCATCAGCAGGCCAGAGTCTTTCAGGCCTCAGAAGGGCAGATATGGCTGTGAAAATCATCCCAGTCCATGGAACAGTCTGCCTCCACTCCAGCTGCAAGCGCAGGGCTCAAACCTCAGAAGCACTCACATTCGCATTAAGAGCACCCAGATGCACAAGAGGCTTATGGGTGTTTAGATTTGTCACATGTTAAGCAGTGAAAGTGTTGTTCCAATAAATACATTTCACAGTTATTGAGCAGGACATTTATGGAGATATTGTTGCCTTGTTAGATGTCACCTACACCCTTGCACCCTCAATGACCTCCTGTGTAGGGGCAGGACAAGTTTGCTAAACCTCAGGTTGGTCACTGTGTGTGCATGTGTGTGTGAGATGGGGGATGGGGTCCTCGCCACTGCCATAAAAGTCAGGGGTGAGCCCACTTCCACTTGGCTGGATTGCCCTGCAGTCATTTGTCACATCAAAGGTTATTGTGGAAAATAAAAGCTGGTGGCATAGGGGGTAACATATTAGCATGGATAGAAGATTGGCTTGCTGGCAGAAAGCAGAGAGTACACATAAATGGGTCTTTTTCTGATTGGCAGGATATAACAAATGGAGTCCTGCAAGGGTCTATGCTGGGGCCTCAACTTTTTACAATTTATGACAATGACAGAGAGGGGATCAAAGGCACGGTAGCTAAATTTGCAGGCATCACAAAGGTAGGTAGGAAAGTATGTTGTGAAGAGGACATAGGAGGTTGCAGACAGGTATAGATAGGTTGACTGAGTGCGCAAAAAATCTGGCAGATGAAGTAAAATGTGGGAAAATGTGAAGTTGTTCACTTTGGCAGGAGAATAAAAAAGCAGAATATTACTTAAACGGAGAATTACAAGGTGCAGAGGATATCTAGGTTTTCCAGTGCATAAGTCACAAGAAGTTAGTGTGCAGGTGCAGCAAGTAATTAAGAAGGCTAATGGAATGTTATCCTTTATTACGAAAGGAATTAAACATAAAAGTAAGGATGTTATGCTTCAGTTATAGAGCATTCGTGAGACCACATCTCAATACTATGTGCAGCTTTGGTCTCCTTATTTAACGAAGGATATAAATGTATTAGAGGTGGTTCAGAGGAGGTTTACCAGATTGATGTCTGGAATGAGTGGGTTTTCTTATGAGGAAAGGTTAAACAGAGTGAGCTTGTTTCCACTGGAGTTTAGAAGTGTGAAGGGTGACTTGATTGAAGTATAAAAGATCATGAATGGTCTTGACAAGGTGGATGTAAAAAGGGTGTCTCCTCTTGTGAGTGAGTTCAGAACTAGGGTGCACAGTTTTAAAATTAGGGGCCACTCTTTTAGGACAGACATGAGGAGATATTTTTCTCTCAGAGGTTGTCTGACTTTGGAACCCTCTGCCTCAGAAGGCAGGGTCATTGAATATTTCTAAGGCAGATAGATTCTTGTTAGACAAGGGAATCAAAGGTTTTCAGGAGTAGATAGGAATGTGGAATTTGAAACAGAAACTGACCTGCCATGACCTTATTGAATGGTGGAGCAGGCTCGAGGAGCCAAATGGCCTACTTCTGCTCCTATTTCCTATGTATGTACGCTCATATGTTCATATCTTTGTAACAGCATTCGGGCCTTTAATTAGCGAGGCAAGACTCCAAACCCCATTGGGAAGCAAGTCCCACCTTTGAGAGCTGCTGGCCAATCATGTGGAGGTGTGGTGGCCACTGCTGGGATTGTAGGCTGTCCTAAAGAGCCCGGGCTTAAAGGTAAATGCGGGGCCTTGTCAAGGCCCAGTGAGGAGGGGTGGGGGCCTGGATTGTCAGGGCAGGGGAATGAGGGAAAAGCTGGGGAGGGGGGAGAATTTCCTTGGGGGAGCTTCAGATGGGCACAAGGGTCCCGAACAGGAGGCACCTCCCCCTTGCCCAGCCACCAATATGCCAGGTTTCACCTGGTGGTCCAGATGCTTGTTGATGTGGGTAAAAGCTAGAGTCAGGAGGAGAAGGGCCACATGTGGCCAACGGTAACATTGCATTGGGGGCAGGCTGTGGTGGGTCACTGCCCAATGTTATAGCCCCCCTGCCCCACCTTGGCTGCCAATTCCAGGTGACCATGAAATTCTGGCCTAGATTTGTGTTGCTTTCCATTGGTGTGATGTGAGAGATGCAATATAAATTAAATTGTTTCTTTTTTCAAAGGCATGAACACAAGAAAAAGCTGTTTGGCAAACCTTGCTCCGACCCTTCACATTGGAGAAACGAAAAGGACCAGGCAGCAAAGCAGGGGTGGACTAAGAACTTAAGTTCTATTTCCTTTGCATCCTCCTTTCGAAACTTAGGGAAAATATGTTTCAAAAGAACATATTTACACTTTAACTAAATATGACAGAAAAATCCTCACAAACACATTTAATCAGAGGAATAGTAACCAGAGGAATTCTTACATCCATAGTTACCTTCTTCAGGGCCTAGGATTTCATCCATTAGACTTAGCGAAGTGAATCATGAATCGCACGAGGAAGGCTTATTATCTGTTTGTCATTTCCATCTGCTACAACTGCAGTAGTAAGGGTCTTCCACCAGGCATATCCGCAGCAATTCTCTCAGTCAGCTGGCTAGATGGCAGATGATTGGCAAAAGCCAATGTGAATACAGGGTTTCAGCCGATCACCTGCTGAAGTTCCAGAGAACTCCCAAAAAAACTTTGCTTCATTCCTCGACATATTGTGCTGACATTTCAAATTTGATAAATATTCTTAATTAAGGCATGATATTTTTCCACAAACAGCACTTGCTTATGCTCTGTTAACAATATGTAAAATATTAATCACTTTTATTGTAAATATATTTAATTAAATTCAATAAAATTGTCTGTGGGAACATTATCTGACTATACCAGATATTAAAATAAAAGAACAGAAAAATTAAAAAGGTTTAGCCTACCATCTACAGGCAGGTTTTGGAATTCATCTCTTCAGAATTAATTTTAAATGCATTGTCACAATCAGAGGCTGGACATTGTTCTTCCGAGACACAGAGTAGGCAAAGGCTGGGCCATTCTAACTTACCAAATTTGAAGGAAGGGCTGCACTCCCAATCTTCATCTGTTCACATATCCATGCAACTTTGGAAATTCCCCCCTCCACATCCCTGCCCATTTTCCTGATGCTCCCTTGGAGGTTCTAGTGGAGGAAGTGAAGACCAGGAAGGAAAAAGCATCCCTAAATCTATTTAAAGCAAGGTTAAACAGAGGGAAAGTCAGTAGCAACAGAATACCCTTCAAACCTGGGTTCAATGCAAAAAAAGATTTTATGACCTCACAAGAGCATCAAAGGTAAGTATTGCTCTTCACCCCACCACCTCTCTCACAGATATGACAATAGGTCTCCCACCCCATCCCCGACTATTCTCAACTATTACTCCTCACTGTCACATCCTTCACCAAACTATCACTAATTCCAAATACATTCACTCCTTCCAAGCAATTAGGAAGGCATATGGCATGTTAACCTTTATTGCAAGGGGATTTTAGTTCAGAAATAAAGTCCAGATACAATTGTACAGGGTTTCGGTGAGACCACATCTGGAGTGCTGTGTGCAGTTTTGGTCTCCACATTTAAGAAATGATATTGGAGCCGGCACAGCGAAGGTTCACTAAATTGGTCACTGGAATGATGGGGTTGTCTGAATACATTGGGCCTATTTTCTCTGGAGTTTAGAAGAATGAGAGACAATCTCATTAAAACACACTAGATTCTGAAGGGGCTTGATGGGGTGGATGCTGAGAGATTGTTTTTGATGGTTGGAGAGTCTAAGACACAGGCACAGTCTCAGGATAAGGGGTTAATCATTTAGGACTGAGGAGAAATTAGATCATGCAAAGGGCTGAGAAACTTTGGAATTTTCTACCCCAGAAGGTTGTGGATGCTCCATCGTTGAATACACTTAAGGCTGCGATAGACAGATTTTTGGCCTCTCAGGGAATCAATATGGAGAGTGGGCAGGAAAATAGATTTGAAGCTCCAGATCAGCCATGACTGGTGGTGCAGGTGCAACAGGCCATGTAGTCTACTCCTGCTCCTCTTTCTTGTGTTCTAGTGCTCTCTCCTCACATCACACATCAGCACCATTTTCTTCTCTGATACTCCAATCACAATCTACTCCCACCACCCCTTATTCACTTTGCATTTCACATGCTTTACATTCAGCACTTATTACATCTTGATTCTTCTATGTTTCTCAACATATCCACTATATGCACAAGCCTTACATATCTACGCTCATCTTTTCTTCTTTTTTCTGTACAAGACAGTCCAAAGAGGGATGGGATGGTGGAGGGGACTCCAACTTTACCTCAATTACAGGCAGATCAAGAAGCCTTGGAAGTCATTGGCCCAAGGAGGGTCATAAGAATCAGACCACAAGAGTCTGGTGACACACAGAAGCTGGACATCTGCATATTATTTGTTTCCCATTATTCATTCCTGCACAGATACTGCAAACTTCAACCTGCATACTTCTCACTGTTATCTGGTCATGTGCAGCTTCTTTCACCCAGCCTAAATCTTATTCATTCTCTACCCCATCCTTTTCAATGCCAAGAAGCACAAGCAGAAGATCTGATCTCAGGGGAGAATAATCCCATTGATGATGCGGCATCAGGTATTCCACTACTAGACACCAGCTCAGACATTAGCACTCTGTGAACTAGATAGCAAATTAAAGGTGTCTGCTCATAGAGGAACAGCCAGCACCACTGGGTTGTAGCAGAAATCAGTGACAGAGACAGTGGCAGAGACAGCATTAGAGAGATCTTGCTATTCATTCTGCTATTTGCTCCCTGCATCTTCAAGCTCAGACTTAGTCATGAGTCTATTATATGGTGCTTTATCAAATGCTTTTTGAAAATCCAAGGCTATTGCATCCACTATATTACCCTTGTATACTCTTTCTGTTATTTCTTCAAAGAATTCAGTAAGGTTGACATTCCCTTTTGAAATGCATGCTGACTATTCCTATAGGTTTGATTTCCAATTTTTTTATCACATCGTGGAGTGAAGGATCCCCTGTGGCCTTAACTTCTGAGCTATTCAGTGTCGGATTTGGGGGGTACCCGAAAGATGCACTGGGGAATCCCCTTTGGAAGATCACAGGTAAGGGTTTACATGGCAATTGCCCAAAAGTGCAAACTTTCTCTAAGCAATTGCCCTGCACTAGGAACAATTCAATAATGCAATTTAAATCTCAAACTTCAAACGGTTCTGATTGGGTTACACCAATAGTTACCCAGAAAAAAGTTAGAAGAATTACAACCACTTCTAACTTCTGGGTAACTATTCTACAGACCCAGCCCAATACCCACAGGGCTAACCCCAACTCTTATCCCCCAGGGGTCTCCCCAACCGCCCCCCCCACCGACTACCTCAATCACAGGTCTCCCCCACCCACCCTAACCCCCCAGGAGTCACCCACTGCCCCTCCCCATGGGATATCCCCCCCATCTGCATGGGACCTCCCCACCACCCAGTGGGCCCAACACCCACCCCCACCACACCGCAGGCCCAACCCTACCTGACCCAGGGCCTGACACCCTCCCCCTTATGGTCGATTAACCCCCCCCCCCCCCCATACTAAGGCCTGACACTTCTCTCACCCCTGCAGGCCCAACCCAACACACCCATCCCTCCTTACACCAGACATCCGACTGCACTTCCCAAACCTTATCCACTTACCTTAGACGTTTACCTTCCCCCGGCCTATCAAGGATCTTTAAATTTCAATGGACATTTAAACTTGCCTGGTTTACAGCATCTAGTGCTGCAAAAGAGGGGGCGTGGCCTCCTTCCTTTCGACTCTTCTGGACTTCAACACTGAACCTCGAGGACGTGCTGCAATGCCTGGATCTTGCCCGGCCTGAGTCGGAAGGTTGGGCAAGATAGGATCAAAAAAGTTTGGCGCAAGTAATTGGGCATGGAGTGGCAATCCCATGCTGATTGCCACTCCAAGGAAGTTCAGCCCATTTATCTTGCCTACTGCCAATGTTCTATAGACCCCTGGACTTATTATATCTCCCTTTTTGAATATAGGAATAACATTAGCTACCGGCCGGTCATCTGGTAATATTCCCTTTTCTAGTTAATTTTTATATATAATCATGCCTCTGCTATTGCTCTCCTTGCTAAGTTTAGTACACACAATACAATCTAACTAGGCCAGGGATTTTATCCTCTCCAAGTCTGATCAGCTGTACATCAATAATATCCCACCCTTTTCCGCTAATGAAAGTTGGGCGTCATGTTCCAGTGTCCTGATGAGTATGTGTCCATCATGCACTATACTATAAAGTTCTTATGAAGAAATACTAAGAAACATTCAGAATTGCTGCATGTGCTGTTAAAAGATAGATTCTTTTATTCCTTTCTAGACTCATTCTATTTGATAGTCTTAAGTGGACAAAGTATACAATGCAATTATCAATACACTACCCTTTCTTGGTAAATGAGAAGCATGGCCTCAATGGTTTGGTTCCAAAAGTGTAAACAGTGTAAACAATAAACTTAAACAAAATTAGAACCTTCACCTTCACCAACAACACTATTACATAGTTTTAATTTAGCAGTGCACTCAGTCATGTACAATGAGATGAAAGATTTGTTCACCAACTGAAAAGAGTTCACTTCATAACATAACCACTTAAGTATGGCGGATGTTTGCTCTCATGGATCAGATCTCATTTCACTCATGTTCTCCATCTGAGATGTCGCTGCCTGAATCAGATTCAATGCTTGCGAATGGTGTTTTCAGTGCTTTGAAGAGTGACTTTGTTACAATCTCCATAGAGACTGGTAGTGGTTTAAAGGTAAATTTAAACTTTCTGTGATTAGCTAAAAGAATGACACATCAAGATTTCACATTTTAAGAGCTTTTACTGTATTAATGACTAAAGACAAAACACTATTAATTAAACATAATTTCATTTTCGTAGGCAACTTATATTTTAAACAACTATCACAGGACTTTAATACTGAAAATATAATTTTCAAACTTTCAACTGCCTGGAAATTTTGCAATTTGAGATGAGACAGAACAAGATTTTTAAAAATGCAAGGCTGCCTTCCAAGCTGAAGGTGAAAAACAAACAAATCACCTTTAGGGAAGTGTAAAGAGCGAGCCATTTCCTAAATTCAAAGAGCTATCCAAATTCATCACTGTCTAAGGAAGAGACATTAAAATGCAAAGTGCTGGATATTGAAACAATGGCTGCCCAGACAGACCCATCCCAAATCACTTGGAAATACACAATGTGTGAAGTACAACACTGCAGCCACTGCAGAAAGATTAGAAGAAAGACTTCAGCAGAAGAGACAAGCTGAAAGCTATCCCTCTCTCTCTGAACAAGTGTAGTACCCGCTTTGGAAGCCAATACTACTAGAAACTTACCAGCGAGCTGAGATCACGTAATAATTGCAATCTCTTCTACATCTGACCTCATCCATGAAACCAACAAATCCAAAATCGGCCACAACATTAAAAAACCTATGCCTCAAGGGCAACAAAAGGACAGTTAACCATATATATTCTTCTAACATTTTTTAAAATTAGACTCTAACTTCCCTTATTTCTGATACCTGTGCGTGACATCATGGGGAGAATTTCCTCCCCGTTTGGGGGTGGGGGGGCTGAGCAGGAGTAGGTGTGGGTGGGCACGCAGCTGATCGCCACCCGCGATCGGCTGTGCGCTGCCATTTTACGTGGGTGGGCCAATTAATGCCTGTCCAGCGTGACGTGCACCCAGAAGCGCTAAGCACCCCCTGTGCGGGCGAGGGGAGGAAGGAGAGCCGGGGCCTGCACTCTTTCACGCGCATGTGTGCAAAAGAGCACAGAAATCTTGAGGCATGGAGCTGCCTCAGGGAGATTAAGTTGGTAATGAAAAATTGAAATAAAGAAAAAAAAATATTCAGACATGTCCCCTCACGTGACAGTGTCGCATGAGCTGGGACATGTCAATGAACTTTAATAAAAATTTTTATGACATTTAAAAGCCCTTCATGAAACCATGAAAAATGCAAAGGCCACCTGGATTCTTTGCTTGCCCGCCAACCTTAAGGTTTGATGGGCAGCCCTGTTAATTATTTTAATTGGTATTTAAATGGCCTTAATAGGCCTTTGGCAGTTCGGAGGGCACGCAGCCAACTCCGGCGCGCACCTGCCAAACTGAAGATTTGAATGATGCGCAGTGATATCGGGACACACGTCCGACTTCACCGCACATCATTTTACGCGTTGGCGAGGGGGACCTGCCCCTGCACACCGACCAGAAGATTCAGGCCCATGTTTTTATTATTTCTTTTCTCTTAGTGGTTAATAAATTTGCTCTTTCTTTAACTCAAGAAAACCTTGTTTGATTGGCTGCT
The DNA here is from genome assembly GCF_017639515.1 of Carcharodon carcharias. NCBI lineage: Eukaryota > Metazoa > Chordata > Chondrichthyes > Lamniformes > Lamnidae > Carcharodon > Carcharodon carcharias. The sequence continues at coordinate 131,882,133 of NC_054477.1, read as the reverse complement.
TATTGTTCATAGTTTAAATAGTTAAATACATAGGATTTGGAAAACGCATATCCTCAGGAAAAAGAAAAGCGTATCACAGCTCCCAAGAATTTACTTCTGTAATTTTCCTTTTCCAATACTATTTTCCAAAGTGAGAGTTTTCCCGGAGATTCTCTCTCTAGCTTCAATAGGCGAGCCCTCCATCCAGAGTTTTAACTCCCCACAAGCTGGGCTTTCAAACTGGGTGCAAGCTCCCATCCATATTCCATGTGGTGAATGATAGAGTCAGCATTTTCCTTGCTTCAGGTTCAGGCCTGATTAACATCTGTCTCTTTTGCTCCCCAACTTCCAACTGGCTACAGATCACACCACGCCAAACTGCAACTGCCTTCTTTCTGTGATGTCTCTAGCCTAAAATCTGATCTCAAAATGGCTTCCTCTACCCTCCTCTCCATGGCAATGGGAAACACTAGCCCTGTATCTGAGTAGAAATCTTAAATACCACTGTTTTTCATCTTAGAAACAAATGGACATGTTCCAGCAAAACTACTTACAACTTGATATCAATTATGAGTCTAACCTGTCCAGCCTTCCTCATAAGACAACCTGCCCATTTCTGGTAATGGTATAGTAAACCTTCTCTGAACTCCTAATGCATTTATATCTTTGTTTAAATAAGGAGACCAGAATTGTACACAATACTCCAAATGTGGTCTCACCAATTCCCTGTCCAACTGAAGCATAACCTCCCTACTTTTGTAATCAATTCCCCTCACAATAAATGATAACATTCTATTAGCTTTCCTAATTATCTGCTGTACCTGCATACTAACCTTTCGTGATTCATGCACCAGGACACCCAAATCCCTCTGAAACTCAGAGTTCTGCAATCTCTCATCATTTAGATAATAACCTTCCTTTTTATTCTTCCTGCTAAAATGAATGATTTCACATCTGTCCACATTATACTCCATTTGCCAGATCTTTGCCTCTCACTTAACCTATTTATGTCACATTGTAGCTTTCTTACATCCTCGTCACAATTTACTTTCCTATGTATCTTTATGTCATCAGCAAATTTAGCCACCATTTCTTCAGTCCCTTCATCTAAGTCATTTATATAAATTATAAAATGTTGAGGCCCCAGCACTGATCCGTGTGGCACACCACTCGTTACATCATGCCAACCAGAAAATAACCCATTTATGCCAACGCTCTGCTTCCTGTTAGTTAACAAATCTTCTATTCTTTCCAATATGTTACCCCCTACACTATGAGTTTTTATTTTCTGCAATAACCTTTGATGTGGCACTCTATCAGATTGCCTTCTGGAAATCTAAGGATAGTACATCCACCAGTACCCCTTCATCCAGAGCACATGTGACTCCTTCAAAGAACTCCAGTAAATTGGTTAAACATGATTTCCCTTTTATGAAACCATGTTGACTGCCTGATTGCCTTGAATTTTTCTAAGTGCCCTGTTATAACATCTTTAATAATCGCTTTTAACATTCTTCCTATGACAGTTAGGTTAACTGGCCTATAGCTTCCTGCTTTCTGTGTCCCTCCCTTTTTGGATAAAGGAGTTATATTTGCTATTTTCCAATCTAATGGACCTTCCCCGAATCTAGGGAATTTTGGAAAATTAAACTATCAACTATCTCACTAGCCATTTCTTTCAAGACCTTAGGGTGAAGTCTACCTGGACCTGAGGATTTGTCAGTCTGCTGTGCCAACTATTTGTTCAATATCACTTCCCTGGGGATTGTAACTTTCCTGAGAACCCCCTCTCTCCCATTTCCTGATTTATAGTTGTTTTTGGGATGTTACTTGTGTCCTTTATAGTTGAGACTGAAACATAATACCTGCTTAATTTCTCCACCATTCCCTACTTTCTATTATCAATTCCCCGGACGCACTCTACATAGGACCAACGCTCACTTTGTTAGCTCTTTTATTATTTAAGTATCTATGGAAACTCTTACTATCCGCCTTTATATTACTAGCTAGCTTTCTCTCATACTCTAATTTTTCCCTCCTTATTAATCTTTTTGTCATTCTTTGCCATTCTTTATATTCTTTCTTGTAGTTTCCCTTTGTATCTGCCAGCCACACAGCTCCAGGTTTCAATTTATTTCCTGTTGATTCCAGGTCAGGAGGTGTCAGATCTCATGGACCAGTATTTCTTATTATCCAAGAAAATTATAATTGACCCCTTTACAATGATGGAAACTCTTAAAAGTTCTTTTCAAACGTTTTTAAAAACATTTACTGATTTCCAAGGAATTTTAAATGAGTTACAAATTTTCCTTATTGTTACTGCTTCCTGTCAAAAACGTTACGACCGGCTGAGAAGGAATAAACTGGCTCCCTTTTATCTCAGCACCCTTGGTTGGTCACAACAAAGATTTTTGAAATTTATTTTCCCCATGAATGCCTTTTCCAATCCAAATGGAACTTGGATAGTGAGGAAGGTAAAGGGCAGGTGCTGCACCTTCTGTGATTGCATAGGAAGGTGCTGTGGGAAGGGGATGAGGAGTTGGGAGTGATGGAGGAGTGGATCAGGGTGTCACAGAGGGAACAGTCCCTATAGAATGTTGACTGGGGAGGGGGGGTGGGTGATGAGGGGAAGATGTGTTTGGTGGTGGCAACATGTTGGAGTTATTTCATCCATGGGGTTATTTCATCCTCCACAGATGTTTTGAGTGTCTGGTGGGGTGTAACTAGCTGGGTAGCAATTCCCATTGTCTTGACAGAATTACAGTGGATTAAAAGTCCAGCACTTTGCATTTTAATATCTTCCTTTCAAGAATCCCTGTTTAATGTGGGCCTCGACACCTCCCAAGTGTGAAATTCCATTAAACTTCTCAGAGCAGGCCTGCAGTGTAATCCATGTAGGAACTTTCCGAAGAAGTCATTGCTGTTATATGTATTTGGTCACTGTATTTTCTTGTATTTTATTAAAAAAAAACCATCCCCTTTAAACAGTTCAATATGTTTTTAGTTAGCTGGGAAAGTTACAGATATATCTCAAGCAGTCATCATAATTTCCCATTTCCCATCACTGTGACAAATGTCATCAGAATTGTCACTTCTCACCACTAGAGGGACTCCAAACAAAGCAAAAATCTGATCAAGCTTTCGGATTACTGTTTCCTTTGAGATGGACATAAATAGTTCTATGACTGGGAATCTGCTGTGCTTGTCAATAAAAATTAACAGGTATTTGCCAATGTGCAAATCTGAAAAATTAACGCTAACGTCAATCCATGGTCCTGGAAACAATTCAGACATCTTGAGTGGTCTACAATGATTTGCCATTGTGATTGCTTGACATGGCAAATATTGATTAATTTTGTGCTCTAACATGCGGTCAGTTTCTGGGACAAGAATGTTGTTGGTTGGTGTCAGAATTGAGTATATAACTGCAGTCATGTGCAGGTCTGTTGCTGTGTGGAAACTGACAAGCATGTCACGTTCTCCAGAAATGACAGAATACAGTCTTTGAACGAGAATGGCATTTCAAAAGTCCCAAGAACTTTTAGTGGTTTGTAATTGTTGTAAGGAAAAATTTCCTATTCCCTGGTGTGCAGATAATAGGGCAATCCTGAAGCATCTTGAACATTTTGCCTGCCATGACATTGACAGATGCTCTCGAATCTGTAAGTCTATCTATTTCCGAGCAGCCAAGCTCTCACGCGTGGCAGGTTGTTGTGTCCAAAAGGGAGCACAAAAGTATATTCAGGCTCATCCACCTCTAAATTGGTTACATTCCCTCACCCTTTTATCGTGGCACCTTCTTGTGGTATTGACTTACATCATTGAGTTTGCTGAGCAAAACTCAAAACTTGAACAAAATGCAAACAAAGTGGTTGAACTTTCCACAAACCTTACACTGTTTGCCAGCAGCAGGACATTCTGTCTGGTGTGGTTAAGCACTGTCATGTTGGAACATTGTTTGCACAAGTCACAAATTAGTTTATGAGACTGATGGTGTTGCTTTGCAGGTGGTTTTCTGGCATATGGGTGTTGAAGAGTGTTTGCAGGAATTGAACTTGGAGTGTGGTAGTTTCTTTTGACAGCCTCAACTTCAGTAGCTCTGGACTCCAAAAGGGATAGTGATCTTGTTAACTCCAGCAGTTGAACGGCAACTTTCTGTCTTTCTTGAGTACTTTTCAACATAGCTGATGAAAGAGTTAACCTTTGATTTCCCTTTCACATGTTCACCATCACCAAAGTCACATTTAGTTGCTAACTGCCTGAATCATGTGCAATGTTGATCAACGTGTGTGAGTGTTTGTTGCTTTATGTATTTTTCCCTTTGTAATGAAATGAGAGTGATCTAATTTCATTTGTTGTGTCAGGGAAGTGTCATGACAGTGAATTACAGCCTATAATTACTTATGGGCATATTGCACTTTTAAGGAAGGTATGTGTGTTTTTTTTTAAATAAACATGCAGGCAAAAGCTGGCTGAGAATGTGAAGTAACCAATTTCTGGAAAATTGCTCTGTGGATTATACTGACCAACTAGTCTAGAGAGACCATGGAATCTCGCACCTAAGAAGGTATCAAGGCCTACTTCAGACAGAGACACTAGAAAAGAAGAGATGAAATCCAAAAGACTGAACTTTAATCTCCTGTGGTTGTGGGGACAATGGAGACTGATTATCACTTCTCAGCAGGAACTATCTCCTGTTGAGCTATATCTCAGAATGTGGAAATGATCTGAGTTGGAAGAAAATGGACACAGGTTGAAAGACATGTTTGTTTTTTTTTCCTTCCAGGAATTAACAAGGAAGTGGGTAAAAAAAAAACTAGCTTCAGAACTGATCTGTGTGTTCTAGTTCTGGTGTGCTAGTGTGTGCTAGTGAGAGCCAAAGCAGGAGAAGATCGACTAGGCACTCCTTTGCAGCTTGTAGGCAAAGGCTCTCTTTCCTCTCTCTCTCTCTCTCTCTCTCGGTTGCTGGCAGTAAAGTCAGCAAAGCCACAATCGAAAAGGAAATAGGACAGCTTATTCAGCTAACTTGCAGAACCAAGTGTCTCCAAACCAACTGCTAAACTGCCAAAGTCAGCTCTACCGGAAGTACCCAACTTAACGGCTACAATGTTTCACCATCCATGCCTCACAGACAAGCCAAAGACTGATTCATATACCTTTTTAAATTTTTATTTGGACTCAAGTACTCATTTCTGATCTGCCTATATGTGTGTTGTGTTTTTATATCTTTTTCTTGGGTTTTTAGTAACTAATAAACTTACCCTTTCTTTGACTCAAGAAAGTCTGGTTAAATTGGTTCCTTCTAAAACGTAAATATGTTTGGACTGGGAAAATGTATCCATGAGGGAAGGGGACCCTTTTAAATTAACCTTGTTGTAACTAATCTAGGGGGTTGAATAAAGGATGGGAGCCATCTCATTCGTCCTCACCCAAGAGCACAACAAAATTGGGGTTCTATTTTAGAAGTTAACAATTTGGGGTATCTCGTCCCAGATGATATCAAATTGGGGGACCTCACCTGGGAACCAGTTGTAACAAAGGTATCTTCCAATGATTCACTTCCATAGTAGAGAAGTAAGGCTATTTTGCCTTTATCATCTGTGATTGCAAAGTCTTTCATTACGCCTTCAAAATGTCGCCACCACTTTTGCCAATGTGGGAGTACGGATGATGGGTTCAAGTGCACATTAAAATATGGTAGTTCAGACTTTGACAATGTTAATAACATCAGCTTTCAACCCCAAGAAGTCTCGTGGTATCAGGTTAAACATGGACAAGGAAACCTCCTGCCACCCCCAACTCAACTGACAAATCAGTACTCCTCTATGTTGGAGGAAGCATTGAGGGTGGCAAGGGTGTGGAACGCACTCTGGATGGGGGACTTTAATGGATATTGCTGCTAGACTGAGTTTGCAGTAGATTGCAAGGGAGCTAACGAGAGGGAAAAACATACTTGACCTCATCCTCACTAATCTGCCTGCTGCAGATGCATCTGTCCGTATCAGCATCAGTAAGAGGGAGCATCACACAGTCCTTGTGGAGATGAAGACAGTCTTCACATTGAGGATAGCCTCCATCATGTTTTGTGGTACTACCACAGTACTAAATGGGAAAGTTTTTGAACAGATCTAGCAACTCAAGACTGAGCATCCATGTGGCACTGTAGGCCATCAGCAGCAGCAGATTTATACTCAGCCACAATCTGTAACCTCACGGCCTGGCATATTCCCCACTCTAGCATGACCACCAAGCCAGGGGATCAGCCCTGGTTCAATGAAGAGTGCAGGAGAGCATGCCAGGAGCAGCACCAGGCATACCTAAAAATAAGATGTCAATCTGGTGAAGCTACAAATCAGCACTACTTGCATGCCAAACAGCATAAGCAGCATGCGATAGTCAGAGGTAAGCAACCCCACAACCAACAGATCAGATCTAAGCTCTGCACTCCTGTTATATCCAGTCATGAATGCTAGTGGACAATTAAACAACTCACTGGAAGAGGAGGCTTCACAAATATCTCCAACCTCAATACTCCATGCAAAAGATAAGGCTGAAATATTTGCAACAATCTTCAGCCAGAAGTGCTGAGTGGCTGATCCATCCTCTGGAGGTCCCCAGCATCACAGGTGCCAGTCTTCAGCCAATTTGACTCACCCCACATGTTAGCAAGAAATGGCTGAATGCATTGGACACTGCAATGGCTAAGGGCCCTGACAATATTCCAGCAATTGTACTGAAGATTGTGCTGCAGAAATTGCCCCTAGCCTAGCTGTTCCAGTACAGCTACAACACTGGCATCTAGCCGGCAATGTGGAAAAATGCCTAGGTATGTTCTGTACACAAAAAAACAATTACCATTCCATAAGTTAACAGTCGATCATTAGTAAAGTGATGGGAGGGGTCATCAACAGTGCTATCAAGTTGCATTTCCTTAGCAATAACATACTCACTGACACTCAGTTTGGGTTCCACCAGGATCACTCAGCTCCTGACCTCATTACAGCCTTGGTTGAAACATGGACAAAAGAGCTGAACTCCAGAGGTGAGGCGTGGTGAGGTAAGAGTGACTACCTTGACATCAAGGCAGCATTTTGCTGAGTGTTGCATCAAGAAGCCCTCACAAAACTGGAGTCAATGGGAATCAGGGGGAATACTCTCCACTGGTTGGAGTCATACCTAGCACAAAGGAAGATGGTTATGGTTGTTGGAGGTCAATTATCTCAGTTCCATGACATCACTGCAGGAGTTCTTCAGGGCAGTGCCCGAGGCTCAACCATCTTCAGCTGCTTCATCAATGGCCTTCCTTCCATTATAAGGCCAGAAGTGGGGGTGCTCACTGATTGCACAATGTTCAGCACCAATCACGACTCCTCAGATGCTGAAGCAGTCCATGTCCACATGCAGAAAGAGCTGGACAATACCCAGGCTTGGGCTGACAATTGGCAAGTAACATTCATGCCACACAAATGCCAGGCAATGACCATCTCCAACAAGAGAGAATCTAACCATTGCCCCTTGAGGTTCAATGGCATTATCATCACTGAATCCCCCATTAACAACATCCTGGGGCTTACCATTGACCAGAAACTGAACAGGACTTGCCATATAAACACAGTGGCTACAAGAGCAGGTCAGAGGCTAGGAATCTTGCGGCAAGAAACTCACCTCCTGACTCCCCAAAGCCATCTACAAGGCACAAGTCAGGAGTGTGATAAAATACTCCACTTGCCTGGATGAGTGCAGCTCTAACAGCACCCAAGAAGCTCGACATCATGCAGGACAAAGCAGCTAGCTTGATTGGCACCCCATCCACATGCATTCATCCCTCCACCACCAATGCACAGTGGCAGTGGTGTATGCCATCTACAAGATGCACTACAGGAACTCACTAAAGTTCCTTAGACAGCACCTTCCAAACCCACAACCACTACCATCCAGAAGGGCCAGGGCAGCAGAAACATGGGAACACCACCACATGTAAGTTCCCCTCCAAGCCACACACCATCCTGGCTTGGAAATATATCACTGTTCCTTCACTGTCGCTGGGTCAAAATCCAGGAACTCCCTCCCTAAGAACACTGTGGGTGTACCTACACCACATGAGCTGTAGTGGTTCAAGAAGGCAGCTGACCACCACGTCTCAAGGGCAACTAGGGATGGGCAATAAGGTCAGAAGTGGGGATGTTCGCTGATGTTCAGCACCATTTGCAACTCATATATTGAAATAGTCCATGTCCAAATGCAGCAAGGCCTGGACATTATCCAGGCTTGGGCTGTCTATATCCCCAACTTAAAATGCTGTTTCCGAAAGTAGTCTCCAGAAATTTTATATCTGAAAGCAATGCTTTCATTATCCTTGTTGTCAATGTAAAGTTCTTGGGAAGAAATTATAAGAAACATTCAGGAGCAGGTCTGCCACTGTTAAAATATGGATTCTTTTATTTTTTTCTAAACTTCCTCTTCTGATACATGTGCATAGTGTCCTTAAGTGGCGAATGTGCAAAATGCAATTCTCAGTACATTGCACTTACATGAGCAAAGTCAGCTATTTGTGTAATGCCACAAGCTCACTCCTGTTGGTTTTTTCATCAGGGGATGAGGGCGTTGCATGGTGGGCCAGCATGTATTGCCCATTCCTCATTGCCCTTGTGAACTGAGTGGCTTGCTAAGCCATTTCAAAGGGCATTTAATAGTCAACCACATTGCTATGGGTCTGAAGTCACATGTAGGCCAGACCAGGTAAGGAAAGCAGATTTCCTTCTCCAAAGAACATTGGTGAACCTGATGGGTTCATTCCTCCTGTTTCAGGAAGCAGGGAGACCAGCAAGCTCACTCAGATTCTTCTATCAGGCCATGAATTGACATCTGTCCAAAAGAATATAAGCAAGGTCATTTTGGCATTTCTTCTCATGTCATGCCTGGCACAAAATACAAGAAATTGTTAGATATTTTGAAATTCCCACGTTGAACATCTAAAGACGACCTTGATGTACCAGTTAAAGAGAAAGGGGCGTCTAAGGGGAATGCTTTGAACTGGAAATACACTTCCTCATTATTCCTTTGCCTTTAAAGTAAACAAACAGTTTTGACTGCTGATAAGCAGATGGCAATACACAAGTCCAAATCTGCTGGAAATTGCCCTTTGCATTTACTTTTAAAGACTACAGTACTCTGGCCATTTTTACTGAATTAGTTCTGAAATAAAAGGAAATGTCTGTAGCAAGCCAAATATGCTTGCGGCTTTGTTGCTGTTCTCAGCTGGCAACTAAGTCTCCAAGATTAATATAATCGAGACGATCTACGAAACAGCAGGCTTTCATAATGTCCTGGGGCCAATCAGCTGAATACACATGAGGATTGGACCATCTGCCCATGATGTGGGCATTTTTCAGAAAATCTTTCCATTCAGTAACTATGCATGTGGCCTCTGATGTTGTGGGAACTTAATGTTTCAATCCCACTTATTTCCTAATTGCTCATGGATTTTTCGATATCTGTTTTTTCGGAGGTATGTCAGGGCTGTTGTGTGGTCAATTCTATTTTTCCAATATTGACTTGGATATATCTCTTTTGCATGCATCATGTCTGATCAATGAACTTTTTACTGATCTGACTTTCCCAGAAGGGTGCCATGTCTAAAGGGAAAATGACAAAAAATCAGTTCTACATTATTCTAACCCTATGTCTTCAAGTGACCCTCCATTTGGAAAACGGGATCATAAATTTACCTGATTCTGTAGTCTTTAAGAATATCTTCTCGATTCTCTCATCATTTTATTCAGCTGTCTAAATACCAGGTAACCTCAAAAATGGAGACATCAGGGGATCCTAACTCTCCTCAATTGGTAAGACTGGAGTGGAGGAGCAATTAAGAGTCAAGAGGGCTTCTAATGAGCCACACTAACAAGATTGAAGGGTCGATAATTAGAAGGCACAGATTTAAGAACCAGAGGCGACAGGAGGAGAAAACTTTTTACGCAATCCATGATTGGGGTTTAGAATGCAATGCCTGATAGGATGATGGACACTGATTCAACAGCAGCCTTGTAAAGGGAACTTGATAAATTGTTGAAGGTGAAGAAGTTGTAGGGATATGGGAAAAGGGCAGGGGAATGGGACTAAATGCATTGTTCTTTGAAGTGCCGGTTCAGACTCGATGGGCCAAATGTGCTGTACTATCCTATGATTCAGTGATTCTACATTAACATGAAGCAACACCAATTCCTGCCCTTTTCCCACTGCACTCTAACTTTAACACCATTGGTTTTGGCAGCTCATCAGACTCAGTTGAGAATTTCAAACATAAATGGGAATAGGAGTCCTATGACATCTATAGAAACATGCTGGCATTTTAACTAAGGCTTGCGTGGGAAAGCCATGGCGAGATCCTTACCAGATTGAAACAGATTGGAAGCTGGTGGGCAGGAGCAGTGATGGATATAGGCTTTGTCAACAAAAAAAAGTCTCTTCTTTTACACAGGGCCTTTCACAACCACTGGACGTCACAAAGTTATTTACAGCCAATTAAGTATTTTTGGCGTAAAAACAGGAAATGTTGGAAAAACTCAGCAGGTCTGGCAGCATCTGTGCAGAGAGAAACAGAGTTAACATTTCGACTTCATATGACTCTTCTTCAGAGTACTTCTGGTGTGTAGTCACAGCTGTGATGTAGGAAACACAGCAGCCAATTTGCTCAAAGTGAGCTCCCGCAGAGAGCAATGTATCAATCATTAGATTGTTTGTTTTTGTGATGTTGATTCAGGGATACATTTTGGCCAGGACACTGAGGATTATGCCCTGCTCTCCTTCAAAATAGTGCCATGGGATCTTTTACTTCCACCTGAGAGGGAAAACTGGTCTTTGTTTTATATCCTATCTGAGAACTACTTCTAAAGTCCACTCGCTCAGTGCTGCACTAGAGTGTCTGTGTTGGTTTTTGTGCTTAAGTCCTGGAGTGGAACTTGAACACACAGCCTTTTGACTCAGAGGCAAGAGTACAACCAACTGAGACACACCTGGCAAAGAGAAGCAGAATGAGGGTGGATCTCAATGTTTGGCTAACTTGGCAGGAAGGACCAAGTTGGGAACTATGGAATGCAGATTTACTTCATCCAAAGGAAGAACAGGTAAACACATAGGCTTGCAGGCCAAACCTGAAGACCAAACATGGGTGACATGTTCCTAGAAGCAAAATGAAGACAGTCTGCTAAAGCTGCAGTGACCAACCTGGAAATGTTCATGGGGGTGGGGGGAGGGAGCATGAAGCCCCCCCTCATTCCAAACCCTCTGGCTCCACCACTGAGCCAGATGTCAGCTAAGTGAAAATTTTCCCTTATGGAAGGAAATGGAGCAGGGCTTCTGGGTCCTACATGGAAAGTGCCCCATCCTGTACTCTCCATTTCCCTCCCATTAGAACTTTCTGAAACATTTTCCCTGCCAATTTGTCAGGCAATCTTTGGCTACCTCATCATTACCAGCAAGAAGTTGTTGTAATCCCACTTCTAGCCTGTTCTGGGCAGTAAGTGGACTGTTTGCAGTTAAATACAGTTCAGGAATTAAAGTATCGTGGATATCATGCCCAGTAAAATACATGTCATATTCATAACTTTAAACATGGGCTGTGCTTGTATGGAAGCGTCTGGAACTGCCTTTACTTATTTAAAAATGGACACTGATGAACTGTTAAATTGGCTGCAAATGGGGGTCATGTTACCGTTGCAACTTCAACACAGATCAAACGTCCTTAAAGTTCTGAATTGAATCATAATGAGTGGTGGTGTCCCTCCTTGAAGGGACATGGCTGGACATCATTTCTTTGTGAAATTCATGCCTGCCATTGATCAAATCTTACTCCAAAACACAGAGCCAATGGACTCCTAGACTCTATGTCTCTATGGTTTGCAAGGTAATGAAAGAAAGCCAACAAGACCATTTATCTACAAGTTAAGTGTGAAAGATTAACATCTACCTTCTATTGTATATCAGTGATTGTTGACCATGTGAGTGAAACTGGTTCTCTGATACAGAAATCCCTTTATCCCAAAACACATAAGAGACTTAGCGTAGTGTGCAGAATAACACTGACAAGAAACAGCTGCAGTAAAAAGGCTGTGTCACTTTTGCCTTTTAAGAACCAAGAAGCTTAAAAGTATTTTAAAAAGCCTCTCTGCCTGATTCCAAGCTCCAAATTCACCCATAAAGAAATTGGACCTCCTGATACAACAGGCATGAGAGCCTGACTTCATGACCTGCTGAACATACTTCTCTTCAAAGTAATCCTGATATCCAACCCCCAGCCATCTTAACTTACCTGAACATCAATTCAAGATTGGGAAAAGCTTCCTTCTTCACTGGACTTGCAAATACACGTGAATTGTTAATTATTCTTTTTTGGTTTATACTTGTAGGAGTGCAGCATCTTTTTTAATTGTATCTTTCTTGAGTGTGTAGTGTGTGACTGGCATTGCATAGATCTTCCAGAGTGTGTGCGTGTGAATAAATAATCCTCTTTGTTAAATCCACAAAAGTGTCCTGCTGGTACGTTTAAAATTGACCATCTACTAATGGTAGTTTAGAAACACACACATCTACCTTTTAAAATAAACCACACTGATTATGGACAGAAGGGAAGGGAATTGGCAATTTCAGTTTATCTCTCCTCCCTCGTCTGTAACAGTAGGCAACTGTTGCAACTTCACCCGCACGCTCAAGGTTAAAAGCAACCCCATATATTTAATCAATGCAACATTAGCACTTTCCTCCACTCAAAACTGCAGCAGTCTCTGTACAGCAATCAACTGATACTGTTAGACTATGCATATTTGTACTTCAGTTATGGAGTTCCTTGTGTTGAGAGAGCACATTAGGAATTCAGGTACAAATGTCAGCTGCCTGGAAAGGATTTCTGTGAATTCCATGCCTAAATTTTGAGTTGTGATTTCTGGCCATGTAACTCCAAGTCATGAGTGTGAAATTTAAAAATCTGCCCTTGAAATATTCACAGAGCAATCATTTATATGCCCTTAACCAGTGTTATTAAAATTGTTAATAAAAACCTGTTGTTGTTGAATGTTGTAGGAAATATTAATAACTGTGTTAGCAAAAACAGCCTGTTTGTTTCTCTCACTTAAAAAAATGTTAGTTTTAACTATAGCCATGGGTTCAAACAAATTATTTAGCACTCCTGAAGAGTTTACGGCAGAAGCTAACCAAATAAGGATTTTCTGAATTCAGTTGTTCATGTTACACTAATTTGTTTCTGTTTGTGACTAAACGCTGAAAGTCTGCTATTACTAACAGTCTGGACTATTGGAACAACAGAAAGGGCAGAATTTTCTGTCAGCCGGGCAGACAGGCCTGACCCAATCTCCAGCGGGCGGGGAGCCGATCCCCTAGGAGAAGCGGGCCCCGCCGCCATTTTAAGTTGGCAGGCCAATTAAGGCCCGCCCAGCGTGACATCCAGCGGGAAGTGCATAACGCTTCCAGTGCGGGTGGGGGGATTCCCCAAAAGTCAGAGTGTGCTCTTTCATGCATGCGCACGAAAGAATGCACATCTCCCTGAGGCTAAGTGCTGCCTCAGGGAGATCGCTGACACTTTTAAAAATATGAAAAATGGAAAAAAAAAATTCTCTAACATGTCCCCCTCATGTGACAATGTCACATGAGATAGGACATGTTCATAATTTACATAATAAGTTTATTAAACTTTTTCAAACGCTACATGAAACCTCATCCCGCATCCCGCCGGTGGATGAGGTTTCATGTCTTTTCTATTGCCCGCCGGGGCTCCTGGCCTGCCCACCAACCTGAAGGTTGGACGGGCAGGTCCTTTAATTGTATAATTGATCCTGTCAATGGCCTCAAATGGCCATTGACAGGTCGGCGGGCCCGCAGCTGATTTTGCTGCTCCCCCACCTTCCCGAAAATTTAAATAGGCCAGGAAGACATCGGGGGTTGCACCCTACGTCATCCTGGGTCAGCTTACATGTTGCTGAGCAGGCCCCGTCCCCTGTTCGCCAATAGCAAAATTCTGCCCAAAGTTTCTGAAAGCCTAAGGGAACAGGAATGTTTACACCCTAAGGATCTGCTTGAATTTCTTTGTATGCATCCAAAGTATATATGTTGTAATATATTACTTATTTGTCATTTCAGATGTTAAAAATATCACTGAAAACATTGAAACTGCATAAGAATGGATCACTGAAAAATGGTCAGAATGCATTTGGGTAGCCTCGGCAACCGACCTGAACACTTAGGGCTGGATTTTTAATGGGGCGTGGGGTCAGAACTCATTGTAGGCGGGATTTGAAAATCATGGTTCTAGAAGTTGTCTCGGGATCCTGACAGATCTAGGACAGTTCACAATTTTCAAAGGGCCAGCCGGGGGGAGGGGGGGGGGGGAGGGAATGGCGTCCTGCTCATCACCAGTTAACAATCCATTAAGCTCCTTAAAAAGCTTGCTGACTGGTCTGTTTGGTGCAGGGTGGAATTTTTTTAACTTTATCTTGGCAAGCCTGAACAGCCTGACGCATGATAATGTACAGCTATCGGGTTCACCATGAGGTCAATTAAAGTTTAATACCTGTGTTTCTGGAACCAATTTGCATCGGCGCGATCACTGCCCATTAATTTTTGCTTCAGGGCTCCTCCATCCATTGGGCTTCTGGCCCTCTGAGGCGGTGACTGCTCCCTTCAGTGAGGCAGTGGCCGTGCCCAACATGGCTGCCAGCTGTTTCTGCCACCAGCAGCAGGCAGTGCCTGCCTCCTGGAGGTGCTCGGTGCCTCTAATTAGGTGTCAAGCTTGCCTCCTGACCAATTAGGCAATTTGAATTTAAAATAGTGCCGTGAGAATGAGGTTGTTGAGGCACAGCGTTATGACCCAGAATTTATCGGGCTGCCTTGTTCCTGGCCTCACTTTGAAAGCCATTCGAATCATGAAACCATACAGCGTAGGAGGATTTTGCTCAGCCCATTAGGCTGGATTTTACACTCCACTGCTGGTGGTTCGAAGGTAGTGGGCACATAAAATACAGCGGGTGGGCTCCCCTCCATTTACCTGCCCATTCACTCACTACCTGTTCGAAATTCTATGCGGGCAGGGAAGGCATCAGGTATCCCACCCACCCTTGGGCCTATTGA
Source organism: Carcharodon carcharias (assembly GCF_017639515.1). Classification (NCBI taxonomy): domain Eukaryota; kingdom Metazoa; phylum Chordata; class Chondrichthyes; order Lamniformes; family Lamnidae; genus Carcharodon; species Carcharodon carcharias. The sequence goes on along the minus strand of NC_054477.1, from coordinate 131,867,016 downwards.
GGTCATTAAATAGCCAATTAAGGGCCTTCATCCCACCAGCGCCGCTATTTTACCCACTATTAGGGGTTGGTGGAGAAGGCCAACACCATGTGGGAGCCCTCGTAGCTATATCTTTGTTGGCTAGTGACAGGCAAAAGGAGGGAGAACTCTTTTGGGGATTTCCCAGGCCCGTTGGGGGCAGATCCCCAGGTTAATGCCGCCCCTCCATACCCCACCTTTAATCCACCCAGCAACCTCTTGCACCCGGCCACCCATCCCACTCAGCCCCCGCTCACCATGTCCTATGGCCCTGGTTTTACCCGGGCTACTTGGCATCGTGAGAATGGGATCTTCCTGCCAACACTGGAAGAGTCCAGTAGTAGGTGTTGAGGGGGAGTGAGGGGGCATGTGGGAAGCACATCAAGCAAAGGTGCAGGGTTTCTTGTGGGCTTCTGGAGAGATGCTGGTGGGGTCCATTGTTCAAAGGCACTAAGTGACTGATTGAGGGACCCGGCATTGGGAAGGGAGGGGCCCTGAGAGCTGGATCCTGCCTTTGCTGCCACGCCCCTTTCCTCTTCCCCCCATGAATTCCACCCCATGATTCCCCCCTCCCACCATCCCACCTGTGGCCCATGTTCAGGTGATGAACCGAGGTCTCAGGTAGGTGTCATAATGGCTGCAGCCACCGTATATCTGGTGCCACTGCCGTTCAAGAGAGCTACTGGCCAATCAGAGATCCTTGATCCCAGAGCAGGCCCCCCCACTGCCCCATCAAGTGCCTGAGTAGCATATGATGCAGTGGTCCTTCCCAAAAAGAGGCAACGCGGGGCTCTCGCCATCTCTACCTGGCAGCCGAGACCCCCTTCACCTCCATAAGATTCCAGCTCTTGAGTTTTAGTTATAACTTCTTTAATAGTTTAGGACTTCTTAAATTAATATCACATCCACAGGTTCTCTAATCCTGATTTCTGAGCTGGACAGCTCCACCATACTCCAAGCTTCTTTGTAATAACCTGACCTTACTCACGAATGGAATCTGCAAGGCTTAACTGCAAATAACTTGTAAGCCAATAGGAAGTTTACCTGTATTCTGCTCTAGTAAATTGTGTGGTGATAGCTGCATAAATTCCAGTAATATACCTAGTCACATCTGGGGTTTCCTAAGCCACGGTTCTGACAATCTGCACATAAACTCCCTGAACTTCAGAACATGTACTTAGCAGAAAAGATTGTGCACTCCATATTGAGCAAACACAAACTCTGCAGTTGAATATAAATTTCCAGTAGCTTGAACTTGAGCCACCTAAGCATGATGAACAGCTTCTCTGTCTGTGTCAGAGAATCAGCTAATCACAAAACTAGCAATCTTTAACTTATCAGTACTTGGAACTCCAGTAAGTCATAGGGAGAGGGTTTTGCAAGGATTTATGATCGGGGGAGGGGCAAACCCAGGGTTGCAGAGACTTGAACTTTCCTTCTGGGGTATAAAACCTTTTATTTTTTTTCCTCTTACGGCCCCAACTTCATTTCCCAATAAGTTGATCGAGCAAATGAGAATACCACAGTCATTTCCCCACTTAGGTGGATGATTAAAATAGCACTTGGGTGTTGTATTTCACTAGGTGACTTTCTAGCCTGCTCAGAAATTTGGGTTAAAATTGAAGCTTGTTAAAAGTGTTACAGGTTCCCTGGCTGATTTTAACTACCCAATCATATTTTTCCTGGGTTAAAATCATCTCGACTTTGTCCTCGTCAACTTCCAAATAGATGCACCTTTCCAACCAAATTTACTGGATTGTTATTAAAAGTGGGAACTCTTTCAGAATTTTCTCCATCCCTCAAGCCTCAAGAGCACAATCCCAAGTTCAGTACTGCCCCTCACAAACCCCTGCTACATTTGCTGGGACCAGCTAAGTTAGCACAGAGCACAGATGATCCTTGAAACATTCCTGTTCCATATGGTTCATTACAACGTAGGCAGTTGTTTCATTCACTGAGGCATCATTTTTCTATAGAGATTTTATAGATGTTTTGTTAATATGTCATCATAACTCAAATAGCTGAAACTTTTCATTGCTGCTATCTGACTTCTTTCTACTACCTCTGTATCTCCTGATAAATGCAACAACTTGCAGTTTCAAAGCAATTCTCAAAGAAATGTTCCTCAAAGCATTTTATAAGGGAGAAGAGCAGGAGATAGGAAAGATTAAGGGAAAGAACCAAAGCATGATTTAAGGTATAGATTTCTAAGCAAGTTTTTAATCCAGGGTGAGAAGGTAGCAAATGGATTTTGGGGAGAGTTGCAAAGACCATGGCTGAAAGATTGGTCATTGATGGTGCAGCAGAAAGATTGGGCAACAGTTCACATTTAGAGGAATAGAATGGCAAGAGACATATAGTTGTAAGTGCAGAGATCACAAGTGGCTGTAAAACTCTACACATGGTCTCACTCATGTTTTATATAGTGTGAAAGTCAGGGCCAGGGAGTTTTACAGTATGGATCAACTTATACGCCTGGTAATTTTAATGTTGGTTAACCTGCAGTACATTTAATGCTTTATCAACAATCCCCCTGTAATAGTTCCTGATTATTGATAAGTCTACATTTAGTCACTTCATAGTACAGAACTTGAGTATTACTGAAAAAAGAAACATGTCAAAGCTTTTCATCTTGCACTCATCAAGACACTTGACAAGAATACCAAAATAAGGGAAACACACAACAATTTATCCTGTATGAGAAGAGAGTTCTGATTGGTTGATAAGTGGACTCTGATTGGTAGAGGGGTTTCCATGGAGAATGCATCAATTGGTGGTGACTGACAGTTAACTGCCAAGCATTGTTTGAAATTTAAACCAGGCAGCTTGACACTGATTGGTCAAATGAATCAGTGAATTGCTGTCACTTATTTTGTTTAGCTGAAACAGGCACAATGTGCATGTTCTTACTGTCTGCAAAGAACAGGACTCCATGTATTAATATATATATAGCTTCCAATACACATAAATAAGCCACATTGCGAGCCCGACTGACAATCTTAAATTGGTTGCCAGTGTAAGTATTAACATACTGAGGATTATTTAGCAAATATTGTCCAATCGTGGAATCACAGTGCTGGACACTGTGTTTTGGGTTTTGCAAGCACGGGCTGGTTGGATACGGTCTGTTCTTTGCCCATTGCAAACAGCAGCTGGGACATGCTTGACAAAATCTGCCAGTCTTTGGGATGTATGGCCTACGTACCTAGCATCACACTAGCACTGAAATTCATATACCACATTACTCAGTTTCGTGATGGGCAGAATGTCTTTTTGGCTTGATGGCAGCATCCTATTAGGGGTGAATATTATTCATGTTGCTGCTGCATAGTGGCAGTGTGAAACAGCTAGCTTCACCTGTTGCTCAACTGTCAGTCACCATCAGTTGGTGCATTCTCCATGGCAATGCCTCTACCAATCAGAGTCTGCTTGCCAACTAATCAACACTCTCTTTTCATACAATATAAATTGTTGTCTTTCTCTTATATTGGTATTTTTGGGAAGTATCCTGATGAGTGCAAGACAAAAAGCTTTGATGTCTCTTTTTTTTCAGAAATACTCAAGTTTACTTTCATTTTTCTTGTGTAATGCACTATATATGATCTTTTTTTTTAATATTAAATTAGATTGTGACTCATCTGCCCAGTTATTTTGGTAGAAAGATGGGCAACAACAACCATTGCCAACAACTAACAAACATTAAGTAAATGCTACTGTGAAAATTTTGGGCTTTACTTGGAAACATTACACTCTATTATCAAAGGGATTCTCACTTTAAGAATGTGTTTGGATAGAAATGATAAATTCCCAGCAATCTGCCCAAAGAATACTCCGGCCAACTCAAAGCCATTTTAGGACATTGATGCACTTCATTTTATTCGTAAATGTTCGGCTGTCTGGGATTTCATCTCAGTTGTATTAAAGGTTGTTAATCCCTCTAGCCCTCACCTCTCACACCCCTCACCCTCATCCACTCCCCATGCCACCTCCATGCCCCCATGCAACATCCATGACCCTAAAGCTCCTCCATGCCCCCATGCCCCTTACATTCCCCTGTATTCTCCATGCCCACTCACCCAGTATATACTATGTATGGAGCCAATGAGCCATATAATAGCAATGACAAGATTTAAAATGCTCATGAAAAGAAACACACATTCAGAAAGCAGTTTTGAGTAGGGGGTGAGTGTGGGTACAGTTTTGTCACCATTTCCAGTCTTTTTAATGAAATGGTGTAAAAGATTGTGGAAACTCTTATTTGTGCCAGATTTAATTTTCTCTTGAAATGCCTTGATCTTTGTGCTAGTTTAGTCAAATTTTGGCAAATAGCATTGAAAAAAAATCAGCACAGCCTGATGAAAACTCTAGGCCAATGCACACATTTAGTGAGCAAGTTCAACTCAGTATGACATTTATCCATAACATTCACATTAAGGGAAGGAATATCTCAGCTTTTAATGTCCGCCATTCCCTCATATGTCTGTCAATAACACAGTTTCTCAAATATACAATTAGTGGAAAAATATAGCTATGTACTCTAACAAGAGGCCTGTCTCACAAATGTTATCACCACACTTATCCATTCCAGACAAAATATGCATCAAAAGTGGATGTCTCAGCAATAATTTATACTGAAGATGAAACACCCAGAGATTTGTAGCCCATGGGTGATAATTTTCATGTCAACCCATTGCTTGATCAAAATTTCATATTAGGAGATCTCCATAAATAGTTCTCTTCAACAATTATTCCACAGCCAAGCTCATTCTGAATAGCAGTTTCCTTCATTTTGTGTTTCATCACATCTTAAAGGAGCACAAGATCATTCTGAACGCCTGAAACATAATGATTTCTAATTCACATATCTCATGTTTCACTAATGCAGGTTCTAATTCATAGTCCCATAACCTTATTTCAGAAAATGCGACTTAACTTCTTGTAACATACTCATGTTTTTACATTAAGCTTTTGACTCCAGGTGGCCTGTGAAAGACAGGGGAAGCATAGTGGTGATGTCATTGGACTAATGTTTGCTAATTTTCGGGCAACATGAAAGCAAATCCCACCTTAGCAACCAGGGGAGGTTAAATTCAATTAATTAAACACTCTAAGGGCACCATCCATGGCTAACTAAGGAAGTTAAGGATAGTATCAAGTTGAAAGAAAAGTGGACAATTCCATAAAGATGAGTCAGAAGATTGGACAGAATATAAAGAACAACAAAGAGTGACTAAAAGGTTAATAAGGAGGGAGAAATTAGAGTATGAGAGAAAGCTTTCTAGAAATATAAAAACAAATAGAGGTATTTCAAAAGGAAAAGAATAAGTAAAGTGAGCATTGGTCCTCTCAAGAGTGAGTCTGGGGAATTAATAACAGAAATAAGCAAATGGCAGATAAATTGAACAGATATTTTGTACCTTTCTTCACTGTAGGGGATACAAATAACATCCCAGAAATAATTTTGAATTAGGAAGTGAAAAGGAGGGAGGAACTTAAAACAATTACAATCCCCAGGGTCAGGGTACCAAGAGAATTATTAGAACTAAAAGCTGACAAGTCCCAGGAACTAATGGACTTCATCCCAGAGTGCTGAAAGAAGTGGCTGCTGAGATAGCAGATGCATTAGTTTAAATTTTCCAAAAAGCCATAAATTCTGGAACGGTCCCATCAGATTGTAAAATAGTGAATGTGAATGCTCTATTCACAAAATAAGGGAGACCGAAAGCAGGACACTACAGGCAAGTTAGCTTAACATCTGTCATAGGGAAATTGCTGGAATCTATCAGTAAGGAGATTACAGTGGGGCACTTAGAAAATCACAATGCAATCAGGCAGTGTCAACATGGTTTTGTGAAAGGGAATCATGTTTGACTAATTCACTGGAGTTTGTTGAGGTGGTAACAAGCAACTTAGATCAAGGGAAACCTGTGGATGTGCTGTACAGTGCTTAGAATTCCAGAAGGCATTTGACAAGGTGCCACATCAAAGGTTACTACGCAAAATAAGAGCTTACGGTATAGGAGGTAACATATTAGCATTCTTCCTTGCATTGTATTAACATTCCAGCCAAGCCACCACAAAGGATTAGTAGATGGGACGTCTGCACCGGCCAGCACTGGACAAAGACAGAGCTATTGGGACTCTTCATTGCCAGTGTGGTACTAATGGTTCTACAGTTACCTGCTCAAAACACATTGGGTTTTAACAAGGGGGTCTCATTAGCTGAATGGCTCAACCTGAAACCACCCTTTCACATGGCCATGAGCTGTTTGAATTGATTTAATCATACAGCTTTTGAATTCTGTCTTCAGTTGCATTTTAACCTCAGAAGAAAAAACCAGACTCCAGGCTAGCAGCCTGCCTCTGTCTGCCATCTTCCATCAACAAAGCAGTGACAGAACTAGAGCACTGTCCAGGATTAAGTTGCCTGACCCTCATCTACAATGTTTTCTACTGGAATGTCTGAATTTCTGTACCAACCGCAAAACTGATTCATCTCTCCATGCTCCTCCCATCGTGGAAGTCAGTGCTACTGGGAAAGTGGATCACCCCACATCAGCTTCAGCTGGCTAACCTCTCTGAAGGAATGCACCATTGGACTTTTGATTCTGGACTCTGGACTTACATGAAACAATATGTTGTCTGTGGTCTTTGCCGTGTACCTCTTTCTTTCCTTTATCCAACTTTTATTGTGTGAATGTACTGGAGTTATGTGGCAACACCCACTCCCCATGTTTTGAGCTAGTGTAAAATAAACTAACCCTTTAGTTCACCCTATTTCAAGTTTGCTGTGGGGTTATTAATAGGCGATTGGATCACTCTGAAACTGAGGGGTTGGGGAATATATGAAAGTGAGGGGAGAAACCAGGGGGTTTAAATTAAACATACCTCCTGACTATAACATTTGCAAAGTAAAATACACCGCTAAATATAAAAGAAATACAATGTAAATGGTTCTTTAAAAAATTACACTTAACGCCAGTACTGTACCTTTAGATTGACCAGGCTCCATCTAGTGGCAGCCATTGGTCAGTGCAGGTAGCAAATGAAGTCCCAAGACTAGCTGCAATGACTAATTGCAGCCAATAGATGGAGCCCAGGACTTCAGTGCCATTTTAGAATGGAAGCCCGGAACCAGAAGAGGAGCCCCCCCCCCCACCCCCCGCCAGCTTATATTTCACCTTTCTTCTATTTTTACAGTTCTGTTGAAGGGTCATTCGGACTCAAAACATTAACTGTGCTCCTCTCTGCAGATGCTGCCAGACCTGCTGGGTTTTTCCAGATATTTTTGTTTTTGCTTTGGATTTCCAGCATCCGCAGTTTTTTGCTTTTATACCAGAAGAGCAGCTGAACAGATCCTGGGGGCTAAAGCAAGAACAGAGTGCTAGGTGGCAAGGCCAGGAGTCGGCAAGGCCGGAAGAGGCCAGCATGGGATCAGCAAGGGCAGGAGAGACAAGGGCAGCAGAAGCAAGGACGGGAGTTGGCAAGGCCATGAGAGGCAAATGCATCTGCAGGAGGAAGAGGCACTGAGGGTGAGGGCAGAAGTACTGCGGGAAAGATCACGTGAGCAGCCAGGCCACAGAAGAGGAAGCCTTTGGCAATGATGTGAAGGTGAAACTGGCAACGTTAAATGGATATATTGAAGTTAGTTCAACAACGTTACAGTGAAACAACGTTAAGTGAGTCAACTTTAAGCGGGAACTTACTTCACACAATCAGGTTTTTACAAGATCCAACGGAGTATTGAAGTGTATCACACTCCACAATCTATTAATGGCTACAAAATAAAATGTTCTTTTTTCAAAACTCTTACAGCAATTCAATCTTTTTCCACAATGCATGCCTACGAACACGAAATGACAATACATTAATATTGTAATATGCCTTTAAGGGATATCAGCATGACATCATTAGAAGGGAAATGTGTCATGTGATCCAGTCTTGGTTTCACTTTTGCTTTGAGCTGAGGACACACAGGTCTGATGCCTTCAAGCTTTATACCTATGTATAACAGTTATCATGTTTCTAGTCTTAATAAATGAACCCACAATGTGTTTATCCAATCCCTTATGAGTGATTTGGTGCCTTGTGTCTTGCACAGTAAATAAGCCCAAAGTATTATATCGTTATAATAACATAACATGATAATCAGCAGTGGTGAGACAGGTGGCAGCAAGATTAAGTGCCGGGATGACATGGTGAACAGCCTTAGAACATGATACATTGCATGAAAAAATCCTTGACATTTTGGTGAAACCACAAGAAAGTTGTAGCACTGGAGAGTGTTGAAAATGCAACGTGCAGACTGTGGGGAAAAGCTTTGAAGACACAGTGCCAAGCTAGTACTCAAGTAAAAAGCTGGTAAGTGGACAGATTCCTGTGGCAAAATTGCAATGCATAGGCTGTCAGTTCCGTGAGTGGAAGAGCGCGTCAAGAGGACCAGCACCGGGTGAGCTGTAAGGAAACACAAGTGACCAGAGTGTGGGCCAGAGAGATAGTGAGCAAGGGAGAGTCAAACAAAAAAAATGTTGTAAGAATCAGGCCAGAGACGATAACAATTTTAACGGGTGGCTTCAGGATTTGCTCAATAATAAATTGACTAAAAAGCAAAGTGGTGCATTCCTGCTACAAGCCAGCTTCATGGCTTGGGAAAAGCGCACAAAAGCGACACTCATCCCAGGTATGACAGAAGGAGGAAGGTGAAATGGATATCGTCAGAATGTCGGCAGAATTGTCCAGTTTGAATTAGAATATGGATGACCTACTATCTGAATTCAAATGTTTTAACAGCAAACAGAGCTATAATTTCTTGATTCAGGTGTGGCTGAACCAGAGAAACAAGCCAAAAAAATTTGCTAAGCAATTGGGAATGAATGTCTGCACAGTCTGAACAGATCAGGATTAACAGAAAAGAGCTAAAGGCCCCTCAAAAGATATGGACTAGATTGGAAGGCCAGTTCAGAATCAGGTTAAACTTCCATATTCATTGACTAAAGTTCATGTCATTTCAACAACAGCCTAAAGAATCCATAGACCACTTCATCAGCAGGTGCAGAGAAAAAGGTACATACTGTGATTTTTCAGGTGCAGAGTCAGCAGGCAGAATTGTTGTGTTGGTGATCACATCCACTCCCATGGAAGCATTCCAGAAAGATCTGCGAGACAAGCCCAAAATGTATAGCATCAAAGAGCTACTGAAGGATGAAAGTAAATACAAAGTGATCCTCACAGGTTGACAAAGCTTGCAGGTCCGAAGTACAACCCCAATTGTTGATGCACTCACAAGAACACACAAACCTAGCAAGATATGTGGAAGGCTGGCCTGCTGCATGCACCAAGGACATGCCCAGCTTTCCACCAATCTGCAAGGCATGTGGCAGAAAGGACCATTGGCAGCGGCAATGCACTAGAGCAAAGGCAGATGCAGCTACAAAGAGCCAGACACTGATCCTAACAGACCACACACAATGACTACCTTCAAGCAATAAGGATGAACATTCGGTATCCCATCAGAAACATATACATGAGGTGATTGACAAACCAGAAAATGATGATGATGTGCATGATAAGACAAAGTGTGGTGAACACATGTTTCACACCATCAATCTCATGAAAAACATAGATGCCATCACACTGTCCAAAGTGTGCACCAAGATTCAAGTTATCTACTCTATGAAGGTTGGTAACTATTCACTATTGGCCAAGACTGACACAGGGGCAAGTACCGAACATAGAACCTCTGCAAATCCTAAATGACATGTATCCGCAGATATGGAAAGCCATGGCAAAACCAAGTGCTGTGAAACTTTCAGTGTGCAACAGCTCACTAATTCCATGTGCACTATCCATAGTCGTGGAGTGCAAGTACAATCAATCCTTCTGGGTGTCACAGATGTTCTACATTGTGGAAACCAAAGGCCCAGTGATTGCAGGTCTACCAGCATGTTGTGACCATATTGAAAATCCATGGAATCAGTCAGTTATCACAGGGCAAATCAACCTCAGAAACTACTCCTATCACCTTAGCCCTCAGTTCACGACCTAACATCGAAGTGTCCAGAATGTTTTGGCAAAATTAGCAGTTTCAAGGGAGCTACAATATTACACTCGAGGGACAATGCCCGACTGTCAATTGATCCTCCATGTAAATGCAGCATCCACATACAAGACAAAATGAAGGTTGCCTTAGACACAATGGAGAAAGAAAGAATCATTAGGAGAATACAAGAGCACACTGATTGGTGCAGCTCAATCACATGGGTCATAAAGAAGGACGGATCATGAGAGTCTATCTCGACCCACAATGTTTAAATATAGCCTGGAATATTGTCCTTACAAAATACCCACATTAGAAGAGTTAAATCCAAGACTTGCAGGTGCAAAATTTTTCTCTAAGCTTGATGTCAAGCCTGCTTACTGATCTGTAGATCTAACAGAGGAGTCCCAAGAGCTTATTACATTTCTTACTGTTTTCAATGACTTCTTGTCGGGCTATTTGTTAGCCAGGGTCTCTTTCAAGCTCACAAAAACCACATTACGTGCACTATACCAGTTTGCACCTGTATCTCAGATGACATAGCTGTTGTAGGTAGAACAGAGTAAGAACATGACCATAATCTGCTTTTATTGAAGCGAGTGGCGTACAATGAAGGTTTGATGTTCAACAGACTGAAATGCAACATCAGTATTCTGTTTATTCCAGTGCTATCATATGTCCTGATCCAAGTAAAATTGAGGATATTAAGGCCATGCCAACTCCTCAACATGAGGACAATCTTCAAAGGTGTCTAGGTCTCTTTAATTTCCTGTCTCCGTGCATTGCCAGCTTTGCTCAAAAATCTTCACCGCTAAGGAAATTGTTGAGAAAGGATCGGCCTTTCCTGTGACACAGTGATGACCAATATCCCTTCGAAGCACAGTGTTTCACAGTGATTATCAGAAGCATCAATATTGCAATTTTACTATCTTAGGGAGACAGATGCCTCACAGAAAGGTCTGGGAGCATGCATGATACAAAAGGGAAAACCCATTGCATTTGCTTCAAAATCTCTGTCTGTAAAAACAATCTAACTACTCCAACATCAAGCAGGAATATTAGCTTTAATGTTTGGAATCATGCATTTTCATACCTATCTATTTGGCAAAAGATTTGTGATAGAGACCGACCACAAGCCTCTGGAGGTGGTTTGGTGCAAATCATTGACCTGTGCACTGCCAGGTTTGTAATGTCTCTTGATAAAGATTCAACGTTATAATTGTGAGATTAGGTATAAGCCAGGCAACTTGATGGTCACATTGGATACACTTAGCAGATTGCCTAACCAAGTGAAAACATAACACAAATGCCAGCAGCTACAAGAAGAAATGGCAAAAGATTCTACACTACAGAAACTGTGGAAAACCATCATCAAAGGATGGCCTGATTCAATTCAGCATGTCCAAGAACATGAGAGACCATTTTGGTCTTAACGGGATGAGCTAAGCATCTCCAGGGGAGTCATTTTTAAAGGAAGGCAGGTAATCATATTGGAATCTTTGCAACCTGATATTTTTCAACAACTTCATCGCTCACACTTGGGCATAGATCGGATGAGGAGACTCACAAGAGAGACAGTCTATTGGCTGGTATGAACAATGACATTGATGTCGTTGTCAAGAAATGTGAGGCATGTCAAGAGCACATGCCAGGTCAGTACAAAGCACCATTGATTGCACGTGAAGTTCCTACTCATCCTTGGTCCAAAATCATATCCGATCTCTTTCATGTCAATGGCACTGACTTCATCGTCATCATCAACTACTTTACCAAGTACTCCATTATTTGACAATTGCACAATACAGCAAGCACAACTGTTGTGCACACTCTTAAGTGCTATTTTCAGTTTACTTGGTGTACATAGAGAGATCAGTACGGATAATGGTTCAGAATTTATTGTTAAGTCATTCAGGATATGTGTGAGAAGTGGATATTGATCACACTACTTTTTCTCCTCATTACTCTAAATATAACAGTCTAGCTGAATGGTTGATTTACATGCTGAAATCCCCAATTCTCAAAAGTAGACACACCAAGCAAGATCTACACATTGCAATGTTACATCTGAGAATAACACTTTTGGTGCAACTATTCCATCACTGGCAGAGTTCATGCTTTGCATACCAGTGCATACTAATTTACCTACTCTTAACCATTCTACTCTCTCAGGAACTAGAGAGCAACTTTTAAAACTACAAGATAACCAATATGCACAATAAAAAAAGCAGGTGCTGTGTTGCCAGGTTTAAAATTGGGAAAACAAGTTCACATCCAAGATCCCACAGAAGTTACATGGTAACGAGCTGAGGTGACAAGGATTTGTCCAGAATCAAGGTCCTATAAAGTCATCACACACAAAGGTGAGGTGTAACCGAGGACAAATCAGATCCATTCTAGCTCCTCAACCACTGTACAGTCCTACTGCATCTAGGACAAGATTTCAAATGCAACCAGGAGCAACATCCAAGAATGACAATCCCATGGAACACTGTGGACAATTAAAGAAACCTCCAGACAAGGTTACCATTTCAAGATCAGGGCGTACCAGCAGATTATCTTTATGCTTTAGAGGTTCAGAGATTCATCAGTTCTATGCACTTATGTAATGGTAACTAAACATGAACATGTATTGTAAATAGTTATACTTCTTTGGAAGAGGGAAAGAACCTTTAAAAAGAAAAAGGGGGTGTTATAATATGCCTTTAAATGGATCAATATGGCATCACTAGAAGGGAAATGTGTCATGTGATCCAGTTTTAGTTTAATTTTTGCTTTGAACAAAGAGCACACACAGCTCTGATGTCTTCAAGCTTTACACCTATGTATAACTGTTCTCATGTGTCTAGTTTTGATACATGGACCCACAACGTGTTTACCCAATCCCTAATGAGCGATTGGTGCATTGTGCCTTGTATAGAAAATAAGCCCAAGGTATTATATCATTATAATAATATGACAATCAAAAGACACACAAAAGAGGTATAAGAATAACAACATGGGGACAAGAAAATGGCCTTAGCTCACCTCATTCACTCCTAATAATTTTGCTACCATTGTGATATGATCAACATCAGCTCTTCTAATCACTTTATCACTATAAACACAGTGATTAGATAAACATCAGCCAGACCATCAAGACATGGGTGAAGACATACTCCTTCAACTGCACATTTTGCCTTAGGCCTCTTTCACACTGCACCCCTGTTCAGCTCAAAGCTGTTTTAACTCATGATGTACTGATCCTACAAATAGCGCAGTCCAGGACAAATGGCAACTCGGTAGTGTGAACCCACATTTCCACACTCCCCCACTTCTCTCTGTCCTTGCCACCAGGAGTTAATACTGTCCATGGTAAATCAAAATTACTAGCACAATTAACTGAAACATTACCAGCAGATCTGAATGTATCACTATCATACCATCACCAGTATCTGTCGGGCTCCATCTTAACAACTATATAATCTGATGCAAGGAGACACAATAGCTCTGAATAAGGGCCATATGGATTCGAAATATTAACTCTGTTTCTCTCTCCACAAATGCTGCCAGACCTGCTGAGTTTTTCCAGCATTTTCTGTTTTTATTTCAGATTTCCAGCATCTATAGTATTTTACCTGTACAATAAAACACACAGCTGCTTGTGGAAAGAGTTATCCCCTTTGCATTTCAAAGAAAACAACCCAGCCATCATCAATCAGTGTCTGCTTGTGTCAGCTTCTCATAGCTTTCACGTAAAGTTAAAAACTTTAAACACTCTGAACAATCCAACCACAAAATATTTTCAAATTGTTATCATACAGCAGCAGAACTCCTTTCTATTCTTTATCTGGTCACACATTACAAAACCAGGTTGTTTAAACAATCAGCATCGCCTCAAATCATTCACTCTGTAAAATTGGTCAGAAATTCAAAAATGTCAATTATTTATGTGACAGTCTCTAGCTCCAGACATGAAACTGTCACACAATTTACAACAGCTGGAATTTCACTGTAGCCACAAAGATAGTCCAGTTTTCACAATTAAATAGATTATTCAACCTCAGTAATTCCAATTTAATTCACACCATTTTAAACTAATCACAAAAGATCTTGAAAAAGGCAAAGCTACAGCCCGTGACAGAAATATTCACACATGCTTACAAGAAAATAAAATGTTTCACCTTATATTTTCTGCAAGTAGCTTTCCAAATTACTGTAAAAACACCAAATAAGAATGAAGAAAAGGTTAGCTTTCGTGGTGAAATAAAGCCTTAAACATTCCAACACAGAAATACTTAAAGGGCACAAAGCTTCCCAAAGCCTGTGAGCTCTGAAACATCCACACTAATTTCTTTAGCTTAAAATCCAATCCTGGGTGCACAATTGAAATGAACATGTTTAATAATCATATCCTCACCTCTATACTTACATGCAATTTTAGAAAAATTGATCCCTGCAAGAAGTTATGTGCCCAAATTGGCAAATGTTATATTCTCAGGTCTCACGCCCAAGGAACATAGTTTTATCCAATTCAGAACCAAAAACAAACCTCAAGTTTCCCAGAAACCATACATGTGTATACATACCTATCAAAGCAATTGTCACAACTGTGTGGTTGTGATATTACTGATTTTGTAAAAAAAAAAGCTTATCTTCCTTTTTAAATAGACACAAGAAACTTTAAAGATGGCTGCTAAAAGTCACCTAACCTTTTCCATTGCTATGTGATCAAGATTCCAGAAAGGTCGAAATAGATTGAAGGCAGACATATAAAGATGCCACTTGCAGTACAGTAAGAGTGAAAACAGGAGCCTTTACGTACCTCCAGGACCTGTTCTGCTTGCTGAGTCCTCTTGCAAAAGCAGTCTCCAACTCTTCAAAAACAGACTCTTCAATTGCAGTTGCTAAACCCCTTTACTTTGGAAAGAAAGAATTCAAGTAACGGGCCAGCAATGATATCTCACAGAGACTGATTTAAAATCTCATCTTTAAGTATGTTATTTATTTTATCTGCTTTTAATCTTTGTATTTGTATTTTAGTTAACAGCTTTATCACTTTTGCCCAATTAACTTTCAACAGTAGCTTTTTAATAAACTTTTAAAATCCTGTTCAAAACTAAAGTTTTCAGCTGGATTATTTTTAAACTGAATCATTTAAAAAGTTAAAGGGGCTACATACACACGCAAAAATTCTTAGCTTATGGACCACTTTAAGGAAATGCCATTTACATCATCATGACACAATCATCAAACTTAAAATAGCACAAACCCGTAACTACAATGGATTAAATTGAATAGCAGGTGATGCTCACACTGAAAATAAACATAACAGATACTTCTCAGACAGTCTTTCATTCTCAGATCGGGAAGCTTCTCAACTGCATTTGTGACATTATTCCATGTGCTTCACCATTTTTCAAAGAACGTCAGTTGCATTGCGTATTTCCAGGCAAGTGTGGTACCAATCCAAAGCAAATAAACAGAAAAGTCCAATTTGCCAATTACTCTGTGTAGTCATTCCTAATCTTCTTTTGCAAATTTTTGTTTCTTACTATCTTTGATCGCCATAATCTGATCCCAACCTACTCAGCATCAATATGCCCAGCCAAGCCACTGACCAAAGTAGCTACCTCTGGAGCAAAGTGACTCACTCCTCTGATGCAAGGATGATTCTTAGGCTCAAGACTATAAGCACAAACAGGTTCATAGAATCATAGAATGGTTAGAGCACAGAAGGAGGCCATTTGGCCTATTGTATTCATGTTTGCAAGAGCAAATCAGCTAGTCCCTCCTTTTCCCTGTAGCCATGCATTTTTCTCCACAAATAATTATCTAATTCCCTTTTAACAGCATTGATTGAAGGTGCCGCCACCACATTCTTAGGCAGAGCATTCAGACCCTAACCACTTGCTGGATAAAATAATCCCTCATGTCACCATTGGTTCTTTTGCCAATGACTTTAAATCGGTGTCCGCTAGTTCTCGAAGTTTCTGCCATTGGGAACAGTTTCTCATTATCTAGATAAAAACAAAAAACTGCGGATGCTGGAAATCCAAAACAAAAACAGAATTACCTGGAAAAACTCAGCAGGTCTGGCAGCATCGGCGGAGAAGAACAAAGTTGACGTTTCAAGTCCTCTTGACCCTTCAACAGAACTGAGTAAAAATAGGAGAGGGGTGAAATATAAGCTGGTTTAAGGTTGTGGGGGGGGGGAGAGAAGTGGGGGGGTGGTGGTTGTAGGGACAAGCAAGCAGTGATAGGAGCAGATAATCAAAAGATGTCACAGACAAAAGAACAAAGGTGTTGAATGAGTTGTCTTTGTTCTTTTTCTGTGACATCTTTTGATTATCTGCTCCTATCACTGCTTGCTTGTCCCTACAACCACCACCCCCCCATTTCTCTCCCCCCCACCCCCCCCACCCCCCCAACCTTAAACCAGCTTATATTTCACCCCTCTCCTATTTTTACTCAGTTCTGTTGAAGGGTCAAGAGGACTTAAAACGTCAACTTTGTTCTTCTCCGCCGATGCTGCCAGACCTGCTGAGTTTTTCCAGGTAATTCTGTTTTTGTTTTCTCATTATCTACACTGTCCATACCATTCATAATTTTAAACATCTCTATAAAATCTCCTCCCAATCTTCTCCAAAAAGAACCTCTAAAATATCCACATAATTGGAGGTTTTCCTACATTAGCCAAACATATGGTGAGATGCCAATCATTTGATTCACCCAGGACCTCCCTTGGTTGAGTACAAACAGAAAAAAGATTATCCCAGTCACCTCCAGCTTGTGAGAATGGATGTTTTTTCATATTTTGGGGAATATTGTGTTATTCTGGGTGCCTCTGTTGTGTCTGTGTGCGTGTGTGTGTGATTTAATTAAGCTGGGCAAGAGGTTGATAGGAGTCAGGCTCTCTGGGTGTTTGGAAACATGAAAAGTTTAACAGTGTTAAGTTTGAGGTACAAGTAAACAAGTTAAATTTAACATTTGCATTTTTAGATAAGTTGGGAGGTTGTTTGAATTTCAAAGGGAGGTCAGAGGCGAAAAGGAAAATGTTTACATTTTGCAGGAGTCTATAGGTAAATAGTAATGGGGATAATTATGTTTTTATTAACCCAAAAGCAAAGGCAAGATGGAAACATGAAAGATCTTGTATTTGGAAGAGGGGAGGGGAGGGGAAAGGGGGAGGGGTAGGAAGAAAGAGGGGAGGGGGAAGAGGGATGGGAAAAGAGGGGAGAGGTATGGAAAAAGAGAGGAGGGGGAATAGAGGGGAGTGGAGAGAAAAGGGGAGGGAGTAGGCAGAAAGAGAGGATAGGGATGGGAATAGAAGGGAGGGGAAAAGAGGGAAAGGGGACAGGACATGAGGGAGAGGGGGAAAGGATGGGGGAAAAGAGGAGGGGGAAAGGGGTAGGGGAAAAAAGGGAGGGCTAAAGAAGGAAATGAGATGGGGAAACGGGGAGGGGTAGGAGGAAAGGTGGGGAGACGGAGGGGGAAAGAGGGGAGGGGGAAAAGAGAGCTGGGGAGGGGAAAAAGGGTAATGGGATAGGAGAAAGGAGGGGAAGGGAGAGGGAAAGGGGGGAGAGGGATGGGAAAAGTAAGGAGGGATAGGGAGGGGGAAATGATTGGGGGAGGGTAAGAGGGGGAGGCGGGTAGGAGGAAAGAGGGGAGGGGTAGCAGGAAAGAGAGGATGGGAAAAGAGGGGGAAGGGGAGGGGGGATGGGACAGGAGGCAAGGAAAGGTGGTGGGGAAGGGGGTAAAGTGGGCAGGAAAGGAGGAAAAGGAGATGAGGAAGGGGGAAAGGAGGGAAAGGAGTCAGGAAAGAGAGATGGGGGCAGGTGGAAAGGGGACAGGGAAGGGAAAAAGTGGACAGGGAAGGAGGAAAGGGGAGGTGGGTGGGAGAGGGGGAAGGGGAAGTGGGAAATGGTTGAGGGGAGCTTGGAGGGTGAGAGGGGGAGGTGAAAGAGGTGTGGGGAGAGTGGAAGGGGAAAGGGAGTTGGTAAAAGAGCAAGGGGGAGAGGGGAGGGGGAAAGTGGGGAGGGGATAGAGGAGAGTGGGTAGGAGGGAAGAGGGGAGGGGTAGCAGGAAAGAGGGAAGGGGAAGAGGGGACAGCAATGGGAAAAGTTGGAGGGTGGGGGGATGGGACAAGAGGTGGGGAGGGGGTGAGGAAGGGGGTAAAGTGGGCAGGAGAAAGTGGGAAGGGGGAACAGGGAAGGGGGAAAGGGGGAGAGGGAAGGAGGAAAGGGGAAAGGGAGAAGGACAGAATGCAAAAGGGAAGTGTGAAGGGAAAAATGGGGAAGGGGAAAAGGGGAGGGAGAAAGGGTAAAAGACATGAGGAGGAACAGGGAAAGTGGAGGGAAAGTGTAAAGGGGAAGGAAAAAGGGGGAGGGAGAAAGGGAGAGTGGGAAGGAGAAAGGAGAGGGGTAGGGTGAAAGGGGGTAAGGGGAAGAGGGGAGGGGAGAAGGACCAGGGGAATAAGAGGGGACGGGGTGGTGGTGGGGGGAGAATGGTGGGTAGGTGCTGCAGAGGTTAAGGGGGTGAGGGTAGTGGGCGGTGCGATGGGATGACGGGGGTGGGTGGGCCTGTGGGGGTGTGTGGGCAGGGTGGTGCTGCATGAGTTACAGGTTATAAAATAAATCAAAAGCTCCTCATCAAAACAGGGTCTGCTTTGTCTAAAATTAGTTCCATTTTATGATGTTTGAAGCTATCAAAATTCAGAAATATGGAAAATAAACTCTATGATCATTTTGGTGTCTGAATACTTAAGTTATGGTTGCTAATCACAAATGTTTGAGTGCTGTGATTTGGGGTAATTGATGGCATTGATGTCACTATACAAGTAATATTAAATGATAGATAAATGATTGCTTTTGAATGCAATTGATATAAAATGGAGTGCAAGTGAATGCTGTCGAATGCAAATGATGTCAAACTTTTCAGGTAAAGTGGACACCAGTCATGCTGCAGCTACTGCTTTCCAGGACAGGGAAAGACACACAGAAGACAGTCATTGAAGGGATGCACGAGAATGATAAATTGACTTTTGTAAGTCATATTGGTTTGTTAGGTATACATAGTTAGTTTGGAATCTTTGTTTTATGGTGGCTTTTATTTCAACATTGTGGTCAAAAGGACATTGTGATGGTCAGTGAGAGAGTTAAGGTGTGGGAATGGTGATGAATGAGGAATTGGGTTTGCCTTCCCTGGCACCACAGTCTGATAAGCCGATCACAGACAGCCCCACCAAAAATAGGCTGTGTTTGTTGTCTCCTTCTCTTACTCCTACTCCTTGTTGTAAGGTTTCTGGATTCAGGGCCACAAATACCTACTGAAGACAGTCAACTATCTGTAAATAATTTTAAGATAGTTTATTAAGAAGCAATAGTTTGAATATGATGCATTAATTAATTAGAGAGGAAAAGTAGTCAGAAGCATTGCTTTAGCACTTAGTGGGCTGCTCGATGAAATTGAGTGGCATGGCTCTTGTTATAAACATGTTGCACACACGTGCATGGGTTTCACACTGGAGGCATGAGCCAAGTTGTCAGTGGATAGCTCTTGTCGCTCAAATGCCACCCTCTGGTTTCACATGCTGGCTTAAACACTAATGCAGAGCCAAGAAATCATGACTGCTACCAAGGTGATGGGCGTTGTCCTGCTTTGAGCCTGGTACCAGGTGAAACAAGCACCACGGGGCCCCTGCTATCGTGAGGAATCTCGTTCTGCTTCTCCCTGAAAAGAGGGAATAAAATTTATTCGGCTCTCCTTAATATCTCATTGACCTCCCTTATACAACGCTGAATGGTGAACTGGGTGATGTTGGAAATGTTGCCTGCTCCAGCCTGGATAGAACACATGTAAAAAAATTGATGGCCATAGTCACCTTCGTAGGACCTGGAAATGCTGTCCTTGTCCTCCAAAGCTGCAGGTGTGCCTGCAAGAGGTGACAGATTTCAATGACCATCTCCTTCATGAAATAAAAATGCCACACATACTGCTCTTTTCTGAGCTCTACCACAGGCCCTAGGTAGATGTGGACTCACGCTGAGAACACTTTTGCCCTTCCTCCAGAGTGAATTTGGTCGGCATTCTCTGGAATTTAGAAGAATGAAAGGTGATCTCATCGAAACATACAAGATTCTGAAGAGGTTTGATAGAGTAGATGCTGAAAGATCATTTCTGCCAGTCAGAGAATCTAACATGTGGAGGCACAGTCTCAGGATAAGGGACTGATCATTAAAGTCTGAGATGAGGAGGAATTACTTCACTCAAAACGGTTGTGAATCTTTGGAATTCTCTACCCCAGAGGATTGTCGATGCTCCATCATTGAATACATTTAAGGCTGCGATAGACAGATTTTTGCCCTCTCAGAGAATCAAAAGATATGGGGAGTAAGTGAGAAAGTCGAGTTGAAGCCCAAGATCAACCATGATTGCCTTGAATGGTGGAGCTGGCTCGATGGGCCATATGGTCTACTCCTGCTCCTTTAACTTGTGTTCTTGTGTTCTCCCCCCTCTTCCAGTAAATAGTCCTCCTCTGAGTTGCCCCTGCTGTTATGCTGCAAGCCAAGAGGATTGGAAACTACTGCACCCATAACTGGGAATAAATGGTTTCAGCAGAACCACTGAAGTAAGAAGTAAGGACTTCAGCACAGGCTTGACCATTGCATTGCACTCCGCAACTTTCTGTAGCAATAAAGGCCTCTAACCACTTCTACTAACTCAGCAATAGCCAGTAGAAAGCAATCAACATGAAAGTAGTTGAGATCCCTTCAAATAGGCTTGGTGTGTGGTCCTTCCTACTTCTAAGCACATGAAGGGAGGGCATAGGCCAGAGCATTGAGGTCAAAAATGGAATGTCTGGGGGGCAGGATTTTAATCTCCAAATGAAGGTGTAAATTGAGTCAGGAAACACTGAACGTGTTGTTTTTAGCCGGAAAACCAATTTTCCTTTGTTTTCCCAACCCCACTCCATTTTTGTGTGGTCTTTTGGTGGGTTATGAAAGGTTTCGGTGCAAAGCACACACAAGCACCTCTTCCAAAGTTGGGGTCACCATTGTAAGGACCACAAGAAAATTGTATTTCCTCCTGAAAAACTATCTTTGTGTGCTGGTATGGGTCCTGGAGAGCTTGTGACCACTGGGGGAAACCAGGAACGTCCTGAAAGGTAAATGTAAAATGTTTTGACACCTTCAAATGTCACTATTAGATACAGTATTGTTGTTTGGATGTATTTTTAAAGCAGGGAATCATCATAGAGATCAGTCATGCAAAGGTAAGTTGATCTTTACATTGATCACCATTGTGCAAGTCTTGTCATGCATTACTTTATTTTTTCCATTGCAGAAATTGTCAACATAGATTAAGAATGTAAAATAAAGTCCTGTAAGCCTTTGCTGTCATGTTTTGTGCTATATGTAAATTGACTAACAGATCTAGCTGTTAAAAAAAACTCTGCTTTTGAAAGTCAAAAAAATGTCTGCACCAGCTCCCCTCCAAAGATTGACAGGCACTCTGCTTTGAAATGGAAATGGGACACCATCCTGTTCTGTCAGTTTCAGACAACATAGCTGGAATAAAAACAAAATACTGTGGATGCTGAAATGTGAAATAAAACAGAAAATGCTGGAAAAACTCAGCAAGTCTAGTAGCATCTGTGGAGAGAGAAATAGATTAAACATTTTGAGTCCAATATGGGAAGAGTCATATTGGACTTGAAACATTAACTCTGTTTCTCTCTCTCCACAGATGCTGCCAGACCTGATGAGTTATTTTTTAGCATTTTCTATTAATGAAGCTGCAAGATTTTGTTATGACAGTTGCAATCATTATGAATGCTTGGCTGGGTTTGAAAAGTTGCTAATGGCTTCAGCTCAACAGTTGGTCTATTGATCCAAGAACGATTGAAACTTTTAAGAGGTCGCAATAACAGAATATGCCTTTGATGTGGTTTCTTGTTGTTTACAAACCTAATAGGCACTTAAAGGGTTACTTTGTTTTGCATTGGAGTCATGCTTTTTTTCAGTTTCAGTGTGCTTAAATTCAGGGTTTTATAAGTTTGTTAGAGCTTTAATTTCTTCCAATGATTTAAAAATCATTCCCATTGCTATTGTAAGGCTCCTGAGGACAAAACATAGTCCATACTAGTTGAGTGGATATGTGGGATATATGCGGGCCGTGAAGATGTCATGAAGGTCCCAAAGGGATTTGAGGGTGGAGTGGCATGAGGGGAATGTGGGGGAAAAGGGAACATGGGGTGGCATGGAGGAGTTGAGAGGGCATGGGGTGACATGGGATTGTGTGGCGGGTAAGGGAGTATGGAGGTGGCATGTATAATCTGAAGTGCCATGGGTGGCATAGAGGTTGGTGGGGGTAAGGATCATAAGGGCTGAGGTTTAGGGGGGGCTTTAAATGATTTTGGGAGCTCGGCTGTTGTGTTGAACAACTGTGGCGGGTCTTCTAATCGTATCACCCACGCACCTACACTCCTCATGCACGCCATCACAACTCGGAAAATGCACTGTGGACCCGACCCCTGTGTGAAATGATAGAAGTCCTGGGCTAAGCCATACAAAGCTCTGGTGTGCATTTCAGAAGGCACAGAAGTGTGCAGGTCAGAGTTTCCTGAGCCCGCACGAAAATCCGGGCGCTAGAATCAAATCAGTGTCGCACGCTGCCTGAAATCACAATCTGTCTATTCTTACTTACCCAGAATGGCATCTGCGATGTCCCACATGAGAACTGTGCATATGCAGTGTGGAGCTAAAATAGCAATCATATCATCAAAAATACAGGCATTGAGCAATCAAATTCTGCAAAGACTTGCAAAAAAATATAGAATTGAGATAATTTTCCCAGCATGTGGCAATAGTAATCTATCTATTTCCTGCAAGGTATTAGCACATTGTAACTTTAGTACCACATAGCACAAGGTCAACCTTTAGCACTCCTGCATGTTGGTGTCTGAGAGAGCATAAATAAAGACCAGGCAATTTTCCAGAAAAATGAATGAAAAATTGGACAGAAAGCTTGGAAGGAGAAATTTTCAGGGTTATTGGAAAAGAGAAGTCTCCACAAATAACTCAGAGAAAAGTAAATGCACTTTGAACTTGGTATGCTCTCTCTACTGCTTGCTAACACATGATCCCCCCCTTACCCATGCCATTGACCTCCTCCCCACAATCGGTGCCCCCCTCACCCCCAAGACCATTCTGGGTGCCTAGACATGCTTTTGTATCCTCTATTCCAATACTACATCTAATAATGGCCTGAGGACCATGAAGGTGGGAAGTGATGGGATCTTGATTCAATCAGAACTGGGTCCATTGACTATGGCAGCAGGCTCCTGGTATGGAATTATTGCTGCTTTTGCCTCTGGGAAGAGTTCCTGGGCAGAGCTGTCTTATGTGCCAGATTGCACAGCTTTCCTCCTCCTCAAGCTTCTCCCCTTCCCCCTCCTCCTCATTGGATCCTGCTGATGAGCAGGAAGAGGAGATATGAGATCATAATGGTTCAGCAAATATTCCTTGGGATACAGTATCCATGGAAAAGGGATGTAAGAATGAGGATGTTTAATGGTGCAGCAGGGTGCCATGGAAATATAAGAGGGGTTTAGATGCTTACTGGTAGCCGTAGGGTGCTGCCAACCTCGGCATGTGACATTGCTCCTGTAACAGCCCAGGAGCCACTTGACCTTATCTTTAAATGGGATCAGAGCTTTCAGAATAGGTTTCAATCACCAGTGGTCTGCCTCTGATGGGATTTGTGTGCCAATTTGTTCTGAAAAGAGTAGGAGGCTTGTAGTTGATTGCTGTGTATTAAGTGTCATTTAAGAGGTTGTGCAGGTGTAAGGGTGCCAAATTGGTGAAACATGTTCAAGGATGGAGCTGGCAGTTAATGTGTGCTTAGGGAGCTATGCAGGCATTTGTACCACAGGATAAAGCAATGGAGGTACCCTTAATCTAATAAAGGTCCATTCTGTAAATCCTGCTATGAAAGTTTAGACTCTGGTCACGTTCAGGGATAAAGAAGAAATGGAGGGTGTCATTGGTGCCTTAGCTTACCAGATTTGGTCAAGTAGTTGAAAGTCTTCAAACGCTTTGGGATTGCAAGAGAAAGAAAGTTGGCATTCATTGTCATTGCTGCCTTTCTGCATGTCTGATAACCTATGATCCTGGCTGATTTAGATATCTTCATTCCTGGAAGTCGGTCTCTCCTTGCATCAATCTCCTCTCGGAGAGCTGACACATCCTCATCAGAAAAGCTACAGTTGTTCCTCATCCTGACTGCATTGGTTTTCACCCCATGGGCACAAATGGCACTGAAGTGGTTATCTCTCCACATTTTTTTATATTAATAAATGACTTGAATGTTTGAATACACAGTAAACTTCCAAAGTTTGCTGGTGATAGCAAACTTGGAGAAGTGGCAAACAGTGAGGATGCTACAAACACCTCATAGATAGGCTAGCAGAATGGGTAGACAAGTGACAGATGGAATCTAATTCAGAGAAATGTGAGATGATACATTTTGGCAGAAGGGAGGGGAAATATAGACATAAAGGCACAGTTCTAAAGAGTGTTCAGGGAGTCTGGGACCAGAGGTTTATGTGCATAGATCTTTAGAGGTGGCAGGACATAGTAAGACAATGGTTAGCAAAACATTTGGGTCCATGGGCTTCATAAATAGAGGTATTGAGTACAAAAGCAGGGAAGTAATACTGAAACTTCATGAAGTTCCATAAAAGCCACAACTCAAGTACTGTATCAAGTTCTGGTCACCAAATTTTAGAAAGAATGTGAGGGTTCTTGAGAGGGTGCAGAGGAGATTTACCAGAATGTTTCCAGGGATGGAGATTTTAGCTATAAAATTTGGTTGGAGAAGCTAGGGTTGTTCTTGAAGGAAAGGAGATTGAGGGGAAATTTCATAAGAGGAATAGAAGATTATGAAAGGAAGGGTAAGGTAGACAAGGAAAATCTGTTCCCAATACCTTATCGTGCAAGGACTAGGGGACAAAAACTTAAGCTTTTGGGCAAGAGATGCAGGGGGGATGTGAGGAAGAACCTTTTAACACAGTGAGTTGTAATGACTGCAACTCATTCCCCACAAGGGTAGTGGAAGCAGAGATATCAATGAATTCAAAAGGACAAAAGGATGGACACTTGAAGGAAATAAACTGGCAGGGCTATAGGGATAGAGCAGGTGAATGGGACTGACTGGATTGCTCTATGGAGAACCTGTATGGTCCCTAGGGCCTCCTTCTGCACCATAAATCACTAAGAAAATGCTGCTGCGACACTGTAATCATGTTAAATATAGAAATTGTTACTAAATGCAAGAAAGAAACAGCACCTGACTCTAGCCTCCTACTTCCAAGCTTCCTGCTGAAGAATGGCATCTAAGCAGTGCTTTTATAGTGCTGCATGCAAGTTTTCTCAGATCCCAAATGTTTACGTTTAAGCTCTAATGGTATCAAATGAGTCCCATAGGAAATTAGCTTGTAACTTTCTGTCAATGATTAGAGAATGTAACAGTGTAAATTAGATGAGGGAAATTCCAGGACATTAAGTGACAGCTGGAAACTCACTTAACAAGAGAGAATTCAAGATCTCCTAGACCTCAAAAATAGAAAGGCAAAATAGTAAACTGTTCTACCATTTCAGTTTTCCCCCACTTTAGATGAATTCACGAGTTAATCAATAGTTACATCAATTATTTAAGTAACTTGTAAAGTTGTCAGGATTGGCTTTAATAAAAATGAAAATCTTAGGATCTATAATGGCCAGCTGATCTAATGTTGTCTATTTTACACCAAAGTCAAAATTACACCTCTGAGGAGTGATAAATGTGCTGAACAATCTTCCCAATAGAGTGATTGCGGCAAAAATTTTGGAAGTATTTAAGAAACAATGGGGTCATTAGGATAATACTGTGTGGATAAATTCTGATGGTCCAAATGTCTTCTCTTATTCTAATTATCTTGTGATCTTACGTCATTGTTGTTTGAGGAGCCTCAGTGTGCAAAATGGTGGCCTCATTTATCTATGAAACAATGATTGTACTGGCAAAATAATTCATTGTTTGTGAAGTGATTTGGGATATTTCTGAGAAATGTGATGAGGTGATAAAGGAAATCTCTTTCTTTCCTTCAAATCTTAGCTATGAAACAAAAATAATAAAGTGAGCAATGATTATTAACTCTTTAGCTCAAAGATCAAAACCTGTAGGGATTCATTTAGGCATTCCATTATACATAAATCACTGACAGACTGCCCAGGAGGGTCACACAGGGACTTGGATTCTGTAATTTACCTGATCAGGGAGGAATCTGCTACAACGTAGAGTATAGGTTTACATTAGAATTGTCATCTAAAGAATGCCCCTGAGGAACCCAGCACTTATCCCTACAGGCTATTTGCTGTAGAACCTTTACAAAGGTTATTAAGCCTGGTGTTTTCAGACCCTCTGCAATCCTTTCCATCATTTTCTTCCTAATGATTGAAGAGCCATATAAAAGCAATTGAAAATCTTTAATTAGATAATTATACTTTCAGAACGGCTGCTATAAGCTATGCAACTATGACCCAGAGTTGACTCTTTGATCTCTCTTCGCTCTTTTTGAAGATGAAAGGCATGCAAATCAATGGTCAGAACATTAGCCAGCATTTCTGTGAACTTTATGACTATATTCAAGAAGGTACAGAGTGAATGTATAAGAAAGCTAAATAATTTGGCCTGTGAGCTTCAAAAAACAAAGGTTTGAAATGAATAAGCACTCAAGATCTCACACTCTTTTAGAGTTGAGAAACAAAAGTGAAACTTTTAACTGGCTGCCAGCAGAATATGCCAGCAGCAGCCCAAGAATGTCAGTGGGTCATTTACTGCCTTGTTTATGCTGTCAGTCCAATTAACATCAGCTTGGTAGGGGCCTTTCAAGGGGCTGCAACGAGCTATGTGGGACGCTGCTTGCATTTTTTAGAATACACTCCAAATGCTCCACCATTTGTTCCATTATAGTGCCTGCTATCTTTTGACCATGTGTATGGTTTGGAGGTCTTCCCCCGCTATGGCTATTGGATACCTCTCCACCTCCACCAAGACGTTCAGAGCAATATCTGAAAACATTGGAGCCTCCCTCCCCTGTTTTGCCATTTCTCTTTCTTTCCCAGGTCAGATTCTCTGTCGACCATGTCTCCCAGCACTGCTCCAGCCAGAGTACATCTCCCCTTTAAGAAAAAATTAGATAAAGATACCTGGAAAAACTCAGCAGGTCTGGCAGCATTTGCGGAGAGGAACACGGTTAACGTTTCGAGTCCGTATGACTCTTCAACAGAACTATGTAAAAATAGAAAAGATTGCAGAGGGTTTTAATTTTACAAGGATGCTGTATTGTCATTCAGTATGTACTTGTTTGTGTATAGTATGTACAAATTAAGCCAGACAAGTATTCTTGCATTAAATATGTAAGGGGTTAGTTTTATTCTACTAAAACCCACCCAGGTAAAAATGTTATAAAATGTACAAATATGTCCTCCTTGCCACTAATGCACGCAAATATCTATTTAAACCCCAAGCATGCAGAAAAAAGTACAACTTTAGAGTTTCAGATGTTAAACTTGACCAAGTTAGGGTGCAGATTAAACAAAAGGAAAGTCAAGACAGATTCATTGATTGTATCCGGAGGTATTGATTTTTCAGCTGAGGCAGTTGATTTAAAGTCATGGCTGGTATGTCCCTTTTCTACTGGAACCAGTGCTGTAGAAATCCAATGGCTTTCAGTAAAGAGCCTCTGTCTGTCGTAGGAATGTAGACAAAGGCTGGAATTTTCTATCCCTGTTGGCAGCAGTTGTCATGCCAGGCCGGGGTGGGGGTGTGACAATATGGCCAGAAGGCCAAAAATTGGTTTCATGTCGTCTTGAAGCAGGTTAGCCAAGGTGCGCTCCGCACACCTTTCCCACTGTCCAACATTGGGAACTTAATTTCAATGCATTTGCATCTCATCATCTTGCCTGCCCGTTGGAATCATCCCCCCATGTCGAATTTATCTCCCAAGTCGGTGTGATTTCAGAACGGCATGATTCACACAGCAATTAAAAAGCGTGCACCTAGCAAGCTGAATTTCAAAGGGAATTCAGAGGTGACTGCACACTAACATTCCGCAGTTCTCATGAGGGTCGCTTGTTCGACATCAAGGAAGAGGTGCCACGGATTCAAGTAAGGACACAAGCAAGTTGTTTTTTGCCAGCTGGCTGACAGTGCGGTGCCAGGGCAGGATTTGGCGCCATAGGGACATGGAGGGCATCCACCGCCAGAAGTCGTGAAAGTGACTGTGGCACTCTATATAAACTTTGAACCCTGTTTTGCTGAGTTAAAAGTTTGAGTGGAATCATCCCAAATTTGCACAAAGTCCAGTAACGAGTGGGTAAAAGGATGTTTTACCCATCAGCCACAATGGCAGCTTTTCACGCCACATCATCCCATTCCCAGCGTGTCCCGTCTCATTAATAATGTATTTGTGGGAAACATACCAGGTTGCTGGCGGGGTGGCCCCTGATCCTCTCATCACGCTGTACCTTCGGGCCTTCAGTAACCTGGCCGCCATATTTAAAGGCTGCCCCTACACAAAGCTAGCACTCTCTAAGGCATCCAAAGCTGCTGGTAACTCATGGCAGCCAAAGGGAGGAAACATGCTGCCCCTAAATTTAGCGATGCCTCCCTCAGGCACTTGCTGGACGCTGTGGAGGCCTGCCATGAAGTCCTCTACTCCTGGTCTGGGCAAAGACCAGCAAGCAAGGTCACCAATGCAGCATGGGAAACTGTGGCAGTGATGGTCAGCGTCAACGCTCTGCAAAAGAGGACAGCCATCCAGTGCCGAAAGAGGATGAATGATCTCCTCCGTTCCATCAGGGTAAGGCACACTTGTCATCACTATCAACTCACACACTCATATGCCCATCACACACCCACAGGAATCTCACTTACTGCCAGTTAAAGGGAAATCACCAGTCACTCTCTCACAAGTACATTCATCTGCCCTGTGGACCGTGTCCTCATCCCATCCATGGCACCAGTCACAACCCATGCATGCCAGGCATCCTTATCATCTTGCCTGGCAGGCAGCCTACTTACACTGTCTCCATCTGTATTCATGCAGGACAAACTGTTACACAACAAAAGGGAGAGGGCACAGACTGGCAGAGGAATGCCTGAAAGCAAGGGCCTCACAGACTTTGGAAAAAGAATCATCCAACTGGCTCGCTATGATCTGGGACATTCCTGTGCTGATGGTGAGGTTGGTGGTGCTCAACCAAGTGAGGATCCAGCAGTGCAACATTCATCAGACAACCATGCTGTCAGTCAGTTCCCCTGTTCCATCGTCCTCTGCCATGAACTAATTATCTCCCTTGTTTCCCCAGACTCATCTGGGAAGCAGCCAAGGGGGTCCATGAACCAGTGTCATGAAGCTATTAATGTATATAAGGCTATTGGAATTTTTTTTTAAATAGAAGTTTAGTCTGTGGGTATGTCTGTGTGTGTCTAAATTGGATTAAAGCCAGCTAGTCTGGGTGCTTTGATGTATAGTATCTTTGAGATGTAAACAGAGGTAGAGATATATTTGCATTTTGTTGAATACAGCATTGAAGAGTGGGAGTGAAATCTTGCACCTAGCTAGGAGATACCAGGCAATATGTTTATATTACTAATAAAATTGGTACTATGAAAGGGGTTTTATTATAAGAAGAGATGAAGTTCAAAGGCCCTGAGAGATACAATGAGAATTTACATTCAAAGAGAAAGGTTGGGTATAACCTGAGAGGGTTTTGAGTGTGGAAGACAGAGGCATATAATATCAAAGCAGCTGCAAGCCTACAAATGCCTGCAAAGGAACCAAATTGAAAGGAACCTCATTTTGAATTCATAAGGTGAAAATGCTTTGCCTCATGTCTGGTTAAGTCTATGGGTTATTGTTGCCTTAGTGGAGATTAATTTGGGAATTTGTTAAAAATTATGATAGTAATAATTTGTAGCCATGCATATATGTTTAATTTGTTGTAATAAAGATGTCATTTAGTTTGATATAAAAACCTCTCGAGAACTGATGGTCTTATTCCTGAATTTAGATCTGCACCTCAAACATTCCAGTTGAAAATATATTACAGTTGTTAAAGTTTCCCTCTGGGATTTTAATAACAGCCTTTACCAACTGTTGTGTCATAACAATGGGGACTCTTGCGGGATAAAAAATACAATTCCTTGATCGGCTTGGAATTGGTGACTCTTACCGTTATGAGTGCAAGAGGCACTTTGAATTCAGGAGCTGATGAGGTATTTTAGAAGTGGTGAGACTGCAAGATGGCTTTGGCAATTGCTAAGACTTGTCCGGGAGTAGAAGATATAACTCTGATTGGGTTGGAAAAAATAACCAAAAGTAAGTTAACAGAGTTGGCAGATAAGTTAAAATTGGCTTTATATGAGGGTGCTAGGAAATCAGGTATAGCACAGCATCTACAGTTGGATGTGAAACCTGACACTAGTGAGTCACATCTGGAGGTAGTGAGACTTCAGTTACAAATGAGGACGCTTGAATTTGAACAAACAAAGAAACAGAAAAAGCTTGAATTAGAAGCAAAGGACAGAGAAATGGCTTTTAAAAGGGAACAGGTAGAACAGCAGGAGAGAGAAAGAAAACAGGAAAGGGAATTAGAAATTGTGAAGATAGAGAAGGAGGAAAGAGAGAAAAAAAGACAGAGTGAGAATTCCAACTGAAAATGTTAGCAGTTAAAAAAGAGATGCCAGGAGGTGAGGAAGGGATGTTTAAATTTGTACAAGCTCTTTCAAAGTTTGAGGAAAAGGATATTGAAGCATTCTTTATTTCATTTGCGAAGCTGGCTAAACAAATGTAATGGACACAGTCTAAGTTAGTGGGTAGAGCGCATGAGGTATATGCTTCGCTATCAGGAGAAATGTTGGTGATTTATGATGTGGTGAAAAAACTATTTTGAGTACATATGAGTTGGTTCCTGAAGCATACAGGTAGAAATTTAGGAATATGAGAAAATAGCCTGGGCAAACTTATATTGAGTTTGAAAGAGTAAAACAAAATAATTTAGACCGGTAAATACGGACGTTAAAAATAGAGACAACGTATGTAGCTCTTAAGGGAGTAATTCTTTTGGAAGAGTTTAAAGATTGAATCCCTTCAGTAGTGAGAACTCATGTGGAGGAACAGAGGGTTGATTCTGTAAGCTAAGCAGCAGAGATTGCTAATGACTATGAGTTACTTCATAGAGCTAAACCTTTTTTTTCACCACTCTTTCAAATTGGAAAAAGATAAAAAGTGGGAATGTGAAAGGAAGGTAGGTAGGCAGGGAAGAGAAGGGGTAGTTGGAAGTTCTGAGGAAGTTTTTTCTCAGAATAAAAAGGAAGGTGCTGGACATAGAAGTGACCTTCAAAAATTGAGGTATTTTCATTGTAATAAAGTGGAGCACACAAAGTCAGTGTGTTGGAAATTGCAGTAAAAATCTGATGGATTTGTTGGGGTACAGAAAAGTTCTAGATATAAAAGTACTGTGGGTTCTGAGGTTCAGGCACAAGAGAAATGAGTGGTTTGTGTACAGGTAAAACAGGGAGAATCAGTGATAGGTAAAGAAGCAGGAGTGTGTTCAAAGTTTACTCAAGAGAATTCTGAGGAGTAGGTTGCAGAAATGTTTAAAGACTTTGTGTGTGAAGGCAAAGTTGTCCCATGTGTACAGGATGGAGAAGGTAAAGATGTTAAAATTTTAAGAAACACAGGGGCTGGTCAACCCTTAAAGTTGTGGGATAGTGATATTTGTTGTTCAAAGGAGCAGGTGATAATAAGTGGGGTTCATGGAGCTGCTAAATCTATTCTATCGTGGAAGGTAAATTTAAAGAGCAAAGAGAAGGCAGGTGAAGTTATAGTTGGAGTGGTGGAAAAATTGCCCATTACGGGGGTTCAATTTATTCTGGGTAATGATATAGCTGGATCGCAAATGTAGGTGATGCCTATGGTAGTTGAGCAGCCTGTAGAAGTGTTTTCAACAGGGGTGTTACAGAAGAAACATCCTGGATTGTTTCCTGATTGTGTTGTAACAAGATCATTTGCTCACAGGAAAGAACAAGATAATCAAGAAAGGCAGGCAGTTCAAAGGCAAGAAGAAGGTGTTGAAATCCAATTAGCTGGCACTGTGTTTGATAACATTGTTCAGGAGGAAAGAATATAGGACAATTCAGCTGAAGTGTTTAACTCAATGAGTTTAGTGAAGTTACAGAAAAATGATTTACAATTAAAGTAATTATATCAGAAAGCTCATTCAGAAACAGAAACAAAATATATTCCAGTATGTTATTACCTTCGGGGAGATATTTTGATAAGAAAGTGGAGGTCAGATCATGTCTCAGCAAATGAAAGCTGGAGGGAGGTGCATCAGATTGTTTTCCCATTAGGGTATAGAAATGAGATTCTGAAGATTGCTCATGAAATTCCAATGGTGGGACATTTAAGAATTAGGAAAAAAAGGAAAAGATACAGAGGTATATTTTATGGCCAGGATTGCATAGGGATGTAGTCAAATTCTGTAGAACCTGTCCTGCATGTCAAATAAATGGAAAATCACAAGCAGTGATTAAGCCGGGGCCTTTAATCCCAATACCAGCATTTGAAGAACCTGTTATCAGGGTCTTGGTGATTGTTTAGGACCCTTCCCTAAGATTAAAAGTGGAAATCAGTATTTACTGACAATAATGGATGTGTCTACCAAGTTTCCTGACGTGATACCTTTAAGAAATATTGCAACTAAAAAGATTGTGGAGGAGTTAATGAATTTTTTTACAAGCTTTGGTTTACCTAATGAAATACAATCAAATCAGGGGTTAAAATTCATGTCATAGCTATTTAAGGAAGTAATGAACAGACTGGGGATAAAAGTGTTTAAGTCAACAGCTTATCATCCGGAGTCACAAGGAGCTTTGGAAAGATGACAACAACCTTTAAACACTGTGATGAGAGCATACTGTCAGGACTATCCACAGGATTGGTATACAGGAATTCCATTTTTGTTATTTGCTATTAGAGACCGTCCTAATGCACCAACTGGTTTTAGCCCCTTTGAACTAGTTTATCATCATGAGGTAAGGGAACCACTGAAATTGATTCACAAGGAATTGGTAGGTCAAAATTCAGAAACTATTCTCCTGGATTACATATCAAATTTCAGGGAAAGATTGAACAGGGCATTTGAGTTGGCGAGGGAACATTTAAAGGCATCACAGCAAATGATGAAAGTGAAGACAGATAAGAAAGATAAAACTCGCAGTTTTGTTTCTGAAGAGAAAGTACTAGTCTTGTTACCAGCAATAGGTGGTTCATTAAATGCAATATTTAGTGGGCTTTACAGGATTGAAAAGAAATTAAGTGAAGTAAATTTTTTAATAAATACTCCAGATAGAAGCACTTTGACAGGGAAGACAAACAAAAAGAGGTTTTAGTGATGATGAGAAAGAGGTAGAAATGCAGGGCTCTGAAATTGATTTTCCCCTAATCAAATTGGATAATGAGGGGGGTGTTTGAAAATTTAAATGAAATATTGAGTTTCCTTCCAAGCAAGTATCAACGTGATTTGGAAAAGCTATTACAGTCATACAAACCTATTTGAGGAAATAAGTTGGGGAAGACAGATTTAGCTATACATGGTGTCTCGGTACTAGTTTTAACTTCAATAAGGCAACATCCTTATAGATTAAATCCGACAAAATTATCACAAGTACAAAAATAAATTGATTTTGTGCTTCAAAATGATATCATGGAGTCTAGTTGCAGTAACTGGAGTTGCCTCTGGTATCAAAACCGGATAGAAAACAAAGATTGTGTGTGGACTACCGAAAGGTGAATCCTATACCATGATTGGAAGATTGCATTGAGAAAGTGGGACAATCGAAATTTGTCACAAAGATTGACTTGCAAAAAGGATATTGGCAGGTACTGTTGTTGGAGAGAGCCCTCTTCATGCACATGCAGCAATGGCCACCGTTGGCAGCAGAGTTTCTGAGCTGCAGGCCTTCTGATTGGGCTGTGTAATGTCTTGACGGAGTGGACAGGTTTCAACAAGAAACAGATAAACTTTATTACAAAGAGCTTTTCAGGTGTTACGTGCTCAATCAGGACTCTCATCAGGAAGCCCCACCCCCCGAATTGCCCATGCTTAGAGCCAATTGGTCAGAGCCTCCCAGAACATCACATGATCCCTAATAGACAGCAAGAGAGGCTCTACCTTCAGTTACTACATTTCCTCCTCCTTTAGTATTTAAAAGTTTCTATTTACAGGGAAACATTTGAATACCTAATAACATATACATATATACAACTTAAGGTGATTAAAGATCAAGTCTCTGAGGTGCCTTCCTTATACGGCTAGAGCGGCATAGCTCTACCACTTGAGGTTCCTCAACAGGATTGACTGGATCAGGAACTGTAGCACAAGACACATCATTAGGAAGTGGCAGTTCTGGATTTGGCAACTCTACAGAGACATTGGGCATACCTAGATAAAAACAAAAAAACTGCGGATGCTGGAAATCCAAAACAAAAACAGAATTACCTGGAAAAACTCAGCAGGTCTGGCAGCATCGGCGGAGAAGAAAAGAGTTGACGTTTCGAGTCCTCATGACCCTTCGACAGAACTTGCGTTCGAGTCCAAGAAAGAGTTGAAATATAAGCTGGTTTAAGGTGTGTGTGTGGGGGGCGGAGAGATAGAGAGACAAAGAGGTGGAGGGGGGGGGGTGTGGTTGTAGGGACAAACAAGCAGTGATAGAAGCAGATCATCAAAAGATGTCAACGACAATAGTACAATAGAACACATAGGTGTTAAAATTAAAGTTGGTGATATTATCTAAACGAATGTGCTAATTAAGAATGGATGGTAGGGCACTCAAGGTATAGCTCTAGTGGGGTTTTTTTTTTATTTATATAATGGAAATAGGTGGGAAAAGGAAAATCTTTATAATTTATTGGAAAAAAAAGGGAAGGGGGAAACAGAAAGGGGGTGGGGATGGGGGAGGGAGCTTACGACCTAAAGTTGTTGAATTCAATATTCAGTCCAGAAGGCTGTAAAGTCCCTAGTCGGAAGATGAGGTGTTGTTCCTCCAGTTTGCGTTGGGCTTGACTGGAACAATGCAGCAAGCCAAGGACAGACATGTGGGCAAGAGAGCAGGGTGGAGTGTTGAAATGGCAAGCGACAGGGAGGTTTGGGTCATTCTTGCGGACAGACCGCAGGTGTTCTGCAAAGCGGTCGCCCAGTTTACGTTTGGTCTCTCCAATGTAGAGGAGACCACATTGGGAGCAACGAATGCAGTAGACTAAGTTGGGGGAAATGCAAGTGAAATGCTGCTTCACTTGAAAGGAGTGTTTGGGTCCTTGGACGGTGAGGAGAGAGGAAGTGAAGGGGCAGGTGTTGCATCTTTTGCGTGGGCATGGGGTGGTGCCATAGGAGGGGGTTGACTCCTCCATCACCCCCTACTCCTCAACCCCCTCCTATGGCACCACCCCATGCCCACGCAAAAAATGCAACACCTGCCCCTTCACTTCCTCTCTCCTCACCGTCCAAGGACCCAAACACTCCTTTCAAGTGAAGCAGCATTTCACTTGCATTTCCCCCAACTTAGTCTACTGCAATCGTTGCTCCCAATGTGGTCTCCTCTACATTGGAGAGACCAAACGTAAACTGGGCGACCGCTTTGCAGAACACCTGCGGTCTGTCCGCAAGAATGACCCAAACCTCCCTGTCGCTTGCCATTTCAACACTCCACCCTGCTCTCTTGCCCACATGTCTGTCCTTGGCTTGCTGCATTGTTCCAGTCAAGCCCAACGCAAACTGGAGGAACAACACCTCATCTTCCGACTAGGGACTTTACAGCCTTCCGGACTGAATATTGAATTCAACAACTTTAGGTCGTAAGCTCCCTCCCCCATCCCCACCCCCTTTCTGTTTCCCCCTTCCCTTTTTTTTCCAATAAATTATAAAGATTTTCCTTTTCCCACCTATTTCCATTATATAAAAAAAACCCCACTAGAGCTATACCTTGAGTGCCCTACCATCCATTCTTAATTAGCACATTCGTTTAGATAATATCACCAACTTTAATTTTAACACCTATGTGTTCTATTGTACTATTGTCGTTGACATCTTTTGATGATCTGCTTCTATCACTGCTTGTTTGTCCCTACAACCACACCCACCCCCCCCTCCACCTCTTTGTCTCTCTATCTCTCCGCCCCCCACACACACACCTTAAACCAGCTTATATTTCAACTCTTTCTTGGACTCGAACGCAAGTTCTGTCAAGGGTCATGAGGACTCGAAACGTCAACTCTTTTCTTCTCCGCCGATGCTGCCAGACCTGCTGAGTTTTTCCAGGTAATTCTGTTTTTGTTTTGGGCATACCTATTCTAGGTTGATCTGTCACATCAGAATTGACAATTCATCAATAATCACAGGTGGAAAAGTTGGTTGTTGGAATGTCTCTCTGGCATGAATATGATCTACATGCTTATAGACAATTCTATCTTCTCTTGTACTTGGAAAGCTAATGGACCAGTCTCTGAGACAACAGTTCCAGGTACCCAACAAGGTTCACTTCTGAAATTTTGCACGAATACTATCACCTATACTAAATGTGCGAGCTTTGCTGTGTAGATCATGTGTTCAATTTTTGATTACTCTGATTCCACTCTACCTTCCCCTGTAAATTTGAAAACACTAGGCTTAATCGTGCACATAGGCAGCATTTCATCAATAATTCATATGGTGTTGAACCTGTAGTCGAATGTGGCGATGACTGAGAAGAAAGCGGGAAAGTCAAGAATCATACCAGGCTTAAAAGTTTGCACAGTTCTCTCAGCTAAACCATTCGATGAAGGTGGTAAGGGGCTGTTTTAATATGTCTGATTCCATTCAGATTCATGAATTCCTGAAGCTCTGTGCTGGTAAAGACTGTATCATTATCAGAAATTATGATTTCAGGTAGGCCATGGTGCCAAAACAGTGACACAACTTGTTGAGAGATGTGCTCGATGTTGATGATTTGACTTCATAACATCCATCCATTTAGAACGTGCATCTACAATCACCAAAAACATGGTACCTAAGAATGGTCCTAAATAATTGATATGTAGTCTAACTCAGGGTCATCCGGGTCACTCCCACAGACGTAGGGGAGCTGAAGCAGGCAACTTCTGTTGTAGCTAACAATGGAGACAGTACTTGACCATGCTTTCAATGTCTGGCCACCAGACATAGCTTCATGCAAGCATTTTCATCTTCAATTTGCCTAGATGCGCACTGTGAAGTTTTGTCAAGAGTGGTTCTCTACCTTGTGTTGGAACGACAAATCTTGATTCCCAC
The DNA here is from genome assembly GCF_017639515.1 of Carcharodon carcharias. NCBI lineage: Eukaryota > Metazoa > Chordata > Chondrichthyes > Lamniformes > Lamnidae > Carcharodon > Carcharodon carcharias. The sequence goes on along the minus strand of NC_054477.1, from coordinate 131,829,570 downwards.
AACAAAATTCCATCTTGAAAGCTTAATTCTGTGTTTCTGGCATGGAATGGTCTCAACTTTTCAGATACAGGCAAATTTGACCATCCTTGCAAAACAATGTCTCTGACTTTTGACAACATCAGATTCCTGTTCATCCAATTTCTAATTTGTTTCACACACACAGGCAAAGAAACCAAAAAATTTAGAAATAGCACAACTTCTTGTGGAACAGGAGCATGTACAATGCTACCTAGTAACGGGAGATGACTGAATGCGTCCACATTTGCAATGTGTAAGCCAGGACAGTACATAAAAGTATACTCATAAGCAGATAGTATCAGAGCCCAATGTTATATTCTTGCTGATGCAATTTGAATGGCTTTATCCTCACTGAATAAACTTATCAATCATTTATGGTCTGATGCAAAAGAGAAATGTCATCGATTAAATTACCGGTGGAATTTCTACACTCCGAATATCACCGATAAACCTTCTTTTCTAGCTGGGAATAACACTTCTCGGCTGTAGAGAGGGCTCTTGAGACATAGCCAATGGGCCTTACTGATCCATTTTCCATTCTATGTGATAACACGGCTCTTGCACCAAAAAGAGACACATTACATGTTAATACCAACTCTTTTGATGGGTCATAATGCACCGACAAATGCAACGAATGCAATAGTTTCTTTTCTTTCACAAAGGCTTTGTCATGTTGTGAATTCCACGACAAACAGTGATTCTTTTTTAACAAGTGTAATGGTGCCAACACAGTTGATAAGTTAGGCAAGAAGCGGCTATAGCAGTTGATCATACCCAGGGAGGACTTGAGTTCGGTTACATCGGATGGTAATGGTGCCTCTTTTATTGCCCGAACTTTCTCTTCTACTGGATGCAAACCCATGGAGTCCACTCTGTGACCCAGGTAAGTAAATTCTGGCATGTGAAATATGCATTTTTTTCTTCTTTAACCGCACACCAGCTTCCATGAATCTTCTTAGCACCTCCTCCAGGTTGGTTAAGTGTTCAGTCTCGGTTGAACCCATAATCAGAACATCATCTAGGTATACTACCACTCGGGGAAGTCCTTGCAAAAGACTCTCCATTGCAGACGATACTCCAAAGGGTAGGCAAATGTACAGATAAAGACCCTTTTGTGTGTTAACAGTCATGTATTCTCTCGACGTTCTATCCACTTCTAATTGTTGCTGGGTGCAGCTCATATCTAATTTTGTATAGGACTTGTCTGCAGCCAGCTTTGCATATAAGTCATCTATCCTTGGACTGTGGTACTTGTCTAGTTTTGCTGCCTTATTTATGGTCAATTTATAGTCCCCACAAATGCGTATGGTTTGGTCAGGCTTAACCACTGGAACGATGGGTGCTGCCCATTCCAAGAATTGGACAGGCTGGATGATGCCCAGTTTTTCTAACCAGCACAGTTCTGCATCCACCTTCTCCTTAAATGCATAAGGTACAGGCCTGGCCTTAAAGATACATGGTGTCGCCTGAGGATCCACATATATCTTGGCCTGCATGCCTTTTAACTTCCCTAATTCATCCAGAAATACCATGTCGTATTTCCTTAGCAGCTCAGGAACTCTTCCTGTTTTCAGGTGAAATATCTCAGACCAGTCAAGCTTGATCTTCTGTCACCAGTTTCAGCCTAAAAGATTACATCCTTCTCCTTTCAAAATTATTGCAAGCAGCTGGGCTGTTGGTTGCCTATAAGACACTGGTACTGTGGCAATGCCCTTTACCTGAATATAGTCTCCAGTGTACGTCTTTAATTTAGCGGTTGTTTGCTCTAGGTTCAATGGCTGTCTACCTTCATTAAAGTATTTGAAAGTGTGCTCTCCCACCACTGTAGTTGAGGCACCTGTATCCACCTCCATTATTAGTGGCTTCTCATTAGCTTGGATTGTGATAGTGAGATGTTTGTTTTTTACAGCAGTTACGTTATACAGGGAATAAATGTTGGTGTCGGCAGCTTCAGGTTCTGCTGTATTTTTTAATTCAGTCATGTTGGTTTGCTGTTTTACGGGCTGTGCCCTGCATTGCCTTACTACCTGACCTTTCTTATGGCAGTAATGGCATCCTGCCTCCTTGAACTTACAGGTGTCCAGTCCATGATCACCTCCATTTCTATAACAACTTAATCGTGTAGTTGCTATTGAAGCGTTTCTACTAGGCCTTTTCATGTTTCTAACAGCAGACATTGCTTCTTACTTTGATGCTATGGGTCTGGTTTTCGGGCCACGCTCTGATGTAGGTTCCCACCCCACGTGAAGAACGGCGCCATGTTGTATGTGTTGCAAAGCCTGCAAGTCTCTCACAGCATTTTTCATGTCGGTGGAGATTTCTGGGGTGCACTTCAAGTTGATGTTGACCTCAGCGAGTAAACGGAGCTGAATGGCATCGTCCTTGACTCCACAAACTAACCGCTCCCACAGCATATCACTTAATGTGTCCCCGAAGTCACAGTGTTCTGTCAACTGCTTAAGGTTCGCTACATAGGTTGCGATAGACTCTCCCGGGGCCCTAACTCTGGAATTAATTTTAAAATGCTGCATTATTACGGATGGCTTTGGCTGGAAATGTGTTTTCACGAGGTCCACTAATTCATTAGTGGTCTTAGAATTAGGTGTATTCAGGGCCGTCAGACTGCAGGTGAGCTTGTATGTCTTACTGCCACATACACTCAAAAGAATGGCTTTTTGCTTTTCCCTCATGGTAATTTAATTCACTACAAAATAAAAACCACGGTGCTCTACATACTGGCTCCAGTCCTCCATAGTCGCATTTTTATGTCTTGGGTCTATGAGTTCACTAGTCAAGTAAACTCAAACTGCACACCTTCTTATATACTTGTTAGTTGATGCTCACTATCAATAATGGAGAGAGGCCGACATAAGAACAAACTGTGTTTGTTTAGTGCAACAGAGGGCAGAGCATTAAATCCTTGTGTGCTCCCACAACCACCTCCAGCTCTAGACTTACAGTTAACCAGTAGCCCACGCTGTACATTTATTGGTCAGTACTATCCAATAGTTAGTCCACTTGCATTCTCATAAAGCTACATGGTACTTCACTTTATCACATGCATCATAAGGATCGATTCTACCGAAGAGGTTCGATGTACTCACTGCAGCAAGGTGAGGTGCAGCGTCAGAGCTATCCCATCCTCATCACCAAATGTAATGACTTGACAGAGCAGACAGGTTTCAACAAGAAACAGATAAAACTTATTACAGGGAGTTTTTCAAGTGCTACATGCTTGAACATGGCTCTTGTCAGGAAGCTCCACCCACTGATTGCCCAGGCTTAGCCCTCATTGGTTACAGCCTCCCAGAACATCACATGACCTCTGATAGACAGCTGGAGAGGCAATACCTTCAGTTACTGCAGGCAGGCAACTCATGGGGATAAAAACAGAAAAACTGCGGATGCTGGAAATCCAAAACAAAAACAGAATTACCTGGAAAAACTCAGCAGGTCTGGCAGCATCGGTGGAGAAGAAAAGAGTTGACGTTTCGAGTCCTCATGACCCTTCGACAGAACTTGCGTTCGAGTCCAAGAAAGAGTTGAAATATAAGCTGGTTTAAGGTGTGTGTGTGGGGGGCGGAGAGATAGAGAGACAAAGAGGTGGAGGGGGGGGAGGGAGGTGTGGTTGTAGGGACAAACAAGCAGTGATAGAAGCAGATCATCAAAAGATGTCAACGACAATAGTACAATAGAACACATAGGTGTTAAAATTAAAGTTGGTGATATTATCTAAACGAATGTGCTAATTAAGAATGGATGGTAGGGCACTCAAGGTATAGCTCTAGTGGGTTTTTTTTTATATAATGGAAATAGGTGGGAAAAGGAATATCTTTATAATTTATTGGAAAAAAAAAAGGGAAGGGGAAACAGAAAGGGGGTGGGGATGGGGGAGGGAGCTTACGACCTAAAGTTGTTGAATTCAATATTCAGTCCAGAAGGCTGTAAAGTCCCTAGTCGGAAGATGAGGTGTTGTTCCTCCAGTTTGCGTTGGGCTTGACTGGAACAATGCAGCAAGCCAAGGACAGACATGTGGGCAAGAGAGCAGGGTGGAGTGTTGAAATGGCAAGCGACAGGGAGGTTTGGGTCATTCTTGCGGACAGACCGCAGGTGTTCTGCAAAGCGGTCGCCCAGTTTACGTTTGGTCTCTCCAATGTAGAGGAGACCACATTGGGAGCAACGGATGCAGTAGACTAAGTTGGGGGAAATGCAAGTGAAATGCTGCTTCACTTGAAAGGAGTGTTTGGGTCCTTGGACGGTGAGGAGAGAGGAAGTGAAGGGGCAGGTGTTGCATTTTTTGCGTGGGCATGGGGTGGTGCCATAGGAGGGGGTTGAGGAGTAGGGGGTGATGGAAGAGTGGACCAGGGTGTCCCGGAGGGAGCGATCCCTACGGAATGCCGATAAGGGGGGTGAAGGGAAGATGTGTTTGGTGGTGGCATCATGCTGGAGTTGGCAGAAATGGCGGAGGATGATCCTTTGAATGCGGAGGCTGGTGGGGTGATAAGTGAGGACAAGGGGGACCCTATCATGTTTCTGGGAGGGAGGAGAAGGCGTGAGGGCGGATGCGCGGGAGATGGGCCGGACACGGTTGAGGGCCCTGTCAACGACCGTGGGTGGAAAACCTCGGTTAAGGAAGAAGGAGGACAGGCCTGCTGTCCTTACTTGGATGGCAACTGCAGTGGTAGCCATTAAATTGGCAGCCATTGGCAAAATTCAGCCCATGTCCCATCAAAGCGGGGCTGACTCTCATGCACCAGCAGCAGGACTTCTGCAATCTCAGGAAAATTCAGCCCACGGACTCTGTGGAGAATCTTTGGGAAGAATTGAGCCCTCGATGGGCGGGCAGGCCCCACCGGCTCAGCGGCAGATGGGCAGCCAAACTCAGCCACTGAAACGGGCCCCGCCGCCATTTTGAGTGTGCGGGCCAATTAAGGCCCACCTAGCAGGCTGCCCAACAGGAAGCCCTATGCGCTTCATTTGCGGGGGTGGGGTGTGGGGGGGTTGAGGGATTCCCCAACTGTCAGAGTGCAAAAGAGCGCACCACTCCCTGAGATAAAGTGCTGTCTCAGGGAGACTGGTGACAGTTTAAAAAACCTCAGAAATAGAAAAATAAAAAAATTATTAACATGTCCCCCTCATGTGACAATGTCACACGAGATGGGACATGTTAATAACTATGACATAAAGGTTATTAAAGATTTTTAAAACAGACATGAAACCTCATCCTTAAGGTTGGACGGGCAGGGCCTTTAATTGGGTTAATTATCCTGTCAATGGCCTCAATTGGCCATTGACAGGTCGGTGGCCGGACAGCTGATCGTGCTGTGCCCACGCCTTCCTGAATATTTAAATGGGACGGGATGATGTCGGGGGTTCCTTGTTTTGCTGGCTTCTCACAAAATTTGACTTCAAGTAATCTGTTGCTTATTCTCCAAATTTAAGCAAAATGATATGAAATTTTTCAAACAAGAAAATATAAACAAAAGTTTATTTACCTCTATGGATACTTTAATTGCAAAGCATTTTGATCACTTGTACATTCAATTCATTTTTCCTTGTTGTAAATAACTTGATTAGCAATATAAAATGAAACAATTGTTTTAAACCCCTCATGGAGTTGGTTACTGCAACTTCATCTATCACTTATAGAGAGTTCTGGCACACACTTTTATTTCTTTCCTTCAGAATACATACAGAAGGTAGCTAATCTCATGAAAATTAATTCATCAAAATATTCACATAAGTATTATTTTAGTATGTACAATATTTGTTTCATTCTATTTAAATATAAGATATAATGGACTTTGCTATATCTTGTGGTTCCCAGAAGTCTGAAATACTCACACTTTTTGTCATAGATACTGGAGCTTTCATTGAGTATACTTTTCAGATGTCTCTACTAGAGTGATGGTTTAGTACACAGATTGTAGTGCAGTAGTGAATGATGTGTCATTTTGGATATACATGTATACATGCACATGACAGAATAATTCCTAAATCATTTGCAATAATATAGCAATATAACACACCTTAATCATTGTGGCTAGCTTGTAATGTTCCCGCACAATTTTCAAATCCGTAAGCTCTTGCTTCTTGTCCACATCATAACTATTATTAATAAATTATACAACAGTTCTATAAATCACAGCTGATTTCATATATAGCAAATATGAATGGATGATTTGTGGCTCAGTGGGTTTTGTTAGAGGAGAAGAAATTAGAACATCCTTCAAATAGGTTTTAATTATACACTTGCCTGGTGCTCAAACAACTGATATAAAATCCTTGATAAATTGGTTTAGTCCAATTTGCCCCACAATTATTAGCTTAATTGTTGATTTTCTGCTCAGATGGTATTGATGGTACCAAACTTAGTCCTTCATACCCAAAACCTATTTTCACTCACTATTGGTAGTACAACAATCATACACAAAGATTCTGAACTTTTAAGAAAATAATGCTCTTGAAGAAATTCAGAAGTATTTTCTTATAAGTTGTTGGAAAAATAACTGAGTATTCATGACATACACTGCTATTAACGTGCAGATCAGCCAGCAAGTTCAGGGAATTAAGAGATCTACATTGCCTTGCAAATCTCCAGAACTTGCTAGTCGGGTTATGCCGCCCTGCTGTTTTCTTTGCTTAAGAGGCATTTCACCCTTAGTCTCCTCGTTATTGTTAAGAACTTGATGAATTTGCACATGAATTGCCCAATAAAACTGGGGCTGCAAAGTTAGGGATGGTAATTAAGACCTTTCAGTGATGTGGTCATTGATAGTGCAATGCCAATCAATCTCTCTCCAGCCTAGAGAGAGAACAATTTGAACATCTCAGACTCATGACTGCTGTAGAGACTAAGTCCCACAAAGGATTAACTGTAATAGCCTGTGAAAGTGACAGATCCTCATGTGATCTGAGTACAGAAGAAAGCAGCATGGAAAGAAGCTAATGTAAGGGACTGTCCTCATAACTGTAAATATGTTACAAAAAGTTAGAGTGTTTGCAGCCAATATGGGGATTATTGAAACTATTTCAACCCAACAAACTGCATGCAATCAATTGCTGTTAGAAAGTTCAAACCTTTAAAATATTTTTCTTACATATTCTTTGTTTTTATCATTATCTTAATCCAATTTTTCATTCTCTCTTTTGATTTCTCTTTCTGTAATTATTCACCCAATTCATCATCCAGTTCTGTCATTCCTCTATTTCTTCCTTACTTTCTGTCTACAGTCTTGTCTTCCTTTAATTAAGCAATTAACTAAAAGTTGTTCTTTGGGTTGGGAGATAGTGAGTTTTAGTCCAGCTTTAAAACAATGCTCATTCAGGCTCTGCTTGCAACTAGTTAATTGGATAACTGGCTTAAACAGGTTTTCAGATGCTATATTCAGGGAGCATAAAAACAGGCCATCTACAGTGCTGCCTCCTCTGCACTGAGTGCTGTCTTGGACTTCATTTGAGTGCTTCAGTCAGAGTTTGGTGAGGGGTGGAGTCCAATGAAGAGGTAAGGAGGTGACCCTTTCATTTTTTACCTTTCCTCAGAAAGAAGAGCAGTGGCCTTGGTAAATAGGACATGGTGAGTATTTCTACTGTCCCTCATATTCTCTAAAGTAGAGGAAGTAGAAGGAGTAATTTAAGGGTAAGTCATGGCAAGGCAGCTCGGTCATGTGGAATGCTCCTCCTGCACAATGTGAGAAGTCAGAGACACTTCCAGTGTCCATGGTGGCCACGTGTTCAGGAAGTGTTCCCAGCTGCAGCTACTTGAAATCCGCATTTTGGATCTGAAGGTCTTAGTGGATAGCAAATACAGTAAGGTGGTCACACTGCAGGTAAAGGGTACACAGGCAGAAAGGGAATGGGTGGCTGCCAGACAGAGTAAAGGCACTAGACAGGTAGTGCAGAAGGGAAGGCACAGTAGATCTCTTAATTCCCAGAAGTGCAGACAGGTGGGTCCATCTCCTTCTCTAACAGATTTTCTGTTTTGGATAGTGCTGGGGGAGAGGGTTTGTCAGGAGAACGCAGCAACAACCAGGTCTGTGGCACCACTAGTGGCTCAATTGCACTTTGGGGGGGGGGGGGGAAGAAAAAAGAGTGGGGGTGCAATATTGATATGGGATGCTATTGTAAGGAGAACAGATAAATGTTTCTGCTGCCACAGAAGTGACACCAGGATGGTGTGTTGCCTCCCTGGTGCCAGGGTCAAGGATATCACTGAACAGCTGCTGGACATTCTGAAGGGGGAGGGTGCACAGCCAGAGGTCGTGGCCCATATCCGTACCAACAACATAGGTAAACATAGGAAATGAATTAAAATGCAGAACCTCAAAGGTAGTGATCTCAGGGTTACTCCCAGTGCCACATGCTAGTGAGATCAGGAATAGAAGAATAGACCAGATGAATGCATGGCTGTAGAGATGGTGTAGGAGGGAGGGATTTAGATTCCTGAGGCATTGGGGCCGATTCTAGGGAAGATGGGACCTGGACAAGATAGGTGGATTGCACTCCAGCAGGACCGGGACCAATATCCTCGCAGGGATATTCACTAGCACTGCGGGGAAGGGGCAGGTCAATTGTAAGCACAGCCATCACCATTGTCTTTGAAGTTATCTCCCTCAAATATGCCACAATTTGACAGCAACGAACCATTTGATCAGACCACCAATGACTGGTCACATTATACTGAACGCCTAACGTTCTTCTTTTTGGCCACTGACATATCGGAGGAGAAGAAATGTGGCAGTAATGGCCTAATACGCCCTAATTCATAGCCTAATGGCACCTGATGCCCCAGATTCCAAGAGCTTTGATGAGTTGGTAAATCTTGTGAAAAGCCACATTCAGCCAAAACCCTCGGGAACAATGCAGCGTTTTAAATTCAATTAGTGTTGTCACGCCCTTGGAAAGACAGTTGCTTGTTGTGTAGTAGCCATAAAACAAATGACAGGGCATTGCGAGTTCAGGACATTGATTAATGACATGTTAAGAGATATTGTGTGGTATTAATGAAGACGCCATTCAAAAAGGTTGTTGTCAGAAACAAATTTAGACTTCAGCAAGGCACTGGACTTGGCGCTCGCAGTGGAAAGCGCATTCAGGGATTCAGAAACAATCAGAGCAGCACAAAATGGCGCCATCTTCACGTTGGGAGGGAGGCACCAGTTAGAAATGGCTCGGAAGCGCAGGGCTCCGTGGAAATGCAGGAAACAACCGCCATTAACAGACCAGCAAAAAGCAATGGTTTAACAGATAAAAACAGCATTAATAATAGCAGAAATGGAACCAGACAGCCTGCAAATGAATGACAATTTAAAAGAACCTAGTGTTTCTACTGCCATCGCAATGGGCACATTATGCGATATTGTAAAGATAGATTGAGACAAAATTTTAAACAAAAAGGCAGAAATCAAGCAATCCACATAATAGAGGAACCAGAAGAAACAAAGTCAGTTATTTACTCATTACACAACTTAAAAATGGGTAAAACAGAGCCAATCTACGTGATAGTGGAAGTCAATGGAAAACCTATCTGAATGGACGTGGATACATGGGCACCCACGACAGTTATAGGGGAACATATATTCAAAATATCTGAATGGAAGAGACCACTCGCTAAATCTGGAAAATTCTGAGGCCAAGTTAAAGACGTATACTGTGAAAACATATGAGTAAGAGGTATATGCAAGGTTCCAGTGCAGTATGGAAGCTAGTCTGCTAATCTGACCCTGATAGTGATAGCATGGGAGGGTCCAAGTCTATTTGGTTGGAACTGACTTAGGGAACTAAAGTTGGAGTGGACTTGAGATTTTTCAACTCAAGATGGAAGAGCTGCAAGAATTATTATAGAAATATACCCCTGTGTTCAGGGAAGAGCTTGGGAAGATTCAGGGACTGCAAGCTAAAATCCACATGGATCCCAGAGCAACCCCCAGATATTTGAAGACGAGGCAAGTCCCCTGTGCAATACAAAAAAAGGTTGATATCGAATTAGACATACTGGAATGGATGGGAGTCTTATAACCTGTACAATCTCCAAACGGGCAACGCCCATAGTTCAAGTACTAAAGCCTGACCAGAGTGTGCATACATGCAGGGACTACAGGTTGACCATTAACAAAGTGGCCAGACTTGACAGGCACCCTATACCAGAAATTGATGAATTGTACTCCAAGCTGCCCCGGAATCTCTAGAACAACATATACGAAACTCGACATGAGCCACGCTTACCGGCAAGTCAAGCTAGAAAAGGCCTCTTGGGGTTTTGTGACTATCAACACACATAGGGAGTTATGCCAGTATACCAGGGTATCCTTCGGAGTATCATCAGCTTGTGCCATTTTCCAACAGACTATGGAAAATTTACTTCAAGGTCTGCCCCATGTGGTGGTTTATCTTGATGATGCCCTAGTTATGGAACTAACTGATGAAGAATACCTGGCTAACCTGAAAGAGGTAATGAAGCATTTCTCACAAGCCGGAGTACATTTAAAAATGGAAAAATATATCTTTCAAGCAAAAGAAGTGATTTACCTGTGTCACAGGATCGACCTGCAGGGCCTTCACCCAGTGGAAGACAAGGTGAGAGCTATTCGTGAGGTGCCAGCCTCGAAAAATGCCACAGAATTCAAGTCCTTCTTGGGAATGGTTAACTACTATGGTCGTTTGTTCCCAAATTTGTCAACAGTGCTGGCTCCATTATACTGGTTACTCAAGAAGGTGGACTTGGCAAGCTCCACAACAACAGGCTTTTATGGCAGTAAAGCAATTGTTACATTCATCGGCCCTGTTGGTGTGTTTCAGCCCAAAAAAGAATTAACTTTAACCGGCGATGCATCACCTTACGGAGTAGGGGCAGTACTCTCCCGCTGGATGGCGGATGACTCCGATGGCCCATTGGCTACGTCTCAAGAACGCTCAGTGTCACAGAGCAATGATACTCACAAATCGAAAAAGAAGGCTTATCCATTGTATATAGTGTTAAGAAGTTCCACCAATACACCCATGGTCGCCACTTCACTATCGTATCTGATAACAAGCCACTATAAGGCTTGTTTGGGGAAGATAAGGCAATGTCCCAGTTGCCTCAGCATGCATCCAAAGGTGGGCACTGATTCTTGCTGCTTATGAATATACTTTTATCCAGCAGCCGGGAAGCCGGATTGCCAAAGCTGATTAACTGAGCTGATTACCTCTAAAAGATAGCAATGTGAACATCCCCATACCTCAGGAACTTGTCTTGTTATTAAACTTTCTGGATTCGTCACCAGTACATGCCAAATAAACCAAAGAATGGACAGACCACGATCCAATTTTGCCTCACATCAGGGCACAAGTCTTGCAGGGACGATCTAATGAGCCAAAGTTGGACAAAATGAAGCCCTATTTTAATAAGAGATTCTAGCTCACCTGCCAAGATGGCATCATGCAATGGGGAGCGAGAATCAGTGTGCCTCCCAGAGGAAGGCAACTATTATTGACCAAATTGTATGCACTCACCTCAGAATCTCTAGAATGAAAATTTTGGCACGTAGCTACTTATGGTGGCCAGGGGTGGACACCGAGATCGAAAACATGGTCAAGAGATGCATGCAGTACCAACAGGTGCAGAAGTTGCCTCCATCTGCCCCACTGCATCCCTGGGAATGGCCGGGGAGGCCATGGGTCCGCCTCCACGTTGACTAGATCGAACATTTTTGGGCACAATGTTCCTCTTGCTTATAGGCACTCAACTGAAGTGGTTAGACGTATACGAGATGAGATCACCCACACCTGCCACCACCATAGACAGATTGGGTCAGTGTCTGATAATGGAACGGCATTCACCAGTGGGGAATTCCAGAAATTTACAAGTCTCAATGGCATAACACATGTTAACACCTCACCATACTACCCTGCATCCAATGGGTTGGCCAAGAGGGCAGTCCAGACCTTCAAGTCCGGAATGAAAAACTGGATGGAGACTCTATTGCAACTAGATTATCACGTTTCTTAGTCAGCTATAGGACTACACCATGCATGACCACTGGTATTGCCCCCACAGAGTAATTGATAAAGAGGTGTCTCAGTGCATGTTTGAGTCCCATAAGGCCGAAATTAGAGGGGAGGGTAGGGAGAAGTCAGGAGGCCCAGAAAAATGGACACCATTACCACAGTCATGAAAGAAACTTCACTGTGGGATATGCAGTTTCTGCAAAAAAATTTGGAGATGGGCCCAAATGGCTATCAGGTGAAGTTAGTGCAGTGGCAGGACCCCTGTCTGACCACGTATCGGTCGAAGGTCGAACAATTGGGAGACATATAGATCACTTCAGGAAAAGGGAAATAGATCGACAAGAAAGGATGCGCTGAGCATTCCTGTTGGAGTCTACACCACATATAGAAGGAACTTCTCTTGCTTTGGAAGTACCTGTAGAATCCGTTGAGCCTGAGAGAGTCGAAGACACTAACTTACATGTTCCTACTGGAGAGCATAGTGGACAGATAACTCCTGAGAGGGTGGCTTTGGATAAACCATCCGAAGTACTAGAACTATGATGTTCGACACTTTTGAAGAAGCTCCCGGACCAAATTTGTAAATTGTTTATTTATGTAAATAGTTGATACATTATAAAGATTATAAATTGTACTTTCAAGTAAAGGAGGGGGGATGTGGTAATCTGAGGTGCAATACACCTTTAAGAGAATGTGAGCAGATTGACCACGTGACTGTATTACCCAATTGCTGTGTAGCACGGGCTACAATGTTAATGACTAGGTTAGAGTAGGGTCTGGAGAAACACAGATCATGTTAGTTACCTGTGTAAGTAAACAGCATGTGCTTCATCTTATATTGGCCTCTGCACCTGCAGTATATTGTTGCCAACTCACCTGCTAGTAGATAGGCATGCAACCATGTTCTCGAGCAAAGCGACGCAACAGCAGAACATAACAGCTTTGCTCATGAAAGGAATAACAGGAATTTTAGTGCTGATGCACAAAGCACAACTGGATCTAACTTTGATCCTAAGTTGTCAGTTGAAAGTGTCAACTACTGGTGGTAACATTTACGTTTATCAATCTTGGGTTCACGTCCCACATTAAGGGCAGAATGGTCCCCTCTCCACCATTGGCAGGATTTGTGGCAGGCGGGACAGAAGCTATGGCGGGAGTGGGTGGAAGAGAGGGGGGCTTTGGTGGGTGGAGTTGGGGGGAAGGAAGACATTAAGGGGAAGGGAGTGGGAGGGAAGCATGAAGGGGAAGGGGTAGTGAAGAAAGCGTGTAGGGGAAGGTGGAGAGAGGAAGGCATGAAGGGGAAGGGGGGGAGGAAAGCATGAAAGGGAAGAAGGAGGAAGAAAGGCATGAAGGGGAAGGCCGAAAGTGATGGGAGGGGTGGGGCCAGAGTGTTTAAGAGGGAGGGCTCGGTTGATTCTATGTTGGAATCCTTCAGGGAGAACTGAGGGTGCTGATGATAGGAAAGGACGGTGACTGTGAGAGAGGTAAGGGGGTGTGCTAGTGTGGAAGGGTCAGGGTTTGTGTATGGTGGGTGTAGTTTTTATCCAGAAGGTCGTTGAGGGGGACAGGATGGTGGCATGGATTATGGAAGTGGGGAGGATCAGGGTTAGCATAGGCACAGTGACTGGGTTGGATTCATTGGGAAGGGAAGGCATGTTGACTGTGATAGGGCCCAGGGTGATGGGGGGAGGTTCAAGGGTTATCAAGGGGGGAGTGAAGGTGACATTGGTGGGGGAGGCTCATGGTAATGGGGGAAGTTGGTGGGTGACAGCAGGAGGGTAAAAGATGGTGGAGACAGTCTGATTCATGACATGCACCATCTTGAGACAGAGGCAACTCAACACCTAGGCAACACCCTCAATGTCCAACTGCAAAACATCAAGGTGGAGGGGAGGGTCTTCTCGGCTGGGTGGAGCTGAAGGTCAACCCAATGGACAACTAAAGGGAAACTCTAATGGTCATGTGGAGCCTCTACGAAAGCTTCTTGCTTTTCAAATGTTCGCTGCCTGGTGAAGGCCACATGGCAGCAGCTCTGGCCCAGAGGGTTCTCATTACAAGATCCCTGCATGTTGTAGAGCTGCCATTTACTCTGAACCATTTGCCATCAGCTCCAGTCAGAGTTAAGGAAGAAGGGAGGGAGTGAGGGAGATGCCTACAAGGGGCATGCAGGTGAATGGCTGCCAACTCGTGACTGCAAACCTCCATCCTCCCAAAGGAAGTGGACCTACCTGACAAGGTCTCATGTGGTTAATCTTTCCTTTATGACAAGGTCTCTCCATAAAGTCCTGAGGGCAGTGGACGCAAGCGAAATAGTATGGGTGGGAAGATTCTCACACATGGCTCTCATCACCTTTGTCAAAGAGCAATGTCTCTATGTGCAGGCATGTATTAGGGGTAGGAAGACCTATCCTTGGTTCCCCCAGAAGGGGTGCAGTGCACGCAACTATTAAAATAACTAGCAGCAAGAATGAATCCAGGAAACTTCCAATCAGTGCAAGGTAACATATATTTACAAGTGCCAAAACTATATACAATGATTGTACACCCATGCCACCAGTGTTTATTCAAAATGTCTTAATTTTCCTCACTCAACCATTTCGTCTGGGTGTATTCCCAACATCTGTAGCAGGGGTGGAGGCAGCCTGTTGACTATCATGCTCTCTTGTCTGTGATGAGCTTAGTGGGCATTCTCTGGAGGTCCGAGGCCTGGAGGGCCCTGGCCTTCTTTGGGTATCCTGCTGAGGGGCAGGTTCATCCTCTGAGGCCTCCAAAACTGGAGCTGATGGGGTCACAGGAAGAGGGAACTGGAAGCACCTGGACAACCTTGCAGGCTCCTGGGTGGATCCCGACCCCCTCCCCCCCCACCCCACCCCCCGCAGCCTAACACTCCTCCCTTTGGGTATCTGAGGGCCCCTCCCTGACTCCTTGAGGAGACAGGGCTTCTGGAGGGAGGTTGAGGTGCCCCGCCCCTCTCTTGTGTAGCCACTGTAGAAGCTCACCCATGGCTAGAGCGATGGAGTGCAGGTCCGAGCACATACCCAGCAGAAACTCTGCTTTTGGCAGGACCAGGGTCTCCATGGTGTCCGCCATCAATCCCATGGAGAATTCCATGTGTTTGCATACTGGAGCCATGACATCAGAGAGCACACGGATGCACTTGTCCATCTCTCATGCTATTCTGTTGAGGGCCTCTGACATCTCTGACTGATGTTCCCCTGTGTATTTTTGATACTCCAGCACCTTTTCCATGGCCGCTTCCAGAGGCTCATCATCTGACTCAGACTTTGCAGGGGCATTTTCTCCAGCAGTCCTCTGAGTGTCGGAGACCTTGGCAGTCACTGCCTCCACCCACTGTGGACATGTGTCTGTGGGCTGGTGAAAGGAATTGGTGACCGTTGTGACAGGGTCTACAGGTCTGAAGTGGCCTCATCTTCCTCCGAGGTCTCCTGAGGGCTAGGGCTTACTTCTAGTGCAGGGGCTGGCCTCCTCCTCTCCCTGCTGGCACCTAGAGTGAGAATAAGTGACTTCCGAGGGTGGCTCAAATATTGCACTCATCAATCACCTTGATTTTTTGAGGTTCTCAGAATTATGCATGCTTCCTCACTAGATTCTTGGGAGAGGCTGAAATCACCCTTGGCATAGGCATGGTCACAATCTTCCCATGTCAATTTGGCAGCCTGCTGCTCAAATTGAGTAAGAGGCCTGAGCTCAGGCATCCCATCTCCCATCTCCCATCTTTCCCTCTCTCTCCTGTTGTGGGCTGTCTTCTCCTCCATAGAGACAGATAGACAAATTGTGACAAAGTCATAAGCTACTAATTCTGTGGTTAATAACTAACCTTGTGATTCCCCAAAACCCAACCACCATGTTGTCATGAAGACATTAATGTCTATAATGTTATTGGAAATTATTTTTTAAAATAGAGTTTAGTGGTGTCAGTGTTGATGTGTGTGTATGTTTGTGTCTTAATTGGATTAAAACTAGCTAGTCTGGGTGCTTTGACGTATAGTAGTTTTGAGATGTTAATTGGAGATACAGTAAGGAAGTTAAAAGTTGAAGTGTACATTTGCATTTGTTTAATAAACCATTCAAAAGAATGGGTGAAATCTTGCATCTAGCTAGAAGACACCAAGTAATGTGTTTATTTTTTCAGATTACTAATGAAATTGGTGGAATGAAGGGATATTATTGTCAGAAGATGTAACATTTAAAGCCTAGTGATACAATGGAAAATTTACTATCAAAGTAAAAGCTAGGTATAAACAGAAAGGAGTTTGTATTTGTAGGGCAGAAGCATTTAAGATCTAAACAGCCTGTAAGCCTCCAACAGTGTCTGCAAGGAACCAACTTACAAGGAATCTCATTTTGAATTTGTAAGGTCAAACCTGCTTTGCCTGGAGTCCTTTAAAATCTATGGGTTACTGTTGCTGTGGCGGAGATTTAACTGAGGAGTGGTTAATTTGGAGATTTGTTTAAAAGTTATTATAGTAGGAATTTGTAGCCATGTGTATGTGTTTAATTTGTTAAATTAATAAATGCTTAATTTAGTTCTTTATGAAAAAAACCTCTTGAGACTCAATAGTCTTATCACTACTAAATTCAAAGCTTGCATCTCAAAACATACAAATTGCAAAAATGGGCTACAACAGTCATTCCAAGTTTCCCTCTGTGATTCAAACAACTCAGTCTTTACCATCAGCTGTGTCATAATAATTGGGGCTCTTGGCGGGATATATTTGTAATTCCTTGATTTTTTTGGAATTGATGAATCTTAAGGCTATGAGTACGAGAAGCACTTTTCAGGTGTGGGTGTGAGGTATTTTTGAAGTGGTGAGACTGCAAAAATGGCTGTACCCATGACTAAGTCATTTTTGCAAGTAGAAGATATAACTCTGATTGGGTTACAAAACATATCCAAGAGTAAGTTAACAGAGTTGGTGAATAAATGACAACTGGGATTACCTGGGGACTAGAAAATCAGTCATAATTGAAGTAATAGCTCAGCATTTTAAATTGGAAGGAATACCTTAGAGCGAGTTCTCCAAGGGCTGTTTCATTGGAATGGGCTCAAATGCAGCTGCAAATGAAAACCATTGAATTGGAAGAAAAGGAAAGAGACAGGAGAGAGAAAGAAAATAGGAAAGGGAGTTAGAAATTGGGAAGATAGAGAAGGAGGAAAAAGAAAAAGAGAGAGAGAGAAAAAGAATTTCAACTGAAAATGTTGGCAGTTATAAAAAAAGACGCCAGGACGTGAGGAAGGGCGTATCTGGCCACACGAAAACTGATTGGTGTTAGAGTGCATGAGGTACATGCTTCGCTATCAGAAGATATGTCGGTGAATTATGATGTGGTAAAAAAGGATTATTTTCAGTGCATATGAGATGATTTCTGAAGCATATAGACAGAAATTTAGGAATATGAGAAAACAGCCTGGGCAAACTTAGATTGAGTTCGATAGAGTAAAACAAAGTAAATTAGACCGGTGGATACGGGCGTTAAAAATAGAGACAACATATGCAGCTCTTAGGGAAGTAATTCTTTTGGAAGAGTTTAAAGATTCAATCCCTTCAATAGTGAGAGCTCATGTGGAGGAAACAAGCAGAGAAGACAAGCAGCAGAGATAGCTGATGATTATGAGTTAGCTCATGGGGCAAAACCTTTTTTCAATCACCCTTTTAAATCTGAAAAGGATAGAAAGTGGGAAGGTGAAAGAAAGATAGGTAGTCAGGGAATAGAAAGAGTAGCTGGAAATCCCCAGGAAGATTTTGTCTCAGAATAAAAAGGAAGGTGCTGAGAGTAGAAGTGACATTCAAAGGTTGAGTTGCTTTCAGTGTAATAAAGTGGGGCACACAAAGTCAGTGGGTTGGAAATTGCAAGGGAAATCTGTTGGAATTATTGGGGTGCAGAAAAGTTCTGGAAGTAAAAGTAAAGTGGGTTCTGAGGTTCAGGCACAGGAGAAACTAATAGTTTGCGTACAAGTAAAATAGGGAGAATCAGTAATTGTAAAGAAGTGGGAATGTGTTCACAATTTACTCGAGAATTCTGAGGAGCAGGTTGCAGAGTTAAAGATTTTGTGTGTGAAGTGAACGTTTTTCCTTGTGTATAGGGTGGAGTAGGTAAAGATGTTAAAATTTTAAGAGATACACGGGCTAGTCAATCCTTAATATTGTGGGATAGTGACATTTGTTGTTCAGAGGGACTATTGCGAGAACAGGTGATAATAAGTGGGGTTCATGGAGATGCTAAATCTATCCCCTTGTGCAAGATAACTTTATGGAGTAAATGGAAGACAGGGGAAGTTATTGTTGGAGTTGTGGAAAAATTGCCCTTTGCAGGGGTACAATTTATTTTGGGTAATGATATAGCAGGGTCACAGATTTGGGTGATGCCTATGACAGTTGAGCAGCCTGGAGAAGTGATTTCAACAGAGGTGTTACAGAGAGAGCATCCTGGATTGTTTCCAGATTGTGTGGTAACAAACTCACAGGCTCATAGGTTGAAACAAGAAAAACTAGAGGGACAAGAAGTTTAAAGGCAGGAAGAAGGTATTGAAATCCAATTAGCAGGCACTGAGTTTGATAACCTTATTCAGAAAGGCACAGGAGAGGACCATTCAGCTGAAGTGTTTACCTCAAGGCAATTAATTAAATTGCAGCAGGAGGATTTGCAATTAAAACAGTTATATCAGAAAGCTTACTCAGAAACAGAAGCAAAATGTGTTCCCAAATATTTTTACCTGAAGGGTGATATTTTCATGAGAAAATGGAGGCCTGATCATGTCTCAGCAAATGAAAGCTGGAGTGGGGTACATCAGATTGTTATCCCATTAGGGTATGGAAATGAAATTCTGAGGATTGCTCATGAAATTCCATTCGGGGGACATTTAGGCATTGGAAAGACACAAGCAAAAGTTCAGAAACATTTTTATTGGCCAGGATTGCATAGAGGTGTAGTCAAATTCTATAGAACATGCTTCCCATGTCAGGTCATAGGGAAACCATAAGCAGTGATTAAGCCAGCACCTTTAACCCCAGTACCAGCATTTGAAGAACCTTTTACTAGGGTCATGATTGATTGATTGATTGTGTAGTACCCCTTCCTATGACTAAAAGTGGAAATCAGTACTTACTGACAATAATGGATGTTTACCAGGTTTCCTGAAGTGATACCTTTTAAGAGACATTACAATCAAGAAGATTGTGGGGGAGTTAACTAAGTTTTTCACAAGATATAGTTTACCTAAAGAAATACAATCAGATCAGGGTTCAAATTTCATGTCACAGCTGTTTAAAGAAGTAATGAACAGTTTGAGGATAAAACAATTTAAGTCAACAGCTTATCACCTGATGTCAAAAGGGGCTTTGGAAAGATGGCATCAAACTTTAAAAACTATGATGAGAGTGTACTGTCAGGATTATCCACAGGGTTGGGATACAGGAATTCCATTCTTGTTATTTGCTATTAGAGGTGCTCCAAATGCACCAGTTGGTTTTAGCCCTTTTGAACTAGTTTATGGTCATGAGGTAAGGGGACCACTGATATTGATTCATGAGAAATTGGTGGTCAAAATCCAGAAACTACCATCCTGGATTACGTATCAAACTTCAGAGTGAGATTGGACAGAGCATGTGCGTTGGGTGGGGAACATTTAACGATGTCACAGCAAGTATTGAAAATGAAGGTAGACAAGAAAGCTAAAGCTCGCAGTTTTATTGCTGGAGAGAAAGTGTTAGTTCTGTTACCAGTACTGAGTGACTCATCAAAGGCAAGATTTAGTGGGCCTTACAGGATTGAAAAGAAATTGAGTGAAGTAAATTATTTAATAAATACTCCAGATAGAAGAAAGAAGTAGAGGGTGTATCATGTAAATATGCTTAAAAGTACTTTGACAGGGAAGAAGAGCAAAAGGAGGTGTTAATGGCGGTAGATAACGAGAAAAAGATAGAAATGCAAGACTCTGAAAATGATTTTCCTCTAATCAAATTGGATAATGAGGGGGGTACCTGAAAACTTAAATGTAATATTGAGTTACCTTCCAGACAAGTATCAAAGTGATTTGGAAAAGCTATTGCAGTCACACAAATCTATTTGTGGGAATAAGTTGGGAGCACAGATTTAGCTATTCATGATGTCTCTGTCATAGTTTCATCTTTGATAAGGCAACATCCTCATGGATTAAATCTGGCAAAGTTATCACAAGTACAGAAATAAATTGATTTCATGCTTCAAAATGATTTCATTGAGTCTGGTTGCAGTAACTGGAGTTCGCCAATTGTACTGGTACCGAAACCAAATGGAACACAAAGACTGTGTGTGGACTATCAAAAGGTTCAACAAGACAGCAGCCCACCACCTTATCAAGGGCATTTAGGGATGGGTAACAGAAATTCTGGCCTTGACAGTGATGCTCACGTCCCATGACAGAAACACAAAATGAGTGGTGGTGTGAGCTGGGAGACTAGAGGGTTCACGTACCCTAGTGGCACGGATGAGATCATTCATTCATTTCCTGCACTGCAGGAAGGCCCTCCTCTGGGCCCCAGTGGCATTGACCACCTCCTCCCAGGCTAGTATGATCAGTTGGGTGGGCATCCTACTGCTATCCCTTGGGAACAGGATGCCCTGCCTTTCCTTGACAGCCTGGAAGAGATACTCCAGGGAGGCATTGCTTAACCATGGGCGTGAGCTTGCTACTTTCTGCTGTTCATCTTTGTTCAAGGTTCCTGGCGCCATTAATGATTGGCTGACTGGGTGCATTTTAAACGATTTCCTGCCCGCCCCACCATGAGACTCGACATGAAACACATTAATGCATAAACAATGAGGCGGAGAGCGCACAATTGCACTTAACAGCCAACCCCATTTCATGGCGGGAGTCACTCTGACTTTCTGATCCCACAACAGAACTTTGGGTGGGAGGGGACAATTCCGCCCTAAAAATTAGACCCCAAATGCAAGTTAATACAGCAGTGCAGTACTGAGAGAGTGCTGCCTTTATGAGCTGCAACCTTTTTAATAAGATGTAAAATTGACATCTGCCCTCACAGGTGTGTGTAAAAGATCCCATTTGTAAAAGAGCAGAGAAGTTCTCCTAGTAACCAATATTTATCCCTCAACCAACATCAGTAGAACAGATTACCTTGTCTTTAGCTCAGTGCTGTTGGTGGGCTGTTGCTGAGTGCAAATTGGCTGCTGCATTTCCTGCTTTACAAGAATGGATATATTTCAAAAATACTTAATTGGCTGTTAAATGCTTTGGGATATCTTGAGGTCACCAAAGGCACTATATAAGTGCTAGCTTTTTTTTCTTTGCAATTGGACCGATGTCTCGGCATTGGAAATTAAATAAATATCATTGAAGCCTCTCCTGTTTTTTTATATCTGAACTTTGCACAGTGCTTTCTTTTTGCTGTACATCATTAGCTGATAATGTATATATTCTGACCCTGCAATATGATTTAATGACTGAAATGTGTAATAGGACTTTTATCCTTTATAGAACCCTTCTTTATGCTCCTTGAAGCAGATCTTCTACCTTTATCAGTTTCTCCTTTAACTGAAGCCCAGCTGTTTGAGAAGTAGCAGAAAGATACTACAGTCAGAAACTTTACAAGACATGATAGAATCCTTCCTGTTACAGGGGGATTATCACAAGATTTAACTGAAAGATAGTCAAAATTTGCCCTCTTATAATCAAATCCATTAGAAGGGGAGGTGATAGCGTAGT
This sequence comes from Carcharodon carcharias, assembly GCF_017639515.1. Classification (NCBI taxonomy): domain Eukaryota; kingdom Metazoa; phylum Chordata; class Chondrichthyes; order Lamniformes; family Lamnidae; genus Carcharodon; species Carcharodon carcharias. The sequence continues at coordinate 131,807,837 of NC_054477.1, read as the reverse complement.
GGTATTGTTACTGGGCAGGTAATCCAGAGACCCTAGGTTAATGCTCTGGGGACCATGGCAGATGGGGGAATTAGAATTCAATAAAAAAATCTGGAATTAAAAGTCTAATGATGACTATGAAGCTATTGCTGATTGTTATAAAAACCCATCTGGTTCACTAATCTCCTTTAGGGAAGGAAATCTGCTGTCCTTACTCCAGACCCATAGCAATGTGGTTGACTCTTAAATGTCCTCAAGGACAATTAGGGATGGGTAATAAATGTTGGCCAAGCCAGTGACATGTGCATCCAATGAATGAAAAAAGGATGATTGATTATATGTTTATCTTTCCTTCCTTTGTACTGCATACTGCTGTCCTACTTCTGGTAAGTGGCTCCAAAAATGGTGTTCATTTCAATTTTAGCCAGAATAAGTTAAAAGATTTCAAAATTTTCCGAAAATGAAATTAAAATAAGATCATTGTTCTAACAAGTTAAATGGCATGTTGTTACAAACCTTTCAAATACCACCATGCTGTGCCCATGAAATGATTCAAAACCAGTTGAATTGTCCTACTCCACTGAGTTCTTATTCTCTGTTGGAGGAAATCACAGGACATGAATTAAAAAATCCCAGTTCGTTTGAAGCTCGAGATCCTCCACACAAATATATGAAATAGGAGCAGAAGCAGACTATTCTGCCCTTTGAGTCTTTTCCACCATTCAACTAGATCATAGGATTGTAAACTGTGAGAAGGACAGTTTAGAACTTCAAAAGGACATAGAAAAGTTGGTGGCGTGGGCAGATAGGTGGCAGATGAAGTTCAATGAGGAAATGTTTGAGATGATGCATTTTGGTAGGAAGGACATGGAGAGAAATTATAAATAAGCGGTACAATTATTAAGGGGCTGAGGGACCTGGGTGTATATGGGCACAGATCATTGAAGATGGCAGGGCAGGTGGAGAGAGCAGTTAATAAAGCATACAATATCCTGGGCTTTATTAATCAGGGCATTGAGTACAAGAGCAGGGAGGTTATGCTGAGCTTATATAAAACACTAGTTAGACCTCAGCTGGAGTATTGTGTACAGTTTTGGGCGCCACATTATAGGAAGAATGTGAATGTATTAGAGAGTGTGAAGAGGAGGTTTACAAAAATGGTTCCAGGGATGAGAAACTTCAGTATGAGGATAGATAGAAGAGGTTGGAACTGTTCTCCTTGGAGAGGAGAAGGCTAACAGGAGATTTGATGGAGCTGTTCAAAATCATGAGGGGGCTGGACAGAGTAGTTAGGGAGAAACTGTTTCTACTCGTAAAAGGATTGAGAGCGAGAGGGCACAGATTTAAAGTGATTTGCAAAAGAAGCAAATGTGACGTGAGAAAAACCTTTTCACACAGCTGAGTGGTTCGAGTCTGGAATGCAGTGCCTGGAATTGTGGTTGGGGCAGCTACAATCGAGGCATTCAAGAGGGCATTTGATGATTATTTGAATAGAAACAATGTGCAGGGGTATGGGGAAAAGGTAGGAGCACTAAGTGATAATGCTCAGTTGGAGACCCGGTGCATACATGTTGGGTCGAATGGACTCGTTCTGCACCATAACAATTCTGTGATTCTGTGATTCTATCTCAATGCCATTTAACCACACTATCCTCATATCCCTTGATGTATTTACTATCTAGAAATCTATCGATCTCTGTCTTGAACATACTCAATGACTGATTCTCCACAGCTCTCTGGGGTCCAGAATTCACCACCCTCTGGGTGAAGAAGGTCCCCTCATCTCAGTCTTAAAGCTACCTCTTATTCTGAGACTGTATCCTCTGGTTCTAGATCCTCAAAAAGAGGGAACATCCATCCTGCAAGCCCTGTAAGAATTTTGTAAATTTCAATGAGATCACCTCTCATCCTTCTAAACTCTAGCGAATATAGGCCCAGTCTCCTCAATCTCCCCATTTCTCCTCATAAGACAATCCCTCCCTCCCAGCAATCAGTCCATCAGTCCAGTGCACCCCACCCCCCACCCCTACCCCCCACCCTCTCCCCACTGCACTCCCTCCATGGCAAGCATATCCCTCCATTGTATTAGTATACAAATTGGTAGAGTTGTCTCACAGACTGGCAAAGTGAATTTGCAGAATCGTACCTACCAGCCAACATCTCAAAGTCCTCCATCACTATCTCTGGGTAAATCTGCTCCCAGTAAAAGGATAAATTTGTCAGTTCGGTCTCAATCACAAAAAATTAATGGCTTTTGGTCAAACAAGTTGCAGGAAACATTCTGCTGATTATCGTCTACTGCACCTCTCTCAACTGACAAATCAGTACTCCTATCATGTTGAACAACACTTCAAGGAAACATTGAGGGAAGCAAGGATGTAGAATACTTTATAGGTGCAGGACTTCAGTGCCATCAGCAAGAGTAACTTGCTAGTAACTCCACTGACTGAACTAACTGAATCCTGAGGGCTGCAGAGTGGGACTCCATCAAGCAATGAAGGAATAAACACAATTATCCGCAAAATGAAGGGCAAAGATAACCTAGCCAATTATCATTTTATCAGCCTTCTTCCAATCATCATATAGATAAATCATTAACAGTAGCATAAAAAACATGTATTCACCAATAACCTTCTCACCAATAACGGACACTTAATTTGGATTCCGCCAGAAACATTAGGGATTTAACAGGCCACCCAAGGGTGGGAAAGCATGTAAGTGGACCAATAAAGTAGGGCTCCATGCCCGCCACCAATCAGCTGGCCCCCGCCCCCACTGTGATTTTATAAGTGGCTGGGGAGGCAAGGGTGGGTGCCCATCTGTGGCCCAATTAAGGCCTTTGAGTGGGCAATTAATACCACCCACCACTGCTAAGATTTAATAGGTTACGGGCTCAACATGGAGCCTGGTAGCTGTGTGCTGCTAGCCAGTGAAAGGGGGTGTGAGGGGAGTTGGGGGGGACGCCTCCTTTTCAGATCCCTAGTGCCATTTGGAGGGTCCATCCTACAGTTTTCCCTCTCTGGGTCTATCCTCCCTCCTGACCTGTCCAACATACAACACGCCCAACCCAACCCCACGCCCACCCGAGGCCCCAGTGAGATCCCAGACTTGGTCCATCACTAAACATCTTCTCCTTGGCCTAGCTGCAGTACCAAAAGTGGCCACCAGATCTGATGGCGCTGCCGGTACTACAGACTTGCAGGCCTCCAATTGACCAGCAGCTCTAAGAGGCGGGCCTTCCTCCTGCAGAGGGAGGATGTCTCGGCTCATAATAATTATAGGCCTGATGGCCAAAAAATTAAAGTGAGGCAAGCCCACCAGGTGGAGGCAGGCTTGCTCCCAGCATTTGTGGTTTGATATGGGGAACACACCCAAAGTGAATAATCCAGCCCATTCGCTCCAAACAATATTGCAGCCTTGAACCAGACATATAAAGAAGAAAGTATTTGCATTTTATAAAGCACTACTCATATCCTTGGGATGTCCAAAAGTTCTTCAGAGAAAATGAAGTACTTTTGAAGTACAAAGGCAAAGTTTGTGAAGTATAGTGAAGTATTTTGAAGTATGCACTTTTTGAAGTATAACCTTTGTTGCGATATAGGCAAATATGGCAATTAATTTATGCTAAGCAAGGTCCCACAAACAGCACTTATTATTACGTTATCATCATTGTGGGTCTTAGCTTCAATTGTCCTTGGATAGAATCGATAGAGGCTGCTGGAGGCAAGGCTGTTGGTAAACTTCAACTTTTATTAAACATTCTTCTAACTATGGACAGGACTAGGCTTAGCACAAGGCTTCACAGAGAACTATCACTCAGCATACTCTGTTGTCCTGTGATCTTACATTATTGATGATGTAGACTGTCTATTTACATATTTAGCATTAACCCTTTACAATACAATAATAGTCTGATATTTCAGTGAAGTACTTAGGGAATGTGACATTGTCAGAGGTACCAACTCTTGGAGGAAATATTAAATCCAGGTCTTGTCCATTTGTTCTGCGAATGGAAAAGATCCTATGGCATTATTTGAAGAGCAGGGAATTCTTCTGATGTCTGGCCAACATTTCTCCCCCAGTCAGCGTCACTAAAACATTATCTGGTCATCTACTTTGCATTGCCTTTCCTTGCACAAATTGCCTACATTACAACAGTGAATAAAGTTCAAAACTACTTCATTGGCTGTAAAGCATTTTGTGATGTTCCAAGGATGTGAATGGTGCTGTACAAAATAAAAGATCATCACACAATCCCTGACTCGGATATACCATTGGACGTTCATTGTTGTTGAATCAAAATCCTGGAATTCCATGCCTAACATTATTGTGTGACAACATCAAACGGACTGAAGCAGAGCAGACCAAAGAAAAAGCTACCCATCATCTTCTTAAAAGAGCAAATGGAATGTGGCATTTCCAGCATTTTCCACATTGTGAATAAAAATAAAATCCTACTTTATTTCAGAGAACAGATTAACTTCAAAGTCAAATTGAAACATTAAATAAAAACAAAAAACTGCGGATGCTGGAAATCCAAAACAAAAACAGAATTACCTGGAAAAACTCAGTAGGTCTGGCAGCATTGGCGGAGAAGAAAAGAGTTGACGTTTCGAATCCTCATGACCCTTCAACAGAACTGAGTGAATCTTAGGAAAGGGGTGAAATATAAGCTGGTTTAAGGTGGGGGGAGTGGAGAGAAGTTGGGGGGGGGTGGATAGTGTGGTTGTAGGGACAAGCAAGCAGTGATAGGAGCACATAATCAAAAGATGTCGAATTTTATGCCCTGCCAACCTTTCCACCCCACCCCCACTAGAGCTGTACCTTGAGTGCCCTACCAACCATTCTTAATTAGCACATTCGTTTAGATAATATCACCACCTTCAACGCCTCTGTGTTCTTTTGTTCTTTTGTCTGTGAGGGCCCTTAGCTTCTTCCTCGAACAGAGGCCCAAACAATCCCCATCCACCACTACTCTCCTCCATCTGGCTGAACTTGTTCTCACACTGAACAATTTCTCCTCCAACTCCTCTCACTTCCTCCAAATAAAAGTTGTGGCTATGGGTACCCGCATGAGCCCCAGCTATGCCTGTCTCTTTCTTGTTCCTTGTTCCAGTCCTACTCTGGCCCCCTTCCACAACTCTTTTTCCAGTACATCGATGATTACTTCGGTGCTGCTTCATGTTCTTGTCGGGACTTGGAAAAATTTATTAATTTTGCTTCCAATCTCCACCCCTCCATCATTTTCACATGGTCCATCTCTGATACTTCCCTTCCCTTCCTTGACCTCTCTGTCTCAATCTCTGGTGATAGACTGTCCACCAATACCCATTACAAGCCTAGCGACTCCCACAGCTACCTCAACTACAGCTCCTCACACCCCGCTTCCTGTAAGGACTCCATTCCATTCTCTCAGTTTCTTCGCCTCCGTCGCATCTGTTTTGATGATGCTACCTTCAAAAACAGTTCTTCTGACATGTCCTCCTTCTTCCTTAACCGAGGTTTTCCACCCACGGTCGTTGACAGGGCCCTCAACCGTGTCCGGCTCATCTCCCACGCATCCGCCCTCACGCCTTCTCCTCCCTCCCAGAAACATGATAGTGTCCCCCTTGTCCTCACTTATCACCCCACCAGCCTCCGCATTCAAAGGATCATCCTCCACCATTTCCACCAACTCCAGCATGATGCCACCACCAAACACATCTTCCCTTCACCCCCCGGCAGCATTCCGTAGGGATTGTTCCCTCCGGGACACCCAGGTCCACTCCTCCATCACCCCCTACTCCTCAACCCCCACCTATGGCACCTCCCCATGCCCACGCAAAAGATGCAACACCTGCCCCTTCTCTTCCTCTCTCCTCACCGTTCAAGGGCCCAAACACTCCTTTCAAGTGAAGCAGCATTTCACTTGCATTTCCCCCAACTTAGTCTACTGCATTCATTGCTCCCAATGTGTTGTCCTCTACATTGGAGAGACCAAACGTAAACTGGGCGACCACTTTGCAGAACACCTGCAAGAATGACCCAAACCTCCCTGTCACTTGCCATTTTAACACTCCACCCTGCTCTCTTGCCCACATGTCTGTCCTTGGCTTGCTGCATTGTTCCAGTGAAGCCCAACGCAAACTGGAGGAACAACACCTCATCTTCCGACTAGGCACTCTACAGCCTTCCAGACTGAATATTGAATTCAACAACTTTAGATCTTGAACTCCCTCCTCCATCCCCATCCCCATTCTGTTTCTTCCCCCTTCCTTTTGTTTTTCCCAATAATTTATATAGATTTTTCTTTTCCCACCTATTTCCATTATTTTTAAATCTTTTATGCCCTGCTAGCCTTTCCACCCCACCCCCACTAGAGCTGCACCTTGAGTGCCCTACCATCCATTCTTAATTAGCACATTCGTTTAGATAATATCACCACCTTCAACGCCTCTGGGTTCTTTTGTTCTTTTGTCTGTGACATCTTTTGATTATCTGCTCCGATCACTGCTTGCTTGAACCTACAACCACACCACCACCACCACCCCCCCACCTTAAACCAGCTTATATTTCACCCCTTTCCTAAGATTCACTCAGTTCTGTTGAAGGGTCATGAGGACTCGAAACATCAACTCTTTTCTTCTCCGCCGATGCTGCCAGACCTGCTGAGTTTTTCCAGGTAATTCTGTTTTTGTTTTGAAACATTAAATGTTGGAAATGCCATGAAAATGACCAAATTCAATTTTCTGGCTTAGAATTTGAAAAGAAAGAAATGCCACCATAGAATTTTCTGAATAATGTGGTCAAACCATTTACTTAATCTCTCTCTCTCTCTCTCTCTCTCTATATATATATATATATATATATATAATGCATGCATAATATATTTAGATTGCAACTTTAATGCAGAAAAACATCCCGGGATGTTTCACAGAGGCGTAAACAAGAAAAATGAATACTGATGAATAAAAGCTTGGTCAAAGAAAAGTATTTAAGAAGGTCTGAAAGAAGAAGAGGGAAATGGATAGATGGAGGGATATAAGGACGGAAAGAACAACTTATAATTATATAGCATCCTTATCAGGTGGAGAGGTGTCGGGAGGGAATTGCAGAGCTTGGGTCTAGGAAACTGAAGGTATGGCCACCAATGGTGGAGCAATTATAATGCACTGATGGCCAGATATCTTGGAGGGTTGTGGAGCTGGAGGAGGTTACAGAAATAGGGAGGGTCAAAGCCATACCAGGAATACATTTTTTTAAAAATGTTTCCATTGATTATTTAACCCGTGAATGTTGAATTTTCTTCAAAGTTACAAAACACCTCCAGAGTACAATACAACTTAATAGAACACAACATAGAGAAAAAAAATGAGGATTATATCTTCCAGTGTACCAAATATTTACAGGTCATAGTGAATATCAGAACAATCAGGAGTATTAGAAAAGTTTTATTATTTGTTAATAATGTACTGTAAATATATCAGGAGAAAGAGTTTTACTTTCTGTCTTATTTGATTCAAAATTCATGAATAATTGAAGCAGAATATGAATTTAATATTTGCTATTATTTTGAGTAACATCCAGGATTTATTCAGATGCACATTGTCAGAAAGCAGTGAAGCTTTCCTACTCAACTAAAAGTAATCAATTGTATGCTTAAATATCACAAATATCCCTATCACATTTGTCACTAAACTTTTATATCTGTACTGATGCATCACTATTGAAAACCTACCTACCAGTTAAGCTATCAGGGAACATATATGTAATCTATTTGGAGTTGGATGAGAGTGCTATCATCTAGGATACATAGTGATTAAATTTAATAAAAAAAGGTTTTCTTACTGTGACCCAATAACCAAGCTCTGAAGATACATAACCCAAAGGAGTTGAACTCTATTTCTGACTCCAGTGATTTACTTGTTGCTTATCTTTCAACTGGTAGCATTCTGGTAAAAGACTGGGGTCACTGGAAAAAAAGAGGAACATTACTTTTGAGGTTACCAAATGATCCTTGATGCATCAAGGAAATAGTGTGCATCATTGAGAGACTCCTGTGTAGTTATGATAAAAAGACAAATGCAGCACTTGAGCTGCACACTGTCTTGCTGATTGTCTCTTCTGAGGAAGTTATGTATTCAACTTAGCAAATCAGAGATGACAAACAGGCTTCACAATAATGCTGGAATGCTATACCCAATAGAAGACTGTCAGAATGACAAGAGTGATCGCATTTATTTTGTACTAGGCATCAAGGGATTTGTTTTATTTCCAAATCTTGAGACTGAGGGCATTGTACTTACTTACCATGAAGTAAGTTAGTGACCAGGTAATAGATTGCTCTGAATGAGCATTAATGAACAGTGAGGTTGCCAGTAAACCTGGTGGTCTGTAGCTATCAAATATCAACATCCATCCTTTCTGGTGTACAGACACAATATTTGGTGCTTTCCACTCAACTTAGTGAACACTGATAAATGAAAAGACAGTTGAAATATATGAGCCAGGAAACAATTAGTTCTTTGGATAAAGCTTTGGCATCTGAAAATCTGTGCAATCAAAAACAGTTAATTCTTGTAGAATCAAACATTTGAAATGGATCTTAGCTTTCATGTGTCTTATTTGGGTTTGAGAGATGGAGTTGCTTCACATTGTTGGGACTTTTGATAACTGACGCTGGGGACTGAATTTTCAAGTCTTAGCCCTGGTTAGAAAACAGGACTTGTAGTGGGACAGGAACCCAACTGTTTCTGGTGCAGGCTTTGCTGTGGGTCTTTACTGTGCTTCTGGATTTCCCAACCAATCAATGGGAAGGGGTGGGACTGCGAGCTTAATCTGCCAAAGAAAAGACTTCTAATTAAAAGGATGAGTCAGCAAGTCTCAAATAGACATGGATTCCTAAGACGTCAGCAACTGCAGGAATGGAGAGGAGACCTGGGAAGATTGCCCCTTCTCCAACCTCACCATATCTCCCCCTCCCACCCTGGATCTCTCATACTTATCTGGAGGTTCTGCTGTGGGATCAAGGAACTGCAGTGAGATGACCTTTCCCAAGGACAGGAGGAAGAGGCCAGCCTCTCAAACAATCAGGCATGCATGGAAAACACCCTTCACAACAGCAGCAGGAGTGAAGTTCCCCCAACGTGGAAAAAGTGCTCAAAGAGGATCCATACGCATGGAAGCTTAAAGGAGCTCAGCATGCATGGGAAATTTCAGGTTGTGTGGCTGTGCAGCTGAAAGGAAACATTTCCCACCAAGTCCCAAATTACTTTAGTTAGATAAGTTGTAATAAAGTGCATGGCCCTGCAGCTCCGAGTTACTTGCTTTTATACCAGCAAAAGCCATGTGCTAAGCCAGACAAAGAATTTATTTTATTCATTCACAGGATGTTGGCTTCGCTGGCTAGGCCAGCATTTATTGCCCATACCTAATTGCTCTTGAGAGGCTGTGGTGAGCTGCCTTCTTGAACCGCTGCAGTCCATGTGGTGCAGGTACACACGCAGTGCTGTTAGGAAGGAGTTCCAGGATTTTGGCCAAGCGACAGTGAAGTAACAGTGATATATTTCCAAATCAGGATGATGTGTGGCTTGGTGGAGAACTTCCATGCATCTGCTGCCCTTGTCCTTCCAAATGGTAGCGGTCATGGGTTTGGAAGGTGCTGTCTAAGAAACCTTGGTGAGTTCCTGCAGTCCATCTTGTAGATGGTACACACTGCTGCCAATGCATATCAGTGGTGCAGGGCACGAATGCTTATGGATGGTGTGCCAGTCAAGCACGCTGTCTTGTCCTGCATGGTGCGAGCTTCTTAAGTATTTTTGGAGCTGCATTCAACCAGGCAAGTGGAAAGTGTTCCATCACACTCCTGATTTGTGCCTTGTAGATGGTGGACAGACTTTGGGGAGTCAGGAGGTGAATTACTTGCCGTAGTATTCACAGGTCGGAAATTTCCATACCCGCTGGCGTCGGGTATGTTCAACAGCATGAGCGGACAATATGGAGAGAAGGCCAAAATCAGTTTCATGATATCGTGAAACCAGTTTGCGATTGTCCGCTCCACCCATCGATGGTGGGCTGTGTTTCCCGCCATCGGATGTTCAGAACCTCATTGTAATACATCAGCATATAAGGCCAACCTGCCGGAATCATCCCTCCTTGCTGCATCGTCCACCCACGTCAGCAGGAAAACACACTGGTGCAGAATACATCTTGTTAAGTGTGACATGCAGATGTTGGGACTTACCGCCAGGGCCTTGCTTACATTGCAGACATCCGAGGAACAGAAGATGCTGGAGCCCGATAACAACAGCATACTGGAGAAACATCCATCGCATGCTGGGTAGATTCTCATGGACATGGCTCACAGAAGGTGGAAAGTCACAGTTGAGGGTCTGCTCACAACAGATGATGATTGAAGAGATGGAGAGGAAGGTCTAGGATTGACTTGGAGAGGTTAGGAGGGGGACGAACGAAGGTGCCAAGGGGGTATGAGGCTGGGAGGGACTATGAGGGGAGAAGTGGGTAACAGGGGAAAGGACGGCAACTGGGGTGTAAGGTGTAAGGGAAGGAGTTTGGAGGGGGGGGGGGTGATGTGCAGAGAGAGGAAGGAGTCAAGGGGGAGGAGGAAGTCCAGGGGGAGGAAGGAATGTGGAGAGGGAAGGGAGTCTAGGGGGGGAAAATGAGCATGGAGAGGGGAAGGAGTCTGGGGGAGGAAGGAGTCTGGGAGGAGGGAGGATTGCAGAGAGGGAAGGGAGTAAGGGTGGAGGAAGAAGTAAGAGTAAAGGAAAGAGTAAAGTTGAAGGAAGGCATCGGGAAAGAGGAAGGACTAAGGGCAGTGGAAGAAGTTAGAGTGTCTGAAGGAGTCAGGAAGGGAGAAGGACTAAGCAGGGGAGAGAATGTGTGGTGGGGGTGGGGGGGGGGAGGATTAAAGGGGAGGAGTGCAGGGCTGAATGAGTTATTGGGGGGAAAGGAGTTCCAAGCGGGGGATGGCATTCTAAGGGGGAAGGTTATCCGGGGGATAAGGTGTTCCAAAGTGGGTAGGGGTTCCAAGGGGGAAGGAGTCTGGATGGGTAGATGTCCAAATGAACGTGAAAGGGAGGGCTCTGATGAGTCCCTGGCTGCCTCCTGGGTAGTGAACTGAGGGTGGGTGTGGTACGAGGGAATGGTGAGAATGACTCCAGTTTTGCTGGGGCTCCTTGATGCCATACTCGGTCAAATGCAGCCTTGATGTCAAGGGCAGTCACTCTCATCTCACCTCTGGAATTCAGCCCTTTTGTCCATGTTTGAACCAAGGCTATAATTAGGTTAAGAGCTGAGTGATCCTTATAGATCTTACTGAGCATCAGTGAGCAGGTTATTGCTAAGCAAATGTCGTTTGATAGCACTGTTGATGACTACTTCCGTCACTTTACTGATGATCTAGAGCAGACTGAAGTGGTGGCAATTGGCCGGGTTCGATTTGTCCTATTTATTGTGGATGGGACATACCTGGGAAATTTTTCACATTGCCAGATGGATGCTAGTGTTGTAGCTCTACTGAGACAATTTAGCTAGGAGCATGGCAAGATCTGGAACACCAGTCTTTCGTACTATTGACAGAATATTGTCAGGGCCCCTATCCTTTGCAGTATCCAGTGCCTTCAGCCATTTCTTGATATCACATGGAGTGAATTGAATTGGCTGAAGACTGGCACCTGTGATGCAGGAGACCTCCAGAGGAGACCGAGATGAATCATCCACTCAGCACTTCTGGCTGAAGATCGTTGCAAATGCTTCCGTCTTATCTTTTGCACTGATGTGCTGGACTCCCCCATCAATGAGGTTGGGGATATTTGTGGAGCCTCCTCCTCCAGTGAATCATTTAATTGTCCACCGCCATTTACAGGCAGGACTGCAGAGCTTAGATCTGATTGGTTGCTTGTGGAATCGCTTAGCTCTGTCTATTGCATGCTGCTTACTCTGCTTGGCACACAAGTAGTCGTGTGTTGTAGCTTCACCAGGTTGACAGCTCATTTTTAGGTATGCCTGGTGCGGCTCCTGGTGTGCCCTCCTCCATTCTTCATTGAACCAGAGCTGATCCCCTGGTTTGGTGGTAATGGTAGAGTGGGGTATATGCCAGGCCATGAGGTTACGGATTGTGATTGAGTACAATTCTGCATCTGCTAATGACCCATGGCTTCTCATGGGTGCCCAGACTTGAGTGGATAGATCTGTTTAAAATCTATCCCATTTTGCATGGTGGAAGTGCCACACAACATGATGGAGAGTATCTTCAATGTGAAGATGGTACTTTGTCTCCATAAGAATTGTGTGGTGGTCACTCCTACTGATGCTGTCATGGGCAGATGTATCTGCGGCAGGCAGATTGGTGAGTATGAGGTCAAGTATGCTCTTCCCTCTTGTTAGTTCCCTCACCACCTGCCGCAGACCAAGTCTAGCAACTATGTCCTTTAAGGTTAGGCCAACTCGGCCAGTAGTGGTGCTACTGAACCACTCTTGGTGATGGACATTGAAGTCCCCGACCCAGAATATATTCTGCATCCTCGCCACCCACAGTGCTTCCAAGTGGTGCTCAACATGGAGGAGCACTGACTTATCAGGTGAGGTGAAGGTGGTGGGGGGGGGGGTGATGGGGGAAGATATGTGGTAATCAGTGAGAGGTTTCCCTGCCTAAACTTGACCTGATGCCATGAGGCTTCATGGGGTCTAGAGTCAATGTTGAGGAATCCCAGGGCAACTCCCTCCTGACTGTATACCTCTGTGCCGCCACCTCTACTGGGTCTGTCCTGACGGTGAGGCAGGACGTACCCAGGGATGGTGATGGTGGTGTCTGGAGCATTTTCGGTAAGATATGATTCCATGAGGATGACAATGCCAGGCTGTTGCTTGACTAGCCTGTGAGACAGCTATCCCAATTTTTACACAAGCCCCAGATGTTAGTAAGGAGGACTTTGCAGGGCCGACAGGGCTGAGTTTGCTGTTGCCATTTCTGGTGCGGAAGTCGAAGCCAAGAGGTCCTTCCCATTTCATTCCTTGTAGACTTCATAGTGGTTTGATACAACTGAGCAGCTTGGTAGGCTATTTCGGAGGGCACTTAAAAGTCAACCACACTGCTGTGGATCTGGGGTCACATGTAGGCCAGACCAGATAAGGATGGCAGACTTCCTTCCCTAAAGGACATTAGTACATAAGGGGAAGGTGTTGGCACGAGTGACTGGGTTGGGAGAAATTTAGAGTTTTCAGAGCCTGAAGTGTGTGGAGAATTTCAATCCTGATTCCTGCAGCTGTGAATAATTATTTGCAGGGAAAGCTTTTTGTATTCTTGGACTTGTTTCTCACAGTTTCTGACATAGTGAGTCCACACATTATTATCCCAGTAGGAGGATTTCTCAGGTGCAGGGATGAAATTGCTTGTAGCCATACCCTAGTATGCCATCATAATGGGGAAGGAAGAATAGCAAAATATAGAGGAAAGGGGAGTTAGACAGCATTTTTACTTATAAGTTTATATGTTATTTCAAAAGATAATAGGGTTCAAAGACTTTGCTTTCCTTGGAAGTATGAATGCAATTATAACCATTATTAATAATTACATTTATACCTAATATTATACAAACAATAATATGAATCAATAGCGAGTTCAAGTGTGAAAGTTCTTGAGTTTGAGCAGATCAGCTGGCATTGACTTTCCGAATTCTGAAGCATCTACTTTAAAATCTATTTTTAATATATGTTATATATGTGTTCATTTGGTGTGGATTCACTAGATTACCTCATTCCAGTATTCACAGAATAAAAATCAGTTTTAATAAGAAGGCCTCCCATACACCTTATCAAAGCTTTATCTTGGTGGAGTTATGAATCAAATCATTCAACTGGATGAGTTATCACCTGCCCTGTGCAGATGTGTTCTGGAGGAGTTAATCCCAAGGAGGGCAGCTACCAAGACAAAGAAAGCTCGTGGCTCAATACTCATCAGCTAAAGTCTGTCTGGCAACTTTTAATCCCCACTAACAATTCACTAGAAACAAAACAGGTATTTCCTGCCTTCCAACACATAATCAATTAAAAGCTAAAGTCAATATAAAGAATTTAACCTTAACTTTACATAATGTAGGAAACAATTTTCACACAGCAAGATCCTGGAAACAACAATGCAATAATGACCAGATTTTCTGTTTTTCTGGGATTATTATTGGCCAGATATTCTTCTTCATGATGTACCACTTTACAGATCAGTCACCTTCCCATGGGCAGAATTATATGCCTCACAGGCGGGCGCACGCCCAATCTGATCGGGCATAAAATTGCGCGAGAAGACGTCAGCTGACTGCCCCAATGTCACCCCACACGCATACAATCTTCAGGTCGGCAGGTACACGCAGGTGTCGGAGCCACGCCTGCCATCAATTAAAAGGCCACTTAAAGCCATTAAAAACCCAATTGTTCCAGATTTTTAGTTGCCCTTGTGATTTCACACTCATCGCACGAGCAAAATGGTTGGGCTGGCAGCCGACATTTTGCAAAACCTCATCCAGAATCACAAAAAATCAAAGAATCACAGAATCACACAGTGCAGAAGAGGCCCTTCAGCCCATCAAGTCTGCACCGACACGTGAGACACTTGACCTACCTACCTAATCCTATTTACCAACACTTGGCCCATAGCCTTGAATGTTATGATGTGCCAAGTGCTCATCCAGGTACTTTTTAAAGGATGTAAGGCAACCCACCTCCACCACCCTCCCGGGCAGTGCATTCCAGACCGTCACTACCGTCTGGATAAAAAAGTATTTCCTCACATCCCTCCTAAACCTCCAGCCCCTCACCTTGAACTTGTGTCCTTTCATGACTGACCCTTCAACTAAGGGGAACAGCTGCTCCCTATCTACCCTGTCCATGCCCCTCATAATCTTGTACGCCTCGATCAGGTTGTCCCTCAGTCTTCTCTGCTCCAACAAAAACAACCCAAGTCTATCCAACCTCTCTTCATAACTTAAATGTTTCATCCCAGGCAACATCCTGGTGAATCTCTTCTGCATCCCCTCCAGTGCAATCACATCCTTCCTATAATGTGGTGGCCAGAACTGCACTCAGTGCTCCAGCTGTGGCCTCAGCAAGGTTCTATACCACTCCAACATGACCTCCCTACTTTTGTAATCTATGCTTTGATTGATAAAGGCAAGTGTCCCATATGCCTTTTTCACCACCCCACTAACATGCCGCTCCACCTTCAGAGATCTGTGGACACACACGCCAAGGTCCCTTTGTTCCTCAGGATTTCCTAGTGTCACGCCTTTCATTGAATACTTCCTTGTCAAATTACTCCTTCCAAAGTGTAACACCTCACACTTTTCAGGGTTAAATTCCATCTGCCACTTATCTGCCCATTTGACCATCCCATCTATATCTTCCTGTAGCCCAAGACACTCAACTTCACTGTTAACCACCCGGTCATCCACAAACTTACTAATCCTACCCGCCATATCGTCATCTATGTCGTTTATATAAATGACGAATAATAGGGGACCCAGCACAGATGACAGCCTTCTGTCATCACCCTCTGTCTCCTACAACTAAGCCAATTTTGAATCCACCTTATCAAATTACCCTGCATTTGCCTTCTTTGCAAGTCTCTCATGTGGGACCTTGTCAAAGGCTTTGCTGAAAACCATATAAACTACATCAGCTGCATAACCCTCATCTACTCACCCGGTCACCTCCTCAAAAAATTCAATCAAATTTGTTAGGCATGACCTCCCTCTGACAAAGCCATGCTGACTATCCCTGATCAAACCTTGCCTCTGCAAGTGGAGATACATTCTCTCCTTCAGAATTTTCTCCAATAGTTTCCCTACCACTGACATGACACTCACAGGTCTGTAGTTCCATGGCTTATCTCTACAGCCCTTCTTAAATGGTGGAACCACATTAGCTGTTCTCCAGTCCTCTGGCACCTCCCTTGTGGCCAGAGAGGAATTAAAAATTTGGGTCAGAGCCCCTGCGATCTCCTCCCTTGCCTCCCTCAGCAGTCCGGGACACAAATCTTCTGGACCTGGAGCTTTGTCCACTTTTAAGCCTGCCAACACCTCCAATACCATGTCACTCCCTATATCAATTTGCTCAAGAACCTCTACAGTCTCTCTCCCTGAGTTCCGTACTTCATCCTCATTCTTGGGTGAAGACGGATGTGAAGTATTCATTCAACACTCTACTTGGCTTCACCCATAGATTGCCATCTTGGACCCTAATGGGCTCTACTCTTTCCCTGGTTATCCTCTTCCCATTGATATACTTATAGAATATATTGGGATTTTCCCTACTTTTACCAGCCAGAGCTTTCTCATATCCCCTCTTTGCTTTCCTAATTGCTTTCTTAAGCTCCACCCTGCAATTTCTGTAGTTCACTAATGCCTCTGCTGATTTGTTCCCCTTGTACCTGCTAAAAGTCTCTCTTTTCCTTGTCATCATATCCTGAATATGTCTGGTCATCCATGATTCTCTGGGCTTGGTACTCCTTCCTATCACTCTAGAGGGACATGTTGAGCCTGTACCCTCCACATTTCCTTTTTGAACACCCCCCACCCCACTGCTTTTCTGTAGATTTCCCCACAAGTACCTGTTCCCAGTCTACCTTGACTAGATCCTGCCTTATTTTACTAAGGTGGGTTAAGGTGGGATAAAAAGGGTCAGTAACATTGCCATTGTGACTAGTGAGGAGTTTAGGTGATAGTATGCGGCTGGTTGCTTTTTTGATCTTGATAGCTTCATCTCAGTTCTGAGCTTCATTCTTAGCATTTCCAGGTTTCATTTCAGGACTCATTTGTGTCTCCAAGACCCCTGGAGAATTTTGACCATGTGGAGCCTTCCAGGTATCAGACAGCCTGCTGTAACCTGGTAGTGGGGATTGTGCTCTCCACTGGAGGCACCTCCTCTGAGAACGAAGAGAGGGGCAGAAGGAAAAGGAGGCCAGGTGTTCCTATGCAGCTTCCAGGGGAGTGACTTGTGGGAAGAGAGGTTCAGGCACAAGGGGCACAGGGCCCGCAGACAATCCAAGGCTGAAGGGGCAGCAGAAGACACCATTATCCTTCTGCCAGGGTGTACAGGCAATGATGCAGCTACCTCAATATGTCCAAAGTGCAATGCCAAAAAAGGCTCCGCCTCTTCAGGGAGACTATGATCTCCATTTATGAGAATATTGAGCCTGAGATCACCTCCAACTGTGTGGGTGGAAACCCCATGCCAGTGGCTCTGAAGGTCCTCAACTCTTATGCCTCCGGCTCCTTCCAGGGGTCAGTGGGGGATCAATGTGGAGTGTCCCAATCAGCTGTCCACAGTTGCGTTAAGCTGGTAACAGAAGCTCTGTTCAGGCGGGTAATGACATTTATTCATTTCCATATGGACAAGGCCAGCCAGGCTGAGCGAGCCAAAGGTTTTTCAACAATTGCTGGGTTCCCCCACATCCAGGGTGCAAACGACTGCATACGTGTGGCCATCAAGGCGCCAGTGGGTCAGCCAGGTGCCTTCATCAACAGGAAGGGATTCCACTCGATGAACATCCAGAAAGTGTGTGATCACAAGACACAGATTCTGCAAGTTTGTGCAGGTAACCCTGGCAGCTCCCATGATGCCTATATCCTCAGACACTCCCAGGTACCAAGGCTATTCAGTGTTCCAGCCCGACTGGATGGATGGCTGCTGGTTGACAAGGGCTATCCATTGAAAAGGTGGCTTTTGATACTCTCTGCCACCCAATAACGAAGGCAGAGTAGCATTACAATAGGAGTCATGCCTCCACAAGTGCAGTAATATATATGGTCATAGGTCTTCTGAAAATGCGCTTCCGATGCCTGGACCATTCAGGGGGAGCACTACAATACCCTGCAGAGTGGGTATCACTGATAGTGGTTGCATGCAGCGCTCTCTACAATCTGGCACTGGCAAGGGGGGATCCACTAGAAGAGGAGGATCTTGACGCAGCTCCTCAGGACACAGAAGATGAATCCAATAGTGAGTCAGAAGAGGAGGACAGTGAGGAGAATGCTGAAGGTGTGAAGGCAGACCTCTGTATCCTTCAGGGAGGCAGGGACACCAAGGATGCCTTAATCCAGCACCCCTTCAGCTATGCTGCCAAAGATCTGCTTCCAACTCATGCCAGGGCTGCCACCTCCATCCCAGATGTCTGAAATGACCCTTTCATTTGAACCCAAAGTCCACTCAGTGCCTGTGCAATAATGTTTACAGCCACTCACGTCCAGCCTTAGATACTGGTGTGCCCTGCGCCAAAAAAAAGGTGAAGCATACTCAGTCCCATTACGACAAAAACAAAATTTATGTAACTTTCATACTCAAAACAAATTAACATTACCATCTCAGACATTCATTTCCACACCAGTAAACATCCAAAGAAAATATTACAGAATAGAAGATCACCTGTGACCAGTTCCTCTTGTGCTCATGGTGCCTTAAACTTACGTTTTTGAGTGCTGCATTCTCCTGACAGGACAAAGGAGCATTGATTAGTCCATTCTCTACCTGCAGGGGGGCGGTGGTGGAGGCGAGTGCCTACCCTCCCGCCTGGTATCTCTGGCCACTGTTGAGGCCATAGCTTCACTGTCCAGAATGCAGAATATATGATTCTTCCCTGGCAGCCTTCAAGGATCTGCCTCTGCCATTTTTAAACACCCACCAGGACCTGGCACCCGACCGACCTCTTCCCCAACCCGGCCCTTCCCGACCATTGGGAAGACACTTTTCACACTGGGCAAGCCTTAATCGGCCAGCCAGCGTGAAATCATGGTCGGGGGCCAATTACGGTCAGGGGTCTGTTTCCCACCAATCGTGCAAGCTAACCAAGGGTAAAATTTAGGCCCATGTGTTATAATATGCCTTTAAGGGATATCAGCATGACATCACTAGAAGGAAAATGTGATTCAGTCTTAGTTTTGCTTTGGGCAGAGCATGCAAACAGCTTCGATGCCTTCAAGCTTTATACCAATGTATAAAAGTTCCATGGTGTCTGGCATTGTCCAATTATTTAACTGAGTTACTGAAAAATAGGAGCATTGTGAACTGGGTACAAACTCTCCTATCCCTGATCCACAATCCAGGCAGGTGAGACTCCAGAGCAGGAGAGCGCCAGGGAACTTAACTTTCTTTACCTTTTAAAAGTATAGATTTCCATCACGGCTTACTTTTCCTACGCTGCCAATTTACAGTGCCATTCAGTTCTTGGTTATCTTTCTTAATTTATTCAATTTTTTCACCTCGGTCATTCCCATATTCTTTTAATCTTGGAAATTATAAAGGCAAATTAGCAATCTTGTGCTCCCAGCAGGTGCCCTGCTTTCAGGGAACATGTCTGACATTTAACCCTGATTATCTTTGTCTACAGATGTGCCATCTTCTTCTGAAGCTGAATTAAAAACATTTATGAGATTTATAGATGGTTAATTGACTTATCAACTAATAATGGATCATTCACACAGGATGGTCTTGCTTGGCTAGTATTTCCTCACGACCACTAACAAATCCGTTTTTGCTCGAACTGCTTTTACAAAGTCATGCATCCTGATATATTGGTTGGCAATTTGTGATTTTAAAGCCAGGCTAGTCCTCTAGTGTCAGCTGTAGCTCAGCTGGTACTGTAGTTCTTACATTTGACTAACAAGGTGGTAGGTTTAAGTCCCACTTCAGCGATTTGAGCACAAAATCTAGGTTGATATGTCAATGCAGTACTATGTGGGTGTCAGTCACTGTCAAAGGTGCCTTCTGCCAGGCGAGATTTTAAACTGAGGCCCTGGCCGGGATTTTCCGTGCCCGTTGGCCTTGGGCGTGTTTGGCGAAGTAAGCAGATAATATGGTGAGAAGGCCAAAAATCAGTTTCATGACGTCATGAAACCAGTTTGCAATCATCCGCTCCGTCCACCGATGGCATTGCAGAGTGCTCACCCGTGTAACCTGTTGGACTTCAAGGTTGAGGTGCATGAGGGGTAGGGGGCGGGGAACAAGAACTGCCTGGCGGATGAGGCACATTGGGGGTGGGAGCAAGGTCTACCCTGCGGTTGTGGTGACTTGAGTGGGGGGGTGGTTGCAAGGGCTGCCCTGTATTTGAGGCGCATTGGCGGTGGGGGCAAGGGCTGCCCTGTATTTGAAGCACATTGGCAGTGGGGGCAAGGGCTGCCTTGCGGTTGAGACAACTTTGGTGGGCGTCAAGGGCTGCCCTATGGTTGAGGTGACTTGGCAGGGGTGGGCAAGGGCTAACCTACGGTTGAAGGTAGCACACAAGCATGAGCACGGGTGATTGGGGAGGTGGGCAAGGGAAGTGGCTATGCATTAGGGAAACCTTGCATAAAGTGACCATTCCTCCACAGCTGAGAGAGTTCAGGCACAGCCACATTGATATGATTGGAGTCGGGCTTCTAGCTTCTCTGCCCACTCAAGCAACGCAGAGGCATCAAAGAGCCACCAAGTGCTCCAGAGCCTTTCAACCCCCGGCACAGACTAGAAACTAATGAGCGTTTTAGTGGACTGCAGACTGAGCACGTTGTACAATCTCCTTGCTAAAGCTGACCATGGAGCAGTGATTGGTGGAGGCACTCATAGCCCCTTACAATGTTATCATCCCGGTTTGGACCAGTCTCCTCCATGGTTCAAGCTAACAGTGTAGCCTTGCAAAGCAGGTCAGGAGAATGCCTGCACCTGATTTGAGAGCACAGCATGCAGTCCAATGGGCAAAGCTGCTGCCAAATGGTCTGGTGGAGTGGGGCAGAGGTGGGTAGGGTTTCAGGCAGCCATGCAGTGCACTAAACTCTAGGTTTCAAGCACTCTCTTGGGTGCATTAAGGGGCCTTCAGATTTAACCAAGACAGCAATCAGTACACCCATGCTAACCCACGCGTCTCTCTCCTTCATCCTGCAGGAGGAGTACATCAGGATCATGGAGACTGGTGACCTAGCTGTATGCCTTGTGATTTACAGAGAGCAGAGATGATGGAGAAGAGGGCGACTGAGGTGCCTGGCTGTGCAGAGGGAGGAGCAGCACCCTCTGGAAGAAGCAGCGGTTGGGGCTCCTGCACACACCGCCAAAGAGCCACAGCGAGCCGACCCTGGTCGGCACTTAGCTAGACCCAGGGTCAAAAGATGCTCCCTTTCATTCCTGCAGATGACTGAAAACCAATATCACCAAAGACTGCGATTATCTAGGGAACTGGTCACATCTGCCAACTACTGCAGGATTTGGCGTCACAGGAATATGGAGGGCATCCACTGCCAGTGACTGTGAAAGTAACAGCGGTGCTCAATTTTACACCAGTGGCTCCTTTCAGGGCTCCACAAATGACCTCTGAGGGATATCACCAAGTTTCCACCCACAAATGCATCCATGAGGTTATGGATGCCATCTTTGCTAGGGCACACAACTTTATGCATTTTGCCTGAGACCAGGACAGCCAGGACACAAGATTGAGTGGATTTGTTCAGATATCAGATTTCCCACAGGTGCAGGGTGCCATCGCTGCACTCACAAGGCACTCAGATCTCCATCGGAACACATGGTCTACTATGTCGACTGTAAGGAATCCTATTTGCTGAATGTGCAGCTGGTGTACGACCACCACAAACACATCCTGCAGGTCTGTGCATGGCTTCCAGGGAGTGTGCATAACTCCTACATTCTCAGTTGGTCACAGATCCCTGACGTATTCCAGGGTCCAGAGAAGCTGCAGGGATGGCTCCTCGGGAACAAGCGCTACCCACAGAGAATGTGGCTGATGACACCCGTGCGGGGACCTCAGGCTGCAGCAGAGTGAACGTATAATGAGGCACATGTGGCAACTCGCAACTTGGTGGAACAGACCATCGGGATGCTGAAAATGAGGTTCCGGTGCCTGGACCGGTCGGTGGAGCCCTGCAATACAGTCCACGGAGGGTGTTACGCATCATCATTGTCTGCTGCAGCCTTTACAACTTGGCACTGCAACGGGGAGAGGAGCTGGCTGAGGAGATGCAGGAGCTGGCGGTCTTCTCCGATGAGGATGAGGGTGAGGAGGTCCTCGAATGCGACGATGACAGGGATGACGCCTTCACACTGGCCATACAACAAGGCAGGCGCGCTTGGGAGGCCCTCATAGCTACTAGATTTGTGGAGGATGATGACGACACGCAGTGAGGAGATACCACAGATCCTCACATTGCATACTTTCTGTGATAATGCTTCTGTCTAGGAGACGCAGTGGAGGCCTTAATAGTCACTCGACTGTAGGAGGATGATGACGACATAGATCCATAGAGCTTCACAGAGCCTCTGAGAATGCCTGACTCCTGTCTAGCTGAGGGCAGCTCAGTTAGAGTCTTGTGATCAGGGTCATATCATGGAGATGCAGTAATGAAACTTTAAAAGCATCTGATCCCCTCAGGAGCACAGCGTCACTGGTCACAGATGCTGAAGAGATGGGGCCAGCCCCACCTTAGAGATGCTGAGAGCAAACAGAGAGGATGACGAAACTCTGTGATGCCTGTCCACAACGTTCTGGCAGCAATGACAAGCACAGTCGAGGTGGAGGCATCAGCAATGTGTCCAAAGAGTGTGGGGCCAGACTATCACTTTGGTCTAAAGGCTGCACAAAACACAGGGAAGAGACCCTGACCTGACGCACCTGCCTTTACCTTGTGCAGTAAGGTTTCACATCTGAGTGACATGAACACTGGTCATCAGAACAAGGAGCCATAGCCATAGGGAGATATTCTTGGGATTTTATTGACAATAGTGAACAGTAAGTACAAGTGATTAGCACCTGTGCCCAAGCTGTGCAATTACATTTTCTTAACTGCCCTAACCCTGCCGCTACATCTTGGTGCTCCCTGGACATCCACAGCAGAGGTGGAGGCAGCCTGCTAACTGTGATGCCCTGACTGTGATGAGCTTGGCGTGCAACCTCTGGAGGGCCATGACCTAGAGGGTCACAGTTTGCTCTGGGCGTCCTGCTGTGCATCAGTGGCACTCTCCTCGGCCTGTGGAGTTGGAGCTTCTGGGGTCACAGGATGAGGGGAATCGGATGGGCTAGACACTCCTGAATTCACCTGGATGGATGGTCCTGAAGGGTACACCAGCTGATCCTCCTCCCTTTTGGTGCCCAAGGATCCTGGCTGACTCCTTGAAGAGAAGGGGTAGTTGGAGTGAGATCCAGGTGCCCTGCACCCCTCTGATATACACACTGTTAGAGGCCAACTATGGCATCAGCGATGGAGTTAAGCCTGTGCAGGAGTGCAGGACCGACGTCCTGGACCAAGGTCTCCATGGCAGCCGCCATCCTACCAATGTTGACCTCAGGGCGTTGAGATTCCGGCACTATCACCTCTGCCTGAAGGCAGCTGGGCTCCTCCATCATGCCTTGCAATTTGAGGAGTACAGCAGGCATCCCTTCCTAATGTTCCCGAGCTTGCCTTTGCAGCTCCCGTAACTGTGGCATGACCAAGTCCAGAGGCCCGTCATCTGACTCAGACTCAGCAATTTTCTGCTGTCCAGCAGTCCTCCGAGTGCTGGACATCAAGGGAGTCCCTGCTGCCACCTGCTGTGGATCAGACAGTGTGATGTGCTCACCAGATTGTGATCCCTAGGCTACTCTAAAGCTAGGCCCCACCGAGGTGTGTGTGTCTCTGCGCTGGTGGAGGGTGTGGGTGAGCACAATGATGGGACTTCAAGGACGGTGCCACCAGATTCCTCTTTGGAGGTGTCTTCGGGGCTTGATTGGAGGCCCTAGGTCATGGACTCAGTCAGATGTTTCCCAGATGTGCCTACGGAAACAACGGGAGATAATTAGTGCATGACAGTGGCCTGTACAGGATGCATCACTCACAGTATGGTTGTCTGATGGATGTTGCACTGCTGGATCCTTACTTGCTAGAACATCGCTGACCTCACGGTCAGCACAGGAACAGTCCAAGTCCTCGCCAGCCAGTTAGATGGCTCTGTTTTCAAAGTCCATGCAGACCTTGAATGCAGGCATTTCTCCACCACTCTGCGAGCTCTCCCTTTTGTTGTGTACCAGCTTGTCCTGCTTGAATAGAGATGGAATGAGTGTAAGCAGGATTCCTGCCAGGCCAGATAATAAATATGCCTGGCATGTGTGGGTGGTGAGTGGTCCCATGGATGGGATGAGGATAATGAAGGTGTGTGTGAGAGAGTGAGTGGTGATGTGTCTTGAACTGGCAGTGAGTGAGGGCCCTGTGGATATGTGATGGGTTTGTAAGTGTGTGAATTGAGAGTGATGAGAAGAATGACTTACCCTGGCGGGACAGAGGAGATCATACATCCTCTTGCAGCTGCTGTCCTTTTTTGAAGGGCGTAGGTGCTGACCACCGCTGCCACCACCTCCCAAGCCTGATTGGTGAAGTTGTTGCCCATCATCTGGCTAGAGCTGGGGTAGAGGACATCACAATGAGCCTCCGCTGTGTCCAAAAGACGCATGAGGGATGCATCATTGAACCTGGGGACTGCAGTCTTTTTGCCTTTTAGGGCCATGTCTTCTTTGCAGCAGTCCTGGACCGGAAGCACTGAGATGTGTGCACGCGGCTGGACTTTAAATATGGCGCCCAACGTGCTGAAGCAGCGAGGTGATGGCGTGGTGGGTCAATGAGAGCCCATCTGCCATGGAAACGTCATGTTTCCCGGGAATGCATAATTAATACAGCTGGTTTCGGATGATACGGTGTGAAAAGCCATCATTGCAGCCAGCTGGTAAAACGTTTTATTGCTCTGAAGAAGGGTCGGACAGACTCAAAACTTTAATTCTGTTTCTCTCTTCACAGATGCTGTCAGACTTGCTGAGTTTTTCCAGCATTTTCTGTTTTTAAAACATTGTTTTACTGACTTGCTACCGTACTTAGTGCCAATCTGGGGCAATTCTGGCCCCTGTCTTCCTTCTCAGGTGGATATAAAATGCCCCATGGCACTAGTTTGAACCTCCCAAAGCACTTGCAGCCAATGAGGTATTTTTGAAGTGTAGTCACTATTGCAATGTAATAAACATGGCAGCTATTTGGGCAAGCAAGCTCTCACCATCAATAATGTGATAATGGCCAGATAATCTGTCTTCATGATGCTGCCTGGCTCTTCTTCAAAGTATAACCATGGGATCTTTTATGTCCTTGGAGAACAGATACAACACTAATGTCAGCCTCGCTTTTTATGCTTGTCTCTGTAGTCAGACTTGAACTCACAGCCTTCTTACTCAAAGGTTAGTACTGCACTACCAACTGAGCCATGTCTGAGGTGGAAGTGCTACCAACTGAGTCATGGCTGATCCAATATCACTCCAGCTTTTATATTGCTCAATGTACTTTCATTCAGATATCAAGCTTCATAAGGTTTCCTGTTTTTGCAGACTAAACCAATGTCAACACCAGATTTATGCTGTAATAAAGTTGGTATATATGCTCCTCCAATGACTTGAGTACATAATCAGGCTGAGCTTTCAATGCAGGACTGAGTGTGTGTTGCACTGTCGGAGATGCTATCTTTCTGAGGAGATGTGAAAACCAAGATTTCACCTGCCCTCTCAGGTGGTTGTAGAAGATCCCATTGCATGGTTTCAAGGAAAAGCAGGGGCATTCTCCCTAATGTCCTGGCCAATGTTTATCTCTCATCCAACATTGCTAAAAATAACTTAATCAATCATTGTTGTGTGTAGCACCTCACTGCACACCAATTGGCTGTCACATTTCCTACATTTGTTACAGCTGGTTGAGGAGGAGAGAGTTGGCTCCCCTTTTATTCAGCCCCATCAGTTGGTCACAACAAAGGCTTTAAAATTTCTTTCCATGTAAATGCCTTTCCCAGTCCAAGTAAATTTACTTGTTAATATGGAGCCAATCAAACCAGGTTTTCTTGAGCCAAAGAAAGAGTAAGTTTATTAGTTACTAAACCCTTGAAAAAGGTCCCTCACTTGTCTTTGACGCATAGATTGTTGAATGTTGTGGCCGTTTGAAGTTAGTTTGTTTTTCTATAGGATCCTGGAGTTGACTTGGTTCATGACTGCGCTTGTTGAAGACACTATTTCAGCTTCAGAGAGAGAGAAAGCGATTTCTTACTGCTCTCTTCCAGCAATATTTCCAGATGACTGTGATGTTTCTTTATTCTGCTCCTCATTCTGCTTGGCAGAATTCGTTTTTTTAAAACTCCTGTTTGTATTGTTCCCAGAAAGGAATTTATTTAGCATGCCTTGCAGTCATTGTTGCAGACCAAGTAATCCAATTTTTTGATCTTTTCACCTCCAGAATCTTTGAGACATTTCATGATAGAAATCAATAGTAGATGGGGCTATTTTGTCCTCCACTAGTGGTTTTAAATGTCTGATGAGTATCTGGTTGGTTAGCAGTCTTGATGGAATTAAAATCCAGCACTTTGTATTTTTGATGCCTCCATTTCAACAGAGTCTGTGTATGATGTGGACCTTGACACCCCATAGGTGTGAAATTACATGCAACAGGTCTGCCATGCAATGCATATAGAAACTTACCAGAAAAGTGGTCAACTTACAGTATCAGACATCAGATGATTCTTGGCAGCCATTTTTAGTCAATGTCCTTGTATTTGTTTTAAGAACAGGTCTTCTTTAAATAGTTCAATATGTCTGCGGTTAGCTGGTGCAGTTGTAGGAGATTTCACTCAGTCACCATTTCCCATCGTCGTGACATTACATAAGTGACTACGCTTCAAAACTACTTAATTGCTTTGGCGTTATTCTGAGGTCATGAAAGTTACTACATAAATGCAAGTTCTTCTTCCTTTCTCCAGTCACATGGTGCAGATAATCCTGCATTAATTAAGGTCAGTGCCTACACAAGCTCTTCAGAATGAACATGGATAATGCTATTTAAGAATTGGAAAGTGCAGTAAGGAATTACAATCAGTTTATCCTGTTGGCACTTATTTTCTGCAAATTTGCTTTCCATACAGTTATCAAACATGTAACTGATGTAAGGCCTGCACTTCCAAATCCTTCATCATTTAATAGCAACAACAGCATAACATAGGGTGGGATTTTTCTGCCTCACCCACCACCAGGATCGTCCGCTCCCACCGAAAGTCAATGGACTTTAGGCTGGGCTGCCGAATCTCCCACGGCAGGTCCCACCACGATGGAGCCGGAAAATCCTAGACATAGTAGTTTTACCTCTTCAAGCTTACTATCTGCATTTTCCAGGTTCTGTGTGGCTGTGCTGGTACTTTTCATTGGTCAGCATTGGTACAAGCATTAGTCCAAGTTATACTGGACATGAAGTGCTATCTTTCAAGTAAAGCTTGAATTTTAACAGTTGTATGTGATAGTTTTGTGATTGGGTGATTTGTGGTAATAGTGCTGAGTAAATTGCCCAAAGGGTGCTTTAGAAGTTCGTAGCTTGAAACTGACACCACAACATAGAATTAAGCTGTTGAACTGAATGCTGGGGAAATGCTCTGAGCTAACACAAGCTAAACTATCACCCAGCTTTTGGTCATGGAAGTTCCAAGATAATTTGTCCATAAAACGTCTCAAGGCCATAAACTAGTTAAAGCCATAAAAACCAATAGGTTAATTGCCCCAGGAAGATCTGTGTTTACATTACAGGCATTTCTTACTAATATGTCACACCATCAACTGCATTGCTCAAGAAGATGAGTAAATTCCGAATGTTGCTAGTCACATGCATAAATAGTCTTCAGATATTTGATAATCTAGCTTTAAAGCTTTTAACTTGTCAGACATATAAGAAATTGCCCGTAAAGTAATCTCACTAATACTTAATTTTGAACTCAGGTCTGCTACCAGTATATATATATATATATATAATATATATATATATATATAAGTATTTGATTCACTGCACAGCCCTTAAAACAGCTTTTAATTTTTCTTCTTCTTTTCTGTGCAAGCAAGGTTCTACAAAGTAGCCCGTGAGATTGGAAGTTTTCCTTAAATGTTTGATATGTTCTGGTAAGAATGGCTGCACACTCCAAGCTGGCAAGATTCTTCTCAGCAAACCATTCCTGTCATTAGCTCACCAAACCTGGGATTTCTACCTCGCATCTTAGGGAAAGATCTCAGTCCTGAATTGTTTATTCGATCACTCCCTGAGGGTGAAGTAATTCTTCCATACTGCTCTCTTCACTATACATTCCCCATACAATGGTAGTATTATTATCACTCCATTTCACTTCTGTCATAATTTAGATGTTAGACAACTTGAAGAAATTTGTGATAGAGCTATATTTCTGTGGAACATTGTTTTTTTATTCACCCTTATTATTAGAACAATAGGGCTCATATTTAGCCCAAAACAAAAACAGAATTACCTAGAAAAACTCAGCAGGTCTGGCAACATCAGCAGAGGAGAAAAAGGTTGACGTTTCGAGTCCTCATGACCCTTCAACAGAACTGAGTAAAATTAGGAGAAATATAGGCTGGTTTAGGGTGGGGGGGGTGGGGGGGTGGGGGAGAAAAGTTGGGGGGGTGTGGTTGTAGGGACAAACAAGCAATGATAAGAGCAGATAATCAAAAGATGTCACAGATAAAAGAACAAAGAGGTGTTGAAGGTGGTGATATCTAAACAGATGTGCTAATTAAGAATGGATGGCAGGACACACAAGGTACAGCTCTAGTGTGGGTGGGGTGGAATAAGACTAACAGGGCATAAAAGGTATAGATTTAAAAATAATGGAAATAGGTGGGAAAAGAAAAATCTAAAAAATTATTGGAAAAAACAAAAGGGAGGGGAAAGAAACAGAAAGGGCGTGGGGATGGAGGAGGGAGTTCAAGATCTAAAGTTGTTGAATTCAATATTCAGTCCGGAAGGCTGTAAAGTGCCTAGTCAGAAGATGAGGTGCTGTTCCTCCAGTTTGCGTTGAGCTTCACTGGATCAATGCAGCAAGCCAAGGACAGACATGTGGGCAAAAGAGCAGGATGGAGTGTTAAAATGGCAAGCAACAGGGAGGTTTGGGTCATTTTTGCGGATAGACCGCAGGTGTTCTGCAGTCCAGTTTGTTTTTCATATCTTAAACCACAGTTAATTAAAGCTTATTAATGATTGTTTTCAACCTGCATGCTATATGCTGATGCCTTCTGATGTCACTTATAGAAAAAATCGTAGTAACTTAAACAATACAGCAGGCCAATGTTTAATAATACTGGAACGCTATTAACACTAATTCGAAACTTGTTTTTGGCTGTTAAAGCAATTTTGACTATTATTGCTGATAATTTATCACTGAAACCTAATAATCACAACACACAAATAGGTATGAGCATTGAAATCAATAATTAAGAGACTGGGCAGCCTCAGAAATGTCAGTTTACTATTTTGCACTATTCCATTGAGTGATGTATAGTGAAAGACCTTAAGCACTGTTCATCACTTGATAATGAACAATGACAGATCACAGAGCTGAAGACTTGTGAGTCCTGGTACCGTCCCCACGCTCATTGATGTGAATGGGATATGCTCACTAGAGGCGTTGGCCAGTGTAGTAGGACTGTACTATAATATAGGTGTAAAAGTTCTCTGTTCCTTTCCCTTTTGCTGCATGACCAATTTATCCAATCAAGGTAATAAAAATAAAGTACTGCAGATGCTGGTGATCTGATATAAAAACAAAAAGTGCAGGAAAAACTCAGCATGTCTGGCAGCATCTGTGGAGAGAGAAACAGAGTTAATGTTTTGAGTCTAATATGATGTGGAGGGATGAGTCTAATATGACTGTTCTTTGGAACTGAATCAAATTAAGAATTGGTTTTATCAATTCATTTCATAATACTTGAAAGGTCAATTGGACTATTTAGAGACTTTTATACATATCCACATACACACATAGGCCAACAATGGTTCGGTTTAACCGTCAACCACACTCACTGACACACACACACAAAAAGACATAGTCCATGTGAGCAGACAATATGGCGAGAAGGCCAAAAATCGGTTTCACGGCATCGTGAAACCAATTTGTGACCGTCCGCTCCACCCGTTAATGGCGGGCTATGTTTCCCACTGCTGCAGGTCAGGGACGTGATTTTAATACATTTGCATCTAATTATAAGCCCTGCTCGGCGGAATCACCCTCCATATCAAATTTACTGTCAATGTCGCCAGGAAAACAGGCTAGCCCAGAACACAACTTGACAAATGTGACATCCAGAAGTTGGACTTACCGTTAGGGCCTTGCTCACGTAGCAGTTGTCCGAGAAGCAGAAGGTGCTGGAGCTCTACAGCTACTGGACCCTGGAGAAACATATACAGCACATGCTGGGTTGATTCTCATGGACATGGCTAAGCCGCGTAGCAGCTCATGAAAGGCGGGAGGTCTCCGTTGATATCTGGGATCTGCTTTGGGACATCGCGATCTTGGCCATGGGCTGCTACAGATGATCATCAAGGAAGTAGAGGAAGGTCCAGCCATGAGTGGAAGAGGAAGGTGTACCAGAGTGGGTGGGAGAAGGAGGTCTAGGTTTGACTGGGAGAAGAAGGTGTACTGGGGGGAGGGGGGGGTGGGGGGTGGAGGGTGAGGTTGGGAGGGGGGAATTAAGGTGTCGGGGGGGGGGCGGGTGACGTTTGGGGGAACAAAGGAGGCAAGGGGCAAGGGTGAGGTTGGTGGGGGAGGGGTTACAGGGGGAGGAGGGTGTAATGGGGAGCAACTGGGGCCATAGGTGTAAAGGGGGAGGAAGGTGTAAAGGAAGGAGTTTGGACGCAGGAAGGAGTTTTGAAGGGTATAGGGCCTGAGGGATGAAGGATTATGGAGGATTGAAGGAGGCCAGGGAGGAATGAGTCTGGGGGGAGGAAGGTGTCCAGGGGGAGGAGGGAGTAAGGGTGGAGAGGGAGTAAGTGGGTGGGTGGAGGGGGGATGTCCAGGTGAACATGCAAGAAAGGGGTCTGTGGAGTCAATGGCTGTCTCCTGGGGAGTGAACTGAGGGTGGGCAAGCTAGGAGTGAACGGTGAGTATGAGAGGGTGCAGAGTGACCAGAAGAGTGAGAGGGTGAAGGTGCGATGGTAGGGGTGGAAGGGACAGTGAGGGACATCAACCAGTGAATTGGTGGGGACTCGGTGGCAGACATGGACCCTGGGGGTGGGAAGGAGGGGGTCAGGGATATCAATGTGGATGGGGTTGGGATTCTCAGGTAAATAGGGAACATGCACGTTCACCTGGTCATCCTGGAAAGGATAGGGTTCTGATTGGAAGGGGACAGTGGGAAGGTGGAAGGTGATGTCGAGGGGGTCAACAGTGATGGGGCAAAGGACATGGGTAAGTTGGGGAGGGGAATGGACAGGGGAGCTGAGAAGAAACCTTACGATAACCATGTTTTGAAATCGCAGGTGAGTGGAGCCTTATGCTGGGCGGGCGCAGGTGCTTCATGGAAGTGCGATCAATGGGTGAGCAGAGATGCAGGTCCATAAGACCATAAGATGTAGAGCAAAAGTAGGCCATTCGGCCCATCGAGTCTGCTCTGCCATTCAATGAGATCATGGCAGATCTGATAATCCTCAATTCCACTTTCCTGCCTTTTCCCCATAACCCTTGATTCCCTTACTGATTAAAAAGATTTGTCTATCTCAACATTGAACATATTTAATGACCCAGCCTCTACAGCCCTCTGTGGTAAAGAATTCCACAGATTCATTACCCACTGAGAGAAGAAATTCCTCCTTATCTTAAGTGGGCGACCCCTTACTCTGAGCTTATGCCCTCTGGCCTAAGACTCTCCCGGAAAGGGAAACAGCCTCTCAGCATCCAACTTGTCAAGCCCTCTAAGAATCTTTTGTGTTTCAATAAGGTCACCTCTCAAACACCAACGAGTACAAGCCCAACCTACTCAGCCTCTCCTCAGAAGTAAATCCATCCACACCCGGGATTAACCTAGTGAACCTTCTCTGAACTGCTTTCAATGCCAATATATATTTCCTTAGATAAGGGGACCAAAACTGTTCATAGTATTCGAGGTGTGGTCTAACTAGTGCCTTGTATAGTTTTAGCCAGACTTACCTATTTTTGCACTCTATTCCCTTTGAAATAAAAGCCAACTTTCTATTTGCCATCCCTATTACCTGCTGAATGTATATGCTAGCTTTTTGTGATTCATGCACAAGAGCCCCCAAAACACTCTGTGCTGCAGCTTTCTGCAGTCTTTTTCCATTTAAATAATATTCAGCTTTATTCTTCCTGCCAAAGTGCATAACCTTACATTTTCCCACATTATATTCCATTTGCCAAGTTTTTGCCCACTCATTTAACCTGTCTGTATCCCCTTGTAGACTCTTTGTGTCAACCTCACCACTTGACTTCCCACCTATTTTGGGTCATCCGCAAACTTGGCAATAGTACATTCACTTCCCTCATCTAAGTCATTAATATATTGTAAATAATTGTCCCCCCAGCACTGATCCCTGTGGCACTCCACTTGTTACAGATTGCCATCCTGAAAATGCCCCCCCTTATCCCAACTCTCTGTCTTCTATTAGTTAACCAATCCTCCATCCATGCTAATATACTAATCCCAACCCCATGAGATCTTATCTTTTTAAGTAGCCATGGCTACCACGATGGAGTGCAGGTCTGCATGCATCTCCATGTTCTGCGGAACCAGGGTCTCCATGGCATCCACCATCCTCCCAATGGAGAGCTCAATGCAAGTACATGTGGGCACCAGTTCATCAGCCAGCAAGTAGATAAACTCCTCTGACTCATGTGGCACTCGATTGAGGGATTCCAACAGCCCTGTGTGATGGTCCCACACCTTCTGCTGACTTTGCACGATGAGTTGGAATGTCAAATCCAGAAGCTCGTCATGTCACCTGGACCTCACTGATGCTTCTTCCACAGCAGTCCTCTGATGCTGGGGAGCTCAACTGAACCTGCTCCCTTCTGTTGTGAACACATGTCCCTGCAGTGACCACCAGATTGTGAGCCTGAGCCTGCTCTAGATCCAAGTCTCACCAAGGTGTGTGTTTCTGCGCTGGTGGAGGGTGTGGGTAAGTTCTGTGATGGGTCTTCCAGGCTGCTTATTTCCAGCTCTTCAATGGAGGAGGTGTCCTCTTAGGTGGAGCTGAGGACCTGTATGGCGCTGCAGAACTGGCTGGTTAAGGGTGTTAGTCATTTTGCAGAGCTCCCTGTGAATCAAAGTAGAGATAATTAGTGCATAGCAGCAGAGTCAAAAGCAGGAGAGAGAGCACTCACAGTGGCCTTGAGAGAGGGATGGTGTGGTGAAGGACCCTCACATGGGAATTCACTGCCGGCCTCACTGTCACCACAGGCATGGTTCATGTCCTCAATAGTCAGCGTGATGGCACACACCTCAAAGTGAGTGAGGGGTTTAATGTGGGCCACCCAACCCTGCTCTGGGACCTCTCCCTGCTGATGTCAGCCAGCTTCTCCTGCATGAAAACAGGTGGAGAGAATGTGAGCAGGACACATGGCACCACATGGAATGTTTGTGTGGTGAGCAGAGCCACGGATGGGATGAGGACGCAAGCTCCAGAGGATATGAGCTTGATTGAGCTGTGGGGGTGTGTGTGAGATTTAGTGATGTTGTCCCTTGAGGTGTGAGATCCCTATGGATGTGTGATGGGTTTGTGAGTGTGTGAGTTGAGAGTGATGAGAAGAGTGACCTACCCTGACGAATGGGATGAAAGCATTCATCCTCTTCCTCTACTGGATGGCTGCCCTTTTTAGCAGGGCATTGGCTCTGACCACCAGTGCCACTGATTCCCGAGCTGGATTGGTGGCCTTGCTTGCTGGTCTTCACCCAGAGCAGGGGTAGAGGACTTGGCAGCTGGCCTCCACTGTGTCCAGTCAGCACTCTAAGGAGGTGTTGCTGAATTTGTGGGCGGCGTGTTTCTTCTTTTTAGCACCTATCAGTTCCTAGCAGCTTCCTATCCCTTGAAGAGCGTTAGTTCTCTCCTCTAAATATGGCGCCTGGATTACTGAAGCCCTGAGGTGATGGCAGGGCGGGCGAATCAGAAGCTGGCCTGCCAGCAACCCGGCATGTTTCCTGGGAATGCATCATTAATGAGGTGTGATGCACTGGGCATGGGACGATATGGCGTGAGAAGCCACCATTGTGGCCAGTGGGTAAAATGTCCATTTTCCTGCTCGCTACCGCACTTAGTGCAAATCTAGGATGATTCTGCCCTCTATTTCAATGTTAAATGTTTAGATCAGGGTAACTTCTTACTTTGAGCCTAAATTACCCCATTTGGAAAAGTTAACTTTAACCAGGCCTGAATACCCAGTAGTAGATTGTCTCCAACCTGAGTTCAAGGGCTGTAAATATGTAATGGTTGACTTAGCCTGCCAGCATGATCCTATTACAGATTTTTGGAAGCATTTGTTGCTCAGTGACACCAGGCTATTTTGAGTTTAATGGAAATAAATTCCCACAAAAAGTGTTGATAACAAATCATTATGTTGTCTGAGGCAATTAGTGCAACTGTTTCTGTCTGTAATAAATGGAGCACTGTAACCAGCAACTTTGAACTTGATGTTAGCGCAAATAGGTAATGGGTCTCACTTTTTGAATGATATAAGCAGCTTTGCATCCTAAAAATGGATGTTTTAAATGGTAGGGAATGTATTGTGATATTGAGATAATCAGGTCTGCATCTGTCTGTGAACTGGCTCAATATTTTTTAGAACCGATGGGTGCTGAAATTGCTCTCTTTGTGAAGCTAGAGCCGGTCCCTCCACAATCATTTTGCAGACTTATTGAGCATGCAAAGTGGCTAGCGAAGGCTTGGCCAGCAGTGTGGTTAGCTGTGCTGATGACAGAAGAAAAAGATGGACGGCAGCGCTGGTTGGACCTACTGATTATTAAAAGGAAAAAAAGTACCCACATTTATACTCACTGGGAAAGAACTGTGGTGTACTGCAGGAAAATGATTGAGCCCCCTTAATGTTGTGAAGTAGAAATGTTGAGAAAACGCTCCCTCCCATAAGGAAGTTTTGAGTAACCTCCAAAAGAAGGGAGTGGTAAGCAGCATTCTTTGGGACAAATGGCTACTTTTTGACAAAACAAAGTTTGAATGTAGTTAGCTATGAGAATGAGTGAATATGGACCTGTGAACAATAAGGTCTAGGAATATTAGAAAGAATGCCAAAGTACATTCACGCACCTTTTCATGCTGTACAATCCGGGCATAGTTTGCATGGACGACACCAACATTATGAGCTGCAACACCCTTGTAGATACACCCTAGGCATCGAGACAATATCTCCCCTTTTCAGCACACTCTTCTATTGCAGGGGAGCTGTAGAACACAACTTTTGAGGGGTGTGTAAGTAGTTTTCACTGTAAAACAAAATATTGAAAATTGTGCTGCAAACCAATTATTTCTATTATGTTGGAAGACAGTAAAACAGGAAGAATCTGAACTGGCTACGTGAACAGGTCTATGGATCTTCAAGTAATTTCTAATAGCTAGATCTCTGCTGCGTGTTTCTAGAAGGGGGTTTTGGGGGAGTCCGTGGGGATCTTTTTCCTCTCTTTCCAACATGACAATGTCTTCCTTAATTAGTATTGCCACCCCACCTCCCTTTTTTCCCTTCCTTATCTTTTTTGAACACTTTGTATCTGTGAATATTAAGCCCAGTCCTCACCATTTTTAATTCTGTTTCTGTTATTGCTGCTACATTATATTCCCACACAGCTATTTGGCTTGTAGCTCATCAAAATTATTCATCACATATTTTTTATAGTTGTATATTCTACATACATCCTAAATCTGTTTGGTATTCTTTGTAATTCTTCTTAGTCTGCTCTGAATTTCCATCCCTAGTACTATTGAAAACTCTCACTCCTTTATGCACCGTATTCTTCTTTTCTACTTCGATATGCTGTTGTCCATTCTCTTGTCATTTTACTGCAGAGCCTTGCCGCAACTACACTAGTTAACCTCCTCTGAAGGATGTTAATCCCAGTCCTGTTGAGGCGCAACCCATCCCTTTTGAATAGGTGCCTCCTTCCCCAGAACACATTCCAATACCCCAAGAAACTGAAGCCCTCCATCCTGCACCATACCTCAAGCCATACATTGAGCCTTCCTACCTCCTTATTTATACCCTAACTGGTGCATGGCACTGGGAATAATTCTCCAATGCTGAATGAATGCTTTGAAAGTGACACAAACTCTGAAGATTCCTGCATTTGTTGCCTATTTTTTCTCTGCCTGATGGCCACCCATCTACTATCCTGAGCTCTCTCTATCTGTGGGGTGAACACTCATTCCAGGAAACTCTCAGCCTCCCTGATGCTCCAAGGTTACTCCAGCTGCCCTTCAAGCTCAGAAATCCAGGCAGGACATACAGAAGAACAGTGCCAAAATTAGATTTATGCCAAATTATGGATGAATGTGTTGCCTAAAGAGTAAAGTATTCTCATTTTTTGGTCTCATAGTAGTTAAGGGTAACAATCTCACTCAGTAACACAGGGGTATACATTGCACAGTTATAGAATGGCACATGATTCATAAGCGTTCCTCAGAAGGCATTTTATCATGCAATAATATAGCATATCTTTCCTTTTTCTCCCTATTGGTCTTCCCAAGCTAGCAGATTGTGTTATACACTCCAACTGGTGTAAGAACCAATCACAGCTTCTAGTAAACTCATGTAATTAGATAGTAGGGGATGTTTTATGAATGTATGCTCGCTAACATGCATATCAGGAATTCAAGTGCACACAACTGACAATTTCCAATGCTTAAAAGTTATAGAGAGAAAATCATAAGGCGCAGGCACCTAAACTCCTGATGAACATTCAAGTTGGGTAAAGCTCCAGGACAAAGCAGCCCACTTGATTGGCACCACATCCACAAATGTTCACTCCCTCCACCACCAACACACGGTAGCAGCAATGTATACCATCTACAAGATGCACTGCAAGAATTCATGAAGGCTCCTTAGACAGCACCTTCCAAACCCATGACCACTACCATCGAGAAGGACAAGGGCAGCAGATGCATTGGAACACCACCATCTGGAAGTACACCCCCAAGTCACACACCATCCTGACTTGGAAATATATTGCCGCTCCTTCACTGTCACTGGTCAAAATCCTGGAACTCCCTCCCTAACAGCACTGTGGGTGTATCTACACCACAGGGGCTGCACCAATTCAAGAAAGCAGCTCACCACCACCTTCTCAAGGGTAACTAGGGGTGGGCAATAAATGCTGGTCCAGCCAGTGAAGCCCACATCCCGTGAATGAATTTAAAAAAATGGGAGCCCAAACTTGTAAAAATTCACCTGTTAAGTTTGAGGAGGCAACCCTCACAATTGAGGGAGATTAACAGTGTTGACTGTCAAGGAACAGCAAGTCATTGCATTTAGTCAAAACTCATGAGATTTCTGAGGTTTGCACAGAGGATTTATATCTGGCTGGACCTACAGAAGCAAGATGATTCATTATATCTTTAGAGACTATGTTGAACACCCTGCTATATTGTCAGGGAATGTATAATACTAACCGGGGGTAGGAAGGTGCCGGTTGGTTCAGTTGGCTGGACAGCTAGCGTGGATCAGGTTGGTACCAACAGCATGGGGTTCGGTCCCTGTTGTAGGTGGGGTGGATTTGGGATCTACACCCTTGCCCTGTATGTGGTGGAGATTACAGTGCTGTGGGTTAGGTCCGCCTTTGGGCAGAGAACTGAAGAAAACTAGGGAGCTGGAAGCATAGAGGTAATGTAATTGGACTAGTAATACCAAGGTCTAGGCTAATGCTCTGAGAACATATGTTCAAATCCCATCATAACAGCCAGCGGAATTTAAGTTCAATTAATAAATATGGATTTCAAGCTAGTCTCAGTAACGATAATCATGGCAACTATCAGTGATTGTTGTTAAAATCCCATCTGGTTCACTAATGTCCTTTAGGGAAAGAAATCTGCCATCCTTCCTGGTCTGGCCTAAATGTGACCACAGACCCACAGCAATGTGATTGACTTGTAACTGCCCTCTGAAATGGCCTAGTAGGTCACTCAGTTCAAGGGCAGTAAGGGATGGGGAACAAATGCTGGCCTTGCTGCCGACATCCACATCCCATGAAAGAATAAAGGAAGATAAAGTACACATCTAACCTTTTGGCAGTCAAGATCAGAAAGATATCCAGTAAAATTTAAGCAAGCCTAGTGATAGGATGAACATAGTGTAGATTTATCATTTTTTTCTTTCTCAAAGGAGGGATTTAAAGTGAATTGAACTAAGGTCAGACTTGATTATCTCAATTAGTCTGGGCATTCACTTGCTGTCAGTAAAATGAAGCAGGTAGGAAAACTACAAGGAATGAGAGCAAAATGTTACGATCCCCATGAAGACAAATAAACCTAAAGAACTGAATTTACGGAATGACCCCAACGAGAAAACCAACGGACAAAATTTCACTTTTTATAGCTTTTACTTTAACAATCAAACCAAAATCAACATAAATTAAACATGAATTAACTTGCAAATTTTGGTCAGTTATAAACTATAAATTACACACATTAGTTGGCATAAACAAATAAGAAGAACCTTGTGAATTTACTCGGCAGTCCACTTAGCATATATGTCATCAATTTCAGTCACAAAGTCTGTGTTGATCACCATGATCTGTGGACTTTTGGTGTGGTTCTTGATTATGGGTATGCATGACCCATCTTCCCTAGACAGAATTATATGCCTGAATTTCATGCTCCCCCAGTGGCAGGTTTTTAGGCAGCAGGGAGAGTGTGAAATAGAAGGAATGAGCTTCCCATTGGGCTCCCACAAGCCCCAATCTTGCAGCAATTTTACGCTGGGGTGGGCAAGGCCTCAGACAAGGCCCTTGAACCAATCGAGGCCCTTAAGTGGCAAAATTATTGGCCACTTAAGGGCCATTTCCCACCGAGCCTCAATTGTTAGGCTGGCGGGAGGATTTCCAGGCCATGGAGGAAGCCCAAAAATCATTGGCTCACGCCTTGGGCGGGAAGGAGGATGGCACTTCCATCAGAAGCCCCTTTTAACCTCAGGCACCCCCACAGTGCTGCTGGGTGTCCCTCTCCACCCCGGCCCCTCTCCCGACTCCCCAGTCACTAAATTTCTACCCCCCAAGGATTTCCCTATCGTCCCCACCCTGGGACCGCGAAAACTTACCTTTCCATTCAGTCCCGGGACTTAGGCTCCGTCAACTTCATGAAGTTCCTCTTCTGCCCACGGCAGTTCGTGTCAGTTGCAAGGGATAGAGAGCTGTCAGCCAATCAGCAGCTCTCTAAGGCAGGACTTCCTCCTAAGTGAGGGGGAGAAGTCCCACCTGCAGCCAATTTACACTCATTCAAGCATGAAATGTCTCTGGGGCAGGCAGAGTCGAAGGGGATGTGTTTCCCGCCGACTCTTCAGGTGGCAGGAATGGAAACTCCACCATTCAAAATATCCTGGTTTTAGTCTTACTCTTGCTTTCATGCTTACTTTAAATTGTCTTATTCACATTATGGGCCTGAACTTCCACAGACTGGCAATCAGAGTCAAAGTGGCACTCCAGTCCTACTTTCTTACCTTTAAATTTTTTCCATCCTGTCTCGTCTGACTTTCCAACATGGGCCATCGAGAACTTGCAGGACAGCGCACTCCTGAAGCCTTCAGTCGAGTGCTGCTGCATCAGAGAGGAGGAGGCCACACCCCATTTTTTACAGAACTAGCTGCAGTAAACCAGACAGGTTTAAAGGTCCAGTCAGATTTAAAGGCCTTTGACAAACCAGGGAGAAGGTAAGTGTATAATGTAAGTGGGTAGGAGTCTGATAGGAGGGGTTGGCTAGGCTTTCATCAGGCCTTGGTTTGGGGGGGGTTCAGGCCTTGGCTGGGGGTGCAGGTCGGTCCTTGGCAGGGAGAGTCAGGTCAGACCTTGGTTGGTGGGGTGGGGGGGGAGTCAGGTCGGAGGGGGTCAGTTCAGAGAGAGTCAGACCTTGGCAAGGAAGGGGAACGAGGGGTGAGAGTTGGGAGTCGGGCCTTGTCGGGGGGCAGTGAGTCAGGGGACGGGCATTGGAGGTAAGAAGGAGAGTTGGGAGTCGGGCCTGGCAGGGGAGGGGGTTGGGGGTGAGAGCCAGGAGTCAATTTTGGCCATGTGGGAGGATAGTCCCCATGGGGGGGGGGCTGTCTCCATGAGAGTGGAGTCCCCATGGAGGGGGCACAGAGTCCCGTGGGAGATTGGAAGAGTCCAGTTGGGGGGGGTGTGTAGTCAGGGGCGGGAGGAGTTCCATGGGGTGGGTCGTACCCATGGCGGGGTAGACTTGGGGGTGTTTCATGGGGGTTCAGGGGTGTTGGGGAAGTCTGCGGGGGTCTGTACTGTGGCTTGTACAGTGGTTTTAATTCTTCTAACTTTTTCTGGGTGAGTTCAACCATTTCTGCCATATCTCTGACCACCTGGAATGTTGGAAACGAAATGCGAATGAAACCATGCCAATGTAGCAACTACCCAAACCTTTTTGTGTTGGATCAGGGTGTGTCAAAGGTCTAAGTCAATCAAGATGTCAGGAGTAGAAAATGGATTACTACTTCGTATGGCAATGTGCTGATGCAGCAACTCCCCAAAGAAATGAGTAAGTTTCTTCAGTCATTTAAAATTCTTGCATGGTCCACTTAAACATTGTCCAGTTTTCAACACCACTGGTTTTCAGGTAGCCAGATTTAAGGTACAGTACCTGGAAATGGATCCCAAGTGCAGGTATTGGTGGAAATGGGAACGGCTTCATTGAAACCTGTGGTTTCCATGCTATATGACATGTCTGACATGCCTTACAAACATCAGCTGCATCCTTATATAATTTTGGCCAATAAAAATGCACTATTACCCTCGTCTGAGTCTTCCAAATATATGAATGACCTGCGACTCAATTCTCATGGGCAATTTTCAAAATTTCACTGCAATAGCAAGGAGAGACAACAATTTGATGGACTTCAGCCCAAACCTCATTAGCTGCCCTCTGGGGAGGTCTTCACTTCTTCATCAAAATGTGA
Organism: Carcharodon carcharias; assembly: GCF_017639515.1. Taxonomy (NCBI): domain Eukaryota; kingdom Metazoa; phylum Chordata; class Chondrichthyes; order Lamniformes; family Lamnidae; genus Carcharodon; species Carcharodon carcharias. The sequence goes on along the minus strand of NC_054477.1, from coordinate 131,766,896 downwards.
TTCTTGACATGACAACACTCAAAGACCTTTTTAACCTTTGCCTCAGAACACACCATCTGAGACAAACTCCTCAAAATCATGCTCTGCCTGCTGTGCCTCAGCAAAGGAAGATCTGCTAAATATTAGAACATACAAACCTACGAACAAGGAACACGAGTAGGCCATTCGGCTCCTTGAGCCTGCTCCACCATTTAATAAGATCATGCCTGATCTGAAAATAACCTTAAACCTGCATCCCGCCTACTCCTGATAACCTGTCACTCCCTTGCTTACAAGAGCCTATCTGTCACTGCCTTACATATATTCAAAGACTCTGCTTCCATTATCTTTTCAAGAAGAGAGTTCCAAAGACTCACAGCCCTCTGAGAGAAAAAAAATCACCTCATCTCCATTTTAAATGGACAACTCCTTAGTTTTAAACAGTGACCCCGTAGTTCTAGATTCTCCCACAAGAGGAAACATCCTCTTCACATCAACCCTGTCAAGTCCCCTCAGGCTTTTATATGTTTCAATCAAATCACCTCTTTCTCTTCTAAACTCCAGCAGATACAAACCTAGTCTGTCCAACCTTTCCTCATAAGACAACCTGCCCATTCCAGGTATTAGTATGGGAAACCTCTGAACTATTTCCAATGCACTTACATCATTCCTTAAATAAGGTGGCCGACACTATACGCAGTACTCCAGATGTGGTCTCACTAGTGCTCTGTTCAACTGAAGCATAACCTCTCTACTTTTGTATTCAATTCCCCTCGCAATAAATAATAACATTCTATTAGTTCTCCTAATTACTTGCTGTACCTGCATATTAGCCTTTTGCAATTCATGCACTAAGATAACCTGATCCCTCTGCATCTCAGAGCTCTGCAATCTCTCACCATTTTAAATAACATGCTTCTCTTTTATTCTTCCTGCCAAAATGGACAATTTCACATTTTCCCACATTATATTCCATTTGCCAGATCTTTGCCCACTCACTTAACCTATTTATATATCTTTTTGTAGCCTCTTTATGTCCTCTTCACAAATTACTTTCCTACCTACTTTGTGTCATGAGCAAATTTGGCATCTCATCCATCTCTTCATCTAAGTCATTTATATAAATTGTAAGCAGCTGAAGTCCCAGCACTGATCCCTGTGGCACACCTCTCATTACATCATGCCAACCTGAAAAAGACCCATTTATGACTACTCGCTGCTTCTTGCTAGCCAGCCAATCTTCTTTCCATGCCAATATATTACCCCCAATACCATAAGCCTTTATTTTCTGCAATACCTTCCTCAATAACAATTCATCATGGTTAGCCTTGGAGCTTTTAATACCAACATCCCATCCAAATACTTGAAAAAGATTTCAACCAACCAAACAATTGACTTGTGATCCACAACAACAGAATCTGCCATATGTAGTTTAGCTCTATGCGCCTGGAACTTAGTTATAACACAATCCAGGAATTATTACAGACAGGGGGGGATGATAGGGACGGGTGTCCTTTTTTTCACCTCTTGACTGACTGAAGACAGATATGTTTTAATAGAAAGTGTTTTATTACCCCCAAGTGCTATAAATGTCAAGAAAAGGCAAGTGACAGGTTTCTCATAAGTTTTATAAAAAAGATGAATGTTTATTATTCTACACCTGAATGTATTCACAACCACACCCACTCACACACTTGCATAGATGCACCCACACTCAAAAAAGAATGGTGATTACAAAAGATAGCATGCAATTAGCTTGAAAAAGTTCAACACTTGCTTTTCCCTGAGATGAAGTCCTGAAACATTGCAGACCTGTAGTTCCTTTTTTTTGGGTTCACTGACAACTAGAGTCTGGAAATTTAGGAAGACAATTCACTGTGTTTTATTGCTTGCAGTAGCAGGTTTCTTTTGCTCCACTCCAGTTGAGATGCATTCAAAGCCCTGTAATTAAAACTTGGTTCAGTTCCTCAAATACAGAGGTAAAGGCCAACCTAAATTGTAAAGAGGGCATAAGGAGGTTACAAAAGGACATTGATAGGTTAAGTGAGTGGGCAAAGATCTGGCAAATGGAGTATAATGTGGGCAAATGTGAAATTGTTCACTTTGACAGGAAGAATTTTAAAAAGAAGCTTATTATCTAAATGGTGAGAGATTGCAGAGCTCTGCGTTTCAAAGAGATTTGGGTGTCCTAGTTTGTGAATCACAAAAGGCTAGTATGCAGGCACAGCAAGTAATTAGGAAATCTAATAGAATGTTATCATTTATTGTGAGGAGAATTGATTACAAAAGTAGGGAGGTTATGCTTCAGCTGTACAGGGCATTGGTGAGAACACATCTGGATTATTGCATACAGTACTGGTATCCTTTTTTAAGGAAAGATGTAAATATGTTAGAAGCAGTTCAGAGAAGGTATACTAGACTAATACCTGGAATGGGCAGCTTGTCATATGAGGAAAGGTTGGACACATTAGGCTTGCATCCACTGGGATTTAAAAGAGCAAGAGGTGACTTGATTGAGACCTTTAAGATCCTGAGGAGCCTTAACGGGGTGGATGTGGAGAGGATGTTTTGTCTTGTGGGAGAATTAAGCACTAAGGGTCACTGTTTAAAAATAAGGGACCGCTCACTTAAGGCAGAGATTAAAAGAATTTTATTTCTCTCAGAAGGCCATGAGTCTTTGGAATTGTCCTCCTCAAAAAGCGGTGGAAGCAGAGTCCTTGAATATTTTTAAGATAGAGCTAGATAGATTCTTGGTTAACAAGGGGATGAACGGTTATTGGGAGTAGGCAGGAATGTGGGGTTGAGGTTATTATCAGATCAGCCAAGTTCTTATTGAATGGCAGAGGAGGCTCAAAGGGCCGAGTGGCTCCTAATTCATATATATCAAAAAGCAGACAGTATTAGTGAATGGTTACTACTTGAACAGGGTGGAAATATACAATGGTGTCCTCCAGGGATTGGCATGATTTATAAAAATGACGTGGACATGGATAAACAGAGCATAATTTTTTAAATTGCAGATGACACAAAACTTTGAAATTTGGTAAACAGTGACGATGATAACAGCAGACTTTAGTAGGACTCATATAGACTGGTGAAATGAGCAGACATGTGCCAGGTGAAATTAAATGCAGAAAAGTGTGAAGTGATGCATTTTAGAAGGAAAATGATGAGAGGCAATAACTGAAAGGTACAATTTTAAAGGGGTTGCAAGAGCAGAGAAACATGCATGATTTACTGAAGGTTGCCATAGGTCATTAATCTTTCAGATTTCAGTGCTCCTTGACCTCTTCAAGAAAAAAATCATGTCACTAGGTGGCTTGTGGATGATGAGCCATGTCACCTGCAGAGACTCTCACCCAAATATGAGTTGATCAAAGAGCAGGAGAGGGGCTCTTTATATTTAAGAAAAATATCTCAACTGGAACAATCATCAAGAGGACCAGTGGGTTTCAAAAGGACATCTTCACTGCCTTGGTATGTTGGGAAGGTGTCTGGTGTATGCCCCAGATTAAGTATCTCATATAGTCGATATTCATATATTCAACTGTCTATTTATGTCAACTCCTTTTCCCCTAAATTCAAAGAAAGAACTAATCCTTCAATTCAATGCCTATTTTAGGATATCATAACACATTAAAACTCTTTTTCATTGTCATAGTCACATGGGGATAATCATATAATTGAATAAATCAGTGCAAAGTAAGTGCATCTTTTCCTATATGACTGTTGATCTAGATGAATATCATGGCACAACACTCTTCCACAGTTTCTAAAACAACAAACTCCACAATAAACACTTTGAATGTGGGGGTAATTTTACCTCTCAAAACAGGTAAGTTTGGGGTAGTTGGGAAGTTAAGTCTTAACTTCCCTGAAACCAGAACATAACCCTCCTCAAACCTGTCCAATTCCAGTTTTAATGGAGGTGGGATGTGGGGGCAGGTGACCAATCCGTTCCCAGAAAGTGGGTCAGTCATTGAAATCTTTTAAGAAGACTACGTGTCTTCCTTTTAGCTGGGTTTCTATTTTTAACCCATGTTGGGCACAGCAGGTAGTAAGGAAGCGAGAAATACTAGATCATCTGATAAATGCCGTTACTGCACAGTTTGTAAGGCCAGGAGAAGCAGGATTATCTCCTCCAGGCCCAATAAGCCCCCAACTCCACAATTCCTCCTTAACACTTCTGTGATCACTGACCCCATGCCTGTGATCACTCATAGCCCCCATGAATGACCCCCAACAATCTTCCACCCCCTGGACTCACTCCTTCTGATTTCACCCCAATCCCTCTGTGATATTCCATCCCTTCCGCAATCTCACCTGACTCTATCAACCACTCTGTACCTATTCCTTGCTGCTGGGCTGTGGTGTTTTCTAGAAAGGTTCCCACATTACAGGCAGCCAAACAAAATCAGTATGGTGTTTGGGAACACAACCTGCTTTAGTAAAAAAAAACATGGACTTCTGGATTTCCTGACCATAACTCCTCCTCCCTGTTCCAAAACCCCATCTCAATAAATACTGAGGCTTGTTCTTCCCAGTTGTTTAATGTACTTTTATTTTTTTTAATCCAGGTGTTGACTGTGAACAAGTATTGCAAGAAGTGCTGATTGCTGTTGTACTCCGATACGCCACTGTTGTGGAGCTCAGAGGGGAAGGCTGATGGGCTGTTGCTTGCTATTCGTCTGCGAAATGACTCCCTCAGGCAGTTAACTTCCAGCCATTGATATCCTACTAGGCCCTGAATCTATGCCGCTATGATCAGTGGGATGATGCAGCTATCAACAACGACAAAAGCCGAGATAAATGTAAGGCTCCTTTAACATAGAATATTGTCCCAAACAAAAATTGAGCGATAAAAAGCGTAACTGAGCTTCATCAAAGAGATGAGTTTTAAGGAAACCCGAAAGGAAGAAAAGGAGATGGAGAAGAGGGTTTGGGAGGATATTTCTGGCTGTTTGGCTTAGATGGTTGAAGGCCTGGCCACCAACTGTAGAGTGAAGGGAGTGGGTGATGCACAGGCAGCCAGAGTTAGAGGAACACAGAATTCTCAGTAGGTTATAGGGATGTAGAAAATTACAAAAATAAGGAAGGGTAAGGCCATAAAGTCCACAAACGCAAGAATGAGAATTAAAGGCTGCGACCTTTTCCAGTCCAGACTTGTCGTACACCACCCCCATCCCCACAAAAATGTGCTACAGGACCCCTCGTAAGTCAAAGTGCATTGAATCTGTGGGAATTGTTCAGGAAATTTGATCTTCCGAAGGGCATTTCCCCTGCTCCCTGTGACCCTCCGAGAAAGTCTCCAACTCTGAGTTAGAGTTGGCGACTTTGGATGGTTGAGACTTACTTACCTGGATAGTTATACAGGAAATGTTAGACAGAAAAGTCTTAGTCTAACTCTTGGGTAATTATACAACAGACACCACCCTCAACAACCCCCCTCATCCCCTGACTATCCCCCTGATTCTTCAACTCCCCACCATCCGACCTGACTACCCCCACCACCTGATTTCCACACCCCCCCCCGCGACCCTTCAACACCCACAGACTTGGCATACTGAGGCCCCACCAGCCAATTTCCTCCCAAACCCTCGACTCTCGCCCAACCAGACCTGACTAACCTCCAGCCCCCCAATACTTCCCTGACCCCCTTCTCGACCCCCACCCAAACTGTCTTGACGTCACCACCCTACCCAGCTGCTACCCAACCCAGCAACTACCCTACCCCCTTACCCACTTACCACATCCACTCTACCACTTTATCCACTCCACCCACCCTACCCCCTTACCCACTTACCTCACCCACTCTACCCCTTTGTATACTTCATCCACCATACCCCCTTTCCCACTTACCTCACCCACCCCACCCCCTTATGCATTTACCTCACACACCCTACCCCCTTACCCACTGATCTCACCCATTCCAACCCTTTATCTACTTCACCCACCCTACAACACTCATTTACTATCACAGTGAAAAGCTGTTTAAATATTCCAAAGCTTTTATGTGTGTTAGTGAACACTTACCAGAATACAGTATCTACTTCTGTAAAAAGGGGGTGTGGCTTCTGCACGGGCTCCCTTCGCTGGTATCTCCGAGGTTTCTTGTGCTAATCGAGTTCTGCAGGACCGGCCATCAGGAGATTGGCCAAAAAAATTGAAGGAAGGTAAGTAGGTACTTTTTTGTCTGTTCAGGGTTCACAATAGGGGAGATGTTGGCATAGTGGTAATGTCATGGGACTAGTAATCCAGAGACCTAAGCTAATGCTCTTGGGGTATGGATTCAAATCCCACCACAGCAGTTGATGGTATTTGAATTAAATTCATAAATCTGGAATATAAAGCTAGTCCCAGTGATGGTGACCATGAAGCTATCATTGATTGCTGTAAATACCCATCTGGTTCACTAATGTCCTTTAGGAAAGACAATCTACCATGCTTACCTGGTCTGACTTAGATATGACTCCAGACCCACAGTGTGACCTCAATGAAGGGCAATAAATGCTGGCCTTGCCAGCAAAGCCCACATCCCATCAATAAAAAAAATAGGGGTTCTAATGCTGATCAGAAGATTTGGGAGATAATTTTGAGATGTTTGGACACCAGGATTCCAACTGATAACCAGATTAGTACAGGGGTGATGGATAAGCCAGACTTCATACAAGTTAACATGCAGGCAGAAAAGTTTTATCAGATTCCTGAAGTCCTGAACTGCTGTTGCCTGCATTGCAGACTCCACAGTGTGGAAGCCAATGCTGTATACTTTGTTCACTACTTCCTCCAGTGCTTTCATTGACCACGAGGCAGCAGCTGATCCTTGGCTGTTTCTCAGCTGTTAGCTGCTGCAGATACCACTGTGCCTGCCAAGTGTTACACTGATGCCTGAAATAAAGAAAATGCTTTGCTGATATTGCCGCAAATGAGGGCTGCAGCTCCAGTGTCACACCTGTCAGATATAACTCATCCTCTAAGACTGAGAATAGCCTGCGCATACCCTCATGGACTTTGTTCCTTCTTCTCAGGTGAATACCATGGAGGAGTGATGTGGGAGGCAAGGGTTTTGCTTCATGGGTCACTGGCACTGGTACAAGAGAAAGAGGGAGCTGTTCTGTAGGGTGGGTTCCACTTAAAGCAGGATGGGACCAGTGTTGTGATGAATAGAAAAACTACAGCAGGAGACAGAACTTTAAACTAATGAAACTTGAGTGAGAGGATTCAGGAAAGGATAAATTCAAAAGCAGCAAGAGAAATGTCAGAGCTGTAGACCAGGCTAGCGATTCAGATAAAAATAAGCAGAATGGATCAAGAAGAGATCCACGGGCAGGATGAGGTTTCATTAAGGCTTTATAAATTAAATAAAATGCTTTATTAAAATTCATTGATATGTCCCAGCTCATGTGACACTATCACAAGGCAGGACATGACATAATTTTTTTTTTCTTTATTTCAATTCCTAATAATCAAAGTAATCTCCCTGAGGCAGCTCTGTGCCTCAGGGAGATTTTACGCTCTTTCATGCACATGTGCAAAAGAGCGTAGACCCAGACTCTCCCTCCTCCCCCCCGCCTGTACAGGGAGCAATCAGCACTTCCAGGTGCACGTCATGCTGGGCGGGCCTTAATTAGCCCACCCACGCAAAATGGTGGTGCGAAGATGATCGTGGGCGGCGATCAGCTACGTGCCCACTCCCACTCAGCCTCCTGACGGGGAGAAAATTCTCCCCATGATGAAAGGTAAGCAGTGCAAACATTTATTTCATAGGGTGGAATCATCCCAAATTTGCAGTAAGTGCGGTAATGGGCAGCAAAAGGATGCTTTGCTTGCCGGCCGCAATGGCAGGTTTTCGCGCCATATCATCCCATTCCCGCCTCATTAATTATGTATTACTGGGAAACACGCCAGATGGCTGGTGGGGTGTCCTCTGATTCGACTACTATGTCATCACCTCATGTCTTCTGTAAACCGGGTGCCATATTTAAAGGCCACCCCTACAAAGAACTAGCATTCATAAAGGGATAGGAAGCTGCTCAGAACTGAATGCTGCCAAAGGGAGGAAACATGCTGCCCCCAGATTTAGCAATGTCTCTATTGAGTGCTCACTGACACAGTGGAGGTCCGCCGTAAAGTCCTCTACCCCTGCTTTGGACAAAGACCTATAAGCAAGGTCACCAATCCTGCATGGAAGGCGGTGGCTACACTGGTCAGCGTGAGCACCCTGCAAAAGAGGATAGCCACACAGTGCCAAAAGAGGGTGAATGATCTCCTCCGTTCCATCAGGGTAAGTCACTCTTCTTATCACTCTCAAATCACACACTCACAAACCCATCACTAATCCACAGGGACCTCACTCATTGCCAGTTCAAGGGTCATCATCATTCACTCTCTCACAAACACCCTTCATCTGCCCTGCGGATCATATCCTTATCCTGTCCATGGCACCATCTGCGTTCATGCAGGGCAAGCTGGCACATAACAAAAGGGAGAGGTTGCACACTGGTGGAGAAATGCTTGAAATCAATGCCCTCATGCACTTTGAAAATAGAGTCATCCAGCTGGCTGGCACCAATCTGGACTCTTCCTGTGCTGACGGTGAGGTTGGCAGTGCTGAATCAAGTGAGGATCTAGCACTACAACATCCATCAGACAACCATGCTGTGAGTGATGTGTCGTGTTTCACAGGCCACTATCATTCACTAATTATCTCTCCTTGCTTTTGCAGGCACATCTGGGCAACAGCCAAGGGGGTCCATGACTCACGCCCTCGACTCAAGCCCCAAAGAAACCTCAGGAGAAGAATCTGATGACACCCTCATTGAAGACCTGTCACAGTGCTCACCCACACTCTCCACCCGCACAGAAACACGCACCTCTGTGGGACCTAGCTTTAGAGCGGCCTGGGGGTCACAATTTGGTGAGCACGCCACATTGTCTGATCCACAGCAGGAGGTGGCAGGGACATCCCAGGTTTCTGGCACTGAGAGGACCGCTGAAGACCTGAAATCTGCTGAATCTGAGCCAGATGAGGAGCCTCTGGAGTCGGTCATACCTCAGTTGCTGAAGCTGCAAAGGCAAGCTCGGGACATCAGGAAGGGATGTCTGCTGCACTCCTCAGATTGCAAGGCATGATGGAGGAGTCCGTCCATTTTCAATCTGAGGTGATAGCATCGGCATGCCAACACACCAGAGGTCAACACTGGTAGGATGGGGGCCACCATGGAGACCTTAGTCCAGGACATCGGTCCTGCGCTGCTGTGTGGGCTGAAATCCATCACTGTTGCCATAGTTGGCCCGTGTCAATTATGAGAAGGTTGTGGGGCAGCTCAATCTCACTCCAGCTTCCCCTTCTCCTCAAAGAGTCAGCAGGGTTCCTCGGGCACCCATAGGGATCAGCAGGTGCACACCCCGGGGCCATCCATCAAGGTGACTCTAGGGCCCATCCGAATCCCCTATTTCTGTGACTCCAGTAGCTCGAGCTTCACAGGACATGCATGATGCCAACTGCCACACAACAGGACTGCGAAAGCAAGCTGGGCCCCTCCAGGTCTAGGCCCTCCAGAGGACGCCCGTCAAGGTCTTCACAGACAGGGTGTAGCAGTCAGCAGGCTGCCTCCACCTCTGCTGAGGATGTTGGGGGAAGCACTAAGGTATAGCAGTAGGATTAAGAAGGTTAAGAAGGTGTAACTCTTTTGGAATTAAAACAATTAAACTAAATTAACAAAATAAGGGATAAATCAAGCACAGCCCCTAAGTCAGGTCAGCTGTAAAACTAAGGACAAAGTTTAAAGGAAACTTACAAACTTTAAACCAAAATGTGATTAAGGGGGTCAATAAACCACCCCAGTCCCCACAGTGCCCACCGAGCACGGAAGGCCTCGAGAGTGCCGGCAGACACCGTGTGCTCCCTCTCCAGGTACACCCAGCCGCGAACGTAACCGCGGAAGAGGGACAAACATTCGGGCGGGGTTAAGAAGGTGTAGTTGCACAGCTTGGGCACAGGTGCTAATTAGCTGTACATAATGTTCACTCTTGTAAATAAACCCTCAAGAATGTCGCCTTATCTATGGCCCCTTGTTCTGATGAGCAGCATTCATGTCACTCAGATGTGAAACCTTTGTCTCTGTACAAGATAAAGGCAGGTGTCTCAGTCCAGGGCCACATCTCTGTGTTTTGTGTAATCCTCCCAGCATACCTTCCCTTTGTGCGCCTTCACTGTCACTGGTCACACTAGTCATGCCTGCACCTTAATGGGACTTATCGTTGCTGCCAGAATGCCCTGGGCCGGCGGCACAGATTTCCCTCATTCTCTCTCTCTATGTGTGTTCTCGGCCTATTTGACATGCAGCTGCCCACCCCCCCACCTCATCAGCATTTGTGTCCAGTGACGGTGCGATCCTGAAGGGTTCAGCTCATGAAGGAGGATCAGGAGAAGTTAAAGTTTCCTGCTGCATCTCCAGCATATCACCCTGTTCACAGAGTGTAAGTGATCTGCCATCAGCCAGACAGGAGTCATATCCTCCATGAATCTAACAGCTATGTGGGCCTCGCGAGCATGCCTGCCTCATCTGGCCAGTGCAATGGCCTTATCACGATCATTCTTGCCTTCAAGGACCTACTTACCCTCATCCCCGTCGATGTCCTCCACATCGGAGGAGAGGTGCAGCTCCTCTAACTCCTCCTTAGCCAGCTCCTCTCCCCATTGCAGCGCCAGGTTGTGAAGGGCGCAGCAGACAACACCAATGGGTGACACCCTCTGTGGACTATATTGCTGGGCTCCACCAAACCAGACCAGGCACCGGAACCTCTTTTTCAACATCCTGATGGTTTGCTCCACCAAAGTTCGAGTTGCAGCATGATGAGTTTTACCTTCTCTCTGCTGCAGTCTGAGGCCACCGCACGGGTGTCATCTGCCACATCCTGTGTGGGTAGCCTTTGTCCTTGAGGAGCCACATCTGCAGCCTCTTTGGATTATGGAAGATGTCAGGGATCTGACACCTGCCGAGAATTTAAGAGTCACTGGGAACCGTGTGCAGACCTGTACGTTGAGTTTGTGGTGGTCGCATACCAGCTGAACATTCAGCAAGTGGAAGCCCTTGCAGTTAACCTAGTTGACCGCTTGTTGCCATGGAGATCAAAGCACCATGTGAATGCAGTTGATGACATCCTGCACCTGAGATCTCAGCAAATCCTAGCGCTCTTGCTTCCCAGCTTTCGTGATCCCGGATGAAATGCACAAAGTTGTGCACTTTTGCAAATTGGCATCCATGACCTCCTGGATGCATTTATGTGTGGAGGTTTGCGATATCCCTCAGAGGTCACCGAAGGAGCCCTGAAAGGAGCCACAGGCGTAAAAAATGAGTGCCATGGACACTTTCACTGCCACTGGCAGTGGATGCCCTCCATGTCCCTGTGGCACCAAATCCTGCAGCAGGTTGCAGATGTGACTGACCAGTTCCCTGGACATGCGCAGTCTTCGACGACACTGGTTCTTGGTAATCTGCAGGAATGACAAGCACTGTCTATAGACTCTGGGTCTGGCAAGATGCCAACCAATGACAGCTCACTGTGGCTCTTCAGTGACGTGCGCTGGAGCCCCAGACGCCCTTTCTTCTTGAGGGCGCTGCTCCTCCATCTGCTCAGCCAGGCACCTCTGTCACTTTCTTCTCCTTCATCTCCACTATCTGTACACCATGTGGCATACAGCTGGGTCACCAGGCTCCATGCTCCTGATATACTCCTGCACATGAAAGAGAGAGACGCATAGATTAGCCTGGGTATACTAAGCACCTCTCTTGGTTAAGTCTGAAGGCCCCTTAATGCATCCTGGAGACCACCACTTGGATGACCAGAGCTAAGTGCACTGCGTGGCTGCCCAAGACCCCACCCGGCTCACTCCACCTGACCGATTGGCGGCAGCTTCGCCGACTGAACTTCATGCTGTGCTCTCAGCTCGCACTGCAAGGCTGCACTATTAGTTTGCACCATGGGGAAGACTGGTCCAAACCTGAATGATGACATTGCAAGGGGATGTGAACACCTCCACAAGTGACTGCTTCATGGGCAGCTTTCACAAGGAGATTGTACAACTTGCCCAGTCATCCATTTGTACTGCAGTCCACTAAATGCTCATTAGTCTGTAGTCTGTGCTCGAGGGATGAAAAGCTCTTGAGCATTTGGTGGCACATTTATGTCTTTGTATTGATTGGGTGGGCAGATAAGCTAGAGGCCCGACTCCAAGCATGTCAGTGTGGCTGCATCTGAACTGTCTCAACTGCGGAGGAAATGTCACTTTATACAAGGTTTCCCTAATTTGTGGCCACTTCCCTTCAACCACCCACCTCTGCCTCACATGGTCTTATGCACCACCATCAGACTGGACTGCCTTTTCCCAAACCCACCTCAGAAGCAGTGCAGACCTTGCACCACCACCACACCCCCCCACCCCCCCCACCACCCCCCACACCCCCCCCCCAATTCCCACGTGCCTGGGCCTGAATGTGCAGCGCCTCAACCTTAAAGACCAGCAGGCAATCCTCACATGCACTGCGTAATGTTAGTGTGCACTCACCTCTGAGTTCCCCTTAAAGTGCAACTCACCGGATGCACACCTTGTAAATGCTGTTGTGAAACATGCATGCCGACGTGCCAGGATGATCCAGTGTGGTGGGATGATTCTGGTGAGCAGGGCTTATAATGATATGCAGATGTATTAAAGTGACACTCCCGACGTCCGGCGGTGGGAAATGTGGCCCATCATTGATGGGTGGAGCGGACAATCTCAACCTGGTTTCACAACATCGTGAAGCCAATTTTGTGCCCTTCCTGCCATATTGTCCGCTCATGCCCTCCATGATGCCCGACTCCAACGGGGACGGATAATTCTGGCTATAATTTGCAAGAAATATACGTTCCCTTGATGAATAAAAATCTCAGCAGAAAAGTGGACCAACCATGGATTAACAAGCAAAGTAAGATTAAAGGAAGAGATTTATAGTGTTGCAACAGAGTAAAAAGCATGAGAATTGAGTAGGTTTTAGAATTCAGCAAAGGATGACCAAGAAATTGATAAAAGAATGAGCAAAGAAAACCTGAGAGCAAACTAGCAAGAGACATACAAGCAGATTGTCAAAGTTTCACAAAAAAATCCCATAAATACTAGAAAACCAAAAGTCTAGCAAAAATGCTTAACTTTAAGAAATTAGTATTAGTAAAGAAATAATACAGGGAAAATAAGTCAACTAGCATTTTTCTAATATCTGCCCCAGGTGAAAGCATCTGAACTGGTCCCTGAAAATGACATAAAAAATGATGCAGGGGATGGGATGAGCTGGGCTGCAACAGAGGAACACTGGGGAGGTTATGTCTCCAGGGGGCGAAAGAGTGCAAAAATCCCTTGAGGCGCAAAGCTGCCTCAGGGAGATTAGTTTGATTATCAAAAATTTTAATAAAGAGAAAAAATTTTTAAGACATGTCCCCGCTCATGTGACAGTGTCACTTGAGCTGGGACATGTCAGCGAACTTTAATAAAAAAATTATTTGAATTATAAATCCTTCATGAAACCTCATCCCGCATGTGGATGAGGCTTCATGATAAATGCGAAGGCCCCCTGGGCTCTTCGCCTGGCTGCCAACCTTAAGGGCAGTTCAGTTGATTACTTTAATTAGTTGTTAAATGGGCTTTGACAGGCCTTTGACTCTGCTGTGCGCCCGTCGAACTGATGATCTGAATGACGGGCGGTGATGTCAGGACACACGCCCGACGTCACCGCATGTCATTTTACTCATCAGTGAGCTGGGCCCGCCCCCGCACGCCGACCCGAAGATTCTGGCCCAGGAACATTTAGATGGGCTTTGTCATAAAACGCCTTTTAGGGATATTGGTATGCCATGACTAGAAGGGAAATGTATCATGTGATCCAGTCTTAGGCCTGGATTTTTCACTCCCGTTTGCGGTGGGCATCATGGTCTTTGGGAGCGGAAGAACTCATGAGATTGCAAAAATCTGTTTTATGTCATCATAAAAACAGTTCACGATCGTCCGCTCGTCCTGCCAATGGCAGGTCACGTTTCCCGCTCCTGAATGTGGGGATCATCATTTCCATTCATTTGCATCTCATTATAATCCCTGCTCACCAAAATCATCCACTGATGTTGGATCATGAAGTCACTTCGGTGTGCAATCACGCCAGTGTTCTTCACAACGGTACATAAGTGATGTGCACATGGTGAACTGCACTTCACTCCTCCTTTCGAGGACTGTTCGCTTACCATTGTCTTGGGTAGTGCTTGTGCAACTCACTGTCAGGCCTTGGTGGCAGTGCCACATCGGTTTCGGGGGGCTGCCTCGAAAGTCCAATCCCACCAGACCAGTGGTAAGGCGGGGATGTCTTCTCAATGGCTGCAGGACGAGGACTGGCTTGCGAAGGTGGGAAATAGCCTCCAGCTAGTTCAGAGGCTGCAGGATTTGGGCTGGCTTGGAGAAGGGAGGAAGTAACCTCAGGCTAGTTTGGAGGCTGCAGGGTGGGGGCTGGCTATGTGATGGGAGTAAGTGGTCTCGGGCAAGTTCGGAGGCTGCAGGGCGAGGGCTGGTTTGGCAAAGGAGGGGAGAATGACAGGGTGTCTGTGGGGTTTGGATATATGTTCAACAGTGCAAGTGGCCTCATGATGTTGAGGGCTGAGGCAGACACAGGGCATAGGCTCCTCCACCTCAGAGTATCCATGGGCTAACTAATGGATAAGCACCACAAGGCAATGGGACCAAGGGATACAGATGGAGGAGTGAGAGATCTATGAGGGAGGTTCACATCCTCGGAGACGAAGAGGTAGGTAGGGTGCAAGCTTGTCTGGCAGTGAGAGCTCACTACCAGCTGTGATTGCGCATATGAAAAGTATCATGAGACCAAACCCTACTGCTGGAGGCTCTGCAGGTGCCTTGGATGCTGGCTCACTGCAATGATGGGGTGAGGGGGGTGGTGGGAGCTGGGGGCAGGAAGCGGAGAGTGGGGGGGGTTGCAATTGCAGGGCCACCCAACTGAACTGTGCATTCTCACATGAGCAGACAAGCACAGCTGAGAGATGTTAATGGTCTCTCAATGGCATTGCAAGAAATCAGCAAACTGAAGCAACGATGTGTATTCACACAGCACTAATCACTCAAACTGACACTAATTGATCTCTTGAGTTTAACTCACTGCTCACAGCATGGTAGTTCCCCACAGCGATGATGAAGTTAAGTGCAATTGAGCACCCAGCTAAGCTTTTGAGTCGTGTTGCATTATTGGCGCTGAACGGTTCCAAGAAGTCAAGCCTCAGGCCACACTTGACATCTTCCATAGCCTGTGTAGAAATTGACATTCCTGTATACTCCAGTCACTGTAGTCTTACAGTGCTGTGTATAAAGATGCCAGTGCCGGGGCTGAAAGCAGCTACCCAGGTGCCTGGCCAAAGCAGTCTCATCTCAGAGGCTCATGATTCAGGGGAGGGGGATCATCTGGTACGCACCCTGCATTGTAGATCATTTATGTGATGAGCATTTGACGACACGGGAACCAGGACCATTAACGCACAGTTGCTTACGAGTTATTGACACAAAGATTAGTACTTCAGACAAGTCCTGACTCCTGTGTGTTTCACACTTATACTGCAGAGAAGAGGCCACCTGGAAGATGAAACCTGGATTCATTGCTGCCTTCATAATTGCAAATAGAAATGAGAGAAAGAGATGATCACAAAGGGGGATGATAGCTCGCCAAAGGGAGGAGCTAAACCCTGAAGACCAAGGCCCAGCGGTGCCCCTCCAGGAACAGAGGTTCAGGGAAACAGAAATGTCATGCATAGGCACCTTGCCACACCCAGGGTGTACCGACATCACCTGTCTAATCTACAGATGACTAAGAATCAGTGTCGCCACAACTCCGCATGTCCAGGGATCTGGTAACTCAGATTTGCCATATTCTGCACAAATTGGCACCATGTGGACTGTGAGGAAATCCTTTGTCAGTGGCTGTGAAAGTAACAGCCACACTCAACTGCTATGCCATTGGCTCCTTCCATGTCTCAACTGGGGACCTCTGCAGCATCACTCAGGCATCCACACACAAATGCATACATGAGGTCACAGAAGCCATTATTGCCAAAGCCAACAATTACATCAACTTCAACAGATATCAAGCACGCCAAGACGTTAGAGCACTGGTCTTCACTGAGATTTCCAGGTTTCCACGGGTGCAGGGTGCCATCATCTGCACTCATGTGGCTATTAAAGCTCTCTGGAAGCAGGAACTACAATACATTATCAGGAAAGACGTCCACAACCTCAATATGCAGTTGGTGTGTGACCATAACAAGCAAATCCTGCAGGATTACACCAGATATCCAGGAAGCATCCACAACTCATATATCGTGAACGGATCGCAGATCCTGGAGATCTTTAAGGTACCACACAGGATCCAGGGATCGCTTCTCGGGATCAAAGAATACCCATAAGACCATAAGACTTAGGAGCAGAAGTAGGCCATTCAACCAATTGAGGCTGCTTCACCAGTCAATGAGATCATGGCTGATCTGATAATCCTCAACTCCATTTTCCTGCCTTTTCCCCATAACTCTTGATTCCCTTACTGATTGAAAAAGTCTGTCTACCTCAGCCTTAAATATACTTAACGACCTAGTCTCTAGAGCCCTCCGCAGTAAAGAATTCCACAGATTCACTACCCTCTAAGAGAAGGAATTCCTCCTCATCTCTGTTTTAAATAGGTGACCCCTTACTCTGAGATTATGTGCTCTGGTCCTAGACTGTCCCACAAGGGGAAACAACCTCTCAGCATCTACCCTGTCAAGCCCCCTAAGAACATTATATCTTTCAATAAGGTCGCCTCTCATTCTGCTAAACTCCATTGAGTACAGGCCCAATCTACACAACCCCTCCTCAAAAGAAAATCCCTCCATACCCGGGATCAACCTAATAAACCTTCTCTGGACTGCTTCCAATGCCAGTGTATCTTTCCTTATCTTTCCTTAGATAAAGGGACCAAAACTGTTCACAGTATTCTAGGTGTGGTCTAACTAGTGTCTTGTATAGTTTTAGCAAGACTTGCCTATTTTTATATTCCATTCCCTTTGAAATAAAGGCCAACATTCCATTTACCTTCCCTATTACCTGCTGAACTTGTATGTTAGCTTTTTGTGATTCATGCATGAGGATCCCCAAAACCCTCTGAGTTGCAGCTTTCTGCAATCTTTGTCCATTTAAATAATATTCAGCTCCTCTATTCTTCCAGCCAAAGAGCATAACTCACATTTTCCCACATTATATTCCATCTGCCAAGTTTTTGCCCACTCACCCGCAAAGGATATGATAGATGATGCCCATGCAGCAGCCTCAGACTCCTGCAGAGAGAAGGTACAACGAGGCTCATGCCACTACCTGGACGTTGGTGGAGCACACCATAGGGATGCTGAAGATGTGATTCTAATGCCTGGACAGATTTGGCAGACCACTCCAATGCACTTCGTAGAGGGTCTCACGGATCATCATAGCTTGCTGCGCACTATACAACTTGGCACTGAAAATGGGGGACGACTTGCCTGATGATGATATGGAGGAGCTGCATATCTCCTCCACTGAGGAGGACCTCGAAGGGGATGACAGAGAAGAGTTCAAGGCAGTGGATGCTGCAAATGAGGAGGCCATAGCACAGGCCAGACGAGGGAGGTATGCACGGGAGGGCCTCATAGCTGCAAGATTCCAGGAGGAGGATGACGAGATGGATTGAGCATCCTGTTAGCAAAGTGAGCTGCATGAGGGGCCAGCACAAAATGAAGCATTACTATTCCTATTGTTTCAACTCTGCACTTCAAAATGAGAGCCTGTAGTTGCCCAACAGGCTCCCTTTGGTATTATCCTCTGAATGTTGATGAAGCCTTGGGAGCATACTTTGTTCATGAGATGAGGCACTGTCTGGAGGAGGGTGTCTTGCCAGTAAAGGACCAAAGGTGCTTTGGTCAAGCATCTCTGCAGCACTCCGTTTGCAATGGCTCGCAGCCGAGCAGGTCTCAATCCATGTGAGTCAGTCCTTCCTGTTACCTTCTTCTCAATCCCATTGACATCCGGCCCTCTTACTCAGGGATGCTGGCTTCATGTCTTGTCACCTTACTATGGATGTGGACCATCTGAGCCTGCTGACATTCAATCAATTGCACGCCAGCCATTTACATGCTTCCTCTTTCACGCATACATTGCCCCTCATGGGCAACATTGGCCCTGGAGATTTGAAGGATCCCTGATACCATGAAGCCCTCAGGGCAACTGATTATTTCCAATATGGAGCACACTGAAGCTTCAATTTTACATTCATCTTGTCCATTTCTCCCATCAACATTTTCTGATGGCACGACTGGCAGTTCCCGATCATGCTCAATGGATCCATGGCCCACCACATGTGACCATTTCCATGCAGCATTAGTGACCACTGCTAATGGTCAGGTGAGGGGATGCACAATGTTGCATCTGTACATTGAAATGATTGCCATGTGGATGTAGCACACACATCTCCACACACTCAGGTTATAGGTTTGAACGCGAGGACGCTAGTTTGGTTGAGAGGGCCAGAGTCTCATACACTTAAGTTTGACAGGTGCTCACACTTATTCCACAGCTTATGAAATGTAGTCAGGAAGTCGCAAGTGTGGCTGTCAGACAGGATTGCTCAGTCCCTTATAGTATGGGGTCATAGCATGGAAGACCTGGCAGATGACAGAGTGCATGAAATTCCAGGACATATTCCCTTTCTCCATTTGTTAACACTTCTGTCGTCCCACACTACACCATCATCTTCCAAGCATGCGTATGACATGGAAGAACACCTCTGCCTCTATGTCACATAGACAACACTAAGAAGGAGATGACCTTAAAAAGTATCTGAACAATGTGCCTTCCGCGAGAACAGATAACATGATGGGCACCACATCACTGCTGTTGGAAATAAGATGAAAACAGCCAGGCACTGCAGTGACATACAACCAGACAACACAAATGAATGCCCCTGATCATGACATCCACAATAAGTGGGGGGAGGGACCATGATGTGTCACCTGAGTGACTGTAACACAGCTCATCATAAAAAGGAGGCAAACACAAGAGATGTGGAATGGGCCATATTCTATTTACAGTTGTGTACATTATATACAACTTGTGAACACCCATGCCACCATTGTGCTCCTAATATTTCTTAGTTTTCTTAACCCTAGAGCTACGGCCTGGTGCAAATCCGATATCCACAGCAGAGGTGGAGGCAGCCTGCTGACTGCTACGACCTGTTATCTGTGGTGACCTTGGCGGGTGTCCTCTGAAGGGCCAAGTTCTGGAGGGACCTGGCCTGCTTAGGCTGTCCTGCTGTGGGCCAGGTGCACCCTCCTTGGCCTGTGGAGCTGGAGCTAATGGGGTCACAGGAAGAGGGGATTTGGATCAGCCAGACATTCCTGGAGTCACCTGGCTGGATAGCCCCAGGGTGTCCCACTGCTGGATCTCCTCCCTATGGGTGCCTGAGGACCCATGGCTGACTCCTTGAGAAGAATGGAAAGCTGGAGTGAGAACTAATTGCCCCACACCCCTCTTATGTTCACATTGTTGGAGGTCCACAATGGCTTCAACGGTGGATCTCAGCCTGTGCAGTATTGCAGGACCGATGTCCTGGATCAAGGTCTCCATGGCGGCCACCATCCTGCCAGTGTTGACCTTGGTGTGTTGGCATGATGGCACGATCACCTCAGACTGAAGGTAGCCAGAGTCCTCTGTTGCCCCATGCAGCCTGGAGATTGCAGATGACATCTATTTCTGACGTCCCCATTATTGTCTTTGAAGCTCCAGCAACTGATTGAAGACCGAGTCCAGAGGTTCATCATCTGACTCAGAGTCAGCAGATTCCTTCACTCCAGTAGCCCTTCAAGTGCCAGCAATGTTAGATGTCCCTGCCTCCACCTGCTGTGGAACAGATTGTGTGCTGTGATTACCAGATTGTGATCTCAAGTCTGTTCTACATCTAGGTCCCACCGAAGTGTGTCGTTACACTGGTGAAAGGTGTGGGTGAGTGCTGAGACGGTTCTTCTATGGTGCTGTCCTCAGCATCCTCATCCAAGGTGCTCTTGGCGCTGGAGCCGGTGTCCAGGTTGCCTGGGGGGCATCAGGCTCATGGCAGATGTGCCTAGGAGAGAAAGTGGAGATTATTAGTGCGTGGCAGTTGCATAACACACAAAACAGTGGACCCAGAGAAGTGTTAACAGAGGAATGATTTGCTGTAGGATCCTCGCCGTTGCTGCAGAAATGGTCAAAAGCATCTCCGGGTAGTGTGATGGCTCTGTTTTAAAAGTTGCTAAGACCCTTGATGTTTGCCACGCCACCCCAGTCTGGAACCATTCTCTTTTATTGTGGGTGATCTTGTCCTGCATAAAGACAAACGGAGAGTTCGTAAACAAGATATATGGCAGGGCAGTTGAGAAGGATGGCTGGCATTTGTGGGTACTTAGTGGAGCCATAGATGGAATGAAGACGAGAAGAGCAGAGGGGATGGGGCCAGATGAGATGTGAGGGTGTGTGTGAGACAGTAAGTGGTGATGTTCATTGAGCTGGAAATGAATGAGACTCCTGTAGATGCATGATGGGCTTGTGGGTGTGTGAGTTGAGAGTGATGAGATGTTGACTTACCCTGGCGAAAAAGGTGAGATCATTCATCTACTTTGGCACTGGGTGGCCGTCCATTCATAGGCTGCGTTTGTACTCACCACCCCTGCCACTGCCTCCCAAGCTGGAATTGTCATGTTGCTGCCCTTCCTGTGGCCAGAGTGAGGGTAGAGGACATTGTGACAGGCCTCCACTAGCCTCCAGCAGGTGTTCAAGTGAGACATCATTAAATCTGGGGACATTTCTTCAGTGGAGTGCTCTTGCACTGCAAGCATTATGAAGTGTGCGCACTGTGCCCATTTAAATATGGCACCCACATTGAGGAAGCAGTGAGGTCATGTCGGGGCCGGCAAACCAGAGGCCGCGTGCCAGCGGTTTCACAGGAATGCATTATTAATTAGGTGGGACAGGGACAATACGGCACAAAAACCCGCCATTGCAGCCGGCAGGATCAGCACCGATTTCCCTGCCTGCTATCACACTTAGCACGATTCTGGGACGATTACATCCTTAGATTCACTTTTGCTTTCACACACACACACACATACACACACACACACACACCTCTGATGCCTTCAATCTTTATACCAATGCATAACTGTACCTCGTCTTAATAAATGCTGACACCACAACATGTTTCCCAAATCCTTTATGAGCGATTGTTGCCTTGTGTTTTGTGCAGCAAATAAGCCCAAGGATTATAGCATTATAATAACATGACATGGTGATCACTGGTGATGAAACAGATGACAGCAAGATTAAGTACAGATATGACATGATGAACAGCTTTAGATTGTGCTACATGGCATGAGACGACCCTTGACATTTTGGTCAGACTGCAACAAAGTCACAGCATCAGAGAGTATTGAAAACGCAGCGTGGTGACTGCGGTGAAAAGCTTTGGCACAACAGTGCCGAGCTGGTGCTCAAAAAATAACTGGTAAGCAAACAGGTCCCTCATGGTGAGATTGCAAGGCATAGCCTGTCAGTTCCATGAGTGGACAGCGCGTTGAAACGACAGCACTCAGGGTTAGCTCAGTCAGAAAAGGTGAGTGACCATGGTGTGAGCCAGATCAATAACGAGCAAGGGAGAGTCAAACAAATAAATCAAAAAACAATCATTATAAAAATCAGGCCTAAGAAGATTTTGATTATGATGGGTGGCTTCAGGAGTTGCTGAAAAATAAACAGAATAAAAAGCAAAGGCGCCAATACTCAGTGGTGCATTCCGGCCACAACTCATCTTCATGGGCAGAGCTTCAGAAAAGCACACAAAAGCTGCTACATCAGCACTCCTCCCAGGTACCACAGAAGAAGGAAGGTTAAAGGGGTATTCTCAGAATGTCCACAAAATTGTCCAGTTTGAATTGGGATGTAGCTAACACATAATCTGAATTAAAAATGTTTAAACAGCTTACAAAGCTCTGGTTTCTTGATTCAGGCATGTTTGAGCCAGACGGGCAAACTATAAAAATTCACCTTGCAAATGGGAAAGAAGGCCTACACAGGCTTAACAGGATTAACAGAAGACGAGCTAAAGGATCCCCAAAAGATATGGACTACATTGGAAGGCCAGTTCAGAATCAGGTTAAACTTCCATAATCATCGACTACAGTTCATGTCATTTCAACAACATTCTAAGGAATCCATAGTCCACTTTGTCAACAGATGCAGTGAAAGGGGTTTGTACTGTGATATTACAAACGCAGAGCCAGAAGACAAAATTGTTGAGTTGGTGATTGCATCCACTCTCATGAAAGGATTCCAGAAGCATCTGCTAGACAAGCCCAAAACATATAGCATCAAAGAGCAACTCAAGGATGGATGTAAGTATGAGGTGATCCTCACGGATCAACAAAGCTTACAGGCCCTAAGTACAACCTCAATTTTTAATACACTCACTAGAACACCCAAACCTAGCAAGACATGTGGAAGGTGTGGACTGCTGCATGCACCAAGGATATGCCCAGCTGTTCATCAATTCTGCAAGGCATGTGGCAGAAAGGGCCATTGTCAGTGGCAATGCACTAGAGCAAAGGCTGATGCAGCTACAAAGAGCTGTGAACTGATCCAAACAGACCACACACAATGACTACATTCAAGCATTAAGAATGACTATCCAATATCCCATCAGAAACATATACATGAAGTTATTGACAAACCAGAAAATGATGATGATATGCATGACAAGATGTGCAGTCAATATGTTTCACATCGTCAATCTCGTGGAAAACACAGATGCCATCAACCTTCCAAAGTGTTTGGCAAGATTCAATTTATCCGTCCTAAGAAAGCTGGCAACTATTCATTATTGGCCAAGATTGATACAGGGGCAAGCGCCAACATACTATCTCTGCAAATTCTATAAGACATGTATCCACTGGTGTGGAAGGCCATGGCAAAACATAGTACTGTGAAATTTTATGTGTACAACAATTCACTCATTCCATGTGCAGTGTCCATTGTCCTGGAGTGCGAGCACATTCAGTTGTCCTGGGTGTCACTTATGTTCTACATTGTGGAAACCAAAGGCCCAACAATTTCAGGTTTACCAGCATGTCATGACTCGCACTACTAAAAATCAATAGAATTAGTCAGACATCACAAGGCAGATCAACCTCAGAAACTACTCCTATCATCTTGGTTTGTGACCTCACATTAAAGTATTCAAAATGTTTCAACAAAATAAGCAGTTTCAAGGGATCTGCAACATTACACTTTTAGGAGGATGCCATTCTGTCAATTGATTCACAACATAAGTGCAGCATCGATATACAAGACAAATTGAAGGTTAAACTACACAAAATGGAGAAAGATGAAATCGTTAGACGAGTACAAGAGCACACAGATTGGTGCAGCCCAATCACATGTGTCATGAAGAAGGACAGATCATTGAGAGTTTGCCTTGACCCATGACATTTAAATGCAGCTTTGAAATGTTGTCCTTACAAAATACCCACATTAGAAGAGTAAAATCCATGATTTGCAGGTCCAAAATTCTTCTTGAAGCCTGATGCCAAGCATGGTTACTGTCAGTAGATCTCCCAGAGAAGTTCCAAGCGTTTACTACATTTCTTACCGCATTTGGATGATTCTGTTTTCAATGGTTGCCTGTCAGGAAATCTGTTAACAAGGGTCTCTTTAAAGCTCACATGGACTTCACTACATACACTGTACCAATTTGCATCTGTCTCGCAGATGACATAGCTATTGTGGAAAAAAACAAAGCATTTATTGATGCAAGTAGCCCATAATGAAGGATTCGTGTTCAACAGTCTGAAATGTGACATCAATGTGCAGCAGATCAATTTCTTCCGTTCTATTTATTCCAGTGTTGCCATCTGTCCTGATCCCAATAAGGATGATCTTCAAAGATGTCTAGGTCTCTTTAATTTCTTGTCTCCATAAATTCCCAATTTTGCTCAAAAATCTTCACCACTAAGGAAATTGTTGAGAAAGGATCTGCCTTTCTTATGGCACAAAGCCCACCAATACCTCTTCAAAGCACTGAAACAGTCATTATCAGAAGCATTGAAATTACAATATTATTACGATCCTGGGGAGCATACGGCTCTGGAGATAGGTGCTTCACAGCAAGGCAAGCCAATTGCATTTGCTTCAAAATCTCTGTCCGTAACGCCATCCAACTACTCCAACATCGAACAGGAAACATTAGCTTTAATATCTGGATTCATGCATTTTCATGCCTTTCTATTTGGCAAAAGATTTGTAGTAGAGACCGGCCACAAGCCATTGGAGATGATTTGGTAGAAACCATTAACCAGTGCACCACCAGGATTGTAACATCTCTTGATAAAGATACAAGCCAGGCAACTTGCTGATCACATTGGATACACTTAGATTGCCTAACCCAGTGAAAACACAAGATATATCCTTAGATCTACAAGTTGACTTAATTGACATCAAACTTGAAGATGTTCTTCAAATTGACCTGATACACTTTGTGCAAGGCAAACACCAGCAGCTACAAGAAGAAATGGTGAAAGATTCTACTTTACAGAAACTGTGCAAAACCATCGTCGAAGGATGGCCTGATTCAATTCAGTATGTCCACGAACACATGAGGCCGTTTTAGCCTTAACAGGATGAGCTAGGCATCTCCTGGTGAGTCATTTTTAAAGGTAGACAGATCATCATACTCAAATCTTTGCTACCTGATTTTCTTCAACAACTTCATCACTCATACATGGACATAGATTGGACGGGAAGAGTTGCAAGAGAGACAGTCTATTGGCTGGGTATGAACAACGACATTGAAGTCATCATCAAGAAGTTCGAAGCATGTCAAGAGTAACTGGGTACTAAGCACCATTGATTCCATATGAAGTTCCTACCCATCCTATGTCCAAAATCACATCCGGCTTATTTCATGTCCATAGCACTGACTTCATCGTCACTCTCTGCGCAATGGTGCGGTGGGTCCAATGGAAAGGACTGTTCAATTGAAAAATGGGTGAGCCTTAGACCCTTGGGACTAAGAAGATTGAGTAGACTTTGGAAGCTTGTGGCTGCATGGTGCTTCACAAGAATGGCACATTGATTCTATATCTGTGCAGACACTTAGCTAGAAATGTCACTGTGCAAATAGCCTTGCAAGCTCCAATAAAAAGAGCAGAGTACCACCCCAACAGCTGCATTGTTTGCTCATCATAGAGTTCTCTGCATTTCACAGACATGAGGTACATGTCTCTCATGAAACAATATTGAGTTAATTCAATGAATTGAGGACTGTCTTGCAGGTGGAATCAGAAACTGATATGAGAGATTTTGTCATTTTGCCCTGCTAAATTGAAGGAAGGGGTTGTAAATGTATGGATACAAACTAAGGGAAATAATTAGGAGAAGCAGATATACAGCAATTATTATTAGAGAGTGACGTGCATGGTGCACAGGAATGAAAAGGGTGAGTGACCCATGTGTTACCTTATTTGCTCTGGTCCAGTCATTCCAATTCTTGTGGCACTGGTTTGACATTCTCAGGGTGAGAGAGCTGGCACTCAGTGTCAATGTTAATTCCCGCCCTCAGAGATATTTTTGTTGAAGTGCTCTTCCATGGAGGCACAGCAATCTATCTCTCTGTTCAATCTCTCAAGAAGACTTTAGGGGTCGATTTAAATTGTGAGCTCTTCTTCTCCTCAAGCTTATGTTGCTCTGGCCCGTTTTCCTGCTCCCAGGTGCAAAAGTGGATGATATTGCTGAAAAGTAGAACAAAAATCACATGGGTCTTTCTGTGCAGCAACCTGATAATGAAATCAGGATCCAAACACTTCACTACATACAGGGGTTGGAAAGCATGGTGGTATTATTACTGGATTCATACTGAACAAATATTCTGGAGGCTTACGTTCAAATCCCACCAGTTGGGCGAATTTAAATTCAATTAATTAATAAATCTGGAATAAGACTCAGTAATATCCATGAAGCTCCAGATTGTCATATAAACCTATTAAATTCACTAATGTCCTTAAGGGATGGAAATCTTCCATCTTTACCTGATCTGGTTGACATATGATTCTGGATCTGCAGGAATGTGGTTGACTTTTAATTGCCCTCTGAAATGGCATAGAAGCCACTCAATTGTCTCAAACCGCTGCAGAAAAAAAATCACCATAGGTGTACCCCACTGGAGAATTGCTGAACCTTTCTCTGAAGCTTATTAATAAAATCATAAAAGGCTTTATTAGCAGATATTTCAAAAACCAAAGCCACCAACATTTTTTGACCAGAAAGCATGACTTATGCAGGCTAGAGATTAAGAGCTGGATTTAGCACTCACCCCCCACTGCCGGGTTTGAAGGTGGGGAGACACATTAAATCCAGCCAACAGCCTGCCTGTCATCTACCTGCCTGTTCTTGCCCCCACTGCAACTTTACCAGTGCCACAGCTGGTGTTGGGCTGCCCATCCCCCAGTAGGCCAACTGAGGCCCCAATTAAGGTCACTTAAGGGCCTCATCCTGCCACAACCAGGATGTAAGCAGTGGAGGGAAAGGCCCACACCATGCAGCCAACCCAGCAGGAGGGTTTCCCCTCAGGGGCTGAGGGTGGGTAGGGGGCTTCCTTCTTAAATGGCCCCTAGGCCCATGGGAGGGCCACCCAAGTTGTAACCCCTCCAGGCTCCCCTCCCCCGTTGCCTTACCAATCCTTCCCCTGACACCAATCCATCACTGAAGGCCTCCTCAAGACCCGAGTGCAATACCGGCAAAAGCCACTGCTCACAGTACCTCTGCTAGCACTTGAGAGCTGCCAGCCTCTGATTGGCTGGCAGCTATCTGATACGGAGCTTCCTGTCCCTGAGGCTTGCAAATCCCATCTCCAGCCTACTAGCAGCCAATTAAATGGTTGCAGAGCAGCCATTCTTCTGTTGGGCAGGATCCCCCACCCCTGGCTTTTTAGCCAAGGGACAGAGACCACTGGGCCTTGTATAATTTAGCTCCAAACATCTAGGGTATTCAGCTTGTCTCCAAGTTTTAATGCCTATCTTTGCTATTGTTGCCATTAAATAGCAGCGGGAAACATCCCATTGTCACCTCCCAAAAGACAACTTATGATCATTTTTGTGTTACAAATCTTAATGTATTTCTCTTTCCACAGATGTTGCCTGACTACTAATTATTTCTACTATTTGTTTTCATTTCAGATTTACAGCATTGTTGTATTTTGCTTTTGTATTAGTTTCCCTCAGGTCCTGTCAAAATTAATGTCGGTAATGCACCAGGGAGCCATCTGACACTCTATTTTCCAATTTTGCTCCCAGTCCACATTCATGGGGAAAAGGGACGACACTGCGCATAAGTCCCCCAAATCTACACAGCCTGCTTCTACCTCCTTCCCAAGATCCATAAACAGACTATCTTGGTGGTAGACCCATCAGCACAGTAGTGAGAAATTATCTTGGTTCATAGGATCACAATATAGAATCAACTTAGATGGAGATAAGAAATAGCATAGGAAAGAAGCCAATAGTGGGAGTTGTTTATAGGCCCCATAACAGTAGCTACATTGTTGTGTTGAGTATAAATCAAGAAATAATGGAGGCTTGTAAGAGAGGTGCTGTAATAATTGTGGGAGCTGTTAATCTTCATATAGATTGGACAAATCAAATTGGCAAAGGTAGCCTGGTGGATGAGTATATTCGGGACAGTTTCTTAGAACAATATATTCTGCATCAAACCAGGGAACAGGCTATTTTAGATCTAGTCATATGTACTGAGGCAGGATTCATTAATGACCATGTTGTAAAGGATCCCCTTGTTAATAGTGATCATGGCATGATAGAATTTCATATTCAGTTTGAGGGTGAGTAATGTGGGTCTGAAGCTAGTGTCTTCAACTTAAATAAGGGCAATTATAAAGGTATGAAGACAGAGTTGGCGAAAATGGAATGGGAAAATAATTAACAGGTAGGATGGTAGAGAAGCAGTGACAGACATTTAAGGAGATATTCCATAACTCTCAACAAAGATATATTCCATACAGAAAGACAGTTACTACAAGATGGATGCACCATATATGGCTAACTAAGGAAGTTAAGGATGGTTTCAAATTGAAAGAAAAGATGTACAATGTTGCAAAGTTGAGTGGTAAGCCAAAAGATTGGAAAATATTTTTTTTAGAAACCAGCAAAGGATGACTTTAAAAATAGAGGGAGAAATTAGAGTATGAGAGAAAACTAGCTAGAAACATAAAAACAGGCAGTCACATGTGCTGTGGATAAGGGGGAACTGGCGGATGTACTGTACTTAGATTTCCAGAAATCATTTGATATGGTGCCATATCAAAGGTTATTGTGGAAAATAAAAGCTCATAGTGTAGGGGGTAACATATTAGCATGGATGAAATATTGGCTTTCTAACAGGAAGCAGAGAGTTGACATAAATGGGTCTTTTTCTGGACAGCAGGATGCGATGAGTAGTGTGCCACAGGGATCAGTGCTGGGACCTCAACTTTTTACAGTTTATATAAATGACTGGATGAAAGGATATAGGTACGGTTGCTAAATTTGCACAAAGGTAGGTAGGAAAGTAAATTGTGAAGAGGGTATAAGGAGGCTACAAATTGATATAGATAGGTTAAGTGAGTGGGCAAAGATCTGGTAAATGGAGCACAATGTGGGCAAATGTGAAATTGTCCATTTGGCAGGAAGAATAAAAAATAAGCCATTATCTAAATGGTGAGAAATTGCAGAGCTCTGAGATTCAGAGCAATCTGGGTGTCCTAGTGCATGAATCATAAAAGGCTAGTATGCAGGTATAGCAAGTATTTAGGAAAGCTAATAGAACATTATTATCTATTGTGAGGAGAATTGATTACAAAATTAGGGAGGTTATGCATCAGTTGTACAGGACATTGGTGAGACCACATCTGGAGTACTGTGTACAGTACTGGTCTCCTTATTTAAGGAAAGATGTAAATGCATTAGAAGCAGTTCAGAGAAGGTTTACTAGACTAATAGCACGAATGGGCGGCTTGTCTTATGAGGAAAGGCTGGACAGGTTAGGCTTGTATTAGGCTTGAATTCACAAGAGTAAGAGGCAACTTAATCAAAACCTTTAAGATCCTGAGGGTTCTTGACAGGGTGAATGTGGAGAAGATGTCGCCTCTTGTGGGAGAATTTAGAGCTAGAGGTCACTGTTTAAAAATAAGGGATCACTCATTTAAGACAGAGATGAGGATAATTTTTTTCTCTCAGAGGGTAATGAGTCTTTGGAACTCTCTTCCTCAAAAGGCAGCAGAAGCAGAGTCTTTGAACATTTTTAAGGCAGATCTGATAGATTCTTGATTAACAAGGGGGTAAAAGGTTATTGGAGGTAGGCAGGAATGTGTGGTTGAGGTTACAATCAGATCAGCCATTATTGAATGGTGGAGCAGGCTTGAAGGGCTGAGTGGCCTACTCTTGCTCTGAATTCATATGTTTGTATAAAAAGGAAAAGAGTAGCTAAAGTGAGCATTGGTCCCTTAGAAGGTGCCTGCAGGTAGCACCTGTAAGCGAGAGAGAGAGAGAGAGCATGAAAGCATTAGTTGCCTCCAACATGGAGGCACATTTGGCCCTCAGGTTTCTATACCATACATGGTTCCTTAATGGGTGAAGGCCCAAATCCAAGCTCCTCATCGCCAATTGCCTGGTCCCGCTCCACACCTGCCAGCTGAGCTGCCCTCTTTTCAAGCTCTGTAAGAACCTTCAGATGTGGATGCCCCCTGCCCGAATTCTTGCGTTCTCGCCCATTGTGCCTCAACTTCTCCTGCTCAAAGACAACAGAAAAGATGGGCTTGAGAGGAATTGTATGTTGCATCCATTTGTACATCACAATTGCACATTCATTTCTCAGACTTACACTCTTTGAGATAACCCACTGGATTGTGTGGCATTGCTCTGCAAGTTGTGCAGTAGGGTTGTGCGCCAGCTACCTCCAGAGTGCTGAGCCCATCCACATGCAAGAATAAGGCTTAGAGAGGCATCTCCTTTGCAGGGGTTGCTGGTGCACTCTGCACCTGAGCCCATCCTCCTCACCCCCTTCCATACAGCATTGATCTCTGTATATGGAAGGGTGAAGGAGGCACAATGGTCACTCCATTGAAGAGTGGGTGCACTGCAGTGAGACTATGAGGCACAAACTTATGCCATTGCCACTGAGGCCCATGTACCCTGAGATTCATTGTTTTGTTGTGGTTAGTGTGAGCAGCTGAAACTTCACTTATCCTGGCAGAGCAGATGACGTCGTTCATCCTTTTCCAGCATTGTATGGCTGACCTGCAATTGACAGCCAGGGCACTTACAGCATCGGCAACCTGTGCCCATGCAGGGTTGGTTTTCCCACTCGGCCTCCTCCTCCCATCAGCTGGCTCCTTCCTGACCTTCACATGGTCGCAAGTGATGCGTGGGGAGGCATTACTCAATTGGGCACTGGACCTCCCTCTCCCCTTTCTGATATCTCAATAGGAATTGACAGTAAGTTGGGTGTCCGGCCGCCTTTTAAATATTGTACCCGGATATGACAGCCAGGTGCAAGCCTTCCAATCCATCCTGCTGTGCGAGATATTGGGAAACCCCCAACTGCATAATCAATGACACCGGGGATGCAAGATTCCACGGGATTTCTACCATCAGCTTCTGCAGCGGGAAACACTCCCAGTCCCCACCCCTGCCACAGGACTTAGTCCCGAATGGGTGAATTCTGCTCTTAGTCTCAAGTATCGAGCTAGAATTAGTTAATTATTGTCCTGGCAGGGAACATCTTATGAAAAGTGACTGTTGTGACACAGCAGTTGGTAAAGGCTGTTTTTTTAAAATCCCAGAGGGAAACTTTAACAACTGTCATATATTTTCAATTGGTATGTTTGAGATGTAGCTCTAAATTCAGGAATAAGACTATCAGTTCTGGAGAGGTTTTTAAATCAAACGAAATGAGACATCTATTAATTTACAAGAGGTATTAAACACATGCATATGACTACAAATTACTACTCTCATAACTTTTTAATAAATTCCCAAACTAATCTCCAGTAAGGCAACAACAAGCCATAGGCCAGAATTTTCTGTTCGGGCCCCATACGCCAACGTGTAAAATGATGTGCAGTGACATCGGGCGTGCTTCCCGACATCACTGCGCATCATTCAGATCTTTCGTTCAGCGGGCGCACACCGAATTCAGCTGAGGGCCCGCCAAACCGTCGAAGGCCTGTTAAGGCCATTAATAAACTAATTAACCAATTGGACAGGGCTGCCTGTCCAACCTTAAGGTTGGCAGGCAGGCTAAGAGCCAAGGCAGCCTTCACATTTTTCAGGAAACCTCATCCACGGGCGGGATGAGGTTTCATGAAGGGTTTATTAATGAAATAAAATTTTTTATGACAATTCATAACTGTCACATGAGGAGACTTGTCTGATTAATTTTATTTTTTTGTTCCTACTTTGAATTCGAACTTTATCTCTCTGAGGCAGCTCTTTCGTGCGTATGCGTGAAAGAGCACAGGCCCCGACTTTCCCTACTTCCCCAGACCGCACAGGCAACGCTGACCACTACAGGGCATGCGTCCTGCTGGTCGGGCCTTAATTGGCCTACATAAAATGGCAGCGATTGGCTCCACACCGGCCCACGCTCGCTCCCAACCGGCCCATCTGACGGGGAGAAAATTCTCCCCATAGACTTTAAGCAGTCACCAGGCAAAGCGTTTTCACCTTACCAATTCAAAATGAGGTTCCTTTCAAATTTGGTTCCTTTGCAGACAGTTGTAGGCTTACAGCTGCTTTGATGTTACCTGCCTCTGCCCTAAACACACAAAACTGCTCTCAGGTTATAGCCAGCTCTTTGAATGTAAATCTTCATTCTGTCACCAGGTCCTTTGAACCCCACCTCTTCTAACAATAAAACCCCTTTCACAGTACCAATTTTATTAGTAATATAAACATCTTGCTTGGTGTCTCCTAGTTAGGTGTAAGATTTCACTCCCCTTCTCGAATGCTCTATTCAACAAAATGCAAATGTCCCTCTACCCCTGTTTACATCCCAAAACTACTTACTAGCTGGCTTTAATCCAGTTAAAACACACACAGGCACACCCACAGACCAAACCTCTATGTAAAAAATAATAATTTCCAATAACATTATATACATTAATAGCTTCATGATAGTGACCATAACATGATTAAATTTGATGTTAAGGGGGAAGGGAGAGTCACAAACTAAGGTTTTAAACCTAAGTAAGACTAACTTCGAAGGCATGATACATAATGCGACAAGGGTAAACTAAGTTGAATTATTAACAGACAAGAGACAGAACGGTGGAAGATATTTATAGGAATATTAGGTAGAATACAAGATCAGTGCAAAACCCTAAAATGCAAATACTCTGTTTCGGTAGTTAGGTAACCACAGTCAATAAACAAAGTGTGATCCAGTATAAAGTTAAAAGAAGAGGTTTTTATACACATGCAAAGAAAAGTGGAAATTCAGCTCACTGGGAGAACTATAAAAAAAAACAAGACACACAAAGAAAGTATTAAAAGTTGCAAAAAGGAATACAAAAAAAACTTGTAAGCAATATAAAGGCTAACGATAAAGTGAATGACTAAGAGAAATTATGGGCCAGTAATGATGCATGCAAATGATGCTGTAATTGACAATAAGGAAATGTCAGACTTGTTAAATGAGTACTGCCATCTGTTAGTAGAGGAAGAGGACAAAATATTGTTAGTTAAAAGGACCCTAAAAATAACCCAAGGAGGGAGACATTGAAATTAGTATAAGTAAAAAATGGTACT
This sequence comes from Carcharodon carcharias, assembly GCF_017639515.1. NCBI lineage: Eukaryota > Metazoa > Chordata > Chondrichthyes > Lamniformes > Lamnidae > Carcharodon > Carcharodon carcharias. The sequence continues at coordinate 131,733,956 of NC_054477.1, read as the reverse complement.
AGATTAACTAATGAGACTTGAGGTAGACAAATCTCCAGGACCAGATGGATTCCACCTCGGACTATAAAAGGAGTAGGCGAGCAAATTATAAATGTATTAGTCATGGACTGCTCTTGTTCTAATGTTCCAATGTTCCAATGTTTGTCCCAGCCCCATGAAAAAATGTTTTTCATTCTTTGTAGCTTCTTGACAGCTTTACCAGGTGGCGTTGCATCTGCAGGTGGCCCTTTCAGGAGTGGGTTAAAATGTCATTGGGATCCTATGTGCATCATAGCTTCCATATTAGTATTTCTTGATAATGGTCCCACTAGAGGCTGTCAGGTGTCCAATCCACTACCAAAACCAACAGGGTTAAAATGGTGAATCAGAAAGAATTGCAACCATTCCATTTTAACTGGCCCCTCTGGTTGGATAATGTTAAAATTTCCCTCAGTAAGCGCATGACTTGTTTATTGGCTTCTTGGGGAGCGGAGTTGAATTGAAGGTGTGTGGGAAGTATGCACCTGTGGCAGTTAACTGCCTTTTCTCTTTCTGGCTGCTGATGGACCTGCTGCATGTTTTCAGCATTTTAAAATATTTTTTAAGTCTAATGTCCAACATTTTAAGAGTTTTTTTTTTTACCTTTTTCTGTTTTTGTTTTTCTTCTCTGTTTCACTTCCCTCCATTTGGGATTTTAAAAATATCATTCCTAAACTTTTCACTACCGTACCAAGTTATTTTCATTGTCTTGGGTTCTCTCAGTGTTTTTTCATTGCCTCTATGTCATGTTCCCCGTATATTATTCACCACTTTTCAACTGTTTCCAGCCTTTCAACAAAACCTTATCCACTGCCCCTTTGACATATTAAACTTCTCTGTTCTGTCCAATTAAGGAGCTCATTATCTTCCAGTTTCCAGTTCTGACAAAAGCTAATTTATCTTTTCTCCTTTCGGTATTGATAAACTTATTGCATAACTTCAGCAGTTTATAGTTTCATTTCACATTTTCAGTCTTTTTTTAACGTCTGAAGTATTGGTCTTCAAATTAATATTACCAATTCTTGACAGTCGAATATCGGAAAACATTGTGAGCAATTTTCACAAAACCTTCACACAGAAACCAAGCAGGAGGGTAGTTAAAATCAACAATACTACCCATTTGACCTGGAGCTGACCTCGAGCAGTCTGGAGCTGACCTGCCACTATTTTAGTCAACTCTATGAAGCAGTTAGAAAGGCACCTATCTAACTTGGGTGTTTTTAAACATTTGAACTGGAGTGTAATTTTTACTTTGAAGCTTGAGCATGAGGTGGCAATAAGTTTCCTACCAGGCTCAGAGCAGAAATAGATAGGGCCAGGAATGTCCCAAAATGTTAAGTTTAAATCATTTCTTTCTTGAGGGACTCAGATGTTCAGCACACACACCAGCCATCCTCATCAGGTGGGTGAGGTGGAAACCAAGAAGCCCGGTTTTCCCCACATGCTGTGGAATTCCAATGCATTTGACTTCTGTTAATGACAGGTTTCCTGCCTGGAAGCCCGACCTTTGTTGAATCCAGAAGTGGCCGGGTTGGAGGCAAGTTGGGGTCGAGGTACAGATGTAAAAAAATTTAACCTCTGACCTGACCCTAACCCACCCATTTTTGGTTGCTAAAATACAACCCTAAAACTCGTCTGCCAGAAACTGGCTCAGTTCAAAGTGGGCCATTATTTCTCAATATTAATGCTGTTTACACTCATTAACCCCACCACAGAATGCAGGATCATCTCGTTTAAGTACACATTGCTGTTTCACCAGTGCATGTACCGCAGGCTTACTGCACTGGGGACAGGATGGAAATTTGTATGACAAGCTTCTAAAAAGGCTGGAGGAGATAAAGATAACAGCAGGAGGAGCAACAGGTAAGCACCAAATATCAATTTCACAATGGAAATTCAGATGGAAATCCATTTCATTAAGAGGAACTACATATAAATGAATAATAACAATAAAAGCAAATCACCCTATCACAGAGATCTAACTTTAATTAAATATGTATTAAACAACTATTCTAAAGCATTAAAAATATCAGTCAGTGAGTCCCATCTCGAGTGCATAACCTCATCCATACATCCTGTTAAAAGAAGAGCACAAATGAGTTCAGGAACTGATTTGTCCTGCATCTAAGGGATTGTAGCCTTTTCCCTCAATGCCAACAGTTTAATAAGATAAAAGATAAGGCAGCAATGGAGAGAGATTTCTGGGTGTCCAAGGAAGGAGACCTCAGAAAAGTGACTCGTAATGTGGAGGGAGGGAGCACTAAGTGCCAGAATTCAACCCAGAAATGTAGACTGGTTAGTTTTCTAGCCAATGGTAATAGCCAGCGTGTCATTAGTGAGGGATTCAGTGATGGTAGTGCCATTGGCCTTCAAAGTTGTTGCAGGAGAAACTTGTGCACTATTTCTGTGAAAGGAAGTGGACAAATGCAGCATCTTGGACATTAGTTACTTCAAGTCAATGAGGAGAATACCATGGGACTGCAGGGAAGACATGCTGCTGTAGCAATAGGCACAGTAAGATTGGTGGGACAGTGCAGGCTGAAAGTTAGGGAAAGCATACCTAAACAATTGATATATTTACCCTGTGACATTGCCATCCATCACCTATAACACACTGTCTCTATTTTTCCCATTCTTAAACATATTTGTTTCCTGCAAAACCATAACAGCAATGGATGGGGGATGACAAAGATGAGGAAAATGATGATTGAGAAAGAATACTAGAGCAGAAATATCACCCTCATCAATTGTAATGATGACAATGCAGATGATAATGAGGAAATAGGAATTCCTGGAGAAAGACTGTGCCCCATTGTTCCAAATCCCACCCCTTGCATCGCTTACTGTCTCATTTCCATACACCAGCTCAGATATTGTCATCAAGCAGCAATTAGACAGTGTTAGTGGGGATGTGATGTCAGGTGATTCACCAAAGTCTGGAGCAGTGAGTTGGAATATGTCACCTTTCCACGAGTTAGTTTCTTATAGCTTTGAAGTTGTAGGATGCATGATGTTTAAGTACTGATCTGAAAAGAAGAATGTTAAAGGACATCACACCAACATGGAGCTTCTAAAGTCAGCCTCTGAGGATCCCTGGTAACTGACAGGTGTGCTTTTGATGTCAACTGTCCCCATTTACTGTAGCATAAGAAAAGTATTTTCTTCATTGAAGGCATCCATTGAACATATGGCTCCTCTCCAAGAATTTGTTACATCTCCTAACTAAGAATGGCCCAAGGCCCAGTCAGTAACTTCAACCCCACAGAAACAGAAATACTGTCCTATTATCAGTAGGGAATGGATTAGACAGCACACTTCATATCACTTCATATCATTTCATTGAACTTAGCACCACCGACTCGCAGGGCTTTCTTCATCTGATGGTGCTATTAAAATAATTATCCCACTGATTAGTAGACATACAGATCCAAGATGTCCAAGCATTTTGTGTGGTGACTTTCTGCTAACGCAGGGGAGCAGTATTCTACTGAAGAGTACACAAGAGCATGGTTAGCAGTACAAAGAGTGCATTTACTGGATCCTCACCTGGTGCCTACTAATTTATAGATAATGATTACTCTGATCTTTGTCTTTCCTTTGACCCTTTTCATGTGTTTGTGGTATGTGAGACTGCAGTCCAGGAAGACTCTAAAGTACTTGGGTAATGGCTTATGCTTGGCTGATTTGCCACATAAGAAAACTTGGAGTTCACTGTTAGCCAGTTAGTTGTGTCATGCCCAGTGAAAGGCATGTCATATTCATAACTTTAAACATGGACTGCACTCATGTGGAAGCTTCTGGATCTGCTTTTAATTATTTAGAAATGGACACTGCCATGCCCAGGAGACATGAAGGAAATATATATATATATATATGTGTGTGTGTGTGCGTATGTATATATATATATGTATATACACATATATGTGTTGTGTATATATATATTTATATGTGTGTGTGTGTATATGTATATGTATCTATGTGTATATATATGTATATATGTGTATATAAAAGTGTGTATGTATATTTATATATGTGTATACATATGTATATATATGTGTGTGTGTATATGTATGTGTATATATATATATATATATGTATGTATATATATATCATCCTGGCTACTTAATAAAATTATTACCTTTTTTTTTAAATGGACAAAGGTATTGACTGAAGTATGACTAGCTACAGCTCACACAGGAGGAATTTCTAGCCTTCAGAAAAGAGCAAGGATCTCGTTATCTCTAAAGAGGCATTAATGCCCCCGTGGCTGCAGAAATCAAATCCCAAAGAAATGCACAAAGACCTTTTACATTTCTAAGGCAGAGCTTTGGCTAATGGAGATGATGGCGAGGCCAAGGGGCTCTGAAACCACTGAAACTTATTAATGGATGCAACATTAACCCTCTCAAGAATCCAGACCAGGAATATACATTCTTTGTCCAGACTAAGGGGAAGAAGTGGGAGTTATGTCACATGATCCCCAACCCCCATCCAAAGCTGCTAGAAGCTGTAATTTGCTTGTGGAGCTGAATCCAGGCAGTCTACCATCTCCCATCAACAAAGCAGCAACAGAAACAAACCACTCTCTGGGTTTAAATTGCCTGGCCCTCATCTACTGTTTTCTACTGCAATGTCTGAACTTTGGTACCAGTGCCTACTGAAAAACTGATTCATCTCTATGTGCTTCTCCCATCATGGAAGTCAGTGCTCCTGGAAAAGTGGATCACTCTGCATTAATTTCAGCTGGCTAACCTCCCTGAAGGAATATACCATTGGACTTTTACTCACGTGAGACAATAATTCTTATTTTATCTGTGGTATTTCCCATGTGCCTCTTTCTTGCCCTTATCCCTCTTTTATTGTACTGGGTTACATAATGACACCCTACACTCCCCACTACATTTTGAGTCTGTGTAAACTAAACTAACCCTCTGATTTTTCCCTATCTCAAGTCTGCTATGGGGTTATTTATAAAGGATTGGATCACTCTAAAAACTGAAGGGGGAAATCAAAAATCAAAAACATCTTTCTGTTTATAGATGGGTAGTGAGAGGAGAAATCAGGGCTGTTTTAAATTAAACACCCTCTTGTTTGTAACAACACTAATAACAGATGGCTGCCAAGAGCATCAGGTGACCTTTGCAACTTCAACACAGACTATCAAGCTTCGAGTAAGTTTTGAATTGAAACATAATGGGGGTAGGGGCTTCTATTTCTTGAATGGACATGCCTAGACAACATTTCTTTGTGGAATTCATGCCTGCCATTATTCAAACCTTACACCAAAACAGAGGGTCAATGGACTCTTAGACCTTATGCCTCCAGGTTTGTAATACAACAAAGGAAAGCTGACAAGACTAGTTATCCACAAGCTAAGCATGAACATTCTATTGAATTTCAATGGCCATTGACCATGTGACTGAAACTGGTTCTCTGATACTGAAATCCTTTTATCCAAAAATTCCAGAAGACACCTGGGGGCAGTCTGCAGAATAACACCAAAAGGACAACAGCTGCAGAGAAAGGCTGTGCCACCTTTGCCTTTCAAGAACCGAGAAGCTCAAACATCTTTTAAAAAGCCTCCCAGCCTGATTCCAAAGCTCCCTGTTCATCTGTAAAGAAATTTGTCCTCCTGACACAGTAGCCATGAGTGCCTGACTTCATTAACTGCTGAACATTTTCTCTTAGAAGTAATCCTGATAGCCAACCCCCAGCTATCTTAACATGCCTGAACTACAATTCAAGGAAACGAAAAAAGCTTCCTTTTTAACTAGACATGCAAAGACATGTGAACTGTTAACTGTTCTTTTTGTTTAATGCTTGTAGAAGTGCACTAGGTTTTTAAATTGTATCTTTCTTAAGTTTCTGTATGTGTGTGTGTGTGTGTGTGTGTGTCTGATGTAGCATTTAGATTGTTCAAGGTGACCCACAAAAGTCTGCTGCCATTAATTTAAATTGACCATACATGAAAGGGTGTTTAAAAACATACACATCTACCTTTTCAAAAATAAGCTACACTGCTTATGGACAGATGGCAGGTGAATTAAGGACTTTAGTTTATCTCTCCTCCACTTTCCCTAAAAGTTGCTTAGGTGGAAAGCTGTGACTGTGCTCTTAGTTGGCTTTGGGCAGAGAAGCCAGTAGCTGAAATAATACTCCATCACTTATAAGTCCTGAGACAATGTGCTGCTGAATCCTCAATGTTGGTGGCCTGGTAGCTAAAGGCCAGATCACTTGTGTAACTAAACTTTCTACTGGTGTTGGGATGCATGTCACTCATGTAGATGTTGAAGAGGGTTGGAGCCAAAACAGAGTCTTGTGAAAGTTTATCATTCAGGGTCCTTGTGGAGCTTGACAGTCTCCAAGTGAAACCCTATATCATTGATTGCTAAGTATTGAAGAAAGGACACATCTTGTAGCCTGGAATTGGAAAAGTCTGGAAGCTTTCAACAAAAGAACATGTTGCCACACAGTGTCATTAAAACAGCACCTCCAACAGTGCAGCACTCCCTCAATACTGCATTGTGTTGTCATCAAAAACTGTGCGCTGAAGCCTCTGGGATGAGTTTGAGCCTTGACTTTCTGACTCACAGAAAAAGTGCAAACACAGAGCCAAGACTGACACTTCATAAGATCTGGTCTTGGTATATATCACAAGACTTCACTCCTACAGCAGTGCTTCATCTCTAGATCTCAGATCAAACAATCAAATATTGAGGTTAGCCACATGATTTGTGGTACTTCCGATTTTCCTGATGATCACCAGAAATTCAGAAATGCCTTAAATCAGGCATTTAGATTGACTGGACTGTACTCCCATTAAGTGGGGCTATGGAGCAAGAACACAGCCGTACGCAATTTATTCTCATATGAATATCAGCGTATCACTTTTAGAAACAAAGAAAGATTTACAGCACAGAAGGAGGCCATTCAGTTGATCAAGTCCATGCCAGCCAAAAAAGAACACTCCAGCCAAATCCCACCTTTCAGCTCTTGGTCCATAGCCCTGTAGATTACCGCATCTGAAGTGCATATTCAAGTGTTTTTTTAAAATACTTTCAGGGTTTCTGCCTCTACCACCCCATAAAGCAGTGAACTGCAGACCACCACGGCCCACAGTGTGAAAAAATCATTCAAGTGTGATTATTATACCTACCCTCTTCACCAGCAGTATCTGTCAGCTGTCAAATATTTGCTACATTAATATGATTTTCCACAAGTCCAAAGTAACACAAGTGAGCAAACTCTCAGTTTTTGCCTTCAAATTGCCACAAGGCTACAAAGGGACATAGATGGGTTAAGTGAGTGAGTAAAATCTGGCAAATGGAGTATAATGTGGGCAAATGTGAAATTGTCCATTATGGCAGGAAAAATGAAAAAGAAGCATATTATCTAAACGGTGAGAGACTGAAGAGCCCTGAGATTCAGAGGGATCTGGGTGTCCTTGTGTATGAATCACAAAAGGCGTGTATGCAGGTACAGCAAGTCATTAGAAAAGCTAATAGAATGTTTGGGGAGAATTTTCTCACACCGCCATTTTACGTGGGCAGGCCAATTAAGACCCGCCCAGTGTGTAGCACGCACCTGGAAGCGCTGTGTGGGCTGGGGCAGGAGGCTGAGTCGGAGCCTGCGCTCTTTCGCACGCATGTGCACAAAAGAGCATGGAAATCTCCCTGAGGCACGGAGCTGCCTCAGGGAGTTTAATTTCATTATGAAAAATTTAAATAAGTGAAAAAAAATTTTTCAGACATGTCTCCTTATGTGATATTTTAATTAAAAAATTTATTTGATTTATAAATCTTTCATGAAACCTCATCCTGCCCGTGGATGGAGGTTTCATGATGAATGTGAAGGCTGCCTGAGCTCTTCCCCTGCCCGCCAACCTTAAGGTTGGATGGGCAGCTCTGTTAATTCTTTTAATTGGTCCTTTTAAATGGTCTTAATAGGCCTTTGACAGTTCGGGAGGTGTGCAACTGACTCCGGTGCACGCCCGCTGAACTGAAAATCAGAATGATGTGCGATGACATCGGGACGCACGCCTGATGTCACCAGGTGCCATTTTACATGCCGGCAAGCGGGGCCCACCCCGCACACTGACCAGAAGATTCAGGCCTTCGTGTTTATTGTGAGGGGTATTGAATATAAAAGTAGAGAGGTCATCCTTCAGTTGTACAGGACACTTGTGAGACCACATCAGAAGTACTGTGTACAGTATTGGTCTCCTTATTTAAGGAAGTATGTAAATTAGAAGCAGTTCAGAGAAGGTTTACTAGGCTAATGTCAGGAATGGGTGGGTTGTCTTATGAGGAATGGTTGCATAGGCTAGTCTTATATACACCGGAATTTAGAAGAGTAAGAGTAGATTTAACTGAAACCTTTAAGATCCTGACGGCTCTTGACAGGGTGGATGTGGAGATGATGTTTTTTCTTGTGGGAGAATCTAGAAATAGGCGTCACTGTTTAAAAATAAGAGGTTGCCCACTTCAGGCAGAGATGTGGAGAAATTTTTCCTCTTAGGGAGTAGTGAGTCTTTGGAACTCTCATCCTCAAAAGGCAGTGGAAGCAGGGTCTTTGAATATTTTTGAGGCAGAGCTAGATAGATTCTTCATAAACAAGGGGGTGAAAGATTATTGGGGGATAGGTGGGAGATTACAATCAGATCAACCATGATCTTATTAAATAGTGGAGCAGGCTTGAGGGGCTGAGTGGCCTACTGCTGCTCCTAATTCATGTGTTCGTATGTTCATAAGTTGATAGTTAGCATTTAGCAGTGAATGCAATATCCTTATGCATTCTCTTCTTGACTAATACCTTAAGCAACAGCTCCATGGAATTGTTGCTGAAACCTTTGTTGAGAGAATATGTTCAGGTCAGCCAATCCAAATCTTTCTATGATCCATTTATAAATATGCCCAAATTTGATGATTGTCAGATTGGTGCTTTTTGCGTTGTGATACTAAATCATAATTTCTCCACGGCTAATGACATTTTTCAGTATTCCACTGTGAGGGCTTGCAAAAAGTATTTAACATCTTAGCTGGATCTCATCCCATTTTGTTCAAACAATTAAATCGGGGGGAAAAAAAATTTCTTATCAAATATCCAGCATGATCAGCAGTTATCAGCAGAATATTGTGTTTGACAATGAAAACTATTAAAACAAAGTCAGGAGAGAAAGCGTCTCAGAACTGACTGTGCTGCAATCATTGTCAGATCTCATGGAACCATTTATTTTCACATCACTTGTGGATGCATCAAAGTGTGGTTTCAACTTCAAGTATGTCTCATAATACTTTCACACAGCATGAGAACCAAAAATTATTTTTCCCATATCTGACAATAAACATAATGTTTATTGAATTGAACCACCTGAGACAGTACTTTGTTTCATTTCTCCTAGCTTGCTCTCGTATCTTCACATTGTTTCCCTTGAAGAGTAATGGGAGGGTTTGAAAGCTGATTAAAAGTCTTTATACCTGCTGATCAGATGGGTACTTCCACACAACAGGTTTCTTTTATGGACCTCCATAACCCATACAATGAAGGAGACCTGCACCTTTTGAAACAAGAGGTAGGAATGCTGCCATTAAGCCAAAGGCTTACTCAATGTTTCTTAGTAACACTTTTTTTATTAGTACTAATAACTGTTATTAAGGTGAGATAAAAACAAAAAAACTGCGGATGCTGGAAATCCAAAACAAAAACAGAATTACCTGGAAAAACTCAGCAGGTCTGGCAGCATCGGCGGAGAAGAAAAGAGTTGACGTTTCGAGTCCTCATGACCCTTCGACAGAACTTGCGTTCGAGTCCAAGAAAGAGTTGAAATATAAGCTGGTTTAAGGTGTGTGTGTGGGGGGCGGAGAGATAGAGAGACAAAGAGGTGGGGGGGCGGGGGGGTTGTGGTTGTAGGGACAAACAAGCAGTGATAGAAGCAGATCATCAAAAGATGTCAACGACAATAGTACAATAGAACACATAGGTGTTAAAATTAAAGTTGGTGATATTATCTAAACGAATGTGCTAATTAAGAATGGATGGTAGGGCACTCAAGGTATAGCTCTAGTGGGTTTTTTTTTATTTATATAATGGAAATAGGTGGGAAAAGGAAAATCTTTATAATTTATTGGAAAAAAAAGGGAAGGGGGAACCAGAAAGGGGGTGGGGATGGGAGAGGGAGCTTACGACCTAAAGTTGTTGAATTCAATATTCAGTCCGGAAGGCTGTAAAGTCCCTAGTCGGAAGATGAAGTGTTGTTCCTCCAGTTTGCGTTGGGCTTGACTGGAACAATGCAGCAAGCCAAGGACAGACATGTGGGCAAGAGAGCAGGGTGGAGTGTTGAAATGGCAAGCGACAGGGAGGTTTGGGTCATTCTTGCGGACAGACCGCAGGTGTTCTGCAAAGCGGTCGCCCAGTTTACGTTTGGTCTCTCCAATGTAGAGGAGACCACATTGGGAGCAACGAATGCAGTAGACTAAGTTGGGGGAAATGCAAGTGAAATGCTGCTTCACTTGAAAGGAGTGTTTGGGTCCTTGGACGGTGAGGAGAGAGGAAGTGAAGGGGCAGGTGTTGCATCTTTTGCGTGGGCATGGGGTGGTGCCATAGGAGGGGGTTGAGGAGTAGGGGGTGATGGAGGAGTGGACCAGGGTGTCCCGGAGGGAGCGATCCCTACGGAATGCCGATAAGGGGGGTGAAGGGAAGATGTGTTTGGTGGTGGCATCATGCTGGAGTTGGCAGAAATGGCGGAGGATGATCCTTTGAATGCGGAGGCTGGTGGGGTGATAAGTGAGGACAAGGGGGACCCTATCATGTTTCTGGGAGGGAGGAGAAGGCGTGAGGGCGGATGCGCGGGAGATGGGCCGGACACGGTTGAGGGCCCTGTCAACGACTGTGGGTGGAAAACCTCGGTTAAGGAAGAAGGAGGACATGTCAGAGGAACTGTTTTTGAATGTAGCATCATCGGAACAGATGCGACGGAGGCGAAGGAACTGAGAGAATGGGATGGAGTCCTTACAGGAACCGGGGTGTGAGGAGCTGTAGTCGAGATAGCTGTGGGAGTCGGTGGGTTTGTAATGGATATTGGTGGACAGTCTATCACCAGAGATTGAGACAGAGAGGTCAAGGAAGGGAAGGGAAGTGTCAGAGATAGACCACGTGAAAATGATGGAGGGGTGGAGATTGGAAGCAAAATTAATAAATTTTTCCAAGTCCTGACGAGAGCATGAAGCAGCACCGAAGTAATCATCGATGTACCGGAGAAAGAGTTGTGGAAGGGGGCCGGAGTAGGACTGCAACAAGGAATGTTCCACATACCCCATAAAGAGACAGGCATAGCTGGGGCCCATGCAGGTACCCATAGCCACACCTTTTATTTGGAGGAAGTGAGAGGAGTTGAAGGAGAAGTTGTTCAGTGTGAGAACAAGTTCAGCCAGACGGAGGAGAGTAGTGGTGGATGGGGATTGTTCGGGCCTCTGTTCGAGGAAGAAGCTAAGGGCCCTCAGACCATCCTGGTGGGGGATGGAGGTGTAGAGGGATTGGACGTCCATGGTGAAGAGGAAGCGGTTGGGGCCAGGGAACTGGAAATTGTTGATGTGACGTAAGGTGTCAGAGGAATCACGGATGTAGGTGGGAAGGGACTGGACAAGGGGAGAGAGAAGGGAGTCAAGATAACGAGAAATGAGTTCTGTGGGGCAGGAACAAGCTGAGACGATCTGTCTACCGGGGCAGTTCTGTTTGTGGATTTTGGGTAGGAGATAGAAGCGGGCCGTCCGAGGTTGGGAGACTATCAGGTTGGAAGCTGTGGGAGGGAGATCCCCAGAGGAGATGAGGTCAGTGACAGTCTTGGAAACAATGGCTTGATGTTCAGTGGTGGGGTCATGGTCCAGGGAGAGGTAGGAGGAAGTGTCTGCGAGTTGACGCTCAGCCTCCGCGAGGTAGAGGTCAGTGCGCCAGACAACAACAGCACCACCCTTGTCAGCGGGTTTGATGACAATGTCAGGGTTGGACCTGAGAGAATGGAGTGCAGTAAGTTCAGAGAGAGACAGGTTAGAATGGGTGAGAGGAGCACAGAAATTGAGACGACTAATGTTGCGCCGACAGTTCTCAATGAAAAGATCAAGAGAAGGTAAGAATCCAGAGGGAGGGGTCCAGGTGGAGGGAGAATATTGGAGGTGGGTGAAAGGATCAGTTGAACGGGGAGAGGACTCCTGCCCAAAGAAGTGAGCCCGGAGACGAAGACGGCGGAAGAAGAGTTCTTCGTCTCTGGGCTCACTTCTTTGGGCAGGAGTCCTCTCCCAGTTCAACGGATCCTTTTACCCATCTCCAATATTCTCCCTCCACCTGGACCCCTCCCTCTGGATTCTTACCTTCTCTTGATCTTTTCATTGAGAACTGTCGGCGCGACATTAGTCGTCTCAATTTCTCTGCTCCTCTCACCCATTCTAACCTGTCTCTCTCTGAACTTACTGCACTCCATTCTCTCAGGTCCAACCCTAACATTGTCATCAAACCCGCTGACAAGGGTGGTGCTGTTGTTGTCTGGCGCACTGACCTCTACCTCGCGGAGGCTGAGCGTCAACTCGCAGACACTTCCTCCTACCTCTCCCTGGACCATGACCCCACCACTGAACATCAAGCCATTGTTTCCAGGTCTGTCACTGACCTCATCTCCTCTGGGGATCTCCCTCCCACAGCTTCCAACCTGATAGTCTCCCAACCTCGGACGGCCCGCTTCTATCTCCTACCCAAAATCCACAAACAGAACTGCCCCGGTAGACCAATCGTCTCAGCTTGTTCCTGCCCCACAGAACTCATTTCTCGTTATCTTGACTCCCTTCTCTCTCCCCTTGTCCAGTCCCTTCCCACCTACATCCGTGATTCCTCTGACACCTTACGTCACATCAACAATTTCCAGTTCCCTGGCTCCAACCGCTTCCTCTTCACCATGGACGTCCAATCCCTCTACACCTCCATCCCCCACCAGGACGGTCTGAGGGCCCTTAGCTTCTTCCTCGAACAGAGGCCCGAACAATCCCCATCCACCACTACTCTCCTCCGTCTGGCTGAACTTGTTCTCACACTGAACAACTTCTCCTTCAACTCCTCTCACTTCCTCCAAATAAAAGGTGTGGCTATGGGTACCTGCATGGGCCCCAGCTATGCCTGTCTCTTTATGGGGTATGTGGAACATTCCTTGTTGCAGTCCTACTCCGGCCCCCTTCCACAACTCTTTCTCCGGTACATCGATGATTACTTCGGTGCTGCTTCATGCTCTCGTCAGGACTTGGAAAAATTTATTAATTTTGCTTCCAATCTCCACCCCTCCATCATTTTCACGTGGTCTATCTCTGACACTTCCCTTCCCTTCCTTGACCTCTCTGTCTCAATCTCTGGTGATAGACTGTCCACCAATATCCATTACAAACCCACCGACTCCCACAGCTATCTCGACTACAGCTCCTCACACCCCGGTTCCTGTAAGGACTCCATCCCATTCTCTCAGTTCCTTCGCCTCCGTCGCATCTGTTCCGATGATGCTACATTCAAAAACAGTTCCTCTGACATGTCCTCCTTCTTCCTTAACCGAGGTTTTCCACCCACGGTCGTTGACAGGGCCCTCAACCGTGTCCGGCCCATCTCCCGCACATCCGCCCTCACGCCTTCTCCTCCCTCCCAGAAACATGATAGGGTCCCCCTTGTCCTCACTTATCACCCCACCAGCCTCCGCATTCAAAGGATCATCCTCCGCCATTTCTGCCAACTCCAGCATGATGCCACCACCAAACACATCTTCCCTTCACCCCCCTTATCGGCATTCCGTAGGGATCGCTCCCTCCGGGACACCCTGGTCCACTCCTCCATCACCCCCTACTCCTCAACCCCCTCCTATGGCACCACCCCATGCCCACGCAAAAGATGCAACACCTGCCCCTTCACTTCCTCTCTCCTCACCGTCCAAGGACCCAAACACTCCTTTCAAGTGAAGCAGCATTTCACTTGCATTTCCCCCAACTTAGTCTACTGCATTCGTTGCTCCCAATGTGGTCTCCTCTACATTGGAGAGACCAAACGTAAACTGGGCGACCGCTTTGCAGAACACCTGCGGTCTGTCCGCAAGAATGACCCAAACCTCCCTGTCGCTTGCCATTTCAACACTCCACCCTGCTCTCTTGCCCACATGTCTGTCCTTGGCTTGCTGCATTGTTCCAGTCAAGCCCAACGCAAACTGGAGGAACAACACCTCATCTTCCGACTAGGGACTTTACAGCCTTCCGGACTGAATATTGAATTCAACAACTTTAGGTCGTAAGCTCCCTCTCCCATCCCCACCCCCTTTCTGGTTCCCCCTTCCCTTTTTTTTCCAATAAATTATAAAGATTTTCCTTTTCCCACCTATTTCCATTATATAAATAAAAAAAAAACCCACTAGAGCTATACCTTGAGTGCCCTACCATCCATTCTTAATTAGCACATTCGTTTAGATAATATCACCAACTTTAATTTTAACACCTATGTGTTCTATTGTACTATTGTCGTTGACATCTTTTGATGATCTGCTTCTATCACTGCTTGTTTGTACCTACAACCACAACCCCCCCCCACCACCTCTTTGTCTCTCTATCTCTCCACCCCCCACACACACACCTTAAACCTGCTTATATTTCAACTCTTTCTTGGACTCGAACGCAAGTTCTGTCGAAGGGTCATGAGAACTCGAAACGTCAACTCTTTTCTTCTCCGCCGATGCTGCCAGACCTGCTGAGTTTTTCCAGGTAATTCTGTTTTTGTTTTTGTTATTAAGGTGAGATTCACCAACATCCATTCATGTTTGCATGTGATTTATTTTTTCTATTTTTTTTTTAATTTCATCATTCAGCTTTTATTTTGTGGTATCTGCAACAATCTCATGACAATTTATTTAAGCATTGCCAGGAGTACACATTTGGATCGTAAATTTGACAGGGCCCGAGAATTAGTGTAGGTATTTTAATGCATAATTAACCCAAGCCCATTGTTCCTGAAGCAGATAGCTTGCAAGCTTTATGCTGCTGCTGATTAGGATGATAGCTGCATGTAGCACTAATAATAATAAAAATAAAAATACCTGGAAAAACTCAGCAGGTCTGGCAGCATCTGCGGAGACGAACTCAGTTACCGTTTCGAGTCCGTATGACTCTTCAGCAGAACTAAGTAAAAATAGAAAAGAGCTGAAATATAAGCTGGTTTGGGGGGTGGGGGGGTGGGGGTGGTGGTGGGACAGGTAGAGCTGGATAGAGGGCCAGTAATAGGTGGAGATAGCCAAAAGATGTCATAGACAAAAGGACAAAGACGTATTGAAGGTGGTGATATTATCTAAGGAATGTGCTAATTAAGGGTAGAAAGCAGGACAAGCAAGGTACAGATAGCCCTAATGGGGGTGGGGTGGGGTGAAGGGAAGGGATCGAAATAGGCTAAAAGGTAGAGATAAAACAATGGACGGAAATACATTTAAAAATAATGGAAATAGGTGGGAAAAGAAAAACCTATATAAATTATTGGAAAAAAAAGGGGGGATTGGAAATGAGGTGGGGATGGAGGAGACAGTTCATGATCTAAAATTGTTGAACTCAGTATTAAGTCCGGAAGGCTGTAAAGTGCCTAGTCGGAAGATGAGGTACTGTTCCTCCAGTTTGTGTTGAGCTTCACTGGAACAATACAGCAGGCCAAGGACGGACATGTGGGCATGAGAGCAGGATGGAGTTTTGAAACGGCAAGTGACAGGGAGGTCTGGGTCATGTTTGCGGACATGCCAAAGGTGTTCTGCAAAGCGGTCACCCAGTCTGCGTTTGGTCTCTCCAACGTAGAGGAAACCGCATTGGGAGCAATGAATGTTAAATTGAGGGAAGTGCAAGTGAAATGCTGCTTCACTTGAAAGGAGTGTTTGGGCCCTTGGACGGTGAAGAGAAGGGAAGTAAAGGGGCTGGTGTTGCACCTTCTGCGGTTGCATGGGAAGGTGCCGTGGGAGGGGGTTGAGGTGTAGGGGGTGATAGAGGAGTGGACCAGGGTGTCATGGAAGGAACGATCCCTGCAGAATGCTGCCAGGGATGGTGAAAGGAAGATGTGTTTGGTGGTGGCATCATGCTGGAGTTGGCAGAAATGGCGGAGGATGATCCTTTGAATGCGGAGGCTGGTGTGGTGATAAGTGAGGACAAGGGGCACCCTATCCTGGTTCTGGGAGGGAGAGGAAGGTGTGAGGGCGGATGCGCGGGAGATGGACTGGACACGGTTGAGGGCGCTGTCAACCACAGTGGGTGGAAAACCTCGGTTAAGAAAGAAGGAAGACATGTCAGAGGAACTGTTTTGGAAAGTGGCATCATCAGAACAGATGCGAGAGAGGTGAAGGAACTGAGAGAATGGGATGGAGTCCTTACAAGAAATGGGGTGTGAGGAGCTGTAGTCGAGGTAGCTGTGGGAGTCGGTAGGCTTGTA
Organism: Carcharodon carcharias; assembly: GCF_017639515.1. Lineage (NCBI taxonomy): Eukaryota > Metazoa > Chordata > Chondrichthyes > Lamniformes > Lamnidae > Carcharodon > Carcharodon carcharias. The sequence goes on along the minus strand of NC_054477.1, from coordinate 131,717,474 downwards.
ATGAATATTGATGGACAGTCTATCACCAGAAATTGAGACAGAGAGGTCAAGGAAGGGAAGGGAAGTGTCAGAGATGGACCATGTGAAAGTGATGGAGGAGTGGAAATTGGAAGCAAAATTAATAAATTTTTCCACGTCCAGACGAGAGCATGAAGCAGCACCGAAGCAGTCATCAATGTACCGGAGAAAGAGGTTTGGGGGGTGCCTGAGTAGGACTGGAACAGTACGAAAGCTTGGTTCAGCAGGAGGCCCAAGTTTGTAAAGCACTAGCACCATTTAAAGCTAGCCCCCATTACTTAAAACCAGCCTTCAGCTCTTAAAAGGGAGGTATCTTCTGTCTGCCACAGTTGCTGGAAGTGGCTGGGGATGAGAGCCCAAGCAGAATGAACACTAAAGTTTGGCACAACAGGGCAGCGAGCTTGCTCCAAGGTTGTCTGATGCTGAGCTGGATTGTTGGCAGAGGCAGTGAACGAGGGAGAAGTCTTGCATCTACAGGGAGCCAGCAGGCTTTTCAGACAAACTCAGCAAAGGCAGTGGAACAGATAGCTGCAGTCAATGTCAGGATCTGAATGCAGTGCTCCAAGTTGACTAATCTCACATGACTGCTCAAGGTCAGTAAATTCATCCCCAAATGTCAGCAATTACACCACTAGTCTCACACACTGCACAATACATCATACTTCCATCATTCATGTTCCAAGAATCAACCACAGCTTTTACATAACTGTCATAGTTTCACCTAACATTCACACACGTAACAATGCTACAATAGCCTCACATGCATAGCTCACAACTTACGAACCTTGCCTGCAATTCAACTGTGATAGCCACTTCACTCAAACTGTTTGCACCACACCCACTGAGACACTTCACTTTCTCCCACAGGACAAGGTGTACCACAGGAAAAAGCACACTGAACAAATGAATGTTTCAGCTCAGTGACTCTTTATTCCACTGGACCTAACATGTTATGTAAAAATGAGTTATTTTAAGGTTACAAAACAGTTAAACATGTTGAGAGCTCACCCCTGATCCAAACAGTTCTGAGTTCACCCGTCTCCTGACTTTCACACCCCTAACACTGGTTCTGCCCTCTGCAAGCTCGCCAAAACCAGTCTCCAATCTTGAAGCCAGCAGTGCTACTCCTGACCCAGCCAACAGCAACCACATCAAGCACTGGATCTAATGTCTAAGCCCACAAAGAGAATGGCTAACAGAGAATGTCCCACGAGGAAGTCAGAAGTTGAGGTGACAGTGCGACTCCCCACGACACACTTCCCTGCTTATGAGTTGCTGTCCCAGCAATTATACATATCAAACACTTATTGTTTACTAAGCTATTGCATAACTAATGAGATTGATTGAGCTATGATAGTTAAAACATTCAAAGCAACATTAGTGACAGCATTTTCTTCAGTAATCACAGTTCTGGGAAAATGGAGAGGCTCAGGATGATATCCAGCGTTAGCTTGAGATTACCTTCTTAGTCCACTGTCTGGGCAGGCACTTTCAATGAGTGTTGTGAGAGCATCCAAGACATTAAAAACACCATTAATTTCTTGTTTTTCAATCTGGACTATGTGGTGCGTCAGCGATGTTGGGGTCTATGTTGTTCATGTCTTCAGGAGCTTCATGAGCAGCAACATGTGTTATTTCAGCTGCAGACTCACTGCATGTTGTTTCTGCATCCTCTTCAGGTCTTGGAGCAGGTCTCCTGGCACGAGGTGCACCCTCCGAAATCATGACATACATGTCGTTTCAGGATTCAACATCACTATCCAATTCTTTATTATGCTGCCAGTGGTGCTTCAGGTTCAGCTACACCATTGAATGTGCTGCTTGTTCCCCTTAGCATCTACAAGGCTTTTGGCATCAAACAGTTCCCCTCTGTGAACCATGTTCAGAGGCTGCCCACGTCACAGGTTTGACGATATGAGTCTGACCACCAGCCGAGATGCATGACGACTTTGTGGGATTCAGGATCCCAGGCATTTTCTATCTAATTTCAGCTCTTTATATTCCTATTCCTGAGGAATATTCTTGCACCAATCAGGAGATCAACATTGTCAGCTTTGTGGTCATTTAGTGCTTTTCTTCACATTTAGTGCATCTTTCATTGTCTTCTTGGATAACATCTCAAAAGCATAGCTAGCCTCGGGTTGATACTCAGCTATCCAATCATCATCTTGGCCATCACCTTCAGAATGTGTGTCAAGTCCAGGAAGGTGGTCTACTGGAAGAACTGGGTCTCACCCAAAGAAGTGGTAGTATGGAGAATAGCCTGTGAGGAATGTGAGGTACTGTTATATGCATAAACCAGTTTTGGAAGGTACTCAGGCCACTAGTGTTTGCTCTCAGGAGATGGGGTGTGCAATATGAAATGCTGAGTATGGTTGAATCATTCACTTTGACCATACCCTCTGGGTGGTAGAGGGTAGTGAGACTCTTGATAATACCGTACACCCTGCAAAGATCTTGTATGTTCTTGCTCTCAAAGTTGTACACTTGGCCACTGTGGATTCTGCATGGAACTCCAAAATGAACAAACCAATCATACACTAGAGCTTGAGCTATAGCTGAGGCCTTCTGATAATGGGTGGAAATCGCCTGTGTAAACTGGTGAAGACATCAAGTGTACGCAAACATGCACAGTCCCGTTGCTGCTGGGGTCAAGGACCAAAAATTGCATCACAAATATTTCCAGTGGACTAGTCACAGTCAGGATCCCATATTGGGGTCAAGCCACTTTCCCGCTTTGGCCAAAGTACAACTTTTGCAGTTCTGACAGTGGTTGACAGTATTGGCAGCCATCCCTGGCCAGTAACACCATTTTATGTCAGTGCAGTTCTTTTTTCCAATGCTTGGTGCCCTGCCTGATCGTAAACTGTTTTCAACACTTGAAACTTGAGACTGCCAGGAGGATGTATTGCTTTATCTTTCTCCCATTGTTGTGGACAAGTCAATAGAGAATACCATCTTCCTCCCTGATCCTTTTCCATCACGTCAACTTGTTTGGACTCTTTCATAAGGTAGTGTCAGGAAGATGGATATTTAATCTTCCAGTAGAAGTGAAGTCCACTGATGATTTCATCAACAAATTGAAGCTGCCTGAGGTTGCTTCAGAAAGGCATGGTATTTTGTTCATTCTCTCAGGTTACTTCAGTGTTCATGTTACAAATTAAGTTTGCATATCTTGCCTTCACCAGTTAGTTAAGCAACAATTTCCTATCTATTACATGCATAGATATCACAATCAATTGAAAATGGCAAACAAATTGTTGATTAAAATAAATCACTAATTTCTTTTTTTTGTTGGCTTAGATGGACGAAAAGTCATATTTATATTTCATTATACCTTAAAGCATGTAAAAATGAAAAAAAGGCCAGCGTCATGAAACTTGGTTCCATAGCACCCGATTTTGCAGCATTATGGGTGCTGTTTTGCATCCAGAATGGTGTCTGTGACACATGCACACACTTCTGGTGCTATGGCAGACACCATTTTAGTGACAGTGTTAGTGTGTGCTTAGGGATTGTCCGCAGGAAATACACTGAGTGGTCAAGGAAGTCCTCACTGAAATCTGCCACCTGCTGAAGTCATAACTGCAGCCTCAAAACTGAGCATTGTGAAGTTCTGTAAAGGTTATTGTGGCCATGAACTTTTATGTGTTTAACTCCTTCTAAGCTGGAGCAGGTAATATTTGCAATATCTACAGTTCTCTGTCCACTGTTGCATAAGGGATGTCACTGAGATTCTGTTTTTTAATAGAGCTGATTACATTTCGCTATCTCTTGCCAGTGAGAAGCAGGAGGAACAAACAGTTTTGCTACGATTGCAGGCTTCCCCATGGTGCAGGGTGGTACTGACAAAGCAAGTTGCTTTGCAGGCAAAGCATGTCAACTCTGAGAAATAGTGCAATTAGAAGGGATTCCACTCCCTTAATGCTCAGCTTGTGTGTGATCATATGCATTATATCATTCAAGCCAATGTGTCTCGTGTCTTGGCAGTGGCATGATTTATACATTCTGCAGCAGTTGGTTACACAATCTGCATTTGAGCCAACATAAGAAACCATAGGGTGATGACTGGTCGACAGGTGTAACTGCTTGACCACATAGCTCATAACTGTGGTGCACAAACCATTTACATGTTGCAGCATGCATATAACAAGAGGCACGATGCCACACGAACGGCGATAGTGCAGACAATTGGCCTACTGAAATAATGCTCTGAATTTTATTGCAGGCTTCGGGGCCCCAACGTGGGGGCGAAAAGTGGGCTCCAAGGCCACAACTTGCCAGCAGCAACTTTAGTGTTTTTAGGGCAGGCTGCTTCCAAATTGGCAGCCTCGGGACCTGACATCCAATTGAGGACAGCATGATTCTACTAGCCCAATCAGAGGAACAGCAGCTCCAAAGCCTCAACAGTGCCCCATGGGAGGTGGTTGGTGCTGTGACATGCAGGAGACCTCGAAACCTGAAGGGATAAGTGAAATGAAAAACAAGTTCAGGAAGCCAAGGGAAATGTGAGAGTTTGTGAAAAGCATTGTGATCCCAGACATCCATAACTGCAATAAGTGACTGCAGTGCAAGTAACTTCAGCTCAGAGTTGCTGAATGCCTTGTTCTGTGCTGTAAATTATACATAATAAAATACAATCTATTTTTGTGATGTTAGTGGAGGAATCAATATTTACCAGGAGACCAGTGAGAACCAAGCTTATCTTCAAATAATTCCAGTGAACCTTTTGCATCCAATGTAAGAAAAAACCTTTTACACAATGAGCAGTTAGAATTTGGAATGTACTGCCTGATAGGGCGATGGGTACAAATTCAATAGTAGCCTTCAAAAGGAGATTTGATATTTTCTTGAAGAGAAAATTTCACAGGGCTACGTGGAAAGAGCGCAAGAATCAGCCTAACTGGATTTCTCTTTGAAAGAGTTGTCACAGACTCAATAGGCTGAATGGCCTCCTTCTGCAATGTACTATAATTCCAAGATTCTATCTGAGAGAGCAGATGGAACTGTGGTTTAATATCTCATCCAAAAGTTGGTGCATCCGACAGTGCAGCTGTTTTTTTTTACCATACGGTACCCAACAATCCAAACAAACTTGAATAAAAAGGAAGAGAGTCCAGCCACATCCTGAAAAGCAGGAGCTTCATGCTGCAAACAATAGACCACATGCAACATAAATCTCTTTCACTACATTACTGGTCCTTGCACTTTCAGTATCATTGTGCAGATATGAGAATAACAGGAAGCTGAGTTTCAATTTGCTGTAGAATATTTGAACAGCAAAGCTAATATCCCCACTGTCTGATTTTCGATTACATCACTTAGGTAAAAATAGATGATAACCATAACTCCTCTATAAATGACAGCCTACATAGAGCAAATACTTGCAGAAAAACAGTCTGTTTTTGTGCTTTAATGTATTCTGAACAGCCAGGATATTTAGTCTCTTCCTTTCTTGTATGCTTTTGCAAATTGGTAAAACAGCATTTTCCAAGCAAGATGTTGTATTAGAATCTTTGTTGCTGATAAAACAAAATGAATGCAAGTTTTCTGTTAAATGCACAGGAATTACAGTTAACTGACAATTTGTGGAAGATCTTATCAGAAGAATGTTCAGGAAACAGCAGACAATAAAGCAAAATGTCTTTTTATTGGCAGGACCAATGATTGCTTCTATTGTTACATTTCATAGAATTCAAAGCACAGCCTAATTTTAATATTCTTAATAATCATAATTAGCCTGGATGATTTTTCATGCTTTGTGGAATCATGCTGCAATTAGGTTTACATGCTTTGTTCCCGTTGCCCCACCTTCTAAACTCACTACACCTGAAAACTACACTTCATCTTGCCCCTCCCCGTGTGCAACACCAAGGACATCGACAAGTTATTTAAATACACTGTAATTAGCAATAGCCATATTGCAGTCATAATGTTGGTTACTCTACAGTGGGTTGCTATACAGCTGATCTTTTATCCAGAGCATTAAAGATGTCTCAAAGGAAGATTTTTCTTGTTTCCTGTAGCATGCACTTTGGCCAAAGAATTGACTTTACATTGTTGGTGTTTCAATAATAACTTTGAAAATGAGCCCACTGAACTTTGTACTTACCATTCTCTGTTTAGCCTTGCATCTACAACTCTCTATAGTTGTTCTGACATGCCCTGAACTAATAGGGGTACTACATCCTCTATGTTCGTGAGTTCTTAAGTTCCAAAACTGCTGGCATCTCTGTGTCTGTGCCATTTTGTTGCTTAAATAGTAGCAGTGATAGTCTCGGTAGTTTATGGTATTTGCATGGTCCGGTATCTATAATGCAATTAATCATAGGTAAGAGCAATTTTTTCTAACCCTTGATACAGACTTACACTTCCTATCACTAATGCACAATGGACAATGTTCAAACCATGGCAAATGTAGATACATAATGCACAAATGGAAAACTAAAAACTCTCCTGTGTGCGACTATGGTCACCCAGAACAGACTATGGAACACATAACGACTCAATGCCAGACTCATGAATGCAAAGGAGGTATTTTGGTAATACACATTGCAATTCCTGATGTAATATCCTGGCTTGACCACCTTAATGTAAAATTATTGTTGTTGCTCTACACCCAGACATACAAAAGAAGAAGAAGAATGGACAAAGCAACACTTGAAAGAGGATTCATTTGTGGATAAACTTATCAGTCTCAGCAATTCCCTCTAAATGTGCAAGATCAAGCTGTTCCACAGAAGTTTCTTCAGTTAGCATTAAAACATTTGAGGTTATTGTGGTCCTACTTGACAGTTGCAGAACATTTTTGCTTTGTCTTTTCACATCAGAAAATTATTTCCTGACCTGCCATATTTGATGGAGAGTGGATACAGCATACATTATTTTGCCCACCTATACTTGTGTTCTGGCCTACGTATGGTGTGGGGTTTTTGAGCCCATACTGAATATAATTTCCTTCCCAGCCAGTATTTCTGTTACAATAATTGACATGTCCATGTTTGGATGTTTTTTACAAACATTATCTCAGGATGTTTGCTGTCAAGGGTATTGATTGTGATCATTTCTTTACAGACGGGATCAAGAATCTAGTACCCTGCTTCTTAAAACGCAAACTGTGTTAAGGATTAGTTCACAAAACCACTTGGATAGGAAATTTCAGCATTGGCGTAAATAGAAATTTGAATTGTGAACACTCTTACCCCAACTTGGCCATCACTTCCTCCCATCTAGCTATGAATCCCTGGGATATATAAAGATAAATCAACCTTGTAAACATAACTGTCTATATGTCTTCTTTGAAAAAAAAATGAAAATATATAAATGACATTCAAAATCCATCACTACCACAGTGAAGATAACTCTGAAATAAATTTGTATATAGTTGCATACAGCGCATATACTTCATTGTGCTCCTAGAGTCTCATAATTCAGAAACAGTTTGTCTTGCATGAATAATTCCTTTTAAAGTTTGAACAACCAAGAGCTAGAAACTTGAGCCCTTAGTTTTTGAATTGTGTTAGCAAACTAGAAAAACAGTCTCAAAAATCTATAGTCAAAGAGCTATCCTTGAAATGGTGCAGAGGTGAGCAACAGAGAAGACTCAATGAATCAGATTTTAAATTAGGAGCAATAATTGAACAAGTGGATTTTTTTATGAACAGTGAAAACTGAAGTAATCAAATTGATTTTTTAGGTCTAAGATCCTTCCTCAGGACTTCTGTTTCTCCTTAGATGCTGCTTGACCTGCTGATTATTTATAGCTTTTCTGTTTTTCAAAATTCAGATTTCAATCTCTAGTGTGGGTCATTGCTGAATGGAGATGTTGAAGAACAGGATGATGCATTTTTACCCAGAAGTGAGGAGAGTAAAACATAAAATAATGTGATGTCTGCATCCCCAATGACATCGCAATCACTATAGAGTCAGAATGCTTTAAGGGTCAATGACATATTAGGGCTGTGGTTAGGGGTGTTAGAATTAGAGGTTAGGTTTAGGAATTATGTTAGGGCAAGTAGTGTTTAACTAACTTGCCTGAGTTTTTTGATGAGGTAACAGAGATGGTTGATGAGTGTGGTGTTTGTGGCATGCAGGGATTTCCAAAAGGTGTTTATAAAGCACAACAAAACAGGCTTGTCAGCAAAGTTAAAGCCCATGGAATAAAAGGGACATGAGTAAGAAATTGGCTCAGTGATAGGAAATAGAACAGTGATGAACAATTGTTTATCAAAGATATATAGTGGGGTTCCCTAGGGGAAGGAGGTCTGATTTTCCTGATATAATAATAAACTAGCCTTGGGTGTCAAGGACATATTTTCAAAAGTTGCAGATGACTCAAAACTTGGGAATATTCAAGGCTGTGAGCAGAAATTCTGATGAACTTCAAGGGGACATAGTCAGTTAGTGTAATGGGCAGACAAGTGGAAGATGAAATTTACTTCAGAGATGAGCAAAGTGATTCATTTTGGTAGGAAGACCAAGGAGAATCAGTATAAATTAAAGAGTACAATTAAAAAAGGGTGCTGGAACGGAGGGACCTGGAAGTCTACGTGCAAAAATCAATGAAGGTGACAAGGCAGGTTAAGAAAGCATACGTTTTTCACTTCATGATGCTACATTTATATGTCAGGACATGGAGTGCAAAAGCAAGGAATTTATGACAAACCTGCTAAAAACACTGGTTCGGAGTATTGCATCCACTTCTGGGGACCACACTTTAAGAATGATGTGAAGGCATTAGAGACGGTGCAGGAAAGATTAACGAGATTGATTCCAGAGAGGGGGAACTTCAGTTATATGGATAGATTGAGAAGGATGAGGATGTTCTTCTTGGAGAAGGGGAGAGTTGATAGAGTCAATAGGGAGAAACTGTACTCATTAGCAGAAGGATTGAGAACCAGAGGACACCAATATAAGGTAATTAGCAAAAGAAACAATAGCTACATGAGGAGAAACATTTTACGCAGCGAGTGGTTAGAATCTGGAATGCACTGCCTGTGAGTGTGGTGGAGGCAGAATCAATCTTGGTTTTCAAAAGAGAATTGGACAATTATCTGAAGAGAAATAGTTTGCAGGGCTACGGGGAAAAGATAGGGGACTGGAACTAGGTAAATTTTTCTTGCGGGGGCCAGCACAGGCATGATGGGCTGAATGGCCTCCTTCTATGCTGTAGCCATCCTAACCATTTGCAGGATTTGCTTTTTCTGTAAAAAGTAGGAAATAGAAAAGGAGAAGTCAAGTGCAACATTTTTATCTAAAGATCAATAGATTACGAGATAAGGCCATTTAGACATACTGTATAAAAATGTTAAAAAAACATTTGGGTCCAAGTACTGGAGATAGAATTATTTTGGAAGTAGGAAACAACTCTTTTGTATCAAATTATTCTGTGATGATGTTCATCCTCCACATAAGCAGTTCCCCTAATCCCATGTGCACGCTTTGTTCCCATAGATGTTTAGTCCTTCCCCCTCAATCATCTATTTGTTCTATTAAGTATTGCCATGGTCTCTGCTTCAGTCACTAACTCTAATAATGTGCTGCACAGCCTCACAAATATCTGTGAAAAAAGTTTCTCCTGTTCTAGATGTTAAATCTTCTAAAGTATATCTGCTTCCTCTCATTCTAGATCCTTCAATCATTAGAAACAGTCTATACCTACCCAGCACAATTTCTTCATAATTTTGAACACCTCTATTAAATCATTCCATAATCTCTTGTTTTAATGGAAACAACCACAAATGTTCTAGTCTTTTTTTGAATTTGTATTTTGTCATATCAGGCACCTACTTACTAAAGTTGTGCTATACCCTTTCTATATTTTCATGGAGCCGGGAACACTCCATGGAGGATTGAAAATGGCAGGTGGGACCGGGATCCGGAAATCTCGCCTCCATTCTCGGCATTTCTAATATTGACAGCTGTGTGAAAGGGGGCAGGTTGTAAATTGCATATGCGGCATTAAAGAATCAGCCAGGCCATTTAAGGAGATAGGCAGAACAGGAAGTTGAAATTTTCACTCTCAAAATTTCCAGAAATTGGAGTGTGTGTTACACAACTTGGTGCTAGAGACATGAACAGATCTGAAGGACAGAGGTAAAGGATTGTAAGGTTTATATAGAGCTGTGTGAAGTAGCAGCTGCAAAACTGAACTTTCCTCTGAGATAGAGGCTGGTGTTTTCCCTCACAGAAGAGGGGATGGGGTGGCTGTAAAAGACCAAAGGCTCATCCATGTGAGCTCCTATTCATCACTCCTTGCTTTGCCAGTCAAGTGGGGACAATCCAGGCTGCTAGTTTCACTGGGTTAGAAGTGTGTCGGCCACAAAGGAAGGAAGTTTTTTGAAATGGGCATAGGGCCTTCACACATGCACCATATAGAGGAAAGGTGGTGGTAGCAGCGTACAGCTAGAGCCAGGGTATGAGGTGACAGAGCCCCCAGACAGATCAGCAAGAAGGAAGAGGGTGAGATATTACCCCAAATGAAGGGTGTACAGAAACAGATTCAGCTTACCGAACATTAATGACAGGCAATGTAGGCAAAGGCATAGGATATCTCAAGATATGGTAAGAGAAATCCATATTGGAGGCAAACCTCGCATCTCGAACAACTAGTGCATACACCCTTACTAGCAGTCAAAGTCACCGTGGCCCTCAACATTTTTGCAGCTGAATCCTTCCAGGGCTCTGCTGCAGACCTCTGTGCCATCTCACAGTCAGCCACCCACAGCTCCATAGCAGCAGTCACCAATGCCATCTTTTCCATGGTAAGGGAACAGCCGTCACCGATGCCCTTTTTGCCAGGGTAGAGGAGCACATTAAGTTCCCTACAAATTTGGAGCCTCAGAGCCAAGGAGCAACGGGGTTCATGTGAACGGCCGGCTTTCCACAAATACAAAGCATACCATATTACACACATATTGCCATAAAAACACCATTGCAGGAAGCGCACAGGTATATAAATAGAAAAGCTTTTTACTCCATCAATGTCCAGCAGCCACAGTAATGTTTTCCCCCACATCTGTGCATGATTCCCTGGAAGAAGCCATGAATCATTCACCCTGAGGTACTCCAACCTGCCACACATTTTTAAACCTATACATCAGGACCACGGCTGGTTACTGGGTAAAAAAGATTACCCACTGCAGCGGTGACTGCTTACTCCATTGCACCATCTGGAAATGGTGTCAGAGCAGCATTGTAACAGTAGTCACCATCAGACCAGAACAGCCATCAAGCAGGCTTTTGGCATTTTAAAAATGTGTTTCTGATGCCTAGACTGCTTGGGAGGAGCACCGCAATACTCACCTGCAAGGCTATCAAGAATAGTGGTGGCCGGCCACATGCTGCATAATATGGCGCAGCAAAGGGGTATACACATGCAGGATCCAAAGGCCTGAAGGCCGCTCATCAGAGTAAGAGAAGGTGGAGGAAGAGGAAGACATGGAGGGGGACTTGATGGAAATGTTGAGAGACATGGCAGTGTACCCAAGATCCACTCTAGGCCTGACATCATAATCAACAGGAAGAACCTAATACAGAGGCACTTCTCATAACCAATATTGAGGATTTGGATACACCATCAGAAGAAAATGGTTATCAAGCCATTGATATGTAAAAGCTATGTGACCATAGGCGTCTCCATCTTCTAGGAGATGCCCATTCCCCAACAGGAGAGAATATCTACAGATGTCCTTGAGACTCTCTGGCATTACAATGGCTGAAAACTTCACCATCATAACTCTGCATTTAGCCACATTGAGGGATTAACCTTGAGATGCCACACAACAGAGGAGGTGGCAATTATACTTTGGATGATGTCAAATACAGGGCGGACAAGTCAATAAGTAATGAAGCAAAGCCTGGCCCCTTTGCCAAGAGTGCGTCTGTGAAGTGTCAGGTGAGACTCAGCATCTGCTGATATGATTGATGGACCAACAGAAATACTGCAAATCAAGATTGTGGAAAATAATTTAAAATTTGCGCCACACATGCCGAACAGGAAATGACAACCTCCAACAAGAGAGAATATAACCATCTCCCCTTGACATTCAATGACATCATTATCGCTGAATTTCCCACTATCAACATCCTGTGGTTTTCCATTGAACAGAAATTGAACTGGACCAACCAAGCACTGTGGGTACAAGGACAGGGCAGAGGTTGGGAATTCTGCAATGAGTAACTCACCATCTGACCCCCCCAAAGCCTGTCCACCAATTACAAGGCACAAGTCAGGAGTGTGATGAAATAATCACCACTTTCCTGGCTGAGTGCTGCTCCAACACCACTCAAGGAGCACGACATCATGCAGGACAAAGCAGCCCACTTGCTTGGCACTCCATTCACCGCGTTCAACATTCATTCCCTCCACCACCAATGCACAGTGGTAACAGTGTGTACCATCTACAAGATGCTCTGCTGCAATTCACATGGCTACTTTGACAGCACCTTCCAAATCTATGACCTCAAATGATTGGAGGGGCAAGGGCAGCCGATGCATGGGGACAACACAACCTGTAAGTATCCCTCCAAGTCACACTCCATTGAGACTTTGAGCGAAAACGCTATTGTTGGGTCAAATTCCTGGAGCTCCCTTCCTAAATGAGCTGTGGATATACCTTCAGCATGGACTGCAGCGGCTCAAGAAAGGGCTCATCACCATCGCCTTCTCAAAGGCAATTAGGAATGGTCATCAAACACTAACCTAGACAGTGACGCACACATCCTGTAGTTGACTATTATCAGCAATGAAAGTATTACTGAGCTCCTGACTTAACAATGATGGACTTACATGGCCACACCCTTCAGTCAGGTAACTGAGGGATGGATTTCTGGCCCCAATCTTCACTGATGCTGGTAAGAATATATAGTTTTATTTTTAAACTGTTATTGTATTGCCACTCAACAAGTATAGACCCATAGATCGATCCCTTGATTTGTATGGTACATTTACCAATATTAAAAAAGGCATACTTAACAGTGTGCGATATAACACCACATGTGAAAACATTAGTGATTGAGTCACCGCAGGGCGCTCCAGTCATGGACAGTCCCACATGATGCCCCTGCCCCATATTGTCCCAGAGGGGATGGAGCCAGGCCAGTCATCTCTTTGTCTGTAAGGCATTGAGGAGCATCGTGGCTGGCCTCTTCATGCAGGTACCCACTGGGGACCTACCTGAGACTGTGGAACCTGTAATTCTGCAGGGGCAACCATGGTCACTGGACCACAGATGAGGGTGCTGGCAGCGGGGCTAAGGAAGCCAAGGAATGTGCAGAACTGCTCACAGCATCTTCATCCTCCTCTGTAACCTCCTCAGCCCTGGATTGGCATTCTGGAGGGTTGAATGCAGTGGCCTGCTGGGGCGCAGCAGTCATCCATTCCATCATCCATTGTGTCACCAGCGAGAATGCCTTATCATGGGTACAGAGCTCCTCATGTATTCCATGGAGGAATATCAAACTCTGAACTGCCTACTCCAGGCTACTGAGTGAGCCTTGTTCCCTTTGCAGGATTTCACATTGCTCTTGCATTCACTGGGAATGATGCTGCATGTGACTCTCCATAAGATTGGCCAGTCTCTCATGGCTGGAACCCCCAAGACAATGTTGAGCTCATCACCGCAATGGACTCCTCCATTTGCAGTGCCTGAGTGCGCATTGCCTCAGGGAACTTCGCCAGATGTCCATACACCTGCTGCTGCTGATCCAAGTACTGTGCCCCATAATCTGAAGCCCAACCTCAATGCCAACTCAAGCATAATCATCATTGCCCTCCCTCTTCAGGCTATCTACTTTGCATTTTGTGTTCTCTTCTCCTGCAAGTAAACAATAAAGACAAGTTTAAGTACATTGACTCCTGCATCAAGGTGCAGGCCTAATCTATTTGGGAGTGTGTCAGAATGGACATTCCATTGCCAATCCACAAATATTTGGAGTACAAGAGTGTCAAGTCCATTCAGTCATCCTTGACAATAGAGAAATTGGTGCCAATTGTGTCCCACCTGATGTTTCATTCATTGGCACTGAAACCGGACTGAACAGTATGCTTCAGTCGAACAACTCACCTTGCCTGAACACAGCAGATAATGGAAATGTTTGTGGCACTGTATCCAAGGCCTTTGCTCTTCACTTGATGCATTCACCACCACTGTTATTGTTTGCCAGGCTCTCTTGGTAACGGCAGGAGGGTTCCTTTTATCCATTGGATACAATGTTTCTCTACAGCCTTCAACCTCATGCACCAAGATCTCCAGGTCCTGGTTGCAGAAAGGGGTGTATTTAATCCATGAAATGCACTCTTGGCACTCCTCTGGGACAATGAATAAAGCATGTGGATAAGTAAGGATTCTCACTATGGGCAGTGCTACTCAATACCTGTGCACAATCTGCTGCTTCAAGCTTAATCCCGAGTTGTACACAGACTGATGTTGTTGTTGTTGGGGGTGGGGTGTCCATGTTCCTGGAGGTTCCATCGTGTGATCTCCTGTGTCCAAAAAGTCTTCATCCATTGCTGGAGAATCCAGGACAATCTTGGATGGTTGACAACCCCCATTGCATGCACTGTGTTTGTGTGTGAGCACCCCAAAGGCCAGCGAAGACAGTGTGCTGATGTCATGGTTATGGGTAAGGCACTTTTGGATGGCCACGCTTGAAAGCGTGATATGTAAAAGGGCATGTGGCAGAACATGAAGGATCTGCATGCGGAGTTCTGAGACCAGCTCCTGAGTTACCATGCTCATTTCACTTGCTGCACAGTGTCATGACCTGCTGCAGCTCAAGGATGCAGCCATCCACATGGCTGAGTGTAGTGGAGCATTGGCAATGGTAAATGATTGCTGCGTGAACACTCTTAACGAATTTCCAACGTCAGACTTCACAAACTAAAGTTTCCTATTGAATGCTCATGATAGGCCATCTCCTACATTTTTACAAACCAGTTGACCAACATTTTTAACTTCCGTGCATCTGACAGCTTCTGAAATGTCCTCCCACACAGCTTGGTGAACCCTTGACAATTTCCTGCCTCTTTCAGTGACTGACTTCCAGGACAGCTCTTTATATAGGGCCTGAGTAATGAAAAGCCTGCCTCCTATTCCACATATTGCCTCTGTCTAAGAAATATTTCCAGGGACAGCTTCCCCAAAGGCTGACAGCATCTGGCTCCCAGTAATAAAGACCGCACTTCAGAAGCCACTTTATCCGAGGTGGGCATGTGAAGCCAGGAATTTCCCTGACTCTCTCTACCCACCTCAAGGTTGAAAATCCAGGACAACGTCTCCTCTCCATTTTTATATTCTTGCCATAAAAACCTGGTACCCCATCAGTATTTTTTAATATGGCCTTATCCACTTAAGATGCTCCTTTTAATGCCTTATGAACCTGAAACTTCCAAATTCCCCAACTCTCTCTACCTAGACTACCAGCATTCTTATTACTTTAATTTCTTTGTCAAAATGTACCACATTATGTTTCCTCATATTGCATTCCATCAATCACATTTTTGCCCATCCTATTATCTAATCCATAATCCCTTGCAATTTCCTTTGGTTCTTAGAATTATTTACAATGCATTTTACTTTCAATTGTCAGCCAAAATAGACACTTCTCCCTCTAAACCAATACCAAGTTATTGTGGGGGACAATGAATACACGCAATGCCAGAACATACCCTGTACCTCTACTCACTTCACTTTGAGAAACTATCCTTAATTCTTATTAATTCTTATTTTCTATTGCCCCCTTTCTAACCTATTTTTAATCCAATTTGCAGAAGCTTCCCTTATTTTATGCTCCTCAATCTTAACCAGTAGTCTCCTGGATGATATCTGGCCAAAAACCTTCTGAAAGTCCATCAACATTACATCCATGTCCCTCTTGCAAAAAATCTGTCAGTTTCACAAACATTATTAGCAGGTTTGTCAAGTCTTCTGAGAACACTAAAACAAAAGCAAAATACTGCTGATGCTGGAAATCTGAAATTAAAACAGAAATGCTGAAAATACTCCACAGATCTGGCAGCATCTGTGAAAGGAGAAACAGAGTTGATGTTTTAGGTCATTCAGCTTTCATCAAAGCCACTAGTTTACAGTAAATCAGTAGGGAAAACATGTTATTATAAAAATTTATTCTGGATTTTTACTGCCAATTTGAAGATAGCATTTCACAACTCTATCCATTGTTCTGTGAAAATTGTAAACTAATGACCTTTATATTTTAGCTACATCCCTTTACCAAGTATTTATTTTCTAACTATTGACATTCTTGAGGATTGCTGAAAAAAGAGATGTCTAAGCTTTTTTTCTTGCACTCATCAGGACATTCGCAAGAATACAAATATAAGGGGAAGACAATAATTTATACTGCATGTGAAGAGAGTGTGGATTGGTTGGCAAGTGATGCTGCCATGGAGAATGCACCGCTGATGGTGACTGACAGTTAACTATGAAGCATTGTTTGAAATTTAAACCAGGCAGTTTGACCCTGATTAGTCAAGGCATTGCCCTGAGGAATGAGTCAGCGATTGGCTGTTACTTATTTTGTTTAGCTGAAACAGGCGCAATGTATGTTCTTTTTGTTTGCAAAGACCAGGTTCCTGTGTATTAATAAATGTAGCTTTCAGTACATGCAAATGCACCACACTGTGAGCTAACTGACAATCTTAAATTGGTCGTCAGTGTAATTCTTAGCACATTGAGGAAATGTTCAATCACAGATTCATATCTAATGTTCGACACTGTGTTTTGATTTTTGCAAGCATGGGCTGATTTGCAAGCTACGGTCTGTACCTTGCCTGTTGCGAACAGCAGAAGGGACATGCTATTTGATACGACCTTTGGATCTTTGGGTCCAAGATACAGTACTTAGTGCTAGATATCTTGAGCTGAAAGTTTTGCAAGGATTCTCAAGTAGGAGATCAGCAGAATACCTGGAGAAATGCCAGAAATATCTAATAATAAACAATTTATGCCATTTTCTGGGGTTTTCATGATGTCTCACCGAATGATGACAGGAGTCCAGGGGAACTCCAAGTTATGGGTTCAATTTTCAGCAATATTGGTAGATGGAAGGGGTAAATGCACTAGATTTCTATACTGTTTTGTAACAATGGGGGCATTTGTAACAATAGGGGCAGCCCTGGAAGCACTGGAGTCCAGCTGAACTGGGGTAGTGATCCTACAATTGGACGACTGCAGTGAGATGCTGTAATAGGCAGAATAGGGGTGAGGGTTACTTTGATCTCCCATCATTGAGGAGTGAGAACCTGGGTTCTGGCAAAACTGTGGAAGGCTGAGCTGAGAACTGAATGCGAGGGATTGGCTCACTGGTGGATTCCTGTCATCTATCAGCAATGTTGGTAAGGGATTGGGTGGGAAAAAATCCAATGTGGTAGCACTGGTTTGTGAATTTTGAAAGAATCACTTTAAACATGTGAGTTTTGTGTTTTATCTGTTTCTGTCCGGCTGTCCCCGAGGCAGGGGGAGGCTGTTGATTGGGAAGAACGTGCTAGGAGGGGAGCCCGGCTGCTTCCCACCCCCACCTGATTAAGTCCAGGGCAAGGTGGCTTGCGGGCAGCCTTCCCACCTGGACACCAATCAAGACCCTTAAGTAGGAAATTAATGCCTCCATGGGGGGGCATCAACAAGCAAACCCCGTCGGGTTAGCATGCGGCCCCAAAACAGGGTGCCCATCATTCACAGGCACTCTATGCCTAAGTAAGGGACCCAGCATCAGAAAGTGAGGGCCCACTGGGACCCGACCCCCTGCCCTTTCCTCCTACCCCACTCTCCCACCCTTGCTGGCAGCCCCCTCCCCATGACCCCTGTCCTGCCATCATTTACCTTTCTCCAGGGAGCCCACGATGAACCCCAGTGAAGGGCCAAATGAATTACTAGCAACAGCCACTGTAATGGAAAGTTGCCGGCCAATCTTGGGGCCACAAGTTCCATGAGAGGTGGGGGGGGTGGAAACGGTGTCCTGCAACTAAATGTCCCTTGTTGCGCAGGGAGCCCCCATGGCATGCTTCCTGCTGCAAATTAGGGATTTAATTCCCTCAGGCCTCCTGGAGATCGGGTCAGTGGGGATGCCGTCAGTTTAGGTGGCGGACATCAAGCATCCCATCAACCCGATTATATTCTGCCCTCTGTAACCCCTCCCCAAATTCCACTCACTTCAGAAAGAAAGCTCACCTCAATGAAACTGATTATTGATTTCATTTAAAGCATACTTGTATGATTATTAAGGGTATAGCCAAAGAGAGAACTCATAATAAAACAAATTATTGTTGCATCAATTAATGGATGTGAAATTTACAAAAGGCAATCAAGAAAATTCAGAAAACAAAGACCATATCTATAGAGAGAACATTTATTAACATGCAATTCTCAGAGAGCTTTTCAAACTTATACTTACCTTCTGGATTATGGAACAGTGAATAGTCATACATTGCTCCCTCCAGACCACTATAATCCAGGATTCACTACGGTATGTAGTGTTATGTTTCTTTGGTATGTACTAGTAATTACAGTACTGTAAGGACTAATGAGACTGTGGGGAGTTCTACAATCTATAGTTCCCCATCATGATACTGTTCAGAAGAATGCTAGTGCTTGTTACATGATATATTGTGGAAGGAGTAGAACTGAAGGACCTCATGCTGGGAAAAAAAGTAATCTAAATATATATTTTTAAACTTGTTACTAGAAAATCACAGCTGAAAGTTATGAAATTCATATATATTTTATTTTTGCAATACTTATCAACTATTACCAAAAGCGATAGAAACGGCTGAGTGAACTATAACATTTGCTTTTTAAACAGGCATCTCAACAATGCAATTTGCAGAAAGATATTACAACAAAGTTTATTGAAAATAAAAATACTAAATGAAATACACTATCTTAAAAAGTATCTGCATTTTTTTCTAATCCAGTGGTCGTTGGTAGTCATTTTGTAAATTCTTTTTCTTTATTCTTTCTCTGGGCAGTCGAGTGCCAAGGTGAAATGAAAGAGGATGAAGAAAGTACCATCTACAGGTGGAATAAGGCAACGGTTTTCAGTAATTATGAAAGAAATTGTGAAAATGATTCAAACTGACATTTAAATGAACCACTTTCATGGAGGAGAAGCGTTAACTTACATAAAGTTCTCTTGCAAAATTGTTCACGAAGCATATGAATGGAAGACTACACATCATGCCATTATCAATGTAATAATCCCTTTTCCAGGATTGCCAAAGGTTTCTACGTGGCAACTGGGATGTATTATCTGGAGCCACATATGCCATATATAAAATTTAAAATCAATGTTGAAATACTTTCATATACCTAAATCTGTGCATATATAGCAAATGTTCAAGTCCTGATTCAGGATTTATTAATGAGGCAACAACTTTGAAAAAGGCTTTGTAAAACCTCCATACCCACAAAATTCAACAGGACAAACCAGCGAGAAAACAATTTAAAATGCAAAAAGAAATGAGTTTATGGCCTTCATGAGATAGGCTTACAGGGCATGCTAGTCTGGTTGCCTGCAGCACAGAATCACTAACTTTTCCAGCGCCAAAAGTAGTTTTACCTAGTTTGAAAGTAAAAATAATACTGAGACAAATATATGTGTTGTATGTTGTGTTTATGCTAAAGCACACACAACGTCTGCAGCAGGCAATATCAGGTGTTTGTAGTAGATTTTTCAGAACAGGTACTGTTCCAAAAACTAAGCCTAACCAAAACTTATGACGTAGTGGCGCTGTTTTCTTAGAGCAATCCTGCATATATAGAAAATGAAAATGGTGTTGTGGGTTCACTGAGACGTGGTTGAGGGAGGAGCAGCATTGGTAGCTCAACATTCCAGGATATAGAATCTTCAGGCAAGACAGGGGAGGTGGTAAGAGGAGGAGGCATTGCATTTTCAGCAAAGGAGTCAGTTACTGCAGTAAGGAGAGATGATATCTTGGAGGGGGACATCGAATGAAGCTTTGTGGGTAGAGCTTAGGAATAAAAAAGGGGCAGCCACATGGTTAGGTGTTTATTATAGACCCTCAGATAGTCAGTGGGAAATTGAGGAGCGAATATATGCACCATTTGCGGAGGTGTGTATAAACAATAACAATAGGAGAATTATATTAGGTAATTTCAACTTTCCTAACATTAATTAAGATAAACATAGTGTTAAGGGCTTGGATGGAGTGGATTTATTGAAATGTGTACAGGAGAACTTTTTAGGTCAATACGTAGAGGGTCCAAGAAGGGATGGCACAGTGCTGGACCTAATTCTGGGGAATGAGGCTGGACAGATGGCTGAGGTGATGGTGGGGGACCATTTTGGTGATAGCGACCACAACATGGTACAGTTTAAGTTTTTTATGGACAAAGAAATGGACAAGTTGCAAAAAATGTTTTGGATTGGGGGAGAGTGGATTTTAGTAAAATAAGGCAGGATCTGGCCAAGGTAGAGTGGGAACAGCTACTTATGGGGAAATCTACAGAAGAGCAGTGAGGGCATTCAGAAAGGAAATGGGGAAGGTACAGGCTCAACATGTTCCCTCTAGGGTGAGAGGAAGGAGTAACAAGCCCAGAGAACAATGGATGACCAGAGATATTCAGGTTACGATGAGAAGGAAAAGAAGCTTTTAGCAGGTGCAAGGGAAGCAAATCAGTGGAGGCATTAGAGGAGTACAGAAAGTACAGGGTGGAGCTTAAGAAAGCAATTAGGAGAGCAAAGAGGGGATATGAGAAAGCTCGGGCTGGTAAAAGTAGGGAAAATCCCAAGATATTCTACAAGTATATCAATGGGAAGAGGATAACCAGGGAAAGAGTAAGGCCCATAAGGGACCAAGGGGGCAATCTATGGGTGGAGCCAGAAGATATCGCTAGAGTGTTGAATGAATACTTCACATCCATCTTCACCCAAAAAAATGAGGATGAAGGCATCGAACTCAGGGGGAGGGACTGCGAGGTTCTTAAGCAAACTGATATACAGAGTGACAATGCAATGGAGGTGTTGGCAGGCTTAAAAGTGGACAAATCTCCAGGTCCGGATGATTTGTGTCCCAGACTGCTGAGAGAGGCAAGGGAGGATATTGCAGGGGCTCTGACCCAAATTTTTAATTCCTCTCTGGCCACAGGGGAGGTGCCAGAGGCATGGAGAACAGCTAATGTGGTTTCGCTATTTAAGAAGGGTTGTAGAGATAAGCCAGGGAACTACAGGCAAGTGAGTCTCACGTCAGTGGTAGGGAAACTATTGGAGAAGATTCTGAAGGAGAGAATCTATCTCCACTTGGAGAGGCAATGTTTGATCAGGGATAGTCAGCATGGCTTTGTCAGAGGGAGGTCATGCCTAGCAAATTTGATTGAATTTTTTGAAGAGGTGACCAGGTGTGTAGATGAGGGTAGTGTAGTTGATGTAGTTTATATGGATTTCAGCAAAGCCTTTGACAAAGTCCCACAAGGGAGACTTATAAAGAAGGCAAATGCACATGGGATACAGGGTAACTTGATAAGGTGGATTCAAAATTGGCTTAGTTGTAGGAGACAGAGGGTGATGACAGAAGGATGCTTTAGTGACTGGAAGCCAGTGTCCAGTGGCGTACCACAGGGATCTGTGCTCGGTCCCCTATTATTTGTCATATATAAACAACATAGATGACTATGCAGGGGGGGTAGGATTAGTAAGTTTGCAGATGACACAAAGATTGGCTGGGTGGTTAATTGTGAGGTTGAGTGTCTTGGGCTACAGGAAGATATAGATGGGATGGTCAAATTGGCAGATAAGTGGCAGATGGAATTTAACCCTGAAAAGTGTGAGGTGATACTCTTTGGAAGGAGTAATTTGACAAGAAGTATTCAATGAACAGCATGACACTAGGAAGTTCTGGGGAACAAAGGGACCTTGGCGTGTGTGTCCATAGATCTCTGAAGGTGGAGAGGCATGTTAGTTGGGTGGTGAAAAAAGCATATGGGACACTTGCCTTTATCAATCGAGGCATAGATTACAAAGGTAGGCAGATCATGTTGGAGTTGTATAGAACCTTGGTGAGGTCACAGCTGGAGTACTGTGTGCAGCTCTGGTCGCCACATTATTGAAGGATGTGATTGCACTGGAGGGGGTGCAGCGGAGATTCACCAGGATGTTGCCTGGGATGAAACATTTAAGTTATGAAGAGAGGTTGGATAGACTTGGGTTATTTTTGTTGGAGCAGAGAAGACTGAGGGGTGACCTTATCGAGGTGTACAAGATTATGAGGGGCATGGACAGGGTGGATGGGGAGTAGTTGTTCCCCTTAGTTGAAGGGTCAGTCACGAGGGGACATAAGTTCAAGGTGAAGGGCAGGAGGTCTGGGGGGGATGTGAGGAAAAACTTTTTTACCCAGAGGGTGGTGATGGTCTGGAATGCGCTGCTGGGAGAGTGATCGAGGCAGGTTGCCTCACATCCTTTAAAAAGTACCTGGATAAGCAGTAGGCATGTGATAACATTCAAGGCTATAGGCCAAGTGCTGGTAAATGGGGTTAGGTAGATAGGTCAGGTTTTTCTCACATGTCGATGCAGACTTGATGGACCTCTTCTGCACTGTGTGATTCTGTGATTCTGTGTTTCTGTGATTCTTTTGATCAAACTGAACCGTAAAATAAATAAACCGCTGGGGGGGAGACACGCTGTAGCAGGGCAATAAAATCCTGGCCATAATTTCATGCTGCCTGAAAGAGGCATCCTTTATATCTTTTGTTAACCATGGAATTACAAAAAGGGCGGAATTTCCCATTCTGGAGACAAAGTACAGTGGCAGGCGAGAAAGTCAGTGTGATTCCTGCTGGGCAGTGGGGCAGGTTTTCTTATCCAATTTTCTGCTTTTCAGCTCATTACTTATGCATCAACAAGGAGCTTGTCAAATCTCATGGTGGGGTCAGCAGTAATTTGTCTGCCCCGCCGTTACCTCATAGGGTCAAAGGTCCTGGCACCATAATTAAACGGCACCTGTACAGACATTAACACACTGCAGGCCGGGTGTAGGGTGAACATCTATATTACCATGCCAAACAGACACAGCAAACCCTTGGCTCCACAGCTCAGTGAAGCCTCCCTGGGGATCTTCTCCACACCATTCAGGAAAGGCGGGAGGCCTTCTTTCCTTGGGATGGGAGTAGGAGGTCCTCCCACCTGACCATGCCAGCGTGAGTGGAGGTCACCAGGGAGGTCAGCGCCCATGGCACCCAAAAATGGACCGCCAACAGTACAGGAAACAAATAAATGATCTGGTGCGCTCCGCCAGGGTAAATGAAACTTTTACTCATGCCAAACTCACACTCTCATAAGGCCAGTCTGAGGGTTAGAGTCCATAGGGATGTCACACACAACTAGTAGATGGGACATCAGCACTGAATGTCTGCCAGCCACTTTAAACTCACCATCCCTTGTCAGATCCTGCACAAACAGCGTCTTAATCTCTTGCTTGAGAGGGCTCAGCACATACAACAGGCATATGCATGCTTCTGTAATGCCATGGCCACTGACTTTTTGGCACCATGGTTGAGAGGACTGCTTTCTGTGCAGTTGCTTGAGGATGTGCGCTTGTGGAGTGCTAAGCACATTCCACAGCAGCACATAGTCCCTAGGCTATGACCCCATCACCATCATTCAAGTTGAACATGACTTATGCTCACTCAGTGATCATTGTGAGATTGTTGACTTTACCTGTCGTGTTGAAGATGAAAATGAAAGTGTTGTGGTGGACCCTTCATCGAAGCATGAAGAGAACTGTGATTGTGAAAGCTTGTCTTTGCCCTATTTCTCCTGGAATCTTGTAGCTAGGAGGTTGTCATGGGCATGTCTTCCACACTGTGCCCCTCCAATGGCGTCCTCATGTGGCCCGTCTGAATCCTGGCCCGTTTCAGAGTCATGCCCTTCGACTTCCTCATTGTCTGAGGAGATGTCTAGCTCATTCATATCTCCCTGTGGCAAAACTTTATCCCTTTGCAGTGCTAGTTTGTGCAGGTGCAGCAGACAACAATGATGCAAAACACTTTCTGTGGTGAGGATTAGTAAGCTCTGCCTGATCGGTCCAAACACCTGAAGTACATCTTTAAGAGGCCAATAGTCTACTTTATGAAGGACATTGTGGCTGAATGTGCAGCATTGTATCTCTCCTCAGATGTACTCTGTGGACTACAATTGAGCGTCAGTAGCCATGTATTCTGGAGGTACTCCTTATCACCGAGAAGCCAATCCTTTAAGTGTTAAACTCCCTCAAAAATCGCTGGCACCTGGGAGCGACTCAAAATGTATGAGATATGAGAGGTCCCTGGGTATCTAGCATGAACAGACATGATCTGCATTTAGTGACCACAAATTAGCTAGAGTGAAAACCTTTCCCAGTAATGAATCTCACAGGCTGCTGCCAGGGAGCTCTCAGGGCCACATCTGTGCAGTCTATGGTACCCTGCACTTCTGAAAAGCCTGAGATCACATTGAATCCAACAGCTCTGGCAGCCTGGCTTGCTTCATCGATGCAGCACTGGACGTAATGATGAACATTATTGAAAAAGGCATCTGTCACCTTGTGAGATACTGCAAAATTCCCCAGTGGAGGCCCGAAGGGGTCCACTGGCAAGAAGGTTCAGTGCGGCGGTGACCTTCAGAGCAACCGGCATTGGATGCTCTCAAAATCAGCGCGGCATGATTTTCTCATGGAGCATTTGGCAAGTATGAGCTCCCACATCACTAGACAAGCAAGGTAGCTGCAGCACTATCTTATGTTCATCTCCATGTATGAGCTGCTTCTTCTGTAGAACCTTGATCACACCAAACATCTTTGTAGATTTAGCTCCTCCCTATCGGCATCTGGAATTTCCTCGGGTCCCACTGGCTCTTGTTCCTCAGGGCAGCAGTCTTTCCTGAGCCGTGCTAATCAATGACGGCCCTTCCTCTCCTCATTCTAATCAAAGCTATCAAGAAGGCAGTGTTGCCTGCAGCCTCCATTCTCCACTCCTCCTTGTTTCTGTGAATAGATACAATTGAGCAATCAATGGTAGTACCATGGAACGGTCTCCCTCCATATTCAAGGAAAGAATGCAGTCTTCAGCCCTGAACCTTCCCTTAGTCTGCACATTGCACACCAAGGCCCTTGCAGATTTCCATCCTGGAGGACAACCCGTGACTGAGTTTTCCCCTCAGGCATGACAGCGCATTCACAATGAGGGTCTTAAGTAGGGTCAAAAGACCCAAGCCACAGTCAGCCTTGTGTTGGTTGTCCTTCAGTGGCTTTGACAATAACTATGGATACCTAGTCCTTGCACTTATGTCCTGAATGCAAGCATGATGCCATGAATGCCACGGCCAATGGGAACATGAAGTTTTGTAGGGTCCATGCTGCCTCAGCGCAGCAGATGTGGCCATTGATTCTTGGACCCTGCTTCCATTCTGACCAGCCTCCGTCAGGATCATATGCCAATTAAGACCATATGCACTAGAATACCTAAACTTAATGGATTCTTGCCTGAATTTGCACTATTAGTAAAGGGGCAAAGCTTATTCATTGTGCTATAGACCTTCAAGTCCAGCACTCAGCTGAGCCATGCCCTCCATGGTTTGAGCAAGACAGTTATAGGACATCCCTTCAATTGGTGAAGATTTGCTGTGTTGAACCCTTCCCCGTGCCCTGAGACTCCTCCGATACTGATTTTTTTCTGTCGTGTTTTTTGAATGCTGATCTTAGTACGGGAGACCAGCTTCCAGCCTCCCCCGATCACCCACCAAATCCCTCCATTCTCCTCCATCCTCACCGACTCCTAATTCTCTTTCCTCCTATCATTATCTAGCCTCCCCGATACCCTTGACCCCATCATTGTTCATGTGGGTATTCTTGTTTTCCCCCCGAACGCTTTGACGTTGATGTCCTCATGACCTTCGTCAACATGACCCCTCACCTACTTGAGGCCACACACACCGGGACTTTCTGGGACACCCCCATGAGACCATGCAATAGCCCCCCATGACTTTTCAGCTACCAACTTACCGGATACAGATGCCTACCCTGACCATTACTGTGCCATCTGTCTCACTGTAGCATGACTCTAACCCCCAAGACCAAATTCCTTATGTGACCAACCATGCCCTACACATCATACTGTGCACGGCCGTCCCTGCACAGAAAGGCCTTCCCTCACCCAAGACAGGATCCTTAACATGCACGCCATGCACAGCCCACTAACATGGTCTGCACAGCCCCAGCACAGTCTCTTCAATATGTCCCCGACAGCATGGTCTCAGCCCCAGGACAGTCTCTGCCTCTTCCTCGGACAGTCTTATAACTCTTGCTCAGGACAGTCTTTTGCTACTCCATCTGTATCTTGAGCACCCCCTAGTCCTGCCTCTGTCTTCCCCATTCCGTCCCATGTTCCACAATCCAATCCGCTCAGCCTTCCTCCATCTCCCCCTCCCATGTTCCATACCATCCCCCTCCATTCTTCCCTGTGTTTTCTCACTTCCCTCCGGTTTCACGACACATCCCCCAGTCATGTCTCTGTCTTCCCCTTCCTCCTGTGCTCCACAAACCCCCCAGTCATGCCTCTGTCTTCCCCCACCCTCCCATGAACCATAATTCCCCACCCGACAGTCCTGCCTTCTTCTCCTCGTGCCCCACTGGTATTGCCTCCCATTTTCAGCCTTGATGCAGTTTGTGATACAAGTACCCGAAATCTCACAGCAACGCTCTTAAAGGTAGGTGAAAGCAGCTTCCATGTACTTTAAAGTCATTGATGGCATGAAGCTTGCCAGGTGCACACCACTTATATATAGTTGGAAAACAAACCATTCTTATTATCTAATTTGGAGGGGGAACGTAATTCAGGCGAGGTGGTCTTTTAATGAGAATTCATGAGATGCAAATGAATGCAA
This sequence comes from Carcharodon carcharias, assembly GCF_017639515.1. Lineage (NCBI taxonomy): Eukaryota > Metazoa > Chordata > Chondrichthyes > Lamniformes > Lamnidae > Carcharodon > Carcharodon carcharias. The sequence goes on along the minus strand of NC_054477.1, from coordinate 131,690,567 downwards.
ATGTGGTTCCTGACATAGATCAGCGGGAAACTCAACACACCTTTAACCCACCATCAAAATCGGGAGAACAAAATTCCAAAGCTAATTTCCTCCGACAAGAACTGACTTTCTCCATCATGGCAATTTAGTGCCCCTGACTGCCAGGATTTCCGCTGCTGGTGAGAGCAGAAAATTCTGCCCAAAGTCTACAGCAGAGAAATAGGACCTTTGGTCTAAGTGCTTAATGTCAGAATTTATGCTCCACAAAAGCATCCTCCATCCCTTCTTTATTTAACACTATCAACTACTTTTTCCCCTCATACCCTTATCTAGCTTTCCCTTAAATGCATGTATTCTATTTGCTTCAATTACTCCCTGTGGCAGTGAGTTCCACTTCCACTACTCATTGGGATAAAGAAGCTTCTCATTAATTCCCTATCAGATTTTTGGTGATGTTATATGCATAGCCCCGAGTTTTGTTCCTTCCCACAATTTGAAACAGTGGGGAGAATTCTTCCTATGGTGGACTGGGCGGGAGCGGATGTGGAGCTGATCGCCACCCGTGATTGGCTGCACGCCGCAATTTTACGTGGGCAGGCCGATTAAGGCCCGCCCAGCGTAACGCGCGGCCAGTAGTGCTCAGCGCTACCTGTGTGGGCAAGGGGGGAGGAGGCAGAGTCAGGGCCTGCGCTTTTTCTCGCATGCACACAAAGAGCGCAGCAATCTCCCTGAGGCACGGAGCTGCCTCAGGGAGATTGAGTGGATTAGAAAACTTTTGAATAAATAAAGTAAAAATTTATTTAAACATGTCGCAGTGTAAAAATGTAAACATGACAGTGACACATGAGCTGGGACATGTTTGTGAAGTTTGGAAAATTTATTTATTTTATAAAAGCTTCAGGAAACCTCATACCACTCGTGGATGAGGTTTCCTGAAGAATGCGAAGGTAACATGGGCTCTTCGCCTGCCCGCCAACCTTAAGGTTGGACAGGCAGCATTCTTAACAAATTTAATTACTTCTTTAATGGCCTTAATAGGCTGTTGGCGGTTCAGCAGGCGCATAGCTGCCTCTGGCGCACGCCCGCCAAACAAAATATTGAGATGACGCACGATGACGCCGGGATGCATGCCTGATGTTATCGCGTGTCATTTTACATGTCGGCATGTTGGGCCTGCCCCCTCACGCCGACAGCAAAATTCTGCCAATTGTCTCTACGTACACGTTATCAAACTGCTTCATAATTTTAAAGACCAGTATTCTAAAGGAAAGAGCTCCATTCTGCTCAACCTTTCCTAATGAGTATATCTGGTATGATCTTTGTAAATCTCTTTTGTACCTTCTCCAGCACCTCAAATCCTTCTTATCATATGAAGAACAGAACTGTTGCATATAACCAAGACTCAACACAAATTTGACATAGATTCTCTGATTTTCAATTCGATCTTTCTAGAGATAAATCCCAGAGTTTGGTTTGTTCTTTTTTAATGGTCTTATTAACCTGTGTTGTTTTGTTTAGCGATTTATATAGTTGGCCCCAGGATTCCTTTTCTCCCCTACCTCATTTACACTCTTATTACCCAAGCAGCTTGTGGGCTTCTTATTTTTCCTACCAAAATGTAACACCTGACCTATTTCAATATTGAATTAATTTGCCAATTATATACCCATTCTGTAATTTTATTAACATCTTCTTTTATTGCAATCTTACTCCGTATTGACTATGGGTGAAATCTTGTGGAGGCCACAGATGTCTCGCCAGCTGGCTGGATAGCCAGCAAGAGATTCATGTTGCCCACTTTTAGGAAGGCCCACCAAATCACAAACCAATCAGGCAGTTGACAGACCAGCAGGGGGCATTTCCCAAGGTCAGGACCCCGAGACGGAAGTCCGGCCTGCCTAGAGCTGCCGGTCAATCAAAGGCTTCAGCGGGGAGGTAGTGGCTGCTGCCAGAATGACAACGACTGCAGGCCTAAGACTGAGGAGCGACATAGGCCACAGGTAAGTAATAGCAGGAGTGATTTCAGCGGGTGGGGGTTGCAGGGTAGGGGGATGTAAGGGGGCTGGCAATGTGGGCAGGGGGTTTTGGCTCTCACTGCCCCCCCCTTCCCAATGCCAGTTCCCTCAATCAGGCACTGAGTGCCTTTGAAGGAGAGACCAACCTCCACAGCCCCTGTCCCTTGAAACGGCAAGCAGCACAAGCATGGCAACAGGTCTAGCCACAGCTGGATTAATACCAGCGGCAGTGGAATAAGGCCCTTCAGGGGTCATTAATTGTTCACTTAAGGGCCTCAAATGGCAGCCCCATGTTTAATCAGGGAGGAGGCGGGAAAGCAGCTTGGTGCTCACTCTAACCAATTAAACTGATTAATCCTAATCGATTAAACACCTAACCCACCACCAAAACAGGCCATTAAGGAGGCAGAAGATTCCACCCTGTATTTCCCAATTTGCACCATCGGTAAATTTGGGAATTGTACTTCTGATTCTAGAGTCCAAATTCTTTATGGCAATGGTGAAAAACAGTGGTCCTAGTACAAAAACCTGTCGAACAGAATTTCTTCCCTTTGGCAGTCTGAGTAGCTACCCTTAAACTCTACTGTCTGTTTTCTGCTTTGGAGCCAGCTTGTTATTCTGCTACTGGCTGTAATATAAAGGGTTAACAAATGGGATATACTAATGTAATACGTAGATGGTGATGTATTACTGACATCAGTCGGTCATGTGTTAGACTTTCAAGAGAGAATTGGAACACCATGCCTGGGAGCAACAGGTCTACTCTTAACCTTTTTAGAATTAATACCAATAAAAACATGTTAAGCAGACAGCAGAGTATGTCTACAATCTGTCTAAGTCCCACGTCTAAAGCCCACGGTAGAAGAACACACCTCAGAAAATGATGGCAGCAGTGGAGACATCAATGTAAAAACATGTTGGTGTTATCCAAGAACCACAGAATGAAGAAACCTTTGAAAGCAACTTGTAAGAAGTCACAGAAAAAGGCCGCAAACTGGAGATGTAACGATGACCCAATCTGGTCAGCAGTCACTGCCCTTACCTCGCCTGTTTGCCTTGAGGCCCACAGAGGAGCCAGCTGTAGGAGTTACGGAAACTCAATTTTCTCCAGTACCGAGCAGCGTCAGTTCTTCACGAAAAGGAGCCAAGGCTTCAAGTTACTTACTTTCTTTATGCAGGGGTTCAGTAGCAGATGATGTTCTCCTAAGGCAGGGTGTGCGGAGTAAGATTGCAATAAAAGAAGATGTTAATAAAATTACAGAATAGGTATATAATTGGCAAATTAATTCAATATTGCAGACTTAGAGTCTATTCTTATAACCTTTGCTACCTGTTTTAATCCACCACGGAACCCCATTATCGAGCAGGCAGTTCAATACGTGGTGCAGCCTGAACTCTGAGAGCCGAATTGGGCTGTAATTCAGGGCAACTCCAAGGCTTCACATGACTCCGTAGATTGGGTGGACCCATAAGTATTGGCACCACCTATAACAAAACCAAACAAAAAGGCAGATATTCCAGGCCAGCAGCCATTTTGAGATGCTTGACTTGTGACATGAAAACCCAGTGAAGATGCCAAGACTGCCCAGCAGGGGGCATGGAAAGCTTCCACTGTGGCAAAACTGGACATTTCAAGCATTTTTGCAAATCCAGCAATTTTAATCAAAGCCGAAGACCAGAAAGTATTTATGAAACATATTCCTTTCAAGAAATAGCAAATCAAGAAAAAAACAAAATTACAGAGTTCATAGGGGAAGTAGATAGTCTTAATCCAGATTATTGGTCAGCTACAGTCCAAGTTCAAGGCTTCGATACTACTTTTAAAGTTAATATCAGAGCAGCTGTTAATATATTTGCAGATGACCTCGACTGGCTTCAGCCTATGGCCTTTCATCCATCAGACATCAAGTTACACGGTCCAGGTGGCACAGAGTTTCCAATCAAAGCAGGATTATTGCTCCTTTTAGCTCAAAGGGGTAACAGATCGTTGATTCTCTTTATATTCTTCACAATGAAAGTATATTCCTATTGAGTGGTGATGTTGGCATACTTATAGGAATCCTAGAAGAAGTAGATGGTGCTCATCATTTAAATGACTCACTGATTTTCATGCAACAATCTTCAACCTTATATTTAGAAGCAGTCTAAACTCAGCCTTCAGAAGCTGAGGAAGTTTAAACACTAAGCAATAAGTTCCTTCCTTTCACAGAGACACCATGCACTAGACCCAGGGCAGAGATTGAAATTATAATTCTCTTAGTTCTTCATGAAATAAGGCCAGAGATGGTGTATACAGAAGGCACTGCAGCAGAGAGAGACTATCCCCATGAAGACCTGCTGGACCTGAATTGGTCCTTCCCAAAGACTAATGAAGAAGAATCCCTTGCAGTACTGAGTAATCTCTTGGAGTTTGAGGTCCTAGAGAATGATTTGTCTTTCCCATTGATTGAACTAATGAACTATGTTGCCTTTTTAGAAGATTCAGCTGTATTTTTTGTGGCTGGGCAGCATTCAGATTTCAGTTCCACTAAATTTACCAATGTATTGCCTACCTTATGTTCTGTGTTGTCTATGAAGGGTCTCCCACAGAGGATTCCTTACCTGAGTCCAGGTCAGAGTCCATAGAGATCACACCGCTCAAGAGCTGTTAGTTTCCAAGGGTGAAATTCAATTGCCACCCATACTTCTGTCCCAGGTGAAAGTCTTCTTTCCTCCATAGTTGGAGGACAGCACAGAATCGTTAGCACTTCTGAAGCTGCAGAATCCTGTACAGCAATCATTATAGAGCTGATCTTCAGACAACATTTCTTAATGGAAACATTTGGCTTTATTTACAAGACAGCAGTAGCAACCACATGCGTTCAGCAAACTCCATAACTAAGAAGCACTCTCTCTCTCTCTGTAGAGGGTTCCCCATGCTGCTAACACATTGGTTTACACAGATCATGTGTTCTTACATCACAGGATTATTCTTAAAGCTAGTGTCCAACATTTCCCAAAACTATAATTACTACAGCAATCTTGTCCCAGAGTTGATTGTCTACAGGAAAATCATCTCATTGCAGAAGATGAGGCTGTCTTGTCTCCATGCCCTCAGCAATTTCTCCCATTGCCCATAGTAGAGCAACCTTGTAGAGAGAGATGTGTGGCTCTCTTACCACTGCCTACAGAAAATAGATGGTCCTCCCAAAATGTAATGGGAAATCATCTTTTCTTTTTTCCCTGACAGTCTTACAGGAAGTTGGTCATTTTCTTCCTTTGTTGTCTAAATTCTTTGAAATCTCAGATCTTCAATGCCTTTTCAGTCTTTAACACAGCAGTCAATGATACAGCTGTGACAGTCTTCCCTGGAGCTGAAGATAATTCCTCTTCTGAAGCTTCTTCCCAGAGTCCTTCGAGGGAGCAACAAGCTCCTCAGAGTCTCCTGAGTGCTTCCTTCTAATCCCAGAGAGTCAAAAGGTCGGTTTTCTTCAGTCCTCTCCTTTGGATCAGTCTTTCATTGAAAAATATTTGTTATCCTTGCACATCAGTCATCCTGAAATCTAAACTCAGCTTCCCAAAAATGCTGACAGCAATGCTACTGAATTGTTGTCCTGTTCTGCAGATGATGATATCCTACCAGTTGCAGAAGAAAGTCCTCATGTCTCAAAGACATCTTCCCTAAGGACCAAGGATACTATGGGAGATTGAATACCCCAGGACTGTGACTTGGGAAGGGGAAGCGTAGGAATTGGAATTGGCTAGAATCCGTAGTTGTAAAAAGGAGGTTACAGAAATGTAATGTAAACAATTAAAAACATAGGATGGAATTTTCCCCTCTGGAAATTGAGGGCAGGAAAGTCGGCGTGATTTCTGCTGGGCAGCGGATCGGATGAGCTGCAATCTTCCACTTTTCAGGTCATTAATTATGCATCAGCAAGGAGCTTGGAGAATCTTGTGGTGGGGCAGGCAGGGATTCGTCCGCCCCGCCATTACTTCATGAGGAGAATTTTCTCCCTAATTAAGGCCCGCCCAGCGTGATGCGCACCTGGAAGTGCTGTGTGCTCCATGTCTGGGCAGGGGCAGGAGGCTGAGTCTGGGCCTGCGTTCTTCGCGCATGCTCACGGAAGAGTGCAGAAATCTCCCTGAGGCACAGAGCTGCCTCAGGGAGATTAGTGTGATTCTTTAAAAATTTTAATAAAGAAAAAAAAAATTTAAGACATGCTCCCTCACGTGACAGTGTCACATGAGCTGGACATTCAATGAATTTTCTTAAAAAATGTTATTAAACTTTAAAAATCCTCATGAAACCTCATCCTGCCCGTGGATGAGAAGATAAATGCAAAGGCCGCCTGGGCTCCTCGCCTGCCTGCCAACCTTAAGATCGGAGGGCAGCTCAGTTAATTATTTTAATTAGTTTTTAAATGGCCTTAATAGGTGTTTGACAGTTTGGCGGGCATGCAGCTGACTCCACGGCACACCCACCAAACTGAGGATCTGAATGACGGTCGGTCGTCACGCCCGACATCACCTTGCGCCATTTTATGTGTCGGCTAGCAGGGCTTTCCCCGCTCACCGACCCAAAGATTCTGGCCCATGGGTTCAAAGATCCTGGCGCCGTATTTAAAGGGCACCCGGTCTCACATTCACTCACAGCAGGCCAAGTGTTGTGTCTTTAAGGTAATCTATGGTTCTTAAAAGATCCAAATCCCCAGTTCCACTGTTCCTCCAGGCTGTACAGGAAAGACAGGAGGTCCTCCTTCCAAAGGATGGGAGCAGGAGGTCCTCACCCCTGACCACGTGGTCTGGGAGGAGGTCGCCAGAGAGGTCAGTGCCTGTGGGAAACAAAAAAAGTGGTGTGCAGGGACAGGATGAATGATCTGATGCACTCTGCCAGGTTAAGTGAAACTTCTATTCACTCCAAGCTCACACTCTCATAAGGCTGGAAATCTGAAATAAAAGCAGAAAATGCTTGAAAACCTCAGCAGGTCTGGCAGCATCTGTGAAGAGAGAAACAGGGTTAACGTTTCAAGTCCATATGACTCGTCTTCAGAGCTAAAGAGAAGTAGAAACGTGATGAATTTTATACTGTTTAAGAGCGGGGTGGAGCTAAATAGAAGGTCAGGGATAGGTGGGAGCTCAGGAGAGACTGACAAAGATGTCATGGACCCAAGACAAAGGGAGTGTTAATGGTAGTGTTAAAGGTTAAAGAAGGTGCAGATAGTGCCATAAAGGTAAGATGGCAGATTGTGTTAATAGCAGAACAAGACTCAGCGCTCGGTGAAAGCAAAACGTAGGCCAGGATTTTGCCATTGTTGGGTGGGCTCAGTGGGGGCAGGGGGAGCAGTCAGGAAGCCGACTGCGGCCCACAATCGCAGCTGACTGCGATTTCACATTGGCACGCAAGTCCACACAGGAAAAGCTCCCTGGGGCAAGAGATCTTAAAAATTAAAAATAAAGAACTTTAAAATATTACAAAGCGTGTCCCCTCATGTGACTCTGCCACATGAGCAGGATCATGTTATTAATGAAATGTTAACATTTTAATTTAATTTTTGATAACTGTTGAAAACCTCGTCCCACCCTTGGATGAGGTTTCCTAAAAAGTCCAAACACAAAGGCCGTAAGGTTGGACGGGCAGCAAAAATTGTAATTCAATTATTTATTTACAATTACTTACAATTTCAATTACATTAATGGTCTTAATAGGCCTGTTAATTGTCGGCAGGCATACTGCCGTCTCCTGCATGTGCCCGCTGACTGAAATATCACGCGTGTGGACAATGGTGTCCGGACGCTCGCCCAACATCACTTCGCGTCATTTTACGCTCGTTCGGGTTGAGCTAAAAATTCTGGCCATAGAAACAAGTGATAGTTGGCCCAGTGGAGTAGGGAGGGGATGTGGCAGGTTGGGGCTGGTTGTAGAAATTTTTTTTAAAAAGGTTTAAAAATATATGTATAAAAACAATTTTAAAAATAATTAAATAAAAATAGAAAAATTGTATTAAGAAAGTGGTAAAGTTGGAGGAGAGAGTTTATGGTCTGAAGTTGTTGAACTCAATGTTAATTCCAGAAGTCTGTGAAGTGCCTAATCAGAAGATGAGGTGCTGTTCCTCCAGTTTGCGTTGGTCTTCACTGGAACTTTGCAGCAGGCCAAGGACGGACGTGTGGACATGAGAGCAGGATGGTGTGTTGAAAATGTGAGTGATAGGATGGCCTAGGTCATTCTTGTGGACTGAGCAAAGGTGTTCCACACACCCAATCTGCATTTAGAGGAGACTGCATTGGGAGCAGCAAATACGGGAGACCAAATTGAAAGAGGTGCAAGTGAAGCGCTGCTTCACCTGAAAGGGTTTGGGCCCTTGGACAGTGAGTAGGGAGGAGTAAAGGGACAGGTGTTGCACCTTCTGTGATTGCATGAGAAGGTGCCTTGGGAAGGAGATGAGAAGTTGGGGGGTGATACGGGAGTGGACAAGAGTGTCCTGGAGGGAACGGTCCCTATGCAATGTTGACTGGAGCTGTGGGGGGGGGGGTGGGGGGGGGGCGGGGGTGGTGTTGGTGTTGGTGGTGGGGGTGGTGGGGAGGGGAAGATGTGTTTGGTGGTGGCATCATGCTGGAGTTGGCAGATATGGCGGAAGATGTTCCTTTGAATGCGGACGCTGGTGGGATTAAAAGTGAGTACAAGAGGAACCCTATCAACGTTCTGGGAGGAAGGCAAAGACATGAGGGCATAAGTGCGGAAGATGGGTCGGGCATGGTTGAGGGCCCTGTCAACCCTAGTGGGAGTGAACCTCGGTTTAGGAAAAAGGAAGACAAGTCAGAAGTGCTGTTTTAGAAAGTAGCATCATCAGAACAGGTGCAACGGAGGCACAGGAACTGGGATAATGGGATGGAGTCCTTACAAGAAGCAGATGTGAGGAGCTGTAGTCAAGGTAGCTGTGGGAGTCGGTGGGCCCGTAATGAATATTGGTAGACAGTCTATCACCAGAATTGGAAAGAGAAGTCACACAAGGCCATCTGTCACTTGTTTCAATGTTGTGCTTTCACAGAGCACTGACTCTTGTTCTGCTATTAACACATCTTGCTATCTTACCTTTATGCCACTATTAGCACCTTCTTTAGTCTTTAACACTACCATTAATACTCCATTTGTCTTGTGTCCATGATGGCTTTGTCAATCTCTCCTGAGCTCCCATCTATCATTGACCTTTTTTCCTCCACCTGCTCCACCCACTCTTAAACAGTGTAAAATCCATCATATCACTTCTCTTTGGCCCTGATGAAGCGTCATAGAAACTTGAAACATTAGCTCTGTTTCTCTCTTCACAGATGCTGCCAGACCTGCTGAGTCTTTCCATCATTTTCTGTTTTTATTCCTCTCATAAGGGTATCAGGTATTCCTAGTGTTAGAGTCCACAGAGATGTCACACACAACCAGTAAATGGGAAATCAGCATTGAATGTCAACCAATCATTTTAAGCTCACCATGTAAGATCCTGCACAAACAGCATTTTAATCCCTTACTGAGGGCTCAGCAGACACAACAGGCATGCATGCTTCTGAACTGCTCTTTCATCCATAGTACTCAGAGTCAATCCATCTGCCTTTATGCAGGACAAAAGGGAGAATGCAAAGACTGGAGGAGGGACCCCAGAGTTAATGACACTCTCTTCTCTCTACTCCAGCAAGAAAAAGCAAAGGACATCCTCCAGCAAGCGGCTCAGCCCCAGTCCCCAGAACAGCTCAGATGAGGATGCAGAACAACTGTCTGAAGACCTGTCACTGCATTCACCTGCACTCTCCAGCAACGCAGATACAAGCACTTCAGTGGGACCTAGTTCTAGAGGAAGCTCATATTCACAATCTGGTGGTCAACTCACAGACACAGGTCCACAGCAAGCAGAGGCAGTGCTAGCCTTTTGGAGGACAGCTGGAGACCAGCCCCTCCTGAGTTGGAGCCTGATGACAACCCTCTGGAATCGGCCCTGAGAGAAATATTGAAGATGCAGAGACAGGCAGGAGAATATCAGGCAGAGTTGCCAGAGGCCATCACCAGGCAGGAATGAAGAATGAAGGAGTCTGTCCATGTTCTGTCTGATGTCGTGGCTCCAGCATGCGAGCACATAGAAGTCGCCATACGAAGCTTGGTGGCTGCCTTGGAGATCCAGGCTCAGCAGTTTCTGCCGGATGTGCACTCAAACCTGCATACCAACACCCTAGCCATGGGTGCGTTCCAGCACTGGCTAGGTGAGAGTGGGACGGAGCACCTCGTCCTCCCTCGAGGTGCTCCTTCTCCTTAAGGAATCAGGGAGGGGCAATCAGACATCCAAAGCGAGGAGGTGCATCAGCAAGATACCCCGCGGGCATCCACTCCAAGAGTGTCCTGCCACTCCAAATCCCCTCTGCCTGTGACACTTCAACTCCAGCAGGTCAGGTTGAGGAGGTTGCACCTGCTCCTGAGCAGGAGACCCTTAGCAGGCCAGGACCCTCCAGGCCTTGGGCCACCAAATGACACCCACCAAAGTCATCTCAGACAATAGGGCATAGCAGTCAGCAGGCTGTCTCCACCTCTGCTGCAGATGTTGGGGCTGCACTTAGACATAGTGGTATGGTAAGAAAAATTAACAAGTTTTGAATGCACAATACTGGCATGGGTATTCATGCAATGTATATAATCTTCACTATTGTAAATATGTTTTGTATTTATCATTCTTCAAGTCTGAGGTATTCAATGGCTAATCAATCTGATGCAAGTTCCCGTGTTCATTCAAGGGTCAAAAATCTACTCCCCTCCACTCCTCCCTAAGTGAGTTCGGAAATGAATCATCAGTTACATTAAGTCTCACTCAATCACAACACAGTAATTAGTCTTTATTTCCCGAGCTCCTACCTATCCTTGACCTTCTATTTTTCTCCACCTGCTCGACCCACTTTTAAACAGTGTAAAATCCATCAAATTTCTACTTCTCTTTAGCTTTGAAGAAGCGTCATACAGACTTGAAACATTAGCTCTGTTTCTCTCTTCACAGATGCTGCCAGACCTGCTGAGTTTTTCCAGCATTTTCTGTTCATAATACTCTCATAAGGGTATCAGGTAGTCCAAGGGTTAGAGTCCACAGGGATGTTGCACACAGCCAGTAGATAGGACATCAGCACTGAATGTCAACCAGCCATTTTAAGCTCACCATCTCATGTATTATGCTGCACAAACAGCACCTTAATCCCTTACTGGGGAGGGGTCAGCAGACACAACAGACATGCATGCTTATGAACTGCTCTTTTATCCATAGTGCTCACAGTCAATCCATCTGTCTTCATTCAGGACAAGATCTCCCACAACAAATCTGTGACATTACCAAAGGCACTTCATATGTGACAATGATGATTGGACAATAGACCCGTGGACTTTGGATCTCTGAGAGACATTAATTGTCCTCAGTTGAACTGTTCATCAAGGTTAATAATTATCATGATGCCGTTGCAATGATATCTGTAGTTGGTGGGTGGCACAAGTATTTGTTGTTACAACATTAGAATCATTTCTCCAAGGGAACTTGGCAATGGTTTGTTTTTTTATGACTGAGTTTTTGAGAAATATAGTATTCATTGTTGAGCATTATAGGCTTTCATGCCTCCCTGCAGCTTGTTATCGTCTCTGTGTTTATGGCTGAACATTATTAATTTCTTAGTTCCCACTCTCCCCAAGCATGACGCTGAACAAGAGAAATTGTTTTGACTTGGTGACATTAAAGTAGTCTGCTAGAGGGGAATGAGTGTGTGATGTCAGTGGTGTGTGGTCATCCTGGTGAAGACATCTACTTACCTGTGAGGATTTTACTTTGCCCCTGAACGGTTGACTAGTGGTGCTTTACAGGATCCTTCTGTAAAGGCACAGGAACTAACTGGACTTGAAATTCATTGCATGACTGTGCACTCATTGACTTGGGGAAAAAGAAAGGATTGGCCTTTCTGAACTGGACAATGTCAAGGACTGTAATGCTATGAAAGCGATGCTCTGGCACATCTCCTGAGACCTCAGCAGGATCTATAAAAGGAATAAGTTGTCATTGACTACTGTGTCAAAACTGACTGTGGCACCTTTCTCCCAAATGCGAGGGAATGCAGAACATATAGTTGACAGACTTCCGATGAATGCAGAGTCATGACTGTTTGAAGTAATAAAAGCATTGTCCTGCTAAGCCACTCTGTGTTAGGACAATGCAAACATAACTCGCAGCTTTGGGTGCATGATGTAGAATAACAGGTCACTGTATCCTAATGTCTGAAGGCTAACTGGGGCTCAGTAGCAAGCTGAGGCCTCTGCATTACTGATCCATGAGAGCTGGCGATTGGAGAGATGGTGCTCTCTGGATGTTGCTCCCTCTTGAGATGGTCAAGCACTAAACATTGAAGAATGTTTTTCCTGTTAGCGCCAACTTGCTAAGCTGCTGTCACACTGGCATGAGTGCAAACATGTGTACAATGGCATTTCAGTTACTTGAAAGCCGCCATGCCCACTGACTTGTTGATGCCACATTTGAAAGGACTGCACTACATGCAGTTACTTAAGGTGTGCTAATTGAGTGTTAACCATATCCACAGTAGCCACATGTTCCGAAGGCTACTGTGCCTCCCAAAAATGACCGCAGTGTTAAGGTTGACGGTATCTTATGCTCCCTCCGTGATCATTATGATATTGATGACCTTTCCTGCTATGTTAAAGCTGAGAATTAAGGTTTTGTTGTGACCTTGTTGGCTGCGGGCATAATAGCAGACAATATGGTGGGAAGGCCAAAATTTGGTTTCATGTTGTCGTGAAAACAGTTAGCAATCGTCCGTTTTGCCCATCAATGGCAGGCCGCCTTTCCCGGCATCCAACTTCAGGAGCCTAATTTCAATATATTTGCATCCCATCATCTTGGATGCTCACCAGAATCATCCCCCCATGCTAGATCATCTGGGTACATCGGCATGATTGCATACCACTGTGTTTCACAACTGAACATGCGCGACGTGCACCTGACGAACTGCACTTCACGCGGGATTTAAGGTTTGTTTGCCTACCTAGCTTTGGGCAGCACTCCCAGTCATCAGAGGTAGGATTCACAGGCAGTACCACATCACTTTTAGGGGGGCTCACCAGCAGGTCTCTACTTACCAGACAAACTGTAAGGCAGGGGTGGTTTTTCAATGGCTGCAGGGTTAGGGCTTGCTTGGGGAAGGAGGAGAAGTAGCCTCAGGCAAGGGAAGAGGTTGTAGTGCTAGGCAGTACTGGGGAAGTGTGGGGGGTGGGGGGGGTGTGGTGGGTGTTGCTGGTATACCAGGGGGTGTATGGGGACAAATGTTGATCCATGGAAGTGGCCTCAAGAGGGTGAGTGCTGAGGAGACAGTCTCCAGAGGAGATAAGGCCAAATGGAGATGTGAGGGTGTGTGCGTGCGAGAGAGTGAGTGGCGATGTCCCTTGAGCTGGAAGTGAGTGAGATTCCAATTACTGCATGATGGGCTTGTGAGTGTCAAAGTTCAGAGTGATGAGATGGTTGCCTTATCTTGGCGGCATGGATGAGATCATTCATCCTCTTTCCGCACTTGATGGCCAACCTCTTCCACACAGTGTTGGCACCGACCATCGTTGCCATCGCCTCCCAAGCAGGGGTGGTGACGCTGATGAACATTCCGCGGTCAAAGCAGGGGTAGAGAACATCATGGCAGCCCTCCATGGCACTCAAAAGGTGTTCCAGGGATATGTCACTGAGTTGGGGGGATTCAGTTTTCTTGTCTTTTTGGGCCATGTCTTCTGTGCAGCAGCCTGGGCTGCAAGCATTGAGAGCTGTGCACGCGGCTGCAGTTCAAATATGGTGCCCACTGCGAGGACACGGCACGGTGATGGTGTATCAGGCAAATCAGAAGAATCCCACCAGCGGAATGGCGTGTTTCCTGTGACTGCATAAATAATAAGATGGGAAGGGGGAGATACGGCATGAAATCCCACCTTTGCAGCCGGTGGGTAAAACATTGTTTTACATGCCCACTACTACACTTAGTGCAATTCAGGAATGAATCTGGCCTACATCTATTCTGACAGGCCTCTGTAAGGATCAGATGCCAATTAAGACCAAGTGCACTGCAGTGCCTAGACATAATGGATTATTGCCTGACTGTGCATAATCAGTGAAGGAGCCAAGCTCGTTCCCTCAAGCCCAACACTCAGCATGAAACTTATAGGGTGCCATTTAATCAGCCCAAAATTGTTTTGCTGAACTCCTTCCGCACATCCTAAGACGTCTCCCTGATGATTTTTTTATATCTTGTTTTTCAAACTGCATTGTTCTTGGGTGAATATGAAAATGGTGCCATTGACCTTTGTGAGTGAGACCAGCTTCCAACCGCCAAAATCACCCACCAAATTCCTCCCAGCCTCCTCTATATTCACCATCTCATAATTCCCATTATCCAACCTCTCCCTGTTAACTTTGACCCCATCATTGTTCGTGTGGATATTCGCGTTCTCCCCGCTGAATCCTTTAATGTTGATGTCCCCATGTCATTTGTCAACCTGACGCCATCCCTTCTCGAGACCACATGGACCCTTACTGTTCAGGAGCACCCCCCGTCCCCGTATCATGAGACAATCCAATACTGCCCCATGATTTATCAGCTACCAACATACAGGATCCAGTTGCCTCCCTTGAACATTAATGTACCCTCTGCCTCCCAAAACCATGGCTCGAACCCCCAGGACCAAATACCTTAAATAACTGACCATGCCCTGTACACGATAATATACACAACTGTCACTGCCCAAAGAGGTCTTCTCTGCCCAAGACCAGGACCAAGGCATGCATTCCATGAACAGCCCTCTAACATGGACCATAAAGCCCCGGAACACTCTCTTCAATATGCTCCAACAGCATGGTCTCAGCCACAGGACAGACCCTTCAATATGCCCCCGACAGCATGACCTCAGCCCCAGGACAGTCTCTTCAATATGCCCCCAACAGCATAGCAACAACCTCAGGACAGTTTCTTCAATATGCCCCTGACAGCATGGCCTCAGCCCCAGGACAGTCATTGACTTGTCCCTGGACAGTCTTATAACTCTTGCCTTCGGACAGCCTTTCACTACTCCACTCTGTTCCTTGACAATCCCCTGATCCTGCCTCTGTCTCCCCTTCCCCTCTCGTTTCCATACTCCCTCAAACCTGCTTCAATCCCCACCCTCAACACTCATGCAGCTTGCCCCTATTATTCCTCCCTCTATCTCCCTCCTCCCCCTCATGTTTCGTCCCTACCAGTCCTGCCTCTGTCTCCACCCTCCACTTTCATGTGCCCCTCCTGCTGTTGGTCCTGCCTCCATCTCACCCCTCACTGCTGATCTTGCTTCCCATGCCCAGCCTTGGTGCAGGTTGTGCTACAGGCACCCAATGTTTCACAGCTACAGCTTTAAAGGAAGGTGAAGGCAACATCTGCTGACCTCCAAGAGCGGCTCATCAGGTATCGTTACTTACATACAGCCGTAAAATAGACTGTGGTGAAGTGACGTACCCTTTACAATTAAAAGAATGTAAAGTGTACTGATCATATGAGAGCACTGACAAATCAATGTGAAGTGTGGGCAACTGGGTAAGTCTAGTTCTGGAGGATTCTGAGTGAGCATGTATGGTCTGGTGCTCTGCCTTATGTCTCAATAAACCATCACTGTTTATTCTTATATCAGTCTCTCCCCATTATTGATTGCAAGCAGCAATTGATGGGAACATAGAAAGGCGTGCAATTAGAGTTCAGTTGATCAACGAACCCATTTACCCAAGACATAAAACAAGCCATCCTAATTATCCACTGGCAGAGTACTTAGTTTGGTGGGGGAACACAAGTCTGACAAGTTGGTCTTTTAATGAACACTCATGAGATGCAAATGAATGCAAATGTGGTTGCCAACATAGCTCACCCAGAATCTCAACCTGCCTTTAACCTGCCATCAAAGTTGGGAAAACAATTTGCAAACTAATTTTCTCCCAGTGGGAAACTGACTTTTACAACCACACCAAATTTAGTGCCTCTGTCCCCCACAATTCCCGCCGCTGACGGGAGCAGAAAATTCTGCCCATAGTTTCATGTTGTTGTTAAAAAGTAGGGTAGCATACTTGGGGAGAGATGTAGCATAAAGGGTTAACAGATGGGATTATGCTAATGTATGACATAGGTGATGATGTACTATTGACATCAGTCATGTAGTCGACCACGTGAAAGACTCCCTCCCTTGAGCGAGAGGTTAGAATCATGCTTAAGAGGCAATGTCCCTACTCTATACCCTGTTTAGAAGTTGTACCAATAAGCAATGTTAACCAGAGTATGTCTACAGTCTGTTTATGAACCAAGTCCATTTGTTGAATCCAAGGTAGAAGAACACAGCTCAGAACACTTGCCACCTGGCCCATGTGCTCTGACAGTAGTCATGAGGCCATTATGCATACCTTATTAAAGTCTTTCTTGAAAATCCAAATCTATTGCATCTACTACATTACTTTGTCTATTCTTTCTGTTACTTCTTCAAATAATTCAATAAGGTTGGTCAAGCAAGAACTCCTAAACACTCACTTCAAGTGAAGCAGCATTTCACCTGTACTTCCCTCAACTTAGTCTACTGCATTCGTTGCTCCCAATGCGGTTTCCTCTACATTGGAGAGACCAAACGCAGACTGGGCGACCGCTTTGCAAAACACCTTCGTTCTGTCCGCAAGCATTACCCAGACCTCCCGGTCGCTTGCCATTTCAACACTCTCATGCCCACATGTCCATCCTTGGCTTGCTGCATTGTTCCAGTGATGCTCAACCCAAACTGGAGGAACAGCACCTCATCTTCCGACTCGGCACTTTACAGCCTTTCGGACTGAATATTGAGTTCAACAATTTCAGATCATGAACTCTCTCCTCCATCCCCAACCCCTTTCTGATTTTACCCCCTCCTTTTTGTTTTTTCCAATAATTTATATGGATTTTTCTTTTCCCACCTCATTTCCATTATTTTTAAATGTATTTCCATCCATTGTTTTATCTCTACCTTTTAGCCTTTTTCAATTACTTCACCCCACCCCACCCCCACTAGGGCTATCTGTACCTTGCTTGTCCTGCTTTCTACCCTTAATTAGCACATTCCTTAGATAATATCACCACTTTCAACACCTCTTTGTCCTTTTGTCTGTGACATATTTTGGTTATCTCCACCCATCACTGGCTCCAGCTCTCTTGTCCCAACCACCCCCCCCACCCCACCCCCCACCTTAAACCAGCTTATATTTCACCCCTTTTATATTTTTCGTTAGTTCTGTTGAAGAATCATGCAGACTCGAAACATTAACTGTGCTCCCTTCCACAGATGCTGCCAGACCTGTTAAGTTTTTCCAGGTATTTTTGTTTCTGTTTTCAATTTCCAGCATCCGCAGTTTTTTGCTTTTACTCCTCTTTTGAAATCTTCCTGATTCTTTTTTTAATATTTCAATTTGCAGATGCTTATCTATTGCATCTTTCAGTAAAGATTCCATTATTTTTCCTACCATTGATATAAACCTATCTAATCTAGCATCTGTGGAAAGAGCATTTCAGGTTAATGACCTTTCATATACTACTGCCTGAACTGCTGAATATTTCCAGAATTTTCCGTTTTTATTTCAGATTTCTAGCATCTGCAGTACTTAGCTTTTGTATAGTACCTGGGCATGTTCCACCTCACATTTTAAATATAGGTATCATATTATCAGTCTGCCAGTGCTTTGACACTACAGCTTTTTCCAACAAATTATTGAATATGTATGATAGTGCTTTTGCTATTTTCCCTAGCTTCTTTCATAAGTGCAACCTATTTGGACTAGAGGTTTCATCCTGTCTTAAGTTTGGCTAGTTCATGAATTATCTCCTCCCCACCTTTTTAATTTAAATGTCTTTACACTTTTATTGATCTCTTCTTCTAATTTCATGTCCAGTTTGTTAGTCTCAGTAAGGCAAAGTAATTGTTCAATATTTATGCCTTTTGCTGTCATTACTTGCAAGGTTTTCTTTTAGTAACCATGCCCCTATCCTGATTTTTCTTTTGTTTGTTTGTTGCTTGTAGAATAGTTCACAATTTCTTTTCACATTTCTTCATAATTGAATTTTGTAGTTCCTGTTTACCTTCCTAATTGTTTTATGATTCATTTCCTTCCCACTTTAGATTCCCTTTTGTTATCTTCCGCTTTGTTGTCTATGTACTTAATGTATGTCCTTTCATTAGTCAGGCTGCTGTAGACTGAGTTTAGTCATGGGACTGCTACATCATATCCTGTCTCAGTAGTAGCGATTGACAGCAGTTTAAGATATGCCCCATTAAAGGTACATGTACAGCATATCACAACAGCCTTTACAGAGCCTCTTTGAAGGGCCTTCTAGTGCCCTATGGTTTAAGGACCTCTCTTCTCCTGTCCACTTCCTGCCCCAAGGTGTCCAGTGCTGACTAAGAGAACCCTGGATTACACTCGTTTCCATGATGTGTCATTCTTGTGTCTTTTTCAGGACAAATTCACTTTTAGAATGTCTTACAACCCCTGCTCCAGGCCAAATGTGCCTCCCGTTTAAGAGGTGCAAGTTGGCTTTAAATAGTACAAGCTAGCTTGGAATCATGCTCGCCCATTACAATTTTATGCCCTGCTTATGCATGTAGCCCCTCAACAATGAACATAGTGCTTGCTGCATCAGTAGAAATAGATTAATCCTTGCACCCATTTCCTGGGACTATCTAATTTTGCTCCTCAAATTTCTTTGTTAATAGGACACAGAACTCAACTAACGTCTCCAGGAATGTTCACCCAAAGTGCAAGAGGACGTTTCCACATATGACAAGTGATATTTTCCACTAAAACTTTGTGAATGTTGTTTATTCTCTATTGTGTTCAAAGTGCTTTGTCGGCTGAATCACTTTAATTTTTTATGTGCCCGAGAGAGAACACAATAAAAGCATGAAAATGTTTACTTTAAAGGAGGGAAATCTTGGGAGGACTGCACCATTATTGAAGTAAAATGCCCTAAATTGATACTTAATTTAATCCTAAAGGACCCTTTACCAACAAATAATTTTGCACAGATATTTGATGATGGAAGGAAGATGCAAGTAAGTTTAATGTCTTCTTAAGCTTCATGTCTGCATTAAGCACAATTGAGCAATTTGCTTATTCATTACCTGTAGGTATTCAGTTTCCTTCTCTGTTAATCTTTGAAGGATATAATAATTCATCTTTTTTCTCGTAGTATTTAAATAATGGAAGCTTGGATGGAACTTTAAAACTGTATATTACTTATCATTGGATCTAGAATTGAAAGAAAAACTTGGATTATGGAGGAGGCTGTAGCCTGGTCATACAATCTAGTTTGTGTAATAATCGCCAGTGAATGTAAATTTTCATATCATACCATAGTTGTGATTTCTGGCTTGGAACATAAAAATAGGAGTACACCCATTTAGACAATCAAGCCTGTTCTGCATTTAAATAGATTATAGCTTATATCTGGCTTAATTTAATTAGCTGCCTTTGATCTACGTTCCTTTCTACCCTTTCCTAATAAAACTTGACAAGCTCAATCTTGAAAATTTCAATTGACCGAGCACCCACAGCTTTTTTTGGGATGTATTTCCACATTTTCATTGCTCTTTGTGTGAAAAAGGCATTTCCAGATTTCACTCCTGAAGGTCCTAGCTCTAATTATAATATTTGCACACAATGGATTTTCTCATCAGGGAAAATACTATCTCCATGGAACAGATTTTTCTTTCCCAAAGGAAGCAGGAATTGGGTTGGGAAACCTGAAATTATGATTTTTTTTTTGACTACTAAAGCATGTTTCCTCTGCTGTCCTATTTGCTATTTTCGTCTGGTCTTTCTGCAGATCGGGAAGTCCTTTGCTGCAAAATGGACATACATCATTTCTGAAGTTGAGGTCACTATTTTGAGGACCATAGGAAATTTGTATTTCCTTCTCCATGCTATGTCCATGTGCTGGCACAGGTTTTGGAAGCCCAAAAATGGTGCACCTCCTTGGAGAGCACATGGCCACTGAGAGTTGGGAACATTGTGACATTTAACTGTTAAATGTTTTAACACTTCAGATGTCACTATATGATGCTGTACTGTAATGTAGATGTGTTTTCAATGCAGTGACTGATCATATGACTCTGTCCTGCAAAGGTAAGTTAACCATTACATTGACCAGTATTGTGCAAGTGTTGACATGCATTACAGTAATTTTCCATTGTCCAAAATTCCATAATGAATTGTAGAAAATGTATTGGCAACCTCTCTGTCATGTTGTGGACAGAGATTTAAATGTGCAGATATATTTTACTTTGGAAAAATTGCCTCGTTATCGAACATTTTAAGAAATCTAACCACAAGATACACACCATTGATTTACTGGCAATCTGCTTTGAAATGGAAAGTACACCATCCAATCTTTCAGTTTCAGGGATCTGGAGCTGAATGCTAATATTTTGATAACTGTGGCAATTATGAATACTTGGCTGAGTTCCAAGAGCTCAGGGAGTACTCAACTCTGTTGACACAAGCACTCAGGGGAGTGATTGAGAGTTTTAAGAGGTTGGATCTGCCTTTGATGTGGTTCCTGAGTACATGGTTATTTGTTTACACAACTTATTGGCCACTTAAGGAGGAATGACCATTTGAGGGATTAAACTTTATATCCATGGGACTACAGTTTTTTCTTTGCAGTCTCAGTGACAGATGTTTGAATGAATTTTTATTGAATCGTTACAATTTTATCCATTTTTCACCTGCACCCATTGTCATTGTATGGCTCCTGAGGATACTGGGTATAGAGGATACATGGGGGTTCATGGAGGTGGCATGGGGTGACATGAGTGATATGAGGGGGCATGGAGGGGGCATAGGGAGTATGGGGGCATGGAGTGAATGAGCAAGCATGGAGGGGGAATGGGGTTGGGTGAGGGTGAGGAATAGGGTTTTGGGGGCATAGGAATGATGTTGGGAGCTGGCTTCTTGTCCCTAAGAACCAAGATGAACCTTCTAACCAACCCACCCCCGCACTTACACTCCTCTGGCACTCCTCCTGCATTGCATTGTGGCTCACAAACTGCACATGGAACCTGCCCCTTGCTTGAAAAAACAAAGAAATCCAGGCAAAGTCAGTCATGAGTTGGGCGTTCATTTTGGAAGTCTCATGAGCTGACAGGAAGATCTGGGTCCATGTCTACTCTGTTGAATACTTTATTGCATAGATCAACCATGAACCATCTGAACTCAAGGTAATAAAGCCCAAGTTTATACAAACTGTCTCTATTGGTTAACTCTTTCGGCATCATTCCAATAAACTTATGCTACACCCTCTCTAAGGACAACATTTCCTTCTTGAAGCAGAAATGAATGAAATATTCCAGATAGAAATTGACCAAAGCTCTGTAGAACTGAAGCATAACTTTCTATCCTTTAAATTTCAACCATCTTGGGGATAGGCTAACTTTCCACTAATACAACATGGTGGCTGTGGTGGGATATGAAAGGTGGCATTTTAAACAATGAACCCAGAACAGGATCCCAAGGTATGAGAAACTAAAAGCAACTGAAGCCTGGCCAAAGATATGTGCTCCTAAGAAGAAATCTTGAAGAAACTTTGCTACCGACTTAGAAGTTGAGGAATCCACCAGAGTGAGTGGAAGTCCATTGCAAAACCCCAGAGTGATACAGAGTTAAAAAGGAAAAAACCTGGTCAAATCACAAGGGCAGGTGAGCACAACTACAAAAATTGCAAGACCCCTGAGTGACGGAGAGCAGAAAACTGCTCAGATCACAAATAGGCTGAGCAACAATACTTTATAGAATAGGTGGTAGTCCCAGGCAGTAAGTAGGTTGGAAGGCAGCTGCAAGTTTGAAAAAAGGCTTAAACAAAATGCTCAAGAAAAAAAAGACTGGCAGAGTAAGGAGAGAAACCTGTAGAGCACAGTAAAAAAAAGAAAGTGCCTGCAGAGTTTAAGAGAAAGGGCACCCTTTTCAGTCAGCTCCCTGACTTCTTATGCAGAGGTGAAAAGTGCTGCTGACTTGAAAGATTGCAACTTAAAAAAAAAATGCGCACACCAAAACTCCTGAAGTTCAAAGAAAGGACCTGCTGAGGTAAAAGAAAAATAAGAAAGAATCACCCAGAAAACAAATCACTGCAGTGGCTTACTTTTTGAAAAAGGAAGAGTTTTGAAAGTTTAGAAGCTTTAAAATAAATTGAAACCGCCAATCACCAGAGAGCACACCAACATCAGAAAAGCATGGAAAAACCAAACACAGAGAAATCGACAGCTGCAGACAGCCTGAAGTGAAAACACAGTGCTGCATCAACAGTCTTAAAGTAGCAATGACATTTAAAGCAGTAACTGCAAAAAAAAGCCAAGGACAGAAAGTTAGAAGAATCAGATGCATTTTGCAAAATGAAATGGCAAAATCAGGCCAAAGAATGGGAGTCTTGGGGAAGACATTTGTTAGTTTACAGGAGCATTAGATATGGAATCAGAAGAAGTACAAGTTGATCAGTTTCTTTTCTTCCTTGGTTCATTCGCTGGTGAAGTATTTCACAGCCAATGTGTTGGTCAATATTTAACAATATTTGGTGATATATTAAAAGGCTTTAACATATTAAAAGGAGAGCCAATGTCTTAGAAGAATGTCTAGCACATCCACAATAAAGTGCTGAGGGCATCAAGTGACCCCAGAGAGAGGGCAACTCCCAGTGAAGCACTGAGGGCAACAAGAGTCTCCCGAGTCAGGGCCACAAAAGATTCCAGAGATAGGTAGACAATATTCAAGTAAACCATAAGACAGTTGCTGACCATGTCAATGCAATGAAATGCATGAGCCAAAGAGCATAATGGAGAAGAAATAAATGGTTGAGAAGCAGCCGAAAGGCTTAAAAATAGAGCTTTTTGAAAATGAAGCTGTTCTACAGGAACAAAAACAAAAGTTACTTGAAAAACTCAGCAGGTCTGACGCATCTGTGAAGAGAAAGACAGAGTTAACATTTAGAGCCCATATGATTCTTCTTCCGTTCTGAAGAAGAGTCATACAGACTCAAAACATTAACTCTATTTCTCTCCACAGATGTGTCAGACATGCTGAGTTTTTCCAATGATTTTTGTTTTTGTTTCAGATTTCCAGCATCCACAGTATTTTGCTTTTATCTGTTCTACAGGAAAATGTTTGCATCAGAGCTGAACTGGAAGGTTTGAAGCGCATGATTCAAGCTGAGTACATATTTCTGAAAATGCACAATAAATTGAAGTCTTTAATGGACCAAGCTGTTCCAGATTTGAACAAACTAATTTCAGAGATGACACAAAGGTATCAGGAGGAATAATGATGCTCAATTCCAGGGTTGGCAAATCAAACCAGGAGTTAGAAAAACTCAACCAGATATATGGCCAGGCAAAACAATAGGCAGAAAAGGCAGGCAAATAAGTTGCAACACTGAAAGACTCCTTGAAGGATCAATATGTGGCCATGGAAAAACATGAGGAACTAAAAAATATGTTGAATACTCCTTCAGGAAAAGTTGCATTGAAAATATCAGTAGCAACAAAATGATATGCTGAAGCTCAGAATGAGATGGCAAGAAGTCAACAAGAAAAAAAACAGTTAAAGGAACAGTTGGTTTTCCTTCAAGATCAAATGCAAAAGAAGTGCATAACCATTTAGCAACATGAAGAAATGAAGACTGTCTTAAACAGCAGAATGGAAGAACAGCAGAGGAAACTGGAGGAGACTGTAGTGAATTGTAGTGAATGACTGTAGTGTACAGGAAAACTCAAGATGAAGCAAGCCAACTTCGCAAATAAAAGTAAAACATGTTGAAAGACCTATACAAGCTACAAGAATCCTTCAACTCAAAGTTTATTCTTGTGGAAAATTACAAAGAGGAGGTAAGTAAATTTAACGTCGCTCTGCACAAACTGAACAACCAGTTGGCAGAGAAACTCAGCAATATTCCATATTCCAGGCGGAAGCCGAAAACTACAAGGCATAGACTGAAGGGCCTGAAGAAGAAGAAGAGGCATTAAAGGAAAAGCCGTAGAACTTTTCAAGCAGTGAGCAGATAATGAAGCCATGAATTTCACAATTACAGAACTGAAACAAGTTCAGACATCACCAGGAACAGACCCGGCTAACGGTGAAACCAAATCGAAGGACAAGGACAAAGTTCTGTTGCAGACAGAGAAAGAAAAGACAGAAATAAGATTGGAAAATGTAAATCCAACACTGAAGTGCAAGGGACTAGAAGAAGATAAAGCACTGGATGTCTCAGATGCAATGAGAAGCATTGAGCTGAATGAAAAGATTCATCAGCTTGTAAAATTATTTGAAAATAAAACAGCGAACAAATGTTTGGCTGAGATTGTGAAACAGGTGGGAAACAAAGCTTCCATTTGTGAAATGTATACATCCAACAAGAACATGGCAGATACTACGGAAAAAGAAAAGTCAACTCCACCCTAGGAACGATTGGAGTGCACATTCCCTTCAGAAGGAACGGGACAAGCCCATAGTGTCTGAAAACAGTAGATGAGTTGTTAATAAAGAGAAATACAACTTGAAGGAGCACAAAAAGTGAATCAAATGGAGATAACCAAGTACCAGAAACAGTGTATCACAACCATCCCTCCAAATGTGACAGACTGAGATGTGAAAGAACTGTCAAGCATCAAGATCGTTTGAACTTATAAAGTCAGAGATGAGGCAGGGGAGAAGGGATAGAAAGTAAAGATTGTTTTGATATACTCCATTGGAAGGGAGGAAAGCTTTCTTTTGGAGAAGAAAGAGTGATGTTATATGGTGTTATGTATGCCTGCATACCATTGTAAAAGTGGTCAGCAGAGCAAGGGTTAACATGGGACTGGAGAATAGCACCATCCACAGTATGAGGCATAGAGTCACATGGTAATAGACTGAAAGAACAGTCTAGAAAGAACACTCTGGAAGCAGCCTGCATGGAGACAGCAGCGCCAGGTGTGACATTAGCTGGGATCTTTAAATAATTAAAGATTAACAATAAAGGGTTCATGCTTAGACATAGCAGAGACTTGGCCTAAATAGCCAAGTGGTTATGGTACTGGGCTTGTAACCCCAAGATCAAGAGTTCAAATCTCACCATGGCAAACTATGAAACAATGTAACTTCATCTGAATAGGAACAGATGGAAATGTGTTTGTACTCAAACGAGTTACAAAAGCTTAGACATAGAAGTCTCAAGATTTCATAATGAGACACTACAGTGATGGCACCATAACTCAGCATGGTGATCAGCTGTGATAACACAATGTGATAACACCCACCAAAGTGAAGTCCAGCATGGCCCTCACCACAGGTATGTGCACACAGCATAGACAGATTTGGGAGGCAAAATGGCACCCATATTGTTGAAATACAAGCACTAAACAACCAAATTTTGTGGCTTTGGTACCTGGAACAGTGGAATGAAAGTTTCTAAATGCGCCAATTTCTATTTGTCTGACACAAGCATGAGATCACAACAATTGATATCTAAGCAACAAATGATCAAGGAATGGAAGGCACAATTATCATAATTACTTTATTTCTTTTGTCCATTCTGTACACATGATCTCCAGTGTTCAGTCTTGTTAGTGCCTTTGTTTGAAGTCATCAATTAGTATTTCTTGCATGTTTCTTCCTTGTCTGTGAAATGGACCATGGATAACCACTTGGTTTTGATGTTTTCTAGAAACATTGGTATTAATGTTTGCTGGAAGCATTATCTGCAATTACCCATACTGACTACCCATAGTTCTGAGGGCTATTTATTGCTATTAATATGGATTTTTTGAACTCTTAACCAGGTTCTTTTTATCTATAACACATTTTTCCATCTTTCCATGACTTTATTGATACCTGAGGCTACTCATAAGGCCCAGAGCTGAAAGCTTTGGGCCAGTATCTGAAAATGCATGTCTTGGTGTTCTACAAAATGTAAATAATGGTCTGAATCTTCCAAGTAGTGGCAATGTGCGCTAAGATTCTCCCGACCTAACGCTGCTCCGTATTTCTTCCTGGATATTCTGATCCTGGCTGATCATGGCACAGCATCCCCTGGGAAACTCCACTGGAATGGCGTAGAGTTGGGGGAAAGACAGGGCCCTCTTTTACAGCACAAGCTGTCATATTCTGCATGGTAAGTTTAAAGGCCCAGTCTATGAGTGTGGGTTTGTGTGTGGATGGGTGAATGAGTAGTTGGATATTGGGGTGAGGTGGGTAGATGGGTGAGTGGGTAGGTGGGTAGGTGTATAAGATGGGTAGGTGGATGAGTTAGATAGGTGTGTGAGTGGGTGGGTAGGTGGGTAGTTAAGTGAGGTGGTGGGTGGGTGAGGTTGGTCAGTGGGTTGGTCGGTGAGTGGGTAGGTAAGTCAGTGAGTGAGTGGGTTGGTGGGTAAGTAGGTAAGTGGGTGAATTGTTAGTCAAGGGGTTAGTCCTGTGGTTGAGGGGTTAGTCGAGTCTGGTCAGGAAGTGGGGGAGTCTGGTGGGAAGTGGTTAGTCAGATCTGGTTGGGGGGAGGGTAGTCAGTCTGGTCTGGGGGGTATATTCTGGTTGGGAGGGAGTATCAGGTGGTCTGAAGGTAGTTTGGTCCGAACGAGGGGGCCGGGGGGAGGGGTGGTCGGGTGATTGGGGTGAGTAGTCAGGTTCACAGGGTAGTTGCTTGGCTAGGATTCAGTTGGGTCTATTTGGGTTTTAGTCAGGTCTGCAGTTCTTGTTGGGTCCTGTCAGACGGGTAGTCAGGTTGGGTTAGTGGGTAATCAGGTGGTCAGGGTGGTTGGAGGGATAGTCCAGTGGTCTGGGGGCTTATTGTGTGGTCAGGGGGAAGCAACTGGGGTGGCTGGTTGTGGAGTTGTCCAGTATTAGAACAGGTTTTAAAATGTCTAACATTTTCTGGGTAACTATCAAGGTTAGTACTGTCCGAAGTCTCCGACTTTAGTCGGAGTCATTTGCAGGGTCCCGAGGAGTACCAGAATTTCCCATTGGAAGTTTAAACTTAACGAACAATTCCCATGTAAGTCCATGTGACAGAACATTCACAGGTCCTGGCATACATCTTTGGTTGTACGTCTGGTCTCCAGTGACCCAGAAAAACTTTTTTACCCAGAGGGTAGTGACGGTCTGGAATGCACTGCCTGGGAGGCTGGTGGAGGCGGGTTGCCTGACATTGCCACCACCAAACATATCTTCCCTAGCGGCTTTCCACAGGGATCATTCCCTCCAGGACACCCTGGTCCACTCCTCCATCACCCCCTACACTTCAAACCCCTCCCGCTGCACCTTCCCATTCAACCGCAGAAGGTGCAACACCTGCCTGTTTACTTCACCCCCCTCATCACCGTCCAAGAGCACAAACACTCCTTTCAAGTAAAGCAGCATTTCACTTGCACCTCCCTCAATTTAGTTTACTGCATTCACTGCTCACAATGCGGTTTCCTCTACATTGGAGAGACCAAACGCAGACTGGGTGACCGCTTTGTGGAACACCTTTGGTCTGTCTGCAAGCATGACCCAGATCTCCCTGTCGCTTGCCATTTCAACACCCCAACCTGCTCTCATGCCCACATGTCTGTCCTTGGACTGCTACAATGTTCCAGTGAAACTCAATGCAAACTGGAGGAACAGCATCTCATCTTCCGACTAGGCACTTTACAGCCTTCCGGACTTAATATTGAGTTCAAAAATTTCAGATCATGAACTCTCTCCTCCATCCCCACCCCCTTTCCAATCCCCCTTTTTCCAATAATTTATAATTTTTAAAAAAATATATTTTTCTTTTCCCACCTATTTTTAAATTTATTTCGATCTATTGTTTCATCTCCACCTTCTAGCCCATTTCGATCCCTTCCCCCCACTCCACCCCCACTAGGGCCATCTGCTGGTCCTGCTTGCTACCCTTAATGTCCCCATTAGCATCTTCGGCAATGTCTTCTTTGCCTCTATCACTGGGCCCCTATCCAGCTCTACCTGTCCCACCCCCTCTACCAGCTTATATTTCACTTAATTTCTCTATTTCTTTAGTTTTGATGAAGGTCATACGGACTTAAGATGTCAACTGTATTCCTCTCCACAGATGCTGTCAGACTTGCTGAGTTTTTCCAGGTATTTTTGTTTTTGTTTCCTTTAAAAAGTACCTGGGTGAGCACTTGGCATGTCATAACATTCAAGGCTATGGGCCAAGTGCTGGTAAATGGGATTACGTAGGTAGGTCAGGTGTTTCTCATGTGTCTGTGCAAACTCGATGGGCCGAAGGGCCTCTTCTGCATTGTGTGATTGTGTGATTGTGTGATTCTGTGACTGGAAGATTTAGGCCAATATCTTGTGTAGCAGCATGTATTAACTGCGAAATGCAAAAGGTCTACAACCAAATTGTAAGCGTTGCCTTTTCAGTTGAATAATATTCTACAAATATCACTTCAGCAGAGAAGATGGTATCATAGATTCAACCCGATTTGCCCTTTACTCAGAATGCTAATCCCATAACACAAACTTGTTTACTTCAGCCAAGCTGCGATGTGGCCTTTTCAGCTTGCTATCTATGTTTCAAAATGCTTTGATATTCATCTTGTTCATGCATCATCTCAAATTACATTTATGTATGAATCACTATAGTCCCTCTGAAACAATCCAAAATTCATCAACTACTTACTTTTCATAGGCTAACAATTTCAATCTGCCAATCAGTTCAGTCTTTTCTGGGCAGTGCTCCATGCAATTATTAATTAAACTACACATTTCACCATTTAACAGCTATGCTTTTTTTCTCCAAAAATATGAGTGGTTTGTAAGCAGTTTAAATATGGGACGTTCTCCCAATTAATTGGTTCATGAATCATCCACAAGCTCATTTTATAACCAATTTGTGCACTGACTCCACCCAAAATATGTAATGTCTGGATTCTATCAGGAATTCATATCTATTTACTAGTTAATCATGGGCTGCATTTCATGTGCCCCCTCAGGGTGTGTTTTCGGCAGGGAGGCACATAAAATAGGATGGGTGCCCAGCTCACCATCTTCTTGCCCATCCACGAGCTCACCCCCATAATACAAAATCAGCAGCTGCCTGCCAATTTTAAATAAATAATCAAGAATCAATTGGGTCTGTTACCAAGCCAACCGACCCTGATAATACGCTGCACACGCCATAAAATGTTTGGCGTGGGCAGTCGGGTGGGAATGGGCAGCCCGATTTTAAAAGTTTTTTTTACAGGGCAGGAAGGAAGTGGGGTAATATCTTTGGAGGCTGCCTTTTGCGGAGCGGAAGGGCACCCTTCCCCCCCAAGACAGATCAACCCCCTTTCTTCCTACCCACCTGCTGCATTAAACACACCACCGCCACTATGCCCCCCCGCCCCACTCCCCAACCTGCCCAAATCCTCCCAGCCCATGAAATTGGACTCATCTGGCTCCGGGATCCACTGGACCGCCTTCTTCTTCCTGGCTGCAATCCCGGCAAAGCCCACTAATGC
Organism: Carcharodon carcharias; assembly: GCF_017639515.1. Classification (NCBI taxonomy): domain Eukaryota; kingdom Metazoa; phylum Chordata; class Chondrichthyes; order Lamniformes; family Lamnidae; genus Carcharodon; species Carcharodon carcharias. Next base: position 131,661,044 of record NC_054477.1, on the reverse strand, counting down.
ACTTTTGGCACTTACGGGATTTACGGAGCTGCCAGCCAATCAGACTGACCAGCAGCTCCCGAGGGTGGGATTTCTTCCTCAGTGAGGGGCAGAAGTCCCACACTGCTCCAATTTAACCTGCACACAGAGCATTATGGTTGTAGCACGGGCGGGCGTGAAGCGGGACGGCTCCACATGCTGACTTTGCTTGCGGGGGTCCAGCCATCCGCCTTACCCCCCTCTCCCCTCCCTTGCTGTCCCTCCCACCCCCTCCCCCGCTGATATTCTGCCCCATGTTTTTATTTTAAAGCTGATGTGTGGATCAGTGTTTGCAAGGAATGCTGGTCAAGAAATCACAAGCCCACAGCCCCTACTTTTTCCATTGATTCGTAAACTAAGGCTGCAGACCTGTAATTCCCTCACCAGTGTCCCCTGCAATGATCCTCGCATTTGATCAGGAAATGTTCAGATGGTTTGCCATGTTTCATGATCCAGGAAATACACCCTGTAGATTTGAGCAAGTTGTAATGCAGCTTTGTAAGCACGTTGTATAGTTTAAAATTCCAATTGTTCCATTTTACCTTGTTGCAATATGTGGGTTAATTACAGCATATGTGATGACAAAAATATATTTTGTCTGTATTAGATTATTGATTTGAATTCTTTATTACTAGTAACAGTACACACCGGATTAATGACAGTTTCCAGGTGGGTTGGTACTGCAAGTTAAAGAAATACATATTTCACTACAGCAGGTGCATCAGCATTTTAGTCCCTTGGAACAAAAATCTACTTTAATTTGCTGTTGTTGCTTGAATATTGCTTTGTGCCTATTTTCTAGTACATTGGATGCTTGTCTGAGCAAACTGCTAAGTTCCAACTAAAACAGACATTGCAACTGGGGGACAAACATCCCAATACAATTGACAAAGAGTGACTGACCATATAATTTAAGTTCAGGATATGTAGCTCTTTGTAAATTGTTTTCTTTAAATCATGTTCAAAGGGGTTCTTCTTTAAACAACAAGGGATCTATTCTGGTCTATTGTTGGTTGTACCATGTACAAACTGAGCAATCGTTTTCAGGGAACTATTTATATTGAAAGCCAACTCAGAAGAAGCTTCCTCATTACTATCTGTTGGTCATCAAAAACAAAGTTTGCAAATACAATTTTTCTGAAATACTGTTGATTTGTCTGTTCTGTTAAAAGAAGTTGTCGTTTTGTTACAGCCTGGGTCTCAGTCTGAAACCCAATACTGAAGACAGGAGGAATCATCTGGTGCCACATGCTACTAGGGGTTTCCCTTTTCAATTCTTCGAGTCCCACCATTATTTACCTGGATGTTGAACAGGTAAAGGCACATTCACAACATAACAGGATAAGGAATCTATTTACGTGATTGATTCGTAATGCTGAAACTTATTAGAATATTTAGCAAATAAACCCCAAAATCTAACAATATTAAAGAAGCACTATAAATAGTGCAAACATACAGGAAACAAATAAAATAAAAATCAAATCCAGAAAGAAAAACAAATTAGAACAGGATACTACCTTGAGTAAAGGATTTATCCTGACTTGTCTGTGTGGAAAGTTCACAAACCTCCCTTGACCAATGGGGAGAATATTTGCTTCCCAAAGAGATTAAACCAAACACATCTGTAACCATATATGCACATTATAATTTGGCTGAAGATCTGTGTGTTGTCCAAATAAATCAGTGAGGGAAAAAATAAAAATAAATCAAAATAGGAGAAAAAAATGAGAGTACAAACTAGAGTCCAACAACTGCATGTCTGGGAGGAAGATGAATACAGATGTCAAACACAATGCCAGCAAGGAAGCTTGAAGTGGGACCAAGGTCTGCTAGATTTTGAATCCCAGTGAGATAAGGAAGAAAAATTGTGCAAGGAATGTGTGGGGATTTCTGAGGCCCATCTTTGTTGCATTACTCTGCAACTTTGGGAGAATAAATTGTGGAGGTTCCTGGGAAACAATAGGAATTCTTTCCACTGACCCCAGTTAGCCCCAGTCTGACCTACACACGTTCAATGGAGGCAGGGGTTCCATTATGGATTCACTGAAGACTCCAAGAGAAGAAAAAGCAGTTATTATTTTTCTTCCTGAGAATTTAGAGCCGTTTCTTTCAATCTGATTCAGGTATCAGGTACCCCCTTGGGACATTAGACTGCCAGTCTTTTTTGTGCCACAACAGGCACCCACACTGGCCAAAATTTTCTGTTTGGCGGACGGAGCAGGTGCTGACGCGGGCAGCTGCAGACCTGATCGCCGCCTGCGATCGGGGCCGCGCCACCATGTTAGGCGGGTGAACCAATTAAGGCTGTGCAGCACATTACCAATTCCCGTGGAGAGCAGGAGTCTGAAGCTTGCGGTAGGTGTGTACATATAGCCAGGTCCAGTAGTGACCCAGCAGTCTGTTTAAAAAAAGGCCTGGCAGCCTCCTTTAGGCTGTTCGCCAAGGCCAGCTGCAGGTGGTACCGCAAGGGGTCTGCACAGCAGGCCAATGTTGAGGGAAGGCCAGAGAAGGAGAGCAGGCTGCAGGGTCTGGCCCAGGAGCAGGGCAGGCTGCAGGGTAGGCCAGCAGGGGGCCAATGTGCCCCTTGCTTTTCTGATGATTGCCTTGCTGCCCTGCTCGAGGAGGTGGCAGCATGGCGGGAGGTGTTGGTCCCCCAGGATGGGAGGAGGAGGCCCCCCCCCTTATGACGAAGCATGGTTGGGAGGAAGTGGCAGAGGTGGTGAGCTTCCGCGACGTGGTGCGGTGCACCTGGATCTAGTGCCGTAAGCGCTTCAATGACCTGTTGCACTCTAGAGGAGTGAGTACCATGTTGGTGTTGGGCATTTAACCCAGCAGGCAGCATTGGCCTTTACGGACCCCCCACCCCCACCCCCCCGCCCCCCACCCCTCCCCCACCCAAGTATTACTGTCGTGAATCATTTTGGGCATTTGTCGCACACTGGGTGGGCAAGCAGATAGTGCCCATGCTTACATCAGCCTGAGTGGTTCATGGGAAGCTGGATTCTCCCCGCACCATGTGTTGGTCTTAGTCGCACATGGCTAGTCTGGGAGCAACCTTCAGGAGGTGCAACTAGGCGCATACTCAGAACCCCAGCACATGTCCTATTCACGGTGAGGAGATTGTGGAAGGGTTGTGCCTCTTTTCCATGGGAGCTAAGACCATGTGTTTCTGAAAGTGATGGACGCAGAATGTGTCCAAGGTGACTACTGGGGGGTGTGGGGGTTTGGGAGCAGTCATACTACATTTTTGTGACCGATCAGCAGTAGCATGGAAAGGAGGCGCTGGAAGCCTGAGGTGGGCCACTGTGGTTGGGGTGCAGCGTGTGCATGCAGAGTGCATGTGCGATTATCCCCAATGAATAGTCTTCTCTGTTTTGCAGGAGAAAAATGCGCACAATGCTTATGAGCATTAGTGCACTGGAGGCAGCCAGACCCAGCTGGTGATATTGAGCCGTTTTGAGCAGGAGGCCCTGGAGCTTGAAAGGTGCCATGCACCCAGGTCCACAGGTGTCGGTGAGGCTAGGGTAGTGTGGCCAAGTATTTGAGGTCCACAGTCACATCCACTCTGTCTTTCCACCATCCAAAGCACTGATGATTGTTGGAATTGTTAAAGTAGCAACACTGCTCATAAAATCAGGCATGTGGGTCATAGACAAAGATCCCTCAGCCCTTCGAAGATCGCATGTCCAGCACCTTCCAAAGTCACCTTATCCCATTTCTGACCACTATCCCCATGCCTTGTATGCCAATGCATCGCAACTGCACATCCAAATACTTATTACATCTTAGGAGGGTTTCTGGCTCCACCACCCTTTCAGCCAGTGCATCCCACATTACTGTGTGCAAAAGTTCCTCATCACCTCACCTGTCAATCTCATGTCCCTTACCTTAAATAAATGCCACCAGGTTAGTCATCCCTCCGCCAAGGGGAAAAGTTGCTTTCTGTCCACCCGATCTGTGCCCCACATCATGTTATGAAGCTCAATAATGTCACCCCTCAATCTCCTGTGCTCCACATCAAATATCACCAGTGTATGCTATGTACCCTCATAACTCCCAACTCTCCAGACCAGCATGCATCCTGGTCAGCGACCTCTGCACTCTCTCCACTCCAATCATATCCCTCCCATGAAGTGCTGATCACAACTGAATGCAGAAGTATAGCTGTGGTCTCAGCAGCGTTTTCTAAACTTGCAACATGACCCCCCTGTTCCTACATTTATCTTCTTAAATGCCTTATGTACTTGTCCCGCTAGCTTAACGGGCCTGTCGACATGCCCAGCAAAGTTCCTCTAATCGTCCTTACTTTCCACAGACCTACCATTCCTCATGTATTCCCGTACCTTATTTGTCCTACCCAAGTGCATCACCTCGCACTTCTCCACATAACATTCTATTTGGCATTCCTGAGGCCATCTGACCAGCCCATCTGGATCCGCCTGTAATGCTTGGGCCTCTTCCTGACTATTTGCCATCCCACCAATGTTCGCCTTCTTAGGTTCTGGAAGGTTGAGCACATTATGAGCCTGGGGGAAAGGGATGAAGTGTGTCACTGTGTGGACATTAACTGATCCACTGTCCTTGTTGTTATTTTCAGCATCAACAGAGGCTGGTGACCAGGCTCCATTACAGATGCCCCCTCTCACACCTGAGGGCCCTGAACTGTCACCTGCATCACACCATTTCTGCGGTGCAGGCACCAGTGCAGATACTAGCACATCAGTGGGAATTGTAACATTGGCTAGTGTCCCGGGGCACAGTGGAGAGGGCACTTCACAATCGCTGGAGGAGATGGCAAAGACCAAGAGTGCCGATGGCGCCAGCAGCCGGAGGACTGCAGGGGACCAGGCACATGCTGAGTCAGGCCGTGATGATGTGCCTCTGGAGCCGTCCGCAACACAGCGGCTGCAGGAAATGCGGCCAGGTGTGCGGGAGCATCTGGGAGTGTTGCATGAGAGTATACTTCACTTGGTGTCCATGGTGGAGGAGTCCACATGGAGCATGAGTGACACCATGAGCCTCATGTCAGAGCATCATTTTTCCTCCATGAACAGGGGCTTCCAGGAGAAAAACCAGCTTCTTCTGGGGTTACGCTTGGACTTGCAAGCCCTCACGTCAGTGGCCATAGCCGGTCATGAGCAATGTGGGAGATGGTCCGAGCACTAAGTGTCCCTGCTCAGTGCCCATCCATCTAAGGTGAGCAGGGAGGTCCAAAGCGACCTCACGTTGGTGCAGCAGCTGCCTGTCGTCTCTGCGGGCTCCTCTCAGGGTGCTCCGGATGAAGAAAACAGCTCCTCCATCTCTCTGCCAGTGACCATTGCATCCATTGAGGCTGCGATGACTGGGGAGATGCCAGCTGTGGAACTGGCCACTCTCTCCCAGGCAGGGCCAGCATAGGCTCCATGAGCAAGTGGATGTCCACCACTCCCTCCATCATCGAGACCAACAGGATAGCACAGTCAGCAGGCTGTCTCAGAAGCCACTCTGAGCAATGGGGTGGCACCAAGAAATAGCACCCATAAACGTAAGCATAACGCACCTTAGGCACACCACGGGTTTCTCACTGGTGATTTTGTGTTGGCCCGAGATTAGGGAAGTTTTATTTTTTGCAGTTGTGAAAACGTTTTGGGTTCATTTTGTTGGACCATATAATGGATCGAAATAAAATCCATGGCTGAGGGTGGCTCCTTTGTGCTGCATTTGTATGTTTTACAAACATGTCATGAATGTTTGAATAGACATTGAGGTTTATGTCCAAAGCCCTTTGTTACAGCTGCTGAAGTGGCAGATTTAGCACTTAAGTGCCACATATGGAAGCACCAGACAAAGCTGGTCCTCCAGATCCATTTGTGTGGAGCTAGCTGAAGGTTCATTGGAGTAAAGTCTCCCGGGTGTCCCTGCCTCCTTGGTGTAGGGCAGGGTCAGCATTCAGCCCCTTATCATTCCCCTTTGCTTCCTCATCTTCCAAATCAGTACTGGACTCATCGTATGCCACTGCGTTCCCCCCTTTCCAGTGCAAGATTGTGCAGAGCGCAGCATGCTACCACTATCACTGAGACACGATCTGGAGGGTACTGGAGTGCGCCCCCGAACGGTCCGGGCATCTTGAGAAGACCAATGGCTCTCTCCCCCACACCTTGTGGAGGTGTGGCTCCTAACATAGTGCTGCTCAGCTTCTGTTCTTGGATGGCGGAGAGGCATCATGAGCCACCTTCTGAGGGGATAGCTCTTGTCACCCAGCAGCCATCCATCAAGCCGAGCCAGAGCACTGAACAGCCCCGGCACCTAGGGGTATCTGAGGATGAATGCGTCGTGGGAGCTGTCTGGGTACCTTGCACAGACTTCTAGAATCAGCATCCTGTGATCACACGCTATCTGCACTTCCATGGAGTGGAAGTCCTTCCTGTTGATGAAGGCACCGGGCTTACCTGCTGGCGCCTGGATGGCCACATGTGTACAGTCTATAGCACCCTGGACATGGGGGAAGCCTGCAATGGCTGCAAAGCCTTTGGCTCACTGTGCCTGACTTGCCTGGTCGCAGCTGAAGTGGATGAAGTCAATGCATGCCTGAACAGAGCGTCCGTGACCTGCTTGACACAAATGTGGACAGCTGATTGGGAGACACCACAAAGATCACCCACTGAGCCCTGGAAGGAGCCAGAGGCATAGAAGTTGAGGGCAACTGTGACCTTCAAAGGCACTGGCATGGGGTGTCCACCCACACAGTTTGGAAAGATCTCAAGGCCAATCATCTGACAGATATAGTTGACTGTCTCCCTTGACAGTCGGAGCCTCCTTCAGCACTGCACCTCAGTCATATTGAGGTAGCTGCTTCTCCGCCTGTATACGCTGGCAGCAGGATAGTGCCATATTCTGTGGCCCCTTCCACCTTGGACTACCTCTTGGCCCAGCGCCCCTTGTACCTGCGCCTGTGCTCCCAAAGTTGGCTCCCCGGAGGCTGATTGTGCACTCCTGGCCTCCTCCTTATTCTATCCCTCCCTTCCTTCTCAGAGGAGCAGCCTCCAATGGACATGTCAGAACCGATACCCAGGCTAAAGGGATGCCTCCAGAAAGATGCAGGCCCGATAAAGATTCCTGACTGAAGAGTGCTGAGCTGAAAGTTCAAAGTACACAGAAAGCTGCTGGAATTCATCCTGAACTGCTACAGATCACACAGGCAAGTTTAAAACACTTTCTGCAATAAATACTCAGACCAGATTGACAACCCCACTGAGGCCTCTTATACCACCCGTGAATGAGTTTTATTAAAAAGTCACTTACCTACTTGCCCGTTGCACCCATGCACCGAGCCGAACATCACACGGGCGCCTGAAAATCAGCAGCTATTGCCGAGTTAAGGGCCTTAACTAGCCCATTAATTAATGGCGGGCGCGCATTGGGACGCACACCCGATGTCTTCACGTGTCATTTTACGTGTTGACGTGCGGGGCCCGTCCCCTGCACGTCACCCAGAAAACCCTGCCCATTGGATATTCTAATGAACTCGGCCCCTGAGAGTTAGAATGTGGTGAATGGCAGGGCAAAGCAGTAAATGCATTGCTCTATTGCCCCTAAGAAAATAATTTGGGAAATTTTCAACCTTATATTTCAACAGGCATATACATAAGATGACAAAAAATGAACAAAATTTATCAAAAGCCCCGAAGGAAAAAAACAGTAAAAACTGGGAAATAAGAATACTAGTCAGAACTGTTTTTACCTTCTGGGATTCAACTTTACATAAATACACATATCTATATTAATAATACTGTCGGCAGAAAAGACAGTTCAAATTAAAGGCATCTGAGCCTAAATACCTAATTAGCATTCACAGAGCCACATATTCAAACACTGAGAAAATACGTACTGTGAAGAATGTTATATATTCCACAGAAGATGTTAATTATTAGTTACAGGCATATTTGCTTGATGCACTTTGAAGAAATGACTACATATATCACAAGAATCTGGGACAGTGAGGAAACTAAGCAGACAATGTGCTAAAGAGTAGAAAATCCACATTCTATACTGAATGACTGGATTCTAATCACATATTATGTACACTGCAAATCAGAATGCACAAAGGATCTAATGAATTTATGTAGCCAGTAGTATTCTTTAATCCAAGAGAAAAATGAGGATCACTTCTTACATGATTGTAGGTCAGCTTTCAAAAATAATTACAAATACATGTAACACAGATTACATTTCACCACTTCGTGAAATGTTTGATATCAGTTTGTGAAGCATGTGTTATTCTTTACTTTCTACCCTGGGAGAACTATAAGCTTTTTATTGCTTAATCAATCAGCCTATGTGCTTGACAATGCACAATTTTCTTTATGTGGTAACATTTGGAGTCAAGCTTCATGGAAAAATGATTTTGCCTCTGCATTTTGTATCCTCGAGTACTTTTGATCTTTATGGCATCATTAAGTATAAGAAAAGAACTTGCAATTGTAAAAAAAATCCTGCACAGTCTTCAGTTCAGTTCTGTATTTTCTCATGATAAAGATAAACAAAAAAATCAATTTGCTTGCATGTAAAAATAACATTTTCTTTTGTTCAGCCATAAGTCTGACAAATATGGAATTTATCACCATGCTTAGTTAAGGATTAGGAAAAGCCTGCAGGTTGGGAAAAAGCCACCTGGAGAGGGTAGAGGGGAGGAATGGTTAAATTGAATAATCCCTGGAAACTGATAGAGGAAAAGTGATCTGCAATTATCCAGCATTTGTTGATTGCAATACAGGCAGGACACCAACTTGGTGGCACTTGTGCATTTCCATGATTTCTGCACAAAACCAGCACTTGCTACACTACACATCATCAATGAGTCAAATAATTTTACTGCCTGGCACTACTTAAAGATAACCTGCAACTCTTAAAGGGGAGATGCATTGTGGCTGCTGGTGATGCTGAGATCCTTATGAATAATGTGCTGTGGAAGAATAAACAATGCTGAACATGGGGGACAGCAGAAACCAATGTTTTATGACATCGCATAGAAGGCTTTTATCAGACGTTGTCGAAAGAAGGCAAGATGTTCTTAATCTGTAGGTAGTTGGAAGCCATCCCAATGCATGTTCAGAAGTTAGTGGAAGGAAATAGCGGAGGAGGTCAATGCCAGGTGTGGAACCCCAAGGAGCTGATGCAATGCAGAATGAAGTTTAATGATCTCACATTTATTGTCAAGGTCAGTGAGCATGTCTTCATATTTCATATCTGAACAACTGCATCACTATCTTAATCACTCAATCAAATAAAACAATCAAGTCAGAGGGAGTACAGCTGCATTAAGTTTCAAGGGAATAAGGCAAGGCTGGATGCCAGGAGTATTACAGGCAAAACGGATGAGTTAGGGGTGAGGGTTTACATGTGGAATTGTGACATAGTAGCCATCACTGAGATGTGGCTGAGGGAGGGGCAGGATTGGCAGCTCAACATTCCAGGATATAGAATCTTCAGGCGAGACAGGGGAGAGGGTAAAAGAGGAGGAGGCATTGCATTATTAGTTAAGGAGTCAGTTACTGCAGTGAAGAGAGATGATATCTTGGTGGGGGCATCGAATGAATCTTTGTGGGTAGAGCTTAGGAATTAAAAAGGGGCAGCCACATTATTAGGTGTTGATTATAGGCCTCCAGATAGTCAGCAGGAAATTGAGGAGCAAATACGTGCACAATTTGTGGGGGTGTGTAAAAACAACAACAATAGGGTAATTATATCAGGTGATTTCAACTTTCCCAACATTAATTGGGATTGACATTGTGGAAGGGCTTGGATGGAGTGGATTTCTTGAAATATGTACAGGAGAACTTTTTAGGTCAATATGTAGAGGGTCCAACAAGGGACGGTGCAGTGCTGGACCTAATTCTGGGGAATGAAGCCGGGCAGGTGGCTGAGGTGGGCGAGCATTTTAGTGATAGTGACCACAACATGGTACAATATAAGCTTGTTATAGAAGCTTGAAATAGACAAGTTGCATAAAAATGTTTTGGATTGGGGAGAACGGATTTTAGTAAAATAAGGCAGGATCTGGCCAAGGTAGACTGGGAACAGCTACTTGTGGGGAAATCTACAGAGGAGCAGTGGGGGGGTGTTCAAAAAGGAAATGGGGAGGGTACAGGCACAACATGTTCCAAGGCTGATAGGAAGGAGTAACAAGCCCAGAGAGCCATGGATGACCAGGTATATTCAGGATAAGATGAGAAAGAAAAGAGAGGCTTTTAGCAGGTGCAAGGGGTGCAAATCAGTGAAGGCATTAGTGGAGTACAGAAAGTGCAGGGTGCAGCTTAAGAAAGCAATTAGGAGAGCAAAGAGGAGATATGAGAAAACTCTGGCTCGTAAAAGTAGGGAAAATGCTAAGATATTCTATAAGTATATCAATGGGAAAAGGATAACCAGGGAAAGATTAGGGCCCATTAGGGACCAAGGGGGCAATCTATGGGTGGAGCCAGAGACCACCGATAGAGTGTTGAACGAATACTTCTCACCTGTCTTCATGCAAGAGAATGAGGCTAAAGGTATCAAACTCGGGGAGAGAGGCTGCGATGTCCTTGAGCAAATTGATATAGGGAGTGACAAGGTTTCGGAGGTGTTGGCAGGCTTAAAAATCTTCAGGTCCAGATGATTTGTGTCCCAGGCTGCTGAGGGAGGCAAGGGAGGAGATCGCAGGGGCTCTGACCCAAATTTTTAATTCCTCTATGGCCACTGGAGAGGTGCCAGAGGGCTAGAGAACAGCTAGTGTGTTTCTGCCAATTAAGAAGGGCTTTAGAGATAAGCCAGGGAACTACAGGCCAGTGAAAATTGGAGAAAATTCTGAAGGAGAAAATCTGTCTCCGCTTGGAGAGGCAAGGTTTGATCAGGGATAGTCAGCATGGCTTTGTCAGAGGGAGGTCATGCCTAACAAATTTGATTGAATTTTTTGAGGAGGTGACCAGGTGTGTAGATGAGGGTAGTGCAGTTGATGTAGTTTATATGGATTTCAGCAAAGCCTTTGACAAGGTCCCACATGGGAGAATTATAAAGAAGGCAAATGCACATGGGATACAGGGTAACTTGATAAGGTGGATTCAAAATTGGCTTAGTTGTAGGAAACAGAGGGTGATGACAGAAGGATGCTTTAGTGGCTGGAAGCCAGTGACATACCACAGGGATCTGTGCTCGGTCCCCTGTTATTTGTATTTTACATAAACGACATAGATGCCTATGTGGGGGGTGGGATTGGTAAGTTTGGGAATGACACAAAGATTGGCCGGGTGGTTGAGTGTTTTGGGCTACAGGAAGATATAGATGGGATGGTCAAATGGGCAGATAAGTGGCAGATGGAATTTAACCCTGAAAAGTGTTAGGTGATACACTTTGGAAGGAATAGTTTGACAAGGAAGTATTCAATGAACGGCATGACACTCGGAAATTCTGAGGAACAAAGGGACTTTGGCGTGTGTGTCCATAGATCTCTGAAGGCAGAGGGGCATGTTAGTGGGGTGGTGAAAAAAGCACATGGGACACTTGCCTTTATCAATCGAGGCATAGATTACAAAAGTAGGGATGTCATGTTGGAGTTGTATAGAACCTTGGTGAGGCCACAGCTGGAGTACTGTGTGCAGCTCTGGTCGCCACACTATAGGAAGGATGTGATTGCTTTGGAGGGGGTGCAGAGGAGGTTCACCAGGATGGTGCCTGGGATGAAACATTTAAGTTATGAAGAGAGGTTGGATAGACTTGGGTTGTTTTCATTGGAGCAGAGGTGACCTGATCGAGATATACAAGATTATGAGGGGCATGGATAGGGTGGATAGGGAATAGCTGTTCCCCTTAGTTGAAGGGTCAGTCACCAGGGGACATAAGTTCAAGGAGAGGGGCAGGAGGTTTAGGGGGGATGTGAGGAAAAACTTTTTTACCCAGAGGATGGTGACAGTCTGGAATGCACTGCCTGGGAGGGTGGTGGATGCGGGTTGCCTCACATACTTTAAAAAGTACCTGGATGAGCACTTGACACATCATAACATTCAAGGCTATGGGCTAAGTGCTGGTAAATGGGATTAGGTAGGTAGGTCAGGTGTTTCTCACTTGTCAGTGCAGACTGGATGGGCCAAAGGGCCTCTTCTGCACTGTGTGATTCTGAGATTCTGTGACTGCTCAATCCACTACATCCCATCATTCATCTACCAATACCTCTATCAATCAGAACTCAATCCAACCATTCATATGTTATACCTCACCCTCACACAATTAGCACTGTTCCAAGACTCAGGCCCACATTTCAAAGCATGCAAATACTGGCAGCTATTCACCATGATAGCTACAACGCCCAAACATATCACACATTCTTCTTGTAGGAGAAGGCGGTGCACAACAAAACGATACAGATTTAAGGTGAGTGGCAGAAAAATATTTTCCTCAGCGAGTGCTGAGAATCAGGAATGCACTCCCTTAGAGTGTGGTGGGGATAGGGTCAATTAACTCTTTCCAGAGGGAATTGAATCATTGCCGTAAAAGGAACAAATTGCAGGGCTACTGGGAAAAGGCAGAGTGTGGCACTAGGCGAATTGCTCCTTCAAAGAGCCAGCCCAAGCATGGCACACTCATTGGCCTTCTTCTATGCTGTAACAGGATGTACAGCAATCTCACCACTCCAGCTTGGTAGGTGATGGCAGTGGTGATCAGTGCCAATGCTGCATGGGAGAGTTTGGCCATCCAATGCATTAAGAGGATGAATGATCTCGTCTGTGCTGCCAGGGTAAAGCAACCAACTCATCATTTTAAACTCACACACTCACAGTCACTGGCATCTCACTCACTGCCAGCTCAAAGGACATCACCACTCACTCTTTCGCACACACACCCTCACATCTCCATCTGGCCTCATCTTCTCTGGAGACTGCCTCCTCAGCCCTCACCATCTTGAGGCCACTTGCACAGATCAACTTGTGCTCCCACACACATCTTGGGATACGCCCCCCCCCCCACCTTCCCAGTACAGTACTTGCCCTGTAGCCGTTGAAAAGCAGCCCTTGCCTAATGGCTGGTCTGGTAGCTAGAGACCTGCCCGTGAGCCCTATTAAAAGTGATGTGGTGCTGTCTGTGAAGCCTGGCGCTAATGACCGCAAGTGCTGGCCGAAGCAAGATAGGCAAACAAACGCTGAAATCCCTTGCGAAGTGCAGCCCACCAGGTGCACATCGCTTATGTACAGTTGTGAAACATGTCAGCGTGTTCGGACAATCCAGCGTGCAGGGATGAATCTGGCAGGTGAGCTTATAATGATATGCAGAGGTATTACAATAAAGTTCCCGATGTCTGACAGTGGAAAATGCCATTGACGAGCAGAGGATGATTGCAAACTGGTTTCATACCATTGTGAAACCAATTTTTGGCCTTCTCGGCATATTATCTGCACAGGCCGCCAAACACGCCTGCTGCTAATCGGCACGGAAAATTCCACCCACAGACTGTAATCAGCTAGAATCTTCTGGATCTAACTTTCTTTTTAAAAAATAGACCTTAATAGGTGGCTAAGATGGCTTCCAAAGTTTGGGTGACTTTTGCAATTTTTGTCTCGAATCTCCAGAAAGTTCCATGAGTGGGGACCTCCCCCTTGAATGACATGCCAAGACGAAACACATCTGTGGGGTGTACACCTGCTATTGTTTGTATTTTATCCAAAACTCAAAATCTATACTCTTACACCCACCATCTCCAAGCTCAATATTTAACAAAGCTGCAGGATCCAGTTAATCACAAATACGTGTGAATCGCCAACACCTATCTCAGACTGGGTGACCGCTTTGTGGAACACCTTCGGTCTGTCTGCAAGCATGACCCAGACCTCCCTGTCGCTTGCCATTTCAACACACCACCCTGCTCTCATGCTCACATGTCCATCCTTGGCCTGCTGCAATGTTCCAGTGAAGCTCAACACAAACTGGAGGAGCAGCACCTCATCTTCCGACTAGGTACTCTACAGCTTTCCGGACTTAATATTGAGATCAACAATTTCAGATCATGAACTGTCTCCTCCATCCCCATCCCCTTTCTGATCCCCCTTTATCCAATAATTTATAATTAATTTTTTTTTACAATTATTTTTTTCTCTTTCCGCCTATTTTTAAATGTATTTCGATCTATTGTTTCATCTCCACACTTTAGCCCATTTCGATCCCTTCTTCCCACCTCACCTGCACTGGGGCCATCTGCCACTAGCTTGCTTCTCTTAATGTCCCTATTAGCACATCTTTTAGATAATATCACCACCGTCCACACCCCTTTGTCCTTTTTTCTATGACATCTTTGGCAATCTCTTCTTGGCCTCCACCTATCATTGGCTCCCTACTGAGCTCTCCTGTCCCACCCCCTTCTACTAGCTGATATTTCATCTCATTTTTATATGTCTTAGTTCTGATGAAGGGTCATACGGACTCGAAACGTCAACTATATCCCTCTCCACAGATGCTGTCAGACCTGCTGTGTTTTCCCAGATATTTTTGTTTTTGTTTAGCAATGGCTTCAAACTTCCAAACCATTATGGGTGGACAGTAGCAGTTGATCATGTGACAAGATCTACTTCAGATCACAATTTCTTTATCTCAAGAATCTAGCCAGTCTACACAGAACTCCAGCTGTAGGGCATCAGCAGCAGGAAAAGGCAAAAGACCCACACCTTTTTAAACCTGGAATCTATACTTTAAAAGTCTCCCAACCTGGTTCCTTTTCAAAGTCGACCAGTACAGAAACTTGGCCTCCTGGTAAGGAAACTATTTCGTGACCTGCTGAACAACCATCTCGAGTGAATCCTGCAATAATCCTGATATACAACTCCAGCTATTGAAACCACCTAGACTGCCCTTCAGAAGTGAAAATGTCTTCTTCAACATGCCCACAATGACTGTTTTTTTTCCTACAATGAGCCAAATATGTGAACTATAAACTATTCTTTTGTTTACAACTTGTTCTAGTTACAACTGTTCTTTTGTTTACAGCTATCTGATATTTCTGAAGGTATGTTGTACCACCCAAAAACAGTGAGGTCAATGGCTATACAGGGTCTGTGTGCACCCTGACAAGAGTGTTTTTACAATGTCAAAAGAATCCTCTGCCTTGCCTTTTGGATATGAATACCTTGGTGAGCTGATGCTTAATTGGACTCACATTCTTGTGCAAACTGTTGGAATTCCCTCAAGTTAAATAGTGAGCACTGTTTGAGATAAGGTAATTTGGAATTCAATGATATGCAAAATGAATTTTCATTTCAGCACTGCCTTCTTTCTCTTTTTTTTAATCACACAACCTATTTCAAATAGATCAGACTCAGACAGGACATCTGAGAAAATGTTTTGCATCCACTTAAAACAGGTTACAAAACAAAAACAGGATTACCTGGAAAAACTCAGGTCTGGCAGCATCAGCGGAGAAGAAAAGAGTTGACGTTTCAAGTCCTCATGACTCTTCAGTTCTGTTGAAGGGTCATGAGGACTTGAAACGTCAACTCCTTTCTTCTTCACCGATGCTGCCAGACCTGCTGAGTTTTTCCAGGTAATTCTGTTTTTGTTTTGGATTTCCAGCATCCACAGTTTTTTGTTTTTAAAACAGATTACAACCTACTATGAAGTTTTTCTAGAATTTGCTAACTAATAATCAGTTCCTTTGGCTGTTTGGCTTGGAATGGCTAGTATCAAACTTTGACATGTCTCTATGTCTTTGTTCAATAAAGGAGAGTAAATCACTTCTACACATTTTGGGGTAAGGTTTCTGCTCATTTAAGCCAATGATATCAATGCAATCCAGGCTGAATTGATCAAACAAGTGCAAAAGATCGGAGAATTTTAAACTTGAGTTACATCCAAAATTACTTTTGTGCACTTCTGCAATCATTTGTGCTGGTTAAAGTATCAATTTGTTAGATCAGGCTCAACTACAAAACAGCAACGCCCCTGGTTAACATTGGAAAATTCTACCAATTGCACTGGTTCAGGAGGTTTCTTCCAGCTGTGTTATTTTCTTAGCTGCACAGCCATTAGTAGACACATTTTAGAAGCTTTTCATAACAAAACATCTTGAATTTACTAAGAAACTGACCAGAGCACACCAATGAAATTATCAAATGTTGTATTATATTTAATATAGTTTTTTAATCAAATTTCTGCATTTTTAAATCAGGTAATCAGGTAATTCACAGGTAGGGGAGATTCTGATTAAAATGTTTATTTTTTGATAAATTCGTCTCAAGCAGTATTAATAAACCTACACCTCCTCTGGAGCTTTCCAGCAACACAGATGCCAGTCTTCAGCCAACTTGATTCACTCCACGTGATATTAAGAAATAGCTGAAGGCACTGGACACTGCAAATGGTATGGCAACAACCAGTGGAGATGGGCCCACCACTATGAGCCCTGACAATATTTTGGCAATAGCACTACAATAAGATTGAGCTCCAGAACTTGCCGTGCCCCTAGCCAAGCAGTTATAGTACAGCTACAACACTGGCATCTACCCGGAAATGTGAAAAATTGCCCAGGTATGTCCTGTACATAAAAAGCGGTACAAATCCAATAAATTCCGCCCCATCAGTCTACTCTCGATCATTAGTAAAGTGACGGAAGGGGTCATCAGTAGTGCTATCAAGCGTCACTTGCTTAACAACTAACGTTCAGTTTGGGTTCTGCCAGGGTCACTCAGTTCCTGCCCTCATTACAGCCTTGGTTCAAATATGGGCCAAAGCATTGAACTGCCAAGGTCAAGTGAGAGTGACTGCCCTTGACATCAAGGCAGCATTTGACTGAGTGTGGCATCAAGGAGCCCTAGCAAAACTGGAGTCAATGGGAATCGGGGAGAAACTCTCCACAGGTTGGAGTCATACCTAGCACCAAGGAAGATGGTTATGGTTATTGGATGTCAGTCAACTCAGTTCCAGGACATAAATGCAGAAGCTTCTCAGGGTAGCGTCCTAGGCCCAATCATCTTCGGCTGCTTCATCAATGGCCTTCCTTCCATCATAAGGTCAGAAATCGGAATGTTCACTGATGATTGGACAATGTTCAGCACCATTCGCAACTCCTCAGATACTGAAGCAGTCCATGTCCAAATTGAGCAATAACTGGACAATATTCAGACTAACAAGTGGAAAGTAATATTCATGCCACACAAGTACCAGGCAATGACCATCTCCAACAAGAGAGAATCTAGCTATTGTCCCTTGGATGCACTTGCCTCTCCCACAAAATTAATGTATAACTCAATCATATTACGATCGCTGCTACCTAACTGTGAGGTTATCCATTAATCCTATCTTGTTGCACATTGCCAGGTTGGATCCAGAACTGGTGTTCTAAGAAACTATCCTGAAATATTCTATGAACTTCTCATCCAGGCTACCTTTGCCCAACTGATTTTTCCAGTCTATATGTAGATTAAAATCCCCTATGATTATCGCCATACCTTTCTGACAATCTCCTATTATCTTTACTTTTGTATGTTGTCGTACCATGTAGTTAAATTAGGGGGCTTGTACACCACTCCCACAAGTGACTTCTTGTCTTTATCTAAATTTCTCATCTCAGCCCAAACCGCTTCTACATTCTGGTTTCCTGAACTTAGGTCATCCCTCTCTAATGTGCTAATACCATCATTAATTAACAGAGTCAGTCCTCCACTTTTTCTTAACTTCCTCTCCTTCCTAAATGTCACAAACCCTTCAATATTCAGGTCCTAATCTATGTCATCCATAAGCCATGTGTCTGTAATGGCTATCAGATCATACTTATTTATTTCTATTTGCACAATCAGTTCATCTGTTTTCTTTCGAATGCTACTTGTGTTTAGATACAGAGCGTACATTTTTGTCCTTTTGTTATTTTTGTAATGTCTAGCCTTACCTGCTGAGTTACACTTAGATTTTTACTCCCTGTCCCTTCCTGTCAAGCTCTGTTTATCATTGCCCATGTTAGCACCTTTCTATTTTGCCTTGTCTCTACTCTTTGGTTTACCACATCTTCCCAAATTTGATCTCTTGCCCCCACTATTCAGTTTAAAACCCTCTCTACTTCCCTAGTTATGCAGCTCCTGAGGACACCAGCACAGTTCTGGTGTAAACCATTCCAACGGTACAGATGCCACTTTCCCTAATACAGGTGCCAGTGCCCCATGAACCAGAACCCAAATCTCACACAACCATCTTTGAGTCACACATTTACTTCTCTAATCTTATTTGTCCTATGCCAATTTGCACATGGGTTGGTTAATAATCCAAGAATTATTACCTTTGAGGCTCTACTTCAAAGATAGATGTTGTAAAGTCACAAAAAATGAATGAAACCAGACGCACCACCGGGACATCAACCTAGGCACTGGAAATGACAACAGCAATCTCAGCCTGGTTTACCCTACAAAGTCCACCTTACTGACATCTGGGGGCTAGCGCCAAAACTGGGAGAGCTGTCTGATAGACTAGTCAAGCAACAGCCTCACATAGTTATTCCCATGGATTCAAGCCTTACAGATAATGTCCCAGACACCACCATCACCATCCCACCGGCAGGACAGACCCAGGAGAATTGACGGCACAGTGGTATACAGTCGGGATGGAGTTGCCCTAGGAGTCCTCAACATTGACTCTGGACCCCGTGAAATGCTTGCCTCTCATCCATACTGTGAACTACTGGAACATTGGAACTTCTGTATCTGTGTATTCAAGGCTAATTCATCTCTACGTGTCTTCTCCCATTGTGGAAGTCCTTGCATCTGGAAAATCAGATCACCCTGCCACAGTTTCAGCCTGCTAACCTCTAAAGGAATACACCAATGGACTTTTTATTCTAGACTCTAGACTCATGTGAAATCATAATTCTTATTTTTATCATGGTCTTGGCCTGTACCCCTTTCTTTCCCTTATCCCTCTTTTATTGTATGAGTGCAAAAATGGGCAGACGTTGCAGAACCCCTTTCCCACATTTGGTGTGTGTACAATAAATCAACCCTCTTATTTTAACTTATCTCAAGTTTGCTGTGTGGTTATTAATAGAGGATTGGATCACACCAAACTGAAGGGTTGGGGAAAACATGCCACCACTTCTAAAAGGGGGAAATCAGAAATCAATAACACTTCTCTGTTTACAGTGAGAGGAGAAATCAGGACTGTTTAAATTAACCCCCCTCCAATCTGTAACATAAGCTAACTCCTTCATCCCAGGAATAAGTCTGGTGAGCCTTCTCTGAACTGCATCTAATTCAATTATACACTTTTTTACATAAGGAGATGAAGACTGTACACAGTACTCCAGATGCTGTCTCACCAAGGCCCTGTACAAATGTAGCAATGCTCCCCTACTTTTATATTTGATTTCCCTTTCAAAAAATGGCAACATTCCATTTGCCTTCCTAATCACTTTTTGTACCTGCATACTAACTTTTTGTGATTCATGTGCCAGAACACTCAGATCCTTCTTTACCGTAGAGCTCTGCAGTCTCTCTTCATTTAAATAGCATACTGCTTTTCTATTCTTCCTGTTATAGTGGACAAGTTCACATTTTCCTACCTTTTACTCTATCTGCTGTTTTTTTTTGCCAATTCACTTAACCTATTTTAACTCCTTTGTCGACTCTTTGACCCAAGTCTTGCACTCTTCTGGCCCTGATCAGACAAAAAAAACCACACCCCTCCTCCAATTTTTCTGGGCAATCTTCCAATGGAGGATCCTTCCAAACTGAGTCAATGCATAAAACCTCAGAGACATCAGTGAAGGGAATCCGCACAGAAGCCACGCTCATTTTGTATGCCACTAGCTGCTATATTCTTGTGAGTAAAAAATTTAAATGTCCCAAAGCTTCTTTAAAAAGCTACAAAGAGAAGGTAAATGTGTAAAGGGGTAGGGTGGGTTAGTTAAGTGTGTAAGGGCTTAGGTTGGGTAAGAAGAAGGGTGGGTAAGAGGGTAGGGTGGATGAAGTAAGGGGCTAAGGTGGTAGGGTGAGTGAGGTATGTGTGTAAGTCGGTAGAATGGGTAAGGTAAGTGGTAAGGGGATAGGTGGGTGATGGAGTAGGGCGAGGGCTGGTGAGGTTGGGTCAGCTTGGGTCGGGGGAGAGTCGAGGGTTGGGGGAAGTCAGTGTGTGATTGGGGGGTCTCCTGGGTAACTATTAAGTAAGTCGGAACTGTCCAAAGTCTCTGACTCTACCTTAGAGACTTTTACAGAAGCTCCTGGGAGGCAGGGTAATAACCCATCGCAAGTTCAAACTTCCCAGGCAATTCACACAAAGTCATTGCTTTGGGGCTTTCAAGGAGTTCCATAACACACCTTGAGGGTGGGGGTGGTACATCAGGTCTCTGACTATCTGGAAACCAGAATACCTGGGCCTTCATGTCCTCTTGACAACATACTTTTCTACCTATCTTTGTGTCATCAGCAAGTTTAGCCACCATACATTCAGTCCCTTCATCCATGTTACTCTTATGGACCTTCATCCAAGTTACTCATATAGATTGTAAATAGTCAAGGCCCCAGCACTGTTCCCTAAGGCACTCCACTAGTTACAGCTTGTCAACCTGAAAATGACATATTTACTCGTACTCCCTGCTTCCTGTTAGCTAATCAACCATTTATCCATGCTAATATGTTACCCCTTACACCATGAGCTCTTATTTTGTGTGGTGATGTGACCTTTGATGTGGCACCTTATCAAATGCATTTTGGAAATGCATGTTAATAATGCAGATGTCTGGACTGATCAGGGGATCATTGCAGTATCTTCCAGAGCATCTCCCTCATAGTCGTCACATGCTACTCCCTGCACAACTTGGCTCTGTCAAAGGGGGACACACTGAAGACTGAGGAAAACAAGGCATCTCCACAGGCCAGGGAGGATGACTAAAGTGATGGCTCGGAGGAAGAGCCTGGGGAGGTGCAGGGTGAGGACCTCGAGGCACAGGATAGGAACCTTCATGGAGGCAGGGATGCCAGGGTTGCTTTGATCCACTGAACATTCAGCTAGGGTTAGGGTTAGGCATCCAAGGCATCAATGCCTCATCAAGCCAATGGCACTGTCTCCTTTGCTAACAAACAATAAATGGAACTCAACCCAGTACACCAGCCATATTTTTATAAGCCTGTGCTGCATCTGGCACCAATTCAAACCATCTAGCCAACTCAGCCTATTTAAGTCAAATAAATGTTTATGGAAGCAGCCTGCTGACTATGCTGTCCTGGTGACCCTGATGAACTTGGCAGTTGTCCACTGGCCGCTGGAGCCTGAGCAGGCTCCGCCTGGGAGGGTGTGTCCAGTCCCATGACTGGGCAGTCCTCAGTCATCATGGTATCGTCAGATGACCAGTGACCGAGGGGCGGAGGAGCTGGTGTCCTCATTCAGAGTGCTCTGAGAGGAGCCCACAGAGACGACAGGCAGCTCATCCATCAGCGTGAGTTATATTTGCACCTCCCTGCTCACCATTGATGGGAGGGCACCCAGCCGAGAGACTAGGTGCCTCATCCATCCCTCACACTGGCAGTGACCTCTTGAAGTCATTGTCTATGTTAGGGCTTACAGATCTGAGTGCAACTCCAGGAACCCCTGAGTCTGCTCCTGAAGCTGCCTCTCCATGAGAGTTGCCATTCTCTCCATGGAAGAGGCTGTGCGCTCGGTGTTAAGGGTCAATGCAGAACTCATGGACTCCTGAATGACAAAGACCATGGCACACAGGCCCTCATGGATGCCCGACAGTTTTCCACGCGCATCCTGTTGGACATCCAGCATCTGGCACCTGATGAACGACTCCAGAGGCTCGTCATCTGCCTCGGACGCAGCATGGTCCTGGTCTCCTTCTATGCTCCCACTGTCAGCTCCTTGGGACTTCTCTGCCTCTGCTAGCTCCTCAAGTGAGTGTGATGTCCCCTAACCACAGCACATTACCCGCAGAGCCAAAGAACTAATGCTTACCGATATGTGAGTATCTGTGCTGGTGCCTGATTCAGACAGACAGTGTGATGCTGGTGCAGGAGTGATGTCTTCTTCTGAGCTCAATGGGGAGTCCTCAATGTCACTGGCAGCACCTACGGATGGTGCATCTGCGGGAGAAAGGCAAATGATAAGTGCATTCAATCATCATAGTCACTATGCGTGCTAGGTGGGCTGAGGAGACAGTGGAGACATACTGCATAGTGCCATCTGTATTGGAGTTTCACTGGGCTTTCTGGTTATTGCAGTTCAGTTTCCTTTGAGAGGAACCCATTATGTTTCAGTGCCCACCGCACACGCATCTGTCACCTGCACTCTTACCTTCATCTGAGACCCCTGCCTCACCGCGACCAGAGGAGCGAGCTGGCTGATGTATCATTTTCATGCTTCATGAGGATGCACAGATTTGGCACTCTTCCACCCGTTCTGCAGTGCTCTGCAGCATTATGACTGCTCTTCTCCTGACAGGGAAAAATAGAACGCTTCATTATTGCTCTGTCTCCCTGAAGGTCCTTTCCTCGTTCCCCACCGCCATGGCATTAGGCGGGCCGTGTCACTGTGGCACATCTCACCCTGCAATGCACTGAGGCCAGTCATGCTGACATCTCCGCCTTGACAGGGCAGGCTTCAGTGCCAGTTAGCATACACACTCTTAGACCCGTGAACATTCTGAGCAACAGGCACCCAACTAAAGTTCTCTGTACAGATCCATGCCATTTCTGCACTTACTCTTGTTGACCACGGAAGATCATTGAACCTTTTTTGGCACTGAACCCACATACGCCGCACCACATCATGCCTACTGACCTGGGTGGTGACCTCTGACCAGGCCTTCTTGTCAGGTGGGGCGGCCTTCTCTTGCCATCTCTGGGCAATAGGATGTGCTGCCTGGCACTGACCTCCTTGACCAGCACTCCCAGACACTCATCTGGGAAATGGGGGTCAGAGTGCCCACCCAACTTGCCCTTCTGCCTTCCATGACCACCAGGTGCTGAGGCAATGACTGCACACCAGGACACTTCTAGGATTGTTTCAAAACAGCTCCCTCAGCCTCCCCCACAACTCCTGGCAGCCTTCAGGGATCTGCCTGTTCTGTTTTTGAACACCCCACCGGGTCCCCATTGGACCCAGCGCTCGACAGCACACAGAAAACACATCCGGCAGTCATTTTTCATGCAGGGCAGGCCTTAATAGGCTCCCCAGTATAAGATCTTGTTCACAGTATGAACTCAGCAGGGAGCTGCTTTTACATCTGCTTCCAGCCATTCCGACTTTGGGCGAATTGCAAGGATAGAATTCAGGCCATAGTCTAAAAATTAGAGCCAGACTTTTCATTAGTGTAAGTAGGAAGCAATTCTACATGCAAAGAGTGGCAGAACTTCAGAACTTTCTTCCACTAATGGCAATCAATGCTAGATTAATTATTAATTTTAAATCTGAGATTGATACATTTTTTTTTACAATGGGTATTAAGTTAAATGGGGAAAAGACAGAAATGTGTAGTTAGGTTGCAAATAAGCCATGATCTCATTTAATGACAGAACAGGCTCATGGGGCTAAATGACCTATTCCTGTTTGAGTTCTGATTCACCAACAGTCCCATGCTCCTTACCTTTCCTTTATAACTGATCATGATCTCAACCTCTTTCTGACAACACAAAAACAAAAGTCAGCAGAAAATGCAGTTTTCAAATCAAATTTATAAATTCAGTCATACAAAAGTAAGCTAATGGTCATTTGCATTCTCTTAATGCCTGTCTTCTGTGCCTTTGCCTCTCCTAGTACTCTTACAAGGTGCTTTTCCAGTGGCTGTAGCATGGGTAGTGGAATTTCCAATAGAGGAAACTGCAGATGGCTGTGGAATATTACTTTTAGCAGCTATTGACCAAGAACACTCAGCTTTGAACAGCAACATTTCAGCCTGGACTTCAGCAGGAGCTGCACTGTCTGGCTGACAGGCAACTGCAAGGGTACCGGTGAAGTGGCAGAGGTGAAAGCAGGAATCCTGAGAAAGGAAAGCAAGTTCATGCTCCATGGATCTACTGCCATCCTCCCGTGTCAGCTTCCCAGAAATCCTACTTGTTAGGATCATGGTAGAGGCCGATAACTTTAAAAAATTGTGAAATTCTAGTTGATAGCTAAAAGGAAGACACAATAGATTTCACTTTCTAGGACTTTTACTGTAGCAAACATACTAAAAGCACTACTTACTCAACACTATTTTTGTCGGCAAATTATACTTAAACTACAGAACAAAGCTTTCCCCTTTTTACTTATAACATGACAGAAAAACCTGCCTCACAGTTATAATTTATGCTGTCCTTTAATTTGTTGTTTGATTTTCCCGCACCTAGTCCAAAGTGATTCTTAACTCTTGAGCGCTTACTTCCGTTCCTTTCCTTTCCCAGCCTGATAACTTTCAACCCCAAAGCTGTATTTCATGGTGAATGATTTTCCTGGAGATTCTCCCTCCAGCCCAATCTAAGCAAATCTTCCAGCCTTGTTTCAAATCCTCATAAATTTGGTTCTTTTCCATCCGAATGCAAGCTCCCACCTGCATTCTTGTGTGACGAAGCATAGAGGCTTTCAGCTTCTACTGTTAACTCTCTTCCAGATCCTGGCAGACTGCCTGTGTCTGTGAGTTTTCAGGGAAACCTTAGAAACCCTTACCATCTCAAAGCCCAGCTCCATGTCAACATGAACCACATGGGCCTTGTATCAAATAGAAATGCTGATCAGCTATTCTTTAGAACCAATCTCTCTTTTATCTCAGAAGTAAATGGACAGTTTAAAACATAACAGTTTACAACCTGACATTCTCAATACCTTCCAGGAACAGTGGAGTCTAGCAGTCTAACCACTGTAAACACAGATGCTGCCAGCAATTTTCCAAGATTAAACACCTTACACCTTCTTCTCAATAAAACAACACGGACCTCCCTTTGATCTTTAACAGTCAAGCCACCCAGACATCAGAACAGGCACATGACCCCTTTCATTTTATCCTAATTTAAAGACATTGGGTGGAATTTTCTGGTTCTGTTGACAGCGGGTATCATGGTGGGTGGGGTGGGGTGGGGTGGAAACAATTTGGCATGAGGGACAGAACTCTGTTTCACACTGTCATGAAACCAGTTTGTGATCGTTCAATCCACCCACCAATGGTGGGCCACATTTCCCGCTGCCGCACGTTGGGGAGCTAATTTCAATACTTTAGCATCTCATTATAAGCCCTGCTCACTGGATTCATGACCCAGTTCAAATTTACCACCCATGTGGCGTCACTTCAGAATTGCATGTTTCATAACTGCCTTTAAAAGGTGTGCACCTGGCGAGTTGAACTTTGAGGGGAACTCGGACGTGAGTGCACATAACTTTGCACAGGACTCACAAACATCACCCATAGGACATCAAGGAAGAGGTGCTGCGCAGTCAGCAGGGGCACAGCCAAGGCGCTTTTTGCCGGCTGATTTTCAGTGCAGGGGAAACGGCTCCAGAATGGGAGGGGCTGGGGTAGTAAGGGTGGTGGGGGCAAGGCAGCACAGACCGAAGGAAGTATACAAGAACAGGCTGATGAGGGGGTGGAGGGGGAAGCAGCCACTCACTTGGAAAATCTTGTCAAAAGTGAGCATTCTTCTGCAGCTGAGACTGTGCAGCAGCTCCATTGATTTGCTTGGAGTTGGGCCGCTGAAGCTTTTCTGCCCATTCAAGCAATGCAAAAGCATGAACGTGACACCAAATGCTCCAGAACCTTTTGCCCCTCAGGGGCAGATTGCAAATTACTGTGCATTTTAAGGGCCAGCAGAACAATTGGCTGACTGGGCAAGTTGTAGAATCCCCTTGCAAAATGCGTCCATGGTGCAGTCACTGGTGGAGGTGCTCACACTCCCTTGAAATGTCTTTATTAAGGTTTGGACCAGTATCCCTCATAGTTCAAGCTAACAGTGCACTCTTGCAGTGCAGGTTAGGAAAATGCCTGAGCCTGAACAGAGAGAAAAGCATGCAGTCCAGTGGGCGAAGCTGCCATCCATCAGTCAAGTGGAGTGGGACGGAGGAGGGTGGGGTTTCGAAAAGCAATGAAGCGCACTACACGCTGGCTATTCAAGTAGTGGCCAGCATTCTCCTGCATGCGTGAAGAGGCCTTCAGGCTTGACCATGAGATATTCTTAGGACACATATGCTAACCCACACATCTCTCTGATCCTGCAGGAGGAGAACATCAGGATCATGGAGCCTGGTGATTTAGCGGTATGACTCGGCTTACAGGGAGCAGAGAAGAAGAGTGCAGCCAAGGCACCTGGCTCAACAAAAGAAGCACCACCTCCAAGATGAAGGGGCAGCAGGGCCTGCTGTGCAAGCAGCTGAAGATCCACAGAGAGCTGTTGCTTGTAGGCACTTCACTAGACCCAGAGTCTATTGAAGGGCACTTGTCATTCCTGCAGAGGACTGAGAATCAGTATGCCCTAAGACTGCACATGTCTAGGGATCTTGTTGGTCACATATGCCACCTGCTGCAGGATTTGGTGCCACAGGGACATGAAGGCCATTCACGGCCAATGGCCATGAAAGTGACCGTCACGCTCACTTTTTACAGCAGTGACTCCTTCTGGGGCTCCACAGGTGACCTGTACGGGATCTCGCAAGTCTCCATGCACAAGTGTATCCAGGAGATTATGGACACCATCTTCGTGAAGGCACGGAACTTTGTGCATTTCGACTGGGATCAGGAAAGCCAAGAAGGAAGCACACTGGGATTTGTGCAGATCTCTAGTTTTCCACAGGTGCAGGGTGCCATCGATTGCACTCACGTGGCGATTAGATCTCCTTGGCAACAAGCAGTCAACTATGTCAACCACAGAGGCTTCCCCTCGCTGAAAGTTCAGCTGGTGTGCGACCACCACAAACACATCCTACAGGTCTGCGCACAATTCCCAGGGAGTGTCCATGACTCCTACACCCTTAGCAGGACTCAGATCCCTGACATCTTCCAGGGCCAGAGGCTGCAGGGTTAGCTCTTCAGAGACAACGGCTACCCACAGAGGACGTAGCTGATGATGTGTGGCAGCCTCAGCCTGCAGCAGAGCGACGGTATAATGAGGTAGATCAAACATTACGCATTTTGAAAATGAGGTTCCAGTGCCTCGATAGGTCCGGTGGAGCACTGCAATGCAGTCCACCAAGAGTGTCACCCATGATCGTAGCTTGCTGCACACTACACAACCTGGCACTGCAATGGGGGAGGATGTGGCTGAGGATGAGTTGGAGGAGCTGCACATCTCCTCCAATGAGGAGGACATCGAAGGGAATGATGGTGATGAAGTCCTCAAAGGTGAAGTTGCCAGCAATGAAGCCTGGTACTAGCCAGGCAAGGCAGGCACATTTGGGAGGCCCTCATAGTCACAAGATTCATGGAGCATGATATCGAGATGTAGTGAGGACATTCCTGACATCCTCAACTTGCATCTGTGAACGTTTGATTCCTGTGTGGCTGATGGCAGCGCACATACCCTCAGTGCTCAGGCTCATGTCATGAAGACACAGCGGAGGCCCTAATAGTGTCTAGATTCCAGGAAGATGTTGATGACATGCAGTGAGGACACTCCATAAATCTTCGCATTGCTTCTGTGAATGTCTGACTCCTTTCTGGGTGAGGGCAGCTCACTTGCACTCTTTGATCAGAGTCATATCATGGAGACGCAACCGCGAAACTTTAAATGCACCTGATCCTTTGTCAGCCTTCAGCACGACCCCTTCAGGAGCATACTGTCACCAGTCAGAGATGCTGAAGAGATGGGGGCCAGCCCCACCACAAAGATGCTGAGAGTACACAGAGAGAATGATGGAAATCTGTGATGCCTGCCCACAACATTCTGGCAGAAATGACAAGCACCATCAAAGTGCAGGCATCACTAATGTGTCCAGAGTATTTGTGAAGCCAGATCTTCACTTTGGTCTGAAGGTTACACATTGCACAGGGAAGAGGCCCTGGACTGAGAAACTGGCCTTTATCTTGTGAAGGAACCAAGGTTTCACATCTAAGTGACATGAACACTGTTCATCATAACAAGGAGCCAAAGGCAAGGAGACATTCTTGGGAGTTGATTCACAATGGTGAATATTATGTGCAAATAATTAACACCCATGGCCAGGCTGCACAGCTACATCTTCTTCCTAACCTTCCTAATCCTGCAGCTACATCTTGGTGCTCCCCTGACATCCACAGTGGAGGCAGAGGCAGCCTGCTGAATGCCAAGTCCTGTAGGTGATTACCTTGACAGGCGTCCTTTAGAGGGCCGAGACCGGGAGGGCCCCTGCCTGCTCTGGGTGTCCTGCTGTGGGCCAGATGCACCCTCTTTGTTCTGTAGAACTGAAACTGCAGGGATCACAGGAAGAGGGGATTTGGATTGGTCAGATATTCCCGGAGTCACCTGGGTGGGTGACCCCTGGGTGTCGAGCTGCTGGTCCTCCTCCCTATGGTTGCCCGACGGCACCTGGCTGACTCCTTGAGGAGAAGGGGAAGCTTGAGTGAGATCCATTTGCCTTGCATCCCTCGCGCATTGACACTATTGGAAGCCAGCTATGGCATCAGTGATGGAGTTTAGCCCGCGCAACAGTGCAGGACCAATGTCCTGTACCAAGGGCTCCATGGTGGCCGCCATTCTGCCAGGGTTGACCTTGATGCGTCGGCATGCCAGCACTATTATTTCAGGCTGAAGACAGATGGACTCATCCATCGTTACTTGCAATCTGAGGAGTGCAGTGGACATCCCTTCCTGATGTCCCTGTGATTGCTTTTGCAGCTCCACCAACTGATTGAGGACCGAGTCCAGAGGTTCATTATCTGACTCGGACCAAAGTGAAGGTCTGGCTTCACACATACACTGGACACATTAGTGATGCCTGCACCATGATGGTGCTTGTCATTTCTGCCAGAGTGCCTCCAGCAGTCCTCCAAGTGCTGGCGACCTCAAATGTTCCTGCCTCCGCCTGCTGTGGAACAGATTGTGTGATGTGCTCACAAGATTGTGATCCAGAGGCCATTCTACATTTAGGTCCCAATGAGGTGTGTGGTGCTGTGCTGGTGGAGGGTGTGGGTGAGCACCATGATGGGTCTTCAATGGTGCTGCCTTCAGGGTCCTCAGCTGAGGTGCTCTTGACGCTGGGGTCAGGGTCATGTTTGCCTGAGGGCGACATGTCAGATGTGCCTAAGAGCGAAAGTAGAGGTTATTAGTGCTGGGCAACTGTGTTGAACACAGGACTCAGAGTAACTTTGAGAGAAAAATCATGTGGTGCAGGATCCTCACGTGGATGTTTGTCGCCAACCTCACTGTGACCGCAGGAATAGTCAATGTCCTTTCCGGCCAGTTCCCACCCTCGACTCTTAAAAGGAATGAGGGCCTTAATGTTCCACACTTCACCCCCGTCTGGGGCCTCTCCCAGAAATAATGCAGGACACAATCACGCACAAAGACAGATGGAGAGAGTATGAGCAAAGCTCATTCCAGGCCAAATGAGAAAGATGCCAGGCATGCGTGGTGCTGAGTGGAGCCATGGATGGGATAAAAAGGCAGTCTTCAGAGGAGATGAGGCCAGATAGAGATGTGAGGGTGTGTGTGAGTGAGTGAGTGGTGATATCCCTTGAGCTGGCAGTGAGATGCCAGTGAATCTGTGATGGGTCTGTGAGAGTGTGAGTTAAGATTGATGAGATTGTTCACTTACCCTGGAGGTCATTCATCTGTTTTCTGCATGAATGGTTGACCTATTGTGTGCAATTTTGGCAATGACCACCTCTGCCACTACCTCCCAAGCTGGAGTGGTGAGGCTGATGGGCCTCCTGCAGACGGAGAGGGGCTAGAGGACATCACAATGGGCCTCCACAACATCAAGAAGGTGTTTCAGGGATGTGTCACGGAATTGAGTGGCTGCAATCTTCCTGACATTTGGGGTCATGTCTTCAGTGGGCCAGCCTTGGGCTTCAAGCATTGAGAAATGTGCACACGCTTGCCGTTTAAAATATGGTGCCCAGCGTCAGGAATCGGCGAGGTAATGGCTTGGCAGGCCAATCAGAGGCCTGCCATCAGTGATCCAGCATACTTCCCGTGACTGCATAATGGTGAGGGCTGAGAAGGCAGTCTCCAGAGATGAGGGCAGATGGAGATGTGAGGGTGTGTGTAAGGGAGTGAGTGGCGATGTCCCTTGAGCTGGCAGTGAGTGAGATACCAGTAAATGTGTGATGGGCTTGTGAGTTTAGATTTGATGAGATGATTGCCATACCCTGGTGGCACGGATGAGATCATTCAACCTCTTTCTGCATTGGATGGTCAGCCTTTTCCGTGCAGCGCTGTCACTGTCCAGCACAGCCACCGCTTCACAAGCCGGAGTGGTGAGAGTACTGGACCTCCTGCGGCCAGAGCGGGGTTGGAGGACATCATGGCAGGCCTCCTAAAGGCACCCCAGTGACAGTTCACTGAACTCTTCTTGGCTTTCAGGGCCATGTCTTCACTGGAGCAGTCCTGGGTTGCATGCATTGAGAACTGTGTGCACGGCTGTAGTTTAGATATGGCACCAGGAGTGAGGAAACGGTGAGGTAACAGCATGGCAGGTGATTCAGAGGCTGCCCACCAGTGAGATGGCGTGCTTACTGTGGCTAATTAATGAAGCGGGAAGCAGACGGTATGGCATGAAAACCCACCATTGTGGTTGGCGGGTAAAACGTCATTTCTCACGCACGCTCCCGCACTTCATGGAATCTGGGACGATTCCACCCATAGTCCCAAAACATAATAAGATTATAAACCTCATAATTGTAACATGCTGATCTATCGGAGAACAGATTAATGGGCAACTGTTGTGTCCTGGTAGCACCTTTGAACAAAGGTATCCTGAGCCATGTTGACAGTCCTAGTTTTCAAGGCAGCACTGTAGACTCCACTGCTGCACTCAGACCTTTGATGGAAGCTATTTGTGCTCCAACGGAAGTTTTGACATCGGCCATCAGATGCTGCATCTCGGCGGGTTCCACAGGTGTGCTAAAGGAGGTGACCACCCATTCCATGTTGGAAAGGATAGGCTCCTAGTTCTGCAGAAAAACCTGTGCCAAGTTGGAGCTGGGCTCCTCCATGCTCCTTGATAGGCTTGCCCCCATACCGAGGATTTAGTTGTGTACGCCCATCAGCCTTGCAGCCTGCCCCCAAAAAGTCCTCATCTCTGGCATCTCCAGCAGAAATAGAGTGCGGCCTTGTCCTCTGGTGCATTGGAATTTGCCATAGCTCCTGCGGACTTGTGGTGTCTCCAGGCCCCCCTCTATGACTAAGGCCCCCAAGCTGCATCCGTGAGCCTGAGAGCCCCTTCTCAATTCTCATGTTCCGTTTCCCTTCTTCAAGATTGGAACAATAGCACATAGCAGCAGTGTCCTGTGATTCGGTGCAGCTTCCCTTTAAGAGGAGCAGACCAATTACACCATGTGCCATCAGCACACTGCACAACTTGCTGCTAAGTGATCAGGCTGCCAGCAATGTGGGCCCATTTTGGGCCAATGTTAAAATCAAGCACCATATTTGGGTGCTGCTTACCTTCATGGCAATGGACATAGGCAGCTCATGAATTGCAATCCCAAAAATCTTTCTAGCCCAGGGTTTTTTTTTTAAACTGATGTTTCATCACAGCAGAGGGTGTGTGTAAAAGAAAGAAATTACTGCACTTTAGGCAAGGATTTAGATTTCTTTTTCTGAAGACATTTCAAGAGATAAGATGAAAAAGGATTGTCCAACAAAAGCTATAACTCAGGAAGGCCAACGATACAAAACAAAAATGCAACATAACAGTACATCGAACCTCCATGATTCTCCATTATTCTGTTCAATGGTCTGTATATCATAGGACATACAGTTCAGTTAAATCCAATAAGAATTAAACATTGAAAGACAATGGGATAAAAAGAGATACAAATTTCACTCAGTAGGACCTATACCTTCGAGACAAGGTAGCTTGAACAGGTTTGAACAATTAATGCTCACAATTCCCACTAAGTTCCCTGCTTTACGTGTTGTTACGACCATGTGAGGAGGAGTGAAATTACTCTCCTATTCTCCAACTACAGTTTTGATCATAACAGGGTTTTTGTGAATTTAGAGAGGATGGGCTTTGCCAATTCTGTAAGAGTCCCACAATTTACACTTTTAGGTTGTAAAGAATTAGTCAGACAGGTTTTCTTAAGTTAAACAAAGAACAAGATAAGCTTATTGAAACTATTTAGCCAACTAAAAAAAAACTGGGTAACTCGCAACCACAATTCATACATCACACACATTCATCTGGGCCCACGCACACACCAGTACAGATGGCAGAGTAAGAGCATAGGTTTATAAGATTTTTACGGCTCGTGGACAATAAAATAGAGGAGCATGTGGTTAGCTGTTCCTTGGCAGGTCTCGACGTGTGATATCACTTTGCATGCATTTTGTTCAATTGTCTTCCTGGGTATGTTGTATGGAGCAGATTTTATTTGTAAAAGGTCTCAATTCACAGTGGATTTCTCTTCTCAGGATGGTTACTTTGGAAAACCAGGCACAATACTTTCAAATTAGAGACAGAGAGGGCACACAGCTTCAATAGCACTTGTTCAGTACAGCATTGTATTTTATTCTTCCCCTCTACTTGGTAAGGGGTTCTTAAAAGTACCTTGTTGGCTATATATTCCAAAGAAGTTCATGTCTGCTGCAGTTATTGTTTCAGAACAGGTAATTGTTTTTTGATGTCTCATCTCAGAAACATTTGAGAAGTCTCAGGATGGTGTGGAGCCAACAGGGGATTGGGTCTTTCATGCACCCCAGGGGGCTGAATGTCTTTTTTATGTCCCACTTGGAATCCAAAATTTTGTGTATTGTAGCAATCTGGACAGTTTTGGCATTGTCTCTTCGACGGTTCCAGTTTTTTTAAAACCCAGCCAGAAAAAGAAAGATTAGAATTGGATATTTAAAAAGCACAACCTCGTAACACTTCCACAAGGGAGGCTGGGTGATTTCATACATACTCATTCCTTGTTACCCTGCTACCCTGTCACAATCAGTACAACATAGTTTCACCTTTATGCAGACCTGCTATTGCATCCTTCATCTAGCACTCCAACACCTAGTTGACAGTGCACATGAGTGAAACTGAGGAGTGGATCGAACATGGCCTCTGCCAACATTAGCTGCCCATTGAGAGAGCAAGGCTGTAGATGACATCTAACAAGGTAGCAAGAAGTGCAAGGATGACCAATAGCAGTGAGTCTAACATTTATTGAGTGGTACGACTGAGAAGAATGAGCACCTGGCAGATGCTCCAGTACTTTGTCCCTCTTGCCTTGCCATTGCAGCACAGAGTCATGGACAAGGTGTGACATGCAGGTCTGCATATTTATTCACCATCCGCCATCCGCTTGACTGCTCTGCTGGATCAGGCTCTTTACAAAGGTTGCCTATCTCTCGATGGAAGAAGTCATGATGGCCTGGAGGTACTACTCCATTATCCAAGCACGAGTGTGCATAGCCTCTGGCAGCTCACAAGATGTTCCCTTACCTTTTGCTGCACCCACAGCATTTGCTTTGTTGTCGCTGAACTCTAGGGTCATTTCAACAGCTTGGGGCTCAGCCTCAGATGTCATAACCTCTGTTGGCTGACCGGGCACATCTGTGATGTGCTCTCCAGCTTGTGACCCCAATCTCACTGACGTGAAAGTATCTGCTGGTGGAGGGTGAGGTAGAATGAATCCCCAGCCAGGTTTGATTGGCCGGGAGGGACTCTCCATTCTTCCTGCCCCTTAGGAAGGGGACTCCTGCCTTGTTTTAGAAGCCTGGAGGAGCACCTGGAAGGAGGTATTGCTAAACCATGAGGCCATCTAGTGTCTTCCTTCTGTCATAGTTGCAACAGAATCCCATTCAGCTTCTTTGGGGTCTTCTGCAGAATAGGTCAGGAAGAGAGATCTTCTGCATGGTAGGTTAAGCAATCCTTTAATATAGGCAGCAGTGAATGCAGGACTAGCAGCTCTGTAAATATGTTGTCAGCACCTGCTAGTTGAGCCAGCTGACACTACTATCAGCATCTCATTTCCCACCTCCGCTCTTTAACTGGATAGGTTCCATGCCCCCCATGCTTTAACTGGCTGGCTGCTGTGTGTTAATGTTTGGCCGGCCATATGGTGCTTGAGCAGAAGCTAAACCCACTTCTATTGCTATCTCTGGGACCTGCAGACTCCCTACTAAATTCAGCTTGAGATGTGGGGAAGTGAAGGTTGCAATCATAGTGAAAATGAAAAGTAAATTAAGTGAATTGTGCTGCAGTAAATGTAGAAGGGTGAAGTGGATGAGGGGAACACTGTGAATATTGAGGCTGTAGGTGGTGGATGTGATAGCAGAAAGTAAGAGAACACTACTTTTACAACCAACTTTGACCAAGTTTTCCACAAACATGGTGATGGACTCCTTCACATTTGCGAAGGCCATTCAGGACTTGCATATAAATAGCAATGCTGTGTCCATGTGCTCATTTGACTTTGCTAGCCTATTCACCAATGTTCCACTTAAGAGAACCATAGATATTTGCGCTGCAACACTATATCATGGTGAGCTAGAACTCCCACCATTGTGTGAATCAGTATTCATTGAACTTGTGAACTCGGCAACTCGCACAGTTGAGTTCAGTTTTAAGGACACCGTGTATGCCCAAGTAGATGGTGTTGCCATGGGATCGCATCTAAGCCCAGCTCTCATAAACATCTTTGTTGGGTTCCATGAGAAACATGACACCTAACCTCCTACCCCTCACATATTTCCGATATGTGGATGATACGTTTGCTATATTTAAATCTGCAGCTGCATGCAATAATTTCCTTACATGTCTTAGTGGGTTCCATCCAGCGCTCTAATTCACCTTTGAAATGGAGCAATCAAACGAACTCCCCTTCCTTGATGTACTGGTTGAGAAATCTGCCAGGGGGTTCTCCACCACAGTCTACCGCAAGCCTAACCTCACTGGTCAATATATCTGTTGGGATTCTTATAGTTCCACACACTACAAGTTTGGTCTTATTGACAACTTTGTAAATAGGGCACAAGCCATTTATTCACCATGCAAGCTTGATGCTGAAATAAGGTGCATCAAAGACCTCCAGCAGGATAATAGCTGATCAGGTCATTTCACGCTGCATATCACACAACCTCATGGGACAGAATATTCTTCCTGTTGGGCAGGGCGGTTGGGAGCGGGCGCGAAGCCGGTCGCTGCCCACAATTGGCTGTGCACCGCCATTTTACGTGGGCGGGTCAATTAAGGCCCACCTAGCGTGATGCGCACTGGGTAGCTGTGCGGGAAAGGGGAGGAGGGAAAGTTGGGGCCTGCACTCTTTCGCGTATACTCACGAAAGAGCGCAGAAATCTTCCTGAGGCATAGAGCTGCCTCAGGGAGGTCAAGTTCAATTTGAAACGTTAAAATAAAGAAAGATTGAAATTATTTAGACATGTCCCCTCATGTGACTGTGTCACATGAGCTGGGACATGTTTATGAAATGGGTAAAAAATATTTATTAATTTAATAAAACCTTCATGAATCCTCATCCCGCCCGTGGATGAGGTTTCATGAAAAACGCAAACGCCACTTAAAGTTGGATAGGCAGCCCTGTCAATTAGTTCAATTGATTTATTAATGGCCTTAACAGGCCTTTGACAATTTGGTAGGTGCGCAGCTGCCTCCGGCACATCTGACGTCACCACGCATCATTTTACAAGTCAGCGTGTGGGGCCCATCCCTGCACGCCAAAGAGAAAATTCTTCCCATGAACAAGCCTAAGGCCATTAGCTCCAGTCATGAAAAATGTCCGATCTACCTCAGATTACCCTGGAAGGGCAAGGCATCTAAAAAATTTGGGCAACAGGTGAAGCTATCTGTTTCACGCTGCTACTATGCAGTAGCAGCATGAGTGGTATTTGCCACTGACAGGATGCTGCTGTCAAGCCAAAAAGACATTCTGTCTATCACACAAATGAGTAATGCGGTATATGAATTTCAGTGCCAGTGTGATGCTAGGTATGTAGACTGTATGTCCCAAAGACTGGCAGATTATATCAAACAGCATGGCCCAGCCACTGTTCACAACGGGCAGGGTACAGACTGTACCCAGCCAGCCCGTGATTGCAAAACTCAAAACAGTGTCCAGCATTAGATGTGATTCTGCAATTGGACAATATTTGCTAAATAATTCTCAGTGTGCTAAGAATAATGCTGACAACCAATTTAATGTTGTTAGTGAGGTTTGCAGTGTGGCACATTTGTGTGTACTTGAAGCTACATATATCAAAACACAGGGCCCTGTTCTTTGCAGACAAAAAGAACATGTACACAAAATTGGCACCTTTGGCAACCTTTTCTTTGCTTCCACCTATCACTGGCCCTCTATCCAGCTCTACCTGTCCCACCCCCCTCAAACAGCTTATATTTCACCTCATTTCTATATTTCCTTAGTTCTGATGAAAAGTCATACGGACTTGAAACGTTAACTGTATTCCTCTCCACAGATGCTGTCAGACCTGCTGAGTTTTTCCAGCTATTTTTGTTTTTGTTTCAGATTTTCAGCATCGGCGGTATTTTGCTTTTATCTTATGTACACACATTGCACCTGTTTCAGCTAAACAAAATAAGCAACAGCCATTCGTTGACTCATTCCTCAGGGCAGTGCCTTGGCCAATCAGTGTCAAGCTGCCTCGTTTAAATTTCAAACAATACTTGGCAATTAGCTCACAGTCACCATCACTGGTGTACTCTCCATGGCAACGCCTCTACCAATCAGAGTCCACTTGCCAACCAATCAGCACTCTCTTCACATACAGTGTAAATTGTTTTTTTCCCCTTATATTGGTATTCTTGTGAAGTGTCCCGATGAGTCCAAGATGAAAAGCTTTGACATGTCTCTTTTTTCAGCAATTGTGGAGTAGTTAGAATTTAATTTTAATTATCTGAAAACAGACTGTGATGGTAGTTATGTAAAGGGCAGAGAGAGGAAAGAGCTCCTACAGTGCATTCAGGAGAATTTCCTACATCAGTATATTTCAAATCCAATGACAAATGAGGCATTCCTGGATCTGGTTCTTGGAAATGAGTTGGGACAATTTGATCAAGTGTCAGTTGGGGAACATTTAGGAGACAATAATTATTGTATCATAAGGTTTAGGTTGGCTGTGGAAAAGGGCAAGAAACAATATAGAATATGAATAATTAATTGGAGAAGAAACAACTTTAATGGGTGAGAATGGATCTGGCCCAGATAAACTAGAAGCAATAATGCAAATTGATTGCATTACTAAGGCCAAACCTGCACTCACCTTCTGAAGTGCGCTCTCTGCTCCCAGCTCACAATTGGTCAAAGGTCACAGGGCAGCCAGTGGAAACATTTCAAAGATATCTCGGAAGCCTACTTGAAGAATATTGGCTCAACCACTGGTAAGAGTGTGTACTGGACCACCCATAATCGCGAGCCCTGCTTCACCAACCTGTCAGTGGATTTGAAGCAGGGTGGATGATGAAGGCTGAAGGAGAAAGCTCAAGAAGGCGCACAACTCCTCATCAACCACAAACTGATCAATTGACTGACTAATGACCAATTGCAGATATGGAATGTGGATTGTGGATTTTTTTTGTGCTGATTTTCCAACCCCATCATGACAAGACCTACTATGGGAGATTTGGCAGCCCAGCCTACAGTCCATTGACTTTGTGGAACTGGACAATCCCAGTGGTGGGTGGGGCCAGAAAATCCTAGTCTTTTACTTTTCCTTTCCATCTCATTTACCTTGAACTGACTTCACCCTTATCTCTTACAGCCTCTTTCTCTTTTCCCCGACCTTTCTTTTTCTCTCTCTCTCCCTCTCTTTACTCTAGAACTCTGAGGCAAGAGTCTTCCCCACTCTGAGGGACTGCCATTAGTAATTATGTATATATAAAGCAGTGGTGCAAAATAAGTTTCACATGAGCTGCACAGACTGTCCACTAGATTGTTAAAAACAACAGTGACGTGGACACAGACTACCAAACACGAAAATGAACTGAGCTTTTTAATAGAGCAAGACACTAAGAAAGTGCATTATCTTTATACATTAGACAGGAGCATTTATAGGAGATAACTGACAGACATCTAAGGAGAGATATATTAAAAGATTACGTTTCAGGTTGGAACAATGACATGGTGTATTGATTATCCTATGTATTATGCTGAGAGGGGAAGGATTAAATGCTCCCCACAAAATTTTTCACACACTGAGTGCCCTTTATTACCTCTAATGTTAGCTTAACTGACGTAATTGGTTTGGGAAATAGCGTACATCAGTTATGGCTTGCTTCTGCATCCAACCTAAACGACAGCAAACTGGCAAATGATTTTGATCAAAGACAGCATGGTCTTAACTTAGTTCATTGATGCCTTACCTCCAGTTCCACATTTATTACCTTAGAAATAATAGAGCAATTTAAAATTAACATGGGATTCTGCAGGTTTTACAAAAAGTTTATGCAAGAAGGAAAATCAGTCCCATAGAACACAATTAGGGCTTCACCTGTAGTACGAACAGTTTAATACCAGTATATGCTGGAAAACTTTATAAAGGAACATAGAGTTCAAGTTAGGAAAGCCTTAAAGCTCAAAACTTCTCAGAAAATAACATTCCAGACCTGCTTTCAGCATATCCTCACAGATCCATTTAATGCATGTTCTCCAAGTGTCCCAGATTGCCCAGGTGTCTCCTGGAATGAGCTAGAGACATTAGGTCAGGAGAACTTCTCACTTTCAAATTCCCAATGCAGTAGTACTGATGCATTACCCTCACTGCCACAAAGAGCTTGGGCCTGTGGGGAGCAGATGTCAGGGGATGGCAGTCATCAATCAGGAATGCTCAGGATTCAGAGGAAGGCTCAGAGGTCGGGGGGGTTGTGAAGTTAGGAATTAGGAGGCGAGAGGAAGACAGGAGTCAGGAAGTAGAGTGAAGTAGCCTGGGAGAACCAGGAGGGATTAGGGAGAGTGAGAGAGAGAAAGACAGGGAAATAGGGGTCAAGGAGGGCTGGAGACAGGTTAGGGGAACTGGTGAGAGAATGAGATTGGGGATTGTGGGTCAGAAACTTTCTCCAGTACTGGTGAAAAATCATTGACCTGAAACATTGGGTAGAATTTTGCCCTTGATGGGTGGGCGGGCAAGCAGCCGATCACCGCCACCGAAACGGGCCCCGCTGCCATTTTAATTGGTGGGCCAATTAAGGCCCACCCAGTGTGTCGTCCAAACAGGAAGTGCTTTGCACTTCCTGTGCGGGCGGGGGGGGAGGGATTCCCCAACTGCTGAGTGCGCTCTTTCGCAAAGGGCTGCCTCAGGGAGATCGCTGAAAGGAGTGAAACATTAAAAATGAAAAATAAAAAAATCATTAACATGTCCCCCTCGTGTGAAAATGTCACACGAGATGGGACATGTTAATGCAATACACAAAAACTTTATTACAATTTTTAAATTCCGATATCAAACCTCATCCCACCACTGGATGAGGTTTGTAAAAAAATCACCTACTCGCCTGCCCGTTGGGCACGTGCGCTGACCCGAAGTTCGCACGGGCCCCTCAAAATCCTGGGCGATTGGTCACCTAATGGCCTTAACAAGGCCTTTAATTAATGGCGGGCGTGCATCATACTGCATAACACACCCGTCGACCGAAACATCGCGATGCCGTGCGCTGAATTCGGGATGCTCGTGCGACATTTTAAGCGCTGACATGCAGGCTCCCCCACCCGCATGTCAGCCAGAAGATTCAGCCCATTAACATTGGTTATCTCTCCACAGCTGCTGCCCGACCTGCTGAATACTTCCAACATTTTCTGTTTTGGTTTCAGATTTTCAGCACTTTGCTTTTTGTAACTATTATCGAGTATCAAAACATTTCCATCTGTTCCTATTCAGACGAAGTTACATTGTTTCATAGTTTGCCATTGTGAGATTTGAACTCTTGATCTTAGGGTTACAAACCCAGTACCATAACCACTTGGCTATTTAGGCCAAGCCGTAACTCTTTTGAGTACAAACCCGTTTCCATCTGTTCCTATTCAGATGAAGTTACATTGTTTCATAGATTTGCCATTGTGAGATTTGAACTCTTGATCTTGGGGTTGCAAGCCCAGTACCATAACCACTTGGCTATTTAGGCCAAGCAAAATATCACCATGTTCAATGTAATTCTTTCGAGTACAAACCTGTTTCTATCTCTTTCAGATGAAGTTACATTGTTTCATAGTTTGCCATTGTGAGATTTGAACTCTTGATCTTGGGGTTAGCAAACCCAGTATCATTACCACTTAGCTATTTAGGCCAAGCACTTTGCTTTTTGTAACTCTTTTGAGTACGAACACATTTTCCATCTGTTTTTTCAGATGAAGTTACATTGTTTCATAGTTTTGCCATTGTGAGATTTGAACTCTTGATCTTGGGGTTACAAACCCAGTACCATAACCACTTGGCTATTTAGGCCAAGCAAAATATCACCACGTTCAATGTAACTCTTTCGAGTACAAACCTGTTTCCATCTGTTTCAGATGAAGTTACATTGTTTCATAGTTTGCCATTGTGAGATTTGAATTCTTGATCTTGGGGTTATAAACCCAGTACCATAACCACTTGGCTATTTCACCCAGCACTTTGCAACTCTTTCAAGTACAAACATGTTTCTATCTGTTTCAGATGAAGTTACATTGTTTCATAGCTTGCCATTGTGAGATTTGAACTCTTGATCTTGGGGTTAGCAAACCCAGTACCATTACCACTTGGCTATTTAGGCCAAGCACTTTGCTTTGTGTAACTCTTTTGAGTACTAACACGTTTTTCATCTGTTTTTTCAGATGAAGTTATATTGTTTTGCCATTGTGAGATTTGAACTCTTGATACTCTTTCGAGTACAAACCTGTTTCCATCTGTTTCAGATGAAGTTACATGTTTCACAGTTTGCCATTGTGAGATTTGAACTCTTGATCTTGGGGTTATAAACCCAGTACCATAATCACTTGGCTATTTTAGCCAAGCACTTTGTTTTTTGTAACTCTTTTGAGTACAAACACATTTCTATCTGTTTATTCAGATGAAGTTACATTGTTTCATAATTTGCCATTGTAAGATTTGAACTCTTGATCTTGGGGTTACAAACCCAGTACCATAACCACTTGGCTATTTAGGCCAAGCTAAAAATTAAATTGTAACTCTTTCGAGTACAAACATGTTTCCATCTGTTCCTATTCAGATGAAGTCACATTGTTTGATAGTTTGCCATTGTGAGATTTGAACTCTTGATCTTGGAGTTACAAATCCAGTACCATAACCACTTGGCTATTTAGGCCAAGCAAAATATCACCCTGTTCACTGTAACTCTTTCGAGTACAAACCTGTTTCCATCTGTTTCAGATGAAGTTACATTGTTTCATAGTTTGCCATTGTGAGATTGGGGTTATAAACCCAGTACCATAATCACTTGGCTATTTCGGCCAAGCACTTTGCTTTTTGTAGTTGCACACCAGCTGCATATTAATAGAGTAGAAACCCTTGTGGTTGACGAACACCCTGGGCAATCAGTGGTGTCTTAATTGCCTCGTGTGTGCATTCAATGACCTCCGGTGTGCATCAAGAGCTGCAAATTTAAACACCTGCTCACTCTGACTGGTGTCATCACAGGTAAAACTGAAACAATAGTGGGCCTGGAAAACAAGCCATTAATCACCTACGTTATGTATTTGTGTGTCACTGACTGTAAGATCCTCCAAATGTCTCCACCAGACCCTTGGAATGGTGCTGACTTTGACAGTCACTGTTAAAGTGTGGCCACCAGGTCCAGCTGGCAGCAGATACCCTTCCACCAGGCTGCAAATCTCTTCCACCATTTCAGTTGATCCCCTGAGCCTCCTGAGACAATATATTCAGACATATTGAAGAAGCTTATCCTTTGCCTATAAAACCCTGTTTGTCAGATATGTATTCCTGCCAGCTGCACCTCTCTGCTATTGCCCTCTCTCGTGTGGAGCTACAGGTCTGTGAGCAATTAGCTACAGTAAAGAAAAAATATAAAAGAATCTTGGTGGAATGAGACTAGGGGCTTCTTGTTTATAGAATTATCAGCAGCTACAAGTCAGATATTGGAGCATTGCACCTATTACTACCAGGTACATATCTTTCTCTTTCTTAGGCAGTCCCTTGGGATCAAGGATGATTTATTTCCACTCTGATTCTATGGGTTCTGAAATGGCTGATAAGTCTAATGCACGATCTGCAGACTCTGCCACATGTGGGGCAGGTGGTGCTTAAAGGATGGAGCAGATGAGGCATTTGGATGTTTGTGCGCAATCTCCAATGGTTCAACTTCACTTCTGCATGCCCCTGACAAATTCTCTCGATGTGTTCGGTGCCTTCCCAAATAAACATTCTCCATTTTGGTCAGTCACAGGCTAGGGACTCTCCTGAGTCAACAGAAATATTTGATCTCATCAGAATCCTTCACCCCCCAAAGCATTTCCACTATCTTCCTGGGATGACATATAGCCTATTACTGTTGCTCAGTTCGACCATTATTAAAATTTGTTATTAATGCTATTTCAGTGAGTTATTATTGGCTACCAATGAAATGAATCGCTCCCCCACACCTTTG
The DNA here is from genome assembly GCF_017639515.1 of Carcharodon carcharias. Classification (NCBI taxonomy): domain Eukaryota; kingdom Metazoa; phylum Chordata; class Chondrichthyes; order Lamniformes; family Lamnidae; genus Carcharodon; species Carcharodon carcharias. Next base: position 131,618,399 of record NC_054477.1, on the reverse strand, counting down.
GTTTTCTCTCTTCCCTGTCCTCGGTTTCGCCTCTTCACCTGCTCCCAGGTTGGTCTTCTGATACCCAGAAATTCTTGTACAATAGCTAATTGTCTGAAACCACAAATAAAGATACTGAACTACAGGGAACCCAACTTTCTTAAGGTTAATACAATAATATTTGTAGAAGTCATTTGATTACATGTCACTTGATCAGACATTACATGATCTGATGTCATGAGATCAGGCATCATATGATCAAACCTCGAGGAATGCATCCTATTAGAGTTGTCACACCATAGTTCAACTTTCACTCAATTCCCTGCCACCCATGATCAAGAGTGGGGTTGAACACTGAGCACAAACTTCACTCACAAAGTTCAAAATAAAAATTAAATCCTAAAAATATTAGAAAATCCTAATTTAATTGTATTAATTAAGTTTACGCTCATTCCCAGCAGGTCAGCTAACCGTTTAAATCACAATGGGAAGGCAGAGAATCAGAAGTGAGTTTATTTTCACAAATTTAACATTGCTACTGCCCTGTTTGTGCTGAAGGTAAAGAGAAAAAAAAATCACTCGCTTACAGTTATGTCCACTCAGGGATGCTACATCCCTCAGTCACCCAATGGACAGAGAGGAAGACCTACCCTAGGATCTGTCCTATTTGTGATTACTTGTTAATAAACAAACTTAATAATACTGCACCTGCCAATCATACAAGCAATTTCCAGTTCAAAGAGAACATTCAGTGAACTTCCTGTGCTTCACCATTGAGAAGCAAATTTTAATGCAGAATTGAATATCTTAGCCACAATATTCAATTTATTCATTCAATTTTGGTTCCTGCAAACTTTTATTATTAAAACTACATTAAATAGGTATTGAGTTCTGAAGTTGTTTATTTGATTTTTAATTCACAAAATCTAATTACATGACCTCAGAAGAAGTGCTCTTAAAAAAGATCAGCCTCAAGTATGAATTCAGCTTGAAAATGAAAATTGCAGGCCTTGAAATTTGTCATTCTGCTTGGGTGTACCCTAGAACTGGAAAACACCCTTTGCTCTCATGGAAATATGATAAAATTATGGTTTCTTATGCAGTTCTGAGACAAATTAATAAAATCATACCTGCCTCCTTTCTGGAAAGTTTACTGTTGTCTCAGTCCTGTACAAACAACTATCTCAATTATTGTGCAATATTTAGAATATGGTGATAATAACAAGAATGGAGGGTAATTTTAACCCCAACCCTGAGGGGATTGGATCAGCCATGGGTTTTACATCCTACCTGATTTTACTCTCCACGGAAAACAAAATTTGGGTGGAGTATAAAATAGGTAATCCATCCAGCCAATTTCCTGCTGGGTTGGTTAAATTAAATTTCCTCCCTATATTTGCTAACCTGAATGTGATTAATTAACAAAGCACAGACCAAGGAACGAACTTGAAATCATACTAACCTGTAAAGATCAATACTATACCATTGGCGCATTCACAAATTAAGCCGTTGGGGCATTTGTTCAATGTTTGTTCAATTTGTTCAACATTGTTTGGGCAAAACTGCTTTACATCAATGAATGCTTCAGACTTACGTATTATGGATAAAATAAACCACACTATTTGTAAATTGCAAAATGATAGATGTTACCATTTTAGGCAGCTACAGGGTATCAAGATTTGTGCATTTCTAGTGGGTCTCCCTTCATGGTAAATCAAATATATATTGCAACATTGTATGGTGACATAAAAACAGAAAATGCTGTAAAAACTCAGTAAGTCTGGTAGCATCCATGGAGAGAGAAAACAGAGTTAACGTTTCGAGTTTGTATGATTCTTCAGAGCTGAAGAGACGTGAAAATGTGATGGATTTTATGTTGTTGACAAGGGGGGAGGCAGGTGGAGCGAAATAGAAGGTCAGGTTGAGGTCAGGAAAGATAAAATAACAAAGGTGTCATGGGCACAAGACAAAGGGAGTGGCTATGATTGTGTTAAAAACTAAAGCAAAAAAACAAAATGGAGAACAGGGTTCATGATCTGAAGTTGATGAACTCAGTGTTAAGTCAAGAAGGCTGTAAAGTGCGTAAGCAGAAAAGGAGGTGCTGTTCATCCAGTTTGCATTGTGCTTCACTAGAGCATTGAAACAGGGCGAGGACAGAAATGTGAGCACGAGAGTAAGCTGGTAAATTTAAATGGTAAGTGACAGAAAGGTCGGAGTCATTATTGTGGACTGAGTGAAGGTGTTCCGCAAAACGGTCATCCAGTCTGTGTTTAATCTCCTGTGTAGAGGAGACTGTATTGTGAGCAGCGAATGCAGTAGACTACATTGAAAGAAGTGCAAGTGAATCGCTGCTTTACCTGGAAGGAGTGTTTGGCGTCTTGGACGGTGAGGAGGGAGCAGGTAAAGGGGCAGATGTTACACCTCTTTTGATTGCATGGGAAGGTGCTATGGGAAGGGGATGAGGTGTGGTAAGTAATAGAGGAGTGGACTACCATGTCATGGAGGGAACGGTCATACGGACTCAAAACATTAACTCTGTTTCTTTCTCCACAGATGCTGCCAGATCTGCTGAGCTTTTCCGGCATTTTTTGTTTTTATTTCAGATTTCCAGCATCTGCAGTATTTTGCTTTTAGTATATGATGGCACATGTCCATGTACATATATTACTCTAGTGTTAATTGAAATTATATTTTCCTTAAGGTCACTGTTATAATTAAACAAACTGCTGGTCATTTAGAGGCTAATTGTTACTCTGAACAATGACAGCTAGTTTTAAATTCCTGGATTATCACTTACGTTACAAAACCTAGTACAGCATGACTGTATTGCTCTTTTTTTATAAGAATGTTCTTCACACAAAGAATAATGAATAAAATTGCTAGAATTTTATGCCCCCTACCCAGCTTTTGGCAGGGTAGGTGAGGCTCCCACACCATGTGGCAAGGTTGCCATGTAAACCTTGGTGGTCTGACAGTGGGCTTGAGGGTGTCTCCTGTTTGGGCACACTCTGTTCCCAATAGAGGCAAGGCAGTGTCAACATTACTCACTGCCCTGTTAGTCCACTCCTGCCCTTCCAATCATACACCCCCCACCACCAGCTCTGCTTGCCTGGGCCTTCCTGACTGGCCCAGGCCAATCACTCCATTTACTTTGGTGTCCAACTCTAGCAATCATCTCTTAGGGATCTGGCTGCCACTTGATTAGCCGGCAGCTCTCGGGGAGCAAAAATCTTAACCTAAACCAGTTAACAGGCAGCCAGCTGTAAAATCAGTTCAGGGCATCCCAACAATGCCAAGCGGGATCACACCACCTTTTTAGCCTGGGGGTGCGCAGGGCCACTCCCTCAACCTAAAATTCTGGCCAATGCATGGACTAATGGAGGCAAAACCCCTAGCATCATTTAAGTAATTATTGGATTCCGCTTTAAGAGAACTTGCTGGATGGATAAAATAGCCTTCCTCATGTTCTTGTGAAGGCCAATGGAGTCAAAGCATTTTACACATATTGGATGATTTCAAGTGGGATTGCTCACAGGGAATGAGAGGGTGTGCTCTTTTAGAAAGAAGAGGCTTGCTGTGGCATTAGTTGCAGGATTGAAATGGTGAATATTTTAATGTACAGGGTGAGAAACTAAACACTTGAGTTAGTAGGTCAGAAAAAAGTAGCAAATTGGAACTTCTAAAAATGGACATTCGGTCATAATTTACTGTAACAGGGTATCTAACAGCTTCTGCTGTTAATTAGAATTGTCCTTGTGTTTATAGGATTTTGAATTTTGCATGGCAAATTACTGACAAATTGAGTTGATGATAACACCATGAGAGAAACAGGGCAACTCAGAACTAAGTGAGCAGGGCAAGCCACTATGTCTCTCCTTAACCAATCAGACTGAAGGATTGTGTGATCATCAGCACAAGGATTAAGATGGAGATAGAGCATGTGACTCCAGTGCTAAATTAGATGCAGAAAGAGAAATAAAGAGAAGGAAAGAAAAATTGGGTTAAGAATCAGAGGAAAAAAAGAGACAAAGAAAAGTTCAAATCATAGAATGCTTACAGCACAGAAGGCTATTCGGCTCACTGTGTCTGTGCTGGCCCTCTGAAGGAATAAATTACCTAGTACCACTCCCTTACCCTTTCCCCATAATCCTACAAATATTTCCTTTTCAGTTAATGATTCAATTCAGTTTTCAAATTTTCAATTGACCACACTCTCAGACAGTACATTCCAGATCCTAACCACTCGCTGTGTGAAAAAGATTTTCCTCATATTATCATTGCTTCTTTTTCCAATTACCTTAAATCTGTGCCCTCTGGTTCTCAATCCTTCTACCAATGGAAACAGTTTTTCCCTATCCAATCTGTCCAGGTCCTTATCATTATCAGCTAACCTTCGCTAGCAAGGTTGATTGTCTTCTTTGAGTCCAAAGGTGGCTGATGAGGCTAAATCAGGATCTGCAGACCTTATGGCATGGAGGGAATTTGTTGTCATGTGGGATGTCTAGTTATGTACTTTCAGTTCAGGTCATGGTGTGTTCTTTTCACTGCTCTCACTTTCCTCTTCATTTTGTTGTTGTTGGGTCTCAAAATGCTGGGATCCTTCCTACAGACTCTGCCACCATCTGGTTCAGTCCAAGGCAATGGTCTCCCAGGAGTTGATGTCAATGTTGCATTTCTTCATTGTTGGCTTTCAGCACACCCTTGATGTGCTTCTTTGATCCTCTTCTGGTTCATCTTCCCTGAATGAGCTGCAGGAAGAAGACCTGCTTTGGGGGCCTGGTATCTGACATCCGAACTATGACCAACCCAACAAAACTGATAGTGGATAATCATAGCCTTGATGCTTGTGGTGCCTGCTTGTGAGAGGACAGTGAAGTTGGTTTGTTTGACTTCCAACTTAATATGTAAGATCTTCCGCAGACAACGTTGATGGTATGACTCCAGTGCTTTGAGATGCCTCCTATATGTTGTCCATATACAGTAAGGAAGGGATTTTGACTGCATTGTAGACCATGAACTTGGTTTCAGTTTTGACCATGCAATCTTCAAACACTCGCTTCCTCAGTTGACCAAAGGTTGCACCAGCAGATTTAGAAGATGCTGGATTTCTTCATCAATATTAGCCTTCTGTAAAAGATAACTTCCAAGGTAATGGGAGGTGTTCCACGTTTTACAAGCACTCATCATGAATCCTAATCAATGGGACTGGGTCATATGAATTTGGAGCTTGCTGATAAAGGACTTTGGTCTTCTGAATGTCGAGTGTGAGTCCTATCTTTTTATATGCCTCAGTAAACACATCGACAATTCTCTGGAGATCCATTTCCGACAGAGCAGTTACTGCAGCATCATCAACACATTGGATCTCAATCACTCAGGTCGGGGTGGTCTTAGCTTTTGACTGGAGTCGTCTGAGATTAAATAGTTTACTGTCCATTCGATAAATAGGCTGCAATCCAGCAGGGATCTTGTCTTTAGTCAAACAGAGCATGGTAGAAAGGAAGATCAAGAGAAGAGTTAGAGCGATGACACAACCTTGTTTGATGCCTGTCTTAACCTCAAAACTGTCTAATGGATCTGTTGTTGAGGATCACTGCTCGCACATCATGAAACAAGCAAAAGATGGTAATGAATTATGGGAGCATCCATACTTTAGCAGAATCTTCAAGATTGCCTCACAATTTACAGAGTCAAAGGCTTTTTTCAAGTCAAAGAACACTATGTAGAGAGGGTGATGTTGTTCATGACATTTTTCTTGTAGTTAACTAATATAAAAATCATGTTGACCAAGGCTCTTGATGGCCTAAACCCACATTGATATTTGTGGAGTAGCTATTCAGCAAGTGCAATAAGTCGATTCAGAAGGGTTCTTGTAATGACTTTCCCTGCAATAGAAAGCAGGGCAATGCCTCTGTAATTTCCACAGTTGGATTTATGCCATTTATTGAAGATTTTCACAATCATGGCATCCTTGAGGCTATTTGGGACTTCTTCTTCATTCCAGATCTGTAGGATAAGAGCATGGAACTGTAATGTAATGTTAATTTGTCTCCTCTGTGCTTAAAGGTTTCAATGGGGATTCCATCACCTCCTGCTGCTTTGTTGTTCTTCATTTGTGTGATGGCTTTCATCACCTCTGTAGCCATTGATGGAGTTCCGAGCTCATCTCTAACTGGGCGTTGTGGGATGGAGTTGAAAAAATTCTCATCAACAATAGATTCTTGATTGAAAATGTCTTCAAAATACTCCCTCTGACAGGCATTGACAGCTTCCCTTTTCTTGACCAGATCTCTCCCACCCTTAGGCTTCAGTGGAGCTGGTCATTGAGTACTTGGGCCATAAATGGTCTCTGTGGCAATGAAGAAGCCACGAATATCATTCGTGTCAATGAGATGTTGAATTTCCTTTGCCTTGTCTGCCCAGCACGTTATTCATGTTGCAGGTGCACTTTGTACCTCAGCCTTTACTTGTTGATAAGCCAGTTTCTTTTACTTTGATTTCGGGTCATTCCAGCAGATGCAGAAAGTCTTGTGCTTGCAATTAATCAGTTCATTGGTATCCTGATCATTTTCATCAAACCAATCCTTATGTTTCCTGAACGAAAATCCAAACGTCTCTTGGATATTGACCTTAAGGACATCCCAAGCACTGTGGACGCTTCATCTGGTCTTGACTGGTTTGAAAGTTTTTTCTGAAGACATTGTTGGAATTGGTCTTTTTTGATTGGATCCTTCAGAGCTTCGATATTGACCTTTTGTGGACTTCTCATCTGTTTTACCCATCGTTTAAGAGCCAGCTTGATGAACATAATGAAATAACTAAATTGATGATCAGCCCAGCAGTCATCAGCTTGTTATTGTTCTGGCAGAATGAACATCTTTGCGATTCGAGGCACAGGCAATAACGTAATTGATCAGGTGCCGGTGTTTGGACCATGGGTGTTGCTATGACATTTTGTACTTGTTCCTCTTGTGGGACAGGATATTGGTGATGATAAACACATGTTCTGCTCATCTGGTAAGGAGAAGAATGCCACTGGAGTTAACATTTCCAATTCCTTCCCTGCCAATAGTCCCATTCCAGAGTTTGGAATCTCTCCCAACTCTGGAATTGAAGTTTCCGAGAAGAATAAGCCTGAACACCTTCAGAACCTCACAGAGAACTTGGTCAGTTTGTCATAGAAATCTTCCTTGGTTTTGTCGTTGGCATCCAAAGCTGGGGCATATGCACTGACCACAGTGGTGAATTGGCTCCTTGCCGGTTTGAGACGGAAGTCATGAGGTGCTCATTTCCTCCAAGAGGGAACTCACAAAGCTGGTTCACAAGTTTATTCTTGATGGCACATCCAACTCCATGAACCCTGTGTTCTTTTTGTGATTTCCCTTTCCAGAAGAAAGTATAGCAGCCTCGGATTTCCTCGAGTGGCCACTCTCCAACACACCTAGTCTCAATCAGAGCAACGATATTGATGTTATATAGCCTGAGGTCTTGGAAGACAAATGAGGTGCGGCTCTCTGGGCAGTTGTGCCTGACATATTGTGCAATTGTCAAATAACGGGATATTTGGTGAAGTTGTCGGCGATGACAATGAGGTCAGTGTCATGGAGATGAAAGAAGTCGGATACGATTTTGAATCAAGGATGGGGAAGAACTTCATATAGAATCAATGGTGCTTTCTGTTGACTTTGCATATGCTCCTGACATACCTCACACTTCTTCACAACAATTTCAAGGTCATTGTTCACACTATACCTGACCAATAATCTGTCTCTCTTGTGAGTCTTCGTGCCTGATCTATGTCCTGTCTGAGTGATGAAGTTGTTGAAGAAAATCAGGTTGTGAACATTCTGGTATGATGATGTACCTGCCAAAAATGACCCCCCAGGAGATGCCTAGCTCATCCCGATAAGGCCAAAATTGACTCGTGTTTGTGGACGTGCTGAATTGAATCAGGCCATCCTTTGACGATGGATTTCCACAGTTTCTGTAGAGTCGAATCTTTCACTGTTTCTTCTTTTAGTTGCTAGAATTTGTGTTGCACAAAATGTACCAGATTAATTTGGAGAACGTTTTCAAGTTCGATGTCAATGAAGTCAACTTTTAGATCCAAGGATATATCTTCTGCTTTCATTGGGTTAGGTAATCTGCTATGTGTTTCCAATGTGATCATCAAGTTAGCTGGCTTGTACCTAATCTCATAGTCATAACCTTAAATCCACAGTCATAACTTTGAATCTTTAGCAAGGGACGTTGTAATCCTGGTGGTGTACCAAATCATCTCCAGTGGCTTGTGGTCGATCTCTACCACAAATCCCTTGCCAAATAGATATGTATGAAAATGCATGATTCCAAACACTAAAGCTAATGTTTCCTGTTTGATGTTGGGGCTGTTGGGTTGTGTTACAGACAGAGATTTTGAAGCAAATGCAATGGGTTTGCCTTTTTGTAATATGCACGCTCCCAGACCTTTCTGTGAGGCATCAATCTCCAAAACATGTGTCTCCCTCAGATAGTAAAATTACATTATCAATGTTTCTGATAATGACTGTTTTAGTGCTCCAAAGAGGTATTGAAGTTCTTCATGCCACAGGGAAGGCAGATCCTTTCTCAACAATTCCTTTAGTGATTAAGATTTCTGAGTGAAATTGGGAATGTATGGAGACAAGAAATTAAAGAAACCTAGACATCTTAGCAGATCATCCTTTTCTTGAGGAATTGGCATGGCTTTAATATCCCCTATATTATTTAGATCGGGACATATGCCAGCACTGGAGTAAATAGAACCAAAGAAATCGATCTACTGCACATTTCAGACACTTGAACACCAATCCTTCATTACATGCTGCTTGCATCAATAAGTGCAGATTATAGTCATGTTCCTGCTTTGTTCTACCTACAACAGCAATATCATCTGCAATACATATGTATCCTGGCATAGTGCATGTAATGCAGTCAATGTGAGCTTGAAAGAGATCTTGGCTAACAGATAGCCCAAAAGGAAGTTGTTGAAAATAGTATCATCCAAATGGGGTACAAATTGTAGTAAGCACTTGAGAATTCATCACGAGATGCACTGACCAGTAACCATGATTGGCATCAAGCTTCAAGAAAAAATTTGCACTTGCAAATCTCGTATTTAACTCTTCTAATGTAATTGTTTTGCAAGGGCAATGTTCCAAAGCTGCGTTTACACATTGTGAATTGAGGCATACTCTCAAGATCCATCTTTCTTTACGACACATGTGATTGAGCTGCATTAATCTGTGTTCTCAATTTTGTCTTGTTCAACCTTCAATTTGTCTTTTTTGTGTAAGCTACATTTACATACTGGATCAATTGATGGACTTGCATTCTCCTTCAAGTGTAATGTTTCAGCTCCCTTGAAATTGCCAATTTTGTTGAAACTTTCTGGATAACTGGGTGAACTGATGTGATAGCAGTAGTTTATGAGGTTGATATGCCTTGTGATGTCTGACTGATTCCATGGATTGTGACTAGTGAGAGATCACAACATGCTGGTAGACCTGCAGTCATCAGGCCTTTAGTTGCCATGATATAGAACATCTGTGACCACCCAGCAGGATTGATTATACTTGTACCCCAGGACTATTGATCCTGAACATGGAATTAGTGAACTGTTGTATGCTGAAAGTTTCACAGTGGCAGTTCTCATCATGGCCTTCCACACCTGTGGAAACATGTCTTTTAGAATTTGCAGAGGTAGTATGTTGGCACTTGCCCCTGTGTCAATCTTGACCAATAAGGAAGAGTTACCAACTTTCTTAGGACAGATAATTTGAATCTTGGAAAACACTTCAGATGGTGTGATGGCATTTATGTTTTCCAAGAGACTGACTATGTGAAGTTGTATTTACCACTCATCTTTTCATTGTGCACATCATCGTCATTTTCTGGTTTGTCAATCGTGTCATATGTATGTTTCTGATGGGACACTGGATGGTCATTTTTATTGCTTGAATGTACCCATTGTGTATGGTCTGTTTGGATCAATGCACAGCTCTTTGTAGCTGCAGTAGCTACACTAGTGCACTGCCATTGCCAATGGCCTTTCTGCCACATGCCTTGAAGAAATGATGTAAAGCTGGGCATTTCTGTGGTGCACACAGATGTCCATGCCTTCCACATATCTTGCTTGGTTGGATGTTCTATTGAGTGTGTCAACAATTTGTGTTTTACAGAGGACCTGTAAGCTTTGTTGACCAGCAAGGATTGTTTCGTACTTATGTCCATCCTTGCGTAGCTCTTCGATGCTATATGTTTTGGGCTTATCAGCAGATCTTTCTGGAATGCTTCCATGGGAGTGGATGTGATCACCAACTCAGCAATTCTGTCTGTGATCTCTGCATTTGTAAAATCACAGTACATACCCTTTTCTCTGCAGCTGCTGACAGAGTGACCTATGGATTCTGTAGGCTGTTGTCGAAATGATATGAACTCTAGTCAATGAGTATAGAAGCTTGACCTGATTCTGAACCAGTCTTCCAAAGTAATCCATATTTTTTGGGGATCCGGTAACCCTTCTGTTGTTAATCCTGATGTGTTCAGCCTGTGTAGACCTTCATTCCTAATTGAAAAGCGAATTTTTACGGCTTGCTTGTTTGGTTCAGACACAACTGAATCAAGGAACCGTAGGTCTGCACGCTTTTTAAAAATTTTGAATTCAGATGATAGATCAGTTGAATTTCAATTCAAACTGGAGGATTTTGTGGACATTCTGACAATTTCCCCCTTTGATCTTCCTTCTTCTGTAGTGCCTTTTCTGAAGCTCCGCTCATGAAGCCACATTTTGGTGGGACATCTTTTTATTCAGTTTAGTGTTCAGCAATTCCCAAAGCGAAGTACGGGCCTTCTCTGGCCTAAGTTTTATGACTATTTTTTGTTCTTTTTTGATTCTCCATTGCTTGCTATTGATCTGGTCCACAAAATATGTGAAACAGGACCTTGAGAAAAGATTAGCAAGGAAAAATGCTTCAAATGACAGAAACTGTGAAAGAAAATGAAACTCAAAACATAGCAAAAAAGTAGAGACCTAGAAAGGTGAACAATCAGAAGCTGAAATAAGGGATGGAATCATCTGTGCCCACTAGCATCAGGAGTGTTCAGTGGTGTGAGTGCACAATATGGCGAGAAAGCCAAAAATCAGTTTCACAACATCACAAAATCAATTTGCGTTCTTCTGCTCAGCCTGTTGATGGCAGTCACATCCCCCGCCATTGGATGTCAGGAACCTCATTGTAATGCATCAGCCTATCATTATAAGGCCATCCCATCAGACTCATTCCCACACCCGACCCCCCCCCAGACCCCACTGGACCATCCGTCCACGTTGGCAGGAAAACGCATGGGTGCAGAACACACTTTGACAGCTGTGACATGCAGCAGTTGAGACTTGCCGCCTGGGCCTTGCTCACATTGCAGGCATTCAAGGAGCAGAAGATGCTGAAGCCCGACAGAAACAGGATCCTGAAGGAACATCCATGGCATGCTGGGTAGATTTTCATGGATGTGGCTCTGCTGTGAAGCTAATGGAAGCTGCAAAGTCACCGTTGACGCTCACAACAGATGATGATCTAGGGAGTGGAAGAGGAAGGTCTAGGAATGATTGGGAGAGGAAGAGGTGTCAGGGGGATGTGCGGTTGGTGGGGGGGGGGTGAAAAGGTGTTGGTGGTGAGATTGGGGGGAGGAATGAAGGTGTCGGGGGGGGGTGAGATTGAGAGGGAGGGAATGAAGGTGTTAGGGGGTGAGTTTGGGAGTGGGGAATGAAGATGTCAGGGGTGAGGTTTGGAAGGGGGAATGAAAATGTCGGTGGGATGAGGTTGGGGGGGGAGGGAGTATGGAGGGAGGAGCGAGTAAGGGAGGAGAAGATGGCAACGGGGAGGTAGGTGTGGAGGGGGTGGAAGATGTAAGGGATGGAGTTCAGAGAGGGGAAGGATTCCGGAGAGGGGAAGGAATCCGGGGAAGGAAGGAGTGTGGAGCGGGGAAGGTGTCCGGAGGAAGGAAGGAGTGTGGAAAGGGGAGGGAGTAAGGGTGGAGGAGGAATTTAGGGTGGGGAAGGTGTCAGGAAGGGGGAAGGAGTAAAGCTGGAGAAAGAAGGGAGGGTGCTTGAGAGAGTCAGGAAGAGGGATGGACCAAGCGTAGGCAGAGTCCAAGGAGAGGGGGGAAGTATGTGTGAGAGGACTAAGTGGCAGGAAAGGGTTCTGGAAGGCAAGGGATTCAATGGGGATAAGGGATCCAGAGGTGGGAAGGGGTTCCAGAGATGGAAGAGGTCCAGAGGGGTGAAGGGGTCCAGAAGGGGTCCGGTGGGGGGAAGCGGTTCCGGGGGGTGCTAGAGGTCTGGAGTGGGAGGGGAAGGGGTCTGGAAGGGGTGGGATGTCCAGGTGAACATGCAAGGGGGACGTCTGAAGTATCCATGACAGCCTCCTGGGGAGGGAACTGAGAGTGGGCCTCGTATGGGGGAATGGTGAGAATGACCAAGGGCAGGGTGAGTGGTAGGGTGAGGGCTCGATAGTAGCAGTAGATGGGATGACAAGGGTGGTTGGTGTTGGCTCAGAGGCAGACATTTACCCTGGGCATGGGAACTAGGAGGTCAGGAAGGTGAATGTGGATGGGGGTGGGATTTTAGGGAAGGAAGGGAATGTGCACTTTCACCTGGACATACCCAAAGGTAAAGGATTGCTGCTGGTAGGTAATGGAGAGGAGGTGGATGGCGATGCCATGCCAGGGGGGTGGGGGTGGTTAACAGTGAGGGGGAAAGGAAGTGTGTGAGTTGGGGAGGGGAAAAGATGGGGGAGCACACGAGAAAGTGAATCATGACCATGCTGTCTAAATTGAAAGTGAAACGACAATCATGATGGGTGATATCAGTTGCTGTATGGGGGTTTGATCAGTGGTTGGGTGGAGATGAAGGTCAGACGACTGAAAGCAAACCCCAGCAGGCAGCATTCAAAATGCTCAGGACGTTGAGATGGGTGTGATATGTGAAGGATCCATGTGCGTGGGAGACTGATAGTACGAGGCTCCGAAAGGCCCTGCCATACACACACTTCCCCCTCCAGGATCACTCGTTGGCCAGCTGCTCCCTCTGTGGTGACAGAGGACAAGGTTGAGGGTCTCACAGGCGAAGGGGACTCGGAGGGAGAGGACAGCATCTGAGATTTCTGAGTGGATAGCCCAGGGGTCTCCTCCCTTCGGGTGCCTGGGGGCCCTGGTCTTGAGGGGAAGAGCACCAGGAGGAATGTCATGGTGCCTTGTTTCCCTCTTGTGTTGCTACTGCAGGAACTCACCCTGGCACCCGCAATAGAGTGCAGGTCTGCACCCATCTCCACGTTCTGCTGGACCAGGATCTCCATGGCATCCACCATCATCCTCATGGAGACCTCCATACATGCACATGTGAGCAACACTTCATCAGACAGCAAGCAGATGCATCCCTCTAACTCGTTAACCACTCTATTGAGGGCTTCCAACAGCTCTGTATGATGATGCCATGCCTTCTGCTGACTCTCCAGGATGAGTTGGAAAGCCAAATCTAGAGACTGGTCATCTGACTTGAGACTCAAAGATGCCTGATCCCCAGCAGTCCTCCGAGTGGTGAGGATCTCACATGAACCTGCCTCCTGCTGTTGCAGGCATGTGTCCATGTGGTGACCACCAAATTGTGAACCCAAACCTGCTCTAGAACTAGGTCCCACTGAGGTGTGTTTCTGCGCTGGTTGCAGGGTTTGGGTAAGTGCTATGATGGGTCTTCCAGGCTGCTTATTTCCAGCTCTTAAATGGAGGAGGTGTCCTTTTGGCTGGATGTGATGTCCTGGATGAATCTGAGGGATTGGTTGACTGAGGGTGTCAGTCACTTGGCAGAGCTCCACATGAACCTGAGTAGAGATTAGTAGTGCATGGCAGCAGAGTCAAAAGCAGGAGAGAGAGCACTCACATTTGCGTTGAGAGAGGGATGATATGGTGAGGGATCCTCACAAGGGTGTTCGCCACTGACCTCACTGTCACTGCAGGGGCAGTCCATCTCCTCACCAGTCAACTTGGTGGCACACTCCTCAAAGTGAGTGAGGGGCTTAATGTGGGCTGCTCCATCCTCGGTCTGGGTCCTCTTCCTGCTGATATAAGCAGGCTTCTCCTGCATGAAGACAGATGGAGAGAGCGTGAGCAGGACACATGGCACTGCATGGAATGTTTGTCTGGTGAGTGGCGCCATGGACAGGAATGCGGATGCGAGCTCGAGAGGGTATGAGCCTGATAGAGATGTGAGGGTGTGTGTGAGAGTTAGTGGTGTTGTCACCTGAGGTGGGAGATCCCTGTGCATGTGTGATGGTTTTGTGAGCGCGTGAGTTGAGAGTGATGAAAAGAGTGAATTACCTTGGCAGAACTGGGTGGCTGTCCTCTTTTGCAGGGCATTGGCGCTGACCCCCACTGCCACCACCTCCCATGCTGGATTGGTGATGCTGCTGCCCCTCCAGTGGCCACAGCAGGGATAGAGGATATCACGGCAGACCTCCACTGAGTCCAAAAGCACTCAAGGGATGCGTCACTAAACCTGGGGGCCTGGGGTCTTTTTGTTTTTCAAGGCCATCCTGTATTCCATGCAGCAGTCATGGGCTAGAAGCACTGAGAGAAATGCATGCGGCTGGACTTACTGCATCCAGCATGATAAAGCACCGAGTTGATGGAATGGCGGGCGAATGAAATGGTGTGTTTCCCAGGAATGCATAATTAAAGTGGCAGGTTTGGGATGTTGTTTTACCTGCCCACTACCGCACTTAGTGCAAATCTAGTTCAATTCCGCCCAGGGCCTGGAAAAGCCAAGAAAGAAAAAAACAGCACTATGAATTTTTAGGGAAAGGGAAAACACAAAAAGACAAACAACCAACCTTGAAAAAACATGAATGCCCAAGGGGGAAAGATCAATACTGAGAAAATTTCCTCGCAGATTATTAATCCAAAAACAGACCTGAGAGACAGAGTTTGGGGAACAGGTTTTAGAGAATGTCACGAGAGACATGAGCTCATGTCAGCTAAATTTAATAAATAGAAAAATGCCACAGCACCACCTATCTTGTAGAGGTGAATTCATTTGGAGATCAGTGTAAAAAATACGAATTTTGAATGAAATAACAAGATTAAAGCATGCCATAAACAAATGAAACAAATAGTATGTCACAACATTGTGTCAAACACACGCAAAGGCAAGGCTTTTTATATACCAGTGGAGCTTCATTGCATTGTTCATAGTAAGTCTTAGAAGATGCTTTTGGTCCTATCTGTCTTTATTATGCTCTCCTCTTTCACTTCCCTGTCTCTTTTCTTTTCTCTTTATCTCTCCACTCCTTTTGTTCTCTTTTGTGTTCTTCTATTGTTCTCTTTTTCTAACCATCTCTCTTTATTTTGTTTCATTTAGCCTTCTCTCTCACCTTCACATTCCATCCTTCTTTATCGGTGGAAGTGGGTGGGAAGCATAATATTTTGGGACCAACATTTGAGTAACGAGGAGGTCTTGTGGCAGATTGGTAGCATCCTGCCTCTGAACGAGAAGCTTCAGGCACAAGACCCAATCCAGAAATTGATGTCCACTGAAGGTGCATTCATAATGCAGCCAAAGAGGACAAGTATCAGTTTGTAAATCCTTCCAACATATGCTAATAGTAGGCAGTAAGAGCAAGTGAGATTTCTGGTCAGCCATCCGATGAAAAGAAAATTGGAGCGTCTGCCATTACTATTTATAGCTCTGGACTACACATTCATGTTAAAAGTGCACGTTGCCACATTCACTTGGTCTTCTCAAGGGGGCTGGTTGGCTTCAATGTCTTCAATCCCTGTTCCGGCTGAAGTGGGTTCAGGACCTGCCTCCTTTACCTACCTATGGTGGAGACCTGTGGGTCGGACCTGACGTCGAGCAGAGAACTGAAGAAGTTGTTCTGAGTAATTAATGCCACAAAAGTGCTAAGCAAAGACCATCTCCAACAAAAGAGAATCTAGCCATTCCCTTGAGATTCAATAGCATTACCATTGATGAATCATCCACTATCAAAATCCTGGAGGTTACCATTGACCAGAAACTGAACTGGACCAGCCATATAAAGACTGTGGCTACAAGAGCAGGTCAGAGACTGGGAATTCTGTGGTGAGTAACTCACCTCCTGACTCCCCAAAGTCTGTCCATCATCTACAAGGCACAAGTCAGAAGTGTGATGGAGTACTCTCCACTTTCCTGAATGAATGCAGCTTCAACAATGCCTGCTAAAAGTGATCGGAGGCCAAACCATTGGTTATGGCCAGACCACATTACCACCAAACCAGAGCTGCTTGGTCTTTTGGAGCAATTTATTGATTGGAGGGAGCTGAGCATACAGCAGCCCCACCTCGGAACTCAGCTGGTGCAGGTCAGTTAAATGCAAAAGAGGTGACCATGCAAAGGTCACTGATAGGTGGGCATCACAGGGGTTGTGTATTTCTGGGGCCAGGAGGAACATTAATATTCACTTTATCCCTCAAACATCATTTACAAATCTCCCATGAAACTTTTTCTAAGGTGCTTGTTTGTGTTCCCTTTGAGGACTTCTGGTTAAACTGTTCGGTGAGCATGTGCAGCACACACTTTAACCACTGGGGCTTCAAAATTGCGTTAGTATCATAGGATCCCAATTTGCGTAGGCTAAAGAGACTCTCACGCTTGCTTCAGGCAGACATCCCGGCCATCATTTCAAGGTCCCAGCCGTATCGATGGAAATATAAATGTCTGCAAGAATGAGATAGTAATGTTACGGACAGGAGAGAGGAAAATTGAACTTCTTTATCCTTTCCTCATCTGTCCAAAAGCAGAGGTGTTTTGGAATTAATTTTTAAAGTAGGCTAAAGTGTGTTTCCCCAAACTTTTAGTTTATGTGGTCCAGTATTATAGGTAACATGCAGCAAGTTCTATTTATGATTGACTGAGAAGTTTACACTCAAACCCAGGGATTTGGGAGTGGGGAGAATTGCTCGCAAACTCACACACAGACACAGACACACACACAGTAAGGGGAGGGGGAAAGTGTTGTAAAAGAGAGAATTTTTACAACTATAGATAACAACAGTAAAAGAACCACAGAGATGAATATTAGTTCATATGATTTCCAAAGTCCAGAAAAATTCAAAGTCAAGAGGATGCTTCCTTCATGGCAGATTTCAGTCTGGATGGATGGAGACAACGACATGAAAATCCTTGAAATGAATGACTTGGCTATGGGCCAAGTGCTGGTAAATAGGATTAGGTAGGTAGGTCAGGTGTTTCTCACATGTCTGTGCAGACTCGATGGGCCTCTTCTGCGCTGTGATTTTGTGATTCTGTGACAATGCAGCACAAAGGGATTTGTGTGCTTAGACTGATCAGAGACTTTTAAAATCAAACAGAGCTTTGAGGAGTTGAGACACGGTGACCAGCTGCTTGGACAGCTGGGAGTCCTGCTGTAGGTATGTTCAACTGGTCATTCAAAAGACTGAGGGTTCTCAGTTCTCAAAGGAATATAGAGATTTCAAAATGGTCATTCAAGTCATGTGTTCTTCTTTCCCCACAGTGAAAAGGGATATTTATCTAGACTTTGGTTCCAGGGCTGATAATATCTCAGCCATTAGCTTTTGAAAGAGTTATCATTTATGTTGAGGTTCTTGGGTTGGGGTGCCATTGTCTGGGCAGATCCTGTGACTCCGCTAGAGGGGTTAGCTTATCAAGATACAAATGATGTCCATTGTTCCCTCAATGATCCCCTTTTGAAATAGACCTGGATAGCCCCAGGTGTAAGATGGGTGTGTTAATAACTCTGCAGGAATAACAAGTTTTGATCTGCGAGTCCCTTAGTTTTGCGATTATAATGTCCTTATAATTGGGTTGAGATTTGACAATGATAAGATGAGGAATTTTTTGTTCTTGTAACTCCTCTTTGGAAGCATCCATAACAAAGGACCAATCCTGTGGTCATGTGACTTGTAGCAGCCAGCTTGTTGGGTTCTGCAGAAAGTCTTTTTTAAAAATAGAGATGTACAGATTGTATTTCTTTCATGTCTTATTGACATAACAGTAAGTTCTGTACCATTCTTAAAATCATGCTATCACCCCTTCGTTGCTTGTTCTAAAGGATGCAAATTGGCCACTGTGTATGGGAAATTGAATCTTCACCAGCTTAAACCTAATACCCAGTCATGATAGTGACTTGCTATAAGCAGTAAACAATTTATATGAAACCTTCTTTGGATATGGATATACAGTTAACGAGCTTTCGAGGAGTATGGATGATAACTGCATAACTGGAAAAAGCAAATATTATACCCAGTGGCCCACACACCGAAGATTCACAAAATCAATAACAATGAAATTGAATGTTTCTCAAAACAGTGTGCTACCATGCTTCATCTTTCACATGAGACACTGAATCAATAAAAATGTTTACCTCCAAAGCCAAAAGAAATCTATTTAATTTCGTGGTGTTCTTGGAAACTGTAACTATTGGTTTCAAACTGTATTATAAAGTATCGTTGCAGTTGAAAATCTCATTAAACGAATAGTAACATCTTAGCTGCTCTGCTAAAGATCTCTTAGGTTTTCATTAAACTTTCTATAATTGTTTACACAGATGTAAAACATACCACATGTTAAACCTATTGCAGTCATTTTATAAATAAGTTCTTGGAAAAATCCTGTATAGATAACTTATTTGCAGCTATATACTATAATTAACATGGGTAGCAGTAGGATGGTGAATACGGCCATTCTACCACCAAAACCACATTGTTTCCCTGTGCTTTTATTATCTTGAAGCCCAGTTTCTCTACTACAGTCCCAAGTATCCTTCTCACTTTCACTCTCTACAAACTGTAGCTCATTCAAAATGCTGTTTCCTCTGTTTAATCACAGGAAAGCCTCAATGTTCCTTCACCCTGATCCTCACATGATCCATTGTTGTCACATTGTCTTCCAAATAAACTTCAAGAACCTTGTCCCCATATCTTCAATTACAGTCACAGTCATATTTCCCTCTTTTTCAGTTTCAAGTTAGCTCAGTGATAGCACTCTAATCCCTGAGGAAGAAGTTCAGAATTGAAATACCATTTCAGAATTTCAGCACATATAAGGATGGCAGATCAGTATAGTACTGAGGAAGTGCTGTATTGTCAGAGATACTGACCTGTAGCTTCTGAGCTCCCCTGTGTCGGATTTTGGTGGCACCCCAAAGGTGCACTGGAGAATCCCTCTGGGAAGTCCCCAGAAGTTAATATTTCCTCTGGACAATTGTGCTGCACTGGAAACCATCCGAAAATTGTGAACTTCAGATGGTTCCACCGGGGTTATATCAATAGTTACTCAGAAAAAGTTAGAAGAATTAAAACCTCTTCTAGCTTCTAAGTAACTATTGTAAAGACCCAGATCGACTACACGGGACTCTCCCACACCTCGAAACCCCCAACCCCCCACACGGGACTCCCCTACCCCCGAACTCTGACAATCCCAGCCCTCCAACCTCCGACACCCCCATCCCCCGACCTCCAATACCCTCCACCATCCCAGACCTCCGACCGAACCCCCCACCCTTTCCCGAATGCCCCCGTGCCCCCGGACATACCCACCCCACAAATCCTATGCGCTTACCTAAGACACTTACTTTCTCCCTGGCCTGTCAATTTCCCTGGCCCTTTAAGCTTACCTGCTTCACGGCAGCAAGTGCTGTGAAACAGGGGGCGTGACCTCCTTGAATACGCTGGAGCTACATTCGCTGGGACCTGAGAGGAGATTTTCAATGCAGATCCAAGCAGTTCCAGCATACGGAAGTGATAATATAGTTTTCAAGACCAGGTATGTAGGTATTTATTTCTTCTAATTCCTGCTGGCCAGCATTTTCCGATGCTAGTCAGAGGTAAAATTGGACTTGTAGCACTGCACTTCAGGAGCTCAGACTCCTGAAAATGGCAGCCAATCCACTTCTGGTCACTTCTGGCATGACCCAAGTGGCACTCCATGCTTGTAAAGGTGATCGTGTCGGAGTGTTGTGCATGCAATGAGAGCATGCAAAGTAGACAGGTCAGGATGTCACTCAGCTGATTTGGAGCTCAACCCATTATTTTGGATCCTGTTAACACCCTATCTTAAGATAGCTTGTTCAGTTGCATGAAGTACTGTCAACTAGTGCTATTTAACGAGATCAGCATGGAACTTTCAGGTGAATTGCTTTTGACTTTCTTTGCTACTTCAGAATTAATAGAAGTACTGTATTAATAAAAACAAAAAATGCTGGTAAAACTCGCAGGTCTGGCAGCATCTGTGGAAAGAGAAAAACAGAGTTAATGTTTTGAGTCCAAAGCACTGTGTATTGTGTTGTTGGAGGAGTTCTGAAAAGTTGCAGTCAGCAAGGAGTGCTGCTGAACTTTTCCAAGGAATTAAGCAGTGGAGTTTGAAGGACTGTGAGCAGGAAGTCTGCTATCTTTTTTGGGGGAGGCTGTGGCGCAGTGGTACTGTCACTGGGCTAGTAATCCAGAATCCCAGATGAATGCTCTGAGGACACACATTCAATTAATAAATCTGGAATATAAAGTTAGTCTCAGTGGTAACCATGAAGCCATCATTGATTTTTGTAAAAACCCACCTGTTCACTAATGTCCTTTAATGAAGGAAATCTGTGTTCCTTACCTGGTCTGGCCTACATATGACTCTTAACTGCCCTCTGAAATGGCACTATTGCTCCTCACCTTGTGAATGTGAGTACATCATTTTTAAGGAAAGAAAGTAAAGTATACTCACCAGTCATGCCACTTTTTGGCAGAATCAACCCTTATGATTCTGTCCATGGAAGACTGGAGCCAGTACATAGAGTGCCTAGTTTTTTATTTCATGGTGAATGAAATAACAGCGGAAGAGAAGCAGAAAGCAATTCTTTTAAGTGTCTGTGGCAGCAAGACATATAACCTCATCCATAGTCTGACAGCCCCAAATGCGCCCAATTCTAAATCATTTAATGAGCTGGTAGACCTCGTGAAGACACGCTTTCAGCTGAAGCCATCAATAATTATGCAGAGGTTTAAGTTCAACTCCAGAGCAAGGGCCAGAAGAGTCTAACGCATCTTATATAGTGAAGTTGAAGTAGTTGACTGAGCACTGTGACTTCCAAGATACACTCGATGACATGTTGCAGAACCAGTTGGTTTGTGGCATTCAGCACCGTTTACTTGTAGAAGTTAACATTGATTTGAAGCACGCCATGAAAGTAGCGCTAGCAATGGAGTGTGTCAAGAGGGTCTCGCAGGCTTTACAAAGCGTGAAACATGGCGCCATTCTTCTGTTGGGGGAGGAACCAGGCATGGTGCATAAACCAGAGAGACAGCCAGTAAGCGAGAGAAGGCCTTGCTGTTGAAAAGCAAAAAGGCATAATAGGACCATCTCACCAGCGATTCAGAAATTAATCTGTTAATGGTGTGGGGGTAACCATGTATCAGGAATCTGTACATTTAAAGAGGCAGAATGCCATTACTGCCACAAAAAAGGGCATGTAATAAAACAATGCAGGATGAAATCGAGACAGCCAATCAGACAGCAGAACAAGATGATTGAAGTACTCATTATAACAGGACCAGAAGCTGCTGATGCTGATATCTATTCCCTATACAATGTCAAAGCAGTAAAACCTGAATCAATAACCATCACCCTTCAAATAAATGGGAAGCCTGTAGTGATGGAGGTAGGCATGGGAGCCTTGACCACAATGATGGGAGAACACAGATTTAAATACCAAAACAAAGTACCCAGCCACTGAATCTGGAGCAAACTACGGCTCAACTGAAGACATACACCGAAGATTCAATACAGATAAAAGGCATCGCCACAGTGTCCTCTAGGCAACAGGCAGCCCAGCTTCCAGCAATCATTGTAACAGGTGAAGGACCTAGTCTTCTGGTCTGAGATTGATTAGAAAAAATTAAGCTCAACTGGTCAGAGAGATTTCAAGTGAAAATGTGAGGAATTTCTGAGCTGTTAAGGAAGTACGAATGCGTATTTCATGATGAACTGGAGAAGATAAAAGGCTTACAAGCAGAAATATATGTAGATTTGGAGGCAACACCCTGGCTCTTTAAGGCCAGACCTGGGCCTTATGCCCTAAAGAAGAAGGTGGATGCAGGATTTTGCCACTTAGAGAAGTTCGGCATAATCGACCAGTCCAATTTTTGGAATGGGCAGCCCATAGTCCCTGTGATGAAACCAGATCAAACTATTTGCATTTGTGGAGACTACAAATTAACCGTGAGCAAGGCTGCTAAACTAGGTAAATATCCTGTCTCGAGGATAGAAGATGTGTATGCTAAGCTAGCTGGAAGAAAATCCTACACCAAACTGGACATGAGTCATGCATGCCAATAGGTAGAGCTGAACATCACGTCTAGAGGGTATATAACCATCAACACACACATGGGTCTGTACCAATATACATGCCTACCTTTTGGTATATCATCTGCTGACTGGTCAAAGGACCATGGAAAGTCTACTGCAAGGACTTCCCTGGGTAGTAGAGTCACGCTTGAATGATGTCCTGATCACAGGATCAATGAAAACATTTGGCCAACCTAAAAGAGGTTTTTTGAAGCTGGTGTATGATTGAAGAAAGAGAAATGCACATTCCAAGCAACTGAAGTCACTTACTTGGGTCACCAAGTGCAAGTCCAGAGGTTGCAGCAATAGAGATGAAAGTCTGGGGAATCAAAGATGCACTCCTATCAGTGTCACTGAACTCAAGTCTTTTTGGGGCGTGTTAAATCATCATGGTCGCTTCTTGCCAAATTTGTCAACAGTGTTAGCACCTTTACACTTACTATTGAAAAAGAACAATTTTTGGGCATGGAATGCATAACAAGAAGCGGCTTCATAAAAGTCAAGAAACTGTTACACTCATCATGTCTATTAACACATTAAGACCCATTAAAAAGAATTAATATTTACCTGTGATGCATCTCCTTACGGGGTGGGAGTGGTGTTGTCACGCAGGAAGGAAGGTGAATCTGAAAGGCCAATAGCCTATGTCTTCAGAACCCTCTCTGCGGATGAGAAGGGTTATTCACAACTTGAAATGGAAGGTTTATCAGTAATAATTAGAGTGAGGAAATTCTAACAGTATTTGCATGGATGACATTTCGCCATAGTGTCAGACCATAAACTACTAATGGGTTTGTTTAGTGAGGATAAAGTCATTCCTCCAATAGTCTCAGCAAGAATTCAACATTGGTGTTTGATTTTATTGGCATATGTGTACACCTTTATGCATCGTCCTGCTGTGCATATTGCAAATGCAGACACAGTCAGTCATCTTCCATTACCAGATAGCATTGTGCATACTCCAGTGTCACAAGCTGTTGTATTTATGTTGAATTTCTTGGGCTCTTCACCAGTCTGTATGAAGCAAATAAGGAATTAGACAAACAGGGATCCAATTTTGTCAAAAGTCCGAGACCAGGTATTGCAAGGATGGTCAAATTCATGAATGCCTGAAGAGATAAGACCATTCAATGCCTGCAAAACTGAGTTAAGTTGTCAAGGTGGAATTTTGTTATGGGGGTCAAGAGTTGTCACCCCTTCGCAAGAAAGAGAACCACTCTTGACAGAGCTTCACAATGCTCATCCAGGCTTTTCAAAGATGAAGATGTTTGCGTGAAGCTATGTCTGGTGGCCAGGCATAGACAGTGACATTGAAGTGTGGTCAAGCATTGTATCTCGTGTCAGCAACAAAAGAAGTTGCCCATTTCAGCCCTACTGCAACCATGGGAGTGGCCTGGTCAACCCTCGGTTAGACTACGTATATACTACGAAGGTCCATTTTTAGATACCATGCTTTTATTGATCTTCAATGCACATTCTAAGCTGATGGATGTGTATGAGGTTAGATCCACCGACATTGTGTGCAACTATTGAAAAGCTGCGCCAATGTGTTAATATACGTGTCCTACCAGAAGTCATAGTTTCAGATAATAGTACTCTCTTCATTAGTGCAGAATTTCAGAGATTCATGAGTTTAGAGGGAATTAAACATATTAAAATAGCATATATATCATTCCTCATCAAATGTGTTAGCTGAAAGAACAGTACAAACTTTCAAATCAGGAATGAAGAAGTTATCTGAAGGTACTTTAGAAATTCGACTTTCATGTTTTCTTCTCAATTATCATCTGACTCCTCCTGCAACTGAGTTCAAAACTGCCTTAATTACTGATGAAATGCAGCCTCATACAAGGTTAACACCAGTGTTTCCAAACTTAGAAGGGAAGGTAGAGAAGAACCAGAGTAGTCAGAAAGTGACTCATGATATTCATAGCAAAGCTTGAAGATTTACTTTGGGAGATACAGTTTTCATGTGAAATTTTGGAAATGGTCATAGTTGCATTCCTGGTATAATCTGAAACTGGACCCTTGTCATTCCAAATGGATTGTTTGAAAACATGTGGATCATCTAAGGAGTAGAGACATTCCAACAACCAGTTATTCCGCCTGTAATTGATGTCAAACCTTTAATCCTTGAGGTGACAGATCAATCTAGATTAGACATACCTGATGTCTCTGTTGAATTACACAATCCTGAACTGCCACTGAGGATGTCCCTGTTGCCGTAATTCCTGATCATATCGATCCAGTGGGAGAATTTCAAGTGGTAGAGCTACGCTGCTCTAACTGAATTAGAAAACCACCTCAGAGACTTAACCTTTAATCGAATGACCTGTGCATATATATATGTTGTGGATTAAAATATTCTTTGCAAATAGGAAAAGTGAAAAAGCTAAAGGTGGAGAAAATGTAGTGACTGTAGACTTAACCTTTCCTACTGCCATTAGGGGTCACGCGATTGTACTGACAAATGAGCCCTAAATGCAGGTAACCTTAGGAGCAGGGCTTTTGAGTCGTAGATCTAGTTCAAGCATGTAGCTTCTAAAAGAGCTCTGTAATAAAGTTATCTGTTTCAAGTAAGAAATCTGACTGGTACACCAAGTTTATTACAACTTCAACTGAGTTGGCTAGGATTCAGTTGCAAATGAGCAAATTTAAATTATAATTTCAGAGGGAAGAAAAGGAAAAATAAAAGGAAAGAGAAAGAGAAGAAAATGAGAAATGCAAAACCTTGAACTTGAATTCCAAAGAGAAAAATTAGAAAGGGAGGAAAGGGACAAGGAATAAACCAGAAAGCTTCAAAGGGAGAAAGAAGCAAGGAACTTGCTGGGGTTGAACAGTTATGAAGAACTCCAGCTGATCTCTGTAAATTATGAGATGAAGGAGGCATCACTGAAGGTTGGAGGCAGCATACCCATTGAAAAACTCCTTCCAATCAGAAACAAGAAAGATCTGGTCCAAATGTATACAAAATGGATGCTTTGCAGATTTTGAGTATCACACCACCATTTATCCAGAGAAGAAACCAATGATTCATCCACCACATAAATTACCAATAGAACTAAAAGGAAAGCTGAAAGAGAGCTCCAAGAGATGGAAGAGAATAAAGTGATTGCCAAAGTCACAGATCCAACAGATTGGGTAAATTCCACCACTAGGAAAGATAATGTTCGAAGCCAAATGAATGGGTTGCAGTCAAATATTGAAATTCTCAAGGCCAATCCTTTACAGAAAAAGATAGATGATTTGGTGAGTTCAGGCAACTAAAGAAGATTTCTAGAAGCTTACTAGAACTAGAGATTGCGCTTTTGAAAGAGAAACTTTGTGCTGTATAACTAGCAGAGGAAGCGTCCAAGAGGGAGATCCTGAACTTCAGGTCAAATTATCAGCAGCAGATGCTTCAAATAGAAGAACTTGAAGAAGAAAAGAAAGACAGTGCTGAGTTCTGACAGAAAATTAGTGAACAGCAGATTCAGCTTAACGTTGTATCACAGTCCAGAATGATTTAATAGAGACCAATAACAAACTGCAAGAAATGCTACAGCATTTAAAAAAAGGGAAAACAAAATGCAAGAAGCCAAATGATATGGGAGGGGCAAGAAGCTGGAAAGCTGGTGGAAGACAGCTGCACAAAGCGGTTGGAAGAGAAACATAAGCTGCAGGATCACAATGCAGAGCTTGAGATAAAAAAACTGCCAGGTCAAATACCGATTGCAGCAAAGTGTTTCAACTCAGAAAAAGAGGCATAACATTTTACCATCGGAAAATTGTTTTGGAAAAAGAAAACAAGCTATAAAAGCTCCTTAAGGTGTTCAGTTTAATTATAAAAGTTGATTGTGAATCTTCTTTAGTTTAGACATGACATAAAAAGCTTTCTTTTTAAAGAAAGAGAAATGTTATATTCTTATGTTATTCAAAAAGAATTAGGAACTGTATTGTTATGTTCCTATATACACAAGTATCCAAGATGCTACACCACTCACAATCTGTGTACACAACTAACAATATATCATTCCGCAGCACATGGTGAGATCTGAGAAATACATTCAATGTCAGCTCCAATATCTGTGTCTAAAACTGTAATTATTTTAAACTTCTGGGAACCACAAGCCACGATACATTGTTAGTTGATGTACGAGTCAGCCATTCCCACCATATGTGAGCCACCATGATGAACCAGAGGCTGGCTGCCTGGTGACGAGGGCTACCCACTTTACATATGGCTCATGACTCCCCTCTGCCACCCAAACTTACATGGATACCACAGGTACAATGAGAGCTATGTTGCGACCAGAAACATTGTAGAGCAAAGTATTAGCATTCTAAAGGGGAGCCCTACAATACTCAGTGGGGCATATCTCCAAATCAAAGGTGGTCTTCTTTGTGCTACACAACCTGGTTCTCATGAGGGTATAGCCCTTTCCACCAGGTGTTTTGTAAGGATCTTAATAGGAGGAAGAGGAGGAGGAGGAGGAGGAAGAAGGAAGAGAAAACATTATTCTGGACAGGCAGTTCATGAGCAACTAATCAAACTCCAGTTCCCCTAAAATCATTGGCACAATAACGCTGCTATACAATTCCCCACCTGTCCATCTCATTGCTATGGACCATTGTAGTGCTCTCTTGGCCAAATTCCTGAAATAAAAGACACCGCCAAAAATTCCAAAACAACTTTATGCATCATCACTTCTAATGATACATAATACAGTAAGCAAGCATGAAGGTAGCAACATGTGTTTGAGTACAGCTCAAGACAGAGTGTAAGCTTGAGAATTTGGTAAGTGAGGGAATTTTAAGGGTTAATCTCTTTCTAAAATCTCATCAAACTGATCACAGCACCTTGGTGCAGGGAGGCATTCAGGTGGGGGGAGATAAAAGGAATGTAGTTGTAGTAGGGGTCAACATAGTTAATGAGATAGACACAATTTTCTGCAGCTGAGAGTATGAGTCCCAAAGGCTGTGTTGCCTGTCGGGTGCCAGAGTTAAGGACATCTCCTCATGCCTGGAGAGGAAATTGGAATTGGAGGAGAAGAATCCAGCTGTCATGGTTCACAGGAGTACCAATGACATAGGACTGAGAAAGAGGTTTTGCTAAGGGAATTTCAGCAGCTAGGGGCAACTAAAACCACAAAGGCAATGATAAGATTAGAGAGTTGAACACATGGCTGAAATAATGGTGTGGGAGAGATGGGTTTTGATTCATGGGCAATGGTACCAGTGCTGGAGGAAGAAGGAGTTGTATGGTTGGGATGCCCTTCACCTGAAATGTACTGGCACCAGAGTACTGGCAATTCATATAATTGTGCTGTAGATAGGGCTTGAAACTAATTAGTGAAGGGGAGAACTCACATGAGGGTAGATTTGGAAAGTTTAAGAGAAAGGGCAAGGCAATAGTGGTGGGTAATAATAAGGGTAATGATAACCAGAGTGTGACAGGAAAGGACAGGGCATACAAACATAAGAGTGCAGTAGCTTATAAGATCAGAGTAGGCAAAACTGGTAAAAAGAAAGCATTACAGGCTCTTTATCTGAATGCTTGATGCATTTGTAACAAAATGGATGAATTAATTTCACAAATAGAAATAATTGCGTATATGATAGCCATTACAGAGGTATGTTGCAAGATGACCAAGGCTGGGACCAGAGTATTAAAGAGTATTGGACATTTTGGAAGGAAGGGAGGAAAGGAAAAGGAGGTGGTATAGCTCTGTTAATAAAGGATGAGATCAGTACAATAGTGAGAAATGATCTTGTTTCAGAAGATTAAGATGCAGGACCAGTTTGGTGGAGATGAGAAATAGCAAAGGAAAGAGGTCACTGATGAGAGTAGTCCCTAATAGTAGATACACAGTAGGACAGAGTATACATAAAGAAATAATGGGGGCCTGCAGTAATCTTGGATAATTTTCATCTTCACATCGATTGGACAAATCAAATTGGCAAAGGTGACTAGAAGGATAAGTTTATAGAGTGTACTCAGAACAATATTGGACCTGCTAATGTATAATGCAGCAGGGTTAATTAAAGACCTCATAGTGAAGGATCCTCTAGGCAAGACTACCATAACATGATAGAATTTTACATTAAATTTGAGAGTGAGAAATGTGAATCCATAACTAATGTCTTAAACATAAATAAAGGCAATTACAAGGGTATGAAGACAAAGTTGACTAAAGTGAACTCGGTAAATAGGTTAAAAGGGAAGACAGTAGAGAAGCCGGTGTAGACATTTAAGGAGATAATTCATGACTCTCAACAAAGATATATTCCATGGAGAAAGAAGGGTTCTACCAAAAAGATGCATCATCTGTGGCTAACTAAGAAAGTTAAGGGTGGTTTCAAATTGAAAGAAACAGAATATAATGCCGCAAAGATTAATGGTAGGGCAAATGTTTGAGAATATTTTAGAAACCAGCAAAGGATGAATAAAAACAAATAAAGATGGAGGAATTGGAATAGGAGGGAAAACTAGCAATATAAAAACAAAGGGCAGAATCATCCGTGTCCGCTGGCATCAGGCATGTTCGGTGGAGTGAGCAGACAATATGGTGAGAAGGCTAAGTCATGTTTGCACGCCAACATGTTTCACAACTGCACATAAGTGACATGCACCTGGTGAGCTGCACTTTGCTCAGGACTGCGAGGTTTGTTTGCCTACCTTGCTTCGGTCAGCACTCATAGTCATCAACACCAGGCTTCATAGACAGCACCACAGCACTTTTAGCGGGGGCTCACCTTCAGGTCTCTACCTACCAGACCAGCTATAATATGGGTGTGGCTTTGTATGGCTGCAGGGCTAGGGCTTGCTTTGGGAAGGGGGAGAAGCAGCCTCAGGCAAGGGAAGAGGCTGCAGGACGAGGGCTGTACTGGGGAAGGAGGGTATTCCAGGGTTTGTGTGAGGGCACAAGTTGATCTGTGCAAGTGGCCTCAAGATGGTGAGGGCTGAGGAGGCAGTTTCCAGAGCAGATGAGGCCAGATGGAGATGTGAGGGTGTGTGTGAAAGAGTGAGTGGTGATGTCCCTTGAGCTGGCAGTGAGTGAGATGCCAGTGAACATGTGATGGGCTTGTGAGTGAATTTAGAGTGATGAGGTGGTTGCCATACCCTGGCGGCACAGATGAAATCATTCATCCTGTCCCTGTAATTGCATTGGATAGCTAACCTCTTCTGTGCAGCATTGGCACTGATCACTACTGCCATCAGCTCCCAAGCTGGAGCGGTAATGTTGCTGCCCCTCCTGTGGCCAGAGCAGGGTTAGAGAATGGCACGCCTCCACAGCGTCCAAAAGGCACTCAAGAGATGTGTCACTAAACATAGGGACTGCAGTCTTCTTGCCTTTCGGGGCCATCCTGTATTTCATGCAACAGTCATGTGCTGGAAGCACTGAGAAGTATGCATGCTGCTGGACGATAAATGTGACACCTGGTATGATGAAGCAGCAAGGTGACAGTGTGGTGGGCAAATCATAGCATGCCCACCATGGAAATGGCATATTTCCCAGGAATGCATAATTAATGTAGCAGGTTTGGGACGATATGGTGTGGGAAGCCGCCATTGTGACCGATGGGTAAACATCACTTTAGCCGCCTGCTACCACACTTAGTGCAAATCTGGGATGATTCTGCCCATAAAAACAGACAGTAAAAGCTTCTACAAGTATATAAAAAGGAAAAGAGTAGCTCAAGTGAGCATTGGTCATTAGAAGATGAGACTGTGGAATTAATAACGGGAAATGAGGAAATGGCAGAGGCTTTGAATAAATATTTTGGATCCATTGCACAGAATAAGGCATTAAAATCATCTCAAGAATAGTAGCAAATCAAGAGGCAAAAGGGAGGGAACAGCCTCAAACAATCACTGTCACCAGAGAAAAAGTAATGGGAAAACTAATAGGACTTAAGGCTGGCTAGTCCCCTAGACCTGATGGCTTGCATGTTAGGGTCTTAAAAGAAGCTGCTGTAGAGATAGTGGATGCATTGTTTGTAATATTCCGAAATTCTCTAGATGCTGGAAAGATCCCATCGGGCTGGAAAACTATAAATGTAGCATCTCTGTTCAAGAAACGGGGGAGACGAAAAACCGGAAACTAGAGACCAGTTAGCCTAACATCTGTCATTCGGAAAATGCTAGAATCCATTATTAAAGAGGTGGTAGCAGAACACTTAGAACATCATAACACTAACAGGCAGAGTCAACATGGCTTTGTGAAAGAAAAATCGTGTTTACCACATTTATTAGAGTTTTTTGAGGATGTGGAGCAGGGTGGATATATATGTGTTTGTATTTCTAAAAGGTCTTTGATAATGTGCCACATAAAAGGCTGCTACACAAGATTAGAGCTTATTGTATTTGGGGTGATATATTAGCTTTGGTAAAGAGCTGGCTAACTAACAGGAAGCAGAGAGTCAGGATAAGTGTGTCATTTTCAGGATGGAAAACTGTAACTAGTGTAGTGCCACAGGGATCAGTGCTGAAACCGCAACAATTTATGATCTATGTTAATGACTTAGATGAAGGGACCGACAGTATTGTAGCCAAATTTGCTGACGATACAAAGATAAGTAGGAAAGCAATTTATGGGGAGGCTACAAAGATTCTGCAAAGGGAGAAAATTAGGTTAAGTGAGTGGGAAAATGTGAGGTTGTCCACTTTGTCAGAAAGAATTGTAAGGGAATCTATATTGTTGGAATTTTTTCTCTGTGCACCGGGATGTATCAGGTGAGCACATGCATGGTGTGTGGTGCAAAAACCTGACCACAGGACCTGGGAAGATGGTGCAAACAGTTGTTCAGATAACTGGGGTTTTGGGCACAAAAACTTGCCCATGTGAACAGATTAGTCCTGGTAGAAAAAGGTTAACAAGGTGAGTCTCAGAGCCACCACAGGAGTAATGGGAGCATAAGACTGAGGAGCAGTTGTCAGCCCATTGAAGCTGAAATAGTTGTTCCATGAAGGTGGGAATTGTGGCAAACAAACTCCCCTGGGCAGCTGTTGCCATCTCTGTGCAGCCAGGGAGCTAGGATTGTTCTGGTGATCAGATACTGGGGTGTAACATGGCCAACCTCATGGGACGCAGTTTCCGGAGTAAAGATTGAGCAGGTGAGAGCTGAGTGGTCGTTGGGGCATTCTGAGCTTTAGTCATGTTACCTCAAAACTACTTGCAGGCAGAAGAAGCAGGAGGGCCTCCAAGCTGAGTTAAAGCTGCTGTCGAATCAGTGGCCAAACCTTTAAAGGGGAGAAGCTGAAATTCCTTGTGAAGAAGTCAAAGGCTGAAGAACTTTGTAGCTCACGGTGATCAGTAAAATCAAAATGTACTGCTGAGTAAGTTAGCAAAATTTGCCTTTGTTGTATCTGCCGTTTAATGTGCAACTTATGATTTAAGTTCATCCATGATTTGCCTGTTAATTCATGTTAATTCTGGATGTTAGAGTAGAGGATAAATAGTATTGACTGCTTTGTTGACTTTTCTATAGTAAAAAAATTATGTTTCTTTGAAACTGTGAAAGCTTGTGGCTTTATTCTATTAGTAAGCAACTGAAATTTCAAATTTTGTCTACTTTACGACAGAAGTTACTTATCCCGAACCTGATAGTAACCGAATCAAAAAGCAGAATGCTACTTAAATGGAGAAAAACTATAGATGATGCTGTGCAGAGGAATCTGGATGTCCTACTCTATGAATCACAAAATGTCAACATGCAGGTACAGCAAGTAATTAAAAAGGCAAATGGAATATTGGCCTTCATTGCAAAGGAAATGCAATTTGATGACGCTGTTACCCAAGTTGTGCGGATCAGGCCGATAATGGGGGAGGAGAGTAAAGTGGAAGAGGTGGTGTTCAGGCGAGGCTGCTGACAGTGAGACGATTCTGATATCTGGGCCGACACGGTGCTGATAAAAGCCTATGACAAGGCAGTGCCTTGTTTAAAATATGGCTTGGAGGGGAACCTCCAGGTGGTGGTGTTCCTATATGCCTGCTGCCCTTGTCCTTCTAGATGGTAGTGGTCGAAGGTTTGGAAAGTGCTGTCTTAGGACCCTTGCTGAGTTCCTGCAGTGCATCTTGTACATGGTACACACAGCTGCCACAGTGCGTCGGTGTTGAAGAGCGTGAATGTTTGTGAATGGGGTGCCAATCAAGTGGGCTGCTTTGTATTGGATGGTGTCAAGCTTCTTGAGAATTATTGGAGTTGCACTCATCCAGCCAAGTGGAGAGTATTCCATCAAACTCCTGGCTTGTGCCTTGTAGATGGTGGACAGGCTTTGGGGAGCCAGAAGATGAGCTGCAGGATTCCTAGCCTCTGACCTGCTCTTGTAGCCATGGTATTTATGTCACTAGTCCAGTGCTATTTCCAGTCAATAGTAACCCGCAGGACATTGATAGTGGGGATTTCAGCGATGGTAACACCATTGAATGTCAAGGGACAATGTTTACATTTTCTCTTATTGGAGATGGTCATTGCCTGGCACTTGTGCGGCACAAATGTTTCATGCCACTTGTTAGCCTGGATACTGTCCAGGTATTGCTGCATGTGGACATGGACAGAGGAGACGTGATTAGTGCTGACCATTGTGCAATCATCAGCAAACATCCCCACTTCTGACCTTACAATGGAAGGAAGGTAATTGATGAAGCAGCTGAAGATGATTGGGCCTAGAACATTATCCTGAGGAACTCCTGCAGTCATGTCCTAGGACTGAGGTGGTTGTCCTCCAGCAACCACAACCATCTTTCTTTGTGCTAGGTATGACTCCAACCTGTGGAGAGCTCCCCCCACATCCCCCCCCACCCCCACACCCCCCGATTCCCATTGACTCCAGTTTTGCTAGGATTCCTTGATGCCATATTCAGTCCAGTGTTGCCTTGATCACTCTCACCTCACCTTGGGATTTCAGCTGTTTTGTCCTTGTTTGAACCAAGGCTGTAATGAGGTCAGAAGCTGAGTGAACCTGGTGGAACCCAAACTGGGCAGCAGTGAGCAGGTTATTGCAAAGCAAGTGCCGCTTGATAGCACTGTTGATGACCCCTTCCATCAATTTATTGATGATCAAGAGTAGACTGATGGGGCGGTGATTGGCCGTGTTGGATTTGTCCTGCTTTTTGTGTGCAGGACATACCTGGGCAATTTTCCACATTGCTAGGTAGATGCTAATGTTGTAGCTGTACTGGAACAGCTTGTCTAGGGGCAAGGCAATACTGCAGCACAAATCTTCAGTACTATTGCTGGAATATTGTCAGATCTCAGAGCCTTTGCAGTATCCAGTGCCTTCAATCATTTCTTGATATCATGTGGAGTGAATCGAATTGACTGAAGACTGGCATTTGTGATGCTGGTGACCCCAGGGAGGGGGCCAAGATGGATAATTCACCGGGCACTTCTGACTGAAGATTGTTGCAAATGCTTCAGCCTTATCCTTCGCACAGATATGCTGGACTCCCCCACCATTGACGATGGGGATATTTGTAGAGCCTCCTACTCCAGTGAACTGTTTAATTGTCCACCACCATTCACAACTGGATGTGACACAACTGCAGAGCTTAGATCTGATCCATTGATTGTGGAATTACTTAGCTCTGTCTATCACTTGCTGTTTACGCTGTTTGGCTCATCAGTAGTCTTGTGTTGTGGCTTCACCATGTTGACACCTCATTTTTTGGCATGCCTGGTGCTGCTCCTGGCATGCCGCCTTGCACTCTTCGTTGAACCAGGGTTGATTCCCTGGCTGAGTGGTAATGGTAGAGTGTGGGATATGCCAGGCCATATGGTTACAGATTAAGGTTGAGTGCAATTCTGCTGCTGATGGCCCACAGCGCCTCATGGTTTCCCAATCTTGACTTGCTAGACCTGTTCAAAGTCTATCACATTTAGCACAGTGGTAGGGCAGAGCACGATGGAGGGTATCCTCAATGTGAAGATTTGCTGGTCTTGCCTTTACTTTATGCTCTAATAGGCATGCAATGCCAATATCTGAGTTAGTGGCTGTGAGTGTTGGATCAAGTGATGATGCTTCTTCATCAGAAATCGTGTTTTGCTTGTGCCCTTCGTAACCAGGCTGCACTAGCTCACCAGCCAGCAGGCCTTGAGCATCTTAAAGCATAAATGTGGAAGGGTGATGGATGAGGGGTTTGGGTGGAAAGCAAGAAGTCCATGCTTACACCATTTGCAGCATACAATTCATGCCAAATAGCAGACATGGGAAATGGGAATGGAGAAAATGCATAAGGCACAAACATACCATCATCCTGGATGTTCTCAGTGATGCCAGTTGCATCAGCCTCCGTCACTGCCAGCCCAATAATTCACAGCAACAGCTCCTTCAAGAGGCTCAGGAGATGCAGGTATTCCTGTCTCCCACCTGTTCTCTGTTGCTGCCTCATGTATATATGTCATTGTCCTGCAAGAGACAGAGGGAAGAATTGTAGTGAGTGTGTTCCAAGGTTTGTGGGTAATGTGCTTGTCATAGCTGAATAACTGGCGATATGTGTAAGGTCTGAGATATAAGCGTGAGGCATGCAGATTTGATAATTGTGTGAGAGTAGTTACAGCATCAGCATATTAGGCATGAGCCCTGGCTGCTTATTATTCAGTGATGGGGTGGGGTTGATGCAATGACCTGTGTGTGAGGTTGATGGTGCTGTGGGTAGGAGATTGTATTTGGAGTGCAGTCATTGACCTTGACCACCCATGTGAAATCATTGAACCTTGTATGGCATTTCAGTCGGGTTGTTTGGGCTGGACTCCTTGAATTGACTTCCACGGCTATCTGCTCCCATTTCCCTTGCAGGAGTTTGTCCTCATTCAGGCTGAGGCGATAGCACCGGCATGGAGACCTTGATCAAGGATGTCACTCCTGCACTGCTGCATGGGCTGAACTCCATCACTGATGCCATAGTTGACCTCCAACGGTGTACGCAAGAAGGGTGCGGGGCAGCTTGATCTCACTCAAGCTACCCCTTCTCCTCAAGCAGCCAGCCAGGTGTCATCGGGGCCCCCATAATAAGGAGTATCAGCAGGTGCACACCCTGGGGCCATTCACCCAGGTGACTCCGGGAGTGTCCAGCCCATCTGAATCCCTTCTTCCTGTGAACCCAGCAGCTCCAGCACCACAGGCCAAGGAGGGTGCTACTACCACATAGCAGGATCCTGAAAGCAGGCTGAGGCCCTCCAAGTCTCGACCCTCCAGAGGACACCTGCCAAGGTCATCACAGACAGGGTGTCACAGTCAGCAGGCTGCCTCCACCTCCACCTGTGGATGTCCACGGAGCACCAAGACGTACTGGCATGGTTGGGAAGGTAAAGAAGATGTAACTCTTTTGGAGGTCGCACAGCCTGGCCACAGGTGTTAATCACTTGTACATAATGTTCACTATTGTAAAGAAACTCTCAACAATGTATCCCTGCCTATGCTCCTTGTTCTGATGAGCAGTGTTCATGTCACTCAGATGTGAAAACTTTCTGCACAAGATAAAGGCAAGTGTCTCAGTCCAGGGTCTTTTCCCTGTGCTTGTGCAGCCTTCAGACCACAGTGATGGTCTGGCCTCACACTCCCCGGACACATTACTGATGCCTGCACCTCGCTGCTTGTCATTGCTGCCAGAATGTCATGGGCAGGCGTCACAGAGTTCTGTCATTCTCTCGGTGTGTTCTTAGAACCTTTAAGGAGTGGTTGGCCCCCATTTCTTCAGCATCTGTGACCAGTGATGCTGTGCTCCTGAAGTGGTCAGGTGCTGAAGGTGGACAAAGAATCAGGGGCTTTTAAGGTTTCATTGCTGCATCTCCATGATATGACCCTGATCACAGAGCACAGACAAGCTGCCGTTGCCCAGGCAGGAGTCAGACATTCTCAGAGGCTATGTGAAGATCTATGGAGTGTCCTCACTGCATGTCGCCATCATCCTCTTGCAATCAAGCAAGTGTCTCCACTGTGTCTCCATAACAGGAGCATTATCACAGAGTGTATGTGCACTGCCATAAGCCAGACTAGAGTCAAACGTTCATAGATGCAATGTGAGGATCTATGGAATGTCCTCACAGCATGTCATCATCAATCTCCACAAATCTTGCAGCTATGAGGGCCTCCAGAGCGTGCCTGCCTCGTCTGGCCAGTGCAAGGCCCTCATTGCCATCCTCGTTGCTTTAGAGGACCACTTCACACTCAACCCGGTCAGCACCCTCCTAATCAGAGGAGACCTCCAGCTCCTCCATCTCCTCCTCAGCCAGCTCCTCTCCCCGTTGCAGTGCCAGGTTGTAAAGGGCACAGCAGGTGAAATGATGCATGTCACCCCCTTGTGGACTATTTTGCAGGTCCGGTCCAGGCAATGGAACGTCATGTTCAGCATCTCAATGGTTTGTTCCACCAAGTTGCGAGTTGCAGCATGGCCTTCATTATACCTTCGCTGTGCTGCAGTCTGCGGCTGCTGCATGGGTATCATCCTTTGTGTGGTAGCCCATGTCCCTGAGGAGCCACCTCTGCAGCTTCTGTGGACCCTGGAGGACATCAGGAATTTGTGCCCTACTGAGAATTTAGGAGTCATGGACACTCCCTGGAAACCATGCGCAGACCTACAGGATTGTTGCGGTCACACACCAGCTGCACATTCAGTAAATGGAAGCCCTTGTGGTTGACATAGTGACCACTTGTTGCAAGGGAGATCTGAGCAGCACCTGAGTGTAGTCGATGGCACCCTGCACCTGTGGGAAACTGGGGATCTGGGAAAATCCAGTTGCTCTTGCATCCTGGCTGTCCTGGTCCAGGGCAAAAAGCACAAAGTTGTGTGCCTTCGCGAAGATGGCATCCATGACTTCATGGGTGCATTTGTGAGAGGAGAGTTGTGATATCCCACAGAGGTCACCTGTGGTGCCCTGAAAGGATCCACTGGTATAAAAATTGAGCACCATGGTCACTTTCACGGCCACCGACAGTGGATGCCTTCCATGTCCCCATGTCACCAGATCCTGCAGTAGCTGGCAGATGTGATTCACCAGTTCCCTAGACATGCGCATTCTTCGGCAACACCAATCTGTAGGAATGAAAAGCAGCATCTACAGACACTGGTTCTAGCTTGGTGCCAACCAGCAATGACTCTTCATTGGCATGTTCGGGAGCCCCAGCTACCCCTTCTTCCTGAACGTCTGATCGTCTCTCTGCGCAGCCAGGCATCTCAGTTGCTATTCTTCACTGTCTCTGCTCTCTGTACGCCATAAGGTCTTGTAGCAATCTGATATGTAATATATCTTTAAGGTAAGTATTGTAATGTAAGGTCACATGATCTTAATATCCAATAGCAGAGTAGCTACCTCTATATGGCAGAGTCTTGAGTTAGTCACTATTTTGTGAGCGCACAAGTGTAGCTGCTGAGTTTAGTTTGTAAATTGACAGCATGTGTTTATTCTAACAGTGATCTCCAGATGTTCTCTGTCTCTGTACCAACTCAGCCACCCCAAAACAATCGTGCAACCTGGATCCTTTAGCCCCAACAAACCAAGGGCACTGGATCCTACAAACTAGCGACAAGAGTAAAAGCATGAAAAATCATGTAAAGAATGAGGTAAAAAGTGAATAAAAACGAAGGAATCTAGAAGAGCTGAAATTGGGCCGTGCCTCGCACGGTAGCTATAAGTAAAAGAAAATTTCCTTCTGAGCATCCAAGTAATCCCCTCAGATCATGCCACAATTTGGAAGAGCGGAGCCTTTCGATCCATCCTTGGATGGCTGGTCTCATTCTGTTGAACGCCCCTCATTCTTCTTCCAGGCAAATGATATTGTGGGGAGGAAAAGAGGCGATCCTTCTGACAACGTGTGGGAGTAAGACGTACGGACTAATTTGGAATCTGTTGGTGCCCAGTGCCCCAAATTTGAAAAGTTTTGATGATTTAGTGAACCTTGACAAAAACCATTACCATCCCAAGCCATTGGTGATGATACAACGGTTTAAATTTAACTTAAGAAATAGAGCTGCAGGGGAGACAGTCACTTGTTAGGTGGCAAGTCTGAAGCAATTGACTG
Organism: Carcharodon carcharias; assembly: GCF_017639515.1. NCBI lineage: Eukaryota > Metazoa > Chordata > Chondrichthyes > Lamniformes > Lamnidae > Carcharodon > Carcharodon carcharias. The sequence continues at coordinate 131,580,003 of NC_054477.1, read as the reverse complement.
AATGTTGCAAGTTTGGTACACCTACCAATGATATGCTTAGAGATCGTTTGGTGTGCGACATAAATGAAAATACAATTCAGAAGAGATTGTTGGCTGAAACAAATCTAGATTTTCAGAAGGCATTGGAAATTGCTCTGGCAATGGAGGTGCAGTACAAGACTCAGAAGCCATTTGAGGAGCGCAAAATGGGGCCGTCCTCCATGTTGGGCGGGAAGCTTCAACCAAAAAGATCACGAAAGTGCAGAGCTTTGCTCCAAAGAGGAAAGCAGCCATCGCCAGCAGACAAATTAAAAGGGAAAACTTAGCAGCAAAACTATGGCATAATAGTAACAGAGGTGGAAGCAGACAGCCCTATAATGAAACACAGTTTAAAAAGATTGAATGTTTCTTCTGCCATTGAAATGGGCACCTCATGAGAAATTGTAAAGATAGAATCAGGCAGACTTTCAAACAAAAGCAAAAACTCAATGAGATAAACAGTGTTGAAAAACCTGAAGTAATAGATGCTGATATCTATTCGCTATATAATTTAAAAGTAGGAAGAACAGAGCCTATCTATGTAACCATGAGAGTGAATGAGAAGCCTCTCAGAATGAAGGTGGATACTGGTGTGGTGATTGGTGAGTATACTTCAAAATACCTGAATCATGGGGAAAGTAAGCTGAAATTAGAAGAGACTAATGAAACATTTAAAATTTACACAGAAGAAGATATACACGTCAAGGGCATATGGAAAGTCACATTACACCACAGAGATCAAACAGTGAGGTTAACCTTGTAGGCGAGGGCCCTAGTCTCCTTGGACGAAACTGTCTGAAAGAAATTAAATTGGAGTGGACTGAAATCTTCCAACTAAGAACTAATGGGTTATCACAGCTACTATAAAAATATGCCTCAGTTTTCAAGGAAGAACTTGGAAAAATTGAAGGACTACAAGCAAAAATTCATGTAGATCCAGAGGCAACACCAAGATTCATGAAGGCAAGACCAGTACATTATGCAAACTGAACAAATTAGATAAATTGGGAGTTATACAACCAGTGCAATTTTCAGAGTGGGCAGTTCCAATTGTACCTGTTCTCAAACCTAACCCCATAGACACCCCATTCCTAAAATAGAAGATTTATATGCAAAACTAGCAGGTCGAAAGGCCTACACAAAGTTAGATATGAGGCACACCTCCAGCAATTGGAAATAGAGAAGGCATCCTGGAAGGTTGTCACCATAAGTACACATAAGGGATTGTACCAATACACCCATTTACCATTTGGCATTTCTTCTGCTTGCATCATATTCAAAAGAACCATGGAAAGTTTACTATAGGGATTGCCCCACATTGTAGTTTATTTGGATGACGTTCTCGTGACTGGACTCACTGAAAAGGAACATTTCATGAACTTGGAAAAAGTTCTGAAACATTTTTCGCAGGTTGGATTGAGATTGAAAAAGTAAAAGTGCACATTCCAGGCAAAAGAGGTAACTTATCTAGGTCACAAGGCCTACATCTAGTTGAAGAAAAAGTGAAAGCCAATAAAGAAGCCCAGCACCAAGGAATACATCCAAACTTAAATCATTCTTGGGGATGATCAATTACTACGGACGTTTTTTGCCTAATTTTTAGACTTAATTGGCACCATTGCATTAATTGCTCAAGAAAAACAGAGATGGTCATGGCAAACACCACAAGAAGAGTGAAATAGTTACTGCAGTCATCTACACTGCTAGTACATTTTGAGCCAAAGAAAGAGTTGATATTAATGTGTGACTCCACCCTATGGAGCGGGAGTAGGGCTTTCCAATCAAGATGATGACATCGCAAGGGGCTGTGAGCGCCTCCACCAGTGACTGCTCCATGGTCACCTTAAGTAAGGAGATTGTACAATGTACCCAGTTGTCCAACTGTTCGGCAGCCCACTAAAGCACTCATTAGTTTGCAGTCTGTGCCCAAGGCATGAAAAGCTCTGGAGTACTTGGTGGCACTTTCCTGCCTGTGTTGATTGAGTGGACAGATAAGCTAGAGACCCGACTCAATGCATATCAATGTGGCTGCGTCTGAACTGTTTCAGATGCAGAGGAATGGTCACTTTATACAAGATTTCTCTAATGCATCACTGCTTCCCTCCCCTCACCCCGCATGTGCGTGTGCACTACCTTCAACCACAGTGCAGCCCTTGCACTACCCCGTCAAGTCACCTCAACCTTGAAGTCCAACAGGCGACCATTGTGAGCGCTGCGCAACATTACTGTGCACGCACCTCCGAGTTCCCCTCAAAGTGCAGCCCACCAAGTGCACGCCTTTTATATGCTGTTGTGAGGGGGAGGGGATGATTCCGGCAGGCTAGGCTTATAATGATATGTAGATGTATTACAATGAGGTTCCCACCATTCCATGGCAGGAAACATGGCCCACCATTGGAGGGCTGAGCGGACAATCGCAAACTGGTTTCACGATGTTGTGAAACTGATTTTTGGCCTTCTTGCCATATTGTCCACTCACACAGCCAACCTCACCCGATGCCAGTGGGCACAGAAATTTCCGCCCTCTAAATTCAATGTTATTTTCAGGACAAAGTTCAGGAGAATTCACAAGTCAGCTTTTGGCCAGTTATACAAAGTGAAGCCTGCAAAGACAATTATCCTTGGAAATGCCCAAATAGATGTGCTTGCCCACAGAGCTCCATAGATAAGGTCAGTCCACCAGTTACAAGCAAATTGTCGCACACCCCTCATTTCATTCCTTATTCACTGAAAGGGTTTAGGCATTGCTGGCAAGGCCAGAATTTATTGACCATCCCTAATTGCCCTTGATAAGATTCAGGTGAGCCACCTCCTTGAACTGTTGCAGCCTATGTAGTGAAAGTAGTCCCACAGTGCTCTTAGAGGAGTGCCAGGATTTTGAAGGAATTTTTTTTTATTCTTTCATGGGATGGGGACGTCACTGGCAAGGCCAGAATTTGTTGCCCATCCCTAAATTGCCCTTGAATTGAGTGGTTTACTAGACCATTTCAGAGCGCATTGAAGAGTCAACCACATTACAGAGGATCTGGGGTCACATGTAGGCCAAACCAGGTAACGATGGCAAATTTCCTTCCCTAAAGGAGATTAGTAAACCAGATGGGTTTTTACAACAATTAATGATAGTTTCATGGTCACTATTGCTGAGACTAGTTTATATTCCAGATTAAGTAATTCAATTTTAAATTCCACCAGCTGCCGTAGTGGGATTTGAACCCATGTCTGCAAAGCATTAGCCTGGGTCTCTAGATTACTAGTCCAATGCCACAATCTTCCCCAGCTCCATCATATATCATCAATAGTGATGTATTTCCAAGTTAGGATGGTGTGTAACTTGGATGGGAACTTGGAGATGGTGATGTTCCCATACACCTGCTGCCCTTGCCCTTCTAGGTGGTAAAGTTTACAAGTTTGGGAGGTGAAGTCGAAGATGACCTGATGAATAGTTGCAGTGCATCTTTTAGATAGTGTCTATCATAGCAAGAGAGCTCGATGATGGGAGGGAGTGAATATTTAAAATGCAAAAATTCAAGCACAGTAAAATATTCATTACAATTCATAGATTAAATCTTAACCTATGACTGCTGAAAAATACAACTTTAAATGCTCAGTCACTGAAAGGCCAAAATACTAATGGCTTTTGCCATACATTTCATATGGGCAAATTGACCACAGTGCATTCCCAGTGAGTAGATTGGGAAATCCCATGGGTAATTGATATTTATTCTGTTGTGCAGTTCAGCATTTAAATACAGAGGTGAGCTGGTAATAATTGTGCAGTTCAAGCAAGGATCTGGTGAGATGGATTCCCAAAGGATTACAGAAGCTAGAATGAGATTAGCAAACCAAATCAGGCTGTTCAAGTTCTTAAACCATCACTATTGTTGGAATTTGCTTATATCCTAAGTATGGTACTTCAGCGTTTTCTGCTTTTGCAAGTTTTTTGTAAATCTGCTATTTCAAAACAAAGCAGCTTTTCAAAACAACGCACTGAAATTAAGGTAAATTAGCAAAGCGCACATTCATTAATTTATCAAAGACCAAACATTGCTCTGTCAGGTAAGCCTCTGATATTGTTCCATAATCTGTGGTCAAATCATACTTTGAACTATAAAGAGATGAATAACTCTGTACATGATTTGTGCAATAATTTACAGGACAGCTTTTAACCTTTCCTCAATGAAATTGTCAAGTAAGCTTAAAATATTAAAATTTTCTTCTATTTTTTACATTTGAAGCTAAACTGACAAGAGGGGCAAATTTCCTTTATGTAATACATTACCCTAGCCAATAAGGTATATCACTGAAAGAATATGAATAATGTATTTGGGGGAGGGGGTGGGAGAATTGGATTTCAATATCAAAGTTATTAGTACATATGCTTGATAATGATGTTCTAGATCGGTAACGAAGTGTCATCCATCTTTGTTGTTTTCTAATGAATCCTGTGAAATGCTTTACGAGTATCACAATATCTATGACAACTGCAATGGCCTCCAGTCAATTCTCTGCAGCTAGCCTTCAGCACAATAAATGTACACAGCTGTTATTCTTTGCCATATTCTGTTGCAAGATCCTCTACAATCAGGTCAGTGGACTATCATAAAACTTAAACTCACAAACCCTAATTCTTATATAAAAGGATTTATTAAAACATAATGGATTACATTTAGTTAGGTGACTGATTTGTGATGCACGAGAATAGAGCATTGTTAGTAATTATAATTACATTAAAGAACAGCCTGCAATGAGCAGCACTGACAGGTACCATGTACATTATGGTAGAAGCAATAATTTCCTGTTATTATCTGTCATGTCATGCCAGAATAGATAATGAAAAAGTGAATTTAATTTTTAAAAGACTACAGGTTTAACCCTTTATACTCCAAAGCATATCTCAAAGTAAAAGGGGCACATGGAAAAAGGGGGGAAGGAGAGGGTGTTGCTGTGGAGTGAATTGCCACAGGGGTTCCCTTGCTTCTCTGTTATATTTCAGTAGAAGGTGGAAACCTTTCAAAACGATGTCAATGATGTTTCTGCCATGTTCCCAGGGTTTCCATGGCTTTTGCACTGAAGTGCTTGTGGATTAGCAGAACAACCCCTGTGGAAATTCAATTCCATATTCATCCGGCAGGGAGAAAGGAGAAGGTGAAATTCCACCTTCTAGTTTCAAATTTAAGTGGAAAATAGACATAAAACACATTATATAAAACTTTAAATTGTGTTTTATAATCAGTATAACTGTTATGCTAAAATTATCAAGATCCTCTTTACCTCAATCCTCTTTACCCCTCTCCTCATGTATCCTTGCCTGCTGGTTACTTTACTCACCTTTTAAGTAGGTCGAAAACCATGAGACCCATACAAAATTGACAGGCATCATTTTCAGGCAAGGCAAGTTGTTGTTACTGAGGAACCTGTAGAGAAATACAACAGGTCTATATTTTATTATAACGTTCAGTCATATAAATCTTGGTTGCAAAAGATAGGAGTGAAACTGTTGCATACCAGGTTCAACAATCTATTATTACTCGTACTGGACATAGTTATCCAGTAATGCTATATAATGGAAGGCTTCTATTGAATTTAGAAAGACTAAGATGGCTACAGAGTGCATTCAAGTGGAAAGAGATAGTAAAAATCCTTGCAGAAATGAAAATAAACGCTTTTTGATACATATTTACAACATCAGCCATCTTTTTCTTTATATATTTACAACACATATCTATGGAAGTGACATTAATTCCAAAACATACTGCATTAATAATTAGATATTTATTATTATTTATATAATATTCAACAATCTGTCATTCATGAATAGAATTTTACAATTAGAGAGCCACAGACATCCTACGTGGGACATCAAAATAGTCTTTCTGTTCTTAAAGGAATTGTTTGCAATGACTGCCATTGAAATACCATTTTCTTGTGCAAAGTTCACTGTATTTTCTTGGCAAAGAGTGCCATCTAATGTCCATTTATAATATCAGTATTGAAGATTTATTTAAAAATGACAAATTATCCATCCTCAACCAAGAGGACAGAGAGAGGACCTGCAGCAAAGTCTTTGAAACAAGACACAAGGAAGTGCAAAATGATTATATGATTTTCTTTCCCCCTGAACTGTGCTATGTCATAGGCTAAATTAAAGTAACCCAATACATGGAGAATCATAGGTGTTACTATCCCAGCTGATGTTAATATTGGACAAGTCAGATCCTAAAGTGAAACCTAGCTTGATAGATCCCAACCTTTGTTTTTAGAAACCGTGGAGGAAGGTTATTGAACAAATTCACAGGAGTCTGCTGATGAACTTTTAACACAAAGAATAAAATATTTATTAAACAAGAAAAATGAACTATATTACACCTGACAAAAATATAAACACAAGAAGACACTTCAAATTCACATGATTCCTTTACCCTAGTAATATCTTTACAGAGGCATAAAACAGTGAAAAGTTACCACTTTTAACACAAAGGTTTCTTGCTTAGGACACATTTGCAAATGATTTTCATCCAGTGAATTCCTGAGCATTCACTTAATGCTTCTCACCCAACTCAAATCTCTCCCTCAGACACCCAAAAACCACACTCTAAACTAAAACCACACTGGCCAGAATTTTAGGTCCCACGGGCGGGCGCACGTCTAACCTGAACTGACGTGAAATAGTGCAAGATGGTGTCAGGCGAGTGTCCCAACATCATCGCGCACTCGCACGATATTTCACTTGGCGGCATGTGCTGCAGTCAGAAGCATGCCCATTGACAATTAAGTGGGCAATTAAGCCCATTAACAAAGAAATAGACAGTGATTTTACATGGCCCATCCACATTTACAGTTGGCGGATGGACCATAATCCCAGGCGTTCATATTTTTGCTCAAACCTCGATCCAGGGCAGGGTAAAATCTCGATGGGGAAATGAAATAAAAAGAGATATTTTTTTTTATGAGGTATGCTTTCAGGGGCTTGATTGTGCTGTGTGGACATATTTTGCAACATTTGTGTCATGTCTTTTAGTCTGTGGAGGTCTGCAGTTCCCTGGGGCAGCTGTCTGCCTTCAGGGAGCTCTCTTGAAGCACTCACCCTCACCCTCTGTTACGTCGGCACCTGCCCTCTTCCTGCCCCCACCCTGGCAGCACTGAGCATCTCAGCACACGTATCTCTCTGGCTGCCCATTAATTGGCCAGCTAGCGTGAAATCACGGTTGGAGCCGATCACAGCCGGTGGCTCATTTCCCATCTGCTCCTAATCCCGCCAATTGCACGTGCCCAATGACTGAAAAATTCAGACCACTGTTTCTTCAACTGCAGAGCAAACAAACAAACTCAGTCTTCCAGCAGCACTTCTGCTAAACTGATCACTTTACTGAATCCCAGAACTGATTATCCAATTAACTATTATCCCACTAACCTTGAAGCTTTCCTTCTCAGAGAGCTTGCAAAATATGCGCCTGCTTTTCTGTGTCTTTGTCACTGGATCATTGTCACTAGGCAACAGCAAAGCTTTCCTATTTCCCCTTTTTTTTAAACTGAACTTTTAACCCCTTTTAACCCATCTCTTTAACTTCAGGGTTGTAAAACCCCCTTAAAAACTTATATCTATATAAACAAACCCAGAAGTCCTGACCTTTAGTCAGGAGTCTGTCTAGACTCCCAAGCACCAAGACTCACAAATAATCTAAATGAAACTGAAACCATTTTACAATTCTTCATAACATAGGGCAGAATTTTCCTGTTGGCATGCGGGCACGTGATGATCTACGATGCACACCCAGCATTAATTAACGGGCCGCTTGAGGCACCAATTGACGGTGATTTTTTGGGGCCCATGCGATCTTCAGATCGCCACAAGGGCGCAACAGGCAGGTGGGTAGGATACATTTGTATAAATCTCATCCACCTGTGGGATAAGAGGGGTCAGTGGGGTCATGAATGTGCTCAGTCAGATATTTAATTTTGGAAAGTTACTGATACTTGCCCGTGTGAGAAGAAATACTTCAAAACTCATACCAGCTGCTTGGACAGGACTCACAACCTTCAGGCCAGCACTCTGTCGTGAAGATCCTTTTTGTGGCCTGCAGGTTTCAGGAAGCCTTCCCTTAGCCTGGGAATGGGAGTTGTGCTCTCCACTGGAGGTGCCTCCTCTAAGGAGGAAGGGAGGAACAGAAGAGGGAGGAGGCCAGGCGTGCGCATTCAGCCTCCAAGGGACCCACCTTTGGGAGGAGAAGCACAGGCACAAGGGGCGCAGGGCCAAGAGGAAGTCCAAGGTGCAAGGGGCCGCAGAAGATGCCACTATCCTGCTGCCAGGGTATACAAGTGGCAAAGCAGCTGCCTCAATATGTCTGAGGTGCAGTGCTGAAAGAGGTTCTGTCTCTCAAGGGAGACAGTCAACTCTATCTGTCAGATGATTGGCCCTGAGATCTCCGCTAACTGTGTGGGTGGACACCCCATGCCAGTGGCTCTAAAGGTCACAGCTACCCTCAACTTCTATGCCTCTGGCTCTTTCCAGGGGTCGGTGGGTGATCCTTGCGGGGTCTCCCAATCAGCTGTCCACACTTGTGTCAAGCTAGTGACAGACGCTCTGTTCAGAAGGACATTGACGTTCATCTACTACCACTGGGACCAGGCCAACCAGACAGAGCAAGCTAGAGGCTTCGCAGCGATTGCTGCCTTCCCCCGCGCCCAGGGTGCAATAGACTGCACACATGTGGCCATCAAGATGCTAGCAGGTGAGCCCAGTGCCTTTGTCAACAGGAAGGGCTTCCACTCCATGAACGTGCAGATAGTGTGTGACCACAGGATGCATATTCTACAAATCTGCTCAAGGTAGCCAGTCAGCTCCCACGATGCCTACATCCTCAGGCACTTCCAGGTTCCAGGGCTCTTCAGTCCCCCAGCCCGGCTGAATGGATGGCTGCTGGGTAACAAGAGCTATCCCTTCAGAAGGTGGCTCATGACGCCTCTCTGCCATCCAAGAACAAAAGATGAGCAGTGGTATAATAGGAGCCATGCCTCCACAAGGGCTGTAGTGGAGAGAGCCATCGGTCATCTCAGGAGGTGCCTCTAATGCCTGGACCGTTCAGGGGGCGCACTCCAGTACCCCCAGATCGTTTGTCAGTGATAGTGGTTGCATGCTGTGCTCTCCACAATCTTGTACTGGAAAGGGGCAATGTTGTGGACGAGGAAGATGTAGATGCAGTGGCTGCGGCTGCACACAATGAGTCCAGCAGTGAGTCCGAGGATGAGCACACACAGGGAAATGCTGACGGGGTAGACGCTGACCCGGGCATACTCCAGGGGGGCAGGATACCCAGGAGGCTTTAGTCCAGTGAACCTTCAGCTAGCACACCACAGATGGACCTCCAACACAGGCCTGTGCTGCAGGCTCCATACTCGTTACCTGAGTGCTAAATCTGCCCAGGTAGGAACATTAACTAAGGGCCTTGTCAATAAAGCTCAATGTCACACAACTCACTCATAACATCATGGGTAACCATCCACCTGCAGAGGAAAAGAGTCACCCTCAGCCATGGTCACATGTCTAAATTTAATCACATAACAAAATGAATTTAAGGAAATAAAATGACAAAGGTGTTAAACACCACACCAACTAGTCATGGCCTCATTGCAGGGCAACACAGAAGCACCAGTGAGAAACCCGTGATGTGTCTAAGGTGCCTCAAATTTATGCTTTTGTGTGCTAAATCTAGGTGCTGCCCCCTCGCTGGCACAGGCATCTGAGACAGCCTGCTCACTGTGCTGTCCTGTTGGCCTCGATGACCTTGGCAGCCGTCCTCTGGCTTGTGGACCCTGTGCTGGCCCCACTTGGGATGGAGCAGCCAGTTCCACAGTTGTCATCTCCCTAGTTGTCACAGACTCATCGATGCAACAGTCACTGGCAGAGGGGCGGAGGAGCTGCTGCTGTCATCCGGAGCGCCCTAGAGGAGCCCACAGAGATGACAGGCAGCTGCTGCATTGACATGAGGTTGCTTCGGACCTCCCTGCTCACCGTAGATGGATAGGCACCGAGCTGCTAAACTTGGTGCCCAGACCATCTCCCACACTGGCACTGACCAGCTGAGATCAATGCCGATGTGAGGGCTTGCTGGTCCGAGCGCATCCCCAGGAAGCCCTGATTGGTCTCCTGGAGGAGTCTCTCCATGACGGTCGCCATTCTCTCCATGGAGAAAGCATGGCACTCGGCCATGAGGCTCATTGCATCGACGATGGTCCGCGTGGACTCCTCCACCACAGAGACCAAGCCAAGCATAGCTTCATGTATCTCCGCCAGATCCTCCTGCACACCCTGCTGGACTTAGTGTTTGCTGCCTCACAGATGACTCCAGAGACACATCATCAGCCATCGACTGAGCATGTGCCTGGTCCCCTGCAGTCCTCTGACTGTTGGCACCATGGGCACTCTCTGTCTCTGCTAGCTCCTCCAGCGACTGTGAAGTGCTCACCATTGTGCCTTAGGACACTAGCTGATGATCTAATTCCCACCGAGGTGCTAGGATCTGCGCTGGTGCCTGCCTGGCAGAGATGTTGTGACGCTGGTGGGCCAGAGACTTCAGGGACCTCAGGTATGAGAGGGGGCCCCTGTGCCTCCTCCTCCCAGCCCTGCTCTGGTGATGCTAAAAGGAAGAACAAGGACATTTGATTAGTTAATGTGGAGACAATGTCAACGTGCATCCCTGTCCCCCGGATCATTATGCGCTCATCCTCCCATAAGCAATGGTCAAAACATGTTGCAAACTTCAACCATTGAACGTTCAGCAGTGCCATGGCTGCTGGGACACTAATGGTGACCTCAGTGCTGCGCAAACACACCTGCCCATGGCACCCCAGCCTCACTGACACAGGTGAACCTGGGCGCATGGCGCCTTCCCGGATCGAGGGCCGCTTGCTCAAACCTGCTAATGATCGCCAAGTGGGCCAGGCCTCCACCAGTCCTCAACCACCCAACGGCATTATGAGCATTCTTCTCCTGAAAAATAGAGAAGTTCAATGATTAGTGCTACATGTCCCAAGAATCTCTTCGCTACCATCCCACCCCAGCCAGAATGGGACATTGCAGGGCTCCAGTGCCTCCTCACCCCACAGCACCCACACACTCACATAAAGATGCCAGATGTCTCCCCCACCCCTCCCTTGGGCAAATGCTGCCTACATTACATTTGGCACCACATGGTCCAACATTTGCAAAGCAAGGAGGTGCAAGCACATGGGACACAAAGGGCAGCAGATGGATCGGTGCCCTGCCACCTGGAATCTCCCCTCCCAGTATGTCAGCACCCTGACTTTGACATGTTTTACAGTTCCAGCACTGCGCCTAGATGCAGATCTTCCAGGTTGCTCCAAAAAAAATGTGGGTGTCATTGTACCACATGCTGCGAGTGCAGAATCCATCTCATCACTACCCTCTCAGGGTGACCTAGGCATGGGCAATATCTTTTGGCACATCCAGCGAAGGACACATGCTGTCAATGATTCAGTGCAGTAACTACACTCAGAGTTGGGGGGGGGGGAGGAGCAGCCAGGATGGAAAGCCTACCTGCTGGGGTAAGTGACCAGTACCAACATGGTACTCACCCTTCCCAAGTGCAAGAGGTCATTGAAACACTTGCGGCACTGGATCAAGGTGCACCGCACCTTGCCGTGGGAGCTCATTATCTCCGCCACCTCATCCCAGGCACGTTTGATCATTGGGGGCGGGGTTCCCCTCCTCCCATCCCTGGGAACGAGGACCTCCCGCCATGCTGCCACCTGCTCGAGGAGGGCAGCAAGGTAATCAGCTGAAAAATGAGGGGCACATTGCCCCCCTACCCTAACCTCCTGCCTGGCCTGCTCACCAGCAGTGCAATGAGGAGCCCTTCCACTGGCCATGTTTGACAGCCTTTGCAAGGCTGCAGGAGCTCTTTAAAACAGGCCGCCGGGTCACCATTGGACTCGGCGGTCATTGCAGTCCCACTGCCACCCATCCACTCCCGCTGTCCTCAGGAGCTGCGTTTCACACTGGCCAGGCCTTAATTGGCCCGCCAACATAAAATGGCGTAAGAAATTGGCCTGCCCACGTAAAAAGAAAATTCTGCCCATAGGCAATACCTGTTCATAACATAGGCAATGCCTACAACCATGAGACAAAGTTTTTAAGCATCTTTGTTATGATAGTTAAAATAATTCATGAATTGTCTTTATATATAATATATTTTTAATTAAAGGCAAATCCAGTGGATCTTATCACCTCATCCCTATCATTCTATTAATAATCTTCATGAGAGGGCTAAAGGTTCTCAGGGTGCCTGTTTTTTCTCTCTTTAAGGAAGCTAATGAATTTGTTGTGAATCTCTAGTATTCCCTGCTTTTAATATTTTTTTGTTTGTTTCCCTGTGGCTCTTACACATATTTGCTGAGGATATTTTCATGGTCTTTTGTTCTTTTAATGGTTCATTATTGTCCAATATATGAACTCTGTACATCACCCTCCAGGTTACAACGGATGTGAAGGCATTTGAGAAGGTGCAGAAAAGAATCGTGAGAATAGTTTCAGGGTTAAGGAACTTCAGTTATGTGGATAGATTAGAGAAGTTGGAGCCATTCTCCTTGGAGAATAGTGGATTAAGTGGATATTGATGGAGGTGTCATGAGGGGCCTGGATAGAGTAGATAGGTAGAAATTGTTCTCGATGCCCGAAAAATCAAGAACCAGAGGACACTGATTTAAGGTGATTGGCAAAAGAAGCAATAGTGACATAAGAAAAACTTTACACAGCATGTAGTTAGGATCTGGCATACACTGACTGAGAACGTGGTGGAAGTTGACTGAGGCCTTGAAAAGAAAATTGGATAATTATCTGAAGAAAAGAAATTTGCAGGGCTACAAGTAAAAGGTGGGGGTGTGGAGCTAGGTGAGCTGCTCTTGTGGAGAGCTGACACTGCAATAGTGGTGGAGGAAATGAATTTTTAGGATGGGATGCCAATCAAATGGGTTGCTTTGTCCTAGACAGTATCGAGCTTCCTGAGTGTTGTTAGAGCAGCACTCATTCGGGCAAGTGGAGAATATGCCATTGCATCCCTGATTTGTGTTTTGTAGATGGTGAAAAGGCTTTGTGGAGTCAGGAGATGAATCAGCCACAGAATATCCACCCTCTGACCTAGTTTTATTGTTATGTGGCTGCTCCAGTTAAGTTTCTGTTCAATGGTGACCTGCAGAATGTTGATTGCGGTGGATTCAACCACTGTCATGCTATTGAATGTCAAGGGGAGATGGTTAGACTGCCTTTTTTTGAAGGTTATCATTGCCTGGCACTTGTGTGATGCAAATGTTATTTGATACTTATCAACCAAAGCCTGAATGTTGTCCAGGTCTAGCTGCATGCAGACACAGACGGCTTCAGTATCTGAGGAGTTATGAATAGTGCTGAATAATGTGCATGCATCAGAGATTCTGACCTTATGACGGAGGGGAGGTCACTGATGAAGCATCCGGAGATGTTTGGACTTAAGAAGCTACCCTCAGGAACACCAGGAGCGATATCCTGGTCCTGGCATGATTGGCCTCCAACAATCTCAACTTTCCCATGTGCTAAGTATAACTCTAGCAAGTGGAGAGTTTCTCCTGATTTGCCTTAGCTTCAATTTTGCTAGGGCTCCTTGATGCCATACTCAGTCAAATGCTGCTTTGATGTCAAGATTAGTCCCTGTTACTTTGTCTCTGGCATTCAGCTCTTTTCACCATGTTTGGACTGGAGGCTGTAATGCGAATCAGAGTTAAGTAGTACTGGCAGAACATAAAATGAACAGTGGAGAATAGGTTATTGTTGGGTAAATGCTGCTTGATAGCACTGTCGGCAGAACCATCCATCACCGATAATTGAGAATAGCCTGCTGGGGTGGCAATTGGCTGGATTGGATTTGTCCTGTCTTTAATGGACAAAACATGCCAGTTCTACTTTATTGGTAGATGCCAGTGTTGTAGTTGTATACGACAACTTGGCTAAATGCGCAGCCAGCTTTGGAGCACTTCAGTGTTAGTCAGGAAGTTATGGGAACTCATAGCTTTTATTGTACCAAGTCCACTCAGCCATTTTCTAATATCATGTAGGATTTCAATGGGAGGCTGAGATGGATCATCCACTCAGCACTTCTGGCACTTGAATATTCTCCTCCACCTGTTAGTTGCTTGTCCACTACTATTCATGATTGGGTATGGCAGGACTGTAGAGCTCTGACCAGATCTGTTGATTATGGGATTGCTTAGCTCTGTCTATAGCATGCTTCTTCTGTTGTTTTGTATGCATGTAATCTTGTGGTATAGCTTTACCAAGCTGACACCTTTTAAATGCATGTCTTTCTGCTCCTGACATAATCTTCTACACTCCTCATTGAACACAGTTGATTCCCTGACTTGATAGTAACGGTAGAGTGAGGGATGTGCTGGGCCATGATTTCACAGATTATGTTTGAATGCAATTCAGCTGCTGATGGCCCATGGCATCTCATGGATTTCCAGTTTTGAGCTGCTAGATCTGTTCTGAATCCATTGCTTTTGGCATGGTGATAGTGCCACACAACACAACAGAGGGTGCCCTCATTACTTGTCTCCTCAAGAACTGTGTGGTGGTCACTTCTACCAATACCAATATATGAGAGCCCATTTGCACTGAGTACATGCTAACAAATAGCAATGTGATTAAGACCAGATAATCTGTTTTCATTATGTTGATTGAATGATAAATATTGGTCAGGACACTAAAGTTAACTCTCCTGAACTTCTTTGAAATAGTGCCATTAGATCTTTTACATGAGAGACAGATGGGGCCTTGGTTTGACATTTCTTCTAGAAATCAACACATGACAGTACAGCAGTCTTTCAGTACTGCACTGGAGTGTCAGCCCTGATTTTTTACTTAAGGCCCAGGCTGGAACCTAAACCCAGGACCTTGTGACTCAGGGGCAAAAGTGCTACCAAATGAGTCACAGTTAACATATACTAGTGTATGCAGAATAGTCAGACTTGACTTGTGTTTGTAGCGTAGATTAATGATCTAGAGGTATGATCAGTAAGTTCGCAGATGACACAAAAATTTGTGGTGTGATAAATAGCAAGGAAGAAAGTCTTAGAATACAGGATGATATGGATGGGCTGGTCACATGGGCAGAACAGTGGCAAATGGAATTTAGTCCTGAAAAGTGTGAGATGATGCATTTTGGGAGGACTAACAAAGCAAGGGAGTACACAATGAACGGGAGGACCCAAGCAAGTACAGAGGATCAGAGGGACCTTGTTGTGCATGTCCATAGACCATTGAAGTTAGCAGGACGGGTAGATAAGGTGGTTAAGGAGGCATATAGGATACTTTCCATTATTAGTTGAGGCATTGAATACAAGAGCAGGGAGGTTATGATGGAGCAATGTAAAATGTTAGGCCACTTCTGGAGTATTGTGTACAGTTGTGGTTACCACACTATAGAAAGATGTGATTGCACTTGAGAGGATGCAGAGGAGATTCATCAGGATGTGGCTAGGGGTGGAGCATTTCAGCTATGAAGAGAGACTAGATAGGCCTTGGTTGTTTTCCTTAGAGCAGAGAAGGCTGAGGTGGGGTCTGATTGAGGTGCACAAAACTATGAGCGGCATAGATAAGGAAGCTAGGAAGAAACTTTTCTCCTTGGTGGAGGAGTCAATAACCATTGGGCATAGATTTAAGGTAAGGGGCAGGAGGTTTAGAGGGGATTTGAGGAAACAATTTTTCATCCTGTGGGTGGGGAGTATCTGGAACTCACTGCCTGAAAGGGTGGTAGAGGCGGGAACCCTCACAACATTTAAGAAGTATTTAGATAAACACTTAAAATACCATAACATACAAGACTATGGGCCAAGTGCTGGAAAATGGGATTAGAATTGATAGGGGCTTGATGACCGGCGTGGACATGATGGGCCGAAGAGCCTCTTTCCATGCTCTAAAACTCGATAACCATGACTCTAATTAAATGCTCAGACTTACTAAACTGTTCAAGATCACTAGAGTCAGCTGTTCTTTCCTTTTCTCACAATTTCACATCGAGTAGCATGTGTCACTTTCCTAATATAAACCTCCTTCCTATTCACTTTAACATTATTGAGACATTTAGTTCGGCATTCTTGCTTCTTTTTTGTGTGGCAGTATAGATTTTTGCCCAGTTTTAGGCTAGGTTGCAGAATCCTTGCAAAGTACAGTCACGTTCAACGTGAAACCCAAAACACGCTTCATGACAACATCAACCTTTGCTTCAAATGCAAAGCTTCTGGCTTGTTTTAATCCTGTCATTTAGCCTCTCTTTACTGTTGAAATGATTTTCAAAAGATAGTGGTACATATCTGAGTCATTTCAATACACATTTTATGAGATGATTAAATTCCGATTTTTTTTTAAGATAGACATTTGGCATTAAACTGATGGGTGATCTCCTGTTTGAATTGTTTCTAAGACCCACCAAGAACAAAATTCAGGCATATATTTTCTTCATACTTGCTGAACTTAATAACTAGTTATCAAATGGTTTCATTTTGGGTCACATTCACAGTTTGCGAAAAAAATGAACATTTTGTTTTATCAGATCAAAACAAACAGCTGATGAAGAGCATACAGTTAAAAAAAAAGCACCAAAAACTGGCAATGACAGGAACTGCACTCAAACAGATGCATAGGGCAGAATCATCCCAGATTTGCACTAAATGTGGTAGCAGGAGGGAAAAAGAGCATTTTGCCAGCCGGCCGCAATGGCAGCTTTTCACGCCGTATCATCCCAATCCCACCTCATTAATGCATTCCCAGGAAATGTGCTGTTTCGATGGCAGGCAAGTTCTCATTCACTCATCGCGCCATTACCTCACCACTTCATCAGGCCAGGCACCATATTTAAAATGCAGCCGCACGAACAACTCTCAGTGCTTCCACACAAGGACTGCTGCAAAGAAGACGTGGGCCAACATTTTCTGTTCAGCGTGCGGGGGGTAAAGCTGATGCATAAAATGACGCGCAGTGACATCGGGCATGAGTGCCAACGTCACCACGCGTCATTCTGACCTTCTGTTCAGCCGGTGCACTCCATAGTCAGCTGCGTGCCTGCCAAAATGTCAAAGGCCTGTTAAGGCCATTTACAAACCAATTAGCCCTATTTAGAAAGCAGCCCATCCAACCTTAAGATTGGCAGATGGGCAAAGAGCCCAGGCGGCCTTCGCATTTTTCATGAAACCCCAACTACGGACAGGATGAGGTTTCATGAAGGTTTTATAAATTGAATAAAAATTTTTATGAAAATTCATAAACATGTCCCAGCTCATGTGACACTGAGCGCAGGTCCCGACTCTCCCTCCTGCCCCTGCCTGCACAGGTAGCGCTGAGTGCTACCGGGCGTGCGTCACGCTGGGCGGGTCTCAATTGGCCCACCCATGTAAAAAGGTGGCACGCAGCCAATCGCAGGCAGCGAAGAGCTCGCCACCCACCCGCTCCCGCTCCCAACTGGCCCACCTGACGGGGAGAAAATTCTCCCTATGGCCCTGAAAGTAAGAAGGCTGCAGACCCCTGGTTTAATGACGCATCCCTCAAGCATCTTTAGGACGCAGTGGAGGACCACCATGATGTCCAATACCCCTGCTCTGGCCGCAGGAGGGGCAGCAACATCACCAATCCAGCATGGGAGGCTGTGGCAGCAGTGGTCAGCGCCAACGCCCTACAAAAGAGGACAGTCACCCAGTGCTGAAAAAGGATAAATGATCTCCTCTGTTCTGCCAGGGTAAGTCACTCCTCTCATCACTCACAACTCACAAACTCACAAACCCATCACACATCCACACAGATATCATTCACTGCCAGTTCAGGGGACTACACCATTCACTCTCTCACACACATCTTCATTGTCATCATCCCATCCATGGGACCACTTACCAGCCACTCATGGCAGTCAGGCTTATAATCTGGCCTGGCAAGTGTCCTGCTTCCACTCTCTCCATCTGTATTCATGCAAGAGAAGCTGGCACACAGCAACAGGGAGAGGTCACAGACTGGTGGAGGAATGTCTGAAATCAAGGTCATCACAGACTTTGAAAATAGAGCTTTCCAGCTGGCCCACAAGGATCTGGACTGTTTCTGTACTGATGGAAATGTCAGCAGTGCTCAATCAAATGAGGATCCAGCAATGCAGCATCCATCAGATAACCATGTTGTAAGTGATGTGTTCTGTTCCACAGTCCCCTGTCATGCACTAACTATCTCTAGGAAACAGCCGAAGCAGTCCATGACCCAGGGCCTCCAATCAAGCCCCGGGGAAACCTCTGAAGAGAAATCTAAAGGCAATTTCATTGAAGACCCATCACAACACTCACCCACACCCTCCACCAGCGCAGGAATGCACATCTCGGTAGGACCTAGCTTTAGAGTACTTCTCGCACAATCTGATAAGCACATCGCACTAGCTGATCAACAGGAGGTGGCAGCAGGGGCTTCCTAGGTCTCCAGCATGCGGAGGACTGCTAGAGGCCAGGAATCTGCTGAGATGACGATCCTCTGGATTCGGTCATGTCTCAGTTGATGGGGCTGCAAAGCCAAGCTCGGGAACATCAGGAATGGATGTCTACTGCACACCTCAAATTGCAAGGTATAATGGAGGAGTCCGTCCACCTTCAGGCTGAGGTGATCACGTTGGCATGACAACGCATTGTGATCAACACTGGAAGGATGGCAGCCACCATGGAGACCTTGGTCCAGGACATTGATCCTGAACTGCTGCACAGGCTGAACTCCATCTCTGATGTCATAGTTAGCCTCCAACAGTATGTATGCAAGAGGGGTGCAGGGCAGCTCAATCTCCCTCCAGGTACCCCTTCTCCTCAAGGGGTCAGCCAGGGGCCCTCGGGCACCCATAGGGAGGAGGATCAGCAAGTGCACACTCCGGTGCCATCTGCCCAGGTGACTCCTGGAGTGCCTAGCGCTTCTGAATTCTCTCTCTCCGTGACCTCAGCAGCTCCAATTCCACAGGGCAAGGAGGATGCCACTGCCAAACAGCAGGACCCCAAAAGCAGGCCAGAGACCTCCAGGTCTCGTCCCTACAAAGGACACCCGCCAAGGTCATCACAGACAGTGTGTAGCAGTCAGCAGGCTGCCCTCACCTCCGCTGTGGATGCCGAGGGAGCACCAAGCAGGGTTAGGAAAGTTAAGAAGATGTAATGCTTTTGTTACAAAACAAATAAACTAAATTAACAAAATCAGGGACAAATTAAAAGGCAGCCCCTTAAAGAGAAACTGCAAAAACAAAAGACAAAATCTAAAGGAAACTTACAAACATTAAATCAACATGTGATTAAATGGGTCCATATAGCACCCCAGTCCCCACAGTGCCCACCGAACACGGAACATCTTGACAGTGCTCCCTCTCCAGGGACATCTGATCATGAACATAGCCATGGAAAAGGGGCAGACAGTCAGGTCAGAGAACCCTCTCAATCACCCACTGCCTGGGCCTGTTGATGGCCAACTTGGCGAGACCCAGGAGCAGGTTCACGTGGAGATCCTTCTCCTTCCCCACCCCCCCTCCACACCGAGTGCCCGTAGATCAGGAACATAGCACTGAAGTGCAAACAAAACAAAAGCAAAAGATTTTTCCAAGTAACTAAAAAGGGTTGCAGCCTACAACAACTTCCATATGTGTGGCCCTTTCACCCAACAAGGCCGCAAAAAATGCAGGCGTCTTGGAAGTCCGTGAACCGACACATCCTATGGTTGTTTGGGACTGCTGCATGTAACACCCTCCATCCCAGCTTCTCAATGGAAAGGGGGAGGACATCCCCATAGAGGGCCCTCCACTGGAGGCCTCCTCTGCCAGACGGTAACAAAGCACACCAGGGCGTGCCCAGGTGGTGGGCAAGGAGGTGAAGGATGTGCAGCAACAGATCATACAGGAAATGCCTCCACGCCGTGCTAAAGGGCACGGAGGGCATTACCGTGAGGTGACTCAGGTTGCAGGGCTCCGGCTCCACATGGAGGGTTTGGAGCTTGGAGGCCAATGTGGAATTCCATCAGAACAGGGGTATGCTCAGACAGAAGACCACCCGATACCTGCATCTCCTCGAGACTCAGTATGATATCAGGGCTGAGCATGACCATAAGGTCATGGATAGCATTGGCCACGAGCCGGACATCCACCAACGTGCGATGAGCCAACTCCTGTGGAAGCAATCAGCCCACTCCTCCATCACCCAGTACATCCCCAAGCCTGGTCATCCCAGCAGCCACAACCCTCCTCTCCACCAGCCACTGAAAGTGGCGGAGGTGCGGATTCCTGAGCAGCTCTCTGATGGTAGCAACTACTCCTGACAGTGGAGAGCTGCGGTGCGAGGGGATCATATTCCAGGCCCTAGTAAAAGATGCCTACAAGGAGCCACAAAGGCCCCTCAGGTCTACAAAACAGAAGCTGCACATCATAATTCAGGCCATGCACCCGGCAGAAAAAATACAACGCAAGGGCACACCATTTCGGAGGAGGCTCTACTTGAAGGTATCGCTGCAGGCCCTGAAGTTGGAAAGTCACCACCAGCGCCTGACTGCCCTCCCTAAGCAGGAGGCTCAGAGACTCAGCAGTGACCCAGTGCAGCCTTTTGTCCCAGAAGAAGTGGACGAGCATTCTCTGGAGTTTTGTGACTAAATCTGAGGTGAGGGGTCAAAGTGACCAGCCAGTAACACTGCATGGCGGCAATCAACTGGTTTATGACCAGCACTCGACCCTGGTAACACTGGGAGCAGTCCTGTCCAGCGCTGCAGGGGAGTGGTGACTTTGATCTCCAGCTCCTGCCAGTTCACTGGCCAGGATTCCTCAGCAGGGCAGAGATGGATGCCAAGTGGAGGAGGCTGTTCCTGCTCCAGGTAAAAGGCCTAAGCTCCTCGGGTAGGGGATCCATCTGCCA
Organism: Carcharodon carcharias; assembly: GCF_017639515.1. Taxonomy (NCBI): domain Eukaryota; kingdom Metazoa; phylum Chordata; class Chondrichthyes; order Lamniformes; family Lamnidae; genus Carcharodon; species Carcharodon carcharias. The sequence goes on along the minus strand of NC_054477.1, from coordinate 131,559,045 downwards.
CTGACCGACCAGGAGGCCAGAATACTTGCCCAAGTTGATCCTGGCAGAGGACGCAGCAGAGTAGACCTCCTGGCACTTGGGCATCCTCCATAGGTCAGCCAGGTCAGTAAACATGAGGAGCACGCCATCAGCGTAAGCCGAGAGGACCAGCCCAAACCCGGCCTATGCAGAAAGAATCCCAACATCCTCCTCTGCAAGAGGCACAGGAAAGGCTCCACGCAGATAGAACATAATTGGCCAGACAGAGGGCAGCCCAGAAGCACTCCTCTCCCAAAGCGAAGGAGTGCCGTCAGGGACCCGTTAACCTTAACTAGACACTTTGCGGCAGCGTACAGAGGTCGGATCCAGGTGACAGAATACGTCCCGAACCTGAATGCTTGCAGAGTCCCGAATAAATATTTGTGACCCCCCCCTGTTGAAGGTCTTCCCCTGGGTCAAGACACAGGAAGGCACTTGCCAGACCAGTCCTCTGGGACAGGTGGATGATGTCCCAGGCCATAGAATGTTGTCAAAGATGGTCCAGCCTGGGACCGTGTAGGTCAGGTTGGATCATGTGGTCCAGCATGGTGCCAAGGTGAGAAGACATTACCCTGGCAAAGGCCTTGTAATCGTGCTGAGAGAGAGACTGGGCACCAGTTCTTGAGATGGCGGAGATCCCCCAGATACGGGGAGCAGGGCGATACTCTCCCCCAGGACCCCCATGTAGTTTTTCCCCAGGACGTCCCGGAACGCCGTGAAGAACTCCAACAGTCAGCCCATCCAGCCCCAGGGACTTGACCCTGGAGAGGCTGTCGAGGGAGCTGGTCAGTTCCCCCAGAGTCAAGCTTTCTGGCACCCCCCCAGGCCAACCTGCAGTGGGTCCTCCCTCGAAACTTCTCGAGCATCCTCACTGGACAGGTCTGGAGAGAATGGGGCAGTGTAGTAGGTTTTGGCAATGGCCCTAATGCCCTCTTGATCTGAGACAAGGGATTCATCATTGGCCAGCAGCATAAGGAGCTGCTGATGGACCCCGCACCTTTTTTCCAGTGAGTAGAAGAAGAGGGAGCCACGGTCCAAGTCCTGAAGGAACTGGTTCCGCAACCTCACGTACGTGTCGCAGGACCCGACGAGTTGTAGCTGATGGTCTATTGGATGGTCCTTTGCGTCTTATTTGAAACGCGATCTAAATTTTAAAAAATAATCGATGGTGTAACTGAGTGTAACAGATTCAGTGACTCATTTTTCGAGTCCTCACGATAAATGAAAACTAATGAGAGAGACCTAACTGGTGTGAAGCACGATGTTTGCATTCAATATTTTTAAATCTAGCAGTTTGAATTACTTGATTGCAGAACAATTAGGGCCAGGATTTTTCAAACGGCGTGCAGGAGTGGGCCCGCCACACCGGAACATAAAATGACGTGCGATGATGTCAGACATGCAACCCAACATCATCGCGCTGTCTCCTGATGCTTTGTTCAGCGGGTGCGCGCCAGAGTCAGCTGCACGCCCGCCGATAATTGAAAGGCCTATTAAGGCCATTAACAAAGTAATTAATTTCAAGTTTACGCAGCCCGTCCAACCTAACGGTTGGCAGGCAGGGAAAAGGCCAAGCAGCCTTTACATTTTTTAAGAAACACCATCCACGATCAGGATGAGGTTTCCTAAAGCTTTAATGAATTAAATAAAAAGTTTTTCTGAAAAATGAAAACATGTCCCATTTCATGTGACACAGTCACACAAGGGGACATGTTTCATTAAATTTTTATGACATTCATTTATTTTTTTCAAAAGTGCTTCAATCCCCCTGAGGCAGCTCCATGACTTGGTTGGCTCCATGACAGCCCCTGCCTGCTCCCACCGTCCCCGCCCAACGCAGGAAAAATTCAGGCCTAGGTTTTGTTTAGTCTGGAAAGGGTGAGGGGGCTACATTTCAGAAAAGTACCTCAAAGACATTACTTTTATTATACGTTACTCCCAAACATTATTCACAAATGAAACCTCTGCGCTGTTTTGTAATTTTCCAACATTTGCAGCTCACTTTGGAAACAGAGTGTTGGACAGACACCAACATTCATTTTGTTAATGACTGAAATATAGTGCTTGAATTTCTTTGTGCTTCCGAGCCCCACCGTCAGGCTGAATTTCCCACTGTGTGCAATTCTCCCTGGATCAAACAATTCATGGCCAGAGGAAAGTCTCACCATCCAATTAAGGCTGATGATCTGGCTCTTGAAGCTGGAGGGTCATTTAGAGGCCTTCTGGCTCAAAAGGAGCAGCAAGTTGGAATGAAAGTGAGGGAGAGCGTGCTTCAAAATACAGACGCTCTCCCTCCACCTTCTTTGAACTTAAGCTAAAAGATAGCTTTTGCAACAAGGCCACATGGGCTGGGGTTGTACAGCCCTTCAGAGGGTGGCCTGTGGCTGCTGCAACAGCCAGGCTGGCAGTGAGTTCCTCCAGGTCTGCCTATAGAGCAGGATGAGCCTGAAGGGAGGTTTGCCTTGGTGGACAAGGAGAAGGGACAAAAGCAGTACAGACAGCAGAGTGGTTGGTGTCAATCTTGTTGACAAAGAAGTCCAAGCTCATTGCATCTGTTGTTGGAGTTGAGACAGAGGAAAAGGGTTCAAATAGACGTTTGACATTGGAGAAAATAAGTCAGGTGTTATCTTAGTTCTCCAAAATGACCCTGGAATAGTGAGCAATTTTGGCAGAGAGAGTAAGGCCTGACAATGCTTATGTGGTCTAACTATTTCTGGATGACTAAACCAATGGCGTACCAGATATACTTGACTATGTACTCTTTGGGCTTGATCCAATTAATTCAGACCCTGTTGACAGAAATTCACACAAAAACATAGCTACAAATGACAGATTGTTTTCACAGAAGAATGAATACTTAAGTGCATCACTTAGCATAGTTATAAATAGATAAGTTTCTTTCACTTTGTGACACGAGATGCATTGCATGATACTACATGCATGCATTTAAACATGCTTAAAAGAAAATTTCTAATTACCATATCAAACTGAAAATAATTTAACCAGTTTGATCAGAGATAATCACATTTATTTTTATGCTTCTGAAGTAACACAACCATTTTATTGCAGATATTATTGCGCAACCCCTTTCACATTCAAGCCACCAAGCAGTTAAAGATTGTTTGGTCATTTAGTTTCACTGTATTCACAGTGCTACAAATCCATTATAGTCAGCCCTGAACTTAGAATAAAGAATGCTATATTCACAATTATATAATTTACAGTAATTAATGTTTAACATGTCAGATGATTTTACCCATGAATCCGGTTGGTCTTTGCCTCGGACTGAATATAGCACTGTGAGAAATATACTGTTATCACTGTCAGGTTGAATTTCTAATTGCCATTGTGGCACTTGACAATTCAAATATTTTTTAAGACAAACTGTATTTGATGCCAAACTACGATTTTTTTTCATCTCTTCCCTTTTTTGAAAATCTAATTTCATCCTTGATGTATTGTAATAATGTTACCACATTTATCTTCAGGTACTAATTACAGCCATTTTAACAATATTTGCAAGCAATTCTATCTTGTATTTTCTTGCTACTTCGAGGTACTCCAAAATATTTGGACTACCTTCCATGTTTTAATTAAGATCATACTTGGGGAATATGCTTCCTTTTCCTATTTTACCTAATTTGGTAAAACTAATATCCAGATCTTGAGACAGTGACCTTTGTGCAACAAAGCGGTGCGTTGGAGTCCACAGAAGCTAACTCCTGAAACAAGATTCCACTGTTCCATCCATGCACAGGACCCTTCTGCCAACACTGTGAGCTTTTGAGCATTGTACATAGGAAACCTGCTGGAAATCCGATGCCGATTGGATCAGCGTGTCAGGATGCTTTTGCCATGATGTTACTTTACATTGTGACATCAACAATCTGGCATGCTGAATTGGATCAGCATGTTTACAAGCTGATCAAGGAGCATTGAATATTGCTAGCTGATCAGACCATCAGAAAAAATGGATCTCCATTGACATTGGATGATACACTGGTGGTTTTATGCTTTTGGTGGTAGTGGATGTGCATATATGCCTGGAGTTGAAAACATCACTGCACTGCATAATCAAGACTCTTATCAACATATACAAATATGAACACTATTAAAAATAAAGTAGCTGCTATGAGCGTACTTGTGTTTTAAGTAACGACAAATCAGCTCACATTATTTATAGGCTAATCAATCTCCAGTGGCAGTGCACAGCGAGTTGGAGGATTAAAACTAAGGTAACGGAAGGTTGGTGGATTCTTGCTCTAGTGCTTTTTAATAAAATATTTCTTTGTAGTGCAGACTGAGGAGCATGAAGACATAAAACTGAAATGCTATAGCACCATGACTATATAAGGGTCTAATTAAAGGCTTATGGCCTGAATTTTTAGCTTGTCGGTCAGAGGGATTGGAAGCGGATGTAAAATCTGCTCCAGTCTGCGATTGGCTCCTAACATCAAATTCATGCTGGCTAGCCAATTAACTGCTGGCCAGCATGAAACGCACACTGAGACAGGCTGAGCACTGCCAATGCATTGCGGGAAGAGGGTGGGTGCCGGGACCAATAATGTTGCAGGCGGGGGTTTAAACAGAGCTCCCTGAATGCTGGAAATCTGTGCTCAAAAGCCTGAGGGAGCAGCTTTGAAAATCGAATCCTTGATTCATCACTTCAATTATTATGCTTTTATTGTCTGCAGTATGTCCATCGCACCTGTAGCCCCTGCCACGCGGGGTGGAAATGCCCATAGCCAGTCTACCTCCCGCTTTTCTGATGAGTGCCTGCAGGTATTGCTGGAGACAGTCAGTACCTGACACGACATCTTGCTGCCACGAGAAGGTAAGAGGAGGCCACCTCAAATGACAAAGGCGGCCTGGATGGAGGTGGCAGGTCTGGTCAGCAGATATGATGTCATAGGTAAGACCTGGATCCAGTGCAGAAAAAGGTTCAGTGACCTTCTGCCCTCTGCCAGGGTGAGTACTGAATCCAGTTGGAACCTTGGATAGATGCCTTTATGGTTGGCAGCACTTGGTGCTCAAGGGCATGAAATAAAGAGTGTAAAGTGGAACACAATCCTGTGCCTTAGGAAACTATGGCTGGCATGTATGTCAGGGTGAGGTGCAGCAATGTGAAGGGCACTTTAAACATGCATCTTTGCTGGGGGGAGCTGGGTTTGTCTGCCATGTAGAGGGGGGGTCTAATGAAAGCACTTTTGTCCTACTGGAGAAGAGGGGTCACAATGCACAGGAGCAAGAATGGATGAGTGGTGAGGTCCCAAACCTCCTTCTCTTAAGTCAGGCGGAGGTGCAAGCACTGGAGATGTCCTGCGAACATGGAGCCAGGTCCACTGGTCACGGAGAGGCATGGGTCTCAGATTAGAATAACAGTCCATTGGACAGGAAAGAGATTGGGGGAGGGTATGAGAGATGTAGAGCAGTGGTTGAGAGACTGACATGTGAAATCCACTAATCCCTGTTGCTTGTCCATTCAGAAGTCTTTGCTCAGCCAGATGTCCATTCTGAAAAGCAACCAGACTGCATGCAGTCTGAGCTTATAATGCTGTTTGATGCTGATATTCTTTCTTCCTTCCTCAGATGGAACATCATCATGATCCCAGAAGGACCCCAAGGACCGTCCCTTAACCTCTGAGGATGGCCAGCTGCCAGATGCACGTCACATCCTCCCTCTAAATGATGCACCAGTACAGATACATGCATGTTGGCGGGCATATGTGTTTTGGAGCAGATGGTAGTGCTCAGTGGAGGAGGCACATCACACTTGCCTGAAGAGCTGCTGGAGGCAGAGTGTCCCCAGGGCGCCAGTAGTTGGAAAATTTCTGGAAACCAGGATTATGCTGAACCGGAGGCAGATGATGAGCCTCTGGAGGCATTCATCAGATGGCAGATGCTGAATGTCCAGTGGGATGCACGCAAAAATCTGGCAGAGATCCCTGAAGACCTGTGAGTCACAGTCTCAGTGTTGGAGAAGTCCATGCAGAGCGTGAGAACTGTGTTGGCCCAGAGCTCAGAACACACAGCTTCCTCCAAAAAGACAGTGCAACTCTCATGGAGGGGCAGCTCTCGGAACTCAGTCAGGGTTTTCTGGGGTTGTGTTCAGCCCTGCAAGTCCACACACTGTCAGTAACCTCAGCAGATCACTGCCAATGTGTCGGATGGATTAGGCACCTAGTTACTCTGCTAGCTACCCGTCCATCTATGGTGAACAGGGAGGTTCAAACCAAACTTGTGTTAAAGGAAGACCTGCAGCTCGCACCTGGAGACACTTTCAGGGTGCTCCTGATGATAGCAGCTATTCCACCCCTCTGCCAGTGACCGTCGCATCTGAGGAGACTGCAACAACTGAGGCGTGCTGGACTCTTCCACTTAGATGTGCATATGCTCCAGCAATCACAGGATGGCAGCCAAGGTCATCAAGGCCAACATCAGCAGCCTGCTTCCAATCCAGCTACCAGTGAGGGGAAAGCACCAAGGCATAGCACTCGTAAGCAGAAAATTAAGTCACAATGATCACATTGGAATATTGGAAATGTTGTCTTCTGTGATGGGGATAGTCCTGAGCTTTAAAAGGACATAGACATGTTGGTGGATTGGGCAGACAAGTAGCAGATGAAGTTCAATGCAGAGAAATGTGAGGTGATTTGTTTTGACAGGAAAGATATGGTGAGACAGGATAAAATAAAGGGAGAGCCTCTAAAGGACGTGCAGGGACAGAAGGACCTCCGTGTATAGGTACATAGGTCATTGAAGATGGCAGGGCATGTTGAGAGAGCAGTTAATAAAGCATATAGTATTTTAGGCGTTATTAATAGGGGCATTGAGAACAAGGGTAAGGAGTATCACGTCCAATTCTGGGCACCATACATGAGGAAGGATGTGATGACATTGGACAGAGTACAAAGAAGAGTCACAGGAATGATTCCCAGGATGAAGAACTGTAGCTATGAGGATAGGTTGGAGAGATTGGGACTGTTTTCGTTGGATAAAAGAAGGCTGAGAGGAGAGTCAAGATCCTGAGGGGTGTGGGCAGGGTAAGTAGTGAGAAACTGTTTCCACTCAAGAGAACATCAAGAACCAGAGGGCACAGATTCAAAATAATTGGCAAAAGGAGTAAATATGATGTGACGAAAAAACTTTCACCCAGAAGGTGGTTGGAGTCTGGAACGAACTTCCTGAAAGGGCGGTGGAGGCAAGTTCGATCGAGGTATTCAAAAGAGAATTGGATTGCTACCTGAAAAGAGAGAATGTGCAAGGTTATGAGGATAAGATAGGGGAGTGGGACAAGGTGGAATGCTCTTTCAGAGAGTCAGTGCAGACTCGATGGGCCAAATGGCCTCCTTCTGCACTGTAAAGATACTGATACTGTGATACATATGGGGGTTCATGTCGCATATTGAGGTGACAGTGACCCTGGAGAGATGGATGGAGCCTTCCTTGGCACTGAACCTTTGACGTGTCCAGGTGCCATGGTCGCTGCCTGTATACTCTACTGGCCGCATAATGGTATCTTCTCCAGACCCTTGTGCCTTGCACTTTCTGCTGGCCCTCCACCCCTTCTCAGTCCATAGGGCCAACTCTGGGAAGGTGCCTGCAGGCAACTGACCTCTTCTTCCATCTGGCCTTCTCCTCCCCTTCTCAGGAGGCCCCTCCAGCAAAGTATACAATCCCCATTTTTGTCTAGGTGAATGCACAGGTTTTCACACTGAACGGATCTGTCTGCAGAAAACCTCTGCAAATGCGTAAAATTTAGAATGTTCTCTAAAACAAACAAAAAAGCCAGAAATAATCTCTAAACCAACTTCAAACAATTCACAGAGTGAGCCTTTTTGTGCCGTGCTGGATGCAGAATGAATGAAAAAAATGTGAAGGCCACCTGGCCAACCGGACAGTGTGCCAAGCATAAAAGCACATGGGCCACTAATAATAGCTGACAATTGGCCTTTAACTGGCTTTAACTGTCTGCAGGCTCTGTTCCAACTTGCGCGCACGTACAGCAAGCAAAATATCATGAGGCGGCGTGATGATGTCGGGAAAACCTCCTGCATGATTGTGCCCCATTTCACATCCGTTCAGGCCAACCACCCGTTCACTCAGCCCGCTCAAAATTCTGGCCAATAATTGGTAGTTTCCATTATAAATATGGGCACACAATGCGTGACAAAACGTGTGACAAAAACATGACAAGAAGAAGGAAGATAACATAGCAAGGATATGCACACAGATGTAATATTTTTAATATCAATGATTTGGGATAATTACAAGGGTGTGGCCTTGCAGCGAAAAGGTCAAGTTGTCCACACCTCGGTGATTTAGCACTTCAATTATTTTTGCTTTAAATAAATTATAATTTAAATTATAAATTAAATTTATAATTTAAATTATAATTTATTAATAAGCTATAATAATATAATAATTTTGTTAGCATTGCTGAAAAGAAAGACATGCTTTTGAAGCTTTTAATCCTTCTCCCATCAGGCAGCTGCGCAAGATAAACCAACAGTAAAGGGAACAATTTATATTGCGTGAGAAGAGAGTGTTGATTGGTTGGCAAGTGGAAACTAATTGGTAAGGCGTTGCTATGGAGAATGCAACAAAGAACAGTCAACTTTTAGCTACCAGGCTTTTGTTTCAAATTCAAACCAGGCAGGTCCATTCTGATTGATCAAGGCATTGCCAGGGAATGGCTGTCCCCCAAGCTTTGGTTTAGTTGAAAAGGTGCAATGCATGCACATGCTCCTTCTGCCACAAAGGACAGGGCCCTGTGTGTGAATATATGTGGCATCTAACATGTATAACTGAGCCACACTGCACGACCAATTGATAATCTTAAATTGATCTCAGTGTAATTCTTAGCACAATCAGGATTGTTTAGCATGTGTTGTCCAATTGTGGAATCACATCTAATGTTGAACACTATGGGCGGAGTCGTCCCAGAAATTGAAAAAGTCCAACATTGGGCAGGGAAAGCAGTGTTTGACCCACTGACAGCATGTATCATGGGCACTTTGTTTCAAAAATGCAGAGGCCTGGGTCTCACATCGTATCACTGGTGGGGCAGCCTCTGATTCACCCCTTCCCCCCACTGTCACCTCAAGCCTTCAGTAATCCGGGTGCCATATTTAAAGGGTACCCATGCGCAGGGCTGGTACTTGCTAAGGGATCGACAGCTGCTGGGAGGTCATGGCTGCCAAAGGGAGGAAACACATCTTAGGATGCAATGGAGACCTGCCACAAAGTCCTCTATCCCCCTCTGAGCGAAGACAGCAAGCAAGGTCACCAATCTAGCATGGGAGGAGGTGGAAACAGTGGTCAGCGCGAACACCTCTCAAAAGAGGACAGCCACCCAGTGCTGAAAAAGGATGAATGATCTCCTCTGTTCCACCAGGGTAAATCACTCTTCACATCACTCTCAACCCACACACTCAGAAACCCATCACATATCCATAAGCACATCTCACTGCCAGCACTAGGGACATCACCATTCACTCTCTCATGCACACCTTCATCTGTCCTGCAGATCGTGTCCTTATCCTGTCTATGGCACTACTCAGCACCCGCACATGCCAGGCATCCTTCTCATCTGGCCTGGCAGGCACCCTGCTTACGCTCTATCCATTAGTCTTCATACAGTACAAGCTGGCATACAACTAAACAGACAGGTCACAGACTGGTGGAGGAATGCCCAATATCAAAGTCCTCACAGGCTTTGAAAATAGAGTCACACAGCTGGACGACGACAATCCGGACCATTCCTATGCTGACAGTGAGGTTGGAAGTGCTCAAACAAGTGAGGATCCAGCAATGCAACATCCATCAGGCAAGCATTCTGTGAGTAAGGTCCCCTGTTCCACAACCTCTACCATTCATCATCTCTCCTTGCTTTCACAGGCACATGTGGGAAGCAGCCGAGGGGGTCCAGGACACAGGTCCTCGACTCAAGCCCTATAGACACCTCGGAAGAGGAATCTGATACACCCTAATTGAAGACCTTTCACAGTGCTCACCCACACCCTCCACCAGTGCGGAGAGAGACACCTTGGTGAGACCTGTTCCAGAGTAGCTTTGGGGCCACAACCTGGTCTCCATCCGCAGCAGGCGGAGGCAGGGACTTCCCAGGTTGCCGGCACTTGGAGGACTGCTGGAGATCATAAATCTGCTGAGTCTCCCCAGATGAGGAGCCTTTGGACTTAGTCATACCTCAGTTCCTGGGGCTGCAAAGGCAAGCTCAGAAACATCAGGGAAGGGATGTTCACTGCACTCCTCAGATTGCAAGGCACGATGGAGGATATCGTCTGCCTTCAGTCTGAGGTGATAGCACTGGTAAGCCAATGCATCGATGTTAACACTGGTAGGATGGCAGCTGCCTTGGAGACCTTGGTCCAGGACATTGGCCCTGCACTGTTGCAGGAGATGCAACCCACCAATGAGACACTTGCAGGCATCCATCAGTACCAATGTGAGTGGGGAGAGGCATCTCGAGCTTACTCCAGCTGCCCCTTCCTCTCAAGGAGTCAGCCAGGAGTCTTTGGGCACCCATAGGGAGGAAGATCAGTAGGTGTACAGCCTGGTACCATCCATCCAGGTGACTCCAGGAGTGTCCGGCCCATCCAAATCCCCTCTTCCTGTGACCCCAGCAGCTCCAGCTCTACAGGCTGAGGAGGATGCCACTGCCACACAGCAGTACCCTGAAAGCAGGCCAGGGCCCTCCAGGTCTTGGCCCTCCAGAGGACGCCCACCAAGGGCATCACAGACAGGGTGTAGCAGTTCACTATGGATGTCGGGGGAGCACCAAGACATAGCAACAGGATTAGAAAAGTCAAGAAGATTTAGTTGCACAACGTGGGCAGGGGTGGTAGTAATTTGTACTTTATGTTGGCCATTGTAAATAGAGTCTCAAGTCACCTTGTCCATGGCTCCTTGTTATGTTAAGCAGCGCTCGTGTCAATCAGATGTGAAACATTGCTTCTTGCACAAAACAAAGGCTACTGTCAAAATCCATGGCCTCTTCCCCTTTGCAGTGTGTAATCTGAGCACAGTGATTGTCCGGCTTCAAAGTCACTCTCCAGATCAGTGATACCTGCACCTCAATGTGGCTTGTGTTTGCTGTACGAATCTCGCACCCTAGCATCACTGGGCTCCATGATGTTCTCTGTGTGCTCTCAGCACCTTTGAGGAAGGGCTACCCCTGCCCCACCAACCTCCCTGCCCCAAACCCTTCCATCTCAACACCATTCCTGAAGTGAACAGGTGATGAAGCCTGCCAAAGGAGCAAGTGCTGTTGGTTCATGTGCCTATTGTATCTCAGCAACATCTCCATGATATGAACCTCTTCACAGAGTGTATGTTTGCTGCCCTAAGACAGACAGGTGTCAGATGTTCCCATTTGGAATGGGAAGATCTCAGGACTGTCCTCATTATCTCATCATCATCCTCCTGGAATCTTGTGGCAATGAGGGCCTCACGAGTATGCCTGCCTCGTCTGGCCAGTGCAATGGTCTCATTGCCTGCACCCTTGCCCTCCAGGACTTCATCACCTTCATCCCCTTTGACTTCCTCCTCATTGGAGGAGACATGCAACTCTTGTATCTCCTCATCACCCATGTCCTCCCGCCTTTGCATCGTCAGGTTGTGTAGTGTGCAGCAAGCTATGATGGTGCGTGACACCCTCGGGGGAGTGTACTGCAGTGCTCTACCAGATCTGTCCAGGCACCAGAACCTCATTTTCAGGATGCCAATGGTGCACTCAACCAAACTCCAGGGTGTGGCAAGAGTCTCGTTGTACCTTCTCTCACCTCTCTCAGGAGTCTGAGGCCATCACATGGTCGTCATCAGCCATATCTTTTGTGGATAGCCCTTGCCCCCGAGGAGCCAGTCCTACAGCCTGTGTAGTTCATGGAAGATGTCAGGAATCTGAGACCTGCTGAGGATGCATGAGTTGTGGACGCTTCCAGGGCATCTTGTACACATCTGTATGATCCATTTGTTATGGTCGCAAACCAGCTGAACACAAGAGAGTGGAAGTCTTTGCCGCTCATATACTAGATTGCTTGTTGCCAGGAAGATTTAAGAGCCATGAGAGTGCAGTCAATGGCACCCTGCATCTGTGGGAATCTGGAAACCTGAGCAAATCCCAGCACTCTTGCTTCCTAGCTTGCCTGATGCCTGTCAAAATTGACAAAGGCGTGTGCATTGGCAAAAGGGGCATCCGTGACCTCCTGGACAGATTTGTGGGTGGAGGCTTGCGAGGTCCCTCACAGGTCCCCAGTGGAGCCCTGGAAGGAGCTACTGCCATAGAAATTGAGCACGGCAGTATCTTTAATTGGCACTAGCCGTGGATGCCCTCCGAGTCCCTGTAGTGCAAAATCCTGCAAAAGGTGGCATTTGTGTGTGACCAGTTCCCTTGACATGTGTAGGCGTCGGCAACACTGGTTCTTATTCATCTGCAGGTAGCACATGTGCCATCTGTAGACCCTGAGTCTAGCAATGCGCCTACGAACAGCGTCTCTCTGGGTATACTCTGCATGCAAAGGAGACCCTGCTCCCTTTCATCTTGAGGGTTCCACTCCTCCCTTTGGTGAGTTAGGCACCTCCATTGCATTCTTCTTCTCCTTCTCCTTCTCTGCCTATAGGAATGAAGCAGACATTGAGATCACCATGCTCCATGTTCCTGATGGTCTCCTCACTGCAGTATCAAAGAGAGAGACACAAGGGTCAGCAATTGCCTTCTAAGGACCACTCTTGGTCAAGTCATTGCTTGTGGATGACTGTCAAGGCCCCTTAACACATGCTGGAGAATCCAGGCCACCACATGAATGCCCAGTGTTTAGTGCGTATGATGGTTCACCATGCCCTCACCCAGCACTGCTCCACATCATATGACCGAGTGGTGACAGCTTCAGCCACTCGACTGCATCTTGAACTCTCATCTCAAGCTCAGGCATTTTCCTGACCTGCACCCCAAGGCTTCGAGGTTTGCTTGTACCATGAGGGTGACTTTTCAATGTCAACTGAAACATAATCCAAAGGATTAGGAGCGCATCCCTCTGTCAGTGTTCGATGGCCTTTGCCAACAGGATCAACAGACTTCCCCAGCATAGCACTCATTCAAGTTTGAAGTGTGCACACGAGGGGTTAGCTATAGAGGGGCAATCATTGGCACTGTCAAGAATTAGTGCTGCTTGAGCTGACACAATTGCTCGTCTAGGCTGACTTCAAGCATATCAGCTGAGCTAAAGCTAAATGCACTCAACTGCTCATCTTTGATATTTTTTGCCATTAGCCCGGCCATTTTCTTCCCTCACCTCACCGCATGCGTTTATGCTCAAACTTCAGTTGGTGATGCCATGACTCCTCCCCCCGCCTTGGCACTGTTGCCCTTGCCCCAAGGCCTTCTCCCCCTTCCCCTTTGCACTGTTGGCCTTGCCTCAAGGTTGCTTTCCCACTCTTCCCCCTTTGTATTTTTGCCCTTGCCATGAGGTTCCCTTCTCCCCTTGTCCCTGGCACTGTTGCCCTTGCCCCGGCACCACAAGCCAGCCATGAAGAAGCCGCTACAGAGATTTGCCTGTGACCTTCCAAATCCGTCAAGCCACTGGGATCATCGTGAATACTGCAAAAGTTTGTGTGCACTCACCTCCGAGTTCCTCTCGCAGATGAGGTCGCCAGGTTCCCGCCTTTTAAAGGCAGTTATGAAATCACGGCGTAGTGGAACTTAAATTTGATTCTGGTGTGTGGCCACAATAGTTAGATGCAAATTTATTACAATTAAGTTACCGATGTTCGATGGCAGGAAATATGGCCCATGATTGACAGGGGGATGGGACAATCACATCCTGTATTTACGTTGTCGGGAAGCATGACTTAAGGCCTTCTCACAAGATTCTCCAATCTTGCCACCGAACATGCCCACCATGAACGGGGGTGGAAAATCTTGGCCTATGTTTTGAATTTTGCAAGCATGGGCTGGTTGTGTACAGTCAGTACTTTGCCTGCTACAGATAGCCAAAGGGACATGCTGTTTGATACAAGCCTTCACTTGGAGTGGGACATATAGCTTACATTCCTGGTATCAGACCAAAAGTGAAAGTCGTATACCACATTACTTGTTTATGTGATAGCAGAATGTCTTTTTGGCTTGACAGCAGCAGCCTGTTAGTGGAGAATACAACTCATGTTGCTACTGGATAGTAATAGCGTGCAACAGCTAGCTTCTTATCATTTTTATGTTGCAATTAGCATTGCCTGTACAAAACAGCACTCATATATATTGAGCTATTGAGGTCTGGATTTTCGCCATGACAGTGGGCCTCTCCAATGTGACGAAAATGGTGGACGAGCCTGGAATTGGAAGCCCCACCCCCGAACACAGCATTTCCTATTTTTGCTGGGTAGGAATGGAGTCGAGCTGGAGTTCATGCATGTGCGGTTTACGGAGGCAGCAGGCCATTTAAATCATCAGCTGCCACCACTGAAGTGGGATTTTCGTAGGGGTGTGAAACCCAAAGTGTACAGATTAGACCAGGTATGAGCAGATCTGAACTTTCCTTGCAGGACGTTTTGCTAGTGCTATTGGGAGGCCTTTAAACTAACTCAGCAGGGCTGTGGGAACCAAGAGAAATATTAGATAGGAATACCAGGGTGCATAAACTATTGGGAGGGACAGATAGCACTAGTATAGAGAATAGTAAATTAATAGGTAATGTTGAGTCAAGGGAGAAACTAAATCAGAGTTACTATGCATGTATCTGAATGGACAGAGTATAGTAAATAAGATTGGGGAGTTACAGGTGCAGATTGCCATGTGGAAATATGATGTTGTGGCAATGACAGAGACCTGGCTCAAAGAAGGGTAGAACTGAGTGTTAAATATCCAGAGTACAAGGTGTTCAGAAAAGATAGGAAAGGAGGAGGTGTGGTGTTATTGGTGAAGGAGAGCATTGCAATGCTGGAGAAAGAGGATCTCCCAGAGGGTTCAAGGACAGAATCAATTTGGCTAGAACTAAGGAACAGAAAAGGGTGTAATTACATTGCTCGGTGTAATCTTTCAACTGCCAACTAGCGAGAAGGACGTAGAAAAACAAATCTGCAGGGAAATTGCAGAGAGATGCAAGCATTATAGAGTAGTTATAATGCATGACTTTAATTATCCGAATGTAGACTGGGACAGTGTAGTGTAAAGGATGGAAAGGGGAAAAAGTTCCTAAATTATGTTCAGGAGCATTTTCTACAGCAGTATGTGTCCAATCCAATAAGAAAAGATGCACTGTTGGACCTGGCTCTTGGAAATGAGGTGGGCCAAGTAGATCAAGTGTCAGTGGGGGAACATTTAGGAGACAGTGATCATTGTAATGTATGTTTTAGGATGATGATAAAAAAGGATGATAGGCAATCCAGAGTAAGAATAATTAACTGGATGAGATCCAACTTCAATGGAGCAGGAACAGAGCTGGGCCAGATAGACTGCAATGAAGGAATGGCAGGAAAAACTGTAGCTGAACAATGGGCTACCTTTAAAAAAGAATTGGTTTGAGCATAGTCAAGGTATGTTCCATTGCAAGGGAAAGATAGGGCAAACAAATCCAGAGCTCTCTGGATGAAAAAGGAGATAGAAATTAAGGTAAGGAAGAAAAAGTACGATTTTGACAGGTGTCAGGTAGAAAATACAGTTGAGAACCAAGAGTTCAGAGGGGAAGTGAAAAAGCACATTAGAGAGGTGAAGAGGGATTATGAGAAAAGACTGGCAGCCAACATAAATGGGAATCCCAAAGTCTTCCATAGGCATATAAATAGTAAAAGTGTGGTAGAAACAGTAGGGCCGCTTATGGGCCTAAAAGGGAATATACACATGGACAGAGGGGCCATGGCTGAGGTATTAAATGACTACTTTGCATCCATCATTATCAAGGAGGCAGATGCTACCTAGGCCATGGTGACAGATGAGGAAACTCTGTCACTAGAAAGGTGCAAAATTGATAAGGAAGAAGTGTTGAATAGGCTGTCAGTGCTTAAAGTTGACAAGGCACTGGGACAGGACAAGATGCATCCAAGGATATTGAAGGAAATGAGAGTAGAAATTGCAGGGGCACTGGGCATATTTTTCAGTCTTCCCTAGACTCAGGAGAGGTGCCAGCGGATTGGAGAATTGCAAACATTATGCTCTTGTTCAAAAAAGGTTGTAAGGATAAGCCCTGCAGTTACAAACCAGCATAGAGGGCAAGGAGGTTATGTTGAATTTATATAAGACACGTGCAGAAGAGGTTTACAAGAATGGTTCCAGGGATGAGAAACTTCAGATACGAAGATAGATTGGAGAGGTTGGGACTACTCTCCTTGGAGAGAAGAAGGCTAAGAGGAGATATGATAAAGATGTTCAAAATCATGAGGGGGCTGGACAGAGTAGAGAGGGAGAAGCTGTTCCCACTTGTAAAATGATCAAGAACAAGAGGGCACAGGTTTAAAGTGATTTTCAAAAGTAGCAAATGTGATGTGAGAAAAAACTTTTTCACACAATGGGTTGTTCGAATATAGAATGCACTGCCCGGAAGCATGGTGGAGGCAGGTTCAATCGAGGCATTCAAAAGGGCATTAGATGATTATTTGAATAGAAACACTGTGCATGGGTATGGGAAAAAGACAGGACAATGGCACTAGATCATAATACTCATTTGGAGAGCCGGTGTAGACACGATGGACCAAATGGCCTCTTTCTGTGCCGTTAAAATTCTGTGATTCGGATAATCAGGGTACACCGCTTTGAAGAGGTAAAGTACCCTTTGGATCTGGTCCTGAGACACCTTTGGTGGAGGTCAGGTGCCCTTTGAAATTGTTAAAAGTAGGCATAAATGTTTGCGAAAAATGCATAAACTCATAACGTTCAAGCTCATTGGACCTGTCAACAGACCTATCAAAATCAACAGTCAAAACTGTCAAGAGGACCTGACAAGAACGGGGAGACAGTGGCATTATAGTATTGTTGCTGGACTAGTAATCCAGAGACCCAGGCTAATACTCTGGGGACATGGGTTCAAATCCCACCATACCAGCTGATGGAATTTGAATTCAGTTAAGAAACCTGGAATTGAAAGCTAGTCACAGTGGTGATGACCATGAAATTATCATTGATTGTCATTAAAAACCCATCTGGTTCACTAATGTCCTGAGGGAAAGAAATCTGCCATCCTTACCTATATGTGACACTTAACTGCCCTATGAAAAGACCTAACACAGGGATGTGCAACAAATGCTGGCCTTGCCAGTGATTCCCAGATCCCATGAAAGGATCAAGGGGGAAAAAAATTGTCAAGAGGACTTGTCAAAATCGTAAAATTTTAAAATGGATCTGTCAGGTTCTCGAGGCATTTAAAAGACCTGCCCTTTAAATTTTGCAAAAAAATGTCTGGAGTGTTGAAATGTGTGTGCAGGGGCATAGGCTGGCATGGTGGGTATTGGTGAACATGGGGTGAGTATAGGCACATGAGATGGCATGGGCTGGCATAGATGGAGCAAAAGGATCGTGTGGGAGGATGAGGGGTGAGGGCTGATGAGATGTTTTATGTTTTAATTGTTTTTTTCCCCATCTTTCACACAATGCCAGTGCAAAGAGGCAGGTCTCCAGGCTAGCCCAGCTCTGCACCCGGCAGTCTTTGCACTCATTCTGGGGGCGGCCAGCCCGACTTCTAATTCAGCCACCCCGATGGAATAAAAACCCCAATTTCCAGGCCTTTTTTTTTGCTGGGTCAGGTGCTTCCAAGTTATTTTCCTCTAGTTACGGAATTGCCAGTTTGTGGAAACAAACTGTCATTGTTTAGCACCTCAGAACTTATCAGAATTTAGAAAACTCAATTTGGATCTACCACAACTTCCCTGTTTCAACATTTTGGTAACAGTTCCAATTTTTTGAGCCAATTGTTATCCCTGGTATCATTCTTGTGAATCAATGTACACTCTTGCAAACATACTATGCAGCGCCAATTGCCTCTATTCCAACCCTGTCCTGGTCCACAATTCCATTTCATCCTTCATCTCCTCTAACAGTTTAACAAAAATAAATTCTTTCTCCCTCTCAGGTGTGAAAGATTACTAGTTTGAACAAATCATGGATACCAATGCACCTCCAAATCCCTTCTCCCCTCACTTTCCTCTGACCATATCCCTTCTTCCAAACTCACCCTGTGCCATGTTTTTACGATCCTCTCTGACCTTTGCTCACTGACCCCGAATGATCAGTCCTGAACAAAAGCCTTAGCTTCATCCCTTAAGCCCCCTCCACCCTAATGAATTTCAAGCCTGGCATAATGCTCAGCTCTTCTACCATTGCCCCTGTGCTTAATCTTTTGGCTAGGAGTTTTCCTCCAGCATAGCAAACCCTTACTCTTGTCTTCAAAATTCTTGTTTCATCTGGCCTCCTCCTTCTGGCCTTTTAATATGTCTAGATCTTTTCATTGAAAATTGTTGGCATGACATTGGCTACCTCAACTTCTCTGTTCTCCTCAATCATTCTAAACTTGCAGTATTCCATTCTCTCAGGTCCAACCCCAAAAATGACATCAAACCTGCTGACAAGGATAGTACCAGTTGTTGTTTGGCCAACAGATCGGCACTTGTTAGATATTGAATGCCAAATGTCAGAGTTCACATGCTTTTTGTAAATTTAAACAAAAGCCTGGGTGGGTTGGGGGTGTGGGAGGTGGGGGAGGTACTTTTTCCCTGCTGCATTCCCCATTGCAATTCCCTGACCAATCATAGTCTACTTGTCAACCAATCAGTACCCTTTTCTCATGCAGTATAAGTTGTTGTTCCCTTTGAAATTTGGTATTCTCGCATCTAACCTGATGAGTGCAAAATGAAAAGCTTCAACAGCATATTTTCTCAGCAATACTCACATCCTCACATTGAAAAACTTCTCCTTTAACTCCACTCACTTCCTTCAGTAAAAGATGTTGCTATGGGAACCAAAAATGGTTCCTAGCTGTGCCTGCCTTTTTGTGGCATATGTGGAACATCCTTTGTTTCACTCCTACGCAGGTTCCCTCCCTTACTTCTTTTTCCAATACATCGATGACTATTTCATGCTCTCGCTCGGAACTGGAAAGTTTAATCAATTTAGCCTCCAATTTCCACTCTTCTGCTCTTACCCCTATCCCTTCTCCCTGAACCACAACAGGGTTACCATTGTCCCCACCTTCCAAACCACCAGCCTCCACATTCAATGCAACATCGTTCATTATTTTTGACACCTGCAGTGTGATGCTAATACCAAACTAACTGCCTTTTGCCTCCCCTTTCAGCATTCCAAAGGACTGTTCCCTCTGAGACACCCTGGTCCACTCCTATATCACACTTAACAACCTGTGCTTTTCCCACAGCACCTTCCCAATCAAGTACAGGAGATACAAAACTTCACTTTTAGCTCCTCTCTTCTTGCCATCCAAACCTTATCTCCACAGATGCTACCAGACCTGCTGAGTGCTTACAGCATTTTCTATTTTTATTTCAGATTTCACTATATGCAGTACTTTGCATTTATATAAATGCTAACCTCCATTTATCCCCAACTCTTCTAAAAGTTTCCACCATATGTGACATTAGGCACACTGTGAGTTCATATAAATATGGGCAAGTGTATTGTAATTCACACAAATTACTGGAATATGACATCCAATATATGTCCTGTCATTTAGGTTTCACAACAATGGCAACAAGGGATTTATTGGGTCCCTGTTATCCAGTATTATTACAGGCAAAGAGAGTTCATTTGATTCTGTGGTGAGCAATTCAACTCAGCAACTAGTAATTTGAAGGTTTATTTAAATTTCCCACCCCTTTGACTGCCCATAATCTACCAGCTGGACTACATTTTGACTGATTCTCCCACTCTGCCACAGTCAGACTCCACCCTTACCCCACCAATGAGCCAAACAGTGGGAGTCAGAGGGTCAATCTCGATTACATCAGTTACACAAAATAGTTGACTACAGAAAATCAACCATGGTCAGAGCAAGGAGAACTTCCATCCTATCAAAAATGGACTAAGATTCTGCAATAGGAGAATATCCTAACCTAGAGGGTTACCCATTATTGAGCTATGACTAATCTCTACTATCCTGGCTTACCCCCTTTCCTCTCCCTATTTGCAAAGAGAATGTTGGTTAATACCTCATAACTCCAATATCTCATTCGCAACTTCTTTCATTATTCTGGAAAGCGTACAATCAAGATATTATGACTCTTCTATTTTTAGGCCCTAGACCTACAGCTGTATTAACAGTTTAAACGTTAAAGCAGTGCTCTATTTATCTTCTCATTAAGGATAGTGTTACCAGTTTGATTTTAGGTGAAGCCCATTCTCCTGAAGAGTTTCCCCATATCCCATAACTTGTCCAATTAGCCTAAAAACATGAAGGTCTCTCTTCTACACCATCTACCTAGCCACATATTAATATCTCTAACCTCTCTCGCCTAAAATTTGTCTAACTGTAATCTTGAGATTACGACTCTAGATGTCTTGCTTTTTCATCTAACACATAGTTCCTTACAGCTTCATGTTCTATGTGACTGATTACTATATAAATTATGGCTTCAAGACCACTCATCTTTCTTTCCAGAGTCTTCACCAACAATTCTATTCTGTCCACGGTTGCCAATTATGATTGGATATATTCCTGGAGTCTCCTCCACATGATCTCTCATCATCTGCATCATTTCTCCTCTACCCTCAACCCCTCTCCACCCCCCCAACTATTATATTGGTCACTTAATACATCCCTCCTCATAACACACTACTTGTCCGTGCTAGCAAAAATTCTTCTTTACCCAACATGAAAGATTTTTGACTGTTAGTCATGCAGCGTGTCTTCCCATCTACAATATTTTTATAAGTAGTAAACAGAAGTATTCAAGAAAGAATTGGGGAAAAATACAATTTTTTTTAACGCCTCAATGATTTTCCCCCCCACATTGGTCGCAGCAGTATCTGGGAATAACTAATTGTTGGTAACTACAGGAAAATCCTGGAGCATTAGTAAATCTAGTTACAGCATTCTGCTAGAACCTTGGAAATCACACACTTTTAAGAATACCTAGATTTAGATGTAGAAAAGATTATCCTTCTAAAGATAGCAGTAAGAGGCGGTGGTGTAGTGGCAATAGCACTAGATTAGCAATCTCGTGAGCCAGGTAAATGCTGGGGTCATGGGTTCAAATTCCATCACAGCAGCTGGTGAAATTTAAATTCAGTTAATAAGTCTAGCTAGTCTCAGTAATAATGACCATAAACCGTTGTTGACTGTTGTAAAAACCTATCTGGTACCATAATGCCCTTTAGGGATGGAAATCTACAGACCCATACCATTGTAATTAACTTTTAATGCCCTCTGAAATGGCCGAGCAAGCAACTTGGTTGTATCAAACCATTATGATGCCTAAAGGAAATGAAATTGGATGGGCCTTAACCGAGGCAGCAGAAATGACATTGGGAAACCCAGCCCTGTCGATACTGCAAGGTCCTACTTACTAAGATCTGGGGGCTTGTGTCAAAATTGGGAGAGCTGTCCTACAGACTAGTCAAGCAACAGCCTGACATACCTTACACACAACTTCCCAGACACCAGAGGTGCAGTGGCACAGTGGTATACAGTCAGGAGAGAGTCCTCAACATCGAGATGCAGTATAATGTGGATAAATGTGAGGTTATCCATTTTGGTAGCAAAAACAGGAAGGCAGATTATTACCTGAATGGCAATAAATTGAGATAGGGGAATGTGCAATGAGACCTGGGTGTCCTTGTATACTAGTCGCTGAAGGTAAGCATGCAGGTGCAGCAGGTGGTAAAGAAGGCAAATGGTATGTTGGCCTTCATAGCCAGAGTTTTTGAGTACAGGAACAGGGATGTCTTGCTGCAATTGTACAGGGCCTTGGTGAGACCACACCTGGAATATTGTGTGCAGTTTTGGCCCCCTTATCTGAGGAAGGATGTACATTCTATAGAGGGAGTGCAGCGAAGATTTACCCGACTGACTCCTGGGATGGCGGGACTGACATACGAGGAGAGATTGAATCGGTTAGGATTATATTCACTGGAGTTCAGAAGAATGAGGGGGGATCTCATAGAAACCTATAAAATTCTAACAGGACTAGACAGGGTAGATGCAGGAAGGATGTTCCCAATGGTAGGGGAGTCCAGAACCAGGGGTCACAGTCTGATGGCATGGGGTAGACCATTTAGGACTGAGATGAGGAGAAATTTCTTCACCCAGAGAGTGGTGACCCTGTGGAGTTTGTTACCACAAAAAGTAGTTGAGAACAAAATAGTGTATGTTTTCAAGAAGGAATTAGATATAGTTCTTGGGGGGAAAGCAATCAAAAGGGTATGGGAAGAAAGCAAGAGCAGGCTATTGAGTTGAATGATCAGCCATGATCATAATGAATGGCGGAGCAGGCTCGAAGAGCCGAATGGCCTGATCCTAATTTCTATGTTTCTATGAGTCTGGACCCCATGAAGTATCATGACATCAGGTCAAACATGGGCAAGAAAACCTCCTACTGGTTAGCACCTATCACCCCTAAACACCACCCCAGCTCCTCCATGTCGAACATTACTTGGAAGAAGAACTGAGGGTAGCACACTGAGGCACAGAGTGTGCTCTGGATGTGGGTCTTCAATGTCCATCATCAAGAATGGCTCAGCAGCACGACTACTGACCGAGCTGGCCGAGTCTTAAAGGACAAAGCTGGGATTGTGGCAAACAATCCCTGTTGAGGGAAACAAAGAGAAAAAAACCTACGTGACCTATTAAGACAAATCTACCTGTCACAGATGCATCTGTCTATGGCAGTACGGGTAAAATTGACAACCGCACAATCATTGTGGAGGCATAGTCACATTGTGGATACACACATCTTCACATTGAGGATATCTTCCATTGTGTTGTGTGGCCCAACCACCGTGCTTTCAAACATATCTAGCAACTAAACTGGGCATTCATGAAGTACGGTGGGTCATCAGCAGCAGCAGAACTGATTTCCATACCCACGTCATCCCTCTCGCTTGTGAGCAGCAACACAAAGTATTCATTTAGAACCTACCTACAACTTCCGGCTCCACACACAAATTGCCACTATGGTCTTTAATGGGCCCTACTCTTTCCCTAGTTATCCTCTTACTCTTAATGTACTTGTAAAATAACTTTAGATTTTCCTTTATTTTACATGCCAATGTTTTGTCGTGCGCCTACAATTTCTATGCCTTCCAGACTCACTTGCTCTCTCTTCTAATTTTGGCTGTGTATCTCCCCCTGCTGAACCTTCTCTCAGGATCCCATCGCCCTGCCCAGTTAGTTTAAACCCTTCCCAACAGCACTAGCAAACCTCCATGCAAGGGATGTTGGTCCCATTCCGGTTCAGGTGCAACCTGTCTATCTTGTACAGGTCCCATCACCCCCAGGAACGGTCCCAATATCCCAGGAATCTAAAACCCTCCTTCCTGCACCATCTCTCCAGCCGCGCATTCATCTGGACTAACCTCCTATTTCTATACTCACTAGCGTGTGGCACCGGAAATAATCAAGAAATTACTACATTTGAAGTCCTGTTTTTTAATCTGCTTCCTAGCTCCCTAAATTCTGCTTGCAGGACTTCATCCTTCTTTCTGCCCATGTCATTGTTACCCATATCTACCACGATCTCTGTCTGTTTGCCCTCCCCCTTTAGAATGCCCTGCAGCCGTTCAGTGACACCCTTGACCCTGGCACCAGGGAGGGAATATACCATCCTGGAGTCACATCTACGGCTGCAGAAACGCCCAACTTTTCCGCTTACTATCAAGTCTCCTACCACTATTGCTCTTCCCCTCTTTTTCCTCCTCCCCCTGCAGCTGAGCTACTCACAGTACCATAAGCATGGCTGCACTCCCCAGAGGAACCATCACTCTCAACTTCCAACACAGCAAAATGGTTTTTGAGCGAGATGCACCCTGGGGATTTCCTGACTACCTGCCTGACACCTTTCTTCTGATTGATGATCACCCATTCCCTCTCTGCCTGCACTTCTGTAAGCTGTGGGGTGACCACATCTAAAAACGTGCTAGCCACAAAACTCTCAGCCTCATGGATGCACCTCAGTGCCTCCAGCTGCCGCTCAAGCTCCGAAACTCTGAGCTGAAGTAGCTGCAGCTGGTGGCACTTCCTGCACACGTGGTTGGTCAGAGCGCCAGGAGCATCTAGGACTTCCCACATGTTGCAGGCAGTACAGAACTCGGGACTGAGCTGCCCTGCCATACCTCTAGTTGGAAAAAAAACCTTTAAGTTAAATACAGTTAAAAAAAAGTTAAATTATTTATGTACTTTAAATAAAAACTAGAACTCTTACCTTTCCTTAGCTTAATCTATTTTAAACTGGAGAAAAACACTTATCCACTACTCACCAATCAGCTATCAATCAGCTCTCACCCTCCCCTTCACATTCTGAAGGTGGAGGGTGAACAGCCTGAAATTGTGGTCCATATCAGTACAAACAACATAGATAAAGAGAGAGATGAGGTCCTGAAAGCAGAATATAGGGAGCGAGGAAATAAATTAAAAGGCAAGACTTGAAAGGTAGTAATCTCAGGAATGCTCCCAGTGCCACATGCTAGCGAGATCAGGAATAGGAGAATAGACCAGATGAATGCAGGGCTGGAGAGATGGGGCAGAATTTTTGGGTCAGCGAGCAGGGGGCGGTGCCCACTCGCCGATGCACAAAATGACGTGCGGTGATGTCGGGTGTGCGCCCGACGTCACCATGTGTCATTTGGATTGTCAGTTCAGAACTGACAAACTGTCAAAGGCCTATTAAGGCCTGTTAAAAAGTAATTAATGTAATTAACTGGACTGCCCGTCCAACCTTAAGGTTGCCGAGCAGGCGAAGAGCCCAGGCGACCTTCACGTTTTTCATGAAACCTCATTCACGGGTGAAATGAGGTTTCATGAAAGGTTTATTATTTAAATAAAAATTGTTGAAATAAATAATGGACATGTCCCAGCTCAGGTGAAGGTTTCACATGAGGGGACATGTCCTTAAATTTTTTTCCCACCTTTATTCAAATTTCCATAACTTAAACAAATCTCCCTGAGGCAGGGAGATCTCTGCACTCTTTCGCGCGCATGCACGGAAGACGGCAGGACACCACTCAGTGTTCCTGTTCGCACAGGGAGCACTCAGCGCTTCCGAGTGCATGTCATGCTGGGCGGGCCTTAATTGGCCCACCCACGTAAAACGGCGGTGCGGCCCCGATCAGGGGCGCCGTATGGGTTTGCGCCAGCCCCCGCACAATGGGGGGAAATCTCTGCCCATGGCGTAGGAGGGAGGGATTTAGATTCCTGAGGCATTAGCATGGATTCTGGGAAAGAAGGGACCTGTACAAACTGGACGGGTTGCACCCCAGCAGGACTCGGACCAATATTCTCACAGGGGTATTTGCTAGTACT
Source organism: Carcharodon carcharias (assembly GCF_017639515.1). Classification (NCBI taxonomy): domain Eukaryota; kingdom Metazoa; phylum Chordata; class Chondrichthyes; order Lamniformes; family Lamnidae; genus Carcharodon; species Carcharodon carcharias. The sequence goes on along the minus strand of NC_054477.1, from coordinate 131,533,558 downwards.
GTGGGGGAGGGTTTAACTTAGATTGGCAGGGGGGTAGGAACCTGAGTGGGGAGACACAAGAGAGGAAAACAAAAATAGGAATGAAAGACAGAAAAATAGAAAGCAAAGGTGGAAGGCAGAGGAAACAAGGGCTAGCAGCAACTAGGGTCATAGTACAAAACAAGATGTGTAAAAATGTTAAAAAGACAACTCTAAAGACACTGTATCTGATTGCATGGAGCATTCGCAATAAGTAGATAAATTAAATAGGTGCAAACGGGTACAATATGATTGCGATTACGGAGACATGGCTACAGGGTGACCAAGGCTGGGAACTGAAAATCCAAGGATACTCGATATTTAGAATGGCAAAAAAGAAAAGGAAGTGGTTTGGCATGGCATTGTTAGTTAAGCATGAAATCAGTGTGATAGTGAGAGAGGATATTGGCTCAGAATCAGTCTGGATGGAGCTAAGAAGCAACAAAGGGCGGAAAACATTAGTGGAAGTTGTCTATAGGCCTCCAAACAGTAATAAAGGGATGGCACTAAACAGAAAATTAGAGATGCTTGTAATAGAGGTACTATAGTAATCATAGGTGACTTTAATCTACATATAGACTGGGCAAAACAAATTAGCAATAATACTGCAGTGAATGAATTCCTGGAGTGTGTATGAAATGGTTTTTTTTAAGACCAGTATGTCTAGGGAATAGCCTATCCTAGATTTGGTATTGTGCAATGAGAAGGGTTTCATTAATAATCTTGTTGTATGGCGTCCTTTAGGGAACACTGACCATAACATGATGGAATTCTTCCTTCAGTTGGAAAGTGAAGTAGTCCGATCTGAAACTAGGGTTCTAAATCTTAACAAAGGAAACTACGAAGGTATGAGGTGTAAGTTGGCTGAGATAGATTGGGGGAACTTCATTAAAAAGCGGATAGACAGTGGCAAATATTTACGGAATGAATGTATGCATTGCAACAGTTATACATTCCTTTCTGATGCAAAAACACAACAGGAAAAGCAATCAACCATGGCTAACCAAATAAATTAAGGATAGTATTAGAACCAAAGATGGGACATATAAAGTTGCTAGAAAAAGTAGCAAGCCTGAGGATTGGGAATAGTTTAGAATTCAGCAAAGGAGGACCAAGAGATTGATTAAGAGGAGATTGATTAAGAGTATGAGAATAAACTTGCAAGAAACATAAAGGCGGACTATAAAAGCTTCTATAAGTATGTAAAGAGAAAAAGATTAGTGAAGACTAATGTAGGTCCCCTAGAGTATGAAACGGTAGAATTTAAAAAAGAAAAAAGGGAATGGCATAGCAATTAACAATTACTTTAGTTCTGTCTTTACAGAGGAAGACACAAATAGCTTCCCAGAAATACTAGGGAACCAAGGGTCTATTGAGAAGGAGGAATTGGAGGAAATTAGTATTACTAAAACAATAGTGCTGGAAAAATTAGTGGGACTGAAAGCCAATAGGTCCCCAGGGTACCAAAGGTGGTGGCCATGGAATTAGTGGATGCGTTCATTGTCATCTTCCAAAATTCTGTACATTCTGGAACAGACCTGGCAGATTGGAGGGTGACAAATGTAACCCCACTATTTGAAAAAGGAGGGAGAGGGAAAACAACAAATTACAGTCCGGTTAGCTGAACCTCAGTAGTATGGAAAATGCTAGTCGATTATAAAGATGTGATAATTTAGAAAATATCAATGGGATTAGACAAAGTCAACATGGATTTATGAAAGAGAGATCATGTTTGACAAACCTCCTGGAATTTTTTGAGGAAGTAACTAGCAGAATAGATAAGGGAGAATCAGTGGATGTGGTGTATTTGGATTTTCAGAAAGCTTTTGATAAAGTCCCACAAGATGTTAGTGTATAAAATTAAAGCATAAGGGACTGGGGTGGGGGGGGTCATATATTGGCATGGATATTGGCTAGCACATAGGAAACAATGTAGGAATAAATGGGTGCTTTTCAGAGTGGCAGGCTGTGACTAGTGGCATACCACAGGGATCAGTGCTTAGACCCCAGCTATTCACAATATATATCAATGATTTGGGTGAGGGAATGAAATGTAATATTTCCAAGTTTGCTGGTGATACAATACTGGGTGGGAATGAGAGTGATGAGGAGGATGTAAAGAGGCTTCAAGGTGATTTAGACAGGTTGAGTGTGTGGGCAAATGCAGTATAACGTGGATAAGTGTGAAGTCATCCAATTTGATAGGAAAAACAGAATAGCAGAGTGTTATTTAAATGGTGACAGATTGGGAAATGTTGATGTGCAAAGGAACCTGGGTGTCCTTGTACACCAATCACTGAAAGCAAGCATGCAGGTGCAGCAAGCAGTTAAGGCGACAAATAACAAAAGCAAGTTTTATGTTGGCCTTCATTGCGAGATAACTTGAGTACAGGAGCAAGGATGTCTTACTGCAGCTGTACAGAGCCTTGGTGAGACCACACCTGGGGCAGGATTTTATGCGTCACTGAACGGGGGCGGGGCCCGCTCGCCGACGCGTAAAATGACACACAGTGATGTCGGGGGGGAACTCCCGAGGTCACTGCGTCCCATTTAAATTTTCAGGAAGACGGGAGCACAGCAAAATCAGCTGCACACCTGCCAACCTGTCAATGGCCAATTGAGTCCCTTGACAGGGTCAATTAAGTAATTCAAAAGGACCTGCCCGTCCAACCTTAAGTTTGGCAGGCAGGCCAGGAGCCCCAACAGGAACTAGAAAAAACATGAAACCTCATCCATGGGCGGGATGAGATTTCATGTAGGCTTTAAAAAATTTTAATAAAGGTTTTGTAAAAATTATGGACATGTCCCAACTCATGTGACATTGTCACATGTTAGGGAAATTTTATTTTTCTATTATTTACAGCCGATCTACCAGAGGCTGCACATAGCCTCAGGGAGATGAGTGCGCTCTTTCGGGCGCATGCCCGAAAGAGCGTACTCTTGATTTTGGGATTCCCCCACCGCCCGCACAGGGAGGTATAGTGCTTCCATATGGATGTCACACTGGGAGGGCCTTAATTGGCCCGCCCACGTAAAATGGCGGCGTGCCTCCGATTGGGGGCACCGATCGGAAGCACGCCTGTACGCACCCGCCCTTCAACTTTCCCCCCAATGGGGGGACAATTCAGCCCCTGGAGTATTGTGTGCAGTTTTGGTCTCCTTTTTTAAGAAGGGATATACTTGCCATAGAGGGACTGCAGCGAAGGTTCACCAGATTGATTCCTGGGATGGCAAACTTATCCCATGATGAGAGTATGGGCTGATTAGACCTGTTTTCACTGGAGTATAGGAGAATGAGAGGAGATCTCATTGAAACATGTAAATTCTGACAGGGATGAACAGACTGGATGCAGGAATAATATTTCCTCATGCTGAGGGTGTCTAGAACAAGGTGTCACAGTCTTAGGAAACGGGGTAGACCATTTAGGACTGAGAAACACTTTCACTGAGAGGGTGGTGAACATATGGAACTCTCTACCACTGAAGACTGTGGAGGCCAAGTCACTGATTATACTTAAGGAGGAAATAGATAGATTTCTGGACTCTAAAAAGGGGAAAGGGGTATGGGAGACTGCAGGAGTACGGCGTTGAGATAGAGGATCAGCCATGATCATATTGAATGGTGGAGCAGGCTCAAAGGGCTGAATGACCTACTCCTACTCCTATTTTCTATGTTTCTATATTTCTATACTTGCAAGCCAAACAATGTAAGCAGCATGTGATAGATAGAACTAATCTCCCACAACCAACGGTTCAGATCTAAGCTCGACAGTCCTACCACATCCAGTCATGAATGATGGTGGATAATTAGACAACCAACTGAAGGAGGAAGCTCCACAAAACCCCCATCGTCAATAATGGGGAGCCCAGCACTTCAGTGCAAAAGTCAAGGCTGAAGCATTTGCATCCATCTTCAACCAGAAGTGTCGAGTGCTGCAATATGCCTTTAAGGGATATCGGTATGACATCACTTGAAGGGAAATGTGTCATGTGGTCCAGTCTTAGTTTCACTTCCGCTTTGAGCAGAACATACACACATTTGATGTCTTCAAGCGTTATACCAATGTATAACTGTTCTCATGTGCCTAGACTTAATAAATGAGCCCACAATGTGTTTACCCAGTTCCTTAGGAGTGATTGGTACCTTGTGTCTTCTACAATAAATAAGCCCAAGATATTATATCATTATAGTAACATGGGACCGAGTGGCTGATCCATCTCGGCCTCCATTCTGAGGTCCCCAGCATCACAGCAGCCAGTATTCAGCCAACTCAATGCACTCCACATAATGTAAAGAAATGGTTGAAGACATTGGATACTACAAAGGCAATGAGGTCTGCCAGCATTCCAGCAATAGTTCTGAAGTCTTGAAGAACTAGCTACACCCTTAGCCAAGCTGTTCCCGTACAGCTACAACACTGGCATCTACCCGGCAATGTGCAAAACTGCCCAGGTATGTCCTGTCCACAAAAAGGGGTAAATACAACCCACCCAATTACCGCCATCAGCCTACTCTCAATCCTCATGCAAAGTGTTGAATGGTATCGTCGACATTAAGCGGCACTTAGCAATAACCTGCTCACTGATACTCAGTTTGGGTTCTGCCAGGGCTACAAAGCTTCTGACCTCAATACAGTCTTGTTCCAAGCATGGACAAAAGAGCTTAAAAGGGTTGAGGTGAGGATTACTGCTCTTGACATCAAGGCAGCGTTTGACCAAGTGTGGCATCGTGGAGCCCTAGCAAAAGTGGAGTCAATAGGAATAAAGAGGAAAACTTTCCAGTGGTTGGAGTCATACCATGCACAAAGAAAGACGGCTGTGGTAGTTGGAGGTCAATCTCCTCAGTTCCAGGACATCACTGCAGGAATTCCTCAGGGTGGTGTCCTAGGCCCAACCATCCTCAGCTTCATCAATGACCTTTCCTCCATCATAAGGTCAGAAATGGGGATATTTGTGGATGATTACACAATGTTCAGCACCATTTGCATCTCCTCAGATACTGAACCAGCCCATGCCCGTGTGCAGCAAGAACCAGACAATATTCAGGCTTGGGCTGACAAGTGATGAATAACATTCGTGCTGCACAAGTGCCAGGAATAACCATCTCCAACAAGAGAGAATCCAACCATCTCACCTTGATATTCAATGACATTACCATTGCTGAATCTTCCACAATCAACATCCTGGTTTTACCATTGATCAGAAGCTGAACTGGACCAGGCACATAAATACTATGACTATAAGAGCAGGTCAGAGGCTGGGAATTCTGCAGCAAGTAACTCACCTCCGGATTCTCTGTCCACAAGGCACAAGCCAGCAGTGTGATGGAATACTCTCTACTTGACTGAATGACTGCAGCTCCAACAACACCCAAGAAGCTCAGCATCATCCAGGACAAAGCACCCTGCTTATTGGCACCCCATCCAGCACATTCAACATTCACTCCCTCCACTATCGATGCATGGTGGCAGCAGTCTGTACCATTAACGAGAGGCACTGCATCAACTCTCCAAGTCTCCTCAGACAGCACCTTCCAAACACAACTTCTACCACCTAGAAGGACAAGGGCAGCAGGTGCATGGAATGCCACCACTTGTAAGTTCCCTTCCTTGCCACACATCATCTTAACTTGGAACTATATCGCCGATCCTTCATTGTTGCTGGGTCAAAATCCTGGAACTTCCTCTCTAACAGCACTGGGGGTGTACTTCTTTTAAGAATTAATTCACGGGATATTGGCTTTGCTGGCTGAGCCAGCATTCATTGCCCATCCCTAGTTGTCCTATGAGAAGGTGGTGGTGGGCTGCCTTCTTGAACCACTGCAGTCCATGTGGTGTTGGTACATCCACAGTACTGTTAGGAAGGGTGTTCCAGGATTTTGACCCAGTGATAGTGATAGTCACTCAGGATGGTAAGTGACTTGGAGGGGAACTTGCAGGTTGTGGTGTTCCCATTGATCTGTTGCCCTTGACCTTCTAGGTGAAGGTGCTGTCTAAGGAGTCTTAGCGAATTCCTGCAGTGAATCTTGTAGCTGGTAGACACTGCTGCTACTGTGCATCAGTGGTGGAGGGAGTGAGTGTTTGTGGGTGTGGTGCCAATCAAGCGGACAGCCTTATCCTGGATGGTGTCCAACTTCTTCAGTGTTGCAGGAGCTGCACTTATCCAGGCAAGTGGGGAGTATTCCATCACATTCCTGACTTGTGCCTTGTAGATGGTGGACAGGCTTTGGGGAGTCAGGAGGTGTGTTACTCATTGCATGATTCCTAGCCTCTGACCTGCTTTTGTAGCCACAGTATTTATATGGCTAATCCAGTTCAGTTTCTGGTTAATGGTAACCCCCAGGATGTTGATAGTGGGGGATTCAGTGATGGTAATGCCATTGAACATCAAGGGGCGATGGTTGGATTCTCTCTTGTTGGAGATGGTCATTGCCTGACACTTGTGTGGCATGAATGTTACTTGCCACTTGTCAGCCCAAGGCTGGATATTGTCCATTTCTTGCTGCATTTGGACATGGACTGCTTCAGTATCTGAGGAGTTGTGAATGGTGTGGAACATTGTGCAATCATCAGCGAACATCCCCATTTCTGACCTCATGATGGAAGGAAGGTCATTGATGAAGCAGCTTAAGATGGTTGGGCCGAGGACACTGCCTTGAGGAACGCCTGCAGTGATATCCTGGCGCTGAGATGACTGACCGCCAACAACCACAACCATCTTCCTTTGTGCACGGTATGACTCCAACCAGCAGAGGGTTTCCCCCCTGATTCCCATTGACTCCAGTTTTGCTAGGGCTTCTTGATGCCACACTCGGTCAAATGCTGACTTGATGTCTAGGGCAGTCACTCTCACCTCACCTTGGGAGTTCAGTTCTTTTGTCCATGTTTGAAACAAGGCTGTAGTGAGGTCAGGAGCTGAGTGGCCCTGGCGGAACCCAAACTGGGTATCAGTAATTGGGCACCGCATGGACTGCTGCAGTTCAAGAAAGCAGCTCACCATGACCTTCCCAAGGGCAATTAGGGATGGGCAATAGCCAGCGATGCCCACATCCCATGAATGATTTTTTTAAAACTAAGAAATCGGAGATTCTATCACTTCTTCCAGATATATATTTGCTTCATGGCACTTGTGGTAATCTGATGTGTAATATATCTTTAAGAAAAATGTTATAATAGAAGATCACATGATCTTAGTAACCAATAACAGAGTAGCACAGGCTACCACAGCAGTCAATAGCGAGTAGTCTAGAGTTAGAATCTGTAATGTAGAAACAGAGTTTGAGTTGTAAGCACACAAGTGTAGCTGCTGAGTTCCCTTGTAAATAAATAGAATGTGTTCTACATTAGAACTGTCTGCTGATTTACTCTGTCTATGGTACCAGGGCGTGGCCTGGATATTCATAGTTTCCAAAAATGCCCACATGACCTAAAAATAAAATTTATAATTTGGTAAAACTGTAAAACTCAGGAAAAAATAAGCCTACTCATGACATTTGTCATGTCAAGTTGGAAATCCAATCATTGAGAATGTGAGCTTTGTTCTTTTGCCAAAGCTTATTTTTTTCTTCTGGGTTTTTCCTCTAAGTACTTTTCAAATACTGAGCATCACTGCAGACCAGTGAGCTGTTATAGTTCATTTAAACACACATTTTTAAGATAAATTGATTAAAAATGAATTGTAATATTCAACATGTCTAGCAAAACAGTCATAGGTCTGATAGCACCTTGATTTAAAATATGAAAACTAAGAAGTTAGTGTCCAGCAAGTCAGGGAAAACTTGTAATCCATCTAAATGAGGTGGTTCCATTTCCGAGTTTCTATTTGATTTCATAGAGAAAGGGCCAATCTGTACAGCTTTAATACTAAGGGCCTTGTGTGTGTGAATACCATTATGTGATTTGTTTCTTGTAACTGTAGATGTCTTATATCTGCTCTTTCCCAGAGAACTGCTTGATAAAAGGTCTTCCTTGTCACTTGTAAATATATGCATGTCATGGCTAATGTGTGTGTATTGAAAAGTCAGAACAAGGAAATATTTCTTCTACGATAAACATATTAACAAAGCTTGACTGCTAAAGGCTGGACATAGCAAACAAATCTTAAGGAAAATGAGTAGCCACATTGAATATTTGGCAAAGTATATAGCTTGAGGTGATGGTGATTAACATCTGCTACTTTATTCTAATATATTTTGCTGTTATCTGCCTGCAACAGTGAACCTGCAAAATAGTCAGCAGTTGCTCAATCTATAGGCTGCGTATCACAAACAAGCATTATAATGAAAAGGGGTGGCCACAGAGAAACATTCAGCAAAACAGACAGCTTGAGGAGATGGTGATTAGCTTCTGCTATTTTATTCAACTGTATTTTGCTGCCATCTGCCTGCAAAAATGATTCAAAATAGTCAGCAGTTACTAAATCTATAGGCTGGGTTTTGATCCATGGACTATTTAATATGCAGTTCAACAATAAACATGCATTTGTATAGTGCCTTGTATAGTGTATAGTGGGATAAAACATCCCAAGATGCATCACAGGAACCTAATCAGACAAAAACAGGTAACAAGCCAAGAAGGAGGCATTAGGGCAGACGACCAAAAGATTGGTCAAGCAGTATCTTGGGAGTAACTATTGACCAGAAACTGAACTGCACTAGCCATATAAATATTGCAGCTACAAGAACAGGTCTGAGACTAGGAACCCTGTGATACGTAACTGAACTCCTGACTCTAAAGCCTGTCCGCCATTTACAAGACGCAAGTCAGGAGTCTGATGGAATACTCCCCACTTGCCTGGATGAGTGCAGCTCCAAAAACGCACAATAAGCTTGACACTATCCAAGACAAAGCAGCCCACTTGACTAGCAGTACATCCAAAAACAGTCACTCCCTCCACCACCGATGCACAGTGACAGCAGTGTGTACCATCTACAAAATGCACTGCAAGAACTCACCAAGTCTCCTTGTACAGCGCCTTCCAAACTCACAACGGCTAACATCTGGAAGGACAAGGGCAGCAGAGACATGGGAAAACCACTACTGGAAGTTTACCTCCCAGCCAATCACCATCCTGACCTGCAAATATATCACCATTCCTTCACTGTCGCTGGATCAAAATCCTGGAACTCCCTCTCAACAGCACTGTGGGTGTATCTGTACCACATGGACTACAGCAGTTCAAGAAGGCAGCTCACCACCACCTTCTCAAGGGCGATTAGGGATGAGCAATAAATGCTGGCCTAGCCTACAATGCCCACATCCCATGAATGAATTTTTTAAAAAGTAGAGTTTAAGGAATGTCCAAAAGGAGAGAGAGAGGTGAAGAGACAGAGAGACTTATGGATTGAATTCCAGAGCTTAGGGCCTGGATACATAGAGATAAAGCACCTTTGGTGGGGAAAATGAAGTGAGGGATGTGCAGGAATCCAGCATTGGAGGAACACAGTGTTCTTGGATGATTGTAGGATTGAAGAGGTTACAGAGACAGAGAGAAGCAAGGTCTTGGAGGGACTTGAACCTGACATGAGAATTTTAAAATCAAGGCAGTGGCGAACCAGGAGCCAGTGAACATTGAGGTAATGGGTGAACTGAACTGAACTGAATTTGGTTAGGCAACTGATTTGGCTGAGGTGAAGTTTATCAAGGATGGAATAAGGGAATCTGGTCAACAATGGAATTTTCAAGAATGGGAGGTAACAAAAGCAAAAGGGTTTTTGTAGCAGACGAGCTGAGGCAGCAGCAAAGATGTGCAATATTATTGAGGTGGAGGTAAGCAGTCTTTGTGATAGATGGAAGATGGGATCAAGAGCTCAGCTAAGGTTCAAAAAGGGTGTACAGGTGGTTCGGTTTGAGACAGTGGCCAGGGAAGTCAGGGGACATAGGGGTCCCAAAGCATGTGGGAAAATCCAACTCTGTGTCTTCAGGTGATCCTGTTAAGGGGCCGTATGTAGATAAGATGAGGAAGGAATTCATAAGAGACTAAAGGTAGTTCTTTAGGGGCTATGGTACAGGGTTAGGAAGAAAAGCTGGCTCTGACAGGTTAGCTAATAGTGGAGCAGGTGACAACAGTCCCACTTGAATGGAAAACAGGAGGTATTAAAAGTGTGGTCAACTGTGTCAGAGACTGTAGGTAGGTCATGAAGGATGAGGAGGAGTAGTTCACCATGGGTACAGTCAAAGAGAATTTAATTTGTGACTTTAATTTGGGCTATTTATGTACTGGTGAAAATGGCAGCCTAGGGAGATGCCATGGTTCCGTTAGGGGTTTGGTAGACTTTGAGGCAGAACATCAGAAGGGAACGGGATCAGGTGACAGGATCATTTAATGCCCAGAGTGTCACCCAGAAGACATGGCAGGAATACATAAAAAAATTTAATGACCTCACTCAAGTGGTAAAAGTGAGTGAATGCACCTGCACAACTACATTTAAAAGTTTTAAAATTGATGTATTGAATAAATTAAACAAACTCAAAAAAGACAAAGAACCTGGTCTGGATGGATTGCATCTACAGATCATAAAAATAATCTAAGGAAGATAAAACACAGGCATTACTACACATATTTAATAATTTGTTAGAAAAAGGTATGGCGCAAGAAGACTGGTGCATAGCTAATTAAATTCCAATATTTAAGAATGGGGTAGAACATACCTGCTGAATTATAGATCAATAACTTAATTTTGGTGGAAGGAATAATAATGGCAAACCTTGCTCAAAGAGTGTGTGGGAAAGGGGTTAGGAAGGAAAGAAAGATTTCCACAGTCACACCATCTGAAGTTACCATTTCATGGCACCTTTCAAAATGAGGGTAAGGAGTGAGTAGAGAAGATGAATGAGGCAGCAAACCACATCTTCAATGTCATTGGCAGCACAGGCACCACTGGTTCTGTGGCATCAGTCCCCTTGATTTGTCCATGACATAGAGAGAAAGCTGATTCAAGAACTTCAAAAACAGTGTTGTGGGAAAGATGGGTAAGGTCTTGAAAGGTGAACAAAACAAATTCTACTTGTTCTCGTATGTAGCAGGAATTATTCAGCTAATGTATACATTATCACTAAAAACATTTACATGGCTCTTTATCTTTTATCAAATAAAATGGGAACAACATAGATGATACACAAAGTCAAGGGGAATGATTCGGTTGGACATATTAAGTACTAAAGAGCCCCTGAGATATTCAAGGTAAGCGTCTTAAGCTGCAAAGCCAGCTTACCCATGATTAATGCAAGACACCATCTTGTTAACGGAGTTGACACAGGTGCCAATAATGCCTGCCTGGTAGATCTTTTAGGAGCTGATTGAAAATTAAATTTCTGGCTAATGCTTATTAAATAGGCTGCATGCAATTTTGGTGGATCATGCTTAATGTAACAATCCCAATAATAACTAAAGAAAGTTACTGGCAAATGAAAAAAAATGGCACAGCATAATAAAAATGGAAAGCCTACTATGAGCCAAGGACCTGCCTTTGGTCAGAGCATATATGATGATGATGATGATGATGATGAATGATCTCACCTAACAGTGACCAGCTGAACAGCAGTAATGAAGTACTTGCTGAGTTTTTGACTGTTACTAAAAGCATGTCCAGTTTTCATTGATTGAGATTGACTGATTACACTGTGTTTGAAGATAACTTTTGAGACACATTGGGACACTGTGTCAAAACTTCACTAACATTGTGTCAACATTTTTCCCAGATATTCTCTCAGGACTTCACCTAAAAAGAATGAGTGCTGTGCTGCTGTACCTTATTGGATGCCATATAATAAACACCAAGAGAAAGGGGTGATTGATCATGGTCATCTTAATAGGGGTTAGTCTTGCTCTGCATGACAATTTGTAGGAGAAAATGAGGTCAGGCAGAGCAGCACCAGTTGCTGCAGGAGTGAGGGAAAGGAAAGTGGGGAGGGTTGTCAGCAAGAGGTCCTATCCACCTGGAGCCTTCAGAGGGCACTGCTCCTAAATTCTTTCAACAAAACCAAAACATGAGGAGGTTGTGCTTTACCGAGCTGATCATTAGAGAGATTTGTGGCGACATAGAAGGAAGACTTAAACCTCGCAGCACAAGCAGGGATGCATTACTGAGAACATAAGAACCTAATAAATAGGAGCAGGGATAGACCATATGGTCCAACAGGCCTGCTCCACAATTCAAGATGATCCTGGACAATCTTTCGCTTCAAGTCCACTTTCCCACCCACTCCCCAGACCCCTTGATTATCTGAGAGGCCAAAATTCTGTCCATCTTAGCCTTAAATATATTAAGGCTATATAGGAAGGATATGATTGCACTGGAGGGGGTGCAGAGGAGTTTCACCAGGATGTTTCCTGGGATGAAACATTTAAGTTATGAAGAGAGATTGGATAGACTTAGGTTGTTTTCGTTGGAGCAGAGAAGACCTGATCAAGGTGTACATGATTATGAGGGGCATGGACAGGGAGCAGCTGTTCTCCTTACTTGAAGGTTCAGTCACAAGGGGACATAAGTTCAAGGTGAGGGGCAGGAAGTTTAGGGGTGGGATGTGAGGAAAACCTTTTTTACCCAGAGGATGGTGATGGTCTGGAATGTGCTGCCTGGGAGGGTGGTGGAGGCAGGTTGCCTCACATCCTTTAAAAAGTACCTGGATAAGCACTTGGCATTTCATAACATTCAAGGCTATGGGCCAAGTGCTGGTAAATGGGATTAGGTAGGTAGGTCAGGTGTTTCTCACGTGTTGGTGCTGACTCGATGGGCCGAAGGTCGTCTTCTGCACTCTGTGATTCTGTAAACAATGGATCAACCACAATCCTCTGGGGCAGGGAATTGCAAAGATTCACAACCCTTTGAGAGAACAAATTTCTCATCTTAATCTTAAATGATTGGTCCCCTATCCCAATACTGTGTCCACATTCTAGACTCCCCAGCCAGAGCAAACAACCTCTCAATGTCTATCCTGTCAAGTCTCTTCAGAATCTTATACGCTTAGATGACATCACCTCCCATTATTCTAACCAGCAGAGAATAGAGATCCAGTTTATTCAGCCACTCATCATGAGGCTAACCCTAATCTTCTCATCCCGTAGACAACTATAGTGAATCTTCGCTGAACTGCCCCCAATCCGTGCATATCCTTTCTTAAATATTAAAACCAAAACTGTGCACAGTACTCCAGGTGTGGTCTCACTAAAACCCTGTACTATTGTAGCAAAATTTCTTTATTCTTGTACTCCATTCCCCTTGCAATAAAGGACAACTTTCCATTTGTCTTCTTAATTACTTGCTGTACCTGCAATGATGACTTATTGTCATTCAATTCATGTACAAGGACACCTAGATCCCTTTGTATCATAGTATTCTGCCGTGTCTCCCCATGAGGGGAAACTTCCTCTCAGCAGCTATCCTGTCAAGCCCTCTCAGAATGTTATATGTTTCAATAAGATCACCTCTCGTTCTCCTAAGCTCCAATGAGTATAAGCCCAACCTGCTCAACTTTTCCTCATAAAACAACACTTCAATCCAGGAATCAGCCTAGTTAATACTCTCTGAATTGCCTCCAATTCAAGTATGTCCTTCTCTAAATAAGACAAAAACTGCACACACTACTCTAAGTATAGTCTCACCAATGACCTGTACAGCTGTAACAAGGCTTCCTTAGTTTTATACTCCATCCCCTGTGAAATAACAGTCAACAATGTGTTTGCCTTCTTAATTACTTGCTGTATTTGCATGCTCACTTTTTGTGGACACCCATGTCCTTTTGTACCACAGCGGTCTGCAGTCTCTATTTAAATAATATTCTGCTTTTCTATTCTCCCTGCGAAAGTGGACAAGCTCACATTTTCCCATGTTATACTTCATCTGCCAAATTTTCGCCCACTCAATTAACTTATCTGTTCCCTTTGCAGATTCTTTGGGCAGAATCGTCCCAGATTTGCACTGTGCAGTATTGGACGGGTAAAACAATTCAATGGTGGGTTTTCATGCCATATCATCCCAAACCTGCCACGTTATTTATGCACTCCCAGGAAACACGCAGTTTTCATGGTGGCCGGGCTCTCATTGACTCACCCGCCATCACCCCACCGCTGCATCATACCGGGGGCAATATTTAAAGTTCAGCCACAAGCACACATCTCGGTGCTTCCAGACCACCATTGCTGCACAGAAGATATGGACCTGAAAAGTGAAGAAGACTGCAGCCCCCAGGTTCAGCGATGTGTCCCTCGAGCGCCTTTAGGATGCCGTGGAGGCCTGCCGGGACTTCCTCTACCCCCAGTCTGGCCGCAGGATGGGCAGAAGCAAAAGCACTGTTCTGTTTTAACTATGGGCACTTTGCTCGCGAACCAGTTGCACGCTTATCTGTCAGCAGGCGAGTCAATGACAATATACTGCGGACACAGAGACCAATATGAAATGAAGCACATACTATTTATTTACACAAACAACAGAGCATTAACGTGATGTGTGCTTCTCCAGCCAGACCCTACTCTAGACTAACATTAACCTGGTAGCCCACGCTACACAGCTATTGTGTCTTGAGGTCACGTGGTCAATCTGCTCAGTCTCTTCAAGGTGTATTACACCTCAGATTACCACAAGCACTAACCTCACCAATGCGGCTTGGAAGGCGGTGACAGCGGTGGCCAGCACCAATGCCCTTCAAAAGAGGACAGCCACACAGTGCTGCAAGAGGATGAATGAGCTCCTCCGTTCTGACAGGGTAAGTCACTGTTCACATCACTCTCAACTCACACACTCACAAACCCATCACACATCCACAAGGCCCTAACTCACTGCCGGTTCAAGAGGCATCGCTCTCAACTCTCACACTCACCATCATTGTCCTTATCCCATCCATGGGACTACTCACCACCCACACAGGCCAGGCATACTTAACATCTGGCCTGGCAGGTGTCCTGCTAACACTTAGAACCATAGAAAAGTTACACCACAGAAGGAGGCCATTCAGCCCATCTTGTCCATGCCTGCCCGAGGACACACAGGTGCCCTTTCTAATCCCACCTTCCTGCACCTGGCCCATAGCCCTGCAGCTTGCAGCACTTAAGGTGCAGATCCAGGTATTTATTAAATGAGTTTAGAGTTTCTGCCTCTACCACCAGCTTGGGCAGCGAATTCCAGTCACCCACTACCCTCTGCGTAAAAAAGTTCTTCCTCATGTCCCCCCTACACCTTCTGCCACTTATCTTGAATCTATGTCCCCTGGTTCTAGAACTCTTCACCAAGGGAAATAATTTTATCCTGTCCACTCTATCTATTCCCCTCATAATTTTGTACACCTCAATCAAGTCACCTCTCAGCCTTCTTTGTTCTAAGGAAAATAACCTCAATCTATCCAATCTCTCCTCATAGCTACACTTTTCTAATCCTGGCAACATTCTTGTAAACCTCCTCTGCACTCTCTCCAGAGCTATTACGTCATTCCTGTAATACGGTGACCAGAACTGCACACAATACTCCAGTTGTGGCCTCACCAGTGTTTTATACAATTCCAACATTATATCCTTACTTTTATATTCTATACCTCTGCCAATGAAGGAGAGCATTCCTTATGCCTTATTTACAATCTTTGCCTATTGCCTTCAGGGACCTGTGTACTTGTACACCAAGATCTCTCACTTCATCTACCCCTCTTAGTATATTCCCATTTATTGTGTAATCCCTGTAACTGTTTGACCTCCCTAAATGTATGACCTCATACTTCTCTATGTTAAAATCCATCTGCCACTTTACCATCCACTCCACCAACCCAGCTATATTGTTTTGGAGATTATGGCTATCCTCTACACTATCCACTGCTCAGTCAATCTTTGTGTTATCTGCAAATTTCCCAACCGTGCCCCCCACGTTCACGTCCAAATCTTTAATATATAACACAAACAGCAAAGGTCCCAACACCATCTCTATTCATGTAGGTGAGGGTGAGGGTCTTTCTCCATCTCTATTCATGTAGGGCAAGCTGGTGCACAACAAGAGGGAGAGGTCGCAGACTGGTGGCGGAATGCCCGAAATCAAGGTCCTCACGGACTTTGAAACCAGATCCATCCAGCTGGCTGGCTAGGGTTTGGACTGGTCCTGTGCTGACGGTGAGGTCGGTGCTGCTCTACCAAGTTAGGATCCGGCAGTGCAACATTCATCAGACAACCATGCTGTGAGTGATCTGTCCTGCTTCATAGGACACTGCCATGCACTAATTATCTCTCCTTGCATTTGCAAGGACCCAGGGCCTCCAATCAAGCCCCGAAGAAACTTCTAAAGAGGAATCTGGAAGCACTCTCCATGAAGTTCAATCAAAGCACTCACCCACACCCGCACCAGCGCAGACACACACCTCAGTGGAACCTAGTTTTAGAATCGCTTCGGGATTACAATCTGGTGAGCACATCTCACTGTCTGATCCACAGCAGGTATGGGCAGGGACTTCCCAGGCTTCTGGCACTCTGAGCACTGCTGGAAGTCAGAAATTTGCTGAGTCCAAGTCAGGTGACGAGCCTCTGGACTCGGTCATGTCACAGTTGCTACAGCTGCAAAAGGCAAGCTCGGGAACATCAGGAAGTGATGTCTGCTGCACTCCTCAGATTGCAAGGCACGATGGAGCAGTCCGTCCGTCTTCACTCTGAGGTGATAGCGCTAGTATGCCAAGGTCAACAGTAGTAGGACGGCAGCCGCCATGGAGGCCTTGGCCTGAATTTTCAACACAGCAGGCGGGTGCAAGCGGCAGGCCTGGGAGCGACTGGGAAACAGACCCCTGACCGCAATCGGCCCACAACCACGTTTTCACGCTAGCTGGCAAATTAAGGCCCTCCCAGCATGAGACGTGGCTTCTCAGTCATCAAGAAGGGCTGGGCAGGGGCTGGGGCCTGTCAGCCACCAGCTCCCATGGTGACCTAGTGGCCAATTTAAAAATGGCACAGGCAGCCCCCTGAAGGAGTGAAGAAACATACGGTCTGAATTGTGGAGATGGTACTTATGGCCTCGGCAGTGGCTGGAGACACCAGGCGGGAGAGCAGGTCGGGTGTGCACTCAGCCCTCCACTTTTTGGACGAGTGCCTCATGGTCCTCCTGGAGGAGGTGGATGCCCAGAGGGGACACCCTTGTACCAAAGGACAGAATGAGGCCACCACCTAACAATGAAAGCCTGGGAGGAGGTGGTGGCCCAGGTCAGTAGCCATGACGTTGTGCTGCGTACATGGGTGCAGTGCCATAAGAGGTTCATTGACCTGCTGCAATCAAGAAGGGTGAGTATCATGTTGGCATGTATCAGTGTGGTGAAGTATTAAGGACTGACTGTTTCCCCCCCCCGCCCCGTGGAGCTCAGGGGTGTTAGAGTCTGTGTGTCAATGACGCCAGAGCTGGCCAAGGGGGCGAGTCCTGGCTGCTTGGACTGATTGTCTTGCGGTTTGAGGGCCACCAATCGGATGTGCTCTGCAAGGTGTCCCTCAGGTGGTGTCGGCCAGAATGCAATAGTGATACAGGTAGGGAGTGGACTAATCAATGCTCCCCTGTCCTTTCAGGTGAAGACAAGCCATAACCAATTGGAGATGTCACAGATAGGCAGAGGCTCGCCCAAACTGCTACTGCTGACCAGGTTCAAGCAGGGTGCCCTGGAGCTGGAGAGCCAGCATGCTCCCCGTGCAACCTGGCATGGAGAGGCAGGGGTGTCAGACAAAGGTAAGAGTGTAGTACAAAGAGGTGAGGGTTTCAGCTTGTGCAACCATTCTAATGTAGCCTCTTAATTGATGGGAGCCTCAAACCTGGAGTCCCTATTGATCATTGAAAGACAATGACATCATGATGCAGATCTCCATTGTCTCACCAGGGTGCCAGCGTGCTCAGAACACAGAAGGGCCGCCCCGTCGCCAGAGGACTACCGGGCTTCATCTGCACCTGCGTCACACCAGATCTCTGGTCCAGGCACCAGCGCAGATACCGGCATCTGGGTGGGCATCAGATCACCAGCTACATTGTCGGTGCACATTGATGAGGGCACTTCACACCCGCTTGAGTTGCAGAGGATGCTGGGTCAAAGGCAGATGATTAGCCTCTGGAGTCATCCATTAGGCAGCAGATGCTGGACATCAAGCTGGATGTGCAAGAGGATATGGTGGAGATGCATGAAGGTATGCATGCCATGGTCTCTGTTGTGGAGGAGTCCATGCTGAGCATAAACATTGCATTGGCCCTCATCGCCAAGCGCATTGCCTCCTCCATTGAAAGAGTGGTGACTCTCATGGGGAGGCAGCTCCAGGGATAGAATCAGGGGTTCCTAGGGTTGCACACTGACTTGCAAGCCCTCACACAGGCAATGACCTCAGGTGGTCAGTGCCAGTGTGGGAGATGGATGAGGCACCAGTATCCCAGCTAGGTGCCCATCCATCAATGCCGAGCAGGGAGGTCCGGAGTGACCTCACTTTGGTACACGAGTGCTTGTTGTCTCTGTGGGCTCCTGTCAGGGCATTCTGGATTATGGCAGCAGTTCCTCCAGTCCTCTGCCATGGCTACTGATGAGGCTGCAATGACTGGGGAGATGCCAGCCGTGGTACAGTCCGCTGCCTCCCAGGCAGGGCCAGCACAGACTGCAACAGCCAACAAGACACCAGAGTCAAGTATAAAAGCAAATTACTGCAGATGATGGAAATCTGAAACAAAAACAGAAAATGCTGGAAAAACTCAGCAGGTCTAACAGCATCTGTGGAAAGTAAAATAAACAGAGTTAATGTTTCAAGTCCTTGTGACTCTTCTTCAGAGCTAAAGAGAAGTAAAAATGCAATGACATTTATACTGCTTGAGGGGGGTGAAGCAGTTGAAGCTGGATAGAAGGCCAATGATAGGAAAAGGAAAAGGAGAGATTGCCAGAGATGTCTTGGTCAAAAGTACAAAAGGGGTGTGAAGGATAGTGATACTGGCTAAAGGGGGTGTTGATGGTGGCATTAAGATCAAAAAGCAGAATGTGATACTGGCAGGACAAGGGTAAACACTCTGAAAAGAATAACATGAACAAGTGACAGATGGTCCTTGTGGAGTCGGTGTGGGGGAGAGGACAGTGTTGGGTAGAAAGATTGAAAATAGGATAAAAGGTAGGGATAAAACAATGAATAAAAATGAAAATAAATAAAAATAAAAATAAGTGGGTAAAAAATTAAAATTAAAAAAAGACATCAGAGTCAGCAGGCTGTCTCCAAAGCCGCTACCAGTGGGGCCAGCGGGGGGAGGGGGCACTTTGTAAGTTTAAGGCAACATGAGCACAAGAGGGACTGTTCGGGGTGATTTGTTCCATTATGTTTGATTTATATGGTCTACTGGTGTAGACATCAACACCAGTAATGGTCATGTCAATGTGCTTTGAATGTGACAACAACATTAAATTTGCTTTTGTTTGGATGTCCTGAGAATGCTTCACCTTTTATTTTTGGAGCAGAGTACACCAGTATCTAATGCTGGACATGAGTGGCTCTAAGCTTTATTGCACAGGCACTGAGTGGACTTTGGGTTCTCATGACAGGGGCATTGCAGACATCTTCGATGGAGGCAGCAGCCCTGGCTTGAGGTGGGGGCAGATCTTTGGCAGCCAGGCTGAAGAACCATTGAATCAAGGCGTCCCTGGTGTCCCTGCCTCCCTGAAGGATACAGGAGGTCTGCCTCCACACCCTCACCGTGGTCCTCTTCTGACTTACTACTGGATTTATCCTCTGTGGCCTGTGGAGAGGCCTCAAGATTCTATTTCTCCAGTGGGTATCCCCTTGCCAAAGCCATATTGTGAAGAACGCAGCATGCAACCATAATCGGTGACACCCACTCTGGGGGGTATTGTAGTGCCTCCCCCCTCAACAGTCCAGGCATCAGAAGCGCATCCTCAGGAGACCTATGGTCCTCTCTATCACTGCCCTTGTGGAAGCAAGACTCCAATTATAACACTGTTCTGCCTCTGTTCTTAGGTGGCAGAGAGGTGTCATAAGCCTCCTTTTCAACGGATAGCCTTTGTTACCCAGCAACCATTCATGCAGCCAAGCTGGAGCACTGAATAGCCTTGGCACCTGGGAGTGTCTGAGGATGTAAGCGTCATGGGAGCTGCCAGAGTACCTTGAACAGACTTGTGGTCACAAACTATCTACACATTCACGGAATGGAATCCCTTCCTGTTGACAAAGGCACCCGGCTGACCTGCAGGCACCTTGATGGCCACATGTATCCAGCAATCGCTGCAAACCCTCTGGCTCACTCAGCCTGGCTGGCCTCATCCATACGGAAATGAATAAATGTCATGACCCGCCTGAACAGAGCTTTTGTCACCAGCTTGATGCAACTGATTGGGACACTCCGCACAGATCCCCCACTGACCCCTGGAAAGAGCCAGAGGCATTGAAGTTGAGGGCCACTGTGAGCTTCAGTGCCACTGGCATGGTGTGTCCACCCACAGACTCAGAGGCAATCTCAGGCCCAATCATCTGACAAATAGAGGTCATGGTCTATCTCGAGAAGCGGAGCTTCCTTCAGCATTGCACCTCGGACATGTTAAGATAGCTGCATCACCACCTGTAAACCCTAGCAATAGGATAGTGGCATCTTCTGCAGCCCCTTCCACCTTGGAATACCTGCTGGCCCTGTGCCGTTTGTGCCTGCGCCTCTCCTCCCACAGGTCCCTCCCCTGGAATCTGCATTGGGACACATGGCCTCCCCTCCCTTCTGCCCCTCTCTTCCTCCTCAGAGGAGGTGTTACCAGTGAAGACCGCAATCCCCATGACCAGGATAAAAGAAGGCTGTCTGATACCTGGAAGGGTCCACGTGGTCAAAATCCTCCAGAGGCCCTAGACACACCAATAAGTCCTCACGTGCAGCCTGAAAACACTAACAATGAAGCCCCTGACAGATATGAAGTTGCCAAGTACCAATAAGCAGCCAGCAGAAAACTATCTCCAAAAATCCTCACTACTCACAATGGCAATGGAGCAGAACCTTTTTATTCTGCCTTTGGATGAGGTTTTTCAAAATGTTGGCTGCCCCCCTGCCTGTTTTTTCCATGCGACGAGTGCGAAATCACACAGGCTATGTGAAATCTTGGTCAATTGCCAATTTAAAAAATGGCCTCAAGTGGCCTTTTAATTGATGGCGGGCGCGACTCCGACAGCCGCACATGCCTGCCAAATGAAATATTGCACGAGTACACGATGACGTCAGGACGCTCGCTCGACATGATCTATCATGATTTTGCACCCGATCAGGTCGGGCGCGCACCCGCCCGATCAGCATAAAATTCAACCCCTTGGTCCAGGACTTTGCTCATTCTCTGCTGCCTGGGCTCAACTCCATTGGTGATGCCACAGTTGACCTCCAACAGTGTGTACGCGGTAGGGGTGCCGGGCAGCTCGATCTCACTCCAGCTACCCCTGCTCCTCAAGGACTGAGCCTGGTGCCACTGGACGCCCATATGGAAAAAATGTCAGCAGGAGCACACTCCGGGCCCATCAATCCAGATGACTCAGAGAGTGTCCGGCCCATCCGACTCCCCTTTTCCTGTAACTTCAGCAGCTCCAGCTCCACAGGCCGAAGAGGTTGCAGCTGCCACACAGCAGGACACTGAAAACAGGCCGGCACCCTCCAAGTCTCAGCCCTCCAGAGGATGCCCGCCAAGGTCATCACAGACAGGGCGATGCAGTCAGCAGACTGCCTCCACCTCCACTCTAGATGTCCGGGGAGCACCAAGATGTAGTGGCAGGGTTAGGACAGTTAAGGAGAATTAATTGCACAGCCTGGGCATGGGTGTTAATCACTTCTAAGTACTGTTCACTCTTGTCTACAAACTCCCAAGAATGCCTCCCTGCCTATGATTGGCGTTGGTTGCCTAGCTTATCACTCCTTGTTCTGATGAGCAGCCTTCTTGTCACTCAGATGTGGAAACTTTCTGCACAAGATAAAGGCAGGTGGCTCACTCCAGGGCCTCTTCCCTGTGCTCTGTGCAGCCTTCAGACCAAAGCAAAAGTCCAACCTCACACTCCCTGGAAACATTACTGATGCCTGCACCTCGGTGGTGCTAGTCATTGTTGCCAGAATGTAGTGAGCAAGCACCACCGAGTTCCCTCATTTTCTCAATGCGCTCTCAGCAGCTTTTAAGGAGGGGCTGCTCCCCGATCTCTTCAACATCTGTGACCACTGATGCTGTGCTCCTGAAGGGTTCAGGTGCTGAAGGCAGACAAAGGATCAGGGTGTTCCTAAAGTTACATGGCTGCGTCTCTATAATATAACCCTGATCACAAGCGATCTGCCCTTGACCAGACAGGAGTCAGACATTCTCAGAGGCTGTGTGAAGATTTATGAAATTTCTTTACTGCATGTCATCATCATCCTCCACAAATCTAGCAGCAATGAGGGCATCCCAACCACGCCTGCCTTGTCTAGCCAATGCGAGGGCCTCATCTCCATCATCATCACCTCAGAGGACCTCCTTGCCTTCCTCCTCATCAGAGGAGACATGCAGCTCCTCCATCTTCTCCTCAGCCAGCTCATCTCCCCATTGGAATGCCAGGTTGTAAAGGGCGCAGCAGACAATGATGATGTGTCACGCTCTCTGCAGACTGTATTGCAGGGCTCCACCAGATCGGTCTAGGCACCAGAACCTCATCTTCAGCAACCCGATGGCCTGCTCCACCAACTTGCAAGCTGCAGCATGAGCCTGCTCTGCTGCAGTCAGAGATGTCGCATGGGTGTCATCAGCCATGGCCTTCATTGTCCTCGAGGAGCCATCCCTGCAGCTTCTGTGGACCCTGGAAGATGCCAGGGATCTTTGACCGACTGAGGATGTAGGCGTCGTGCACAATCCCTGGAAACCGTGCACACACCTGCAGGATGCATTCTGGTGGTCGAACACACAGCTGCATATTCAGCGAATGGAACCCTTGCAGTTGATGTAGTCTGCCATGTGTTACGATGGAGATCTGAGCACCATGAGTGCAGTTGATCACACCCTGCACCTGTGGGAAACCCAAGATCTGGGCAAATCCAACCACTCTTGCATCCTGGCTGTCCTGCTCCTGAGCAAAATGCACAAAGTTGTGTACCCTCGCAAAGATGACATCCATGACCTCATGGATGCATTTGTGAGTGGGGACTTGTAAGATCCCACAGAGGTCACCTGTGGGGCCCTGAAAGGAGCCACTGGCATAGAAATTGAGCGCCGGGTCAATTTCAGTTCTGTCGAAGGGTCATGAGGACTCGAAACGTCAACTCTTTTCTTCTCCGCCGATGCTGCCAGACCTGCTGAGTTTTTCCAGGTAATTCTGTTTTTGTTTTCAATTTCACAGCCATTGGCAGTGGATGTCCTCCATGTCCCCAGATCCTGCAGTAACTGACAGATGTGACCGACCAGTTCCCTAGGCATGTACGGTCTTTGGTGACACTGGTTCGCAGTCATCTGCAGGAATGAAAGGCGGCATCTATAGACCCATCTGCGATGGCTCGCTGTGGCGCGTGCAGGAGCCCCAGCTGCCCCTTCTTCCTGAGGTTGCTGCTCCTGCCTCTGCACAGTCAGAAGCCTCAGTCACTGTCCCCTCCATCGTCTTCATGCTCTGTAGGCCATCAGGCAAACAGTTGGTTCACCAGGCTCCATGGTCCTGATGTACTCCTCCTGCATGATAAAAGAGAGAAACACATGGTTAGCATGGGTGTACTAAGAACCTGTCCTGGTTAAGTATGACAGCCCCTTAATGCTTCCCAGAGAGTACTGGCCACCACTTGGATGAGACCAGAGATTAGTGCACTGCATGGCTGCCCTGTTAGCTTTGACCATGTGGGAGACTGAGACGTGAGTCCAAACCAGAATGCTGACATTGCAAGGGGCCGTGAATGCCTCCAACAGTGGCCAGCTTTAGCGAGGAGATTGTACAACATGTGCAGTTGTCCAACTGTTCTGCAGTCCACTAAAATGCTCATGAATTTGCAGTCTGTGCTGTGGTTGGAGAGGTACAGGGTGGGTGGTGGGAGGGAAGCTTCACTTGGTGTCTCTGCGTTGCTCGAGTGGGCAGATAAGCTAGGAGCCCAACCCTAATCGTATCAATGTGGCTGCGCCTGAACTGTCTCAGTTGCAGACGAATGGTTACTTTATACAGGTTTCCCTAAAGAGTGGTCACTTCCCTCACACAAACCACTCCCTATTTTGAATGCTTGTGCACGATATTCAACGGCAGGGTGCCCTTGCCCTCCACCTGGCCACCAGTCACCTCAACACCAGGGCTGCCCTTAACCCCGACACCCACCAATGCCCCTGAAGCTTGAAACCCAACAGGTGACCCTGATGAGCGCTGCACAATGTTACTATGTACTCACCTCAGAGTTCCCCTCAAAGTGCAGGCTACCAAGTGTACACCTTTTATGTGCTGTTGTGAAAGACATCAGAGTGCATTCCCGCCGACGTGGAACTGACAAGCCAGCAGCTGGGGATGATTCCGGTGGGCTGGCCTGATAATGATATGCTGATGAATTACAATGAGGTTCCCAACGTCCAATGATGGGAAATGCAGCCCGCCATCGGCAGGCTGAGCGGATGATCACAAGTTGGTTTCCTGCCATCGTAAATCCAAACATGCCATATTGTCTGCTCACACCACCGATCACGCCCAATGCCATCAGGCACGGAAAATTTCTCCTTTTGTACCTTCCTCACAACTTGCTTTCCAACCTATGTTCTTTCTATCAGCAAATTTGGCTACATTACAGTTGGTCTCTTCATCCAAGTCATTGATATAGATCATAAGTAGTTGAGGCCCCAGCAATGATCCCTGTGACACTCCACCAGTTACAGTTTGCTAACCTGAAAATGATCCATTTATCCCAACTCCGTTTCCTGTTAGTTAGCCAGTCCTCTATCCATGCTAACATATCTCAGAATCACACAGTGCAGAAGAGGCCCATCAGCCTATCAAGTCTGCACCAACACATGAGAAACACCTGACCTACCTACTTAATCCCATTTACCAGCACTTGGCCCATAACCTTGAATATTATGACGTGCCAAGTGCTCATCCAGGTACTTTTCAAAGGATGTGAGGCAGCCCGCCCCACCACCCTCCCAGGCAATGCATTCCAGACCGTCACCGTTACCCTCTGGGTAAAAAAGGTTTTCCTCACATCCCCCCTAAACCTCCTGCCCCTCACTTTCAAGTTATGTCCCCTTGTGACTGACCCTTCAACTAAGGGGAACAGCTGCTCCCTATCCACCCTGTCCATGTCCCTCAATCTTGTACACCTCGATCAGGTCGCCCCTCAGTCTTTTCTGCTCCAACAAAAACAACCCAAGTCTATCCAACCACTCTTCATAACTTAAATGTTTCATACCAGGCAACATCCTGGTGAATCTGCCCTGCACCCCCTCCAGTGCAATCACATCCTTCCTATTATGTGGCAACCAGAACTGCACACAGTACTCCAGCTGTGATCTCACCAAGGTTCTATACAACTCCAACATGCTCTCCCTACTTTTGTAATCTATGCCTCGATTGATAAAGGCAAGTGTCCAATATGCCTTTTTCACCACCCCATTAACATGCCCCTCCACCTGAACACACACACATCAAGGTCCTTTTGTTCCTCAGAACTTCCTAGTGGCATGCCATTCATTGAATGCTTCCTTGTCAAATTATTCCTTCCAGAGTGTATCACCTCACACTTTTCAGGGTTAAATTCCATCTGCCACTTATCTGCCCATTTGACCATCCTGTATATATCTTCCTGTAGCCCAAGACACTCAATCTCACTGTTAACCACCCGGCCAATCATTGTGTCACCTGTTTGCACACAAACAGGGGAGAGACCTCATCCTGAGTGAGACACAGCCAGAGTGAATGTGGGTATTGGCAATTTGGTGCACAGTGGGGATTCAGTGTATAGGAGAAAGAGGTGCTCTTTGTATTTTTTTCTTTGCTATCCAACTTCTTAAATCTTCAGAGAGTGGTCTTGCCCTGCTGCAGCAGTAGAGGCTACAAGGGAAAGGAATGACTGGTAAGTAGTGGGTAAGGTCGGGTCTGTATTTACTACTTTTATCGCTTATAGTTTAAGGTCTTTTTGTGGTTTATAGTTTGTATATTCTGTAGTAACGAGGATTTGGAAAGAAGGGCCCTGAAGTAGTTGATTTAAAATGTTTAATTTAAAGCGTTAAGCCATGGCAGGAGAGCTCCAAGCCATGGTGCGCTCCTTGTTCTCCATGTGGGAAGCCGGGAACTTTTCCAGTGCCCGGGACCAGCATGCGTGCAGGAAGTGTCTCCACCTGCAGCTCCTTGAAGCTCAGATTTCAGAGCTGGAACAGAGGCTGGGGACACTGTGGAGCATCTGCAAGTCTGAGGGCATCTTGGAAAGCACGTTTAGAGAGGTGGTCACACCGAAGCTGAAGGAACTTAAGGAAGGAAGGGAATGGGTGACCACCAGGCAGTCCAAGAGAAACAGGCAGGTAGTTCAGGAGTCTCCTGGGGTCCTGCTTGCAAATCGGTATTCCATTTTGAAGGCTGATGAGGGCGCTGGTTCCTCCAGGCAGATAGACCCAAGCTTTTGGCAGTACAAACAGGAGGGAGAAAGAGAGGAAGAGCAATAGTAATAAGGGATTACATAGTGAGGGGAACAGATGGGTGCTACTGTGGCCATCAACGTGACTCCATGATGTTTCCTTGGAGCCTGGGTCCAGGATGTCACTGAATGGCTGCAAGACATCCTGAAGGGGGAGGGTGATAAGGCAGAGATCATGGTACATGTTGGTACCAATGATATAGGTAGAAAGAGGGATGAGGTCTTGCATCAAGAATTCAGGGTGTTAGGCAGTAGACTAAAAAAGCAAGACCTCTCGGGTTGTAATCTCTGGATTACTCCCAGTGCCACATGCTAGCGAGCTCAGAAATAGGAGAATAACACTGATAAATATGTGGCTTAAGAGTTGGTGCAGGAGGGAGGGTTTTAGATTCCTGCATCACTGGAACTGTTTCTGGGGAAGGTGGGACCTGTACAAGTGGGACGGTCTACATCTGAACCAGAGCGGGACTAACATCCTTGTGGGCAGGTTTGCTAGTGCTGTTGGGAGGAGTTTAAATTAATTTGGCAGGGGGAGTGGACACAGAATGTTAGCAGAATAGGGACATATCATAATACAGTAAAACAATCAAGTCAGAGGGAGTACAGCTGCATTAAGTTTCAAGGGAGTAAGGCAAGACTGGATGGCCTCTATTTTAATGCCAGGACTATTACGGGTAAAACGGTTGAGTTAAGGGTGAGAATTGACATGTGGAATTGTGATAAAGTAGCCATCACTGAGACGTTGAGGGAGAGGCAGGATTGGCAGCTCAACATTCCGGGATATAGTATCTTCAGGCGAGACAGAAGAGGGGGTAAAAGAGGAGGAGTCATTGCATTATTAATTAAGGAGTCAGTTACTACCGTAAGGAGAGATGATATCTTGGAGGGGGCATCGAATGAAGCTTTGTGGGTAGAACTTAGGAATAAAAACGGGGAAGCCACATTGTTAGGTGTTTATAGACACCCCAGATAGTCAGCGGGAAATTGAGGAGCAAATATGTGCACAATTTGCAGGAGATGTGTAAAAACAATAACAATAGGGTAATTACATTAGGTGATTTCAACTTTCCCAACATTAATTGGGATAGACATAGTGTTAAGAGCTTGGATGGAGTAGATTTCTTCATATGTGTACCAGAGAACTTTTTAGCTCAATATGTAGATGGTCTAACAAGGGATGGCGCAGTGCTGGACCTAATTCTAGGGAATGAAGCCGGGCAGGTGGCTGAGGTGGTGGTGGGGGAGCATTTTAGTGATAGCGACCACAACATGGTACAATTTAAGCTTGTTATGGACAAAGAAATAGACAAGTTGCAAAAAAAAGTTTTGGATTGGGGGAAGAGTGGATATTAGTAAAATAAGACAGGATCTAGCCAGGGTAGATTGGGAACAGCTACTTGTGGGGGGCGTTCAAAAAGGAAATGGGGAGGTTCCAGGGTCAACATGTTCCCTCTAGGGTAATAGGAAGGAGTAAGAAGCCCAGAGAACCGTGATTGACCAGAGATATTCAGGTTATAATGAGAAGGAAAAGAGAGGCTTTTAGGTACAAGGGGAGCAAATCAGCGGAGGCATTAGTGGAGTACAGACAGTGCAGGGTGGAGCTTAAGAAAGCAATTAGGAGAGCAAAGAGTGGGTATGAGAAAACTCTGGCTGGTAAAAGTAGGGAAAATCCCTAGATATTCTCTAATTTTATCAATGGGAAGAGGATAACCAGGGAAAGAATAGGGCCCATTCGGGACCAAGGGGGCAATCTATGTGTGGAGTCAGAGGACATCACTGGAGTGTTGAATGAATACTTCACATCCGTCTTCACCCAAGAGAATGAGGATGAAGATATCGAACTCGGGAAGAGAGACTGCGAGGTTCTTGAGCAAATTGATATAGGGAGTGACAAGGTATTGGAAGTGTTTGCAGGTTTAAAAGTGGACAAATCTCCAGGTCCAGATGATTTGTGTTTCAGATTGCTGAGAGAGGCAAGGGAGGAGATCGCAGGGGCTCTGACCCAAATTTTTAATTCCTCTCTGGCCACAGGGGAGATGCCAGAGGACTGGAGAACAGCTAATGTGATTCTGCTATTTCGGAAGGGTTGTAGAGATAAGCCAGGGAACTACAGGCCAGTGAGTTTCACGTCAGTGGTAGAGAAACTATTGGAGAAGATTCTGAAGGAGAGTTTCTTTCTCCACTTAGCGAGGCAAGGTTTGGTCAGAGATAGTCATAGGGAGGTCATGCCTAACAAATTTGATTGAATTTTTTGAGGAGGTATCCAGGTGTTTAGATGAGGGTAGTGCAGTTGATGTAGTTTATATGGATTTTAGCAAAGCCTTTGACAAGGTCCCACACGGGAGACTTATAAAGAAGGCAAAGGCACATGGGATACAGGGTAATTTGATAAGGTGGATTCAAAATTGGCTTAGTTGTAGGAGACAGAGGGTGCTGACAGAAGGCTGCTTTAGTAACTGGAAGCCCGTGTCCAGTAGCATACCACAGGGATCTGTGCTGGGCCCCCTATTATTCATCATATATATAAAAAACATAGATGACTTTGTGTGCATATCACCCCAAGCACCATGAGCTCTTATCTTGTGTGGTAATCTTTTATGTGAATATTATCAAAAGCCTTTTGGAAATCCAAATACATAACAGCTACAGGTTTCCCCTTTATCCATCTTGTTTGTTATTTCCTCAAAAAGTTCTAATAAATTAGTCAAACACTATTCCACTTTCATGAAGCCATGTTGGCTCTGCCTGATTGTATTTTTTCGTTAAATGTTCTGTTACAACCTCTTTTTTAATGAATTCTGTAGTCTCCCACTGACAAACATTTGGCTAACTGGTCTATGGTTTCCTGCTTTCTGTTTCCCTCCTTTCTTGAATATTGGGGTTACATCTGTGGTTTTCCAATCCATGAAGACCTTTCCAGAACCTAGGGGATTTTGGACGAGTACAACCAATGCATCTACTATCTCTGCAGACACTTCTTTTTAGAACTTAGGATGCAGGCCATCAGGCCCAGGGAACTTGTCAGCCTTAAATCCCATTATTATTCCCATTACTTTTTCTGTAGTGACAGTGATTGTTCCAAATTCCTCCATCCCTTTTGCCTTGAGTCCTAACTATTCTTGGGATGCATTTTGCGCCTTCTACTGTGAGAAAAATATAAAATGTTTGTTCAAAGCCCGTTTCCCATTATTAATTCTCCCATCTCACCCTCTACAGCACCAATGCTCACTTTAACTATTCTTTTCCTTTTTTTATACTTGCAGAAACTTTTACTGTTTGTTTTTATATTTATTGATAGTTTTCTGTCATACTTTTTTAGTCATCCTTTGCTGGTTTCTAAAACTTTCCCAATCTTCTGCCCTACCACTAATCTTCACAGCATTGTATGCCTTTTCTTTCAATTTGATACCACCCTTCCTTCATTAGCCACTTTCAGGTAGAGTCTTTCTTCTTCAATGGAATATATCTTTTATTAGTTATGAAATATCTCCTTTAATGCCTGCCACTGCATTATTTTTTTCATTCATGGGATGTGGGCTTTGCTGGCTTGGCCAGCATTTATTGTCCATCCCAAGCTGCCTCCTTGAACCGCTGCAGTCCATGTGGTTTAGATACACCCACAGTGCTGTTAGGAAGGGGGTTCCAGGATTTTGACCCAGCGACAGTGAAAGAATGGCAATATATTTTCAGGTCAGCATGGTAAGTGACTTGGAGGGGAACTTCCAGGTGGTGGTGTTCCCATCTATCTGCTGGCCTTGCCCTTCTAGATAGTAGCGGTCATGGGCTTGGAAGGTGCTGTGTAAGGAGCCTTGGTGAATTCCTACAGTGCATCTTGCAGATGGTACACACTGCTGCCATTTTGCGTCGGTGGAGGGAGTGAATGTTTGTGGATGTGGTGCCAGTCAAATGGGCTGCTTTGTCCTGGATGGTGTCAAGCTTCTTGAGTGTTTTCGGAGCTGCACTCATCCAGGCAAGTGGGGGGTGGGGGGTGGGGGGGTGGTGAGTATTCCTGACTTGTTCCTTGTAAATAGTGCACAGGCTTTGAGGAGTCAGGTGAGTTACTCGTCACAGGATTCCTAGTCTCTGACCTGCTCTTGTAGCCACAGTATTTATATGGCTGGTGCAGTTCAGTTTCTGGTCAATGGTAACTCCCAGGATATTGATAATGGGGGATTCAGTGCTGGCAATGCCATTTAATGTCAAGGGTTGGTGGTTAGATTCTCTCTTGATGGAAATGGTCATTGCCTGACACTTGTGTAATGTGAATGTTAATTGCCACTTGTCAGCCCAAGCCTGGATATTGTCCAGATCTTGCTGCATTTCACCATGGACTGCTTCACTATCTAAGAAGTCACAAATGATGCTGAACATTGCGAAATTATCAGTGAACATCCCCACTTCTGACCTTATGATGGAAGGAAAATCATTGATGAAGCAGCTGAAGATGGTTGGGCCTAGGACACTATTCTGAGGAACTCCTGCAATGATGTCCTGGAGCTGAGATGACTAACCTCCAACAACTGCAAGTATCTTCATTGTGCTCGGTATGACTCCAACCAGTGGAGAGCTTTCCCTCTTCTTCTCATTGACTCTCCACTGTCTTACATTTTAACCTACTTTCCTACTTCACTTTAGCCAACCCTATCGTCATACCCTTGTAATTGCTATCATTTATGTTTCAGACACCAGTTATGGACTATTATCTCACTCTCAAACTGAATTGAAATTCCTTTGTGTTATTATCACTTATGCCTAGACAACTGTTTACTATAAGGTCCTGAATTAATTCTGTCTTATTGCACATTACAAGGTCCAACTGTCCCTGGCAGTTTCCAGAATGTGTTGCTATAAGAAACTGTCCTAATAGACTCTGTGTACTTATCCTCCAGGCTACCATTGCCAATTTGATTTGTCCAATCAATGTGAAGGTTAATGCTACCCACGATTATTGCAAGCTCTGATTATTTATGTATATGCTGTCCTGTGTAGTTAGTTAGGAAGCCCATAAACTACTCCTACTAGTGAGTTACTTTTGTTGTTTCTTATCCCCACCCAAACTGATTCTACATTTTCATCTTCTGAACAAAAATCATTTCTCACTATGGTGCTGATCTCATCTTTTATTAACAGAGATATTCCACCTTCTTTTCTTTCTTTCCTTCCAAAATGTCCAAATACCCTTGAATATCCTATCCCACCTTTGGTCATCTTGCAACCATGTTTCTGCTATGGCTATTTTATCATACTCATTTATTTCTATTTGTGCTATCAATTCATCCATCCTGTTATGAATACTGTGAACATTCAGATAAAGAGCCTTTAATTCTGGTTTTTTTAACCATTTTTTTTCTTACTCTGCCCTTATTTTCTGGTGTACACTCATGTTTGTATGGTCTGTGCCTTGTTATACTCTGGTTATCATTACCCAACACTATTATCTTGTCCTTTTTCTTTAACTTTCCAAATCTTTCCTCACGTGAACTCACCACCGCCCCCATCCCCCACCCACTATTTAATTTAAAGCCCTCTCTACAATCCTAGTTACATGATTCACCAGGATACTGGTCCCACCGTTGGTCAGGTGAAGGCTATACCTAGCTCTCTTTTTCCCCTGTACCGGTGCCAGTGCCCCATGAATCAAAACCCATTTCTCCCCACCAATCTTTCAGCCACGCATTCAACTCTCTGACCTTATTTACCCTGTGCTAATTTGCTCGTGGCTCAGATAGTTATCCAAAGACTATTGCCTTTGTGGTTCTTCTTTTTAATTTAGTCCCTTGCTGCTTATACTCCCTCAGCAGAAGTTCTTTCTTAGTCTTACTTTGCCATTGGTACCTATGTGGACAACAACAACAGGATCTTTTTCCTCCCATTCCAAATTCCTCTCCAGCCCCAAGGGGATGTTCTTAACCCTGGCACCAAGCAGGCAACACAGTCTTTTTTACTCACACTCTTGGCTGCAGAGAACCATTTATATCTTCCCAGCTATACTGTTCCCTATAACTATTGTATTCCTTTTTATTTCCCCTTCTTGGATGGCCACCTGTACCACAGTGCCATGGTCAGTCATCCTCCCTGCATTCCCTGCTCTCATCCACACTGCCTGCAAGAACCTCAAACCTATTGGAAAAGTGCAAGGATTGAGGCTCCTCCAACGCTATCTTCTGGATCCCCACTCATAGCCACACCCTCCTGTCCATGACCATGAATCAGATTTGAAGAACCTAATCTGGAGGGTGTGACTGCCTCCTAGAACAGAGTGTCCAGTCTTCATCCAGTGTTCTCCCACCCACATGCATTGCAATGTGTATAGCTTGGGCTCCAGCTCATCAACTCTGAGACAAAGTTCCTCAAGCTGCAGACACTTACTGCAGATGTGTTTGCTGTGGATCACACTGATATCAACCATAACCCACGTTACAGCTGCAACACATTACCTATCCTGCCATCTCTATTATATTTTGTTTAACTTAGAAATATCACTTGATGGGTATTTATAGTTATACTAAGCAGTTTGACTAATCACGCTATAAATATAATGCAGTACTTAGATATGCCCGGTCCTAATTTAAACTATTGCCCCAGTTCAGAGAGAAAAAAAAACAGAAGCTTCTGCTGAGGGAGTACAAGCAGCAAAGAACTAAATTAAAAAGAACCACAAAGGTAATAATCTTTGAATAACTATCTGAGCCACAGAAGCACCAACCAATTACTGACCCGCTTACCTAAATAATTCCTCTGGACTTCAGCGCTCAGGTCTTGCTGTGTCCCACTCCCTCTCTTAGATCATTCCTTGTTCTGTAAAAGACCAGAACACCACATCTTCCCTCACTGAATTGAATTCCATCACTCACCACATTCCAAGTTCAGTACTCTTTGTCTAGCAGTATTCACTTGAGCTGGCCTCCATGCTACTTACTCCATGCGTTAGCAAAAAATGTCTTGTTTTTATATTACCTGTTGCAATCAAGGTCTTTGCTATCAAATAGCATTTATTTTATGCTGCTAGAACTTTACAGGCTGCTACAGACAATTAAATCACATCACATCCCTGTGCACTTCTGGTAAGCAATGTCTCTATGACTCTACACGCTTTTAGAAAAGATCATATCACATTTCCTATTGCCAGAGAAGACCAGTGTAGACAGCACTAAGATTCAACAGAATTGTTCAAATACCCATTGTCTAGCAAGCCATTAACTGCACAAACATGGTCATGCATGCTTATCATTTAAACTCAGAAGTCTTCAAGAACAGGAAAGGATTTCATTGGCTCAAAGAGCAGTTTGTTTGTGACCACCAATAGTGCATTCTGCAGGTGAAAAAATGTCTATGATACCCAGGGAGTGCTACGATGCTCTTATAATGAAAAAGTCTTTCATCCCACAAATGTTTGAGCTCCAGTGCAATGTGCATGGTGACAAGGATACACTCTGATGCTGTGACTAAAGATTCCCCACAGAAACCCCAGACACCAGTTGGCAGCCACTCAGCCACAAGAAAAATCATTGAACAACCCATTGAAGTTCTCAAGCAGAAGCTTGGATACCAGAAGGTGCTCTGCAGTACTCAGCCAAGAAGGAGTCTACACTTGTGGTGATTTGTTGCATGCTCTGCAATCTAACAATTGTGAGAGATCATCCATGACCACCAGCAATTGTGGCACAGGGTCAAGTTCAGGAACCACAAGACAAGAGCCTGAATTTCACACTTGACGTGCACGCCAAGTTGCCGGGATCAGAAGCGGATGTGGAATCCGCTCCCGGATGCATTGCAAACACGATTTCACACTGGATGACCAAGTAAGGCATACCCAGCCTTAAAACATGTCTTCTCAATGGTCAGGAAGGGCTTGGAGGGGGCGGGAGCCTGTTGGGCAGCACCCTGAAGGCTGCCAGGGCAGAATCTTTGGAGTCTTTCAAGGAAATCATTTCATTTGAACAATGGCCTCGCCAGTGGCTTGAGACACCAGGCGGAAGAGCAAATCAGGTGGGCATGGCCTCCTCGTTTCTCGGCCAAGTGCCTCATGGTCCTTGTGGAGAAGGACAATGTCAAGCAGGACACTCTAGTACCCAGGGATGGCAGGAGGAGGGTGCCGAGCCTGACCAAAAAAGCCTGGGAGGTGGTGGCAGCTGAGGTCAGCAGCCACGACATTGTGCACCGCACATGGATACCGTGCCGCATAGTGTTCAACAATCTGCTGCGCTCGGCAAGGGTGAATGCGAAGTTGGCATGAGCCAGTGTGGAGAAGTGTTAAGGGCTGGCCATCATCCTGTGAAGCACAAGGGTGTTAGAGTCTGAGTGCCAACTGTCACTGCAGCTGGCCAAGGGGGTGAGCCCTGGCCCAGGAGGAGGAGGGGTGGCGGCTGGAGTTGCATGGCTGCAATGGCACTGCAGGTATAGAGTGGATTAATCAATGCTCCTGTCGTTTCAAGAGAAGCCATAACACTAACAAAAGAACTAAGACAGGTAGAGGCCCCCCCAAACCACCTCATTCTGAGGAGGTACAAGATGGATGCCTTGGAGCTGAAGGGATACCATCCTCCCTGCATTCCCTGCTCTCATCCACACTGCCTGCAAGAACCTCAAACCTATTGGATAAGTGCAAGGATTGAGGCTCCTCCAACGCTATCTTCTGGATCCCCACTCATAGCCACACCCTCCTGTCCATGACCATGAATTAGATTTGAAGAACCTAATCTGGAAGAACCACCCACCTCGGTCAGCCAGTTGTGGAGAGGCAGGGGATCTGACGAAGGTAAGAGTGCAGTGCCCAAAGGTGAGAGTGTCGGATTATGCAAACATTTTTGTTGTAGTCTCATCATTAAAAATGGGAGCCTCAAACCTGGATCCCCATTGATCATTTAAAGATGATGATACCATAATGCAAATCTCCATGGTCTCACCAGGGCAACTGCCATGCACAGTGAAAGTGTGATGACTTAAACTAGTGGCATGTCATTGTTCTCCCCTAGAATCATCAGCTTGACCAGGAACACAGGACCCCAATACACTAGAGGGCCACTGGGCTTCAGATGCACCTGTGAGACCCCACTCTCTGAACCAAGCACCAGCGCAGATACCAGCATCTTGGTGGGCATTAGATTGTTGGCTAGAATGTTGGTGCATAGCAGTGAGGGAACTTCACACTCATTTGAGGAACAGGAGGAGGCAGAGAGTGCCCAAGGTGCTGGCAGTCAGTGCTGGATACCAGGATGATGCTTAATCAAAGGCAGATGTTGAGCTTCTGGAGTTGTGCAGATGCTGGATGCCCAGCAGGATGTGCGGGTGAATCTGGCGGAGATCCATGAGGGAATGCATTCTATGGTCTCTGTTGTGGAGTAGACCATGCGGAGCATGAACCTCATGGCCAAGCACACTGCCTCCTCCATTGAGAGAGTGGCGACTTTCATGGAGAGGCAACTCCAGGGACAGAATCAGGGGTTCCTGGGGTTGCACTCAGACCTGCAAGCCCTCACGCTGGCAATGACCTCAGGAGATCAGTGCTGGTGTGGGAGATGAATGAGGCACCCAGTATCCCAGCTAGGTGCCCATCCATCAATGGCAAACAGGAAGGTTCCAAGCAACCTCACATTGGCGCACAATGCTTGTCGTCTCTGTGGCCTCCTGTCAGTGCACTCTGGATTATGGCAGCAGCTCCTCCAACCCTCTGCCAATG
The DNA here is from genome assembly GCF_017639515.1 of Carcharodon carcharias. Classification (NCBI taxonomy): domain Eukaryota; kingdom Metazoa; phylum Chordata; class Chondrichthyes; order Lamniformes; family Lamnidae; genus Carcharodon; species Carcharodon carcharias. Next base: position 131,497,316 of record NC_054477.1, on the reverse strand, counting down.
ACCATGGCCTCTGATGAGACTGCGATGACTAGGGAGAGGCCACCTGGGGCACTGGCCGCTCCTGCCCAGGTAAGCCCAGCATAGGCTCCACTGGCCAGAGGATGACCGCCAAGGTCATCAAGGTCAACAGAACAGCTCAGCCAGCAGGCTGCCTCCAATGCCACTGCCAGTGAGGGAGGTGGGGGCTCAGGTGGCAGCAACAAGACACAGCTCTCGCAAACGTAAGTTTAAGGCACCTTGAACACAAGAGGGATGTTCAAGGGTGATCTTCTGTCCTGCCATGTTTTGTTAATATGTTTATTGATGTGTCCATTAACACCTTATATTGTTATGTTCATTTGATGTGTGTGCCAACATGATATAAATTTTGCTTTTGCCTTAATGGCCTAAGTATGCTTCACTTGTTTTGTAGGTGCAGGGCACGCCAGTATCTCATACTGAACGCGAGTGGTTCTAAACTTTATTGGACTGGCACTGAGTGTCTTTGATTTCAAAGGAAGGGGTCGTTTCAAACATCTGGGATGGATGTGTCACGCCTGGCATGAGGTGGAGGCAGGTCTTTGGCAGCCTAGATGAAGGAGCATTGGATCAAGGCCTCCCTGGTGTCCCTGCCTCCCTGAAGGATCCAGAGGTCTGCCTCTACGTCCACACTGTGGTCCTCACAGGGCTCTGCTTCTGGCTCACCATTGGATTCATCATCTGTGACCCAAGAAGCTGCCTCAAGATCCTAGATTGTAAAGAGTGCAGCATGCAACCACTATCAGTGACACCCACGCTGGAGGGTATTGTAGTGCTCCACCTGAATGGTCCAGGTATTGGAAGGGCATTTTCAGAAGACCTCCCTATCACCGCCCTTGTGGAGGCATGACCTGAGGGACCGAATGGTTTACTCCTGTTCCTATTTCTTATGCTTGTGTTCATATTATAATGCTGCTCTGCGTCTGTTCTAGGGTGGCAGAGAGGAGTCAAAAGCCACTTTTTCAACTAATACTCTTGTGACTCAGTAGCCGTCCGTCTAGTCGTGCTGGAGCAGTGAATAGCCTTGGCACCTGTAAGTATCTGAGGATGTAAGTGTCATGGGAGCTGCCAGTGTACCTTGCATAGGTTTGCAGAATCTGCGTCTTGTGGTCACAAACTATCTGGACATTCATCAAGTCGAAGCCCTTCCTGTTGATGCCTTGATGGCCACATTTGTGCAGTCGATTGCACCCTGGCTGCAGGAGAACCCAGCAATTGCTGCAAACCCTCTGGCTCGCTCAGTCTGACTGGCTTCATCCATATGGAAATAAATAAATACCTGAACAGAACATCAGTCACCAGCTTGACAGAACTGTGGAAAGCTGATTAGGACACTCCACACAGATTACCCCACTGACTCCTGGAAAGAGCCAGAGGCATAGAATTTGAGGGCCATTGTGACATTCAGAACTTCTGGCACGGCGTGTCCACCAGCACAGTTGGAGGTGATTTCAGGCTCAGTCAGCTGACAAATAGAGATCATAGTCTCCATGGAGAGGCAGAGCCTCCTTCAGCATTGCATATTGGATATGCTGAGGTAGCTACATCGCTGCCTGTAAACCCTCGCAGCAGGATAGGGGCATCTTCTGCAGCCCCTTCCACCTTGGACTACCTGATGGCCCTGCGCCCCTTGTGCCTCTCCTCCCACAAGTCAATCCCTTGAAGCTGCATAGGGACATCTATCCTCCTCCCCCTTCTGCCCCTCTCTTCCTCCTCAGAGGAGGAGCCACCAGCAGAAAGCACAATCCCCATTCCCAGGGTAACAGAAGGCTATCTGGTGCCTGAAATGGTCCACACGGTCAAAATCCTCCTGGGGCCTTGGAGATGCCAATGAGTTCTGAAATGAAGCCTAGAAATGCTAAGACTGAAGCTCAGAACAGGGGTGAAGCTGTCAACTTCGCAAACTGAATGAAAGGTTATCGGGAAAAGGCAGGAAAGTGGAGTTGAGGATTATCAGATCAGCCATGATCTTATTGAATGGAGCAGACTCGATGGGCCGAATGGCCTACTTCTGCTCCTACTAGATCTTATGGTCTTATCTCCTAAACTCACCACTTCTCACAATGGCAATGCTGCTGACCCTTTTATCCTGTCCTTGGAGGAGTTTTCATTAAAAGTGGGCTGTTATGCCGATGCGATTAGCGGGCAACATAAAATCGGGATCAATTGCCTTTCTAATGGCCTTAAATGACCCTTTAATTGTTGGCAGGCGCAGCTCCGACACGTCATCTCGCGCTATTTCACATCCGTTCAGGCTGTGCGTGTGCCCACCTGCGAAATGTAAAATTCTGGCCTAGGAGAAGGAGGAAGGGATGGGGAACTGGGTGGGTAAAAACAGAGGCTTAGAGGTAGATGGGCAGTATCTGAGAGGGATATTTGCCATCATCTAATTAAACAGCACTTTTGAGAGATATATTTCTCCATAAGACTCTGGAAAACCATTGCACATGATGTACCTGAATGGGTTAAGGCCAAATTCCTCTTAGTTTTCCTTTAAGAAAAAGTCTTAGTCCATGACTGCATTGTTGAAGCTACTACAGATCTTGTTACTCGCAATTTACTTAAGAAAAACACAAAAGATCCATTTTGCTTGGGGCAAAATGGGTTAATTTGTCCAAACATATCTGACAATTGAGAAGCTTAAAATTTTGTAATGCCCAATATAAATAAATTTTAAAAAACAGAAACTGTTTCTATGTTTTGAGTTCTCATGATATCTTTTACACACTTGCTCAGATTTCTTAACGTTCTCTCAGACAGTATTTTAAATTACCCTTCCGATTGTTTAAAATTCCAAGCTCTCTTTTTTATTTCCCCTACTTTTGGCAGTCTGAACTCAAGTTCCAATTAGCAGTATCCAATCTTAAAATTTTCCCTTTTCTAGGGACAAAATTCCCAAACCCTTAAACTTTGTAACAGGTTTCTAAGCCAAAACCAATCCAATTAGGATTAGCCATGATCACTTCAAATATCACAGATTCCAATAAATACTACCAAACATTAAAACTACCTCACTCTCACATGTGTAAATGCATAACCAGACTAAAATTCCCACATGTTTATCAAAATACACTGGAATCATGATTCTGGTCAGTAATCATGATGCCAGGTTCAAACATTGAAGATTTTACTTCAATAATTACACCTCCCTTTTAAGATAGATATCAGTTTCAGGAGAAATTTTAAAACATACTCATCCACACAAAATCTTTATCACACATTCTCTCACAATATTACAGCTTTTGAAACACAAAACAGCCACCTGTTTGAAAACCACATACGAAAACAGACCACAAGGGGTTAAGCAACTTTGAAGTGACACAAAGAGACAAAGACCCACTCTCTCTCTCTCTCAGCTCAAGCATACACCACAATTGGATTTAACGCTTCCGACATCATTGACAGGAACTGGGGCACAGACACACAAATTCAAACAGTTCACTATTGAAACACAGACTGAAACTGAATCTACTCATATACACACAAGGTTTCTTTTACCGTTCACACGGCACTTTAACTATACTGTGAGCATAACAACTTAATTTCTTACTTTCCCCTAACTATTTTCCATGACCCCAAAGTTTCTCTTATATCTCAACCTTACGCAAACAGCTGGATCATGGTCTTGCTGACAAAGGAGCTCATTTCTTCTCATCTCAGCAGGGACCAGTGCCTGTTGACTGCCCATTTTCCTTTTAAGTTCCCAATTCCCTTGCTTGCCCTGCATCTTACATTCTGACCCCTGAAAAATCTTGCCACATTTCTCAGCACAATAAACTGTTCTAACCAAAAGGTCTGTTACTTTTTCAACTCTTAGCTTTTTCTTCTCCATCCATTCTTGAATGAACACAACTTGTGCAAAAGGGACTCTGTCCCCCTCCTCCAGGCACTCAGTGAGCAGTGTCTGGACCTTTCTATTTGAGAGCTTCTCAACTTCAAAAGGCATCTTGTCCCTGTTCTGTTCCTTTACCAAATGGTAAGCCACCTTCATACCCTCACACTTCGATTCAAGCCCTGAGCCTGTGCCTTGACCTCATAATATAACCACTGATACTCGTTTCTCTCTTCCTCTACCTTACAGACCTGGCCCTGATAATAGCTCATGGTCTGTTCATGCTCTGACTGTTCAGTGGCCCTTTGTCTTTAGCTCCTCAAGTTCCTTCGTCAAACAGTTAACTGTCGCTGCCCTGTCTGAGGCTTGTTTCCTCAGGATCTCTACTCTTTATCTGAGTTTAATATTTTCACACTGATTTTTAGTGTTAATGGTCATATCCATACAACCACATTGCCTTTTCTATCTTCTTTCACCTTTAAGATGACTCAGTCCACCCTTCAACCCATCCTAATGGATCCTCTGAATTAGCTATTTCCCTTAACCAAGGCTCACTTGGCTTTAGCTGCTCAGATATACTTCTGTAACATTATTTCCATTGTCATGGGAGGATCACTTTTCCTCTGCCACTTTGTCTACAATGTCATCTGTTCAGCCATATCACCTACTGGTGTCCTGTCATGGTCTCTGATTCTGCAGGTGTTCCCCTTTTCCCTGAGATACCCTCCCCACACTCAAGTTCATGACAACAGATTCACAAGTGTGAACAGAATGACCAGCGAGACAAGTTTCTTCTGATAATTCACAATTGCTTTATTGAATCATCCACAACCCCACAGTACAAAACCCAAAATTTAAAACAACCTATTCCCAGTGCCTGACACAAAGTCACCAGCAGTCAGTTAAAGCTTACAAAACACAAGAAAAACACCACGGCCTGTCCTGAAATCTTAAGAAAAAATAACCCTCAGACCAATATCACAAAAATATGGCTGAAACAAGTGACAAGGTGCTGGCAAAAAAACACCAAGTTTCGCCCCAAACCTTCACAAAACTCAGACCAATATCGCTACGATTTGGCTGAAACTTACAATCCTCCACACAGTTGGTCCTTCTTGTGAGAACCTGGTCTGTGAGCCAGGTTGACCCTTCCTGACTCTCCTTGACTGCAGCCCAAAACTTTCAGTCTAGTATCACCATGATATGGCTTAAAACACTTAATCTTCAACATAGCTGGCCTGAACAGTGTTGACTGTACACCTGAGTCAAGGTGGCCAATCTCAGCCCTTCTTTCAATTGCAGCCCAGATACTCAGATGTGCTTTTTTTTTAAAAAAATAATAATTTAACTCGGACATGTCAAAGCATATTTCCTGAGTTCCAATGTTCATTTAGTTGATTCCACGCAAAGTCCAGACAAATGTCATCAGCTCCTGCTGGTTGAACAATACAGGGTTTTCCATGGAAGATATATCCAGGTAAATTTTATCAGTTCTCATTGTATGAGCAATCCTCCTGCTGTTTATGTGGCACAGTAACAGCACCTGGCTCCAAAGTTACTGATGATTTGAATGACCCTATTCCAGTACTATTGTCTGAAGTGGTTGAATAATTCTTAGAGTGTATTGTATTGATGATATGTCCTTTGTGCCATTGTATTGGGTAATCAGACTTCTTGATCACATTAGTCAATGTCCAAACACTTTGATAGTCACTGTGTTTTCACAAAGTGTCCAAATTAATCCCTTGCTGCCCAGCCCTGTACTGCTGACTGCAGCTTAAATTTTTGAAATTTATAGTTCCAATCATGTGGTCAAAACATGTCCGTGGGTTTGAAATTATGTTCCACAAATATCCCAGTTGGAGGGGGTTTTGATCCTACGTTACCTGGTCTGGCCTACATGTGACTCCAGACCTGCAGCAATGTGGTCAGCTCTTAACTACCCTCTGAAAAGGCCTTGCAAGCCAATCAGTTCAAGGGCAATTAGGGATGGGCAATAAATGCTAGCCTTGCCAGTGATACCCACATCCCATGAAAGAATAAATAAAAGAAAAGCTTCTGGAACTAACTCATAACCATTGAGAACAGTATTCTTCACTGTATCATAATCATTAGATTGTATATCTGAAAGAGAGGAGTTTGTTTTATTCATTTACGGGATGCGGGCATCGTATGCTAGGCCAGCATTTATTTCTCATCCCTAATTGCCCTTGAGAAGGTGGTAGCGAGCTGCCTTCTTGAACTGCTGCATTTCTTGTGGTGTAGGTACACCCACAGTGCTGTTAGGAAGGGAGTTCCAGGATTTTGAGCGACAGTGAAGAAACGGTGATATATTTCCAAGTCAGGATGGTGAGTGGCTTGGAAGGGAACTTCCAAGTGGTGGTGTTCCCTTGTAACTGCTGTCCTTGTTCTTCTAGATGGGAGTGGTCATGGGTTTGGAAGGTGCTGTCTCTGGAGACTTGGTGAGTTGCTGCAATGCATCTTATAGATGGTACACACTGCTGCCACTGTTCATTGGTGGCGGAGGGAGTGAATGTTTGTATACCCTAATGTTTTCCCAAAAACACTGCAATAAAACTGTCCAACTTTCCTGTGGCCAATATAACTTTGTGGCAATTTTCTCAAATGACAAAATACATTTCAACCCCGTCCTCACTTAATTTAGGCATTAGGTGAAAATTCCTTGCCAAATCAAAAATAAAAATTAAATCTGAGTCATTGTCAAGCTTTCCTGCTACCTCCTGTTCATGTAATCTAAGAGTTTTTTCTCTCTAGTTCAAACTTCCTTTTTAAATTGTCTCATTCCAGTTTCTCTTCTCTTCAAAATGGAAGGCTTTCCTACTACTTTGCTCTTTGGAATTCTTATTCAAGTTTTAGCATTTCTCTTTTTCCTCTCTTTCGAATTCAAGTTTTTTCATTTCTCCTTCTTCATTGAATTCAAATTTTTGTATCTCTTTCCAACTCAAGTTGTTTCATTTGTAATTGAATTCTAGCTAACTCAACCTCTGTTATTGGAATTACCTTTCTCTCCCTCGAGGTTTAAATGCTGAACCTATGCTTCAACAATCTTTGCCTTTACCTCCTACTTTTAAATTTATTTCCAATTTTTCAGCCTCCAGCTTCAAATTAACCTTTGTTAAATGTTGCAAAGCATTCACAGATAGGTCTTCTCTTTCAAGAAATGCTTCAGCCATAGAACTGTTAGTATTTTGTTAAATACAGCAAACGTAACTGTGAAATATTGTTCATTTAACCTCTGGCAAGTTCCAGTGTACTTGGTCCCAGCCTTTTGATTCATATCCCACAATAGCTCCAATTTATGATCCCTGTAGAGACTGATAACTTGAAATCTTTAAGTCAGTCACTGGGAATTCAAATGTTGTTTGAAAAGTTAAGACTTTTACTGTAACAAACAAACTAAATGCAACTCCACTAAACATTACTTAGTTGGCAACTAATATTCTAAACTACAGAAATAAAGCCCTTGTTAATGTCTTAATGCGACCAATAACTCCACAGCACATATTTAAATGTACAGCACACATTCCACAAAATTCCAGACTTTTCAGGAAACAGTGTAAAGTCAATCCTAGCTTCCAACAGGTTCATTTCTCCCCTTCACCATGGTGTAATGTCCAGTGGCCATCAAGGTGCTCTCCTTCAGCCCTCTAAGAATTCCCAAGCCAACTTTCAGCAGTAAAGCCCACTCTGGTGATTTCTTCCCCCAGTCTCACCATGGAGAGGCTTCCAGTGTCCTTAAGTCACTGTGGATTCATGCTCTTTGACCAATGGATAAGCTTTCTTAGAATGCTGCCTGGTAATTAACAAGGAAAACAATGTTTTCCCTCTTCATTCTGCAACGGCTGCTGTTCCTCGAGTCTTCTCTCTCTCACTCTCTGTTGCTGTTCAGTCTCCAAGACAGAAAGCTTAAAATAACAAGAACATCTGCTTCTTACCCTTGTTTTCAGGTGTTAAACCTGATAAGTGCATCTTAATAACATCTGACTTGGAATCCCGGTCCCCATGGTAACCAAGCCACACAGTTTGTTGCTGGGCAGAACTCATAGCAGAGCACATGACACTCTTCATTTTTTTATTTCACCTTGAATTAAAGAGACAGCCCAAAACATAATCATCTTACAAAAGCTTGTATTCATAACAGCTGCATTTGCTGCAGATGAGGACAGTGGGTTAAGATAGTGTAGGATTTCCTGGCCTCTGAATTCTCTGGGCTCTCATCTTGGCCAGTTGAGCTTTCCATTTCACCATTTCCAATGACCGTCCAAACAGTCAGCCTCCAGCGATCATGGGTCTCAGCGATAGTCTCCCAGTTGTCAATGTCATTGTCCACCATCTTCATATCTCACTTGCAGGTGACCTGGATGTCCAGCATGTTGTAACCCAGTGGCTAGTTCACCATACAGTCATCGTCTATTTGATGAATGTGGCTGAGCTGGCACAAACATTATTGGCTTAGTAATGAGTATATGCTGATGGAATTAGCATGCTGTAGGACCTCTGAATTGGTGACCTTGTCTGGCCAGGAGATGCCGATGTCTGAAACAGTGAAGGTAAAACTGTTCAGCCTTTTCTCCTGCCTAGCATGTTGTTAAAGTCTCACTACTATAGAGGAGTGCACTCAGGATGCAGGCTTGCAGTTTGATGTTCTCAGTTGGGTTATTGTTGTTTCACACTCTTGCTCAGCTTGGACATAGCAGCTCCAAGCTTTTCCAGGGTATATATTGATTTTAGCATCAAAGTGACAGATTGTCGGTGACTATGGAACCTGGATTTATGAAGTTATCAACAACCTCCAACATCACATTGTTAATGCTGATTGATACTGATATGGCAACATCCTGAGCCATGACATTTGTCTCCCTCATGTTGATAGTCAAACTAAACTCCTTTCAGGTGTGAGAGAATCTATCCATTTGCCGCTGAAGGTGCTCCTTGGTATGGAATACTAGTGCAGCATCATTGACATAGGTTAGCTCTCTGATGAGGACTTGGTACAAATGTCTTGGATATCAGGCGGAAGAGTCTGAGCAGCTTTATTTACAAGTGCTCTTGCATAATCTAGTGTTTCTATGAAGTGAAATCCCAGTAACAGCAACAGGTGATATGGATGGCTGGTTCAGATGTCCCCCCAATCTCCAGATTATCTTGAGAGGCACCATCTGAGCAAGGGCTTCAGCAGTCTGACAGTCAATCAAGGGCAAAGGCAATGGTGGAGTGGCAGGGGGACAGAGTGAAACTGTGAGGACCCCTGTTCCAAGCCAGCCTTTATATTGTGCATGGTACCTCTTGAACTGGCTCCTGCGTCCATGGCAGCCATTGAAGCAGTGTATCATCTCTGCTCTCCTCCTCAGGGATTGGGGTGGCTGTTGCTCTCCCTGAACCTGCTCCATGGGGCAAGATAGATCCTGTTCCAAAGAAAAGACATATTCAGCTCAAAACGTTAACTATTTTTCACTCCATAGTTGTTGCCAAACCTGCTGAGTATTTAAAGCACATGGTTTTATTTGAGGTAGATCTTGCCCCGTGCAGCCTGCGATAATAAGGCTAGAAGGATTAAGGTACAATGCGCAGGGCCACTATAGGAGGATTTCTGTAATGAGATCATATGAAGTTTAGGAGTGAAGATAGCCTTGGGTGATTAGGGATCAGGAATAATTGTGCATCTTCAAAGAAACTGCAGTGGCTACATACCACAAAGCGAGATGCCCCCTCCTGCGCCTCTGGTCACAGGATTTACCACTCCCCATAGTTCACAGACGGCACTGCCTCCTGCAGGAGAACAATAGAGTTGTGCTTCTTCTCCTCCAGTCAGGTCCTGCTCCTACTTATTATGTGCCATCTTATTACCATTATCTCTGGTGTTCCCCAAGGAACTAACTTTGGTCCCTTCTATTTCTCATCTACATGCTGCCCCTTGGTGACATCATCTGAAGGCACAATCTTAGTTTTCACAAGTATAAATTTGAGGTTACCCAAAACTTTGCTGCCCATGTCTTAACTCAAGTCCTGTTCCCTTATCACCCCTGTGCTTACTGACCTACATTTTGGCTCACAATCAAGCAACTTCTTGATTTTAAAATTCTCACCCTGGGTTTTCAAAACTCTCCATGACCTTGCCCTTCCCTGTCACTGTAACCTCCTCCAACCTACAACCCTCTTAAGATATCTGCACTACTGTAATTCTGGTCTCTTGCGCATTCCCAATTATAATTGCTCCATTATTGGTGACTGTACCTTCAGTTTCCTAGGTCTCAAGCTCTGGAATTCCCTATCCACACACTTTCACCTCTCTATCTTGCTTTCCTCCCTGAAGGCAATCCTTAAAACATGACTCTTTAATCAAGCTTTCGTTCATCTGACCTAATATCTGCTTAACAAAAACAGAATTACCTGGAAAAACTCAGCAGGTCTGGCAGCATCGGCGGAGAAGAAAAGAGTTGACGTTTCGAGTCCTCATGACCCTTCGACAGAACTTGAGTTCGAGTCCAAGAAAGAGTTGAAATATAAGCTGGTTTAAGGTGTGTGGGGGGGGCGGAGAGAGAGAGAGAGAGAGAGAGAAGTGGAGGGGGGGGTGTGGTTGTAGGGACAAACAAGCAGTGATAGAAGCAGATCATCAAAAGATGTCAACAACAATAGAACAAAAGAACACATAGGTGTTAAAGTTGGTGATATTATCTAAACGAATGTGCTAATTAAGAATGGATGGTAGGGCACTCAAGGTATAGCTCTAGTGGGGGTGGAGGGAGCATAAAAGATTTTAAAATATTTAAAAATAATGGAAATAGGTGGGAAAAGAAAAATCTATATAATTTATTGGAAAAAAAAAGGGGGAAACAAAAAGGGGGTGGGGATGGAGGAGGGAGTTCAAGACCTAAAGTTGTTTAATTCAATATTCAGTCCGGAAGGTTGTAAAGTGCCTAGTCGGAAGATGAGGTGTTGGAGGAACAACACCTCATCTTCCGACTAGGCACTTTACAACCTTCCAGACTGAATATTGAATTAAACAACTTTAGGTCTTGAGCTCCCTCCTCCATCCCCACCCCCTTTCTGTTTCCCCCTTTCTTTTTTTTTCCAATAAATTATATAGATTTTTCTTTTCCCACCTATTTCCATTATTTTTAAATATTTTAAAATCTTTTATGCTCCCTCCACCCCCACTAGAGCTATACCTTGAGTGCCCTACCATCCATTCTTAATTAGCACATTCGTTTAGATAATATCACCAACTTTAACACCTATGTGTTCTTTTGTTCTATTGTTGTTGACATCTTTTGATGATCTGCTTCTATCACTGCATGTTTGTCCCTACAACCACACCTCCCCCCCTCCACTTCTCTCTCTCTCTCTCTCTCTCTCTCTCTCCGCCCCCCCCCACACACCTTAAACCAGCTTATATTTCAACTCTTTCTTGGACTCGAACTCAAGTTCTGTCGAAGGGTCATGAGGACTCGAAACGTCAACTCTTTTCTTCTCCGCCGATGCTGCCTGACCTGCTGAGTTTTTCCAGGTAATTCTGTTTTTGTTTTGGATTTCCAGCATCCGCAGTTTTTTTGCTAATATCTGCTTATCTGTCTCAGTGTCATGCTTTGTTCGATAAAGCTCCTGTGAAGTGCCTGGGATATTTCACTACTTTAAGGACACTATACAAATATAAGTTTCTGTTGTTGGGGCAGGTACAGGAAGACCAAAAGCTACCTCAATCCCTGAGGAGGAGGAAAGCAACAATCAATGCACTGCATCAATGGCTACCACTATCACAGGAGCTCAAGAGACCAGTACCATACACAACATAGAGGCTAGCTTAGAAGAGGAGTCCTCACAGTTCTACTTCCTCCCCTGTCAATCCATCATTGCCATTGATTGGCTGTCGGAAGGAGAAACAGTGGTGATTGTAATTGAGTGTAATGGCGGGTGTGTTTGTGTGATGCCTCACATGCTGAAGGGCTGCAAGGTGTGTCAGAGATGTGAGTACTATCTGTGATGGATACAATAGCATAGGTTGTATGACTGTCAGCATATTGCTAGATGATGGACAAAGTGTGTTGATGTTGTGACGTCGGTGATGATGCAGTAATTTGTGTTTGTGATTTTATTCTAACCTCTCGTGTCAAGTCATGAAATTTCTTGCAGCACATGTCCTGAGGCCAGGTCCCCTGGCTGACATCTCCAGGACATTGTCCACCCACATGCACCACATTAGCTGTCACTATAGTCTCCTTCTCAGCTGTGAGCAGAGTTTCCTCCTCCTCTAGAGCTCCTCCATCAGGACCTCCAGTGCCAACATTGAAAACCTGGTCCTCCTCTCTCGAGGCATCCTTCAAATTCCAGTCATCACACTCTGCTCCTTCAGTGATTCAAGCTACTGCACAAAACTGTAATTAGAATAAAACCAGGCAGACCACACAGGATCGTGAGAACCAACACAACAAAATTCCTACTTGCTCTTGTCTTCACCCAACTATCTGTTGCAAATGCATCTGTTCATGATAGTATTGGTGGGAAGCACCACCACAAAATCCTTGCGGAGAGGAAGTCCTGTCCTCACACTGAGGACATGTTGTATGGCACAACCACCGTGATAAATGGGAATAGGTTCAGAACAGATCGAACTGCTCAAGACTGAATATCCTTGAGGTACAATGGGCCACCAGCATCAGAATTGTACTGCACCGTAATCGGTACCATGATAGCCTGGCATATGTCTCACTACCATTACCATCAAGCCTGCAGATCAACCTGGTTCAATGAGGACTGTAGAACAGTATGCCAGGAGCAGCAGCATACACACCTAAAGATGAAGTGCCAACTCAGTGAAGCTACAATACAGGAGTACGTGCACACAAAACAGTGGAAGCAGCATGCTGCAGACAGAACTAAGCAATTCCACAACCAATGGATCAGATCAAAGCTCTGCAGTCCTGCCACTTCCAGTCATGAATTATGGTGGGCAATTAAACACTAACAAGAAGTGGAAGCTCCGTAAATATCCCATTGTCTCTAATGGTGGAACACAGCACTTAAGTGCAAAAGAAAAGGCTGAAGCATATGTACTTCTGGCTGAAGATGGTTGCAAAGTAGATGAACCATCTTGACCTACTTAGGTTCTCACCGTCATAAAAGCCAACCTTCAGTCAATGCAATTGACTCCATGTGATATCACGAAATGCTGAGCTCATTGAATACAGCAAAACCCAAGGGTCAGCAACATCCTATCCATGACAAAGCAGCCCACTTCATTGGTACTTCATCCACCACTTTAAATATTCAATCCCTTCACCACCAATGCATATTGGTGGCAGTGAGTAGCGTGTATAAGATGGCACTGCAGCAACTCGCCAAGACTTCAACAGCACCTCAAAAAAGCAACTTCACCGCCTAGAAGGACAAGGGCAAAAGGTGCATGGGAACACCTGCTAGTTCCTCTCCAAGTCACACACTATCATAACTTGGGAATATATCACCATTCCTTCATCATCATTGGATCAAAACCCCAGAACTCCCCACCGAGCAGCACTGTTAGAGTACCTACACCATACTGACCGCAATGGTTCAAGAAGGCAGCTCACCACCACCTTCTCAAGGATAAATAGGGATGGCCAATAAATGCTGGGTTTAGCAACAAAGCTCACATTCTATAAACAAATACAAAATATACAGCTCCAAGAAAATTATACTGAATCAGCACTCAAATGCTACAATGGCAGCTCTCAGTTTCAGCGCCTGTTGGCACATTCAAATCATGATAATCATCTATCATAGCCCAAAAATCATGGGCAGAATCTTCTGCTTGTTGGGCGGGCCGTTCGGAAATGGGTAGGCGCGGTGCCGATCAGCTGCGCACCGCCATTTTGTGTGGGCAGGCCAATTAAGGCCCGCCCAGCACAACACGTGTCCGGTCGCGCTCAGCATTACCTGTGCGGGTGGGAGGAGGAGGGAGAGTTGGGGCCTGCGCTCTAGTGCGTATGCACGCGAAAAAGCGCAGAAATCTCCCTGAGACATGGAGCTGCCTCAGGGAGATTAAGTTCAAATTGAAAGTTTAAAAATGAAGAAAGATTAAAATTATTTAGACATGTCCCCAATGTCACATGAGCTGGTATATGTTTATGAAATATGTAAAAATTATTTATTTATTTAATAAAACCTTAAGGAAACCTCATACCACCCGTGGATGAGGTTTCCTGAAAAACGCGACAGCCGCTTGGGCTCTTCGCCTGCCCGCCAACCCTGACAATTGTGTCAGTTAGTCTCCTAATGGCCTTAACAGGCCTTTGACAGTTCAGCGGACCGCAGCTGCCTCCGGAGTGGACCCGCCGAACAAAAAATCAGAATGACATGCGGTGACATCAGGAAGCATGCCCAACATCACCATGCATCAGTTTACACGTCGGCGTGTGGGGCCTGCCCCTGCATGCTGACATGAAAATTCTGGCCCATATGCTAAAGCCAGACGTGCTAAATCCAGACTTTCAGATGGACATCTCATGTTCACACAGCACCAAATTAGCATCTCCAATCACCCCCTAGCCAAAGTAACCCCCTATGTCTTGTGGGGCATAAAGAAGAATATTGCTGGTTCAACTTATATGCATTGCTACCAACTGTGACACACCCTGATGAACTATTCTAGACAATGGGAGGAAATAGAAGATACTTCCTATAGCATATTAGCCAGCCACATTTCTTCTGTCCCATCTGAAAACCAGGGCCTGAATTTTCAGTTCGGGGGGTGGGTGCGATTGGCAGGCCTGGGAATGGTCGGGTAACAGACTGCCGACCACAATCGGCCCTGGACCACAATTTCACACTGGCTGGCCAATTAATGGTCAGCCAATGTGAAAAGCGTGCTGAAAAGCTCGGCATTGCTAGGCTGGAGGCGAGAGAAGGGTGGGCGATGACGTTTCCGCAGGCACGGGCGAGCACTGAGAGAAAGCTCCCTGAACACAGAGAGCTGCCTTAGGGAACTGCAGACCTGAAAATCATCAAATGAAGTTTTGAAAACCAGACAAAATATGTCCAAGCATCACAATCGGGCACTCGAACATAGAGATGATAAAGATGCTGTCTGCAGCTTTTTTATTTTTATTTTATTTAATAACAGAAACCTCATCCTGCCCTTGGTTGAAGTTTGATGAAAAATGCAAAGGGAGAATGTAGATATAGTGATCCAGGAGGAACACTGCAAGATATTGGATGGAATAATCATAAAGAGAGAGGAAGTACTTGAAGGGTTGAAATCCTTGAAAGTTGATAAGTCACCATGGCCAGATGGATTGTTTCCAAGGCTGCTGAAGGAAGTCAGGGAGGAGATAGCAGATGCTGTGAGGATGATTTTCCAATCTTCACTAGATCCGGGGGAGGTACCATTGTTTAAAAAGGGATCAAAGGAAATGCCAAACAATTATAGGCCAGTTAGTCTTACATCGGTGGTGAGCAAATTAGTAGAATCAATCCTGAGAGATAGGATTAACTGTCATGTGGAAAGGTATGGACTAGTCAGGGATGGTCAGCATGGATTTATTAAAGGAAGGTCTTGCCTCACAAATTTGATTGAATTCTTTGAGGAAGTGACAAGAATGGTTTATGAAGATAGTGCAGTGGATGTTGTGTACATGGATTTTAGCAAGGCATTTGACAAAGTTCCACATGGCAGATTGGTCAGGAAAGTAAAAGCGCATGGGATTCAGGGTAATGTGGCAAACTGGATAAAAGGTTGGCTTTGTAACAGGAACTCCCTTACGAGAAACTCGTGGATGAGGTTTCCAAAAAAATGTAAAGGCTGCTTGGTCTTTTCGCCTGCCCGCCAACTATTAGGTTGGACAGGCAGTGTTAACTTGACATTAATTAATTCATTAATGGCCTTAATAGGCCTATTATCAGTAGGCATGCAGCCCATGATTTCCCTTGCATAAATCCATTAATGGCCTTAATAGGCCTATTACCAGTAGGCATGCAGCCCATGATTTCCCTTGCATAAATCCATGTTGACTTTGTCCAATCCTGTTGATATGTGCCTGTCGAACGAAACATCCCGAGACAATGCGATGACATCAGGACGCACGCCCAACATCATCACGCATCATGTTATGCGCCAGTGTGTCAGGCCCACCCCTGCACGCGGACTGAAAAATCCCGGCCATTAATTTCTCCAGCACTATTGTTTTAGTAGTTCTAATTTCCTCCAATCCTCCTTCTCACTAAACTTTCGGTTCACTAGTATTTCTGGGAAGTTATTTGGGTCTTCCTCCATGAAGACAGAACTAAAGTAGTTGTTAATTGCTCAGCCATTTCCTTGTTTTTTTATTATAAATGCTCTCATTTTGGGCTGTAAGGGACCTACATTTGTCTTCACTAATTTTTTTCTTTTTACACACTGATAGAATTTTTTATAGTCCACTTTTATGTTCCTTGCAAGTTTATTCTCATACTCTATTTTTCCCCTCTTAATCAATCGCTGGGTCCTCCTTTGCTGAATTCTAAACTGCTACCAATCCTCAGGCTAACTACTTTTTCTAGTAACTTTATATGACTCCTCTTTGGATCTACTACTGTCCTTATCTCATTTTGTTAGCTATGGTTGAGCCATTTATCCTGTTGTGTTTTTTGCGCCAGAAAAGAATGTATAACTGTTGTACTGCTTATATTCGTTCCATAAATATTAGCCATTGTCCATCCACCTTTTAATGAAGTTCCCCCAATCTAACTTAGCCAACTCATGCCTCATACCTTCATAGTTTCCTTTGTTAAGATTTAGGACCCTAGTTTCAGGGCGCACCACCACTTTCCATCCTAATGAAGAATGCTACCATGTTATGTTCACTGTTCCCTAAAGGACCCCGCAAAACAAGATTATTAATTAAACCCTTTTCATTGCACAATACTAAATTTAGTGTAGCCTGTTCCTGGGTCTGTTCCTCAACCATCTCGTGCACACTCCAGGAATTCAACCGCCATAGTAATATTGCTAATTTGGTTTGCCCTGTCTATATGTAGATTAAAGTCACCCATGATTACTGTAGCACCCTTGTTTCATGTATCTTTAATTTCCTGCTTAATGCCATTGGCCACCTCATCACTACTGTTTGGAGGCCTATGGACAACTCCCAGTAATGTTTTCTGCCCCTTGTTGCTTCTTAGCTCGACCCAGGCTGACTCTACACCTAGATTTTCTGAGCTAGTATCCTCTCTCACTATCACACTGATTTCATTCTTAACTAACAATGCCACGTCACCTCTTTTTCCTTTTTGCTGTCCGTCCTAAGTATCGAATACCCTTAAATATTCAGTTCCCAGCCTTGGTCACCCTGTAGCCATGTTTCCGTAATCACAAGCATATGGTACCTGTTGATACCTATTTGCGCCGTTAGTTCGTCTACGTTATTGCAAATGCTCCGTACATTCAGATACAGTGCCTTTAGACTTGCCTTTTTAACATTTTTACACATCTTGTTTTGTACCATGCCATATTTGCTGTTAGCCCTTGTTTCCTCTGCCTTCCACTTTTGGTTTCTACTTTTCTGTCTTTTATCCCTATCTTTGTTTCCTTCTCTTGTGTCTCCCCGCTCAGGTTCCCTTCCCCCTGTCAATGTAATTTGAACCCTCCCCTGCAGTACTAACAGATATCCCTGCAAGGATATTGGTCCCGGTCCTGCTGGGGTGCAACATGTCCAGCTTGTACAGATCCCATCTTCCCCAGAATCGGTCCCAGTGCCTCAGGAATCTAAATCCCTCCCTCCTAAACCTTCTCTCCAGCCTTGCATTCATCTGGCCTATTCTTATTTTCCTGATCTCCCTAGCACATGGCACTGGGAGTAATCCTGAGATTACTACCTTTAAGGTCTTGCTTTTTAATTTGTTTCTTATCTACCTATATTCTGCTTTCAGGATCTCATCCCTCTTTTTACTCATGTCGTTGGAATCGATATACAACCTTTGGCTATTCACTCTCCTCCTTCAGAATGTGCTGCAGCCGCTCTGAGACATCCTTGACCGTGGCACCAGGGAGGCAACATGCCCAGTGTCACGTCTGCAGTCGCAGAAACATTTACCTGCTCCCCTTGTGATAGAATCCCTAATCACAATTGCTCTCCCACTCTTTCCACCACACCCCCCCACCTCTGTGCAGCTGAGCCACTGGTGGTGCCACAGACATGGCTCTTGCTGCATTCCCCTGAGAAACCATTTCCCCAAGCAGTATCCAAAATGGAAAAATCAGTCGGAGAGGAAGATGGACCCAGGGGATTCCTGCACTACCTGACTACCCAGAAGGTAAAAACAGTACAAACTGGGAAATGAGAGTATAGGTCTGAACTGCTTTTACTCTGTCTGGCAATCACACATTCCCTTTCTGCCTGTGCAGTCTATACCTGCGGTATGATCACCTCACTCTACGTGCTATCTATGAGGATCTCATCCTTGTAGATGCTCCACAGTAACTCCAGGCACAGCTCCAGCTCTGAAACAAGGATTTCAAGTAGCTGCAGCTGGAGACACTTCCTGCACATATGGTTGCCCTGGACACAGGAAGTGTCTCTGACTTCCCATATCACAAAGGAGGAGCCTTCCACTCGGCCAAGCTATACTGTCATGACTTAACCTTAAATTATTCCCTTTACTTTTACTTCCTCTAGTTTAGAGAATATTAAGGGCAGAAGAAATACTTACCAAGTCCTACTTACCAAGGCTGCCACTCTTCTTACTGAGGAAAGGTAGAAAGTAAAAGGGATCCCCTCCATCCCTCTTCAGCAAACTCCCTCTCTCACCAAAGTCCAACTGAAGCCCTCTAATGCAACCCAAAGCAGCACCCCAATGCAAACAAAAGCAGCACCCCAGTGCAAACAAAAGCAGCACTCTAGATGACTTGCTTTTATGCTGTCTGAATCTAGCTTCTGAAAACCTATTTAAGCCAGTTAACTAATTTACTAGCTGCAGCTGCAAGCAATGTCTGTATAACCCCTGTTTTAAAGATGGACTAAAACTCACCTTCTCCAAACCCAAACAGCAACTTTTAGTTAGTTGCTAGATTAAAGAAAGATTGTACTTTTTAACTCTTAAAAGTATCTCACCAAACTCCAACTAAAGCACACTAATGCAGCCCAAAGCAGCACTCCAGTGAAGACCAAATCACATCAACATCAATTAAACCATCATGCACCCAAATGGAGGGTTAGCAGGGAAGATAGGCCCCTACTAGTATTTTATAGGATATGAAATTAGCGGTAAGAAACAAATTTAACCAATTGCAGAAACAGAACACATAGACCTAATGAGTTCAACTAGTGCATCCTTCCTAGTGTCGCGCAGTGAACACAAATTCTAATTTCTGATTATTTTCCAGTAACAAGTCGGTTGTTATGCGGGGAAATCATTTCCAGAGGTGCTAAACAATATTAGCATTCTTTGAAGGAATTACTTGAGCTTTGGGGTAAAATATCTTTTCAGTGTTTATCAGTTTCTGTTCATTAAAGATAGCAACTGATAGACCTGTAAGTTATGATCATGTACCAGAGAGAGTTCTGTGATTTTTGTGTTTTCTACCCTTTTATGCTGGAAAATGGGGCAGTAAACATTTCTTTTTAAAATTACTTCCATCCACTCACAATCCAGCTATTTTTTTAAAGAGGCCTTGGATTAGTGAAGCAGAACTCTCACTCGCAGTGGTATTCCCTACATACTTAACTTGGGTTCTGTCAGTTGTAGTGCCCCAATGAAATTTTCAGATACATTCCATCCAAAAGTTCCAGATGTATACTGGTCTAACCAGATGGCCTCAAAGGGATCACTGAAGGCAATTCTGAAGTGGGTCAAAATCCTGTGACATTGATTTTTTTGGGGCTCTTCTCACAAACTCTCTTGCTGTGTCAGCTGAGATCAAAGAAAGGCTTCCATGTATATAACAGGTTTCATGACTTCAGGACATCTCAAAGTGTTTTACATCCAGTGAAGTACTTTTGAAATGGAGCAACCAATTTGGGCAAAACAAGCTCCCACAAACAGCAATGCAGTAATGATCAGATAATGGGATCATCCAGTCCCATTGGCAGCGGGCATCATGGTGGGCGAGAGTGGACAATATGGCAAGGCGGCCAAAAATTGGATTTACACCATCATGAAACCTGTTTGCAATCGCCCACTCTACCTGTCAATAGTGGGATGTGTTTCCCGCCACCACACATCGGGACCTAATTTCAATAATTTAGCATTTCATTATAAGCCCTACTCATCAGAATCATCTACCCATGCTGGATCATCTGGGCAAGTCGGTGTGATTGCACACCGATGTGTTTCACCACTGTACATAAATGATGTGCGCTTGGTGAGCTGCACTTCGCTCTGGACTTTGAGGACTGTTTGCCTACCTGGCTTCGGCAGTACTCATGGTCATCAGCGCCAGGCTTCACAGGCAGCACCACACCACCTTCAGGGGAGCTCACAGGCTGATCTCTACCTACTAGACCAGTCATAAGGCAGGGGTGGCTTTTCAATGGCTGCAGGACTAATGCTTGCTTGGGGGATGGGGAGAAGTGGCCTCAGGCAAGGGAAGATGCTGCAGGGTGAGGGCTGTACTGTGGAAGGGGGTATCCCAGGGTGCGTATGCGGGCACATGTTGCTCTGTGTGAGTGGCCTTAAGATGATGAGGGCTGAGAAGGCAGTTTCTAGAGGAGATGAGGCCAGATAGAGATGTGAGGGTGTGTGTGAGAGAGTGTGAGTGGTGATGTTGCTTGAGCTGGCAGTGAGTGAGATGCCAGTGAATGTGTGATGGCCTTGTGAGTGCGTGAGTCTAGAGTGGTGAGATGGTTGCCTTACCCTGATGACACGGATGAGATCATTGATCCGTTTTCTGCACTGGATGGCCAACCTCTAGTGTGTTTTAGACATGGGGAAGGGGCAGTAAAGACTGTCTTGCGGTTTAAGCAACTTTGGGGGGTGCACGGAAAGGCTGCCCACTGGTTTAAGGTAGTGTTCATGCACGTGCAGGGTGGGGGGTAGTGGGCAAGGGAAGCTGCCACACATTAGGGAAACCTTGTATAAAGTGACCATTCCTCTGCAGCTGAGACAGTTCAGGCGCAGCCACATTGATATGACTGGAGTCAGGACTGTAGCTTCTCTGTCTGCTCAAGCATCGCAGGGGCATCAAAGTGCCACCAAGATCTCTAGAGTTTTTCACCCCTCAGCAACAGACTGCAAGCTAATGAGCATTTTATTGGACTGCAAAACAGTTGGGCAACTGGGCAACTTTAGCAATCTCCTTGCTAAAGCTGGTCATGGAGCAGTCGCTAGTGGAGGTGCTCTCAGCCCCCTGCAATGCCATGATCATAGTTTGGACCAGTCTCCCATGGTGCAAGCTAACAGTGCAGCCTTGCAGTGCCGGTTAGGAGAATGCCTGTGCCTGGACTGAGAGCACAACCTGCAGTCCAATGGGCAAAGTTGCCACCAATTGGTCAGGTGGAGTGGGGCAAAGGAAGGTGGGGTTTCGGGCAGCCATGCAGCACACTAATCTCTGGCCATCCAAGTGGTGGCCATCCAAATACTCTCCAGGAAACATTAGGAGCCTTCAGACTTAACTGAAACAGGTTCTTACTATGCCCATGCTAACCCAAACATTTCTCTCTTTCATCTGGCAGGATGATTACTTAAGGATCATGGAGCCTATTGAACTAGCTGCATGCCTCGTGGCGTACATAGAGTGAAGACGATGGGGAAGAGGGCGACTGAGGCACCTGCCTGCGCAGAGGGAGGAGCAGCACACGGTAGAAGGGGTGGCTGGGACACATGCACACGCCACCGAAGAGCTATAACGAGCCGTCGCTGGTCGGCGTCCAGCTAGGCCTAGGGCCTATAGACGCCACCATTCATTCCTACAGATGACTGAGAACCAGTGTCGCCAAAGACTGCGCATGTCTAAGGAACTGGCCAGTGACATTTTCCAGCTGCTGCAGGAATTGGCACCACATGAACATGGAGGGCATCCACTGTCAGTGGCTGGGAAAGTGACAGCAGTGCTCAGCTTCCATACCAGTGGCTGTTTTTGAGGCTTCACAGGTGGCTTCTGTGGGATAACACAAGCATATGCATCCATGAGGTCACAGATGCCATCTTCGCAATGGCACACAACTTTGTGTATTTTTCCCGGGACCAAGAGAGCCAGGATGCAAGGGAAATTAGATTTGCCCAGATCTCGGGTTTCCTTCGACTGCATTCACTCAGATCTCTGTCATAACACGTGATCAACTATGTCAGCCACAAGGAATTCCATTCACTGAATGTGGATTTGTGTGCAACCACTACAAACACATCTTACAGGTCTGCATACAGTTTCCAGGGAGTGTGCGTGACCCCTACATTCTTGGTCAGTCACAGATCCCTGATGTCTTCCAGGGTCCACAGAGGCTGCAGGGTTGGCTCCTCAGGGACAAGGGCTACCCGCTGGGGAAGTGGCTGATGACACCCATATGGCGGCCTTAGACTCCAGCAGAGTCTAAAAGATATAATGAGGCCTATGCTGCAACTCACAACTTGGTGGAGCAAACCATCGGGATCCTGAAAATGAGTTTCTGGTGCCTGCACGGGACTGGTGGAGCCCTGTAATATAGTCCAAAGAGGGTGTCATGCATCGTCATTGCCTGCTATGTCCTTTACAATCTGGCGTGGCGATGGGGAGAGGGGCTGGCTGGGGAGGAGCTGGAGGTCTCCTCTGATTAGGAGGATATTGATGGTGATGTGGGTGAGCAGGTCCTCAAAGGCAACAATGACAGCGATGGGGCCTGCGCACTGGCCAGACAAGGCAGGCACGCTCGTGAGGCCCTCATAGCTGCCAACTTTGTGAAGGGTGATGATGACATGCAGTGAGGAGACATGATAAGATCCACACATTGCATCTAGAAACATTTGACTCCAGTCTGGCTTATGGCAATGCACATACCCTCTGTAATAATGCTGCTCTCATGAAGACACAGCGGAGGTCCTAATAGCTACTCGAGGATGATGATGACATGCAGTAAGGATACTCCATAGATCTTCACATAGCCTCTGAGAATGCCTGACTCCTGTCAGGCCAAGGGCAGCTTGCGTGTGCTCTGTGATCAGGGTCATATCATGGAGACGCAGCCATGAAATTTTAGAGCATCTGATCCTTTGTCCACCTTCAGCATCTGGGCCCTTCAGGAGCACAGCATCACTGGTCACAGATGCTAAAGAGATAGGGGCCAGCCCCTCCTTAAAGGTGCAGGGTGCAAACAGAAAGAGCAATAGAACTCTGTGATGCCTGCCCATGACATTCTGGCAGCAATGACAAGCAGCATCGAATTGCAGGCATCAGTAATGTGTCCAGGGAGTGTGAGGCCAGACCATCACTTTGGACTGAAGGCTGCACAAAGCACAGGGAAGAGGCCCTAGACTGAGACACCTGCCTTCATCTTGTGCAGAAAGGTTTTATATCTGAATGACGCAAACACTGTTCATCAAAACAAGGAGCATAGGCAGGGAGACATTCTTGGGAACTTACTGACAATAGAGAACATTATGTTACAAATGATTCACACCCATGCCCAGGTGCAACTACATCTTCCTAACCTTCCTACCCCTGTTGCTACATCTTGGTTCTCCCTGGAAATCCACAGCAGAGGTGGGGGCAACCAGCTGACTGCTCCTCCCTGAAGGCAGACAGAATCCTCCATTGTGCCATGACAGGAGCGTTATCACAGAGGGTATGCACGTTGCCATAAACCAGACTGGAGTCAAACGTTTATAGATGCAATGTGTGGATCTTATCATGTCTCCTCACTGCATGCTATCATCACCCTTCACAAAGCTGGCAGCTATGAGGGCCTCACGAGCATGCCTGCCTTCTGCAATCTGAGGAGTGCAGCGGACATCCCTTCCTGATATTCCCAAGCTTGCCTTTGAAGCTCCAGCAACTGTGACATGACTGAGTCGAGTCATCTGGCTCAGGCTTAGCAAATTTCTGGCCTCCGGCAGTCCTCCGAGTGCCGGAAACCAACTACCTTGCTGGGAGTCAGAGCGGGCCTGCTGGAGACAGTCGGGAGTGGAGAAGAGCCTATAAATACAAACTGGGGATTGCAGAGCAGCCTACCTTGCTGGGAATCGGAGTGGAGCTGAGAAGCGCATTGTTTTGACTGTTTCAGCTGCTGTGAGGAAGCAGTCAGGGAAAAAGAAAAAAAGCAACTGTGATGTCACAGGAAGCTAGTAAGTTGATTGGCCGGTAAGTGCTCAGAATAGGGACAGCGCGTGAGAAACCAGTTTAGGACAGGTGAGTTAAGGTAGCTCTATAAATAAAAAGAACTAAAATTTTAAAATAATAAACCAAAATGTGAAACCTTTAAAATTAAAGTCAAACAATAAAGATAAAAAAGCAATAAAAATAAAGTAATTTAAACAAACATCTAAAACACATACCTTATAGTTAAGAATCACGTAACCTTTAGTTGTCAGTGGTAATAGCATTCAATAAACACAGTAAATTGTAGCATACATAGAAAGAAAGTAATTAAAGTAAATTAACTAAATAACATAAGTTAGAATGGCGGGACAGGTGTTACGTTGCATCTGGGAGATGTGGGGTCTTTTGGATGCCAAAGCCAACACCTCTGCAGGAAGCGTAAGCAAATTGAGGAATTCCAGATTCAGATTATTGATCTGGAAGCCAAAATGCAGACACAGCGCAACATAAGGGAGGGGGAGAAATACCTAAATGTTTTGTTCCAGAAGACAGTCACACCACTTAGAAGAGGGACATCTGTTTTGGTCAACTGGGAGGGATGTGACTGTCAGTGAGGCAGGTAATGGGACCGAGCAGACAGTAAAGAAGGAGCTTCGGGCTTTGTCATTGTCAAACAAGTTTGAGATGCTCACAACCTGTGTGGATGAAAGCAAAGTCTGCAAGGTGGATGAGCTGGCTGGCCGGCCATGGCACTGTAGTACAGGAAGCCATTCAAGCAGGAAGGGCAAAAAGGAATGTAGTGGAAGTAGGGGATAGTATAGTGAGGGGATTGACACTGTTCTCTGCAACATAGAGCGAGAGTCCAGATGGCTATGTTGCCTGCTCAGTGCCAGAGTTCGGGACTGGGCTGGAGAGGAACTTGCAGTGAGAGGGGGCGGATCCAGTTATTGTAGCCCATGTAGATACTAATGACATAGATAGAACTAGGAAAGAGTTCTGCAAAGTCAGTATGAGGAGCTAGGTAACAAATTAAGAAGCTGAGCCTCAAAAATAATAATTTCTGGATTATTACCTGAGCCACATGCAAATTGGCATAGGGCAAATAAGATTAGAGAGACGAATGCATGGCTCAAAGACTGGTGTGGGAGAAGTGGGTTCTGGTTTGTGGGGCACTGACATCAGTATTGGGGAAAGTGGGAGCTGTACCATTGGGACGGTTTACACCTGAACCATGCTGGGACAAGTATCCTCGCAAATCGCATAATTAGGGAAGTGGAGAGTGTTTTGAATTAAACAAGAGGGGTGAGGGATCAAGATTGGGTAGAGGTAGCAATTCAAGGTGTAGAGTCAAAGACAGGAGAGCAAAATAGCAATGTGAGAAATGAGGGTCAGGGAATGGCAGGAAAAGACAAAGGGAAAAAAAACCTAAGAATATATCAACAGTCAAGACTAGGTGGTAAAAGGTAACAAAAAAAGAAAACTGAAGGCTCTCTTTCTGAATGCACGGAGCATTCGTTACAAAGTAAATGAATTGATGGCCCAATTGAAGTAAATAAATATCATCTGATAGCAATTACAGAGACGTGCTTCAGGACAACAAAGATTGGGTCTTCAATATTGAAGGGTACATGACATTCAAGAAGAATAGGAAGCTAGGTGAAGGTGGAGGGGTAGCACTGTTAATCAAAGAGGGCATTGGTGCAATAGCTAGAGATGACCTTGGTTCAAGAGATCAGGATGTAAAATCGGTTTGGGTGGAAATGAGTGGTAGTAGGGGGAAAAAGTCAATAGTGGGAGTGCTTCTGATGAAAGATCATTGACCTGAAATAATGGACAGGATTTCCCAGTCTCGTTGCAAATGGTTCCTCCGTGGTGGATGCGGCAAGCCAGACAAAAGTCCATTAATTTTGGCAGCACTAGTAAATCCCGTCCAATGACTATTTTTCTCTCTCCACAGATGCTACCAAACTGCTGTGCATTATTATTGAGGCCAATATTCTAGCTGAGGCCTAACCACTGAATTATAAAGTTTAAGTAACAGAAATGTGGGTGAGGGATAATAAAGCTCACATATTTTGTGGTCATTCAAATTAAAACTGTTCATTTAGATTTTCATGCAGAACTTTGCAGGAAAGCGTTTAATTAGGAAATAGGAATCCTTTATAGAATTTAAGATAAGTAATGCATTGGTTAAAATTATCAAATAATACTGAGAGAGGTACAATGAGTTGGGATTGCAGGTAGTATATAAATTGTTGAATTGAGTCCCACATACCTCAGTGCTTGGTCCCATAAATTTTTTGATCTACTTAAATAATGTAAATACTGAAACAAGCTGTAAACAAATCAAACTTGATAGTGACACAAAAATAGGTTAAGTAGCATAGGCAGAAGAAAAAACAAAGAGGTTTAGGGGCAATGGAATTGAGCAATCACCTTAAAAATAACTTTTCACATTTAGAATATCATAGCATAGATGACATTGAATGGAATTGAACTGCCACTGGAAGCATGTAAAAAGGTAACCTGGAAATAATAGTAGATTTTCAATGTACAATGTAGCAAAGTGTTTTGGAAAAATAAAATTTAGGGTATTTAGCCAGAATAGTAAAATAGAAGTCAATACAATTTACACTAGTTACAACGTACTGATGAAATCAGACCTGAAAGGGAACGGAGAAAAGGCAAAATATCTGACCATGCACACAGATGGGTATAAATTCTTCCTTTTGTTTCTCTAAATGTCTATACTTTTGCTTAACAGAATTAAGAGGGAATAACCCAGGAGGAATTAGAGAAGTTTGAACACCATAGTTTGGAAAGAATGCAGTTTGGTTGGGGGTGGGGGGAAGGGTCGGGCAGTGGAGGAGGGCAGGGATATCACTCAAGTAAATAAAATACTGCATAGAGGGGATAAAACATTAATTCAAAATATGTAAAATAAAGTAATAAAATAGATAGCTGGAAAAAAGACACTTCTAACTTAGGGACTCAGCAAAAAAATAGTGTGGAAGCTTTGGAGCGAGAAGAATAGGCCAAATTACCTATTCTCAGTAGTCCATAACAGCTAATCAAGGGTGCAAATTCTCACTTGCTGAGGAGTTGGCTGCAACTGCTGACAAATTCTAATTTTTATGCAAATAACAGTTCATGTCAATATGATGTCATGTCACCTATTATTGGAAATGGACAGGCTTATAAAATGACAG
The DNA here is from genome assembly GCF_017639515.1 of Carcharodon carcharias. Classification (NCBI taxonomy): domain Eukaryota; kingdom Metazoa; phylum Chordata; class Chondrichthyes; order Lamniformes; family Lamnidae; genus Carcharodon; species Carcharodon carcharias. The sequence goes on along the minus strand of NC_054477.1, from coordinate 131,470,060 downwards.
CTTTAGACAACTGCTGTACTGTCAAATTTTAAAAACAAATTTAATAACAAATTCCCATGTTGGGTTCCCATGCATCCTTCCCACCTCACCATTAATATCAGGGCCAGTTATTTTTCTTGAATATAATCTGGGAAATGATGGTTCAAGAGCTCTCTTAGTTATTTCATTAGCTTTTAAACATTTGAGGATAACACCTCTTTGCTTTCTGCCACAACAGGTAATCAATAAGCCATGAGTCAAAGGAACTCTGCTTTCTCTTTTTAAATAAATCTGCTTCACTTGATATAAGTGTTCCATTCTGATTCTCAATGGCATACATCTGAGCTCAGAATTACTTAGCAATCTTGAATCAGAAGCTCCGTAGTCTTTTATCAGTATGAAAATCATTCTATACCCATGCTCAGCTTTTAAGTTCTGTGTTTCACTTCTGAAAAATCTGGTAAAAGTGCTACTGAAGTCACTATAGCATTTTCTCCTTACCTGAAAACTATACCTGACCATGGCCAATGCTTGATAATTTGGCCCAAGTTTACCAAACATTAATTGCATCATAATCTAAAGAGCTATAGAATTAAACTCAGTAATGTGCATCTACAGAAGTGGCTATCAAAAATATATCCACATTACAATAACGATGTGAATTTGTGAATGCATCTACTTATTAGAGTGCACACATTACCAAGAGATTGGACATTTTATCAGTATGTAACCATGGAAACTGGATTTTGTTGGCAATTTCCAATGTTCGTATTCTTCAGCAATAGACAAATATTAGTAATCAAGTGGTAAGGAGAATCAAAATGTATTTCATAAATTCAGTTTTCAGAGCATTGGATTATTTCAAGTGAAGCAGATTTATTTAAAAAGAGAAAGCAGAGTTCCTTTGACTCATGGCTTATTGATTACCTGTTGTGGCAGAAAGCAAAGAGGTGTTATCCTCAAATGTTTAAAAGCTAATGAAATAACTAAGAGAGCTCTTGAACCATCATTTCCCAGATTATATTCAAGAAAAATAACATTGGCCCCGATATTAATGGTGAGGTGGGAAGGATGCATGGGAACCCAACAAGGGATGTGGAGGGCCTACCGATCTGAACATCAGGGCCTTATTTAAATGATTATGTGCAGACTCCAACTCAACTACCACACGAACAGACTGCCTAGCTGGTAGGTGCAAGCATAAATTTAGTGACTGGATGCAGCAGTTGCTAGCCAATGAGAACACCCCTGTAGTCAGTGGGAGTGGAAGAGGAATCTTGGGCTGTGACCAGGAATGGGAGGAAGAAGAATGAGACCTCAATTTGGGGAGTGTGGGTGGGTCTGTGAGAGGCAGGATGTGGGGAGGTCAAAGATTTGTAAGGTGTTGGGCGCAGGACTCCTGTGTCTTCTGTCCCACAAGGATCTTCAAACCAGGTCTGGGCCTCTTAATTGCCATCACTGGTCCTGCATTTTGCAGTTGCCAGGCATCAGACAGTGTGGAGTTTCCCATGTTTTATGTTAAAAATAAGCGGCAGCACTGACAACATCATTGGGCCACACTTGCATATTAAGTCGGGTCCCGCCTGCTTTTGGCAGGATGCTCATCCAGGGCCCAAATCTGCAAATATTGCAGCAGCCAAGAATGGGGTCAGATTACTTGATTCCAATGGATTAGCCCCTCATATAGACCACCCCCAACTCCATACTGCAAGCAGTGCACAAGGAGACAGGCAAATACGAAGGAGTTAGACGGAGACTGAATAGCCAATTAGGTTCACATGGGAATTCAGTGCATGGAGGAAAGAGGTGTGGTATACATAGGAATTATTCTGAGTTAGTTAAGTGAGTAATTAAATTAAATTAACTAAATAACATAAGTAGCAATAGCAGGACATGTGTTGTGTTGCAGCTGTGGAATGTGGGTCTTTTGGATGCCAAAGCGATGCAGGACAAACACATCTGCAGAAAGTGTAAGCAGTTAGAGGGATTCCGGATCAGGGTTATTGATATGGAAGCTGAACTGCAGACAGTGCACAACATAAGGGAGGGGGAGCAATACCTGGACACTTTGTTCCAGAAGATGGTCATGCCTCTTAGAATAGGGTCATCTGTTTTGGTCAGCAGTGAGGGATAGCAGGATGTGACCATGAGTGAGACAGTTAAAGGGACTGAGCAGAAAGGAGTGGAGGACCCTCATACTTTGCATATGTCAAACAGGTTTGAGGTGTTCACAATTTGTGTGGATGAAAGCAAGGTCTGCAAGGTGGATGAGCAGACTGGCTATGGCACCATGGTACAGGAAGCCGTTCAAGCAGGGGAAGCAAACAGGAATATGGTGGTAGTGGGGGACAGTATAGTGAGGGGGATTGACACTGTTCTCTGCAGAAAAAATCAAGAGTCCAGAAGGCTGTGTTGCCTGCCCAGAAACAGGGTTAGGGACATCTGCTCAGGGCTGGAGAGGAACTTGCAGTGGGCGGGGGAGGTTCCAGTTGTCGTGGTCCATGTAGATACCAACAACATTGGCAGGACAAGGAAGGAGGCTCTGCATAGCAGTAGAAGCTAGGGACCAAATTAAGAAGCCAAATCTCAAAGGTAATAATCTCTGGATTATTATCTGAGCCACTTGCAAATTGGCATAGGGCAAATAAGATTAGAGAGATGAATACGTAGCTCAAAGACTGGTGTGGGAGAAGTGGGTTCCAGTTTGTGAGGCACTGGCAACAGTACTGCGAAAGTGGGGGCTGCACCATTGGGACGGTTTACACCTAAACCGTGCTGGGACAAGTGTCCTCGCAAATTGCATAACTAGGGAAGTAGACAGTGTTTTAAATTAAACAAGAGGGCTGAGGGATCAAGATTGGATAGATGTGGCAAATCAAGGGGTAGATTCAAGGCAGGAGACCATAATAGCAATTTGGGAAATGAGAGTCAGAGAACAGCAGGAAGGGATAGAGAGAAAAAACCCTAAGAATGCACCAACAATCAAGACAAGATGTTACAAGGATAAGAAAAAGACAAAACTAAAGGCTCTGTATCTGAATGCGTGTAGCATTCACAACAAATTAAATGAGTTGTAGTGCACATTGAAATAAATAAATATGATCTGATGGCCATTACAGAGACATGGCTGCAGGAGAAGGATTGGGTCCTGAATATTGAGGGGTACATGCCATTAAAGAAAAATAGGGAGCTTGGTAAAGGTGGAGAGGTAGCACTGTTAATCAAGGATGGCATTTGTGCAATCGTTAGCGATGACCTTGGTTCAGGAGATCAGGATGTAAAATCGATTTGGGTGGAGATGAGGAATAAAAGGGGAAAGAAGTCATTAATGCGAGGCCCCTTAAAAGTAATGACAATTTAGGACAAAGAGTACAAGAAGAAATATTGGATTCTTGTGATAAAGAGCTGGCAGTAATCATAGATGACTTAATTTACATATAAGCTGAAAAAGTCAGATTGCTAGTAGCCTGGATGAGGAATTCATAGAATGCTTTTGAGATAGTCTCTTAGAGCAGCATGTTTTGGAACCAGCCAGAAAGCAGCTAATATCCGACTTGGTATTGTGTAATGTGACAGGATTAATTAATGACCTCGGAGTGAAGGCACGCCAAGGTAGCAGCAATCACAAATGATTGAATTTTACATCCAGTTTGAAAGGGAGAAGAGTGAGTCTCGGACTAATATTTTAAACTTAAATAATGGCAAATTTGTGGGCATGAAAGCTGACCTAGTTGAAATGAACTAGGATACTAGGCTAGGGGATGGATCAACAGAGAAGCAGTGGCAGATAGTTAAAGGGATATTTCAAAATACTCAAAATAATTATATTCCTACTATAAAGAAAAATTCTAAGAGGAGGACCCACATTTGTAGTTAAGGAAAACATCAAACTTAAGGAAAAAGCATAAACTGCACAAAGATGGTCAGACCAGATGGCAGGTAGGTAGTAGGTCTGAATATAGAGAATGACAAAAAGATTAATCAGGAGAAAGAAATTAGAGTATGAGAAGAAGCTAGCTAGAAATGAAAAAACAGATAGCAAGAGTTTCTACAGGTATTTAAAAAGGAAAAGTAAATTGAGTAGTGGTCCTGTCAAGAGTGAGAATGGGGAGTTAACAGCAGATAATAAGGAAATGGCAGATGAAATGAATAAATATTTTGCTTCTATCTTCACTATAGAGGATACAAAAACATTCTAGCAATAGCTGTAAATCAGAAGGTGGAAGGAAGAGGGGAACTTGGTACAATCACTAGATAAGCAGTACTGAACAAACTGATGAAGCTCCTCTTTGAAGGAATAACATATGCTGTGAATAAAGGAGAGCCTGCAGACATGCTGCACTTGGATTTCCAGAAGGCATTTAATAAGGTGCCATCTCAAAGGTTACTGCTAAAAATAAAAGCCATGGTGGAGGGGTAATGTATTAGCATGGATAGAAGATTGATTGTTTGGCAGAAAGCAGAGAGTACGCATAAATGGGTCTGTTTCTGATTGACAGGATATGACAAGTGGAGTCCTGCAAGGGTCTGTGCTGGGGCCTCAACTTTTTACAACTTATAACAATAACTTAGATGAGGGGAGTGAAGACATGGTAGCTAAATTTGCAGGTGACACAAAGGTAGGTAGGAAAGTATGTTGTGAAGATGACATAAGGAGGTTGCAGACAGATAGATAGGTTGAGTGAGTGGGCAAAAATATGTCAGATAGAGTATAACGTGGGAAAATGTGAAGTTGTTCACTTTGACGGAAGAATAAAAAAAGCAGAGTATTACTTAAATGGAGAATGGCTGCAGAATTTCGAGCTGCAGAGGGATCTAGGTGTTCTAGTGCATGAGTCACAAAAAGTTAGTATGCAGGTACAGCAAGTAATTAAGAAGGCTAATAGAGTGTTACCCTTTATTAATAGAGGAATTGAACATAAAAGTAAGGATGTTATCCTTCAGTTATACAGGGCATTGGTGAGACCACATCTCGAAAATTGCGTGCAGTTTTGATCTCCCTATTTATGGAAGGATGTAAATGCATTGGTGGTAGTTCAGAGGAGGTTGACTAGATTGATACCTGGAATGAGTGGGTTATATTATAAGGTAGGATTAGACAGACTGAGCTCATTTCCACTGGAGTTTAGAAGAGTGAGGAGTGACTTGATTGAAGTATATAACCTCCTGAATGGTATTGACAAGGTGGACATGGAAAGGATGTCCTCTCTTGTGGATAAGTCCAGAACTAGGGGGCATGTTTTAAAATTAGAGGACTTTTCTTTTAAAATGGTCAATAAAATGGTGCAAAAGATGGCTGCTGAGTGTCATCTGATTTGGTCTGTGGATTCAAAAACTGCTACACTGTCTGGAAAGGACAAAAGGACACATCCCAGACTGAAAAATATCAATATCCATATCCTGAGACCATCCAAACTGCATTCCTGACTTGAATGGGTCTTTCTGAAAGCAAAACGGTGATTGTCTCAACCCCCAGGGTGAATGTCTGCAAACAATAGCTCAGGTTATGGATAATCAACTGAAGCCCAACACCATATTTGGAAGACGGGGCTGTGAAAAACCACATGAGAGGCCACGTTAATCTCCTATGTTTTAATCTTTAACTGCTGTCTGCGAGAGACATAATAGCAGCAGGAGAAAGGGAAGCAATATCCATGCCTTAAGACCTGGAGATTGCAACTTTGTATGGTTTTAGAGGCTTGTCCCTTTTCAAGTCCACCAATACGGAAAACTGAGCTTCTGATATGGAGACTACAGATAACTAACCATGATTGGCAGAAAGCCCTTCTCTTTGAGAGAGTACTGCAATGGCTCTGATATAAGCCTTTGGCTATTGAATTCATCTATACTACACTTCAGGAGTGAAAATGTCTTCTTCCTCGGGCCAGTAATGTGTGATATCCAAGACCAGCCAATCATGTGAATTACAAACTATTCCTTTGCTTATGACTTGTAAAAATGCATTAATCTCTTCAACCGCATTTTCTTGAGGAGCTTGTGAATGGGTGAGCGAGAGACATAGGGCAGAATTTTGTGGTTAGCGTGCGGGGGCGGGCCCGACATGCTGATGTCATTATGCATTATTTCAATATTTCGTTTGGTGGGTGCGCACCCGCTGAACTGTCAATGGCCTATTAAGGTCATTAAAAAGCAATTAAAGTTGTTAGCAAAAATGTCTGTCCAATCTTAAGGGACTTGTTCAAATAATTTTTTACTTCCTTTATTATCAGAATCACAGAGCAGAAGAGGCCCTTCAGCCCATCAAGTCCGCATCGACACGTGAGAATCCCATTTACCAACACTTGGCCCATAACCTTGAATGTTTTGATGTGCCAAGTGCTCATCCAGGTACTTTTTAAAGGATGTGAGGCAACCCGCCTTCACCACCCTCCCAGGCATTGCATTCCAGGCTGTCACCACCCCCTGGGTAAAAAAGTTTTTCCTCACATCCCCCCTAAACCTCCTGCCCCTCACCTTGAACTTATGCCTCCTTGTGACTGACCCTTCAACTAAGGGGAACAGCTGCTCCCTATCCACCCTGTCCATGCCCCTCATAATCCTGTACACCTTAATCATGTTGCCCCTCAGTCTTCTCTGCTCCAACAAAAACAACCCAAGTCTATCCAACCTCTCTTCATAACTTAAATGTTTCATCCCAGGCAACATCCTGATGAATCTCCCCTGCACCCCCTCCAGTGCAATCACATCCTTCCTATAATGTGGCGACCAGAACTGCACACAGTACTCCAGCTGTGGCCTCACCAAGGTTCTATACAACTCCAACATGACCTCCCTACATTTGTAATCTGTGCCTTGATTGATAAAGGTAATTGTCCCATATGCCTTTTTCACCACCCCACTAATATGCCCCTCTGCCTTCAGAGATCGATGGACACATGGTCCCTTTGTTCCTCAGAACTTTCTAGTGCCACATTGAATACTCCATTATCAGATTAATCCTTCCAGAGTGTATCACCTCACACTTTTCAGGATTAAATTCCAAGTGCCACTTATCTGCCCATTTGACCATCCCATTTATATCTTCCTGTAGCCCAAGATACTCAACCTCACTGTTAAACACCTGGCCAAACTTTGTGTCATCCGCAGACTTACTAATCCCACCCCCCACAGTCATCTGTTGTTTATATAAATGACAAATAGTAGGGGACCCAGCACAGATCCTTGTGGTACGCCACTGGACACTGGCTTCCAGTCACTAAAGCATCCTTCTGAAATCACCCTCTGCCTCCTACAACTAAGCCAATTTTGAATCCACCTTATCAAATTACCCTGTATCCCATGTGCCTTTGCCTTCTTTATAAGTCTCCCGTGTGGGACCTTGTCAAAGGCTTTGCTGAAATCCATACAAACTACATCAACTGCACTACCCTCATCTACACACCTGGTCACCTCCTCAAAAAATTCAATCAAATTTTTTAGGCATGACCTCCCCCTGACAAAGCCATGCTGACTATCCCTGATCAAACCTTGCCTCTCCAAGTGGAGATAAATACTCTCCTTCTGAACTTTCTCCAATAGATTCCCTACCAATGATGTGAGACTTACTGGCCTGTAGTTCCCTGGCTTATCTCAACAACACTTCTTAAATAGTGGAACCACATTAGCTGTTCTCCAGTCCTCTGGCACCTACCCCGTGGCAAGAGAGGAATTAAAAATTTGGGTCAGAGCCCCTGCGATCTCCTCCCTTGCTTCCCTCAGCAGTCTGGGACACAAATCATCTGGACCTGGAGCCTGCCAGCACCTCCAATACCTTGTCACTCCCTATATCAATTTGCTTAAGAACCTCGCAGTCTCTCTCCCCAAGTTCGATACGTTCATCCTCATTCTCTTGAGTGAAGACGGACGTGAAGTATTCATTCAACACTCCAGTGATATCCTCTGGATCCACCCATAGATTGCCCCCTGTGTCCCTTATGGGCCCTACTCTTTCCCTGGTTATCCTATAAGTATATCAATGGGAAGAGAATATCTTGGGATTTTCCTTACTTTTACCAGCCAGAGTTTTCTCTTATCCCCTCTTTGCTCTCCTAATTGCTTTCTTAAGCTCCACCCTGCACTGTCTGGACTCCACTAATGCCTCTACTGATTTGCTTCCCTTGTACCTGCTAAAAGCTTCTCTTTTCCTTCTCATCGTAACCTGAATATCTCTGGTCATCCATGGTTCTCTGGGCTTGTTACTCCTTCCCATCACTCTAGAGGGAACATGTTGAGCCTGTACCCTCCCCATTTCCTTTTTGAACACCCCCACCCCCCACTGTTCCTCTATAGACTTCCCCACAAGTAACTGTTCCCAGTCTACCTTGGCCAGATCCTGCCTTATTTTACTAAAATCCACTCTTCCCCTAATCCAAAACTTTTTTTTGCAACTTGTCGACTTCTTTGTCCATAACAAACTTAAACTGTACCATGTTGTGGTTGCTATCATAAAAATGCTCCCCCATCACCACCTCAGCAACCCATCCAGTTTCATTCCATAGAATTAGGTCCAGCAATGCACCGTCCCTTGTTGGACCCTCTACAAATTGACGTAAAAGGTTCTCCTGTACACATTTCAAGAAATCCACTCCATCCAAACCCTTAACACGATGTCTATCCCAATTAATGTTGGGAAAGTTTAAATCACCTAATATAATTACCTAATTGTTATTGTTTTTACATACCTTCGCAAATTGTGCACATATTTGCTCCTCAATTTCCCACTGACTATCTATCTGGGGGTCTATAATAAACACCTAATAATGTGGTTGCCCCTTTTTTATTCCTAAGCTCTACCCACAAAGCTTCATTCGATGCCCCCTTCAAGATATCATCTCTTCTTACTGCAGTAACTGACTCCTTAACTAATAATGCAACGCCTCCTCATCTTTTATCCCCTCCTCTGTCTCGCCTGAAGATTCTATATCCTGGAATGTTGAGCTGCCAATCCTGCCCTTCCCTCAACCACATCTCAGTGATGGCTACTATATCACAATTCCACATGTCAATCCTCACCCTTAACTCATCCGTTTTACCTGTAATACTCCTGGCATTAAAGTAGAGGCCAACCAGCCTTGCCTTACTCCCTTGAAGCTTATTGCAGCTGTACTCCTTCTGACTTGATTGCTTTACTGTATTATATGTCCCTGTTCTGCTTTTACTGTCCCCTCCCCCTGCCGAATTAATTTAAACTCCTCCCAACAGCACTAGCAAACCTGCCTGCAAGGATGTTAGTCCCATTGTGGTTCAGATGTAGACCGTCCGGCTTGTACAGGGGCATGTTCACTGTCTCATTTATTTATTTTTTGTGCAGAAACAAAATTGCAAGAATTACACAGGTGACAATTTCAATGGAGACATTCACTTGTTGAAATATTTACTTGATCTTAATTGTCACATGGAGGGGGATGTTCCCCTTATCGGGCGGGCCCGGGAGCAGCCACACAACTGCCTACAATCAGGCTCCGACCGCAATTTCACAATCAGCCAGCGTGAATTGCACGCTGAAATGCATGAAAAGTAAAGATTTTTTTTTTAATTGCCGTCACATGAGCAGGGGCATGTTAGAAATATTAAAATTTCTATTTTCGTTTTAATTAACATCAGGAACCTCATCCCGCCCGTGGATGAGGTTTCCTTAAAACTCCAAAGGCTGCTTGGTCTTTTTGCCAATAACCAACCGCAAGGCTGGACAGGAAGGGAAAAATTCAGTTCAATTAACTTGTTAATGGGCTTAACAGCCCTCTTAATTGTCAGCAGGTGAGCTGCCAACTCCTGCGTGCACCCGCATTGGTGTAATGGTAATGTCACTGTGCCAGTACTCTGTATACTAGGCCAATGGTCTGGGGACAAGAGTTCAAATCCCACTACAGCAGCTGATGGAATCTGAATTCAATTAATAAAATCTGGAATTGAAAACTAATCTCAGTAATTGTGACCATGAATCAATTGTTTAAAATCACATCTGGCTCACTAATGTGCTTTAGGGAATGAAATTTGCCATCTTGACCCATTTGGCTGACATGTGACTCCAGTTCCACATCAATGTGGTTGACTCTAAAAAGGCTTAGCAAGCCATTTTACTTTTACAGTTCAAGAGCAATTAGGGATGGGCAACAAAGACTGACCTTGCCAGCTCTGCTCACATCCCATGAAAGAATAAAGAAAAAAAAACTTCCACAGCTAGCCCCCCGACAATGCAGCAATTTCCTCTTGCGTAATGTGATAGTCCCACCCCACTCTAATTCTAATTTGTTGCCAATTTTTGCAATGACACTTGTTGATTGGCTGTCACACATGTCAATCAGCAGGAGCAATCGTGATGGAGCAAGGTAAGTAGCATAAAAGCAAAATACTGCGGATGCTGGAAAAACAAAAATACCTGGAAAAACTCAGCAGGTCTGACAGCATCTGCAGAGAGGGATACAGTTGACGTTTGAGTCCGTATGACCCTTCATCAGAACTAAACAACATAGAAATGAGGTGAAATATAGGCTGGTAGAAGGGGGTGGGACAGGTAGAGCTGGATAGGGGGCCAGTGATAGGTGGAGGCCAAGAAGATACTGCCAAAGATGTCATAGACAAAAGGGCAAAGGGATGTTGACAGTGGTGATATTATCTAAGGAATGTGCTAATGGTGACATTAAGGGTAGCAAGCAGGAAAAGCTAGTGGCAGATGGCCCAAGTTGGCGTGGGGTGGGGGGAAGGGATCGAAATGGGCTAAAAGGTGGAGATGAAACAATAGATCAAAATAAATTTAAAAATAGGCGGGAAAATAAAACTATATTTGTAAAAAAAATTATAAATTATTGGAAAAAGGGGGATTGGAAAGGGGGTGGGGATGGAGGAGAGAGTTCATGATCTGAAATTGTTGAACTCAATATTAAGTCCAGAAGACTGTAAATGCCTAGTCGGAAGATGAGGTGCTGTTCCTTCAATTTGCATTGAGCTTCACTGGAACATTGCAGCAGGCCAAGGATGGTGGTGTGTTGAAATGGCAAGCAACAGGGAGGTCTGCGTCATGCTTGCGGACAGACCGAAGGTGTTCTGCAAATCGGTCACCCAGTCTGCGTTTAGTCTCTCCAATGTAGAGGAGACCACATTGGGAGCAACGAATGCAGTAGACTAAATGGAGGGAAGTGAGGAGGGGGGGAGTAAAAGGGCAGGTGTTGCACCTTCTGTGGTTGCATGGGAAGGTGCAGTGGGAGGGGGTTGAGGTGTAGGGGGTGATGGAGGAGTGGACCAGGGTGTCCCGGAGGGAATGATCTCTGCGGAAAGCCGCCGGGGGAGTGAAGGGAAAATGTGTTTGGTGGTGGCATCATACTGGAGTTGACGGAAATGGCGGAGGATGATCCTTTGAACGCGGAGGCTGGTGGGGTGATAAGTGAGATCAAGGAGGACCCTATCATGGTTCTGGGAGGGAGAGGAAGATGTGGAGGCGGATGCGCAGAAGATGGGCCGGACACAGCTGAGGGCCCTGTCAACCACCATGGGTGAAAACCTCGGTTAAGGAAGAAGGAAGACATGTCAGAGGAACTGTTTGGAAAGTACCTTCATCAGAACAGATGCGACGGAGGTGAAGGAACTGAGAGAATGGGATGGAGTCCTTACAGGACGTGGGGTGTGAGGAGCTGGAGTCGAGGTAGATGTGGGAGTCGGTAGACTTGTAATGAATATTGGTGGACAGTCTACCACCAGAAATTGAGTCTGAGAGGTCAAGGAAGGGAAGTGTTTTAGTGATGGGCCAGGTGAAAATGATGGAGGAGTGGAAATTGAAAGCAAAATTAATAAATTTTTCCAGATCCAGACGAGAGCATGAAGTGGCACCAAAGCAGCCACTGATGTACCGGAGAAAGAGTTATGGGAGGGGGCCAGAGTAGGACTGGAATAAGGAATGTTCCACATACCTCATAAAGAGACAGGCATAATTGGGGCCCATGCAGGTACCATAGCCACATCTTTTATTTGGAGGAAGTGAGACGAGTTTAAGGAGAAATTGTTCAGTGAGAGAACAAGTTCAGCCAGACGGAGGAGAGTAGTAGTGGATGGGGATTGTTCAGGCCTCTGTTTGAGGAAGAAGGGGAGAGCCCTCAGACCATCCCGGTGGGGGATGGAGATGTAGAGGGATTGGACGTCCATGGTGAAGAGGAGGTAGTTGAGGCCAGGGAACTAGAAATTGTTGATATGATGTAGGCAGTGAGAGGAATAGCAGATGTTTGTGGGAAGAGACTGGCCAAGGGGTGAGAGAATGGAGTCAAGATAGCAAGAAATGAGTTCCGTGGGGCAGGAACAGGCTGACACGATCGATCTGCTGGGACAGTCCTGTTTGTGGAATTTGGGTAGGAGGTAGAAGCGAGCCATCCTAGGTTGGAAGACAATGAGGTTAGAAGCTGTGGAGGGAAGATCTCCAGAGGAGATGAGGTCAGTGACAGTCCTGGAAACAATGTTCAGTAGTGGGGTCATGGTCCAGGGGGAGGTAGGAGGAAGTGTCTGTGAGTTGACACACAGCCTCTGCGAGGTAGAGGTCAGTGCACCAGACAACAACAGCACCGCCCTTGTCAGCGGGTTTGATGACAAAGTCAGGGTTCAACCTGAGAGAACGGAGTGTGGCAAGTTCAGAAAGAGTCAGGTTAGAGTGGGTGAGAGGAGCAGAGAAATTGAGACGACTGATGTCACGCCGACAGTTCTCAATGAAAAGATCAAGAGCAGGTAAAAATCCAGAGGGAGGGGTCCAGGTGGAGGGAGAATATTGGAGACGAGTAAAAGGATCCATTGAACGGGGAGAGGACTCCTGCCCAAAGAAGTGAGCACGGAGATGAAGGCAGCGGAAGAGTTCCACAGAACCATGTCAGATTTGCACTAAGTACATAGTGGGCGTGAAAAATGTTGCTTTACCCCCCCCCCCCGCCCCCCAGCCCCAGCCGCAATGGCAAGTTTTTGGAATTGTATCATCCCATTCCAGGCACATCCCACCTCATTAATATGCATTCCCTGAAAACACGCCAGATCACTAGCGGGGTGGCCTCTGAATCGCCCACCCTGGTGTTACCTTAGGCCTTCAGTAATCTGGACACCATATTTAAAGGGCACCCCTGCACATAGCTAGCACTCATTAAGGGATCGGAAGCTACTGCAAAGTCATGGCTGCCAAAGGGAGGAAATGTGCTTCCGCCAAATTTAAGAATGCCTCCCTTGGATGCCTACTGGATGCAGTGGACGCCCGCCATGAAGTGCTCTACCCATGGTCTGGGCGAAGACTAGCAAGCAAGGTCACCAGCGCAGCATGGGAGGTGGTGACAGCTGTGGTCAGCGCCAACACCCTGCAAAAGAGGTCAGCCGCTCAGTGCTGAAAGAGAATGAATGATCTCCTCTGTTCTACCAGGGTAAGTCAATCTTCTCATCATTCTCAACTCTCACACTCACAAACCTATCACACATCCACAGCGATTCCAATCACTGCCAGGTCAAGAGACACAACCATTCATTCTCTCATACAGACTTTCATCTACTCTGTCCTCGTCTCGTCCATGGCAGCACTGAGCACCCACACATGCCAGGCATCCTTCTCATCTAGCCTAGCAGGATCCTGCTTACACTCTCTCCATCTGTTTTCAGGCAGAACAAGTTGGCACACAACAAAAGGGAGAGGTCACAGTCTGGTGGAGGAACGCATAACATCAAAGTCCTCACAGCCTTTGAGAATAGAGTCATCCAGCTGGCCCATGTTGATCTGGACCATTCCTGTGCTGATGGTGAGGTCAGCAGTGCTCAACCAAGTGAGGATCCAGCAGTGCAACATCCATCAGCCAGCCATGCTGTGAGTGAGCTCCCTCCCCTATTCTTCAGTCCCCTGCCATGGACTAATTATCTCTCACTGTTTTCGCAGGCACATCTGGGAAACAGCCAAGCGGGTCCACAAGGCAGGTCATTGACTCAAGTCCCGAAGACACCTTGGAAGGGGAATCTGATGACACCCTGACGACCCGTCACAGCGCTCACCCACACCCTCCACCAGCAAAGAGATACATACCTCAGTGGGACCTAATTCTAGAGTGGCCTCGGGGTCACAATCTGGTGAGCACATCACACTCTCTGATCCACAGCAGGCAGAAGCAGGGACTTCCCAGGTTTCTGACACTCGGAGGACTACTGGAGGCCAGAACTCTGCTGAGTGCGAGTCAGATGATTAGCCTCTGGACTCGGTCATACCTCAGTTGCTGAAGCTGCAAAGGCAAGCTCAGGAACATCAGGAAAGGATGTCCACTGCACTTCTCAGATTGCAAGGCACAATGGAGGAGTCTGTCCATCTTCTAGCTGAGGTGATAGCACCGGCATGCCAATACACCAAGATCAACGATAGCTGCCATGGAGACTTAGCTCCAGGACATTGGTCCTGCACTGCTGTGCGGGCTGAACTTCATCAGTGATGCCATAGTTTGCCTCCAACAATGCCAATACGTGAGGGGTGGGGGTAGCCCAATCGCACTCCAGCTTCTTATTCTCCTCAAGGAGTCAGCCAGGGGCCCTCAGGAATCCATAGGGAAAAGGATCAGCAAGTACATATCCCAGAACCATCCACCTAGGTGAGACAGGGAGTGTTCCAGCCCATCTGAATCCCCTCTTCCTGTGACCCCAGCAGCTGCAGCTTCACAGGCCAAGGAGGGTGCCACTGCCACACAATAGGAGCCAGAAGCAGGCCGGGGCTCTCCAGATCTTGGCCCTGCCAGAAGACGCCCGCTAAGGTCATCAGCAATCAGCAGGCTGCCTCCACCTCCGCTGTCGATGTCTGGGGAGCACCATGACATATTTGCAACATTAGGACGGTTAAGAGGATGTAGCTCTTTTAAAGCCAACCAACTAAACCAAATTAACAAAATGAGGGATAAAATAAACACAGCCCCTAAGTTAGGTTAGCTGTAAAACCAAAGACAAAGTTTAAAGAAAACTTACAAACATCAAATCAAAATGTGATTAAGGGGGTCGATGAAGCACCCCAACCCCTTCGGTGCCCACCAGGAACAGAAGGCCTCGAGGGTGCCGGCAGACAACGCATGCTCCCTCTCCAGGGACACCCAGCCGTGAATGTAGCCGCGAAAGGTGCGCAAACAGTCGGGTGGGACAACCCCCTCGATCGCCCACTGCCTGGACCTGTTAATGGCTAACTTGGCCAAGCCCAGGAGCAGGTTCATGAGGAGGTCTTCCTCCTTCCCGGCCCCCCTCCGGTGCCCGTAGATCAGGAGTGTGGGACTGAAGTGCAAACAAAACAGTAGTAAAAGGTTTTTTAAATAACTGAAAAGGGAGGGCAGCCTACAACAATTAACATAGACATGGTCCACAGACTCCACAAGACCGCAATAAGGGCAGGTGTCTTGGCAGTCTGTGAACTGACACATCTTACGATTGTAGGGGACTGCTGCATGCAACACCCTCCATCCCAGGTCCCTTATGGAAAGCGGGAGGACACCTCCGTAGAGGATCTCCCAATAGGGACCTCCGCTGCCAGATGGCAACAAGGCACACCAGGGCATGTCCGGGCAGCGGGCGAGGGCCAGGAAGTGCAGGGTGTGTAGCAGCAGTCCATACAGCAAACTCCTCCGCGCCGTGCTAAAAGGACACGGAGGGCATTTCCCCAAAGCAGCTCCTATTGCGGGGCACCGGCACCCAAGGGAGGGTTCAGGGCTTGGGGCCAACGTGGAATTCTGTCAGAACAGGGGAACACTCAAATGGAAGACCGCCTGCACCTGAGCCACCTCAAGACCCAGTATAACGTCAGGGCCGAACACGACCATCCGAAGGTCTTGAATGGCATCAGCCGTGAGCTGGACGCACAACACACCAACTCCTGCGAAAGCATCCAGCCCACTCCTCCGGCACCCAGCACATCCCCGACCCTGGTAACCCCAGCAGCCACAGCACTCCTCTCCGCCAGCCACTGAAAAGGACGGAGGGGCGGATTCCTGAGCAGCGGCTCTCTGATAGCCGATACTCCTGACGGCAGAGAGCTGCATTGCGAAGCGACCATGTTCCAGACTTTGATCAGGTCCTGGTAAAAGACGGGCAACGCCTGCAAGGAGCCACGAAGGCCCCTCAGCTCTATAAACGGGAGCTGCACTTCATAATTCAGGCCGTGCACCTGGCAGAAGAAATACGTCGCCAGGGCATACCATCTCGGAGGAGGCTCAACGTAAATGTATCGCTGCAGGGCCTGAAGGCGGAAAGTCGCCACCTGGGTGCAAAGGCACACCAGTGCCGGACAGCCCTCCCTAAGCGGGAGACTCAGAACCTCAGCAGCGACCCACTGCAATCTTTTGTCCCAAATGAAATCGACGAGCATTTTCGTGACAAAGTCCAGGGAAGGGGTCAAAGTGACCAGCCGGTACCACAGCATGGCGGCAATCAGCTGGTTTATGACCAGAACATGACCCCGGTAAGACAGCACTTGGAGCAGTCCTGTCCAGCGCCGCAGGCAAGTGGTGACTTTTGTCTCCAGTTCCTGCCAAATTTGCCAGCCAGGATTCCTCAGCAGGGCAGAGATGGACCCCCAGGTAGAGGAGGCTGGTCCTGCTCCAGGTGAAAGGCCTGAGCTCCTCGAGTAGGGGATCCATCTGCCATGGACCAACCAGGAGTCCAGAACATTTACCCCAGTTGATCCTGGCAGAGTAGACCTCCTGGCACTCGCGCATCCTCTGCAGGTCAGCCGGGTCACTAAACAAAAGGAGCACGTCATCAGCGTAAGCTGAAAGGATCACTCCAAAGCCCGGCCCATGCAGAACCAATCCCGACCTCCTCCGCAAGAGGCGCAGGAAAGGCTCCACGCAAATAGAATACAGTTGGCCAGACAGGGGGCAGCCCTGACATACCCCTCTGCCAAAGCGAAGGGGCGCCGTCAGGGACCCGTTAACCTTTACTATTCACTCTGCGGCAGTGTACAGAAGTTGGATCCAGGCGAGAAAATGCGTCCCGAACCCAAATGCTCGCAGAGTTCCGAATAAATATTTGTGATCCACCCTGTCGAATGCCTTCTCCTGATCAGCCCTCTGGGAATAATGAATAATGTCCCAGACCAGAGGGATGTTGTTGAAAATTGTGCAGTCCAGGACGGTGTAGGACTGGACAGGGTGGATCATGTGGTCCAGCACAGTGCCAAGGTGAGAAGCCATTGCCCTGGCAAAAATTTTATAATCCGTGCTGAGGAGGGAGACTGGGCACCAGTTTTTAAGAAGGCGGAGATCCCCTTTCTTAGGCAGCAGGGTAATCACGGCCCTGCGCCACGAAAGGGGCATCTCACCAGTTGTAATACTCCCCCCCAGGACCCCCGCGAAGTCGCTCCCCAGGACGTCCCAGAATGCCCTGAAGAACTCCACGGTCAGCCTGTCCAGCCCTGGGGATTTGCCCTTGAGAGACTGTTGAGGGCGCCGGTCAGCTCCCCCAGACTTATAGGGTGGTCAGGCTTTCCGGCATCCTCCGGGCTGACCTGCGGCAGGTGCTCCCACAAAATCTGCAACATCCTCACTGGACGGATCCGGAGAGAACAGGGCAGTATAGTAGGTTCTGGCAATGGCCCTGGTGCCCTCCGGATCCAAGACGAGGGATCCGTCGTTGGCCAGCAGCGTAAGGAGCTGCTGACGGACCCTGTGCCTTTTTTTCCAGCGAGTAGAAGAAGGGGGAGCCGCAGTCCAGGTCCATGAGGAACCAAATCTGCGATCTCACGAACGCATCCCAAGACCCGACGAGGTCCCGCAGCGCGCCCTTCTTCTCATCATACACCAGCCGTAGGGCCGGGTCCACATCGGGCTGACAGAGATGTTGCCTCCAGGTCAAGCACCTCCTTCTCCTTCTCCAACTCCTCGACCCTGGATTTCTGCCTCTTTGTCGACCCCCTCATGTTCTCCTGACCAAAAACATGGACGTGAGTCTTGCCCACGTCCCACCATAGCCTCAAGGAGGGGAAGCCTCCCCGCTTCCTTCTCCAGCCGGCCCAGAAACGACGAAACGAGTCCAGGAACTGCTCGTCCTCCAGCAGCAGGCTGTTAAAGTGCCAGTACGCGGACCCCGTCTGAGCACAGAATGATGCGAGCTCCGCCCACACCAGGTGGTGGTCCGTGCACGGCACCCACTGCACAGAGGCCGACGGAACGCAGGATACGTACACCCTCGAAACGTAAAGGCAATCGAGTCTGGAGTCTTCGACTCCAGGTGAAACACAAAGGTGAAAACGTTGGAGTCAGGATGGAGATTGAAGGACTCGACCAGGTTCCGCAACTTACTCACACCTCACGTGCAGTGCTGGGTACCATGATGGTCCCAGGCCCTGAGGGTGCAGTTAAAATCCCCCCCCGAGGACGATGCACTCACCCACGTCGATGGAGCCAAAATGAGTGGACACTTCCTCAAAGAAGCTCGCTTGCTGCTGCAAGCCCAGGGAAGCGTACATATTCACAAAGTGAAGCGCCACACCCCCCCGGCGCACAGTAAGGTGCAGCAACTGGCCTGGCACTGGCTCCTTGACCCCCAAGATCTCTGGCTGAAAATGTGGGGCCAACAAGATAGCCAACCCACCAGAATTAGAGGCTAGGTGACTCACGTAGATTCCCCCCTCACCACTCCAGCAGCCACGTGGCTTTGTCTCCCAGAACGGTATGGGTTTCCTGCAGGAAGCACACCTCATACTCCTCATACTTCCTGTCCCTGAGGACTGGGAAGTTCTGGAACCTGCGCTGTGTGTCCTTCCTGCCGCAGATGTTGAGGCTGGCTATGGTAGTCTTCATTGTCAGAAGTATGTGCAACCTTCACCTGAATAAAAGGCGAGGACTTTTAAGCCTTCCTCTCCTTCAGGAGCCCAGCGAGAAACGTATGGACCCTCCGCTGGGCGTTCCTGTCCAACTCAGGGGCCTTGAGGGCCTCGCGAATGGACCAGAACACCAGCGGAAAAGAATACCACTGGTCCATGGCCAAGTGAACTCTGTCTCGGTGACCGCGATTGCTCGCTAAAAAATCCTGGAGTTGCCATACAGGGGTGAGGGGAGAGTCAGTGGTGGGGGCACCAGGGGATCCACCACCTCACACGACAATGACTCTAAGTCGTCCCCAGTGCTCACCACTGAAACTCCATCCTCCTCCAGGTCCTCACCTCCAGTTTCCAACCCCTCCCCCGTATTGAGTATGGGGCTGGTCCAGAGCTGCCAGTCGGCTCCACCTCCACCTCGATCCCATCCCCAGGATGAAAGCCAGAGGGGTCCTCTGGTCTCCGCTATTGGTTTCGGGTCAAAGGGCGGCGGCATTTTGGATACCCGCTCCCCCCAGGCACCAGGTCGTCCGGTGAGCTCAGGAGAAGCTGCTGACCTAAAACAAGGATGCGCAGTGCTAAAGGTTGGGAGGGAGCAGGGAGGCCTACTTCACCACCGTCACCAATGACCTGATTTTCAAAATTAAAACGAGGTGCTGTAGTCCCCCAATGGGTCAGATGATATCTTGGGTCTGTGTGGGGCACCTCCTTGAGGGGCCCTGCTCAGGGGACTGCAGCAAGCTTTCGGGGGGAATTATATGGAGATAGGGGTTACAGGGTTTTGGGGTTCCCCCAGAGGGCAGAGCGAGGACTTTAAAGGCAGAGACGTCACCACCTCTTCACTGGGGGAGGGGACACACCCAACCTCTTCAGCTAGGATGTCCCCCTCCTCCTCCTCCAACAGGTAACATCTCTTCTGGGGTAGGTTGAGGGCTGGGGAGAGCTCCATTTGCAAGGCCTCCTCCACCTCATCCAGCCCTCCTAGATGCTCCACCCTCTGGAGTTTGGGTTGGTCCACCCTTTTTAACAAGACCACCAGCTCGGGGTCACATGTCTCACCCCCACCGGCCCCGGGAACCCGCGAGGAACAACGCTGTGCTCAGCATGTGGCGCTGCAGCGTACACAGGCCCTGGAGCACATGCGGAGATAACGCCGGGGCCAGATGTTTGTATTTCCCCCGAGCCTGTGTCTGCAGGGTGTTGGTGGTCCTGGGTGTTTTGGGGGATTTGGGGAGTCTCGAGGGCCACCCCCAGGTTGCAGGTCTTCCTCCGCACTTTCTTACGGCACTGGTGCTTTCCCCCCTGCCTCACCGGCAGCTGAAATGGCAGTGGCTGCCAGCGACACCTCCCCTTGCTGGGAGGCAGATTGAGCGGTGACGGGGGGCAGGAGTGGCGGTGCCAGCCGTGGCCGCTTAGATGGAGTTGGCAGCCCTGGAAGCAGGGCAGTTCTTCCTAACATGCCCCACCTCCTTGCAAGCATGGCAATGCACGCCATCCGTGGTCCAAAAGACCCAGTAGGCGGTCCCCTCAAAATCTATTGAAAAGGCCCCCTCCAGGCACTCCTCCCGGGCCAAGCGGATGAAAACCTGGCCCCGGAAGGAGTACATGTGGTGGAGGCCCGCATCCTTGAGGCTGAGCAGGATCGGCAGAACCCCAGACCTGACCTCCCCCAGTTGATGGAGGTGGGGGAGGAGGAGCTCACTGGAAACAAAGGGCGGGACATTTGAAATAATGAGTCTCTGGACGGTGGCCTCAAGGGAGTCCACCGCCAGAAAGGTCTCGCCCACGGTGAGCCCCTTTTGCAGGGCCAGGTGCACCGCCCACTCGGACCTCAGAAAAAAGACAGCTTTGCCATACATTTTAGAGGCTGCAACTATGGCTGAGGGGCCAATGACACCAGCCATAGCCCTTACGCCTGCCTCAATCGTCATCTCGGAGCGAGCATAGCTCTTCACCCCCAGGGCCCTTGTGAGGAAGTGGAAAGGTGACGGGGCCGCGGGAGCAGCAGGAGCCACAGAAGCAGCTGTCCCCGCATAGGTTTTTCTGGAGGGGCTCCGCCACTGGTGACAGCACCGCCTCCACATTTGCCTCTGAATGCCCAGCCACAGTTGACTGTAAGGCAGCCATCAGGGCTGAGCTACACCCACCCCAAGAAATATTGGTTTCAATATTTTTAAACTCCTTCCCGAGGGAGAGGGGGAGAAAGATGGATTAATCTCCCTCCAGGTGTTAGGGGAGAGGAGAGGAGGGAGAGGGATAGAGGATAGGGAGGCACAGGAGGGAAAGGGGAAAGTGTCGGTGGGTGCCTTGATGGGAGAATGGACGGTGGGTGGGGGCCTTGATGATCTTACAGTAGGGGGAGGGCGATGTCTTCACCAGGCAGCTGGTACTGCCTGGAACACAGGAGTGAGGCCTGTCCCTCTTCACCAGGCAGCACCAGCAACCTGGGTTTAGGCCTAGCCTGAAGCACTGATGGAATGGGGGGAGGGGTGGTGGCAAGATTTTTAAAACAGCACACACACACACACACACACACACACACACCCTTTTTCTCCCCCAAGTCTCTAGGCAGCCTTCTTCCCTCCCCCTACAAAACACAGTTCTTTTTCAGCCCCCACCTGAACAAATAAAAAGTCCGGACACCCACCTAGGATGTTTTAAACTCAGTCCTGGCCTCCCTCTCCAGCTGTAGCAGCAGCTCTTCCTCCTCCTCCTCCTCCTCCTCCTCCTCTCTCTCTCTCTCTCTCTCTCTCTCCCTCTGTTCCTCTCTTTGCAAACACCACTGCAGGCCTTCCAGGCTCCAAATTCCCCCAGGTAATGGAGGATGTAGAAGGAAAAACAAAAGAAGGCTTCTTGAGGCAGGCAGAAGAATAGGAATAATCCAGCAGTCAGTAATAGTATTCACCAGCAGTCAGGAGCACACAGCCAGAGCACCCAACTCTCCCTGCTCTCAGGCTGCAACTGGAGAAGCAAATGATCCACAGGTGAGAGCAATTGAGAAGATGTAGATTGCTACAGCCAGGACGCAGTGTTAATTGCTTGTACATAATGTTCACTATTGTAAATAAACTCCCAAGAATATCCCCTTGCCTATGGCTCCTTGTTATGATGAGCAGTGTTCGTGTCACTCAGGTGTGAAACCTTGGTTCCTGCACAAGATAAAGGCAGGTGTCTCAGTCCAGGATATATTCCCTGTTCAGTGTGTAACCTTCAGACCAAAGTGGTGGTCAGGCCTCACTGGACACATCAGTGTTGTCTGCACTTCAATGGTGATTGTTAAAGCTGCCAGAATGTTGTGGGCAGGCATCAGAGTTCTGTCATTCTCTTTGTTTGCTCTCAGCACTTTTGAGATGGGCTTGGCCCCCCCCATCTCTTCAACATCTGTGACCGGTGATGCTGTGTACCTGAAGGGGCAAGTGCTGATAGATCACAAAGGACCGGGTGCATTTAAAGTTTTAAAATTAAAGCGCATGGGATTGGGGGTAGTGAATTGAAACGGATAGAAAACTGGTTGGCAGACAGGAAACAAAAAGTAGGAATAAATGGGTCTTTTTCCAAATGGCAGGCAGTGACTAGTGGGGTACCGCAGGGATCAGTGCTGAGACCCCAGCTATTCACAATATATATTAATGATTTAGATGAGGGAACTAAATTTAATATCTCCAAATCTGCAGATGACACAAAGGTGGGTGGGAGGATGAGCTGCGAGGAAGATGCAGAGCTGCTTCAGTGTGATTTGGACAACCCGAGTGAGTGGGCAAATGCATGGCAGGTGCAGTATAATGTGGATAAATGTGAGGTTATCCACTTTGGTAGCAAAAACAGGAAGGCAGATTATTATCTGAATGGTTATAAATTGGGAGAGGGGAATGTGCAACGAGACCTGGATGTCTTCATACACCAGTCGCTAAAGGTAAGCATGCAGATGCAGCAGGCGGTAACGAAGGCAAATGGTTTGTTGGCCTTCATAGCCAGAGGATTCGAGTACAGGGGCAGGGATGTCTTGCTGCAATTATACAAGGCCTTGGTGAGACCACACCTGGAACGTCGTGTGCAGTTTTGGTTTTCTTATCTGAGGAAGGATGTTCTTGCTATAGAGGGAGTGCAGCGAAGGTTTACCAGACTGATTCATGGGATGGCGGGACTGACATATGAGGAGAGATTGAGTCGGTTAGGATTATATCTGCTGGAGTTCAGAAGAATGAGGGGGGATCTCATAGAAACCTATAAAATTCTAACAGGACTAGACAGGGTAGATGCAGGAAGGATGTTCCTGATGGTGGGGGAGTCCAGAACTAGGGGTAACAGTCTGAGGATACGAGGTAGACTATTTAGGACTGAGACGAGGAGAAATTTCTTCACCCAGAGAGTGGTGAGCCCATGGAATTTGTTACCAGAGAAAGTAGTTGAGGCCAAAACATTGCATGTTTTCAAGAAAGAGTTAGAAATAGCTCTTGGGACGAAAGGGATCAAAGGATATGGGGAGAAAGCGGGAGCAGGCTATTAAGTTGGATGATCAGCCATGATCATGATGAATGGCAGAGGAGGCTCGAAGGGCCTACTCCTGCTCCTGTTTTCTATGTTTCTATGTTTCATGGCTGCGCCTCCATGATATGACCCTGATCACAAAACACAAGCGAGCTGCCCTCAGCCAGACAGGAGGCAATGTGAGGAGCGATGGAGTGTCCTCACTGCATGTCATCATCATCGTCCAGGAATCTAGTGAATATTAAGGCCTCCGCTGCATCTCCATGACATGAGCCTGAGCACTGAGGGTACATCAGTCACATAGTATCAGCCACATAGGAGTCAAACGTTCACAGATGAAGGTGAGAATATCAGGATTGTCCTCACAACATCTTGTTATCATCTTCCATGAATCTCCCGAGCACAACGGCCTCGTCTGACCAGTGTTATGGCCTCATCGCCAGCATCCCAGCATTTGAGGACCTCATCATCATCCCCTTCAATGTCCTCCTCATTGGAGGTCCTCCCAGTTGCAGCGCCAGGTTGTGGAGCGCGCAGCAAGCGAGATGATGTGCAACACCCTCTGGTGACTGTATTACAGTGCTCCACCGGACCTGTTGAGGCACCGAAACCTCATGTTGCCAATGCTTATCGTTTGCTCCACCAAAGCCCAGGTCGCAACAAGAGCCTCATTATAAAGTCACTCTGCTGCAGTCTAAGGCTGCCACGCGGGTGTCATCAGCCACATCCTGTGTGGGCAGCCCTTGCCCCTGCAGCCAACCCTGCAGCCTCTGTGGGCCATGGAAGATGTCAGGGATCTTAGACCTGCTAAAGATGGAGGAGTCATGGATGCTCCCTGGGAGTTGTGCGCAGGCCTGTAGGATGTGTTTCTGGTGGTCCCACACCAGCTAAACATTCATCGAGTGGAAACCTTTGCAGTTAACATCATTGACTGCTTGTCGCCACAGAGATCATAGCGCTATGTGAGTTGCAGTCGATGGCACTCTGCACTTGCGGAAAACAGGGATCACCAGAAATCCCAGTGTCCTTGCTTCCTGGCTTTCCTGATCCTGGCTGAAATACACAAAGTTCTGTGCATTCACGAAGATGGCAATGTGTGGAGGCTTGTGGGATCCTGCACAGATCACCTGTGGAACCCTAGAAGGAGCCACTGGCGTAAAAATTGAGCGCCTTGGACACTTTCATGGCCTCTGGCAGTGGATGCCTTTCATGTCCCTGTGGCGCCAAATCCTGCAGCAGATGGCATATGTGACCGGCCATTTCCCTGGACATGCACAGTCTTCAGTGACATTGGTTCTCAATCATCTGCAGGGATGAAAGGTGCCATCTATAGGCCCTGGGTCTAGCAAGGTGCCTGTAAGTGACAGCTCACTGTGGATCTTCAGCTGCGTGTGCAGCAGGCCCTGCTGCCCCTTCATCGTGAGGGTGGTGCTCCTCTCTTTGCCGAGCCAGGCGCCTCTGCCACTCTCTTCTTCTTCTCTGCTCTCTGTAAGCCATGAGGCATACCACTAAATTACCAGGCTCCATGATCCTGATGTTCTCCTCCTGCAGGATCAAAGAGAGAGACACGTGGGTTAGCATTGGTATCCTAAGAAAATCTCTTGGTTAATTCTGAAGGCCCCTTCACCCATGCAGGAGAGTGCTGGCCACCACTTGGATGGCCAGTGTATAGTGCGCTCATTGGCTGTCCAAAATCCCACGCGCCTCCACCCCACTTCATTTCACCGATTGGTAGCAGCTTCAGCCACTGGACTGCATGCAAGAAACAACTGAAGGCACTGGATACTGCAAAGGCTATGGGTCTTGACAATATTTTGGCAACAGTACTGAAGACTTGTGCTCCAGAACCAGCCGCCCCCTAGCCAAGCTGTTCCAGTACAGCTACAACACTGGCATCTACCCAATAATGTGGAAAATTGCCCAGTTATGTCCTGTACACAAAAAGCAGGACAAATCCAGTGTGGTTAATTATCGCCTTATCAGTCTACTGTCCATCATCAGTAAAGTAATGAAAGGGGTCATCAGCAGTGCTTTCAAGAGGCACATGTTTCGCAATAACCTGTTCACTGGTGCCCAGTTTGGGTTCCACCAGGGCCACTCTGCTCCTGACCTCATTACAGCCTTGGTTCAAACATGGACAAAAGAGCTGAACTAACGAGATGAGGTGAGAGTGACTGACCTTGGCATCAAGGCCGCATTTGACCAAGTGTGGCATTAAAGAGCCCTAGCAAAACTGGAGTCAATGGGAATTGGGGGAAAACACGCCACTCGCACAACGGAAGATGGTTGTGCTTGTTGGAGGTCAGTCATCTCAGCTCCAGGATATCACTGCAGGAGTTACTCAGGGTAATGTCCTAAGCCCAACCAACTTCAACTGCTTCATCAATGATCTTCCTTCCAACATAAGGTCAGAAGTGGGGTTGTTCGCTGATGATTGCACAATGTTCTGCACCATTCATGACTCCTCAGATACTGAAGCAGTCCATGTCCAAATGCAGCAAGACCTGGACAACGTACAAGCTTGGGCTGACAGGTGACAAATAACATTCTAGCCACACAAATGCCAGGCAATGAACATCTCCAACAAGAGAGAATCTAACCATCGCCCCTTGATGTTCAATGGCATTGCCACCACTAAATCCCCCACTACCAATATCCTGGCGGTTACCATTGACCAGAAACTGAACTGGACTAGCCACTTAAATAAGGTGGCTACAAGAGCAGGTCAGAGGCTAGGAATCCTGTGAAGAGTAACTCACCTCCTGACTTCCCAAAGCCTGTCCACCATCTACAAGGCACAAGTCAGGAATGTAATGGAATACTCCCCACTTGCCTGGATGAGTGCAGCTCCCACAACATTCAAGAAGCTTGACACCGTCCAGGACAAAGCAACCAGCCTGATTGGCACCACATCTACAAACATTCATTCCCTCCACCACTAACGCACAGTAGCAGCAGTGTGTACCATTTACAAGATGAGCTGCAGGAATTCACCAATGTTCCTTAGACAGCACCTTCCAAACCCACAACCACCACCATCTAGAAGGACAGGAACAGCAGATAGGTGGAACCACCTCTAAGTTCCCCTCCAAGTCACTCACCATCCTGACTTGGAAATATATCACCGTTCCTTCACTGTCGCTGGGTCAAAATCCTGGAACCCCCTTCCTAACAGCACTGTGAGTGTATCTAAACCACATGGATTGCAGCAGTTCAAGAAGGCAGCTCACCACCACTTTGTCAAGGGCAATTAGGGATGGGCAATAAATGCTGGCCCAGCCAGTGAAGCCACATCCCATGAATGAATTAAAAAAAGCCATTCTCCTGACACTCACTGTAAGGCTGTACTGTAAGCATGAACCGTGAGAGATGCTGGTCCAAACCTTAATAAAGACATTGCAAAGGACGTGTGAGTACCTCCACCAGTGACTGCGCCATGGCCACCTCTCACAAGTGGGGACTCGGCCCCTCATTACTTGGATGAATCCCTCGCGGACCTTGTGGAGGAGGTGGGTGTCAGGTGGGACACCCTCATACCCAGGGATGACAGGAGGAGGCCACCACACCAGAACAAAAAAGCTTGGGAGGAGGTGGCAGCCAAGGTCAACAGCCACGGCGTTGTGAGGAACACATGGGTGCAGTGCCGCAAAAGGTTCAACAACCTGCTGCGCTCGGTGAGGGTGAGTGCTATGTTGGCATGGATCAGTATGGAGAAGTGTTAAGAGCTGGCCATTCCCACCATGGAGCCCAGGGGTGTGAGTGCCAACCGTCACTGACACCGGAGCCGGCCAAAGGGGTGAGTATTGGATGCTTGGCCTGAGTGCCTTGCGGCTCGAGGGCCACGACTCAGATGTGCCCTGCAAGGTGTTCCTCAAGTGGGGTTCAGCCAGGCTGCAGTGGCACTGCAGGTAGAGAGTGGACTAATCAATGCTCCACTGCCCTTTCAGGAGAAAAGCCATAACAACATCTAGAGATCAAGGACAGGTAGAGGCCCCCCAAGCCTCCTAGTCATGACATGGTATGAAATGGATGCTTTGGAGCTGGAAAGCCGCCACCCACCTCGGTCAGCCGGTCATGGAGATGCAGGTGTCTCTGACAAAGTTAAGAGTGCAAAGCACAGAAGTGAGAGTGTCGGACTGTGCAAACAAAAATGTGTAGTTTCATCATTAATAAGCCCCTCAAACCTGGAGTCCCTATCGATCGTTGAAAGACAATGATGAGCATCGCCATTGTGTAACCAGGATGGCTGCATGCACAGTGACAGTGTGATGACTTAAACCAATGACATGTCATTGTTCTCCCTTAGATTTACCAGCATACACTCGAATGTAGAACCCCAAAGAGCCACCTTTGATGCCAGAGGACCACTGGTCTTCAGATGCACCTGCGTCACACCTGCTCTCTGAACCAGGCACCAGCGCAAGTACCAGCACCTCGGTGGGCATTAGATCGTGAGCTACAATGTCAGTGCACAGCAGTGAGGGCACTTCACACTTGCTTGGGAAGCAGGAGGAGGCAAACAGTGCCCAGAGCACTGGCAGTTGGAAACCAGGGCAATGCTGAGTCGAAGATAGATGATGAGCCTCTGGAGTCATCCATTAGGCGGCAGATGCTGGATATCCAGCAAGATGTGCAGGAGGATCTGGCGGAGATCCATGAGCATATGCACGCCATGGTCTCTGTTCTGGAGGAGTCCATATGGAGTATGAGCCTCATTGCTGAGCGCACTGCTTCCTCCAATGAGAGAGTGGTGACTCTCATCGAAAGGCAGCTCCAGGGACAGAATCAGGGGTTCCTAGGGTTGCACTCAGATAGATCTGCAAACCCTCACACAGGCAATGACTTCAGGTGGTCAGTGCCAGTGTGGGAGATGGATGAGGCACCCAGAATCCCAGCTAGATGCCTGTCCATCAATGGCGAGCAGGGAGGTCCAGAGTGACCTCATGTTGGTGCACAACCTGCTTGTTGTCTTTGTGGGCTCCTCTCAAGGGGGTCTGGATGACGGCAGCAGCTCCTCCACCCCTCTGCCAGTGACCATGGAATCCAATAAGGCTGTGATGACTGGGGAGATGCCAGTCATGGCACTGGCTGCTCTCTCCCAGGCAGGGCCAGCACAGGCTCCACTGGCCTAAGGATGACCGCCAAGGTCATTAAGGCCAACAAAACAGAACAGTCAGCAGGCTGCCTCCAATGCTGGTGCCAGTGAGGGAGTGCGAGGGCAACAAGACGTAAGTTTAAGGCACCATGAGCACAAAAGGGACTGTTCATGGGTGATCTTCTGTTCTGCCAAGTTCTGTTAATATGATTACTGTTGTGGCCATTAACACCAGATATAGTTCTGTTCATTTGTTGTGAGAGTCAAAATGATATAAATTTTGCTTTTGGCTTAATGGCCTGAGTATGCTTCACCATTTTGTTTTTGTGCAAGGTATGCCAGTATCTAATGCTGGACGTGAGTGGCTCTAAGCTTTATTACACAAGCACTGAGTGGACTTTGGATTCAAATGAAAGTGTCATTTCAGATACCGGGATGGAGGCGGCAGCCCTGACATGAGGTGGGTGCAGATCGTTGGCATCCTAGCTGCAGGACCATTGGATCAAAGTATCCCCTGTTGTCCCTCCCTCCCTGAAGAATACAGAGGTCTGCCTCCATGCCCTCAGCATTCTCCTTACTATGCACCTCTTCTCACTCACCACTGGGTTCATTCGCTGTGGCCTCTGGATCTGCCTCAAGATCCTCTTCTTCCAGTGGGTCTCCTCTTGCCAGTGCCATACTGTGGAGCGCGCAGCATGCAACCACTATCAGAGACACCCACTCTGGGGGATATTGTAGTGCTCCCCCTGAAAGGTCCAAGCATCAAAAGTGTGTCTTCAGAAGACCTTTGGTCCTCTCCATCACTGCCCTTGTAGAGGCATGACTCCTATTATAACGCTGTTCTGCCTCTGTTCTAGGGTGGTGAAGAGGCGTCAAAAGCCACCTTTTCAATGGATGGCCCTTGTTACCCAGCAGCCATCCATCCAGCCAAGCTGGAGCACTGAATAGCCTTGGCACCTGGGAGTATCTGAGGATGTAAGCATCATGGGAGCTGCCAGCATACCTTGCACAGACTTGTAGAATCTGCTTCTTGTGGTCACAAACTGTCTGGATATTCATCAAGTAGAATCCCTTCTTATTGACAAAGGCACCCAGCTTACCCGCTGGCGCCTTGATGGCCACATGTGTGCAGTCGATTGCACCATAGATGTGGGGGAGCCCAGCAATCACTGCGAACCCTCTGGCTCACTCAGCCCAGTTGGCCGCATCTATTCAGAAATGAATAAATTTCATTACCTACCTGACCAGAGCATCAGTCACCAGCTTGACGCAACTGTGGGCAGCTGATTGGGACAGTCCACAAAGATCCCCCTCTAGCCCCTGGAAAGAGCCAGGGACATTGAACTTGCGGGCTCCTGTGACCTTCAGAGCCACTGGCATGAGGTGTCCACCAATTTAGTTGGAGGTGATCTCAGGCCCAATCATATGTCAAAAGGAGAGGCATAGCCTCCTTCGGCATTGCACCTTGGACATATTGAGTTAGCTGCATCACTGCCTGTATATCTTGACAGCAGGGTTTTGGCGTTTTCTGCGGCCCCTTATGCCTTGGGCTTCCCGCTGGCCCTGCGCCCCTTGTGCCTGTGCCTTTCCAGGTCGCTCCCCTGGAACCTGCATTAGGACACCTGCCCTCCTCTCCTTCTGCCCCTCTCTTCCTCCTCAGAGGAGGTGCCACCAGCGGAGGGCATAATCCCTATTACCAGGGTTACAGAAGGCTGTCTGATACCTGGAAGGATCCACACTGTTAAAATTCTCCGGGGGCCTTGAAGACACCAATGAGTCCTGAAATGAAGCCTGGAAATGCTAAGAATGAAGCTCAGAACAGAGATGAAGCTGTCAAGTTGAAATAAGCAACCAGCAGCAATCTATCTTCTAAACTACTCACTACTCACGATGGCAATACTGCTGACCTTTTTTATTCCGTCCTTTGATGGTGGAGACAGAAATAGAGTTAACGGCTAGAATTTTCCTGCACCCCCGCAGCGGGTTCCCTCACAGCGGGGCCTGCAATCCATTGAAATCTCAGTTTACATCCACAGGACCAGAAAATCCCACCAGCATGAGGGGCTGGAAGATTCCAGTCAACGTTTCGAGTTTGTATGACTTCTTCAGAGCTAAAGAGTAGAAATGTGATGACTTTTCAACTGTTTAAGAAGGGGCGGAGCAGGTAAGCAAAATAGAAGGTCAGGGTTACGTGAGAGCTCAGGAGAGATAGTCTTGGGTCCATGACATCATTGTCAAAGGGAGTGTTAATGGTGCTGGTGGTGGCATAAAGGTAGGATAGCAGAAGGTGTTAATAGAGAACATAATAATATCATTAGATTTCCTGCCCTAGCAAGTGATGGCCCAAAAAGTATTCATTGGGAAAAATTTTCCCCCTTTTGTGGGGGAAGTGCAGGGGTGGGCACAGGCAGGCGCACCTCCGATTGGTGCCAATTGGGGGCGTGCTGCCATTTTACGTGGGCAGGCTAATAATTAAGGCCTGCCCAGCATGACATCCGCCAGGAAGCGCTATGCGCTCCCGATGCAGGTTGGGGGGAGGGGGCGGAAATTCCCTCAGCTGGGAGTGCGCTCTTTCGGACTTGCACGCGAAAGAGCACACTGATGTCCCTGAGGCTAAGTGCTGCCTCAAAAATTTCCCTGACATGTCCCCTCAGGTGACACTGGCACGAGTTGGAACATGTCCATCAATTTTACTGAAACCTTTATTAAAAATGTTAAAACCCTCATGAAACCTCATCCCGCCCATGGATGAGGTTTCATGCTTTTTCTTAAGCCCGCCAGGGCTCCCGCCCTGTCTGCCAGCCCTAAGGTTGGACGGGCAGCCCTGTCAATTATCCAAATTGGTTTATTAATGGCCTCATTAGGCCGTTGACAGGTCGGCGGGCGCACAGATGACTGGGCTGCGACCCCGCCGACTTGAAAATGGAAGTGACGCGGGGTGATGTCGGGAGTTCCGCCCAACGTAATCCCGTGTAATTTTACGCATCAGCAAGCAGGCCCCGTCCCCCGCTCACTGACCGGAAGATCCTTCCCAATGTCACAATGACTGTGCTATCTGGTCACCAGCTTCTTACAATTCTCTCAAAGTGCTTTCTGAAAGTCCGTTTGACCCTCCTTCAGTAACAAATGTCTAATACAAAAATAAAGATTTAAAGAGATTATTCAACAATTATACATTTCAAAATAACAATTAAATTATCTATTGAATTGGATGTTGTTTGTTTTAAAGCTTTTTTTTTACTTGAATGCCTCAACCTGTCTCAAAGCAAAGGCTTCCTTTATCTGAATTTTTTATCGCACAATTATCTCCAAAGCTGTGAGCATTCTTCTTCTGTAAACATTGATAATCCACACCTGGTTCATTACAACAAGCTCTTGACCTCAGAGATTCAAAATGCTGTGCTTTTGGTGCTGCTCAAAGAGCTGGCCAAGAAATCAATCGGCGCCCCCAATCAGGTCCGTGCTGCTATTTTACATGGACAGGCTAAATAAGGCCCGCCCATTGTGTTGCTCGGTCTGAAGTGGTGCAGGTGGGCGGGGTTTCCTGAATGGTTCCCTGCACTCTTTCACGCATGCACACGAAAGAGCGCAGAGATCTCCCTGAGGCACCACCATGTTTCAGGGAAATTTGTTTCAGTGTTAAACTTTTAAATAAAGGATTTTTAAACTTTTGAAACATGTCCCCTCATGTGACAGTGTCACATGACCTGTGACCTGTTAATGAAACTTTGGGAAAAATTTTACTGATTTTTTAAACACTTCATGAAGCTTCCCGCCCATGGATGAGGCTCCATGAAATTTCGCGAAGGCTGCCTGGACTCTTCGCCTGCCCACCAACTTTAGGTTGCACGGGCAGCTCATTTAATTGTTTTAATTAGTTTTTAACAGGCCTTAATAGGCCTTTGACAGCGCCCGGTGAACTGACAATACAAATGACGCACGGTGATGTCGGGACGCATACCTGACGTCACCACACGTCATTTTATGCATTGGCGAGCGGGCCTCGCCCACCCGTTCATCGACGGGAAAATACTCCCCCTTTGTTTGAAGAGACAAATGATGTGACAAGGTACACCAGCCCCAAGAAAACTCCACAAAATGATGAAGAAAAAAATTAAGGGAGCTTCCAATCACATCTATCCATTCTGAACACGTAGGACTGAATTTTCCATTTGGCGGGCAAGCGGAACTGAACCAATCACAGGCCGTGCCATTATTTTGCGCGGGCGGGCCAATTAAGGCCCATCCAATGCATTTTGCACTCCCGTGGAGAGCAGGGCTTTTAAAATTGCGGCAGGCGTGTACAGACCACCGGTTCAAATGCGGAACCAGCAGTCTGTATAAAGAAAGGCCAGGCAGCCTCCTTTAGGCCAGCTCCAGGTTGCACTGCTGAGGGTCTGCACAGCAGGCTCTGGTAGAGGGAAGGTCATAGGAGGAGGGCAGGCTGCAGGGTAGGCCAGCGGGGGGCCAATGTGCCCCTCACTTCTCTGACGATTGCCTTGCTGTCCTTGTTCAGGAGATGGCAGCATGACGAGAGATCCTGTTTCCTCAGGAGGGCCCCCCACGTGACAAAGCCGTTCTGGCAGGAAGTGGCGGAGGTGGTCAGCTCCAGGGATGTTGTGTGGTGAACATGGATCCAGTGCCGCAAGCACTTCAATGATTTGTTACACTCTGGAAGGGTGAGTACCGTGTTGGCCTTGGCCATTTAACCTAGCAGGTAGCCTTAGCCTTTGAGGGCCCCCCCTCACCCCGACGTCTTAGTGTCATTACTGCATTGGGCATTTGGCGCACGCTGGGTGAGCAAACAGAAAGTGACCATGCTTACATCAGCCTTGGTGGTTGATGAGAAGATGGGTTCTCCCTGCACCATGTGTTGGTCTTTGTTGCACTTGAGTTGTCTGGGTGCAACCTGCAGGAGAGGCAGCTGGGCACATACTCATAACTCCAACACGTGTCGTATGTGGAACATTCCTTGTTCCAGTCCTACTCCGGCCCCCTTCCACAACTCTTTCTCCGGTACATCGATGATTACTTCGGTGCCGCTTCATGCTCTCGTCGGGACTTGGAAAAATTTATTAATTTTGCTTCCAATCTCCACCCCTCCATCATTTTCACGTGGTCCATCTCTGACACTTCACTTCCCTTCCCTTCCTTGACCTCTCTGTCTCAATCTCTGGTGATAGACTGTCCACCAATATCCATTACAAACCCACCGACTCCCACAGCTATCTCGACTACAGCTCCTCACACCCCACTTCCTGTAAGGACTCCATCCCATTCTCTCAGTTCCTTCGCCTCCGTCGCATCTGTTCCGATGATGCTACCTTCAAAAACAGTTCCTCTGACATGTCCTCCTTCTTCCTTAACCGAGGTTTTCCACCCACGGTCGTTGACAGGGCGCTCAACCGTGTCCGGCCCATCTCCCGCGCATCCGCCCTCACGCCTTCTCCTCCCTCCCAGAAACATGATAGGGTCCCCCTTGTCCTCACTTATCACCCCACCAGCCTCCGCATTCAAAGGATCATCCTCCGCCATTTCCGCCAACTCCAGCATGATGCCACCACTAAACACATCTTCCCTTCACCCCCCTATCGGCATTCCGTAGGGATCGCTCCCTCCGGGACACCCTGGTCCACTCCTCCATCACCCCCTACTCCTCAACCCCCTCCTATGGCACCACCCCATGCCCACACAAAAGATGCAATACCTGCCCCTTCACTTCCTCTCTCCTCACCGTCCAAGGACCCAAACACTCCTTTCAAGTGAAGCAGCATTTCACTTGCATTTCCCCCAACTTAGTCTACTGCATTCGTTGCTCCCAATGTGGTCTCCTCTACATTGGAGAGACCAAACGTAAGCTGGGCGACCGCTTTGCAGAACACCTGCGGTCTGTCCGCAAGAATGACCCAAACCTCCCTTTCGCTTGCCATTTTAACACTCCACCCTGCTCTCTTGCCCACATGTCTGTCCTTGGCTTGCTGCATTGTTCCAGTGAAGCCCAATGCAAACTGGAGGAACAACACCTCATCTTCCAACTAGGCACTTTACAGCCATCCGGACTGAATATTGAATTCAACAACTTTAGGTCGTGAGCTCCCTCCCCCATCCCCACCCCCTTTCTGTTTCCCCCTTCCTTTTCTCTTTTTTTTTCCAATAAATTATATAGATTTTCCTTTTCCCACCTATTTCCATTATAAAAAGAGAAAAAGAAAAAAATATATACTTATTTATTTTTTAAATTTTTTTTTACATCTTTTATGCTCTCCCCACCCCCACTAGAGCTATACCTTGAGTGCCCTACCATCCATTCTTAATTAGCACATTCGTTTAGATAATATCACCAACTTTAACTTTAACACCTATGTGTTCTTTTGTATTATTGTTGTTGACATCTTTTGATGATCTGCTTCTATCACTGCTTGTTTGTCCCTACAACCACACCCCCACTCCACCTCTCTCTCTCTCTCTCTCTCCGCCCCCCACACACACACCTTAAACCAGCTTATATTTCAACTCTTTCTTGGACTCGAACTCAAGTTCTGTCGAAGGGTCATGAGGACTCGAAACGTCAACTCTTTTCTTCTCCGCCGATGCTGCCAGACCTGCTGAGTTTTTCGAAGGTAATTCTGTTTTTGTTTTTGTTTTGGATTTCCAGCATCCGCAGTTTTTTTGTTTTTATATACATGTCTTATTGACAGTGATGAGATGGTGGAAGGGGAGCCTCATGGTGTCGTGGCCAAGTGCCATCTGGTGGCCTTGGCGCCACACCTAGTTGCACCTCCTTGCCATGGGAGCTAAGATCCGTGTGTTATTGAAAGTGATGGACACTGAATGTGTCCAAGGTGGCCATTGGGGGAGGGGCTTAGGAGCAGCCATACTATCTTTTGGTGACTGGTCACCAGTAGTGCAGACAGGAGCTGCTGGAGGCCTCAGATGGCCACTGTGGTTGGGGTGCGACGTGCGCGTGCAGAGTACATGAGTGATCAGCCCCAATAAATGGTGTTCTCTGTTCTGCAGGAGAAAAACGTGCACCTCATCCATTAGCGTTCATGCACTGGTTGTGGCCAACCCATGCTCCACATACTCACCCGATTTGAGGAACAGGCCGTGGAGCTGGAAAGGCGCCATGCAGCCAGGTCGGCAGGTGTCGGTGAGGCTGGGTGCAGCAGCCAGCTATTTGAGGCCCACAGTCTCATCCAGTCCATCTTCCCACCATCCAAAGCACTGATGATTGCTGCAATCATTAATGCAGCAACACTGCTCATTCACAGACTGATACAGTCAGATGTGTGGGTCATACACAAAGGTCCCTCAGCCCCTTGAGGATGCGCATCTCTAGCATCTTCCAAAGTCGGCTGATCCCATTTCTGACCACTATCCCCAAAGCCTAACATGCCATGGCATCACTGCTGCACATCCAAATACTTATTGCACCTTAGGAGGGTTTGTACCTCCACAACCCTTTCAGCCAATGCGTCCCACATTACTCTGTCCAAAAGGTCCTCAGCACCTCACCTATCAACCTCATGGCACTCAACTTCAATAGATGCCACCAGGTTCGTCATCCCTCCGCCAAGGAGAAATGTTGCTTTCTGTCCACCTGGTCTATGTCCCTCATAACGGTATGAAGGTCAATAATGTGACCTGTCAATCTCCTGTGCTCCATGGCAAATGTCACAAGTGTATGCAATGTTTCCTCATAACTCCAACTCTCCAGGCCAGCATACATCCTGGTCAGGAACCGTTGCACTCTCCCCGCTCCAATGCCATCCCTCCCATGAAGCACAGGTCACAACTAAACACAGAAGTGTAGCTGTGGCCTCAACAGCGTTTTCTGCACTTGCAACATGACCTCCCTTTTCCTACATTCTATTCCTCGGCTAATAAAGGCAAGCCTGGTTTTTACCTTGTTAAACACTTTATGTTCCTGCTCTGCTACCATAACAGGCCTGCCCAGCAAGGTCCCCATAATTGTCTTTTCCACAATCCTACCATTTCTCCTGTATTCCCTTATCTTGTTTGTCTTGCCCAAGCCCACTTATCCACAAAACATTCCATGTGGCATTCCTTAGGCCATCTGACCAGCCTATCTGTATGCGCGTGTAATGCTTGGGCCTCCTCTTGACTATTTACCACCCCACCAATGTTCGTCTCCTTAGGTGCTTGAAGGTTGAGCGCATTATGAGCCTGGGGGGAAAGGAATGAATTGTGTTACTGACTGAACACTAACTGTCCTTTTTGTTAATTTCAGCATCACCACAGCATGGCCACCAGGAGGGTGTCCAGAGTCCCCCTTCTGCACCTGAGGGGCGTCAATTGTCACGAGCGTCACCCCACTTCAGCGAGCCAGGCACCAGCGTTGCGACTACCACATCGGCGGGGAATGTAACATCGGCTAGTGTCCCAGGGCACAGTGGAGAGGGCACTTCACAATCGCTGGAGGAGATGGCACAGACAGAGATTGTCGATGGCGCCAGCAGCCGGACGACTGCAGGGAACAGGCACATGCTAAATCGGGCCAAGATGATGTGCCTCTGGAGATGTCCACCATGCAACAGCTGCAGGAAAAGTGGCCGGCTGCACGGGACCATCTGGCAGTGTTGCATGAGAGTGTGCTTCACTTGGTCTCAGTGGTGGAAGGAATCCAGGCAGTGTGTCAGTGATGGCATGAACCTCATGTCGGAGCGTCAGGCTTCCTCCATGGAGTGATTGGTGACCCTCATGGAGAGGGGCTTCCAATGATGGATCAGCTTCTGATGGTGTTTACGTTTGGACCTGCAAGCCCTTACAGCGCTTACTGGCCACAGGTGGTCATTGGCAATGTGGGAGATGTTCTGGGCACTAAGTGTCCCAGCTCAGTGCCCATCCATCTGTGGTGAGCAGGGAAGTCCAAAGCAACCTCACGTCAGCGCAGCAGCTGCCTGTCGTCTTTGCGAGCTCCTCTCAGGGCGCTCCAGATGAGTGCAGCATCTCCTCCACCCCTCTGCCAGTGACCGTTGCATCCGTTGAGGCTGCGACAGCTGGGGAGGTGCCAGTTCTGGAAATGGCCACTCCCTCCCAGGCAGGGCCAGCATAGGCTCCACGGGCCAGAGGACGTCCACCAAGGTAATCGAGGCCAACAGGACAGCAGAGTCAGCAGGCTGTCTCACAAGCCACTCCAAGCGGTGGGGCTGCACCAAGACGAGGTATCCACAAACGTAAGCATAAAGCACGTTAGGCACACCATGGGTTTCTCACTGGTGCTTTTCTGTTGGCCCGAGATTAGGGAATTTATATTTTTCAACATTGGAGCAACATTTTGTTTTGGTTTTTGTGGAACCATCTGATGGACAGGAATAAAGTCCACATGTGATACCATGGCTGAGGGTGTCTCCTTTGTGCTGCATTTGTATGTTCCACAGACATATCATGAGTGTTTGAGTGGACATTGATGTTTATGTACTAAGCCCTTAGTTGCAGCTGATGAAGTGGAAGATGTAGCACTTAAGTGCTGTGTATGGATGTGCCAGGCAATGCTGGTCCTGCAGATCCATTTGTGTGGAGCTAGCTGAAGGTTCATTGGATTAAAGTCTCCCCGATGTCCCTGCTTCCTTGTTGTAGTTGTGGGTTGGCATGCTGCACCTCTTCATTGCCCTGTGCTTCCTCATACTCTGAACCACTCTGGAGTCATCATGTGCAGTCGCATCCACTGCGTCAAGGTCTTCATCGTCCACTGTGTCCTCCATTTCCAGCACAAGATTGTGCAGAGCGCAGCATGATGCCACTATCACAGAGACGCGATCAGGGGGTTACTGCAATGTGCCCCCTGAGCTGTCCAGGCATCAGAAGTGCATCTTGAGACTGATGGCTCTCTCCACCACAGCCCTTGTGGAGCCGTGCCTCCTATTGTAGCGCTCCTCAGCTTCTGTTCTTGGATAGAAGAGAGGTGTCATGAGCCACCTTCTGGAGGGATAGCCCTTGTCACCTACCAGCCATCAATCCAGCACTGAAGGACCCTGGCACCTGGGAGTGTCTGAGGATGTAGGCGTCAAGGAGCTGCCTGAGTACCTTGCATAAACGTGCAGAATCTGC
Source organism: Carcharodon carcharias (assembly GCF_017639515.1). NCBI lineage: Eukaryota > Metazoa > Chordata > Chondrichthyes > Lamniformes > Lamnidae > Carcharodon > Carcharodon carcharias. The sequence continues at coordinate 131,431,646 of NC_054477.1, read as the reverse complement.
ATCCTGTGCTCACACACTATCTGCATGTTCATGGAGTGGAAGCCCTTCCTGCTGACAAAGGCACCAGGTTCACCTACTGGCTCCTTGATGGCACATGTGTGCAGTCTATAGCACCCTGGACATGGGGGAAGCCAATAATGGCCCCGAAGCCTCTGGCTCACTGTACCAGACTTGCCTGGTTGCAGCGGAAGTGGATGAAGGTCAATGCATGTCTGAACAGAGTGTCTGTAACCTGCTTGACACAAGTGTGGACAGCTGATTGGGAGACACCGCAAAGATCATCCACCAAGCCCTGGAAGGAGCCAGAGGCATAGAAATGGAGGATAACTGTGACATTCAGAGCTGCTGGCATGGGGTGTCCACCCACACAGTTAGGAGAGATCTCAAGGCCAATCATCTGACAGATGTAGTTCACTGTTTCCGTTGACAGTCGGAGCCTCCTTCAGCACCTCAGTCATATTGAGGAAGCTGCTTCACCGCCTGTATACCCTGGCAGCAGGATAGTGGCGTCTTCTGCGGCCCCTTCCACCTTGGACAACCTCTTGGCCCTGCGCCCCTTGTGTCTGCACCTGTCCTCCCAAAGGTGTCTCCCCTGGAGGCTGATTGTCCACTCCTGGCCTCCTCTTTAGTCTAGCCCTCCCTTCCTCCTCAGAGGAGCTGCCTCCAGTGGAGATGACAGAACCCATACCCAGGCTAAATGGAGGCCTCCAGAAAGCTGCAGGCCCAATAAAGGTTCCTGACTGCAGAGTGCTGAGCTGAAGTTTCAAAGTAAAGAGAAAGCTGCTGGAATTCATTCTGAACTGCTACAGATCACACAGGCAAGTTTAAAATACTTGCTGCAATAAATAATTCACATAAAACATTGACAACTCCACTGACCCCACATATCCCACCCATGGATGAGTTTTGTTACCCTCCTACCCGTTGCGCCCGTGTGCCGAGCCGAAGATCACACAGGCGCCTCAAAATTGCCATTGATTGCCGAGTTAAGGGCCTTAACAAGCCCTTTAATTAATGGTGGATGCGCATTGCACTTCATTGCATGCACGCCAAGCTAAATATTGTGATGGCGCACGGTGACGTTGGGATGCTCGCCTGACATCACCATGCGCCGTTTTAAACGCTGACGTTCGGGTTCCTCCCCCACCCCGCCACCGCACATCACCCAGAAAATTCTGCTCATACACTTTGCAAATTTTCCAGCAAGAAATCTATGCTGAAGGATTAGCGTGTATCTCCTCATGCTGTGACAATGAGAGTTTTTCTTTTTACCCCAAAAGTCTTGAAGAGAAAGAGATTATATTCCCAAAGTTATTTTTATTTCAGGTAAGTGATGAATTTATAAATGTTACAATTATATTTTTCTAACATAAGCTCCTTATAGAAAACAGAATGAGCAGGAGACAGGAAGAACATAAGAAATAAGAACAGGAGTAGATCTTTCGGCCCCTCGAGCCTGCTTCGCCATTCGATAAGATCATGGCTGATCTCCTTGTGTTTTGATTTCCACATTCCCATCTAACTCCAATAATATTTGATTATCTTACCTAACAAGAATCTCTCTAACTCTGCCTTAAAAATATTCTTCCTGCCAAAGTTAACAATTTCACATTTTCCCACATTAAACTCCATTTGCCAAATCTTTGCCTACTCAGTCAACCTATCTATATCTTTCTGCAATTTCCTCATGTCCTCTTCACAACATACTTTCCTACCTATCTTTGTGTCATCTGCAAATTTAGCTACCATGTCTTCACTCCCCTAATCTAAGTCATTGACGTAAATTGTAAAAAGTTGAGGACCCAGTACAGATCCCTATGGGATGCCACTCATCACATCCTGCCAATCAGAAAAAGACTCATTTATGCATACTCTTTGTTTTCTGCCAGCTAGCCAATCTTCTATCAAATGACCCTGCCTCCACCACCTTCTGAGGCAGAGAATTCCAAAGTCGCACAACTTTCTGAAATAAAAAAATTCTCTTCATCACTGTCCCAAAATGGCAACCCCTGATTTTAAAAAAGTGCCTCCTAGTTCTGGACTTACCCAAAAGAGGAAACATCATTTCGATGTCCACCTTGTCAGGGCTGTTCAGGATCTGGTATACTTCAATCAAATCACCCCTCACTCTTCTAGACTCTAGCGGAAACAAGCCCAGTCTGTCCAACCTTTCCTCATAAGACAACCCACTCATTCCAGGTATCAATCTTGTAAACCTCCTTTGAACTACCTCCAATGCATTTACATCCTTTCTTAAATAAGGAGACCAAATCTGCACACAGTATTCGAGGTGCGGTCTCACCAATGCCCTGTACAACTGAAGCATAACATCCTTATGTTCAATCCCTCTCGTAATAAAGGATAGCATTCCATTAGCCTTATTAATTACTTGCTGTACCTGCATACTAATTTTTTGTGAATCATAGAAACATAGAAACATAGAAACTAGGAGTTGGGGTAGGCCATTCGGCCCTCCGAGCCTGCTCCGCCATTCAATACAATCATGGCTGATCCTCTATCTCAATGTCATATTTCCGTTTTCTCTCCATGCCCCTTGATGCCTCCAAATATTCAAAAATTTATCAATTTCTTTCTTGAATATACTCAGTGGCCCGGTATCCACAGCCTTCTGTGGGAGAGAATTCCACAGGTTGACAACCCTCTATTTTTCCTCATCTCAGTCCTAAATGGCCTGCCCCATATCCTGAGACTGTGGCCCTGGGTTCTAGACTCCCCAGTCAGGGGAAACATCCTCCTTGCATCCAGTTTGTCTAACCCTGTTAGGATTCTATAACGTTTCAATTTGATCCCCTCTCATTCTTCTAAACTCTAGTGAAAACAAGCCCAGTCGAACCAATCTCTCCTATACAACAGTCCCTCATCCTCGGTATCAGCCTAGAGAACCTTCGCTGCACTCCCTCTATGGCAAGTATATCCTTTCTTATGTAGGGAGACTCAAAACTGCACTCAAAATTCCAGGTGTGGTCTCACCAAGGCCCTGTATAACTGCAGTTAGACATCCCTACTTCTGAACTCAAATCCTCTTGCAATGAAGGCCAACATACCATTTGCCTTCCTAATTGCTTGCTGCACCCAGATCCGTTTGTACGTCTACATTTCCCAATATATCACCATTTAAATAATACTCTGCCTTTCTGTTTTTTACGCCGAAGCATATAACTTCACATTTATCCATGTTATACGGCATCTGCCATGTGTTTGCCCACACACACAACTTGTCTAAATCACTCTGAAGCTTCCTCACAATTCACAACCCCACCCAATTTTGTGTCGTCAGCAAACTTGGAAAAATGGCATTTAGTTCCCTCATCCAAGTCATTTATATTTATCATGAATAGCTGGAGCTCAAGCACTGATCCCTGCAGTACACCGCTAATTACCATCTGCCAACCAGAAAAAGACCCATTTAATCCCACTCTCTGTTTCCGCTCTGTCAACCAATTCTCAATCCATGTCAGTATAAGTCCATTGCTTTAATTTTGCCCACTAGCCTCTTATGTGGGACTTTATCAAAAGCCTTCTTGAAATCCAAATATGCCACATCCACTGGTTCTCCCTTATCTATTCTACTAGTTACATCCTCAAAAACTCCAGTAGATTAGTTAAGCATGATTTCCCTATCATTAGCACATGCTGACTTTGTCGAGGTGTTGAGGGTGATGGAGGAGTGGTCCAGGGTGTCCTGGAGGGAATGGTCCCTATGGAATACCAACGGGGGTGGTGAAGGGAAGAAGTATTTGGTGGTGGGATTAGAAGACAGGATGGGGTCAGAGGGACGGGAAGTGGTGGAGGGTCCTAGATGGGCGTTGGTATCAATGAGTTATTGGAGCTTGCATTACTTAGCACCTGAAAGAAAGAGACAAAGTTTCTTGTTAAGGCATCAGATGAGATGAAGAATGAAATGAAACTGGGGGCAAGGACAGCTTTGAGATAGGGTGAGTCGATTCTGTGGGAGGGAGAGGTCAACTGTGTTCATTTGGCAGCACGTGGCACTGAGTTTGGATCTCAGGATGCGGCAAGAACAGCAGTCCAAGGAGCTTTGTATGTCCCAGAGACACTTGTAATTCTGGGTAGATTCAAAACCTGAGGGATGGAAGTTCAGTTGGAATCCATGTGGGTAAGTCAGAAATGGAGATAGTCACTGAGGAAGGAAATATGGCTGTGAAAGTGAGTTTTAGTAAACTCCTTGTCAAACACACGGAGGGAAATGGAAAGCAATGAAGGTGAACAGGGCAAAAGAGACAAGTGGAAATCCCGTCAGAGAGAAAGAGTAGTAATTCTTCAAGAAAGGCATTCCTGGAAGAGGAGTGACAGTCAACTAAACACTAAGATAAAAACATTGCGGATGCTGGAAGTCTAAAACAAAAACAAAGATTGCTGGAAAAACTCAGCAGGTCTAACAGCATCTGTGGAGAGAAAGCAGAGTTAACGTTTCGAATCCGTATAACTTTTCTTCAGAACTAAAGAGAAGTAAAAATGTGGTGATATATATACTTTTTAAGGAGGGTGGGACAGGTGAAGCTGAATAGAATTCCAGCAATAGGTGAAGGCAAAGGAGAGATTGCGAAATATGTCATAAACAAAAGGTCGAAGGGGTGTTGATGGTGATGATACTGGCTAAAGGAAGTGCTAATGGTGCCTTGCAGGATGAGCAAGTGACAGATGGCCCTAGTGGGGGTGGGGTGGGGGAGGGGACGGTGTGGGAGAAAAGATCAAAATAGGCTAAAGGATGGAGATAAAACAATGGATGGGAATAAATTTTTAAAATAATAATAATAGAAATAGGTCGGAAAAATATATATAAAAATTTAAAAATAAATATTTGGAAAAAGGGGATCAAAAAGGGGCGAGGACAGAGGAGAGAGTTCGTGATCTGAGGTTGTTGAACTCAATGTTAAGTCCGGAAGGCTATAAAGTGCCTAATTGGGAGATGAGGTGCTGTTCCTCCAATTTGCATTGAGCTTCACCGGAACATTGCTGCTGGCCAAGGATGGATATGTGGGCATAAGAGCAAGGTGGTGTGTTGAAGTGGCAAGTGACAGAAAGGTCTGGTCATGCTTGCGGACAGACCGAAGGTGTTCCACAAAGTGATCATCCAGTCTGCATTTGGTCTCTCCAATGTAGAGGAGTCCGCATTGGGAGCAGCGAATGCAGTAGACCAAATTGAGGGAAGTGCAATTGAAGTGCCGCTTCACTTGAAAGGAGTGTTTGGGTCCTTGGATGGTGAGGAGGAGGAAGTAAAGTATTTTGTCTAACCCTGTTAATACTTGCCAAGTGTTCTGTTACCACATCTTTTATAATAGACTCTAGCATTTTCCCCACTACTGATGTTAGGCTAACTGGTTGTATAATTCTCTGTTTTTTCTCTCCCTCCTTTTTTAAATAATGGGGTTACATTTGCCACCCTCCAATCTGTAGGAACTGATCCAGAGTCTATAGAATTTTGGAAGGTGACCACCAATGCATCCAATATGTCCAGGGCCACTTCCTTTAGTACTCTGGGGTGTAGATTAGCAAGCTCGGGGAGGTTTTCAGCCTTTAACCCCATTAATTTCTCCAGCACCATTTTTTAAATTAATATTGGTTTTCTTCAATTCCTCCCATTCACTAGACCCTTAGTTCCCTAACATTTCTGGGAAATTATTTGTGTCCTCTTTTGTGAAGGCAGAACCAAAATATGTGTTTAATTCTTCAGCTATTTCTTTGTTCCCCATTATAATTTCCCCTGTTTCCGACTGTAAGTGACCTACATTTGTCTTCGCTAATCTTTTTCTCTTCACATATTTATAGAAACTTTTACAGTCAACTTTTAACGTTCCTTTCAAATTTATTCTCATACTCCATTTTCCCCTTCTTGATCAATCCTTTTGTCCACTTCTGCTGAATTCTAAACTATTCCCAATCCTCAGGCTTGCTGCTTTTTCTGGCAATTTTATGTCTCCTCTTTGGATCTAATGCTATCCCGAATTTCTTTTGTAAGCCATGGTTGAGCCACCTTTCCTGTTTTACTTTTGCACCAGATAGGAATGAATAATTGTTGTAATTCATACATACGTTCCTTAAATTAGCCATTACCTATCCACTGCCAACCCTTTTAGAAAGGTTCCCCAATCCATCATTGCCAACTTGTGCCTCATACCCTCGTAGTTCCCTTTATTTAAATTCAAGACCCTAGTTTCGGATTCAACTTCTTCACTCTCCATCCTAATGAACAATTCTATCATTTAATGGTTGCTCTTCCCCAAGCACAACAATATTGTTAATTAATCCTTTCTCATTACACAGTACCCAGTCTTGGATAGCCTGCTCTCTAGTTGGTTCCTCAACGTATTGGTATAAAAAACCATCACATACACACTCCAGGAAACCTTCCTCAACAGTATTATTGCGAGTTTGGTTTATCTAATCTATATGTAGATTAAAGTTCCTCTCTGGCCCTAAGCGGATATCCTGAACCCTGGCACCAGCAGGCAACGTAGCCACCTGGACTCTCACTCTTTGCTGCCGAGAAAAGTGTCAATCCCCCTCACTATTCTATCCCCTACTACCACTACATTCCTTTTTGCTCCTCCCACTTGAATGGCTTCCTGTACTACAGTGCCATGGTCAGCCAGTCATCCACACAGGTTGTGAACACCTCAAACCTATTTGATAATTACAAAGCCTGAGGCTCCTCCCCTACTGCCTGCTCGGTCCCATTTACTGCCTCACTGACAGTCACATCCCTCACTACTGACCAAAACAGATGACCTTCTAAGGGTGTGACTGTCTTCTGGAACAAAGTATCTAGGTATTTCTCCCCCTCGCTTATGTTGCACAGTGTCTGCATCTCAGCTTCAAGATCAATAATCCTGATCTGGAATTTCTCAAGCTGCTTATACTTTCTGCAGACGTGTTGGTCATGGATCGCCTTGGCATCCAAAAGCTCTACATTCTCACAGCACAACGTAACACCTGTCCCGTCATTCTAACTTATATTATTTAGTTAATTTACTTTAATTACTTCTTTCCTATGTACATTACAATTTACTGTGTTTATTGAATGCTAGTACCACTGACATCTAAAGGTTATATACTTCTTAATTACAAGGTATATGTTTTAGATGTTTGTTTAAATTACTTTAATTTTATTGCTTTTTTATCTTTATTGTTTGATTTTAATTTTTAATTTTCGAATTTTGGTTTATTATTTTAAAGTTTTAGTTCTTTTTATTTATAGATCTACCTTAACTCGCCTGTCCTAAGCTGGTTTCTCACACACTGTCCCTTAGACTGAGCACTTACTGGCCAATCACCTTAATAGCTTCCTGTGATGTCACAGTTGCTTTTTGTCTTTTTACCAGACTGCAGCTTCCCAGCAGCTGAAACAGTGAAACAGCATGCTCCACAGCTTCCAACTGTCTCCCCCAGATCCGCTCCGCTCCAACTCCCAACAAGGTCGCCAAGGTACCCAAACTGAAGTCCCCATCACTCTCTGCTCCCTTTTAAAACTGAAGTCTCTCCCGCTTTCCGCATCCTTTTTAAACTGATGTCCCCACCGCTTTCCGCGTCCCTTTCAAACTGAAGTCTCCACTGCTCTCCACGTCCTTTTCAAACTGTAGTCCTCACCACTTTTTGTGTCCTTTTCGAAATGAAGTCCCTGTCACTCTCCACATCCTTTTCATACAGAAGTCCCCACCGCTCTCCACACCCTTTTTAAACTGAAGTCTCTCCCGCTCTTTGCGTCCTTTTCAAACTGAAGTCCCCACCGCTCTCCACATCCTTTTCAAACAAATATATATATATATATCTATGTTAGATTTGCTACTTAATAAAATCATTTTTCTGTTTTTCAAACTGGACAATTGATAGCCTGATAAAAATGACTGCAGCTGATCACATGCTGCTTTCTGGAAGATTCTAAGCTGGAAGATTCCAATGGGCAAAAGATACCTCATCATCCTGGAATGTGACTGGTATTGTATAAGCATTTCAGCCAAGCCAACACAAAGGATTTGTAGACAATGGGCAGAATCGTCTCAGATTTGCGTTAACAGTGATAGCGGGTGGGAAAAACAACATTTAGCCACTGGCCACAATGGTGGCTTCTCAAGCCATAACGTCCCAGTCCCGCCGCATTAATTATACCTTCCCGGGAAACATAGAGTTTTGATGGCAGGCGGGCATTCATTCAGCCGCCACACCATCAACTCGCTGCTTCCTCACAGCAGGTGCCATAGTTAAAATGCATCTGCGCACACCTCCCAGTGGTTCCAGCTCAGGACTGCTGCACGGAAGAAAGGTAAGAAGGTTGCAGAGCCCAGTTTAATGATGCGTCTCTTAAACAACTTTTGGATGCAGTCGAGGCCTACCGTGATGTCCTCTACCCCTACCCTGGGTGCAGGAGGGGCAGCAACATCACTAATCCAGCATGGGAGGTGATGGCAGCAGTGGTCAGCACCAATGCCCTGCAAGAGTTCACAGCCACCCAGTGCAGAAAAAGGATTAATGATATCCTCTGTTCCACAAGGGTAAGTCACTCTTCTCATCACTCTCAACTCACACACTCACAAACCCATCACACATCCATCGGGATCTCACTCACTGCCAGTTCAAGGGGCATCACCATTCACTCTCTCATACACGCCTTCATTATTCTTATCCTGTCCATGGGACCACTCACCACCCACACATGTCAGGCATACTTATCATCTGGCCTGGCAGGCATCCTGCTTACACTCTCTCCATCTCTATTCATGCAGGACAACCTGGCACACAAGAGGGAGAAGTCGCAGACTGGTGGAGGAATGCCTGAAATCAAGGTCCTCATGGACTTTGAAAACAGCCATCCAGCTGGCCAGCGAGGATCTGGACAGTTCCTGTGCTGACGGTGAAATCAGTGGTGCTCCACCAAATGAGGATCCAGCAGTGAAACATCCATCAGACAACCATGCTGTGAGTGATGTGTCCTATTTCACAGGCAACTGACATGCATTAATTATCTCTCCTTACTTTTGCAGGCACATCTGGGAAACAGACGAGGGGGTCCATGACCCAGGTCCTCAACTCAAGCCCCGAAGAACCCTCTGAAAAGGAATCTGAAGGCCTGTCACAGGATTTGCTCACACCCTCCACCAGCACAGAGACACATGCCTCGGTGGGACCTAGCTTTAGAGTAGCCATGGGATCACAATCTGGTAAGCACATTGCACTATCTGATCCATAGCAGGTGGTGGCAGGAGCTTCCCAGGTCTCTGGCACTTGGAAGACCACTGGAGGTGAGAAATTTTCTGAGTCCAAGTTAGATAACAATCCTCTGGACTCAGTCATACCTCAGCTGCAAAGGTAAATTCAGGAACATCAGAAAGGGATGTCTCCTGCGCTCCTCAGATTGCAAGACACGATGGAGGAATCAGTCCGTCTTCAGCCTGAGGTGATAGCACTGGTATGCCAATGCACCGAGGTCAACACTGGTAGGATGGCGGCCATCATGGAGACCTTGGTCCAGGAATCACTCCTACACTGCTGTGCGGGATGAACTCCATCACTGACGTCATAGTTGGCCTCCAGTAATGCGAACGCGAGAGGGTTGCTAGGCAGCTCGATCTCACTCCAGCTACACTTTCTCCTCAAGAAGTCAGCCAGTGGCGCTTGGGCAACCTGAGGGAGGAGGATCAGCAGGTGCACACTCCAGGGCCATCCATCCAAGTGATGCCAGGAGTGTCTGGCTATCTGCATCCCCTCTTCCTGTGACCCCAGCAGCGCAAACTCCACAGGTCAAGGAGGGTAACTGCCACAAAGCAGGACCCCGAAAGCAGGCTGGGACCCTCCAGGTCTCAGCCCTCCAGAGGACACCCGCCAACATCATCACAGATCGTAGCAGTCAGCAGATTGCCTCCACCTCCCCTGTGGATGTCAGGGAAGCATATCATCATCATTCTCCTGCAATTGAGCAACTATCAGGGCCTCCACTGCCACTCCCTGACAGGAGTCTTATCACAGAAGGTATATGCGCTGCCATCATCCAGACTGGAGTCAAAATTTTACAGATGCAATGTGAGGATCTATGCTGCCTCCTCACTGCATGTCATCATCATCCCTCCACAAATCTAGCAGCTATGAGGGCCTTCCGAGCATTCCTGCCTGGTCTGGCCAGTGCGATGGCCTCATGGCCTTTATTGTTACCTTCGAGGACCTCCTCACCCTCAATCCCATCAACATCCTCCTCATCAGAGGAGACTTCCAGCTCCTCCATCTTCTCCACAGCTAGCTCCTCTCACCATTGCAGCGCCAGATTAAAGGGCACAGTAGACAACAATGATGTCTGATGCATTCTGCAGCCTATATGGCAGGGCTCCAGCAGACCAGTCCAGGCACCGGAACATCATTTTCAGCATCCCGATGGTTTGCTCCACAAAGGTACGAGTTGCAGCATTCAGCTCAGGTGTGGGCATTCTCCTAACCCACACTGCAAGGCTGCACTGCTAGCTTGAACCATTGGGGAGACTGGCCCAAACTGGAATGATGGCTTTGCAAAAGGCTGTTAGCACCTCCACCAGTGATTACTATGGCCAACTTTCACATGAAAATTATACAACATGGTCAGTTGTCTAACTGTTCTGCAGTCTAGGGACCAGGTGGCTCACATCTGCCACTTGCTGCAGGACTTGGCACCAAGGGGACATGGAGGGCATCCACTACCAGTGACTGTGAAAGTGACTCCTCTGGGTGAGGAGTTGACTGAGGAGGAAATGGAGGAGCTGCATGTCTCCTTCGATGAGGAGGACACTGATGGGGATGAGGATGAGAGGGTCCTCAGTGGTGACAACGACGGGGATGAGGCTCTTGCACTGGGTAGACAAGGCAGGCGCACTCGAGAGGTCCTCATAGCTACCAGATTTGTGGAGAATGATGACGACATGCAGTGAGATATCCCTGCAGATCCTTTCATTGCAGTTGTGAATGTTTGACTCCAGTCTGGCTTATCGCAGTGCCAATATCCTCTGAGAGAATGCTCTTGTCATTGAGATGCAGTGGAGACACTTATAATCACTTGATCGCAGGAGGATGATGATAACATGCAGTGAGGACACTCCATATATCTTCACATGACCTCTGAGAATGTCTGACTCCTGTCTGGCTGAGGGCAGCTCGTTTGCACTCCATGATCAGGGCCATCTCAGAGACACAGCCATGAAACTTTAGATGCATCTGATGCTGTGTCTGCCTTCAGCACCTCAGCCCTTCAGGAGCTGGTGCACAGCATCACTGGTCACATATGCTGGTGTGATGAGGGCCAGCCCCACCATAAAGGTGCTGAGGGCACACAGAGAGTATGAGAGAACTCTGCGATGCCTGCCCACTACTTTCTGGCAGCAAAGACCAGTATTGCCAAGGTGCAGGCATCAGTAATGTTTCAGGGAGTGTGAGGCTGGACCATCACTGTTGTCTGAAGGCTGCACAGAGCATAGGGAAGAGGCCCTGGACTGAGACACCTGCCTTTTATCTTGAACAGAAAGGTTTCACATCTGGGTGACAAGGAGCCATAGGCAGAGCAACATTCTTGGGAGTTTATTGACAAGTTTATTGTAAGAGAAGCATGACAGGAGTCAGGAGTTGAAAAGGAGCACGAGAGGAGCCGGGAGTTGAAGAGAAGCGCGAGAGGAGTCGGAAGTTGAAAAGGAGCGCGAGAGGAGTCAGGAGTTGAAAAGGAGCGCACGAGGAGTCGGGAGTTGAAAAGGAGCTGGGAGAGCAGAGGTGACGGAGGGAGTTCGGGGAGGATGGAATGAGGTGATCCTTTGAGTACTGTGAGTACGGTTGGGTAAGTATTTACTACTTTTATCACTTATAATTTTTAAGTTCTTATTTTGTGGTCCATTGTTTGTAAGGTCTATATTCTGCAACAACAAGGACCAGGGAAGAAGAGCCCTAGAGTAATTGATATTATTTAATATTAAGTATCTTCCAAAAGTTTAATTTAATTTAAAGGGCTAAATCATAGCAGCTCAAATCTGTGGCATGCTCCTCCTGCTCCATGTGGGGAGCCGGGAACATTTCCAGTGCCCGGGGCTGGCACGTCTGCGGGAAGTGTCTCCAGCTGCAGCTCCTGGAAGCCAAAGTTTCAGAACTGGAGCGGCGGCTGGGGACACTGTGGAGCATCCGGAAGGCGGAGAGCAGCATTGATAACACGTATAGAGAGATGGTCACACCACAGGCTAAGAGTCCACAGACAGGAAGGGAATGGGTGACCACCAGGCAGAGCAAGAGGACTAGGCAGGCAATGCAGGAATCTCCTGTGGCTATTCCTCTGCAAAACAAGTATAGCACTTTGGATACTGTTGGGGGCAATGGCCTCTCAGGGGAAAACATCAACAGCCAAATTCGTCACACTATGGTTGGCTCTGCTGCACAGGGGAGGAGTAAAAAGTATGGGAATGCAATAGTTATAGAGGATTCAATTGTAAGGGAAATAGATAGGTGATTCTACAGGACCTTCTGAAGGGGGAGGGTGAACAGCCAGTGGTACATATTGGTACAAACAACATAGGTGAAAAAAGAGATGATGTCCTAAAAGCAGAATATAGCAAGTTCGGAAGTAAGTTGAAAAGTAGAACCTCAAAGGTAGTGATCTCAGGATTACTACCAGTGCCACGTGCTAGTCAGAGTAGAAATAGCAGGATATATCAGATGAATACGTGGCTGAAGAGATGGTGTGAGGGGGAGGGTTTCAGATTCCTGGGACATTGGGGCCAGTTCTGGGGCAGGTGGGACCAGGACAAACTGGACAGGTTACACCTGGGCAGAACCGGGACTGATGTCCAAGGGGGACTATTTGCTAGAGTGGTTGGGGAGGGTTTAAACTAAAATGGCGGGGGGATGGAAACTGATGCAAGGAGTCAGGGGAGGGAGAACAAAAGACAGAGAGGAGAATAAGAAAAGTGATAGGCAGAGAAATCAAAGGCAAGAATCAAACAGGGCCTCAGTGAAAAATAGTGGGAATGGGACAAGTAATGTTAAAAAGACAAGCCTTAAGTTTCCGTGCCTTAACGCAAGGAGTATTCACAACGAAGTGGATGAATTAACCGCGCAAATAGATGTAAACAGGTATGATATAGTTGCAATTATGGAGACATGGCTGCAGGGTGACCAGGGGTGGGAAATGAACATCCAGGGGCATTCAGCATTTAGGAAGGACAGGCAAAAAGGAAAAGGCTGTGGAGTTGCATTGCTGGTTAAAGAGGAAATTAACACAACAGTGAGGAAAGATATTAGCACTGACAATGTGGAATCTGTATAGGTAAAGAAAGCTGAGAAACACTAAGGGGCAAAAAACGTTAGTGGGGGTTGTATTTAGACCCCCAAGCTGTGGTGATGTTGGGACTGGCCATTAAATAGGAAATTAGAGACACATGCAATAAAGGAACATCTGTAATTATGGGTGACTTTAAGCTGCATATAGATTGGGCAAATCAAATTAGTAACAATACCATAGAGGAGGAATTCCTGGGGTGTATACAGGTTTCTTTTCAGGACCAATATGTTGATGAACCAACTAAAGAATAGGCCATCCTAGACTGGGTATTGTGTAATGAGAAAGGAATAATTGACAATCTAGTTGTGCAAGGCCCCTTGGGGCTGAGCGACCATAATATAGAATTCTTCATCAAGATGGAGCGTGACGTAGTTGACTCTAAGACTAGGGTCCTGAATCTTAATAAAGGAAACTACGATAGTATGGGGCGCGAGTTGGCTTTGATGGATTGGGAAACGTTACTTAAAAGGATGACGGTGGATAGGCAATGGCAAACATTCAAAGAGCGCATGGGTGAACTGCAACAATTGTTTATTCCTGAATAGAGCAAAAGTAAAACAGGAAAGGTGGCCAAACCAAGGCTTACAAGGGAAATTAGAGATAGAATTAGATCCAAGGAAGAGGCATACAAATTGGCCAGAAAAAACAACAGACCTGAGGATTGGGAGCACTTTAGAATTCAACAAAGGAGGACCAAGGGATTGATTAAGAAGGGGAAAATAGACTATGAGAGTAAGCTTGCGGGGAACATAAAAACTGACTGTAAAAGTTTTTATAGGTATGTGAAGAGAAAAAGGTTGGTGAAGACAAATGTAGGTCCCTTACAGTCAGAAACAGGGGAATTTATAATGGGGAACAAAGAAATGACTGACAAACTAAATACATACTTTGGTTCTGCCTTCACAAAGGAGGACACAAATAACATGCCAGAAATGTTGGGGAAGCACAAGGTTTAGTGAGAGGGAGGAACTGAAAGAAATCAGTATTGGTAGGGAAATGGTGTTGGAGAAGTTGAAGGGATTGAAGGCCAATAAATCCCCAGGGCCTGATAATCTACATCCCAGAGTACTTAAGGAAGTGGCCCTAGAAATAATGGATGCATTGGTCGTCATTTTCCAAGATTCTATAGACTCTGGAACAATTCCTGCAGATTGGAGGGTAGCTAATGTAACCCCACTATTTAAAAAGGGAGATAAGGAGAAAGCAGGGAATTATAGACCAGTCAGCCTGACATTGGTAGTGGGGAAAATTCTAGAGTCCATTATAAAAGATTTCATATAACTGAGCGCTTGGAAAACAGTGCCAGAATCAGATAGAGTCAGCATGGATTTACGAAAGAGATATCATGTTTGACAAATCTACTGGAATTTTTTGAGAATGTAACTAATAGAGTTGATGAGGGGGAACCAGTGGATGTGGTTTATTTGGTCTTTCTGAAGGCTCTCAACAACGTCCCACATAAAAGATTAGCATGTAAAATTAAAGCTCATAGGCTTGGGGGTAGTGCATTGAGATGGATAGAAAACTGGTTGGCAGACAGGAAACAAAGAGTAGGAATAAACAGGTCTTTTTCCGAATGGCAGGCAGTGACTAGTGGGGTACTGCAAGGATTGGTGCTGAGACCCCAGCTATTCACAATATATATTAATGATTTAGATGAGGGAACTAAATTTAATATCTCCAAATTTGCAGATGACACAAAGCTGGATGGGACGATGAGCTGTGTGGAAGATACAGAGATGCTTCAGTGTGATTTGGACAAGCTGAGTGAGTGGGCAAATGCATGGCAGATGCAATATAATGTAGATAACGTGAGGTTATCCACTTTGGTAGCAAAAGCACGAAGGCAGATTATCTGAATAACTATAAATTGAGAGAGGGGGATGTGCAACGAAACCTGGATGTCCTCATACACCAGCCGCTGAAGGTAAGCATGCAGGTGCAGCAGGCGGTAAAGGCGGCAAATGGTTTGTTGGCCTTCATAGCCAGACGATTCGAGTACAGGGGCAGAGATGTCTTGCTGCAATTATACAAGGCCTTGGTGAGACCACACCTGGAATATTGTGTGCAGTTTTGGTCTCTTTATCTGAGGAAGGAAGTTCTTGCTATGGAGGGAGTGCAGCGAAGGTTTACCAGACTGATTCTTGGGATGGCGGGACTGACATATGAGGAGAGATTGAGTTGGTTAGGATTATATTCGCTGGAGTTCAGAAGAATGAGGGGGGATCTCATAGAAATCTATAAAATTCTAACAGGACTAGACAGGGTGGAAGTAGGAAGGACATTCCTTATGGTGGGGGAGTCCAGAACCAGGGATCACAGTCTGAGGATACGGGGTAGACCATTTTGAACTGAGATGAGGAGAAATTTCTTCACCCAGAAAGTGGTGAGCCTGTGGAACTCGCTACCACCGAAAGTACTTGAGGCCAAAACATTGTATGTTTTCCAGGAGTTAGATATAGCTCTTGGGGCGAAAGGGATCAAAGGATATGGGCAGAAAGAGGGAGCAGGCTATTAAGTTGGATGATCATAATGAATGGCGGAGCAGGCTCGAAGTGCCGAGTGGCCTACTCCTGCTCCTATTTTCCAAGTTTCTATGTTTCTAATAATGAACATTATGTACAAGTGATTAACACCCGTGCCCAGGTTGTGCAACTAACTCTCCTTAACCGTCCTAACCCTGCCGCTTGGTGCTCCCCGGACATCGACAGCGGAGGTGGACTGACTGTGACGCCCTGTCCATGATGACTTTGGCAGGCTTCCTCTGGAGAGCTGAGACTTGGAGGGCCCCAGTCTGCTTTTGGGGTCCTGTTGTGTGGCAGTGGCACCCTCCTCAGCCTGTGAAGCTAGATCCACGGAGGTCACAGGAAGAGGGGAATCAGAGTTACCTTGGTGGATAGTCCTGGAGTGTGCACCTGCTGGTCCTCTTCCCTATGGGTGCCCTAGAGCTCCTGACTGGCTCTGTGAGCGGAAAGGGTAGCTGGAATGAGATCAAGCTGCCCAGCATCCTCTTGCGTACACACTGTTGGAGGCCAACTAAGGCATCAGCGATGGATTTAAGCCCACACAGCAGTGCAGGAGTGACATCCTGGACCAAGGTCTCCATGGCAGCCGCCATCCTGCCAGTGTTGACCTCGGTGCTTAGCAATGCCGGTGCTATCACTTCAGCCTAAAGATGGACGGCATCCTCCATCGTGCCTTGGAATCTAAGGAGTGCAACGGCCATGATGTTCCCAAGCTTGCCTTTGCAGCTCCAGCAACTGTGCCATGACCAAGTCCAGAGGCTCGTCATCTGACACAGACTCAGTAACATTCTGGCCTCCAGCAGTCCTTTGAGCACAGGAGACCTAGGAAGTCCCTGCCTCCGCCTGCTGTGGATCAGAAAGTGTGATGTGCTCACAAGATTGTGGTCCTGAGGCTACTCTAAAGGTAGGTCCCATCGAGGTGTGTGTCTCAGCGCTGATGGAGGGTGTGGGTGAGCACTGTGACGGGACTTCAGGGAAGGTGCCTTCAAGTTCCTCTTTGGAAATTTCTTCAGAGATTGCTTGGAGGCTCTGGGTCATGGACTCAGTCTGCTGCCTCCTGGATGTGCCTGCGAAAGCAAGGGGAGATAATTAGTGGCCTGTGAAAGAGGACACATCACTCATGCCATGGTTATCTGATGGATGTTGCACTGCTGGATCCTCACTTGGTGGAGCAGCACCGACTTCACCATCAGCACAGGACTAGTCCCGGTCATCACCAGCTAGCTGGATGGCTCTGTTTTCAAATTCTGTGAGAACTTTGAATTCCAGCAACCCTCCACCTGTCTATGACCTTTCCCGCCTGTTGGGAGCCACCATGTCCTGCATGGATAGAGATAGGGAAAGTCTATCAGGACGCCTGATGGGCCAGATGATAAGTATGCCTGTACTGTGTGGGTGGTGAGTGGTCCCATGGACGGAATGAGGACTATGATGGTAAGTGTGAAAGAGTGAATGGTGATGTCCCTTGCACTGGCAGTGAGGGCCCTGTGGGTGTGTGATGGGTTTGAGAGTG
Organism: Carcharodon carcharias; assembly: GCF_017639515.1. Taxonomy (NCBI): domain Eukaryota; kingdom Metazoa; phylum Chordata; class Chondrichthyes; order Lamniformes; family Lamnidae; genus Carcharodon; species Carcharodon carcharias. Next base: position 131,414,296 of record NC_054477.1, on the reverse strand, counting down.
TGAGAGTTGGGAGAGATGAAAAGAGTGACTTACCCTGGCGGAACGGAGGAGATCATTTGTCCTTTTGTGGCACTGGGTGGCTGTCCTCTTCTGAAGGGCGTTGGCACTAACCATTGCTGCCACTGCCTCCCAAGCTGGGTTGGTGAAATTGCTACCCATCCTGCGGCCAGAGCCAGGGAGAGCACATCCCGGCAGGCTTCCATGGCATCCAGCTGTCGCGCAAGGGACCCGTTGGAGCGGGGGCTGTAGTCTTTTTGCCTTTGCAGGCCATGTCTCCCAGGAAGTGGTGGTGAGCTGCTGGTGATGAGTGCTTTGCTGGCGACTGCCTTTTAAAGGTGGCGGCCGGCGTGATGGCAAGCAAGCAAATGACAGCCTGCCCGCCATGGAAACGGCATGTTTTGCGGGAGTGAATATATCATGAGTTTGGCTCGAGAAGATACGGCGTGAAAACCCGCCATTTTCTTCAGCGGGTAGGCTCCATTTTACCTGCCCACTAACGCACTTAATACAATTCTGGGAAAATTCAACCTAATATCCCCTCTAGCTGGGGGGATCTAGAACAAAGGGTCACAGTCTCAGGATATTAGGTAGATCATTTAGGACTGAGATGAGGAGAAATCTCTTCACTCAGAGGGTGGTGAACCTATGGAATTCTCTACCACAGAAGGCTGTGGAGACCAAGTCACAGAATATATTTAAGAAGGAAGTAAATAAATTTCTGGGCTCTAAAGGCATCAGGAAGTATGGGGAAAACGCGGGAGTACAACGTTGAGAAAGAGGATCAGCTATGATCATATTGAATGGCAGGGCAGGTTCGAAGGGCCGAGTGACCTACCCCTGCTTCTACTTTTTATGCTTCTAAACCTCTTTCCCGTGTGTGTAAATAAATCAACCCTCTTATTTTACCTTATCTTGAGTTTTCTGTGGGCTTCTCTATTAATAATAGAGGATTGAATAACTCCAAAACTGAAGGCTTGGGGAAAATATGCTGCCACTTGTAGAGAGAGAATCAGAAATCAAAAACAACTTTCTGTTTATGGACGGCTAGTGAGACAGGAAATCAGTGCTATTCAAATTAATCCCCCTCCAGTCTTAACAAATGCATTAACATAAATCATGAGAGAGAGAGAGTAGGAATTAAATAAGAATTATTTATTCATTGATGACTAGAAGCAAGATTTTTAAAAGTCAGTAATCGCTTTTGCTTTTAAGCATTAGTTAATGAAAACGTCCCCGGGACCAATTTTTTAGCCTTAATAGCTCTTTTAAAAATTCAATGTAATTGGAAACTGCATAAGCATGATCATTTCATAAGAGTGTAGCACATTCATTAGTGTTTTCAATATTGATATTGCCACAGTCGTTTTGAGTAAAGATATTCAACCATTAGTAGATGTTGCACTTTGCAGATCTAAATTTTCATGTCACAAGAAGTACAGACTAGAGAACCTAGTGCTCTTTTCACCAGAACAGATAAGGTTAAAAGGAGATCTAATAAAGTTGCTCAGGATTAAGAGGGTAAGGTACTTGGGAACGTCTACTTCTATTAGCCAGTGAGTTAGTAAATATAACACCTAGATTTAAGAAAGGAGGCTATTTAATAGAAAATGTTACAACATGGAACTTTCATCAAAAAAGATTGCTCAAATAAGAATGCCCAATAGTTTTGAATGAGAAGCAGGCAAACATTTGAAAAAATGAAAATTTGACAGGATACTGGAAAAGGGTTAAGTAAATGGGACAAAGCAGACTGCAAATTGAGACCCATTGCAAGCATAATAGAATGGAGACCTCAATTCAATTCTACTGAATTTTTTAAAGAGATACTAAGGCTAAAGAATGGTCCTGAGGACATTTTTGTTAACTGATGTGCTATAAAATTCCCAATTCAAGGGCGGGTGTAATGGACTTGGTTCTCGAGATGTCACAAGATGATTAGCAATGGATCCAAAAATTCATGAAAGTTGCACAGTGTGGGTCAGCCTAAGTGACCAGGGAATAGGAAATAGGTTAACATGGTAGCTAGAGAGTAGGAAGTAGGATAATCAACAGTCTAGGAATTGAAGATTAATCTCCAGGGCACTGCTGTTAACAATCTCGGAGAAAAATCACAATGGCAATAAAACACTCTCATTTTCTTTGAACACTTGTTTTTATATCTACGAAGTATCAGGAAAGGACAAAAAGGCTGTGATGGACAGCAAAGAATCATCCAATCAGGTAATAAAGAGAACATAAGAATATAACAATAGGAGCAAGAGTAGGAAATTCGGCCCATTGAGTCTTCTCCACCATTCCTTATGATCATAGCTGATCTTTTTCATTTCCAATTGGCATAAAGGAGGAAGTTTTCCTTAACGATAGACATGTTGGGTGTCCAATGGTAGGAGTTGGGGATCAGGGGGTGGCAGAGGGTGCGGTGTAGGGGGTTGGTGGATGAGGACACAGGATGAAATCTCCTGGAATATATCCAGAGTCGGTCACTCTAGTTGAAACAACATAGCCATGTTTCTCCAGACTTTGAGTGTGAGGCAGAACTGATGAAATTACTGGCCTTTTCCTGCTTATTTTATCCCATTGTATTGTTGTAAAGATATGCTTTATACCAAAAATTACTTTGTTTATTTATTGGTCTGAAGCCACAGGTTGAATTTTAAAAGCCTGAACAGCAGCAGATTTTTAAAAAAGAAATACTTAAGTGGCAGCTTCTAAGATGGCCAAAGATTAACATAGCTGTACCCTGCAAATTAAAAATAACAGGACCAGGCTGCCTAGAAGAACCCATTAGAGATAATCACCTTAGAAGAGGAAAGTGAATGACCCCATGTCCTGAACCATTTCACAAAACATGCAGACAAGGCCCAATGGAACAGGCCATGAGGTGCAGTCACTTTGAGCAATGGACCCTGACTAAGAAGGGAACTCCTCAAACCATAATCTAATCATGTCAAAATCATGGACCTGGAATCAACTTGCTATGACCATGTTTAGGTAACTAGTCAATTGGAGAAAGGTGATCCTGTGATGAACCAACTAAAGTAACTACTTTTCTATAAGCCAGTGAACAGAAGAAGCAGAGGTGATGAAGAGAAAGGTCCCTGCATGGGCACTCCACTCTCTCTCTCCATTCATCTACAAGCTTGAACCCTGCCTGTTGTTTGACCAACCACATGCCACAGGCAGTGTTTTAAGAATCAATCCAGCAGCTTCTGGCTCCAGAAGAAATATAAATAATTCATCAACATCTTTGAATCAGCCTGACGCGGAATCCAAAAAGACAATCAAATCCTGTCTCAAACTATCCAAGTCATCAATCTACAAGATCCATATACCACTGACTTTTATTGGACTTAACCTATCCTCCCAGTTTGTAACTAGTGTGTGTGTGCGTGCTTGTGTGAACCCTTGAATGCATGTGTGGGGAAGTTGCAGCGTTTTTATTATTTTTATTTAGATCAGGTGATAAGTACAATAAATACTATTGCAAATTTTTCAGAAGTAAACCTGTGTGTGTGTGTGTGTGTGTGTGTGTGTGTGTGTGTCTTTTACAGTCATAGCACTTAAACAGTTAAACACTGAAATGGCAAGCATATTCTTTGAATAAAAACCTGTTGCAGTCAAACAAGGAGTGGAAAGAGAGGGGAGTCATTCTACCAGTTTTTATCTGACCGTAACCATATGAAAGGGTCTGTGAATGTGTGGAACAGAAGAAATACCGTAACATGATCAAGGAGAAGATGGGTGGAAGGGTGGCAGGGGCTGATGTGGTAGGGTACAGAATCAGCTCCTTGGAATCTATAAGCTCTTTGTATTGTGCTTGCACCTCACCCCATCTCCTAGGCCTTATACCTACCTCCATAACATCATCCAACTTTACTCATATCTCAGTTCATCTGCTGCTGAAACCCTCATTTGGGCCTTCGTTACCTTGACTAATCTTGTGCACTCCTGGCTGGTGTCTCCCAGATTACCTTCTGTAAACATGAGGTCATACAAAACTCTGCTGCATGTCTTAACTTGCAGCAAGTCCCATTCCCCTATCACCTCTGGGCTCACTGATTTACATTCGCTCCTGGTCAAGCAATGGCTTGACTTAAAACTCCTCATTTTCAAACCCCTCCATGGTCTTGCCCCTCCCTATCTGTGAAATCTCCTGCAGCCCCATAAACCCCAGATACAAACATTAGCTACTCCCTAATTCCGACCTCTTGTGCCTTCCCAATTATAATTGCTCCACCACTGACGGCAATGCATGCCTTCAGTTGCCTAGGTCCCAATTTCTGGAATTCCCTCCCTACCTCTCCACCTCCCTTTCCTCCTTCAAGACACACCTTAAAACCTACCTCTTTGAACAAAAGCCTGGCCATCTAACTGAATATCTGCTTAACTGGTTCAGTGTCATACTTTCACCTGTGAAGTAACTTGGGATGTTTTATTATATATTTATTTTCATGTCTTGAATGTGTTATTGTTATAGGAGGTACTCAAGACACTAAGCAAATAGAAAAGTTTATTTGGAGCAATATTTCAAGTTAAACCATGAATGCAGGACAAGGAAGCATTAGGTATAAACTAATTTATTGTAAACTCAAGGCTGTAATTAATACCTGGCAGCCAAAGGAGTTTTTACAGAAGAATGAACTAGATGGGCTAAATGGCTTCCTCTGTTGGTGATATTTCCAGTCATGCACCTTACAAGTCATGAGTCAATTTTTCATGTGTGCTGCTCATGTTAATCTGCTTGTTCTGAATATTAAAAAAGTAAGTCCAAGTAATGATTTGCACCATAGGTCATTTTAGACATTAAAAGGCACAACTTAAATGCAATTTGTTGCTGTGCAGCCTGACTGATGGCCACCTGTTTAATCCAACACTTTCCACCCTTATTTTCAGCTTTGGAAAAAGGCTTTTCAATTACCATTAAACCTAAACTGATAGTTAGCACTTCAATTCTCCAATGTTATCCATTGTACTCTTCTCCCTACTTCAGATAGTCTAATAAACAGATCATTGGACTTTCCTTCAGCTGTGAAAAAGAATCTTAATCAAAAAATATTAGCATATCATTTCAAATGTGACTGACTTGCTGTATTATTTTCTGTTTTAATCTCACATCTGCAATTATCAATTCATCCTCTATGAAACAAAGAAAATAAATTGAATTGCATTCACATAATACATTAAGTTCAGCCACCTAGAAGAACAAAGGGCAGCAGGTGAAAGGGAGCACCATTACCTGCAAGATCCCCTCCTCCAAGTCACATAGCATCTTGACTTGGGAATGCAACACCCACATCCCATAAACATATATAAAATTTTCTTAGTGCTTTACAGCCAATGAGGTGACCTGGAAATATAACCATTATGTGGACAAATACAGCAGCCAATTTTTACACCAGCAAGATCCCACAAACAGCAAATGAAAAAGTGCTTTAAACAAATGTTGGTGGCACAGATTTAAATCCCCACCATGGTAGCTGGTGGTATTTAAATCCAATTGATAAAATCTGGAATTAAAAAGTGGCATCAGTGATGGTGACCAAGTATCATCGATTGTCGTAATGTCACTAATGTCCTTTAGGGAAGGAAATCTGTCATCCATACCCACATGTGACTTCAAACCCATAGCAATGTGGGTTGACTCTTAACTGCCCTCTGAAATGACCTTGCAGGCCACTCAGTTCAAGGGCAATTTGGGATGGGAAACAAATGCTGGTCTTGTTAGTGATGCCCATATCCCATGAAAGAAATTAATTTAAAAAATTTAAGTTTGAAGGTATTGTACTTAATAGTCATAAAGTTAAATCATCTATTTCATTCATGATCTGTATAAATATCTCAATATATTAACCTTGTTGATAATGTGGACAGAATGTGTGTGAATGATTGGTAACTTCAGCCAACTTCTTAAAGAACCTCTATTTATAATAAATGGCATTTCCTCTACTAAAATTAATTACCTTGGATTAACCAGTTTAAATGTGAAACGAATAGTGGATTTTAACTGCTTTGTTACAACAACCCTGTTACATCTACAGCTCTTTGAATGCATTTTTTTTTAAATTACCTTGACCTCAGGTTAAAACAAATCATTGGTTTAACTCAAAGCATAAATGTTGGGATTTGATTGAAGATCTTCTGTAATTGGTGGAAGAGGAGACAAAGAATAGGTCCTTGGAGGGCCCAAACACTGGAAGAGAAGTCATTTTGGAGGTAGTCTGGTTACTATTGCATAGATAAGAGTGGTGCAAATGAGGTAAGTTCCAGAGCTGGACAAAGGAAGTATTGAAGGAAGAGGAGGAAGGTATAGTCAACTGCATAAAAGGCAGCAGAAATGTCAAAGAATAGGAAGGATTGTGTACCCTGGTTATTATCATAGAAGATGTGTTTTGTGACTTTAACATGGGGCATTTCGGTGCTGTGGTATTGGAAGAAACCTGATTGAACAGGTTCAAACATGGAGTTGCAAGTAAAATGGGCATTGATTTGTGAAATAACAACACAATCATACAACTCAGAGGAAATGTTACTATTGAGTCTTCTTCCATCACCCATTCAAGCAATGCATTCCAGATCACAACTTAACATATAAAAAAATTCTCTCTCTATCCCCTCAGGTACTTTTATCATTAACTTAAATATATCTTCTAGTTACTGATGTCAGTGGAAACTGTTTCCCTCTATCCATCAATAACTTTCATAATTTTGAACTCCTCTGTTCTAAGAATAATTCCAGCTCCAGTCTATCCATATAGCTTGAAGTCCCTCATCTCTGGCACCATTCTAGTAAATCTCTTCTGTACCCAAGGCCTTGACATCTTTCCTAAAGTGTGGTGCACAGAATTGGATAGAATACGCTATTCAGTGTTTGATAAAGTTTCAGCACAACTCATGTTTTTGTATCCGTGCCTTTATTTATAAGCAAAGGACCACATCATCCTTTTTTAAAGAACGGTTTCCTCCTTCAAAAACATTTACATTAACTCCCAGGACTCTGTTCCTACACCTCCTTTAAAATTGCACTGTTTAGTTTATATTGTAGCTCAAGCTTCATCACGTCAGTTCTCTCCATTAAGTTTCATCTGTCATGTGCCTGCCCATTTCACCAGTCTGCCTATGTGCTCCTGAAGTTGGCTACTGTGCTGTCCTTTATTACATTTCCAAGCTTTATTTCATCTGCAAACTTTGAAATTCTGCCCTGTAAATTCAAGATATGCAGTTGCCCCAATGCCAAACCCTGGAGGAAACCATTGTATCCTTCCTTCCAGCCTGTTCAAGGACTGGAAGGAAACATAGGAGCAGCTTCTCCATTTAAACTAATACAATACTCCTTTCTTTAAAGAAAAAACAATATAAACTTTCTACAATGATTATTTGCAAAGCATCAATCCCTCTGTGCATGCATTCTACTTGGAAGCATTGTGAACTGCAAGGAGGATAGTGTAGAATTTCAAAAGGACATAGACAAGTTGGCAGATGAAATTCAGTGCAGAAAAGTGTGAAGTGATTCATTTTGGTAGGAAGAAAACAGGCAATATAAAATAAAGGGTACAATTCTAAAGGGGATGCAGACACCTGGGTATATATGTGCATAAATCACTGAAGGAGGTGTTAGGTGAAGGAGGTTGAGAGAGCAGTTATTAAAGCATATAGTATCCTAGGCTTTATCAATAGGGGCATAGAGTAAACATGAAGCAGGTAAGTTAAACTTGTATAAAACACTGGTTCAGCTACAACTGCAATATTGCACCCAGTTCAGGATACCATATTTTAGGAAGGATGTGAAGGCATTAGAGAGGGTGCAGAAAAGTTTCACGAGAAAGGTTCCAAGGACACGGAACTTCACTTACGTAATTGATTGAAGATGTAACTGTTCTCCTTACAGAAAAGAAGGTTGAGAGGAGATTTAAAAGAAGTATTCAAAATCATGAGGGGTCTGGACAGAGTAGATAGGGGAAACTTCTTCCTATTGGTGGAAGGATTGAGATCAAGAGGGCACAGATTTAAGGTAATCGCAAATTGGCAAATCAAATCCGTGATAAAAGCATACTTGGATTATCATGATCCGATTGGGCATAGTCAGCATGGATTTGTGAATGGGAAATCATGTTTGATGAAATTGTTGGAGTTTTTTGAGGATGTTACGAACAAAATTGATAAAGAAAAGTCGATGGACACAGTATGCTTGGATTTTCAGAAGGCTTTTGATAAAGTCCTCTAAAGGAGGTTGATTAGCAAAATAAAAGCACATGGATTAGGAGGCTATTGCCTGGCATGGGTTAAGGATTGGCTAACAGGCAGAAAACAGTAGGAATAAACGGGTCATTATCACATTGACAGGCTGTGACTAGTGGGGTACCGCAAGGATCAGCGCTTGGGCCTCAGCTGCTCACAATATATATCAAAGGTTTGGATGTGGGGACCAAATATAATATTTCCAAGCTCATGAATGATACAAAGCTAGGTGGGAATGTGTGTTTTGCAGAAGATGTAAAGCAGCTACAGGAGGATTTGGACAGACATAGTGAGTGGGCAAGAACATGGCAGATGCAACATAATGTAGAAAAATGTGAGGTTATCCACTTTGGAGAAGGAACAAATGCGCAGAGTAGTTCCTAAATGGTAAGAGATTAGAAAGTGTAGATGTACAAAGGGACCTGGGTGTCATTGTCCATAAGTCACTGAAGGCTAACATACAGGTGCAGCAAACAATTAGGAAGGCTAACGGAATATTAGCCTTTATCACAAGAGGATGGATTACAGGATTAGTGAAGTCTTGCTTCAATTGTATACAATCTTGGTTAGACCGCACCTGGAGTACTATGTGCAGTTTTGGTCCCCTTACCTCAAAAGGGTATTTTTGCCATAGAGGGAGTGCAACAAAGGTTCGCCAGACTTGTTCTGGGGATGGCGAGACTGTCGTATGAAGAGAGATTGGACAAACTGGGCCCGTTTTCTCTGGAGTTTCGAAAGTGAGAGGTGATCTCATTGAAACTTACAAAATGCTTAAAGGAATAGACAGGGTAGATGCAGGTAAGATGTTTCCCCTGGTTGGGGAGTCTAGAACCAGAGGACTCAATTTCAAAATAAGGGGGAAGCCACTTAGAACTGAGATGAGGAGAAATGTATTTGCTCAGAGGGTTGTGAATCTTTGGAATTCTCTAACTGAGGGTCATGGAAGCTCAGTCATTGAGCATGTTTAAGGTAGTGTAAAGAACATCTTTTTATTTCTGTTGGACTGTGGTTTAAAATTACAATGGCTTCAGTTTGATAGACATGTCTGCTGTAACAGTGTGAGGGATATATACAAATGTTGTTGTCCTCAAACAGAGTGTGCTATGAAAGATAGGATGGTGCTGAGGACTCTGGTCTAATGGGAAACTGCCTGGCAACAACGTTTTAATTAGCTCTTGACCAGGGTTTGTGTGAGAGCAATGCAGCAGAATAGTTCCTAACCTGAAAAGAGAGACATAAAACCTCTTGCTCCTGTGTGTCAGATTTCACTAATTCTACAATAGCAGCTAGTTGGCTTTTACTCCTGAAATCACTATAGCCTGCTCCATCTCTGAAAACCCCTATCAAGAAGCAAAGGAGAAAAATCACTTTAGGGACATTGAAAGGCAAATGCTCAACCAGTGAACTAAAGACTAAAAAGTACTGGAAGACCATCTCATGTCATCAAAGAACTGAAAGGAATTTAGAAGACATCAATCAAAATCAACCCATCAAATCCTGTACTCCAGAATTGGTGCAAAAGAACTGTTTCGTCCCACCATTAAAATCCATGTTTTTATGTGTCTTGGTGTGTTTTGTACGTGTGTATAGAGATTTAAGAAGGGGTAGAGTTTAGGTTATAGAGTTAGAATTTAGTTCATATTTCTTTCTTTTGCCACTGGATCAGGCAAATTGTTCAATTAAGTTATTTACTTATTAAGTTTATAAACCTGGTGCTTGTATTCTGTTACAATAATTTGAACAATTAGGTAGGTTGATCAAACTTTTTCACAATTGTCACAGCTCAGTGAGCAGTGGGGCTCGATGCTGCAACGCACTATCCCCAGTGAATCGTGACAGTAGAGATTGATAGATTTCTGATTAACAATAATGTAGAGGGTTATGGGGATAGTATGGGTAAAAGGCATTGAATTGTTCAATCAGCCATGATTGTATTGAATGGTGGCAGGCACGAGAGGCTGAATGGCCTTCTCTAATTCCTATGTTCCCAAATCTGGAATGCACTGCCTGAGTGTGGCAGGGCAGGTTCATTGAGACATTCAAGAGGGAATTGGATTATCATCAGAAAAAGGAAGAATGTGAAGGATTACAGGGAGAAGTCAGAGGAATGGCACTAGATGCATTCCTCATTTGGAGGGCTGGCGCAGATGCACCAGGCCAAGAGGCCTCCTTCTGCGCTGTAACAATTCTGTGACTCATAGAGAGAGGCCTGAGGACTGCTTCTGGATTATGCATATGCACTTGATCAATCACACTTGCACCAAGAACTCTAAACCAACTGAGCCAGAAGCTGCTTGCTGCCTGCTCTAGGTGGGTGTATGCGCTAGTTCGAATGATTGGAGGGGGACACAGTAGGTGGTAACAAGCTAGCAGATGTGCAATCAATGGGTTGTGTTGTAAGGAAACTTTGTACAGGTTAGGCTTGTATCCACTGGAGTTTAGAAGAGTGAGAGGCGTCTTAATTGAAACCTTTAAGGTCCTGAGGGGTCTTGACAGGGTTTTCTCTCAGGAGGATCATACGTCTTTGGAATTCTCTTCCTCAAACAGCAGTGGAAGCAGTGTCTTTGAATATTTTTAAGGCAGAGCTAGATAGATTCTTGATTAACAAGGGGGTTACAGGTTAGGCAGGAATGTGGGGTTGAGGTTACAACCAGATCTTATTGAACGGCAAAGCAGCTCCAAAGGCTGAGTGGCCTACTCCCGCACCTAATTTGTATGTTTGTATGTATGTTCGTATGCTTAGCAAAGTCACAGCAGCTGCAAGAAAAGCCACTTTGTCCCGAATGTATGGGCCTGTAGCTAACTGTGCTCATTCCACAATGGCTTCTCTGAGAACGTATCAAGGTTTGCATGGGATGTACGCCTTTGTGAAACCCTTCCTGCAGGCCAGGTAGTGGAAGAAGATGGATGTGTGGCAGCTGGTCAGGCTGTAGCAGCAGGTAATGGAAGGCCTTGCTACACGCTAGACAAGAATTGTTGAGTTTTAATTAAATGTTTCTCCCTTCAAGTTACAGCCCCTTCATTCTGTATTAATGAATTTTTGACCTCCAAAATGAAACAAAAAGCACAATACTCCAAACTAACTAACCCACTAGAATATAAAGTAACCAAGGACATCTATAATTATAAGGCAGAATCTGAGATAGAGGAACTTCAAAGCTAACCACCTTCCACTAAAATACTTTCCTCAGGCATACTGTAGAACCCAAGCAGCACTCTAAACTTTGTAGCCGACCTGACATGGAATCAAATTCTCTGAATACTCTACCAGGAGCAGACTGAAACTAGAGGAATTTCCCTGCTGTCTGCCACCGGGAAGATTATTTCAAGGATCCTCCTCCAACATCTCCTCCCAGTAGCTGAAGAGCTCCTTCCAGAGTTGCAGTGCAGTTTTCGCCCATCAAGAGGCACCAGAGACATGATCTTCAATCCGTGACCAATCCAAGAAAAATGCAAAGAACACCAACTACTACTTTGACCTCAGGAAAGCCTTTGGCTCTGCCAACTGAAGATTTAGTGTATCCTCAAATTTGGTTGTTCTTTGAAATTTGTCACCATCCTCTGCCTACTCCACATTAACATGCAAGTCATGATCTTACCCACAGAACAACAGATCTATCTCAGTGAAGATTGGGGTCAAACAAGGGTATATCATCACAACAGCCGTCTTCTGCATCCTCCTCGCTACAATATGCCAGTCAATTGCTCATAGGCCTGGAGATAATTTACAGAACAAACGGGAAACTGTTTAAATATACAGATTGGAACACAGGACTTAATGAGGAGTAGGAATAGGCCATTCAGCCCTTCAAGCCCACTCTGCCATTTGATAAGATAATGGCTGATCTGGTTGTAATCTCAACTCTATTTTCCTGTCTGCCCCTCATAACCCTTGACTCACTTGTCTATCAAAAATCTATAACTCAGCCTTGAACAAATTCAATGACTGAGAAATTAGTGAAAGGCCTATTTACTCTCAACACCTGGGAAACTAAGGTCCTCTTCCAACTGGCTCCCACAGCACAATACCTTCCCCCATCAATTAAGATCAACAGTGAGATCCTAGAAAATGTGAACCATTTCCCATATCTTGGGAGCCTTCTCTCGACGATGGCAATGACAAAATTCATCATCACCTCCAATGTGCCAGCTCAGCCTTCGGCCAACTTGAGAATTAAAAAAAAAGTGTTTGAGAACCTGGCTCTCAAACCAGAAGCCAAGGAATGGTCTTCTTGGTAGCAGTGATCCCTGCACTCTGATATAGCTTTGGAGACATGGACCTCCAAAATCATTTCAGTGAAGGCAATGCTGGTGGTACAAGATCCTCCAAATCCAATGGTAAGAGAGGTGGTCTCTCCTAAGCCAACATGCCTAGCAAAGTGCTAATCACTTAAAACCAGCTCTGCTGAGCAGAACATGTCATTTGTATGCCTGATACCAGACTCCCAAAGCAACTGTCAGCCCAGATCACAGTCATGGTAGGAGACTCCCAGGAGGGAGGACAGCGGAAATGCTTTAGGGATTTCCTCGAAGCATCCCTGAGGGGGTCAAACATCTCTGCTGACTCGAGTCCCTGGCCGGTGATCAACCAAAATGAAAAGCGTTCATTCGGAAAGGTACCGAACAGAGAGACTTTGTCGGAAACACAGAGGCAAAGTGTCAGCAAGCGTGTGCAAACCTACAAACAACTCATTTTTTCAACACTTCAGATCATGCATTGGGCTTTTCAGCCATCTCATGACCCAGTGAATCAGAGTGGAAGCAAGTCATCCTTGAACCCAGGGCACTGCCTAAGGAAAAGGATTAAATTGCAGAGACCTTGAATTATTGTACCAGATTAAACTGCACATTCCACACAAACAATCAGGTGTATTTTCTCCAAGGAGACCAATTCAGACATCCTGTCCCACCCACTCATTATAAACAGAGAAGATATCCTTCGTGGAGGTAGGGTGCTCAAAACAAAATGTAATACGCCAGATGGGGTGTAATCAGAGCAGATAACTTCTATCCCCTGTTATCTAAAAGCCAACAATCCATTAACCTTTTAAGATTAAATTTAATTAAAGGAGAGAGTGGCTACCCTTAACATCAAGGCAGCATCTGACCAGAGTGTGGCATCAAGGAGCTGTAGTAAAACTGAAGTCAATGGGAATCAGGGGAAAATTCTCCTCTGGTTGAAGTCATACCTGACACAAAGGAAGATGGTTGTGGTTGTTGGAGGTCAGTCATCTCAGTTCCAGGACACTATGCAGGAGTTCCTCAGGGTAGTGTCCAAGGCCCAACCATGTTCAGCTGCTTCAGTGACCTTCCTTCACAAAGTCAGAAGTCAGGATGTTCGCTGATGATTGCACAATGTTCAGCACCATTCACAAAACCTCAGATACTGAAGCAGTCCATGCCTAAATGCAGCAAGATCTAAACAATAACCAGGCTTGGGCTGACAAGTAACATCTGCACCACACAAGTATCAGGCAATGACCATTTCCAACAAGAGAGAATCTATCCATTGCCCCTTGACATTCAATGGCATTGCCATCACTGAATCCCTTACTATCAACATCCTGGGGGGCACCATTGACCAAAAACTGAACTGGATTAGCCATATAAATACAGCAGTGTGTATCATCTACAAGATGCACTGCAACAACTCAACAAGGTTCTTTAGACAGCATCTTCCAAACCCACAACCACTACCATTTAGAAGGGCAGCAGATACATGGGGACACCACCATCTGGAAGTTCCCTCCAAACCACACACCATCCTGACTTGGAACTATATCGCCATTCCTTCACTGTTGCTGCAACTCCCTAACGGCACTGTGGGTGTGCCTACACCACATGGACTGCAGCGGTTCAAGGTATCAGCTCACCACTACCTTCTCAAGAGCAAGTAGGGATGGGCAATAAATGCTGGCCTAGCCAGTGACACCCACATCTTGTGAATGAATAAACTAAAAAAAAAACTTGCCTAGTAGTTTTTGGTGATATTTGTATTTGGACCCCTAAACCTCTGCTCATTTACAAATCTTAGCTTCACCATTTAGAAAATACTCTAATATTTATTTCTGGTATTGGAAAGGAGGGAGTAATTTGCAAGAACAGAAGGTAGAGGTTAGTTTTTTTTTAGGGGTGTTGAGAGTTTTGGAAGAGAGAGAGAGAGCAAGAGAGAGACAGACAGTTTCTGAGAACCATGTTAGCTAGCCATGGGGGTTGGGAAGCAAGAAGTGGTCCAAGGGATAAAATGAGTTGGAGACGACATGAGGAGAGAAACTAGAAGACACAGGATCCTCAGGCAAACAAGAAGTGGTGACAGTTGATTTTTTGTGGGGGGGGGTGGGGGGGGTGAGGTGGTGAAGGAGAAAAGAGGTAAAGGTAGGACATGCGGCAGAGACAGCTAAACAGAAAACTGCGGATGCTGGAAATCGAAAACAAAAACAGAATTACCTGGAAAAACTCAGCATGTCTGGCAGCATCGGAAGAGAAGAAAAGAGTTGAAGTTTCGAGTCCTCATGACCCTTTAACAGAACTAGGTGAATCCCAAGGAAGGGGTGAAATATAAGCTGGTTTAAGGTGTGTGTGTGTGTGTGTGTGTGTGTGGGGGGGGGGGGGGGGGGGGGGGGGGGGGGGGGGGGGGGGGGGGCGGTGGGGGGGCGCGGTTTGGGGGTGGGGAGAGAAGTGGAGGGGGGTGGTGTGGTTGTAGGGACAAGCAAGCAGTGATAGAAGCAGATCATCAAAAGATGTCACAGACAACAGAACAAAAGAACACATAGGTGTTGAAGTTGGTGATATTATCTAAACGAATGTGCTAATTAAGAATAGATGGTAGGGCACTCAAGGTATAGCTCTAGTGGGGGTGGGGGGAGCATAAAAGATTTAAAAATATTTAAAAATAATGGAACTGCTTGCTTGACCCTACAACCACACCAACCCCCTCCACTTCTCTCCCCATCCCCAACCCCCCACCCCCTCCCACACACACACACACACACACACACACACACACACATACCTTAAACCAGCTTATATTTCACCCCTTCCTTGGATTCACCTAATTCTGTTGAAGGGTCATAAGGACTCGAAACGTCAACTCTTTTCTTCTCCGCCGATGCTGCCAGACCTGCTGAGTTTTTCCATGTAATTCTGTTTTTGTTTTCAATTTCCAGCATCCGCAGTTTTTTGTTTTTATCTGTGTTTAATTGACTGCCACTGCTCTTCAAGAAATGCCTTCCTTGAAGAAGTTCTGTTCGTCTCTGCGACAAGATTTCCGTATCTCTCTTTTGCCTTGCTCACCTTCATTGCTTTCCATTTCTCTCCTGGTGTTTGACAAGGTGTTTACTAAAACCCTCTTTCACAGCCATATCTCCTTTCACAGTGACTGTCTCCATCTCCGACTTACCCCACACGGATTTCAATTGAAATTCCACCCCTCATGTTTCGAACCCACCCAGGATTACAGGTATCTCCGGGACATAAAAAGTTCCTCGGACAGCTGTTCCCGTCACATTCTGAGATCTACACTCAGTGCCATGCACCGCCATGTGAACACACTCGGCCTCTCCCTCCAGCAGCGCCGCCGTACCCTTTTTCAAAGCTGCGCGTGCCCCCAGTTTCATTTTATTCTTCGTCTCATCCGACACCTCAACAAGAAACTTTTTCTCTTTCTCTCAAGTGCTAAGGAACGCAAGCTCCAACAACTCATCGACACCAACACCCATCTAGGACCCTCCACCCCTGCCTGTCCCTCCGTCCCCACCCCATCTTCCAATCCCAGCCCCAGCCGTGTATTCACTATACCCCCTGACCTTCCCCTCTCCGATGCTGAACGTTCAGTGCTCAGCAAAGGACTTAGTTTCATACCCTTACGCCCTCACCTCAGCGAATTTCGGGCTCGGCATGATGCTGAACTCTTCTTCCGCCGTCTTCGTCTCCGGGCTCACTTCTTTGGGCAGGAGTCCTCTCCCCGTTCAACTGATCCTTTCACCCACCTCCAATATTCTCCCTCCACCTGGACCCCTCCCTCTGGATTCTTACCTTCTCTTGATCTTTTCATTGAGAACTGTCGGCGCAACATTAGTAGTCTCAATTTCTCTGCTCCTCTCACCCATTCTAACCTGTCTCTCTCTGAACTTACTGCACTCCATTCTCTCAGGTCCAACCCTGACATTGTCATCAAACCCGCTGACAAGGGTGGTACTGTTGTTGTCTGGTGCACTGACCTCTACCTCACGGAGGCTGAGTGTCAACTCGCACACACTTCCTCCTATCTCTCCCTGGACCATGACCCCACCACTGAACACCAAGCCATTGTTTCCAGGACTGTCACTAACTTTATCTCCTCTGGGGATCTTCCTCCCACAGCTTCCAACCTGATAGTCACCCAACCTCGGACGGCCCGCTTCTACCTCCTACCCAAAATCCACAAACAGAACTGTCCCGGTAGACTGATCGTGTCAGCTTGCTCCTGCCCCATGGAAATCATTTCTCGTTATCTTGAGACCCTTCTCTCTCCCCTTGTCCAGTCCCTTCCCACCTACATCCGTGATTCCTCTGACACCTTACGTCACATCAACAATTTCCAGTTCCCTGGCCCCAACCGCTTCCTCTTCACCATGGACGTCCAATCCCTCTACACCTCCATCCCCCACCAGGATGGTCTGAGGGCCCTTAGCTTCTTCCTCGAACAGAGGCCCAAACAATCCCCATCCAACACTACTCTCCTCCGTCTGGCTGAACTTGTTCTCACACTGAACAATTTCTCCTTCAACTACTGTCACTTCCTCCAAATAAAAGGTGTGGCTATGGGTACCCGCATGGGCCCCAGCTATGCCTGTCTCTTTATGGGTTTTGTGGAACATTCCTTGTTCCAGTCCTACTCCGGCCCCCTTCCACAACTCTTTCTCCGGTACATCGATGATTACTTCGGTGCTGCTTCATGCTCTCGTCGGGACTTGGAAAAATTTATTAATTTTGCTTCCCATCTCCATCCCTCCATCATTTTCACGTGGTCCATCTCTGACACTTCCCTTCCCTTCCTTGACCTCGCTGTCTCAATCTCTGGTGATGGACTGTCCACCAATATCCATTACAAGCCTACCGACTCCCACAGCTACCTCGACTACAGCTCCTCACACCCCACTTCCTGTAAGGACTCCATCCCATTCTCTCAGTTCCTTCACCTCCGTCGCATCTGTTCCGATGATGCTACCTTCAAAAACAGTTCCTCTGACATGTCTTCCTTCTTCCTTAACCGAGGTTTTCCACCCACGGTCGTTGACAAGGCCCTCAACCGTGTCCGGTCCCTCTCCCACGCATTCACCCTTAAGCTTTCTCCTCCCTCCCAGAAACATGATAGGGTCCCCCTTGTCCTCACTTATCACCCCACAGTCTCCACATTCAAAGGATCATCCTCCGCCATTTCCGCCAACTCCAACATGATGCCACCACCAAACAATTGTTCCCTTCATCCCGCCTGTCGGCATTCCGTAGGGATCATTCCCTTCGGGACACCCTGGTCCACTCCTCCATCACCCCCTACTCCTCAACCCCCACCTATGGCACAACCCCATGCCCACGCAAAAGATGTAACACCTGCCCCTTCACTTCCTCTCTCCTCACTGTCCAAGGGCCCTTACATTCCTTTCAAGTGAAGCAGCATTTCACTTGCATTTCCCCCAACTTAGTCTACTGTATTCGTTGCTCCCAATGTGGTCTCCTCTACTTTGGAGAAACCAAACGTAAACTGGGCGACCGCTTTGCAGAACGCCTGCAGTCTGTCCGCAAGAATGAACCAAACCTCCCTGTCGCTTGCCATTTTAACACTCCACCCTGCTCTCTTGCCCACATGTCTGTCCTTGGCTTGCTGCATTGTTCCAGTGAAGCCCAACGCAAACTGGAGGAACAACACCTCATCTTCCGACTAGGCACTTTACAGCCTTCCGGACTGAATATTGAATTCAACAACTTTAAGTCTTGAACTACCTCTTCCATCCCCACCCCCTTTCTGTTTCTTCCCCCCTTCCTTTTGTTTTTTCCAATAAATTATATAGATTTTTCTTTTCCCACCTATTTCCATTATTTTTAAATATTTTTAAATCTTTTATGCTCTCCCCACCCCCACTAGAACTATACCTTGAGTGCCCTACCATCCATTCTTAATTAGCACATTCATTTAGATAATATCACTAACTTCAACACCTATGTGTTCTTTTGTTCTGTTGTCTGTGAGATCTTTTGATGATCTGCTTCTATCACTGCTTGCTTGTCCCTACAACCACACCACCCCCCTCCACTTCTCTCCCCACCCCCAAACCGCACCCCCCCACCCCCCCCCCCCCACACACACACACACACACACACACACACACACACACACACACCTTAAACCAGCTTATATTTCACCCCTTCCTTGGATTCACCTAGTTCTGTTGAAGGGTCATGAGGACTCGAAACGTCAACTCTTTTCTTCTCCGCCGATGCTGCCAGACATGCTGAGTTTTTCCAGGTAATTCTGTTTTTGTTTTCAGCTAAACAGAAGGTGGCCGTCATAAATGACAAATTAAGTCAATGAATAACCAGCAGATCCTAGCTTTGGCTCAGTGGTAGCACTGTCTTCAGAAAAGTGGGGAGGTTCAAGGCCCACACAAGAGACATGAGCACATAATCCAGGCTGGCACAGCAATGCAGTACTGAGAGAATGCTGGGCTGTCAGAGGCATCATTTTTTTGAATGAGATATTAAACCAAGGCTCTGTCTGTCCTCTCATATGGGTGTAGTTTTCTGGCACTATTTTAAAGAGCAGCAGGGGAGTTCAGCTTATGCTACAATTCTAGTCACACCTCCATGTGGGACACTGTAATGCCAAATAAGCCTTGCAAAGCATACCAAATAAATCAGGTAAATAGTGTTTAATACTATACCCCACTTGTCTTAGGAAGATTACAGTTCAACCAACATTGGGTGCAAGAGGACGGCCAAGTGTACGCAATTGAATACTAATAAAGCCTATGTTTTTAAAACAGTGGAACAAAATCAAAATGCTCTTGTCTATAGCTGAAGGGCTCAGCACTAGCTCAGTGATAGCACTCAATTTAGAGTTAAATGGCCTTGAATAATCTCAGCTGACACTTAAGCGTACTGAGGGAGTGCTACATTGTTAAGAGATGAAATGTTATACCATAGCTCCATCTGCCTTTGAAAATGAATATGAAAGATCTTGTGGCACTACTGGAAGAACAGCAGAGTAATTCTCCATGCCATATCAATGTATACCTCAACCAACTACATTAAGTCTGATCTGCAGCTTATGGTTGTAATCTTCAGAACTAGGCCATTCAAGAGAAAAATTATTAAGCATTATTGTTAGCAGTTTGGAATTCTTTCCTAAAATGCTATTGATGCTAGGACAATTAGAGCTTGCAATATTGTAACAGTTGTCTTTGGGAAGGGTATAAAAAGGATAAGCAGCAAAGGCAATAAAATGGAGTCACTGCAAATTTGCATGATCTAACGGAATTACAAATTAGGCTAATATGTCTCATTTGTTTTCCCAATATTCACAAAAGATGGGACTAGCTTTCATATGAAAATAGTCAATTTTATTTTTCAGAATCATAACTGATCAACTAGTCTCAGTGATGATCACAAAATTACCTGATTAGGTTAAGGAAAGAAAGTCCAATGTCCTTACCAAGTCTGCCTATGTGACTCCAGATACACACTAATGGGGTTCCTTTTGACTACCCTCTGAAATAGCCAAGCAAGCCACTCAATTACATCAAACAGCCACAGAAAAGTAGAGAATAAACTCAGACAGAAGGCTTGCCATCGAAAATTGCAACAGCGCACCCAACATGTTGGCCCTTGCTAACATCTGGGGGCTTGTGCTAAAATTGGGAGATCTATCCCACAGACTAGCCAGTGAATAGCTGGACACCAAAACAATACCTTATAGCCAAATGTCCCAGACTCATCCATCACCATATCTGGGAATGTCCTACACCATCAAAAGCACAGAGGTAATGACACAGTGGTGTACCATTGGGAGTGGCAGTGGGAGGCCTCAAAATTGACTCCAGATCTCATGACATCTCATGGCATCATAGCAAACATGGGCAAGAAAACCTCCTGCTGATTACCACCTTATCACCCTCCCTCAACGGAGGAATCAGTGCTCCTCCAGGTTGAACCAAGGTCAGAGTGTACCCTGGGCAGAGAGTGCAATATCCATCACCAAGTGTGGTTCAATAGCACTACTACTGACTGACCTGGTTCTCCAGCAGCAGGTCCAAGAGGAAAAAGAAAACTTATTTGACCTGTCCTCACCAGTCTACTTGTTGCTATAGAAGATGCTGGGTAAAAGAGGAATTCCCAGCCATGATGTAATCAAGTTGCAACTGGAATACACTAGCCATAACTATATTTGGGTCACTGGAAAATTGGGAAGGATCGTGTGACAAGCCAACCATTTGTGTTTAAGCTTCTCTTTCCTTCATAATCGAGGACAAGGAACTGATAGCGGAATCGTCCCAGATTTGCACAAAGTGCAGCAGCGGGCAGGGAAAAGGATATTTTACTCACTTGCCACAATGGTGGCTTTTCATGTCTTATCGTCCCAATCCCGCCTCATTAATAAGGCATTCCCAGGAAACATGCCGTTTCAATGGCTGGAAGGCTCTCATTCATCTGCCATGCAATCATCTCACTACTGCATCACGCACCACATTTGAAGTGCAGCAGCGCAAATGCCTCTCAGTGCTTTCAGACAAGGGTCACTGCAAAGATATGGCCCCAAAAGGCAAGAAGACTGCAGCACCACCCGCCACCGCCCCCCCCCCCCCCCCCCCCCCCCCCCCACCGTTTAACAAGCACCTTTTGGACGGAATGAAGGCCCACCATGATCTCGTCTACCCTCCCTCTGGCTAAGAGGGGCATCAACCTCGCCAATGCAGCATGGGAGACAATGGCAGCAGCGGACAGCCATCCAGTGCTGAAAAAGGATGAACGATCTCCTGCCAGGGTAAGTCACACTTCCCATCACTCAACTCTCATACACGCATCACACATCCATAGGGACCTCACTGCCAGTTCAAGGGACATCACACACACCACTCACACATGCCAGGCACACTTATCTGGTCAGGAAGGCAACCTGCTTACACACTCTCCATCTGTATTTATGCAGGAAAGCTGGCAAACAACAGAAAGAGGTCACAGACTGGTGGAGGAATGCCTGAAATCAAGGTCCTCATGGACTTGAAAATAAAGTCCAACAGCTGGCCAATGAGGATCTGGACCATTCCTGTGCTGACGGTGAGGTCGGTGGTGCTCTAAAAAGTGAGGATCTAGCAGTGCAACATCCATTAGCCAACCATGCTGTGAGCGATGTGTCCTATTCCTCAGTCCCCTGCCATACACTAATTATCTCTCCTTGCTTTTGCAGGCACATTTGGGAAACAGCTAACAAGAGTCCACGGCCTAGGGCTTGCAAAAGTTTCTTCAGAGCTTGATTGAACAGGAACCTGAAGGCACCTTCATTGAAGATGCTTCACAGCACTTACCCACACCCTCCGCTAGCAAGGAGACACTTTGAGACGTAGCTTTAGAGTAGCCTCGGAATCTCAATTAGATGAGCACAAGGCACTCTGATGATCTCCGGCATTCAAGACTGCTGGAGGCCAAAAATCTGCTGAGTCCGAATCAGATGATGAGCCTCTGGACTCAGTCATGACTCAGTAGCTGGAGCTAGAAAAGCAAATTCAGGAACATCAGGAAGGGATGTCTACTGCAGCCCTCAGGTTATGAGGTATGATGGAGGTCTCCGTCCGCCTTCAGCTGAGGTGATAACGCCAGCATGCCAACACACCAAGGTCAACACTGATAGGATGGCGGCTGCCGTGGAGATCTTGGTCCAGGACGTTGGTCCTGCATTGCAAAGCGAGCTGAACTCAATCAGTGTCACCATATTTGGCCTCCAACTATATGTACGTGACAGGGGTGCAGGGCAGCTTGAACTCACTCAAGCTACCACTTCTCCTCAAGGAGTCAGCCAGGGGCCCTCAGAGGATCAGCAGGTGCACATCCCAGCACCATCCACCAAGGTGTCTCCAAGATTGTCTGGCCTATCCGAATCCCCTCTTCCTGTGACCCCAGCAGCTTCAGCTCCACAGGCTGAGAGGGGTGTCACAGACACACAGCAGAACGCCGAAAGCAGGTTGGGGCCCTCCGGGTCTCAGTACTCCAGACGGCACCCGCCAAGGTCATCAAGACAGGATGTAGCAGTCAGACGCTGCCTCCACCTTCCCTGTGGATGTCAGGGGAGCACCAAGACGTAGCAGCAGGGTTAGGAAGATTATGATGTAACTGCTTTCCGTTACAAACAAATAAACAGAATTAACAAAAAATCAGGGACAAATCAAAAGGCAGCCCCTCTTAAAGGGAAACTGCAAAACCAAAAGACAAAATTTAAAAGGAAACTTACAAACATTAAATCAAAATGTAATCAAAAAGGGGTCAAATACCCCAGTTCCCATGCTGCCCACTAAGCAGATGGCCTCGACAGTGCCGGCGCACACCGTATGCTCCCTCTCCAGGGACACCTGGCAAACGTAGCCAAAGGAGGGGCAGAAATTTGGGCCAGATGACCCCCTCGATCATCAGCTGCCTGGATCTGTTAATGGCCAGCTTGGCCAGGCCCAGGAGCTGGCTTACAAGGATGCTCTTTTCCCTCCCCACCAGGATCATGGGGCTGAAGTGCAAACAAAACAACAGTAAAAAAAAGGTTTTTCAAGAAACTAAGGGGGTGTAACCTACAGCAACTAACATACACATGGTCCACGGACTCCACATGACCTCAAAAAATGCAGGCATCTTGGGAATCCATGAACCGACACAACCTATGATTGTATGGGACTGATGCGTGCAACACACTCCACCCCAGGTCCCCGATGGAAAGGGGGATGATTCCAGTGTAGACTCCCACCAGACAGCAACAAGGCACACCAGGGCGTGTTCGGGTGGGGGCAAGGAAGCGAAGGGCGTGCAGCAGCAGCTCATACAGGAAACCCCTCCATGCCATGCTAAAGGGTACGAAATACATTTCCGCACAGTGGGGCACCAGTTCCCGAGGGAGGGTTCGGGATTTGGGGCCAATGTGGAATTCCATCCAAACAGGTTCGGATGGGAGACCACCGTGCACCTGCGCCACCTCAAGACCCAGTATGACGTTGGGGCTGAGCATGACTGTCCTAAGGTCATGAATGGTATTGAGCACAAGCTGGACGTCCGCCAACACGCCCACTCCTGTGGAAGCATCCAACCCACTCCTCCACCGCCCAGTACCTCCCCAATCCTGGTCACCCCAACTGCCTCAGCCTTCCTCTCTGTCAGCCACCGAAAGCGGTGGTGGTGTGGATTCCTGAGCAGAGGCTCTCTGACAGCGGAGAGCTGTGTCGTAAGGCAACCATGTTCCAGACTTTAAAAACAGGTCCTGATCAGAGATGGGCAATGCCTGCAAGGAGCCACGAAGGCCCCTCAGGTCTACAAACAGGAGCAGCGCGTCACAATTCAGGCCGTGCACCTTGTGGAAAAGATATGTTACCAGGGCACAGCATCTAGAAGCAGGCTCTACGTAAAAGGTATCGCTGCAGGGCCTGAAGGCAAAAAGTCAGCACATGGGCGTGTAGGCATACCAGGGCCTGACCAGCCTCCTTAAGCAGGAGACTCAGAACCTCAGGAGTGACGCAGTGTAGCCTTTTCCTCCCAGAAGTCGTCAATGAACATTCTCTGGATTTTTGTGACAAACTCCGGGGCAGGAGTCAAAGTGACTATCCGGTACCACAATATGGCAATCAACTGGTTTACAACCAGCACTCGACCCTGGTAAAACAGTACTCCGAACAGTCCTGTTCCGCACAGCAGCTGAGTGGTGACTTTGGCCTCCAGCTCCTGCCAGTTCGCTGGCCAGGATTCCTCAGCAGGGCAGAGATGAACCCCAGGTAAAGGAGACTGGCCCTGTTCAGGTGAAAAAGACTTAAGCTCCTCGGGTAGGGGATCCATCTGCCACTGACCGACCAGGCGTCCAGAATACTTGTCCCAGTTGATCCTGATAGAGTTTGCAGCAGTGTAGACCTGTGGAGGATGTGCGATTTTGCCAGAAGGTCAGCGAACATGAGCAGCACACCATCAGCGTAAGCCAACAGGACCACCCTGATGCCTAGGCCACACAGAACCAATCCTGACAACCTCCTCTGCAAGAGGCAAAGGAAAGGTTCCACGCAGATAGAATACAATTGGCCAGACAGGGGCAGCCCTGACACACTCCTCTCCCAAAGCGCAGAGGTACCACCAAGGACCCATTAACTTTAACAAGACACTCTGCAGCAGCGTACAGAAGAAGTCGGATACGGGCAGAGTCCCGAATAAATATTCGTGATCCACTGTGTCGAACACTTTCTCCTGGTCAAGAGACAGGAAGGCACTCTGGGAAAACTGGATAAGATCCTGGATCAGACGTATATTATCATAGATGGTACAGCTCAGGACCGTGTAGGACAGGTCAGGGTGGATCATGTGATCCAGCACAGTGCCAAGGTGAGAAGACATTGCCCTGGCAAAGATCTTGTAATCCATGAAGAGGAAGACAGGGTGTCAGTTTTTAAAGGAGGCAGAGATGCCCCTTCTTAGGCAGCAGGGCAATCACAGCCCTGGACCATAAGAGGGGCATCTCCCCAGTCGCAATACTCTCCCCCAGGACCCCTGAGTAGTTGTTCTCCAGGATGTCCTGAACAACTCCCCGGGGCTGAACAGGCTAACCGTGAACTTGCCTCTGAAGAGGCTTTTGAGGGCACCGGTCAGCACCACCAGAATTATAAGAGAGTCAAGCTTTCCAGTGCCCTCTAGGCCGACCTGCGACAGGTCCTCCCACAAAACTCTGCGAGCATCCTCGCTGGAAGGATCTGGAGAGAACAGGGCAACTATAAGAGTCTCAGACAATGGCCTTGATGCCCTCCAAATCCGAAACAAGGGGTCTGTCGGCCAGCAGCATAAGGAGCTGCTGATGGACCCCATCTCTTCCCCCCCCCCCCACCCCCCACCACCAAGTGAGAAGGTGGAGCTGCAGTCCAGGTCCTGGAGGAACTGGATCTGCGACCTCATGTACACACCGCGGAACCCGAAGAGTTGCCGGTCCTGTAGCGTGTCCTTCTCTTTGCAGACCTAGCCTTGTGGGTGGCATACATTGAGCTGACAGAGACGTGCCTCCAGGTTGAGCATCTTTTCCAACTCCTCGATTCTGGATTTCCGACTCTTTGTCGACCCCCTCGCATACTTCCGACAGGAGATGCAGATGTGAGCCATGCCCTCTTCCCACCATAACCTTGAGGAGGAAGTCTCTCCACTTCCTTCTCCAGCCAGACCAGAAATGAAGGAATACATCCAGGAACTGCTTGTCCTCCAGCAACATGTTCCTAAAATGCCTGTACGCAGATCCCGTCTGAGCGCAGGGCAGAACGAGTTCCGTCCACACCAGATGGTGGTCCGAGCATGGCACCTGTCGCATAGAAGCCAACAGAACACAGGACACAAACGCCTCGGAAACGTAAAAGGCAGTTGAGTCTGGACACTCAAACACCAGGCAACATGTTAAAGTGAAGACGGAGTCATGATGGAGATGTAGCCAGACGTCTACCAAATGGAATGACCTGTCCAGGTCCTGCAACTTACTCACACCTAGCGTGCAGTGTTGGGCACTGAGATGTCCCAAGGGCTCAGTTGAAATCCAACCCCCACCCGAGGACAAAGCATTCACTCCCCAATGGGGCTGAAGGGGGTCGACAGTGGGCACCAAAGCCCGCAATCACCTCACCTGGCTCCAAGCACTCAAGGTCATTAGAAGTGCTCACTATCGAAACCCCATCCTCCACAGTAATCTTCTCTGGCTTCCTACCTCTTCCCCCACATCGAATGCAGGGTCTGATCCAGAGCCGCCAGCTGGCCCTACCTGTGCTTCGATTCCACCGCCAGGATCAAGGCCAGAGGGGTCCTCCCTGATCTGCTCTCAGGACTCTGGGTCAGAGGGTGACAGTGGCTCAGAGAGCCACTCCACTTCAGGCACCAGGTCACCCGGCATATCCGGAAAAAGTTCGGGACCGAAAATGGAAACGCCCAGTGCCGAAGGCTGAGACAGAATGGCAAGGCCCTCTTCGCCACCATCACCACACGACCCAGTAGTTGGGCGATCACTGTGGTCCCCGGCAGCAGCCAAGGTGACGAAACATGGAGCAGCGGCGGGGGTGGGCGGTACCAGCCATGGCCATCTGGTTGGTGCTGATGACCTTGGAGGTGGGGCAGTTCTAGTGTGCCCCGCCTCCCTGTGGGTGTGGCACTGCACACCATCCGCAATACCGGATAGGCAGCCCCCTCATGCTCAACACCAAAGCCCCCCTCTGTGCACTCCTCCCATGCCAGGTGGACGAAAATCTGGAAGTAGTACACATAACGGAGGGCTGCATCCTTGAGGCCAAACGGGATTGATGTGAACCCCAACCTAGCCTCCCCAGTTGATGGAGGCGGGGGAGGAGGAGCCCACTGGTGACAAAGGATGGGACGTTCAAAATCATGATCCTCCAAAGGGCCCACTGCCAGAAATGTCCCATCCACAGTGAGCCTCTTTAAAGGCCAGGTGCACCACCTGCTCCGGCCTCAAGAAAAATACAGCTTTGCCATACATCTTTGAGGCAGCAACTACGGCTGAGGGGCCAACTTTCAGACCAAAGTGATGGTTTGGCCTCTCAATCCCTGGACACTTTACTGATGCCTGCACCTCAATGGTGCTTGTCATTGATGCCTTTCCATGACATTCTGGCAGCAGAGTTCTGTAATTGTGTGCACGCTCTCAGCACCTTGGCTAGCCCTCCATCTCATCAGCATGTGACCAGTGATGCTCTGCTCCTGAAGGGGTCAGGTGCTGAAGGCTGACAAAGGATCAGGTGCATTTAAAGTTTCAGTAGTACTTCCATGATATGACCCTGATCAGAGCACAAGCGAGCTGCCCTCAGCGAATGTCTGGCCATATGAAGGTCTATAGTGTGTCCTCAAACTATGTCATCATCCTCCTCCTGCAATCGAGGAACTAGAAGACACTCCACTGCGTCTCCATGACAGGAGCATTATCACAGAGGGTATGTGTGCTGCCTAAGCCAGACTGGAGTTGAACGTTGACAGATGCAATGTGAGAATCTATGGTGTCTCCTGACTGCATGTCATCATCATCCTCCACAAATCTAGCAGATTTGACAGCCTCCCAAGTACGCCTATCTCATCACCTCCATCAAAATCCTCAAGGGAAGAGACCTCCTGCACCTTCATCTCCTACTCAGCCAGCTCCTCTCCCCATAGCAATGCCAGGTTATAAATGGCACAGCAGGCAACAATGGTGTGTGGCAAAGTCTGTGGACTATATTGCAGGACTCCAACAGACCAGTCCAGGCACCAGAACCTAGTTTTCAGCATCCCAATGGTTTGCTCCACCAAGGTGAAAGATGCAGCTTGAGCCTCGTTATATCTTTGTTCTGCTGCAGACTGAGGCCGCTGCACAGGTGCCTTCAGTCACGTCCCCTGCAGGTATCCCTTATTCCTGAGGAGCCATCCCTGCAGCCTCTGTGGACACTAAAAGATGTCACGGATCTGAGACCAACTGGGAGTGAAGGAGTCGTTGACAATCCCTCGGAACTGTGTGTAGACCTGCAGGATGCATTTGTGGTAATTGCACGCCAACTGAACATTCAGCTAATGGAAGCCCTTATGATTAACATAGTTGACCGCCCTCAGTGAGTGCAGTTGATGCCACCCTGCATCTGTGGGAAACCCTGAGATCTGGCCAAATCCCATTGCTCTTGCATCCTGGCTTTCCTACTTGTGGGTGCAGGCTTGAGATATCCCAGAGGTCACCTGTGGAGCCCCAAAAGGAGCTACTAATGTAAAAATAGAGTGCTGTTGTCACTTCATCTGAAATGGTCTTTGCCGAGCACTTGTGCGACTTGCATTACTTATTAAACTAGGCATGAATGTTGTCCAGGTCTTGTTGCATGCAATTCACATTACTTCATTTATCAGTAGTTGTGAATGGTAATGAACGCTATGCAATCATTAGCAAACAATCACATTTTGACCTTCCCTCAAGCATAAAGGTCAAATGAAGCAGCTGAAGATGGTTGTGCCTAAGGCATTACTCAGAGGAACACTTGCAGCGCACAGTGGATGCCCTCCATGTCCCGGTGGCACCAAATCCTGCAGCAGCTGACAGATGTGTCCAACCAGTTCCCTAGGCATGCATAGTCTTTGACGACACTGGTTCTTGGTCATCTGCAGGAATGCAGGGTGGCTTCTATAGACCTTGGGTCTAGCTACACACTGAATTGCAAGAGCTCATTCACTATGGCTGTTCAGGAGTTCCAGCTGCCCCTTCTTCCTGAGGGTGCTGCTCTTCCCTCTGCCCAGCCAGTTAATCCTGAAGGCCCTTTAATACATCCCGGAGAGTGCTGGCCATCATTTGGATGGCCAGAATTTAGTGCGCTGCAAGTGTTCCTCTGAGCAATGCCTTAGGCACAACCATCTTCAGCTGCTTCATTTGACCTTTATGCTTGAGGGAAGGTCAAAGTGTGATTGTTTGCTAATAATTGCATTGTGTTCATTACAACTCCTGATAAATGAAGTAACGTGAATTGCATGCAACAAGACCTGGACAATATTCATGCCTAGTTTAACAAGTTATAAGTAATGCAAGTCACACAAGTGCTCGGCAAAGACCATCTCAAATGATCTAACCATCTCCCCTTGATGTTCAATCACATAACCAGTCCATCAACATCCTGGAAACTTACCATTGACCAGAAACTGAACCAGCATATAAATACTGTCGCTGTAAGAGCAGGTTGGAGAGACTGGGAATTCTGCAGCAAGTAATTTGCCTCCTGAATCCCTAAAGCCTGTCCATCATCATCCATAAGGCACAAGTCAGGACTGTGACGGAATATTGTCCACTTGCCTGAATGAGTACAGATCCTACAACACTCAAGAAGCTCAACATCATCCAGAACAAAGTAGCCCACTTGATGGGCATCCTGTTCACCACCAGTGTATAGTGGCATCAGTCTTTGCCATCAACAAGATGCCTTGCAGCAACTCACCATGGCTCCTTCAACAGTGCCTTCCAAACCAATGGCCTCTACCATCTAGAAGAACAAGAGCAGCAGATGCATGGGAACACCACCACTGGAGTTCCGCTCCACATCACACACCATCCTGAGTTGGAAATATGTTGCTGTGTCTCAGTCATTGAGTCAAATACCTGGAACTCCCTCCCTAACAGAACTTGGGTGCAGCTACACTACACAGCCTGCCACTGTTCAATAAGGCAATTCCCCACCACCTTCAAGGGCAATAAGGGATGGGCAATAAATGCTGGCCTTGAGGATGACAGTTGCATCCCATAAACAAATACAGTTTGTCTTCACTATAAATTGTGGTTGTGTTCCTGAAAAAAAATCACTACTTTTAAGGGAATCAACTTGATGTGAATCATGGTTTCCTATAGGAATCAATGTTAAAGCTGGAGTTGTCTGACTGAACCTCTCTCTCCTGGAATAAAACGACAAGTTCAAATGCTGTACCATACGTGTGCAACGCTGTGCATTCCTAGCTGAAATAACTTGCAAAATAAATCACTAAATATAAAAGAAAACCTGTAAAAATTCAAATTAGATGTCTCTCTCTTCTTATGCAGTCCCTTGGAGATGGACTTGCTTCCACTCTGGCTCGGTGGATTGAGGAGATGTTTTACCTCTTCAGGGATGCTTCGAGGACATCCATAAAGCATTTCAGTGGAGGTGGCTTTGAGTGCTTTAGAGCCTCGATGCTTTGCAATTTGGCTTTGAGGTGGGGTGGGGGGAGACTTGACTGTTGCACCTTTGGGCATAACGAAGCACTCTAGCAACATCAGCTGCTTGCTCTCCAGCCTCAAGACATTTTAAAAACATCCAATTTCACTGCTAGGCTAAAGGCTTTTCTTGCTTCCTTTGCAGCAGCAGGCACACCACCACCACTTACCGGGCATTTCTCACTCGTATTTAAAAGTGATTTAAAAGTCTCACCCATATTAAAGCTCCAAGATTTAATAAACTCGGCTTTCAATGCTTCTTTTTCTTAATGAAAAAGATTGATGTTGCTTTAAATACCACACTAAGAGTGGCGCTGACCCAACAGGACCCCATATTGCATTACTTTATCTCACCCCCACCAACCCCTGTTTTTATCTGAACAGATATTGGCCTCTTCTAATACCATGCCCACCTTGTTTGCTTCAGTATTTATTGAGGGAGACTAAGTAATTATTCAGAATTTCTGCTATTACTTGTGACTTTGTTTTGTGCATCCCCTAGTACCCCATCATGATGTTTCTTCTTGCACATTTATAGAACACTCTAGATTCCCCTCATCTCGCTCCAGACTATCTAATTTTTAAACAAGTCCTTGCCTGGTTACGACAACATCATGGTTTTGCTAGAAATTTGGCTGACTTTTGATAATATTTCCCCTTAATGAAGCCTTCCTGCCTGGCGACATATACCACATGCCCCACCCAGATTGCCATGGATGTGGTGTGGGCCTCATCACCAAATAAATCCGGTTTGTCCCCTACTCCTATGGCACCTTTGTGCAGCTTACTTTACACCCACCTCTCCTTTAAATCCTCATTTTCTACATTCTACCCAAGAGCCACACCAAGTTTCTTCATAGCCTCAGACCCTGCATCATGCAATTTTACATCCTTGGTGATTTCAACTTATCTTGCTCTCTACGTACACTGCCATTCTAGCCACCTTAATCTCTCCCAGCATTTAAGTTTATGTACCATATTCACAGGCACATAAACTCGCCATCTCAATGTAAACTCCCATTTTGTTAATCAGATATGGCCATCTGACAACTTCCTTGCATCCCTTTGTACATATTTCCCCTCCCAGGAAAACCTCATGACCACCTGCAAAAAAAAAAACCTCATCATTAAACACCTACAACAGCAATTTCAAAATAATGATTGTCTAGCACAACCTCCTTGGCAATCCATCATGCCATCAATAGGACCTTTAATGCTTTGGCCCCAGTAAAACCATTACTCACCTTGGCAGTTCTCCTTCATACATTCTCATCTACAAACCCAAATTCATCTTAAATATTTATGGCAAGTAATCAGCTTAACCATTCATTGCCAGATCTGGCTGGAGCACAAAATACTATCCAGATCCGCTCTACTCTACCAAAATTGCTCATTGTGTGATGCCTGATTTCAGAGGAAACCAATTTAGTCTCGGACTCCAAATTACCAATAAATACAAGAGTTAACTCTTATTTGGTAGAGATTAATATAGGCTATCTTGAACTTAAGAGTTAGTCATTACAGCAAAGAAGGTCATTCAGCCCATCAAGTCTATGCCGGTTCTCTAGAGCAATCTAGTCAGTCCCACTCCGCTTGCACTATTCCCAAAGCCCTGGAAGTTTATTTTCCCAAATGTCCATTCAATTTCCTTTAGAAATCATTCATCGACTGCATCCACTACCCTTGTAAGCAGCCAATTCCAGGTCCTTGCTACACACTGAAAAGGAAAAATTCTTCCTCACATCCACTCCTGCAAATCTTGGCTGAAACCTTAAATCTGTGTCCCCTAGTCCTTGTACGATCAGCTAAATAGGGACTGTTTATCTTAGGGCAGAATTTTCTGTTCAGTGACATGGGGCATGCGTCCCGACATCACGGCACGTCATTCTGATCTTTCATTTGGCAGGCGCAATCCAGAGTCCACTGCGCGCCCACCGAACTGTCAAAGGCCTGTTAAGGCCATTAATAAATTAATTAGCCAATTTGACAGGGCTGCCTGTCCAACCTTAAGGTTGGCAGGCAGGCGAAGAGCCCAGGCAGCCTTCATATTTTTCATGAAACCTCATCTACAGGTGGGATGAGGTTTCATGAAGGGTTTATTAAATTAAATATTTTTTAAACATTTCATAAACATGTCTCAGCTCATCTGATGCTGTCAGGAGGGGACATATAAATGATTTCTAACTAAAACTGAACTTAATCTCCGAGGCAGCTCTGTGCCTCAGGGAGCTTTCTGCACTCTTTCGCGTGCATGTGCAAAAGAGCGCAGGGCCTGACTCTCCCTCCTCCCTCCGCCCACATAGGTAGTGCTGAATGCTATCGGGCATGCGTGATGCTGGGCAGGCCTTAACTGGCCTGTCCACATGAAATGGCAATCAGCTCCGCGCCCATCCAATGGGGAGAAAATTCTCCCCTTAGTCTACCTTATCTAAACCTGTCATATCTTACATACCTCTATCAAATGTCCTTCGTTTTTTTTGCTCCAAGGAGAGCAATTTCCACTTCATAAACCTAAACTTGTAACTAAAAGCAGAATCGCCCTGATTTGCACCAAGCGCAGTAGCCAGTGAGAAAAAGGGCATTTTACCTGCTGGCTACAATGGCGTCCTTTTCATACCGTATTGTCCCGTTCCCACCTCATTAATTATGCATTTGAGTAAAACATCAGGTTGCTGGCCGGGAAGCCTCTGATTCCCCACCATCCCCACCCCACCATCTCAGGCCTTCAAAAAACCGGGCACCCTGCAAAGAGCTAGCAACCTTCAAGGGATAGGAAGTTGCTGGGAACTGATGGCTATCAAAGGTGGGGGGGTACAATGGACATGCTGCCCTCAGATTTAGTGACACCTCCCTCGAGCGCCTACAGGACGCAGTGGAGGCCTACCCCAAAGTACTCTATCCCCACTCTGGAAGAAGGCCAGCAAGGAAAGTCACCAATTCAGCATGAGGAGTGGTGGCAATGGTGATCAGCACTAATGCCCTGCAAAAGAGGACAGCTACCTAGTGCAGGAAGAGGATGAAAGGTCTCATCCATTCCTCTAGGGTAAGTCACGCTTCCCTTCACTCTCAACTCACATCCACAAACCCATCATACATCCGCAGGGCTCTCACCTCAACGGTGAACAGCACTAACTCTCTCACACCCTCATCTCCAGCAGGCTCATATCCTCTGGAGCTCACATTCTCATCCTATGTATAGCTCCACTCACCACACAAAAATTCCATGCAGTGCCATGTGTCCTACTCTCACACTCTGCATCTGTTTTCATGAAGGAGGAGCTGGCTCACAGTAGCAGGGAGAGATCCCAGACCAGAGCTGGAGTGGCCCACATTAGACCTCTCATTCACTTTGAGCGTGCCATCATACTGGCTGGTTATGACGGGGACCTTGCCTGTGGAGATGGGGTCTGCAGCAAACATCCACAGGAGGATCCTGCACCACATCATCCTCCTCACTACGCATCTGAGTGCTCTCTCCTACTTTTGACTCTGCTATACACTAATTATCTCTACTTTGGTTCACAGTGAACTTCGTCAAGCGACCAACATCCTCATCTTGGCAGGCCCTCAGCAGCACCCAGATCCGCACCTCTCCTCCATTGAAGTACTGGAAATAAGCAGCCTGGAAGACCTGTCACAGCACTTACCCACACCCTCCACCAGCAGAGAGCCACACACCTTGGTGGGACCTGGATCTAAAGCAGGCTCAGGTCACAATCTGGCGGTCATTGCATGGACACAATTCCGCAGCAGGAGGAGGCAGGTTCAGCCAAGCTTCCTGGCACTCGGGGAGCTGCTGGGGAAGAAGCATCTGTGAGGACCGAATCAGATGACGAGCCTCTTGATTCAGTCTTCCACACATCACGCAGACTTTCGGAAGCCTTCAAAGAGTGGTACGCAAGTCGAAGGAGCACGTCTATCTGCACTCACTCTGATGAAGAGGTCTCCATGGGAATAATAGCAGGCACATTGGAGACACTGGTCCAGAAGGCAGATATGTGCACAGACCTGCACTCGATCATGGCAGCCATGGGTGAGTTTTTGCAGTGGCAATGGGGGGGAAAACGACGTCCTTCCAGGTGCTCCTTCCCCTCAAGGAATCGGGCCCCCGAAAGGGAGTGGCAGCTGGACACCTTGATTCATCCACTCGGGAATATCAGAGGTCGTTTTCTCCCTCGGAGTCCCCATTGCCTGTGACCCCATCAACCTCCTCCTTTGGCACCACAGAGGTAGCAGCTGGCTGACAGGACAGCCAAATCAGGCTGGGGCCCTCAATGCCTCAGCTCTCCAGAGGACCCACGCCAAGTCAGAGACAACAGGACCAACCATTGCTCAGGCTGTCTCTACCCCTGCTGCAGATGTCAGGGCAGCACCTAAAAAAAGTGGTGGGCCTAGAAAAATTAAGAATTTCTGATCACAAGTGGTCGCACGGGTGAACACATCATCACTTTATAATCTGAAAATATATTCACTGTCAGAGTAATGTGTAATGTTGCCTTTCAGCTTCGTGAATCCCCCCTCCCTCGCCACACCCCCCTCCCCTCCCCCTCCAGCATGCAGCTGGACCACAAGTGATCCTGGAGAGAGAGATAAGGGGTGGGTGGGGGGGGGGGGGGCCTTTTGGAGCCTTGTGCAAACATTCTCCCACGCACACGGAGCCTTACTCAATCACACGCATCTCAATTATCCAAGCATTTTTAATGCTGGCTGCCGAGGCCCTCAGTTGCCACATTCTCCCCTATTGCGCCTCCCCATTTCCCTCCAAAACCCAGTTACACCTTCCTCTCCCTGTCAAACCTAGGCCTTCCTCACCACTCCCTTGACATCATCTGTAGCAGACCATGACCAAAACAGATACC
Source organism: Carcharodon carcharias (assembly GCF_017639515.1). NCBI lineage: Eukaryota > Metazoa > Chordata > Chondrichthyes > Lamniformes > Lamnidae > Carcharodon > Carcharodon carcharias. The sequence continues at coordinate 131,379,268 of NC_054477.1, read as the reverse complement.
CCAAATCAGACCCCAGACATCTGACATTCCACCCCACAGCAGAACAATATCCATATAAATCCATGCAGCATGTGACACATAGGGTCAGGTGACATAGGGCTACAGCATCTTTTGCTCCTCCGATGTAAGGCCCCAACCGCAAGACTCCACTTCTGCACCTCACACTTGTGAAGACGTGTTCTGGGCCGTTGTGTTTCCCTGCCAATGTGAAGGGTTCTCAAAATTCCCACATTTTTCATATCATCAACAAGGATATGACTTTTGGACTTTTATGGCAGAGGACCCAACTGCTGAGTTAAGTGTAGAACCCTTCAGACAGGAAGCTAGGCCCATGAAGGCCTGGGACTGGACATGCCCGGGCTTGTTGAGTGCAGCGTGGATTGTTGCCTGACACCAGACAACGAAAGGAGACAGAAAATGCATTCTTCCCTTTAAAACAATCAACCCAAAGAATGACTTCATCTTACACAAAACTAAAGCCCATCAAAATCTTGCATAAGTAGTCACGACTAACTAAAGCAAGAAGGCAGCAATCAATGCAATTATGCAAGCCCATCAACACTCCATATACAATGGTTTTCAGTTCAAGACTAGTTACAGGGACAGGAAGACAATGATAAACATCATGCAAGCCCATTAAAAACGAGACAACAATCACCTGAAGAAGCCCAAATCAGACAAAGAACTAACCTAGATTTGCTTTCAGATAAGAAATTCGAAAAAAAAGAGTATAACTGAGCCACCAGTTATGAAGTAGGTGAACAGTTTTGGAGCGGTTGAAAAAGAGTTTAAGCAGGGAGAGGTAGCTGAGCCAAGCAGAGGAAGGAGATCTGGAGGTTTTCAGGCCCACAGGCAACATCACGGTGAGGGGCACAGGGTAGCAGGCTCAACCGAAGACAAGAAGGCCACAACCGCAGCCCTCCACAAAGATCAACCACCCATAACCGCACCCTCCACCCAACTGAAGAACCTTCACAGATTCCACAGACCAGAACTACATGGGGACGGCAGGCCCCAGAGGACACAAAGAGCGTACCCCAAAACTGCAACCAGCTTTACCTGGTTGGATTTCGAATTGTCAAGGAACCCTGATTGGTGAGCATGATCCCTGACCTCTCCTGGTTCAATTTAGTTAGTTTTTGGGGTGGGACAAGGATAAGGGATTAGTAGCGCAATTTTCCCTCGTTATGCCATGCGTTCCCCTTTCTTAACTAAGTGGACTTTATAGGTCTGTATAATCTCAGTGTAATCCTAATGTTATAAGTTCATATGTGACTTCAATAAACCGTTTTTTTTCTTGCAGCAAAACCAGTTGTCTGCTGCACTTTGTCACAACCCCCAAATAAGTCCAAGGTCGAGAACTCAGGGAGTGGGAGTGATTCGGACCGCTCAGAAGTCAGAGGTGAAGCTGACACACCACCACCACTCCCTACAAATGTGGGTAGTAAATTTGACATGGGGGAATGATTCTGGTGAGCCGGGTGTTTAATTAGATGTAGATACAATAAAACGATGCATGCAAAATGTCACAATGGGAAAGGTGGCCCACCTAGAACAAAAACAAAAATACCTGGAAAAACTCATGTCTGACAGCATCTGCTGAGAGGGATACATTCGACGTTTCCAGTCCGTACGATCCTTCATCAGAACTTCTTACATGCTGGTAGATTACGTTAATTGCCATAGTCTTATTTTCCTCTTCACTTCTCCACTCCACTTACTGTATTTGGCCTGGTTTTTGCCTGAAGAATGCACTGGACATGCATTTTTTGCTTCATACTATCTCATTATCCATGGAAGCCTGGCTTTGGTTCTCCCACCTTTCCCTTTTGTTGGAATGTACCTAGCCTGTATCTGAATAATTTTTTAAAAATCATCCATTGCTCCATTCCAGTTTTACTAGTCTTCAGTAGCATTTTACCCTGGCTAGGTCACTTCATCCATTGATGTTAGCTCTAGTCAAGTTCCAAAGTTCTACTTTAACGAAGAGCAAAAACAATGACTACTGGACAAATGACCGAAACGAGTTCTCCCTGACATTTGGTCCACTTCATCTCCCCAGCATCAGATCTAGTGATGCCTCCAAGTTGGAAGGAGAATATACTGATCAAGAAGTTCTCCTAAACGCATTCCTCCCCCTTCTAATATTATGCCAATTAATGTTTGGCTAACTAAAGTCCCCCAATATCACATGATATTGTTCTTGCACATGATTTCCCTGCAGATATGCTCCATTGCCCACTACAAAATACCCCACTAACATGGTCACATCCTTTTTACTTTTCAACACCAACCAAATGAATAGCCTTTGCTTCAAGGACATATCCTCTTTCCAACAAAATATCTTTCCTAATTTGTACTGTCATCCCCAACTTTTTTCCTCCCCTTTTCTGAACACATTGTATTCATGAATATTAAGCATCTAATGCTCCACCATTTAAACCACATTTTCATTATTATCACTACATTGTACTGCCATGGGGCCTATTTACACTTGTAGGCCACCGATCTTATTCAACACCTTATGTTTACATGCATTCTAAGCCTCTATTCCTTGGAGTCCTTTACTCTCCTAATATGGTACTGCCATTCTAGTACTATGCAGCACTCACTTCTTTACATACTTGAAGCCTTTTTTACTTCTCTATCCTGGCATGCAGTCCTTCCCTCCATTAATGTAGTTTAAACCCTCCATAACACTAGTGAACCTTACCCTGAGGACATTGGTCCCAGAACTATCGGGTGCAACTAGCACCAAACTGGCCCCAAGAATCTGAACACATCTCACACCCTTGCCCCCCAACCTTAGAAAACAGGTGAGGAATGAACTGGCTCCCCTCTATTCAACTTCCTCAGTTGGTCACAACAAATGTTTAAGTTTCTTCTACGCCAGGTTATGTCTTCTCCAAATTGGAATAGATTTAACTATTTAAACCGTCAGCAACAAAGGAGCCAATCAAATAGTCTAGCTCTGTTGAAGAATCACACAGACTTGAAACATTAACTGTGTTCCTGTCCGTAGATGCTGCCAGACCTGAGTTTTTCCAGGTATTTTTATTTTGGATTTCCAGCACCTGCAGTTTTTTTGCTTTAAGAAAACCTTATTTGGTTGGCTAAAGTCAATGAAGATTAACCACTAAACCCAAGGAAAATGGAAAAACATTCTGCCCTCATGTAATCATTTTGGGCCCATACACACAGGTATTAGAAATAAGGGGAGTTAAGAGGCCAATTTATAAAGGTAAACTGGTATAGTCATTCAATTGTCCTTAAGAACTGTAGACTTGCAGCCAATTCAGGTTAGGCAGCTTCTTGGATCCAGTCAGGTGTAAATATTGCAGTAATTACAGGATCTCAGTTCACTGGTAGGTTTGGCTTCTCAATCCAGGCAACCCCATTATTCCAAAAGAGGAAGGAGAGTAGCCCACAGCTTGTTTCCTGTGCTTTGCAAGAACCTGTGTCACTTGCATTCCTCTAGTCACTGGCAGCCCTACCTTGAAATACTTAAACCATTGTGTATTTCCAAGAGTTTTTGGGTGTCAATTGTTTCAATAGTCTACTTTGCATTTTTAATGCCTTTTCCTTAGACAGGAGGTTCGATGGATGTCTGGATTACAATATCTCTTCATACTTCCATGGGTTATTTGTTACCTTCACCTTGGAAGGTGGCCTTGCAATTTAGTTTACTGTGTTCAAATTGCAAAACTCCACATCAGTTGAAAAATGATATTTACAAAATAAAGGGACATGGTGCTATGTGCCAGTGAGGGTTGAGGCTAAGAATACATTTGCAAAGGAGATGCCTCCCCTTTAATTAGACTATTACAGGACTCCACCATTTAGCTTTAAGTTTGTTCTGTCAGAGACCGCCCACCCCCCCCCCCCCCCCCCCCCCCCACTACTATGAGCCTAGTGTTGGCCCCTCATCTATACACTGCTACCAGGTGAAATTATCCAAAAATTACATCAGGTTCCACCCATGCTGAAATTGTTTTACTTCGCTGAAGTCAATGTCACATTACCTATCCTACCACAGAAGCAGAAATTTTGAAGCCATTGTCTTCAATCACTCTCCCTGGCCATTGTTCACAACCTTGCTTCCTATTTGAAGGAATATACTTCCAACCTACATCACAACTACCTACTTCCACTCATGCGACAAGGGTTGAAACCAAATATGCCTTTGACTACTTTTGCACCATAAACTTAAATTGACCTAAAACTGTGTATCAATTCCATTCAATCACCCATATTGGTCTTATTTTCAGATCCCTCTAAAGCTCTGCTATATATGGAGTTAGGTCACAGATTAGCCCCATCACAGAAAAAAGGCTCAAGTAGCTAAAACACATCCTCTGCTTCACTCCATATTCTTGAAACCCAGCTCTTGGCCACCTGCACTAATAGTGCAAGTGGCTTCATGTCAGCTCTTGAGAACACAAATTACCTTGTTTTAAAAAATACCATGTAAATGCTTCATTACATGCACTCAGTATATACTTAAAGTTTTACTTTTCTATTTATCCATGGCATATTGGCTGAGTTATCCCTATATCTTAGAATACTTAATATACTTCATTTCTTCCCATTCCCTGAAATGTGTTTTACAATCTTTCACTGGCCTTCAGAGTGAAGAAAGAGACACTGTTCTGATTCCGATTGCAAAGATGCTCCCATGCCTCTTATCTGCTTTGGCTCATTTCCCATTACATCAAATGATTTTCACTTAGGTTTTTTTTTAAAAAATAGTCCATTCCTTTCCATCCTAGCCCTTTTCAGTGTATGGTGATAGTAGTGGATCTTGCATACTAATGTATTTAATTTCATGGGTTTGGTCACTATTGGAAACTTAGTACCTGGAAGGCACAAATCCAAACCAAACAACTTACAATATAGGGGGAAAACCTGCAACATAGAAACAAGTCATAAAAATTGCATCTTGAATGTAATGAACATCTACATAGCCTAGATCCAAGATTCATATTAAACCATGAATTTCTACTATCTCAATCTTATTCCTTCACTATCCTTTAGCATAGCAATTATAAGTTGTTACTCCACACAAATCTTCCTATTCAACATTGTGGTCCCACTTAATTCCATAATGCTTCTATTCAAATTCCTCCCCAAATGTCTTAATTTGACAAGTTTCCCTTAATATCAATCCAATTCATCTTCCCATAAGACACTGCTGTTTTCAAAAAGCATTTAAAACTTGCCTTGAATATTTACTACACAACTAAATCAGTTTAAAAGATATGGCCCAGTTGCATTCTCCCAATGTATATTGGGCTTTATTTCATTAACTTTTGAAATGGTGGATTAAGCTTGATTTGAATGGCATAAGTTTCAAGACAACCTGTAGCTCAGCATGCAGCTCATTGGATTTGTGCAGCTGACTCAGGATCAAACCCAGAGGCTAACAGTCAATATCCAGAGTTGAATGCAGTTTACATTTTCATCCCTATTAGTTAGTGATTTTATTAAACTAGAGTTTGATAGCTATAAACATCTAAGCATTACTTTCAAACAATTTAAAATTGATAATCAAATGTTCATAGTCAGTAAAATGTTGCACAGCAATCATAACAGCATTGCAGCTATATTACATGTTTGACTAAACAAGAACAATTCATAAATCAAGGATGCCAGCCACTTGGGCTGGGATATGTAAATGAATCAATAGTTTTGGGTGCTCAAGAACTAGCCTTGTAAACTTATTGGAAACTGTTGCATTTTAACACTAGGTCAAGTAATTCATTATTCACCCATCTTTGAAATGGTGGATTAAGCTTTGATTTCTGAATGTCTTTTGAAATTTGTATATTAAATGTTTTACTTGTGTTACAATATACAAACTTGTTCACTTAACTCTGGTTTGTATTGAAGAGCTTCACACCAAGTTGAAACTAAGTTCAAGGCAACTCAAGCACAATTACACAAGTAGTGACAGCATATTTTATTGTATTAGTCAGAAGCAAGGACATACATGTCAAATAATTACCTATTAATGGCAGAGTTAATTATGGGTAATTGAGCTGGTTATAAGTCCAACTAGAATATATAATTTCTTGTTTGGTTTACACAATGTTTGAAGAGATGTATTTCAATGAATGACATTAGGTCTTCCCAATATCATATTACTTAAATACACAAGGCAAAATTGAAAAGTCAAGCTCCTACATCAGTTACTATACATTGTGTTAAGGCACCTTCATCATAGCAAGTAATGATAAAGAACTTTTGTATAGCAAGTTGTGGCAACAAATATCAGGAAGGCCTGGAGTCAACCATACCTAGTCAATTAAATAACTTGCACAACTTAGATACATACTTATTTCATTACAGCAAATTATTTAATTTAGTCCAGATACTTTACAAGCTAATTATATTAAACAACTGATGAAAAGCAGCCATCAAATTTGGTTCTGTTAATCTTGTACCTTTCTAAAAATTTTTTGTCCAGAAAACAACATCCATCAAATGTGGTAGAAAGCAGCAAACCATTAGTTCTGAATGGACTCCTGGTACCTTTTTTGCTAGAATTCATCCCAGCATGGACAGCTGACAAGGTAGAAAAGCCAGGAGGAAAAGGGGTGTTGCCTACCCTTCAAAATGGCCCACACTGCAACAGCCCAAAGTTTCACTCCTGGTCACTAATGTGGACTGGGTAAGTTATTCATCAGACTTAAAGCCAGCCAACCAGGGCACCTACCAAGACATTTAGTGAACATGGACCACAAAGCTCACAAATATCAAACTAAGGATCTGTGGCAGATATGCATTCCCAAAATCCACTACTTTTCTACATTACAGAAAAACCAAAGGCAGAACATTCATTTGCCAGCAAACAAAATTTCACACCCTGATTAGCACCTCGATGCTTGCATCAAGTACCAATTTAGAGTTGGAATGCACAACACTCAATTAAGATTCCCATTTGCACATTTAAGTGCAAACTTTTTTTTTAAATTTGAGGTGTAACTGAATACATGTTGACCAAAATAAGCAAAAAAATTAAGACTCATTGCTTCAAACCCCACCATCTATAAGCATATCAAATGGGTAGTGCTACTTGCAGCACATCATCCAGGATAGCAGTCTGCTCAGCTGTCACCAATATACACCTTTGTATCAGGGAATAGGAATCAAGGCTATGATATGTACCACCAGATGATACACCAAAACTCAACTCAAGCTTACTTCAATAGCACCTCCCAGTCCCATAATCCCATCCAGTAATGGGTGCAGCATCAGAATAACTGCATTAGTTCAAACTGTGCCTCCTGGGCAACATGCTATCCATATCCCAAAATATCAAAAGATTGGACAGCTTACTGAAATAACAAGCATCCTTTAAATACCCTTCAAAAGTGTAGCCTCACTAATTTTGAGATGTAGGTAAGTGTTTGCCACACTTACATTTAAATTCAGCCACTAACATGAAAGTTGGGCTCTTAGTTGTCTTCTTGTATCCAGGTTCTTGCTGCTACTTCCAACTGTGCCCACCATCCTTAACAGGCCGGGACAAGTGCAATACCATGTGCATTTGTCAGCATTGCAACAAATCCCAACCTATGCAGGACAGGGTTCCATGTGAGAGGATACTTCAACACTAGTTGTATTTTACTTCTATAGTCAGTTTTGCATGGATTTGCACAGCAATATTTATTAACAGCTGGATGCAAACCTGCAAAACTAACTAGAGAAGCTTTCCATGGTTAACATTTATACAGCTGCAGTCTGTTAGCTAGTAGTACTCAAGTGCTTATATTGCAGTAGATTACTACAACACTACCTGCACTATAAGCACTTTAATACTGCTCAAGCTATTAGTCTCCAACAGCAAAGATTCAGACCACTTAACAGTCAACCCAGTCCACCGTCAGTTTTGCATAGATTTGCACAACTAATTTCTTCTTGTGGTGCAACCATGCAAAACTGGTAGAGGACTGCAATACTACAAGATTCACAAAGAACAAAAATTGGTACACCCAAGCTGATCAGAGTTACTTATGCCAGAAGGAGCACTTAGGGCAGTAGATTCTACTCTACTTCACTATCTGCACTAGATGCACCTTAACACAAGAGACTATACCAAGGACTCAAGCTGTAAGCAAAATATTCTCAAAATGCCAGGTTCGAGGAGGGGTTACTGTCAATATAATGCTTGAAGTGCCTCCACTGCAGTAGATTTTAGACACTACCTGCACTGTAAGCACTTTGACATTACTTCTGACCTAGGCCACAGAAATTCCAGATTCTTGCAGTTATTTCAGACCTGCAGAAAAACAAAAAGTTAGTTAGTTGTAAATTACACAAATACAACACATTGTCAGCATGTTCATTTTACTAGGGAAATCCATCATCATTAGGGTGAGTGCTGCACTGCTTTATAGTGTACATTGGTATTCACAAACAGGGTGCTGAGACTGTAGGAAAGTTTGCACTAACTTGGGTGAAGCATTCTTGCACAATTTTGGAATTCAATCCATGGTGTGGTGGATGTTTTTTTTGGTGCAGTGATTAAGCTATCTCACAGCATTCAACACTAAAGCCCAAACCAGCTGCATCATCAGGTTTTGTATCCTTGAAGTGGGGAATACGAAATCATAGTATAAATTCAACCAATCACCTGTAATTGTTTCCATACCACCCAGAGATCAAAAATCACATGTCCTTGCATTTTACCTAATTTCCCTCAACCACAAATATTGTTCTAATGAACACAAATTTCACCGCATGATTGAAATATTGTAGCCTGTGTCTTGGCCAGTATTCAGCCCAATGGTAAGACTAATTATCGGTCTTTTTTAAACTCATTACTGTTTTGTGGGGCATAACTACAAAAATCAGTTGCCATCTTTGCTTCATTAGATTTAGAAGGTCTTTTGAAAAAGCTTTAAAGTGACAACTCTCCCCCAGATCATCTAAGTTGTTGGGACACAATTTAGCCAATGGTTCAAGCAGAAAAAATTGCATTCTATAATGCTTTATTGAAGTGCTGCAACAAACCAGACTACATGCAAACAGCTCAAAGTGTAAATGACAAAATCATATTTTTAAATATCAGAAGGCCTGTACAAGCTCTTTTGAACAAGCTAACCAATGTGCATTGAGAAACTGGTTTCCTGACATAAAAACTACAGGCATGTCAACAATTCAAGGGAGTGTCATACAAAAGTAATCACTTCATTATATAAATAGGACCTTAATACAATTGGTAGTTGGTTACTTTAGTTCATTTTTTTTCAACTGCTCATGGGGAAGATTCTAAGAAGCTTTATAGCCAAGATAAGCATAAGTTAATTTAGTAAACCCTGCTCCACTGCTTTTAGTTTAAAATCCCATCTACAAAATTATAGCAGTGTAGCACAGGCCACAAGGAACTTCATCTAATGATGCATAAATTAAAGGGACACCTCAAACTAGTCATTTTTCTTCCACAATGCATTAAATGGAAGGTTGTTAATTCTGTACAGGTTTGACAAGGCAGCAAGCGGATATGGTTAGCTGATGCAAGTAAAAAAACCTACATGTAGAGCAAATAAAGTGGAGAGTTATCTACATTAATATGGACATTTCAATGTACTAATACTCACTTTTTAGTGGAGAGAAGTTGAAACTACAAAATGAAATGGATGAAGCAGTTAAGATAGGCCTTTAAGGCAGCTAAGTACAGGGCTAGAATGACATCCATCAGTAAGCAGTACAAGAGAAAGCACTGGTACCAGTGGAGTTTATACTGCAGTGGTGCAACAAATGCAAATGAAAGAGACATTCAGCATCAGGTATTTCAGTCCGATAAGCTATGAATAAGAATAACCAAGTACACTGCATGTAACCAAGCAAACCAAAAGCAAGTTTTACACAGCTATTTGGGGGGGGGTGGACTGTGCAGCCTAGCCTGTGCATTCGTTCTCTCTCTGCCCCATGCTGCCGGATGGAGGAGGCTGTGCAGCCTGTACTCTGCCCTATGCTGCCGGGTTTTTTGGGGGAGGGAAGCCTATGCAGCCTATACTCTCTCACTCTCTCTGCCCCACGCTGCCGGACGGGGCAGGCTGCGCGCTCTCTCTCTCTGCCCCACGCTGCCGCCACATTTTGCAGGAGCCGCCACTCGACGTCGCGGGTCAACGGTCGGTCAGAAATGACGCATTCGCCTAACCTCGAGCACATTTCATCACGGCGGGCTGGTGAAAAAGCGAGACGGCCACCGGTGCCGGAAAAAACATATCGGAATTTCGACATCAATACCTTAAAAATATGACAAATAACGGGGCACTTCAGTCCCTTGAGGTTTCCAGACCCGATTAAAAAACCCCTACTTGGAACATAAAAGCCGGAGGCCTACACGCGTGCTGCACGGCGCATGCGTATATACTCCTCCTCCTCCTCCTCTCCCCCTCCCCGCACAACATGGCGCCGCCGAGGCGAGAAGCCTTAAAAAAATGAAAAGGCTGAGAGGCGGCGAGTATCCCGAGCCCCGCCCGCCCTCACTTCACCTCACCTCACCACCATCGCCGCCGATCCCGATCCCATGGCAGACACAGCGACCCTCCCCCCCCTCATCTCCTTGCAGAGCTGCGCGCGCCGCACACGCGCCTGCCGCTCCAACCGTTTAGATTCAAATTTTAGAATCCCCACACGCGGCCACGAGTCTGAAGCCGAACCCACGGGCCGATTGGTGGAACCCGGGGGTGGGGGGGGGAAGAGGAAAAGAAAGACCCGTGGATAGAATCAGTACCGGGGGGCGCTGGTGGGGAAGGAGACACCACACAGGCGCCACTCCCGCTCCTCTAGGCTGCGCGGCCTGGGCCCACTCAAACATGTGGCTTTTTGTTCTGAAAAACTCGGGAGAAGAGGGTTGGGTTGGGTTTTTTTTTAAAAAAAAAAGGACGAGCACCACCACCAACCGCCGAACCCAGGGTCCAAAACGAAATGAGACACTAACCGAGGCAGCGTGAAGGCGACAGTAACCGAGCGATCGCTCGGAGAGAAGTCCCGATACCCTCCCCTCCCCCCCCCCGCAAGGCCTCGCTTTGTGACCCAGTTGTAACTCATGGAGGCGGCGCGGCCCGACCCTCATCGCGCGGACTCGGCACCCAAGACCGCAACAGTCACATCAGCAGAAACATAATCAAATATAAATAAAAATCTCGCGGGTTACTACCAGCTTGCGACGGCGCCAACTCAAAATAAAGCGAGTAGCCGAGAGAGAGAGAGAGAGAGAGAAAGAGCGAGCATTAGGCCCCGGGTTGCAAGGAAAACCCGGAGAGGAGCGAGGAAACGGCCGCGGAGAAAGAGAGAAGCGAGCGAAGGGTGGAGTGGAGAAAGAAAAGCAAACACACCCCTACGCCTCACACCAACCGGACGGGCCCACCGCACACAACCCGGGACCACCCTTCACTCACACTCGGGACGGCCGCAGGCTTCGGCCAACGACCCGTGCTTCGGGGGGGGGGGGGGGGGGGGAAAGTGAGAGGGAAAGAGGGGGGGGGGGGGGGGAAGATAAAAAAAAGCGCCGGATGATGTCTTGTCCACGGAGAGGAGGAATGAGAGGTGAGTCTCTCCCGACTCCGGGAGCCGTTGCTCATGGCGAGCTCCTCGAGGGAGCCGGAGCGCGGAGACGGTTGAATCTGCTGCGATTTCTCGAAAGTGGCGCGAATGCAGCACCATGTGGGTGAATGAAGGGCGGTTCCCGGTTCAACGTAAATATACTACACACAGGCTCATTAGCATGTGCCGAGTGTCAATCACAGGCGCAGCCATAGCAACCCTGCAAAAAAAAACTGCCTGCCTGCAAGCAGCTTTGCAGCTTCCACCAACTCCAAACTAAGTTTAATTCGTTCAACCTATTTGCATTTTTTCCTTAATTTCTCCTTGTTTTGAAACGGCAGTGGTGAGGCGATGATTAGTCATTAATTAATATAGATCATCTATTCGCACCCGTATCGGATAAATCGCAGATCAGTCGGACTGGATTTATTAGTTGGGAACAAAACCACTTGTGTACAGTTTGTGCTTTATTTTAACGTTTCTGCGGTTTTAGATACATTTTCAATTAACTCAAATAAAGGTTCAACAATCGCCTGTGAGAGCGTAAGCATAACTATTAATTTGCTGGAGATAACAAAAAACACTGGTTGCCCTCATGTTATCAACGAAAAAAACACGTTTACACGTGCCCGCCTTTTTTTAAGGCACATCCACAATAAAGAAGGAACGTAAACATAAAGTGTACCTTTCAACTAAGCGAATGAAAATGTCGAACTGAATAACAATTAACCTTAATGTAAAATACATTGCATTCATGGAGCACAATGTACATTTTGTGAAGCCCCTGGAAATAAATAGAATTTAACACATTTCAAAAGAAAAGGCGCTGTGTATATATTTTAGATATACTGTACCAGCATTGAATGATAATTAAGGAAAAAAAAAATGTTCCTTTTAATACTGAGTCAATCATTGAAACTGCATGGTGGTCACTGCCAATCTGATGCCCCAAACTATTATCAATATATTTATTTTTGCTTTTATTTTGAGCCGAAGTTATGTTTAAACTGAGAAACAATTCACCGGTTTTGGACAAGATTATCGAAAGCATTTTGATTAATCATCTATGTTATCATTTGTTGAACACTATCACCTATTGATGTCAGTAGGCAATAAGACAAGTTTTTTTTCATATTTGACATAAATTGAGCATAGTGCATTTACATTTTGGTCCTAAGATATAATAACTTTATAAAATAAAATTGTGTTGTTACAAGGATGAAGTTTTTTTTAAAAAGTAGCAGTATGATATCTTTTAACATTCAAACATAGTGGCAAGAAAGAAAAAGGAAATCTCTACTCAAAGATGTAATAAAAAGTATCTGGAAATTGAAAATATAGTAGTACCTTCCAAAATTTCATGCTTGATCAATCTTATTCTTTGAAGAAGTAACAGAAAGAGTAGAGTAAGCTGTTGCGTGTAATATATTTTGGATTTTCAATAGGCATTTGATAAGGTACCACACAATAGATCTCAAGGGCCACCATCAAGCAGAAGGAGGTTGGCAAGGGCCACTATTGAGCAGGAGGAAGTTGGGAACGGCCATCACTGAATGGGAGGAAGTCGGGAAAAGCCAGCATTGAGTAGGAATAGTTCAGGAGTGCCATCGTTGAGTGGGAGGAGATCAGGAAGGGCCACCAAGCACCATCGAGCAGAAGGAGGTCGAGAAAGGCCACCATCAAACAGCAGGAGGTCGGGAAGGGCCAGGATCAAACGGGAGGCAAATGGCAAGGGCCATCATCGAATGGGAGGAAGTCAGGAAGGGCCACCGTCAAACGGGAGGAGGTTGGGAGGGTCACCGTTGACTGGGAGGAAGTCGGAGAGGGCCATTGTCAAGTGGGAGGAGGTCAAGAAGGGCCACCCTCAAGCAGGAGGAGGTTGGGAAGTTTAGCCAAGAAGCATGAATTGTTGATGCTTGTGAAGCAGGAATGCTGGAAATGGAATTAAACTTAATGCAGAGGCAGACATTCTACCTTGTTTACCTTATATTCCAGGCAAATCTGGAGAAAGCACCCACCGCCACAAAGACCAACCGAAATGGAGGAGCAGACTCGATGGGCTGAATGGCCTATGTCTTCTGGTCTTAGAACAGCCATCACAGAGGCAAGCAAGAAAGGAAGGACAGGGGAATCTGACATGTCCTACTCAGCCAATGATTGCTGCTGTTCTGACAGTATGCAAAGCAGCCAATCTAGCGCATAGACTGTCCTGATTGACAGGCTACTTGGTCAATGATTGCTGTTGTTCTGGTAGTGAGCCCGGGCCCCCCTTGAACATGAGATCCAGTGTTTTGCACCTTGTGTATCCCCTCTCCTGGGTAGAATGGCTAGCAAGCTGGCTACAAAAAAGCAGAAATAGGAGCAAAGGGTAGTTACTCGGATTGACAAAAAGTGAAAAATGATGTTCCACGAGGATTAGTGCTGTGACCACTGTTGTTCACAATTTACATAAACAAATTGCATTGAGGGATCAGGAGAACACTTGCAAAATTTGAGGGTAAGACCAAATAGATGGTATAGTTAATAATGGGGAAGATTGTAACAAAATTCAGAGGACTTAATAAAATTGCAGAATCGGTGTGTAATTGACAATTGAACTGCAATTTAGATAGATGGGAGGTGGTGCATTTTGGTACGTAGAGTAAGATAGACACATACCACTTATAAATTAAGAGCCTAGATGGGATAAAGGAGCAAAGGGATCTAAGGGTACTAATTACTAAATGAACAACACAGGTTAATAAGGTCATTTAAAGCAAACCAAGCACTGGGATTTATTTCTCAAGGGATAAAGTTGAAAAGGGAAGTTATTTTAAATTTGTATTCAACCTTGGCATGTAAAGTACGACGTACAGTTCTGGTTTATAAAAAGGATATAGAGACACTGGGAAGATGCAAAAAAGACACACCAGGATGATATCAGAACTGAGATGTTATACCTTCTTCAGTTCTCTGCCCTAAAGGCAGGTCTGTGCCACAGTGCCACAACCTCCACAATGGGCAGGACAAGGAAGCAGGACCCAAATCCACACCATGCTGGAACAAGGTTTGAAGCAAATGATGTTGGCACCAATCTAATCAATACCAGCCATCCAGCCAACTAAGCCAACCAGCACCCCCAAGGATTCCAAATTGCTGTGGCAACATGAATTTTTCATGCATGTTGCAGACCGGAGCTATGAATAATGATGGTAGAGGCTCCAGTTTGTTTTCCATCACATGGCTGACCAGGAATCTCTCCCGCTCTTCCCGCCTGCCACTGATGAGCTTTGAAAGGCTTTACAAGTTGGTACTTGACCTGTTTGACCGCGTTATGAACACACCTTCCTTGGCCATCAAGTCCTGTAGTGGGTCTTGAACCTGGAACTTCCGGATCAGAGGCTATCCATTGCACTACAAGGCATCCATAGGTTATTGAACAAGCTTGAGGTTTTTTTCTATATAAAAAAAAGACTGAGGGAGGACCTGATAAAGGTCTTTGAGATAATAAAGTAGTTTGATAGATGTAGAGATGTTTCCATTTTGGAGGGCAAACAAAACTAGAGGCCATAAAAGCAAGATCAAATAAATCTAATAGGGGATTCAAGGAGAAACATGTTTACATTAAAGAGTGGTCAGAATGTAGAACATGTATCTACAAGGAGTAATGAAGTGAATAGCATAGATGCATTTAAAGGAAAGCTAGATAAACATGTAAGGAAGAAAGGAGTAGAAGATATGTTAATTGGATTAGAAGAGGTGGGAGGAGGCTCACGTGGACCTTAAACACCAGCGTGAACCTCCTTTATGCTCAACATTCTGTGTAAATAATAGAAGTAAGTCACTTACTCTGTTGAAGCCAGCCATAGTGAGAACTAATAATAAACCCATGAGAATTGTCCATACAACATTATTTTGGGTTAGGGAGAAATGGAACATGACATTATATTTTCAACGAATAATCAGCAATCATGTGTAGCATTACCGATATCTTTGTCCACAAATACACACTTAAATATTTCTAATATGTGACTTTTAAAAAGTCTTTTTATGTTTAGTATTTCACAACTTTGCAGAACCCATGATTTCCAGCAGTAATATTAAACAAATGTATTAAAACAGGGCTGCCACATGAAAATGTATGAAGACAGTAGTATGGTTTTTATTATTTTCCTGCCTTTCTTGGTCCAACTGACATTTGCGCCCAGCTTTAATGAAAAACAAATTAAGCAATAATGGATCCACGGGAGTACAGTCAATTGTAATTGAAATTAAAACACTGAGTTCAAGTCCTCCAATCAAGCTGTCTGTTCTTAATTTACAATCTATTCTACAACCATAAATTTACCATTTTTTTTCAAGTGCTCACAGTCACAGTCTTGTCTTAGGTGTTCTCTTGGGTACACCCCAGTAAGAGATTGAAGCATCTTTTTGGGTGTGTTCATGCTAACGAATATCTAACCAGACAACAGTGTAACCTTGGATTGTAACAATAATATCCATTATGATCTATATTAGATATTCATGTCTTGCATACAAGCAAGTCTCAAATCTCTTGAAGGTACACAGAAAATATTTGATAAGATGAGGTAAGATATATATCTCTACACTGCTTCATTTTACAGCAAGCAAATGGACAGTTGTGATTGGAATTAGTTCAATCAGGACAACTTGTCTTCATATAAAAGCAAAAAACTGCGGATGCTGGAAATCCAAAACGAAAACAAAAATACCTGGAAAAACTCAGCAGGTCTGGCAGCATCTGCGGAGAGGAGCACAGTTAACGTTTTGAGTCCATCTGACTCTTCAACAGAACTAAGGAAAAATAGAAAAGAGGTGAAATATAAGCTGGTTTAAGGGGGTTGGGGGGTGGGACAAGAAGAGCTGGATAGAGGGCCAGTGATAGGTGGAGATAACCAAAAGATGTCACAAACAAAAGGACAAAGAGGTGTTGAAGGTAAGGAATGTGCTAACTTAGGGTAGAAAGCAGGACGAGCAAGGTACAGATAGCCCAAGTAGGGGTGGGGTGGGGTGAAGGAATCGAAAAAGGCTAAAAGGTAGAGATAAAACAATGTATGGAAATACATTTAAAAATAATGGAAATAGGTGGGAAAAGAAAAATCTATATAAATTATTGGAAAAAACAAAAAGGAGGGGGAAAATCGGAAAGGGGGTGGGGATAGAGGACAGAGTTCATGATCTAAAATTGTTGAACTAAATATTCAGTCCAGAAGGCTGTAAAGTGCCTAGTCGGAAGATGAGGTGCTGTTCCTTCAGTTTGCGTTGAGCTTCACTGGAACAATGCAGTAAGCAGCTTGTCTTCATGTTCATTGATACAGATTAAGCAGCATTTTTTAATACAGTAGCTCTGTTACAGTCCTGAATTCTAACCTTTGAATTGCAGCTTTTTGTTTATAAAACTGATTTTTTTTGTCCCTATCTTGTATCTATTATTATAAAACTATTATTATATTTTATTTCACTGTTTTCACAGCCAGAGCCAAATGCTGGACAACCTTCCACCAATTACTCACATCTCAGGACATCCCAACACAATTTGTGTGTTTTTATATTTTGTATTGTGATAGAAAAGGACAATGTACAATCCAGAGTAAGAACAATTAAATGGGGGAGAGCCGACTTAAATGGGGCAAGAATGGAGCTGGGCTGGATAGACTGGAATCAATGATTGGCAGGAAAATCTGTAGCTGAACAGTGGGCTACCTTCAAAGAAGAGATGTTTCAGGCACAGTCAAGCTATATTCCCACAAAAGGGAAAGGTAAGGCAAACAAGTCCAGAGCTCCCTGGATGAAAAGGGAGATAGAAATTAAGATAAAGAAGAAAAATACAATTGAGAACCAAAGAGAATACAAAAAGTTCAGAGGGGAGGTGAAAAAGCAAATAAGGGAAGCAAAGAGGAATTAAGAGAAAAGACTGGTAGCCAACATAAAGGGGAATCCCAAAGTCTTCTATCAGCACACAAATATTAAAAGGGTGGTAAAAGGTGGAGTAGGGCTGGTTAGGAACCAAAAAGGGGATTTACACATGGAGACAGGGGGCAAGGCTGAGGTGTTAAATTAATACTTTGCATCTGTCGTTACCAAGGAAGCAGATGTTACTGAGGCCATGATAACAGAGGAGGAAACTCTGTCACTAGAAGGGTTCAAAATTGCAAGGAGAAAGTGTTGGAGAAACTGTCGATACTTAGAGTTGACAAAGCACTGGGACCAGATGAGATGCATCCAAGGACGTTGCAGGAAGTAAGAGAGGAAAATGCAGGGCCACTGGCCATAACCTTTCAGTCTTCCCTAGACTCAAGGGAGGTGCCAGAGGACTGGAGAATTGCAAACATTATGTCCTTGTTCAAAAAAAGTTGTAAGGATAAGCCCAGCAATTACAGACCAGTCAGTTTCATTTCAGTGATGGGGAAGCTTCTTGAAACAATTATTCGAGATAGAATTAATAGTCACATGGAAAAATATGAGTTCATTAGGAAGAGCCAGCATGGATTTCTAAAGGGGAAACCATGTTTAACTAACTTGCTGGAGTTTTTTGAAGAAGTAACAGAGAGGGTTGATGAGGGTAATGCTGTTGATGTGGTGTATGTGGACTTTCAGAAGGCATTTGACATAGTCCCACACAACAAACTTGTAAGAAAAGTTATAGCTCATGGCGTAAAAGGGACAGTAGCAACGCATATACAAAATTGGCTGAGTAATAGGAAACAGAGTGTTATGATCAATGGATATTTTTCAGGCTGTAGGAAGGTTTGTACTGGAGTTCCCCAAGGTTCAGTATTGAGATACTTGCTTTTCCTGATATACACTAATGATCTAGATCTTGGTGTACAGGGGACACTTTCAAGTTTTGTGGATGATACAAAACTAGGAAGCATTGTAAACTATGAGGAGGACAGTTTAGGACTTCAAAAGAATGTAGACAAGTTGGTGGAGTGGGCAGATAGGTGGCAGATGAAGTTCAATGTGGAGAGGTGTGAGGTGTTGCATTTTGGTAGGAAGAACATGGAGAGACAATATAAAATAAGGGGTACAATTCTTAAGGAGGTGCAGGAGCTGAGGGACATGGGTATATATGATCATAGATCGTTGAAGGTGGCAGGACAGATGGAAAGAGCAAATGACATGGCATAAATATCCTGGGCTTCATTAATAGGGGCATAGAGCACAAGAGCAGGGAGATTATGCTGAGCATATATAAGGCACTAATTAGACCTTAGCTGGGGTATTATGTACAATTCTGGGTGCCACATTTTAGGAAAGATGTGAAAGCATTGGAGACAGTGCAAGAGACAAGAATGGTTCCAGGGATGAGAAACTTCAGATATGAAGATAGATTGAAGAGGTTGGGACTGTTCTCCTGGGAGAGGAGAAGGCTAAGAGGAGATTTGATAGAGTAGATAGGGAGAAACTGTTCCCACTTGTAAAAGGATCAAGGACAAGAGGGCACAGATTTAAAGTGATTTGCAAAAGAAGCAAATGTGATGTGAGAAAAAGCTTTTTCACACTGTGAGTGCTTCAAGCCTGGAATGCACTGCCTGGAAGTGTGGTGGAAGCAGTTTCAATTGAGGCATGCAAGAGGGGATTAGATGATTATTTGAAAAGAAACAATGTGCAAGAGTACAGGGAAAAGGCAAGAGAATGACATTAAGTCATAATGCTCATTCAGCCAGCGCTGACACAATGGGCTGAATGGCCTCCTTCTGCACTGTAATTTTCTGTGATTCTTGAGCTGTGAGCATTGCTGACAAGGTCAGCATTTATTGCCGATTCCTAATTGCCCTTGAGGAGGTGGTGGTGAGCTGCTGCCTTGAACTGCATGCAGGCTGTTGGTGCTCATCCTATTCCTCATCTGAGGTCCAAAATAAAGTTACATAAGCAGCACCTCTGCTGAACTGATGTTTGACAAAGTGTAGATGAGATGTAATTAGCTCAGAAGTTGTAAAAATGACCCCCAAAGTAGTGAAAGCACACTCTCAGAACAAATCCTTTGAGCAAAAATCTTTCACTTAAGCAAAGAAGAAGTGCTTAAATAATATTTTGCCTGTCATTTGTTCAACCCCCTCAATCCCGCTGTCCTTGATTTCACTGGTGAGTTCCATGAAGTCTGGAAAACTCTGTGTACACACAGTTAAGGTTCAAATCCACAGGTAAAACAGCCCTTTATGATCACTTGACATGTTACGATTAGAAGCCTTTTCCCATGGGAGTTTCCCGCGCACAGCCTAAAATGCTGACTTTAAAGGCGGAAGTCGTGGGTTGCTGCAGACTTCCTGACACACTGTCAATTCCAGCTTTTTTAACCAGCCACCTGCTCTCAAAACCCACTCTTTTTCCAGTCTTGCCCCATTATTGTCAACAATCCAAATTATGAATGTAGTAAGGTCTAAAATAGGATTACTGTGTATGTCTGTGAATGCATGGAGTGTGGTAAATAAGGTACATGAGCCACAGGCACAGATAGTCACATGGAAATATGACATTGTGGTGATAACAGACCTGGCTCAAAGGGCAGGACTGGGTAATAAATATTCCAAGAGACAAGAGCCGGAATCTTCCAGGCCCACCTTCAGTGGGAAGCTTGGCGTGCTGGGGAACTTAATTTAGCAGAAAGCCAGAAATCAGTTTCTTGACAGCGGGATATGCTCTTGCAATTAAGTTCTCAGGACTTTAAAGGCTGGTCCAGTGTTGGGAAGCCTTATTGCATATAGTTGCATGTCAGGCATGCTCATTAAAAGGCCAGCTCATCAGAATTAAGTGCCCCCTTCAAATTAACTTCTCCGCCAGCAAGAAATTCAAACATTCATATTTACAACTGCAAAAAGTGGCGTGCATCTGGCTAAGTAGACTTCTTCCATGATTAGAAGTGAGTAACCATTGCTTTGTCCTCTTTGGGTGGCATCTGTAAGTGCCAGACTATGCTTGAGACCAGGTGTTGATAGCATAAATCACATTAAGATGACTAACAGAGGTAAGAAGGGAGGCAGGCTTAGCGGAGTAGTGGTCAAACAAAGATGGAAGGGATAGCAGGGAAGGATGGAGCAGTGGACTGGCAAAGGAGGCAGGGATAGTGTAGGCCATCTGGGAGGAATAGTGCAGGCTGTCCATGGTCAAGGAACACAGGATAATCTGCTGAAGCGGGTGTTAATCATGCTTTTGGTTATGGGAGATGCTGCCTGGATTGTGATGGTGCCAGAGAGACTAAAGGGTGGGACTGTGGATATTGAGGTTTGGGTCCTGAGGATTAAGATTAGAGTACTGGGAAGCAGAGGTGATGGCGACAGGGTGGAGTCGATCTGATAGGGTGGGAGTCGCAGGGTCATGTTCAGGTACTGTAGGGTTTCATGGGGGTGGTGTGGAAAGTCAGGTGAACGGTGGCCTCAAGGACAGGAAGGATCAGGGTCAGAATGGGCATGTGTTCTTGGATGGTTAAGGGCTTAGGAGGGAAAGCAGGGATAAAGTACTGTAGGGTCAAGGGTAATGGGGGAGGTGCAAGACGACCGGGGAAGATGAGGAATAATGTGTTGTTGGTGAAGGAAAATGGCTGGGGGAGAGTGACGGGGGAGGATAGAAGGTTGTGCACCAATATTTTACATGTTGCAATGCAGTTCCACGGTGAGAACCAGGACTCGCAATGGGACACGTGTCTTCAACAGTAGGTGGAGTTTTTGTTGTACTTAGTGGGCCAACTAAAGGGGCACCCCAATAATCATTAGTCAACTGGGTGGAGAACCATGCTCAATTATATTCTCTTCTCTATGATCAACCTCCCAACACAGCAGCATTCCTCAATAACTCATGAGTCTCATTGCAACATCATTCCAGCAAAGTCTGGAGCAACAGTGAAGCTTGAGCTGTAGGCCATCTCCTTTTGGCTGAGGCAGGGATGGCCAGAGTGGGAGAGGGAAGCGGATCTCCATGGGGCATGGATGGGGGGTTCTGGGTTGGAACCTCAAGGTACCCTGGTAGATAATAATGATGGATAAGGAGGTGGGTGTTACATCTATGATGGCAAACACACAGATTTACCAAAAGTGTCTCAAGGGATTTGGATGGCAGTTCAATAGTATCTGAGGGTGTGCAGACATGGTTTTCATAACCCGGGTCCAGGTGGCACATATCCATACACATGGATGTCTGAACGAGTGGAGCACTCATCTGTGGTCCTCCAGTTTGGCTTCACTATGCTGGGTGAGGGTGTATGCAAGTGTAGACTGATGCTAGGTGCAGGCCTTCCCATTGACTGAATTGATTAGGGACGGAGGGAAAGTTTCAAACAATGTGATGACTACATGGGTCACTGGAATGTGTTCACAGACCACCTCAAGCATATCGAATGATGGCTGAAGGCAACCTTGCCATTTTGCTAGCCATGGCACAACTGAGAAGGAACTGGCACAGGGTGACCTAGCAACAGCAACTGCCAGAACAGCAAGAGGCAGCAGTTGCAGGCTGCTCAAAAAGCATTCTCAGAGGGATCCTAATCAAGTGACCAGTACCTACTGGGTGGCCAGATTCATACCAAACATCAACTTCAACACAGATTCCCAAGGATGTCTCCTACACAGTTGAGGATTCTTATACCTTCCACAACAGATGATCTGAGATAATAAATGGTGATTGCATAGGCCCACAACATTCGCTGGCACTCGGGAATGAAGTGCAATGCCATTAAATGCATGTGATAATTTCAGCAACCAGCAGCATAATGAGAATACAATAAGCATAAACATGGTGCAATTATGCATACAAATTATCAGTCAATGAGTACAACATTAATGGAGTGTGAGAGTTTGGTGAGCTGAGGGAGTTCAGTGTTGAGGGAAGGGAAGTATCCCCTTTGATTTTTTTCTATTTTTTTTCACCCTGCAGGAATTGGCTCTTGCTCTACTACAGGAGAAGAAGTTTGCAGTTTGGTAGGTATCTGGTAAGTGGATAAATCTATTCCTAAGTTTCAAAATAGCACAGAAATTTGTGGTAAGATTTATAAAATACATAAAAGAAAATAAATATTTAAATAAAATAAGTAATTAGTTAAAGCACATGAAGATGGCAGGACAGGTGAGGTGTCATGTCTGCAGCATGTGGTGCTCCTGGATGCCAGTGTGATCCAGGGTATACACATCTGTAGTAAATATCTGTGCTTGAGGAGCTTCAGCTCAGAGTCATTGAGCTGCACACTGAGCTGCAAGCACTGTGTCATATCAGGGAGGCAGAGAGTTACCTGGATGCTTTGTACCAGGAGGCAGTCACACCCTTTAGAATCAGTTCTTCTGATGTGGAAGGTGGCCAGGGACAAGAGGCTGAGAATGCAATTGAGGCAGGTAAGGGGACCCAGAGGGCAGGAGTGTCAATCTCTGCAATTATCCAACAGGATTGAGGTTCTCTCAGCTTGTTTGGATGGCAGTGGGGGCTGCAGCGTGGATGAGCAGACTGACCATGGCACTGTGGTACAGGAAGCCTTTCAAGTGGGAGGAACCAAAAAGGAACATAGTGGTAGTAAGGGACAATATAGTGAGGGGGATTGACACTTCTCTGTAGCAAAAGGCGAGAGTGCAGACGGCTATGTTGCCTGCCTAGTGCCAGGGTTCGGGACATTTGGTCAGGACTGGAGAGGAATTTAGTGGGAAGGGAAGGATCCAGTTATCATGATCCATGAAGGCACCAACAATATAGGCAGGATGAGGAAGGAGGCTCTGCATAGGCAGTGTGAGGAGCTAGGCACCAAATTAAGAAGCAGAATCTCAAAGATAATAATATCTGTATTATCACCAGAGCCACGTGCAAATTAGCATAGGGCAAATAAGATTAGAGAAATGAATGCATGGCTGAAAGACCGGTTTGGGAGAAGTGGGTTCCGGTTTGTTGGGCACTGGTACCAGTACTGGGGAAATTGAAAGGTACAGCCCCAAATTTCCTGAACCATCCTGGGACTGATGTTCTAACGAGCTGCATAACTAGGGAAGTGGAGAGGGCTTTAACTAAATCGTGGGGGCAAGCGATCAAAGTTGGGAAGATGTGATAAACCAAAGAGTAGAGACAAGGCAAGAGAGAAAAGTGCTAATATGGGAAATGATAAACAGAATGGGACAGAGAGTACAAATCTAAGAATAAATCTGCAGATAAGGCCAGGCATTACAAAAATAAATAAAAGAACAAAATTAAAGGATCTGTATCTAAATGCTCATAACATTCGAAACATAACAGATGAATGAAAATGCAAATAGAAATAAATAAGTACCATCTGATAACCATTACAGAGATATGGCTGCAGGATGGGATTGCATAGATTGGGACCTGAATATTGAAGGGTATGTGACATTTAGGACGGACAGGAAGCTAGGAAAAGGTGGAGAGGTGGCTTTGTTAACTAATGATGGTATTAGCGCATTAGAGAGGAATGAACTAATTTCAGGCAACCAGAATGTAGAAGCAGTTTGGGCTGAGATGAGAAACGATAAAGGCAAGAAGTCACTTACGGGAGTGGTGTACAGGCACCCTAATGGTAACTACATGGTAGGACAGCGTATAAGGAAAAAGGTAATGGGATCTTGTCAGAAAGGTACAGTGATAATCATGGAGGACTTTAATCTACAGATAGACTGGAATATCAGATGGATAAAAGGTAGCCTAGACAAGGAGTTCATAGAATGTTTTCGGGATACTTTCTTGGAACAGCACATTCTGGAGCCAACCAGTGAGAAGGCTGTACTAAAGCTGCTACTGTGCAACAAAATGGGATTAATTTATAACCTCATAGTGAAGGCATTTCTAGGTAGTGGCGAAACTAATATGATTGAACTTTATATTCAGCTTGAGAGAGAGAAGAGTGGGTCCAGGACTAGTATTTTAAACTTAAATAAGGGCAATTATG
The DNA here is from genome assembly GCF_017639515.1 of Carcharodon carcharias. Classification (NCBI taxonomy): domain Eukaryota; kingdom Metazoa; phylum Chordata; class Chondrichthyes; order Lamniformes; family Lamnidae; genus Carcharodon; species Carcharodon carcharias. The sequence continues at coordinate 131,354,841 of NC_054477.1, read as the reverse complement.
AGGGCATGAAAGCAGAGCTAGCTAGAGTGAACTGGCAAATGAGGTTATGGGATAGGCCCATAGAGATGCAGTGGCAGATTTTAAAGGGATATTTCAGAATACGCAGAATAGATGCATTCCAACGATAAAGAAAACTTCCAAAGGGAGAATCCACAATCCGTGGTTAACTAAGAAGTTAAAGACATTATCAGACTTAAAGAAAAAGCATACAATTACATTAAAAAGATGGTACATCAGAAGATTGGCCAGAATATAAAGAGCAGCAAAGAATCTCAAAAAGATTAATAAGGATGGGGATGGAAAAAATAGAGTACCAGAGAAAGGTAACTGGAGATATAAGGATGGATAGTAAGAGTTTCTATAGATATTTAGATAAGAAAAGAGTTAACAAAGTGAGCATTGGTCCGAATGAAAGTGAGTCTGGGGAATTAGTAATGGAAAGTAAGGGAATGGCAGATGAATCAAACAGACATTTTGTATCAGTTTTCACTATAGAGGATACAAGTAACATCCCAGAAATAGCTGTAAGTCAGGAAATGGAAGGGAGGGAGGAACTCAGGAAAATTACAATCACCAGAGAAGTGGTGTTGAGCAAATTGTTGGAGCTGCGGGCTGACAAAGCCCCTGGTCCTGATGAACTTCATCCTGGGGTCTTGAAAGCAGTGGCTTGTGAAATAGTTGATGCGTTAGTTTTAATTTTCCAAAACTCCCTTGATTCAGGGAAGATTCCATTAGATTGGAAAAGAGCAAATGTAACTCCGTTATTCAAAAAGTGAGGGAGACAGAATGCAGGAAACAGGCCAGTTAGCTTAACATCTTTCACAAGGAAAATATTAGAATCTATTATTAAAGATGCTATAGCAGAGCACTTAGAAAAGTTTAAGACAATCAGGCAGACTCAACATGGTTTTGTAAAAGGGAAATCATTTTAACCAATTTGTTGGAGTTCTTAGAAGGAGTCACATGTGATGTAGATAAAGGGGAACCAGTGGATGTACTTACTTAGATTTCCAGAAGGCATTTGGTAAGGTGCCACATCAAAGGTTATTGTGGAAAATAAAAGCTCATATGTTGGGGTTAACATATTGGCATGGATAGAAGATTGGATAGCTAATAGGAAACTTAAAGTAGCCATAAGTGGATCTTTTTCTGGTTGGCAGGATTTAATGAGTGGTGTGCCACAGGGATCAGTGATGGGGCCTCAACATTTTACAATTTATATAAATGATTTTGATGGAGGGATAGATGATATAGTTGCTAAATTTGCTGACAACACAAATATAGGAAAATAAATTGTGAACAGGACATAAGGAGGCTATAAAGTGACATAGGTAGGTTAAGTGATTGGGCAAAAACCTGGCAAAAGTATAATGTGGGAAGAATAAAAGAGAAGCATATTATCTAAATGGTGAAAGGTTGCAGAGCTCTGAGATTTAGAGGGACCTGGGTGTCCTAGTGCATGAATCACAAAAGGTTAGCATGCAGCTACAGCAGGTAATTAGGAAAGCTAATAGAATGTTATTGTTTATTGGGGGGGGGGAATTGAATACAAAAGTAGGGAGGTTATGCTTCAGTTGTACAGGGCGCTGCTGAGACCACATCTGGAGTACATTTGTGTACAGTATTGGTCCCCTTATTTAAGGAAATATGTAAATGTATTGGAAGCAGATCAGAGAAGGTTTAAGAGATCAACACCAGGAATGGGCGTGTTGTCTTATGAGGAAAGGTTAGGCTTGTATCCGCTGCAGCTTAGAAGAGTTAAAAGGTGACTTGATCAAAACCTTTAAGATCCTGAGGGGTCTTGACAGGTTAGATGTTTCTTCTTGTGGGAGAATCTAAAACCAGGGGTCACAGTTTAAAAATAAGAGGTCGCTCATTTAAGACAGAGATGTAATTTTTTTCTTTCAGAGGGTCATGAGTCTTTGGAACTCTCTTCCTCAGAAGGCAGTGGAAGCAGGGTCTTTGAATATTTTTAAGGCAGAGCTAGATAGATTCTTGATTAACAAGGGGTGAAAAGTTATCAGGGATAGGCAAGAGGAAACAATCAGATCAGCAATGTTCTTATTGAATGGCGGAACAGGCTTGAAGAGCCAAGTGGCTTACTCCTGCTCCTAGTTCGTATATTCATTTTACAATTGTGATTGATATTTACAGTGATTATACACCTGTGCTATCTTTTTGCCCTTAATGTTTCTTTATGTTAGTTCTCCTAACGCCACGCCTAGGTGCAGCCCCAACATCTTGAGGTGGAGGCAGCCTGCTGACAGCAATATACTGTTGACTGTGAGGAATTTGGTGGGCATCCTCTGGTGGCCAAAAGCTTAGAGGACCCTGGCCTGCTAAGAGTCTCCTGCAAGGGTGCAAGCGCACCTTCCTCAGCCTGACCTGCTACAGATGATGGGACCACTAGCAGAGGGGAGGTTGAGCAACAGGGCACCTTTGGTGTATCCTGCAATGAAGCCACTGTGGTGCCTTGCTGGTGCTCCTCCTCCCTGTCAGTGTACAGTGACATCTCCTTGATTCCTTGAGGAGAAGGGGCACCTGGAGGGAGGTCAAAATGCCCCATCCCCTTGCTGCCTAGCCACTGCTGCACTGCACCCATGCTAAAGCAGTGGAGTGTAGGTTTGAGCACATATCCAGCAGCCACCATGTGTTCTGCTGGACCTAGGTCTCCAAGGCACCCGCCACTTTTGCCATGGAGGCGAAGTGCCGGTAAATTGGATTAGGTAGGTAGGTCAGGTGTTTCTCATGTGTCGGTGCAGACTTGATGGGCCAAAGGGCCTCTTCTGCACTGTGATTCTGTGATTCTGTGAAGTGCTTATGCCAGAGCCACGACAGCAGACGGAATGTTGTCGGACCTCTCCGGCCTTTGTTCCAGTATGCGCATGGCCTCTGGCATCTCTGCCTGATGTTCCCCTACTTGTCTCTGCATCTTGAACATGTCTCTTATAGTGGAGTCCAAAGGCTAATCTTCTGCATGGGGTTCAGCAAGGGCCTGGTCACCAGCAGTCCCCGAGTGTCAGAGACTTTGGCTGTCATTTCCTCCAACTGTGGACCCTTATCAGTGATGTGTTCCCCAGATTCTGATGCCAAGTCTATTCTAGAATATGCACCCACCAAGGTGAATGCCTCTGTGCTAGTGGAAGGTGCAGGTGAACACCTCGATGTTGCATCCTCTGAGGATTCTGAGGCATCACCCTCAGTGATGGGGTTGGAGCTGTGGGTCACCTGGGTTCTTTTGCTCCCCTTTTTCTTGCTGGTACCTGGAACAGAGAAGAGAAAGATTTAGTGGATGCCTAAGCAAGCTCCCTTATTAAAACAACGTCTCACTGTCAGCAAATCTGACAACTGCAGACTGGAGGCATCCTCAGTGGCTTGAGTTCTATATCGCCTTCAATGTATACAAGGTCCTGGTCCTCCCCAAACAGACCTACGGCTCCCTCTTCAAAATTGGTAAGGATTCAGAGGTCTGGCATAATTCCGCCAGTCTCGACCCACTCCCTCTGTTGTGAGTTTTCTTGTCCTGCAGAAGGAATGAGTACCATCCCAATGGGTGCATGAGCAGTTTAGGAGTATGCATGCCTATGCTCCTAACCCACCCCAGTAAGTAACTAACAAGCAGGATGTCCTACAGCTAACAGAACATTGCGAGCATGAAATGGCTGCCACACATTCTGTGCACCTGTCCCGTCTGCTGCTGAGTCCTGCAATCTTTGACCACCTGAGGTAAGGGCGAAGACAGTAACTTCCTGCCCACCCCCACTACGACATTCACTGAGCTCCTTGCGCATGCATTTCTAATGAGCAGAACAACACAATGTCGTGCGTGGCCAGCCGCCCTGCCCATGATTGCAAGTCATTCTCATTTCTGCTCCCACCACTCAACTTTTATTCCAGAACAGAAGATACCACTCAAGGTGTTCCCAAAGATAGGGAAGGAAAGAGAGGTGGAGGAGTGGTAGTATTGATTAAGAAGAACAATACAGCATTGAAAAGAAAGCATGTCCCAGAAAGGTCAAAGACAGAGTCGATTTAGTTAGAGCTAAGAAACTATAAATGAACTGTTACATTGCCAGGTGTATTCTTTAGGCCACCATTGGTGGAAAAGGTATAGAGGAACAAATTTCCAAGGAAATTACAGGGAGCTGCAAGAATTATAGAGTAATTATATTGGGGAGCTTTCATTATTCTCATGTAGACTGGGATAGTAGTAGTGTAAAGGGCAAAGAAATGCCAGAGTTTCTAGAAAGTGTTCAGGAGAATTTTCTACATCATGTTTCCAGTCCAATGAGGAAGGAGGCATTGCTGGATCAGGCTCTAGGTGGGTCAAGTGGATCAAGTGCCATTGGGGAACATTTAGCAGACGGTGATCATTATGTCAGGTTTAGGTTGGTTATGGAAAAGGACAAGGAGCAATCCAGGGTAAGAGTAATTAATTTGGGGTAAGGCCAACTTCAATGGTCTGAGAACAGATCTGGCCCAGATAAAATGGAATCAAAGATTGGCAAGCAAAATTGTAATGTAACAATAAGCCTTTAAAGAGAAGATTGTTCATGTGCTGTCAAGGTACATTCCCATGAAAGGGAAAGGTAGGGCAAACAAATCCAGAGCTCCGTGGATAACAGAAGAGAGAAAGAGAGCATGTGATGAAGCAGGAAATGGGTGCAAATGACAGATGTCAGGTAGATAATACAATTGTCAATTAGAGGAGAAGTGAAAAAACAAATAAGAAAAGCAAAGAGAGAATATGAGGTGAGACTGGTAGCTAAAATAAATGGGAATTCGGAAGTCGCCTATAGGCATATAAATAAGAAAAGGGTGGTAAAAGGAGCATGGCCAAATATGGACCTAAAAGGAATTTACGCATGGAGACAAGGGAAATGGCTGAGGTACTAAATGAGTATTGTGTATCTGTCTTACCAAGGAATAAGATGCTGCCTAGGTAAAGTGAAAAAGTAGGTAGCTGAGACTGCCAACGGAATCACTCAATCCATGCAGGGGGCTGATGCCTTTTTGGCAGATCATTGACCTCTTCAATCAGTGATGAACATCCAGCTAACACCAAGAGATTGCAAGGCCAAAAGGTCTAAGATAAAGAAGAGCAATACCTCAGTCCTAAAACAGGCCAACTGAAGAGAGAGATTCCAAGTGCAAGTCACGACCAATCTGGAAAATCTTCACATATTCAACACAGTTCCAGAACAGTGGGATCAAATAAAATCAGCTATACTGGACTCCTTTGCCCAGACCATAAGGTTCAAGTGTCGTCGTCACCAGGAATGGTTCGACAAAAATGATGCTGAAATATGTGAGCTCCTGGAACAAAAATGAGCAGCCTTCATTGCCCGGGAAATAACCTATTGCCTGAGAGCGTAGTGGAGGCAGGTTCAATCAAGGCATTTAAGAGAAAATTAGATTATTATCTGAAAAGGAAGAATGTGCAGGACTATGGGGAGAAGGCAGAGAATGGCACTCAATTAATTGCTCTTTTGGAGAGCCAGTACACACACAACAGGCCAAATGCCCTCCTTCTGTGATGTAACCATTCCATGACTCTCCGACTCTCAGGTATTTTTTGGAGCTTTTTAGGCAAGTAGAAATAATCATTCATTTGCACAATTCAAAAATTTGCACAATGGCATGAATGGGTCACAGTTCTAACAGGACTAGTTCCAAATATAGTTAAATGACTAAATTTTTAGATCAAGGAAGCAGGATTCCAACAGCTCAGGGCCAATACCCAAAGACAATCCAGAAGATAAAGGACATGTGGTGGAAAGAGAAAGCTTGAGAGATCAAACGAAATGCTGATCATCATGACATGAGATGCTTCTTGGAAACCACCAAGTCCAGCTATAGACCAAGGTCAAATGGACAAAATCTCCTTTGTTCACAGAATGATGTTTCACTTCTAAAGAATTATAATGCCATCCACCAACCCTGGAAACAACATTTTTAACAACTCCTCAAACATAAATCCACAGTGGCAGCTTATACCCTCTAGGCTATCCCCCAGTACCCTGTGATAGAATCTATGGATGAACCACTATCAATGAGAAAGTTGCAACAAGCAATCAAACAGTTGGAAAACAACAAAGCCTTAGGCCCCAATTGTATTTCAGCTGTGGTCTTCAAAGCTGACAGTCTTTAAGACTCCATCCTATGGATTTGGGAGGAAAAACAACTCGCCTCGACTTCAGGAATACAACAAAGGGAGATAAATCATGCTCTGGAAACAGCCAGAAAAATGTTGCGAACAACACTAGGAACTCTTCATTGCATTCATCGATCTGACCAAAGCATTTGATTCAGTAAATAACGAGGCTGTATGGATTATGCCCCAACAATTTTGATGTCCAAGAAATTTCATCACAATCCTTAAATTGCTTCATGATGATATGACTGCAACTGTCTTCAATGCGAGAACTGGAACAGATATCTTTAAAATCTGGACTTGGTCAAGCAAGGCTGTATGATAGTCCCCATACTATTTATAATCTATGACAGTAGCTATTCATCTCATCAAAGATCAACTGCCCTCTGGGGTCAGTATTATATAATGTCTAGATGGAAAATTCTTAACTTCAGTTGCCTCTGTGCCAAAACTGAACTGTACACCATAGGTATACATGATCTACAGTTCACGGATGACAGCAGTGTCATTGCCCACTCTGCACGAGATTTGCAAGCCACTCTTGTTGCCAAATCAAAACTCATGTATCAATCCACACCTGGTCAGCCAAAAATTCTACCTCCCATATACATTAAAGGAGAAACTCTAGAATATGTTGAGCACTTCCCCTACCTCAGCAGCCATCTCTCTCAAAAGGCTACCATTGACAAGAATATCCAACACCGGATCAATTGGCCAGTTCAGCCTTCTACAAACTACAACAGTGTGTGTTTCCCAACAAAGCCTTCAACAAGTCAATAAAAGTCCTAGTGTACAAAGCAGTTGTCATCACTAAGCTCCTGCACTGCAGCAAGACCTGGAGTATGAGTCAGCGATATATAAGTGCACTAGAGAAATTCCATCAGCAATGCCTCCGCTGCATCCTCTGGATTCAATAGGAGAACTATCGAACAAACACCAATGCCCTTCTTGAAGTCAGATACACAAACACCCAGGCAAAACTACTGCAAAATCAACTTTGATGGATTGGTCACCATGTCAGGATGGCCATAAACCATCTCAGCCACCATGTCCTGTTCTCTCTGCTTTCAAATGGCCAACGTTCTATGGGAAGACAAAGAACATGCTTCAAAGACACTCTGAACATCTCCTTGAAGTGCTGCAGCATTGACCATAATGACTGGGAGGAGTTTGTGACCACTTGTTCAGAATGGCTGCAACTTGTCTATCAAGCTACATCACACTTTGAGTCCCAATGCTTTAATGATGAGGCAGAGCAGCAGCAGAGAAGGAAAGAAAAAGAAGCAAATCCCGTAGCCTGGATCCCACTACCTCAAGGACATCTTGTCCTATGTGTCCAAAGATCCACGGGTCAAGAATTTGCCTGCTCAGTCACATGAAAACCCATGGCAGAACTTTATGACCCTGAGTAGATGTCACCCCTGAATCGAAGGACAGCTAACAAAAGTGACATGCCACTGGAAAATGAGTCACATCTGCTGATAGCCTGGAAAGATAGTTATACCAATATTTTGAGAGGCAGCTTATTTGCTCATTCATACAATAGTGATTGGCATTAAACCTGTGTAAAACAGAGGCAATGTGCAGGAATACTTGGAAATTAGAGTGCAGATTTTACAAGCTAGTTCCAGTTGAAGATTACAACAGCAGAATGGAGAAGCAGCAGATTAATGAGGAATAGTGCTTGGCTCAGTAAGTTGATTGAAAGACAGCTTAATTAGATGTGTCATTACTGTTTTGGGGCCATGTTACAAGAATGTTGAACAAAATAGAACCTGGCAGAAGGACAAAAAGAAAGCAGCATAACATAACACAGATGTAAAGATGGAGATGTCACAAGTTCTCCAAGCTTGACCTGCAAGTGAAATAGTTACACAGGAGAGAGAGTGTTGGGTATCCAGGGCAGGAAACCTACTAGATAGTTAACTTGTGCCATATCGAAGGAAGTGCATTGAGTGACAACCTTCTTATCCATAGGACTGCAAAACATTGCTGAAAAAAGCATTCCGTTCATTGGAAAAGAAGCAGGCCATTCAGGTTTTCAAGCGAGTACATTATTCAGTTAGATCATGTAATCTGTACCTCAAGTCCATTTACTCATTCTTGTTCTAAATTCCTTGATAACCTTACCAATTAAAAATCTATCAATCTCGGACTTGAGGATTTCAATTGATCCAGCATCCACAACTTTATAGAATAGTGAGTCTAGATTTCCTGTCTCACTTATGTCACAAAGTGCTTCCTGACTTCATTCCTATATGGCCAGGTTCAAATTTTAAAATTGCACACTTATTCTGGATTGCCCCACCAAAGAAAAGAAAAATTTGCATTTATATAGTGCCTGTCATGACCACCAGAGCTCTCAAAGGCTTTACAGCCAATGAAGTACTGTTGAAGTATAGTCACTGTTGTAATTTATAAAAATGGGAGCCAATTTGCACACAACAAGCTCCCACAAACAGCCTTGTGGTAACGACCAAATAATCTGTTTTGTCATGTTGACTGAACAATAAATTTTGGCTTGGATGCCAGGGAGAATGTCCCCTGCTTTTCTTTTTATACTGCCACAGGATATTTTACGTCCACCTGAGAAGGCAGCCGGGCCTCGGTTCAATGTCTTATCCAAAGACAGTGCCTCCAACAGCACAGCACTCCCTCAGTACTGCATTGGAGTGTCAGCCTTGGTTTTTGGAGTGGGACTTCAATCCAGAACCTTGTGATTCAAAGGCAAGAGTGCTACCAACTATAAGTCTGGACTAAATAAAAGGAAGGCTCCTCTATAAGTGGCACACAGCCCTGCTCGATGGAGTACTTCTACAGAATGTTTAACTCAAAAGAATTTAACAAGTGAGAGAATTTGGCATAATGAGGGAAGAGGTGCTGTTCTGGTATTTACAAAACAAGGAGCAGCCCAAAATAGGGAATTGGAGACAATGAGACCTGAGAGCTGAAGTTCAGAGGCACTAATTAGATGAGTGGTAGGCAATTGGGTTGGTGAGTTTTAAGGTTTTTCTGCAAACTCTGACAGTAGATTAAACTGATTGGGGAAATATAAATACTGTATTTATAGTTAAATATACTTTGTTAAACTGCTTAATATAATTATAAATAATTCTTGAATAAATACTTTAACTGATTAAATAAATAAGTTTAGTCTGAGAAGTGGCAGAGCAGGTTATGTGTCTGGACTGCACAATGTGGGAACTTCTGGATGGCAAGACTGTCCCGAGCAAATATGTCTGCAGGACAGTTTTACCCAGAAGACAGTTGCACCCCAGAGGAAAACAGAGGTTCAGGAAAGTAAGGGTGTGACTGTTAGGGAGCTGGGTAATGGGGATTTTAGGAGAGGGGTTGAGAAGGAAGTCCCAGAAACATTGGTCCTGTGCAAAAAGTAATGTGAGGGACTAAGACCTCACCTTGTACAATTTTATAAAATGTATATAGATATCCTCATTGCTGTTTCTAAAATTTTTAAAAATGAACAAAGGCCCTTAAAATGGCTAAAACTGTGTCTGCCTGTGACCCCTGAACAAAAGAAGCCACTTGGCAGTTTTAGGAAAACTCATACCTCGTTATCTCTGAGAAGCCACTTGTGGACTGTATAGTCCAACTCCAAAGAGAGCTATTCAAAGCCCATCTGCATTTATTAACCCAGGCTAGCCAGAAGGATATGGATGTTCTGCTAAGACAAAGGCCCCACAACCTTCCTTTCAATTTCTAATGATGTTCTATACCATCACCTACAAGACTGATTCATCTCTGCATGCCTATCTCATCGTGTGAAATCAACACCACTGGAAAAGTGAATTATCCAGCATCAGTTTTTAACCCACTGACCTCTGTGAAGGGATACCTCATTGGACTTTGATTTTGGACTTGGAACTCACATGAAGCAATTCTTTTTCCTCTGTGGTTTCTGTACTATAAATGTTTATTTTCTTTATCCCTCTCTTTACTATCTAAATGTGAGGGGGATGTTGTGAACCCTCTTCGCATTTTGAGCGTGTGCAAATAAATGACCCCTTTGAGTTCATCTTATTTTGAGTTTGCTGTGGGGTTATTAATAGAAAATTGTGTCGCCCCAAAACCGAGGGGTTGGGAAGTACGCCACAGCTTATAAAAAGAGAAACAAAACTCCTTTCTGTTTACGGACGGGTGGTGAGAAGAGAAATTATTGCTGTTTAAATTAACCCCGTTCCTGCCTGTAATAGTATGATAAACTTGCTATTTGTGAGGAAAAGGAGAAAGGAAGCCACAATGCAGAACAGGGCACCATAGCTCAGAAGCATTTCCAAGCAGAGGAAGGGCAGAATAGAAATGTAGTAGTAGTAAGGGACTCTATAATTAAGGAAATAGATATCATCCTCTGCAGACAAGAACAAAAATCCTGAAGGCTATGTTGCCTACCCAGTGCCAGGGTAAGGGATAGCTCATGGCAGCTGAAGAGGAACTTGGAAAGTAAGGGGGTAACTGCAGTTGTCACGGTTCATGTTGAAACAAACAACATGAGTAGGAATACTGGGGAGGTCTTGCTGAAAGCGTAGCAGACGTTAGGCTCTAAATTAAAAAGCCATTTAATGGCCATTTCTAGCACATCCAGTGTGATGCCAGCACCAAACACACCTCCCCCCATCCCTTTCAGCTGCCTCCACGACACCCTGGTCAACTCCTAAGTCACCCTCAATACCCCATTCCCTTTCTACGACACTTTTTGATGTAAGTACATTAGATGCCCTTTTACCATTCTCTCCTAACCACCCAAGGCCCCAAACATTCCTTCCAAGTGAAGCAGTGATTTACGTGTAGTTTCAATTTAGTATACTGTATTCACTGATCACAATGCAGTTTCCTGTACATTGGATAGACCAAAACCAGATTGGGTGACTGCTTTGCAGAAAACCTCTGTTCAGTCCATAAGCATGACCCATATGATCCTGAGTTTCCAGTGGCCTGCCATTTAATTCTCCACCTTGCTCTCATGCTGACATCTCTGTCCTCAGCTTACTACAGTGTTCCAATGGAGCTCAACACAAGCTCAGGAAACAGCATCTCTCTTTTAATTAGACACTTTAGTGCCTTCTGGACTCAACATCGAGTTTAACAATTTCAGACCATAATCCCTGCATCTCCATTTTGTTTCCTCTTTTTGCATGTGTTGGCCTTAATCTTGTTTATTTTGTTTTTGGACAGCAGCAATTCATTATTCTGACATTCACACCTCCTCTGGACTGCCTTTAGTTATTTACGTGACCCATTATTACTCCCTTTAGCCCTGCCCCAGAGACTCTTTTCTCATTTAATGTCTCCAGTCTTCCACCCTATCAGAGACCTTCTGGGCAGAATTATCCGGTCCCGCCAGCAGCGGGAAGTGTGGCAGGCGGGAGAACGTAATTTGTCGTGAGGCCAAAAATCAATTTCCGGACATCGGGATGAACTTTTGGAATTCTGTTCTCAGGACTTCAAAGACACATCTAGCTTTCCGATGAACAATGCTGGGAAGTCTTTTTGTATGCATTAGCATGCTCATTAGGAGGCTACCTCACCAGAATGAAATTCCCCCACCAAATTAAATGCCCCACTAGCAAGAATTAGAACATGTCTGTATATAAGTGGCATACACCTGACAAGCTTCACTTCTTCCATGATTAACGGTGAGCTGCCACTGCATTGTGCTTTTGAGGGAGTATCTATAAATGCCAACCTATGCTTCGGACCAGGTCGTGGCAGTGGGGGATGATCAAGGGAGGGAGGAATAGAGGCAGGCTTAGTGGGAAAGGGTGGAGCAGTGGCTGGATAGTGGAAGGGATAGTTCAAGCTGTCCAGGGAAGGATGGGGCAGACTGTCAGGGGAGGGACAGTGCAGGCTGTCCAGGGCCAGGAATTGGCAGGCTAATCTATTCAAGCAGGCATTGGTCATGCTTTTGGTTGGGGGAGGGTCTGTCTGGGTAGTGATGGTGGCAGAAGGACGTGTCAAAAGGGTGGGGCTGTGGATGTCAAGATTTGGACCTGGGAGTTACGATTAGGATACTGCAAGGCAGAGGGTACAATGGTGGTGACAGGGAGGAGTTGGGTCCAGGAGGGTGGCATTGGCAGGGTCATGGTCAGGTACTGTGGGTTTCATGGAAGTGGCTGTAAAAAGTTAGGTTAACGGTAGTGTTGTAAGGTGGCCGAGTTGTACTGTTAGTGACAGAGTTGATCTGCAGACACTTTTTGGGTGGAAACATTACGTTTATTTACAATATTCTCAGCAGCAACTACATGTGTGCTTTCAACTCCAACTCTATCTCTGCACTTTGAAGGTAGCCTGAGCTACTCCCCTATTGGTTACTACAGATCATGTGATCTCTCCAAACAAGTATTATTGTTAAAGGTTCATTACACACTAAATAAAACCATAATTACTACAGGTAGCCTCGAGGATGGAAGGGGTAGAGCTCAGAATGGGCATCTAAACTTGGATGGGTAAGGGCTTTGGGCGAGGAGAACAGAAATAAAGACATAAAGTGTTATGGGGTCAAAGGTAACGGAGGGGGCTGGTGCAAGGCAAATGGAGGGGAGATGAAGGATAAAGTGGTTTTGGTGAAGGAAGATGGGTGGCAGGGAATGGAAAGAAGGTTCTGGGCTTTCAGTGATATGAGATGCACACCATTGTTTTAGTTAATGTCACAATGTAGTCTCATAGTGAAAGCCAGGACTCAAAGTGGGAGGAGGGTCCTTCAGCAGTAGATGGAGTTACTGGTGTGCTTAGTGGGCCAACTAAAGGGACACCCTAATAATCATTAGTCAACTGGATGGAGAACCATGCACAGATGCGTTCTCATCTGCATGGTCAAACCCCCAAGACAGCAGCTTTCCTCCATAACTCATGGGTCTCATTGCATAGTAATTCTAGCAAGGTCTGGAGCAGCATTGAAGCTTGAGCTGAAGACCATCTCCTCTTGACCAAGGCAGAGACAGCCAGAGTGGAAGAGGGAAGTGGATCTCCGCAGGGCTCGGGTGATGGATGGCCCCAATGTGCTGGGTTAGAACCTTGATGTACACAGGTAATAATGACGGATAAGGGGGTGAATGTAACGTAAATGATGACAAGAACTGAGGGCTACCAGATGTGTCTCCAGGGTTTTGGAGGGCAGCTCAATAGTGTCTGAAGGAGGACACGGATGTCTGAACAAGAGGAACACTCGCCTGTGGTCCTCCACTAAGGCTTCACCATGCTGGGTGTGTGTGTTGGTGTTGAGAGGTGGTGGGGTTGGGTGCCAGGGATACACTGATGCTCGGTACAGACCTTCCCATTGGCTGTAATTATCAGGGATGGAGGGAAAGCTTGAGACTGCAATGTGTTCACAGAGCACTTCAGGCATTCTGGATGGTGGCTGAAGGCAACCTTGCCATTTTGCTGGCCATGGTGGATCTGAAGAGGAACTGACGCAAGGTGGTCCAGTGCCAGGACCAGCAAGAGGCAGCGGCTCTAGAGGCTGCTCAAAAAGCATTCTCAAAGGGAACCTAATCTAGTCAACAGTGCCTGATGGGTGGCCAGCTTCATAGCCTGGCTTCAGCTTCAACCGCGATGCCCAAGGATCTGTCATACACAGTCCAGGATCCTAATACGTTGCATAACAGATGATGCGAGACAATAAATGGTGATTGAATAAGCCCACATCATCCTTTGGTGCTTGCCAATGAAGTGCAAGGCCTTTGAATGCACACGATCATCTCAGCAACTAGCAGCATGATGAGAATACAACAAGCATTCTTGGTGCAAATATACATATATTTGCAATTGTGATTGATATTTACAGTGATTATACAGCTGTACAACCTTTGTGCCCTTAATGTTTCTTTATCTTTCTTCTTCTATTACCATGTCTAGTTGCAGCCCTGACATCTACAGCTGGGGTGGAGGCAGCCTGCTGATTGTTATGCCCTGTTGACTCTGATGACTTTGGCGGGCATCCTCTGGTGGCCCACGGCCTAAAGGGCCCCAGCCTACAAAGGTATCCTGCAACCTCCTCGGCCTGACCTGCTGGATACGATAGGGTCACTGGCAGAGGAGAGGTTGAGCAGCAGGGCACTCTTGGAGTGTCCTGGGATGAAGCTTCCAAGGTGCCTGGCTGGTGCTCCTCTTCCCTGTGAGTGCCCAAGGACACATCCCTGACTCCTTGAGTAGAATGGGCATCTGGAGGGACGCCGAGGTGCCCCATCCTTATGTCTCCTAGCCACTGCTACATTGCACCAATGCCAAGAGTAACGGAGAGCAGGTCTGAGCGCATATCCAGCAGCCATGTGTGTTCTGCTGGACTTGAGTCTCCAAGGCGGCTGCCACCCTTTCCATGGTGGTAGCCAAGTGCTTGCATGCTGCAGCCATGACAGCAGATAGAATGGGAACGAAGTCCTTCAGCCTTCTGTCCAGTCTACGCATGGCCTCTCGTATCTCTGCCTGATGTTCCCCTGCCTGTCTTTGCATCTCCAACATGTCTCTTATGGCCAGGTTCAGAGATTCTTCATCTGCATGGGGTTCAGAAGGGGCCTGGTCTCCAGCAGTCCTCCAAGTGTCAGAGGCCTCGGCTATCACTACCTATGCTAGCTGTGGACCCGTGTTAATGATATGCTCACCAGATTGTGACCCCAAGCCTACTCTAGAACTTGGACCCACCAAGTGGAGGGTGCAGCTGAACGCTGTGACGGTGCATCATCTGAGGATTCTGAGGCATGCTCGTCAGAGGGTTTGGGGCTGGGGCTGTGGCTGGTCAGGGTTGCTGGCCTCCCCCATTTCCTTCTGGTAACTGGAGTGGAGAAAATAAAGATTTAGTGATTGACTAAGCAGGTTTCTTAATATAATACATCTCTCACTCAGTGGGTGCATCTGAGAACTGCAGACTGGAGCCATCCTCACCAGCTTCCTGGGAGCAGCACAGACATGGTCCTGCCCATCCCCAGCTACCTCTGGCCATCTCCTTGAAAGGGGTGAGGACTCTAATGTCTGGAATTCCGCCTTCAGTCTAGGAGTGCTCACGCTTGTTGTGGGCATTCTTCTCCTGCAGAAAGACAGAAAGATTGATTGTCATGCCAATGGTTGCACGAGCAATTTCAGGAGCATGCCAATGGCAACTGCTGAGCCCTTCCCCAGTAAGTAATTAAGACACTGGTTGTTCTGCAACTGATATAAATTGAAAGCATGAAGTGGCTGGCACACATTCAGTGCAGATGCCCCACCTGTTGGTGAGTACTGCAACCAAAACTCCTGTGTGGCATCCCTGTACACTTGCACACTTAGACTGCCTGATGCCCTTATAAATGTCAGTTTACAGTGAGTAAATGGTGCACTTACCCTGGTGGAGTGTAGCAGATCTTTCATCCTGTTCCTGCACTGTAGGTGTTTCTGTGCTGGATCAGACAGACGCTAATCTCCATGACTACCTCCACCCAGGCCACCATAGTCAGACAGGGGGGCCTCCTGCTGCCATCCCAAGGAAACAGGACCTCTTGCCTTTGCTGGATGGCCTGAAGGAGAAACTCCTGGAAGATACCATGGGGCCACACATTTTTATCTTCTCTGGGACATCACAGACATCCAGACTGAAGCTTCTGGCCTGCAGTGAGTGAATGGCTGTCCAGGAGTCATTTAAATATGGCACCCAGACCTTCAAGCCCATAATAATGGCAATTTCCTGCTTACCCTTGCCTGAAATTTGCCATGCTCCATACGGATGCATATTTAATTAACTAACCGGCACAAGATCAGATGATGAGCCATCCCAACCCCCCCACCAAACAGGAATCACTCCCACTTCCGCATCCACCACCAAACTAAGACTTCAGAATGAAAGATTCTGCCCTCCCTTTGTTCTTTTAATACCACCCTCTATTTGAACTACTTAAAAGCTATTGCATTTCTAACTTTTCCCAATTCTGATGAAACATGATGTGAAACCTTAACTCTAGCTGGGATTTTCCATGCTCACTGGCATCAGGCGTGTTCAGTGGCATGAGCGGACAATATGCTGTGATCAGTTTCACGACGGCATGAAACCAGATCACGATTGTCCGCTCAGCTCGCTGACAAGTCACGTTTCCCGCCGTCAGACGTTGGGAACCTCATTGTAATACATCTGTTTATTATTATTAGGCCAGCCAGCCGGAATCGTCCCACCACCCCACCACCCCCCCCACCCCACCCACCCCAACAAATGGATTGTCCGTCTCCATCGGTGGGAAAGCGCACCAATGTGTTTCACAACAGCATATAAAAGGCATGCACTTAGCGGGCTGCACTTTGAAGGGAACTCAGAGGTGAACACACAGCAACAATGTGCAGCGCTCGCCAGGGTTGCCTGTAGGACTTCAAGCTTGAGGAACATTTGAGGGGGGGGGGGGGGTGGTGGTGGGGGGGCGGACAGGTGGCAAGGGCAGCCCTGCCATTGAGGTGAGTTGTAAGGATAGGGCAAGGGCAGCCCTGCCATTGAATATAGCACACAAGCATTCGAGATGGGGGATAGGGTGGGTGAGGGAAGCAGACATGCATTAGGAAAATCTATCGAAAATGACCATTCCTCTGCAGCTGAGACAGTTCAGGCACAGCCACATTGCTATGATTGGAGTCAGGCTTCCAGCCTACCTGCCTACTCAAGCAACTCAAACAAGAGGCATCAAAGTGCTACCAAGTGCTCCAGAACTTTTCACCCCTCCGGCACAGACTGCAAAGTCATGAGCATAATAACTTGAGGCAGGAGCAGGTTTGGTGCAGAAAAACAACTTTCATTAAGGACACATGTTACAATGCTTACACGCTTGATGCCTCTGTCTACTGGAAACCTTGCCTCTTAGCGCTGACCCAGGGTTGATAGACGGGAAGGAAGGACAACCAATCAAATTACTGCATTTCCTCCCCCTTAAGTTCCTTATATGTTTACTACAACAACATGTCTGAAAACTAGCAAAATATTTGTAATGTCTCTTGTCTTTAATTTCCTTTAGCAATCACTTCTAGGCTATGATTACAAATTAAGTCTCTGAGGTGCTCTGCGGGGATGGTCGAAGTGACGCAGCCCTTCTGAGGGAGGTTCCGGAACAGGAACAATGGGGCCTTGAGCTGCACAAATAGATGCGTCATTGGAACTAGGAGGTTCTGTATTCAACAGCTTGTTGGATGTGTCAGGATTAGCTGCTGTAGAACGACCAAACACTTCAGGGATTGGCAGTGAAACATCAATCACAGGTTGATCTTGCATTCATTTAGAAGTTTCTCTTGCTCGAATGTGATCTACATGTTTGCACACTACTCTGTTTTCAACTTGAACTCAAAATGATAATGGGCCTGTTTCTGAAATGATGGCTTCTGGAGTCCAGCATGGTCCACTTCCAAAGTTACACACGTACACAGGGTTGCCTACTTTGAACATATGAACACTGCTGTGTAGGTCGTGATTCAGTTTCGGAGTACTTTGTTCCTGTCTCAGCTGCCCCTCTAAATTGGGAAACACCAAATCCAAACACGTGTGCAAGCAGCACTTTATCAGCAGCTCTAACGGCATGGAGCCTGTAGTAGTCTGTGGTGTTGTGCGGTAACTCAGAAAGAATCTGGAACATGCGAGACTCCAAAGTCCTCCAGATAACTTCTTCATACCGTCATTAAAGGTCTGGATAGCTCTTTCGGTGAGGCCATTTGACAAAAGATACCAGGGAGCAGTCTTTATGTGCTAGATACCATTCAGGTCTATGAACCTCTGAAATTCGACACTGGTGGAAGCTGTTCCATTGTCAGAGGCAATAATCTCAGGCAAACCATGTATACTAAAGGAATAAAAGCAAAAAACTGCAGAAGATGGAAATCCAGAACATAAACAAAAATACCTGGAAAAGCTCAGCAGGTCTGACAGCATCTGCGGAAAGGAATACAGTTAACGTTTCGAGTCCGAATGACTCTTCATCAGAACTAAGGAAAAATAGAAAAGAAGTGAAATATAAACTGGTTCAAGGGGGAGGGGAGGGTGGGACAGGTAGAGCTGGATAGAGGGCCAGTGATAGGTGAAGATTGCCAAAAGATGTCAAAGACAAAAGGACAAAGAGGTGTTGACGGTGGTGATATGATGCAGCTTCTCAATAGTTGCTGCGCTTTTGCCTCGTACACAGCAAGCCACTTCGAATGTGGATTGCTGAGTAACAGGAACATGGTGCCTAGAAACGGTCCTACATAGTCAATATGCAGTCTGACCCAAGGACAACCAGGCTATTCCCATGGGTGAAGAGGAGCTGAAAGAGGTAGCTTCTGGTGTTGCTGGCAAAGAGAACAGTGTTTAAACATGTTTTCGATGTCACTGTCTATTCCTGACCACCAGACATAGTTATGTGCCAACATCTTCATCCTTGATGTGCCTGTGTGTGTGTGTGTGTACGGTAGAGCTCTGCTGAGAGTGACGCTCTGACTTGAGAAGGGATTACAACTCTGGAACTCCACAGCATGATTCCGAACTGACATCTCACCCAGAAGGAAAGAACAATAAAAACTGGGAAATAAGAATACGGGTCTGAACTGGTCTTGTATACCTTAAAATGGAACACCAGGAAAACTGGGAAATAAGAGTACTGGTCCAAACTGCTTTTTCCTTCTGGGCAGTTCAGTACTTATAGAATAAAACGAATACAGGTCATCAGACACAAGTGTACTTGACCAGCCTTATAAAACAAAATCTTTGACTTTTGACAGTATTAGGTCTCTGATCGTCCAATTCTTGATCTGTTTAGCACATATACGTGATGAATCCAAAAAATTTAACAACAACACTAACTCTTGTGGAATGGGCATTTTAGCAGGACTGCCACGACTAAGTACGTCTGCATTGACGATATGCAATGTGTACACATTAGTTAATGGATCAGGGCCCAACTCTGGATTCTTGCTGAAGCTATAGGCGGAATAGATTTGTCTTCATCAAACAAGCCTTTCAGTGGCTTATGATCGGACACAATTGCAAATGTCGTCCGTGCAGCTGTTGGTGAAACTTCTTGATGCTAAACCCAACCGACTGCCCTTCTTTCTCTAGTTGGGAATAGCCTTTTTCAGCCTGGGAAAGTGGTTTTGAAATGTAACCAATGGGCCTCTCTGACCCTTCCTCCATTTTACATGATAGCACGACTCCTATGCAGTAGGGAGAAGCAACACATGTCAGCACTAGCTCTTTAGCTGGGTCATAATGTACCACCAAGGAAGATGAATGAAGCAATTTCTTCACTGCTGCAAAGGCTTTTTCTTGCTGTGAACCCCATGACCAGTGGTGGTTCTTTTTCAGCAATAGGTGGAGTGGTGCAAGCATAGTGGGCAGATTAGGTAAGAAACGGCTATGATAATTTATCATTCCGAGGAATGACTTAGATTCTGTCACATTACAGAATGTACTGCATCTTTAATGGCTTGGACCTTGTCTTCAACAGGATTCAATCCCATAGCATCCAATCTGTGACCTAGGTAGGTTACCTCAGATGCCTGGAATGTGCATTTTTCTTGCTTTAAACGCACACCTGCTTCCATAAATCTTTCCAGCACTTGCTCAAGATTGGCTAAATGTTCAGCTTCAGTCAGTCCAGTGACGAGGATGTCATCTAAGTACACAACCATACATGGAAGTCCCTGCAGGAGACTCTCCATGGTTTGCTGAAAAATAGCACATGCGTATGAAATTCCAAAGGCAATCAAGTATACTGGTAGAGGCCTTTATGAGTATTGATTGTCACATATTCCCTTGAGGTACTGTCCAATACCAACTGACATGACTCATTTCTAGCTTTGTGTATGAATTGCCTCCTGCTAACCTGACGTACAAATCAGTTTGTAGTCACCACATAAACATATTATTTCCAGATTTTCCAACCTGCACAAATCTGCTTCCACTTTTTCTTTTAGTGAGTATGGCACCAGCCTGGCCTTGGAGAAGCGTGATGTTGCCTGGAGATCAACTTGTATTTTAGCTTACATGCCCTTCAGTTTTCCTAATTCATCTTGAAAAACACTGTCATATTTCTTCAAGAGCTCTGGAATTCCATCAGATTTCAACTGGAATATTTCTGACCAGTTTAGTTTTGTTTTTCACAGCCAATCTCGAACTAAAAGGCGGGCTCTTCCCTCTCTGCAATCATCACAGAAAGCTGGGGTGTCTGCTGTTTGTAGCAGACTGGGACAGCAACAATGCCTTTGACAAGAGTGGGCGCTCCAGTGTAGGTTCTCAGTTTGGCGGATGTGCAACTCCAATATCAATGCCTGACTCCCTTCACTGAGGTACTAGAACATGTGCTGCCCAACAACAGTAGCTGAAGCACCAGTGTCCACCTCCATCTGCAGTTGTTTGCCATTCACCTACATTGTCACTGTGATGGGCTCAGCTTTAACAGCAGTCACCTGATGCAGAGAATATACATCAGCAACATCAGCTTCTGCATTGCCAGTTGACTCAAGCAGATTCATTCTCTGCTTTGCTGATTGTTTATTTTTTGTTCTGCTCTGCTTAGCCAGGTACCCTTTCTTGTGGCAATAGTTACACTCTGCCTCTCTAAATCTGCAAACGTCTGCTCCACCTTTCCTGTCACATCTATAGCAAATGCGTACCTTGTCAGCTGACACATTGTTATTACACTTCCTGATTCGTCGTTTGGTGGACAGGGAATTGCGTTGAAAATCTGCTATGTAACTTTTCACGCTATGCTCAGAGGCAGGCCTCCACCCAACATGGTGCACTGCGCCATTATTCACGTGCTGCAAATCCTGAGAATCCTTTGTAGCACTTTCCATAAAGAAAGAAAGCTCCAGAGTGCTCAGCAAGCAAATGGCGCTGTATGGCATTGTCATTCACCCGCATACAAGTCTGTCCGGCAGCATATCATTCAAGGCATCCCCTAAATCACTGTACTCCATTAGCTGTTTCAACTTCGCCTCAAAGGTAGCAAGAGATTCACCTGGAGTGTGAATTCTCATATTGAACTTGACGCACTGCATAATTACTGAAGGTTTTGGCTGAAAATGTGACTTCACAAGTTCCACTAACTTAGTACTGGGTGCATTCGGGGCAGTCAGGTTTCTGATAAGATTATATGTTTTGCTTCCACACACACTCAGCAGGATAGCTCTACGTTTATCTTCAGCAGTAATTTCATTCGCAATGAAATAGGAACTGAGTCTCTCGGCATACTGACTCCAGTCCTCTGCAACTGCATTGTACAGATCAATCTTCCCGAACAACAGCATGATCGGTAAGTATTTCTCAACTTTGTGTTGTAGCAACCAGGGCAAAGTATGCAACATAAGTTGGTTTCATCCTCATCGCCAACTATAATATCTTGAGGTATATAGAAACATAGAAAATAGGAGCAGAAGTAAATCATTCGTCCCTTCGAGCCTGCTCCGCCATTCAATACGATCATGGCTGATCCTCTATCTCAATGCTGTACTCCCGTGCTCTCTCCATACCCTTTGACACCTTTAGAGTCCAGAAATCTATCTATTTCCTTCTTAAGTATATTCAGTGACGTGGTCTCCACAGCCTTCTGTGGTAGAGAATTCCATAGGTTCACGACTTCCTGAGTGAAGAAGTTTCCCCTCATCTCAGTCCTAAATGCTCTACCATCCATCCTGAGACCGTGATCCCTTGTTTTAGACCCCCCCAGCCAGAGGAAATATCATTTTTACATCCAGTCTGTACATCCCTGTCAGAATTTTATATGCTTCAATGAGATCTTTCATTCTTCTAAACTCCAGTGAATACAGGTCTAGTCGGCCTAATCTCTCCTCATACGACAATTCTGCCTTCCCAGGAATGAGGGAACCAAATCAGGAATCAGTCTGGTGAACCTTCGCTCTACTCCCTCTATGGCAAGTATATCCTTTCTTAGGTAAGGAGACCAGAACTGCACACAATACAACTGCAGTAAGACGTCCTTGCTCCTGTACTCAAGTCCTCTCGCAATGAAGGCCAACATACTATTTGCCTTCTTAACTGCTTGCTGCACCTCCATGCTTGATTTCAATGATCGGTATACAAGGACAACCAGATTCCTTGGTACATCAACATTTCCTGATCTATCACCATTTAAATAATACTCTGCCATTCTGTTTTTTCCTACCAAAGTGGATAACTTCACACTTATCCACGTTATACTGCACCTATCATATATTTGTCCACTCAATCAACCTGCCTAAATCACCTTGAAGCCTCTTGACACCCTCCTTATTGCTCACATTCCCACCAAGTTTTGTGTTGGCCACAAACTTAGAAATATTACATTTGGTTCCCCCATCCAACTCATTGATATATGTTGTGAATGGCTGGCATCCAAGCACTGATCCTTGCAGTACCCCATTAGTACACCACCTGCCATTCTAAAAAAGATTCATTTATTCCTTCTCTCTATTTCCTGTCTGCTAGCCAATTCTTAATCAATGCCAATATATTACCCTAATCCATGTGCTTTAATTTTACACATTAACCTCTTATGTGGGACTTTATCAAAAGCTTTCTGAAAATCCAAATACACCACATCCACTGATTCTCCCTTATCTATTCAGCTAGTTACATCCTCAAAAAACTCCAGTAGATTTGTCAAACATGATTTCCCTTTCATAAATCCATGTTGACTTTGTCTAACCCCATTGATATTTTCTAAGTGTCCTGTTATCACATCCTTCATAATAGACTCTAGCCTTTTCCCTACTACTGATGTTAGGCTAAACAGTCTGTAGTTCGCTGTTTTCTTCCTTCCTCCTTTCTTAAATAGTGGGGTTACATTTGCCACCCTCCAATCTGCTGGGACTGTGCCAAAATCTACAGAATTTTGGAAGATGACAACCAACACATCCATTATTTCCACGGCCACCTCCTTTAGTACCCTAGGATGTAGATTATCGGGCCCTGGGATTTATCCACTTTCAGTCCCATTATTTTCACCAGCACTATTGTTTAGTAAAACTAATTTCCTTCAATTCCTCATTCTGACTCAACCCTTGGTCCCCTAGTATTTCTGGGAAGTTATTTGTTAGGAGCAGGTTTGATGCAGAAAACGTAACTTTTACGGAGGACATATGTTATAAGGCTAATATGCTTGGCGCCCCTTAATGCCGACCCACAGATGATAGACAGGAGGTAGAGATAACCAATCCAATTACTACACCCAGGAAAATAAAAGCAAAATACTGCGGATGCTGGAAATTTGAATCTACACCCAGGAATATGGCTTGCTGGGTCCCATCACTGGTTGAAGCTGGGTCAACTCCCAATTTTGGCCACGGTGGCGGGACTTCAGCTGCAGTAGAAAAATTGTCTAAAATCTGAGGTTCTTATCCATGGGGCACACCACTTGTTACATGTTGCCAATCAACAAACAAGCTCTATATCCCTCATCTTGGTCTCCTAGCACTGAACCAATTGCCAACCAATATCACTATCCTACCTTCAATTCCAAGCACTCTTTACATCCTGTACATTTGGAAAGCATGGAGCTTCTGCTTCTCCCAGTCTTTGTGACAATTAGAATTTCTCATTTTACCCAGTCATCTAATGAATGTGTGCCTGTCTTGTCTTTTTGCTGATATTACATACATGCCTAGTGGCTGCCAAAATGACCCCGTGCCATAAAATTTGAGTACGCTCATTGCCTTCATAACTACAGAGAAAGCAATGTGAGCAGATGGCCATTACTGCAAGTCCTCATGCAGTAAGTATCAGAGCTTCCCCATTGCCTCTACAGTGAAATGCACTCTTATACAGATGTCAACATTCAGTATTAATTTGTCTTATGTTGCCACATATTCTAGGGTGGGCATAATATCTAGTGGGGTCTATTCTCATTAAATACTTCCTAACTATTCTTTGCTCTATTCTATGCTGTTCTTCTCTGCCTTTTGGGACCTTTTTTGTATGCAAATTGTTGTCACGATCTGTACATTATAATAGTGAGTACACTTAAAAAAGTAGTTAATTGCCTGTAAAGCATTTTGGGATGTTCTGAGGTTGTGTAAGAAGCTATGCAAATGCAGGTCTTTTTCCTCCATGATGGCATATACATCTCCAAGGCAATGCCATGCTGACTTCTGAAAAAGCTCACTGTGAATAAGGATGGTGGTTTCATACTATTGGAAGAAAGTCCAAGGGCAGAATTGTCCCAGTTCTGCACGAAGTGCAGTAGTGGGCGGGAAAAAGGACGTTTTACCTACTGGCTGCAATGGCAGGTATTCATGCCGTATCATCCCATTTCCACCTCATTAATTATGCATTCCCGGGAAACACACCAGGTCACAGGCAGGGCGGCCACTGATTCGCCCGTCCCACTGTCAGCTCAGTCATTTAGCAATCCGGGTACCATATTTAAAGGTCACCCCCTGCAAATAATTAGTACTCTTCAAGGGATAGGAAGCTGCTGAGAACTGATGGCTGCCAAAAGAAGGAAAATGCAACCTCCAGATTTAGCAACACCTTCCTGAAGCGCCTCCTGGATGCAGCGGAGGCCCACTGTGATGTCCTCTACCCATGCTCTGGCAGAATGCCAGCAAGCAATGTCACCAATCCAGCATGGGAGGTGGCGGCAGCGGTAGTCAGTGCCAAAGACCTGCAAAAAAGGACAGTTAGCCTGTGCAGGAAAAGGATAAATGGCCTCATTCATTCCACCAGGGTAAGCCACTCTTCTCATCACTCTCAATCACACGCTCACAAACCCATCACACGTCAACAGGGATTTCATGCTTCAAGGGCAACATCACTAACCATCACATAGACCCTCACATCTCCATCAGGCTCATAACCTCCGAAGCTTGTGTCCTCATCCTGTCAATGGCTCCACTCACTGCAGAAACATTCCAACAGAGCCACGCATCCTGCTCATACTCTCCCCGTCTGTTTTCATGCAGGAGAAGCTGGCTCACAACACCAGGGAGAGGTCCCAGACCAGGGGTGGAGTTGCACACATTAGAATCTTCGCTCACTTTGAGAAGCGTGCCGTTGTACCGACTGGTGAGACAGTGAGGTCGATGACAAACACCCATGTGAGGATCCTGCACCATATCATCCCTCTCTGAACTGTGAGTGCTCTCTCTCCTGCTTTGACTTTGCTGCCATGCATCAATTATCTCTACTTTGGTTCACAGGGAGCTCTGCCAAGCTACCAACACCGTCAGCCAGCCAGTCCCTCCGCTCCACTCAGGTCTGCACCTCCAGCAAAGAGGATCTCTCCCCCACTGAAGAGCTGGAAATAAGCAGCCTGGACAACCCATCACAGCACATACTCACACCCTCCACCAGCACAGAGACACACACCTCGGTGGGACCTAGATCTAGAGCAGCCTCAGGTTCACAATCTGGTGGTCACCACACAGATATGTATCTGCAGCTGGAGCAGGCAGGTTCAGCCAAGTTCCACGGCACTCAGAGGACTGCTGGGAAAGAGGCATCCGTGAGGTCCAAGTCAGATGAGATGACTAGCCTCTGGGTATGCTCTTCCAACTCATCATGGAGAGTCAGCAGAAGGCGGGGTAACAACATGCAGAGCTGTTGGAAGCCCTCAACAGAGTGGCTCTTGAGTTGGAATAGTACATCTGCTATTTCTCTGATGAAGTGTGCTTGTATGGAGGTCTCCATGGGAATGATGGCGGATGCCTGGGGGAACACGGAGATGCGCAGACCTGCACTCCATCATGATAGCCATGGGTGAGTTCCTGTAGTGGCAATGCAAGAGGATAACAGAGTACCTCAACGTCCCTCCAGGTGTTCCTTTCCCTCAAGGAGACAGGCCAGGGCCCTCTGGCAACCAAAGGGAGGAGGAGTTGCAACTGGACACATCTGGGTCACCCACTCAGGAGTCACAGAGGCTGTACTCTCCCTCCCAGTCCCCTTTGCCTGTGACCTCCTCAGCCTCATCCTCTGTCACTGCAGAGGGAGCAGCTGGCCAACAGAAGGACAGCCCCGGCTTTCCATAGGACCCAGGCCGAAATCATCAGAGGCAACAGTGCCAACCATTGTACAGACTGTCTCCACCACTGCTGCGGATGCCAGGACAGCACCTAGAAAAAGTGGTCGGCCTAGAAAAGTTAATAATTTCTGATCACAAGTAGTTGCATGGGTGAACACATTTTGTAACTTTATAATCTGAAAATATATTCACTTTCACTGAATAATGTGTAACGGTGCCTTTCAGCTTAATTTACAAGCTTTGTGAGTCCTTCACCATTCCCCCCTCCCCCGACCAGCAGTTCAGCAATACCCTGCCAACCTACGAGTGATTCTGGAGAGAGAAGTGTGTGTGCGGCAGGGCCTTTCAGAGCCTCCTGCAAGCACTGTCCCACACACATGGCGCCTTTCTCCATCACACTCATTTCAATGTCCCAGGCATTTTCAATGCTACCTGCTGGGGTTATCTTTCAGTTGTCCATCTGAGCTGACCTGCATCTCCATCCACTCCCATGCAGCACTCATGCGGGTCCTTTCACTTTCAGTTTTACAAGATAGTTGTTATGAAGCATGTCTTCAGCTCCCCCGCCCTTTCCCCTCCCCCAGTCACCCATGTCCTTTCCCCCATCACTGTTGAATCCCCTGGCATCACCTTCCATCTTCCCACCGTCACCTACCAGCCAGAACCCTTTTCATACTGGGATGTCCAGGAAAACATGCACATTCTCTATCTTCCCAAGGATCCCACCCCCATTCACATTGACCTCCCCAACCTCCTCCTTCCCACTCCCTGGGTCCATGTCTGCCTCAGAATCCCCACCAGCCATTCTCGCCGTCCCTCCTACTGCTACCATCACAACCTCACCCCCAATCCTACCAGCTCACTCTGCCCTCTCTCATTTTCACCACTTCCTCCTACTATACCCACCCTCATTTCGCTCCCCAGGAGGCAGTTATTGACTTCACAAACCCCTCCCTTGCACATTCACATGGACATTACCCCTCTTACTCCTTCTTCCACCCTTGCTCATTCCTCCCCCCAACTCCTTCCTCCACCCTTACTCCTTCCTCCACTCTTATTCCTGCCTCCCCCTGGACTCTTACACCCTTAGTACTTCCACCCCCTGGACTCTTACACTCTTAGTACTTCCTCCCCTTGGACCCCTTCTCCCCCCAAACTCACTCCTCCCCCTGGACTTTTTCCGCCCCAAAAACTCTTTCCTCCCCCTCCTAACTCTTTCCCCCTCTGAACTCCTTCCCCCCTCCGAACTCTTTCCCATTCCCTTACATCTTCCTCCCCCCTTATGCCTACCGCCTCAGTTGTCACATTCTCCACATTACACACTCCTCCCACCAGCCCCAACCCCCAAATACCTTCATTCTACCCCTTCTAACCTCACCTGGTACACCTTCCTGTTCCAGTCAAACCTAGACCTTCTATTCCACCACCCCCCCCAGATACACCTTCCTCTCACAGTCAAACCTTCCTCTCCGCCCCCTCAACAATATCCGTAGTACACCATGGCCAAGACTCTGATGTCCCAAGGCACACCCCAGACATCAATGGTGACCTTCCACCTTCCGTGAGTTGCTTTGCAGCAGAGCCATGTCCATCAGGATCAACCCAGCATGCGCTGCACATGTTCCTCTAGGGTCCAGTAGCTGTAGGACTCTAGCATCTTTTGCTCCTCGGAGGTCTGCGATGTGAGCAAGGCACTAACAGTAAGTCACAACTTCTGCACATCACACTTGTCAAGGCACGTTCTGGGCCAGCCGTTTTTCTGCCGACGTGGGTGGTAAATTTGACATGGGGGCATGATTCCAGTGAGCAGGGCTTATGATTAGATACAGATGTATTAAAATGACGTTACCAATGTGTGGTGGTGGGAAAGGCAGCTCGCCATTGACGGGCAGAGCAGACAATCACAAATTGACTTCATGACGCCGTAAAACCGTTTTGTTGCCTTCCTGTCATATTGTCCACTCACGCCCGACGGCAACGGGGACGGAAAATCCCGGACCAAGTCTGTGCATGTAGAATGCAATAAGAAAAATGCTGGAAAAAAGTTTTTCCAGCCCACGAAATCTCCAAATTGAAACTGTCCTAATTCCTCAGACTCAGAAACTTCTTCCTTAGCAAGTGTTAAAGCAGGAAACTAGCTGCAGTGCCAACTGTCATTGTATGTAAATTAGCTTATTTGGGACATGGTGAGCAGTTTTCAGTATGGGCTGAAAACACAAGAGAATTCAGGAAATTGATTTTGGAACAAAGAAAGGTTAAAATGGTTTTCACCCATTTTACTGCCAAAAAGATTACTTGTTCCAATTATAAACTGAAATGATTCTAAAAACAGTATGCAAATCCTGGATCACTAAGGTTTACTGAAAGTGTGGAATCTATACTCCAGGTGATATGACAAATATTATTTATGGATACCTAGTGAATATCCAGGATGTAGATATACCATGGATTTTCACTGGACCCAGTGGCAATTTGGTGGTAATAAGAAGTGATATGCTCCACAATCTACTGGATAGTTGTAACAGTTACTATTTTGCTAGAACCTTGTAATCATAGGAGACAAGTATTTAATTCCTAAAGCCCTTGATTTAATCTATTGGTTGGTCTAGCACAAAAACTATTCATAGCATGTAATTAAATCTTCACATCAGACATATGAAGAGGAAGTGAAAAATGAAGGATTATAATTTCCTGATGGAAAGGAAAAGGAGAAACCATTGGGTAAGACCAGACAGTCGAAATGAAAGACTGCAAAAGGATGGTTAATTACCTGTCTTGACTCTCATTTCATCTGCCATGCTGAGCTATACTTAGCAGAAAATTGGTGAAAACCCACACCATGTAAAAAGGGTTTCTGTCAATCTTTTGCCAAACTACTTGAAGAGATTACTGGTGCAAATTTGTTGGTAATACAATTTTTCATGTGAGCAATTTTAGACCATGAGAGTTCAAGGGTGCAAGGATGTGATACAGGGATATTTTTGACTTTGAACAATAGTGTAAAAGGGGAAAAATTGAATCAGCTACCTATTCTACATCTCTTGACTATTTCCATTGAAGTCAATATTGGTGCTAGGCTATGAATGAGCTAGTGAAGCATTATGATATGCAATCTTGTAATCAGGTAAGTGTTGCAGGTAAGTTAGGTTATGTAAAATGATAAGTGCATTGTGATAGACATCAATGTTTATTAAGGAATGTATTGGATCAAAGCATCAGTGCTACACAGTTATTGTTGAAGCAGTGATGAAATGCACGCTTGCATAATGTCACTCCTGATGAGGTTATTGATTTTTTTGCACATTGCGCAACATTTTTTGGAGTGCTGGTCTGACTTTCTTACCTTCCTACCATTGTGAAGGAAAGGAACCTCAGTTGCACCAACTGAAATACTATCTCAACAGTCAATTAATGACCTGAGTCAAGCTTGTAGTCATATTAAGGATGGTGGGCAGGCTCCCAAGGCTGGAGGCCCTCCAATATGCCTTCCAGTGCTGAAACATCAGCAGCCCCACCATCCAAGGTGGAAGGTGCCGATGCCTACAGACAGAGAGAGAGGAAGACCAGATATTTAAAAAATTGATTTAGAATGGCACAGCTGCCAGTCACAGATATGGATGGGCAACTCCTCCGTTGGATGGCTTGCAGGCACAGCTGTGGTCCAAGGGCAATAGAGGGTACAACATTCCCCAGCAGGATGAAGTGCTGTCTCTACCGTCTCCCATCTGGAGGCTGCCTTCCTGTCATTTACCGTGTTTTGGCTGTAATGTGGAGCTGCCTGCTAACTGGAACTTTCCAGTCAGTGTGGGACATGGGTTTTAATATGCCCTTTAATTACCTGATTTACTGCCCCCTACCTGTCCCTTTTAAAAGTTCAGAGGCGGGATGATGCCGGCCAACCAGCAGGCTGACCGGCAGTGTGAAATTCCAAGCCTGCCTGTCTCTGGTCCTTCCCTTATTGGCCTTTGAAAATCCTGTTTTGGGAGTCTGAAATGGACGTGATGTAAAGGGATGATGGGTCAATGCTGAAGGTACGGAAGTTTCTTTCAACTGAAGCAAAGCCTCACAATGCCATCTTTATTATTGCTTCATCCAACTGCACCTGATGCCTGTGGTCTCCTACCCTGAGGTGGCTTCCAGATCAATCCCAAGAGGTTAGGCCTCATAATTGTTAGGTTGCAGAGGATGCAACAGACTACCACAAACATAAGAGATCACCTTGGGAGTGTACTGCAGAGATCCAACAAAGAGATCTAGGCAGCAAAATCTTTGCTTTAGCCAACCAATGGCTTGCTCCATGGTGTTACATTGGTTGAAGGCTCTCTAACCCCGCTTGGTGGGATGGAAAAAGGATGTCCAAAAGCAGGTATGGAGGGATATCCCATATCTCTGAGCAACCATCCTGTTGTCTGTCTTGGCTGCCCAAAGACATTCGATGTTACAGACTGTCAGAGGATGAAAACACTGTGTCTGCTTCCTGAATAGCAGGCATTCACCAGAGATGAATTTATTGTTGTGATCAGACATATTACTCCCTGTTGGCATGGGCTCCTGCAGAGCCATATGTATGCAGTAAAAATCACTATCCTGGCAAACCTACATGCCCTCTCATCCTGGTGTTTCTTCCTCATGGAGAAGAGGATGAAGCTTCTTCTCATGTAAAGTGCCATTGTCACTTGCCGGATGCTTCAATGGACAGCAGACTATGAAACATTGCTAATGTCTCCAGCTCCCACCTGGAAGGAACCAGTTGAGCAGAATGAAAAGGGGATGGTGACCTTCACCACCACCAGGAGGACCATCCTCACCCTGGTTTGAAGCTCTAGGTCTTTGTGAAAGAGATGATACAACTTGGTAACCACCTCCTTAGTAAAGTGAACTCACCTGAAGCCCTGCTCCTGGCTTATCCTAAAATAGGACTAGTGCTCCTAAAAGATTCTCTGGGAGTGGGCCTTCTAAGGAGAGCCCGCCATCTCCTCCCTCCTCACAGAGGTTCCCCTCTCTACCTTCACCTCTGCCTGTCCTGTTCAAGACCATGTGGCATTGCAACCACTGCTCCATTTTTATGCAAGAAGCTAATTCTCAGCCTTCTGGGGTCAGCAGAAACATTGAAATTCCTCCTACAACTTACAACAGAACTTCCGCCAATTTCATTTGAGCACAAGAAAGTCAAACACACCTCAGCTGTAACTTGCTAAGTGTCCCTTTAAATAGCCCCAGAATAGAGTCCATCTTCAAAAACAGAATTACCTGGAAAAACTCAGCAGGTCTGGCAGCATTGGCGGAGAAGAAAAGAGTTGACGTTTCGAGTCCTCATGCCCCTTCAACAGAACTAGGTGAATCCGAGTTCTAGGGATTCACCTAGTTCTGTTGAAGGGTCATGAGGACTCGAAACGTCAACTCTTTTCTTCTCCGCCGATGCTGCCAGACCTGCTGAGTTTTTCCAGGTAATTCTGTTTTTGTTTTGGATTTCCAGCATCCGCAGTTTTTTGTTTTTATCTATAGTGTCCATCTTACTTGCTAATGCTTGTCATTTCAGGAGTGATTTAAGGAATGCATCCTCTATGTTTGTCCGAAGAGATTGAAAGGACAAGATCATGATCTGACTGATGTATTTCATGCATGCTAAAATTGGACAATGAATGTGCAGGTAAGACCTTCCTTATTCATACTTACATACGAACATACGAATTAGGAGCAGGAGTAGGTCATTCAGCCCCTTGAGCCCGCTCCGCCATTCAATAAGATCATGGCTGATCTGAATGTAACCTCAACCCCACATTCCTGCCTACCCCCAAGAACCTGTCACCCCCTTGTTAATCAAGAATTTATCGAGCTCTGCCTTAAAAAAATTCAAAGATTCTGCTTCCACCACCTTTTGAGAAAAATAGTTCCAAAGACTCACAACCCTCTGAGAGATAAAATTCTCCTCATCTCTGTCTTAAATGAGCAACCCCTTATTTTTAAACTGTGACCTCTAGTTCTAGGTTCTCCCAGAAGGTGAAACATCCTCTCCACATTCACCTTGTCAAGACCCCTCAGGATCTTAAAGATTTCAATCAAGTTGCCTCTTATTCTTTTAAATTCCAGTGGATACAAGCCTAATCTGCCCAGCCTTTCCTCATAAGACAACTTGCCCATTCCTGGTATTAGTCTAGTAAACCTTCTCTGAACTGCTTCTAACATATTTACATCTTTCTTTAAATAAGGAGACCATTCTGGTACACAGTACTCCAAAAGTGGTCTCACCAATGCCCTGTACAACTGAAGTATAACCTCCCCTACTTTTGTAATCAATTCCCCTCACAATAAATGATAACATTCTATTAGCTTTCCTAATTACCTGTTGTACCTGCATACTAACCTTCTGTGATTCATGCACTAGGACACCCAGATCCCTCTGAATCTCAGAGATCCTCAATCTCTCACCATTTAGATAATAAGCTTATTTATTACTCTTCCTGCCAAAATGAATGATTGCACATTTTCCCACATTATACTCCATATAGTCGATCACTTAACCTATCTCTGTCACTTTGTAGCCTCCTTACATCCTCTTCATAATTTGCTTTCCTACCTATCTTTGTGTCATCAACATATTTAGCAACCATTCCTTTGGTCCCTTCATCCAAGTCATTTATATAAATTGTAAAATTTGAGGCCCCAGCATTGATCCCTGTCACTCATCACATGCTGCCCACCAGAAAAAGATCCATTTATGCCAACTCTCTGCTTCCTGTTAGCTAGCCAATCTTCTATCCATGCCAATATGTTATCCCCTATATCATGAGCTTTTATTTTCTGCAATAACCTTTGATGTGGCACTTTATCAAATGCCTTATGGAAATGTAAGTACAGTACATCCACATCATTCCCCTTTATCCAAAGCACATGTGAGTCCTTCAAATAACTCCAATAAATTGGTTAATTATGATTTCCCTTTTATAAAACCATGTTTGCTCTGCCTGATTGCCTTGAATTTTTCGCAGTGCCCTGCTATAACATCTTTATTAATACCTTCTAACATTTTCCCTGTGGGAGATGTTATGCTAACTGGCCGATAGTTTCCTGCTTTCTGTCTCCCTCGCTTTTTGAATAAAGGAGTTATATTTGCTATTTTCCAATCTAATGGAACCTTCCCTGAATCTAAGGCATTTTGGAAAATTAAAACCAGTGCATCAACTATCTCACTAGCCACTTTTTTCAAGACCTTAGGATGAAGTCCATCCAGACCCAGGGATTTGTCAGCCTGCAGCCCCAATAATTTGCTCAATACCATTTGCCTGGTGATTGTAATTTTCCTGAGTTCTCCCCTCCTTTCCATTTTCTGATTTCTAGCTATTTCTGGGATGTTACTTGTGTCCTCCATAGTGAAGACTGAAGCAAAACACCTGTTTATTCCATCCACTTTTCCATTATCAATTCCCTAGCTACACTCTCGATAGGACCAATGCTCACTTTGTTAACTTTTCTTATTTAAATATCCATAGAAAGTCTTACTATCCATCTTTATATTACTAGCTAGTTTTCTCTCATATTCTAATTTTTCCCTCCTTTGCCATTTTTTGCTGTTCTTTATATTCTTTCCAATCTTCTGACCCGCCACACATCTTTGCATAATTATATGCTTTTTCTTTAAGTTTGATACTGTCTTTAACTTTTTTAGTTAACCACAGATGGTGGGTTCTTCTCTTGGAATTTTTCTTTCTCATTGGAATGTATCTATTCTGTGCATTCTGAAATATCCCTTTAAATGTCTGCTACTGAACTTCTATTGACATATCCCTTAACCTCATTTGCCAGTTCACTTTAGCTAGCTCTGCTTTCATGCCCTCAGAATTGCCCTTATGTAAGTTTAAAATAGTCGTCTGGGACACACTCATTTCTCCCTCAAAACGAATGTAAAATTAAGTTATAATCTGATCGCTGCTACGTGGGTGTGCCTTCACTAGGAAGTTATCAATTAATCCTATCTCATTCTTCAAACCAGGTGTAGTATGGCCTGCTTTCTGGTTGGCTCCAGAATGTACTGTTCTAAGAAACTATCCCTGAAAATATTCTATGAACTCTTCATCTACGCTACCTTTGCCCATCTGATTTTTCCTGTCTATATGTAGATTAAAATGCCCGATGATTATTGCTGTACCTTTCTGGCAAGCTCCCATTATCTCTTCTTTTATACTCTGTTTTACTGTGTAGTTACAATTAGGGGGCTTGTGCACCACTCCTGTAAATAATTTCTTGCCTTTATCATTTCTCATCTCAACCGAAACTGCTTCTCCATCCTGGTTTCCTGAACTTAGCTCACCCCTCTCTAATGTACTGATGCTATCATTTATTATCACAGCCACCCCTCCACCTTTTGCTAACTTCCTGTCCTTCCTAAATGTCACATACTCTTCAATATTCAGGCCCCAATCTATGTCATCCTGTAACCATGTCTCTGTAACAGCTATCAGGTCATACTTATTTATTTCTATTTGCACTATCAGTTCACCTGTTTTGTTTCAAATGCTATGTACGTTTAGATACAGAGCCTTTAGTTTTGTCTTTTTATTATTTTCGTAGCATTTGCTGATTCTGTTTATCATTCCCCATATTAATATTTGTCTCTCTTGTCTTGTCTCTACTCTTTTGTTTACAATATCTTCCCAAATTTGATCTCTTGCCCCCACTATTCAGTTTAAAACCCTCTCTACTTCCCTAGTTAAGGCGGCTCGTGAAGACACCAACCCAAGCACAGTTCAGGTGTACACCGTCCTAACGGTACAGATCCCACTTTCCCTAATATTGGTGCCAGTGCCCCACAAACCGGAACTTCTCCCATGCCAGTCTTTGAACTACGCTTTCATTTCTCTAATCTTATTTGTCCTATGCCAATTTGGACAAGACTCAGGTAAAAATCCAGAAATTTTTACTTTTGAGGTTCTGCTTCTTAATTTGATGCCTAGCTCGTCATGTTGACTATGCAGTGCCTCCTTCCTCATCCTGCCTAGGGTGTCAGTACCTACATGGACCACGACCACTGGATCCTCCCCCTCCCTTTGCAAGTTCCTCTCCAGCGCTGAGCAGATGTCCTGAACCCTGGCAGTGGGCAGGCAACAAAGGCGTTTGGACTCTTGGTCTTTGCTACAGAGAACAGTGTCAATTCCCCTTATTTATTCACCCTTGAAACGACAAGTGTTAGGAAGTAAGATGGGCTCTATTCTATTCAGCTACAAGTGAGGCTACGTGAATGAATTTCACACTCCCTCATCCTGTCTTGGTTCAAGAATTGCGAATTATTTACCTTCATGGTTATCACTAGTTTAATTTAATGTATTGCATCACAATAGGGCAGGTATAAGGAGTTTGCTGAGCAGCAATAACCCAATTACATTTATAATTTCCAAACCAGCGGCAACAATGAGACGCAAAAACTTAAATAGGAAAGATTTTAGGGATTTAAACTTCCTTTTTTGGACTGCATTATGTTTAAAATTATAAGCATTCCTCTACCTTGTTTGTTACAAGACCCAGGAGGAGAAACTTGTGCGTATAGTGCCATTTCTTGTGATGCTATGCAAACTTAAATCGATTCCCTTGAGGCTGACAGTGCAGTGGGCTGCAACCTGTGCCACATTCTTCATTGATATCACGTGCAGGTAGCGGCCTGTTGCACTGCCCCACTGGTGAATCGGTGTAAATGTGTGTAGTGTTGCTTATGCAAACAAATTTCTTCCCACCCCCACCCCAGAAATTCCAATCAGACATAAGTCAATTAGAAAAGTGTATGAAGATCTGTAAGTCCTCAAACCTATGCTTAGTTGCCTTCCAGGGTATTCAGCACTGTTAAGTATGTGGTAGTTAAGAACACAGTAACATCAAGATAGCTATATTTCAGTAATTGTATTGACAATTTGGCCCAGAAATTCAGCTGTACAGTGCACTTTTTCAGGCAATAATTCAGTCAATACAGTGATAGAAAACACAAGCATATTTCCAGCTGGAAGTGCACCATCCACCATCACCAGAATGCAAAAAACAAAAAAACTGCGGGTGCTGGAAATCCAAAACAAAAACAGAATTACCTGGAAAAACTCAGCAGGTCTGGCAGCATCGGCGGAGAAGAAAAGAGTTGACGTTTCGAGTCCTCATGACCCTTCGACAGAACTTCTGTCGAAGGGTCATGAGGACTCGAAACGTCAACTCTTTTCTTCTCCGCCGATGCTGCCAGACCTGCTGAGTTTTTCCAGGTAATTCTGTTTTTGTTTTGGATCACCAGAATGCATCCTTTTTCAGTGCCCATGTCTGAAACAGACATTAGGCCCTTTGCATGTGGAACTATAAGGCCTCCAGCTAAAAATTGGTTTTCTCCCATTATCAGGTGCAGGGGTCACAACTTGCAATTAGCCCATGCCTAGTCCCATTGAGACAGGCAGCACAAGAAATTCAGCAGCATGTGTGGCTAGCACATGGTTCAGCTAGTCTGCATTTCTTAAAGGGAGCAGGTCTTTAAGGGGAGCTACACACACTATAAAAAAAGCTGGCAGTTTCTGCCGGAATCTATTGTAAACAGAAGCATGTCAAAAGGAGCAACAAGCAAGGGAGAGTGTTCCCACATTCTCCAATGCACCAACAAAAACCTGTCCGTAACAAGTTTATTCAACAACAGATGATAATATAAACAAAAACGAAGTACTCACTATTGTGCTTGCTTTGTGGTGCCTTTACCCGCCCAAGTGTTCTGGTGTAGTGCAAACCCAGTAGTTGCAGCTTAGCTGGTGGAAGGCTGTGAACTTCCACTGGATGAGATTGCAGATAGCTTTGCCCTGGAGGCCTAAGTCCATGAGATTGACAGGAGGAGAGAGGGCATGTTTCCATCAGAGGACCAAGAACCCTTAACCTTGAGAAGGAAATGGGAGAAGTGCTAAGGAAGCGAAATCTCAGTGGCTGTTCAATGAGGACACTGATGGGATGGCTTACAGTGGAACATTGGTGGAAATGAACACTGAGATACTTGGTTCATTGGCAGGCCTTCCAGACAGCTTGTTGTCCCTGTCAAGGAATCTGGCTCCAACCCGTAGGGCATCATGCAGAGCTAGGAGCCTACCTTTCCAGTGTGGAAGTGGTGGTGAACTCCATGACAGCATTTGTGGATCCACACATGATGCAATATCTGATGGTTGAGGTCTCAACTTCCTTTGCAGTACAGGTAAAAGCATCCAACATCTCAGTGCTGCAGTGGAAACTCAGACTGAGGTCATGACATCTGTGCTTTTGCCATGCAGGTTCATACTATTGCCGTCATTCCTTCAGATCTCAGTGCCCAAAGGGGCATTCAGGCTGTCACAGCAGTCCAGCAATCTGTTCTCTAACAGATTGCTAACATTGCTAAGGTGCCATCCCAGGGAAGTAGTGGTTTCATGCTGCACAAACCTGCTATCCTCTCTCAGGAAGACAGCATTCATGTTTCCACCACTGCAACTCCCTTGCTGTCACCTCTCAGCCAATCATCCCAGGCTACTATTGCCCATGCCAAGATGGTGAAGTCAGAAGCCCAGCCCTTAAGGCCCAAAGCTTCTCGAAGTCATTCTGCAAGGCTATTTGCTGTCTCACCCAGTGTAGGTTAGCAGCCTTCTACCAACTAAGCTACAACTATTGGGTTTGCACTATATAAAAGCACTCAGGCAGGGAAAGACACCACAAAACAGGTACTAAATAGATGCATATTATCACATGTTGATGAATAAACTTATTATGTCTACTGCATTCGTTGCTCCCAATGCGGTCTCCTCTACATTGGAGAGACCAAATGTAAACCGGAGGACCGCTTTGCAGAACACCTGCGGTCTGTCCGCAAGAATGACCCAAACCTCCGCTTGCCATTTTAACATTCCACCCTGCTCTCTTGCCCACATGTCTGTCCTTGGCTTGCCGCATTGTTCCAGTGAAGCCAAACGCAAACTGGAGGAACAGCACCTCATTTTCCGACTAGGCACTTTACAGCCTTCTGGACTGAATATTGAATTCAACAATTTTAGATCTTGAACTCCCTCCTCCATCCCCACCCCCTTTCTGTTTCTTCCCCCTTCCTTTTGTTTTTTCCAATAATTTATATAGATTTTTTTTCCCACCTATTTCCATTATTTTTAAATTTTTTTTATGCCCTGCTAGCCTTTCCACCCCACCCCCACTAAAGCTGTACCTTGAGTGCCCTACCATCCATTCTTAATTCGCACATTCGTTTAGATAATATCACCACCTTCAACGCCTCTGTGTTCTTTTGTTCTTTTGTCTGTGACATCTTTTGATTATCTGCTCCTATCACTGCTTGCTTGTCCCTACAACCACACCACCACCCCCTACTTCTCTCCCCTCATTCAACCCCGCCCCCCCCAACCTTAAATCTTATATTTTACCCGTCTCCTTAGATTCACTCAGTTCTGTTGAAGGGCCATGAGGACTCGAAACGTCAACTCCTTTCTTCTCTGCCGATGCTGCCAGACCTGCTGAGTTTTTCTAGGTAATTCTGTTTTTGTTTTGGATTTCCAGCATCCGCAGTTTTTTGTTTTTATCTCTTTGTTATGGACAGGTTTTTGTTGGTGGATTTTATTACAGGATTTTGACCAAGAGGTTGCTGTGATAAATATCACAGATGGATAGGATGGTGAGGAAATGTGGAGCAATACTGGTGATGGGATGACTTCCTGATGGAACTGAAGTCTCAGTTGGCATTCGCAGACAGCCCAACCAGAGCGAAGGCATCTGGGATGCCTCCTCCCTGCCTCTCCTTCCTTCTCATTTTACTCCCCCCTCCACCTCCTCCCAAGGTCACCCAGTTTGCCTGGTGACGATGGCTGTGCCCTCATCATAGCAAGGTTGTGGAGAATACAGCAGTCCACCACGAATTTAAAGACATGCTTCAGGAGTATTGTAGGGCTGCCCCGAGTAGTCCAGGCAGCAGAACTGCTGCTTGAGAGTATCAACGGTCTGTTCCATGACATTCAAAGTCATAGAGTTCTTCACAGCACAAAAGGAGGCCACTCAGCCCATCTAGTCCACGTCAGCTCCCCGTGGAGCAATCCAGCCAGTCCCACTCCACCACTCAGTCCCTATAACCCAGCAAGTTTATTTCTTTCAAGTGGCCATCCAATTTTCTTTTGAAATCATCGATTGTTTCCATATCCACACCCTCCTGGGCAGCGAATGCCAGGTCATTATCACTCACTGCAGAAAAAAGCTCTTACTCACAGTCCCCCTTCAACTCTTGCACAAAATCTTAAATCTGTGTCCCCTAGTCCTTGTACAATTAACTAACGGGAAAAGTTATTTTGCT
The DNA here is from genome assembly GCF_017639515.1 of Carcharodon carcharias. Lineage (NCBI taxonomy): Eukaryota > Metazoa > Chordata > Chondrichthyes > Lamniformes > Lamnidae > Carcharodon > Carcharodon carcharias. The sequence continues at coordinate 131,315,429 of NC_054477.1, read as the reverse complement.
TGTCTACCTATCTAAGCCTGTCGTAACAATGTACACCTCTAGCAAATCTCCCCTCAATTTCTTATTCTCCATGGAGAAAAACACCAGCCTTTCCAACCTAATTATCCCTGGAACCATTCTGGTAAATCTCCTTTGCACCCTCTCAAGGATTTTCATATCTTTCCTCAAGTGTGTTTACCGGAACTGGATACAATACTCTAGTTGGGGCCTAGCCAGAGCTTTATATAGGTTCAGCATTGAACTCAATACCTCTATTATGAAGCGCAAGATCTCAAAGGTTTTGCCACCCACTCTCTCAATATGCCCTGCCACCTTCAAAGATCAATGCATATGCACCCACAGGTCCCTCTGTTCCTGCACACTTTTTAGAATTGTGCCCTTAAGTCTATATTGCCTCTCCCCTTCCTTTCTGCCAAAATGCATCACCTCACATTTCCCTGTATTAAATTCCATCGGCCACTTGTCTGCCCAATCTGCTAGCCTGTTTATATCCTGTTGCAGACAATTTGTATCACTGTTTGCCACTCTTACAAATTTTGAAACTTTACTCTGTATTCCAAAATCCAAATCATTTATATCTAGCAAAAAAACAGTTGTCCTAAGACTGACCCTTGAGGAAAACCATTTTGCGCCAAAAACAACCAGCAACCATGACTTGCTGCTTTTTGTCCTTAAGCCAATTTTTCATTCAGTTACACACTGGCCCTCCTGTTCCATAAGAACATAAGAAATAGGAGCAGGAGTAGGCCATGTGGCCCCTCAAACCTGTCCCACCATTCAGTAAGATTATGGCTGATCTGCCCCAGGCCTCAACTCCTCTTTCATGCCAGTTCCTCATAGCCCTCAATTCCCCAATATTTCAAAAACCTATCTATCTCCTCTTTAAATACTTCCAGCGATCTAGCCTCCACAACTCTATGGGATAGAGAATTCCAGATATTCACTCCCCTCTAAGAGAAGAAATTCCTTCGCATCTCAGTTTTAAATGAGTGTCCCCTTATTCATAATTATGTCCCCTAGATTCCCCCACTAGTGGAAACATCTTCTCAACATCTACCCTGTCAAGTCCCCTCAGGATCTTGAAACTTTAAATATGATCACCCCTCATTCTTCTAAGCCTCAGTTTTATTAACCTACCTTTTATTTGGTACCTTGTCAAACACTTTTGTAAAATCCATATAGACAACATTCACTGCTTCATCAAGCTTCTCTGTTACTTCATCAAAAAAATCAATTAGATTAGTCAAGCACAATCCGCCTTTTACAAACCTGTGCTTGCTCTCCTTAGTTAACTCAAACCTCTCCAACTGCCAGTCCATTTTTTCCCTGATTAAGGATTCCAAAACCTTTACCCAGCACTGATGTTAGACTAACTGGCCTGTAGTTGCCTGTAGGACTGTCCTTCCACACTTTCTTGACATTTGCCACTCTTCAACTGTCTGGCACCTCCCCCATTTCTAGGGAAGCTTCCACCCCACTTTGTTTTGCAACCAGGGATGCAAGCCATATTGACCAAGTGACTTATCTACCTGAAGGATAGCCAGCCTTTCCAGTACCTCACCCCTTTCAATTTTCACACTATCCATTGCTTCCACTTATCTCTGCTTCTACCAATACTTTGTCAGATTCCTCTTAGTAAACACCAATACACAGAACTTATTAAGTATTCTAACCTTGCCCTGTACCTCTAAGCATATATCACCTTCTTTGTCCCTAATAGGACCCACTCCATCTCTTACTACCCACTTACTATTTACATGTTGGTACAAGACTTTTGGGTTCCCTTTTATGTTTACTGCCATTCTATTCTCATACTCTTTGCCTGTGTTATTTTTCTCTTCACCTCCCCTATCAACCTATTGTATTTAACCTGGTTTTCACTTGCAGAACTCACCTGACATGTATCATAAACATTCTTTTTTTGTTTCATCAGAATCTCTATCCTTCCTCATCCAAGGAGCCCTCTTTTAAGCTCCCTTACCTTTCGTTCTTGTTGGAATTACTTCACCAGTACTTGAAGCGTCTGTTCCTTAAAGATAACCCATTGTTCTGTTACAGTTTTTCCTGTCAGTTTCTTGTTGCATTTTACCATAGCTAGATCCCTTCTCATCACATTAAAAAATCCCTTTTCCAATTTAGAAGTTCTATATTAGATTGTTCCTTGCTCTTCTCTATTACTAATCTAAAACATATAATGTGAAGATTACTCCCTACAGACATTTGGTCCACTTGGTCCACCTCATTTTCTCGTGCCAGTTCCAGCAATGCCTCCTTTCTAGTTGGGCTAAGAACATACTGATCCAGGAAATTCTCCTGAACATAGTTCAGAAATTCCTCCCCCTTCTTACTCTTTAACATTATCCCAATCAATATCTGCATAATTAAAGTCCCCAGTATCACCACTTTATAGTTTGCACATCTCTCTAACTTCCCTGCAGATTTGTTCCTCTATCTCTCCCTCACTATTTGGAGGTCTAAAGAAAACCCCAAGTTGTGTGATCTTACCTTTTTTCGCTTCTCAAATCTCACCAAGTGGACTCTTGCCCCTTCAAGGAAACCCTCTATTTCCAATATTACAATGTCTTCCCTAATCATTATTGCCAACCCACCTCCCCTTTTTCCTTCTCTATCATTTCTAAACACTTTTATATCTGTGTATATTAAAAGCCCAGTCCTCACCATTTTTGAGCCATGTTCCCATGATTGCCACTATATCATATTCCCACACTGCTATTTGTGCTTGTAGTTCACCAACCTTATTCACCACACTTTGTGCATTTATATGTATGCGTTGCATTTATATGTATGCGTTGTACTTCTGTAATAAAAGCAAAATACTCTGAATGCTGGAAATCTGAAAGAAAAGCAGAAAATGCTGGAAAAGCTGATCATGTCTGGTAGCATCTGTGAAGAGAGAAACAAAGTTCCGCAAAAGAGTCATATTGGATTCAAAACATTAACTCTGTTTCTCTCTCCAGAGATGCTGCCAAATCTGCTAAGATTTTCCAGTACTTCCTGCATTGTCTTTGCATTCCTTGCAGTCCCTCTTAATTCACTCCTATCTAATATGGTACCATTTCCCAGTGGCAGCATGTTTCTCATTGTAGTTCTGTTATCCACTCGTAGTCAGGTGGTGGAGGGAAGTCATCAGCCATGTCACCAAGTGGCAAGCCTCTGGTTCTTTGTAGTCACCTGAAAACAGTGCAAACAGCAGACTGTGTCAGGATGAGCCATCACGGGTGTTGCCAGGATAGCCAATATGATGTTCTGGGTGTGGTTGCACACCGACTGTTCCTTAATGAAGTGCAATGCTTTGCAGTTCTGGCACGTCTCAGCTTTAACACGTGGGGCCCACAAAGCCACAAAGACCCATCTGGTTCACTAATGTCCCTTAGGGAAGGAAATCTGTCGTCCTTACCTGGTCTGATCTACATGTGACTCCAGACCCACAGCAATGTGGTTGACTCTGAAATGGCCTAGCAAGTCACTCAGTTGTATCAAACTGCTACAAAGTCACAAAAAAGGACTGAAACCAGACGGACAATCCGGCATCGACCTTGGCACCAGAAACGACAGTGGCAATCTCAGCCCTGTCGACCCTACAAAGTCCTCCTTACTAACATCTGGGAGCCAGTGCCAAAATTGGGAGAGCTGGCTGATAGACTAGTCACATAATCATATCTTACAGACAATGTCCCAGACACCACCATCGCCATCCCTGGGTATGTCCTGTCCCACTGGCAGGACAGACCCAGCAGGGGTGGCAGCACAGTGGTATACAGGCTAAGGAGATGTAACTCTTGCAGGCCACAAACAAATAAACTAAATTAACAAAATCAGGGACAAAAATTTAAGATTTTATTGAATTTGAATAGTTGCTTAGCCTGGGCATGTGTGTTCATCACTTGTAATAGAATGTTCACTATTGCCAATAAACTCCCAAGAATGTCTCCTTGCCTTTGGCTCCTTGTCCTGATGAACAGTGTTTTGTGTCACTCAGATGTGAAACCTTTCTGCACAAGATAAAGGCAGGGGTCTCAGGCCAGGGATCTTCCTTGTGCTTTGTGCAGTCTTCAGACCAAAGTGGTGGTCTGGCCTCACACTCTCTGGACACATTACTGCTGCCTGCACCTCAACGGTGCTTGTCATTGCTGCGAGAATGTTGTGGGCAGGAGTCACAGAGTTCCCTCTGTTTGCTGTCAGCACTTTTAAGGTGGGGCTGGCCCCCATCTCTTCAGCATCTGTGACCAGTGACGCTGTGCCTTGAAGGGGTCAGGTGCTGAAGGCAGACAAAGGATCAGATGTTTTTAAAGTTTCATGGCTGTGTCTCCATCATATGACCCTGATTACCGAGCACAAGTGAGCTGCTCTTGGCCAGACAGGAGTCAGATATTCTCAGAGGCTATGTGATGATCTATGGAGTCCTCACTGCATGTCGTCATCATCCTCCTGCAATTGAGCAACTATTAGGGCCTCCACTGCTTCTCCATCACAGGTGCATTACACAGAGGGTATGTGCGTTGTCATAAGCCAGGCTGGAGTCAAACGTTCATAGTTCCAATGTGAGGATCTATGGTGTCTCCTCACTGCATGTCATCATCATCTTCCACAAATCTAGCAGCTATGAGAGCCTCCTGACCATGCCTGCCTCGTCTGGCCAGTATGAGGGCCTCATCTCCATCATCGTCGCCTTTGAGCACCTCCTCACCCTCTTCCCCATTGGCATCCTCCTCATCAGAGACCTCCAGTTCCTCCATCTTCCCCTCAACCAGCTCCTCTCCCCGTTGCAGCACCAGGTTGTAAAGGGTGCAGCAAATGATGACGATGCATGACACCCTTTGTGGACTATATTGCAGGGCTCCACAAGACCGGTCCAGGCACCGAAAACTAATTTTCAGCATCCCAATGGTCTGCTCCACCAAATTGCAAGTTGCAGCATTTACCTCATTATACCTTTGCTCTGCTGCAATCCGAGGCCACTGCATAGGTATCATCAGCCAACTTTTCTGCGAGTAGCCCTTGTCCCGGAGGAGCCATCCCTGCAGCTTCTGTGGACCTTGGAAGGTGTCAGGGATCTGTGACCAGCTGAGAATGTAGGAGCCGTGCGTACTCCTTGGAAACCGTATGTACACCTGCAGGATGACTTTGTGGCGGTCGCACACCAGCTGCACATTCAGCAAATGGAAACCCTTGCCATAGTTGACTGCATGTTGCGATGAAGATCTGAGTGCCACGTGAGTGCACTTGATGGCACCCTGTACCTGTGGGAAACCCGAGATCTGGGCAAATCCAATCGCTCTTGCATCCTGGCTGTTCTGGTTCTGGACAAAATGCATGAAGTTGTGTGCCCTCATGAAGATGGCATCTGTGACCTCATGGATGCATTTGTGGGTTGAGGCTTGTGGTATCCCCCAGAGGTTACCTGTGGAGCCCTGAAAAGAGCCATTGGCATTGAAATTTCACAGCCACTGGCAGTGGGTGCCTTCCATGTCCCTATGATGCCAAATCCTGCAGTAGCAGGCAGATGTGACCGACCAGTTCCCTAGACATGTGCAGTCTTCAGTGACATTGGTTCTCGGTCATCTTCAGGAATGAAAGGCAGCGTCTATAGACCCTGGATATAGCTAGGCACCGACCACCAATGGCTCACTGTGGCTCTTCAGTGGCATGTGCGGGATCTCCAGCAGTAGTGAGGTCATGAGCTGAGTGGCCCTGGCACAACGCAAACTGAGTTACTGTGATCAGATTATTGCTGAATAAGTGTCACTTTATAGGACTGTCAATGGCTCCTTTGATCACTTTGCTGATGATTAAGACTCAGCCGATGGGACTGTAATTGGCCTGGTTGGATATATCCTGCTTTTAATGAACAGAATATACCTGGGCAATTTTCCATATGGCCGGGTAGATGCCAGTGTTGTATCTCTACTGGAACAGCTTGACTAGAGGCGCGACTAGTTCAGGAGCACAAGTCTTCAGTACTATTGTTGGAATGTTATGGCATCAGGGATCCTAGCAAAACTGATGTTAATGGGAATCTGCAATAAAAAATTCCACTGGTTGGAGTCATGCCTAGCACAAAAGAAGATGGTTGTGGTTGTTGGAGGTCAATCGTCTTAGTCCCGAGACGTTGCTCCAGGAGTGTCCTAGGCCCAACCATCTTCAGCTGTTTCCTCAATGACCTTCACTCCACCATAAGGTCAGAAGTGGGGATGTTCACTGATAATTGCACAATGTTCAGTACCATTTGTGACTCCTCAGATACTGAAGCAGGCCATATCCATATGCAGCAGCACCTGGACAATATTTAGGCTTGGGCTGATAAGTGGCAAGTAACATTTGTACCACACAAGTGCCAGACAATGACCATCTCCAACAAGAAAGAATTTAAACATCTGCCCTTAACATTCAATGGTATTACCATTGCTGAATCTCCCATTATCAACATCCTGGACTTTACCATTGAACAGAAGCTGAACTGGACCAGCCATATAATTACTGTGGCTACAAGAGGAGGTCAGAAGTTGGGAATTCTGCAGTGAGTAACTCACTTCATAACTCCCCAAAGTCTGTCCACCATCTACAAGGCACAAGTCAGGAGTTTAATGGAATGCTCTCCACTTGCCTGGATGAGTGCAGCTCCAACAGCACTCAACAACACTCCAGGGTGAAGCAGCCTGCTTGACTGGCACTCTATCCATCATCTTACATATTCAGTCCCTCGAACACTGACACATAGTGGCAGCAGCATGTACCACCTACAAGAAGCACTGCAGGAACTTACCAAGGCTCCTTTGGCAGCAGCTTCCAAACCCACGATCTCTACCACCTGGAAGGGCAAGGGTAGCAGATGCATAGGAATACCATCGCCTACAAGTTCCCCTCCAAGTCTCACATGATCTTGACTCGGAACTATATCACTGCTCCTTCACTGTTGTCAGATTAAAATCCTGGAACTCCCTTCCTAACAGCACTGTGGGTGTTCCTACAACACAGGGACTGCAGTGGTTCAAGAAAGCAGCTCAGCACCACCTTCTCAAGGGCAATTAGGGATGAGCAATAAATGCTGGCCCAGACAGCAATTCCCCACATCCCATGAACGATTAAAAAAAATCACTTTGTGAAAACCTTCAAACATTGTCTGATTTTAATAGCATTGTTGTAGTGTAGCAGACAATATTTATGGAGAAACGAAAACAAAAATATCTGAAGAAACTCAACAGCTCTGACAGCATCTGCGGAGAGGAATACAGTTGATGTTTCAAGTCCGTATGACTCTTCATCAGAACTAAGGAAATAGAGAAATGAGGTGAAATATAAGCTGGTAGAGCTTAGTTCTGATGAAGAGTCATATGGATTCGAAACGTCAACTGTGCTCCTCTCCGTAGATGCTGTCAGACCTGCTGAGTTTTTCAAGATATTTTTGTTTTTGTTTTGGATTTCCAGCATCCTCAGTATTTTGCTTTTATTATAATGTGTATGGAGACTTTTTCACCAAATGTACTGTTACCAATAGATATGTGAATCCTGACTAACCTTATAGTGTCAACACATCTCATCTGAGGATAGTATATTTACAAGAGATTACAACTCTTAAAAGATGTCTTGTTGCCATCTCCATTGGTATTTTGCCACTTTCCTTGACCTTGTTGCTTCCAAAAGCTTTGTTGGAACTCATGTTGACTTTCTTCTAATATTGTTGCCTCAGTGTGACTCAAAAAAACTGTCCCAAAATAAAATCCTCCTGTTTTTACATTAAAGTTGGATTGAGGATTAGGGTTGGCTGAAGTTGAGGGTTAAGTGAAAGGTTAAATTTCTGGTGAGGGTAAGTTCTGATTTTGGGATTGGGATTGGGTTTTTTGTGGGTGAATTTATTTTAATGGACAACTTTATTTCATTAAAGGGAATTATTTATTTCAATTGTTGAGGTTCTGTACTAAATGTATTTTCTAGAACAAGGGGAAATCTGTTACAAGGCTATTATATTGCCTGAAAATATCCTTGCAAAACTTGCTGCCACCATTACTTTCCATCACCAATAACCTTGGTGCATTGCATCCTTCATCCCATTAAAAATTTGCAGTTTGGGATGGTGACAGCTTTTGCATAGGCAAGTCAAAGGTACACCAATGGGAGAAAATGGAGGTGAGTATCTTTCTTAATAAATTCCATTTTAACCGTTGATGGAATTCTGAAGAACAATGTGGAGTTAGTGAGAAGGTCAGCCAGCCATTTAAATTATATCAGCCTAATTCTACAATAAAGTGATATGTTCCACCATCTTAAAAAAAAACAGCCTCCAGTTTTTTTTTCGAGTACTGAGATATTAGTGGTGCTAGACATGCAAATTCAATCCAAAGTTTCAATTAAAATCCTCTTCCAGGCAGCTCAGAGGGTACAATTTCATACACAACATTTTCTATAATGGTTATTTCATTGAAACTGTCAAAAAAATCTTTCTTGTTGAAATCTAGTGGACAGGTATACACAATGTCTCAGTAAAATATTCACACAGCTGTCATCTGTCACAAAAATGGTGTCTTACAAATACCTGCATTTCATCGTTCAAGAGGTTAGAATTTGCATGAACCTAAAACTTTTAGTCAGTGAATATAAAGGAACAAAATTAACTCGAGAACTTTACTTAACCTAACCATGTGAACTTGGCCTTTTTTTATGAAGCGTTTATATAACAGTCCTGGATTACTGTCAGTCAACGTGGTGACATGATATTCTTTTAACTTTGTTTCTATTTACCTGCATTCAGCATTTTTCTCAGACTGGAGCCAAAAATTTACCAAACAAAATTGCCAAAAATATGCACTGAGAGTTTGCATTTTACAATTGTAGTTTTTGTACGTTTCCTGTTGCCTAAATTAAAATGACATCTAGAGACTACCTGAGAGCCAGAAGACTGAGATGTTGATGTCTTCTCATACATGACATAAGCCTCTTAGGATGTAGGTTGCCACTCACTCTCAGCCACTGAATCCTGAAATTAACCTAGAACAGGCTGAAATTTATTAGTTATTTATCCACAGTCTGATCCTGCTTCCACCTGTGTAATAATGTGGGTGTAATATGTAGAGATCTCAGACGTGCTGCTGTCTTGAGGAAAGCAGCCTCCTGAATATGATCTACATTCTCCCACCTGATCTGGACACAGGATATGAATGTTCAATAATGTGCAGGAAGCACTAATTTCTCTCAGTCCCTGAGACAAAATGTTTTGCATCACAGAAAGCGATCCTGAGGGGAAACAGTGCCGGAGAGCAACAGGTATAAGCAGTGATGGGGAGTCAGAGGAAGCATTATAAGAACAAATCAACAAAAAAAAATCAAGGAGTCACATCACGGGACAGCAGGAAGGTGAATGACTGTTCAGAGAACCCAGAGGTAAGAAGTGCTCCCTGAAGCAGTTTGGGGGCAGAGCAGCAGAGCGGATTGAATGCAAGCATCAGAGAGAAAGGTAAACTAAAGCTAAAAGTGACATCAATACAAGGGAGGATGTTGATGGCTGAGTAGCTGGTGAGCTTTTTTTAAATCTAAGTTTTTAAATAAATCTTTAGTTTATTTCTGTTTAGTTTAGCTGGTCTATTAAATAGAGGGATGGGAGGGCACATCAATGCTGTGGAGTTCACATTCTGTTCCATGTTGGAACTTGAGGATGCTTCTCATGTCCTGGACAATCACATGTGCAGGAAATGTTATCAGCTGGAGGAGCTTGAGCTTGGGGTTTCAAAGCTTGAGCAGCAGCTGGCGCCACTGTGGTGCATCTGTGAAGCTAAGAGCTACATGGATAGTACATTTCTGTATGTGGCTCCCTTTCAGCTTAAGGGTGTGCAGGCAAAGAGAGAGAATGGGTGACTGCTAGGTAGTCAAGGAGGAGGTGGTGCAGGAGTCCCCTGAGTGCATGTTGTTATCCAACCAATATTCAGTTCTGAATACTGGTGAGAGTGATGCTTCCTTTGATAAGTACAACCAGAGTTAAATCCACAGTACCATGAGTAGTTCAACTGTACAGGTGAGTAGGAGGAAGATAGAGAAAGCAATAGTTAAAGGGGATTCTATAGTTAAGGGTACAGGGACATGTTTCTGTAGCCACAGACATGAATCCAGAATGGTACATTGCCTCTCTGGCATGTTGGGGTCAAGTATGTTGCTGAGCAGCTGCAGAACACTCTGAGAGAGTAGGGTGAACAGCCGGAGGTCATCATTCATAATGGTACCAATGACATTGGTAGACAGAGGGGTGAGGTGCTGCAAGCTGATTTTAGAAGCCATGAAAGAGACTAACAAGCAGGACCTCAAAGATAGTAATCTCCGGATTACACCCAATGCCACGCACCACTGAGTATAGAAATAGGATGATAGAGCACTTGAATGCATGGCTTGAAAAATGGTGCAAGAGGGAAAGATTTAGATTCCATTAGATTTAGATTTAGAGGCACTGGGACTAGTCCTAGGAGAGTTGGGACCTATACAGGCTGGGCAGATTGCACCACAATAGCACCAGGCCCAATGGCCTTACGGGCCGATTTGTTAGGTCTGTTTGAGAGGGTTTAAACTAACCTTGTGGGAGAAGGGAACCAGGATGAAGTATTAAGAAGGATAAAGGAAGTGTATGAAGGATTGGGAGAAACAGATGGTGCTGGAGTAAGAAGTATCAAGGTATTAGATGGGGCCAGACTAAGAGATAATGCAAAATATCTAAATTAAGTTCACAATACATTTATGTAAATACACAAATCAAAGTAAAGAAGGTTGGTGAAGCACAGGTGCATTGAATATCATTGCATTAACGGAGACCTGGCTCAAAGAAAGGCAGGACTGGATACTAAATATTCCTACGCAGAATTTTTCGCTCATTGGGTGGGGGTGCACCCGACCCAAACGAGCGTAAAATGACATGTGATGACGTTAAACGAGCATTCTGACATCATTGCGCACTTGCGCAATATTTCAGTCAGCGGGCACAAGCAGGAGCCGGAGCCGCGCCAGCCTTTAATTAAGAGGCCAGTTAAGGCCCTTGACTACCCAACTGATGTCAATTTAATGTTCCCTGTGCGATTTTTCGCTCATCATATGGGGCAGTTGGGCAGCCCACAAATTGCAAAACCTCATCCATGGGCAGGATAAAAAGGGTTAGCAGCATTGTCATTGTGAGTAGTGAGGAATTTTGGAGATAGTTTGCTGTTAGTTGCTTATTGGTACTTGGCAGCTTAATCTCTGATCGGGGCTTCATTCTTAGAATTTCTATGCGTCAATGCAGGACTCATTGGTGTCTTCAAGGCCCCCTGAGGATTCGGACCAAGTGGACCCTTCCAGGTATAGACAGCCTTCTCTTACCCTGGTAATGGGAATTACAGTCTCCATTGGGGGCACTTCCTCTGAGGAGGAAGAGAGCGGCAGAAGGGAGAGGAGTCCAGGTGTCCCAATGCAGCTTCCAGGGGAGGGACCTGTGGGAGGAGAGGTGCAAGCACAAAGGGCACAGGGCCAGCAGGAAATCCAAGGCCGAAGGTGCCGCAGAAGATTCCACTATCCTACAGCCAAGGTTTACAGGCGGCGATGCAGCTACCTTGGTACACCCGACATGCAATGCCGTCTCTCGAGGGAGACCGTGACCTCCATTTGTCACATGATCAGGCCTGAGATCAGCTCTGACTGTGTGGGTGAACATCCCATGCCAGTGGTTCTGAAGGTCACAATGGCCCTCAACTTTTATGCCTCCAGTTCTTTCCAGGGGTCAGTAGGGGATCTGTGTGGAGTTTCCCAATCAGCTGTCCACAGTTATGTCAAGCTGGTGACAGAAGCTTTGTCCGGGGGGGTACTGACTCTCATTCATTTCTCTATGGATGAGGCCAGCCAGGCTGAGTGAGCCAGAGGCTGTGCAGTGATTGCTGGTTTCCCCCGCTTCCGGGGTGCCATTGACTGCACACATGTGGTCAACATGGCGCCAGCGAGTCAGACGAGTGCCTTCGTTAACAGGAAGGGATTCCACTCCATGAACGTACAGATAGTGTGTAACCACAGAATGCAGATTCTGCAAGTCTGTGGAAGGTACCCTGGCAGCTCCCATGACGCATACGTCCTGAGACACTCCCAGGTGCCAACTGGATGTATGGCTGCTGGGTGACAATGGTTATCTCTTGAAAAGGTGGCTCATGACGCCTCTCTGCCACCCAAGAACAGAGGCGGAGCAGCAGTATAACAGGAGCTATGCCTCCACAAGGCCGGTGGTAGAGAGAACCATAGGTCATCTGAAGATGTGCTTCCAATGCCTGGATCATTCAGGGGGTGCACTGTAATACTCCCCAAAGGGGGTGTCATTGATGTGGTTGCATGCTATGCTCTCCACAATCTGGCATGGAAAGGGGGACCCACTGGACGCAGCTGCACAAGCCATGGATGATGAGTCCAATAGCGAGTCAGAAGAGAAGCACAGTGAGGAGAATGCTCAGGGCGTGAAGCCAGACCTCGGTAACCTCCAGGAAGACAGGGGCACCATAATCCAATGCTCCTTCAGCTAGGCTGCCAAATAAGAGCTACCACCTCACACCAGAGCTGCTGCCACCATCCTGGATCGCAGAAATGATCCTTTACTTTGCTCCCAAGATACACTCAGTGCCTGTGCTATAAGGTTTCAAACCACTCACATACAACATTACATACTGGCCTACCCTGCGCCTACAAAACAAATGAAGCATACTCAGGACAATGACATAAAAGCAAATGTATTTTAATGCTGGAATACATATTATTGAACATAACAATATCCGGATTTGTTTGTCATACCATTAAAAAAAGTAAGAAAATGGGGGAACAAAAGATCACCCATGAACAATCCCTCTTGTGTTTAAGGTGCTTTCAACTTATGTTTACGGCTGCTAAGTATAGGTGCTCCCCCCTCGCTGGCACTGGCATTGAGGACAGCCTGCTGACTCTGCTGTCTTGTTGGCATTGATGACCTTGGCAGTCGTCCTCTGGCCAGCGGAGCCTGTGCTGGCCCCATCTGGGAGGGAGCAGCCAGAGCCATGGCTGACATCTCCCCAGTCGCCACAGCCTTATTAGATGCCACGTTCACTGGCAGAGGGGTGGAGGAACTGCTGCTGTCATCCAGAGTGCCATGAGAGGAGCCCACTGAGACGACAAGCAGCTCGTGCCCCAACATGAGGTCGCTGTGGACCTCCCTGCTCGCCATTGATGGATATACACCTAGCTGGGATACTGGGTGCCCCATCCATCTCGCACACAAGCACTGAGGTCATTCCCCGTGACAGGGCTTGCAGGTCTGAACGCAACCCCAAGAACCCCTGAATCTATTCCTGGAGCAGCCTGTCTATGAGAGTCTCCACTCTCTCCATGGAGGAGGCATTGCGCTCAGCCATGAGGGTCAATGCACTGTTCATGCTCTGAAGGGACTCCTCCACAACGGAGACCATGGCACACATACCCTATTGGATCTCTGCCAGATCCTCCCAAACATCCAGCATCTGCTGCCTAATGGATGACTCCAGAGGCCCATAATCAGCCTTCGACTGAGCATTGTCCTGGGCCCCAGCAGTCCTCCAATTGCCAGAGCCCTGGGCACTCTCTGCTTCTGCCTGCACCTCAAGCAAGTGTGAAGTGCCCTCATCAATGTGCACCAAGATACTAGCCACCAAACTAATGCCCATCAAGGTACTGTTATCTGCCCTGGTGCCTGTTTCAGAGAGTGGGTGTAACGCAAGCACTTGGAGAGCATGGTGGTCCTCTGGTGTCAGGGGTAGCTCCTGGAGGTCCTGCGCTTGGCTGCTTGGTGACAGATCTAAGGGAGTTTAAGTCATGCCACTGTCACTGTGCATGCCAGGCACCCTGATGAGACAATGGAGATCTGCATCATGGTGCCATCATCTTTCAAAGATCAATGAGGAATCCAATCTGGAGGCTCCCATCAATGATAAGACTGCACAAGATTGTTTGCAGCATCCGAAAATCTCACCTCAGTGCACTGCACTCTTACCTTTATCTGACACCCCAGCCTCACCATGACCAGTTGATTGAGGTGCATGGCGCTTCTCAAGCTCCAAGGCCTCCTGCTCATACCGGGATAAGATGAGGAAGTGTGGAGGTCCTCCAACCGTCTGTGACCTCTCAATACTGTTATGGCATGTCTTCTCCTGAAAGGACAGAGGAGCATTGATTAGTCCACTCTCTACCTGCCACGTTATTGCAACTTGGCCACCCTCACCCCAGCTGAGGAGCACCTTGCAGGGCAGATCCGAGTCGTGGCCCTTGAGGAGCATGGCACTCAGTCAAAGCACCCAGGGCTGACCCTTGGCCAGCTCTGGCGTGATTGACAGTTGGCACTCAGACTCTAACACCCCTGAGCTCCACAGAGGGATGGCTCGCCCAAATCAATTCAACATACTAACCCATGTCAACACGGCACTCACCCTTCCTGAGCGCAGTAGGTCATCGAAGCGCTTCCGGCACTGATGGAATGGACCGACATGTGAAATTTAGTGCAGCGAAGTGTGAAATACATTTTAGTAGGAAGAGAAAGAAGAGGTGATATAAAATAAAGAACAAAATTCTAAAGGGTGCAGAAACAGAGAGACCAGAGTTTATATGTGGACAGATCATTGAAGGTGCAAAGGCAGGTTGACAGACTAGTTAAAAAGGCATATGGGATTAAATATATGGTCAAAAATGCATTTTATAAATGGTGGTAATGAATACAAAAGCAAGGAAGTTAGGATCAAGTTTTATAAAACTCTGATTTGGTCTCAACTAGATTATTGTGTCCAATTCTGGGCATCAGAACTTAGGAAAGATGTGAAGGCTTTATAGAGGATGCAGAAAAAATTTACAAGAATAGTTCAAGGGAAGAAAGATTTCAGTTATGTGGAAAGACTGGAGAAGCTGGATGGTTCTCTTTAGAGAAGATTAAGAGCAGATTTGATAGAAGTATTCAAAATCATGAGCAGTCCAGACAGAGATGGGAGATGGTGGCGTAATGGTATTGCCACTGGAAGAAACCTAGGGTAATGCTCTGGGGACCTGGGTTCGAATCCTATCGCAGGTGCAATGGTGTAACTTAAATTTGATTAAAAACCTGAGAACCATGAAATGATTGCCTTTAAAAACCCATCTTGTTCACTAACGGAAGGAATCTGCCATCCTACATGTGATTCCAGATCTGCAATAATATGGTCAACTCTGATATGCTCCAGCAAGCCATTCAGTTATATCAAACCACTAAAAAGGAATGAATCCTGACAGACTGGATTCTCAATCTAGGCACCAGAAATGGCAACAGCAATCTCAGCCCTGTTGACCCTGCAAAGTCCTCCTTACTAACATCTGGGGGCTTCTGCCAAAATTGGGAGAGCTGAGTCATAGTTATACTCATGGAATGGGGTCTCATGGCATCAAGGAAACCTCCTGCCAATTGCCACGTACCCCTACCCCCAACCTCAGCTGATGAATCTGAGTTGTTGAACATCACTTGGAGGAAGCACTGAGGGTGGCAAGGGTGCAGAATTTACTCTGAGTGGGGCACTTCAATGTGCATCACCAAGAGTGGTTTAGGAGCACCACCACTCACTGAGTTGGCTGAGTCCTAAAGCACTGTGGCAGGTGATGAGGGAAAAACATGCTTGACCTCATCCTCACCAACCTGCCTGCCACTGATGCATCTGTCCATGACAGTATTGGTAGAAGTGACCACCTTGTGCAAACCATGTCCCATCTTCACCTTCATCGTGTTGTGTGTCACTACCACTATGCTAAATAGGATAGATTTCGAACAGAACTAGCTACCCAAGATTGGGCATCCATGAGGTGCTGTGGGCCATCAGCAGCAGCAAAATTGTATTTAACCACAATCTGTAACCTGATGGCCCAGCATATACCCCATTCTACCATCAACACCAAACCAGGGGATCAATGAAGAGTGCAGGAAGGCATGCCAGAAGCAGTACCAAGCATACCTAAAAATGAGCTGCCAACCTGGTGAAGCTACAACACAGGACTACTTGTGTGCCAAACAGCATAAGCAGCAAGTGATAGACAGAGCTAAGTGATTCCACAACCAACAGATCAGATCTAAGCTCTACAGTCCTCCCACATCCAGTCGTGAATGGTGGTGGACAATTAAACAACTCAATGAAGGAGGAAGCTCCACAAATATCCCCATCCTCACTGAAGGAGGAGCCCAGCACAATAGTACAAAAGATGAGGCTGAAGCTTTGCTACAATCTTTAGCCAGAAGTGCCAAGTGGATGAGACATCTCGGCCTCCTCCACAGGTCCCCAGCATCACAAATGCCAGTCTTCAGCCAAGTCACTTCATGTGATACCAAGAAGCGGCTGGAGGGACTGGATACTGTAAAGGCTATGGGCCCTGACAATATTCCAGCAATAGTACTAAAGGATTGTGCCCCAGAACATGCTGCACCCCTAAGTAAACTGTTCCAGTACAGCTGCAGTACTGGCATTTACCTGGCAATGTGGAAAATTGCCCATGTGTATTGTGTGCACAAAAAGCAGGACAAACTCAACATAGCTAATTACCGATGCATAAGTCTACTCTTGATCATCAGTAAAGAGATGGAAGGGGTCATCAACACTGCTATCAAGCAGCACTTGCTTAGCTAATAACCTGCTTATTGATGCTCAGTATGGGTTCTGCAAGGGTCACTCAGCATCTGACCTCACGGGCTCAAAACGTTAACTGTGTTCCTCTCCGCAGATTCTGCCAGACCTGCTGAGTTTTTCCAGGTATTTTTGTTTTTGTTTTGGATTTCCAGAATCCGCAGTTTTTTGCTTTTATCTTCATGCTCTGACCTCATTACAGACTTGGTTCAAACATGGACAAAAGAGCTGAACTCCAAAGGTGAAGTGAAAGTGACTGCCCTTGACATCAAAACAGCATTTGTTGAGTGTGGCATCAAGGAGCCCCAGCATTCCCATTGACTCAAGTCAATGGGAATCAGGGGGAAATCTCTCCACTGGTTGGAGTCATACTTAGCACAAAGGAAGATGGTTGTGGTTGTTGGAGGGTCAATCATCTCAGTTCCAGGACATCACTGCAGTGGTTCCTCAGGGTAGTTTCTTAGGCCCAACCATCTTCACCTGCTTTATCATTTTAATTCCTTCCATCATAAGGTCGGAAGTGGGGATGTTTGCTGATGATTGCACAGTGCTCAGGACCATTCGTGACTCCTCAGATATTGAAGCACTCCATGTCCAAATGCAGCAAGATCTGGACAATATCCAGGCTCAGGCTGACAAGTGGCAAGTAACATTCATGCCACACAAGTGCCAGGCAAAGACCATCTCCAACAAGAGAGAATCTAACCATCACTCTGTAACATTCAATGGCCCACCATCGCTGAATCCCAAAGTATCAACATCCTGGGGGGTTACCATTAACCAGAAACTGAACTAGACTAGTCATATAAATGCTGTGGCTACAAGAGCAGGTTAGAGACTAGGAATCCTTCAGCGAGTAACTCACCTCCTGACAGTCTTGTTTTTTGTTTCAGTGATGCACACAGGCCATCAACATTGTTGCAAAGCTAACTTTATTGATAATGCATTGTCCTAACCTAAACATATATCTGTAGTAACTGAATTCTATCTAGGCAGGCTCCAAAATGTGCTATCTGACCTTCAATCCCCACATCAGGTGACCCCATTCCTATTACAGAGTACCATATAATATCTCACACTGGAGTCCACTACCACAATTAAATATTATCGTGACACTGACTCCCCAAAATCAGTCCACCATCTACAAGGCACAAAGTCAGGAGTGTGATGGAATACTCTCCACTTGCTTGGATGAGTGCAGCTCCAAGAATACTCAAGAAGCTTGACACCATCCAGGACAAAGCGGTCTGCTTGATTGGCTTTCCTTCCACAAGCCTTCACTTCCTCCACCACCAATGAACAGTGGCAGCAGTGTATACCATCTACAAGATGCACTGCAGAAACTCACCAAAGCTCTTTAGGCAGCACCTTCCAAACCCACAACCACTACCATCTAGAAGGATAAGGGCAGAATAGATGCCACCACCTGGAAGTTCCCCTCCAAGCCACACACCATCTTGACTTGGAAATGTATCGCCGTTCCTTCAATGTCGCTGGGTAAAAATCCTGGAACTCCCTCCTTTACAGCACTGTGGGTGTACCTACACCAGGTGGACAGCAGCACTTAATGGTGGCAGCTCATAAACACCTTCTCAAGTGCAATTAGGGATGGGCAATAAATGCTGGCCTTGCCAGCGACACCCAAATCCTGTAAATGAATAAAGAAACTATAGAGGATATACAGCACAAACAGGCTATTTGGCCCAACCAGTCCACACCTGTTTTTGTGCTCCACTTGAGCTTCTCCCATCTTTTATCATCTAAATCAACCATTATAACCATCTCCCTTATATGCTTGCCTTGTTTCCCCTTAAATGCATCTAGAATACTCGCTTCAACCACTCCCTGTATAAGTGAGTTCCACATTCTTAAAGCTCTTTGGATGAACAACATTCTTCTGAATTCCCTATTGGATTTTTTGGTTATTATCTTATATTGATGGTGTCGAATTATGCTCTTCCCCACGAGAGGAAACAATCTTTCTGTATCCACTTGAATAAACCTTTCATAATTTTAAGGATCTCTAATAGTTCACTCCTCAGCCCCCCTTTTTCAAGAGACCCAGCCTCTCAATCTTTCTCTAATATATATACCCATGCATTTCTGGTATCATCCTTGTAAATCTTCTCTATACCCTCTCCAGTGCCTCTATATCCTTTTTATAATGCAGCACTCTTTGTGTGGTCTAACCAATGTTCAATATTGATTTAGCATAACTTCACTATTTTACAATTTTATCCTTCTAGCAATAAAGCCAATTGATTGCTTTTTTTTATGGCCTTGCTAGCCTGTGGCACAACTTTTGGTGACTGATGTGTTTGTACTCCGAGGTACATTTGTTCCTTCCAAAGTCAAACTCATCAATGTAAATTCTGAATAGCATTAGTCCCATCACACATCCTTATTGAAAACCACTTCCCACATTCTGCCACTCTGAATATCTACCCTTTATTCCCAATCTTTGTTTTCTGTCTTGAAGCCAGCTAGCAACCCAGTCTGCTACATTTCCCCTGACTCCACATGTTCTGACCTTATTCATTAGTCTATTATGATGCACCTTATTGAAGGCTGTTTGAAAATCCTGATAAATCACATCTACTGCATCACCATTGTCTACTCTCTCTGTTATCTCCCCAAAAAATTTAATAAGGTTGATCAAGCAGGATTTTCCCTTTGGAAATCCATGCTGACTATTCATTATATTTCTCATTTTTCATCCATTCTCTCCTTTAGTAAGGATTTCATTATTTTTCGTACCACAGATGTTAAGCTGACTGGTCTATAATTCCATGGACATTTTCTGTCCTTCCTCTTAAATCTAGGAAATCCATTATCTATCCACCAGTCCTCTGGCACTACACTTATTTTTAAACAATTATTAAATACGAGAACAAAAACAAAAATACCTGGAAAAACTCAGCAGGTCTGACAGCATCTGCGGAGAGGGATACAGTTGACGTTTCGAGTCCGTATGACCCTTCATCAGAACTAAGACATATAGAAATGAGATGAAATATATGCTGGTAGAAGGGGGCGGGACAGGAGAGCTCGAAAGAGGGCCAGTGATAGGTGGAGGCCAAGAAGAGATTGCCAAAGATGTCATAGACAAAAGGACAAAGGGGTGTTGACGACGGTGATTTTATCCACAAGATGTGCTAGTGGGGACATTAAGGGAAGCAAGCAAGTGGCAGATGGCCCTAGTGCAAGTGGGGGGGGGGGAAGGGATCTAAATGGGCTAAAAGGTGGAGATGAAACAATAGATCGAAATAAATTTAAAAATGGGAGGAGGGCAAAAATAGTGCAATAAAAATTAAAAATTATTGGAAAAAGGGGGATTGGAAAGGGGGTGGGGATGGAGGAGCCAGTTCATGATCTGAAATTGTTGAACTCAATATTAGGTCCGGAAGGCTGCAAAGTGCCTAGTTGGAAGATGAGGTGCTGTTCGTCCAGTTTGCGTTGAGCTTCACTGGAACATTGCAGCAGGCCAAAGACAGACATGTAGGTATGAGAGCAGGGTGCTGTGTTGAAATGACAAGCGACAGGGAGGTCTGGGTCATACTTGCGGACAGACTAAAAGTGTTCCGCAAAGTGGTCACCCAGTCTGCTTTTGGTCTCTTCAGTATAGAGGAGACACATTGCGAGCAGCTAATGCAGTAGACTAAATTGAGGGAAATACAAGTGAAATGCTGCTTCACTTGAAAGGCGTGTTGGGCCCTTGGACGGTGAGGAGGGGGAAAGTAAAGGGGCAGGTGTTGCACCTTCTGTGGTTGCATGGGAAGGTGCAGTGGAAGGGAGTTGAGGTATAGGGGGTGATGGAGGAGTGGACCAGGGTGTCCCGGAGGGAACGATCCCTGCGGAAAGCCACTGGGGGGGTGAAGGGAAGATGTGTTTGGTGGTAGCATCATGCTGGTGTTGGCAGAAATGGCGGAGGATGATCCTTTGAATGTGGAGGCTGGTGGGGTGATAAGTGAGGACAAGGGGGACCCGATCATGGTTCTGGGAGAGAGAGGAAGATGTGATGGCAGATGCGCGGGAGATGAGCCGGACACAGTTGAGGGCCCTGTCAACCACCGTGGGTGGAAAATCTCGGTTAAGGAAGAAGGAAGACATGTTGGAGGAACTGTTTTGGCAAGTGGCATCATCAGAACAGATGCGACGGAGGCGAAGGAACTTAGAGAATGGGATGGAGTCCTTACAGGAAGCAGGGTGTGAGGAGTTGTAGTCAAGGTAGCTTTGGGAGTCGGTAGACTTGTAATGAATATTGGTGGACAGTCTATCACCAGAAATTGAGACTGAGAGGTCAAGGAAGGGAAGGGAAGTGTCAGTGATGGACCACATGAAAATGATGGAAGGGTGGAAATTGGAAGCAAAATTAATAAACTTTTCCAGATCCAGACAAGAGGATGAAGCGGCACCGAAGCAGAGATCGATGTACCGGAGAAAGAGGTGTGGGACTGGAATAAGGAATGTTCCACATACCCCATAAAGAGACAGGAATAACTGGGGCCCATGTGGGTACCAATAGCCACACTTTTATTTGGAGGAAGTGAGAGGAGTTTAAGGAGAAATTGTTCAGTGAGAGAACAAGTTCAGCCAGACCGAGGAGAATAGTGGTGGATGGGGATTTTTCGGGTCTCTGTTCGAGGAAGAAGCGGCAAGCCCTCAGACCATCCTGGTGAGGTATGGAGGTGTAGAGAGATTGGACATCCATGGTGAAGAGGATGCAGTTGAGGCCAGGGAACTGGAAATTGTTGATATGATGTAGGGCGTGAGAGGAATCATGGATGTAGGTGGGGAAAGACTGGACAAGGGGAGAGAGAATGGAGTCAAGATAGCAAGAAATGAGTTCCATGGGGCAGGAACAGGCTGACACGATCGGCCTGTCAGGACAGTCCTGTATGTGGATTTTGGATAGGAGGTAGAAGCGGGCCGTCCTAGTTTGGGAGACTATGAGGTTGGAAGCTGTGGACGGAAGAACTCCAGAGGAGATGAGGTCAGTGAAGGTCCTGGAAACAATGGCTTGATGTTCAGTGGTGGGGTCATGGTCCATGGGGAAGGTAGGAAGAAGTACCTGAGAGTTGACGCTCAGCCTCTGCGAGGTAGAGGTCAGTGCGCCAGACAACAACAGCACCACCCTTGTCAGCGGGTTTGATGACAAAATCAGGGTTGGACTTGAGAGAATGGAGTGCGGCAAGTTCAGAAAGACACAGGTTAGAGTGGGCGAGAGGAGCAGAGAAATTGAGACAACTGATGCCATGCCGACAGTTCTCAATGAAAAGATCAAGAGCAGGTAAAAATCCAAGAGGGATGGGTCCAGGTGGAGGGAGAATATTGTAGGTTGGTAAAGGGATCTGTTGAACGGGGAGAGGACTCCTGCCCAAAGAAGTGAGCCCGGAGACGAAGGCGGTGGAAGAAGAGTTCAGCATCGTGCCGAGCCCGAAATTCATTGAGGTGAGGGCGTGAGGGTATGAAACTGAGTCCTTTGCTGAGCACTGAACATTCAGCATCAGAGAGGTGAAGTTCAGAGGTTATGGTGAATACACGGCCTGGGCTGGGATTGGAAGACGAGATGGGGACAGAGAGACGGGCAGGTGTGGAGGATCCAAGATGGGTGTTGGTGTTGATGAGTTGTTGGAGCTTGCGTTCCTTTGCATCTGAAAGAAAGAGATAAAGATTCTTGTTGAGGCGTCGGATGAGACGAAGAATAAAATTAAACTGGGGGAAAGGACAGCTTAGAAGTCGGGAGCATTGGTGCTACTGGAGGGAGAGGACGAGTGTGTTCATATGGCGGCGCATGGCACTGAGTGTGGATCTCAGGATGCGACGAGAACAGCAGTCCGAGGAGCATTGTATGTCCCGGAGATACCTGTAATCCTAGGTGGGTTTGAAACATGAGGGGTGGAACTTCAGTTGGAATCGACATGGGGTAAGTCGGAGACAGAGACAGTAACTGAGGAATTAAATATGGCTATGAAAGCGAGTTTTAGTAAACACATTGTCAAATGCTAAGAGAGAAATGGAAAGCAATGAAGGTGAACAGGGCAAAAGAGAAGAGCAATACTTCTTCAGGGTAGACATTCCTTGAAGAGAGGTGGCAGTCAAATAAAACACTACAATAAAAGCAAAATACTGCAGTTGCCGGAAATCTAGAATAAAAACAAAAATACCTGGAAAAACTCAGCAGGTCTGACAGCATCTGCAGAGAGGGATACAGTTGATGTTTTGAGTCCATATGACCCTTCATCAGAACTAAGACATACAGAAATGAGATGAAATATATGCTGGTAGAAGGGGGTGGGACAGGAGAGCTCAATAGAGGGCCAGTGATAGGTGGAGTCCAAGAAGAGACTGCCAAAGATGTCATTGACTAAAAGACAAAGGGGTGTTGATGGTGGTGATACTATCTAAACGATGTGCTAATGGGGACATTAAGGGAAGCAAGCTAGTGGCAGATGGCCCTAGTGCGGGTGGGGTGGGGGGAAGGGATCTAAATGGGCTAAAAGGTGGAGATGAAACAATAGATCGAAATAAATTTAAAAATGGGAGGGAAAAGAAAAAAAATATAGTGTAGCAAAAATTAAAAATTATAAATTATTGGAAAAAGGGGAATCAGAAAGGGGATGGGGATGAAGGAGAGAGTTCATGATCTGAAATTGTTGAACTCAATATTAAGTCCGGAAGGCTGCAAAGTGCCTAGTCGGAAGATGAGATGCTGTTCCTCCAGTTTGCTTTGAGCTTCACTGGAACCTTGCAGCAGGCCAAGGACAGACATGAAGTAATGCCTCTGCTATCCTTAGATTCTTTTAAAATACATGGATGCAATCCATCCGGATCAGGATCTTAATCTTCCTTGAGTTTGTTTAGTTTATTCAATATATCCCCTTTTTAATTTTAAATGCACTTATCTCATTTCTTATCTCATCATTCAATGTAATGGCTACCTGTTACTTCTCCCTGGTAAATACCAAAGCAAAATAATTATTTAATATTCCTGTCATCTCCCTATCATTACCTGTAGTAATGTCCTGTGCTATTCCCATCACAGCCTTCCTTTTTTTATTAATGTGCCTGCAAAATATTTTACTATTTTGTTTTATGTTCCTTGACAACTTAAGTTCATAGTTCCTCTTTGCCTTTTTATTTCTTTTTAACTTTTCTCCTAATCTCTTCATATTCTCTCTTATCCTGCACTCCTCTTCTGTTTATGTACATAATGTATACCTTAATGTCTTTATTCATCTATGGAGTCCCACTAGTGTTTAGTTGGTTCTTTCCTTCTAGCGGAATATATATATTGTGCACTCTGTTGAACATTGTTTTAAATGTTTCCCATCTACAATATTGTTGTTTGCCAATATGATTGCCCATTTCATTTTTTCATGTTCTATTCTCAGCCCCTCAAAATCAACTGTTCTATATCAACTTTGTTTTTGTCATACTTACATTCTTCTCCATTATCCTCTTATAGCATATTACATAATGATCACTATTGCCTAGATGTATTGCTAACTTTTACTTCTCTTATCTGTACCCAATAGTGAATCTTCCTTTGGGCTTTTTACATGTTGGGCAGGATTTTGCCCTTGGCGGGGGTGCTTGGCGGGGGTGGTTGGGCAGCCAACCACCACCCGTGATCAGTTCCACACCGCAATTTCATGCGGGCAGGCCAATTAAGGCCTGCCTTGCGTGGATCACAAGCGGCAGCACTGTGCGGGCGGGGGGAGGAGGGAGAGCCGGATCTAGCATGCAGTTTGTGCATGCACGCGAAACAGCTGTCACATGAAATGGGACATATTTTTAATTCAAAAATAAAGTTTTTATTTAATGTTTATTTGCTTTAGGAAACCTCATCCTGCTCATGGATGAGGTTTCCTAAAAAATGTAAAGGCTGCTTGGCCTTTTTGCCTGCCCACCAATAGTAAGGCTGGATGGGCAGCTTAAATTTGAATTTAATTAGCTTGTTAATGGTCTTAATTGGCCTTCTAATTATCGATGGCCGCGCGCCAGAGTCAGCTGAGTGTGTGAGTGCGCGATGACATCGGGACACACGCACGACGTCATCGCATGTCATTTTACGCTCGGGCGTGTCAGGCGCATGCCTGCACGTCGAGCGTAAAATTCTGCTCATTGGGTTAGAAACAAGTCCTGTACACAATGCTGGAACTCCATTCCCTTAAACTTTTTACTTATCCTTTCTGCAGAATTAATATTAGGGTAGTTGAAATCCCCCATGATCATTGATTTATGTTTTTGCTCTTGCAAAAAGCCAGCACGAACACAGTGGGTCAAATGGCTTCCTTCTCTGCTGAAACCATTCCATGGTTCTAAGATTATCCTCAAAGACCTCCAGGGTCCTGCTCTGGACTATATTGAGACCTGTAGTTATTAATCCCTGCATATCATCTCCAAAAATCTGAAGGCCAGTAGTTAATGTTTCCACCTGTGATATATTGACTGACTTCAAGTCCTCATTCTTAAGGGGCATGCACAGAAATATTCTTGGAAATGCCATTCTTTCCAACAAATACCTCAGAAAAGAAAATCCTTCCTACATTCTGTGATTGACTATACAACCATGACACTCATCTGCTTCTCACCTTCTGAGAGGCTATGCAAAGCCTAAATATACGAATGATAATATAGGAATCATTAGATACTTGCCTGCTTGCTACCAAGGAATTTCTGAGACTTCTGCTCAGAACCTTCATGCTCCACCTCCAAACATTGATCCATTGACTTACCTGTTGTCAATGTCAGTTCCTCATTTGTACTATCTTGGGTGGACGGGTTTTTGCAACTAGTATCAAATGTTAACGCACTAGTAATTCATCTTCAGCTGTTTCTTGTGTCTATCCTGGTTCTAAGGTTATAAAACACCCAATGATTAACACATCTTTACTGTCATTAAATGACTTTGGCCAGGATTTTCTGGTCATGGTAGGACCCCTGTGACAGATTTGGCCACCCAGCCAAAAGTCCTTGACTTTCGGTGGGAATGGACGATTGCAGAGGCAGGCCAAGCCGGAAAATCCCACCCTTTGTCACCTTGCTGTTCAGGCGAAATATTTGGTCATGATCTGGTCAATTTCCATTGTTGTGGTTGTTTATAACACAAGACCTCTAACATCTCCATCTGTCAAAGCTTTGAAAGAGCAACTCCCCTGGAGTTCCAAGGCCTTCTTCTTCTGCTGGATTAAATGCTGGCTGTCAGGAATTCCTCCATTGATAATCTTCTAGTCTTAAACATTGTGTGTTAATTTCTGCTGAAAGAAGAACGTATACATTTTACATGACAATATCCTTCTCATCATTTCATCTCAAGTGAGTTCTAGCTTTCAAATGGAGGAATGAAATAATGCGGTCTGTATTGAAATTTGGCTGTGGGTGGTGAGCTTTAAAGGGTAACATGCATGACAGGATGTAAGGGTGGTAAAGTGGAGGGATTCACTTGAGAGATATATAGTGCATGTAGCTAAATTTCTAGACCATAGAGTGAAAATGTGTAAGATACACACAGAGTTAGAGATGATGAAAGAAAGAGACACAGGGGTCTAAATGCAATAGCCGTTGATAACTGATGCAGGGAATAGGATGTGGGGTTAACCCATGTCCATTGGTTCTGATTCAACTTCATGCTGCCTACTAATTTACATGACTGCAGTGTACAGCCACTACTAACCATGCTTAGGGCTTAGAATCATGGGAAGCTATCATCAGTTAAAACTAGCCTACAGTCGTAAATACAGACAGGACCTTTTAAAGCTGAGGTGCATTATGGCTAGAGCTAGTACTGTGAGTCATTGTAAAACTGATTCTGACTTGGGAAAAATACAAGAATGGCAAAGCATGGAAGACAGGTCCAAGATTTTCTGATACTGCGCTAGAGGCCAGGATTGAGGAGATCCAGAGCAGGAGAGATATGCACAATTCATAGGGCAAGGAGACCCTCAGGGCTTGATTCCTGGTATTAACTGCTATCTGATCTCACTGCTTTTGGAGAGTGTATGGATTCAACCATGAGAGCCACAATACCCAAACGGATTGTACTGACACACTTTGCTTTCTCTTGCAGAACAAGGTGGTGCATAGCCGAAGGCAACAGCATCTAAGGAGGGATGGACCCAGCTGCATTTCCCTACCCAATGGAGGGAACGGTTCTTGAGTGTCCATTTCTGAGGCCATAGTTAGTGGCAGGACAGAAATGATAGAACATGATGGCATCCTCATATCCAATCTTCCTTCTCATATCCCACTTCTTCCTCATGCACAAATCTTTGATTTAGAAGTTGCTGATGATGTAAGCATGCACCTCTTACTTTCTCCACATGCCCCTCCCTTCAAAACCCTTCCCTATGCCTTTCTCCTTTCTAATACCAAAAACTGTCACTAGTCAGGCAGTGGCAAAGGAACATGAAGTTAAAGAAGATAGTGATGATGAAGAAACACAGTCATTGAATCTCACACTTGCAGCTACCAGCTCAAATAATGACACTGCATAAACCTTAGAGGATAGCTGAAAGGCAGGATATACACATGATGAGACACCTGCAGCCAGGGGAGAGGCTGAGGATAGCACTGACACCAGCTCCTCAGAGGGCGAAGTTGTATATCAGGGGGAAAACTCTCTGCTGGTCGGAGTCATACCGAGCACAAAGGAAGGTGGATGTGGTTGTTGGAGGCCAGTCATCTCGGCTCCAGGACACCACTGCAGGAGTTCTTCAGGGTAGTGTCTTCGGCCCAACCATCATCAGCTGCTTCATCAATGACTTTCCTTCCATCATAAAGTCAGAAGTGGGGATGTTCACTGATGATTGCACAATGTTCAGCATCATTCGCGATTTCTCAGATACTAAAGCTGTCCATGCCCAAATGCAGCAAGACCTGGACAATATCCAGACTTAGGCTGACAAGTGGCAAGTAACATTTGTGCCACCTAAGTGTCAGGCGATAACCATCTTCAGCAAGAGACAATCTAACCATCTCCCTTAACATTCAATGTGTTACCATCACTGAATCCCCCACTTTCAACATCCTGAGAGAGACTGAACTGGACTAGCCATATAAATACTGTGGCTACAAGAACTGGTCAGAGGCTAGGAATCGTGCAATGTGTAACTCACTTCCTGACTCCCCAAAGCTGTCCACCATCTACAAGGCATAGTCAGGAGTGTGGTGGAATACTTCCCACCAGCCTGGATGAGTGCAGCTCCCACAGCACTCAAGAAGCTTGATTAACACCACATTCACAAACATTCACTCCCTCCAACACCGTCGCACAGTGGCTGCAGTGTGTACCATCTGCAAGATGCACTGCAGGAATTCACCAAGGCTCCTTACACAGCACAGTCCAAGCCCACGACCACTACTATCTAAAAGGACAAGGGCAGCAGATAGATGGGAACACCACCACCTGGAAGTTCCTCTCCAAGTCACTCAACATCCTGACTTGAAAATATATCACCATTCCTTCGCTGTCACTGGGTCAAAATCCTGGAACCCCCTTCTTAACAGCACTGTTGGTGTTCCTACACCACATGGACTGCAGCAGTTCAAGAGGGCAACTCACCACCTCCTTCTCAAGGGCAACTAGGGATGGGCAATAAATGCTGGCCCAGTCGGCGAAGCCCACATCCCTTGAATGAATAAAATAAATATATGATTTCCACTGCAGATGACTCAGATGAGCACTTTGATGAGGCAGGCTATAGCAGAAGGTGGATGGACATGCACAATGAAATGCCTGATACATTGGCAGACCTGCCACAAACTTGCACAATTTCAAGAAGCATGGAAGAATCTAGCACTACCTTTACACAGGGTATTCCACAGGGTTTGGAACTTATCCTTTCCAACACAGAAGTAGTGACCAGTAATGTCTCAGCTTTTACTGCAACAACACAAGCAGATGCCAACCAATGTCTGCATGTTACAATGGAAGCTTAGATTTTTATCATTCAAGGTCAGCTTGGTGACACACAACTGCTGAATTATGTCATGCAAGCTCAGACTGTTGCCATCATAGCTGCTAATACCAGTGTTCAAAGAGGCTTGCAAGTGGTTCAGGACTGCAACAGATTATTGGAGTTACTGAGGCAAAGCCCCAAGGAAGTGGAAGCTGTCCCATTTCAGGATGACAACACTTGTCCTTTCATTACTGCAACTGCACCCATGCCTGTTGTTCCCTGTCAGCCAGCTAGCCTGATGCTGCAGTGCTAAGGTGTGCCTTCTACACCCAGAACTGCTCAAGGTCATTTTCCGAGGCCACCTACTGTCTCTTCCACTGAAAGTCAGCAGCTTTCTAACAGCCATGCTGCAAGCGCTGGAGGAATACTACACATTAGGCCAGGCAAATCACATGGAAAACAAGCACAAACGGAGTGCATGTGAGTGATGAGTTGACGTTTGTATGGAATGTGGCATGCTTTTGATTTATAAATTTGCTTCAGAATGTTTATTTTTGGTTCATGACCAAGTAGACTCTGTGCTGGTCAGCAACAAAGGGAGGGTAAAGTGTGGAAATGTTGGTGAATAGGGAACTGAGTTGAGTTTAAGATATCCCATGTAGGGATTTGGACTCTGAACTAAACCCCAGAATAAGAAAATTCTTGTTGAGAAAGGAGACTATTACTAATTTAGAATGCAAACTAACAAGGTTTGGTGGACAATTAAGATTGATACTTAACACTTCAGTAGTAGACACATGGCATGATACGTAAGTTCAGCACATGTTGGTCTGTCTTTCTCATGGATTTCAGGGTTTCTGGGTCTTCTTTTCTAGGTTCCTTTAACCTAGTCTCTTGACTGACACTATCCTTCAAGATTTTGGCTTAGCCAACTTAACTCTAACATATGTACAAACCCCTTTGTAGTTTTAAGACTTCCAGCTCTAGTGGATCCATTTGCAACCCACAACTTTCCAGTCCACCTTAACTGCTAAAGCTTCCAATCCACCTTAACTGCTGAAGCTGCACAGCACTTCACAGCTGCCTTCCGAATGTATCTCTCTCTCTCTCTCTCTCTCTCTCTCATGACAAAGGCTATTTATTCTCTCGTAAAACAGTCACTTTAGTTCTAATACTGGATCCAAATACTGATCTCTATACTGGATTCTTATGGCAATCCTCAACCTATAGTCAATTCTGGGTCCTTAAGGCAACCCCTCAGAGACTACCCAGTGACTGGCAATGTCCTTCACAGTTCCTAACTTCTTAACAAGTGCCCACTCCTCACTCTCCTCTTGATAAATGCCCCTCAGCAAATGTGCTGTGAGAAATGCTATCTCTTGGCAAATGCAAAGATCTTAGTAATGCATCCTTATTTTTATACTCTTTTTACTGATAGATTTGCAACTTTTAGCCCAAGTGTCAGCACAACTAACAACTTCTAACCAAATATTTGCAACTCTTCATCAATGCAAGAGCACTCCTAGCTTCCCCAAAATATCCCAGCCAATCAGCTCTGCAGCCTTGGCATCCCTCC
This sequence comes from Carcharodon carcharias, assembly GCF_017639515.1. NCBI lineage: Eukaryota > Metazoa > Chordata > Chondrichthyes > Lamniformes > Lamnidae > Carcharodon > Carcharodon carcharias. Next base: position 131,285,313 of record NC_054477.1, on the reverse strand, counting down.
TAACTACTAGATCATAATTTGTATCTAAACAGGAGGCCCTGGAACACCTGGTGCTCATATCACCTTCCTCGAGCCAATCTTGCAGCCCTGGCGTCCCTTCTAACTGCTAACTATAACTTGTATCTTTTGACAGAAGATCATGGAACACCAGGTGCCCTGACCACCTTCCTGACCATAACTTCAGTTTTCTTCTTCAATCTACATCAGTGTTTGGCAATTAAAGAGATGCCAACCTTAAGATTTCTTAAAAACCTATACCAAAATTCACGAAGTATCCCAATAATACATACAAATTAAGACTTTTCATCACTAAACTTATGTATAGTATAATTTGATCATTTAAGCCTTGTTAATTACACAGATGTGCCAACGAGGTGAAGTCTAACACTAGTAAGATGAGTTGTTCAGAGAGTGCCCAACAAGAAAAGCTGTCTAAATTGTCTCCTGCATTCTTCTTCCACTTCCTCTTTTTCTTCCTGCTCCTCCTCTTGTATCACACTGCTCACCATGTAGCTGGTGGCAAGGGCTGTTCCCTCATGATGGCGAGGTTGTGCAGCAGGCAGCAGACACCAGACCGCTGTGAATTTTGAAAGCTCTGATGTGTGGTGCAGGGCTTCTCCAGAATCATCAGGCAGTGGAAACACTAAGTGCAATTTTACAGTGTTTCCTTCCCTGCACACCGCCCCACCCTACTCCACCTCACAGTGGGCATATTTTTAGTGTGGTTGGTGGGGTCGGGGGTCGGGGGGCGGGGGGTGGGGGGAGGGGAGGGTGGGAGGGGGGCAGGGGGGGCGGGTGCAGGCACATAGGAACAGTTTTTTATTCTTGGGCATCGCTGGCAAAGCCAGCATTTAACTGAGTGGCTTGTTAGGCCATTTCAGAGGGTAGTTAAGAGTCAACCACATTGCTGTAGCTCTGGAGTCACATGTAGGACAGACCAGGTAAGGACTGCAGATTTCCTTCCCTAAAAGGCATTAGTAAACCAGCTGGGTTTTACAGCAGTCAATGATAGCTCCACCCCTGCCTGTCCCTCCGTCCCCACCCCTTCTTCCAATCCCAGCCCCAGCCGTGTATTCACTATACCCCCTGACCTTCCCCTCTCCGATGCTGAACATTCAGTGCTCAGCAAAGGACTTAGTTTCATACCCTTACGCCCTCACCTCAATGAATTTCGGGCTTGGCATGATGCTGAACTCTTCTTCCGCTGTCTTCGTCTCCGGGCTCACTTCTTTGGGCAGGAGTCCTCTCCCCGTTCAACTGATCCTTTCACCCACCTCCAATATTCTCCCTCCACCTGGACCCCTCCCTCTGGATTCTTACCTTCTCTTGATCTTTTCATTGAGAACTGTCGGCGCAACATTAGTCGTCTCAATTTCTCTGCTCCTCTCACCCATTCTAATCTCTCTCTCTCTGAACTTACTGCACTCCATTCTCTCAGTTCCAACCCTGACATTGTCATCAAACCCGCTGACAAGGGTGGTGCTGTTGCTGTCTGGCGCACTGACCTCTACCTCGCGGAGGCTGAGCGTCAACTCGCAGACACTTCCTCCTACCTCTCCCTGGACCATGGCCCCACCACTGAACATCAAGCCATTGTTTCCAGGACTGTCACTGACCTCATCTCCTCTGGGGATCTTCCTCCCACAGCTTCCAACCTGATAGTCGCCCAACCTTGGACGGCCCGCTTCTACCTCCTACCTAAAATCCACAAACAGAACTGTCCCGGTAGACCGATCGTCTCAGCTTGCTCCTGCCCGACAGAAATCATTTCTCGTTATCTTGACTCCCTTCTCTCTCCCCTTGTCCAGTCCCTTCCCACCTACATCCATGATTCCTCTGACACCTTACGTCACATCAACAATTTCCACTTCCCTGGCCCCAACCGCTTCCTCTTCACCATGGACGTCCAATCCCTCTACACCTCCATCCCCCACCAGGATGGTCGGAGGGCCCTTAGCTTCTTCCTCGAACAGAGGCCCGAACAATCCCCATCCACCACTACTCTCCTCCGTCTGGCCGAACTTGTTCTTACACTGAACAATTTCTCCCTCAACTCCTCTCACTTCCTCCAAATAAAAGGTGTGGCTATGGGTACCCGCATGGGCCCCAGCTATGCCTGTCTCTTTATGGGGTATGTGGAACATTCCTTGTTCCAGTCCTACTCCGGCCCCCTTCCACAACTCTTTCTCCGGTACATCGATGATTACTTCGGTGCTGCTTCATGCTCTCGTCGGGACTTGGAAAAATTTATTAATTTTGCTTCCAATCTGCCCCCCTCCATCATTTTCACGTGGTCCATCTCTGACACTTCCCTTCCCTTCCTTGACCTCTCTGTCTCAATCTCTGGTGATAGACTGTCCACCAATATCCATTACAAACCTACCGACTCCCACAGCTACCTCAACTGCAGCTCCTCACACCCCGCTTCCTGTAAGGACCCCATCCCATTCTCTCAGTTCCTTCGCCTCCGTCGCATCTGTTCCGATGATGCTACCTTCAAAAATAGCTCCTCTGACATGTCCTCCTTCTTCCTTAACCGAGATTTTCCACCCACGGTCGTTGACAGGGCCCTCAACTGTGTCCGGCCCATCTCCCGCACATCCGCCCTCACACCTTCTCCTCCCTCCCAGAAACATGATAGGGTCCCCCTTGTCCTCACTTATCACCCCACCAGCCTCCGCATTCAAAGGATCATCCTCCGCCATTTCCGCCAACTCCAGCATGATGCCACCACCAAACACATCTTCCTTTCACCCCCCCTATCGGCATTCCGTAGGGATCATTCCCTCCGGGACACCCTGGTCCACTCCTCCATCACCCCCTACTCCTCAACCCCCTCCTATGGCACCACCCAATGCCCACGCAAAAGATGTAACACCTGCCCCTTCACTTCCTCTCTCCTCACTGTCCAAGGGCCCTAACACTCCTTTCAAGTGAAGCAGCATTTCACTTGCATTTCCCCCAACTTAGTCTACTGCATTCGTTGCTCCCAATGTGGTCTCCTCTACATTGGAGAGACCAAATGTAAACTGGGCGACCGCTTTGCAGAACACCTGCAGTCTGTCTGCAAGAATGACCCAAACCTCCCTGTCGCTTGCCATTTTAACACTCCACCCTGCTCTCTTGCCCACATGTCTGTCCTTGGCTTGCTGCATTGTTCCAGTGAAGCCCAATGCAAACTGGAGGAACAACACCTCAACTCCCGACTAGGCACTTTACAGCCTTCTGGACTGAATATTGAATTCAACAACTTTAGGTCTTGAGCTCCCTCCTCCATCCCCACCCCCTTTCTGTTTCTTCCCCCTTCCTTTTGTTTTTTCCAATAAATTATATAGCTTTTTCTTTTCCCTCCTATTTCCATTATTTTTAAATATTTTTAAATCTTTTATGCTCCCCCACCCCCACTAGAGCTATACCTTGAGGGCCCTACCATCCATTCTTAATTAGCACATTCGTTTAGATAATATCACCAACTTTAACACCTATGTGTTCTTTTGTTCTGTTGTCTGTGACATCTTTTGATGATCTGCTTCTATCACTGCTTGTTTGTCCCTACAACCACACCAACCCCCTCCACTTCTCTCCCGCCACCCAAACCCCCCCCCCCCCCCCCCAACACACACACACACACCTTAAACCAGCTTATATTTCACCCCTTTCTTGGATTCACTCAGTTCTGTCGAAGGGTCATGAGGACTCGAAACGTCAATTCTTTTCTTCTCCGCCGATGCTGCCAGACCTGCTGAGTTTTTCCAGGTAATTCTGTTTTTGTTAATGATAGTTTCATGGTCACCATAACCGAGGCTAGTTTTCAATTCCAGATTTATTAACTGAATTTAGATTCTATCATCTGCCATGGTGTGATTTGAACCCATGTCTCCAGCAAATTAACCAGGGCCCTTAGAGTACTAGTCCATTGACGTTACCACTCCCCTTAGGGGTAGGAGTAGGCCATTTAGCCCTTCAAGCCTCTCTGTCATTCGTTAAGATCATAGCTGATCTGTTTGTGGTCTCAATTCCACTTTCTTGTCTGCCCCCATAATCCTTGACTCCCTTATCTATCAAAAACCTATCTAACTCAGACTTGAATAATTTCAATGACCCAGCCTCTACTGTTTTCTAGGAATGAGAATTCCGCATAATAACAGCCCTCTGAAAGAAAAACATTCTTTATATCCATCTGAAAAGGGAGATCTCTTAATTCTTAAACTGTGCTTCCTAATTCTAGTGTCTGTCATGAGAGGAATCATCCTCCTGGTATTCACCATATCAAGTCCCTTCAAGATCTTATGTTTTTCAATAAGATCACCTTTCAGTCTTCTAAACTCCAACAGGTACAGGCCCAAGCTGTTGAATCTTTCTCTGATAAGCCCTTCATTTTAGGAATGAATTGAGTGAACCTTCTCTGAATTGCTTCTAACACAATTATACCTTTGTTCAAATTAGGAGACCAAAACAGTACATTGTACTCTGGATGTGGTCTCACAAATGCCCTTTACAGCTGCAATAAAGTTTTCTTATTTTTATATTCCAGTCCCCTTGCAATAAACACCAACATGTAATTTGCCTTCCTAACACTTTTTGTGCCTGCATACTAACTTCCTGTGATTCATGTACCAGGACACCCAGATCCCTCTGTACTAGAGTTCAGCAATCTCTCCATTTAAATAGTATACTGCTTTTCTATTCTTCCTGCCAAAGTGGGCAGGAGGTTCACATTTTCCCACATTATACTCCATCTGCAATTTTTTGCCCTCTCACTTAATCCATCTATATCCCTTTGCAGACACTTTACCCCCTCTTGACAACTTACTTTCCTACCTATCTTGGTATCATCAGCAAATTTAGCTAACATACATTAAGTCCATTCATCTAAGTCATTGATATAGACTGTAAATAGTTGAGGACCCAGCATTGACCCTTATGTCACTTCACCAGTTACAGCTTGCAAACACGAAAAAGACCCATTTATTCTTACTCTCTGCTTGCTGTTATCTAAGTAATCCTTTATCCATCCTAATATGTTACCCCCAACACCATGTGCTCTTATTTTATGTAGTAGCCTTTGATTTGGCACCTTATCAAATGCCTTCTGGAAATTCAAGATCAGCCCATCTATAGGTTCCCCTTTATCCACCTTGCTTGTTACTTCCTCAAAACTCTCAAAATAAATTAGTTAAACACAATTTGCCTTTCACAAAACCATGTTAAATCTGCATGATCCTCTAATGATTTTCTAAGTATCCTGCTAATATCTTAATAAAGGATTTTAGTTATTTCCCTATGACATAAAAACAGAAAATGCTGGAAAATCTCAGCAGGTCTGGCAGCATCTATGGAAAGAGAAACAGAGTTTACATTTCGAGCCCGTATGACTCTTCTTCAGAGCCAAAGAGTAGAAATATGATGGATTTTATACTGTTTAAGCAGGTGTGGAACAGGCGGAATGAGATAGAAGGTCAGGACTAGGTGACAGCTTAGGACAGCTAAAGCATCCACTCGGCCACCTACCCTTAGGTCTATTGAGGCCCTTAACTGCCCATTTAAGAGGCTTTTAAGGGCTTCAATCTGCCACCACTGCCATATTACGCTGTGCCAGTGGAAGGTTGACAAGAGTGGGAAGGCTGTTTTTTCACCAAAGTTGATGAAAGGGGAAGGGGTACCCTCTTGGGTGCATCAGGAGCGCCCTGCTTAAGATTGTAACCCTTTGTGCTTCCCAACCTGGCCTCCAAAATCCACACCCCCACCCACATCAACCAAGTCCTAGAGTGCCTGATCCCTCCCCATCCAAGAAACCCAGACTCACCTTGTCCTGTGTCCATGACACTTTTTAGTGTGCCTCCTTGCAATTCCAGCCGCACCCATTACTCTCCTGGCCTGCTGGGACTGCAAGAGTTGCTGACCAAACAGATTAGCCAGCAGATCTCGAGGGCAGGACTTTCTAACTGAGGGGCGGATGTCCGATCCTCAGCTTGTTAATCAGAGCAACATACTGCAGTGCTGGAGTTCCGAAATAAAAACAGAAAGTGCTAGAAAAGCTCAGCAGGTCTGGCAGCATCTACGGAATCCAATATGACTCTTCATCGGTACTTGAGAAATAGAAATGTAATGGGTTTTATGCTGTTGAAAAAATGGGGGAGGGAGGGTCAGGTGGAACAAAAGGGAACGTCAGGGATAGGTTAGAGGGTGGTGGAGATTCAATACCAAAGATAGCTTGGAACAAAAGGCAGAGGGAATGGTAATGGTAGTAATAAAGAAACAAAGCATTGGTCCAGAGTAGATGTTAATAACATAATAAAGTCAGCTCTGAAAGCAAAAACCTGAAAACAGGATATGAACTGGCACTTGGGGGAAAAAAATCAAATTGGAGGACAGAGTTCATGGTCTGAAGTTGTTGAACTCAATGTTAAGTCCAGAAGGCTGTAAAGTGCCTAATTGGAAGTTGAGGTGCTGTTCCTCCAGCTTGCATTGGGCTTCACTAGGTTGAGGACAGAGGTGTAAGCATAACAGCAAGATGGTGAATTGAAATGTCAAGCGACTGGAAGGTTGGAGTCATGCTTGTGGACTGAGCAGTGATGTTTCTCAAAACAATCACCCAGTCTGCATTTGGTCTCCCCAATGTAGAGGAGACCACATTGTGAGCAGCGAATACAGTAGACCAAATTGAAAAAAAGTACGTAAATTGCACCTGGAAGGAGTATTTAGGGCCATGGATCGTGAGGAGGGAGGAGGTAAAAAGGCAAGTGTTGCACCTCCTGTGATTGCATGGGAAGGTGCTATGGGAAGGGGATGAGAGGTTGGGATGATAGATGAGTGGACCAGGGTGTCATGCATGTGACAGTCCCTTCAGAATGCTGACAGGGGAGGGGAGAGGAAGGGATGTTTGGCAATGACATCATGCTGGAGTTGGTGGAGATTCAATACCAAAGATAGCTTGGAACAAAAGGCAGTGGGAATGGTAATGGTAGTAATAAAGATGATCCTGCAAATACAGAGGCTGTTGAGTGGAAAGTAATGACAAGGGGAACCCTTTTGTGGTTCTGGGAGGGAAAGGGTGAGGGCAGAAGTGCAGGAAATGGGTCGGACATGGTTGAGGACTCTATTAACCACAGTGTGGGGGGATCCTCAGTTCAGCAGGAAGGAAGAGATGTCAGAAGCACCTTGGTGGAAGGTAGCATCATTAGAACAGATGTGACAGAGACGGAGAAGATGAGAGAATGGAATCAAGTCCTTAGGACGCAGGGCGTGAAGAAGTGTAGTCGAGGCAGCTGTGGGAGTTGGTGGACTTGTAATGATATTAGTAGACAGTCCATCCCCATAAATAGAGACAGAGAAGCCAAGGAAAGGAAGGGAAGTATAGGAAATGGGCCATGTGAAAATGAAAGAAAGGTGGAAATTGGAAGCAAGATTGATGAATTTTTCCTGTTCCAGGTGAACGCAGGAAGCAGCACCAATATAGTTATCTATGTACTGGTAAAAGAGTTGAGCGAGGAGGCCTAAGTAGGACTAGAACAAAGAATGTTTCACATATGCCACAAAAAGACTTGCATAACTAGGGCCCATGTAGTTGCTCATAGCCACAACTTTTATTTGGAGCAAGTGGGACATGTTAAAGGAGAAATCGTTCAATGAGGGAACAAGTTCTGCCAGGTGGAGGAATGAGTAATGGATTGGAACTGTTCAGAGCTCAATTCAAGGAAGAGAGCCCTGAACCAATTCTGGTGGAGGACAGAGGCATAGAGGGTTTGTATGTTCATAGTGAAGAGGAGTCGGTTAGGGCCAGGAAACTGGATATTGAATTGACATAGGGCATCAGATGAATCACGAATGTAGGTGGGAAGAGACTGTACAAGGGAAGAAAAAATAAAGTCAAGATAGAAAGAAGATAGGAAGAAGTGCCTGAGAGTTGGCGTTCAGCGTCTGCGAGGTAGAGGTCAGTATGCCAGATAACAACACCACCCTTGTTAAGGCCACCCGAAGTGCATTATCACTACAGAGCATCCTTTTTTCTGACTTTTCTTCCAGGATTGCATTGTGCAAAATTCAAACCATTGTTTCAGCATGCTAATGGTCTGTTTTATCATCTTTCATGTGGCAGCATTGCTTTCATTGTATGTATGCTACCCATGTGTGCATGGGTTCTGCACCAGTCATTGGCCATGTGGTCAGCTCTGTTAATAGACTCACCTAATGTTGTGTCACTTTAATGTTGTTAAATAAGTAGTGTCAAGTAACGTTCTGAGTTTCAAACTAATGTAGTTTGCCACAGACTTCCTGCTCTGTGGCCTGCGTGTGCTCATGACCTTTGTTCCCAATGCTTCCACTCCTGCCCTCAGTACTAGAGTTCCTTTTCCCCCTGACTCCTGTTGCCACCCTCCATTCTTACTTTTAAAGTCCCCAGTGTCCGTTGCCACCAAAGGCAACTTCTTTATCTGCTGCTTCCCATCCCCCCCAGCTGAAGTCCTGGGACTTAAGATGCTATCTGCACCGATGAAGTCTGAAGTCTGATCATTATAAAATTAGGTGAGTGTAATTTTTTAAAAAATTTATTTACATTTACTATATGTTGTATTTTTATATCTTAAAGTTACTTTATTTAAAGGCTATTTCATTTACGAATGCAGGCATTTATGAATGTACAACATTTCAACTTATAGGGCCATAACTTCTGAGCTCCCCAGTATCGGATTTGGGGAGTACCCCAAAGGTGTGCTGCGGAATTCCTCTCAGAAATTTCCAGATAAGGGTTTGCACGGCAATTGCCCAGAAGTGCAAACTTCCTCTGGACAATTGCCCTGTGCTGGAAACCATCCGAAAATCCGATTTAAATCACAAAATCTGGATGGTTCTGCTAGGGTTACACCATTAGTTACCCAGAAAAAGTTTGAAGAATTAAAACCTCTTCTAACAGCTGGACAGTTATTGTAAACGCTCTCTGATCCCACCCACTATGGGAATTCCCCAACACCCCCGATCCCCCCCATGGGACTCTCCCACACCCCTGATCACCACACCACAAACACACCCCCCCACCGATAAGGATTCCTCTCCCGGAGGCCCACAATCCCCTGACCTCTATTGCCTCTGCCAACCTCTAAAACCCTGCCAACCTCCGGTTCCCCGATCGCCCACACCCCTCCAACTTCCGACCCTCCCACCCAAACCCCATGACTTCTGACCACCCACCCCCGACCTCTGACCCCCTGCGCCATAAAAAAGGGACATAGCATCGTGGAATCCTCCAGAGCTGCACTTCGCTGGGGTTTGCGAGAAGTCTTTTGATTCAGGCCCCAAGCAGCTCAGGCAATCAGAAATGTCAGCATAATTTTCAAGAACAGGTAAGTATGTTTTTATTTCTTCTAATTCCTGCGGGCCATTTCTTTCCGACACTAGTTGGAAGTCAGGGCCCATAATGCTTTAATGCTTTTTTTCTTCTGAGAAAGTTCCTAAAGTACCTAACTATAGAGTATATATTTTATATTTAGTGATGTATTTCACAAGCTATTTCAGCTAGAAATGCACAGTACTGCATGTGGACAGCACAGTATTTCAACCCATACATTGGTTTTTTGGGTGAGAAGTGTCAAAAGCAACCTAAGTCTGGTTTTAATATTGATTCCTATGGGAACCCATGGTTCAGTTAATGTTGTTTCACTTAAGTCACAATTTTCAGGAATTCAGCCACAACTCTAAGTGAGGACTTAGTGTAGATAGCATCAGTTACCTCCAACTCAGATCAGTGGATAGCAAACTGCAAAATGTTGCAAATATCTCCAGCGCCAACCTGGAAGGAGCCAGAAAAGTAAAAGTTCATGGCCATGATCACCTTCACAACCATTTGCAATGCAGCCCTCGCCTTGTTTTGAGGATGCAGTTGTGGTTGTAGCAGGTGGCAGATTTCAGTGAGGATATCCTTAATGATGCACAGCTGTTCCCTGCTGAGGTTCAGGTAGCAGAACCTCTTCCTGTACACCCTGGGTGGATATGGCCTCCTGCTGAACGCCCTTCTTCCTTTCCTCCTCTTCCAGTTTCTAGCAACTTGCCCTGCTTTGAATCTCCTCTGCTTATACTCCAAGATATGCAGTTTTCCAAGGGGAACGTCTATTATTGTACCCAGGCCTGGGAGTAACTGATTTGTGCATAAGTCTTGAAATCACAACCAAATCCTTGAGCACCTGCTACATTACTCCCTGTAGAATTTAGCAACTTTAATGAATGCTAGAGAGCAGCAAAGACTTGTGCAGTTGTAAGAACAGCCAGCAGAAATCATTCACCAATTAACGTGAAAGTAGTTGATGATCCCTTTAAATAGGATGGGTGTAGATCCTTCCTACTGTTGAACCTGTGTTTAGCCATGCGTAATTAGCTGGAGCATTGAGCTCCAAACTAGCAGTCTTGGTGTCATATCATCTCCAGCAGATGCTCACTACCCTCACTAAAATGGCATCCAGTGCATCTTGCACCAGAAATATGCCACACTCATTACGGACATCATTTTGGTCCCCTATAGCTATTTACGATACCAAAAAAAAACACTACGCACCTGTATTTCATGTCAAAAGACCTGCATATGTACAATGAAATGGACAGAATTTTGTGAGAGACACATCAGTGGAGAAGAATTTAGGAGGGTCTTATACAAAGTAAAAGACAGGGAGAAAGCCACAGTGAAGCCACATTTCTGTCAGCAACATGCTTTAAAATGTTTGTGTTTTGCGTCTCACAAGTAACCTAACATTGAAGGCCGACTACTTTAACAGCTGGTTGCATAGTTGACAAACATTCAGTTCATCAACACTATTCAAAAGTAGTTGGGATTAAATTATCGGTTAGCAGAGCGCCTGCTGGATATGTGAGCAGCTGTTATAGTAACCATTTCATACCTCCTTTCAAAAGTGGACAGATTAAGGGAAGCAGAACACTAGCAGTTTATAACATACTGCTGACTACAATTAAAATTTCACAATATAATATTACTGTTATTAAAAAACAGCAACTCCCCAGGAGATCCAGTGACTTGTATGTAAAGATTCCATCCAGCATTCTTTTTGCCTATTGGACATCAGGAAGTGAGAGATTGGGAGAAATAGATATTGAGAGTGAAATTGGTCGACATCAACAGTGCAAAATAATCTTGTCATGAACTGAGGGCCTGTTACACACTGCAATTTTTAATTTCTATTGTCGTGGAAAATATTGCCAAGATTTTTAATTTCAAACAAGTAAAAGCGACAATGAGACTAAGAAACGAGTCTTCAAAAAGAGTTTCGAATGTTGTTTTGTGGAATCCAGTGAGAAGAATTTTGGGCATGGTGAAAAATTAGCTGCTAATTTGCTGAGTCCATTTTGCGCTGTATGGGTAGACCAATTTCACCTCCACTGTGTAAGAGTGAAAGACAAGCAGAAAAGGAGAGACAAACAATCAGTCAAGCATAAAGGATAAAAAATAGGTTCCCTTATGCTTTTGGGCTCAGCACTCAGGATTTACAATATGCCCGCACCTGGTCCCATTGAGACAGGTAACATAGAAATTTCGTGCTGCCTCCTCACCTGCATGTTTGTAGCATTCAGGCAAGCGTGACCTGTGCTGCTGGCTGGCTGGCTGAACATGCAATAGGAGGCCTAAGAACATGTGTGGCAGGTAAGTGTTCCAGAAAGTCTGCATCTCCCAAAGTCAGTGTGCCCCTCTTAAAGGGGAACTGCACTCATTGGAATGAAGGTGCTGTTGACTGCCTGTGGTTTAATTGCCTTCAAGCAGAAGCTGAAAAAATGGAAGACTCTGGGTTCACGGATGTGATGGAGGTCGACAGGAGAAAAGCCATGTATCTGTGCGGGGAGGGAGAGAAATAAACCCAAGGAACACCGTGTAAAGGGAATGGGAGCAGGTAACAAGGAATGTGAGCTCCTGATGTTTGGCCCTGAGGACGTGGCTATAGTGCCACAAGAAATTCAAAGACCCTACATGGGTGGTTAAGATCAGTGAATGCATCTTTACATGGCATCTCCTATCCACCACGCCACCAATCTCTCACTCTGCTCAATGCACCACAACCCCATCAATCAAACAGTAGCAGCCCTTAGCAGTCAAAACTCAGGCCTAACATTCAGATGTTCCACCTCACCCTCACATATCTTTCAATGATGCCAATCCCACATTAATTAAAACACTGTAAAAATGACAGAGCAAGTGATGTGTTACATTTGTAGCATATGGGATCTGGTGGACACCTGAGTGATCCACAGCAACCACATCTGCAGTAAATGTCTGCAGCTTGAGGAGCTTTGGCTCAGAGTTGATGAGCTGGAAACTGAGCTTCAGACATTGAACCATCAGGGAGGGGGCAGGTTACCTGGATACTTGGTTCCAAACCACACCCCTAAGGCTAGGGTTTTCTGATTTGGTCCATGGTGAGGGACAGGAGGGTGCGACTGCGGGTGAAGCAGGTATGGGAATCAAGAAAGTATAAGTGGAGGAACCTCAGTGTTTGCAGTTGACCAACAGGTTCGAGACTCTTGCAGCTTGTATGGACAAAAGCGGGGGTAGGTGGATGAGCAAACTGACCATGGCACCATGGTACAGGAAACCATGCAAGCAGGGAGAGTTGATAGCAATGTAGTGGTAGTAATGGACAGTATAGTCAGGGGGATAGAAATGGTTCTCTGCAGCCAAGAACTAGAGTCTTAGTTGCCAGCCTGGTGCCAGAGTTCAGGACATCTGCTCTGGACATCTGCAGTGGGAGGGGGAGGATCTAGTTGTTCTGGTCCATGTAGGTATCAATGACATAGAGAGGACCAGCAGAGAGGTCCTGCTTAGGAAGAAGGAGCAGCTAAGGTTAAATTAAAATGCAGAACCTCAAAGATAATAATCTCTGGATTATTACCTGAGCCACGACCAAATTGACATAAGGTAAATAAGATTAGAGAGCTGAATGTGTGGCTTAGAGATTGGTGTGGGAGAAATGGGTTTTGATTCATGGGGCACTGGCAGCAGCACGGGGGAAAGTGGGAGCTGTACCATTTAGACAGTCTTCACTTGAGCTATGCTGGGACCAGTGTTATGGTGAATTATATCAATAGAGTGGTAGAGTGAGCTTTAAAATAAATAGTGGGGGCAAAGGATCAAGTGAGGGAAGATGTGATAAATTAAAGGGAGAGGACAAGGCAAGAGAGCAAGATATCAATAAAAGTAATGATAATCAGTGCTTGGCAGGAAGGGACAGAGCATACAAACTTAAGAGTGCACCAGCAATAAGGCTAGAGGTTGCAAAAATAGTGAAAAGACTGGACTAAAAGCTCTGTATCTGAATTTACATAGTTCATCCATTTTGTTATGAATACTATCAGTTCAAATAGAAATAAATATGTCTGATCTGATACCCATTACAGAGATATGACAGCAAGATGACAAATGCTGGTACCTGAATATTCAAGAGCACATGACATTTTAGAAGCCCAGGTAGAGAAAAGGTGGAGGGGTAGCTCTGTTAATTAAGGATAATAATAGTACAATATTGAGAGATGACCTTAGTTCTAAAGATCAAGATCTAGAAACAGTTTGGGTAGAGATAAAAACAGCAAAGGTAACCACACTGTAGAATGAGGTTTACAGGAAGAAACACTGGGGGCTTGTGAATAAGGTATGGCAATAATCATGGGTGATCTTAATCTACATATAGATTGGACGAATCGGTTTAGCAAAGATAGCCTGGAAGCTCATAGAGTATTTTCGGAACAGCTTCTTGGAGCCAACCAGAGAGCAGACTATTCTGGTAATATGCAATGAGACAGGATTAATTAGTGAAAGGCGCTTCCACGTAGCAGTGATCATAACATGATTGAATTTCACTTTCATGTAGAGGAGAGCTGGTCTAAGACTAGTATTAAACTTAAATAAGGGCAATTATGAGGGTATGAAGACAGAGTTGGCCAAGTGAATTGGGAAATTAGGTTAAGGAATATGTCAGTAGAGGTGCAGTGGCAGACATTTAAGGAGATCTTTCATGACACACAGCAAAGATACATTCCAATGAGAAACAACGACTCTAGGGGAAGGATGCACCATCTGTGGCTAACTAAGGAAGCTAAAGATAGTGTCAAGTTGAAAGAAAAAGTGTATAATTCTGCGAAGATTGGTGGTGGGTCAGAAGATTGGACAGAATATTTAAAAAAGCAAAGCTGAAAAGGACTCAATGCATGGACATGCTCCTTTCGTCTGCAAAGGACATATATATGTGGCTTCTCACATATCTAAGTGAGCCTCTTAAATTAGTTTCAGTGTAATTACAGTGCAATGTATGGTAGCTAAATTTTCTGATGACGGAAAGATAGGTAGGAGAGTAAGTTGTGAAGAGGACATAAGGAGTCCGCAGAGGGACATAGACAAGTTAAGTGAGTGGGCAAAAATTCAGCAGATGGAGCATAATGTGAGAAAATGTAAACTTGTCCACTTTGGCAGGAAGAATAGAAAAGCAGTATACTATGTGAATGGAGAGAGACTGCAGAACTCTGTGAGATAGAGGGATCTGGATGTCCTGGTACATGAATGACAAAAATATAGTATATAGGTACAGCAAGTGATTAGGAAGGCAAATATAATGTTGTTATTTATTGCAAGAGGAATGAAATATACAAGTAGGGTAGTGTTGGTACAGTTGTACAGGGCATTGGTGAGATTATGTCTAGAGTACTGTGTACCATTTTGTTCTCCTTATTTAAGAAAGGACATAATTGCATTAGAAGCAATGGAGAGAAGGTTCACTCAATTGACTCCTGGGATGTAGAGGTTGTCTTATGAGGAAAGGATGGACATATTGGGCCTATATCCATTCGAGTTTAGAAGAATGAAAGATTACCTTATTGAAATGTATAAGATCCTGAGAGGACTTGACAGGGTGGTGCTGAAAGGTTGATTCCCCTTGTGGCAGAGACTAAAATTATGGCACACAGTTTAAAAATAAGGGGTTCACAATTTAAGATGGAGATGAGGAGACTTTTTTTTCTCTCTCAGGGGATAATTAGTTCGTGGAATTCACTTCCGCAGGGAGTGGTGGAAGCTGAGTCATTGAATATTTTCAAGGCTGAGTTAGATTCTTGACTGTCAACGAAGTTGAAAGCTATAGGGGTTAGACAAGAAAGTAGAGGCCATAATCAGATCAACCATGTTCTTATCAAATGGCAGAGCAAGCTCATGGGGCCGAATGGCCTACTTTTTAAAAAATCATTCACAGGATGTGGGTGTCACTGACAAGGCCAGAATTTATTGTCCATCCCTAATTACCCTTGAGAAGGGGGTGGTGATCTGCCTTCCTGAGCCGCTGCAGTCCATATGGAGCAAGTATACCCACAGTGCTGTTAGGGAGAGAATTCCAGTGTTTTGACGCAGTAACAGTGAATGAACGGTGATATATTTCCAAATCAGGATGGCAAGTGGCTTGGAGGGGAACTTCCAGGTAGTGATGTTCCCATCTGTCTGCTGCCCTTGTCCTTCTAGATGTTAGTGGTCATGGATATGGAAGGTGCTGTCTAGGGAGGCTTGGTGAACTCTTGCATTGCACCTTGTAAATGGTACACATTGCTGCCATTGTGCGTTGGTGGTGGACGGAGTGAATGTTTGTGGATGGGGTCCCAATCAAGCGGCTGCTTAGTCCGGGATGGTGTCAAGCTTCTTGAGGTGTTGTTGGAGCTGCACTTATCCAGGCAAGTGAAGAGTATTCCTTCACAATCCTGTCTTGTACCTTGTAGATGGTGGACAGTCTTTGGGGAGTCAGGAGGTGAGTTACTTGCCACAGGATTCCTTGCCTCTGACCTGCTCTTGTAGCCAATGGTAACCCCCAGGATGTTGATAGTGGGGGAATTCAGTGATGGTAATGCCATTGAATGTCAAGGGACGATGGTCAGATTCTCTCTTGTTGGAGATGGTTACTGCCTGACACTTGTGAGGTGTGAATGTTGCTTGCCACTTGTCAGCCTAAGCCTGGATATTGTCCAGGTGTTGCTGCATTTGGACATGAACTGCTTCAGTATCTGAGAGTTCGCAAATGGTGCTGATCATTGTGCAATCATCAGTGAACATCCTCACTTCTGAACTTTTAATGGAAGGAAGGTCATTGATAAAACACCTGAAGATGGTTGGGCCGAGAACATTACCCTGAGGAACTCCTGCAGTGATGTCCTGGAACTGAGATAATTGACCCCCAATAACCACAATCATCTTCCTTTGTGCTAGGTAAGACTCCAACCAGCGGAGAGTTTTATCCTTATTCCCATTGACCCCAATTTTGCTAGGGCTTCTTGATGCCATACTTGGTCAAATGCTGCCTTGATGTCAAGGGCAGTCACTCTCACCTCACCTCTGGAGTTCAGCTCTTTTGTCCATGTTTGAACCATGGCTGTAATGGGGTCAGGAGCTGAGTGGCCCTGGCAGAACCCAAACTGAGCGTCAGTGAGCAGGTTATTGCTAAGCAAGTGCCGCTTGATAGCACTGTTGTGACCCCTTCCATCGCTTTACTGATGATGGAGAGTAGACTGATGGGGTGATAATTGACCGGGTTGGATTTGTCCTGCTTTTTATGTACAGGACATACCTGGGAAATTTTCCAGATTTCTGGGTAGATGTCAGTGTTGGCCAGGGGTAGGGCAAGTTCTGGAGCACAAGTCTTTAGCACTATTGCCAGAATATTGTCAGGGCCCATAGCCTTTGCAGTATCCAGTGCCATCAGCCATTTCTGGATATCACGTGGATTGATTCAAATTTGCTGAAGATTGGCATCTATGATGCCTGGGACCTCCGGAAGAGGCCAAGATGGATCATCCACTCAGCACTTCTGGCTGAAGATTGTTGCAAATGCTTCAGCCTTATCTTTTGCACTGATGTGCTGGGCTCTCCCATCATTGAGGATGGAGATATTTCTGAACCCAACTCCTCCAGTGAGTTATTTTATTGTCCACCACCATTCACAACTGGATGTGGCAGACTGCAGAGCTTAGAACTGATTCAATGGTTGTGGAATTGCTTAGCTAGGTCTATCGCATGCTGCTTATGCTGTTTGGCATGCAAGTAGTACTGTGTTGTAGCTTCACCAGCTTGATGCCTCATTTTTAGATATGCCTGGTGCTGCTCCTGACATCCCCTCCTGCTCTCTTCATTGAACCAGGGTTGACCCCCCTGGCTTGGTAGTAATGTAGAGGGGGATATGCCAAGCCATGAGGTTACAGATTGTGGTTGAGTACAATTCTGCTGCTGCTGATGTCCCACAGTGCCTCAGGGCTGCCCAGTCTTGAGTTGCTGGATCTGTTCGAAATCTATCCCACCCCAGCATAGTGGTAGTGCCACAAAATACAATGGAGGGTATCCTCAATGTGAAGATGGGAGGTCGTCTGCCCAAGGACTATGTGGCGGTCACTCCTACTAATTCTGTCATGGACAGATGTATCTGCAGCAGGCAGGTTGGTGAGGATGAGTTCATGTGTGTTTTTCCCTCTTGGTTCCCTCACAACCTACTGCAAAGCCAATCTAGCAGCTACATCCTTTAGGACTCGGCCAGTTTTGTTTTATTCTTTTATGAGATGTGGGCATTATTGCCCATCCCTAATTGCCCTTGTTCAGAGGGCAATTAAGAGTCAACCACATTGCTGTGGGCCTGGAATCACATGTAGGTCAGACCAGGTAATGACAGCAGATTTCCTTCCCTAAAGGAGATTAGTGAACCAGATGGGTTTTTATGACAATCGGCAAAGGTTTCATAGTCATCATCAGATTCTTAATTTCAGATTTTTATTGAATTCAAATTTCACCATATGCTGTGGTGGGATTCAAACCCGGGTCCGCAGACCATTACACTGGGTCTCTGGAATACTTGTCCAGTGACAATACCACTATGCCTCCCCAGTTCATTCAATGGTGATGCTACCAAGCCATTCTTGGTGATGAACATTGAAGTCTCCCACCTAGAGTACATTCTGTGCCCTTACTACCCTCAGTGTTTCCTCTAAATGATGTTCAACATAGAGGAGTACTGATTCATCAGCTAAGGAGGTGGCGGTACATGATAATCAGCAGGAGGTTTGCTTACCCATGTTTGACCTGATGTCATGAAACCTTATGGAGACCACAGTCGACCTTGAGGATCCCAGGGCAACTCCCTCCTGACTGTACACCACTGTGCTGCCACTTTTGCTGGGTCTGTTCTGCCAGTGAGACAGGACATAGCCAGGGATAATAATAGTGGTGACTGGTACATTGAAAGGTATGATTCCGGAAGTATGACTATGTTGCTTGACTCACCTCTGAGACATCTTTCCCAATTTTGGCACAAGCCCCCAGATGTTGGTACGGAGGATTTTGGATGGTTGACAGGGCTGAGATTGTTATTGTTGTTTCCTGTGCCTAGGTCGATGTCAGGTGTTCCGTCTAGTTTCATTCCTTATAGATTTTTTAGCGGTTTGATACAACTGAGTGGCTTGCTAGGCCATTTAAGAGTCAACCACATCGCTCTGGGTCTGAAGTCACTTGTAGGCCAGACCAGATAAGGACAGCGGATTTCCTTCCCTAAAGGACATTAGATGGGTTTTTACAACAATCAATAATGGTTTCATGGTCATCATTAGACTTTTAATTCCAGATTTTTATTGAATTCAAATTCCACCGTCTTCCACGGTGGGATTCGAATCTAGGTCCCCAGGGCATTACCTTGGGTCTCTGGGTTACTAGTGTAGTAATTATTATGCCTCCAATTCATATGTTCCTATTGTTCATATATGTTCACATAAATGCATAATTTATATGTTCTTATTCAGCTATTGCAGGCATATCAACCAAACACATTGCAATACAATCACTGACATTCTTCCCTCTCCCTTGAAAGACAAAGCTGTGCACAGTTGCAGATTGCAAAACAGAGCCCTCAGGGAACAGGCATGCCTGCACCTCCTGAACCCTATAGAGGAGATGGTGCTCTGCATCATGGGACCAGCTGCAGTAGAGCCTATTGCATCTAGTGTCACTGTGACAATCCAAGTGATGGTTTTTTTCACGCCTTGTGTCCTTCCTCAACTCCCACCCTCATCCTGCCACTTGGCATGCTGTTGGTCTGACCATTGATCTCTTGCTTCCCACCCCAACCTTCCCCTTCTGATTTTCTGCTTTCAGACAGCCAAGAGCTGCTGCCTGCCCAGCCACAGCAACCTCAAGGGAAAGAACAAGAGCTGCACCAGAACTCTGATGAAGAAGCACTGTCATTTGATCCAATATTCACAGCCATCAGATACTGACATTATGCAAACTTGAGAGAGGATTATAGTGTTGGGATGAATGCGATGAGTCACTCGGCAACCAAGACAGGGGAATATCACATTTCATGTATCATCTTTGATAGGGAGGCAGACAGGAGAATGCTGATGTGCATGCACAACAAGATGTTCTGATGCATTGACAGGCCTACCATTCAATGTGTTGTCACTGTCAAGTTGCATGGAGGAGTTCAGTTCCAATGTGGCACAGGATATCACACAGGGTTTGGAGCCCACTTTACCACTGTAGGAATGGTGGTGAATTCCATGACAGCACCTGCAGACCCAGCAGAAGCCACACAACATCTCAGTTCTGTAGTGGAAGCTCAGGCAGAGGTTATAAGATTGCTTTCATGCAAGTTCATACTACTACCATTATGGCTGCAAATCTCTGTAGTATAAGGGTATTCGGGCAGAGCAAGGATAAATGTGGGACTGGAGAACAGTACTTCCCACATAGTGATGTAGAAAGTCACATGATGGTAGACTGTGTGTCGTAGAGTCTGGAAGGAGCCAGCATGGAGTCAGCACCTTTACGGGGCTATACCTTGGGTATGTATATAGTTATGGGTTGCAATAACAGTTTATGTTCAACCATAGAAGCCTCCAGATCTCTTAGTGAGACACCAAACAACATTCCAACAAGCTCAGTGCTGGAAGGGGTTTGCAGGCTTTCACAACAGTCCAGATTGCTGAGGCACTACATAAAATGATTGAATTTTGCATTCATTTTGAAGGAGAGAAAGGTGGGTTGAATACTCATATTCTTTACTTATATAAGGGTAATTTTGAGGGCATGAAAGCAGAGATAGCGAAAGTGCACTGGCAATTTAGGTTAAGGGATAGGTCAACAGAGATGCAGGTGGACATTTAAAGGGATATTTCAGAATACACAGAATAGATACGTTCCAATGAGAAAGAAAAATTCCAAGGGGAGGACCCATCATCCATGGCTAACCAAAAAATTTAAAGTTAGGATCAAACATAAAGAGAAAGCATATAACTGCACAAAGATGGGTGGCAGGTCAGAAGATTGGACACATTAAAAAAAACAGCAAAGGGTTACTAAGAGATTAATAAGATGAGAAAAATTAGAGTACGAGAGAAAGCTAGCTATAAATATAAAGACAGATAACAAGGGTCTCTACAGATATTTAAAAAAGAAAAGAGTTAACAAAATGAGCATTGATCCTATAGAATGTAAGACTGGGGAATTAATAATGGAAAATAAGGAGATGGCAGATGAATTGAACCAGTATTTTGTGTTATTCTTCACTATAAAGGTTACAAGTAACATCCCAGAAATAGCGGTAAATCAGGAATTGGAAGAGAGGGAGGAACTCAAGAAAATTACAATCACCAGGCAAGTAGCACTTGGAACTGTGAGTTGACAAGTCCCCCAGGTCCTGATGGGTTTCATCCTAGCACCTTAAAAGAGATGGCTAGTGAGATAGTTGATGCATTGGTTTTAATTTTCCAAAATTCTCTGGATTCGGGTAAGGTTCCATTAGATTGGAAAATAGCTAATGTAACTCCTTTATTCAAAAAGGGAGGGAGACAGAAAGCAGGAAACTATAGGCCAGTTAGCCTAACATCAGTCACAGGGAAAATATTAAAAGCTACTTTAAAGATGTTCTATCAGGGCAGTCAGAAAAATTTAAGGTAATCAGGCAGAGTCAACATGGTTTTGTGAAAGGGAAATCATGTTTAACCAATTTATTGGAGTTCTTTGAAGATGTTCCATGTGTTGTGGATAAAGGGGAACCAGTGGCTGTACTGTACTTAGATTTTCAGAAGGCATTTGATCAGCTGCCACACCAAAGGTTATTATGAAAAATAAAAGCTCAAGGTGTAGGGGGTAATATATTGGCATAGATACAAGATTGGCTAGCTAACAAGGACCAGAGAGTAGGCATAAATAGGTTATTTTCTGGTTGGCAAGTTGTAACGAGAGGTGTGCCACAGGGATCAGTGCTGGGGCCTCAACTCTTTACAATTTATATCAATAATTTGGAAGACGGGACCGAAGCTATGGTTGCAAATTTGCTGATGACACAAAGATAGGTAGGAAAGTAAATTGTGAGGAGGACATAAGGAAGCTATAAAAGGATATAGATGGGTTAAGTGAGTGGGCAAAGAGCTGGCAAATGGAGTATAATATGGGAAAATGTGAAATTGTCCATTTTGGCAGGAAGTATAAAAAAGAAGCACGCTATCTAAATGGTGAGAGATTGCAGAGCTCTGATGTGCAGAAGATCTGGATGTCCTAGGGCATGAATTGTAGGAAGTTAGTATGCAGGTAAAGCACATAATTAGGAAAGTAAATAGAACATTATTATTTATTGTGAAGGGAATTGAATGCAAGATAAGGAGGTTATGCTTCAGTTATTCAGGGCAATAGTGAGACCACATCTGGAGTACTGTGTACGCTATTGGTCTCCTTATTTCAGGAAGGGTGCAAATGCATTAGAAGCAGTTCAGAGAAGGTTTACTGGTGGCAATGACTGTACCCTCATAACAGTGGTGTTGTGGAGGATGCAACCAATCATCACGAATCTGGAGACATGCTCCAGGTGCACAGTAGGACTCTACCGGAACAGTCCAGGCACTGTACCATAGCTTGAGAACAATGATGATCAACACCACAATGGGTTTGGTGGTAGCATGGCTCTCATTGTATGCTTATTGTCCGATCATGGTTGTGTGGTGAAGCGGGGGTCATCAGCAAAGTGCAGAGGAGCTATCTTTTGTCTCTGAGCAGCCACCCACCAGTTCTTCATTGTGGCCTGAAGAAGGCAGGGATGGCTGTCTGCCTCAGAATGAATGCTGTGGCTGTTGGCAGAATAGTGGACATGCACAGAATTGAAGGTTTGTACATGGTCACACATTAACTACACACTAGTAGAGCAGAATTCTTTATGGTTCCTGTGCTTCTCACGGTTGACATGCGGACCCACAGAGTCACATGCGTGCAGGCAGTTGATCCCGTGCCATTAGTAGTCCCATTATACTACTAAAGCTTGCTGTTTCTGATTCTCTACAAACATATGAAATAGGAGCAGAAATAGGCCATTCGACCGTTGAAACTGCTCTGCCATTCAATAAGATCAAGGCTGATTTGTTTCTGTTTCGAATTCCACATTCCCATCTACCCCCAATAACCTTTAATTCCCTTGTCTAACAAGAATCTATCTACATAGATAAAAACAAAAAACTGCGGATGCTGGAAATCCAAAACAAAAACAGAATTACCTGGAAAAACTCAGCAGGTCTGAAGCATCGGCGGAGAAGAAAAGAGTTTACGTTTCGAGTCCTCGTGACCCTTCAACAGAACTGAGTGAATAGTAGGAGAGGGGTGAAATATAAGCTGGTTTAAGGTGTGGGGCGGGTGGGGGGGGGGTTGGTGGTGGTGGGGGGAGAGAAGTGGGGGGGGGTGGTTGTAGGGACAAGCAAGCAGTGATAGGAGCAGATAATCAAAAGATGTCAGAGACAAAGGAACAAAGAGGTGTTGAAGGTGGTGATATTATCAAAATGAATGTGCTAATTAAGAATGGATGGCAGGGCACTCAAGATACAGCTCTAGTGGGGGTGGGGTAGAAAGACTAGCAGGGCATAAAATATTTAAAAATAATGGAAATAGGTGGGAAAAGAAAAATCTATATAAATTATTGGAAAAAACAAAAGGAAGGGGGAAGAAACAGAAAGGTGGTGGGGATGGAGGAGAGAGTTCAAGATCTAAAGTTGTTGAATTCAGTATTCAGCCCAGAAGGCTGTAAAGTGCCTAGTCGGAAGATGAGGTGCTGTTCGTCCAGTTTGCGTTGGGCTTCACTGGAACAATGCAGCAAGCCAAGGACAGACATGAGGGCAAGAGAGCAGGGTGGAGTGTTAAAATGGCAAGCGACAGGGAGGTTTGGGTCTTTCTTGCAGACAGACTGCAGGTGTTCTGCAAAGCGGTCGCCCAGTTTACGTTTGGTCTCTCCAATGTAGAGGAGACCGCATTGGGAGCAACAAATGCAATAGACTAAGTTGGGGGAAATGCAAGTGAAATGCTGCTTCACTTGAAAGGAGTGTTTGGGCCCTTGGAGGGTGAGGAGAGAGGAAGTGAAGGGGCAGGTGTTGCATTGTTGCGTGTCAGAAACGGATTTCAGACACTTACCTACCCTTCCTTGACCTCTTTGTCTCAATTTCTGGTGATAGTCTGTCCACCAATATCCATTACAAGCCTACAGACTCCCACAGCTACCTCGACTACAGTTCCTCACACAGTATTCAAAATGTGGTCTTACCAATGCCCTGTATAATTAAAGCATAACATCCTCACTTTTATGTTCCAATTCCTTTAGTAATAAAGGATAACATTCCATTAGCCTTCTTGATTACTGCTGTTTCTGCATACTAATTTTTTGTGACTCATGCACTAGAACACCTAGATCCCTCTGCACCTCGGAATTCTGCAGTCATTCTCTGCTTTTTTATTCTCCCTGCCAACTTCACATTTTCCCACATTATACTCCATCTGCCAGATTTTTGTCCACTCACTCAAACTATCTATATCCATCTGAAAACTCCTTATGTTTTCTTTCTGGCCTATCTTTGTATCATCCAAATTTAACAGCCATGTCTTTGCTCCCCCCATCTAAGTCATTGATATAAATTGTAAAATGTTGAGACCCCTGCAGGACTCTACTCATCGCGTTCTGCCCAATCAGACACAAACCCATTCATGCATACTCTCCGCTTTTTGCCAGTCAGCCAATCTTCTATCCATGCTAATATGTTACCTCCCTACACCATGAACTTTTGTTTTCTGCAATAACCTTTGATATGGCACCTTATCAAATGTTTTCTAGAAATCGAAGGACAGTATGTCTACAGGCTCCCCTTTATCCACAGCACATTACTGCTTCAAAGAAGTCTAATAAATTGGTTAAACACGATTTCCCTTTCACAAAATCATGCTGACTCTTCCCGATTAACCTGAGGTTTTCTAAGTGCCCAGCAATATCCTCTTTAATGCAGACACCTTCCCCACGACAGACGTCAAGCTAACAGGCCTATAGTTTCCTGTTTTCTGCCCCCCTCCCTTCTTGAATAGAAGCTTATAATTGCTCCTTTCCAGTCTGATGGAACCTTTCCAGAATCTAGGGAATTTTGGAAAATTAACACCAACGCCTCATTAGCCACCTCTTTTAAGACCTTAGGATGGAGTCCATCTGGACCCAGAAACTTGTCAGCCTGCATCTTCATCAGTTTGCTCAGTATCACTTCCCTAGTAATTGTAGCTTCACCAAGTTGTTCTCTTCCTTCTACCTCCTGATTTACAGCTATTGTTGGAATGTTTTTTTTATATCCTCTTTAGTGAATACAGAAGCAAAATATGTGTTCATTTCATCTATCATTTCCTTATTATCTACTACTAACTCCTGATTCTCGCTTTCTAGAGGACCAACACTCACTTTACTTACTCTCTTCCTTTTTTAATACCTGTAGAAACTCTTGATATCTGTTCTTACATTTCTAGCTAGCTCCCTCTCATACTCTAATTTATTTGTCCTGATTAACATTTTAGTCATTTTCTGCCGTTCTTTATATTCTGACCAATCATCTGACCTGCACAGTTATGTGCTTTTTCCTTAAATTTGATACTTTCCTAACTTCTTTAGTTAACCGTGGACAGTGGGTCCTCCCTTAGACAGAAAACAACAAGCTTACCTCTCCTTGCATTCAGCATCTCCAGTACCTCTCTTATGTAGCAATTGATGGTGTCCTGGGATATGTTTGCCAAGTCATGTGCTCCTACCCGAAATATTCAGTTGCCTGGAAATTTAGAGCAAGGATGACCTTGAGCCCTTGCCCAGGAATGAGGCCCTGTTGAAGAGAATGGCGCAATCTCAGATATTGTTCTTGGCTGGGATGAAACAGAAGGCTTTTTTTATTCTTTCATGGAATGTGAGCATCATTAGCAAGGCCAACATTTGTTACCAACCCCTGACTGTAATTGTACAGTGTTAACTCTTATTATTGGCCATCTATTGCCCTCCCTCAACTGACGAATCAGTACTCCTCCATGTTGGGCACCACTTGGAGGAAGCACTGATGGTGGCAAGGGCCACCCTGTGTTGGGGACTTCAATGTCCATTATCAAGAGTGGCTCAGTAGCAGCACTACTGACCGAGCCGGCCGAGTCCTGAACGATATATCTGCCAGTCTGAGCCTCCAGTAGGGGATGAGAAAATCAAGAAGGTGGCATGTCCCTCACTCCATCATTCCCATCAAGATGAGGGATCAACCCTGGTTCATTGAAAAGTGCAGCAGGGCATGCCAGAAGCAAAACCAGGCATACCTAAAAATGAAGTGTCAATCTGGTGAAGCTACAACACAGACTACTCACATACCTAAACAAGAAGCAGATGTGACAGACAGAACTAAGCTATCCCTCAACCAATGGATCAGACCAAAGCTCTGCAGTCCTATCACATCCAGTCATGAATGGTGGTGTACAATTAAACAGCTAAGAGGAGGAGGAGTCTCCACAAATATCCCCATCATCAATGGGGAAGCCCAACACATCAGTGCAAAAGGTAAGGCTGAAACATTTGCAACCATAGTCAGCCAGAAGTGCCAATTAGAATATCAATCTCGGCCTCCTCATGAGGTCCCCAGTATCACAGATGCCAATCTGCAACCAATTTGATTCAGTCCATGTGATATCAAGAAATTGCTGAAGGCACTAGATGCTGCAAAGGCTATGGGCCCTGACAACATCCTGGCAATAGTACTGGAGACCTGTGCTCCAGAACTAGCTGTGCATCTAGCGAAGCTCTTCCAGTGTAGCTACAACATAGGCATCTACCCAACAATGTGGAAAATTGCCTAGGTATGCTCTATCCCCAGAAAGCATGACAAATCCAATCCAGCCAATTATCACATCATCAGCAAAGTAATGGAAAGTATTGTCTAGTGTACTTTGAAGTAGCACTTACTCAGCAATAACCTGCTCACTGATGCAGACTAGGTTGCACCAGGGCCACTTGGCTCCTGAACTAATTGTAGCTTTGGTCAAAACATGGACAGAAAAGCTGAACTCAAGAGGAAAGGTGAGAGTTACTGCCTTTGTCAACAAGGCAACATTTGACCAAGTGTGGTGTCAAGGAGCCCTGGCAAAATTGAAGTCTATGAATCTGGGGAAAACTCCCCACTGGTCAGAGTCACACCTAGCACAAAGGAAGATGATTGTGATTGTTGATCATCTCACCCCCAAGACATCACTGCAGGAGCTCCTCTGAATAGTATCCTAAGTGCAACAATCTTCAGCTATTTCATCAACGACCTAACCCCCAGAAGTGGAGATGTTTGCTGATGATGGCACAATATTCAGTCCTATTCACAACAGCTCAGATACTGAAGCAGTCCGTGTCCATATGCAGCAAGACCTGGACAATATTCAGGCTTGGGCTGATCAATGGCAAGTGACATTCACACCACACAAGCGTAAGGCAACGACAATATCCAACAAGAGAGCATATAACCATCTCCCCTTGACATTCAATGGTATTACCATAACTGAATCTCCTGCCATCAACATTCTGTGAGTTGCCATTGACCAGAAACTTAGCTGGACTTGCCACATAAATACTGTGGCTGCAAGAGGAGGGGATGGGAACTCTGAGGTAAGTAACTCACGTCAGGACTCACCAAAGCCTGCCCAAGATCTACAAGGCACATGTCAGGATTGTGATGGAATATTCTCCCTTTGCCTGGATGAGTGCAGCCACAACAACACTCAAGAAGCTAAGCACCATCCCGGACAAAGCAGCTTGATTAGCACCCCATCCACCATCTTAAACATTCACTCCCTCCATGATCAATGCACAATTGCAGCATTGAGTATTATAAACAAGATGCACTGCAGCAACTCGCCAAGGCTCCTTCAACAGCGCCTTCCTAACCCACAACCTCTGCCATCTGGAAGTGGAAGGGCAGCAGATGCATAGTAATACCACCACTTGCATGGTCCCCTCAAAGTTACACACTATCCTGAATTGGAACTATATCACCTTACCTTCACTGTCACTGGATCAAAATCCTGGAACTCCTTTCCTAACAGCACTGTGGGTGTGCCTACATGACATAAACTGCAGCAGTTCAGGAAGGTGGCTCACCACCACCGTCTCATGGGCAAATAGAGATAGACAACAAATAGTCAATACAACAAAGACATACCTCAAGTAATTATAAGCACTTGCGTTACTTCCCACACTAATGTGGGACCACATCTCTCACTTCTCATCCATTCATTTTGGCCCTTGAGTTTCATTTACCAGCAACCAAATTATATATTCTATCCGAAGTCCATGGACACGGTGGTTACCATCAACAAGGCACATGTCCACGAACATTCTTTCACTCGAGTCAGAACAGATCTGATGGAGAATCCCCAGAGTCTCCCTTCTCTGACCCTTTAATATGGTCTTGTGGGCTCTGGCCCCACTTCAAAGGAAGAAATGGTTAATTATCCAATGTATGATCCCTCGCTGCTCCTGACTTCAGTGTTCTGTCCTTTCTAACAGTAACACTGTTTCTGTTCTAAAACTGTTCCATTCAGAGAGGGCATTGCTTGTTTTCTCTTTGCATGAATTTTCAATGTTCTGAGGTGCCAAACAGAAAAAAAAAACAGGCTGACCCAACACCTACAGCAATTAGCTTTCTATTTACCCTTTGCTTCTTAGCTGTTCATCCCCAAGGCAACCCCAGGTCACCTGGGCATTTCTTGGAACATAATGATGTCATAATCAAGAAACCAGTGGACCCACTTTCAAAATATTTGCCAGCAACTGGGAAGCCAATGGGACAATTACAGTGCTGTGAGGAAGGTGGGGGGTGGGGTGGGGGGGGTGGGGGGCGGTGGTGCGCTAGGAAGGGTAGGAGTTGAGATCCAGGATAAGAGTGAATTGGTAAAGAATGACTGGGGAAGGTTGAAGAGGGCAGGTAAAAACAATACATGATCATCTATGATGAAGTGGGGCAGTTGATGTCTCATGGGGGAGGATTGAGAATGAATAAAACAAAAAACAAAGTAAGGGGCACCATTGTAACTCTTGCAGGCTCTCTATGCTGATACTTCACAGTAGAAATGAGAGGAGCCTCAAGTCTGGCTCTACAAGTTCCTGGACTGCTCACATTCCCAAATAAATGTGATAGCAAACAGGAACCTGTAAACAGCAATGCACTTTAACTTAGTTGCGTAATGAATGCTGCAATGATGCGCTCAGGACAACACAAAGGCTTCCTTGTTCTTGCCTTTCATAACACCAAGATCCTGACCAGGTTGGGTGATGCATTGAAGTCTATGCTGAAGGTCATCTCACACTTTGCAACACTGTTGGGGCTTGGTAGGGTTGGGGGAGGGGCTGCGGAGAAGGGAGGAGTGGGGTGGATGTACTGTTGTAGCAATGTTAAGCCATCAAGGAAAACAAATACTGGAGTATTAATCTTGAAGTGAATGGACACCCCACAGAGTTTTAATTAGCCACAGGAGCAGGAGTTTCTTCTTTATCAGACGAAGTCAAATTGCTCAAGCAGATTACATTCCAACCCTCATCTATCAAATTGCAGGGTCCTAGTGGGGCTACATTGAAAGTCAAAGGACAATTTATGACAAAGTTGAAGTGTAAAGATAGAGATAAAAAAACAGCAAGTGCTGGAACAACTCAGCAGGTCTGACAGCATCTGTGGAGAGAGAAACAGAGTTAATCTTTCGAGCCCATATGACTCTTCTTTATACTTCATCAAGGAGGTGGAAGCATATACATCCCTCATTGCTCAAACTTACCAGCTACTACAAAAACATTTCAGGAAATGAAACAAGCATAATAGCAAGATGACAAATGTTTCCATATAAGACAATATTGTCTGCAAGGATAGCCAATAATCCCTAGTAATCCAGCACTACACCAGTACTTTGAACAGCGTAAGCACCTCAGAGTCATTGATGATTTACTAGTCTTCAATGGAGAATAGTCATACTAAGAGCACTTCGGTTTGATATTCTTTAAAGACTTGACCAAGGTCAATTAGGGATAGCAAAATGTCATGCAAGAGCACACCAATCAGTCTGGTGGCCAGGCATTACTCATTCGGTAGAAGAAATGATTTTTAAATGTCTTACATGTGCAGTAAAGAGCCAAGAGCAAACAACCACTTTCACTTCTACTTTTCATTCAAGGCCATGGGAGCACCTGGGCATGGACTTACTTGATTTTAAGGTGAAAACATTACTTATTTTCATTGATTACTACTCAAGGTGGATTAAAATAAACATATTGCAAAACATCATGGCAGAAGCAGTCATTCAATCACTGAAGAGAATTTATGCAGCACGTGGCATTCTGGACATTGTAGTGTTAGACAATGAGTTGTAATTTGCTAATGAGTTATTCCAAAATTTTACAAAGGGATATAGATTTATTCATTTAAACAGTTCACCTCATTATCCTCAAGCAAATGGAGAAGCTGAAAGAGGTGTATGAGCCATTACATTTTTGCTGAAGAAGAAAACCTTAATCTAATGCTTCTGAGTTACTGAAACTCACCACTACAAAATGTTTTAACACCATCATGGAAGGAGATTGAGAACAGAACTTCCATTTCTGACACAGAAACTTAAACCCAATGAACAACCAGGAGAGGGTAAAACAGCATGAGGAAGAATTGAGAAGCAAATGGACTCCTAACTTTAACCACAGGCACAGAGAATAAGAGTTACCAGTGCTGAAGCCCAGGGAGAAGGCATGGGTATGAAACCAACAGAGAGAAGGCACAATTATTGAAAGAACTCCATAATCGAGATCATAGAAGATTGAGACAGACCAGGGTACCATAAGGAGAACCCACAACGCTTGGAGAGAGGACCAATAGAAACTTGGGCTTACTACTTGGACCTTGAAGGGAAAGAAGAAGAAATAAGTCAAAGCTCTCCACCCACCCAGGAGAAGAACACTCACACCAACGGAAGGGAGAGTACGGAATATCCTCAACCTCAAAAGGAAATCAGAATGAAATCAGAGAGATTGGTCAAGGCACCTCAGAGACGAACCCTGTGAAGTCTGAGACTTTGGGAGTAGATGTAGGAGAATGCAAGTATGATAGGGATAAAGACTTTGGAGGAGGTGTAGAGAAAAGGGTTAACTTCTGAAGCACATGATGTTGATGCAATGATGATGTAACATCACATGATTAGGTAACAGAGATCTGGAGGGAGGAGAACTTCCAAACTCGAGCAGAGTTCCCAATATGTACATAGTAGTAAATAAAGTGTAAGGATTTTAACAAACTACAGTCTCCAGCAACTTACTTTGAGAGAATAGACAAGCCTCAGAGAACCCTGTCTAGTTCCTGAACACACAACAAAACAAGGATCACAGCAGCATTGAGCTTCCTTGTGACCAGCTCCTCTCAAGGTCCAACTGGGGACTTGTATGGCATCTCCCAACCAACCAACAAGTGCATTGTGGAGTTTATGGATGCCCTCTTTAGGAAAGCACTTCAAGTTTGCGCAGTTCGCTATTGACCTGGAGAGCCAAGCTACCCAAGCCATGGCTCCCCTCAGATCCAAGGGGTGATCGACTGCATGCATGTGACTCTCAGAGCTCTCTGGCATCAGCCAGCTGGATTCATGAGTAGGAAGGGATTTCACTCCCTGAATGTTGAGTTCATGTTATGATCACAGGGATCAATTCCTACAAGTGTGCACCAGGTATTCAGGGAGCTCTCACGACTCATATATTCTACTGTAGGCCCCACAGGTGCAGACCTGTGCTGCTACCCCTGTCCAGGCCAACTTGGTCTGGCGGGTGGTCTGCTGCTGCCATCCCTAGGGCAGAGGACGTCCCTCCTTTTCCACATGGCCTGGTGGAGAACCTGCAGCGAGAATTCGATAAAACATGGGGCCACACACTCTGGTTTGATAAGGGTATGAAGGGGGAGATTTGCTTAAGGGAATCCCTCCTTAATAATTTGTTGCCCCATAGCTCTGGCAACTGGTAGCACTTCTCACCTTTGGTCTTCATCATCATCTGTTTCTTCCCACAGCCCATAGTATCACAGTATCTTTTCAGTGCAGAAGGAGGCCATTCGGCCCATTAACTCTGCACTGGCTGTCTGAAAGAACATTCCACTTAGTCCTACTCCACTGCCTTATCCCCATAACGTTGCACGTTCTCTCTTTTCAAGTAGCAGTCCAATTATGTTTTGAATTCCTTGATCAAACCTGCCTCCACCACCCTTTCAGGAAGTTTGTTCCAGACTCCAACCACCCTCTGAGTGAAAAACTTTTTCCTCACATCACATTTACTCCTTCTATCAATTATTTTGAATCTGTGCCCTCTAGTTCTTGATGTTCCCTTGAGTGGGAACAGTTTCTCACTATTTATCCTGTCCATACCCCTCAGGATCTTGAATACCTCTATCAAGTCTCCTATCAACCTTCTTTTCTCCAAGGAAAACAGTCCCAACCTCTCCAATCTATCCTCATAGCTACATTTCTTCATCACAGGAATCACTCTTGTGAATCTCCTGTGTACCTTCTCCAATGCCTCCATCCTTTCTCAAATATAGCGCCCAGAACTGGATGCAGTACTCCAGATGAGGCCTAACTAGTGTCTTATACAAGTTCAACATGACCTCCTTACTCTTGTCCTCAATGCCCCTATCAATAAAGCCTAAGATACTATATGCTTTATTAACTGCTCTCAACATGCCCTGCCATCTTCAACGACTTATGTACATATACACCGAGGTCCCTCTGTTCCTGCACCTCCTTTAGGGGCTCTCCCTTTATTTTATACTGTCTCACCACATCTTTCCTGCCAAAAGGAATGACCTCACACTTCTCTGCATTGAGCTTTATCTGCCACTTGTCTGCCCAATCCACCAACATGTCTATGTCCTTTTGAAGTTCAAGACTATCCCCATCGCAGTTGACAACATTTACAATCTTCGTATCATCTGCAAATTTTGAAATCATGCCCTGTACACCATAGTCTAGGTCATTAATATATATCAGAAAGACCAAGGGGCCCAACACCGGCCCCTGAGAAACTCCACTAAAAACCTTCCTCCAATCTGAAAAACGAACATTTATTACTACTCTCTGTTTTCTGTCACTCAGTCAATTTCTTATCCAAGTGCCTACTTTCCCTTTTGTTCCATGACCTAGAATTTTGCTCACAAGTCTGTTGAGGCACTGTATCAAATGCCTTTTGAAAATCCATATGCACCACATCAACAGTGTTTCCTTTATCAATCTTCTCTGTCACCTCCTCAAAAAACTCCAGCAAGGTAGTTAAACATGATTTTTCCTTGATGAATCCATGCTGGCTTTTCTTAATTATCCTGTACTTAAGTGATTATTGATTTTATCCTGTACTTTATTTTCCAATTTTGCCCTTGATGGGCGGGCGGGCCCAACTGACTCGGCGGTGGGTGGGCAGCTGATCGCCACCGCCAAAACGGGCCCCACCACCATTTTAAGCGGGCAGGCCAATTAAGGCCCACCCAGCGTGTCACATGACGGGAAGCACTATGCACTTCCTGTGCGGGCAGTGGGGGGGGGGGGAAATCCCCAACTGCCAGAATGCACTCTTTCACGCATGTGCACGAAAGAGCAAACATCTCCCTGAGGCAAAGTGCTGCCTCAAGGAGATCGCTGAAAGGCAGTGAAACTTTAAAAATAGAAAAATAAAAAAATCATTAACATGTGCCCCTCATGTGAAAATGCCACACGAGATGGGACATGTTAATGCAATACGCAAAAACTTTATAACAATTTTTTAATTCCGATATCAAACCTCATCCCGCCACTGGATGAGGTTTGTAAAAAAAATCGCTTACCCACCTGCCCATTGAGCCCGTGCACTGACCCAAAGTTCGCACGAGCCCCTCAAAATCCTGGTTGATTGGAGAGTTAATAGCCTTAACAAGGCCTTTAATTAATGGCAGGCGCGCGTCCCGCTGCATAGCGTGCCCGCTGACCGAAATATTGCAATGCTGCGCGCTGACGTCAGGACACGCGCACGACATTTTAAGCGCTGGCGTGCGGACTCCGCCACCTGCACACTAGCCAGAAGATTCTGCCCCAGAAGTTTCCCTACCACTGAGGTCAAACTGACTGACCTGTAGTTGTCAACTTTATCCTTGAACTCCTTTTTGAACAAGGGTGTATCATTTGCAGTGCTCCAGTCCTCTGGCACCTCCCCTGTGTCTAAGGAAGAGTGAAAGATTATCACTAGTGCCTCTGCAATTACCATTCTCACTTCCCTCAGTACCCTTGGATGCATCTCATCCGGTCCTGGTACGTTATCTATTTTAAGTAAAGATAGCCTTTCCAACACCTACTTCCTCTTGATTGTAAGTTTTTCTAGTGTACCAGTTACCTTCTCTTTCACCTTGGCCTGGTAGCAAGTTCTTCCTTTGTAAAGATAGATGCAAAGTACTTGTTCAACACCTCCACTATTTCTCCAGCCTCCATATGCAAGTCCCCTTTTTTGTCCCTAATCGGCCTATCTCTTTCTTTTACCACCCTTTTATTATTTACATACTTATTTGATTTGGGATTCCTTTTATGTTTGCTGCCAGCATCTTCATGCTCTCTCCTTGCTTTTCTTATTAGTTTCTTCACTTCCTTTCTGGTCCTTCTATATTCAGCCTGATTCTCCATTGTATTTTCTACCTGACATCTGTCGTACATGCACTTCTTCCTTTTCATCTTTACCTCTATCTCTCTCAACATCTAAGGCGCTCTGAATTTATTTGTCCTACCTTTCCCCTTCAAAGGAACATACCTTGACATTGTCTGCATTACTTGTTCTTTGAAGATGGCCTATTGTTCAGCCACTGTCTTTTCTGCCAACATTTGATTCCAACTCACATGACTCAAATGCATTCTCATCCCATCGAAGTTGGCTTTCCCTCAATTCATTATCCCTGCTCTGGATTGTTCTCTGTCCTTTTCCATCATTAACCTAAACCTTAGTACACAATGGTCACTGTTCCCTAGAGGCTCTCCCACTGATATTTGATCCACTTGGGCCAACTCATTCCCCAGAACCAGGTCCAAAAGTCCATGTCCTCTTGTTGGACTAGAAATATACTGTTGTAGAAAATTATCTTGAGCACATCCCAGGAACTCTCACTCCTCATGCCCTTTTGTACTATTATTATCCCAGTCTATATTTGGATAACTGAAGTCCCCCATTATGATTACTCTATAACTCTTACACCTCTCCATAATTTCTTTCCAACTTTGTTTCTCCACATCCCTTCCACGGTTGGTGGTCTATATTCTACACCAATCAATGTTATTGCACCTTTCCCATTCCTCAACTCTAGCCAGAGAGATACTTGTCCCCTCTGCAAACATCCTCTTTCTCCATCTTTAACCAATATTGCCATCCCCCACCCCCACCCCCACCCCCACCCCACCTTTTCTTCCTTTACTGTCTCTCCTAAATATCTTGTACCCAGAAATATTTAATGCCCAGTCCTGCCCTTCTTTGAACCAGGTCTCTGTTATAACAATAAAATCATGATTCCATTTGTCAACCTGTGCCTGCAGTTCACCAATCTTATAAATCACACTCCGTGCATTCACGTACATGCAGATTAGCCCTGATTTAGGCCTTTTTATTTTCCTGCTTATTCTGACCCTATCTAATGATTTACTGTTTTCTACTCCAGTTCTATCAAACTTTCCAAGTATTCTATCTACCTTGATGCAACTCTCTGATATAGCCTTGTTATCAGTTGATACTTCACCACTTCTCATTGCCAGTTTTTCTCCTCTGCACTCTGAATTTCCCCCATTCCCATCCCACTGCCAGTCTAGCTTAAACCCTCCCCAACAGCACTAGCAAACCTCCCTGCGAGGACACTAGTCCCAGTCCTATCAAGGTGTAATCTGTCCTTCTTGTACAGCTCCCACCTGCCCCAGAGATGATCCCAATGCCTCAGAAATCTAAAGCCCTCCCTCCTACTCCATTTCTCCAGTCACATGTTGAACTCCTCATTCTTCCTATTCTTACGTTCACTAACACGTAGCATTAGGGGTAATCCAGAGGATACTGCTCTTAAGGTCCTGCTTTTTAATTCACTTCTTAACTCCCTAAAATCTGCTTTCAGAACCTCATCCCTTTTCCTACCTATTTCATTGGCTCCAGTGTGGACCACAACCTCTGGCTGTTCACCCTCTCCCAAAAGAATCTCCCTATCACCTTCTTCATCTTCATTTTCATACTCGACTTCTTCCTGTGTATAGTTGCATAGTGTATAGTACGTAGTAAACCACTACAAATTGGAGATTCACTCTTGAAAATACCTTAAGACTCCTTTGGGTCTCTTCTTATGTTTGACAATCTTGCAGCTTTACATATCTAAGTCCAAGCTGGACAACCAATTCACAGCACTGCATGTTATTAGTTGGATTGTCTTGAATCCTGTGACAAACTTCTGTAGACCATATGCATTCACAATGTGGTGAACAGTCTGATCTGTGTGACCACAATCACATGCCGGGCTGTTCTTGAAATTCCATTTGGGAGGAAGTGTGATGTCCCTGCATGGAAAGTTTGGATCCTGTTGAGTGTAGACCACTGTTTTTGAGGGAGTTTGAACCCTGGAAGCTCTACTGTTGGATCACTCAGCAGGTTTGTGTTGGCAATATTGGTGTCAGCCCAGAGATTATGCCATTTGTCCTTTTTGTCAAAACTGGTAACCCTCAAAGCCTCCACAAGGCTCCAGGAAGATTTGCATATTCAATATGCTATGATCCTGGACCACACCCCCATATTTTTGGTGCGATTTGGTTAGGGACCAGTAACTTTTTGTTTAAAGTAGACTGGTACAGAGTGGACAATGCCAGTGCAGTCACCTGTAAACTGTAGATCATGAATATCTATGGTACTCAGTTTAGTTTTGGCACAGAAGTGGCAGAGATTAAAGAGCTGTCCATCTAGAAGGTATTAATACTGGCACCAGAGGGCAATTAATTTTTGATGAGGTGAATAGCCAGCTTCAGGTAGGTAGTACATAATATGGGACCAACACGCAGCCAATTCCTGCTGCAGCAGGTAACATGAGTCAGTGACTGACTAATTGTTGAAGTGCAACTTCCTATTAGAGTGCTCCTTTGTCATGTTCAGGTAAGACATCATGTTGCAAACCACCCACATGCTTTACCCTTGCCTCCATTTCCATCTTCTTTGAACCTGAACAGGTCTGTGCTTTCTGCTGCTGCCCTTGCTACTGCTATGGTAATCAAAGGTAATCACAGCAGCGTTTCCATTTTTTTCAGTATTCCTGCAGTTAGTGAATTGACACAGTTGTCTTCAATAGCTATTTAATATAAAAATCTTTCCAAACTCAACCAAAGAATCGATCCAAAATTCCACTAGTGTCATAAAAAAACTATCCATAGACTGGTGGTAATGGAAATGGGAACTCTTTTAAATACCACTGCTTCACCCTGCTTTCCATAGTAGTCAAACTATTTTAACCCATTCAAAACTCATCTACTTGCATAGAATTAAAATCAGGCATGTTTTACTAGGCGAGCTAAGATGAACAAATCAAATGCACCCAAGCATCAGTTTCCCAAAATGGCCTTAATACAAGATCAGGATATTTATTTAAATATTTTAATGAGCCCAGCATTCATTCCAGCAGCCACCAGGGATGTCTAAGGCATATCCCAACAGCTGTTGTATCTTGAGAAAGCTTTTGGCACATGATGTTCCACTATGAATTTGGTAAGTGGAGCACCAATTTTATGCACAAATTCTTGGTTAAAAAAAAACTGCCCATGCATTAAACAGGTCAGAGTGTAATAAAATTATCTTCCATATCTTGTTTATTCCAGTCAGATATCATAGCACATTCACGCTTATATGCACACAAAGACAGCGCTCCATTCCAAGTTTAAGCACAGGGTTAACTATCAATAACTGAACTAAAGCTGCTCGATGTGACTCAGACTCCAGGAAATCCACTGTTTGATAATATCTTCATACAAATTTTTAACACACTCGTGTTTTCAGCGACCACCAAAGTCAATTTTATGAGATAGTTACTGGGGTAATAGTTGTACCATGTTGTGCAATCCTATGTGAAAATAATTTCCTTGCTATGATGCTCTTTATCTTAATCAGTACAACTAATTGTCCAGTTTCTATATTTTTTAAACAACTATACCATGTGCACTGAAAAAGAAAATTCAAGATACTTGGGAATCCATTCCTTTATTCAGAGGAACAACAAGAGTGCATTGACACTGATTGAGATCCCGGAAAGAGTTAATTTGGGTCTTCACATCCAATATACACACCTCACGTTTATCTGTAGAGCAAAGCCAAAACAAACTTGCACAAATGCTAACCTTGTAATGTGAATGCATCGCTAAAGAGCAGATTCAGGAACTGATCAAAAGTTA
Source organism: Carcharodon carcharias (assembly GCF_017639515.1). Lineage (NCBI taxonomy): Eukaryota > Metazoa > Chordata > Chondrichthyes > Lamniformes > Lamnidae > Carcharodon > Carcharodon carcharias. The sequence continues at coordinate 131,247,545 of NC_054477.1, read as the reverse complement.
AGTTGAAGAAACTAGACGTTGATCTGTAGAAGACGTTTTGCCCAAAATACTCAATCGTACATTATCTATATTAAAAAAAAATACATTTTAATTCACTAAAACTCTAATCTTGACTTTGACGTGTATTTAATACACAGCAGGGAAATAATAGTGAAAAATAATTTCTGTTGATAATTTATACCACTGTGCTTTTTACTTAACTCTCACCTTATACAGTGAGTATTTGTTGAGCTGACACCCTATGCTCATGTCTAGCCTGGTTGCAGGCCTAACAGCTGCCAATAACTTGTAAAGTATGAAGGTCTTACGTTACTGCTAAACGATTTTCACAGTTGTTGTTTTAGACTTTTTGTACTTATTGCCATATTCCCTACATCTGTTTTAATACTGTAATTTGTTGCGCTCGAACATAAGTAATTTCTATTTAATGCCATATATCCTATTAGCAAACCAGGCTTGTGGTTGTGGTCCAATTTGGAGTCAAGCTACTCATGCCAGAAAATTAATGTGGAACTGTAAGAATCCCAACAGTGGCATAAGGGTTTTTAGCATCCACTTCAGTTCCTTATCTGTGTGTGCATCAGAAGTGATCTACAATAATGACTACTTAAGACAGCTGAAGTTCTTGCAATGGTCTTATCATAACTTTTTTTATTCTTTGGTGGGATGTGGCCATTGTTGGCAAGGCCAGCATTTGTTGTCCTTGCTCATCCCTAATTGCTCTTGAACTGAGTTTCTTGCCAGGTCATTTCAGAGGGCAGTTAAGAGTCAACCATATTGCTGTGGATCTAGATATATGTAGGCAAGACCAGATAAGGACAGCAGATTTCCTTCCCTAAAGGACATTGGTGAACCAGATGAGTTTTATGACAATCAATGGTAGTTTCATGGTCACTTTTTCTGAGACCAGCTATGAATTCCTGATTTATTTTTAATTAATTGAATTGAAATTCCAACAGCTGCCATGGTGGGACTGAAACCCATGTCCGGAGAGCATTAGCCTGGGCCTCTGGGTTACTAGTTTGTTAACATCACCACTACACCACCATCTCCTCCAAATGATATTGAATATCAAGGCATAGCTTCAAGTAGCACAAAGTCTAGCTCAACAGAGTACTGACAGACAGAGATAAATGCAAAATACTGCAGATGCTGGAAATCTGAAACAAAAACAAAAAATGCTGGAAAAACTCAGTAGGTTTGACAGCATCTGTGGAGAGAGAAACAGAGTTGACATTTCGAGTCCGTATGACCCTTCTTCAGAGCTACAGAGACATAGAAATGTGATGAAATTCATACTGTTTAAGCCAGGTGGAGATGAAGCTGGATAGAAGGTCAGCGATTGATGGGGTCAAAGGAGAGATTGACAAAGATGTCATGAACAAAAAGATAAAGGGAGTGTTAATGCTAGTGGCAAGGACTAAAAAAGGTGCTGATAGTGGCAGACAGACAGAGTACTTGCTTAACTCAGGGAATTTGGTGAGTGAGAGAATTTTACACAGGGCTACAGAAGGCTGAATTTATTGACACCACAAAACTTGAAGGAATATTTCGCACACATGTGCAGATGTAGTCAGTTACATCATAATGCTGGAAAGTAAGACATTTGGATGAGACAGACACTGGGCAGAATTTTACAGCCCCTCCCACTGGTGGGGTCTTCCAGGTCCCGCCCAAGTCAATGGAATCTTTAATGGCTCACTGCATTTTCCAGCCCTGCTCCGCCACAGCGGGGCCATAAAATTCCACCCGCCATCAGTTAGAAAAAAACGGTGATGAAACAGAACCACATTTCAGTGCTATAAATTAAATGGTAGACACTGAATATTGAGGGAAGAAGCTAAGACCAATTGAGAGCACAGAAATGAGATGAGAAGGGAATATTTTCTCAGCGTAAATTCTCAAGCACTTTATGAAGAATGGATTTTAAACTTGTTTCTGGCATAAAATTGATGTTGTGGATTGCCCACCCAGTACAGGGACAACTTGATATTTATCCCACTGACTTTAATGGAAATGAAATTCATACAGTTCTGGAATGGGCGGTTTATCTGCAGTGCCAATTTTACACTCAATTGTAAGTTGAAAATCTACTTCAATTAACTTCTAATTTCAATAAACATTGAATAGAGGAAAATATTTCTGCCTGTAAGTTGGTACTCTGCTATTTTGTAAGTGGTAAAATCCACGCATGCATTGGCATCCCACAGTGGGAGCCAAATGTGCATGCGTAACTGTTCCTGGCATCTGGCCAGTCAGTGTCAGGAGTTACATTGTTTACAGAACAAGGAGTAGTCAAGAGAGGGAGCATGAGACAGTGAGATCTGAAAGTTGAAGTCCAGAGGCATTAATTAGGTAAGCTGGCAGGTGATTGGTTGGCAAGTTTTAAGGTTTTTTATTCTCTAAACTAGGGCAGTAATTTTAACTAGGGCCAGGAAAGCAGAAATACTGTATTAAATTTATAGCTTACCTAATTAAACTACTTGACATAACTATAAGTAATTATTCAATTAAGACTTTTATTAATGAACTAAATAAAACAAGGAGTCTAAGATATGGCAAAGTAGGTTGTGTGTCTGGACTGCAGAATGCAGGAGTTTGTGGATGGCAAGCCTATCATGAGCAATCATGTCTGCAGTACATGTCTCCATTTCAAATATCTCTGGCTCATTCACTGAGCTGGAGTGCAAGTTGGAGAGACTCCAACACATAATGGACAGGGCAGGGGTGGGGAAATTTCTGGATATTTTTATCCAGAATATAGTCACAACAGGGGAAAACACAGAGGCCTAAATTTTCAGCTCGGTAGGCGGGCACAATCAGCAGGCCCGGGAGAGGTCAGGAAACAGACCATCGAGCGCGTTCGGCCCCCAACCACTGAAAAGCTCAGCGCCGCCGGGGAGAGGGCAGGAGGAGGGCAAGCGATGACATCAATGCGGGTGCAGGCAAGCACTGACAGAAAGCTCCCCGAAGGCAGAGAGCTGCCTCAGGGAGTTGAGGACCCAAAACCCAGGAAGTAAAGTTTTTAAAATCAGGAAAAAAATGTTTAAGTATTACAATCTGGCACCTGAACATATAGATTATAAAAATGTTCTCCACAGATTTCTATTTTTATTTTATTTAAAACTCAAACCGCATCCTGCCCTTGGATGAGTTCTGATGAAAAATGGAAAGGCCACCTTGCTGATTCGCCTATCTGCCAACTGTAAGTTTGGATGGACTACATAAAATGACAGACAATTATGCCGTTAATGGGCTTAATTGTTGTTAACTATTGTCTTAGTTGTTGGCAGGTGCGCTTCCAACTTTTGCCCGAGCTCGCTGACTGAAATATCGCACGATCGCAGGATGTCATCAGGGCGCCAGCCCAACGACATCTCGCACGATTTCACGCCCGAGTGGGTTGGGCGCGGTCCTGCCCAATCAGCATAAAATTCGGCCCAGGATATGGAGGGTGCGACTGATAAGGAGCCAGGTGGTGGGGATTTAGGAGAGGTTATGAAGGAGGTCTTGCAGACATTGGTCCTGACCAGCAGGTACAACGTACACACTGGATAAAGACTTCAGGGAGGACAGTCACAATGCAGACCAAGGCATCATGGCTCAGAGGGCTGTCCAGGTCAAGGAAGAGCAAAATAGAAAAGTGGTAGTAATAGAGAACTTTAATATTTCATCCTCCTGTGTGTCCAACAGGTCGATTTGATTTATCTAATGTGTGAGTGAAGAGAGTTAGCATTGTTTCTGCTTTTGTGTGCTAGTTTGCTTCTCATTTTCAGCCTGCACTGCTGGCTAACAGCAATGTGAAAAAGAGAGCCATATATGTAAGTCTCTCCCTGCTAGTTCACAGCCTCTCCATTGTTAAGTCCCAGCTGTACCTCCTCATGGTCTCACACAGAAATTGGTTTCCTCGTGGCAAGGCTAAAGCTTCAGACAAACTCAGAGGAGGTTTGGCCCCTAGACATGAAATTTTCCCTCGTTGGGCGCGCACAATCAGCGGGCCTGGAAGCGGACGCGAAATGTGCTGCGATCAGCTCCCGACCATGATCTTGCACTGGCTGGCTAATTGACGGCCAGCCAGCATGAAATGCACCCGGAGAAAGGCTCAGAACTGCTGTTGGGAGCAGGAAGAGGATAGGCACTGACGTCACCATGAATGCAGGCAAGCACTTCCAGTGAGCTCCCTGAAGGCAGACAGATGCCTCAGGGAACTGCAGGCCTCCACAGAATAAACGCCCAAAAATGCTGCAACAAATGTCCATGCAGCATAATCAAGCACCTGAAAGCAGACCTCGCAAAAAAAAACAGTCCCCAGATATTTATTTTTATTTTGTTTCCTAACGGAGATTTCATCCTGCCCTTGGATGAGGTTTCAACAACATGTAAAGCCTGCCAGGCCGATTGGCCTGTCGCTAAACGTAACGTTGAACAGGCGATGATAAACCGCTGACAATTGGACCATTAATGGGCTTAATTGTCCTCTTTAGTGTCGGTGGGTGCTCTTCCGACTTTTTTGCATGCCTGTCGAGCAAAACTTCGAACAAGTGCATGATGATATCATCCTGACGTCATCTCACACGATTTCACGCCCGTTCAGGCCGTACGCAGGCCCACCCACGGGATGTAAAATTCTATCCATGCAATTTGCAGGCCCACCAGCATGTTGTCATGCCCTGGCACTCATGAACCAAACTCCCAGCAATGGGCAATAGCTCCATTGCCTTGCGGATACCTCAGAAGTATTGAAGGCTCAGGGAGTATACCCTGACAAAAAATCCTGCGCGGAGCATAAGTGCCACTGATATCTAAATATGTAATCTTTCCATTAACTCCTGAAACCAAGCCGGTGCCAAGTATAGTGCTTTGTATTTCTTTGGACTCAACCAGGAAGGTCAAGAGAGGGCCCCGACATTTGGACAGGCTGATGTCTCCATAAGTTTTGCCCAGGCTTGCGCCCTGGAGAGGACACTCCAGTTTCTCTGCAGAGCATTAACACAACACGGGAGACAGCAGTTATGAGTGGTAGGCCCAACTCAATGGGCGTAGAGTCTGGGTGCTATGGGCTGTCTGTAATGGTGGGAGGGACCATCTAGTCCCACTGGTCAGCCACTGCCTACCACAAGTTGGGCAGTCCCTGACTAGTAAGCTGCAACCTGCCATGGTCCACCTGCTTCAATGGGTGCTTGGAGTTTAGAGTCTCCACTTAAGAAGTGGAGGGAATCCATAGCACAGGCAAGCAAATGAAACAAAGGAAAAGGGAGAAGATGCCAAATCTTTGACTGGCAAGCTGGAGCGACAGGGCCATGTGCACGGGATATACAGACGACTTGCAGCTGGTTGATAATGTGCACAAGACAACAGTGATCGACATGGAACTTGATAGAGTGAACAGTGACATAACTGGTTGAATGGCCTCCTTCTGCACCATAACAATTCTGTGACTCTGTGATTCCCTACAAGACACCAAGCTTGCCAGAGTGGATCACTGAAAGAAAAACATTACATGTTCATCTGGCAGGGGAAGTGTTCTGAGGAAAACACATGAGCAAAGAGTTGGCTTTGGTGGAATGAACTCATTACTCTCGAAAGATCCTCCCCCCAAATAATTCAGCAGGTGTTCTATCTGCCTCTCAATTCAAATGTAGCCAGTTAACCTATTTCTATGTTCCAATGCTGTGCTCCTCTACAGAGTTGAAAGACCAGTTCTATAAGGAGCTTGACACTGTTATCAGCAGAAGTCAGAACATCTTTACCAATGAGGGATTTCAACGCAAGTGTGGGTGTGGGTGTGGGCAATGAGGCATGGCTCTCTTGCCTTGAACATCATGGCCTGGGAAAGATAAATGAGAACAGACAGAGGCAAATTGGGCTTTGCTGATACCATGAGCTTTGTGTAACTAACACCTTCTTTCAGAACAAACCATGCAACAAGGTGTCCTGGAGACATCCAAGATCAGGACATTGGCACCAGATCATCACCAGACATGACTGTCTTGGCAGCACTTTCAACACATGCAGCTACAACAGCACTGACTGCAATTCAGATCACTCCCTGGTGTGCACCAGTATTAGGATACAACCCTTGATGTTCTTTCATACAAAGCAGAAATGCCATCCCAGTATCAACGTCTTCCATACTAACTACCCAGATAAAAACAGATAGTTCTTTAACTCAATTGAACAAGAATTCTCAGGCATTCCAATGCAGAGTGCAGATGTAAAATGGAACAAACGTCGAGACACCTCTACGATACCCCACTCCCAACACATGGGAAGCAGGCGACTTCCCATTTGGAACCTGTGATTGAAGCCAAGCAGTCTGCTCTCAAGAGAGATCTGAGTGTGAAGACTCTGTATGTACTAAGAGCAGCTCGAAGTAAAGTTCAACTAATTGTTGCACCAATGACGATTGGTTATAATTCTGACAGAATATCCAGGGCCAGAAATTTGCATCCCACAGGTGGGTGTGCGCCCAACCTGAACAGACATGAAATAGCGTGAGATGACGTTGGGCGAGCATCCTGATGTCATCATGTACTCGCGCGATATTTCGCTTAGCGGGCACGTGCGGCAGTCGGAAGTGTGTCCGCTGACAATTAAGTGGGCAATTAAGCCCATTAACGATGCAACCAACAGCGATTTTATGTAGCCCGTCCACATTTAAGGTTGGGGGACGGGCCATTCTCCCAGGTGGCATTCGCATTTTTGCTCAAACCTCGATCCAGGGCAGGATGAAATCTATGTGGGGAAATAAAATAAAAAGAGATATCTGAGTACTGGCTTTTAATGATGTATGCTTTCAAGTACTTGATTATTCTGCCTGGACATATTTTGCAGCATTTTTGACATGTCCTCTAGTCTGTGGAGGTCTGCAGCTCCGTAAGGCAGCCGTCTGCCTTCAAGGTGCTCTCTCAAAGCGTTCACCCACACCCTCAGTTATGTCGGCACCCACTCTCTTCCCGCCCCCACCATGGCAGTGCCTAGCATTTAGCGTGCATTTCACGCTGGCTGCCTGTTAATTGGCCAGCCTTCCATGAAATCGCGGTCGGGGGCCGATTGCGGCCAGCAGCCCATTCCCCGTCCGCTCCTGGGTCGCGCGCACCCGACAACCGAAAAATTCAGGCCTAGAGGTCCTTTGACACAGGGAATGCTAGGGGCATGCATGAGGGGATCAAAAAGGTCCATCAGCAAAAAAGAAGAGGCTCCATTGAAAACAAAGGCAAGGGGAGTCCATCATTGACTGCAATAAATAATTAGAGAGATAGGTGGAACGCTGTCTTCAATTGTACTCTAGGGAGAACACTATCACCAAGGAAGCTCTGGACACCATGCAGAGCTTGCCTGTCATGGCAGAGCTGGATAATGAACCACTATTTACTTGCTTGTCATGGGCAAAGCTTCAGGTGCTGATACACTGCCTGAACTCATCAAGCACGTGAAATCAGTTCTCCTGCAGCATCTACATGAACTTCTCCATCTGTTGGAGGGAGGGGGCAGTATCCCAGGATATCCGTGATTCAAAAGTTGTGACCTCATACAAGAACAAGGTGGACTCCAGTGATTGCAACAACTATTGAAGCACATCACTGCTGATCATCATAGATGTAAAGTCTTTGCCTGTGTTTGTCAATCTTTGTCAGTCTACAGATTCTGGCTGAACGCAGATCCCAAATCCCATTGTGGTTTCAAAACTGGAAGATCTACAATTGATATGATCTTCTCAGTCCAGCAGCTGCAAGAGAAATGCTGTGAACGAAGGAGACCACTATATATGGGCTTTATCAATCTCACAAAGCCTTTCAACCATGAGAGCAGAGGCAGTCTATTTAAGCTGCTGGAGAAAATAATCTGCCTGTCGAAGCTGCTTAATGTGATCTCCTCTTTCCATGACAACATGCTGGGTAGGGTCAGCTATGATGTGGCAACATTGGAACCCAATGAGATCCGCAGTGGGATCAAACTGTGTGCTTGCATTCTGGCACTGAATCTCTTTGGCATATTCTTCTCTTTGTTGCTGTAATGTGCCTTCAGGTCATCTAGAGGGGGTGTCTACTTACGTACCAGAACTGATGGACAGCTGTTCAACCTTGCTTGCCTGAGTGCCAAGACAAAGGTGCGCCAAGTCCTCATAAGAGAAGTGCTCTATGTTGACAATGCTGCATTAGCATTCCATACTGAGGAACACCTTGAACTGCAAATGGACAGAATCTCTCACGCCTGTAAAGAGTTTGTTTGACTATCAACATCAGGAAGACAAATGCCATGGTTCAGGATGTTGGCACACAGCCATCTATCACCATTGACAACGTGACACAGAGACTGTTGATAACTTCACATATCTAGGCTCCAGAATCACCAGCAATCTCTCATTTGACGCTGAAATCAACACACACATCGCAAAGGCTGCAACTGTTATGTCCAAGCTGAGTAAGAGTGTGGAACAATAGCAATCTGACTGAGAACTCACAACTGACCTGACTCAAACTACGCATCTACCAAGCCTGCATCCTCGGCACACTTCTTTACATTGGTGAGATCTGGACAACTTAGGCTAGGCAAGAGAAAAGGCTGAAATTTGCTGTCTCAGACGTAACCTTGGCATCTCTTGGTAAGACAAGGTCACGAACTCAGAAGTCTTGGAGCGAGCTAGTTCCATCAGCATAAGCTCATTGCTAAGGCAGCAATACTTCTGCTGGTTTGGTCACGCTCATTGACAGCCATATACCTAAAGACCTTCTGTACAGTGAGCTGGCCGCTGGGTCATGACCTCCTGAGCATCCATACCTCCACTATAAGGATGCCTGTAAGCAAGATATGATGGTGGCAGACATTGACACTGAAAACTGGGAGACAGTCACTGACAGCTGTAATCTCTGGAGGCCGACTTTTTGGAAGGGCATTGGAAGAGGTGAGCTCAGCTGGCCAAGAAGAGGGCCTAGAGAAAATAGAGGTCTCCTGAAACACCGAGTTGACCATCACAGTGCAAACCATTGTCTCATGAGATGGAAGGCTGCCACCAATAAGTGTTCTCTTCAGCCAAGAGTAAGAATCCCAAAAGGTGTGTTACCTACCCGTTGCCAGGTAAGAGATGCCTCACGGTGGCTGGAGAGGAAATTAGGATGGAATCATCGAAGAATTGCACTAAGTGCGGTAGTGGGCATGAAAAGCGACATTTTATCCGTCAGCTGCAATGCCGGGTTTTCATGCCATCTGTTTACCACCTCATTAATTATGCAGCCACAAGAAACACGCCATCTTGATGGCAAGCGGCCTCGGAATCGAATGCCACGCTGATACCTCACCATTTCTTCACTCCATTCCCTCACTCCATGTGCCATATCTAAACTGCATTCGCACACACAGGTTTTAATGCTTGCAACCTAGGACAGCACCAGTGAAGACATGGCTCTAAAAGCCAAGAAGAGTTCACTGGAATGCCTTTAGGAGGCCCGCCATGATATCCTCCACCCCCGCTCTGGCCACAGGTCGTCCAGCAATCTCACCACTCCAGCTTGGGAGGCAATGACAGTGGTGATTAGTGCCAAGGCTGTACAGAAGAGGTTGGGCATCCAACGTAGACAGAATCTGCTGGACTAGGATCTTTATGGAGTCCAGCACCCTCACCCTGGAGATCTTGATGCGTGCACAGGTTGGCACCACTTCATTAGCCAGCAGATAGACAGACTCCCCCAACTCCCATATGCCACCCTGTTGAAGGCCTCCGATACCTTTGCCTAATTCTCTCCGGCATGCTGATGCTGATTCTCCAACATCAGTTGAAAGGCCGATTCCAGAGGCCCGTCATCAGACTTGGACCTTGCAGATACTCCTTGCCCAGCATTCCTTCAAGTGCCGGTGAGCTCGGCACTTACCTCCTCCTGTGGACATGTGTCTATGTGGTGACCGCCAGAGTATGAGAGCCTTCCTACTCTTGAACTAATACCCACCAATGTGTGTGTCTCTGGGCTGGTAGAGGTTGCAGGTGTCTGTTATAATGCCTCTACAGTTGCACATGACTCTTGTATTATGTCTTCACGTCTCTCCGGGCTTTGGCTTGCACAAAAGCTGGACAGGCCTTCTTCTGCCTTGCCCTCTTCCTGGTGGTACCTGTGAGAGCAGAGTGAGTGAGTGACAGCATGAGCTGCCTCCAACATGGAAGCACTCTTGGACCTGAGGTTGCTATTACATGCATGGATCCTTACTGGTTGGAGGCCCTAATCCAGTGTCCCATCTCCAATGACCCAGTCCCGCTCGACCTCTGCCAGCTGGTCTGCCCTCTCCTCGAACTCAGTCACTTCTTCAGATGTGGCCGACCCACTTCCGTCTTCTCCCATTCTCAACGGTTATGGCTAAACTTGTCCTGCTCATAGAGAACAGAGAATTTGGGGTTGAGAGGAATTGTATTTAGCATCTATTTGTACATAGCTATTTCAAGTTTCTTTCTATACTCCCAGTGTTAGAGATAACCCACTGGCTGACGTGGCATTTCATTAATGCACTGCATGTTGTCAAGAAGAGTTCTGGCCCAGCACCCCACAGAATGGTGAGCCCATCCAAATAAGGATAAGGGCTCAGAGAGGCATGCCCTTTGCTGAGCTTGCTAGTACCCTCTGCACCTGAGCCCTTCCACCCCACTCCCCTCAACCTCCCCTTTCCAGATAGTATTTTGAGGTCTCTGTGTGGAAGGGTGAAGGAACCACTGTGATCACTCCACCTGCAGACTGGATGGACTGCAGTGGGGCTATGAGGCATCACCTTATGACAATGTTGCTAAGGACCATGTACCTGGCATTCATTCATTGTAGTTGCTGTGGGCAGCTGAGATTATTTACCCTGGCAGCACAGGGTTGGTTGTTCATTCTCCTCTGGCATTGGAGAGCTGACCTGCACTGGATACCCTGGGATAAAAACAAAAAACTGCGGATGCTGGAAATCCAAAACAAAAACAGAATTACCTGGAAAAACTCAGCAGGTCCGGCAGCATCGGTGGAGAAGAAAAGAGTTGACGTTTCGAGTCCTCATGACCCTTTGACAAACAGTTCTGTCGAAGGGTCATGAGGACTCGAAACGTCAACTCTTTTCTTCTCCGCCGATGCTGCCGGACCTGCTGAGTTTTTCCAGGTAATTCTGTTTTTGTTCTGGATACCCTGGGCACTGACAACGGCAGAAACCTGCGCCCATGCAAGTTTGGTCTCCCTATTCGGCCTCATCCTCCCATCAGCTGGGCTTTTGGCCTGCACCTGGATGAGGAGGACACCCAAGGATGAGTCACTGAACTTGGGAGTAGGAGGTCCCTGTCCCCATCCTGCCATCTCTATGGGACTGTTTAGGAAGTTGATGTCTGGGCACCTTTTAAATATGACGCTCAGATGTGACAGCAGGGCACATGCCATCCAGCCTGCCCCGCCATACGAAATGTCGGGAAACCCCCAACTGTATAATCAATGAGACTGAGGTCACACGATAGCACAAGATATCCCGCCGGCCTCCAAGGCGGGAAACACTCCCATCCCCAGCTGCATCCCCGTCACGGGACTTAGTCCTGCATAGGAGAATTCCACCTAATGTCTTTGCTTGGAAAAAGTCTTTTTAAAGAAGTCCAATATCTATCTGACCAGCCGATGAAATTAAAGATTAATATTCCACATCACACACAACACATCGTTATGACACCAGCTTCTTTGCAGATAAAGATAGGATATTGGGGTTGCAACCATTGTTAGAATTGAAGACTAAAAGATAAACAGGTGTTTTAGTAAGCTTAAAATTTTAGAATTATAGTATCTTATAATGGTTACCATACAGAACAAGGTCATTCAGTTCATCTTGTCTGTGCTGGCTCTCTGCAAGAGCAATGCACCGAATTCCACTCTACTTCCTTTTCCTCATAGCTCTGCAAATTTTTTCTCTTCAGATAATAATAAAATTCTCTTTTGAAACCCATAACTGAACTGCCTCCACCACACTCTTGGGCAGTGTATTCCAGATTGCAATCGCTCGTTGGGTAAAAAAGATTTTCCTCATGTTGCCATTCTTCTTTTATCAATCACTTTAAATCAGTGTCCTCTGGTTCTTGATCATTCCACCAAAGGGAATAGTTTCTCCCTATCTGCTCTGTCTAAGACCCCTTGTGATTTTGAATAGCTCTATCAAATCTCCTCTCAACCTTCACTTCTCTAAGGAGAACAGTTCCAGTTTCCCGATCTATCTGCACAACTGAAGTTCCTCATCCCTGTTGTATGAATTTTTTCAGCACCCTCTCTAATGCTCTCACATCCTTCCTAAAGCGTGGTGTCCAGAACTGGATGCACTACTCTAGTTGAGGCCGAACCAGTGTTTTAAACAGTTTATCATAACTTCTTTGCTTTTGTGTCCAAGTCCTTATTTATAAAAGCCAGGATCCCGTATGTTTTTTTAATGGCTTACTCAGCCTGCCCTGCCACCTTCAATGATTTGTGCACGTATTCACCCTCTGCTCCTGCATCCCCCTTAGAATTGTATTTTTTATTTTATATTGTGTCTCCCCATTCTTTCTACCAACACAAATCATTTCACACAAATCTGCATTAAATTTCATCTGCCACTTGTCCATCCATTCCACCAATCTATCTGTCCTCTTGATGTTTAATACTATCTTCCTCAGTTCACAATATTTCCCAGTTGGGGAAAAAAACAACACATTGACAAACACAGAGAGAATAAGTTAATTGAATGACATGCAAACTGTTTATTGGAAAGATTCTCACTGATATAAGAGCCTAATGAAGAAGGAAGACTCTGGGCAGGGATTGAATGGAGCTAAAGGCTTGCGGCAGGGATCAGGAAGGGGAAGGAAGGCTCTGGGCAGGGGTCGGATGGGGGGGAAGGTCCAGCTGGGATTGGGAGGAGGAGAAGGCTCTAGGCAGGGGTTGGGAGAGAGAAGGCTCTGGGAAGTGTTCAGGATGGGAGAAAGCTCTGAGCTTGTATCAGGAGATAGGGAAGGCTCTAGGCAGGAACCAGATGGTTGGAGGAAGTTTCTAACAGGGATTGGTAGTGTGTAAGGCTCTGGGAAGTGGTAAGTAGGAAATAAAGCTCTGGGTTTTAATTGGAAGGAGTGGAAGGCTCCGGGCAGAGATTGGTTGATTTAGGGAATGCACTGGGCAGGGATTGGGAGGGTGGGAAGGATCTGGGATGAGATCCGATGGGGAGAGAAGCTCTGGACAGGGATTGGGAGAGAATTATGGATCTAAGCACTGATCTGAAGGTAGGAAGGCTCTGGGCAATGACTGGGGAAGGATGGGTTGTGGGGGTTGGGTAGGATATAAGGCTTTGGTTATTATAAGGAGGCTATGAGCCCTGACAACCTCCCAGCTGCAGTACTGAAGACATGTGCTCTCCACAACTAGTCAAGCTGTTCCAGGGCAGCTATAACACTGGCATCTAATCAACAATGTGGAAAATTGCCACAGGACATCCTATCCAAGGAGAGCAGGAAAAATCTAATATGGCCCCATCTACCCACTCTCAGTCATCAGCAGTGATGGAAGATGGCACCAACAGTGCTATCAAACAACACTTATTCAGCATAACTTACTGACCAATCCACAAATTGGGTTCTATCAGGCCAATTGCTCCTGACCTCATTATAACTTTGGTCCTAAACATTGATAATAAAGCTAATTCCAGAACTTTTAAAAAATTTTTCATGGGTTGTAAGTGATGCTAGCAAGCCAGCGTTTGCTGATCACCACTAATTACCCATGAGAAGATGCTGGTGAGCAGCCTTCTTGAACCTCAGCAGTCCATCTGGTATAGTGCTTTTAGGAAAAGAGTTCCAGGATTTTTACTCAGCATCAGTGAAGGAATGCAATATAGTTCCAAGCCAGTGTGGTTTGCCACCTGGAGGGAATATGTATGTGGTGATGTTACTATCTCTGCCTCTGTCCTTCTATGTGATAGAGGTTGTGGGTTTAGAAGGTGCAATTGAAGCAACCTTGGCAAATTGTTGCAGTGATTCTTTTAGATGGTATACACCGCTGCCACTGAGCACCATTGGTGGAGGGAGTGGATGTTTAAGGTGGTGGATGAGGGACCAATCAAGTGGGTTGCTTTGTCCTGGATTGTGTTTGAACCTCTTGAGTGCTGTTGACGCCTCAATCATCCAGGCAAGTGGAGAGTATTCCATCATTCTCTTTACTTCTGCCTTGTGGATAATGGAGAGGTTTTGGGTAGTCAGGACATGAACTACTCACCACAGCATTCCCAGTTTCTGACCTGAATTTGTAGCCACTGTATTTTTAGGGCTAGTCCAATTAAGTTTCTGGTGAATGGTAACACCCAGGATGTTGATGATAGGAGATTCAGTGATGTTAATGCCATTGACTACCAAGGGGACTTGGTTAAATTCTCTCTTATTGGAGATGGTCATTGCCTGACATTTGTGTGGCGTGAACATTATTTGCCACTTATCAGCCCAAACCTGAATGTTGTCCAGGTCTTGTTACATGTGGACAGGAACTGCATCGGTATCCAAAGAGTCACGAATTGTACTGAACACTGTGCAATAATCAGTGAACATCCCCACTTCTGACCTTATGATGGAGGGATGAAGCAGCTGAAGATGCTTGAGCTGAGAACACTATCCTGAGGAAAACCTGCAGCAACGTATTGGGGCTGAGATGATTGGCCTCTAACAATCACCATGTGCTAGGTATGGCTCTAACCAGTGGAGATTTTTTTCCCCTGATTCTCGTTGATTTCAATTTTGCCAGGGTTCTTTGATGCCACACTTATGTGATAGGTGAAAGTGACTGCCTTTGACATCAAGGCAGCATTTATTCAGGTATGACATCATGCAGCCCTAGCAAAATTGAAGTCAATGGGAATTTTGAAGATAACTCTCCACTGATTGGAGTCATATCAAAGGACGATAGTTGTGCTTGCTTAGTAGTAAAGAACTTGAATATTGCTAAAAAGAGAGACGTATTGATGAAACTTTTCATCTTGCACTCATCAGGACAAATGTAAGAATATCAAATTTCAGATCATCACAACAATTTATACTACAGGAGAAAAGGTGTTGATTGGTTGGCAAGTTGACTCTGATTGGACAACACCACATATAAATATTTTGGCTACAGGTGAGAGGCTGGGAATTCTCAATGAGTAACTTATCTCCTGACTCCTCAAAGCCTGTCCCCATCTACAAGGCACAAGTCAGGAATCTGATGGAATAATTCCCATTTGTCTGGATGAGAACAGCTTCAACAACACCTTAAAAGCTCAACATCATCCAGGACAAAGCAGCCTGAAGATCGGCACCTCATCCACCAACATAAACATTCAGCACCTCCACCACCGATGCACCATGGTTGTTGTGTTTACCATCTAAAAGATGACTGCACAAACTTGCCAAGTCTCCTTTAACAGCACCTTCTGAACCTGCAACCTATAACGCCTAAAAGGACAGGAGCAGCAGACGCATGGGAACATCACCACGTGCAAGTTCCCTTCCAGGTAATACATTATTCTGACTTGGAAATATATAAATGCTCCTGGATCAACTTTCTAGAACTCTTCCCCTAATGGGATTGTGGGGATACCTATACCATAAGAACCACAACAGTTCATGAAGCAAAGTCTGGTTAAAAAGCCCACCTCAGTTCTCTGGAACATCAATATTAGGCCCTCTAGACCTCATCCCTCACATTCTCTCATGCCCCCAACCACTCCCCATGCCCCATCTATGCAAACTCATGCCAATCCATGTCCCTCCACCTACCCTCAATCTCAATGCCAAACCATGTCTCCTTGCATAATGGAGTTTGGCTGAGATTCCAGGCATCAATTAGTCCGTTGAAACAGGTGCACACGAGGGAAAACATTGCTTGATGGATAGTTTTTTTTCTCTTGTATATTTTTTGTCAATTCCTTAATGTTTATTTAAACAAGATAAAGAGGTGTCAAGTGCTTGTTACCTCTGTTATTGATACTTTAAAGGTCTGGCTGATTGATACTTCTTTGGAGCTGTAGTTACAGCAGTTTTTTTAAACAAGGTTTCAAATGATTGGCTGTTTTTTAAGCTTTTTCATACATGCTATTGTTACTGTGGGGTTCATTGGTTCTGTACAGAGCATATACTGAGTAAATGGACATGGAAGTGCCATGAGTTTACATGGAGGATATGAGGGGAAATTATGGTTGGGTGGGGCATGGCTTGCCACAGAGGGTATGAGATGTCAATGGGTGTGAGTAGAGAGATATAGGTTGGCATGGAGAGTCTGGGGGTATTGGGACAAGGTGGGTGGAGAGGCATGGGTTGGTATGGAGGTCATGGGGGCCATTGGGGATAGGTGGGAAAGCATAAGTTGGCATGGAGGAGCATGGCTAAGACTTTTTGAAGTTATCTTTCAAAAGGCTCCCTCATTTAATCTATGAGTTCATGACACCTCTGAGGGGCCATGAACTACAATTCCTTGAAAAGCTAGCCCAACTCTATGAAAATTGCGGGGGGAGGGGGTGCTTGGTGATGCATATCCCCCACATTGGAGCCAGCTAGGTTGGGAGTGCAGGGTACGGGCTTGCTGCTTGCACCTTTCTCCCACGCTGGTGAAAATTGGGGGTACTGGGAATGGGGGGGAAGAGTCCTGGATTTAGGTCCCGTCCACCATTTTTAAAGGACCACTGAGTCTCCCCAACTCTACAAAAATCCAGCCCATAATCTTAAAATTAGAACAAGGACATCTGGGAGATAAAAAAGAAAGACTTGCATTTATAAAGCAAGTTCATGACCACCAGTTTGCTCAAAGCACTTTAGAGCTAACAAAATATTTTTAAAGTGTCACTGTTGGAATGTAAGAAATGTGACAGCCAATTTGTGCACAGCAAGCTCCCACAAACAATAATAAACTGTTTTTGTGATGATGATTGAGGGATAGATATTTTCCAGGACACTGGGGATAACTCCCCTGCTCCTCTTCAAAGTAGTGCAATGGGACCTTATCCATTCACCTGAGCAGGCATATCAGGGCCTCAGTTTAATGTCTTTTCCAAAATACTGCACTGGAGTGTCAGCTTTAATTTTTGTGCTCAAGTCCTGGAGTGATACTTGAACTCAGAACCTTATCAAGAAACATGCTTCCACAAAAAAATCTGGAATTCTCTCCCCATACAGTTGTAGGTACTGGGCCAATTGAAGCTTTCAAGATTAAAATTGATCAATTTTTGTTGAGTAAAAGTATCAAGGAACATGTTCAGCTACAGGTCTTATTAAATGGTGGAGTAGGTTTGAAGGGTTGAACGCCTACTCCTATTCTTATGTTCATCTGATTGGGATGAGTCCGGTGGGCGATATTCATTGTCCAAACACTCAAACTCTCTTCTGACCAAGTTGGCCAAGCCTTTCTCTAACAAACCACCACCCATGAACCCAGGAACATTCAGGCCAGGACCCTTCAATTGCACTGTTAAGGATCAGCTGTTCATCCAGGCCAAAGTTGTACGGGGCACAGCTGACCACTATAATCACCACTTTATTAATGGGGTATAAGTTCTCAACTGAGGGTTCGCAGCCCACTAAGGGTCCTCAAGAAAGTTTTAAAGGGTCTGACAAAAATAACATTTTTTTTGCAAATTGGGTCCAACAATCTAGCTTCAGTTTACCCTAAGCAGCAGTACAGTGATACACACAAAGCAAGAAAAAGAGAGAAAAATGCACATTAAAATAAAAAGGAACAAGCCTTGAAGGGAGCTAGGGTCAGCATCAACTAGAGTGGCCAAAGGTGCCCGAATCCCACCCTCTGCCGTTAGCTTCCCCTCTACTGTACTGTGCATAGGGAAATATGGCTGATTATTACAATCCTAAGGCATGTGCCAACAAACTGCCAGGCAAAAATACTGTCAACCTTTGGTCACTTAACACCACAGAAGTGTGTGTCTATCTGGCTGCAGTTACTTACCAAGGCGGTCATCCCCGGAGAGGGAAAGATACACCTTAGAGCCAGTAAAGTGGGGAGTTGCTGTGGGAATTTGGTGTGCGAGTGCAAACGGGCTGTAAAAGAAATTATTTGTATAAATAAATTTTATAGAGCAAAAAACTTATGTTGTGCTAGGCTGGTCCATGGAATTTTATGCACCGAAGGGGAGCATCAGAAGCAAGAAGGTTGAGAACCCCTGCTGTAGAGCATACCCCCAACCTGTCCAGGCACAGGAAGCATACTTTACACTTGTACATCTCTTGTGCTCCATGGCTGGTTACATAAATTACCTAGGATATATGGGGCAGTATCTTTCAGTTGGTGAGTAGGGGGGGCGAGGCCTGCTTGCCAACGGGTAAAATGACGCGGGGTGACGTCGAGCGTGCGTCCCGATGTCACCCCACGTCATTTAGATTTTCAGTTCAGCAGGCACACAGCCAAGTCAGCTGCACACCCGCCAAACTGTCAACAACTACTTAAGGCCTTCAAAAAACTAATTAACCCAATTAATGGACCTGCCCGCCCAACCTTAAGGTTGGTGGGCAGGCCAGGAGCCCAGGCGGGCTTCTGAAGAAACATGAAACCTCTTCCATGGGCAGGATGAGGTTTCATGAGAGATTTTAAAATTTCAGAATATTTTCAAATAAAAGTTGTGGGCATGTCCCAACTCATGTGACAGTGTTACATGAGGGGACTTGTCAGTAAGGCCAGAATTTTCCTGTTGGCGATTTTGGGGTGGGGCCCGCTCACTGACGGGAAAATAACGCGGGATGAAATCAGGAGGAACCCCTGACGTCATCCGGTCCCTTTAAATTTTTAGGAAGGCGGGCAGACAACTGTCTGCCTGCCGACCTATCAATGGCCAATTGAGGTCATTGACAGGGTAATTAAAGTAATTAAAGGCCCTGCCTGTCCAACCTTAAGGCTGGTGGGCAGGCCAGGAGCCCCAGCGGGCTCCTGATAATACATGAAACCTCATCCACTGGCGGGATGAGGTTTCACGTTCCTTTTTAAAAACTTTAATAAATGTAATGTGATATTTATTAACATGTCCCATCTCGTGTGACATTGTCACATGAGAGGAACATGTTAATAATATTTTCATTTCTCTATATTTTACATTTTTGGCAGTGTCACTAATCTCCCTGAGACAGGACTTTGCCTCAGGGAGCAGTGCGCTCTTTCACGTGCATGCACGAAACAGCGCACTTTGACAGCTGGGGATTCCTCCCCCCACCCCCCCACCCCTGCACCCCAGCACAGGAAGCGCTATCGGGCAGGCCGCTGGGTGGGCCTAAATTGGCCCGCCTACTCAAAATAGCGGTGGATCCCATTTCGGCAGTGGGGCCTGGCTGTTGGCCCACCGCCGAACTGATGGGGCCTGATCGCCCACCAAGGGCAAAATTCTGCCCTAAAAGTTTTTCTATTCTTTAAACTGCTTTTCACATTTGAGCCAATCTCCCCGAGGCAGCACTTTGTCTCAGGGGGACCTGTATGCTCTTTTGCGCACATGAACAAAAGAGCGAGCTCCCGGCTCAGGACATTCCCCTCCTTTAATTGGCCTTAACTGGCCCACCCACGTAAAATGGCAGCGCATACTCAACCGGGGGCGCCGATTGATAACCCGCCTGCCTGTGCCCACTCTCACATATCTTTCCCAACGGTGGGGGAGTATGTTGCCCATGGTAGAGAAAAAGGCCATTTGTCCCAATCAGTCCACACCAGTGTTTATGCGCCATTCAAACCTTCTTCCATCCTTTCGTATCCAAGTCTACCATCATGCCATTTATTCCCTTCTCCATCAAATGCTTGTCTAGCTTCCCCTTAAATGCATCTAGTCTATTTGCTTCAATGACATATTAGGAATATATGATTTTATAAGATGTTAATGTTTTAAAATGATTCCTTTAATTTAAAGTGAAACAGAGTGTTCTTAGTGGGGGAGGGCATGGTGAAATCATGATAATCTCTGCCTGGAGACAAGGCCATATGATTTGGTTATCATGGGGAAAGAGGCCCAGGCCAAAATCTATAGAAAGTCAAGTGTTCATTTTCACACCTTGACGCAAAAGAGGAGCAGCTGGTCTTTCTAGACAGAAACTCTCCCGGCTTAGAGAACTTGAGAGGGAGACAGAAATAGCTGCTGCTGTGAAAAGCAGAGGGAAAAGAGTTCTGTCGAAGGGTCATGAGGACTCGAAACGTCAACTCTTTTCTTCTCTGCCGATGCTGCCAGACCTGCTGAGTTTTTCCAGGTAATTCTGTTTTTGTTTATAGAGGGAAAAGATTGTTTTGTGTTTGCCACTGAGTAGGATGCCCATGATTTCTATTTGAACAGATGGGAATTGTGAAAATTTAAGGACCAAGGAGTCATCAGAGTGGGCCTTGCTGCTGGAAGTCAGTATGGGAATACTCAGAAGACTGAGTGAAGCGACTTTCAAAGGACAGTGGAAAGCTCGCCCGGCTGTAGGGATCCTTCTGAAAAGTCAGGCGGAGTGTGGGACTTAATCTTCAAAGCTACATATCTGCTGAGAGCATGGCGTAAAGCATAAATAGTCTAAAGTATTTTTAGTTATGTTAACTAGTTAATGGGGAAGTATTTCTTCTGTAGTTTGTGTAATATGATGCAGCATTTTAGACCAAATCCCATGATGGGTTAACTGTAATAATCTGTGATGTCATAGAAGGAAGCAAAATATACTCATGTGATCTGAGAGTCTCAGCATGGAATTAAGCTAGTTTAAGGGAGTGTACTCATAATTGTAAATATGTTACAATAAAATTAGAGTATTTGCAACAAACAGTCTTCAGGAGTTATTGAAACTGCACCAATTCAACAACAATAATATATGGTGGCAAGCAATAAAAGGATGGCACTAGAAAAATCACCACCTCTACGAGAATTCTTCAAGAAAGTTGCAGGCCTAAATCCAGCTGAAGTGTGGCCAAAGTGGTACAAGAGATTTGTTCCATTATACACCGCATTGGGCCTTGCAGAGAAGCCAGACTGTGAGCAGGTCAGTACACTTTTGTATTCAATGGGTGACTATGCAAAAGACATTTTAGTCACCCTGGAGATCACGTACTCCAAAGTCATTGATGCATAGCCATATTTCAATCTCTGCAAGAACACCATAGTGGAATGCACAAAGTTCAATAAATGTACCCAGAAACACAGGGAAAGCATCACTGCATTTGTCAATGATTTGTACCAATTAGCAGAAGATTGTGAGTACAATAATCTGAAACAGGAGCTTGTTGTATGATGCTGTATGTGCCTGCATGTCATTGTAATGTAAAGGTGCTCAGCAGAACAAAGTTTAACTTGGGATTGGAGAATAGCACCACCCATGGTATGATGCATAATGTCACATGGTAACAGTCTAGAAAGGACTCTCCAGAAGCAGCCTGCATGGAGTCAGCAGGATCATGCATGATAATAACTAGGTTCTGCATATAGTTCAAGACTACCAATAAATGGTTCATATTTAAACATACAAGTCTCAAAATTTCATAATTGAGACACCATAGTGATGGCACCATAATACAACATGATGATCAGTGATAAAAACATAACATGGTGAGCAGCGGCAGTGATATGAAAGGTTGCATTTTAAACAATGCACCCAGAACAGTATCCCAAGCTATGAGAAATTAAAAGCAACTGAAGCCTGATCAGAGAGAGATGCACCTAAGAAGAAAGCTTGAAAAAACAGCTGTAGAAGATTCGCTATAGACTTGGAAGTTGAGGAATCCATCAGAGTGAATAGAAGTTCATTGCAAGACCCCAAGTGAGGCAGAGCAAAGACACCTGCTCAGATCAAAAAGTCGGGTGAGCACAACTGCAAAACTCGCAAGATCCCTGAATGAGGAGAGCAAAAAAACTGCTTAGGTCAAAAGTAAGGTGAGCAGCACGACTGAAAATTGCAAGGCCTTGAGTGACACAGAGTCAAAGGACCTGAGAGTTCATGAGATGATGAGCAAAAATACAAAAATGTTCTACTTACATAATATAATAAGTGGCAGTCCAACAGGCCCAGCAGGTTGTAGCAGTGGTGGCCATGCTACACTGAAGATAAAAAAAGAAAAATCTGCAGAGCACAGTGAAAGAAAGGAAAAAGTCTGCAGAGTTTAAGAGGAAGGGAACACTTTTTAAATCGGGTCCCTGGCTTCCTGTATAGAGGAATGAATTGCTGCTCTTTTAAAAGTTCCTGCAGAGTCTTAAAAAATGGGAAATAGCTTCAAATACTCTCATTTTAAAATAAAGGGAGCTAGCTGTGTTAAAAACTAAGGGATAGCCAAGCTTCAAGCCCAGTGTAGTGCGGTACAGTATAAACAGCTGGAAAACTCTGTACCTGAATTGATACATCTGTTGCAAAATATAACACATGCAAAGGTTTTCTTTCAAAGTTGAGGAGCCAAAAATCTCCCCAGCAACAAGGCTCTAAAAAAAAACCAAAGCAACCAATGGCTGCAGACAGCCTGAGTGAAATAAAATGGTTACTGCACTGACAGTAAATGAGAAACAACACTCAAAGCTGTAACTACTAGAAAAACAAACGGCCATGGACAGAAAATTACAAGAGACCCCACAGAGACCGAAATTCCCACTAAGTGCAGAGGGCAACAAGAAACCCCAGAGAGAGGGCAACTCCCAATAGAGCACTGAGTGCAACAAGAGACTCCAGTAAGAGGGCAACAAAAGACTCAAGAGTGAGGGCAACAAAATGCCCTGCAGAGAGGGCAACAGAAGACCCCAGAGAGGGGGTAACTAAAGACCCCAGAGAGAGGGCAACAAAAGACCCCAGAGAGAGGGAGACATATTCAAGTAAACTGCAAGATGGCTGCTGACCATATCAGAGCAATAAAATGCACAAACTGAAGAGTTTAGTGCAGAAGAAAGAAGTGGCTGAGAAGCAGCTGAAAGGCTTAAACACAGAGATTTTTGAAAATGCTGACACAGTAGCCAAACTAAAACAGCAGATAGCAGTGTGGAGTGAGCAGATGGCTGTGAATGAAGGAAAGCTATCTCAGGTAACTCAAAAGAAGCAAAACATACATAAAGTAAATGAAATTGTTCGACAGGAAAATTTTTGCATTAGAACTGAACTGGAAAGTTTGAAATGCAAGATTCAAGTTGAGTATATGTCTTTGAAAACATACAATAAACTGAAGCCTTCAATGAACCAAGCTGTTCACGATCTGAACAAACAAATTTCAGAGATGGCACAAAGGTACCTTGAGGCAATAACAATCGTCAATTCTACAGTTGGCAAATCAAAGCGTGAGTTGGGAAAACTCAACTAGATGTGCAGCCAAGCAAAACAGCAAACAGAAAATGCACACAAAGAAGTTGCGACCCTGAAAGACTTCTTGCAGAATCAATATGTAGTCATGGAAAAACATGAGGAGCTAAAATGGACATTGAATATTACTTCAGAAAAAACTGCATTGGAATTATCAGTCACAACAAAATGATGCGCTGAAGCCCAGAATGAGTTGGAAAAAAGTCAACAAGAAAATAAACAGTTGCAAGAACGGTTGATTGTCCTTCAAGATCAAATGCAAAAGGAATGCGTAACCATTTAGCAACCTGAAGAAATGAGGACTGTTTTAAACAGCAGAATGGAAGAACAGCAGAAGAAACTCGAGGAGACTGTACTGAATTACAAGAAAACTCAAGATGAAGCAAGCAAGCTTCGCAAAGAAAAGGAAAACCTGTTGAAGAATCTTCACATGTTACAAGAATCCCTTAGGTCAAAGTTTATTTTTCTGGAAAATTACAAAGAGAAGCAAAATGAATTTAAAGTCACTCTGAACAAATTGAACAACCAGTTGGCAGTGAAGATTCAGCAATGTTCACTATTCCAGGAGGAAGCCAAAAACTACAAGAAACAAACTGAAAAACTGAAAAGCTGAAGAAGCAGTTGAATGAGAAAGATGAGTCATTGAAAGGAGCATCATAGAACTTTCCAAGCTGCAAGCAGATAATGACACCATGAGTAACACAATTACAGTACTGAAGCAAGTCAACACTTCATCGGAGACAGACCTGGCCAACAGTCCATCAAAAGAAAAGACAAGGACAAAATTCTGTTGCAGACAGCAAAAGAAAACTCAAAAATAAGGTTGGAAAATGTAAATCCAACATTGAAGCACAAAGAACTAGAAGAAGAAAAAGTACTGGATGTTTCAAATGTGCTGAGAGCCATTGAGCAGAATGAAACGATTCATGAGCTTGCAAAATGTTTTAAAAATAAAACAGCAAACAAGTGTTTGGCTGAAATTGTAAAACAAGTGGATATGAAGGTTCCAGTTACAAAATGTATACATCCAGCAAAATCAAGGCAGACACCACAGAAAATGAAAATTTGAGTCCACTCTAGTCTACTCCAGGCATTCCCTGCGGAAGGAATGGGACAAACCCATAGTGTCTGAAAAAATCAGGCAGGTTGTTAATAAAGAGAAACACAACGCATAAAGTGAATCAAATGGAGATAACCAAGTACCAGAAACATAGAGTACCCTTACCATTTATCCAAATGTGACAGACTGAGATAGGGAATAACAGTCAAGCCTTATGACCTTCTTAATTTATAAAGTCAGAGACTTGAGGTGGGGGAAAAGGGATAATAAACAAAGATTGTATTGTTATACTGCATTGGAAGGGAGGAAAGCTTTCTTTTGAGAAGAAAGTGGCTGGTGTATGATGCTGTATGTGCAGGCATGCCATTGTAATATAAAGGTGCTCAGCAGAGCAAGGGTTAATGCAGGACTGGAAAATAGCATGGCCCACAGTATGATGTATAGAGTCAAATGGTAACAGTCTAGAAAGAACAGTCCAGAAGCAGTCTGCATGGAGACAGCAGCATCATGCAATGGAATCTGTACATAGTTCAATATTACGTATAATTGGCTCATATTTAAATATATAAGTCTCAAGATCTTATAAATGAGACACCACAGTGATGGCACAATAACACAACACGATGATCAGTGGTGATAATACAACAGAGCTAATATGCAACAGAATAGTTGTTGGAGTAATGGATGATGTATTATCAGATAATTTGCAGAATCGAGAAGACTTGGCGCTGATGAAAGTGACTCAATTAAGTAGGGAAGCCAAGATCAGGAGGCAGCACCAATCAGTAGTCAGAGAAGAGAGAGACAGCCTGAATCCCAAACTAACAGATACTGTTGAATTCATATTACATCAAAAAGGGAACATAGAGAGAATGAGACACATGCAGCATGAAATGGTGGCAGTCCAGGCTAGCTGTTGCTGGTGCAAAAGAGAAAGGCATGGGCACGGGAATTGTCCTGCTAAAGACATGCAATGCCATTGGTGCAAATCAATGGGGCATTTTCAGGCAGTATTTCACAGTCAAAAAACACCCAGAGCATTCAAAAAGAAAAAAGTTTTAAAAGGAGACAAAGTTCACGAAATTGAAGATTCACAAGCCATTGAGATACCCTTCTTAGGAGAGATTAAAGAAGTACGTGGAAATTATTGGAGCACAGAGATCCTGGTAGAAGGTCACAGGACATACTTTAAATTAGATACAAGGGCAGCATTTTCAATTTTTTCTGATGCTGAGCAATGGTTAAACAAAGGAGTTCTTCAACCATCCTACAAAAAAAACACATGGACCAGGAAGAACAGAGCTGAAAGTTCTGGGAGGACAGTTACATTCAAGCACAGAGACAAAGTAATTTCTGAAGTACTGTTCGTAACCAAGATCAGAGTTGTTCACTTTTAAGCAGAAAGGCATGAATGGAATTGAAGCTTATCTGCAGAGTAGAAGAAATAATGGTTATGGTTAATGACAACTC
The DNA here is from genome assembly GCF_017639515.1 of Carcharodon carcharias. Taxonomy (NCBI): domain Eukaryota; kingdom Metazoa; phylum Chordata; class Chondrichthyes; order Lamniformes; family Lamnidae; genus Carcharodon; species Carcharodon carcharias. The sequence continues at coordinate 131,221,761 of NC_054477.1, read as the reverse complement.
AGAGCACAATTTCCGAAGTTATTTACAGGATTTGGAGAACTAAAACAGTGTATTGCATAATACCAAGCCCAGAAGTGAAACTAATATGCTTATATACACCCAGAAAGGTTCCACACCCATTTCATCCAAAGGTAAAGAAAGGGATTGACTCAATGGTAAGACAAGGAATCATTCACCTGTAAAAGAACCAATGAGCTGGTGCTTAGGGATGGTACCTATTCTGAAGCCAAATGGTTCCATAAGAATATGTATTGATCTCACACAGTTCAATAAAGCTGTGGAGAGAGAAGTCCATCCAATTGTATCAGTAAATGAAAGTTTGGCAAAGTTAGGGAAGAGCTCAATATTCTCTAAATTAGATGCTAACAGCAGATTCTGGCCTAGGGATGGATTTATTTGAGCATAGGGGAAAAATGCTCACAATGGTAGTAGATTACTGCTCAAGGTGGATTGAAGGTGGATTCAACTTCATTGAAAGAAATTTTCGCAGTCCATTAGATTCCTGATGATGTGATATCAGATAACAGTCTACAATTCACAAACATAAACTTACAGAACTATTTGGATTTGTTCACACAAGTTCACTAAGGCTTCCTTGGGTTAATGGAGAAGCTGAGAGAGGTGCAAGAACTGTAAAGACATTCCTGAGATAGAATGAGGAGTCAAGAGGCGCTCTTGAGTTATAGACCCTCATCCTTGCAGAATGCATTGGCTCCAGGCGAGTTACTGATCGGAAAACATTGCAGACACAGATTCCGACCCTTCCACATACATTGATACCATAGGTCAAAGACACAGAGAAAGCACAAGAAAGAGAGGAAACTTACCTAAGTAAACAAACTAAACGCTATGGGCAGAATTTTGTTCTTGATGGACAGGTGGGCCCGACCAACTTGGTGGCGGGCAGGCAGCTGATTGCCGCCGCCGAAACGGGCCATGCTGCCATTTTGTGCAGGCAGGCCAATTAAGGCCCGCACAGCAGGTTAGCTACTCCTGTGTAGAATGGGAAAATCTTTGGGGAGGCGCGTTCCAATGGGGAAGTGGCAGTCTGTATAAAGAGTGGCCAGGCAGCTTCATTGAAGTAGTGCACCATGGCCAGTCACAGAGAGAGACAGGCTGCTCTCAGAGCACAGGAGCAGGAGCAGGAGGAAGGGGGCAGGCTGCAGGAGAGGCCAGCATGCCCCATGCATCTCAGATGCATGCCTTGCTGTCCTCCTCCAAGAGGTGTCCAGCCATCAGGATATTTTGTATCTGGAGAATGGGAGGAGGAGGGCCCCCCATGTCATCAGGCAGGCATGGGAGGGGGTGGGTGACGCAGTAGGCGCCCATGATGATGTGCGGCGCACAGGTACGTAGTGCCGCAAATGAATCAATGATTTGCTGTACTCTGGAAGGGTGAGTATCATGTCAGCCTTGGCCATTTGACCGAGCAGGTAGCCTTAGCCTTTGAGCATCCCCCCACCCCATGTCTCGCTGTCGTTACTGCATCGGCATTTGGCACACGCTGGGTGGGCAAACAGGTAGTGACCATGCTTACATCAGCCTCAGTGGTTGATGAGAAGATGGATTCTCCCCGCAGCATATGTTGGGTTTGTCGCATTTGAGTAGTCGGGGGGCAACCTGCAGGGGAAGCAGCTAGACACATACTCAGAACTCCAACACATGTCACATCGATGGTGATGAGATGGTGGAAGGGGAGCCTCAAGGTGTCGTGTCCAAGAGCCATCTGCTAGCCTCGGCGCCGCACTTACTTGTGCCGCCTTGCCAGGGGCGTGTGTTATTCAAAGTGATAGATGCCGAATGTGTCCAAGGTGGCCGTTGGGGGAGGGTGTTGCGAACAGCCATACTATCTTCTGGGGACTGATGACCAGTGGTGTGGATAGGAGCCACTAGAGGCCTCAGATGGGCCACTGTGGTTGGGGTACAGAATGCGCGTGCAGAGCACATGAGCGATCAGCCTTAATAATTCCTCTTCTCTGTTCTGCAAGCAAAAACTGAGCACAATCTAAGGGAGCGCCAGAGGACTGGAGGTGGGCACGCCTTGCTCCAGCGCCTCACCACCTTCGTGGAGCAGGCCATGGAGCTGGGGAGGAGGCAGGTGGCCAGGATGGCAGGTGGCAGTGAGGCTGGGGTCCAGTGAGCAGGTATTTGAGGTCTACAGTCCCATCCACTCTGTCTGCCCACCATCCAAACCACTGATGGTTGCTGCAATCATTAATGCTGCAACACTGCTCATTCATAGACTGAGACATTCTGACATGTGGGTCATACACAAAGGTCCCTTGTCCCCTTGAGGATGCGCATCTCCAGCACCTTCCAAAGTCACCTTATCCCATTTGTGATCACAATCCCCATGGCCTAACATGCCATGACATCACTGCTGCACAGCCAAAGACGTTTTGCTTCTTAGAGGGGTTGGTACCTCCACCATCCTTTCACCCAGTGCGCCCCACATTATTCTGTCCAAAAGCTCCTCAGCACCTCACCTATGAACCTCATGGCACTCATCTTAAATAAATGCCACCACGTTACTCATCCCTGTGCCAAGGGGAAATGTTGCCTTCTGTCCTGTTCTTTGCCCCTCATAACAGTATGAAGGTAAATAATGTGACCTGTCAATTCCTGTGCTCCACGGCAAATGTCACAAGTGTTTGCAATGTTTCCTCATCACCGCAACTATCCAGGCCAGCATGCATCCAGGTCAGGTACCTCTGCACTCTCCCCATTCCAATGGCATATAACACGTTGCATTCCTGAGGCCATCTGACCAGCCTGTTTGTATGCGCGTCTAATGTTTGGGCCTCCTCTTGACTCTTTTCCAGCCCACCAACGTTCGTCTCCTTAGGGTCTTGAAGGGTGAGCAACTTATGAAGCTGGGGGGGAACGGATGAAAGGTTAAACTGAGTGAACGCTAACTGATGCACTGTCCTTGTTGTTAATTTCAGCATCACCACCGCATGGCCGCGCCCAATGACACCAGAGTCCCCCCTCCACACCTGAGGGCCAAGACGTGCAACTTGTGGCATATCATTTCAGCCAGCCAGGCATCAGTGCAGACACAAACACTTCAGTGGGGAATTTAACGTCGGCTAGTGTCCCGGATCACAGTGGAGAGGGCACTTCACAATCGCTGGAGGAGACGGCAGGTACAGAGAGTGCCGATGGTGCCAGCAGCCAGAGGGCTGCAGGGGACCAGGCACATGCTGAGTCTGGCATTAATGATATGCCTCTGGAGTTGTCCCCAATGCAGCAGCTGCAGGACAAGCGGCAGAAATCGCATTTGCATCTGCAGGGTTGCATGAGGGTATGCTTCAGTTGGTCTCTGCGGTGGAGGAGTCCAGCAGTTTGTTAGTGAAGGCATGAACCTCAGGAAGCTTCATGCTTCCTCCACTGAGAGAGTAGCAACTTTCATGGAGAGGGGCTTTGATCGGATGGAAACTCTTCTGATTGGGTTACGCTCTGACCTGCAAGCTCTCACAGTGGTAATGGCCATGGGTCGTCATTCCCAATGTGGGAGATGTTCTGGGCACCAAGTGTCGGCGCTCGGTGCCGATGCATCTGCGGTGAGCAGGGAGGTCCAATGTGACCTCACGTCGGCACAGCAGCTGCCTGTCATCGCTGCGAGCTCCTCTCGGCGCTCCGGATGAAGGCAGCAGCTCCTCCGCCCCTCTGCCAGTCAACATTGCATCCGTTGAGGCTGCAACAACTGGGGAGGTGCCAGTTCAGGAACTGGCCACTCCCCTCCCAGGCGGGGCCATCACAGGCTCCACGGGCCAGAGGACGCCCGCCAAGGTAATCGATGCCAACAGGACAGCAGAGTCAGCAGGCTGTCTCACAAGCCACTCCAAGCGATGGGGTGGCACCTAGACGTAGCACCCGCAAACAAAAGCATAAGGCACGTTAGGCACTCCATGGGTATGTCACCGGTGATTTTGTGTTGGCCTTAGATTAGGGAACAATACTTATGTTTGTCAAAGAGACGTTTCTGTTTTATGTTGGACAAAATAAAGTCCACTTTTCTGACCATGGCTGAGGGTGCTTCCCTTGTGCCGCATTTGTATGTTTCACAGACATATCATGAGTGTTTGAGTGGACATTGATGTTTCTGTACCAAGCCCTTAGTTGCAGCTGATGAGGTGGAAGATGTAGCACCTAAGTGCCACATGTGGAAGCGCCAGGCAATGCTGCTTCTGCTGATCCAGGTGAGTGGAGCTAGCTGAAGGTTCGCTAGATTAAATTGTCCCGGGTGTAATAGCGGGTTGGCGCGCTGCCCCTCATCATCACCCTGTGCTTCCTCATCCTCTGAGCCACTGCTGGATTCATCATGTGTAGCCGCATCCACTGCATCAAGGTGTTCATTGTCAATTGCATCCCCCCTTTCCAGTGCAAGATTGTGCAGAGCGCAGCATGCTACCACCATCAGAGAGATGCGATCTGGGGGGTACTGGAGTGCGCCCCCTGAGTGGTCCAGGCAACGGAAGCACATCTTGAGAAGACCAATGGCTCTCTCCACCACAGCCCTTGTGGTCCCATGGCTCCTATTATAGCGCTCCTCGGCTTATGTTCTTGGACGGCGGAGTGGCGTCATGAACCATCCAGCCGAGCTGGAGCACTGAACAACCCCAGCACCTGGGAGTGTCTGAAGATGTAGGCATCGTGGGAGCTGCCTGGGTACCTTGCACAAATTTGCAGAATCTGCATCCTGTGATCACACACTATCTGCACGTTCATGGAGTGGAAGCCCTTCCTGTTGATGAAGGCACCGGGCTCACCTGCTGGCGCCTTGATGGCCACATGTGTGCAGTCTATTGCACCTTGGACACGGGGGAAGCCAGCAATTGCTGCATAGCCTCTGGTGCGCTGGGCCTGACTTGCCTGGTCGCAGTGGAAGTGGATGAAGGACAATGCCCGTCTGAACAGAACGTCTGTAACCTGCTTGACGCAAGTGTGGACAGCTGATTGGGAGACACCGCAAAGATTACCCACCGAACCATGGAAGGAGCCAGAGGCATAGAAGTGGAGGGCAACTGTGAGCTTCAGAGCCACTGGTATGGGGTGTCCATCCACACAGTTAGGGGAGATCTCAGGGCCAATCATCTGACAGATATAGTTGACTGTCTCCCTTGAGAGATGGAGCCTCCTTCGGCACTGCACCTCAGTCATACTGAGGCAGCTGCTTCACCGCCTGTATACCCTGGCAGCAGGATAGTGGCGTCTTCTGCGGCCCCTTCTACCTTGGACAACTTCTTGGCCCTGCACCCCTTGTGCCTGTGCCTGGCCTCCCAAAGGTGGCTCCCCTGGAAGCTGATTGTCCACTCCTGGCCTCCTCCTTATTCTGTCCCTCCCTTCCTCCTCAGAGGAGATGCCTCCAGTGAAGATGTCAGAACCCATACCCAGGCTAAATGGAGGCTTCTGGAAAGCTGCAGGCCCGATAAAGATCGCTGTCTACAGACTGATTTCAAAGTACACAAAAGCTCTTGGAAATCAATGTGAACTGCTAACAATCACACAGGCAAGTTAAAAACACTTTCTGCGTTAAATACTTCATGAAAAACATGAACAACCCCTCTCAGTCCACATATCCCGCCAGTGCATGAGTTTTAATAAAAATCTCCTACCCGCCTGCCTGTTGGGCCCGTGCGCCAAGCCAAAGGTCGCAAGGGCCCCTCAAAATCGTTGACGATTGGCGAGTTAAGGGCCTTAAAAAGGCCTTTAATTAATGGCGGGCGCACGTCCTGCTGCTGTGTGGGCCCGCCCAGCTAAATATTGCAATGCCGCACATTGATGTCAGGACGCTCGCGCGACATTTTAAGCGCTGACTTGCGGACTCTGCCACCCGCACATCAGCCAGAAAATTCTGCCCTATGATTGTCATCACAGAGTAAGGACATTATCAGATCTTCAACAGTGAGAACAGGTCTGGATCAGTGATCAATCAAGATTTGGAGAAATAGGGGAGAAATCACCACACCCGAGATCTTACATTCTTCAGACAGAACATGGCACAGCAAGAAGAAACAGAAGAGTGTTGATTGCAATTCAGTAACATTGTGAAAAGCAGAGACCAAAGAGATCGCAATCATCATAAATGAAAGAGGGCACTAAAGGACGTGATCCTGAACCATCACCTAGTTCAAATTCTGTTCAAAAACGTCCAGAAGACCGACATCAGAATGAGAGTGTCTTATTCCATACAAATGAGAGGATAATTACTGTGGTAGACTCGTGAAGGTAGCCTAATGCTTATCAGTGTAAGAGAAGGTGAGAATCTCAAAATAAAATACCAGAGGAAGGAGGGAGACGTGAGAACAAGAAGAGAATATGGGGAAAGAAAGAAAATTGACATTTAGCTAAAAGAGCAAAAAGATTCTACTTCACAACACTGAATTGTTCAGAATGACTAGAAGACTGAAGCATTGGGTTTCCAGGAATGTCAGAGAATGTTGAAGTCTGAACAGAGACTTGTGGGGAGATGTAGTATAATGCAGTATGTTAGACTAAGTCCCATAAAGGGTTAACTGTAATAGTTTATGATGTTGTAGAAGGAAGTGACATATCCTCAAGTGATGAGAGTCTTGGAGACAGCAGCATGGAAAGAAACTAGTGTAATGGAGTGTTCTCATAACTATAAATATGTTACAATAAAGTTAGAGAGTTTGCAACTAACAGACTTCACAAGTTATTGAAACTACTCCAACCCAACAACACAATAATATAATTTGGTGTATTAGTTGCCTCTTAAGTTATATTTAGCTTGTGTTGATTTTAGCTTGTTTCTTACAGTATAAGTCTTAAAACATGGAATCATGGCGATTCTTTCCATTGGTTGCTGGGAAATTTATATCTCCTTTAAAAGTTGTCCATCTCTACAAGAACCGTAACACAGTTGTGGGAGTGAGTTTCACATTCTTACCACTCTTTGGGAAAGAAATTACTTCTGAATTTCCTACTGGATTTCTTGGTGACTTTTTTTATATTGATAGTCTCTAGTTATGCTCATCCCCACAAGAGAAAACATTCTCTCTGTATCCACTCTGTCAAACTTTTCATAATTTTGAAAACCTCTATTAGGTTACCCCCTCAGCCTTCTTTTTTCAAGAGAGAAGAGACCCAGCCTGTCAATCCTTTCCAATGTTGCAGGATGGTAATATTAGATACGACTTCAGTCTCCAAGACTCTCTTACGATCCTGCCTCTTCCTTGTCCCTCCTTGCTGAATAAATCAGGGATATGGAGTGGTACCAAACAAATGCACCGCCAGATGCTCAATGTTAACATACAGGATCCTCAGTTAAGCATCACGGGTAATTAGGACATTTAGTGAGTGATAACCTTTCCTATTGATGAAGATGACAGGTTTCTACACAGCAGCCTTCAGCAGCATGTGGGTCCCATTGATAGTCCCCTGCACCACAGGGAAGACAGCAATCATATGGACATTGAGGAACCTGCCTCTTTACTGCGCAGAGCCATGTCATATTTGATAAGATAAGATACTCGACAGAATGGGGTATACATGTCATATTCAATGTAAGTCCACATATCTCCCTGTCTAATGTTACAGACATCTCTGTTGCTTGACTAGGAGGAACTGCATCAGTATAAATCAGGGCCTTCATCATTTTCATAATCAGAGACAAGGCCCTATGAAAGGTAGACCATGGCCAGGATTTTTCATTTGGCGGGGGTGGGTGGGGGAGGGGGAACGGGCGGCGATATCGGGTCTGCACTGCCATTTTACGTGGGCGGGCCAATTAAGGCCTGCCCAGCATATTTCCCGACTCCCATGGATAGCTGGAGTGTGCGGCTGGCAGCCGGTGTGCACAGACCCCTGGGTCCAATGGCGACCCTGCAGCCTGTTTAAAAGAAGGCTTGGCAGCAATTTGTATGCTGCTCACAATGGCCAGTTCCAGGCCATAGCAGGAGGATTCGGGTGAGCAGGCTCAAAACGCAGCCGAATGTGTGGGCCTGGAGGCTGCCAGGCACAGCTCTCCATATTAAGGCGCTTCGAGCAGGAGGCCCTTGAATTGGAGAGGCGCCATACACCCAGGTCTACTGGTGTCAGTGAGGCTGGGGTGACACAGCCTAGTGTTTAAGGGTAGCAGTGAGGTCCGCATTGTCCTCCCAACAGCCATAGCGCTGATGATCATTAAATTTGTTATTGTTGCAACATTGGTGGGCAATTGGTCATGGAAGATTGAGTGCACAATCGGCCGGGGGTCAGGGATGAACTTTGTTGTTGTCTGCACGCTAACTGATCCAATGTCCTTGTTCTTCCTTTCAGCATCATCAGAGCACGACCAGGAGAAGGAGCAGAAGATGCTCCCTCTCACACCTGAAGGGCCTGATGTCTTACCAGCATCACACTGTTTCTGTAAGGCAGGCACCAGCACAGATACTAGCACCTCAGTGGGAATTAGAACAACGGCTAGAGTCCTGGGACACAGTGGTGTCGGCACTTCACACTCGCTGGAGGAGCTGGCAGAGATAGAGAGTGCCCATGGCGCCAGCAGTCAGAGGATTGCAGGAGACCAGGCACATGCTTAGTCGATGCCTGATGATGTGCCTCTGGAGTAGGCTGCGATGTAGCAGGTGCAGGAAATGCGACCGGGCGTGCAGGAGCATCTGGGGGTGATACATGATGCTATGCTTGGCATGGTGCCCATGGTGGAGGAGCCCATGTGGACACTCGCCGAAGCATTGAGCCACATGTCCGAGCGTCAAGCATCCTCCATGGAGAGAGTGGCGACTCTCATGGAGAGGCTCCTCCAGGAAACCCGCCAGGGCTTCCTGGGGATGCGCTCTGACCAGCAAGCCCTCACATCAGCAATGACCTCAGCTGGTCACTGCCAGTGTGGGAGATGGTGCAGGCATCAAGCTTACCAGCTCATTGCACATCCATCCACGGTGAGCAGGGAGGTCCGAAGTGACTTCACGTCGGCGCAGCAGCTGCCTGTCATCTCTGCGGGCTCCTCTCAGAATGCACCGGATGAGGGCAGCAGTTCCTCTGCCCCTCTTCCAGTGACCGTATCATCCAGTGAGGCTGCAACAACTGGGGAGATGCCAGCTGCGGAACACGCAGATCCCTTCCAGACGGGGCCAGCACAGGTTCCACAGGCCAGAGGATGATCACCAAGGTTATCAAGGCCAACAGGACAGCAGAGTCAGCAAGCTGTCTCAGATGCCACTCCCAGCGATGGGGTAGCGTCAAGACGTAGCATCCATAAACGAAAGTATAAAGCACCTTAGGCACACCATGGGTTTTTCACTGGTGCATTTTGTGTTGGCCCAAAATTAGGTCCTTATGATTTCTTTTTGATTGTTTACACTATTGTTTTCTATTTGTGATAACTTCTGCTTCACAAATAAAATGCCAGATGTGTGACCATGGTTGAGGGTGCCTCGTTTCTTCTTCATGTGTATGTTTAAGAAATGAGTGATTTTTTAGACATTCAGCTTTATGTACAAGGCCTTTAATTAGTGCTGCTGACCTGACAGATTTTGCACTTAGGTTTCGAGTATCGAGGCAGCAGCCCAGGCTTGTCCTGGTGATCCATCTGTGTTGTGCTAGCTGAAGGTTCATTGGATTAAAGCATCCCGAGAGTCCCTGCCTCCCTGGTGTAGTCCCGGGTCAGATTCTACCCCCTCAGCATTTGCCTGTGCATACTCATCTTTGGAACCTCTGCTGGACTCATCGTGTGCAGCCGCCACAACTGCGTCGATATCTTCATCGTCCACTGCATCCCCCATTTCCAGTGCAAGATTGTGGAGAGCGCAGCATGTAACCACTATCTCCGAAACATGATCTGAGGGGGTACTGGAGTGCACCCCCCGATCGGTCCAGGCATCAGAAGCGCATCTTAAGAAGACCGATGGTCCTCTCTGCCACAGCCCTTGTGAAGGCATGGCTCCTATTGTACCACTGCTCAGTTTCTGTTCTTGGATGGTGGAGAGACGTCATGAGCCACCTTCTGAGGGGATAGCCCTTGTCACCCAGCAGCCATCCATCAAGCACTGAAGAGCCCTGGCATCTGGAAGTGTCTGAGAATGTAGACATCGTGGGAGCTGCCTGGGTACCTTGCACAGACTTGTAGAATCTGCACATTCATGAAGTGGAAGCCCTTCCTGTTGACGAAGGCACTGGGCTCACCTGCTGGCATATTGATAGCCACATGTGTACTGTCTATAACACCCTGGGCACGGGGAAGCCAGCAATCACCGCGTAGCCTCTGGCTCGCTGTGCCTGACTTGCCTGGTTGCAGCGGAAGTGGATGAAGGTCAACACACGCCTGAACAGAATGTCTGTAACCTGCTTGACTCAATTGTGGACCGCTGATTGGGAGACACCGCAAAGATCACCCACCGACCCCTGGAAGGAGCCAGAGGCATAGAAGTTGAGGGCAGCTGTGACCTTCAGAGCCATTGGCATGGGTGCCCGTCCACAGAGTTAGGGGAGATATCAGGCCCCTAATCATCTGACAGGTATAGTTGACTGTCTCCCTTGAGAGTCGGACCCTCCTTTGGCACTGCGCCTTAGACATATTGAGGTAACTGCTTCACCGCCTGTATACCCTGGCAGCAAGATAGTGGCATCTTCTGTGGCCCCTTCCACCTTGGACTACCTCTTGGCCCTATGCCCCTTGTGCCTGTGCTCGTACTCCCAAAGGTGGCTCCCCTGGAGGCTGAATGTGCACTCCTGGCCTTCTCCCCCTTCTAGCCCCCCCTTCCTCCTCAGAGGAGCTCCCTCCAGTGGACAGATCAGATCCATACCCAAGCTCAGGCTTCCTGAAACCTGCAGACCCAGAAAAGATTCTGCACTGTGGAGTGTTGACCTGAAGGTTAAGAGTCCAGAAAAATCTGCTGGGATGCGTTCTGAAGTACTGCAGATCACACAGGCAAGTTTGAAAAAATTTCGCCAATAAATACTTCACAGAGCGGATTCATGACCCCACTGAGGCTCTCTTATCCCGCCCGTGGATGAGGTTAATACAAATGTCTCCTTCCCGCCTGCTCATTGCGCCTGGGCGTCCACCCAATGATCGCACAGGCACCGAAAAATCGACGTCGATTGAAGACTAAAGGGCCTTAACTGGCCTGTTAATTAATGGTGGGCGGGCGTCGGACTTCATCATGCACCCGCCCAGCGAAACATCGCGATCGCGCGCGGTGATGTCAGGCAGCTCGCCCGACGTCACTGCACATTTTATGCACGGACATGCGGGGCCCAAACTCTGCATGTCAAACAGAAAATTCTGCCCCATGGCTTCAGGGGAGCAACTTGCACAAGTGGCATATTGCTTCTTTGTTCAGGCATGGCCTGCACATGCAGAGATCCTCTGACAATGCCTCACAAGAAATTTGTTCCCTAGTCACTCACAGTGGTAGGTGTTTGGGAGGAGGTGTGGAAGCTTGGTGGGGTGGAAGGGGTAATAATAAGACTGGTTCAATGTCCAGCAATGGTTTCTCAAATGATGGTAATGGTGGGAGATTGCAGAGCTCTGAGATGCAGTGGGATCCGGGTGTCCTACTGCATGAATCACCAAAGGTTGATATGTAGGTACAGCAGGTTATTAGGAAAGCTGATTGAATGTTATTGTTTATTGTGAAGGGAATTGAAAACAATAGTAATGAGATTATGCTTCAGTTATACAGGGCATTGGTGAGACCACATCTAGACACAGTACTGGTCTCCTCATTTAAGGAAGGATGTTAATGCTTTGGAAGCAGTCCAGAGAAGGTTGACTAGACTAATACCAGGAATGGGTGGGTTATCATATGAGGAAAGGTTGGACAGGCTAGGCTTCTATCCACTGGTGTTTAGAAGAGTAAGAGATGACTTGATTGAAACATATGCAGTCCTGACGGGCTTGCCAGGTTGGATGTGGAAAGGATGTTTCCTCTTGTGAGAGAATCTAGGGTTCACTGTTTGAAAATAAGAGGTTGCCCATTTGAGACAGAGATGAGGAGAAATCTTTTCTCTCAGAAGGTCATGAGAATTTGAACTCTCTTTCTCAAAAGGCAGTGGAAGCAGGGTCTTTGAATGCTTATAAGGCAGAAATAGATAGATTCTTAATAAGCAAGGCGTGAAAGGTGGAGTTGAGGTTACAATCAGATCAACCATGATTTTATTAAATGGTGGAACAGGTTCAAGGGGCTGGGTGGCCTACTCCTTCTACTAATTCCATAATAATCAAAAATAAAAAAATTACATAGTGGGACTACCTTAAGTGGAGAAAGATCTTTGGGTCCTGTAAGTTATTATTTTCCAACACAAACAGGACTCTGGATGGCAAGGCTGGCAAGAAAAGACTGCCATAACAGAGAGAAAAATAATTAAAACCACTTAAGAAAAATTTACAAACCATTAGCCTGGACTCCACAGTTGCAATGATATTTTTATTGGCCTACAGGATGATAGTCATGTGCTGACCATAAATCACATCTTTACCCAGTCAACTACATCATTATTTCACAGATTTAAATAACTTTGGCATGATTAATGGCTATTTATGATGTAAACCTAGCAAATTGGCAATTGTTATTGATTTTAATGATGGCCTGATCTGCTTGAAAAAAACTTAAAAGTATCACAGTTGCCCCATTATTTGCTGGATGTCTTACATTTAGGGAATGACAAATGCCTTCATATGTTATTATTATAACATGTATCCCCAGCAATTCCATGCCTAATATTTGTGTCAGAGAAATTTCTGAGTAAAGCTGTCTACTAATTCTTTAATTCTTTAAAACAAGATTTGCTACATCTTTGTGGCAGCATTGTAACAAGGTTTTATATTTCACACAGATAGATGGATGACATTTTTGCCAATATTACTGGTTAAGTGATGATTTAGCTCATTAAGATATGCAAAAAGCACATGACCACAGATGCACCATGATTGACTGCTTTTCTTTTGTTCTCACTCTTGAATTCAGATTAGATGGAAACATCAATAGCAAAGTAATAGACATGCATAGGACTGAATTTAATGGCTGAAATAGTGGCCCTGTCCACCAGCCAGAAAGCCAGGGGCAACACTGCCACAACTACTTTTGGAAGCCCCGACAGAATTCAATGGAATTCAGGCTGTTAACCACCTGCCATTTGGACTTCTATGTCTTTAAGGACAGAGGTCCCACCTCTAACAGCCACCAGCCAAACAGAAGGCCAACAGCTCTTCAATCTCAGCAGTGCCACCTGGAGCAACATCAATGGAAAATGCCCCGGAGTGCAGGTAGTTTGATCACACTCATTTGAGCCAGTCATGAAGGCCGCAGTGAGAGTTTGGGTGGTTGTTGTGGAGGGCAGGGTGTCTCTTTCTTTAGGGGATGGCCCTTGCTGTTGGGAGCCCCTCCTTGAGCCAAAGGGCATCCAGTCAGGAAGTCCCCCACCTCCCAAGCCTCCAGGGAGGCCATCTGCTTTTATTGTGGATACAGCGCTCCCCATGTCCCTGCTCCCCACCCACCCCACCCACTGCTTGTGGAATACAGTTGGAAGCAGGATGAGATCAACATCTGTTTGGTTAGTGCTTCTTGCAACAATAAATTCAGAAACGTTGAACAGAATGCCTACAGAAATTCAAAGGATTCAAAAATGTGGAGAATGAGCTAAGCAAAGTACCGAGTGGCCAGGCTTGAGCAAGCAGTTTGAACAAATCTTTAAGAACTGTAGCAAGTGAGCAGAGAATGAAAATGAATTTACCTGATTCTATGATTCTTCTCCAGAACATTTCTCCAGAATATTAAATGCAGTTTATTTAATTTGAATGGAGTTACACATCTACTGGCTGTAGATTACTTTTCACACTAGTGAGTATAGAAAGAGGAGAATAGAAAAGGATGAATGTGTGGATGAAAAGATGGTGTAGGAGGGAGAACTTGAGATTCCTGGGATATTGGGACGGTTCCAGGGGAAGTCAGGTCTGACAGTTTGCACCTCACTAGAGCCGGGACCAATATCCTTGCAGGCAGATGCTGGTACTTTTGAAGAGGATTTAAGTTAATTTTGTGGGGATGAGCACCAAGAAGTAGCATTAAAAAGGAGCAATAAGGTGACAATTCTTTGATAAAGTGTCACATAAAAGGTTACTACTGAAGATTAAACCTCATGGTTTTGGGGGATGGATAGAAGATAGAGGACTTTATTTTTATTCATTCATGGGACTTGGGCATCGCTGGCTAGGCCAGCATTTATTGCCTATCCCCAATTGTCCTTGAGATGGTCTTGAACCGCTGCAGTCCATTTGGTGTAAGTACACTTACAGTGCTGTTAAGGAGGGAATTCCAGAATTTTGTCCCAGCGACAGTAAAGGAATGGCAATATATTTCCAAGTCAGGATGGTGAGTGGCTTGGAAGGCAACTTCCAGGTGGTGGTGTTCCCATGTGCCTGCTGCACTGTCCTTCTAGGCGGTAGCAGTCGTGGGTTTGGAAAGTGCTGTCTCAGGAGCCTTGGTGAGTTCCTGCAGTGCAACTTATAGATGATACACATTGCTGCCACAGTTCGACTTTGGTGGAGGAAGTGAATGATTGTAGATGGGCTGCCAATCAAGCGGGCTGCTTTGTTTTCTTTTTTTTATTCATTCATGGGATGTGGGCATCGCTGTCTAGGCCAGCATTTATTGCCCATCCCAAGTTGCCCTTGAGAAGGTGGTGGTGAGCTGCCTTCTTGATCCGCTGCAGTCCATGTGGTATAGGTACACCCACAGTGCTGTTAGGGAGGGAGTTCCAGGAATTTGACCCTGCGAAATTGAAGAAACAGCGATATATTTCCAAATCAGGATGGTGAGTGACTTAGAGGGGTACTTCCAGGTCGTCCTGGATGGTGTTGAACTTCTTGAGTGTTGTTGGAGCTGCATTCATCCAGGCAAGTGGCGAGTATTTCATCACATTCCTGACTTGTGCCTTGTAGATGGTGGACAGGCTATGTGGAGTCAAGTAGTTAGTTATTCGCTGCAGAATTCTTAGCCTCTGGCCTGCACTTGCCCTTCTAGGCGGTAGCAGTCGTGGGTTTGGAAAGTGCTGTCTCAGGAGCCTTGATGAGTTGTCCTTGGTTTCTGCTAACAGGAAGCAGAAAGCTGGAATAATTTTTTGGTTTTGGAAACTATTGCTAGTGGAGTGCCACAGGAATAAGTGCTGGGGCCTCAAATGTTTGCAATCTATATTGTTATGTTCATAAGATATTAAAATAAATCAAAACTATAGGTATACAAACTTTACTATTTTTTGCTGTTTTAAATTGGACTTCTGCTGAACGACAAAATGGTTGCTACAGGTCACATGGCTCCCAAGATTGGCCATCTTTCTGGCCGTATTTCAACAGAAATTACAAGAACAAAAGAGTTTCACTCTCATCCTTGTGGAATCTCACACCCCACTGTAATGCCACATGATAATCATGGATCTAGATGACTAACAGATGAACTGACTCACCAGCCAGGATGATAACAAAGACAGAGACATTGAAACTCATTATAGCTGAAAAAGTGTTAACAACCACTGTGATCCCATGCTTCTCGCCTTTTGGATCATTTTAATATTACATCTCTAGCCTCAAAGCTTAGACTGCTGACTTAATACCAACCAGAACGAACTCCATCTGCTCCCAGATAACCAAGGAACTGGCCACTATCTCTCAACTCCTCAAAGCCTATTTGATTTTAAAAGTCTCTGATCATCACCTGGTAAGCGATCTAAGCACAGAAACCACATCGTGCTTCCTCGCCATTTATTTCAAGGATTTTCGTGTTTCTGTCTCCAACCAGAAACTCATCTGGACTGAACTCCGTCACAAAGGAAACACCCTCAGGACATTGACTTCTTGGACTTTGGTAAGCATGTGAACTAATATTCATTTCTGTGGTTGTTTTACTTTTGTTGCCCATAGTTGTAAATCTTCCTCTTTTCTATCCCCCCCTCACTGTATATGTGTGTGTGTTTGCATCTATGAGGTTGCAACCACTCCCCCTTCCTCAGGTTTGAATGTAAATGAACTAGCTTTATGAGTTATTCATAACATGAGATTGCTGCGAAGTATTTTTAAATTGGATCATACAAACTGAGGGTTCAGGAAAACACATCACAGCCTACGTTAAAATAATTCAAAAACACCTCTGCTGAGGGACAGATGGGGAGAGGATAAAGAAGTTCAATTGCTCTGTCTTCTGTCCGTAGCAATATTAATGATTTCGATGAAGAAACAAGTGCTTGGTAACTAAATTTGCTGATGACACAAAGATAGGCAGGAAAGCAAGTTCTGAAGAGGACACAAAGGGCGAATCATCCCAGATTTGCACTAAGTCTCATAGTGGGTGGGAAAAAGTGTGTTTTACCAGCTGGCCGCAATGGCGGTTCTTCACGCCATATCATCCAAATCCCGCCTCATTAATAATGCATTCCCAGGAAACACACTGTTTCGATGGTGGGCGGGCTCACATTCGCCCACTACATCATCACCTCGCTGCTTAATCTTGCTGGGCCCCATACTTAAAATGCAGCCACGTGCACACTCTCAGGGCTTCCAGACAATGACTGCTGCAAAGAAGTCATAGTCTAGAAAAGGAAGCAGACTGCAGCCCCCCAGTTTAATGACATGACCTTTGAGTGCCTTTTGGACAGAGTGGAGGCCCAACGTGACCGTCCTCCACCTCTGTTTTTGCAGCAGAAAGGGCAGCAACATCACCAATCCAGCTTGGAAGGAGGTGGCAGTGGAGGTCAGTGCCAACGCTCTACAAAAGAGGACAGCCACCCAGTGCTGAAAAAGAATGAATGATCTCTTCCATTCCACAAGGATAATTTACTCTTCTTATCATTCTCAACTGACACACTCACAAACCCATCACACATTCACAGGGATCTCACTCACTGCCAGTTCAAGGGACATCACCATTCATTCTCTCACATGCACTTTCATTATCCTCATCCTACCTATGGGACCACTCACCACCCACACATGCCAGGCATACTTACTAACTGGCCTGGCAAGTATCCTGCTTGCACTCTCTCCATCTCTATTCATGCAGGGCAAGCTGGCACACAACAACAGGGGGAGGTCACAGACTGGTGGAGGAATGCCTGAAATCAAGGTCTTCATGGACCTTGAAAATAGAGCCATCCAGCTGGCCGGCAAAGATCTGGACCAGTCCTGTGCTGATGGTGAGGTCAGCTGTGCAACATCCACCAGACAATCAAACTGCGAATGACGTGTCCTGTTCCACAGTCCCCTGCCTTACACTAATTATCTCTCCTTGCTTTTGCAGGCACATCTGGGAAACAGTTGATAGGGTCCATGACCCAGGGACTCCAATCAAGCCCCAAAGAAAACTGAAGGCACTTTCATTGAAGAACTGTCACAGTGCTCACCCACACCCTCTGCCAGGGCAGAGACACACACCTCAGTGAAACCTAGCTTTAGAGTAGCTTTGGGATCACAACCTGGTGAGCACATCACAATTTCTGATCCACAGCAAGTGACGGGTGGGACCTCTTGGGTCTCCAGCACTCGGAAGACTGCTGGAGGCCAGAAACCTGCTCAGTCCGAGTCAGATGATGAGCCTCTGGACTCGGTCATGTTTCAGTTGCTGGAACTGCAAAGGCAAGCTTAAGGACATCAGGAAGGGATGTCCACTGCACTCCTCGGATTGCAAGGCACGATGGAGGAGTCAGTACGCCTTTAGGCTGAGGCGATAGCACCAGCATGCCAACGCACCAAGGCCAACACTAGAAAAATGGCAGCTGCCATGGAGACCTTGGTCTAGGACATCAGTTCTGCACTGCTGCAGGACCTGCACTCCATCACTGACGTCGTAGTTGGCAGCCAACAGTATATGCGCGGGAAGGGTGCGGGGTGGCTCGATCTCACTCCAGCTACCTCTTCTCCTCAAGGAGTCAACCAGGAAACCATAGGGAGGAAGAGCAGCAGGGGCATACCCCGGGGCCATCCACCCAGGTGACACCGGGGGTGTCTGAATCCCCTTTTCCTGTGACCCCAGCACTCCAGCTCCACAGGCCAAGGAGGGTGCTACTGCCACACAGCAGGACCACAATAACAGGCCGAGGCCCTACAGAGGACGCCCTCCAAGGTCATCACAATAGGCTGCTTCCACCTCCGCTGTGGATGTCGGGTGAGCACCAACTCGTAGGGGAAGGATTAGGAAAGTTAAGAAGTTATAGTCGCACAGCCTGAGCACGGGTGTTAATCACTTGTACATAATGTTCACTATTGTGAATAGACTCCCAAGAATGTCTCCCTGTCTATAGCTTCTTGTTCTGATGAGCAGTGTCCGCGTCACTCAGATGTGAAACCTTTTTGCACAAGGTAAAGGCAGATGTCTCAGTCCAGGGTCTTTTCCCTGTCCTTTGTGCAGCCTTCAGTGATGGTCCAGCCTCACATTCACTGGATACATTACTGATGCCTGCACCTCGATGGTGTTTGTCATTGCTGCCAGAATACAGTGGGCAGGCATCACAGAGTTCCGTCATTCCCTCTGTGTGCTCTCAGCACATTTAAGGTGGGGCTGGCCCGCATCTCATCAGCATCTGTGACCACCTGAAAGGGTCAAGTGATGAAGGCTGATAAAGGACCAGGTGCACTTAAAGTATCACGGTTGCGTCTCCATGATATGACCCCGATCACACAGTGCAAGTAAGCACTTGGCCAGGCAGGAGTCAGACATTCACAGAGGCTATGTGAAGATCTATGGAGTGTCCTCACTGCATGTTATCATCATCATCTTGCAGCTATTAGGGGCTCCGCTGCATCTTCATGACAAGAGCATTAAGAGGGAATGTGCACTGCCATAAGCCATACTGGAGTCAAACCTTCATAGATGCAATGTGAGGGTCCATGGTGCCTCTTTAGTGCATGCTGTCATCATCCTCCACAAATCTAGCAGCTATGAGGGCCCCACGAGTCTGCCTGCCTCGTCTGGCCAGTGCGATGGCCTAATCGCCGTCATCGTCACCTTCTAGGACCTCCTCACCCTCATCCTCATCGACGTCCTCCTCACTGGAGGAGGGTCTCAGCTCCTCCAGTTCCTCCTCAGCCAGCTGCTCTCTCCATTGCAGCCCCAAGTTGTAAAGGGCACAGTAGATGATGACGATGCGTGACACCCTCTGTGGACTATATTGCAGGGCTCCACTCGACCGGTCCAGGCACTGGAACCTCATTTTCAGCATCCTGATGGCTTGTTCCACCAAGTTGTGAGCTGCAACATGAGCCTAGTTATACCTTCACTCTGCTGCAGTCTGAGGCTGCCGCACGGGTGGCATCAGCCACATCCCCTGTGGGTAGCCCTTGTTCTTAAGCCATCCCTGCTGCCTCTGTGAACCCTGGAAGGTGTCAGGGACTGTGACCAACTGAGGATGTATGATGAGTGGGCACTCCCTGGGAACTGTGTGCAGACCTGCAGGATGCATTTGTGGTGGTCGCACACCAGCTGAATATTCAGCGAATGGAAGCCCTTGTGGTTGACATAGTTGACTGCTTGTTGCAATGGAGATTCGAGCACCACGTGAGTACAGTTGATGGCACCCTGCACCTTTGGGAAACTTGAGATCTGGGTAAATCCCAGCGCTCTTGCATCCTGGCTTTCCTGGTCCCAGATAAAATGCACAAAGTTTTGTGCCTTCACGAAGATGGCATCAGTGACCTCATTGGTGCATTTGTGAGTGGAAGCTTGCGGTAGGCCACAGAGGTTACCTGTCAAGCCCTGAAATGAGCCACTCATGTAAAAATTGAGTGTCGCATTCTCTTTCATGGCCGTGAGCAATGGGTGCCCTCCGTGCCTCCATAGGACCAAATCCTCCAGCAGCTCACAGATGTGACTGACCAGTTCCTTAAACATGCGCATTCTTTGCAGACACTGCTTCTCAGTCATCTGCAGGAATGAACGGCAACATCTATAGACCCTGGGTCTAGCAAGGCACTGAACAGCAATGTCTCGCTGTGACTCTTCAGCAGTGTGTGCAGGGCCAGCCACTCCTTCTTCCTGAGTGTGCGTTTCCTCCATCTGCCTTGCCAGGTGACTCCATCATTCTCTTCTCCTTCTTCTCCACTCTCTGTATGCCACGAGGCATACAGCTAGGTCACCAGCTCCATGCTCCTGATGTATTCCTCCTGCAGAATGAAAGAGAGAGACACATGGGTTCGCTTGGGTGTTCTAAGACCCTCTCTTGATTAAGTCTGAAGGCCCCTTAATGCGTCCTGGAGAGTGCTGGCCACTACATGGATGGCCAGGGTTTAGTGTGCTGTATGACTGCCCGAGACTCCACCCACCTCCGCACCACTCCAGCTGACCAATTGGCGGCAGATTGCCCACTGGACTGCATGCTGTGCTCTCAGCTCAGGCGCAGGCATTCTCCTAACCTGCATTGCAAAGCTGCACTGTTAGCTTGAACCATGGGGGAGACAAGTCTAAACCTGAATGATGACATTGCAAGGGGCTGTGAGCACCTCCACCAGTGACTGCTTGACAGCCAGCTTTAACAAGGAGATTATGCAACTTCCCCTGTTGTCCAGCTGTTCTGCAGTCCACTAAAACACTCATTAGTTTGCATTCTGCACCCAAGTGGTGAAGTGTTCAGGAGCATTTGGTGACAGTTTCATGCCTCTGCAGTCCTTGGGTGGGCAGATAAGCTAGAGGACCGACTCCAAGCATGTCAATGTGGCTGTGTGTGAACTGTCTCAGCTGCGGAGGAATGGTCAATTTATACAAGGCTTCCCTGATGCATGGCCGCTTCCTTCCCCACTGACGCTGCAGGTGCTTGTGCATTACTATCAACCACAGGGCAATCCTTGCCCAAGTCGCCTCAACCACAGTTCAACCCTTGCATGCCTTGCAGGGGAGGGGGGGCAGGCAGAAAAATTGAGTTAAGGCCACAACCAGATCAGCAATTGTCTCATTGAATGGTGGAGCGGGTGCGAGGGATCGAAATATTTATTCTACTCTTCCTCCTATTTCTTATAATCTTATGATCACAAAGGATTGGGAAAGAGAAGAGATAGCACGAGAGAAAGAAATAATAAGGAATGGTGGGGTCAAAGGTGGAATATGAGAAGGTCTAAATTAGGTTTACAGTGCATGTGTGTAAATGTGTGATGCATGATAAATAAGGTTGATGAGCTTCAGGCCCAATAGTCACATGAGAATCTGGTGCTGCAGCAATAAAGGAACCTGTCTCAAAAAGAGGACAGAAGTAGGTATTAAATATTTCTGGATAAAAGGTGCTCGGGAAAACTAGGGAAGAAATGAAAGCAGGGAAGTGAGTATCGATGAATGAGAAATATACAGTGTTGCAGTGAGAGAGGTCAACAACAGAATCTATCATTTTAGAATTAAGAAACAATCGAGGGGCCATTACACTACTGGGTATATTCTATAGGTCACTGACTAGCGGGTAATATATAGAGGAGCAAATTTGCAGGGAAGTTACTGAAAGGTGCAAGAACTATAGAGTGGTGATAATGGAGGCCTCCAAATATTTTAATATAAACTGGTAGAGTAATAGAGTAAAAGGCAGAGAGGAAGAAGAGTTTCTGAAATGTATTCAGGCGAATTTTCTTGATCAGCACTTTACTGGCCCAACAGGAAGAAGGCATTGCTGAATCTGGTCTGTGGAATGAAGTGGGCCAAGTGAGTCAAGTGTCAGGAAGGAAACATTTAGGAAACATTAGTAATTGTATCATAAAGTTTAGATTAGCTATGGAAATGGACAAGGAACAATCTAGAGTAACAATACTTAATTGAAGGAGGCCCAATTTCATTGTGTTATGAACAAATCTGTTCCAGGTAAATTGATTCAAAGAATGTCAGCCAAAACTGTAATTGGACAATGCCTTCAAAGATGAGATGGTTCAGGTACAAATGAGGTGCATTGCCAGAAGGGGAAAGTTAGGGCAACCAAAGCTAAAGTTCCCTGGATGATAAAAGAGGTAAAGGGAAGCAGAAGCAGAGGCAGAAAAAAGGTCAGGTTGACAAATGTCAGGTTGAAAATACAAGTCAGAACAGGGTTGAATATAGAGAATTCAGAGGGTAAATGAAAAAGGAAATAAGAGGGACAAAGAGAGTTTGAGAATATATTGGCAGCTAATATTAAATGGAATCCAAAACTCTTCTGTAGGCATATAAATAGGAAAAGGGTAGTGAAAAGAAGGGCGGGGTGGGGCTGAGACCAAAAAGGAAACCTGTTCATGGAGGCAGAGGGCATGGCTGAGGTGCTAAATGAGTACTTTGTCTTTACCACATCATGTAAGAAGATGGTGCCAAAGCAATAGAGAAAGATGAGGTAGTTGAGATACTGGATGGGCTAAAAGTTTATAAAGACGAGATACGAGAAAGCCTGGCTGTAGATAAAGTTAATAAGTCACCAGGACCAGATGGGATGCCTCAGAGGATGCTAGATGGAGTAAGGATGGCAATAAAGAAGGGCATGGATTAATTGGGTAGATGCTGAGAGATTGTTTCCACTGGCCAGAGGAACTTAAACATGGGAGCATAGTCTCAGGGTAAGGGGCCAATCATTTTGGACTGAGATGAGGAGAAATTACTTCACTCAAAGTGTTGTGAATCTTTGGAATTCTCTAACCCAGAGGGTTGTGGATGTGCCATCATGTATACATTTCAGGCTGGGACATTTAGATTTTTTGATCTCATAGGGAATCAAGGCTTTTCCATCTTTTATGTGGTTACTGAATAGATATTTGTTTTTAAAACTGAATGATCAAGTGGATTTTTTTTTCAATGGTAATGATGTTTTACTTCTGTGCAGTATGAATGGCAGTGTGTTTGATTGACAGCTCTATTAGATTGTTAGAGATTTAATTATTTTAAGTCCATTGCAAAGGATTCTCATTGCTATTACATGGCTCCTGAGGACTGTAAATAGTGGATATTGGGTAAGTAGCTGAGGAGGATACGTGGAAGGCTTGGAGGCGATATGGGGAATATGAAGGGGTTTTGAGGGTCATGGGAAATGTGAGTAGCATGGAGGGGATATGGGGGTAAGGGGGGTGGGTCATGGAGGAGGCGAGGTGTAAGAGGGGGCATGGGGGTTATGAGGGGTTATGGAGGAGTATGGGGTATAAGGGAGCATGCAGGGGGCATGAGGGTGTAAGAAGGCATGGAGGGGCATGGAAGTATGAGGTGGCATAAGGATATGGGATGTACGGAGGGGACAGAGGGTGGGTGGGGTGAGGGGCTTGAGGGCTGAGGGTTCGGGATAAAAGAACAATGTAGAGAGCTGGACCAATGTCCCAACAAACCTAAGTGGGCCTTCTAGCCTGCCTGCCTTGGCACTTGCACTCCTCTGATGCTGCCTTGGGAGTCTAGAAACAGAAACCCTGCCTGCCTACATCTCCAGGAGACTAAAATATGGCAGGCATGGGCAGAGGTGATGGGCTTAGGTTTCCAAAGTTGAGAAATGGCCCAACTCATGTTTCTCAAGTCCAGTTTCCATGAAAATCCAGCCCACAGAGAACAAAAGCAAGGAAGTTGTGATGAACCTTTATAAAATATTGGGTTGGCCTCAAATGAAGTACTGTGTACAATCCTGGGAACTACATTTTAGGAAGGATATTAAGGCTTTAGAGGGTCTGCAGAAAAGATTTTCCAGAATGGATCCAAGGATGAAGGATTTCAATTACATGGATAAATTGGAGAAGTGGGATTGTTCTTCTTAGAGAAGAGAAGATTGAGAGGAAATTTGAAATAAGTGTTCAAAAATCATTAGGAATCTAGACAGCATAGAAATAGAGAGAACATAGATTTAAGATGATTGGCAAAAGGAACAAAGGTGAAGTGATGAAAAACTATTTTAAGTAGCATATGGTACCATCTGGAATGCTCTGCCAGGAAGGGTGGTGGGCAGGGATTTAATCGTGGTTTTCAAAAGGGAATTGGATAAGCAGCAGAAGGGAAAATAATTACAATGCTAGGTGAAAAGGAGGGATGAGTGGGGCTAACTAAATTGCTCTTGTAGAGAGTTGGCAGAAGCTTGACAGGTCGAATGGTCCACTTATATTTTGTGAACATTCTATAATTCTATATAGAAACCATCTGTTAAATACAAGTAAAGAGGGCACACTAGAGTGCATACCTCCACCACACTGTGTTAACCCAACCTTATTACAACTATACAGCTCTTCCTTGATGTTCTTCCATGTCTTGTTGATGCTCTATAACTACAAAGCTGAAAAAAGATATCTTTTTATTCAGAACTTTCATCTCATTGAGGAAGCTTCAAGCCAATCCATGTCCAATAAACTGCTCTGAAAACTCTCCTCACATTTTGACAGTTGTGATGAATTGCACCGTGGTAGTTGAGACAATTTATAACATTCTAAAACAATCAACAACATTCTAAAAAATAAAGTCAATTCGGCCTATTTCAATGTTAATGGATCATTTAAAAAATTCCAGCAACCAGATTCAGATCTGCATCTTTGCCAAAAACTAACCAGTTCTTCCTTAGACCACACCCTAACTGTGTACCATATTTTGCTGAAATCTCTTCAGTAGTTTTTGAGAGAAATTGTTTACAAGCAGGCTAACAGGTGAAAACATGATATCTGCCCACCTTCAATGGTGGAGGTAAAAGTTAGATCACAAATTATACCCATACTTGGCTCTTGACCTTATTGTAGCCTTGGTCCAAACATGGACACAAGAGATGAATTCCAGAATAAGAGTGATTGTCCTTGACATCAAGGCAACATTTAACCAAGTGTGGCATCAAGGAGCCCTAGCAAAACTGGAGTCAATGGGAATCAGGGGGAAAACTCTCCACTGGCTGGGGTCATACCTAGCACAAAGGAAGCTGGTTGTGGTTGGTGGAAGTCAATCATCTCAGCTCCAGGACATCACTAAGAGATACTAAGGGCAGTGCCCTAGGCCCAGCCATCTTCAGCTGCTTCATCAATGATCTTCCCCTATAATAACTCCTCAGGTACATGATACTGCATATCCAAATGCAGCAAGACCTGAACAGTATTCAGGCTTGGGCTGACAAGTGGCAAGTAACCTTTGCGCCACACAAGTGCCATAAGACCATGAGACATAGGAGCAGAAATTAGGCCATTCGGCCCATCGAGCCTATCAATCATGGCTGATAAGTTTCTCAATCCCATTCTCCCGCCTTCTCCCCGTAACCTTTGATCCCCTTACCAATCAAGAATCTATCTCTCGGTTTTAATTACACTCAATGACCTGGCCTCCACAGCCTTCTGTGGCAATGAATTCCATGGATTCACCACTCTCTGGCTAAATAAGTTTATCCTCATCTCTGTTCTAAAAGGTCTTCCCTTTACTCTGAGGCTGTGCCCTCGGGTCCTAGTCTCTCCTACTAATGGAAACATCTTCCCCACGTCCACTCTATCCAGGCCTTTCAGTATTCTGTAAGTTTCAATCAGATCCCCCCTCAATTTTCTAAACTCCATCGAGTATAGATCCAGAGTCCTCAAACGTTCCTCATATGTTAAGCCTTTCATTCCTGGGATCGTTCTCGTGAATCTCCTCTGGACACTCTCCAGGGCCAGAATATCCTTCCTGAGATACGGGGCCCACAATTGTTCACAATATTATAAATGTAGTCTGACCAGAGCCTTATAAAGCCTCAGCAGCACATCCCTGCTTTTATATTCTAGTCATCTCGAAATAAATGCCAGCATTGCATTTGCCTTCCTAACTACCAACTCAACCTGCAAGTTAACCTTAAGAGAATCCTGGACTAGGACTCCCAAGTCCCTTTGCACTCCAGATTTCTGAATTTTCTCCCCATTTAAAAAATAGTCTATGTCTCTATTCTTCCTACCAAAGTGCATGACCTCACACTTCTCCACGTTGTATTCCATCTGCCACTTCTTTGCCCATTCTCCTAACCTGTCCTAATCCATCTGCAGCCTCCCCGCCTCCTCAATACTACCTGTCCCTCCACCTATCTTTGTATCATCTGCAAACTTAGCCAGGATGTCCTCAGTTCCTTCATCTAGATCATTAATGCATAAAGTGAAAAGTTGTGGTCCCAACACTGATCCCTGCGGAACTCCACTAGTCACCGGCCGCCATCCTGAGAAGGACCCCCTTATCCCCACTCTCTGCCTCCTGCCAGACAGCCAATCTTCTATCCATAATAGTACCTTGCCTCTAACACCATGGGCTCTTATCTTACTGAGCAGCCTCCTGTGTGGCACCTTGTCAAAGGCCTTCTGGAAGTCCAAGTAGATAACATCCACTGGCTCTCCTTTGTCTAACCTACTCGTTACCTCCTCAAAGAATTCTAAAAGATTTGTCAGGCATGACCTCTCCTTGATGACTTTGCCCGATTTTGCCATGCACTTCCAAGTATTCTGAAATCTCATCCTTAATAATGGACTCTAAAATCTTACCAATGATTGAGGTCAGGTTTATCAGCCTGTAATTTCCTGTCTTTTGCCCCACTCCCTTCTTAAACAGGGGGGTTACATTAGTGATTTTCCAGTCCTCTGGGACCCTCCCTGACTCGAGTGATTCCTGAAAGATCACCACTAATGCCTCCACTATCTCTTCAGTTATGTCCTTCAGAATTCTGGGGTGTAGTCCATCTGGCCCAGGTGATTTATCCACCTTCAGACCTTTCAGTTTTCCTAGCACCTTCTCCTTGGTAATAGCCACCATACTCACCTCTGCCCCCCGACTCTCTTGAACTTTGAGGATGTTACTCGTGTCTTCCACAGTGAAGACTGATGCAAAGTACCGATTCAGTTCCTTCGCCATTTCTTTGTTCCCCACTATTACTTCTCTAGCGTCATTTTCCAGTGGCCCAATGTCCACTATTGTCTCTCTCTTACCCTTTATATATCTAAAAAAACTCTTGCAATCTTCTTTTATATTACTAGTTTACCCTCATATTTAATATTATCCCTCGTTATTTCTTTTTTAGTTGTCCTCTGTTGGTCTTTGTAGGTTTCCCAATCCCCTGGTTTCCCACTGCTCTTCGCCACATTGTATGCTTTCTCTTTAGCTTTTATGCTGTCCCTGACTTGCCTTGTCAGCCATGGTTGCCTCGTCCTCCCTTTAATATGCTTCTTCTTGCTAGGGATGAATTTTTGCTGTGTCTCCCAAATTACTCCCAGAAACTCCTGCCATTGCTGTTCCACTGTCTTTCCTGCTAGGCTTATCTCCCAGTCAATTCTGGCCAGCTCCTCCCTCATGCCTCTGTAGTTGCCTTTATTCAACTGTTATACCGTTACATCTGATTCCAGCTTTTTCCTCTCAAATTGCAGGGTGAATTCTATCATATTATGGGCACTTCCTCCTAAGGGTTCCTTCACCTTAAGCTCCCTTATCAAATCTGCCTCATTACACATCACTAAATCTAGAATTGCCTGTTCCCTAGTGGGCTCCACCAAAAGCTGCTCCAAAAAGCCATCTCGTAGACATTCCACAAATTCCATTTCTTGGGATCCACTAGGAACCTGATTTTCCCAGTCTACCTGCATATTGAAATCCCCCATGATCACTGTAACCTTGCCTTTCTTACATGCCTTTTCTATCTCCTGGTGTATCTTGTGCTCCACATCCTGACTACTGTTCGGAGGCCTGTACATAATTCCCATTATGGTTTTTTTTTAACCTTTGCGGTTCCTCAACTCTACCCACAGAGATTCTACATCATCTGACCCTACGTCGTTTCTTGCTATCGATTTAATTTCATTTCTTACAACAAAGCAACCCCAACCCCTCTGCCAACCTGCCTATCTTATCGATAGGATGTATATCCTTGGATATTTAGCTCCCAGTCCTGATCCACTTGCAGCCATGTCACCGTGATGCCCACCACATCATACCTGCCAATTTCAATCTGCACCACAAGCTCAATTACCTTATTTCGTATACTGCGTGCATTCAGATACTCACCTTCAGTCTTGTACTTCCTGTCCCCTTTCTCATTGTCATCCCTTTATCTGATGTGCTTGAAGTTAGATTCCTAGCCCTTTCCAAACACTCTGTCCTATATTGTATTCTGGAGACCTTAATAGCCCCTCCTGGGCTCTCCTTTCTTTTCAGTTTTTTCATAATTTTCTATGAAGTTGAATCCACCCCCCACACGCTAACCTGCTGCTTTGTTTCCCATTAGTCATACTTCTTGGAGCTTTACCCTCCCCCCCCCCAACTTTCTAGTTTAAAGTACTGTTGACCACCCTATTTACCCTTTTCGCTAGAACATTGGTCCCAGATCGGTTCAGGTCGAGACTGTCCCAATGGTACAGATCCCTCCTGTTCCAATACTGATGCCAGTGCCCTACAAAATGGAACCCTTCTTTCCCACACCACTTCTTTAGCCATCTGTTTACTTCCCTTATTCTCGCGTCCCTTTGCCAATTTGCGTGGCTCGGGTTGTAATCCGGAGATTATAACCCTTGAGGGCCTTTTCTTTAATTTAGTTCCTAGTTCCTGATAATCCCCAAACAGGTCCTCTTTCCTAGTCTTGCCTATGTTATTTGTCCCGATGTGGACCACAACAACTGGATCCTCCCCCTCTCTCTCCAATATCCTTTCAAGCCAGTCAGAGATGTCCCTCACCCTGGCACCGGGCAGGCAACATACCATGCGGGACTCTCGATCCTGCTTACAAAGGATGCTATCAATTCCCCTAATTATAGAATCCCCTACAACCACCACTTGTCTTTTTGCTCCCCCCTCTCGAATGGCCTCCTGTACCACGGTGCCGTGGTCAGCTGGCTCATCCTCCCTATAGCCCTGTTCCTCATCCACACAGGGAGCAAGTACCACGTACCTGTTGGACAAGGTCAAAAGCTGAGGTTCCTCTGTTCCTGAACATAGGATCCCTCTACCTGCCTCACTTGCAGTCGCAACCTGCTGACCCTGACCACTGACCAAACTTGAGGTACTTAATCTACTGGGTGTGACCGCCTCCTGAAACAAAGCGTTCAGGTAACTCTCCTGCTCCCGGATGTGCCGCAGCGTCCAGAGCTCGGACTCCAGCTCATCAATTCTGAGCTGGAGTTCCTCCAGCAACCAACACTTGCTGCAGATGTGGTCACTGCAGCTCACAATGGGATCTGCCAGCTCCCACATCATACAGCTACAGCACATTACCTGCCCAGCCATCTCGAATTAGATAATTAATTTATTAATTAGCTTTGCAGTGTTTTTTTTTAATTTGGTGCAGATTTCCTACCAACCAATCAGGTCACAGCTTTACTGTGATGTCACTTTTTCAGTTTTGGCTTCAGTTACTCTGTGCCCCAAGGTCACTGCTCCAGTGCCCCTCCCTCCGAGTCTGCTCCCTGGAGACAAGGCCGCCAATCCCAAGGTAAGCTAGATTTATATTCACCGCTCGGGTGCTCCTCCCTCCGTGTCTGCTCCCTGGACAGTGGGTCCTCCTCGATTCCCTCCTGAGTCGTGGTGGCTGCGGTGACTTCTCCCAGAATGCTGCAGTCATTTCTCACCAACGCCCTCTGTTGGATGCTCTTCCTCCTGTTGAGTGCAAGAGTCCTTCTCCTCGATTTCCTCCTGAGTCACGGTGGCTGTGGTGACTTCTCCCAGAATGTTTCAGTCACTTCTCACCAGCGCCCTCTGTTGGATCCAGGCAATGACCATCTCCAACAAGAGAGAATCTAGCCATTGCCTCTTGACATTCAATGGCATTACCATCACTGAGTCCCCTATTATCAATATCCCGGGGTTACCATTGACCAGAAACTGAACTGGACTAGCCATATAAATACAGTGGCTACAAGAGCAGGTCAGTGGCTAGGAATCCTGCAGTGAGTAACTCATCTGACTCCCCAAAGCCTGTCCACAATCTACAAGATACAAGTTAGGAGTGTGATGGAATACTCTCCCCTTGTCTGGATGAGTGCAGCTTCAACAACAATCAAGAAGCTTAACACCATCCAGGACAAAACAGCCTACCTGATTGGCACCCCATCCACAAACAATCACTCCCTCCGCTACCAACAAACAGTGGCAGCAGTGCGTACCATCTACAAGATGCACAGCAGAAATTCACCAAGGCTCTTTAGACAGCACCTTCCAAACCCACAACCACTACCACCTAGAAGGATAAGGGCAGCAAATAGATAGGAACACCATCACCTGGAAGTTCCTCTCCGAACCATTTACCATCCTGACTTGGAAATATATTGCGGTTCCTTCACTGTGTTGGGGTCAAAATCTTGGAACTCCCTCCCTAACTGCACTGTGGTGTACTTACACCACATGGACTACATTGGTTCAAGAAGACAGCTCACTGCCACCTTCTCAAGGGCAATTCAGGATGGGCAATAAATGCTGGTCTAGCCAGCAATGCTCACATCCCTTGAATGAATGAATAAAAAAAATAAGGTCAGGTGTGGGGATATTTACTGATGATCACATAATGTTCAGTATCATTCTCAACTTCTCAAATATTGAAGCAGTCTGACCATATGCTCCAAGACCTGAATAACATTCAGGCTTGCAAATTAAGTGACAAGTAACATTTGTGCCACAAAAGTGCCAGACAATGACCATCTCCAACAAGAGAGAATTTAACCAATGACCCTTGACATTTAATAGCATTAACATTACTGAATGCCCCACCATCAAAACTCTGGGGGTTACCATTGACCAGAAACTGAACTGGACCAGTCGATAAATATTGTGGCTACAAGAGCAAGTAAAAGGCCGGGAATCCTGAGACGAGTAACTCACCTCCTGATGTTCCAAAGTCTGCCCACCATCTACAAGGCATAAGTCAGCAGGAGAAGATTCTTCTCTTGTCAGAATGATTGCAGCTCCAACAATACTCAAGAAGTTCGACAACATCCAAGACAAAGCAACCTGTTTGAGCAGCATCCCATCCACCAATCCAAACATATATTCCCTCCACCACCAATGTATGGTGGCAAAACATAAACAGAATTACCTGGAAAAACTCAGCATGTCCGGCAGCATCGGCGGAGAAGAAAAGAGTTAACATTTCGAGTCCTCATGACCCTTCAACAGAACTAGGTGAATCCAAGGAAGGGGTGAAATATAATCTGGTTTAAGGTGTGTGTGGAGTGGCGTTGGGTGGGGGGAGAGAAGTGGAGGGGGTGGGTGTGGTTATAGGGACAAGCAAGCAGTAATAGAAGCAGATCATCAAAAGATGTCACGGACAACACAGACATAGAAGCAGTAATAGGGCAAATGTATGGTGGCAACTGTGTGTACTATATACAAGCTGCACTACAACAGCTCACTAAGACTTCCTCCTCAGCACCTTCCAAACCAACAACTTTTACACCTAGAAGGACAAAGGTAGTAGGAGCATGGGAACATCACCACCTGCAAGTTCTCCCCCAAGCTGCACACAATTCTGACTTGTCCAGTCAATTTGTCCAAATCCTGGAACTCCCTTCCTAAAAGCACTGTGGGTGTACCTAAATCACATGGACTGCAACGGTTCAAGAATGTAGCTCACCACAACCTTCTCAAGAGCAATTAGTGATGGACAATGAATGCTGGCCTAGCCAGTGACACCCACATCCCATGAGAGAATTGAAAAAAAAGACTAGTAATCATATGAATGAAATCTAGAGCTAGTCAGCACTGGATATCAAAAAAAGTAATGCCAACTATTTGGAAGACCAAAGCCACTGTCTCTGGTACCTACCACAAAACTCAGTTCCCTAAACATCCTTCTCTATTATTTGAGTAAGAAACAGTCTGTTCTCAACCTTGGCATTCTATATGATCCTCAGATGAGTTCTCCACTGCATATCCTGTCCATCACCACCTCCACAACATTGTTTCATTTCTTGCCACAGCTCATCTGCAGCTGAAGCACTCATTCATGCCTTTGTTATCACTATACTTGACTATCCCAATGCTGCCCTTGCTGGCCAACCACCTTGTGCCATCCATAGATTTCAGCTCATCCAAAGCTCTGCAGCCTGTATCCTAACTTGCATCATGTCCTGTTCTCCCCTTACCTCTATGCTCACTGATCAACATTTGCTCCTGTTCCAGCAAAGCTTTGATCCTAAAGCTGTAGTAACTGAAGTTATAGCCTCTCCTGCTGTCTATCAGAGTCACGTGATATTCTGGGAGACTCTGACCAATGACTCCTAAGCAATCTGGGGATGGGGCTTCCTGACAAGAATCCTGATCAAGTATGCAGTAGCTGAAAAACTCTCTGTAATAAAGTTTATCTGTTTCTGGTTGAAACCTGTTTGCTCCGTTGAGTCATTACATTTGGCAACGAGAGTAGGATAGCTCTGAATCTGCACCTCGCCTTGTTACTGTCAGTATATCGAATCTTAAGAAAAAGAAAAGACTACTCACCAGTCATGTCACCTTTGGCAGAATCAATCCTTATGATGCAACTATGGAAGACTGGAGCCAGTATGTAAAGCGCCTTGGATTTTTATTTCGTAGCGAATGAAATTACATGGAAGCAAAGCAGAAAGCCATCCTTTTGAGCGCAAGTGGCAGTAAGACATACAGTCTCATTCGCAACTTGATGGCCCTCGAACATGTCCAATTTCACATCCTATAATGAATGAGTGAACCTTGTGAAAACGCACTTCCAGCCAAAGCCATCTGTAATAATGCAGTGTTTTCAACTTAATTCCAGAGTTAGGGCCCTGGGAGAGTCCATCACAACCTTTGTAGGAAACCTGAAGCAATTGGAACACTGCAACATCCGTGACACATTAAATGATATGCTGTGGGACTGATTAGTTTGTGGAGTTCAGGACGATGCCATTCAGCAGCGTTTACTCGCTGAGGTTGACAATGACTTTAAGCGTGCACTAGGAATCTCCCTCACCATAGAAAGTACTGCGAGAGACTCACTCACAGGCTTTGTAACACGTACAACATGGCAGCGTTCTTCATATGGGGTGGGAACCTACCACCGAGTGTGTATAAGTTAATAGGAAGCCACTAATAATGGAGCTGGATTCGGGAGCCTCAACTACAGTGGCAGGAGAGCACACTTTCAAATATCTTCATGAAGGTAGATAGCCAATAAACCTGGGGCAGCAAAACACTAAATTAAATACATACACTGGAGAATCTATTCAGGTAAAGGGCATCACAACTTTACCAGCTTCTTACAGGCAACAGACAGCCCAGCTGCCAGTGATAACAGTGTAAGGAGAAGGACCCTGTCTTCTAGGCCAAGATTAGTTACACAAAATCAAGCTTGACTGGTCTGAGATATTTCACCTGAAAACAGGAGGAGTTCCTGAACTGCTAAGGAAATACAACATGGTATTTTGGGATGAATTAGGGAAGCTAAAAGTCTTGCGGGCTAAGATATATGTGGATCCTCAAGTGACACCTCGTTTCTTTAAGACCAAACCTGTGCCTTATGCGTTGAAGAAGAAGCTGGATGCTGAACTGTACCATTTAGAAAAGCTGGACATCATCCAACCTGTTCAATTCTCAGAATGGGCAGCACCCAGAGTTCCGACTGTAAATAAGGCAGCAAAACTCGACAAGTACCCCAGATGACCTATATGCAAAGCTGGCTGGAGGCAAGTCCCATACAAAATTGGATATGAGCCATACCTATCAACAATTAGAACTGGATAGCAGGTCGGGAGAATGCGTGACTATTAACACACACAAGGGTCTTTATCAGTACACTCACCTACCCTTTGGAATATCCTCTGCATGTCCATTTTCCAGAGAACAATGGAGAGTCTTTTGCAAGGACTTCCTAGAGTGGTAGTATGATGCTCTGATGACAGAGTCAACCGAGACCAAACACTTGGCCAACCTGGAGGAGGTGCTAAGAAGGTTCATGGAAGCCAGCATATGGTTAAAGAAGGAAA
Source organism: Carcharodon carcharias (assembly GCF_017639515.1). Taxonomy (NCBI): domain Eukaryota; kingdom Metazoa; phylum Chordata; class Chondrichthyes; order Lamniformes; family Lamnidae; genus Carcharodon; species Carcharodon carcharias. The sequence goes on along the minus strand of NC_054477.1, from coordinate 131,187,959 downwards.
AATGAACATTTCAAGCTCCAGGAGTTATTTACCTGGGTCACAGGGTGGACGCCATGGGTTTGCATCCGGTAGAACAGAAAGTTCGGACAATAAAAGAAGCACCCTCACCATCCAATGTAACTGAACTCAAGTCCTTCCTGGGTATGATCAACTACAATAGCCGCTTCTTGCCTAACTTATCAACCGTGTTAGCACCATCACACTTGTTGTTAAAAAAGAATCACCGTTGGTCGTGGAATCCACAACAGGACGAAGCCTTTGTGAAAGTAAAGCAACTATTGCATTTGTCATATTTATTGGTACACTACGGCCCACCGAAAGAGTTGGTATTAATATGTGCTGCCTCCCCTTATGGTGTAGGAGCCGTGTTATCACATAGAATGAAAAATGGATCAGAAAGGTCCATTGGCTATGTCTCAAGAGGCCTCTCCACAACCGGGAAAGGTTATTCCCAGCTAGTAAAGGAAGATTCATCGGTGATATTCGGGGTGAAGAAATTCCACCAGTACCTTATTGGACGACATTTCACCATTGTGTCAGACCTTAAACCATTAATGGGTTTATTCAGTGAGGATAAGGCCATTCCGCAAATAGCATCAGCAAAAATACAACAGCAGGTTCTGATATTATCTGCGTATGAGCATAATTTTATGTACCGTCCTGGTTTACACATTGCAAATGTGGATGCATTACATCATCTCCCATTACCGAATGGCATTGTACATGCTCCTGTTCCACAAGAAGTTGTGCTATTACTGAATTTCTTAGATTCTTTGCCTGTGTGTGTGAAACAAATTAGAAATTGGACGAACAGAGATCCAATATTGTCAACACTCAGAGACTTTGTTATGCAAGGATGGTCAAATTTGCCTCTACCTTAAAAGTTGAGACCATTCCATGCCAGAAACACAGAGTTAAGCTGTGTCAAAATGGAATTTTGTTGTGGGGATCAAAAGTTGTCGTCCCATCACAAGGTAGAGAACCACTCTTGACAGAACTTCACAGTGCGCATCCAGGCATATCAAAGATGAAAATGCTTACTCAAATCTATGTCTGTTGGGCAGGCATAGACAGTGACATTGAAAGAATGGTAACACTGCCTCCATTGTCAGAAACAACAGAAGTTGCCTGTTTCAGCTCTCCTGCATCCGTGGGAGTGGCCTGGTTGACACTGGGTTAGACTACATATTGATTATGTCGGACCATTCTTAGGTACCATGTTTTTACTGATTGTCGATGCACATTCTGAATGGAAGGATGTATATGAAGTCAGATCACCAACATAGAACGCAACTATCGAGAACCTGTGTCACAGTTTCAGCATACATGGCCTACCTGAAATTGTCATTTCTGATAGTGGTACAGCCTTTACCAGCACAGAGCTTCATAAATCCATGAATCTGAATGGGATCAGACATATTATAATAGCCCCTTACCATCCCTCATCGGATGGTTTTGACGAGAGCGCTGTACAAACTTTCAAGTCTGGTATGAAAAGGTTATCAGAAGGTACTCCAGAAACTTGACTTTCCCACTTTCTTCTCAGTTATCATACAACGCTATGTTCGTCTACAGGTTCAACACCATCTGAATTATTGATGAAGCACCTACTCCATACAAGGTTAAGCCTGGTGTTTCCAAATTTAGAGGGGAAGGTAGAGCAGAATCAGAGTAATCAAAAATTGAACCCATGATATACACAGCAAAGCTCACACATACAGTATAGTTGATACAGTATTTCAGAAGTGGACCTTGTTGGGTTCATGGAACCATTGTCTCAGACACTGGTCTGTTATCTTCCCAAGTACAAGTGGAAGCTAGAATTGTTCATAAGCACATAGATCATATTTGTCCTTCATAGACATTCCAACCACCAACTATTCAGCCTGTGATTAATGTCGAACTGTCAATTTCTGAGGTGACAGACAGATCGACTTAGAATAGACATGCCCAATATCTCTGTTGCCAAACCCAGAGCTGCCCCTTTCTAATGATGTGTCTCATGCTTCAGTTCCAGATCCTGTCAGTCCTGTTGAGGAAGCTCAAATGGTAGAGCTACACTGCTCTAGTTGATCTTTAATTAGTTGAAGTTACATATATGTATATATTGTTGGATATTCAAATGTTTCTTTGTAAGTAGAAACTGTAAAAAACTAAAGGGGGAAGAAATGTGTAACTGAAGGTGTTGCATCTCCTGCTGTCTATCAGGGATCACGTGATATTCAGGAAGGCTTTGACTAATGAGCCCTAAGCATGGGCAATCCGGGGGCTGGGACTTCCTGATGAGAGTCCTGCTGGAGTGTGTAGCACCTGAAAGCTCTCTGTAATAAAGTTTATCTGTTTCTTGTTGAAGCCTGTCTGATCTGTCAAGCCATTACAGAAGTTCTCATCCTTGATTTCAATCTTTCTTTGGGCTTACACCTCCTTTATTTCTGTAATCTCCTCCCTCCCTACAACACTCTGAGTTCTCTGTGCCCCTCTTGTTCTTGCATTTTGGACGTCCCCAATGTTCATTGGCAGCCCTTTCTTAAGCTTACTACACCCTAAACCTCCCTCCCTAAACCTTCCAGCCTGTTTCCCACTCCCTCTTCCTTTGAAAGCTCTTTAACTAATACCTCTTTCATCAAGCTTTTGCTCATTTGCCCTAATGTGTCCTTATCTTTCCAGCTTTGTTTGCTCACACTCTTTGTGCCTTACTATATGAAATGCACTATACAAATGCAAGATATTTTTGTTAGCAGATGAATTACCATAATTATTTGTAGAAGATGTAGGAAATTCCACAAGGAATATGAGTTTATTTGTTTTAAGTGTAGCTCTAAGTATTCAAAGAGAAGTGGGGAGTCAGAGGCAGTGACGAATTCCATAAAAGGTTTGCTGAAGAAATCAACAGGCTTGTGCTCGATATTGTGGGGTTACTATGTTTCCCTAATAAACAGTTACAGCTCAGCAAAATTATTAATGATTAGATGACTGAGAACATTATTAATAGCATATTTCATTTTTAGTTGCCATATTTTGGCACTTCTGGGAAAAAGAGTGGGCTAATGTTCCATCAGGTGCAAACCATTATTTCACATGGCTACTTCAGAGTGTTAACAAATCTGAGTGAGATGCAAGATTCAAAGACCAGAGGAATAGTGGAACAAGAGCCTCAGCTTAATTTAATGGTACACCAGCACCTAATGGTTCTGTAAGAAGAAATGTTTGGCATCTGGTTTATATTTCCAAACCAACAGAAAAAGACACATCTGGGAAATGAAGGACTCTGAAAACCTGATAGCCAAAATAGAGGCAAAAGTATTGCCGAATTGAATCAGAGATTACTTCATAATCTATGGAAGCAAGGAGGCAGAGTTACTTGAGATCAAGAAGGCATTTATCCCTCCAAAATATGGGCTTACAACAATAGTCCTGAGGATGAACATTTATCTGAATCTTATCATTTGAATTGATTCAGAGCAATGAATAAAATGCAGTACAACATGGTCCCAATTATTTTCCTTTAAGTTTATAACAGAGAATATGAAATTCATGGCAACATTTCTTAGAAAGGGAATGTGGTGCTATGTAGTTTACGAGAGCTGTGTAATTTAAATAAAAAACAGTTGAGTGATTATGATAATGGAGAAAATAGGTATAATCCAATGCGTAGTTATAGGGGTTTTATTAAGTAGCCGGAAATGAGAAAACTTCTGGAAACATGCAAATAAATATAGAGACAAAGTATATCTAAGTCTATTTGAAAAAAAAATCATCTTTGGCCTCAGAAAAGTGTCATGATAATAAAGTTAATTGTGGCGGTCATCTATGTTGGCACTTTCAGAGCATACTTGGGTTATTTGACACTCAAAAGCTTTATCTAGCTACTTAAATAATCAGTCCTTTTTTCTAATATTTTAAGGGTCCAGAAATATGTGCCAATTGTCAACAACATGTACTGTGATGTTTTCACCGCATGCTTTTGATGTTAGCACCAACACCATTTGGAAATTGTAGTTTGTGATCTTATCGAAAAAACTAAGTGCAATAATTTGACTCATGTCTTAACTCGCACCAAGTTCTGTTCCCCTATCAAACCACCCCCCCCCCCCCCCCCCCCCCCCCCCCCCCCAACCTACCCCATATTCACTAACCTACACTGGTTCCTGGTCAAGCAACATCTTTATTTTAAAATTATTCTCTTTGCTTTCAAATCCCTCCATGGTCTTGCCGGTCCCCATCTCTGCAATGTCCTCCAGCTCCACAATCCTCCAAGATATCTGTACTCCTCTAGTTCTAGCCTCTTAGGCATCCTCAATTTTAAACACTCCACAATTGACAGCCTCACCTTCAGTTGCCAGTAGGTTCTAGGATACCTATACTGCTCCTTTCTGCCTTTCAATCTCACTTTTCTCCTTTTTGACATTCCTTAAAACCTACCTCTTTGACCAAGCTTTTGTTCATCTGACCCACCATCTCCTTATGTGGCTCAGTGTCATATTTTGTTTTATAATGCTCCTGTAAAGTGTTTTGGGAAGTTTTATTACATTTAAGGAATTAAATAAATTAGTTGTTGTTTTAAAGTGAATCATGCCACTATCAAAATTAAATCTAACTCCAGAATCCTCTGCTACTGTCGCACTGCTAGCAGTGCAGTTGGACTGCACCTCCTACTGCCAATTCCACATGCTAATGAAACTACTACAGATCATAATCAGATTACACATCTGTAACAGTACAGCATCAGCATTTGCTCTGCATCATCAGCAAAAACTTGATGCAGTACCCTACTGCTCCAAGAGAGGGAGCAAAAGACAAACCAGGCCAAAGAGGACAAGATTAAATTTTTTTCTGTAATTCATTGATATCCAATGTCTAGGACAAAGGTGATCAATCTTTTTTGGTAAAACACAGGAGAGATGAATTTCAGATCAATGTGTCAGGCAATTATTCACTTGTAGCTTGCAGCATAATCTCAAGGTCTAATTGTATAACTCTAAAAGGAGGCTTCAGAAAGATTAAAGATTTGAGACGTTGCAGCACTAGATTACTTCCTAAAACCTGCTTCAGCTTAAACTGGATAAACCATAAAAGTAATAATTTTCTTCAAATTCAAATGATTAGTAATGTTTTAAAGTTGACCTTTATGCATATAATTAGCCCCTCCTGTCTAGATTTTCCATGTTCACACGCTGTTGAATTTAGGAGAGAACAAATTACCCATGCTGCTCTCTCACACTTTCCATATGTCCCAACATAATGTAATGTCTTTTGCTTCACACCTCCTCACAACAAGGCTAAGATTGGAAAGCTCGCCATGGAGACTGGAAACTTGCAACCCACAAATCATTGGGGCACAAGGATATCAGGATTTTCTTTGTACTTTTTAACCCTCCACTACAAATAGCAAAAACAGGAAACTTACCCATTATATTCACAATGACCTAGATTTTGTTGCCAAAATAACAGCAATTTTAATGGTTCTTTACTGTTATTAATGTGTCAATTACCCAGCAACTTGTGGTGAGAAAGGGATAACCTGTGAATTGTAAAGCATCACGAATTGCTGGATAATTTGCACTTCCCCACAATTAGCCTTGAGAAAGTGACAGCTCACCCTCAACCTTCCCATGAGTTTTATGATATTGCTACATTTGTGCATTAATTGCCAATTAGCATTGCCATAAAAAGTTAAGGCTGCTATGTAACTGCAGAAGTAACAAAAAGATTCATGATTCTGTAATGCTACTCAACCTCTGCAACCCAGAGGCGGATATTTTAAACTGTTTAGTTTCATTCCTATGGGAATACATAATTGGTTCCATTCACCTAGAAATCATCTTGTTCTTTCTCTATTTCTCGTAACCAGCAAATCACCTGGAACATATTCTCTCCCTATTCCTGCAGCATTACTTCTGCAGTCTCCCATGTATCTAACCTTAGTACCCTCCTATTTCTGATCTGCATTCTGCCCCTTATGTTATCATTTGAAAACACAACATCAGATTCCACAAGTACAGTGAAGGCAGCCAGCTCCATCTCTCCACCCCTGTCTTGTCCACTCTGCTACCTCTGATTTGTCACACTACTTGTCCGGTATCCAATATTGGGGTGAGTTGAAATTTCCTCTAATTAAATATTGGGCAGGCTGAAGCCCAATTTCTTTCTCTGTCCATTGATTGAGGCTGAGCCAGGTTCTTTGTGACCTTGGCATCTGCTTTGAGCCTAGCAGGGTGAGCTTCTGATCCTATATTCTGCCTCTCATAAAAACATCCTGACTTTGCCTCTGTAACATTATCTATCTCTGACCCTGCTTCAGTTGCTCTGCAGCTGAAATCCTCCCCTATGTCTTTGTTACCTCCATAATTGACTATTCCAATGTTCTCCGGATTGAATTTTCATCTTGCACTTGCATAAACTTGAGCTCATCCAAAACTCTGCTGCCCATATCCGAACTCTGTTATGACCACGTGAGGAGGGGCAAAATGAATGCCCTATTCTACCACTCCAGGTCTGACTGTAACAGAATCTTTTTATGAATTTATAAGGATGAAAGTATTAATTTGTTGTCTGTGCACAACCATTTCCATGCCAATTGCAAAGAAACCTGTCTGACAGGCATTCTTGAACTTAAAACACAAAGGGGTTAGTTTTTTTATTAAGCTAAAGACCCATCCGGGTAAAGATTTAAAAATATTTAAAAATGTAAAGCAATACCACACACACACACACACACACATAGAATATCAAGTTATACAATAGGAGGCAACTTTTTAGCCTAATTAAAATTCAATGATAAAAGACAAAAATAGAGAGTTGACTGTTTATGAGTCCTTTGCTGGTATCCGTGGTTGCAGCAGGATTTTTTTCCACCATGGTCTTGAAATTTCACTGGAGTTGAAGCCAATATAAACTAATTTCTGAACCCAGTCTCTTTTTTAAACATAATCCGTCTTTTCCAAAAGTTGATGATTTTTGCAACTTTCATTATTCCTTTCATTTGAAAATTCTCTATTTCTGCACTGAGTTTTATACTGTAAGAGTGATAGGATCTTGGAGTTGGGAGAGAGAAATCGTGGGCTGAATCATCCCAGATTTGCACTAAGTGTGGTAGCAGGCGGGTAAAATGACATTTTACCTGCCAGCCACAATGTCGGGTTTTCACGCCGTATCTTTCCAAACCTGCTGCATTATTTGTGCGTTCCAGGGAAACACACGGTTTCCATGGCGCATGGGCTCTCATTCGCCCACCAACCATCACCTCGCCATTTCATCACGCCGGGCGCCATATTTAAGCTCCAACCGCACGCACACATCTCAATGCTTCCAGTCCACGACTACTGCAGGGAAGATATCCACTAAAGGCAAGAAGACTGCAGACCCCAGGTTTAGTGACACATCACTGGAATGTCTTTTGGATACCTTGGAGGCCCGCCACGATACCCTCTACCCCTGGTCTGGCTGCAGGATGGGCAGTGGCATAACTAACCAGGCTTGGGAGGCGGAGTCAGCAGTGGTCGATGCCAATACCCTGTAAAGGAGGACAGCCAACCTGTGCCACTACAGGATGAATGGTATCATCTGTTCCACCGTTGCATTGAGGGAGGGGTGATGTGGTGCAGGATCCTCAGATGGGTGTTCGCCACCAACCTCACAGTTGCCACAGGCAAGGTCCACATCCTCACCACTCAGCATGATGGCACACTCCTCAAAGAGAGTGAAGGGTTCAATGTGGGCCACTCCACCCCCAGTCTGGATGAATGGTATCGTCTGTTCCACCAGTGTAACTCACTCTTCTCATCAGTCTCAAGTCACACACTCACAAACTCATCACACATCCACAGGGATCTCACGCCTCAAGGGACAACGCCACTAACTCTTGCACACACTCTCACATCTCCATTAGGCTCATATCCTCTCAAGGTCACATCCTCATTCCTGTCCATGGCGCCGCTCAATACACAAACATTCCATGCAGTGCCATGTGTTCTGCTCATACTCCATCTGTTTTCATGCAGGAGAAGCCTGCCCACATCAGCAGGGAGAGGTCCCAGACAGGGGGTGGAGTGGTCCACATTAAGCCCCTCACTCTCTTTGAGGAGTGTGCCATCATGCTGAGTGGTGAGGATGTGGACCCTGCCTGTGGTGACAGTGAGGTCGTTGGCGAATACCCATCTAAGGATCCTGCACCACATCACCCCTCCCTCATTGCAACTGTGAGTGCTTTCTCTCCTGCTTTTGGCTCTGCTGCCATGCACTACTTATCTCTACTTTGGTTCATAGAGAGCTCTGCCAAAGGACCAACACCCTCAGCCTACCAATCCCTTAGCTCCATCCACGTCCTCATCTGCAGCCGAGAGGACTCCTCCTCCAGTAACGAGGTGGAAATAAGCAGCTTGGAAGCCCCGACACTGCAGAGGGAGCAGGTAGCATACTATTGATTCTGGAGGGAAATGTGTGAGTGTGGCAGGGCCTCTCGGAGCCTCGTGCAAGCACTCTCCCATGCACGTGGATCCTTAACATTTCACACTCATCTCAATGTCCTGAACATTTTGAATGCTGCCTGCTGGGGTGCGCTTTCAGTTGTCCATCTGAGCTGACCTTCATCTCCGCCCACTGATCACACGGATGCAACACATGATATCACCAGCTACAACTCTCCTTTCACTTTTGATTTGGATAACATGGTGCTAATTTGGTTTTACTTTCACTCCCCCCATCCTTTACTCTGTCCCAGTCGCCCATTTCCTTTCCCCCATCACAGATGACCAACCCGCCCCCCCGGCATCATATTCCACCTCCCCTCCATTACCTACCAGCCCCAACCCTTTTCCTTCGTGGATGTCCAGGTGAACGTACACATTCCCTTCCTTCCTGAAAATCCCACTGCCATCCACATTCACTTTCCCGACCGCCTCCTTCCCACCCCAAGGGTCTGTATCTGCCTCCAGGTTCCCACCAACCACCCTCGCCGTCCCTTCTACTGCTACTATTGAACCCTCAACCTCCCACCCTAAAGCCTCATTCTGCCCTCGGTCATGCCCACTCTCCCTCCTACTGCGCCCACCCTCAGTTGGCTCCCCAGGAGGTAGACGTGGTCCAATCCAACCCTTCTCGAGCACATTCACCAACACATCCCCCCATCTGCACCCCTTCCCCCCTTTTCACCCCTTCCGTCTTCACAACACTCCCACCTTCCCCCCCCAGTCCTCACATGCCCCCCCTCAGACTCTCTCCCACTTAGTCCCTCCCCCTTCATGACTCCTTCCTCCACACTTACCTCTTCCGCCACCCTTAGTCCCTCCCCCTGACTCCTTCCTCCCATCTTATCTCTTCCTCCAGCCTCACTTCTTCCTCCAGCCTTACTCCTGCCCCCTTCCTGACTCCTTCCTCCACTCTTACTTCTTCCACCCCCTGGATATCCTCCCCTCTCTATACTCCTTCCTGCCCCTGGACCCCCTCCCCTCTCCATGCTCCTTCCCTTGCACCTTCCACCCTCCTTACATCTACCTCCCCAGTTGCTATCTTCTCCCCCATTACCCACTCCTCACCCCCGTTCTCTTTCCCACCCAACCTTCCCCACATGACACCTTAATTCCCCCCTTCCCAGACTCACCCCATCCTGACACCTTCATTCCACCCCCCAGCCTCACCCTCAGACACCTTCGTTCCACTCTCCCAACCTAACCCCACCCTGACACCTTCATTCACCACCCCCCAACCCAACCTCAACCCCCCCCCCCCAACCAACACCTCTTCCTCTCCCAGCCGATCCTAGCCATTCCTCTCCCACCCCCTCAACATCACTTGTTGGGAGCATCGACGGTGACTATCTTTCATGTGGTACTTCAAAGCCAAGCCAAGTCCATGAGAATCCACTCAGTAAGCCATTGATGTTCCTCCAGTGTGCCGTTGGCATCAGGCTCCAGCATCTTCTGCTTCTTGGATGTCCGCAATGTGAGCAAAGCCCTGACAGGTAAGTCCCGTCTTCTGCATGTCACACTTGTCAAGGCATGTTCTATACGAGTGTGTTTTCCCGCCAACGTGGGTGTAAGGTCCAGTAAGGGCAGGGGGAGCAACGGGGGGAGTGATTCTGGTGGGCAGGCCTAATAATGATATGCTGATGTATTACAATGAGGTTCCTGACATTGGCGATGGATGTGGCCCATCATCAGTGGGCTGAGCGGATAATCACAAACTGGTTACACGCCGCTATGAAGCCAATCATGCCATATTGTCCACATACGCCACTGAACACACCGGATACCAGCGGGTATGGAAAATCACGGGTGGTGTTACTGCTCCATTGGCTTACTGTTTCCAGACTCCTGCTTAGCAGCTTGGGTGTTGTAATAAAATAATTCAAAAATGTCTATCCTAATCTCTCTCTAATGACCTCTCTTCCCAAAATGATTTCAGAAGGTGATTGATTATTTCATGTCAAGACAGGCGATGGCTATTGTTTTATGGCTTGGGTGATTAGATTCTGTAATGTCCCAGTTGTCACCTCCTGAATGATCCATCATCCATCTTGGTGAGATAGGAAGGACACCTTCCATATAGCTAATGCCCCAGTAGACTTTCTATCTCTGCTTGAAATGTAACTTTATAGAAATACAAATGGTGAGTTCCAGTACAATTCCAGTAGATTGTTTGAAGTAGTTCTTGACATCAGCAGGTATGAAATTCTTTCCAAGCCTTAAATGTAATTCAAATTGGAACTTTCCAGAAACTGGTCAACTTGTAATACCAGATGTCAAGTGACTTGAGGCAGCCATCTTAAGTCAGTGTCTTTGCTTGCTTTTTAAAGGTAATTTTAAAGCAGTTTGATCAGCTGATGAAATTAAAGATAATATCACACATGCACAGGTCACATCATCATGACAACTCACAAAAGGTCCCATTCATGCATCATGCCTCAATTTTTTTTTTACTTGTGTTCAAATTCTCCATAGTTTCACCCCTTCCTACCAATGTAACCTCCCCCAGTGTACAACCTTTGAGATATCTATGCTTCTTCAATTCTGGTATCTTGCACATGCTCAATTTACATCAATCCACCATTGCCTTTGATTGCCTGGTCCTAAGTTCTGGAATTCTCTTCCCAAACCTCTCTGTCTTTACTTCTCTTTCCTCCTTTAAGATGTTCCTTAAAACTTACCTCTTTGGCCAAGTTTTTGTTCACTTGTCCTAATATCTCCTTACATAATTCGGTATCAAATTTTGTTTGATAATCAGTCCTGTGAAGTGACTTGGGACATTCCACTATGTTAAAGATGCTACATAAGTTCAAGATGTTGCTACATATTTTTAAAATTTAAAATTTAATTTAAAAAAAATATTCTTTTATTTCCTTTCTCTCCCTTAATCCAAATCATCTCTTTATTTATCCTTCTGTACCTGATTTCACTCTAATTTATCCTAACCCCTCTCTGTCATTTGACTATTTCTTCGTCAATCCTTAAATCTCTTTGGTTAAGCACTTGTCTGTTGATCCACTGTTCATCAACATCCCAGATGCCTCATCATCAACTCACACTTTCAGCAACTTGCAGGGTGAGGGAAAATGTCAAACTAATGGGCACAGCATGTGATGCCCAACTCCAACAAATTCTGGACTAACGCTTCTAACTCATGGCACTATAAAATCTCTGGCATCACTGTAAGTTAGACAGAAGTTCAGTGGAATATTGAAATATGTGGGATATTAGAGTTTCCAGCTATTTTCTCAATTATTGTGGGTTTATCTCAGAATTCATAGGCTTCTTCGTCCAGAATAGATCCTGCTGAAGGCAATGGTCCTTTGTTCAAAAACCTTTTATTGGTATCCTAACTTGTTACAAAGGTTATAATAATACCCAGACACAACCAGAACTGCTCATCTTCTCTCAGTGAGTGGCATCACTGAGGCATAACTCCTTATGCACATGCACAGTAGCTAATACTAGAGTTAACCATTACTCTACATTTTATTCCAAAGATTCAACTGATGATCAGGAGAATCTGTAAGGAAATTCCAGATGATAATAACAAGAGGAAATATTTTCTCATATTTCACATTCTTCCTTATCTGGCTTCATGTATCTTTCCTTTTGTTTTCCTCTACAAGCTCCCCTTTTTTCTGTTTTGTTAACATTATTTATCCATGTATTCAAACAAGATCCTTTTCAACTGTCCTATGCAGCACAATTTTATTTTGTTGAAGTGAGCAGGATGCCTAACATTCACTTCCAAGTTTTTGCCCCTCTTCTAACATAGGTCAACCATCTCAGTTCCAGGACATCACTGCAGGAGTTCCTCAGGGTAATGTCCTGGCCCCAACTATCTTCACATATTTCATCAATGACCTTCCTTCCATCACAAGGTCAAAAGTGGGGATGCTCGCCGATGATTGCATAATGTACAGCATCATTCGTGACTCCTCAGGTAGTGAAGCAGTCCATGTCCAAATGCAGCAAAGCCTGGACAATATCCAGGCTTGGGGTAAGTAGCAAGTAAGATCTGCACCACACAATTGCCAGGCAATGACCATCTCCAACAAGTGAGAATCTAACCATCACCCCTTGATATTCAATGGCATTGCCATCGCTGAATCTCCCACTCCCAACTTCCTGGGGAGTTACCATTGACCAGAAGCAGAACTGGACTAGCCATACAAATATTGTGACTACAAGAGCAGGTCAGAGGCTAGGAATCCTGCAGCGAGTAACTCACCTCCTGACTCACCAATCTGTCCACCATTTACAATGCACAAGTCAGGAGTGTGATGGAATACTCCCCACTTGCCTGGATGAGTGCAGCTCCAACAATACTCAAGAAGCTTGACACCATCCAGGACAAACGAGCCCACTTGATTGGCACCCCATTCACAAACAATCATTCCCTCTACCACCGGCGCTTAGTGCCAGCAGTGTATACCATCTACAAGGACAAAAACGGAACCACTACCATCTAGAAGGACAAGAGTAGCAGATGAATGTGAACACCGCCATCTGAAAGTTCCCTTCCAAGCCGCACATCATCCTTTGCCACTGGGTCAAAATCCTGGAACTCCCTTCCTAATAGCACTGTGGGTGTACCTACACTACATAGACAGCAGCAGCTCAAGAAGGCAGATCACCACCACCTTCCCAAGGGCAATTAGGGATGAGCAATAAATGCTGGTCTAGCCAGCAATGCCCACATCCGATGAGAGGATAAAAAAAAATCTCTAATATTCCTGGTAACACAGAATTCTTTGGAAAAATAAGTCCAACATTGATTAAAAGTAATATTGTAGTAATAACTGCAGAGCTCCTGCAAGATACAAAGAAAATCGTACTCTTAAGCAACAACACTTTGTCTAATTTAGTACATTCCATAAACATAAAGTGAACACAATTTATTACATCTGAGATTTTTAAACTGAAAACTGCAACAGCTCTGCACACAATGGACACCAGATGGAGTAAGTGTGCTAACTTTTTAGCATTATGATCTGAAAATTGTAGTTTAAAAAGGATGGTGGTTATTAGATGTAAAATAATAATTATGTGCTGAGCAATGAAGTATGTAAGAGATATTTATGTCAGGTCTTTGTAACTCACAAATTATTGGATTGATTTATATAGAATCATGCAAAACTTTCAATAGGAAACAGGTTGATCGACCATACCAGTCTGTATTAATATTTATCATTTACTGACATTGGTGAAAAAAAATCCCCTACTTTCTGTCCTAAGATAATTTAATTCTTTTTACCTACATCACCTTCTCTTAAACCCCTCAAACTATTTCTATTTACTTTGTCCTGTGTCAACTAATCACACCTTAATATCCTATTTTTTTAATGAAAACAGTCCCGATTTTTTAGGTTTTTCTTTATATTAGTCTTGCCTCATACCAAGCAGCACTTTAGTAAATCTGCATCAAACCCTTCCAATATTTTTCCTATAGTGTTTAGTCCAAAACTGCACACAGTAATTCAACTATGGTTTTACTAAGGGTTTATATAGAATTATCAACAGATCTTGACTTTCATAATATATACTTACTTTAAAACCAAGCATTACATTCATTTTTTTATAGCAATATTGACTAGAGATGCCGTCTTTAATGCTTTATGATCCCAAGCACCAAATCCTTATCTTCTTCAACATCATTCAGTGTTCCCCAGTTCAAAGTATAATTATTGACCCATAAATTCTGGTGGGAGTAGTAATTGAATCAGATTGCCACTCCTTTCGTAATCCAGCCGTTTCTATCTCGCCCAACTTTCCAACTCAGGCCGAGTGAGATCTGTCTAGCGCAGCAGTTCTTGCAGCCTACTGTCGAGGGCAGCTCAGTTGAAGGTAAGTAACCTTTTTTACGCCACTAGCTGCCATAAAGCAACTAAGTTTAAAGGCCCAGCCCACTGAGAAGCTGAAGAGAAAGTAAGTTTGTAAGGAAAGTGGGCAGAAAGGGGGGGGTAGGGAGTCTGGGAGATGGGTCAGGTAGTCTGGGGGGCATTGGGTCAGGTGGTTTGGGGGGGTTCAGGTAGTCCAGATGGGGTGGAGGGGATTGGGTGGGCCGGGGTGGTGAGGGGGTAGGGTAGTCTAGGTGTGGGTGAATGGGAGGGTCAGGTGGTCCAGGTTGATTGGGTGGGGGCATTTGGGTGGTCCAGGTGGGGTAGGGAAATCGGGTTGTCCGAGATGGGGGGTTGGTTGGGTGTTTCAGAGGGGGGGTAAGGTTGTCCAGGAGGAATCAGGGGTCCATGGGAGTTTGGGTCAGGTGGTCAGGGGGGCAAGCCAGGTGGTCCGGGGTGGGTGGGGGGGGGGTCAGTCGGGTGGGGGAAATTGTGGGGTCCGGGAGAGTGGGTTAGGTGATCCAGGGGAGGTCGGGGGGATTGGCATGCTTATAAATTGTGGTTGGGTTTGTTTTTGAGAGAGTGTAGTCAAGGGGTGTTATAGTCGGGGGGAGTGTGTAGTTGGAGGTTGGGGTAGTCAGGGGTTGCAATCGGGGGTTGTACAGTTGGGGAGTGTGCAGTTGGGGGAGTGCTGGATAGTCACGGGGGGCTGTGTAGTTGTGTGGGTGCAGTTGGCGCTGTGTAGTCAGAGACTGTGTAGTCGGGCGGGTGGTGTAGTTGGGAAATTGTAAAGCCAGGATTGTGTGTAGTTGGAGGCTGTGTAGTCAGGGGGTTGTATTGTCAATGGGGTTGTCTAGTTGAGGTGGTTGTGTGGTCACTGGGGTGTGTGGTCTGTGGGGTGTGTAGTCAAGGGGTGTGCTGTTGGTGGGTGTAATCAGCGGGGGGGAAGGGGGAGTGCAGTCGCAGTGGGGTGTAATTGGGGGAATGTATTTAGGGGCCTTGTGTGGGTCGGTTGTGGGGGGTTCAGTGCAGCCCATGGGAAGTTCAGGGGGGTAATGTGTGGGTGTGGTGTGTAGTCGAGGGATCCTGTGTGAGGGAGGGGGGTTGGAAGTGTGTGGGGGGATCCCGTGGGAGGGGGGTGCCCGTGTTAGGTCAAGGGGGCTCCCGAGGGGGTTCGGGGGGCTCTAGTGGGGTGATGGGGGTTAATCAGGGCTTCCGTGAGAGGTCGATGTGGGTCATTACAATAGTTACCCTGAAGCTACAAGTGGTTTTCATTCTAATTGTTTCTGGGTATCTATGGCTGTAAGATAGTCGAACCATCCGAAGTTTGCAATTTAAATCACATTTTCGGATAGTTCCCAGTGCAGGGCAATTGCCCTTTGGAAGTTTGAACTTCCCTGGAAATTGCCATGCAATCCTAACCTGGGAACCTTTGGGAAGGCAGAGTTCCCCAGCACATCTTTGGGGTACTCCACCCAGATACGCTAACTTGGAGCTTGGAAGTTACAGGCCATATACCAAATTGTATCACCTCACACATACTGATGATATACTTTAAGGAACCAGGCAAGTACCATGCACTGTGTAGGCATTCAATGTTGCTGTCAGCCTGTTCCACATTTACTGCCAAAGCCTTCCTAATATGTAAGTTGTTCCATTACATCTCTTGCAAAAATATAATTCAGCAGGGCATATATTCAAGCTGCAAAGTACAGAGATTATACACACATCAAACCATTGCAACTCAAATTTGAAGTTTTCTGACACTCAGAATGGTCTTCAACCTGGGTAGCCAGTCCACCTCCTACAGTAGCTTCTTCTCCTACCCTCATGCCGTCACATACAGGGATTCCCCAAGATGAACATAATTTGCAGACGTAAGGCAAAATTCTATAAATATACAGCTGACAGTTACTTCTGCCACTTCTATCCACCCAATGACACCTTCCATGCTGTCAGACATATGGGGCTGGGTTTTCACTCCAGAGTCAGGAACCCTGCACGGATGGAGGTGGTGACAGAGTTCAGCAACCAAGGGCATGCGTTCAGTGCAGAAAGAGATTCAATGACCTGTTAAGATCTGGAAAGTGAATGCACGCAACACCAGGGTGACAGGCTTCCAACTGTGTAGAAACCTATCTGCCCACAAGCTGAGCAGTCTAATGCCAATAATTTCCTCAGCTCTGCCAGATTAAGTGGCCTTTGCATCATTGGTGCGTCAGCAACCTTAACATATAGGACACAATTGAACTGAGGGCATCAATGAGGAGTTTTACACCTCATGAGGGTGAGAGAGGGTTGCTGACTTTATCGTCTCATCCTGCAGGAGAAGAGAAAGCATAACTCAGGGGAAACATCTTGAACAGATGGTGGTGTGCCAGACCTCCATTTTCTAACTCCGATGGAGAAAGAGGCGCTGGAAATCACGAGGGTGCTATCACGTCATGTCGTGGGTGTTGGCAAGTGGAAGGTTGTGAAGAACAGGGTCATTTGACAGCTCTAACATCAGATGAAGGCCATGGAGGATACTCCTGCCCTATGCGCTGTGACTCTTACTGCTGTCATTTATGCAGTTGGTTCTGCTGAGGAACCTGCTGAGTTCCCTGAGTTCTCATCGCCATTTTCTTGTGTTTCTCATAGGGCCGGTAACAAAGTGGGAGCAGAATGTCCGAGGCCAGCGTCCTTGTTGCCAGCCTCCTTGAGAGTTATCCCCTGGACCAGCTCTGTCACATCATTCTTCTACCCCTTCCACCAGCACAGACGTACTCACCTCAGCTCAGCCTCAGTTTAGATTAGCATGGGGAGCACTGGGTGATCCATACATCACAAGTGAGCAGGAGGAGGAGAGTGAAGCATAGTCAGCTGGAGGCTGTTCCCCTCAGAGGAATTGGGGACAGACTCAGCCATGGTCCGCTGGTTGAAGATGCTGGGCCTCAGGTGTCACAAACAAGGAGGGTTTTTCTGAAACATCAGAAGCAGATGAGTTCCCAAATGTCAGAAATCCATGAGGCATTGCGAAGCCATGGATAGGCAATGAAGGAGTCGATGCAGCACATGTGATGTGTGATGATTTAAGGCTTTGAGCACATGAGAGAATGAGCACCATTGAGAGAATGGCCAGCATTTGGAGAACCGTGTGCAACATCACTCTAGCGCATGCAGGAGCTGTGCACTGAAATAAACAGTGTGAGACTATCTAGCCAGAATCTCTGTTTTGCTAATATCACAGAGATGGCTTGGAGTGCATGTTAGCTGCGTCCAGCTAGTTGCCTCATCCAACATGCAAGGACACCATGAAAGGCTCAGGCAGTCAAAGAGGCTGCTGAAGGGGCAACTCTTCAGGTGTGACATGAATCATACCTTGCCTCCTCAGCCACTTTGACTCAGGAACCATCCATACCACAAGAAACTAAGACAGAGGCTGCTCCTGCAAGGACACAGGCTCAGCAGCCTCTGTAGGAGCCCCCCATCTCTACCTCATCCACAGCCACAGGGAAAGCAGCCTGTGGAAGTGGAATGCAAGGCACCACGCCATTAGTTTCCCTTTATGGCTCACGTGGATAATGTTTTCTCAGTTTGTTTATTCATTAGCTTTTCCGTTAATAATAATTGCATATGCCTTCAATCAGGCTTGTGCATTACTATTTCTTGAAGTCTAAAGAGACACAGAGTTAAGGGGCAGGGTGCCCATTCTCAATGATTTTGGGTGACAATAGGATTCCTCAGATGTGTGTGCCTGCTGGATGATTTTTGATGGAAGGTGAGTAACAGGGTCATCAGTCATAAGGGCTGGGAGGTGAAAGTTGTTGAATTAGCCATGGCCTTTGTGGCCATGCAAGCCTGACAATCACTGTGAGGCCTGGGACATCAGTGGCAGTTTTCCTCCAAAGTCTGGGTGCCAGGCTCCTCTTGGAGGATTTGCTTCTCCTCCTCTTCCTCCTCGTCTTCTTCCCCTCCAAGAAAGTGATGCGTTCCAGCTCCAAGACCGGTCATGTGGTGCAGCACAAAGCAGATGACCATGATAGGTGTGGTGAGAGTGACTGCCCTTGACATCAAGGCCACATTTGACAGAGTGTTGCATCAACGAACCCTAGCAAAACTGGAGTCAATGGGAATCAGAGGGAAAACTCTCCTCTGGTTGGAGTCGTACCTAGCACCAAGGAAGATGGTTGTGGTTGTTGGAAGTCAGTCATCCCAGCTCCAGGACATCACCACAGGGGTTCCTCAGGGTAGTGTCCTTGGCCCAGCCATCTTCAGCTGCTTCTTCAATGACCTTCCTTCCATCATAAGGTCAGAAGTGGGGATGTTCACAGATGATTGCACCATGTTCAGCATCATTCGCGACTCCTCAGATACTGAAGCAGTCCATGTCCAAATGCAGCAAAACCTGGACAATATCCAAGCTTGGCCTGACAAGTGGCAAGTAATATTTGCGCCACACAAATGTCAGGCAATGACTATCTCCAATGAAACAGAATCTAACCATCATCCCTTGATGTTCAATGGCATTACCACCACTGAATCCCCCACTATCAACATCCTGGGGGTTACCATTGACCAGAAACTGAACTGGACTAGCCATATAAATACTGTGGCTACGAGAGCAGGTCAGAGGCTAAGAATCCTGGAGTGAGTAACCCAACTCATGGCTCCCCAAAGCCTGTCCACCATCTACAAGGCACAAGTCAGGAGTGTATGGAACACTCTCCATATGCCTGGATGAGTGCAGCTCCCACAACACTCAAGAAGCTTGACACCATTCAGGACAAAGCAGCCCACTTGATTGGCACCACATCCACAAACATTCACTCCCTCCAACACTTATGCACAGTAGCAGCAGTATGTACCATCTACAAGATGCATTGCAGGAATTCACCAAAGCTTCTTTGACAGCACCTTCCAAACCCCTGACCACTACCATCTAGAAGGATAAGGGCAGCAGATATATGGGAACACCACCACCTGGAAGTTCTCCTCCAAGTCACTCACCATCCTGACTTGGAAATATATCGCCTTTCCTTCGCTGTCGCTGGGTCAAAATCCTGGAACTCCCTTCCTAACAGCACTGTGGGTGTACCTACACCACATGGACTGCAGCACCTCAAGAAGGCAGCTCACCACCACCTTCTCAAGGGCAATTAGGGATCGGCAACAAATGCCGGCCCAGCCAGTGAAGCCCACATCCTGTGAATGAATAATTAAAAAGGTCATATCTCATTCTTCTGAAGTTCAGTGGATATAGGCCAAACCTGTCCAACCTTTTTTCATAAGATAACCCCTTCACCCCAGGAATCAGTGAAGTGAACCTTCCCTGAACTGATTCTAATGCAATTAAATCCTTTCTTAAGTATGGATACCAAAACTGTATGCATTACTCCAGATGTGGTCTCACCAATGCCCTGACAACTGCGGCAGAATTTCCCTACTTTTATATTCCAGTTCCTTTGCAACAAACAACAACATACTATTTGCTTTCCTAATCACTTGCTGTATCTGCATCATAACTTTTTGTGTTTCATGTTCCAGGACATCCAGATCCCTCTGTACTGCAGAGTTCTGCAGTCCCTCTCCATTTAAACAATACACTGCTTTTCTATTCTTCCTGCCAGAGTGGGAAAGTTCATATTTTCCCACATTATACTCTTTCTGC
The DNA here is from genome assembly GCF_017639515.1 of Carcharodon carcharias. Lineage (NCBI taxonomy): Eukaryota > Metazoa > Chordata > Chondrichthyes > Lamniformes > Lamnidae > Carcharodon > Carcharodon carcharias. The sequence goes on along the minus strand of NC_054477.1, from coordinate 131,168,004 downwards.
CAATTTTTTGCCCATTCACTTAACCCATTCATATCTCTTTGCAGATTTCTTATGTCCTCTTCACAACTTACTCTTTTACCTATCTTTATTTCATCAGAAAATTTTGCAGCCCTACATTTGGTCCCTTCACCAAAGTCATTGATATAGATTGTAAATAGCTGAGGGCCCAGCATTGGCCCCTTTAGCACAAAGCTTAGTTGCCTAGTTCCTTAGTTACTGCTTGCCAACCTGAAAATGACCCATTATCCATACTGTCTGCTTCCTGTTAGCTAACCAATCCTCTAGCCATGCTAATATGTTACCCCCTACACCACGAGTTCTTAATTTGTGTAGTGATCTTTTTTGTGGAGCCTTATCATATGCCTTTTGGAAATCCAAGTATACCACATCAACAGGTTCTCCTTTATCCATGTTGCTTGTTACTTCCTCAAAGAACTCTAATAAATTAGTTAAACACAATTTTCCTTTCACAAAACCATGTTGACTCTACCTGATTAAATTTTGAGTTTCTACTTGCCCTGCTATAACCTCCTTACTAATAGATTCTAGCATTTTCCCAATGACAGATGTTAGGCTAACTTGCCTGTAATTTCCTGTTTTTTGTCCCCCTCCTTTCTTGAACAGGGGACTTACATTTGCTGTTTTCCAATCTTACAAGGCCTTTCCAGAATCTTGGGCCATAATTTTACACTGTAAATGCGGGCATGCGCATGACCCGACCTCACATGAAATTGTGTGATAAGATGTCAGGGGCACATCCCGACGTCAGTTCGCGCTGGAACAATATTATGGTTAGCAGACGTGCGCGGGAGTTGGCAGTGTGCCCACCAACAGTTGAATGAGCAATTTAGGTCATTAAAACGTCAATTAAGTGAAATTTCATGGTGTCTGTGTGATTTCACGCTCAACGCATGGGCAAAACGGGTAGGCAGACAATCCATTTTTTCATGATGTCATCCAAAAGCAAGATAAAATGGGTCAGGAGCATTCCCATTGCCATTGCGAGGAGCAGCAAGGGGTTTAGGAGATAGTTTGTTGCTGGTTGCTTTGTGAAACTTGACAGCTTAATCTCTGTTTTTAGCTTCAGCCTTTGTATTGCTAGCCTTCATTTCAGAACTCATTGGTGTCTCCAAGGCTCCTGGCGGATATACACTGTATGGACCCTTCTGGTCACCAGACTGAGGACTGACTGTGTGCAGTTGTTGGGTAATGAAGTCTAAATTTTTATTTTGTACAAACTTAATTTATTTTGTAGTTGGCATTAAACTGAAATCTACATTTTAAATTTTGTCGATGCCAGCCTTAAGCAGGGTTTTTTCAAGGGTTCCAGTGGAAGAGCAGCTTAATTAAGAACCAGCTGAAACTGGATCCTCATAAGTGACTCATATAGGCCTTTTGTGTTAGGAGCATTCATAAGTAGCCAATTTAGCGTGATTTACAAAAGAGTGCCCAAGTTGAGCACATCAGGAATTTAAGTGGAGGAAAAGAAAGAGGTGTTTGGTTGCTTTTGCCTACATTTTTTCAGCCTCCAGGAATTGATTCTTGCTCTGCCACAGGAGAAGAAGCTGGTTAATTGGTGAGTATCTGGTAAGTGATTAAGGTTTATTCTATTCTGAAGGCTCAAAATAGTATGTTATGAGTGAGAGGTGAGCAGGAGAGGATAAAAGGTGTGGATTGAGAGGCCTACCTGCAGTGAGACCAGCGGCGGAGAGATCTCATGAACCACAACGTGACACGAGTGCAGGGAAAGCAGCTGATTGGTGAGTAGGATTGGTGAGTATTTCTAGTCTTTAAAGTAAAAGTAAGGTCTTTAGTTTGTGTTTAGGTCTCTAGTCTTTTTTTCTTAAAAAATAGCTTGTTAAGTATAAGGTCGATACTGGTGTAAAAAAATTAATTACAATAAAGAGCAGGGGATTCTTCAAGTGTAAAGAACAGGGATACTAGAGTAATTAATTAGCAAATTAAATAAAATATGATAGCAATGGCAGGACGGGTGGTGTGTTGCTGCTGCAGCATGTGGGTGCTGTTGGACACCAAGGTGATCCAGAGCGAACACATCTATAGTAAGTGTTTGCAGCTCTAGGAACTTTGGATTCAAGTTGAGGAGCTGGAGTCTGAGCTGCAGACATTGTGCCACATCAGGGAAGGGGAAAATTACCTGGACACTTTGGTCCAGGAGACAGTCACACCCCTCAGATTAGGTAATTCAAATTTGCTCTTTGTTCAGAGACAGAAGAGCATGATTGCAGGTGAGGCAGGTATGGGGACCCAGGGAGTAGTGTTCGAGGAGCCTCAGCCCCTGCAATTGTCCAACAGTTATGAGGTTCTTGTAAGCTGTGTGGACAAGAGCAGGGACTGCAGGGAGGATGAGCTAACTGACCACAGCACCATGGTACATGGTGCCATTCAAGTAGGGAGAGGAAATAGGAAGGTAGTAGTAGTAGGGGACAGTGTAATTTGGGGGATAGATACTGTTCTCTGAAGCTGTGAGCATGAGTCCAGAAGGCCATGTTGCCTGCCTGGTGCCAGGGTTAGAGAGAAACTTGGAGTGGGAGGGATCCAGTGGTCATCGACCACGTTGGCACCAATGGCATTGCTAGGACTAGAAAGGAGGTTCTGCTGAAAGAATTTGAACAGTTAGGAGCTGAATTAAAAAGCAGACCCTTCAAGGTAATAATCTCAGGATTACTACCTGAGCCACGGGCAAACAGGCATAGAGTAAATAAAGTCAAGGAGTTAATTTCGTGGCTCAAAGATTGGTGTGAGAGGGATGGGTTTTGGTTCATGGGGCACTGGCACCTGTACTGGGGTAGAAGGGAGCTATTCTAATGGGATGGGCTTCACTTGAACCGTACTAGGACCAGTGTCCTGGTGAATCAAATAACTAGGGCTGTTGAGAGGGCCTTCAACTAAGTGGGGAGGTGGAGGTGGGGGTGGGGTATGGGATTGCGAGGGTTCTGGAGAGAGGATACATAGGCTTACAAAGCAAAAGGATATGGCAGCATTTCACGGCAGCTATTTAGATAATGATATCCAGAGCATGACAGCAAGGGACAAGAGTGTACAAACATTTTTTTTAAAAAGCAGCAAATAGGGTCAAGGGTGTTGCAGGGGGTGGGAGTGGAAATGGCAAAAAGGCAAAACTAATGGCTCTTTACTTAAATGCAGGAAGTATTCATAATAAAATAAATGAATTACCGGAACAAATAGAAGTTAATGGGTATGATCTTATAGCCATTATGGAGACATGGTTACAAGGAGATCAAAGCTGGGAACTAAATATTAAGAGGTATGTGACTTTTCAAAAGGATAGGCAGGGAGGAAAGGGTGGTGGGGTAGCTTTGTTAGTATGAGATGGAATAAGTATGATAGCAAGAAAAGATCTTGGGTCGGAAGATGTAGAATTCATATGGATGGAGGTAAGAAATAACAAGGGGAAGAAGACACTGGTGGGAGTAGTCTATCAGCCTCCTAACAGTAGCTGTACTGCAGGACAGAGAATAAATCAGGAGAAAATGAAGGCATGTAAAAAAGGCAGTACATTAATCATGGGTGACTTTAACCTTCATGTAGATTGGGAAAATCAAATTAGCCAAAGGAATGAGGGCAGAGTTGGCTGGAGTGGACTGGGAAAGGAGCTTGGCAGAAAAGACGGTTGATGAACAATGGCAGACATTTAAGAAAATAGTTCATGACTCACAACAAAGATATATCCCAGTGAGGAAGTAGGATTCTAGGAAGGGAATAAACCAACCATGGTTAACCAAGGAAGTAAAGGATAGTATCAAATTGAAAGAAAAAAACAAACCATGTGGCAAAGATTAGTGGTAAGCCAGAGGATTGGAAAAGTTTTAAAAACCAACGAAAGATAACCAAAAATAATAGAGGGAGAAAATAAACTTTGAGGGTAAACTAGCAAGTAATATAAAAACGAACAGTAAGAATTTCTTTAAATATATAAAAAGGAAGAGAGAGGCCAAAGTGAACATAGGCCCCTTAGTGAATGAGGCTGGGGAAATAATAATGGGGAACAAGGAAATGGCAGAGGAGTTGAATAAATACTTTGCATCAGTCTTCACAGTAGAAGACACTAATAGCATTCCAAAAATACTAAACACTCAAGGAGCAAAAGCGGAGGAGGAAATAAATGCAATAACTATCACTAGAGAAAAAGTACTAGGGAAACTAATGGGGCTAAAGGCCGATAGATCCCCCGGATCTGATGGGTTACATCCTAGGATATTAAAGGAAGTAGCTACAGAGATAATGGATACACTGACAGTAATCCTTAGATTCTGGAAAATTCCCAGAGGACTGGAAAATTGCCAATGTATCACCTTATTTAAAAAGGGAAGGGGACATAAAAACAAATAACTATAGACCAGTTAGCTTAACTTCTGTCATTAGAAACATGTTAGAGTCTATTATAAAGGATGTAATAGAAGAGCATTTGGAAATGCATAATATAATCAAGCAGAGTCAGCATGGCTTCATGAAGGGAAATCATGCCTGACAAATTTATTAGAATTCTTTGAGGAGGTAACAAGCAGGATAGATGAAGGAACCAGTAGATGTAATGTATTTGGATAAGGTACCACACATAAGGCTACTTAATAAGATAAGAGCCCATGGTGTTGGGGGTAGGAAATTAGCATGGATAGAGGATTGGCTGACTAATGGGAGACAGAGTTTGGATAAGGGGGGCATTTTCAGGATGGCAACCTGTAACTAGTGGGGTGCTACAGGGATCAGTGCTGGGGCCACAATTATTTACAATATATATTAAAGACTTGGATGAGGGAAGTGAATGTACTATTGCCAAGTTTGCGGATGACACAAAAATAGGTGGGAAGGCAAGTGGTGAGGATGACAGAGTCCACAGAGGGATATGGACAGGTTAAGTGAGTGGGCAAAAATTTGACAGATGGAATATAGTTTGGGAAAATGTGAGACAATGCACTTTGGCAGGAAGTTTGGAGGAGCTGAATATTATTATTTAAATGGAGAAAGACTGTAAAAAGCTGTAGCACAGAAGGATTTGGGGTCCTCGTGCATGAATCACAAAAAGCTAGCATATAAGTTCAGCAGGTAATAGGGAAGGCAAATGGAATGTTGGCCTTTATTTCAAAGGGAATGGAGTATAAAAATAGAGAAGCCTTGCTAAAACTATACAAGGCACTAGTTAGACCACACCTAGAATACCGTGAACAGTTGGTCCCCTTAACTAAGGAAAGTTATATTGGCATCAGAGGCAGTCCAGAGATGGTTCAGTAGGTTGATCCATGGTATGGAGGGATTTTCTTATAAGGAGGTTGAGTAAGTTGGGCCTGTACTCATTGGAGTTTAGAAGAATAAAAGGTGACCTTATTGAAACATATAAGGTTCTTGGGGGGCTTTACAGGGTAGATGCTGAGAGGTTGTTTCTCCTTCAGGGAGAGTCTGTGACCAAAGGGCATAATCTCAGAGTACGGGGGTCGCCCACGTAAGACAGAGATAAGGAGGAATTTCTTCTCTCAGAGGATAGTGAATCTGTGGAATTCTTTACCGCATAGGGCTGTAGAGACTGGGTCATTAAGTATATTCAAGGCTGAGATAGCCAGATTTTTAATCAGTAAGGAAATCAAGGGTTATGGGGAAAAGGCAGCAAAGTGGAATTGAGGATGATCAGATCAGCCATGATCTCATTGAATGGTGGAGCAGACTCGATGGGCTGAATAGTCTACTTCTGCTCCTGTTTTCTGTTTCTCTGGTAATGGGGGTTGTCTACTCCACTGGTGTGGCCTCCACTGAGGAGGAAGAGAGAAGCAGAAGAGAAAGGAGCCAGGTTTCCGTTGGCAGCTTCTAAGGGAGTGACCTGTGGGAGGAGAGGCATAGGCACAGGGGGTGCAGGACCAGCAGGGAGTCCAAGGCGAAGGGACGCAGAAGATGCCAGAGCGTACAGGCAGTGATGCAGCTACCTCAACATGTCAGAGGTGTAATGCTGAAGGAGGCTCTACCTCTCCAGGGAGACTGTGACCTCCATATGTCAGATGATTGGGCCGGAGATCACCTCCAATTGTGAGGGTGGCCACCCCATTCCAGTGGCTCTAAAGGTCACAGTGGCCCTCAACTTTTATGCCTCCGGCTCTTTCCAAGGGTCAGTGGAGAATCTATGTGGTGTGTCCCAATTTGCAGCCCACAGTTGTGTCAAGCTGGTCACTGATGCTCTGTTCAAGTGGGCCATGACAATTATTCATTGCTGGACAGACGAGGCCAGCCAGGCTGAGCAAGCCAGAGGCTTCACTGCGATTGCAGGGTTCCCCCGCATCCAGGGTGCCATCAACTGCACACATGTGGCCATCAAGGTGCCAGTGGATGAGCCAGGTGGCTTTATGAAAAGTAAGGGATTCCATTCCATGAACATGCAGATTGTTTGTGACCACAAGATGCAGATTCTGCAAGTCTGTGCAAGGTACGCTGGCAGCTCCCATGTTGCATGCATCCTCTGACACTCACAGGTGCCAAGGCTGTTTGTCGCTGCAGCTCAGTTGGATGGGTGGCTACTGGGTGACAAAGGTTATCCATTGAAAAAGTGGCTTCTGACGCCACTCCGGCACCCAAGGAGAGAAGTGTAGCAGAGGTATACTAGGTGCCACGCCACCACAAAGGCAGTGACAGAGAGGACCATTGGTTTGCTGAAGATGAGATTCAGATGCCTGGATCATTCAGCGGGAGCATGTGTCTCCTACAGTCATTGAATGCTGTGCTCTCCACAACCTGGCTCTGGCAAGGGGGGACCCACTGGAGAATGAAGATTTTGAGGCAGCTCCACAGGCTGGAGATGATGAATCCAGTGTGGATCAGAAGAGGAGCCCGAGGAAGAGCAACATGAGGATGTGGAGGCAGGCTTCTGAACCTTCAGGGGGCAGGGGCAGCAGGGAGGCCTTGATTCAAAGCACCTTCAGCTAGGCTGCCAAAGCACTGCTTCCACCTCAGGGTCAGGGGCACCGCCTCCCTACCAGACATTTGCAATGACCCATTCCATTGAATCCTAAGTCCACTCAGGATACAGCGCCATGGCTCAGCACTCCTCTGTTGTCGAGACCTCATCAGATGACACAGCCACTGGCAGGGGAGTCAATGCTGCCATCCAGAGAGCTCTGAGAGAAGGCTGCAGGGGTGGCACCAAGCCCGTCCATCAACGTGAGGTCGGTCTGGCCCTCCCTGCTTGCCATCGATGGATGGGCACCTAGCACAGATACTAGGTACCTCATCCGTCTGTCACACTGATAGTGACATCCTGAGGTGATTGCCTGTGTGTGGGCTTGTAGGTCCGAGTGCAATCCCAGACATCCCTGACTCTGTTCCTGGAGCTGCCTCTCCAAGAGAGCTCTCTCAATGGAGGACGCAGTGTGCTCGGTGGTCAGGGTCAACGCATGCTCATGTTCCGCATGGACTCCTCCATGACGGAGACCATGGCACACAAACCCTCAGGAATCTCCGCCAGATCCTCCCACGCATCCCACTGGACATTGAGCACCTGCTATTTAATGGACAACTCCAGAGGCTTGTCACCTGCCTCGGACTCAGCATGGTCATGGTCTCCAGCAATCCTCTGACAGAGAGTGCCCAGGGCACTGGCAACCTCCACCAGCTCCTCATGCCAGTGTGCTGTATCCTCCCCACTGTGCACTGACATTGGAACCGACGATGTAATGCCCACTGAGTTGCTTGTATTTGCGCTGGCACCTGGTACGGAGACGGTGTGACACAAGTGAATCTGACAGGCTCTGGTATCAAGGGTGGCTCTTCGGGGTCCTGCAATCGTTTGCTGGATGGGGATTCAAGGGAGGAAAATGACATGTCAGTTGCATCAGTCATCACACTGTCACTGTGCATGCTAAGTGAGCTGGTGAGACAATGGAGATCTGCATCATGGTGCCATCTCAACCCAAACCACTTCTATATCCTGGTTTTCTGAACTTAGGTCATCCCTCTCAATGGACAGAGCCACCCTCCACTTTTTCCTAACTTCCTGTCCTTCCTAATTGTCACGTACACTTCAATATTCATGACCTAATCTATGTTATCCTGTAGCCATGTCCCTTAAAGGCTATGAGATTTTATTTATTTATTTCCATTTGCGCTATCAGTTCATCCAATTTGTTATGAATGCTATGCGCATTCAGATACAGAGCCTTTAATTCTGTCTTGTTACTATCTTTGCATACTCTGGCCTTATACGCCGGTGCACTCTTCTTTTTGTACATACTGTTCCTTCCTGCCAAACTCTTCCTCTTACTGCTACTTTCTCTTTTGCTTGTCCTTTTCCTTTAATTTACCACATCTTCCCTCATGTGATCACTCACCCCCACTATGTAGTTTAAAGCTCTGTCCACCGTCCTGGTTATGTGACTCACCAGAACACTGGCCCCAGCATAGTTCAGTGAAGACCATCCCAATGGTATGGCTCTCACCTCCCCGTTACTGGTGCCAGTACCCCATGAATCAAGACCCATTCTTCCCCCACCAATCTTTGAGGCAAGCATTCAACTCCCTGATCCTATTTACCCTATGCCAATTTGCTTGTTGCTCAGATAATAATCCAGGGCTTACCTTTGAGGTTGTGATCTTTCATTTAGCTCCCAGCTGCTCATACTCCCTAGGCAGGATCTATTTCCTAGTCCTATCTATGTCATTGGTACCTACATGGATCACAACAACTTGATCCTGCCCCTCTCACTGCAAATTCCTTTCTAGTCCTGAGCAGATGTCCTGAACCCTTGCACTGGGCAGGCAACACACCCTTCTGAACTCTTGCTCTTGGCTATAGAGAATTGTGTCTATCCTCCTGACTATACTGTCCCCTAATACCTCTACATGAATGGCTTCCTGTGCCATGGTTAGTTTGCTCATCCACCCTGCAGCCCTGCTCTCATCCATACAAGCTGAAAGAACCTCAAACTTGTTGGCCAGTTACAAGGGCTTAGGCTCCTCCACTTCTGCCTTCTTGATCCCCATACCTTCCTCACTTGCAGTCACATTCTCTGTCCTTGACCACTGACCAAATCTGAAGATCCTATCCTAAGGGGCGTTACTGCTTTCTGAACAAAATGTCTAAGTAATTTTCCCCTCCCTGATACATCACAGTGCCTCTAGCTCAGCCTCCAGCTCATTGTCTCTGAGTTGAAGCTCCTCGAGCAGTAGACACCTACTGCAGGTATGGTGGCAAGGGATCACTCTGGTGTCCTCGAGCTCCCATATATGCAGCTGGAATACATCACCTGCCCTGCCATCCTTATTGCATTTTAATTAATTAATTTTTTAAGTGATGCCTCTCCTCACCATCACTTACTGTACTAATTTAAACTTCAGTAATTCAATAAATCTTACCACTTAAAAAGTAAATTAAACAGTAGACTCGCCAATTTCTTACTTCCTTCTGCTTATCTCTCCTAATTAATTATGAGGTGGCTACTTAAGGATTACTTAAAAATTACATTTTTTCTAATTTCCAGCTATTTATAGACACTTCCTGACAGCAGTTGCTCACCAACCAATCAATTTACAGCTTTCCTGTGGTGTCACTGTTTGACTTTTTTTCTCTCTCTCCTCAAACTCAGTCAACGCATGCTGACTTCTGAAGGTAAGCTCCCTGGTAGTTTTCCCACAGTTCCACTGTTCTTAACCAGGAGGAAGCAATATCCAATTCTGTCTAACGGAAAGGTAGCCTGCTCCCATCTCAGCTCCCTCAACTAGCACTCGTCTGTTCATCAGGGCTTTCTCTGCCAACCCCTAGTGCCCAAGTCAGCCAGCAGCCTCACGTCCCTCTCATTAGTCCTATTTCCTGTTCCATAATGCAAACCTCTCAGCACTTGTGATGGCAACTCTATGCCACTAGTTGAGAAGCTGATAATAAATCCCCATTTTTAAAATATGTTGACCAATGCATCCAATTGCGCTGATGGCTCCCCACTGTGTTCAGAACAGATACACCCTGCCATGGTACCAGGCACTCTATTTTCCCCGTGCATTACAATTGAAAATTTAGAACTGCTGGTCAAAAGTCTTTAATGAGCTCTACAACATGCTCAATGACAATCTTATTAGAGGCATTCAAGCATTTGCCTCCCCCCTCCTGCCCTTCCTTTGAAAATTGTGTCATGTTCTGGAGGTACCGGGATCCAGTGGTGCCATCCGAGAATGCATTTTGAATTCATGCCCACACTCGAACTCGCTTCTACGGGCAATTGATTATCCAGCCCAGACAGTTACATCACAGATCAGCCATGACTTAATTGAATAACAGAAGAAGTTCAATGAGCTAAATAACCACTTATGTTCCCGAGTTCTTAGATTGCATGTCTTATAACAAGGATATAATGGATATATAAAAATTTATGCCAATTGAACAATAAGCCCTTTTGGGAACACTTTGGGCAATTTGTGGCCCTTGCTATGAACTTCCCTTCCTCACCACTAACAATATGCTCTTCTCCACCTACTTAGTAAAGTTTACGCAGACCATGTGGAGCCCCAGGATCCTGGTGAACCCAGAGCTGAGCTTCAAAGTATATATTTTGTTAATCTCTCCAACACCAACCTTGCTGGTCTTTTATACTCTGGCATCAATAAGTTCCAATATGTCCACTGTAGTGCCACACCATTTGTATATTTTGAAAAATTACCTAATACGACAAAATCAAAGTACTGGCTTTTGGGTATAGTAAACATTTGGGTTTTAAAGTTAGAAATTAAGAATGAAATTGTTGGGTTCCTTCAACATGGAACAGAAACCCGGCCCTTTATATATTTACAAACTTTATCTTTATTACAACTTCATGCGTCTCCATGATACGACCCAGATGACAGAGCTCAAGCGAACTGCCCTCAGACAGACAGGAGTCAGACCTTCTCACAGGCTACATGAAGATCTATGGAGTGGCCTTACAGCATGTTGTCCTCATCTTCCACAAATCTAGCAACTATGAGGACCTCTTGAGTGTGCCTGCCTCATCTGGCCAGTGGGAGGCTCTCATCGTCACCTTCAAAGACCTCCTCAGCCTCATCACCATCGACGTCCTCCTCATCGGAGGAGACTCCAGCTCCTGCATCTCCTCCTCAGACAGTTCCTCTCCCCGTTGCAGAGGCAGGTTGTAAATGGTGCAGCAGGCGACGACGATGTGTGATGCCCTCTGTGGACCATATTGCAGGGTGCTACCAGACCAGTCCAGGCACTGGAACCTCATTTTTAGCATCCCGATGGTCTCCTTGTTATACTTTCCCGTTGCTGCAGTCTGAGGCCGCCACACAGGTGTCATCAGCCATGTCCTCTGCGGGTAGCCCATGTCCCCTTAAGCCAACCCTGCAGCTTCTGTGGACCCTGGAAGATGTCAGGGACCTGTGACTGACTGCAAATGTAGAAGACACGTACACTCCCTGGAAACCATACACAGACTTGGAGGATGCATTTGTAGTGGTCTCACACCAGCTGCACATTGAGTGAATGGAAGCCCTTGCGGTTGACACAGTTGACCCCTTGTTGTGATGGAGATCTGAGCGCCATGTGAGTGCAGTCAGTTGTACCCTACACCTGCAGCAAACCCAAGATCTGGGCAAATTCAAGTGCTCTTGCATCCTGGCTTTCTTCGTCCTGGACAAATTTGTACTAAGTTGTGGCCCTCGCGAAGATGGCATCCATGACCTCATGGATGCATTTGTGGGTGGAGGCTTGTGATATCCCACAGAGGTCACCTATGGAGCCCTGAAAGGAGCCACAGGCATAAAAATTGAGCACTGCGGTCAATTTCACGGCCACTAGCAATGGATGCCTTCCATGTCCTTGTGGCGTCAAATCCTGCAGTAGCTGGCCAACCAGATCCCTTGACATGCACAGTTGTTGGCAACACTGGTTCTTGGTCATCTGCAGGAATGAAAGGTGGCGTCTTTAGACCCTTGGTCTAAATAGGCACCAACCAATGATGGCTTGCTGTGGCTCTTCAGCAGTGTGTATGGGTGCCCCAGCTGCCCAGAAAAACTCAGCAGGTCTGGCAGCATCGGCGGAGAAGAACAAAGTTGATGCTTCGAGTCCTGGTTTAAGGTGGGGGGGGTGGGACCAGCTTATATTTCACCCCTCTCCTATTTTTACTTAGTTCTGTTGAAGGATCATGAGGATTCAAAACGTCAACTTTGTTCTTCTCCGCCGATGCTGCCAGACCTGCTGAGTTTTTCCAGGTATTTCTATTTTTGTTTTGGATTTCCAGCATCCGCAGTTTTTTGTTTTTATATATATATATTTTTGTTTTTATTTTTTGCCCCAACTGCCCCTTCTTCCTGAGGGTGCTGCTCCTCCCTCTGCATAGCCAGGCATCTTGATGCTCTCGTCTCTGCTCTCTGTATGCCACGAGACATACAGCTAGTTTACCATACTCCATGATCACGATAAGCTCCTCCTACAGGATGAAAGGGAGAGACATGTGGGTTAGCTTGGGTGTACTAAGAACATCTCTTGGTTAAGTCTGAAGGGCTCTTAACGCATCCTGGAGAGTGCTGGCCACCACTTGGATAGCCAGAGTTTAGTGCACTGTATGGCTGCCCGAAACCCCAACCACCTCCTTCCTATTCCACCTAACCGATTGCTGGCAGCTTCGCCAATGGACTGCATGCTGTGCTCTCAGCTCAGGCATAGGTATTCTCCCAACTTACACTGCAAGGCTGCACTCTTAGCTTCAACCATGGGAGTGACTGGCCCAAGCTGGGATGATGACATCGCACTGCTCCACAGCCAGTTTTAGCAAGGAGGTTGTACAATGTCAGCCATCAAACAGTTCTGCAATCCACAAAAATGTTTATTAGTTTGCAGTCTGTGCCCAAGGGGTGAAAAACTCTGGGGCACTTGGTGGCACTTGCATGCTGCTGCGTAGCTTGAGTGGACAGATAAGCTGGAGGCCCGACTTCACGCATGTCAATGTGGCTGCATCTGAACTGTTACAGTTGCAGAGGAATGATCGCATTATAAAAGGTTCCCTAACGTGTGGCCGCTTCCCTTCCCACTAACCCCACCCCCACCCCCACCCCACACGTGCTTGTGCACTACCTTCAACAGCAGGGCAGCCCTTGCTTCCACTCCTCCAACGCGCCTCAACCTTGAAGGCCAACAGGGAACCCAGGCGAGTGCTGTGCAATGTTATTGTGCACTCACCTCCGAGTTCCCCTCAAAGTGCAGCCTGCCAAGCTTTATATATGCTGTTATGAAACAGATTGATGTGCAATTGTGCCAACGTGGGCGGACGATCCAGCAGGTGTGGGGGGGATGATTCCGGTGGGTTGGCCTTATAATGATATGCAGATTTATTACAATGAGGTTCCCAACGTCCAATGATGGAAAACTCGGCCCGCTATCGACGGGCTGAGTGGACGATCGCAAACTGGTTTCATAACGTCGTGCAACCGATTTTTACCTTCTCATCATATTATCCGCTCACGCCGCCAAGCTGCTCAATGCCAGTGGGTATGGACGATTCTACCCACCATCTCCATGTGCCTACTTCATCTTGCAACATCAACACCACCTGAAAAAGCGAATCTTACAACACTGGTCTCCAGCTAGCCAACCATCGAAAGACTTCATGAAAGACATCCTCATTGGATTCTAACTTTAAACTCTGGAACTCACTTGAACCAATATTAATTTTTCCTCTGGTCCTTGTGCTTTAAAACTTCCTTTTCTCTGTCCGACCCTTTATTATATGAATGCGTAGTGAGACATTGCCAATGCTCCTTTTCATGAGTTTTGAATGTGTATAATAAACTAACCTGCTGAGTTAATCCTAACTCGAGTTTGCTGTGGGATTATTAGTAAAATTGTATCACACAAAAACTGAGGGGCTGGAAAACTACGCCACCGCTTATCCTAAAAGAATGTTAACTCAAAACACCTTCTTGTGGACAGGTGATAAGAGGAAAACAATGCTGTTTGAACTGAACCCCCTTCTGTCCATAACAAAATGTACAGAAACATAGAATTATATCAAATTTACAGTACAGATATTGGTGCTTGTGCTCCATTGGAGCCTCCTGTCATTGTTATATTTTGTATATTTGAGATTTTTGGTTTCCATAAAAGGAAAATGAAATCAGCAGCAGCAATGGCTATCCCTCAATTCAAGGTTGACATTTATTCAGGGTTGCAAAATCCTGATTGAACAGGCTGATTCTCAACCCATAGATCTCTGGGCACAGAGGACTGGATGTCCCATGTGGTAGTGGGATTCAGAGTACAGGATTTGCTTTCTTTTCTTTCCTGCTTTGCCTCCCCTCTACCTCGTCATTAAGATGTTATGACTCAAAATGTGGTGCAGCTTGATGGACAAGTGTCTCCATTCTGAACAATTGGTATTAAGGTCCTCCCAGTAATTAATGTCAATGCTGCTGTGCTTCAAAGCATCTTTGAAGTATATTCTTTATCCTCCCTAGAATGTTGGCCATTTGAGAGTTGGGAAAACAAGTCCTGGTTGGGGAGACGGTTTTCGGTTGTCAGGACACAGTATCCAATTCATTGAATCACACACACAGAATAACAGTGCAGAAGAGGCCCATCGAGTCTGCACCGACACATGAGAAACACCTGACCTATCTACCTAATCCCATTTACCAGCCAATAGCCTTGAATGTTATGATGTGCCAAGTGCTCATCCAGGTACTTTTTAAAGGATGTAAGGAAACCCGCCTCCACCACCCTCCCAAGCAGTGCATTCCAGACTGTCACCACCCTCTGGGTAAAAAAGTTTTTCCTCACATCTCCCCTAAACCTACTGCCCCTCACCCTGAACTTATGCCCCCTTGTGACTGACCCTTTAACTAAGGGGAACAGCTGCTCCCTATCCACCCTGTCCATGCCCCTCATAATCTTGTACACCTCAATCAGGTCACCCTCAGTCTTCTCTGCTCCAACAAAAACAGCCCAAGTCTATCCAACCTCTCTTCATAACTTAAATGTTTCATCCCAGGCAACATCCTGGTGAATTTTCTCTACACCCCCTCCAGTGTAATCACATCCTTCCTATAATGTGGCGACCAGAACTGCACACAGTACTCCAGCTGTGGCCTCTCCAAGGTTCTATACAATTCCAACATGACCTCCATACTTCTGTAATCTATGCCTCGAATGATAAAGGCAAGTTTATTTGAAGATCATTTTGCATGAATACTTGTGGATCTGACTTCAATAAAGACACTAGCATTTGTTCAATAGTCCTCCCATTGAATCTGGAGGATGTAGCGGAGATATTGCTGATAGAATTTCTCTAATGCCCTTATGTGTCACTGATACACAGTCCAGGTCTTACTGCAGTACAGGAGAGTGGTAATGATAATAGTTTTGTACAAGAGGACTTTTGTTGACTGCGGAGGTTGACTTCTTGTCAAACACTTGCTGTCGTAGTTCGTAGAAGGCTGAGTTGGCACAGCTGATCTGGTGTTGGATTTCCTCATTAATGGTGACCTTTTGAGTGAGGTGACTGCAAAGATATGGGAAGTGCTCACGAATTCTTGAATCTCCCCTTTAACATGTATTTGATAGGGAATATTTGGCTGTAGGTTCACATGAATTTTGTTTTGGCAACAATCAAGTATAGGCCGAGACTCATGTTTGTAAAATTGAGGAGATCAAGAGGGGCTTGCAAATCTGGTGCAGAGTGGGTAACGACATTGCAGTCATCCACAAACTGTCGATCATGTATATCTATGGTCATCAGTTTAGTTTTGGCATTGAGGTGACTGAGTTTAAAGAATTTTCCAAGTAGACAGTATTTGATACTGACACAGAGGGAGTTGCTGTTTGGTGAGCTATATGGTGGACTCTTAAACGCTCCCTGAAATGACTTAGAAAGCCAATCAGTTGTAACAAACTGCTACAAAGTCGCAAAAAAGGAATGAAACTGGGCGGACCACCAGCATCGACCTAGGCACCGGATACAACAACAGCAATCTCGGCCCTGTCGACCCTGCAAAGTCCTCCTTACTAACATCTGGGGGTTAGTGCCAAAATTGCAACAGCTGTCTCACAGACTAATCAAGCAACAGCCTGATATAGTCATCTTCAAAGAATCATATCTTACAAATAATGTCCCAGACATCACCATCACCATCCCTTGGCATGTCCTGTTCCACAGGCAGGATAGACCCAGCAGAGGTGGCTGCACAGTGGTATACAGTTGGGAGGGAGTTGCCCTGGGAGTCCTCAACATTGACTCTGGGCCCCATGAAGTCTCATGGTATCAGGTCAAACACGGGCATGGAAACCTCCTGCTGATTACCACTTACCGCCCTCCCTCAGCCGATGAATCAGTGCTCCTCCTGAGGGTGGCAAGGGTGCAGAATGTACTCTGGTGGGGACTTCAATGTCCATCATCAAGAGTGGCTCGGTAACACCACTACTGACCAAGCTGGCCGAGACCTAAAGGACATAGCTGCTAGACTGGGTCTGTGGCAGGTGGTGAGGGAACAATCAAGAGGGAAAAACATACTGGACCTCATCCTCACCAACCTGCCTGCTGCAGATGCATCTGTCCATGACATTATAGGTAGGTGTGACCACTGTACAGTGATTGCGAAGACAAGTCCCGCCTTAACATTGAAGATATCCTCCATCCTGTTGTGTGGCACTACCACTGTGCTAAATGGGAGAGATTTCAAACAGATCTAGCAACTCAAGATTGGGCATCCATGAGGCGCTGTGGGCCATCAGCAGCAGCAGAATTGTATTCAAACACAATATGTAACCTCATGGCCTGGCATATCCCCCACTCTACCATTAACATTAAGCCAGGGGATAAACCCTGGTTCAATGAAGAGTGCAGGAGGGCATGCCAGGAGCAGCACCAGGCATACCTAAAAATGAGGTGTCAACCTAGTGAAGCTATAACATAGGACTACATGCAGGCCAAACAGCATGAGCAGCAAGTGATAGACAGAGCTAAGCAATCCCACAACGAACGGATCAGATCTAAGGTCTGCAGTCCTGCCACATCCAGTCGTTAATGATGGTGGACAATTAAACAACTCACTGGAGGAGGAGGCTCCACAAATATCCCCATCCTTAATGATGAAGGAGCCCAGCACATCAGTGCAAAATATAAGGATGAAGCATTTGATACAGTCTTCAGCCAGAAGTGCTGACTGGATGATCCATCTCGGCCTCCTCTGGAGGTCCCCAGCATCACAGCTGCTATTCTTCAGCCAATGCAAGTCACTCCATGTGATATCAAGAAATGGCTGAAGACACTGGATACTGCAAAGGCTATGGGCCCTGACAATATTCCAGGAATAGTACTGAAGACTTGTGCTCCAGAACTTGCCGCGCCCCTAGCCAAGCTGTTCCAGTACAGCTGCAACACTGGCATGTACCTGGCTATGTGGAAAATTGCCCAGGTATGTCCTGTACACAAAAAGCAGGATAAATCCAACCTGTCCAATTACCACCTCAGTCTACCCTCGATCATCAGTAAAGTAATGGAAGGGGTCATCAACAGTGCTATCAAGCGGCACCAGCTTAGCAATAACTGACGCCAGTTTGGGTTCCGCCAGGGCCACTCAGCTCCTGACCTCATTACAGCCTTGGTCCAAACATGGACAAAAGAGCTGAACTCCAGAGGTGAGGTGAGAGTGACTGCCCTTGACATCAAGGCCACATTTGACCGAGTGTGGCATCAACGAACCCAAGCAAAACTGGAGGCAATGGGACTCAGGGGGAAAAATCTCCTCTGGTTGGAGTCATACCTAGCACAAAGGAAGATGGTTGTGATTGTTGGAGGTCAGTCATCTCATTTCCAGGATATCACCGCATGAGTTCCTCAGGGTAGTGTCCTCGGCCCAAACACCTTCAGCTGCTTCATCAATGACCTTCCTTCCATCATAAGGTCAGAAGTGGGGATGTTCACTGATGATTGCACGATGTTCAGCACCATTCGCAATTCCTCAGATACTGAAGCTGTCCATGTCCAAATGCAGCAACACTTGGACAATATCCAGGCTTGGGATAACAAGTGGCAAGTAACGTTTGCGCCATACAAATGTCATGCAATGACCATCTCCAACAAGAGAGAATCCAACCTTCGTCCCTTGATGACAAGACCATCTCTGAATCCCCAACTATCAACATCCTCGGGGTTACCATTGATCAGAAACTGAACTGGACTAGCCATATAAATACTGCGGCTACAAGAGCAGGTCAGAGGCTAGGAATCATGTGACGAGTAACCCACCTCCTGATTCCCCAAAGCATGTCCATTATCTACAAGGCACAAGTCAGGAGTGTGATCAAATACTCCCCACTTGCCTGGATGAGTGCAGCTCCCACAACACTCATGGATCTTGAACACCGTCCAGACAAAGGAGCCTACCTGATTGGCACTACATCCACAAACATTCACTCCTTCCAATACTGACGCACAGTAGCAGCAGTGTGTATCATCTACAGGATGCACTGCAGGAATTCACCAAGGCTCCTTAGACAGCACTTTCCAAACCCATGACCACTATCATCTAAAAGGACAAGGGCAGCAGATAGATGGGAGCACCACTACCTGGAAGTTCCCCTCCAAGTCACTCACCATCCTGACTTGGAAATATATCGCCATTCCTTCACTGTCGCTGGGTCAAAATCCTGGAACTCTCTTCCTAACAGCACTGTGGGTGTACCTACACCACATGGACTGCAGCGGTTCAAGAAGACAGCTCACCACCACCTTCTCAAGGGCAATTAGTGATGAGCAATAAATGCTGACCTAGCCAACAATGTCCACATTCCATAAATGAATAAAAAGAAGAACAGCCACTGTCAGGTAGATTGTAAATAGTATGGCGGCTATCACGCAGCCTTGCTTGACACAGGTCCAATTTTGAAAGTGTCCCACTCAAGTCAGTTGCAGTCATTTCATCATGAAGCAATTGCAGAATTGTGATGAAGTTTGCATCCAAATCTTTGGAACACAATCCATAGAGCCTCATGATTTACTGAGTCAAATGCTTTGGTCTTGCAAAGAAAGAGTTGAATGCATGAATGCAATGAAGTGTTCCTGTTGTTGTTCTCAACATTTTTCTTGGATTTGTCTGACAACAAAACTATGTTGGAGGTTCCTCTGAAAAATCTAAAGCTACACTATGTTTCTAGGAGGAATTCCTCAGCCACAGCATGTTGGTCATTCAGAGGGATGTGTATCAGGATTTTCCCTGTTACAGGCAAAAGAGAAATACCTCGATAGTTCCCACAGCATGACTCATCTCCCTTCTTAAAGCTAGTTATTATTGTTGCAATCCTGAAGTCAGGGTGGGGGGAAGCTCTTTCTCCTCCCAAATCCGTTGGATGAGTGCATGGAATCTTGATGTGAGCAAAAATCCGCCAGCTTTGAAGACCTCTACTGGAATACCATCAGGGCCACAGGGTTTATTGTTTCATCCATTTGATTGTTTGTTGCAGCTCTCCCATCGATGGTGGCTTATCCATGGATTCTACCACAGGACACTGGGGGATAGTCTAGAGAGTATCAGCTGCCACTGTCAATTCATGTTGAGGAGTTTTTCAAAGTGTTCTTTCCAGTGTTGATGTACGGCATTGTCATCCTTTTTTCACCCCATTTTTCCCAATGATTCTGCTCCAGATATTGGAGTCACAGCTAACCCTGGCATTATAGGCCCTCAGAAGGATGATTTTTTCTTCTTGCAGGTTGCCAATGAGGATTTCAGCAACGTGAGAATAGAGCTTTTCCTTAACATCTTCATCAGAGTCAAGGGAGAGGGCATAAGCACTGAAGATGGTGGCATATTGTAGCTGAGAAGGCGGCTGAAATGTAGGTTAAGTGTCATGAGTGCTCAATTTGTACAATTGTAGAGTTCTAACCATGTATTTAAGGTCCTATCCTGGATGGCAAAACCAACTCTGTGGTCAAGAGGGTCACTGTCAGCCTTTCCTTTCCAGTAAAAGGTGTATCCCCCTGCTTGTTGCTGCAACTGCTCTTCCCCAGGAAGGTGCATCTCACTGAGGGCAGTGATAACAATTTGGAGTCTTGATAGCTCACACGATACAAATGCAGGTCTTCTTTCTGGATAGTCACTCTTGAGATTATCCATGAATGTTCTAACATGCAGAGTTGCAAAATTTAAAGTTTTCTTTCTTTGACCACAAAGATCCTGCAGGGTGTGGCCAGGAGAAAGTGGGACAGCCTATTTTTAGGACACCTTTTCTAGCACCAACCCCTTTCCCCCTGCCCGCTCCCCACCATGAGAAGAGGGTATCCCAAATAGGACTACTCAGTCACAGATGTTGCTGTCCAAAGACACCTCTGTCCTGACACAGATGTCCAAGGACCTTTATGTATGTCACCTTGTGCAGATCCTTGACCAAGGATTCCCAAGTTCACAGACCTGTCCCCTTGCCAATCTCCATCGCCACAGGACATGGCAAATGGACCCTGGTAGAAGTCTGCATGTGAATTTGTTTAGCATGGGAGCCTTGAGCATGGGAGCCTTGAGAAACCATCATTCTCCACATGGTCTTGACAGGTTGGTGATCATATTTTGTGACATGTCAAACCAGGATGACTGGGACCACCTTGCCACTGAGGCCTTCTTGCGCCTTCACAGCTGGTGAGACACACAGTCTTCATTTGCCTGTTCTGCTGGTAGGACTCCTTGGACATTGTCTGGCACATCCCCATGACATTGCTGCCATGGATGGCCCTACTGGGAGCAAGGAGCTCCCTGCAGCATTGCTCAAGGGATTTGCCGAGTGCACAAGCTTCTCCACCACGTCAAGGTGACAATTCATGAGTCAAGAGCATTAAGTATAGAGCTAAGCACAGCATAGGTGCTTTTAAATGGTTGAGCTTTGTCAAATAGGTGTTCTGCCAGAATTTTGCTGTTTGACCCTTGAATTCCCCAGCTCAACAGGTGAGTAAATTTGTACTCGGTCATTTTAATGCCAATCCACAGAAGAGACCCACATCTCTATAAGCTGATTAACAATTTTACCAAACAACAGTGAATTCACACACAAGAAATCATTCTTGGTTTAGTTTATTTTCTCAGCTTTAGTATAATCTCTGTTATTATTAATTGTGAACAGTAGCAGAAAATATCCATTTCTTATTTTAAAAATTGAGCACAAACGTTGGCTTGAATTTTGCTGTCAGTGCTTGCAGTTCTAACTGTATAAAACTGACAACTTCTGCTGTCCGCACATGCAAAATTAAACATGGAAATCCGGAAATACCTGTCAGAGAAATCCTGCTCCTCCACAAAGTTCACTGTTGTAGTCTTCGCTGATGGAATCTGCACAAAAATCATGGTTAAGATGTTGACTTAAACTAATTACCCATTATTATCACAATGAAGACCAGCGAAAAGCTCAAGTCTTCTTCAACCAAAAGTAAATGAGTTTTAAACATTGCAGTGAGCCACAATCACTGCTGAACACCCTCTCTGGACCTGCCAATTAATTTTCTGAGAAGAGTCTCATTGTGTGGATTTTAACAAAAGTCGATAAATATCACTTTAAAGTTTGTGTTTTTTTATTTAAGTTTCTCCTTTAATCCAACATGTACATCCCAATCTTTGGACAGTATTTAATGGAGGCCATGGGGGTGTTGCTCACCATCTGAAGAGCCAGCAAGAGTTCTGCATTTTCTCTTTTAGGAAAGGGCCCTCAAATTAAGCTCCACTCAGGCACTTAACTGGACAGCGGCGGGCTTTTCCCAGGATCAAGGACCCGGGGAGTGGAAATCCTGCTTGCTGAGAGCTGCTGGCCTTCTATTGAACAGGGGAGGCGGTGGCTGCTGCCCGTATGAATTCACCTGAGCACAAGATCATTGCTAGATCCCAGGGCACAGGTGTGTGACTGTATTCCTTGATCAGGCACTGAGTACCTTTGACAGGACCCCTTATCACCAGACCCCCCCCCACCCCGGCACATGGGTGCCAGAATTTTACATCTAGCAGGCAAGTGTGTGCCCGATCCGGTGGGCTGTGAAATAGCATGAGATGATGTTGGGCAAGTGTCCCAACATCATCATGCACTTGTGCGATATCTCGCTCGGCAGGCGCATGCGTAAGTTGGAAGTGTGCCTGCTGACAATTAAGCGGGCAATTAAGCCCATTAATCCAATTGAAGGTGATTTTTTTGTTGCCCGGACCACTTTTACAGGTGGCACATGGACCAATCAGCCAGGTGGCCTTTACATTTTTGAACAAACTACAATCCAGGGTGGGATGAAATCTCAGTGGGGAAATGAAGTAAAAAGAGATATCTGGGGACTTTTTTAGGAGGTATGCTTTCATACGCTTGATTGTGCTGTATGGACATATTTTGCAGCATTTTTGTTGTTACGTTTATTTTGTAGAGGTCTGTAGGAACGGTAGGCAGCTGTCTGCCTTCAGGGAGCTCACTGGAAGTGCTCACCAGCACTTGCGGTGACGTCGGCGCTTGCCCCCACCAAGGATGAGCCTTTCTCATCACAGTCGGCCACCAGACGAGAGAAAAGTTCAGGCTGGGTTTGCTCCGCACATGGCGAGTACCCCGCTCACTGCTGTGTTAATACCAGTGGTGGCGGAATGTGGTCTCAATTGGCAGCAGGTTCCCCACTTGCCACCCTCCTGCCTGATTGAATGCCCCCTCACCACCCAACTTGCCACGGGGGAGGGCATTAAATTCCATCTTTATTTCACTTCCTGTAGAATGATTAAAATGTGATTTATATTTCTTATTTGGTTTTATTTCCCGCTTTGCTCTTGGTGAAGATTTTTCAATCCATTTGGTTTCAGCCTGTTCACAGACACCACAGATCCCCTGCAGAGGGTGCCGAATTCAAACTGATGTCGGGAAAGAAGTCTGTACACTGGAGCTTGATAAAACTTCGTGGGGATTATTTTGAGGTGAATGGTCACGCCGTTCCTTCACACTTTACTCAATATCTGAGCTTCTGTTTCTAGTCTTTGTAATGAGTGCGCAGCATGGTAAATTACATGTGACCACAGGAGAATTGTATTAAAACGTTTAGAATGAAAGGTCTGATTATCGGGAAGCATTTGAAATTACTGAAGAGTTTGTATGTTTGTTTTACTATGATTCTGTTGTACATTTGTAGTTTACTGTATTCTTAATCATTTCCATTTTGAATTTTCAGTAAATAAAAATCTGATTCTGGAACGTATGTTTACAATTTTAAAAATTAATTGCAATCACATTTTCAAGAAAAGGGGTAAATCATTCCAACAAAATGATGTCCTCAAATGCAGCCACTGCTTTTTACTGCAAATATCAACATCATTCCCTCGCGCCTAAGGCTGATGCTTATATTGCATTTTTTTGTTACAAAAGTATTTGATATTGCCAAGTATGCTGCACGGGGCACTCAGTTTGCGTAACCTGGAGCTCCTGCTGCAGCCAGTGGGTGGCTCTGATCTGATGTGATGTGCAGTCAGTGGTTTACTGGTGGAAGCAGCACGCTCACTCGCGAGAGACGGGCGGGCGGGCGCTGGCGGCTTCACTGTGGAATTGTCTCCCGGAGCGCGAGCGCTGTCCCGGGAAAAAACTCCGGCCACTTCACCCTGAGCTCTGCCAGGGGGCCACACGCTGGCTGCTGATTTCCTCCCTTCTGTCTTTAACATTTTCTTTTCCTCTCGAGTCGGCTTTGTGACATTTTAACTTGTATTAAAATTTAAACAAAAACAGCAGTCGCGAAAGAGGAGCGATTTCAGTGGGGGGGGGGGGGGGGGGGGAATCTCTGCTGGTTATGCCACTTGAATGTGCCTCGGCTTTTTACCTTTTGGCTGCTTTAGTTGTGAGGAGGGACCTCAAGTCCGGAGGAAAATTTAAGGGGTGGGAAAACTTTGACGAAGTTCCACGTTGGGGTTGATTTTCTTGGCGAAGCTGGGGTTGAAGATGAAGCGCGCATCTTGTGTGAGTGTGGCTGTCTTGCTTCTCTTGTTGGGCAGTTTGGAGGCTGAGCCCAACTGTGAGGAAGTAAAGAAAGTTTTCCAGCTGCGGCAGATCGGACCTTCCAAGTGGCTACCAGAGACCCCTAGACCAGGTGAGCACCAATATGCGATCATTTCTCTATATATAAGATAAAATCCATGCACTATCTTAAGCTATCCGCAAAATGTAACCATTTTGACCACTGTAGGCTAAAGGTAGCTGCATAATTTTGTACAGCGCTTCGTTTTACGTGCATGGTCCCTATCACAATGCTACACCTAGGAGTCTTAACCATATATTTAGTCATGAAAACGCATTGAAATCTCCTACACTTAAGAGATCTTGCGGCAAAAAAAATGCGAATGGCAAGGAATCCCGTGATGGGATTGCCTGTTGGAAGGGTGCGGAGGCTGAATATAGTAAATGTTTCCTCCCGGTTTGTCCCGCTGTTCTGCTGTAAAATTTTCAGGGAAACCCTATCGCATGCATTAAATAGGCTTTCCGCCAAAACTACGGCAGCGCAGTGAGAGCAGACCCAAGGAAATTCACCCCAATAACGTGCGTTGGTTTGATTATTACTTCCATTATTTACATAGAAGTTCTTTGCTATGAAGAACTGTATATCTTGCGGAAATCATGCTAAATTACCAGTTGATAAGTAGTTCTAAGGAAATGATTGCATCTATTGAAATTTATTTTTGTCTGTATTTTACATTGTTCAATCGCTATGTATAAGGACTTTCAAAATGCATTTGATAAAATACCACTGTGGCTGTGTGACCAGAATATAACTAATGGACGGGCAACAGAGACTAATGGTAAATGATTTTTTTTCTGATTGTAGCAAAGTGCAGTTATGTCGCTCAGGGGTCAGTGTTAGGATTACTGCTTTTTTTCATAGACACTAACGCCCTGGGCTAGAGTATACAATATAAGGCATAATTTCAAAGTTTGCAGATGACAGGAAAGTTGGAAATGTAAGAAACATTGAGGGGGCAGTAACAGACTTCAGGAAGACTGAAACAAAGTGGTGAATGAGTATACACCTGGCAGATGATATTTATCCTTCACAGAATATGAAGCATATGCTGACACTGGCAGCTCTCGTAATTTTGTAGTTTTACAACTTGCTATAGTGGGATTTGAATTCTTCACTTCTGCATTGCTGGTCCAGTACCATAATCAATAGCGTCTGTACCCTGTAATTGCTAGTCATACAAAAGTATATTTTCATAGTGTACCAATACAGATTTATAGGTGTATTGGCAAACAGCTTACCTGGCACATTGGAGGAAAATCTATCAACATCTTCCAATTGTTTTGGCATGGAAGGAACATGCCACATAGCATTTAATATAGAAGTTCTTTGCTATGAAGAACTGCATATTCCATCTTGCACTGTTGACATCTCAGTAGTGGCATATCAGACTTTTTGTGGAATATAACTAGGACAAATGAACAATATTATGATAATGAACAGTGAAGGTGCCGGGCATGGTAATTTTGAGATATACCTTGAAAATAGCTTCATAAATCGCAAAGCAATGATAAATGATAGTGAAAATTGAAGCTGCTTTTAAGAATTAATTTGTTCAATTGTGCTCTCTATGTAAGCACTGAATTGGAGGGGATTTCTGATCACTTGAAAAGGTTGGTTTATTTTATTTAGAAATTCTGGGAGATCTCCCAGAGTAAACTCTGAGCTGGATGAACTACCACTCCACAAGGAGATCAAGATTGCTACAGCACAATTGAAATCACACAAAGCCCCCAGAATGGATGGGATTCCAGCCGAGGTCTATGATCAGGGAGATTTGATTCTTGGTAGGCTTACAGATCTGTTTGCAGCATGCTGAGAGAGAGAGAGGGGGAGGGAGAGAGTGCATCAGGACCTTCGAGATGCATTGATGGTCTCCTTCTACAAAAACAAAGGACAGAAGTCTGACTGTTAAAGCTACAGAGGCACCACTTTACTTTACATTGCAGGCAAAACCTTGGCCAGAGTGCATCTTTATAGACTTGTTTGGAAGAAACTATCTTGATTGGGGTGCTCTCCAAGGTTACTTACTATTCTCTGTCAACTGCACGAAGGCCAGAAAGGTCAGGTCAAGCAGAATGGAGTCCTCTCAGACAGCTTCCCCATCTTCATTGATGTTAAGCAAAGCTGTGTTCTGGCACTGACCCTTTTCTGTATTTTCTTCAGTATGCTTCAGGAGGCAAAGTTAGGCTTGACAGAGGGCATATCTATCTGCTTTTGAACAGATGACATTCTCTTCAACCTGCGACAACTTCTGGCACATACCAAAACCACAGGAGACCTTATCGTGTAACTTCTGTTTGCTAAGGCTTCTGACATACACAGAAGAGGCAATGCTGCTCATTGTAAACTGTTTCTCTGAAGCAGCAAATGCCTTTGACCTTCCTATTAACCTAAAGAAAACAGAGGTGCTGAACCAACCACAGCCCCAAGGAAATTACTATCCATTGCAGATCAGTATTGACCACAGCAACGTCAGTGCAGCAGAATACCTAATTTACCGTTCTATTATGTTATCTCAAATAATACCACTGTCAACAAAGACATAGACAAGCAACTGTCCAAGGGGAACAGCTTCTTTAGTCGCCTTTCGAAGCATGTCTGTCCAAGCCATTCACCATACATCTCTACCAAAACTCAAGTATACAGAGTGGTTGTCATCACCACCCATTTGAATTGGCCATAATCATGGGCTTTGCACAGAAAACAAATGCAATTGCTGGAGCACTTCCATAAGTGCTGTCTTTGATCCATCATGAATAACATCAGATGACAAAACTACAGTACAAACACTTAAGTCCTCAATAGAGCCAATCTGTCCAGGATTGTATGCTCTTACATTGCCACTTGAGCAGAACCTATGTCACATTGGAGGATTCTAGAATTCCAAAAGCAGTGCTTTATGGTGAACAATGGTCTGTTAAGTGAGATCAAGGTGCACCTTGCAAATGCTTCAAAGTCCAGCTGAAAAGCCAGGTATCTCTGGTTGTCATTGACCCAATAGTTATGGGTGCAGGAGGCTGCTGACACACAAGAACCAGGAATCCATCTGATTAGGTACAAACAAACAAACGTGAGGCTGCTGAAGAAAGGTGCAGACAATGGAAGAAGTCTGCTTACACCATAGCCCCTCTGAATCAGGTGTTCCTATGCCTGAACTATTCAAGAGCCTGTAGTTCAAGAACTGACTTCTTCAGTCTCTAATGAGACAAGCCTTCCCAAGATCTACACCTGTGAAGAAGCTGCCATCATCATCACTGGGGAGAAATAATAACTATATTTCTTTTCTTTTTTATTTCTGACTTTTCAGGATTCGGAGTTACTTTTAAAAAATCTCATTTGTTCTATTCACATGTCCATTTAGCTATTTTGGTTAATTTAAATACAACTACAAAAACATTATTTCCTGGCATTGAACACCTTTTCTTGTATTGTTAAAGAAAATGTGCAAAAAGAATGGTTTATGGTGGCAGGAAAAATTTTGGGTGTCTGTACTAACTTGTTAGAGCTACAAGAGAAACAAATTTTATAAACTGGTATTTCTCCTTGTGAAATAACTGCTGTTAGGACTGCTGCTGTGTAAACTTTTCCCCACGCGTTGAAGCAACAGAGGAATTTGTTGGTGTTCTTTATACTGTACTATAAAGTGAAAACATTCTTTGGTAGGCACAGAATGATACAGAATTAGAAAATAAATTCTTAAAAACATAGTTGTCACAAGCACATGTCTGGATTATATGGGATTATATTCGAAGTGACAATCCCAGAAGCAGTTATAGTTTAACATGTAGTTCAACTAGACGTTAGCATAGAAATGTTGTGGAATAAGAACAGCCATTCATTGTATTGTGAAGGGAATGGAAGGGATGTAGTCCAGGGATTTGGGTGAGAATTATATATTTACTAATCTTCTGTTTACAATAGATAGAAAGAACTACAGTATACATGAGATAACTTCTGGGTTTATTCTTCAAATACATTTTTTGTTCTTTCATGGGATGTGGGTGTCGCTGACAAGGCCAGCATTTGTTCCCTAATTGTCCTTGAGAAGTTATTGGTGAGCTGCCTTCTTTGGTTGCTTGGGTCTGCCATATTTATTATTTCCTGGCATTGAAATATGGCAACTTTAAAGATTTATGGATTATATTGCCCCTTGATAGTTAGCAATCTGTATTAAATTGTATCACGTCATAGCAGCTCATAATTCCTGATTTAATCATGATTCTATAAGTTTCTCAGTATAACATAAAGATGATCACCTGTTTCAATTTGCATTTTGTTTTGAAAATTGAATGGAAAATTGTATTTTGGTAAGCAAATAGTTGACTTCTGTATTTTGCTTTCGTTTAATGTCAATGAAAGTTGCGCAGGAACACCATAGTGATCAGTAGGTACTAATTTACCAATTGACTATTGATTATTTTTCCTCAAGATCAAAATCTTATATTCAGAGCACTGTCTGCTCTGAGCAACGTAGGTTGAGGAACAATTATCCAATTATTGGGTCAACATGACGAATATAAACTTCAGTCTTGGTTTATGCAATCATTGGGTAAAATAACAAATGATTTTCAATGTTGCAATCTAATGTTGTCCAGATAATATTTATGGGCTTCTAAAAAATCAGACTTAAAGATTTTATAATGTCTGAATCTAATTGGATTTCAGTTTTGTAATTTCCCTCTCTTATTCCATTCTAATAATTCAAACATGACTCAGATGAAATACTTGGTAATCTGATAAACATGTAATGTAAATAAACAAATAAACCCAAAATATACATTGCGAAAGTATTAATTGCCCTGGTTGTAGTATTAAATATATTGGATGTGGTAGTGTTAGTTTGCTTAATTTTTGCTCATACTAAAATGTAGATTGTGCAGAGCAGCATGTTGATCTGGTATTCTCAATTGAACCATGTACAATTATGTTTCTCCTTCCTTTTTCCATCAATCTTTCGCTTACCCTTTTGCTGAAGGTACCCATAGAAATTACAATGTGAAAATAGGCCATTCAGCCTAATTAATTTGTGTTGGTGTTTATCATCCATTTTGCAACAGTTTTTATCCCATATGCCTGCTTCACATTCCTTTTTTCCCCTTCCCATCAACCACTTATCTAATCTACCTTAAATGTTGAGATGGCTTGTGCTTCAACTATTATTCTGGTAACACTTCCCAGTTCTCCATTTTAAGAAAAACCTTTCTCTTTTCTGTCCCAAATATCTTGCAGTTAAACTTGTATCTCTGATCCTTATTCTCAGTAATTCTCCTCAGAATTACTATTAACAATTTGTTTCAACTGACTCTGTCCAAGCCCTTTGTAATTTTAAACACCTCAGTCAAATCAGCTTGTAATATCCACTGTTGTAACAAAACAAGCCCAGTGGATTTGTATTTCTTCATATCAGGCATCAATAAATCATCAAAGGAATCCTGTTTAAATTTTCCCTTCTGAATCCAGAGATGCTAAGACTAATTGCAATAGTTATTACTACTCATTTGAGATCAGCTAATTAAGCACAGACTATGAGTTCACTTAGGACATCCTGATCAAAACCTCTTAGTGTAACCACCTCTATAAGATCTCCTTGCAACTTTTTTCTCCTGAAAGGATGGGTCCAGTTTCTACATTTTCTCTTCATTGCTAAAGCCCCCTGTCCTTGACATCATTTAGTAGCTCTCTTCTGTATCCTTGTACAGTGTACAGTGACATGCCCAAGGTGCCCAAAACTAGATGTAGTTTCTCAACCATAGGTTTCTGATTTCAGTAGGTTTAGCATTACCGCTTAACATTTTTATTCAATGCCCTGGTATTAAAATCTAGGATCCTATTTATTTTGCAGCTTTATCATCTTGTCCTTCTGCTTTTAAAGATTTATACATTTGAATCCCTAAGTTGCTCTACATCTTTAGTTGTTTAAAGTTTTACCAATTACTGTATCCCTTATTCTTCCTACCAATGTATATAACATCCCATTTCTTTGCATTCAGCTTCATCTGAAATGACACTCCAACATAGCCATATCCTTGTATTTTTGTGTTGTTTTCAGGTTTTGATATTGGGTTCCCTATACTCAAGTCCAGATCAATTTCATATGTGTGTACATTTATGTATATGTGTGTATGTATAAGGATAAATATACATATAAATTTAGATGTATGTAGAAGAGTAATAGTTCAACACTGACCCTGAAGGATGTCACTCTTTACATCTCTAAAGGCTGATATGGGGAGCGGTGAATGACTCAACTTAATTTGCTGATGCGCCTTGGGGCCCTGAGGAAGTCCTGACACGCACGTGTGCACGGCACTTACGCTGGAAGTTTAAACTTTCGATTACTGGTTTTACCTTGCCTGGACTGCTGCAGTTACCTACGACAATGGGCTCAGATGACCAGAGTCACAGAGGCTTGGGCTGTTTGCACTATACTCACCCTTGTTTTTACACAGATTTACATAAGAGTTTTTCCTAGCAGGTGTAAAGCCTGATGAGGAGCGCGGCTCGAAGTAAATCAGTTGAGTGTTAAAGTGCTCCAGCACTACGGCAACCAGGCCCCTCATACAGCTCAGCAACCCCTCCCGAAATGTCCAACCCCCACCCCCGTCAATGTTCACTCTACTCCTGGCAATGCTCACCCTCTCCTGGCAATGTTCACCCCCCTCCCCATAGTACTCACCCAGTCCCGACAGTGTTCACCTGCCCCCTTATGCGACAATGCTGATCCCCTCTGAGCAGTGTTCACTCCCCCTCCCTGCAGTGTTCACACATCCCCCTCACTACTCCCTACAGTAATGTTCACCCCCTCTCCCAGCAATCTCCCAGCAATGCTCACCACATCCCAGCAATATTCACCACCTCATCCCTGCCACCCACCCTCCCCCTCCCTCCCCCCGCCAGCACTGCTCAGCCCTCTTGGGAATGCTCACCCCCTTCTGGCAATGCTCACTGCCCCCCATCCCCAACGATGCTTACTCCTTCCTGACTTGCCTTCCGGAATCCCTGGATTCTGTCAAGCCAATATTGGAAGGGTCAACATTGTTGGGAGGGGGTGAGGGAGCGGGTAAAAAATATTGGGAATGAGGGAGGGGTTGAAGACTGCTTGTGGGCAGGGAGGAGGTGAGCATTGGGTGAGGGGATGATCATTGTTGGGCGATGAGGCTCTGCATTTTCGGAGGTTGACAGGTTCATTTAAAAATAGTGCAAATCAATAAACTGAAGACAGACCTTAAGGGGGGTAAGATCAGTTCATGATAAAAAATGGGGCGTGGTTTCATTGGAATTATGCTCACTACTTGGCCTCCTAACTCTGTTTGTTGCTAGATTCAAACTGGATCTGGGACCGGAAGGTGCAAAGGCTCCAGTGTAAAATGGTAAATGGGCAGTTTAATTCATAGTCAACAGTGTGCGCACCCGCACCGCCACTGACGGAAAGACCTGGGCCATTCATCAGTAGACTATTTACTGTAAACAACTTCCTAACTATGCTGCCACTATCCTTTTTTGGGTCTTTAATTTTAAGCCCTCTTTGTGACACCTTATTAAAACCTGTTGAAAATCCATCCATTGCATTTCTTTATCAATAGATTTAATTATTTCCTCAAGAACTCTCTCAAATTTCTCAGACACAAGTTGTGTATATTTGAAATTGTGTCGACTGCAAATAGGATTTCACAGAAATGTGGATACCTGCTTTTGTCTTTTTGGGGATTCCCAATTTTTAAATATTTTCTTTAGGTTTCTGAAAGACTCTTCAACATTTTTTTTAGGTGTTTAAGTCTACCTTTGAATATTTCATCTCGCTCTCTCTCTCTCTCTCTCACTTTCTCTTTTTAAAACAAATGCCTCTTGTTTGTACTAATGTCTTTGTAAATGTTTTTCAGACCTTGCTGGTCTGACTCCGAGCAGGCGATTAAAGTGAGAACTGGGGCCAATTCGCTGTATTCCCAGCCCTGTCCATTTTAACTCCCAGGCTTTTGGGCATATTAAGGCAACCTGCTGCAGGCATGTCTGGGCCTCACTAATATCTAAATGTTGATATCCAATGATGTCATTTTTCACGCCAATATAATTTGAACTAGGGTTTGCAGCAATGATGTGCAGAGCTAAAGCTGCCAGGAAAAGCTGGTACAGGCAGGATTCAAGACCAGAAGAGAGCTAGGTAAATGATTGTTTCAAATTTGTTAGTGGTTTTTCTCTGGTGTCCGATGGTGGTGACCTCCTGCTTCAGATCCTGCACCTCCCTGCCAGTCTTGAGATCCACGAGCAACAGGAGCGAATGTGGCAAGACTTAAATGGATTTCATGATATTTAAATTGGACCTCAAGCTGGCTTTATCACAGGCACTTCCCTCCTGTCCAGCCCCTCTCTGCCACAATCATGATCCAAGTTAAAATTGTGGCTTGGGAGTTTGAAATCCTCAATACTGCATTGTTATAGAGAAATTTGTATCTGTATAATTAGATTCCATTGTAAAATGGCTGTGCTTTGTGGTATTTTTGTTGTTTCTCTCCTTAAAGTAATACCTACTATAGTTATAGTAATGCATTAAACTTTACACTAACCTGCAATATTGAATGCTGAAGTTGAATAAGATTATTAAAAAAAAACACTGTAGTATAAGACTGTGGAAGACTTTTTACACATTTGATTCTTATGCCTCTAGTAATTTCCGATTTCTGTTGTAATGTTCAAGTGTAATCTGTGCGCTGTACCAGAGGTCATTTATAATGCCCAAAGTAGGAAAACTAATTAAAAAGTACTTACTCTTCTGGCATAATTTCAAAAAGGAAGTTAATGAATCTCTAAAGCTATGAACGTAGAACCTTTGTCAGTCATTTTAAAAAAAATTATAGTACACATTCTGTTCGTAGTAGGAAAAACAGGTAGCCTTAAGTCCTGAGACGAACAGAAAACTGTATATGTGTTCTGCAAATAAAATATGATGGGATGGGATAATTAAGTAAATGATATTATAACCCACTAGAATATAAAATATTGTATTTTTTTATTTGGTAATATTGTTATACAATATAACCTGTTGAATAAGGGTAGGCAACAAAATTAACAATGATCAGTTGTAAAATAATGTTATGGCATTTATGTGATACCTTTCTCATTAGTTGTCTGTATTGGGAGAAGGAAAATAAAGGGAGTCTGTTAAAGGGAGGTGGAGGAGGAGAACAATGATAGGGAGGAAGAAGAAAGAAAGTGGATATAGTGGAGGAATGGGGAGGGGCTGGAGCAAGAAGCAGGGAAGGTTGACGAGAAGGCGGTGGAAAATAAGACGAGTGGTGGAGAGGCCTGAGGAAGGAGGAGGAAAAAAGAGAGAGTTGTAGGAGGGGAAGAACATGAAGAGCATGATGAGGGGTGCAAATGGGTGAATGATAAGAGGAGAGGGGTGGAGGAGGTAAGGCAGGAGAGAAGGCAGGAATGAGGGGAAGGAAGGAAGGTTGATGGATGTGTGTGGTGGGAAAATGAGGGGATAAGGCAAAAAAGTAGGAGGAGTAGAGAATAATGCTGCCGTACAGGGGAGGCAGAGGTACACTATAAAGTGCTGCCAAAATACTTAAAACTCATCATTATTATTATCAAGGACCTGAAAGCAGGTCCTTGGCTCTTAGTCGTCTTTCTATTTCTTTATATCCTGTGCCATTCTTTCATTGTCAATAACTTCCTTCAATTCTCAAGAATTTCAATTGATATTCTCTTCCTCTCTTTCCTTAATCTTCCCTCCATAACATCTCTTAGAAGTCCATTTCCTCTTAAGATGTGCCCTACTCAGTTTCTCTGCTTTTTCTTAATTATGATCAACAAATTTCTTTGTTTGTTTGCTCTCCTCAGCATTTCATCAATTGTTACTTTTTCTGTCCAGCTGATCCTTTTCATTTTCCTCCAAACTTACATTTCAAAACTATTTGGTAAATTGGTTCCTTCCTTCTGTAAGATCCAATTCCCACATCCATACAAAACAACACTCCAAATCAAGCTCTTTACAAGTCTCTCCTTGAGTTGTTCATTCAGTTCTCCAGTTAGCAATCGTCCCTTTTTACCACGTACCACCTTTTCCATAACAAAAACAGAAATACCTTGAAAAACTCAGCAGGTCTGGCAGCATCGGCGGAGAAGAGCAAGGTTGATGTTTCGAGTCCTCGTGACCCTTCAACAGAACTAAGTAAAAATAGGAAAGGGGTGCAATATAAGCTGGTTTGGGGGGGGGAGGTTTGTTGGGACAAGCAAGCAGTGATAGGAGGAGATAACCAAAAGATGTCACAGACAAAAGAACAAAGAAGTGTTGAAGGTGGTGATATATAAAAGAATGTGCTAATTAAGATTGGAGAGCAGGACAAGCAAGGTAGCTCTAGTGGGGGTGGGATGAAATAAAAGATGGGTGGAATACATTTAAAAATAATGGAAATAGGTGGGAAAAGAAAAATCTATATAAATTATTGGAAAAAACAAAAAGGAGGGGGAAGAAATGGAAAGGGGGTGGGGATGGAGGAGGGAGTTCAAGATCTAAAATTGTTGAACTCAATATTTAGTCTGGAAGACTGTAAAGTGCCTAGTCGGAAGATGAGGTACTGTTCCTCCAGTTTGCGTTGAGCTTCACTGGAACAATGCAGCAAGTCAAGGACAGACATGTGGGCAAGAGAGCAGGGTGGAGTGTTAAAATGGCAAGCGACAGGGAGGTCTGGGTAATGCTTGTGGACAGACCGAAGGTGTTCTGCAAAGCAGTCACCCAATCTGCGTTTGGTCTCTCCAAACCACATTGGGAGCAACGAATGCAGTAGACTAAGTTGAGGAAAGTGCAAGTGAAATACTACTTCACTTGAAAGGAGTGTTTGGGCCCTTGGATGATGAGGAGAGAGGAAGTAAAGGGGCAGATGTTGCATATTCTGCGTTGGCCTGGGGAGGTGCCGTAGGAGGGGGTTGAGGAATAAGAGGTGATGGAGGAGTGGACCAGGGTGTCAGCAGGGTAAATAAGCTGGTTTAAAGTTGGGGGGGGGTTGTTGGGACAAGAGAGCTGGATAGAGGGCCAGTGATGGGTGGAGATAACCAAAAGATGTCACAGACAAAAGGACAAAGAGGTGTTGAAGGTGGTGATATTATCTAAAGGAATGTGCTAATTAAGGGTAGAATGCAGGACAAGCAAGGTACAGATAGCACTATTTGGGGTGGGGTAGGGTGAAGGAATCGAAAAAGGCTAAAAGGTAGAGATAAAACAATGGATGGAAATACATTTAAAAATAATGGAAATAGATGGGATAAGAAAAATCTATATAATTTATTGGAAAAAACAAAAAGGAGGGGGAAAAATCAGAAAGGGGGTGGGGATGGAGGAGAGATTTCATGATCTAAAATTGTTGAACTCAATATTCAGTCTGGAAGACTAAAGTGCCGAGTTGGAAGATGAAGTGCTGTTCCTCCAGTTTGCGTTGAGCTTCACTGGAACAATGCAGCAAGCCAAGGACAGACATGTAGGCATGAGAGCAGGGTGGAGTGTTGAAATGGCAAGCAACAGGGAGGTGTGGGTAATGCTTGCGGACAGAACGAAGGTGTTCTGCAAAGCAGTCACCCAGTTTGTGTTTGGTCTCTCCAATGTAGAGGAAACCGCATTGGGAGCAACGAATGCAGTAGACTAAGTTGAGGGAAGTACAAGTGAAATGCTGCTTCACTCGAAATGATTGTTTGGGCCCTTGGACGGTGAGGAGAGGGGAAGTAAAGGGGCAGGTGTTGCATCTTCTGTGGTTGCATGAGAAGGTGCTGTGGGAGGGGGTTGAGGTGTAGAGGGTGATGGAGTAGTGGACCAGGGTGTCACGGAGGGAACGATCCCTACGGAATGCCATCGGGGGGGTGAAGGGAAGATGTGTTTGGTGGTGGCATCATGCTGGAGTTGGCGGAAATGCGGAGGCTGGTGGGGTGATAAGTGAGGACAAGGGGGACCCTATCATGTTTCTGGGAGGGAGGAGAAGGTGTGAGGGCAGATGCGCGGGCGATGGGCCGGACACGGTTGAGGGCCTTGTCAACCACCGTGGATGGAAAACCTCGGTTAAGGAAGAAGGAGGACATGTCAGAGGAACTGTTTTTGAAAGTGGCATCATCAGAACAGATGCGACAGAAGCGAAGGAACTGAAAGAATGGGATGGAGTCCTTACAGGAAGCGGGGTGTGAGGAGCTGTAGTCGAGGTAGCTGTGGGAGTCGGTAGGCTTGTAATGGATATTGGTGGACAGTCTTTCACCAGAAATTGAGACAGAGAGGTCAAGGAAGGGAAGGGAAGTGTCAGAGATGGACCAAGTAAAAATGATGGAGGGGTGGAAATTGGAAGCAAAATGAATAAAATTTTCCGACTCGGCACTTTATAGCCTTCCGGACTGAATATTGAGTTCAACAATTTTAGTTCATGAACTCTCTCCTCCATCCCCACCCCTTTTTGTTTTTTCCAATAACATATAGATTTTTCTTTTCCCATCTATTTACATTATTTTTAAATGTATTTCCACCGTTGTTTTATCTCTACCTTTTAGCCTTTTTCGATTCCTTCACCCACCCCACCCCCACTAGGGCTATCTGTACCTTGCTTGTCCTGCTTTCTACCCTTAATTAGCACATTCCTTTAGATAATATCACCACCTTCACCGCCTCTTTGTCATTTTGTCTCTGACATCTTTTGGTTATCTCCAACTATCACTGGCCCTCAATCCAGCTCTCTTGTCCCAACCCCCCCTTAAACCAGCTTATATTTCACCCCTTTTCTATTTCTGCTTAGTTCTGATGAAGAGTCATGCGGACTCGAAATGTTAACTGTGCTCCCTTCCACAGATGCTGCCAGACCTGCTGAATCTTATAATGTCATTTGCTTCTCTTTTTCCTCTTCCTCCCTGGAATCCAAACCGGTCATCTCCAGTGTAGCTCTGCACCTTCCCACACACTTTGTTGCGACACTCAACACAACCTTTGATGCATGGACAATCAGACTAATTGTACGAAAGTCAGAACATCAGCATGCCTTTGGCTCCTTTCTTAGGGTGATCATTATTGCCTGCACGAAGTCCTCTGGCTATTCTCCTGATAAACAAATATATTTGCACAGCATTAGTAACAGTTAATGTGTTTCATCTATTCCAGCTGTTTTTCTAGCAAAATTCTCATATATACAAGCTTGGTAGTAACAAAAGAATAGGAATGTGGAATGCATAAACAATGACCAGTAAAGGAAAGCTAGGGAACCTAAAGCAAAAAATGGAAACGGAGAAATTAAACATCCCAGGGTTATGTGAAGTATGGTGGATAGGAGAAGGCAATTTCATGAATGATGAAGTGAGGATTATATACTCAGGAGGAGAAGAAAAGAAGAAAGTAATGCCTGCCAAATGTGTGAGTGAAATGAAATGCTATTCAGGTAGAGTGATGCCATGTGAAACTGAAGGGGCAACCAGTGGACATAACCATCATTCAAGTGTATCTGCCCACAAGCGAACCTCCGGATGAGGAGGTTGATGAAATGTATAATAGAATTGAAAAACTAATTGAACAGGAGAGTGGAAAGGGTTATGTGATTGTTATGGGAGATTAGAACAGTTTTCTTGGCGAAGGAAGAGACGGCAAAGAAGTAGGATCATATGGTCTTAGAAAAATAAATGACCGAGGCCAAAAACTGTAGATTTTTGCAGAAGAACAGGACTCAAGATAGCAAATACATGGTTTAGGCATCATGCAAGAAGAAGATATACATGGAAAATGTTTGACCGTACAGGAATATTTCAACTGCACTATGTAATGGTAAGACAAAGTTGCAGGAGTAGTGTTAAGAACAGAAAAGCTCAGCCAGGATCCGACACATGTAGATCATAATCTTGTGCAAATGGAAACAGTATTTCGATTGAAGAAGATCCAAAGTGGAAAACGCAGAAAACAGTTGAACCTAGAGAGGCTGAAATAAAGCAAGAATTTGTAAATGAAGTAGCAAAGCGATAATGAGAAAAGATAAGGATATCACTAACATGAATGAGCGATGGAAACTGTTTCAAGAATCTGTCATGGAAGGAGGGGCAAACAATATATGGTATACGGTTTTTCAGAGAAAAAAGGATCAAGAAAGCATGGGTTATTACAGCACTGTTGCAATAGATGGAAGAAAGAAAATGAAAGAATATCAATACTGAAGAACACAAGCTGAAATAGAGACACTTAAATAAAGATTTAAGAGAAACAGAAAAGGCACGAGAACAATGGTTAAAAGAGCAGTGTGATATACTTGCATAATTGGATTGATTAGGAAGGGTAAACCTTATGTATGCAAAAGCAGATGAGATTAGTAGCACTCAACATAAAGGATTGAAAACAACAGCAATAGAGAGTAAGGAAGGTGGTTTATTAAGAAACCCTGATGAAATAAGAAAATGATGAAAGAAACATATTGAAGAAATATATTCAAAAAATAAATAACCTGGAATGATTGAGCTAGAAGAAGAGAGTGATGTTGACATCAATTTTATTGGACCAGAAATACCAGAGAGTGAGATAATAGCAATAAATGAGATAAAAACTGGAAAAGCGGTTGGAATAGATGAAGTACCTACAGGATTGATTAATTAAAACTAAACAGAGTTAAAATGTGACTGGTGCTTTTTTTTGTCTCTAAGTTGCCAGACTCTCTGTTCGAAATTCAGTATTTTGAAATCCAGAGCCAAAAGTTCTTCAACTAGCATAGTTGGAATGTTACTGGACTAACAGACCAGAGGCCTGAACTATTACTCCAGAGAAATGAGTTCAAATCCCAACACGGCTGCTGCCCACCGACAGGCTGGGCTCACCAGAGCTGGTGGTATATAGTTGAAAGGGAGTTATCCTGGGAATCTGCAACATTGACTCCGGACCTCATGAAGTCTCCTTTCATCATGTCAAACAAAGGCAAGAAAGCCTCCTGCTGATTATCACCTCCTGCCCTCCCTAAATTGATGCACCTGTACTCCTCTATGTTGAACCACATTGGGAAGAAGCACCATGAGTAGCAAGGGCACAAAACTGCAATGTCCATCGCCAGAGTGGTTCGATGGCACGATGATTGACTAAGCTGGCTGAGTCCTGAAGGACATAGCTGCCAGACTGGGCTTTCAGCACTGGGCTTCAAGCAGGTGATGAGAAAACCATCAAGTGGGAAAAACCTACTTAACTTCATGCTGTCCTCAACAATCTACCTGTTGCAGAGGCATCTGCCCATGACAGTGTTGAAGGGAATGATTAGTCCTTGTGAAGACAAAGTCCCGTATTGAAGGCTGGTCTGATTGTGGCCTCGACTCCACTTTCCTCTCTGTTCCTCCATAAGCTTGTTGATTAAAAATCTATCTAACTCAGTCTTGAATATATTCAATGACCCAGGCTCCATTGCTCTCTGGGGAAAAGAATTCCACAGACTAACAACCCTCTGAGAGAAAAACATTCCCCTTATTGCAGTCTAATTTTCAAACTGTGTCCCTTCATTCTTGACTCCCCCATGAGGGAAAGCATCCTGTCAGCATCCACCCTGTCAAGTCCCCTTAGATCTTATATGTTTCAAAAAGACCACCTCTTATTCTTCTAAACTCTAACAAATATAGGCCCAACCCGTTCAACCTTTTCTCATAAGCTAAGCCCTTCATCACAGGAATCAGTTGAGTCAACCTTCTCTGTACTGCTTCCAATGCAATTACATCCTTTCTTAAGTAAGGAGACCAAAGCTGTACACAGTACTTCACATGTGGTCTAACTGATGCTCTGCATTGCAGCTGCAACACTTCCGTACCTTTCTACTCGATTCCCCTAGCAATAAACACCAACATTCCATTTGGCTTTCTAATCACTTGCTACACCTGCATGCCAATTTTTTGTGATTCTTGTACCAGGACACCCATACTCTTTGCAGTCTTTCTCCATTCAAATAATAAAGTGCTTTCCTATTCTTCCTGCCAGAGTGGACAAGTTCATATTTTCCTACCTTATTCTACATCTGCCAAATTCTATAAATCCATTTGTTGACTCTTTATGTTGTCTTGACAACTCACTGTCCTCCTATGTTTGTGCCACGAGCAAATTTAGCTACCACACCTTTGATCCCTTCATTCAAGTCATTGAAGTGGATTGTAAATAGCTGAGGCTCCAGCACTGATCCCTGTGGCCAACCTGAATATGACCATTTATCCCTAATCTCTGCTTCCTGTTAGCTAACTAATCCTTTATCCATGCCAATATGTCACCCCCTGTACCAACAACTCTAATTTTATGTAGTAACCTTCAATGTGGTGCCTTATCAAATGCCTTTTGGAAATCACCTCTCTCTTTATCCACCTTGCTTGTTACTTCCTCAGAGGGCCATGGTAAATTAGTCAAGCATGATTTACTTTTCACAAAACCATGTTGTTTCTGCTTGATTGTATTATGATTTTCTAAATGTCCTGCTATTATCTCCTTAATAATGGATTCTAGCATTTTCCTTATGACAGATGTTAGGCAAACTAGCCTAATAGAAGTGAGTAGAGGTGTTACGTTAGTGTTTTTCAAATCCAGAATTTAGGGAATTTTGGAAGATCACAATCAATGGATCTACTATCTCTGCAGCCACTTCTTTTAGGACCCTAGGATGTAGGCCAGCAGGTCCAGGGGACTTGGTCAACCTTTAGTTTTAATGGTTTTCCCAGTACCTTTTCCTTAGTGAGTGTGATTGTTTTCAGTTCCTCTCTCCCGTTTAACTCGTGCTTTTCGATTATTCTTGGGGTTTTTTTGCGCCTTCTACAGTGAAGCTAGACACAAAATACCTGGTGTATCTTTCTCATAGAGTCTTATTTTCAGTGGAATATATCTTCGCTGAGAGTTATGAAAGACTTCTTTGAATGTCTGCCTCTGTTTCTCTACTACCTATTATCCTACTTTTTAACCTATTTTCCCAGTTCAGTTTAGCTAACTCTGTCCTCATACACATGTAATTGCCTTTATTTAAGTTTAAGACACGAGTCCTAGACCCACACTTCTCATCCTCAAACTGAGTGTGATTCTGTGATTGCACATTACTAGGACTAAAATAACCTGCTCCCTAGTTGGCACTAGAATGTACTGCTCTAAGAAATTGTCCCGAGTACACTCTATGAACTCATCTTGCAGGCTCCCTTTGCCAATCTGATTCATTCGATCCTTATGAAGATTAAAGTCACCCGTGATTATTGTAATACCTTTCTTATCCTGTCCTACAGTATAGCTACTATTAGGGGGCTATAAACTACTCCCACAAGTCACTTCGTACTTTTTCTATTTCTTATCTCTAACTAAACTGTTTCTACATTTTGATCTTCTGAACTATGGTCATCTCTTACTACAGTACTGTGCTAATGTCATCCTTAATTAACAGAGCAACCCCACCACATTTTCTTAGCTTTCTGTCCTTTTGAAATGTCAAATATCCTTGAACGTGTAAGTCTCAGCCTTGGTCACTTTGTAATCATGGCTGGGATTTTCTGGCCCTGCCCGCCACCGGGATCTCCTGGTCCCGTTGAAAGTCAATGGACATTTGGCTGACCTGCCGCATCCCCCACAGCAGGTCCGGCCACAGCGTTTTGGAAAATTTAGATCCACGTCTCTGAAATAGCTATCAGTTCATACAGATTTTCTTCTATTTGTGTTATCGTTTATTCCATTTTGTTGCAAATACTGTGCACATTCAGAAATAGAGCCTTTAATTCTTTTTTCCATTCTTGCAAACTCTGGCCTTATTTGCCGGTGTTCTATTAAGTTTGTACAGTCTGTCTCTTCCTGCCACACTCTGGTTATCATTACCCATGTTGCTATCCTGCCCTGTTGCCTTGCCCTTTCTCTTAATTTTACTACATCTCCCTTCAGGTGACGCCCTCACCCCTATATTTAGCTGAAAGCTTTTTCTATTGCCCTAGTTAAACAGCTGGCCAGAACCCTGGTACCAGCATGATTTAGGTGAAGACAATCCGAATGGTACAGCTCCCCTTTCTCCCAGTACTGATGCCAGTGCCCCATGAATTGAAACCCTTTTCCCCTACATCAATCTTTGAGCCACATGTTCAGCACTCTAATCTTACTTCTCCTACACCAATTTGCTTGTGGCCTCTGAACATTGCTGCAGGAGTTCCATAGTTAGTGTCCTAGGTCCAACCCTGCTTGGTTGCTTCATCAATTATCTTCCCTCCATAATGTGAGAAATGGGGATGATTGCTAATGTTTGCTGTGCTCAGTATGACTTGCAACTCCTCAGGTAGTGAAGTGGCGCATGCCCAGATGCAACAACAGTTTTACAACATTTAGCCTTGGGCTGATAAGTGGCAAATAACTTGCTTGCTACACATGTGGCAGGCAATGACCGTCAACAACAAGAGAGAATTTGACCACACCCCCTTGAAATTCAACAGCATTACCATTGCTGAATCCTCCACTGTCTACATCCTGGGGTTACCATTGACCTGAAACTTAACTGGGCCAGCCAAATAAATACTGTGTCTACAAGAGCAGATCAGAGGCTGGGGATTCTGCAGCGTGTAATTCACCTTCTGACAACCCAAAACCTGTCCACCATCTACAAGGTGCAGCATGATGGAATACTTTGCATTTGCCTGGATGAGTGCAGCTCCAGCAACTTTGAAGTAGCTCGACACCATCCTGGACATAGCATCCCATCCACCACCTTAAACATTCAATCTTTCCACCTCTGACGCACAGTGGCAGCAGTGTGTATCATTGCAAAATGCAATTTAGCAACTCGCGAAGGCTTCTTTGATAGCACCTTCCAAACCGATAACCTCTGTCATCTAGAAGAAAAAGGACAGCAGGCGCATGGGAATATCATCACCAGCAAATTCCCCTCCAAGTCACACAACACCGTCACGTGGAACTATATTGCTGTTGCTTCACTGTTGCTAGATCAGTATCCTGGACCTCCCTCTAACAGGACAGCACTGTGTATGTACCTATACCACCTGGATTGTAGCAGTTCAAGAAGGGGCTCATCATCATCTTCTCAATGGGCAATAAATGCTGTCCTTACTGACAATGCTCACACTCCATGGAATGGATGAAAAAAAAGTGAGAAAGCCAAA
This sequence comes from Carcharodon carcharias, assembly GCF_017639515.1. NCBI lineage: Eukaryota > Metazoa > Chordata > Chondrichthyes > Lamniformes > Lamnidae > Carcharodon > Carcharodon carcharias. The sequence goes on along the minus strand of NC_054477.1, from coordinate 131,124,928 downwards.
GCTATTGTTTTAGGTCTTCAGTACAACTCCACTCCCTCGCCATTGACTCCATCCCTCTCTGTGTCAATGATCTGAGGCCGAACCAGGCTGTTTGCAACCTTGGTGTCAAATCTGTGCTCGAGATGAGCTTTTCACTATATATCTGCACCATCACTGAGACTGCCTATTTCCACTCTGTAACATTGCATGATTCTATTTCTGTCTCAGCTAACCCGCTGCTGAAAGTCTCATCTGTGCACTTCCTGCCTCTGTAATTGACTATTCCAATCTACTTGTGACTGACCTCTTATCTTCTGCCCTCTACTGCTCTTATACTAACTCACACAGAATTCCATTCACCCTTCATCCCTCTGCTCACTGACCTACATTGGCTCATGGTTAAGCAAAACCTCGATTTTAAAATTCTCACTCTTTTTTTCCAGTCACTCCATGGCCTCGCCCTCCCTATCTCTGCAACTTTCTACAGCTCTCCCAGATATCTGTACTCTTCCATTTCTGGTTCCTTGCCTGATTTTAATCAGTCTACCATTTGCAGCCATGCTTTGAGCTGCCAAAGCACTAAACTCTGAAATTTCCTCACTTAACACCTCAAACTCTCTGATTCTCTTAGCTCCTTTAAGATGATTCTTAGAACCCAATCTCTTTGACCAAATTTTGGTAATCTTCCCTCATATCTCATTATATGGTTCAGTGTCCATTTTTGTTTGATAACCTTCCTGTGAATCGCCTTAAGATGTTTTACTACTTTGAAGCACCATATTAAGGCAACTGGTTGTTTTCATCTTGGATAGGAGAAGGAAAATTGCTGCAGAGCCATCAGTGTGGAAGTGTTGGTAGAGTCTTACTGATCTTTTTGTTAGGAATTGCTAGCATTTGTTCCTGGAAAATGTGATGACAGGCTGAATATGCTAAATGGTAGATTTAAAGAAAAGCACTAGCATATTAAAAGTATCCTTCATTTGTTAAGTGCTAAATTACTAAAGCAGTTATCAGCACAGATGTTACTTTCACTGAGATGTATACTCCTTTAGAACCCATATTATTTTAGTAGAGATGGTAGCTAGATTTGATATTCTACCATGGTTCCATGGAGAACCTTGTAGATACCACACAAAAGTGTTGAAACTAACCAAGGCTAGTTTTTTTTATCTTCATTCACTGCAAAAACATTCAAAATTCATTAAAAGATTTCACTCGCGTGAGTGTAATGTTATCAATACTTGGGCAGTGGAAAGAATTTTCAGTTGTCAAAAACCCTGAAGCTCCAACTTTTTATCTAAATTAATTCGATTGTGCCCTTGATTTTGTTTTAAGCAGGGATGTTTATTGTGCATCATTATTTAATCTCCAAAGAACCTCTTTAGTTGGTTAGTTTAAAACTTGCACTCATGTTTGTGTGCAACACTAAACAGGACAAACTCATAAACCCCTAAACGAGGGAGTGATCTGGCAACAGAATGACATCTGTTCAGTAGAAGGGGAAGTTAGGAGAAATTATAATTGAATACAAATTTAAACAGTTTTAGAAACATAAGTTAAAAGTAGACATAAGCAAACCAGTAATATGAGCGAAAAGAAAAATATGATCGATAATTTTATAAAAAGCCAAGAACTGGAAAGTAATTAGAAACATTGACTTCAGAAGATATGTCATTGGTTAGAGTAGCAAATCCAAAGTAAATGCAAGATGGTGTTGGCTATTTCAGAATCAGTTCAATGAGAATGCAGTAATTTACATTGGGGCCTGGAGAATGTTGTTTATTCATGGGTGATAGCCTCACTTCTGAGACTTGGATGTTATCAATCTCACAGAGGCAAGATAAAGTTGCTTTGTTTCTGAAAGATAATGAACTGAAGTGCAATACATCTACAGCACCAACTTTTCCAAGCTGGCATGAATTGACACTATTTCAGTATGAAGACTTTGACGATGTAGTTGGATGAAAACAGAAAATGTTTCATTACTTTTTCTAGGTATAAAGTGGAAATTGTTTATTTCATTTAAAATTTCCAATGATAGCATCTATCACGTTAATCAGAATACCTAACTAATAAATAAAGCATAGAATTAATGATGCTGAATGTTGGATAAGATGAAGTGGAAGTAGCCAGTGGGACTAATTTATTTTAAAGAAAGAGCAGATGACAGAAATTGAAATGTATTTCATTTTCAAACAGAGATGCCACCAAAAGAATGCATCTTCCATTTACTCTTACTAGAATAAAAATCTATTGTTTTATAGAGCTTGTTAACAGAAAAATTGTTGAGTTGGCATTTCCCTTACCTTCAGGAACTGACAACTGGTGTGGGACACACAGCCTTCAAGGACCCACATACCTCAATGAAAATACCAATGTCAAGGAAAATTGCATTTGCATTAGGCATTTAAATGGTGATCCCATTGTCATTTTACATTCACCACAGTGAAAATGGCTTTTGTTGTGAAAGGCCTGATAAGTACAAATTTGTGGGCCCCCAGGCCTCCAGACACAGGAGGTGGGGGGAGGGGAAAATCTAGCCTCAATATTTAGAAGTTTCACATCTTTTGGAAAAATTCTTACTGCTACAGTGAATAATTTTGTCCTTCCGATTATAACTTTCGTTATATTCCATCTCCCACCTGTTGTCCGCTCACTTAAACTGTCTATGCACGTTTTCAGCCTCTTTGCAGGCTCTTACTTATGAACATGTGAATTAGGAGAAGCAGTAGGCCACTCAGCCCCTTGAGTCCCCTCCGCCATTTGATAAGAGCATGGCTGATCTGATTGTAACTTCAACTCTGCATTCCTGCCTACCCCCGCTAACCTCGAACCCCCTTGTTAATCAAAAATCTATCTACCTCTGCCTTAAAAATATTCAAGGACTCTGCTTCCACCGCCTTTTGAGGAAGAGAGTTCCAAAGACTCTCTACCCTATGAGAGAAAAAAAACTCATCTGTCTTAAATGAGTGACCCCCTATTTTTAAACATTCACCCCTAGTTCTAGATTCTCCCAAAAGAGGAAACATCCTCTCCACATCCACCCTGGCAAGACCCCTCAGGATCTTAAAGGTTTCAATTAAGTCACCTCTTACTCTTCTAAATTCCAGTGGATACAAGGCTAACCTGTCCAGCTCTTTCCTCTTAAGACAACCCGCCCATCCCTGGTATTAGTCTAGTAAATCTTCTCTGAACTGCTTCCAATGCATTTACATCTTTCTTTAAATAAGGATACCCAGTACAGTACACAATACTCCAGATGTGGTCTCACCAGTGCCCTATACAACTGAAACATAATCTCCTTACTTTTGTAAACAATTCCCCTCACAATAAATGATAACTTTCTATTAGCTTTCCTAATTACTTGCTGTGCCTGCATATTAGCCTTTTGTGATTTATGCACTAGGACACCCAAATCCCTTTGAATCTCAGAGCTCTGAAATCTCTCACCATTTAGATAATAAGCTTCTTTTTTATTCTTCCTGCCAAAATGAACAATTTCACATTTGTCCAAATTACACTCCCTATGCCAAATCTTTGCCCAGTCACTTAACCCATCTATGCCACTTTGTAACCACCTTATGTCCTCTTCAAAATTTAATTTTCTACCTATCATGTGTCATCAGCAAATTTATCAAACATCCCTTCATCCAAGTAATTTATATAAATTGTAAAAAGTTGAGGCCCTAGCACTGATCTCTGAGGCACATCACTCATCACATCCTGCCAACCAGAAAGATAAAATATAAAATGAAAATTAAAGCACATGGGATTGGGGGTAGTGTATTGAGATGGATAGAAAACTGGTTGGCAGACAGGAAGAAAAGAGCAGGAATAAACGGGTCTTTTTTCGAATGGCAAGCAGCGACTAGTGGGGTTCCGCAGGGATCGGTGCTGGGACACCAGCTATTCACAATATATAATGATTTAGATGAGGGAACTAAATGTAATATCTCCAAATTTGCAGATGACACAAAGCTGGGTGGGAGGGTGAGCTGTGAGGAGGATGCAGAGATGCTTCAGTGTGATTTGGACAAGCTGAGTGAGTGGGTAAATGCATGGCAGATCCAGTATAATGTGGATAAATGTGAGGTTACCCACTTTGATAGCAAAAACAGGGAGGCAGATTATCTGAATTGCTATAAATGGAGAGAGGGGGAATGCACAACAAGACCTGGGTGTCTTCGTACACCAGTCGCTGAAGGTAAGCATGCAGGTGCAGCAGGTGGTAAAGAAGGCAAATGGTATGTTGGCCTTCATAGCGAGAGGATCCAAGTACAGGAGCAGGGATGCCTTGCTGCAATCATACAGGGCCTTAGTGAGACCACACCTGGAATATTGTTTATAGTTTTTGTCTCCTTATCTGAGGATGGATGTTCTTGCTATAGAGGGAGTGCAGCAAAGGTTTACCAGACTGATTCCTGGTGTGGCGGGACTGACGTATGAGGAGAGATTGAGTCGGTTAGGATTATATTCGCTGGAGTTCAGAAGAATGAGGGGGGATCTCATAGGGGGCACAGACTGAGGATATAGGGTAGACCGTTTAGGACTGAGATGAGGAGAAATTTCTTCATCCAGAGAGTGGTGAGCCTGTGGAATTCGCTACCACAGAAAGTAGTTGAGGCCAAAATATTGTATGTTTTCAAGAAGGAGTTACATATCGCACTTAGGGCAAGAGTGATCAAAGGATATGGGGATAAACCGGGAGCAGGCTATTGAGTTGGATGATCAGCCATGATCATAATGAATGGCGGAGCAGGCTCGAAGAGCCAAGTGGCCTGCTCCTGCTCCTATTTTCTATGTTTCCATGTTTCTATACCCATTTATGCCAACTCTCTGCTTCCTGTTAGCTAGCCAATCTTCTATCCATGCCAATATGTTACCCTTCCGGCACTGTGAGCTTTTATTTTCCACAATAACCTTTGATGTGACACTTTTATCAAATCACAGAATCACAGTGCAGAAGGGGCCCTTTGCCCCATCGAGTCTGCACCGACACATGAGAAACACCTGACCGACATACCTAATCCCATTTACCAGCACTTGGCCCATAGCCTTGAATGTTATGACGTGCCAAGTGCTCATCTAGGTACTTTTTAAAGGATGTGAGGCAACCCGCCTCCACTACCCTCCCAGGCAGTGCATTCCACTCTCTGGGTAAAAAAGTTTTTCTTCCCATCCCCCCCTAAACCTCCTGCCCCTCGCCTTGAACTTATGCCCCCTTGTGACTGACCCTTCAACTAAGGGGAACAGCTGCTCCCTATCCACCCTGTCCATGCCCCTCTTGTACACCTTGATCAGGCCGCCCCTCAGTGTTCTCTGCTCCAACGAAAACCACCCAAGCCTATCCAACCTCTCTTCATAATTTAAATGTTTCATCCCAGGCAACATCCTGGTGAACCTGCTCTGCACCCCCTCCAGTGCAATCACATCCTTCCTATAATGTGGTGACCAGAACTGCACACCGTACTCCAGCTGTGGCCTCACTAAGGTTCTATAGAACTCCAACATGATCTCCCTACTTTTATAATCTATGCCTCGATTGATAAAGGCAAGTGTCCCATATGCCTTTTTCGCCACCCCACTAACATGCCCCTCCGCATTTAGAGATCTGTGGACACACACGCCAAGGTCCCTTTGTTCCTCAGAACTTCCTAGTGTCATGCTGTTCATTGAATACTTTCTTGTCAAATTCCTTCCAAAGTGTGTCACCTCACACTTTTCAGGGTTAAATGCCATCTGCCACATATCTGTCCATTTGACCATCCCATCTATATCTTCCTGTAGCCCAAGACACTCAACCTCACTGTTAACCAGCCAATCTTTGTGTCATCCGCAAACTTATTAATCCTACCCCCCACGTAGTCACCTATGTCATTTATATAAATGACAAATAATAATGCCCCCCTGGAAATCTTATCACATCTAAATCAAGTAATAATGGCTTCTGGAAATCTAAGCACAATACATCCATTGGTTCCCCTTTATCCACAGCCCATGTTACTTCCTCAAAGAACTCCCACAAGTTGGTCAAACATGATTTCCCTTTCACAAAACCATGTTGTCTCTGCTTGATTGCCTTGAATTTTTCTAAGTGCTCTGCTATAACATCTTTAATAATAACTTCAAACAATTTCCCTATGACAGACGTTAGGCTAACTAGGCCTGTTGTTCCCTGCTTTCCGTTCCCCCCCCCCCCCCCCCCGCCTTTTGAACAAAGGAGTTACATTTGCTATTTTCCAATCTAATGAAGCCTTCCCTGAATCTAGGGAATTTTGGAAAATTAAAACCAATGCATCAACTATCTCACTAGCCACTTCTTTCAAGACCTTAGGGTGAAGTCCATCCAGACCTGGGGATTTGTCAGCCCGCAGTCCCAATATTTTGCTCAATACCACCTCGCTGGTGATTAAAATTTCCCCGAGTTCTCCCCCTCCCTTCCATTTCTGGATTCACAGCTACTTCTGGGACGTTACTTGTGTCCCCTACAGTGGAGATAGAAGCAAAATACCTATTTATTTCATCTGCCGTCTCCCTACTTTCCATTATCAGTTCCCAGACGCGCACTCTATAGGACCAATGCGCACTTTATTATCTCTTATTTAAATATCTATAGAAACTCTTGCCAACCATCTTTATGTTACTAGCTAGCTTTCTCTTGTACACTAATTTTCCCCTCCTTATTAATCTTTTTGTCATTTTTTGCTGTAACTTATATTATTTCCAATCTTCTGACCTGCCAGCCATCTTTGCATAATTATATGCTTTTTCTTTAAGTTTGAAACTGTCTTTAATGTTTTCAGTTAACCACCGATGGTGGGTTATCCCCTTGGAATTTTTCATTCTCATTGGAATGTATACATTTTGTGTATTCTGAAATATCCCTTTAAATGTCTGCTACTGAACCTCTATTGACCTATCTCTTAACTTCATTTGTCAGTTCACTTTAACTAGCTCTGCTTTCATGCTCTCATAATTGCACTTATTTAAGTTTAAAATACTAGTCTTGGATGCACTCGTTTCTCCCTCAAAATGAATGTGAAATTCAATCATATTGTGATCGCTGCTCCTGTGGGTGCCTTCATATGAGGTTATTAATTAATCCTATCTCGTTGCTCACTACCAGACCTAGTATAGACTGCTCTCTGGATGGCTGCAGAACGTGCTGTTCCAAGAAACTATCCCAAAAATATTCTATGAACTCCTCATCTACGCTACCTTTGCCCATCTAATTTTTCCAGTCTATGTATAGATGACAATGCCCCATGATTATTGCTGTACCTTCCTGACAAGCTCTTCTTTTATACTCTGTCCTACTATGCAGTTACAATTAGGGGGCCTATACACCACTCCCACACGTGACTTCTTGCCTTTACCATTTCTCATCTCAACCCAAATCGCTTCTACATCCTGGTTTCCTGAACTTAGATCATCCCTCTCTGATGGGTTAATACCATCATCAATTAACAGAGCCACCCCTCCACCTTTTCCTAACTTCCTGTCCTTTCTAAATGTCACATCCCCTTCAATATTCAGGTCCCAATCTATGTCATCCTGTTGTCATGTCTCTGTAATGGCTATCAGATTGTACTTACTTATTTCTCTTTGCGCTGTCAGTTCATCTGTTCTGTTTCGAATGCTACATGCATTTAGATACAGATACTTTTTTATTTTAGTAGTGTCTAGCCTTATCTGTTGATTTTATTGCAGAAAATAAAGGCTCATGGTGTAGGGAGTAACATTGGCATGGTTAGAAGATAGGCTAGCTAACAGGAAGCAGAGAGCTGGCAAAAATGGGTATCTTTCTGGTTGGCAGGATGTGACGAGTGGTGTGCCACAGGGATCAGTGCCGGGGCCTCAACTTTTTACAATTTATATAAATGACTTGGACGAAGGGACATAAGGGAAGGTTGATAAATTTGCTGATGACACAAAGATTGGTAGGAAAGTTAAATTGTCAAGAGGATGTAAGGAGGCTGCAAAGTGATATAGATAGGTTAAGTGAGTGGGCAAAGATCTGGCAAAGGGAGTATAATGTGGGCAAATGTGAAATTGTTCATTTTGGCAGGAAGAATTAAAAAAAAACTTATTTTCTAAATAGAGAGATTGCAGAACTCTGAGATTCAGAGGAATCTAGGTGCCCTAGTGCATGAAGTACAAAAAGTTAGTATGCAAGTAATTAGGAAAGCTAATAGAAAGTTATCATTTATTGTGAGGGGAATTGATTACAAAAGTAAGGAGGTTATGTATCAGTTGTACAGGGCATTGGTGAGACCACATCTGGAGTATTGTGTACTGTACTGGGTATCCTTATTTAAAGACAGATGTAAATGCTTTAGAAGCAGCTCAGAGAAGGTTTACTAGACTAATACCAGGGATGGGCAGGTTGTCTTATGAGAAAGAGCTGGACAGGTTAGCCTTGTATCCACTGGAATTTAGAAGAGTAAGACGTGACTTAATTGAAACCTTAAAGATCGTGAGGGGTCTTGCCAGGGTGGATGGGGAGAGGATCTTGTTGGAGAATCTAGAATTAGGGGTTACTGTTGAAAAATAAGGGACTACTCACTGAAGATGTAGATGAGGAGAAAATTTTTCTCTCAGTGGGTTGAAAGTCTTTGGAACTCTCTTCCTCAAAAGGCGGTGGAAGCAGAGTCTTTGAATAATTTTAAGGCAGAGCTAGATAGATTCTTGATTAACAAGGGGATGAAAGGTTATCGGGGTAGACAGGAATGAGGATTGAGGTTACATTCAGATCAGCCATGATCTTATTGAATGGTGGAGCAGGCTCGAGGGGCCAAGTGGCCTACTCCTGCTCCTAATTCATATTTTCGTATGTTTGTATGATTTACTCTTAGATTTGTCTGTTTGTATTATTTACTCTTAGATTTACTCTTAGATCTTTGTCCTTTCCTGTCACGGTCTGTTTATTATTTCCCATATTAATACCTTTTTCTCTTGCCTTGATTGGCTTGTAACTAGCATAATCATCTTTCTTTGTGCTAGTTATGATTCTAACCAGTGAACAGCTTTCCCTTGATTCCCACTGACTGCAGTTTTGAAAGGAATCCATGGTGCCCAACTCCTATCAAATGTTGCTTTGGAGTCAAGAGTAACACTCTTGCTTCAGTTCTGAATTCAGCTCTTTTGTCCATGTTTGGACCAAGGCTATGGAGATATTGAGCTGAATGGTCCTCGTGGAAATGTAGAAACACACATAGGAACATACATGGGACTTAGAAGCAAGAATTGGCCATTCAGCCCTTTGAACCTGGTCCACCATTCCATAAGATCATGGCTGATCTGGTTATGGTCTCAGTTCCACTTTCCTGTCCTTACCGCATAACCCTTGAACCCCTTGTCTAGCAAAAATCTATCTAACTCAACCTTGAAAAAATTTAGAGACTTCATTACCTAGGGAAGAGATTTCCACACTCTAATGACCCTCTGAGAGTTGAGAATTATCTGCACCTCTGTCTTAAAAAGGAGACCTCTTGTTCTTAAGCATCATGCCTGAGTTCTAGCTTCCCCCACAAGAGGAAACATTCTCCCGGTATCCACCCTATCCAGTCCCCCCAGGACCTTATATGTTTCAATAAGATCACGTCTCACTCTTCTGGGTATAGGTCTAACCTGTTCAACCTCTCTTCATAAGATAAGCCCTTCATCCTGGGAATGAGTCAAGTGAACCTTCTCTGAACTGCTTCTCAAGCAATTATGCCTTTTTTTCAAATAAGGAGACCAAAACTGTACACGGTCTCACCAAGGCCCTGTACAGCTGCAGTAAAACTTCCCTACTTTTATATTCCTCCTGCAGTAAATGCCAACATTCCATTCGTCTTCCTAATCACTTGGATCCAAAACTGAACATAGGTGAGAAAGTTATTTCCTTTGCTGATGATCGAGAAAGCCATTGGTAATTTTTTTTTAGGCCAACATTTATTGCCCATCCCTAATTACCAGAGGGCATTTTTTAAGAACCAACCACATTGCTGTGGGTCTGGAGTCACAGCAGATTTCCTTCCCTAAAGGACATTAGTGAACCAGATGGGTTTTTAACAGCAATTGTTTTGTGGCCATCATCAGATTTTTATTAAATTCAAATTTCACCATCTGCTGTGGTAGGATTTGAACCCAGGTCCCCAGTGTATTAATGGTCCAGTGACAATACCATTACACCACCACCTCCTCATAGATTTGTGGGTGGGACATACTTTGGCAATTTTATACTTTGTCAGGTTGTCACGTGTTGAGTGTTGTAAGTCTACTGGAGCAACTTGTCAAGAGGTGTGACAAGTTCTGAAACACTGAACTTCTACAACCAGTATGTTGTTGACCCATAGCCTTTGCTGTATTCAATCTCTTTTTTGGTACCACATAGAGTGAACCAAATTAACTGAAAACTGGTTCTCTAATGGTAGAACCTCAGGAGAAGGCCGAGTTACATTATCAACTCAGTACATTTAGCTGAAGATGGTTGCGAAAGCTTCAGCCTTCCCTATTGCAATGGAGTGCTGGCTCCACCATCATTGAGATGGGAATTTGCCTGGAACTTTCTCCTGCTGTTCGTTGTTTAATTGTTTAATTCTGCAGGACTGCAGAACTTTGGCCTAATCTGTTGGTTGTGGAGTTACTTTGCTTTGTCTTTTGGATCCTGCTTTCCCTGTTTAATATGCTTGTTGCTCTGTGTTAAAGCTTTACCTGGTTGGAATCTTAGTTTCAGCTATACCTGGTGCTACTCCTGGCATGCGCTTTACCACTTATCATTAAACGATTGTTAGTTGCATGGCTGGATGATAATGGTAGAGTGAGGGCTATACCAGGCCATAAGGTTACGGATTGTGGTAGAATACAATTCTGCTGTTGCTGATGGCTCACAGAGCCTCTCGGATGCCCAGTTTTGAGCTGCTGGATTTGTTCTTAATCCATGCCATTGAGCAAAATGGTAGTGGCACACAACACGATGGAGGCTCTGGTCTGTGTGAAGACACGACTTTGTCGCCCTCAGGACTGTACAATGATCACTGCCATCAGTACTACCACGGACAGATGCAACTCCGACATGTAGTTTGGTGAGGATGTGGTTAAGTAGGTTTTTCTGTCTGGCCACCTGCTGTAAACCCAGTCTGGCCACTATGTTCTTTTGGGCTCGGTCAGTGGTTGTACTACTGAGCCACGCTTAATGTTGGCATTGAAGTCCCTGACAGAGAGTACAGTCTGTGCCTTTGCTATCCTCAGTGCTTCTTTCAACTCGTGCTTAGGAGTACTGATTCATAAGTTGAAGGAGGCAGTAGCAGGTAATCAGCAGGGGATTCTTGCTTGTCTTTCAGCAAATGCCATGAGATTTAATGTCATATGGAGTCAAAGTTGAGGGCTCCCAGGACCACCACTTACCAACTGAATACCACTGTACAGCGATCTTTGATGGAGCTGTTCTACCACAGGGATGATGATAGAGGAGTCTGAGATGTTGGCTGATTGTCATACTCACACAATTGTATTGAGGTCAGGCTGGTGCTTGATTGCTCAGGGAAGCTCTCCACCTTTAGCACATGTCTGCAGGTGCTAATGACAAGAACTTGGCAGGGTCAGCTGGGCTGGGTGTGCCTTTGCCATATCCATATCTGATTTTTAAGTTGAAGCCGAGGCGTACGAGAAGTTTTACTCCTATTCTTATCCTTCTTTGTAGTGATTTATATGATGTAGTTTGTATAAGGGTGCCAGGTTTCATTTGCTAAAGAACATTTAGGTTTTTATGACAATTCAATGGCTTCATTGTCACCGTTATTTATGCTTCAAATTCATAAACGGCCATAGTGGGATTCGGACTCTCAACTCTGGATTGTTAGTCCAGGTCTCCGAATTATCGTGCAATAATATAATAGTTTTCATAATTTCATGAGCTTTCAAGGTCTTTGTACTTAACTATAAAGGTATGTCATTATATGATGAATTGTAAGCAGGTAGCTGAAATAAATCAAGAACAAGAAGATCTTAGAGTTACAGAGGAAAAATAAGTCATGGAAAATGAAATGTAAATTTTATTATTTTGGTTTTGCTTTCTCTAAGTGGAGTAGTTTTTCATTTTTGCAATAAGGTTATGAGTTCAAGGACCCCTTTGAGGACTTGAGCACAAAATGTAGGTTGATACAAAAACAAAAATTGCTGGAAAAACTCAGCAGGTCTTACAGCATCTGTGGAGAGGAAGACAGAGTTAACGTTTCGAGTCCGTATGACTCTTCATCAGAACGAAGGAGAAATAGAAATGTGGTGAAATATAAGCTGTTTAAGGGGGGTTGGACAAGTGAAGCTGGATAGGGGGCCAGCGATAGGTGGAGGCAAAGGAGAGATTGCTAAAAGGTCAAAGGGGTGTTGATGGTAGTGATATTAGCTAAAGGATGTGCTAATGGTGACATTAAGGGCAGAAAGCAGGATGAGCAAGTGACAGATAGCCCTAGTGGGGGTGTGGTGGGGGGAGGGGACCGAAATAGGCTAAAAAGTGGAGATAAAACAATGGATGAAAATACATTTTGAAAATAATAATAGAAAAAGGTGGGAAAAGGAAAATATGTATATAAAAATATATTTAATAATAATTAGAAAAAAGGGGTGAGGATGGAGGAGAGAGTTCATGATCTGAAGTTGTTGAACTCAATTTTAAGTCCGGAAGGCTGTAAGGGCCTAATCGGAAGATGAGGTGCTGTTCTTCCAGTTTGTGTTGAGCTTCACTGGAACATTGCAGCAGGCCAAGGACAAACATGTGGGCATGAGAGCAGAGTGTTGTGTTGAAATGGCAAGTGACAGGAAGGTCTGGGTCATGCTTGTGGACAGACCAAAGGTGTTCCGTAAAGCGGTCACCCAGCCTGCGTTTGGTTTCTCCGATATAGAGGAGACCGCATTGGGAGCAGCAAATGCAGTAGACTAACTTGAGGGAAGTGCAAGTGAAGTGCTGCTTCACTTGAAAGGATTGTTTGGGCCCTTGGACAGTGAGGAGGGGGGACCTAAAGGGGCAGGTGTTGCACCTTCTGCGGTTGCATGGGAAGGTGCTGTGGGAGGGGGTTGAGGTGTAGGGGGTAATGGAGGAGTGGACCACGGTGTCCCGGAGGGATCGGTCCCTACAGATTGCCAATAGTGGGGGGTGAAGGGAAGATGTGTTTGGTGGTGGCATCATGCTGGAGTTGGCAGAAATGGCGGAGGATGATCCTTTGAATGCGGAGGCTGGTGGGGTGATAAGTGAGGATAAGGGGGACCCTATCATGGTTTTGGGAGGGAGAGGAAGGAGTGAGGGCGGATGCACGGGAGATGGGTCGGACACGGTTGAAGGCCCTGAAGACACTGTGGTTGGAAAATCTTGGTTAAAGAAGAAGGAAGACATGTCAGAAGAACCGTTTTGGAAAGTGGCATCATCAGATCAGATGTGCCGGAGGTGAAGGAACTGAGAGAATGGGATGGAGTCCTTACAGGAAGCAGGGTGTTAGGAGCTGTAGTTGAGATAGCTGTGAGAGTCAGTGGGCTTGTAATGGATTTTGGTGGATAGTCTATCATCAGAAATTGAGACAGAGAGATTAAGGAAGGGAAGGGAAGTGTCAATGATGGACATGAAAGTGATGGAGGGGTGAAAATTGGAAGCAAAATTAATAAATTTTTCCAGGTCCAGACGAGAGCATGAAGCGGCATCAAAGCAGTCATTGATGTACTGGAGAAAGAGTTGTGGGAGCGGGCCTGAGGAAGACTGGAACAAAGAATGTTCCACATACCTCATAAAGAGACAGGCATAACTGGGGCCCATGCAGTTACCCATAGCCACACCTTTTATTTGGAGGAAGTGAGACGAGTTTAAGGAGAAATTGTTCAGTGAGAGAACAAGTTCAGCCAGACGGAGGAGAGTGGTGGTGGATGGTGATTGTTCGGGCTTCTGTTCAAGGAAGAAGCGGAGAGCCCTCAGACCATCCTAGTGGGGTATGGAGGTGCAGAGGGATTGGACGTCCATGGTGAAGAGGAGGCAGTTGGGGCCAAGGAACTGGAAATTGTTGATATGATGTAGGGCATCAGAAGAATCGAGGATGTAGGTGGGATGAGACTGGACATAGGAGAGAGAATGGAGAATGTAGGTTGATACTTCAGTTATGATACTGAAAGAATGCTACAGTGTCCGAGGTGCTGTCCTTTTGCACAACATTATGCTGAGTCCCCTGTTCAGGTAGGTATCCATGTCTCAACCATCACCTCTCCCAAAGCAGAATGACGGGTTGTCCATCTCAATGCTTCATGTGGGATTTTAATTTGCATAAATTGGATGCCGTGTGTGCATATAGCAATTGAGTGCTCTTCAGAAAACAATTAAGGGGCTGAGAAATGCTGTTTCCTGAGGATGTAAAAGGTGCCAAATAAATGAAAGTTCCTTCAACATTTATTAGTATCTGAGCTACACATCAATAGAGTCTATACCTGACATGAAAAATTTGATTTGTCAAATAATTTGAATTTGTCAATGTAAAGAACATGGGAATTTAGGAATTTACTCTTAAAATCACTTATCAGATAAGCTAAACTAAGTAACTTTGAATCAAATGTGCAAGGAAACTGCATTTATTCTTAAAACATTTTCTTTTAGGTTCTGATCTTCAGGTGTGCACATCAAAGGATCCAACATGCTGCACAAGAAAAATGGAGGAGCGATACCAAGCTGCAGCTCGTCAAGACATTCAAAATTTACTTCAAACATCCAGCTCAACACTGAAATTTTTAATTTCACGCAATGCAGCTGCTTTTCAAGGTAACCTGTGATCTGACCAAATTAAGCCCCATAAGTTTTTTTTTGTTTCTTTTAACATCGAGTAGCACAACGGTATATCCAGGCAGACATAGCTAATCCAGAAGGATAAATCTCAATCTGCTGATTTCTGGAAGTACAGAGAAATGTTGAGAAATAATCAGAGACATATTTCCTACAGAAAATTCAGGCTTCAGAAATCCTGGCTCAATTAACAAGGGAGAACTTTGCGTTTATACGTTTGTGGACAAGGAAAAGTGGTGTATTAAGCTTCACTTGGGTATTTTATGCAGACTTTCTGCAGTGATGAAGAATGTTGAAGTCTAATTTGCCACAAGTAGGTCTGGTTTAATTCTAGCAAGGCTTGTGCTACTCCATCAGTTATGATTGTTTAGAAGCTTAATAGTTGAGTCAGATCTCTTCAGTGTTGAGGGTGAGCTCTGGCTTGGAGAACAGAAGGATATCAAAATTAGTTCTCGATTTGACGCAAAGTCACACAGTCGGGTGGTGATGTTTCTCTTTGGCCAGCTGAACAGGGCCGCAGTACAGTGCCATTCTGATAATGGAATTTGTAGAATATTGAAGTTGTCCTGGTGACAGTTTCCTAACCATTTTAAAATATCAATGGCCTGAATTTTGTGGTAGGAATGATGGTGAAACTGTCAGCATTCACCAGCACTGTGCTTCTCTACAGGATGCTCTGTTGAGGTCTCTGCAGATTGCAATCAGATAAAAATCATTGAACTGCCAAGAACTTGCCCTTTTACAGTCTCGTTGTAAAATCTCTTGAAAGATTATGCCTTGTTGAAAGAGGCATAACTGGGTTTTTAATGGTGTACCAGGTTTATAATTACTGCAGGAAAAATCTCTCTGGCCTGAAAAGCTGCATTTATGCATGTGAAATATCAAATATCTTCATTATAAAAAAGACACATTTTTAATTCGTTGGATGCTTTCTTAGGCATTAATGGTGAGCACCATTGCTTCGCTGCTGACTACAAAATCCAATGAGGTGCTTTTGACTTACTTCTGCTTAGGCAAAGTTCGCGGAAGTACTATGGATTGTGATTGGAGGTGCCAGTGCCCCTCTGAGCTCTGTGATCCCACAGCCATGATGGCAATAGCCTGAGCCTGCATGGCAGCCAGCATGGATCTCATAACTTGTGTCTGAGCTTCCATTGCAGCACTGAGACGTTTGGTAGGTTCTGCCAATGCTGTGGCGGAAGCTAAGACAATGTCCACAAAGCTCTGCGTCACAGCTGGGTCTGCAGGTGCTGTCATGCAGTTGGGCACCACTTCCGCAATGGAAAGGATTAGCTCAGAGCCCTGAGCAATGGCCTCTGTCATATTGAAGCCAGATTCCTCCATGCTGTTCGATAGTGACAGAGGCTGTCTGGAAGGCCTGCTAATGCATTAAGCATTTAATTGTGTATTGCCACTAATGTTCTGTATGCCACTCCATTAACATTCTCATCTGAGTCTGCTGTGACAGAACTAGTCTGTGACCTTTTGCTATGGTGAGTAACTATCTGGCTGCAGCATACCTGTGCTCACCACATGCCAAACTTTACTCCATATTCACCTTTAAGATGTGTAAAGTGCCAATATCTGAGCTGGTGACTGCAATTATAGATTGTGTGACTATGCTTTTGCATCACTGGTGTGGGGTTGTTCTTTCTCTTTCTTCTTGGTGTGCTTCAGCTGGGCAGGTGGCAGTTCTTGGCTGAAAATCAGAAGGGGAGGATTGGAGTGAGGTGTTGGTATGCAAGCAAGAAGTCTGCAGTCACACCATATTCACTTTGCACTGATGCAGATAGCAGGATGAGGGTGAGGTGAGTTTGAGAAGGGCCATAAGGCAATAACATATCATCATGAAACATCTTTGTGACAGTTGATGGTATGGGCTCTGTTGCATCTGGACCCATGTTGTGAAGCACCATCCCCTCCTTGGGGCTCAGTGGATAAAAGGTATGCCTAGCCCCTACTGATTCTCTGCTTCTCCCTTGTATTTTGTGCTACCTGTTTCTAAAAGAGAGGGGAAAGCATGACTGTGAATGTGCAGTAGCATTTGGGTGATGTGTCTGCCAAAGCTAAATAGTGAGGTAATAACAATGAGTGGCAAACGTGAGGCTGGGATCAGTGGAAAGGGTGTGAGGATTACATGAGTATCTGAATATTAGGCTTGAGTCCTAAATGTTACGGACTTCTGTTGAGTGATGGGGGCGTTGTGCATTGAGCAGTGTGAGAATTCGGTGTCATGCTAGGTATGAGAAGTCATATCAAGATGTAAAATAAAAAAACAAAAAATACCTGGAAAAACTCAGCAGCTCTGGCAGCATCGGCGGAGAAGAGTACAGTTGACATTTCGAGTCCTCATGACCCTTCAACAGAACTAAGTAAAAATAGGAGAGGGGTGAAATATAAGCTGGTTTGTTGGGGGGGGTGGGGGGTTGGAGGAGGAGGAGGAGAAGGGGGGTGGTGGTTGTTGGTTCAAGCAAGCAGCGTGAGGAGGAGATAACCAAAGGCTGTCACAGACAAAAGAACAAGGAGGTGTTGAAGGTGGTGATATTATCTAAAAGAATGTGCTAATTAAATGGATAGCAGGACAAGCAAGATATAGATAGCTGTAGTGGGGGTGGGGTGAAATAAGACTAAAAGGACATAAAAGGTATAGATAAATGATCGTTGGAATACATTAAAAATAATGGAAATAGGTGGGAAAAGAAAAATCTATATAAATTATTGGAAAAAACAAAAAGGAGGGGGATGAAACGGAAAGGGGGTGGGGATGGAGGAGGGAGTTCAAGATCTAAAATTGTTGAACTCAATATTCAGTCCGGAAGGGGGACCCTATCATGTTTCCTTAACCGAGGTTTTCCACCCACAACACAGCCATCCTCATGGAATCATATTTTACAGATTCCATTACCACCATGCTAAATGGGATAGATTTCGCACAGATCCAGCAACTCAACTGGGCGACCATGAGGTGCTGTAGGCCATCAGCATCAGAATTGTACCCGAACACAATCTGTAACCTCATGGCCCGGCATATCCCCCACTCTACCATTACCATCAAGCCTGGTTCAATGAAGAGTCCAGGAGCAGCATCAGGCATATCTAAAAATGAGGCTTCAACCTGGTGAAGCTATAACACAGGATTACTTGTGTGACAAACAGCATAACCAGAAGGTGATAGACAGAGCTAAGCGATCCCACAACCAAAGGATCAGATCTAAGCTCTGCAGTCCACCCACATCCAGTCATGAATGGTGATAGACAAACAACTCACTGGAGGAGGAGGCTCCACAGATATCCCCAACCTCAATAATGGGGGAGCCCAGCACATCAGTGCAAAATATAAGGATGAAGCATTTGCTACAATCTTCAGCCAGAAGTGCCGAGTGGATGATCCAACTCGGCCTTCTCCAGAGGTCCCCAGCATCACAGATGCCAGTCTTCAGCCAATTCAATTCACTCCACATGATATCAAGAAATGGCTGAAAGCTCTGGATACTGCAAAGGCTATGGGCTCTGACAATATTCCGGCAATAGTACTGAAGCCTTATGCTCCAGAACTGCCACGTCCTTAGCCAAGCCGTTCCAGTACAGCTACAATACTGGCATCTACCTGGCTATGTGGAAGATAGTCCAGGTATGACCTTTCCACAAAAAGCAGGTCAAATCCAACCCGGCCAATTACCGCCCCATCAGTCTACTCACGATCATCGGTAAACTAATGGAAGTGGTCATCAACAGTGCTACCAAGCGGCACTTAATTAGTAATAACCATTTCCCTGATGCCCAGTTTGGGTTCCACCAGGGCCACTCAGCTCCTGACCTCATTACAGCCTTGGTTCAAACATGGACAAAAGAACTAAACTCCTGAGGGGAGGTAAGAATGACTGCCCTTGACGTGAAGGTCATATTTGACCGAATGTGGCCTGAAGAAGCCCAAGCAAAACTGGAGTCAATAGGAATCAAGGGAAAAACTCTCCGCTAGTTGGAGTCATACCTAGCACAAAGGAAAGTGGTTGTGATTGTTGGAGGCCAGTCACCTCAGCTCCAGGACATCACTGCAGGAGTTCCTTAGGGTATTGTCTAGGACCAACAATCTTCTGCTTCATCAATGACCTTCCATCCGTCATAAGGTCAGATTTAGGGAAGTTCGCTGATGATTGCATGATGTTCAGCACCATTCACAAATCCTCAGATACTGATGCAGTCCATATCCAAATGTAGCAAGGCCTGGACAATATACCATTGACCAGAAACTGAACTGGACTAGCCATATAAATACTGTGGCTACTGTATGCGGTTGAGCAGGTCAGAGGTAGGAATCATGTGACGAGTAACTCACCACCTGACTCCCCAAAACCATCTACAAGACGCAAGTCAGGAGTGATGGAATACTCCTCACTTGCCTGGATGACTGCAGCTTCCAGAACACTCAAGAAGCTTGACATCCAGGGCAAAGCAGCCTACTTGATTGGCACCACATCCACAAACATTCACTCCCCCCACCACCGATACACAGTAGCAGCAGTGTGTACCATCTACAAGATGCACTGCAGGAAGGCACCTTCGATAGCACCATCCAAACCCATGACCGCTACCATCTAAAAGGGCAAGGGCAGCAGACACATGGGAACACTGCCACCTGGAAGTTCCCCTCCAAGCCACTCACCATCCTCACTTGGAGATATATCACCGTTCCTTCACTTTTGCTGGGTCAAAATCCTGGAACTCCCTTCCTGACAGCATTGTGGGTATACTTACACCACATGGACTGTAGCAGTTCTAGAAGCCAGTTCACAGCCGCTAGGGATGGGCAATAAATGCTGGCCTAGCCAGCGAAGCCCACACCCTGTGAATGATTTTTTTAAAAAAATAGCTTAAAAGGTCCAGGCTAGCTGCAACACATGCTGGCCTTGTATTCTGTTAGGCTCCTTGTTGTGCATGCAGCCAGTCAGCAGCATGAATCTCACTGCAGGAATCATTTAAATGAGGGGGAGGCTCAAAGTTTGTATGCTTCCTGTCCAAACAGGTTTGGGCAAGCCACAAATTGTGCCTCCTGTGCCCAAAAATGTGAGTTAACCATATTTTGGCAGAGATGGTTTTATTTATTATGCACTAGAGAGTCATTGATGTGGATAAACATAATGCATTTAAAATGTTTCAGCATACTACAGATGGTGGAAATCTAAAACAAAGACAAAAAATGCTGGAAATACTCAGCAGGTTTGGCAGCCTCTGTGAAGATTGAAACAGAGTTAGTGGACTAAATTTTCATGTGCTCCTGAGGTGGGTAGTTTGTGTGGGAAATTTCCTGGCTTGCAGCACCCGCCTCCGGAAAAAGTGCCCTGTCAGAGCTGATTGTTGCTTCAGAGACAGTGATGGGCAGCCTGCCAGTGGAGTTCGCCCACAGCACCTGGACGCAGAATGGAGGTGGCCATAAGGCTGACGAGTGCCAAGGTGGGCTGTTTAAATGGCCTGCCTTGGTTCCCTGGGACTTTGTCTCAGTTGTTTCTTTAAATTTTAGGCCCTCTGGCCCTCATCCCTCACAGCCCATCAACCCCCCACCCACTCCCCATGTCAGCTCTATGCCCCCATATGAATCTAATGCCAACTATGCCCCAACCCACCCCCATGGCCCCTTATAGTCCCCATGCCAACCTAATGCCAAATCAGGCCAAGCCATTCCCCCACCCACCACCCTCTGCCCTTGCACCCTCCATGTGAACTCGCCCAGTTTTCACCATGGCCAGACCTCAGGAGCCATGTTGAGATGAAATAAAATATAGGTCTTACTATCTATTAGAGACTTAAGTGTATTCAAAAATCTCCCAATCATGACAGCTAATTCTAAACTTTTAAATCCTCTCAAGTGCTTAATTCCTTTTAAAAACAAATATTTGTATTCATAACCTTATATCAAAGACAGCTAACCTTTAATAACATCTTTGAGCTGCCAATCAAACTGAACCTACAACCCCTGTTGAGATAATTGTTGGTTGTGGAAAGCAACTAAGCATTCATAGTGCCATAATGATAGCATGTGTGGAAATGTCAACAAAAAACTACAGTAACAGCTAGAACAGATTTTTTTCAACTCTTTCAAAGGCAGACTTTTTAATTTTTAAAGGATTGGGGATTTAAATAACTTCACTCCTTGACAATTCTAAAGACCCTAGCCTTCATGATCATTTACGTCCACTAGAAAAAATATGACTCCCACACTGCAGTTTAAGGTCCTTCAGTGAAATTGGGGCCTGTTTGAACTTAGCACTGAGTTCAAATAGCCCCACTGAGTTTGGGTTTTCCTCACATATGAGTCACATCTGCTCACTTTCTCCTCCTGGTGAAAATGGGATATGTCAGAAATGAGGGTGGGATTTCTGAATCCAGGTCACGTCTGCAGATTCTCCACGACTCTGTGACGATCCAGCCTAGTGTTTCAAGTTGAACTCGTTTGAACTGATCAGAACAAATCTGATGAAAGGTCATTGACCTGAAACAGTCACTGTTTCTCTCTCCGTATATGCTGCCAGATCTGCTGAGTGTTTCCAGTTTTCTGCATTTAAAATGTGTTTACTTTCCTTTACTTTTACTTTTGTTGTCATCTTATTTTACGCCTTGTTAGCAGATTTTCAAAGTGTCTGTAGAATGTTTGGGACCATTGCTCATTTTCCAAGTTCTAGCTTTACTTCAACCTAAATGTGTTCAGTACAAAAAAGTTTCATTACTAAAAATTTAAGGTGACTAGGACTAAAGCGGTGAAATGTTGTGATGATCCATTGATCGAACTTTATCAAATTATGTGAGGTCTAATTGTGTAGATAATATCATAAGCTAAGACCTCATTTGGCATTTATTTTACTGCTTTCCAAATTCTAGGAGATCAAGAGAGGGTTATGAGCTATCCAGTAAGCTACATATAATCATATGAAACAAAAACAGAATTACCTGGAAAAACTCAGCAGGTCTGGCAGCATCGGCGGAGAAGAAAAGAGTTGACGTTTCGAGTCCTCATGACCCTTCGACAGAACTCGAGTTCGAGTCCAGGAAAGAGCTGAAATATAAGCTGGTTTAAGGTGTGTGTGTGGGGGGCGGAGAGATAGAGAGACAGAGAGGTGGAGGGGGTTGGTGTGGTTGTAGGGACAAACAAGCAGTGATAGAAGCAGATCATCAAAAGATGTCAACGACAATAGTACAATAGAACACGTAGGTGTTAAAGTTAAAGTTGGTGATATTATCTAAACGAATGTGCTAATTAAGAATGGATGGTAGGGCACTCAAGGTATAGCTCTAGTGGGTTTTTTTTTATAATGGAAATAGGTGGGAAAAGGAAAATCTTTATAATTTATTGGGGAAAAAAAAGGGGGAAACAGAAAGGGGGTGGGGATGGGGGAGGGAGCTCACGACCTAAAGTTGTTGAATTCAATATTCAGTCCGGAAGGCTGTAAAGTCCCTAGTCGGAAGATGAGGTGTTGTTCCTCCAGTTTGCGTTGGGCTTCACTGGAACAATGCAGCAAGCCAAGGACAGACATGTGGGCAAGAGAGCAGGGTGGAGTGTTAAAATGGCAAGCGACAGGGAGGTTTGGGTCATTCTTGCGGACAGACCGCAGGTGTTCTGCAAAGCGGTCGCCCAGTTTACGTTTGGTCTCTCCAATGTAGAGGAGACCACATTGGGAGCAACGAATGCAGTAGACTAAGTTGGGGGAAATGCAAGTGAAATGCTGCTTCACTTGAAAGGAGTGTTTGGGTCCTTGGATGGTGAGGAGAGAGGAAGTGAAGGGGCAGGTGTTGCATCTTTTGCGTGGGCATGGGGTTGTGCCATAGGAGGGGGTTGAGGAGTAGGGCCTCTACTCCTCAACCCCCTCCTATGGCACAACCCCATGCCCACGCAAAAGATGCAACACCTGCCCCTTCACTTCCTCTCTCCTCACCGTCCAAGGACCCAAACACTCCTTTCAAGTGAAGCAGCATTTCACTTGCATTTCCCCCAACTTAGTCTACTGCATTCGTTGCTCCCAATGTGGTCTCCTCTACATTGGAGAGACCAAACGTAAACTGGGCGACCGCTTTGCAGAACACCTGCGGTCTGTCCGCAAGAATGACCCAAACCTCCCTGTCGCTTGCCATTTTAACACTCTACCCTGCTCTCTTGCCCACATGTCTGTCCTTGGCTTGCTGCATTGTTCCAGTGAAGCCCAACGCAAACTGGAGGAACAACACCTCATCTTCCGACTAGGGACTTCACAGCCTTCCGGACTGAATATTGAATTCAACAACTTTAGGTCGTGAGCTCCCTCCCCCATCACCACCCCCTTTCTGTTTCCCCCTTCTTTTTTTTTTCCAATAAATTTTAAAGATTTTCCTTTTCCCACCTATTTCCATTATAAAAAAAAACCCACTAGAGCTATACCTTGAGTGCCCTACCATCCATTCTTAATTAGCACATTCGTTTAGATAATATCACCAACTTTAACTTTAACACCTATGTGTTCTATTGTACTATTGTCGTTGACATCTTTTGATGATCTGCTTCTATCACTGCTTGTTTGTCCCTACAACCACACCAACCCCCTCCACCTCTCTGTCTCTCTATCTCTCCGCCCCCCACACACACACCTTAAACCAGCTTATATTTCAGCTCTTTCCTGGACTCGAACTCAAGTTCTGTCGAAGGGTCATGAGGACTCGAAACGTCAACTCTTTTCTTCTCCGCCGATGCTGCCAGACCTGCTGAGTTTTTCCAGGTAATTCTGTTTTTGTTTTGGATTTCCAGCCTCCGCAGTTTTTTTGTTTTTATATAATCATGTGAGTTTAGTTCAACTCTTGGAGCACTATATTTCCCAAAGTAATGGAGCTCACTTAAAGCAGTTGGCCAGGAGCTCCCAAAGCGAGAAAAGTATCTAAGTGAAAGATTCATTAATGTATTCTGCGGAAAATCTTGGAGCAGTGAAAATGAAGATTAGTGAATACTGTATTTGCATATATATGTAACAGCATCCGATTCTCCACCTGTCACCTGGCAGAAACCAGGCAGGCAGTAGTTAAATTTGGAGCTGGCCTATCCTTTTCCCACCACTGATAAGTCCAACTGCATTTTCTATCATAGGCAAAGACACTGGCCCAAACCAGCATGGTACTATAAGTATGCAAATTGTGCTCCGATAAAATCACCGGGGTCAACTTTGCCATTTTAACCTAAGCGAGCATTTACCTTGTATTGGGAACTATGTCCCTAGTGATAGCTGCTTTTCACCAAATATCTGGCTGTTTTGTTCACAAAACTGGCAAATGTTGTATTAATAAGTTCCAGCTTTTGGAATTGGCAGAGACTGCCAATTGCATTGCTGCATTTGTACCCTGAAATTAATATTTATCAGCCCTGTATATGACACATTGTAATTTGCCACAAGTTTGTTGCACATTGAAGTTTTGTAAGATGCAATATTGGCAAAAATGACTGTAATTCAAACTCAGCTTCTCTGAAAGCCCTGTTCTACATAGCAAAGTTAAGAAATGGGCAAAATTATGTTAAATCTGAACTTCAGATTGAGAAAATGTTGTGAAAATTAATGACAATATATATACAAAATATTACCATGGTACATCAAACCACGTGTACTTGGAGTATCAGATAACGAGCAGGTGCAAGCTATTTACCTCAGGCTCAATGCAGCTTGCAGTCACCTCTTTCCTTTGTCCTCTCTGAAGAGGGTCCAAGGAGTTATGAACAGAATCCAAAGCAACTGCTGTTCTGTTTGCTGTATAGGTTGTTTGGCTTGGATACTAATGATTTTGATGTTCCAAACAGATTCAAGTATACAGATTTGCATACAGATTTGTAATCCGTATGTATTATGTGCAGAATTGCATTGAGTAATTCTGGACATTTGGATTTATGTACCATATGTTTCAATCGTTAAGAAAGGTACGGCAACAATCAGGGTTAATTAAATATAAATTTGGGGATTTTGGCAGGATGTAGAAAAAGGTAGTATTGTGAACAAGTATGTGTATCTTTAATATTTTAATTATTGATTTTAAAATGAACACAATTAGATTGGTCCCAGTCTATTAAATATAGTTTTTAAAGTGGCATCGCATTTAGTTACTGTAAAAAGCTACTCAGTCTTCTGACAGAGTTTCTATTTCTCTGCAGTATCAACAACTTCATCGTCGATGTAAGTTTGAATTGAGGAAATGTAACTTATTGTGCTTTTTAATCTGGCACCCGAATTGTGTTTTAACAGCTTGTAAATTAATTTAGGACTTGTGTAACTACATGAGTATGATATTTTATTATGCTTTGTCTTCTAAGCACAGACAACCATAGCTTTTCAAGTTCTCTCTATCCCTGAGAAATTGCAACCTCAAGTATAGGAAAATAATTTTTATTTTGCATAAATTATATGCCCATTTGGGAGATGAGGGCACATCACTTTGATCCGATATGTATACATTACCGCAGCATTGAGCATTGAACGTTTAGTAACTGTAATTAAATCTCATACAATACCTGCACTATGCAAGAATTATTAATACCGTAATAGTAGGCATTATACCACAACAACACATAGGTCACTGGTACAAATTCCCATTGCAACACTGGCTTTCTGTTGTAACAACTTTTGATCTGTTCAACATCTTTTGCTTACTTATCAGATTCTGTTCAGGAATTAGTTAATCCATTTGTCTTATTTTGTGTTCTATCAGGCCATAATTTTGTATGCTCCATGTAACATGGGACAAATTAATATTTGTAACAAATTAACTGCATCTGCTGGTCTAGCTGCTGCAAATGTAAATATTTTCCATCTTCGCAGTTGTTAAATGAGCATAGCTCCAGGCTTTATATCATCTGACACCTTTCAGTGGAATTGCAGGAGATATGTTGACAAAGCTTTTCATCTTGCACTCATGAGGACAAATGGAAGAATGCCAAATTTCAAATCATAACAATTTGTACTACCGGAGAAAAGCAATCATTCCAACAATTGGCTGATCAAATCAAACAACATGTTCTTTCTGTTGAAGGGTCATGAGGACTCGAAACGTCAACTCTTTTCTTCTCCGCCGATGCTGCCAGACCTGCTGAGTTTTTCCAGGTAATTCTGTTTTTGTTTAACATGTTCTTTCAGTTGTTTGGAATAGGCAGAGTACAGACCATGCTTAATCAGCCCGTGCTTGCAAAACCCAAAGCGAAACGTCTACTTTTGGATGTGATTCTGTCGTTGGATGTGATTTTGTGATTAGGCAGCACTCGCTGAACAATCCTGAGTGAGCTAATAGCTACACTAACAATCAATTTAAGATAATCAGTCGAGCTTGTAATCTGCCTCATTTATGCTTGCTAAAAGTGACAAACATTCATATGCAGCAACCTATTCTCCGCAAACAGAAGCAACATGTTCAAGCTTTGCCCCTTTTTTGAATTACCTGGGAGTGTGGGGAGCCTATAGGGCCATGCTTTCTCCATAGCAACAACTTGGCCAATTAGAATAACTTGCCAAACAATCAGCTCCTTTTCTCCTGTGTATAAATTATTGTGATTATTTGGCATTCTTATAATTGTCCTGATGAGTGCAAGATGAAAAGTTTTGATGACATGTCTCTCTTTTCAGCAATATTCAAGTTCTGTACTGCCAAGCAACTGTTAGCAGATATTCCTTCATTTTACTGATAGTAAAATGGCAGTTTTATAAGTTCTGATATTATGCTGGGTAATGTTACCACCAGACATATACCCCAGTTTAATGCTAATGCTGAGACCTAGGACCACCGAGAAGGGAGACTAAATGTTGCAGCTCTGGAACAGGAGCAGGTTCAAACAGCACTTTTTGGGAGGAGAAGGGGCCAAAGTGTCCAGGAGTACTGGGAGGGATATCCTGAGAATAGAGGGGAACATTTACTGATCACTGAGAGAGAAATGTGTGTTGACTTAGGAGTATTGTGTATGGGTGGGAAGGCATGGTTGCACTAAGATAAAGAAGCTCTGGAAGCATCATTTAGACATTTGTAAGAACTTAAAGGGACTCTTAGGATGTGGGATTGAAGAATGCGATCCAGCAGGTTTTCGATGGGTACAGAGTCTGGAATTATTGGGTGGACTGCTGGGATATTGGCTGGAAGTAATCTTGCTAGAGAAAGGAGGCCCAAGAGAATAGGATGAACCTGCCATTTTCCCTTTTTGGGACCATAAGATGGTTCTCATTTTCACCTGCCCAACTACCACTATCGCATTCCTCCTTGTCAGATTCAGATTCATTGTTTGACCCTTTTGTGTTCATGAGTACCCTCTTTCTCAACTGTCCTTATCTTTGGGTGAAATTTTATGCCAGCAGGATTTTACGGTCCTGCTGAAGTCAATGGACTTTTGAACGGCTCACTGCATTTTACAATGTGTTTGCCTTAATGCATTTAAGGGTAAGTTTTCTGTTTCAACACTATTTTTACAGGCTACATTAGGGGCCAAAAATCATGGCAGAGGGTATGCTATTGCCTAGTATGTACTCTGAATGCAGGATTAGAAAATTTACTGTTGTGTTCTGTTGAAGGGTCATGAGGACTCGAAACATCAACTCTTTTCTTCTCCTCCGATGCTGCCAGACCTGCTGAGTTTTTCCAGGTAATTCTGTTTTTGTTTTAGAAAATTTACTCTTTAGTGCATAGTTAAATTTTGCCAACCTTTCAACACTTGCTTGGAATATGTGGTTGGAAGCTCTGTTCACTTTTATCCCTCGGAAAGCTTTCTCACAGGGAAGCAGAGGTAACCTCCAAGCTACCCGAAAAATTAGCAATTTTTGGAGATAAACTATCTAAAGTTGCTTCTGAGCTTGTCTGGAAATTTTCTTGAGTGTAGATGCACTGGCCCCTCTTGGGAAAAGATTATGGCGCACTCTCATGACTTCTGAATACTGAACACTAGGACTAACACACAGCCATAATGTTAAATATTCAAACGAGGTGAAAATGTGGATAACAAAGCAGAGACTGTGGCTTCAGTAGTAACATCCCACGATGGTGCGGGAGAGAGCTGGGAGTGGGGTGTGTTAAAGAGTTAAATGCAGGAAAGAAACTCTAACATTCTGTGCACACTCCTGCATTCTTTC
The DNA here is from genome assembly GCF_017639515.1 of Carcharodon carcharias. Lineage (NCBI taxonomy): Eukaryota > Metazoa > Chordata > Chondrichthyes > Lamniformes > Lamnidae > Carcharodon > Carcharodon carcharias. Next base: position 131,097,055 of record NC_054477.1, on the reverse strand, counting down.
TTTAGCAGCTGATATCAGAGTGTCTGAAGAGGTAGGACACTTGGGGCGGAATTGTCCCAGATTTGCATTAAGTGTGGTAGCAGGCGTGAAAAAGGTCATTTACCCATTGGCCAAAATGCCAGGTTTTTGCACTGCATCATTCCATTCCTGGTGCCTCGTTAATAATGCATTCCCGGGAAACACGCCGGATTGCTAGCGGCCAGCTGCTGATTTGCCCACCCTGCCATCACCCAGGCCTTCAGTAACCCCCTGCACAGACCTAGCACTCTAAGGGTTCAGAAGCTGCTGCAAGGTCATGGTTGCCAAAGGGAGGAAACTTGCTGCTCCATAATTTAGCAACGCCTCGCTCAGGCCCTTATTGGATGCAGTGGAGGCCTGCTGTAAAGTCCTCTACCTCCACTCTGGGCAATGACCAGCAAGCAAGGACACCAAACCAGCATGGGAGACAATGGCAGTAGTCGTCAGCACCAACACCCTGCAAAAGAGGATAGCCCACGCAGTGCCGAAAGAGGGTGAATGATCTCCAATCTGCCAGGGTAAGTCACTCTTCTCATCACTCTCAACTCTCACACTCACAAACCTATCACACATCCACAGGGATCTCATTCACTGCCAATTCAAGGGACATCACCATTCACTCTTTCGCACACACCTTCATCTGCCCTGTGGATCGTGTCTGCATGCTGCCCATGGCACCTCTCACCACCCACACATGTCATGCATCCTTCTCATCTGGCCTGGCAGATGTTCTGCTTACTCTCTCTCCATTTGTATCCATGCAGAACAAGCTGGCACACAACAAAAGAGAGAGGTTGCAGACTAGTGGAGGAATGCTTGACATCAGGGTCCTCACAGACTTTGAAAATCATGTCCTCCAGCTGGCCAGCGATGATCTGAACTGTTCCTGTGCTGATGGTGAGGCCCGCTGTGCTCAACCAAGTGAGGATCCAGCAGTGCATCATCCATTGGACAACCATGCTGTGAGTGAGTTCCCCTATTTCGCAGTCCCCTGCCATGCAGTAATTATCTCTCCATGCTGTCGCAGGCACATTTGGGAAGCAGCCGAGGGGTTCCACGAGCCATTTCCTCAACTCAAACCCCGAAGACACCTCGGAAGAAGAATCGGATGACACCTTAACTGAAGACCTGTCACAGTGCTCACCCTCACCCTCCACCAGTGGGATCTAGTTCTAGAATAGCCTCAGGGTCCCAAACTGGTGAGCACATTGCAATATCTGATCCACAGCAGGTGAGACAGGGACTTTCCAGGCTTCCGGCACTCGGAAGCCTGCCGAAGACCAGAAATCTGCTGAGCCTGAGTCAGATGAGGAGCCTCTGGACTCAGTCATCCCTCAGTTGCTGGAACTGCAAAGGCAAGCTTGGGAACATCAAGAAGGGATGTCTACTGCACTCCTCCTGCAAGGCACAATGGAGGAGTCCATCTGTTTTCAGTCTCAGGATGATAGCAGTTGTCATGCCTGTGCACAGAGGTCAACACTGGTAGGGTGATGGCTGCCATGGAGACCTTGGTCCAGGACATCGGCTCAGCACAGCTGCGCAGGCTGAACTCCATCGCTGACGCCATAGTTGGCTCCCAGCGGCTTGGCCTCACTCCATCTTCCCCTTCTGCTCAAGGAGTCAGCCAGGTGCCCTTGGGAACTCATAGAGAGGAGGATCAGCAGGTGCACACCTGGGGCCATCTACCCAGATGACTCCGGGTGTGTCTGGCCCTTCCAAATTCCCTATTCCTGTGACCCTAGCAGCTCCACCTCCACAGAACGAGGAGGTTGCCACTGCCACACAGCAGGACCCGGAAAGCAGGCCAGGGCCCTCCGGGTCTCAGTCCTCCAGATGACGCTCCAAGGTCATAGCAGTCAGCATGCTGCCTCCACCTCTGCTGTGGATGTCAAGGGAGCACCACTCTTGTCGTGGCAGAGTTGGGAAGGTTAAGAAGATATAGTTGCACAGCCTAGGCAATGGTGTTAATCACCTGTACATAATGTTCACTATTGTACCTAATGTTCACTATTGTAAATAAACTGGACACATTAGTGATACCTGCACCTCAATGGTGTTTGTCATTGCTGCCAGAATGTCATGGGCAGGCAACACAGAGTTCCGTCATTCTCTCTGTGTGCTCTCAGCAACTCTTAAGGTGGGGCTAGCCCCCATCTCTTCAGCATCTGTGACCAGTGATGCTGTGCTCCTGAAAGGGTCAGGTGCTGATGACTGAAAATGGATCAGGTGCATGTTTCACGGCTGATATGACCCTGATCACAGAGTGCAAGCAAGCCATCCTCAACCAGACAGGGATTAGACATTCATATAGGCAATGTGAAGATCTATGGAGTGTGTTCACTGCATGTCATCATCCTCCTGGTATCTAGCAAATATTAGGTCCTCTGCTGCGTTTCCATGACATTAGCCTGAGCACTGAGCGTATGTGCATTGCCATCAGCCACATGGTATTCAAAAATTCACAGATGCAAAGTGAGAAGGTCAGGACTATCCTCACTGCATCTCATCATCATCCTCCACGAATCTTGCAGCTATGAGGGTCTCCTGAGTGCGCCGGCCTCATCTGGCCAGTGCCATGAAGTAACTTCGCCTTTGAGAACCTCATCACCCTCATCCCCTTCGACATCCTCCTTATTGGAGGAGACCTGCAGCTCCTCCATCTCCTCCTTAGCCAGGTCCTCCACATGTTGCAGTACCAGGTTCTGGAGCAAGCAGCAAACGACGTTGATAGGCAACACCCCTGGGGAATGTATTGCAGTGCCCCACCGGACCTGTAGAGGCACCGGAACCTAATTTTCAAAATGCCTGTTGTTTGCTGCACCTAAGTCTGGGTTGCGGCATAAGCCTCATTATACCTGAGGCCGCTGCATGGCGTCATCAGTCATGTCCTCTGTGGGTAGCCCTTGTACCGAGGAGCCAGCCCTGCAGCCTCTCTGGACCCTGGAAGATATCAGGGATTTGAGAACTGCGAAGGAAAAGGAGTCATGGATGCTCCCTGGGAATCATGTGCAGACCTGTTGGATGCGTTTGTGGTGGTCGCAGAGCAGCTGAACATTCAGCGAGAGGAAACCCTGTGGTTGACGTAGCTGACCGCTTGATTCCAGGGAGGTCTAAGCGTCACGTGAGTGCAGTTGTCCCTTCACCTTTGGAAAACCTGAGATCTCCGCAAATCCCAGCGCTCTTGCTTCCTGGCTTTCCTGACCCTGGATGAAATGCACAAAGTTCTGTGCCTTTGTACAGATGGTGTCCACGACCTCCTGGATATACTTGTGTGTGGAGGCATGTGAGATCTACACAGGTCACCTGTGCAGCCCTGAAAGGAGCCACTGGCTTAAGAGTTGAGTGCAGCTGTCACTTTCATGGCCACTGGCAGTGGATGCCCTTCATGTCCCTGTGGTATTAAATCTTGCAGCACTTGGCATTTGTGACCGACCAGTTCATTTGACATGCGCAGTCTTCAGCGACACTAGTTCTTGGTCATCTGCAGGACTGACAAGCGCCGTGTATAGACCCTGGGTCTAGCAAGGCACCTGAGAGTGACGGCCCACTGTGGATCTTCAGCTGCGTGTGCAGCAGGCCCTGCTGCCCCTTCAGCTGGAGGGTGGTGCTCCCCTCTTAGCCGAGCCAGGCACTTCCGCCACTCTCTTCTTCTTCTCTGCTCCCTGTAAGCCATGAGTCATACCACTAAATCACCAGGCTCCATGATCCTGATGCTCTCCTCCTGCAGGAAAAAAGGAAAAGATGTGTGGATAAGCATAGATGTCCTAAGAACCTCTCTTGGTTGAATCTGAAGGCCCCTTCACGCATGCAGGAGAGTGCTGGCCACCACTTGGATGGCCAGTGTGTAGTGCGCTCATTAGCTGTCCGAAATCCTACCCACCTCTGCCTCACTTCACTGGATTGATGGGCGGCAACTTGGGCCACTGGACTGCATGCTGTGCTGTCAGCTCAGGCGCAGGTATTCTCCTAACCTCCACTGCAAGGCTGTGCTGTTAGCATGAACCATGAGGGATACTGGTCCAAACTTTATAATAAAGACACTACAAGGGGCTGTGAGCGCCTCCACCAGTGACTGCGCCATGACCACCTTTCGCAAGGGGATTGTATAACTTGCTCACTTGGCCAATTGTTCTGCTGTCCCTAAAACATACATTAATTTGCAGTCTGCGCCTAAAGGGTGAAAAATTCTGGAGCATTTGATGGCACTTGCAGGTTTTTGCGTTGCTTGAGTGGGCAGGAAAGCGTCAAAGAGCTGACTCCAAGCATGTAATTGGAGCTGCAGCTGAGTGGTCTCAGCTGCGGAAGAATGCTCACTTTTGACAAGCTTTTCAAAGTGCATGGATGCTTTCCTCACCGCCCCTTGCATCCCCCATCTCTCCAGCATTTGCTTGAATATTTCCTTCAGTCTGTGCTGCCTTGCCCTCCAATCCTCCCCCCCCCCCCCCACCCCCCCACCCCCCCACCACTACTGTGGCCTGACCCACACTGGAGCTCTTGCCCTGGCACTGCACTGAAATCTAGCTGGGAAAAAACCAACTTGCCCCTTCCTTGATGTTCTACGGTGATGCTCGCGAGCGCTGCTCAAGGTTGTGTGCACTCACCTCTGAATTCCCTTGAAATTCAGGTCGCCAGGTGCATGCCTTTTAAAGGCAATCATGAAGCATGCTGTTCTGAAGTCACATCGACGTGGGCGAAAGTCGTCGCTGATTCTGGCGAGCAGGGCTGATAATAAGATGCTAAAGTATTGAAATTAGGTTCCGGACAAGTGGCGGCCGGCAATGTAGCCCCTTATTGACGGGTGGAGCGGATGATTGCAAGCTGGTTTCATGATGGCGTGAAATAGATTTTTTGCCTTCTCGCCATATTGTGTCCCCCCAACCCCCGCGCCCCCACCTGCCATGACACCTGACATTAATGGGGCTGGAAAATTCCAGCCTTAATTAACAAATTTAAATCGGGGCCCACAGTGCAGTTGGGAACTCAATTTATAATTGTCTGCTGCTGCATGTGTCCTCAGAGGAAACTGGCACTAAAAGGGAGACGGGAGCTGCTGGCTCCTCAAGGTAAGTGCTTTTTCCAGCACTCTTTCTGGCCAGGAGAAATAGGAGCGCTCACCGTGACTGCCCAGAGAAGTGTTTAACCACCCCAGTCCCAATTGCCAATCTTTCCTATCTCTTCCTATACTCCTGCGCCCCAACCCCACCCCCCTCATTATCAATTGCAGGCTCTCTTTCACTCTCCGACCTCCTGATTGTCACCGGCTGTAATCCTTGTGTGACTGGTGATCTCTCCTGCCCATCGGTCAGGCTGCCTCTTGGGAAATTGAACTAAGGTCTTTTAATGAGATCTTGTCATTATTCACTTAAGGACCTCTACCTCTCTGACCTTGTTCTTCGGCTATTTCCTGCCTGAACTCGCACCATCCACTTCAGTGTAAGTATCGAGGTTAGTTTTTAGCTCATTGTAATTTAACTTACACTTTTCTGCCCACATATTGGTGGGTGTCACTTTTGCTGCCAGGCCTGCTCTCCGAAAGTGAAAAGAAACATGAGGATGGGAAAGGGGAGGCAGTTGAGAAGATGCAGCATGTGAGGGTGTGGTGGGAAAAGATGACGAGATGCGGTTTATAGCTGTTGGAGTAGATGCCCTACAGTAGTCGGAGTGAGTGCCATTACTTTTGATTGATGTCCTAAGGCCCTGACACGTACCCCCATTTATCACTGTATATGGCCTGTATACCTGGCTGGATTGGTCTCCAGATCCACACTCAAAATCTGCTTGTACCTCAGATGAATCCTTTCTCCCAAAATCTGCAGGCTCCCATTGAGTCATTCTTACTGCGTACTGGGACAAGCCAGAAAGAACAAATGGATGCAGAGCCCGAAAAGCAAAGTGAGGGAGTGAACCAATATGAGGGTGAATACTTGGTCCATGGGATAATTGAGACAGAGACGATTGCATATTTTTAGGGTGAATTAGTTAAATATTTGAAGTAGAGGAAGATGTAGAAATGTGGTGAGTGAACAAAACAGTCGGATTTATTTCGGATTGTCCAAGCAAAGAGTCAAGACAGACATAATGGACTATAAGACCACCAACTGTGTTGGACAATTCTGTGGTTTCTAAATTGCAGCTAGCCCTATACTTGTGTCTTCTCAGGGTTTTGAGTATTTACAGAAATTGTGTATTTAAAAAAATAGTTGCAAGTGGGTGTAGCGCAGTGTTTAGCGCTGCTGCCTCACAGCTGCAGGGACCTGGGTTCGATCCTGATCTCAGGTGCCTGTCTTTGTGGAGTTTGCTAGTTCTCCCCGTGTCTGCAGTTTCCTCCCACTGTTCAAAGACGTGCTGGTTAAGTAGATTGGCTATGGTAAATTGCCCCTTGGCGTGTGTGAGTATGTGCCCTGTGATGTACTGGCGTCCTGTATTGGGCGTACCTTGCCTGCTGGCTATTGCCTGTCGGGATGGGCTCTGACTCCCCGCAACCCGAAATTGGATGAAGCAGTTCTGGAAAAGTGAGTGAGTAATTGCAATGCTCATCTAATTTAAAAGTGCACGTGCAGGCCAACATTGGCTTTGCTGAAAAATAGTTTCCAAATCCATATATAGGAATGTCACACCGAAGCAGCATATTGCAGGAGGTAGTGTTAACATAGAGGGTAAAATTGGACTTTAGAGGAATTGCAAAATGCGTGGTGAATTAGTTGTCAATTTTATACACCCTATCCTGTTTTCTATTGCATTGGGAAATCATAGGTCTCACCAAGGTTTAGCTTTACCTGCATTATCGTCAGTAAGCTAAGAAGCAACAAGGGGCAGAAAACATTAGTGGGAGTTGTTGGTAGGTCTTCAAACAGTAATGGTAAGGTAGGGGACAGCATTAAACTGGAAATTAGAGGTGCATGTTACAAGAGTGCTGCAGTAAACATGGGTGACATTAATCTATGTAGACTGAGCAAACCAAATTAGCAATAATACTGTGGGAGGTGAATTCCTGGAGTGTGTACGAGATGGTTTTTTAGACCGGTACATTGAGGAACCAACTGGGATACAGGGTATCCTAGTTTTGGTATTCTGCAATGAGAAGGGGTTAATTAATAATCTTGTTGTGTGGGGTACTTTAGGGAACAGTGAGCATAACATGATAGAATTCTTCATTAGGATGGAAAATGAAGTAGCCCAATCCGAAACTAGGGTCCTCAATCTAAACAAAGGAAACTATCAAGGCATGAGGTGTGAGTTTGCTAAGATAGATTGGGCAACTTCATTAAAAGGCATGGCTGGATAGGCAATGACAAGTATTTAAGGAACTAATGCATGCATTGGAAAAGTTACATATTCCTTTCTGGCACAAAATCACAACAGGAAAAGTGGCCCAACCATGGCTAACAAAAGAAATTAAGGGTAGTATTAGATCGAAAGACAAGTCAAATAAAGTTGCTAGAAAAAGTAGCAAGCCTGAGGATTGAGAGCAGTTTAGAATTCAGCAAAGGAGGACCAAGAAATTGATTAAGAGGGGAAAAATAGAGTATGAGAGTCAACATACAAGGAATCAAAAAGTGGACCTTAAAAGCTTCTATAAGCATGTAAAAAGAAAAAGGTGAGTGAAAACAAATGTGGGTCCCTTACAGTCCCGAAATGGGAGAATTTATAATAGAGAGCAAGGAAATGGCTGAACAATTTAAAACAACTACTTTAGTTCTGTCTTCATGGAGAAAGACACAAATAGCTTCTCAGAAATGCTAGGGAACCAAGGGTCTAGTGAGAAGGAGGAATTGAAGGAAATTCGTATTACTAAAAAAATAGTGCTAAAGAAATTAATGAGATTGAAAACCGATAAATCCCCAAGGCCTGATAATCTACATCCCAGGGTACCAAAGGAGCTGGACATGGAAATAAAGGTTGTGATCTTCTAAAACTCTATAAATTCTAGAACAGTCCTGGCAGATTGGAGGGTAGCAAATGTAACTCCACTATTTAAAAAAAGGAGGGAGGGTGAAATCAGGGAATTACAGATTGGTTAGCCTAACATCAGAAGCAGGGAAAATGCTAGAATCTGTTATAAAGGATGTGATAACAGGACACTTAGAAAATATCATTGTGATTAGACAAAGTCACCATGGATTTATGAAAGGGAAACCGTGTTCAACAAACCTACTGGAGATTTTTGAGGATATGACTAGCAGAATAGATGAGGGAGAACCAGTGGATGTGGTGTATTTGGATTTTCAGAAAGCTTGTGATAAAGTCCCACTTAAGAGGTTAGTGCGCAAAATTAAAGCACATGGATTGGGGGTAATATATTCACATGGATTGAGAATTGGTTAACAGACTGGAAGCAGGAGTAGGAATAAATGGATCTTTTTCAGAGTGGCACGTGGCGACTAGTGGGGTACCGCAGGGATCAGTGCTTGGGCCCCAGCTATTCACAATATATAGTCAATGATTTTGGGTGGAATTGCCCCAGCGTTTTTCACAAAGTGTGGTTGCAGGTGAGAAAAAAGCCATTTTGCCTGCTGGTCCCAATGGCGGGTTTTTGTGCTGTATTGTCCCATTCCTGGTGCGTCCTGAATTACTAATAAGGCGTTCACGGGAAACACTCTGGATTGCTGGCGGGTGGGCTCGGATTTGCTTGCCCCGCCATGACCTCACCGCTTCCTCGCTCCGGCACTATATTTAAAGCGCACCAGAGTGCGTGATTACTTCATGACTACAGACCAGGACTGCTATAGGCAACAGTTGGCCTCACAAACAAAGAAGACAGCAGCCCCCAAATTTAGTGACAATAATCTGGGTCCCCTGTTGGATGTAGTGGAAGGCCTTCTCGATGTCCTCTACCCCCGCTCAGGCCGCATGAGGTCCACCAAAGTCAACAATCCAGCCTGGGAAGTGGTGGCAGTGGCAGTCAGCGCCACTGGAGCACAGAGATCAGCCATCCAGTTCAGCCAGGGTAAGTCAACCACCTCACCACTCTCAACCCGCACACTCGCAAACCCATCACACATCCACAGGGTTCTCACACCTCCAGGAACAACATTACTAACTCTCTGATGCACCCACACATCCCCATCTGCTCTTATCCTCTGGAGCTCGTATACTTATCCCGTCTATGGTTCTGCTCACCACACAAACATTCCATGCAGTGCCATGTATCCTGCTCACACTCTCCATCTGTTTTCCTGCAGGAGAAGCTGGTTTACAACAGAAAGGAGAGGTCTCAGACTTGGGGTGGAGTGGCCCACACTAGGCCCCTCATTCACTTTGAGGAGCGCGCCATCGCACTGACTGGTGAGGACATGGAGGACAATGAGGTTGGCAGCAAACACTCACGTGAGGACCCTGCCCCACATCACCCATCGCTCAATGCAACTGTGAGTGCTTTCTCTCCTGCTTGTCACTCTGCTGCCAAGCACTAATCATCTCCACTTGGTTCACAGGGAGTTCTGCCAGGCGACCAATGCCCTCAGCCAGTCCCTCAGCTTCATCCACATCCTCATCTTTAACCAAGAGGACATCTCCTCCGTTGAACAGCTGGAGTAAGCAGCGCTTACCCACACCCTCCACTAGCGCAGAGACGCACACTTCGGTGCAGGCTCAGAATCACAATTGATGGTCACTGCATGGACAGCAGGAGGAGGCTGGTTCAGTTGAGCTCCCTGGCACTCAGAGGACTGCTGGGGAAGAGGCATCAGTGAGGTCCAAGTCAGATGATGAGCCTCTGGGTTTGGCTTTCCAACTCATTGTAGAGAGTCAGCAGAAGTTGAGGGAACATCACGCAGAGCTATTGGAAGCTCTCAACAGAGTGGCACGCTAGTTGGAGGAGTGCACCTGTCTGCTGTCTGGTGAAGTGGTGCCCACATCTGGGCATATGCAGGTCTCCATGAGAAGGATGGAGACCCTGGTCCAGCAGAACGCATGCACACCTGCACTCCATTGCGGTAGCCATGGGTGAGTTCCTGCAGTGGCAACGCGAGAGGGAAACAGGCCACCTCGATGCTCCTCGAGGAGTCAGGCCAGGGCCCTCAGGCACCTAAGGAAGAGGAGCAGCAGCTTGACACCCCTTGATCATCCACTCAGGAATCTGAGGCTGTTTGCTCATTCTGACTCCCCTTTGCCTGTGACCCCCTCAACCTCGTCCTCTGTCACTGCAAAGGGAGCAATTGGCTCACAGGAGGACAGCAAAAGAAGCCGGGGACCCCAAGGCCACAGCTCTGCAGAGGCCACACACCGATGTCATCAGGGGCAACAGGACCAACTATTGCACAGGCTGTCTCTACCCCGTCTGCGGATGTGAGGGCAGCTCCTGGAAGAGGTGGTAGGCCAAGAAAAGTTTAAGAAATTCTGATCACATGTTTGCACGGGTGAACATCTTTTGTCACTTCATAATCTGAAAATATATTCACTTTCACTGAATAATGTGTAATGTTGTCTTTCAGCTTCATTGACAGGCTTCGCGAGCCCTTCCACTGCATCCCCCCTCCACTAGCAGTTCAGCTGCATACAATAAGACCATGACTGATTCCGGAGGGAGAAGTGTGAGTGTGGCAGGGCCTTTCGGAGCCTCGTGCAAGCACTCTTCCATGCATGCGGAGCTTCATCCATCACACTCATCTCACTGACCTGTGCATTTTCAATGCTGCCTGCTGGGGTTCTCTTTCAGTTGTCCATCTGAACTGACCTGCATCTCCACCCACCCATTGATCGCACTCCCATGCAGCACCTGTCCAACACAAAGCTCCACTTACTTTTGATTTCAACAATGATGGTCGTAGTCAAGTTTTTGGTCAGCTGCCCCGTACTTTCCCCTCCCCCAGCGAACCCTATCTTTCCCCCATCAATGTTGACACCCACCCCAGCATCACCTTCCACCTCCCCATTGTCACCTACCAACCCAAACCCTTTTCTTTCCAGGATGTCCAGGTGAACGTGCACATTCCCTAATTCCCTGAGATTCCCACCCCCATCCACATTGACCTCCTCGACTTCCCCCTTCCCACCCCAAGGTCTGTGTTTGCTTCCAAGTCCCCACCAACTGTCATCGATGTTCCTTCTACCGCTACCACCACACCCTCATCCTCCCAACCTTCCAGCTACCTCTGTCCCCTCTCATACTGACCATTCTCACTTACCAGTCCCACCCTCAGGTAGCTCCCCAGGATGGAGTTTTTGACTCCACAAACCCCTCCCTTGCACATTCACCTGGACATACCCCACCCCTTACTCCCTCCTCCACCCTTACTCCTTCCCCCACTCGGACACCTTCCCCCCTCCAAACTCTGTCCTCCCCCAGGCACCTTCGTCCTCCCTGCACATCTTCCCCCTCCTCTGAACTCCTCACCCCCTCTGAGACAGACCCGAGTCATCAACAGAGACCTACCACCTTCCATGAGCTGCTTTGTGGTGGAGCCATGTCCATGAGAATCCACCCAGTATGTGATGCACATATTCGTTCAGGGTCTGGTAGCTGCAGCGTTCCAGCATTTTCTGCTCCTCGGATGTCCATGATCTGAGCAAGGCTGTAATGGTAAGTCCCAACTTCTGCATGGCACACTTGCCCAGATGTATTCTGGGCCAGCATGTTTTCCTGCTGGCGTAACAGTAAATCTGGCATGGGGGGACGATTCCAGCCGGGCCTTAAATTGCATTAGTGGGATGCAAATTGGGTTCTCCCTGGTCTCCAGTGGGATTCGCGTTCTGCAGACACCATTGGATGTCACCGGTGTGCTTTCACACCAGTGTGAAACAGATTTTTGTCCTTCTCACCATAATGTCCCACCCTCCCCTGCTCACCATGAAGCCTGACACCAACGGGGCCGTAAAAATCCAACCTTGCATGAGCAAACCAAATGTAATATTTCCAAGTTTGCTGATGACATAAAACTTAGTGAGATTATGAGTGCTGAGAAGGATGTTAAGAGGATTCATGGTGAGTTAGACCAGTTGAGTGAGTGGGCAAATACATGGCAGATGCAGCATAATGTGGACAAGTGTGAAGCTACCCACTTTGTTGGAAGAACAGAATGGCAGAGTGTTAATTAAGTGGTGATAGTTTGGAAAATGTTGATGCCAAAGGGACCTGGGTGACCTTTTACATCAGTCACTGAAAGCCAGCATGCAAGTGCAGCAAGCAGTTAGAAAGGCAAATGGTATGTTGACCTACACTGCAAGAGGATTTGAGTACGTGAGCAAGCATGTCTTACTGCAGCTATACAGGGCTTTGGTGAGACCACACCTGGATTTTTGTGTGCAGTTTTGGTGTCCTTACCTATGAAATGGTATACTTGCCATGGAGGGAATGCAGCAAAGGTTCACCAGAGTGATTCCTGGGTGGCAGGATTGTTGTATGAGGAGTAATTGGGTTGACAAAGCCTGTATTCACTGGAGTTTAGAAGAATAAGAGGGGATCTCATTGAAATGTACAAAATTCTGACAGGGCTGGACAGACTAGTTGCAGAGGTGATGTTTCCTCTGTCTGGAGCATGTAGAACAAGGGATCACAGTCTCAGGATATGGGATAGACCATTTAGGACTGGGATGATGAGTAATATCTTCACTCAGAGAGTGGTGAATCTGTGGAATTCCCTCCCACAGAAGGCGTTGGAGGCCAAGTCATTGAATATATTTAAGAAGGAAATGGTTAGATTTCAAGCCATCAAGCGGTATGGGGAGAGAGTGGGAGTGTGGTCTTGAGATCGAGGATCAGCCATGATGATCAATTTGAATAGCGGAGCAAGTTCTAAGGGCGGATTGACCTACTCCTGCTCCTATTTTTTTGTTTCTATGTTTCTTTGTAATAGTTCAGATTCAAGGTTTCACAGTGCATCATGATGTGCGGGAGTGCTATCTCCAGAATATTGAGATTAAAGGTATGGAAAGGCTTTAAACTGATTTCTAAGTAGGAAGTTAGATTGCAAGTTAGAGGCTGCATCAACTTTTCAAACCATCAGCAAGTTTGAGACAAATTCATTTTTTGTTCATTTGGGAATGTGTAAATGCACTGCAAGGCCAGAATCTTCCGGTCGGCAAGTGGGGGCAGGCCCCAAGCGCCGACATGTAAAATGATGCACGGTGATGACGGGCATGTGTCCCGACATCGCCGCGAGTCAATCAGGTCTTTGGCTCGGCGGGCGTGCACCAGAGTCGGCTGCGCACCCGCTGAACTGTCAAAGGCTTATTAAGGCCATTTAAATACCAACTATAATAATTAACTGAGCTGCCTGTCCAAGGTTTCAACTGCTCTGTCAGATGGGTTAAAACATCACATCACTATTTGAAGAAGCTGTGAAAGTTACTATACAAACTCAGGAATTTGTTCTGCCTTTTTTCTGTCTTTCTGTCTCCTTGTTCTTTTTCTGTCTTTCCACCACAACTTGCCCATCCTCTTCAATTAACTTTTGGCAAGTTTTCTTGGAGCTAAATATTTTTAGAGCTAAAGCTACCAGTTAGTTCTTTCATGATGTCAAATCCAGCATGACTAAAAGTCTAATTTAGAACAGAGGGATTCACTATAGAAATACCTGCCAGTCTGGTGCATAGATTAAATGTTTGTATTCATTCAACACCCTGTGGGCCATTTCAATTGATTTATTTCAAAGATGTTCCAGACAGATATTCTCTTCCTTTGGCTGTTTTCTAAGCATACTTGAGATTGAATTATAGTACAGTGCATGAATTGTTAAAATCTCTGAACTACTAGTCTGAAGCAAATGCTGTAAATTTGATATAATAATTCATTTCCACATTTTTGTACATATTTTAATTACCAAAGCAGAAAGAGAATTGCATATTGGTCACTGATCAGGGCCACCATTGTTCAGTTGCCTTGCATACAAAATATGGTGGTGTGAATTAAAAATATAAAGATTTATGAAGGGGATATTGCACATTTTATAGGATTAATAGCATGTGTAGAGAGGATACAGGATTCAATGGTTACAAGTGTTCTATGTTGGCTAAAATATAAAATAAATTGCACTATGATTTGCAGTGGCAGTGCATCTTCAGGTATCAACTGCCCCATACATATTTAAGTTTAACATTTTTTAAGTGACAAGTTTCTGAAAATGCGAGATGATCATGTCACAGTGATAGAAACAGGGCATCTGGGACCTGAGTGAATAGAGTGTGTATCTCCTTAATCAATCAGATTGAAGAAATGTGAAGTTAACAGGGCTAGAACTATGAAAGAAGTGGGTAAATTCAGTGATGAATTCATTGAAGGAGTGGGTGAATTCATTGCTAAATCAGTACAGAAAGAGAAATAGAGAGGAATAGAATGCTTGGATTAAGAGAGAGAAGAAAATGAAAAAAGACATTTTAAAAACTGAAGGAACATAAGAAGTACGAGCAAGAGTAGATCATACAGCCCTTTGATTCTGCTCCACCATTCAATATGATTGTGGCTGATCTTCTGCTTCAACTTCATTTCCTGCCTGCTCTCCATATCCCTTTTGTTGAGAGACCGAAGTTCTGTCCATCTCAACCTTAAATATTCTCAACTATGAAGCATCCACACCCCACTGGGGTAGATAATTCCAAAGATTCACAACCCTTTGAGTAAAGAAGTTTCTTCATCTCTGTCCTAAATGATTGACCCATTACTCTGAGACTGTGTCTCAGTGTTCTAGATTCCCCAACCAGGGAAAACAACCTTTCAGTATCTATTCTGTTAAGCCCCTTCAGCATCTTGTATGTTTTAATTACATAATTCTTCTAAACTCCAGAGTGTGTAGGCCTTCGTCATAGGGCAACCCTCTCATCTCATGAAATTTGCTGTACTACCTCCAAGGCTCATACATCCTTCCTTAAATATGGAGGGGAAGATTGTGCAAGGTCCTCTAGGTGTGTTATCACCAAAGCCCTGTACAGTTGTAGCAAGACTTCTTTATCTTTATGCTCCAATTCGTTTGCAATAAAGGCCAACATGCTGCATCTGTACACTAACTTCCTGTGTTTGTGTACGAGTGCCCCTTAGTCTCCCTGCACATCAACATTTTCAAGTTTTGTGCTTTCTGTTCTTAGTATCAAAGTGAATAACCTCACATTTTCCCAAATTATATTCCATCTGCCAACTTGTTACCCATTCACTTAACCTGTCTATATCTCTTTGCAGCCTCTTTGTTTCCTCCTCACAGCTTACCTTCCCACCTAGTTCAGCAAACATAGATACATTACCCTCTACATCATTAATATAGATTATAAATCTACCTGAGGCCCCAGCACTCCACTAGTTACAGCCTATCAATTGAAAATACCCCCTTTATCTTTACTCTCTGCTTCTGACCCATTAACCAATCCTCCATCCACGCTAATATATTACCCCCAACTCCATGTGCTCTTATCTTGCATATTAGCATTTTGCTTATCAATTTTGGAAATCCAATTATATTACTTCTACTGGTTTACCTTTATGTACCCTACTAGTTACACCCTCAAAAAATTCTAATAAATTTGGAATGTGACTCTATACTTATAAGGATTAATTTTCTGTGCCAGAGAGCTTGGCTGGTGATAATTAACATTTATCACACCATTAATAGGGTACTTAGAATGAAATGGACAAGTTTAACTCTCCAAGGCATTCCAGTTCATATCTATCACATGAAGGCAGTAACTTCACACCAGTCAATGAGCAGAATTTTCTGCCTACCAGGCGGGCAGGCCTGACCCAATCTCTGGTGGGCGGGGAGCCGACCCCTGCCGGAGAAGCGGGCCCCGCTGCCATTTTAAGTGGGCCAATTAATGCCCGTCTGGTGGGAAGCACTATGCACTTCCTGTGCGGGCAAGGGGGCATTCCCCAAATGCGAGAGTGCACTCTTTCGCACATGCGCACGAAAGAGCGCACATCTCCCTGAGGCTAAGTGCTGCCTCAGGGAGATCGCTGACAGCTGTATAAACATTAAAAGTAGAGAAAAAAAAAATCCTTAACATGTCCCCCTCATGTGACATTGTCACACGAGATGGGACATGTTAATAATTTCACTAAAACTTTATTAAACTTTTTTAAACCCTGCATGAAACCTCATCCCGCAGGTGGATGAGGTTTCATGTTTTTTCTATTGCCAGCCAGGGCTCCTGGCCTGCTCGCCAATGTTAAGGTTGGATGGGTAGGTCCTTTAATTGTTTTAATGATCCTGTCAATGGCCTCAATTGGCCATTGACAGGTCGGCGGGCCTGCAGCTGATTTCGCTGTGCCCCCGCCTTCCTGAAAATTTAAATGGGGCGGGCTGATGTCGGGGGTTACCCCCGACGTCATTCCACATCATTTTGTGCATCGGCGAGTGGGCCCTGCCCCCTGCTTGCCCGAGGCAAATTCAGCCCAATGTGTTTCAAAGGTGAGTCAGCCAGTGTTTTCAAAATGATAATGGTGGAATGACACAACCTGGCTAGCAACTATTGTATAATTTTTTTTAACTGCTTATCAGCCCCTCACCTGAAGTTGCCATAACATTCATTCATAAATTGTGATGAGTACTATTAGCCTCACTAATATATTGGCATCAAATTATGGCTCATAGTTGAAGTATAAATAGACAACTTTAGGGCAGAAAACTTGAAAAACAGAAAAAATACCATTATGCAATATATGTCATATGAGGCATTATTTTCATGGAAAAGTATATGGAAAATTATTCATCAGGGAAGAGGAGGAACTATTTAGAAATTATTTAGAGAACCATAAATAAATCAGGCAGAATCAACATGGTCTTGTGAAAGGGCTGTCATGTTTGACTAACTCCTGCAGCGATACCGCATTCAATAAACGCAACCATATTACAGTTCTATAGAGAGAGAGACAATGTCCTAGAGCTGTCAAGAGCAGTATCTATTTAGAGCTAAGAAATATTAGACATACCTTTATACTACTGGGTATATTCTATAGGCTACCAGATAGTGGAAAAGATGCATTATGAATTAGAGGAGGTGCAAAGACTATAGAGTAGTGATAATGGGGGACTTTAATAACCTTGCTAAAAAAGGGATGGTAACACAGCAAAGAGCAGAGAGAAGTCAAAGTTTTTGAAGTATGTTCAGGGAAATTTTCTTGATCAGCATGTTTCTGGCCCGACAAGAAATGAGGCATTGCTGGATCTAGTTCTTGGGAAAATGAGGTGGGTCAAATGGATCAAGTATTAGCAGGGGAACATTTAGGGAACTCTGATCATTTTATAATAAGGTTCAGGTTAGTTATGAAAAAAGACCAGGAACAATCAAGAGTGAAAAAAAGCTTAATTGGAGGAGGATCAATTTCAGTGTGCTGATAACAGGTCTGAGTAAGGTAAATTGGAATGTAAGATTAGCAGGCAAAATTGTAACAAAACAACCTTTGGCTTTGGTTGTCCTACCTTTCTCCCTCATGGGAACTTACCTTGGCTGTACCCAAATAGACATGTCTTTAGAGTTCCTTGAATGACTAGAGAGATATAGAGCAAGATGAAGCGGAAAAAGGGGTGCATATGACAGATGATGGGTGGATAACACAATCGTGAATCAGGTTCAATATAGAAGGTTCAGAGGGGAAATAAAAAAACACAAATGAGAAGAGACTGGCAGCTAACATAAAAGGAGATCCAAGTCTTCTACAAGCACCTAAATAGTGAATGGGTGCCAAAGGAGGAGTGGAGCCAATTATTGACGTAAAAGGAGATTTACGCTGTGCTAAATTAAAACTTTGCATTTGTCTTTAGCAAAGAAGAAAATATTGCCCAAGGTTAAGTGAAGAAGAAGGTAATTCAAGACACTGGACAGGCAAAAAATTCAGGAAGAGGAGGTATTAGATAGGCAAGCTACACTTAAAAGTTGATAAGTCACCAGGACCAGATGCGTCCTTGCATCTGAATGAAGTAAGGGCGCAGAGGCATTGGCCATAATCTTCCAATTTTCTTTAGATGTAGGGGTGGCATCAGAGGTCTGGAGAATTGCATCCCTGTTCAAAAAGTGGTGTAAAGATAAACCCAACAACTATGGGCCTGTCAATTTAACCCTAGTGGTGGGGAAGCTTTTTGATTTTTTGGTCCCACCTGCCGTGGGAATCATTGCAGGCAGGACAGAAAATTTGACGGACCAGCAAAAGGTCCATTGGCTTTGGGCGGGACTGCCCAATAATCCGGAACAAAATTAACAGTCAAATATGGACAAATGTGGATAAGTAGGGAAAGCCACATGGCTTTGTTAAGGGCAAATACTGTTTAACCAACTTGCCTGAGTTTTTTGATGAAGTAACAGTGAGGGCTGAGGAGGGTAAAGCAATTGATAGACTTTCAAAAGGTGCTTGATAAAGTGCCACATAATTAGGTTGCCACCAAAGTTGAAATCTGTGGAATAAAATGGACAGGGACAGCATGGATATAAAGTTGGCTAAGTGAAGCAATAGTGCTGAATAGTTGTCTTTAAGATTGGAGGAGGGTATATAGTGGGATTCCCCTGGGATTGGAAGTAGGGCCATGGCTTTTCTTGATATATTACTGATATGGACTTGGATGTCGTGGACACAATTTCAAAATTTGTGGATGAGACAAAACTTGGAAGTATTGTGATTTCTGATGATTATGGTAAACGACTTCAAGAGGATATTTGGACAGGCAGGTTGAATGAGTAGACACATGTCAGATGACTCCGTGATAAATTTTGGTAGTGATACGACCCGATTAGAGATTGTTAACATTTAAAGAGAAATCCGAAAACCTTGTTTTAACCAATAGAACTATGTCATAAGATTTCACTTTTTACTAAAACACAGGCCAGAATATTGTTGTCGGTGTGTGGGGGCGGGCCCGACACGCCAACGCGCAAAATGACACAAGATGACGTCGGCTCTGCATCCCAACGTCTCTGTGCATCAGTCTGATATTGTGTTCGGAGGGCGCGCGCCGGAGACTGCAGCGCGCCCGCCGTATTGTCAAGTGCCTATTAAGGCCATTAGGAAAGTCATTAACATCATTAACACTGCCGCTCATCCAGCCTTAAGGTTGGCAGGCAGGGGAAGAGCACAAGCGGCCTTCGTGTTATCCAGGAAACCTCATCCACGGGTGGGATGAGGATTTCTGAAGGTTTAATAAAATAATTAAATAAATTTTGCGAAATGTACAAACATGTCCCAGCTCGTGTGACACTGTTACAAGAGGGGACATGTTTAAATAATTTTTTAGATCCTTTATTCAAAATGTTCATTAATAACATTAATAACTGTGCCTCAGGGAGATTGCTGCGCTATTTTGCACGTATGTGCGAAAGAGCACAGGCCCTGACTCTCCCTTCTCCCCTCCGCCCGCACAGGTAGTGCTGCTACCGGCCATGTGTTACGCTGGGTGGGCCTTAACTGGCCCGCCCATGTAAAATGGCGGCGCGCAGCTGATCGCAGGCAGCAAGTGGCTCCACACCCACTCCCGCCCAGCTCACCCTATATAGGTAAGATGCAGCCCACAAACTTTATTGTATATAGAACAAGTTGAACAAAGCAAATACGATTAAATTAATACTGTAGCCTAGAGGATGCCTTGGTGGTCATCTTTCAAAATTCTATAGATTCTGGAATGGTGCCTGCAGATTGGAAGATAGCAGATGTAACTCTGCTATTTAAGAGAGGAGGAAAGAGAAAACAGGGAACTACAGACCTGTTAGCCTGATATCAGTAGTAGGGAAATTGCTAGAATATATTCTAAAGGACTGGATAACTTGGTACTTATGCCTAATGGTGAGATTGGACAGAGTCAAGGTGTATTTATGAAAGGGAAACCACGTTTGACAAAACTGTTGGGGTTTTTGAGGATGTTCCTAACAGGACAGATAAGGAAGAACCAGTGACTGTGGTGTATTTGGATTTTCAGAAAGCTTTCAATAAGGACGATGCAAAGAGGCTTAAAGGAGATTTAGACAGACAAAGTTAGTGGGCAAGAACATGCAGATGGAATATAGAGTGGAAAATATGAAGTTATCCACTTTGGTAGAAAAATCAGAAATGCAGAGTATTCCTTAAATGGTGAGAGATTGGGAAGTGTTGATGACCAAAGGGACCAAGCTGGCCTTGTTCGTAAATCAAAAAAAGCTGACATGCAGGTGCAACAAGCAACTAGGAAGGCAAATGGTATGTTAGCCTTTATTGCAAGGGGATTTGAGTACAGGAGTAAGGAAGTCTTGCTGAATTGTTTTGAGCCTTAGACCAGACCTGGAGTATTGTGTGCAGTTTTTGTCTCCTTACTTGAGGA
Organism: Carcharodon carcharias; assembly: GCF_017639515.1. Taxonomy (NCBI): domain Eukaryota; kingdom Metazoa; phylum Chordata; class Chondrichthyes; order Lamniformes; family Lamnidae; genus Carcharodon; species Carcharodon carcharias. The sequence goes on along the minus strand of NC_054477.1, from coordinate 131,076,836 downwards.
ATGATATACTGGCCAGAGAGGGAGTGCAGTGAAGGTTCACCAGACTAACCTCTGAGTTGGTGGGATTGTCCTGTGAGGAAAGATCGAGGAGACTGGGCCTGTATTCTGTCGCGTTTAGAAGAATGAGAGGTGATTTCATTGAAATGTACAAAATTCTTAAATGGCTTGACAGGGTGGATGCACGTGGTATGTTTCTGCTGGTTGGGTGGGTTAGAACCAGGATACACAGTCTTAGACTAAGAGGTAGGTCATTTAGGACTGAGATGAGGAGCAATTTCATCAGGCAGAGAATGGGGAATCTTAGGAATTCTCTACTCCAGAGAGCTCTGGAGGCTCAGTCATTGAGTATATTCAAATCGGACGATAGATTTCTGGATACCAATGACATCAAAGGACATAGGGATAGTCATACGGCCCATCGATTCTGCACCGGTCAAACAAGTACCTACCTATTTTAATCCTATTTTCCAGCATTACACCCATAGCCTTGTATGCCATGGCATCACAAGTGTACATCCAAATACTTCTTAAATGTTATGGTGGTTTCTGCCTCTACCACCCTTTCAGGCAGTGAGTTCCAGGTTCCCACCACCCCCTGGGTGAAAAAATCATTCCTCACATCCTCTCTAAACCTCCTGCCCCTCACCTTAAATCTATGCCTCCTGGTTATTGATCCCTCCACCAAGGGGAATTATGCATTCCTATCTACCCTATCTACTTCCCTCATAATATAGTGCAGGAAGATGGCGTTGAAGTAGAAGATCAGCCATTATCTAGTTAACTTGAGGAGCAGGCTCAAGGGGCCAACTGGCCTACTCCTCCTATGTTTCTACCCACATTTGCGAGGCCCTTAGGTTTACTTATAACTTCTCCTAAGAATTTTCTCATGAATTACAATAACTGGCAAGTTATTTACTTCTATAAGGAACAACCATAAGCATGCAGTCCTCTGGAAACTATCTTTAATTCTCCTCAACTCCTGCTATTCTCAAATTTACCATCTCTTAACTATGGATGCTTCAGTCCCCTGTTCTGGTTACTTTTCCAATACTTCCCAGCTAATTCAGCTGATTGCTTTCTTTTGCCACAAGACACTATGAGACTCACTGAAGCTCCAAACTAGGCAGTCTTGCAGGTTCTGTTCCTGTTGTAATATGGGCTCTTTAGATGTCTCAATGATGAGATCTTGAGATTTGTATATTTAAACATGAAGCACTTATTATTAACTTATTATTAAGTATTTACAGATCCCAGGTTACTGTTATGCATAGAGCTGTTACCTCCATGCAGCCTGGCTCCAGGGTGTTCCTTCTAGGCATTCTCTCAATCTGTTACCGTGTGACCATATATATCATGCCACGGGCAGTGCTAGTCTCCAATCCCATATTAACCCTTGCTCTGCCCAGCACCTTTACATTACAATGGCATGTAGGCGCATACTACAACAGTTCCCTCACAAAATTTAAACTGAGATTAAGCCTCACCTGCATTCCACACAGTGAGTGATCAAGTTATTTTTTTACTCTGCTTACAGTGCAGGCCTTTTTTTTTGTATTATCTTCTCTCATTGAGCTGCAAACTGCACACACCAGCTACAAGCTTCAACTACAACTTGGATTGATCAGTGTCCTTTTATATCTTTCAACCAGGTTCAATCTGTCCCAAAGTTTTGGTATCCAAACCTTAGGTTCAGTAGAAACAGGGTGGGTCCGTTTCCTTTTTTGTTTCCCTATTCTGCCTCCTTTTCAGTTTCTGTTTTCAGTTAGATTATGCATTGTTTAAGTTTCTCCACCTCCTATTTTATAGCTCTATCTCTTCTATTCTGACCTTTTAAGTGTAATAACCTCTCAATTTGGTAACATTGCATTTCCCATATTTCACGGTTAATTCCTAAATTACATTGGGCTGGATTTAATGATCCACGAATCCTGCTGTGATGGCACTTGATGCATGGATTGAGCCCTTCTCACCTTTTATAAAAACAAAAACTGCTGGAAAAACTCAGCAGGTCTGACAGTGTCTGTGGAGAGAAAGACAGAGCCAATGCTTTGAGTCCGTATGACTTTCTTCACAGCAGGCGGGGGCGGTCAGGAAGCTGACCACTGCCCGCGATAGGCTCTACACTGTGATTTCACGCAGGCAGGCAAATTAAGGTCTGCTGTGTGTGGATTGCGAGCGGCAGTGCTGAGCGCTGCCTGTGCGGGTGGGTGGAGGGGGCAGAGCCAGGCCTAGCACGCAGTTTGTGCATGTTCGCAAAAGAGCACTTCGATCTCCTTGAGGCGCGGAACTGCTTCCATCACGATTCATGTGACTGTCACATGAGCTGGGACATGTTTTTAATTCAATTAATGTTATTTGCTTCAGGAAACCTCATCCCGCTTATGGATGAGGTTTCCTAAAAAATATAAAGGCCATCTGGCCTTTTCGCCTGCCTGCCAACGGTAAGGTTGGACGGGCAGTGTAAATTTGAATTTAATTAAATTGTTAATGGCCTTAATTATTGGCCTTTTAATTATTGATGGGCGCGCAGCGGGCTCTGGCATGTGCCTGCCAAACAAAATATCGTGAGACTGTGCGATGATGTCAGGATGCACGCCCAATGTCATTGCGCATCATTTTACACGCGGGCGTGTCGGGTGTGTGCCCTCACGCCAAGCTTAATATTCTGCCCTTTGGGTTACTATGGCCTTAGTGGAGATTTACCTGGGGTTGATTAATTTGGGGATTTGTTAAAAAGTTATTATAGTTGTAATTTGTAGTCACATGTATATGTTTAATTTGTTGTTAAATTAATAAATGTTTTATATAAAAACCACGAGACTCCGTGGTCTTATTACTGAATTCAAAGTCTGCATCTCGAAATTACAAATTACAAAAATATGACACTTGTTACAAGTTCCCCTCTGGGCTTTGAACAACTCAGCCTTTACCATTGGCTGTGTCATAATAGCCTGTGGTTAAAAATAGAATGACTGTTAAAATGAAGGCAGGCAGCCTCATTTAAATACTTATATGATCAGCCCCACTTCTCAGCTGTGGATTGGTCACCTGCCCATACTTCCATCTCTGATAAAACCAGAAGTGGGCAGGTTTGAGGTGGATTCAGTGGCTGTTGATAGATTTTTTGCATTTTAACCTCTGACATAACCTCACCCAACTGTTTATGGGAGTTAAGATTCTGCCTAATGTGCCTTGAGATGGATGCAGTGCTCACACAGATAATTTCAATCTGTCAGCAACATTGCATCTTAAGTAATCATGCTGTACTTCTGTGTGTTTATTTTAAAATATAATCAGTGTGAAAAGCATAAAATATACCAACATTTTTGGTATATTTAAAATAAAAATTTCAAAAAGAAATAATGAGCATTGAAGCTTTTAGATTATTGATATCAAAAGTTAAACTAACCAAGAAAGTCAAAATAAATACAGCTTCCAATGTTTTGTTGTTACTGATATTTTGACTTAAGCATGTCTTTCTATTAATTATTAAATTTGGTTTGTGAGGCATGCTATTCATTAAATATATGTATCTGTGGTACTTGTGAATCTTATAGGTGGCACTGTGATAAGTATTTTAATATTCAAGATGTTACATAGTGTGTCACACAGTGTGACACACAATTGCTGTTGTGTTATAGTTATAAGATACCATAAGGTTGCACAATCTGTCTACTTGGTTCTCATAAATTGCTCAAAACGCTATTAAAAATACTCAACTGTCAATTTATCCTTTGTAACTGAAATTTCGAATATGCAAAATAATAGTTTCAAAGTAAGTCAAAAATTGTATATTACAATAATCATGTTCATCCATTGAATTGTATTTTTGTTTGATGCTAATACTCTAATCAACACGCACGTAGGAGTATCTTGATACAGTTTTTATGATGCAGCCCTTTGTTATTCTAGTCACATTTGGCAGGATGGATTTCCTGTAGTGTATACCACAAGATAAAATAAATAAATCATGTGCTGCAATACTGAATGAAACTGCCAGTCTGTATTGCTAATTCTCCAAACTGCTTTGTGCTAAAGACAAAACTGCTCAAGCAGTGACTTAATCTTTAAGAACTCAGTTTATTGTAATTCAGAGCAGCACATTTGCTGACAGTCATGCATATTTACAGTGCACAAAAGTTACAAAATAATTTGTGTTGGCCCAATGGTACACTTTTTATATAAAATTAAATTTATATTCTAAATCAATCAATTGAGAATCTATCTGCTTATATATAATTAAAATTGTCTGGCAAATATATGGCCTGTCAGGGCATGCAGAAGTGTTTGACACATCTCTAGGGTACAATATATTCTAATTGATTCAAAGTTTGCATTGACTGAGCAACCAATTCTAAAACATGCACCTACGTGCACATTCGCACAGTATTCAAAGGTTTTATCACATTTTTTAAGGACATGATTTTTGCATAACTTCTCTCAAAAGATATGATTCCAATCTCTCAAAATAATTTCTGCTCACAAATCACTTTCCTCAAAAAAATGAGAACAACTTTGAATGCTATGTTTTATTTCCCCATATGACCATTGAGACTTGTGATATTGATTCTGTGGTTTCTTTTCTCCTGTGCTATGTTGTAGGGAAAAGAAAAATTAGGAGATGACTATGATTTACATCCCTGATGAATTAGTGCATACTTTTATCTGCCTGATGTCTCAATAAACGCAGTGAGAATCTGGGATTGAACAGAGAGACCACATTACTGTACTCCAGTTTACTAGAATATAAGGTACATTGCCACACAATTTCCATACCTTTGGTTAGTGGCAATCATAGGTCAAGCACTAAACTCACAGACTTTCTCAAACCTATTAACAAGTAAATGAGCAGCATTCAATTTAAGTTGTGGGGTTGAATTTCCATTGGGATTCTCCAGATTGTCTGCTGTGACTGTATAACTTTTCTCTGGTGTTTCTGCAGACCCTTCATGACGGACAGTAGGGAGACTCCGTGTATAAAATTCAACCCATATGGATTTACAGTAATTACAATACTTATTCTCAAAATAACTATGATCCTTTCTGGCTCTAGCTCTCAACATAAAATTGACGTTTGAACCACAGAAGTCAATCACTTCTTATGTGGCAAAAGACTACCATGGAATCTCTGGGCAAGTATAAACCAGTAATTGGAGGCTCTCAGCAATAGAACTGTTCTGTCAAAGTGACTCCAGTCATTACCTCTGCCCCCTCTTAGACCCCAACCACATCTTCACTCCAGTCATCATCATCCGTCAGATGTATGAACTGAATGGGAAAGTCTGATTCAGTGTTCTGTGCCAAATACTTTGAGAGACTTAATTGACAGATCTTCATTCAAGTATAAAGGCAACAATCAGAGCACACACAAAAGTTTGTGAACCACACACGTCCCTGCCTTGTGCTGAAGTGTGAAAATGATCACGTATATTCCCAACAGTTTGCAGAAGTGGTCAGCAGGAATTCATTTAAAGAATTATCCAGCTCTTTGAAAAAGCTATTCAGTTAATTCCACTCCCTTGCTCTTTGTCCAAAGTCCTGTATTTTTTTCCATTCTAGTTTGTATCCAATTCTCTTTCGAAAATTACCATTAAATCTACTTCCCCCGCCCTTTCAGACAATACACTTCAGATCACAATTTGCACATTGCCTCTCTTTCTACTACCTGTCACTTTTAATTTGTGACCTCTGATAACTGACCCTTTGGTCACTTGAAATAGTTTCTACAGAATCAAAACTGTTTATGATTTTAAACGCCTTTATCAAATCCTCTCATAAGCTTTCTCTTCTCTAAGGCAAAAGACCGCAACTTCTCCATTGCCTCCACCTAACTGAAGTCCCTCAAGCCTGGTAGCAGCCTAGTAAATCACTAGTAAAACTTACTACTTTTCCAGTGATGTTCTATTGTGTTCTAGACTAATGTAGATGTGGATGTAGAATAATGCTTTATTCCATGCCAAACCTGAGAGTTGTCTGTACCTGGCTGCTATGCCTCAGTATCATGATGCGATAAATGTGTTGTGAAAATTTCCTAATTCAAATGTTTTAAGAATATAACTTTTAAGTTGGGAACTAAAGTCTTACATGTAAGGTATTCACACCAAGGATTACAATGATCACTTTGGATCTGTGTGGAGGAGCCAGTTTGTTTTAAGACATCTCAAAAAAAAAAGCTTTTGAGGTTGGAGTGTAAACTGGAGAAACTGCAATTATTCATGTTTCCCAGAGCAAAGAAGCTAAAAGCAACTTGGACTTCTTGGTGGAACCAGTAAGTCTAGTAAAAGGGCCATTACCTTAATTAGGGATATAAAATATTCTTTCCTGTCCCAGAATCAAAGGGTTGTTTTGAAGATAAAATATAATTAATTTACATTTCTGTTGGGAACATCTCAAGTATGCCACATTGCTTTGGAGATAGGTTATTCAGGGAGCTTGCCTTTTGTGTTGGATTTATCTCATTTTTCTCATTGACTGTTCCCAAGATGTTTCAGTACAGCTACAACACTGGCATCCACCCAGCAATATGGAAAATTGCCCTGGTATGTCCTATAAACAAATACAGGGCAAACCCAACAGGCCAATTACCATCCCTTCAGTCTACTCTCGATCATCAGCAAGTGATGGAAGGTGTCGTCGACAGTGCTGTCAAAAGGCATTTTTCTAGCAATAACCTGATCACTGATGCTCAGTTTGGGTTCTACCAGGACCACTCAGTTCCTGACCTCATTACAGCCTTGGTCCAAACATGGACAAGGCAGCTGAACTCAAGAGATGAGGTGAGAGTGACTGCCCTAGACATCAAGGCCAGCAAAACTAAAGTCAGTGGGAACTGGGCGGCGGTGGGGGGGTGGGGGGGGGGTGGTGCGGGGTGCAACTCTCTACTGGTTGGAGTTGTGCCTAGCACAGAGGAAGACGGTTGTGGTTGTTGCAGGTCAGTCATCTTAGTCGTGGGACATCACTGCAGGAGTTCCACAGAATAGCGTCCTAGACCCAACCATCTTCAGCTTCTTCATCAATGACCTTCCCTCCATCATAAGGTCAGAAGTGGGGATGTTCCCTGATGATTGCACAATGTTCAGCACCATTCGTGACTCCTCAGATACTGAAGCAGTCCATGCCCATGGGCATCAAGACCTGGACAAAATTTAGGCTTGGGCTGATAAGTGCCAACACACGTTTTGCACCACACAATGACCATCTCCAACAAGAGAGAATGTAACCATCTCGCCTTGACATTCAATGGCATTACCATTGTTGAATTCCCCACTATATGAACATTCTGGGGGTTACCATGACCCGAAACCAAACCTGACCAGCCACATAAATACTGTGACTACAAGAACAGGTTAGAGGCTGGGAATTCTGCGGCGCGTGACTCACTTCCTGATTCCCCACAGCATAATAACCATCTAAAAGGCACAAGTCAGGTGTGTGATGGAATACTCTCCACTTGTGTGGATGAGTGCAGCTCCATCATCACTGAAGAAGCTCGACATCACCCAGGACAAAGCAGCCTGCTTGATTGACACCTCATCCACCATCTTAAACTTTCGCTCTCTCCATAACCAATGCACAGTAGCAGCAGTGCACCATCTACAAGATGCACTGCATCAACTCACCAAGGCTCCTTCATCAGCACCTTCCAAATCCACGACCCCTACCACCTAGAAAGACAAGGGCAGCAAATGCATGGGAATACCAGCACTTGCAAGTTCCCCTCCAAGTCACACACCCCCCTGACTTGGCACCATATCACTGTTGCTGGGCCAAAATCCTAGAACTCCTTTCCTAACAGCACTGTGGGTGTTCCTACAACACTTGAACTGCAGCAGTTCAGGAAGGCAGCTCACCACCACCTTCCCAAGGGCACTTAGGAATGGGGAATAAATGCTGGCCTAGCCAGCAACACCAAATCAATAAAAAAACAAACACAAGCACTTTTACTTCTGGAGCTGGAACAGGTGGGAAACAGGCAGAGTGGGAAGGATTTGCCAGAAACTGTAGACCATTAAGCCAGATGGCAGTGAAGCACCTGCGTTCATTGGGGTGTCCACAGTTGTGAGGTACTTAAAGAATATCGGAGGGTTGTCTGTCAGAGTGCTTATTGAAGAACCACAAGAAATCTTGTACCTTGGAGAATATCAGGAACACTGAGGAGAATTAAAGTGAGTTCCTGAGAGCTGTGGCCTTCCTTGGCCTAGTCCCAGGAGAAGTGGAAGAACCCTCAAGTGTCCGGAAAGTAAGGGGAATTCTTGGGTGGAATTGAACATAGAAAGGGAAGTGGTCTGTTATGCATTTTGGATTTAAATAATAAAGGTTTATGAAATATGGTTAGTAGTACTTGCTTTATTTAATTCTTGTATAGAAGCTTTTATTTACAATGTGAAACTTTGTAGCATCATTTCTTTTAGCTGATAACTGGGAGTTCAATTTCTCCTTAAAAGCTAATGGTCACCCTCGAGATCGTAACAAATGACAGAAGTTTCATTTGAAGTGCGTCATTGCAAGACTCAGCATCTAGGCAATGAGAAAAAGAGACTCTAAAGGTAACAGGCACAGGGAAAGAAGACATTGCTGAAGGTGCTCTGGCTAACATTGGATAGGCAAGAGTTGGCTCAAGAGTTGGCACTCCCACTGAGCTGAACATCAAGGAAAGGCATTGGAGGAAGGTGGTGTGTGGTCGACTGTCAAAGGGTGCCATGAAGTTGAGGGAGACAAGGAGCCAAAATGCACCGCAGTCACTGTCAGTGGATGTCTCCTGGTTAAATAGCATAAATTCCTCTTTAATTCCTCTTTAAGTCTGGCTATGAACTCCAGAGCCCTTTCCTATAGAAAGGCTGCTCTTCTCCTTTTGTACATTCCAGAAGCGGAACCTCTTGCTCTCCATCTCCAAATTGGCTGACTACTACATACTTTGCACAGCATGTCATTGTTCAAAATTCTTCCTTTTAGTTTGCTCCCCACCCCACCCCCTGATGATAATATCTGCATCCAGTATCTGACACATCTTCAGAGGCAGTCAGTCTGTCGTCATATAAGTGACCTGAAAATAAAGCTGGGATCAATGACATATGTAAGGAAAGTGGAGGTGAATGCCCACCTTTTCCATCAGTTATAATACTCAGTGGAAAACCTAGATCATTAATTCTATCTCCTTAATTAAAGTGTAAAACATTGCAAAAGTAGTCAATTAGCTTAGATGGGAAGAAAATCTCAATCAATCATAAATAGTTTTCTTCTAAATCCCATGATGTTTAACTCCATTCTACCAATGCTTATATTTACACACATGATCCATTTGGTATTAAATATTGCAGATGTTGAAATTTTTGTGTTTGCTGAGGACGTAAATTGGAAATTATACCTTTGGAGGGGAGCCCAAGAATTTCTGTTGGGACTGATGTTCATTATTTTTCTATAATAAAAGCAAAATACTGCGGAGGCTGAAAATCTGAAAAAAAAAAACAAAAATAGATGGAAAAACTCAGCAGGTCTACAGCATCTTCGGAGAGGAACACAGTTAACGTCTCTCCATCATTATTTTTCTGATGGAGATATGGGCTGATGTAGATTCAATTCAGTTTTAAGGTTTAATGCATACTGAAGAAGCTCCTCTTATTAGGACTCATGTGTAAATAAGTCAGGATGAGTTAATATCATCTGTCCTCAGTTGCATGAGCTCTGTCTTCCCATTGCCCCTGAGAATCTGTGCAACTATTTAAAACATGCAGTTTGGAAGAACCTGTTCTTCAAGGTGGAAGGATTTGGTTTAAAGGACATTGTTCAGTTGCGCTAGCTTGTGAAGACTTTTGGTCATTTCTTGGACTTGATACAGATATAGTGATGTTGGGTGGAATTGGGCCAGATTTCCACTAAGTGCGGTAGTGGGTGGGATAAAGGATGCTTTACCTGCTGGCTGCAATGGTGAGTTTTTGTGCCCTATCACTCCAATGCTGCCCTCATTAATCATGCATTCCTGGGAAACACACTGTTTCTCCCAACACAGTGTCACCTCGCTGCTTCTTCACGTCGGGCGCTATATTTAAAGTGCAGCTGCGTGCATACCTCACAGTGCTTCCAGACAGGACTGCTGAACAGAAGACAAGGCCCTGAAAGGCAAGAGTACTGCAGCCCCCCGATTCAGTGATCCATCCCTGGAATGCCTTTTGGACACCGTGGAGGCCCGCTGTGACGTCCTCTAACCCTGCCCTGGGCGAAGGCCAGCAAGCAAAGTCACCAATCCTGCATGGGAGGCAGTGGCAGCGGTAGTCAATACCAACGTCCTGCAAAAGAGAAAGAAGATGAATGGTCTCATCCGTTCTGTCAGGGTAATTCATTCTTTTCAGCACTCAGAAACCCATCAGACATCCACAGGGATCTCACACCTCAAGGGACAATACAACTAACTCTCACATACCCTCACATCTACGTCAGGCTCATATCCTCCGGAGCTCATGTTCTCATCCTGCCCATGGCTCCACTCACCACACAAACATTTTGCGCAGTGCCATGCGTCCTGTTCACACTCTTTCCATCTGTTTGCATGCAGGAGAAGCTGGCTCACAACAGCAGGGAGAGGTCCCAGACCTGGGATGGAGTGGTCCACATTAGGCTCCTCACTCAGTTTGACAATCGTGCCAATGTGCTGACTGGTGAGGACGTGGACCGTGCCTGCACCGACAAATTTGGCGGCGAACATCCACATGGGAATCCTGCACCACATCATCCCTCTCTCAATGCAACTGAGTGCTCTCTCTCCTGCTTCTGACTCTGCTGCCATGCAGAATCATCTCACTTTGATTCACAGGGAGCTCTGCCAAGCAACCGACACCCTCAGCCAGCCAGTCCCTCAGCTCCATCCAGGATCTCACCTCTAGCCAAGATGGCACCTCCTCCATTGAAGATCTGGAAATAAGCAGCCTGGAAGACGTGTCACAGCGCTCACCCACACCCTCTACCAACACAGAGACATAAGCCTCAGTGGGTCTTAGATCTAGTGCAGGCTCAGGTTTACAATCTGGTGGTCACTGCACAGACACGTGTCTGCAGCAGGGGGAGGCAGGTTCAGCTGAGCTCCCCAACGCTTGGAGGACTGCTGGGGAAGAGGCCTTCCAACTCATCTTGGAGGGTCAGCAGAAGGCGGGGGAACACCATGTAGAGTGGTTGGAAGCCCTCAACAGTGTAGCACACGAGTCAGAGGAGTGTATCCGCCTGCTCTCTGATGAAGTGGTGCCCACATGTGCATATATGGAAGGCTCCATGGAAAAGATGGTGTCCATCATGGAGACCCTGGTGCAGTAGAACACGGAGATGCGCACAGACCTGTGCTGCATCGCGATTGTCATGGGTGAGTTCCTGTAGTGGCAACGCGAGAGGGAAATGGGACATCTCAACGTCACTCCAGGTGCCCCTTCCCCTCAAGGAGTTAGTCCGGGGCCCTCAGGTACCCGAAGGGAGGAGGAGGAGCAGCAGCTGGACACCCCTGGGTCATCCACTCAGCAATCTCAGAGGCTGTCCGCTCCCTCGGAGTCCCCTTTGCCTGTGTCCCCTCAATCTCTTCCCCTGTCACCGCAGAAGGATCAGCTGGCCCACAAGAGGACAAACAAAGCAAGCGGGGGCCCTCAAACCCTCAGCTTTCAGAGGACCCACGCTAAAGTCATCAGAGGCAATAGGGTCAACCATTGCACAGCCTGTCTCTACCCCTACTGCAGATGTCAGGGCAGCACCTAAAAGAAGTGTTTGGCCTAGAAAAGTTAAGAATTTCTGATCACAAGTGGTTGCACGGGTGAACACATCATCACCTTATAATCTGAAAATATATTCACTTTCACTGAATAATATGTAATGGTGTCTTTCAGCTTCATTTACATGTGTTGCGAGTCCCCTCCCCCCCCCACCTGCCCCACTATCAGTTCAGCTGTATGTAGCCAGCCCACGAGGTATTCTTGACGAAGAAGTATGTGTGGCAGGGCCTTTCAGAGCCTTGTGCAAGCACTTTCCCATGCATGTGGAGCCTTCCTCTATCACACTCATCCCAGTGTTCTGATCATTTTTAATGCTGCCTGCTGGGGTCCTCTTTCAGTTGCCCACCTGAGCTGACCTGCATCTCCACCCACCTACTGATCGCACTTACTTGTAGCACCTGTTCCTGCCCAACATGAGGCACCTTTCACTTTTGATTTGGCAAGATGGTGCTGGTGAAGTATGTGTTTAGCTTCCCTGTCCTTTCCCTTGCGCCAGTCACCCATGTCCCTTCCCCCGGATTTCACCTTCCACCTCCCCAATGTCACTAACCAACACGAGCTCTTCTCTTTCCAGGATGTCCAGTTGAATATGTACGTTCTTTACCTTCCTGAAAATCCCACCCCCATTCGTATTGACCTCCCCGACCTCCTCCTTCCCACCCCCAAGGTCCATGTCTGCCTCTGAGTCCCCACCAACCACCCTAGCCATCCCTTCTACTGCTACCATCACACCCTCACTCTCCCAACCTACTGGCTCACTCTGCCCCCTCTCATTCTTACCATTCCCTCCTACCATGCCCACCCTCATTTTGCTCCCCAGGAGGCAATCATTGACTCCACAGACCCCTCCCTTGCACATTGACCTTGACATCCCCCTCCACTTATGCCTTCCTCCACCCTTACTCCTTCGTCCCCATGGATTCCTCCTCCCCTGCAAAATTCTTCCTCTCCCTGGACTCCTTACCCACTCCGGACTTCGTCCTCCACCCGAAGCCCTTCTCCCCTCCCAATTTCTTTATTTATACCTTCCTCCCCCCTTACACCTACCTCCAGCTGCCATACTCTCCTCCATTACACCCTCCTCTCCCCGTATTTCCTCCCCCCTTTCAGCCTCACCCCTCCTGACACCGTTGTTTCCCCCCCTCCCAATCACTGCCCCCAGTACACCTTCCTCTCCCAGTCAAACCTAGACCTTACCCATCTACCCCCCACCCCCTCCGGTACATCTTCCTCTCCTACTCTCAGATGGACTTTCCTCTCCACCTCCTCGATGAACATCCATAGCAGACCATGGCCAAGACCCTGATGTCCCGAAACAGACCCTCAATAGTGACCTTCCATCTTCTGTGAGCTGCTTTGCGGCAGACCCATGTCCACATAAATCCACCCGGCATGTGATGTACGTGTTCCTTCAGGGCTCCAGCATTTTCTGCTCCTCAGATATCTGTGATGTAAGCAAGGCCCTGATGGTAAGTCACGACTTCTGCACGTTACACTTGTCAAGGCGTGTTCTGCACTGTTCTTTTTTCCTGCTGACGTTGGCGGTAAATTTGATGTGAGGGGATGATTCTGGTGAGCAGGGCTTATAATGATGTGCAGATGTATAAAAATGAAGTTTCCCATGTCCAGCAGCTGGAAAGGTAGCCTGCCAGTGGCGGGCAGAGTGGATGACTGTAAACTGCTTTCATGATGGTGTGAAACTGATTTTAGGCCTTCCTACCATATTGTCCACTCATGCCTTCCGACATCACTGGGCATGAAAAATTCTGCCCGTTGTTTTCACTCATATGCTCTGGAAGCTTTTATCCATTTTGAATTATCCCTGAAAAACATTAACTTTCAACACAATTACTGAGCCAGGCACAATGAGCATTCTGATGTGAATTCCACTTTAGATGATCTACAGTATGATGGAAGAGGAGCACAATGAGGCCTCAAAGGAAGTCAGATAAATAGGCACTAGCAGTGGACAGCCAAACTATCCCAGCATTGTTCATCCGGCAGGATGTTTAGACCTAGACACACTTTTGAAAACTTTCCTCAGGAACTCTGTCTTAAGAAGCTGTAAATCAGTCACATAGCTTTGGAGAAGCTCTCTTTGTTGCTCCAGCCAGATTTGTAGTCAAGCTACAAAGCTCTGATTAGAGCAGAGAAAGTAGTCAAAGGACTTAACATCTTGTGGTACAGGTGCATGCTATAGGAGCCACAGGGAACTTTTGTCAGATCTGTCAATTTGTTGACCAGGTGTAAAAACATAGAGAATTTACAGCACAGAAGGAGATCATTTGGCCCATTTTGACTGACTGTCAAAAAAGAGCTATCCAGCCTAATCCCACTTTCCAACTCTTGATTCGTAGCCCTACAAGTTTACTGCACTTCAAGTGCATCACAAGTATTTTTTAACTATAATCAGGATTTATGCCTCTATCACTCTTTTGGGAAATGAGTTCCAGAGCCCCAGGACTCTCTGGATTCTCCTCTTGTGGGAGAATCTAGAACTAGGGATCACTGTTTAAAAATAAGGGTTCACTCAATTAAGACAGAGATGAGGAGAAATGTTTTCTCTCAGAGGGTTGTGAGTCTTTGGAACTTTCTTCCTCATAAGGCAGTGGAAGCAGAGGCTTTGAATACTTTTAAGGCAGAGTTAGATAGATTCTTGATTAACAAGAGAGTGACAGGTTATCAGAGGTAGGCAGGAATGTGGGGTTGAGGTCACAGTCAGATCAGCTATGATCTTATTGAATGGCAGAGCAGGCTTGAGGGGCTGAGTGGCCTACCCCTGCTCCTAAATCACGTTAGAAACATAGGCCTGAATTCTCCCTTTGGCGTGCGGGCACGCGCCCGACACACCAGAACATAATATGACACGCGCTCACATGATATTTCGTACAGCGGGCATGCGTTGGAGTCAGCGGCGTCCGTCAATAATTGAAAGACCTATTATGACCATTAAGCTTGAAATTTACACTGCCCGTCCAACCTAACAGCAAAAAGGCTAAGCGGCCTTTACATTTTTTTAGGAAACCTCATCCACGAGCTAGATGAGATTTCCTCAAGCTAATACTAATTAAATAAAACCTTTATTTTGACATTAAAAACATGTCCCATCTCATGTGACACAGTCACATGAGAGGACGTTTCTTTCAATTTTTACTGTGCCTCAGGGAGATTGAAGCGCTCTTTCGCGCACATGCACAAACTGCACGCTGGACCCGACTCTCCCTCCCCCCTGCCCGCACAGGTAGAGCTCAGCGCTACCGCTTGCAATCCACGCAGAGCGGGCTGGCCCACCCGCGTGAAATCGCGGTGGGGAGCCGATCGTGGGCGGTGGTCGGCTCCCCCGACTGCCTTCTCCCGCTGAGCTCACCCGACGCAGAAAAAATTCAGGCCATTGGAACAGGGATTGGCCATTTCGCCCCTTGAGCTTGCTCTGCCATTCAGTGAGACCATGGCTGGTCAGTAACCTAATTCCATATACCCGCCTTTGCCTCTAATCTATTACAATCTTTGGTTAACAAAAATCTATCAATCTCAGTTTTAAATTTAATAATTGATCTTGCATCAACTGGCGCTTGCAGAGGAGAGTTTCAAGATTCTATCAACTTGCATGTAAAAGTGTTTCCTAACTTCACTCCTGAAATGGTGAAAAATTTCTCTTCAACTCCCCTCTAATCCTTCTGCCAATTCATTTAAACCTATGCCTGCTGGTTATTAACCTCTCTGCTCATGCAAATAAGTCCCTCATAATTTTATACACTGCAGCTAAATCTTCCATAAGTCTCCTTTGTTCCAAAGAAAACAGCCCCAGCCTCTTCATTCTTTCGTCATAGATAAAATTATCCATTTCTGGCAACATCTTCATAAATCTCCTCTGTACTCTCTCTAGTGCAATCATAGCCTTTCTATAATGCAATGACCAGAGCTGTACTAAATACATTAGCCAAGGCCCAACAAGTGTTTTATGCAGTTCTAGCATCATCTCCCTTATATTCTATGTCTTTTGCATTTAAGCCTTAGCTAATAAAGGAAAGTACTCTGTGTGCTACCTTAACTAATTTCCCCTGTACTTTCTATTCTTCTCTAGGCTTTCTGTAGTGTTGAGTTCCCAGCATCTGGCATAAACTTCAATTTTTTACCTTCATCTCCTGACATGTTGTTTGATATCTAAGAGTCTGGATTTTGAAATTCTGCAATTATTTTTGTGGCAACATATTTGTAGTAAACTCTCTCTGCTCCTTGAATTACTCCAACTGCTGTGACACTGATTCGCTTTCAAGCATCTGTCTCCAGTCCACTTTTGCTAAATCTCATCCTGGGTAAAATTGGCCTTTCCACAGTTTAAAACTTTCACTCTTGGCCTATCTTTGTTCTTTTCCTCAAATACACTTAAGTCTACTTGAATTCTGATCATTACTACCAGAATGTTCTCTCATTGATAACATTTCCACCTGCCCAGCTTCATTCTCTAAAATTAAGTCTGGAACTATCCTTTCTCTTGTTGGCCTTGCAACATATTGGCTAAGAAAGTTCTCCTGCATTTTAAAAATTCTGGGCTTTCTAAACCTTTCACACTTTTTATTCCAGTTGAAATCCCCTAATTTAATGGACATATTGTTTCTGCACTTCTCAGCAATTTGTCTGCATATTTGGGGCTGAATTGTTGTCTGGGTTTAGAGGTGCATTTTACAATACAAATGGCCACAAGCTGATTTCTTTTGGAGGAAATCCGATTTTTCTCTGCGTTCCACATCCATGCATGGGTCTGATAGTGGTGAGGTGGTAATGTCAGTGGATTAGTAATCCAGAGACCCAGGCTAATGCTAATAAGGACATGGGTTCAAACCCCCCAGGCAGCTGGTGGAATTTGAATTCAGTTAATAAATCTGGAATATAAAGCTAGTCCCAGCGATGGGGACTGTGAAATTATCATTGATTGTCATAAAAGCCCATTTGGTTTACTAATGCCCTTTAGGGAAGAAAATCTGCTGTCCTTACCTGGTCTGGCTTACATGTGACTCCAGACCCACAGCAATGTGGTTGACTCTTAACTGTCCTTTGAAATGACCTAGCAAGGGGAGAAGGGTGGTGTTCCCTGGTATTTTGTGTTGTCTTTCTGTACGGGAAGAATAGATTTTGTTAATTGGCTGCTGCAGTCTTCAGACCATGCAGCCAAAATCAAGGGTCGAGGAGGGGGGTGGTGGTCAGTATTATAGTTACCCAGGAGTTAGAACTGGCTTTAATCCTTCTATCTTTTCCTGGGTAACTAAGAGAGTCAAAACCATCTAAAGTCTCTGACTTAAATTGAAGTATCGGATTGTTCCCACTGTAGGGTAATTGCCCATCGGAAGTTTAAACTTGTATGAGGAGTTCTGGGGGAGTCCCCCAGCGCATCATCTGGGATACCTCTGGGGTATGACACCCTGGAGATAGAAAGTTCTGGGCCATTAAAGAGCAAAAGATATAAATTTTCACAAACCTACAGAAATTCTTACATCTCAATTCCCAAACTCGAGATGAGAATCAAAGCCAATTTTTCTATTGCTTCCTCTTCATGTGCTGTTCACTGCCAAATAATAGCATATCCTTCTCCAATAACCTGGGGCAGAATTTAATGTCCCACAGGCGGGTGCGCACCCAGCTCAATTGGTTGTAAAGTTGTGCGAGAAGATGTCGGGTGAGTGTCCCAATGTCATTATGCACTCATGCAATATTTCGCTCGGCGGGTGTGCGCAGAAGTTGGAAGTGCGCCCATCGACAATTATGAGGGCAATTAAGCCTATTAGCGGTGTAATTGTCTCTGATTTTTCGTGACCTCTCCGACCTTATGGTTAGCAGACCGGCGAATTGCTAGGAGGCCTTTACATTTTTCATCAAAACTCAACCAAGGGCGGGATGAGATCTCTGTTATGAAATAAAAAAATAAATATCTGTGGACAGCATTTTTTATGAGGTATATTTTCAGGTGCTAGATTGTGATGCATGGACATTTTTTTGCAGCTTTTTAAACCTTTATTTCATCATTTGAAGATCTGCAGCTCCCTGAGGCAGCTGTCTGCCTTCAGGGAGCCCTCTCACAGCGCTCACCCGCGCCCACGGTGACATCTTTGCCTGCCCTCTTCCCACCCCACCCCAGCAGCGCTGAGCTTTTCTGCGCATGTTTCAAGACAACAAGAATAGGCGATTTAGCCCCTCGAGCCTGCTCTACTATTCAACTAGATCATGGCTAATCTTCTACCTCAACACTATTTTTCCTGCATTATCCCCATAACCCTAGTTATCTTTATTATCCAGAAAGGTATTGATCTCTGTCCTGAATGTACCCAATGAGTGAGCATCTACAGCATTCTGGGGTAGGGAATTCCAAAGATTCACCACCCTTTGAGCGAATAAATTCTTCCTTATCTCAGTCCTAAATGGTCTACCTCTTTTTCTGAGACTGTGTCTCCTGGTTCTAGAACCTCCAGCTAGGGGAAACATCCTTTCTGCACCTACTCTGTTGAACCCTGTAAGAATTGTGTATGCCTCAATGAGATCACCTCTCATTCTTCTAAACTTTAGAGAATATAGGCCCAGTATCCTCAATCTGTCCTCATAAGACAATCCCTTCATGAAGGCACTTCCTCTAATGATTTCAGGGAGAAAGACCCATGGACAATGGTTGTTGTTCTAGAGAATAGTTCATTACAATTCAATTATTGCCCTATTATTCTTAAGAAAACTTGACCTTGTGGGGTCATTAAACATCTTCAAACATTGCAAATGTGTCTTGTGGTTATGAAGGTCGCAATTGCAGATATCATATTGTCTATAATGCTGCATGTGATGGCTTTTTCCCCTGTATTCCAAAAAATTGCATCCATCTTTCCATAATTTGCCGAGTAGCACTCCTGTATAAACCTCTGAAAAGTTATATGCTTACATTTTTCCACTCTTTAGTTCCAATTTCAGTCCATCTTCCAAGTTCTGTTTAAATACAGATAT
Organism: Carcharodon carcharias; assembly: GCF_017639515.1. Taxonomy (NCBI): domain Eukaryota; kingdom Metazoa; phylum Chordata; class Chondrichthyes; order Lamniformes; family Lamnidae; genus Carcharodon; species Carcharodon carcharias. The sequence goes on along the minus strand of NC_054477.1, from coordinate 131,058,111 downwards.
TGTATTGTCTCATTTCTAAATATTTTGGACTCATCTGGTGCATCTGCCCTTTGCATTCAGGACTTTGCTCTTGTTCCACCAATGTTAATTAAATTGTTGACCTAGGATTTCTGATAGGGTCAGCCTCCTCTGATTTTAATTGGGATGTCTTAGTCTGCTGCACTTAACTGCTGCATCTTTGCTTACCTAAATTGGGATGTAGACTGTTGGGATTTAAAAGATGGCACATTATATTATTGGCAGATTAGGTTATTCACCAGGACAAAACTTACGTTACAGACTGCAATATTCTCTAGATGTATTTATATTTATGTGCTGCCTTCAGCAACGAAGGCTGGAACTCATTTCTTTCTGGTTTTGCACTCTAACCAGGAGCTACTGTGTTTCCCCTTGATTTTGTTTAAACCAGGTTGCAGTGGAATTATTTCAAGTGCCCAATTCTGTGGTTGATTGTCTAAACAGAATTATTGCCTGTTGCACATTTGTAACATGTACATACTGGCTTTCACTGAGCTGCTAAGCATATAGACGCAGAGTTGTAGCTGCAAGCAATGTTGATAAAATTATGAGTTCTCGATTTTAATCTTTGACAATCTTAAAAATAAAGTTGAGCAGAAAGGCCAACAATTTAACTGCAAGATATTTTGACCGTGTTTAGACCTGTTGCGTTATGGAAACATATGTAATATGATGTTGCAATTGTTTGTTTTTCTCCTTCATTTACCTTGTTGCTTTGGTTTCTATCATTTGTTTTAAAATATTAAGAGAGTATTGAGTCACAAGGAATAATTTGTATTTTTCCAGGTTAACTGGCCAATTTTAAAAAAACTTACTATAATTCTCTCTGACACTATTCTTAATGGCCTCTGTAGGAATATGATACACATATGTGTTTATTCAGTTTAAAAGGGAAATGAAATAGTCCTTCTCTTTCCCAGTACCTGTTTATCTTATTTTATATCTATGGGTAATGTTTTTAAATAGCAGAGAACAAATGTGATTCAATGTAGTAATCGTGTGCGACAAGCAGAAAACATAAATAGCCACCTAAACCATTCATAGAGATATTGGGCTGAATCTTCTGAGGGGTAGCAATCTCCATTGATTGCCACTCCGCTCCAACTTTTCTGTGCCATGCCAGAACTCTGCATTTTTTGGCTGGGACTTCCGATCCCGGCTTTCCCAGAAATGCAAAGCGTACCTGAAATTGAACAGCTTCTTTGTAGCACTCAATTGGGGGAAGACAAGCCATGTCCCCTTTTTATGTAACTGCCGTATTCTGATAATGTTCAGTAACACACTGAAAAGCTGGGACATTTAAACAGCTTTTCAGTGTGATAGCATGAGTGAATGGGTGAATATGTAGGAGGCAAGGGTAGGGTGGATGAGGTAAGTGTGTAAGAGAGTAGGGTGGCAGGTGGGGAGGCTGGTATATGGGTAGGGTGACAGGCCTCATCTGAACTACTCCATCCAGTTCTTGGCGCAAAAATTGAGGAAGGATGTGAAGGCATTGGAGAGAGTACAGAGGAGATTCACAAGAATGATTCCCAGTATAAAGAACTGTGAGGATAGATTAAAGAGGTTGGGACTATTTTCATTGGAGAAAAGAAGGCTGAGAGGAGACTTGATAGAGGAATTCAAGATCCTGAGGGATATAGCCAGGGTAAATAGTGAGAAACTCTTCCCACTCAAGGAAACATCAAGAACTAGAGGGCACAGATTCAAAATAATTGGAGAAAGAGTATAAGTGAGGTGAGGAAAGGTTTTTTTACCCAAAGGATGGTTGGAACCTGGAATGAAAGTCCTGAGAGGGTGGTGGAGGCATGTTTGATTGAGGTATTCAAAAGGGAATTGGATTGCTATCTGAAAAGAGAGAATGTGCAAGGTATGGGGTTAAGGCTGGGGATGGGACTCGGAAGAATGCTCTTTCAGAAAGCCAGTGCAGACTTGATGGGCCGAATGGCCCCTACTGCACTATAATGATTCTGTGATTCTATGAGGGATAGGATGGTTGATGGGTAGGGTGGGAGATGGGTAAGATGGCAGGTGGATAGGGTGGCAGGTAGGTAGGATGGTAGGGTCGAATGTGGTTAGGCTGGCTGGTGATTATGGTGAAGGTGGGTAGGATTAGGATTGGAGTTAGGTGGGTAGAGTGGGAGGTGCGTAGGGAAGCAGAAAGGTAGGTTGGTAAATGGATAGGGTAATCAGGTTGAGTCCAAGGTGGTCGTGGGGCAGTTGGGGGATTCAGTGGGGTGTAGTTGGGTTTGAGGTGAGGAGTCAGTGATGTCAGTTGCACAGTTATCCAGGAGTTAAACTAGGATTTTCCTATCCAGCATTTCCTGGATAGCTATTCGGGTAGATAAGTTGGAACGGTCCGAAGTCTTCGACTGTAATTCAGAGTTGGAGACTTTTTCGGAGGTTCCTGGGGAGCAGGGGAATTTCCTATTGGATGTTCACAATTCCTGGGCAACTCACATGTCAGCATCTCTGCGGGGTCCCAACATGTATTCTGGAGGATATGTCTGCTCTCTGACGATCCGCAGACTGAAAGATTTGGGCCACTTTAAGTTTGTTTACCTAAGTGTCATGTGCTAAAAATCTTTTGTGAGTATGTGAAACTTGACTTCCTGTTGTCACATCTTTGTTGTGATTCAACAATCAGTTGCTGGATTTTCACAATTCTTTCCTAAAGCCCTTCCCAAAAATGTTTTCAACTGTCATTGTATTCCAGTAACTGAAATTTCTGATGTTCAACATTAGGGTTTAAACAAAAGATAATTTGTTTCTAAAAGTACATATTTCACAGCAATTTGCTTAAATTTATCAAGATTGTCTTTAAATGCATTCATCAAAGTTTTTACTTGAAAACGTTGACCACTCCCACAAGTTTTGGGTACTTTTCAAAGTACTTCACGGGTTCCAAAGCCCTTTGGGACTGTCTGAGAATATTTGAAATGTACTATATTAAAATTGGTTCTTTCTTACTTACAGACTTACTTACAGAAATTTGGAAGTAGTGGTCTTTGTGAATAAAAAGCAAAAACATGTATTCAGAAGCTCAGCTCTGGTTGCAAATGTTCAGGTTCAACTGAGACAGTGATTGCGGAGGGGATAGAATCCAGGCCTAGGAAGCCTAGTTTGTAATGGAGGCCAACCACAATGGTTTTAAGCTTTCCAGTGTTGAATTGGTGGATGTTATGAAGGCTGGATGTCGGATAAGCACATGTTCTGTATATGTTCTGTCAGATTTTTACCTAGAGTGACTAAGGAAAATGCTATTTATTTTCCTGAAACCAGTGAAAACATTTACTTCACTCTCTCTGGGAGACTTGTTATAATCTTCTTTTGAAATTCTTTCACTGTGAAAGTGCTTGAGCAACACAAGTATTACTTGCCACAAGCAAGATGCTGCTGTCAAGTCAAAAATACGGTTTGCCTATCACACAAATGATGTGGTGCATGAATTTCAGTGTGATGCTAGGTATGTAGGCCATACGTCCCAAAGACTGGTGGATTGTATCAAACAGCATGTTCCTTCTGCTGTTTGCAACATATGGACCAAACCCAACCAGCCTGTGCTTGCAAAACTCAAAATACAGTGTCCAACATTAGGTGTGATCCTGTGATCAGACAACATTTGCTAAATAATTCGCAATGTGCTAAGAATTATGCTGAAAACCAATTTAAGATTGTCAGTTGGTCCCGCAGTGTGACAGATTTACGTGTACTGGAAGCTACGTTTATTAATACACAGGGCCCTGTTCTCTACAGACAGAAAGAACATGTACACACAATGCGTCTGTTTCAGCTAAACAAAATAAGTGACAGCCATTCACTGGTTCATTCCATGTGTTGACCAATCAGAGTCAAGCTATCTGGTTTCAATTTCAAACAATGCTTGGCAGTTAAATGCCAGTCACCATCAACTGGTACATCTGTCATGGCTCTACCAATCAGAATCCAGTTGCCAACCAAATCAGCTGTCTCTTCTTATAGAGTATAATTATGTTGTTTCCCCTGACATTGGTATTTTCTTGTGAATTGTCCTGACGAGTGCAAGACGAAAAGCTTCAACAAAATATGTCTCTTTTTCCAGCACTGCTGAAGTTCTGTACCACCAAATGACTATTCTAACTTTTCTTTCTATTCCTTATTTTTCTCTTTCAATCTCATCTTTTGTTCTCTCTCTTTATTTCACTTTCTATGCCTAATTGATTAAAACTGACATGTCCTCATTCACACTGTGGATTGCTCATTAATGATTATTCAATTTGATTGGTTAAGGAGACTCACAGTTGCTTTCCGTGTTCACATAATTCCTAGATCACTGTAGACGACATAGTGCTGTTTTGGCTCTCTAATTTACAGCAAGTTCCCACAAAGTTTGTGGGCAAATGCCAGTGTGATGTATGGCTAGCACCTTTCATTTGCCACTGAAAGCAAAATCCAGCATGTTATTTACTTTCTGGGGACCAATTAAGAAACACTTGACACGTTCCTGGGATGAAGGGCTTTTCTTATTGTTATGACCCCAGCCAGTGTTAATTGCTTTGCAAACCTAATCCTGGAGGGAAACTTGGCTTATGGGCCATAGCTTTTTATTTGCATTTTGAAAATAAGAAGAGGATGTACAGATCTCAGCAGCAAGAAGCCCACTAATGCTTCTGGGATTTTAAAAGTTAAAAGTAAAAGTTTTATTAACAGGAATAAAATAAAACTTAAGCACAGAAGATTGCAGTTGTAATGTTAAAATTAGTCTTACACACATTCCCCCAAAGACCCACAAGTAAACACCTTCCAGGCAGCGCTCCCTTATAGTTGTTTAACTATAAACATCCAGCAATATTACCCAAGGCAAACTGCTGTAGCTTTAATAAAGGCATACCACATGATCTCTATCTTTCTTCCAATCTGCTGTGGAAATCCAAGACTTCAGAACAAGACTGCTTTTTGCAGCCCAAGACTTCTCTGGCTTGACTGGATGGTTGATTCAAATTGCATCTTCTCCCAGCCTAGAGCTACAACTAACAATTCCCAGTTCCAGCTCCACCTCACAGATACCTTAAGCTTTCCACTGTAATTTTAAAATATTCTTTATCCCCATTTCATCCCAGGTTTCGTTGTTCTCATATCTCTTTGAAACTTAAATCCTTCCAAATATAAAATATATCTTGTCTCTGCTTTCAGGTCAATAAAATGTAATATACCCTCTTCAATTTACCTATGGAATCCCTGCTAGATGAAAACATGTTTCTTGATATCTCTGACATCCCTTTGATATTCAAATGAACTCTCAGCTTACCTAAAATGCAAATGTTAGATTCAACCTATTCACTTGTACTTCAAACCTACTGCTTCTATCCTTTCATGTTTTAAGCCCCCCAGACAACCTGTCTCCCTATAACCTCTGCCAGCTTAATTAAATCATTCACACACACAGACACACAGCCTTCTTTACAGAATAACACAAGATTTCCCAAAAATATTAAAAAGAATAACCTCCATTTCTCACACTTATGAAGAAAGGTTGAACAGGTTGGGCCTATAGCAATTGGAGTTCAGAAGAATGAGAGGTAATCTTGTTGAACATATTTAGTTTCAAAATAAGGGATATGCAAATTAACATGGAGCTGAGGAGACTTCTTTTCTCTCAGAGGGTTGTTAGCCTGGACATCTTTTCCCCAGAAAGCTGTGGAGACTGGGTCATTGAATTTATTCAATGCTGATTTAGATAGATTCTTGATAGACAAGGGCATCAAGGTTTATGGGAGACATACAGGAAAGTGGAATTGAGGCCACAATCAGATCAGCTTTGATTTTATCAAATAGGGGAGCAGGCTCAAAGGGCCAAATGGCCTTTTCCTGTTCCCAAGTCCTGTTCCCTAGACACTTACTGTACTCTCCCTGAAGAAATTTTAATAATGTTTTTCCTTTCAGTGGAAATGTAAACCCTTCCTTCTTGTTACATGGTAGACTCTAACTCAAATCCAAAAGCAAAATAATGTGGATACTAGAAATATAAAATAAAAATAGAAAATGCTGGAAATACTCAAAAGGTCTGGCAGCATCTATGGTGATGGGGGTAGCGGAGAAACAGAGTTAACTTTTCCGTTTGTGACCTTTCATTAGAACTATTTTCTTTTTCATTGATGGGGTCATGGTCAAGGGAAAGGTAGGAAGAAGTGTCAGAGAGTTGGCGTTCAGCCTGTGCTACGCAGAGGTCAGTATGCCAAACAGCAGCGCCACCCTTGTCAGCAGGTTTGGTAACAGTTAGTGTTGGGTTTGAGAGAGTGGAATTCAGCAAGATCGGGGGAAACAGGTTAGAGTGAGTGAGGGGAGCAGATAAATTGTCATGCCAGCAGTTCTCAATAGAGAGATCAAGTTAGGCTAAGAGACCAGGGGGCAGGGTGGGTGAAAAGGTCTATGGAAGCAGGGAGAGGACTCTTGGCCAAAGAAGTGGGTACGGAGGTGACGGTGATGGAAGAAGAGTTCAACATCATGCCGGGCTCAAAATTTGTTCAGGCGGAGGCATGAGGGGATAAAAGTTGAGTCCTTTTCTAAGGACAGAAATCTTCATTGTTGGAGAGGGAAGGCCGGAGGGTATCATGACTGCACAGCAAGAGATGAGATTAAAGGAAGGGATGGGGTCAGAGGGCAGTGAAGGGGAAGAAAGGTCTGGAGGGGCATTGGTACCCATTGAGTTGTTGGAGCTTATGATCCTTAACAACTGGAAGGTAGAGACTATATTTATTTTAAAGTGCCAGATGAGATGAAGGATGAAATGAAATTGCAGAGCAGAGATTCTTTGAGATAGGGTGAGTCAGTTCTGCTGGAGAGAGAGGTTAAGAGTGTTTATGTGGCGGCGCATAGAACTAAGTATGGTTCTCAGGATGCAGCGAGAACAGCGGATCAAGGAGAACTGAATGTCTGTAATCACGGGTGGATCCAAATCATGAGTGGATTGCACTTGCAATCCACGTGGAATAAGTCGCAGCCAGAGACGGTTGCTGAGGAAGGAAATGAGGCTGTTAAAGTGGGTTTGGGTAGATACCTGATTAAACACAGGAAGGGAAATAGCAATGAAGGTGAACAAGGTAAAAGATACAAATGGAAATCCTATCAGAAGGAAGAGCAGAACTTCTTCAAGGTGGACATTCAGGAAGATTAAGTGGCAGTGAATTAAATATTAATCCAAAAACAAAATACTGCAGATGCTGGAAATCTAAATCAAAAGCAGTAAATGCTAAAAATACTCAGCAGATCTGGCAGCATCTGTGGGGTGAGAAACAGGGTTAATTTTTCAGGTCTTGGTCTTTCATCAGAACATTTTATCTCATCCTTGATGAATGAGATTAAAAACAGGCTAAAATATCTCCACCAGGGAGGTGATGGCTGCTGCTGGTATGACATCCAGCTGAGGCCTCGGATTGTGAATTGATGCAGGCACACAGGTGAGTGATGATGGGAGGTGGTTCTTGAGTAGGGGGTAGCTGGAAGGGTGGGGATAGGGGCTTTGGCAGCAAGTTGGCTCTCAGTGGGCTCCAGGTCCCTCGATCAGGCATCGAGTGCCTTTGAATGTGAGACCCCCCCCCCCCCCAACCACCGGAGCCTGCAAATGGCCACGCATGGGTTTGTTTGTCATGCTCCTTGCATTGTGAGCCCCCCACCCACTGCTGAGTTCATACCAGTGGCAGCAGGATGAGGCCTTTAAGTGGGCAAGTGAGATAGGAAGGCTGTCCACAGGACTTTCCGTCACAGACTTAATCGGGGTGGAGGTGGGAAACTGGTGGGGTCCCCACCCACCACTCTTCTGCCTGATTAAATGCCCTACCCACCATGAAACTTGCCACAGGGAGGGCATTTAATTCTGCCCATTGTTTCCAACACCCCTCAAGTCTCCTTTCACATTTTTCACACAATTCACAAATGCTATTGCAAAGAAATTAATTTATCTGCCACCTATGGAGGAGGAGAAGTATTTTACTGGCTCTAACACCACTAAATAAGATTACAAACATCTGTAGAGACTACTTTTGGTTACTTTCAAAATCTAGGATCCATTAATGAACATTTTGGAAAAGCTGGAAATTACTTTGATTGTGTGGGGTGATTTGCTCCTCTTATGATCCTTGCAAAATGCTTGCAGATTTAATTGCTTTCTTTGGCACTTCTTCGACCTCTTTTATCATTGGCACCATGTTTAGGAAATACATGAAAGAAAATTTTCCTGGATCTGGGTCAGGTGCACTGGATCACCTAGACACAGTGAATGTCAGAAAATTGGGTGCGCCAGCTTCCGAGTCTCTATGAAAATATTTCTGAGCATTATTTCTTCCATTAATCAAAATGGAAGGAAAATTTTCCAGATTTTTTTACCAGTGTGTGACCCGACTCTCTGATTTTTCTAAATTCTTTGTGCCCAGGAAATCAAATACGCTTGGATGTAGATCCTCGAAAATCACTTAAGCAGAATTAGGCCATTTGGCCCCTCAAGCCTGCTTTGCCTTTCAATAATGTTATGGCTGCTATAATTGTGCCCTTAGCTCTGCTTTCCTGCCCTGCCCCCATAACCTTTGACACCCTTGCAGATCAAAAATCTGTCTGACTCAGCCTTGAATATTTTCAATGACCCAGCCTTGACTGCTGTCTGGAGTAGGGAATTCCAAAGATTAATAACCCTCTTAGAGAAGAAATTCCTCTCATCTCTGTCTTAAATGGGAGACCCATTATTCTGAAACTCTCTCCCCTCCCAGTTCTAGATTCCCCCACGAGGAGCACATCCTCACAGCATCTACCCTGTAAGGATTTTCAGAATCTTAGGAACAAAGAAACAGGAGTAGGCCATTCAACCCATCAATCCTACTCCTCCATTCAGTTAGATCATGGCTGATCGTCTGCCTCAACACCACTATCTCCATATCTCTTGATGTCATTAGTCTCCAGAAATCTATTGATTTCTATTTTGAACATGCTTCCACAGGCCTCTGGGGTAGAGGACGGAATTGTTCCACAAATCTGGAAAGTCCTATATTGGGCTGGGAAATTGGCATGGGGCCTGCCGAAGGCATTGGCAGCTTTTTCCACCATATCGTGCGTCACTTTGTTTAAAAAATTGAGAGGCATGGGTTTTATGTTGGAACACCGGCAGGGTGGCCCCTGATTCTCCTGTCTTGCCATGGCCTCAGGCCTTCAGTAAACTGGGTGCTATATTTAAAGGCCAACCCTGCACAGAGCTAGCACTCTTCAAGGGATAGGAAGCTGCTGGGAACTGATGCCTCCCAAAAGGAGGAAACATGCTGCACTCAAATTTGGGAACACTTCCCTCGAGCGCTTACTGGATGCAATGGAGGCCTGCTTTGATGTCCTTTAATCCTGCTGTGGGTGAAGAACCTCATCCAAGATTACAAATCCCGCATGAGAGGCTGTGGCAGAGGTGGTCAGCGCCAAAGGCCTCGAAAGGAGGATAGCCACCTAGTGCTGAAAGAGGATGATTGATTTCCTCTGTTCCACCAGGGTAAGTCACTCTTCTTATCACACCCAATTCACACACACTCAAACCCATCACACATCCACAGGGATCTCACTCACTGCCAGTTCAAGGGATGTCACCATTCACACTCGCACACACCTTCATCTGCCCTACAGATCATGTCCTGATCCTGTCCACGGCATCACTCAGCACCTACACATGCCAGGCATCCTTCTCATCTGGCCTGGCAGGTGTCCTGCCTACACTCTCTGCATCTGTATTCATTCAGGACAAGCTGGCACACAACAAAAGGGAGAGGTCACAGTCTGGTGGAGCAATGCATGACATCAAGGTTCTCACAGACTTTGAAGATAGAGCCATCCAGCTGGCCAGCGACAATGTGGACCATTCCTGTGCTGATGGTGAGGTCGGCTGTGCTCAACCAAGTGAGGATCCAGCAGTGCAACATCCTTCAGACAACCATGATGTGAGTGACTTCCCCTGTTACACAGTCCCTGCCATACGCTAATTATCTCTCTTTGCTTTTGCAGGCACAATTGGGAAGCAGCTGAGGAGGTCCACAAGCCAGGTTCCCGACTCCAGCCCCGAGGACACCACAGAAGAGGAATCTGCAGGCACGCCAATGGAAGACCTGCCACAACACTCACCCACACCCTCCACCAGCGCAGAGATACACATCTTGGTTGGACTTAGTTTTAGACTAGCCTCAGTGTCAAAATCTGGCGAGTATATTGCACAGCAGACAGAGGCAGGGACTTTGCTGGTTGCCAACACTTGGAGGGCTGCTGGAGGCCAGGAATCTGTTGAGTCTGAGTCAGATGAGGAGCCCCTGGACTCGGTCATACCTCAGTTGCTGGAGCTGCAAAAGCAAGCTGGGCAATATCAGGAAGAGACATCTGCTGCACTCCTCAGAGTGCAAGGAACAATGGAGGTGTGTGTCTGCCTTTAGTCTGAGGTGTTAGTGCCAGCATGCCAACACCCCGAGGTCAACACTGGTAGGCTGGCGGCCACCTTGGTCCAGGACATCAGTTCTGCACTGCTACAGGAGCTGCACTCTATCACTGAGGCACTTGCAGGCATCCATCAGTGTCAAGGCGAGAGGGGGAAGAGCATCTTGAGCTCACTCCAGTGCGCTTTCCTCTTAAGGAGTCAGCCAGGGGCCTTCGGGCATCAATAGAGATGAGGATCAGCAGATGCACACCCTGGGGGCATCTAGTCAGGTGATTCCGGGTGTGTCAGGCCCATCCGAATCTCCTCCTCTTGTGCCCTCAGCAGCTCCAGCTCTGCAGGCCAAGGAAGCTGACTCTACCATACAGCCTGAAAGGACCCTGAAAGCAGGCCAGGGCCCTCCAGGTCGCAGCCATCTAGAGGGCGCCCACCAAGGTGATCACAGACAAAGGGCGTAGCAGTCAACAGGTCATATTCACCTTTGCTGTGGGTGTCGGGGGAGCACCAAGGCTTAGCAACAGGGTTGACTGAAGTATATAAGATCCTGAGCAGTATTGACAAGGTGGGTGGGAGAGGATGTTTCCTTTTGTGGGTGAGTCCAGAACTATGGGGCACTGTTTTAAAATTAGGGGTTGCTCTTTTAGGACAGAGATGAGGAGCAGTTTTTTCTCTCGGAGGGTTGTGTGGCTTTGGAACTCGTTGCCTTCAAAGGTGGTGAGGGCGGGGTCATGGAATATTTTTAAGGCAGAGGTAGATGGATTTTTGTTAGGCAAAGGAATCAAAGATTATCGGAGGTAGGTGGCAATGTGGAATTCAAAATGCAAAGCGATCAGTCATGATTTTATTGAATCGCGGAGCAGGCTTGAAGGGCCAGATGGCCTATTTCTGCTCCAGTTTTGTATGTTCGTATGTATGTATGTTCACATATAAGAAGATGCAGTTGCACAGGTGTTAATCACTTGTAGTTAATGTTGACCATTGTAAGTACATGCCCAAGAATATCTCTTTGTCTGAGGCACCTTGTTATGATGAGCAGCGTTGATGTCAATCAGATGTGAAACCTTGCTTCCTGCACAAAATGAAAGCTAGTGTCGCAGTCCAGGGCCTCTCCCCTATGCAACGTTTAACCTTTTGAGCACAGTGATTGTCCGGTTTCAAAGTCACTCTCCAGATTAGGTGATCCGTGCACGTCCATGTGGCTTTTGTTTGCTGCAAGAATCTCATACCCAAGAGTCACAGGGTTCCGTGATGTTCTCTGTGTGCTCTCTGCACCTTAGAGGCGGGGCTGCGCCCCATCTCGTCACCATTCCTGACAGGTGAAGGTGTGGGGCTGAAGGGAATGGGTGCTGAAGCCTGCCAAAGGTTCAAATTGTCTTAAAGTCCATGTGCCCACTGTATCTCAGCAGTGTCCCGATGATATGAGCCTCTTCACAGAGCATATGTGCGCTGCCCTCAGCCAGGCAGTTGTCAGAAGCTCCCAGATGCAATGTGAAGATCTCAGGAGTGACCTCCCTGGATATGTTTATGGGCAGAGGCTTGTACCCTGCACAGGTCCCCAGTGGAGCCATGGAAGAGCCACTGCCGTAGAAATTGAGCGTGGTGGTAACTAACTGCCAATGGCAGTGGATGCCCTCTGAGACCCCGTGGTGCCAAATCCTGCAGAAGATGGCACATGTGCGTGACCAGTTCCCTTGACATGCACAGGCGCCGGCGACACTGGTTCTCGTTCATGTGCAAGTACCACATGCACTGCCAGTAGACCCTGGGTCTAGCGATGTGCCTATGAATGACAGCTCTGTGGGGTTCATCCTCTGCATATGGAGGAGGCTGTGTGTCCCTTGGTCTTCAGGGTTCTGCCCCTTCCTTTGGTGTGCCAGGCGCCTCCATTGCATTCTTCCCCATCTTCTGTCCTGCCTGTAGCAATGAGGCAGACAGCGAGATCACCAGGCCCTATGTTCCTGATGGTCTCCTCATTGCAGCATCAAAGAGAGAGATGCAAGAGTCAGCAATTGTCTCCTAAGGATCAATCTTGGTCAAGTCATCGCCTTTGGCTGCCTCCCTGGGCCCCTTCATGCGTACCGGAGAGTCCAGGCGACCACATGGATGCCCAGTATTTAGTGCGCATGATGGTTCACCACGTCCACACCCAGCACAGCCCCACATCGTATGACCAAGTGGCAACAGCTTTCGCCCCTCGACTGCATCCTGGACTCTCATCTTAGGCGCATGCATTGTCCTAACCTGCACTCCAAGGCTTTGCGTTTTGCTTGGACCATGAGGGTGACTTTTCAAAGTCAACTTAAACATAATGCGTGGGACTAGGAGCACATCGCTTTATCAGTGTTCAATGCTCACCCTCAAGCTTGCCCAGTTGTGCAATGGTCCTGCAGCACCATTGCACTCATTCGAGTTTGAAGTTTGCGTGTGAGGGGTTAACAATAGAGGAGCAATTATTGGCACTGTCAGGAATCAGTGCTGCTTGAGTGTGCACTGTTGCTTGATTAGCCTGACTCCAAGCATGTCAATTGAGCTCAAGCTAAACACCATCAGCTGTGGAGAGTGCTCATCTTTGACATGTTTTGGCATTTGCCCAGCCATTTTCTTCCTCACCCGCATGTGTTTGTGTTCAAACTTCAGTCTGTGCTGCCATGATGCCCCCATTGCATTGTAGCCCTTGCCCCGAGGTTCCCTTCTCCACCTTCCCCCCCCCTTGCACTGTCGCCCTTGCCCCTGCACTACAAGCCATCCGCGAAGAAGCCGCTGTGGAAATTTTCCTGTGATCCCCCATGAATCGCTTAGCTGCTTCCTTGCATTGGGATCCTCGCGAGCACTGCGCAACACCTCTGAGTTCCCCTCGAATTTCAAGTTGCCAGCTGTACACTTTTCAAAAGCAGTTGTAAAACCATGCTGACATGAGGTTTAAATTTGGCATGGGGGGTGATTCTGGCGTGTGGCCACAATAATGAGATGCAAATGCATTCAAACTAAATGCTTGACGTTCAATGGTGAAAAACATGTCCCACCGTAGATGGGGGGAGGGGACAGTCGCTTTCTGGACTCACCTCATTGGGAAACGTGCCTAGAACCTTCATGCAGGATTCTTCAATCTTGCCACTAACCATGCCCATCATGATCAGGCGTGGAAAATCCCAGCCAGATAATTCCAAAGATTCACCACCCTCTGAGTGAAGAAATTCCCCCTCATCTCAGTCTTAAATGGCCTACCATTTATCTTGAGATTACGTCCCCAGCTTGTAGACTCACCAGCCCGGGGAAGCATTTTATCTACATCCACCCAGTCATGCCCTGTACGAATTTGGTAAGTTTGAATGGGTTCACCCATATTCTTTGAAACTCAAGGGAATACAGACCCCAATCCCTCGTAAGACAACACCAGGGATTAATCTGGTGAACCTCTGTTCTCCCTCAATGGCAGATATATCCGTCTTTAGATAAGAAGACCAAAACGGTACACAATACTCCAGGTGAGGTCTCACCAAGACTGTACAGCTGCAGCATGACATCTTTACCCCTGTACTAAATCTGCTTGCGATGAAGGCCAACATACGATTTGCCTTCCTAATTGCTTGCTGCACCTGCATGCTATCATTTGGTGGCTCATGAACAAGGACACCCAGGTGCCTTTGGACACCTGCATTTTCAAACCTGACACCATTTAAGAAATTTTCTGCCCTTCTGTTTTTTCTACTGAAGTGAACAACTTCACGCTTATTCACATTATATTCTACCTGCCATGTTCTAGCCCATTCACTTAGCCTATCCAAGTCCCCTTGAAGCCTTGTTGCATTCTCTTCACAATATACATTCCCACCGTTTGATGTCATCAACAAATTTGGAAATATTACAAATGGTCCCCACATCCAAATCATTTATATAGATTGTGGACCTAGTACTGATTCTTGCGGTACCCCAATCATAATAGCTTGCTATCCTGAGAATGATCTGTTTATTCCTACTTTGCTTTCTGGCTGTCAACCAGTTCTCAATCCATACTGGTATATTTCCCCTAATCCCATATGATTCATTAAGATTGCCTTTCATTCTTCTAAACTCCAATGATATAGGTCCAACTTGTTCAATTTTCCTCAGAAATCAATCCCTTCATCCCAGGAATTAGCCTAGAGAACCTTCACTGAATTGCCTCCAATACAACTATATCCCTCCTTAAATAAGGAGACAAAAATTGTATACAGTACTCTAAATGTGGTCTTACTAATGTCCTGTACAGTTGTCACAAGACTTCTTCTACTTGTATACGCCATTCACCTTGCAATAAAGGTCAACATTTCATTTGCCTTCCTAATTACTTGCTGTATATGCATGCAAACTTTGTGTGATTATTGTAGGAGGACACCCAAATTCTTCTGTACTGCAGCACTCTACAGTCTTTCTTTTAATAATATTCTGCTTTCCTACTCTTCTAAGTGGCCAATCTCACATTTTCTCACATTATACTCCACATACCAAATCTACTCACTTTATCTATATCCCTTTGCAGATCCTTTGTAGCCTCCTCACAACTTGCTTTCCCACCTATCTTTTGTAATGTCATCAAAATTGGCTACAATACGCTCGGTCCCTTCATCTAAGTAATTAATATAAATTGTAAATAGTTGAGACCTCAGCGCTGATCCCTTGGCACCCCTCTGCAGTTTGCCAATCTGAAAATGATCCAATTATCCTAACTCTCTGTTTCCTGTTAGTTAGCCATGCTCTACCCAGGCTAATATAATATCTCCATCACATCACCTTGTACAGTAACCTTTCATGTGGCACCTTATCAAATGCCTTTTGGAAATCCAAATATGCTACACCTACTGTTTCCACCCTGTTTGTGACATCCTCAAAGAAGTCTAATAAATTCCTCAAACATGATTTTCCTTTTATAAAATCATGCTGACTATTGCTGATGTATTATGATTTTCTAAATGTCCTGCTACTGCTTCATTCATAATGGATTCCAGCATTTTCCCAATGACAGACATTAGGCTAACCCACTTATAGGTTCCTGCCTTCTATCTTCCTCCTACTTGAATGGAGGTATTACATTTGCAGTTTTTCAATCCACCTGGGACCTTTCATCAAACTGGGGAATTCTGGAAGAATGCAAAGAATCCATCCATTATCTCTGCAGCAACTTCTTTTAAGACCCTAGGATGCAGACTGTCAGATCCAGGGGAGTTGTCAGCCGATTGTCCCATTACAGTTTACCTCGTTCTTTTTCTCCCATGATTGTTTTAAATTCCTCCCTCTCTCCTGATCCTTGATTTTCTACTATTCTTCGGATGATTTTTGTATCTTCGACTGTGAGGACGCATACAAAATACTTGTTCAATGTCTCTGCTGTTTCCTTCTTTCCCATTATTAATTCCCCTGTCTCATACTTTAAAGGACCAATGTTTAGTTACTCTCTTCCTTCTCATATACTTCTAAAAGTTTTTATTGTCTGTTTTTATGTTTCTTGCTAGTACAGATTTGGCTTTGGCTGGTTTTGCAATTGGTAATATCCTGGACAAGAGACCCCAATTGTCACGACCACATAGTAAAAGGCATTCATTCCCTTAAAGTGGTCTGTGAGCTGAGAATTTGTATGTGTGTATGCAGCTCCTCTTTAATTTGAGTAGTTCAATTCAAAATAACCCATCAGATAAGTTTGTCTTACACAAGATAAGGTTCAGTTTATTACAAACATTACTGCTGAAAATTAAGTAAAAAGTGATAAAGTTATGAACTAAAACTACAGATACCAGAAGTTAAAATGCAGTCTCTGTGGAATATTGTTGCATGCCTGTTGCTTGAGCTACTTTCTTTCTGAAGTGATAGGGGCTGAAACATGAGACTTGGTTAGCAGCTGCGATGGCTTCTGCAGTCAACCAGTCAATGCTTGCCTCTCTCGGGTGGATTGAGCAGATCAGCACGTTTTTGGGAGAGAGAGGTTTTCTATTCGTCACTAATTCTGCGTTTATGGCACTTGTAGGTTGCCTGGACTTTTTCGGCAGAAATAGCAGTTGATTTATTTAAAAAACCTTCCTCATTTGTCCTCCCTTGGCCAAAATCCCTTTCTGAAGTAGTTTCTCAGAATTCTTCCTGGGGTTCTACACATAATGTGGCTGTTCACAGCCTGTGTTTATACAGTTCCAAAATTTACAATTGCTGCAATCCCAAATTCTTGAACCATGCTCCCATATTAGGCATTTGGTTAGCCTGGGGCATAGTCCCATCCTTTGTCCTTTTAGCTGAGATAATTACCCTTTTAAATGTCTCAGCCATTAACTTGAAATGTTTCCCATTCTTCCAGGTGTAAGTAGAGAGGAAAGAGTTATTCACACCCTCAGGGAGGCCGTTGGCTGTTTGAGGACTCATTAAATTTCACAGGTGTTTTCATGTCTGGTTGTGCCTGCTTGCAATCCTTCCAGAAGCTTGACAACACTGCAGTTGAAGAAAAGGTCAGGTGACTTTTGGCAGCTATGTTTAAGGCTTCTTGTGCCCATTTTTAGAGAAGATTAGCTTTCTTTCCAAAATCTATAATATCACAACTACATGTTTGTGACTGTTATTAACATCAGCATACATATTGGTAGGTCAGTTTAAGAGTGCTACAGCTGTGTGTCATGATGTTGTAATTCTCATTTGTCATTTCTTACATTTACCTACCTTTGTGTCTGATTCCTCAATACATTGACAGTATATTAGTAGATAATTATAAACAGTAGCATTAATATGCATTATGCTGCAATTGTTGTTAATTGTATATGAATCGTTTTAAATTGGATACAGGTTGTGGGCACTAACTAGGGACTTACCTGCACTCCTATAAATAGGAACAGACTGGAACTGCGTTGGAGTTTTGGAGTTGCATGCTTGTAATGTTTTCAATCTGTGAATAAGTGCTTATAAAAGTGTGTTAAGTTTGGCTCCTGTTTCATCCCTTAGCATCGGGCTTTCTGGAGAGTTACAAACATGTTGTGACAGTTTCTCTCAGACATTGGAAGTTGAGTCCGGGGAGCACTAGCAGGTGGTGGGAATTTTTTGTGGGTTTGGGAGGAGCATGTCTGCTTTTGATGGTCCCACAGTATTAAAAATTGAACATTTCTTGGACATTTGTCTGCATGGCCTTTAGTTGTCCCTATAATGACCGCTGGTTAGGCTGCTCAAGATCTGGTACAACTATGTGCCAGCTCCACGCAACTGAACCAGCATAAGAACCCAATTTGTACATTTAAGGAGTCAACTCCTATTTTGAAGCAGATAACTTGCATGACTCAAAGTCATGTGAGTTAAAATTTGTGGTCCAGATTGGATGTGACAGATTGTGAGACAAAATTTGGAGGCCCAGTGCAAATTTCCTGATGTAAAATAGACAGTTTTGGATTTGTTTGTCTTTTTCAGCTCACTTCACATACTGACTGCCTCATAGCTAGAGCTGTTGATCAGACTGGCCAGTAGGTGGATCCTGTTCAAGTTGGTCAGCGATTCTACTCTTAGTAGAATCTTTGGACCCTATTTAAGCCATATTGAAATGGCTGCCTGGCACTACTCATAATTGTCTTGATAGCGCCAGTGAAGTTCCCATAGAATCGAGTCAATACTAATCTAAACTAAAGGGGCTTAACATTGTTGTGTATAGACTGGTCAAATTCTTGGTGCCAGGCAGGACCTGGGAGGTTCCTTTATTCCAAAAAGTAGTAGGAGCTTTCAGCTTTGCCTTTTAAGAAATCGTTTGCTGCTCTTATGGCAATACAGAAATTGTGAATCATAAGGTAATGAGATTTCATATTATGCTGTTGTATGTGGCCCAAGTTTAGCTTTCATGTTAGCAGAGAGTGGATAGTCAATATAATGTGTTTCATCTGGATTATACTGGCTCATTATATCTGGCTTTTTCTGAATCTCAGAACATTAACATGCATGCATAGGTAGATACAGAATGCATGACTCACTAGCATAGATTTAGTGTTCTTACATAGGATGAGTTAACAGCTGCCTTCAGGACTTGGATTTTGTCTTTATGATGAGAATATTAGTGATGCTATTATGGAGACCCACAGGTCAGGCACTTTCCAGTGGCATCATTCTTAAACAATTTTCAAATATGTCTTAATAATTGGTGACATCAGGTCATTAGCATAGTCTTATGATTAGGCTGTCTAACCAATATGACCAAAGTATGGTGCATGGTCATAAAATCATAGAGTTTTACAGCATGGAAAGATGTCATTTGGCCACTGAACCTGAATTTCAAATCTTGGGTCTTACAATCAGCATAAGAACCCAATTTGTACTTTTAAGAAATCAACTCCTATTTGAAGCGGATATCCTGCATGACTAAAAGTCACGTGAGCTAAAAATTATGGTCCAGATCGGATGTGGCAGATTGTGAGAAAAAATTTGGAAGCCCAGTGCAAATTTCCTGATGCAAAATGGGCAGCTTTGGATTTGTATGTCTTTTTCAGCTCACTTCACATATGACTGCCTCGTATCTAGAGCTGTTGATCAGACTGGCCACTAGGTGGATTCTGTTCAAGTTGATCAGCGATTCTGCTCTTTGCAGCAGCATCTTTGGACCCTATTTATGCCATATTGAAATGGCTGCCTGGCACTAATCATTATTGTATTGCTGGTTAGTATCGGTGAAGTTCCCATAGAATCCAGTCAACACTAATCTAATGATTAGCATAAACATAGTATAAACAGGTAACTTGAAAGAAGTGATAACTGAGGTAATATTAAATAACCTGTAGCAGAAATACATTATAGATATAGGAACTGTTGCAACACTACAGAGTTTTTTTTAATGATTTTGCCATATTGCCCTTCTTTGGAGGTACTATAGGATATTGCCAAACATCCTTTACCTCTAATACAAATTTGAGGATTTTGAAAACACTGAGATGCCTGTATTAACTCTTTATTAAATTGGATTAATGAAGAGAACAAAATATAGCCCCTTAAATGTCGAGTATATGAGACAGGGTACCGAGTAAAGCTTACTTACCAAGAATTCGTCATGTAACAAGCTTGTCAATTTGACTGCCTATGCTAACTTCAGTTTACGCGAACCTTAGGACAAAAATGGGTACAATGCATCATTCCATTCTGAGTGTATGCTATTATGTAAACTTGCTTAGTAGTAGGATTAGTTGCTATCATTTGTTCTGCAAGCCCATTATGGTTCAGGTTATTTATTACACTCTGGTCATTCTACAGAGTGGTTATTAGTTCTCTGTAGTATTCTTATCTCTTTCCATATACAGCCCATAATACAAGCCTATTCATACCAGGCCATCTAGTCTGCTTGGCTGATTTACATATATCCACTTTTTTTTAGTTCTTCTCATGGGCGGTCAATGAGGTAATGTCTCCTATATTCCAGGGCTAACCAAGTATAGTCATTGCAGGTGAGTAAAACTTACTGAGGCTATTTCAGCCAGTGTGGCTATTCTACCTGGTACATTGATATTTACACGGAGTTAATTTTCTGAAGGGAATCCCTTGTGGATGATGCTTCCTTTTGCGAGTTCAGAGTCAGAAATTGACCCCCAATATCTTGACATAGTTGAGTTGAATATCTGGTCAAAACAAATCATTTTAAATATTGTTTTCTTGGCATCATTGTGAAGTTTTCTTTACATTCATGTAACATCATTGAGTTTATGTCAGCTAAGGAAATCTCCTTGGAAACAGTCCACTTCTTTTCATTGGTGCTGACGTGCTCAGTTTCATTTTTTTTATAGAACCTTTTAGCTCCTTAGAGCAGTGCCTCCCAAACAATTTTCCATGTCACTCCACTTTAACACTTGAAAATTAATATGACCCCAGAAAATAGCAGTAAAGCAGCATAGAACATTCAGTATATAACGATTAAAGTTTGCGCATTGTAGATCAACATATAATTATACATTATATAAATATGAAAATCAGTGTTTTTAAATTACTTTGCAAACTTGTTATAATTTTAAGGACTCATCTAGGTTTCAGCCAAGCTCTCCATATTCCCAGATGACAGAAGACTTAGCTAGGCCCCTTTCCCCCAACCCCCACATACATATTGTAATCAGCTCCTCTCCACCAGTGTGTGTGCTCACACACATACACACATGCCCCTCTTTCCCTGCAAACGTTTCAGCACCTCTTCCAAACTCCACTCCCCCCACTCAGCAACCCCTCTCCCTTCCCATTTTTGGCCTAGTTTGGCCAGTGCCTGCAAAACAGAGTTGCTATTCCAGGGTAAGGAGCTTGCACAACAGACAGAAAGGAGCAGAAATACTGTAAAGTTTGAAGCTGCCACTCAACTTCCTGCTCAGCTGAATGGCCACCCGTTCTTTTCCGTACTCAGTCAGTGACTGAGTTACATTTGCTTGCCTCTGCCTGGGTCAAGTCGGTGCACAAACATTCTGGGCCGCATTCCAACAGTTAAAGGGTGCTTTGGGCTCACTGTCTGCCCCTGGCTTTTTGGTGGCAGGATCCAGTGAATCCAGAGCTGTCACTCCAGAGTCTCCATTCCACAGCCGCCATTGCTTCGGCCTCGTTGGGGGTTGTGACCCACAGTTTGGGAAACCCTGCTTTAGAGAGTTTGATAAAAACTTAATTTTGTATTGGGGCAACTATAGCAGCTTTAGACTGGAACAGCTATTTTGTTAAACAGCTGGACTTTTCAATGCAATTTTGTGTTATTTTTTAATAAAACTATTTTAAAAAATGTTTGAAATCATAACTTCAGCACGCTATCAGCTAGTGAATGACTGATGTGGGGTACTACCAAGCCATTTGATGAAAGGAGTCTTTTTGGTTTATGTTGAGATACATTTTACCATCATATAACACCATATTCTATAACAGCAACTTGAATTTATGTAGCACCATTAGTTAGTAAGACATCCCAAGGTGCTTCACAGGATCATTATGAAGTAAAATTTAATATTGAGTCAGATAAGGAAATATTAGAGCCGATGACCAAAACCTTGGTCAAAAAAGTAGCTTTTAGGGAGAGTCTTAAAGGAGGAGAGAGTACGGAGATGTTTACAATGGAATTTCAGAGCTTAGGGCCCAGACAACTGAAGGCACAGCTGCCAGTGGTGGAGCAATTAAAATTGGAGATGCTTGAAAGACCAGAATTGGAGGAGCACAGTGATCTTGGCAGGTTGTAGGGCTGGAGGAGATTTCAGAGGTAGGAATGAGGCCATGGTGTGGTGAGAACACAAGGATGAGAATTTTAAAATCAAAGCATTACGATTCTGGGAGAAAATAAAGGGACAGTAGGTGAATGGCACTTGTGAATTTGGGTACACGCAGCAGAGTTTTGCATCTGTTTATCTTGGAGAGTGTGGTAGTGTAATAGTGAAGATGGAATTGGGGAAAAGGGTATACTCTTAAGAGTAAGAATGAATCTGGGAGGAATATGAACATCTCATAATTAATATAAAATTATTTTCAATTAGGTCAATTTTCTTTCTTTGGAAGTCTACTGTAGGAGCAAGAGTGGAAAAGTCAGGCAGGGAAAGATCTTACTCTAGCAATGAATCTTGCCGGATATCATCGGATGGGTTGCAAATAAATGAATGCTGAGCGAGTCACATTGGATAAAGTCAGCCCCAGCCCAGCAGTGGAGCGCCACAGGGTGCCCGCATGGAATGGCTGGAATAGTTTTGCATGTAATAGTTTTGAAAACATCTTCTCCAGGTTTAGCCTATAGAACTTAAAACAATAGCTCACCACATTTAAAAGCCTCAGATTCAGTCCATTTATATACTTTAAAAATATTGCTTCCCAGATGTAATTGCACTAAAAGCAGTTCAGAGGTTTACTAAACTCATACCAGGAATGGTCAGGTTGTCTTATAAGGAAAGATTGGACATGCTAGGCTTGTATCCACTGAAGTTTAGAAGACTAAGAAGTGATTTGATTGAAACATAGGGCTATAACATCAGAGCTCCCCAGCGTCAGATTTGGGGGGTACTCCAAAGATACGCTGGGGAATCCCTCTCAGAAGTTTCCAGGTAAGGATTTGCACAGTAATTGCCCAGAAGTGCAAACTTCCTTTGAACAATTTCTCTGCTCCGGAAACCATCTGAAAATGTGATTTAAATCACCAACTTTGGATGGTTCTGCCTGGATAACATCAATAGTTACCCAGAAAAAGTTAGGAGAATTAAAACCGCTTCCAACTTCTGGGTAACTATTGTAAACACCCAGGCCGACCCCCACAGGATCCCCCAACACCCTCCACGCCACCGATCTCTGACCCCTCCACCCCCAAGCCCCCAAATGCTGAACCTCCATCCTCGATCTCTGATCTCCCCCACACACAACCTTCGAACCCCCACCCGCAACCTCAATTCCCCCACCCCCGGGATCACCGAACCCCCCCCACCTCCCCTAACCTCCATTCCCCCCCACTCCCCCTCAGAAGCAGAGTCTTTGAATATTTTTAAGGCAGAGATAGATAGATTCTTGATAAACAAAGGAGTGGATGTATGAAAGGTTATTGGGGATAGGGGAGAGATTACAATCAGATCAGCCATGATCTTATTGAATGGCGGAGCAGGTTCGAGGTGCTGAATGGCCTACTTCTACTCCTAATTCGTATGTCTATATGTACGTATGTTCAGTCCTGGTCTTGAAAGAGCCTTTCTTCTGTTCTAGATTTTTTAGTTTCAAGTCTTCCAACAAACACAAAATTTTTCTTAGCTTCCAGGCCACTGCTAAGCCTTGGGTATGCAATTTACAAAACAATGGCAGCCCTCCAAACTTACTCCTCTCCCACAGTTACTTTTGAACTCAAGTGCTGATTTATCACAAATCTGGATCGAAATCAATCTAAAGGTCATATCCTGAAGAAACTCAGCAAATAGCTTCCAGCAGGCCCTGGCCCATACAGGATCAGTATGATCAGCTGTCAGATAAGTGGACAAAATAAATTTCAGTTTCTAGACTACGTATCCAAACATTGATATAAATCAAGAACAAACACAAACTTTTACTGGTCCATTCACAAACCTCTTTTTCTCATGCTGTCCTTTTGATGGCTTTCTGTCTTTCCTGGTGTACTTCAATTTTTAATGTTTCTAAATAAGGTGGAGTAGCTGAGGAATTGGGTGTACAGACGCTCATTACTAAAAGTAGTGATGCAGGTTAAGGCGGCCATAAAAAAGCAAAACAATGGGATTCATTTTTAGAAGGATAGAACAGGAAAGCAGAGAAGTTCTGATAAACTTATATAAAACCTTGGCTACATCATATTTAGAGTGTCATAAACAGTTCTGGTCCACATATTACTAAAAGATTTTAAGGGCAGTGTAGACGGAACAAATGAAGCTTTATTAGATGATGCCTTGGAAAGACACACAAGTCAATATGCTGACTTACTTTCACAAGTTTCCACATTTACTACTTGACCAGCCAGCCACATTCTGAGGAATGGCTTTTGCATCAGCCTTACTCTTTGCCTCTCAGATATTTCCACTGATTAGGCACAGTTCATCAAAGGTGAGGTATGAGTGTGATTGCTATAGCATTTGATTTCAAATTTAGAAGTCCAAAACTCTACTGTTGTCTACCAGACCAGATATAGAGGCAGCATTTGTAACATTCAAAACGTGTTCTTTTGGAACTGTTAGATGTCTTGTCAATGGTAAGTATGATATTCTTGGTCTTTTTCTGCTACCACAAAATACAGAGCCTGCTGAGGTAAGGAAAACTTTAACTTTATTGGAACATCACTTGCTGTTGCTTCCTTGTCATCAGGTCTACAAGAGAACAAGATCATGAGACACAGCATCACTTCCTGTGATAATGTATATGCTCATTAGCATATCACACAATTAGAATTAACCCCTGATACTACATCTTCCTCTAAGTCTCTGATTCTCCCAATTCTACTAAATCTCCTCCCAAGTCTCTGACTTCCATTTCTTTTTATACAGATTACTGCTGTGGTGGTTTCACAAGTCCACCTGAATGATCCTCAGCTCTTTTGAAGGAAATTGGGGATTTGAGTCCTGCATGTGCTGGGCAGAAGGAGAATTTGTAGATGACTCCGGCTCACCAATCTGGTTGTCATTTGGATCTCTCGATGAACGCAGCATTTCTAGTCTGTTCAGTGGGGTAGATGACTGCTTTGACTGTGTGCTTCTGTGTGGCAGCTAGTGTTTGTCTGTTCCGTCTCATGATACCATTCTTTGTTTGAATGAGATAGGAACATTGATGTGGTGTTTGTTGGTTATAGATCCAAACTGGCTCTGCTGGTTGGAGTGTGGCACGTTGTATGCTTTGTGAAGTTTGTCATTGTTCCACATCCAGCTGGAATAATACTCATTCTCTTTCTACCTCACTTTTCCCAAGGTGCCAAGTGTACACACTTGGACACACAGCATGAGTGTGTGTGGAAGAGTAGGGAATCGAGTTCTCCATCTTCTTCCCAAGAAGAGTTCTCGTGGTGTTAAACTATTTTGGAATGGACTTGAATGATAGCTCAGAAGTGCAAGTTGGATGTCATCGTTCTTTATCAGCAACATTTTCACTGTATGCACTCTTCTTTCAGCTTCACCATTGGCTTGAGGATATCTTGATGAACTGGTAGTATAGGCAAATCCATATGCTGTAGTGAACTCTTTAAATTATTCCTTGGCAAACTGCAGCCCATTGTCTGAGACTGTAAGGTCTGAGAGTCCATGTGTTGCAAATATCTCTGTCAGCAATATAATCACTACTTCAGCAGTGTGACCCTGCAGTTGCTTGACTTCTATCCATCTGGAGTTGTAGTCTATTGTGATCAAGAACATATTACCTCTGTGTTCAAAGAGGTCTATCCCAATACATTTCCATTGTATTGATGGAAAGGAAGATGACATCAATGGCTCTCTTGTTTCCTGACGATGGATATCATCTCTTCCAAAGACTTTGAGAGACCTGGCCACCAAACAGAATATCTTGCTCTGGCTCAGAATTTTGTGATGCTCAAATGTCCTTGGTGTAAAAAGCTGCAGTATATTGAGTTTCAGGAGTCTCGGAATGACGACTCTGCCATCGTAGATGAGTAAATAGTCAACTACATTGAGCTGTCCTCTCTGTTCATAGTGATGTCTGAGAATGGATTATGTGGCATGTATGCTGGCCATCCTTTGACACGGTACATTCTGACCTGAGCTCATGTTTAATCAGATTTCTGTGCCTCTCTGATTTCATTCAGTTGCTGAGTTGTTGCTGGTAGAGTTGTGGTTGTTGTTGATGCAAAAGTTTTTACCTCTTCAATAAAAGCTACATCACCTTGTTCAGATCTTGCCACTGGGATAAAGTAAAAAGTATCTGCTGTTTTCCTGGAACATACTCAGCCTTTGCATCAAACCTCATCTTCCTCAGTCTGAAGTGTTGTACTTGTGGAGGCATTCTTGATAACTCCTTAGAGTTTAGGAGTGTCACTGAGGGTTTGTGGTCTCTCTCTATCTTGAAGTGGAGACCAAGAACATAGGCCCATAACTTCCGATCTCTGGTGGGGTCGTACCTGGGTGGTACACCAGAAGATGCACTGGGGCCCTCGGAAGTCCCCAAGCAAGGACTACACAGGGATTACCCAGGAAGTTCAAACTTCCAATCGGCAATTACCCTGCACTATGGACCATCCGAAAGTTTAATTTAAATTGGTGGCTTCGGATGGTTTCGAATAGCAGAATAGTTACCCAGGAAAAATGGGAAGAATTAAAACCATTTCTAACTCTTGGGTAACTATAGCACTACCCCCACCAACCCCCTACCAGAACCCTGACAACCTGACTGACCCCCCCGACTATTAATCCCACCCTCCCGACTACCCTCCCAAACCCCTGACTACTCTCCCAGTCATTCGGCTAACCTCCAACCCCCCTGACTGCCCTACAACTACGCCCTCGCTCCATGACTGCCCTCCCGACCCACCCGACTATCCCCCACCCTCCCGACTACCATCCCAAACGCCCAACTACTCTCCCAACCTCCAAACCCCAACTACCCTGCACACTACTCTTCTCCCCACCACCAGATAACTCCCCCACCCTCTAACTACAACCGGCCCCCATTGATAAACCCTCCCGACCCACCCGACTACCCCTCAAGACCCTGATTACCCTCTTGAACCACCGACTACCCTCCTGGCTCCCTGACTACTCTCCTAACCACCCGATTACCCTTCCAACCCTCCAAATAGCCCCCACCCCCGACAAGGTCCCAACCCCCCCAAATACTCCCCCACCCCCCAACCCCCAATTATCATGATGTCTACCCTCTCAACCATCAGACAACTCCCCACTCCCCGACTACTCCCAACAAGTTCTCAATCACCTCTCAACCCCCAACTACACTGCTGACGACTCTCCCGACCATAAGACAACTCTCACCCGCCCCCGATCACTATCCCACCCCCGACTACCGTTTCGACCCACCCGACTACATCCACTTCCCCCGACTACCCTGGCAACCCCCCGACTATTCTTGTAACCCCCCCCACCGACTACTCTTAACACCCCAACTTCCCCAGTGTCCTCCAGACTACCCCCCTGACTACTCACCCGACCACTCAACTACTTCCCCACTCCTCCAACCACCCTCCACACACCCGACTACCCCACCTTCAATCCCTGAAATGCAACTGTGAAGTTCTGGCCTGCAAGCTGTTCAGAAGCCAATGTAGCAACTAATGTTTCTTTCACTATCACTGCATATCTCTGTTCAGTCTCAGTCAGTGAATAGGATGCATAGTAAACTAGTCTACACTTTTGTCCGTTGTATCTGAAAGAGTACAGCGTACAGTCCTGTAGAAGATGCATCTGCAGGAATGATAGTGGGTAGCTCTGCATCATAGTGAGCTAAAATATCAGGTGATATCAGCACCACTCTGATTTTCTCAAAGTACCACTGTTGGGCTTCCTTCCAGCACCACGTATTTTTTTGTCATAACAGCTGACGTAGTGCCTCACTGACAATAGCGAGGTTGAGCAAGAACTTTCCAACTTGGTTTACAATACCCATGAATCTCTGCAACAGTCATGTTGCAAGGAGTTAGAAACTCCTTGATTGCTCTTGTCTACTCAGTATCCACAATATGCCCAAGGAACTTGACAGTCAGCTATAAGAATTCATGTTTGTTGTTGAGTCCTGTTTCCTGTAGGCGTTGCAGCACAGGCTCACACTATAGTGTCATGTTCTGTCTGAGTGGATCCCATGGATCAGGACATCATCCATGTGACATATGACACCATCCAGTCCTTGTAGGATACTTGACATTCTCCTCAGGAAGATTTCTGGTGCTGATGTTATGCTGAAGGGTAGTCTGTTGAAACAAACCCTCCAAATGGTGTAATGAAGATTGTGAGCAACTTTGACTCTTCATTGAAGGGTAGTTGCCAAAAACCACTATTTGCATCTAGCTTTGTGAAGATTGAGCTCTTTCCTAAATTTATTAAGCTCTTGTCCATAGACGGCATAGGATAGACTTCATATTCAACTGCTTTGTTCAACTGTGTGAGATCTATGCAAATTCTGATAAGTTTTGTTGGGTTTAGGCACTGAGGCCATCTCCAAACACCAGCTTGTTGGTTCTGTCGCGGATGAAGTAACCCCTTGCTTCAACAGGGAGGCAGTGCCCTTTACCTTTGGCAAGAGTGAATGAGGAACTTTTCTGGGTGTGAAAAGATACACTAGTTTTGTTTCAGGACTTAGAGTGATGTGGTAGTGTCTTCAGTTTTCCTAGTCCTAAGAACAGCCGTGAAAATTCAGCTCTGAAGTTTTTAGGCTGATCATCTCGGCTTTCCATTCCTCTACTCTGCAAATCAGATGTCAGTACAGGCTTTCCTGCTTAAGAGTGAAGAGCTTTGATTCAATATCATATATAAGGTTTCAGTGATTTTCCTCCTTTTGTATTGAAGGGTTGCATTTAGTTGTCCCATGACCTTGAGTTCTTTTGCTCCTGGCCTGTGTAGCTTCACACCGAAGAGAACTTTTCTCCAACCTCATTTCAGCACCAGAAGGAGCCTAATTGCTTTACCTGTGTCTAACCTAAAGTGTTTCCTGTCTCCTCCTCCTCTTAGGATATCGGCACTCATTTGGCTGCAGCTTGGTTCCTGGATCTCCCCAAGGAAAGGCATCTCAATATCATTGATAACTTCTGTTTCATGGATCTTGAAACATTTTGAAGGCATCTCATTTTGCTTATTTTGTACAAGGTTCTTGCTGCGACATATAACCTCGAAGTGGCATTCGGCCTTTTTGGCAGAACAATTTTCGCGGCTGTTTTTCCCACCACACCGATTACAGTTAGCTTGCATGGTCTTTGGATGCTCTACCTGCCTCTCTGTTTTTGGATGACCACCTCTCTGCCTTTAAATTTAACATATTCCACTGAGTCATTCGTTTCTGGGATATGGTTCTCCCTGTCACCCCGAATCACTGATTGATTTTGCTTCGACCTCGGCTTGTCTGTTTAGATGAATTGCCTTTGTCAAGGATAAATCATCCACCAACTGCAAATGGTCAGACAATGCTTTGCCCAAGACTCCAACAACAATTCTGTTCCTGATTAGCTCATCTTTTAAGCTGCCATATTCACAGTTCTCTGCTAGTTCATACTGATTATTGATTAATGTATCAATACTTTTCCCTTGTCTTTGGATACACTTGTTAAATTTAATCTGCTTGATAATGGTATTCTTTCGCATCAAGTGCTTCGATGACCTCATTGCACATAGCTTGTTCTTTGTCAATCCCTTGCCTGACTAGGGTATCGTCTGCATAACCACCTATTGAATACAATAGTGTACTGACCTGCTCATTGCTTGGCTTTGCTGTGAGGCCCAATGCAGTTTGGCACCTAGCAAATCTTTGGTGCCAATTCAGTCACACTTCTGCCTGGTTGAGATCTGAGACCTGCTTGAAGCTTTCTGGTAATGATAGAGACTTTTCCATGCCTATTCTTTCACTTGCTACCAACATATAAAATTCTTGGTCTTGTGATAATACAGAATATTTAAAGAGTCTGCTGAGTTAGGAAAAATGTTAACTTTATTGGAACATCACTTACTTTGACTTCCCTGCCATGAGGTCTACAAAAGAGCTAGATCATGAGACATTGCATCACTTCCCGTGATGAGGTATACTGTGTCTCATTAGCGTATCACACAGTAAGAATTATCCCCTTAAAGTATAGTAAGAAAACATAAAGGCCGGGACTTTCTGTGCCTGCTGGTGTCAGGTGAGTTTGGTGGCATGAGTGGACAATATGGCGAGAAAGCCGAAAATTGGTTTCATGACATCGTGAAATCAGTTTGCGATCGCCCGCTTCGCCCGCCAATGATGGGCCGCATTTCCTGCCATCAGACGTTGGGAACCTCATTGTAATACATCAGCATATCATTATAAGCCCAGCCTGCCAGAATCGTCCCTTGCACCGCTGGATCATCTGCCCGCATGCCAAGGTGTTTCACAACAGCATATAAAAGGCATGCACTTGCCAGCCTGCACTTTGGGGGGATCTCAGAGGTGAGTACACAGTAACGTTGCGGAACACTCGCCCAGTCAAGGTTGAGGCGTGTTGAGATGGGGGGGTGGGGGGGGGGTGGGGGGTGGGGGCAAGGGCTGCCCTGTGGTTGAGGCGTGTTGGAGGGGAAGGGCTGCCCTGTGGTTGAAGGTAGCGTACAAGCAAGTGCGGGGTGGGGGGGCTGGTGGGCGAAGGAAGTGGTCACGCATTAGGGAAATTTGTATAAAGTGACCATTCCTCTGCAGCTGAGACAGTTCAGGCGCAGTCACATCAATATGATTGGAGTCAGGCCTCTAGCTTCTCTGCCTACTTAAACAACGCAGAAGCATCAATGTGTCACCAAGTGTTTCAGAGCTTTTCACCCCTCGGGCACAGACTGCAAAGTAATGAGCATTTTAGTGGACAGCAGAACAGTTGGACGACTGGGCACGTTGTACAATCTCCTTTCTAAAGCTAGCCATGCAGCAGTGAGTGGTGGGGCCCCTTACAGCCTCTTGCAATGTCACTGGTTTGGACCAGTCTCCCCCGTGGTTCAAGCTACGGTGTTGCCATGCAGTGCAGGTTAGGACAATGTCTGCACCTGAGCTGAGAGCACAGCATGCAGTCCAGTGGGCGAAACTGCCGCCAATCGGTCGAGTGAAGTGCGACAGAGATGGGTGGGGTTTTGGGCAGACATGCAGCGCACTAATCTCTAGCCTTCCAAGTGATGACCGGTAGTCACTGAAGGCGTTAAGGGGCCTTCAGACTTAACCAAGACAGGTTCTTAGTACACCCATGCTGACCCACACATCGTTCTCTTTCATACTGCAGGAGGAGTACATCAGGAACATGAAGTCTGTTGACCTAACTGTATGCCTTGTGGCTTATAGAGGGTAATGAAGAAGAGAACGACTGAGATGTCTGGCTGTGCAGAGGGAGGAGCAGCACCCTCTGGAAGAAGGGGCAGCTAGGGCCCCCACACATGCCGCTGAAGAGCCACAGCGAGCCGTTGCTGGTCGGCCTAGGGTCTATGGATGCCACCTTTCGTTCTTGCAGATGACCGAGAACCAGTGTTGCCAAAGACTGCGCATCCCTAGGGAACTAGTCGGTCACATCTGCCAGCTACTGCAGGATTTGGCGTCACGGGGACATGGAGGGCATCCACTGCCAATGGCCGTGATAGTGACAGTGGCGCTCAATTTCTATGCCAGTGGCTCCTTTCGGTGCCCTACAAGTGACCTCTGTGGGATATCACAAGCCTCTACCCACAAATGCACTCATCATGGTTGCCATCTTTCTGAGGGCGCACAGCTTTATGCATTTTGCCCGTGACCAGTCCAGATTTTAAGAAAACATCATGGTTGATTGACGAAAAATAAATCTACCAGCAGAAAATGACTATGGGCTGGATTTTATAGCTGCAAATCGGGTGGGCCGCACCACCTGCGCTTACATAAAATGCAGCATGATAATATCAGGTCGGCAATCTGACGTCATCCCACCAGTTTCTGAAACTATGGAAGGTGAGAATATGAATTCAGAAACCTGCCCAACATTTAAAAAAAAAGAATCAGAAGGCTATTGAGCTTGTTAAAGAGGCAATTGACTGCAGTTTTACGTTGCCCAATCCATTTCTCGTTAATCGCATGGGAAAAAACTTTAGTAGTGATTTACACCAAGTAAAGGAGGCGGCACAAGAGCAGATGAAAGGGCTTGCAGACGCGACCGTGGCTACAAGTAGCAGCCGAGTCTCCTGTAAAGGTGGCAGCGTTTGGCTGTTAGTAGACTTTATTTCTTTAGATTTTATAGGCTGACATTATAAATAAAGGGTCTGAAAACAGGGCTATCCTGGAGGGTAATGACTCCAGCAGAGGAAGCAGAGATCGCTGTCCCCATGTGCACTCTGGAGGGGGTTCCTGCAATGAGGAAGAAATGAGGAGATTGAGGAGGCCAGCTGTCCAGGGACAGGTGCGTCTTGTGGTCCAGGCAGGTAAGGGACCGGCTGCTCTGGCCTTGAACTTTTATGCATTAGGGCCATTTTCAGAAACTAGCCAGAGACCTTTGCAGCATCTCTCAAGGTTCAGCTCACCAGATTCAGGTGAGCAAATGACTTCATCTCCTTCACTGATGTTCGTCAAGCTGAGAAAGCTAGACCCTTCATGTGTACTTCTGGATTGCCTGAGGTACAAGGTGTGAAAGATTGCACACATGTGACCATTAAAGCTCCATCAGACTAGCCCGGCGCATTTGTCAATCTTAACGGTTTTCATTCCATCAGTGTCCAGCTTGTGTGTGACCAACATTAAAGGATCATGTAGGTGTGTGCCTGCTATCATAGGAACAGTCATGATTCTTCCATTCTTAGGCACTCCTAGGTGGGTTGGCTTCTTGTAGACAAGGGACACTCACTGAAGAAATGGTTCATGACCCCGTTGAGAAATCTGCAGAAGGAGACTGAGATGGGTTACAATGAGCACCACGTATTTACCAGGGCCTTCATTGAGATTTCAATGCTTGTACCATGCAGGCAGCTCTCTGCAATATTCTCTGGCTTCTGTCTCACTAATTGTCATGATCTGCTGCGCCATACACAAACTGGCGCTCCAGAGAGGGGAGGCCCTGACAGAGATGACCTAATGAAGTGAGCCGTATCCTCTGATGAAGAACCTCGGGATGAGGATGAGCAGGAAGTCATTGTCAAACTGTAAGTCTGTCAGTGGTCTGAGCCCCACCATTTGTCCTGGCAGCTGCAAGAGATAGTGAGAATGTGAAGCAGAAAATGCAGGAAATATTCAAGTGGTGTTTTGGTCTCTGTGGAGAGACAAACAGAGTTAAAGGGTAGAATATGACTCTTTTTCTGAACACTTATTATTCAGAAAGGGACTGGTGTGTTCAAATGTTATTTCCTCCCTGGCACGTGTTCCTGATGAGACATTGCTGGCACAATAATCTACAGAATGGAAAAACATGCTCTCACCTGCTGCTGCTCCACTGCTTCAGTGTCCGCTATGCATGTTGCTTTCTTCAAAGAGTGCTGTTACCAAAAGTAGATTTCTCATGAGGCTGCCACCAACCTGATGCCAGCGTGCCTTCAAACAGATGGCATGACTGATTTCCAGTTCATGGCCTAACTCCTCTCCCACCAACTGGCCCACCCTACATGCCTGATTGGATGCGGAGTCACCTCTTCCCAGTGCTGATTGGCCAACGCTAATTAGCTGGCGGACGCTTGATACACCATGCCGAAATGGTAGTCGAGAGCAAACGAGCCATGTAAAAGTATCTTGTATCTTAGATGCTCATAGCTGTAATAAATCCCTTTTCATTCTGCTTCATTCCTTCTTCGATTTCATTTAAATCACACCTCCCCCTCCTCCCTCCACACACACACACACACACACACACACACACACACCCCCCCCCCTCCCCCCCCCCACCACACAACCCTCATCCACACACCATTTGTTAGTTAAGATGGTGAGCATGACACCTGTGGTCATGGCTTTGCCAATGCTATTTTGTCACAGGTCAGATGTAGCTAATTTGTAGCATATTAGACCTGAACTGATGAATAAAATTTGAATAATAGAGTCCAATTTGCAATTATGAATTGAGTGAAGTGAAAACTGAATGAACTAACTCTTTTGGATGATTTTAAAACTCAGGAGAATGATTGATCTCTTTGTAAATTATGGCAAAATCAAAAGCAAGGTTGAAGTGAACCAGATCCCGGTTACAGTCAGCTTTTCCTCCCCCTGAAGTGTTTCTGTTTATATCTGTACTGAAATTCAGTATATGTTATGCAACCTATCTTCAAATATGACTCATGCTGCTACGTATACAAAATATATACAAATGTGCATGTATTTTTAAGCAAACTTTATAATTCTATAAACAAGATATTGTTTAAAGATAGTTTCCTTTCCTGTTGAGTCAGGCTCTTTGACATCAACAGGGCTGATTCACTCGTAGCATAGAGAAACTCAATACCAGAGCTTCAAAGTCAATCATACAGCTATTGGAAAGGTTGATTCACACTCCAAACTTATTCTTTCTGTTGTGGAAAAAGGTTTCTGTTCAGTACCTTTCTATCTTGGAAAATGTGGAATTAGGAAGTCAATATTTGACGAAACCCTATCACTCCATGTTAGAATGCACTGGGGTTTCTAATTATTGTCTTCATAACTTATGGTGACAGATAATTGTTAACTATCCAAAAGCCTTCCTGGTAGCTATTAGACAGTTGATACACTATAAAGGATTCCCCACTTAACATATGACTTAGAAGTCACTTATTTTTGTATACTGTTTCTGTAATAACTGGGTAATACTCAAAAGGAGATCGCATAATGGCAGCAAACCCTGATATGTGTTTTCCTTTTATTATTATTTTGACAAATTGAGCTTGATTTGGCAAGAATTTTCTGTTGGGTTTTATTGCACTGAACAGTGAATCCTAAGACTTTGCCAAACAGTCTAAATAAAGAAATATAACTTTAGTACTGTTTCAAACGGAAAAAGCCAATTACTTCATTATAATCGAGTTAAATTGTGTTTAATCATACCTTCTTAAAATCATCATTATTGGTTCGAACAACAATGATTGTACAAAAACATAATAGCTCAGCAAAGAGTGAAAGTATGAAATCAAGGCCTTCAATCAGGCAGGCTAGACTCAGTTTTTGTGGTTCTGTGCAATCACATTTGTTATTGTTGGACTGTAGTCTTACCAGCATAAAATTACTGGTCATGACAAATGTTGCATCAGGAGTTTCACTTTATCAGGAGTGAGCTGATGTCCATCCAGTGGAGTATAATTTGTGTCTGTGGGAGTTCATTATGGCAATGTATGGCACCTCCTGCTTAAAACCCATAAAGGTCAGAAGGATCATGAAACCCCACTTACATACTGTATTTGTACTGAAAATCAAGATCAAGAGAGCTTTTGGCTTTCTGCTTCATTGCACTCAATAGTTGATCATTTTAATTTTAAACTGTAGATTTAAGAATCTTAATTGTTGGACAAATCGATGTTTGAACTTATTCAGTTCAGCATAATTTTCACAACAGGTCAGATTATTGATTGGTAAAACTATTTATTACAAAGGTATACTTATCTAGGGTTGGCAACATCTGGTGAAATAGTTTTACCAATCAATAATCTGACCTGTTATGAAAATTATGCTGAATTGTCACCATGAGTAGGCCCTGGTCTCTCCTTTTAGGTGAAGATAGTATATAGCAAAAGAAAGAAAATGTTCCAAAAAAGCCCTAAAAATAGCAATGATGTTTGCCCCGATGTTAATGCAAAACCAAGTGCTTAGCAGGGTGGTAGGGGTAAATTGCATGCACAAAACCTGGAAATAAAGTTAGTTGGTCAGATTCTCAGATTTCAACTTATTGAATGATTGCATGTTAGTGATAGCGACCACAACATGATACAGTTTAAGTTTGTTATGGACAAAGAAATCGACAAGTTGCAAAAAAATGTTTTGGATTGGGGGAGAGTGGATTTTAGTAAAATAAAGCAGGATCTGGCCAAGGTAGACTGGGAACAGTTACTTGTGGGGAAATCTACAGAGGAACAGTGGGGGTGTTCGAAAAGGAAATGGGGAGGGTACAGGCTCAACATGTTCCCTCTAGGGTGATAGGAAGGAGTAACAAGCCCAGAGAACCATGGATGACCAGAGATATTCAGGTTGCAATGAGAAGGAAAAGAGAGGCTTTTAGCAGGTACACAGGAAGCAAATCAGCAGAGGCATTAGTGGAGCACAGACAGTGCAGGTTGGAGCTTAAGAAAGCAATTAGGAGAGCAAAGTGGGGATATGAGAAAGCTCTGGCTGGTAAAAGTAGGGAAAATCCCAAGATATTCTATAAATATATCAATGGGAAGAGGATAACCAGGGAAGGAGTAGGGCCCATAAGGGACCAAGGGGGCAATCTATGGGTGGAGCCAGAGGATGTCGCTGGAGTGTTGAATGAATACTTCATGTCCGTCTTCACCCAAGAGAATGAGAATGAAGGTATCGAACTTCGGGAGAGAGACTTCGAGGTTCTTAAGCAAATTGATATAGGGATTGACAAGGTATTGGAGGTGTTGGCAGGCTTAAAAGTAGACAGATCTCCAGGTCTGGATGATTTGTGTCCCAGACTGCTGAGGGAGGCAAGGGTGGAGATCGCAGGGGTTCTGGCCCAAATTTTTAATTCTTCTCTGGCCATGGGGGAGATGCCAGAGGACTGGAGAACAGATAATGTGGTTCCGCTATTTAAGAAGGGTTGTAGAGATAAGCTAGGGAATTACAGGCCAGTGATTCTCACATCAGTGGTAGGGAAACTATTGGAGAAATTTCTGAAGGAGAGTATCTGTCTCCACTTGGAGAGCAAGGTTTGATCAGGGATAGTCAGCATGGCTTTGTCAGAGGGAGATCATGCCTAACAAATTTGAATTTTTTGAGGAGGTGA
Organism: Carcharodon carcharias; assembly: GCF_017639515.1. Lineage (NCBI taxonomy): Eukaryota > Metazoa > Chordata > Chondrichthyes > Lamniformes > Lamnidae > Carcharodon > Carcharodon carcharias. Next base: position 131,021,710 of record NC_054477.1, on the reverse strand, counting down.
CCAGGCATGTAGATGAGGGTAGTGTAGGTGATGTAGTTTATATGGATTTCAGCAAAGCCTTTCACAAGGTCCTACATGGGAGACTTATAAAGAAGGCAAATGCACATGAGATACAGGGTAATTTGATAAGGTGGATTCAAAATTGGCTTAGTTGTAGGAGGTAGAGGGTGATGACAGAAGGATGCTTTAGTGACTGGAAGCCAACGTCCAGTGGCGTACCACAGGGATCTGTGCTGGGTCCCCTATTTGTCGTTTATATAAACAACGTAGATGACTATGTGGGAGGTAGGATTAGTAAGTTTGCAGATGACACAAAGATTGGCCGGGTGGTTAACATTGAGGTTGAGTATCTTGACCTGCAGGAGGATATAGACAGGATTGTCAAATGGGCAGATAAGTGGCAGATGGAATTTACCACTGAAAAGTGTGAGGTGATACACTTTGGAAGGAGTAATTTGACAAAGAAGTATTCAACGAAAGGCATGGCACTAGGAAGTTCTGAGGAACAAAGGGACCTTGGCGTGTGTGTTCATAGATCTCTAAAGGCAGAGGGGCATGTTAGTGGGGTGGTGAAAAAGGCATATAGGACAGTTGCTTTTATCAATCGAGGCATAGATTACAAATGTAGGGAGGTCATGTTGGAGTTGTATAGAGCTTTGGTGAGGCCACAGCTGGAGTACAGTGTGCAATTCTGATCGCCACATTATAGGAATGATGTGATTGCACTGGAGGGGGTGCAGAGGAGATTCACCAGGATGTTGCCTGGGATGAAACATTTAAGTTATGAAGAGAGGTTGGATAGACTTGGGTTGTTTTCGTTGGAGCAGAGAAGACTGAGGGCCGACCTGATCGAGGTGTACAAGATTATGAGGGGCATGGACAGGGTGGATAGGGAGCAGCTGTTCCCCTTAGTTGAAGGGTCAGTCACAAGGGGACATAAGTTCAAGGTGAGGGGCAGGAGGTTTAGGGGGGATGTGAGGAAAAACTTTTTTACCCAGAGGATGGTGACGGTCTGGAATGTGTTGCCTTGGAGGGTGGTGGAGGCGGGTTGCCTCACATTCTTTAACAAGTACCTGGATGAGCACTTGGCACGTCATAACATTCAAGGCTATGGGCCAAGTGCTGGTAAATGGGATTAGGTAGGTAGGTCAGGTGTTTCTCACGTGTCGGTGCAGACTCAATGGGCCAAAGGGCCTCTTCTGCACTGTGATATTGTGATTCTGGGTTTTGAGTCTGTCAAGTTGCGCAGTGAGTGATATGCAGCTGTATGACACAATCTGAAATACACTATTTAAAGCGCCAAACAGAAATGGAGTTTGGAGGAGAGAGATGGTGTCTAAAATGGATGCACAAAGATCAAGGCCAGTACCCAGGTTCAGTGATGCGTCCTTTGAATGAATTTGGGTGCAGTCAGGAGCAGGAGAAATGTACCCTTCCACAGCAATATGTGGGAGGAAGAAACCTAGTGCCACCAAGAAGGCATGGTTGGAGGTAGCTGAGGAGGTGAACAGCAGGAGCATGGTGCCTAGTTTTTGGAGACAGTGCAAAAAGTGGCTGAATGACCAAACCAGACCAGGAAAAGTGTGCATAGTTACCAAATTACCTTCATATTGTGGTGTAAACATTGTGTCTTAACCAAGCATACTGTATCACATCTGTATTTACACCCACTTAAGCTTCAGCAGCATCCAGTCTTCTCTTTTTATGCACTTCTACATCTTCCAATTTATACATCCACTGTTGCCACTCGCCCTCAAACCTTATACAATGTGATGCATCTGTATAATAGTAACCATTACCAAATGCACTGCATAATTTGGGTGAATATGCAGCCTGTTACAATCCCAGCTGATGTTACCACTGGACAAGTCAGATCCCAGACTGAGACCTGGCTTGATAGATCCTAACTTTTTTTTTTAGAAACCATGGAGGCAAGTTACTGAACAAATTCACAGGAGTCTGCTGATGAACTTTTAACCATACGAATAAAACATATAATAAACAAGAAACATGAACAATATTATACCAGACAAAAAGGTTGAAAAGATCTCAATAAAAACACAAGAAAATGTTTCAGATATTCACGATTCCTTCACCCAGCTATATCTTTACAGATACATTAAAATTAGGAAAGTTAAAATAATTTACCAAATCTGTCTTATACTCTAATATTCAGGGTAAGTATGCAGCACATGTGAACCAACTGGCGAATTGTGGAGACACACCACACTCCAAAATAATTGACAGATGCAGGGTCGACAGGGCTGATGTTGTTGTTGTTTCCGGTGCCTAGTTCGATGCTGAGTGGTCCGTCCGGTTACATTCTTTTTTGAGACTTTGTAGTCAGATACAGCTCAGTGGCTTGCTAAGCCATTCCAAGCCATTTCAGAGTTCATTTAAGAATCAACCACATTGCTGTGGGTCTGGAGCCACATGTAGGCCAGATCAGGAAAGGATAACAAATTTCGTCCCTAAAGGGCATTGTTTTTTTAACAACAATGGTTTTGTAGTCATCATTAGAATTTTATCAAATTCAAATTACACCATGTGCCACAGCGGGATTTGAACCCAGATTCCCAGAGCATTACACTGTTCTTTGGATTACTAGTTCAATGACAATACCACAATACCATCACCTCAGAAACATTGAAGCTTCAGTTTTGCCACATGAATGCAAACGCTAAATAAATTGAAAATAGCCCTGATTTCTGTTCATCTTCAAAGTGGCAGTTTGTTCTTTGCGGAGAAACAAAATTATTATTAACTGATATGCAGTCAACCAGAAGCTGCATGTTCAACCATTCTTTCCGTGGTTATTTCCAGTGCTAACCATGGAATGGACTTGATTCATGGAAATGTGTAAATCTAGACAATATTCTGCCTATTTTTCACTTTTTGTGCCCTTTTAAATGAGAAGGAGAAGTATACACACAAGTATATACACAGATTAGACCTCTCTACAGGTCACAATATCTGCATACAAACCCCACTGCTTGATTACATTTATGAAGCAGTGGAAATTGTCTTTGGAGAGAAGCAGATTGATTCACCCAGCTGGCCATACAGTGGATCCACAAAAGTCCATCAAAAAACTTCCTTGCCAGGCTTTGGGTCAAAATCACAGGATGGTTACAGAAGGAAGCCATTTAGCTCATCATGTCTACACCGGCTCCCCGAATGAGCATTATGACTCACTGCCATTCTCCTGCCTTTTCCCCATAACCCTGCACATTGTTTCTATTTAAATAATTATCTAATGCCGTCTTGAATGCCTCGATTGAACCTGCCTCCACCACACTTCTAGGCAGTGCATTCCAGACCCAAACCACTCGCTGTGTGAAAAAGTTTTTTCTCACACCACATTTGCTTCTTTTGCAAATCACTTTAAATCTGTGCCCTCTCATTCTTGATCATTTTACAAGCGGGAACAGTTTCTCCCTATCTACCCTGTTCAGCCACCTCATGGTTTTGAAAACCTCTAGCAAATCTCCTCTTAGCCTTCTACTCTCCAAGGAGAACAGTCCCAACTTCTCAAATCTATCTTTATAAATGAAGTTTCTGATCCCTGGAACCATATTTGTAAATCTCTTCAGCACAGTCTCCAATGCATTCACAACTTTCCTAAAGTTTGGCGCCCAGAATTGTACACAATACTCCAGGTCTAATTACTCTTATACTAGTTCAGCGTAACCTTCTTGCTCTTGTACTCTATGCCCCTATTAATAAAGCCTAGAATACTGTATGCTTTATTAACCGTTCTCCCCACCTGTCCTGCCACCTTTAATGACTTATGCACATATACACCCAGGTCCCTCTGCTCCTGCACACCCTTTAAAGTTGTACCCCTTATTGTATGTTGTCTCTCCATGTTCTTCCTACCAAAATGATTCACGTCACACTTCTCTGCATTAAACTTCACCTGGCACCTATCTGTCCACTCCACCAACTTATCTATGTCATTTTGAAGATATACACTGTCCTCCTCACCGTTTACAATGCTTCCAAGTTTTCTATCACCTGCAAACTTTGGAATTGTCCCCTGCACATCAAGATCTAGATCATTGATATATATCAGGAAAAGCAAGGGTCCCAACACCTACCCATGGGGAACTCCACTACAAACCTTCCTCCAGCCCAAAAAATATCCATTTACCATTACTCACTGTTTCCTATTACTCAGTCAATTTTGTATCTGCATTGTTACTGTCCCTTTTATTCCATGAGCTATAACCTTTTTCACATCTGTTGTGTGGCACTGCATTGAATGCCTTTTGGAAGTCATAGTCATACAGCACAGAAAGAGGCCCTTCGGCCCATTGTGTCTGTGCCGGCCATCAAGCACCAATCTATTCTAATCCCATTTTCCAAAACTTGGCCTGTAGCTCTGTATGCTGTGGCATTTTAAGTGCTCATTTAAATACTTCTTAAATGTTGTGAGGAACATAGATGAAAAGTAATCATTCAAAACCTCACCTATATCCTCCGGCTCCATGCACAGATGTACACCACATCAACAGCATTATCCATATCAACCTTCTCTGTTACGTCTTCAAAAAACTCCAGCAGGTTAGTTGAACACAATTTTCACTTAAGAAATCCATGCTGGCTCTCCCTAATTAACCCACATTTTTCCATGCAACTATTAATTCTATCCCAAGTAATTGTTTCTGGAAGCTTCCCCACCACTGAAGTTAAACTGACATAATAATTAATACGGAACAAGAATTCTTCAATAGTGAGAATGAGAGAAGGAAGAAAATCATGAATTGACCAAATTAAAAGACTTTTGGTATTGGTTTATTTATTTCTGTTCAGATCAGATTCACTCGCAGAAATTGGCCTATCTTGTTTTGATACATAAACCCTATATTATTGATCTTTGATCAAGGCTTTGGAGGATAATTGCATTTAAATGTGAGCATTTGTACATATGTTTAGTTGGTAATTAGTATCCGAATTTTAGATGTATATTTAAATTTAGTTTGTCACAATCAAATCTTGAAAATTATATTTTAATCCATAATTTTCAAATTGGATGGTCTGTTCAAAGCCAACAGAGAACAATAAATAGGCCGGAGAGAAAATCTGTAGACGATCAGTAAAACATATGATATAAAAGTTAATATTCAGTATCACAAATGCCACAATCTAAAATCAAAGCAGGTATATTGGGAATATTCAATTGGTTTTCCAGCATCTTTGGAGAAAGAAACAGAGTTAACGGGTGAAATTTCATCCAGGCGATGGAGGCCTCGCCTGTGGGCTAGAGAACCGGCGGGAGTCCCACCCTGCCTCTATTAGGGAAGGCCCACTGTATTAAGCAGCAGTAGGATAAGGCCCTTATTAAGGGTCTCAATAAGTGCACAACGAAGAGTGCAGGAGGGCATGCCAGGAGCAGCATCGGCATACCTAAAAATGAAGTGTCAACCTGGTAAAGCTACAACACAGGATTACTTGCGTACCAAACAATATAAGCAGTAAGGGATAGACAGAGCTAAGTGATACCTCAATCAACGGACCAGATCAAAACTCTGCATTCCTGCCACATCCAGTCACGAATGGTGGTAGACAATTAAACAACTCACTGGAGGAGGAGGCTCCACAAAAATCCCATCCTCAATGATGGAGGAGCCCAGCATATCAGTCCAAAAGATAAGGCTGAGGCATTTGCAACAATCTTCAGCCAGAAGTGCTGAGTGGATGATCCATCATTACCACAGCACCACAGATGCCCAGTGTTCAGCCAACTTGATTCACTCCACATTATGTCAAGAAAGGGCTGAAGGCACTGGATACCGCAAAGGCTATGGGCCCTGACAATATTCTGGCAGTAGTACTGAAGACTTGTGCTCCAGAACTAGGCGGCGCCCCGAGCCAAGTTGTTCGAGTACAGCTACAACAGCAGTATCCACCCGGCAATGTGGAAAATTACTCATATATGTCCTGTACACAAAAAGCTGGAAAAATCCCACCAGGCCAATAACCGCCCCATTAGTCTACTCTCGATCATCAGTAAAGTGATGGAAGGGGTCATCAACACTGCTATCAAGCAGCACTTGCTTAGCAACAACCAGCTCACTGATTCTTAGATTGGGTTCTGCCAGGTGCACTCAGCTTCTGACCTCATTACAGCCTTGGCTCAAACGTGGACAAAAGAGCCGAACTCCTGAGGTGAGGTGAGAGTGACTGCCCTTGACATCAGGGCAACATTTGACTGAAAGTGGCATCAAGGAGCTCCAGCAAAACTGGGGTCAATGGGAATCAGGGGGAAAACTCACCACTGATTGGAATCATACTAGTACAAAGGAAATGTTTGCATTTGTTGGAGGTCAATCATCTCAGTTACAGGACATTACTGCAGGTGTTACTCAGGGTAGTGTCCTAGGCCCAACCATCTGCAGCTGCTTAATCAATGACCTTCCTTCCATCATAAGTTCAGAAGTGGAGATGTTTGCTGATGATTGCACAATGTTCAGCACCATTTGTGATTCCTCAGCTACTGAAGCAGTCCAAATGCAGCAAGACCTGGGCAATATCGAGGCTTGGACGGACAAGTGGCCAGTAACATTTGCACCACATAAGTGCCAGGCAATGACCATCTCCAATATGAGAGTATCTAACCATCGATGAATCCTCCAGTATCGACATCCTGGGGGTTACCATTGTTCACAAACTGAATTGGACTAGCCATATAAAAACTGTGGCTACAAGAGCAGGTTGGAGGCTAGGAATCCTGCGGCGAGTAACTCACGTCCTGTCTCCCCAAAGTCTGTCCACCACCTACAAGGCGCAAGTCAGGAATGTAATGGAATACTCCCCACTTGCCTGAATGAGTGCAGCTCCACTGACACTGAAGAAGTTTGCACCATCCAGGACAAAACAGCTCGCTTGATGGGCACCAATACCACAAACATTCACTTCCTCCATCACCACGAACAGTGGCAGCAGTGTATACCATCTACAAGAAGCACGGCAGAAACTCACCAAGGCTCCTTAGGCAGCACCTTGCAAACTCAAGACTGTTACCATCTAGAAGGACAAGGGCAGCAGATACATGGGAACACCACCACCTAGAAGTTCCCCTCGAAGCCGCTCACCATCCTGACTTGGAAATATATCGCCGTTCCTTCACTGCTGTTGGGTCAAAATCCTGGAACTCTCTCCTTAACAGCACTGTTGGTGTACCTACACCACATGGACTGAAGCGGTTCAAGAAGGCAGCTCACCACCACCTTCTCAAGGACAATTAGGGATGGGCAATAAATGCTGACCTAGCCAGCAATGCCCACATCCTGTCCATGAATGAAAAAAAGAGTAGTCTTCCCGTCCTGGACTTAATTGGGTGGAAGCAGGAAGGCAGTGGGGTTCCCACCTCACACCCTATCACCTGATTAAATGCCCCTTGCCTCCAAACTCACAACTGGTGCGGGTGTTAAATTCTGCCTAATGTTTCAAGCCTGTGACCTTTCATTAGAACTGTGAAAAGTTAGAAATATAATAGGTTTTGAGCATTTAAAAGGGAGAGGTTTGTGCTTGGCTGACGGGAAGGAGAGAATAAACGACAAAATGTCTCATGGTACAAAACCAATGGGAATAGGAATGGGATAAGGAAAGAAACAAAAAAAAGTGCCTAGAAGAGATGTGAACAGTAAGGTGTTGAAAAGCTGCACAGAAAAGCAACTAAGAGAAAAACAAGAAAGAAGAAAAACAAACCCACAAAGAAAAGGGAAAGAAAATGGAGGTTACGATCTAAAATTGTTGAACTCATTGTTGGGTTCAGAAGGTTGTAAAGTCCCCGGCTGAAAGGTAAGGTGCTGTTCCTCAAGCTTGTGTTGAGCTTCATTGGAACACAGCAGGAGGGCAGGGATGAGGACAGAAAAGCCAGATTGGGAGCAGAGTGGTGGAGAATTAAAATGACAGGCAGCTGGAAGTTTGGGGAATCATGCTTGCAGATTGAATGGAGGTGTTCTATAAAGCTGTCACTCAGTGTGCGTTTGGTCTCCCCAGTGTAGAAGAGACCACATTGTGAGGAACAAATTGTTTTGTTCTGGGACGATTGTTGTTGTGAAGGCAAGGTAAATACAATGTTGGGCTTCAGAGATTGCCAGAACACCTAAAAGAAAATGGTAGTTCAGAACGTTACCCATGTTTGTTTAATAGAGTCAGAATAGCAGAAGTGGAGCCATAAAACAGCAGAAGGGCTTACTTAGCTGGAGGACTGGAGATGTGATGTCTGCACTGCTTGCAAAGAAATACAGTCCAGAGAGATGTTTTGGGAGTTAAATCTAAATAAATTTAAAAGCATTCAGTGACCTCTGAAAGACCACGTTGTCATGGATATGGGTAGAGCTTAAGAAGGTTTCCTCACTTAAATTTATCGTGTGTTTGCTGGGAGAGGGTGTTGGTTGTAGTTTGGATCTCGTGTGGTTTGCAGCTCACAGAGAAGCCCTGGGAGATGTTAGCAGGTCCCAGACAGTTAGAGCTCAGAGAAGTCCTGGGGAGCTGAGAAGTTGGTAGAATGTCACTGCTTCCGGGAGAGGCAGTTGGGGCTCAGAGAAGCCCTGGGAGCCATTTATAGCTTGATGCAGCTAGTAGATGGAAGTTCGGAGAAACTCGGGGCAGTGCCAGCTTAATGAAGCTTGTGGACTGCTAAAGAGTTGGACGTGTGCCGGCAATTAAAGCCGGGAGCCGGGCTTTAGAGTCCTGCGGAATGCAATCTCAAGAGAAGTGATTGAACCATCTGGAAGTGAGCAATCATTGAGGCAGTTGGAGTGAAAGGAGCTTTTGAGGGAATTCAGAGGATAGATCTTTGTAAGTGAAGAGTTGAAATGAGGGGGACAAAGTTTTCGTGGGATTTTGTGACTCTTAGTGGTCACTGATATCTGGGTGGGTTGCTCTGAAATCTGTGGGATTTGCCTTGGTCAGATCTGCCATTTAATGTGCAATGTGGTGTGTTTGACCACAATTTGCCTGTTAATTCATACCTACCTGTTAATTCTGAGTGTTAGAGTATAAGATAGATGTTTTAGATTTTTTTTATTTTTCTGACTTTATTTTGTTTTTTAAAACTAGACTCTTGTGGCTTTATTCTCCTTGTGGGTAACTGTAATCAAAAAGTTGATGGTCCCTAACTGGATCGTAACATGAAACGGTGTGCTAAATTGAAAGAAGTATATATAAATTGCTACTTCATCTGGAATGAGTATTTGGGGCCTTGGAACGCATAGTGATATTGTCACTGGATTGGTAATCCTGAGACCCAGCAGATGCTCTGTGGACCTAGGTTCAAATCCCACCATGGCAGATGGTGGAATTTGAATTCAATAAAAATCTGGAATTAAAAGACTGATGATGACCTGAAACCATTGCTGATTGTCGTAAAAACCCACCTGGTTCACTCATGTCCTTTAGCAAATGGAATCTGGAGTCCTTACCTGGTCTGGCCTACATGTGACTCCAGACCCACAGCAACATGGTTGACTCTTAAATGCCTCTAAATTAGGGATGGTCAATAAATGCTGGCGCAGTCAGTGACACCCATATCACATGAACAAATGAAAAAAAAACATTCTGCCCTCCACCAGTTTATGTCCTCCTGAAGTCGTTTTTTTATGCTCCTACTGTGACAATATAAAATTAAGACAGTGGCGCAAATATGGTCTCTGGATCGTTGAAGACGGGCTGTAAGTTGGGAGATGTGCATCCGGACCCTGCAGAAGTCCTGATGCGCGTACATAATAGGAAATTGCCTGGGAAGTTTAAATTTCCAATGGGTTGATTTCTGCTGCCGAACACCCTCCATGAATGTCTCTGATCCTGAGCTCAGGGAGGAGACTTGGGCCAGATACACAAGACTTACCTGCATAATTACCCAGGAAATGTTACACAGCTTATTACCTAGTCTGACACAGTTGGTTCATCTGAATAACTTAACTGAGCACCACAATTGACCCCTTCCAATCACTCCCCCAACCACCTGACTGCCGTCCTCGAGCAGAGCCAACCATCCCCAAAACGGTGTAGGGGGTGATGGAGGAGTGGACCAGGGTGTCCTGGAGGTAATGATCCCTGCGAAATGCTGCCGGGGAGGGCGGGGTGAAGGGAAGATGTGTTTGGCGGTGGCATTATGCTCGAGTTGGCGGAAATGGCAGAGGATGATCCTTTGAATGCGGAGGCTAGTGGGGTGATAATTGAGGACAAGGAGGACCCTATCATGGTTCTGGGAGGGAGAGGAAGGAGTGAGGGTGGATGCGCAGGAGATGGGCTGGACACAATTGAGGGCCCTGTCAACCACCATGGGTGGAAAACCTCGGTTAAAGAAGAAGGAAGACATGTTGGAGGAATTGTTTTGGAAAGTAGCATCATCAGAACAGATGCGACGGAGGCGAAGGAACTGAGAGAATGGGATGGAGTCCTTACAGGAAGCGGGGTGTGAGGAGCTGTGGGAGTCAATAGGCTTGTAACAAAAACTGGTGGACGGTCTATCACCAGAAATTGAGACAAGGATGTCAAGGAAGGGGAGGGAAGTGTCAGTGATGGAGCATGTGAAAATGATGGAGGGGTGGAAATTGGAAGCAAAATTAATAAATCTTTCCAGGTCCAGACGAGAGCATGAAGCAGCACTGAAGCAGTCATCAATGTACTGGAGAAAAAGTTGAGGGGGGTGGCCTGAGTATGATTGGAACTTCCAGTCCTTTTGTCTATGACATCTTTGGCAATCTCTTCTTTGCCTCCACCTATCACTGGCCCTCTATCCAGCTCTACCTGTCCCACAGCCCTCTACCAGCTTATATTTCACCACATTTCTATATTTCTTTAGTTCTGATGAAGAATCGTATGGACTCAAAACATTAACTGTGTTCCTCTCTGCAGACGCTGTCAGACCTGCTGAGTTTTTCCAGCTGTTTTTATTTTTGTTTTAGATTTCCAGCATCTGCAGTATTTTGCTTTTATCCCCAAAACCACCTGACTATTCCCCTGAACAGGTCTGACTGCATCTGTCCACCCAAGTATCTTGCCCGACCACTTGACCACCCCTGACCAGACATGACCAGCCTTCTGATTCGACTCGACTACAACTACCAACCACCTGACTACCCCACAACCATCCAAACACTGCCTCTCCCGACCATCTGACTACCCCCTCAAACTGACTCGACTACCCCCGACCCAACTACCCCACCTGCCAATCGACTATCCCCGCAACCACCAGAATAACCTCATGACTACCTTCCTGACCATACTGCCCATTCAAACCTGACCAACCTTCAACTTGACCCGACTACCCCCTGACAGCCGCACTACATCCCTGACCAAACACAATTACCCCAGAACAGTTTCGACAACCCCTGACCAGACCTGGCTAATCCTTGGCAACCTGACTAGCATCCCCTCCTGTACCGATCAAACAACTCCCCCCCCCCCCGCCCCCCGACCTGGCTACCCTCCTGAACACACCTCTGACCACCATGGTAAAAAGGTAGATATTTGTAGTTCAGCCTGGCAACTGCTAGAGGCCCATGTCACATAACTGCCACCTCTCTACACTGTCTTTGACTAGTGATGTATTTCCCCCGTCCGGGTCCCTGAGATTGTTGAATGTTTTTACCATTAAGAATTGAAAGGAAGGTTGCGGGGTCCTTTGTCTTAGCGGACGAGTAGACTACCGTTGACCAGCCTGGATTATGAAATGCAGATGGCCTTTGAGTAGCTCTCTTTGAATTTGATTTGCGCAGCTCAGAGGGCTCTTCAGGGATAAGAATTTATGAGTTTCACTGATACTGTAGGTAGCTTCTTTTGTTTGGGGTCACAGACAGACATAGACTCAGCCATTTTAGGTCTTCGTCCAGTTTTAAATTCTTAGAGATAGTAATGAGCATATCTCTATATATTTTATAAAAAAAATATACATAGTCCATCACAGTAGGAATATAGGAACATGAGTAGGCCATTCAGGCTATCGAGCCTGCTCTGCCATTCAATTAGATCATAGTTAATCATCTACCTCAACACCACTTTCCCGTGCTATCCCCATAACCCTTGATGTCATTCGTCCCAGAAATCTATCAATTTCTGTCTTGAACATGCTCAGTGATTGAGTTTCCACAGCCCTCAAAGATTTACCTTCTTCTGAGTGACAAAATTACTTCCCATCTCAGCCTTAAATGGCCTGCTCCTTATTTTGAGATTGTGTCCCATGGCTTTGACTCACTAGGCAGGGGAAGCATCCCATTTACATACACGCTCTAGTGGCCTGTAAGAAATTTGTAAGTTTCAATGAGATCACCTCTCATTCTTTAAAACTGTAGAGAATACAGGCCCAGTTTCCTCAACTTCTCCTCAGAAGACAATCCCGACACCTCACGATTTAGTCTGGTGAACCCCAGTTGCACTGCCTCTATGGCAGGCATCTCCTCCCTTAGGAGACCAAAACTGTACACAGTTCTCCAGCTGCAGTCTCACCACGGCTCTATACAATTCAGCAATTCACCAAGGCTTCTTTGACAGCACCTTCCATACTTGCGACTTGTACCGTCTAGAAGGACGAGGGCAACAGGCGAATGAGAATACCACCACCTGCAAATTCCCCTCCTGACTTGGAACTATATCGCCATTCGTTCATTGTTGCTGGGCCAGAATCCTGGAGCTCCCTTCCTGACAGCGCTGTATGCATTTGAAGCAGATGGACTGCAGCGGTTCAAGAAGACAGCTCACCACTGCCTTCTCAAGGGAAATTAGGTATAGGCAACAAATATTGACCTTTCTACTGACACCCACATGAAAGAATAAAATAAATCGAATCTGCTTTCACTGCCCTTTCAGTAAGTGCATTGCAGATCACAACTACTTCCTGTCTTAAATATGTTTCCTCATCTTACTTCTGGTTCTCTTGGTAATCATCTTAAACCTGTATTCTCTGTGTGCTGACCCTTCTGCAACAGGAAACTGTCTAATTATTTAATTTTATCAAAACCGTTCATGATTTTGAACACCTCTATCAGATCTCCTCTTCTCCTGTACTGCTCTGAGAAGAACAACTCCAGCTTTTCCACATAACTGAGGCTCCACAACCCTGTTCTTATTCTGGTAAATCCCTTCTGTGCCGTAAGTTCTGTGCTGTGAGTTCCTAAAGTGTGGTGCCCAGAACTGAACATAATACTCCGACTGAGGCCTAACCAACATTTTATAAAAGTTTAGCACAACTTGCTTGTTTTTTTACTCTATTCCTCCATTTATAAAGCCAAGGATCTTATATTCTTTATTAATAGCCTTCTCAACCTGTCCAGGTACCTTTAAAGATTTGTGTACATTTATACGTTGTAGTATAAGGGTGTTCGGGTGAGCCAAGGGTTAGTGTGGGCCTGGTGAAACAGTACCGCCCACAGTGTGATGTAAAGAGATGATTGTAGACTGTGTGTAGAAGAGTTTGGAAGGAGCAAGCATGGAGACAGCACTCATGCAGATCTATACCTTGAAGATGTATATAGTTATGAGCTGTTAATAAATACTTAATGTTCAATCATACAAGCCTCCAGACCTCTCTGCGAGACACCAAATAACCCTTATAACATGCCCATGTCTCTTTGTTCTTGTGTACCCATTTTAAAATTGTACCATCTAGCTCATATTGCCTCTCCCCATTCTCCTACCAAAATCTATCACTTCATAGTTCTTTGCATTAAATTTCATCTGTCTCTTTCTTCCTGAACTCTGTCACAATCCTCCTCATTGTTTAACATATTTTCAAGTTGTGTGTCATCTGCAAACTGAAATTATGCCCTGTATACCCAAGTCCAGGTCTTAAATATAAATCAAAAAGAGCAGTCATCCTAATTCTGATCCGTAGGAACACCACCGTTTATCTCCCTCCTGTCGGAAAAGCAAATATTCATCGCGACTCTGCTTTTTGTCTCTTAATCAGTTTTATATCCAAACTGCCGCTATCCCATTAATTCCATAATTCCACTATCCCATTAATTCCATAGCTTTAATTTTGCTAACAAGCCTATAATGTGTTACTTTGTCAAACGCCTTTTGAAAGTTTGTATACCCACCATCAACCACACTATCTTCTTCAATCACAGAATCACAGTGCAGAAGAGGCCCTTCGGCTCATCATCACGTGACCTACGTACCTAATCCCATTTACCTGCACTTGGCCCATAGCCCTGAATGTTATGACATGCCCCCAAGTGCTCATCCAGGTACTTTTTAAAGGCTGTGAGGCTACTGGCCTCCACCACCCTCCCAGGCAGCGCATTCCAGACTGTCACCACCCTCTGGGTAAAAAGGTTTTTCCTCACATCCCCCCTAAACCTCCTGCCGCTCACCTTGAACTTGTGTCCCTCTGTTACTTTGACTAAGAGCTCAAGTTAGGTTAGGGAAGCAGGATTTGCCTTTACCAATCTGTAGCAACTTTCATTTATTCGCCCAAACTCTTTTCAAGTGCCTTGGATTAATGTCTCCAGAAGTTTTCCTAACGCCAATGTTCAGCTGACTAGCCTAAATTGATTAGTTCCTAAATTGCTGAAATACTTCTCAATAGTTACTGCTGTGCTATGTTGCCTTAAGCAAGTTTAAGATTCAGTGGGCACCATTATGCTGTTGCCTGGCCATAAAATGTTGAAAGTCTTTGCCAGACATCTTCTTTGTAACTTTCATCCCAAGAAACAAAAATGAGTACTTTGAATAGAACTTGGATATACTGAGCTAACTTCAGAAGAGATGCCAAGTCTCATCATAATTGAGTCAAGCTTTGAGATTTGGACAAATTCTTGTAAATGTTAGCATGGATTCACTGAGCTAAGATATTTCTGATTTAATTAATTTAAGTCATATATTTCTTCTAACAAGAGGTTTTTGCAGAGTATTTGTACAATGTGTTGTCTGGCATGGTGCCAGATCAAGAACCATTTAATTCTAATTTTTAAAGTTTTAAAATCTATCACTTTCATCTATATTCATTGCTGAACTTCCAGAATTCTATTATATTTCGGCAGCTTGTATCAACATACAATATTACATATTGCTGAAGCTCTTGATTCATGATAAAGATGCATTGCAAATATAACTACTGTGATAGGATGTGTCTTGTATATTTAGTGCATAAATATATTTCTGGAGACATTAAACTCTTGAACTCTCTCCCCACCATTATAGACATGATAATTTTATCTTACATTTGACCCTTGAGATAATCTTGGCACAAATTCAAATCTAGTAATGTGATCTATTTTTGAATCAATGTTAGATGTGCCTTTTCTAAATGGGTTTGCCATTTGCGGCCTTTCTAGTTCCTTAAACATTACTGGAAGAAGATAGTTTACCCGTATAGCATTTTGATAAGTTTTTATTTTAAACTAGGTTGTGACGTGCTAAGCAGATGCAGGTCTCTGTCTTGCAATTAGGAAGAGTTGAATGGCAAGTCACCATAACATTTTTGCACACCAGCTAATTGTATGATGTCAACATTGCTGAGGCCTAGAAGCAAACAACTTGTGCATTTAACAGTATAAGGCACAAGTCAAAGTGGAAATTAGAAGAGGAAGTAAATGATTAGTTTTCAGTATTGAAACTGAATAAAGAAGTGAGCCAATGAGCAGATGACAGAATACATTAAATACTCAGATGAAGGATCAATTTTATATCAGTCAAAATGTGTTGACTGGGTGAGGAAAGACATAGTGCAGAATTTCGCCCTTGTCGGACAGGCTCAACAGGGGTGGTTGGGAAGCTGACTGCTGCCCGCGATCGAAGCCGGAAGGTGATTTCACGCTGGTGAGCCAGTTAAGGCCCGCCCAGCATGAAACACGAGTGGCAGTGCTCAACACTGCCTGTGCAGGCAGGGGGAGGAGGTTGAGCGGGGCGAGAGCGTGCTCGATAATCTCCCTGAAGCACAGAGCTGCCTCAGGGAGATGAAGAATTTTTAAAAAAATAATAAAGATATGAAAAATGCAATACAACTTGTCCCCTCATGTAACTCTACCACATGAGCAGGGACATGTTATTAATTACATTTTAGAACTTTTATTTTGTTTTTATTTGCTTTAGAAAACCTTATTCCACTCGTGGATAAGGTTTCCTAAAAAGTGCAAAGGCCACTTGGCATTTTTGCCTGCCCGCCAATCGTAAGGCTGGACGAGCAGTGAAAAATTTATTTTAATAACCTTGTTAATGGCTTTAACAGGCCTTTTAATTGTTGGTGCGTCATTTTACACTCGAGCGGGTCGGGCGCACGCCTGCCCGCCGAGCTAAATATTTTGCCCATAATTTTTCATAGAAATATTTTTCATGGGAACAAACATCTGATCCCCAGTTTTGCCAATGGGAGTGCTATGCAATCCTAAGTGATATGAATTTTGCACCTTGGACATTAAGAAAAAAATTTGGATCCTTTGGATGGAGTTATGCCTTCAATCATTCAATGTCTAATTAAATACAAATGGTGCAGTTGAAGATAATGCAATAAACATCAGTCCTTCTAAGGTGCAAGGCTTACTTAAATGTTGTTAAAGTGAAGAACAAAATAAAGCGTTAATTTGTTCCTTGGGTTTTTCCAAAACTCTGTGCAGAATTTTTCGTGCCCACTGGCATCAGGCATGCTCAACTGCGTGAGGGACAATATTGGTGAGAAGGCCAGAAATTGGTTTCACAACCTTGTGAAACCAGTTTGCGATCGTCTGCTCAGTCCGTTGGTGGCGGGTCGCATTCCCTGCCATTGGACGTCGGGAGTCTCATTGGGACCTTCAAAATGGAGCTTTCTGTCTTACCATTCCATCTTCAGTGTGGTTCTGCAGGCTACCCTTTTAACTCCTCATTGCAGTTCATGGCTGCCAGACACAAATGGCAGCCTCATAGATTAATGCAAATTGGAGTCCCGGTACATCAATGGAACCCTGACTTCATTTTTAATTGGAGGGAAAATCATTGCAAATCAACACTGCTGGAAACTTAAAAAAATTATTTACTATAGTTTTAGTAAGCATTCAAACAAAAAACAATTTTAACCTTTGGGCCTCAAATTGCATTATTTATAACATTTTTATACTTCTATGAGTGTGAAAAGTGAATGAAAACATCAGCTAAAGAAGTCTGACAGGCCAGCAGGTTTGTTTGCTGATCGCCTTGACAGCTGAAAGTGTAAATCACATACTGGAAAAATGATTAAAGTGAAAAAGTAAAGTATGATGCAATTAACCGTGAAAAATGCCAGAGAAGAAGAGAAGAGCCAAAACGAGTAATTCTTTTCAGTAGGATTCTTGATATATAAGGGAGTGAACTCTATGAACCTTTTAAAAATTAAAGTTGACGAAAGACATTTCTTTAAAAACATTTACCATAAAAAATACTGGAATAATTTTATCTGCCATTGCAAAATCAAAACTCCAGATTCACCAGCTATCAAACACACATACAAATGTAGTTTATGCATTGTATTTCATTAATTTTCTTCAAATTAAATTTTGATTTATCTGCTATTTTCATCCTCCCTCAACACCACCCCTAGGGGTGATATCTACTTAAAAGCAAGTTTGAATGGAATTGGAAAGAATTTGTTTCAGTTCAGCTTCTCCTTTCTCCTCCACATGATTCAATGTTTCCTTGTGGAAAAATTGTATCTGGCCGTAGAGTATGCTTTTTAAACTTGGATAGTCTCGATAATGCCTCTGTTCCACTGTCAGAAAGAGGCCAGTTATATTGGCTGTTAGCTGTGACCCCTCCAGAGTTATGAGACTTTATATCAGTAACACGCATATGTAGTACTTTGCAGTGTGTAACCATGGGCACAGGTGTGGCTATGATAACCAAGTGAGCTACTCTTATTACAAAATGCATCATATACACTCACAATACAGATAAATGTACTTCACTTGCACATTTAACTTAACACCCGATAGAAAAGTCAGTTGGCAGCTTGCTAACTTTACAAGGTGTTACCCTTCAGTGATACTATGCTGGGGGTGTCCTTAAGAAGGAGAAGATGGGACTTCTGCCCCTCAGGGACCAGAAGCCCAACCCTCGAGAGATTCAGGCCAATCTGATTGGCTGGCCGCTGAGTAGTCCCAACATTACCAGAATGCAGTAGTGGCTGTGGCAGGGACTTTAAGGGATCCCCGAGGAGAAAATCATAGATGACGGACTTACAGTTAAGTCCCGGATTTTGGGCAGGGACCCTATCAAGAAGAGGGAGAGGTGGTTAGGATTTAGGTTCGAGACGCCGGGTGGAGGCACAAAGTCAGAGAGGAATACCATCTTGGAGGGGGATGTCCCCAATGAGCACAGAGAACCCCCCCCCCCCCCCCACCCCTCACCCCAGGAGGTGCCCACCCTTCCTGACTTTCACCCAGAGTTGGGAAATTAGAGGGCTGGCCACTTTCCTTCTGTCTTCCCCCACCCACCATAGTATGATGATGGAGGCAGAAACAGGCCCTTAAATGGCCTTTAAGTGGCAACCTAAGGGCCTTAATAGGCTTAAGGATTGGCAGGATGGCTGACACCTTACCCACCCACCGTAATATGGGGTACGGCTCGGGGTGGGTGGTATAGTATAAGGGCCTGACACGTAAAGATTTAACGTGGGACTGAGTACAGTACCGCCCATACAGTGATGTAAGAGGACATGACCCGCACCTAGGGGTCAGTTTAGTGTTGTACAGAGCTGTGTGTAGAAGCAAGCATGGTGACAGCTTAGCCTGGACCTTTACTGTATACATGTATATAGTTTCTAGTATTTAATAAATACATACTGTTGAACTACCTAAGACTATGAATACTTAAATAACGCTTATCAAACTACGCCCAACCTCTTCCAACAGGCAGAAGGGTGGAGGGCTAGCCACTGTTTTATTTTACATGCTCCCCCACGCCCCGAAAATATGCTGGCTGGGGACTGTAAAATTCTCCCCAGGATCTTTTTAAATTAACAACTATCTACAGTCATTCACTAATCAAAGAAGTAAAGCAGTCACTACAATCAAAAACAGGCACTTCTTTTCACCTTACCATTTTACCAACAAATGCACAGAAGTGTTAAAGTACACACGCATGCAGGCAGCAAGTCTAAGGTTTCTTTGGTAGTACCTGACAAACCCACAATCTCTACCAACTAGAAGGGCAAGGCTATCAGGTGTACTGAACACCATGTCTTCCAAAGTACATACCACCCATGTAATATCAAAAAGTGGCTGGAGGCTCTGGATACTGCAAAGGCAACGTTCTGGCAGGGGCACTGAAGATGTGTGCTCCAGAACTAGCAACACCCCTAACCAAGCTGTTCCAGCACAGCTACAACATTGGCATCTACCCGACAATGTGGAAAATTGCCCAGGTATGTCCTGTCCACAAAAAGCAGGACAAATCCAAGTTACCCAGTTACCATCCCATCAATAGAAACTCGATATCAGCAGAGTGACGGAAGGCATCACCAACAGTGTTGTCCAGTGGCACTTACTCAGAAAAGACCTGTCCACTGACGCTAAGTTTGGATTCTGCCAGGGCCACTCGGCTCCTGACCTCATTACAGCCTTGGTCAAATCGTGGACAAAAGAGCTGAATTGAAGAGGTGAATGAGAGTGATTGCCTTTGACGGCAAGGCAACATTTGAGTGTAGCATCAAGGAGCCCTGGCAACACTAAAGTGAATGGCAATTGGGAAAAAATTTCTGGCCGGTTGGAGTCACACCTAGCACAAACGAAGATGGCTGTGGTTGTTAAAGGCCAATCATCTTAGCCCCAGGACATCACTGCAGGTGTTCCTCAGGGTAGTGTCCTAGGTCCAACCATCTTCAGCTGCTTCATCAGTGACCTTCCCTCCACCATAAGTTCAGAAATGGAGATGTTTGCTGATGAGTGCATAATGTTCGGTACTATTATTGGCTCCTCAAATACTGAAGCAGTCCGTGTCCAAATACAGCAGGACCTGGGCAATATTCAGGCTTGGGTTAATAAGTGACAAGTAGCATCTATGCCACACAAGTGTCAGACAATGACCATCTCCAACACGAGAACATCTCCCTTGATTTTCAATAGCATTATCATCGCTGAATCTCTCAATATCAACATGCTGGGGAATACCATTGACCAGAAACTGAATCAGCGTTTTAAATACAGTGGATACAAGAGCAGGTCAAAGGCTGGGAATTCTATGGTGAGTAACTCATCACCTGATTTCCCAAAGCTTGTTTGCCATATACAAGGGACAAGTTAGGAGAGTGATGGAATACTATCTGCTTGCCTGGATGAGTGCAGTTCCAATAACACTCGAGAAGCTCAACACCTTCAGGCCAAAACAGCCTGCTAGATTGGCACCCCCTCCACCACCGATGCATATTAGCAGCAGTACGTACTGAACACAAGATGCACTGCAGCAACTTGCCAAGGCTTCTCCGACAGCACCTTCCAAACCTGCAGCCTCTATCATGCAGACGGAGAAGGTCAGCAGCAGATGCATGGGAACATCACCTGAAGTTCCCGTCAAAACCACCACCCTGACTTGAAACTATATTGCCATTCGTTCAACATCGCTTGTTCAAAATCCTGTAACTTCCTATCAACACAGTTGGCGTACCTACACATACTACATGGACTGCAGGGTTTCAAGAAGGAAGTTCATCAATTACCTTCTCAAAGGCAATTAGGGATGGATAACAAATGCAGGCCTAGTCAACAAGGCCCACATCCCATGAAAGAACAAATATTTTTTAAAATCCTGACTTGAATATATCACTATTCCCTATTGTCACCAGGTCAAAATCTTGAGATTTTATACCTAACAGCATTGTAGGAATACTTTCACCACATGAGTGCACTGGTTGAAGGAGGCGGCTCATCAGTGTCACTGCAACCAGCCTTGCCAGTGACTCCCACAACCTGAAAAGTGATTTTTTAAAAAAGCTGTTCACTTCTGAGCATTCAGATTTCTTGCTCAATGACAGTATCTATTATTCATGTTTTACTTACTGATTAGAAATACAATTGGCTAAATTGGATTTCCATTTAGCCATATGTAACTAGTTATAATGTACTGGGCAATAGCGGACTAAAGGGGAAGCCTTTGGAAATAGTTACAATGTTTCATATTTGATAAGTGTTATGATATTTTGTTCCATGCCACAAAGTGAGAAATTTTGAATAATGTTTATCTGTGACAAGGCGTCAGTCTTTCTAATTTAGAGAAAAAAATCCTGCTTAAAAATAACAGCAGCGGCCTTACGTGAGCCAAAACAGTGCATGACAGCTATTTCACCATAAGAAGACCTTTGGTGTCGAACTCACTACTGTCCACACAGACACTGTCCAGGAGGGCTGAAAAGCAGTCAAGAGCGGGAATCCTGGATGATTTCTATTTGTCAACCTTGCTTTTCCTTGGAGCACTGAGATTAAGCATTTCTATTCACTGCTGCCTTGGATCAGTGAACTCAGCATTGAAGAACTGAGCCTGGAGTGTTGCACTAGGTAGTGTGCTGGCTACTAGAACTTGTTGTTTCAATTGACCTACCAAAGTGTGGATCCTAGGTCTCCTGTGCAGACCACTGCCAAGGTTAGAAATTAAGAATGTTAAAATACGAGAAGCATCACTTAACAGACAACAAGCACATACTTGTTTCTTGTTGAGGAGTGCAAGAACTCTTTGAGAAATAAAGAAAGGTATGCATTTATATAATGCCTTTCATGACCTCAGGATATCCCAAAATACTTTACAGTCACTGAAGGGTTTTTGAAGAGTAATAATTTTTGGAATGTAGGAAACACAGCAGCTAGTTTGCACATGGAAAACACAGAAGTAGCCAGGAAACATTGACCAGGTGATCTGCTCTGGTGATTCTGGTTGAGGGATATATATTGACCCAGAGATGACATTTTGATTTCACTTCGTAAGTTTCCTTTTGAAAATTTAATCTATTGTTACAGTGCCTCACCAGGGACCGTCACCCCCTCATTTATTGATTTTAGTTTAATTTATTGATTTTGTTTTACTTAAAAGAGTATATTGACCAGTACTTTGAGGAGAACTCCTCTTCAAAATAATCATATGGATTGTTTTTATGTTTGCCTAAGAGGGAAGATGTCACCTCTTTCAGTGCTGCAGTGGCATGTCAGCCAAGATTATGAGCCCGAGTGGGACTTAGGACATAACCTTCCAACTCAGAGGTGAGAATGCTACCACTGAGCCAAAATTAAGGCTAAAGGTTCTCTTTAGGTGGGGAGTCCTGGGTGAGCTTAGGCTCTATAGAGAATTTCAGAATTAATATTGACAAAGGAAATGCAGCTTTACGTTTCACCTTCAAATGATGTTGAATGACATATCTGGCTGGCCTTATTCCAGTAAATAGTCATATTCAGCTTCTGGCTATAAACTTTCTGTATTGTGCTGACCAGTAGGAAGGTTTGGTCTGCTTGAAATTGCAGCATATTTCAACACGCCACATGAGATCCTGTTTTAATATCTGTGATTTCATTAACTCATGTATAATGTTGTTCATTCACCTGTTTCGCGTAAATCTGCTGATTTAGAGCCTGAGTCTCAGCCTGATAATGTATAATCTGCTTTTTGAAGGAAGAAGAGTCATCTCGTCTATGATAAGTTCCAGTCGCAAGAGTACAGAGTTGCGGTCTCGAGACTGGACCTCACTATCATTTAGCTAGATATTGGACAGGAAAAGATGCACTCCAGATCTTTGGAGGTATAAAACCTGGTTGTGGGAGTGGCTGGTGACACTGGGATTCAAGGAAAATCTGGCATAATAACCCAACAACAGAGTTGTTGACAGAGATATGATAGGGCTGGGTGATGTTACAATTGTGTAGGCCTTGCAAACAAGAACAATGAAAATTCTAGGGGCACCCTGAGCTTGAAGCTGCAAAGAAGGAGATCCACATATTTCTGGGAGGATATAACACTTCCTTAATTGGTGATGGCTACAGAAAGAACTTTAATGGTTCAGTGCAGCTTAAGGAAATAAAACAAACAATGAGGTTTGTGCAAAAGAACACAGGTACTTGGATCAGAGCAGTAGACATGCGAAAAATGCTATACTTATATAGGTGCAGCCTGTGTGATGATCCATGATGCTAAGAGTGGGTGTGCGATGCAGATGCTGGAAGCATTAGCAGAAAGGCACATCATAACATCAAACATCCTCTCAAGCTGATTTCGTGCATGTTCTGAAAACTTGGACCAACTTAGGTCCAGTGAATGCCCTTTGCTAACCATTCACAGTTGATCATGTATTCAGCTGTGTGAGAAGCTGCAGCCATACAGCATGGTGAGGACGTCACTGCCAGTAGCTGTGAGGGTCACTGTTGTTCTCAAATTCTCAACTGGATATTTCCAGGTGGGAGCGGACAACATAGTGAATATTTCCCAGCATGATGCCCATTGTTGCATCCATGGAGCCCCACAACACCAAGAGAGGAGAGTTCATCATTTTTTCTCCACGCAGAGAGAGCAGATATGTGGATTTAGCGAGGTAGTGGGAATCCCAATGGTGCAGGGAGCCATCAGACTGCATGCATGTGGCTCTGTGGGCCCCGCATGTAAATGGGAGGTTTTACAGGAACTGTAAAGTGTTCCACTCCATTTATGTATGGTTGCTGTGTGAGCAAACCATCAAGTTGGTGACTGCCTACTACCCTGGCAGGAGCAACAACACTTTCATCCTGAGGCAGTCTGCCATTCCCACTGTCCTCCAGCCACCACAAGAAAACAGAGACTTGATGTGTTGAGACCAGGGATACCCCTTATACACAGAGATAAAAACAAAAAAACTGCGGATGCTGGAAATCCAAAACAAAAACAGAATTACGTGGAAAAACTCAGCGGGTCTGGCAGCATCGGCGGAGAAGAAAAGAGTTGACGTTTCGAGTCGTCATGACCCTCCGACCGAACTGAGTGAATCCAAGAAAGGGGTGAAATATAAGCTGGTTTAAGGTGTGGGGTGGGGTGGGGGGGGTGGGGAGAGGTGGGGTTTGGGGGGGTGAGGGAGAGAAGTGGAGGGCGTTGGTGTGGTTGTAGGGACAAACAAGCAGTAATAGAAGCAGATCATCAAAAGATGTCACAGACAACAGAACAAAAGAACACATAGGTGTTAAAGTTGGTGATATTATCTAAACGAATGTGCTAATTAAGAATGGATGGTAGGGCACTCAAGGTATAGCTCTAGTGGCAGTGGGAGCAGCATAAAAGATTTAAAAATATTTTACAATAATGGAAATAGGAGGGAAAAGAAAAATCTATATAATTTATTGGAAAAAACAAAAGGAAAGGGGAAGAAACAGAAAGGAGTTGGGGATGGAGGAGGGAGCTCAAGACCTAAAGTTGTTGAATTCAATATTCAATCCGGAAGGCTGTAAAGTGCCTAGTCGGAAGATGAGGTGTTGTTCCTCCAGTTTGCGTTGGGCTTCACTGGAACAATGCAGCAAGCCAAGGACAGACATGTGGGCAAGAGAGCAGGGTGGAGTGTTAGAATGGCAAGCGACAGGGAGGTTTGGGTCATTCTTGCAGACAGACCGCAGGTGTTCTGCAAAGTGGTCGCCCAGTTTATGTTTGGTCTCTGCAATGTAGAGGAGACCACATTGGGAGCAATGAATGCAGTAGACTAAGTTGGGGGAAATGCAAGTGAAATGCTGCTTCACTTGAAAGGAGTTTTTGGACCCCATGCCCACGCAAAAGATGTAACACCTGCCCCTTCACTTCCTCTCTCCTCACCGTCCAAGGGCCCTAACACTCCTTTCAAGTGAAGCAGCATTTCACTTGCATTTCCCCCAACTTAGTCTACTGCATTCGTTGCTCCCAATGTGGTCTCCTCTACATTGGAGAGACCAAACGTAAACTGGGCGACTGCTTTGCAGAACACCTGTGGTCTGTCCGCAAGAATGACCCAAACCTCTCTGTCGCTTGCCATTTTAACACTCCACCCTGCTCTCTTGCCCACATGTCTGTCCTTGACTTGCTGCATTGTTCCAGTGAAGCCCAACCCAAACTGGAGGAACAACACCTCATCATCCGACTAGGCACTTTACAGCCTTCTGGACTGAATATTGAATTCAACAACTTTAGGTCTTGAGCTCCCTCCTCCATCCCCACCCCCTTTCTGTTTCTTCCCCTTTCCTTTTGTTTTTTCCAATAAATTATATAGATTTTTCTTTTCCCACCCATTTCCATTATTTTTAAATATTTTAAAATCTTTTATGCTCCCCCCACCGCCACTAGAGCTATACCTTGAGTGCCCTACCATCCATTCTTAATTAGCACATTCGTTTAGATAATATCACCAACTTTAACACCTATGTGTTCTTTTGTTCTGTTGTCTGTGACATCTTTTGATGATCTGCTTCTATCACTGCTTGTTTGTCCCTACAACCACACCAACCCCCTCCACTTCTCTCCCTCCCACCCAAACCACCCCCCCCCCACACCTTAAATCAGCTTATATTTCACCCCTTTCTTGGATTCACTCAGTTCGGTCGAAGGGTCACGACGACTTGAAACGTCAACTCTTTTCTTCTCCGCCGATGCTGCCAGACCCGCTGAGTTTTTCCAGGTAATTCTGTTTTTGTTTTATACCCCCTATACACATGGCTGATGACTCTGCTCCGTTACCCAACCACAGGAGGGCGCTGGGCCTACAGTGAGAGCCAGGATGTCACCAAGAACATCATGGCGCAGATAATCTGTGTTTTCAAAGAACAGTTCCACTGCCTGGACCATAGGGGGAGGCTGGGGGAAGCCCTATATTACTCACCAAGACATGTCTCCAAGTTCATGGTGGTCTGCTTTGTCTACTACAACCTCACTGTGATGAACATGCAACCCTTGCCACCAGGCTTACAGAGGCTATCTCAAGAGGGGGAAGGGACAGGAAGGAGGCATCTGTGATCTCTTCACTCTGGGCGGGCTGTCTGTGATTGCCAACTGAGACTCTGGTTCCGTTAAGATGTCTTCCCATCCCCACCATTGCACATTTCCCCACTTTCCCACACACCATCTACAAATTCCTATCATAGTGTGCTACTGGGAAAAATCTTGCAATAAGAGCTACTAACAAAATCCTGTCCCTAAACAACTTTTCTCATAATACAAAAAAAACTGTTCACCCGTACTACCTGTCTTGCTGGCACTTTTACCCAGCCTGGTGCTCCTACTACTCAAGTAGCTGCAGCATGACTGGTTGATGGCTGCTGACTTTCACTGAGGGAGAATGTGGATAGCCTCACTGAACACCCTCAGTCTCTCAATTTCTGAGGAGCGAGAATATAAACTGTCCTTTCTCCTGGCCTGGCTGCAGCCCAGTCATGCCTAGTGACTCACCATGTGACCCTGTTTTACCCTCTAAGGTACACGCTGTACCAATATCTGAGCTGGTGGCTGTGCGTGTCAGACGAGGTGTTTCTTCTACAGAGATCTGTATTAGCTGTCACCTTTCATGTGATGCTGCAGTGGCTGGCAGGGTGGCAGTTCTTGCAGAGCATCAGAAGGTTGCGGGGGGTGGTGCGGTGCGGTTGGGGCTGGTGTGGGATTAGGTGAGAGAAGGGGGATTAAATGGAAAACATAATGTCCATGGTCACACTGTCTGTCACTTGAATTTTATAGCAGATAGCAGGATGAGGTGAGGTGCTATTTGAGAAGGGACACAAGGCAGGAACATACTGTCATCCTGAATATACTCAGCGACACTGGATGCAGTCTGTGACAGTCGGACTCATTATCGAGCAAAGTCTTTCTCAGCAGGCCCAAGTAATGCAGGCGTGCCTGTCCCCTTGGTTCAGCTCTCCTTGCTGGGTTCATGCACCTAAACTGGCAAGAAAGAGGAAAAAAATGTCAACGAATGTGTTGCACAGTGTTTGAGTGAAGTGTCTACCACAGCTGATTAGCTGGAGGTATGTAGATGCAGCAAAAGGTGAGCATATGGCTGAGGTGGAGCATCTGAATGCTTGGCCTGACTCAATCCTGACTGCTAGAACAAAAGTAAAATACTGGGAATGCTGGAAATCTGAAATAAAAACAGAAAATGCTGAAAATACTCATCAGGTCAGGCAACATTTGTGGCGAGAGAAGCAAAGTTAACATTTCAAGACAATGACCTTTCATCAGAACAATACTGATGTCAGGTCACAACCTGAAACGTGAGCTCTGTTTCTCTCTCCGCAGATGGTCCCAGGCCTGCTGAGTATTTTTAGCATTTTCTGTTTTTAATTCCTGACTGCTAGGAACTTCTTGGTTAAGTGATGGTGGAGTTGATGCCTTGAGCAATATGAGAGTTTGGTGGTGTAGTGGTTGGCAGATGTCTTGTGAAAGTTCACATACTGACTTTGTCTACCCACGAGGCCATTGAACTTCTTGTGGCACTACTGTAGGCCCTCAGGGCGAGATTCGGGGAGTGACCTCCATGGTCACTTGCTCTCATTTCCTTTCTGATGGTGTTTCTCTGGACTCCACCCTCCTATCCCTATTGACCTAACCACAGAAACATGGCCTCTTTTCTTCTGTCTTCCTCCTGGATTAAGGCTTTCAGTGCCACATCTGAACCTGGGAAACCTCCCTCTTCCCTGTCCTCCATTTGGGATACATTTCCTTACAATCAATTCCTGCAGAGATATTCAGCAGCAGCTTTCTTACAATCAGTAAAGCTCCCCTTTAAGAGGGCCAGATTAGCTGGAAGACTGAGCGCCACTTGAGCATTCGGCCAGTCAGCAGAACAGATTGGACTGTTCGACTGAAAGCCACAATTGTGGAAATGAGGCAGGGTGAAGAAACTGGGCATGGGCTAATCACAAATCGTGATCCCTGCACCTGAAATTTTTAACCCACTGTGCTTTATATGCACTGACATTTTGTGTAGGTTTTCTTGAACATTTTTTTGAGCAAAGTTAGTTTACCTAATACAAATATTTTCTACCACAGAATTTAACCTTTGTACATCTTTATTTTTGTCTGTAAATGTATCCTCTAGTGTCTTGAAGATATTGACTCCTTTTACTGGAGCACAGCTCCAATTCAATTCAGTTCAAACAATTCAATTTCACTTTATTGTCCATATGGAAATTAATTTCAGGTACATTTCCCATATATTAAAACATTGTATATAAATGAAGAGTAACAATAAAAGAAATAAAATTACCCTATCACAGAGATCCAACTTGTATGTATTAAAAACTATTCTAATGCATTAAAACAATCAGTCAGTGAGTCCCATCCTGATTACATATCCTCATCCATACATCAACATCATGTTAAAAGCTCTTATAGAGAAGAGCACAAACAAATTCAGGAACTGCTTTGTCCTGTATATGAGGGATTGTACCTTTTCCCTGAACACATTCAACAGAATTACTGAGACAAGAGGTGATTCTCATTGTTCATGACATCTTTACTTTCATGAAAGTTTTTCAGGAGCACATTTTGTAAGGGAAGATCTGCTTATTAAAAATCCTTCTTGCCTGAATCAATGATCTCTGTGCCCTTAAAAGAGCTTGCTTTCCTAAGACAGCAGTACCAGGTGAGACACCCAAAAAGGAAAGCACTCTCAACTACAGCTGTATAGAAGAGTTTCATGATTGTAGAATCTACTCTAAAGGATTTTAATTTTCTGAGGTAGTGTAATCCTGTATGTCCCTTGGCCATCACATCTGTACATTTATCATCTACTTCGACACATGGATACTTGTAGTTAGTAACTATTTCGATACCCACGTCATGAATCTTCACAGGAACAATATAATTCACTGGCTTTTTCTTATAGTCTAGAACTAATTCTTTTGTTGTGTTTTCGTTCAGTTTAAGAGAATTGTTATTGACCATTTTACGAGCATTTGTACCTACTTCCGACAGTTTCCTTGGTTATTCTTGATGAGACCCACAAGTACCGAATCATCAGCATACTTCAGGATCATTATGTTGTTGTACTCTGATTGACAATCATTCTTAAAGAGGATGAAAAGTAAAGGTAACAGTACACAGCCATGAGGAGATCCAGTATTCATTAGTATGGGCTCCAAGTAAATCCTGGAAACTTGCACCAGCTGAGCCTGTTGTGAAGGAAATCACTGATTCAAAGTAGGAGAGTAGGATTAGCATGAAGGTTTTTCAATAAGCTTGAGTGGTTGCATGGTATTAAAACCCGAAGAGCAGTCCACTGACCACTGGCAGCAGCCACCCTCTGCCACTTTATCCATGGTTATTAATCATGTGTGAATCTTAATAAGTGTCTGCAAACTGCCTGACAACGGAGGACAGATATCACAGCTGCCAATCCTGCCAGTGACATTGACGTATACCTACACTCAGTAGTGCCAATATGTTGTGATCAAGAGCATGAACCCTATATTCTATTCCCTTTCCTAACTTATCCATTTTTGTCATATCTCAGCTGAGAACAACTAATACAGCACAAATTGGTGATCGATCTTTTACATTTTCAAAATGTCTTATGGACTTGAGGAATATTTCCTCTCCACAAAAGTATTTCGGCAATTCTGAATAATTGTCTGAAAAGTAAACTGGTTGCTATGTTCCCTAATGAAAAGATTAGCATCAAGAATATTCACATGGTTGTTGAGATGTGTTTCAGTGTAATAATATTGATACTGCAAGATTTTATGACCAGTTGTTTTATTGATGCAAATCCTTGATGTTGAGATTTACTGGGTGCCAAGTGGGGGTGGGTGAATGTTGGGGTGGGAGTTGGGTAATAAAGTGAAATTCTAACATTTTAATAGATAACTGTTCATTTATGTTTCCCACAAAAGTGCAGTGAATTTAAATAAAGTAATTGTGGAGTATTCTTGACAATTGATTTAATGCATTGTCATCATTTGATTTGATCTTTTTTAACACAATAAAGCTGTGAGTTTCAAGAAAAAAGATACATTTGCAGATGATATTTATATTTTTATAAGCTGAGATTGGATTGAGAAGAGATAAAAACATTTTCATTTCACATTGTCTTTTTACATATAAAAGACAAAGCAACATAACAGAAAAATATTGATTGCATTGCAGATGCTATTATTTTGCCTTTTTACATATAAAATTCAGTTGCCACTTAAACTTCCTTTACTTAGAAAAATAACATAATACAACTTGCAGCTGAACAATCACTTAACATATGGATTATGCCATTATCTCCTGAGGAGGTTTGAGCATGATGTGTGCTGGTAATAAGCTGGCATCTCACCTCAGGAATTTTCTTGACCATTTGCACTACCCTTGAGCTATGTCCACCACTTAGATCATTAACATAGCTCCACCCCGCGCAAAAACCAGAGGCCACAGGTTTTTCTGCATTTGTACAAGTTCAGAACCAGTATAAAATTACACTGTAAAAATCGAAGCACAGAACTGCCTGAATTGGTGCACCTCAGATTTCTGCAGTTTAGTGGTGACTTACTTGTTTGTTTTTTTTTAAAAAAACCTTCTTTTTCCCTGATAACTGCATCATACTTTTCCGTGGACCCAAAATGTTGGTGGGCCCCTACAGCCACCCACTTATATTCTATGGGCTGGCATGCGCCTCATCCGAATGGGCATAAAGTCAGGCGAGCGTCCTGATGTCATCGCGCATTTGTGCGATATTTCGCTCGGCGGGCGCAAAGGTCGGAAGAGCGCCTGCTGACAATTAAGCCAGCAATTAAGCTCATTAATAGTGCAATTGTAAACGATTTTTCGTGGCCTGTCCAACCTTATGGTTGGCGGATGGGCCAATTGGCCAGGAGGGCTATACATTTTTGATGAAACCTCATCCAAGATGAAATCGCTGTTAGGACATAAAATAAGAAATATCTGGGGACAGCGTTATTATGAGGTATGCTTTCAGGGGCGTGATTGTGCTGCATGGACATATTTTGCAGCATTTTTGTTGTTTTGGTTATTCTTTAGAGGTCTGTAGCTCCTTGAGGCAGTCTGCCTTCAGGGAGCTCATCAGCACCCGCGGTGATGTCGGCGCCTGCCCTCTTCCTGCCCCCACCAGCAGTGCTGAGGATGCATTTCACCCTGATTGGCGCTAATTGGCCAGCCAGTGTAAAATCATGGATGTAGGCCGATCACGGTTGGGGGCCCGTTTCCCATCCAATCCAGGGCCCACCAATTGTGTGCGCCCAATGAGCGCAAAATTCAGGCCCAAGTGTTCAATAAGGACTAAGTTGTAGGAATGATCTTTCCGATAGGCATACGCGGTTCTGCATTCTAGGAAAAGGGGGGGGGGGGTGAGCAGCAGCAATGACAAGAGACTCTTAAGATAAGGCACCATGGCAGTTACATTTGATTGATGCTGGCCTTTATATTCTAGTTTGGCAAGTGAATGGTGCAGGATATTGGGACACAAATTTGCATCAGCAAGGTCGGTGTATAAATCATCAAAAGTAAAATCAAAATTCC
Organism: Carcharodon carcharias; assembly: GCF_017639515.1. NCBI lineage: Eukaryota > Metazoa > Chordata > Chondrichthyes > Lamniformes > Lamnidae > Carcharodon > Carcharodon carcharias. Next base: position 130,990,339 of record NC_054477.1, on the reverse strand, counting down.
AGGCCGTATATTTACTGTGTTCAAATGTCACATAAATAACTTCAAAAGCTAAGCATTCCAACAAGAATTTTTAAAAAAAATATTGTTGCAGGCGTGATGCCCAACATCAAAGTGATGACAGGGCCGAAAGTCCTGAGCTCCCTAGCCAGTAGTATCTATGAATAGGTTCATACATTTGTGAGAAGTAAAATAGCTGTACAAACTTGTATATAACCAGGTATTTTTCATTATTCTGTGATCATGAAAGTTCACTTGAATAAATTGATATGCCAAACTTCAGGGGAAGTGTTACCTAGTTCTGTCACTTTGAGAAGATGCTGTCATTAATGAAGCTCAGCCTTTTTCCTGTGAATAGCATTAATTGATGGGTTCTGATGTATTTTAATTATATGAGAAGCTTGAGGGATCATTGATATGGGTTTGACACCCATGTCAAGCTGCTTGAAGAATAGAACTTGATTTTGTAAGGTATTTTTGGCAGCATTCATCAAATGATATATCATCTTAGAAAATGATACGAGTGTACATTGTGGCAACACGGGCATTACAATTGGATAGTGGATGTGACACACCCTTTAATTTCTATCATAGAAGACATTGCAAAATTAAATTTAAAAAAAATGTAGCAAAAAGGGAAAACTGATTTAATGCTTCGCTTTACGGTGCTAAAATGTCAAAGCTTACTTTACACTGGAGGGCCAGAAAATACACAGGGTAGGATTTTCGGGTTGGCGGGCCTGCGATTGGTGGGCCTGGGAGCAGCCGGGGAATGGACTGCCGCCGCGAAAGGCCCCCGACCATGATTTCACACTGGCTGGCCACTTAATGGCCAGTCAACGTGAAAGGCACACAGAAAGGCTCAGGGCTGGGGTGGAAGTCAGCGCGGGCGCGGGGGAGCATGAATGTAAGCTCCCTGAAGGCAGAGAGCATCTTTGGAGCTGAAGAATTTAAATTCAATAAAAACACATTTAAAAATCCAGAAAAAATGCCCACACCTCAGAATGAGTCACTTAAACATATAGGTGCTGAAATTGTGTCCAAACGTTTTTATCTTTTTTAAAATTAATCTCAGAAACGTTATCCTGTCCTTGGATGAGGTTTCCTGAAAAACGCAAAGGCCGCATGGCCGATTTGCCTGCCCGCCAACCATACCGTTGAACGGACAACGAAAAATCCCAGTTAATTGTGCCATTAATGCGCTTACTAGCCCTCTTAATTGTCGGCAGGTGCGCTGCCGACTTTCACACGTGCCGATGACCAAAATATTGTGCGAGTGCGCGATGTTGTCGGGGCGCTCACCCGATGTCATCCTGTGCGATTTTATGTTAGAATGTGTCGAGCGCACGTCTGCACACCGAGCAAAAAATTCTGGCCATACAGCTTTAGAATAACTATTGTCTCAATTTTTCTCCCCATCTCTTCTGCATGTAGTGACTCACATCGAAATGCTATGCTAAACCTGTTGGCAGCCTTGTTCAATCTTGTGCATTTGACCATTCCTCAGTAGTTTGTGAACCTGTTCAACCATAGAGATCTTCATAGATAATTTTCCTGTTCCCACTGTAGGTGCCAACTTTTGTGGTCCTGAAATTAGACCAAATGAAAGTGGGACAGCAAAAAAGTGACCGCTGAGTGGGGCGGCCAGAAATACTGCCTCAGTTTCCGCTCTGAGCCATTTTGCACAGAACATGAAAGATGGCTAGCTGACCTGCACCTATTAATGACCCACTTAATATCAGTGTGGGCTCACTAAGAGTTTTCCACAGATAACTTTTTTCCATTTTTAGCGAGGCAGCTGGACTTTAGAAGCTGTCACATTTGATTTGATCAGAAGGTTTAAATTTCTATATATTGTGAGGCCTTCTGGATATTGCTCAACCTTCACTTCTAATTCCATTGGAAGAATTGGGCCAATGTCTTTTTGGGAGTGGAGGCATCCCTTCTATACTGTCCACTTTGGAATCATCCCTCTTCTCTCCCTGGAAGGCCAGTCTTCAGGCTAATTAAGGTTATGGCTGCTGGAAAATTCCATTTTCCATTAGTCTAGCGACAGAGACAGGATCGTGATGGCAGGATTATAGTCCCACTTCACAATTCCTGCCTCCAAGATGAAAATCCATCCCCAGATTCTTGAAAGACAGTTCTATTTTCCTAACTGCCGCCTTCTTATTATTCTTAGGCAGTCCCTCAGGATCGAGAATGATTTGCTTTCACTCTGGTTCAAATGACTGATAAATCCAATTGAATTTGCAGACTTTGCCACATGTGGGGCAGGTGGTGCTTGAAGGTCAGGTAGATGAGTTGTGAGCTCTCTCTGCCTTGACTTTGCCTCTGCGTGTTGCTAACAAGTCTCTCAATGTGGTTCAGTGCCTTCCCCAATGAACCTTCTCAATTTTGGTTTGTCACAGGCCAGAGACAGCCATGAGTTGGCAGAGATATCTGATCTCTTCAGGGATGATTTGAGGAAAATCCCTAAAGCATTTCTGTTGCCCTTCTGGGAGTCTCCTACCATGACCGAGTTCCTGATAGAACAGTTACTTCAGGAGTCTGGTGTCAGGCATACAAAATCAGAGCTGGTTTTGAATTATTAGTGCCTCAGTGCTGTGCATGTTGGCCTGGGAGAGAATGCCTGCTCTTGGACCACCTTTCTTGTCACTAGGTTTGGAGGATCTTGCGAAGGCCATGCAGGTGGTACTTCTCCAGTAGATTGAGCAGCTGCTGTACTCTTCAAGGCATATAGGAATGCAGGGATTGCTGCTGTCTGGTAAGCCATGACCTTAGTTAGGTGATACACAAATGGTCACAAGAGGGTGCTATTACACTGCTGTGCCTGGAGTGTATGCATTATAAAACCAAACCAGAATAAACCAGTTTCAGTTGGGTCCTTGAACTCCATGGGCAGAATTATTAGCTCAGCAGGCAGGTGCGTGCCTGACCTGATCGAGCTTTGAATAAAGCGCGTTGACCCCAGCAGAGCCTGCCGACGTCAACGCGCATTCTCATGGTATTTCATATTTCGCTAGGTGGGTGCGTGATGGAGATGGAGGTGTACCCGCCATTAATTAAGTGGCCAGTTAAGGCCCTTGAGACACCAATCATACGTAGCCCGTGTGATTTTTAGGCTGTCGCATGGGCAAAACGGGCAGGTGGGCAGACTACAATTATCCAAACCTCATCCAAGGGCAAGATAAGTGTGATCAGTGGCCTTGTGAAAGCAATTAATGAGGAGTTTAGGTTATCACTTGCTGCTGGTTGCTTCTGTGAACAGGACAGCTTCTTCTCGCTTCAGAGCTACATTCAGAGAATTGAGAGGCTTCAGTTCAGGACTCAATGTTGTTTTCCAGGGCCCTGGAGGATTCACACCACGTGGGGCCTTCCAGGTATCAGACAACCTTTCCTTACTCTGGTAATGGGGATTATGGTCTCCGCTGGAGGCACCTCCTCTGAGGAGGAAGAGAGGGACAGAAGGGAGAGGAGGCCAGGTGTCCCTATGCAGCTTCCAGGGGAGTGACCTGTGGGAGGAGAGGTGCAGGCACAAGGGGCGCAGGGTCAGCAGGTAGTCCAAGGTGGAAGGGGCCACATAAGGCACCACTATCCCGCTGGCAGCATATATAGGCTGCGATGCAGCTACCTCAATATGTCCAAGGTGCAATACCAATGGAGGCTTCGTCTCTCAAGGGAGACAGTGACTCACTGATAGTGGTTACATGCTGCGCTCTGCACACTCTGGCACTGGAAAGGGGGGACGCAGTGGAGGAAGAAGATCTTGATGCAGCTGCACAGGCAACAGATGATGAGTCCAGTAGTGAGTCCGAGGATGAGCACAGTGAGGAGAACACTGAGGGCATAGGCACTGACCTGGGTAACCTCCAGGGAGGCAGGGACATCCTTGACGCTTTGATCCAACGCTCCTTCAGCTAGCCTACCAAATAAGAACCACCACCACCTGCCAAGGCTGCAGGCTCCATACTCGATCCCTGACAGGACCAGTTCCTTGGTCAACAACATACACTATGTGCCTTTGCAATAAAGTTTCAGGAGACACATGTCCATCGTAACATCACAGCTTGCCCTGCACCTACAGAACAAATGAAGCATACAGAGGCCAGTTGCACAGAATAACATCTCATTTCCTTGTGAATGTGAAACATTGCCGAAATTAACATTAACTGGTGTTTTCCATCACACCATTAAAAAATGAAACGAAAAATGGGGGAACCAAATATCACCCATTCCCTCATGCATCTCTGCCAGATCCACCCGCACACCCTGCTGGATACCCAGCATCTTCTGCCTCAGGGACGACTCCAGAGGCACATCATCAGCCATCGACTGAGCATTGCCCTGATCCCCAGCAGCCCTCCGAATGCTGGTGCTCTGGGCACTCTCTGCCTCCGTCTGCACCTCAAGCAAGTGTGCACTAATAGACTACACGGCGATGTTATGCCCACCGAGGTGCTGGTATCTGTGCTGGTGCCTGCTGGATAGAGAGGGTGTGACGCAGGTGCACAGTGAGCACGGTGGTCCTCAGGGGTCAAGCTCATGATGACCGGCTGCTGGTGAGCCTAAAAGGGAGAAGAAGGACATGTCATTAGTTTAAGTCACAACACTGTCACTGTGCATACCTGGCACCCTGATGAGACAGAGTTATGCATCATGGTGCACTTGTCTTTCAATTATCAATGGGCGTTCCAGGTTCAAGGCTCACATCAATATAGAGACTACGCTAGGAATGGTTGCAATAACTGACATTCTCATCTCAGTGTACTGCACTCTTACCTTTCTCTGGCACCCCAACTTTACCATGGCTGCTCGACCAAGGTGCATGACGCCTCTCCAGCTCCAGGGCCCCCGCTTGTATCACATGATAATGAGGTGGTGTGGGGATCCCCTGCCAGTCCATGAGCTCTCAACATTGTTATGGGATGTTTTCGCCTGAAAGGGCAGAGGAGCATTGATTAGCCAACTCTGTACCTGCAGCGCCATTGCAGCCTGGCCAACCCCATCTGAGGAACACCTTGCAGGGCTCAGCCGATTTGTAACCCTGGAGCCGCAAGACTGCCCTGCCGGCCTGCCCTCCCGCCTGCCGTGTGTCCACCCGCATTGGTTTCCATTGACCAGACTTCAGCGTACTTCTGTGGCAGCCTTCCAGGGACTGCCGAGGCTGCATTTGAATTGGCTGCCGGGTTGCCATTGGACCCGGTGGACGTTATCCCCCGCCCTCCCCTTCAGGTTCATTCGCAAGCCATGTATCATGCTGGGCGGGCCTTAATTGGCCCACCCATGTAAAACTGCAGAGTGCTGCCGATCACGGGTGGCGGTCAGCTTCCAGACCACCCCCACCGATCCCGCACACCAAGGGCAAACTTGTGCCCCATGTCTCTTTTTGCCCTGCAAAACTATCACAGTCTGGAAATGAGGATAGGAGTACAGACTGTCTAGCTGAACAAATTTTGTTAGAGGAGCTTCTAGCAAACCAGCAGAGGAACTGTGAGTTTTCTTTTGCTGAGATGCTGGTTTTAGAGAAAACGCTGTTTGTACACGTGGGTGAACTGATCTTCGAAACTTGGCTGCATCAACAGGTATTGGGTGATTAGGAGAGTACAGCCACGATGGAGAGTGTTTCGGTGCATGTGTGTAGTGGTTAGAGATGTTTTTCACGTTGATACTAACCTCGTTGATCCTGATAAATAGCAGGCAGTGGGGGAAAGGATAAGGGCAATCTTTTTGACAGAAGCAGGCCCAGAAGTGCATGAAACACTCAAGTATTTGCTCTCCCTTGCTAAGCCAAAAGACACACCACTGTCAGACATTGCATGTAAACTGGAGCAGCACTGCAATCCCAAGCCGTTGGAGATTGCAGAAAGCTATCGGTTTAGAACAAGGAATCAGTTACCCATTGAGGGCATTGGAGCGTTTAATGTGGCTTTTAGAAAGTTGTCCATTCATTTTAAGTTTGGAAAATTTCAAGAGAGGGCATTGTGGAACAGATTTATGTGCAGTTTAAAAAGTGAATGCATTCGTAGTAAGTTGCTGACATTGCCAAAGTTAATTTTCGACATAGCATAGTTTGTCGAAACATGACTCAAGAGGAGTCAGAGTTAAAAACTGCCAACCATCTGCTGAAGTAAATAAGTTGCAGCTGAGTAAGCCAAAGGCCCCAACGAAGGTAGTTCATTGTTGCAGAGTTACAACAATGTTCTGTTTCCAATGCTTAGGCCAATATTGGGCACAGTATTGTCAATTTCTGAAGGCAGAGTGTCACAGCTGCAGAAGAAGGGTCCTTCTGTCAAAAGAATGTAAACAGGGAAAACGCTGGCTGGAGGAAACAGCAGTAACCACGTATGGTTGTCAACCAGCACTACGTCTATGAGGGTCAGTTGAGACCTATACGATCTGAAGAACAATGATATCCAGTGGAAATTCGCAGAGCATTGTAGTTTAAGTAGTGTTTGATAGAGATCCAGTAAACATGGAGCCCAACATAGGGGCACCTGTTTGTACAATTCCTGAATAGCTATACTTTAAGAAGTTGAGTCAGTATCAACTGGAGAAATCATGTGTCGAATTACTAATTTATGGAGGAGAGAAAATCTCCATAATGGGAAGTGTATCGGTTCCAGTCACATAGAAGAAGCATTGTGCAAAATTGCCCATCATTGTGGTGAATAGTGAAAACCAGCATGTTAGAAAGAAACTGATTAACAGCACTTAAGTTAAATTGGAATGAGCTTTTTCATATAGAAATGAAATGCAAAATGCCAGGCTACATGATCATCAAGTACCCGCAGATGTTTAGTGAAACCGGGAAACTGATACATAGATAAACGGCCAATGTATGGGTTCAAAGGGATGCAAGAGTAGTTTACTGCAGGCCTGGTACAGTCCCATATGCTCTAAGAGTTAAAGTAGAGCAAGAGCTCAAAAGACTTGAGAATGAGAACATTATCTCTAAGATAGAACAGAGTAATTGGGCTACTTCCATTGTGGTAGTACCAAAGTCAGATGGTAGTGTAAGAATGTGTGGCGATTATAAAGGCAGCTGTAAATCAGGTACTGCAAAGTAATCCATCTGATACTTTGCCAAACGTTCCTGAACAAAGGCAATTGGGAGTCGGCAGCGGCATAAATAGAGCCCTGGGATTGGAGCGCGGCCTTTCCTATCTGGGAGCTGAACAAAAGCAGTTGGGAGTCGGGTGCAGCATCCCAGCTGCTGAAGAAACTAGTAAAAAAAAAGCTGTGACATCACTAGTGAGTTGATTGGTGTAAGGGACAGTGTGTTAATAGCAAGTTAGGACACAGGAATTAAGGTAGATCTATGAATAAAAATAATTAAAACTAAAACAAAAATAAATACAAATCAAAAGTTAAAATAAAACTGTTGAAATAAAATAATTAAAATAAATACCTAAAACCATTACCACTTTAATTAAGAATCATATAACCTGTAGTTTAATTTGTGAGTGGCACTAGCACTTAGTAAGCAGAGGAAATTATTGTATACATAGAAATTATTCTTAATTAATTAAGAGAGTAATTAAATTAACTAAATAACATACATAACAATGGCAGGGCAGGTGTTACGTTGCAGCTGTAGAATGTGGTACTTTTGGATGCCAAGGCGATCCAGGGCAAACACATCTGTAGAAAGTGTAAGCAGCTAGAGGAATTTCAGATCAGGATTAACCTGGAAGCCGAACTGCAGGCACTGTGCGACATAAAGGAGGAGGATAAATACCTGGACACTTTCTTCCAGAAGATGGTCACACCTCTTAGAATAGGACAGTCTGTTTTGGCTAGCAGTGGGGGACAGGAGGATGTGATCGTGGGTGAGGCAGGTAAAGGAATTGAGCAGACAGGAGTGGAGGAGCTTCAGACTTTGTAATTGTCAAACAGGTTTGGGATGCTCAAAACTTGTGTGGATGAAGGCGAGATCTGCAAGGTGGATGAGCAGGCTGGCCTTGGTACCATGATACAGGAAGCTGTTCAAGCGGCAGGAGCAAATACGGATGTAGTGGTAATAGAGGGCAGTATAGTGAAAGGGGGATTGGCACTGTTCTCTGCAGCAAAGAATGAGAGGCTGTGTTGCCTGCCCAGTGCCAGGGTTCTGGACATCTGCTCAGGGCTAGAGAGGAACTTACTGTGGGAGGGGCAGGATCCAGTTGTTGCGGTCTGTGTAGGTACCAATGACAGAGGTACAACTAGGAAAGAGGTTCTGCAGAGTCAGTATGAGGAGCTAGGTACCAAATTAAGAAGCAGAACCTCAAAGATAATAATCTCTGGTTTATTACCTGAGCTATTTGCAAATTGGCATGGGGAAAATAAGATTAGGGAGATGAATGCACGGCTGAAAAATTGGTGTGGGAGAAATTACTTCCAGTTTGTGGGCCACTGGCAGCAGTACTGGGGAAAGTGGGGGCTGTACCAGTGGGACAGTCTACACTTGAACCACGTTGGGACCAGTGTTCTAGCAAGCCGCATAACACAGGAAGTCGAGAGGGCTTTAAACTGAACGAGGGGGATGAGGGATCAAACTTGGGTGGATGTTGCAAATCATGAGGTGGAGTCAAAGCAGTAGAGCAAAATAGTAATATGGGAAATGAGGGTCAGAGAATCGCAGGAAGGGAAAGAGAGAAAAAAAACTAAGAATCCACAACAATCAAGACTAGATGTTACAAGGATAACGAAAAGGTAAAACTAAAGGCTCTGTTATGAATGCTATATGCATTCAGATACAAGGTAAATGATATTCATTTATTTCAATGTGCACTATGATCTGATGGCCATTATGGAGATGTGGCTGCAGGATGACAAGGATTGGGTCCTGAATATTGAGGGGTGTATGACATTCAAGAAGAATAGGAAACTAGGTAAAGGTGGATGGGTAGCACTGTTAATCAAAGATGGCAATGTTGCAATAGTTAGAGATGACCTTGGTTCAGGAGATCAGGATATAGAATCGGTTTGGGTGAAGATGAGGAGCAGGGGCAAAGAAGTCACTAGCGGGAGTGGTCTAGAGGCCCCCTGACAGTAAGCGCAATGTAGGACAAATTATACAAGAAGAAACATTGGATGATTGTGGTAAAGGACCAGCGATAATCATAGGTGATTTTAATCGACATATAAACTGGAAAAATCAGATTGGCAGTGGTAGCAAGAATGAGGAGTTCACAAAATGTTTGAGACAGTTTCTTAGAGCAACAAGTTCTGGAACCAATGCGTCATATTAGACATGGTATTGTGTAATGCGACAGGATTAGTTAATGACCTCAGAGTAAAGCACCCTTAAGTAGCAGAGACCACAATATGACTGAATTTTATATCCAGTTTGAAAGAAAGAAGAGTGGGTCTAAGACTAGCATCTTAAGATTAGTCCTTAAAGATTCTAAGACTAGTACTTAAATAAGGGCGACTATGGGAGCTGAGTTAGCAGAAGTGAACTGGATACTAGAATAGAGGATAGATCAATAGAGGAGCAGTGGGAGACATTTTAAGGCATATTTCAGAATACTCAGAATAAGTATATTCATACCACAAAGAAATATTCTATGGGGAGGACCCACCATCCTTGGTTAGCTAAAGAAGTTAAGGAAAGCATCAGACTTAAGGAAAAACATATAACTGTGCAAAGATGAGTGGCAGGTCAAATGGTTGGTCAGAATATAAAGAACGGCAGAGAATGACTAAAAGGTTAACCAGGAGAAAGAAATTAGTGTATGAGAGGAAGCTAGCTAGAAATGTAAAAACAGATAGCAGGAACTTCTTCAGATATTTATAAAGGAAAAGAGTAAGTAAAGTGAGTGTTGGTCCTCCACAGAGTGAGAATGGGGAGTTAATAAGGAAATGGTGCATGAAGTGAACAAATATTTTGCTCTGTCTTCACAACAGAGCACACAAATAATCCAGGAATAGCCGTAAATCGAGAGGCGAAAGGGAAAGGGGAACTTGGTGAAAACAATCACTAGGGAAGCCTTGCTGAGCAAACTGTTGGAGCTGAGGGCTGACAAGTCTCTGGGTCCTGAGAACCTTCATCCTAGGGTCTTAAAAGAAGTGACTAATGAGGCAGTAGATGTGTTGGTGTTAATTTTCCAAAATTCCCTAGATTCTGGAAATATTCCATCAGACTGGAAAGTATCAAATATAACCCATCTATTCAAGAAGGAATGGAGGCAGAAAATGGGAAACTGTAGGCCAGTTAGCATGACGTCTGCTGTGGGGAAGACCTGAATGGTCTTGACAAAGTGGGTGCGGAAATGATGTTTCCTCTTGTGGGTGAGTCCAGAACAAGGGGGTACTGTTTTAAAATTAGGGGTTGCCCTCTTAAGACAGAGATGAGGAGAATCTTTTTTTCTGAGGGTTGTGTAACTTTGGAACTCATTGCCTCAGAAGGTGGAGGAGGTGGGGTCTTTGAATCGATCATTAAGCAGGTTTAGCTGGGCACTTTGAAAAACTCAAGGTGATTGGGAAGCGTCAGCGTGGTTTTGTGAAAGGGAAATCATGATTGTCCAATTTATTAGAATCTTTGAAGGAGTAACTTGTGCTATGGATGAAGGGGAGCCTGTAGACGTACTTTTCTTGGATTTACAGAGGGCATTTGATAAGCTACCACATCAAAGGTGATTGTGGAAAATAAAAGCTCATGGTATAGAGGGTAACGTATTAGCATGGACAAAAGATTGGCTGGCTGGCAGTAAACAGAGTATGCATAAATGGGTCATTTTCTGATTGGCAGGATGTAACTGCAGGGATTTGTGCTGGGGCCTCAACCTTTTACAATTTATATCAATGACTTAGATGAGGGGAGTGAAAACATGGTAGCTAAATTTGCAGATGTCACAAAGATAGTTAGGAAAGTATGTTGTGAAGAGGACATAAAGGAGGTTGCAGATGGATTATAGATAGTTTGAGTGAGTGGGCAAAAATCTGGCAGATGGACTTTAATGAGGTAAAATGTGAAGTTGTTCACTTTTGCAGGAAGAAGAAAAAAGCAGAGTATTACTTAAATGGAGAACGACTGCAGAATTCTGAGGTGCAGAGGAATCTAGGTGTTCTAGTGAGTGAGTCAGAAGAATGTGGGTACAGCATGTAATCAAGAAGACTAATGGAATGCTATATTTTATTACAAGAGGAATTGAACGTATATGTAAGGATGTTATGCTTCAATTAAACAGGGCATCTGTGAGACCACATCTTGAATACTGTGTGCAGGTTTGGTCTCCTTATTTAAGAAAGGATGTAAACGGGTTAGAGGCAGTTCAAAGGTGGTTTACTAAATTGGTACCTGGAATGAGCGGGTTGTCTTACGAGGAAAGGTTAGATGGACTGGGCTTATTTCAACTGGAGTTTAGAAGAGTGAAGGGTTACTTGATTGAAGTATATAAGATCCTGAATGGTCTTGACAAAGTGGGTGCGGAAATGATGTTTCCTCTTGTGGGTGAGTCCAGAACAAGGGGGCACTTTTAAAATTAGGGGTTGCCCTCTTAAGACAGAGATGAGGAGAATCTTTTTTTCTGAGGGTTGTGCGACTTTGGAACTCATTGCCTCAGAAGGTGGAGGAGGTGGGGTCTTTGAATATCTTTAAGGCAGAGATAGAATGTTAGGCAAGGGAATCAAAGGTTATCGGGGGTAAATGGGAATGTGGAATTAGAAATACAAACTGATCAGCCATGATCTTATTGAATTCGGAGCAAGCTCGAGCGGCCAAATGGCCCACTTCTGTTCCTATTTCATATGTCCTTATGTAAATGTGGAGGGTCTTTCACAGTGTTGACCAGAGGCCAGATTTTTTTCAAAATTACATCTGACAAAGGCTAATCTGCAACCTGAGTTAGATGATGAGTCTACGTCATATATTTGAATTTAATATACACATGGGTCTATTTCAGTTTTATAGTCTGCAATTTGGTATTTCTTCAGATCCCAGAATTTTTCAATGGGTAATGAGCCAAATTTTGTCAAGGAATTCAGGAAGTAATGTGCTATTTGGCTGACATTCTTATTTCAACTCCAAACAGGCAGACCCAAGAAGACAGGCTGAATAAGGTGCCCCAATGTTTGGAAAAGCTTGGAAATTGGGTGAAGGCACACGAATGTGATATGTTTTAAAACTTAGTAGAGTATTTAGGTCACAGGGTAGAGAAAGATGGGTTACTTCCTACCAAGAGTAAGGTTCAGACAGTGAGAAATATACCACGATCTCAGAATATCTCCAAGCTCAGATCATTTTTTGGGTGTAAATTTGTACCAAATCTGGCAACCTTATTGCATCCATTGAATGAGCTCTTGAGGAAGGGTGTTCTGTGGCATTGGACAAGGCTTTCTATTTGCATAAATTGGTAACTGGTTGATGGTACAATGCTTGTACATTACAATGTGTCCAAAAGGGTTAGAAATTGCCAGCTAGTGTGGCAGAAGCTGTACATACATTTTGTAGAATTTGAAGGGCAACAGCTCTTCATTGTGATAGGTAGCCATTCAAAGTGGGTTTAGGGGTTTCCAAAGAATCGAGCAACAACTAGCAAAACTCTTGATATTTTGAGTAGTTTGCTTTCTCCTTATGGGTGCCCAGAGGAAATAGTGTCTGACAATGGACTTTAGTTTTGTTTGAAAGAATTCGTTAAGTTCATGAGAATGAATGGGTTAAAACACGAGTTCTATTGTTTCACCCTGCTTCAAATGGAGAAGCAGAGTACAACTTGTTAAGCATGCTCTTGTTAAATGAATACTAGATACAAATTGGAAGAAACATCAGATGTGATTAAATCACAATTGTTTATTTACCATAATGCACCGCGCACTACAATGGGCAGAACACCAGCTGAATTAATTCTTAGAAGACAGCCTAGAATGGGGTTTTCATTGCTGAAGTCACATTTAGCACAGTCAGTAGAAGATAAACAATCCAGGCAGAAAGAGAGTCATGATAGGGATTGAGTGAGACAAAGAAGTTTGAAGTTGAACCAGAAGGTTAGAGTGAAAGAATAGTATTATAAGTGGTTGAAGTGGCTACCAGGAAGTGTCATGAAAATATGTGGTCTACACATATATTTGATCATGATGTTCAGGCGTAGAAAAGGTTAGTTTGTACATATAGATCATGTTTTACCTTCAGAGGTTCATGCAGAAGGAGGAATCTGGGAAGAATCAAATTGAATTGGATAGTGGGTTACGAGTAGAATATTAAAAGTTACCCCAACACAGGTTGTGTCTGAACCTAGTTTAGGTATGAGTCAAAGTCAGATAGACATGTCTGATGAAGTGGAAAATTCAATTGAAGGTCAAGAGCAAAATTATTCTATGTTGGGAAAAAACTTCCCCTCAGACTTAAGCCAAAGCAGGTCAAGGTCCTTTTCAAAGTTCTGGAAGTTTGGGTCAGGAAAGGAGGTATCCTCTTAGGAATAGGAAACCAGTGGTTAAGTTAGATATGTAAATAAATGAAAATGTACATAACTTGTATGTAAACTTGTATGTAATTTGAACTGTGTGTAATTTTTTTTAAGGAGGGAGGAGTGTAATAGCACCCTCTTGTGGCCATTTGTGTATGTACGTATGTATATATATAGGCAAACCAAAATAAACCAGTTTCAGTTGGGTACTTGAACTCCGTGGCCAGAATTTTACGTTGATTGGGCAGGTAAACGCCTGACCCGAATGCACGTGATATTATGTGAAATGATGTTGGGCGTGCATCCCGATGTCATCGCACACGTGATCGATATTGAGGTTGGTGGGCGCATGCAGGAGTCAGAACCGCGCCTGCCGACAATTAAAGAGCCAATTAAGGCCATTAAAAACCCTATTGTGCATGATTTTACATTGCCCTTGTGATTTTGCACTCGTTGCATGGGCAAAATGGGCAGGTAGGTAGCCCCTTTCTAACAAAATCTCGTCCAAGGGCGGGATTAAATGTCCGGGATGAAATATAATAAAAAAGACATCTGGGGACTGATGCTTTTGGATTTCTGCTTTCAGGTGCTTTAATGTGTTGCATAGACACATTTGGTGCACCCACCTCCACCCTCACTTTTGTTGGCACTTGCCCTCTTCCCGGCCCCCTTGGCAGTGCTGAGGCTTTCCCACGTTTCACGCTGGTGTGCAGTTAAAAGGTCAGCCAGTGCGAAATTGCATTCGGGGGCTGATCGGGGGTGAAAGCGCATTTCGCATCTGCTTCCAAGCCGGCCAATTTGGCTCGTAAGCCAAACGTGAAATTCAGGTACATGTGCATGCACCAGTCTTCTTTTGTTCTCCAGGTAGCACAGGCTGTACAACTCTTATCCCTCATCTGGGCAGGGGAGTGCATGCTGGGGTATTCAGGGACGCTGTGACCATGACTATAATCAAGAAGGTAGCCAAGTTCAATTATGGTGATGCCTGCCACAGGGAAAATGATTGCAAGGATCCTCCTCAGTTATGACCTCCTAGTGACTGAATAGCGCTTTTTCCAGAGTTACCCTGTGGTTCTTGCCCATCAAGGGGCATACAGATACGACCTTCACTGCGCAGCAAATCCAAAAAAAGTGCAAAGAACAGCACCAACTGTTGCACATGACCTTTTTCGACCTCACAAAAGCCTTTGAGTCTGTCAACCGTGAAGGTTTATGGAGTGTCCTCTTAAAATTTGACTGCCCTCAAATTTGTCACCATCCTCTGCCTTCTCAATGATGATGTGCAAGCTGTGACCCTCACCAACAGTGAAAGCTGGGGTCAAACAAGCTGTGTCATCACTTCAATCCTCTTCTCCTCACTGCCGCCACAGCTGAGAACTACTGACTCAGAACAGAACAAAGACTGAACCTGAGATCGAACTGGTTTATTTGTTTTTGCAGCTCATCAAGCCCTGTTAGATTTGAGAACACATAAAATACTTAGGAGTCAAATTTTGCTATTTGTCATTTCAAACAATTTCAGCAGAATCATAGTGGGGGTTTAGAGTATGAAGTTACAAGTACAGATTGCATAAACTTTTATTCCTTTGCATATCGGAAGTAGTGTTTAAAATGTCAAATGATAGGGTCGATATGGGGACATAGAGGAGCGTTTTAATCCAACCTAACATCCTATGTATCCTCAGTAGGAATGAGATTCCCTGAGCAATCACAGATTGTTCCTCTGCGCGTAAAGGTGCTGGAGGAGAGAAGAAATCTTTATGAATTAGTGCTCACCATAATTTTACTCAGCATAATTAGGCTTATCATATTTCACTCATTCTGCAAATGAAGTCAACATGACCACGTCTTGTGAGACATACGTCAGGTTTTTTCTAATTCTGTCACTATGCATTGATGAGTTCCTAGTCTCTTTACCTCTGATAGTCAAGAATGCTACTGGTTTTCATTGCCTCATTCTTTGCTTTTTTTGGCTACATGATCTGTGAGGGGCCACCTCCAATTCTTTTCCTTTCCTTGGTGTTTTGTCTCTTTTGCTGTAGTGGGAGAAGAGAATAGACCTATAGGTGACTGCATGGCACGTACTCACCCCTGTTTATTCATTTGGTGAGGGTGATGATCAGGTAGCTGCATCACGTAGCTGCATCACATTATATAAGCATTGGAGTGAGTGGCAATGGTGGATGGCTAAATGGGGAGGTGAGAAAGTGCATACAAAGTGAGCAATGGCTGTTCTTGAAATTGAAGTGGATGTGAGGAATGATAAGGACATAAGATAAACAAGAGCAGGAGTAGGCCATTTAGCCACGGCTCAAGCTTGTTTTGCCGATCGAGAAGATCATGGTTGAGGTGATCATGGCCTCAACTCCATTTTCCTCCCTGACCCCACAATCCTTGACTCTCTTGTAGATCAAAAATCTATCTCAGCCTTGAATACATTAAATGATTCAGCCTCCACTGCTCTTAGGGAAGAAAATTCCACAGATTTAATGACCCTCAGAGAAGAAATCCCTCCTCATTTCTGACTTAAATGGGAGATCCCTTCTCCCTAGTCTTGAATTCCCTCACGAGAGGAAACACCCTCTCAATACCTACCCTGTCAAGCCCCCCTCAAAATCTTATATCGTGCAATAAGACCACCACTTATTTTTCTAAACTCCAGTGAGTATAGGCCCAATCTGCTCAACCTTTCCTCATAAGACAACCCCTTCAACCCAGAAATCAACCTAGTAAACCTTCACTGAACTGCTTCCAATGCCAGTATATCCTTCCTTCAGTAAGGAGACCAAAACTGTTTGCAGTAATCTAGGTGTAGTCTTACCAATGCCTGTACAGTTTTAACAAGACTTTCCCTACTCTTACACTCACCTTCTTGTTAGAAAGGCCAGCATTCCATTTGCCTTCCTAGTTACCTGCTGTATCTGCATGCTAACCTTTTGGGATTTATGTATGGGGATGCCCAGGTCTCTAAATCCTGTGGTCTCTCTCTATTTAAATAACATTATATTTTTCTATTCTTCCTAACAAAGTGGATAAGCTCACATTTTCCCACATTGTACTCCATTTGTTAATTTTTTACCCACTCACTTAACCTATTTATAATCTCTTTGCAGACTCTTAGGGTGGAATCCTCCTAGATTTGTACTAAGTGTGGTAGCAGGTGGGAGAAAGGACATTTTACCCGTCGGTTGCAATGGTGGCTTTTCACACAGTCTCATCCCACTCTCACCTCATTAAGCATGCATGCGCAGGAAACATGCTGTTTTGCTGGCGGGCAGCCTATTTGCCCACTATGCCGCTTCCTCAGACTGGGTGCCATATTTAAAGTGCAGCCACGCGCACACCTGTGCTTCCAGCCAAGGACTGCTGCACAGAAGACGTGGCCCCGAAAGGCAAGAAAACTGTGATATGGCGCAAAAAGCCGCCGTTGCGACCAATGGGTAAAACGTCCTTTTTCCCGCCCGCTACCGAACTTTGTGTGAATTTTGGACGATTCTGCCCTTGGTTTGTTATTTCAACATAATGTTCCAGTTTCAAAT
Source organism: Carcharodon carcharias (assembly GCF_017639515.1). Classification (NCBI taxonomy): domain Eukaryota; kingdom Metazoa; phylum Chordata; class Chondrichthyes; order Lamniformes; family Lamnidae; genus Carcharodon; species Carcharodon carcharias. Next base: position 130,973,415 of record NC_054477.1, on the reverse strand, counting down.
CTACTCACTTTCTGCAGCAGTTTGCCCTTTCAAATTCAAAGCTCCATGAATGCCACATTTAATTCCTTAAGCATGAAACTGAACCCGCTCTGCTGTGGTAATGTAGAAGTTAGTAAAATGTTACTGAGATTATAAAAAAAATAAAAGCTTTATAATTAAAACTACAACTTCTTGCTTGCGTTTTAAATATATAATCAACATATCTGTGAGATTCAGTGGAATACATGTACATTCTGGTACAATTACAGACCTGTTAACTAAATGTGAAAAAAGCATCGAGGATCTGTAAGTATCACCTTTCATTTCTTTATGGTCATGTTTGAATAATTTAATTTTGTTTAGAAACACTTTTTCAATATATTGTTGGGTCATGGATGTGGCTCGAGGGGAATAGGGTGGCATGAGTACAATGGGGTTGGGTAGAGCAGGGATGGCTTAGGGAGTATGAGCGGCCATGGGAGTGGCTGAGGGGTGGGGGGGGGGGGGTTGGATTGGCATAGATGGGGCATGGGGAGTGTGTGGGGTTGAGGGGGAGTGAGGGGTGAGGGTTGGAGGGATGTTTTATGTTTTAACCTCCTCTGGAGTTTGTCTCAACACTCACCTTCCTGAGACCACTTGCACAGATCAACTTAGGTCCCCACATACACCTTGAAATACCCCTTTTCTCCAGTAATGCCCTAGCTCTGAAGCCTCTTCCCTTGCCTGAGGCCACTTCTCCACCTTCCCCAAACAAACCATAGTTCTGCAGCCGTTTAAAAGCCGCCACCATCTTACAGTTGGTCTCATAAGTAGAGACCTGCCTGTGAGCCTCCCCAGAAATGATGTGGTGCTGCCTGCGAAGCCTCGTGCTGATGACCATGAATGCTGCCTGAAGCAAGGTAGGCAAACAAGCCTCAAAATCCTGACTGCAGTGCCTAAGCACTGAGGCAAGTCTTCCTCCCAGTTTGCCTCAGCACCCGGCAGCCTCCGCACTTCTTCCCAGGCCACCCGCCCCGACACTTTTTCTAACCCAACTCCCCATATCGAAAATCCGACATCTGGGCTGCCATTTTTAACGACAGGTTCATGGAGCCAGGAATTTTCCCTTCTCTGCGCACCAGACACGGGCAATGGTCCAGCATAGAAACAGTTCAGCAGCAGACATCACTTAGGTGATTTCACTGGCAAGTTTTGAAGATTGCAAGGTGGATGCAGACTTTGAATCAGTCTTTGTGTTGGCAGAATTCAGCAGGCGCATAGTGTTGGGTTTTGACAGCCTTAAGTATGCACTTGTCGAAGGGTTGAAAACTGGAGATTGTGTTGGATGGGAAGAAGGTTAGGTTGATGTTGGAAAGATGATCAGCGGGTTAAGAGGAGCATGGCTCACAAACAGAGTGATCTTGCATTTATGGCAGCATATTTGACTGTTGAAGTCCTTAACATAGGAAATGATAATCACACTGGTCATTCAGGGCTTCTCCTTAAGCTCCCGGGTAACTGGAATGGTGGGTTTGGCCATGAAAGTATCTGGACTTAACAGCACAGCTGATGACCAAAGGCTTGGTGAACTGATCCCAGAACATTTCAGTAGAGGAAGGCAATGATGCAGTCATTGGACTTTTTGGCACCTTTATATTGCTCACTGGAGATGGTGAGGCTTCTTGTCAGGCAAGGCCTCGCCCATGTTATAGATGAACCTTGCTTTACCGGACTCAACCGTGGTCACAAGGTGCTGCTTCCAGTTATTTAAAACGTTGGGTGGAGTGATGGGTGCAAAATGACTCCAGCCTTGAATGTAGCAATATCTACAGACTGGACATACTAAAGGGCTTTTTTGAAGGAGTGGACTGGAGATGGGATGAATTGTGATCGAACACGCTTGAATCATTCCCACACTGTGGTATTCACTTTGGGCAGGTCAGATCTTTAGCAGGGAGGTTTTTTTTGGCAGGAGAGCAGTGTGATTCATATGCAGTAAGGAACTCACGTTTATGCTTCAGAATGTTAGAAACTTGCATTTTACCATGAGAAGACTTTTGCCAACTCACAGATGCTTTGGCTGCCATGCTTGTGCTTTTTAAATGAGCTCGATTTTACGGTCCAGTGAAAACATATTATGCTTCAGTTTATACTGCTGTGCTGCATAATATTGCTATTGATAGAGGTATCAGTGTACAGCACGCACTGATGAAAGAAGACAAGGAGTTTCAACTCCGAACTATGTGCTTTATAAATCCCCCCACTTCCACAGCTATTTTTCAACTCTTGCCTTGATTATGACTCCGTCTCCATCTGTTTTCTTTACAGAAATCCACCTTTGAGCTTTTACCATCTATCCCTTGCCACACTGGCAAACAGATGTTTGTAAGCTACCTCTTTACTGATCATTAGATTGGTGTCACACTCCATGCAAGTTACACAGATAGGAAATATATACTGGCAGCACTTATAATAGTTTTAATTTATTAGCAAATCTTGTTATCTATTGCAGACAGTCTTATGATAGCAGCAAATCCTACTTCTGCACCATTCCCCAATTTCTTTTTCATAACATATTTGTTATTTTCTCATTGTCTGAAAAAGAATACCCTTACAGCCCTACATTGTAAATATAATTCCTTGGAATGCCGAACAATTTTGTTATTCTGAGTTTCCCTTTTGACAGCTTTTAAATTGCTGATGAAGTGTATGAGCCAGTTAATTTATATTTTTATTGGGCGTAATTTAACGCTATCCCTGGGAGCGGACTGGGAGATTAGGAAGGTGCAGGATGGAGACTCTGTTGCCTTCACAACTACCTCCCCCCACCTCAATTAAGTCCAGAGTGGGAAGGGTTGAAGATGCCTTTCCTGCCTGGAAGCCAATTGAGACCCTTTAGTAGCAACACAAGGGCCTCATCCTGCTGGTTCTGGTATGCAACTAGGCGCAGGAGGGGGGACCAAGCCGCATAGGCACACATTTGGGTGACCACTGCTGGACATGCCTGCATTCTGATTTGTGGGAGGGGGGGGGGCTCCTTCCCACTTCTTGTGGGAAAAGGAGGGACCTGCTTATGGGAAGGGACATACCTTTGGGATGACACTCCATCATCCTTCATAATGAACCCCCCTCTCCCTGGGGCCTTCTAGCCTGGCCCTGGCGATCACCCTACTCGCCTTTATTGCTGGAGCCTCTGACAAATCTTCAGCCTCTGGCCTCCTGCAATACCAGCAATGGCCACCAGTGCTGGTACTGGAGAGCTGCCAGCCTCTGATTGGTCAGCAGCTCTTGGAAGCAAGATGTTTGCCTCACACTAGGGGCGGAATTGTCCGCTCCCGATTGGAACAGGTATCATAGTAGGTGGGAGCGAAAAATGCAAAAATTGATTTTGTGTTGTCATCAAACCAGTTTGCAATCGTCCACTCCACCTGTCAACGGCAGGCTGGGTTTCCCACCACTGCATGTTGTTTCAATACTTTAGCATTTCATTATAACCTCTGCGCGCCGGAATCATCTGCCCACACTGGATCATCCAGGCACCACGCCGACATGTTTCACAACTGTACATAACTGACTTGCATCTGCTGCATTTCACTTGGGACTGAGGTTTGTTTCCTTATCTTGCTTCAGGCAGCACTCGCTGTCATCAGTGCCAGGCTTTGCAGGGAGAGCCACATCACTTGAAGGGTTCACAGGTAGGTCTACCAGACCGGCCATAAGGCGGGGGTGGCTTTTTAATGGCTGCAAGGCCAGGGCTAATCTGTGGGAAAAGGGTATTTCAATGTGTGTATGCGGTCTCATGATCGGATGGAGTGAGATTCTGGTATGTGATGGACTTGAATGTAAGAGCGTTTAAAGTGCTGAGATGGTTGCCTTACCCTGGCTGCATGAATTAAATCATTCATCCTCTTTCTACACTGGCTGGCAAACCCCTTCTGTGCAGCGTTGGCATAACTACCACTGTCACCGCATCCCTAGCTGGAGTGTTGAGATTGCTGGACCTCCAGCAGCCAGAGTGGGGGTGGACCTCCTGCAGCCAGAGTGGGCTGGAGGACATCACGGCGGGCCTCCAAAAGGCTTTCCAGTGATGGGTCACTGAACTGTTCTTGGCTTTCAGCGCCACGTCTTCACTGAAGCAGTCCTGGGCTGTAAGCATTGAGAATCGTGTGCGCAGATGCAGTTTAATATGGCACCTGGATTGAGGTAATGGTGTTGAGTGATTCAGAGGCCGCCTGCCAGTGAGGTGGTGTTTCCCCTCTGGCTGCATTATAAATGAGGCAGGAAGCAGACGATGTGGTGTGAAAACCTGCCATTGTGGCCGGTGGCTAAAATGTTTTTATTACCCGCTACTACACTTAGTGCGATCCTGGGCTGATTCCACACCAGGTATTCCAGCAGGGAAATTGCCCCTGTTGGAGCCAGGAGCTCCAATAGCAGCCAATGAGGTTGCTAATTAGGATTTAATCCTGATGGGGTTGCCGCTGGCTCTCCAGCTGGCAGACAGGCTCACCGCCACGACCATTAAATGCTGCTCAGTATGTGAAAAACTGGAATCTAGAGATCCTTACATCTATTTCAGTACCTCTCCTTGTACAGAACAATTATTTCTGACATTGAGAATTAAGGTCTGATTCATATCTATACTTTGTTCAATCTATGTACACCTTGATCTTAACACCAGAGTCTTAAACTTGAAGGGTGTTGTGAAACAAAATCCCCACTTAAGATGAAGCAGATGGTGGTGCAGCCTGAAATTTTGATTGAAGTTTTCATAGTTTCCATATTACAAACTGGTAAACTCAAGCCAAAACTATTTGTGTGGCCGAAGGGAGCGAGAAAACCAAAAAAAGTTGTGCTGTATAGTATTTACACTGCATAATCCTACAAGTACAATCATTTTTGTTGAGGGTGGGGGGGGGGGGGCTCAAATTTTAAAACATTTTTGGATCAATTCTATATTTTGTAAACTCCATTTGCTTTTTGCATTATTTGCACATGTACATCTTATGTAAATCTCATTTTAATTTTAAACATCTCTACTTATCTAAGTAACACCAGAGGCAGAATTTTTCTTCCTGCAGGCAGGCGTGCGCCTGACCTGATTGGGAGTAAAATAGTGCACGATGATATCGGGCAAGCATTATGAAGTCATCGTGGGCATCCGTGCGTGCTGGAGTGGTGCTCATCATTAATTAAGGCCCTTAGATTTTGCTTTCCTTATGCTATTCCTAGCTCAGCGCATGGGCAAGATGGGTAGGTGCTTTTTCCACAAACCTCATCCAAAGGCGGGATGAAAAGGGTCAGCAGCATTGCCAATGTGAGTAGTGAGGAACAAAAACAAAAGTACCTGGAAAAACTCAGCAGCTCTGACAGCATCTGTAGAGAGGAACACAGTTAACGTTTCAAGTCTGTATGACTCTTCATCAGAACTAAGGAAAAATAGAAAAGAGGTGAAATATAAGCTGGTTTAAGAGGGGGTGGGCCAGGTAGAGCTTAACCGAGGTTTTCCACCCATGGTGGTTGACAGGGCCCTCAACAATGTCTGGCCCATCTCCCGCACATCCGCCTTCACACCTTCCTCTCCCTCCCAGAACCATGATCGGGTCCCCCTTGTCCTCACTTATCACCCCACCAGCCTCTGCATTCAAAGGATCATCCTCTGCCATTTCCGCCAAATCCAGCATGATGCCACCACCAAACATCTTCCCTTCACCACCCCTGGTGGCATTTCGCAGGGATCGTTCCTTCTGGGCCACCCTGGTCCACTCCTCCATCAGCCCCCTACACCTCAACCCCCTCCCATGGCACCTTCCCATGCAACCGCAAAAGGTGCAACACCTGCCCCTTTACTTCCCCCCTCCTCACCGTCCAAGGGGCTAAACACTCCTTTCAAGTGAAGCAGCATTTCACTTGCACTTCCCCCAATTTAGTCTACTGCATTCGCTGTTCCCAAAGTGGTTTCCTCTACATTGGAGAGGCCAAGTGCAGACTGGGTGACAGCATTGCGGAACATCTTCGGTTTGTCTGTAAGCATGACCCAGACCTCCCTGTAGCTTGCCATTTCAACACATCACCTTGCTGTCATGCCCATATGTCTGTCCTTGGCCTGCTGCAATGTTCCAGTGAAGCTCAACGCAAACTGGAGGAACAGCACCTCATCTTCCGACTAGGTACTTTACAGTCTTCTGGACTGAATATTGAGTTCAACAACTTTAGATCATGAACTCTCTCCTTCCCCACCTCCTTTCTGATCCCTCTTTTTCTAAATATATTTTCTTTCCCACCTATTTCCATTATTGTTAAATGTAGTTCCATCTATTGTTTTATCTCTACCTTTTAGCCTATTTCGATTCCCCCCCCACCCCACCCTCACTAGGGCTATCTGTACCTTGCTCGCCCTGCTTTCCACTCTTAATGTCCCCATTAGCACATTTCTTAGCTAATATCAGCACCGTCAACACCTCTTTGTCCTTTTGTCTGACATCTTTTGGCAATCTCCACCTATCACTGGCCCTCTATCCAGCTCTACCTGTCCCACCCCCTCTTAAACCAGCTTATATTTCACCTCTTTTCTATTTTTCCTTAGTTCTGATGAAGAGTCATTTTAACTGTGTTCCTCTCTGCAGATGCTGTCAGACCTGCTGAGTTTTTCCAGGTATTTTTGTTTTTGTTCTAGATTTCCAGCATCCACAATATTTTGCTTTTATCTTAGCGAGTAGTGAGGAGTTTGAGGTGGTTTGCAGTTGGTTGTTTATTGGTACTTGGCAGCCTCATGTCTGTTCAGGGCTTCATTTTTAGCATTTCCAGGCTTCATTTCAGGACTCAAGTGTCTGCAAGGCCCTTTGAGGATTCAGACCATGTGGACCCTTCCAGGTATCAGACAACCTTCCGTTACCCTGGTAATGGAGATTCTGGAGGCACCTCCTCTGAGGAGGAGGAAAGAGAGGGGAAGAAGGCCACATGTCTGTGCAGCTTCCAGGGGAGGGACCTGCAGGAGGAGAGGCACAGGCACAAGGGATGCAGGGCCAACAGGTAGTCCAAGGCGGAAGAGGCCACAGATGCCACTGTCCTGCTGCCTGGGTTTACAGGCAGCAATGCAGCTACCTCAGCATGGTGCATTGTCAAAGGAGGCTCCGCCTCAAGGGAGAGCTTGACCTCCATTTACCAGGTGATCAGGCCTGATATCATCTGACTGTAGATGGACACCCCATGCAAGTGGGTCTGAAGGTCAGTGGCCCTCAATGTCTATGCCTCCGGCTCTTTCCAGGGGTCAGTGGGAATCTGTGTGATGTCTCCTAGTTAGCTGTCCAGAGTTACGTCAAGCTAGTGACGTAAGTTCTGTTCAGGCAGGTATTGACCTTAATTCTTTACTGTATGGATGAAGCCAGCCAGACTGAGCGAGCCAGGGGCTTTACAGCAATTGGCACCCTGGATGCAGGCGAACCCAGCATCGACTGCTCACGTGGCCATCAAGGTGCCAGCAGGTGAGCTGGGTGTCTTCGTCAGCAGGAATGGATTCCACTCCATGAACGTGCAGGTAGTGTGACCACAGGATGCAGATTCTGCAAGACTGTGCAAGGTACCTTGGCAGCTCCTATGCCGCATACATCCCGAGACACTCCCAGGTACCAAGGCTCTTCAGTGCGCTAGCCCGACTGGATGGATGGCTGCTGGGTGACAAGGGCTATCCCTTGAAAAGCTGTCTCATGATGCCTCTGCCACCCAAAAACAGAGGCAGAGAAGCATTACATTATGAGTCATGCCTCCACAAGGGCTGTGATAGAGAGGACCATAAGTCTTCCAGATGCTCTTCCATTGCCTGGCCTATTTATGGGGAGTACTACAATATCCCCCAGATTGGGTGTCACTGATCTTGGTTGCATGCTGCACTCTCCACAATCTGGCTCTGGCAGGAAGGGACCTACTGGAATAGAGGATGTTGACGCAGCTGTACAGGCCACAGATAAATTAGTCCAGTAGAGTCTGAAGAGGAGCATGGTGAGGAGAATGCTGAGGGCATGGAGACAGACCTTGGTAACTTCCAGGGAGGCAGGGATACCTTGATCCAGTGCTCCTTCATCTAGGTTACCCAAGGTCAGCTTCAAACACATGCCATAGCTGCTGCCTCCATCCCAGATGTCTGAAAGGGCCCTTTCACTTGAACCCAGAGCACTCAGTGCCTGTGCAATAAAGTTCAGAGCTACCTACATCCAACATTACATACTGGCGTTCCCCACACCAATTAATAAAAAAAAGGTGAAACATACTTAGGGAATGATGACAAAAATACAATTTATGTCATTCTGACAGATCAAAAATCTTAATAGAAAAGTTTCTGGTATTCAACACCAGACCTATGTACATAAAATAAACAAAAATGAACAAGATCACCCATGACCTGTCTCTTCTGTGCTCATGGTGCCTTGTACTTAAGTTTGCGAATGCTACGCTAGGTGCTTCCCCTTCACTGGCATCAGCATTGGAGACAGCCTGCTGACCCTACTGGCTTGTTGGCCTTGGTTACCTTGGCAGTTGTGGTCTGGCTAATGGAACCTGTGCTGGCCCTGCCTGGGAAGGAGTGGCCAGTACCACGGTTGGCATCTCCCCAGTCACCACAGCCTCATCACATGCAACTGTCACTGGTGGAGGATTTGCTGCTGTCGTCCAGAATGCCCCGAGAGGACCCCAGAGGCGACAATCAGCTTGTGTGCTAAAGTAAGGTTTTTCTGGACCTCCCTGCACACCACTGATGGACAAACACCTAGCTGGGATACAGGGAGCTTCATCCATCTCCCACACTGACATTGACTACCTGAGATCATTGCCTGTGAGGGCGTGCAGGTCTGAGTGCAATCCCAGGAACCCCTGATTCTGTCCCTGGAGCTGCCTCTCCATGAGTCACCACTCTCAATGGAGGAGGCAGTGTGCTGGACCATGATGGTCAGTACAGTGCAGTGCTCATGCTCTGCATGGCCTCATCCACAACGGAGACAATGGCATGCAGACCCTCATGGATCTCTGCCAGATCCTCCTGCACATCTCGCTGAACATCCAGCATCTGCTGCCAAATGGACAACTCCAGAGGTTCATCAGCCTTTGACTGAGCATCATCCTGGTCCCCAGCAGTCCTGACTGCTGGCACCCTGGGCACTCTTGCTACTGCCTGCACTTCAAATGATTGTGAAGTTCTCTCACCAGTGAGCACCAAGTTATTAGCTGCTGCTCTGATGCCCGAGGCGCTGGTATCTGCGCTGGCGCTTGCTTCAGAGAGCAGGCGTGATGCAGGTGCAAATAATGCCCAGTGGTCCTCCAGTGTAAGGAGTGGCCCTGCAGTGTCCAGAGACTGAACGCCTGCTGGTGAACCTAAAAAGGGAGAACAAGGACATGTCATTAGTTAAAGTCATCACACTACGTGCATGCCAGGTACTCTGATGAGGCAATGGGAAGATCCACATAACTGTCTTTCAATGTTCAATGGGGACTCCAGGTTCGAGGCTCACATCGGTGAAGAGACTACACTAGAATGGTTGCATAAGCCAAAAGCCTCAACTCTGTGCATTGCACTCTTCCCCTTCGTCTGGCACCTCTACCAATCCATGCCCAGTTGCACAAGAGGAGTGTTAGCTCGAGCTCCAGGGGTGTCTTGCACGTATCTTGACGATTTGGAGGCTAGTTGGTTTGCAACCAATGTTTTGGTGTGGACCATCTTCTCTTGAAACAAAGGAACATTGATTAGTCCACTCTGTACCTGCAGTGCCACTGCAGCCTGGCCAGCCTCAGCTGAGGAGCACCTGGCAGAGCACTTCCCAGTCATGGCCCTCTGGCCACAAGGCACTCAGTCCAAGCAGCCAGGGCTCACCCCCTTGGCCAGCTCCAGTGTGATTGACAGTTGGCACTCAGACTCTAACATCTCTGAGGTCCACAGGGGGACAGCCAGGCCTTAATACATCTGCACAAATGACCCATGGCAACATGGTACTCAGCTGAGTGCAGCGCGTCATTGGAGTACTTCCAACATTGCACTCTTCTGCTGCACCACATCATGGCTGCTGCCACCAAGTCCCTCTTGGTGAGGTATGTGGCATCCTCCTCCCGTAGCTGGGGACAAGGTTATCCCTCCTGGCAGCCACCTCCTGAGAGGCTCTCAGCTTTTCTGAGTGCCGAGTCTCCACCCTTCTTGCCCTCCCATCTGCCATGTCCAGCCGCACTCAGGTCCATCGTGAAGGCTCAGTGGACATGCTTTCGGGGCAGCCTTTCAGAGGCTGCCTGGGGCGCTTTTAAGCCGGTTGCCAGGTATCAACAGGCCCCCCCACCCCTTGCTCAGCCCTTGCCCTACCAGTGCACAGCTGCATTTCACCCTGGGTGGGCCTTAATTGGTCTGCCAGCATGAAGTTGCAGTTGGAGCCCGATCACTGGTGGCGGTGTGTTTCGTGGCCGTACCTGGGCCCACCCACTATGCCTGCCCAAAGGGATAATCCTGCCCCGCTTTATTTATATTGGTCCTCCAGTCATCTCCTGTTTATAAAAGTCTCTATTGCTTGCCCAATTTCTTTCCAGTTAGTTCATTAATTTGGGTGGGCTAGTTCCAAGAGGGAGAGGCTGCCTGTCAGAGGGGTGACAACAGCCAGCAAGTTGATAGTGTCCTTTATAACTGTGTGTGAAGCTAGGGAATGGTGGTACAGTATTCAGCCATCCAGAATCTCACATCCAAGTCCAATCCTATCCCTAATATGTACTTTCCAGCAAAGTTAACTGAACAGTGGTCAAGTGCAGAATGACTTCTTTCACTTCACTAAGTCAGGAGTAATGAGGCCAATCATAGCACACTTGCTTCCAGCCGAGCCAAGGTAATCCAGTCAGCATTTGAATGTGGAATCTTCCTGGTCTATGTGGGCTGGCTCCACGCGTTGTAGTGCCTTCAGCTTTGAGCTTCAAGGAAGTTTTTTCTGTACTGCTTTGGGAATGTATGCATGACATGTAGTAATCATTTTCATAAAATGAGTGCTCTATTGCACAAAATATGACTGCAAGATAAGAGTCTTAGTAAAAGTTTTACTGATGTCGGTTTGAAAAAAAAACACTTCAGCGTTGTCTCGATACTTTTTTTGCTGCACTGTCTAAATTTCCTTTAACCTGAATGTATGGTGCAAAACTCATGACTCATGCTGTGGGAAGGTTGATGAGCTGTTTCAAACTCAAAATAGACCAACTTTTAAAAAGCCTGCCTTGCAGCAGTAACACTGTGGGCAGAGTAAACAGGCTGAGGGTCAGACTTCTGACCCTCAGTGGACAGGAAGTCTCACCCTTGAGCAGCTGGCCAATCTGATTCACTGGTAGCTCTAGCAGTGCCAGAGCTCAATAATGAGTACTGCAGGGATTGCAAGACGACCTATGGAAGGAGGAGATCATGGGCCTGGAATTTATGGCCCTGTTGCGGTGTCTCCTGCTGGTGGATGTGGTGAGCCATTTAAATCTCCAGTTTGGCAGGACCGTAATATCCCAGTGGGCAGGACGGATCATAAAATCCTGGCCATGGTGTCCAGAGACAGGCAAACCTGGGCTTTTAGGGCAGGGAGGGATTGGAGAGATCAGGGTTGGATGGGAGAGAAATCTCATGGGGTGCCCCCAATCTGCACAGGGCACCCCCAAATGATAAGCCCTTCTTGCTTCCGGTCTTCAAATACTGATCTTTGCACTCTGGCCTCCCTGCCACTGCTCACTGGTTGATGACAGTAGATGTGGATTGTGACCCTTAATTGGGCAGTTAAGTGCCTCAATAGTCTTAGGGGCAGGTGGCCTAGTTGGCACCTGTAATGACTTGATATATCAGACAGGCTTATTACTTGAAATGGCTGGGAGCTCTTTTAGAAGCTACATGCTTGAATCAGGTCCATGACTAGAAAGCTCCACCCCCAGGATTACCAGTGCTTAGGGCTCATCTGTCAGAATAATCATGTGACCCTTAAGCAGTAGGAAAGGTTATACTTTCAAATCACTACATTTCCTATTTACAAAGAACATGCACACTTGCATGCCAGATGAGATTAGGTCTGAGGTGGTTTTCTAATTTGGTTAGAGTGGCACAGCTCTACCACTTGGATGTTCTCCCACTGGATCGACATGATCAGGTACTGCAGCAACAGGTACATTAGAAAGTGGCAGTTCAGGATTAGGCAATTCAAAAGACATCAGGCATGTCTATTCTAGGTTGATCTGTCACCTTAGGGATTAAAGGTTCAACAGAATAGCCAGTTGTTGGAGTGCCTCTTCTCCTTAGATGATCCACGTTTGCAAACAATCCGGTCTTCCACTTGAAATGGCAAGGGTTCAGTTTCTGAGACAGTTATACCAGGAACCCAACTAGGTCCATTTCCAAAATTCTGCACGAAAACCATCTCCTACAGTAAATCTTCGAGCTTTGTTATGAATATCATGATTCAATTTTCCCTTTCCCTAAGTTTGGATACACCAAACTTTACATAGGCAGCATTTCATCAGTAATTCAAATGGCATTGTACACTTAATTGCATGAGGAGTCATACAATAATTGAGAAGGAAACAGGAAAGTCACATTTCTAAAGTACCTTTGGATAACCTCTTCATTCCTGATTTGAATGCTCTTTCAGCTAACCCATTTGCCGAGGGATGACATGGTGCTGTCTTAATATGCTTGATTCTGTTTCAACTCATGAATCTCTGAAATTCAGTACTATTATCTGAAACAGTGATTCCGGTAGGCCATGTATACTAAAACATTGGCGTAGCTTTTCAATGGTTGGCGATCTAGCTTCATACACATCCATCCGCTTAGAATGCACATCGACAATCAAAAACATGGTACCTAAAAAAAATGTACCTACATAGGCTAACCCAGGGTCAACCAAGCCAGTCCCACGGATGCAGTGAAGCTGAAAAAGGCAACTTCTGTTGTTGCTGACACTGGAGACAGTGTTTGACCATGCTTTCAATATCACGGTGCCTGGCCACCAGACAGCTTCGCACAAGCATTTTCATCTTCAATATATGCCTGGATGTGCACTGTGAAGCTGTCAAGTGGTTCTCTTCCTTGCAAAGAGACAAAGACTCTTGATTCCCACAACAAATTCCATCTTGACAATTCAGTTTTATGGGCATCTCTTCAGACACTGGTAAATTTGACCACCCTTGCAATACAAGGTCTTGAACTTCTGACAAAATTGGATCCTTGTTTGTCCAATTCTTTATTTGCTTCACACACACCGGTGACGAGCCCAAGAAATTCTGCAAAACCACAACTTGTGCACTGGAGCATGTTATAAGTTAGCATTATACAGGAGATGACTGAGTGAGCCTGCATTTGCAATATGCACGTCAGGACAGTGCATAAAGGTGTACTCATACATAAAGCCTAACATTAAATTCTTGCTGAGGCTATTGGCAGAAAATGGGTTTATCCTCATTGAATAAACCCATTAACAGTTTATAGAGACACTGGTGGAATTTCTTCATTCCAAAAATTACTGGTAAACCTTCCTTTTCTAGTTGTGAATAACCTTTCTCAGCTGCAGAGAGGGTTCTGGAGACATAAACTGAACCATCTTCCATCCTGTGAGATAACTCCTACACCGTAAGGAGATGCATCATAGGTTAATAATTCTTTTGATGGGTCATAATGTACAAGCAAACATGAATGTAATAGCTTCTTAACTTTTACAAAGGCTTCTTCTTGTTGCAAATTCCATGACCAACGATGATTCTGTCAATGATTAAAAAGTGCTAACACTGTTGACAAGTTTGGCAAGAAGTGACTACAATAATTAACCAGGCCCAAAAAAGACTAAAGTTCAGTGACACTGGAAGGAGAAGGTGCCTTTGATTGCCCTAACTTTCTGCTCTACTGGATACAAACCCATGGAATCCACCCAGTGACCCAGGTAAGTGACTTCTGGTGCTTGGAATGTACGTTTTTCTTTAATCATCCACCAGCTTGCAAAAATCTTCTTAAAACCTCTTCAAGATTGGCCAAATATTCAGTTTCCATTGACCTTGTGATCAGGATATCTAGGTATACCACTACGAGAAGTTTTTGCAAAAGACTCAAATGGTCCTTTGGAAGAATGCACATACAGATGATACTTCAAAGGGTAGGCAAGTATATTGATACAGGCCCTCGTATGTGTTGATGGTTACATACCATCAAGCTATACTATCCAGCTTTAGCTGTTGGTATGCATGGCTCATGTCTAGTTTGGTGTAGGATTTGTCCTCAGCTAGTTTTGCATACAAGTCATCTATCCTTGGTATAGGATATTTATCTAGTTTAGTAGCCTTGTTCAGTTAATTTGTAGTCCCCACAAATGTAAGTAGTTTGATCAGGTTTCACCACAGAGATTATGGGTGCTGCCCATTCTGAAAATTGGACTGGCTGATGATGTCTAGCTTCTCTCAGCAGCATAATTCTGCATCCACCTTCTCCTTTAGGGCATAAGGCACAGGACTGGCTTTAAAGAAGTGGGGTGTTGCCTCCAATCTTCATATATTTTTGCTTGCAAGCCTTTTATCTTTCTCAGTTCATCACAAAATACCCTGTTGCATTTCCTTACCAGCTCAGGAATGCCTCCTGTTCTCACTTGAAATATTTCTGACCAGTTGAGTTTAAATTTTTTATAACCACTCATGGCCCAGAAGACTAGGTCCTTCACTTGTCACTATGATAAGAGGATGTTTCCTCTTGTGGGAGAATCTAGAACTAGGGGTCACTAGTTAAAATAATGAGTTGTCCATTTAAGACAGAGGTGAGGGGAAATTCTGAGGGTTGGGAGTCTGTGGAACTCTTTCTCAAAAGGCAGTGGAAGCAGAGTCTTTGAATAAGCTCGGAATTAAAAAAAGTATTTACAAGTGGGTGTAAATGTTATTGTGGATAGGCAGGAATGTGGGGTTGCGGTTACATTCAGGTCAGCCATGATCTTATTGAATAGCAGAGCAGGCTTGAGGGGCTGAGTGGCCTGCTCCTGCTCAGGATGTTCACAAGGTCTACCAATTAGTGATAAGATTTAGAATTGGACACGATCGGGGCCATCAGACTGCAGATGAGATTATATGTCTTACTACCACAGATACTCAGAATTGCTTTCTGCTGCTCTTCTGCAGTAATTTCATTCACCATGAAATAAAAACCTATGTGCTGTTTGTACTGACTCCTTCAATGGATGTGTCATAATGGTCGATTCTGCTAAAGAATGGCATGACTGGTGAGTCCTTTAAGAACTGATGTACTCACATTCACAAGGTGAGGTGCAGCCTCAGAGCTATTTTATCCTTGTTTCCAAATGTAATAACTTCATGTACTAAACCAATTTCTTACTTTACACAGATACTTTAAATTCTTTTAGAAGCTAAATGCTTGAACCAGGTTGATAACTAGAAAACTCTGTGCCCAGGATTACCCATGCTTAGGGGTTACTGATTGTTTTTGATAAATGAGCCCTAAATAGGCAGTAGGAAAAGGTTATATCTTCAATCACTATAGCACCTTACCCAGCCCTGTATTATGGGGAACAGGTTGGGGGTGGGTAGGAAAGAGGTGGACTGGCATCTGACATTTTACATGCCACCCCCAACCCACCCCCATGCTGAAAACACATCTGGCAGGGAGCTGTAAAATCCAGCCCCACCATATTAAAATTCTCATACATGTTATCAAATTGCCTCATATCCTCAGACCTTCCTATCTCTAATGTCCTCCAGCCCATCAACCCCCTGATCTGTGCCTTCAGCTGCCTGGGCCCTAAGCTTTCAAATATGATCTCTAAATCTCACCACTCTTTCTTTTTAAATTCCTTAAAACAATCCTTAGAACCTGCTTCTTTGACCACATTTTGGGTCACCTATCCTAATATTTACCCATGTGGTAGAGTATCAGGTTTTATTTGATATCATATCTGTGAAGTATGTGCCTTGGGACGTGTTACTATATTAAAGGTACCCTATAAATGCAAGTTATTGTTGCTTTATGTGGATGCTACTTGAATGAATACAAGATCATGACCAGTAAATCCAATTAGGAATTCAGGAGAAACTGAAGTATGAGTAAAATGAGTGGGAGGAAGCTCCTGTTGAGCCTGGACCCATTGGGTTGAATGGTCTAAGCTGTAAAAATGTGTATAACTTTATGTAAATTACCTGCTTTAACTTATGCATTCTAATTCTGAAAGCTCAGCAACCACATACATGGCTCCTTCTCAAGCTATGCCTTAATCCTTTTCCTGGTCCATAGAATCATAGAAACAGGAATAAGCTATTCTATCTCCAAGCCATTCATTTAGATCAAGTACTTTAACTCAATTTACCCACCTTTGCCCCAGATCTAATACCCAAACCTAATCTATTGATTTCAGTCTTGAAATTTTCAATTGACTCAGCATTGAGAATAAAAAAGTTCCTGATTTCTGCCATCCTTGAGAAAAATTGCTTGGAAATATTCAAAGAACATGAATACTTTTTGCAGTCTCAATGCTGTTTCCTTCCATCAAAGAAGCCTTCTATAACAAAGTACAGGAAGATCACCAGGTGAAAATGATACTACTGTTTAAGAACTTTGTCCATCACTGATTTGTCCTACCCCTTCTGTTGATTTAATAGGATTTCCCCGTCATGTGTCAATGTAATGAAATGGCTGCAGGATACACTTTTACAAGATTTGTGCTTCTGGTAGAGACCTACACCTGCCAGGAGCACATACTTATAATTGGAATTGGGGAACAGCAACTCATATATGGCCTGTTTTCCTCTACTTAATTTACGGTGTACACTCTCAAAGACTTTATGCTAGGGGTGCAAATTCATAAAAAAATTACCCTCATACATATGTGGGTAATTTAATATTCTTTCTTTGTGAACTATATTAACTGACTTTAAACAAACCTTAATCTCCAGCTTGTTTTACGTGTTACTTAATTCCAGCCAATGATCCTAGTTAGAATAAAAATTGTAATGTTTCCTTTGTCACAGTCTATTTTTGCAATTGTTATACCAATGTCCCAATTGTGTATAGTCCAAATCCTAGTATAACATTTTCCAGGGTTAGCTGTTTTAATGATCTGTACAATCATTATGTTTACCAGGTACCTCATTAGAACTAAAAGTAGCGTATTGCAGAAGATATCTTTGATTATGGTCCAGCAGCACACCAGCCCAGTTTTGTTTCTGCTTTTGGAAACTACACTTTTCACCTGAAAAGGGAAGATTATTTTTCTGAAATGTACTTGTTGTGGCAGATGCTCATTGTTCACCTGCGTCCACTTGATTTAGAGCCACTGGTTGTCCCTCATCTCAACCTGCTGTCCATTTCTGGACATTAACAATTAGAGCAAAATTTTTGTTTATCTACATAAAATTAAGCCTGATAACTGTTTTGATGGGGATAACGTCTTGTTTCAAAGTTGAAACAAATTTCCCTTCAAAGTTGTATGGGCGAGACATATTATAACATAATACACCCCTCTTCCAATACATTTAATAATTTCTCAGAACAGGCACTTCTTTTTGTAAAATAATCTGATAGTTGGTGATTTGCATCAACCTATTGTATCTTAAGAGATCAAGGTTTTTAAAAAAATATGCTGGCTAGGTCTATTCTTAGCTCCCGCTACCCCCCCCCCCCCCCGTGACACTTTGTGGAATGAATGTTGTCCAGAGACCAGTTATCAACATAACATTGGGCAAACCTTTCTCACATGCCCCTTATATAATACTTCTGTCAGTACATTGGATAAGTAAACCCCCATTTTCTAATGCTTCTACCAAGGCCAGCGTTTCAGCAGCTAAGGTGCTTCTCACTACCCTTTCTATTTTCTTGGCCTCCCAAGCCAGTTGGCAACATTTATCATTCTTTCCCACCAAGAATATGATAAACTCTGCTCTGCTAGAGTAGCAGCCTAGAAGATTGACAGGTGAAGCATCACTAAAAAAAAAAAAAATGACCAACCTCATCTTCTGGATCACCCAAGGCTGGAAAGTTGAGCACACATCTCCAAGAATTTAATTTTAAATGTTTTACTTGCTCAACTGTAGTATGTTTCATCATGGTACTCAGTTCCAATCATGATAATTAGCGTCAGGCCTAGTCTGAGTGCACAACCAGTTCAACTGCCCAATCAAACTTCTCAACTGTTCAGTTTCTTCCTTAGTAGCAGGATCCTCTCTTTGTGAGGATCTAACCTGATTCCAGCTAGTTTCTCCTTACAGTACCAGTAGAACATCGCAGGTTCTGCCTTTAACTGAACGCAACCTGTTTTCAACAGGACAGACTTCACGGAAAAACACCAAACTCTTGTCACATCATTCAATCCATAAACACACTTGTTCAAATTCCATAGTTTTCCTTCTACATCCTCGGCTTCTTTGGGCCGTTTAAAAACAGCCCTTTGAAACTTCTCCCCCTGTAAAAACAGCCTTTATATCAATAGATTTGCTCTCCCAGGAATAGGATGCCAAAATAGCTAAAAAAAAAATCAAACTCGCTTTCCCTGCAGTAGGCGAGTCCACTCTGACTCTGATCTCCTAGTCCCTCTTCAAAGCCTCTGGCTACTAACCTCACTTTGGCCTTATACATGCTGTCTGGGAGTACCTTTTCTGTACAGATCTGTCTGAGATATAAAGCTGGCTGTCCTCATCAGGTATATCAGAATATACCCCAAATTCCTTCCAATTTTCTAACCCATTCCATTTGGCTTCCTTTATCAGCTCATTTTCTAATTTATTAGTAGCTACTAGAATCTCAGTCATAAGGACTTCTACTCCGATTCAGATTTCTAGCTTGCTCTCTAGTTCTTATTCAGCTATAGCCTTGACTCACATTCCTCTCCCTTTCTAGGCTACTACTATGTGATCTTTCGCCCATGAGAACAGAACCCCATTCACAAGTTCATTTTTTTTCCCCTCCTAAGATCACGACCACTTTCTGGTCTACTGTTAGAATTCATACTGCACTTTCTCGGTTTCCACATCTTTACCTTGGTTTGCCAATCGATATAGGTATAAGCTCCCATCATTCATCCTGCACATTTAGCCAATGTTTGTATTTACCAGTGGCCTTTCCTGCTCTCCGTATGATGGTGGCAACCCTCCACACACTGATCCCTTCTGGCATGTATGTTGCCTTTGTTCCTACTTTGGTTAGCTGCCCTTTTAGATGCTATCCTCTACATCAGTTATTTTGTTCACAGTCAGAAAACCCTGTATCTGCTGTCATCTGCTCCTCATAACTACTATGTGGTCGTTCCTCCTCACATTCTATGTCCTATTCAGAACCTAAAAGGTATAGTCAGTACCGATTAACCACAAAGAATGTACCCAACAGTTTGATTGCCATGTTGCACAATTACTATTTTCCCATCACTACATATTACCTTACCAGGTCCTTTCCACTCTTTCCGGCCTTCCCTTTTATAACATTACATGTCTCCTTGCCTCAACTGTATTCCCGTAGGTCTTATGTGGTGCCTTAGGGCCTGCCAAGTCCTGAAACTTCAGCTTTAATAAGAATTTTTCTGCTTTAATGCAAAGTGTTCAGATGAGCAAAAAAGCTGGAGCTAATGCTAGTCTCTTCTGTAGCAGGGGGAGCATCTGACAACACCAAAGGTAATTTCAGATTTCTTCCGTACACCAACTGGTAGGAACTGTACCCCTCAACCATTTCAAAGAATTCTTTGCATACATCATCTATGTTAGCACCATTTGCAATTCACAGTCTGGTTGATTCAGCTAATATTTTATGTAACATGTCATCTATTAACACATGGTTTCTTTCACTAAGACCATTTCTAAACAGGCTCTTAGCTACAGTGTGCATAACCATGATGTTTACATTTTCACACATCTCAAAATTCCTCATTGGCGAATTCCCCACCATTATGTGAGGAACCTCAATGGTCCCTAACCCCAATCAAAGATACCCAAGCTTCATACACTTACAATAACTCATCCAGAAATTGTAATAGAAGGTTCAATCCCTCATGATCCAAATCATCCACTTTCCACGCTGAAAATACCTTACTCCTTATCTTACTTTTGGTTTTGGCTGATAATGATAACACCAAAGCCATACCTTGCTTCTTCCAGGGCATAGAAGTAACCCAGGTCCACATTTCAACTTCAGCCTTCCATTGCTGATAAAGGTCAGAGTCAGAAAAAAAATTGGTGGATAGTCAAAGCTTGCAATTTTACACCATCCTTCCACCATTCCATAGCTTAAATTGTCAGCAATGGCACACTTCTTTTCCCTCAGAGGATTGAGACAAAAATCTTCATATACAGCAATCAATCAGCAAAGCTTAAAGTTCATCCTCTACTACCATATTACCTACAATAAGAGGCCGCAGTGGAAGAATTAATCCAGGCTTATTTTTTGATTCAAGCTGGTTTATTTTCAAGACAACTTCTCAACAGTACTAAATTCCAAATAGCTTCCACACAAAAGTGCTCCGGCTTTACCTTCTTATTCTATTTAGATGGTATAATCAATGCCCATCACCTGTTTAACTAGCAATTGTCTTTAACAAGGTGATTGCCATGCAGTGTGATTTATACATTGACATATGTAAAGAAAGCTTCATAGATAGCACCAAGATTGAGTGAATACAGTCCCTCTGATTTTTTTAATCTAAATCGCTAAACTGTTAGAACTGATTCAGTATAAAAAGGCAGCAGCCAGCTTTTCTTTTCAGAGGAAATTGGACTGAAAGTATCAATGTCATGATATCTTTAAAGGGTTGTTTTAATGAAAAGTAGCTTTGTTTATAACTGATAATGTTCTATTTTAATGCCAATAGCATATCCATGCACATTTAACATGGTAACTTTTTTTTTTGCAAGTTATAGTTCCACATTAATCCAAATTGCTTTTCTTTCAATAAGTTATTTAAAAAAATTTTGGAACTCTAAAAATCATTATTTAAAAAAAAGATGACAGGACAAATGTGTTCAAGGATATGGACTCTCTTCAGTGAGTGAGTAATCTCATATGCCATCAAAGGAGAAGGCAAGTGACAATTAAAAGCATTAACATAGGAAGGGAAAAGCAAAAGGTGAAACAACCTGAAATCCTCTCACTTCTGCTAATGTGAGTCAAGGAACATGTTGTAGTGAGAACAAGTCAAGTATTTACACGTTATTGTATTTTTCTTATCAGATATTTTCCCTGTCATTTTTACTATGCTCATTTTCAAGCCACTTACTATCACCTAACATTGTTCTCATTAAGGTGAGGGATTTTTATTCTGGGGATGGGAATAATTTCCTATTCAGACAGTGTCAGCATCAAGCCTGTCTTCTGCCCTAACAACATCCGTGAAACCAACTCCTGTCTACCAGTGTGATGCTTTAACTATTTTCCACAGCAGCCATCCTTGGCCTCCCTAAATGAGATTGGTAAATAATGGCAAATTAGGAATTGTTTTCTGTTATCGGCCTGAGCCCCCTATGCAAGGGATTAAGACTGCCCAAACTGATTTCACGTTAGGGCCCTTACAGTTAGTAAAATGAGCAAACTTTAATCCATCAGATTTGACTGGATTTGAACTCAGAGCCATGGGATGAAAGTGGCTAACACAACAGCCAGGATTTTCATGGCCCGCTGGCATCGGGCATGTTTGGTGGTGTGAGTGGACAATATGGCGAGAAGACCACAAATCGGTTTCACAATGTCATGAAACCAGTTTGCGGTCATCCACGTTCCCTACCATTGGACGTCGGGAGCCTCATTGTAATACATCAGCATATCATTGTAAGGCCAGCCCGCCGGACTCATTCCCCCATGGATCGTCCGCCCATGACAATGGGAAAACACACAAGTGCAGAACATGTCTTTGACAACTGTGACATGCAAAAGTTGGGACTTACTGCCAGGGCCTTGCTCACACCATGGACATGCAAGAAGTAGAAGATGCTGGAGCCCGACAGCATTAGTACACTGGATTAACATCCATGGCATACTGGATGGTTTCTCATGGACACGGCTCTGCTGTGAAGCAGCTCACGAGTTAGAAAGTCACCATTGGTGCTCATAATGGATGATGGTCGAGAGGTTGGGAGAAGAAGGTCTAGGATCAACTGGGAGAGGAAGAGGTGTTGGAGGATGAAGTTGGGAGGGGGGAATGAAGGTGCTGAGGGACGAGGTTGGGGGGGAATGAAGGTGTTGGGGGGTGAGGTTGGGAGGGGGGTAATGAAGATGTCGGGAGGAATAAAGGTGTCGGGGACTGAGGTTGGGAGGGGAGGGAGTTCAGGGTACAAGGGGGTAATGGATGGCAATTGGGGAAGTAGGTGTATTGGGGGTGGGAAGTGGAAGGGAAGGAGTTTGGAGCGGGGAAGGAATGCAGAGAGGGGAAGGAGTGTGGAGAGGGGAGGGAGTAAGGGTGGAGGAAGAAATAAGGGTGGAGGAAGGAGTCGGGAAGGGGGAAGGAGTAAAGCTGGAGGAAGAAGTGAGGGTATCTGAGGGAGTCAGGAAGGGGGAAGGAGTAAGGCTGGAGGAAGAAGTGAGACTAGAGGTAAGGCTGTAAGAAGGAGTCGGGGTGGAGGGAAGGACTAAGGGTGGCAGAAAAAGTAAGGGTATTATTGTGGGAGTCAGGAAGGGGGAGAGACTAAGCGGGAGGGGGGAGTCCGGAGGGGTGGGTGGACGAACGGGTGTGTAGTTCTTCTGGGGGGAAGGGTTTGCTGCCGGGGGAAGGGGCCCAGAGGCAGGGATGTCTAGGTGAACGTGTAAGGGAGGGTTCTAGTCAGTCCATTACTGCCTCCTGGGGAGCAAACTGAGGGTGGGCGTATTATGAGGGAATAGTGAGAATGACTGAGGGCAGAGTGAGGTGGTAAGGTGGGAAGATGAGGGTTCGATAGGAGCAATAGAAGGGACGGCGAGGGTGGTTGGTGGTGACTTGGAGGCAGACAAGGACACTGACGGTGGGGAGGAGGAGGTCGTGGAAGTGAATGTGGATGGGGGTGGGATTTTTAGGAAGGAAAGGAACTTCCCACATTCACCTGAACATCCCTGAAGGAAAAGGGTTTTAGCTGGTAGGTCATGGAGGGGTGGTGAAAGGTGATGCCGGGGGTCAGCTGTGATGGGGGAAAGAAGATAGGGAACCAGGGGAGGGGAAAGATGGGGGAGTGAACAAACAACTGAATCCAGACCGTGCTGTCCAAAACAAAAGTGAAAGTCATGGTGGGTGGGATCAGGTGCTGCATGGGAGTGTAATCATTGGGTGGTTGGAGATGTAGGGCAGCTGAGATGGACAACTGAAAAGCGAATCCCAGCAGGCAGCATTCAAAATGCTCAGGACATTTTGGTGAGTATGATACGTGAAGGATCCACTTGCATGGGAGAGTATTTGCACGAGGCTCTGAAAGGCCTTGCCCCACGCACACACTTCTCCCTCCAGAGTCACATGTTCACCAGCTGCTCCCTTTGTGGTGATAGAGGATGAGGTTGAGGGGCTCGCAGGCAAAGGGGACTTGGAGGGAGAGGACAGCCTCTGAGATTCCTGAGTGGATGACCCAGGGGTGCCCAGCTGCCACTCCTCCTCCCTTCAAGTGCCCGGGGTCCCCGGCCTGATTCTTGAAGGGGAGGAACAAGTGGAGGGACGTCGTGGTGCCCTGATTCCCTCTTGCATTGCCACTGCAGGAACTCACCCATGGCTCCTGCATTGGAGTGCAGATCTGCACACATCTCCACGTTCTGCTAGACCAGAGTCTCCATGGCATCCGCCATCTTACCCATGGAGACCTCCATAAGGGCACATGCGGGCACCACTTCATCAGAGTACAGGCGGATGCAGTCCTCCGACTTCCATGCCACTCTGCTGATGTAAACAGGCTTCTCCTTCTTGAAAACAGGTAGAGCGAGTGTGAGCGGGACACATGGCGCTGCATGGAACATTTGTGCTTTGAGCAGAGCAATGGACAGGATGAGGACACAAGCTGAAGAGGGTATGAGCCTGATAGTGATGTGAAAGTGTATATGAGAGTTAGTGGTGTTGTCCCTTGAGTTGTGAGATCACTGTGGATGTGTGAAGGGTTTGTGAGTGTGTGAGTTGAGAGTGATGAGAAGAGTGAATTACCTTGGCGGAACAGATGAGACCATTCATCCTGTAGTGGCATTGGCTGGCTGTCCTCTTTTGCAGGGCATTGGCGCTGACCACTGCTGCCACCACCTCCCAAGCCAGATTAGTGAGGTTGCTGCCCATTCTGTGACCAGAGCGGTGGTAGAGAACATCACGGTGGCTTCCACTGTGTTCAAAAGGCACTCGAGGGATGTGTCATTGAACCTGGGAGCTGCAGTCATTTTGCTTTTCAGGGCCATGTCTTCTTTGCAGCCGTTGTGGGCTGGAAGCACTGAGAGATGTGCACGTGAATGGAATTTAAATATGGCTCCTGGCATTCTAAAGGTGATGGCATGATGGGTGAATGAGAGCCCGCCCAACATGGAAACAGCGTGCTTCCTGGGAATGCATAATTAATGCGGCAGGTCTGGGACAATACAGCATGAAAAGCTACCATTGCTGCCGGTGGATAAAACATTGCTTTAAGCACCCACTACCACACTTGGTGCAAATCTGGGATGATTCCACCCTCTGTGTCATCCAGCTTCTCCTGAAACATATTCATAATGTGTGTTGTTCCAACTAAGCATTATTCAAATCATTTTTTAAAACTAAATTCCATCCTAAATTTTCTGATTTTTTCCACTTGCTGGATCAGTGAACAGAACTAACAGATTATCTCTCCCTCTCTATTCATGTTGGAAGCTGGTTATGAGAAACGCTTGTTTTGCTTTTGCGACATTCTCACCTCTATTGTGTGTGTTCATGTCACAAATGTGCTGTGCACATCTTAGGAATAGCTTTTCAAAAAGAATAATATTATAGAAACTGTTCTCTTCTGCAGATAACGTTCATTCAAAATGCTTTGCCACTGTACTCAAAACTCCATGGGGATAATTTTCCCCTTGTCGGGTGGATGGTTCGGGAGAAGCTACGCGCCACCATTTTGCATGGGTGGGCCAGTTAAGGCCCGCCCAGCGTGACGTGCATCCGGAAGCACTTAGCGCTACCTCAGCGGGCGGGGGGAGGAGGGAGAGCTGGGGCCTGCATGTGAAAGAGAAACAGAAATTTCCCTCAGGAGCTGCCTCAGGGAGATTAATTTGATTTGGAAACCTCGAAAAAAAAATTTAAAAAATTATTCAGACATGTCCCCTCGTGTGACATGTCAATGAATTTCACTGAAAATTTTTATTACTCCAAACTCTTCCTGAAGTACCTTACCTTGTCCCTTTTTCAAGACAGGAGTTCTTCCAGCTTCCTTTTGAAATCTCACTGGCCAATCAAGGTTAATTTCTTTCAGCCAATTTCAACCTAAAAGGCTTGGTCTTCTGCCTTCTAATACCATCACTGGTAGCTGTGCTGATTTGGATCTATGATGAACTGTTGCTCTGGTGATACCTTTTACTTGGATTTCTTCGCCTGTGTGCGTTTTCAACTTGGCAGATGTTTGTTCCAAGTTTAATTGTTGATCACCTTTATTTAAATATTTGAAAGCGTGTTCTACTATTATAGTGGTAGAAGCACCCATGTCGTCCCAACTTCCATGTTGAATAATGAATAAATGCCAGAATTGGTTGTTTCTGGCTTTTCTATACTATAGACTTCATCGGACTTCGTTTGTTGTTTGGAGGCCTGTTTAAATCCTGCTTTGCACTGTCTCGTTATGTGTCCACTTCTGTGACAAAAATAACATTCCAGTTTTTGAAATTGCCAGTGATGAAGACTGATTGTTTCCACATCGATAAAAGTTATTTTTCGATGTAGTTGCTAAGCTGTTTCCTCTCATTTTTGGTTAGTGGAGGCTGTTTCCCGCTTTGTGGCGGAGTTCTGGCTTTTCGCACCACTTCTGGCTAACAGTTCCTGCCTGACTAGGAGAACAGCTCCATTTTGCGCCCTTTGAATTGCTTGTGAATCCCTAACAGCGCTTTCCATTGCTAACGCTATTTCTAAAAATTTACAAACCTGGTGCTCATTTTCTGTTAACCTAAATTAAACAATTAGGTGGGTTGACCAAACTTTTTCACATTTGTCATGGCTCAGGGAGCAGTGGGACTTGATATTGCGATACACTATCCCCAGTGAGTTGTGACAGTTGTCTGTAAGAAATAATTTCTTTTGCAAAAATTAAAGGTTGAAAGTTTAAGTAATAGTCCCAAGACTGAAGTTCATAGCCTAGTAGGGTTCCAAGCACATAATTACAATCCTAGATTTTGCTTCCACCAGATAATTGTATATATTGGAAGTATGATAAATGATTTAACTTTGAAGCTAATTTACAAACCTATAAAGCAATTCTGATAGATATATACTAATTGAGGTAGATTGTGTCTAGTGGAGATAGAGAGGTAACCTTCATCATACAAGGTATAAGTAGCAACTCAGATCAGTGCTCCAAATAGCATTCTTCAAAGCAGTCTGAATGAGATCAAAATATCCGATTTTAGAACCTCTGCTTCTTTCTCACTTGAAAATATGCTTAACACTGGACTTGAAGGCACAAACATGTCAATATATTCTTCAAAACAGAAAGTGTAATGAAAATGCCTTCATGCGATAAAGGTTGAATTTTTTTTAAGGGTTTAAGCATTATATAGAAAATGTAGGAAAGTTACTTGCAGTTGATGGCAATGGTAATTTTCTTAAATCTGTCATGGGATTTGAGAGGCTGAAAATCACCATTGGGCCTATTTAAGAATCCAGTACTGCCATATTACTTGGAAATTGAATAGATAGCACATACATACAATCATAGAAGGAGGTCACTCAGTCTGTTGTATTCATGCAAGAACAACTCAGCTGGTCCAACTCCCCTGTCCTTTTCCCATAATTCTTTTTCTCTTCAGGTGGTTATCCAATTCCCTTTTGAAAGTGCCAAATATATCTGCCTCCACAACATTATCAGGCAGCGCATTCCAGATCCTAACCACTCGTTGCATAAAATAATTTTACCTCATGCCACCATTGGTTCTTTTGCCAGTCACTTTATGTCAATGTCCTTCTGGTTTTTGAATCTTCCACCAATGGGAACAGCTTTTCTCTCAGTAAGGTTATTCAGCTGAAAGCTATTAAATCATTGGATGCTTTGCTATGTGTGTAGAGACTAAGGGCCGGACTTCCCCATTCTGGTGTGGGCCAAAGTACATCAGTCGGACTTTAAAAGTGGTATGCAGAGCCCGGATCTGGGTTACCTACCCCCATTCCCGGTGCAGGAAAGGAGGCAGGTCAGGAGCCCACATGCTGATGTCCCAACATTGCCCACACCATTGTGAAAGCGGCAGTTTGGAACTTCTGCAGTTTTGATGGAGGAGGACAAGTTTTGGTAGGTGATGTAAATTACTTGAGCAGAGCTATATCATGAATCATGGGCGAACCATGGTTTGGAGGTGGGAACCACCTGAAAGGTAAGTACAAAAGGTGTGACCTACTTCAGTGAAATGCTGTAGCATAAGTTGTTTCCATTTTTGCTACAGTAAGTGATGATAGTGTTTTGAATTGAAAACATTGCTTGATTGACAGCTCTTGCTTTGTGATCTATTCTGTCCAATGAGCAATGTTTATTTACACAAGATAAAGAGGTTTTAAGTGCTTGCAGTTTCTGCTATTGATATTTTAAATGGTCTGGATGATTGATACTTCCATAGGACTGTAGTGAAAGGAGCTTTTTAAGCAAGTCATGAATGAATAATTGGTTTCGTAAGCTTTTTCACACATCCTATTGTAACTGAGGTTCATTGGTTTTGCACAGAGTATATGGCTATAAATAAGCCTGGAAGTGCCGTAGCTTGGTATGGAGGGTTTGAGGGACCATAGAGCTGGAAGAAGGGCATAGCTTTGTATGGAGTGTATGGCGGGGCCATGGGGGTGGTAGAGGGTCATAGCTTTGCATGGAATGTATGAGGATACATTGGGGTGTGGATGGGGGAATATGAGGTGGCATGAGTTGCATGGATGTTGAATGGTGAGTGAGGGATGAGGGCTAGAGGGATGTTATTTGTTTTGCTGTTATTATTATAAATGGGACAAAGCCCCAGAGCACTGAAGCAGATGTTTTAAACATCTCACCTCAGCATTTAAAACTCTTTCCGGGGGCAGCAGACCTGACTCCAGTTCACACACACACACACACACACACACACACACACCGCACCCCCCCCCCCCCCCCCCCCCCCCCAGTTCCAAACGAAAATCCCATTTTTGTTGGCACTTTCTCCCAAAGTGGGCGGGCCAAGCCAGGAAATTTTGCGACTCTGTCTACCCACCTCTCGGATGAAAATCCAGCCCTTTGTATTTATAGCTTGCGGGTGGCAGTGTACTCATAAACAGGTCATTATGCACCCTCACAAAACTTGACTGCTTCCATTAATGATCACTTAGAATTATAGAGTAACAGACAAACACCAGAACATTGGCAGACACAGCACTAGGATACAGCTTCACATCACAATCTCAATATTCACACAGAATACATGCAATCAATGAAATTTAAGTGAATCATGAACATTGCAAAGATTCTATTCATGTGTGACTTATCATTGCTAATATCTACCCTTAACTTATCTGCAAATAAAACAGTCTCGGAAATATATCACCCTTTTTAAATAAGAAGATCTATGGGCAGAATTTTATGGCCCCGTTTTGGCGGGGACGGGGCCATAAAATGCGGCGGGCCATTATAAATGCTGTTGACGACAGCAGGAACGTAAAATCCCGCTGTCGTAAAAATCTGCCCTATAGCTTCATTTCAATGGGGAAAAAATATTGAGCTATTGGTTAGATCCCCATATCCAGACCAGGAAACACCTGACTTTGCTGTCCTGAAGCATTTACCTGAAAATCTGGCATAGGCCCACCTGTTGGCAGAGCCTAGCACTAGCAGAAGGAGCATTAACAAGGCCCTCTGGCCTGCAGCTGAGTATCAAATATCGAAGATACCTTCTGACTGTTGATGGAAATCTCAAATAGATTTATGTATTCTGGAAGAGGATCAAGGAAAATTAAAAAAAGCATAATTATTTGCAGTCTTTGTCCTAAACCCTGAAGCCCCAAGGCCCTACAATCATTGAAGGTTTAAGGGCAGCAAATGCCATGTTTTCTGGGTGCACTGAGGCATCGATCAAGTGTTCACATAAAAGAATAAGGCAGGAGATGGGGAATATGTCATCCGACCTCATTTAACAGGTTTCATTGGGCCTGTAGCTACACAGGGCAGAGACAATCTGTGACCCCCTCGAGGAAAGCTCTGGAAATTTCCAAAAATCTGCAGGCTATGTAAAGCAGGCAAAACCAATTCTTGCCTCATTTTGCTGATGATTTGTGCTGGGGCAGTTGGTCATTTCCCCAAGGAAATAATCAGGAAAATTGACCCTCCTATCTCATCTCAAAAAGCCAAATTCATCCTTGCCCTCTTTTTAAGAACTGTCTGCAGAGCTTTCCTCAGGGGATCGCAGATTGTCTCTGCTGAGTCAGTTGAAATTTTCAAGACTCAGATCAATAGATTTTCGTTAAGTATGAGCAGCAAGAGAAATGGATAAAATGCAGCTAAATGGATTTGAGGCAGAGATCAATCATGATCTAAATAAATTGACTTTGTTCCTATTATGGGCCTTGGTATTGGGCTTTTCCTGAAAGATAGAAGGATTTTCCAAAGGTGTCAGTTGACCTGATCAAGTAATTATGTCTCCTATCTCAGTTTAAGTGATTGGCCATTTAGAACTGAGATGAGGAGGAATGTTATCATTCAAAGGGCTGTAACTCCTTTTAATTCTTTACTCCATAGGACTGTGGTGTTCAGTCATTGAGGCATTCAAGATAGGAATCGATAGGTTCTTGGCCTTTAAGGGAATAAAGGAATATGGAGATGAGGCGGGAAAGTGGAGTTAATTTGGAAGTTCATCTATGATCTTATTGAATGGTGGAACAGGCTCAACAGGCAGTATGGTTTACTCCTGGCCCTATGTTCTTGTGTAAGTAGCAATGCTCTCCCTTTATCGAGTCTATCAAAACCATTTAAATCCTCTGTTAGGACACCCCTCAGCTTTTACTTTTCAAGAGTTCATCATATCCTGTTGGCTATTACCTCATAGTTCTGGTATCATCCATGTTTATCTATTTTGCACCTTCTCTAGTGCCTCTATATCCTTTTCATATTATAGTGACCAGGACTGTGTACACAGTGCAATGTAGACTAACCAAGGTTCAATAGAAGTTTAGCAAAATTTCGCTACATTATAATCCTATTCTTTTTTCATGGCTTTATTAACAAGATCTATTAATTCCAGCAGTTTGTGTATTTGTCCTTTCATATTTTGCTGCTCCTCCTCCCGACTTAGATTCTTATTTTTCCACTAATATATGACCTCCTCTCTTTTCTTACCAAAATGTAATAATACCTCACACTAATCTATGGTGAAATTCATTGCATTATACTTCCCATTTTGTAAGTTCAACATTTGGATTTCCCCTTCAGGATTTAATGTACATAATGTTTCTCCATCCAAAACAATTGAAAGAATGTTGTATAAATTTACAGCTAAACTTACAGTAAAGCCTGTGTAACTATTTGTTTTCACATGTCAGGGACATTCTTCAGTTGCCACCCTTCTAAGGCTGTTTCAGTACTTTTGATTTTTCAGCTTTTGATCACTATCCAGGCTGGTATATATACAACTTGTCAGACCTTTTGAAGCTGAGCAAAAATTTGGACAGCAAGTGCTGCTAACCATTGAGTCTGAATTTTGTGATTATTTTCTGTTGGTAAGGAATTGCACTGTCAGTGGGTATTTGAAAGCCACTGGTGTACAGTCCATGTTTTTTCATTTGCGATTTCAGGACAGATGGAAAATCACTAACAGTGAACCCATTATTTTCTGATATATGTTGGTCTTGGTTGAGATTCCTTGATGCAGGCACATAAATGGAAAATCCTTCCTTTAGAATTTGAATTCAAAATGATGTGAAATTTCCTTACAGAAGTATATAATAGAACTTTTATAACACAGCTTATCCAGTTCAGCAAAATTTAATGAAATGGACCAGTGAAAAGGCATTTCTTGAATGAGAGATGTACACAGACAATTACAATTAACCACATATGTGCAGTGAAAACTTCATGCAATATCACAACCAGAGGATTGAATTCTTGGCAAGAATGATTGTCCAACCTCAATCATATATTGAGGGAAAATGGGGAGCAAGTAAGCTAAAAGGAAATATAATGAATAGGATCATGTATAACAAGGGCAAGATGTTTCCAATCAACGATAGAGTGAGCACAGCTGCTGTACAATGCAGGTGTTCATATTTTTGTTTAACATTGAACTTCTGATTTTTTTCAGTATTTACTGGCTTCCTGGTGTATTAATTCTGCTGTTGTAGAACAGCAGATTATGCAATCTGCAATTAATAACGCTTCTAGGAACCAAATAGTAACACCAAAGCAATTGTCAAGTTACCAACATGTAAAAGTTTGCAAACTACTGTGCTGAAATGATCATAAAGGACTGTTAATGGTCTTTACTAATTTGCTCTCTCCTCTGGTGATTCAAGCATAAAACATTTTGAAACAAAAATGAGTCCTGATGTAACCCATCCTCTGGGATTACAACGAACAAGCTGAACAGGAGTTTCTTTTATTCAGTATAATTTGCTTTTAGCAAGATTTATTAAACCACTCAGCTAAACATTATGTTTGTATTTCATGAATATTAATCATTTATATCATTAGCCACCTGGGTCCTGAGAAACAAAACAGCGATAAATGATATATTTGGAATTCTGTAAATGCATCAATTATCACTTTATGCTGATGTACAGACAATGGTTCAGAACAAACTAATTTAATGCTAAAAACCTAAAACATAAAAAAGGGAGATATTTTGCGATAATTCATCCAGCACAACAACATGTTTGTGAACAAATTTTTCAAAGAAGCTGTGGCAATTTGAACCTGATATCCACATGTTGGGAAACTGGCCCAATTGGATCACAGGTCCATTTTACACTCTGCCTAATTTTACTTCCCAGTGACTTCAGTAGAAAAGTATTTTATATTGGAACAGCAATAATGCACATTGTGAACCATTTCAGTGTGTTTCATCTGTTCAGAGCTTTCCTGAATGTTACATTGTATGTGAGAGTTCAATATGATGGGACATTGGATGGAAGGTTCACACCACATTGTGGAACAGGGGAAAGACAACTTCTACACAGAGCAGGAATAAAAATCAGATGGTGAGTTTCTTTGAACTGCTTCCTACCAGCTGACTTCAGAGCAATGCTAACCATCTTGGGTGCAAGCTGTTTCCTCAGTTGCAGATGGTATCAGTGACACAAGGGCAGAATTTTCTGGACTTTGTCCCTGTCGGAACGACGGGCCCATTTGTTGTTTGGGTTACTTGTTTTACTAATTGGTGGACTTTGCTAAGAGTCTCGACATTATCATTCTGCCTTTGGGTTCCCCGACCAATCAGGGAGGGCGGGCAAGATGCTGTGAACATTTTGGAAAGATTTCTAATTAAAGGGACCATGACATGGGTAACAAGGGCTCACCAGCATTTGGATTTTTGAGAGTGCAGAAACTACAGGAATGGAGAAGAGATATAGGAAGACTGCATCCAGTGGTCTCACTTTTACCTGGAGGTTCTGCAGTGGACCCTCAGGGTCTGCAGTGAGATGAGCTGTCCGAAGGATGGGAGGAAGAGGACAACCTCTTCCAACCAAGCAGGCATGAATGGAAGTGGCTATCCATGGAAGTCAACATCAGATGTGTGGTCCTTGTAGCCTGGAGATAGTGCATGAAGAGGCTCCAGGGCTTCAGGAAGGCATGACGGATGACTGGCATAACACTTTCGGTTGACCAGCCCATTGTGACTTTCACAGCATTCTCCCGCACAGCAGTCCTCAGGGCAACGCACCTTCCAGCTCCTCTCATTCCTCTTAATCCAGGAATCTCACATCCCCCTCTGAGCAACCAACGCTCTCAGTCACCCTGATCCTAATAAAAAAACATACTGCAGACTCTGGAAACTGGAAATTAAAAAAAAATGCTGGAAATACACAGCAAGTCAAACACCATCTGTGGAGAGAGAAACAGAGCTAACAGGTGGAATTTTCCATTTTTGAAGTGAAATATGGTGGCGAGTAGGTTGTTTTAGTGTTTCCCACTGGTCAAAGTGGTGGGAAATTATGCCTGATTCCACACTCAGAAGCTCATTAATTATGCACAGGCAAGTATCTCTCCGAATTACTTGGTGGGTCGGGAACTGATTCGCCACCCTACCATTACCTAATGGGGTTGAAGGTCCAAGTGCCATATTTAAATGCCACATGAGCACATACATTTCATTCTCTCCAGCCCAGTTGTCTTTTGTAAAGCCTCCAGAGATGGCTGCCAATAAAAAGAAGAAGGCTACACCCTGCTTCTGCCATATCGCACTCCAGGCCTTGATAAGAGGAGTACTGCGATATAGGGATGTCTTTTACCCCAGGAATGGCTCGAAGAAGCAGACCAGCCTCACCTCTCCAGCTTCAGAGGCCATCACAAGGCAGGTCAGCGTGGCTGGCAACCACACCTGGAACATGATCCAGTGCAGGAAGAGGATGAATGATCTTACTTGCTCTGTCAGGGTAAGTGAACCTTCAACTCCCTCCAATATCAAACTCTCATCATGGCATCATGCCCCCAAAAGGGCAGCACTCTTCAGGGATCTTACACAACATTAGCAGTGGACACATATCACCGCTGATCATTTCACAGATACGTTTGCATTACCACCATCCCATCTATCATGCTGCACACACTTTGTCCTCAGCTCTTTCTGGGGAGGGCTCACCACACACAGGGCAAGCATATTTCCCAATCCCTGCTCCATCCCTTCTCTTCACATTCCTTTATCTTGTCTTCATTCAGTCCAAGCATGCCCACAACAGAAGGGAAAGATTTCAGAATGGAGGATGGATGGCCAACATCACACTCCTCAATACATTCGAGGTAGATGTCACCAAGCTGGCTGGGGAGGACAGGGATCGCTCCTATGGGGAAGGGGAGATCGGCTTATCTCAGCAACCTAGTACGGATGACACCTTCATGAGTTCATCACGTCCTGACATTCACAGTGAGTGACATGCAATCTTGTGCTATGCCTGCTGATGAACTAAAACTATCTTCTCTCTCTTACGGGCACCAGCAGATCTAGGCACAAGCGGAGGACCAACACGAGCCCCAGCCCCCAGACTGCCTTGGAGGAGGAAGCTGAGGAAGTCTCCGAAGAAGAACTATCACTACGTTCACCCGCACCCTCCGCCAGTGCAGAGACACACACCTTGGTGGGTATTAGCTCTAGATTAGGCTTGGGGTCACCTGCTGGAGAACATCTCACTGACATGTTTTCACAGCAGTCAGAGGCAGCGACAGCTCAGGTCTCTGGCACTCAGGGACTGCTGGCGATCAGCTACCTGCTAAGTCTGAGTCAGATGATGAGCCTCTGCGAGCGGCCGCTAAGACAGTACTGGAGGTGCAATGACAGGCAGCGGAACATGCGACAGAGATTCAAGAATCACTCAGCAAACTAAAGCAAAGGATGGAGTCCATCCGTGTTCTGTCTGGTGTCGTGGCTCCAACATGCAAGCACCTCAAGGTCATCAAGGCAACTGCCCTGGAGACCTTGGTTCAGCAAGTTTTGCCGGATTTGCACTCAGTCCTTGACTCCACGGTTACTGACATTGGTGGGAGCCATCAGTGGCTAAGCTAGGGGGGTTGGGACATCTTGACTTCATTCCAGGTGCCCCTTCTCCTCAAGGAGTCAGGGAGGGGCCCTCTGGCACCCATTGGGAGGATGAGTGTCAGCTGGACACCGTGGGGGCCTCCACATAGGACAATGCCTGAAAGGGTGGTAGAGGCAGAAACCCTCATAACATTTAAGCAGTATTTGGATGTGCACTTGCGATGCCATGACATACAAGGCTATGGGCCTAGTACTGGAAAATGGGATTAGAATAGTTAGGCAATTGTTTGACCAGTGCAGACTCGATGGACCAAAGGCCCTTTTTCTGTACTGTAGACCTCGATGACTCTATGACTCCAAGAGTGTCCAGGCGGTCAGAATCCAATCTGCCTATGACTCCATCCACTCCAGCTGCACAGGCCAAGAAGGGGACCCTTATCAGGCCGGGTGCTATAGGCCTTGAGTCACCAGAGGACATCGCTATGGTCATTACAGACATCAGGACGTAGCAGTCAGCAGGCTGCCTCCACATCTGCTGCGGATGTTGGGGCTGCACCCAGGTGTGGTAGTAGGGTTTGGAAAATTAAGAAATATTGAGGAGAACTTTTTCCCCGTCAGGGGGGGTGGGTTGTGCAGGGGCAGGCGCGGACCCGATCAGCGCCCCCGATCAGATCCATGCCACTGTTTTATGTGGACGGGCCAATTAAGGCCCGCCCAGCGTGAAGCACACCCGGAAGCACTGTGCGCTCCCTGTGCAGGGGGGGGGAGGTGGGGGTTGGGGGTTGTTCCCTGAGTCGGCAGTGTGCTTTTTTGCGCATGTGACAGTGTCACATGAGCTGGGACATATCAATGAACTTTAATGGAAAAATTTATTTAATTTATAAACCCTTCATGAAACCTAATTCCGCCTGTGGATGAGGTTCCATGAAAAATGCAAAGGCTGCCTGGGCACTTTGCCTGCCCACCCTTAAGATGGATGGGCAGCTTTCTCAATAGGGTTAATTAATTAATTAATGGTCTTAACAGGCCTTTGACAGTTCGATGGGCAGGCAGCCGAATCAGCTGCGCGCCCACCAAACTGAAAATCTAAATGAGCCAAAAATTCTCCCCATTGAATCACTTTTGGTTCATGGGTGTGCAACCACTATATAAATATTGCACTTTTTATTAATACATTTGTTGTTAATGTGACTGGCTTGGTTAACTGAAGGCATTGTGATTATTAACATATGTATCCTCTTATTGCTATGGTTAGCCATTCTACCACTCATTAATAGTCTCCCTTTGTGAAATTCATATTCATGTGATGTCAACCTCACTGAAGATTGTTTCCTGTCCCTTTTGTGATTATTGGAAGCATTTCTAACCCTTCTGGCTTATGACACACCATTGTGTGAGGGCAGCTCAGCAGCCTTGAAGGATTAGCGGCAGTTGTGTCTCCTCAGTGATACTGCCAAAGGGCAACAGCTGGACAAGTGGATGATATCCCCAACCATGTTGTCATCTCATGGCCGCTGTTGTTTCTCATTAATGTGGCGACCACTGCATCAAGTTAGTTGATGCAGCGTTTTCTCTGTTGTGTCGGTTTTCACTTCCCAGAATGAATGCATAGAGGGTGCAGCACTGACCTTCTTAGAGACCATGACCTGGTGAAGAGGCTTAAAGATGCAAATCTGAATGCTGAACTTACTCTCGGACATCCCTCTTAATGCAGTGGAATGGCATTAAGGGACAGGAGAAATGTGGCCATTTCCTGTTGCCTTCACTTTACTGCTCCTGGAATCTGGTGGTAATTAAAGTGGCACAGGCAAGTCTTCCACGTCGTGCTTCCTTGATGGTATCATCCTGTGGAAGCTAACCCTCATCTCCCTGCTCAGGTCCCTGCCCTCCTGCTCTTCATCCTCCAAGGAGCTTTCATCCTCCTCCATTTCTCCATCTGGCAAGGCATCACCCCTTTAAAGTGCCAGGTTGTGAAGGGTGCAACATGCAACAATGATGGGGGAGACCTTATCTGGAGAGTACAGCAGAGACCCACCTGAGTGGTCTAAACATCAGAAACACATTTTCAGGAGGCCAACGGTATGCTCGATTATGGACCCTGTGAGGCTATGAGCTGCATTGTACTTCCCCTCCGAGGCACTCTGAGGATGACACACTGCTGTCATGAGCCATGGTTTGAGTGGACACCCCTTATCCCTGAGGAGCCAGTCCAATACACATTGAGACTCTTCAAAGGATGATAGTTGTGTTTGTTGGAGGTCAGTCATCTCAGTTCCAGGACATCACTGCAGGAGGTCCCAAGGGTAGTGCCCTAGGCGAAAACACCTCCAGCTGCTTCATCAATGATCTTCCTTCCAACATAACATCAGAAGTTGAGATGTTCACTGATGATTGCACAATGTTCAGCACATTCGCGATTCCTCAGACACTGAAGCAGTCCATGTCCAAATGCAGCAAGATCTGGACGATATCCAGGCTTGGGCTGACAAGTCACAAGTAACATTCGTGCCACACAAGTGTTAGGCAATGACCATCTCCGACAAGGGAGAATCTAACCATCACTGAATACCCCATTATCAACTTCCTGGGGGTTACCATTGATCAGAAACGGAATTGGACTAGCCATATAAACATGTGGCTACAAGAGCAGGTCAGAGGCTAGGAATCCTGCTGCGAGTAAATTACCTCCCGACTCCCCAAAGCCTTCTTCAAGGCACAAGTCAGGAGTGTGATGGAATATTCTCCATTTACCTGTATGAGTGCAGCTCCAACAATACTCAAGAAGCTTGACACCATCCAGGGCAAAACAACCCGCTTGATTGGCACCCCATTCATAAACATTCACTCCCTCCACCACCGACGCACAGTGGCAGCAGTGTGTATCAACTACAAGATGCACTGCAGATATTCACCAAGCCTCCTTCGACAGCACCTTCCAAACCCACACCCACTATCATCTAGAAGGACAAGGTCAGCAGATACATAGAAACACCAACGCCTGGGAGTTCCCCTCCAAGCCACTCACGATCCTGACTTGGAAGTATGTCACCGTTCCTTCACTGTCGCAGGATCAAAATCATGGAACTCCCTCCCCAACAGCACAATGGCATTTAGGGATGGGTAATAAATGCCAGACTTGCCAGCAATGCCCACGCCCCATGAATGAATGAAAAAAAATGTGAGGCACCTGGGGGTGACTGAGGATGTATGAGTCATGGGAGCTCCCGGTGTACCTGATGCAAACATGCATTATGTGCTTTTGATGATCAAACTCCAGTTGAACATTGGTGGAGTGGAACCCTTTACTGTTGAAAAACATTTGGGGCTGATGCAATGGCACCCTCAAAGCCACGTGGGTGCATTCGATTGCCTTCTCTCTTGAGAAGCCTCAGATACCTGCAAACCCATTGAATCTAGTAGTCAGACTACCTTCATCAAGTGTGACCCTCACATATTGACGAGCCTTGCTGTAGAGGGCACCTGTGACCTCCTTGATGCATCTATATGTGGCGGA
Source organism: Carcharodon carcharias (assembly GCF_017639515.1). Classification (NCBI taxonomy): domain Eukaryota; kingdom Metazoa; phylum Chordata; class Chondrichthyes; order Lamniformes; family Lamnidae; genus Carcharodon; species Carcharodon carcharias. The sequence continues at coordinate 130,935,157 of NC_054477.1, read as the reverse complement.
CTGCAAGATGCTGCACAGTTCTCCTGTGGAACCTGGAACAATCTATAGGCAAAGAAATTGAGTGCAGCAGTCACCTTCAAGGCCACTGGCAGGGGTTAGCCCCCAATGCACAGAGCATTAGTTCCTCCCAAAGAATGTGGCAAACGTGATCCACCAGAGCTTGGAACAAGTGCTTACATGTGCAGCATTGTCTCTCGCTCATCTGCAGATAGGAGCATCTTCTTCAGTAGATCCTTGGTTGAGCAAGTCATCTCTGTGGTCTGGGTCTATCCTCCTGAACCTCATGTTGTTGCTGGGGCTCCCCTGGACCCAGGACCTCAGGCAGGGTCTTGTACCAAAGCTGCACTTGGCAGCGCCTGCCCCTTTTTCTCCTTCTTCATTTTATTACAATCATCAAGAAGGCAGCATTGAGCACAGGATCCAAAATGTTTGTTTCCTTTCTGTGAAATGATATATTAAAGACAGTAATGAATAACGAGTAAAAACAGTGAAGCTCACAATCTTAAATCCAAAGCCACTGTAATGGTCTCAAGCAGCTTCTGCCCTACAAACCTTGTTGCTGAAGCAGCCTTGTATCTGAGGCACAAATGGACACATTGAAGTGGCCAAGATGCCATCCCTGAGACTTAACATCTCTATCCCACGGAGTTTGGAGAAGGTTTGAATGACATGCGCAACCTTATCTAACTCAGTGCTCGAATCTCAGATCTGGTATATGATTGGATGCCCTTTGGCCCGTTATGCATGCCAATTGTGGAAAGCGCATGAAGTCTTTCATTGATGAGATGCCATATATGCAGCAGCTGCACCTCCTAAATGGTTGCCTGCATTCCCAATTTTCACGTTCTTGTGTGTTAATGTTGAAATGGAGTGATTGTATCGCGAAGCGAGTGACTCCTGCATTTCCCTGTTACTGAACGGCAAAAGGCATGTGTTCCAATGGCACCCTTCTCAAGGAAGCCTTCCTACTTTGTCTCAGCTCTGACTCACTTTCAAGCTTGTGGCTACGTCAAGTTTGAGGGCGTCTGCAGAAAGGGCCCCTCAGTCCAGCAATGCGCTCCTCACACACTGCCTCTGACCCCTCCAAAGCAGATTCGTTTCGAGTTTTGATTTTAAACTGCACCATTATTTCGTGTGTGCAAGATGATGGTTCTTAACTTTTATTTCAAGGCTAGCTTTCACCTTCCCCCTGTCGGTGTTTGGGTCCCTCCAACTCATTGAAAGTCAAAACCTTCAGTCCGGAGTCAACAGGTATGAGTGAGAGAAGAGAGACTTTCTTGGGGTTCACAAACAATAGTGAGAGGCAGTCTTGGCTCAGTTGACCTCACAGTCAAGAATGAGATAGTAGAGACATTCCTGGGATGCAGCAGGCCATGTTACATTGATGTGCTTTATGATATGCTGTTGTTTTCCTGTTGTTCTTCAGCTTCCACCAGTGATATTGTATACCATTGTTGTTGGTGTCAACATTCCAACACTCCCCCCTGAACCCATCAATGTTGCCGTGTCTGTGCCCCATGTGGACCCCACCCCAGCTAGAGACTATGTGCACAGTCACCTTCAGAGGAGACCCCCTCCCAATCTTTATTACGTTTTTCCCATCTTTGGGCTGCAGATGCCTCTCCTAACCATGACCATCCCATCCGCAACCGAGTACAGAGCCAGATATGCCAATGGATACCGACTGTGAAAACGCTCTGCATACCAAGCTGTGCCTTATCCCAATTGAGCACACAGGTCTTGCACCTCCCTGGAGTGTCATTACAACGTGCATGCCATGCATAGCCCTGTAACATGGCCTGCTGCACCCCAGGAATGTCTCTACTATCTCATTCTTGACTGTGAGGTCGACTGAGCCAAGACTGCCTCTCACTATTGTATGTGAACCCCAAGAAAGTCTCTCTTCTCTCAATCATACCTGTTGACTCGGACTGAGGGCTTTGACTTTCAATCAGTTCCGCAATGCCCTCATGATTAACCACTATACTGTCTTCCCTGCCCCCCTCCCGACTCACCCTGCCCCCCCTTCAAGAGTCTCTGTGTAACCCATCCCTCTTGCGCCGCACTAACACACATACCGCCCCCCCACCCCCCCACCATCTTCCTATTCTGGAGTTTGCGTACATCCCCTTCTATTCATACATGTGATATTCTATCCATTCCCTTGTATGTCTGCATTTCAGTTTCCCCCGTCAGGCTCCAGCTTCCCACCCCTAGATCTCCCCTCTGCCTGCCATCGTTCCACCTTCCAACTCATCCCCTTCCAATGCCTTCCTGCTCCTTTGACCCCTTTGTGTCAGCCCTGCTTGAGTGCCGCTGTACAGTTATGTCCTACAGACTACAGAGGCACCCACTAGGAGCATACCAACCCTACACCCCCAACATTGTGGAATTCCACTGACATCGCTCTGAGACCAGCAGAACACTATGGCAGGTAGGCTATGAATGTTGTACTCACCTTCAAGTCATGAGGGGTGAGGTCTGACCCCTGCATGCCACTTTTTCAAATGTGAATCAGTCCAGTGTGAAGTTCTGCTGGTGTGATGCAAGATTGGAAGGCGCCACTTAATTCTGGCGAGAAGCATATTTAATGAGCATTCGTGAGATAGCAATGAATGCAAATGGTCTTTACAGCGGGAAGCCCACCCTGTCGTGAACCTGCCATTAAAGAGTTGTCAGGAGAATTACAAACTGTTTTCACATCGGCAGCAATCCGACCTTTTGCCTCTCTCCGGCCACAAAACCCGCCGTGGGCATTATGGGAAAATTCCATCCAACATTTCAGGTTCTGATGTAATATCATTGTCCTGAAACATTAGCTCTCTTTCTTTCTCCACTAATGCTACCTCACCTGCTGAGTATTTCTAACATCATCTATTTTTATTTCACTCTCACCCTGTTGACCTCTTGCACCCATGCTCATAGTCCCCCTACACAAATGCTGTCCTTCCTTGCTCTCTACAAAAGCTTTTAGGAACACTCACACCTCTCTGCATTCTCTGCTTGCAAGAGTAGAAAGCATGCAACTTGGTGAGAGGCCCTTCAGTGACAGGCACCTTATTGGCCACTGGCAGTGCATGCTCACCTGCTCCACTGGGAAGGAGCTCTTGTTTCAGGATCCTGTTGCTTTACGCAGCGACCTGATGAGGGAGCCTGAGCTTCCTGAGGCACTGGTGCTTAGCAGTGCCAATAGAGCTGATCCTGTGCCTGTACATTCTCTTATTAGGGACCTTGTTTCCTTCTGCTGTTTCTCAGTCTCCATTCCAGCTACTCTGTGGATTGGTATGCGGCTGAGGACCAAGATAGCTGGTGCTGCTGCTGGTTATTCCTCTTCTGCTGTTGGTCCTGTTGATGATGGTGTGTCTTCCCTTCTTGTCTCTCATTCAGAGTTGGATGGTTGCATAGGCAGCTCTCATGCTGTGTTGAAGGCTGGCAGCAGGGAGGTGCTGCTGAACCTGAGTGAAGTGCTAGCCAGGTGATATACCTTCTAAGAAGTTGGCAACCATCTGTCAAATAGTGATATCACGTTATGAGAGAAGTGCTTTGAATAGCAGCCTCCCACCTGATCATGGTTGGAATTTTTCAGTTTCAATGATTAAAGTCTTCTCATCTTGTCAGTTTCACTGAAAAAGCTCTTTCCATTGTGCACTCACCTCAATGATCCTGAGTTGTGGGCAGGTTAGGAAGAAAATGTCTTAACTGGGAAATCCAGAATTGAGGGATATATTGAGGCTTTTTTAAGTACCTTAAACACTTGGCCAACAGATCCAAGAGGGTTCCACAGTTGCCTTGAATCACACCCCGGAGAAACTGGAATTGGATTGGATGATGTCGTGATCCTGAGTCAATGTCACTTCTCGTGGACACACACGCAAACCTGCCCCTGGGAAAATCTCCCCCAAGAAGTCCTTGACAGTGGGAAAGTGGAACAAACATTAAATTCTTTAAACTATATATTTGAGAACTCTGTACACTTCAGTTTCTATTTTTCTTTTGTGTATGTTTTATATTATAAAATTAATTACATTTATTTAAAATGATTCCCAATTAAGATTTAAAATATTAATAAAGACATTTAAAATTTGCTTGGTAAATTAGATTTTTTAATTGTCAGAGAAATAGTATAATTTTAGTTTTGGTTACTGATATTTCTACTGGCAGTCTCACAATTGGCCCTCAGTTACATTTTCCCCATCTCACAAGAGACAAAGATGCTTTTGTTTCAAAATATTATGCTTTGTTTGCCACTTGTTTGGAAAAATTATCAAAACATTCTTCAATGGAGATCTATTTCAGTGACATCTGATTTGTGTGTTTTCATTGCCGAACATTAATCCTAGATTACAATTTATCCTGAATTCAAACTGGGGTTTAGGAATGAGGAGTTAACATCTGTCATGTGATCACTCAAACTATGCAGTGCTGTTGCAATCTCACAAGATGGATAAAGTAATCGAAGGCTATTGCAGAAGAGCTTATGGGCTTCCTCCATTTTTCTTAAATGATACTGAGATTTTGCCACCAATACCTTACTTGGAAGTCTGTTTCATGGGGTGATCACTTTTTGTGTGAAGAACAGCATTTCAATATGCATCTTAAGCTTATCTTTCGTTGGTTTCAATGTGTACTCCTTCATCCACTGTCATGTTTTAATTTGATCTTTTTCAGTCAGTTTTTCTATATCATTTTCTAATCTATACTCTTGCTTACCTCATTTCAAAGCTGAAAGCCTAATTTTCTCCAGTGTTTCTTTGAGTGTTCTGATACTTAGAATTAATTTTGTAGCTCTTTGTACTGCTTTCAGTTCTTGAATTTCTCCTTTATATCCTATGACTAGAATTAGATATCGTATTGGAGATGTGATCTAAATTGAGCACTGAAAAGTTTAAACAAGACTTCTTCCAGTTTGTGACCTGTTATTTGGCTTTATAATTCAGCATTTTATTTGTTTTGTTAACTGCTTATTGACAGTGATCTGGGCATGTATTCCTAGCACCTTTCATGATCTCAGCATGTCCTAAAATATTTTACATCTAATTAAAAAAGGGAAAAAAAGAAAGACTTGCTTTTGTATTGTACCTTTCACAATGATCAGACATCCCAAAGTGCTTCACAGACAGTGAAGTACTTTTGAAATGTAATCACTGTTGTAACGCAGGAAACATTGCAACTAATTTGTGTACAGAAAATTCCAACAAATGACAATGTGATAATGGCCCAATAATCTGTTTTTGTACTGTTGTTTGAAGGATAAAACATTGGCCTGGAGACAGGAATAACTCTCCTGCTGTACTTTGAAATAGTGCCATGGGATCTCCTACATTCACCTGAAGGGCTTAACATCTCATCTGAAAAAGGGAATAACTGATTTTTGATGTTGCCATTCTTGTAATATTGGAAAAGTGATATCCAATTTGTGCAGAGCAAAGCCCCAAATGCAACAGTTAAATAAATGACCAGATAATTTTAGTTATTGGTTAAGGGATAGATTTTGGCTAGACATGGGGAGAACTCCTCTGCTTTCTTTTCAATAGTGTCATGGGATAATTTACGTTCATGAAATCATTTTTTAATGACCTCTTACTTTCATAGAAGTGTTATCAACACACATTCTTACTAAATGACTTCCTTTAATTCTATTTTTCATTACATGAAACCATTTTTGTTTTAAATATTCGAAAATTCAAAACCATGGTAACCATGTTAAAAGCACATCAGTGAATACTTTCACTGCTTGCTCAAGTGGTTCAGCCAGAGGGTGACTAAGCCATGCAAAACTAGAAGTTTTGACCTTTGACTTATGCTGAGTAAGTGGATCACAGCTGGGACAACAATAAGCATGTTGCTGTTGTCTTAATGCATTATGATTTAGGGAGGAGAAAATCAGCCAGGATTCCTGTACTTTATTTCTATCCAGGGAACTCTGCACACATTTCTTGAAAGTGGTGAGGATACTATTGGGCTCAATTGTGCTTTACATCACCACCCCCATCTCCAGGTAAACAGGCTGATAACACATGGTGCCAAGACCCACACGTTAAAAAATGGTCATTTGGACAAGGTACTGGAGGCTGACTGGCAGCCATAGAACCAGACCTAGCAATAAAACAACGACTTTCAGTAGGGAAAGAAAAAGAATTGGTGGGAAAAATAGTAGGAGAAAACATTATTTGTTTTCAACTGTGTGTTACAGAAAAATTCTGTAATGTCATTGGAAGTGATTCATAATCAATGTTATGCTTCACTAATAATCCAGAAATTATTGCATGCATTATGACTCTGTGAAGGAGTTTGCACACTCCAGAAATGTTGAGTAGAAGAATTGTGGTATTAGTAAATCATTTTAATGTTTGTCTTTTGTATAGTATTTTTAGAAATTATAAAAGCATCCTGTGGAGATGAAATTAGTCTTCCATGGAAGCATACAAAAAAGTGATGATGATTTGGCAGTCAGAATTATATCCTGTTTGATTTTCTTTTCATTGACTTCAATGTATAATGTTCTTTTTTTTTAAATTGCATTGTGAAGATTGGTAATAACCCAGAATAGCTTAAGAAAAACCTTCATTGTGGTGGTTGTGATTTTACATTGCCATTTGGTTCTGGAAGAGGATGGGGTATCTGATTATGGCAACACTGCTCTCAGGTTTACACAAAAGTTCCCATGGTATTTTTGAAGGAACACATGGTAGTTATCCCTGATGTCCAGCCAATATTTATCCCTGAATCAACATTACTAAAACAGATTAACTGGTCATTATCATATTGCTGCTTGTGGGACCTTCCTGTGTGGAAGTTGATTGCTATATTCTCTATATTGCAGCAGTACTTACACTTTAAATAGTACTTCATTTAATGTAAAGTGCTTTGGGATGCCCTGAAATTGTGAATGGTGCTATACGAATGCAAGTTCTTTCTACTAGAACTTGACATCCTGGATTGTTTATTTGGAATAACCACTGGTTTTAGAAGTTTTTTATTCACCAGCAGTGATTTGCTTTCTGTGTGTTGCTAATGCTGCAGGAGATTTTGGGACAGAGGTGGCATTCTGTCTGCTGTGGACAAGACTAGTGCTTAGTGACAGCAACAGTACACAGACCGATAGGTTATTATAGGGAATAAATTTTGAATAGGTATTTGTGATAGCAAGGAGGCAGTACATCCTTTGCTCAGCCATAAGCATTGTATGAAGACAGCACTTTTATGTCTTGGGTAAATGAGTTCATTGGCCAACTGAACTCTAATTGCACACCTCCCTATGTTCTCATCAGTTGCTGCTCACAACCAATAACGGGGAGGGACTGATGTAAGAATGAACAGTAAGGTAAAAGCAAAATACTGCAGATGCTGGAAATCTGAAATAAAAACAAAAATAGCTGGAAAAACTCAGCAGGTCTGACAGCATCTTTGGAGAGGAACACAGTTGACGTTTTGAGTCCATATGACTCTTCTTCAGAACAAAGGAAATAGAGAAATGAGGTGAGAAATAGAGAACCTCACTTCTCTATTTCCTTAGTTCTGAAGAAGAGTCATACGGACTCGAAACGTCAACTGTGTTCCTCCCCGCAGATGCTGCCAGACCTGCTGAGTTTTTCTAGCTATTTTTGTTTTTGTTTAAGAATGAAGAGTGATGATTTATTGAGACACAGGGCAGAGTACCAGATAAAATATGCTTACTCAGAAACCTCTAGAACTAGACATACAGGGCAGAATTTTCTGGGTGACATGCGGGGGGTGGGCCCCGCACATCAGCGCGTAAAATGACGCCTGGTGACATTGGGCGAGCGTCCCGACATCACCGTGCACCATCATAATATTTCGCTGGGCAGGTGTGCGGTGAAGAGTGACGCGTGCTCGCCATTAATTAAAGGGCTAGTTAAGGCCCATAACTCAGCAATCGATGCTGATTTTCAGGCGGTTGTGCGATCTTTGGCTCAGTGCGTAGGCGCAACGGGCAGGCAGGTAAGTGACTTTTTAATAAAACTCATCCACAGGCAGGATATGAGGGCTCAGTGGGGTTGTCAATCTGGTCTGTGAGTATTTATTGCAGAAAGTGTTTTAAACTTGCCTGTGTGATCTGTAGCAGTTCAGGACAAATTCCAGCAGCTTTCTGTGTACTTTGAAACTTCAGCTCTGCACTCTTCAGTCAGGAATCTTTATCGGGCCTGCAGCTTCCCGGAGGCCTCCTTTTAGCCTGGGTATGGGTTCTGACATGTCCACTGGAGGCAGCTCCTCTGAGAAGGAAGGGTGGGCTAGAATAAGGAGGAGGCTAGGAGTGTACAATCAGCCTCCAGGGGAGCCACCTTTGGGAGTACAGGGGCATGCACAAGGGATGCTGGGCTGAGAGGTAGTTCAAGGTGGAAGGGGCTGCAAAAGACGGCACTATCCTGCTGCCAGGGTATACAGGCGGAGAAGCAGCTGCCTCATTATGTCTGAGGTGCAGTGCCGAAGGAGGCTCAGGCTGTCAAGGGAGACAGTCAGCTATATCTGTCAGATGATGGGCCTGAGATCTCCCCTAACAGTGTGGGCGGACACCCCATGCCAGTGGCTCTGTAAGTCACAGTTGCCCTCAACTTCTATACCTCTGGCTCCTTCCAGGGCTCGGTGAGTGATCTTTGCAGTGTCTCCCAATCAGCCGTCCACACTTATGTCAAGAAGGTCAGGTGTGCGTTGACCTTCATCCACTTCCACTGTGACCAGGCAAGTCAGGCACAGCGCACCAGAGGCTTTGCAGCAATTGCTGGCTTCCCCCACGTCCAGGTTGCAATAGACTGCACAGATGTGGCCATCAAGGTGCCTGCAGGTGAGCCCGGTGCCTTCGTCAACAGGAAGGGTTTCCACTCCATGAACGTGCAGATAGTGTGTGATCACAGGATGCAGATTCTACAAGTCTGTGCAAGGTAACCAGGCAGCTCCCACAACGCCTACATCCTCAGACATTCCCAGGTGCCGGGGTTCTTCAGTGCTCTGGCTCGGCTAGATGGTTGGCTGCTGGGTGACAAGGGCTATCACCTGTGAAGGTGGCTCATGACGCCTGTCCGCCATCCAAGAACAGAAGCTGAGCAGCGGTACAATTTGAGCCACGGCTCCACAAGGGCTGTGGTGGAGAGAACCATCGGTCTTCTCAAGATGTGCTTCCGATGCTTGGACCACTCAGGGGACGCACTCCAGTACCCTCCAGATCGTGTCTCTGTAATAGTGGTAGCATGCTGCGCTCTGCACAATCTTGCGCTGGAAAGGGGAGACGCAGTGAATGATGGAGACATTGACGCAGTAGATGTGGCTGCACATGATGACTCCAGCAGTGATTCGGAGGATGAGGACGCACAGGGCAATGATGAGGGACTGAGCGCTGATCCGGCACTACACCAAGGAGGCAGGGACACCCGGGCAACTTTAATCCAACGGACCTTTAGCCAGCTGCACACAAATAGATCTGGAGGAGCAGCATTGCCTGGCGCATTTAATGTGGCACTTAAGTGCAACATCTGCCACTTCATCGGCTGCAACTAAGGGCTTTGAACATAAACCTTAATGTCCACTCAAACACTCATGACATGTCTGTGAAACGTACAAATGCAGCACAAAGGAGCCACCCTCAGCCATGGTACAACATGTGGATTTTATTTTGATCCATCGTATGGTCCCACAAAATAAATCCCAAACGTCTTAACAACTCCAAAATATAATAATTGCCTAATCTAGGGCCGACGCAAAAGTACCAGTGATAAACTCGTGGTGTGCCTAAGGTGCCTTATGTTTACGTTTGCAGGTGCTACGTCTTGGTGCCGCCCCATCGCTCGGAGTGGCTTCTGAGATAGCCTGCTGTCCTGTTGGCCTCGATGACCTTGGCGGACGTCCTCTGGCCCATGGAGCCTGTGGTGGCCCCTCTTGGGAGGGAGTGGCAAGTTCCACAAGTGGCATCTCCCCAGTTGTCACAGCCTCAATGGATGTAACAGTCACTGGCAGAAGGGCGAAGGAGCTGCTGCCCTCATCCGGAGCGCCCTGAGAGGAGCCCACAGAGATGACAGGCAGCTGCTGCGCCGACATGAAGTCGCTTCGGACCTCCCTGCTCACCGTAGATGGATAAGCACCGAGCTGGGACACTTGGTACCCAGAACATCTCCCACATTGCTAATGACCAGCTGTGGCCACTGGCGGTGTGAGAGCTTACAGGTCTGAACGTATCCCCAGGAGAAGCTCGTTGTTCTGCTGGAAGCCTCTCTCCACAAGAGTCGCCACTCTCTCCATAGAGGAAGCATGGTGCTCTGACATGAGGCTTATTGCATCACTGATGCTCCGCGTGGACTCCTCCACCACGGACACCAAGCAAAGCAAACTCTCATGGAACACTCCCAGATGCTGCCGCATGCCCGGCCACATTTCCTGCAGCTGTTGCGTCACAGATGACTCCAGAGGCACATCATCACAGCCCGACTCAGCAGGTGTCTGGTCCCCTGCAGTCCTCCGGCTGCTGGCGCCATGGGCACTCTCTGTGTCTGCCATCTCCTCCTGCGATTGTGAAGTACCGTCTCCACTGTACCCTGGGACACTAGCGGATGTTACAATTCCCACCGATGTGCTAGTCTCTGTGCTGGTGCCTGCCTCACTGAAATGGTGCGGGCATCTGTAATGGAGCCTGGTCGGCAGCCTCTGATGATGCTGAAAATAACAACAAGGACAGTGGATCAGTTAGTGTCCACATAGTGACACACTTCATCTCTTTCCCCCAGGCTCATAATGCGCTCAGCCTTCCAGTACCTAAGGAGATGAACATTGATGGGGTGGCAAATAGTCAGGAGGAGGCCCAAACATTACATGCGGACACAGACGGACTGGTCAGATGGCCTAAGGAATGCAAAATGAAATGTTATGTGGATAAGTGTGAGGTGATGCACTTGGGCAGGCCAAACAAGGTACAGGAATACACGAGGAATGGTAGGACCGTGGAAAATAAGGACGATTAGAGGGATCTTGCTGGGCATGTCAAGAGGCCCATTAACATAGCGGGACAGGTACATAAGGCGTTTAAGAAGGTAGGTGCCATACTTGACTTTATTTGCTGAGGACTAGAATGTAGGAACAGGGAGGTCATGTTGCAAGTGCAGAAAACGCTGCCGAGGCCACAGCTACATTTCTGCGTTCAGTTGTGATCAGTGCTTCATGGGAGGGATGTGATTGGAGTGGAGAGAGTGCAGAGGTCACTGACCAGGACGCATGCTGGCCTGGAGAGTTGGAGCGAAAAGGACACATAGCATACACTGGTGATATTTACCATGGAGCACAGGAGATTGAGGGGTGACATTATTGAGCTTCATAACATAATGAGGGGCATAGATCGGGTGGACAGAAAGCAACTTTTCCCCTTGGCGGAGGGATGAGTAACCTGGTGGCATTTATTTAAGGTAAGCGGCATGAGGTTGACGGGCGAGGTGATGAGCAACTTTTGCACACAGTAATGTGGGATGCACTGGCTGAAAGGGTGGTGGGGGCAGAAACCCTCCTAACATATAATAAGTATTTGGATGTGCACTAGCGATGCCATGGCATATAAGGCCATGGGGATAGTAGTCAGAAATGGGATAAAGCAACTTTGGAAGGTGCTAGACACGCGCATCTTCGAAGCACCGAGGGAGCTTTGTCCATCACCCACTTGTCTGACTCTATCAGTCTGTGAATGAGCAGTGTTGCTACTTTATCGATTCCAACAATCATCAGTGCTTTGGATGGTGGAAAGACAGAGCGGATGGGACTTTGGACTTCAAATACCGGGCCGCTCCACCCCAACCTCACCGACACCTGTGGACCTGGGCACATGGTGCCTTTCAAGCTCCAGGGCCTCCTGCTCAAAATGGCTCAATATCACCAGCTGGGCCTGGCCGCCTCCAATGCACAAACGCTCAGAGGCATTATGCACATTTTTCTCCTGCAAAACAGAAAAGACCATTCATTGGGGATAATCGCACATGTACTCTGCACATGCAGAGTAGGGGCTGCACCCTAACCATAGTGGCCCATCTGAGGCCTCCAGTGCCTCCCCTCCACGCTACTGCTGATCGGTCACAAAAATATAGTACGGCTGCTCCCAACCTCCACGCTACTGCTGATCGGTCACAAAAATATAGTATGGCTACTCCCAACCCACTCCCCCGCAACGGCCACTTTGGGCACATTCTGCATCCATCACTTTCAGAAACACACGGTTTTAGCTCCTATGGCAAGGAGGCGCAACTAGGTGCGGCGCTGAGGGCACCAGATGGCTCTTGGCCACGAGACCTTGAGGCTCCTATTCCACCATCTCGTCACCGTGAATAGAACATGTGTTGGAGTTCTGAGTATGTGCCTAGCTGCATCTTCTGTAGGTTGCCCCCAGGCTAATCATGTGCGATTAAGACCAACACATGGTGCAGGGAGAAACCATCTTCTCGTGAACCACTGAGGCTGATGTAAGCATGGTGACTATTTGCTTGACCACCCAGTGTGCAACAAATGCCCAACATGATTCAATGCAGTCACAACATTAAGACTTGGTGGAGGGGGTGGGGGGTGGTGTGGTTGGGGGTGGGTGGTGGTGGGGGGTCATCAAAGACTCATGCTAACTGTCGGGTTAAGCGCCCAACACCAACATGGTACTCACCCTTCCAGAGCGTAACAAATCGTTGAAGCGCTTACGGCACTGGATCCAGGTGTGCCCCACCATGTCACGGGAGCTCACCACCTCCTGCCAGGCACACTTCGTCACCTCCTCCTCCCATCCTGGGGAACCAGCACCTCCCGCCATGCTGCCACTTCCTCGACAAGGGCAGCAAGGCATTCATCAGAAAAGGGAGGGGTACATTGGTCCCCACCTGACCTACCCTGCAGCCTGCCCTGCTCCTGGGCCACACCCTGCAGCCTGCCCTCCTCCTCTGGCCTTCCCTCAACATTGGCGTGCTGTGCAGACCCCCTACGGTGCCACCTGCAGCTGGCCATAATGAATAGCCTAAAGGAGGCTGCTAAGCCTTTTTGTAAACAGACTGCTGGGTCACCTTTGGGTATGGCGGTCTGTACATGCCCGCTGCAAACTTCAGACTCCCGCTTTCCATGGGAGTCCGAAATGCGCTGGGCGGGCATTAATTGGCCTGCTCCGCACGCCCGCCTAATGGAAAATTTTGGCCACAGTTCCCAGTTGCTGGCACTGTCGAGTGATTCATCAGTGCTGTCACATGATCAGTAAACTTGCATTCTCTTAAAGGGACAGGGTACCTCACTTTACCACAAGCATACATCAAGAATTGTTTTGCATAGTCCATAGTGTTGACTGTAAACTCAACTTTTTTGTTGATACGTCATCAGGCTGTCCTCTTCAAGGAAGGTGAAACATTCCCTGGGTTTATCTAAAATATAGATCATATTCCTGCGATGTAGGAAATCATTTTTTTAGAGCAACAAACATTTATTAGATAACAGATGTGGCAGCTCTTAAGCGTGCCCCATGTCAGACAAGCATCTGCATGTAGAAATAAACTATCTTGATGGACTTTCATTTTTCTACTGCAACTCTTGTCCTTGAAAATATGAAGATACATTTTACAGATTTGATGATTTGCAGATATCAACTGAAGAAATAATGAGGTTTCTAGATTATAGCCGAGTGAGGGCATTGTTTTCAAGTCAAGTTTACTTTTGAAAAACATTAGCTGGAATTGTTTATACCAAAATAAGGAAGCAGCTATAAAAAAGAAAACAAAAACAGCATAAATACTGCATTTGGTATCATCATAACACATCAAGGTCTTGAAATTACACAGTGGGACACTAAAGGACAAATATGTATAATGTATTTTACATTTATCTCCATGTTATTTTAGTGAAGGCATTAGTCATTCAAAATAAATAGGCCTGCTTGAATCCCATAGCATCACTTAATGATCTGTGTCTTTTCTCATGGACTATCTGAAGCACTTCTTGCTCATACACATTGCTGTATATTTGAAAAGTATTTTTGATTCAGAGCTATAGGTTTAATGGGAGGTCAGAATTACATTATTTCCTTTTTGAATATTTTCCATCTTTTCTCCAATGAAACATAAGGGAGTTACAAAGATGGAGATAACTTGAGTCCAGAAAATATTTAATTGTAGGTTCTGTGTAGTATCAAAAGTAATATTACGTAAAACATGTGTATTTTATTGCAGGCAGTTTATTATTTTTCTTCTTATGCAGTTGTGAAATAAGTGCTAAGAGGTTGAAATGAACACCACAGTTAGGATTGGCATTTTTAACTTATTTATGTTAAAAGCTCCAATGCACAAATAAATATTCACGTACTATACCTTTCTAAATTGATTTTTCTTAAAAATAAATAACATTTTGTTATTATCCCTTCTTCTTGATCTTCTTCATTCTTTCTTCCACTACATACAAATGTGCCAGCTTTCATCCAAATAGATTATTTTCTTTCAGTGTTTTTCCTTCCAACTGTTATTGTTAATTTCAAGAAAACCAGCTAGTGAAGGAACACGAGCCAATCTTTACTCAAACATTTATTTACAGAATCAAACATTATAAGCATAGACCTCCTAAATCAACTCCAATCCAGCTTCAGTTGTCATGACAGTGGATCACAGCCCGAATTACTTAAAGATATATTGAACTTTTTAAGTAAGACATGTGCTTTTTAAAAAGGACATACAAGCAAAAGCTGGCTGAGACTGTTAAGTAACCACTTTCTGGAAAATTCCTATGTGGATTATACTTGACTGACTAGTCTAGAGAGGCCTAGAATGTCGCACCTAAAAAGGCATCAAGGCCTTTGCCAGACAGAGACACTTGAAAGGAGGAGATGCAATGCAAAAGACTAAACTTTAACCTCTATTGGTTGCGGAGACAATGGAGACTGATCACCACCTTAGCAGAAACCATCTCCTGGAAAAACTCAGCAGGTCTGACAGCATCTGCGGAGAGGAACACAGTTAACGTTTCGAGTCCGTATCATTCTTCAACAGAACTAAGGAAAAATAGAAAAGAGGTGAAATATAAGCTGGTTTAAATGGGGGTGGGACAGGTAGAGCTGGATAGAGGGCCAGTGATAGGTGGAGATTGCCAAAAGACGCATAAACAAAAGGACAAAGAGGTGTTGACAGTGGTGATATTATCTAAGAAATGTAATAAATATGAAAATAAGAAATTTGTTAGATAATATCACCACCGTCAACACCTCTTTGTCCTTTTGTCTATGACATCTTTTGGCAATCTCCACCTATCACTGGCCCTTTATCCAGCTCTACTTGTCCCACCACCCCCCTTTAAATCAGCCTATATTTCAACTCTCTTTTATTTTTCCTTGGTTCTGTTGAAGAGTCATATGGACTCAAAATGTTAACTGTATTCCTCTCCGCAGATGCTGTCAGACCTGCTGAGTTTTTCCAGGTATTTTTGTTTTTGTTTTGGATTTCCAGCATCCGCAGTTTTTTGCTTTTATTTTAAGAAACCATCTCCTGTTAAGTTACATCTCAGAATGTGGAAATAGTCTGAGTTGGAAGAAAGCAGATTCTGGGCAAAAGACATGTTTTTTTTGCCTTTCCAGGAATACACAAGGAATGGGGTTAAAAAGCCAACTGCAAACCTGATCTGTGTATTCTAGTTCTGGTGTGCTAGTGTGTGAAGGTCACAGCAGAAGAACAGCAACCAGACATCCCTGCAGCTTGCAGGTAAAAGTCTCTCTCTCCTCTCTCTCTGGAGGCAAGTCAGCAAAGCCACAGTCAAAAAGGAAACAGGACAACTCCTTCAGCTAACCTGCAGAACCAAGTCTCTCCAAACCAACTGCTCAGCTGCTAAAGTCAGCTCTACTGGAATCATTCAACTTAACAGCCATAACGTTTCGCCATTTGCTCCCCACGGACAAGCCAACAACTGATTCATAAATCTTTTTTAACTTTTATTTTTGGACTCAACTTCTCATTTCTGATCTGTGTGTTTGTGCGTTGTGTTTTTATTATTTTCCTCGGGTTTTTAGTAACTGATAAACTGAATCTTTCTTTGACTCAATAAAGCCTAGTTAGATTGGTTCCTTCTAAAGCATAAATATATTTGGACTGGGAAAAGGTATCCACAAGCGACGGGATCCTTTTCAAAGTTAAACTTGTTGAGACCAACCAAGGGTGCTGAATAAAGAAGGGGAGCCAGTTCTTTCCTCCTCACCTGGAAGCATAACAAAATTGGGAAGTTAACAATTCCCTGTTTGGGAAGTTAACAATTTGGGGTATCTCATCCGGGATCATCACAGATTGGGGGACTTTCCCAGGGACCAGCCATAACACAATGAATGTCTCTTTGTGTCTGCTCAATTAAAACTCCAATTCATCCCCACTACCTCCTTACAATTAAACACAGTTGATATACAGTCAAAAAGTATCAAAGGCATTTCTTCCCCCAATCCTTAAATAGAGGCACTATCTATATTTATTCCTCGGTTCTGTTTTGTAGTCTTTGTGAAGTGCAAGTTTTTATTTTTTACATTATGTTCTTTAGTTAGAACATTTATGGAATTAAGCTCAAAATTCTGATTAAAACCCTGCCAATAGTCATCTCTATATTGCTTTCAGATTCTTTTCACCACTATACTTTAGATTATCCTGCCTTTCCAGTGAAAAGTACCAATGTGTGATCAGTAAAATGTCCCATTTGAATTTTTGCATTGTTTATTTATTTTGTAAAATGTTCCAAGTCATTGGACTGATTGCAACTCTTTTCTTTATATACATCTGAGTAGCTGAGGCATAATGTCAATATATAACGAGCAGAGAAAGAGCTAACTTAAAAGATGGATATCCTGGAAGGGCTGTGCCATAATGAAAGAAAAGACGGAAAGAACAAAGAAATAAAGCAGACAGAAATTGGCACTTACATAGTGCCTTTTGTAATCATGGGGCGTCCCAAAACACTAAGTACTTTTTATGAGAACCGTAGCAAAGAAGTCAAAGGGTGGAATTGTCCCAGATTTGCACAAAGTGTGGTAGTGGGTGGGAAAAAGGATGTTTCACCCGCCAGCCGCAATGGTGGCTTTTTGCGCCATATTGTCTCATTCCCGGCACATCATTAATAATACATTCACTGGAAACAGGCCACTTCGCTGGTGGGCTCGGATTTCTCTGCCACGCCGTGACCTCAGCACTTGCTCGCTCTGGGTGACGTATTTAAAGCGCACCAGGGCGCATGCCGACTTCATGTCTTCAGACCAGGACTTCCCCAAGAGCAAAGAAGATGGCTGCCCCCAAATTTAGTGACGCCTCTCTGAGGCAACTGCTGGATGCAGTGGAAGGCATGTCCTCTACCCGTGCCCTGGCCATGGGAGGTTCACCAGAGTCACCAATCTGGGCTGGGAGGCAGTGGCAGAGGTGGTCAGCACCACCGGAGGACAGAGAAGATCGGTCATCCAGTGCAGCAAAAGGACGAATGGTCTCATCCATTCCGTCAGGGTAAGTCAGACACCTAAATCACTCTCAACTCACACACTCACAAACACATCCACAGGGATCTCACATCTCAAAGGACAACACACTAACTCTCACACACACACCTTCACATCTCCATCAGACACATATCCTCTGGTGCTCACATTCTCATCCTGTCCATGGTGCCGCTCACCACACAAACGTTCCATGCAGTGCCATGTGTTCTGCTCACACTTTCTCCATCTGTTTCCATGCAAGAGAAGCTGACCCAACAGCAGGAAGAGGTCCCAGACCATTGGTCCACATTAGGCCCCTCACTCACTTTGAGGTGTGTGCCATTGCACTGACTGGTGAGGATGTGGACCATACCTGCAGCAATAGTGAGGTTGACAGCAAATACTCACATGAGGATTCTGCACCTCATGATCCCTCAGCACAACTGTCTTCTATCTTCTGCTTGTGTCTCTGCAGCCATGCGCTCATTATCTCTGTATTGGTTCACAGGAAGCTCTGCCAAGTAATCGATGTCCTCAGCCAGCTAGTCCCTCAGCTCCATCCACATCCTCACCTCCAGCCAAGAGGACACCTCATCCATTGAAGAACTAAAAATATGCAGCCTGGAAGACCCATCACAGTGCTTAGCCACACCCTCCACCAGTGCAGAGACAGACATGATCTAGAGCAGGCTCAGGTTCACAATCTAGTGGTCATCGCAAGGAGAAGAATTCGCAGTAGGAGGAGGCAGGTTCAGCCAAGCTCCCTGGTACTCAGAGGAATGCTGGGGAAGAATCATCTGTAAGGTCTGAGTCAGATGACGAGCCTCTGGATTCAGCCTTCCAACTCATAGTAGAGAGTCAGCAGAAAAAGATGGGGGAACATTACGTGGAGCTGTTGGAAGCCCTTAACAGAGTGGCATGCAAGTCAGAGGAGTGTGTCGCCTACTCTCTGATGAAGTGGTGCACACATGTGTGCATATGGAGGTCTCCATGGGATGGATGACCCTCGTCCAGAATGTGGAGATGCACGCAGACCTGCACTCCATCACGGTAGCCATGGGTGAGGTCCTGCAGTGGCAACATGAGAGGGAAACGGGGCACCTCAACATCCCTCTGGTGCTCCTTCTCCTCAAGGAGGCAGGCTGGGGCCCTCGAGCACCTGACGGAAGGAGGAGCAGCAACTGGACACCCTGGGTCATCCACTCAACAATCTCCGAGGCTGTCCTCCCCCCATCCCAGTCCCCTTTGCCTGTGACCCCGCCCCCCCCCCCCCCCCCCCCCTCCCCCCCTCAGCCTCTATCACTGCAGAGGGAGCAGCTGGCCCACAGGAGGACAGCCAAAGCAAGCTGGGGCCCTCAAGGCCTCGGCTCTCCAGAGGACACATGCCGAAGTCATCAGACACAACAAGACCAACCATTGCACAAGCTGTCTCCACCCCTGCTGCAAATGTCAGGGCAGCACCTAGAAGAAGTGGTCGGCCTAGAAATGTTAAGAAATTCTGATCACAAGTGATTGCACAGGTAAACACATTTTGTCACTTTATAACTGGCAAATAAAGTTACTTTCACTGAATAATGTGTAATGTTGTCTTTCAGCTTAATTTTTAGGCTTCATGAGTGCTCCCCCTGCATCCTTCTGCCTGACTCCCCCGCCCCACTCCCCCACCACTAACAGTTCAGTTGCGTGCAGCTGGCCCACAAGTGATTCTGGAGGGAGAATTGTGTGTCTGTGCCAGGGTCTTTCGGAGTCTTGTGCAAGCACTCTCTCACATACGCAGAGTCTTCATCCATCACACTCATCTCACTGTCCTGAGCATTTTCAATGCTGCCTGCTGGGGCTCTCTTTCAGTTGTCCATCTGAACTGACCTGCATCTCCACCCACCCACTGATCACACTCCCATGCAGCACTTGTGCCCGTCCAACACAAGGCTCCGCTCACTTTCGATTTTGACAACCTGGGTAGTCATTAGGTTTCTGATCAGCTCCCCTGTCCTTTCCCCTCCCTCAGTCACCCATGTCCTTTCCCCCATTATCGTTAACACTCTGGCATCACCTCCCACCTCCCCACCATCACCTACAAACCCAAACCCTTTTCTTTCCAGGATGTCCAGGTGAATGTGCACGTTCCCTACCATCCTGAGAATTCCACCACCATCCACATTGACCTCCCCGACCTCCTTCCCACCCATGAGACCCCATCAAGCACCTTACCATCCCTTTTACCCCTCGCATCACACCCTCACCCTCCCACCCTTCCAGCTCACTCTGCTCCCTCTCATACTCACCATTCCCTCCTACTATGCCCACCCTCAGTTTGCTCCCCAGGAGGCAGTCATTGACTCCACAGAGCCCTCCCTTTCACATTCAGTTAGACATTCCCTCTCCTTACTCCCTCCCCCACTCTTACACCCTCCTCCCATTGTACTCATTCCTCCCCCTGGACTCCTTCCCTGCTCCGTACTTCTTCATCCCCCCTGGACTCCTTCCTTCCCCTCCAAGCTCCTTCCCTTCTCCGAACTCCATCCCCCCCGAACTCCTTCCCTTACACCTTCCTCCCCCCTTACACCTACCTCCCCACTTGCCTCATTCTTCCCCAGTGCACCCTCCTCCATCGCTCCCAACCTCAAACCCCCCGAAACCTTTGTTCCTCTCCCAACCTGACTGCCCCCCCATCAAATTCCTTGCTCTCCCAGTCAAACCCAGACTTTCCTCCTTCCTCTCCCCACCACCCCCCAAACCCGGTATACCTTCCTCTTCCCCCTCCTCACCGATCATCCGTAGCAGCCCATGGCCAACACCGTGATGTTCCAAAGCAGAACTCCAACCTTCTGTGATCTGCTTCACGGCAGAGCCATGTGCACGAGAATCCACACAGCACGCGATACACATGTTCTTCCAGCTGTCGGGCTCCAGCATCTACTGCTCCTCGGACGTCCGCGATCTCAGCAAGGCCCTAATGGTAAGTCTTGACTTCTGCACGTCACACTTGTCCAGACGTATTCTGGGCTGGCATGTTTTCCAGCTGGTGTAATGCAAAATCTGACGTGGGGGAACAATTCTGGTCAGGCCTTACTTTGCACCCCATTAGGAGGATGCAATATGGGCTCAAGCTAGTCTCCTGCAGGATTAGAGTTCCACCATGGCGGACACCATTGGATGATTCCACTGTGCTTTAAGTCCAGTGTGTAACCAATTTTTGGTTTTCTCGCCATATTGTTTCCCCATGCCCGCCATGACGCCCGACCCCAACTGGGCCAGAAAATTCCGTCCATAGTTTCCTATTTATACCAGCCCTGTGGGTCTTGAACAGTTGCATCACAAGGAGCTGTCCAAATGTGGAAATTCAATATAGAGAAGCAAAGTATGAGTATAAAGTTCTCTCATAGCCCCTTGCTTCAGCACAAAGATTGTTAATTCAATCAAAGATTGCTTCATTTCTACCCTTAAAAAAAAATATTTATTTTGAGTTAATTTTCAAAACCTTGGAAATACATCAGGAGAGGCATTTCTGGGCAGTGTCTTTAACACAGCACCACTTCGTGAGTATTCAACTTAAAAGTTGACAGCTTTCAGCATGATCTAGGATTCAGACTGATTACTGTTTCCAGGTCTTGGCTGAGGCAGTCCCCCACTTCGGGACAAAATTATAGTGGCTATGTTTTGCTCCTTCTGGAGACAGTACCATTTTGTTATGGTGAGTCATGCCTTGCCTTGCCTTTCTGTGTGGAGAGGTTACTGTTTTATTTAGTAACCTCACACAAACCCATTAGTAAACAACACAGGTTTGATAGCGGAACGGTTATGTTACTGGACTAGTAATCCAGTTACCTGGACAAATGATCCAGAGGCATGACATCAAATCCTACCATGGCCATTGGGCTAAGTAAATTAAGTCAAAGGAAATAAATATGGAATACGAAGCTAATATCATTAATGATGACCTGGAAGCTATTAGATTGTCATGCAAATCAAACTGGTTTGCTCATGTTCTTTTGTGAAGGAAAACTGTTGTCCTTACCTGATCTGGTCTATGTATAACTCCAGACTCACAGCAAGATGACTTAAACTACCCTCTGACACAGCCTAACAAGCCACTTGGTTGTATCAAAAAAAATGCTACGACAACTATAATCCGCAGAAATTGTAGTGCTTCAAGAAGGTGGCTTATCATCACCTTCTTAAGGGCAAATTGGGATGGGCAATAAATGCTGGCCTTGATGCTTGAATGATTAAAGCTTGCTATATGAAATGCAAGCTGTTGTTTATTATATGGCTAGCAATGTAGAAAAGGGAATAGGCAGTTCAGCCCATTAAACACCCGTGTCATTCTATTAACCTCTTTATCTTTTTAATCCTTTTTAAGCACCTTGGTTGATGTTGCATTTGTGGCCCACTGGAGCTTGCATTCCACATCCAAGCAGTTGTTTGCATGAAGACATTTTGTTTGTCTCTAAGATGATGATCCCTGTTCTGGTTTTTCTTATTAGAGGGAAGAGTCATTCCATATCCATCTTGTCAATTCCCTTCATTAAAATCTCCAACAGAATAACCCCAATTCCCACTTATACAGGGGATAGAACCCAATTTTAACCAGTCTGTCATTTTGGCTAAGTCACTTTATCTTATATGTTATCCTGGTGAAATGTTGCTGGATTTCTTCCAAAGCCTTGATGCTTCTTAAAGTTGGATGCCCAAAACTGAATGTAATACTCCAAAAGAGGTCAGATAGAGCTCTGTACAAAAGCAGCAGGACGTCCTTGCTTTTATAGTCTGTACTTTCTCTAATGAAACCTAGAAAAATATAGCCCATACATTCCCAATATTGATACTGGTGGGCATACGATTAGACCCCTCATAAGTTGTCAGACTTAGTTTAATGATAACAGTTTTGCCTCTGAGTCAGAATATTGTGTGAGTATTGCCCACACCAGAGACTTGAGCACATAAACTGCAGCATCTGGACCCCATGAAGTCTCATGGCATCAGGCCAAACATGGGCAAGGAAACCTCCTGCTGATTACATGTACTGCCCTTCCTCAGCTAATGAATCAGTACTCCTCCATGTTGAACATCACTTGGAGGGAGCACTGGAGGTGGCAAGGGCGCAGAACGTATTCTGGGTTGGGGACTTCAATGTCCATCACCAAGAGTGGCTCGGTAGCACCACTACTGACCGAGCTGGCCGAGTCCTAAATGATATAGCTGTTAGACTGGGTCTGCGGTAGGTGGTTAGGGAACCAACAAGAGGGAAGATCATACTTGACCTCATCCTCACCAACCTGCCTGCTGCAGATGCATCTGTCCACAACAGTATTGGTAGGAGTGACCAGCGCACATTGTGGAGACAAGTCCAACCTTCACATTGAGTGTGGCACTACCACCGTGCTAAATGGGATAGATTTCAAACAGATCTAGCAACTTAAGACTGGGCAGGCATTGTGGGCCATCAGCAGCAGCAGAACTGTACTCGACCACAATCTGTAACCTGATGACCTGACATATCCCTCACTCTACCATTACCATTAAGCCAGGTTAAATGAAGAGTGCAGGAGGGCATGCCAGGACTAGCACCAAGCATACCTAAAAATGAGGTGTCAACCTGGTGAAGCTACAACAGAGGACTACCTGTGTGCCAAACAGCATAAGCAACAAGTGATAGACAGGACCAAGCAATCCCACGACCAATGGATCAGATCTAAGCTCTTCAGTCTTGCCACATCCAGTCGTAAATGGTGGTGGACACTTAAACAACTCATTGGAGGAGGAGGCTGCACAAAAATCCCCATTCTCAATGATGGGGGAGCCTAGCACATCAGTGCAAAAGATAAGGCTGAAGCATTTGCTACTATCTTCAGCCACAAGTGCCATGTGGATGATCCATCTCGGCCTCCTCCAGAGGTCCCTAGCATCACAGATGCCAGTCTTCAGTCAGTTCGATTCACTCCATGTGATATTAAGAAACTGCTGAAGGCTCTGGACGCTTCAAAGGCTATGGGCCTTGACAATATTCTGGCAATAGTACTGAAGCCTTGTGCTCAAGAATTGCCACGCCCCTAGCCAAGCTCTTGCAGTACAGTTACAACTCTGGCATCTACCCGACTGGGTGGAAAATTGCTTAGATATGTGCTGCACAAAAAAAGCAGGACAAATCCAACTTGGCCAATTACCGCCCCATCAGTCTACATTCAGTCATCAGTAAACTAATGGAAGGGGTCATCAACAGTGCTATCAAGCGGAACTTGCTTAGCAATAACCTGCTTACTGATGCCCAGTTTGGGTTCTGTGAGGGCCTGTCAGCACCTGACCTCATTACAGCCTTGGTTCAAACATGGACAAAAGAGTTGAACTCCTGAGGTGAGGTGAGAGTGACTGCCCTTGACATCAAGCTGCATTTGACCAAGTATGGCATCAAGAAGCCCTAGCAAAACTGGAGTTGATGGGAATCAAGGGGAACAGTCTCCATTGATTGCAGTCATACCTAGCACAAAGGAAGATGGTCATGGTTGTTGGAGAGAAGCCATCTCAGCTCCAGGACATCACTTGCAGGAGTTCCTCAGGGGAGTGCCCTCGCCCCAACCATCTTCAGTTGCTTCATCAATGACCTTCCTTCCATTATAAGGTCAGAAGTGGGGATGTTTGCTGATGATTGCACAATGTTCAGCACTATTCACGACTCCTCAGGTACTGAAGCAGTCCATGTCCAAATGCAGCAAGACCTGGACAACATCCAGGATTGGGCTGCCAAGTGGCAAGTAACATTCGCACTACACAAGTGCCAGGCAATGACAATCCCCAACAAGAGAGAATCTGACCATCGACCCTTCATGTTCAGTGGCATTACCATCACTGAACCCCCCACTATCAACATCCTGGGCGGTTACCATTGCCCAGAAACTGAACTGGACTAGCCATATAAATACTGTGGCTACAAGAGCAAGTCAGAGGCTAGGAATCATGCAACAAGTAACTCACCTCCTGACTCCCCAAAGCCTGTCCACCATCTACAAGGCACAAGTCAGGATTGCGATGGAATACCCTCCATTTGCCTGGATGAATGCAGCATCCACAATGCGAAAGAAGCTTGACACCATCCAGGACAAAGCAGCCCGCTTAATTGGCAGCACATCCACAAACATTCACTTCTTCCACCGCCGATGCACAGTAGCAGCAGTGTGCGTCATCTACGAGATGCACTGCAGGAATTCACCAAGGCTCCTTAGATAGCACCTTCCAAACCTATGACCACTACCATCTGGAAGGACAAGGAGAGCAATAGATGGGAACACCACCACCTCGAAGTTCCCCTCCAAATCATTCACCATCCTGACTTGGAAATATATCACATTTACTTCACTGTCACTGGGTCAAACTCCTGGAACTCCCTCCCCAACAGCACTGTGGGTGTACCTGCACCACATGGACTGCAGCAGTTCAAGAAGGAGCTCACCAATACTTCTCAAGGGCAACTAGGGGTGGGAAATAAATGCTGGCCCAGCCAGCGAAGCCCACATCCCGTGAATGAATTTTAAAAAATAAGTGAATTGCTGTACTGAGGCAGTTCTGCACTGTTTGAGGTACCATCTTTCAATGGAAACATTAAACCTGGCCTCAAAGATATAAATGATGCACAACACTGCTTGGAAAAAAACACAAGGGAACTTTCCTGGTGTTGTAGTCAATTTATATCTATTAACCAACAATACCAAAAATAGGCTGTTTGATGACTTACCTTTTTTACGTCAAATTGGACACCATGTTTTCCTACTTCAAAGGGTACTTCATTGGCTGAGAAGTGTATTGGTTCAAGCTTGTTCATTAT
Source organism: Carcharodon carcharias (assembly GCF_017639515.1). Taxonomy (NCBI): domain Eukaryota; kingdom Metazoa; phylum Chordata; class Chondrichthyes; order Lamniformes; family Lamnidae; genus Carcharodon; species Carcharodon carcharias. Next base: position 130,909,907 of record NC_054477.1, on the reverse strand, counting down.
TCTTATGACATCCTTCCATCCACTGTTTTAGCAGATGTTTATCTATTTAAAATAATCAAATATAGTAGCATTGTTAAAATGGTGGAGAACATATGTCATGTAAGCATGTTAAATGTTCAGTCACTAATATTGTTTATTTCTAAGTTTATATTTCTTTGTGTTTTTATTTCTGTTTTAAAGAACAGCTGGGAAATGCAAAAGTCTCATTCTAATTATGTTTTAACCACATGGACCAATTATGCAAGAACAGTGATGAGTAATTAGATGCTTTCATGAAGCATAATTATCTATTCAAATGGGAAATTCAAATGGATATAAGTACATAGATCCCCGCTGTAAAGTGGTGCCAATTAATGCATGAGATTTATTTTATTTTTTGTTTTGTCTTGGTATGATTATTGTTTTGCTTTGGCACAATTCATTTGTAAATGAATAATGATGAACATTCTCTTGGGATGAATCACATCATGATAATTCCTCCCTCCCCTGTAAAGACGACTAATGCCTACTAGACTGATAGCCTGTTGACAGCTTGTCACATGGGAAATTGTTGACACAGATGGATGTGATTCCTCACTAGGTCACAAGCCCAGACTTTCTGATTTTATTTTACATAAGCCAGAGTGACAGCTGGTGGATCTCATAAAGGCTGCAGTCAGTTGAACCTAGGGAGCACAGCAGTGCTAGGAGCAGAGAATTTTGTGTAATTCAAACTTAAAAGAATGGGGCAATTCTCAGAGATGGCCACAAAAGGTAGATCAGTCTAATAGCAACTGAGGAGGCTGGGGACTGAGAACAGGTGGGAAAAAATTTAAGAGATCAAATTCAAGGTGCAGACTCTGCAGTCAAGTAAAGTGGCAGCCAGCACCCCAAAGCTCCATCTGATGGCTACTGAAGTGATGCTGCCTCAGTTGATTGTGGGGACGATTGTGTGTTCTGCCTTATCACCATCCCCATAGGTCAGGATTTCAGCATGCCAGTGAGAAGGTGGATGTTTCAAGCCACAGCTGACTATTTTTGTAATTGGGTTCATCAATCCTACTTACATGCAGGTGTCCTTGTCGTGATTGGAAAGCTCTGTATTTTTCTCATTGCTGATATGAAACCCAATTTTTCATCGTCATTCCCATGTAAATGTGCCATAGCTTTAAAGTCTCATGCTTCCCACACCTATGAGAGGGCCATTGGGATGGAAGGTAAGTAAATGGAGAATCAAAGAGAATTTGAATGACAATGGAGCAGAGGGCAGGATAAGAAACAGAGGCTGAAGGAGTAGCTGAAGAAGAGTAATGGAGTGGTAGAATAGGATAAGGGAAGTGGTAAGATGACAAGGTAGAGGACATGAGGGAGAGGCTGGGAAGGGGGCTTCTGAGGACCATATTTTTACCATTATCGCCACTCAGTATGTAGCCTGTAGCCACTAGTGGCTCCTTTATTGGCACAACACATCTATGCCTCCCACGATCTGCTACCTAAAAGAAAAGATGAATAAGATGAAGAGATAAGCACAAGATTGTAGTGAAAGCGTGAAAAGAGTCATGGCAAGAGAAACAGAAGAGAAAAGCAGAAAATGGTAGCACAAATACAGCAGAAACAGATAAGGCAACGAGTCTTCACCATACTTCACATGGTGCAGCACCGTGGGAGGTCAGCTATTATCATAAAAACTCAGCCTCATTTTTAACTGGTGGTGAGGAGTGATCATCAGGTTCCGATTGCCAACATGAGGCCTGATCCACTTTAACTTCCAGTCCTCATTTAATTAAATTAGATTTGGTATTAATGACTGAAGCTCACAGGAGAGTATAGCTTGAGGCCGTGACAGGCAATAGTCCTGGGCAGGCAGGTAAACAGTGGGAGGTGATTGTAATTTGAGGAGATGGTGTTGGTTGGGGGGGGTGGTGGCGGGGGGGACATTAGGTTTTCCTTATGGGCCCTGGAGCGGTTGTCTTGTGCCTTCTGCTCCTAAGAAAAGTTTAAAAAAAAATCTTTTCCAGTCACTCCTGGGAACCTGACACCAAACAACAGGGCCCAGAGTTAGAATATAGTAGGGACCTGACTTTTGAACTTCAGTGAGGTTGTTGTGGGCCTCATGCTGGTCAGGAGACATCTGTTAAAATGACATCCGGCATTGGTTAGTTGGTCATTGTATGGACTTTAACCCTCCGCATGTCCCATTCTCACCGGCTGGGATATTAAAATTGGAGTTCATATCAACTTTACCTATTAATAATTCCCAAGTCCACGTTTGCATTGGAAACTACCTATGTAAACTTGTTATACTGTAATTACGTACTCCCTCTAGTAGATCCGTGCATCGCAACTCCTCAGTTTCTGATGAAATTATTGTATGACAAATTTACAGCAGCAGATTTTGTGATACATATGGCCTTAGGAATTAATAATAAAAATATAAATGAATGGAAATGTTGAGGGATATCCTAATCTAATTAATCCTTTGCCCTGTATCCCAGCCACATGTGAAGACTATATTTGGTGTTGATGCCCAGCGATAATTGAAAAGAAAATCTTCAAGTGTAAAATGGCCTTATGATTCTCTAATACCCATTTTTTGGCAGGTGACAAAAAATAATATTAGAACCCCCTCATGCAATTCCATTGGCCCAATATCCTCAACCTTTCCTCATAGGACAATCCCGCCATCCCAGAGGTTAGTCTAGTGAACCTTTGTTGCACTCCCTCTATGGTCATTATTTTCTGCGATTTTTAATGTTAGTTTAAAAATAATTTCTTCCAAAGTTGACTCCGCCCACAAAACAGACTTTGTTCCCCAAATTGGAATAAGGATGATGGCAAGTTTCCAAAAATTGTGCTTGGTTCCAACCATTAGAGGGATTCTTCAAGTTCATTTTCTTAGGCTCTAGAAGACATGTTTTAAAAGTTTTTTTAATATATTAAATATTTAATTAATCAATGATTTGACTAGTGTACACCAACTATATTAGTAAATGGTTCATTATAGTTTTTTAAGGATTTCTGTGAGAAACACATTTTCAGCCGAATTATTAAACTTTCATCAGTTTACTATTAATTGCATCAATGAGTATTTTTTAATGCAAAGAAAAATATGTGATTTTGTTCCATTATGCTGACTGATTGCATTGGTTCATGGAAGATTTTGAGTTTCTGTTTTTCGCAAGTGAGTTTGGCTGCAAACTTGAACCACTTTGGAAAAACAGCCTAATTTGTGTCCAGTTTCCCGATTGTACCCAAGGTGGAAACTTTATTTAGAAATAATATGGGTCAATGATATTTATTTTGAAAAATTGAACAGTTTGTTACTTAGTTTGAAATTTTAAAGGGCATTGCACAGAGCATTGATGAGACCACACCTTGAGTACGATGTACAATTTTGGTCTCCTTATTTGAGGAGGGATATACTTACATTGGAAACAATTCAGAGAGAGTTCACTAGGCTGATTCCTAGAACGGGATTGCCCTATGAGGAAACATTTAACAGGCTGGGCCTATACTCAATAGAGTTTAGAAGAATGAGATGTGATCTTATTGAAGCATATAAGATTCTGAGGGAGGTCGGCAGGGTAGATGCTGAAAGGATGTCTCCTTCATGGAGGAATCTAGAACTAGGGGAACAGTTTAAAAATTACCGGCCTCCTGTTTAAGACACAGAGGAGGAGGAGGAATTTTTCTCTTAGAGGGTTGTTAGTCTTTGCAATTCTCTTCCCCAGAGAGCAGTAAATGATGGGTCATTGAATATATTCGAGGCTGTCGTGTGAGACAGATTTTTGATCTACAAGGCAGTCAAGTGTTGGTGGTGGGGTTGGGGGTGGGGAGGGGGGGTGGTGGGGGAGTGGGGGCGGGGTGGTGTAGTGGTGGGTATTTGGGCCAGGCAGGAAAGTGGAGCTAAGGCCACAGTCAGATCATCCATGATATTATTGAATGACGGAGCAGACTTGGTGGGCTGAATAGCCTACATCTGCTCCTATGTCTAATGGTCCAAAAAGCTTGATCTACAGCAATAACAGGCTGGAGTGGCATAAACAGGCTAAGGGTCAGATTTCCATGGCTCAGTGGACAGGAAGTCCCACCCTTGAGAGCTGCCAGCCAAATCAGCTCTAGCAGTTCCAGGAGTGCCAGAACTTGGGGAAGTGGGCATTGCCAAGACTGTGAGCATCTCCACGCAGTAGAGTCAGTCCTGGGATTTTAGGGCCGGAAGGGATTGGGGACCCTAGGGAGGAGAGTTGTGGGGGTGTGTTTTGGAGGCCAGGTGGGGAGGAACAAAGGTACATCATGGGGGAGGTTGCCCCGAGTGCACAGAGCAACACTGCTTGATGTGCCCCCCATCCCTCTCTGAAAACACACCCAGCAGGGGGCTGTAAAAATCCAACCCTCTAATTCACATCAAAATGTTAGATTTAAGACTTTCATATTTAGCTAGGAGTTTGAACACCCAACACCCGACCCCCTTCCCACCCCCGCAACCAAAACAAAACATAGTGCTTAAAGATCACTGCAGGCTACTTTTGCTATCTGATAATCTGATTAACCAGTCTTTTTTAAACATGAACTTCTGATTTGCACACTGTTCAGGAACTTGTTTACTTTAGATACTGCAAGTCATTAGTCACAAAGGAATTTCCTGTAATACATATTTCTAAATTAATTCTTTACCTTTAAAACACACTTTAGATTTCCCTTTAGGGCAAACATTTTTGACAATAAATGAAAAGCAGAAATTTCTGGCAACATATGGCTTTTACAGTGCAAATCTAGATCCACATAAACACTTCCTGCCATAGGCTCTGCAAAAAACAAGAACTGAAGGACTTACATATATTTAGTGGACTTGTAAATCTATGCCCCATATAACTAAAAGCTGATTTTCTTTTAGAGAATTTGTGTATCACTCGGTAAATATTTGCCTTCTACAACTGGACTGTTGAGAAACCTGTTTAGCTTTATGGCCCCTTGTAGCTGCATGTCAGCCCCAGACAGGGAGCCATTTAATTAAGTAATTGGTGTCACATAACAGTTAGGCCATCCAGCCTTCCGGGCAAAGAGCTTTCTGGATAACCTCCAGGGAGTCTGATAGTTATAGACAGAATTATTCCATGGATACTAAGGTCTTTCAAAGGAAATTGTTTCCAGGAATCTTACAGAGACAGTTATTTGATTACTATTCGGTATAGAAAGATAGTGAGATATTTCAACAGCCTCATTGCTCAAATACTAATCTCATTTTAAAGCATTTTTTTTATTGCTGGTTGCTGGCAAAAGTAAATTTAATGAGCATAATCATTTGGAAGAAGTGTTGAAATTATAGGCAAGGGCAGACAGTGAGGCTGAAAGGAGGAATAAAAATAAGGGTGACCACCCATCTAGCAGTCACGTTTTCAAATGGGCTGCCTTGTAATCAGCTTTTCAAATCTGTGTAGCACAAGTCCAGCTTTGGGGAGGGTAGGGAAAGATTCCAGAAGAAAAATTGCCCTGTGTATTCATAGTGCAAAAATACTTTAGTTCACATTTGCAGAGTAGACCATGTGGGGGCAAGCAGTATGTTTTGTGGTGCACTGACTCAGTGATCCTACGTTTTGGTATGGGCAAAGACAATAATGGATGACAGCTGTGGTTAGAGAGGAGGGAAGCCTGGAAAGCATGAATTGCTGTAGATTTGCCAAGATCAAGAAAATTTCAGCCACCTTAGTGCAGTTCACAACCAGGCAGGACTGAATTTCTGGCAAAAGAGCTTGAAGGTGCTTTTTTTAACTGCAGGCAAAAAAAAATGACTAAAAAATAAAAATCCAATGGAATGTTATCTAAAATTGGGCACTTTGTTTTACAGTGTAAAAAGAGAATTCCTGGTCAGCTCTCACAAATCATGTACATGGGTTTGTGACCAGCAAACACCCTCAAAACTACCCCAAAATAAATACTTATTTTCAGTTAAAAGAAGCTACATTCCCAGTGGTTTCTTTTATTACACAATTTGCCATATTTTTAGTGCTGTCTTTGCCTGGGTTTATATTTCCTATATTGCACTCTTGAGGCTTTTTACTGTACCTTTTAAAAAGTCTAATCCTAAGCCTTCTCCAGATCCCTGTGCTTCCTGCTCTGGCTTTGGACTCTGCAAACAGATGACCTCATAGAATGAAAGATGTGGTTTTCAAATGTGGATCATTTTTATTTATTCTTAAACTCGTTGCAAACATTTAATTTTACTCAAGAGCAAAACATTGCAGATGCTTGAAACCTTAAGTAAAAACAGAAAATACTCAGTAGATCAGACAGCATCTGTAAAGATGAAAATAGAGTTAATGGGGTGAATTTTATGGCCCAGCAGGCGTCCTTGAAGGTGGTGGCGGGGGATGGGGGGGGTGCAGTAAAATAAAAGGAATGGCCTGCCTGCCGTTTTCCTGGCCACCTCTGACCTGTCTCCCATATTATGGTGGCTGGAAGGCATCAGGCAGCCTGTCTGCACTAGGACCTTTTGAGGCCTTCAAGTGGCCAATTAATCACCACTTAAAGGTCTCATTCCATCTCCACCGTTATAACTCATGCAGCAGGGGAAAGTGGAGCAAGGCATGTAACCCAGTAACTTTCACTGCATGGGCTGCTGGCAGGCAGGAAAGGGGTGTGGGTACCTCTTTTAGGGGGGGGGTCCCTTGTCCCCATTGGAAGCACCCCCCCCCAAGCCTAACCCTAACCCACTCTACCCCCTCCCACCCTTTAAGCCTCCCCAGCGGCCTCTAAAACAAGGCCCCCCACTCTTCGCCTTGTTCTCACTGGGGTCTACCAGGCAGGCCTGATCAAATTCTCTGATTTACCTGAAGTTGGAGATCCATCGCTTTTCTTTGCGGAGTGGCTGTAGTCCCGGTAGTAGCCACTACTCAGTCTTGACACTGGTGGGAATACTAGGGCAGGCCTTGCTCCCCGACAACGGTGGAAGCCCAACTCTAAATCAATTAACCAGCTGCCCTGAGTGTATTATTGGGACAGCGAACCATCTAGTCCAGGCGGTGCCAACAGACGTTTTTGGGAGAGGCGGATACCTGCCCCATCACAAAATCCATCCCAATGTTACAGTTGAAAGACCTTTCATTAGAACTGAACACAATTAGAAATATAACAGGTTTTAAGCAAGTGGAGGGTGGGGGGGGAGAGGTTGCAGGGAGGGTGGAAAATAACAAAATGTTAGGGCAAAAGACAGGAGAGATTAAAATATAGGAAGAGTTGTTGGTGCAAGTGCATAGGGAATGTTAATGAGACAAGTAAAGAAACAAAACATGTGCCGAGAGGAGGTGTGAATGACAGAATGATCAACAATTATCTTCCAGAAGCAAAAACAAAGAAAAGTGAGACTAAAATCAAAACTTGCAAATAAGGAGGAAACAGAATGGGGGCAGAGATTTGGCTTAAAATTGTGGATTCAGTGTTGAGTTCGGAAGGCTGTAGAGTGCCTAGGCAGAAGTTGAGGTTGCTGTTCCTTGAGCTTGCACATTGGAATACTGCAGGAGGCTGAGGACAGAGAGGCAGGTGACCAGAAACTTGGGGTCACGTTTGTGAGCTTAAAATAGATGTTCTGCAATGTGGTTGTCCAATCTGAGTTTGGTCCCCCAGTGTAGAACAGATTGCATTTTAAGAAGCCAATACACTACAGTACATTGAAAGAAGCACATGTAAATTGCTATTTCACCTGGAAGGATTTTTTGGGGCCTTGGGTTGTAAGGAGAGAGGAGGTAAATTGACATGTATTGCATCTCCTGCATAATATTGAATGGAAAGATGCCATGGGAAGGGGAGGGGGTATTGGGGGATGATTGAGGAGCCTGCCCCTGCCAGTGGCTATGAAGGTGACCACAGCACTCAATTTCTTTGCCTCTGGGTCTTTCCAGGGATCAACAGGGGAACTGTGTGACAATACTGGAGGCAGTGGGAATCAGGGGGAAAACTCTCTGCTGGTTGGAGTCATAGCTCGCACAAAGGAAGATGGTTGTGGTTGTTGGTAGTCAATCATCTCAGTTCCAGGACATCACTGCAAGAGTTCCTGCCTAGCAAAACCACCTTCATCGGCTTCATCAATGACCTTCCTTCCATCATAAGGTCAGAAGTGGGGATGCTTGCTGATAATTGCATACTGTTCAGCATCAATTGCAATTCTTCAGATACTGAAGCAGTCCATTTCTAATGCAGCAAGACCTGGACAACATCCAAGCTTGGACCGACAAGTAGCAAGTAACATTCACGCCACACAAGTGACAGGCAATGACTATCTCCAACAAGAGAGAATCTAACAATCGCCCCTTGACATTCAATGGCATTGTCATCACTGAATTTCCCCTCTGTCAACATCACAGGGGTTATCATTGAACAAAAGCTGAACTAGACTATCTATATAAATACTGTGGCTACAAGAATAGGTCAGAGGCTAGGAATCCTGTGGTAAGTAGCTCACCTCCTGACTCCCCAAAGCCTTTCCACCATCTACCAGGTACAAGTCAGGAGTGTGATGGAATACTCTCCACTTGCCTGGATGAGTCCAATTCTAACAACAATGAAGAAGCTTGGCACCATCCAGAACAAAGCAGCCCATTTGATTGGCACCCCAACCATAAACATTCACTCCGTCCACCACCAACACATAGTGGCAGCAGTATGTACCATCTACAAGATGCACTACAGAAACTCACCAAGGCTCCTTAGACAGCACCTTCCAAACTATGTGGAAGCGCAGCAGACACATGGGAACACCACCATCTGGAAGTTCCCCTCCAAGCCACTCACCATCCTGACTTGGAAATATATCGCTGTTCCTTCACTGTTGCTGGGTCAAAATCCTGGAAGCCCCTCCCTAAAAGCACTGTAGGTGTACCTGCGCCAAATGTACTGCAGCGATTCAAGAAAGCCCCTCATCATCACATTCTCAAGGGCAGTTAGGGATGGGCAATAAAAATGCTGGTCTAGCCAGCGACGCCCACGTCCCATGCATGATTTTAAAAAAACTCTCAGTCCACAACATATTGATGCATAAAGGAGGCCATAGATGCCCTTTACAGGAAGGCCCTTCATTACATCAGATTTAACCTGGTTGAAAGTAGCCAGGCTGCGAGACTAACTGCCATCTCAGGCTTCCTAAGAGCGCAGGGTACAATAGGCTGCACCCATGTGGTTTATAAACCACAAAGGCTACCATTCCATCAATGTACAATTGGTATGTGATCATCAGAAGAACGTAATGTACATTTGTGTTAGGTACACTGGGAGTTACCATGACTCCTACATCCTGAGTCACTGCCAGGCGCCCGAGATTTTTGAGGGGCCTGTACGTCTGCAGAATGGCTGCTTGGGGATAAGGGGTACCCACTGAAATGCTAACGCATGAACACCGGAGCGTCGCCCTCAGGGGAGGTGCAACCCTGCTCATGGCTTTACACACTCCTTTATAGAGTAGACCATAGGGCTTCTGAAGATGCATGTCAGATGCTTGGCCTGTTCAGGTGGCTCACTACAATACACTCCCTAGAGAGTATCCTGCATCATCGCAATGTGTTGCACCATTCAGAATCTGGCAACGCGAAGAAGTGAACCCTTGCCAGAGGGTGAAATGGAGAAGGATGAGAGCTCGTATGAGGATGAATATCCGGAGGCCCAGGAACCCTAGAAGGCTACTCAGGGTCAGTATGAACGCGATGATGCCATGGAGGAAGCATGACTTGGGAAATGTGCCCGTGACACTTTAATTGCTGACAGGCTCCAGGAATGGAGGGCATTTGACCACATCACTCCTAGTCCTCAATGCCATTCCCTTTTGTCTTAGGGGATGTCCAACTACTTGCAGCAAGGACGAGTCCAACATTCACATTTCTATGTTCTGGCTTCCTGAATCTGCAGGCCATGATCTCTGCATTGGTCCGCGTGCCCTGTGAATGCGCTCACTCTGGGAACTAAGAGCCCGTTGAGGAATGAGAGTAATGCGAGAGAAGACTTGAAGCTTTTTCTACCATATAATGATGCAAATACTGCTGCCACTGAAGTAAGGACATGGATGGGGATCTCCTCCTCCCATTCATATCTTGTTTTCTGCCACTACCACTGAGGAGACATAGATGCCGCTAAATATCAATGCTGATGAGCTGTTCTCAATCAGTGGTGTTTCTTGAGGAAGAAGGGTTAAAAATGCTTACATCATACACTTCAAATAGAGATTTAAACGTATCTCCTTGACATCATACAAGGGTTGCAAGGATTAGTTCAAGTGGAGTTGCAGGGGCTAGTTAAAGTGAAATTGACATCCCAAGAATGTTAATCTCACAATGGGACACTGTCAGTGAGTGGGAGGATGGCTAAACCTTGACATGAGAGGATTCCTATGCACAAAATCACACTTTCAGTTGACCAAAGCACTCACATAACCATCAAATGCATTCAGAAAAGTCCATTTATTTACAGTGATAGCACATGCGTGACATCAAAAGTGACATCAAACTTCTTTAAATTTCCTACCCGTACCGCTATGCCTGGGTGCAACCCTGACATTCGCAGCAGGGGTGGAGACAGCCTGCTGACTGCTATGTCCTGATGTTTACACTGACCTTGGCAGATGTCCTCTGGTGGCTTGAGGCCTGCAGATCCCCAACTTGATAAGGGCCTCCTGCAGAGGGGCAGATGCAACCTCGGTGGCCTGAGCAGCTGGAGTGGATGGGGTCACAGGCAGAGTGAACTGTGAACGGCTGCACAGCCTTGGAGTGTCCTGAGAGTAGGCCCTGGGTTGGCCGGCTGACGCTCACCCTCCCTGTGGGTGCCAAAGGGCCCTGCCCTGACTCCTTGAGGAGATGGCGCACCTGGAGGGAGATCAAGGTGCCTCGTCCCCATGTCGCCTACATCTCGATGGTGCCCACCCGGGTGGGTGGCCATGGAGTTCAGCGATGAGCGCAAATCCAGCAAGATCTGCTGGACCAAGCTATCCATGGTGGTCGCCAACCTTGTCATGGTGACCTTGAGCCACAACATCAGATAAAATGTAGAAGTAGTCCTCCATCATTTGCTCTAGTCTGCTGAGTGACTGTCAAATCTCTGCCTGACGTTCCGCCGTCTGTTGTTACAACTCCAACATTGAGCTGACGGCTGTTTCCAGTGGCTCATTATCTGACTTGGACTGAGCGGGTGGCTGTTTTCCAGCAGCCCTCTGAGTGCCAGAGACCTGGGCTGTTCCTGCCTCCAACTGCTGTGGGGATGTGTCAGTGAGGTGTTCTCCAGAAAGTGACCCCAAACCTAATCTAGAACTATGCCCCACCGAGGTGTCTGTTTGCGCCCTGGTGGAGGGTGCGGGTGAGCACAATGATGGTTCTTTTAGGGCTTTCTCTTCGGATGTGGTCTGAGGGCTCTGACTTATGCTGGGCTGCCTTGTGGGCCTCCATCTGCTGCTGCCTAGAAAATAGAGTTTCAGTTGATCAGCATGAGCAATATAAGATTGCATGTGAATCACTGTGATTGTCAAGATGTGATGAACTGATGGAGCTGTGATCCCGAGTGGGTTAGTGGGACAAACTGATCTCCCCTTTGCCATGGTAGTGGTCCCTGTGGTCCCCCCCCCCCCCCCCCCCCCCCCCCCCCCCCCCACCACTGCCCGCTTGGCTACAGCCTCCTCGAACTCAGTGAGGGCAATGATGTCCCTCCCCCAGTGTACGCTCTTTCCCTTCTGTTGTGTGCTAGCTTGGCCTATATGAAGATGAAAGAACGGCATGTGATGAGAAAGGATGGAGCAGAGATTGGGTGATATACATGTCCCCTTTGTGTGGTGAACCCTCCCCAGAAGATGGAGTGAGCAACATGGTAGATGGGATGGTATTGATGCGAAGATTACCATGAAAGAATGAGTGGTGATATGTGTCCCCTGCTAATGGTTGTGTGAAATCCCCGAAGAGAGTAGCCATTTGAATGCATAATGCCATGATGAGATTTTGACATTGGAGGGAGCTGAAGGATGGCTTACCTTGATGGAGCGTTCACTATTTTCCTGCACTGATTGACATATTGGGCACGGTTGCCAGCCACGCTGACCTGCACGACGACCTCCCAGGTCGGAGAGGTGAGGCTGGTGTGCTTCCTGGATCCCATCCCTGGGACACAGGATATCCCTATGCGTCCACACTCCTCTGGTCAAGGCTTGGTGGATGAAGTGGGGTGCTGCCTTCTTCTTGAGGCCTATGGCCTTCTTCTTGTGCATGGAAGACATATATAATGGTTTCCTTGAGACCAGTGAGCTGGAGGGAATAAGATGTATATGTTTGACTGGCGTTTAAATATGGCGCCCAGACCTTCAACCACACCAGCCGACGGTGGGCGGACAAATCAGCTCCCGATTCACCAGGTCGGTCCAATACTCGCCTGTGCATAATTAATAAGCTTCCAAGCGTGGAATTGTGCATGAGTTCCCACTATTCCGAGCAGTGGGGTGGGCACCTCCAAAACCACCCACCAATTAATCACATAAATGGAAAATTCCACCCCTTGTTACTGTGAATAAAACTTAATACTGGTAGTAAACCTTACCAGTACTAATAAAACTTACTAACAAACTACTACTCTTAATAAAATTTACCAATACTGATAAAACCTATTGATATTTAATTCACCTTGGGAAACCTGAAATCTTTAAGTAGTGATAATAAATTGTGTAAAGTCAATCATGTTCAGGACTTTGGAAATTTTGAAACAAACCATTGTTGCTTCTGCTGGTTCTGATGGGCATTGCTCTGTGCAAGTGGGTGCTTGACAATACAGAATTTCAGTTATTTCCTTAATAGAGCAGTGCCTCAATGTGACTGACTCCAGTGATAGTCCCTGGAAGGACACTGACAGTAAATTGTTGGCCCTTGTGACTGTTCATGTAGTGTGGATGATTGATGGTTCCTGCATGTTGTTGCTGAACCAGTGACTCTCTCATGATGATTGAGTAACCAAATTTGTTCCAGTAAATTTGGATGGGGGAGTTTGCTCTATAAATCATGGAGTTGAGTTTCCATTTGTTTCCACTAAATATCTGTGCAATTTGGGTGGAATCACCTGAACCAGCTTTAAAGGTGAGTTATAAACAAAACCACATACTTTGTGTCAGATTTTGGCCTCCCATTGGAGGCAGGAATGGGGCTGGGAAACCTGAATTCTTTAAGTTTTTGACTGCAAAAATAAATTTCCTCCCCTTCCTGACCCTGCAATATTTTCAGGTTGCTTTTTTGCAGGTCAAAAACGCCTTGGATTGTGATCCAACATGCACATCTGAGGATGTTGGGCTCAACATTTTAAAAGGTGCAGCAAATCTGTTTTACCTAATGCAAGCTATTATCGTCTGCCATAGCACATTTTGCAAACCTTAAGAATGTATGTCTCCTCAATCAAAACATGACCACACTTGCTAGATCTGAAGAGTGCGGGATTGGTGTGGAGCTACTTCCTTGCAGCATTTTCTTCAATTTTTAAAACTAACGCTTGTCTGCCAGCTTAAGGATTCTCTGCCAGGGAGGGGGAATGCACGGAAGAGTCTCTACAGGCACCTTGCACAGCTGCAGACCTTCAAGCAATAGATCTCTATTGCAGCCTCAGAATCTTCAACAGTCAATTACTGCCTTTAGAATTCTTCCTTTTGTCTGGGTGCAGCACCAGGCTACCTCCAATACATAGGGGCACAGACGCAGCAGCAGCAACTGCCTGAAGTGCTTTGCGTGTCACATGCACAAGTCCAAGGGTAGGAGGGAGCAAGACGCTGAGCACCTGCAAGAAGGAGGTGTCAAAGAGTGAGGCAGTACTCACCCAAAAGGCTTTACAGGAACAAGGTCACTTACATGGACATGACTGAGAGACAATGCCAGAGGAGACTATGTCTTTCACCTGAGGTGGTGGCTGAGCTTTGCATCCTTCTGTAAGAAGATCTGCAGCCAAGGAGATGCCAGAAGTACACACTCCCAATGCTGTTGAAGGTCACTGTGGACCTGAATTTTTTTGCTAGCAGCTCGTTTCAAGGCTCCGCTGCTGACCAGTGTGACATATCGCAGCCAGCAGCTCTCTCCAGGCACAGGGCTGGACTGCACACATGTGGCGATAAGGATACCTACCCAGAATGTGGACTGATAAATTAATGGAAAGAGGTTCCACTTTTTAAATAACCAACTCCAGTGTGACCACCGCAAGGGGTTACTGCATGTGTGCACCTGTTACCTTGGAAGTTGCCACAACCCCTTCATCTTAAGGGAATCTGGACTGCCAAGAATGTCCTGACCAATCTAGGTGCATGGGTGGGATACTCAGGGATGAGGGTGTGTCCTCGAGAAGGTGGCTCCTCACACCCCTATGCTAAATGCAAACAGAAGCCCAGAGAGGTACAACGAGAGCCACCTTCACATAAGAACACTAATTAAACAGGTCATTGGGCTACTCAGATGAGGTTTAGAAGGCTCGGCCACTCAGGGAGTCACTACACCATGCACTTTACAGGGTTTCCAGAATTATTGTAGGATGATGCATGCTTCATAACTTGGTGCAGAGAAAGTGTATAGTACTGGATCCAGAGGAGGGTGATGAAGGAAGCTTCTCCTCGGATCAGGAGGAGGAGGAGGAAGAATTTCAGGAGAAGGCGGAGGAAGACCTACAGCAGGAACCCCGGAGATGAGGAATACATCGTCACCATTGAATAAGGAGTCAATGCAAGATGCCATCGTAGCTAGAGACCTGCTGACACAATGTCATTTCACATGATGGGAACCTTCCAAGAGTGTGAAGGCTGACCTGGAAGGCAGAGGAGAGCATTGGAGAGCCCCTGGGGAAGGGCATTGGAAACATCATGTTTGTGATTACTTATGCAGATTTATAAAAACCATAGAGACTTTTGGCCTCTAACTGCCCTCTTTCTCTCTTTCCTGGATCCTGTATCTTTGAGCTGCAAGGATATTTTAGAAACCTTCCTCTCGCACAGCCCATCTCCATGGCAACATGAATCACATGGGTCTTGTATTCAGGTAGAAATACTGATTAACTATCCTTAAGACACCAACTCTCTTTTATCTCAGAAGTAAATGGAAATAAACATAACTGTTTACAACTTGAGATTCTTGAGACCTTTCTGGGACTTTGGAGTCTAGCAGTCTAACCACTGTAAACACAGGTGCTACTGCTATTATCTCCAAGCGTGAACACCTTACACTTTCTTTCCAGCAAATAACTCAAACTTCTTTTTAATCTTCAATCTTACCCAGGCCTGTTGTTAGGCAGACTTCAGGACAGATCATGTAACTGCCTTCATTTTATCCTAAATTAAGGACACCGTCCCAAAACATAATCCTATAAACTTCATATTTGTAACAAAGGTGAGATTCCCTCAAAATGCATGGATACCTTGTGCTTCTGTTCTGGTAGCTCAGCCCTTGGGGTTATGTCCTAGTGGTTGGACTGGATGGGGTGCCAGGGCTCAGCAGCCATCCCTTCTAACCACTGATTTACCACTTGTGAGACAGTGCTGTTCCTCTCCCACTACTGATACAGACTTAGTGCCACTACATAGGAGACCTGACAACCCTTGCATGCACTGCACATACTTCCACATGAGGCTCACCATGAGATCGGTCGCTCTGTCATGGCTGCTCATGATGCACTGTTCAACCCGAGGTATACTTGAGGTAATGGCCACCATTGGTTCCTCCATTTGTAGTGCATGAGCTTGCAATACCTCAGAGAGCTCAGCCAGGTGGGCACTTAACTGCTGCTGCAGTCCCAAATACTCAGTCCCAAGGGGAGACTCCTGAGGCTCTGCTTCACTGCTCAGCCGCACATGAGTCAGCATGTGTGGTTGTCATGGCTTTTCTTACCAGGCATTTCATGGGATGTAATGTAGTGACAAGAATTTGCTGCGCTGTGTGTGGCATATGGCATGGGAAGAAAGGGTATGCTTAGCACAGGCTTGGTGGCCTAAACATTGCATTACAAGTGACAAGGTGGCAAAGTCAAGTCCCATGTTGCAACTGCAGAAAGGGTCCGAGGGGTTTGAAGAGCGTTCATGGCCTGCTTTGCGGTTCTTCTGTGGGTAGGCCTGGGAGTCCTCAGTGTGCTGTGTCCTCTGAAGGGGAATGCATTGAGATGGGTGTTATGGGTCTGAGAGGATTGGAGTGATGGGTACAGCAGGTGAACTGTGCTCCTGTGGCGACTTGCAGAGCTGTTTGAGCTGCTGCATGGTGTTTCTTTAAAAGACCTAAAGGGGGGAGGGGGATGGGGGGCTGGTGAGTGCATGTAGGGATGGGGGGTCGGGGGGGAGAAGGGGAGGTTGGGAAGAGGGGCTGCTGAGTAAGTGAGTGGGAGTAAGGGAGTTGGGAAGGGGGGTGTAGTTGGAAGAGGGGGTGCTGAAAGATGAGTGGGGTGAGGAAAGTTGAGAAGAGAGGCTGCTGAGTGAACGAGTCAGGGGAGGTAGGTTAGGAAGAGGGGCTGCTGAATGGGTGAGTGATTGGGGGTGATGGAGGTTGGGAAGAAGGTCTGGTGCGTGTATGTGGGGAGAGGGGTGATGGTAAAAGTGGTGTGTGCACATGTGTGTGGTGGGTGAAAGGAGCTGATTACCATGTGTGTGGGGGGTAAGGGATGGGGAGGAGCGGGACTTCACTGAGTCTCAGGGAATATGGAGAGCTTGGCTGAAACTGGTACATGTTATGGAAAATAGTTTGGAAAGCACAGCTCTTGGAGATGAGCTTCCTGCTGAATCCTATTAATTTTCAATATGGGCCACACAAACACATTGCAAGCATGCATTCTTGCTTACCTGGCAGGGGAGAGACCTTCATCGCGTTTCTGCCAGGGAAAGAGCAATGGCTATAACCAGTCAAACCCCTTACCATGGGGTACCTAACACCATCCGAGTCATGTTGAAGGGTAGCAAGCAAGGAACAGGAATGGATAGGACCTTCTTCACGAAGAGGATCTTATTCAAGCTGTGTGGTTTTGAGGCTGCGGATATCTACTGCCTACAGGATTTCCCCAGCGCTGGTTTCTTTGATGTGACTTTCAAGCATGTGGCAGCTTGTGTCAAACTCCTGAAGGTGTTTGAGGAAAAGAAAGACCTGCCAGAAATGAAGATCCTGACGGCGGAGCCGCTCTTTGTTCTACCGTTGGATCGTGAACGGGTTGTGATGGTGCATCTGTACAACCCCTACGTCCCTGTCGCTGACGTGCTCACCTTCCTTTCCAGGTACTTCGATAAGGTTGGGAGCTGCACTGAAGTTAAAGATAATTTGGGGATCTGGACATGTAAACGCCAGGTTAAGGTAACGCTCAAGACCGACGGTAAGGGAGCCGTTTTCCACCCCCCTTCCAGATTTGCTATCGGGGGAAGCCGTGGTTACCTTGTCTACGCTGGGCAACCCAAACTTTGTCGCTCATGCAGCAAGTCTGGTCATGTGGCGGCCAATTGCAGTGCTGTCCTCTGCAAGAACTGCAAAAAGGAAGGGCACCAGACAAAAGATTGTAAACAGGCTAAGTGCTGCAACCCGTGTGGCGAGGTAAATCACCTCTACAAGACCTGCCCCAAACGTTGCCGTACTTATGCACAGGCAGCTAAAGCCAACGAGGGGGAAGCAGAAGAAATGCCTCGTGTCACACCAACCACCAAGGCCCCCAGGGAAAACATCGGGACAAAGGAGGACATAGAGAGAGACAAGGTGGAGGAAAAAATTGAGGCAGCAGACAGCCAGTCAACAGCACTGCCCCCTGAACCTCCCACTCCTCAGGAGAGCGAATCAACGGAGGAGGAGGAGGCAGCAATGGGAAAGCAGCAGGGGGAGTGGCAGCTGGTGAAGAGAGTCAAAAGGAAGAAGGGGCTAAAAAGAAACCAAGCCACTTCCCAGACAAGAGTCAAGAGGCATCTCCTATCCGACACGGATAACAAGAGCAGCAGCTCTTCGGACGAAGAAGTGCCAGGGCGGCGCCAACAGAAGAAGCGGCAAAACGCTAGGGAGTTGGAGGACGAGACACCCAAGCTCCAGAACATTGGAGACAATGAGGAGACCAGCGCACCCCAACTTGGCCCACAACCCAAAGAGGCCAGTGCACCACAACCCCAGGAATCTGGGAGCAGTGAGGCGCTCAGCGCACCCCAGCTCTGGGAAGCCGGGAGCAGCAACGCCCCAGAGGGGGAGAGGATTGGAGAAGCTTCTCCAACAGAGGACATTTCAAACCCTGCCCTCTGCACGGACCCCCAGATGCCACCCGAGCAGAACATCTCCAATGGGGAGGTTCAGGACGCTTTCCTCAGCCCATCCCAAGTGAAGCAATTTGAGCACACCACGGGCATGAAGGAACTGTCAGAGACAACAGGTTTGGTAAGCGACTAACTGCTTTAAAATGGGTGTAAAGATTGTATCCATAAATGTGCGTAACATTAAATCTACTACGCGATGTGTTGCAACCTTGGACTACCTTGCCAAGGTCAAAGCTGACCTGCTGTTTCTACAGGAGTGTGCTATACCGCACCTCAGCTCCTACAGGCAATGGTCACGATGGTGGTCCCATGGGCCATCGATCTGGTCGGGAGGAAATGACTCTCGTTCCTCCGGCCTGGGGATTCTGCTGCGGGGAGGCAGCTTCACCGTCTCCCAGGTTAAGGAGGTGGTGGGCGGGCGCCTCCTCGTAGCAGACGTAATGTATAAGAATGCTCCACTCCGGTTAATTAACGTCTACGCCCCGTCACAAGGGGCTGAGCGGCTGAAGGATTTTCAGCAGCTCCCACAGCTGCTGGCAACCTCCAGGCCGGTCATGCTGGGCGGTGACTTCAACTGCATCATCGATGCGGCTGGACGATCCGGTAGGGCCGACAGCAGATTGGACGCTACATCCAGATCCCTGATGGAAACAGTAAAGGATGCCAAGCTGCATGACGTCTTCAGCAACCCTGCAGATGGAGCGCAGCGTAGATACACCTGGTCGCGGCCTGACGGGTCCGTCTGTTCCAGGATAGACTTCCTGTTTGTGTCCCGTGCATTTGCAGTCAGATCCACCGACGTCAAGCCGGTGTTCTTCTCTGACCACTGCCTCCTACTGGCTGACTGCCACTTAGAGAAGGACCAGAGGGTTGGCAGGGGGGTATGGAAGCTAAACGTGCAACTGCTGACCCCAGAGAACATTGAGGAGCTCAAGAGGGATTACAAAGGTTGGAGAACCATGAAACCCCACTTTGAGTCCCTGACACACTGGTGGGAAGCGATCAAGGGAAACATCAAGAGGTTTTTTGTCCTCAAAGGCACCCAGAAAGCTAGAAAGGAACAGAGGGAAATGTCCCGACTCCAGAAAAACATGCAGAATCTGCTCTGGCTGCGGTCGATGGGGGTCGATATCAAGGAGGAACTCCAAGAGGTGAAGAGCCAGCAAGCCTTGCTCTTTGCCTCAGAGGCCTCCAAGATCATCTTCCATTCCAGAGTCCGCTCTGTAGAGCAGGATGAGACGTGCTCACGTTTCTTCTTCCAAAAGGTACACAGAGAGAGCTCTGTGATCAGCAGCCTGAAGGAAGAAGACGGCTCAGTTAAGTCATTGCAATCTGACATTTTGAGGATTAGCAAATCCTTCTATGCCAGATTGTATGACGTAAAGCCCACAGACAGCACGGCCTCCCAATCCTTCCTGTCCTCTAGCACGGAGGTCTTAGATGACAGTACACGGGAGAGTCTGGACAAAGCGCTAACTCCTGACGATCTGACTGAGGCCCTTGAGTCCTTCGAGAAGAGTAAAACTCCCGGAAGCGACGGCTTGCCGACGGAGTTGTATTCGGCTCTGTGGGACTGGATCGGCCCAGACCTGCTAGAAGTGTATGAGAGTATGCTCCTGGCCGGCAGTATGTCAGAATCCATGAGGAAAGGCATTATCACCCTCATCTACAAGCACGAGGGGGAAAGGGAGGAAATTAGAAATTGGCGACCCATTTCACTGTTGAATGTGGACTATAAAATTCTGTCCAAGGTCATCGCAAATCGGGTCAAATCCGCTCTGGAATTGGTGATCCACCCTGACCAGACCTGCACTGTGCCGGGCAGGAAGATCTCTGACAGCCTCGTGCTGCTCAGGGATACGATTGCCTATGTACAGGACAAGGGTGTGGATACCTGCCTCATCAGCCTGGATCAGGAGAAGGCCTTTGACAGAATATCGCACACCTATATGGTGGAGGTGCTCTCCAAAATGGGGTTTGGGGAGGGAATTCGCAATTGGATCCAACTGCTCTACACTAACATCAGTAGTGCAATCTCAATCAATGGGTGGGAATCAGATAGCTTTCCTATGAAATCTGGAGTCAGGCAGGGCTGCCCTCTCTCGCCTGTTCTTTTCGTGTGTTGCATAGAACCCTTTGCTGAGTCCATCAGGAAGGGTCTGGGCATAAGAGGAGTAACGATCCCAGGTAGTGGAGGCACTCAGATCAAAGTCTCCCTGTACATGGACGATGTCGCCATCTTCTGCTCTGATCCCCTGTCGGTACACAGACTTATCCACATCTGCGACTGGTTCGAACTGGCCTCGGGAGCCAGGGTAAATCGTGGGAAGAGCGAGGCCATGTTCTTTGGGAACTGGGCTGACCGATCCTTTGTCCCCTTCACTGTCAGGGCTGATGGCCTGAAGGTGCTGGGGATATGGTTCGGAGGGACCAGGGCACGCGTTAGAAACTGGAAGGAGCGAGTGTTTATGGTGAAAAGGAAACTGGGCATGTGGGAGCGACGCTCCCTCTCCATTGCGGGTAAGAACCTGGTCATCAGGTGTGAGGCACTCTCGCTGTTGCTGTACGTGGCGCAGGTCTGGCCCATTCCACACTCCTGTGTGGTGGCGATCACCCGAGCCATCTTCCGCTTTATCTGGAGGTCGAAAATGGATCGTGTCCGCAGGGACATGATTTACAAGCCTCTAGATAAAGGGGGAAAAAACGTGCCCAACATCGCCCTCATACTGATGGCCACCTTTGTGTGCGGTTGCGTCAAGCGGTGCGTAGACCCTCAGTATGCAAACACCAAGTGTCACTACATGCTGAGGTTCTACCTGTCCCCGGTGTTGCGAAGGATGGGTCTGGCCACGCTGCCGCGGAACGCTGCAAGTAGTTGGACCGTGCCGTACCACCTGTCCCTCGTGGGAAAATTTATGCAGAGAAACACCTTCGACCACAAGTCCATCAGGCAGTGGTCGGCACGTAACATCTTAAAGGCCCTGAGGGAAAAGGAGAGGGTGGATCCTGTGGGATGGTTCCCTGAGCAGACTGACAAAGTCATTTGGCAGAATGCCTCATCACCAGAACTTTCCAACAAACACCAAGATGTAGGTGGTGAGAAAGGCCCTCCCCGTAAGATTCTTCCTACACGCCAGGAGTCTCACCCCCTCTGCACGTTGCCCTCGAGGAGGCTGTGGTGGGGAAGAGACCGTTGTTCACCTCCTTGTAGATTGTGTCTTTGCAAAGAAGGTCTGGAGAGGGATGCAGTGGTTGCTGTCGAGGTTCATCCCGAGCAGTTCTGTGACAGAGGACTCTGTGCTCTACGGGCTGTTCCCAGGGACACACACCGAGACAAACATCAACTGCAGCTGGAGGATCATCAACTCGGTGAAATACGCTCTTTGGTCTGTCCGAAACTTGTTGGTTTTCCAGCGCAAAGAGTTGTCCCCGACCGAGTGTAGCAGACTAGCACTTTCCAAGATCCAGGACTACGTGCTGAGGGACACAGTTAAGCTTGGGCCGGCCGCCGCAAAGGCGCAATGGGGAAGGGTCGCTGCCTAAGACCTTTCTGCCACAGTGCACTGGGGGGCTGGGAACTGTAAAGAGCCCCTCAGGCTGTACAGATTAAAATGTATGTCTGCTAATAATTGAAATATTCATTGTTTTTTCTGATACACCTTGTGTTTCAGTTTGTAAAAGTTGAACCTGTTTGTATTTTTGTAATGGTGATTTAAAATGTTCGAAATGTTTTTGAAGATTTATGAATAAAGTATATTTTTGCAAAAAAAAAGCATGCATTCTTGCTTAGCTGAATGCAACCTATTTCAGAAGCTGGTGGAAGACAATGGGCTAACCAGTACATGTATCATTCAATCAGAACTTGGGAAAGGTGGGGTTTGCTGAGTGAACTTTGAAACAATTCTTCAAAAAAAGACAATATTCCAAGAACTTAATACATTCACATGTAAAAATAATGAAGTATACCATTCCTTTACATTCGGGTACACCTGTGTAAGTTGTGTCCTATCAATGAAATTTGACTGAGCCAGATTTTGTTTGTCTTGCATTTCTGTTCACATCTGAAAATTAATAAAAGCTTTGCAAACAAACACATATAAAAACAGATCCAATCTACTTTAACAATGGATTGGATTGGTTTTGAAAAAAAACACAAGCAAGATTGGAATTTATTCCAAAACGCAATGCTCTTTAAACAAATCAATTAATTGTCAATCACCAGACTTCAGCAAGTAGCAGCACCTGACTTTGAGATTTGCTCCAATATTATTTTACCAGACAGTACATTTTATTCTTAATGTTTGGAATATTTGTAAAACTTCAGAACTGCTGAAATGTTATCAATGCAAATTTACTTCTTGGGAAGTTGAGCTACCACCTGAAACCAATTCCATGTTAATGTTGAAAAGGTGATGCTATTACAGTGGTGGTTTATGTGCACTTAACTACTTAAGTTGGGCTCCCACAATGTAATTGGGAGTCTGATTTAGAATTCATTGCTGGTGTACGCTTTTCCAGGTGTTGGGAAACCTGACAGTAAAAGGGAGGTGGGAACTGCTAGTTCCATGAGCTATGTGCCTTTCCCAGCACTCCTTGTAAGACAGGAAGGGCAGGAGTTCTGCCTTATAGGTTTTCTCTTTGCTAAACTGTTGTAGGGTGGATGAGTTGTACTATTAATGATAGTTTATCTGCAGACACTTCTTGGGTGGAAACATTGAGCTTATTTACAATATGCTCAGCAGCAACGACACATGTGCTTTCAACTCCCATTCTATACTGACTGCTGAGGTAGCCTGTGCTACTCTCCTATTGGTTACTGCAGATCATATAATCTTGCCTAACAAGTATTATTCTTAAAGGTACATTACACACTAAATAAAACCATAATTACTACATTCCTCCCCTTTTAACTCAACTATACGTGCTATATTTATAAGTACATATTTCTCAAGACAACACAATATTTACACTGGGTAAGGAATTTACAAGTTCAGTCCTTCAGGTGGTTTCCTGGTACGTGTGGAATGTCGCAGCTCCACAACTTCAAATTCTTTGTCAGGAACCTCCTTTTCTAGAGTTACCTGAACATTGGGTGCTTCGGTGGGCACCTGCAGTTCTGTATCCTCAGCTCTTACAGGAACATCAGACATGTCAGTCCTGGGTTGTGTATCCTCAGCAGGAAACGCAGACCCGGTCATGGTCACTAGTGGAACCAAATCTTGGTGATTTGTCTCTCTCTTCCTTAAATGATCCACATGTTTACAGATGATCCAGCCTTCCACGTCCATGTGGTAAGATAGAGGTCCAGTCACTGCACTTATGTCGCCCGGTAACCACTTTGGTCCTTCTCTGAAATTTTTCATGTACGCCAAATCTCCCATGGTAAATTTGCTCTCCCAACTATGCTAGTTGTGTCTAGTTTTCTGGCTTCCCTGACTCCTTTTCACCTTCCCCTCTAAATTCGGCACTATTAAGCTCAGTCTCGTCCTGAGACGGCGTTTCAACAGTAACTGCACAGGTGTGACACCTGTTGTTGTATGAGGGGTAGTCCTGTAATGAAAACAAAAGTGTGCTAGCTTGGTTGCCAAGGAATCACCAGTTAGCTTTCTGATGCCTGCCTTGAATGCCTGAACTGCCCTTTCAGCCAGTCCGCTTGAGAAAGCATGATACGGTGCAGTTTTCATATGAGTGAGACTGTTGAGGCTGATAAACTGTTGAAACTCAGCACCTGTAAATGCTGTTCTGTTTTCGGAAACGATTACTGGTATTCCATGAATGGCAAAACTCTGATGTAGTTCCTCAGTTGTAGCGGCTGACGTTGGTGACTTCACCTCATATACGTCCAACCATTTTTAATGGGCATCAACATTGAGCAGAAACATTGTTCCCAGGATAGGTCCAACGAAGTCAATGTGTAACCGTACCCAGGGTCTACCTGGTCACTCCCATCACTCCCATGGGTATAATGGAGCTGTCGTTGGCAACTTTTCCAGTTGCTGACATTGCACACAGTGCTTTACTAAACTCTCTATTTCACCATCCATCGCAGGCCACCATAGATAGCTGCGTGCAATGGTCTTCATTCGGGAAATTCCTAGATAGGCACTGTTTAGTTCAATTAGAAGTGGCTCCCTTCCCTTTGGAGGAACTATCACTTGTGCTCCCCACAATAAGATGCCATCCTGGCTGGTTATTTCATGTCTTCTGTTGAACTACGGTTTCATATTGTCAGATACAGGCTCCTGTGACCAACCATGTAGCTCTTGTTCTTGCACTTAAGATAGAACTGGGTCCCAGCTTGTCCAGTCTCTGACCTGTCGAGCACATACTGGCGAGGAATCTAAGAAATTTAACAGTAAAACAAGTTCCTGTGGAACTGGGATTTGCTCATCATTTTCTTGTAAAGGCAAATGACTAAATGCATCGGCATTTGCGATTTGATTGCCAGGCCTATGTATGAAAGTGTCTTTGAATGCTGCCAGAATTAATGCTCATCATTATATTCTTGCTGAGTCTATGAAGGTATAGTCTTGTCCTCACTAAACAATCCTAGCAATGGTTTATGGTCTGAAACAATTGTAAGATGGTGGCCATGTACGTACTGGTAAAATTTCTTGACACCAAAGATGATGGACAGGCCTTCTTTTTCTATCTGCGTGTATCGCTTTTCTGCTGTGGTGAGTGTTCTTGATACATAATCTATTGGCCGTTCCATGCTGTCGTTCATCCAATGAGGGAGATGTGTCTCATGTCAGCACGAATCCTTTGTCTGGTCGTAATGCAGTAATAGATTGGATGAGTCCAAGAATTGTTTCACCTTTATGAAAACTTCTTTCTGGGGTGCCTCCCAAGACCAATGTTGGTTCTTTTTGAGTAGAGAATGCAGGGGGGTCAGCACTGTAGACAAATAGGGTAAAACCACCCATAATAGTCGATCATTCCTAGGAATGATTTGAGTTCTGAGGTGTTCTTTGGTGCAGGTGCCTTTCTTATGGTTCTCGTTTTTTCCTCAACTGGGTGGAGACCCTATTTGTATTTCTGTATCTTCTTTCTCTATGCCTTCTTTCTAGCACAGGCTTTAATCTCGGCCTTCTTTTTGACTTCGCTATTGGCCAGGCTTCTCTCAGATGCAAGCTCAACTTGTCTGAGCTCAGTGGCTGAGTCTCCCAAAATTTCATTATCTGTCTGCTTCTTGGAAAATTCTGTGACCTTTGCTTCCAAAGCCTCTTTGGCTTCATTTAACTGATTCTTCAGCTCTTTGCTAGACAACTAGTTTCACTGAGCTGGCACTGTCTTGGAGTTATCCGAACTCCTATCTCCAGGCTGCATCCAGCTATACACAACTCCAAGGATTTCTTGTGAGCCCTTTCCAATTCCCACGGCTTCCCCTGAGCCCTCCCTGATTACCAGGGCTTGCCCTAAGCCCTCCCTGATTACCAGGGCTTCCCCTGAGCCCTCCCTGATTCCCAGGGCTTCCCCTAAGCCCTCTTTGCATTTCTTTTGCTGTGCTTACATTCTACTGTTTGAGACGGCATTCATTTCTTCATACTGCTGAATGGTTACACATTCCTTTTGCATTTGATCTTGAAGGACAATCAACTGTTCTTTCAACTGTTTAATTTTGTGTTGCCTTCCCTCTGGGGTCTCCTGTTGCCCTTGGCAGAGCTGCCCTCGCTCTGTAGTCTCTTGTTGCCTTCAGCAGAGTTGCCCACTTTCTGGGATCTCTTATAATTTTCTGTCTATAACCATTTTTCTTGTATTTACCACTTTAAATGTATTGCTGCTTTAAGAGCAGTCACTGTTTTTTTTTTAACTCAGGCCCTCTCTGCAGCTGTCAGCTTTTCTGTGCTGTTTGTCCTGTGCTTTTCCAGTTTCGGCAGGATACCGTGATCATGGGCCTTCTCTTTTAACTTTGTAAAACTTCATTCCTGCTTAGAAAAAGTACAGCAGTGATTTCTTCTCCCTTTTCTGGGCGATTCTGCATCATTGTTTTTATTTAAAACTGCAGCACTGCTTTCTGCTCTGATTGCCTTTTTTTAATTTGCAAGCTGTGTGCCAGCTTCTCTAACCTACTGAGCCTGTGCGGCTGACGCCTATTTTATAATAGGGTACAGATTCTCTTTTTTTTTGTTTTGCTCACCCATCTTGTGGATTCTCACTCAGGGGTCTTGCAATTTTGGTATTATTTTTTAAATGTCGGGAGTGCTCTGGAAGATTTCTCAGCCAATTAGATCAGGGCTCATTTTTTTCTTTAACTTAAAGCGACAGCATACCTGGTGAGTATATCTTCCTTTCTTTTTAATTATCTTAAACATTCACAATCGCTGGGCGAGGGACAGCACCGAATCTGATTCCATCCTCCTCACCAGTTTGTTGTAGGGTGCCTGAGTTGTACTATTAATATAGAGTTGATCTGCATACACGTCTTGGGTGGAAACATTACATTACTCAGCAGCAACTACACGTGTGCTTTCAACTCCAACTCTGTCTCTACACTGACTGCTGAGTGGCCTGCGCTACTCTCCTATTGGTTACTATAGATCATGTGGTCTTGCCTAACAAGTATTATTCTTAAAGGTACATTACACACTAAATAAAACCATAATTATTACACAAACCCAGCCTCTCTCTTTCCTAGCAGGAAAATGATTCAAAGAATTATAATGTGGTCCTACCATTAAGATCTTTAGATCTGCCTGTCCCTCATCACTAATTGAATTCTTTTTCTGTTTTTGGCCTCCGCTGTACTCTCCCAACTCCCTTTTAATATCTGGACAGTTGTTGTGATCAGCTTTATTCCAAAACACAAAAAGATATGATGCGTCAGAAAGAGTAATAGATCGATCCTATTTCTGCTTAGAATTCCTAATTTAAGGACATTAGGAGGGATATACATTGCACACAAAGATGTATGCTTTCTATCACCTTAGAGCATTGAATCAGTTATTATATTCTGAGCTCCAGCAATCTGTACATCACTCTCCTGCTTCAATTCCTGATTTTCTGGCTCCAGCTCATGCCTGAGATCTGGGATTGGTGTGCTTGGCATATAGTTTATTTATGAGGCAAAGCTACAGCAGAAGAGGGTAGATGGAACTAGGAAAATGTTCTGTTTATTAATGTAGCTTTTCACCAGTCTCTGTAATGACTCAACTTTAGACATTGTACCAGGAACTAAATATTCAGTTTCATTCTGCAGCATCTTTATTTTCATCTGGGGGGCATCTAAAATGGCATCAGAATTTCTTCTACTGTGCTTTTCTTTAATTACCATAATAAGTGCCAGTTTTTATCTGCTATGATTCCAATCTTTTCTGCAGAATTTTGGTGTATTAGTTTCTATTGCCTAAGTTCCCACGGGGGAGGATTTTCCCCTCATCAGGCAGGTGGGCTTGGGAACAGCCGCAAGACTGACCGCCGTCTGTTATCAGGCTCTGACTGCAATTTCACACTTGCTGGCCAATTAATGGCCTGTCAGCTTGAAAGGCGCGCTAAGAGCCTCAGCACTGCTGGAGTGAGGGCAGGAAGAGCGCAAGCACAGAAGTGTGCGCCTGCTTGGGAAGTGCACACTGACTGCTCCCTGAAGGCGCAGATAAATATAAAATAAATATAAATATTTAAATATAAAAATAAACTTTTTACATATGAGCTAAGCATGTCCCCACATGTGACTCAGTCATATGAAGTGGGACATGTAAAAAAGGATGTTAAAAAATTTTAATTTTTTTTAGTAAATGTTGGAAACCTCAACCTGCCCATGGATGAAGTTTCGATAACAATGCAAAGGCCGCCTGGCCTATTCGCCTGCCTGCCAACTAAACGGTTGAGCGGGCAGCAAAAAATGCAGCTTAATTAATTACCTAAGGGCCTCAATAAGCCTATTAATTGTCGGCAGCGCGCTGCCGCCTTTCATATGCGCCCACCGACCAAAAGATCGCGAGAGTGCGCGATGACGTCGGGACGCTCACTCGACATCATCGTGCGTTATTTTACTCCCATTCGGATCAAGCATGCGCCCGCCTGCGGGACGAAAAATTCTGCCCATAGAGTTAGGTTTTTGCTAGACAAGGGAGCCAGAGGCTGTGGGGGCTGGACAAGAGAGTGCAGTTGAGACCAGTGGTGGCCTTGGGTGGCAGAGCGGGCTCAATGGGCTGGGTGGCCTACTCCTGCTCCTAAGTCCTATGTTCCTAACTCATGATATACTTTTCTCTCTGTATTGTGAATTGTCTGAATGATAGATTAATGACAGCCCCATTTCCTGAAAAGACCCATGTGGCTTATGGCAGGAGTTTAATTGAGCACTTATCTTATGAGCAAATGAGGGTCTTATGGTATTCCATTGAATATTCTGATCTTCAAGCAGACCATCCAGCATTACCTCTGTCCACTTAGACCATGTGTTAATGGTAAGCTGCATACACAAGAATGTTGTGGAAAGGGTTAAAGTGTTTTTAAAGCTTCTTTTACGGATTTTGTCTGTGTTTTCATTTTAAGCAGAATTTTGTTTGTTACAATTAGTGCTTCCTTATCTGCGTTTCTTTTAAGTGCTGTCTTAGCAATTACAATAATTGAGCTGGCTGGTTGCTGGAAATCAGCAGAAACCTCTCGAGAGCCTTGCACTGGGTTACAAGATGGCCCTGCAACAGTTCTGCTGTGCCAAATGCTACATTGTTTGCATGTTCCTGTCCACTTTGTGCTACATTTCTGGAGTACCTGAATGAAATATACCTTGCATCCTGCAGCCATTACATTTCTGCTGGCACTCTCAACATGTCCCAGTGATCTACTTGGTAGCATTCCATAATGACATGTGAAGTAGGCAGCATCCTTTGTGCTGATTTTTCGTCCGGTTCCTGCCTCCAAACCATGGTTCACTCTCTGCTGCTGTGATTTATGTCACCTACCAAAACCTGCCAACGTCCATCAAAATTGCGAAAGGTTTTGAAATACCCATTTCAACAATGATGCTACCAATTTTGGGACAGCAGTATGTAGGTTCCCAGCCCACCCTCTTTCCCAGGAAGATGAAAATTGCTGGCATCAGAAATTGGGGTGGTTATCCCACTTTCAGGTCCCACCCACCATTTTAAAATCCTGCCCGATAGACTAAGGCCCCAGGTTGGGATGGAAAAATACGGCCCCTAAGTGCCTTAAATGGAAAAGTATTTAATTTCCTTGATACAATGAACCTTAAATCTTTTGTGTCTTACCAAACAACTTTATCTACATTTTTCTAAATACTCCATTCTTTCAGATTTCAAAAAACATATTGAAATTAAATCAGAGAACATGAATAAAGTCTCAAAACTATGTCTGTAGTTAACCAACCATGAATAAGAGCATATTTATTGATGCTATCTCCCTTTTAGTGGAAGTGATTTCCGCATGACTCACGGAATTAATTTCGTACAATGCCAATTCCTTAGAGATTTCTGCAAAAAAAATTTCCTGCAGGCAAAATGTGATGAGAAAACTTATCATAATCACCAATTCATCCAGAGGTTTAATCAACCTGTTGTTATACCATATTTATTTCACACCTGCACAGCCAACACTGTGCAGAGTATTGACAGCAGCCCTGACTGTTAAAACTTTAAATAGATATTTTAAAATTCATTGTCACACTTACGCTTGGTAATATAGAATATTGAGCAATATCTTGATGGGATTATATTGTTGAGTACAAATCTGATTCAATTTCCAGCAATCTGCAGCTGTGTACAACGAGTCAACAGCAGGCAACACTAGGGCCTGATTTTAACCTTTCCTGCCTTAAGGATAGGTGGCAGTTAAGGATCTGATCTCGGTACACACTGTTGTCCTACCAACAGTGTAAACTGAGTTTGTCAAGGTGTTTACCAGAGAGATGAAGGCGCCTAGTGAATATATTAAAATTATGGCTCAATTAACCAAACAATCCCAATGCCACGACAAATGACAGAATACCTGCTCAGTGCCCAAATCACCGTTTAAACCTGATGGAATAGATCTCTGAATAGCAACTAAAGCAGTATTTTTGAAGGGGCACTCACCTGCAGACAATCAGATCACAGGCTATTTGTGGTCCCCGTTTCTTTCTCTCTCACATTTTTGCCTCAGTAAGCTTTATTTGTTTATAGTTGGTGCTATTACAGCCAGTTGTATTTTCATGGGATGCAGACGCATCCCTAATTGTCCTTGAACTTAGTTACTTGCAAGGTCATTTCAGGGGGCAGGCAAGAGTCAACCACATTGCTGTGGATCTGGAGTCAGGTCACTCGAAGTTACTACTTGGCAAAATGGGGAAACGGGAACCATTTAGAAGCTGGGAGCAACTGTGGAGTGTTTGCTATAAGGACTGCAATTCCATGGAGAGTATGATGTGATAAAGCATAAACAGGGAACATTCCTTTCTGTAGTTTAAATTATAAGTTGCCCACAAAAAGAAAATTGTATTTAGCCAATAACCATTTGTTACAGTGTAAGTTTTAAATTGTGAAATCTTGTCGTGTTGTCATCTGTTTTAGCTGTTAGCTGTTGGAATTTCTTTTTAAATGTTATCGGCCTCTATGCAGAACATAATACCAGGGAATGCAACCTCATTCTTAGAGGTACATTTCTGCGTTAAATAAGCCTCAGGATGTTGGGCACAAATGAAGTCCGGGCAATAAAGTCACCTGGGCCTCATGCTAGTGACATCATGTCAACCCGTCAACCCGCCAAACTTACACCCAGCTTTAAAATTTGGACTTATGATTTTTGACAAAAGTAGGCAGAAACTGGGGAATTGAAGTTAGCTAATATGTTTCTAGCATTCTGAGGGCAAGGAATTTGCCTTCTAGCATGGCATGGACATGGCTGATGTCAATTATCCTCATGTTAGCGTAATCAGTTTATTACAAATACTAAGCCCCAAGTATAAGTCTTATTTATGACAGACTATATAGTCTTGCTTCTGGATTGTTTTTCATACTAACCCTGATATTATTATGGCAATGGCTTCTGTGGTAAACTTTACTTTCACAGTAGAGTGTTACAAGTGTGAGGTTTATGATTATTATGCTTTAGGACTTTTGTTTTATAAGATTATCATGATTTGGGACTGTAACTTCAAATGTAGGTTAAGGAGTCATTGACCTACGCTGGAGCCTGTCTGACAGTAAACCAGGGTGGTTTAGTAGTTAGATCAAAAGAAGAGTCACATTGTACTGTTGAAAGTCAGCTGTTAAAAGTTAATGCCTGGGATGATGACAGCTGTTTCTAAGTCCACAAGGAGACCCTAAATCTCCTAAAACTCCGAAAAGTGTTATTATTTATCCGTTCATGAGATGTGGCTGTTGCTGGCTAGGCCAACATTTATTGGAGGTAACTGAGTTTATATGTATGTTTTAAAAAGGTGTTCAAACTCCCTATCTATTATAGTGCCACCATCACCATGCCTTTAAAATGGCTACGTACATTCCAGTCCTTAATGTCACACATATTGAACAGAATTTTCCCTTTGGCGTGTGGGGACGGGCCTCGCATGTCCACACATAAAATGACACACGGTGACGTTGGACGAGTGTCCTGATGTCACTGCGCGCTATCGCGATATTTCATTGGGCGGACACGTGATGATATCCAATGCTCGCCCGCCATTAATTAATGGGCCACTTAAGGTCCTTGACTCACCAATCAACGTTGATTTTTCGGCGCCCATGCAACTTTCAGGCTGGTGCATGGTGCAACAGGCAGGCGGGTAGGAGACATTTGTATAAACCTCATCCATGGGTGGGATAAGAGGGCTCACTGGGGTCGTGAGTGTGCACTGGGAAGTATTTATTTTTCAAAGTTATTGAAACTTGCCCGTGTGATCTGCAGTACTTCAGAACGCATTCCAGCTGCTTTGGCTGGACTCTTGACCTTCAGGTTAGCACTCTGCAGTGAATAATCTTTTCTGGGCCTGCAGGTTTCAGGAAGCCTTCTCTTAGCCTGGGAATGAGAGCTAAACTCTCCATTGGAAGCACCTCCTCTGAGGAGGAAGGGAGGGCTAGAAGAGGGAGAGGTCAGGAGTGCACATTTAGCCTCCAGGGGTGCCACCTTTGGGAGGACAGGTGCAGGCACAAGGGGTGCAGGGCCAAGAGGTGGACGAAGGCAGAAGGGGCCGCAGAGGATTACACCTTCCAGCTGCCAGGATATACAGGCAGCAAAGCAGCTACCTCGGAATGTCTGAGGTGCAGTACTGAAGGAGGCTCCGACTCTCAAGGGAGACAGTCAGCCAAATCTGTGAGATGCTTGACCCTGAGATCTCCGCTAATTGTGTGCGTGGGCACCCCATGCCAGTGATTCTAAAGATCACAGCTGCCCTCAACTTCTATGCCTCTGGCAACTTCCAGGGGTTGGTGGGTGATCTTTGCAGTGTTTCCCAATCAGCTGCCCGCACATGTGTCAAGCTGGTTACAGACGCCCTATTCAGCCGTGCATTGACCTTCATCCACTTCTATTTGGACCAGGCAAGCCAGACACAGTGAGCCAGAGGCTTCGCCGCGATTGCTGGCTTTCCCCACGTCCAGGATGCAATAGACTGCACACATGTGGCCATCAGGTGCCAGCAGGTGAGCCCGGTGCCTTCGTCCACAGGAAGGGCTTCCACTCCATGAACGTGCAGATAGTGTGTGATCACAGGATGCTGATTCTACAAGTCTGTGCAAGGTACCCAGGCAGCTCCTATGACACCTACATCCTCAGACACCCCCAGGTGCCAGGGCCTTTCAGTGCTCCAGCCCAGCTTGATGGATGGCTGCTGGGTGGCTATCCCCTCAGAAGGTAGCTCATGACGCCTCTCCGCCATTCAAGAACATAAACTGAGCAGCGCTACAATCGGAGCCATGTCTCCACAAGGGCTGTGTTGGAGAGAACCATCAGTCTTCTCAAGATGTACTTCCGATGCCTGAACCGCTCAGATGGCGCACTCCAGTACCAACAGGTCATGTGTCGGTGATACTGGTTGCATGCAGCGCTGTTCATGATCTTGTGCTGGAAAGGGGGGACGCAGTGGACGATGAAGACATTGATGCAGTGGATGTGGCTGCACACGACGAATCCAGCAGTGAGTCCGAGGATGACCATGCACAGGGAAATGTTGAGGGGGTAGACACTGACCCAGGCATACTCCAGGGCGTCAGGGACACCCAGGAGGCTTTAATCCAACGAACCTTCAGCTAGCACACCACATATGGACCTCCAGGACAAGCCTGGGCTGCATTCTCCATTTTTGAAACCCAAATGCAAAATCTGCCAGGTTAGGAACAGTAACTAAGGGCCTTGTTAATAAAGCTGACCGTCCAACAAAGCACTCATTACAGCTTTGGAAACCATTCACATACAGAAGAAAGAGGCACCCTCAGCCATGGTGACATATCTGAATTTAATGTGTCAAGCAAACAAACTTCTGCAAAATAAAAGACAATAGTGTCACAAATCAGAACAAATCGTAAGGACCTCATCTCGGTCTAACACAAAAGCACCAGTGAAAAACCTGTGGTGTATCTAAGATGCCTTATGCTTACGTTTACGGGTACTACGTCTTGGTGCTGCCCCATTGCTAGGAGCGGCATCTGAGACAGCTTGCTGACTCTGCTATCCTGTTGGCCTTGATGACCTTGGCGGTCATCCTCTGGCTCATGGAGCCTTTGCTGGCCCACCTGGGAGAGAGCTGCTAGTTCCACAGCTGCCATCTCCCCAGTCGTTGCAGTCTCACTGGATGCTACGGTCACTGGGAGAGGGGTGGAGGAGCTGCTGCCATCATCCAGAGCACCCGGAGATGTACCCGCAGAGATGACAGGCAGCTGCTGCGCCGACATGAGGTCGCCTCAGACCTTCCTGCTCACCGTGGACGGAGGGGCACTGAGCTGGGAAACTTGATGCCCAGACCATCTCCCACACTGGTAATGACTAGCTGAGATCAATGCCGATGAGAGGGCTTGTTGGTCAGAATGCATCCCCGGGAAGCCCTGACGGCTGGCCTGGAGGAGCCTCCCCACGAGAGTTGCTACTCTTTCCACGGAGGATGCTTGGTTCTTGGACACGAGGCTCATTGCTTCTGCGATCATCCGTGTAAACCCCTCCATCACGGAGACCAAGCTGAGCTTGGCCTCATGTATCTCCCCCAGATACTTCCTCATTTCCTGCCCCTGCTGCGTCACAGACAACTTCAGAGGAACATCGTCTTGCACCAATTGAGCATGTGCCTGGTCCCTCAAAGTCCCCTGACAGCTGGCACCATGGGCATCCTCTATCTCTGCCAGCTCCTCCAGCGACTGTGAAGTGCCCTCACCACTGTGCCCCGGGACACTAGCCGATATTCTAATTCCCACTGAGGTGCTAGTATCTGCACTGGTGCCTGCTTGGCAGAGATGGTGTGATGCTGGTGAGACTTCAGGCCCCTCAGTTGTGAGAGGGGGCCTCTGCTGCTGCTCCTCCCGGCCCTGCTCCGATGATGCTGAAAGGAAGAACAAAGACAGTGGATCAGTTAACTTGGAGATAATGACAAAGTCCATCCCTGTCCCCCGGATCATTATGCGCTCATCCTTCCCTAAACAATGGTGAAGCTATGTTGCAAAATTAAGTAAATTAACATTCAGCACTGCTGTGGCTGTTGGGAGAATAATGCTGACCTCACTGCTGGGCATACATACCTGGCCATGGGCCCCCAACCTCACTGACACCAGTGGACCTGGGTGCATGGTGCTTCTTCAAATACAGGGCCTACTGCTTGAACTGGCTAAGAATGGCGATCTGCCCCTGCCCGCTGCCAGTCCTCGCACACTGTGCCGCGTTATGTGCATTTTTCTCCTGAAACTGGGAGACGACCATTGTTTATGGAAGGATGAGCCCATAATGATCTGGGGGACAGGGATGGACTTTGTCATTGTCTCCTCGTTAACTGATCCACTGTCTTTGTTCTTCCTTTCAGCATCATCGGAGCAAGGCCGGGAGGAGGAGCAGCAGAGGCCCCCTCTCACAACTGAGGGGCCTGAAGTCTCACCAGCATCACACCATCTCTGCCAGGCAGGCACCAGTGCAGATACTAGCACCTCGGTGGGAATTAGAACATCAGCTAGTGTCCGGGGCACAGCGGTGAGGGCACTTCACAGTCGCTGGAGGAGCTGGCAGAGATAGAGAATGCCCATGGTGCCAGCAGTCAGAGGACTTCGAGGGACCAGGCACATGCTCAATCGGTGCAAGACGATGGACTCAATTCGCGCACGGCCCACCCCAACCAGAGTGGGACATATCAGGGCTCTAGAGCCTCCTCTCCCCGCTGCTGCCGAACACTCACACAAAGATGCTAGGCCTGTTCCCTTACTCCCCCACCCTTTCCTTGGCCACATGCTGCCTACATTACACTCGGCACCACACGGCATATCCTTCCATAGCAAGGAGCGCAAGCATGTGGAGTGCAGAGAGCAGCAGATGGTTCGTTGCCACGCCACCTTGAAGCTCCCCTCCCAGCATGTCATCACCCTGCCTTGGACATGTCCTGCAGTTCAAGCACAGCGCCTAGGTGCAGCTCCTCCAGGTTGCCCCCAAAACATTCATGTGGGGCTCAGTCTAACACATGCTGTGGGGGCAAAACCCATCTCTTCTTCACCTTCTCAGGCTGACCTCAGCATGGGCAATTATGTGCTTGCCCACCCAGTTCTGATGAAGAGTCATACGGACTCGAAACGTTAACTGTCTTCCTCTCCACAGATGCTGTCAGACCTGCTGAGTTTTTCCAGCTATTTTTGTTTTTGTTTCAGCAAAGCAGGTATGCCATCAATGACTCAATGCAGTTGCTACACTCAGACTTGTCAATGGGGTGGGATCAGCAGGGTGTAAGTTGACCTGCTGGGGTAAATGCCCAATGCCAACATGGCACTCACCCTGCCAGAGCGCAACAAGTCGTTGAAGTGTTTGTGACACTGGATCCAGGTGCACCGCACCACGTCGCGGGAGCTCCCCACCTCTGACACCTCCATCCAGGCACATTTCGTCATGTTGGAGGGCCTCCTCCCACCATCCTGGGGCACCAACACTCCCGCCAAGCTGCCACCTCCTCGAGGAGGGCAGCAAGGCAGTCATCCAAAAAACGAGGGGCACACTAGCCCCCTGCCCTACCCTCTGGCCTGGCCTGCCCCAAAGGGCCACCCTCTGGCCTGGCCTACCTTCCGGCCTGGCCTGCCCCGATGGTCTACCCTTCGGACTTGCATGAACTTCATTGCCCCTTTGCACAGACCTTCACCCAGCCATTGAGAGCAGCCTTTCCGAGGCTGCCAGGGCCTTCCTTTATGTGGGTCGCCAGGTTGCCATTGGACCCGGCGGCCTGGGCGCGCCTGCCAT
This sequence comes from Carcharodon carcharias, assembly GCF_017639515.1. Lineage (NCBI taxonomy): Eukaryota > Metazoa > Chordata > Chondrichthyes > Lamniformes > Lamnidae > Carcharodon > Carcharodon carcharias. The sequence continues at coordinate 130,873,354 of NC_054477.1, read as the reverse complement.
GACCTGCCCACTCCCACAATGCACGGGGAGCCGTGAAGTACACTGGGAGGGCCTTAATTGGCCTGCCCGCATAAAATGGCGGCATGGAGCCAATCCCAATCACATGCAGCCCGCTCCGCTCCCCCCTCCCCCCCACCAACCAGAAAATTCAGCCCATTGTGTTACTCTTCATACCACATTAACAGATATCTGCCTGCCCCTCTCTTCCATAGGCATGCCATGCTGTGTTAAATTTCACTGTCTTACATAGGTCTCGAATACAGTGAAAGTTTAGTGCTACCATTTTCCGTTGTATCACTAGCCTAATAAAATCTAGATCCACATATTCAGCTTCAAGAACTGTTTTACATGAATTCATTTTTCGGGTTCACATGAATGAATCTTATTGTAATAACATCAGCCATTTAATATGTTCATACGATAATTTGTTAACTGGTAATGGAAAAATATTAAGAACAGCTACTTTCTAACTTATCCAAAGGGGCATTATTTAAGATCCATGAATACATTTTCTGCATTTCAGTGTTTTTGTTGTACAATTTTGGTCTTTTGTTAGGCTTCGTAACAAGTAGAATAACAAAATTATAGTTACAATACTGTTGTGTATATTTTGAGGAAAGACAAAAAAATTGCCAGTAAATAGTTTCTCTGCCATTTAATGCTCACCATTTTTAATCAATTTTAAACTGAGAGCTGAGACTTCAGGCCCCCTTGCAGTCTGATTACTTTTCCTTCATGACACTTAGTGTAAGATCATAAAAAATAGGAGCAGGAGTAGGCCATTCGGCACATTGACCCTATTCCGTTATTCAATAAAATCTTGGCTGATCTGATTGTGGCCTTAATTCCGCTTTCCTGCCTGTCTTCCATAATCCTTGATTCCCTTGTCGATCGAAAATCTCTGTAACTTAGCCTTGAATATATTAAATGACCCAGCCGCCATTACTCTCTGTGGAAGAGAATTCCAAAAACTAACAACACTCTGAGAGATTAAATTCCTCTTTACCTATGTCCTAAATGGCAATCCCCTATTTTTAAACTGTGCCCTCTAGTTCTAGATTTCCCCAAGAGAGGAAATATTCTTTCAGCATCTACCCTGTTAAGCCCCCTCAGAATGTTGCAGAATGTTCAATAAGATCATCTATTATTCTTCTAAGCTCCAAGGAATATAGGCCCAACCTCCTCAATCTTTCCTCATTGGACAACCTCTTCACCCCAGGAAACAGCTTAGTGAACCTTCTCCGAACTGTTTCCTAAACAAGTATATCCCTCCCTATGTAAGGAGACCAAAACTGTACACAATAATCTAGGTGCGGTCTCACCAATGCCCTGTACAATTGTAGTAGGACTGCCTCTACTTTTATACTCTATCCTCCTTGCAAATAGGCCAGCAAACTATTTTTCTTCCTAATTACTTGTTGTACCTGCATGTAGACTTTTTGTGATTCATGTACAAGCACTGCTAGATCCCTCTGTATTGCAGCATTCTGCAGCCTCTCTTAATTTAAATAATATTCTGATTTTCTTCCTGCCAAAGTGGACAACCTCACTTTTTTCCACATTATAATCTATCTGCCAAATTCTGACTTAACCTATCCATTTCCCTTTGTAGCCTCCTCACAACTTGCTTTCCTACCTATCATCATCACCAAATTTGGCTACAATACAGTCGGTCCCTTTGGCCAAGTCATCAATTTAGATCATAAATAGCTGAGGCCCCAGCACTGACTCCTGCTACATTCCAGTAGTTACAGTTTACCAACCTGAAAATAACCCATTTATCCCGACTCTCTGTTTCCTGTTAGTTAGCCAATCCTCTATCCAAGCTAATATATCACCCTGAACACCATGAATTCTTTCCTTATGCAGTAATCTTTTATGTGGCACTTTATTGAATGCCTTTTGGAAATCCAAATATTTACCAGTTCCCCTCTATCCCCCCTGCTTGTCACATCTTCGAAGAACTCTATAAGTTTTTGAAGTACAACAGCTTGTTGACTCAGCCTGATTGTTTTATGATTTTCTAAATCTCCTGCTATTTCCTTCTTAATAATGGAATCTAACATTTTGCCAATGACATGTCAGGCTAACTGGTCGATAGTTTCCTGCTTTCTGTCTCCCTCTTTTCTTGAATAATGATGCTATATTTTTGGTTTTCCAATCCACTGGGACCTTTCCAGAATCTAGGGAATTTTGGAAGATTACAACCAATTCATCCACTATCTCTGCAGTCACTTTCTTAAAGACCCTGGGATGCAGACCATCAGGTCTAGGGCTTGCTGACTTTCAGTGGAATACATGTGTGATTAACTGGCCAATATTTTTCTGCTTTCTGCCTCCCTCCCTTGAAATGTGATGTTACATTTGTGGTATAAGACGGCTGATGTCAGATTGACTATGTCCTGTCATTGGGTAAAAATCTCTTAAAAAATTAAATGAACAACCTCCAAAGGAAAGAAAGCAAACCACAATATTATAATGATGTCTTTATATATTCTGCACTTCACGGGAGGCTAAATTCGATAAAGGGATTAAATCGTGGCCATTGATCTGATGCAGACTTCATGCCAACAATGTACTGTCTGATGAGTTACATGATTGCAGCATGCAGCCAATGCTAACCATGCTGTTGGGTGGCTGCAACATTGAAGCAACAGACCCAAAATTATAAGAGGCTAGCACCAGTTAAAGCTCAGCTGAAGTACTGCACCTTCTAAAACGGAGGTCCGTTGTGGCTGGGGCAGGTACTGGAAGTCACCCTAAAACTGACCCTGACCTGGGAAAGACACAGAATAGCACAATGCAAAGGAAAACAGGTTCGAGATTTTCTGCACTGGAGACCATAGAGATATAGAGGGGGAGAGATGTATTCTATCCGCAGGGGTCCTCCAGTCAAACAGTCAGAAGGCAGTGAGACTGCGGTAGTCAGTGCAAAGAGTCAAGCCCAGAGAACCTGGATGCAGTGCTGGAAAATGATCAATGACCCGCCCCCTCACATGAGTGATCAAGGTCAATGAATGTATCTTCAAGTTCCATATCTTATCAGCTGTACCACTAACCTCACACATTATTCAATAGAGCACACCCCCATTACTCACCTACCAATAATCTCTATCAATCTGAATTCATAGTTATCATGCAGACCTTCATCTCACCCTCACACAGCTTGCACACACTGCCCGTTATTGAACAATGGCAGCAACATAGTCTAAACTGATTGCACCACACTCACTAAAATACTTCCCTCACTATTGGCATACAACAGGAGGCAGCAGGGGACAGGTGTAGACACATGTACTTACACCCTTGGAGGAGATGGTCGTTCATCATTGAATTGGCCTTTGCCGAGGCTGTGGCCAGAAGCATGACAGAAAACATTGAAGGTGATGGTATCCTCACACCTATCCTCCTTCGCACATTCCACCTCCCCATCATCCTACAATCTCTTCTGATTTACAAGTTTCAGATGGTGTAATCATATGCCTCTTACTCCACTCTCTCCTCTCCTCACTACAGCCCCACCTTATTTCCTTTCTAATATCCAAGATTGGCTAGGCAGTGATGGAAGAGCAACAAATGGATGACCAAGAAGATTGTGATGATGAAGAAACACAGTCACTAGATCTCACACTTGTAGCCACCAATTCATGATACTTTAGACGATAGCATAGAGACAGGATATGATCATGGTGAGACATAGCATGAGTGTCCTGCAGCCATGGCAAAGGGCAAGGGTGCTAGCTCCCCCTGAGGGTGAGGTCACACATGAATTCTGCTACAAAAGACTCATCTGAGCAATCTTATTGGGTAGGCCACAGAAGAAGGTTGATGAATATGCAGAATGAAATGCATAGTGTATTGGCAGGCCTGCCATAAAGCCCGTGTGGAGTATCAAAGAGCACGGAGGAGTCAAGCACCAATTTTTCATAGGGCTTTGCACATGGCTTGGAGCCCATTCTTTCCAGCTTGAATGAAACAGAAGAAATAGGAGCAGGAGTAGGTCATTCAGCTCTTCAAGCCTGCCCGCCATTCAATAAGATCATGGCTGATCTGCCCCTGGCTTCAACTCCTCTTTAGTGCCAGCTCCTCATAGGCCTCAACTTCCCAATATTTCAAAAATCTATCTACCTCTTTAAATACTTTCAGTGATCTAGCCTCCACAACTCTCTGAGGTAGAGAATTCCAGACATTCACCACCCTCTAAAAGAAGAAATTGCTTTGCATCTCGGTTTTAATTGAATGTCCCCTTATTCTGCAACTATGTCTCCTAATTGAGAATCCCCCACTAGTGGAAACATCCCAACATCTACCCTGTCAAGCCTGCTCAGGATCTTGTACATTTCAATAGGATCACCCCTCATTCCTCTAAACTAATGAATAAAGGCCTAATCTGTTTAGCCGTTCTTGATAAGTCAACCCCTTCATCCCAGGAATCAGCCTAGTGTATCTCTTCTGAACTGCTAATGCCTTTCTTAAATATCGGAACCAAAACTGTACACAGCACTCCAGGTGTGGCCTCACCAACACCCTCTGCAGAACTAACAAGACTTCCCTATTTTTAAATGCCAACCCCCTAGCAATACAGGCCAAAATTCCATTTGCCTTCCTAATTACTTGCTGCACCTGCATGCTAACCTTTTGTGTTTCATGCACAAGAACACCTAGATCCCTCTGTGCTGCACTTTTTTGGAGTCTCTCTCCATTTAAATAAAAGTCTGCCTTTTGATTTTTCCTACATTAAACTCCATTTGCCAGGTTTTTGCCCAACCTGTCTATATTTTTTTATTCATTCAGCATCACTGGCTAGGCCAACATTTATTGCCCATCCCTGATTGCCCTTGTTTAGAGGGCATTTAAGAGACAACCACATTGCTGTGGGTCTGGAGTCACATGTAGGCCAGACCAGGTAAGGACAGCAGATTTCCTTCTCTAAAGGGCATTAGTGAACTAGATGGGTTTTTACAACAATCGGTTTCATGGTCATCAGTTGACTTTTAATTCCAGATTTTTATCAAATTCAAATTCCACCATCTGTTGTGGCAGGACTCGAACCCTGGCCCCGAGAACATTACCCTGGGTCTCTGAATTACTAGTCCAGTGACAATACCACTACACCATCACCCCCCCATTTTATATATATATCTATATCCCCTTGTAGATTCCTTATGCCCTGATCACAACATGCCCTCCCACCTATTTTTGTATCGTCAGCAAATTTGGATACATTATACTCTGCCCCCCTCCTCCAAGTCATCAATATAGATAGCAAATAACTGAGGCCCTAGGACTGATCCTTGTGGCATTCCATTAGTTACGTCTTTCCAACCTGAAAAATCCCGACTGTTTTCTGTGTGTTAACCAATCCTCAATCCATGCTAATGCATTACCCCCAATACCATGAGTTCTTATCTTGTGCAATAACTTCTAATTTGGCACCTTATCGAATGCCTTCTCGAAATCCAAATACACTAGATCTTCCTGTTCCCCTTTATCAACTCTGCTTGTTATATCCTCAAAGAATTCTAGCAAATTTGTCAAACATGATTTCCCTTTCACAAAACCATGTTGACTCTGTTTGATTGTGTTAAGCTTTTCTGAATGTCCAGCTATTTCTTCCTTAATAACGGACTCTAGCATTTTCCCAACGAAAAATGTTAGGCTGACTGGCCTATAGGTTCCTACTTTTTGTCTCCCTCCCTTCTTGAATAGGGGCATCACAATAGTGGCTTTCCAATCCGCTGGACCCTCCTGGAATCCAGTGAGTTCTGGAATATTTCGACCAATGCCTCCACTATATCTGCAGCCACTTCCTTTCAAGCTCTTGGATGCAGGCCATCAGTCCCTGGCAACTTGTATGCCTTTAGTCCCATTGGTTCCTTAAATACTTTGTCCTTTGTGATAGAGACTGTTAAAACCCCTTTCCTCCCATTAGCTCCTTGCTTATCCAATATCTTTGGAAAGTTTATAATGTCCTCCACCGTGAAGACCGACGCAAAATATTGGTTTAAATTATCTGCCGTTTCCCTGGTCCCCATTATCAATTCTCCAGTCGATGCCCTAAGGGTCCCACGCTCACTTTAGCTACGCTCTTCCTTTTGATGTACCCATGGATGCTCTTGCTGTTTGTTTTTATATTTCTTGCCAATTTGCTTTTATAATCAATTGTCTCCCTCTTTATTAGCTTTTTAGTTATCCACTGCTGGTTCCTAAAAAATTCCCAATCCTCTGGCCTACCACTAGTTTTCGCCACTTTGCGTGCCTTAGTTTTTGATTGGATACTCTCCTTGAACACCTTTGTTAACCACGGGTGGTTCATCTTTCTCATTGAGTCCTTTTTGACTGGGATAATTTTTTGCTGAATGTTATGAAATATCTACTTAAATGTCTGCCAAAGCTCATTCACTGACCTTCCCCTTAGTCTGTTTTCCCAGCCCGCTTTAGACAACTCTTTGTTCATACCTCTGTGAAGGCACTTATTTAATTTGAGGACACTGGTTTGAGATCTGAGTTGCTCGCCCGTAAAATGAATTTGAAGTTCTACTATGTTGTGATCATTTCCCCCTAGAGGATCCTTAACTGAGATCTCTTATTAATCCTACCTCATTACATGTTACTAGTTCTAAAATAGCCTGCTCCTGGGTAGATTCTGCAACATATTGCTCTAAGAAACAATCGCTGATGCACTCTATAAATTCGTTTTCCATGTTCGCCCTGCCAGTCTGATTTGCCCAGTCAATATGCAGATTAAATTCACCCATGACAATTGTAGCACCCTTCTTACACGCCTCCATTATTTCGGGATTTATACTTTGTCCTACAGTGAGGCATCTCTATAGGGGGCATATAGACGACTTCCACATGACTTCTTCCCCTTGCTATTCCTTATTTCCACCCAAACTGATTCCACTTCACAATCTATTGCATCTATATCACTACTCACCATCGCACTGATACCTTTCTTTATTAACAAAGCTACCCCATTTCCGTTTCCTTTTTGCCTATTTTTCCGGAACGTTGAATACCCTTGAATATTGAGTTCCTAGTTTTGGTCACTCTGCAACCACAGCTCTGTAATAGCTATCAAGTCATATCCATTTATTGCTATTTGTGCCATCAACTCATCTCTCTTGTTACAAATGCTGCATGCATTCAGATAAAGAGCCTTAAACTTTGACTTTTTACCATTATTACTAATTCTGGTTCTAATTTCTGCTGCACTCTTCCTCTCACACTTTGATTATCGTTCACCTCTTCACTACCCTTTCGATTCACCAGGACATTGGTCCCAGCATGGTTCAAATGAAGCCTGTCCCAATGGAACAGCTTTCACCTTCCCCGGTACTGGTGCCAGTGCCCCATGAATCGGAGCCCATTTCTCCCACACCAATCTTTGAGCCACGCATTTACCGTCTAACTTTATTTACCCTATGCCAACTTGCATGTGGCTCAGGTAGTAATCCGGAGATTCAGCTGTAATAACGTCTCCTGATTTAAACCATTTAGCCAATCATAAGAGACAGAGAAGAGATATCCACCTACCTGTTTTCCTGTGATGTCACAAACTGACTCTGGCAGGTAGAATCAGGTTGAATGGATTATCTGCCGCCGGTTTTTATCTCCCACCGCCACTGCCCTTCTCATGCAGGTCCACACTCTGTGTGCTCCCAGCTCTCCTCTCACTATTTTAAACTGTAAAACTCCTGGCTCTTCTCTTGCAGTTTTAAACTGTGAAAATCCCGGCTCTCCTCTGCCTGTTTTAAACTGTAAAAACCCTGGCTCTCCTCTCGTAGTTTTAAACTGTAAAACTCCCTCAGTAACTAATCTCCAGCTGAAGCTCTGTACTGCAATGAAACACATCACTCCAGTGCAGGCAAAAAAAATGTAGTGATCAACTCCATTAGCACACTTATGGAACTAACCGTGTTGCTGTATTCATTGGCCGATGTCTCAGCTTCCATTGCAGTACAAGCAGAAATCACCAAAGTTTTGAGTGTTGCAGTGAAAGCTCAGACTGAGTCATGCAAGCTTAGACTGCCTCCATACAGCTGCAGATACTCGTATTCAAAGGGGCTTGTAGGGCTTCACTGCAGTCCAGCAACCTGTCCTCCAGCAGATTACGAGGATTGGCGAGACACCTTCCTGGTAGGAGTGGCAAAGACTCTGTGGAGCATGAACTATTTGTCGTCTCTCAGCATTTGTTCTCCCATCAACTGCCACTTTGCTCGTACCCTTGCAATTGCCTGTCAACTAGCCAGCCTGCTCAGAGTCCAGCCACCCAGCTGTGATCATGCATTCCAAATCCAGCCTTCAAGGTCCAGAGCTCCACAATATCATCCTCCAAGGTCGTCTGCAGTCTCTCCCACTAAAAGTCATCAACCTTCCACCAGACATGCTGCAGCCACTGGTATAGTGCTGCATTGGAGCATTAGGATAGGCAAAGGCACATAGGGCAGGCATTAAGGGAATGCACAAGGGTGATTTTTTTGATTTTTGTATGAAATATAACATTGTTTGATTGATAAATTTAGTTTGAAATGTTTGTTTTTTGTTGGCTTTTAGTTTGGCATTGTCAAGTAAACACTGTGATCATAACAGAGGGAAGATAACATGTTGCATTTAGCATTGCAGTCAGATGAATTGTTCACAGACAGCCCAGCCAAAACTCTCTAGTTAGCCTCCTTCCGCCCTCTTCCTCCTTCTCCTAATTTCTTCATCATGGGGGAGACAATAGAGTACTGGTAATGTCACTGGACTAGTATATCCAGAGATCCAGGCAAATGGCTTGGGGACACAGGTTCAAATCCCACCATGGCAGCTAGTGGAAATTAAATTCAATTAATAAAATCTGGAACTAAAAGCTGGTTCAGTAATGGCAATCATGAAACTATCATTGATTATTGTTAAAAACCCATTTGGTTCACTAATGTTCTTCAGAAAAAGAAATCTGCAATCCTACCCAGTGTGGTCTAGGCGTGGCTCTGGATCTACAGCAATATGATTGACACTTAACTGCCCTCTGAAATGGCCTAGCAAACCACTCAGTTCAACAGCAATTAGGTTTGGGTAACAAATGCTGGCCTTGTTAGTGATGCCCACATCAGATGAAAGAATAAAAAAAGTACCATATAGCTGGTTGCAAGGGCAGGTGCCCTCAAGATGATGATGTTGTGCAACACACAGCAGACCACCATGAATCTTGACACCTGCTCTACTGGGTACTAAAGGCTCTTCCAGAGTGGTACAGGCAGTGGAAAAGTTGCTTTAGCATGCCAAGGGTCTGCTCTGTTATATTTCCTGTAGTAGCATGGCTTTCATTGTATTCATGCTCATGTGTTTGTACATTGTGCATCAAAGTCATCAGCCATGTGATCAGTGAATATCCTTTGCCACCCAGTAACCACTCTTTGCTTCGTCAGAGCAATTTAAATTCAGGTGGCACAATGGAGTTCTGCAAAATGAAGGCATCATGATTTGGACAAGGATACCAGGCATTGATCTTAACGATTCACTGTGTATGGCTGCACAGCTGGATGTTGAGGGAATAGAACCCCTGTTTTAGTAGTGGTTCATCTCAGAGTTTACACGTGGCACCTGCAAAGCAGTGCACATTTGTAGTATCCTGCACCATGGGAAAGTTTGGAATCCTCATAAAGCCAAGTGCTCACACCACTTGTAACTCTGGTAAGAGAAAATGAAATATAGCCTGCTTTGTTGAATAGAGAGCATCAATTACCCTTCTTATGCAACAGGGATTGGCAGATTGCAAGATGATATAAATATCTCCAGCTCCAGACTGGAAAGAGCCAACCACATTAAATTTCATTTTCACAATCATCTTTGCAGCCATTGGCACTGCTGCTGTTGTCCTGCTCTGAAGCTGCAGTTGCGATTGCTTGGCCTACATGTGATTCCAGACCCACAGCAAGTGGATGACTCTTAACTGCCCTTTGAAATGACCTAGCAAGCCACTCAGTTCAAGGGTAATTAAGTGACAAATGCTGGCCATGCAAGAAATGCCCACATCCCATGAAAGAATAAAGAGAAAACTCACTAAGCTTCAGGTAGCTTTTTGAATGGTTATGGCCCCCTTCACCCCCCACCCCCTTCTGCTCTCTAGCACCTTCTCAGTGCACCCTCTGCGCATTCTGCTAAGTCATACTGTATTGAAGGTGATTTCCTATTTACTGCATCTGTGTCTGGGAGCGTCTGGGTTGTGCAAAAACATTAAAGTTAGCACCAAGTCCTTTAGCACCTGCTACACCACTCCCTGTAGACTTCAGCAACTTTGAAGAACTCTAGAAAACACTATCAACTTTATAATCATAGCAACAGTGAGTACAAATCAATCAGCAACAAATCTGAAAGTAGTTGATGATCTCTTTAAGTGGCACTGTTGGGGGCCTTTCCTGCACTGAACACATACTCAGCCAAGCATGATTAAGAGATGTTCTTAGTTGGAGAGTTGAGCTCAAAAAGGGCTCACATTGATTGGTGCCATGATCTACATTCTTCTGACGGATACTCACTGAGTTCGCACTGACACTTTCACTTATATGACTTCCAGTGGAACTTCCATCAGACACCTTGCATCGTGGATGCAATTTTGGACGTCTAAGCCACTTGTGCCCAGAAAACAGACATTATGCATCCAAATTTTGCATTGAGGTTTTCTATTTTATTTCTGAAAGCCACACATCAATGCTCACAACTATACTCAGGTGAAGAATTAAGCAGTTGCAGGACAAAGTATCTGTAATTGATTGTTTTTATTAACGTTGTACAGAGTACAGTAGGTTGCAGTCTTACAAAGTTCAGTAGGTTGCTATATCCTTGCCAGTTCTCTCCATTTGAACACACACTCGTTTACTGATTTTTCTAAGGTTTAGTTATCTCATTAGAAAAAAGGAAAGAACTTGCATTTATATTTTCACAACTGCAGGTAATCCCAAAGCACCTCATCAAAATAAAACATTTGAAGTACATTGTTGTAATCTAGGGAAATCTTGGAGCCAATTTGCACACAGTAAGTTCTTACAAACTGCAATGAAGTGATTAATCAGATAATCCTTTTTAGCATAAAACAAAAACAGAATTACCTGGAAAAACTCAGCAGGTCTGGCAGCATCGGCGGAGAAGAAAAGAGTTGATGTTTCGAGTCCTCATGACCCTTCTGTCGAAGGGTCATGAGGACTCGAAACATCAACTCTTTTCTTCTCTGCCGATGCTGCCAGACCTGCTGAGTTTTTCCAGGTAATTCTGTTTTTGTTTTGGATTTCCAGCATCCGCAGTTTTTTTGTTTTTATCCTTTTTAGCATTGTTGTTTGAGATATAGATATTAACAGGACACCAGGGAAGATCCCTTGGTCCTGTTTAAACTGCCCCATTGTATCTTTACTATCCACCTAAGAGGGCAAATGGGGCCTTGGTTTATCATGTCTTTCGAAAGAGCAACTCTGATAGTGTGACACTTCCTTGGTAATGCATTGAAGTGCCAGCCTGGATTGAATATCTGCCATGTGAACCCACAACCTTCGCACTTGGAGGAAGGACTACTGTCCCAAGCAAATAATTAATAGAGTGAAAGTTTCTGTATTTCTATGTTTGTGGTACCTGGGTTTATTTTTTTTCCCCTGGAAACTGCTTTCCCTTGTCTAGCTTTCTTTGTTAACAGTGCTTTGACTATTAGGGTTTCCCTAAGAATTAGAATATTTGTAACAAGTCAATGCTCAGTTTGCTGGATATGAAAATAATCTATTTCTACATTTGTTGTGAATACCATCAAGGTCAGCTTAAAGCAGTGCTTTACTCTTAATTAAGCATTTAACTTTTTTGATGAACATGTCAGTGACTGGAGTCTCGGCATTAGTGAGAAAGGCCACAGCCACATTTTTTGTGAAATTGATAACATTCTCTTTTTATATCACCAAAACATGTAGCCTACAAGTTATTACCCAAAGCCAGATGTCACCACTTTACTTTAGTATAGGCAGAAACTATGGTTTCAAGTTTAAAAACATTGGGTCCTGCCAACATGCATATATGTACACAACTACACTGATATTGAAACATATATATTATATATATATATATATATATATATTGAGGGCTGTGATCCAGGCTATTTTCCACTGTTGATAAAGTAGTACACTAGGACCAGGATTTTGTCCTCATTGGGCAGGCTTGGCGGGGGCAGGCGGGAATGGTCAGGAAGCTGACTGCAGCCTGTGATCGGGGCCTGAACGTGATTTCACGTTGGCAGGCTAATTAAGACCCGCCCAGCGTGAAATGTGTGCTGCAGTGCTCAGCGCTGCCTGTGGGGGGTGCGGGGAGGAGGACGAGCGGGGCACAGAGCTGCCTCAGGGAGATGAAGAGTTTTGAAATTTAAAAATAAAGAACTGTAAAATGTTAAAAAAATCATGTCCCCTCATGTGAGCAGGGACATGTTAGTAATTAGTATGAAAATTTTAAATTTTTTTTAATGATGGATCAATGGTGGATGAGGTTTCGCAAAAAATGCAAAAGCTGCTTGGCCTTTTCGCCTTTCTGCCAACCGTAAGGTTGGACGGGTAGCGAAAAATTTAATTTCACTTAGAATGTTAATAGCCTTAATAGGCCTGCTAATTGCTGGCAGACGCGTTGTCAACACCTGCACATGCCCACTGAGTAAAATATCGCCTGACATCATTGCGTGTCGTTTTATGCTCGTTCGGGTGCACGCCCTCCCAATGAGCAGAAAATTCTACCCTAGGTTTACAGCAGGAAATAAACTTTTTGATCTTTTATTGAATCTATGATAGACTTTTAATTTCCATCAGTTTTATATTCTGCATTTATTATAGTTTACTTTTCAGGAACCTGGCTAAAAATGACTGAAGTGCAAGTGTTTTGTGAACACACTCAAAATAATTACAGAAGACCTTTGCTACAGTCCCAAGGAAGAGAGTGACTGGAATTTCTATATCACACTTATGAGAAACATCTTAAGAGTGCTACCCAAACAATGGGTTATTTTAAAGTGTGATTGCTTTGCTTTGTTGATAAATGCGGCAGCAACTTTGTAAGAAGCAAGGTTCCACAAATAGCAGTGAACATTTATAAAAACAAAAAAACTGCGGATGCTGGAAATCCAAAACAAAAACAGAATTACCTGGAAAAACTCAGCAGGTCTGGCAGCATCGGCTGAGAAGAAAAGAGTTGACGTTTTGAGTCCTCATGACCCTTCGACAGAACTTGAGTTCGGTCCAAGAAAGAGTTGAAATATAAGCTGGTTATTGTTGTTGACATCTTTTGATGATCTGCTTCTATCACTGCTTGTTTGTCCCTACAACCACACCCCCCTCCACTTCTCTCTCTCTCTCTCTCTCCGCCCCCCCCCCCCACCATCACCACCACCACCACACCTTAAACCAGCTTATATTTCAACTCTTTCTTGGACTCGAACTCAAGTTCTGTCGAAGGGTCATGAGGACTCGAAACGTCAACTCTTTTCTTCTCCGCCGATGCTGCCAGACCTGCTGAGTTTTTCCAGGTAATTCTGTTTTTGTTTAGCAGTGAACATTTGATAGGTTTATTTTCTTCACCAGTGAGCCTGGGCATTGTGAAAGCAAAGTGATCTGGGACTAATTGAATCAGATCTTTGCCTCTACAATGTTGCCCACAGAAGTTCTGTGTTTCTCAAAAGTGATGCAAGTAGACCTGTGCCTCTAGTACATGCTGGCCAAGAATGAAGGTTTATGCGGGATGGTGGATATTGTTGATGCTCCCACCTTACTTTCTTTTGTGTGTGTTGTAGCATCCACAAATGGAGGGAACCTCAACAAAGCTGGCAAGGAGCTTGTGCTTAACATCCCCACAGCTTGCAGGTTTTATGTAAGTCTTAGAGCAGTCCAAGAATATGAGCAGGCACCTTGAATGTTAGAATTTTAAACCCCTACCTCTTCCCCAATCCCCTGAATAGTCTTCAGGCACCAATGATGACAACCAGGAATATCGTTACAAACCCTCATATTTGTTATTTTCTTGTTTCCATGAGACTCAGCCAGGGGCAGGCCTGCAGTTAATCAGCTCTGTATGTTTTTGGTAGTGTTGGTTGAGGAAGAAATGTTGCCTAGGGCATTATGGAAATTCACTGCGTTTCTTTTGAGTAGAAGCAATGGAATCTTCAATATTCATCTCAGCCACCAAAGCAAGCAACAGCATCTTGATTTCATAGCTTAGCTGAAAGATGGCAACTCCAATAATGCATCAGTCTCATACCTCAGTAATGAACTGGAGTGTTACATTGGATTATGTGCTGGAGTGTGGCATGAAGCTGTAACCTTCTGGTTTAGACTCAAGACTATTAGCAACTGAACCAAGCTGATAAATGACATGTAAACGTAGCTTTACTTGGCTATTCATTCACTAGACCGAATGCTGATGACATTGCTCACCAAGTAAACACAGTTTTGCCTGTGTCCTTATCCCATCGAAAAAGTCGAATTAATGTAGTTGCAAACTATCTGAATACACTCATACATCAGATGCACCTTACAGGCAATATCCATACCTGTTTAGATTATATATATTTTCAAAGAATTAATTATGGCTCGTTGTCAGCTGAATTCTGTAGATTTGCATATTCAGTGTAGTGCCACTTTTTAAAAAATATTCTATGTAGCAACAGTTGTTTGATTAAAATCTTGGCATGGAAGGCTTTTGTTCAAACTTCTTTAAAGGCTATCGATGGTACAGGAATAAATATTCTAAGCAAAGTTTAGTAGATGATCTACTTTTTGAAGAGTGTGCAATGTTATTATAATTTTATTAATAATAAATCAAATCTGGGTTGGTAGTATAAATAGACTGAACAATTGGAACATTCACAATTAAAACAGATTGCATGGTAAAATCAGCCAACACCTGAATAGAAATGGGATTAATGATTTGGCTGTGACCATGAGTTCTCGGTTTTTCTGAATTATTTCAGTTTTTCAATATTCGTGGTTATTTCTTACATATTCAGAGGCAGGCATGCATTCAGAAATAGTTTGAGAACTTAGGCTTCAAAACTCTGGGGACCGCAGAGAACGGGTGCATCACCCATCAGCTAGCCAGGATTGGTTGCACCACTTTTGTACTTTGTTCCATGTAGCCATTGCTGCAAATTCAGTCAGGGTAGGGATGCAGGTGAATCATTCACCTCCTATGTCTGGGGGAGTGCCTGGGAAACCTTGAAATTTCTATCCATTATCCAATTGCCACTCAGAACAATGCTGTTGCCAGTAGAAATCTGATAAGGGTTTGTGAAGCTTTTAAAGTTCAAAACGTTCTCAAGACTATGTTGATTGATCCCAGAGATTTGTTTGTTTTGTGTATCTTTGCATTCTTTCCTCCCTTGGAGAATGGTGTTAGACTGCTGGAAGGACATTACAAGCTTAACAACCTGCTTTAAGCCACATAAATGTTTCTTCCATGGCCAGCAAGCCTTGGAGTGGGACTTGAGCCAGGGACCTTGTGCTCAGAGGCAAGAGAGGTACTAATCAAACCAGTCAGGCTGTAATCCCAGAGATGATCAGTTACTTCTTGAAATATATCCCTTAGCTAAAAAATCTATCCTTCAGTTTAATGCATGGGTTTCTGTGTCTTTCAGTGTCAAAGGCTATGGGTTTTAGTGAAAGGGTGAAAACTGATGCTAAATGGGTTCCGAGCTAATAAGTTTAAGTACAGTAACTTTTTATGTCAATAACTAATATTTTGTGCTTGAAAAGATTGGCAAGATAACTGTGTAGAATACAAACTTGGAAGAAAAAAGCAATTTTAAAACTACTGAAATGAACATGGAACATTTTATGCTTATGCGTTCCTTCTAAAGGAAACATTTTCATGTAATTTGATGTGTTATAGTAAATAAGACACAAAGAACATCTGTGTTTGGGCCAGTAATTTCTCAGCCTCTTGGCTAATATTCTTGGCCTGTGGTGGTAAAGATTGAGAAACATAATAAAGTCCAGAGGTGTACTGTAGTTATTTATTCTGCTTTTAGCGCTATCTCATTTTCTCTATTTATTTACACCATGTATTGTTTGTCCATCATGAGGATTAAATACATCATCCTAAACTGTTATACAAATTGGCTGTGCTTTACATAATCTTGATTGTATTTAAGTACATAAAAATATTACTACTACAATTTGAAATCATTTAAAATATTTTACGTTTTGCTTTAATTTACTACATAGCACAGGGAGCTCTCATGTAACAGAGTGAGTTTGGCAGTTTGATAAGAAATAGCAGCCAAAACCAGAAGCGACAAGATATGGGTCAGCTCATGCAACAAATCAGCAGAAGCGATATCAATGCTAATATTGTGCAATTCTCACAGCTGACACAAATAATGCGATCCAATGGATGATATGTACTTGCCATATATCAAGGCTTGAAATTGAGCTCCAGTTGTGCAGTTGCTCAAAATTGTTAATGTTTCTGTAAGTTTTAAATCTGCTTAGAATCTGGCTGTTCTGATGCAAGTGTGCCTGCTCCTTCCAACATTACTTCAGAACTTTGTACTAATTTTCGCTTCTTCACACTGGGCTCATTGTCCCTCCTGTGTTATCTCCAAATTTACTGCCAACTTTCATGGAGCTTTGGCTTCACAATTCCTTCCATAGGAAATTATATCTTGATGTTTACTATTCCTTTGGGTAAAATATTCAGGATTATCAGTTTTCCCTTCCTTTTTGTGGCACCTTCAAGTACTTTGGTTCTATAATATTATCTATTTTGAGAAAAAGCCATCTGAACTTGTTCTAGCCCATAGTTTGTCTATATTTCTCTGACTTTTCCTGTCCTTCTATCCTAATTTATTTAATAATTTAAGAAATATTTAAGGTAAAAAAAGCAGTATATTTATGCTACTATTTTTATTCTTTCCTTATTCAATGTTAGCTATCTTTTTATTTCTTCCTCATTTACTGAACCATCATTTACTTTCTGTCTCATTTTTCTTTCCTTTTTCTTTACATCATTTCCCTTTATCCCTTTTATCGTTTTTTCTTGTTACTTTAACTTTCAATGTTGTTATTTATATGATCTCTACTCTTTCCATCACCCATTATTGACGTTTCCATGTTTTTTTTAAATTCTCCATTTATCTGTTCTTCTCAGCTAACCAATGGATATGGTAAATAGATTGGTGTCATATAAAGATGTTAAATGTTAACTGCCTAATCCAGCAATAATAATTCTTAATTGATCGTTTCTATTTATATTTTATGGTTTAAATTGTGCCACTAGATATTGATAGCTTACATGGAAACATGCTTAATGGTTAGAATTATGGTTACAGTTACATAGAGTTGCAACAATATTTTGCAACTAGTTTTGTTGACCAGTTAAGTGTCATTAGGCTGCTCATTGTGCTGATGTTGTATTTAGTGATAACTGCTAAATTTTAAGCCCCTGAATAAGCAAGGGCAGTGGATTTTAATGCTGTGTGTGGCTGTGAAAAGAATTAGATACAGAATTATATATGATTGCAAAGCATCGCACACTTTGACAGCTCACCAAAGTATAGTAAGCATTAGTCTACGCTTCTATCTTGCTTATGTATAGTGCCAGTTCTACATATATTTTTGTAAATTAATTTATGGATCCTAACTCTGAGAAAGTAAAGAATCCTCGGGGGCTAAATCGGATGGCCTCCGAAGTAGGGCATGAGGGATCACAATGCACTGTCACCCTGCATCCTTTCAAAGCGATGAAGGCAGCAAGCAAACTTCATACTACCTGCTAATTTCAATTATTGCGGTTTGCAACCCAACCTGAATATGCTGCTGAGTGGCTGTATGCCTCAGCAGGGGCTCCAAATGTGTGTGAGACAAGCACCACTAAAGGTTAGCCTGCACTCCTTAAAGTCTTTCTGCAACTCTTAAAGGTGAGGTGCATTTTGGCTGCTGAAGGGGCTGAACCTGCTTGAGGAAGAGTGGAAGACCAGACAGAAGGAACAAATGGCGGAACCAGCCAGAGAGCATGCTCCAATATTCTTGAATGCCTATATGTTGGAGATCAACAGTCTCTTCCCTCAGGAGATAGGAGGTTCTCCAGACAAGTGCTGAGAAGGCAATAGAAGCAGGTGGGCATGGCAGTGATGAGCACTAGCCTGAACCCAGAGACCTGGGGAAGAATTTTCCAGGCCCGCTGGTGTTGGGCAGTATGAGTGGACAATATGGCACAAAGGCCAAAAATCGGTTTCATGATGTTGTGAAACCAGTTTACAATCGTCTGCTCAGCCCATGTCGATGGCAGGCCGTATTTCCCGCCATCGGACATAGAGAACCTCGTTGTAATACATCTGCATATCTTTATAAGGCCAGCCCGCTGGAATCATCCACCCCTCTGCTAGATTGTCCACGCACGTTGGTGGGAAAACACGGCGGTGCAGAACATGCCTTGACAACTGTGATGTGCAGGAGTCCAGACTTACTGCCAGGGCCTTGCTTACATCACGGATATCCGAGGAGCAGAAGATGCTGGAGCCCGACAGCAATGGCACACTGGAGGAACATCCATGGCATGCTGGGTAGATTCTCATGGATATAGCTCTGCTGTGTAGCAGCCACAGAAGTTTAAACTCATCGTTGAGGATCTGTTCACAATGAAAGATGGTTAAGGGGGTGGAGAGGACGGCCCAGCTGTGTTTGGGAGAGGAAGATGTATGGGGGGGGCGGGGGTGAGAGAGGAAGGTCTAGGATTGACTAGGAGAAGAAGAGGTGTCGCGGGGGTGAGGTTGGGAGGAGGGAATGAGAGTGTCGGGGGCTGAGGTTGGGTGGAGGGAGTATGGGGGGGAGGAGGGGGTTATGGGGAGAAGATGGCAACAGGAAGGTAGCTGTAAGGGAGGGTGGAGGTGAAAGATGTAATGAAAAGAGTTTGGAGGAGGGAAGGAGTGCAGAGAGGTGAGGGAGTCCAGGGGGAGGAAGGAGTGCGGAAGGGGAGAGAGGAAGGAGTGATTGAGGAGAGGGGAGGGAGTCTGGTGAGAGGAAGGAGTGTGAAGAGGGGTGGGAGCCCAGTGGGGGAGGAAGGAGGGTGGAGAGAGGGAGTAAGGGTGGAGGAAAGAGTCAGGAGGGGGGAAGCACTGAGGGTGGCAGAAGAAGTAAGGGTACTGAAAGGGGGAAGGACTAAGCCGCGGGTGGGGGGGGTGGTGGTGATGGTAGTCCGGGGAGGGGAGAAGAGGTTCTAAGGGGGGAAGAAGTGGGGGATGTTCAGGTAAACATGCAGGGCAGGGCTCCGATGAGTCCCTGACTGCCTCCCGGAGAGCAAACTGAGAGTGGGTGTGGTACACGGGAATGCTGAGAATGACTGAGGGCAGAGTGAGGAGGTAGGGTGGCAGGGTGAGGTTTTGACGGTAGCAGTAGAAGATGTGGCGAGGGTGGTTGGTGGGGACTTGGAGGCAGACACGGACCCTGGGGGTGGGAAGGGAGAGGTCAAGGAGGTGAATGTGGATGCGGGGGTGGGGGGGGGGGGCATTTTTGGGAAGTAAGGGAATGTGCATGCTCACCTGGACATCCCTGAAGGAAGTTAGTTGTGGCTGGTAGGTCAAGGAGGGGAGGTGGAAGGTGATGCCAGGGGTGTCAACAGTGATTGGGGAAAAGAAATGGGGAATGGGGAGGGGAAAGGATTGGAGAGCAAATGAAAAACCGAATCACAACAGGGGTGAGCACAGTGGAGGAAATGTAAATTTATTTGGAGGAGAAAAATGAGCGAAGATTTTCATTAAATAGTAAAATGTTTAAGGGGAGAGTAAAACAGACACTTAAGTGTCCAGATACATGAATTTTCAAAAGTGAGGAGTGGTTAATAAAGCATAGGTTTTATAAAGAAAGTTATAGACAGAAGGTGAAAGAAAAAT
This sequence comes from Carcharodon carcharias, assembly GCF_017639515.1. Taxonomy (NCBI): domain Eukaryota; kingdom Metazoa; phylum Chordata; class Chondrichthyes; order Lamniformes; family Lamnidae; genus Carcharodon; species Carcharodon carcharias. The sequence goes on along the minus strand of NC_054477.1, from coordinate 130,853,469 downwards.
CATAGGGCGGAATTTTTCCCTTGCTGGGTGGACTTGGCAGGGGCGAGTGGGAGTGGCCGGGAAGTCGACTGCTGCCCACAATTGGGCCGTGACTGCGATTTCACACTGGCGGGACAGTTAAGGCCCGCCCGGTGTGAAACGCGCACAGCAGCGCTGCCTGTGTGGGCGGGAGGAGGGTGAGCGCACAAGTTTGTGCGTGCGTGTGAGTGTAGGCAGTGAAAGCTCCCTGAGGCACAGTGCTGCCTCAGGGAGCTGAAGATTTAAAATATGAAAAATAAAGAATTTTAAAATGTGAAAAAACGAATCCCCTCATGTGACTCTGTCTCATGAGCAGGAACATGTTATTAATGAAATTATAACATTTTTATTTAATTTATAATTGCTGTTGGAAACCTCGTCCTGCCCGTGGATGAGGTTTCCTAAAAATTCCAAAGGTCGCTTGGCCTTTTACGCCTGCCTGCCAACTGAACGGGCAGCGGAAAGTTTCATCTAATTGGTACTTTAATGGCCTTAATAGGCCTATTAATTGCAGGAGGGCGCGCTGCCAACTCCCGTGCGCGCTGCTGACTGAAATATCGCGCGAGTGTGCGATGACGTTGGGATCCTGACCTGATGCCATCACATGTCATTTTACACTCATTCAGGTGGGGAAGGTGCCCACCCGAGGAGTGAAAAATTCTAGCCGTCGAGTTCTGACTGGAAGGACTGGTGGAACAGATTCCGTAATCACAGTTTAAAGGAAACTGCAGAAATATTTTAAAAAGGAACAAAAAAGAGGATAAGGGGGAAGGACAGGGGAATGGGATAGTTTCTTCAGAGAGCGAGTATAGATGAAAAGTTCTGTGGGCAGAATCATCCCAAATTTGCACAAAGTGTGGTAATGGCTGGGAAAAACGTTGTTTTACCTGCCAGCCGCAATGGCGGTTTTTTGCACTGTATTGCTGATTCCCGGCACTTCCAGCCCCGTTAATAGTGTATTCATGGGGAACACTCCAGATTGCTGGCGTGGCAGGCTCGAATTTCCCCGCCATGCCGTGACCTCAGTGCTTTCTCGCTCTGGGCGCCATATTGAAAGTGCATCAGAGCACAGCCTAGTTCATGCCCACAGACCAGGACTGCTCCAGGTGACAGATAGCCCTGAAAGCAAGGAAGATGGCAGACCCAAATTTAGTGACACTTCTCTGGGGCGACTGCTGGATGTAGTGGAAGGCTGCAGTGAGGTTCTCTATCCCTGCGCGAGCTGCATGAGTCAACAATCTGACCTGGGAAGTGGTGCCAGTGCTGGTCAGTGCCTCTGGAGCACAAAGCTCAGCCATCCAGTGCAGGAAGAGGATGAATGCTGTCATCTGTTCTGTCAGGGTAAGTCAACCACCTCATCACTCTCAATTCATGCACTTCCAACCCATCACATATCCACAGGGATCTCACACCTCAAGGGACAACACCACAAACTCTCTCACACACCCTCACACCTCCATCAAGTTTATATCCTCTGGAGCTCAGGTCCTCACCCCATCCATGGCTCCACTCACCACAAAAACATTCCATGCAGTGCCATGGGTCCTGCTCACATTCTCTCCAGCTGTTTTCATGCACGAGAAGCTGGCTCACAACAGCCGTGACAGGTCTCAGACTGGGGGTGGAGTGGCCCACGTTAAGCCCCTCACTCAGTTTGAGGAGTGTGCCATCACGCTGACTAGTGAGGAAGTGGACCGTATCTGCGGCAACAGTGAGGTTAGCAGAGAACACCCAAATGAGGATCCTGCACCACATCATCCCTCCCTCAACATAACTGTGAGTGCTCACTCTCCTGCTTTGACTCTTCCACCATGCACGAAATATCTCTACTTTGGTTCACGGGGAGCTCTGCCAAGCGACCGAGCTCTCAGCCAGCGAGTCCTTCAGCTCCATCCAGGTCTCCACTTCCAGCCAAGAGGACACCTCTTATTGAAGAGCTGGAAATATGCAGGCTGGAAGATCCGTCACAACACTTACCCACACCCTCCACCAGCGCAGCAACACACACCTCGATGGAATCTAGATCTCTAGAACTAGAGCAGACTCAGGTTCACAATCTGGTGGTCACCACAGGGACATGTGTCTGCAGCAGGAGGAGTCAGGTTCAACTGAAATCCCCAGCTCTCGGAGTACTGCTGGGGAAGAGGCATCTGTGATGTCAGAGTCAGAAGACGAGCCTCTGGGTTCGGGCTTCCAACTCATCATTGAGAGTTGGCAGAAGGCGTGGGAGCATCACACAGAGCTGTTGGAAGCCCTCAACAGAGTGGCACGCGAGTCAGGGGAGTGCATCTGCCTGCTCCCTGATAACGTGATACCCATATGTTTGTGCATGGAGGTCTCAATGGGAAGGATGGTTGATACCATAGAGACCCTGGTCCAGCAGAACACAGAGATGCGTACAGACCTTCACCCCATCACATGGGTGAATTTCTGCAGTGGCAATGCGAGAGGGAAACTCCCTCGACGTCCCCCCAGGTGCCCTCAAGCGTCCAAAGTGAGGAGAAGCGGCAGCTCCCTTGTTTGGAGCTTTAGTGGCTTGTTTTGACATCTGTGCCCAGTATGAATGCTTGGCTGAGTTTCAAAATCTGTGACCCACCTCAATCGCCAGGAGGCTGTGTACATGGTTTGATTGACAGTTTTAAGAGGTTATTAAAGGATTATCTGTCCTTGATGTGTTTGCTGAATAAATATTTGTTTATTTTCACAACTGAATAACCAGATGAAGGGATTTAAGTTCTTTTCATTGGGTTTGTTTTTCCCCAGTTTCAATGGTTATGTGTTTGAATGACAGCTCTAAATTGATAAAGGTTTACTTTTTTCATGTCCTTTTGAAAGACTTCCCATTGTAATTACATGGCTTCTGTTGTTTTCCCATAGTGAGGTGCATGGGGGTGTTAGGGGACATGGAGGATTGGTAGGAGTTGAGGGTGGGAGGCCATAAGAAGGATATGGAGAACTTGGCTGATGTCCCTGAGAACCAAGGCAGTCCTTCTAACCAACCTGCCACAAAACGTGCACACCTCTGACACAGCCCTGGGCCACACTTGAACCTTGCTACCTCCCCACCCCTCTGCTTTTGGGTCTCTTGATGACACAAATATGGTGGATATGGATGAAGGTGATGGGTTGGGTTGGATTGGCAAGATTGGGAAATGGCCTGACTCATGTTTCCCAAATCCAAGTTGAAAAGCCAGGTCTTTATATCAATTATAGACTGACCATCCTTTCATACTACTTCAAGCACAATAACAGCGGCTAACAGATAATAATCAACTGAAATAAAAACATGGCACTACTGTCATTGAATCCCCCCACTATCAACTTCCTGGGGTTTACCATTGACCAGAAACTAAACTGGACCAGCCATATAAATACTGTGGCTACATGAGCAGGTCAGAGGTTGGTAATTCTGTGGCAAGTAACTCACCTCCTGACTTCCCAAACCTGTCCACCATCTACAGGACGCAAGTCAGGAGTGTGATGGAATACTCTCCATTTGCCTGGATGAGTGTGGCTCCAATAATACTCAAGAAGCTTGATAATATCCAGGACAAATCAGTCCACTTGATTGGCATCCCATCCACCACCTTAAACATGGACTCCCTCCACTACTGGCACACAGCGGCAGAGGAACATAACATTACAAGATGCACTGCAGCAACTCACCAAGGCTCTTTTGACAGCTTCTTCCAAACCCCTGATCTTTACCACCTAGAAGGATAAGGGCAGCAGATGCATGGGAACACCATCACCTGCAAGCTCCTCTCCAAACCATCCTGGTTTGGAACAATATAGCCGTTTCTTCTCTGTCTCTGGGTCAAGATCTGAGAACTCCCTTCCTTAAAGCTCTGTGGATGTACCTACACCACATAGACTGCAGCAGTTTAAGAAGGCAACTTACCATCACCTTCTCAGGGGCGGTTAGGGATGGGCAATAAATGTTGGCCTAGCCAGTGATGGCCACATCCTGTGAAAGAATAAATAAAATAAAAGGTCTTTCAGCATCTGTGGAGAGGAAAGCAGTGTTTAAATTTGAGCTGTTGACCTTTCATCCGCAGTATTTTGCTTTTGTAATAATCAACTGAATGGGACTTCCAGTGCCACGTGCGAGAACCTACATGCCCACTCACTCAGTCCCTCAGCCATCCTGAAGCCTACTGCCAGCTAGCTAACTCCACATCTTCCGTAGAAGTGGGTGCATGGAGCCAACATTTTTGGCTCCACAAAAATTGCATCTCATGAGCTAAACCTGCACATGTCTGATTAGCACCTCCAAGCAAGTACAAACGGAGGTAATCAGCAATTAGGCCCAAGGTTGCAACGTGCAAACAGCTGTGTCTTATTAGCACAACACCCATTTGGCACTTGTTTTCACCCTTACACCAAAATAACTGACAATATTTGTAATGTTCCTATGATGAAAGGTAGTCCTGGTGGAGGAGGTCCAAGGTAGGAGGGATATCCTGCATCCATAGAAGTCCACCTCACCCTCTTATCCCTCCCTCTTGTAGCAGCTGTTGTTGCTTTGCCAGGTCTGATGTCCTCCTCTATTCCTCCTGCAGATCAAGGGGGACCCCAAGCGATTTGCCGAAGACCAAGCGCTCCTTTTCCCCTGGTGTCCAGTATGGTAGACTAGCACAATGCTCACTCTGTTTAGATGCAGTCCTCAGAAAATTTCCAAATAAATGCTGATAGTAATTGGTGAAGTCTTGACAAATTGACCAGAAGGTCTTCTGATGTGTCTTCGAATCTCCAGTAGCATTACTGGGCAAAAGGAATTTGTTGCTTGAAATTCAACAAAAATTGAATGGTGGATATCTCTCACCTTTACATCAATGTTGTCACAATTATTGTAATAACTCAACTTCACTGTAACTTGGGAATGTCTGAAGCCAGTATCATAGGATTCATGAAGTAAAAACAGAAAATGCTGGAAAAGCTCAGCAGGTCTGGAGAGAGAAACAGAATTAACGTTTCGAGTCTGTATGATCCTTCTTCAGACCCCATTTCAGATTTCCAGCACCCTCATTATTTTGCTTTTAACTTAGGGTTCATCTTGCTTATCTTGCTTTGAAAGGCCAAGCACACAGGATATTTAGTAAACTATATAGTTGGTGTTTTAAAACTGGGTAAGCATGCTTATGAGCAAGAAAATCAAAGTATTAGGGCCGGTAACATAACCGGTATCTTTTAGTTCTGTACTGTTAAAGCATTAAATCAGGACTTGTTTTCTTGCTAATGTAATTGACCAATTTGAGTGTTTTAATGGGTTGATAATGGTTGAAGAATTCATTAACCATATGACAAAGCAACATCAAAAATGTGTTCTTGCTTGGACTTTGAAATATATTTTCAGAACTTTAATTTTACTGTTGGAATGAGATATCTACCAATATCCTGATATATATTATCTCAACATTTATCCTGTCAGTTCTGGTATTTTTAATAGGTTCATTTAGAGGCAGGCTTGACTTGTGCCAGTTGTTGCACAGAAATTATTTGCTGTGAATGAATGTTCTGTTTGCATCAATTTCCAGACATTTAAGGCAAGTAACTTATCCTAGGATAACATGCCACAACAAATCTCTTGATTGCTCTCTTCTCTTGCTGTGTGCAGCATGATTTGTTACAGGAAAAATGCGCTTTGATATTAAGTAGTCTGTGAGGCAGTGAAATGCCAGTTTATGAGTGGATATCAGCAATAACAAATACTTGCTGCAACCAATCTCTTACTCTAAGAATGATATATTGTGCTGTGCTGGAAAGCATTGTTATTACACACTTTGTATCAGACAATGCGGAAAAAGGTACAAATCAAGTCTGATGCATGTGCTTGAGAAATTTTGTAAATTTTGTCCTGTTAAAATTTTATTTCAAATATGTTTGTTTTAGCTGTGCGTAAGGTTAAGCCAAGGACCATATCTTTCGGTCTCCAGATCATCAGAGATGTGTTGTATATTGGGATCTGCACATCAGGACTCTGTGGAAGCCCTGATGCATAGGCATACATAGAATTGCACAGGAAGTTTAAACTTCCGATGGGCTGATTCCCGGTGCCTGGGAGCCTCTACAAAAGTCAGGATGGAGACTTGGGCCAGATACGTAGAACTTACCTGCATACTTACCCTGGAGATGTAATACCTGATCTAACAGCTTTGTAACTCAAATAAGCACCACAACCGTTCATCCCCCATCATCCACCCCCCCATCACCCAACTACCCCTCAACCAACTGACTACCTTCCTGACCCGACCAAACTACCCCCATGACCCGACCCAACTACCCTCCAATCACCCAACTACTCCCTGATCACCTGACTATCCCCCAGACCTGACTATCCAATCACCTACCCACCTCCCCATTCACTCACTCACTCACTCACCCACTCACCTATTCACATTCATCCAATCACCCATTCACTCACCCAAGACTAACCCATGCTCATTTATTAAAATACTTCGGCCTTAAAAATTTACCTGAATACAGCAGCTACTGTAGTAAAAAGGAGACATATCCTCTCCTTCCCCTGATTTTGCATGCTTGCTGGACTTAATTGCGAGATTCTGTACTGCCTATTTCCTCTTAAGCCAGGTTTGGAAGATCCTGGAAGAAATGAGTGTTGCCAGGTCACAAAAACTTTGTGAGCAGTGGCAATGCACCCAGCATTGCCTCTGACTGGAAGATCTAGACCATGGTCTAGGTCTGACTCATGCTGATGACTGAGGCCGTTTTAGTGAATACATGCAAAATGGCCAATTCATTGGAGAAGCCCCACAATAATAGACTCAATTTGTACTTAATAATGAACATTTAGCCTATTTAAACCTAAGTCAAAATGAACAAATGGTGCTAAAGTTGACTGAATTAGCGTTAGCAAAGAGACAAATATTTTCAACATAGGGGAGAGAAAGTGAAAGGACAAAAAAAAAACAATGTTTGATATTGGGAACAAAATTCTAATAATTTTGGCATCAGTCGTCAATATTTATGTGGGGCTGGGTTGAATTACGCTCTCCAGGGTGAGGGGGGTACTGTTGGTGCATGCAGGCAATACAGAAATCCTCAAAATGTAAAGCCCTGATTAGCTTAATGACAGGAATTCATTATCATAGAAATTGCAATGCCCACCCAGCAGCCAGGATGATAAAACGCTTGATAAAAGCCAAAAACTGTGGATGCTGGAAATCCAAAACAAAAACAAAAATACCTGGAAAAACTCAGCAGGTCTGGCAGCATCTGCGGAGAGGAGCACAGTTAACATTTTAAGTCCGCAAGACTCTTGAACAGAACTAAGGAAAAATAGAAAAGGGGTGAAATATAAGCTGGTTTAAGGGGGGGGGGTGGGACAAGAAGAGCTGGATAGAGGGCCAATGATAGGTGGAGATGACCAAAAGATATCACAGACAAACGGACAAGGAGGTGTTGATGGTGGTGATATTATCTAAAGGAATGTGCTGATTAAGGGTAGAAAGTAGGACAAGCAAGGTACAGATAGCCCTAGTGGGGGTGGGGTGGGGTGAAGGAATCGAAAAAGGCTAAAAGGTATAGATAAAACAACGGATGGAAATACATTTAAAAATAATGGAAATAGGTGGGAAAAGAAAAATCTATATAAATTATTGGAAAAAACAAAAAGGAGGGGGAAAATCGGAAAGGGGGTGGGGATGGAGGAGAGAGTTCATGATCTTGCTCATCCTGCTTTCTACCCTTAATTAGCACATTCCTTTAGATAATATCACCACCTTCAATACCTCTTTGTCCTTTTGTCTGTGACATCTCCACCTATCACTGGCCCTCTATCCAGCTCTTCTTGTCCCACCCCCCCTCCCTTAAACCAGCTTATATTTCACCCCTTTTCTATTTTTCCTTAGTTCTGTTGAAGAGTCATGATAAACAGCTTGGCTGACTGTCGTTGGGAAGGCTAGCAGTTATAGGCCATATCCAGGAACACTTGCAGGATAGTGCACGACTATTGGGAAAGATTGCAGGCCAGCAACAGGGAGAAAGAACACTGTAGATTTTTAGAGGTTGGGGGGGCGGGGGAGGTTAGGTGGTATTTGGAGGTCAGCAAGTGGGAATGGGAAAATGGAGCATGGTTGGGAGGATCAGCCAATCGCCACAATAGGCAGAAGATTTGCCCCCCTCCCCTCCCCCCCCTCCCCCTCCCACAGGGATTGGGTTTGGAGATGGGAGGATCCAAAAATTAGTCCCTCCAACCAACATGCCTGTTTACCAGCTCCATACCATTTCAATATTTAAATGAGGTCCCATGGTGCAATTATGAGCCTGATTTAAATTTTCCGGGCCATTTTTGCAGAGGTGGGCTCGGGAGCCAGCAAGTCTATCCTCCCACACACCGTGGGTAGCTTATCAAGCTAATTAAGCTTTGAAGAAGAGTCATACAGATTCGAAACGTTAACTCTGTTTTTCTCTCCACAGATGCAGTTAGACCTGCTGAGTTTTTCCAGCATTTTCTGTTTTTGTTGAAGCTAATTAAGGGTCTTGTTGCGTCGAATGAAAGGAAGTCAGCTTATATTTTTCAGTTTCCCACACCTGTGGAGGTCAGTTTAGGTGCCTGGAGGTGAATAACCAGGGGCAGGCGGGGAAAGGGGGGGGCGGTGCAGAGTGCTCCAGGCAGGCCTAGAGGTCCTCCCTGCCTGTCTGGGTGCAAGAGTAGCCACATGCCACTCTTTATAAGGGCTCTCCTCCATTGCGACCCACCCCACCCTACCAAGGGAGTGGCCTGGCTGCAAAAGCATTTTTAAATTAAATTTCTAAAAAGGTTGGTGAGAAGGTGCCTCAATGTTACATTGCCTCTCTATTATTTACCTGCCATCACAGCTTGCTGCTACTCTCAAGTTGGAACGCCTCTGATTGGCCCTCTCTTAAGAAGCCCGCTGCTCTTAATTGGTCAGGGAACCTGTCTCAAGTGCGAATTAAGGAGGCGCTTCTGTGAAAATTCCAAAGAATGATTGTTTGCCCCCAGGGGTCAGTTGTGGACCCAGAAACAATCCCACCCTCTGAAAGAAAACGCAGCCTTACATTTTGTAGCTGGTTACCCTCACCTCCAATTTGCTACTGGGTTTCTGAGCTGGGTTTCCCAGCCGACGATTGTTAAATTTAAATCCCACTCCTAATTGCACCATGGGACATCATTTAAATATCGTAATGAAGTATTCCATTTCTCTCGGACAAAACACACAAATAACTTACATCCTGTTGTAAAACTGGTGCAGGCTTGTTTGCGCCGGGTTCAGGTTGCATTTAACAATTTTAATTTTTGCTCCCTGACCATCTCTTGCCCATCCTGAGGGAGTTCAATATCAAAGGTGTTGTCTACACAGGTTTTTACAATTGGCTAAGTCTTTTGACTGACTAGCCAAGTGTGGCTTATTTTGAACCTATATGTGGCTTTATTGTATTTTTCATTAGTAACTAATTGTACAATAGATAATATTGGGAATGTGATCTCAGTACTCACATAGTATCTTTATACTTAAATTTGTGCAATTGTTAGTAAAATACTAAGATGATAAGCAGGTTGTTTGAGTGTGTTTTAGTTATTGTGATTTACTTCCTTGATTAGTGATTTGCGCAAGCAGCTTTGTTACTTTGATTAATACGTGAGGTACATTTTTCTGCGTTGTGTGAATTGAATGCAATGTGTTGTCTACCTTAGCACATTGTTGACATGGAGTCATTGCAGCCAAACCTGTAGCTACGCAGCAATTTCTATTGGACAATACTGCAATAATTGGGTGACACCAAAAGCAATGTAATAATTGTGAGAGACTTACATTTTCATATAGACTGGACAAATCAACTTGGCAAAGGTAGTCTGGAAAATGAGCTTGTGATGAGCTTTCACTGCAGTTTACTGGAATAATGCATTGCAGAACCGACTAGGGATAAAGCTAATTTAGATCTAATGTTGTGTAATGAGGCAGGTTAATTTGCAATCTTATAGTAAAAGATCCTCTGGGAAAAAGTGACCCATTGCCTATCTGCTTCTCCTGATACATTACCAGTGGTGGGATAACTGTTGGCCGGCCCGCCTGTCTTTGGGCCAATTGAGACCCTTATGTGGTCAATTAATGGCCATTTTGGACCTCTTCCCATCACCGCTGGCATTTTACCAGTTAAACCTTACCAGAGAAAGGGCATATGCAGAGAAAAGATTACACCTGAGTGTGATGTAGACCATGAAGTTGCAACTTTGATTCACTTGGCAATCTCTACAAGAAGCTGAGCTAGCATTGCAACTTGGGAGTGAGTCATCAATTCCATATAAAAGCAGACAGATTTGCAAACCTCATGGAGTAAGGGACTCATGGAGAAAAGACTATGCCTAGTGTGATGTAGACAGCATATGAAGTTAAGAATTTGGTTCACACGGGAATTCATGCAGAGGGGGAAAGCGATGTTCCTTGTTCTACTTTCTTCAGTCTCTAGTGAGTCTTCTTCCTTGTGCCTCCAAGCCAGAATAGTGTAATTTTCTATTACATTAGCTGTGCAATATCTAATTAATTAAATAAATAAGGTTAGACAGACATGGCAGGGATGATCAGGTGCCATGACTGCAGCTTGTGGGAATCTGAGGAATGTACTGTAATCTAAACAAGGATGAAGCTGAGTGACACTGACAATCAGTTTGGGTTCTGCCAGGGTCACTCAGCTTCTGACCTCATTACAGCCTTGGTTCAAACATGGACATAAGAGCTGAACTCCAGAGGTGAGGTGAGAATGAGTGACCTTGACATCAAGGTAGCATTTGACCGAATGTGGCATCAAGGAACCCTAGCAAAAATGGAGTCAATGGGAATTAGGGGGAAGGCTCTTCGCTGGTTGGAGTCATACCTCGCACAAAGGACAATGGTTGTGTTCGTTGGAGATCAATCACCTCAGTTCCAGGACATCACTGCAGGAGTTCCTCAGGGTAGTGTTCTCGGCCCAACCATCTTTAGCTGCTTCATCATTGACCTTCCTTTCATCATAAGGTCAGAAGTGGGGATGTTCACTGATGTTTGCACAATGTTCAGCATCATTCGTGACTCCTCAGATACTGAAGCAGAGCATGTCCAAATGCAGCAAGATCTGGACAATATCCAGGTTTGAGCTGACAAGTGGCAGTAACATTCTTGCCACACAAGTGCCAGGCAATATTGCCATTCCTTCACTGTCACTGGGTCAAAATCCCAGGGTCACTGGGTCCCTTCTTAACAGCATTGTGTGTGTGTGTGTGTACCTATAGCATATGGACTGCAGCGGTTCAAAGAGGCTGCTCACCACCACCTTCTCAAGAGCAAATAGGGATGGGCAATAAATGCTAGCTTAGCCAGCGACACCCACACCCCATAAATAAATTTTAAAAACCCTATATCTATAGTATTCTGCAGCTTATGTAACTTTAGCTCAGAATTGCAGAGCTGGATTCTGAATTGCAGACATTGTGTGGCATCAGGGAGGGAGAGATTAATAGAGTTGGTCTTTAGAGTTGGTCAGTGGCCAAGAACAGAAGGCTATGACTCTGAGTCAGACAGGGTGTGGGAAACCAGCATGTTTAAATGGAATAGTCTCAGCCCTTGACTTTGTCCAATAGCTACAAGGTGTTTGCTGCCTGTATGGATGAGAAGGACTGCAGGATGGATGAGTGAACTGACTGTGACACCACATATGAACATAAGAATTAGGAGCAGGAGTAGGCCACTCGGCCCCTCGAGCCTGCTCCTCTATTGAATAAGACCATGGCTGATTTGATTGTAACCTTAACCTTGAATTCCTGCCTGCCCCCGATAACCTTGCTACCCCTTGTTAATCAAGAATCTCCCTAGTTCTGCCTTAAAAATATTTTAAGACTGCTCTCACTACCTTTTGAGGAAGAGAGCCCAAAGACTCACTACCCTCTGAGAGAAAACATTTCTCCTCATCTCTGTCTTAAATGGAGACCTCTTATTTTTAAACAGTGACCCCTAGTTCTAGATTCTCCCACAAGAGGAAACATCCTCTCCATATCCATCCTGTCAAGACCCCTCAGGACTTTCTAAATTCCAATGGATATAAGCCTAACCTATCCAACCTTTCCTTATAAGACAACCCGCCCATTCCTGGAATTAGTCTAGTAAACCTCCTCTGAACTGCTTCTAATGCATTTACACCTTTCTTTAAATAAGGAGACTAGTACTGTACACAGTACTCCAAATGTGATCTCACCAGTGCCCTGTACAACTGAAGCCTAATCTCCCTATTTTTGTAATCAACTCCATTCACAATAAATTATAACGTTCTGTAAGCTTTCTTAATTACTTGCTGTACCTGCACACTAATCTTTTGTGATTCATGCTTTAGGACACCCAGATCCCCCTGAATCTCAGAGCTCTGCAATCTCTCACCATTTAGATAATAGCATTTAGATAATCCAGCCAAAATGGTCAATTTCACATTTGACCACATTTCCTCCCTTTTCCAGATCTCTGCCCACTCACTTAACCTATCAGTGTCACTTTGTAGGCACCCCCTGTCCTCTTCAGAATTTACTTTCCCACCTATCTTTATGTCTTGAGCAAATTTATCAACAATTACTTCTGTCCCTTCATCCAAGTCATTTATATAAATTGTAAAAAGTTGAGGCCTCAGCAATGATCCCTGTGGCTCACCACTTGTCACATCCTGCCAACTAGAAAAAAGGCCCATTTATGCCAACTCTCTGCTCCATTAGCTAGCCAATCTTATATCCATGCCAATATGTTACCCCCTACACTATGACCTTTTATTCTCCACAATAAACTTTGATGTGGCACTTTGCCTTCTGGAAATGTAAGTGCAGTACATCCACCGGTTCCCCTTTAACCACAGCACATATGACTCCTTCAAAGAACTCCAATAAACTGGTTAAACATAATTTCCCTTTCACAAACCATGTTGACTCTGCCTGATTGCCTTGAATTTTTCTAAGTGCCCTGCTGTAACATATTTAATAATAGCTTCTAACATTTTCCCGATGACAGATTTAGGCTAACTGGCCTGCAGTGCAGGATGCCATTCAAGTGGTGCTGGTGGTGTTTGGGGGGGGGGCGGGTGGGTGAGGGGGTGTGGCGGTGGGGGTTGGCCCAAGACTTGAATGTGGTAGTGATAGGAGACAGTATACTCCAGGGGGGGATAGATACTGTTCTCTGCAGCTGCGACAAGGTGCTCCGAAGGTTATATGGTGCCAGAATTAAGGATATTTCCTTGCGGCTAGAGAGGAGCTTGGAGTGGGAGAGGGATGATCCAGTTGTCCTGGTCCATGTGATAACCAATGACACGAATAGAGCCAGGAATGATGTCCTAAGAGAAATTGAGGGGTAATGTTCCAAATTATAATGCAGAATATCAAAGGTAATCATCTCTGGAATGTTACCTGAGCCACACGCCAGTCGACATAGGTTCAAGTATATTAGAGAATTGAATGCGTGGTTCAAACAGTGGTGTGAGAAGGGGGGATTTCAATTCATGTGGCACTGGCATCAGTACTCAGTTAAGAGGGGGTATTCTGTTCGGATGGGCTCCACTTAAACTGTGGGACCATTGTCCTGGCCAATCATATAACTAGGGCTGTAGACAGGGCTTTAAGCTAACAGATTCGGTGGGGGCGGCGGGGTGTTGGTGGTGGGGTGGGTAGTGGCAGGGCTCAGATGAAGGGAGATTTAGAAATCCAATGAGAAAGGTCAAGGTAATGGAACAATATAGCGATATGTGTAAAGACAAGCAGAGTAGGACAGGAAGTGACAGAAGGTTAACATTAAGGCCTGAAATTTTCAGTCAGCGTGCGGGGGCGGGCCTTAAGGTTGGCGGGCAGGGAAAAGGCCAAGCGGCCTTAAAGTTTTTTTAGGAAACCTCATCCAGGAAAATTCAGCCCAATATGTTCAACAAAAATACATTCCATTGAAAAACAAAAACTCAACAATAAGTACCAATCTGTGCCTCAACACAGGAAGTTAAATATATTATTAAGTTAAAAGAAAAGGCTTATAAAGTTGAAATACAAAAACATGTTCCATCTCATGTGACACAGTCACATTAGGGAACATGTTTAATAACATTTTTAATCCATTTATTTCTTTATTTGAAAACGAGGTGCCTCAGGGAGATTGAAGCGCTCTTTTGTACGAACACATGGAAGAGTGCTGGCCCCGACTCTTCCTCCTCCCCCCCGCCCACACAGGTAGCGATCGCTACTGTTCGCATCTTATGCTGGGTGGGAGTTAATTGGCTCAGTGACTGCTCCCACCGAGCCTGCCCATCGCTGGAAAAATTCAGGCCTAATTGTGCATCCCTACATCAATGTAGGGAATAGTAGTAAAAAATTAAATTAAAGGTTCTTTATCTGAATGCACAAAGCATCTGCAATAAGATTTTTTTTTAAATTCATTTACGGGATGTAGGCTTTGTTGGCTGGGCCAAGATTTATTGCCCATCCCTAGTTGCCCTTGAGAAGGTGGTGGTGAGCTGCCTGCTTGAACCGCTGCAGTCTATGCAGTGTAGGTAGATAAATGAATTAGTGGCACAAAGAGAGGTAAGTGGTTTAGATCAAGGTTGAACTATTCCAGGATACAGAGTATTTCAGAAAGACAAACAGAATGGCAAAGTGGAAGAGTAGCCTTGATAGTAACAAATGACTTAAGGACATTGATGAGGAAGAATTTGGCCTCAGAAGATCATGAAGTAGAATCAGTATGGTTGGAATTGGGAATACCAAGAGTCAGAAAACGCTGATGGGAGCGGCTAAGAAGCCCCTTTACAGTAATTATAGCATTGGACAGAGCATCAGATAATAAGTTATTGTAGCTTGTAACAAAGGCAATATAATAATCATGTGAGACTTTAATCTTCATATTGACTGGGACAACCAAACTGGCAAGGGTGGTCTAGAAGATAAATTTGTAGAATGTATTCATATCAATTTCCTGAAGCAATACATCCTGGAACTGATTAAGGATAATCAACTGCAATTTGCCTGTTAATTCATGTTGAACTTATAGTGATTGTAGATATTAGGGTATCGGTGGTTAGCTAAGATAGAATTTAGTATTTGCTTTGTTTGACTGTTGTATAGTAAATTTTTTTCTGTTTTAAACAGTAGAACATTATGGGTTTATTGCTTTAGTACCTGTAAATAACTGGTATTTCGGATTTCCTTATTTTAAAAAGTTACTAGTCTCTACTGAAGTCATAATAATCTAGTATTGAGTAATGAGGTAGGGTTAATTATTAATGTCATAGGAACAGATCCAGTAGGAAATTGTGATCATAATTCCACTGAATTACATGTGAAGCTTGAAAGTGACATTCTCTAAACACAAACAAAATGATTAAACTTAAATAAAGCCAATTACATAGGTATGAGGAGAGAACTAGGTCAGATTAATTGGGTAAATAGACTAAAAGGTATGGTGGTAAATAAACAGTGAGAAACCTTTAAAGAAATAATTCAATGGGCAGGATTTTATCGTCAGCGAGCGGGGCAGGGGCCCGCTCACTGATCAGTAAAATGACGCGGGATGACATCAGGCAGAAGTCCCGATGTCACCCCGCCACATTTAAATTTTAGGAAGGTGGGGGCACAGCAAAATCAGCTGCACGCCCGCCGACCTGTCAATGGCCAATTGAGGCCATTGACAGATCAATTAAAGTAATTAGTGGACCTGCCCGTTCAAACTTAAGGTTGGTAGGCAGGCCAGGAGCCCCGGCGGGAAGTAGAAAAAACATGAAACCTCATCCACAGGCAGAATGAGGTTTCACGTAGGGTTTTAAAAATTTTAATAAAGTTTTTTTGGAAATTATGAACATGTCCCAACTCATGTGACATTGTCGCATGAGGGGACATGTAAGGGAATTTTTTTCTTCTATTTTTAATATTTTTGAAAGTAGAGCTGATCTCCCTGAGGCAGCACTTAGCCTCAGGGAAATTAATGCACTCTTTCGTGCGCATGCGCGAAAGAGCGCACTCTTGGTTTTAGGTATTCCCCCCTCCCCCCACCCACAAAGGGAGCACATAGCTCTTCCCTGCGGACATCACGCTGGGCAGGCCTTAATTGGCCCACCCATGTAAAATGGCGCCGCACCTCCGATTGGGGGCGCCGATTGGAAGCACGCCTGCACACCTGCCTGCCAAATTCTCCCCCGATGGGGGAAAGATTCAGCCCAATATGTTCAACAAAAATACATTCCATTGAGAAACAAAAACTCAACAATAAATACCCATCTGTGCCTCAACACAGGAATTAAATATTTTATTAGATTAAAAGAAGAGCTTATAAAGTTGCAAATAACAGAAACAAGTTTAAGGATTTGGGAGTGTTTTAGAAAGCAGCAAAGGGCCTGCAAAAATTGATAAAAAGGGGGAAAACATAATGAGAGTAAACAGCCGGAAATATAAAATATATTGTAAGCACTTTTATAAAAATATAATAAGGAAGAGAGTAGCTAAAGGAACTTTTGGTCTCTTAGAAGCAGAGATAGGAGAAATTATCATGGGGTATGAGGAAATGGCTGAGGCATTGAACTAATATTTGATATTTGTCTTCATAATGGAATACACAAGTTGCATACCAAATATAGAGGGGAACTGAGGGGCTAAAACGAGTGAGGAAATTAACGTGATTAATATCAGCAGAGAAAAACTATTGGCGAAACTTAAGGAATTGAAATCTGACAAATCCCCAGGACCTGATGGCCTACACGCTAGGATCCTATAGTAAAATAACTGCAGAGATCGTAGATACACTAGCTATGATATTTTGATATTCCAACTTTTTTTAGATTTGGGAACAATCTCATCAGATTAGAATTTGACAAATGTAACACTGCTTTTCAAGAAAGTGGGGAGAAAGAAAAGAGGAAACCACAGTACAGTTAGCCTAACATCAATTTTGAGAAAATGTTGGTATCTATTTTTAAGGAAGTCTTAACAATGCACTTAGAAAAGTACAGTATGATTAGAACAAGTCAACAGAGTTTTACAAAAAGGAAATATCGTTTGACAAATTTAGTAGTGTTTTTTTGAGGATATAACTAGTAGAGTAGATATACCTAGGGTAGATGCTTAGAGATTGTTTTGGCTGGTTGGGGCATCTAAAATACAGGGGCAGAGTCTTAGGATATGGGGCTGATCATTTAGGACTGAGGTGAGGAAAAATTACTTTACTCAGAGGGTTGTGAAGCTTTGGAACTCTCTACCCCAGAGAGTTGTGGATGCTCCATTGTTAAATGCACTTAAGGCTGGGGTAGACAGATTTTATTGTCTCTCAGAGAATCAAGAGATATGAGGAATGGGTGGGAAAGTGAAGTTGAAGCCTAAGATCAGCCATGATTGTATTGAATGGTGGAGCAGTCTTGATGGGCCATATAGTCTACTTCTGCCCCCACGTCTTGAGGTCCTGCGTTCTGATAACAGCGATTTACTTGTATTTTTATCAACCTAGCAAACTGTGTTTGTTGCTCAGGTTGTGATCTCCTCTATATTGGTGACCAAATGCAGATGGCTGCTAACCTGCCATTCACATGTCTAGACACATCTTCTGTTTCTTTTACTTGTCCCATTACTACTTGCTTGGGCGTTGTAACACAAAACATTTTGTCATTTAATCTTTCCTGTCCCCACCAAATCACAAACTCACATCCCTTCCCTTTTGTTCTTCTTCAAACCTGAAACATCAGCTTTATTTCTTCCGCCACAGTTGCTTCCAGACATGCTGAGCACTTCCAGAATGTTCTGTATTTCTCAGGTTTCGAGCACCCACCATATTTTGCTTTTGCCTGCGGTTACAAGGTCCAGAGAGACCTATACTTTAAACAAAAACATTTGAGTTCCCAGTGACCACAGTGATCAAAGGATCTCATGACAAGATTTCAAATTTCAAGGCTTTTACTGTATCAAACCAACTAAAATCAATTTTCTGTAAAAACTACTTAGTAGACAACTAATAGAATAAACTACAGAAAAGACACCCCCCCCCCCTTTAACTTTTTAACATGACCGAAAACCCTATGTCATAATTTTACTTCATTGTGTACTCTCCGCAAAATTGCAGTTTTTACAGGAACCAGTACAACCTCACTCCCAGCTTCCAACGGGTTCACTTCTCCCCATTTCACTGAGTCATCGGCTGGAATTTTCCAGCCCTGTCGCTGACGGGACCCGCTGCAGGCGAGGCGGTGTCCCAGCCAGAAGTCCATTGACTTGCAGCGGGACTGGAAGATCACGGCGGCCGGCGAGGGCAGAGAATTCCGCCCATAATGTCGAATGATGGTCGAAGGGCACTTCTGAGTTTCTGCAGAATTCCTGAACTGACTACCAGCAGTAAGGCTGACTCACAATGATTCCTTCCCCCGGACATGCCAGAATGGGTCTTCAGATTGCCGCGGGATGCGTCTATTCAACCAGAAACATTGTTCCCTCCCAGATTCTGCCTGGTAGTCCACAGAAAGACCGCACACTCGTATCTGCTGAGCACACTAGCTGCAGCCTTTGTCTATCTGAGAAACCCACTCTCTCTCTCTCTTTCTCTCTCTTTCTGTCCAGTGCTCTGATACAGAAAGTCTGTACCCAGCTAGCCCAGCTGTTCTTACGTTAGTTTCAGGTGTAAGCATTTTGCACCTTGCTCTCGGTAAGTCTTACCCTGGGTAACCAAGCTACACAGGCTTGTTGCCAGGCAGAACTCACAACACATCAGATGACCCTCTTCACTGCTCTAATTTACTTTGAATTAAAGAGACAGTCCCAAAACATAATCATTTTACAAAACCTCTCATTCATAACACTGCTTTCTTTATACACCTTTTTGACCCATACACACAATACAAGAGTTAACTTGGGTTCCTTCCGACAGTAACCGGCATCTTTTCAATCTCTTAGAACTGATTGACAGTTAACTGCCACTGACACACTGGGAGGAATTTTCCGTTCCCGTTGACGTTGTGTGTCATGGCGGGCATGAGCAGACAATATGGTAGGAAGGCCAAAAGTTGGTTTCACGCGGTCGTGAAGCCAGTTTGTGATCGTCCGCTCCACCCATCAATGGCGGGGTACATTTCCTGCCGCCTCACATTGGAAACATCATTTTAATACATCTTCATTTCGTTATAAGCCCTGCTTGCTGGAATCATAACCCCATGCTGGATCATCCAGGCATGTCAGCATGATTGCACGCCGATGTGTTTCGCAACAGTACATAAGCGACATGCACCTGGTGACCTGCACTTCACTCAAAACTTTGAAGTTTGTTTGCCTACCTTGCTTCGGGCAGCAGTCGTGGTCATCAGCGCTAGGCTTTGCAGGCAGCAACACACCACTTTTAGGGACTCACAGGCAGGTCTTTTCAATGGCTACAGGGTGGTTTTTCAATGGCTGCAGGATGAGGGCTTGTTTGCGGAAGGGGGAGAAGTGGCCTCAAGCAAGGGAAGATGCTGCAGGGTGAGGGCTGTATTGGGAAAGGGGGCATCCCAGGTTGTATGTGGGGGCACATGTTGATCTGTGCAAGTGGCTTCAAGGTGGTGAGGGTTGAGGAGGAAACCTCCAGAGATGATGAGGCCAGATAAAGATGTGAGGCTGTGTGTGAGAGAACGAATGATGATGTCCCTTGAGCTGGGCAGTGAGTGAGATGCCAGTGAATTTGTGATAGCCTTGTGAGTGTATGAGTTTAGAGTGATAAGATGGTTGTCTTACCCTGGCGACACAGATGAGATCATTCTTCTGTTTTCTGCACTGGATGGCTGACTTCTTGTGTGTGGCATTGACACTGACCACCTCTGCCACCGCCTCCCAAGCCGGACTGATGAGAATGATGGGCCTCCTGCGGCTACAGTAGGGGTAGAGGACATTGCGTCTGGCCTTCATGGTATCCAGAAGGCTTCCCAGGGACGTGTCACTGATTGGGGGTGGCGGGGGGGCTGTACTCTTCTTGGCTTTTGGGGCCATGTCTTCACCAGAGCCTCCTGTCTATCTCAGACTGTTGCTTGACTGATCTGTCAGACAGCTCCCCCAATTTTGATGCATTTCCCAGAGTTTTGTTGGGGGGTACTTTGCAGGGCCAACAGGCTAAATGTGCCTTTGTCATGTCCAAACCTGATGCCTAGATCAACACTGGGTGGTCCATTCAGTTTTATTTTTCTTGTACTCTGTTGTGTATGTTCGGCCGTGGATCTGGACTAGGATATAGGATTGACTAGGCATTGACAGAAGATGTCCTTTCCTAAAGGGCTTTATTGAACCAGAATAACTTTTGCAACAATCAGTTGCTACATGGTCACCATTGCTGATGTGAGGAACTAAGATTTCACACTGTATATTTTTCTAAAATATATATAGATATCCTCATGGCTATTTCTACAAAATTTAAAAATACTGAACAAAGATCCTTAAAATGGTTGAATCTACTTCTGTCTGTAACTCTGAACCAAAGGACCTACCTGGCAGTATCGGGGAAACTCTCCCATCGTCACTTCTGGGGAGTCATTAATGACCCCCTGTGGGCTGCACAGGCCAAATTCAAAGAGAGCTATACAAAGGCCATCTGCATTTCATAACCCAGCCTGGCCAACAGGAGTCTGCTCATCTGCTAGGACAAGGGCCCCACAACTTGCTTTCAATTCTTAACGGTTGAGACATTTAACAATCTTGGGGATCCAGAAGAAGGATACACATCCCTTGTCAAAGATGGTGTGGAGAGCTGGGAGTCATGTGACATGAGCCTCTGGTTTGTAGAACCAGTACTATTGCCTTGCTGAACTGCAAAGCTCAGTCTTCTGTTCACAATTTAACTGGCAGCCTCACAGAAAAGGAGTTCTGCCCAGGCTGAACACCTGGCCCCATCTACACTGTTTTTGCTGGAAATTCTGTACCATCACCTACAAGACTGGTTCATCTCTGCATACCTATCTTAACATGTGAAGTCAACACCACCGGAAACGTGAATTATACTGCATCGGTTTTCAACCCACCGACCTCAGTGAAGGAATATCTCATTTGGATTTTGATTCTGGATACTGGAACCCACATGAAACAATATTTATTTTCTCTGTGGTCTCTGCACCGCAAATCTTTCTTTTCTCTATCCCTCTCTTTGCAATCTGACGGTGAGGGAAACGTTGCGAATCCTTTTTTCACGTTGTGAGTGTATGTAAATAAACTAACCCTTTGAGTTTATTCCATCTTGAGTTTGCTGGAGTTATTAATAGAAAACCGGATCACACCAAAACCAAAGAGCTGGGAAATACCACTTAAAAGAGGGAAACAAATCAAAACACCTTTCTGTTTGTGGACGTGTGGTAAGAGGAGAAATTAGCGCATTTAACTTA
The DNA here is from genome assembly GCF_017639515.1 of Carcharodon carcharias. Classification (NCBI taxonomy): domain Eukaryota; kingdom Metazoa; phylum Chordata; class Chondrichthyes; order Lamniformes; family Lamnidae; genus Carcharodon; species Carcharodon carcharias. The sequence continues at coordinate 130,832,118 of NC_054477.1, read as the reverse complement.
ACCTCCCTCCTGTCCATAACACTGATATTAACTTTTCATTTCAGGTTCATTTTAATTAACTGAGTTTTAATTACCCAGCTGCTAAAGGGGATTACAAACTCACGTTTCTAGATTACTAGTCCACCAACATGACCGCTATGCAATTGTTGTGTCATTGAAAATGCCAGTGGTCATGGAAAAACTGTGTTAGACGGGAACCAGGGATAGGTTCCCTACTTTTGGTATGCACTTGGTACATATTTATGAAATCTTTGGAAACCTTACTTCTAAAAAACCAAGTAAAACCAGCACGCGATTGAGAACTATTTAGGTTTGCATGTTTATTGTTAACATTTAAATTGGACAGGTGCTAAGCAGTCTAACAATTTGTGTTGCACTGTAAAAAGGCAATAAAAATAGACATTATCTGAATGTTAATTTTAGCATGTTAAAAGTGATTAAATACTTTGTTATTACATAATACATTATTTTCAACTGAGATTAACTTCTTTCAGCTAAATTTTTCAATTCTGAGAAACTTACTCATGACATTGTAATTACAACAGTGTAAGATATCTGCTCTTGTTTACTAAATGTATAAAAATGTTCCCTGTGCACTAAAGTTAATGAATTATGCTGCAGTTTGCAGCTCTAGTTCTGGACCTTATTTAAGCATTAACAATGTTGGCAGGAGCAATAACATTGATATCCAAATGCAATTCCTGTACTAAAACACCAGAAATTATATTCATTAAGGCAAAACTGAAAATGATTTTCCTATATCAACTGTAAGGTGAAAAATGCTGTGATTAGTATGGTTTAGTTCACCTGTCTAGTATAATAAAAGTAATCTGACAACTCCACATGATATCAAGAAATGGCTGAAGGCACTGGATACTGCAAAGTCTATGGGCCCTGACAATATTCCGGTAACAGTACTGATGACTTGTGCTCCAGAACTTGCTGCTCCTCAAGCCAAGCTGTTCCATAACAGTTACAACACTGATATCCAGCAATGTGGAAAATTGCCCAGTTATGTCCTGTACACAAAAAGCGGGACAAATCCAACCCAGCCAATTACCACCCCATCCAGTCTACTTTCAATCATCAGTAAAGTGATGGAAGGTGTCATCAACATTGCTATGAAATGGCACTTGCTTAGCAATAACTTGCTCACTGACACTCAGTTTGGGTTCTGGCAGGGCCACTTAGCTCCTGACTTCATTACAGCCTTGATTCAAACATGGACAAAAGAGCTGAACTCCCAAGGTGAGGTGAGAGTGACTTTCCTTGACATCAGGGCTGCATTTGACCGAGTGTGGCATCAAGCAGCCCTAGCTAAACTTGAATCAATGGGAATCAGGGGAAACATTCTCCATTGGTTGGAGTCATACCTAGCATAAAGGAAGATGGTTGTGGTTGTTGGAGGTCATTCACTTATGTTCCAGGACTTCACTGCAGGAGTTCCTCGGGTTAATTTCCTGGGCCCTACCATCTTCAGCTGCTTCATCAATGAATTTCCATCATAAAGTCAGAAGTGGGGATGTTTGTTGATGATTGTACAATGTTCAGCACCATTTGCGACTCCTCACATGCTGAAGCAGTCCATGTCCAAATGCAGCAAGACCTGGACAAGTGGCAAGTAACATTCGTACCACACAAGTGCCAGGCAGTGACCATCTCCAAGAAGAGACAATGAGCGGAATTTTCCCAGAATTGCTTTAAGTGCGATAGCAGGCGGATAAAATGGAGTCCCACCCACCGACGAAAATGGCGGGTTTTCACAACGTATCTTCCCGAGCCTGCCTCATTATTTATGCATTCCCGGGAAACACGCCGTTTCCATGGCAGACCGGCTCTCATTTGCCCGCCTGCCATCACCCCGCTGTTGCATGATACCAGCCGCCATCTTTAAAAGGCAGCCGCCAGCAAAGCGCTCATCGCCACCAGCTCACCACCGCTGCCCGGGAGACATAGCCAGCAAAGGCAAAAGGACTGCAGCCTCCTGCTTCAACGACAAGTCTCTCGAGGGACTGCTGGATGCCGTGAAGGCATGACAGGATTTGCTCTACCCCCGCTCTGGCCACAGGATGGGTAGCAACATCACCAACCCGGCTTGGAAGGCGGTGGCAGAGATGGTCAGCGTGAATGTCCTGCAGAGGAGGACAGCCACCCAGTGCCGCAGAAGGATGAATGATCTCCTCCGTTCTGCCAGAGTAAGTCACTCTTTTCATCACTCCCAACTTACACACTCACAAACCCATCACACATCCACAGGGCCCTCACTCACTGCCAGTGCAAGGGACATTACCATTCACTTTTTCACACACACCATTATTGTTCTCATCCTGTCCATGGGACCACTCACCACCCACATAGGTCAGGCATATTTATCATATGGCCTGGCAGGGAGTCCTGATACACTCTCCCTAGCTCTATCCATGCAGGCTCACAAACTGGAGGGAAGGGTCGCTGACAGGTGGAGGGATGCTGGAAATCAAAGTTCTGATAGAATTTGAAAAAAGAGTCATCCAGCTGGCTGGCGATGACCAGGACCAGTCATGTGCTGATGGTGATGTTGGCGCTGCTCCACCAAGTGAGGATCCAGCAGTGCAACATCCATCAGACAACCATGTTGCGAGTGATGTGTCCTCTTTCACAGGCCATTGCCATGCACTAATTATCTCCTCTTGCTTTTGCGGGCATATCTGCCAAACAGCCGACAGAGTCCATAATCCAGGGCCTCCAATCAAACTCCAAAGAAACCTCTGAAGGGAAATCTGAAGGCACCTTCCCTGAAGTCCCGTCACAGCGTTGACCCACACCCTCCAAGAGGGTAGAGACACACAACTCAGTGGAACCCAGCTTTAAAGTAGCCTCAGGATCACAAGCTGGTGAGCACATCACACTTTCTGATCCACAGCAGGCGAAGGCAGGGACTTCTGAGGTCACCAGCACTCGGAGGACTGCTGGAGGCCAGAACGTTGCTGATTCCGAGTCAGATGTCGAGCCTCTGGATTCGGTCATGTCACAGTTGTGGGAGCTGCAAAGGCAAGCTAGGGAACATCAGGAAGGGATGTCCGTTGCACTCCTCAGATTGCAAGGCACAATAGAGGAGTCCGTCTGTCTTCAGGCTGAAGTGATAGCGCCGGCATTGCAATGCACTGAGGTCAACACTGGCAGGATGACTCCTGCCATGGAGACCTTGGTCCAGGACGTCACTCTTGCACTGCTGCATGAGCTTAACTCCATCATTGATGCCATAGTTGGCCTCCAACAGTGTGCACATTAGAGGGGTACTGGGCAGCTCAATCTCACTCCAGCTCCCCCTTCCGGAGACCCTCATGGAAGAGAATCAGCAGATCCACGCTCCAGGGCCATCCGCCCAGGTGACTCTCGGAGTGACTGGCCCATCTGAATCCTATCTTCCTGTGACCTGCACAGATCCAGCTTCACAGGCTGAGGAGGATGCCACTGCACACACAAGGACCCTGAAAGCAGGCCAGGGCCCTCCAAGTCTTGGCCCTCCAGAGGATGCTTACCAAAGTCTTCACAGACAGGGTGTCACAGTTAGCAGAGTGCCTCCACCTCTGCTGTGGATGTCCAGGGAGCACCAAGACGTAGCAGCAGGGTTAGGAAAGTTAAGTAACAACAGTTGCACAGCCTGGCCACTGGTGTTGATCACTTGCACGTATTGCTTACTATTGTCAATAAACTCCTAAGAATGTCTCCCTGCCTGTGGCTCCTTGTTTTGATGAGCAGTGCTCTTGTCGTTCAGATGTGAACCCTTTCTGCACAAGATAAAAGGCAGGTGTCTCAGTCCAAGGCCTCTACCCTGTACTGTGTGCAGCCATCAGCCCACAGTGATGGCCCGGCCTCACACTCCCTGGAAACATTACTGATGCCTGCACCTCGGCGGTGCTGGTCATTGATGCCAGAATGTAGTGGGCAGGTGCCACAGAGTTCTCTCATACTTCCTGTATGCTCCCAGCACCTTTACGGTGGGGCTGGCCCCCATCACACCAGCATCTGTGACCTGTGATGCTGTGCACCAGCTCCTGAAGGGCTGAGGTGCTGAAGGCAGACACAGCGTCAGATGCATCTAAAGTTTAATGGCTGCATCTCTGAGATGGCTCTGATCATGTAGCGCAAGAGAGCTGCCCTCGGCCAGACAGGAGTCACACGTTCTCTGAGGCTATGTGAAGATCTATAGAGTGTCCTCACTGCATGTTGCCATCATCCTTCTGTGATCGAGTGACTATTAGGGCCTCCACTACATCTCCATGATAGGAACATTCTCACAGAGGGTATTGGCACTGCGATAAGCCAGACTGGAGGCAAACGTTCACAACTGCGATGTGAGGATTTATGGGGACACCTCACTGCATGTCGTTATCATCCTTCACAAATCTGGCAGCTATGAGGGCCTCCTGAGTGCACCTGCCTCACCTAGCCAGTGCGAGAGCCTCATCCCCATTTTTGTCACCACCAACGATCCCTCACCTTCATCCCCATTGGAATCCTCCTCATCGGAGAAGACATGCAGCTCCTCCATCCCGTGTGGGAATCTCGAGATCAGAGCGAATCAGGTATACAGTTAGGTCACCAGGATCCATGATCCTGAAGTGGTCCTCCTTCAGCATGAAAGAGAGAGAGAGACATTGTTTTCATGGCTGTACTTAGCACCTTTCCTGGCCCTTAATGCTTCCTGGAGAGTGCCGGTCACCCCTTGGATCCTGAGAGGAGCCCGTAGAGATGACAGGCAGCTCGTGTGCCAATGTGAGGTCGCTTCGGATCTCCCTGCTCACTACTGATGGATGGGCACCTAGCTGCGATACTGGGTGCCCCATCCATCTTCCACACTGACACTGACCACCTGAGGTCAGTGCCGCTGTGAGCGCTTGCATGTCCGAGCGCACCCCCAGGAAGCCCTGATTGTACTCCTGGAGGAGCCTCTCCATGAGAGTCTCCACTCTCTCCTTGGAGGAGGTATTGCGCTCGGGCAAAAGGGTCATTGTATTCCTCATGTTCCCATGGACTCCTCCATTACGGAGACAATGGTACACATTCCCTCATGTATCTCCGGCAGATCCTCCCGCACACTGTGCTGGACTTCCAGTGTCTGCTGCCTTAGGGATGACTCCAGAGGCACATCATCAGGCACTGACTGAACATGTTCCTGATCCCCAGCAGTCCTCCGACTGGCATCCTTGGCACTCTCTGTCTCGGCCTGTACCTCACCACTGTGCACCGAGATACTAGCCGATGATCTTATTCCCACCGAGGTATCTGCCCTGGCACCTGCCTGGCTGAGAGGGTCAGACGCTGGTGCGTTTGTATCTCCTGGGCCCTCAGGGGTCAGCAGTGGTCCTCAGCAGCGGTCCCTCTGCCTCCTGAGCCCGGGTGTGCTCTGGTGAAGCTGAAAAGAAGAACAAGGACATTTGATTAGTTGAAGTCGTTTCACAGTTAATGTGCATGCCTAACACCCGGATCAGGATGCACTCCTCCTTCCATTATCAATGGGCAATCCATGTTGGATGCTGAAATCAATATACAGTCAACAGCAGAATATTTGCACTGACATTATGACCTCAGTGCATGGCATTCTTACCTCCCAATGGCACCCCAAACTCACCGTGGCTGGTTGACCTGAGTGCATGGTGCCTCTCCAGCTCTAGTGCCTGCTGCTCATATCTGTTCATGATGAGAAGGTGGTGCTATCCGCTGCCAATCTACAGCCACTCTGCATTATTGTGGGCTGTCTTCTCCTGAAAGGAGAGAGGAGCATTGATTAGTCCACCCTGTACCTGCATTGCTAATGCAGCCTTGCTTGAGTGAAACATTGTAGGGCTCATCCGATTTGTGATCCCGGTCCCGCCATGCCCTCACTCCAAGCAGCCAGGGCTGACCCCCTTGCCCAGGTGCTGCCTCGATCACATTTGCCACTCACACTCTAAGACCTTCCAAACCCATGAGCACTACCAGTTGGAAGGACAAGGGCAGCAGATAGATGGGTACACCACCACCTGGAAGTTCCCCTCCAAGTCACTCAGCATCCTGACTTTGAAATGTTTTGGCGCTCCACTACTGTCGCTGGGTCAAAATCTTGGAGCTCGCCCCCAAATACTACTGTGGGTGTTCCTGCACCACATGCAGCAGATACAGAAGGCAGCTCAGGGGCAACTAGGGATGGGCAATAAAAGCTAGCCTATCCAATAAAGGCCACATCCCGTGAATGAATGAATGCAGAAGCAAAATTCTGTCTTGGGTTGGGGGGGTGTGGTGGGGGCAGGGGGGGGTTGGGGGCGGCCAACCTAACCTAAGTTATAAGTGACCCATGTCAACACGGTACTCATCTTTCCCGATTGCAGGAGATCATTAAGCCGCTTGCGGCACTGCACCCAGGTGCATCGCCCCACACCATGGGAGTTGACCCTTTCTGCCACTTCCTCCCAAGCACGTTTTTGTTAGGTGGGTGGTGGTGGTGGTGGGGGGTGGGGGGGGGGGGGGGGGGGGGGGGGGGGGGGGCTCCTCCTCCCGTACCTTGGCATAAGGATTTTGCAGTGTGCTGCCATCTCCTCGAGGAGGGCAGCGAGGCAGTCATCCGAAAACCTCGGGGCCACCTGCCCCGCTGACCTGCCCTCCCGTCTGAGTTGCTTTCTGAGAACGCTATCCGAGATCCTCCTGTCTGCCATCGGTGGCAGCCTTTGGAAGGCTGCCCGTGCCGTTCTTGAATAGGCTGCCGGGTCGACATTGGGCCCGGCGGTCATTGGCCTTCCGCCTCCTCCTGCCCCTTCCTGCTGATCTCAGGAGCCGCGATTCACACCTGGCGGGTCTTAATTGGTCCGCCTGCTTGAAGTGGCAGCGTGGAGTCAATCACGGATGGGGATTGGCTCTGCGCCCACTCCCGCTCAGCCTGCCCGCCATAAGTAAAATCCTGGCCATAATAAAGCAGCACCTCTGTACCAAATTTCCATCTGCAAAAAATTCCCAAGTTAGCACTCATTACATTAAAGGCATTATATACATATCAGTTGCCGATATTTTTGTAATTGAAATACTTAGCAATGTTGAATACTCTTGAAGGCATGCAGTAGCACGTGTGTTTTCACTTTCTTATTTCAGTGGTCATATGTACTATGGACTTCGAAACAGTTATGCTATTAAATGTGTACATTTTTAAAATATTTAAATTTGTTGCAGTTTTTTTTACTTGCTTTGGTAAAGTTGATATTCTGTTAAAATAAGTAACATTTTTACACTGCAATTACATTTCCTCATCATCCTTACTGATCTTTATTGACTCAATCTCGCAGAAACTCAGATTTAACATTCTTGTCTTTCTGTTTACATAGCCTTGCTCCTGGATATCTCTCTAATCTCCTTCAGCCCCACCTTCCTGAACTGAGTGTCTCTCACACTCCCTTCACCTTATCATTAATAGTGATATCTTCAGCTTCTCAATATTCTCCCAGTTCTAAAACCACCTCTTTGAGAAAGTGCCTGGTCACCTGTACTAAGATCTTTTTTGGATTGGTGTTGTTCTTTCCTTACACCATTGTGAAATGTCTTGAAACCTGTTTTCTACAATAATGGTGTGAGGGAAATGACTGGTGGTGGCAGTGGGGTTTATACTGATGTTAGTAGAGTTTAAATTTTAAAAAAATCAGAGAATGATTCTAAAGTCATCCTTCATCACTTCCCTTTCCTCCATACTCAGATTCTCCAGATTCTTATCTCAAATTTAAAAGTTTCTCACCTTTTTATAAGATATTGTTTGTTTCTATTTTCACTCCCAAAGTGCAAAGCCTCAAGCTTCCCTACATTATACTCCATCTGCCACTTTGTTGCCACTCATTTAATCTGTCTGTACTCTTTGTGTCCCCCTTACAACTTATATTCACACTAACTTTGTATAATCAACAAATTTTGATACATTACTTTTGATCTCTTTGTTTAAGTCATTGATATAAGTTGTAAATAGCTGAGGCCCCAGCACTGATCCATGTGGGACTCCACTAGTTACAGCCTGTCATCTTGGAAATGCTCCTTCTGCTTCCGGCTCCTTAACTAATCCTCCATCCATGCCAATACATTACCGCCAACTCTGTGAGCCCTTATCTTGTGTATTAACGTTTTGTGTGGCACCTTATTGAATGACATTTGGAAGTTCAAGTATTCTACGTCTACTGGTTCTCCTTTATCTAATCCAACAAGTTACGTTCTCAAAAAACTATATTAAATTTCTCAACCATGACTTTTTTCTCCGAAAATCATGTTGACTTTGTTTGATCATACTAACATTTTCTAAATTCATTGTTAAGACTTCGTTACAAATAGATTCCATCAGTTTCCCATGACTGATGTCAGGATAAAAGGCCTCAGTTCTTTGTTTTCTGTTTCCTTGCTTTCTTGCCTCTGAGTCAAGAGGTTGTTGGTTCAATTCTCACTCCAGAAACTTGAGCACAAGAATCTAGGCTGACATTCCAGTGCAAAACTGAGAGTGTGCTGCACTGTTGGAGATGCTTCTTTCAGCTGAGTTGTTGCACCAAGGCCCCTTCTGCTCCTTTAGATAGATGGAAAAGATCCCATGACACTATTTTAAAGAAGCACAGGTGAGTTATCCGTGGTGTCCTGACAAATATTTATCCCTCAATTAACATCATAAAAACATATGTGGTCATTATCACATTGCATTTTGTGGGAGCTTGTTATGCGCAAATTGATTGTCACTTTTCATACATTACAACAGTATTACACTTCAAAAGTACTTCATTTGTCAATAGTTTGTGAATGGTGCGACATAAATGCACGTCTTTTTTAAGTTGTTGGAAGGCTGCAAAAGGACATTGACAGGTTAATTGAGTAGCCAAGAACATGGCAGATTGAAATGTGGAGAAGTGTGAAGCTATACACTTTGGTAGTAACAATAGAAAACAATATTTTCAGAATATTTTTTAAATGGTGAGAGACTAGAAATTGTTGGCATTCAGAGAAACTTGGGTCTACTTGTACATGAATTATGGAAAGTTTACGTGTAGGTCCACCAAGCAATCAAAAGCAAATGGTTAGCCTTTATTACAAAAGGTTTGGAGTATTAGAGTAAAGATGTCTTACTGCAAATTTATAGGCCCTTGGTGGGACCATATATGAAGTACTGTGTATAGTATTGGCCTCCTTACCAAAAATGATTTACTTTCCCATTTAGAGAATGTGCAAGAAAGGTTCTTTGGGCAGATTCCTGGGTTGAGGGGATTGTCAATGAGGAGACATTGAGTGGACAAGGCCTATAATCCCTCGGGTTTAGGAGAATGAAATGTGACTGTGTTGAAAACATAGAATGGTGTGAATGTAGCCTTATCAGAGGTCTCTATTTGGAAACTCGGTGCTAGTGGTGGAATGAGGTGCTTTTTTTTTTCATCTCCAATACTTGCGACGGAACTTGAGGCAGTAAATAAGTTTGCAAGATGTCTCAGCCATTACGAATTGAAAGAAAGGTTGTGGGACCTTTTACGTTAGCAGACCACCAGTCTCCTTCTTCCAGCCTGGGTTATTAAATGCAGATGGCCATTGTATGGCTCTCTTTGAAGTCGGGCTGTGCAGTCCACAGGTGGTCATTAGTGGCTCCTCAAAGATAACGAGGTGCGAGTTTTCCTGAAACTGCAACATGGCTTCTTTTGTTCAGGAGTCACAGATAGGTTCAACCATTTTAAATAGCTTTGTTCAGTTTTTTAAAATTTTAAAAATAGCAATGAGGATATCTACATATATTTTATAAAAATGTACAGGGTGAGGCCTTAGTCACTCAGAATCACAAGGGTAGCTTGCAAACTACTCCTTCAAAATATATCATGGGTTTGCAGGTCAACATGTTGTATAAAAAGTAATTCTATCAAAAAACTGAGCAGATTATAGAAAAACAAGGCAGATTTTTACTGATCTTTACTGATTTAGTTCCATGTTTCTATTTGTGGTTTCAGTGGGTCCTACTTAATGCTTTGTTGTGCACCACTGATTAGCTAAAAAAGAAAGCAGAACTGCTACATGGTGGGAAATCGAGATCAGAAATTTGAGAGGGTTTTCATGATACCTGGAGCCTTCCTGGGCTGACCCTGCTGCCTTTGTACTGCCTGCCCTAAAGGACCTGCACAGGCTGGTCTTAAACTCAGCTGCCTTTGTTATTCCCAAAGGTCAGCTAGTACTGGTTCTGTGCCCAGCAGCTTTCGTTGTCTCTGTTGGTTTTCCTCACTTCCTCATTCGGAAAATATTTCTCCTTCCTTTCAGGTCATCCTAGGCTTCTGCATTTTTCCAACACCCATTTGTGAATTTGGCTTCTCCCATGATTCCTTTTTTAAACAGCTTATTGGCTTGTAGTTGTTGCATGCTAGTGCATCGATAGGCATCAGGAAACTTAATGTGAGCTACTCAAAGAGAGCGAGCTACCAGTCGCTCACAATCAACGTGTTGGCAACTCCTGATGTAGATGGACAAGGGCAGCAGATGCATGGGAACACCACCATCTGCATTTCCCCTCCAAGCCACATACCATCCTGACTTGGAGCTATATCACCGTTCCTTCATTGTTGCTGGGTAAAAATCCTGGAACTCCCTTCCTAACAGCACATGATGTGCCATGGTTCAAGAAGGCGACTTGCCACCTCAAGGATAATTAGAAATGGGCAACAAATGTTGGCCTAGCCAGCAATGCTCACATCCTGTGAAAGAATTAAAAAAAATGACAGGTAAACAGGCAGTGGAGACTTTATGGGTGGAATTAAGAAATAAAGAAGGATTTAAGACTAGCAGGAGTTGTGTATTAACTGTGATATGGTAGCTGATATGAATGCAGAGGCTAGACAAGCACGTAGTAAAGAAGGTGGGATGGTGCCAGCAAACAGGCACGCTGGTCGGCGGCATGCAATTATGTGCTTGCCCACCTTCATTCTCGCCCTTTTAGCAAGCGGAAAATTCTGCTTTCAGTGTCTGCTGATAAAAATCTTACACTGTAATATGTCAGCCAGATTCCTTTCTTTCCATGTCTGTATTTAATCTTGTGCTTGCTTTCCTTACTTTGGGTTTATAATATGCACATAATATGCATGCTGAAATTATTTTTTTCAAAACAGGGAAGTGATCTGTTAGCTGAAACCTTCAATCTGTTGCAGCGAGAAAGTTTTTGCAATATATTTAATGCTAGCTTAACATAGCGACCCTCATCACCCTCGACTCTACATGAGAATGGAGTAACTTGAAAATAATTAGGTAGCCACGTTATAGAGCTTTTTGATGTATTTTTAAATAAACAAAATATTAGGAATTTTGAAAATACTTTGAATAACACAGACTAAACACAGGGGACCTTATGTACCTTTACATTGACTCTGGGTCAGTTATAGTGATTGATGTGATCATGAGCCATATCTTTATGGTTAGAGAAGAGGATCAGGCTGCACATTTGTAGGATCCCAAAGTCAAACTCCCTTGCATCTCTTTTTATAACAAAAATAGAAATCTTGGTAGCATGAGATCTATTCTTTTTAATTTAGCAGTAAATTAATCATCAGGATATTTACATGAAAAAATATTACAAACAATAATCTAGCTTTGCTAGACGTCTGTTAAAGTGGTTAAAAAGCCAGCACTCAGTGTAATTAGTAAAAACAGTATATTCTACGTGGTATGCTTGGTATGTTTATTTGAGGCATGCTGGTTTCTCTCTGTCAGCAGCTAAATTGCTAACTGGCTAAAGGATGCCATGTGATCCAGCATAATGGTTTTTGTGGAGCCCGTTTATTTGAAGGTCATTTCTTGTTATAAAAAAGTATTAACCTAATTTGCTTTTCTCTTTGTCAAAACAATGGTTTTTGATTGACTAAATGCCTGTCTGCAAATGTAACACAAGTTTGAAGACAAGGAAATTCTCTTTTGAACGTGGAAACCATTGTTGCTTTGCAGATGAACAATAGAAGACCATGGTTTCATTTTCTGCTTTGTATTTAATTATAAGATAGATCTCTACCATTGTACTATATTTATGAATGGAGCCTGATTATTTTCTATACAGATGGTTTTATATCCACAGCTACCTTTATTAGTTGGATACTTAAAAAAAATCCAGTAAGCTCAAAGGAGCATATGTGTTTAATTAATAAGATTAGTTCTGTCCTATTTTTAACATGGAGAACATTTTCGTGGTTGGCCTCTGATGGTCTTGAAGTAATCATCAGGAAAGTAGACAGATGCTGCTGAGAAATGTCATTGAACAGTTATTATTTCTGCTAACTAATGCAGTTTACACTACACGGAATATGCATTCTATACCATTTTAGATAATAAAAAGTGGTATTATGGAGAATTATGTTATAGATAATGAGTTAGATCTTGCAGTCAGGGCGTGAAGCAACGACATACGCTGCTGACCTTAAAGGAAGCTGGCTACAAAGATCTGTGGTGTGGATTTCCCCTTTACTGACTTTAGTTTGAATCTGATGATAGGTCAAATGGATCTTCAGGTTATCTGGTGATGTCAACAGGCAGAAAAAGCAGCTTGAAGTATTCTCATAATCAGCAAACCATGAAGTAAAAGGCACAGATTATCTTCCACTTTTTAATATCATTTTACAGAGAGTGAAGTAAAGATTGGGACATACTCATGCAATTAAAATGAAAACTGAAATATCATATACAAACTATAATGTAATAAAATGTTGTTACCGTGATAGAAATATTTTACATTCCACAGATACAACATTAGTTTTTTCAGGGCTATTGAGGATATTCAGCAATAATTATGAACTTATTATGCAGTTAAACACCCAATTGCATCTCATCCAACAAGGTGTAACTTTTTCAAGGGATTTTTTACAGCAAGAATACGAGTAGGGAATTTATGGCGCACCCTAAGGTGAAACATAGGCCAGAGTTTTCATGTCACACAGGCCGTGCATGCCAACATGTAAAATGACGCACGGTGACATTGGGCATGTGTCCCGATGTCACTGCACGTCATTCAGATCTTTCGCTTGGCGGGCGCGCGCTGGGTGCGGCTGTGCGCCTGTTAACTGTCAAAGGCCCGTTAAGGCCAATAAAAAAAAAATTCAGATAATTAACAGGCTGCCCGTCCAACCTTAAGGTTGGTGGGCAGGCAAAGAGCCCAAGCGGCCTTCGTGTTTTTCAGGAAACCTCATCCACGGGTAGGATGAGGTTTCCTGAAGGTTTTATTAAATAAATAAATATTTTTTTCACATCTCATAAACATGTCCCAGCTCATGTGACATTGTCACATGAGGGGACATGTGTCAATAAATTTTATGTTTCTCTATTGAAAAGTCTCAATATGTACTTAATCTCCCTGAGGCTGCTCAGGTAGAGGGCTACCAGCCTTGTGTCATGCCGGGCAGGTCTTAATTGGCCCGCCCATGTAAAATGGCGGCACGGAGCCGATCACGGGCAGCAATCGGCTCTGTGCTTGCCCACTCCCAAATGCCCTGCCCATCATGCAGGAAATTCTCCCCATAGAATCACTGACAGCAGCTTCTGGACTTCTACATTTATCTGCGAATGTTCAGAGGTTTTGGCCAAGATTTTCTGGCCCCGTCATGACGGGACCTGTCGTGGGACACTAAGCCACTCAGCCAAAAGTTCATTGACTTTTGGCGGGACTGGACGATCAGGTCTGGGTGGTGTGGGGGAGGGTGGGGTGGGTGTTGGGTGGCATTGGTTGGGTCAGGTGTTGGGGCAGGGGGCAGTCCTATTAGGGGGATAGTCAGCTCGGGCCAGGGGAAGGGCTATTGAGGGATAGATTGTGGTGCTTAGTTCAGTACTGCTCGCTAATCATAGAGTTAGACCAGGCATTAACCAGTGTAAAATTTCCAGGGTAATTATACAGCCAAGTTCTGCATTTCTGGCGCAAGTCCCTGACACTGCGCTCAGTTTTGGAGGCATTCATGGAGGATCCCGGGCAGCGGAAATCAGTCTGTCAGAAGTTTAAACCTCTTGGGCAATTTCAGCGCATGTGCATGCATCAGAACTTCTGCGGCGTCCTGACACACATCTCCCAACTTAATTTCCAAATTTGGTGATCTGGATACTGGAAGATTTGGGCCAAGGAATCATACTCTTTGAAAGAGCTATCCAGTTAGTCCAAGTCTCATGCTCCAGCCCCTTTTGCGCTGAAAAATTCCCTTTTTCAGGTGAATATTGACTTCACTTTTGGAAGTTGCTATTGAAAATTCTTCCCTCTCCCCTTCCAGGCAGTGCATTCCAGGTCATAGCAGCTAACTGCGTAAAAGAAATTCTCCTCATCTCCTCTCTGGCTCTTTTGCAAATCACCTTAAGTCTTCATCTATTGGTTACTGACCCAACCCCAGAGGACACAGTTTCTCCTTATTTACTCTGTAAAAAGCCTTCATGATTTTGAACACCTTGGATCCCTCCCTTAACCTTCTCTGCTGTAAGAAGAACAATCTCAGCTTCTTTAGTCTCTTCACTTAACTGAAATCCTTCCTTCTAGTATCATTCTGGTAAATTTTCTTTTGCATCCTCGTTAAGGCCTTGACGTTCTTCCTGAATTGTAGTGTCCAGAATTGAGGTCTAACCAATGATTTATAACGGCTTAGCATAACCCCAATTGCTTTTGCAATCCTATTCCTCATTTTATGAAGCCAATGATCCCTTATGGTTTTTTGACAGCTTTGTCAACATGTCCTGACAGCTTCAAAGATCTGTGTATGTGAACCCTCAGATTTCTGTATTGATGCAGCCCCTTTAAAATTGTGCGACATTAAAAGTATCATTGCAAAAAACAAACACACAGTTTATGATCTAATACAATTCAGCTACCATCAGAAAAAGAATTTCTATTCATTTATAGTGCCTTTAGTGTAGAAGTAAATGTCCTACGGCGCATAGAATAAGTTTATGGAAAATGGATGCCAAGCAAGAAAATATTAGGAGAGCTGACAATAAGTGGTGGTTTTGAGATCTCAAGGGTAGTGAAATTGTTTTAGGCAGGATATTTTGATTGAAACTGGTGTGAATTGGGAAATGCAATGGAAACATAAGACCAGACTGATGAGATTGAAGCTTGCTGGAATTTGAGCCACAGAACTGATCTGTATAAAATCAGAAAGTTTTATTGAGTCACCCAATTGGCACAGTGCACAGCAGGGCCTCACAGTAATCAGCTCCGACACTGAAATGGCGAGCCCGGGTTGTCAATGGCCTGCAGGAATGTTGCAAAACCAAGTGGAGCTCTCCTGGTCCTCCCTGACTCCACATAAAATGTTAGTATAAAATAGTGAATTTACCTTTTTTTTGGTGGCCTGTAGCACTTCCTTCAGGTCGGTACAGTTTTCAGGAAAAACAAAGTGCACTCAGTTTCAAACAGGGGCTCTAAAACAGGTGTTCAGACTGTAATTAGTATATCCTCTGTTCTCTGTGAGGTCTCTGTTCAAACATACCTGGAATTCCCTGTCCTAATTTCTGAAAAACAGAGCTACTCAAAGGAAAATGATGCTATTTTAAAGCTTTTTTAAAGAAAAATAATTGACAGAAATGGAAATCACTGGGGATGTCAATAAATGTAGAAAGATACAGAATTCTAATGACTTTCTTGAGCTTCTGGAAACCCCTCCTGCACCCGATTTGAAAACCTGCTTTAAAATTCACAGTGTGCTGAGTTTTATGTTGCATTTGCATTTTGGGAATTGTGATTACATGCAGTTCATTAAAAAGAGATGTAAATATAGTGAAACAAAAAAGAACTATAAGAGTAAACTGTGCCTGCTTTTTTTTGTCATGTTCTCTAGAATATTGATCATTCATGACATCTTTAGCCCCGTGAGATGAATTTTCGAGTGATTGGATCTTTAATGATGGTTGAAAAGTATTCTTAAACGGCTTGTAATTAACCAAAGCAAAACATAGTTCTTTTTCATTTTTCATTATGATTCATTGGATTAGCAAAGCTAAAGGATCATGAGGGCATTTTATGTTAAATTAAGATGGTTATATACTTAGTCATCTGGATTTTATACAGCAGTTCAGTCATGAGAGCATTAATGCCTTGTACTGGAATGCAATTGACCCCCAGCAAACAAATGAAAGGCAGAGATGCTTTATAATTCACTATCCACAACATTATCAAAATCAGATTAACTGTTCATTCTTTTTATTCCTGCTTGTGGGATCTTGTTGTGTACCATTTAGCTGCTGTAGTTGGCTGCACAATAGCATTAGCTGCACTTCAGAAGTGATTTGTTGGATGTGAATTTGTTTTTCAAATGTTGTGAGAATTTGTTAAGGTACTAAATGAGTAAATACAAGTAAGCTCCTTTTTTCCTCTTCTTAATTTCCTTAAGCTGTTCATGATTTGTAAAAATAATTTGAACTGCAGGGTGAATTTAATAAGATTTTGAACTGTGGTTTCACACAATGCTTATTAAATTATATTTAATTCATTAAGTGAATCAAAGTAGGAGAAAGTAACACTGATGAAGATTAGAATGTATTAAAGGTTCTGAGGCAAAGACACACAAACAAAACACAAAGACAGGAATCTGTACATTTAGTCAGTTATGGTGATTAATTAAAGAAAACGGCATTTATTCATTTTCTTCTAAGCACGAATCAAAAAAGAGTCAATTGAATGGCCACAATGCTCGGGTCTGAAGAACCCGTAATCTTCATGCTGCAGGTGCGGTGTGGTATGAAAGTGGTGTCCATGCTGTGTGTGCACACTTCTGACATGGCTTGCTCCGGACACCATTTTGTGGGGGCATCTGTGAGGGCATTTGCACAAGGAAAAGCACTGAATAGGCTTGTTGTGACAACAGTCAGTGTGTAACTAACAGTCAAATTGCCAGGCAGCAGAAAGTTTGTGTACTGTCTGTTAGAACAAAAGAGTGCAGTTTTATCACACATTGTGATCTTCATGTCTGTTTACAGGTGTTATCCAATATTTCCCCCAACGGCTTTTGGAAATTTCCTACATATTTACTAGCAAGTTGCGCCAAACATCATGAATTGACTTCTGTCGGCTAATTTTGGCAGAACATGTGCCCTCCACACTGTGTTGACAGACCGCTGGATTCCTTACTGAGCCAACCCTTACAATCATTGTAATGTAATCTCAGTTTCCTCTCCCATCCTATCTCCTCAGTTCCCTTTCCCTCCTTTCCTCCTCTCCCATCCTATCTCATCAGTTCCCTTTCCCTCCTTTCTTACTATCACCTTCTTCTCCAACCCCTCCTTTCACCTCCTCTCTTCCCACTGCTCCTATCCTACCTCCACTCTCACTCTTCTTATACCCCTTGTCACCTCTTACTCTTCGCCCATTTCTTCTGCTCTTTTCCTCCCTCTTTTATCTGTCCTTCTCTCTTCATCACATGGCCTTCTCCCATCTTTTCACTGCTGTTCTCAACTACCTTTTCTCCCTTTTATCTCACCCCCATCGCCATCTTCTCTTCCCTTTTTAATTTCTCCCTCTCGTCTCTGCCTTCCATATCCTCCTCTCCTTTTTGTATCACCCTGCTTCCCCTCTCTTCTCCCCCACCTCTCCCTGCCTCTCTACTCTCCCACCTCCCTGCCCCTCCTCAGTCCCCATCTGCTTCTTCATTACTTACAGGATCTGCAAAGGCTCCCCATGTTAAATGCCACAGAAGATTGACTATATGTTACAAAATATTCTCTGACTCACCAACATGGGACACTTTCTAGCATTTGATTTAACATTTGAAAATACATTCAATGACTACTCATTTTTTTTATCTACTACTGAGGGTTTTTGGTGCAAGGGTCATTTAGTCCATTGAAAGCAAAGTATTATTTTATTCCAAAGATTGATACAAGCTGCAGGAAATAAAACTTTTCAAAGAACCAACAAATTTATATTAGGAACATAATAAATTGGAGCAGGAGTAGGCCATTCAGCCCATCAAGCATGCTCCACCCCGTGATAAGGTCATGGCTGATTTGATTTTGGCCTTAACTCTACTTTCCTTTCCTGTTCCCTCATTGACTTCTTTGTCAATCAAAAATCTTTCTAACTCAGTCTTGAGAATATTCAGTGACCCAGCCTCCACTGCTCTCTGTGGAAGAGAATTCGAAAAACTGATGGCCCTTGAAAAGAAGGAACTCCCTCTCATCCCCATCTTAAATGGGAGAGCCTTATCTTTAAACTGTGCCTCCTAATACTAGATTCCTCCATGAGAAGAAACATATGCTCAGCATCTACCTTGCCAAGTTCCCTCAGAATATGACATATTTCAATAAGATTGCCTCTCATTCTTCTAAACTTGAATGATTATAGGCCCAGCATGCTCAATTTTCTTCTCATAATATGACACCTTCATCCCTGTCATCAGCCTATAGATCTTCTCTGAACTACTTTCTCAAGTAAGGAGACCAAAACTTTGCACAGTACTTCAGGTGCAGTCTCACCAATGTCGGGTACAGTTGTAGCAAGACCTTCCTACTTTTATACTCCATTCCTTTTGCAATAAAGGCCAACATTCCATTTTAGTTGCTACACTTGCATGCTAACTTTTTGGGATTCATGTACAAGGACACGCTAATCCCATGAAACTGCACCATTCTGCAGTCTTTCTCCATTTAAATATTCTGCTTTTCTATCCATCCAGCCCAAGTGGACAAATTCACATTTTCCCACATTATACTCCAACTGACATATGTTTGCCCACTCCCTTAACATTTCTATATTCCTTTGCAGAATATTTGGGTGGAATCTTACATTCCTGCCAGCAGTGGGAATCGTGGCAGGCAGGGGCACTTAAATTGGTGTGAACGAAAAACATCAATTTCCCGATGACAGAAAATTAGTTTGAAATTTTGTTCTCCTGACTTCCAAGGCAGATTAAAGGCGGGTCAATTTTCCCACTGAGCAATGTCGGGAACCCAATTTGCATTCATTGGCATCTCATGACTGCTCATTAACAGGCCAACTTGCTGGAATTATGTTCTCCCCCCAAATTAAGTTCCCTGTCAGTGGCTAACTAGAACATTCTGTTTTACGATTGCACATAAGTGACGCACACTTCATCCACAACTTGGATGTCAGTAGATGCTGCTTTCGTGTTTCTTTTACACTATCACAGATACATATTGGGTGCCTGTAGCTCAAGCTGCGCCAAGGCTGGGCATGGGAGGCAGGACAAGTTGGGAGTGGTGAGATGAGGCAGGACAAGGGCAGGAGGTTGGAGGACCATAGGGAAGGGTGAGATGGAGGCAGGACAAGGGGGCGGGGAAGGACCATGGGGAAGGGTGAGATGGAGGCAGGTCCGGAGGAGGAAAGGGCCAGAGGGGAAGGTTGAGATGGAGGCAGGACTGGGGTGGGGGGTGTGGGGGAGGACTAAAGGGGAAGGGTGAAACACTGTCCGGGGGACAAATTTAACAGACTGTCTGGGGAGAGGTGAAGCACTATCCAGGGGGCTGGGGGACAAGTTTAACAGACTGTTCGGGGATATGAACAGGAATATCCATATGAACAATGATAGCCTCAAGGCTAAAGTGGGGAGGCTGGATATGAGGCCACACTGTCAGGGGCATGTTTAAGAGACTGCACGGGGAATGAGGCCACACTCTC
The DNA here is from genome assembly GCF_017639515.1 of Carcharodon carcharias. NCBI lineage: Eukaryota > Metazoa > Chordata > Chondrichthyes > Lamniformes > Lamnidae > Carcharodon > Carcharodon carcharias. Next base: position 130,812,536 of record NC_054477.1, on the reverse strand, counting down.
TGAGCCATATTTGGGAGCTGTGCATGACACACATGTCTTGGTCCCAGTCTTGGGTGGGGGAAGACCTCTCTGGTCAGTGACGGTCATGCAAAGAATGGTGTTTAGGGCTTGATCAGTCAAGTAAGGCATTGTGTCCTTGGGGTTTGAGACATGATACTGGAAAGCACAGAGCACAGTCACATTCAGGGGAGGCATTTGGATCCAGTAAGTCGCTAATTCTAAAGTCATGGAGGGGGTATTGGATGGTCTCATGGAGCGGGGGGGGGGGGGTCTCTGAAAGCAAGGGTGCAGGAGGCCTCAAGAAGGGGAGGAGCCAGATCAACAAAGGGCATGGGGACATCAACATTGCAGGGAACAGTGGGGAGAACAGGAATATTCACATGAACAATGATAGGCCCAAAGCTAAAGCAGGGGAGGCTGGATGGTAACAGGAGGGATGGGAATCAGGAGGTGGTGACTGTGGAGGACAATGGCAGGAACTTGGTGACTGACGGGGAGTTTGGCCGCATTCACAAATGTTAGCAGCACTATCTTTGTCTTTACTCGGTAATGATGCATCTGGAAAAACAAGCTTGAAAAAAATATGGGAGGGGCTTCAAAGCATGTGTAAGGAGCTCAGGACTATCCTTTTGGGCCGAGTGAAGGGGTACCCTATTAACTGTTTGCTGAATCAATGGAGAACAAGGCTCAGCTGAGTACTGTTTTCGAGGGTCAAATGCCCATTGAAGGAGCATTGCTCCTTGAATAATGGTGCGCATTCATGCAATAATCCGACACCTTCCTGGAGAGGAGACAGACTGACCTGCGAGGGACACCTCTATTTGGGCAGCAGATAAATAAGAGGGCGAGGCTCAGGACCTTTACTCACCTTCCAGGAGTGGAGACACCTGCACCTGTGCAGGACACCTCTACTCGAGCAATAGATAAATAGAGGGTGAGGCTCAGGGCCTTCACTCACCGTCTGTGAGCGGAGGCAGCCGGATCTGCGAGGGACACCTCTACTCGGGCAGTGGGCTGAGTTTGATGAAAATAATCCGGAAGTGACGTCACAGGAAAACTGTAAATTCATCAGTTGGTGAGAAGCTGCTGTTAGAAAGCTTAAAACAAGAAAAATGTATCATTTATAAAGAAGTATCTACTTAGATTTCAGTAAGGAACACTAGCGATTGGGAAGTAAAGTTAAATCAAGTCAAAGTGAAATAAAGTAATAAGGTAAACCAAAGTAAGATAAAGTTAGCATAAGTGTAATAAAGTTAAGTTACTAGTAACTTATCCTACTTATTCTACTTACTCTAAGTGTAATAAATAGATTTTAGAGTTACGGGATGGCAGGTCAGTTCAGCCAAGTGGAGTGTACATCCTGTAGTTTGTGTGAAGTTCTGGACACACCATGTGCCCCTAACAAACACAACCAGCTGCAGAAGCTTGAGCTGCGGCTTTCGGAGCTTGAGCGGCGGCCGGAGCCACTGTTGTGCATTGCGAGGCAGAGGACTGTATTAGGGAGGTGGTCACACCACAGGTCAGAAGCGTACAGCCAGAGAGGGAATGGGTGACCTCCAGGCAGTCGAAGAGAACCAGGCAGGTAGTGCAGGAGGCCCCTGAGTTTATTCTGTTTGCTAATTGGTTTTCCATTTTGGATGTTGATGAGGATGATGGTTCCTCAGGGGAGTGTAGCCAGAGCCAAGCCTTTGGCACCACAGGCAGCTCAGCTGTACGAAGGCAGGAATAAAACTGGAAGGTCAATAGTGATAGGGGATTCCATAGTTAGGGGATCAGACAGGCATTTCTGCAGCAGTAAACGTGACTCCAGAATGGTGTGGTGCCTCCCTGGGACCAGGGTCGAGGATGTCAGGGAGCGGCTGTTGGTCAACCTTCGGGGGAAGAGGGATCAGCCAGTTGTCGTGGTCCACATTGTACCAGCGACATAGGTAGGAAGAGGGATGAGATCCTGAAAGCACATTTCAGGGAGTTAGGAAGGAAATTAAAAAGCAGGACATCAAGAGCAGTAATCTTAATATACTCCCAGTGCCACATGCTAGTGAACATAGGAATAGGAAGATTGATCAATTAAATACGTGTCTAGAGAACTGGTATAGGAGGGAGGGCATCACAGTTCTGAGGCATTGGAACTGGTTCTGGGGCAGATGGGACCTGTACAAGCTGGACAGGTTACATCTTAACAGGACTGGGACTGATATACTCGAAGGGAGATTTGCTAATGCTGTTGGAGTGGGTTTAGAGTAGCTTCTCAGGGGTGTGGGAGCCTGAGGGGTAGCCCAAACTGAAAGAAAGTAAAGTTGGTTACAGGAAGTAATAGTGAGACTAGAAGGCAGGAGAAACAACGCAGAACATTGAGTATGCTTAGAATGCAGAATGATGTCAAAAAGACAAAGTTAAGGGCACTCTACCTCAATGCGTGCAGCATTCACAATAAGGTAGATGATCTAAAGTCACAAATAGAGGTGATTGGATATGATATAATTGCCATTACAGAAACATGGCTGCATGGTGACCAAGACTGGGAACTAAATATTCAAGGATATTCAACGTTTAGGAAGGGCAGACAAGAAGGGAAAGGAGGTGGAGTTGTGCTGATAGTAAGAGATGAAATCAATGCATTAGTAAGGGAGGATCTCAGATTGGAAGAACAATGTGTGGTATCTGTTTGGGTGGCAAAGAGCAGCAGATATTGGTTGGAGTTGTTTATAGGCCCACCAAACAGTAGTGGTAACGTGGGGCATTTTATTAATCAGGAGATGAGAGAAGCATGCAGCATTTGCAACACAGTAATCATCGGTGACTTCAATCTACTAGGTAAACCATTTGAGCACTAATGCTGTGGAAGTCAAGTTTCTGGAGTGTGTTAGGGATAGTTTTCTAGTGCAGTATGTCAAGGAGCCGACTAGAGGACTGGCTTTTTTAGATCTAGTATGTAATGAAAAAGGACTAATTAATAATCTTGCTGTAAAAGAACCTTTTGGGATTAGTGCCCACAATATGATACAATTTTACATTATGTTTGAAAGTGATGTAGCTCACCCTGAAGCAAGGGTGTTAAAGTTGAATAAAGGAAATTATGAAGGCATGAGGGACAAGTTGGCTGGGGTGGATTGGGAAAATACATTAAAAGGTATCACTGTATATAGGCAATGGATAGTCTTCAAAGAACTATTACATAGCTTACATTCCTTCAAGGTGATCATTTTCCAAAATTCTATAGATTCTAGAATGGTTCCTGAAGATTGGAAGGTAGCAAATATCTCCCTACTATTTAAGAAGGGAGCGAGAGAGAAAAAGGAACTACAGACCTCTTAGCCTTATATCAATAGTAGGGAAAATGCTAGAATCTATTATAAAGAATGTGATAAATGGACACTTGGATAATCATGATCTAATTGGGCATAGTCAGCATGAATTTGTGAATGGGGAATCATGTTTGACAAAATTGTTGGAGTTTTTTGAGGCTGTTACTAGCAAAATTGATAAAGGAGAGCAAATTGATAAATGGAAGGAGTATACTTCGATTTTCAGAAGGCTTTTGATAAAGACCCCCACAGGAGGTTGATTAGCAAAATAAAAGCACATGGGATAGTAGACAATATACTGGCATGGATTAAGGATTGGCTAACAGACAGAAAACAGAGAGTAGGAATAAACCGGGTCATTCCCACATTGGTATGCTGTGACCTACTAAGGATCAGTACTTGGGACCCAGCTGTTCACAATATATATCCATGATTTGGATGTGGGGATCAAATGTAATATTTCCAAGTTTGCAGTTGACACAAAGCTAGACAGGAATGTGGGTTGTGAGGAAGATGTAAAGCGGCTACAGGAGGATTTGGACAGAATTAGTGAGTGGGCAAGAACATGGCAGATGGAATATAATGTGGGAAAATATGAGGTTATCCACTTTGGTCGAAGGAACAGATGTATGGAGTATTTCCTAAATGGTGAGAGATTAGAAAGCGTAGATGTACAAAGGGAACTGGGTGTCCTTATCCATAAGTCACTGAAAGCTAACATGTAGGTGCAGCAGGCATTTAGGAAGGCTAATGGAATGTTATCACAAGAAGATTTGAATACAGGGGTAATGAAGTCTTGTTTCAAATGTATAGAAGTTTGGTTAGACTGCACCTGGAGTAGTGTGTGCCCTAACCTCAGAAATGATTTATTGCCGTAGAGTGAGTGCAACAATGGTCCATCAGACTTGTTCTGAGGATGGCAGGATTGTCTTATGAAGAGAGATTGGGCAAACTAGGCCTGTATTTTCTAGAGTTTCAAAGAATGAAAGGTGATCTCATTGAAACCTCCAAAGTACTTAAAGGAATAGACAGGGTAGATGCAGGTAACTGCCTGATTGGGCAGTCTAGAACCATTCTTGAACCAAAGGGGACACAATTTCAAAATAAAGGGGAAGGCACTTAAGACCGAGATGAGGAGAAATTTCTTTATTCAGAGGACTATGAATCTTTGGAATTTTCTACCTCAGAGGGTGGTGGAAACTCAGTCATTGAGTATATTTAAGGTGGATATTCATAGATTTCTGATTGCCAATAATATAATGGGTTATGGGGATAGTGTGAGAAAAAGGCATTGAAGTGTTCAATCAGCCATGATCGTATTGAATGGCAGAGTAGACTCAATGGACTGAATGGCCTTCTCCTGTTCCTGTGTTTCTAATGCACTAGGTTTTGAGGCTACATTTGAGTTAGTGTGATTAGCCATCTGTTTCTGTCAGAGGCCTATAAAAAGGGATGGATGATAATACAGTCAAGGGCCAAGGCTGTTGGACAGAAGATGCATGCATTCTCCAAGCCTCAGTATTCCCAGTTTAATGATCATGGCTTACAAGGCACAACGCCTAAAGTTATGACATTATTACAAGGGTATGATATCTGTGGGCAGGATCTTCCGGTCGGCAAGCGGGGGCAAGGCACGCTTGCCAATGTGTAAAATAACGCGTAAGATGATGTCAGGTGGAACTCCCGACGGCACCCTGCATCATTTCCATATTCAGGGGTGCAGCCGAGTCAGCTACACATCTGCCAACCTGTCAATGGTCTAGTGAGGCCATTGAAGAACTGATTAAGGTCGTTAATGGAACTGTCCGTCCCACTTAAGGTTGGCGGGCAGGCTGGGAGCCCTGGCGGGCTTCGGAAAAAACATGAAACCTCATGAGGGCATTTAAATTTTTAATAAAGGTTTCAATAAAGTTATGGACATGTCCCAGGTTGTGTGACATGTCACATGAGGGGACATCTCAGAGAAATTTTTCTATCATTTGTATTACAATTTTTAATGCAGAGTCGAACTCCCTGAGGCAACACTTGGCCTCAGGGAGATCTGTGTGCTCATTTACGCGCATGCGCGAAAGAGCGCACTCCTGGCTGAGGGAATCCCCCACCGCCTGCACAGGGAGCTTCCTGGCGGAAGTCACACTGAGCGGGCCTTAATTGGCCCACTCATGTAAAATGGCGGAGCACCCCTAATCGGGTCTGCCAATCGGAGGCGCGCTCACTCCTACACTTCCCCCCAATGGTGGGGGGAAAGTTTTCCGTATATGTTGAGTTTCTAGGCTCATAGAGGCAAACTGACAATTGCCTGATGGAGGGTTCTCACAACTGGCTATATTCACTCTGATCAAGACCCTCCTTATGAATAGACAGTCATGTCTGAAGGGAAGGATCAGCCACCTGCGGCCCTCCAGGATATGCTAGTTCCTCACAGACTTGGACCGCAGCTCCCCCTTCATCTACTCGCTGGAAAAAAGGCACGGCGTCTGTCAGTAGCTTCTTACGCTGCTGGCCGATGACAGATCCCTTGTTTTGGATCTGGAGGGCATCAGGGCCATTGCCAAAACCTACTACACTGCCCTATTCTCTCTGGATCCATCCAGCGAGGATGCTCGCAGAGTTTTTTGGGAGGACCTGTAGCAGGTCGGCCCGGAGGGCACCGGAAAGCTTGACTCCCCTATGAGTCTGGGGGAGCTGACTGGCGCCCTCGACAGTCTCTCAAGGGGCAAATCCCCAAGGCTGGACGGGCTGACCATGAAGTTCTTCAGGGCATTCTGGGATGTCCTGGGGAGGGACTTTGCGGGGGTCCTGGGAGAGAGTATTGCAACTGGGGAGATGCCCCTTTCGTGGCGCAGGCCATGATTACCCTGCTGCCTAAGAAGGGGGATCTCTGCCTCCTAAAAAAACTGGTGCATGGTCTCCCTCCTCAGCATGAATTATAAAATCTTTGCCAGGGCCATGTCTCCTCAGCTTGGCACTGTGCTGGACCACATAATCCACCCTGACCAGTCCAACACAGTCCCAGACGGTACCATTTTTGATAACATTAATCTGGTCCAGGCCATTATTCATTATTCCCAAAGGGCTGGTCTGTCGAGCGCTTTCCTGTCCTTTGATCAAGAGAAGGCGTTCGACAGGGTGGATCACGAATACTTATTTGGAACTCTGCGAGTATTCAGGCTCGGGACTCATTTTGTTGCCCGGATCCGACTTCTGTACACCGCCGCGGAATGTCTAGTGAAGGTTAACGGGTCCCTGACAGTGCCCCTTCGCTTTGGGAAAGGGGTACGTCAGGGCTGCCCCCTGTCTGGCCAGTTGTATTCTATTTGCGTGGAGCCTTTCCTGCTCCTCTTGCGGAGGAGGTTGTCGGGATTGGTCCTGCACGGGCCGGGCATCAGGGTGGTCCTTTTGGCTTACGCAGATGACGTGCAACTTATGTTTAGTCACCCGGCTGACCTGCGGAGGATGCACGATTGCCAGGAGTCTACTCTGCTGTGTCTTCTGCAAGGATCAACTGGGGTAAATGTTCTGGACTCTTGGTCGGCCCGTGGCAGATGGATCCCCTACCCAAGGAGCTCAGGCCTTTCACCTGGAGCAGGACCAGCCTCCTGTACCTGGGGGTCCATCTCTTCCTTGTTGAGGAATCCTGGCCGGTGAATTGGCAGGAACTGGGGACGAAAGTCATCGCTCGCCTGTGGCGCTGGACAGGACTGCTCCGAGTGCTGTCTTACTGGGATCGAGTTCTGGTCATAAACCAGCTGATCGCCGCCATGTTGTGGTACCGGCTGGTCACTTTGACCCCTCCCCCGGCCTTTGTCACGAAAATCCAGAGAATGCTCGTCGATTTCATCTGGGACAAAAGATTGCACTGGGTCGCTGCTGAGGTTCTGAGTCTCCCACTTAGGGAGGGCTGTCAGGCACTGGTGTGCCTTCGCACCCAGTTGGTGACTTTCCGCCTTCAGGCTCTGCAGTGATACCTTTACGTTGAGCCTCCTCCGAGATGGTGTGCCCTGGTGACGTATTTCTTCCGCCAGTTGCATGGCCTGAATTATGACATGCAACTCCTGTTTATAGAGCTGAGGGGGCTTCGTGGCTCCTTGCAGATGTTGCCCATCTTTTACCAGGACCTGATCAAAGTCTGGAACATGGTCGCCTCGCAACGCAGCTCTCCCCGGTCAGGAGTAGTAGCTATCGTCAGAGAGCCACTGCTCAGGAATCCGTCCCTCCGTCCTTTTCAGTGGCTGGCAGAGAGAAGGGCTGTGGCTGCAGGGGTGACCAGGATCGGGGATGTGCTAGGTGGCGGAGGAGTTGGCTGGATGCTTCCGCAGAAGTTGACGCGTCGTGCATCTGCGGGCGTCCGGCTCATGGCCGATGCCATTCAAAGTCTTAGGACGGTCGTGCTCAGCCCTGATGTTATTTTGGGTCATAATGTGGCCCAGGTGCGCAGTGGTCTTCCGTCTGAACGTTCCCCTGTTCAGACAGAATTCCACATTAGCCCCAAGCCCTCCCTCGGGAGCTGGTGCCCTGCAATATGAGCCGCCTCGGGGCAATGCCATCTATGTCCTTTAGCACGGCGCGGAGGATTTTCCTGAATGGGCTGCTGCTGCACACCCTTCACTTCCTTGCCCTCACCCACCGCCCAGACACACCCTGGCATGCCTTGTTGCTGTCCGTTGGCGGAGGTCCCCATTGGGAGGCCCTCTATTGAGGTTTCCTTCCATTTTCCATCGGGGACCTGGGGTGGAAGGTGTTGCATGCAGCTGTCCCCTATAATCTTCGAATGTGTCGATTCACGGATTCCCAAGACACCTGCCCTTTTTGCAGTCTTGTGGAGTCCGTGGACCATGCTTACATAGGGTGTTGTAGGCTGCACTCCCTTTTCAGTTATTTAAAAAACCTTTTATTACTGTTTTGTTTGCACTTCAGCCCCACACTCCTGATCTATGGACACCCAATGCGGAAGAGGGCCAGGAAGGAGGAGGACCTCCTCATGAACTTGCTCCTGGGTGTGGCCAAGTTGGCCATTAACAGGTCCAAGCAGCGGGCGATCAAGGGGGTCGTCCCACCCGACTGTTTGGCCCTCTTCCGTGGCTACATTGGCGGCCGGGTGTCCCTGGAGAGGGAGCACACGGTGTCTGCCGGCACTGTTGAGACCTGTGCCCGGTGGGCATTGCGGGGTCTGGGGTACTTTATCGACCCTGATATCACATTTTGATTTGATGTTTGTAAGTTTTCTTTAAACTTTGTCTTTGGTTTTACAGCTAACCTAACTTAGGGGCTGTGTTTACTTTATCCCTCATTTTGTTGATTTGGTTTATTAGGTTGGCTTTAAAAGAGCTCCAGGATGTGCTTCACCAGCAAGGGGTGACCTGGGGACCATGTCTTAACAGAGGCCAGGCCAAGAGCTTTACATTGACTTCCTAGCTTGGAGATAGAAGAAAACCAATCAAGGGAAAGCTAAAATGAATTCTCAAATCTATTCATTGACAGATTCAAAGAGGAGTGGAGAATGCAGGCAACCCTACCTTGTTCATAGTTCTAATTCGAATGAGGACAAGAAGGGCCTGTCACCCATTGGCACAGATTCAGGAGAAGTAGTGGAATGAGTAGCAAGAGAGAGAGAGAGGCCACATGAAATCAAAGATACTCCTGAAGAGGTGCAAATTCAGTGAAGACCAGAAGCACGACCACAGGCATGTAGGAGGTGCTGCTCATATATGGAGATGACTGAAAGGAAATGCCACAGAAGCTTTCATTTGTCCAGGGATGTGTTAGCTCACATTTTCCAACTTCTCCTTGAAGAACTGATGCTAAAAGGACTTGGAGGGCATCCCATGCCGGTGGTTTTGAAGGTAACCACCGCACTTAAATTTTTTGTCAGTGGGCCCTTCCAGGGTTCCACTGGGCACCTTCACGGAGTCTCCCAATCCGTGAAACACAAATGCATAAGGGAGGTGACAGATGGCCTTTTCAATAAAGCTCACCACTATGCCCAGTTCCTCATGAATGCCGTAAGCCAGGTTGCCAGAGCTGTTGGATTCACAGCGATGTGTGGTTTTCCACAAGTGCAGGGCACCATCGACTGCACACAGATGGCCTTGAAAGGTCCTTGGCAGCAGCAAGTTAGATTCATCAATTGAAAAGGATTTCACTCTCTGAATGTCCAAATAATTTGTGATCACAGAAAGCAAGTTCTGCATGTTTGTGCTAGGTACCCACAGAGCTCTCACCAATCTTACATCTTGGTGCACTCACAGGTGCCACCTATCTTTGAAGGACCTCAACGTTTAAGGACTGGCTCCTCAGAGCAAGGGGTACCCCAGGAGACCTGGCGTTTTCACCATCCACATAGTGCTGCTGAACAGAGATATAATGCTGCACATTTCCCCACCAAGTCCTTGATAGAGCAGCTGTTTGGCCTTCTGAAGATGCGTTTGCAATGTTTGGACCGGTCAGGCAGGGCTCTCTGATATTCACCACAGAGAGAGTCCAGGGTTACCATTGTTTTCTGCACCCTGCACAACCTAGCACAGCAAAGGGGGGATATGTTGCCTGAGGGAGACATGGAGGAGTGAGACGTTTCCTCCGACAATGAGGCCTTTGGAGGGAATGCATCTGACAAGGGAGAGGATACAGACAAGCCACATGAAGAGGCCATCGCACTGGAACAATGTGGCAGACATGCTCATAACGATCTGACAGCTACAAGATTTCAGGAGGATTAAATTGCAGACACAGTCTAACAAGCGTTAGTTTTTTTCACCTTTACTGCCTGGAAGGCCCCTTCATCTTCTGTCGCAGCACGAAATGCTCCCGAAAGTTCAATGTTCCCATAATGCTTATGGTAATATCAGTGCTTGCCTTCCACCATAATGATGGTATCATCCTTGGAAGGGATTAAACTGAGCAACCTTTACAACAATGGCCACTGTGGAACCTGAACAACAGGCCCTTCTCCCACGTCTTAGGCAACTCCACATAGTACAATACTTTCATACATGCCTCATCAAATCAGTGTGCATGGCAGCTTATAAGCGACTGGGCTTCCACATTACACAGTGATGAGCTCATGTCAGTCTGACATCTGCTCAATAAAGCCCGACCATACATATCACTCGGGCATTACTGGATGGATGGCTTGATGGAGAGGAGCACCATATATCCCATCACCAGCTCTCCTCAATGTTGAATGCTGAGGCATCATCTTGCTACTTCCCCCCAATATCCATTCACACATCATTGAAGCAGTAATCATTAACACCGAGTAAAGTTTTGAGGTTTGTTTGCATTACTCTCATCAAGAGTGATTCACCAGGCACCTTCGCCAACCATAGCCTGACAAGTCTTTCTGGCTTAGATGGCCTTTGTATCAGGGCGAAACCTTGAGCAGTCACTCTTGACACTGCAACCAATGATTAATTCTTTCCTGCATTGACTCAAGAGAGTTGCATTTGTATTGCATGAAGAGCATCAAAGGTCTCAAGCTGGTGCAGCTCACAACGCCATTCCAGTCTATATATCCTAAGTCAATGTGAGCCCAGTCATGTAATGAATTCCACATAGAGTTGAGTGCTGTGCCTTTACCCAAGGACCACTTAAAGCTTTGCTAAGCAGCCGAGCAGGTCCATATAAAGATTATGGGAAGTCAAGAAATGACTTTAGCAATATGAACCCACACCTTTTAAATGGAATACTCTAATCCCTCGTGCATTCAAGTCTAAGGTGCCTGATGTATCCTTACTTGGCTAGTTCAGCATCATGCATGCAGAGAATGAGAATTTAACAAGGAGGGGATTCAGCCTTAAACGCCGACACTACATCTTCCTGCACAAAGGCATGTAGCTCTCTGAGCTTCGAAGGCTGACATTAAAGTTCTCAAAAACAGTTTCTCACACAATATATGTCATTCTGAACAACACATTAGACATAAAAATTTAATGTAAGTTGCGACAATTACTCATGCCATCCTCATGAACAGACATCAGCGCAAGAGCAACAGTAAAATCTAAAGCCTCGATGAGCCTGAGGCCAAAGCATGGTTACCTGCTGGTGTTTTGGCCAGACAGCACAGTCACAAATGATGTGCATTTTCTGATGTTGCTAATGTGACATTGTAGATTATTCACTCAGATGAAAATGTGCGAATTTGTGCAAATGAATATCCTGATGGAATTACATTGGGGGGCAACATTCTGGACCCTTAAATCACTGCAATACTTTAAAGCAAATCGAATAAAAATGGAACCCATGGCATTTGGAGCTGGATAGAGTCAACATATATTTACAAAAAAGATAACTGCATACAATGAGTGAACACTCGTGCCACCAGCGTGCATTCAATGATTTTCAATTTTTCTAACCCTACTGCTATGTCCAGGTGCAGTCTCGAATTCCACAGCTGAGTTAGAGGCAGCCTGCTGACTGCTATGCCCTGTTGTCTGATATGACTTTGGCGGGCGTCCTCTGGTGGCCCAAGGTCTTGACACCTCTGGCTTGTTAAGAGTCTCCTGCTGGGGTTAATGTGCACCCTCCTCAGCCTGACCTGCCGGAGTTGATGGGGTGATTGGCAGAGAGGAGTTGGAGCAGCAGGTCATCCTTGAAGTGTCCTAGATGGTTGCTCCTGGGTGCCTGGCTGGCACTCCTCCTTCATTTGGGTAGCGGATAGCCGCTCCTCAATTGCTTGTGTACTAGGGGGCACCTGAAGGAAGGTCGTGGTGCCTGGTCTCCCCTGCCTAGCCTCTGCCGAAATGCACCCATGGACAGAGTGACGGTGTGCAAATCCAGAAGCTGCTGGACCTGGGTCTCCAAGGCAGCTGCCACCCTTTCAATGGAGATTTCAATGCGCTCGCATGCCAGAGCCATGATTGCAGACAGAATATGGACAAACTCCTCCATCCTTCAGTCCAGTCTGCGGACAACCTCTGATGTTTTCCTGCTTGTCTGCAATTCCAACAAGTCTGTTAGGGCTGAGTCCCCGCTGCTGTCCCCACTACTATGAGCAGGCCAATTTCGAAAAATTTCACCCATAGTTTTCAATATGATATTGTGCTTTTATTGAGGGTGGGATCTTTTTTTGACACCTTGGTGCAATATAGCTCAATATTTCTCAAAGTGTCTTATCTTATTTTACATTCTATATTTTATTTCAAAAGAATTCACATTGAAAGACATTGACTAGTAAGAAACAAAATGACTGCCTGTATAACGTAAATGCAAATTTGAGCAAATAATCTTACACCCTAACACAATGAACTGATTGCTGCACTTTCAGTTCAGAATGATATTGTAGTGCCGTCAGCCTAATTATACCTTTGATGAATAAACAGATACATGACTAATGGTAAACATCAAAGTTTGTGTCAGGGGCATTTATGTTCAATAGAATAGGAGACAGCTTCCTGAATATGCTGTCAGGACATGCTAACATTCAGATAGTGTCATAAGAAAATGATGAACTCTGCAGTGCCTTTCTTGGTGTCGCTGGAATTCAACATTAAATTCCTGTTCCAGTCAACCTCTAACCGAGTAATCACAATAGTGAATGGCATAATTATCAAAGTAAACTAAATCTATGATAACACTTTCTTGATGAGTTTGTTGAAAGATTAAGCAATGCAGCTGAACCCTTGAGTTCAAATTGTGACTGTAACAGACTTCTGCTTCATTATAGCCACTGGATGAACCCAAAAGTGAACTTGCAATAATGGCTGATAGAAAATGTATGTTTGTAGACATACGTAGAGAAGGTTGTATGAAAAATATGTGTGGCTTCCTTCATGGACTTCATCTGTTAATCTGCCCTTACGAAGGCCCCAACTTGACTGCAAGTAGTGAGTTCTGACATGCAATTAGACATCAAAAGGTCACGGCAGGTTCACTGCTGCACAGTGAACTGTAAAGCTGGCTGCACAAGGTACCAGAGTACTAACAAAATATGTTTGATGTTGTAAGAAGGGTCAAGGCTAATGTTTACAAAACCTCAGCCAGTTATTTGAGATTAGATTATTGCTATTTAAAACAATAATGGATTTTACGAATAGCCCTGCATGGTAAGATAAATTAAGCACAGGCAATTGTCTGCACTTAATGGTTCATCACATGTTCATACTTCCATACTCATTGTTAATATTGTTATGTAATGTCTTTGGGCTTGCAACTTTATGTTTTAAAATAAAACTTATATTTTCTTCCAGTTCCATTTTCAGGACAGCACCATGACATAAAAGGGTATTTATTTATGCACCAAACATGCTTTGGAACTGGTTAAGTTCAACTTGCAATGAAGTTTATGTCCAAGAGAATTTTGAAACATTCACCTAATAGCATAAATTTCAGGGCACAATTTCAGAATTTGTGGGTGATACGAGACTTGAAAAGAGTGTGAATTCTGAAGAGGATAGTGCAGAACTTCAAAAGGACATAGACAAGTTGGTGGAATAGGTGGACAAGTGGTAGATTAATTTCAATGCAGAGAAGTGTGACGTAATTCATTTTGGTAGGAAGAACACGGAGAAATAACATAAAATAAAGGGTCCAATTCTAAAGGGGTTGCAGGAGCAGAGACACCTGGGTGTATATTTGCATAAGTTATTGAGGGTGGCAGGACAGGTTGAGAGAGCAACCTGATAAAACATACAGTATCCTAGATACAGTATCTTAGGCTTTAATAGTAGGAACATAGAGTACAAGAGCAAGGAGGTTATGTTAAACTAATATAAAACACTGGTTCAGCCTCAACTGGAGTATTGTATCCAATTCTGCGCACCACACTTTAGGGAAAATGTGAAAGCATTAAGAGAGAGTGTAGAAAAGATTCACGAGAATGGATCCAGGGATGAAGAACTTCAGTTGTGTAAATAGACTGGAGAAGTTGGGACTGTTTCCTTGGAGAAGAGAAGATTGAGAGGAGATTTGATAGATGTGTTCAAAATCATGAAGGGTCTGGATAGCGTATATAGGGAAAAACTGATCCCAATGGTGGAAAGATCAAGGATGAGAGGGCACAGATTTAAATAATTGGTAAAAGAAGCAATGGAGTTGTGAGGAGAAACTTTTTCACACAGCGAGTGTTTAAGATCTGGAATGCAATGCCTGAGAGTGTGTTGGAGGTAGATGCAGTCGAGGAAGAGAGAATTGGACTGCGATCTCAAAAGGAAGAATGTTCAGGGCTACAGGGAGAAGGCAGGGGAATGGAATTAGGTGAATTGTTCATTCGGAGAGCCGATGCAGACACAATGGTTTGAGTATTCTGCTTCTTTGCCGTACAATTCTATAATTCTGTGAATTTAATGTGTATTAATTTCCAATATAACATTTAAACTTTTTGTTAAGTATAATTTTTTTCTTCATTCATGGGATGTGAGCCTCGCTGGCAAGACCACCATTTATTGCCCATCCCTAATTGCCCTTGAGGTGGTGGTGTGAGCTGCCCTCTTGAACTGCTGCAGTCCATATGCTGTAGCTACACTCACAGTACTGTTGGGCTGGGATTTTGACCCAGTGACAGTGAAAGAATGGAAATATAGCTTCAAGTTAGAATGATATGTGACTTGGAGGAGAACTTGCAGAAGATGGTGTTCCCATCTGTCTGCTGCCCTTATTGTTCCAGGCTGTAGAGGTTCCAAGTGTAGACATTGCCTTTGAAGGAGCTTTGGCACATTGCTTCAGTGCATCTTGTAGATGGTACATACTGCTACCACTGTGCCAGTGGTGAAGGGAGTGTATTTAAGGAGGTGGATGGGGTGACAATCAAGTCGGCTGCATTGCCCTGGATGAAGGTGAGCTCCTTGAGTGTTGTTGGAGCTGCACTTATCCATGCAAGTGGAAAGTATTATATTAAACTCCTAACTTGTGCCTTGTGGATCGTAGACAGTCTTTGGGGAGTCAGGAGGTGAGTTACTCACCACAGGATTCCTAGCCTTTGACCTGCTCTTATAGCCGCAATATTTATATGGCTGGCCTAATTAATTTCTGATCTGTGGTATTCCCTAAGATGTCCTTTGCACTGACATGCTGGACTCCCCTATCATTGAGGTTGGGGATGTTCATGGAACCTCTTCCTCCAGTTAGTTGTTTAATTGCCCACTACCTTTTGCGACAGGTTATGGTCGGACTACCGAACTTTTATCTGATTTGTTGGTTTTGGGATCAATTAGCTCTGTCTACAGCATGCTTCTTCTGCTGTTTGGCATGTATGTCGTCTTGTATTGTAGTTTCACAATTTGGCATCTAATGTTTTTTTTTACCCGTGCTTAGTGTTGCTTCTGGGATGTTATCTGCATTTCTCAGAGTTGGTTTCCTGTCTTGATAGGGTTGCCAACTGTGATTAAATATATTCCTGGATCTTTCTTTGCAAGACTTGTCCCCATGTTTCAGCCATTAGTCAGCCACCATATCCATCCTTGTGCCATACTGCCTTCCTACGCCAATTGGAAAGGAAAAAGACTCATTATCAAATTTGATGATGCTTGACTGTCAGCCAAACAGCCTTTTTTCCCCATTTTCAATATTTTTATATTTGATAAAGAGAAATGTTCAAAGAAAATGACAAAAAAACCATTTTCTTAAATGTCTCAATGATTTTTCTCCAAGATTGCAACACAGAAGTGTTCTGGAGTTTGATCTTCAATTTCGGGAAACTCCAGGCCAATCCTGGAGGGTTGGCAACCCTATGTCTTGTTGGTAGTGGTAAAGTGAGGGATATACCAAACCTGTGAGGTTTGCATATTTCTTACAGGCTGAATACGATTCTGCTGCTTATGGTCACAGCACTTCACAGATATCTAGTTTAGAGTTGCTAGATCTGCTCTGAATCTATCGCATTTAGCACAGCGGTAGTGCCGTGCAACATGATGGAGAATGTCCACAGTGTGTTTGAAAGGGAATACGAAAAAGCAAATCTATAAGGAATGCCAGCTGGAATTTGGATTCCAGACTGTGCCCTATTGAATCATATTCTAGCCTCCACTGAGTTTGGAAAAGCTATTTTAAGATGGCTTTGAATCCAACTTGTCAGCTGTTATCCAATTAGAACACTTTTGCAAAGCATGGAGGAAGGATAAAAATGAATCACCTCTATATTGTCAGATTGTGAAATTATCAGAGCTGAATGATTTAACTGTTTATCTATTTTATTGCAGAGACGTTTCAGAATATCATTCACCATGCCGAGAACAACACAAAGATGCTGTTCAGAACGACCTACCGGAACATGGCCTTTCAGACAGCTGCACCAATTCGAGAACTCTTTACTGATGTTGCACTCTTCGTTTTTGGATCGGAGATAAATGTTGATGAATTTATAAATAGATTTTTTGATAGTCTCTTTCCATTGGTCTATAATCATCTAATCAATCCTGCCCTTACTGACATCTCCCCGGACTTTGCAGAATGTGTACGGATGGCAAGGAAGGACCTAAATCCATTTGGTCATCTTCCAAAATTAATAACAACTCAAATGGCGAAATCTCTAATGGCTAGTCATATGTTCCTGCAGGCCTTAAATTTAGGAATTGAAGTTATTAACACAACTGATCACTTGCAGTACACAAAGGAATGCAGCAGAGCTCTGCTAAAGATGCAGTTCTGTTCCCATTGCCATGGCTTGACTAATCGTAAACCATGCATGGGCTATTGCCTGAATGTGATGAGAGGATGCCTTGCTAATATGGCAGAAATTGACCTACACTGGCGGGAATACATCAGATCACTGGAGGAACTGTCAAATGGAATACAGGGAGCTTATGATATAGAACAAGTTTTGCTGAATCTCCATTCATCAGTGAATGATGCGATTATGAATGCACAAATCAATGGGCCTAAATTGTCAGCAATGGTGAGTCTTTGCAATAAGTTTTCAATTTTATCTGTGCACCAAAACAGACAACATAGCTCTTTGTTCTATGGTTAAACAGAATATGTATAAAATTACTTATATTGTACAGCTACATCGCAAACAACCCTCAGATCAACCTTTTCTTTAGTTTCAGTACTGTCTTAAATACAGAAGAGACTAAAAACATCAAAAAATTTGCTTGTAGAGAAATTCAGTTCTGTTCTTTCAGTTCTCTTCTCTATGTCCCTCTGTCTCTCAGTTTGTATGTCTCTTTCTGCAACCTTCTCTCTATCTGTATTTGTGTGTATATGTACCTTTGTTTTTCCACTTCTCTCTCATTCTCAGCAATTCTCCTCCAGTTCCATCTCTCAAAGCATTCATAATGAAAGATAGTTAGGTTCAGGAATCCCACTCATCAAGGTCATAGGTGGCTGGTGTGGGTAGTATTGATACTATTGGATTTGCAAATGCTGTTTGATATTCATGTGTAATATGGGAGTAAGCAAAACTTCTCATTGAGGCTGTGTACACACTGTGACAGAGTGCAGAAAATTGAAGTCTTAATTTACCCATTAGGGCTTTCTCATTTTGAGGAGTATTGAATTCCTTTATGCAAAATATTCATATAACGTAACATCAATTACTCTTAAAGCTAAATTGGGACTTAGAACTTCAACAGAACACTGAATGTTTTATGAAAGAATGAGAGTAATTGTAAGAGCAAGGTAAATGTTGAATTGTTCCCTTTTTTAAATTTTTGCTTAAAGTTCTATAATGCAGTAATATTCCCCAGGCTATTGTGTAAGTTATGGCCGGAGAGTTTTCTGTTATGGTGCTATCCATTTTTCCATCTGTCTGTCAACCTAACATTAATACGACAGCTTAAATTTTAAATACTTTGCCAAGCATTTAAATACGGCTTTTATTGTTTGACAAACTGAATGTAGATGTACATTTACTTTAATATGCTATAATTTGTGTGACTTCTTTTACTATATAATTTTCCCAATTTTCCCTAAATTTAGCTCAATGGTGGCTTTGTATGCATTATTCAGGTTCCATAAAGGTCAGATTTCTGGTTTTAATTGTTGAAAATGTTTACATCAGCATCATTGCCGACAAGTGAAATCACTTCTTTCCCTCCAACAATGCTGTATCTTTCATAGATAAAGTAAAATTGAAGCATCAAAATTGTTATTTTTGAAATTTCTGGACAGGTACCAAATGCATTTGTATGATATTTTTCTGTACTTTATTGCCACTTTAGTATTAATTAATTTAAAGCAAAGAATTCATCCCAGCATTTAAATAGTCAGCATTGGAATGTCATGTTAAATATCCCTCTCTAAGTTCCTTATCACGTTTTGGGCTTTTTGATTTCTTTCTCACTGAAGGGATTTGGAAGTGATTAATTTTGAAGTGTTGTGCTTTAAAACAAAATAAATTTGCACATGTTTAAATGGCAGTCATTATTAACAGGCTGTATAGTAATGTGACAATGGCAGGCTATGTTATTAATTGCTGGGGGAGGGCATGCATAAATTAATATTAATGCTAAATACCAGACAGAGTGTGTGAGCTGGATATATTTCAGGATCAGTAGCGTAAGTCTAAGGAGAGATTTCTGAAGATGGGATGAGAAGTCAGTAGAAGATGTGGAAAACTGGGGTCTTTGGAATTTGTTTGGGATTAATCATAGAGATTGGAGTTTTGATGAGAGTTTGTGATGAAGGTCAAGGGGTCAGCTGGGATAATGCTGAAAATATCAACCCTGGAGATAATAGAGAAGTGAATGAGTATTTTGGTAGTGAGAGGCGGGCATAAGGTAAAGAAGCAGCAGCTGGTGTTCTGTAAATGAATATATGATTGACTGGATGTAGAGTGTGAAGGTTATTCCAAGGTCATGTAAGGCTCGAAGGTTGTGTACCATCAGATTTAGGATAAGAAAGCAGCTGGGGAAGGGTGATGGAATCAGGTAAGGTATGCCACTTTAAGCATAAATCTACTTTAGAACAATGACTGCATTTTAGCAGTGCTTCAGTGGAAGTGCTTTGAGGCATCTGGTCGTGGTGAAAATGCTATATAAATTCAAGTCCTTCTTTTTCAAACTGAACAGGATGGTTTTGGTTTTGCAAACTGAAGGAAATGGTAATTTATCCATGATTTTCTGGTCAGACAGGCAATTAGATAGCACAGCAACAATCATGGAATTGAAGGAGCTAACAGAAAGATAAAGAGGATAAATGTTGTACGTGTTGAAGCTCATCTTGTGTGTAGTAATTGTTGCTAAGGAGAGATGAGAATAGGAGTGGAACCTTCAGGAATGCCAGAGGTGACAATGAGAACATGAGAAGAGAAATTATTGCAAATATGCTAAGTTCATTAGGGTAAGTATGAGTGGAGGTGAATCACAGAAGACAGTAAAGGAAAAATGGTGTGGTCAGTTTAATCGAAAACACCAACACAACTTACATTTTAGTGCCTTTAGTAGAAAGAGCCCTGCAAAACATCGTAGATCAAGTAAAATCTAGAAGTTTAGAATATGGATTAAGTATGAACAACAAAAAGATAAAAACAGTGGTAGTTAGAAATAATACATGAGAAGAAACTAGAGTGAAGATTTAAGTGGATGATGTCACACTGGAAGAAGTTTGTCTATTTAGGCCAAATGATAACAGAAGATGGCAGATCCGATGCCAAAATCAGAAAGATAGAGAAAGGCAGAAATAATTTTGTGAAGTTGAAGGATGTGTTAACAACAAAAAAATCCATAATGAAAAAAAAACTCATAAGATTCTACATGCTATCCATTTTCCTGTATGCCTCAGAAATCTGGACATTAATGAAAGATCTGTGGGAGAAAATAAAGGATTTTGAAATGTGGATACTGAAGTGTATGCTTAAAACTCCATATACAGGCCAGAAGACAAATTAAGAGGTGCTTGAAATTGCAAGAACAAAAAGAGCTCTTAAAAAGTGACAACCAGAAAAGGAAATGTCAGTATTTTGGCCACTTGATCAAAGCTGGAAAGCTATAGCAATCTTTTCTAGAGAGCAAAGAGGAGGGCAGCAGGAAGAAGGGTCTACCTAGGTGTAGTTGTATAATGGACATCACAGAACGATTGCAGATGAGCTGCAACGGATGTGTGAGAATGGCACAAGACAGATAAACATGAATACCATGACGGCAGATCTTCTGGTAGGAGAAGCACATCCTCTACTGGCTTCTCATCCCATATGCAGGAGGGTTATAAAGCAAACCATGACAGTGAGCCACCTTAAGTCAGATGATCAAAAACTTGGTCAAAGAGGTAGGTTTTAAGGTGTGCTTTATAAAAGAGGAAAGCAAGGTACAGCGACAAAGAGGTGTAGGGGAAGAATTCCAAAGTTAAGGACCTAGGCAACCAAAGGCATGACCAGCAGTGGGGATGTTCAAGAGGTGAAAATTAGATGAGTGCAGGTATCTCAGAAGGTTGTGGGGTTGGAGGAGATTACAGAGATAGGGAGGGACAAGGACATGCAGTAATTTGAAAACAAGGATGATAATTTTAAAATAAAGACAGGGAGGCGTCCGAGCACAGGGGTATTGGTTAACAGGAATTGATGTGAGTTAATACATGGGCAGCAGAGCTTTGGATGATCTTAAGTTTTCAGAGGGTAGAATATTGGGAGCGTCTTGGAATATGTCTAAAGGTAGAAAAGGTGTGAATGGGGATTTCAGCAGCAGAAGAGCTGAGGCAGAGAAGTAGGGGATAACATATTATCATTGGTTAGCTAAGAGCTGGCAAGGCCAGCATTTGTTGCCCATCTCTAATTGCACTTGAGATGTTCTGGTGGGCACAATTTCATGTTATATTTAAGAATGACTTGTTAAAGTCCAAAACAAGCATCTTAAACTTAACTTAAGTTCATGACATAGTCATAAGGGGTGAGTTAGATAAAGTTGATTGGGAAAATAGTTGAAAAGATATGATGAGAAATAAGTAATGGAAAAGTTTTAAAGGTCTAATTCAAAATTCTGAATGAACATACCATTCATTGAGAAACAAAAAATTCCCAGGAGAAATGATTCATCCATGCTTGACTAAAGAAGTTAAGCATAGTATTAGATTAATGGAAAAAGTTTATAATGTTGCAAAAAACAGAACTATGCATGAGGGCTAGGAGTGTTTTAGAAACCAGCAAATATCAATCAAAAATTTGACGAAAGGAGAAAAATAGATTCCAAGAATAAACTCACAAGAATTATGAAAACAGATTGTAAGGGCTTCTATACATATGTAAAAAAGGAAAAAAATAGCAAAGGTAGTTGCTGGTCATAGAGAGAATGAGACAGCAGAAATTAAATTGGTAATAAGAAAATAGCAGAGGCATTGAATAAATATTTGGTATCAATCTTCATAGAAGAAGACAAAAAGAGCATACCAAAAATAGTGGGGAACCAAGGGATTAATGAGAGTGAGGAACTTGAAAGTAATTAATATCAGCGCAGATATGCAAAGTTTATGAACATAGGAACTTACGAATGGGAGTAATCCATTTAGCTCCTCAAGCTAGGTTCCACCATTTAGTGATTTTGTGACCTAACTCCATATACCTGCTTTTTCCCCATTATCTCTTAATACCTTTGGATAAACAAGTTTATCAATCTCAGATTAAGAAATAACAATTGACAGAGCATCAATTGCAATTTGCAGGAAAAAATTCCAGATTTCTACCGCCCATTGTGTGTAGAAGTGTTTCCTAATTTCACTCCTAAAAGGTCTGACTAATTTTGAAACCAAGTCCCCTTGTCCTAGCCCCTAGCCAGTGGAAACTATTTTTCTTTACCCACCCTTTTTGTTCCCCTTAATATGTTAATATTTTCTTTAAATCACTCCTTTATCTTCTAAATTTCAGGGAATGCAGCCTTGGTTTGCTTAATTTTTGTTTTGCAATTTAACCCTCAGAATCCAGATATCAATTTGGTAATCCTACACTGCACTCCCCTTCAAAGTCAATATATCTTTCTGAAGGTGTGGTTGAACTGTTCATGATGCTTTAGATATGGTGTAACCAGAGCTTTGTATAGCTGATGAAGGACTTCTTTCCCTTGTATTCTAGCCCTTCAGATATAAAGCTCAAGATTCCATTGGCCTTTTTGATTATTTTCTGTTCCTATCCATAACATTTTAATGACCTATGTACTTGGATCCCCAGGTCTGTTTCTAGCTTTTCATGATGCAGGGTACCCTGCTCTATCCTTTATGTTCAAAGTGGATGAACTCACACTTGCATATGTTGAAACCTGTTTGCCAAAGTTTTGTCAATTCATTTAATCTATCAATATCTCATTGTAATGTTATGCTTCCATCTACGTAGCTTACAATACTGCTTATCTTTGTGTCACTGGTAAATTTGGATATGTAGTTTTCTATACCAGTGCTGTATCATAACTGTGAAGTTCACCCTATTAGTTGGGCCTGCGGTTTCTTCTGTTCACTGGACTTTGGTTAGCCTGATTTTTATTTGTGAGCATCGGTCCCTCAGAGGATGAGACTGGGGAATTAATAATGAGAAATAAAGAATTGACAGAGTTTTTAAACAAATATTTTGTATCCACCTTCACTATAGAAGACACAAAAAGCACCCCGAGAATAGAAGAAAATCAAGAGACAGGAGGGTGGGAGGAACTTAAATAATCATTATTACGAGCAAAAAAGTCATGGGAAGACTAAGGGAAATTAAGACTGACATGTCCCCTAGACCAGATAGCCTGCATCATAAGGGCTTAAAAGAAGTGGCTGCAGAGACAGTGAATGCATCTGTTGTAATCTTCCAAAATTCCCAGCAGATTGAAAAACTGCAAATGTAACCTCTTCGAGAAAGGAGAGAGACAGAAAGTAGGAAACTGTAGGTCATTTAGTCTAACGTCTGTCGTTGAGAAAATGCTAGAATCCATTATTACGGAGTTGGTAGCAAGACATTTAGAAAATCATAATACTTTCAGGCAAAGCCAACATTGTTTTGTGAAAGGAAAATCGTGTTTGACAAATTTATTAGAGTTCTTTGAGGATGTAGCAAGAAGGGTGGACAAAGGGGAAGTAGTCGATGTGGGGTAGAATTTTGCCCTTGGCTTGGTGGGGACGGGCAGGGGCGGTTGGGAAGTTGACCACCACCTGCGATCAGCACCGCACCGCAATTTTACATCGGTGAGCAAATTAAGGCTCGCCCAATGTGGAGCGCAAGCGGCAGTGTCAGCGCTGCCTATACGGGTGGGGGGAGGAGGACGAGCTGTCCCAGGGAGATGAAGTGCTGTTTAAAAAAACTAATGAACAACATAAAAATATCAGAAAACATGTCCACTCATGTGACTGTCACATGAGCAGGGACATGTTTTTAATTCAAGTGTAAAATTTTTATTTTATTTTTATTGGCTTTAGGAAACCTCATTCCACCTGTGGATGAGGTTTTTAAAAAAATGCAAAGGCCGCTTGGTCTTTTCGCCTGCCTGTCAACTGTTAGGTTGAACGGGCAGTGAAAAGTTCAGCACAACAGGCCTTAATAGGCCTTTTAGTTGTCGGTGGGTGCGCTGCCAGCTCCGGCGCCTCCCCACTGACCTAAATATCATGAGAATGTGCGTTGATGTTGGCACGCATGGCCGACATCAACACGTTTTATTTCATGCTCAAGCATGGCAGGCGTGCGCCCCCTGCCAAGGGAAAGATCCTGGTGTAATTGGATTTCCAAAGACATTTGATAAAGTGCCATGTCAAAGGTCACCACACAAGATGAGAGCTTATGGTGTTAGGGATCATATATTAACATGGATAGAGGGCTGGCTAACTAATAGGAAACAGAGAGTCAGGATAGATGGATCATTTTCAGGTTGGAAAACCGTAACTAGTAGAGTGCTAGACCTCAACTACTTTATTTATTTATCATTACTGATAATGGATGAAGGGACTGACTATATTCTAACCAAATTTGTTGACAGTACAAAGATGGGTAGGAAGACAAGTTGTCAGGTGGATGCAAAGAGTATGCAAAGGGATATAGGTAGGTTAAATGAGTGGACAAAAATTTGGCAGATGGAGAATAATATGGGAAAGTGTGAGGTTGTCCACTTTGGTCGGAAGAATAGAAAAGCAGAATATTATTTCAATGAAAATAGACTACAGAATGCGGCAGTAAGGGATTTGGGGATCCTTGTACATGAATCACAAAATGTCAGCATGCAGGTACAACAATTAATTAGGAAGGCAAATGGTAGCCTTTAGTGCAAGGGGTTGGGGGCGTGGGAGTATAAAAGTAGGGATGTCTTAATACAACTGTACAGGACATTGGTGAGACCACACCTACTGTACTGTATAGAGTTTTGGTCACCTTACTTAGGGAAGGATATACTTACATTGGGAAAAGTTCAGAGAAGATTCTCTAAGCTGATTCCTGGGATGAGGGGTTTGTCTAAATAAGAAAGTTGGGCATATACTCATTGGAATTTAGAAGAATGAGAGGTGATCATATTGAAACATATACGGTTCTGAGGGGTCTTGAAAGGGTAGGTCCTAGGAGGATGTTTGCCCTAAAATTAGGGGGAACAGTTTAAAAATAGGGGGCCTCCCATTTAAGATGGAGATGAGGAAAAAACTTCTTCTCTCAGAGGATCGTTAGTGTTTGGAATTCTCTTCCTCAGCGAGCAGTGGAGGCTTGGGCATTGAATATATCCAAGGCTGAGTTAGAGAGATACATGATTGACAAGGGAGTTGCGGATTAAAGTGGGCAGGCAGGAAAGTGGAATTAAGGCCGCGTTCAGCTTAACCATGATCTTATTAGATGGGAGAGCAGGCCCAATGGGCCAAATGGCCTATTCCTCTTATTTCTTCAATTCTTATGTTCTTACACTTTATCTTGAGTCTGTAAACTGTTTACAATTTGAATTGACCTTTTCAATACAAACACCAGGGTAAAGTTTCCCTTCTGGATGAAAACTGAGCACTGTAATGGTGAGGTAAACTTTATGCTTGCCAAATATTGCTGCACTCTATTCAGCAGATTTTCTGATCTCCTGTTAATTTTGTATGCACAGCGAGCTGCTTCCTCAGATTCTTAAATCATACCTGCCTGCAGGAGCTCAACTATCTCCGACAAACAGAAGACCTGGAGGCAGATGAGGAAAAGATAAATAGTCAAAGGAAGTCTACTTTAAATTAAAAAGTGACATTACGATAAGGGAGCAGGGCTTAAACTTGTCAAAGATAAATTTAGGGTGGATTTCAGGATTTGCAAGTGCAGAGCCTTCAAAACTTTGAATGGACCTCAGAGTAGTGAAGTAAAACATCCTGGAATCATTTAAGAAACAATTAGATTCAGCAATAGAGGATTGTTGGGTTGTTCTTGTTGGATTAATTAGGATGGGGAGAAACGTTTCTTTTTGAAGTCCCATCAGAAAATAAGCATTCAGAGTTGCTAAGTGCTGGTCAGCTCGCATTGAAAATCACTTAAAAGGCACAGGATGATACGGTAAGCACTTAGATTTTCATGAAGTTTTATGCCGGTTCTTGGTTTTCTTGCTTCCAACACTGTTTCTGGGAACAATGAAAATCCTTTGAGCTGACCTGTTAAAAGAAGTAGGGATGGATTGGATCAGGAAAGTGTGTGGCTGAAGAATTCGTGGGAGAAAGGAGGGATTTCATTTTTGGAACTGGCATCATTACTGAGATATCAAGGACACTAAGGTCTTAACTCAAATGATAAATAGGACTCAAAAACAAAAATTGCTGGAAGAACTCAGCAGGTCTGACAGCATCTGTGGAGAGGAAGACAGAGTTAACGTTTCGAGTCCGTATGACTCTTCACCAGAATTGGATTCGAAATGTTAACTCTGTCTCCCTCTCCACAGATGCTGTCAGACCCGCTGAGTTTTTCCAGCAATTTTTGTTTTTGTTTCAGATTTCCAGCACCCGCAGTATTTTGCTTTTATCTGAGTGATAATTAAGACTGTTGAAAGGGCTTTAAACCAATATGCTATTTATCAGGGTTGGGGCAGGGGCAGGTTGGTGAGGTTGGGATAGGAACAAGAATAAAAGGCAGTATAGGCTAAAGATAAGAAAAGGGGATAAGGGGATATAAAGTCCAGTTCATAAATAGTATTAAGCTTGATGGGCTGGATCATGCTCTGAAGTGTGGTAGTGGGCAGAAAAAAGGATGTGTTACCCGCTGGCTGCAATGGTGGGTTTTTGTGCCTTATCGCCCCAATCCCTCCTCATTAATCGGGAAGCACACCAGATTGCTGATGGGGCGTCTTCTTATTTGATCACCCGGCTGTCACCTCAGTCCTTCAGTAAACTGGGTGCCATATTTAAAAGCCACTCCTGCAAAGAATGAGCACTCTTCAAGAGATAGAAAGCTGCTGCAAACTGATAGCTGTCAAAGGAGGAAACATGCTGCCCTCCCTTCAGGGCACTATTGGGCGCAGTGGAGGCCTGCCATGGTGTCCTCCACCCCCGCTCTGGTCGAAGGTCAGCAAGCAAGGTGACCAATCCAGCATGGGAGGCGGTGGCAGCGGTGGTCAGAGCCAATGTCCTGCAAAAGAGGACAGTCACCCAGTGCCGAAAGAGGATGAATGGTCTCATCTTCTCCTCCAGGATAAGTCACTCTTCTCATCACTCCCAACTCACAAACCCATCACACAACCTTAGGAATCTCATATCTCCAGGGAAAACTCCACTAACTCACACACACCCTCACATCTCCATCAGACTCATATCCTCTGGAACTCATGTTTGCATCCCGTCCATGGCTCCGCTCACCACACAAACATTCCATGCTGTGCCATGTGTCCTGCTCACACTCTTTCCATCTGTTTTCATGCAGGAGAAGCTGGCTCACAACAGCAGAGAGAGGTCCCAGACTGGGGGTGGAATGCCCACATTAGGCCTCTCACTCACTTTGAGGGGCGTACCATTGCGCTGACAGCTGAGGACATGCACCATGCCTGTGGTGACGGTGAGGTTAGTGGTGAACGCCCGTGTAAGGATCCTGCACCACATCATCCCTCTCTCAATGCAACTGTAAGTGTTCTCTCTCCTGCTTTTGACTCTGCTGCCATGCACTAATCATCTCTACTTTGGTTCACAGGGAGCTCTGCCAAGAAACCAATGCCTTCAGCCAGCCAGTGCCACAGCTCCATCCAGGTCCTACCTTCCACCCAAGATGACACCTCCTCCAATGAAGAGCTGGAAATAAGTAGACTGGAAGACCTGTCATAGCGCTTACCCACACCCTCCAACTGCTCAGAGACACACACCTCGGTGTGGGACCAAGCTCTATAACATGCTCAGGTTCACAATCTGGTGATCACCGCATGGACATGTGTCTGTAGCAGGAAGAGGCAGGTTCAGCCGAGCTCCTCAGCACTCGGAGGACTACTGGGGAAGAGTTTTCTGTGTGTTCCAAGTCAGATGATGAGCCTCTGGATTTGGCCTTCCAACTCATTGTGGAGAGTCAGTGTGAAGATGGGGGAACATCACACAGAGCTTTTGGAAGCCCTCAACAGAGTGGCAAGTGAGTCGGAGGAGTGGCTCTCCGATCAAGTGGTGCCCACATGTGCGCACTTGGAAGTTTCCATGGGAAGGACAGCGGACGCCATGGCGACCCTGGTCCAGCAGAATGCGGAGATGCGTGTAGACATACTCTCCATCGCGGTAGCCATGGGTGATTTCCTCCAGTGGCAACACGAGAGGGAAACAGGGCACTTCAATGCCTCTTCAGGTGCTCCTTCCCATCAATGAGTCTGGTCGGGGCCTTCGGGCACCTGAAGAGAGGAAGAGTGGCAGCTGGGCACCCCTGCATTGTCCAGCCATGGATCTCAGAGGCTGTCCTCTCTCTCTGAGTCCCCTTTGCCTGCGACCCCCTCAAACTCATCCTCTGTCACCACAGAAGGAGCAGCTTGCCCACAGGGAAGCAGCCAAAGCAAATGGGGCCCTCAAGGCCTCGGCTCTCCAGAGTACGCATGCCAAAGTCATCAGAGGCAACAGGGCAACCATTGCACAGGCTGTCTCCACCTCTGCCTTGGATGTCAGGAAGCACCTAGAAGAAGTGGTAGGCCTAGAAAAGTTCTGATCACAAGTGATTGCACGGGTGAACACATTTTGTCACTGTATAATCTGAAAATATATTCACTTTTACTGAACAATGTGTCGTGGTCTCTTTCACCTTCATTTACAAGTTTTCCTCCTGCATCCTTCCCCAATAGCAGTTCAGCTGCATGCAGCCGGCCCACAAGCCCTTCTGGAGGGAGAAGTGAACGTGTGGCTGGGCCTTTCAGAGCCTCATGCAAGTGCCCTCCCATGCATGCAGATCTTTCCTCCATCGCATTCATCTCAATGTCCCATGCATTTTCAATGCTGCCTGCTGGAGTTCTCTCTCAGTTATCCATCTGAACTGACCTGCATCTCCGCCTGCCCACTGCTCACACTCCCATGTAGCACCTGTGCCCGCCCAACACGAGGCTCCTTTCACTTTTGATTTTTCAAGGTGGTAGTAGTGAAGTATGCCTTCAGCTCTTCCAACCTTTCCCCTCCCCCAGTCACCCATGTTCTTTCCCCCCATCACTGTTGACCCTGCTGGCATTACCTGCCAACTCCTTACCGTCATCTACCAGCCAGATCTCTTTTCTTTCCAGGATGTCTGGGTGAACATGAACATTCCCTATCTTCTCAAGAATCCCACCCCTATCCACATTGACATCCCTGACCTCCTCCTTCCCACCCCAGGGTTTGTGTCTGCCTCCGAATTCCCACCAACCACTCTTGCCGTCCTTTCTACTGCTACCATTGCACCCTCGCCCTCCCACCCTACAATCTCAACCTGCCCGCTGTCATTCTTACCATTCTCCTACTATGCTGACCCTCATTTCGTTCTCCAGGAGGCAGTCATCGACTCCACAGACCCCTCCTTTACACATTTATCTGGACATCTCTCCCTTACTCCCTTACTCCTTCCTGCCCCCCGC
Organism: Carcharodon carcharias; assembly: GCF_017639515.1. NCBI lineage: Eukaryota > Metazoa > Chordata > Chondrichthyes > Lamniformes > Lamnidae > Carcharodon > Carcharodon carcharias. The sequence goes on along the minus strand of NC_054477.1, from coordinate 130,783,411 downwards.
TTACTCCTTCCTCCACCCTTACTCCTTTTTCCAACCTTACTCCTTCCCCCTGCTAACTCCTTCCCCGCCGGACTCCACCCTAAGACCTTCCCCCTCCAAACTCCTTCCTGCCCACAAAGTACTGTTTTACTCCAAACTCCTTTCTCCACGCTTTCTCCTTCTTTCACCTTACTGCTTCCTCCACCCTTACCCCTTCCCCACTCCGAATTCCTCCCTCCTCTTGGACTCTTTCCCCCCTCCAAACTCCTTCCTCCACCTGAAATTCTTCCCCTCTCCAAACTCCTTCCTCCTCCCTTTCTCACACCCCCCCCCCCCCCCCCCCCCCCCCTCTACCTCCCGGAACTTCTTCATCTCCCCCAGACTCCTTCCGCCCTCTGAGCCCCTTCCTGTCCCTGGACTCCTTCCCATCCCTGAACTCCTTCCTTCCCCTGCACTCCTTCCTCCCCCCAAAGCCTTTCCCCCCTCCAAACTCCTTCCTCCACCCAAAGTCCTTTCCTTTTCCAAACTCCTTACCCCCTCCAAACGCCTTACATTATACCTTCCTCCCCCTTACATCTGCTTCCTCAGTTGCCATATTCTCCCCCATTATACCTTCCCTGTACTCCTTCCCTCCCACAACCTCAGCCCCCAACACCATTGTTTCCGCCCTGCAACCTCAGATCTCCCCTCCCACCCTACCCGCCGACACCTTTATTCCTTCCCTCCTAACCTCACCCTCATGGTCCATCTTCCTTCCCCACTCACATCTGGACCTTTTCCTTCACCCCCTCAATGATCATCTATAGCAAACCATGGCCAAGACACTGATTTCCTGAAGCAGATCCTCAACGGTGACCTTCCACCTTCTGTGAGCTGCTTTGTGGTGGAGCCATGTCCATCAGAATCCACCCAGCTTGGAATGCACGTGTTCTTCCAGGGTTCGGTTGCTGTAGAGCTCCAGTGTCTTCTGCTCCACAGATGTCTGCGATGTGAGGAAGGCCCTGATGGTAAGTCCCAACTTCTGCATTCACACTTGGGCCTAGGACGCTACCCTGAGGAACTGCTGCGGTGATGTCCTGGAGCTGAGATGACTGACCTCCAACAACCACAACCATTGCCCTTTGTGCTCGGTACGACTCCAACCAGTGGAGAGTTTTCCCCTTAATTCCCATTGATTCAAGTTTAGCTAGGGTTGCTTGATGCCACACTTGGTCAAATGCAGCCTTCATGTCAAGGACAGTCACTCTCACCTCACCTTGGGAGTTCAGCTCTTTTGTCCATGTTTGAACCAAGGCTGTAATGAGGTCAGGAGCTGAGTGGCCCTGGTGGAACCCAAACTGGGCATCAGTGAGCAAATTATTGCTAAGCAAGTTCTGCTTGATAGCACTGTTGATGACCCCTTCCATTTCTTTATTGATGATGGAGAATAGACTGATGGGGCGGTAATTGGCTGGGTTGGATTTGTCCTTTATTTGTACAGGACATTCGTGGGCAATTTTACACATAGCCAGGCAGATGCCAATGTTGTAACTGTACTGGAGCAGCTTGGCTAGGGGTGCAGCAAGTTCTGGAGCACAAGTCTTCAGTACTATTGCCAGAATGTTGTCAGGGCCCATTGCCTTTGCAGTATTCCGTGCCTTCAGTTGTTTCTTGATATCAAGTGGAGTGAATCGAATTGGCTGAAGACTGGCATCTGTGATGCTGGGGACCTCCAGAGGAGGCTGAGATGGATCATTCACTTGGCACTTCTGGCTGAAGATTGTTGCTAATGCTTTGGCCTTTTCTGTGCTGGGCTCCTTCATCATTGAGGCTGGGGATATTTGTGGAGCCACCTCCTCCAGCGAGTTGTTTAATTGTCTACCACCATTCACGACTGGATGTGGCAGGACTGCAGGGCTTAGGTCTGATCCGTTGGTTGTGGGGTTTCTTAGCTCTGTCTATCACTTGCTGCTTATGCTGTTTTGCATGGAAGTAGTCCTGTTTTATAGCTTCACCAGGTTGACACCTCATTTTTAGGTATGCCTGCTGCTGCCCCTGGCATACCCTCCTGCACTCTTCGTTCAACCAGGGTTGATCCCCTGTCTTGATGGTAATGCTAGAGTGGGGGATATGCCTGGTCATGAGGTTACAGATTGTGTTCGAGTACAATTCTGCTGCTGCTGATCCTCAGTGCCTCATGGATGTCCAGTCTTGAGTTGCTAGATCTGTTTGAAATCTATCCCATATAGCACGGTGGTAGAGCCTCCCAACACAATGGTGGGTATCCTTAATGTGAAGGTAGGACTTTGTCCCCACAATGACTGTGCAGTGGTCACTCCTACTGATACTATAATGGACAGATAAATCTGCGGCAGGCAGGTTGATGAGGATGAGGTCAAGTATGTTTTTCTGTTTTGTTGGTTCCCTCATCACCTGCCGCAGACCCAGTCTAGCAGCTATGTCATTTAGGACTCGGCCAGCTTGGTCAGTAGTGGTGCTTCCAAGCCACTCTTGGTGATGGACGTTGAAATCCCCCACCCAGAGAACATTCTGTGCCCGTGCCACCATCAGTACTTCCTCAAAGTGATGTTCAACATGGAGCAGCACTGATTCATCAGCTGAGGGAGGGCAGTACGTGGTAATCAGCAGGAGGTTTCCTTGCCCATGTTTGACCTGATGCCATGAGACTCATGGAGTCCGGATTCCATGTTGAGTCGATGTATTAAAATGAAGTTCCCGACTGTGGCAGTGGGAAAGGCGGTTCACCATTGACAGGCGGAGTGGACGATCGCAAACTGGTTTCATGACAGCGTGAAACTGATATTTAGCCATCCTGCCATACTGTCCGCTCACATCCGTAATGATGACCAACGCCAATGGGGACGGAAAATTCCACCCTTAGTGTGTTTCAAAAGCCAGCACGGACATAATGGGGCCAAGGGGCCTCTTTCTTTGCCATAAACATTCTATGATTGTATGAAAGTGTAGTGTAGTGACCTCTAAAGGGAATCTGTGTGAGCAGGGCAAGCAACTTTGAATCACCTTAGCCAATCAGATTGAAGAATCATTAATAAGCAGCACAAGTTTGAAACAGAAAGTGTAAGTTATAATATTTAATTCTATGCCAAATCAAGTAAAGTGAAAGCAAAGAAAACAATGTACTTTTTATTTTTTTCTCAAATATCCAACAATAATTAAAATCTAAAGGAGTGAGACTACTCAGTTGTAAAAGTTAATTTTCAGTGCCAGAAGGTTTATTTAGCAATAATTGAGATTTATAGGAACATAAGAAACATGCCCTTCGAACTTGCTCTGCCATTCAATCCAATCATGACTGATCCTTCATCACTACACTATCTGAAAATTTTGGCATCATTTTTGCATTCAATTATGTTCAAGTACAATCAGCGATCATTTGACATCCAATGTTCTAATTTGGATTGAGTTTTGCATGCAGTCATCAGCTTTTTGCCATCTTTGATATCAAATTGATCAAATGGTAAAAGGTGCTTGAAGGCATCCGGTACACTCGAAACTATCCAATGTGCTCAAAGCTATCCAATGCACTCAAAGCTACCAAATGCACTCAAAAGTGGCAAATGTGCTCAGCTATCTGCATTGAAAAATACAAGGAAATTAATTACTTAAATAATATCTGAATTTGTTCAGTTTTTTCATTTAGTCCAAAGAATCTTTCCACTGTACAGTACATGCTTGAGATCACCACCAGATCCCCTTCAGCTCTCAATTCATTTTAATCTCTGGATCTTTACTTTCCACAACCCCCCCCCGACAATGACATCAGTTACACTACTTGCAATGTTAAGTTATAGCTAAGTGATTGCTTTTGAGTGCAATTGATGTTAAATGAGTGAAAATGAGTGCTGTTGAATGCAAATGATGTCAAAATTTTCAGGTAGGGATACTGCATTCTCCCTACCACAGTTCCCATATCCCTTGATTTTCTGAGAGACTAATAATCTGCCAATATCAGCCTTAAATATATTCACCAGATTCACCAGAATGATATAAGGGGAGGTTGCATAGGCTAGGCTTATAATTTCCTGGATATGGAAGATTAACGGATGATCTACTTGAGTTATTTGAGCTATTTTGAGGATTTGACAGGGAGAGCCTGCTTCTGGGGATTTCAGAACCTTATGGGCCATAAAGGGGTGATATTAGAAAGTACTTCTTTGCACAAAGGCTGGTGGAAGTCTAGATCTCCTCTTACATTGGAAATTTCAAAAGATAGATTTTTCTTCAGTAATTGTATTAGGGGATATGGAGCAAAAGTGGGTTAATAGGTTTGGGGTACAGATGTAATCGAATGGCGGAATAGGCTTTAGGGGCTGAAAGGCTTACTCCTGTTCCTAAATTCTTTAAACCTTTCTGTTGATACCTGGTATCTTGGCTGACACAATGGGCGGAATTTTATGAGTACACCCACAGTCTCTTCAATCGGTGAAAACCGCTCATCCCTTTTCTCCAGGAGAACCAAAGCACTTTCCAGTTAATCAGGCACTTACCTGGACAGTGTTGGGCCTCTCATTCTATTAAGGCCCCAGTGGGGCAGAAATCCCACCCCCGAGAGCTGACTCTGCAATATCACTATTGCCACCTAGAATGGTGGCTACTGCCGATATTGCATTCAGGCCTGCAGGATGGATCGTCCATCGATTCCCAGACAGAGGTGAGTGTGGGCAGGCTGGTGTTGGTGGGGAGGGGGGTCACCAGCAAGAGTGGGGAGAGGAAAGGCAGAAACAAGGGCGAGGGAATGGCTTTTAGCAAGCCCCCCATCCTGATGCTGGGTCCCTTGATCGGGCACAAAGTGCCCATGAACAAGGGATCCACCCCAGTACCCTGCTAGCAAACCTGACATGTCTTGCTGGACAGCCTCCCTGGATGGTGAGCCCCCTGACTAACCAGCGGTGGCGGGATGGGGCCCTTAAGTGGCCCTTAAGTAACTGCTTAATTGGCCTCTGGATGGGATGGCTGTCCTCTGCCTTTCCTACTTGGAGCTTGATCAGGAGGCGTCAGGACAGCGGCTGGGTCCTCATCCCGCACCCTCCCGCCCGATCAAATGGCCACCCTACCCCTAAAAGCGCCTCAGGGAGGGGGATTAAATTCTGCCCAATGTGGATGGCAGTTCCTCTTCTTAAAGGAAGCTGCACCAGGAGACTCTTCATTGTGTCATTACGATAAATGATACGATTATATGAATGCCGGTCAAAACATAGTACTGGATGGAATCTTCAGAAACATCCAATTACAGCATGTCATGCTTTTTTTGATACTGTGTGAAAGAAGGCTAAGCAGGATGATCAGAAGCCAGCCTGCCAGTTTGGACCTCCTCGCAAGGTACAATTAAGTAATTTTGTAGTCCTAGGCATATCTCGTGAGAGACCTGTCACCTTATGGTCTGGATCAGCAGAGTGACTTCCACAAATAAGTTTGTGGCTAATCTGCCAAATAGGGTTGGTACTTGCAAGAATAATAACGGTCAGCTTGATATGAAACTTAGGAGCACTGCCGTACAGGCATACTGGAGTGCTGTGGAGATGGTGCTGCACACTTGCTAAGACCTTGGGGGTATGTCATGCAGCACCATTGCCACTTCAACAGCTGGCAAATAGGAGTTGAGTGCTGGGCTACCATGTCATTTTATGACTTAAATCTTAATTAGGTTTACTTTTCCTTTCATGTTTGCTTGGCACTTAATAATTACCTGCTGCTTAGCAAAGACAGGGGAAAAATGCCTTCTGCGCCTTTCAAAATTTTTGTTCTCCTCTTTTAATGCTTCCTTTTTAATTGGCCTCATCCCTTTCAATTTGACATGCATGCAATTTTTCTCTAGTTTGCCCCTGGACTGATTTGAGTCTGCACCTTTCACTGAATAACAAAACAAATGAACTCATGAGAATTGTTGAGTGATACTGCAACCTGATTTCTCAGGTAGGCTTTGCACCTATCCTGAACCATTAGGGACTGTCTTACACCTGTAAATCTACTCGATCTAATTGAAGGGAGGAACAAACGCAAGTGGCTAAATTACTGACCCTGGTTCCTGATATATCTATGTCCCATTGAATTGGGCTTTTCAACCTTGAAAGGAGGTGAGTGAGATGTTTTTAAAAAAAGGAAAAAATAAGGAAGGGATAGATTTGGAAAATTGGTTAAAACTAAATTTCAAGAGAAGAGCATGGAATACTAGTTCATTCAAATAAAAGGCATGTTTAGAACTGATGTCAAGAAGTTCCTCAGTCATTGATCAACGCAAAGGTGGACATCTAGGTAAGGTGGTGAAGGGAAAAATCCTGGAATCATATATGTGGACGTGGATGTCTATGATCTTTCTGGAGTGAAGAACTGACTCAGTACAAAAGTTATGATAACTTTGTACTAAAACAGCATTTTCAGAGATTTCTTATCCTTTCATCGATGTGGGCCTGTGCCTAATTGCCCTTGAGAAGGTGATGTTGAGCTGCCTTTGCTGATGATTGAGTGGAGGCTGATGGTGTGGTAATTGACAGATTGGATTTTCCCGTGACGCTGGGGACCTCAGGAGGAGGCTGAGATGGATTATTCACTTGGCACTCTGGCTGAAGGCTGCAAATGCTTCAGCCTTGTCTTTTACACTGATGTGCCAGGCTCCCCCTTCATTGAGGATGGGGATATTTGCGGAGCCTCCTCTTCCAATTAGCTATTTAATTGTCCATCACCATTCACAACTGGATATGCAAGTACTGCAGATACATGAATGATCCATTTGTTGTGGAATCACTTAGCTCTGTCTATCGTATGCTGCTTCCACTATTTAGCATGCAGGTAAAGTCATGTGTTGTAGTTTCACCAGGTTGACACTTCATTTTTAGGTTTGTCTGCTGCTGCTCCTGTCATCTTACAGTCTGGATCAGCAGAGTGACTTCTCCCATAAATAAATTTGTGGCTGTTCTGCCAAACAGGGTTGGTACTTGCAGTAACAGTCAGACCCTCCTTCATTCTTTAGGGTTGATCCCTCAGCTTGATGGTAATGGTAAGGTGAGGGAAATGCCAGGTTGTGATGTTACAGCTTGTGGTTGAGTACAATTTTGCTGCAGCTGAAAGCCCACAGTGCCTAATGGATGTCCAGTTTTGAGCTGCTGGATCTGTTCTAAATGTATCCCATTTAGCACAGTGGTAGTGCCACACAACAAGATGGAGGGTATGTTCAGTGTGAAGATGGGACTTTGTCTTCACAAGGGCTGTATAGTGGTCACTCCTACACATACTGTCATAGATAGATGCACCAGTGACAGGTAGATTGGTGAGGACAGTGTCAGGTTTTTCCCTCTTGTTGGTTTTCTCACCAATTGCCGCAGGCCCTGTCGGATATGTCCTTCAGGACTTGGCCATCTTGATCAGTAGTGGTGCTACCAAGCCTCTCTTCGTGATGGATATTCAAGTCCCCCACTGAGAGTACATTTTCTGTCCTTGCTCCCCTCAGTGCTCCTTCCAAGTGGTGTCCAAGAGTCTTTCTCCAGATATTATAAGGCCTATATTCACAACTGTTCTTGAGCTATCGGCAATGTTTGGGCACCAACTGAATTTTTTGAAGCCGTTAGTTTGCTTTTGCCTATTTTTCAAATTAATGTTGATAGATACCGACCTCATACTACACGTATCTCATGTTTACAACTACAGAACTGTTAGCATTAGTGACTACCAAATGTAAAAGATGCTGAATTTTTTTAATTTAATGGTCCACATGGCTTCATGTGACTTGCAGTCATTCACTGTAATGCAGGCGGTATGACACCTTTGTGTTGCCTACTCATCAGCATAATTTCGACGTGCAATGAGCTCCAACCATGCTGTTCATTGGCTGCATGCATCAGCAGTATAACTTACTAGCACTACTTGAAGCTAGCATGCACCTCTTAAAGGGTAGATGCATTATGGCTGAAGTAGGAGCTTATGTCTTTGTGAGCCAAATCTGACCTGGGAAAGACAAAAGAAAGACTAAACATGGGAGAGCCTGGACACTCAGGTTTTCCAATGATGAACCAAGGTTTTGGTGGGGTAAGCGGAAAGGAGGGGGACTCCCTTTGTAGACACACAGTGGAAAGGCAGTAGGAGCAGCTACCCGCAGAGATCAATGCCAGGAATTGAGCTCCAAGGTGCTATGCTGCAAGAAGTTTAATGACCTTGCAAGAGTGGTCAAAGTTAGTGAATTCATCTACCAGCTGTACCACTACCCTTATCCACAGCTGAAATAATTATAACATCACTCATCTGCCGAAATTCCCTATCAATCAGGACTCATACCTAAAATGCTTCTGCTTCACCCTATCCTCACACACTTGACATTGTTGTAAGCCTCATATCTACAGGGGGAATCATTCCATATTTGCACCGTGCGGTTGTCGTTGGGTAAAATGAAGTTTCATTCGCCGGCCACAGTGGCGGCTTTTCACGTTGTATTGTCCCAAACCCGTGGCATTAATTATGCGTTCCCGGGATACATGCTGTTTCAATGGTGGACGGGCTCCGATTCACCTGCCACGCCATCACCTCACAACTTCAGGCACCATCTTTAAAGTGCAGCCACATTCAGTGCTTACAGCCCAAGACTGCAGCAAAGAAGACATGACTCTGAAAGGCAAGAAGACTGCAGCCCTCGAGCATCTTTTGGAGACCGTGGAGGCCCACTGTGATGTCCTCTACCCTCTGCCCACAGGAGGGGCAGCAACATTACCACTCTGACTTGCTAGGCAGTGGCAGTGGTGATCAATGTTGCACAGAAGAGGTTGACCATCTAATGCAGATTAAGGATGAATGATCCCAACTGCGCAGCCAGGTTATGGCAACCATTTTGTCACTCTAAACTCACACACTCAACCCCATCACACATTCACTGGCATCTCATTCACTGTCAGCTCAAGGGACATCACCACCCATTCTCACACACATACACTCACATGTCCACCTGGTCTCATCACCTCTGGAGATTGCGTCCTCAGCCCTCACCATCTTGAGACCACTTGCACAGATCAACATGTGCCTCCACCACACACACTGGGATACTCTCCTTCCCCAGTACAGCCCTCACCGTGCATCCTCTTCCATTGCCTGAAGCCACTTCTCCCCCTTCCCTAAGCAAGACCTTGCCCTGCAGCCATTGAAAAGCCACCCGTATATGGCTGATCTGGTAGGTGGAGACCTGCCCGTGAGGGCCCCTAAAAGTAATGTGGTGCAGTCTGTGAAGCCTGGCATTGATGACTGCGAGTGCTGATGGAAGCAAGGTAGGCAAACAAACCTTCAAGTCCCGAGCGAAGTGCAGCCCGTCAAGTGCATGCCTTATAGATGCTGTTGTGAAACACGTCGGCGTACTTTCCCATCGACATGGGTGAACGATCCAGCGGGGGGTGGAGGGGGGGGAATGAGTCCGGTGAGCTGGCCTTATAATTATATGCTGATGTATTTCAATGAGGTTCCCGACATCCGATGACATTGGCGGGTGGAGCGAACGATTGCAAACTGGTTGCACAATATTGTGAAACCGATTTTTGGGCTTCTCGCCATATTGTCCGCTCATGCCACCGAACACATCCGATGCTGGCGGGCACGGAGAATCCTGGCCTACGTTTCACACCTTGCACATACTGTCAGCAATTCAACCAAAACCGTCATATTAACCAAGTGGATGGCATGACACTCATTGACATTGTTCCCCTCGCTTGCCGGACAAGTGGAGGCAGCAGGAATTAACTAGAGGGGAAGAGACATACCTGAATCCTGTAACTCCTATGGTGCTGGCCATTACTGGAAGGGCCATTGGTGAGGCTGTGCCGACAGCGAGGCTGATGTGATTGAAGCTAATGGCATCCTCATATCTAATCCTGTTTATCACACCTCAGCCCACTGATGGCATAAACATAAACCTCATACTTTCCACTCCTCCCCTCACCATAACATTAGCCTTGTCCTTTTACTCAAGAAGTGCAACCTCCCCAGGCAATGGAGGAAGACTAAGTAGAGTGTGATGATGAGAACACACCATCACTTGACTTCACATTAGTAAGCACAAGATATTGACACAGTGCACACCTTACAGAAGGAGTTCTCAACTGGGAATCTGCGAGAAAATTTCAAGAGGCTGGATTTTGCAGCCCCCTTGCTGGACAAGTGCACGCCTTATCGATGCTATTGTGAAACTTTCAGCGGGTGGGCCATGTAAAATATGTTGGGTAACTATCCCACCTTTTTCTCGCCTACCCCCAACCCAGTCCCCATAATACAAGGAAGCACTCAGTCTGCCTCCACTGACATAATGCATTGGGCAGTGGAAGGTGGGTGAGAGTCTGAAAACCATTTTTTCACTTGTTGGTGAAAGGGTGGGAAGAATCGAGAGGCACATCCTTTGGGAGTGCCTTCTGTGCCTTGGGGACAGCCCCAAACATTGTGCCTTTGACCCCTCCTGGCCTCCAAAACCCACAGCTGAGCCCACTACTGAATCTCGGCGCTGCCAGAACTTCACTCTTAAGGGCAAGACTTACTTCCACTGAATTGCTTAAGATCACCCTCAGCATGTTATTGCTGCAGGGCAGCCTTTTTTAAAGTTGGTGAGTTTCTAATTGACTTTTCTCCTGGGATGGTGAGCAATATGCCCCCCTATAAAATACAGCCCATGGGGTCTGCCAAAGTAACTGGAGTTTTTTTTACCCTCAGCACGAAGGCCTAGCTCCGATTTAACCTGAGTGGTGGTATACTGAAACATGAAGTGAATCAAAACACATTAAAATAAAAAGAAACAAGGCCTTGGCGCTGGAAGCCCAAGGGCAATGGTGACAGGAACAATCAGCCTCTGAGCCCCAGTAGCCCCCTCTCTTTGTTCTGTACATGTGGAAATATGGCTGGTTATTGAAATCCCCGTGCATGTGCCAGCATAAATCCAGGCAACAGTACGGTCAGCTTTCAGCCACTCAGTGCCAAAGAAGCACATTCTATCTGGCCATATGTTACTTTATTGAAGCAGCCACCCTAGGAGAGGGGAGAGACAGGTCTTAAAGCCAGTTCCTTCAAAGTGGAGACTTGCTTTTTGGTGTAAGTGCAGAAAGAGTGCCACTGATGTCATGTATGGTACACTCATTTACAATACATGAAATATGTAAACCAAAAACAATAATGAATATATATGTTTAATTGTATAACAAATTTTTATACATAAAAAATACTTGTCTTGCAAGTAACCCATGGAATATTAATAACACAGGAGGTGGGGGGATCAGAAGCAAAAAGATAGAAAATCCGTGCCATATTGAATGCAACTTAAGCTATCATCCTCGTGCACTCCCTTTCTCCCGCTCCTCCGTGTGAGGTTTTTCAGTCTGCTGGGACCTTTCCAGAATCTTTAAGACCCTAGGATGCAAGCCATCTAGTCCAGTTGTGTTATATATTCCTGAACAATCACAAATAAACAAGAAAATCTTAGAAGTAGAAGTACCACAGTATGGAAAGAAGATTGGAAAGGAAGGCAGAAAATAAACACAGACATACTTAGAGGAAGATAGGAGGGAAGAAATAATGTCATTGAAGGAAGTGAGAAACAAATACAAGCCATTTGTAAACTAAGTTTATAATATTGCATTGGAATAATACATTCACGAACAGGAGTATGGTTATTATTATACTAAAGATGAAATTCCTGTCTGCGCTAATTACAGTTAAAAACTAGTTGTGAGTACTGTGTGGTAGAATTTCACACGGCAATGATCTGCAGTGATCAATTCCAAACCATTTCTTGCTTAGTACAGTGTATTCAATGGTCGATGAAGCTTATGCATATTAATCATTGCCTTTCTTTTGAATTTGTTTTCATTTGGTGCAATTCCATTACAGTTCATCTGTCAAAAGCGAAGCATTAATTATTGCAGTGCCTGGTTTTGTTTAACAGCAGAAAAGCTAAAGCAGTATTTCATTTAATTGGCTGCTATTTCATTAAATGGATCTATTTACTATTAGAAAATAAATCTGGTCTGGAGGAAATAGGAACCTGATTTGTCAAAACGAATGTGACAATCAGTAGGAAGGGAGTTTCATGTTAATGCATCCTTCACATGTAGAAATGTTCATGATTTTACAGTTTAGATAAATCAGGCCAAGTGGGATATTGATTATGATTATAGTTAGCTTATTAATGGTGACCATTCTTTCCATTGATTTCCAATACTGATGGAGCCCTTGCTGCATCATTGAAATAGTGCTGCAGAATGCTGTTTATAGTACCCATCTCATGCACACTACTTAGTCAAAAAATTGGAACTGAATCTGAAAAAGAATCTTAATGGCCAGGATAAGTTACTTTTTGAAGGTTAACAATATTTTCTTGGTAACAGTTTTTTCATAAGACCATAAGACGTAGGAGCAGAAGTAAGCCATTCAGTCCATCAAGTCTGCTCCGCCATTCCATGAGATCATGGCTGATCTGATAATTCTCAACTCCACTTTCCTGCCTTTTCCCCTTAACCCTTGATTCCTTTGCTGATTAAAAATCTGTCTACCTCAGCTGTGAATATGCTTAACGACCCAGCCTCTATAGCCCTTTGCAGTAAAGAATTCCACAGATTGACTACCCTCTGACAGAAGGAATTCCTCCAAATCTCTGTTTTAAATGGGCACCCCTTTATTCTGAGAGTTATGCTCTCTGGTCCTAGACTCTCCCACAAGGGGAAAAAACCTCTCAGCATTTACCCTGTCAAGCCCCTAAGAATCTTATACATTTCAATAAGGTCACCTCTCATTCTTCTAAACTCCAATGAATACAGGCCCAACTTACTCAACCTCTCCTCATAAGAAAATCCCTCCATACCTGGGATCAGCCTAGTGAACCTTTTCTGGACTGCCTGCAATGCCTTTCCTAAGAAAAGGAGACCAAAACTGTTCACAGAATTCTAGGTGTTTCTAACTAGTGCCTTGTATAGTTTTTGCAAGACTTCCCTACTCTTATACTCCATTCCATTTGTCTTACCTATTACCTGGTGAACCTGTGTGCTAGCTTTTTGGGATTCATGCACGAGGATCCCCAAATCCCTCTGTGCTGCAGCTTTCTTCAGTCTTTCTCCATTATTAAGTAATTATTCAGCTCCCCTATTCTTCCTGCCAAAGTGCATAACCTCACATGTTCACAGGTTATATCCATCTGCCATCCTTTTTCCCACTCACTTAACCTGTCTGTATCTCTCTGTGGACTCTTTGTGTCATCCTCACCACTTGCCTTGCCTTCCCACCTATTTTTGTGTCATCCGCAAACTTGGCAATAGTACATTAATTTCATCATCCAAGTCATTAATATATATTATAAATAATTGTGACCCCAACACTGATCCCTGTGACACTCCACTATTTGCAGTTTGGTACTCTGAAAATGACTTCCATATCCAAACTCACTGCCTTCCATTAGTTATCCATGCTAATATACCATCCCCAGCACCATGGACGCATATCTTATTAAGTAGCCTTTTGTGTGGTACCTTATCGAACCCCTTTTTGGAAATCGAAATATATTACATCTATTGGTTCCACTTTATCTATCCTGCTTGTTACCTCCTCTGCTTGATTATATTATGCATTTCTAAATGCTCTGCTATTATATCCTTTATAATAGACTCTAAGGGCAGAATTTTGCTGTCGGCGAGCAGGGGGCGGGGCCTGCTTGCCGATGTGTAAAATGACGCGGGATGACGTCGGGCCGAACCCCCGCATCACCCGGCCCCATTTAAATTTTCAGGAAGGCGGGCCCACAGCAAAATCAGCTGTGGGCCCGCCGACCTGTCAATGGCCAACTGAGGCCATTGACAGGATCATTTAAACAATTAAAGGACCTGTCCATCCAACCTTAAGGTTGGCGGGTCGGCCAGGAGCCCCAGCGGCAAATAGAGAAAACATGAAACCTCATCCAGCGGCAGGATGAGGTTTCATGCAGGGTTATAAAAATTTTAATAAACTTTTTCTGCAAATTATGAACATGTCCCATCTCATGTGACATTGTCACATGAGAGGGACATGTTAGGGAATTTTCTTTTTTCTACTTTTAATATTTTTCAAAGTGGAAGCAATCTCCCTGAGACTGCACTTAGCCTCAGGGAGATGTGTGCTGTTTCTTGCGCATACGCGAAACAGCACACTCTCACTTTTAGGGAATCCCCCCCCCCCCCCCCACCCGCACAGGAAGTGCATTGCGCTTCCGGTGGACATTACGCTGGGCTGGCCTTAATTGGTCCGCCCACGTAAAATGGCAGTGCGGCCCGCTTCACTGGTGGGGTCGGCTCCCCACCCGCCAGAGATTGAGTCGGGCCCGCCCACCCGACAGGCAGAAAATTCTGCCCTAAAATTTTCCCAATGACAGATGTTAAGCTAACTGGCCTATAGTAACCTGTTTTTTGTCTCCCTCCCTTTTTGAATAAGGATGTTACATTGGCAGTTTTCCAATCCTCTGAGACTTTTCCAGAGTCTTAAGGATTCTTGGAAGATTACTACCAGTGCATCCACTATCTCTGCAGCTATTTCCTTTAATGTCCTAGGGGCAGGATATTACGCTTGGCATGCAGGCGCGTGCCCGACATGCCGGAGAGTAAAATGACACGCGATGACGTCAGGTGAGCATCCTGACGTCATCGCGCAGTCTCGCGGACTTGCCGACAATTAAAATGTCTATTAAGGCCATTAAAAAGCTAATTAAATTCAAATTTACGCTGCCCGTCCAACCTAACGGTTGGTGGGCAGGCTAAAGGGCCAAGTGGCCTTTACATTATTTAGGAAACTTCATCCATGAGCTGGATGAGGTTTCCTAAAGCAAATAAAAATCAAGTAAAAACTTTATTTTTGAATTAAAATGTGTCCCAGCTCACGTGGCAGAGTCACAGAGGAACATGTTTTATGACATTTTTATTTCCTTTATTTTTTTAAACAGTGCTTCATCTCCCTGAGGCAGCTCTGTGCCTCAGGGAGGTTGAAGTGCTCTTTTAGGCGCATGCGCAAAGTTTGCGCGCATGTGTGAAGTTCGCGCTCGGCCTTCTCGCCCTCCTCCCCCCTGCCTGCACCGGCACTGCTGAGTGCTGCTGCTCGAATTCCACACTGGGCGGGCCTTAATTGGCCCGAAGTGTGAAATTGCTTTGCGGAGCCGATCGAGGGAGGTGGTCAGCATCCCAAACACCCCCGCCCGCCCCTGCCGAGCACCCCAACCAAGGGCTAAATCCTTCCTGAGGATGCAACCCATCAGTTCCAGGTGACATATTGGCTTTTAGCCCCATTAGTTTCCCTAGTACTTCTTCTCTAGTGATCGGTATTGTATTAATTTCTTACCCCCTTTTTGCCCCATGATTATTTAGTATTTTTAGTATGCTATTAGTGTCTTCTACCGTGAAGACTGATGCAAAATATTTATTCGACCCCTCTGCCATTTCATGGTTCTCCATTATTATTTCCCCAGCCTCATTCTCTAAGACATTTTATGAGGCATTTTATGATTCAATTGTTTGTGCACCTTATTTTAAAAGGAAAATCAAGTCAGAAACTAAGTGCATTAAAAATAAGCATCAGCAAGCATTTGAGGGTCATAACAGCCACTGAAAAAGCTTCAGAACTCTGGTTGATTCATGATTATTTCCATAAGCTATTCTAAACCACAAGAATAATTATTGTAAAATTATTTCAAACTTGTAATTGAAATGTCAAAACTATGGCAAAATAATTAAAGAAAATCATATTTTTTAGATTATTTCCGAGGCTTCAATGAAATTTCACTTCTGTTTAGATGGACAATAAGTCTGCCTCACAGTAAGTTTTAAATGCTTGGAACATTTTACATTTTGAGGTCACATTCTAATAATAGTAGTAATTAGTCTAAGTGCTCATCTGATTGAATTAAATGTCAAATTTTGAATAAGAAATATTGGTTCTGTGTTCTCAAACTACAGATTTGGATTATTTTATCAGATTTTAAACTAGCATTTCTTCCTCTACTATTTATACCAAAATAGTTCAAGAGTAAAAATTACACAATGAACATACAGAAGTCTTTTAAACTGCTCAGTAGCCTTTGAATCCTAACCTTTCAAAGTAAAATTGACATACCTGAAAAGGAACTGCTAAAAAAATAGGTTCAAGATTAAAATGTTTTTGTTTGAGAAACCTGCGTAAAAGGTTGCCCCTAATGTAGAGTGTTATCATGATGGGCGAGTAACAGAGAACGCAAGGCAAATCAAGGCACAGTGGTTAGATGACACTCAGTTTGGATTTTAAAGCTTGTAGGCTATCCCAAGAAGTGAAATCCAAGAGAGGTAAGAACTGGGAATGGGAAACTTATTTTTTATCACAGTAAGTACAATTGTGTATTTGGAGCGTAGGAGCAACTAGAACATTTCAGAGGATTGTGGACCACATACTATCACTTCTGCATCTTCAGTTACTCAAAAAAAAAATCAGTGTTCTTCCAATAATTTGACCAATATTTATCCCTCAACCATTAAAAGAGTTGAATTGGTAATTTATCTCATTGCTGTTTGTGGAAAATTTCTGTGCACAAATTAACTGCTACATTTCCCTATATTACAACAGTGATTACACTTCAAAAGTAATTAATTGGCTGTAAAGCACTTTGGGAAATCTTGATGTCAAGAAAGGTACCAATATAAATGAAAGCACTTTCTTTACAAGTGTGTTAAGACATTTAACTTTAGAGTTGTTATATTTAATTTGATTTGTAATCTTTATCTTGTGCACCTTTATCCCGTTACACAGCTAGAACTTTTTAAATGTTGTTTTAATAATTTCTTGTACTCTCAAAGTTCTGTTTGCCCCAATCTTTATTCCAATTGGCTGTGGTTTTATTGTTTTTTTCCTAATTTCCATTTTTATTACTTCATTCATCTATTTTGGTCATTGTTTGTTCAGTTAAATATATTTTAGTCATATACTTACCATGCATATTTAATATAGTTTTTACTATTTGAATTTTCTGCTATAATCCATATTTACTGGACTATAAGTCCCACCATTTTTAGGCAAACTTTTTACAGAAAAAGTGCATTATATGATCTGGCAAATACAGTATCCCTCATTTAATAACTTAAAATTCTTCCATCATTTCTAGGAGATTCAGTTTGCTGCAATCACAAGTTCTTTTCCTTACCGGCAGATGATTGCAAAAGAATGAGGAAGCGGTGGCATAGTGGTAAAGTTACTGGGCTAATAATCTAGAGGCCCTGGGTGCAGGGGTATGAATCCCACTACAGCAGCTGGTGAAATTAAATTCTGTTAACAAATCTGGAATTGGAAAGTTAGCCTCCGCAATACTGACCATGAAGCCATTGTCGATTGTTGTAAAGATCCACCTGGTTCATGAATGCCCTTAAGGGAAGTGTGAGGAATCCATATTTCCAAGGACTAAATGCTTTTTTAAATTAGAAGGACACTGAATTATTTGGACACTCTCCTGAATTATTTTTCAAAAAGGCTACAAATTCACTTTGGTCTATGAGGAAGCTGATTTTTCCTAGAAATCACATGATTTCAGCTTAGATGATCAGCAATTCACCTGGTGACATAAGAGTTATTTTGTTGAGTTAAAGTAAAAAAAAATTGCCAGGCTGTAGGCCTCTGCTGATTGGCTGAAAACCTCTGACCTGGGAGAAGTTCTCTCTAAATATTTTATTTTAAACTCTGTGTGTGCGTGTGTGTCTGTCCATGTGTGTGTGTTTGTGTGTGTGCGCGCACACACACATCTTGTGAAGGAAGACTGCTTCTCTCTTGCTCTTTCTCTCTCTCTCTCTCTCCCCCTGTATTGCATGTAGTCCAGCGTGGAGTGTTTGCCTTCAGCCAGAAAATTCTCACCTCAATATAACTCTTCCGAATTAAATGTCGGTGAAGCTGCAACAAGCAAGAGTTAACGAAGACAGTGTTTCACTGAATTTCCATTTTAAAGGACTTCCAGATAACTACTGTGACCAGCACTCTGCCAGATTGACAGCATCAAGACATTTTCAAACTTTTTATCCTTTTTTTATTGTTCCTTTACACCAGCCTCTGCAGAAACCTTATTTGTCTTGTCCTTTGTTGTGTTTTTTGTATGTGTGTTGACATTTTAAAAAGGGGATACATTGTCACACTTCTGGATTGCAAATTGTATGTTAACCAGTTTTGCAACTTGTTTAAAAAGAAGTTTGGTTTCATAATACATCCATTATTCTGAGTTTATTGGAAGAAGCCTGGTTAAAGTTTCTTTTATTCTCGGTCTAACAATAGCAAAGGTAAACAATTGACCATTTTGGCTAGTGAATTAAACATTTACACTATTGCTGCGATCTGTGGAGTAGTGTGGCTAGAGAATTTGTGCACTCCTTCCATCCGGTTATAGCAGAAGGAAATCTGCCATCCTTACCTGGTTTGGCCTACATCTGACTGTATACCCCACAGCAATGTAGTTGACTCTTAAATGCCCTCCGCAATGGCCTAGCAAGCCACTCAATTGTATCAAACCGCTACAAAGTCTACAATCTCCATCCGGTACGAAAACAGCATTCTGGATTAAATGTAGATGAAGAAACAAAGAACAGATGGAAAGCTTTACAAATGTAGAATAACCATAATCGGAAACTTGTTATGCACCTATATATTTTACTTTCCAGCTCATGCCCTGGGTTATGTATAAGAGGCTCTGGAAATTACTTGTCTTTTGCATGGATGTGCTGGGTCCCCCATCGTTCAGGATGGGGATGTTTGTTGAGCCTCCACCTCCAGTGAGTTGTTTAATTGTCTACCACCCTTCATGACTGGATATGGCAGGACTGCAGAGCTTAGATCCGATCCACCGGCTGTGGGATGGCTTAGCTCTGTCTATGCTGCGCTGCTTTCGCAGTTTGGTACACAAGTAGGCCTGTGTTGTAGCTTCACCAGGCTGATGTATCATTTTTTGGTATGCCTGGTGCTATTTCTGGCGTGCCCTCCTGCATTCTTCATTGAACCAGAGTTGATCCCCCAGCTTGATGGTAATGGTGGATTGGAGGATATGCTGGGCCGTGAGGTTACAGATTGTGGTTGAATACAATTCTGCTGCTACTGATGGCCCACAGCGCTTCATGGATGCCCAGTTTTGAGTTGCTATATCTATTCAAAATCTATCCCATTTAATACAGTGATAGGGCCACACAACACGATGGAGGGTATCCTCAATGTGAAGATCCACCTTCATCTCCACAAGGACTGTGCAGTGGCCACTCCTACCAATACTGTCATGAAAAGATGCATTTGTGACAGGTAGATTGGTCAGGACGAGGTCGAGTCGGTTTTTCCCTCTAGTTGGTTCCCTCATCACATGCCACAAACCCAATCTACCAGCTGTGTCTTTTAGGACTCAGCCAGCTCAGACAGTACTGCTGCTACCGAGCTACTCTTGGTGATTGACTTTGAACTCTCCCACTCAAAGTATATCCTGTGCCATTACCACCTTCAGTGCTTCCTCCAAGTGGTGTTCAATATGGAGGAGTACTAATTCATCAGCTGAGGGTGGGTGGTTGGTTGTATCAGAAGGAGGTTTCCTTGCCCATGTTTGTGCTGATGCCATGAGACATCATGGAGTCCAGAGTGGATGTTGAGAGCTCCCAGAGCAACCCCCTCCAGACTGTATACTATTGCAATACTGCCTCTGGTAAGGGTGGTGTCTGGGACATTGTCTGTAAGGTATGATTCCATGAGTATGACTATGTCAGGCTGTTGCTTGTTTAATCTGTGGGACAGTTCTCCCTATTTTGGCACAAGCCCCCAGCTGTTAGTAAGGAAGACTTTGCAGGGTAACAGGGCTGGGGTTGTCGTTGTCATTTCCAGTGCCTAGGTTGATGTTCAGTGGTCCGTCCGGCAATATTACAGACATTTTGAATGTCTAAAATTGATCAATTAAATTATTTGGCAAAATCTGGTAAAATTTATGCTGACAGAGTGGAAGACAGCCTCTCTGCTATTCACACATTCCTCTTTCACCACACTGTTTAGAACTAAAAACAGAAAATGCTGGAAATACTCAGCATGTCAGGCAGCATCTCTGGAGGGAGGAATAAAGCTAATGGGCAGAATTTTCTGTTTTGGATCCCCACCTCCTGCTGTGTTGGGAGCAGTTACCCAATATAAAGCTTGCTTGGAGTTGTCAATTAGTGACCATAGGGCTCCCTCACTGTCTGATTAAGGATGGTGGGTAGGTTCTCGAAGCTGGATGGCCAACTGGAGGCTCTTCAGCATTGAAGGAACTGCAGCCTGCCATTGCAGGTAAGAGAGAGAGAGAGGACACCTCCATCTAGGCATCCTCTCAGCACTTTGAAAAGCTTTGAAATTAAAAAATGCCACAACTTCTCTACCACCATTGTGGAGGGGTTGTAGGTGGGGGTCCTTAAAGTCTTCCTGGAACGCTGACTTCCTCGGTCTGGAAAATTCCAGCCAGTGTCCTATCACACCTTAATTAGCCTTCTACCTGAACAAGCTACCTGCCACTTGTGGGTGCGTAGCTGTTCTGCCCCCAATCTGGCCTTCTAAAAAATGGCTCGGGGGTGGGATGGTGCTGTAAAACTGGCATGTCTGCTGATGGCACAAAATTATGTGCCCCATACAGCTCCATTGGCCTCCAAAAGTCCTGCTCAATATTTCAGGTCAGTAATCTTCTGTGAGGATGTTGGGGATGTAATAGATTTTAAGCATATGAAGGGTGGGGTTGGGGGGGGAGCGGATGGCGGGGAAACAGAATGGAAGAAAGAAAAAACAAGAAGGAAGGCTTATGATAGGATGAAAGACAGGATGATGTTAAATAACAAAAGAGATAATGAGGTGCAAGGCAAAAGGGGGTGGTGATGGGGCAAATGAAGTAGCAAAAGATGATCCTAGAGGAGTTTTAATAGAAACAGCAGAACCCCGATTGAGAGTATTTGCTGTCTGGAAAAACTGGGAGCAGCGGTTAGCATAAATATTATTGTTTCACTGTTTAAAACAAGATGTACTTAAAAATTGAAGAAGTACTTGTAAATTATTCTGCATCAACTTGTGATGAATGACTGATTTCCTAGAAGTGAAAGTTGCACATGGGTGGAGGTTGAGGAAGCATTGTAACACTGAATAAACAGAAACCAGGGAAACGTTGCACATGTTTGTGCCACTGAAGGGCAAAAGGTGCAGCAGAGAGTGAAACTGAACTTTCAAATTATGTATGAATGCAAGTTCAATAAAGATTGTGATGCAAGCCATGTGACAAGGATCATAGGCTGAAATTTTAGGCCATGGTGGGGGTAGGCAGGGGACGGGCAGGCACGGAATTTTGTACCTGCACCCTTGACTACACTCCATCCTCAGGCTATTTATCCAGAGGCATTTTAAAAATTCTTCCAAAGGATATTATGCACAGCTGGCTAGGCCAGCATATATTGCCCATCCCTAATTATCCTTGAGAAAGTGGTGGTGAGCTGCTACCTTCAACTGCTGCTGTCCATGTTGTGCAGATACATCCACAATACTGCTAGGAATAGAGTTCCAGTGACAGTTCTGATGTGTGACTTGGAGGGTGGGGGGTGGGGGGTGGGGTGGAGCTTGCATGTGGTGGTGTCCCATGCATCTGCTGCCCTTGTCTTTCTAGGTGGTAGAGGTCACAGGTTTGGAAGGTGCTGTCGAAGGAGCCTTGGTGAGTTGCTGCAGTGCACTTTGTAAAAGGTACACATTGCTGCAATTGTGCATTGGTGGTGGTGGGAGTAAATGTTGAAGGTGGTGAATGGAGTGCCAATCAAGTGGACTGCTTTCTCCTGGATGGTGTCAAAATCTTTGAGTGTTGTTGGAGCTGGCCTCATTCAGGCAAGTGCATCACCCTCCTGACTTGTAGATGGTGAACGGGCTTTAGGGAGTCTGGAGGTGAGTTACTCACCACAGAATTCCCACCCTCTGATCTGCTGTTATAGCCACAGTAATTATATGGCTGGTCCAATTCAGTTTCTAGTCAATGGTAACCCCCCCAGGATGTTGATAGTGGGGGATTCTGCAATGGTAATGCCATTGAATGCCAAATGCAGATGTTTGGATTCTCTCTTGTTGGAGATGGTAATTGCCTGGCATTGTAAGGAGGGAATGTTACTTGCCACTTGTCAGCCCAAGCCTGAGTGTTACCCTGGTCTTGCTGCATAAAGACACAGACAGATTCATTATCTGAGGAATCATGAATGGTGCTGAACTTTGCACAATCATTAGTGAACATCCCCAATTCTGATCTTCTGTTGGAGGGAAAGTCTTTGATGAAGCAGCTGAAGATGTTTGGGCCCAGGACACTGAGGAACTCCTGCAGTGATGTCCTGGAGCTGAGATGACTGACTTCCAACACCCACAGCCATCTTCTTTTGTGCTAGGTATGACTCCAACCGGTGGAGAGTTTTCCACCTGATTCCCATTGACTCCAGTTTTGCTAGGGGTCCTTGATGCCACACCTGGTCAAATGCTGCCTGATGTCAAGGTAGTCACTTTCACCTCACCTCTTGCGTTCAGCTCTCTTGCCCATGTTTGGACTAAGGCTGTAATGAGCTCAGGGGCTGAGTGACCCTTGCGGGACCCCAACCTAGGGTCATTGAGCTAGTTGTTGCTGAGGATGTGCTACCTGATAGCACTGCCATGAACCCTTCTATCACTTTTCTGATGATCGAGAGTAGACTTTTGGAGCGGTAGTTGGCCAGGATGGATCATCTACTCGGCACTTTTGGCTGAAGATTGTTGCAAATGCTTCAGCTTTCTCTTTTGCACTGATGTGCTATGCTCCCCATATGCTCCCCCATATGAGAATGGGAATATTTGTGGAGCCTCCTCCCCCAATTAGTTGTTTATCTATTGACGACCATTCACAACTGGAATTTGTAGGACTGCAGAGCTTAGATCTGATCTGTTGGTTGTGGGATTGCTTAGCTCTGTCTGTTGCATGCTGCTTCCATTGTTTGGCATGCAAGTAGTCCTGTGTTGCAGCTTCACCAGGTTGATTCCCTGGCCTGATGGTAATAGTAGAGTGGGGCATATGCTGGGCCATGAGATTAGTGATTGTGGTTATATACAATTCTGTGGCTGCTGATGGCCCACAGCATCTCATGGATGCCCAGTTTTGAGTTGCTAGATCAGTTCAAAACCTACCCCATTTAGCACAGTGGTAGGGCCTCATAACATGCTGGAGGGTATCCTCAATGTGAAGATAGATAGGATGGATAGATGAATCTGCAACAGGTAGATTGGTGGGAAGTAGGTTCTTCCCTCTCGTTGGCTCCCTCACCATCTGCCGCAAACCTAGTCTAGCAGCTATGCCCTTCGGGACCTGGCCAGTTTGGTCAATAATGGTGTTACTGGCCCACTTTTGCTGATGGGCATTGAAGTCCCCCATCCAGAGTACATTCTGTGCACTTGCCCCACTCAGTGCTTCTTGCAATTGATGTTCAACATGGAGGAATACTGATTCATCAGCTGAGAGCAGATAGTAGATGGTAGCCAGCAGTGGGTTCCCTTGACCTGATGCCATGAAACATCATGTGGTACGGTGTCAATTTTGAGGGCTCCTAGGGCAACTCCCTGCCGATTGTATACCACAGTGCATCACCTCTGGAGGGCCTGCCCTGCCGGTGGGACAGGATATACCCAGGATGGTGATGGTGGTCAAAAAAAACAAAAACAGAATTACCTGGAAAAACTCAGCAGGTCTGGCAGCATCGGCGGAGAAGAAAAGAGTTGACGTTTTGAGTCCTCATGACCCTTCAACAGAACTAGGTGAATCCAAGGAAGGGGTGAAATATAAGCTGGTTTAAGGTGTGTGGGGGTGGGGGTTGGGTGGGGGGAGAGAAGCGGAGAGGGGGGTGTGGTTGTAGGGACAAACAAGCAGTAATAGAAGCAGATCATCAAAAGATGTCACAGACAACAGAGCAAAAGAACACATAGGTGTTGAAGTTGGTGATATATATCTAAACAAATGTGCTAATTAAGAATGGATGGTTGGGGAATTAAGGTATAGCTTTAGTGGGGGTGGGGGGAGCATAAAAGATTTAAAAATATTTAAAAATAATGGAAATAGGTGGGAAAAGAAAAATCTATATAATTTATTGGAAAAACCAAAAGGAAGGGGGAAGAAACAGAAAGGGGGTGGGGATGGAGAAGGGAGTTCAGGACCTAAAGTTGTTGAATTCAATATTCAGTCCGGAAGGCTGTAAAGTGCCTAGTCGGAAGATGAGGTGTTGTTCCTCCAGTTTGCGTTGGGCTTCACTGGAACAATGCAGCAAGCCAAGGACCGACATGTGGGCAAGAGAGCAGGGTGGAGTGTTAAAATGGCAAGCGACAGGGAGGTTTGGGTCATTCTTGTGGACAGACCACAGGTGTTCTGCAAAGCCTAGTTCTGTTGAAGGGTCATGAGGACTCGAAACGTCAACACTTTTCTTCTCCACCGATGCTGCCAGACCTGCTGAGTTTTTCCAGGTAATTCTGTTTTTGTTTTGGATTTCCAGCATCCGCAGTTTTTTGTTTTTATCATGGTGATGGTGGTGTTTGGGACATTCCATGAGTATGGACTGTGTCAGGCTGTTGCTTGACTGGTCTGTGGGACAGCTCTCCCAAGCTTGGCACAGAGTCCCAGATGTTAGTAAGGAGGCTTCTCAGGGTTGACAATGCTGGATTTTCTGTTGTCGTTTCTGGTGTCTAGTTCGATGCTGGCTCACCGGTCTGGTTTTATCTGCTCCAAAGCGTCTGCAAAGAATATAACTTCATTTCCAAAGATAAGATCATAAGAAATAGGAACAGGATAGACCATTCAGCCCCTCAAGCCTGCTCCACCTTTCAGTAAGATCATGGCTGATTATCTTGTGTTTCGATTTCCACATTCCCATCTCATTTCAGTTGGATGTCATTTGGATGTGACATATAAGCAAGGGATATAGATGTACATAGCTGACGTGCTGCCAAGAGCAGCAGTCCCTATGAAGAAAGTTGAGGTGCTAAAACAGAATTTGAAATCTTCCAAATCCAATGTCAAGTAGCAGCTCGATATGCTCTGGAAGTTATCAACTCAGCAGAGATGCTGAATCTGACAGACAAGGACCTTGCTCACATCAAGCGGCTGACCCAACAAGATGTGACTCTCCAAGTGCTGCAACAGGTAGTAATGAAGGGATGGCCTGAGAGCATCAAGGACCCACCTATTGTCACAAGAGTGTATTGGCATACAGGGATGAACTCACAGCCCAAGATGACATCCTGTACGAAGGAAGTAGAGTCCTTACCCCCAAGGAGATGAGAGGAGAGATGCTGAAGTGCATCCATGCAAGCCATCAAAGAATTGAGGCAAGTTTAAGGAAGGCAAGAGAAGTGCTCTACTTGCCAAATATGGGCAATCAAATTAAGCTCCACATGAGCCAACGTGGTGCTTGTAACGAGTACCAAGCTAAGCAAGCTAGAGAGCTGCTGATGACGCATAATATCTCTGACAGACCATGGATGAAACTGGGAGTCGACCTCTTCACTCTGCTAGGAACTGAATATCTTGTCACTGTAGACTACTTTTCTGACTACTGGGAGTTAGACCAGCTGCCTTCAACAACTGCTGGTAAGATTGTAGAAAGCACATTTCAGTTGTGATGAGCAACAATGGTGCCCAGTTCATGAGTGAAGCATTCAGTCATTTCATCGAAGATTGGGAAATTCAATGCTATACATCGCCTCCACACTATTCCCAGTTGAACGGAAAGGCTGAGGTAGCTGCGAAAATCATCAAGAAAATCATCAAGAAGTTGAGCAAATCTAGCACAGATGTACACAAGGCAATCTTTGAGTAGAGAAACACACCGACTGAAGGCATAGAAAGTAGTCCAGTCCAAAGATTAATGTCACACCGCACCCAAACTACACTCGTATAGCAAAAAAGCTACTGAAGCTGTAAGTAGTAACAGACGTGAGTAAACAAATCAAGGTGAAAAGACAGAAAGTCAAATTTCACTTTGGCAAAACTGCCGAACCTTTGCCAGAGTTGAACACTGGAGAGTCCATCAGGATACAAACCTTCAATGATCTTAACAGGAGTCAGCCCATGTGGCAACTGGGACATGCGTAGAGCAGTTATCACCCCGATGGCATGCTGTGGATGTGAATGACCAAATATACTGGCATATCACCAACTACAGGCATATACACACAACTAGAGAAGCTGTTCCTTCACTGCAGTTGGCTGATCAGAAAGATGGGATCTCACCAGCTGCACAGAGTACAGAATGACCATCATCCCAGAGGTCCACTAGTCCCCAACAATGGAAATGGAACACCAACAGTTAACGCGGCAGCAACAAGTGCCACGGGAACAACACTCCCCAGGGAACATAATCCAGATGAACAGCCAATGACAAGGTGCCGTGTACCATTAAGAGACCTGCATGATTTAACGATTATGTATGCAATGCATGTGCAGAGACTGACTAGAATAATGAACAGTTTGTTAATGCATGAGAACAGTTGTTGTAAAGGGAGTAATTTGGGTAACTCACAGTTATACATGATTGTACATGCAAATTTGTCTTTTGTTCGTTATGAGAAGGGAGATGTTTGGATTGAAATGCAATCATGTACTAAAGGTAATACCTGGCTTGCCTTAGTCATATTACCTCTGTCATGCGACACTGGCTGGAAGCAGCCATGTTACATTAAGTTTGAATAGAGTACGATAAGCACTCATAACACATTTTTTTTTATGTCCAACTGGTGATTGGCTGGCATTAGCAAGATGATGGCTCACCATTCTGATTGAGGAGCGCTGGCAATGGGACTTATGATGTGTCCATGCTGCTGCATCCTGTTGAACCATCCACGTGGTTATGCCTGAAAGAGTGATATGTTTGGCCTTTTTGAGCAGGTGTCAGGGTAACAAGAGTCATTCCTGGGTAATTTTGAGCTCCAGCTGCTTATAAGCTGTCATATACACTGACTGAGTGAGGGCAGGGGTGAAAGTACAATACGATGTAAAGTTGCATAAGGTCATGCAAGAAGGGAGTGCTGTTCAGGTTCTACAGCAACCATATGATGCCAAGGCTACTCATTTAACCATGGTTTAAAACCTTTCAGTGACAATCCCATCATCAGAGCAGATGAGGAGTACTGATATTTTCCTAATCATTAAAAAAGCATTGAATTTCAAAAGAAATTCACTTTGACAACTCTTAGAGAGAAGCCAGGGAACTACAGGCCAGTGAGTTTCATGTCTGTTAGGGAAACAATTGGAGAAAATTCTGAAGGAGAGAATCTATCTCCACTTGGAGAGGCAAGGTTTGATCAGGGGTAGTCAGCATAGCTTTGTTAGAGAGAGTTCATGCCTAACAAATTTGATTGAATTTTTTGAGGAGGTGACCAGGTGTATAGATAAGGGTAGTGCAGTTGATGTAGTTTATATGGATTTCAGCAAAGCCTTTGACAAGGTCCCACATGGCAGACTTATAAAGAAGGCAAATGCACATGGGATACAGGGTAATTTGATAGATTGGATTCAAAATTGGCTGAGTTGTAGGAGACAGAGGACGATGACAGAAGGATGCTTTAGTGACTGGAAGCCAATGTCCACTGGCGTACCACAGGGATCTGTGCTGGCTCTCCTATTATTCGTCATTTATATAAATGACATAGATGACTATGTGGGGGCTAGGATTAGTAAGTTTGCGGATGACGCGAAGATTGGCTGGGTGGTTAACAGTGAGGTTGAGTGTCTTGGGCTACAGACGGGATGGTCAAATGGGCGGATAAGTGGCAGATAGAATTTAACCCTGAAAAGTGTGAGGTGGTACACTTTGAAAGGAGTAATTTGACAAGGAAGTATTCAATGAACGGCATGGCACTAGGAAGTTCTGAGGAACAAAGGGACCTTGGCGTGTGTGTCCATAGAACTCTGAAGGGGGAGGGGCATGTTAGTGGCTTGGTGAAAAAGGCATATGGGACGCTCGCCTTTATCAATCGAGGCATAGATTACAAAAGTAGGGAGATCATGTTGGAGTTGTATAGAACCTTGGTGAGGCCACAGCTGGAGTAGTGTGTGCAGTTCTGGTCACTACATTATCGGAAGGATGTGATTGCACTGGACGGGGTGCAGAGGAGATTCACCAGGATGTTGCGTGGGATGAAATAATTAAGTTATGAAGAGAGGTTGGATAGGCTTGGGTGGTTTTCGTTGGAGCAGAGAAGACTGAGAGATGACCTGATTGAGGTGTACAAGATTATGAGGGGCATGGACAGGATGAATAGGGAGCAGCTGTTCCCCTTGGTTGAAGGGTCAGTCACAAGGGGACATAATTTCAAGGAAAGTGGCAGGAGGTTTAGGGGGGATGTGAGGAAAAACATTTTTACTCAGAGGGTAGTGACGGTCTGGAATGCTCTGCCTGGGAGGGTGGTGGAGGCGGGTTGCCTCACATCCTTTAAAAAATACCTGGATGAGCACTTGGCACATCATGACATTCAAAGTTATGGGCCAATGTGGTAAAAAGGATTAGATAGGTAGGTCAGGTGTTTCTCACGTGTCGGTGCAGACCCGATGGGCCGAAGGGCTCTTCTGCACTGTGTGATTCTGTGACAAAATGTTGCTGGGGCATTCCAGGCAGCAAAGGCTATAGAAGCAAACAATTATGAGAATGTGTCTGCACTTTACTCCTCCTGGAATCTTGTAGCTATCAAGTGGTCACGGGCACGCCTACCATGTTGTTCATGTGTTATAGCCTCTTCATGTGGCTCATCTACATTCTAGCCCTTGTCAGATCCATCCTGTTCAATGTCCTCCTCGTTGGAGGAGACTTCTCGCTCACCCATGACTCCCTCAGATAAGACATCCCCCTTTGCAGTGCTTTGTTGTGCAGGGTGCTGCAAGCAATGATGATCCTGGACTCTGTGGTGAGTATTCGAGGCCACTGCCTGAACAGTCCAAACATCAAAAATTCATCTTCAGGAGGCCTATTATCTGCTCTATCAAAGACCTGGTGATGGAATGTGCAGCATTCTATCTCTCTTCTGCAGCACTATGTGGATGGCGAATGGGCATCATCAACCAGGTCTTCTGAGGGCATCTCTTGTCCCCGAGGAGCCAGTCCTGTCAGTGCCATGGTCCCTCAAAGGTCTGTGGATCTGTGAGTGTGAAAAGATGTAAGAGTCGTAAGAGGTCTCTAGGGCCAGGATTTTACAAACCTGCTCCGATGTGTCTCCTCCCGGTGGATGCGGCGAGCCATTTAAATCTCTGTTCAGTTCAGTTGAACCGTAATATCATGCCGGGTGGGAGGGGCCGTTAAACCTGGCCTAGGTACCGAGCCAAATATGTAGGATTTGCCTTCTGTGATCACAAATTAGCTGGGTGGTCAAAGATTGAAATCCTTTTCAACTGATGAATCTCACAGGCTGCTGTGAGAGAGCTCCCAAGGCCATATGTTCTGTTGATGGTGCCCCGCATTTGCAGGAAACCAGATATTGCTGTGAATCCTACAGCTCTGGCAGCCTGGCTTTCAGCATCCATATGGAATTAGACGTTCTGGTAAGCTCTGGTGAAAAGGGCACCTGTCACCTCCCTTATGCAGTTGTTTGTCACTGATTAGGAGATGTCACAAAGTTTCCCAGTGGAGCCCTGGAAGGACCTGCTGGCACAAAAGTTCATTATGGTAGTTATTTCAAAGCCACCAGCATGAGATGTCATCCACACCCTTGCAGTATCAGTTCTTCATGGAGAAGATGGCAAATTTGAACCACCACACCCCTGGACAAGTGAAGGCACCTGCGGCATTGTCTTTCACTCATTTCCATATATGAGCAGCGTCTTCAATATACCTCCCCTTTTCGGGAGCATCTTGGATTCCTTGGGGCCCCGCGCTCCCTTGCAGCTCATGCCAATGCACATCCTAGACCTGTGCCAATCAGTTAGGGACCTCTTCTTCTCCTCATTTGTATTACAGCTATTAACAAGACAGGGTTGCCTGCAGCCTGCATTTTCCATGCCTCTTTTGAGAACTTAACTAAACTTCCCCTTGATTAAAGCAAAATACTATGAATGCTGGAAATCTGAAACAAAAACAAAAAATGCTGGAAAAACTCAGCAAGTCTGATAGCATCTGTGGAGAGAAAAAAAAACCAAAATTAACGTTTCAAGCTCTCATGACCTTTCCTCAGAGCTGGAGAAATGGAAATGTGATGAAATTTATACTGTTTAAGGGGGGTGAGGCAGGTGAGCTGGATAGAAGACCAGTGATAGGTGGAGGCAGAGGAGGGATTGACAAAGATATCATGAACAAGAGGTCAAAGGGGTTGTTAATGATGCTAAAAAAGGTACTAATAGTGGAGTAAAGGAAAGCAAAATGTGATTAAAGCAGCACAAGGATAGCATTGTGTGAAATAACAACATGGAACAAGTCACAGATGGCCCTGTAGGATTTGGGGTGGGGAGCGGTGGTGGGGGGATAAAAAAGAATAGAAAATGGGGGAAAAGGGGATAAAACTATGGATAAACGAATGAAAATAAAACAAGCGGGTAAAAAAATGAATGTAGAAGAAAGGGGATGAGAAAAAAGGGGGTGAGGATGGAGAGGGAGTTCATGGTCTGAAGTTGTTGAACTTAATGTTACAAAGAGAATAAAGAACAAAGAAAAGTACCGCACAGGAACTGGCCCTTCGGCCCTCCAAGCCTGCGCCGATCATATCGCCTGTCAAACGAAAACATTTTGCACTTCCAGGGTCCGTATTCCTCTTTTCCCATCCTATTCACGTATTTGTCAAGCTGCCTTTTAAACACCACTATCATAACTGCTTCCACCACCTCCTCTGGCAGCGAATTCCAGACACTCACTACCCTCTGTGTAAAAAACTTGCCCCACACATTTCCTCTAAAGTTTTGTCCTCTCACCTTAAATCTATGTCCCCTAGTAATTGACTCTTCCACCCTGGGAAAAAGCTTCTGACTATCTACTCAGTCCGTGCCACTCATAATTTTGTAAACTTCTATCAAGTCGCCCCTCAATCTCTGTCGCTCTAGTGAGAACAATTCGAGTTTCTCCAACCTCTCCTCATAGCTAATAACCTCCAGACCAGGCAGCATCCTGGTAAACCTCCTCTGCACCCTCTCCAATTCCTCCATATCCTTCTGGTAATGTGGCCACCAGAATTGCACACAATATTCCAAGTGTGGCCTAACCAAGATTATATACAGCTGCAGCATGACTTCCCAGCTTTGATACTCAATACCCCTGCCGATGAAGGCAAGCATGCCATATGCCTTCCTGACTACCTTATCCACCTGCGTTGCCACTTTCAGTGACCTGTAGACCTGTACACCCAGATTCCTCTGCCCGTCGATGCACTTAAGGGTTCTACCATTTACTGCATAATTCCTACCTGTATTAGACCTTCCAAAATGCATTACCTCACATTTGTCCGGATTAAACTCCATCTGTCATTTCTCTGCCCAAGTCTCCAACCGATCAATATCCTGTTGTATCCTTTGACAATCCTCTTTACTATTTGCAACTCCTCCAACCTTAGTGTCATCTGCAAACTTACTAATTAGCCTAGTTACATTTTCCTCCAAATCATTTACATATACTACAAACAGCAAAGGTCCCAGCACTGATCCCTGTGGAACTCCACTAGTCACAGCTCTCCATTCAGAAAAGCACCCTTCCACTGCTTACACTCTGTCTTCTATGACCAAGCCAATTCTATATCCATCTTGCCAGCTCACCTCTGATCCCGTGCAACTTTACCTTCTGTACCAGTCTGCCATGAGGGACCTTGTCAAAGGCCTTACTGAAATCCATTTAGATAACATCCACTGCCCTTCCATCGTCGAACATCTTTGTCACTTCCTCAAAAATCTTGATCAAGTTAGTGAGACATGACCTCCCCTTCACAAAACCATGCTCCCTCTCACTAATACGCCCACTTGCTTCCAAATGGTAGTAAATCCTGTCACGAAGAATCTTCTCCAATAATTTCCCTACCACTGACGTAAGGGTCACCGGCCTGTAATTTCCTGGATTATCCCTGCTACCCTTCTTAAACAATGGAACAACATTGGCCATTCTCCAGTCCTCTGGGACCGCATCCGTAGCCAGTGAGGATACAAAGATTTCTGTCAAGACCTCAGCAATCTTCTCCTTTGCCTCCCTTGATACTCTGGAGTAGATCCCATCTGGCCCTGGGGACTTATCCACCTTAA
Source organism: Carcharodon carcharias (assembly GCF_017639515.1). NCBI lineage: Eukaryota > Metazoa > Chordata > Chondrichthyes > Lamniformes > Lamnidae > Carcharodon > Carcharodon carcharias. The sequence goes on along the minus strand of NC_054477.1, from coordinate 130,751,226 downwards.
TATTCTTCAAGCTGCCTAATACGTCCTCTTTTTTAATCTCAACATGATCCAGGCTATCTACACACTCTTCCCTAGACAAATCGACCGCTAAATCCTTCTCTTTGGTGAATACTGATGAGAAATACTCATTTAGTATCTCTCCCATTTCTTCTCGCTCCACAAACAGATTCCCACCTCTGTCCCTAAGTGGACCTGCCCTTTCCCTCGCTACTCTCTTGCTTTATACATATGTATAAAAGGCCTTGGGATTTTCCTTAATCCTGGTTGCCAATGACTTTTCATGACCCCTTTTAACCCTCCTGACTCCTTGCTTCAATTTCTTCCTACTTTCTTTATATTCTCCATGGGCTCATCTGTTCCCAGCCTTCTAGCCCTTACGAATGCTCCCCATTTCTTTTTGACTAATCTCACAATATCCTTCATTATCCAAGGTTCCTGAAACTTGCCATGCTTATCCTTCATCCTAGCAAGAACATGCCAGTCCTGAATTCTTATCAACTGACGTTTGAAAGCCCCCCATTTGTCAGTTGTTGATTTACCCTCAAACATCCGCCTCCAGTCTAGATTCCTCAGTTCCTGCCTCGTATTGTTATAATTAGCCTTCCCCCAATTAAGCACCTTAACCCAAGGATTCCTGTTATCCTTATCCACCAATACCTTGAAACTTACTGAATTATGGTCACTTTTCCCAAAATGCTCCTCTACTGAAACTTCAACTGCCTGGCTGGGTTCATTTCCTAATACCAGGTCCAGTATTGCCCCTTCCCTAGTTGGACTATCTACATATTGTCTCAGGAACCCCTCCTGGATGCACCTTGCAAATTTTGCACCATCCAAACCCCTAGCATTAAGTGATTCCCAGTCAATATAGGGAAAGTTAAAATCACCCACCACAACAACCCTATTGCTTTTACATCTTTCCAAAATCTGCCTACATTGCTGTTCCTCAATCTCCCACCAGCAATTGGAAGGCCTGTAATAAACCCCCAACATTGTGCCTGCACCCTTCCTATTCCGGAGCTCTACCCATATTGCCTCGCTGCATGAGCCCTCCGAAGTGTCCTCCTGTCATACAGCTGTAATATTCTCCTTAACCAGCAGTGCAACTCTCCCACCTCTTCTACATCCCTCCCTATCTTGCCTGAAACATCTAAATCCTGGAATGTTTATCTGCCAATCCTGTCCATCCTTCAAACAAGTCTCTGTAATAGCAATAATATCATAGTTCCAAGTACTAATCCAAGCTCTAAGCTCATTTGCCTTGCCTATTATACTTCTCGCATTGAAACAAATGCATTTCAGACCCCCAGTCCCATTGTGTTCAGTAATTTCTCCCTACCTGCTCTTCCTCTTAGTCCTACTGGCCATATTCACTTGTTCCCGGTCATTTATTTCACCTGCTGACCTATTGCTCTGGTTCCCACCCCCCTGCCATACTAGTTTAAACCCTCCCAAGTGACACTAACAAACCTCGCAGCCAGGATAGTGGTGCTCCTCCAGTTTAGATGCAACCCGTCCTTCTTGTACAGGTCCCACCTGCCCCGGAAGAGATCCCAATGATCCAGATATCGGAAACCCTCCCTCCTACACCATCAGTTCAGTCATGTGTTTAGCTGCACTATCTTCCTATTTCTAGCCTCACTGGCACGTGGCACAGGGAGTAATCCTGAGATTACAACCCTAGAGGTCCTGTTTTTTAACTGTCTGCCTCAGTCCCTGAACTCCCACAGCAGGACCTCGTCACTCTTCCTGTCCACGTTGTTAGTACCAATGTGTACCATGACCTCTGGCTGTTCTCCCTCCCCCTTCAGAATATCCCGTACCCGATCAGAGACATCCTGGACCCTGGCCCCAGGGAGGCAACATACCATCCTGATGTCTCTTTCACGACCACAGATGCGCTTATCTGAGCCCCTGACTATGTTAAGTCCAGAAGGCTGTAAAGTGCCTAATCGGAAGATGAGGTGCTGTTCCTCCAGTTTGCGTTGGGGTTCACTGGAACATTGCAGCAGGCCAAGGATGGACATGTGGGCATAAGAGCAGGATGGACATGTTGAAATGGTAAGCGACCAAAAGTTCTGGGTCATGCTTGCGGACAGACCGGAGTGTTTGTTTGGTCAGTCTGTGTTTGGTCTCCCCGATGTAGAGGAGACCACATTGGGAGCAGCAGATGCAATAGACCAAATTGAAGGAGGTGCAATTGAAGCGCTGCATCATCTGAAAGGAGTGTTTTGGCCCTTGGACGGTGAGGAGGGAGGAGGTAAAGGGGCAGTATTTGCACCTTCCACGATTGTATGAGAAGGTGCCATGGGAAGGGGATGAGGTGTTCGGGGTGATAGAGGAGTGAACCAGGATGCCCCAGAGGCAACAATCCCCACAGAATGCTAATGGTGGGGGGGGGGGCATGAGGGGAAGATGTGTTTGGTGGTGGCATCATGCTGGAGTTGGTGGAAATGGCGGAGGATGATCCTTTGAATGAGGAGGCTGTTGGGGTGAAAAGTGAGGACAAGTGGGACCCTATCTTGGTTCTGGGAGGGAGGGGAAGATGTGAGGGCAGAGGAGTGGGAGATGGGTCCGACACGGTTGAGGGACTTGTCAACCACAGTAGGGGGGAAATGTTGGTTAAGGAAGAAGGAAGACATATCAGTAGCGCCGTTTTGGAAATCGGCATCATTGGAACCGATGTGACAGAGGCGAAGGAACAGCACCTCCTCTTCCTATTAGTAAGATGCCATGATGTGATGAGTTCAAGCATTATGCCTTGCCAGCCATAACCACTTAACTGGGATTAGTAAGGCTTGGAGTGTGCATCTTGCTGTTGTCGAGCAGCTGTGCCCCTTGAATGAATTCCTTTCCGAACCTTTTCTCATGCCTCTGTCAGGAACAGATGACCAATCACACCTACTCAAACTTAGCTCCAAACCTTAATGATTCTTACAGGAATGCGTCCCATTAGTCATGGAGCAATGCTCCTTCAATGGGCCTTTGACCCTCGAGAACTCAGCTAAACATGGTTTTCCATGGCCTCAAAAAATAATTAATAGGGTGCCTCTTCAAAAGCCCCAAAAGAGGAGTCCGGAATCCACACATACGCTTTGAGACCCCACTCATATTGTTTTTCCATGCTTGCTTTTCTAACTGCCTTTTTACTGAGTGAAGACGGAGATGATTCTTCTGAAATGTGTGAGTGCATGCTGCACCTTCCAACCTGCTCCTGTCACCCACCAAGTTCCTCCTATCCACCTCCACAATCACCACCTCCTAATTCCATTCCCTCCTTGACCACTCAGCCTCCCCCCATTATCCTTGGCGCCATAATCATTTATGTAGATATTTGTGTTCTCCCCTCCCACCCGTTTCCTGGCCTTCGTTATCTGACCCCTCCCCTCCCGTTCTCGAGGCTGCCTGCACCTTGACTTTTAGAGATCACCCCCATGAGACCATCCAGTGCCCTTCATGACATTGGAATTACCACTCTACTGGATCCAAATGCCTCCCCTGAATGTGACTGTGCCCTCTGTGTCCCAGCACCAAATGTTGTAGATGACAGACCATGCCCTTCACACAATTCTATGCATGACTGTCACGCCCAGAGAGGCCTTCCCCACCCAAGACCGGGGACAAGACATGCATGAGAGCCCTCGAACATGACCCAGACAGTGTGGCCTTATGCCCCGGACAATCTCTTAAACGTGCCACCCCAGGCAGTGTGGCCTCATTCCCCAGACAGCCTCCTAAACACAATCTTCTGACAGTCTTTCATCCGTACCCTCTGGACCTTCCCTCCTCTGACTCCTGCCTCTGTCTCACCCTTCCCCTCTGGACTTTCACCTCACCGCCCCCACCCCAAGTCCTGCCTCCCTCTCACCCCTCCCCACTGGTCGTGGCTCCCGTGCCCAACATTGGCACAGCTTCTACTCCAAGCACCCGATATGTAACAGTGATGGTTTAAAAGGAAAACAAAAGCAGCATCTACTAACCTCAAAGTTGTAAATGAAGTGAAGCTTGCCAGGTGCATTGCCACTTATATACAGTCAAAAAACAGGATGTTCTAATTAACCGCAGATAACTTAATTTGGAGGGGAATGTGATTTGGGTGAGTTGGCCTTTTAATGAGCATTCATGGGGTTGCTAACGAATGCAAATGGGGTTCCCAACATTGCTCATTGGGGAACTTGACCTGCCTTTAACCTGCCTTGAAAGTCGTGAGAACAAAATTCCAAACTATTTTCCCACCGTCAGGAAACTGATTTTTTGACTCACACCAAATTAAGTCCCCTGTGCACCACCATTCCCATTGTTAGCGGGAGCATAAGATTCCACCCAGTATTTCTCAGAACATTTTTTCTGCTTTTTCTAAGTCAGAAATAAACCATCTTTGCTCATACTCACTGTGTTGAAATAAAGAATCATCACAGTCTTCTGCTCTATGCTTTCTCAGGCCCATAAAACTGTGGATCTCACAGAGCCACCTCTTTATATTACAATCCTCAATCACACATAGCTAACAACAAACAGCGTTCAAGTATCAACTTGGTTCTGTTTATACAATTTTCATTTCTTAAATCAGAAGATTATGGTCTCAAGCCCAATTCTAGGAATTTAGCACTAACCTAAAATGTAGTATAGTTCTGAATTAATGCTGCATTGACCAAGTTGCAGTCCTTTTGTTGAGATGTGAAACTGAGCCCCCTCTATATTTAAGTCACATAGGTGGACGTCAAAGATGCCATTTACCATTTGAATCCTATCTCTCTGCTATATTTCACCTTTATGCAGGGACAGGTACCAGCCCAATTCAGATTTAGTTGGCCTGTCTTCACAGCTTCCTTTGTTACAGGGCTTACACTAGCAATCATAGCAATCTGAAATTCTCCCTTCTACACTACTTTTCTAGCCATGCTGACATGTCGGACAATTTTTCATCTTCACCACCTGATGTGTAAACTGGCACTGTAGACTGAAATCATAATACTCAATTTGTGTGCTGTCCATGTGCTACAGTAGTGTTTGTGTCAAATCCATTTCCATATCTGCCCAATGAAAACTCACAACATCAGTAGTTCAATCAGTTAGCCTCTAAATCCACCTGATGACTCCTTTAATGATTCCTTTTGGAATTCTACTATTCGCTATTCCTTCAATTTAGTTTGTACCATCGGATAAATCCAGCTGTGGAGGAAGGGAAGATGGTGTAAATTTGTATCAATTCACAAATAGTGCAAAATAATTATGCCTTCATTTTCAATACCAGTCCAGTTAGCTGTGTTTCAATGGTAATACTCTCCTCTCTGAATCAGAAGGTTAAGGGTTCAAACCCTACACTGAGGACTTCAGCATAAAACCTACATTGATATTCCAGTGAAGTACTGGACGAGTGCTGCACTTTCTAAGGTACTGTCTATTGGATGAGACATGAGAAATCTGTCCTCGAAGGTGGAGGAAAAGATCCAATGGCACTATTTGAAAGAAGAGCAGGGGAGTGTTCTAGCTAATATCTATTCCTCACCCAACATACAAACATATGAATTAGGCGCAGGTGTAGGCCACTCTACCCCTTGAGTCTGCTCTGCCATTCAATAAGGTTATGGCTGATCTTATTTTAACCTTAACTTCACATTCTATCCTACCCCTGATAACTTTTCACCCCTTGCTTATCAAGAATCTGTCTACTTCTGCCTTAAAGATATTGAAAAACTCTGCCTCAGCCACCTTTTGAGGAAGAGAATTCCAAAGTCTCAACCCTGTGAAAGAAAGGAAAAATCCTCATCTCTGTCTTAAATGGGTGATCCATTATTTTTAAACAGTGACCCCTAATTCTTGATTCTCCCACAAGAGGAAACATCCTTTCCACATCCACCCTGTCAAGTCCCCTCAGGACCTTATATGCTTCAATCAACACCGAAGAACAGATTACCTGCCACTTTTGCTGCATTATAACAGTGACTACATTTTTGAAAATTACTCCTTTGGCTGTAAAGGGCTTTGGGGCATCCTAAAGTTATAGAAGATGCTAAAAAAAAAGCAAATCTTTATTTTAAAAGCAAAATACTGCTGGAAATTGGAAACAAAAACAAAAATTGCTGGAAAAACTCAGCAGGTTTGACAGCATCTGTGGAGAGAAAGACAGAGTTATTGTTTCGAATCCGTATGACTCATCATCAGAACTAAAGAGAAATAGAAATGTGAAATGTAAGCTGTTTAAGGGGGGTTGGACAGGTGAAGCTGGATAGGGGACCAGTGAAAGGTGGAGGCAAAGGAGAGATTGCCAAAGATGTCATAAACAAAAGATCAAAGGGGTGTTGACGGTGGTGATATTAGCTAAAGGATGTGCTAATGGTGACATTAAGGGTAGAAAGTAGGGTGAACAAGCGACAGATAGCCCTGGTGGGGGTGGGGTTGGGGGAGGGGATCGAAAGAAACCTTTATTTTCTTTCTTTCAAAGATATATACATGTCTGCTGGCGCTTCCAGGAGACCAGTATGTTAGGCAACTGAAATCAGGATTTTTGATTCAAATTTGTATACAAGTAAATTTGTGCACCTTTGAACGCAAATTCTTTGAAGCAAAATAAATTAACACAACCACCATCCTATCTAAGTATTCCAGGCAGGGGAGAAAGGTGTGTCATAGAAAGAGGTCAGTGAAGGAGTGAAAAAGACTCAAAGACATAACAGTGAATTTCTTTTACCAAATCTGCTACATAATAACTCTTAAATCCTTCAATTCTTATTTAATTTCTTTACTACGTATAGAATTTGTAAATTATTTTGGTGGCCCCCATTGCACTCCATAATTACAGGAAGAAGATGCCAGATGGTATCATTAATATAGCTTTGGCAAGTTGATTATATCAGCAGCAAGTAATTTAGATTTATGCTGAATGAGACGTGAAAGGCATTTTGATAAAACAGTCAAATTGAGATGAAAAGGAATCTTAAAGCACAATTTAGCAGTTACTCGAGTAAAGTGCTACAAAAAGTACTTTTCAGCAAAACACAATCATCTGTGAAGTATTAAGTAATTTCTGTATGTGTGTCATTGATTGTGAAAGGAATGATGCATGTATTTTAAGTATTTCCAGAGAAGTGATACGTAATATATTTCTCCAAGTACCACTGACATTCAGTTTGGTCTTCACCAGGGCCACTCAGTTGCTGACCTCATTGGTCGAAACTTGAATAAAAGAGCTGAGCTCAAGAGGTGAATTGAGAGTGACTGCCCTTGACATCAAGGCAGCATTTGACCGAGTATGGCATCAAGGAGCCCTGGCAAAACTAAAATCAGTGGGAATCGGAAAAAACTCTCCATTGGTTGGAGTCAAACCTAGCACAAAGGAAGATGGTTGTGGTTGTGGAGGCCAATCATCTCAGTCTCAGGCCATCAGCAGGAGTTCTTCGGGGTAGTGTCCTAAGCCTACCCTTCTTCAGCTGCTTCATCAATGACCTTCCCTCAATCATAAGGTCAGAAGTGGGGATGTTTGCTGATGATTGCTCATTGTTCAGCACCATTTAGATACTGAAGCAGTCCGTCCATATACAGCAACACCTGGACAATATTATATAAATAAAAGGCTGACAAGTGGCAAGTAACATTTGTGCTACACCCAAGTACCAGGTAATGGCCGTCTTCAACAAGAGATAATCTAACCATCTTTTTTGACATTCAAAGGCATTACCATCACTGAATCCCCCATTATCAACATCCTGGGGGTTACCATTGACCAGAAATTGAACTGAACCATCCCGCTACTGTGGCCACAAGAGCAGGTCAGAGGCTGGGAATTCCGTGGTGAATAATTCACCTCCTGACTCCCCAAAAACCTGTCTGCCATCTACAAGCAACACGTCAGGAGTGTGATGGAATACTTTTCACTTGCCTGGTTGAGTGCAATTCCAACAACACTCAAGGAGCTTGACACCATCCAGAGCAAAGCAGCCCTCTTAAATGGCACCCCTTCCACCACCTTAAACGTTCACTCCCTCCACCGCTGACCCAGTGGCAGCAGTATGCACCATCTACAAGATGCACTGCAGCAAATCACCAAGACTCCTTCAACAGCACCTTCCAAACCTGCGACCTCTACCACCTAGAAGGACAAGGGCAGCAGGCAGAGGGGAACAGCACTATTTGCAAGTTCCTCTCCAAGGCACACACCGTCCTGACTTGGAATTATATGATTGTTCTTCACTGTCGCTGGGTCAAAATCATGGAACTCCCTTCCTAACAGCACAGTGGGTGTACCAACACCACGTGGATTAGAGTAGTTCAAGAAGGCAGCTCACCACCACCTTCTCAAGGGCAATTAGGGATGGGCAACAAATACTGGCCTAGCCAGCGATATCTACGTCCCTTGAAAGAATAAAAGAATTATTTTGAAATGGAACTTTTCAATACTATTCACCCGTACCTATGTTCATTATTTTTTCTTCTTTTGTCTGGTCCTTCATACATTCTGCTTTAAATTTCATCTGTTATTTTTCTCTCCACTTACATATTTTGTTCAACTCATTCTTGAATTTCTGAGCAGCTATCTCCAATTGTACTGTCAGTCTGTGTTTAGCATCATTTGCATATTATATCTCTTTGCATTTAGTTTCTGACTTCTCGACATTTACTGGTAGTCCCAATATTGAGCCTTGGGTTCCTCTAAGGAGTGCTTCTCATTATTTTAACTCTTCAGCCAATTTGTTATCCAATCCAAACAAGGGATTTAACTGGAATTCCAAAGGATTGAAATCAACCTCCATTGAAAGAGACATGAAATTTATGTCTTACTCTAAACCAACCCTAACAATCAATGTTAAGCCAAATTTTCCCTCTAATCTTATTAGCATATGCCAGACCATGAAAACAGTGTAAACAAACAGAAGTCAGGCATAAACAATGTGGGTCTGAAAAAAGAGCAGAACTTAAAAACATAGAAAGGTTTACGGTTAAGAAGGAGACCATTTGGTCAATCATGTCTGTGATTGCCAAAAGTGATTAGTCCTGCTTAATCCCACCTTCTAGCTCTTAGCCTGTAACCCTGAAGGTTACAGCTCAATTAGATATTCAAGTGTTCTTTTAATGCAATGAGGCTTTCTGCCTCACCACCCTTTCAGGCAGTGAGTTCCAGCCTCCTCCACCCTCTCAATGAAGAAATTACTCCTCAGCTGCCCTCTAATTTTTTTTACTAATTACTTTAAATCTATTCCCCATGCTTATTGACCTTTCTGCAAAAAAAAAATAGGTTCTTCTGTCTAATTTACTTCAGCCCCCAATAATTTTATACGCCTCAATTAAATTTCCCTCAGCCTTCTCTGATACAAAGACAACAACAATGGCTCAAATCTTCTGGTCTCCAGATCATCAGACATGAGGCATAAGTTTGGAGATGCACATCAGCACCCTGCAGAAGCCCTGACACACAGATATACATGGAAATTGCCTGGGAAATTTAAATTTCCGATAGGATGATTCTCTGTTGCCCAGGACCACCATAAATGTCTTCAATGCTGAGCTCATGGCAGAGACTTGTGGCAGAGACATGGGGCTTACCTAGATATTTACCCTGAAACTGTTAAACAGACCAGAGCTTCCAGTCTCCAGATAGTTGGAGACCAGACATACCCCCCAAGATACACTATGGGACCCCTCAGAAGTTGTAATGCAATGACTCCATGGGAATTGACCAGGAAGTTTGAACTTCTGATCAGCAATTGCCCTGCTCCCTGGCAGCCTCTAAAAAAATTTTCCAACTCTAACTATCCAGGCTTGCCTGGATATTTACCCAGGAAATGTTAGACATTAAAACCTAGTCTGGATAACTACAGAACTGATCACCCCACCCAATCACTCACACTGAACCCCTGACTTTTCCTCATGGCACCCAGACATCCCCAACCCTCTGACTGCACCTGACTCCCCCCGCCACCGACCTGACCTGACTAGCCCACCCCCACCCCCCCCCCCCACTCCCCCACCAATGCTCCGACACTCTCTCGACCTGACCCCACAGCCCGACTCCCTCGAATCTTCCAACCCCCCCCAAGCACCCTCTGACCCGACCTGACTATCCCCCACCACCTGACTGCCCCCTACCCTCTGACTACCTCCCCGACCCCTCCCCGACACTCCCAGCTACACCTTGAATCTCCAACTACTCCCCCGACCCGAATTGACTGGCGCCCATCACCTGACCTCCCCCATCCCTCCAACTCCCCCGATCTACCCGACTGCCTCCCTGACTCCTCCTCCGTCTCCCGACTTCCTCTGAACTTCCAAATACCCCCAACCTGACCTGACTAGTCCCTATCACTTGATTCCCCCTGAGCACGACTCCCACCCTGCCATCATGACTCTCCCTGACCTGAACTGACCTGACCTCACCACCCTTTCAGAGTACCAGCCTTACCCATTTAATTTACCATCCTATCCCCTTACTCACCCTACCTCCTTCCCAACTTAACTTACCCACTCCACCCACCTAGCACCCTAGCCCCTTACCCACTTACCTTACCCACTTATCATGAAGCTATTAATGTATTTAATACTATTGGAATATTTTTTTTTAAAATAGAGGTTTTGCCCGTGAGTGTGACTTAATTGGATTAAAGCCAGCTAGTCTGTGTGCTTTGATGTGTACTAGTTTTGAGATGTAAATAGAGAGATGGAGTCCATTTGTATTTTTTGAATAAAGCATTCAAGAAGTGGGGTGAAAACTACTACTAGCTAGCAGATACCAAGCGATATGTTTATATTACTAATAAAATTGGTACTATGAAAGGGGTTTCAGTGTTAAAAGGAGGAGTTCAAAGAGTCTGGTGAGACAATGAGAATTTACATTCAATAGGCTATGTTAGGTATAACTTCAGCAGTTTTGTGTGTGTAGGACAGAGCAATGCAAGATCAAAAGCAGCTATAAGCCTCCAACTGTCTCCACAGGAACCAAAGTGAAAAGAACCTCATTTTGAATTCGTAAGGTGAAAATGCTTTGCCTGGTGTCTGGTTAAGTCTATGAGTTGCCGTTGCCTTAATGGAGCTTAGTTTGGGAACTTGTTATAAGTTACGATAGTAGTAATTTGTAGCCATATGTATATAATTAACTTGTGTAAATTAGTAAAAGGTTTCATTTAGCTTAATTTAAAACCTCTCAAGAACTGGTTGTCTGATTCCTGAATTTAGAGTTGCATCTCAAACATGTCACTTAAAATTATAGGTTATGATCGTTGTTTAAAGTTTCCCTCTGGGATTTTTAAATAACTCAGCTGTACCAACTATATAGTCATAACAACTGGGGGCTCTTGCCAGAATAAATTATATTTCTAATTGCTTTGCAATTGGTGAATCTTAAGGTTACGAGTATGAGAGGCAATTTGAATTCAGGAGTTGGTGAGGTATTTTAGAAGTGGTGAGACTGCAAGATGGCTTTGGCAATTGTTAAGACTTGTTTGGGAGTAGAAGAGATATCTCTGATTGGGTTGGAGAAAATAACCAAAAGTAAGTCAACAGAATTGGCAGATGAGTTAAACTTGGGATTACCTGAAGGGGCTAAGAAATTAGATATAATTAAAAGTATAGCACAGCATCTACATGGAAGTGAAACCTGACACTAGTGAGTCACAACTGGAGGTAGTGAGAAGTCAGTTGCAAATGAAAATACTTGAATTAGAAGCAAAGGACGGAGAAATGGTTTTTAAAAGGGAATTAGAAATTGCGAAGATGCAGAAGGAGAAAAGAGACAGAGAGAGAGAGAATTCCAACTGAAAATGTTGGCAGTTAGAAAAGAAATGTCAGTAGGTGATGAGGGATTTAGCTCCAGAGTAGAACCTAGTAGGGATATGTTTAAACTTGTAAAAGCTCTTCCAAAGTTTGAGGAAAAAGTTATTGAAGTATTCTTTGTTTCATTTGAGAAGCTAGCTAAGCAGACAAAATAGCCACAGGAAAACTAGACATTATTATTACAGTCTAAGTTGTTAGGTAGGGCACATGAGGTATGGGCTTCGCTATCAGAAGAAATGTCGGTGAATTATGATGTGGTGAGAAAAGCTATTTTGAGTGCATATGAGTTGGTTCCTGAAGCATACAGGCAGAAATTTAGGAATATGATAAAACAGCCTGGGCAAACTTATATTGAATTTGAAAGAGTAAAACAAAGTAATTTTGACTGGTGGATATGGGCAGTCGTTCTTTTGGAAGAATTGAAAGATCCAATCCCTTCGGTAGTGAGAACTCATGAGGGGGAACAGAGAGTTGATTCTGTAAGACAAGCAGCAGAGACAGCTGATGATTATAATTTAGTTCATAGAGCTAAACCTTTTTTCCGTCACCCTTTCAAATTAAAAAAGGATAAAAAGTGGGAAGGTGAAAGGAAGGTAGGTAGTCAGGGAAGAGAAGGAGTAGCTGGAAGTTCCCAGGAAGTTTTTCCTCAGAGTAAAAAGGAAGGCGCTGAAGGTAGAAGTGACATTCGAAAATTGAGGTGTTTTCATTGTAATAAAGTGGGACACACAAAGTCAGTACAGTTTGCAGGAAAAATGTGTAGGAATTGTCGGATTACAAAAAAGATCTGGAAGTAAAAGTACTGTGGATTCCGAGGTTCAGGCACAGGAGAAACCAGTGGTTTGTGCACATGTGAAAAATTCCCCTGAATATGGCAGCTACTGTTATAAAAAGTGGCATGTCTTCTTCTTCCCCCAACTGCCCTATGCTCCCTGGACTTACCCTGGAGTGGCTGCTGCCCATTTCTGCTTTAGCTGGGATTGGAAGATCCCAGAAGAAATGTAAGAAATGGAAATCGTCGGGTCAGAGAAAACTTCACGGAATGCGGCAATGCACCCAGCAATGCCACTGACCGGAAGATCTAAGCCATTGTCTCTCATAATTTGTTCTAGTATTTGCACTGATGTTAGGCTCATTGGCCTGTAATTACTTGTGTTATCCCTTTCCCTCTTGGTATGTTAGCAGCTCTCCAATCCTCATGCACCACACCTTTGGCCAAAGAAGATTGGTTCTGATGAAGAGTCATACGGACTCGAAATGTTTACTCTGTCTTCCTCTCCACAGATGCTGTCAGACCTGCTGAGTTTTTCCAGCAATTTTTGGTTTTGTTGTTGAAGATTGGAGAATGACGGTCAGAGCTTTTGCTATTTCTTTCCTTGCTTCCCTTAGCAACTTGGGATACATTTTATCCAGATTTATCCAAGTTCAAGCACAATAAATATCTTAATATTTCCAATCTCACTATGTTTCTCCTATCCACTATTTCACACTCCTCTTCCCTAACTATAGTATCTGTTTTGTCCCCTCATATGTGAAGAGATGCAAATTATTAAGAACCGTGCCCATGTCTTCTGTCTCCAAACACATTATTGGCCTCTAGTTGACCCTATTCATTCCTTATTTATCCTCTTGCTCTTCATGTATTTATCAAACACTTTTATGTTTTCCTCAGTTTTACTTCCAATATTTTTTCATATCCTGTCTTCGCTTTTCTAATTTCCTTTAAATTTTACCTCTACATTTTCTGTACTCCACTTGGCTTTCTGCAAGTATTGAGCTTTGAGCATCTGACATAAGCTTTTGTTTTTGCCTTTTCCCATTCTGTATGTTCCTTGATATCCAGTTTGTGGCATGGTGAGTGTCTTGATCTGTGAGCCCCACCCTTTTTCATTTTTGGGAACATTTTTCTCCTCCTTGAATGCCCCGACTGCTCTGACACTAAGATACCTTCAAGTAGCAGTAGTCAACTTTAGCCAAATCAGCTTGGTAATATTGGCCTTTTCCCAATGTAAAACTTTTATTCTTGGTCCTTCTTTTTCCATTACTCTAAATCTACTTGAATTATGATCACTAACATTCACTCTCACTGATACCTCTTCCACCTGCCCAGATTCATTCATCAAAATGAAGTCCAAAACTGTGACTTTAGTCCCTATTAGGCTTTTGTTTTTGGATTAAATCTATGCCTGCAGAAAACCAGCATAAGTGAAGGTAGTTTGTGTTTACTGCTATTTTGTATAATGGCGAAGTTAAATTAGTGTATAGCAAATGGGATTTTGATGGTGGCTCTGTAAAACTGGTACAAATGATTGAAGAAATTGGTGCAGTGTAAAAAAATCTGGTGTAAATCATTTACACCTGTGTTTTTTGATCTTTTGTGCTGAAAACCTACATGAAGCTGTACATATACATTTGCTTCTGAATGAGCTTCCTAGCAATTGCAAGTAATTTGCAAATCAATAGCTTTTAATATATTTTTGTCAATTGCCTTTCAAAAGTCTTGGCACACTATATCAGATGACTTTCCATAATCCCTTGGATTTTCACTCTTCAACAAAGTCAAGATGGTTAGTCAGGCAGGAACTTCCCTTTCTCCATGTTGACTACTGTAAAATGGATTATTATTGTGAAAATAATACTCAGCTTACTCTTAATAATAGATTCTACTATGCTACCAAGCATGGATGTAAAACTAAGGAGTTTGTAGTTGCTTATGTCTGTTTTCTCTCCCTTTCTGAATGTAGGGTCTGCATTACACTTTTACTATTCCAATGGGAGCTCCCTAGTGTCCAGTTACCTCATCACAATTAATTTCCTCACAAATTGCCTCTTTAGTTTCTCGATGCTCTCTGGGTTAAACACTATACATTCCTGAGGACTTATTTATTTTGAATTCATTATTATGTCTTAGCAGTCAATCAATCAGAGGAGGTGGTGGCGTAGTGGTATTGTCACTGGACTAGAACTCCAGATACCCAGAGTATTACTCTGGGATCCGGGTTTGAAGCCCATCATGGCGGATGATGGATTTGAATTCAATAAAAAAAATCTAGAATTAAAAGTCTAATGATGACCATGAAACCACTGTTGATTGTTGTAAAAACCCTTCCGGTTCACCAATCCTTACCTGGCCTGCACATTGACTCTTAAATGGCCTAACAAGCAATTAGGGGTGGGCAATAAATGCTAACGAATATTAAAATGAAGTTGTTGGGGGTAAACATTCAGTAAGTCCCGGCCATGGGGATCATGATGCATGATTAAACTGTTCAAAGTAATGTAGACAATACACAAACTTTGTATTGCTTACTAATTATAATTGTGGCATGCAGCCAATGATGAATGAGCTGTTGAGTGGCTGGCTAGCTCTGTTGGGGACCTAAGTTCACTACTTTTAAGATAGCATGCACCCCTTGAAGGCAAGCTGCAATCTGGCTGCAGCAGGAGCTGGAAATAATGGAAGAGGAAAGAATAAGCAGGATAGGTGGAGTAAAGGGTTCACTCTAACAATAGCTACTGAGCACGTGTGTAAAAAGCTATGTAATAATGATGTCACACAGAAGAGAATCAGGAGAATTTGAGTGATGAGCAGTGGCTCTGCCCTAGTGCTTTGTAATCCTATGCAGAGTTGAATATGTAAACAAAGGTTACTTTGAAAAAGGATCTTTGCTCCAGCCAGATTGATTGCTAATAGTAAGACACCCAACATATTTCAAGGCGAGTCAAAAGCAGTGACAGCAATGACCAGACCCTCACAAAATCAGTGTAAAAAAGCAGGAAACAGCCTGAACAGAAGCCTAGCCGCACCAGAGAACGGAGGGTGAAGGACTTCGAGGCCTACCCGGTAATTGGACCAGAGAGGGAAACCACGAGGACAGCTCAGCGACTAGCACAGAAAGCAGCATGGGAAATAGGAACCTTGATCCTGGGTGAGCAATGAATTCTACACTACCTCTTCCCTGAACCATACCAGAATGTAGAGGGCCCCAAACAGGTTGAGCAATGGCAAAACAGAAGAAAACGTTTCGCTTGTTATCAAAGTGCTTCTAGTTTTGCAAGTAAGGCTAAGAAGGACGATACTATTACCTTGTTCTATGCCATTGGTAGTATCACAGATGATGTGCTGGCCAGGTACGGGAACAAGGAGATAGCCTTCTATGAGGAGGCCATTGGAGCCTTTGACTTGTATTTTGATCTTCATCGCAACATCATCAAAGAGCGGGCAAAATTCAACAGAAGAGCATCCAACAGAGGGCGCTGGTGAGAAGTAACTGAAGCATTCTGGGAGACGACACCGTGACTCAGGAGGGAATCGAGGAGGACACACTGTCAAACAACGGAATAGCCCCAAAAATTACATTGCTGTAGTTATCTAAAAAAATCTAAAAAAAAGAGAGAGGAAGAGGCAGTGCCTTCAGGAGTGCACCAGACCTGTGAGGGACACTCTTCTGAAAGTGTATTTTAAAGAAATAGCAGCTGATAGGTGAGTAAATCCTGGGAGCAGACTCGGAGGGAGGAGCACTGGAATGGTGAGTATAAATCTAGCTTACCTCGGGGATTCGCGGCCTTGTCTACAGGGAGTAGACTTGGAGGGAGGAGCACCGGAGCGGTGACTTCGGGGCACAGAATAACTGAAGCCAAAAATGAAAAAGTGACATCACAGGAAAGCTGTGACCTGATTGGTTGGCAGGAAATCTGCACCAAATTTGAAAAAAAACACTGCAAAGCTAATTAATAAACTAATTATCTAAGTTGAGATGGCTGGGCAGGTGATGTGCTGTAGCTATATGATGTGGGAGCTGGCAGATCCCATTGTGAGCCGCAGTGACATCTGCAGCAAGTGTTGGTTGCTGGAGGAACTCCGGCTCAGAATTGATGAGCTGGAGTCCGAGCTCTGGACGCTGTGGCACATCCAGGAGGGGGAGAGTTACCTGGATGCTTTGTTTCAGGAGGCGGTCACACCCGGTAGATTAAGTACCTCAAGTTCGGTCAGTGGTCGGGGTCAGCAGGGTGTGACTGCAAGTGAGGCAGGTAGAGGGATCCTGTGTTCTGGAACGGAGGAGCCTCCACTCTTGACCTTGTCCAAAAGGTACGTGGTACTTGCTCCCTGTGTGGATGAGGAAGAGGGCTAAAGGGAGGATGAGCCAGCTGACCACGGCACCGTGGCATAGGAGGCCATTCAAGAGGGGGGAGCAAAAAGATAAGTGGTAGTTGTAGGGGATTCTATAATTAAGGGAATTGATAGCATCCTTTGTAAGCAGAATCGAGAGTCCTGCATGATATGTTGCCTGCCCAGTGCCACGGTGAGGGACATCTCTGACCGGCTTGAAAGGATATTGGAGACGGAGGGGGAGGATCCAGTTGTTGTGGTCCACGTCGGGACAAATAACGTAGATAACACTAGGAAAGAGGACCTGTTTGGGGAATATCAGGAACTAGGAACTAAATTAAAGAACAGGTCCTCAAGGGTTATAATCTCCAGATTACTACCCGAGCCACGTGCAAATTGGCATAGGGATGTGAGAATAAGGGAAGTAAACATGTGGCTAAAGGAGTGGTGCGGGAAAGAGGAGTTCCATTTCATGGGGCATTGTCATCTGTATTGGAACAGGAGAGATCTGTACCGTTGGGACGGTCTCTACCTGAACCGATCTGGGACCAATGTTCTAGTGAAAAGGGTAAATAGGGTGGTCAGTAGGACTTTAAACTAGGAAGTGGGTTGGGGAGGGAAGGGTAAAACTCCAAGAAGTATGACTAATCAGAAACAAAGCAGCAGGTTAGCGTGTGGGAGGTGGATTCAACTTCATGGAAAATTATGAAAAAACTGAAAAGAAAGGAGAGCCCAGGAGAGGCTATTAAAGTCCCCAGAACACAAAATAGGACAGAGTGTTTGGAAAAGGCTAGGAATCTAACTTCAAGCACATCAGATAAAGGGACAACAATGAGAAAGGGGACGGGAAACACAGGACTGAAGGTGTTGTATCTGAATGCACGCAGTATACGAAATAAGGTAAATGAGCTTGTGGCGCAGATTGAAATTGGCGGGTATGATGTGGTGGGCATCACGGAGACATGGCTGCAAGGGGATCAGGACTGGGAGCTAAATATCCAAGGCTTTACATCTTATCGAAAAGATAGGCAGGTTGGCAGAGGGGGTGGGTTTGCTTTGTTAGTAAGAAATGAAATTAAATCGATAGCAAGAAATGATGTAGGGTCAGGTGATCTAGAATCTTTGTGGGTAAAGTTGAGGAACTGCAAAGGTAAAAAAACCATAATGAGAGTTATGTAGAGGCCTCCAAACTAATCAGGATGTGGGGCACAAAATACACCAGGAGATGGAAAAGGCATGTAAGAAAGGCAAGGTTACAGTGAGCATGGGGGATTTCAATATGCAGGTAGACTGGGAAAATCAGGTTGGTGGTGGATCCCAAGAAAAGGAATTTGTGGAATGTCTACGAGATGGCCTTTTGGAGCAGCTTGTGTTGGAGCCCACTAGGGAACAGGCAATTCTAGATTTAGTGATGTGTAATGAGGCAGATTTGATAAGGGAGCTTAAGGTGAAGGAACCCTTAGGAGGAAGTGACCATAATATGATAGAATTTACCCTGCAATTTGAGAGGAAAAAGCTGGAATCAGATGTAACGGTATTACAGTTGAATAAACTCAACTACAGAGGCATGAGGGAGGAGTTGGCCAGAATTGACAGGGAGATGAGCCTAGCAGGAAAGACAGTGGAACAGCAATGGCAGGAGTTCCTGGGAGTAATTTGGGAGACACAGCAAAAATTCATCCCTAGAAGCAGCATACTAAAGGGAGGACGAGGCAACCATGGCTGAAAAGGCAAGTCAGGGACAGCATAAAAGCTAAAGAGAAAGCATACAATGCAGCGAAGAGCAGTGGGAAACCAGGGGATTGGGAAGCCTACAAAGACCAACAGAGGACAACTAAAAAAGAAATAAGGAGGGAGAAGATTAAATATGAGGGTAAACTAGCCAGTAATATAAAAGAAGATTGCAAGTGTTTTTTTAGATATATAAAGGGTAAGAGAGGCAAAAATGGATATTGGGCCGCTGGAAAATAATGCTGGAGAAGTAGTAGTGGGGAACAAAGAAATGGCAGAAGAACTGATCAGGTACTTTGCGTCAGTCTTCATGGTGGAAGACAAGAGTAACATCCCCAAAGTTCAAGAGAGCCGGGGGGCAGAGGTGAGTATGGTGGCCATTACCAAGGAGAAGGTGCTAGGAAAACTGAAAGGTCTGAAGGTGGATAAATCACCTGGGCCAGATGGATTACACCCCAGAACTCTGAAGGACATAGCTGAAGAGATCGTGGAGGCATTAGTGGTGATCTTTCAGGAATCACTGGAGTCAGGGAGGGTCCCAGAGGACTGGCAAATCGCTAATGCAACCCCCCTGTTTAAGAAGGGAGTGAGGCAAAAGACGGGAAATTTCAGGCCAATTAGCCTGACCTCGGTCGTTGGTAAGATTTTAGAGTCCATTATTAAGGATGAGATTTCAGAATAATTGGAAGTGCATGGTAAAATAGGGCAAAGTTAGCATGGTTTCATCAAGGGGAGGTCATGCCTGACAAATCTGTTAGGATTCTTTGAGGAGGTAACGAGTAGGATAGAAAAAGGAGAGCCAATGGATGTTATCTCCTTGGACTTCCAGAAGGCCTTTAACAAGGTGTTCAGTAAGATAAGAGCCCATGGTGTTACAGGCAAGGTACTAACATGGATAGAAGATTGGCTGTCTGGCAGGAGGCAGAGTGCGGGGATAAGGGGATACTTCTCAGGATGGCGGCCGGTGACTAATGGAGTTCCACAGGGGTCAGTGTTGGGACCACAACTTTTCACTTTTTACATTAATGATCTAGATGAAGGAACTGAGGGCATTCTGGCTAAATTTGCAGATGAAACAAAGATAGGTGGAGGGACAGGTAGTATTGAGGAGGCGGAGAGGCTGCAGAAGGATTTAGACAGGTTAGGAGAATGGGCAAAGAAGTGGCAGATGGAATACAACGTGGGGAAGTGTGAAGTCATGCACTTTGGTAGGAAGAATAGAGGCATAGACTATTTTCTAAATGGGGAGAGAATTCAGAAATCTGGAGTGCAAAGGGACTTGGGTGTCCTAGTCTAGGATTCTCTTAAGGTTATCTTGCAGGTTGAGTCAGTAGTTAGGAAGACAAATGCAATGTTTGGCATTTATTTCGAGATGACTAGAATATAAAAGCAGGGATGTGCTGCTGAGGCTTTATAAGGCTCTGATCAGACCACATTTATAATATTGTGAGCAATTTTGGGCCCTGTACCTCAGGAAGGATGTTCTAGCCCTGGAGAGGGTCCAGAGGAGATTCACGAGAACGATCCCAGGAATGAAAGGCTTAACATATGGGGAACGTTTGAGGACTCTGGGTCTATACTCGATGGAGTTTAGAAGGATGACGGGGGATCTGATTGAAACTTACTGAATACTGAAAGGCCTGGATAGAGTGGTCGTGGGGAAGATATTAGTAGGAGAGGCTAGGACCCGAGAGCACAGCCTCAGAGTAAAGGGAAGACCTTTTAGAACAGAGATGAGGAGAAACTTCTTTAGCCAGAAAGTGGTGAATCTGGAATTCATTGCCACAGAAGGCTGTGGAGGTTATTAAATGTATTTAAGACCGAGATAGATAGGTTCTTGATTGGTAAGGGGATCAAAGGTTACGGGGAGAAGGCGGGAGAATGGGGTTGAGAAACTTACTAGCCATGATTAAATGGCAGAGCAGACTCGATAGGCCGAATGGCCTAATTTATGCTCCTATGTCTTATGGTCTTATAAAATTCAACCGTTGAAAACAAAAACGAGGTGAAGGATTGAGTCTATCATTTGGGTGGCATTTTTGAGTGTGAAATATTTGATAAACAGTGTTCGTGTCACTCAGATGTGAAACCTTTCCGCACAAGATAAGGCAGGTATCTCAGTCCAGGGCCTCTTTCCTGTCCTTTGTGCAACCTTCAGACCAAAGTGATGGGCCGGCCTCACATTCCCCGGACACATTAGTGATGCCTGCACTTCAATGGCGCATGTCATTGCTGCCAGAATGTTGTGTGCTGGTGTCACCCAGTTCTGTCTTTCCCCCTGTGTGTTCTCAGCCCCTTTAAGGTGGGGCCAGCCCCTTTAAGGTGGGGCTGGCCCCCACCTCTTCAGCATCTGTGACCAGTGATGCTGTGCTTCTAAAGGGCTCAGATGCTGAAGGCAGATAAAGGATCAGGTGTTTTTAAAGTTTCATGGCTGCTTCATGATATGACCCTGATCACAGAGCACAAGCGAGCTGCCTTCAGCCAGACAGGAGTCAGACATTCTCAGAGGCTATGGAGTGTCCTCACTGCATGTTGTCATCATCTTCCTGCAGTCGAGCGACTATTAGGGCCTCCACTGCATCTCCATGACAGGAGCATTATCACAGAGGGTATTTGAGCTGCCATAAGCCAGACTGGAATCAAACATTCATAGATGCAATGTGAGGATCTATGGTGTCTCCTCACTGCATATCCTCCATAAATCTAGCAGCTGTGAGGGCCTTCTGAGTGTGTCTGCCATGTCTGGCCAGCGCGAAGGCCTGATCATCGTCATTGTCATCTTCAAGGACCTCCTCACCCTCATTGATGTCCTCCTCTTTGGAGGAGACCTTAAGCCCCTCCATCTCCTCCTCAGCCAACTCCTCTCCCCATTGCAGCGCTGTTGTCAAGGGCACAGCAGGTGATAATATTGCATGACATCCTGTGTAGACTTTATTACTGAGCTCTACCAGACCGGTCCAGGCACCAGAATCTCATCTTCAGTATCCCGATGATTTGCTCGAGCAAGTTGCAAGCTGTAGCATGAGTCTTGTTATACCTTCACTCTGCTGCAGTCTGAGGCTGCCGCATGGGTGTCATCAGCCAAATCCCCTGCGCGTAAACCTTGTCCCCAAGGAACTACCCCTGCAACCTCTGTGGGCCCTGGAAGACATGCAGAATCTTGACCGACTGAGAATGTGGGAGTCATGGTCACTCCCTGGGAACTGTGCGTAGATCTGCCTGATGCTTTTGTGGTGGTCACACACCAGCTGCACATTCAGCGAATGGAAGCTCTTGTGGTTGACATAGTTAACCGCTTGTTGTGACGGAGATCTGAACGCGTCCTGAATGTAGTTGATTGCACCCTGCATCTGTGGGAAACATGAGATTAGGGCAAATCCAATTGCTCTTGAATCCTAGCTCTGTTGGGTTGGGCGAAATGCGCAAAGTTGTGTGCCCTCGCAAAGTTGGCATTCGTGACCTCATGGATGCATTTGTGGAGAGATGCTTGTGAAGTCCCACAGAGGTCACCTGTGGAGCCCTGAAAGGAGCCACTGGCATAGAAATTGAGCACCACGGTCACTTTCACAGCCACTGGCAGTGGATGCCCTCAACGTCTACCTGCTGCCAAATCCTGCTGTAGCTGACAGATGTGACTGACCAGTTCCCTGGACAAGCGCAGTCTTGGGCGACACTAGTTCTCGGCTATCTGCAGGAATAAAGTCGGCATGTATAGACCCTGGGTCTAGCTAGGCGCGACCAACGATGGCTTACTGTGACTTTTCAGCGGCATGTGCGGGAGCCCCAAAGGGTGCTGCTCCTCCCTCTGCACCTCAGTCACTTTCTTCTCCATCGTCTTTGCTCTCTGTATGCCATGAGGCATACAGCTAGTTCACCAGGCTCCATGCTCCTGATTGTGCTCCTCCTATATGATGAGAGAGAGACGCGTTGGTTAGCTTAGGTGTTCTTGGAACTTGTCTTAGTTAAATCTGAAGGCCCCTTATTGCAACCCGGAGAGTGCTAGCTATTACTTGGAAGACCAGAGTTTAGTGCACTGCATGACTGCGTGAAAGCCCACCCACCTCCACCCACTGCACCTGACCGATTAGTGGCAGCTTTGCCCATTGGACTGCATGCTTCTCTCAGCTCAGGTGCAGGCATTCTCCTATTCTGCACTGCAAGGCTGCGCTGTTAGCTTAAACCATGGGGGAGATTGGTCCAAACTAGGATGATGACGTTGAAAGGGGCTGTGAGCGCCTCAACCAGTGACTGCTCCATGGCCAGCTTTAGCAAGGAGATTGTACAACGTGCTCAGTCATCCAACTGCTCTGCAGTCCACTGAAACACTCATTAGTTTGCAGTCTGTGCCCAGGGGTGAAAAGCTCTGGAGCACTTGGTGGCATTTTCATGCCTCTGTGTTGCTTGAGTGGGCGTATAAGCTAGAGACCTGACTCCATGCATGTCAATGTGGCTGAGTCTGAATTGTCTTAGCTGCAAAGGAATGGTCACTTTATGTAAGGTTTCCCTAATGATTTGCCACTCGCTCCTTGCTGCCACCAGCACCCACCCCACTCCCCCATCCACAAGCCACCTCAACCTTGAAGTGCAAGGCCTTATATATGCTGTTGTGAAACATGTCGGCATGCAACCTCGCCAATGTGGGTGGACGATCCAGCAGCAGTCGGGTCATTCCAGTGGGCCGGCCTTATAATGACATGCAGACGTACCACAATGAGGTTCGCGACGTCCGATGGTGGGAGAAACTGCCCGCCATTGACGGGCTGAGCAGGCAATCACAAACTGGTTTTATGTCGTTGTGAAACCGATTTTTGGCCTTCTCACCATATTGTCTGCTCACGCCGCCATGGGGGCATGGAAAATCCCACCCATTGTGTCATTCAAGAAAGCAACAAGAAAAATCTTTTAAATGAAGCTCTATTCCAGAAGTAAAAAAGCAGTAAACGCTAGAAAATACTGGTCTTGTATACCTTAAAATGGAACAACAGTAAAAACCGGGAAATGAGAGGACTGGTCCGAATTGTTTTTTCCTTCTGGGATACAAAAAGTACAGGAACCAGACAGCCAGGAAATCAATTCTCTCGGTGAAATCAACGAGAACAAAAGCCAATCCTGAAGCACTAACATTGAAGGCAATGGACATCATACAGAATTTAAACTAGGTACAGGAACTGGAGTCTCAGTTCTGTCTGATGAAGTTAAATGGCTGCAAAAGGTTACTCCACAATCTTCATCAATTCAACTTCAAGGTCCTGGAGGAATCAAACTAAAAGGTAATGGCCAACTTGATGAAACACAAAGAAAGAAAAGTCTTTGAAACACCATGGTCTGAGTTTTGGGATGGCGGGGTTTTCCTTTCAGCACGTCCCCAGTGATTCTGAGTGCCCCGCAGCTATTTTATACTCGAATGAGTGTCAGTTGGCTGCAGGCGGGACTTCCACCCCTCAATCTGGAGGAGTGAAGGAGCTCCTGCTTTAGAGAGCTGCTGGTCAATTTTTAACCACCTAAAGGCCTCAATTAGGGCAAGGATGGACGTCCTGCCTGAGGACTTGCCTGCCCCAGTGTAAAACCGCTGCGAGACAGGCAGGAATCCAGAGGGAATCCTATTCCTTCAATTTCATGCTCCCCCTCCCCCCCGGCCTAAAAATCTGCCAGTGGGGGGGGGCATGAAATTCAAGCTTATATGTCATCCAGAACAGAAATGCTCTTTGTTAAGCAGGAAAGCCTGGATAGGTCTGCACCTAACCCTTAATGTCAGAGAAGTCAATGTCCAAGAACAAGACCACAATTATAGAAGAGAATTTCCAAAACTCTGCAGAGGTTTAGGAAAATATCAAACTACTGCTGACATTCTATTGCGGAAACGCACTGGAATAGGGAGATAAAAATTTTGTCGAAGAAGTTGAGACCTTCATGACTTTAACCACTCAACATTTGTCAGCAACAGAGAAAATGTTGCAAGAATTTCAGAAGGCTTAAATGCGAGATGAGGAAAGTGTGCAGATTTGCACATACTGTTTTACAGGATGGCCAGTTCCTAGTGACCTTGATCATGAATGTTATTTTTGCCTCTTTGAAGATTCACCAATCAATTCACCAAACAATCAGGGAAAGGTCCTAGTAAAATTACAACACTCATTGTTAGCGGCTGGTTCCAAGTATCACCCAAAACATGCAGCATGGGTCATTAATATTAAGAGCAGCCACAATGTAATGCATGCAGCGTTGTTTCTGTACGGCCTATCGGTGATCCCACTGTGACTATTAAACAAACCAGAGAGTACAAATTTTATCTTAACAGCAACGTGCAATATTGTTAATTTGAAAGGAAAGTATCCCATTAGCTACGTATAACATTGATTTCAATGACTGCCTCGTTAACATGTTCTGTGCATAGCACTGTACACGGTGACAGTAAATTCACAAGCAAGATACTGCAGATGCTAGAAATCTGAAAGAAAAACAAAATATTCTGGAAAAAAATCATCAGGTCAGGCAACATCTCTGGAGAGAAACAGAGTTAACATTTCAGGTTAAAGACCTTTCAACAGAACAATAAAATTAATATTTGGGCAAAATATTCAATTCTTGCAGCCCAGATTGCAAAGAAGCTTTCAGATTTTGTTTTATATATCTCAAATACCGGTCCTGTACAGAAAAGAAAGGTGGTCTCCATACTGCAGTTTGCATTGTTTCATTGTTGGAGAGTTGTAGAAGGGAATGAGTGAGGGAGGGAGGGAGGAAAGGGAGGAAGAGAGGGGATGGTCCGCTGCTACCTCAGCTCCCTGCTCCCTCCCTGTGCAGGAGTGATCAATGAGGAGGCTCACTGCTTCACCTCTGCTGCCCGCTCCGCACCCCGCACCCCCCACAAACCCACTGCGTGTGGCTGATGGCATGGGTCCACATTGCTCAAAGAGAGAGGGAGGGAGGGAAGCCAGCCAGGCGTAGCCACACCCTGCTGCTGGCTGGGGAGGGAGGGAAGGAAGCAAGAGCTGTTGAGGATATATAATCTATCCATTATACTGAAAACCCCTCCCCAGCCACCTCAACAAACTGGCTCTGGTCCCCACTCCACAGTTTTTGCTTTGCTCACAGCGCCCCCCTCCCACTGGGACCAGAAGACAAAGTCAAAGTGGGGAGACCCTCAGCCATAGGAGCCAGCCACCACCTCAGGTTTCTGGCTGCCACCTCGGGAGCCTCTACTGAGCTGCTCTGACCCTACTCCATGGTTGGGATTTTCTGGCCCCGCTACAGTGGATGCGGTGGCCCATTCAAATCCCCACTGACTTTGGTGGGATTGGCTGGAAAATCCTGCTCCAGGTTTTCCTCTCTTGTCTCTTTCCACACTTGCACACTCCAGGCTCTGTAATAGTTCCTGGCTTTCAACTTCAGTCAGTACCAGGGTTGGGGTCAGCGTTTTACCCAACACACCCATGCCCATATTGTGATATTTGATCTCACTCACCTTGATCAGGATGAGACATTCCCGACCACTCATCCAAGTCTACAGAAATCTTGTGGCTGCATTGAGGACAACCCCATTCAGCATGTGTGAGCTACACTGTCGCAGCTTGAGATACTCCCAACTGCTGATTGGCTGTGATAGGCTCATTCCTTGGTGATTGCATTGAAATTACTGGGTTACTACTCTGCCACCAGAAGTGAGAAGGGGAGAGACCTCTGTCTGCCAGGTGCCCAGGCTTTTGACTACATCCAAAAGCCCAGAAACTGGGTTATTTTAATATCCAGTCAGAATATTGACTCTCCTGTGTCAGTGAGCAAGTTGGAGGCAGGGCAGGACTTGGGAGTCTTTGAACTCTTGAGCAAATAAACAGTGTGCAACAAGATTATTTCTCCAGCAAAATGCAATAATTGTAGGATAGTTACCCAATACAAACCATATGCATAAAATCAAACCTAGTTACTCACAGGATTGCAGACTCCAGGTATGATTGATGTGTCAATGGCCCAATCATTTTGATTCTGCCGGAACTTATGTCACCACTATATGGAGCCTTTAATATTGGGTGTGATGGCACATGTCCGTAGAGATGCAATAAAGGCATCGTCTCTTGCTGGTAGAAAATTGAAGCAGCACCCTTCCATTCCAGTGGGCAAAGGTTGTTAACAAGTCAAAGCTCTCAGAAAAAGAATGCTACTTGCCATTAGGGCATCAGATGCTCTCCAGTCTGATGGATTTTGATCCCTCAGGGATTGATTGCCTCTGCACCCACCATCCTCCTCCTGCACTATACCCAACCCCTCCCTCTGTCTCCCTCCCTATACCATCCCCTCCTATTTGCTTTTGTCTGATTCCTTCCTCCTTCCTGCTTCTCTTGGGCTCAGCCTCTCTCTCTCTAGCCTCTTTCATACAAAAATGCCAAACTCGCTCTTCATCAACATGGAGCGGTACCCTGGCGGAATATTAAACTTTCAGTCATTGTCTACTTATCTGAACCACTGGGATGTTTTGATTCCAAACGTTCTTTTAAAACTCATTATATAAGAGTACCCTATTTTTTCCATGGAACTGAATTAGGTTCCTGATGTTATTTGTATCAGTTTACTTCATATTTATTCAGCAATATATTAAGAAGTGCATATCCAGTATTGAAACTCCCAGAAATTCCATCATACACACAAACAGTACAAACATAACTGTCCTGATTCAGTTGTGGTTTTAAACCAGATGTATTTGCGCTGATGAATGGATATATTTTCTACCAATGGTATGTAATAATGTTGTTAAACCCTGTTAGATCAGCTACAGCACATCCAAATTCAGAGTAAGTGATTTGTTCCAGTAATGTACTTGGAATTTGCCAAGTCAAAAAGAACATGCGTGAGGCAAGAGGAAAAGATTAGAACTTGAATTTTGAGGTTCATTTACTCAAAAAAAATATCCTCCAGATTTTTGCCAGAAATGCAGTTTCCATAGACTATAATAAGGTCTCATTGCATCATAGCTCCTGGGAATCCTGTACTGACAATGTTG
Source organism: Carcharodon carcharias (assembly GCF_017639515.1). Classification (NCBI taxonomy): domain Eukaryota; kingdom Metazoa; phylum Chordata; class Chondrichthyes; order Lamniformes; family Lamnidae; genus Carcharodon; species Carcharodon carcharias. The sequence continues at coordinate 130,723,633 of NC_054477.1, read as the reverse complement.
CCGAAAAGAATTTAAAAATCGATTATTTATAAACACATCTAGTATCCTAAATATCACAGTCATCTTTCATTGCCCTAGGGAAGCTGTTGCAGTGGAGAATTGTCATTTCACTGTCAGGAGAGTGAAATGTGAGTTTCATGTTCCGGTGTCTTGTCAAGAGTTGTTCCACAGCTTAATTCTTTCAAAGCACTACTTGAAAACATTCAGCCCCGTGCCCTTCCCGAGATAAAACTGCAGTATCTTAAATAGAAACACTGTTCCTCTCTCAAGTAATTCAACCCAGGTATGCTCCTATCAATGAAAGAAGAGGAGGAGAGGCACTGGATGACCAGAGAGGGCTGCAAATCTTCCTGGATCAGCTCTTGCTGCTTGGTCTGACTCTGTAGACAATGATGAGAACTCCATGATTTACGACAACGAGCTCAGGCCCCCTTAGCCCCTTGGCCCCGGTGTTTTGCACGTTGTGTACCATCCTGTCCTGGGGCTTAGTAGCACTATGCCATACCATTTTGTGGTGATTTTTACTTCAGCATTGTGACCAAGAGAACACAGTGGTGGTCTGTAACTGAGCTATTTAAGGTGTAGCACTGTTGAATAATAGGAATTTGGGGTTGTATTCATGGGAGCCAGAGTTGAATGAGACGCTGTCTAAAATGTGGATGTGTCAACTGTCTCCTCCCTTCGTCCTTCTCCTCTGCTCTTCCTTCTCCTGAGGTTGCTGGAGAATCCCTGCTGGCAAGGGGTGTGCCTTCATGATATCCAGTTTGTGGAGGCTGCTGCAGGCCACAACAAATTAAGGCATCCACTTAGATGCTGGAGGGTTCCTTCAGAGCAATTGAGGCAGCAGGATTGTTTCTTCTGCATTCCAGTTATCTGTCCCATGATGTTTCTCATTTCAACATGGCTCTCATTATATGCATGCTGGCCATGTGCAGTTGAGTTACAGAGGGGAATCATGAATCAGATTTAGAACAGATAGCCTTTCTCATCCAGCAGCCATCCTCTGGTTTGACATGATGGTGGAAAGATTGCTGGGACATCGGACTGGCACAAAATTAATGCATTCTGATTGCTACTAGGATAGCGGGCATTCATCTGCATGATGTGCTGAGCATGATCGCACCAACTGCACATTCAGTGAGTGGTAATCTTTGCTGTTTTGGTACATCTCAGCTTTAAGATGTGACACATGCAAAGCCACGTACATGCAGTCAATGGCACTCTGTACCATGAGGAAACTCGCTAACAGGGCCAAGTCATGTCATGCTCTGCCTGTTATTCTCTGTTCAGAGAGAACACAATGAAGTTCACTTTCCTGCCATTACGAATTTCTGCCATTTCTCTAATGCAGCAATGAATGGTGAATGGCCACTCCACTGAAATTCTTACCTGAGTCCTCTGCATGATGTTGCATAGGTCACGCATTCCGGCCTGGAAGGATCTAATGTAAAGAAATTCAGAGCCACATGGCCACTGGCAGCACTGTCCTCATCCTGCTGCATGTCACCTCACACCAGGCAGGATTCTCCCTTGTGAATTAAAAATGCTGAACACAACTGGCTTAGGTGCATAGAGGAGAAGTGCTCTCTGAAGAACTTAAATGGGTAAGGTCTCCTTCTGAGTGCCCTCCCTCTGCAAAAAACTTGTCTTCTTATTTGCTGCCTATGCACCATCCCTCTCTCATGCTGCAGACCCAAGGGGACTGCTACTATAGCCCCACAATAAGTAGCAACTGGTATACTCTGAGTCCTTGCAGTTATAAGCAAGACCTTCCCCATATGAGGCACCACTCACTGTAGACTTCATCAACTATAACCAACTCCGCAAAATGTCCAGCACTTGCACAAACTCAAACAGAACCAGTAGTGAGTAATCAGCAACTAACCTGCAATTTGTTAATGATCCCTTTAAATTGCACTGGTGGAGAGTCCTTCATGCTGCTGACTGCACCTTCAACCATGTGTGTGTAAGAGAAGGCTGGGAAAGCTAACTGCAATGGTGAGGTCCAACATAGTCAACCGCTGACTGACGTGAGAATCTGTCTGCTCTGCATACTTCCAGCACATGATCATAATGCCCACATTAGCATCCTGAACGAGGCGGCATTCACCACAGACTATATCGGAAGTGATTGCAAACAGGATGGATGCCATTTTGGTACCAAATCAGCATCCATAATGCAGAAACAATGGACATCATGGAGCCAAGTTTTGCTTTGATTATCTCTACTGTCTGTGTGAAGGAGTCACTCAGATTATTTACTGTTTTGTGCTTGTCCTCTATTTCAAGCCCATTTGAATGTTTATCTTGCAGCTGTCAGGCATGCTGTGCTACCCAGTCACCTCAAGTTTTAAGATAGCCTGCCTAGCCTGCCACTCAGTCACCCCAATTGTTCCCCTGAGTAAAATAAATGAACTCTCTACCTTCTAGGAGTTAAACCCAGGAACTTCTGATCTGAATGGCTTAGTATTACAAACTTGAGCTTCGAAAGTCAGTTGCCCAGAACACAACCATGGGAACTGCAATGCACAGTTAACCTAAGCCCATTGCTTCTGGTACAGGCAGCATATAAACTTCTTGACACCTGCTAAGTTCAGTGATTGTAGCATGCAGCCATCACTGAACATGCTGTTGAATGATGAGTGATCTTTTGGTTATCTCCTCCTATCACTGCTTGCTTGCCCCAACAACCACCACCGCCTCCCCCCCACCCCTTTAAACCAGCTTATATTTCACCCCTCTCCTGTTTTTACTTAGTTCCGTTGAAGGGTCATGAGGACTCGAAACATAAACTGTACTGTTCTCTGCCGATGCTGCCAGACCTGCTGAGTTTTTCCAGGTATTTTTTATTTTATATGCTGTTGAGTGGCTGCACGTCTGAACAAGAGGCAGAAAATAATTAGAGGCTAGCACAAGTTATGGTATACCTGCATTATTTAGATCCAGCCCACACCTCTTAAAGGATAGGTGCATTGTGACGGGAGTGATGGAGGTGGTTCCAAAAGTGAATTTGGTGGGGAAATACTCGATATACAACAAGGCAGAAAACAGGCTCCTAGACCGTGCACTGGAGAACTTGGTGCAGGAAGTGGAGAGGAGGATAGATTTTATATATCCATCGGGGCCAGGCCCTGCAGACAAACTTTCAGTAGATAATGGAACCAGATAGCCATGGCAATTAACGCTAGGCATCTAGTCCCAAGCACCTGGATGTAGTGCCACAAGAAATTCAATGACCTCACGAGTGATCAATGTCAGTGAATGCATCTTCAGGTGCCATAACCCAGTAACTGCACTAGCCTCACACACTATTTAATGCATCACACTCCCATCACTTACCCATCAACCATCTCCGTCAATCACAACTCATACCTAATATCTGTAGCTTCATCTCACCCTCACACACATAGCACTGCTGAAAGTCCCAGAAGCAAATCTCATGGTTTACACATGCTGCCAATTATTTGACCATGTCAGCAACATCACTCAAACACATTGTACAACATTTATTCACATTTTTCCTTGCCGGAGGCAACAGTACCTAACCAGTGGGGATCAGGCATGATTGCAAGTCCTTTTCCCATTGGAGGAGATGGTGCTCTCCAAAATGGCGCACCCATGGCCAGCAATGAAGCTGAAAACATTGAAGATGATGGTGCGTTCATACCAATCCTCCTCCTTACATCCCACTTCCTTCTCATGTCACCATCTTTGCTGATTTGCAAGCTGCAGATGATATAGCTATGCACTGTTTGCATTCCCCTCCCTCCCCTTACTGCAACGCTACTTTTGTTCCTTTCTCCTTTTTGATACCCAAGAACTGCCATCAGGCCAGACGTGGAGGGAAGGACAAGAGGTGGATGAAGAAGAAATACCATCACTCGCAATCACACTTAAAGCCACTGCCTCACAAATAGACTCTGTGTTAACTTTAAAAGATAGATTATAGGCGGGATAGGTATGTGGTGGGATACCAGGCATGAGTTTCCAGCAACCACGGTAGGTGATGAGCATTGCAAATAAGTTCTGCTGCAGAGGACTCAGGTGAGGATTTCAATGGAGTGACCCACAGAAGAAGGCTGATACGTTTGCACAAAGATATTCTTGGTACATTGCACTGCTGGAAAGCCTGCGGTCAGTGTCAAAGAGCATAGAGGAGCCTGGCACCACCTTGACCCAGAGCTGTGCATAGTTTGGAGTCCATCCTGTCCAGCATGAAAGTGGTGGCCAACTCCATTAGCCTGCTTGCGCACCCAACTGTGAGCAGTATCTGAATGCTGATGTCTCAGCTTTTTTTGCAGCACAAGCAGAAGCCACCCAAAACCTTAGACTGCTCTCAGCTCAGCTCACGCTGCTCTCATATAAGCTCAGCTTGCTGCCACTCAAGTTCAGACTGCTGCTATCATATCTGCAGCCACCAGTGTTAAATTCCAGAGTGTCACAGCAGTCCAGCAATTTGACCTCCAACACATTTCAAGGATTGCTGAGTCACTGCCCCATGGGAGTGGAAGTGGCACCATGCAATACAAACCCACTGTCCTTTCTCAGGGTGACAGTATTCACTCTTTTCCCACTTCCATTCTGCCAGTGCACTTGCTGTTGCCTGTCAGCCAGCCAGCCTGCTACAGCTGAGATAGTGAATTTTGCAGCCTGGCTTTCTAGACCCAGAGGTGCTCGAGGTTGTTCTCCAAGGCCATCTGCAGTCTCCTCTACTGTAAGTTAGCAGCCTTCCACCAGTCGTGCTGCAGCTACTGAGCTAGCCCGACATAGTAGCACTCAGATAGGCAAATGAACATAAAAGACAGGCACTAGGGGAATGCACAAAGGTGATTAATTGACATTTTTATGTGATATGCCATGTTTGATTTATGAATTTGGTTTGGAATGATTATTTGGTAGTGGCTTTTATTTTTGCGTTGTGGCCAAGTGGATGCTGCAATGGTCAGTAACGGAGGAAAGGTAAGATGTGGGACTGTTGGAGAATGGGGAATTGAGATTCCATTTACTCATCACTGTCGGATGAGCTGATCATAGACAGCCCAGCTAAAAACAGGCTGTGTTGGTTGCCTCCTATCCTTTCCTCTTCCTCTTCATCCTCCTACTCCTTAGCTGGTCGCTGTATAACTAATGGCAATGGCTGAACCCTCATGATGGAAAGGTTCTGCAACATGCAAGAGATCATCATGTGCCTTTACAAGCACTTTGCAGGCATTCTCCAGAGCGATCCAGACTGCAGAAGCATTGTTTAACCACCCTAATAGTTTGGTGTCCATGTGTATACGGTTTGCGCATAGGTGTCATGAGATATGTCATCACATGATATTCCTTGTCACCCAGTAAGCACACACTGATCTGTTGTGGTGGCACAAATGCAGATGGAACAGCAGACTACTGCAGAGTGGAGGCATCATAACTTCTGCTAGGATGTTGGGCATTGACCTGCATGATACATTGTGTATGCCACACACTAGTTAGAAGTTAAGGGAGTGGAATCCTTTCTGGGTTGTAGTACATCTCAGAGTTGACATGCAATGTTCGCCAAGTGACTTGCATTCATTTAATGCACCCTGTGCCATGAGGTAGCCTGTAATCCTTGTGAAGCTGTATGCTCCTTCCACCTGCTTCTCTCTAGCAAAAAACAATAAAATAATAAGATGTATTTAGCTCTGTTGAAAAACAGAGCTCAGGAGCTCAGTGACCTCATTTACGGTCCAGTGGATGGCAAACTGGGTGATTTTGCAAATATTATTCACTTCACCCTGGAAAGACCCAAACTTCCTTCAGCGTGGAAGGGGCAGATGCATAAAAGTTCATTGTAATGGTCACTTTCACTGGCACTGCTGTCTGCTCTGAGGTTGAAGTTGTGTCTGAGCAGACGGTGGATTTCAGTGAAGATGCCCTTTTTGAAACAGAGATGTCCAATACTCTGATTTTCGCTAAGTTAATTGGAAGAAAATTGCTGCCTGAATACCCTAGGTACATATGGCCTCCTGCTGAGAACTCATCTCAGCCCCTCACTCCTTCCTTTTCCAGCAACTTGTTCTGCTGTGAGTTGTCTCTTCTCATTGTCCTCATCATGCTATAGGCCAAGAGAGAGCAAACTTCCTGGGAGGATGGTGGAGGCAGGTTCGATCAAGGTATTCAAAAGCAAGTATGTGCAAGGTTACAGGAATTAAGCAGGAGAGTGGGACTAGGTAGAATGCTCCTTTAGAGAGCCAGTGCAAACTCGATGGGCCGAATGGCCTCCTTCTGCACTATAGTGTTTCTGTGATTCTGTGGATGCACACTACTTCCCCCATGTCTGGGAGCAAGTGGATTACAGAATCCTTGAAATCAGGACAAAGTTGTGTAACACACACCACTCACTGTAGACTTTAGCAACTTTAAACAACTCTGGAAATCACCAAATGCTTGTATAACTGTGCGAACAACCAGTAGAGACCAATCAGCAATAAACATGAAAGTAGTTGATGATCCTTTTAAATGGTGCTGGTGGTGGTTCCTTCCTCTACCTGTGTCTAGCTCTGCGGGGTTAAGAGAAAGCGTTAGCTGGAACATTGAGTTCCAAGCTGACAGAGATGGCGTCAAATCAGTGATGCATGCTGATTGATATCACAATCTGCCTGCTCTGCATGCTTCTGGCAGGAGTTCTCTACATGTACCATGCCCTCACCAAAACGGTACCTGCTGTGGCTAGCACCAGAAGTGTGCGCATTCACCATTTATGCCAATTTGGAGGCAAAACGGCATTCATGATGCTGAAAACTGGAGCTGAATTTTGCGGCCTTGATAGTTTTATCAAATGTGCTACATTAAGGAACTAAAGATTTTACAAAATCTCAAAATATATCTCAAAATCTTAATTTTTCAGTTAAATTTAAGGTAGCTTCTGAGTATTTTGTAGTTCTTTGGTGCCTTAGCATTGATAGCCATAAATGTGGCACAGAACAGAGTCACGCCAAGGAATTTTTGTCTTCAGTACGTTCTGTCAAACCTCAAGTCCTACTTAGTGCTCACTATGGTTGATGAAATGGCCTTGGCATATAAATATATGCAGCTGGTTGCATTTAAAAATATCTCAAAGTCCGGGTGGGAAACCATGTGAATTATCAATCCATCTGCTATCAATGTAAACTGCATTCGACATCTTCACAGCTGGTTAGGACGTTAAAGTACAGAGCCATACATGCAATATTGAAGTGCCTTGAAAAGTAGATAAAAAGGAAACATTTTCATCTATGAAGGTTAATAATTGAGTAGCTAGATGTTCATCTATGATCTATTTGGCCTTGTTGCATGGCTGATGGCCAGAACATAATTGACATACTATTGCAACTAGATTGCTTTGATCAGTATGAAAGGTCATTAGAGCCAAGGGTGGTCCAGGAAGTCACAACTACCAAATATTTACTCTAACAGAACAAAAATGTATTTCCTGGCAGTGTGAAAACTGAATTCAGCTTTTGCACCTTTAATGGTTTGGTCTATCTCCAAACGCTACAGGCAGAGTCGTCCCAGATTTGCACTAAGTGTGGTAGCAGGCAGGGAAAACAACATTTTACCCGCGGGCTGCAATGGCGACTTCTCATACTGTATTGTACCAAACCCGCTGTATTAATTATGCATTCCCAGGAAACACGCCATTTCCATGGTGAGCAGGCTGTCATTCGCCACCTCATGCCATCACCTCATCACTTCATTACATCGTGCACCATATTTAAAGTGCAGCTGCGCACACACTTCTCAGTGCTTCCAGTCCAAGACTGCCACACGGAAGACAGGATGGCATGAAAGGCAAAAAGACTGCAGCCCCTGGTTTAGTGACGCACCCCTCGAACATCTTTTGGACACCGTGGAGGCCCGCTGTGATGTCCTGAACCCCTGCTCTGGCCCTGGGAGGGGCAACAGCATCACTAATCCATCTTGGGAGGCATTGGCAATAATGGTCAGCGCCAATGTCCTGCAAAAGAGGTTAGCCACCTAGTGCCGCAAGAGGATGAGTGATTTCCTCCAATCCGCCAGGGTAAGTCACTCTTCTCATCACTCTCAACTCACACACTCACAAACCCATCATACCTCCAGAGGGCCCTCATTCACTGCCAGTTTAAAGGGCATCACCAGCCACACATGCCAGGCGTACTTATCATCTGGCCTGATAGGCATCCTGCTTACAATCTCTCTATCTCTACTCATGCAGGACAAGTTGGCACACAACAATGGGGAGAGGTTGCAGACTAGTGCAGGAATGCCTGACATCAAGGTCCTCATGGATTTTGAAATCAGAGGCATTCTGCTGGCCAGCCGGGATCTGCACCAGTCCTGTGCTGACGGCGAGGTTGGCGGTGCTTTACGAAGTGAGGATCCAGCAGTGCAACATCCATCAGACAACCATGCTGTGACAGATGTGACCTGTTTCAGAGGCCACTGCCGTGCACTAATTATCTCTTCTTGCTTTTGCAGGCACGTCTGGGAAACAGTCCATGACTCAGGTCCTCAACTCAAGCCCTGAAGACTCCTCAGAAGAGGAATCTGCTGAAACCCTCATTGAAGGCCCATCACAGTGCTCACCTGTACCCTCCACCAGCGCAGAGACACACACCTCGGTGCAACTTAGCTTTAGAGTAGCCTTGGGATCACAATTGAAAGCACATCGCACTTTCTGATCCACAGCACGCAGCAGCAGGGGCTTCCCGGATCCCAGTCACTCAGAGGACTGCTGGAGGCCAGACCTTTGCTGAGTTTGAGTCAGATGATGAGCCTCTGGACTTGGTCAGTTGCTGGAGTTGCAAAGGCAACCTTGGAACATCAGGAAGCGATGTCCGCTGCACTTCTTAGATTTCAAGGCACAATGGAGGAGTCCATCTGCTTTCAGTCTGAGGTGGTAGCGCCGGCATGCCAACGCATCACGGTCAACACTGGTAGGATGATGGTCGCCATGGAGACCTTGGTCCAGGACATCGCTCCTGCACTGCTGCGCGCGCTCAACTCCATTGCTGATGTCATAGTTGGCCTACAATAGTGCGTAAGCGAGTAGGATGCAGAGCAGCTCAATCACGCTCCAGCTTCCCTTTCTTCTCAAGGAGTCAGCCAGGGGTCCTTGGACACTGATAGGGAGGAAGATCAGCAAGTGCACACTCCAGGGCTATCCACCCAGGTGATTCCGGGAGTGTCCAGTCCATCTGAATCCCCTCTTCCTGTGACCCCAGCTGCTCTAGCTGCACAGGTCGAGAAGGGTGCCACTACCACACAGCAGGATTGGAGAGCAGGCCAGGGCCCTGCAGGCTCAGCCCTCCACAGCTTGGCCCTCCAGAAAATGCCTGCCATCGTCATCATAGACAGTCATCAGGCTGCCTTCACCATTTTTTTTATTCATTCATGGGATGTGGGCTTCACTGGCTGGGCCAGCATTTATTGCCCATCCCTAGTTGCCCTTGAGAAGGTGGTGGTGAGCTGCCTTCTTGAACCGCTGCAGTCCATGTGGTGTAGGTACACCAACAGTGCTGTTAGGAAGGGAGTTCCAGGATTTTGACCCAGCGACAGTAAAGGAACGGCGATATATTTCCAAGTCAGGATGGTGAGTGACTTGGAAGGGAACTTGCAGGTGGTGGTGTTCCCATCTATCTGCTGTCCATGCCTAGCTGTTCCCATCTATCTGCTGCCCATGTCCTTCTAGATGGTAGTGGTCATGGGTTTGGAAGGTGCTGTCGAAGAAGCCTTGGAGAATTCCTGCAGTGCATCTTGTAGATGATACACACTGCTGCTACTGTGCGTCGTTAATGGAGGGAGTGAATGTTTGTGGATGGGATGCCAATCAAGTGGGCTGCTTTGTCCTGAATGGTGTCAAGCTTCTTGAGTGTTGCGGGAACTGCACTCATCCAGGCAAGTGGAGAGTATTACATCACACTCCTGACTTGTGCCTTGTGGATAAGCTTTGGGGAGTCAGGAGGTGGGCTACTTGTCGCACGGTTCCTAGCCTCTGACCTGCTCTTGTAGCCATAGTATTTATATGACAGGTCCAGTTCAATGGTAATGGTCAATGGTAACCTCCAGGATGTTGATAGTGGGGGATTCAGTGATGGTAATGCCATTGAACATAAAGGGACGATGGTTGGATTCTCTCTTGTTGGAGATGGTCATTGCCTGGCACTTGTGTGGCACGAATGTTACTTGCCATTTGGCAGCCCAAGCTTGAATATTGTCCAGGTCTTGCTGCATTTGGACATGGACTGTTTCAGTATCTGAGGAGTCACGACTGGTGCTGAACATCAGTGAACATCCCCACTTCTGACCTTAAGATAGAAGGAAGGTCATTGATAAAGCAGCTGAAGATGGTTGGGCTGAGGACACTACCCTGAGGAACTCCTGCGGTGATGTCCTGGAGCTGAGATCACTGACCTCCAACAACTACAACCATCTTCCTTTGTGCTAGGTATGGCCCCCCCTGATTCCCATTAACTCCAGTTTTGCTAGGGCTCCTTGATGCCACACAATGTCAAATGCAGCCCTGATGTCAAGGGCAACCCCTCTCACCTCACCTCGGGAGTTCAGCTCTTTTATCCATTTGAACCAAGGCCGTAGTGAGGTCAGGAGCTGAGTGGCCCTGGCAGAATCCAAACTGGGCATCAACGAGCAGGTTATTGCTAAGCAAGTGCCGCTTGATAGCACTATTGATGACCCCTTCCATTACTTTACTGATGATGGAGAGTAGACTGATGGGGCAATAATTGGCTGGGTTAGATTTGTCCTGCTTTTTGTGTACGGGACTTACTTGGGCAATTTTCCACATAGCAGGGTAGATGCCAGTGTTGTAGCTGTACTGAAACAGCTTGGCTAGCGATGCAGCATGTTCTGGAACACAAGTCTTCAGTACTATTGCCGGAAAGTTGTCAGGGCCCAAGGCCTTTGCAGTATCCAGTGCCTTCAGCCGTTTCTTGATATCACATCCTCTGTTATGGATGTCCAGGGAGCACCAAGATACAGCAGCAGGGTTAGGAAGGTTAAGAAGATGTAGCTGCAGACCTGGGCACTGGTGTTAACCACTTGTATATAATGTTCACTGTTGTCAGTAAACTCTGCAGAATGTCTCCCTGCCTATAGCTCCTAGTTCTGATGAGCAGTGTTCATGTCGCTCAGATATGAAACCATTCTGCACAAGATAAAGTCAGGCGCCTCAGTTCAGGGCCTCTTTCCTGTGCTTTGTGCAGCCTTCAAACCAAAGTGGTGGTCCGGCCTCACAATCACTGGCCCTGGACACATTACCGATGCCTGCACCTCGATGGTGCTTGTCATTGCTGCCTGAATGTTGTAGTTAGGCATCACGGAGTGCCTTCGTTCTCTATGTGTGCTCTCAGTACCTTTAAGGTGGGGCTGGCCCCCATCTCTTCATCATCTGTGACCCATGATGCTGTGCTCCTGAAGGGGTCAGTTGCTGAAGGCGGACAAAGAATCAGGTGCTTTTAAAGTTTCATGACTGCGTTTCCATGATATGACACTGATCACAGAGCACAAGTGAGCTGCCCTCAACTAGATAGGAGTCCAACATTCTCAGAGGCTTTGTGAAGATCTATGGCGTGTCCTCACTCTATGTCATCATCATGCTCCTACAGTTGAGCAACTATTAGTGCCTCCACTGTGTCTCCATGACAGGAGCATTGTCACAGAGGGTATGTGTGCTGCCATAAGTCAGACAGGAGTCAAACACTCAAAGATGCAATGTGAGGATCTTATGGTATACCATCACTGCATATTGTCATCATCCTCCATGAATCTAGCCGCTATGAGGGCCTGCCGAGTATGCCTGCTGGCCAGTGTGATGTCCTCATTGCTGTCATCATCGCCTTTGAGGACCTCCTCATCTTCATCACCGTTGACATCCTCCTCATCGGAGGAGACCTCCGGCTCCTCCATCTCCTCCTTAGCTCCTCCCACCGTTGCAGCACTAGGTCGTAAGGGGTGCACCGGGTGGCGATGATGCGTGATCCCCTCTATGGACTATATTGCAGGTCTCCACCAGACTGATCCAGGCACCAGACCCTCATTTTCAGCATCCCAGTAATTTGCTCCACATTGTTGCGAGCTGCAGGTTGAGCCTCATTATATCTTCGCTCTGCTGCAGTCTGAAGACCCCGCACAGGTCTCATCAGCCATGTCCTCTGTGGGTAGCCCTTGTGTCCGAGGAGCCATCCTTGGAGCCATTGTGAACACTGAAAGATGTCAGGGATCTGTGACAGACTTGAGAATGTAGGAGTCATGGACACTTGCTGAGAACTGTGCGCAGGGCTGCAGGATGCATTTGTGGTGGTCGTACACCAGCTGCACATTCAGCAAATGGAAGCCCTTGTGGTTGACATGTTGACTGCTTGTCGCGACAGAGATCTGAGTGCCACATGAGTGCAGTCGATGCCACCCTGCACCTGTGGGAAACCCAAGATCTGGGCAAATTCAATTGCTCTTGCATCCAGGCTGTCCTGGTGCTGGACAAAATGCACAAAGATGTGTGCCCTTGCGAAGGTGGCATCTGTGACCTCATGGATGCATTTGTGGGTGGAGGCTTGTGATATCCCATAGAGGTCACCTGTGCAGCACTGAAAAGAGCCACTGACATAAAAATTGAGCACTGCGGTCAATTTCACAACCACTGGCAGGGAATGCCCTCCATGCCCCCGTGTCACCAAACCCTGCAGTAGCTGGCAAATGTGCCCAACCAGTTCCCTAGACACTCGCAGTCTTTGGTGATACTGATTCATGGTCACCTGCAGGAATGAAAGGCGGCGCCTATTGAGCCTGTGTCTAGCTAGGCTCCGACCAGCGATGGCTCACTGAGACTCTTCAGCAGTGTGTGTGTGGGAACCCCAGCCACCCCTTCTTCCTGAAGGTGCTGTTCCTCTCTCTATGCAGCCAGATGCCTCTGTCGCTCTCTTCTCTGTTGTCTTCGCTCACTCACCAGGCTCCTGATGTTCTGCTCCTGCAGGATGAAAGGGAGACATATCGTTTAGCTTGGGTGTTCTATGAACCTCTCTTGGTTAATTCTGAAGGCCTTTAATGCATCCCAGAGAATGCTGGCCACCGCTTGGATGGCCAGAGATTAGTGTACTGCATGGCTGCCTGAAACCCCACCTTCCTCCTTCCCACGCCACCTGACGAATTGGTGGTAGCTTTGCCCATTGGACTGCATGCTGTACTCTCAGCCCAGGCGCAGGCATTCTCCTAACCTGCACTACACGGCTGAACTGTTAGCTTGAACCATGGAGGAGGCTGGTCCAAACCAGGATGATGACATTGCAAGGGGCTGAGAGCGCCCCCACCAGTGACTGCTCTATGGCCTGCTTTAGCAAGGAGATTGTACAATGTGCCCAGTTGTCCCAACTGTTCTGCAGTCCACAAAAATGCTCATTAGTTTGCAGTCTGTGCCTGAGGGGTGAAAAGCTCTGGATCACTTGGTGGCACTTTCATGCCTCTGCGTTGCTTGAGTGGGCAGATAAACCAAAGGCCAGATTCCACGCATATCCATGTGGCTGCATCTGAATTGTCTTAGCTGCAGAGGAATGGTCACTTTATAGCAGGTTTCCCTAATGTGTTGTCACTTACCACACCCCCCACCTCCCCCTGCACCCCACGTGTGCTTGTGCATAACTTTCAACCACAGGGCAGCTCTTGCCCCCACCCCCAAGTTGCCTGAATTGTAGGGCAACCCTTGCGCCGCCACCCCCCCCCCCCCCCCCCCCCCACCTCAACATGCCTCAACCTTGAAATCCAACTGGCAACCCTCGCAAGCCCTGTGCTGTGTTACATGTACTCATCTCTGAGTTTCCCTCAAAGTGCAGCCCGCCAAGTGCATGCCTTATATATGCTGGTGTGAACCACATCGGAATGCAATCATGTCGAGGTGGCAGACGATCCAGCCAGGGCGGTCTGGGAGGGGTGGGGGGGGTGATGATTCCAGTGGGCTGGCCTTATGATGACATGCAGAGGTTCCTGACGTACAATGGCAGGAAACGCATCCCGCCACCGACAGACTGAGCAGACGATTGCGAACTCATTTTACAACATTGTGAAACTGATTTCTGCCTTCTCACCATATTGTCCGCTTACAACATCGAGCACGCCTGACGCCAGGAGGCACAGATAATTCCGTCTGATGTCCACCTCAAAAACAAAACAGCAAAGAAAGCATATGATTTTAAGTGTACCCTGAATGGGATTGAATGCCATGGGAAAAGCAATGATTTATTAATTATGATATAACAGATGAGAGACTACACGGAAATTCAGAGAGGTGATAATGCTATGCAGTTCATCTTATTCAGCTAAATTGAATCGATTTATTGCCACTACACCAAGTTAATGTGTATAGGAAGCACATGCCGTGTGGAACATTTTTAATAAGATACAAATTTATAAAAATGACTTATGACAAAGATATTGATGTTATAATGCACTTTTGTATGTTTTTTATTTGCTTTGATGCCAAGTCTGGTTACTGGTTACATTCTTTTTGTTACTCATAATGGAATAATAATAAGATGAAGTGCATGCTGAGAATAATTCAGACTGCTGACAGTGCAACTGTATTGCTTCAATGTTGTCAAATGTCCAACTCACACTATTTTATCTTTACGTTTACAGTAGCTAAATTGAGGAAGTTTAAAGAGTTTTGTATTACCTTTTTGGGTTTTCATACTAGATAATTTCCTCAGGTTCAATACCAGAGACCATTCCCATAGCCAAGCTCTCCTCCTTAAGAATGCCTTGCAATTGCCCAATATTAGCAGGTGAATGGTGTCAAACATACAATCCTTGTCATTGTATGGCCCATGTGTGATTTCTTTGACGTCAGTCACTGGAAGAATCAACACTCCACTGGACCATGGTTTAAGCCATAATTAGAATTATTGGAGATTAGCAGTTAAACGAACAGGATTAAATAACAAGCAATAGAGTTATGGTAACTACAGACATTATTACTGTTGAAATATCAAACGGGAAATGTGCACTAACCCTGCAATTACCATTACAGAAGAAATAGAAATAACAGACCTCTTTTTTAAAATCGTAGGTCTCAAATAGATTTGTGAACTGCAGATGATTTCAGTCATTATGTTTCTAAAGCACTGTAACTGTATGGTCTAAAGGAGCCACTAATTCTCTTTTTTATGAGATCAGCCTGGAGCACTAGCTCTGCCATCTGCTTATAGTTATTTTGTATTTATTCAAATAAACCATCTTGAACTGAAATAATCTAGAGAAAGAGCTGAGCAATATATTGATGTCACGTTTTTTTTTTATTTTATGGTGTCTCAACTACTTCAGCAACCAATATTTCATTGAGGGAATTATTTTTCATTTTTGTATAATTTCTCAATGTGTTTGATTTGCAAGTTAATCACCTTTATTTTCTCCGCAGGTAAATAGAGCTTGTGGACATCCTATTCGAAAGCCTGCACAATCTTTAGATTACCAACCAAATCCTTACAATGATAAACATGGGCTGAAAATCACTCATAAGGAAAATGAGGAGACATTATCCAGCAGGAGAAAGTAAGATGCAGCACTATCATTTGTACTTATTAGTATTTTGTACAGGCAGCAGCTGAAGATTATTGATGTTTCAAATAAACATGATGACAATATTTAAGAATTTAAGATCTGTTTTAAACAGGCACAGGATGACAAAATATGTTTTAACAGTAGGCATACATAATTTTATCGAAGCAAATTCTGATTTTTTGGAGCAAACATATGATTTATTTTTATACTGTGTAAGCTTTTGTTTACTTGAAGCTTGCTTTATTCATATAACATCACCCCGACATTAAATAAAAGCAAAAACGATGTAGAGATCTCAACATTCTCAAACATTGGTTGAATGCTTGTCTGACTTTTGATTTTGAGACACTGAGAAGTCTGGGGAAAATGTCTCCTTCTCTACATTAGTTTCTATGTCTCTTCCTTCATCCCTTCAGTCGTACCAGTTCCCTTCCCTTTTATTATTCTCCCTGCCTGCTCATTTTGAGTTCACGTTCCATCTGATTCATGCAATCTATTTGCAAGTACACACTCCTTTTCTTGTTATCCACATGCTCGCACTCTCTTCCCCTTGTGCTTTAATTTGCAAGTTTTTATTTCCCTCCCCTTCTGCGTTCATTCACTGTAACTGCCTTTCTAGATTTTTGAGTTAGTCCCTGCTCTTTAGTTTCCAATTCTTTTTCTTAGGTTTTCCTTCATCTACTGGTTCACACTTCTAATCCTCTCTCCGTTTGGCATTTGCTCTCTGTCCCTGTCCTCTCCCTTTGATGCTCTTCATATTTCTCAATACTTTTTTTGGTTCACATTCTCCATTTATATCCCCATGACTTTTCTTTTATTCTTTTTCATATTTTACTCTTTATACAAATACTATATGGCAAGAGAGAAACAGAGAGCGGAATTTTCCATGCCCACTGGCGCAGGCATTTTTGGCAGCATGAGCAGACAATATGGCGAGAAGGCCAAAAATCAGTTTCACAATATTGTCAATGGCGGGCCGTGTTTCCTGCTATCGGACGCTGGGAACCTCATTGTAATACATCTGCATATCATTGTAATCCCAGCTCACCAGAATCATCCCCCAACGCTTGATCATCCGATCACGTCGGCGTGATTGCACGCCAAAGTGTTTCACAACTGTACATAAGCAACGTGCACCTGGCGAGCTGCACTTCAGTTGGGACTTTGAGGTTTGTTTGCCTACCTTGCTTCGGGCAGCACTTGCAGTCATCAGCACCAGGCTTCGCAGACAGCACCACATCACCCCTGGAGCCGGTCTCTACCTACCAGACCGCCATAAGGCAGGGGTGGCTTCTCAACAGCTGTAGGGCTAGCACTTGTTTGGGGAAGGGGGAGAAGTGGCCTCAGGCAAGAGAAGAGGCTGCAGGACAAGGGCTATATGGGGGAAGGGGGTATCACAGGGTCTGTATGGGGGCAGGAGTTGATCTGTGCAAGTGGCCTGAAGATAGTGAGGGCTGAGGAGACAGTCCTCAGAGGAGATCAGCCCAGATGGAGATGTGAGGGGGTGTGTGAGAGGGTGAGTGGTGATGTCCCTTGAGCTGGCAGTGAGTGAGATGCCAGTAAATGTGTGTTGGGCTTGAGTGTGTGAGTTTAGAGTGATGAGATGGCTGCCTTACCCTGGCGGCATGAATGAGATCATTCATCCTCTACCTCCATTGGAGAGCCAACCTCTTTTGTGCAGCCTTGGCACTGATCACCACTGCCATCACCTACCAAGCTGGAGTGGTAATGTTGCTGCCCTTCCTGTGGCCAGAGCGAGGTTAGAGGACATCACAGCAGGCCTCCAAGACACCCAAAGGTGGGGGAATGGGGGCTGCTGTAATCCTCTCGCCTTCCAGGGCCATGTCTTCTTTCCAGTAGTCCTGAGCTGGAAGCACTGAGAGGTGTGCACGCAGCTGCACTTTAAATATGGCGCCCAACGAGACGAAGTAGCGAGGTGTTGACGTGGCGGGTGAATCAGAGCACTCCCGCTATCAAAACAACGTGTTTCCTGGGAATGCAAGATTAATGAGGTGGAATTAGGATGGTATGGCATGAAAAGCTGCCATTGCGGCTGGCGGGTAAAATGTCCCTTTTCCCACCTGCTATTGCACGTAGTGTATGCTCAGAGTGTATGCAGAACTATGATCTGACTGAGGGGAAGAGATTTTGTTCTGACTGTCTCAACCTTTCCCATTGACCCAGGCAGCTTAACAACTCATCCATGTCTCACCAAGGATTTGCTCAATTCACCTTTGGGGAGATTGAAAGAGGACAATCGTGTAAAAGACAACTATTTGGTCAGGTCACAAGACAGTACTAGAGTCACACCTCTTAATGTATTCTTCATGGACACAAATGTATAGCTCAAAGCTGTCTGTAATATAACACAAAATTAACAGTCTTATTTAGAGAACACAACAACAACAACTTGTACTTGTATAGCACTTTTAAAAGAACCGTAGAAAATTTACAGCACATAAAGAGGCCATTCAGCCAATTGTGTCTGCACCAGCCAAATAGAAAAATTTTAAAAACTAGTTATCATTTCAATCCCACCTTCCAGTTCCTGGTCCTAGTCTTGGAGGTTTCAGCACTTTAGATACAGATCCAAGTGCCTTTTAAATGAGTTGAGAGTTTCTGCCTCCACTGCCAAACCAGGCAGTGAATTCCAAACACCCAACACCCTCTGAGTAAAGAAATTATTCCTCATGTCTCGTTTAATGCTGCTACCAATCACCTTAAATCTGTGTGCCCTGGTAATTGACCTGTCTACTAGGGAAAACAGTAATGTAGTAAAATGTTCCCACACACTTTACGGAAATTCAGTCAAAGATTGACATGAGCCAAAGAAGGAAACAATTGGATAGGTGACCAAGAGCTCACTCCAAGATCTAGATTTTAAGGTGAGCAGGTTACAGAGGTGGAGATATTTTAGAAGGCGATTGCAGAACTTATGGCCTGGACAGCTGACAGCACAGTTGGCAATGGCGAAAAATGTCAGAGCTGCACAGGACACCAGAAATGGAGGAACAGAGTTCTCAGAGGTTGTAGGATGGGAGGTTACCGAGATAAGGAGGGGAGGGTCTTGGAGGGATTTGAGCATGAAGTTGAGAATTTTAAATTTGAAGCATTGGTGAACTGGGAGTAGGATATAGGTCAGCATGTGCAGGGTGATGCTTCACAATGTTTAATTTAGGAAAATTACTGCTCCGCCAGTATGGATGTTGGATAATCAACCTGACAGCACTGAGACATTGGAAGGTTTGAGAGAGGTGGTGCTAGATAGAGCTGGCTGATGATAGCATACAAATGGAATCTGACTTTGTATGATCTGATGTCTCTGAGGCTCAGCATGTAAATGAAAAATGGTAGGGGACCAAAGTTAGAGTCTAATGTGGGCAAAAAGTGAAATCATTCATTTTGGCAGGAAGAATAAAAAATAAGTTTATTATCTAAATGGTGAGAGATTGCAGAGCTCTGAGGTTCAGAGGGATCTGGGTGTTCTAGTACATGAATCACAAAAGGTTAGTATGCAGGTACAGCAGGTAGTTAGGAAAGCTAATAGAATGTTATCATTTATTATAAGTGGAATTGATTACAAAAGTAGGGAGGTTATGCTTCAATTGTATAAGGCCTTGGTGAAACCACATCTAGAGTATTGTGTACAGTATTGGTCTCCTTATTTAAAAAAGGATGTAAATGTATTAGAAGCAGTCCAGAGAAGGCGTGTTAGGCTAATACTAGGAATGGGGGTTGGCTTATGAGGAATGGCTGGACAGGTTAGGCTTTGTATCCACTGGAATTTAGAAGAGTAAGGGGTGACTGAATTGAAATCTTTAAGATCCTGAGGGGTCTTGACAGGATGGATGTGGAGAGGATGATTCCTCTTGTGGGAGCATCTGGAACTAGAGGTCACTGTTTAAAAGTAAGGGATCACTCATTTAAGAGCAAGGTGAGGAGAAACTTTTTCTCTCAGAGGGTTGTGAGTCTTTGGAACTCCCTTCCTCAAAAGGCAGTGGAAGTAAAGTCTTTGAGTATTTTTAAGGCAGAGCTAGATAGATTCTTGATTAGCAAGGGGATGAAAGGTTATTGGGAGTAGGCAGGAATGTGAGGTTGAGGTTACATTCAGATCAGCCATGATCTTATTGAATGGCGGAGCAGGCTTAAGGGGCCGAGTGGCCTACCCCTGCTCCTAATTTGTATGTTTGTATTTAGGTTCGTGTAAATTCTTGGGGGGACTCAAGAAGTATTACTGGGAAGAGAAACTATTATAGGAGATTCTCTGGCTATGACTGGATTCAAACAGGTAGAACCATTGTAGGGCAAAGTAAACAGCAGCTTGCCATCGTAGGATGGTAGCCAAAAATGCATCTTTTTTTCAATTTGGAAATGCTCAAAAGAAAGTGCAAATTTATGTACTGGATGGTGACCACTGCATTACTTTTAGAGAATCTGTTTTTTATTATTTATTAATGGTATGGACTTGGATATTGATAGCATAATTTTCAAGTTTGATGATGACATAAAAGCCAGAAATATAATAAGCAGTGCAGGGGATAGTAACAGATTTCAGGAGAACATAGGTGGACTGAAAAAATGGGAAGGCACAATGTAGATGAAGTTAAATATAGAGAAGTATGAAGTGATTCATTTTGGTAGAAAAACAAGGAGAGACAATATGAAACTAAATGGTACAATTTTAAAGGAATAGAGAGACCTCGGGGTGTACATATACATGTCTTTTAAGGTCGCAGGACAGCATAAAATGAGCAATAATGAACTAGTAGTCCATTTTACACTGCAACTGTCTTGCTTTCTCATTGATATCATGTGAGTGAGACATTGGCAGGTCCTGAGTAATGTGAGGCAAAGTGAGGAAGTGAGGTTGGGCAGGGATGGTGGGGGGGTTGCGGCACAGCCTGGTAACAGCCCGCAGTATTTTTGTTGGTTCAGGAAGAGCCACCCATCCTGGCTTCACAGGGATGAAAATATGAAAAGATTTGCTAACCTTTCTGTGGGCAGTCTCCAGCTGTCATGCAAGCCCCTTTAGCACAACACTGATGAAGCTTACATTCAGAAACGTTAATATGAAATTAGTTTATTGTATTAAAATTTAGACGGGGGGTGGGGGGGGCGGTGTGGTTCCCTGATTACTAATGAAGAAGGGTTTTTCAATCAAAAAATCAAAAGAAGTTTGAGAACCACCATTCACATTACGTGAGCATTTGTTTGCACATGCACTTTGAACAATTTTTGAACATTGTTCAGCTGGTAGGAGCCTTGCCTCTGAGTTAGGAGGTCCTTGGTTTAAATCCCATTCCAGGACTTGAGCACAAAAATCTAGACTGACACTCCAGTGCAGTCCTGAGGAATTGCTGTACTGCTGGAGGGGCCATCTTTCAGATGAGAAGTTAAATAAGGCCCTGTCCGTCCTCAGGGGATGTTAGTGGAAAAGATGTGAGAAGTGGTGGGCAGGAGAGGAAGCAGAAAAGAGGGAGGAGAAGATAACAAACAATGAGATTGATGCTTTGGGGGAAGTCAAGCAGGGGAGACATTTCATAGCTGGGACCTTTGCAGCTAACAGGAGTGGAGAGACCAGATGGATCGAATACAGATGGATTGAATAAAAAAGGCAGACTTGCATTTAAATAGGGCTTTTCATGACCACTGGATGTCTCAAAGTTCTTATTTGCACCCAGCAAACTCACAAAAACACTAAGTGATGATGCCCAAACACTCTGGGCGGAATCGTCTCAGATTTGCACTGAGTGCGATAGCGGGTGGGGAAAACTGACGATTTACCCACTGGCCACAATGGTGGCTTCTCATGCAGTATCGTCCCAAACCCACTGTATTAATTATGCATTCCGGGAAACTCACTGTTTCGATGGCAGGCGGCCTCTCATTTGCCTGCCATACCATTGCCTCGCTGCTTCATCATGCCGGGCACCACATTTAAAGTGCAGCCGCACACACATCTCTTAGGGCTTCCAACCCAGGGCTGCCACACGGAAGACAGGGTGACCCCGGAAGTCAATAAGACTGCAGCGCCCTGCTTTAGTGACACGTTCCTCGAATGCCTTTTGGATGCCATGGAGGTCCACTGTGATGTCCTCTACCCCCACTTTGGCCTCAGGAGGGGCAGCAGCATCACTAATCCAGCATGGGAGGCAGTGGCAGTAGTGCTCAGTGCTAATGCCTGCAAAAGCGGACATCAACCAGTGCCGCAAGAGGATGAATAATTCCTTCCGTTCTGCCTGGGTAAGTCACTGTTCTCATCACTCCCAACTCACACACCCAAACCTAGCACACGTCCACAGGCATCACTCACTGCCAGTTCAAGGGATATCAGCATTCACACTCTCATGCGCACCTTCATTGTCCTCACCCCATTCATGGGATTGCTCATCACCCACACATGCCAGGCATACCTATCATTTGACCTGGCAGGAGTCCTGCTCTCCATCTCGATTCATGCAGGATAAGCTGGCACACAACAAAAGGGAGAGAGTTCACTTACCAGTGGAGGAATGCCTGACATAAAGATCCTCACGGACTTTGAAAATAGAGCCAACCAGCTGGCCGGCATTCCTGCGCTGACAGTGAGGTCAGCAGTGCTCTACTAACTGTTGATCCAGTAGTGCAATATCCATCAGGCAACCATGCTGTGAGTGATGTGTCCTGTTTCACAGGCCACAACCATGCACTAATTATCTCTCCCTGCTTCCACAGACACATCTGGGAAATAGCCTATGGAGTCCATGACCCAGGGCCTCCAATCAAGCCCCGAGGGAAGCTCAGAAGAGGAATCTGCTGAAACCCTCCCTGAAGACCCATCAAAGCACTCATTCACACCCTCCACCAGCACAGAACCACACATCTTGGTGGGACCTAGCTTTACAGTAGCCTCGGGGTCACAATCTGGTGAGCACATCGTACTTTCTGATCCACAGCAGGCAACGCAGAGACTTGCAGGTCTCTGGCACTCAGAGGACTGCTGGAGGCCGGAAATTTGCTGAGTCCGAGTCAGATGACGGGCCTCTGGACTTGGCCATGTCTCAGCTGCTGGAGCTATAAAGGCAAGCTAGGGAACATCAGGAAGGGATATCCGCTGCACTCCTCAGATTGCAAGGCACAATGGAGGAGTCCATCTGCCTTCTGACTGAGGTGATTGTACTGGCATGCCAACGCATAGAGGTCAACACTGTTAGGACTGCGGCCGTGATGGAGACCTTGGTTCAGGATGTTGCTCCTGCACTGCTGCGTGGGCTGAATACCATCACTGATGCCATAGTTGGCCTCCAACAGGGTGTACAGGAGAGGGGAGCGGGGCAGCCTGATCTCACTCCAGCTACCTCTTCTCCTCAAGGATTCAGACAGGGATCCTTTGACATCCATTGGGAGGAGGATCAGCAGGTATATCCCCCAGCGCCATCCATGCAAGTCACTTGGGGAGTATCTGGCCCATCCAAATCCCCTCTGCCTGTGACCTCAGCAGTTCCAGCTCCACAGGCTGAGCAGGGTGCCATTGCCACAGAGCAGGACCCCAAAAGGAGGCCGAGGCCTTCCAGGTCTCAACCCTCCGGAGGACGCTCATCAAGGTCTTCACAGGCAAGGCATAGCAGTCAGCAGGCTGCTTCCACCTCCTCTGTGGATGTCCGGGGAGCACTGAGACATACCGGCAGGGTTAGGAAGGTAAAGAAGATGTAACTCTTTCGAGTACAAACACGTTTCCATCTATTCCTATTCAGATGAAGTTACATTGTCTCATAGTTTGCCATTGTGAGATTTGAACTCTTGATAATCTTTTAAATGAAAACCAAATCAACAAAATTGGGATAAATCAGGCACAGCCCCTAATTCAGGTCAGCTGTAAAACCAAGAACAAAGTTTAAAGGAAACTTACAAACTTTAAATCAAAATGTGATTAAAGGGGTCAACAAAACACCCCAGTCCCCGCGGTGCCCACCGAGCACGGAAGGCCTCGAGAGTGCCAGCAGACACCGCGTGCTCCTTCTCCAGGGACATCCGGCAGCGAACGTAGCCGCGGAAGAGGGACAAACAATCGGGCGGGACTCCCCCGTCGATCGCCCGCTGCCTGGACCTGTTAATGGCCAACTTGGCCAGGCCCAGGAGCAGGTTCACGAGGAGGTCCTCCTCCTTCCCGACCCCCTTCCGCACCGGGTGCCCATAGATCAGGAGCGTGGGGCTGAAGTGCAAACAAAACATCAATAAAAGGTTTTTCAAATAACTAAAAAGGGAGTGCAGCCTACAACACCCTATGTATACATGGTCCACGGACTCCACAAGACCGCAAAAAGGGCATGTGTCCTGAGAGTCCGTGAACCTATGCATCCTCTTATTATAAGGGACTGCTGCATGCAACACCCTCCAACCCAGGTCCCCGATAGAAAGGGGGAGGACACCTCCGTAGAGGGCCTCCCATCGAGGGCCTCCGCCGCCGGACGGCAACAAGGCACGCCAGGGCGTGTCCGGTCGACGGACAAGGGCGAGAAAATGGAAGGTGTGCAGCAGCAGTCCATACAAAAAGCCCCTCTTTGCTGTGCCAAAAGGCACAGAGGGCATGTCCCCGAGGCGGCTCATATTGCGGGGCACCAGCACCCGAGGGAGGGTTCGGGGCTTGGGGCCAATGTGGAATTCCGTCCGAACAGGGGAACGCTCAGACGGAAGACCACCGCGCACCTGGGCCACCTCAAGACCCAAAATAACGTCGGGTCCGAGCACGACCGTTCTCAGGTCTTGGATGGCATCGGCTGCGACCTGGACACTCACAGATGCGCGTCGCGCCAACTCCTGCGGGAGCATCCAGCCCAGTCCTCCGCCACCCAGCACGTCCCCGATCCTGGTCACCCCTGCGGCCACAGCCCTCCTCTCCACCAACCACTGAAAAGGACGGAGGGGCGGATTCCTGAGCAGCGGCTCTCTGACGATAGCCGCTACTCCTGACGGGGGAGAGCTGCATCGCGAGGCGACCACTTTCCAGACTTTGATCAGGTCCTGGTAAAAGACGGGCAACGCCTGCAAGGAGCCACCGAGGCCCAGCTGTTCTATAAACAGGAGCTGCACGTCATAATTCAGGCCGTGCACCTGACGGAAGAAATACGTCATCAGGGCACACCATCTAGGAGGAGGCTCAACGTAGAGGTATCGCTGCAGGGTCTGAAGGCGGAAAGTCGCCACCTGTGTGCGTAGGCACACTAGCGCCTGACCACCCTCCCTAAGCGGGAGACTCAGAACCTCGGCAGCAACCCAGTGCAATCTTTTGTCCCAGAAGAAGTCGACTAACAATCTCTGGATTCTTGTGACAAAGTCCGGGGGAGGGGTCAAAGTGACCAGCCGATACCACAACATGGCGGCGATCAGCTGGTTTATGACCAGAACTCGACCCCGGTAAGATAGCACTCGGAGCAGTCCTGTCCAGCGCCGCAGGCGAGCGGTGACTTTCGTCTCCAGTTCCTGCCAGTTTGCCGGCCAGGATTCCTCAGCGGGGCAGAGATGGACCCCCAGGTAGAGGAGGCTGGTCCTGCTCCAGGTGAAAGGCCTGAGCTCCTCGGGTAGGGGATCCATCTGCCACTGACCGACCAGGAGTCCAGAACACTTACCCCAGTTGATCCTGGCAGAAGAAGCGGCAGAGTAGACCTCCTGGCACTCGCGCATCCTCCGCAGGTCAGCCGGGTCACTAAACATAAGGAGCACGTCATCGGCGTAAGCCGAAAGGACCACCCCGATGCCCGGCCCGCGCAGAACCAATCCCGACAACCTCCTCCGCAAGAGGCGCAGGAAAGGCTCCACGCAAATAGAATACAACTGGCCAGACAGGGGGCAGCCCTGACGTACCCCTCTCCCAAAGCGAAGGGGCGCCGTCAGGGACCCGTTAACCTTCACTAGACACTCCGCGGCAGTGTACAGAAGTCGGATCCGGGCGACAAAATGCGTCCCGAACCCGAAAGCTCGCAGAGTTCCGAGTAAGTATTCGTGATCCACCCTGTCGAACGCCTTCTCCTGATCGAGAGACAGGAAGGCGCTCGACAGACCAGCCCTCTGGGAATGGTGGATGATGTCCCGGACCAGATGGATGTTATCATAAATGGTTCGGTCCGGGACGGTGTAGGACTGGTCAGGGTGGATCATGTGGTCCAGCACGGTGCTGAGCCGAGAAGACATGGCTCGGGCGAAGATTTTGTAGTCCGTGCTGAGGAGGGAGACAGGGCGCCAGTTTTTAAGAAGGCGGAGATCCCCCTTCTTCGGTAGCAGGGCAATCACGGCCCTGCGCCACGAAAGGGGCATCTCCCCGGTAGCAATGCTCTCCCCCAGGACCCCCGCGAAGTCGCTCCCCAAGACGTCCCAGAACGCCCTGAAGAACTCCACGGTCAGCCCGTCTAGTCCCGGGGTTTTGCCCCTAGAAAGACCGTCGAGTGCGCCGGTCAGCTCCCCCAGACTTATAGGGGAGTCGAGCTTTCCGGCGCACTCCGGGCCGACCTGCGGCAGGTCCTCCCACAAAACTCTGCAAGCTTCCTCACTGGACGGATCCGGAGAGAACAGGGCAGTGTAGTAATCTCGGGCAATGGCCCTGATGCCCTCCGGATCCGAGACAAGTGATCCGTCGTCGGCCAGCAGCGTAAGGAGCTGCTTACAGACCCCGTGCCTTTTTTCCAGTGAGTAGAAGAAGGGAGAGCCACGGTCCATCTCCTTAAGGAAACAGATCCGCGACCTCACGATCGCGCCCCGAGACACGACCAGTTGCAGATCCCGCAGCGCCCCCTTCTTCTCATCGTACACCGACCGCAGGGCCGGGTCCACGTCGGGCTGACGGAGACGTGCCTCCAGGTCGAGCACCTCCTTCTCCAACTCCTCGACCCTGGATTTGCGTCTCTTTGTCGACCCCTTCGCGTACTCTTGACAGAAAACTCGGACGTGAGTCTTGCCCACGTCCCACCATAGCCTCAAGGAGGGGAAGCCTCCCCGCTTCCTTCTCCAGCCGGCCCAGAAGCGACGGAACGAGTCCAGGAACCGCTGGTCTTCCAACAACAGGTTATTAAAATGCCAGTACGCGGACCCCGTCCGAGCGCAGAACGAAGTGAGCTCCGCCCACACCAGACGGTGGTCCGTGCACGGAACCTGCTGTATAGAAGCAGCCGGAACGCAGGACACGTACGCCTTCGAAACGTAAGGGTGGTCGAGTCTGGACGCTCCGACTCCAGGTGACACAAAGGTGAACACGCTGGAGTCAGGATGGAGATTTCGCCAGACGTCCACTAAGTCGAAGGACCTGACCAGGTCCCGCAACTTACTCACACCTCGCATGCAGTGCGGGGTACCGTGACGGTCCCGGACCCCGAGGGTGCAATTGAAATCCCCCCCGAGGACGATGCACTCGCCAGCGTCGATGGAGCCGAGATGAGTGGACACTTCTTCAAAGAAGCTCGCTTGCTGCTGCGTGCCCAGGGGAGCGTACACATTCACAAAGTGAAGCACCGCCCCCCCCCAGACGCACAGTCAGGTGCAGCAACCGGCCTGGCACTGGCTCCTTGACCCCCAAGATCTCCGGCTGAAAATGCGGGGCCAACAAGATAGCCACCCCGCCAGAATTGGAGGCTAGGTGACTCATGTAGACCCCCCCTCGCCACTCCAGGAGCCACGTGGCTTCGTCTCCCGGAACGGTATGGGTTTCTTGCAGGAAGCACAACTCATACTTCCCGTCCCTGAGGACCGAGAAGTTCTGGAACCTGCGCTGTGCGGCCCTGCTGCCGCGGATGTTGAGGCTGGCTATAGTCGTCTTCATTGTCAAAGGTACATCAAATCTTCACCTTAAGTCATTAAAAAGAAGAAGAGGACTTTTTAGTCCTTCCTCTCCTTCAGGAGCCCAGCGAGAAACGTTTGGACCCTCCGCCGCGCGTTCCTATCCAACTCAGGAGACTTGAGAGCCTCGCGAGTGGACCAGAACACCAGCGGAAAAGAATGCCACCGGTCCAAGGCCAACTGAACCCTGTCTCGGCGACCGCGATGACTCGCCAAAAAGTCCCGGAGTTCCCTTGGGGGGATGAGGGGGGAGTCAGTGGAGGGCACCAGGGGATCCACCGCCTCGCTTGAGAGCGACTCAGCGTAATCTCCAGCGCTCACCACGGACACCCCGTCCTCCTCCAGGTCGTCGCCTCCAGCTTCCGACCCCTCCCCCGCATTGAGTACGGGGGCTGATTCGGAGCTGCCAGCTGGCCCCACCTGTACCTCGATCCCACCCCCAGGATCAAGGCCAGAGGGGTCCTCTCTGGTCTCCTCTAAACGTTTTGGGTCAGAGGGCAGCGGCAGTTCTGATGCCCGCTCTCCTCCCGGCACCGGGTCGTCCGGGGAGCTCAGGACAAGCTCCTGACCTAAAACTAGGACGCCCGGTGCTAAGGTTTGGGAGGGAGCGGGAAGGCCTTCCTTTTCGCCGCCACCCAATGACCCGTTGACATTTTTTAAATTTTGAAAGTTGCAGTCCCCCGATGAGCCAGAAGGTACCTCGGGGGTATCGAGGGTCTCTGAGTCGGGCACCACCTCAAGGGAGGTGCCTTCAGTGACCCCCGAGGGGCCCTGTTCAGGGGACTGCAGCAGGTTGACAGGGGTAATAGTGGTGGGAGTCGGTGCAGGGGTTTTGAGTTCCCCCAGAGGACAGGGCGAGATTTTACTTGGTGGAGACGCCACCACCTCTTCATCGGGGGAAGGGACACACCCAACTTCTTCAGTTTGGGCATCACCCACCTCCTCCTCCGAAGCGTGACGTCTCTTCCGGGTCAGGCTGGGGGCTAGGGAGACCTCCATTTCCGAGGCCCCCTCCTCCTTGTCCAGCCCTCCCGGACACTCCACCCTCTGGGTTTTGGGTGTTAGATACCCCGGCTCGGGGTCCCGCGTCCCTTCCCCGCCGGCCCCGGGAGCACGCGCAGGGACGACGCCGGGCCCAGCACTCGGCGCCTTAGCACCCACGGGCCCAGGAGCACACGCGGACACGACGCCGGGGCCGGATGTTGTCTTTTCCCCCGAGCCGGTGCTTGCAGGTGTTTGGGGGTTTTGGGGCGTTTCAGGGGCCGCCTCCAGGTTGCGGGTCTTCCTCTGCGCCTTCTTACGGCGTGGGGGCTCTCCCCCCGCCTCACCGGCAGCCGAGATGGCAGTGGCCGCCGGCGTCGCTTCCCCTTGCGGGGAGGGAGATGGAGTGGTGGCGGGGGGAGGAGGGGCGGTGCCAGCCGTGGCCGCTTGGGTGGGGCTCGTAGCCTTGGAGGCGGGGCAGTTCTTCCTCACGTGCCCCGCCTCCTTACAAGCATGGCACCGCACACCCTCCACGGTCCAGAAGACCCGATAGGTGGTCCCCTCAAAATTGATAACGAAGGCCCCCTCCAGGCACTCCTCCTGGGCCAAGCGGACAAATACCTGGCGCCGGAAGGAGTACACATGGCGGAGGGCCGAGTCTTTGAGGCCGAGCGGGATTGGTGCAACCCCCGACCTGACCTCCCCCAATTTATTAAGGTGGGGGAGGAGGAGCTCACTGGATAGAAAAGGCGGGATGTTCGAAATAATAATTCTCTGGGCGGTGGCCTCAAGGGGGTCCACCGCCAGAAAAGTCCCGCCCACAGTGAGTCCTTTTTGCAGGGCGAGGTGCACCGCCCGCTCGGACCTCAAGAAGAATATGGCCTTCCCATACATTTTAGAGGCCGCGACAATGGCTGAGGGGCCGACGACCCCAGCCATAGCCTTTACGCAGGCCTCTATTGTCATTTCAGGGTGAGCATAGCTCTTTACCCCAAGGGCCCTGGTCAGGAGGCGGAAAGGTGACAGGGCAGCGGGAGCAGCTGGAGCCGCAGAAGCAACCACCCCCGCATAAGTTTTCTTTTTTTGAGGCCCTGCCACTGGTGACAAAACCGCCTCCACATTAGCCCTCGAGGGCCCGGCCACAGGTGATGGTGAATTGGCCTTAGGGCCAGAGCCACGCCCACCCCGGGAAGGATTGGCCATTTTGTTTTTTTCTTTTTATTTTTTTTTAGAAATATAGGGAGGAAAGGGGGTGGGGGAGAGAGGTAGAAACAACCTCCCCTCTTTTAGGCAGGAGAGGAGAGGAGGGAGAGGAGTAAAAGACAGGGAGGCACAGGAGGGAAAGAGGTAAATGTCCTGGTGGGTGTCCTCGATGGTGGATGGACGGTGGGTGGGGGCCTGATGTTCTTCAGGCAGGGGGAGGCGATGTCTTCACCAGCTATTGCTGGCCTTACTGGGAAAAGGGCTGGGTTGGGGGGAGGGGTGGCAGAAAGATGGTTTCAGCACACACACACACCCTCCCTCTCTTCCTTCCCCAACTCCTCTGGCAGTCTTCTTGCCTCCCCCTACAAAAACACAGTCCTTAATTGCCCCCACCTTAAACAAAAATACACAGTTCAGACACCCACCTAGGATGTTGTTTTCCAACTCAGTCCTGGCCTCCTGGCCTTCCTGTCCTGTAGCAACAGTAGCAACTGTTCTCTTCTCTCCCTCTCTCTCCTTTAGCAGCACAGGGGCAAGGCAGCAGCAGCAGCACTGGAGGAGCAGCAACAGAAGCAGCAGCAGCACACAGCAGAAGCAACAACCCCAAAGGCAGCAGCAGAAACAGTTGAAACACTGAGGAGCAGCAACACCAACACCACACACCTTCTCTCCTCAGTACCAGGAAACCAACTGAATCCACAATTACCTCCACGAGATCGTTAGGAAAATGAACTCTTGATCTGGGGGTTACAAACCCAGTACCATAACCACTTGGCTTGTCGCTCAGATGTGAAACCTTTCTGCAAAAGATAAAGGTTGGTGTGTCTGTCCAGGGCCTCTTTCCTGTGCTTTGTGCAGCCTTCAGACCAAAGTGATGGCCCAGCCTCATTCCCTGAACACATTAGTGATGCCTGCACCTCAATGGCACTGGACATTGCTGCCAGAATGTCAGGGGCAGGTGTCACAGAGTTCCATCATTCTTTCTATGTGCTCTCAGCACTTTTAAGGTGGGGCTGGTATCTCTTCAGCATCTATGACCAGTGACACTGTGCTCCTGAAGGGCCCAGGTGCTGAAGACAGACAAAGAATCAAATGCTTTTAATGTTTTGTTGCTGCGGTCTCCATGATATGACTCTGATCACAGAGTGCAAGTGAACTGCCCTCGGCCAGACAGGAATCAGACATTCTCTGAGGCTATGTGAAGATCTATGGAGTGTCCTCACTGCATGTTGTATCATCCTCCTGCAATCAAGTGACTATTAGTGCCTCCACTGCATCTCAATGACAGGAGCATTATCACCGAGGGTATGTGTGCTGCCATAAGCCACAGTGGAGTCAAGCATTCATAGATGCAATGTGAGGATCTTACAGTGTGTCCACATTGCATGTCATCACCATCCTCCAGAAATCTAGCAGCGATGATGGCCTCCCGAGCACGCCTGCTTCATCTGGTTAGTGCATCGTTGTCATTGTCGCCTTCGAGGACCTCCTCACCCTCATCCACGTCGACTTCCTCCTTATCAGAGGAGACATCCAGCTCCTCCGTCTCCTGCTCAGCCAGCTACTCTCTCTGTTGCAGCACTAGGTTGTAAAGGGTGCAGCAGATAACGATCATGCGTGACACTCTGTGTGGACTATATTTCAGGGCTCCACCAGACCGGTCCAGGCACCCGAACCACATTTTCAGCATCCCGATGGTTTGCTCCATCAAATTGCGAGTTGCAGCATGAACCTCATTATACCTTTGCTCTGCTGCAGTCTGAGGCCGCCGCATGGGTGTCATCAGCCATGTCCTCTGCAGGTAGCCCTTGTCCCTGAGGAGCCATTCCTGCAATCTCTGTGGACCCTGGAAGATGTCAGGGATTTGTGACCAACTGAGAATGTAGGAGTCGTGGACACTGCCTGGAAACTGTGCACAGACCTGCAGCATGTGGTTGCACACTGGCTGCATATTCAGCGAATGACACAGTTGACCACTTGTTGCGATGGAGATCTGAGCGCCAGTTGATTGCAGTCGATCTCACCCTGCGCCTGTGGGAAACCCGAGATCTGGGCAAGGCCATTCGGTCTTGCATCTTGGCTCTCTTGGTGCTGGCTGAAATGCACAAAGTTGTGTGCCCTCACGAGGATGGCAGCCGTGACCTCATGGATGCGGTTGTGTGTGGAGGCTTGTGATATCCCACAGAGGTCATCTGTGGAGTCCTAAAAGGAGCCACTGGCATAAAAAATTGAATGCAGTGATCTCTTTCATGGCCACTGGCAGTGGATGTTCTCCTTGTCCCCTATGGCAACAAATCCTGCAGTAGCTGGCACATGTGACCGACCAGTTCCCTAGACATGCGCAGCCTTCTCCTGTCTGCAGGAATGAAAGGCGATGTCTATAGACTCTGGATTTAGCTTGGCACTGATCAACGATGGCTCTCTGTGGCTCTTCAGGACATGCGCAGGACCCCCAACCGCCCCTTCTTCCAGAAGATGCTGCTCCTCCCTTTGCGCAGCCAGGTACCTCCGTCGCTCTCTTCTCCATCATTTTCACTGTCTATACACCACGAGGCATACAACTAGTTCACCGCTTGGCCTAAATAGCCAAGTAGTTATGGTACTGGGTTTGTAACCCCAAGATCAAGAGTTCAAATCTCACAATGGCAAACTATGAAACAATGTAACTTCATCTGAAACAGATGGAGACGGGTTTGTACTCGAAAGAGTTACAACTAGTTCACCAGGCTCCATTCTTGTGAAGTAATCCTCCTGCAGGATGAAAGACACTAGGTTTAGCTTGGGTGTACTAAGAACCTCTCTTGGTTCAGTCTGAAGGCCCCTTAACATATCCCAGAGAGTGCTGACCACCACTTTGATGGCCAGTGATTAATGTGCTGCATGGCTGCCCAAAGCCCTAACCACCTCCGCCCCACTCCGCCTGACCGATTGGCGGTAGCTTTGTCCATTGGACTGCATGTTATGCTCTCAACTCAGGCACAGGCATTCTCCTAACCCGCACTGCAAGGCTGCACTGTTAGCTTGAACCAGGGGGGAGACTGGTCCAAACCAGGATGATGACATTGAAAGGGGCTGTGAGCGCCTCCATGGCCAGCTTTAGCAAGGAGATTGTACAACATACGCGGTTGACCAACTATCTGCAGCCCATGAAAATGCTCATTAGTTTGCAGTCTGTGCTCAAGGGGTGAAAAGCTCTGGAGCACGTGGTGGCATTTTCATGCCTCTGCATTGCTTGAGTGGGCAGATAAGCTAGAGACCTGATTCCACCCATGTCAATGTGACTGCATCTGAACTGCCTCAGCTACAGAGGTCATATTGTACAAGGCTTCCCTAATGTGTGGCTGCTTCCCTCCGCCCCCACTCCACATATGCTTGTGCACTATCTTCACCTGTAGGGCAGCTCTAATCATCATCCCCAAATCACCTCAACTGCAGGGTGTCCTTGTCTCCCCCAAGTTGCCTCAACTGCAGGGCAACCCTTGCCCCCCCCCACCCCACCTCCCTCCCAATGTGCCTCAACCTTGAAGTCCAACAGGCAACCTGGGTGAGCACTGTGCAACATTACTGTGCACTCACTCCCCAGTTCCCCTCAAAGCCTGCCAAGTGCAGTCCTTGTATATGCTGCTGTGAAACATGTCATTGTGATGACGGACAATCCAGCAGGGAGGGATGATTCTGGTGGGCTGGCCATATAATATATGCAGATGTATTACCATGAGATTCCCAATGTCCGTTGGCAGGAAACGCGGCCTGCCATCGATGGATTGTACGGATGACTGCAAACTGATTTTCACAATGTCGTGAAACCGATTTTCGGCCTTCTCACGCTGCTAAACATGCCCAATGCCATCAGGCACAGAAAATTCCACCCTCTGTTTGTTATGACGTGAATTGAGGGATAAATATTGGTCAAGGCACTGGGAAAACTTCTCTGCTCTGCCTCAAGTTAGTGCCATGGGATCTTTCACACCCATATGAGCAGACTGATGGGTCCTACAGATGAGATTTATGTCTCATCTGAAGGGCTGCACCTCTTACAGTGTAGCACTCCCTCAGTACTGCATTGAGGAATCAGCTTTGGATGTTGTGCTGAAGTCCTAGATCACAAGGGACAATGTGGGTGGGTAGAGATAGCTGATAACTGCAGGGTGAAAGTAGGACCAGCAAAAGTTGAGACTGGATGAATGGTGAGCAGCAAGGCCGCCAGGTATGTGCGGCTGGCAAGAAGATGCTGCAGAGCAAAAGCAGCAGATCTGGATGGAGAGGAGCGTCTGACCACCATGGGTCAAAAGTACAAGGACAGAGTCATGGTCAGAGATTTATAGAGTCATAACAGCACAGAAGCCTATTTGACCTATCTAGTCCATAACAGGTAAAATAAAACTTGGAACAGGACAGACCTTTGTTTTGACCAGCATTTCAAACATGTAAACCACAGAGATACTATATCCTGAAGCCAAATGGAAGCAGGAGAGAACCCCGGAGGCGTGCCATTGGAACTCCCCAGGAAACTTGAACTTGGAGGCAGTAAAGAGCCAAAAAAATCAGAAGTTCAATTTTTGAAATATTTTATTTCAAAAAAGATTTGGAGTAGAGCAGGAACAACATATTAAATGTCCAAATGACTATATTGAATCAAAGTCTTCAAGGAGAATGTTGAAGGGCATTTCTTGGAGAAGACAGGGTTCTTGCCCGCTGGCTGGAGAGTCATCGAGAACCCACATTGCCTCTTTTAGGGAAGTCCTGCCGTATTAAATGCCATTCAGGCACTTACCTGGAAAGCAGTGGGTCTTCCCCAGGATCAAGACCCTGGAGCGGAAGTTCCGCTCACCAAGAGCTACCAGCTAATCAGAAGCCCGCAGCTCTGTTGAACACCAGTGGCACTGTGGAGGTGGTAGCTGCTGCTGGTATTACATACACCCGAGGCCTAGTATCGTCACTGGATCCCAGGCCACAGATGAGCAAGCGAGTGATGGCCAGATGGGGGTCGCAGAGGACAAGAGCTGGGGTTTGGGCAGCAAGGGCTGAAGCTGGCTCTCAGCCGTCCCCCTACCTAATGCTGGGTCTCTCAATCAGGAGTTTGCTTGTCATGTGCTCTACATAGCAAGCACCCCCATTTCTACATAGTGAGCCCACCCACCCACCACTGGGTTAATACTAGTGGCGGTGGGATGAAGCCCTTAGGTAGGCATTAATTGCTGTGCATGTTCACGAATGTGTAACAACCTGGAAGGTACTGTACAGGCTGCTCGCAAGTTGTCTCCTTTAAGATACTGCATGTACATGGGTGCAGAAAAGAATTTAAAGGTGCCCCACATTGAAATAAACAGATCATTCAAACAAAAAAATTTAGGTGAGACATTGGTTTAGGTGTGAGGAGCTTACCATGGAGACTGATAAAGGACCATCCTGTTGTTTCTCCATATCCAACTTTCATTAAGTGGTTGGGTTTGATACTCATTATACAAATTCAAGTACATTTTAAGATTTTTTGCCTGACCTGTCATGTGGATCAAATTCAGTGAAACTGGCAACTTTTGTTCCAGAAATGTGTGCAACTATATTCAGAATGGTTTAGCTCCAGTAATCTGCTTTTTAAAAAAAATAATGTATTTCCCTACAATTTCACATATTCGGGAGATTAACTTACCAATATTATAAGGTAAGCAATAGTACAGATAAACATGTATTCAGCCTTGAAATGTACTTTTAGCTATTAAAACCTGAAGATGATTTTTCCAATATTGGCAACTGAATGTGGGTGTGATATTTCATTTAAAATAAATGGGTTAATGCCCTCACTAACTAACAAACATAGGAATATCATCAATGATGTAAGCCTTCATCAACCAATTTCACCGACAGACATTTCTAGGTTCAACATGTAAATTTTCATCTCAAATATCAATTTGTATGGTATGTTTGCTAATATGGCAAACAAATCACACATGGTTTGGCAAACTATACACTTTTCTAAATCAATTTATTTTCTGTATTTTTCAGAGAGTTCATCAATAGTCTGCGATTATATAGGGCTTTATATGGTGGATTGGCTGATCAGCTGTGTATCAATGACTTAGCAGCTGCTGATGGGCGAACTTGCTGGAATGGAGAAGATGTCGTGAAGAGGTAAGAGCTGTTCTAATTTTGGGATTGTGAGCTGGAGACTGATCAGTTCGCAAATCTAATAAATCAGTGCTTTGTTTTTCAACTTGTTTGATCAAGATGATTTGTTATTCATTAAATTATTATTTCTGGTTATCGTTAATGTTGATGGATTTACAGTGGATGCAAGACTAAAATCCCAAAAGATCAAATCTATTTTTTCAATAACTACCATTTGGATTGAAATTTTAATTACATTTTTGTGTACAAATATCAACATATAATCGTCAAACAGATGTGCCAGTCGTAACTGTAATATCAACTATTGTCCTGGTGTATTCACCATGGCAACGCCTCAACCAATCAGATTTGACTTGCAAACTAATCAGCACCCTTTGCTCATGCAGCATAAATTGTTGCTCGCTCTGAAATTTGGCATTCTTACATCTGTCCTGATGAGTGCAAGACAAAAAGCTTCGACAACAAGTCTTTTTTTTCAGCAGTACTCAAGTTCTCTACTACCAAACAACTAAAAGTTTCTTCACCATATTATCTTTGTAGTGTCACTGATTTAACTTACATCTCAGGAACCTCTGATGGTGTTAACATATTTTGATTAACAACAATATTAAACAATTGAACGGAGTATGTTTGAGTTGCCTTGTCATCAATGAAAATAAATGCAAGGGTGTAACACCCAAATTGATCTTTGGTAATTAGATAGAGACTGCATTTTATTTTCTCTGCACTATTTAATGAATTGTAGTTTAATTACACACATCATTCAATTTTCTATACTTCTAAGCAGTCTATATTAAATTGAAATGGTTTCAAATGTTCTACAACTACAAGTGGCATAGGCTATGTTATGTGACTGATTGAAATGAATGAAGCAGCGGCCAATATCACATCCGGAATTTTCCAGTCCCTCACGCTGGTAGGATCTTCCGCTCCCACCGATGTGAATGGAGGTTTCAGTGGCTTGCCGGCCCCGCCACAGGAGCTGGGGTGGCGGGGGGGCGGGTGCTGGAAAATTCTGGCCTATGTCTTACTCGATCTTCAGAACTCCTAAGGCATTTTAAGTGGGGAGGCCAATTAAGGCGTGATGCCATGATGCCAGGTGGGAAGCACTATGCGCTTCCTGTGCGGGTGGTGGGGGGGGTGGCGGATTCCCCAAAAGCGAGAGTGCACATGAGCACGAAAGAGCGCACATCTCCCTGAGGCTAAGTGCTGCCTCAGGGAGATCGCTGACAGCTGTATAAACTTTAAAAATAGAAAAAAAAATCCTTAACATGTCCCCTTTATGTGACAATGTCACACGAGATGGGACATGTTAATAAATTTCACTGAAACTTTTTTAAACCCTACATGAAACCTTGACCTGCCAGTGGATGAGGTTTCATGTGTTTTCTATTGCCCGCCGGGCCTCCTGGCCTGCCCGCCAACCTTAAGATTGGACGGGCAGGTCCTTTAATTGTTTTAATGATCCTGTCAATGGCCTCAATTGACCATTGACAGGTTGGCAGGCGCACAGCTGATTTGGCTGTGCCCCCACCTTCCTGAAAATTTAAATGGGGTAGGTTTCCCCCCGACATCATCCCGCATCCTTTTGCGCATTGGCGAGCGGGCCCCGCCCCCTGCTCCTAATGTTTCTGTCAAGAAAAGGTTGTAGGATTGTGTGCCATATGAAAGCACGCAGAATAAAGTTTTGATCTAGGAAAAAAAATCAGAAAGCACTTTTGTGATGCATACTATTGAAAATGAACAAAGGAAAATATATTTTGGTTGTTCATGGTTTTTCTACCAGCCAATGTATGTTCAAATGTAAATGTGAAACAAGGGTATAGTACTTGTTGGAAGCATGAAATAGCCAACTGAAGTGACACAATTTTGCTCATCGTGCCACCCAGTGAATAAAAAATCTGAAAAATTCAAGATTGCTCCTGGACAGGGAGTTCCTTGCTATACACCTCTGTCTTTGGCCATCTGCTGCCACTCTTTGCCCTTTCTCCCACAGTTCCCTCTCTTTTACTGTTTAAGTTCCAGTGACTCTAACAGTGATGCATTTTAGCCCTAACTACAAGTTAACTGCTGGTTTAAAGTGCACACTGTCCGTCCCTCAAGCATGCCTGCTCTTTATATTCCAACGTGAGCACTGGATCTCTTTTCAAATTTGGCGTCCAAATTTCTGGACTTCACAGTAAGACTCAACTGCTCTGTCTCTAATCTATTGCTCAGTTGCTTAAATTTTAAAATAATTTAATTTACCCTACAGCCCATTCCCCATTGCTGTTGTTCCCTTCTGAGCCTGTAATTGTTCTACTGGTCCCAATGATTTTTCTGCTTCAGCTACTGTCTTATTTCTAGCCAGAGTTTCACTCACCTGGGTCTAAATACACTTCTCCTCTGCTTCTGGATCTTATGGTGATTTCCATCTTTGCCACCATTTTAGTGCCCCACAACCGATTCTGCACATCTCCCAGATCTTCATTCCCAGGGAAATACTTCCATCAAATAGCTCCTGGTCTCACTTGCCCATCACACTAGTCTACAAACCCGGACGTCAGTTCATCGATGCTTCATGCTGACTCCATCCGACCTACATCAAATTTATCCCACCACTTGACTCTTCCAATTTCCTCCACTCTATTCCCTATTTATAACCAGGATTTACATGTCCTAATCTTGCTATATAACCAGACTGATGCAACTTCAGCTTCCCTGTGTTCATTTACATGTATGTTTTATCTGCCACTTCGGACCTGAGCCCATCACTCTATTTCTACTTTTCTCTTCAAATTGATTTTCAATTTCTCTTATTTACTCCTCCTAGAATCCTCCCTTTCCCCTATCTTCATGTCTCTTTTCATTTCTTCCCTATCAAGTACTTTACCATCCCAAATTTGTAACCCAAACCTTCAACAGTCCTTGACTGTTCCAAGTTTGCTTAGATAAGATTTATTGCTTCCCGCTACGTCTCTCTTGGTACCTTCTGATGGCCCCATTAAGGCATGCATCGCTGCCTCTTTATAAGCAGAAATCCCAACTGTCCCATCCTACTTCTAGCCAAATCCCAACCGACAGCCTGCTGGGCACTTATGGTTCCCACCTCCTTGCTGTCCCACAAGCACCCCCCCCCCCCCACCCAATATTGCCATCGTGAACTCTGCCACCTCAGCTATCATGGCCCTTCTTTGCCTCTCCCTTTAGAAAGTCCATTCACTTCATAACAAGGGCCTTGCTCTCTATGAGCTTATTGTGGATGATTGAATCAAAACCGTGACCTGACAAGAACCTGGCCAAAGGATCATGACATCTTCCCCTAAGTGTTGATTCCACCACTTGGCCACCCAAATACTGTGGTGGCAGTATGGTTCTTATCACCAAATCACACCCTGCCCTGACCCTACTCCTCTGGCACCTTCTTCTTTAGTTATTTCTTAGGTATACAACTAACAATGTGTATCTCACTTTGTTCCAAGCCTCTGCCCTCTCACATAAAACTCTCATCCGCTACTGCCCACCCAAGTACCATGCCAGCTCTGTCACTGAGGTATCTTCATTGCTTTCCTCCTTCAACTTCTGTACCGAGTGATTTGTTAACCTCAGCGATTTTAGTCTCCATCCCAATTCACCATGTTCTGTCTCCTCTGAGTTCACTATCCTCCTATCCTCCCTTAATCTTTCCCTTTACATAAATTCCCCAACCCATATTCACGGCTACTCCCATGACCTTACTATCTCATGTAGCTTTGCTACTTCCATTTCAAAAAGGACTTTGAACTTGTATATGGTCACTCAAAATTTCTTTTTGTTTCTCAATGTCTTTTATAGCTGTTCTCCATCAGTTATCTCTGCTAATATTAGACACATTTTTTTCAAATTCACTAATCCTCATTTACACAGGGACGCTACTTTCCAATTGCTGTTCCTTCTCTATTCGCGTCTTGATTAAGAAACAACATTGTTAATTTGAAAATAGCGATTTTGCTTTTCTGATAACTATTAATATTGCAGTACACAATCGTTGCTCTAACTTCACTTTCAAACTTAACTATGCAGCTAATGCTTTGATTTAAATGTGTTTACAAACTTCTCACATTTTTAGGATTTTTAAAAAACAATTTATAATATTTTACTAAAGATATCTGCTGTTGCTCCTGTCAAATCAAATTGTTGCCAGTGTTCTCACCAAAAGTGAACCACTGCTCCAATTATCTTCTGAAATTGCATCACCGTTGCTGCTCCCATCCAAGTATCAGTTTCTTGTTCCTTCTCCTACTTGAAACAAAGCTGTTTCCAGTACAAACCACTTTCATAGCTCAATTGATGTTTGTTCTACTCATTCATCTGCTCAAAACAGTGAAGCTTCATGAAGCACCTTTACTGCCTGTGAATCTCATTCTCAGAATTGCCTGGAACATTTTCTGCTATGTACAAAAGTTCAAAAATAGAGTAACCACAGTGCACTGAATCAGAAGAATTTACGAGGCTAAAGGAAATCTGTCACTTGCCCATTCATATCTGTGAATAATTTTCTCTCTTTTTCTGTGCTCCTAGCTGTCAGCACG
This sequence comes from Carcharodon carcharias, assembly GCF_017639515.1. Lineage (NCBI taxonomy): Eukaryota > Metazoa > Chordata > Chondrichthyes > Lamniformes > Lamnidae > Carcharodon > Carcharodon carcharias. The sequence continues at coordinate 130,683,425 of NC_054477.1, read as the reverse complement.
GTCAGTTGTTACAGTTGGCTCAGATGCATACTCTGGCATTATACTAACTAGTATAGTATCTAAAGAAAAAAACTAAGGTTGGAATTTTCCGTCCCCATTGGCGTTGGGCATCATGGCAGGCATGAGTGGACAATGTGGCGAGAAGGCCAAAAATCAGTGTTACGCCATCGTGAAACCAGTTTGCGATCGTCTGCTCCACTTATCGATGGCGGGCCATGTTTCCCACCGCCGCACATCAGGAACCTAATTTGGCATCTCATTATAAGCTTTGTTCACTGGAATCTTTGCCCCCACACTGGATCATCTGGGCATGCCTGCCGGATTGCATGCTGATGTGTTTCAGAACTGTACATTAGTGACACGCACCCGGCGAGCTGCACTTCGCTCGGGACTTCAAGATTGGTTTGCCTACCTTGCTTCGGGCAGCACCACATCACTTTTAGGGGGGCTCACAGGCAGGTCTCTACCTACCAGACCAGCCATGAGGCAGGGATGGCTTTTCAACGGCTACAGGGCAAGGGTTTGCTTGGGGAAGAGGGAGAAGTGGCCTCAGGCAAGGGAAGAGGCTGCAGGCAAGGGCTGTACTGAGGAAGGGGATGTCCCAGAATGTGTGTGGGGGCACAAGTTGATTCGTGCAAGTGGCCTCAAGATGGTGAGGCCTGAGGGGGCAGTCTCCAGAGGAGATGAGGCCAGATGGAAATGTGAGGGTGTGTGTGAGAGAGTGAGTGGTGATGTCCCTTGAGCTGGCAGTGAGTGAAATGCCACTGAATATGTGATGGGCTTGTGAGCGTGTGAGCTGAGAGTAATGAGATGGTTATCTTACCGTGATGGCACGGATGAGATCGTTCATCCTTTTTCTGCACTTGATGGCCGACCTCTTGTGTGCAGCATTGGCACTGAACACCTCTGTCACCGTTTCCCAAGCCGGATTGGTGAGACTGATGGCCCTCCTGTGGCCAGAGCAGGGGTAGAAGACATCATGACGGGCCTCCATGGCATCCAGAAGACGCCCCAGGGATGTGTCACTGAATCTGGGAGCTGCATTCTTCTTCACTTTTGGGGCCATGTCTTCACTGTAGCAGTCCAGGGCATTGAGAACTGTGTGTGTGGCTCCACTTTAAATATGGTGCCTTGCATGAGGAAGCAGCGAGGTAATGGCTTGGCAGGCAAATTGTAGGTTGCCCATCACTGAGAAGGTGTGTTTCCTGTAGCTGCATTATTAATGAGGTGGGATTGGGATGATACGGCATGAAAACCCGCCATTGCCAGCAGTTTAAACATCCTTTTCCCTGCCCGCTACCGCACTTAGTGCAAATCTGGGACAATTTCACCCTAAGTGTTGAGGTTGTGGACTTTGATTGAGGTCTTAAAGGGGAATTTTGACCCCAAAAAATGGGCATTTGGGTTGCGTTAGGGTAAAGTGTTAAAAGTCTGAATTCTGAACCCAACCCGCCTTTTCCCAGTTTTAATGGAGGTTGGATGGGTGGGTGGGTGAAAAACCCAATCCAGTGAGGTGGGTTGGTATTTTAAATATTATATTGAGGCTGTGTGCCTCATTTGTGTTTATCATTTGGAATTTAACTTGGGAAATCCACCAGATAAACCGAGGCAAAAGACTGCTGGATCAGGAGGTAGGTGCCTTTCCCTACAAGCTGAATCCAGCATTCCTTTCTTGCATATCCCCTGTGATTGGATGCCGCCCCCAACCCTTCTGTTCTCCGCCATTAGATTCTGAACTCCCTCCCCACCCCAAGCACCTGAGCCCCTGAGATCGTCACAACCGCCACCACCACCATCCTCCAACCGCTCCACACAGGGGGAAGCAGAGACCTATCGAGTCCTGCGGCCTCCTCCAAAGCCATCCTCGCCTAACTGTAATCCAATCCAAGGCAATTTAAAATTTCATAGCATGCAGGGCAACCCTGACTTCTGGGTAACTAAGTTGAAATTATCCCCCTTAGTGTTTGTGAAAATAACTCGGAATAATAGTTTAGAGCTCGACAGGTGAAAATGCTTTTCTGAGCTACTGTTTCCCGTATACCCAATAAGGGATTTGTGCATCAAAGTATGAAATACAGTGTATGAAGAGTCTTTCTGCTTTGATCTGACAATATGAAAAGAAGTATAAGATCCCTCTCTGTCCACTGAATGACATACTTTATTGGATTTAAAAGAATATCCATTATCAGATTTTATTCACAGGTCACAGACATCAATCCATGGCACCACACAATTCGAGCATGTTATTTTGATTTCTGTATGCTGCTAACTGTATTGCTGTGGATGAGAGAAATGTTTTGCCTCAATTGGGTGTTTATTCCAAAGAAAGAAATAAAATATGACTGAATATCATCACTGGACCCATTTAGTTCCAGTTTATAGCTTTAATGCCCTAATATTAATAACTGCTTTGCCTTTGCTAAGATCATGACAGTGCCAAATCATTTTTATTATTATTTTAATAATATTGTATGGTAAATGCAGAAAGCATTGATTGATCTAAGTTGTTTGTACTTTGTCCATTAATTAATGTCACAAATGTATCTGTAACTTGCTTATACTGTATTACTGATTTCACAGGAATGCATCTCCTATTTTGGCTCTGCTAGTCAAAGTATCAAATACGGTATAGTTCATTGGTTTATTGTGACCACCAGTGTTAATTTTTAAACTCTTAAAAGCTTCTGTTCAAGTTTTGATCATCCAACTATGCTAGCATAATATAATGGATATACATTCACACTAATTAAAATACAGCCATTGGCCTATACTTCACAAGAACAACATCCTCAACAATACACATTAATTCATCACAGTTACACTGTTATGCACAGTAACTTCTCATAATTTGACCTAATCGTAGTATGGGACTGCAAAACTTTGGCCCTTTTGATGTGCTCCTGCCATAAATTTACTAAGAGTGTTGCAAAGAGGTTTTAAAATTCGGCCAGGACCAAATGTATCTGGCCCCTGCCTTCCCCACCAGTTTCTATGGGCCCTTATTTGGATAGATCCCCTGACTGCCTCATCATGGTTCCCCATAGCAAAAAGACAAGGCCAGGGGAGGGAGCTCCCAGAATGGGAGTTTCCTTGTCTGCAGCCTGGTGGAGCAGTAATGGGCTGCTATGCTACTTGGGAGCAAACTGTCAACAGCTGAAAAAGGATTCCTTCTGGAGGTACAGTCGGGGGATGGGGTCCAGGTCTGGGCAGTGATCTGGACCCTCAAGGATATTAAAATGTTTTTAAAAATTGTTGGAATTTTGTTTTCCTTGTTAATGGGGTCCAATAGATGTTTAAGGGATGCTGAAAGAATATTTTCAGAGAATCCTGACTCGCACCTACACCACTCCCACCCCCCCACCTCCCTTCCAAACTGCCCCGATATAGTAAGAGACACTGAGGCCTGGTTCTCTGTCTCAGAAATTTACAATAGTTGGCATCTCCCCAAGCCCACATATGTTGGTAGGGTCTGTGCTGGAGATCACAGACAGCCCATTCTAGCACATATGCTGAGTGCTAGATCTATGGATTTTCAGCCCCTGTTGGAATAAAAGTACAATTGAACATTTTTTTTAAATGCTGATTATATCTAGTGGCTTGATTTTTAAGAAGGTTGACTTGTTTAGATTGACAATGTAAAGCGAGGATGAAGGGAAAATATTTGAAAGATGATAGTCAGAAGGTAATATAAAGAAGGCTTCAGTTGATGTCAGCTTGAAGAGCAAATCTTAGAGATTTTAACGGTAAATGTACTGCAGGTCCTGAAAATCTGAAATGTAAGAGTAAAATGCTGGAAATACTCAGCAGGCCAAACAGCATCTGTGGAGAGAGGAAGACAATTGCCATTTCAGATCAATGGCTGAGAGGAAAAATTGGAAAATATTAGGTTTTAAGCAAGTATGGAGGCAGGGAAAGGCATGGAGAGCATGTGGAAGAACAAAAATGAATGTCAGTAATGTTTAGTAAGGAGAAGGGCAACTTTTGTCTGAACAAAAATGGAAACTGTAGTCCAAATCTGAGATTGCTAAACTCAGTGTTGAATCCAGAAGGTTGTAAAGTGCCTAATGGAAAGATGAGGTGCTGTTCCTCGAGCTTCTGTTGAGCTTCACTGGAACAGTGCAGTAAGTTGAGGACAGTGTTCAGAGTAGGAATAAGACAGAGAATTAAAATGGTAAGTGACTGGAAACTCAGAGTTATGCTTGCAGACTGAATGAAGATGTTCAGCAAAGCAATCACCTGATATCCATTTGGTGTCCCCGTTGAAGCAGAGGCCACTTTGTGAGCAAAGAATACAGTATATGAAATTGAAAGAAGTATAAGTAACTTACTATTTCACCTGGAAAGAATTTTTGTGGCCCAGGATATTGTGAAGGGAGGAGGTGAAAGGGCAGAATTCTCTACTCCCGAGGGTTGTGGATGCTCTATGGTTGAATACATTTAAGACTGGGATAGACACATTTTTGGTGTCTCAGAGAATTAAGGGACATGGGGAGCAGGCAGTGAAATGAAGTTGAAGCCCAAGATCAGCCATGATCATATTGATTGGCAGAATAGACCTGTTGGGCCATATGGTATACTCCTGCTCTTGTTTCTTTTGTTCTTGTGTTCTTGTGGTAGGTGTTGCATCTTCTGCACTTGCATGGCAAGTGGTTGCTGGGGCTGATAGAAGAATGGAACAGTGGGAGGTAGTGGGGAGGGTCTCTTCAGAATGCTGAAAGGGAAGAGGAGAGAAAGATGTGGCCGGTGGTGGTAACAGGCTGGAGGTGATGGAAATTTCAGAGGATGATCTGTTGAATGTGGGGTCTGTTGGGTTGGAAAATGACGACAAGGGCCAAGGGAAACTCTATTGTGGTGGAGGGGAATCCTCAGTTGATGGAAAAAGAATACATATAGGAAACACTGGCATGTAATGTGGAGATTCTACAGAGAAACTTGGAGAATGGAATAAAGTCCTTACAGGAAGTGGGATGGAGGAAAGTGTAATCAAAGTAGTTTTGGAAGTCAGGGAATTATAGCACACATTGCTTGACGGCCTGAAGTGGAGATAGAGAAGTGGAGGAAGGGAAGAATCAGAGATGGACCATGTGAAAGTGAAGTAAGGGTGAAGATTTGAAGTAAAGTTGATGAATTTTATGAGTTTGGGATGAGAGTAGGAAGCAACATTGATACAGTCACTAACATAACAGAAAAAGAGGTGAGGGAGGGGACTGAGTAGAACTGGAACAGAGAATGTTCCATGTAAGCCATAAAAAGGTAGGCATAGCTAGGAACCATATGAGTTCCCATGGCAACACCTTTTATTTGGAGGAGAATTATGTGAATAGTACTTTTTATTTGGAAGAGAATTGTGGAGCTCCCTCCATTTATACTATGTCAGTGTTTATATGACCACTAAGTATGTTGTGGTTTGTATACCTTTTGCAGTGCCAAATTTTTATTTAGTGGCAAATTTTGTGTTACAAGCTGAATTCAGAGATTTAAAAGAACATTAAGTTAGGAAAGTGAACCTGGATTTCCTGACCATTACCACCTATTTTTCAGTGGTAATTTTACATCCGAATGTAGAAAATTAGCTTGTCAGAAATGTTCTGAGTTCCCATCATAATTTATTTTTCCAGTGCGTGTTTAAACAGATGGACATGGGCATGGGATTAAATATGTATTTGGGAAGTATGCCCATTCTGTGTGCAATTCCTTGCAGTTCTGGCATGCAGCATACCTAAATTCTAAGGATACCTGGTGGTAATGATCTTGTAGGTCAGCACATTAATGTAAAAGTGATTGTTAGCCACTGCTGATAGGGGCTCTTCATCCCAAAAAGTGCAGTAACCACAGACCTACAGGATATCGCTAAAATGTTAGAATACCTTATAAATTTAAATTTTGGATGTTTCATCAGAATCACCTAATGTCTGTATTTCAAACTTTCAGTGATACTGCTTAAAATATGGCATGAAAGAATGATCAAGATGCCAGACACTTCTGCAGCTCGAAGTGTAGCTATCTGGAATTAGCTAAGGGTAGCTAATCTAGGTCTGGGTCACCAGAGAGGCAAATGCAGTGCTATGCCATCTTCTGTAAGAACCTGAATCTAACATGCAGGTTGGTGTTTGTAAGCATCTTATGAACTATTACCTCAGTTTCAACAGGCATCAAAGAGTGGTTTGGGTTCTGGGCCACTCTGTTGCTTACCTGCATACCCATGTATGCCTTTTGTGTTTCCTTTTCCTTTCTACATTGTCTCTTCTTCGTCCCCAGAGCAGCAAAGGCTATGATCATAAAGGCTTTGATGCTCTCCAAAGGCATTCCAAGATGTGTTTTAATTTGACTTGCATGCCTGAGACTGTCCAGCTTTCATTCAATGCATCCTTGCTTAGTGTATTGCAGATCAGAAGTGGAACAAGGTAGCGCTGAAATCTGGTTAAATCTCTGCTCTGTGACACGGAACCTTTACTTCCTAGTGTTCAGGGTCACATCACACTCAAGTGGCCTGTGTCAATACATGGAAGAAATCATTTAAGTATTCTTAGGATAAAAGTTGTCACTGGATATGAATGAACATTAAAATGCATCCCTTATGGCCCGACGATAAAGCACGAACTACTGTATCCTTTTAAAACAAAGACTATATGATCCAACGCAAACTGGAGGAACAGCATCTCATCTTCTGACTAGGTAATTTACAGGCACTTTTATTGAGTTCAACAATTTTAGATCATGAACTCTCTCCTCCATCCCCACCCCCTTTCCGATTCCGCCCCCCTTTTTTTTTCAATAATTTATATAGATTTTTCTTTTCCCACCTACTTCCATTATTTTTAAATGTATTTCCATCCATTGTTTTATCTCTACCTTTTAGCCTTTTTTGATTCCTTCATCCCACCCCACCCCCACTAGGGCTATCTGTACCTTGCTTTTCCTGCTTTCTACCCTTAATTAGCACATTTCTTAGATAATATCACCACCTTCAACACCTCTTTGTCCTTTTGTCTGTGACATCTTTTGGTTATCTCCATCTATCACTGGCCCTCTATCCAGCTCTACTTGTCCCACTCCCCCTTAAACCAGCTTATATTTCACCTCTCTTCTATTTTTCCTTGGTTCTGTTGAAGGGTCATTCGAAACATTAACTGTGTTCCTCTCCGCAGATGCTGCCAGATCTGCTGAGTTTTTCCAGGTATTTTTGTTTTTGTTTTGAATTTCCAGCATCTGCAGTTTTTTGCTTTTATGTATATGATCCTTGATTGCTCTATGCAAGGTTTCATAATTGCAAGAGGAATAAATATTTAAAGATAAACTACTGGCTTAATGTGCTCACACAGCAGTTTAGTTTTTAGTTCCTGATTACTGCACTAGTTTTTAAACCAGATAGTTGTGAGCTGGTTGCATTTACTGTTATTTTCTGTCTGAACTGTAGGAACCTGCAGGATATGTTTGCATAACTGGAGACACTTTCTTGAAGAAATTCTTGTTCATTTTTAAACATCTTACAACAATAACGTTTGTTGCATAAATTTGATGTGAAAACATACTTCTTCTAAACTGCTCTTCTTTGTATTGTTGAGAGTTTTTCAACAAATAAGAAGCCCCTTGCTTCTAACATAGCTACTTCTATAGCTACAAACATATGAATTAAGAGCCTTTGGCCCCTCGAGCCTGTTCCACCATTCAATAAGATCGTGGCTGATCTGATTGTAACCACAACTCCGCATTCCCACTTACCCCCAGTAACCTTTCACCCCCTTGCTTATCAAGAATCTATCTAGCTGTGCCTTAAACATACTCAAAGACTCTGCTTCCACTGCCTTTTGAGGAAGAGAGTTCCAAGGCTCACTACCTTCTGTGAGAAAAAAATTTCTGCTCATCTCTGTCTTAAATGGCAATCCTTTATTTTTAAATAGTGACTCCTAATTCTAGATTCTCCCACAAGAGGAAACATCCTTTCCACATCCATCCTGTCAAGACCCCTCAGGATCTTATATGCTTCAATCAAGTCACCTCTTACTCCTCTCAACTCCAGCAGATACAGGCCTAACCTGTCCAACTTTTCCTCATAAGACAACCCCCCCATCCCAGGTATTAGTCTAGTAGACTTCTCTGAACTGCTTCCAATGCATTTATATTATTCCTTAAGTAAGGAGACTAATACTGTGTACAGTACTTCAACGGCAGAATTTTCTACCTATCAGGCAAGCAGGCCTGACCCAATCTCTGACAGGCGGGTAGTCGATCCCCGCCAGTGAAGTGGGCCACACCGCCATTTTACTTGGGCAGGCCAATTAAGGCCCGCCCAGCATGATATCAAGTGGGAAGCGCTATGCACTTCCTGCGTGGGCGGGGTGGGGGGATTCCTTAAAAGCGAGAGTGCGCTCTTTCACGCTTGCACACGAAAGAGTGCACATCTCCCTGAGGCTAAGTGCAGCCTGAGGGAGATTGCTTCCACTTTGAAAAATATTAAAAATAGAAAGAAAATTCCCTAACGTGTCCCCCTCATGTGATGGGACATGTTCATAATTTATAGAAAAACTTTATTAAAGTTTTTAAAACCCTGCATGAAACCTCATCCCGCCGCTGGATGAGGTTTCATGTTTTCTCTATTTGCCGCCGGGGCGCTTGGCCTGCCCACCACCTTAAGGTTGGATGGGCAGGTCCTTTAATTGTTTAAATGTTCCTGCCAATGGCCTCAATTGGCCATTGACAGGTCGGCGGGCCCGCAGCTGATTTTGCTGCGCCCCCACCTTCCTGAAAATTTAAATGGGGCAGGATGACATCGGGGGTTCCGCCCGATGTCATCCCGCATCATTTTACACGTCGGCGAGTCCCCTGCTCACCGATGGCAAAATTCTGCCCCAGGTGTAGCCTCACCAAAGCCCTGTGCAAATGAAACGTAACCTTCCCTACTTTTATATTCAATTCCCCTCACAATAAATCATAACATTCTATTAGCTGTCCTAATTATTTTCTGTACCTGCTTACTAACCTTTTGTGATTCATGCACTAAGACACCCATATCTATCTGCATCTCAGAGCTCTGCAATCTCTCACCAATTAGATAATATGCTTTCTTATTCTTCCTCACAAAATAGACAATTTCACATTTTCCCACATAACGCTCCATTTTCTAGATCTCTGCCCACTCACTTAACCTATCCTTTTGTACCCTCCTTATATCTTCTTCACAATTTACATCCGACCAATCTTTTCATCATCAGCAAATTTAGCAACCATACCTTTGGTCCCTTCAACCAAGCCATTTATATAAATTGTAAAAGCAGAGGGCACATCATTCGTTACATCTTACCAACCAAAAAATGACTCATTTATGCTTTCTCTCTGTTTCCTGTTCGCAAGCCAATCTTTATCACTGCCAATATGTAACATACCCCTATACCATGAGCTTTTATTTTCTGCAATAACCTTTGATGTGGCACCTGATCAAATGTCTTCTGGGAATCTAGGTATAGTACATCCACCAGTTTCCCTTCATCCACAGCACATGTTACTTCTTCAAAGAACTCCAATAAATTGGTTGAGCATGATTTCCTTCTCACAAAACCGTGTTGACTCTGCCTGATTACCTTGAATTTGTCTAAGTGCCTTGTTACAACGTCTTTAATAATAGCTTCTAACATTTTCCCTATGACAGATGTTAAGCTAACATCTGTAGTTTCCTGCTTTGAATCTCCCTCCCTTTCTGAATAAAGGAATTATATTTGTATTTTTTTGATATTTTTAGAATTCATTTACGGGCAATGGGCATCGCTGGTTGGGCCAGCATTTATTGCCCATCCCTAATTGCCATTGATAAGGTGGTGGTGAGCTGCCTTCTTGATCGACAGCAATCCCTGTAGTGTAGGCACACCCACCATGCTGTTAGGGAGGGAGTTCCAGGATTTCACGATAGTGAAGGAATGGCGATATATTTCCAAGTCAGGATGGTGAGTGGCTTGGAGGGGAACTTTCAGCTGGTGGTGTTCCCATGTCTCTGCTGCCCTTGCCCTTCTAGATGGAAGTGGTCATGGGTTTGGAAGTTGCTGCCTAAGGAGCCTTGATGGGTTTCTGCAGGATATCTTGCAGATGGTACACACTGCTGCCTCTGTTCATCAGTGGTAGAGGCAGTGAATGTTTGTGGAAGATGAGCCAATCAAGTGGACTGCTTTGTTCTGGATGGTGTCAAGCTTCTTGAGTGTTGTCGGAGCTGCACTCATCCAAGCAAGTGGAGAGTATTCTATCACATTTCTGACCTGTGCCTTGTAAATAGTGGACATGCGTGGGGAATCAGGAGGTGAATCACTCGCCACAGAATTCCTAGCCTCTGACTTGCTCTTGTAGCCACAGCATTCAGTTTCTGGTCAATGGTAACCCTCAGGATGTTGATAGTGGGGGATTCAGTGATGGTAATGCTATTGAATATCAAGGGACGATGGTTGGGTTTTCTCTTGTTGGAGATGGTCATTGCCTGGCACTTGTGTGGTGCAAATGTTTCTTGCACTTGTCAGCCCAAGCCTGGATATTGTCCAGGTTTTGCTGCATTTGGACATGGTCTGCTTCAGTGTCGGAGCATATCGAACTGCCATGAACATTGTGCAATCACCAGCGAGCATCCCCACTTCTGACCTTATGATGGAAAGAAGGTCATTGATGAAGCACCTGAAGATGGTTGGCCCTAGAACACTACCCTGAGGAACTCCTGCAGTAAAGTCCTGAATCTGAGATGTCTGACCTCCAAAAATCATAACCATCTTCCTTTGTGCCAACCAACGGAGAGTTTTCCCCATGATTTCCATTGACTCCAGTTTTGCCAGGGCTCCTTGATGCCTCACTTGGTCAAATGCTGGCTTGATGTCACCTCTGGAGTTCAGCTCTTTCATCCATGTTTGAACCAAGGCTGCAATGAAGTCAGGAGCTGACTGGCCCTGGCGGAACCCAAACTGAGCATCAGTGAGTAGGTCATTGCTTAGAAAGTGCCAATATATAGCACTGTTGATGACCCCTTCCGTCACTTTACTGATGATTGAGAGTAGATTGGGCTGTAATTGGCCAGTTGGATTTGTCCTGCTATGTGGGCAATTTTCCACATAGCCAGGTAGATGCCAATGTTGTAGCTGTACTGGAACAGCTTGGCTAGGGATACAGCAAGTTCTGGAGCACAAGTCTTCAGTACTATTGCCGGAATATTGTCAGGGGCCATAGCCTTTGCAGCATCCAATGCCTTAAGACATTTCTTGATATCAAATGGCGATCAAAATCTAGTGCAGTGAATCAAATTGGCTGAACACTGGGCATCTGTGATGCTGCGGTCCTCTGGAGGAGGCCGAGATGGATCATCCACTTGGCACTTCTGGCTGAAGATTTATTGTGAATGCTTCAGCCTTATATTTTACACTGATGTGCTGGGCTCCTCCATTATTAAGGATGGGGATATTTGTGGAGCCTCCTCCTTCAGTGAGTTGTTTAATTGTCCATCACCATTCATGACTGGATGTGGCAGGGCTGCAGAGCTTAGTTTGACCTGATGGTTGTTGAGTTGCTTAGCTCTGTCTATCACTTGATGCTCATGCTGTTTGGCATGGAAGTAGTCCAGTGTAGTAGCTTCACCAGGTTAACACTCAAGGGCCTCAATTGGCATCGGGCTGGAAGGTCGACCTTGGGCCTTCCTGCTCAGAACTTAATTCTGGTGGAGGCAGAAAGGTGATGGGGTTCAGGAACATCACTAGCCTACCTCTGTAAATGCTCTTCCTGCCTCCATGCTCACCAGCAGTGAGAGCAGAAGATTCTGTGCAACATTTTGCTCTTCTCCAGTTTATCTTGCTCACGTTAAAGATCTGTGAGTTGATAAATTAGTCCTGCAAAGAAGCTGTTAATCCTTTAAACTGTACAAATCTTTCTTTTCACTTGTTTCCTTGTCAATTTTTTCCCCATTTATCATGTCCTGTACAGTGGAGTACAGTGTTTAGATAGTGGTCAATCTCAATAACTCATCAAACTGTACAGTTATTCTACAGGACTTGACCGTGCATATTTGCAAACTATTCAGCTAATGGATTTGGGTGGAGGTAAACTGTAGACCAGTCCATTTCTGCCTTCCCAAAAATCCCTATATTTGTGCTTCTAGGAAGTGTAACAATCAGGAACATAAATCTTGGCCAATTTCCATCTCCCTGAAGTCCATAACAGTGAAGCCAATTGATGTTTGCTTACCATTGTTCCAGCTGAAATCAAACAAGTCAATATGGTATATAATATTGAGTCTAGGACCTTCTTGTTTTATATGGCTTAGCTATTCACTGGGGGGAGAAAACTACTGGCCCATTGTTCAAGATCTTTGCTAATTTAGGTTTCATTTTTTGAATATTTTTGTTTAAATGTGAAGGTTATGATGACATTATTGGGATAACTTCTTTTGAGATTTACGAACTGATGATAAAGTAATTGAAATGTATTAATTAACACATGCTGTTAATGTTCTTATAATGAATGTTAATTTATCATACTTCCCAGTTATGGCATCCTATTTGATGTTGAGCTGAGCTTCCAATTCCATATCTCCTCGAACACTGATACCACCTAGTTCCCCTCTCTGCCCATCTCAACTCCTCTGCTTAAACCTGCCTTTGTCACTTCTAAATTCAACTATTCCAATGGTCTCTTGGCTCACTCCCCAGTTTGCACCCTTCATAAACTAAACTCATCCAAAATTCTGCTAGCTGTATCCTAATTGCACCAGTCCAGTCACCCATCACCCCTGTGCTTGATGACCTACTTTGGCTGCAGATCTGGCAATGTCTCGATTTTAGAATATTCATTCTTGTTTTCAAATCCTGCCATGGGCTTGCGCCACCCTACCTCTGTAAACTCCTTCAGCCCTACACCCCTCCAAGGTATCAGCTCAGTTCCAATTCCCGCCTCTTGCTCATCTCTGATTTTCATCACTTCACCATTGGTGCAAGTGCCTTCAAGTGCATTGGCCCTTTTCTCTGGAAGGCACTCCCTAAAATTCTCCACCTTCCTACCTCTCTCTCCTCTTTAAGAGGCTCCTTAAAAGTACTACCTTGACCTAACTTTGGCTCAGCTGTTTGAATATGTTCTTACATGACTCAGTGTCAAATTTTCTTAGATAACACTCCTGTGAAATGCCTTTGGTAAAGGCAGTATGCAAGTGCAAGTTATTGTTGTTGTTATGCACTGTAACTGAACTAATAAATCAACAGCAAGAGAAAGAAAAGGATATGTTAAATTAATGTAATTATTTTGAATCCTTTAACTTCAAAAGGTGTTTTGAAGGTGATAGTTACATAAGAATATAAGAAATGGAACCAGTAGGCCACATGACCCTTGAAGCTTGTTCCATAATGCAACAAGATCATGGCTGATCTGCACCAATGCCATTTTTCCACACATCCCTATATGCCACAATTCCCTTAATGTAAAAAGAAAATCTGTTGATCTGATTCCTAAATATACTCAATGACTGCACATCCACAGCCCTCTGGGGTAGAGAGTTCCAACGATTCACAACCATCTGAGCAAAAAAATCGTCTCAGTCCCAAATGGTTGATTCCTACCCTTAGATTATGACCAGACTTTCCAGTCAGGGGAGACATCCTCTCAACATTTACCCTACTAACGTTTCCTAGAATTTTGTACGTTTCAATGAGATCACTTCTCATTCTGCTGAACTCCTGACAATACAGGCCCAATCTACTCAATCTCACTTCATACAACAATCCTCTCATCCAGGAATCAGTTATTTATTAATAAAATAAATTACAAATGCAGAAGGGACTTTTTTGCAAGAAATAATGTTGTAGCTGAAAGATCTGATAGAACAAATATTTCACCTGATGGCAAAAAATCCAATTTTTAGCTGATATTTCCTTCAAGAGCAGACTATTCCTGGCCATTCAATTAAATTATTAACATTAAACATAATCCCCTTCAATATATTTTACCTACACATTCAATATAATCCACATCCCACTGTGAAAAAATATACTACATACAGTGAATGCTGGTAGTTGACTTTGAATAAAATTTCAGTGCATTTTTAAAAAAATTCTCATGGAGTTTAAGAAGTCCTTTTTCATATTTCTTGTAGAATAGATTTCTTCCTTAAGAAGTTGACAATGAATACAGATAAAACATTAGATATAAATTCCTAACTGTATGCTCCTGGCAGGGAGCCTTGCTTTGCAAGATCACATATTGGAAATTCAGGCGTGTTCAGTGCATGATTGTCTGAGAATTTAAATGAATGATTGGAATGCCTTGCACAACTTGTCCTGAATTTCCATCATGCATCTTTGGAGGCTCCTCATTGAGAATGCAACATTGGAAAACCATCCCCATTAGACTTGGCAGTCTATGTGTCAAAATCCGTTGCTGATGTTCATAGATTGTTTGATGAAGTTTAGTAGAATAAAATGCACTCCGATTTTTATAAGAAAGTGGAAATATCGTGGTAATTCTTGGCATCACAACAGGCAGATCGCCTGCCCATTATAAGAAGCAGCTAATTCTCCTGAACTGTGTGCAATTCTTTGCATCACTTTTTATTCGGTAATACTTGTACTTCATATTACCATAGAATTTTCTTCACTTGCCAGAATTGTCTTTTATGATACTTAAACCCAAAACTCACACTTCATTGGCTTCAGACAAGGGATGGCTCTTCCCAAGAATATATTATAATGGATGAGCAGTTGTTGCGGCAGCCAGTTGATGCCAGTAGAATCAGGCAGCATGGCAGAGAACAGCAGCCCATCAAGCACAATGCTGCACAATCTATATGTAGGCCACACTGGTCCACGTAGTTGTGAATCTGGCTGTGCTCTCTAAGAATGCCAACAGCACCTTGAAAATTTTCAGACTTGTTCAACTGCTACGACTACTGTGTCAATGATAATTGGAGAGGCAAGAGAGCTCATCTTTTACAGTTCTGCATTATTCTAGGCTCCCACAGGGCATCAGGGCATTTTATGTGTCAGCTGTAGTTCAGTTGGTAACACTGTAGTCTCTAAGTCAGAAGCTTGTAAGTTCACTCCAGAAACACAAAAAATTAGGCTGACACTCCAGTGCAGTACTGAGGGGAGTGCTGCATAGTCAGAAGTGGCATCTCTCAGCTGAGATGTTAAACCAAGTCCCTGTCCGCCCCCTCCTGTGGATATAAATAATTCAATGCTTCCATTTTGAAGATCAATAGGTGAGTTATCCCCAGTTTCCTGACCAATATTTAACCCTCAATCAACATCATCAATATAGATTGTCTGGTCAGTATCACATTGCTTTTTTGTGGGAGCTTGCTGTGTATAAATTGGCCACTGTGTTTCCTACATTACAACAGTAACTGAATTTCCTATGTATCTCATTGAGAGTAAAATATTTTAGGATGTCCTGAAGTCTTGGAAGGTGCTATATAAATGCAAATCTTTTTACCTATCGATATCTGTCATCATGCAGTTGCCACATCCACTCTTTTGTAAGTTAGCTGAATTCCTCCACAAGAACATTGCTCATTGGCAGCAGGAGGAACAGAGCCAGGGGCTCTTATAAGAAAGTTGCATTTCCCTGGGTGCAGTGTACCATTGTGGCATGCATTGAACATGGAAGGCACCAAATGAACAGCCACTGATATGTGAATAGGAAGGGGTTCCATTTCCAGATGTCTGGCAATCTGTGATGCAAACCAGACTGTCTGCCCGTCTGCCACTGGAAGGGACACAAGAGGGCAGGCTCTGCTGGATTTTGGCCCAGATCTTCCTGTGTCCGGATCTCCAGAGACCAGACATATGACCCAAGATGCACATCGGGACCCTGCAGAAGTCCTGACCTGCCGACATCCATGGCAATTGCCCACGAAGTTTGAACTTCTGATGGGCAATTTCCCAGCTCTTCGGGACCCTCTGCAAGCATCTCTGACTCTGAGGTAGAGTTGGAGACTTCGGAAAGTTCCATGGGACTCACCTGAACATTTACCCAGGAAATATTAGACAGAGGACACCTAGTCTAACTCCTGGGGAAGAACAGAACTGACCTCCACCAATCACTCACACTGACCGTTCCTGAATATTGGTCCACTGACTACCAACCTTGATGCTGCTGACTAGCCCCTCCCGACCCACACGACCTGACTACCACCCTCCGGACTATGCAGCTACCCCACTGATCCGATCTGACGATGTCCCAGCCTCACCAACTTGACACCCCACCCTTCTGCCACCTCACCCACCTGCCACTCTACTAACTTACAAATTCAGCATTCATTCACTCAGCCAGTCACTTATTCATTAATATTCATCCATTCACCTATTTACTGACATTCACACTGTCCATTTAAACTTACCATATGGCAGCTGGTGCCCCAAAAAGGGGTTGTATCCTGTCTTTCCTGTTACAGCGCTGTGATGGAGTTTTCTGAGGGATGCTGCGCTCTGCATTTCTGGAGAAGGCAGGTTCTGAAGACCCGGCAAGAAATGCAGAGCACCGTCTAGGCATGGAAAAGTTTGAGCAGAGCAGCAATCCAATGATGACTTCCACTTTATGGAAGATCCAGGCCATTCTTGTTGACTGGTTGAACCAGCATGTTAGGCACACCTACTTTCATCCACAGCAGATGACACTAATTTGTCATGAAACATCACCTCAGTGAAAAAGCTCATACTAAATGAGGACTCCCATTACTAACCCTAAGTAACAAGGCAGAAGATAACTGTTCTTTGTATACAAAACATGTATTTTATTTACAGAATAATGCAGTATACAGTATATAAAATATAACACCTTCTACTCTTTCTTGTCTCTCATTGTGCCTAAATATGTCTTAAATCTATCCTATTGCTGCATATACCGCATCTACTGCAAGAATGTTGCTTACCGTTGGTGAAGTGTGGTTATTATGTCCAGTGTTGACAAAAAAGGTGAGCATGATTGGTGTATTACCTTGAAGAAGGGCGAGCGTGATTGGTGCGTTACTTTGAAGAAGGGTGAATGTGATTGGTGTATTACCTTGCCAGCCCTGTCTTGCAGTGCTGCTCTAGAATCCTGGGGCTGAGGAAGTGGGCTATCAGGCATACAACTATGCCAGGCTAGCATGAGAGTAATCCAAATAAACTGTGGGCTGGATTTTTGCTACCAAGGCAGGTAGTTCAAGTCAGGAAATTTTCAGACTTGGCAGACCCCCACCCCCCGTTTAGTTTAAAGGGTGCCATTACACCAACTTTTCACTCTGGTGAAGTGACAGCAGCAGGATAGTGTCAGGCATGCTGACCCCTGAAATAGAGTGTAGATGGTCACGGTGGGCAAATACCAAGATGGGTTGGTTAGGAGTCTTGCCTCCATTCTCTGGGACTTCAGCCAGTTGTAAAAAAGACTGTTAGACACTCTAGCCCTCACCCCTTACACCCCACACATCCTCATTCCCCCTCATTACCCCCATGCCACCTCATGCACCCTCCATGCCCTCCATGCAACTTCATACCTCCATGCCATCTCCTTGGCCTCTAACTCAGAATCCACTATGGGCAGACCTCAGCAGCCGTGTGGAGATGAAAAGACTTCTAACAAACTAAGTATTGTCACTCATAAGTAATAAGCAAGTAATTAGGAAAGCTAATGGAATGTTATCATTTATTGTGAAGGGAACTGAATTTAAAAGCTGGAGGTTATGCTTCAGTTGCACAGGACCCTGGTGAGACCACATCTGGAGTACTGTGTAAGGTATTGGTCTCCTTATTTAAGAAAGGATATAAATGCATTAGAAGCAGTTCAGAGAAGGTTTACTAGACTAATAGGAGGAATGGACAGGTTGTTTTATGAGGAGAGGTTTCACAAGCCAGGCTTGTATCCACTGGTATTTAGAAGAGTAAGAGGTGACTTGATTGAAACCTTTAAGGTCCTGTGAAGTCTTGACAGGGTGGTTGTGGAGAGGATGTTTCATAGTGTGGGAGAACCTAGAACTAGGAGTCACAGTTTACGACTGAGATGAGGAGAATGTTTTTTTTCTCTCAGGAGGGAGTGAGCCTTTGAATATTTTTAAGACAGAGCTAAATAGATTCTGAATAAACAAGGGGCAAAAGGTTACCAGGGGTAAGCAGGAGGTTACAATCAGATCAGCCATGATCTTATTGAATGGTGAAGCAGACTCGACAGGCCGAATGGCCTACTCCTGCTCCTAATTCATATGTCTGTACATATTTTCATATATGTACTACATACTAAAAAAAATCTCCCATTCATGAACCCCATTCAAAGATTTTAAATCCCCTTAAGTGTTTGATCTTTTATAAAAATAAGCAATGCTCAATCCACAAACCACATCAAAGACACTAACCCTTTAATAGACTCTTTAAACTCAATCAAAATGTGAACTCAACCCTGCTGTTGAGATATGTACTTCTGTAGTTTCGGAAACTCAGCCAAGCATTCTTAATGACCTCAGTTGTAATAATACCCCTTGGGAAATGTCATCATTGAACTCTATTGAAAATTCAGAAATAGATAGTATTTTTTTTATCTTACACCAGATTGCCTGTTAGTCAAAACAGTTCAGCAGAGGTTTTTTTTTAGTTCCAACAGGCTTCAGCCAGTTTTTTTATGTTTAAAGGGCTAGGGATTTGAAAAAATGAGATCATGACACTTAAACAGACTTTATCTCCCCTTTACAGGTGTTTATGTCTACTCTATAAATTCATATCTTCCACATTGGGTTAAGGCCCTTGGAACAGCCAAAGTTTGGTCTGTTTGAACTTAGCACTGATTTCTAATGGCTATGCTGAGTTTGGGTCTTGAAACCTGTGTGATTCACGCCACACCTCCTTCCACCTACCAGCAAAAATGGAGTCTGTCAGAAATAGGGTCGGGACTTCTGCATCTGGGTCTCGCCTACTGCTTTTAAAGGATCTGGAGTTAGCCCGAGTCCACGAAAGTCCGGCCCTGTGTCTTTTCTCTCCCACCTCCTGTATCAGGACATCAAGGCTCTGCTTAGAGACATTCACTGCTTTTCTTCCAGCTCTTCTGTTTTGTTCTCCAGTGGGCATAGGTGCCACCTGAATTGTCATGCTACTAGCAACATAGAATAAAGATGAGGGTTAGAGCTGCCATCAAAAGATTTGAGCAGAAATGAGAGCGTTCATTGAAAGCTTACTTCGGGCTGTGCTACCCATCTGGTGCCCTAATGTCCTTTAGGGAAGGAAATCTGCTGTCGTTACCCCGTTTGGCCTACATGTGACTCCAGACCCACAGCAATGTATTTAACTCTTAAATGCTCTTTGAAAAAGGACAATTAGGAATGGGCAATAAATGCTGGCCTAGCCAGCGACGCCCACGTCCCATGAATGAAAGAAAAGAATGATAGACAGAGTCCTTGGAAACAACAGAGTCATTAATGACAAAGTGCATGTACTTCAGGTTTTGGTCGATCCGATGACCCTAACCTTTCTTCACATTGCCAGGGCACTCAATAATAGCGCCAGGCAGGTAGCAGCTGACATGATGACATTACTCTCTGTGCACGCACAAAATATTCAGCAGTGTTGGTGATGTCAATCCGCGTGCATCACCGTCACCCGTTCTTGCCGAATGAAATTTGTCTCACATAAGCAAGCACTGCTCAAATAATGTGAAACAGTCAATGTTGTGAATTTGTCAAATTCAACCTCTGAGAAACAGCTTCAATACCCTCAGGAGCTTGCAGTGCTCATTCATGAAGTTACATATTCCAAGGAGCCCAGAAATCAGTTGCTGGGTTGGCCTGTCATGAAGGGATTTCAATGTCAAAGCAAGTTGGTAGGCTAGTCCTGTTGAGCTACATTGGAGCCAGCAAACCAGTGCGTCTATGACTGTTTTTTCAGATCATGCTGATAGTGGCCAGAGGCCAGATTCACAATTGACAAAAAATAGTGTCTTGCAACCTTCTATGGAATGGGGCTCAGCATAACAATTCAGAAAATTGATTAGTCTTGGAGAAGGGAAGAGCACAAGTCACATAGAAATTGCAGGTCCACATATATTCATTACTTTTTGAATAACATAAATTACATTGTCAGAATTAATTGAAAATTAACATTATTTTAGTTTACAAAAATATAGGGCCAAATATACAGTGGCTTAGTGGCATTGACACTATACTCATATTCCAGAGACCCAGGGTAATGCTCTGGGAGCCCAGGTTCAAATCCCACCATGGCCCATGATGAAATTTGAATTCAATGTAAAAAAATGAATAAATCTGGATTATATGTCTAATGATGACCACAAAACTATTGTCAATTGTTGTGAAAACCCATCTGGTTCATTAATGTTTTTTAGGGAAGGAAGTCTGCTGTCCTCGTCAGGTTTGGCCTATATGTCACTTGTGATTGTGGTTGACTCTTTAATGCCCTCTAAGCGAGGGCAATTAGAGATGGGCAATAAATGCTGGCCTAGCCAGCAACGCCAATATCCCACGAATGAATAAAAAAAAAGTTCATTTCTATTTCTCACATTTCTCACCTTTCCTACATTCGTAATTACATATGGTGCATGACAGTTGGCCAGAACACCACCGCAAGACTGAATTGTCCTGGTGAGATCAAATATAAAGGATCAATCAGATTTTCACTTTTCACGTTAGTAACTAAAAATAAGTCCTGACGCGTTATTAAATCAGCTTTTCATGCGCAGTCTTTTTGGTAACGTTTGGGTTGAAATTCTAAATTATCTTTCGGTTTCAAGTTAAACAACATCTAGAGACATAATCATAAGACGTAAAAATATTAATAATGAATGGTTATGTCAAATGAAGAACTATGGATATTGATTTAACCTCATTTTCTTGACCAGAAATTTAACAGGTGGAGCTGCTTGTCATTGTCATTTCGAGAACATCTTTAAAGAGCTGTCAATATTCTTAATGTAATAAAGGTTTTGCAGCGGTTGTTGGTAAAACCTTTCCTATTGTTTTAGGGGTCATGTGATTGTACTGAGGAAGCAGCCCTAAGCATGGGTAATCTTGGGGGTGGAGCTTTCTGGCCATAGACTTGGTTCAAGCATGTAGTTTCTTCAAGAGCTCTGTAAATAAAGTTATCTGTTTCAAGAAAGAAACCTGTCCGGTACACCAAGTTTATTACAAATGGAGACAAGGATAAATAGCTCTGGAGCTGCACCTCGCCTTGTGAATGTGAGTACTTCAATTCTTAAGGAAAGAAAGAAAAGTATACTCACCAGTCATGCCATTCTTCAGCAGAATTAACCCTTATGACTCGACCATGGAAGATTAGAACCAGTATATAGAGTGCCTAGGTATTTACTTTGTGGCAAATTAAATAACAACGGAGACGAAGCAGAAAGCAATTCTTTTAAGTGCTCGTGGGACCTCATCCCATGATGTCCCCAAACCCGCCCAATTCTAAATCTTTTAACGAGCTAGTAGACCTTGTGAAGACACATTTTCAGCTGAAGCCATCGGTAATTATGTAGAGATTTAAGTTCAACTCCAGAGTAAGGGCCCCGGATGAGTGAGTCGCAACTTATATCACAAAGTTGTCTAAGCACTGCCACTTTGGAGATACACTCAATGACATGTTGCAAGATCATTTGGTTTGTGGCATACATGACGATGCCATTCAGCACTGTTTACATGTAGAAGTTAATATTAATCTGAAACGTACCATGGAAATAGCGCTGGCGTTGGAGAGTGTTGAGAAGGACTCGCAGGCTTTGCAGAGTGTGCAACATGGTGGCGTTCATCAGTTGAGGCTGGAACCTACCGCCGGGCGTGGCGCAAAAACCAGAGAGACAGCTGCGAAGCAGGAGACAGTCTCTACTGTTCGATAAATGAAAAGACATACTGGAAGCATCTCACCAGCAATTCAGAAATTAATTTGTTACCGATGTGAGAGTAGCCATGTACCGTAAGCCGCCAGATTTAAAGAGGCAGAATGCCACTACTGTCACAAAAATGGCATGTAATAAAGCAATGCAGGGTGAAATCAAGACAGTCAGTCAGACAGACAGCATTCTTAGATCATTGAAGTGTACAACATAACTGAACCAAAACTGCTGATACTGATATCTATTCCCTATAGAATGTCAAAGCAGTAAAAACTGAACCCATCACCATCACCTTTCAAGTGAATGGGAAGCCTCTAGTCATGGAGGTAGACATAGGAGCATCAAGCACAGTGGTTGAAAAATTCACATTTAAATATCTAAGTGAAGGTAGCCAGCCACTGAATCTGGAGCAAACCTTAGCTCAACTGAAGACATACACCGGAGAGTCAATACAGGTAAAGAGCATCGCCACAGTACCTATGCCCTATAGACAACAGGCAGCCCAGCTTCTAGTGATCGTGGTAACAGATGAAGGGCCGGGTCTTCTGGGCCACAATTAGTTACGAAAAGTTAAGCTCAACTGCTCAGAAATTTTTTCATGTGAGAAAGGAAGAGATCCTGAGTTGATAAGGGAATATGATTGTGTATTTTGCAATTAGATAGGAGTACTGAAGGACCTTCTCAGGATGCAAGGATCTGTCAGGTCAAAGTTGGTTCCACGGGAAAATCATGAAATGAAGCAAAATGAATATGGTGCTACTCTGAACAAACTGGCAGAAAAAACTCAACAATGTTCAATGTTCCTGGAGGAAGCCAAAAGATACAAGAATGAGACAGAAGAGCTGAAGAATCAGCTGATTGAAACAAAAGAGACATTAAAAGGAAAAGTTGTGGAACTTTCCAAGATGTGAGTGGGTAGTGAAGCCAGGGGTAGCACAACCTCTGAACTGAAGCAAGTTAAGGCTTCACCAGGGAGAAATTTGGCTGACTGTGAAATGAAGGACAAGACAAATCTCTGCGGCGTAGTGGTATTGTCGCTAGACGACTAATCTGGAGACCCAGGGAAATACTCTGGAGATCTGGGTTCGAACCCTGCTATGGCTGATGGTGGAATTTGAATTCAATAAAAAAAGTCTGGAATTAAACGTCTTATGATAACCAAGAAACTATTGTCAATTGTTGTAAAAACCCATCTGGTTCAATAATGCCCTTAAGGGGAGGAAATCTATCACCCTGACCTAGTCTGGCCTACATGTGATGCCAGACCCACAGCAATGTGGTTGACTCTTAAATGCCCTCTGAAATGGCCTAACAGGGCACTCAGTTGTATCAAACCGCTATTAAGTCACAAAAAAAAGGAATGAAGACGGACCACCAGGCATTGACCTAGGCACTGGAAGCGACAATGGCAATCTCATCCCTGTCAATCCTGCAAAGTCCTCCTTACTAACATGTGGGGGCTAGCGCCAATATCGGGAGAGCTACCTCACATTCAGGTCTAGAAACAGCCTGACATAGTCATCCTCATGGAATCATATCTTACAGATAATGTCCCAGACACCACCATCACCATCCCTTGGTATGTCCTGAACCACTTGTAGGACAGATTCAGCAGAGGTGGCGTCACAGTGGTATACAGTCGGGAGAGAGCCCTGGGGGTCCTCAACATTGACTCTGGACCCCATGAAGTCTCTTGGCATCAGGTCAAACGTGGGCAAGGAAACCTCCTGCTGATTATCACATACTGTCCTCCCTCAGCTGATGAATCAATGCTCCTCCATGTGTAACACCACTTGGAGGAAGCACTATAGGTGGCAAGGGTGCAGAATGTCCATCACCAAGAGTGGCTCATTAGCACCACTACTGACTGAGCTGGCTAAGTTCTAAATGACATAGCTGCTAGACTGGGTATGCAGCAGGTGGTGAGGGAACCAACCAGAGGGAAAAACATATTTGACCTTATCCTCACCAACCTGCCTGCTGCAGATGTATCTGTCCATGACAGTAAAGGTGGGAGTGCATTGTGGAGATCAAGTCCTCCCTTCACATTGAGGATTCCCTCCATTGTGTTGTGTGGCACTATCAGCGTGCTAAATAGGATAGATTTCGAACAGATCTAGCAACTTAAGACTGGGCATCCATGAGGCCCTGTGGGCCATCAGCAGCAGCAGATTTATACTCGAGCACAATCTATAACCTCATGGCTCGGCATATCCCCCCATTCTACCATTACCATCTAGCCA
The DNA here is from genome assembly GCF_017639515.1 of Carcharodon carcharias. NCBI lineage: Eukaryota > Metazoa > Chordata > Chondrichthyes > Lamniformes > Lamnidae > Carcharodon > Carcharodon carcharias. The sequence goes on along the minus strand of NC_054477.1, from coordinate 130,659,375 downwards.
ATGGATCAACCCTGGTTCAATAAAGAGTGCAGGAGTGCATGCCAGGAGCAGCACCAGGCATATCTAAAAATGAGCGGTCAACCTCATGAAGCTACAATACAGGATTACTTGTATGCCAAACAGCATAAGGAGGAAGTGATAGACAGAGCTAAGCAATCCCAGAATCAATGGATCAAATCTAAGCTCTGCAGTCCTGTCACATCCAGTCGTGAATGATGGTGGACAATTAAACAACTTACTGGAGGAGGAGGAGGCTCCACAAATATCCCCATCCTCAATTAAGGTGGAGCCCAGCACATCAGTGCAAAAGAGAAGGCTGAAGCATTTGCTACAATCTTGACGACCCATCTTGGCCTTCTCTGGAGGACTGCAGCATCACAGATTCCAGTGTTTAGCCAATTCGATTCACTTCACATGATATCAACAAACAGTTGAAGGCACTGGATACTGCAAAGGCTATGGACCCTGACAATATTCTGGCAATAGTACTGAAGACTTGTGCTCAAGAACTTGATGTGCCCCTATCCAAGCTGTTCCAGTATGGCTACAACACTGGCATCTACCCGGCTATGTGTAAAATTGCCCAGGGATGTCCTGTAAACAAAAATCAGGACAAATCCGATCCGGCCAATTATCGCTCCATCAGTATAGTCTCAATCATCAGTAAAGTAATGGAAGGAGTCATCAACAGTGCTATCAACTGGCACTTGTTTAGTAATTACCTGCTCACTGATGCCCATTTTGGATTCCACCAGGGCCACTGAGCTCCTGCCCTCATTACAGCCTTGGTTCAAACATGGACAAAAGAGCTGAACTCCCGAGATGAGGTGAGAGTGACTGCTCTTGACATTCATGCAGCATCAAGGAGCCTTAGCAAAACTGGAGCCAATGGGAATCGGGGGAAAGCTTGCTGCTGGTTGGAGTCATACCTAGCACAAAGGAAGATGGTTGTGGTTGTTGGAGGTCAGTCATCTCAGCTCCAGGACGTCCTCAGGGCAGTGTCCTCAGTCCAAACATCCTCAGCTGTTTCATCAATGAATTACCTTCCATCATAAGGTCAGAAGTGGGGATGTTCGCTGATGATTGCACAATATTCAGTACCAATTGTGACTCCTCAGGTACTGAAGCAGTTCATGTCCAAATGCAGCAAGACCTGGACAATATCCATGCTTGGGCTGCCAAGTGGCAAGTAACATTCGTGTCTCACAGGTGACAGGCAATGACCATCTCCAACAAGAGAGAATCCATTCATCGCTCCTTGATGTTCAGTGGCATTACCATCACTGAATCCCCCTTATCAACATCCTGGGGGTTACCATTGACCAGAAACTGAACTGGACTAGCCATATAAATACTGAGGCTACAAAAGCAGGCTGGGAATCCTGCGACAAGAAACTCACCTCCTGACTACCCAAAGCCTGTCCACCGTCTTACAAGGCATAATTCAGGACTGTGACACTGTCCAGAACAAAGCAGCCCACTTAATTGGCACTATATCCACAAACATTCACTCCCTCCACCACCGACACACATTAGCAGCAGTGTGTACTATCTACAAAACGCACTGCAGGAATTCACCAAGGCTCCTTCGACAGCACCTTGAAAACCCATGACCACTACCATCTAGGAGGACAAGGGCAGCAGATAGTTGGGAATACTACCAACTGGACATTCCCCTCCAAGTCACTCACCATCTTGACTTGGAAATATATCGCTGCTCCTTCACAGTTGCTGGGCCAAAATTCCTGGAACAGCACTGAGGGTGTACCTGCACCACCACCTTCTCATAGGCAACTGAGGATGGGCAATAAATGCTGGCCCAGCCAGCGAAGCCCACATCCTGTGAATGAATAAGAAAAAAGCAGAAAAGGCAGAAGTCAAATCCGAAAGGCCAAAAGGCAATGTCTCCAGAACCCTCTCTGCAGCTGAGAAGGGCTACTCGCAACTTGAAAAAGAAGGGCTTTCAGTAATATTTGGAGTAAAGACGTTCCATCAATATCTGCATGGTCGACATTTTACCATAGTGTCACATCATAAGCTGCTAATGAGCTTATTTCGTGAAGATAAATCAATTCTGCGATAGACTGCCAGAATTCAACGATTGGCCTTGATTTTGTCAACTTATGGGTACACCTTTATGCATCTGGATGTGTATATAGCAAATGCAGACACCCTCAGTCGCCTTCTGTTACCAGATAGCATCATACATGCTCCAGTGCCACAAAATGTTGTACTTGTGTTGAATTCCCTGGACAAACCGGAATCCAATTTTATCAAAAGTCAGAGACCGGGTACTTCAAGGATGGTCAAATGCACCACTCTCGGAAGAGATAAGACCATTCTACGCCTGTAAAACTGAGTTAAGTTGTCAAGATGGATTCTTCTTGTGGGGAACAAAAGTTGTCTCTTCGCAAGAAAGAGAACCACTCTTGACAGAGCTACATAGTGTGCATCCAGGCATTGCGAAGATGAAGATGCTTGCACGAAGCTATGTCTGATGGCCAGGTATAGAGAGTGATATAGAAAAAATGGTGAAACACTCCTCCAGCGCTAGCAACAGTAGAAGTTGCCTGTTTCAGCTCCACTGCATCCGTGGGAGTGGCCTGGTCGACCCTGAGTTAGGCTACATATATACCATGTAGGTCCATTTTGAGGTATTATGTTTTTATTGATCATTGATGCACATTCAAAGCTGATGGATGTGTATGAAGTTAGATCACTGACATTGTGTGCAACTATTGAAAAGCTGTGCCAATGTCTTAGTATCATGACCTACCAGAAGTCATTGTTTTGGATAATGGTACTGCCTTCACTAGTTTGGAATTTCAGAGATTCAAGAGTTTAATTGGAATTAAACATATTAAAATAGCACCATCTCATCCCTCATCAAATGGGTTCGCAGAAAGAGCAATGCAAACCTTCAAAACAGGAATGAAGAAGTTATCTGAAGGAATGTTAGAAACTAAAATTTCATGTTTTCTTCTCAACTATCGAACGACTCCTCATGCAACTACGGATTCAACACTGTGTGAATTACTGATGAATCGACGCCTTCATACAAGGCTAATCTGGTGTTTCTATGCTTAGAGGGGAAGGTGGAGAAGAACCAGAGTCGTCAGAAAGTCAATCATGATATTCATAGCGAAGCTTGAAAATTTGCTGTGAGTTTTCATGCAAAATTTTGGAAATGGTCCTAGTTGGGTTCCTGGTATAATTGTCTCTGAAACTTGGCCTTTGTCATTCCAAAAGGAATTGGAAGACCAGATTGTTAGAAAACATGTGGTTCATCCAAGGAGTAGAGAGACATTCCAACAACCAGTTATTCCACCTGTAATTTGAGGTCGAACCTTTAATCCCTGAGGTGACAGATCAACCTAGAATAGACATACCTGATGTCTCTGTTGAAATAAATAACTCTGAACTGCCATTGACTCAGGGTGTCCCTGATGTACAGTTCCTGATTACGTTAATCCAGTGGGAGAATCTCAAGTCGTAGAGCTACGTCGCTCTAACCGAATTAGAAAACCACCTCAGACACTTAATCTATAATCGCATGAACTGTGTATATATGTATATGCTGTGGATTAAGATATTCTTACAAATACGAAATGTAAAAAAAATTAAAGGGGGAGGAACGTAGTGATTGTTGGTAAAATCTTTCCCACTATGAGTCATGTGATTGTACTGGTGAACCAGCCCTAAGCACAGGTCATCTTAGGGGCGGAGCTTTTTAGTCATGGACCTGGTTCAAGCAAGTAGCTTCTTCTAGAGTTCTGTAAATAAAGTTATATGTTTCAAGTAAGAAACCTGTCAGGTAGCCCAAGGGCAGAATTTTTACCTTGGCAGGTGGGCGCGTGCCTGACCCGCTCGAGCGTGAAATGACATGCGATGACGTCCGTCGAGTGTCCCGACGTCAATGCGCTGTTGCGTGATAGTTCGGTTGACAGGCATGCGCTGGAATCAGCAGTGCGCCCACCAACAATTAGAAGGCTTATTAAGGCCATTAAAGCATTAATTAACTTAAACATTTTGCTGCCTGTATAAAAATAAAATAAAGAAAATTACATTTCATTCATAACATGTCCCTGCTCATGTGACAAGAGTCAAATGAGGGGACATGTTTTTTAACATTTAAAAATGACTTACTTTTGTTTTTCTGAACTCCATCTCCCTGAGGCAGCTCTGTGCCTCAGGGAGCTTTTCTAGCATGCACTCATGCGCATGCCCAAAGTTTGTGCTTCCCCCGCTCACCCTCCTCCCTCCGCACGCACAGCAGCGCTGCTATTTGCGTTTCACGTTGGGCGGGCCTTAATTGGCCTGCCAGTGTGAAATCGCGGCCGGCCCCCACCAAGCCCACTGGACAAGGGCAAAATTTTGCCCCAAGTGCTGTTAGGAAGGGAGCTCCAGGATTTTGACCCAGTGATAGTGGAAGAACGGTGATATAGTATCAAGTCAGGGTGGTGTGTAGCTTGGAGGAGAACTTGCAGATGGTAGTGTTCGATGCTTTTGCTGTCCTTGTCCTTCCAGGTGATAAAGGTCACGGGCTCGGAAGGTGGTGCTGAGGGAGTCTTGGTGAGTCGCTGCAGTGCACCTTGTATGTAGTACAATCTGCTGCCACTCTGCATTGGGGGCAGAGGAATTGAATGCTTAAGAAAGTGGATAGGGTGCCAATCAAGTGGGCTGCTTTTTCTTTGAAAGTATCTAGTTTCTTGAATGTTGTTGGAGCTGTACTCATCCAGGCAAGTGGACAGTATTCTATCACATGCCTGATTTGTGTCTTGTAGATGGTGGACATACTTTGAGGGTTAGGAGGTGAGTTACTCACTGTTGAATTCCTAGCCTCTGACCTGCTCTTGTAGCCACAGTATTTATATGACTAGTCCAGTTCAGTTTCTGGTCAATGGTAACACCCCCAGGGTGCTGATAGTGGGGAATTCAGCAATGGTACTGCCATTGAATGTCAAGGAGCAATGGTTAGATTCTATCTTGTTGGAGATGGTCATTGCCTGGCACTTGTGTGGCACGAATGTTACTTGCCACTTGTGAGCCAAAGCCTGAACATTATCCAGAGGTCTTGCTGCATGTGGGCATGGACTGCTTCAGTATCTGAAGAGCTGTGAATGATGCTGAACATTGTACAATCATTAGGGAACATCCCCAGTTCTGTCCTTATGATGGAGGGAAGGTCATTGATGAAACAGCTAAAGATGATTGGGCCTAGAACACTACACTTGGGAACTCCTGCAGCAGTGTCCTGGAACTGAGATGATTGACCTCAACAGTCACAACCATCTTCCTCTTTTCTAAATCCTACCAGTGGAGAGTTTTCTCCCAGAATTCCCATTAATGTCAGTTTTGCTAGGGCTCCTTGATGCCACACTTGGTCAAATGCAGCCTTGATGTCAAGGGTAGTCACTCTCATCTCATCTTTGAGTTCAGCTCTTTTGTCCATGTTTAGACCAAGGCTGTAATGAGGTCAGGAGCTGAGTAGCCCTGCAAGAACCCAAGCATCAGTGAGCAATTTATTGTGAGCAAGTGCCACTTGATAGCTCTATTGTTGACCCCCTGCTCCATGCTGATGATCGAGAGCAGTTTTTGACCCGGTTGGATTTGTGCTACTTGACTTCCAATGTTTATGAAGATTGTGAAACTCAGATATGGAATAAATTTGAACTTAAAAGCATATTATCATTGTGATGCCCACAAAAATATTGTGTTCCATGTATTTTACTATCATATTGAAGTCAGACCTCCTTATTGTGAAAGGAAGGTATCTGAACTTATGTTGCACAGTATTAAGTGCACTCAGTCTCTGAGATATGGGACCATCTTTGGAAGCGTATTAGGACATAATTTGTTTGAATACTGGGTCCATCACTATTCAGAAGATGACCCCTATTCAGCATTTCTTCCACAGCTGTGCTGATCGTCGCATATCAAACCCCTGAAGATAATCGCATGCAAAAAAACTTCCTAAACATTTCTTCCACAACCATGCTGATTGTTGCATATGGAATCTATAAATAGGCAAGAAAGGTATATTTCAGCTTTGCATTCTAGGTTGCATCCTAACACTGAGATACTGCACATTAACTGCTTCATTTTCACTTCAATAGTTTTATGGATGTAGGAATAAATAGGAATATAGGAACAAGAGTAGGCCATTTGGGCCTTTGATCCTGCTGCTCCATTCAATTTGCTCATGGTTGATCACCTACCTCAGTGCCACTTTCCTGCACTATCTCCATATTACTTGATGTCACTTGTCTCCAGAAATCTATTGATTTCTATCTTGAACATACTCAATGATTGAGCCTCCATAGACCACTGGGATAGAGAATTCCAAAGATTCACCTCTCTCTGAGTGAAGAAGCTCCTCGTCATCTCAATCTTAATGGCCTACCCTTTATCCTGAGATTACGTCCCCTGGTTTTACACTCACCAGACAGTGGAAACGTCTTATCTATATCCAGCCTGTCACGCCCTGTAAGAACTGTGTAAGTTTCAATGAGGCCACCCCTCATTCCTCAAAACTCTAGGGAATACAGACCTAGTCTCTTCAATCCCTCCTCATAAAACAGTCCCACCACCCCAAGGATTAATCTAGTAAGCTCCATTTCACTCCCTCTATGGCGAGTATATCCATCCTTAGATAAGGGGGCCAAAACTGCACACTATACTGCAGATTCTATACAATTGCAGCAAGACATCTTTACTCCTGTAGTCAAATCCCCTTGTGATGAAGGCAACATTTCATTTGCCTTTCTAATTGTTTGCTGCACCTGCATGCTAATTTTTAGTGACTTATGAACAAGGACACCCAGGTCCCTTTGGACACCCACACTTCCCAACCTCTCACCATTTAAGAAATATTCTACCTTTCTGTTTTATCTACTAAAGTGAATAACTTCACACTTATTCACATTCTGTTCCATCTGCCATGTTCTAGTCCATTCATTTAGCCTGCCCAAGTCCTCTTGAAGCCTCTTTGCATCCTCCTCACAACTTATATTTTCATCCAGTTTGGTGTCATCAGCAAATTTGAAAATATTACAATTGGTCCCCACGTTCAAATCATTTATATAGATTGTGAACATCTGTGGATCTAGAACTGATCCTTGGGGTACCCGATTAGTAACAGCCTGCCATCCCAAGAATGATCTGTTTATTCCTACTTTCTGCTTTCTGTCTGTTAACCAATTCTCAATCCATACTGGTATATTTCCCCCAATCCCATGCGCTGTAATTTTATTTACTAACCCCCTGTGTGGGACCTTATCAAAAGCCTCCTGAAAGTCCAAATACGTTTCATCCACTGGTTCTCCTTTATGCTACAAGTAACATCCTCAAAAAATTCCAAATTTGTCAAACATGATTTTCCTTTAATAAATCTATGTTGACTGTGCCTGATTTTACCATGGTCTTCTAAATGCCCAGTTATCACATCCTTTATAATAGATTAGCTATAAGTCACCCATGTTTCACAGCCACTCAGCAAGGTGTTGAGAACAAAGGCCCTATAAACCATCAGCTTGGTCCTAAAGGTTAGCTTGGTGTTTTCGCCTATGAGCGTTTTGCAAGTTGGCCAAAGATGGTAGCTGGTTTCCCTTTCCGTGTATTGAGCTCTGCATCAAAGGATTGACTGTCACTCTGAATCCAAAATAGCAGAATTGGCTAACCACGTCCAGTGTGGTGTTATTTCATATATTGTTATCAAGGAAGTCAAAGGGTATAGGGAAAGTGGAGTTGAGGCCACAATCAGATAAAGCCATGATCTTATCAAATGGTGGAGCAGGTTTGAGGAGCTCAATGGCCTACATCTGCTCCTAATTTGTAAATACATATGATCAGGGGTGGAGAGATAACACCTTGTCCCATGACCATGGTTTTCTTGTCATTTATAGTCAGGGAGAATAAGTTACAGGTAGAGACAGCCCATGAATTTTTGGAGCTAAGTTACATTTGGGCAACTAGCAGAGCATCATCAGCGTAGAGGAGATCCTGATCAGGTTGCAATGTGTTTTTGCCTTTGCTTTCAGCCTTCATAGACTGTAGAGCTTACCATCTGACTGAGTGTGCATGTAGACTCCTTTCAGATCTGTAGGGAAGGCAAAGGTCGGGAGCATGGAGAATAAGATGTCAAACAGAGTGCAGGCTAGGGCACAGTCCTGATTCATTCCATTCTTCACTCTGAAACTGTTGGAAGTAGAGCCATCAAACTCTACAGTGCACTGTTGTCGTGGAAGGACTGAATAAGACTAAGGAGCTTTGGTGGACAGTCACTCTTTCCCAAAATCTTGCAGAGCCTTGCTCTGCTGATGATTTTAAATGTCTTAGTGAGCTTTATGAAAGTAATGTAAAGAGGTATACTCTGTTCCCTAGATTTCTCCACTGGTGTATGAAAAAGATCACGTCCACGGTAGATCTGCTGGCATGGAAACCACACTACTCTTCACTCAGTCTGCAATTATATGGAGTGCTTTAAGCATGACCCTAGCAAAGGCCTTTCCCCATGATGCTAAGGAGTGAGATGTCCCTATAGTTGTTGCAATCTCCTCTGTCATCTTTATTTTTGTATAGTGTGACAATTTTGGCCTCATGTATTTCCTGTCGAACTTCCATCAGAGAGGAGAAGGTCATAAAGGTATGACAATAGATGGGGCTTGCTGTGCTTGAGCAGTTCGACTGGGATTCCATACTTGCTGAGTGTCCTTCTGTTCATAAGACTGTCAATGGCCTTCTTGAGCTCAAGTGATGAGGGTTCTTTGTCTAACTCATCCATGACAGGAAGCTGTGGGAGAGCATTAAGTGTGGACTGGGAGATATCCAACTCACAGGAGTACAGCCCTCAGTAGTGTTTGGCCCAGCGGTACATCTGTTTACTTCTATTGGATACTTCACCATCAGCGAACTTCAGGGGAGCAACTTTGGTAATGTCAGGGCCAAGCGCCCTTTTGGTCCCTTTGTCCACAGCTCGTAGATTTTCCATTGTCACATGCAGTTTAGGTTTCTTGACATAAGTTGATCCAGTATTTGTTTGTGCAGTATTTCTCTCTCTTTTACATGGCTGTCTTGGCTACTTTGAGGTTTTCCTGTGTTTTAGCTGTTGGGTTTGTGTTGTGCAACATGTAGGCTCTGTTTTTTGCACCAATGACAGATATCATCTCAGCTGAGCAGATCTCAAACTAGTTCCACATTGAGCAATGATGCTTCTGCTGCTTCATAGATAATTGAGCTCAGTGACTTGCAAGCTTCATTGGTGCCAGCATCAATGGTTCCCGGTAAACCATTGTGGAAAAAGTTGTTCCAGCGACAATGTGAAGCGCTGGTATTTGGCATAATTACTTTTGCAAGGGATGTTGATGCGTGGCAGGCTACGTGTTTGGAGCTTGAAACAACTATCAGGAAAAGAAGCTCAATAATTTTCATCTTCGTTGTCTGTAGCGCTTTGTGGGTATATCATGGCAGGATAAAGTCACAAATCCGGCAGTTCTCTTAAGCCAGAGCTCTCAGGTGTGTTGGCACTAATCAAACAGAGGCGACTTTGGCGGATTAGGCACATTCGGAAATTGGAAGATGGTTGCATACCCAAGAACCTTCTGTATGGTGAGGTAGCCAGAGCCAGACAACGACTGGGACGCCCAAGGTTCTGCTTCAAGGATGCATGCAAGGATAACATGAAGGCCCTAAACATCAATTATTGCACCTCAGAATCAGCAGGTGGCGAAAGAGGGAAATGGCGACATCTCCTCTGGGCTGGCATGCACTACCACAATGACCACTGGCTACAGCAGCTTAGCAAGAGGCACCAACGCCGAGGACAATCACCCACAGAGTCATTTGGCAACTTCATGTTTGGCACTTGTTGCAGAACCTCCATAAAATCCCTCCCAAAGAGAGAGAAAGACAAAATAAAAATAAAATACTTGGAAAAACTCAGCAGGTCTGGCAGCATCTGTGGAGAGGAACACAGTTAACGTTTCGAGTCTGTATGACTCTTCAGCAGAACTAAGTAAAAATAGAAAAGAGGGGAAAGACAAGTTTGTTTGAAAGAGGGAAAGAAAAATGACAGAAAGGAAAAATAAAAATAAATTCTATAAACTTCTAGCAACACTTTACTATATGCAAGACCAGAAATCCACTATTTTAGTTTACCCTTTTCTGGGCTAAGCAAGTAGAATGGCACTGCAGGAATATAAATCTCAGCATTAAAAGGGGCCTTATGCCATTAAATACCTTGTATCTAACAATCATAACTTCACCTCATCATTACATGCTTAGGACTGTTGCATGCCATTGGGGAATGCCCATTACTGCACCCATGTTTGGGAACAATGGGTTTGTGCAGATGCCTTGAAGTCAAGACTTAATCTCTCCAGCATTTGTCACACTACTTCCTGGAAACTTCAGCAACATTAAATAACTCCAGCAAGTACCAAACACTTGTACAATCTTAGCAACAAACAGTAGAAATAAAAGCATTGTAATGGCAGCCTTCTTGCTGCTGAACACATGCTTAAACACATGTGATTTAAGCTGGAGCATTGAGCTCCAAAATAGCAGCACAGGCACAAATCCATGTTATGAGGTGATTAACATCATGATCTGCTGAGTCTGTGTATTTACGGCAGATGCTCACTGCATCCAGCATGACACGCACCAGAAGTGTGCACGAGCGCAGTGTATACCATTTTGGACCTTGTAGCAGCTGAAAAGACAGGTGCACTGCATGCATTTGAATTTGCACTGCGGAGCTCTAGAATGTCATTATTGACATGAAATCAGCATGTAGCTATCATGATAATCTGCATACTTCTGGCAGATGCACTCTGCACATGTGCTAATCCCCTCATCAGTGTGGTGCAGCTTGCCCCTGAAGTATGCGCACGTGGCAAGGCCACCATTTGGGACCTCTCAAAGCATTCAAAGTGCCCAAGAAACAGGTGCTGTGCATCAGAATTTTGCGCTGAATGTGTCACCTGTGGAAATTGAAGTATCAATTTCCATTACTGTTTCACTTCTATCTTTGCTCTACTAAGTCAGTCAGTGTGGTACTTTCTGTGATAGACTTTTTAAGATATGAAGCTACCCTGAGGGCTCAGCTGTTCGATGCATTTTTTGTACCTGAGCCACACAAATCGATGCAAGTCCTAGGTCAATCTGTGACCTGTGCTGAGTTAGCTAATTTAAGCAGAGTTGATAATAATTCCATTATAATCGGCATCAGCATCCCTAGGAGTTAGGGTGGGTAAAATCAGATGGCAGATTTGAGTCAACATGTGCAAGCGGAAAAGGGAGAAAATTCACTGAGAAAGAAAGTAGAATAAAATTTACACGAGGTAAATCTCTACAATTGTTCTAAAGCCATTCAATTGCCTACATTTACCAGCTGTCTAGTAGGGAAACTTCAGCATTGCTTCAGCATACATTATATCTGGGTCCCACATGGGAGAATCTGTTTCCAGTATTCCTCTTAGAATATCATCCAGCCTTAACTTGTTGGTATTGCTCTGAATTGAAAACGAGGACCTAGCATGCATTGTTAATGTTGTATAAGAACAGTCAAAATTTAGAATGTCTAAAGTGCAATAAGATGTGCAAGCGAGTGGAACTAGGTAAACATTGAACCAATAAAGTTTTCTTTCTGGCCGCTTTATCAGAGATCTGCCTTTAAAAACAGAAATGAACTTGTGAGCCAAATCTTTCTTCAAAAGACTGAGAACTGCCATGGCATTTTTATGAACTTTGATTTAGTATAAAACATCCAATAAAACGAGAAACAAATTGTAAGCAGTTTAATGCACATGTGGGAAGTTACTGATATAATGTACTTGCCAAGAACCTTTCTTGTAAACTTGCCTCTTAATTTGACTAATGTTGTGTTCTTTTCAAATTAATTGAATGCACATACAGTGCAATTGTTTAAACATGTGCCCCAATGTAATAATTCAAAATCTTAGAATTTAATGCTACTGCACCATCTAAAGAGGGAGGATTGGGAACAGACAAGAACTGCAAAGTGCACTTGCTATTTTGATATCAGAACTGCACGATAAGCTTGAATATACAGAACATGATTAATCATCCAATACTTTTAGATTGAAATTTATTCTTGTAGTGAACCCTTTCAACTCCTAATCCTTACAGAGACTGGAAATCAAGATTGTACAAACACCAAACTTCAGGCAAATAGCTGACAGATGTCACATGTCCACAGTTTGATGTTCCATTTATATTACCTTCCCCCAGGGCTGGGGATGGTTTATACTAGTAAATGTGTTTATCATAGGTGAACTTACTGACCAGCGTGCTTGGTACTGCCAGCAAAAAAAACATTCAGAGACTTGAAAATCCCCTTTATGAAATTGCAAATATTGCAAATCTCTTTGGACTGGATTTTACCAGCTTCTAGGTGCAGGCTGAGTTGCACTGGGGCTGAATTCTCCCCCCGTTGTGGAGGGTTGTGTGGGGGTGGGCAGGAGCGAGCGCGAACCCAATCAGGGCCCTCTGATCGGGTCTGCGCCGCCATTTTACATGGGCAGGCCAATTAAGGCCCACCCAGCGTGACGCTTGCCCAGAAGCGGTGCAGGCGAGGTGGGTATTCCCTGAGTCGGGGGCCTGCGCTCTTTCGCGCATGTAAAAGGTGCCTCAGGAAGATCAGTTTGAGGTTTTAACATTTAAATAAAGGAAAAAAACAACTTTTGAAACATGTCCCCTCATGTGACAGTGTAACATGAGCTGGGACATGTCAATGAATCTTTTTAATAACTTTTATTGAATTTTAAAACACTTCATGAAACCTCATCCTGCCCGTGGATGAGGTTTCATGAAAAATGCAAAGGCCGCCTAGCCTATTCACCCGCCTGCCAAACTTAAGGTTGGACGGGCAGCTCATTTAACAGTTTTAATTAGTTTTTAACAGGCCTTAATAGGCCTTTGACAGTTCGGTGGGCGCGCAGCCGACTCAGCTGCACGCACGCTGAACTGAAAATGTAAATGATGCGCGGTGACATCGAGACGTCCGCTCAACATCACCATGCGTCAGTTTACACATTGGCGAGTGGGCCCTGCCCCTGCTTGTCGACTGGAATATTCTTCTCCTGGTGCCGGGGGAATGGGGGATGGGGAGAGGTGTCCATAAAATGGCAAGGGAGGGCTGGGGGTTTGGAGTGCCTGTTGCCTTACTGCCACCAGGATATTTTACAACCAGCAGGGAAGGTGGCATACGGCCTTCCCACCCAGAGGCCAATTGAGCCACTTAAGTAGTTAATTAAGGGCCTCTTCCCACGTCGCTGCATCTTACCAGTGGCAGGTAAGGCCTAGCTGAGTGGGAAGCCACCTGTTGAACCCTGGTGTCCTTGCTGGCATCTCAATGTGGGGCCCCTTCCTAATTGGGCAATCTGTAGTGCACCAAGACAACATCCCAGGCTAGCTACTGCCCTCGTAAAGTACCCAATACCACTGCCAAGGCTTGCCTGACTGAGCAACTAATTCATAGAACCAGAGCTAGGTCACCTTTACAAATCCAGGAAACTTACTGGGCTGGATTTTACCATTGGTGAGCAGGTAAAATGACATGCGGTGACGTCGGGTGGAACTCCCAATGTCACCGCACCCCATTTAAATTTTCAGGAAGGTAGGGGCGTATCAAAATCAGCTGTCTGCCCGCCGACCTGTCAATGGCCAATTGAGGCCATTGACAGAGCAATTAAAGTAATTAGTGGACCTGCCCGTCCAACCTTAAGGTTGGATGGCAGGCCAGGAGCCCCAGCTCAAACTAGAAAAAACATAAAACCTCATCCACGGGCGGGATGAGGCTTCATGTAGAGTTTTAAAAATTTTAATAAAGATTTTTTGGAAATTATGAACATGTCCCAACTCATGTGACATTGTCACATGAGGGGACATGTTAGGGAAATTTTATTCTTCTGTTTTGAGCTTTTTCACATTTAGAGCTGATCTCCCTGAGACTGCAATTAGCCTCAAGGAGATGAGGGTGCTGTTTCGTGTGCATGCACAAAAGAGTGCACTCTCAATTTTGGGAAACCCCCCGTCATCCGCACAGTTTCCCAGCAGATGTCACGCTGGGCGGGCCTTAATTGGCCCGCCCATGTAAAATGGCGCTGTGCCTCCAATTGGGGGCACCGATTGGAAGCGCACCTGTACGCGCCCACCCATCAACTTCCCCCCTTACGGGGGGAAAATTTAGCCCACTGAATTTGTTGTTTACTGGGTGTCAGTTGGAACCTCTCATTGCTTGAATGTGTGCCCTGGTGGAAATTTGGAATACATGAGTAAGCAATAAAAAAGTTATAAATTTGTGTAGGGTTGGCCTAATCTAGCATTTAACCTGGACCATTTTGAGAGACAACACTTTATGGAATGAAAAATTGAACCATTTGCCTGATAATTAATAACATGAGAAAGCTTGACATGGTAAAAGCTGAAAGGGTGGAAATCCTAGAGCTAGGGGTCCCAGTTTCAGAATAGGGGATCAACCTTTATTGCTGAGATGCAGAGAAATTTTTTCTGGCAAATATAATGTGGGAAAATGTGCAATTGTCCATTTTGGCAGGAAGAATAAAAGAGAGGCATGTTATCTAAATGGTGAGAGATTGCAGAGTTCTGAGATGCAGAGGGATCTGGGTGTCTTAGTGCATGAATCGCAAAAGGGTAGTATGCAGGTATAGCAATAGGAAGTAATTAGGAAAGCTAATAGAATGTTATAATTTATTGCGAGGGGAATTGAATACAAAAGTAGAGCGGTTATGCTTCAGTTATAAGAGCACTAGTGAGACCACATCTGAATTACTGTGTACAGTATTGGTCACCTTATTTAAGGAAGGATGTAAATATGGTGGAAGCAGTTCAGAGAAGGTTTACCAATACCCAGTGGGTGGGTTGTATTATGAGGAAAGGCTGGACAGGCTAGGCTTGTATCCGCTGGAGTTTAGAAGAGTAAGAGGTGACTTGATTGAAACATATAAGATCCTGAAGGGACGTGATAGGGTGGCTGTGGAGAGGATATTCCCCCTTCTGGGAAAATCTAGAACTAGGGGTCACTGTTTAAAAATAGGGGGGTCATTCATTTAAAATGGAGATCAGGTGAAATTTTTTCTCTCGGAGGGTTGTGCGATTTTGAAACTCTCTTCTTGAAAAGGCGGTGGAAGCAGAGTCTTGGAATATTTTTCTGGCGGAGGTGGATAGATTCTTGGTAAGCCAGGAAGTGATAGGTTATCAATGGTAGGCGGAAAGCAGATTTGAGGTTACTATCAGATCAGCCATGATCTTATTAAATGGCAGAGCAGGCTCGAGAGGCCAAATGGCCTACTCCTGCTCCTTGTTCATATGTTTATATGTTCACTCAGAAGGTTGTGGACCTTTGAATTCTCTGCCCAGATAGCTGTGGATGCTCGATTGATGAGTATATTCAAGACTGAGATTGGTACATTTTTGGGCACTAAGAGAATCAAGGGACAGGTGAAAGGCAACAAAGTGGAGTTGATGTGGAAGTTCGGCCCTGATCTTATTAAATGGTGGTGAGGACTCCTGGAGCCACATGGCCTACGCCTACTTCCATTTCTTATGTTCATATGTCCTGCTGGATAGTCTTATCTTTGCTCCTTCCTTAAGGTATATATTCTGTTGAAGGAGATAACTGCCAAGCTGGACCAGGTCAGGTGGGAGGGAACCAATAAGAGGAAAAAATCTACTTGACCACATCCTCACCAAACCACCTTTTGCAGATGCACCCATCCATGACATTAGGAGTGACCACCACACAACCCTTGTCACACTGAAGATATCCCCCATTGTATTGTATGTCACCATCACTGTGATAAATGGGATAGATTCAGAAGAGCTAGCAGTTCAAAACTGGGTATCACTGAGACGTTGTTTACCATCATCAACAACAGAATTGTATTCTACCACAATCTGTAAACTCATGGCCTAGTATTTCCTTCACTCTACCATTACCACCAAACCAGGGGATCAACTCTGGTTCAATGAAGAGTGTAGGAGAGCATGCTCTGGGCAGCACCAGACTACCCTAAAAATGAAGTGATGGACACTACAAGACAGCACTACATGCACGCTAAACAGAGGATGCAGAATGTTAAAGAAAGAACTAAGCAATTCGACAACCAACAGATCAGGTCAAAGCTTTGCAGCCCTGCCAAATGCATTTGCAGGTGGTGGTGGACAAATGAACAAATGTTTGGAGAAGGAGGCTCCACAAACATCAGCATCATCAATGATGGCCACACCCAGCACCTCAGTCAAGGCTGAAGCATTTGCAACCATCTTCAGCCAAAAGTGTTGAATGATAATCCATCTTGGTCTACTCCTGCAGATCATAGTTGCCAGTCTTCAGTCAATTCGATTTATTGCACATGATGTCAAGAAATGGCTGAATGCACTGGAGGAGCAAAGGCTATGAACCCTGACTATATCCCAGCTGTAGTACCAAATACTTGTGCTCCAGAACTAGGTGCATCCCTAGACAAACTGTTTTAGTATAGCTACAACACTGGCATCTACCTGACAGTGTGAAAAATTGCCCAGGTAAGCCATATCCCCAAAAATCAGGACAAATTCAATCTGGCCAAATACTGTCCCATCAGTCCACTTTCAGTCATCAGCAAAGTGATGGAAGGTGTCATTGGTAGTGATATCAAGCTGAACTTACTCAGAAATAACCTGTGCGCTGATGCTACCATAGCTGCTTGGCTCCAGACCTCATTACCCTTGGTCCAAACTTAGGAAAAAGAGCTGTATCTAGAGGTGAAGTGAGAATGACTACCATTTGACATCAAGGCAGGATTTGATGAAGCATGGCCTCAAGGAATAAAAAAAATACTGTGGATGTTAGAAATCTGAAATTGTAATGACTTGACAGAGCGGACTGGTTTCAGCAGTAAACAAATTAACTTTATTACCAAGAGCTTTTCGGGTGCTACCTGCTCAATCAGGACTCGTGTCAGGAAGCCCCGCCCCCTGGGTTGCTCGTGCTTAGTGCTCATTGGTTGGAGCCTCCAAGAACAGCACGTGATCCCTGATAGACAGCAGGGGGGGCTATACCTTCAGTTACTACCCTTTTAGTTTTTTATTACAGTTTCTGGTAACAGGGAACATTTGAATATTCAACAAAATGTACATGTATACAACTTCAGGTGAATAAAGATTAAGTCTCTGAGGTGCTCTCCTTATACGGCTAGGGTGGCTTAGCTTTACCAATTGAAGTTCCTCAACATGATCGAGATGCTCAGGAACTGGACCATGAGACACACCATTAGAAAGTGGCAGTTCTGGGTTTGGCAACTCTACAGCGACATCGGGCATGTCTATTCTAGGTTGATCTGTCACCTCATGAGTTAATGGTTTGACATTAATCACACGCAGAATAGTTAGTTGTTGGAATGTCTCTCAAACATGAATGTGGTCCATGTGTTTATGAACAATTCTATCTTCCACTTGCACTTGGAAAGATAAAGGAACAGTCTCTGAGACAATGGTTCCAGGAACCCAAGGCCCGAAATTCCTTACGCATACTGTCTTCTATAGTGAACGTGCGAGCTTTGCTATGAATAATGTGATTCAATTTTTGATTACTCTGATTCCTCTCTACCTTCCCCTCTAAATTTGGAAATACTAGACTTAATCTTGAACGTAGGCGGTATTTCATCAATAATTCAGATGGTGTTGAATTCATAGTCAAATGTAGCATTGTACGATAATTGAGAAGAAGTGGAAAGTCGAGTTTCTAGAGTACCTTCTGATAACCTCTTCATACCAGACTTGAAAGTTTGCACAGCTGTCTAGGCTAGACCATACAATGAGGGTGGTAAGGGGCTGTCTTAATATGTCTATTCCATTCAGATTCATGATTCCCTGAAACTCTGCAGTTGGAAAGACTGTATTATTGTCAGAAACGACGATTTTAGGTAGGCCATTTATGCTAAAACCGTGATGCAGCTTCTCGATAATTGAGCTCAATGCTGGCAATTTGACTTCATATACATCAATCCACTTAGAATGTGCATCTAAGATCAACAAAAACATGGTACCTAAGAATGGTCCTATATAATCGATATGTAGGCTAACCCATGGCTGACCAGGCCACTCCCATGAATGCAGGGGAGGTGAAACAGACAGTTTCTGTTGTTGCTGACATTGGAGACTGTGCTTGACCGTGCTTTCAATGTCACTGTCAATAGCTGGCCACCAGACATAGCTTCGTGCAAGCATTTTCATCTTTGATATGCCTGGATGCGCACTGTGAAGCTCTGTCAAGAGTGGCTCTCTTCCTTGTGAAGGGATGACAACACTTGGTCCCCACAACAAAGTTCCATGTTGACACTTTGACTCTGTTTTTCTGGCGTGGAATGGTCTCAACTTTTCTGATACAGTGAATTTGATTAACTTTGCAAAACATGGCCTCTGACTTTCGACATTATTGGATCTCTGTCCAGTTTCTAATCTGCTTCACACACATGCAAAGAATCCAAGAAATTCAGTACTAGCACAGCTTCTTGTGGCACTAGAGCATGTACAATGCTGTCTGGTAATGGAAGACAACTGAGTGCATCCGCATTTGCAATAGTTAAGCCAGGATGGTAGATAAAAGTATTCTTGTACGCAGATAATATCAAAGCCAAATGTCGTATTCTTCCTGATGCTATTGGCGGAATGGCCTTATCCTCACTGAATAAACCCATTAATGGCTTATGCTCTGATACAATAGTGAAATCTCATCCATGCAGGTACTGATGGAATTTCTTCACCCCGAATACCACCAATAAACCATCCCTTTCTAGCTGGGAATAACCCTTCTCGCCTATGGAGAGGATTTTCGAGATATAGCCAATGGGTCTTTCTGATCCATTTTCCATTCTATGGGCAGAATTTAGCCCTTGTCGGGCAGGTTCGGCAGGGGTGGGTGGGGGCAGTTGGGAAGCCAACCGCCACCTGCGATCAGGGCTGGACTGCGATTTCATGCTGGCGGGCCAATTATGTGAGCGGTAGTGCTAAGCGCAGCCAGTGCGGGTGGAGGGGGGCATGTGGGAGTGCGAACTTCACACATGCGTGCAATTGTGCTCTTGCAAATCTCCCTGAGGCACAAGGCTGCCGCAGGGAATGAACATTTTTCCAAATATAAAATAAAGATTTCAAAAATGTAATAAAACATGTCACCTCTGTCACATGAGTAGGGACATGTTATAAATTAAATGCTAATTTTTTATTTTATTTTTATTTGCTGTTGGCAACCTCATCCCACATATAGATGAGGTTTCCTAAAAAGTGTGAAGGCCACTTAGCCTTTTCGGCTGCCCGCCATTTGTAAAGTTGGATGGGCAACACAAAATTTTTTAAAATTACCTTTTTAATGGCCTCAATAGGCCTTTTAATTGTCGATTAATTGTTGCCAACACTGGCGTGCGCCCGCCGACCAAAATATCACGCGACGGTGTGCTGACGCTGGGACACTCGCCCGACATCAACGCGTGTCATTTTACACTCAAGCGGGTCGGGTGCACGCCCGCCTGCCAAAGTAAAATTTTGCCCTATGTGATAACACGGCTCCTACACCATAAGGTGTCATCACATGTTAATACCAATCTTTTGATGGATCATAGTGTACCAATAAACACAATGAATGCAACAATTTCTTTACTTTCACAAATGCTTCTTCCTGTTATGAATTCCACAGCCAACAAGTGTAATGGTGCCAACACAGTTGATAAGTTAGATAAGAAGTGGCTATAGTAGTTGATCATACCCAGGAAGGATTTAAGTTCGGTTGCATTGGACGGTGAGGATGCATCTTTAATTGCCCGGATTTTCTCTTCTACTAGATGCAAACCTATGGCACCCATCCTGTGACCCAGGTAAGTAACTTCTGGCACTTAAAATTGGGCATTTTTCCTTCTTTAATTATATTCCGGCTTCCATGAACCTTCTTAGTACCTTGGCCAAGTGCTCAGTCTCATTTAAACCTGTGGTAAGAACATCATCTAGGTAAACTACCACTCAGGGAAATCCTTGCGAAAGACTCTCCATTGTTCTTTAGAAGATAGTGCAAACAGACAATACTCCAAAATGAAGGCGAGTGCATTGAAAAAGACCCTTGTGTGTGTTAATAGTCATGTATTCTCTCGACGTGCTATCCAGTTCTAATTGTTGGTAGGTATGGCTTTAGAATTGGGCATGTTCGGGGCTGTCAGGCTGTGGATGAGATTGTGTGTCTTACTGCCACATACACTCAAAAGGATGGCTTTCTGCTTTTCCTCCGCGATAATTTTGTTCACTACAAAATGAAAACCAAGGTGCTCTACATACTGGCTCCAGTCTTCCATAGTCGCATCATAAGGGTCGATTCTGCCAAAGATTGGCATGACTAGTGAGTATAGTCTTTTCCTTTCCCTTAAGATTCGATGTACTCACGGTAACAAGGTGAGGTGAAGCATCAGAGCTATTTTACCCTCATCGCCAGTAATGACTTGACGGAGCGGACAGATTTCAACAAGAAACAGATTAACTTTATACAAAGAGCTTTTCAGGTGCTATATGCTCGTTCAGGACTCTTGTCAGGAAACCGCCCCCCCCCCCGCCCTCCGGATTGCCTGTGCTTAGGCCTTATTGGTTGGAGCCTCCAAGAACATCACGTAACCCCTTATAGACAGCAGGAGAGGCTATACCTTCATTTACTACAGAAATGAAAACAGAAAATGCCGGAAAAACTCAGCAGGTCTGGCAGCATCTGTGGAGAAAGAAACAGAGTTAATGTTTTGAGCCCATATGGCTCTTCTTCAGAGGTCTACCAAACTCTATTAAGCCTGCAGCTGTCTAGGCATGGGCCCCCTCATTCAAAGCCATCTGTGTCCAATCGGGTCCAGCATCAGGAAGGGAGAAGGCCTGCAGTAAGTTACCCCCCCTTGCCCCTTGACCAAGCCCTTGCTGTCACCGTCCTCACCTCCCCCCCGAGCCAGCACCAACTCCCCCCTCAATGGGAACCCCATCCACTGCTCCCATTGGCACTTCTGGTAATGTAGAGCTTCCGGCCTGTGATTGGCTGACAGCTCCCAGGGGCAGGACCTCCACAGAAATTCATTGGGAGGCCCGACTCTGTCCAGGTGATTTCCTTGGAATATCATTGAGTCTCCCATGCAGCAGTGTGTACCACCTTCAAGATGCACTGCAGCAACTCACCAAGGCACCTTCGACAGCACCTACGATCTCTACCGCCTAGAAGAACATGCAGCAGCTGCAGAGGAATACCACTAATTGCAAGTTCCCTGCTAAGTTGCACACCATCCTTACTTGGAATTATATTGGTCTTCCTTCACTGTAACTGAGTCAAAAGTGGGTTTGCCTACACCATATGAACTGCAGCAGCTCAAAAAAGTGGCTTACCACCTTATCGAAGGCAATTAGGAATGGGGAATAAATGCTATCCTTGCCAGCCTGACATCCCAGGAATAAATAAGTAAAAGCTTCCATATCATTTTGCAGGTCCTTCAGCAGTTGACCCCGCATGTCACTTATACCCAGGGGGCTCTGATGCAGTACCATTCACACCTACACACTCTTTCCTGCTTTGACGTTGTTTATTTTTAACCATCCGCTGGTTTATACCAGCTTTTTATTTTACCTAATACAACTTCTGGAAAAGCTGGGAGAGAATGTTGTTCACACATGCAGCCATTCACTTTTTAAGTTTAATTTAGGCAAAACAGCCTGTTATTTAAGGGCAGTGATATGTCCTATTCCTTGTTCCTCCACCCTACCCTTTATGAGCCCTGGCATGCAGGCCCAAACTAGGCTAGGATCAACCGTGTCCAGCCCATCTCCCGCGCATCCACTCTCACGCCTTCTCCTCCCTCCCAGAAACATGATAGGGTCCCCCTTGTCCTCACTTATCACCCCATCAGCCTCCACATTCAAAGGATCATCCTCCGCCATTTCCGCCAACTCCAGCATGATGCCACCACCAAACACATCTTCCCTTCACCCCCCCGTCGGCATTCCGTAGGGATCGTTCCCTCCGGGACACCCTGGTCTACTCCTCCATCACCCCCTACTCCTCAACCCCCACCTATGGCACCTCCCCATGCCCACGCAAAAGTTGTAACACCTGCCCCTTCACTTCCTCTCTCCTCACCGTCCAAGGCCCCAAACACTCCTTTCAAGTGAAGCAGCATTTCACTTGCATTTCCCCCAACTTAGTCTACTGTATTCGTTGCTCCCAATGCGGTTTCCTCTACATTGGAGGGACCAAACATAAACTGGGCGACCGCTTTGCAGAACACCTGCGGTCTGTCCGCAAGAATGACCCAAATCTCCCTGTCGCTTGCCATTTTAACACTCCACCCTGCTATCTTGCCCACATGTCTGTCCTTGGCTTGCTGCATTGTTCCAGTGAAGCCCAACGCAAACTGGAGGAACAGCATCTCATCTTCCGACTAGGCACTTTACAGCCTTCCAGACTGAATATTGAATTCAACAACTTTAGGTCTTGAACTCCCTCCTCCATCCCCACCCCCTTTCTGTTTCTTCCCCCTTCCTTTTGTTTTTTCCAATAATTTATATAGATTTTTCTTTTCCCACCTATTTTCATTATTTTTAAATATTTTTAAATCTTTTATGCTCCCCCCACCCCCACTAGAGCTATACCTTAATTGCCCTACCATCCATTCTTAATTAGCACATTTGTTTAGATAATATCACCAACTTTAACACCTATGTGTACTTTTGTTCTTTTGTCTGTGACATCTTTTGATGATCTGTTCCTATCACTGCTTGCTTGTCCCTACAACCACACCACCCCCCTCCACTTCTCTTCCCCCACCCAACCACCCCCCTAGACCTTAAACCAGCTTATACTTCACCCCTCTCCTTGGATTCACCTAGTTCTGTTGAAGGGTCATGAGGACTCGAAACGTCAACTCTTTTCTTCTCCGCCGATGCTGCCAGACCTGCTGAGTTTTTCCAGGTAATTCTGTTTTTGTTTAGGCTAGGATTTCAATTTGCTTACCGAATAAAGAATAACATTGGAAGATACAGAGGGATTGGACCTCCTCAGGTGAGTGAAAAGCTCAATGCTCCTGTGCCATTGTTTTAGCATTGAACAAGAAAATATCCCATGTGATGACTCCAGATTAAAACATCTACATTACCATCAAAAATATGAGACAACAACATTTCTCTTAAAAGTTTCTATTGTTTCTGATGGCACATGCAATACCTCATTTTTTTATGGATTTCAGAATTGTCATCAGTGGCTATGTAAATAGAAAAAAAGTAGCTGCCAAGCATGCCCCTGAGAGCCCAGATATCTATATGAATAACAGAACACCTGCTCCCCTTGTTTGATTGACAGCTCAGACTCTCTGATCTCTGCGGTCAATTTTACAATGTTTCTTTACATAACTCAAGCGGTTTCAAGTATTTGTGGTTTGTGTTTTTTGAAATTTCAAAGAGCCTGGATGATTGACACTTTTATTAGCTTGTCCAGACTTTTTTTTCGGGCATAGGATAAGTGTTCAAAGGATTATATTTTTTTCAAAGATTTTTTTTACACACTCCACTTTACACTGTGGTGTTCATTGGTTCTAGGAGGTGTGTAGCAGGTCAATGGGCATAGAAGTACCTGAGCTTGGCATGGGGCATGAGGGGCATAATGGGTTGAGTGAAAGGGCAGAGCTTGGCATAGGGGGCATGAGGAGCCTGAGGGGGTGGGTGGAAGAGCAGAGCTTTGTATAGGGGGACTGATGGGGTGGGTGGAAGGGCACAGCTTGGCATAGAAGATAAGGAGCTGAATGGATGGGAGGAAGGGCATGAGGTGGCATGGATGAGGCATGGGGAGTGTTTGGAGGGTGAAGGGGGTGTGAGGGGTGAGGGCTGGAGGACCTTTGTGTTTATTTTCACAGGACGAAGCCCCCCGGCACCTTTTGGGCCTTTTAAAAAGCCCGCCTTAGCACCCAGCAGCTCCTGTGGCTGCCTCTGCACTTCTTCCCGAGTCGGCTGACCCAACTCTAGCCCACACCTTGCCCCCAGCAATGAAGATCCTGCCTTGGTGGACACTTTCTCCTGAAGCGGGCGGGTCAGCTGGGAATTTTCCTAACCCATCTCAAGGATGAAAATCCAGGTTAATCTATAGGAGGTAGTCAGCATGATTTTCATTCTATCTTGATGTCTCTTTCCTCTTACTCCCCAGATGGTGCATAGGTAAGTAGTTTCAAAAGGCTTTCCAAAATGAATTTATTTGCAAAATTTATCATTTCATTTTCTGTTTGTGAGCTTAGCAGCAGAGCAGAGAAAATCTCCGATACCGAATGATTGAGCCTATGTTGGAGTTTCTTTTATCTTCACTTGTAATTTTACCTGCCCTGTGAATTGTGATATTTGGTCCCACCAAGCACAAACAATAAGTCTTAAAATTATATAAAGGAAGTTTTTTTGTAGGGAAATTATCTTTTTCACATGAACATTACAATGATGATGGTCATGTATTTGTTTGCAGGTTTTCCACTACTTAATGAAGTGCTGTTTTTTTGTAAAATCTGTGTTCTTTTTGTGAAATCTGTTATGAGGTATAAAAGGTACACTTTTTTCTGCCTGGTGGTTATAACATCAAAATGTTTGATGACCATAATTTAACTTTCGAATGTGGCTTTCTGCCATGAACATTTGACTTCTCTTGAAAACAGGAAATGTTTGGATAAAACCCAGATGCCTCCCAAGTGACATTTATATTTACTTTTAACTTTATATTGAGTTGATAATTACACAGGTGGAAAATACCTTTGTAGAAAATGTTGAATATGCCTCAGAGTTTAAAGAAGAATCATTGGAAGGTAGTATTATTGTCCCTCGCCATTTTCTATGTCATGGAAGTGTTGCATTGGGAGAGTTCCAAAAAAGTTGTTTTTCTATTCTTGGTTGGTTTCAAATTTAAAATGTTCAAATTGTCTTTTGTACAATAAGTATTGATATTGAAATATATATTAGTTTCTTATTATGGACAAACAAACCAATGAAGTACTGCTAAACATCTTTTTATGACATTACATAATGAAAAGATTTCCCTTCTGTATTATTCAAATATGTCAATGGAGTTTTTAGATTCAGATTTAGATTTAGACCAGCAGTTCTTTGGAATTATATGCTCCTTCAGTTATATCTCCAGTTTTTAAGTCTTGTGCTTTGCCTCCTTTCTCTCCCTTACCCTATCCTATATGACTTCATAATTTTAGCTTTTATGTTTTACTTACTTGAATTTTGTAACCCAAACCTTGCCCTCTTTGCTGTTTGTTAATCTTCAGCTATTTTACTTTCATTTTCTCTTTTTTTTCTCACCTGCTCCTCTCCTGATGACAATTAACTCTTAAGGATGTAGTTTTAACACAGAATTACAAAATCTGTACAGTACAGAATGAAGCTTCTTGGTCCAATTGGTCCATGCTGCTATTTATGCTCCACGACAGTCTCTTACCGCTCTTCTTCATCTAACCAGAACTATACACAGTGCTCACCGTCTAACCAAAGTTCTATATAACATACCATCCCTGTTTTTCAGTTCTGTTCCTCTATAAATGAATCCGGGCTTTTTTATGACCTATTTAAACTGTGGCACCATTTTTAGGGGTTTGTGTATTTGTACTGTGTACTGATCAAACAGAAAAGAAAGCGAACAATAAGCACAAAGAACTAAGCGCTGCAGATAGCCTAGATGAATATAGGAAGTGCAGGGACGAAGTAAAAAAGGAAATAAGGAAATCAAAGAGAGGGCATGGAAAAAGGTTAGCAAATAAAGTTAAAGATAACAAAAAGATATTTTACCAATACATTAATGCTAAAAGGTTAGTTAAGGAAAAAGTGGGACCTATCAGAGATGAAGGTAGAAACTTATGTGTAGATGCAGAGGCTGTGGGAAGGGTTTTGAATGAGTATTTTGTCTCCGTGTTTACAAAGGAAAGGGAGGATGTAGATATAGTAGTCCAGGAGGAACACAGCGAGATATTGGACGGGATAGTCATAAAGAGAGAGGAAGTACTTGAAGGATTGAAATCCTTGAAAGTTGATTAGTCACCAGGGCCGGATGGATTGTTTCCGAGGCTGCTGAAGGAAGTCAGGGAGGAGATAGCAGATGCTCTGAGGATGATTTTCCAATCTTCACTGGATACAGGGGAGGTACTGAAGGATTGGAGAAATGCAAACGTAGTTCCATTGTTTAAAAAGGGATCAAAGGAAATGCCAAACAATTATAGGCCAGTTAGTCTGACATCGCTGGCGAGCAAATTAGTAGAATCAATCCTGAGAGATAGGAGTAACTGTCATGTGGAAAGGCATGGACAAGTCAGGGATGATCAACATGGATTTCTTAAAGGAAGGTCTAGCCTCACAAATTTGATTGAATTCTTTGTGGAAGTGAGAAGCAGGGTTGATGAAGGTAGTGCAGTGGATGTTGTGTACATGGATTTTAGCAAGGCATTTGACAAAGTCCCACTTGGCAGATTGGTCAGGAAAGTAAAAGCCCATGGGATTCGGTAATGTGGCAAATTGGATAAAATGTTGGCTTTGTAACAGGAAACAAAGGGTAATGGTCGATGGATGCCCTTGCGAATGGAAAGTTGTCTCAAGTGGTGTTCCACAGGGCTTGGTGTTGGGACCCTTGCTGTTTGTGTTATATATTAACGATTTGGACATGAAGGTGGGGGGCATGATTGGGAAATTTGCAGATGACACAAAGATTGGCTGAGTAGTGGATAGTGTAGAGGATAGCCATAATCTCCAAAATGATATAGATGGGTTGGTGGATTGGGCAGTAAAGTGGTAGATGGGTTTTAACATAGATAAGTGTGAGGTCATACATTTAGGGAGGTCAACGGTTACAGGGATTACAAAATAAATGGGAATAAGAGGGGTAGATGAAGTGAGAGATCCTGGCGTACAAGTGCACAGGTCCATGAAGGCAGCAGTTCAAGTAGACAAGGTTGAAAAGAAGGCATATGGAATGCTCTCCTTCATTGGCAGAGGTATAGAATATAAACGTAAGGATATAGTGCTGAAATTGTATAAAACACTGGTGAGGCCACAACTGGAGTATTGTGTGCAGTTCTGGTCACCACATTACAGGAAGGATGTAATAGCTGTGGAGAGAGTGCAGAGGAGGTTTACAAGAATGTTGCCAGGGTTAGAAAAGTGTAGCTGCGAGGAAAGATTGGATAGGTTGGGGTTATTTTCCCTGGAATAAAGAAGGCTGAGAGGTGACTTGATTGAGGTGTATAAAATTATGAGGGGAATAGAGTAGAGTGGACAGGATAAACTTGTTTCCCTTGATGGAGAATTCTAGAACCAGGGGGCATAGATTCAAGATAAGTGGCAGAAGGTGTAGGGGGCACATGAGGAAGAACTTTTTTACGCAGAGGGTCGTGGGTGTCTGGAATTCGCTGCCCAAGTTGGTGGTAGAGGCAGAAACTTTAAACTCTTTTAAAAAGTACCTGAATTTGGAACCTAAAGTGCTGTAATCTGCAGGGCTATGGGCTGGGTGCGGGAAGGTGGGATTAGAAAGGGCACCTGGATGTCCTTGGGCTGGCATGGACAAGATGGGCCGAATGGCCTCCTTCTGTGCTGTAACTTTTCCCTATGGTTTGGTCCTCAACTCCTTTTAGACTCTTATTATCTAAGCAGTACTTGGCCAACTTATTCTTCCTAGCACAGAGCTGGATGAGAGTTGGATGAATCTGTTGAATGCGGTGGCTTGCTAAGTAAAAAGATGATGTGATTTTGGTAAGATTAGGAATTTTATGTAGAAGGGGTAGGTGGTACTAACAGCTTATGAAGGGGCAACAGTAAATATCTAAATAATCAGGGTAATCAATTAGCAGTAAGAGGATAGTAAACAAAAACCTATATGTCATAAGTAGCTAGACTTTTAAGCAAAATGATGGCACAGTGAGACTTGTTGCCTGCAATTCCTGTGCCTTGCTGGAACTGTGGGACATTTCTTGTATCCTGGGTAATTGTGTGCAGGAAATGCCTTCAATTGCTCAAATCAAGCTCAGGGTTTCTAAACTCGAGGAGCCAGTTGAATCATTGAAGAGCATCTCAGAGGCTGGAAATTTCTGGGAGTGCATGTTTCAAGGTGGATGGGTTTCACCTGAACAGGGCTGGGACCAATGTTGCAAGTTAACCTGTACTTTGAAAGGAGGGTTTCAACTAATTTGGCAGGAGGGAAGGATACGAACATGAAGCATTAGAGAGGAGAAAATTGACACATAGAGGATTGGGAGAGACAAACAGCACTAGAGTAAAGAGTTGGTCAGGAACAGGAGAGATCAGACAAGGGGTAAATGCAAGGCAGACTTACTTAGGTTTAGAATACATCAGCAGAAATTTTGAAGAGTGGTAAGTAAGTTTGGTGAGCCACAGGCACAAGTAGAAGCATAGAAAATAGGAGCAGGAGGAGGTCATTCAAGCCTGCTCCGCCATTCAGTATGATCATGGCTGATCCTGTATCTCAACATTGTACTCCTGCGCTCTCCCCATACCCCTTGACGTCTTTAGAGTCCAGAAATCTATCTACTTCCTTCCTAAATATATTCAGTAACTTAGCCTCCACAGCCTTCTCTGGTAGAGGTTCACCACTTTCTGAGTGAAGACGTTTCTCCTCATCTCAGTCCTAAATGGTCTACCCCCTAACTTGAGACTGTGACTCCTTGTTCTAGATTCCCCAGCCAGAGGAAATATCATCCCTGTTTCCAGTCTGTCCATCGCTGGCAGAATTTTATATGTTTCAATGAGACCACTTCTAATTTTTCTGAACTCCAGTGAATATAGGGCTAGTCGGCCTAATCTTTCCTCATATGGTAATCCTGTCATCCCAGGAATCAGTCTGGTGAACCTTCACTGCACTCTCTCTATGGCAAGTATATCCTTTCTTAGGTAAGGGGACCAAAACTGCACATAATACTCCAGGTGTGGTCTCACCATGGCCCTGTACAGCTACAGTAAGACATCCTTGCTCTTGTACTCAAGTCTTCTCACAATGAAGGCCAACATATCATTTGTCTTCTTAACTTCTTGCTGCACTTACATGCTTGCTTTCAGTGATTGGTGTACAAGGACACTCAGGTCCCTTCGTACATCAACGTTTCCCAATCTATCATCATTTAAATAATACTCTGCCATTTTGTTTTTCCTACTGAACTGGATAACTTCATACTTATCCACGTTATACTGCATCTGCCATGTATTTGCCCACTCACTCAACCCGTCTAAATCACCTTGAAGCCTCTTAATACCCTCCTCATTGCTCACATTCCCACCAAGTTTCATGTTGTCAGCAAACTTGGAAATATTACATGCGGTTCCCTCATCCAAAGTAGCCACATGGAATTATGATATAGCAGCAATAATGGAGATCTGGCTCAAACAACATAAGGGATGGGAACTTAATATTCCTGGATTCAGTTAATTCAGGAAAGATAAGGAAAGTAAAAAGGAGGGGTGCTTATAGTATTGATCAGATAAACTGTTACAGCACTGGAGAGGGATGACATAGTTGAGGGGTCAAAGACAGAGTTTATTTGGTTAGAATTAAGGAACATTATTACACTTCTGGGTGTATATTATAGGCCACCAAATGGTGGAAAGAAGATAAAGCGGCAAATTTGCTGGCAAAGTGCAGAGAGACAGAAGAACTTTAGAGTATTGCTAATTGAGAACTTAAATATTCTCATACAGACTGGGAAAATAACTGTGTTAAGAGCAAAGAGGGGTAGGAGTTCCTGAAATATGTGCAAGACAACATTTTTGATCAGTATGTTTCCATCCCTCCAAGGCAGGAGGCAGTGCTGGATCCGGTTCTGGAGAATGAAATAGGGCAAGAGAAACATGTTTCAGTGGGAGAGCACTTAGGGAACAGTGATCACAACCACATTAATTTTAAAGTAGCAGTGGAAAAGGACAAGGAAAAATTCCATTTGAAAATATTCAACTGGAGGAGGACTAATTTCAATGAGCTGAAAAGGAGTCTATCCCAGGTGGATTAGAATCAAAGATTGGCAGGTAAAACGGTAAATGAGATCCAAGAGAAGATAGTTTGAATACAGACTAAACCGTTCCACAGAGGAGAAATAGAGGGAACCCACAGCCAGAGCTTCCTGGATATGAGGATATTGAAAGAAACTGGAAAAAAGGCTCATGATAAATGCTGGGTTCATAATTCATTAGAGAATAAAGATGAATGAAAAAAATGCATGGGAGAACTGAAAAGACAATTGCGAGGGGCAAAGAGCGCATGGGCTGAATCTTCAGCTTGGCGAGCGGGGGCAGGGCCCGCTCGCCAAGGCATAAAATGATGCAGGGTGATATCAGGCACGCGTCCCGACGTCTCCACTGGTCATTTAGATTTTCAGTTCGACGGGCATGCAGCCAAGTCGGCTGGGTGCCCGCCAAACTGTCAAAGGCCTGTTAAGGTCATTAATGAACTAATTAAGCCTATTGGGAAAGCTGCTGTCCAACACTAAAGTTGATGGGCAGGTGAAGAGCCCACGCGGCCTTTGCATTTTTCATGGAACCTCATCCATGGGCGGGATGAGGTTTCATGAAGGGTTTATAAATTAAATAAATATGTTCATTAAAGTTCACTGACATGTCCCAGTTCATGTGACACTGTCACGTGAGGGGACGTCTTAAATTTTTTTTCTTTTCTTTATTAAAAGTTTTGGAACTTAAATTAGTCTCCCTGAGACAGTTGTGTGCTCTTTCGCGCGTACTTGCGAAAGAGCTTAGGCCACAACTCAGGGAACCACCCACCCCCCTCCCCACTACCACTGCCCGCACAGGGAGTGCTCAGCGCTTCTGGGCGCACGTCACACTGGGCCTTAATTGGCGATCAGGGTGCCGATCAGGACCGCACCCGCCCCCACACAACCCCACTGATGGGTGGAAAATTCTACCCTATAAGAATCGATTAGCTGGTAACTTAAAATGCAATTCAAAAGCCTTTTATAAACATATAAATAATGAAAGGTTAGTCAAAGGAAGAATAGGATAAAAATAGATAGAGAAGAGATACTAATAGATCAGCAGCTCTCAAAGTAGAAAAGTCAACCAGTCAGGATGAGATGCATCCTAGGTTGCTGAGGGAAGTAAGGTTGAATCTATGGCAGACGCAATCTACCAAACAGGAGTGGTGTTTCCCAGGAAGTGGGTTGGAAATTTAAATTTTTTTTGAGGGTGGCAGCCTCTGATTTAAGCTGCTTTGCAGGTTTAATAATGGCCATCTAAGTTTCCCAGGCCTCGAGAAACTTGGCAACTGAAGGGCGGTGAGGACAGTTTTGGGGAGAAGTCACTTTGGTGCTGCTAGTTATAGACTGGGAGAACAGCAATGCTTCCACCACAGACCAAGCTCTCCCCAACAGGACTCCCTGCCCATGCAAAGACCCCCAGGTTGGAGATCAGACCCACAATGGGGATTGGGAATTGGACCTATCTGCTCCTGTGGCTTGCTACAGAGTTCTTCCTGCCTGACTGAAAGCCAAGCCTATCTATCAAGATCACTTCAGGTGGGGAACTTGTCGCTCCGCAGCATGCAGGGAATCCTGGACTTCCAATCTGAAACTCTTATGTAACTCATCCCAGTTAATAATATTCAGGCCAGTGTATAGAGGTGACCAATTACCTAATTTATCTTTAACTGTCCATCTTTCAAGGCTTTCACTGTTGTTATGAATGCACCTTTAAAATAACTTAGAGAAGAAATTCATATGAACTCATTTGAGAGTTGCTTCAATAATATTGCTGACGGCAGTTTCTAGCCTACATTCCACTCGTAGCATATTAATGCTCCATTTGCTTGATTTTGTCAAAATAAAATAAACTGAAGCATAAAACATATAAGAAGGGCCTTTTATCTTTTAGTTTTCATCTTACATTTTCCAATTGAATAAAATACATGCACTAAAGTTGTCAAAAATTTGATGATCAAAAGGAATGTGCACTGCAAGGAACACAGTACAATGATAATGGTGCTTTGAAGGCAATGAGATTAACATATATCAGATTATGTACAAGACTTTCTTTTCCTTGATTATTTCTTTCGACACAACAAAAGTTTGGATTACCTTGCAAAGTCAATTAAGGACAGATTTATTTCATTAAAAAACTGCATTGCAGAAAAATAAATCTCTGGAAACTATATCAACATTAGTTTAAAATTGTAATTAAATAATCTCATTCAAGCTTGAAAATTGAATCCTTACAATATTGAGCTGACATTTGAAATTTATGAAATTTATTACTTGAAAGCTATTGTACTGCTGAAGTTGAACTGAGTGTCTGCCTGCTGAACAACTTTGCTGCAACTCTCATCATCTTCTGTCAACAGGAAAACTACTATACACAAGACGAAATACGGATGCAGAGTATTAACAGTGAAAAAGAAGTTACCTACATTGATTTCCTTTATTCTGTTCGTTAGGTCTTGCATGAAAGATAATTGGAATAAACCCATGTTTTCTTTTAAAGAAAATCTAAGGTGGAATTGAACTGTGACAGAATGTGAGTCTATCATTGTTCACAAGATGGCATAGTACACGCAATACAGTGTGTTGGCACACATGTTGCTGGATTTAACATGATGCATACCACTATTATTACATAAAAAAGTAATTAGTGAGGAAAAGATATGCCATTAAATGATGAATTACCACAAATCACAGGACAATTTGCACCATTCACCATTAATTGTGCACAAATATGAAATTGTTTATAAAACATGAAAAATATGTCAAGAAATTGCTGGATTTGCACCATAATTACAAATTAATTTTGCCATTTGGGACTGGTTTTTCATGTTCACTTGTTAGTAATGATGTGATTTATTGTCCTCAAACTTGTCACTCAAACTTGGACTCTCACTCCTGCAGGTGGTAAATTGTTCATAGAAACTTTTTAAAACATTTTGGACAGAATTTTACGGCCCTGTTTCGGTGGGGATGGGTCAGTAAAATGCCGCGAGACATTCTAAACTCCATTGACTTCAGCAGGAACGTAAAATCCCGCTGCCTTAAAATTCTGCCCTTTAAACAGTTTTTCTCATTTTTTTCTTTCTATGTCTTTTCCTTCCCTCATGGTCCAAACTCTTCCCCCGACTTCATTTCTATTTCTGGTTGCCATTTTTCTTCTATTTCTATAGAATTTGATACTAACTCATGGTATTTCTTTCTCCATTGTTCTATCTGTTTCATTCTCCATCCTTAAATTTGATTGATTAGAAAGATAGAAAACTGGACCTGACAATTCATGGGATTTTCATTAATTTGCAATGCTTAAAAATACAAGCTGAAGAAAGGGTAAAGTCCAAGCCATGGCATCACTCCAGCAACCTCTGGACTAATGAATTATATCAAATTAGGTAGTACTTCATGCTGAGCCTATCATTTAATTTTGTAAAATTCTAAAACTTAAATCCATTATTAATTTTTGTCAAATTGTAAAATAAATGAAAGTGACATTCTCCTGAAATACCTCTGTTCAAACTGGAAATTAATGTGTTTCTTTACTGTTTTTTGATGGAATAATGCATAAGTATTACTCTTGTGGTTAATTTTCTGAACTAACCTTTATTCACAACTATACAAATTAAACAAAAAATGTATTTTCCACTGTTCCAATGTGGATTAGCAAGTCAAAGTTGAGCACAAATTCACAATGTTCTTTGTGATGTAATATTCACATTAATGAAAATCCTACAAACAACCTAGGGCAGAATCGTCCCAGATTTGCATTGAATGCAGTAGCGGGCAGGAAAAAGAACGCTTTACCCGCCGGCCACAATGACAGTTTTTCATGCTGTATCCCGCCTCATTAATCATGCATCCCAGGGAAACATGCCGTTTTGCTGGCGGGTAGCTTCTGATTCACCTGCAACGCCATGACTCACTGCTTCCTCACACCAGGCTCCATATTTAAAGTGGACATGCTCACCTGCCAGTGCTTTGAGCCCAGCACTGCTGCACAGAAGACATGGCCCCAAAAGGCAAGAAGACTGCAGCCCCCCAATTCAGCGACACATCCTTGGAATGCCTTTTGGATGCCATGGAGGCCCACCATGATGTCCTCTACCCCCACTCAGGCTACAGGAGGGGCAGCAACATTACCAACCCGGCTTGGGAGGCACTGGCAATAGTGGTCAGTGCCAACACCCTGCAAAAGGGGACAGCTACCAGGTGCCAAAACAGGATGAATGATCTCCTCTGTTCCACCAGGGTAAGTCACTCTTCTCATCACTCTCAACTCACACACTTAAAACCCATCACACATCCACAGGGATCTCACTCACTGCCAGTTGAAAAGACATTACCATTCACTCTCTTTCACACATCTTCACTGCCCTCAACTTGTCCATGGGACCACTCACTACCCACACATGCCAGGCATAATTATCATCTGGCTTGGCAGGCATCCTGCTTACACTCTCTCCTTCTGTCTTCATGCTGGACAAGCTGGCACATGACAAAAGGGAGAGATTGCAAACTGGCGGAGCAATGCTTGAAATCATGAACTTTGAAAATAGAGTCATCCAGCTGGCCAGCGAAGATCTGGACTGTTCCTGTGCTGAGGGTGAGGTCAGTGCTCAACCAAGTGAGGATCCAGCAGCAAGTCATCCATCAGACAACCTTGCTGCGATTGATGTGTCCTGTTTCACAGGCCACTGCCATGCACGAATTATCTCTCCTTGCTTTTGTGGGCACATTTGGGAAACAGCCAAAGGAGCCCAAGACCCACGTCCTCGACCCAAGCCCTGAAGGCACCTCAGAAGAGGAATCTGCTGAAACCCTCATTGAAGTCCCGTCACTGCGCCCAACTACAAACTCCACCAGTGCAGAGACACACAACTCATCAGGACCAAGCTTTAGAGTAGCCTCGAGGTCACAATCTGGTGAGCATATCGGACTGTCTGCACCACAGCAGGCGGCAGTAGGGACTTCCCTGGTTTCAGGACTTGGAGAAATCTGCTGAGTCCGAGTCAGATGAGGAGCTTCTGGACTCTGTCCTACGTCAGTTGCTGGAGCTGCAAAGGCAAGCTCGGGAACATCAGGAAAGGATGTCTGCAGCACTCCTCAGATTGCAAGGCAAGATGGAAGAGTCTATCCGACTTCAGCCTGAGGTGATAGCGCTGGCATTGCAACGCACTGAGGTCAATACTTGTAGGATGGCGGCCACCATGGAGACCTTGGTCCAGGATTTCGGAATTCCATCACTGATGCCATAGTTGACCTCCAACAGCGTGAGAGGGATGTGGAGCAGCTTGATTTCATTACAGCTTCCCCTTGTCCTAAAGGAGTTAGCCAGGATCCCACGGGCACCCATATGGAAGAGGATCAGCAGGTGTACACCCACAAGCCATCCGGGGATTGTCCAAAACATTACCCTCTTTTTGTGACCTCAGCAGCTCCAGCTCCACAGGCCAAGGAGGGTGCCACTGCTTTACAGCAGGCCCCCAAAAGCAGGAGGGGACCCTCCAGGTCCCGGCCCTCCAGAGAATACCCGTCAAGGTCATCATCCGCTGTGGATGTCAGAGGTGCACAAAGACTTGGCAGCAGGGTTAGGAAAGTTAAGAAGATGTAGTTGCACAGCGTGGGCAGATGTATTAATCACTTATACGTAATGTTCACTTTGTTCATAAACTCCCAAGAATGTCTCTTTGCCTATGGCTCCTTGTTACAGTGAGCAGTGTTTGTGTCGCTCAGATGTGAAACCTTGTTCCCTGCACAAGATAAAGGCAGGTGTCTCAGTCCAGGGCCTCTTCCCTGTGATTTGCTCAACCTTCCCAGCACACTGATGGTGTGCTTTCTCTGTCACTGGTCATATTAGTCATGCCTGCACATCATTGGGACTTACCATTGCTGCCAGCATGTCCTGGGCCTGCGGCACAGAGTTCTGTCATGCTCTCTGTGTGATCCCAGCACCTTTGAGGTGTGGCTGGCCCCCCATCTCATCAGCATCTGAGTCCGGTGACAGTGCAGTCCTGAAGGGTTCAGCTCATGATGGATGCCATAGGATCAGGACAAGTTAAAGTTTCCCCACTGCTTCTCCATGATTTGAACCTGTTCACAGTCCGAAAGTGAGGTCCCATCAGCCAGACATTCACATAGCTAATTGAAGGTCTATGGAGTGTCCTCGCTGCATGTCATCATCATCATCATCCTCCTGGAATGTAAAGACTATGGGCATCCGCTACATCTCCATTACAGGAGCCTTATCACACAGAGGCTATGTACACAGCCATCAGCCAGACAGGAATCAAACGTTCATAGGTGCAATGTGAGGACCTATGGTATCTCCTCAATCTTATGTCATCATCATCCTCCACGAATCTAGCAGCTATGAGGGATGCCCAAGCATACCTGCCTCATCTGGAGAGTGCGATGGCCTCATCTGCATCATCCTCGCCTTCGAGGGCCTCCTCACCCTCATCCCCATCAAAGTCCTCCTCATTGGAGGAGGAGTGTAGCTCCTCCATCTCCTCAGCCAGCTCCTCTCCCCGTTGCAGTGGCAGGTTGTAAAGGGCACAGCAGGTGATGACAATGTGTGACACCCTCTGTGGACTGTATTGCTGGACTCCAACAAGCTGGTCCAGGCACTGGAACCTCATTTTGAACATTCTGATGGTTTGCTCCACCAAGATGCGAGTTGCAGCATGAACCTCATTGTACCTTCTCTCTGCTGCACTCTGAAGCTGCCGCATGGGTGTCATCAGCCACATCCTCTGCAGGTAGCCCTTGACCCCGAGGAGGGATCCCTGCAGCCTCTCTGGATCCTGGAAGACGTCAGGGATCTGAGACCTACTGAGAAGGTAGGAGGCATGGACACTCCCTGGGAACCGTGTGCAGACCAAAAGATGCATTTGTGATGGTCGCACACCAGCTGAACAATCAGCGCGTGGAAGCCCTTGCGGTTGATGTAGTTAACTGTTTACTATACAAGTGACTTGTGAATGTTAAGAATGTTCTAAATGATAACCTTATCAAGTAAACATGCCAGCACTACGCCTGTTGGAAATGCCATAAAGCCCTCTTGGAAGAGCGTTTCTCAGTCAGCTCCAACTGCTGTATTTTAGCCTGGTCATTTAGGACAGCAATTTGCTCTTCTTGTTACTGACAGTTGCAGGTATCTTTTCAAATTAAAGTAGGTTCTCATATTGTCAGACTTGTATATGTGATTTGCAGTTAACTGCACATGCTCAAGATTTTAAGGCACGGGTATTGCATTGCTGTCGATTTGTTCCTCAATATAACCAGGAAGATCTTTATAAAGGGAGTCATGTTCTGTTACAGAAGCAATTCTATTATCAAACAAGTGAAGAACTAAAGATTTACTATTTTTCAAAGATCTCAGCTTTGTTCTTTCTATTCATTTATTCTAACTATGCACCATGCTAGCATTAGTTTTGGTTTAGTATTGAGGCCGAGAGTGACAGCAGCATAATGCTTTAGTCATCCTTAGGGTAAAGGCTGCACTGGGATGCTCATTAACAGCCAAGGGCAACTATAATTGGTATCAAATAGAGACACATTTGAGAGACTCTGGGAATCTTATTTGCATCCTCTCCACTTAGATCAAACGACTGTTAGATAAATAATTGAAATATTACTTACAAAAATCTAAATTACAGAAAATTTAGTCATTTCCAAACATTAACAGACAAGTGATAATACACCTTTCTGTTTGCTGGTTCTGTTAGGCTTGTCTTTCTCCATCAATTAATTGAAACCTCATTGTTAGCTTGTAACAATTAACCTACAAACACAACTTGGCACAGTTCTGGAATACTGTGATGAGCTTATCTAAAGATCTTTTTATGTTGCTGCTAGGTTTCCAAGAGAACAGCACTCAAGCAGAGGACCCAATCACTGAGCTCTTCACTCTTTACTGTAGCTATCTGCTGCCAGATTCTTCTTCTAAGATGGATAGGAAGAGGTCTGCATGTCATTTTGTTGCATTTCCAGATACATTGTAGGAGTGCGCAACACTCAAAAAGCTTGGCACTGCCCAGGACAAAGCAGCCTGTTTGATTGGCACCACATCCACAAACATTCACTCCCTCCACCACCGATACACAGGAGCAGCAATGTGTACCATCTATTCACCAAGGCTCCATAGATAGCACCTTCCAAACCCATGACCACTACCATCTAGAAGGACAAAGGCAGCAGATAGATGAGAACACCACTACCTGGAAGTTCCCCTCCAAGTCACTCATCATCCTGACTTGGAAATATGTTGCTGTTCCTTCACTATCGCTGGGTCAAAATCCTGGAACTCCCTTCCCAACAGCACTGTGGGTGTGCCTACACCACATGGACTGCAGCGGTTCAAGAAGGCAAATCATCACCACCTTCTGAAGGGAAACTAGGGATGGACAATTAATGCTGGTCCAGCCAACGAAGCCCACATTCCGTGAATGGATAAATTTTTTTTTCCCACATTATATTCCATTTACCAGACCTTTTCACACTCACTTATCCTAGCTATATCTTTTTGTAGCCTCCTTTTGTCCTCTTGACAACTTACTTTCCTACCTATCTTTGTGTCATCAGCAAATTTGGCAACTATCCCATCTACCCCTTAATCCACGTCATTTATATAAATTGTAAACAGTTGAGGTCCCAGCACTGATCCCTGTGGCACACCACTTGTTGCATGTTGCCAACCAGAAAAAGACCCATTTATGCCTACTTTCTGCTTCTGGTTAGCCAGCCAATCTTCTATGCATGCCAAAATATTACCCCCTATACCATGAGCTTTTATTTTCCACAATAACCTTTGATGTAGTGTTTTATCAAATGCCTTCTGGAAATCTAAGTACATCCCTTTTAGTTCCCCTTTATCCACAGCCCATGTTGCTTCCTCAAACAACTCCAATAAGTTGGTTAAACATGATTTTCCTTTCACAAAACCATGCCTGATTACTTTGAACTTATCCAAGTGCCCTGCTATAGCTTCTTTAATAATAGTTCCTAATATTTCCCTATGACAGAAGTTGAGCTAACTGGCCTGTATTTTCTGCTTTAATTCTTCCTCCCTTTTTGAATAATGGAGTTACATTTGCTATCTTCCAATCTAATAGGACCTTCCCCAAATCTAGGGAGTTTTGGAAAATTAAAGCCAATGCATCAACTATCTCATTAGCCACTGCCTTTAAGACCCTAGGATGAAGCCCATCACGACCCGAGCACTTGTCAGCCCACAGCTCCAACAATTTTCTCAGTACCACTTATCTGGTGATTTTAATTTTCCTGAGTTCTTATCTCCATTTCATTTCCTGATTTATAGCTGCTTCTGGGATGTTATTTGTATCCTCTATAGTGAAGACTGATGCAAAATACCTGTTAAATTCATTTGCCATTTCCTTGTTTTTCATTATCAGTTCTCCAGACTCACTTTCTATAGGACCAATGCTGACTTTGTTAACTCGTTTCTTTTTAAAATATATATAGAAACTCTTGGAGCAGAATCATCCCACATTTGCTCTAAGTTCGATAACAGGCTGACCTATAAATGATATGCAGATGTATTAAATGAGGTTTCTGCTGGCCAATGGCAGGAAACATGGTGGGCTCAGCGGATGATTGCAAACTGGTTTTGCGACATCGTGAAACTGATTGCACCATATTGCTCACGCCACCGAACATGCATGACACTAGCGGGCATGGAAAAATCTGGCCTTACTATGTGTTTTCATATTTCTGGCTAGCTTTCTCTCATGCTCTAATTTTTCCCTCCTTATTAATCTTTTAGCCATCCTTTGCTGTTCCTTGTATTCTGTCCAAACTTCTGACTTTCCACCTATCTTTCCACACTTACATGCTTTTTCTTTAAGTTTAATGCTATCTTTAACCTTTCTAGTTAACCACAGATAGTGTGTCTGTCCTTGGGACTTTTTCTTATTTGTTGGAATGTATGTATCCTGTGTGTTCTGAAATATGCCCTTAAATGTTTGCCACTGCATCTTTATTGACCTATCCCTTAACCTAATTTGCCAATTCACTTTAGCCAGCTCTGTTATTTTGCCCTCATAATTGCCTGTATTTAAGTGTAAAAGCATAGTCTCGGACCCACTCCTCCCTCCCTCAAACTGAATGTAAAATTCAATCTTATTATGACCATTTTTACCAAGGGATGCCTTCACTAAAAGATCATTAATTAATACCATCCCATTGCATAATAACAGGTCTAGTATAACCTGCCCTCTGGTTGGCTCCAGAATATGCTGAACAAGCTATCCTGGAAACATCCCATGAAGTCCTTATCTAAGGTACCTTCGCCTATCTGACTTTTCCAGTATATTTTCCAGTTGATTAAAATCTCCCATGATTATTGCCGTGCCTTTCTGACAAGCTCCCTTCTTTCTTCTTTTATGTTCCACCCTACCATGTGGTTACCATTAGGGGCCTGTACACAACTCCCACTTTTTGTCTTTACCATTTCTCATCTCTACCCAAACCATTTCCACATCCTGGTTTCCTGAGCTTAGGTCATCCCCCTCTATTGTGCCAATACCATCATTAACTAACAGAACTACCCTTCCACCTTTTTCCTCACTTCCTATCCTTCCTAACTGTCCTATATCCTTTAATATTCAGGTCCCGATCCATGTCCTCCTGTAGCCCTGTCTCTGTAATGGCTATCAGATCGTGCTTATTTATTTCTATGTGCGCTCTCTGTTCACCCATTTTGTTTCGATGCTTCATGCATTCAGATACAGAGCCTTTAGTTTTATCCTTTTATTCTTCTTATAATATCTAGTCTCATTTGTTGATTTACTGTTAGATTTGTACTCTTTATCCCTTCCTGTCATGGTCTATTTTTCATTTCCTGTAAGAATACCTTTCTCTTCTGCTTTGTCTCTACTCTTTGATTTTACCACATCTTCCCAAATTTGATCCCTTACCCCCCACTACTGAGTTTTAAACCCTCTCTACTTCCCTAATCAGGCAGCTCACAAGAAAACCAATCACAGCATGGTTCAGGTATAGACCGTGCCAACAGTACAGATCACACTTTTCCCAATACTGGTGCCAGAGCCCCAGGAACTAGAACCCACTTCTCCCACACCAGTCTTTGATCCACGCATTCGTCTCCCTAATCTGATTTATCCTATGCCAATTTGCTCGTGGTTCAAGTAATAATCCAGGGATTGTGACCTTTGAGGTTCTGCTTCTTAATTTGGTGCCAAGCTCCTCATACTGACTAAGCAGAAACCCTTTTTGTTCTGCCTACGTTGTTGGTGCCAACATGGACCATGACAGCTGGGTCCTGCCCCTCCCACTACAATTCCTCTCCAGCTCCAAGCAGATGTCCCGAACCCTGGCACTGGACAGGCAAGACAGCCATCTGAACTCACGCTCTTTGCTGCAGAGAACGGTGTCAATCTCTCTAACTAAACTGTCCCCTATTTCCACCACATCCCTTGTAACTCCCCCCACTTGAATGGCTTCCTGTACCACAGTGCAATGGCCAGTTAGCTCATTCACCCTGCATCCCCCACTCTCATCCAAACTAGCTGAAAAAACCTCAAACCTGTTGGACAATTGTAAGAGCTGAGACTCCTGCACTCCTGCCCTCTGGGTCCCCTTACATGCCTCACTTACAATCACACCCTCCTGTCACTGACCACATCAGAAGATCATATCCTAAGAGGTGTGACCACCTTCTGGAATAACGTGTCCAATTAAGATTTCCCCCTCCCTGCAGTGCCTGTAGCCCAGCCTCCAGCTAAATAGCTTGGAGCCAAAGTTCCTGCAGCTGCAAACACTTAACTTAAGACCTGGATCACACCGATATCCTGAAGCTCCCACATCCTGCAATCATAGCACATCACCTGCCTTGCCATCTCCAATATGTGTTAATTAATTAATAATTGCTAATTAATTAATTAATTATAATCTACAAAGCCTACACCTCCTAATAGGTTTTGGCACAGCAAGTAAACTTTACAATACTGATAAAACTAATAATACCAGTTACTGGTTTACTTTCTCCTTCTGATGCACCAAAGTGGAAATCAAATACTGGAAGCTGAAAAAGAGTAGAAAAGAAAAAGCACCTCCTCCCCATCCTCCCTAGTGACAGTGTAATCAGAGGAATAGATACCGTCCTAGACAACCATGACTGGGAATTCCGAAGGTTCTGTTGCCTGCTTGCTTGTAGGTTAAAGACATCTCCTCAAAACTGGGGAATAAAGAATGGCAGACATTAAACAGATATTTTGCATCTGTCTTCAAGGTAGAAGACACAAAAATAAAACAATCAGGGAATAATGGGAAACTAAGGGACTAGCAAAAGTTAATAGCTTAAAGAAATCAGTATAAGTAAAGAAAGAGTACTGGATAAATGAATAGGATGACATGACAACAAATCTCCTGGAGTTGACAACCTGCATCCAACAGTTTAAAAAGAGGCAGCTGCAGAGATAGTGGATGCACTGATTTTGAGTCTTTAATTCCTGAGATTCCAGAATAGTTTACAAAGATTGTAAGATAGCAAACATAATCCTGCTATTTAATGAAGAAAGAAGA
The DNA here is from genome assembly GCF_017639515.1 of Carcharodon carcharias. Lineage (NCBI taxonomy): Eukaryota > Metazoa > Chordata > Chondrichthyes > Lamniformes > Lamnidae > Carcharodon > Carcharodon carcharias. The sequence goes on along the minus strand of NC_054477.1, from coordinate 130,616,782 downwards.
GTGGAAATGGGAAACTCTGTAGACCAGTTAGCCCAACATCAGTAGTAAACAAGATGCTAGAATCTATTATTAGGAATGTGGTTAAGGGGCACTTAGAAAGTCAAATGATTAGGCAGAGTCAACACAGATTTAAGAAAGAGAAATCATGTTTTGCAGATCTGTTAAAGTTTTTTGAAGATGTAGCTAATAAGAACAATAAAGGAGAATCCGTGGATGTAGTGGATTTGGATATTCAAATAAAGGTGCATACAAGAGGTTAATACACAAAATTAGGACTCACAGGATTGGGGTAATATATTAGTATGGATTGAGAATTGGTTAACGGACAGAAAACAGAGAGTAGTGGGGTACTGCAAGGATCAGTACCTGGGCATCAGCTATTTATGTAGTGGGACCTCTGGCAGCAAGTGGCAATGGCAGGGGAGAGTGCTGGGCAGGGGAACTGAGTGGCCCCTTTGGGCCTCTCCATGCATGGAGCAGTGTCATTGGCAGGCTGGGGGGTAGAGCCAGATGCCCTGAAGCAAGGGAGAAAGCAGCAGCAAGGAGTAGGAGCAGAAGTCAGGCCCCTTATAGTAGCCACATGGTAGAATGGAGCAGAAAGCAAGGAATTAAGGGAGCTTGTCAGAAAGTCATGGTGATAATCAAAGGAGGTATTAATCTAAATGTAGACTGGAAAAGTCAGATGTGCAAAAGTAGCCTAGATGAGGAGTCCATAGAATGTTTCCAGGAAAGTTTCTTAGAACAATATGTTCTGGAGCCAATTAAGAGAACAGGCTATACTAGGTCTGGTCTTGTGTAACGGATGGGATTAATTAATGATCTCATAGTCAAGACGCCCCTAGGTAGCATGACCATAATATGCTTGAATTTTACATTCAGTTTGAGGGAGGCAGGAGTGGGTCCGAGATTATAGGAGAACATTTTCCCCGTCGGGGGGGTTGGGAGGGAGTGGGCACGCAGCCGATCGCCGCCCGTGCTCGGCTGTGCGCTGCCAATTTATGTGGGCGGGCCAATTGAGGCCTGCCCAGTGTGACGTGCACCCGTATGCGTTGACCGCTCCCTGTACAGGTGGGGGCAATAGGCTGAGTCAGGGCTGGCGCTCTTTCACGCATGCACGTGAAAGAGTGCAGAAATCGCCCTGAGGCACAGAGCTGCCTCAGGGAGATTAGTGTGATTTTCGAAAATTTTAATAAAGAAAAAAAAAATTTAAGACACGTCCCTTCATGTGACAGTGTCAAATGAGCTGGTATATGTAAATAAATTTTCTTAAAAATTTTTATTGAACTTTAAATACCTTCATGAAACCTCATCCTGCCGTTGATGAGGTTTTATGATAAATGCAAAGGCCACCTAGGCTCTTCGCCTGCCCGTCCAACCTTAAGGCTGGACAAGCAGCTCAGTTAATTATTTTAATTAATTTTTAAATGGCCTTAATAGGCCTTTGACAGTTCGAACTGAAGATCTGAATGACGCGCGATGATGTTGGGGCGCATGCCCGATGTCACGGCATGTCATTTTGCACACCCCCGCTCACCGACCTGAAGATTCTGCCCTATGTTTTTAAACTTAAATAAGGGCAACTATGAGGGCATGAAAGCAGAGCTGGCTAAAACGAATTGGCAAATTAGGTTAAGGGATAGGTCAATCGAGATGCAGTGGCAAACATTTATAGGGATATTTCAGAATACACAGAATCGATACATTCCAAGTAAGAAGATGTCCAAGGGACGGACGCACCACACCGTCCATGGTTAACTAGAAAGGTTAAAGATAGTATCAAACTTAATTGTATATAATTGTGCAAAGCTAGATGGAAGGCCAGAAGGTTGGACAGAACATAAGGAACAGCAGAGGATGACTAAAAGATTAATAAGGAGGGAAAAATTAGAGTACAAGAGAAAGCTAGCTAGAAATATAAAAACAGATAGTAAGAGTTTCTATAAATATTTTAAAAAGAAATGAATTAACATAGTATGTGTTGGTCCTATAGTAACTGAGCCTGGAGAATGGATGATGGAAAACAAGGAAATGGCAGATGATTTGACCAGGCATTTTGTATCAGTCTTCACTATAGAGGATACAAGTAGAGAATACAGAAACAGCTATGAATCAGGAAGTGGAAGGGAGGGGGGACCTCAGGATAATTAAAATCACCAGATAAGTGGTACTGAGTAAATTGTTGGAGCTGTGGGCTGACAAGTGCCTGGATCCTGATGGACTTCATCCTAGTGTCTTAAAAGAAGTGGCTAGTGAGATAGCTGAAGCACTGGTTTTAATTTACTGGAACTCCCTAGATTTGGATAAGGTTCCATTGAATTGGAAGAAAGTAAACATAGCTCCATTATTCAAGAAGGGAGGGAGAAGAAAGCAGAAAACTATAGGTCAGTTCGATAAGGTGCCACATAAAAGGTTATTGCACAAGATAGGAGCTCACGGTATTGGGGGTAATGTATTAGCATGGATTGAGGATTTGTTAACACACAAGACAGAGAGTCGGGATTAATGGATCTTTTTTCAGGTTAGAAAGACATAACTAGTGGAGCGCCACAAGGATCAGTCCTGGGGCCTCAGTTATTTACGATCTATATTAATGACTTGGAGGAGGGGGCAGAGTGATATGTATTCAAATTTGCTGACAATATAAAAATAGGTGCGAGGGCATGTTGTGATGAGGGCATAAGGAATCTTCAGGGGGATAAGGCTAGGTTGAGTGAGTTGGCAAAAACTTGGCAGATGGAGTTTAACGTAAGAAAATGCGAGATCATGCACTTTGGTAGGAAGAACCAAAAGGCAGACTATTATTTAAATGGAGAGAGACTCCAAAAACGTGCAGCACAGAGGGATCTGGGTGTTCTTCTGCATGAAACACAAAAAGTTAGCATGCAGGTACAGCAAGTAATTAAGAAGGCAAATGGAATTTTGGCCTGTATTGCTAGGGGGTTGGAGTTTAAAATAGGGAAATCTTGTTAAAACATGTATAGGGTGCTGGTGAGGCTGCACCTGGAGTACTAAGTACGGTTTTGGTCCCGCATTTATGAAAGGATATAATGGCACTGGAGGCAGTTCAAAAGAGATTCACTAGGCTGATTCCTGGGATGAAGGGGTTGACTTATCAAGAACAGCTAAATAGGTTAGGCCTTTGTTCATTAAAGTTTAGAAGAATGAGGGGTGATCTTATTGAAATGTACAAGATTCTGAGGGGGCTTGACAGGATAGATGACGAGAAGATGCTTCCACTAGTGGGGGAATCTCTAACTAGGGAACATAGTTACAGAATAAGGGGACACTCATTTAAAACTGAGAAGTGAAGGAATTTCTTCTCTCAGAGTTTAGTGGACGTCTAGAATTCTCTACCCCAGAGAATTGTGGAGGCTAGATCACTGAAAGTATTTAAACAGGGGGTAGATAGCCCCCAACTCCCCGAAATTTCAAAATTATATGAGGAGCTGGCACGAAAGAGAAGTTGAAGCCTGGGGCAGATCAGCCAAGATCTTATTGAATGGCGGGGCACGCTTAAGGGGCTGAATGGCCTACTCCTGCTCCTATTTCTTATGTCCTTATGTTTCTTATGTCCTTATGTTTCTTATGTCCTTATGCTCTTATGTTAGCTTAACATATGTCATAAGGAAGATGTTAGAAGCTATTGTTAAAGAAGCTATAGCAGGGTACTTGGGTAAGTTCAAGGTAAACAACATGGTTTTGTGAAAGGGAAATCATGTTTAATCAACTTATCGAAGTTCTTTGAGGAAGTAACATTGACTGTCGATAAAGGGGAACTGATGGATGTACAGAAGACATTTGATAAAATGCCGCATCAAAGGTTATCGCAGAAAATAAAAGTTCATCGTACAGGGTGTGACATATTGGCACAGATAGAAGATTGGCTGGCTAACAGGAAGCACAGAATAAACATAAATGGGTCTTTTTTAGGTTGGCAAGATGTAACGGGTGCTGTGCCACAGGGATCAGTGCTGGGACTTCAACTGTTTATAATTTATATGAATGACATGGATGAAGGGATGGATGGGATGTTTGCCAAATTTGCTGATGACAAGGATAGCTAGGGAAGTAATTTGGAGAGAGGACATAAGGAGGCTACAAAAAGATATGGATTGGTTAAGTGAGTGGGCAAAGATCTGACAAATGGAGTATAATGTGGGAAAATGTGAAATTAGCCATTTTGGCAGGAAGAATAAAAGAGAAGCAGAGTATTTAAATTGTGAGAGATTGCAGAACTCTAAGCTGCAGAGGGATTTGGGTGTCTTCGTGCATGAATCATAAAAGGCGAGGATGGCGGTATAGCAAGTAATTAGGAAAGCTAATATAATTTTATCATTTATTGCGAGGGGAATGGAATACAAAAGTAGGGAGGTTTTGCTTCAGTTATATAAAGCACTAGTGAGATTGCATTTGGAGTACTATGTACAGCATTGGTCGCCTTATTTAAGGAAGGATATAAATGCGTTGGAAGCAGTTCAGAGAAGGATTGCCAGACTAATACCTGGAATGGGCAGGTTGACTTATGAGGAAAGGTTGGGCAGGCTAAGCCCTGCATCCGCTGGAGTTTAGAAGAGTAAGAGGAGACTCAATTGCAACGTGTAAGATCCTGAGGGGACTTGACAGGGTAAATATGGAGAAGATGTTTCCTCTTGTGGGATAATCTAGAACTCAGGGTCACTGTTTAAAAATAAGGGATTGCGCATTTAAAGTGGAGATGAGGCAATTTTTTTTTCTCTCAGAGGCTCGTGAGTCCTTGGAATGTCCTGAAAAGTTGATGGAAGCAGTTTTGGAATATTTTTAAAGCAGAGGTGGATAGATTCTTGGTAAGCAATGGGGTGATAGGTTATCGGGAGTAGGCGGGATGCAGATTTGAGGTTACTATCAGATCAGCCATGATCTTATTAAATGGCAGAGTAAGCTCAAGGGGCCGAATGGCCTACTCCTGCTCCTTGTTCGTATGTTCATAAGTCCAGGCCTTGTGAATTGCAGAATTGTAAGAACTAAGACCACAAAAGCCTCTGATGGTGGCTGGAGAACTGGGAAATGGAAATGTAACGGACGTACCACTGATGGAGACCTCAGCAGACCACTTGGGCAGCATCCCTGAGTCCGAGAAACTCCAAGGAGCAAAAGATTCCCTTCAGATCTGAGAGAGAAGGTAATCTGGTTCATGTGGTCATGGGAAATTAACAATAAAAGCTTCACCAACTGAATTCTGCTACCCGGTTGATTAGAGATCAGGAGTTAATGGTCTGGTGGATCTGGAGTATCGGTCATGAATACCCTCTGTAAATACTTTATTTCTCAGAACTAAGTTTTTCCATTAATGTTTATAAAGATTTGATGCCAGTGGAATGAAGGATCCCTGTTTTATACCTTGTGCAGCCTGTATGCTTGAATCACACAGAACACATATTAGTGATTTAATTGAGGGGACTAAACATAGTTCGGTAGAAATTTAAGCGGTGTGGAGAGGATGGAGAGGGATATAGTTTGGGTGAGGGGGCATGAACATGATAGATGGAATACAGTGTATCGAAGTGTGAAGTTATCTACTTTCATAGGAAAAATAATTTTTAAAAAATAATCTTTTGACTGGAAAACATTTGCATTCAGAGGGGCCCGTGTGTCTTTGTTCATGAATCATAGGAAGTTAAACTGCAGGTACAGCAAGCAATTTTTAAAAATTTACTCATTAGATGTGGGCGTCGCTGGCTACACCTGCATTTATTGTCCATCCCTAATTGTCCTGGAGAAAGTGGTGGTGAACTACCTTCGTGAACTGCTGCAGTCCACATAGTGTAGGTACACCCACAGTGCCTTTAGGAGGGAATTCCAAGATTTTGACCCAGCGACAGTGAGGGAATGGTGGTGTATTTCCAAGTCAGGATGGTGAATGGCTTGGATGGGAACTTCCAGAAGGTGGTGTTCCCACATATCTGCTGCTCTTGTCCTTCTAGATGGTAGTGGTCGTGGGTTTGGAAGGTGCTGCCTAAGGAGCCTTGGTGAGTTTCTGCAGTGCATCTTGTAGATGGTACACATTACTTACACTGTTCATTGGTGATGGAGAGAATGAATGCTTGTAGGAGGTGTGCCAATCAAACAGGCTACTTTGTCCTGGATGGCGTCAAGCTTCTTGAGTGTTGTTGGAGCTGCATTCATCCAGGCAAGTGGAGAGTATTCCATCACACTCTTGACTCGTGCCTTGTAGATGGTGGACAGGCTTTGGGGAGTCAGGAGATGAGTTACTTACAGCAGGATTCCTAGCCTCTGATTTGCTCTTGTAGCCACAGTATTTAAATGGCTAGTCCTCTTCAGTTTCTGGTCAATGGTAAATGCCAGGATGTTGATAGTGGGGGATTCAACGATGGTAATGCCATTTAAGTTATGGGGCAATGGTTAGATTCTATCTTGTTGGAGATGATCATTGCTGACTCTTGTGTGGCACTGTTATGACACAGCAGCTGTTAAATGCTGAGTTGTTTAAATCCCAGAGGGAAACTTGAACAATGTCATAACCTATATTTTCAATTGGTATGTTTGAGATGCAGTTCTGAATTCAGGAATAAAATCGCCAAGTCTCATGATGTTTTTTTTATATAAAACTAAATTAAACATTTATTAATTTAACAACTAATTAAACACATACATATGTCTACAAATTACTACCATACTAACTTTTTAACAAATCCCAAAATGAATCATTTCCAGATAAGTCTTCCCAAGGCAACAATAATCCATAGACTTTGACCAGACGCCAGGCAAAGCACATTTGATCTTACAAATTCAAAATGAGGCCCCTTGCAATTTGGTTCCTTTGCAGACAGTTGTAGGCTTACATGCTGGTTAGATCTTAACACCTGTACACACAAAACTTTGTTCTGTTTATACCTAGCTTTCCCTTTGAATGTAACTTTTCCAGGGTATCCTAGGCTTTTAATGTCACAACTTCTAACAATAACATTTTATTCCCACTAATTTTATTAGTAATACAAACATATTGCTTGGCATCTGGTGCAAGATTTTACTCCCACTCTTGAATGCGTTATTCAACAAATGCAAATGTACACCCTTAAAATCTATGTTTCTAAACTTCTCCATGTTTATCCAATTGTATTTCAAACCTACTTCTTTCTATACATCAAAGCACCCAGAATAGCTGGCTTTAATCCAATCAAGACACACACACACATACACACACATAGGCAGACACCACTAAACTCTATTTAAAAAAAATAATTTCCAATAATATTATAGACATTAATCTCTTCATGACAGGTGCAAATGTTACTTGCCACTTGTCAGTCCAAACCTGGATATTGTCCAGGTCTTGCTGCTTTTGAATATGGACTGTTTCAATATCTGAGGAGTCGCGAATGGTGCTGAACGTTGTGCAATCATCAGCAAACATCCCCACTTATGATTGATGGTAATAGATCATTGATGAAGCAGCTGAACATGGTTGGGCTGAGGACACTATCTTGATGAACTCCTGCAGTGATGTCCTGGAACTAAGATGATTGACCTCCCACAAACACAATCATCTTCCTTTGTGCTAGGTATGACTCCAACTAGCCGAGAGTTTTACCCCTGATTCCCATTGACTTCAGTTTTGCTGGGGCTCCTTGATGCCACACTTGGTCAAATGCTGCCTTGATGTTAAGGGCAGTCACTCTCACCTCACATCTGAAGCTCAGTTCTTTTGTTCATGTTTGGTCTAAGGCTGTAACGAGGTCAGAAGCTGAGTGACCCTGGCGGAACCCAAACTGAACATCAATGAGCAAGTTATTGCTAAGCAAGAGCCGCTTGATTGCACTATTGATGACTCCTTATCGAGAGTAGAAAGAAGGGGCAGTAATTGGCCAGGTTGGATTTGTCCTGCCTTTTGTGTACAGGACATACCTGGTCAATTTTCCACATTGCCGGGCAGATGCCAGTGTTACCAGTGTTATAATATACTTGAACAGCTTGACTAGAGTCATGGCAAGTTCTGGAGCACAAGTCTTCAGTACTATTGCCAGAATATTGTCAAAGCTCATTGCCTTTGCAGTATCCAATGCATTCTGATGTTTTTTGATATCACGTGGAGTGAAGCGAATTGGCTGAAGACTGGCATCTGTGATGCTGGAGACCTCCGGAGGAGGCAGAGATGGATCATCCACTCAGCACTTCTCAAGATTGTTGCGAATGCTTCAGCCTTATCTTTTGCACTGATGTGCTGGGCTCCTCCATCATTGAGGCTGGGGATATTTGTGGAGCCTTCTACTCCAGTGAGTTGTTTAACTGTCCACCACTATTCATGATTGGATGTGGCAGGACTGCAGAGCTTAGATCAGATCTGTTGGTTGTGGAACCGCTTAGTTCTGTCTATCACTTGCTACTTATGCTGTCTGGCACGCAAGTAGTCCTGTATTATAGCTTCACCATATTGACACCTCATTTTTAGCTATGCCTAATGCTGCTCCTGGCATGTCCTTCTGCACCCTTCATTGAACCAGGGTTCATTCTCTGGCTTGGTGACAATGGTAGAGTGGAGGATATGCCGGGCCATGAGGTTACAGATTAAGGTTGAGTACAATTCTGCTGCTGCTGATGGCCCACAGCGCCTCATGTCTTAGACAGCTGCATCTGTGGCAGACAGGTTGGTGAGGATGAGGTTAGATATGTTTTTCCCTTTTTGTTTGCTCCCTCACAACCTGCCGCAGATCCGGTCTAGCAGTTATGTCCTTCAGGATTCAGCCAGCTCGGTTTGCAGCGATGCTACCGAGCCACTGTTGGTGATAGACATTGAAATCCCAGACCCAGACTACATTTTGGATCCTTGCCACCCTTAGTGCTTCCTCCAAGTAGTGTTCAAATTGGAAGAATGCTGATTCAGTTTTGCTAGGGCTCCTTGATGCCACACTCAGTCAAATGTGCTTTGATGTCAAGGGCAGTCACTCGCCTCACCACTGGAGTTCAGCTCTTTTATCCATGTTTATACCAAGGCTGTAATGAGGTCAGGAGCTGAGTGGCCCTGGCGGAACCCAAACTGAATGTCAGTGAGCAGTTTATTGCTGAGTAAGTAAGTGCCAGTTGATAGTATTGTCGCAACAACTTCGATCACTTTGCTGATGATCGATAGTAATTGGCCGAGTTGGATTTGTCCTGTTCTTTGTGGGCAAGACATACCTGGGCATTGCCAGGTAGATGCCAATGTTGGAGCTGTACTGGAACAGTTTTGCTAAGGTGCGGCTAGCTCTGGAATACAAGTCTTCAGGACTATTCCTGGAACATTGTCAGGGTCCATAGCCTTTGCAGTATCCAGTGCCTTCAGCAGTTTCTTGATATCGTGTGGAGTGTTTGAAGATTGGCATCTGTAATGCTGGGGAGCCACTCTTTATGATGGACATTGAAGCCCCCCCACCCAGAGTACATTCTGTACCCTTGCCACCCCCAGTGCTTCCATCAATTGGTGTTCCACATGAGGAGTACTGAGCTGAGCTCAGCTAAGTTGGTGGGGAGTGGGGGGTGCAGTCAGTGGTGATCAGCAGGAGGACTCCTTGCCCAGGTTTGACCTGAGACTTCATGTGGTCTGCAATCAATGTTGAGGACTGCAACTCCCTCCCAAATGCATGCCGTTGTGCTGCCACCTCTGCTGGGATGTTGGAGATGGTGATGTTGGTGTCTGGGACGTTGTCTGTAAGGTATGATTCCATGAGGATGGCTATGTCAGGTGTTGCTTGGTTAGTTTGTGGGACAGCTCTCCCAATTTTGACACAAGCTCCCAGATGATAGTAAGGAGGACTTTGCAGGGCTGGGTTTGACATTGTCATTTCCAGTTCCTAGGTGGGTGGTTTGTCATGTTTCATTTCTTTTAAGCTTTTTCGTGGTTTGATACAGAGGACAGTAAAGAGTCAGCCACATTGCTGTAGGTCTGGAGAGACACCTCAACAGCAGATTTCCAACCCTAAAAGGCATTAGTGCTTTGGATTTTATGACAATCAGCAATGGTTTCATTGTCACTATTACTGAAGTTAGTTTTTAATTCCAGATTTATTAATTGAATTTAAATTCTACTGGCTGCCAGGGATTTGAACCTGTGTCCCCAGATTATTAGCCTGGCCCTCTGGATTACTAAACTAGTGACATTACAACTATGCTGCCGCCTCCCCAAGGCAACTGGAGTGTTAGCTTATGATACGAAGGACTTAGAGTGTAATAGTAATTATTACAATTATACAGGACATTGGTAAGGCCATACCTGGAGTCCTGTATGTTTCTTTTGTGTCTCCTTACCTCAGGAGGGACATACTTACCTTAGAAAGAGTGCAACAAAGTTTCACAAGACTAGTTTCTGGGATGAGGGGATTATCCACAAGAAGAGATTGAGTACACTAGGCCTATATTCCATGGCATGTAAAAGAATGAAAGGTGGTCTCATTGAAACATAAAATTCTTAAGTGACTTGTCTGGGCAGATGCTGAAAAAAGTGTTTCCCCTCGCTGGGAAATCCCAAACATTGGAGTCATAGTCTCAGAATAAGGGTTCGGCCATTGAGGACTGAGATGAGGAGAAATTCTTCACTCAATGGGTTGTGATTTTTTGGAATTCTCCATCGCAGAGAACCGTGGATGCTCGGTCATTGAGTATATTCAAGACAGAGGTTGATCATTTTTCTGAGTACAAAGTGCATTAAGCAATACGGGGATAATGCAGGAAGGAAGAGTTGAGATGATCTTGTTGAAGGATGCAATAGGTGCAAAGGACCAAGTGGCCTCCCAGAGCTCCTGTTTCTTATGTTCTTATAGGCCCAGATCTGCCAGGCTCTGGGTGGTCGTGCCCCGGAGGTACCCAAGAAGATGTGATGGGGGCCCCTCACAAGTACCAATGGAAGGATTCTGTGGTAATTATCTGGAAGTTACAACTACTGATGGGCAATCCCCCTGCCTCTGGAATGTTTCCACTCTGAGTTAGAGTCGGAGACTTTGGAGGGTTCCAACTCACTTATTGGATAGTTATGACCCAAAATCACCACCCTAGCCACTCTGCTACTCTACTCAGGTGGCACCCTACCCACCCTACTACTCTGCCACCCTACTCACCCTGCCACTCTCTCATCCTACCACTCTGCCACATACCACCACCCTGCCACCCTACCTACCCTGCTGTGTACCACCTGTCACCCTCTCACCCTACTATCCTAATAACCCTGCCACCTACAACCCTACCACCATGCCATCCTACCCACCCGCCACCCTACCCCCTATCACCCTACCCATTTACTTCATTCACATTCATTCACTAACACTGTGAAAAGCTTTGGGACATTTAAGTAGGTTTTCACGGTGTTAGTGAAGGAGACTTAACCAAAATATGGAAGCTAATGCTCTGAAAAGGGGGTGTAACATGGCTTCCCCCGCATTCCTGCCCTTCGAAGAAAGACTCCCAGAACAGGTACCAAAGAGATCCGGTTGAGAAGTTTGGGCCAGAAATGCAGAGCTCCGGCACTGTGTCAAAAAAAAGAGTATTATTAGGGTGTTTGGGGTGAAAGGATTAATGTGTGGGACTGGAAAAACAGGATCACCCACATGGTGATACAAGAGTCACTTGATCAAAGTCTAGAAGGAGAATGCTTATGGCTTAGACTGAGTTACATTTGTAGTCTTGTGTATCTTTAAATAGTTATGTTCATATAATAAACGGTTATTGTTCAGATATATCTATGTCTCTGCAACTATTCCTTAGCCAGTCACAACAAGCATACAACATTGTCTCAGAGGTGTGATCTTACAACATAGTGGCAGCACTGAAGGACCCTGAAATCTCTGAAAATCAACTTTCAAAATGTTTGCAAGTCTGACCTGGGAAAAACACTCCAATACTGAAGATTTTGGTAAGACATTTGAAAATGCCTAAAGAGGCTGAAAGGCAGAGAGAAAATCAGCCTACTAAGGGCCACACCATAGCACGTGGTGGTCCGTGAAAAATCTTGATCCAGCAAGTGGAATGAAAGAAACTGGTGACGATCAAGGAAGGGTGAACAAATCTAGGAAAAGGCTTAAAATCTTCAGATTAACAGCGCAGTAAGTAGGCAGCACTGGGCAAATTCCATTTGTAGCAAGCGCGAGGTTTCAATGTAGCCTGGGCCCAAGGTCAGCGCCATTACACATGGCGGCCATATGGCATCAATGGAAAAGCGTCCAAAGCTCAAATACGGTTATCTAACAGGAGGAAAGCAGTAAACAGAGCTTATCAGTAATTTCCAACGATTTTTTTTCTTAAATTCTGCAAAGTTTAGAAACATTTAACGAAAAAGGGTCAGTGACCAAAATGGGTATCAGTGAAAGCCTGATCAGCATGGGGAAAGTCCAATACTGCAACAGAAGTTTTAAAAATCAAGGCAAACCTCCTAAGAGCTTAAAACAGCTATAGATCCCAGATTCACCTTGTCTGACTGATAAGGGCAAATGGAAGGGTCAAACCAGATACAGATTTGGGCACCTATGGAGGAAGAGATTTTCAAAAGATTCAGAATTGCTTTCAGATTGAACTATAAGTCTGATCAAGCCAGTACATTATTGTACTCTGTTGGAACAAAAGCTCAGGACATCATTAAACCATGCCAGCGCTGTGGCGCCAAAAAGCCACACGGGGTGAACAGTGGCTTGCAAGCACTGCAGAACGCTTTCATTGTAAAAGATTTGGACACTTTGGAAAGATGTGCAGAACTAAAACTTCTAGATACTCAGAGGATCATGAGAGAATCTTCATACAAGGCAACAAATTAAATCGAGGACTTTATGAAGAAGAGGAACAGTAATGTTTCCTAGATGAGATCGAAGATCCAAGATATACATTCTGGAATGTGGACATTTGGGTTGATACATACATCAATAATTTCAAATTGGATACAGGAGCAAGCATAATAGCCTTTTCTGACAAAGAACTGTGGCTATCAAACCAATGGTTGAGGACAACTGAAACCCAGTTTTCTAGTCCAGGATGGAGCAAACTACCAGTCATAGCCATGTTGCGAGCAACGCTCCAATACAGGAACAAAGAGATATGAGAAACATTTATATGCTATTCGCAATCAGGAATTTTCTCTTGAGTTGTAATGCCTGTGTCAACCTCAAACTCATCAAGACAGCGAAGGACGTCAATGAACAGGCAATCATTGAGGATACTAAATCTGAGCCCCTCAAACTGTCCAAATGCAGCAAAGATCAGGAATGGGACTTCATCACTAATTTTATGACATTCTTCACAGAGGCCGATAATCCAACCCTTTTCGAAGAAGACAGCCAGTGGACGAAGGATAAACTTGTTCTTACTGAAGCAGTAACGAACCAATTGGACCAATGAGCAGCTGAGTACAACCATGATCCTCCATCACTGTGCTGAGAAGGTGAAAGACAAAACTCAGACGATAGAATTTCCTGGCACAATACCACATTCACCTGGGAGTGGTGACCTCTTTGTAAGAGCATTCACATCTATCCATCCACCAAAAGTGGTAGTCATAGATGCAGTCAAACAAGTCGAGAACCAGAGACTGGACCAATCCAGTCAATGTCCATCTCTTCCATGTTGGAGGACAGTGACTTTACTGTTACACCGAGGTTATTGGAATTTGTTGATCAAGTGCCTTCCTCACTGTTTCCTGTCCTGCCTAAGCCATTAGTTTCAGGGACAGATGTCTAGGATCACCCAAGCCTTCATGAACTAGAAGCTCCAAGGAGTCAATGCTCCAGAAGTAAAGAAGACAGACAAAAGCGTCAAAAGGAACCAGGGTCAACTCAACAAAAAAAAGATAGGGAATGGCGTAAACATAAACAAAGGGATAAACTCACAGAATTCAACCATGAGAAAAAAAGGATCAAGTCTAGATCCAGTTAAGAGAACCTTCCATTATACATTTGAGGGAACCAGATGTTGAGAGTCAAACTGACTCCCAACTGGGAAGAGTGTCCTGCAGTCAGCATCACATCCAATTTTTTCTCCAGTTTTTTCTCTAGTTTAAAATGGATTAAACTAAGGGAAGGTAAGAGTTATAGTTTTTATTTAAAGTACATAAATAATTTAACTTTTTTTTACTGTATTTAACTTAAAGTAAGGGGTTTTTTTTCGAATTAGATGCACAGCCAAAATTAGAAGAGAGAGCAAGTGAGTCTAGAAGACATAGAAATTATAGGCCAGTTAAGGCACAAGGGAGTTTGACAAGGTTGGATAGTATTTATTTTAATGCAAAGAGTCTGACGAATGAGGCAGATGAGTTGAGGGCACAAATTAACATGTGGAAGTATGATATCATTGCTGTCACAGCGACATGGTTGAGAGAGCGGCAGGATTGGCAGCTCAATATTCCAGGATATAGGGTCTTCAGGTGAGACAGGGAAGGAGATAAAAGAGGAGGGGGTATCGCAATATTGATCAAGGAATCAATTACAGCAGTAAGGAGGGATGACATCTTAGAAGGCTCCTCAAATGAAGCCATATGGCTAGAACTTAAAAACAAAAAAGGAGCAATCGCATTGCTGGGAGTGTACTGTAGGCCCCCAAACAGTCAGAGAGAAATAGAAGAGCAAATATGTAGGCACATTTCAGAGAAGTATAAAAATAATAGGGTAGTAATAGTGGGGGATTTCAACTTCCCCAACATTAATTGGGTTAGTCAAAGTGTGATAGGATTAGAGGGAGTGAAATTCTTAAAATGCATCCAGGAGAGCTTTTTAAGCCAGTTCATAGAAGGTCCTACAAGAGAGGAGGTGTTCCTGGACTTAATTTTAGGGAATGAAGCCGGGCAAGTGGTAGAGGTATCAGTGGGGGTGCATTTTGCAGATAGTGATCATAACTCCATTAGATACAAGGTTGTCATGGAAAAGGCCAAGCATGGGCCAGAAATCAGAGTTCTAAATTGGGTGAAGGCCGATTTTAATAAGATCAGATATGATTTGGCCAGAGTGAATTGGGAGCAGCTACCTTTAGGTAAATCTGCGTCAGAGCAGTGGGACTCCTTCAAGAAGGAAATAGGGAGAGCACAGAGCCAACATATTCCAGTAAAGATAAAGGGTGGGACCAACAAATCCAGGAAACCCTGGATTTTGAGGGATATACAGGATTGGATAAAGAGAATAAGGGACACTTATGGCAAATACCGAGGGCTCAAAATAGCGGAAGCTCTAGAGGAGTATAGAATGTGTAGGGGGGAACTTAAAGAGGAAATTAGGAGAGCAAAAAGGGGGCATGAAAAAACATTGGCAAGTAAAATAAAGGAAAATCCAAAGTTATTTTATAAGTACATTAACAGTAAGAGGATAACTAGGGAAAGAGTAGGGCCCATTAAGGACCATAGTAGTAATTTGTGTGTGGAGCCGGAAGATGTAGTTAGGGTTCTAAATGAATAATTTGTGTCAGTGTTCACAAGTGAGAAGGATGACGTGGGTATGGAAATCAGGCAGAAGGTCTGTGATATAAATAAAGAAATTAACGTAGAAAGTGAGGGGCTTCTAAGTGGCAGGCTTAAAAGTAGATAAATCTCCAGGCCCGGATTAAATATATTCCAGGCTATTGAGCGAGGGAAAGGAGGAGATAGCAGGGGCGCTGGCGATAATTTTCAATACCTCTCTGGCCACAGGAGAGGTGACTGAGGACTGGAGGACAGCCAAAGTGGTACTGTTATTCAAGAAGGGAGCAAGGGATAAACCAGGGAACTACAGGCCAGTCAGAGTAACTTCAATGGTGGCAAAACTATTTGAAGCAATTTTGAGGGATAGAATTAATCTACACTTGGAGAGGCAGGGATTAATCAAGGACAGTCAGCATGATTTTGTTAAGGGAGGTCATGTCTGACCAATTTGATTGAACTTTTCAAAGAAGTGACCAGGTATGTAGATGAGGGCAATGCATTTGACGTAGTCTACTTGGACTTCAGCAAGGCTTTTGATAAGGTCCCGCATGGGAGACTGATTATGAAGGTAAGAGCCCATGGGATCGAAGGCAATTTGGCAAATTGGATCCAGAATTGGCTGAGTGGCAGGAAGCAGAGGGTGATGGTCGAGGGGCGTTTTTGTGACTGGATGCCTATGTCCAGTGGGATTCTACAGGGATCGGTGTTGGGTCTCTTGCTGTTTGTGGTATATATAAACGACTTAGACTTGAATGTTGGAGGGTTGATCAGTAAGTTCGCGGATGACAGGAAAATTGGTGGGGTGGTAAATAGTGAGGAGGATGGCCTTAGATTACAGGAGGATTTAGACGCGCTGGTCAGATGGGCTGATCAGCGGTAAATGGAATTTAATCCAGAGGTGATGCACTTAGGCAGGACAAACAAGGCACGGGAATACATGATGAATGGTAGGACCCTGGGAAGTACCGAAGATCAGAGGGACCTTGGTGTGCATGTCCACCAGTCCTTTAAGGTAGCGGGACAGGTAAATAAGGTGGTTAAGAAGCAATGGGACACTTGCATTTTTTAGCTGAGGCATAGAATATAAGAGCACGGAGGTTATGCTGGAACTGTATAAAACGCTGGTTTGGCCACAGCTAGAATATTGCGCACAGTTCTGGAATCCTCGTTATAGGAATGATGTGATTGCACTAAAGAGAGTGCACAGGAGATGTACCAGGATGTTGCCTGGGCTGGAGAGTTTTCATTATGAGGAGAGATTGGGTAGACTGGGGTTATTTTCCTTGGAGCAGAGGAGTTTGAGGGGGGGAACATGATTGAGGTGTACAAAATTATGAGGGGCATAGATAGGGTAGACCAGAAGGAACTTTGCTCCTTGGGATCAATAACCAGGGGCATAGATTTAAGGTAAGGGTAAGGAGGTTTAAAGGGGATGTGAGGAAGAATTTTCTCACCTAGAGGGCGGTGGGAATCTGGAACTCACTGCCTAAAAGGGTGGTAGAGGCAGAAACCCTCTTAACATTTAAGATGTATTTGGTTGCGCACTTACGATGCCATGGCTTACAAGACTATGGGACTAGTGCTGGAAAATGGGATTAGAATAGTTTGGTACTTGTTTAACCGGCGCCGATTCAATGGGCCGAAGGGCCTTTTTCTGTGCTGTAGACCTCTATGACTTTAATGCACTAGAAACTGCAACGCCGAAGACCAATCAAAGCAAAGAAGTCCAAAGGGAGATTACTGATCTTCCAAGCTTCTCAAGGATGGTCAGGGGGAGTCATGAAACCTCCAGACTGATTAAACCTTCGAAGTCAGAGACTTGTGGGGGTAGAAGGGTTAGTATGTAAATATTGATGTAAAATATATTTGGACAAAGACTTGGGGAGGATGTAGTATTACGGTGTTCAAGGCTGAAAGGGTTAATGTATGCGACTGCAGAAACAGTACTGCCCCTTACATTGATGTAAGAGTCACTTCACCAAGAGGCCAGAAGGAGAAAGCTCCTGGCTTAAACTGAGTAACACCTGTCGTCTTGTATATCTGTAAATAGTTGCATTCCTACAATAAACAGTTATTGTTCGGACATATCTATGTCTCTGCAACCGTTCCTTAGCCAGTCACAACCAACATACAACATGTTCTCAAAGGTGTGGTCTTACAACAGTTGCAATCTGGGAATGATTGCCACTCCTTGGAAGATTTGGCCCATTGTCTTTGCTGTTTTCCTTGTTGAGATAGCTGTAATTGTGGTCATTCCACCACCTAGTGGTGAATATTTAAAATTGTAACTTCCAACAGAATCCAGCCTCTTTTTAAGGGAATAGTAAATATTTTATTAAAATACCAGCAAAAGAGTTTCTGATAAAAGGTTTAATCATTGGGTAATATGAACCATCATTGGGCAGAGTTTTATAATTAAAGCTGTAAGTTTCTGCCACACTGCAGCCCGTAGCAAATTGTTTTATGAACAAACTATTTTTGAATTATAGTAAGTTTTTTAAAGTATGCTCAAATGATGAATGATTAACACCTAAAGTAATCAGATTAGTCTGAAACAAGACTGTGTTCATACATTTCTATTTTGTTGTGGTAAATTAAGCCAAAATGCAATTTGTTGGAATGTCATGTGCTACAATAACTACCAAAATTTGAGTCTGTCTGGTTCAGTTGTCTTAAAACTACAAAAATATTGGCACCACAAAAACAACATGCTTCCAAGAAAAATAATAAAGAACAAAATAATTATATATGTATCTAGTTCCTGTGAAAATGGATTATATAACAATAATAAAACAATGTTGGAATAGTGGAAGATTGGAACAAGTATGCCTGTTTGCGTGTCTTTCCTCTTCAATTACTAATGACTTATAGGAAAGTATTGATAGTTGGGTTGTTATCTCACCTATGAGAAATGAAGTATATATTGCACTTTAAAGAAACAAAAAGCATGCATCACATTCTATCTGGGATCACATATACTATCTAACCTCAGTCTCATTAAGACCCTAGAATTGGAGCCATGAAAGTTATCAACTGCATTTATGCATAACCTATTTGTGTATATAACGTAAATCTGTAAAAATATTGTCAATGGTATGCCCTTTGGTATGATCATGCTGGGTGAAACCAATGAAACTAAAAAATTGAATGACCATAATTAGTATAATTTATTTAACCTAATTTTAAGGTGAGAAATTAAGATTTCTCAGCATCGTTGTGATTTTGCCTAGCATGCTCAGTTCCTAACAATGCAGAGATGCCATATTGGCAGCTGGGGAAAATTTAAGTTGCAGCTGACGCATTATTTACTGCAGAATGGACTGGCACAATGCAGTTTCATGTCACACATATCTCATCATGGTTTGAAAGAAAACATACTCATGATTTTTTTTTCACCAAGAACAGCAGTACTTGTTTTTCAAAATAGAGTACAGCTCCTGATGTGGTTGAAAAATGATATTGCCTTTTCAGGAAAGATTGTCATTTAATCATTATAAAGCTTAACAGAAATGCTCATCTTGAATTTTTTTTTTTTAAATTTGTACAACCTAAACAGATTGATATTTATATAGAATGCAAAATCTAGAAATACAAGTGAATGTATTTTTGCTAACTACAACATTTTGATAGGTTAAAGCCTTGCTTTACTTAAGATTCTCAGTATCATTAGATTAACCTCAGAAAATTGTAATATTTATGTACTACCAGGATTATTTTATTTTGGTTATATCACCATTACTTAAATTAATAAACAATATAAGGCCATTAGCTGTTTTCACAATATATTCATTTAGACAGAGCTGCTGTACTTTAAATTCCTAATTCTGGATTTTTATTATATATGATCTTTTATTCATGATGGTAACATTTCAGGAATAAATTATGGATTGTTCACTTTATTTCTGCATTGAGTAGGATGAAGTACAAAGCCTTCAGAGACAAGTATTTATGTAAAACAATGTCCAGAATCTGTAACAACTCATCAGTTTTGAACATTAATTAGGAGGGACTGTAATTTACCATTTCAGATGATTTCTTAATCTACAGCCATCAGTTTTTCAGAAGAAGAATTATGGAAATGCTGAGTGATTTGAATTCACTTTGTATGCAAGAGACGTAGTAGCCTTGTTCTCACCAACCTACTTGTCACAGACATGTCTATTCTGTCAGGAAGATATAATAATTTTCATAATGTTATTGGAATTTATTGTAAGGTAGAGTAATAGTGGGGTCTATGTCTGTGTGTGTATGTGTGTATGTGGGACTTAATTGAAGGCAGCTGGTCTGAAGGCTTTGATGTATCAGAAGGTAAGGTGGATTTGAATTGTTAAATAGATAAACATGGGGAAAGTTTTAGAATGTGAGGTGTGAAGGGAACATTTGCATTAAAAAAATCAGACTAGCTCGAATTCAAAAGAAATGTTACACCTGGCCAGGAGAAGTTAATAAGCAGTATGTTTATTTTTCCCAAGATTAAAATTGGTAAAATTGATACTATGATAGATTTTTATTATTAGAGAGGTAAAGTCCAAAGATATAGTGAAACAATGGGAATTTGCATTTGAAGGGGAAAATATGTATAAAGGACAGAAGGCTGTGTGTAAGGGCAGGCATTCTATGATCTAACACAAATTTGAAAAGCCTCCAGCATCTAAGCCTCAAGCTGCTGTCTACAAGGAACCGAAGCTGAGACAAACTCATTTTGAATTTGAGTATTCAGGGTATTGTGTGTTACTTTGCCTGAGTCTTTTAAAATCTAAGGGCAGGATTTTGCTGTCGGTGAGCAGGGAGCGGGGCCCGCTGGCCGATGTGTAAAATGACGCGGGATGATGTCGGGCGGAAACCCCGACATCATCCCGCCCTATTTAAATTTTCAGGAAGGCAGGGGTGCAGCAAAATCAGCTGCGGGCCCGCCGACTTGTCAGTGGCCAATTGAAGCCATTGACTGGATCATTTAAAGAATTAAAGGACCTGCCCGGCCAAGCTTAAGGTTAGCGGGCAGGCCAGGAGCCCCGGCAGCAAATAGAGAAAACATGAAACCTCATCCAGCAGCGGGATGAGGTTTCATGCAGGGGTTTAAACATTTTAATAAAGTTATTGTGTAAATTATATCCCATCAATGTGACATTGTCAAACGAGGGGGACATGTTAGGGAATTTTTTTTTTCCATTTTTAATATTTTTCAATGTGGAAGCGATCTCCCTGAGGCAGCACTTAGCTTCAGGGAGGTGTGCGCTCTTTTGTGTGCATGCGCAAAAGAGCGCACTCTCGCTTTTAGGGAATCCCCCCCCCCGCCCACACAGGAAGCGCATAGCGCTTCCTGCCTTAATTGGCCTTCCCACGTAAAATGGCGGTGCGGTCTGCTTTGCTGGCGGGGATCGGCTCCCCACCCACCAGAGATTGGGTCAGGCCCGCCCACCCAATAGGCAGAAAATTCTGCCCTATGTGTCTCACTGTTGCCTTAACGGAGGTGTAACTGGGGGTTAGATTAATTAGGGGATTTAGAAGTTATCATGGTAGTAATCTGTAGATTTATGTATGTGCTTAAAATAATTTATTCTATTAATAAAGGTTTAATTTAGTTTTGTAAGAAACCTATAAGACTTGGTGGCCTTCTTTTTACTGAATTCAAAGACCGCATCTCAAAATATGTACAAATTGCAATTAGTTGTGGCAGCTTCAAGTTTCCCTCTGGGATTTGGGCAGCTTGGCGTTTACCATCCACCTGCCTTAACAATTCACAATAGAATTGAAAGATTTGTTAGTAGTGAAATTTGTGTAGTTGTGCCACCATTATAACTAAGATTTGTCATCCAATGCCAGAAGTATAAATGCTACCTTTATGTTGATGCAGTCAGTACATTGGCAATGAACAGTTTTACTGTTACAAAAATAAAAGTACAGTGAAATCGCAATGAGTCAAACCTGGATGACACAAAATTCAATAGGACAGGTTGCATGGACACCTACATCTGTAAGATGACTTTTCCTCGGATTCCCCTCCCCACTATGTTCCTTCTGCAACTAGGAGGATAAGCCAAACTGCTGCACAGCCTTCATCAATGCTGTAAGCAAGCGATTAGCCAACTTGAGAAATAATTCATCGGCCATAATTTCACACTCCCCGCCGGTGGGATTTTAGGTGGGGGTGGGGGGAGGGTAGTTCGGGTTGGGGGAGTGGGGTTTTGCTGGTAGGAAGTGTGAAATTGAATGAACAGGATTCCCTTCGGGTTCCACTCGCCCCAACCATGCAACGTTTTTACGTTGGGGTGGGCAAAGCCTTAGATAGGAAGCCCACCCCCCCAGCCCCAATTGAGGCCCTTAGGTGACTAATTATTGGCCACTTAAGGGCCGTTTCCTGCCCAGCCTCAATTTTTAGGCTGGGGCGAGGACTTACCTGGCTTGGGGGATGCCCAGAAAGTACCGGCCTAGATCTCAGGCACCCCCCCCAACCTTCTGACTTGTTTTAACTTGCCCTTAAGATCCAGTGGCCCCTGGAGCTCCCTCCCCCCGCTCCACTCCCTGGCCTTTCCCTCGATAACCCGATCACCCCCTTTGCGCCCCACCCAGACCTTCCCTAGCCACCCCGCCCTGGTACCTCTTAAACCTACCTTGTCCTCTGGCCTCTGGACATAGGTTCAGGCATTTTGGTGCACTCTCTCTTCAGTCCACTGGAGATCTTGTCACTGCAGGGACTGGAGAGCTGCTGACCAAAGTTGGGGCTTCTTCCCGAGTGAGGGGCGGTAGTCCAGCCTGCAGCCACTTAACTTAATTAAAGCGTGAAATGGCTGCGGGATACTTGGACTCGTCGGATGATGGGAAGGGAGACCCTACCAGCCCAAAAATCCAGGCCATAGTTTTTGTCTTAACTTGCCCTCCTCCTTTCCCTTGCTCCATCATTCCAAATATTTTTTTTAAAAATCTGCCTTCATAGGTTGCTTCATCTGGCTGCATAGCCAAAACATGATTCCACATACACAACTGAAGGAAGTGAACTGACTTGAGCTCACATCTTGTTGACAGGTGTGCCTTAAACTTATCGACCAACAAAGTCTTCAAATAAGGTGAAAGCAAAATACTGAGGGTGCTGGAAATCTGAAATAAAAATGGAAAATTCTGCAAAAACTCAGCTGGCCTGACAGCATCTGTGGAGAGAGAGAAACCGAGTTAACGTTTCGAGTCTGTATGACCCTTTCTCATACAGACTTGAAACATTGGGCGGAATTTTCTGCCTGTCGGGTGGGCGGGCCCGACCCAATCTCTGGCGGGCGGGGAGCCGATCCCCACCGGAGAAGTGGGCCCCGCCGCCATTTTAAGTGGGCGGGCCAATTAAGGCCCGCCCAGCATGACATCTGCCAGGAAGTGCAAGGCGCTTTCTGTGTGGGCGGGGGGGAATTCCCCAAATGCGAGAGTGTGCTTTTTCACGCATGCGCACAAAAGTATGCACATCTCTCTGAGGCTAAGTGCTGCCTCAGGGAGATCGCTGACAGCTGTATAAACTTTAAAAATAAAAAAATCCTTAACATATCCCCCTCATGTGACAATGTCACAGGAGATGGGACATGTTAGTAAATTTCACTGTAACTTTAATAAACTTTTTTTAAACCCTACATGAAACCTCATCCCGCATGTCGATGAGGTTTCATGTTTTTTCTATTCCCTGTCAGGGCTCCTGGCCTGCCCTCCAGCCTTAAGGTTGGACGGGCAGGTCCTTTAATTGCTTTAATTATCCTGTCAATGGCCTCAATTGGCCATTGACAGGTCGGCGGGTGGGCAGCTGATATCGCTGTGCCCCGCCTTCCTGAAGATTTAAATGGGGAGGGATGACGTTGGGGGGAACCCCTGATGTCATCTCACATCGGCGAGAGGGCACCGCCCCCTGCTCGTTGACAACAAAATTCAGCCCATTAACTGTTTCTCTCTCCACAGATGCTCCCAGACCTGCTGAGTTTTTTCAACAAGGTCCTCATATCATTTCCCCCTTTTTTTAATATAGCAGACCTTGGCTATATTATACATCCTTTATTATACTTTTATGTTTCTTATATTAACTAAATCCAATTCAGCTATTGGTATAATTGGAAAGTCAACGGGTAAAGCATTTAGTTCTTATTTAAAGGTTTTTGAAAGTCTATACCAATATTTCTAAAAATTTCTATCCTCTTCCCTTATGAAGGCTTTGGCCTGTATGTTCCAATATGGGGAGTGGCAAATTACTCAACTAAGTAACTGTGTGCCTCAGGACCTTGAAGAAGTCCCAACACACGTGCTCAGTACTTACGTGGGAAGAATGAACTTGCGATTGCCAGTTTTCCCCTGCCTGGATTGCTGCACAATTCATTATGACAGTGGGATCAGATGATCAGAAGTACGGAGACTTGGGCTGTTGAAGCTTTTACACAGATTTTCTTTGAGCTTTCCCTATCAGGTGTAAAGCCTGCAAGAAGTGCAGCTCAAAGTAAATCAGTGGGGTGCTGAAACACTCCAACACCCACAGCAACCCTGACAATGTTCACCCACTACTCGACAATGTTCATTCCTCTCCCAACAATGTTCATCCCCTCCAGACAATGCATAGTCCCCCTGCAATGTTAATCCTCCTGCTGACAATGCTCACCCCCGTGACAATGTTCAGTTCCCCTCCTGAAAATGCTCACTCCCTCCCAACAATGCTTACCCCCACTATCTGGCAATGCTCACCTCCTCCCGAGTCACCTTCTAGAATCTCTGGCTCCTATCCAGCCAATGTTGTGAGAGTCAGCATTGTAGGGAGGTGTGCAGGAAGGGGGGATTGAGCTGGGATGGGGAGTGAGCATTGTCTGAGGGTGGGGGGGATGGGGCGCTGAGCATTTTAAGGGGTTAAAGAAGGGATGAGCATTGTCGGGGTTGAGCATAGTCAGAGGTGAGGGAGGATGGACATTTTCAGGAAGTGAGAGAGGGGCTGAGTATTGTCTGAGGGGAGGGAGTAAGCAGTGTCGGAGAGAAGGATGAAGTCATTGTCTGTGGATTGGCGAAAGGAATGAACATTACTGGTGGTGGTGATGGAGGAGGGTGAATATTGTTGGGGGTGAGGGAGGAGGGTGAGCATTGTCAGGGGGTGAGCGAGGGCTTGAGCATTGTCAGGGGGTTGAAGGAGAGGGGTGAACATTGTCGGGGGTAAGGGAAGGGATGAGCATTGTCGAGAGGGGTGAAGCTGCAGCTTCGGAGATTGACAGGTCCATTTAAAAATAGCACGTTAAGTCAGTGAACTGAAGACAGACCTTAAGGGGCTATCCTCAATTCATGAATTGTCTCTGCTGAAATTACACTCACCACTTGGCTACCCCACTCTGCTTGTCACTGGATTTAACGGAGCCGGGATCAGAAGAGACAAAGGCTCTAGTGTGAAATGGGTAAGGGCGCAGTTTAAATCACAGTGAGCGGTGGGCGCGCCCACTCCATCACTGACTGGAAGATCTGTGCCGTTACATCTTTACTGAGGAATGGTTTAACATGTCTTGTATCCTGACCAAGTAGTGTCATTTATGTTTCTTCAAAGTAAAACAAGGCCGTCAGCAGAATCGAGGGGAAGGCTGTCTCCTCCCCATCATCAGAAGCTCCACCGAGTAACTGTTTTCGCTCCTTCTGCGGCTTAAAGAACTGATGCAATAATTAGAATAAGAAAAGTAAAATTATGTCAGCAGAAAACTTGAAATTATGGCCTCGATTTTTCTGTCAGCTTGCAGGGGCGGGCCTGATAGGCCGGCACATAAAATGACGCGCGATGATATTGGGCGTGCGTCCCGACGTCATTGCGCTGTCTCGCCGTGTTTCATTCGGCAGGCGTGCGCCAGAGATGGCTGCGCGCCCGCTGATAATCGATACGCCTATTAAAGCCATTAATGTATTAATCAATGTAAAGTTTATGCTGTCCTTAGGTGAAAAAGCCAAGCCGCCGTTTCGTTTTTTAGGAAACCTCATCCACGAGCAGGATGAAGTTTCCTAAAGCTTTTTCTACTTAAATAAAGTTTATATGAAAAATAAAAACATGTCCCATCTCATGTGACACAGTCACATGAGGGGACATGTTTCATTAATTTTTTAATGTGTGTAAAAATATTTTTAAAAACCGTTTCAGTCTCCCTGCGTGCATAAGAGCGCCCTGACTCTCTCTCCCCCTGCCGCCCGCACAGCTGAGCGCTACTGCTCGCATATTATGCTGGGTGGACCTTAATTGGCCCACCCGCGTAAAACGGCGGTTCCGGAGCCAATCGCGTGCGGCGGTCGGCTTCGCAACCACCCCCGCCTGCTCCCACCGGGCCCGCCCCACACAGGAAAAATTCAGGCCTGCATTACAAAAGCGGCCCAGATTTTTCCTGTCAGCAGCAAAGCAAGTGGGTTTGCAGCTAAGTGCAGAAAAAAATCCTTTCTTACCTGGTCCATAAGTTTGCAGTGAAAACTTCCTCATGCTGCAGCAGGGTTTTGCATTGGGAGAAAGAGTTCCATTGTTGGCACATTGTTGGTGAAGCCACACAACCTAGTGATGTCACTGAACAGAAGGCATGCCTGATAAGGTCAGTTTTCAACTCAGTGATAGGTGTGTTAGGACGTCAAATATTTTAAAACAGTTTTGACACTTGCTCAACCTGTTATAAACTTCTAAATACTTTTAACGCTTTGATAAAAGTTTTTAAACGTCTGCTGGGGTTTGTTCCCTGGGTATTAATGCCACCCTGCTCCTCTTGCTCACCCCTATCCAGCTGTTCAGTCCCATCAATGTCATAAACAGAACTTGATGGGATGAGTAAATCACAGCAAAACCGACATTAGCATGACTGAGGAGCCAGGGGAGAGAAGAGGAGCCGCGCAAGCCGGGGAACTGGAGGGAGGGGAACCTGAGGTATGTGGAAAGGAGCCTCTTGTTGGGGGGGGGGGGGTGGTGGCAGGGATGTGGTGGAGAGGAGATGGGGAAGCGGGGTGCTTGAAGGGAAATAGAGCCAGGGAAGTCAGAATTTTATTTGTATCACTCTTTCATTCATTTTCCCTGATGGGGGCACGTGGAACTAGGGGGCATGGGGTTTCCAAATAAGGGGCCGCCCATTTAAGTTATAGATGAGGAGGAATGCTTCTCTCAGATGGCTGTTAATCTTTGGAATTCTCTGCCCTGGAGAGCAGTGGAGGCTGGGTCACTGAGCCTATTCAGGGCTCAGTTAGACAGTTTTTGATCTACAAGGGAAAGTGGAGTTGAGGCCACAATCAGATCAGGCATGATCTTATTGAATGGTGGAGGATACTTGAGCAGCCAAATGGCTTAGTCCTGCCCCTACTTCTTCTGTTCTCATGTTCTTATGGCTGTGAATGAACTATGATTTTATTCTTGAGATTTTCATCCAACCTCCCTAACAGATTTGCATTTCACTGATATTTTAGTTACTTTGCTGACTTCCACCTGTGACTATCAGCTCTAATTCTTTGCTTGCAAAGATCGGTGCAAGCTCTGGGCAAATAGGTAAAATTCTCAAACTAATGGTCCCTGTCCCTTTAAGGATCAGAATGGCTCTTCCAGAGGTCAATGAGGTGCACCGCAACTTCCAGACTTCAGCTTAAGTCAGGTCATCGGAAGTTGTGATGCCATTGCATCCCTCATTAGAGGCAAACTTCTTAATATTCATTGCTATGGAGAAAGGAAAATCTGGGCCAGTGAGGATGTGTGTGAACATTTTCTTATTCATATTTATTTCATTGTAAACTATTTTTGTCAGACACATAAATGTCACACTGTTATTTCTCTGTAAGTAGATGGCAGAATTAAAACTGAAAGCTGATTGACAAGTCTTGGCTAAATTACATTGTATAATAAAGTTTTACATGAACATAGAAGATGAAAACTGGAAGAATACCCATTTTTCTCAATTAATGACCTGATAATGAAATCACATTCGTAGGAATTCTCTCTTTCAGAGCCACAATTCATTTGTGGTCCAGTGTTATTATAGCTCAAAAGCAGCATTTTTCATTGGAAAGGAATTTCACCTCCAAAAGTAAATGATGAGTAGGTGTGGAGTTTAAAGCTGCTAGGATCTGGATAACATTATTAAATCATAACAACATGGTTGAACAATGTGCAAAGTCCTTTATGTTAATTCATTGAATGAAATTTCACATGTATGTTGTAATTTCTGTTACTTCGCTGAAGTTTTAGCACTAGTATTTTTCGAAGACCATGGGTTGTATTTTTGTGTTGAGCTCAGGAAACGCGAGCCCTGTGGATTACCACCTCTGCCCATACCTGCCATGTTTTAATCTCCGGGAGAAATGTGTGGGCAGGTTTTTTCAAGTCCCAAGGCAGTGTCAGAGGAGGTGGGTTTGTTATTAGGCCTGTCACTGGGATCTCGGCCCAGCTCTCCAACATAGTTCCTATGCCCTCACCCACCCAGCCCCCATGACCTCCATACTCCCATGATCTCTCATAGCCTTATGCCCCCACATATTCCCCATGGACCCTCACACATGCCCCTCCATGTCCCCCATGTATCTTCCATAGTCACTCACCCAGTGTCCACTATAAAATGAATATTAAATATGTACACTTCTAACAATCTAACAGACCTGTCAGTGAAATATATAGCCATTCATAATAATAAAAAACTGACTCAGTGAAAAGAGAACATGAACCTACTCAAATGATAACTCAGTTGTAAAAACATACTTCTATTCAGTATCCATATCAAAGACCACTAATTCTTTAATAACCTCTTAAAGCCATCAGTCAAGCTGTGAATGTAGCCCCCTGCTGTTCAGTTGCTTTTAAAACGCAACCAAACATTTATAATCGCTCCATCTGTTAAAACGAACCTTTATAGCTCCAGATAATGTAGCCTATTGAAACTGCAAAAAACAAATGGCTTTGCTTTTCTCAGATGCCCGGTCAATCAAAGCAGTCCAGGAACAGGTGTCTGTTTTTCTTTCTCCAAGTGATAGCTTCCTTTTTTTTTCAAATTTAAAGGGCTGAGGACATTTAAATCACTTGAGATCATGACAGAATAGTTCAAGCAACATTTTTTTTTTCAGTTTTGAATGCATAATAGCACTTTTCCAAATTGCAAACGTAGTCTAATGCATCTAACTTACACAATGCTGGTCAATGTAATGGTCAACTTACTTTTGCGGGACAAAGCCCTATAATCAATCACTGCCATAAAAACACATCTAACTTATAATACAGCACCAGATAATTTTAAGCTGTCAAACCATTTAACACACACCTGTCAGAATGTTCCCAACTCCTTGGCAACCTTCCCCCAAGGTTCACAAACTGTCAAACAAGGCAGACTTTCAGAAGCCTTCCAAACCTCACCTAACCCAGTGAAAATACTGGGGGACAGGAACTACAAATCTCTCCCAGGGCTGTCATTGGAAACCCCGAAGTCAGCAGATGTGCACTCTTCCAAAGAGCCCACAGAATGGTCATAAAAAAATGGTGTGGAATCAGGAAGCTCCAGAAAATTCAAAATCCCAGCAAGAAAAAACAATATTTTTTGTCATTCCGGACTCTATTCCTACCTCCATGAGGGCCACAAAATACCATCATTGACTGATTTTTTGAAAAAAGATTTTAAACCACCTTAAAATACTCAAATAATTCTACAACTCATGCCTCAAAAGGGCTTTATGTTTAAAACTTTTGAAGAATGTTTTAAGTTGAATTTTCCCTTAATGCTAAGAAACATGGCTTCCATAATTACACATTCAGTTAAATGGTGATACTGGCCTCACCTTACTAATTAACTAAATGTCATTAAAATAGCGACTTTTCATTGGTGTTGAAAATATGGTGTATGAATGCAAGCTGACTTCTCAAAGCTTGTTTTTGCTTTTATGATGTAGAAATTCACTGTTGTTATATTAAGGTAAGAGTTCGTTACTTGCAACCAATGTATGGTAATTACTTTCTTTATGACTTGTCTATTTGTGTTGTGTCAGGTTCATATTCATGTTGATCTTGCACTCCCTGTGAAACATGTTCAGGTTGAGGAGCCAGAACTATAGTTGTATTTTCCATTAGCAATGTGCACTTTTCAATGTTGATGACTCAAAAAAAGCTGTAGTAACAAATAGTTACCTGAGGAGGGAACTGTTTACAGCAGTTAAGCAGCTTTAATAGGATTTTGAAGACTACAGTTTGATGTCCTATTCTCACATTTGTAAATATATCTCAATATGTACATGTGCATAGTTTCTTTAATATATAATTTTTAAAAAACTGTAGTCACAGAAATTGACTGCTTAAAAGATGTAAGTTGATTCTAAATATGTGGCTGAAATATTTCGTGATTTTTGAATTTTAATAATATATTGAGTATAATATATTGAAAATCTTCCACTGGCATCCACTTGTTGCTAACCTTACCATTATAAATTTCTGTACCTATATTTATCATGGAATCTACTTTTCTAAGCTTTACGTGCTGTTGTTATCCCCTCATTCTGTGGATATTCATCAGTGCTACTACTACTTGGAGGATGTAATGCAGCATGACAACTTTACATAGATAATTCCACTATATGTGTGGACATGAGAATTTATAATAGTAACATATAAAACTAAGGATAAAATGCATGACTTTAAAATGGGATTGAATTCTAACTCTTCACTCTGGTCCAATCATCCCTGAGTTTCAGTTGCGTTTCCTCTGAATTCTTCTTGCTCTTGGCCTCCTGGGGATAACTTTACCCTTTAACACAGGCCAAAAAGCTTGTGACAGTAAATTGCCAGCCCATTTTACACTCAACCAAATTTTCATTTGAACCTGATTTAATGTGGATAAGTGCGAGATACTGTGGGTTTTCTTATGAGTAAATCTGTTTACAGATTTAGAGGAGAAGCCACAAAGAAGTCATTCATAATAAGCACATTTACAGCTATTAGGACCTGTCTTTACACTACCATCACTGCATATACATCCAGACTATTATATTTGGATTTCTCCAAAGGGACCTGAGTGAGCCAAGGCCTAGCCATTCTTGAGGCCCAGCTCTGCCAGTGTAAAATGGAATGGAGCTTTTGCCCAAGGCTGGAAAATCCTGTTCCAAATTCTGGAAGGGGGTTATTTGTATTGCTAGAGGTGGCTGATGCAGGTGTACAAATGAATTGACCTTTCAAGATGGAACTGAGTTCTGCAAACACTCTTGTGTTTTGCTGCTGACCTGCAAATTAGCCAAGTTTCTAGCAGCCTCTGAAAGCGGATTACCAGGGACATGACTCTACAGTTCCCTGACGAACTTCACACCTGCCGTTGTTTGAACTCTTTGCGAAACGTAAGAACAATAGGCCACCAGACTTCATGATTCCAGAAACTGCAGGAACAAAGTAGGATGAACAAAACTCATTATGCAAGAAGGGTGCTAAGGACCCCCTATCTGTTTTGAACGCATGACGAGAACCCTGCCTGCTGCCGGGTTAATTCCAATGGCAGCGGGATGAGGCTCTTAAGTGGGCATTAATTATCCATTTATGGGCCTCAATTGCCAACAGGCAGAAAGGCTATCCATGAGCCTTCCCACCATGGACTTTACCTGGGTGGAGTTGAGAAGTTGGTGGAATCCCCTCGCGCCTAACTAATGCCCCCTCTGCCACCAAATCCTCCCTGGGGGAGGGCACAAGATTCCACAGGCTGTTTCTCTCATGTTCCTATTATGCTTGTTGCCACAGTAGAAGGCATGCTTCTATACTATGTGATGTATCACCATTTTAGTGAGGTGGCTTGGCGTTAGCCATTTAACCTGGCACTGCTGAACATCATCATCTGTCCTAACTCTTGCCTTCCCTTTGCTACGGGGCACTCAGTCAAGTTAGAAGAGTTTATGAGAATGGACCATTGCATCTTAATGAGGCATTATCTGCCATAGGTTTGGGCCACAGGTGAAATAGCTCCTTCTACCAGCTCCATATATGCTACTCTGGCTGTGCCTTTTATTACAGAGTTGTCCTAATTTTCAAAAAGAGTTACCTTTTCTGCAGTACATACAGTACAAAACAGTATTACTGATGCAGTTCCCCACCCACTTCTTAGCCTGCAGCCATTTTTCCTTCTGAGTTGCAGTGCAGCTTTACAGGTGACCGACAGTCTTTTAAGAGCTTACATTAATGCTAATCCACCTATATCTGATGCTTACACAAGTGGTGAATATTTGTTGTAATGAGTTTATCTTGCATTGGGGCATCAGGTTAGCAGGCATTTGCACTGTTGCTGCTTGGGGATCACATTATCTGGAACATACTGCCTACGCAGTCAGATTTGACAGAGTTGGTTGGAGGGATGGGGGCTTGATGGTGGGTGGGCACAGGTATTGGTTTTGTATCTATCAGATGGTAAAAATGATTCATTCACTTTCAGAAAATTACTTTCTTGTGATTATCAAAACATAATAACAAACAAATTCTGACACCTGACCCAAAAGTTGCTGGGATTCTATCCCCACTCCACCACCATAATAACACTGTAAGAGCAGCAAAGATCCTGCTTACCTACAAAGGGGATTTCTGCCACACTTCTGGCGAAGTTACAGTGATGAAGCGAAAAGACAAATTCCGAATCGGTTTACGTAATGGTGCAATGTAAAATTTCGTTACCTTATTTATGGAACATACAATGATGCACTGAATCTTCTGGCATGTTCGCACATATTAGTGTGGTAGCAGGCCTGAGGATTAATGTTTTGTTGACAGTGGCCTTAGGCATAAAATTGGGGAATAATGCATTTGCAGTTGGGCTCCAACCACCACGTGCAATAAAAATTTAGGAGCATCAATGTACACTGGTTCACCAAACCTTGTGTACCATGTGAACAGGCTGTAGAGATTTCATCTGCTCTGTGCTATACTTGATCTATGTGTGTCCTGATACCTTGATGATGGTTGACAAAAATAGTTTTCAATTTCCCAGCACACACATTTCTTTCCTCATTGAGGCTCTTCATTTAAAAAATCCAATAAGTTAAAAGAAATGAATGGGAGAGTAGATGAAACCTTCTGTCCAATGAAATTGCTGTTATTTAAAGCGTTGTTACTGGAAGTACAGCAGTTTTTTGTGAATTATTCTTTACAAACTTGAGAGATACTTCTGATTTAGCTCATTGCATGTCACAGAATCATTAGCTATAATTAATGATCATTTTGGAGAAGGAAAGGGCAATTTCAGTTAATGTAGGCTCATGTGTCATCGGTTTTTCTGTCATATACATCATGCATGGAAGAAAGTAGTTATGTAGTTATCATCTACCTGCTGTTTGCCAAGACTTAACAGTGCTGACAGCTATTAAATGGTGATAATGAAAGTCTGCAAAAAAAACCATTAACAGCTTAATTTTCTCCTCATGGCCATCCAACCACATGCAAAATCATTTGTCATCTGAGAGAAGTTGATTTATTAATGTATTGGCATTTCCAACTGTTAAATTAATTAGGAAAAGTTGAATGCAAGTCCTAGCCCCCAAAAAATTAGCAACTTTATTTCTAAGTATAGTTGAAAATTAATTTACTCGTACTTAAGTGATTTGATTGTACTACTATGTGTAACTTAACTGATTGACTTTTTAGTTGTTTCATTATAGGCACGTTGCTAGTTGAATATTTGGATCATTACAGATCCAAATGGGTATCACTTTGTTTTGAGTCAATTGTCTCCAATGATTCAATATTAAATTATTTTTAAAGTAACCATGTGGACCCATGATATAATTGGGGCTTATTGGAAATGTGTTAATCCCATTATTAAATACATGTTTTCTTTTATACTCTACTCCAAAATTATGTTTTCTTAAAAAGGAAGGAAACAGATGTTCTTTAACGAATTGCATATCCTTCAAAGTAATGAGTGTCAGAACAAAAAGACCATTAATCTCAATGCCAGTATCATAACTGAGCAGAACGTAGTGACTTTATATGAAACAGTTAGCGTTAATTAGTTAGACAGTCAAATTTGGAATAATTTGATTACTTTAAAATTGGAAATTAATAAAAACTGGTTGACAGTTTGTAGTACAAAATATGGGTCTTTATCCTAAATACAGCTTTGGAGATCTGAATTTTCACTCTCAGCTGAGTCTGAGCAAAAGGTGCAAATTGATTCAAAGGAATTTGTTTAAACCAATCACTTGAACATATTGACTGCCATTATCACTGAAAATGAACAAATAAAAGGAAAACTAAAACTTAAAATACTGGTGCGGAATTATCCATTCCGGAGACGAAAGGCAGAATTTTGCTATCAGCGAGCAGGGGGCGGGGCCCGCTCGCCGCTGCGTAAAATGACGCAGGATGATGTCGGGCGGAACCCCCAACGTCATCCTGGCCTATTTAAATTTTCAGGAAGGTGGGGGCACAGCAAAATCAGCTGCGGGCCCGCCGACCTGTCAGTGGCCAATTGAGGCTATTGACAGGATCAGTTATACAATTAAAGGACCTGCCCGTACAACCTTAAGGTTGGTGGGCAGGCCAGGAACACCGGCAGGAATTAGAAAAAACATGAAACCTCATCCACCAGTGGGATGAGGTTTTATGAAGGGTTTTTAAAAGTTTAATAAACTTATTATGTAAATTATGAACATGTCCCATCTCATGTGACATTGTCACATGAGGGGGATATGTTAGGGAATGTTTTTTCTATTCTTAATATTTTTCAAAGTCCAGGCGATCTCCCTGAGGCAGCATTTGACCTCCGGGAGATGTGTGCTCTTTCGTGCGCATGCGCACTCGCTTTTGGGGAATCCCCCCCCCCCCACCCCCCCCAGACGTCACACTGGGCGGGCCTTAATTGTCCCACCCACGTAAAATGGCAGCAGGGCCAGCTTCTCTGGCGGGGATCATCTCCCCGCCCACCGGAGATTGGGTCAGGCCCGCCCGACAGGCTGAAAATCCTGCCCCAGTCAGCGTAACTTCCACTGGAGAATGGGACAGCTGAGCATACACAATCATGCGCTGTTCAGCTCATTAACTAAGCAGCCGTGAGGATCACATCAAATTTCGTGGCAGGACAACTAGGAAGTGCCCCCACCACCCTACACCCCAGGATGTCACCTCATAGGGAAAAAGTTTCCCCCCATTAGGCGCGGGTGGGCACACCTCCGATCGGGGGTGCACCGCCATTTTACGTGGGCAGGCCAATTAAGGCTCGCCCAGCGTGACATCCGCCAGGAAGCTCCCTGTGTGGGTGGGTGAGGGGGTGATTCCCTCAGCCGGGAGCGCACTCTGTCGCACATGCACGTTTAAGAGTGCACTGATCTCCCTGAGACTAAGTGCTGCCTCAGGGACATTGGCTCCGAATTAAAATTTGCAGTAAAAATGATAGAAAAATTTCCCTGACATGTGCCCTTATGTGACACTGTCACATGTTTTGGGATATGTCCATAACTTTCACTGAAACCTTTATTAAAAATTTAAATACCTTCATCCTGCCCATGGTACAGTTTGGTATAACTGAGTGGCTTGCTAGGCCATTGCAGAGGGCAGTTAAGAATAACCACATTGCTGTGGGTCTCTAATCACATAAACATAGGCCAGACCAGATAAAGAAGCAGATTTCCTTTCCTAAAGGGGATTAGTGATACAAAAGGATTTTTATGACAAATGACAACGGTTTTATGGCCGCCATTACTGAGACTAGCTTTCAATTCCAGATTTTTATTATTCATTGTGCTTACTAATGAAGTGAATTTCAATTCCATTAGCTGCTGTGGTGGGATTTGAACCTGTGTTCCCAGACCTTTAGCCTGGGCCTCTGGATTACTAGTCTAGCAACATTACCACTATCTCACCATCACCCCATCCCTGCCCCCTGATGACTTTATCAACAGTGTACATTTCCAATGAGCTACAACTGTTACTGGCACACAAATTCCACTTCACTGTTTCCAAACGTCTTGTCAGATTTCCTGGTTCCTGCTATCCAGGACGTTACAAATCTTCCTATGGCCCATGATTTCTGAAGAAAAACCTGCACACGTTGAGAACCTGTCATCTTACAAGCTTTTATTTTTGATTGTACTATATAAATATGCAATTCTTACACTAATTAATATTTTAATCAGGCAATAATACTAGTGTAAAACTGTCAGCCAGAGCAATTATTTTGGTAACCTTATTGTCCAATTAACTATGGAGCTCCAACATTGATGTTTAATGATCTCTCCTAGAAAGTGTGTACTGGTATGGGTTTGTTTGTCTGCTCAGGGGCTGCATCTTCCAGTTAGCGAGCGGGGGGCGGGGCCTGCTCACCGACGGGTAAGATGTCACGGGGTGATGTCGGGCGTGCATCCTGACGTCACCTCATGTCATTTAGGTTTTCAGTTCGGCAGGTGCGCAGCCGAACTGTCAACTGCCACTTAAGGGCTTTAAAAAAGTAATTAAACCAATTAATGGACCTGCCCTTCCAACCTTAAGGTTGGCGGGCAGGCGAAGAACCCAGGCGGCCTTCAGAAAAAACATCCACGGGCTGGGGGGGCGGTGGTGGGAATGAGGTTTTATGAGGGATTTAAAATGTGTATAAAATGTTTAAATAAAAGAAATTGACATGTCCCCAGCTCATGTGACAGTATCACATGAAGGGACATGTCAGGAATTTTTTTTCTACCTTTCCAAAAATTTTTACAACTTCCGCCGATCTTCCTGAGGCGGCACTTTGCATCAGGGAGATCTGTGATGTGCGCGAAAGGGCATACTCCTGGCTCAGGGAATCCCCACCCGCCTGCACAGGGAGCGCACAGCGTTTCTGAGCGGAAGTCACACTGGGCGGGCCTTAATTGGCGGAGGGAAAATGCTGCTGTGTGGATGTTGGATGAAGACACAATTGTGCTAATCTCTGATGACTTTCATGGTTGAATGGTTGACTATAAGGCTACTTGGATGATATACTAGTTGAACTGCTACCTCAGCAATTGGAGTTGGTTGGGGGAAAACAAAGTGACACATAATTGAAGGGAAAAATATGCATGGCCATGGGGAAAGAACAATCAAAGGTTATGTTTTGGATAGCTCTGCCACAGGGTTGGCACAGACACAATAGGCTGAATTTTGCCGTTGGCGAGCAGGGGGGCGGGGCCCACTTGCTGACGCGTAAAATGACGCGGGATGACATGTCGTCAGGCGGAACCCCCGGTGTCATCCCTCCCCATTTCAATTTTCAGGAAGGCGAGCCCGCAGCAAAATCAACTGCGGGCCCACCAACCTGTCAATGGCCAATTGAGTCCAATTAAAGGAAACAATTAAAGGACCTGCCCGTCCAACCTTAAGGTTGGTGGGTAGGCCAGGAACCCTGGCGGGAATTAGAAAAAACATGAAACCTCATCCACCGGCGGGATCAGATTTCATGTAGGGATTTAAAAAGTTTAATAAAGTTTTAGTGAAATTAATAAACATGTCCCATCTCATGTGACATGCGCGAGAGAGCGCACTCTCACTTTTGGGGAACCCCCCCCCCAGCCCGGATGTCACGCTGGCTGGGCCTTAATTGGCCCGCCCACGTAAAATGGCGGCAGGGATCGGCTCCCCACCCGCTGGAGATTGGGTCAGACCTGTCTGCTCGGCAGGCAGAAAATTCTGCCCACTGGGCCGAATAGCCTCCATCTGTGCTTTATCATTCTACAGTGGTAGGATGGTGGATCGTTCTGTAACATGTGGAGGTAACAGGTAGAATTTTTAAATAGTTCTTGTAAAGCATTTTCAGATGCAGTAGGTAAGTTTTTGTGAAGAACTCTAACCTGTTAAAAGATTAATTAATTGACTAATGCGGCTTATGAACCAACTGCCAATCTATATTGGTTTATGTTTGGGAAAAATATCAACTCATGATTTTTCTTAACTTTTAAGAGATTGTCTCATGATTTGTGGGATTGGCTTTATTGGAAGTTATTACTGTGAGCGCCCTGTTAGTGAAGGCAATGTGTAGCTGATCCACATATCCCAGAAGTGGACCAAAGATTATTCAATAAAATGAGCAAAATGAAACAAACAATTCAGGAAAAGGAAGTATATAATTACATAACATCAACTATTTATTGGTTTTTATAAGCTGATGTGGAAGGAGCAAATTTATTTCAACTATCCTGAATGAGGAAAGGTAAGATAGTTAGCATTCCTGCTCTTGATTACTATCCACTGAATCTGCTAGAAAGTGTGCATGTGTGGATATTGAATAATATATATGGTTACAATGACCTAATTTGTAATATTGGAACTCTTAGTCTGTTTCTTGGCAAAGGCTTTCATAAATAAACAAGATGAAACAAACAATTTAGGAAAAGGAAGTATAGAATTATACAGCATCAACTATTTATTGGTTTTTATAAGCTGTTTGTTCACTGTCCTAGTTTCAATTGCTGGAATAATTTTAAGTATTTTGCTTATTAAGGACAGTAGAACTGAAAGATTATTTACAGTGTGTAAAATTATACACTAATTTCATGCACTATTTCAGTAGCTTATTGAAATTGCTTGTAGGAGGGGTTTGGTCACATTTTGTCCTTCATCAATAAGTATGCCAAGGTCAGCATTTCCCGTGGTTTCTTACTGCTAAAAATTGAAAAAAAAAAAGCATGATGTTTAATTGCCCTTTGGCAATGTACTAGTTAATATTTCTATAGAAAAATTTTTGTGCATTATTTTAACACTGCCATTCACCTGTTTATTTTGAAATGCTTAAAATAATAACCTGTCAGGTAATTTAAACAGGTTAATGGCTGAGTTGAAATTGTGCACAGGGAATATTTCTGAACCCATTAACCAATGTAATACCAGGAGAAATTAAACCCCCAAGTGTTCTGTTCCATATAATTATTCTCAGCTGTTGCAAAAATTGAAGCTAATTTTCCAGGTAAAATTTCAGTTACAGTTGAAGAAGTATAAGTTGTTAAGAAAAGGTGTTCTGACATAAAGGGACTCGATTTTTTGATTATTCATAGTCTGCTCATAGTTCAAGATTTCTTCATGCTGCATGCACAGAATTACCAAATTGCAGCCTTTGTGAATAGAACCTAAACTAAAATCAAACAGACCACCATTGCAGAAGGTGGGGAAAATCTTACAGTAACCAAGGTCATCTTTAGCAGTTGGTACCAATGTTTTGCTATCATCAGCCATTCATTACCTATAGTTGGGACCTGCCCATGAACTCTGCATTCTTTATCCTTTCTAATCTTTGTGCTAGTTGGTTGAAACGTTTTCAGACTGAGGTGGGAGTACTTCCACCAGGAGTATTATTCTTCAAGTAAATATTT
Source organism: Carcharodon carcharias (assembly GCF_017639515.1). Classification (NCBI taxonomy): domain Eukaryota; kingdom Metazoa; phylum Chordata; class Chondrichthyes; order Lamniformes; family Lamnidae; genus Carcharodon; species Carcharodon carcharias. The sequence goes on along the minus strand of NC_054477.1, from coordinate 130,578,141 downwards.
GAAAGTGTTTGAAGGGAAGTAACATATCTTTTAAAACCGATTGAGTTGTATTCTCAAAACCTTTATTACATTCTGAACCATTAGAAGATTAACTGACTCATATTATGCTTCTGAATGTCTGTTATCTAATATACGATTATTTATGTGTTTTAAAATTTTTTTTGGTTCTACACATTTATTCTTTCCTTTAGTTAGAATGGGAGGACAGACTGCAGTCCTGTTCCCTCATTTGTATAAAAACAGAACACCATGGTCTTAACAGGGTTTCTTTTTGCCCTAGATATTGAGATACTTTACCACTGAAAACACTTTGATCACCTCAAGCTAGATTTGAATGAGTCTCAGAGTTATGCTACCAGGATGCCTGGAGTTCAACTCTCCCATCCTACTGCTTTTAGATATTTTTTTCTTCTAAACATTTTTGAAAACTCTAAAATTAACAGTGAAACATAATTTTGATTGTATGTGTGGGGAAGGTTAGAGGAAACATAAGCTGTCATCCTATAATGCTCCTGGTGCTAACAGCTTCTGTAAGAAATTAACGTATTGAATGATGGATTTGTATTAAGAGTACAATAAGCCACTTTTGTGGACGTAGTTTCACCACATGGACTTCAGCAGTTTGGCATCCTCCTGAGGTCCACATGATATAATGGGGTGAACGTTATGATCCCCCACTGGCATTTTTTGAGGCAGCGTGGCCCATAAAATAAAACGTGGCCTGCCTGCTGTCTTCCCAACCACCCCCGAACTGTCTCCTGTATTACAGTGGACAGGCAATGCATCAGGCAGCCCACCTGTCTTTGAGCCTATTGAGGCCCTTAAGTGACTAATTAGTAGCCACTTCAAAGTCTCATTCTGCCTCTGCTGCTATAATATCTGTGGCAGAGGAAAGCAGAAGCCATGTGAGCGGCCCAACAGCTTTCATTGCACAGGCTGCTGTTGGGCCACAAGGTGGGTAGCTCCTTTGGGCAATCCCCTTTCCCCATCGGGGGTACTCCCCCAAGATCATCCCCCACCTTTATCCCTCCCAACCAAATCCCCCCATCCCTCACCCCTCTCGACCCATCACTGGGGTCTGCCGTGCAGGCTGGATCAAAATCCCTGACTTACCTGAAGTTCAAGATCCATCACTTCTTCATATTCGCAGATGCCGTGTAGTCCCAGCTGTGACCACATCTCTATTCTTTCAATGCCGGGACTATGGACCTGTTGACCAATCTGATTGGCCAGCAGCTCTCTAGGGTGGGACTTCCTCACAGATGGGGGCGGAAGTCCCGGTTTGATCGAAACAAGGCTGCCCCAAGTATAGTATTGCAGCAGGAAGTCGGGTTTCTAGCTGGTGCAATGCCAATGGATTTTTCAATCGGGGCATGGGGTGCAGCTAATCCATCCCCTCATAAAATCCAGCCCTCATAAAATCCACCCCATGAAACAGCTGGATCCAGCAAAGGCTATGGGCCCTGACAACATCCAGGCAGCAGTACTGAAGACTTGTGCGCCAGAACTAGCCGCACCTCTAGCAGAGCTGTTCTATCACAGCTACGACACTGGCAGCTACTTGACAGTTGTCCAGATATGTCATGTCCACAGAAAAGCAGGAGAAATCCAATGCAGCCAGTTACCACCAATCAGCCTACTCTTGATCAGCAGCATAGAGATGGAAGGTGTTTGGTGGCTGCTCTCTCAGCTTCCATGCAGCACAAGCTGAATCCTCTTGACATCTCAAAGGCCTACAGTACATGCCACACTACTCCCTGTAGACTTCAGCAGCTTTAAACTTATTGGGAAAGCACCAAAACACATCTAGAATTGCAGGAAGAGCCAGTAGGGATCAGTCAGCAATTAACCCGAAAGTAGTTGATTTAAAAGCATTGTTTTAAATAGCGTTGTTGGGGCATTCTTCCTGCTGCTGAGTGCAAATTGAATTGTTTGTATTTGAGATTACTGCAGAATGAATGAAACAAAAGTATCATCTTAACTACCCCACCTTAAACCAATTTATATTTCACCCCTCTCCTTATATTCGCTCAGTTCTGTGGAAGGGTCATGAGGTTTTGAAACGTCAACTCTTTTCTTTTCTGCCGATGCTGCCAGACCTGCTGAGTTTTTCCAGGTAATTCTGTTTTTTGTTTTGGATTTCCAGCATCCGCAGTTTTTTGTTTTTATCTTTTAGATCTTAAAATATGTTTAATTGAGTTATAATCATGTTACAGCTCAATTATATTTTTATATATAGTTTGTTAAAAGGACTATAATTATTGTTATAAAATGTTTATTGATGTAAGATAAAGTTGTGCAAAAACATTAAGCTAAGAACAGATAATACAAGAAATTAATAGACTAACTTAAATTAATGATTAGCACTCCAGGTTGTCTTTTTGCAAAACTGACCCATTCAGTTGAAGATGCTAACACTGATGAATGATTTATATGCATAGATTAGTCAGTCCCAAAGTTTCTGAAAATCTTCTTACTAGGTAATTGCTCAAAATATTTTAACATATGGGCATTTTAAGCAATCTGTAGGAAATTTGTGTGTCTTCTTTTGCAAGTTTTTGTGACTTCAAGACTGAAACTGCAAATTGTTGAAGACAGTTAAATGTTTCTATGTGCAAAGTAAGGGAATCTGCAGGCCAAGTTGTTTATAAACTCACAAAGTTATTGCTGACTGCTTTTGGCAGCTGTGATATATTACACCCTGAACTCTGCATTAGTAATAATGGCAAAACTGTCAGCGTTTGCTGTCATTAGTCCTCTGAAACCAACATCAATTTCTGGAGTCCTCACAAACACAGTTAAAACAGCAATCCAGAAGTTGCTGTTGGTGATTCTATGCTTCTAGACTGCGATCAATGGGAATCGACCTCCACTCTTATGCTTCCAGTTTCTCTCTGCAAATCCTTGGAAAATGTTACACTTTGTTACACTAACAGCACACTGAGTTTGTAATTGCTGCTGAACAGCCTAACCGGCACCTGCAAAGTAATATCATATTTGTTCAATGTCAAATTTCTCTGTTATGGTAAAAACATTCACAATTTTTTTATTTTTTAATGCTTATGATAGTTTACCTTCTACCTAATTCCCATCTGTCTGTCCCATACGTTTATTTCGCTATCAGTAGAGTTTAGAAATTAAGATTGAATCGGACTTCAGTGATTTATTTATTTCCCTAAGTGCAAATATGGCTTACCCTGCTTGATAATATCACCCTTTTTGGACACCTGGCAATCTCTTTGACTTGACTCCAAATTCAAACTGATTTCAGGAAGCAGATGTCTGTGGCATGGAGATTGCTAGATCTTTGTGGGCAGCTTTCTTCAAGGTCACCACAAAATCCAAGCCGATGTGTGTTGCAGGATTTTAAATATCTCTACTTTGAGGTTAACATCGGCCTTTTCTGCTTGGAGCATGATACTATTTTTGGGTGTTATGTTGCAGTTACTGACTGGTCTATCATGTAAAACTGGCAGACGCTACTGGCTATAAATTGTTCTTCTGCACTAGGAAAATAGAACTCTGCACCCAAATGCCAGTTACATTTTTACAGCCCTACAGTTTTGGAAACATTCAAAATATATTTTTAAAAGTTTCCAGTTTGATCAAATGCATGCTATACTCTTACAGCACCTGCCTAATTGTACTTTGGATAATTTAGTTCCCAAATTGAACTACAAACTGTACATAAATACCATTCTTCATTACACAAGATATAGCTGAACCACAATGATGCTTTTACAATGCATAGTGAGGTATGCAATACTTAATCATTGTCTCAAATGTGTGTGTGTATGTGTTTTCATCTACTGCAACACCACATGTCATTTGACTGCAGCAGCTTTATGACAGTTACAAATTAATATAAGCACTTTTCCACAAATAGACAAATTGTTGTAATTTATGGTTTTGAAAATCGTACTTTGAAAATAGCTAGGGACTGTCTTGTGAAATTGGGGAAGAAGTTTACAGTTGCTAACTATTTGTGTAAGTATGAAGGTGAAAAATATTGGACAAGCCAAAAATGCTCAATATACATAAAGTTCACATCAGCAAGATTGTGTTAGTGGCATGGCATGAGCACAAATACTTTGCAAATTGAGCATTGTTTGTCCATAAATGAAAGTCTGATAGCTGCTTCCTAATAACTTTATCCATATAATCCATTTTTTATTGTTTTAAGTGCAGTGAATTTTATTTTTTTATGTCATTGCTTCCATTCCTTATCAAGATGTCCTCTCTTCGTGATTTTTAGTTGTAATCTGCAGCAGAACTAAGAATATATATTTTAAATTTATCTTTGTGTTTGTATTCATAGGTGCATCTATCATTCTAGGATAGAAATTACTGCCATCATTGTCATACAAATGCTTAATGTTTCTGTTTCATTTCTCCCATATTTTAATGGACATTCCCAGTGAAGTATAGCAAGAAACATTTGACACAAGTCGATGCTTAACCATTTCACATTTGTTCTGTTACATCAGTATTTGCACATGGGATTCAAGATCATGTGGCAAGTTGGATCCAAAATTAGATCAGTGGCTGGAGGCAGGAAGCAAATGGTAATCTTTGATGGGTCCTTTTGTGAAATTTACAGATATTAATACATAAATTGGTCATGTGATTGATAGTGAGGAACAAAGCTGTGAACTTCGATATCAGTGGACTAGACAGGTGGACAGAAAAGTGACAAATGGAATTCAGTCCAGTGAAGTGTGAAATAACATATTTGGGGAGGACAAGCAAGACAAGGAAGAACACAATAAACAGGACACTGAAAAGTGGAGAAGAGCAGAGAGTGCATGTACACAGAAACTTGAAGGTAGCAGCACAGTTAAGTGAGATGGTTAAGAAGGCATATGGGATACTTACCTATATTAACTGAAGCATAGAATATAAGAGCAGGAAGGTTATACTAGAATTGTGTAAAACACCAGTTAGGCCACATCTAGAGGACTGCATAAAATCCTGGTCACCGCATTACAGGAAGCATATGATCGCACCAGATAGGGCACAGAGATTTACAAGGATGTTGCCAGGAATGGAGAATTTTAGCTGTGAGGAAAGACTGAATAGGTTGGGCCTTAGAGAAGATTTAATTGATGTCTACAAAATTATGAGGGACCTAGATAGAGCTGGAGAGGAAGGACATATTTCCTTTAGCAGAGAAGTCAATAACCAGAGAGCATAGATTTAAAGGGACAGAAGGATTAGAGGGTAGTTGAGAAACTTTATCATGCAGAGGCTGGTGGGAGTCTGGAATGCACTGCCTGAAAGGGTGTTATAGGCAGAAACCCTCATCACAATTAAAAAATATTTGGATATGCACTTGATGTACTGTAACCTACAGACTTATGGACCAAGAACTGGAAGGTGGGATTACTCTGGGTCACTTTTTTTTGGCTGGCACAAACATTTTTGTGCTCTAAGTTTTCTATGTTTCTCTTAACATTAACAAGTTTCTGATGTAAAAGCAGAGAATGTTGGAAATACACAATATATCAATCAGTATCTTAATGGGTAGTAAAGTACCATTGATTTAAATAAAATAGAGCTGGAAAAAGGAAGATGAGGAATGACCAAGACAAGGAAGGGAGACATCAGATAAACACTGAGAATCAGATTTGATAAATATTATTACAGATGTAGCTTATGAGGTTAGTAGCCTGTGAGTGTATATTTAAAATTTGTGGAGAGAGATGAAAGTGTACTGTATGCTTTGAAAATCTAATGAACCCTTTGAGTGCCCTACGGTGTTTAAATGCAACACCATATAATAGAAGCTGATTTCAATAAAAAAGCTCATAAAAGATCATTTTGACAACACTGTGAAAAAAGTCAAAAATTAAATCAAATCACCCCAAAGTAGAAGGGAACAAAATAGAATGTGAATGAAAAAAGGATCAGAGTCATCAGAAGGAGGCCATTCAGCCCATCAAGTCATGCTGGCTCCCTGTGGAGCAATCCATTCAGTTCAACTCCCCCACTCGATCCCCGGAGCCTTGCAGGTTTATTTCCTTCAAGTAAGGAAATGTAAGAAGAATTGCATTTATATAACACCTTTAATGGCCTCAGGACATCCAAAATCATTTTACAACCAAGTATTTTTGTAGCTCTGTCACTATTGTAATGTTATGGACAGGAAGGGGATTAATTTAAGCAGCCCTGATTTCTCCGCTCACTATCTGTCCATAAACAGAAAGGTGTTTTTGACTTTTGATTTCCCCTTTTATAAATGGTGGTGTATTTTCCCCAATTCTTCAGTTTTGGAGTGATCTAATCCTCTATTAATAACCCCACAGCAAACTTTGAGATAAGATAAAATAAGAGAGTAGTTTTTTATGCACACACACAAAACATGAGAAGGGGCTTCGCACCATCCATTGCTTTTGCATTCATACAACACAAGAGGGATAAGGGAAAGAAAGGGGTACAGGGCAAGACCATGATAAAAATAAGAATGATGGTTTCACTTGAGTCCAGAGTCCCATAAGTCAATGTCCAATGAAGATTCATTCAGGTGGCTTTGTCTGGCAGAATTCCTGGTCTTTGTCCGAGGAATTCAGTTGCAGGTTGAGTTCGCTGAAGATGTAGCAAAGCACTCTTGTATCCTGGGACTTAGTTCACTCCACAGGAAAAATACAGTGTTCTTTCTGGAATTCAGACTTAGAGAGAGATGGAAATCAAAGGCAGGCTGCTAGCCTTGTTCTCTTCAGAGGTTAAACTGCAACTGAAGGTGGAATGCAAAAGCTTTATAATTAAAGCAATTGAAATAGCTCAAGTCTTGGTTATGTGGCAGGGTGGTTTCGAGTCGAGCTATTAAGCTAACGGGTTACCCTTGTTAAAACCCATTGTGTTTTGAGCAGGTAACTGAAGAACCATTAGCGCAACTTTGGAGATGAGGATCCCAATAACTGTGCCTTTTTGCAGTGCTGGCTGGCACAGACACCTTGTCTACTAGCCTTTTGTGTTGGTTGGCTGGAATGTTTATACAATTCAAGAAGTGTTACATTCCAGGAGTTTGATGAGTTAGTCTTTGTCCATATTTAAACTGCTCAGAAGCTTCCAGATCTACCATCATGTGGTCAGCTACAGCCATTTTATCTGTCTGGCCATTTGTCCATTTTCAAAAGGTAATAAGTTTATAAAGCGGCCAGGATGATATAGATATATATATTTTCCCTCCTGTCTTCTGATCATGACAGTAGAAAATGCAGCAGCCAAGTTGTGCATAGCCATATTCCACAGACAGAAAAATGATAGGGCAACATTTTTCCCCCGTCGGAGTTCAGTTGGTTTTTTAATAGCCTTAATAGGCTGTTGACAGGTTGGGAGGTCCACATCCGAGTCAGAAGCATGCCTGCCGAATTGACAATCTAAATGATGCGGGGTGACATCAGAACGCACGCCCGACGTCACCCCGTGTCATTTTACACATTAGCGAGCGGGCTGCGCCCCCACTCGCCGACTGAAAAATGCTGGCCATGATGATCAGATTATCAGTTTTTAGTGATGTTGGTTGAAGGATGTATATTAGCAAGGATACCCACAAGTCTCCTGTTCCTATTTTAATTAATGCCGTGGGATCTTTACCTTGGTTTAATGTTTAATCTGAATGATGGCAGCTCTGTCAGTTCAGCTCTCTCTTAATACTACATTGAATTGTCAGCCTGGATTTTGTGCTCAACTCTATAGTGGAAATGATCAACCTTCTATCTCAGACAAGGGTACTAACGAGTGAGCCACAGTTAAATATAGGAGGATGAACTTCAGAATTCCCTTAGCTCCTATTTATATAGTTCTAATTGTAGTTCTTATTTATTGTTTATTATTTTAATTATTGTTAATTATATTTATTATTTTATTGACCCTGATTATTTAGTGTTAGTGCTGCCATTCAGCTAAAAACAATTAAGAACCACCAAAGTTATATTTTCAGCACCTGCATTCAAGTTAAGGTTGAAGTCAGCTGCAGTCTACAATTCTGAATTTTAAATTGTTTAATCCTAATTACCTGATAAATCAACTGTTTAGCAATAAATCTCCACTTTACTGTTATTTAGATTGTAATTTCATCCAATAAGTCAAAATACATGTTGAATTATTATAATTGTATTGTATTTATTTAGACTATTACATCTGTTCTGTTTTGAGCGTGACATGAGCAGTGAATTCAAAATTCTAAAAGCACAAGGAACTGATAGTTTAATCCCAAAAAACAGAATCCTTAGGTATATAACAGGGACCCTAGTAGAAACTATCCACTTACATTTTATAATAAATGGTGAAAGTAAACTGTAATGAATTACAGAGCAATGTTGCTGATAGTCTCAGCATATCTGTACATATGTCTGTTTATATATTCAATAGTAAATCTGGAATTTTTTATAGCTTGAGGAAGTGTTATAAATGATCAGCTTTGATAAGACAAACAGTAATGGGATGGGAGGGTTAATAAGCTGCATAACCCTGAAAACTGCACTGTATTGTGTTATCAAAAAAACTTATATCATATTCCTATCTGCTATTTCAATAAGCACTTTAAACCATTTGCTATAAATGAGCTGGTGCCCCCTTTTAAAACCATGTGAAGACATTAAGTATCTGTATGAAAAGATTGTGCATAGGAATTCACAAATAACTCTTTCTATACACTTACATGTATGTATCAGTTGTGTCCACTATGTGGCGCTGTTTGCCTTTTAGTCCAAATAACAAAGTTGAGTTAACATAGCGTGGCAGAGGATGCGCTCGACTGAGTGCCTTCTTCACTTGCATATATTATAGTTCTGTGGGCCAAGTTTCCTCCAAGACACCCTGCACTTCAGCCTAAGGCCATAGGATGCCTACATGCCATGTGTCATGTGTCGCTGTGAGCAGGCACTTCAGAGGATCTGGGAGTGGGGGAGGGGAATGCAGGGACTATGCACTTGCAGGATAGGCTCATTCCTCTTTGCAGTAAGCTAGCCAGCAGCAATGGATTGTGCAATTCCACTTGACACATAACAGTACCTTGTGGCAAACCACTGACCTGCTAGCAGGGCGTCAGCGGAGATCATTCTGCACTGCCATCAAGGGACAACATCATTTGTGGCACTTGTGGCAGACTTTCCCTTTACAGAATCAATGTTTTCAGCCATCAAAAGAAGTGCAGCAGATGATCTCATTTGACCACACCAAAGTTCTGAGGCTTCATTCCCATCATCTCTTGCAGATGGTTGAATGCCAATCATACAATTAAGTTATTAATGTGTGCCTTGTCCCAGTATATTCTAAACTTCAAACTAATTTTTGTACTTTAAACTGACTAAAAATGGATGGGAAAATATGACTGTCCCAGGACCACCTGACTTCTCTTGTGGATTGAAAAACTCCACTCCCAAGGGAGAACAAAAGGAACCTTCCAGATTGATGTTGACTCAGTACCCTTTTCTGAAACTAATTCAAAGGGTACTTTCAAATTGAGTGGGTCATTCAGATACAAACTCTCAAGTTGTGAAAGCCACAATACAGAATGTACAATCAACCTAACCACCCACCTTATTTGTAAAAGGACTTTGGACTAGAAAAGGTTACATGATGAAACAGCCATACTTTCTGTTTGCTTTTAAAGAACAGCCAAAGCTGTTCTAGAGACAGACTTCCATCAGAAAACCAGCAAACGAGTTGCGAATCATCTGAGCAGCCAAGATAATAAACAGCAATACCTTGAAAATGGAAGAAGGACTCCCCCCAACCTGTTTCCAATTTTGATTTCATCTGAAAACCAACCCCCTGGAAATTTGAGTACAGGAAGCTTCACATCTTACTGAGATTCCTCTGCTTTACAAGGCCTTCACTTCAACTAAAGCATAAACTCATCTAAGAAGCTAAGGCCTGGCATGAAAGAGAGTCAGACAATCATAAATTGTAATTGAATTATTTTATCTTCATCTGTACCTAATTTTTGCGTATGTGATAATGTGTGTGAGTTGAGAGACTGAGATGTCACATTTTGAGCTTTGGGCCAAGTGGGTGTTAATAAATAACCATGTTTACATTAAAGCTTACAAAAAGCTTGCTGCTGGACTGATCTAACCAGGTAATCACTCTGAAGGTAAGATTATTCATATCTCTTACATACAAACACATTGATCAGTGGCAGTTAGAAAACACATAAATTCTGTCTGTGACATGTGAATTTGCAAGGTCAAATATTTTTGGCATCAAGCTTGAAAAGTTTAACTTTCAATCATGACAGTCATTTTGCAAGTAGGGGGAGAATTTTCTCTCCGTTAGGGAGGGTTGGGTGGGAGTGGGTGCGGCCGGGCGTGCGCGCTGCCATTTTATGTGGGCCGGCCAATTAAGGCCCCCCCAGCATGATGCGCACCTGGAAGTACTGTGCGCCCCCTGTGCAAAGAGCTGCCTAGGGAGATTAGTTTGGTCTTTAAAAATTTTAATAAAGACAGAAAAAATTTTTTAAGACATGTCCCCTTCTGTGCCATTGTCACATGAGCTGGGACATGCCAATGAATTTTATTGAAAAATTTTATTACACTTTAAAAACCTTCATAAAACCTCACCCCGCCCGTGGATGAGGTTTCATGATAAATGTAAAGGCCGCCTGGACTCTTCTCCTGCCTGCCAACCTTAGGTTTAGAAGAGCAGCTCAGTTAAGTATTGTAATTGATATTAAATGGTCTTAATAGGCTTTTGACAGTTTGGCGAGTGCATAGCCCACTTTGGGATGAGCCCGCCAAACTGAATATCTGAATGATGTGCAGTAACGTAAGGACACATGCCCGATGTCACCGCGTTTCATTTCGGGCCCTCCCCCGCTCGTCGACCCGAGGATTCTGCCCTAGGAATTCTTTGGATCCATTGAAAAGCCATGAATGAAAGAGCATGGCAAAGTCGTTGAAAAAAACATGGGGAGTGGACTTCAATCTCCAAAAATAGGAAGATTTGGGACAGGTGAAACGTTAAAAGATGAGAAATCTCGATCCTGACCCCAACATGCCCCTAACCCACACACTTCCGTCTTTGGTGGAGCCAGAGCACAAGGTTGGGCAACAAACCTACACCCAGGAGGCAGGTTTGCAAGTTAAATGTTATGATGAGACAGTGTGCCTCATATTTAACCACCATTTTAAGTTTAACCATAGACAGACAAGTTTTCCAGGTCCCAATAAACCTAGGTTATCTGCTTCACCAGTGCCCTGTGACCAGCATCCCCCAAACCCCCCAATTCTTTTGCTATCCATCTCCGGGTTTTTCAACCTCTATCTTACCAGCACAATTCTTCCTATATCTTTCACAAGGTCTTCAATCTCCCATGCCACCTCCCCCCCACAGCCTGTAACTCTGTTGATCTTTCCCCACAACCCTTCTAATCTCTCCCCACCTAGACCCTTCTACTTTCCTTCATGAGATCTTCGATAACCACCACCTTCACTTCCCTGTGCCTCTTCCGATTTCTTCCATGAGTCCTCCGATTTCCCTCCAACTCTCCTGATCTCCCTCAGGTCTCCAATCTCTCCACCTTGCTCAGGATCTGATCCTTCCTCTGGCCCCTTCCACCTGTGCTGCATACCCTAATTTCTCCTCTGGCCTCTGATTGCCTCCCTGTCCTGGAATCTTCTACTGCCTCTGCTCTTCAGTCGATAGCTAGGATATTGCTAGGACCCATAGTGTTTGCTATATCCAATTGCTTTCATGCTTTTCTTGATATCACGTGGGGTGAATCTAATTGGCTGAAACTGGCATCTGGAATTCCTGGGATCTGGATTCACCAGATTGCTACTGGGGCTGAAAAAGTTAAATTATAAGGAAAGCTTGAATAGACTACTCTTGTATTTCACTGAGTATAGAAAATTAAGAGCTGATCTCCTTGATAGTTAAAGAAATTGATAGGGTAGGAAGAGAGCAACTGTTTCCTCTGGTGGGGAAATGCAGGACCAAAGAACATAAAGAGTTTAGGCCATTCAGGAGTGATGTCAAGTAGCAGTGCTTAAGACAAAGGAAATTCTCTGTCCCCTGAAGTTTTTGAGCAACTTGAACGTTGTCATTATTGATAAAGTTTTGTTAAGGAAGGGTATTATGGGGTCAGAATGGGTACATGGAATTAAGATGCAGATCAGCCATAATCTACTTCAGTGGCAAAAAAGGGCCAAGGGTTTGAATAGCCTATTCCTGTCCCTACATCACCCACTCCCCTCACTGCCAACCCTACCCTGCACCATCTTTACTCCTCTTCCCTTCCCATTTCAGCTGGGTTGGGGTATAGGGATACAATCTGCATCTATAGTTCAGTGTCTCCTTTCAGGGCTGTGTTTGTATAACTTTTCTCATAATCCAGTCTTCTGATACTAGGGGGCGGATTTTCACGACCAGGTAGGTAGCTTGAGTTAGGAAATTTCCCAACTCGGCAGATCCACCTCAGTTTAAAGCACGCCAGACTCAATTTTCTCCCTGTGGAGGCGGGATTGAGTTGGGCCCACCGACTCCGGAAGCAGATCCTAAGCAGCCACACCAGTGGGCAGATGCCAAAGTGGTCTGGATAAGGTGGCTCACCTTAGTTCTCTGGGACTTCATCCCAGTAGTTTTAGAAGCTGTTGGGCCATCTAGCCCTCACCCCTCACACTCACCCTCGCACCCACCCCCATGGTCCCTCCATGCTAATTCATATCCCCCTGCCCACACTCATGGCGCCTCATACCCCCATGCCTCCTCCTTGCCAACTCATGCGCTCCCGCCTGTCAAATCATGACACTTAAACAGACACTTATCAGCCCTTCAATAGTATTTACATCTACTGCATAAATTCATGACTCTCACACTACAAGTAGCATTTTTTGTCCTGTGGCTGGGTGCACGCCCGACCTGGACAGGAGTGAAATAGTGCACGATGATGTCGGGTGAGCATCCCGAAGTCATTGCGCACTCTCGCAGTTTTTCGGTCGGCGGGCGCACGCGAGAGGTGGTAGCGTGCCCGCCAACAATTAAGAGGGCTATTAAGGCCCTTAAGTCATTAAATAAGCTGCATTTTCTGCTGCCTACTCAACCATTCGGTTGGTGGGCGGGCGAATAGGACCGGCGGCCTTTGCATTTTTAACGGACCCTCAGTCCACGGGCGGGATGAGGCTTCCAAGGCTTACTTTTAAAAATATATAAAATTTTTAACATGCTTTTTTACACGTTCCTCTTCATATGACTGAGGCACATGTGGGGACATGTTTATTTCATATGTAAAAAGATTATTTTTCATTTTACAATCCTTCAACTCCCCGAGGCAGCTCTCGCGTTCCTCCCACCTCCACCCTGGCAGTGCTGAGGCTCTGCGTGCGCCTTTCTCGCTGGCCGGCCATTAATTGGCCAGCCAGCGTGAAATTGGGGCCGGAGCCCGATTAAGGATGGCAGTCGGACTCGCTGCTGTTCCTGGACCCACCCACCATGCCTGCCCAACGAGAGGAAAATCCCCCCCTACAAGTTAAGGCCCTTGGACCAACTGAAGGGGGCCTGTTTGAACTGGGCACCAAGTTCGAATGGCCCTGATGAGTTTGGGTTTCCACCCTATGTGAGACACGCCCCACCACCTTCCTCCATCAGCAAAAATTGGATCTGTCAGAAATGAGGGTGGGACTTCCACCTCCAGATCCCACCTATCATTTTTAAAGGTCGGCAAAGTCTTTCTCTGTCCGTGAAAATCCAGCCCTAGGTCAGCAGTCCCTTCCCTGTAGCACTAACAGGGCTTAAAATGATTCACTTGTACCTTGGAGACAAGTACTGAATTTGAGGCATTGCTTAACCAGAGCACTAAACAGTTTCAGCGTTTTACAGATTTAACAGTACAGCTGAACATTCCCTCTTCCGTGTTAATTTCCCTCTTTGCAATTACTGCATATGGCCACTCGTAAGTATCACCATCATAACCAAATCATTTTTAGTCTCATCCCCAGTTGTTCATCATCATTCATTAGGTATATTCTCTTTTTTTAGCTTCTAGTATCTGACAGCTGGCACTTATCTGTTTTGAGTTTCCGCCCACTTACAAACACTTCTTGTGCTCTCCTGGTATATTTTCTCTGCATCATCAGATTCTGCTGTTCTTCTCTCCACCCACCTAGTTTATTATGATCCAGAAATTTGACCAGCTTGCTATCGATTTCTAAATCCAGAGCAAAAAAAAACAGTGGAATACCAAAACCAATCTATGGGGCACTCCACTCATCATATCTCCCCAAAGTGACATCACTCTTACTGCTTCTCTTTCTTGTGAAACCAGGAGCCGTGCCATGTCCCTGCCGGCTGGCGTCGGTCATGTTCAGTGGTGTGAGCGGATAATGCGGCGAGAAGGTCAAAAATAGGTTTCACTACATTATGAAGCCAGTTTGCGATCGTCCTCTCAGCCCGTCGATGGCGGGCAGCGTTCCCCGCAATCTGTCGGCAGGAACCTCATTGTAATACAGCAGCATGTCATTATAAGGTCAGCCCGCTGGACTCATCTCCTTCCCTCCCCCACCGCTGGACCGTACGTCCAATCATGCCGACGTGTTTCACAACAGCATATAAAAGGAACAAAAACAGAAAATGCTGGAAAAACTCCGCAGGTCTAACAGCATCTGTGAAGAGAAGGCCAGAGTTAATTTTTTGAGTCCGTATGACTCTTCTTCAGAGCTAAAGCTTTAGCATTTTGCTTTTATCTTAGCACATAAAAGGAGTCCATTTGGCGGGCTGCACTTTGAGCGGAACTGAGAGGTGAGTGCACAGCAACGTTGTGGAGCACTCGTGAGGAACGCCTGTTGGACTTTAAGGTCGACGCATGTGGTTGGGGTGGGGGCAAAAGCTGCCCTGTGGTTGAAGAAACTTTATGGGTGGGGGCAAAGGCAGCCCTGTGGTTGAGATGACTTTCAGTGGGGGGAGGGGGAGGCTGCGCTAAGGCTGAAGGTAATGCACAAGCAGGTGCGAGGTGGGCGGGGCAGGTTGCGAGAGAAGCAGCCATGCATTAGGGACACGTTGTGTAAAGTGACCATTCCTCCGCAGCTGAGACAGTTCAGGTGCAACCACATTAATATGATTGGAGTCAGGCCTCTAGCTTATCTGCCCGCTCAAGCAATGCAGAGGCAGCAAGGTGCCACCAAATGTTCCAGAGCTTTTCACCCTTCGGGCACAGATTGCAAACTAATGAGTGTTTTAGTGGACTGCAGAACAGTTGGACAACTGGGCACGTTGTACAATCCCCTTGCTAAAGCTGGCCATGGAGCAGTCACTGGTGGAGGTGCTCACAGCCCCTTTCAACATCATCATTCTAGTTTGGACCAGTCTCTCCCATGGTTCAAGCTAACAATGCAGCCTTGCAGTGTGGGTTAGGAGAATGCCTGCACCTGAGCTGAGAGCAGAGCATGCAGTCCAATGCGCAAAGCTGCCGCCAATCCGTCAGGTGGAGTGGGGCAGAGGAAGGTGGGGCTTCGGGCAGCAATGCAGCGCACTAAACTCTGGCCATCCAAGTGATGGCTAGCACTCTCCAGGATGCATTAAGGGGCCTTCGGGCTGAACCAAGGGAGGTTCTTAGTATACCCATGCTCACCCATACATTTCTGCCTTCCATTGTCCAGGAGGAGTACGTGAGGAACATGGAGTCTTATGAATTGGCTGTATGCCCCGTGGTGTACAGAGAATGAAGATGATGGAGAAGAGATCAACTGAGATGCCTGGCTGCAAAGAGGGAAGAGCAGCACCTTCTGGAAGAAGAGACAGCTGGGGCTCCTGCACATGCTGCCAAAGAGCCACAGCGAGCCTTCGCTGGTCAGTGCCTAGCCAAACCCAAGGTCTATAGATGCCACCTTTCATTGCTGCAGATGACTGAGAACTAGTGTCGCCGAAGACTGCTCATGTCTAGGGAACTGGTCGGTCACATCTGACAGCTACTGCAGGGTTTGGCGTCACATGGGCATGGAGGGCATCAACTGCCAGTGTTCGTGAAAGTGCCAGAAGCTCTCAGTTTTTGGGCCGGTGGCTCCTTTCAGGGCTCCACAGGTGACCTCTGTGGGATATCACAAGCCTCCACCCACAAATGCATCCATGTGGTCACGGATGCCATCTTCACGGGGGCACACAACTTTGTGCATTTTGCCTGGGGACCAGCAGAGCCAGGATGCAAGAGTGATTGGATTTATCCAGATCTCAGTTTTCCCACAGGTGCAGGGTGCCATTGACTACACTCACATGGCACTCAGATCTCCATCGCAACACACGGTCAACCATGTCAACGGCAAGGGCTTCCAGGTGCAGCTGGTGTGCGACCATCACAAATGCATCCTGCAGGCCTGTGCACGGTTCCCAGGGAATGTGCACAACTCCTACATTCTCAGTTGGTCACAAATCCCTGATGTCTTCCAGGGTATACAGAGGCTGCAGGGATGGCTTCTCAGGGACAAGGGCTGCCCGCAGAAGATGTGGCTGATAATATCTGTGCGGCGGCCTCAGACTGCAGCAGAGCAAAGGTTTAATAAGGCTCATACTGCAACTTGCACCTTGGTGGAGCAAACTATTGGGATGCTGAAAATGAGGTTCCGGTACCTGGACCGGTCTGGAGGAGCCTTGCAATATAGTCCATGGAGGGTGTCATGCATCGTCGTCATCTGCTATGCCCTTCACAGCCTGGTGCTGCAATGGGGAGAGGAGCTGGCTGAGGAGGAGATGCAGGAGCTGGAGGCCTCCTCCAATGAGGAGGACATCAACAGGGATGAGGGTGAGGAGGTCCTCGAATGCAACGATGACGGGGATGACGCCCTCACACTGGCCAGACAAGGCAGTTGCGCTCGAGGAGCCTTCGTAGCTGCTAGATTTGTGGAGGATGTTGACAACATACAGTGAAGAGACACCATAAGATCCTCACATTGCATCTATGAACGTTTGACTCCAGTATGGCTTACGGTAGTGCACATACCCTCTGTGATAATGTTCCCTGTCATGAAGACACAGTAGAGGATCTAAAAGTCGCTCGATTGCAGGAGAATGATGATGACATACAGTCAGGACATTCCATAAATCTTCACATAGCCTGTGAGAATGTCTGACTCCTGTCTGGTCGAGGGCAGCTCGCTTGCGCTCTGTGATCAGAGCCATATCATAGAGATGCAGCAATAAAACTTTAAAAACATTTCATCCTTTGCATCCTTTGTCCGCCTTCAGCACCTGACCCCTTCAGGAGCACAGAATCACTGATCACAGATGCTGAAGAGATGGGGGCCAGTCCCACTTTTAAAGGTGCTGAGAGTATACAGAGAATGACAGAACTCTGTGGTGCCAGCGCACGACATTCTGGCAGCAACGACAAGCACCGGCGAGGTGCCGGCAGCCTGCTGACTGCTATGCTGTGTCTGTAATGACCTTGGTGGGTGTCCTCTGGAGGGCCAAGTCCTGGAGGGTCAAGTCCTGCTTTCAGGGACCTGCTATATGGCAGTGGCACCCCCCTCGAGCTGTGGAGCTGGAGCTGCTGGGGTCACAGGAAGAGCTGATTCGAATGGACTGGACATTCCTGGAGTCAACTGGGTTGATGGCCGGGGTGTGCACCTGTTGACTTTCCTCCCTATGGGTGCCCAAGGGCCCCTGTCTGACTCTTTGAGGAGAATGGGTAGCTGGAGTGAGATGGAGCTGCCCCTCACCCCTCTTGCCCACACACTGTTGGAGACCAACTATGGCATCAGCAATTGAGTTCAGCCCACACAGCAGTGCTGGAGCGACGTTCAGGACCAATGGCTCCATGCCTACCGCCATCCTGCCAGTGTTAACCTCAGTGCATTGGCATGCCAGCGCTATCATCTCAGACTGAAAACGGACGGACTCCTCCATCGTTCCTTGCAATCTGAGGAGTGCAGCGGATATCCCATCCTGATGTTCCCAAGCTTGCCTTTAGAGCTCCAGCAACTGTGACATGACCAAGTCCAGAAGCTCATCATCTGACTCGGACTCAGCAAATATCTGATCTGCAACAGTCCTCTGAGTGCCGGGGACCTGGGAAGTCCCTGCTACCGCCTGTTGTGGATCTGAAAATGTGATGTGCTCACCAAATTGTGATCCTGAGGCTACTCTAAAGCCAGTTCCTACCGATTGTGTGTGTTTCTGCACTGGTAGAGGGTGTGGGTGAGTACTGTGATGGGACTTCAGGGAGGACGCCTCCAAATTCCTCTTCAGAGCTTTCTTCAAGGCATGATTGGAGGTCCTGGGCCATGGACTCTGTCGGGTTGTTTGGCAGATGTGCCTGCGAAAGCAAGGGGAGATAATTAGTGCATGGCAGTGGCCTGTGAAACAGGACACATCACTCACAGCATGGTTGTCTGATGGATGCTGCACTGCTGGATCCTCATTTGGTAGAGCACCATCAACCTCACCGTCAGCACAGGACTGGTCTGATTAGTTGGCCAGCTGGATAGCTCTGTTTTCAAAGTCCATGAGGACCTTGATTTCAGGCATTCCTCCACCGGTCTGCGAGCTCTCCCTCTTGTTGTGTGCCAGCTTGTCCTGCCTGAATAGAGATGGAGAAAGTGTAAGCAGGATGCCTGCCAGTCCAGAGGATAAGTATGCCTGGAAGGTGTTGGTTGTAAATGGTCCCATGGACAGGGTGAGGACAATGAAGGTGTATGTGGAAGAGTGAATGGTGATGTCCCTTGAACTGGCAGTGAGTGAGATCCCTGTGGATGTGTGATGAGTTTGTGAGAGTGTGAGTTGAGTGTGATGAGAACAATCAATTCCCTGGCAGGATGGAAGGGATCGTTCATCCTCTTGCCCCATGGGTGGCTGTCCTCTTTTGCAGGGCATTGGCGCTGACCAAGCATGATTGGTGATTTGCTGCCCATCCTGCAGCCAGAGTGGGTGTAGAGGACCTCACGGCAGGGCCTCCACAGCGTCCAAAAGGCACTTGAGGGATGTGTCACTAAACCTGGGGACTGGAGTCTTATTGCGTTTCGGGGCCACGTCTTCTGTGCAGCAGTCATGGGCTGGAAGCACGGAGAGCTGTGCACATGGCAGGACTTCAAATATGGCGCCAGGTGGGATGAAGTGGTGAAGTGATGGCGTGGCGGGTGAATGAGAACCTGCCCGCCATGGAAACAGCATGTTTCCTGTGAATACATAATTAATGCGGCAGGTTTGAGACAATAAGGTGTGAAAACTATGTTGGCTTCTACTTTTCGTTCAGACACTTGTCAGCTTTATTCCAAAGAACAAAGAAAGGTACAGCACAGGAACAGGCCCTTCGGCCCTCCAAGCCAATAATCATTTCCATTATTTTACCCTTTACTGCTGGGTCACTATTACATGTTTCTCAAAAACAGAAACCATGCTTTTTTTTCTAATCCAGTAGAACACAGATCCTTTGAACTGATAACAATTTCTTGTATTAATATTTTTTCTCTTACAATAATGAAACAGCTACTGTTACATTTAGGTTGTGTAGCAATGCGTTTTTGTAATTCCCTCTTTCCCTCTCTGATCCTCTTCCACATCTCTCAAGGTTCTATATTTTTCTTAGTACTTTGCTACACCTTGCTCCCTATAGAATTTGTTTTATTCTTACTCATGAGTCTCTATTTTGTCTTTTAGCTTACCTTTCATTAATCTATAGTTACTAACCCTAGAAGTGTACTTAACTTGCATTTCTCAGTAGAATGTCCTTAAAAGTATCAATTTATTGTCAACTGAAGTTTACTTCAGTGTTCCCCATCAGTCAAATTACTTAAATTCAGTTCTGAAGAAGAGTCATACTTGACTGGAAACGTTGGGCAGGATTTTTCAGTCTCTATGCGGGGGGACCGGACCCGACACACCAGTGCGTAAAATGACACGTGATGAGATCGTGTGTGTGTCCCAACACCATCACGCTGTGTAGCGATGTTTCGTTCGGTGCATGCGCGCCAGAGTCAGCTGCGCACCCACCGTTAATTAAAAGGCCTATTAAGACCATTAAGGAACTAATTAATTTCAAATTTACGCTGCCCACAAGCGGGATGAGGTTTCTTACAGCTTTCACAAATTGAAGAAAATTTTTTTCTGAAATGTAAACAGATGTCCCATCTCATGTAACACAGAGGGGACACGGTTCATTAAATTTTTATTCCACTTATTTATTTCAAAAGCACTTCAATCTCTCTGAGGCAGCTCCGTGCCTCAAAGAGATTGAAGCGCTCTTGCACTGGCCCTGACTCTCCCTCCTCTCCCCGCCCGCACAGGTAGCGCTACTGCTTGCATCTTATGCTCAGCGGGCCCACATAAAATAGCAGCACTGAGTCGATTGCAGGCGGCGGTCAGCTCCGCAACCGCCCCAGCCCGTTCCCACCTAGCCCGCCAGACATGGGAAAAATTCAGGCCATTATTTCTGTTTCTGCTTCCACTGCCTCCAGATGCCAGACCTGCTGAGTTTTTCTAGCACTTTATGTTCTTTACTTAAATTCAAGTTGGCCTTTTTAAAGTTCTGTAAATGAGTATTGGTTTATCCTTGATCGTGTCAAGCTTAATCATGTTATAGAGGCTGTTGCTCAAGTGTGCCGCTTTTCTGGCATGCTATCTGGGTCAATCCCATTTTCCATGTTTGAGATGTGATACCTCTTTTGGCATTACTAATGCATTGGATCATAAATCAGCCATGCATCACGTTCACCAACTTGGATTCTAGATAGCTTGGCATTTCCAGTTAATGTCAAGTTTGTTAAAGTCCCTGATTAGTATGACCTTTCTGTTTACGCACACCTTCCTCATCTCTTCAGTAGAATAACCTGTCCTTTTGTTTAGACCAGATGATCTATAGGGCTTTTCAATATCTACTTTGGCTGTAATTTCCTGAAAAAAGTCTCTTTGCCCTAAATGCTTCCAGCTGAACTATTTTGTTTTGAAGTTTTTCTTTACTGGGTCAAATTTCTTTACATCTCAGATTCCCTTTACACTTCATGTGACATGAAGTGGCGCATTGAGCAGAATGAAAGGTTGGTGGTATGTTGGATATGAGATGTTATGTGATGATGCATTAACTCACCTTGACCACCCATGTGAGGTATGAGGGTTTAAGAAATTTAAGAAAACCGAATAAAGATCCTTAAAACGGCTGAATCTGTGTCTGTCTGTGAACACTGAACCAAAGGAGCTGCCTGGCACTATTGGGGAAGCTCACACATCTGGGGAACCACTAACGACACTTTGTAGGCTGCACTGGCCAAATTCAAAGAGAGATATACAAAGGTCATCTGCATTTTATAACCCAGGCTGGCCAACAGTTGCCTGCTTGTCTGCTAAGATAAAGGACGCCACAACATTCCTTTCAATTCCTAATGATTGAGACATTTAACAATCTCGGGGACCCACATGAGGGATCCACATCCTTTGTCAAAAACAATACGGAGAGGTGGGAGTCATGTGGCATGGGCCTCTGCCTTGTGGAACCACTAATATTGCCTTGCTGAATTGTAAAGCCTCAGCCTGCTGTTGAAGACTCAAAGAAAAGGACTCAAAGCAGCTCATGCTGCTTCTGCTGTGAATCCTGTACCATCACCTACAAGACTGATTCATCTCTGCATGCCTATCTCACTTTCTGAAGTCAACACCACCAGAATTATCCAGCATCGGTTTTCAACACACTAACTTCTGTGAAGGAACACCTCATTGGACTTTGATTCTGGACTCTGGAACCCATGTGAAACAATATTTCTTTCCCCTGTCGTCTCTGTACTGTATTTCTTTTCTTTTCTTCTCTCTCTTTACTATCTGAAGATGAAGGGGACATCACAAACCCTCTTTTTGTGTTTTGAGTGTGTGCAAATAAACTAACCCTTTGAGTTCATCTTATCTCGGGTTTGCTGTGGGGTTATTAATAGAAAATTGGATCACAGCAAAACCAAAAGGTTGGGAAATACGCCACTGCTTATAGAGAGGGAATCAAATCAAAACAACTTTCTTTTTATGGACAGGTTGTGAGAGTAGAAATTAGTGCTGTTTAAAGTAACCCCCCTCCTATACTTTGTTCTTAGAACTAGACTTTGGGAGTTGACTTCCCTAACAAGATGCTATCCCTTCTGAAGCTGGTGTGTAAAGGCTTCCTGCCCCCACACCTTCCCACCTGGAGAAACACTGATTCCATCCTAGACTCTGCTTGGTCCACAAAAGCTATTAAGACAACATCACTAAATCTGGGAATTCTGCCCCTTGTCTGGCATGCCATTCTCTTTCACCTTTAATCTGTCCAGATAATTTTCCAGCACCTTCAGCTCAGCTGTATAGCCTTTCTTAAACTGAGGATTTTTTTTTAAAAGAATAGGAGCTTCCCGTTGAACTCAGAGCAAGGAAGACCATCGGACATATTCGGCAAGATGATACAATCATTCATTTGAGGTGTGTGGACCAAGTTTGTGTTTTGCTCACCTTGAACTGAACTGGCACGGGAATGTCATGAACCATGAGCATTGGATCTAAGAAACAGGGGAAATCAATTTTCAACCTAAAGATTTCAGCAGGAGATTACACCCCATTTCTGCACTTCCATCCAAAAGGATAAACAAAATGAAGAATAATTATATACACATTAAGAGTTTGCTACTGATGCAGCATAGACTAATTTTACAAGGCTCCGTTGGTGGAACAAAACCCTGCATAAGCTTAACTCGCAGAGTGGCAAGATGAGAGTTTGCTGGGCCAAATAAGGCATTACAACAGGTTATCAGATGCCTCGTTTCAGTGTTCTAATTATTGAAATAAAATCAATGACTTAACTTGAACAAAGTTCCACATCCAGAGCATACATTACCTATATAAGATGGCTGCATTATTCTCCATTGCCATGGGCTGCTCTAATACCAACCTTGAAACAATGTTGGTATTATTGGAACTGGTGGTAACCTAATTTTTTTTTCAGTTGCAGACAATAATATGTCCAGACTTGTTCTTTTTTATCTATAATTTAAACTTCATTTCTCTGGGACTTTCCAAAAGACAATTGGGAGTTACCCTGTGGAAATTAATAGCCCTTGCTATTGAACTCAACTTCTAAAGATTTTTTGTATCAAATGAAGTAGTGCAATTTTGTTTACGCTGTACAATAAATCTTTTATGTAGTATGGATAATACTGTGATTGCCACATGTTACAGGATGCGGGATACTATCATTTACAAGCTGAGGCATAGAATAAATGCACAGGGTGGTTACACTAGAGATATATAAAACATTAGTTAGGCCATTTGGCTACAGTATTGTGTACAGTTCTGGTCACTACATTATAGGAAGAATGTGATCGCTCTAGAGACATTACAGAAAATATTTATGAAATATTGTCAGGAATGGAGATTGTTAGTTATGAGAAAAGATTGGATAAGATGAGTTTTTTTATGGAACAGAGTAGGCAGATTGAGGTGATATGAGGGGCCTAGATTGAGTGGACAGGAAAGATCTATTTCCCTTAGCAGAGAGGTTATTAACAAGGGACATATATCTAAAGTAATTGGTGGAAGGATTAAAAGGGAGTTAAAGATAATTTCTTGTCACCCAGAGTGCTGAGGTCTGGAACTTCCTGCCTGAAAAGATAGTGGGAGCAGATTTAAAAATAAGATAGATATGCATATGAAGTGCCATAATCTAAAGGGTGATGGACCAAGAGCTGGAAAGTAGGATTAGGCTGTATAGCTATTTTTTTTGGCTAGCAGAGACATGGACCAAATGGCCTCTTGCTGAGTCATAAACTTAATTATTTTTTTGATGAGTGCAGGGTGTAAAATTCTTAGCAAAATTAGATCAATCAGACAGAAATATGGATGATAAAATGCAATTAAAGAATGAGGTAGGATATTCTAACAATAAGTGGCAATAAGTGATAATCTAATAATGCACATTTAGTGATGTTTGGTTCATGATGTATCAAAATGTATAATTTCTATATGCAGTGTGAATTTGTAGTTTTTGCAAAAGTGCCAGATATATGTGATCATTTCGCTTTAGAGTATGCTCTAGCCATGGTGAGAGTTGACTTCTAGAGATCTGTAAACTAATGAAGGGGTTGAATAAGGTTGTTCCACTTCTAGACAATTTAAAAACTAGTAACTGTAAGTATAAAATAGTCTTTATGAAATCCAATAGGAAATTCAGTAGAAACTTCTGTACCTACAGAATTGTTTGAATATAAAATACTTTACCACAAGGAGCAGCTGAGGCAAATAGCACTGATGCAGTTAAGGGGAATTTAGATAGCACAAGAGAGAGAAATGAAAGAAGAATATAACGATATAGTTGGATGAAATGGGGTGGGAACAGACTTGTGAAGCATGAAGCTGGCATATTTTCATTCTGTAAACCCAATAGCAAATATACTGGTTCAGTGAGAGTCTGTGTATTATGGTTTTAAGGCTATTATGTGACCATGATTCTGATAAGTATGTGGGAAAAAATTGATTATATGTGTTTTCAATATAAAAACATAAGAAATATGGCACCTCGATCCTGGCCCACCATTGAATAACATCATGGCATATGTTCAACCTCAACTCAACTTTTCTGTCCTATCCACAGATCCCTTTATTCCCAAGTATCCAAAATCTATTGATCCAAGGCTTGATATTTACCAATATTTATCTCTCTATCAAAATCACAAAAATCAGATTATCTGGGGTCTATATCACATTGCTGTTTGTGTGAGTTTGCTGCACACAAATTGGCAGCTGTATTTTCTACATTACAACAGTGACTACACTTCAAGGTGTACTTCATTGGCTGAAAAGCACTTTGAGATATCTGGTGGTCATGAAAAGTGCTATATGAATGAAATCCTTTTTCCTTTTTGAATACTCAATAAATGAATAAGCGAAATCTATTGATCTAAGTTTTGAATATACCCAACAAATGAGCATCCATAGGCATGGATAGAAGATTGGCTGGCTAACAGGAAGCAGAGACTAGGCAAAAAAGGGCCTTTTTCAGGTTCGCAAGATGTAAGGAGTGGTGTTCCACAGGGATCAGTGCTGGGACCTCAATTGTTCACAATTTATATAAATGACTTGGATGAAGGGATCGATGAGACTGTTGCCAAATTTGCTGATGACACAAAGATAAGTAGGAAAGTATGTTGTGAAGAGAACATGAGGCTACAAAAAGACATAGATAGGTTAAGTGAGTGGGCAAAGATCTGACAAATGGAGTATAATATGGGATAATGTGAAATTGTCCATTTTGGCAGGAAGAATAAAAGAGAAGCATATTATCTAAATGATGAGAGATTGCAGAGCTGTGAGGTGCAGAGGGATCTGGGTGTCCTAGTGCATAAATCGCAAAAGGCTGGAATGCAGGTACAGCAAGTAATTAGGAAAGCTAATATCATGTTATCATTTATTGCGAGGGAAATTGAATACAAAAGTAGGCAGGTTATGTTTCAGTTGTACAGGTCATTAGTGAGACGACATTTGGAGTATGGTGTACAGTATTGGTCACCTTAATTAAGGAAGGATGTAAATGCATTGGAAGCAGTTCAGAGAAGGTTTACCAGACTAATACTTGGAATGGGTGGATTGTCTTGTGAGGAAAGGCTGGACAGGCTAGGCCCTGTATCCGCTGGAGTTTAGAAGAGTAAGATGCGACTTGATTGCAACATATAAGATCCTGAGGGGACTTGACAGGCTGGATGTGGAGAGGATGTTTCCTTTTGTGGGAGAATCTGGAACTAGGGGGTCACTGTTTTAAAATAAGGGGTTGCCCTTTTAAAACAGAGATGAGGTGAAATATTTTCACTTGGAGGGTCATGAGCCTTTGGAACTCTCTTCATGAAAAGGTGGTGGAAGCAGAGTCTTTGAATATTTTTAAGGTGGAGGTGGATAGATTCTTGGTAAACAAGGTGGTGATATGTTATCTGGGATAGGTGGGATGCAGATTTCAGGTTACTATCAGATCAGCTACGATCTTATTAAATGGTGGAGCAGGTTCGAGGGGCTCAATGGCCTACTCGTGCTCCTTGTTCATGTGTTTGTCTGCGGTAAGTAATGCTTAAGATTTATAATCTTCTGAATGAAGAAATTTCTCATCACCAAATGGCTAATTCCTTTTTGTAAGACTTTGACCCCTTGGTTTACACCTTACAGCCAGGGGAAATAGCCTTTCAGGAGATGTGTTATTCTTTTTGACACTAATCAATATGTATCAACGTATAGGCGTTATGGAACACAGTAAACCTTTTAAAAAATCTTTATCCTCATTACTGTTTCTTACTTCTAAACTGGACTTTGCTGCTGAACAAAGACAATTAAGATTGGCGGCCCTCTGTGAGTTAGAAGAATTCACATTTCAGTTTTGGAAATGACACACCTCATTATGCCTGAGGAGCTACTAACAGATCACCTGGAACTGCACAGATCAACTTCAAAGAGAACTACATGAAGGCCATTTGCATTTGATTAGCAAAGCTTATTAGTGGAGTTGGTGAGTCTATGGAGACAATGACTTCCCAAACACCAGACCTTCAACAAATAGCACCCCTTCCAACATGCTGGTGGAGAAATTTTCAGTCCAGAAGAGAAAGCCAATTTCCAGACACTGGTTAAACATCTTTGCTGAAGTCATTGTGGAGAAGTAAGGTCACATGCCATAAGACTTTGGCTTGCTGAATAGGCTAATATTACTCTCTCAGCTGCATTCCCCAGGCTGCTGTTTAGCATCTGACTAGCAGGCCACACAGAAACAAGCTCTAGCCAGATTGGACAACTGGCCCCATCTAACCTGACTCTGTTGGGAAGATTTTGTGCCATCACCTATATAACTGGTTCAATCTCTGCATGCCTACTTCATTTTGGGACATCAACACCACTAGAAAAGCAAATCTTACACCACTGGCCAACCTCTGCAAAAGAATTCCTTACTGGACTTTGATTCTGAACTCTGGAACTCATGTGAACCAATATTCATTTTCTCTGTTGTCCTTGTACTGTATAACTTCCTTTTCTCTGCCTCTCCCTTTGCTCTATGAATGCAGAGTGGAAAGTTACGGACACTCCTTTTTGCTTTTTTTTTTAATGTGGACAATATACTAAGCTTTTGAGTTAATCCTACCTTGAGTTTGCTGTGGAGTTATTAGTAGAAATAGGATCGCACAAAAACAGAGGGGTTGGGAAATATGCAAACATTTAAAACGCCTGTTTATGGATGTGTGGTAAGAGAAAAAATCAGTGCTGTTTTAACTGACCCCTTTGTGTCCGTAACGTGGGGTGGAATTCTGTCACCAATGAGGGAGTCTCAACATTGGGGTGCAAAGAGGGTGGTGTGGCCACATAGACAGTGGAAGAATAAAGGGAATTTTATAGGGGCTGTGCAATTAACAACCAGCAGACGTAGGAGGGAACGGGCTTGGGTGTGGGAGTGGGTGTTGATGGAAGTCCCTGCATCTTGGAAGCAGGTGTATGTTTTAAGGGGAGGTGGCATTCTTTGGTAAGGCAGCACAAGCCGAAGAGAGACCAGATAAGGTTGACAGTAGTGCAATGGCAGCTGTGAGAAGACATGAGACCCATTGTAACTTGCAGCGCTCATTTCTTAAGACCTCTCATTCTCCTTTCTTAGGCATAGGCTGCACGTTGGAGAGACCCATCAATCTTTATACCTCTGATGTCCTCACCAAGTTCGACTACCCTCCACCTTGTCACTCACATTTTATTCACTCTCACCCTCTCTGTACTGCAGCACTGTTCCTCGCAATGGCTGCCAACTGGAGCCAACACTGTCCTGCGGCTGAGTTCCCTGATAGCTGATGAGGCTCTGGAGCTCTGTTCTTCATCTGTGCCCATAGAAAAAGCTGAAAACCTTCACACAATTTGCACTAATTGACTCCTTAACAGGCTCAATTGCCTGCCTGTAGACAATAAGCAGTGTCCACCCGGCATCCTAGCCACTTCCACAAAATCTCAACTTCCCTCAACTGTAAGACTTTGGACTTTCACCTTGATACATTTATCTTGGCCCCATTTTGTTGACCCAATTGCCTCCCAACATGTCTCCCTGGGTGCAACAAAATTCCGGCAAATATTTCAGAGAAGAGGCAGTCAGGCACAGATTTGAAAGTTTGAGCGTTTTCAATGTTAAAATCCCTTGATCTGTGTTATCCATCATTAGTAATCAATGCAACTGAGCTGTGGAGAGTCCGTACCTTTACTAATGAATAAAAATGTTCTAAAAGTGTCATGGATTCCACAGAGAAAGGTATTATATACTTATGCAAATGCATTCAGTAATCTGAGCATGTATTGTGATGATTATTCCAAATGTTTAATTCGAAGAACTCAAAAGAGTCAGTGCTAAGTGGAGTTTCATTGTAACCAGTAAAGAACAGATGAAAGGCTACAACTTGGCTAACTTCATATTGAGAAATCTCTTCATTAATACTATATCAACATATTTATTAAGCCGCTTTAATGTAGCAAAACATCCCATAGCTCTTATCAAGCACATTGACAATAAAAATTTTGACAACGAGTTCCAGAAGGAGATTTCAGGAACAGGTCACCAGTAGCTTGGACAAAGAGGTAGGCTTTAAAGAGCATCTTAAAGAAGGAGAGAGAGAGAGATAGAGGTGCAGAGTGGTTTAGAGAGGGAATTCCAGAGTTTATGGACAAGGCAGCTGAAAGCTTGGCTGCAAGTGGTGGAGTGATTAAAATTAGCAAAGTACAAGATGCCAGAATTGGAGGAACATAAAGATGTATTAGAACTATTACAGCAAAGAAGGAGGCCACTTGGCCCATCAAGTCCATGCTTGCTCTCTGTAGAGCAATGCAATCAGTCCCAGTACTCCGCTGTATGCCCATAGCTCTGCAAATGTACTTCCCTCAACTGCTCATCCGATTTCCTTTTGAAATCATTCATCATCTCCACTTCCACCATCCACTTGGCAGTTAGTTCCAGATCATTATCACTCACTGCACAATACAAGTTCTTCCTCACATCTCCCCTACATCTTTTGCCCAAATGCTTAAATCTGTGTACCCTAGTCCTTGTACCATCAGCTAATGGGAACAGCTATTCTTTGTCTACCTTATCTAAACCTGTCACAATCTTGTACACCTCTATCAAATTTTCCCTCAATCTCCCTTTGCTCCAAGGAGAACAACCCCAGCTTCCCCAACCTAACCTTGTAGCCATCCTCACTCTGGAGCCATCCTGATAAATATCCTGTGCATCCTCTCAAGGACCCTCATATCCTTCCTAAAGTGTGTTGACTGAAACTGGATGCAATCTTTTAGTTGTGGCGTAGCCAAAGCTTTATGCAGATTCAGCATAGCGTCCCTGCTTGTGTATTCAATACCACTTTTTATGAACCCCACTAACCCATATGCTTTGCTAACTGCTCTCAATATGTCCTGCCACCTTCAAAGATCTATGCACATGAATCTGAAGATCCGTCTGTCCCTCTACGCTTTTTAGGACTGTGTCTATTGCCTCTCCCTATTCTTCCTTTCAAAATGCATCACCTCACACTTCTTTGTATATTCAAAGGCTTGTAGGTAATTCCCGGGGGCAGGGCATCATCTATTTCAGCCATGTGCCCATTAACGTATCCAGCGACAGCAGGCCAGAGAGATTTCTGAACATGAGGGGCTTTCACTCAACATTCAGCTGATCTGCAACACAACAAGAGTTTCCTCTCCGTGTGCACTCAGTTTCCTGGCAGCTGCCGTGACTCCTTTATCCTCCGACAGTCCAGGCTGCCACAGACTTTCATTTCAACTGCCAGCATCTGTGGATGGATCCTAGGTGACAAGGGATATCCCTTGAAGTGATGGCTATTCACCTCTCTATAAAACCCCAAGAGAGAGGTTCTGAGAAAATATGTGCTCACAAGCCTACTTGACCTTTAATTATTCATTTAACTATGGTGGGCTAGCTGCTGCTTTCGGCACTCACCTACCTTGTGTATTATGGGGTCAATTCAGGATTGATTGGGTAGGTGGTTGGCTTGCCACTCACCATATTTTATATGCACCATCCTCCCGACCCACCTCCCAAAAAAACACCTGGCAGGGACTGTAAAGGCCAGCCCTTAGCTGATCAATAACCAAAAATCATGAGCGAGACTTTCCAGCCCCGTCCGCTGCCGGGATCATCTGGTCCCACTGAACGTCAATGGACTTTTGGCTGGCCCACCGCATCTTCCACTGTGGGTTCTGCCACAGCGGGGGTGGAAAATCCTGGCCCATGTCATAATAACAAACTGTGCTTGCTGTTCACTAGCAAACACCAGCATGCCTGACTTCCCACATATTCCTAAGGCTAACGAATTTCTGTGTAAACAGTAAATCAAAATAATGAGCTTCAGAATATGTGTTTATGAGCATTTTTAAGAAAATTATTGCCTGCACACATTTTAATTCATCACAAACTCCATTCACGGATACCTATCACCATGGTGACACAGATGACCCATCAAGGAACACTCACCTTCTACAGCTATGCCCTTTATTTGACAGCAAAGATGAATCGCTGTAATCCTGCAAGGATATGTACACAGAAATTCTCTAATTGTCAGTCTGTCTTGTTTGCCTAATGGAATGGGGAAAGCTGCATTTTCTTTCTGCCACTGCCTAAGATGGGTTATGCCTATGAATATAAGTATGCTATCTTGTATGCAGAGACTATTAATCCCCTGCCTCCCTTTCAAATAGCTGTTTTCCTTTTCTCTGAGAGGATAAGCAAGCCTGTCAAGGTGAAGAGCTTAATACTTTTGTTCCCCTTAAAACCTGTATCTCATCAGCCAAACAGAAATACACTGATCCTGCCTGCCGTCAGCTGGACCACCACTGAAAACATTGTGTAAAGGCAAAGTGCATCACAATTAGGAGATGCCAGTTTGTTAAATTTTGGGGGTTCTATTCTTGCACTTCACAGAGTGACGATGTCAACACATGAAAACGTACATGTTTTCCATTTCCTATAGCCATCATCTGGACCACCACTTCCTATGACCACTTTCAAAATCACTTTCATCATCCCAGCAGCTATAATAAAGACTTGTGTCAAGAAAAAGCGTTTTGCTACATTAGCAATGTGCCCTAACTCTAACATTGGATGAGCATTCCTTGCTGTTCCAACATGTTTCGATTGCCCCGTTAACAAACCTTAAACTCTCTTCAATGAGACTAACACAATATAGAGAGTTTAATATTGGATTAACTCTTAGGCTCTCACCATGTTTTTGGAAACCCCCTTCTTCCTAAGGTGACTGGTTTTAGGGTTGTATTTTGTCACCTGTAGCTTGATTCATGGCTTCTACACTGTGCTGCTGAATATAACATCGATACAGCCCAGTGAAAACATCATGAATGGACATTGTAGTATTATATTTAAGTGCAAAATTAAATCATTTATTCCTTAAATTACTGAAGTAGCTTGATTACTCTGCAACATCTTGGAAACAATGTACTGTTGTAGCATCTAACTTATGGCAATATCTTGGAAAATTTTGAACTTTCTTACTATTAGAATGTTTGAAGATAGCAATTTAACCTTTCCCCAAGCAATGAACATACTAGATAGTGTGGTAAAACTTCCTGAAGTATTCTTGCTTTACAAGTACATGAGAAAAAGCAAAATATGAAAATCATAAAGAAAGAACTTGCATCAATATAGTGCCTTGCTTGACCTCAGGACATCCTAAAGTATTTCACAGCCAGTGAATCCTACTTGGTGTGTAGTCATTGTTGTGATTTAGGGAAGGATTGGCTACCAGTTTGCATTTAAGAAGGTTTCAAACAACATGAGACAAATGACCAGTTAACCTGTTTTAGTGATGTCAGTTGAGGTTAAACATTGCCCAAAAACATTCTTCTTGCTGTTCGTCAAATAATGCCATTGATTTTTTTAAAAATCCACCTGAGAGGGTAGAAGGTTTTAACGTTTCATGCAAAAGAAGGCACCTCTGTGCAGCACTCCTACGTTAATACACTGTGAGGTCAGCGAAAATTATACGCTCCAAACTCTGCAATAGAACTTGAATGCATGGCCTTCTGACTCAGATGCAAGAATGCAGGCTGACACAATACCACACCTGGTGTTGCTGATACCCAAAGCCATCAGGAGGTTCAAATTACTTAACCATGCATATTTTAGTAAAATGTACCAACTCTACCAAATACTTTGTTCATGTTTTGTTTTAACTCCCTACATAACGTGTAATGTTAATTTTACTTTTTGATCTCCAAATGGAGAGTGAAAGGATCAAGCATGTTTATGAAAAAGTCAAATTATTAGTTCTATTATTTCACCAGTCTCATCAATCACTTTACATATAACCTAATGTTTAATATGTAAAATGAACCTTTCCATGTTCATGAGCTTTTTGCTAGTACTTTGCTTTTGAATGCTTTTTGACACTGACGATATAAAAACTTGCATTTTTGTAGCACCTTTAATGTATAAAATATCCCATGGCACTTTAAAGAGATGTAATCAGATAAAAATCAACACTAAGCTAAAGAAGGAGATATTAACAGAGATGTCCAAAAACTTGGTAAAAGAGGTAATTGTTAAGGATGGTCTTAGAGGAGTGAGGTACTGACATGGAAGATGGAGAGTTGGAGAGGTTTAGGTGAACAAAATTTCCAGAGCTTAGGACCTAGTCAGCTGAAAGTATGGACACCAATGGTGGGACGAAGGGAATAGGCGATGCATTGAAGGTCAGAGTTAGGTGAGCCCAGAGTTCTTGGAGGACTGTAAGACATAAATATGTCTCTAATGTTAAAGATTAACTCAAACTCAATATAATGCCACCAACACAGTTGAAAAGATAGCTCTGTGACTTGGATTCACTTCCAGAATAAAGTAAACACACTGGTAATGTAAACAACAGATGTTTATTTTAACTACGCAAGGATTGTGGAAAAATAGGTAATGTATGGAGTTGGAAACTTGCCCGCTGCTCCAAAAATGCACAATCTGAACTCTTAAGCTTTATTTAAATCCTGCTGGTTGACTTCCTGCCTGATTGGGTGGCAAATTACTTGGCCTGAAAGTTGCTCATCAATGGAAGTCTCTTACCACTCCTGGTCCCACAAAAGACCAAATAAAAATTCCTTTCATCACTCCTCTCGTCCCCTCATCACTCAACTGCTTCCTGGGATGAAAGGGTTATCTTATGAGGAAAGCTTGAGCAGGTTGAGCTGATACCTAGTGGAGTTTAGAAGAATGAGATGTGATCTTATAAAAAATATGAGATCCTCAGAGGACTTGACAGGATGCCTGCTGAGAGGACCTTTCCCCTTGTGGGGGAGGCTAGAACTAAGGGACATAGTTTAAAAATTAGGGGTCGCCCATTTAAGACTGAGATAAGGGGAAATGTTTTCTCTCAGAGGGCCATTAGCCTGTGGAATTCTCTTCCCCAGAGAGCAGTGGGGGCTGGGTCATTGAATATATTCAAGATTGAGTTACATGGATTATCATCATCAAAGGAGTCAAGAGTTCTGGGGGACAAACAGGAAAGTGGCATTGAGGCCACAATCAGATCAGCCCTGATCTTATCGAATGGCGGAGCAGGCTTAAGAGACTGAATGGCCTACTCCTGCTCCTAATTCTTGTGTTCTTGTCCTTCAAGAAGGTTATAGACATAGGTAAAGATGGAGTGATGAAGGAGAATGAGAATTTTAATTTTGACTTGTTGTGGGTGTAGAAACTAATGCACGTTCGTGAGCACAGTATGATTAGGACTAGGTGTAGCTTAGGATGCAGACCAGCAAAGTTTTGGATGAATTGAAATTCGTGCGAGTTGAGGAGAAAGCGTTTCCTTGCAGTAATTATAAGTAATTACAAAATCTGTTTGTACTAAGTCTTATTCTGATAAATCATGGCTACTTCTGTTAATCTTACTTTGAGAAAATTACTTTTCAGAGTGCTACATTGCTAAAAGTCATATTTTGTTATAATTTCCTCACTTTGTTTTCATAAGGATCATTTTACTACATTATATGCCTACTGACTATCTGTATTATGATATTTGACTTGTGAAGTCTACTATATTTAGGGAATTTTTATTTTTTGAAGTTTTAATGATTGTTGCTATTCTTAAAGGAGTATTTTTGTGAAAAGGTTACAAAGCAAGTACTGCTGACTGACTTGACATATTGACTCTGTTTCTCCCTCCACAAATGCTGCCAGACCTGCTGAGTTTTTCCAGAATTTTCTGTTTTTATTACTGCTGGACCTTTTTCTCTACGGTTATATTATTTGAAAGAAGTAAATACTGGACATGATCATTCACAGGCATCTGGAATTTGGTATCTAGGGATTTCTAAAGATACCATTGTTAGTTCACCGACCTTTTTTCTTCTTGCAGTTTGGTTAGAGGTGCTACTTTAGTTATAAGGGGTGAAATTTAATTCACCCCCCACCCCCAACACCCAGGACTTGGCTGGGAGGTGGAGAGTGCCATTTAATCATTGGGAAGATATGGGATGGAGTGTCCATAGCCATCTTAGCCCCCTCCAATTTAGTCAGGGTGGGGAAGATTGAAGTCAACCTTTCTACACATACGTTAGTTGAGACCCTTAATTGGTCAAGTATACCCTTGCAGCCCACCAGTGTGCTCGCCGGGGGAGTGTGCTCCTGTTCAGGCAACTGTGCCCAATTGAGGGCCAGAAGCACCCCAGTTGAAGAACCCCCTGCTTCCCCCCCCACCCCACCCCCCTCCACCCCACAGCCCTTGTTGGGGCCTGCCCGACTGGCCCAGGTAAGGCTGCCTTGCTTACCTCACCTCCAAGCCTCCATCGCTACTCCTAGTCCTGGACCTACTGCAGTCTGAACAGTCTGAGAAGTGGCCACTGCTCCTCGTGCCGTTGCTGGGACTGAAGAGCTGTCAGCAATCTGATTGGCTGGTAGCTCTTGGCAGTGGAACCTTCACCTTGAAAGGTCTATGAACCCCAACGGCTGGTAGGAATTTAATCCTGTCTGAGCTCCCAGAAATGGCAGGGGAGAGGTTGCCACTTGCCTTTTGGTGGGTGGCCGGGTTAACCACTGCAGCCATTAAGTTCATGCCATTGTACTGCCATACAGCTTACACCCTGAATAACACTTTTACTTCAGCATTTAAAACAACCGTTGTCGAGGTGCATGTGGGTTTAGTTTTGGAATGTGGGAACACAGAGCCAACTAAAACATGAGTCAGTAGAATGGATTCCATATTACATAGCACTTGTTTTCTTTGAAAATATCCTGTATGTTTGACTTGTGGTTTAGAAAAGCTGCTTCAGAATTTAGGGAATGTTGTAATACCTTGAATTACTTTTCTCTGACTCTTATTTAGCCTTAAAGTATTGCAGAGTAAATGGATTTTGATGTTGAATTTATGTTTACAGTTATTCTACTGGGAGCTGCTTATACTGAAAATGGAGCAGGCTGTTCATTATTGCTACATAACTTGTAAAGTCACAATGCTGGAAATAAATATATATCAGCAAATTTCCAACACATGAAAATTTCCATATATCCATATTCCAAATTTCCAATGTTCAAGGTGACCGTGGAAGCTGGAACATATCTTATGTTTTTGCTACAGACTAAATATGGCAATGACTCAGTCATTCCTACAATACAGCAAATGTACCAAAACAGTATATTGCTTGAAGCAGAAGTATGACAGACCAAATTTCCCACTGCACTCCTGCCATAACTTTGCATTCTGAGGGCGAATATGGGAATGTTGCACAAGCACACACCTTGACCATCATCAATTACATTTACATACCTTACTGAAACTAAGACCCCACATAAATAATATTTGCAATAAAGTTATCGTACAAAACTTACAAATAACTTTCTTCTCTTGCTCCTGCTCTTTGCCTACACTGTCCTGAGGAACACCATTGTGCTGTGATACTCATGCAGGCCTCCACTTTCAGAAGCTAGCATTTCAACCAGGGGTGGGCTGTGAGGCAAGGGTGGGGTTGATGCACATGACGGGGGGGCAACAGGGAGGGAAGGCTGTGGAATGTCAGTGAGGGGGAAGGGCAAACACGAGGAGGGCATTGGGGAGGGATGGCTGGGGAAAGGCAGTGAGGGAGAAAGCTGAACATGAGGGGACAACCAGGAGGAAAGGCTGTGGAATGGCCGTGAGGAGGAAGGGTCACCCTTGAACCTCTTGTTGCCACAGGAGTAAGCAGAAGTCTGCTTAGAAAGAAAGGAGAAAGACCTCCTTGCGACGGAAGCCAATGACTTCATTAGCACTGTTAAAGGGCTACTCAGAACTCAGTGGCTTCACATCACAATCACTGCATCTCAAGAGTAACATGTGGGAATCTAGAATTTGGGAATGCAGGCAATAGTGAAAGAGGTGCAGCTGTAGCATATATAGAATTCCATCAATGAAGACTTGTCACATGTTCACCAGATTTGACATTCCTAGTGGGCCAAAGGGCATCCACTCATTGACGATGAGCAACTTATTGGTCATTAATATACCATATCAGAGATTGAAGCACAGAGCTAGGTTGGGTCACTTGTCTGACTTAAACTTTAGCATCCCACGCAGGACTCAAGATGTTACAAATCTCCGATGCCAGTTTGGTCACCTCAACGTGTGTGCTAGTGTCTCAGGGACAAAATGGCATCAGCCACCATGCAAGTAGGGCAAGAAAAACTGTGGACCCTTACAGTTTCCAAACGTGTTATCTTCTGAGCTTCACCTTCTTGCCCCTTGAATCATTGATGTCTTTCAAAGAGAAGGCAAAAGCAGTTTTGGATCCAGCGCTCAATGCTGCCTTTGTCAGGGTCCAAATGCAGTGGAGGGGGCGAAGGAGAGAGAGAGGCGACTCTTCATGCAGCTTCAGCAGGATGGACATGGCCAAGCGGAGACAGAGCATGAACAGAAGTCTCAGGAGAAGAACCCAGGCAGCAGGGGCAACTCGCCAGACCTAGGGTTTATTGTAGAAGAGCTTCCTATTTACAAATGAGTGAGAAACAATGCCGTGCAAGTCAGTGCTTATCCTGAGCTCTGGTACAGCACATATGCCACATTCTTCGTGAAGACCTGACGTCACGTGGAATTGGAGGATACCCCTGCCAGTGGCTTTGAAGGTGACCGCTGCACTCAATTTCCTTGCCTCTGGTTCTTTCCAAGGATCAACAGGGGACCTGTGCGGCATCTCTCAGTCTGCAACACATTGATGCATAAAGGACGTCACAGATGCCCTTTAAAGGAAGGCCCATCATTATGTCAGGTTTGTTCTGGATAAAAATAGCCAGGTTGTGAGATTCACTGGTTTTACCGCCATCTCAGACTTCCCAAGGGTGCAGGGTGCAATAGACGTCACCCATGTGGGTACATGGGCTCCATGGCAGCAGTCCCTAATGTTTATAAAACACTAGGGTTAGCATTCCATCAATGTACAACTGGTGTGTGATCATCAGAAGTACATACTGCATGTTTGTGCACAGTACCCTAGGAGATGCTATGACTTCTTCATCTTAAGTCACTCCCAGGTGCCTGAGATTTTTGAGGCGCTATTACATCTGCAGGGATGGCTTCTTGGTGATAAGGGGTGCCCACTGAAACGCTGGCTGATGATACCAGTGTGTCGCCCTCATAGTCTTTCCGTGGAGAGGTACAACGCTACCCACAGCTCCACACACTTCCCTATAGAGCAGACAAAAGGGCTTCTGAAAATGCACTTCAGATGCTTGGACTGTTCTGATGGCTCACTACAATACATTCCCAACAGGGTTTCCCGCATCATTGCAATGTGTGGCACCCTTCACAATCTGGCAATGCAAAGAGGTGATCCCCTGCCAGAGAATGAACTGGAGGAGGATGAGAGCTTCTCAGAGGATGAAGATCTGGAGGCCCAGGAACCTCACAAGGCTGCTGAGGGTCAATATGAGCGCGATCACGCCATGGTGGAAGGAAGACTTGGGAGACGTGTGATATGTTAAGTGCTGACAGGTTCCAGGAAGAGTAATGTTAAATGAGGGAATATGGTCGCATCTCTCCTTGCTCTCAATGCCATTTTCTTTCAACTCAGGGGATGTCCACCCACTTGCACCGAGGATGAGTCCCCCATTCACACTTGCGCGTACTGACCTCATGAATCGCCAGGCCATGATCTTTACTTTGCTCCGTAGGGCCCTGTGAGTGAGTTCACCCTGGGAACTGAGAGTCAATTTAAGAGCAAGAGCAATGCAAGTGAAGACTTGAAGCCTTCACCGCAATCTAATGATGCAAACACTTCTGCGACTGAGATGTGGACATGCCTATGGATCTCCTCCTCCCAAGCAAGCCTTTTCTTCAGCCACTACCACTGAGGAGACACAATTGCCACTAGAATATCCATGCAAATGAGCTGCCCCCATTCAATGGTGTTCCTTGAGGAAGAAGGGTCAGAAACGCTTACATCATACACTTCAATTAAAGCTTTAAAGACATCTCCCTGACATCACACAAGGGCCCGGAGACCACTTCAACTGAGGTTGACATCACAGGAATGTGAATCTCACAGTGGGACACTATCACTTGAAATAAGAGGATTCCAAAGCATCAAAGCACAATACCTTCAGTTGAAAGGAACATTCACATAACCATCAAAGTATTAACACAAGTGCAATTTATTTACACGTCTAGCACACCCATGACCCAAAAGTGACATCAGTGTTTTCTTAACATTCTTAATTCTACCGTACGCCTGGGTGCAGCCCCAACATCTGCAGCAGAGGTGGAGGCAGCCTGCTGACTGCTACGTCCTGACGTCCGTGAAGACCCTGGCAGACGTCCTCTGGTGACCCGAGGCCTGGAAGGCCCCGGTCTAATAAGGATCACCTGCTCAGGGGTAGAAGTGCCCTCAGTGGCATGAGAAGCTAGAGTGGATGGGGTCACATGCAGAGGGGGCTCTGAGTGGTTGCACACCCTTGGAGTGTCCTGAGGGGATACCCACCAGGTGTCCGGCAGATGCTTATCTTCCCTGTGGGTGCCCAAAAGCTCCCCTCCCCCCACCACCCAATGCCCCCAACTCCTGCAGGAGATGGTGCACCTGGAGGGAGGTCAAGGTGCCTCGTCCCCATGTCGCCATGTGGCCATGGAGTGCAGGGCCGAGTTTGATATCGGAGAGAGTTGAAGGATGACTTACCCTGGCAGACCAGGTGAGATCATTCATCCTCTTCCTAAACTGGGTGGCATTTCAAGCACAGTTGAGCCATGGTAACCTGCTTTGTGACAGTCTCCCAGGCCTCCCAGGTGAGCCTGCTATGCTTCCTGAAGCCATCCCTGAGGTAGAGCGCATGCCTTTGTGCCTGCACCCCTCTGATCAAGGCCTGGAGGGCCTGGTGTGTGAAGCGGGGTGCTGCCTTCTTCTTCAGGCTCTCGGCCTTCCTCTTCTGGCTGCCAGGCATCTCTGGTGGGCTGGAGAGAGTGAGATTTTGTGTTGGATTGGCCTTTAAAGATGGCACCCGGACCTTTGAACCCGCCAGCTGACGACAGCCGACAAATAAACTTCTGACCTGCCAGGTGATTTGGACCAATACGAGTTTTGCATAATTAATGAGGTTCCAAGCACAGAATCCGTTTTTGAGTTCCTGCCATTCCGGACTGTGTGGTGGCCACTGCTAAAACTGCCCACCACTGCAATTAGACTCATTTATGGAAAACTTCACCTCTGGTTTCTGATAAAGTTTCTTAACTGTTAATAGTGAAATATAATACTAAGCTTAACAGTCTTAGGTAAGCATGATGGACAGCTGACCCACAATGATGAGAGAAAAAAATGGGTGTAACCTGTGTTGAAGTTGATGTTGTGGAGTTTTTTTTTGGATTAGAAAACTCATGACAAAATGAATTTATGTTTCAGAGCTCTTTGGTAACTCAGTTCATCCAAGAAGCATCCATAATATATCATAGTGACAACACTAGTTGTCTCATGAAAGAATCATATTGAATCCATGTAAAAGTACAAAATTAGTTGTCAGTAACTAAACAGGAGAATGTTCTGAATGGCAAGGTTGGGGGCAGAGACATGGATTGAAGTCCCACTCCAGAGACTTGAGTGGAACATTAGGACCGACTTTCCACTGCAGTACTGAGGATATGCTGTACTGTCAGAGATGCTGACTTTTAGATAAGATGTGTAACTGTTGTCCTGTTTGTCCTCTCAGGAGTACATAAACAATCCCTCAGCACTATTTTGAGGATATTTTTCCCTGTATCCTGGTCAATGTTTATTGTTTAGCCAACATCTCCAAAGCCAATAATGTGATGTTTTTGGGACCTTGCTGAGTACTTACTGGCTGCTGCATTTCCTGCATTACAACAGTGAGTTGGAGTAAAACAAAAACAGAATTACCTGGAAAAACTCAGCAGGTCTGGCAGTATCGGCGGAGAAGAAAAGAGTTGACGTTTGGAGTCCTCATGACCCTTCGACAGAACTTGAGTGAATCCAAGAAAGGGGTGAAATATAAGCTGGTTCAAGGTGTGTGGGGGGGGGGGAGAAAAGTGGAGGGGGGTGGTTCTCCCCCCCCCCCCCCCCCCCACACACACACACACACACACACACACACACGCCTTAAACCAGCTTATATTTCACTCGTTTCTTGGATTCACTCAAGTTCTGTCGAAGGGTCATGAGGACTCGAAACGTCAACTCTTTTCTTCTCTGCCGACGCTGCCAGACCTGCTGAATTTTTCCAGGTAATTCTGTTTTTGTTTTGGATTTCCAGCATCCGCAGTTTTTTTGTTTTTATCTGTGAGTTGTAGTACTTCATTGGCCCTAAAGCGCTTTGGGGCATGCTGAGGTCATGAAAGATGCGCCATAAATGCAAGTTTTTATTTTTATCATTTTTATACAAGCCTATCAGTAACCCAGCAGAGCGGCCAAGATAGATAAAGCAATTTAAAAGGTTTAGAATTGCTTCAGGCTTGGATGAGAAAAAATTGCTGAATCAGATTTGCACACTGAGATATTCAATGAAAGACAAATTGGAGGTTACTTTATACTCTTTCGACTCTCTGAGAATGATGGGAGTATTTATGATGGGAAAAAGTACCAGATTGATTTGAAAAAAAAACACTTTGCAGCCCACAGAAACATGATTTTTGGAAGAGTTAAATTCAATAGGAGGAAATGAGAAGGTCCTAAATCAGTAGATGGTTTTATAACTGCCTTTTACTGTTTGGCCAAGCACATTATTTACGCTACCCCCATGCCAAAATGATTTGTGATCATATTGTAGTGGGATTATAATACCAAACACTGTTTGTAAAGTTCCAATTAGACCTTAGGTTTATTCTTGATAAAACATAATTCAACTGAAACAGAGTAAAGCTATTTAGGGAAATCAAGTACCAATCAGATGGCAACTGTTAGGAGAAGTTGAAAAAGTGGGGAAGACGATTCCAAACGAGGAAAACTGAACAGCAGAAGTAAATTTCCAAGCAGATTTCCAACATCATCATCAAACTTGCTAACACTATTTTAGTTTGGTGGAAGGCTCTCTGTGTCTACTAATTTTCACTGGACCATAGTTCCATTACCAAACATTAAGCTATAGTTTCACAGACGGTGACCAATCTCACTTGCAGTTTCCAACTTCATAGTTCCCCAGTTGTGCACAGCCAGTTTCAACCTCCTCCCCAACATTCTCAAACAGGAATGGCCTAGTAGCCCAATAGAGATTAGGAGACAAAGTAGCTGAGTGAAATGAAAGGTGGGATTAACAGATGAAAGGAAGGGAAAAGAGAGGAAAGAAAGGCTCAACAGGGTCTGATTTTTAAAAAAACTAAATAAAAATACTGTCTTGGTCCATATCAGCAAGCAAGCAAAGAGATTGTGGGTCACAAAGATATTGTTGTGGTTAAGAAATGCTTGTGGTTGCAAACAGAAACAGGGAAAACCAATATGAAACAGTTCAAAATTAAAGCTTGAGAGCCTATGATGGAAGGAACTGACTTGCAGACAGCATAGAATATTGAAACATCCACAGATCCATACTTGGGTTCAGATTCAGATATGGAAAGGTGGATTCAAGAGCCATTTGAGGGACAAAGTATTGATTGATTAAAGGTTCTCCAGTGTATTCTAAGGGTTGAAGAGACATCGAGAGCTAAACAGGAATTCTCAGGGATTAATCCTGAGATCCAGTGCAGGCACATTGTAGTTTCAGGTGTTAGCAGCGCCTTCTGGATGGTCCAATGGATTAAGAAAGGAACAGTGGTATTGAAGCCCAGAGACTAAGATCAGGGAGCCAGAGAGAGTGAAAGAGTGCAAATGAGGGGCTGGTCTAATGAACAACTATGTGTTAGCGAGGAGCTTAAAAGATCTGGCACAAGAGTTTGAGAAGCCCCTCCAAACCTCTCCAACAAAGGGTAATCAAGGATTTCTGAAGGATGACTGGAGCAGAGCAGAGTCAATGGGCAGAATTTAATGCCCTCCTTTGTGGTGAGTTTGGTGGCAGGGGCCATTTAATCAGGTGGGAGTGTAGTGGAAGGGGACCCCGCCGCCTTCCCACCTCTGCCCAGATTAATTTCTTGGCAGGAAGGCTCGTGGACAGCCTTCCCACATCATCACCATTCTGTCACTGCTGGTATTCGCCCAGCGGCATGCGGGGAACTTGCCATATGGGAAGCTAGGAAAACAAATCCAGGAGGGGTTGTTTGTGGGGTTCAGAGGTCATTTGTTCAAAGGCACTCAGGGACTGATCAAGGGATCTGGGAAGGGGGGACCCTGAAAGCCACCCCCTGCCCCTGATGCCGACAACTCTCCCCCACCACCCCCACCCGATGATTTCCCAGCCTGCCATCATTCACCTGTGGCCTGTGTCCCTTGTCGATCCTGGGCCACGGGTGGATGCGTGACCAGAAGCAGCCACCACCTCACCGATGGCACTGCCCAGCCAGTGAAAAACTGACAGCTCTTGATTGGCCAGCAGCTCTCGATGGACATAACTTCCAGCCTCAGGCTCCTTGATCACGGGGAAGGCCCGCTACTGCCCAATTAAGTGACTGATTGGTGCTTAAGGCGACGGGCCTTCCCAAACGAGATGAAGCGGGGCCCCTGTTGCGTACATTAAATTCTGCCCAGTGACCACAGGAAGCAAGCGGATATCAGTAGAACAGAGATCATTAAGCAGAATGCAACTCAATATCCCAACCAGGATGGTAACCAGCAGTAATATGTCAGAGCCAATCCAACGTTAAAGTATAAAGATCCAATGCAGGAGCAGAAATTGAACCTGCAGATGTAACCAAGTAGTAAAATAAAGGCACTGGAGCCAAGAATAAAAACTCAGTAGAAAGTAGCAGTTAAGGCTGAAGCCACTGTAAAGCTCTAAGCGATCACAAAATTGGGATTTGGCCTAGCAGAATGCTTACCTGTGTCCATCTTTCAGTGGGAACTGAGCAGAGCACAGCCAAAATTACAAAAGGATAACTAATGCTGTCTTCCTGCCCAAAACCTCAAAACAGACAGCCAGTGTGCCCACCAGAAACGGGTAGGAGCCTCATTAGATCCTGAAAATCAGGGTCCTATGATTCTGTCCCCCATTGTCCACTGCCCTGTTGTTTCACCTTTTCTCCTCACGCAAAAAGCAGCCAAAGCAGTGTTACTGAAAGGGAGCACTGGAAATAAAAAAGTTTCAGCAACAATTTAGGGATGGGGCTTTTGTTTGTCAGTAGGATGTGAATAATTGCACTTTGTGAATCTCCCTAAAAATCCTCCCAAACTTTGACATACCTGTCAAATCTGTGGGAACGGTAGCATAGTGGTTATGTTACTGGGCTCATAATTCAGAGGCCTGGATACATGAGTTTAAAACCAGTCTACCTGTCGCAGATCCATCTGTCCATGACATTATTGGCAAGAGTCTCCTTATGGAGACAAAGTACCATCTTGAATCCGTTAACATCCTCCATCATGTTGTGCCATTGACACAATGCCAAAGGCCATTGTGGTAAATGGGCTAGATTCAGAACAGATCTAGCAGATCAAAACTCGGCATCCATGAAGTGCTGTAGCCCATCAGCAGCAACAGAATTGCATACCACCAAAATCTGCAGCTTATGGCCCAGCAAATCCCTCACTCTACTATTAGCATTAAGCCAGCACCAACCCTGGTTTAATGAAGAGTGCAGGAAAGCATACCTGTCATATCTGAAAATGATGTATCAATTTGGTGAAGCTGCAACATGCATGCTAAACAAGGAAGCAATGATATAGAAAGAACTAAGCACTCCCACAACCAATGGCTCAAATCAAAGTAGTCCTGCCAAACGCAATTGTGAATATTGGTGGACAGTTAAGCAACAGGAGGCTCCAATGATGGCGGAGCCCAGAATATTTGTACAAAAAGCAAGGCTGAAGTTTTTGCAACCATGTTAAGCCAGGGGTGC
Organism: Carcharodon carcharias; assembly: GCF_017639515.1. Lineage (NCBI taxonomy): Eukaryota > Metazoa > Chordata > Chondrichthyes > Lamniformes > Lamnidae > Carcharodon > Carcharodon carcharias. The sequence continues at coordinate 130,533,811 of NC_054477.1, read as the reverse complement.
CGAGTGGATGATCCATGTTGACCTCCTCCTGAGACCTTCACCATCACACATGCCAGTCTTCATCCAATTTGATTCATGCCTTATGATATCAAGAAATGTTTCAGTGCTCTGAGTGTTGCAAAGACTATGAAACTTGACAACATCCAAGCTGTAGTGCTGAGGGCTTGCATTCCAGAACTACCTGCACCTCTAGCCAAACTGTTCCAGTACAATGTTATGATGGGAATGGGGGGTGGGGTTAGTTTAAACAGCATTAATTCCTCCTCTCACCACCCAGCCATAAACTGAAAGGTATTTTTGATTTGCTTTCCTCTTTATAAGTTATGGTTGTATTTCCCAACCCCTCAGTCTTGGTGTGCTCCAATTTTCTATTAATAATCCCACAGCAAGTTCAAGATAGGGTGAACTCAAAGGGTTAGTTTATTTGCATACATTCAAGACATGGGAGGAGGGCCGCAATGTTGCCTCCTTTGAATTCACACAGTAAAAGAGGGATGGAAAAAATAAATATTTACAGTGCAGAGACCATAGAGAAGAGAAATATTGTTTCACGTGGGTTCCAGAGTCCAGAATCAAAGTCCAGTGAGATATTCCTTCACGGACGTCTGTGAGCTGAAAACTGATGCTGGATAATTCACTTTTCCAGTGGTGTTGACTTCACATAATGAAACAGGCATGTAGAGATGAGTCAGCCTTGTAGGTGATGGTACAGAATTTCCAGCAGAAACAGTGTAAATGGGGCCAGGTGTCCAATGTGGCCAGGGCTGCTTGTCTGTGAGGCTGCTAGTCAAATGGTAAAAAGGCAGACTGAGACTTTGCAGTTCAGCAATGCAATTTTACTGGTTCCGAAGCCAGAGGCCCATGTCACATGACTCCTGCCTCTCTACACTGTCTTTGACAAAGGATGTGGACCGCCCCCCCCTCTGATTCCCCGAGATTGTTAAATGTCTCAACCATTGACAAATGAAAGAAAGGTTGTGGGTCCCTTTGTATTAGCAGACAAACAGACTCTTGTCTGCCAGCCTGCGTTATGAAATACAGATGGCCTTTGTGTAGCTCTCCTTGAACTTGGTCTGTGCTACCCAGAGGGGGTCATTAGTGGCTTTTCAGGGATAATGATGTGCGAGTTTCCCTGATACTGCCAGGTAGCTTCTTTTGTCTTGGGCTAGAATCATATCTCTCAAGACTGAGGCTTTCTTTTCCGAAATGTAAGGATTTGAAGGATATGAACATGTGGATGCTAACCTGGGATCTTTTTTTAAGGAAGTCATAAGTTCACCTTGGAACTATCAACAAGCAGGCTTCTTCTAAGAAATCATGTGACCATATGTTGTTTGTTTGTGTTGAACTGTAAAGCACTTTAATGAAAAGCTGGGAGACAAAAGGCAGTCACATGGAAGAGAGGGAAAAGACTTAAGTTGTGAGCCTGTTTGTTTTGAAGGCAGTCTTGTTGAAGAACAGGCTGAGGAAGGAAGGCTACCTTGACTGGCTCCTTCTGTCTACCTTGCCTAAAACTGTATGTGGCTATCAACCTGTAGACAGAGAACCCTCATCTGAGTGTGACCAGTCTGCATTTGGACCTGCAATGCTGAGACCAGTGGTGAGAACTTCCAGGCCTTATTATTATTATTTCTTGTCTTCACACAAGAGAACTCCAGGTCAACAGTGTCGAGACCCTGTGGACTTTATCCTTTATTTTATAACACCCATCCTGCAAAGCCCTTCTTTGCAGAGAGACTCTATCTGTTTGACCTTTGTTTGTCTGTGTGTGTGCATCTGTGTGTGCGCTGGGGGAATTCTTTTGGAAGAGGTACATAGCTATACTCCCTGATTACAATTGTGTGTTAACCAGTGCTTGCAACTTGTTAAAAGAAGTTTTGTTTTAAAATAAATTAATCATTCTGAGTTTTGAAAGAAGCCTGATCAGAGTCTCTTTTCTTCAGGGTACTAGAGGTTTAGGTACACAATTGGCCATTTCGGGGAGAAAATTAAATATTTAAATTAATGGTACAGCCTGCGGAGTAGTGGGGCTTGATAATTTGCGCACTCCTCCCTTCCTAGTTGTAACAGGGGGTACAGGCAGACATAGATTCAGCCATTTTAGGTCTTTGATCAATTTGAAATTTTTAGAGATAGCAATGAGCATTTAATAAAAAAAGATACAGGGTGAGGTCTTAGTCTCTCACTAGATTTACAACACTGGTATTTATCTGACAATGTGAAAAATTTCCCAGTCATATCCTGTCCACGAAAAGCAGGACAGATCCAATCCAGCCTACGTCAGGTGACTCTTAAACAAACCCTCCCTTTAATTTTTTTTGGATGCATGGTGATTTCTTTAAATGTATGTCCATGCATCCGTGCACACATGGCAATTTAATGAGGCTACTTGTGCATGGCTGTCCTGGGGGACTCTTGTGTTGCTGCATGGATATGTAACTTAGAGAGAATATTGGTCTCAATCACAAGAAAAGAAATGGAAGGTTCATTGACAGTGCTATAAAGTGGCATTTATTCACCTGCTTACCAGTGTTCAGTTTGGATCCTCCAGGACCACTTGGCTCCAGACCTCATTCTAGTCTGGAAAAGAAAGCTGAATTATGGATTTGAAGTGAGAGTGACCACCCTTGACAATAAGGCAGTATCTGACTATATGTGCCATCGTGGAGCCTTGCAATGTTGTAGTTATTTGGAATTAGGACAGGTTGCAGGGGGCGAGGGTTGGGGGAGGGGGGGGGGTGGGGGGGAGGTGGGGGGCGGTGGTGGTGGGAGGGCACTCTCCAATGATTGAAGTTATACCTAACACAAAAGGAGACGGTTGTGGTTATTGAAGACCAGTCAAGTTCAAGTTCAGCTCTGGAACACTGATGCAAGGAGTTCCTCAAGGCCATCCATCTTCAGCTGCTTCACCTATGATCTTACCTCCATCATAAGGTCACAAGTAGGAATGTTTGCTAATGATTGTATGGTGTTCACAAACCCTAAGATAATGAAGCACTCCTCGCCAACATTCAGCAAGAGCTGGGCGGCATTCAGACTTGGACTGAAAAATGGCAACATTCATGATGTGTGCTAGGCCATGACCATCTCCAACAAGTGTTAAGGTTTTAAGTTTGCTAATTCACGGATATTTTCATCTAAATAACCAATATGGTGCGTATGTTGAGTTTAATCACACATCAAGGCAGTTAGAATACACTTGTTATACAGCAAAAACATGAGACCATGACAAATAGCAAGTACTGGTCCAGGTTGGGTGGGATGGCTGACATGCCCGAACAGCTCTTCTTTTTCTCCCTCCTCCTCTCCTCTTCTCAGTGCCTCATATCTACATGACTTCTTAAACTACCCAAGAGCATTAGATTGAAATCAGTATCAATATAGCTCTTATGAGTTATTTTCTGCTGCCTACTGCAATGGCTTCCTTCAAAAACTTATCTTTTATAACCTTTTTCAGGGTGGACCTAGATGTTATATTGACGAGGCTTAATTGTCCCCTGAAAGTTCTTCTTAATATAAAGTGTCTAATGATGCATTGAGTTACTTGTTTAAACCAAAAATTAAAGCCTGCCCTTATGTTATCTCCCACCTGCCATGGCCTGCCATATCTCTGTGTGTGCCAACTCAGCCCTAGCAATTGTCCATAGGTTTGAGATTCTTGTAGTTTGTATGGACGAGAGGGGGGATGCAGAATGGATGAACGAACTGACTATGGCGTTGTGTGTGCAGCCATTCAAATGGGGGGAGTAATTAGGTAGTTGGGGACAGTATTGTCAGGAGGATAGACCCAGTTCTCTGCAGCTGAGAGCTTGAATCCAGAAGGCTGTGCTGCCTGCCCAGTATCATGGTTTGGAACATTTGCTTGGGACTGGAGATAGACTTGCAGTGGAAGGGGAAGATCCATTTGTCGTGGTTCATGTGGTTACCAGTGACATAGATAGATCTAGGAAAGACAATCTGCTTTAAGGATTATGAACAGCGAGGGGTGCCAACAAACAATTTAAAAAAGCATTAAAAAGCACAAAGGTAATGATCTCTGGATCACTACCTGAATCACAAGCGAATTGGAGTCAGATAAATAAGATTACAGATTTGAATGCCTGGCACAAAGATTGATGTGGGAGAAATAGGATTTGGTTCATGGGGCATTGGCACCAGTACTGGAAAAAATGGGAGCTGTACCGTTGGGATGGTCTTTACCTGAACCATGCTGGGATGGTTCAAGCTTACTTTCATAAGGTGTCATTGTTTGGCCTGTTATCAGTCATTTATGTGCAGAGTTGTTCATAAGGCCAGCTTATAGCTGTTCATGATTGCTATTTGGTCTTCCTGCTCTCATTCCTTTCAGACTATTGAACCATATAGTGAATTACTAAAGTAACGTCTATACTACTTGCACACACTAATTGACTTTTTCATTCCAGCAACCATCTTAATTGAGCAAGGCTAACTGAAAATGCTCACACAGCTTTGAAGTATGTTTATTTGTTTTAAGTATTTAGTCATTTGCTCCCTGATTATTGCAGAGGCCTTGTTTGACTATTTTGGACTAGCTACAGCTGTGATCACTCAAGAATAATCATTTCACTAGCTCTATTTCCAGTAAAAAAATACCTATAGCGTTAACAATTCCAGCACCGCATGGACTGCAGAAGATGGATCACTACCACCTTTTCAAGGGCAATTAGGGATGGGAAATAAATGCTGGCCTTGCCAGCAACTTCCACATCCCATGAAGGAATATAAAAACAATCTAACTACCTTCTCCTTGACAGCAACATTACCATCACTTAATGACCTACCATTATGCCCTATGGGTCACTAGTGACCAGAAAATCTAACTGAACCAGCCACATAAATATTGTGTGTACAAGAACAGGTTGGAGGCTGTGTACTTTGTATGAGGAATTCACCTTTTGACTTTCCAAAGCCTTTCCACCACCTACAAGGCACAAGTCAGGAGTGTGATGGAGCACTCTCCACTTACCTCAATAAGCAATCTCAATAAGATCAACACTATCAAGCACAAAGCAGCCTACATGATTGGCACTTCATCCACAGGCTTGAACTTTCACTCTCTCCATCACATCCATGGCTTCAGTGTATACCATCTACATGATGCACAGTGGCAATTCCCCAATGCTTCTTCCACAGCACCTTTCAAATCCACAACTTCTACCGCCTAAAATAACAAGTGCAGCAGGCACATGGGTACACTATTACCAACAAGTTACCCTCCAGTCACATACCACCCTCACTTGGAAATATATCGTTGTTCTTTCATTGCCATTGGGTCAAGATCCTGAATCTCACTAGCTAGTAACACTGTGGGTGCACCTACACCAGACACATTTCAGTGGTTCAGGAAGGCAACTCCACCACCACCTTCTCAAGGGCAATTAGGAATAAGTAATAATTGCTGGCCGTGCCAGTGATGTACAGATCCCATGAATGAATTTAAAACAAGAAATAATTATATTGCATTTGGGTGACCGTTTCAGAAAATTAATCATTAGTTTGCAGTCACAGGTAAAGGGATATTGTATTATCATGAGAATAATACAAAATACTGTAGGTATACTATTTACAGGCACATCCTTCCATTGAGAATTATCTGTCTTTTTGCCTACATTTTCATTCTGCAAATATGCTAGTTCATTGAATTTATATTTTTGCAGGCCGCAAATAATTATAGTTTGACTCTTTTTTTACTTCTGAATATTACATATCGCAAACAAATCAAATATATTTTAAAAGGGAGCTTTCAAAGAGTGCAAACCAGACATTATTATGATCTGTTGTAAGTATTAACCTCTTGATTTCTTCATTACCTTCAAACATTTAGAAATAGGATTGTACTGCTACAGAGATAGTGATCCTCTTGAGTTTGCTTCAATAGTGGTTCAGTTAATCAGTTGATTGTGAAAGATTTGTGCACCTGCAATTCCTTTTCCATAAGAAATGTGGCCTTCCTTTGTGCAAAGACAGTTACAGACAATCTGATCTTTTTAAAGAAAATTCCAATAATTAATTTTATTCCATATTAGAACAGCCTCTTTATTCCTGCTGTAATTTGAATTATCAGTAGAACTGAAAGCATATCTTCCTTCCTTCAGGCATCATTAGCTAAAGGTGTTTCCTTAGAGAGGTAAGAGCGGCTGGGCACACTTGTAGCCTGCATAGAAAATTCTATATTATTGTGATGTTTAATTTCCATAATAAAGGTCAACATCTGCGAATCAGCTTAAAGGGAAGGTTCCGGCTGGTTGAGAACCATTCTAAGATGAGATAAATGCCTTGTAAACAGTGCAAAACAATGCGAGTGCTGGAACTCTGAAAAAAAAACAGAAAATACTGGAAATACTCACCAAGTCAGGCAGCATCTGTGGACAAAGAAACAGAGTTAATATTTCAGGTTGATGACCTTTCATCAGAACCCATGGCAATCTGGTGTCTAACCTGGTGGATCAAAGACTCCAAGACTAAAATATAAAACAAATTGCTCATGCAATGTTATTCATAATCTGGTAATAATAAAGTACAATTATATAGTCTTTGGTATATAAACTACGACCTTAATTTTAACTCTTTCTCTCCTCACCCCAATGGATGTGATAGGGCAGTTTTGGAATGTGTTAAAGTATCAGGATTCCATGTGGGCCAGGCGGAGTTGGCAAACTCCTCCATGCCCTCCAAGGGAGCCTTTGCTCTCCTTCAATCCTGATCACCAACTTCCCCGAGCCCTCCTGATCACCAGCCTCCCCCCCAGTCCTCCTGATCAACAGCCTCCTCCCAACACTCATGATCATTAGCCTACCCCCAGCTTCCTGATCAACAACCTCCCTCCCAGCCCTCCTGATCACCAGCCTCCCCCCAGCCCTTCTGATCACCAGCCTCTTGAGTCCTGATCACCATCCTCCCCCAGTCCTCCTGATCACCAGCTTTCCCTAGCCCTCCTAATTGCCAGCCTCTTTTCAGCCCTCCAATTTGAAACCCAAAGTTAATTCTTCCTTTCTAGTGCCAGGTACCATCCCCAAACATGGTCATCAGCTGCGAGGCTGTCCATTCAGCTGACTGTTGGGCTGGAGATGGCCCTACCATTTACTAATGAGACAGTGCTATTAAGATGGGCAGGCTTTCCACCTGCTGGCCTTGCCAGGTTTTTCCTGCACTCCCCTGCATGCTCCCATAAATATCGGGGGAAATGTATTTTGACATGCGGTGATGTTTTGCCGAGATCCGCTATGAATTTCATGAATGCTCTGCTGGAGGGCAGGTCCCTGACTCATTGTCTGCTAATGCTTCATCCTGAGCCATTTTCTTGGCAGTTTTTGTCAGTGATGGTTTGGCATTGCCTTCCACTCTCAGGGGCATGGCGTGGAGGCAGGTCTCAAGTCTACTCAAGCCACAAGAGAAACGAACTGCACTGTCGGCATTATTCTGAACCACACACTCACCATCTAGCTGACTGAACTAAGCGCACGCCCCCCACCCCACTATTAATGCACAAAATTAAATCATGTTGCCAAATAAATTCATTGATGCTGAGAGTAATCTAATTTAAATGGTTTTTTCCATCAATATTTAGCTTGTGAAATTAATAGTTTTCTTTTAAAAAACATTTTACATTCAGGCTGCATGCACAATAAAATGTCACTTCCCTAAAAAACTTAATTGGCTGAAGGCCACCAGAGGTTCTCTAGGAAAATGTCATTTAATTATGCTGATGCAGTCCACTAATGAGCATGAAAGCAAACCTAAACCTGAATTATGTACCAGTAATAATCATATGAGAATATGCTGGCTGTGGAGTCATCAAGCAAATAAAAAATAGTCCATGGAGGGCAAGGGGAGGTGGGAAACTTCATTATAGAAGAAAGAGTTGCATTTATATAGCACCTTTCACAACCTCAGGACATTCCAAAGCATTTTGCAGACAATTAGATACTTTTTGAAGTAATAGTTACTGTTCTAATGCAGGAAAAGTGACCGCTAATACGTGAACAACAAAGCCCTACAAAAATCAATATAATAATGATCAGATAATCTCTTTTAGAGATGTTGGCTAAAGGATAAATCTATAACTAACTCCCTGCTCTTCTACAAAACAGAATCATGAATTTTTTACTAAAACTTGAATGAGCAGTCAGGGCCTCAGTTTAACACCTCATCCCCAATGAAAGGTCATCGATCTAAAACATTGGGCTGAATTTTCATTGAGTCAAGATGACACAGGAGCCCTTTAAAAATGGCGGGTGTGTCCAGATTCTGGGATTTCCGACCTCAATCCCAGGCTGTCTGATTTGCCAGAGTGCCTTTAAAGGGTGCAGCTGGTTCCTGTCAAAAGCCCGACTTGGCTGGCTCCATTGTGGAGATAGGCATGCCCTACTCCTCTGCAATTCTTATGGAGCTGGGCCAGGTTTTAAAGAATCACGATTCATGGCCCCTCAGAGGAGTGGTGAACCCTAGTCTGCATGAGGGGACCTTTTAAAAGATGCTCATGCCCCTTTAGCCAAGGTAAGGCACACCTCCAACCCCCATGGCTCTCATACCCCCAAGCTATGGTCCCCACCCCACAGCCCCTCATACCCCCAATGGCAATCTATGCCCCTTCACCCACCCCTATGGCCCCTCATGCTCCTTATGCCAAGCTATGGCACTTCCATTCCCGTTGGCCCACTATACACCATGTATAACCTATGAACCCCATAGTGACAGTAATATGTGTCAAAAAAGCTTTTAAAAATGTCATTCGTTACCATGTTACTTCAAGGCAAGAAAAGTGTCAATCATCCAGTCCCTTTAAAGTATCAATGACAGAAACCATTTAACCTTGTGTAAATACACATTGTGAAATTGACCAGAGCCAGAGCTGTCAATCAAACATTGTTTTCTCTGGGTGAAGCTGTTTCAACAAGAGTAATGGATGTCCGACTCTCAGCCAAACATACATAACGAGGCCCTGTGGCAGCCTCCGACCTCTTTCCGCAGTCCCTGGTCCAACTCCAGCCTGCCCCCGCCCCTGTCCCCAGCAATGAAGATCTTATCTTTGCGGGCACTTTTTCCTGAGGCTGACTGGCTGAGCCTGAAATTTTCCCAACTCTCACTACCTCCCTCAGTGTTGAAAATTCAGGCCATTAACTCTGTTTCTCTCCATCAAGCCTGCTGAATGTTTCCAGCATTACTCTGACAGTGTAGCACTCTCTGACAATGTAGTATTACAATGGCGTGTCAGGCTAGAGTTTGTGCTGAAGTGTCTGGAGTGAGACTTGAAGCCAACCTTTTCAGACTCAGAAGCAAGAGTGCTACCAACTGAGCAATGACTGACAACTCTACAGTCTATAATCTCAGTCAAATCATTGTGTAAAAACATTGAGCATTACTATGCTGCTTCTCAAACTTTAGTTGAAATCAGAGGTAAAATGCACCAGTTGCTAGTCTTGCAAATTTCCCAGTGAGCTCAATGTGGCACTGGTGAGAGTTTATATCTTCCACCCATTTGCTGTTTCAGCAGTTAATCTGGAGACAACATGAAATAATGGTAAAATAAACTATTAAGGAAGGACAGAGGTGTTCCAACCTACAGTGAAGTATTCAAACTGTTCCAGTAAGAAACGTGAATAATAGTATTTATACTTTGTCTATCCACAGAGGCCCTTTAATCTAGACACTTGCTTGATATTTAGTTTTAGAGGGTTAACATTCCAGCCACTTCAAATACAGGCAGATTTCAATTATTTTATTAGAGGAGACTCAAAAGGGCATCCACAGCTCGAGCTTTCTAGATAATGTGTGCTGGTTCAGGTGAGAAATGGCAACGGTGGCACACCTGATCACTTCTGGTGTAGCCCACGCTGGTTGCCTGATCACCTTGCTGGTGAATGCAAGAACATGGGCATTGGAATTATGCAGAGTGGACAGATTGTGAAGCCAGTCAGTGTCCTACGCTGATTTGATGCACAACCAGCCATTTTTGATCTTGTCACTCTCAGTAGTACCATCTCAGATGAACTTTCAGCTCCATGAGGAACCCTACCCCTGCCCCGCCCGCCCCGCTCCTGTCTTTACCAGCATTATTTAAAGGAATCCATCCAATTTGAAGGTTAGTTACTTCTTACATTTTCAGAGTCTGTGGAAGTGCTAGGTTGTTGAGAGGATTCAGAAAAGTTGATAACATCTTCAGGGAGTGGTGCTGTACTTTGGGAAGATGTTTGTTGTTACTGTAAGACATTTAAGTACACTGCTTTCTCCTACTCATGGGGGCTGTAGTTGTAGTCCTCCTTGGGCTGTATTTGGAGTCTACTTTGGACTGTCACATTATAGGGAGATGAAGCTGAAGCAGCAAAGAAGACAAATTGCTCACAGAAGATGAAGGAAGAAGGCTCTCAGCAGGAGGCTGTACCCACCTAGGCTCTTCAGGGAGCACGTCCTTGACCTGAACCTAAGCCAGGCACAGTGTGTTCAGTGGCTAAACATCACCAAGAAGGTGGTCACAGAACTGGGAGAGGGGGCTACATTGTCTTCTTTCTAAATAGAGAGAAGCAGGAAGAGCACACATGCAGCTCTGCAATGCTGCAATGTACCATTGACAGCACACATGTGACTGCAAATGCCACATCTCAATGGTAAGATGTACAACAACTGCAAAGGGTATCACTCAGTGCTCAATTGATGTAAACCTCACCCAGCACATCATGCTGATAAATGCGCACTATCCTGGCCGCAGTCATGATTCGTTCATCCTGCGCCAGTCCACTGTTCCAGCAACCTTTCAGCCACTACACCAAACCAGAGGGTGTCTGCTCAGCAACAAGGGCTATCCGCTCTATTCCTGGCTGATGACTCCCCTCCACAACCCCACCATGCGTGACCAGTAATTATATAATGAGAGCCATGCTGGCATGAGGCATGTTATCAGGGTACTGAAGCAACAGTTCCACTGCCTGGACCAAGTGGGAGGAATGCGCCAGTACTCACCAGAGTGGGTGTCTGTTCCATCCTCCACAACCTAATAACCACAAGAATGCAGTCCTTGCTGAAACAGGTTTGCCAACCACATCAATAGAAGGAAAAAGAGGAGGAGACAGCCATGTTCTGGTCTTTGGGCGCATAATCTGACATCGGTTCCCTTGAACAAAATCCAAGATCCTTTTAGTTCAACAGCTCCCACCTTACCATTCTTCAGTGACAGACCACGACAGCACCATTTTGTTCACAATCTTGAAATAAAAGAGAAGCAAAACAATCATTCCATACCAACCTATCCACAAGAAATCCAATATTCTATACACTACCCAACTAATCATCCATGTACATTCCCTTACTTCCTGACCTAATGTTCCTACTGATTGCAACCCATTGGGTTGCTACACGGCTGGTAGAAGGCTGATAACTTTCAATGAGGGAGACTGTGGATGGCCTTGCAGAATAACAGAATGAGCAGCTCAAAGATCCAGCTTCAGACTGCACCACCTCAGCATGGCTGGTTGACTGACAGAAAGCAACAAATGCAATGGTGGAGTAGCAGTCATGGGAGCATGAATGCTATCATCCTGAGATAGCATGTTCACTCTCCATGGAGTCACCCCCACTCTCCTGGGGTGGTGCCTCAGCAATCCTAATAATCTGCTAAAATGCAGGTTGCTGGATGGCTGAGAGATGCTGGAAGCCCCTTTGAGCACTGGTATCTGCAGCCATGATGGCAACGATCTGATTCTGCATGGCAACAAGCAGGGATTTAATAACTTCAGTCTGAGCATCCATTGAAGCACTCAGACATTGGGTGGCTTCTCCAGTGGAATGAGAGTTCAGACTGTGCATCTTGGTTGGATCTGCAAGTGTTCTCATGGAGTTGGCCACCGCTTCCACACTGTAAAGGATGGACTCCAAGCTCTGGGCGAAGCCCTGTTCCGATTTGGAGCCAGACTCCTGCATGCTCTTTGACAATGACAACAGGCTCTGTGATAGGCCTGCCAATGCACCACGCATTTGTGTGTGCATGAAATCAACCTTTTCCTGTTTGCCAACCAATCTAAGTCCTAATCTGAGTTTTTTGCAACAGAACTTGGATGTGACCTGCATTCTGGGAGCTGACACCCAAGCTATTCTTTCCCCTTGGCCTGGCTGCAGTCCCTTCCTGGTGACGCACCACATGTCTCTGTACTACTCTCTGAAGTACATATAGTGCCAGTATTGGAACTAATGGCTGCAAATGTCAGATCACGTGGTAGTGTTTCTTCCTGCTCAGTCTTTTCTCCATCTAGGCCTTCAGCTTCTGGCACCACCAACTGGCCAGATGGCAGTTCCTGCTTATCTGAAAGCATAAATGCACTAGAGGAGATTTAAGATGTGGGAAAGGAGAGGAAAGCAGGAGGTGCAAAGTAACGCTACCTGTGGCTTGTACAGTTTGCAGGATATGAGAAGGTGCAGTGGACAGGATATCATCATCCTCAGTGGCTTCAGTGACATCAATGGCCACAACATTAGTGATGCCTACTGTACTTATTCCCAGCATTGAATCTTTCTTGGAGGTGAGGACATGCAACCATATGGTTCCCCTACTTGTTAGCTATTGCTGCTGCCTATTTTGGGCCACCTTTTTCTGCAAAATAGAAATAAGTGTATCAGTGAGTGTGGTGCAATGTGGTTGTATACCACAGTTGAATATCTGGCATACAAACTAGAAGCAGGAATAAGCCACTCAGCCCTTTGGGCCTGCTCCGCCATTCAATAAGATCATAGCTGATCTGACTGTAACCTCCCGCCTACCCCTGGTAATCTTTACCCCCTTGTTTATCAAGAATCTATGTACCTCTGCCTTGAAAACATTCAAAGACTCTGCTTCCATTGCCTTTTGAGCAAGAGAGTTCCAAAGACACACTATCCCCTGAGAGAATTTATTTTTCTCATCTCTGTCTTACATAGGCAACCCCTTATTTTTAAACAGTGACCCCTTGTTCTACATTCTCCCACAAGAGGAAATATCCTCTCACATCCACACAGTCAAGACCCCTCAGGATCTTATATGTTTCAATCAAGTTGCCTCTTATTCTTCTAAACTCCAGTGGATACAAACCTAACCTGTCCAACCTTTTCTTATAAGACACCCTGCCCATTCCGCGTATTGGTCTAGAAACCTTCTCTGAATGCACCAATCCTTAAATAAGGAGGCCAGTACTGTACACACTATTGCAGATGTGGTCTCCCCAGTGTCCTGTACAACTGAAGCATGACCTCCCTACTTGTATATTCAATTCCCCTTGCAATAAACATTAACATTCTATGAGCTTTCCTAATTACCTGTTGTGGCTACATACTAGCCTTTTGTGATTCATGCACTTGGACACACAGATCCCTGTGAATCTCAGAGGTCTGCAACCTCTCACCATTTGGATGGTATGCTTCTTTTTTATTCTTCCTGCAAAAATGGCCAATTTCACATTTTCCCACATTCTACACCATTTACCAGATCTTGACCTACTCACTCATGTCCCTTTGTGGCCTCGTATGTCCTCTTCACAACTTACTTTCTTACCTACCTTTGTATCATCATCAATTTTAGTGACCATACCCTAAATCCCTTCATCCAAGTCATTAATATAAATTGTAAGAAGTTGAGGGCCCAGCACTGATCCCTGTGGCATACCACTAGTTACATCCTGCCAACCAGGAAAAGACCCATTTGTGGCTACCCTTTATTTCCTGTTACCAATCTTCCATCCATGCCAATTTGTTACCCCCTACTCCATGAGCTTTTATTTTCTGTAATAAACTTTGATGTGGCACCTTATCAAATGCCTTCTGGAAATCTAAGTACAGTATATTCACTGGTTCCCCTCTATTTCCAGCATGTGATTCCTTCAAAGAGCTTAAATAAATTGGTTAAACACGATTTCCCTTTCACAAAACCATGTTATCTCTGCCTCATTGCTTTGAATTTTTCTAAATGCTCTGGCATAGCATCCTTAACATCTTTAATAATAACTTCTAACATTTTCCCTGGGTGGAATTTTCTGTGCCTGCTGGCATTTGGCATGTTTGGTGGCGTGAGCAGGCAATATGGCGAGAAGGCAAAAAATCAGTTTCACGATGTTATGAAACCAGCTTACAATCGTCCGCTCTACCTGTCAATGCCAGGCCGTCAGAAGCCATGAACATCATTGGAATATATCTGCTTTTCATTATAAGACCATTCCCCCCATGCTAGATCATCTGAGCATGTTAGTTTGATTGCACACCGAGTTGTTTCACAACTGTATATAAGCGACGTGACCTGGCGAGCTGCACTTTGCTTGGGACTTCAAGGTTTGTTTGCCTACCTTGCTTTGGGTAGCACTCGTAGTCATCAGTGCCAATATTTGCAGACAGCACCACATCACTTTTAGTGGGGCTCTGGGGCTGGTTTCTACCTGCCGTACCAGCCATAAGGCGGGGGTGGCTTTTCAATGGCTGCAGGGCTAGCACTTGCTTGGAGAAGTAGCCTCAGGCAAGGGAAGATGCTGCAGGTCAAGGGCTGTATTGGGGAAAACGGGTATCCCAGGGTGTGTGGGGGCACACATTGATCTGTGCAAGTGGCCTCAAGAGAGTGAGGGCTGAGGAGGCAGTCTCTGGAGGAGATGAGGCCAGATGGAGATTTGAGGGTGTATATGAGAGAGTGAATGGTGATGTCCCTTGAGCTGGCAGTGAGTGAGATGCCAGTGAATGTGTGATGGGCTTGAGTGTGTGAGATTAGAGTGATGACATGGTTGCTTTACCCTGGCAGCATGGATGAGATCATTCATCCTCTATCTCTATTGGATGCCCAACCTCTTCTGTGCAGCCTTGGCACTGATCACCACTGATTACCAAGCTGGAGTGGTAATGTTGCTGCCCCTTCTGCGGCCAGAGCAGGCATAGAGGACATCATGGCGGGCCTCCACACACTCTGTTTATCATTTTCCATATTAATACCTTTCTCTTTTGCCTTGTCTCTACTCTTTGGTTTAACCACATCTTCCCAAATTTGATCCCTTGCCTCCAGTATTTAGTTCTCTACTTCCTAGTTTTGCGGCTCGCTGGAATGTCGGTCCCAGCATGCTTCAGGTATAAACCATCTCAACAGTACATATCCCACTTTCCCCATTACTGGTTTCACAAACCGGAAGCCACTTCCCCCACATCAGTCTTTGAGCCATGCACTTATTTCTCTAATCTTATTTGCCCTATGCCAATTTGCATGTGGCTCAGGTAATAATGCAGAGATTATTACCTTTGATGTTCTTTATTTTTAAATTAGTGCCTAAGTCCTCATATGCTCTATGCAGAACTTCTTTCCTGGTCCTACCTATGTTGTTGGTATCTATTTGGATCATGACAACTGGATGAACCCCGCTCACTGCAAGTTCCTGTCCAGCCCTAAGCAGATGCCCCAAACCTTGGCACCAGGCAGGCAATGCTGCTTTCTGGACTCTCTCTCTTTGCTGCAGAGAACAGTGTCAATCCCCCTCACTATACTGTCCCCTACTACCACTACAGTCTTTTTTGCTCCCCCCACTTGAATGGTTTCCTGTACCATGGATCCATGGTCAGGCAGCTCATCTGCCCTGCAACCCCCCACTCTCATCCACTCATCCAAACAAGCTGAGAGAGCCTCAAACCTGTTGGACAATCACAAAGGCTGAGGCTCCTGCACCCCTGCCCTCTATGCTCCCCTACCTGCCTCACTTGCAGTCACACCCTCCTGCCTCTGATTACTGACCATATCAGAAGAACCTATCCTAAGTGGCGAGACTGCCTCCTGGTACAAAGCATCCAAGTAATCTTCCTCCTCCCTGATGTGTTGCAGTGTCTGCAGCTCAGTGACTCTGAGCCAAAACTCCTCGAGCTGCAACCACTTACTGCAGACGTGTTTGGCCTGGATCACACAGGCATCCACAAGCTTCCACATGCTGCAGCTTTAACATGTCACGTGTCTACCATCCTTAATGCGTTTTAAGTAACTACTTAATTATATTGTTCACTTACTTATTTTCCTTTTTTGTATATTTTATTAACTGTGCAACCCGTTTGCATTCTTTTTAAATGTTAGGAATAGAATGTGCCTTAAGCACATACTAGATGCTCACCAAACAGTTAGCTTTTACCCCTGTAGTCGTGCAAGAACCAATTCCTATTGGGTAGAACAGTTAGAAAAAGCAAAAGCAAAGGAGCACCTGCTTCCCCTCCTCCTCTAATCCCCTTATCACCCAACTCCCAGCACTTTGTTCAAAGCTGCACTCTGTGCTAAGTTGCATGAAGAAGCTGTTTATATATCCTGCTGAGATTAAGCAGTCCGCTGATCCCAGTTACAGAAAATCTAGTTTTAGCTGCTTTCCTTGATTAGTTAACTTGAATTCCTCTTGTAATGGAATCCTGAAAACCTTGCTTATAGCTGGGAAATTTAGAAATTAGACAGCAAGTTTCAGTTAAATTCTAAATACAAACAAAAATGTGATTTTTACAAAGAGATTAACACTCCCTTACTAAAACTGCCAGCAATCAGTTTGTATAAGATGTGTTACATAGTTTCCAACAGTACTAAGTGTGTGAGGGTGAGAAGAAAAATGTGAATGGTTCTCTAGATTGTTGGTAGACAAATGAAGCGGGTGTGTTAAATGGAGCAGTGTCGGAGGCTAATGATGGCATTGCTGAGATTCGTCATGTAAAGATGCATTCACCAACGTTGACCAAATATGTGAGGTCATTAAACTTCTTGCGGCACTGCAGCCAGGCCCTCGGTGCCAGTCTGGTGGCATTGACCACCATGGCCACCTCCTCCTGCTGCCTTCTGAGCACTTTTCTGGAGGATCTCCTGGCTCCTTGAGGGAGAGAATCCCCCTCCGCCAGTCATCCACCTGCACCAATGACTCCAGGGCAACATCTAAAAACCTGAGGGCTCATTCTGTGGCCTGTTGACCCATTCTGTTCCTTTTTCCAGGTCTTCAAATGTTGCACTAGCAGTTTTTAACCCCTGCTGTAATCAGAATGCAATTTGATTTTAAGAGCTGCAGCCTGGCTTAGGTGAAGACTTGATTTAAGGTGTTAGACTCACACAAACTTGGGTTCCTAGCTGAGGCCTACAGCCCTCAGAAATATGTTCAGTGTTGGGTTGCGTGGTACAACCATGGAAATTTGTGTGCTGCCTGTGTTGCCTTGAAAGAGTGCAGTATAATTGCTGTGTCTGATTTCAGGAGCTCTCTAATTTAGCTCCCCCCAACCTCCCCTCATTAGATTAAAATCAATCAGAAAATGGTTGCTTATAATAAATGTCAGGCTCTTAGAGAACCAAGCTGAATGCAAAAATACAGAGAAGAGCTGAGAAAAGTAACAAGAGGTGCAGGATATATTTATGACCTGGATTTGTGTATACAGGGCATAATTTCAAAATTTTGCAGATGCCATGAAAATTAAAAAACAGCAAGGGGCATACAAACTCCTGCAGGACATAAACTAGCAAAATCTAATATATGTCAGATGAAATCTGATACAGACTAAGTGTGAGGTGATGTATTTTTGTAGGAGGAATGAAGAGAGACAAATATAATGTAAATTGTACAATTTTAAAGGGGTACAGGAACATTGAGACTCAGGAGTATAAGGTACGGAAATCATTGAAGATGGCAGGATAACTTAAGTAAGGCTGTTAAAAATGCATGTGGGATCTTTAGATTTAGGAACAGTGCAACAAGGTACAAAAGCAAGAAAGTTAAACTAAACCTCTCTAAATCACTGGTTATGTCCTAGCTGGTGTATTGTGGCCATTTCTGAGCACCACACTTTAGAAAGATGTCAAGGCTTCAGAGAGTGATCCGCAGAGACTTACAGGAATGGTACTAGTGATTGAAGTCTTGACTAACTTGGAGAATCTAGAGACTCTCAGGTTCTCCTTAAAAGCAGAGAAAGTTAAGGGGGGATTTAATTGAGGTGTTCAACATTATGAGGTTTTTTGATAAAGTAAATAGAAAGAGACTGTTTCCACTGATATGAGGGTCAGCAACCAAAGAATGCAGATTTAAGATAATCAGCAAATTAACCAGAGGCAAGATGTGGAGAATTTTCTTATTACCTAGTGAAATGTTATGATCTGTTATGATCATTGCCTGAATGGATAGTGTAAGCCAGTTCAGTGATAAGTTTCATCAGTGGATTGTATATGTACTTGAAGGAGAAACATTTACAGGGCTATGGTGAAAGCACAGGGGAGTGGGATTCATTGGATAGCTTATTTGAAGAGCTGACATGGGCAGGATAAAGCAAATTGCCTGCTTGTGTGGTGCATCATTCTGTGATTCACTAATTTATCATGTGTGAATAAGTGAAAGAGTGCTTTTACTCAGTATTATTCAGAATGTTAGTAGTATTTCTAGCCATGTAGTTATGCCCATATATTTGTAGAACTTGTTATTCAGTGCCATGGATCATTGTTTATTCAGATATGGACGCAAAATTACTTGTTCAGATGTCAAATTTATTTTTTCTATACAGTAATATTGCTGCTACCTTGAGTTTATGTGTATGCAAGCACTCTGTAGTGTGGAAACAACAGAAGAAACAGCAAATTTGTTTCAGATGGATGACAAAAGCAAAAGAGCTTGTATTCTTACTCCTGGGGCAGAATTGTCCTGGATTTGCACTAAGTGCGAGAGCGAGTGGGAAAAAGGACATTTTACCTGCTGGCCTCAAAGGCGGGTTTTCACGCCATATCGTCCTAATCCCGCCTCATAAATCATGCATTCCTGGGAAATATGCTGTTTCGCTGGCAGGTGGCCTCTGATTCACCTGCCACACCATCACCTTGCCCCTTCCTCACCGGGGACGCCATATTTAAAGTGCAACCGCATGCACACCTCTCAGCACTTCCAGCTCAGGGCTGCTGCATAGAAGACATAGCCCTGAAAGGCAAGAAGACTGCAGCCCCCTGATTCAGTGATGCATCCCTAGGATGCCTTCTGGACACCGTTGGAGCCCACCACAATGTCCTCTACCCCCACTCTGGCAGCAGGAGGCACATCAGTATCACCACTCTGGCTTGGGAGGCGGTGACAATGGTGGTCAGTGCCAACACTGTACAGAAGAGGTTGGCTATCCAGTGCAGAAAGAGGATGAATCATCTCATCTGTGCCACCAGGGTAAGGCAAGCATCTCATCATTCTAAACTCACACATGCACAAGCCCATCACACATTCACTGCCATCTCACTCATTGCCAGCTCAAGGGCCATCACCACTCACTCTCTCACACACACCCTCACATCCCCAATTGGACCCATCTCCTCTGGAGACTGCCTCCTCAGCCCTCATCCTCTTGAGGCCTCTTGCACAGATCAACATGTGTTTCTCCACACACACACACACACACACACCCTGGGATACCCTCCTTCCCCATTAATGCTCTAGTCCTGCAGCCTCTTCCCTTGCCTGAGGCCACTTGTCCCCCTTCCCCAAGCAAGGCCTAGCCCTGCAGCCATTGAAGAGCCAATCCTACAATATGGCTGGTCTCATAAGTAGAGACTTGCCTGTGAGGCCCCCCAAAAGTGATGTGGTGCTGCCTGCAAAGCCTGGCATTGATGACAGTGAGTGCTGCCCGAAGCAATATAGGCAAACAAACCTTGAAGTCCTGAGTGAAGAGCAGCCCAATATGCACGTCACTTATGTTCGGTTGTGAAACACATTGACGTGCAATCACTCCGACGTGCCCAGATGATCCAGCATGGGAGTGATTCTGGCGAGCTGGGCTTATAATGATATGTAGATGTATTACAATGAAGTTCCTGAGGTGCAGCAGCGGGAAATGGGTGGAGTGGAGCAGATGATTGCAAACTGATTTCACAATTTCATGAAATGCCTTTCCGCCATATTGTCCGTGCATGCCTGCCATGACTCCCAGTACCAGTGGGCACAGAAAATTCCGCCCAAGATCTACATCGGTCCCACTCATGGTTGCTGCCAGGTGTCACTGGCAGTTCTGGAACTCTCCATAAGTCCTGCAGTCCGCTACAATGTTCTAATAGTGTCAAAGAATTTTACGCATTAATGAGGCCGATGCAAGCCTGCTGCAAGCACTGCTAACTCTTCCCTAAAATTGGTAGTTAAAATGGCAGTGCCATGGTGAGAATGCAATGATTACTTTACCACTATTCTAACTCACCCGTCCAATTCTCAGGAGGTGCGGGAGCTTAAAATTGGGCCTCATCTTTCCACTACTCTGGAATTGATGATATCTTGTATTGCAAAGTGGGTTGTTCGCACTTGCTTAGTTGAAATAGCTAATGTTCATTTCCTGCAAATCTAAGCGGCAAATAAAGGGCAGAAATTTTCACTTGGTGCTGGAGTGTGAAACAATGCGCATTGACGTGTGCCGACGTCAAAGTGCAATCGCGCAATAGTTTGGTCAGCGGGTGCGTGCCAGAGCACGCCCACTGACAATTAAAAGGCCTGTTAAGACCATTAAGTAATCAATTGACATAAATTTTTCACTGACCATTCAATCTGACGGTTGGCGGGCAGGCAAGAATGGCCAAGTGGCCTTTGCATTTTTTTGGAAACCTCATCCACGGGCTGGATGAGGTTTCCAAAAGCAAATAAAAATAAAATAACGTCAATTTTTTATTAATAACATGTCCCTGCTCATGTAACAGGCTTACATGAAGGGACATGTTTTATTACATTTTTATTCTTCGTCTCCCTGAGGCAGCTCCATGCCTCGGGGAGATTATGCAGCACCCACTCGCTCGCATGTGTGAAGTTCACGCTCAGCCTGGTCGCCCTCCCGCCCCCCCCACCCCTAACGCTCAGCGCTGCTGCTCACGTGTCACCAGCATGAAATTGCGGTGCGGTGCTGATTACGGGCGGCAGTCGGCTTCCTGACCACCGTTGCCCGCCCCCTGTGAGCCCACCCGCCAAGGGCAAAATTCTGTCCAAAAAGACAGGACATACATTAAGCAAATGACTTAATACTTTCTGGATTGACTCAGTGTAGGCCTTAACAGGAATCATTGGGCTGTATTTTATGTGCCCCCCTCTGGGTGTGTTTTGGGCAGCAGGGCACATAAAATCGGGTGGCTGCCCCCCTCATCACTTTCCCACCCACCCCTTAGCTCACCCTCTTAACATATATTCAAGTAAGTAATCACAGGTCAATTAGGCTTATTACCAAGCCAATTGATCCTGATAATACACTGCCAATGCCATAAAACATTTGGGCAGTCGGGTGGGTGCAGGCAGCCCCATTTTTTAACAAAGTTATTCAAAGGGCTGGAAGAAAGGAGGGCGTTTGACCTTTGGGGGCTGCCCTTTGCCAATGGGGGGCAGCCGCTCCCTAAGATCGAACTCCCCCTTCCTTCCTACCAGCCTGCACCTTAAACCCAACCATCCCCCTTGCCCCCCTCCCTGACCTGCCCAAACCCTCCCTGCCCAAGACCCCAGACTTACCAACTCCGTGGATCCATGGGCCTTATCTTGTTACTTTTTTCAGTCCCACAGTTGCCACTGACACACTTTTGGCACAGCTGGGGCAGATGGAGCTGCTGGACAATCGGGTTGGTTGGCAGGTCTAGAGGGTGGGACTTCCAGTGAGGTGTGGAAGTCCCACTTGGCTCTTGTTTAGCCGGCCCGCAGCGCTTTAGGGTTGTGAGGTGGGCCGGCATGGAACATGTCGACTCCAAGTCAACTTTGCTTCTGGAAAGGGGTTGTGGGAGATGGTGGCTCAGGGCTACTCATGCCGCCCTGTTTTATTTAGCCCATGGTCTCTCACTAAACTTGAATGTATAAACAGGGCATGAAGCAACATACTTTTCCCTATCCCACACTCTTTTCTTCACAAAACGCAACCAGTCAGTGTTCATGCTGGTTGGCAGATGGTTGACCCTCAAGGAAATTTTTTTTTAAAATGGGAGATAATGTAGTTGATTTACAGGAGGGCTTATCAATTCCATTTCCTTGGGCTCTACTGAAGCTTTTATTCTGAAAACATCATTATGCAGTACATTCAAATTGGCTATGGAGATGCAGCAGTGATTGTGGTGCCAGATACTAAACAGCAACTGTACACACAAATTTGTTTACCCTCAGTAATGCTCTCAAAAGGTCTTTCATATAAAAAAACACACAGGAAGGCCAACAAATAAAGCCCTGTGGAATACAAATCTATCAGAGTTCATAGCTGAAAGGTTCTCATTGATTGGAACCTGCTGCAAGTACAATAATTTGCAAACCCAGCGTAGATTGTACCAGTAAGTTTACATTTCCTGATCGTACACTATAAGATGTTATGAGCTGGAAAAAGTCCCTGTCACCAAAGTCTATTTTCTTTCTTGTGTGTCTTCATATCAGGTGTTTACAGCAATGTAATTTGTGAAACTAGCAAGAACAGATTTTATTGTCTAGAGCGTCACCAGCTTTCTGAAAATTTCAACCATACCTGATTTGAAAGCATTGCAAATGATGTCCCTGGTTTAGTGTTTGGAAGTTTGCTCTAGTATGACAACTTTATAGTTTCTCTTATAAAAGAAATAAGCAAATGAACTGTTTGGCATCCAGTTAAAAAATGCTCTTTTGCTCCCGAGGATAGCTTTTATGGTCTGGTTTCAAAGTAGCTAAGCCAATTCAGTAGGCATTTAATATTGCACCACAACTGAATACTTTGCTGGAAGACATTAAAGAAATTCTCCAGGGAACTACAAAAAAATGCAAAATCATATGACAACTTTGAGGATTTGGATAGTGAAACATACACTTATTGTCCAAGTTATTATTGAAACTGAAATATTTACTGTCCCCCTGCTGCACCATTTCAGTGCTTAGAGGTATTATGGTACAATGTGATACATTAGTGTTGCAATATGGCTGTATCACTAATTGTTTCTTTCAACCTCTGTACATCTAAAACAGAACAATTACAATTATAAATCTGCACATTGACCTTGTAAATAAATAATTATTTGACTAATTTTTGATAGATTTTCTTTTGTAAAAGATGTGTTAGAAAAGAGTTTTATTCATGGATTGGTTGGATATTTTATGATCTTCTTCCCTAATTTCATCCTGTTCTTTCATAAATGTCATGATGCATTTCCGGGGTGCAATTATATGCTCTCAAAACACCATCCCTAAATTACCATTCTTCCTGTTGTTATAATCCTAGCTGATGTTAATACTGGATAAGTCAGATCACAGAGTGAAATCTGGCTTGATAGATCATAGTTTTTATTTCTTTTTCGAAATCACGGAGGTAAGTTACTGAACAAATTCACAGGAGTCCTCTGATGAATTTTTAACACAAGGAATAAAACATTCCTTTATCAAGAAAAACTGAACTATATTAAACCAGACAAAAATGTTGAAAAAAACTTAGTACAAACACAAGAAAACTATTCAAATATTCCCTATTCCTTCACTCCAGCTATCTCTTTATGGATGCATACAGATTCGGAAAGATAAAACAATTTACCGTATCTACCTTATCCTCTAATATTCAGGGTAAGTATGCAGCATCTGTGAACCAACTGGTGAACTGTGGCAGCCACACCACACTCCAAAGTAAATGACAGATGCAACCAAAGCAGATTCTATGGATTTCTCAACAAACCACCCAGATGCCTGTTACACTGTGGGCCAACTGGTCTCACTGAAATTCTGTCTTTCTCAGGAGGGTTTGCAATCTCCATGTTTGAAGAACTTGTCTTGGAATTCTCTCCAAACGTCGCTTCGACTCGGACAGCTTCAACAAGGATCCACTTCCAGAGTTTTTCATTCTCGCCTCGTGAGATTCTTTTCCACTGGATCTTCAAGTACACTCAAGCCTCACCTTCCAAGCACACGTTTGGATCTTTGGTTGTGCCAAGCAGAACACTACTGCTCCAAAGGATACCTCCGCAGAACTGAGTCACCAACCTTTGACAACCCTCTCGGACCTTCAGGGCTTCTCTCAAGCCAACTTTGCCTCAAGTCTGCTTCCCACATTTCTCTCTCTCTCTTTAATTTGGAGTCAATTGCTCTGGTCCTTTCTCTCAACCTTGTTTGATAGGATCTACTTCAGATCTCCATTTTGTCCCTTACTTGGAGTCTGCTTCTGGGACCTGTTTCTGGCCAACTCCCTGGTTTGGGATCTTCTTCTTTCTTTGGGACCTTCTCCCTGTCCCCCTCCCCATTCTCTGCTTCCTGGGACACCTTCTCTGCAATGGCATTCCTCTTCAGATCACCTGACCTGCAGTTTCGCGCTGTTTCACCTTTTTTTATTTGTGCATGTGCACAGCGCTGGTTCCTGGCTGAAGAACGTAAAAATGGATGAACTGCATGTGTCCCTTTCTCGTCCCAGTCAGGACATGCATGAAATCAATGAACTGCGCTTGTGTGGCCATCTCTCGGCCAGCACATGCCCAGGGGACTTGAAAACGGAAAAGGACTCGAACTGCGCATGTGCGGCCAGTTCCCGACCAGTGCAAGCACAAAAGTCCCAATGCCTGCTGGGAACAGTAGTTCCCAAACTCTAAATTCTGATCTAAACTTAAAGTAAGTATTTTTTTTTCTTTCTTTTTGTTCTATCACACTATATGAACCTAAACAGTAAGCATCAGCAGGCTCTTTTAGGGGTCATTGCAGTTATGACCGATCTTTCCCTCCTCCTCTGTTTGCAGATGTGCACTTCCCAACAGGAGTTCACAGGAAAGCAATCAGGAGCAGAAATCTTTGCGGATTTCTCTCATCTCTGCAGCTTGAGGACACAGAGGCCAATTGCAATAAATAACTTTAATATTACACAAGATTATTTTGTATAGAATTTTATTGTTACTTGCAAAGTTTAGTTGTCTGGCTAAGTTGGCTGTACAAAGTGTCACATTATTCTCACTTATGTATTCCCATGAGTCATCATCAGCTGTCCCTCAATTCGGGGATGAAGCCTACTCAGGGACATGTGTTTCTGCCATGAGTATTCATATGATTGAACAGTTCAATTCTCAACCCACAGAACATGAGACAGGATGTCCGCAAGGAAGTTAGATCCAGAGTGCAGAATTTGCTTCCTTTTCTTTCCTTCCTTTTCTTTCTTTCCTTTTCTGCCGCCACTGTGCTTCATCATTAAGGTATCATTTAGGAATAGGCAATAAATTCTGGCCTAACCAGCAATGCCCACATCCCGTGAAAGAATAAATTAAAAGGAAGACATTGTGACTCACGGCATGCTGCATCTTGATGGACAAGTTGTCACCATTTTGAAAGTAGCAAGCTCCTCCAAGTCATTAATGTCAACTCTGCTTCAAAGACAGCATCAGAGTGTCTTTGAAGTGGTTTCTTTGTTCTCCCCTAGAACATTGACCATTTGAGAGCTGGGAAAACAGGAAATGGTGGCGGATGCTTTTTGACCATCTGGACACAGTGCCCAGTGCAATGAAGTTGATTTTAGACCATAAGACGTAGGAGCTAGAAGTAAACCACTTGGCCCATCGAATCTGCTCCATCATTCGATGAGATCATAACTGACCTGATAATCCTCAACTCCACTTTCCTGCCTTTCCCCATAACCCTCGACTCCCTTACTGCTTAAAAATCTGTCTATCTCAGCCTTGAATATACTTAACGGAACCAGCCTCTACAGCTCACTGCGGTAAAGAATTCCACAGCTAAGAAAGCGCATGATAAAGCATTGGTGGGTAGAATAAAGTAAAACCCAAAGGAGTTTTTTAAATATATAAAGAGCAAGAGAATAAGAGGGAAAGAGTAGCGCCAATTAAGGACCATAGAGGTCATCCACGTGTGGACCAGGAAGACGTGGGTAGAGTCCTCAATGAATATTTCGAGTCAGTCTTTACAATGGAAAAGGACGATGCAGGCATAGACATTAGAGTAGAGGACTGTGAACTATTAGAGGAAATTAACTTAGAGAGAGAGAAGGTACGAGCAGGTTTAGCGGCCTTACAGTGGATAAATCCGCAGGCCTGGATGAGATGTATCCCAGGCTGTTGAGGGAGGAGGCAAGGGAAGAGATATCAGGGGCCCTGGCAGTAATTTTCAAATCCTCTCTGGCCTCAGGTGAGGTGCCAGAGGACTGGAGGACTACTAACATTGTCCCATTATTAAAAAAGGGTGGAAGGGATAGGCCAGGAAATTACAGGCCAGTCAGTCTAACCTCAGTGGTGGGGAAATTACTAGAAAGAATTTTGAGGAACAGAATATATCTGCACTTGGAGAGATGCGGATTAATCAGGGATTGTCAGCATGGATTTGTTAAGGGAAGGTCATGTTTGACAAATTGATCGAATTTTTTGAGGAGGTAACCAGGAGCATTGATGAGAGTAATGCATTTGATGTGGTCTATATGGACATTAGCAAGGCTTCTGATAAGGCCCCTCATGGCAGACTGGTCAGGAAAGTAAGAGCTCATGGGATCTAAGATAAAGTGGCACATTGGATACAAAATTGGCTAAGAGGCAGTAAGCAGAGGGTAGAGAGATGTTTCTGTGACTGGAAGTCTGTTTCCAGTGGGGTTGTGCAGGGCTTGGTGCTGGGGCCCTTGCTGTTTGTGGTGTACATAAATGATTTCAACTTAAATGTAGGGGGTATGATCAAGAAGTTCGCAGATGACACGAAAATTGGTGGGGCGGTAAATAGTGAGGAGGATAGCCGTAAACTGCAGGAGGATATCAGTGGACTGGTCGAGCAGTGGCAAATGGAATTCAACCCAGAGAAATGTGAGGTAATGCACTTGGGGAGTGCTAACAAGGTAAGGGATTACACGGAATGGTAGGACCCTGGAAAGTACTGAAGATCAGATATGCGTTTCTACAAATCTCTGAGGGTAGCAGGGTAGGTAGATAAGGTGGTTAAGAAGGCATATGGAATACCTGCCTTTATTAGCTGAGGCACAGAATACAAGAGCAGGGAGGTTATGCTGGAACTGGATAAAACACTAGTTAGGCCACAGCTGGAGTACTGCGTGCAGTTCTGGTCACCACATTGTAGGAAGGATATGATTGCACTGGGGAGATTTACCAGGATGCTACCTGGGTTGCAAGGTCTGAGCTATGAGGAAAGTTTGGATTGGCTGGGGTTATTTTCCTTGAAGCAGCAAAGGTTGAGAGGGAGCTTGATAGAGGTATGTAAGATTATGAAGTGCTTAGATAGGGTGGACAGGAAGACAATTTTCCCATTAGTAGACGGGTCAATAATTAGGGGGCATAGATTTAAGGTAAGAGTTAGAAGGATAAGAGGGAAGTTGAGGAGAACTTTTTTCACCCAGACGGTGGTGGGAGTCTGGAACTCAATGCCTGAAAGGGGGGTTTAGATATTCACTTGCATTGCCATAGCCTCCAGGGCTATGGGCCAAACACTGGAAAATGGGATTAGTGTAGTCAGATCTTTGTTCACCGGCTTGGAGTCGATGGGCCACATGGTCTCCTTCTGTGCTGTAAACATCTATGAGCCCATAAGGGGACCAAAACTGTTCACAGTGTTCTAGGTGTGGTCTAACTAGTGCCTTGTATAGTTTTAGCAAGACTTCCCTATTTTTATACCCCATTCCCTTTGAAATAAAAGCCATCATCCCATTTGCCTTCCCTATTACCTACTGACCTTGTATGTTAGCTTTTTGGGATTCAAGTACAAGGACTGCCAAATCCCTCTGTGCTGTAGCTCTCTGCAGTCTTTCTCCATTTAAATAATATTCAACTCCTTTATTCTTCTTGCCAAAGTACATAACCTCAAATTTTTCCACATTATATTCCATCTGCCAAGTTTTTTCCCACTCACTTAGCCTGTCTATATCTCTTTGTAGACTCTTTGTGTCATCCTCACCACTTGCCTTCCCACCTATTTTTGTGTCATCTGCAAATTTGGAGATGCTACATTCACTTCCCTCATCTAAGCCATTAATATATATTGTAAATAATTGTGGCCCCAGCATTGATCCTTGCGGCACTCCACTAGTTACAGTTTGCCATCCTGAAAATGCCCCCCCCTTATCCCAACGCTCTGTCTTCTATTAGTTAGCTAATCCTCTATCTATACTAATATACTACCACCAACACATGGGCTCTTATTAAGTAGCCTTCTGTATAGTACCTTGTTGAACACCTTTTAGAAATCCAAATACAATACATTTGCTGGTTCCCCTTTATCTATCCTGCTTGTTACCTCCTCAAAGATTTCTAATAAATTTGTCAAGCATGATTTCCCCTTCATGAAACCATGCTGACTCTGCTTGATTATATTATGCATTTCTAGATGCTCTGCTATTACATCCTTAATAATAGACTCCAGCATCTTCCCAATGATGGATGTTAAGCTAACTGGCCTATAGTTACTTTTATTTTTTCTCCATCCCTTTTTGAATAAGGTTGTTACATTGGCAGTTTTCCAATCTTCTGGGACTTTTCCAGAATCTAAGGATTCTTGAAAGATTACCACCAGTACATACACTATTTATGTAGCTACTTCCTTTAATATCCTACGATCCAACCCATTAGGCCCAGGGGACTTATCAACTGGAATTGTGCCTGAATGCTTGTGGATCTGGCTTCAAAGGGGACCCTAGCATTTATTCAATGATCCTCCCATGAATCTGGAGGGTGCAGTGGAGACGTTGCTGATGGAATTTCTCTAGTGGTCTTAAGTGTCACTGATAAATACTCCAGGTCTCACTGCAGGACAAGAATGTGGTGATGCCAACTGCTCTGAACATTAGGCCTCTTGTTGACTTGTGGAGGTCTTGTTGTCAAACGTTCTCTGCCATTGTTTGTAGAAGGCTGAGCTGGAGCTGCTGATCTGCTGTTGGATCTCATCATCAATGGTGGCCTTATGAGAAAGGTGGCTGCCAAAGAATGGGAAGTGCTCTACATATTCCAGAGTCTCTCCTTCAATCCTTCCTTCAACATATAGGGGAAGTAGAATATTTGGCTGACACTGGCAAAATTTTGTAGGCGGGACGCCTTTAAAATTCCCCGGGTGGCCTTCTCGTTGTTCTCTCAACTATCCCTGACCTTTTTGCAATACGTGGCAAGGCCTGGGGCTGTATGCCTGTCCTCACCCCAATTAAGGCTCTTAAGTGGCCAATTATGGCTCTGAGGAGCATTAATTGGCTGGAGACAGGACTTCTGCCTCTCATGCAGGAGTGTTAAGTTGCTGTGGAGCTGCTATGATTGGCAGGGATGCATTCCCCAGTGACTCTTTGGATGGTGGGGTGGGAAATCCCAGCATCTGAAAAGTCCTGCCCCACCTCCTCCCTTACGTTCTACTTTTGACATTTGAACAATCTAACCACCTGCTCCTTTACATTGATTGACACTTATTTGAATGATTTTTGATAGATTTTCTTTTGTAAAAAATGTACTGGAAAATAATTTTATTCATGAATTGGTTGCACATATTGTTATCTTTTCCCTAATTTTATCCTGTCCTTTCATAAATGTCATAACACATACTGGGGGTAAAAATTGCATACTCTCAAAATCCCATTCCTAAATTACCATTCTTCCAATATGAATTATAGGCCAGGATTTTCCCCTTGGCGACTTGGGGGCGGGGCCCACTCACCGAGGGGAAAATGTCATGGGATGACGTTGGCAGGAACCCCTGACGTCATCCCGGTCCTTTTAAATATTCACGAAGGCAAGCGGACAGCGAAATCAGCTGTCCGCCCGCCGACCTGTCAATGGCCAATTAAGGCCATTGACAGGCTAATTAACCTTATTAAACACCATGCCCAGCCAACCTTAAGGCTGGTGGGCAGGCCAGGAGCCCCAGCAGGCTGCAGATTATTAACGAAACTACTGGCGGGATGAAGTTTCATGTCTGTTTTTTAAACATTTAATAAATTTTATGTGTTTATTATTAACATGTCCCATCTCGTGTGACATTGTTGCATGAGAGAGACATGTTAATAATTTTAACATTTATCTATTTTTAGAGTTTACTTTTAGAGATTCTCACGAATCTCCCTGAGACAGGACTTTACCTCAGGGAGCAGTGCACTCTTTCGCGTGCATGCGCGAAAGAGCACACTTTGACAGATGGGGATTCTCTCCATCCCCCACACAGGAAGTACATAGCGCTTCCTGTCGGGCAGGCCACTGGGCAGGCTTTTATTGGCCCGCCCACTCAAATGGTGGCTGGCCCCGTTTTGGTGGCAGGGTTCGGCTGCCCGCCCGCCCATCAAGCTAAGAACTCTGCCCATACTTTTAGAGATCTCCACAATTAAGTCTGATTTTGCCTTCCTCCTGTATCTGCGGATGGGCCCTTTCTATCTACTTTGAAATTGAAATGAGCACCTTCTGTTCTTCCCTTCCAAGAGAGCAGCCTATTATTGTGACCATTATCAATGCTTGGCTGAGTTTCAAGTGCTAATAGGTTTCAGCACAGTAGGTGTTCCATTCATCTGAAAATGAATGATGGTTTCAAGAAGTTGTAATAAGGGATTGTCCCTTTGATGTGGTTTCTGGTTTGTTGACACAAACTAATAGGATTACAGTTCACAAGGTTTTTTTTGCTGGTGGAATGGAGATTTTTATTAGATGCTGAGGGGTTTATTTTCTTATTTCTTTATTTATTTTTTCCCAAGGAATATCAATGATTTTTTTTGCATTGATATTGTATGGAATCTGAGGACTGTATACAGTGCAACTTAGGTGAATGGCTATGGAGGATAATTAGGGGCATAGAGGTGATATGGGTGATCTGAGGTGGCATGGAGGATACATGGAGCATAGAGGTGGCATCTAAGGAGGTATGAGCTGGTACGGGTGGGAGTATGAGGGAGGTGAGTGGTGAGGTTTAGGGGGCCTTTAAACACTGTTGGAAGCTGGGATATTGTGCTGGAGAATGAAGGTGAGCTTTCTAACTGGCCCGCCTGCGCACCCACACTTCTCACACACTCCATCATGGCTCACAAACTACTCTGAAAATCTGATCGTGATGTGTAGAGACAAAACTGGCATGGGTCGGGTTTGCTGTTTGCAAGCTGTGAAAGTGTGCAGGTCAGGTTTTCCCAAGCCCAGAGGAAGATTTGGCCCTTGACCTCTATTAATGCATATTTCTGTTCCTCTGAAAGGTTCAACCTAATAGCATCCACAAAATGAGATGTGAGAAAATTACTTGCATGTGGCTATCGACAAATTACATCAAAGCTCCTATTACATTCATGAGGGGCCTTCTCTTTAAATTCAAAACATCCATTGAGCATTTTTGTGATGACCTCCTAAACTATAGCTTTGCTATGAAATGTATCAGCTAGATGACTAATGTAAATAGTAAAACTTTTCTTTTCGTGGTCCTTTTATTGCTTTTTCCCACAGCCATAAATAATTTCCTTTGATGTAGAAAATGTTTGATTCAGGTTCTCCAAATGAATTAGAGCTTCCATCAATGGCCAAAACAAAAGTATTTGATAAATAACTGCTTTACAATCTCCTTTTTCAATTAAATAATTGTTTTATCATCTGAAAAATTATTACAATTAAAAATAAAAACATGCATTTTTTGTCTAATTCTTACAAATGTTCTGTAGTTGGCTCAGGTTCTAATTAAAACATGCTGGAGTATTGAATGCAAAAAATTAAAGGATGCAATATATGCATGCTTGAGCTTACCATTTGTAATCGTTTACAATAAAGTAACTCAAAGCTTCATTGTTCGGAAACAAATTTAACATGGCCCAGATTAGTTTTTTTCTGAACAAGATTGGTTAATCTCCTGTGACACTGTAGTCTGGAACTTGGTTGTGATTTTGAGTGCACATTTGTTTTCCAAACTGGAGAATAGAAATCGACAGAGCAGAACACAGAAGGGAGGAGAGAAAGATGCAGGCAAGCGGGCCACAACACAGTGGGTGTAGGGACAGCTGATATTGGGCCAAGGCTTAGAAGAAATGCACAGAAATAAAGGCCACATGGTGAGGTTGCAATGTAAACCTTGGCTGCATGCTCAGAGTGGGGTGACTCCTTCCTGTGCCCAACAGAGAAACTTCAGCAATGATGATCATTTCCCCCCACTTGAACCAACCCTTCCCCAGCCACCCAAACATAGCCACTTAACCCCCTAATGGATGGTCGAAAGCTGGTTTCACGCCATCGTGAAACCGAATTTTGGCCTTCGCACCATATTGTCCGCTCATCCCACCAAACACACCCACATCGGCGGGCACAGAAAATTCCACCACAGGTTTCTAATCAGAAATCTATACCTGAGATCCAATTATGAAATTGTAATTTCCTTGCTTCCTGTTTCTGAGCCTGCCCTCCAACATCCCCACCCATATTCTGTGCTTAACTCCAGGCCCTCCCCCTCAACATCTCCATGTTGGCACACAAGTTCCTCAGGATAGTGTCCTCTGCCCAACCATCTTCAACTGCTCCATCAATGACCTTTCCCCCATCATAAGATCAGAAGTGGGGATGTTCGCTGATGATTGCGCAATGTTCAACACCATTCGCAACTTCTCAGATACTGAAGCAGTCCATGTCAAAATGCAGCATAACCTGGACAATATCCAGGCTTGGGCTGACAAGTGGCAAGTAACATTCATGCCACACAAGTGCCAGGCAATGACCATCCCCAACAAGAGGGAATCTAACCATCGTTGAATCCCCCACTATCAACATCCTGGGGGTTGCCATTGGCCAGAAACAGAACTGACCATATAAATACTATGGGTTGAATCTTACCTATGTCGAGCAGGCTGGGGGTGAGCCGGCAAGGGCGGATGCTGAGCCAATTGCCGCCCACGTTCGGCTGCGCGCCACCGTTTTACGTGCACGGCCCAATTAAGGCCCGCCCTGCGTAATACGCCTTCTGTAGCACTCAATGCTACCTGTGTGGGCGGGGGGTGGAGGTAGAGTCGGAGCCTGCAGGAATCTCCCTGAGGCACGGAGCTGCCTCAGGGAGATTAAGCTGATAATAAAAGTTTTTAATAAAGTAAGTTAAAAATTATTTGAACATGTCCCATCATGTGACACTGTCACATGAGCTGGGACATGTTTGTGAATTTTGCAAAACCTGATTAATTATTTTATAAAACCCTCAGGAAACTTCATCCCGCCCATGGATGAGATTTCCTGAAAAATACGAAGGCTGCTTGGGCTCTTCGCATGCCCGCCAACCTTAAGGTTGGACGGGCAGCATGGTTAACTACTTTAATTGCTTTTTTATTGGCCTTAATAGGCCATTGGCAGTTTGGCAGGCGTGCAGCTGCCTCTGGTGCATGCCGACTGAACAAAATATCGATATGATGTGTGATGATGTCGGGAAGCACGCCCAACATCATCACGCGTCATTTTACTCATGGGCTTGTCAGGTACGCCCCCCCGCACGCCAACGGCAATATTCTGGCCTGTGTCAACAAGAGTAGGTCAGAGGCTGGGAAATCTACACAGAATAACTCACCTCCTGACCCCCACAGCCTGTCCACCATCTGCAAGGCACAAGTCAGGAATGTAATGGAATGCTCTCCACTTGCCTGGATAAGTGCAGCTCCATCAACACTCAAGAAGCTCAGCACCATCCAGGACAAAGCAGCCTGCTTGATTAGCACCTCATCCAACACCTCCAACATCCATTCCCTCCACCACTGACGCACAGTGGCAGCAATGTGTATCATCTACAAGATGCACTGCAGGAACTCACCAAGGCTCTTTCGACAGCACCTTCCAAACACTTTTCAACTGCCTAGAAAGACAAGGGCAGCAGATGTATGTGAACACCAGCACCTGTACGTTCCCCTCCAGCCACTCACCATCCTGACTTGGAAATATATCGCCGTTCCTTCACTGTCGCTGGGTCTGAATCCTGGAACTCCCTCCCAAACAGCATAGTGGGTGTATCTATACTGCATGGACTGCAGTGGCTAAAGAAGGCACCACCACCTCAATTAGGGGTAGTCAATAAAAATGCTGGCTTAGTCAAAGGTGCCCATGTTTAAAACAGTGCCCAAAACCCGGACTTATTTGAGGACTGCTGTCGACAAGGCAGGAGGCCCAAATTCAACCCCCAGTGTCAATCAGCATCTGCAGATGTGCAAGATGCGTTGGTTGCTCAATTCAATTATTAAAATAAAATTGGTCCGAATTTCCACCTCACAGCCTCAAGTGCAGATGAGTAAATGATGCAAACATTTTAGTTTTTACTGGACGTAACTGCATTCAAACTAACTGTTTAAACTTTTAGAAGTTTATATTAGAAAACTCTGGGTGAGTAAACCAATAAATTTATTTCCAATATAAAACACATGTTGTGCTAAAACACTATTTACATTGTAACATGTACTCTACACAAAGGAAACTAGTTAAAGTGTTACGGTGGCAGGGGGAATATCTATAGCAGTGGGTTATTTTTAATTCATTACTTACAGCAGTCCTATATCCACGATGTTTGGTTTATAATTTAAAAAATCAATAAATTCAGTTAATTATGCTGTGATTGGATTATCACTAAATGCAAAGCTTTGGTACACTTATCAATATCCCTGGATGGTTAAAAAATTATCATGAAATTTTTAAAGAGGAAAGTACTGTGTGCCAGCCCAACATTGTGTTCCTTCGTTATCAGATTGCATCTCTACAGTTACCCTGTGTCATACATACTGTATGGCAGCTTTTACTCTTTGCTATTGTTATTCCATATCTTACTTGCAATGGTCAGCACTTCTTTCTGCCATTATCCTGGCAGCTGTTTCCTGCGCCTTGCTGTGCATAAAAGGCTTTTGCTAAAATTACACTTTAATTCTTTCTCTCCATTCCCCAGTTCCATTGTTACCAGTACATGATTAAGGGGATGGTTTTGAAACCTTCAGTGGAATCACTCATATTAGATTGTAACTTCTTCATGATCTTTTTCATTTACAGAGGCTATTCATTCATTTTGATGTTTTTTTTTGTAATCGTAGATATCAACATTTTGTTTTCAGTCAGATTTCAACTTGGCAAATTTACCAGCATTAGATTCGGGCAGCACTTTTTTTTCTACTCAAATTTGGATAATTGATACTTGTCGCTTAGACCAGCAGTTTGCCTTGATTTCCTTACACACACCTTTAATAGGCTCCTGCAATTAGTTTCAAGATATGGTTGATTTGTCAAGGATCTTTTCCAATGACCAAACCACACAAGAAATGGTTGAGGATCCGTGATTTCTAAAACTGCACAGCCTGCGCAAAGCTCAGCAAAAGATCCATTATGGGCATCAGCTTTGTTTAACAGAAATGCTTCAGTCTCATATCACTTTATTTCACTGCTCATTGCAGAGACATTAGATGTTTAAAACACAGGCCTGAATTTCATGCTCCCCCGCCAGTGGGTTTTTTAGGTGGTGAAGCGTGAAATAGAACAAATGGGCTTCCCGCTGGGTTCCCACCCGCCTTGACTGCTCAGCGATTTTATGCTGGGGCAAGCGAGTCCTCGCCTGCCTGCCCTTGCTTCAACTGAGGCTCTTAAGTGACCCATTATTGGCTACTTAAGGGCCGTTTCCCACCCAGCCTCAATTTTTAGGCCTCAGGCGGGAAGGTGGGGGAAGCACCTCCATCAGAAGTTCCCTTCCAACTTCGGGTCCAGTAGGCACTGGACCTCCTGCCACCCCCCCCCTCCTCAATCCGATCTCCATCCTGGCACCCCAACCATCCACTATCCAACCTTCAAGGCCTTCCCTACCCCACCTCCCCTGAGACACCAAAAACTTACCTTTGCATCCAGTCCCGGGACTTAAGCTGCGACGTCTTGAGGTAGTTCCTCTTCTGTCCACTGCAGCTTCTGTCGCTGTAGTAACTAGAGAGGTCCCGCCTGCAGCCAACTGATGCTCATTCAAGTGTGAACTGGCTGCAGGGCAGGCAGAGTTGGTGGCTGACTCTTCAGTTGGTAGGACGGGAAACTCTGCCATCCAAAATATTCTGGCCACATAAAAAAGAAAGACTGAACAGCTCTTTCCTGTAGAAAAGAGAAGACTGAGGGTTGACCCGCTAGAAGTCTTTAAATGTATGAAGGGGTTCAATAGGATAGATGTAGAAAAGCTGTTTCCACTTGAGGGACGTCCACAACTAGGGACCATAAATATTAAATAACTACCAATAAATCCAAAAATGAATTCAAGAGAAACTTCTTTGCTCAGAGAGTTTGAAAATGTGGAACTCACAATTGTTTGTGGTGATTGAGGTGACTTGCATGCCTATATTCAAGGGGAAGTTAGATAAGCAAATGAAGTAAACAATGCGGTCTCCACTCCATTGGGTGACCAAATGCGGACTGGGTGACCACTTGCGGAACACCTCCATTTGGTCCGCAAGCGTGACCCCAACCTCCCAGTCTTTTGCCTTTTCAATTCATCACTTTGCTCTCGTGCTCACATTTCTGTTCTTGGCCTGCTGCAATGGCCCAGCGACGCCCAATGCAAGCTAGAGGAACAGCTCCTCATGTTCCAATAAGGTACTTTACAGCCTTCTGGACTCAACATTGAGTTCAATAATTTCAGAGCATGAACTCTGTCTTTCATTTTATATTTTATTCCCCCATTGCCAGTCTGTATCTTGTTCCATGTTTTGCTTTCAGACATTACTGACCTTTATTCTGCTATCAACACATTCTGCTATTTTGCTTTCAGACCATGCTGACCTTTATTCTGCTATTAACACCTACTCTGGATCAATGCTTTGTTCCTTTAATGCTACCATTCCCACTCTCTTTGCCTTTTGTTCCTTGACAATCACCCCACCCTCTAACCTATCACTGACCATCTCTTTTTGCTCTACTTGACCCTCACTCCTTTTTCAACAGCATAAAACTCATCACATTTCTACCTCCCTTCAGTTCTGAAGAAGAGTCATATTGGGCTTAAAATGTTAGCTCTGTTTCTGTCTCCACAGATGATTCTAGACCTAGTGGGCAGGATTTTACGCGCGGCGAGCTGGGGCGGGCCCTGCTCACCAACACGTAAAATGACGTGCGGTGACATCGGGGGGAAACTCCTGACATCACCGAGCCCCATTTAAATTTTCAGAAAGGTGGGGGTGCAGCAAAATCAGCTGCTTGCCCGCCGTCCTGTCAATGGCCAGTTGAGGCCATTGACAGAGTCAATTATGTAATCAAAGGACCTGCCTGTCCAACCTTAAGGCACAAACTAGAAAAAGGATGGAAACTCATCCACGGGCGTGATGAGGTTTCATGTAGCTTTTAAAAGATTTTAATAAAGATTTTGTTAAAATTATGAACATGTCCCAACTCATGTAACATTGTCACACGAGGGGACAGGTTAGGGAAATTTTCCTTTTCTATTTTTAGGTTTTGTACATTTTGGGCTGATCTCTCTGAGGCAGAACTTAGCCTCAGGGAGATGAGCGCGCTCTTTTATGCTCATGCTCGAAAGAGCACACTCTCGAATTTGAGATCCCCACCCCCCCCCCCCCCCATCACCTGCACAGGGAGCGCATAGCACTTCTGTGCGGACGTTACGCTGGGCGGGCCTTAATTGACCCACTCACGTAAAATGGCACTGCACCTCCGATTGGGGATGCCGATCGGATGTGCGCCTGTGCGCCCCCGCCCATCAACCTTGCCCCCAACGGGGGGAAAATTCAACCCAGTGAGTTTTTCCAGCACTTCCTGTTTTTATTTAAGTAAATGAGGGTGTTACGGAATAGAACAGTATGGTGGTAGGGTGAGATAAAGTGCAGTGAGAAGACATTCTTGTGGAGCATGAATACCAACATAGAACTATTAGGCTAGATGGTCTGTTTCTCTTTTGAAAAAACTCAATCTAATTTTATGTAACTTATCCTATAACATCTATCCAAGCTATTTGGTAAAATAATCTGAAATTAATTCCTTCATCTTGTGCTCTCTGCATCACCCTCTGTTTCAAATTTTCATCTAATTTTCCCATTGCAATACATTGATCTCTACTTGAACATTTTCAATAAGAATTCGCACATGAAAGAAGTGACAAACTCTTCCAGTTAGAAGTAACAATTTCCCATAGTAGTAAAGATGGATTTGTACAATGAAACCACAAACTCTGCCTTCACGAACATGGAAATCTTTTTGAAGGTTTTGTAGAGGCTGGCCTGCAATCAATTTCATAAATTAAAAATCTTTGTGAAATAAAAGTTAAGTGTTGTGAAAATTGCTCTCCCCAGGTAAGGTCTTCCCTTAGTGGAGGAGTTCAATTATCTTGGACCTTGTTCACAAGTGATGGTGAGGTTTGCGTGAGATTGACCGGCGGATCGGTGTGGCAGCTGCAGTTCTGTGGGCAATATATTGGTTCATGGTGGTGAAGTGGGAGCTGAGTTCTAGAACAAAGCTCTTGGTTTACCAGTCAATCTACGCCCCATCCTCACCTATGGTCATGAAATGTGGGTAACAGCTGAAAGGATAAGATTGCGGGTACAAGCAGTGGAAATGAGGTTTCTCTGCACGGTTGCTGGGCATAGTCTCCGGTACAATGTGAAGAGTTCGGCAATCTGGGAGAGACTCGGAGTAGAGTTGCTGCTCCTCTGGATCGAGAGGAGCCAGTTGAGGGTGTTCGTGCTTCTGATAAGAATGCCCCCTAGTAAGCTCCCACTGGAGCTGGACTGGGCATGGCCCACCTGGTGGAGACCTCAAGGCTGACACAGGATACGCTGGAGGGATTACATTTGTCGGCTAGCTTGAGACTGCCTGGGAACCCCCCAGGAGAAGCTAGAATCTGTGGCTGAGGAAAAGAAAGTCTGGTTGGCCATGCTTGGCTTACTGCTACCACGGCGCTCACCAGGAGAAGCAGTGTGAAAATAGATGGATGGATGGATGGATGTTGTGAAAATGACCAGAATATCTTTTTTTAATGTGAAAGTCCATGGACCTTTCGTAATATACATGATGATATGTGCTGGTGGAGGAGAGAGGCATTTGGAAGCATTTTTTAAATGTTTTAATTTACTGCCTTTAAGGTCCTTATTATTAGTTGTATCTAATTAGCAAGTATGCGTGGATGTGACAAATTGTAAAAATGTTTGGAGGTCTGTTATGATAATTGCTGATGAGGAAGACCATTTAGTTCATTCATTCAAAGCGACGCTAACATCCCTTCATTGTGGAATACAATTATTTCTTTCATGATTCGAATGGTTCTAAATTTATCTATTATTAATTTTATAGCCTCATAGAATAAGACAGCATTGAAGGAGGTCATTTGGCCCATCCTGTCAGTGCCAGCTTTCTGGTAGACCTATCCAATTTGTTGCATTTCCCTTCCCTGCTCTTTCTCCATCGGTCTGCAATTTTCTTTCCATTTCAAGTATGTATCCAATTTCTCTTTGTAAGTACTTATTCAGTCTGTTTTCACCACCTTTCAAGCAAACATTCCAGATAATGAAAACGTGCTGTGTAAAAATTGTTTTCCTCATGTTCCTCTGGTTCTTTCTCCAATCGCCTTAAATCTATGTCGTCTGGTTACTGATCCTGCTGCCACTGGAAACAATTTCTCCATGTCTACTCTCAATGATTTTGAGCATCACTATCAAATCTCCCTTTAACCATCGCTGTTTTATGGAGAACAACCGTAGATTCAGAAGTGTTTCATCCCTGGTACTATTCTAATAAATCTCCTCTGTGCCCTCTCTAAGGCTTTGAACATATGTTCCCCGATTCTTGTTTCTCCAGTTTTTCCTGATAACTCAGACTCCTGACACTGGAAATCAGCCATATGGTTCTTCTTTGCACAGCTTCCAGTGCTTGGATATCCCTCTTGTTGCCTGGTGACCTGAATTAGAGGCAGTATTCTGGATATAGTTGGCACAATAAATTAATTCTGGATTACACCTGCCTGCCACACCCCCCCTCCAACCCCACCCCCTGCACCTTACCCCATCTGTCCTGATCTAATGTTCTTGTTGGAATTTGTGCTCACAAACACCTGCCACTTTACAATTCGTGATGTTAAAATGAGTTCCTGACATGTAATTTACAAATCCATGCAATTTCCTAGTATTAATGCTCAAGTTGCGCAAAGTCATTTACCTGCCTTTGAAAAATCTAGGTGTTACTGTAAATTGGCCAGCATAATGAGGTCAATTGGCCAGCTGTGGGAACCTCCCCTGTATTATTTTTTTGAAGAAGGGATAGAGAAAGTTAGCAGGCACGTCCAGCTTTACCAGGGGCCGATTGCACAACATGGATATGTGCATCCATGTTTCCTCTCAAGGGTGCACCTACTTGAAACCATTCATGTGAAACTGGATATACGTGCTTCATATTCACAAACAGTTAACTCCACAGTCCAACCATTTGCTGCTAGGACAGCGTTGGGAAATACTGCAGAGGCAAATTTGGAGTTGCTGTTTCCGGATCAAGAATGAGAGTTTTAGATGCAGTCTTTTGCTTATAGATTTATCAGAGAAAATTATATTCCCACGCACAATGAAGCAAATGTTGCAGAAGACCTCATGTTACAGCTGCAGTGTTCAATTCTGGGCTTCACAACTTTGACTTACACTGTCTTGCTTTTTTCCCTTAGCTTCACCACTTCCTCAAGTCCTGCATTCCATGAACATTATCCCCAGTTTACAATAACAACATCAGCTCAACATTCTAAACAGTCACTGTGTCTATGCTATAAGTGAGTGGAAGTTCCAAGGTCTTCATTCATCTATGCTTATGTAAAGCCATAAGACAGTAATATGGATATGCTTAGCTGCAACAATGTTCAAGGTACTCAGAGACAGGCTGTACAAGGTGTGGAGAGTCTTTGAGTGTCTGGTTTTCGATATACTCCAAAAATGCTGCTGCCAGCAGATTCTGAAAAACCTCACTGTTATAAAATGGGCCTTTAACAAATGGTTTCTAATATATAACCTTTCTAGTGTTCCTGATAAGTACCTACAGCTAACATGCATGCACCATAGAGAAGCGTTCATGTCAAGGGAGATTTTGAAAGTTAAAGAGAAAGGACAAGCCAATAGTTCAGGATAATGATGTGGTTATGATAATCAGGGTGTGACAGGAACGGACTTTTGGCTGGGCTGCCAAATCTTCCATGTAAGGTCCCACCATGATGGGACCAAAAGATCCTGACCAGAATTGAAGGCTCTTTATTTGAATGCACGCAGCATTCATAACGGGATGGATAAATTGAAAACACAAATAGAAATAAATGAGCATGATGTGATAACCATTACAGAGACATGGGCCTGGATTTTCATCCTCGAGGTGGGTAGCAGGAATCGGGAAAATTCCCAGTTCAGCCCGCCCGCCTCAGGAGAAAGTGCTCGCAAGGACAGGATTTTCATTATGCAGGGACAGATGCCCTGGAAAAAGATTTGGAGGCAGCCACAGGGGCTGTGGGATACCAAGGTAGGATGTTCATAAGGCCCACGTTGGTGCTGTGTGACTTCATCCCTGTTAAAATAAAAACAGGAAAGCCCTGCAGTCCTCCTCTCTCACACCCCCTCACCCCCCCCCCCCCCCCCCCCCCCCACACACACTCCCCATTCCCCACCCATGCCTCTTCATTTCCCCACCCACCCCCCTATGGCTCCTCATGTCCCCCATGCCAAAATATGGCTACCAAAAACTCCAATGACCTGCATGCTAAGCTATGGCACTTCCATGGTCATTCCCACACTTTACACTGTATCGAACAAATGAACCCTATTGTGAAAGTATAATGTAGAAAAAAAATTAAGAAACACGGTAATTTGTTGATTACTTTCCACTTCCTTAAAATAAACTTATTTACTACAACCCAACAAAAATGTCAATCATTCAGACCCTTTAAAGTATTAATAGTTGAATCTGCAAGCACTTGAATCCTCTTTATCTTGTGTAAATAAACATTGCAGTGCAGGGTGTGGGTTTTTGACCCGAACCAGCCTGCACCCTTAAAAAGGCACTGCTGAAAATTGGAAACCCCAGGAATGGGGTTGGGAATCCTGGAATTGGGTCCCAGCCACCATTCTTAAAGGACTTCCCAGTCATTCCAAGTCAGTGAAAATTCAAGCCATGGTTGCAAAATGACCATGAGTGGACCTGAATATTCAAGAGTATTTGACATTTTGAAAGGACAGCAAGATAGGAAAAGGGGGTAGAGTAGCTCTGTTAATGAGTGATAAGATCAGTACAGTAGTGACAAATGATCTTGGTTCGGAAGATCAAAACGTAGAATCAATTTGGGTGGAAACAAGAAATAGCAAAGGAAAAAAGTCTCTGGTGGGAGTCGTTTTCTCTGATAATAGCTACACTGTAGGATAAAGTATAAATCAATAAATAATTGGGGCTTTTAAGAAAGGTATGGCAATCATTGAGAGATTTTAATCTTCATATAGATTGGATGAATCATATTGGCAAAGATAGCCTGGAAGATGAGTTCATAGGCTGGAACTTTCTGGCCCTGTCAGCACGGGGATGGGGCCATAAAATGCGGCAAGCCATTCTATTGATTTCGACGGGAAGGTAAAATCCTGCTGTTGTAAAATTCCAGCCATAAAGTGTATTTAGAAGAGCTTCTCAGAACAATATTTTCAGGAACTAACCAGGGAACAGATTATTTTAGACTTGATCATCTGTAATGAGACAGGATTAATAAATGAACTCATAGTAAAGGATTCTCCTGGTAAGAGTAAGCATAGCATGATAGAATTTCACATTCAGTTTGAGGGTGAGAAATCTGGGCCAGAAACTAGTATCTTAAGTTTTAAAAAAGGCAATTACAAGGGTATGAAGATAGAGTTGGTTAAAGTGGACTGCAAAAACAGCTGAAAAAATAAGATGGTAGAGAAGTAGTTGTTAACATTTAAGGAGATATTTCATAACTTTCAACAAAAAAATTCCATTGAGAAAGAAAGACTCGACGAGCTATGGAAGCTAGGGATCTGATGACTTGCATCCTAGGGTCTTTATGGATGTGGCTGCAGAGATAGTGGATTAATTGGTTGTAATCTTCCAAATTCCCTAGATTCTGGAAAGGTCCCAACAGATTTTAGATCCACAATGTGACACCACTATTCAAGAAAGTGGGAGACAGAAAGCAGGAAACAATAGGCCAGCTAGTCTATCAAATTGGAAGAAATGATTTATAATGCTGAAAAGCTTAGTGGTAGGCTAGAAGATTGTGAAAATTTTAGAAACCGGCAAAGGATGACTGGAAGGATAATGAGAGAGAAATTGTAGTATGAGAGAAAACTAGCAAGAAATATAAAAACAGACAGTAAAAACTTCTACAAGTATACAAATAGGAAAAGAATAGCAACAGTGAGCATTGGTCCTTTAGAGAGTGAGACTGAGAAATTAATAATGGGAAGCAAAGAAATGGCAGAAACTTTGAACAAGTATTTTATATTTGTCCTCACAGTAGAAGACACAAAAGGCATTCCAAGAATAGTCAAAAAGCAGGAGGAGGGGAAGGGAGAGAGGAACTTGACCTAATGACAAATGTGAAAGAAGTACCAGGAAAACTAATTGGTCTAAAGGCTGACAAGCCTGGATCTGATGACTTGCATCCTAGGGTCTTTATGGAAGTGGCTGCAGAGATAGTGGATTAATTGGTTGTAATCTTCCAAATTCCCTAGATTCTGGAAAGGTCCCAACAGATTGGAGATCCACAATGCGACACCACTATTCAAGAAAGTGGGAGACAGAAAGCAGGAAACAATAGGCCAGCTAGTCTAATATCTGTCATTGGGCAAATGCTCGAATCTATTAGTAAGGAAGTGGTAGCAGGACATTTAGAAACTCGTAATACAATCAGGCAGAGTCAACATGTTTATGTGAAAGGTAAATTGTGTATGGCAAATTTATTAAAGTACTTTGAGGATGTAGGTAGGATAATGGGGAACTAGTAAATATAGTGTATTTGGATTTCCAAAAGGTTACTGCACAAGATAAGAGCTCATGGTGTCGGGGGTGAT
Source organism: Carcharodon carcharias (assembly GCF_017639515.1). Lineage (NCBI taxonomy): Eukaryota > Metazoa > Chordata > Chondrichthyes > Lamniformes > Lamnidae > Carcharodon > Carcharodon carcharias. The sequence goes on along the minus strand of NC_054477.1, from coordinate 130,489,954 downwards.
AGATTAGCATGGATAGGGGACTGGTTAACTAACAAGAAACAGAGAGTCTAGCTAAATTGGTCATTTTCGGGTTGGCAAGTTGTAACTGGCCGAGTGCTGCAGGGGTCAGTACAGGGGAATCAACTATTTACAATCTATGTGGATGATGGTAACAACTGTTTTGTAGCCAAATTTGATGATTGGTAGGAAAGCAAGTTGTGAGAAGGATACAAAGGGCGGGAATCATCCCAGATTTACACTAAAAGCGGTACTGGGTGTGAAAAAATGTTTTACCCGCCGGCCGCAATGGCGGATTTTTGCATGATATCGTCAGCTTCCTGCCACATTAATTATGCAGCCACAGGGAGCACACCGTCTCATTGGTGGGCAGTCTTTGAATCGCCCACCATGCCATTACCTCACAGTTTCCTCACTTCAGGTGCTATATCTAAACTGTAGCCGTGCACACAGTTCTCAATGCTTACAACCCAGATCAGCTCCAGTGAAGACATGGCCCCGAAAGCCAAGAAAAGTTCAATGACCCATCACTGGGATGCCTTTTGGCAGCCTGCTGTGAGGATCTCGCACTCTGGCTGCAGGAGGTCTAGCAATCTCACCAGTCCAGCTTGGGAGGTGGTGGCAGTGATGGTCAGAGCCAATGCTACACAGGAAAGGTTGGCCTTCCAGTGCAGAAAGAGGATGAATGATCTTATCTGTGCCACCAGAATAAGGCAACCACCTCATCACTCGAAACTCACACACTCCCAAGGCCATCACACATTCACTCGTATCTCACTCACTGCCAACTCAAGTGACATCATCACTCACTCTCTCACACAAACCCTCAAATCTCCATCTGGCCTCATCTCCTCAGGAAACTGCCTCCTCAGCCCTCACCACCTTGAGGCTGCTTGCACAGATCAACATGTGCTCCTACACACACTCTGGGATACCCCAATTCCCCAGCACAACCTTCACCCTGCAGTCCCTTCCCTTGCCTGAGGTCACTTCTCCCTCTTCACCAAGCAAGCCCTAACTGTTGAAAAGTCACCCCTGTCTTATGGTTGGTCTGATAAGTAGAGACCTGCCCGTGAGCCCTCCCAAATGCGATGAGGTGCTGTCTGTGAAGCCAGGCACAGAGGACCGCAAGTGCTGCCTGAAGCAAGGTAGGCAATCAAACCTCAAAACCCTGAGCGAAGTGCAGCTCACCTGATGCACGTCACTTACGTACAGTTGTGAAACGCGACATAACCCTGGTGGTCCAGCGCAGGGGAATGATTCTGGTGAGCAGGGCTTATAATGAGATGCTAAAGTATTGAAATTAGGTTCCCAACGTGTAGTCACAATCTTTGCTTGATGATGGCCTCATCCTTGGAAAGCTAGACAGCCTGTGAAGGATGTGGCTGTTATGTAATGGAATAAGAACTCCACCAGCGCTCACTGTGAAGCAAGCAGTCATGGTGCAATCCTTTCACTTAGCAGATCAACATTTTACTGCCTATAGCAGCACTACAAACATCAGTGCACAGATGGCAATGCGTCTGGAGCGTTGCAAAGCACCTCATAAGACAATCGTAAATCTCTGGTTTTCGCTTGACTGTCTGAGGACTGATCTGAATCTGAACAGTGGCATTTCTGAACAGGCCACCTCTCATGCATGAATAATGTTCTGGCCTCATCCTCATACTGAGTTCCCAGGATGAGATCATTCTTTAGGACATTGTGATCTCTCACTCTCAATCATGGCTGCGAGCTGGCGAGTCAGGCTACCTCTGTTTGCACAGAGAGATGTTAAACAGCACCACTACTTGATCATTGACAAGAACTCATGACCCAGCCTTCATCAGGAGCTTCCCAAATTCACATATAGCATTGCCATGGCATCTGGAAGTGAGATGGCCCAGTTAATCACGACACTGCATATAAGCATTGCTTAGTAACTCGGTTGATAATAAAGAGCACATAGCAGATATACTGGACCTTCGGTCTGATTCCATTAGAGGCCTACACATTTTATTCTAGTAGATTAAGATATGCATGGGACTTGCCCCACCCCTAGCCAAGCGGTTCCAGTATAGCTACAACACTGGCATCTACCCTACTATGTGGAAAATTGCCGAGGTATATCCTGTACACAAAAAGCAGAACAAATCCAACCCGGCCAGTCACCACCCCATCACTCTCGATCATCAGTAAAATAATGGAACAGTGCTATCAAACAGCACTTGTTTAGTAATAACAAGCTCACTGATGCCCAGTTTGGCTTCCGCCAAGGTCACTCAGCTCCTGATCTCATTATACCCTTGGTTTAAACATGAACAAAAGATCTGAACTCTCGAAGTGAGGTGAGAGTGACTGCCGTTGCATTTGACTGAGTGTGGCATCAAGGAGCCCGAGCAAAACTGGAGTCAATGGGAATCAGGGGGGAAACTCACCACTTGTTAGAGTCATACCTAGCAGAAAGGAAGATGGTTGTGGTTGTTGGAGGTCGGTCACCTCAGCTCCAGGACATCACTGCAGGAGTTCCTCATGGTAGTGTCCTAGGCCCAACCATCTTCGGCTGCTTCATCAATGACCCTTCATCATAAGATCAGAAGTGAGGATGTTTGCTGATGATTGCACAATGTTCAGCACCATTCGTGACTCCTCAGATACTGAAGCGGTCCATGTCCAAATGCAGCAAGACTTAGACAATATCCATGCTTGGGCTGACAATTAGTAAGTAACATTTGTGCAACAGAAGTGCCAGGCAATGAACATCTCCAACAAGAGAAAATCTAACCATCACCCCTTGACGTTCAATGGCATTACCATCACTGAATCTCCCATTATCAACATCCTGGGGGGTTACCATTGAGCAGAAACTGAACTGGACTAGCCATTTCAATACTGTGGCTACAAGAGCTGATTAGAGGCTAGGAATCCTGCGATGACTCCTGTCACATCCTAACTTCCCAAAGCCTGTCCACCATCTACAAGTCACAAATCAGGAGTGTGATGGAATACTCCCCACTTGCCTGGATGAGTGAAGCTCCCACAACACCCAAGAAGCTTGATGCCGTCCAGGACAAAGCAGCCCACTTGATTGGCACCACATTCACATTCAGTCCCACCACCATCAATGTACAGTAGTGGCATTGTGTACCACATACAAGATGCACTGCAGGAATTGACCAAGGCTGCTTAGGCAGCACCTTCCAAACCCATGACCACACCATCTAGAAGGACAAGGGAGGCAGATAGATGGCAACACCACTATCTGGAAGTTCCCCTCCAAGCCACTCACCATCCTGACTTGGAAATATGTTGCTGTCCCTTCACTGTGGCTTTGTCAAAATCTTGGAACTCCCTTCCTAACTGCACTACACCACATGGACTGCAGCGGTTCAAGAAGGCAGCTTACCACCACCCTCTCAAGGACAAGGAGGAATGGGCAATAAATTCTGGCCCAACCAGCGAAGCCCACATCCCTTGAATGAATAAAAAACAATGAGGAAGCATAGGACTTTGATGGCACTGTCACGATCAGATAACCATGTCCATTGCCCTTCTGAGAGCTAGCACAGGGATTATACAAACTACACTAGCCAGACCTTCATGTGCAAACCAGCATCCTCACATGTAATAGGCCTGCATTGGCACATACCTATAACATCATATAGTCGTGGCTGTCTAGCAGACATTTCAAGTACTAACGAGGTCCGTTGTTCTGCATCATGCAGGTGGGGAGCGGGAACTATAATAAGGGTAATGGTTAGCCGTAGACACGGTCATGACATTACGCTGCAGGCCTCCATGAAAGGCTAAGGTCTCCGATTATTACTACTAAAATGTAACCGACACCCAAACCTGACGGATATTACGTGGATGCCAATGAAAAGTGCACCTGGCTGGAATGACTGCAATATGGGTCACCTTTAAAACCTATAACATAGATGTAGAACAGACTTCATTGCAGCAGCATCAAGATAATAAACAAAACTCCAAAATCTATGTTCATGAGGCTACATTATATGATCCTCTGATGCAAGTCTTACATATAAGTTGTCAAACCAGGCAACTGGCTTTGTTCATGTCACTTCTGTGGACATAAACACAATTTACTGAACTGAGGTTCAGCAAGACACCATAGATCTGAGGGACATGATGGGAAATAAGTGAAGAGAGTCGGGGGGTGGGGGTGATTGGGGCGGCAGTGGGTCGCCAGCATCTAATTCACTTGGATGATCCCAGAGTATTACATCAGATGGAAGAACTATTCTCTAGATGAGACTTTGATATGGGAAACCAAAATATATTTACACATGCAAAGTGGAACAGGATTTTACAGTTGGCGTGCGAGGGTGGGCGCGACCCGCCGGCATGTAAAATGATGCGTGATGACGTCGAGCATGCATCCTGATGTCATCGCGCTGTCTCATGATGTTTCATTCAGCGGGTGCGCGCTTGAGTCGGCTACGCGCCCACCGATAATTGATAGGCCTGTTAAGGCCATTAACAATGTAATTAATTTCAAGTTCACGCCATCCGTCCAACCTTACGTTTGCCGGCAGGCAAAAAGGCCAAGCAGCTTTTACGTTTTTTAAGAAACCTCATCCACTTTTATTACATTCATTTATTTTTTTCAAAAGCACTTCAATCCCCCTGAAGTAGCTCCATACCTCAGGGAGATTGAAACGCTCTTTTGTGTGCGCTGGCCCCGACTCTCCCTCTTTACCCCACCTGCACAGGTAGTGCTACTGCTTGCACCTTATGCTGGGTGTGTCAATTAAGGCCCACCTGTGTAAAATGGTGGCTTGGAGCCGATCACGGGTGGCGGTAGGCTCTGTGATCACCCCTGCCGCTCCTGCCGAGCCTGCCTGACACGGGAAACATTCATGCCATGGTGAATGAACACTCGTGCCACCATTGTGCTCTCAGACCTTACTAATTTTCCTAAACCTACCTCTACACCTAGGTGCATCCCTGACATCCGCAGCAGAGTTGGAGGCAGGCTGCTTACTGCTATGCACTAATGTACGAGATGGCCTTGGTAGGCATCCTCTGGAGGGCTGAGGTCTGGAGGGCCCCAACCTGCTTTGAGTCTCATGTTGTGAGGAAAGTGCACCCTCCTTGGTCTGAGCAACAGGAGTTGCAGGGATCACAGGCTGCACAACCTTGGAGAGTGCTGTGTAGATTGCCCTGGGGTGTCTGGCTGGTGCTCCTCTTCCCTGTGGGTGCCCGAGAGCCCCTGCCTGACTATCTGAGGAGAAGGGGCACCTGCAGGGAGGTCAAGATGCCCTGACCCCTCTCGCCTAGCCACTGATGGATCCACTTATGGCCATAGTGATGGTGCACAGTTCCCAGCACACATCCAGCACAAAGTGCTGGACCAGGGTCTCCTTGGCGGATGCCACCCTCCCAATGGCGCCTTCAATGTGCTCGCATGTCAGAACCACAACATCACATGGAACGTGGGTGGATCCTGCCTGCTGTTCCTCTACTTGTCTTTTGAGCTCCAACATTTCTTTGAGGGATGATTCCAGAAGCTCGTCATTGGACTTGGACTCAGCAGGAGCTTGGTCTCCAGCAGTCCTCTGAGTGTCAGAGATCTTGGCTGTCATTGCGCCTGTCTGCTGCAGACCCATTTCTGTGCTGTGTTCACCAGCCTGCTCTAGAACTAGGACCCACCAAAGTATGTGTCTCTGTGCTAGTGGAGGCTGCAGGTGAACGCAGTGATGTGTCTTCCTCGGATGGTTCCTCAGCCTCCTCTTCCAAGGCACTCTGGGTGCTGAGGCTGATGGACTGGTTGGCAATTTCCCAATGCCTTTTCTTGCTGGCGACTATAATAGAGAAAAGAGACAATTAGTGATTGGCTAGAGAGTAATCTATATTAAAGAGCATTCACAATGTCGGCGGGTGGGCGATGACTCTGGATGGTCCCTCAGTGGCTTGTTGGGAGACACCTATATTGCCTTTGGTGCAGAAATGGTCCCTTTTTTCACCAGCCAGCTCTGCTGATAGCTGCTCAAAGGGGCTGAGTGGCTTGAGCTTCAGCATCCCCTTCCAGTCTGGGATTTCTCCCTCTTGTTGTGGGCAACCTTGTCCTGTATAAAGACAGACAGATAGACTGTGAGCAGAATGAATGCAAGAGCAGATGATAAGCATGCATGCCTTCTGGGTGTGCTGAGAGGTCCTACGTGATCGCTGAAGATGCGACTTGTGCAGGTTGTCACAAGAGGTTAAGATCTCCATCTTAAACGGGGGAACCCTTATTTTTAAACTTTGTCCCCTAGTTCTCGTCCCTCCCGTATGGGGAACGATCGTCTCAGCCTCCATCCTGTTGGAAGTCCCCTCAGGATCCTATATCTTACAATAAGATCACCTTTCAGTCTTCTAAACTCCAGTGATAAAGGCCCAACCTGTCCAATCTTTCCTCATAAGCTAACCTGTTCATCCCAGGAGTCAATTGTGAACCTCTTTGAACTGCTTCTCATGCAATTATGTCCTTTCTTAAATAAAGAGACCAAACCATACACAGTACATTATTTGTGGTCCCTTAATGCCCTGTACAACCGAAGCAAAACATCCCTACTTTTATATTCCATTCCCCTTGTAATAAATGCCAAAGTTCCATTTGCCTTCCTAATCACTTGCTGTACCTCCATACTAACTTTTTGTGATTTATGTATTAGGACACCCAGATCCCTCTGTATCTCAGAGCTCTGCAATCTCTCTCCATTTAAATAATATGCTGCTTTTCTATTCTTCCTGCCAAAGTGGACAAGTTCACGTTTTCCCACATTATACTCTATCTGCCAAACTTATCTACTCACTTAACCTATTTCTGTGCCTATGCAGGGTTGTTATGTCCTCTTCACAATTTATTTTTCTATCCATCTTTGTGTCATCAGCAAATTTAGCAACCATACATTTGGTCCCTTCATCTAAGTCACTGATATATATTGTAAATAGTTGAGGCGACAGCACTGATCCCTATGGCACTCCACTTGTCACATCTTGCAAACCTGAAAATGACCCATTTATGCCTACTCTCTCTTTCCTGTTAGCTAACCAATCCTCTATCCATGCTAATATTTTACTCCCTACACCATGAGCTCTTATTTTGCACAGTAACCTTTAACGTGGCACCTTTTCAAATGCCTTCTGGAAATTTAAGTCCTCAGGTTCCCCTTTATCCACGTTGCTTCCTCAAAGTTTCTCGAACTGGCTTATGGGATGGTGGGGAAACGTGTCTTTGTACAACAATAAATTGAAAGGAACTGTGTTTTAATGTTTGGATAATACCCTGCTAATTTGTATGTAAAGGTTCAACTACATTCCGAAAACAAATTTGGCTGTATTTATCATAGTTAGTGATAACTACACTATGTTGACATGGCATCGGTACATTCAGGTGGATTTGTGGTCCTGAGCATTATATTTCACAGTTACTACTTCTAGCATCTTGATTTTAGCAGCAGTATATGAAAATGAAGGCAAATGAGTATTTATATAGCAATAGAGAAACCAGGATTCTTATTTGATGCACAATTTGTACGTCACAAGCCAATTAAACCTCCCTTCATTGACTAGCACACCTCGGTGTCTGTCAGATTTTCATTACCACGTGTAACTGAAGCTGGCAATGATCTAACAAATTATTCTTCCTTGTTTTGCTGGTTACTGGAGATCAAATTTGTGAACAATAACATTTGTTATTGGTAGAATGAAGAAATATGAAGTGGTAGTTTTAAGTGTAAGCAAACTTTCTGCTGAAAAATTCAACATTCTCTTAAAAGAAATTAACTTTGTTCAAGGATACAGTAAAAAGTGTCTTGAATGACAAAAATATGCAGAGCAATTTAGAATTAATCATTGCTTCTCTTTAACATGATGTTTTCCATATTTGCTAATAGTAAAGCACATGTAAAACAAATGCAATTAAAATTATTGTGCGTTTACAGTAAAGAGATCTCCGAATTATAAAAACTTTTTCAAAACCAGATTGATCACTGACAATGTTAATATTTTCTTTTATTTGTAGCAGTTAAGTAATGAAAGGAATACTTGCTTTGGAGAAAGGCCTCAAGAGTGAGAAGAGTTACTTTCATCCTTTTATTATTAACTGGCAGTCTTACTGTTATTATAGATTCCTCACCATAGTAGACATAGCTAATAAGGTCTTGGCTTTGAGTGTTAATGTTGTTTCCCTGTCAGTTCTGTGATGTCAGTATATTTCTGCATGTGCCAGTATGAAAACTATTTACTGAAAACTATTTGACACTTGGAATATACAGCAAGTTAGGTCAAACCCTTACTCCTCTTTATCTAAGAATGCACATTCGCCCAAAGATTTAATGTTGTATGCTTTTCCTACTTGCTTTCTAGTCATAAAGCATAATTCAGCTATCATTGACAATTTTTCAATAATTAACTTGGAAAAGAATGCATACTTGGGTAAGAATGCATAGATCAAAATTTGATCCCTGAGGAAATCTGTGTCTTTATTTTTAGTTCCATATTTGGTTTAATGTGCCTGAAATAAGATTCCTTTGGCTTTGTACTACAATATTTATTAACATTGTCAGGTCATTTCAGTGCCTTTTTAGAGTATCTTCATCTATAAGTGAACTGTAAGACAAAACGGGAAAACAGCTGGGGACCTCAAATTGGCTTATTTTAAAATAACTGCATAATATTTGTATTTTTGCATCTATTTATCTATTTGCCTGTCATCTCGTTCATCTCATTCGTCACAAAATAATCATGGGCTGAATTTTTAGCTTAGTGGGCGGGCATGAGCCCGACCTGACCAAGCATAAAATGACACGCGGTGACGTCGGGCAGGCGTCCCAATGTCATTGCACATTCGTGCAATATGTGGGTTGGCGGGCACACTACCGATTCCAGCGCGTGCCCGCTGACAATGAAAAGGCCTGTTAAGGCCATTAAAAACATAATTAAAAGAAGCATTTTGCTGCCCGTCCCACCTTACGGTTGATGGGCAGACGAAAAAGCTAAGTTGCCTTTGCATTTGTTGGAAATCTCATCCACTGATTCCAACAGAAAATAAAAATAAAATAAAAATTTTAAAACTTAATTAATAATGTGTCCTTGCTCATGTGACAGAGTTGCATGTGGGGTCATGTCTTATAACATTTTTAACATCTTTATTTTTCTATTTTGAAAACCATTCATCTCCCTGAAGTGCACACTTGTGCGCATGGACGACATTCACACTGGCCCTCCTCCACCTCCCGTTCCACCCTTCCAACACAGGCAGCGCTGCCGCTCGCATTTCATGCCAGGCAGGCCTTAATTGGCCTGCCAGCGTGAAATCACAGTCTGGCCTTGATCATGGGCGGCAGTCAGCTTCCCAACCACTCCTGCCTGCCCCGTCGAGCCCACCCGAGAAGGGCAAAAATTCTGCCCCATAAGTTTTCTGAAAGGGCTGATGATATAAGCATGGGCAGCTATACTTTTCTGGATTGAGTGCAGCTATGCATGAATCTTTATTATCTGTATGTAATTTTCTTTATTTTCTGTGATGGCTATTTCAGTTATTTTACAAATTGACCTGGTTGAACAGGAGGATGTAATGATTCACAATAATTTATGTTTCTTCAGCTTTCAATTTGCACCTTGAAACAAATAATGACAAGATTGTTGCTTATATGCAGCACCCCTCATATTGAAGGCAATTGAGTTGCCAGCATAACATCTGAACAATATCAATATTAATGCAGTCTGCATTCTACATAATTGTATTACTTTACACATAACAATCTTAATTTGAGACTAAAATAGGTAATTCTGGAAAGTAGAATTCTCTACTTTCAGCCTGTACGAGCACCTGTCCCAACGGCCATGTGGATAAATGGAACATTACAGTGTCAATTTCAGGAGGTGGAACAGGTCCTCATTGCCCTAACCATGATTGACGATTTTTTTTTTTGCTTCAGTAAGATGACAGAATAGGCCTCTGAAGGAAAATATTGCAGCCTTTACTTGGTGCACAATGGAAATTGCACCAGCTTTCAGTTGGTGTGAGTTTCCTTGAACCTCGGGCAAGTATTGTGGCTGAAATTTTCCAGAGCAAACCGGCACTCCCCAATCCTCTGTTCAGTCAGGCATCCCTACCCGCACCCCAGGCCCAGAACTTCCATGGAGTGACACTCACCGTCGGATTGCCATTCCACTCCTTTTCACTTTCCTCGGTCAGGAGCCGCATATTTCTCATGCGATCTTCTGACCTGGGCTTGCTGAGAAATGTGTAACACCACAGCTCCCGGAGCTCTTTCAGTGCAGGGCAGCAGCGTCATTGGAAGTGAAGCTGTGCCCCCTTTTTGCATCACCAGTTGCCATAAACTGAGTAAATTTAAAGGTCCCAGTCACTTTGAGAAGCCATGGAGAAGATAAATGTAGCTGGATGAGGGATTAGGGTGTTCAGGGGGAGGGGGTTGTTGGGTGGTCGGTGGGTGTTCGAGTGGTTGGAGGTGGGGTCAAGTGGTTGGCAGTGGTCAGGTGGCTGTGGGATTATTGGGGGGAAGTGGGGGAAGTGGCTGGGTGGTGAGGGGAGTGTAGTCAGGTGAATGGGAGGGTAGTCGGGAGTGGAGTGGATGGTGGGGTTAGTCAGGTGGTTTGGGGAATAGTCGGGGAAGTGGGAGGTAGTTAGGGGCTGGTCGGGGTGTCGGGGGTGTCAGGTGAACCGGGGTGGGGGTTCGGGAGGGTGTGGAGATTTGGGGGGTCGGGTAGTCAGGGGATGGGGGGTGTCAGGCGTCGTCATGCGGTAAGGGAGTTCGGAAGTAGTCAGGGAGTACTTAGAGGGGGTTGGAAAGGTAGTTATGGATGAGGTTAGTTGGAGGGCACGAGATGGCAATCGGGGGGTTCAGGAGGGTAGTTAGGGGTTCGGGATGGTAGTCGGGGGGATGGGGATAGTTGGGGTGTTAAGAGGGTAGTCAAAGGGGGCAGGGGTAGTCAGGGTGGTTAGGGTGTGTTCAGAACAGTCAGTACCATAGTTACCCAGGAGTTAGTACTGATTTTAATCATTCTAACTTTTCCTGGGTAACTATTCTGCTAAGAGAGTTGGAATTATCTGAATTCGCCGATTTAACTTGGAGTTTTGAGTGGTCCCTGGTGCAGGGTAATTGCCCATAGTAAATTTAAACTTCTCAGGCAATTCCTGTTGCAGTCCTTGCATGGGTACTTCGAGGAGGACCCCAATGTATCTTCTGGGGCAACGGCCCCTGGAGAATGGAAGTTCTGGGCCCAAGTTCCTCCAGCACTTCTGGCTCTGCTCCCTCCTAACAGCTCTGCCCCCGCTCTAGCAATCCAGGCTCCACTCTGGCTTCCCCCACTCTGCACCCACATCTCCTCAATTCCACTAATGTCACATGACCACATAAAATTGCAAATCTAGTTACAGTATCAAGTCTAGTTATAGTCTTTAAGGTTAGTCTGTGATTGCATAAGTCCATTTAAGTAGATGAATAAATACAGATTGTCAATGACATTGCAGTTGCTCACATTTGAATTTGTGAATGGGCAAGCTAGGGGGACGAGAGAAAACATTCTCAGCCAGCTTGTATTCATGGGATGTGAGTGACACTGATGAGGTCTATTTATTGTCCACCCCTAGTTGTTTTGAGAGTATTAAGAGTCAACACATGGGTAGAATTGTGCCCTTGGATGGTGGGCTTGGTGGGGATGGTCGGGAAGCCGATTGCCGCCTGCGAGCAGCAGCGCTCAGCGTACCTGTGTGGGCAGGGGAAGGAGGGCGAGCGAGCCGAGTGCGAACTTCATGCATGCGCGTGAGTGAGCGCTTCAATCTCCCTGAGACACAGAGCTGCCTCAGGGAGATGAGGCACTGTTTATAAAAAAATAATAAAATTAAAAATGTCATAAAACATGTCCCCTTATGTGACTGTCACATGAGCAGGGACATCTTTTCAATTGAAATGTAAAATTTTTATTAGATTTTTATTTGCTTTAGGAAACCTCACCCCACCCGTGGATGAGGTTTCCTTAAAAGTGCAAAGGCTGCTTAGCCTTTTCGGCCGCCCACCAACCTATCGTAAATTTGAATTTAATTACAGTTTTAATGGCCTTAACAGGCCTTTTAATTGTCGGTGAGTGCGCTGCCGAATGAAATATTGCGGGACTGCACGACGATTTCAGGATGCTCACCCGACATCATCGCACATCATTTTAGGCTTGGCTGGGTCGGTCGTGCGCCCGCTCGCCTGCCGAGCTTAATGTTCTTCCCATGGTGTTAGATTGGAGCCACCTGGAAAACAAACGAGGGAGGGGTGGCAATGCCTCTCCGAAGGACATTAATAAACAGGATAGGGTTTTATGACTATCTATTAACTTTCACGATGCCAGCTCACAAATTACCAGATTTATTGATTTCACTTTTATAGTTTGCCATGGTGGAATGCATCACCTTTATTGGGTCCCAATCCCAGGCTGCATTTTGTAACCAGTGGTTTGAATTTCAAAATCTGCTATAGATTAGCATTGAATGGAATCTAGGAAATGAGCATTTGTAACTTTCATGATTTAATAAAGTAATATTATAAGATTTTTAGAGCTTATTTGACAGAAAAATACAGGAAGAGCGACTGAAAATATGCAATTTTGCACACTATGCTATTGCTGTCGATTCACAGGGTAGCTAAATTAATCCTTTCCAAACAAGCTCAGTATAGTCTGCTGAAATTCATCATGTAAGACAATGTAAAGAACATCCCTGCAGCTACTATGCATATGTTCATTAAGTTTAATTTTCCCAAATGTGAGAAGAAATTATACCCTGCAAGTATTGGTTAGTCTCAATGGATTGGCATCCAAAGTGATCTAGTATGATCTGGGGCAGAATTTTGCGTCCCGCAGGCGGGCGCGCTCTCGACCCAATCGGGCGTAAAGCTGTGCAAGATGATGTCAGGTGAGTGTCCTGGACGGGCTAATTGGCCAGGCGGCCTTTACCTTTTTCATCAAACCTCATCCAAGGGCGGGATAAAATCTCCATTGTGAAATAATGTAAAAGTAAATATCTATGGACAGCAATTTTTTGAGGTATATATTCTGCTACTTGATTGTGATGCACAGACATTTTTTTTTTGCAGCTTCTTAAACCTTTATTTGATCATATGAAGGTCTGCAGCTCCCTCAGGCAGCTGTCTGCCTTCAGGGAGCTCTGTTGCAGCGCTCACCCGTGCCCAGGGTGATGTCATGGCCTATCCTCTTCCCGCCCCCACCTCAGCAGCACTAAGCTTTTCAGCACGCATTTCACACTGGCTGCCCGCTAATTGGCCAGCCAGCGTGAAATTGCAGTCGTGGGCCAATCGCGGTTGGCAGTCAGTTTCCGGCTGCTCCTGGACCTGTCGATCGCACGCGCCTGTAGATTTCAATAATATCACTTGGTTGAGAAAAATAGCAACACCATTATACATGGCAAGTCATAAAATAAATTGTATGGAAATTCAGAAACATCTTTTTCAATTCTGTTTTCTTTACTGGATGTTATATTATCACTGATTAGTCTTATTCATAAATTTGCACCATCGGCCCCCAGCCCTGCCATCCCACTAAGCCCAGCACTCAGGCATAGTTGTGTCCACTCTCCTGCACTCCCACCCTCACACCCTCCCCCCAACACGATATGCACGCACCTCAGTACTGCGGAGAGGAACATTGTGGTTGAATAGTTAGGGATAAATGGCACAGGTAGGAATTATATAGACGTCATTAAAAGCGCATATATGATGATAGGCTCAAAACTCACAAGTGGATCATCTGGAGCAATGTCCTCTGGTAATACTCCCAATGCTTTGCGAAGGACATGAATTCAACAAGAAAACTGAGGAGGTGAATGAGTGTCTGTTAGCATTGTGTGAGTACAACCTTAATAAAAACTGGGAATCCTTCCAGAGTAAAATGGACAAGTGGAGAAGAGACAGTCTATTCTGAAACCAAGTAAGGACTAATAGACTTGCAAGGAGCTTTGTGGCACTTAATCAGTTAAACTAGGCAGATATGGAAGGGAAGATGAAAGAGGTCAAAGGTGTCAGATGAGACAGATTGTTGGATAGTATGTAGTCAATAAGCAGGTCTAGAATCAGAAAAATTGAGACTTACTTGGACCAAATACTAGGAATAAGCAGACAAAAGGGTACATGAGAGAAAGCAAATCTATAATAAGATTTATATACAAAAATGCTGGATACATTAGAAATAAGATGCCAGAGCTGTGGACTGATATGGTAGTACAGAACTATTTGCAGCAGGAATATCAGAAATCCTGATAATGGAAATGGATATAATATTCCATATAACACCCAGGCCTGGATTTCTCCTGTGGCGGGCGGGCTGGGTGGGAGCGGGCGGGGCAGGCTCGGAGCCAGTCGCCACCCGCGATCGGCTACGCCCCGCCATTTTATGCGGGCAGGCACATTAAGGCCCGCCCAGCGTAACACGCAGCCAGTAGCGCTCAACTACCTGTGTGAGCTGGGGGATGAGGGAGAGTCGGGGCCTGCGTTCTTTTGCTCATGCACACGAAAGAGTGCAGCAATCTCCCTGAGTCACAGAGCTGCCTCGGGGAGATTGAATAGATAATAAAAGAGTTCAATAAATTATGTAAAAATTTATTTAAACATGTCCCCTCATGTGACAGTGTCACATGAGTTGGGACATGTTTGTAAAGGTTGGACAATTTATTTATTTATTTGATAAAAGCTTCTAGACGCCTCATCCCGCCCGTGGATGAAGTTTCCTGAAAAACACGAAGGTCGCTTGGGTTTTTCGCCTGCCCGTCAACCTTACCCTCGGACGGGCAGCATTCTTAAATACCTTAATTAATCTCTTAATGGCCTTAGTGAGCCATTGACATTTTGATGGGCGCGTAGCCGACTCCGGTGCATGCCCGCTGAATGAAATATCGCGGTGGCACACAATGACCTCGGTACACACGCCTGACGTCATCACGTGTCATTTTACACGTCGACATGTCAGGCCTGTCCCTGCACACCAACCGGAAGATTCTGCCCAGAGAGTGCTTAACTAAAACACTAGTGAACATAAAGGAAAAGGCATAACCCAATAGGTGAGGGGTCACTGGAATGTAAAATAAGCTGACCCTTTAGGAGGTAGAAAGCTACAAAATGAACTCGGCACTTATAATGCTGAACAAAACCCAAGCCAAAACTAAGGACAGAATTTTTTGGGCCCCAACAAAGTTGGGAAGGGAGGCAGACAAGGCCAAAAATACAGACAGTGGCAGTGTGCTGGTTTCCCGACCCTGCTCCCAGCGCCGGCTATTTTTGCAAGGCAGGTTGGGTCGGCAGGGTTGCCCACCCCCATAAAGTGCGCAGCCAATTACATTCATTAAGAGCCTTGTTAAGAAAAGTTGGCATCCAGTTTTGCGTTGTGACAGGGGGAAATTTAACTGTTGGGAGGCAAGCACCCATTGGCAGACCGGGGTGTCAGTAACCCAAGCAGTGCTCCATGCCTGCCTGGGTATGGGTGCAGCCAAATGATATCCTGTAGAGAGATTACTCCTCCACCAAACCCCCACGGTGGTAGCCTGGGTGCTTGTATCTGTATTTCTTTACAGTTTTAAAGAAAAAGTTGGTGAGAGAGCACCTACATGTTGAAGTGCGCTCACTGTTACCCTTTACTGCATTCTGCTGCTCCCCTCAAGCTGGAAAGCCTTTAATTGACTCTCCAGGTTCAAGCCAACCTTCTACACTTAATTGGATGGGGAACCTCTCTCCTGGCCAATTAAGGAGCCCAAGGTCAAAATCCCAAAGGATGACTCCCTCCCCCGCAACGAACGGGTTCAAGACCTGGAAACAGTCCAGCTCCTGTTTCCTGGCTCCAACGCTAAAATTCAGTCCTAAAAGTATGCTATAGACCACTAGGTCAGCATAAGAATGAGTATGAATTTTTCCCTGAAGACATAGGGGAGAATTTTTCCTATGGCGGGCAGACTGGACAAGGGCGGGTGGAGGCAGGCGCAGAGCCAATCACCACCTGTCATTTAATGTGGGTGGCTGCGCACCACCATTTTATGTGGGCTGACCAATCCAGCGTAACACGCACTACCTATGCGGCCTCAGGGAGATTGAATGGATTATAAAACTTTTTAATAAATAAAGTTAAAATTTATTTAAACATGCCCCCTCATGTGACAGTGTCACGTGAGCTGGGACATGTTTGTGAAGTTTGGAAAATGTATTTATTTATCTATTTTATAAAAGCTTCAGAAAACCTCATCCCGCCTGTGGATGAGGTTTCCTGAAAAACGCAAAGGCTGCTTGGGCTCTTCACCTGCCCGCAAACCTTAGTTTAATTAGTCTATTAGTGGCCTTAATAGGCTGTTGACATTTCAGCAGGCATGCAGCCACCTGCTGCGTGTGCCTGCCGAATGAAATATCGAGGTGACGCACGATAGTGTCGGGATGCATGCCTGACGTCATCGCGTGTAATTTTACACATCGGTGTGTCGGGCTTGCCTTCGCACACCAACCGGAAGATTTAGCCCATAGTGAAGGTATTTAAGAATAGTAAAATTTTGTTGTGGGACATCCATCAATCAAATATATACTGGGAAATTCAGTTTTAAATCAAAATTGGTAGATATCATTCACAAATGTTTGTTGACCAACGAAGCTACACAAGACAATGCTAACCTTGATCTGGCATTTGTTATGACCCAGAAAATATATAGGGAGTGGAAGCTGCAACAGATCTGAAGAACAGCAACCATAAAAAAGATGCAATTTACTATGTTCTGGGAATTCAAAATATCGCAGGCCAAAAGCCAGATACATAACTTAAGATTGTTAAATTTGATGAAATGATGAAACAACTAAAGTAGATCAATTAGAAGAAGTTGTTGAATGACATTTTAGTGGGAGACAAGTTATGCAGCTTTGTAGGAATAATGTAGAGATTGTAGGATAATTGCATTCACAAAATCAGAAAGTTCAGACTAAGGAAACAATTTTAAATGGCACGACAAATTAAAAAAGAGATAATGAGTAAAAATAGCCTGTGCAAATCTTTAAAGCTTAACGCGGTGAATATAAGTAAATGCATGCTTACATTACAAGGGTGATCGGGTGCGAGGGGTGGGGGTGCAAAGAGAAACCTGAAAAAAGCCATAGCAGCCAAAGCTAAGCTTAATATTAAAAAGAACATATAGTGCAGCAAGAGGGCAGTCAGGATAGAAGGTGAAAATTGTAATAGAAACAGATGGGCTTCAAACTAAGGATGAGCATAAAATGATAAATATTCTGAGTGACTATTTGCTCCAAATGTTCACCAGAGAAGACATGAACAACGTGCCCTCTCCTGACAAGTAAGACAGATATCCCAAGTAAAATCAGTGACTTATTATAAACAAGATAAATGTCCTCAGCAGGCTAAATGGGCTCATAACAAATAGGTCCACAGGAATAGATGGTATTTATGATATCCCCAAGGAGATGGTTGACGATGATATGGAGGTCATTAATCCCTGGGCCAAATTCCTACTGCATGTTATTTTGCCACAACTTTTCTGATCGCACCACTGCATTACTTGCTTTTCACTCCCATAAGTCAACTCAGCTATCGTCACCCAAAAGGAATTACATAGTATTAGTGGCATTGGGTAATCCAGCACATGATGGAGTTGAAGGGGTAGGTGTCATTTTCCCACTGGAAGCCAAGGGGAAGACTTTGTATAGTTTCAATCTCAAGGGACCCAGAAAATGCCTAAAAAGAATGTTTGAAGGACACCAAACCTAAGTGCAGGCTCCTTGCTCAGTTTCTGAAGACATATGCAACTGATAGCTGTGAAGCCACCACGGCCTTCATTTGCAACAATATTTTGTTTAAATCATAATTAGACTGTGTAACAATTTCATTAGAATCTGCATCAGCTCCCACCTAAGAAACAGCCAGTTGCCAATCATTACTTCCTCAACACTGACAGCTCTGATGGAAATAAGGGACAGATGAGACAGCATCTTGCTTTCAGATCCTGGGGCTGAGTTGCAGCCTGCTATGACTGAGGACTTTCGGGATGTGTCAGTTACTAATAGTGAAGCTAGCCAGCTGATCAGCGAGGATACAGATCCACCATGGAATGGAATGATGATACCTGGAGGAAACTTGCCCATGCCATTTCTCAGGCCAGCAACACTTTTAAGACATCTGGCTTCCTAACTCCTGTGGGAATTAATACGAGGCCGTCCAAATTTTAACTTCAGAGAAGTAGCTAGTTCTGCCCACATTCCAGGACTGATCTGCCATGTATCTGAATTTGGGAAGAGTGGGTGGTAGGAGAAGTGCTCATGTTGTACTCCAGAGATTCTCACCACAAGGCCTACATCATTTTGAGGTACAGCCCTGTAAGATTACTGAACACATTATCGGTGTTCGCAGGGAACTTGCTGTTTGGGGCAGGGGCTTTAAATTCTGGTGGCTTTGACATGGAAACAAGTGGAAGTTTTATCTGTAGGAGTTGGAAGAGCAAATCAGGTAAAGGGAGAGCAAACGTTTTGTTGATAGGAGGAGGGGCTTACTGCACTAATGCTGTAATAGCACCATGAGACAGACATGGTGCTTTTCATCTTATCCACCTCCTTTAAGCTCATGAGCAGTTACTGACTGATGCTTGCCATGGCCTGCTGAATAGCAGAAAACTCTTCGTCTGATTAGTTGGTATGATACGTTGAATGGTGCAGATTGTCAAATTGATTGAAAGAACAGACTAGAGGAAGTACTTATTCTTTCACATTTGTCTTTCTATTGACCTTTCATGAATTGTTACTGATGTGGATGATACTGGTGCCTCATCTATCTTATCTGTCAAATCCAATGGTATATTCTTCCTCAAATTGGAAAAAGGCAGGAACTGTGCTATACTTTTGAGCCTATCACTGAAAACGGTTGTTTAGACATGGAGCAGCTACTTCTTGTAACAACAACTCCTTCACTCTTGCCGCTGTTTCAGCATTCAGCCTGCTATCCTCGAATAATAATTATTATTATTAGTAGCAGTAATAAAGAAATAGTACTGGAGAAATTAATGAGACTTAAATTTGACAAATGCTTTAGGCCTGATAGCTCTCAACCTAAGGTTTTAATAGTGTGTGGATGTGTTGGTTTTGATCTTCCAAAATTCCCTACATTCTTGAACAACCTCCATGCATTAGAAGGAAAGAAACTTAATTTCACTATTCAAGAAAGGAGGGAGAGTTAACAATGGGAACCATAGGCCAGTGGGCCTGACATCAATAGTAGGAAAAATGCTAGAATTCATTATTAAAGATGTGGTAACAGAGCATTTAGCGAATCAGAATAAGATTATGCAGAATCAATGTGAATTTATGAAATGAAAATTATGTTTGACAGATCTGTTTGAGTTTTTTGAGATCGTAACTAGCAGGATAGATAAGGAGGAATCAGTAGCTGTAAAGTATTTGGATTTTCAGAAGAACCTTTGGCAAGATGCCAAATAAACATCAAATGTCTTGGAATTTATACTGTTTAAGGGTGGGGGTGGAACAGGGAAAGCAGGATAGAAGGTCAGCGATAGGTGGTTACTAAGGAGAGGCTGACAAAGATAAATTCTATCACATTTCCACTTCTCTTTAGCCCAGAAGAAGAGTTGTGTGGTCTCAAAATGTTAATTCTGTTTCTCTCTCCACAGATGCTGTCAGACCTGCTGAGTTTTTCCAGAATTTTCTATTTTTATTTCATATTTCCAGTGTCCACAGTATTTTGCTTTTATCTAAGTGCCTGACAATAACCATCTCCAACAAGCGGGAATATAACCATCTCCCCTTGACATTCAACGGCATTACCATCACTGAATCCCCCTACTGCCAACACCCTGGGTCATTACCATTGACCTGAAACTTAATTGGACCAGCCACATTAATCTGTGCCTACAATAGCAAGTCAGTGGCTGTGCATTCTATAGCGATTAACTCACCTCCTGTCTCCCCAAAGCCTGTCTACCATCTACAGGACGCAAAGTCAGGAGTGTGATGGCGTATCCTCCACTTGCCTGGATGAGTTCAACTCCAACAACATGTAAGTAGTTGGATACCATCCAAGACAAAGCAGCCTGCTTTACTGGTACCCCGTCCACGTAAAACATGGACCCCCCTCCACCACCAGCGCACAATGGCAGCTGTATGAGATGAGGGTAACTACCAATAGATTGTTACAGTTGGTCAATGAGATGGCCATGATAACCAACAGAATTAAAGAAGAGGCTTAAAAAAAGGTTAGACAGTGTTTTGAATGTGGAATTCTCTGCTACAAGTTGTTATTGATGGAGAGTACTTTTGCACTTGCTTTAAAAAGACAATAATTGAAGGCTATTATGAGCAAGATGAAGAATAGGATGAACAAAATGACTACTGGTTCCTGCCGAATTCCAGTAGGAGACTAATGAGGCCCATATGGATCCGGCTCAGGAGTTAAAATCTCCTGGACCTTGTGCTGCAAAAGTTGGATAAATTCCAATTCACCTCAGTTGTCCCTCTGACGACACCTGTCAGAAGTTAAAATTTAAGCCTATGTCATTAAAAGTGGCAGCATAGTTACCTGTGTAGAATTAATGGGTTCAACAGCCTATTACTACATTTTAACATGCTATGATGCTCTACTCTGCTTTGTAGGTAGTGAGGGCTTGCTTAGTATAATGACCTTCGGCAATGAACACTGGAGAAATATCTCAATAAACCCTACAAATGTGACAATCAGTTCTGGCCCTGATGTGTGTTATATGCATGGGTTCACATAAAGTGAAATCTGTATATCTCGGTTCAAGTTTAAGGAGAGCCAAAGAATGAATTGCCTCAATTCAGAATGACAAATTTCCCTAATCTACCTTTAGCAAAAATGAATTTCGCACCTGCCCAAGTAGCAAGACACTCTGCCTCCCTTCAAAACCAATTAATGCCACTGCTTCCTCCAGTTTCTGTCAGTGGCGCCTAAGAGAGGAACCCAGGAAGTTATGCTCAACTCCTGTTGAAAAATCAATAACATTTTACTTTTTCAGCACTTTATTTTCTTTTTCTATTTTTCTTCTTTATTCTTAAACGTAGTTTAACCTTTAACACACAATGTGATAGAAATAAAGTTTCCCTTCTAGATGTTTGTCATTCAGCTGAAATGATGCATTACTGTGGTTGCATAGAGGAAAAAAATGAGGACAGATGGCAAGTCCATTATTCCTTTAAAAAGAAATCTATCATTTCAAGCTGAACTAAAATCTGTTCAGGGTCAATCACTGCAGTTGCTGGAATTGCATTGTTTTGAAGTTGTTGGTCTTGCTGTGGAACAGCTCTGGTGAGAAACTGTAAATGCTCTTAGCTCACCTTGCTTTCCATTAATATGCAAAAACGTGATTAATGACTTTTGGATAAAATATAATCGGAATACTCTTTTACATCAATATAAAATTATAGTTTTTGATGGTGCTGAAACATTGTGGTGAACATCTTGCATTTGAAAGAGGACCTTTATGGGAGAAGGCTCACCTTCTGCAGCAATGTGCCAGATGACAAACTGGAAGTAATTTAAGAATATTTCCACAAGTTGTTTCAATTGGTGCAGCCAAAGCACAGACATTATAAATGACTGATAGGCCACCAATTAAAGGCTTCCTCTCCTATGACCTATCGTAAATTTAATGCTTTCCGGTAAATGTTGTCATGTTGAGTTAAAGGTTTAAACTTAGCCATATAGTTCTGTTAGTTTTAATTAATGTGTACTAATTAAAACCTGTGGGTTTTTGAAGTCAGTCCTGTCTCTCACTTTTGAAATGTCAACATTTGAAATATTTTCATTTGACTTCCATAAACATTGTCAGTTATGTGGCAATTTAAATCAAATTTCATAACTTCTGATGTGTTCTTAATTTTGCAGATAATTGCTATTCATTACTGACATTTGCGATCAGCAATAATAACATGGGTGTAAATCCATTGAAAAAATGTATAGCTGTATTTATTTAGGAGTAACTTCTCAAAATAAGTTACCTTTAAAAATCAATATGAATGTCATTTCCGGTGGAATATGCTGGGAGGCCTTTGCCTACCATCTTATATGGATTATCAGGTTGCTGAATAATTTTGTTTTATGCTGATTCACAGTTTATAATGATTAAGAGCCTGTTTTTATGATTATTGTGAACTGTAACCTTCATATTTAATGATATTGTTTAGAATTGATGATTTCATGGTAAATATGCTATGCACCTTCATCCATATATACAAATTATATAGCAGTCATGCTTTCTTGGAGAATTGTATTTTGGAAGTTTCTTATGTTAAAATTAAAATTTGAAGTTCTTGATTGACAGATTTAAAGTTTTATTAGATGTGCATTACTTGGAATCCGAAATGACATTATTGCTTTGTCCAGTGGTATTTTCATTGTGAAAGGAACATAGTTTTCTCACTATAAGGTAAAATTAACCTGCAGCTCTTTGAGAAACTACAGTATTATTTCCATATGCCAACTTTGCTAAGAAATAGAATTTAAATAAAATTCTTTAGGCAATTCAGAAATACCCTTCATATATTATGGCAGCTTGCAAAGAACACAAATCTAGAAAATAGCATTTCATACTGTCTTTTATTTCAACAACTAAAAAGACCAACCAAAAATACATTGTTTATATCATTGCAGATCATCTTTGTCCAACAACAGCACGCCCGACATCACTGCGTTTCATTTTACGCGTTGGTGTGCGGGGCCCACCCCAGCACGCCACCCAGAAGATTCTGCCCCAGGAGTCTGTTTCCGTTGATTATTTCTTCACTCCCGGTCCCGCCCTTAAGCTATCTTAATTTATGTCACATTTCTCTTGGAAATGCAGTGGTTCCTTTCCACTTTCATTACAATTCCTGATTCAGCAAAAGTAGTTTCAAGCATCCTGTTGTAGATTAAATCAGACTTTGGTGAAGAGGTCATTTAATTTTTCTCTTTCTCGTCCTAAATACCAGGTCATTTATTTCTTCAGTAGGGGTGAATGATCATCTAAACAGATTATAACCATTTTAGGTATTCACCTAAAGGAAATAGCCAGGTCTGCAGAATGGGTGAACAATTGGCAAATTAAATTTAATGCAGAGAAGTTTGAAGCAATTCATTTTGGTAGGAAGAACACAGAGAGACGTATAAAACAAAGGGTACAATTCTAAAGGGGATTCAGGAGCAGAGGGACCTGGGTGTATATGTGCATGAATCATTGAAGGTGGCAGGACAGGTTGAGAGAGTGGTTAATAAAGCAGACGGTAGCCTGGGCTTTATCAACAGGGGCAGAGAGTACAAAAGCAAGGAAGTTTTTTTTTACACTTGTATATGACTCTGTATCAGCATTAACAGGAATATTATGTCCAGTTCTGGGCACCACACTTTGGGAAGGATGTGAAGGCGTTAGAGAGGGTGCAACAGAGATTCATGAGAATGGTTCCAGGGATGAGGAACTTCAGTTATGGAGTTAGATTGGAGAAATTGGGATTGTTCTCCTTGGAGAAGAAAAGATTGAGAGGAAATGTGATAGAGGTGTTCAAAATCATGAGGCGTCTAAACAAAGTAGATAGGGAGAAATCGTTCCGATTTAGAATCAGAGGACACAGATTCAATGGGATTGGTAAAATGAGCAATGGTGATCTGAGGAAAAGCTATTTTTACACATCAAGCAATCTGGTATGCACTGCCTGAGAGTGTGGTGGAAGCAGGTTCAATCGAGGCATTCAAGGGGGAATAGGAAGAATGTGCAGGACTATAGGGAGAAGGTGGGGAGTGACAGTAGATGAATTGCTCCTTCACAGAGCCGGAGCAGACAAAACAGGTTGAATAGCATCCTGTGTTATAACCATTCTCTGATACTTTAATTGATTGACTGCATGTTTTCTTCATAGCTCAAAATGACTAAATTTTACATATTATCACATAGTAGTTGTCATTGCAGTAGATAACTCCATAGCTCAAATAAGCGTTGTTAAAATTTGATTTTAAAAAACTGAAATAAACCTATTGCCATGCTCACATTTTTAATTATGCAAAAAATGATTTTTGCATTTAAACTGAACAATTCATGTTTATTGATTTCAGCTATACACATCAAGTTGTTGGCAATGGCATCAAAGCTCAGTCAAGCAACCCAGAGGTGAAAGTGAAAGGAACTGACCCCATCATAAATCAAATCATTGATAAACTGAAGCACATCAATCAGGTAAGCAGGAATGTCCCAATATGACAAGACGCTGCAATAAAATCACCTGATGTTCATATACCTGCATAAACTATTAGAGGAAAAGGATTGAATGCAATCTACGAATCTATAAAATGAAGGAAAGATAATATTTTTAATTGTCTTTTTTTCCATGACTCTAGGAAATGTATGAATGTAAAATCTGGGCATGGTAAACCTTCATTAGAAGTACGGGTTCAATTGTTTCCCTGTTAAATTGATAAGTCTGGTAGAGCTACGGGGGTAACTCACAGAAATAGGTTAATTCCTTCACCAGTGGACCATAAATAAAATGTATTGATACCATTTTTCTTAATACTGAATTCCCAGTTCTGTTGAAGGGTCATGAGGACTCGAAACGTCAACTCTTTTCTTCTCCACCGATGCTGCCAGACCTGCTGAGTTTTTCCAGGTAATTCTGTTTTTCTTAATACTGTTGCTCTGGAATTTGTGGTCAAGCAAGAAATAATGGACACTGCCAGGGCACCTCTTCTCTCTTTGCATCACTGATTCTTAGTTCACTTTCCTTTGTTCTTACTCTCCACAAGCCAATTAGAGAGGGGAAGACCTTTTGGCCCATCTTTATTTATCCATCCAGCAAAATCCTAATATCCCCTATTGTAACATCTAATTGTTTCTTAAATATTTGCAGAGTTTTTGCAACCATTGGTCTATTTGGAAGTCCTTTCTATATGTTAATCACTTTTGTGTGAAGTAAAGTTTCCTACAGTGTGCTTGCACATGAACCGGGGAGAAAGCTCATCGTGAGTGAGACACAACCAGAGTGAATGTGGGTATTGGGAATTTGGTGAACAGTGGGAATTTGGTGCATTGGGGAAGAGGTGCTCTTTGCATTTGTTCTTTGCTATCCAACTTCTTAAATCTTCAGAGCATGGACTTGCTCTGCTGCAGCAGTAGAGGCTACAAGGGAAATAAATGACCAGTAAGTAGTGGGTAAGGTAGGGTAAGTATTTACTACTTTAATCACTTATAGTTTAAGGTCTTTTTGTGGTTTATAGTTTGTATATTCTACAGTAACAAGGTTCAGGAAAGAAGGGCCCTAGAGCAATTGATTTAAAAGGCTTAATTTAAAGATTTAAGTCATGGCAGGAGAGCTCAAAGCCGTGCTGTGCTCCTCATACTCCCTGTGGAAAGCCGGCGACATTTCCAGTGCCCGCGACCAGCATGTGTGCAACAGGTGTGTCCAGCTGCAGCTCCTGGAAGCTCGGGTTTCAGAGCTGGAATGGTGGCTGGGGACACTGTGGAGCATCCGCGAGTCTGAGAGCATCATGGAGAGCACATTTAGAGAGGTGGTCATACCGCAGCTGAAAGGACATGAGCAAGGAAGGGAATGGGTGACCATCAGGCAGTCCAAGAGAAACAGGCAGGTAGTTCAGGAGTCCCCTGGGGTCCTGCTCACAAATCTGTATTCCATTTTGGAGGCTGATGAAGGTGCTTGTTCCTCCAGGGAGTGCAGACAGAGACAAGCTTCTGGCATTACAAGCAGCCTGCCTGTACAGGAAGGGAGGAAGAGAGGAAGAACAATAGTAACACGGGATTCTATGATCAGGGAAACAGATAGGCGCTACTGTGGCCGTCAACATGACTCCAGGATGGTATGTTGCCTGCCTGGTGCCAGGGTCCAGGATGTCACTGAATGGCTGGAGGGCATCCTGAACGGGGAGGGTGATAATGCAAAGGTCATGGTACATGTTGGTACCAATGACATATGTAGAAAGAGGGATCAAGAATTCAGGGAGTTAGGCAGTAGACAAAAAAGCAAGACCTCTCGGGTTGTAATCTCTGGATTAATCCCAGTGCCATGTGCTAGCGAGCTCAGAAATAGGAGAATAGCGCAGATGAATACTTGGCTTAAGAGTTGGTGCAGGGTGGAAGGTTTTAGATTCCTGGATCACTGTTACCGTTTCTGGGGAAGGTGGGACCTGTACAAGTGGGACGGTCTACATCAGAACCAGAGCGGGACTAACATCCTTGCGAGCGGGTTTGCTAGTGCTGTTGGGAGGAGTTTAAACTAATTCGGCAGGGGGAGGGGACACAGAATATAAGCAGAATAGGGACACATCATAATACAGTAAAACAATCAAGTCAGAAGGAGCTCCATTAAGTTTCAAGGGAGTAAGGCAAGGCTGGATGGCCTCTACTTTAATGCCAGGAGTATTACAGGTAAAACGGATGAGTTAAGGGTGAGTATCGATATGTGGAATTGTGATATAGTAGCCATCACTGAGATGTGGTTGAGGGAGGGGGAGGATCGGCAGCTCAACATTCCGTAATATAGAATCTTCAGGCGAGACAGGGGAGGGGGTAAACGAGGAGGAGGCATTGCATTATTAGTGAAGGGGTCAGTAACTGCAATAAGGACAGATGATATCTTGGAGGGGTCATCATATAAAGCTTTGTGGGTAGAGCTTAGCAATAAAAAAGGGGCAGCCACATTGTTAGTTGTTTATTATAGACCCCCAGATGTTCAGTGGGAAATTGAGAAGCAAATTTGCAGGGGTGTGTAAAAACAATAAAAATGGAGGAATTATATTAGATGATTTAAACTTTCCCAACATTAATTGGGATAGACATAATGTTAAGGGCTTGGATGGAGTGGATTTCTTGAAATATGTACAGGCGAACATTTTAGGTCAATATGTAGAGGGTCCAACAATGGATGGTGCATTGCTGGACCTAATTCTGGGGAATGAAGCCGGACAGGTGGTTGAGGTGGTGGTGGGGGAACATTTTAGTGATAGCGACCACAACATGGTACAATTTAAGTTTGTTATGGACAAAGAAATAGACAAGTTGCAAAAAATTGTTTTGAATTGGGGGAGAGTGGATTTTAGTAAAATAAGGCAGGATCTGGCTGAGGTAGACTGGCAACAGCTACTTGTGGGGAAATCTACAGAGGAGCAGTGGGGGGCATTCAAAAAGGAAATGGGGAGGGTACAGGCTCAACATGTTCCCTTTAGGTTAATGGGAAGAAGTAACAAGCCCAGAGAACCATGGATGATCAGAGATATTCAGTTTACGATGAGAAGGAAAAGAGAGGCTTTGAAACACTAAGCCATCTAATATCTAAGCCATTGTATTTTAGATACTTTATTTTCAATGTGTATTGTAATCTTGAAGATTAGATTGCAGCAAGTTTGCCATCATTCATAGCCCCTCAAATAACTGATCACCACCCTAATAGCTGAACAATAATAAGAAAAAATGGTAATCTATAATGTGACATGGTCTTAAGTCAGCACCATCTGATTAATTCCCATTTTTATGTTCAAAGCCTAACACAAGTTGACTAAATAAATCAAAAGCCTATTACTTTCATACTTGCATGCTTTGCTTTTCAAATCAATAAAATTCCATTTTGTTTTCAAAACATTACCAATAAAAAGATTTACATTATCCTGTTAACAATTTTCTATGTAGGTTTTATTTGTAACCCTCTGCATGTTAATTGCACTATTCCTACATTTTTCTTTATTCAGGCCTTCTAAATATGGCAGCAGCATCAATATGGGATTTGTCTGAAAGAAACAACAGATGGATTTTAATGTGGATAAATGTAACGTAATGGCAAGGGAAGCAAGGGACTAGAAATTTGTTATGGCTCATTTTCAGGCAATAGCTTTTGAGCCTTAGACCTCATATAATAATCGAGGACAGCTGGCAGCACCTGACATGCCTCAAAATGCAGCTCGCCTTTGTGGCCAGATTAAATTTTTGCCATTTATCTCACATGGCACCCAGGTAAGTCCTATGAGAGATAGAGAGAGAGCAGGAGAAGGGAGAACAAGATGGGTGAGGGCTGTGATCATAGGATATCAGCCGCCTGCCATATACCTGTGGAAACGAAGTGTACTGCTTCTCTCTAGACTCCACAGAAGTGGGCCTGTACATGACTCCTATTCATTGGTGCTGCAACATAACATTTATTTTAATGCAGTGTAAGTCCTGTGATGTCTGCTGCCCTGTAGCAGTCACACAATGGGAGCTTTTAAAGCTTTACTTGTCACTGAATTTCTCATAGAGGCATAGAGTCATTTATCGCACAGAAGGAGGCTGTTCAGTCCATTGAGTCCATGACGTGGAACAATCCAGTCCCCATATCCCTGCAAGTTTATTTCCTTCAAGTGCCCATCCAGTTTCATTTTAAAATCATTAATTGCTCCACATCCACCATCCTCGGGGACAATGAGTTTCAAATCATTGCCACTCACTGTGTAAAAAAGTTCTTCCTCACATTTCGTCTACATCACTTGCGCAATATCTTAAATCTGTGTCTCCTAGTCCTTGTACAATCAGGTATTGGGAAGAGTGTTTCCTTGTCTACCTTATTTAACCCTGCCATAATCTTGTACACTTCTAACAAATCTCCCCTCAATCACCTTTGCTCTAAGGAGAACAACTCCAGCCTTTCCAACCTAATCTTATGACTAAAACCCCTGATGTCTGGAAACATTCTGGCTCTGATCCCTCTCAAGGACCTTCACACCTTACTTAAAGTGTGGTGACCAGAACTGGACGCAACACCCTAATTGAGGTCTAACCAGAGATTTATATAGGTTCAGCATAACTTCCCTGCTTTTCTATTCAGTGCATCTATTTATGAAGCCCATGATCCTATATGATTTGCTAACCACTCTCTCAATATGTCCTGCAACCTTTAAAGATCGATGCACGTGCAACCCCAATCCCACTGTTCCTGCACACATTTTTGAATTGTGCCATTAAGCCTATATTGCCTCTCCCCACCCCTTATGTCAAAATGCACCACCTTACATTTCTCTGCATTAAATTTTATCTGCTGCTTGTCTGCCCATTCTGCTGGCCTATCGATATCCCGTTGCAGTTGATTAGTATTATTTGCGCTGTTTGTCACTCCTCCAGGTTTGGTATCATTGGCAAATTTTGAAATTTTGCCCTGTATTCCAAGATCCAAGTCATTTATATACAATAAAAAAGCAGTGGTTTTGCACTGACCCTTGGGGAACACGACTGGCTGCCATCCTCCGTTCCGAAAAACAACCATCTACCATGACTCACTGCTTTCTGTCTTTAAGTCAATTTTTATCCGATTGTATACTGGCCCTCCTATTCCATAAGGCTCAATTTTTTTAACCAACCTTTTATGTGGTACCTTGTCAAACGCTTTCTTAAAATCCACATGGACAATATCCACTGCATCAATCTTCTCTGTTACTTCATTAAAAAATTCAATTAGTCAAGCATTTTCTGCCCTTTCCAAATCTGTACTGGCTCTCCTTAATTAACTCAAATCTCTCCAAGTGCCTGTTGATTATTCCCCCTTGATTAAGGATTCCAAAACATACTCACCACTGATGTTAGACTAAGTGGCCTGAGTTGCTAGGACTCTCCTTGCACCTCTTTTTTGAATAAGGGTGTCACATTTGCCCTCTGGCACCTCCCCCATTTCTAGAGAAGCTTGAAAAATTAAGGCAAGGCCTTCTGCTATCTCCACCCTCGCTTCCTTTAGCAACCTGGGATGCAAGCCATCTGGACCAGGTGGCCTATCTATCCTAAGCATAGCCAACCTTTCCATTACGTCTCCTCTTTCAACTTTCACTGCCTCCACTACCTTTGCTTCTGCCAATACCTTGTCAGATTCCTGTTCCTTAGTAAACACTGATACAAGAATTAATTAAGTATTCTCGCCTTGCCCTGCACCTCTAAGGCATATCACCCTCTTGGGTCCTAATAGGACCCACTCCATCTCTTACTACCTGCTTACTATTTGCATGCTGGGTGCAAGATTTTTTGTTCCCTTTTATGTTTATCACCATTCTATTCTTATACTCTCTTTGTCAGGCTTATTTTCCTTTTCACCTCTCCTCTCAAACTTTTGCATATCACTTGGCTTTCATTTGAACATAAGAACTAGGAACAGGGGTAGGCAATTCAGCCCCTCGAGCCTGCTCTGCCCTTCATTACGATCATGGCTGATCTCATTTCGGCCTCAACCCCAATTTTCCGCCCTCTCCCCATAACCTTTCAGCCTGTTAGTAATTAAAAATCTGTCTATCTCCTCCTTAAATTTATTCCACAGATTCAGGACTCTTTGAGTATAGTAATTCCTCCTCATCTCTGATTTAAATCTACCACCACTTAGCCTAAAACTATGGACTCTCGTTCTAGAATGCCCCAGAAGGGGAAACATCCGCTCCACGTCTACTTGTCTATCCCCTTTAGCATCTTATATACCTCAATTAGATCTCCTCTCATCCTTCTAAACTCTAGCGAATATAGGCATACACTGCTCAATCTATCCTCACAAGACAAGCCCTGCATCTCTGGAACCAACCTAGCAAACTTCCTCTGAACTGCCTCCAGTGCAACAACATCCTTCCTCAAGTAAGGGGACCAAAACTGTGCACAGTACTCCAGGTGCGGTCTCACCAATGCCTTGTACAGTTGCAACAACACTTCCCTATTTTTATACTCTAGAACTCATTTGACATGTATCATACACCCTCCTTTTGTTTCGTCATAATCTCTATCTCCCTCATCATCCAAGGAGTTCTGATTTTGGTTCCTGTGCCTTTCGCTCTTGTTGGAATGTACCTAGCTTATACCGGAAGCATCTCTTCCTGAAATATTACCCATTATTCCATTACCATTTTTCCTGTTGATCTCTGGGTCCACTTTACCCTGACCAGATCCCTTCTCATTGCATTGAAATCAGCCCTGTTCCAAATTAGAAGTTCCTTGCTTTAATCCATTACTAATGTAGATGTTATGATACAATGATTACTCTTACCCAAATGATCCCCCACAGACACTTGGTCCACTTGGCTCACGTCATTCCCCAGCACCAGATGCAGCAATGTCTCCTTTCTAGTTGGGTTGAAAAGAAACTGATCAAGTAAGTTCTGAACACAGTTCAGTAATTGCTCCCCTTCCTTACCCTTTCCCTAACATTATCTTAATCGATATTTAGGCAATTAAAGTCACCCGGTATCACCACTGTATAGTTTTTGCACATCTCTATGATTTCTGTGCAGATTTGTTTGTCTATCTCACTCACTATTTGGAGACCAAGTGGGTGATTTTTTTTTTGTTTCTCAACTCTAGTGAAATGGACTCTATCCTTGCCCTCTTAAAGAAATCCTTCATTTCCAATGCTACAATGTCTTCCCTAATCATTACTGCCACCCCACCTTCCTTTATTCTTGACCTTTTCTGAACAGTCTGCATCCATGTGTATGAGGTACCCAGTCCTCACCATTTTAAGCCATGTTTCTGATATTGCCGCTACATCATATTCCCACACTGCTATTTGTGCTTGTAGCTCACCAACCTTATTCGCTAATGTGGTTGCATATATACATTGTAGCCCTGTCTTTGATTCTTTGTGGTCCTTCTGCTTTTGTTGTGTCAACATAACATCCATATTCTGCCATCAGTTATGAATCTGGTTAGCGCTAGCTGAACTTGACAGGAGCAGCTGATATGGTGGTCATGATAATGAAAAACTTATAAATGGGGATAATCAAAAAATGGGTTTTGAAGATTTCAAATGATGGGGTTGCAGCTATTTCCTTTTTAGTGATTCCCATTCCAAATCTTTCATCTAGGATGTGACACTGTTTTATTTCCCTTACTGATTCATGCAGAATCACCCAGCATGTCTTGGATTACTTACATTTTATTTTTTATCTCTGGCAATATGAGGATCCCACATGCAACTTGCATACTCCAAGACTGGACAAACATGTGTTTGATCCGCTCCTATCTATATGGTACTACTTCCTTCTCTTTTACTATCCAATGCTCTCACTTTATGAACCAAATTCTTCTTTTCTACTTCTGTATGCTGATGCCAACCCTCTGCCAATTTAGTTTAAACCCTCCCGAACCACAAGTGAACCACTTTGCGAGGACATTGTCCCTGTCTTGTTGGGGTGCAGACTGTCCCTTTTGCATCAATACCTTCTGTCTCAGAACTGATCCCAATGTCTCAAGAATCTGGAGCATGACCTCATGCACAGTGATTCAAGCCATGCGTTGATCCTCCCTATCTTAATATTTCTACTCTGGCTAGTGCGTAGCACTGGGAGTAATACTGTTCTTGAGTTCCTATCTTTTAGCTTCACCCCTAGCTCCTGAAGATCTGACCTTAAGACCTCAACATGTGCTCCCTCTATTTTGTTGGTACCAATGTGCATCACAACTCCTAGTTCACTTCTTTCCTGCTGCGGAATATTCTGCACCCTCTCCATGATGCCTTTTACCCTTGGCACCAGGGAAGCAACACAGCATGTGGGACTCATAATGACGTTTACAGAAATGCCTGTTTGTACCCCTAACTATAGAATCTCCTATAACAAATGCGTTTCTACACTTTGTTGTTCCCTTCTATACAGTCCCTTGCCCATTGGTTCCATGGCTTTGGCTGCAATCCTTAAGAGTGCCAACAGTACTGAGTACCTGTTTGAGAGTGGCACATACCCCGAAGACTCCTGTACTATCTGCCTCTTCCTACTGATTGGATGGCCATTACCTACTATCCTAACCTCTCACTGCCTGTGGGATGACCACCTCCTGGAATACAATCCAGGAAACTCTATCTTCCCTGATACTCCACAGTGACTCCAGTTGCCCCTCGGAAATCCTGAGCTCGAGCCGAAGCAACTGAATACACTTGCCACACACATCATTATCCAAGGCACGTGATCCTGAAGTTCCATCTATGATGACAAAAAAATTCTGTTCCTGCTTTAACTATCTATAGTGCCCTGTTCAAACTATTCATTTGAACTAGTACCTCTGGGCCTTTTATGTGCTTACACTCTTATTAATTCACTTACTGATATATTAACCCCAACACCTAATTTGAAATGGATACCCTAGTTTAGAGAGGGAAAAGAGAAAAATGCTCACCAACCAATCACTTACCTGCTTCCCTGTGATGTCACACTTTGATTTTCTTTAGAATGCAGTTGGTCAGATTGTCTCGCTGTTTTTCTCTCAGGCCTCCTCCTATGTAGCTCCCTCTGGTCTCGCTGTGCTCTCTCTGGGGCCTGTTGTGAGATGATGACATGCACCTTTAAGTTTGCGGGGGGCTCGGGGAGAAATATCTTAAACCACTGTCAGTCATTACACACCTTGACAGGATGCGCTGTCATCATCAGTGGTCCCTCGGAATCGAGGATGACGTCCGTCAGGCTTGGTGAGACTTCAGATGACTGAGGAGCCCAGTTTGGGATCCACATGTTCTTCCTCCGTGGGGACACATTGCCACGCAGGGGAGTGGAAACCGCAGCCCCAGGTTGGCTTCCTTCTCCTTCCTCTGCTGCTGCTGTTCCACATCAATGTCGAGTTGCTGAGCCTCGAAGCTTGCGCCTTGATGGACCAGGTGGTGCCATACCGAGCGATCGGCAACATTCTCCTCCCAGTCAGTGGCGTGAATGCCTTTGTGCTTTAGGCTGACCTTGAGCGTATCCTTATACCTTGTCCTTTGGCCGCCCTTTGAGCATTGGCCAATGGAGAGCTGTGAGAAGAGAACCTGCCGAGGGAGGCGGTTTTCTGGCTTCCGCATGCAATGGCCCATCCATCGGAGTTGGCTCCGCAGGAGCAGGGCTTCAGTGCTGTTAGATGCAGTTTCATGGAGGACACTTATGTTTGTCTGGCGGTCCTCCCATTTGATCCCCAGGATTCAGTGCAAGCACCACTGATGGAAGCTCTCAAGGAACTTAATGTGGCGTTAGTAGACAGTCCGTGTTTCGCTGCAGTGGGGCGGGTGATCAACACACTGGCCTTATAAACTAGATCCTTTATTGACTTGCAAATGTCCCTGTTGTCAAAGACATGTTGGCGCAGCTTGAAGAAGGCAGAGCTGGCACAGCTCAGTCGGCATTGCACTTCCTCATTGATGGTAGTCCCTTGGGAAAGGTGGCTGCTGAAATAAGAGAAGTGCTGCGCACACTCCAGTGCCACGCCATTCACATGGATGGCGCGGGGGATGCTCAGCTGGCTTGGGGAAGGTTAGTGAAGGACCTTCGTCTTGGCGACGTTTAAGGACAAACCAAGCTTCTTTTTTGAGGCGTTGAAGAGATCAGGTGTCCTTTGTATGTCCTGTAAGCAGCAGTCATCCACAAACTGAAGGTCGTGGATATCCATAGTGGTAAGTTTTGTTTTTGGCCAGGAGCGACTTTGACTTGCAGTCAGTCTACAAGCAGCAGGGTAGGGATTAGGTGTACTAGCCTCCCAGTGCACATTATCTGTGTATTGTCTTATCTTCAAATGTAGTACCCACATTTTTGATTCACCAATCCTAGTGTATGATTGGAATGCCTATGTCAAAGAAGAAGAACATAACAAGGCCCAATCCTTTATACCTCTCTACGCCTCCAAATTTCACCCCAGGTTCAATTGTGCTCTCCTAATTTATCTTCAAATTGAATGGAAATCAATTCAAGGGAGACATCCTCATTTAAATATTGATATTTGAATATTGTAATAGAACTACAAGAAGATACTTTCTTACGTCTTACAGTCATGATTCTACTTATTGAGACCATTGCAGTAAATGATGCATTAATCCTCAACTTCAAAAACAAGTAAGCTGCAATGTTACTGTATGTATGGAAAAGGGAAAGAATATAAATAGTTCAGTCATGCAGTTAATTGATTTCATCATCCATTTTAAATGGATCATTGATGTTTGAATCAGCAATCGATGACTCTAACCCCATTATCCACCCTGACTGCCCTCTCCCGTTTAATTAGATTTATTCTGTTTATTTTTTGTACAAGCTAATCATGTCTCACCTGTTTTTAACCTTTTTTTTCTTACCTGAAGAAAACTACAGAAATACATGCTGTCAACTGCTGGGTTTTGGAGCCCAACAGGTCCCAAGGGTTTGCCCCACCTGCACTTGCGCACGGGCAGACTCAGCCAGCACAGCAGAAGACAGCATGGGTGACTCTGTCTGGCAGTGGTCGGGAGGGTCGAGGGGTGCAGCAGGGGCTGAAAAGTGGGGTGCCTTGAGAAGTGCCCTCGCTGCCATGTGCCCTCTCTCAGGGCCCACTTACACTTCCCTCCTAGCCAAGACCAGATGATCACTTGGCTGTATGTCAGCGTTCTGTTGAGCCAACCAGGGAAGCTTTGCCCGATCCTCTGTAAAGTGGAAGACAGAGTGTGCAGGCCAGTATGCACTCGGTGGCCTGTTGCATCTCATTCTCCATGTTGGTGCCCACTCTTTTCTTGGAGGTGGACATCAGCGCAAACGCCCAAGACATCATGGCACTCGTGCTGGAGATGGACTCATCCAATCTCTCCCTCCGATATGCACACTGCTGCTAGAAATATTGACAGCAGCACACACCCACTGTTGAACCACAAGTTCCCTTTTTTTTGATGATGCCCGAGGCTCAGTATCTACATCCAACTGATCAGAGCTGTGCCCTCCAGCAAGGACACTCTACTGCTGCCCCTGTCACCAGCACCTGATCTTGTTTACATCTGATGTACTCCTCACCATCCTATCTCTGTCTAAAGCAGGGCACACCAAGAGGTGTGCATCAGTGCTGATCAAGGGCGTACAGGAGTCATGTGACAGTGTATCCTCCTCTGAGGACTCCAGCTTGTTCCTCATCATCTCCATCGTGACCAGTGAAGGAACAGTGGGAGGTGAAAGACATGAGCTAATGCTGATAGCAAAAAAGGGTACAAACTCAGCATTGTAGATATCATAACAGCTCAATTATTGTGGTACTGGATTCAACATGAGTGATTGCTAAGTGCCAAGTGGCAGTGCATCATCTAATTCTGTCACTTGGTCTTTAGATACCTGCATCTCTCCATTGCTAATGCCCAGTAAGCATGTCACCCTGCTGATCTCCAGTGTGTTCTCCTCCATTGCAGTCAGTGTGGCAATCACTGCAGGTCCACCTCTACCTCTCCCTGAAGTTGTGTGCTCTCTTCTCGTGCAGTGAGAAAAGACATAAACGGTGCAATTGTCTGCTATTTTTCGTCACCCGCTCAACCTTATGGCTGGCGGACAAGCAAATCGGCCAGGCGACCTTTACATTTTCCATGAAACCTCGTCTAAGGGTTCTCGAATTGAAATAAAATAAAAATAAAAATCTGTGGGCAGCACTTTTATGATCTATATTTTCAAGTGCCTGATTGTGATGCTCGGACATTTTCTTTCTGTGTTTTAAAACTTTATTGGAACATTTTCAGGTCTGCAGCTCCCTGAGGCAGCTCTCTGCCTTCAGGGAGCTTCTCTCAGCGCTCGCCCATGCCCGCGTTGACATCATCACCCACGGTCCCCCTCCCCAGTAGCGTTGAGCTTTTCAGTGCATGCTTCACGCTGGCTGGCTGTCAATTGACCAGCCAATGTGAAATCGCGGTTGGGAGCTGACTGCAGTCAGCGGTCTGTTTTCCAGCCGATTCCAGGACTGCCGATCATGCCTGCCCGCCGAGCTAAAAGTTCAGGCCATAGAATAATGTCTGTGATAAGTGGAATGAGTGTTGAGAATGGAATGAGAACATTTGTGGGGAGTGACTGTGAAAGACGGGTGTGAGAGAGCAATAGAATGAGGGTGACTGTGAATGATGTCTGTTGAGATGGAAATTTGAGGTGGATGGAGAAAAAGGAATGTGTGCAACTTCAAGCTGTGTTAGTCAGAAGAGTGTTACGCAAGAAAATGTTAGAGAGTAATAGCTGT
Organism: Carcharodon carcharias; assembly: GCF_017639515.1. Classification (NCBI taxonomy): domain Eukaryota; kingdom Metazoa; phylum Chordata; class Chondrichthyes; order Lamniformes; family Lamnidae; genus Carcharodon; species Carcharodon carcharias. The sequence continues at coordinate 130,453,017 of NC_054477.1, read as the reverse complement.
CACCTAAAAGAGGCATGACACTCAGCTTGCCAGTCCTAATGATCTCACTGCTGCTGGTTGCCTCTGCTACCCCCTGCCAGGCCTGCTTTTGTTGGACTGGATGACCATCTCCTTCCAAACAAAGGGAATGCTCCTTCTGTCCTGCTCCTCATTGGATTCATCATGATCTCTATGGATAAGTCCAAGAACTGGGGGTGGGGAGGGGTGGGGGTGCAGCATTGCCATGTCCTGCTTCCATTATCCAGCTTTTATTTTGCTATTATCCATTATCCAGCTGTTTGGTTCCTTGTAAAACAAGGTTTCCAGCAGCATTCACACCTCTGGAGCAGTCCCTTTAAATAGAGTACTTTCATCGACAGATTCAGCGCGTGATCTCGCCCATCCCCACTGATTGACCAGGAAACAAGAAAGCGGGATTCTAATGCATTGGCTGAATTGAACAGCCATGGTGAAGCCCACTCCTTCAGCAATTGGATTCCTGACCCTCTACTGTTCCCATTGTTTCGGCTGGAACGAAGAATTCAAAATGCCGCCCATAGGCAGTTAGTTACACCTATAAAACATTAGTTCCCAGCTGGAGTATTGTGTCCAATTCACACTTTAGGAAGGACTTGAAGGCTTTAAAGAGGGTATGGAAGAGATTTACTAGAATGGTTTCAGGGACAAGGAATTACAGTTAAGTGGATTGACTGGACAAGCTGAGCTTGCTCACCTTAGAGCAGAGATAGCTAAGAGAAAATTTGATGGAGGGTTTTAAAATCATGAGTTGTTTAGATATAGTAAATAAAGAGAAACTGGTTCTAGTAATTGAAGTGTCAATAATCAGAGGGCACAGTTTAAAGATGATTGGCAAAAGAACCAGAGGGAAAACTTCCCTATGAGTGGTTAGAATTTGGAATGCGGTGCCTGATAAACTGATGGATACAGATTAATTTGTAGTGTTCAAAAGGGAAATAGCGCTTGAAGAACAAAAAGAATGTAGATGTATGGGGAAAGTACATTGGTTTTGAACCAACCAATTACTCTTCAGAATGGTTGATGCAGACTTGATGAGCTGAATGGCCTCCTTCTATATTGTACTACTCTATGATTCTTTGATTCTAAGAAAGGAAGATAGAATTTAACTGGAGTAGCTATTCTTACAAAACTACAGATAAAGAATTCTCATTAAACTGCTACAAATGTTTATCTAATTGCTTTCTAGAATCAGGATTTAATAAGTGAGAGTTGTTATGAGTGATGCATTGGTTTTTAGCGATCTGCTGTTCATTTATATAGTTTTAATTTTGTCATTACTTGCAAAATGGTTTTCATACCCTTGTGGGAAAAATAGCAAAGTGAGATGATGTAGGGGTATCTACCCATTTATATTCCCTCAAGTTATAAATATATTATTTTGATAACGTTCATATTTCTTCTGAATTGTTATGTAATTTTATATAAGAACTATTTGTATAACATTAATATTATTACTTAATTCATTCGGAAATAAAGCCTGCAATAGCATTCATACCATTCACACCATTTAGAAGTCAGTAGGATCAAATACATATTCAGTAATTATATATAATGATTAACTGAACCAGTCTAATTGTAATTTAATAGAGCAAATCCCATTAAGCTTTTATTATCTAGTATGGGATTATTGGTGTAGCTGTTGCAGTTATTTAATTTCTTAATACTTAAAAATGAGCACTTTTCAGTAGTTTAATTCCCCATCAATCTCATTTACCATTTTCTCCTCCCTTTCTGAATGGATCTCCTCTGGCATTGTATGTGGCCAGTCACATGTACTGTACTCAGATAAGTAAGGTTAAAAGGAAAGGGGAGGGAATTGAAGAATGAGCGAAAGGGGTAGTTTGGGTCAGAATTGAAAGGGGAACAGAATTGGGACAGATGAAGGTGCTGCAGAGGTAGAAGGCAGCAAGGAGGGATTGGGAATTACCCAGCAATGATGTCCTAAAGAATATAGATGGAAGGTGATTTTCTACTTTGCATTCTACAAACCTGCTTAATAAAGTGGAGTTGCCAGGCAACATTCCCACAGGCAGTGGCTTTCTGTCAGTGGGGTTTGAGAAATTGGATGATTTTTAGAGTGAAGGCCAGAGGAGCAAAGGGTGTGAAACTGTTTACTCCAGTTACTAGTAAATAATGCAAATTATTGATCTCCAGTCTCCAATGCCAAATGTTTCTTGCATGATCAAGAGGTTTCTGGGCATTTCTGGCATGATTGTAAGAGTTTTGGATTATTTTCAGAAAAGTTGAGGGAATTGTGGAAGAAAACATGTATTTGGTTGAGAGAACCAAAACACTGCATCTCAGCCACCATCCATGGTTAACTAAGGAAGTTGAGGTGGTATCGAATTGAAAGAAAAGGTATACAATACTGCGAAGTTTTAGAAACCAACAAGAGATGACTAAAAATAAAACAAAGACGGAGAAATTGGATGAGAGAAAACTACCTAGAAATATAAAATAGTAAAAGCTTCTACAGGTATATGAAAAGGAAAAAAGTGAGCATTTGTCTCCGAGAGGATGGGATTGGTGAATGAAGAAAGGAAACAAGGAAATAGCAGAGGCTTTGAACAAGTATTTTGTATCCATCTTCACAGTAGAAGATGCAAAATGCACCCGAAGAATGGTAGAAAATCAAGAGGCAATACACAGGGAGGAACTTATAACATTCACGATCATGAGATAGAAAGTAATGAGAAAACGGATGGAACTTAAGACGGACAAGTCCTCTGGACCGGATGGTCTGCACCCTAGGGTCTTAAAAGAAATGGCTGCTGAGATAGTGAATGCATTGTTATAATCTTCCAAAATCCCCTGGATTCTGGAAAGATCCCAGCAGATTAGAAAACCGCAGATGTAATACCTCTGTTCAAGAAAGAAGGAAGACCGGAAGCACAAACCAAAGGCCATTTAGCCTATTATCTGTCATGGGGAAAATGCTCAAATCTATTATAAAAAGGTAGTAGCAGGACTTTTAGAAAATCATAATACTATCAGGCAGAGTCAACACAGTTTGACATTTATTAGAGTTCTTTGAGGATGGAACAAGCAACGTGGATAAAGGGGAACCAGCAAAAGTAGTGCATTTGGATTTCCAAAAGGCATTTGATATTTGGTTGGGCCTGGGACACTACCCTGAGGAACTCCTGCAATGATGTCCTGGAACTGTTTGACCTCCAACAAACATAGTCATCTTCCTTTGTGCTAGGTAAGATTCCAACCAGGGGAGAGTTTTCTGCCTGATTCCCGTTGTGTCCAGTTTTGTTAGGGCTCCTTGATGCCACATTCGGTCAAGTGCTGCCTTGATGTCAAGGACAGCCACTCTCACCTTACCTCAGGAGTTCAGCTCTTTTGAAATCTTTGAACCAAGGCTGTAATGAGGTCAGGAGCTGAGTGATCCTGGCGGAACCCAAATTAGGTGTTAGCAGGTTATTGCTAAGCAAGTGCTGCTTGATAACACTGTTGATGACCCCTTCCATTGCATTATTGATGATCAAGAGTCGACTGATGTGGTGGTAACTGGCCGGGATAGATTTGTCCTGTTTTTTTGTGTAAAGGACATAGCTGGGCAATTTTCCACCTTGCCGGGTAGAGGCTAGTGTTGTAGCTGTACTGGAACAGCTTGGCTAGGGGCGCAGCAAGTTCTTCAGCACAAATCTTCAGTACTATTGTCAGAATATTGTCGGGGCCCATAGCCTTTGCAGAATTCAGTGCCTTCACCCATCTCTTGATATCAGATAGAGTGAATCAAATTGATTGAAGATGGGAATCTGTGATGCTAGGGTCCTCCAGAGGTGCCCAAGATGGAAAATCCACTCAGCACTTCTGGCTGAGGATTTTTACAAATGCTTCAGCCTTGCCTTTTGCACTGATGTGCTGGGCTCCTCCATCATTGAGGATGGAGATATTTGTGGAGCCTCCTCCTCTAGTGAATTGTTTAATTCTCGACCACCATTCATGACTGGATGTGGCAGGATTGCAGAGCTGAGATCTGATCCGTTGGTTGTGGGATCACTTAGTTCTGTCTATTGCATGCTGCTTATGCTGTTTGCTACACAAGTAGTTGGTGTTACTTCACCAGGCTGACAGCTCCTTTTTAGTTATGCCTGGTGCTGCTCCTGGCTGCTCCTGGCATACCCTCCTGCACTCTTCACTGAACCAGGGTTGATCCCCTGGTTTGGTCATTATGGTAGAGTGGGAGTATGCCGGGCCATGAGGTTACAGATTGTGGTTGAGTACAATTCTGCTGCTGCTGATGGCCCACAGCTCCTGAAAGAAGGCCCAGTTGCTAAATCTATTTGAAATCTAACCCATTTAGCATGGTGGTAGTGCCGCACAGCATGATGGAGGATACCCTTAATGTGAATACAGGACTTTGTCTCTGCAAGGATTGTGCAGTGGTTACTCCAAATGAAACTGTCAAGAACAGATGCATCTGCCACAGGCAGATTGGTGAAGATGAGGCCAAGCACATTTTTCCCTCTTGTTGATTCCCTCACCACCTGCCACAGATCTAGTTGAGCAACTATATCATTTAGGACTGAGCCAGCTCGATCAGTAGTGGTGCTACCGAGCCACTCTTGGCAATGGACATTGAAATCCCCCACCCAGAGTATATTCTGTGCCCTTGTCACACTCAGTGCTTCCTCCAAGTGGTGTTCAATATGGAGAGTTCTGATTCATCAGCTGAGGGCGTTGGGGGTGGCGGGGCGGGCGGTGGTGATGCAGATACAGCATGTGTTAATCAGCAGGAGGTTTCCTTTCCCATGTTTGTCTTGATGCCATGCAACTCCCTCCCGACTGTATACCACTATGTTGCCACCTCTGCTGAGTCTGTCCTGCCGATGGGACAGCACTTACCCACGGATGGTGATGGTGGTGTCTGGGACATTATCTGTAAGGTGTGATTCCAATGTCAGGCTGTTGCTTGGCTAGTCTGTGAGACAGATCTCCCAATTTTAGCATAAGACCCCAGATGTTAGTAAGGAGGGCTTTGTAGGGTTGACACAGCTGAGTTTGCCATTGTCGTTTCAGTGCCAAGGTCACTGCAGGGTTGTCCGTCCGGTTTCATTCCTCATAGACTTTCTAGTGGTTTTGATACAACTGAGTGCCTTGCTAGGCCATTTCAGAGGGCATTTGAGAGTCAACCACATTGCTGTATGTCTGGAGTCACATACAGGTCAGACCAGTTAAGGATGGCAGTTTCCTTCCCAAAAGGGCATTAGTGATCCAGATGGGTTTTTACAACAATGAACAATGGTTTCATGGTCATAAATAGACTTTTAATTCCAGATGTTTAATGATTGAATTCAAATTCTGTCATCTGCCATGGTGGGATTCGAACCCAGGTCCCCAGAGCATTACCCTGGGTCATACCGTGTACACACATTGCTCCTCTATTATGACATAGTGGATGGTAAAGGTTGAGTTATTAAAATCCCAGAGGGAAACTTGAAACAACTGTCATAACTCATTTTTTGCAATTTGTATGTTTCAAGATACAGGCTTTGAATTCAGAATTAATAAGACCACCGAGTCTCAAGAGGTTTTATAAAACTAAATTAAACATATATTAATACAAGAAAGATTGTAAACACATACATAAGTCTACAAAATTACTACTATAGTAAATACAAAATCCCCTAATTAATCTGACTCTCAGTTACACCCCTGTTAAGGCAACAGTAAATCTCATAAATTTAAACAGACACCTGGCAAAGCACACCATGGACAGTCACATTCAAAATGAGTTTCTTTCAGCTCTGAGTCCTTGCCTTGAGGATTACAGACTGGAAGCTTCTCACACTTGTTGGATCTTAAAATGCCTCTCCCTTACATACAATCTCTTTTCTCCTTTATACATATCTTCCTCTTTGAATGTAAATTTTCCATTGTGTCACTAGGCTTTTAACTTTACCTCTTCTAATAATAACATTCTTTCATCCCACCAATTTTATTATTAAACTGAAAAAGAAAACACATTGCTTGGTGTCGTCTACCTGGGTGCAAGATTTCACCCACCGTTTTGAATGGTTTCTTTTAACAAATGCAAATTTATACTTTACCTTCTACCCTCCTTACGTTTACCTAATTAACATCTCAAAACTACTATACATCAAGGTACCCAGACTAGCTGGCTTTAATCCAGTTAAGACACACACAGACACAGACCCCACTAGAAGTTTATTTTTAAAAATAATTTCCATTAACATTATAGACATTAATATCTCTTCCTGACACCTCTTTCAGCTAAACAAAATAAGTGATAGCCATTTGTTGGTTCATTCTTCAGGGCAATGCCTTGACCAATCAGAGTCAAGCTGCCTGGTTTAAATTTCAAACAATGCTTGACAGTTAACTGTCAGTCACTATTAACTGGAGCATTCTCCATGGCAACGCCTATACCAATCAGAGTCCATTTGCCAACTAATCAGCACTTTCTTCTCATACTGTATAAAGTTGTTGCTTCCCTTGACATTGGAATTCTTGTGATTGTCCTGATGAGTACAAGATAAAAAGCTTAAACAAAATGCCTTGTTTCAGCAATACTCACATTCTCTATTTCTTCTCTTATTTTACCCTACCAACCTCGAATGTATCCAGTCAGGATCTTGCACTTAACTTTGGCTTAACTAACTTTTCTGATAGTGTTTTGAAGACTGAACTTTACAAGACCGTTATATATTTTTTAAACGTACCATTAACTCAAAGTAAAACAGAGAGTTCCAAATAAACACCTCAGAAACATGCCCATGTGATCCAGTTGCCATGATGATAGAAACTCAAATGGAACCCGTTGAAGTGAGGTGGCAGTTTTAACACATTTTCACAGTATTTCACAGAAAAGGGACAGCTCAGAAACAAAGGAGATACTACTATGAGATAGCAGGGGAACTGTTTTTATGTGTACTAGCAAGCAGGATGCTGGTGAGAGTTCTTTTTCTGTTAAAAAGAAAACGAATAACAGACTGGTTCTTGGAGATTTAAAGAATGGAGAGTCGCCAAAGCATGCCTTGCTGGTGGGATTTGTATCTGGGAAAATTCAAACTGACTGGATTGGTTGTCGAAGGACACTGGAAGTTTTGACCTAGCATGGCAGGCATAAATGAACTCCCTGTAGGACTATTCCTGTCATACTGCATATCTGCCAGAAACGTGAGGTAAAGTAAAATCATTTTGCTTATGTTAGTAAATGCGAAAGTACCTTATTCAGTCACTGTAAACCTGTGACCTTAAAGTTATGCTACACAGAGCATAATATCACTTATTATGAAAAAAGGTACATTCTCCACCTCACAATAAGCCATATCATAGGAACTCTATGGCCTGAATTTCACGATCCCCTGATGGCGGGGTTTTAGGTGGGGGCTGAGCGTGAGATAGAAGGAATGAGCTTCCCGCTGAGTTCCTGCCTGCCCTGACCTCTCAGCAATTTTACTCTGGGATGAGCAAAGCCTTGGACAGGCCTCTGTTTCCCACCCAGGCTCAATTTTTAAGCTGGTGGAAGGATTTCCCAGCCATGGGGGGAGCCCGAAAATGATTGGGCTTAGGCCTCAGATGAAAAGGGGGCCCCCCCAATCAGAAGCCCCTTTCTAAATTCGGAAGGGAACCCCCCCCTCAAGGTCTGGTGGCCACTGAACCTCCCCTTCCTCCCCACATCCCTGGCCTCTCCCCTGACACCCAAACCACCTGCTATCCTCCCCACCCTGAGAGCCTGAAAACTTACCTTTCCACCTTGTCCTGGGACTTGGGCTCCAATGTCTTCAGGAAGTTCCTCTTCTGTCCACTGCAGCTCCTGTCGCTGCAGGGACCAGAGAGTTGCAAAGAATCAGATTGGCCGGCAACTCTCTAAGGAAGTCCTTCCTGAAACCAATTAATATTCATTCAAGTGTGAAATGGCTGCATGGGGAGGTGTTACCCACTGACTTTTCAGATAGTGGGATGGGAAACCCCACCATCTGAAATATTCTGGCCTAAATTATAGCTGATACAGTAATGTGCTAAAAAATAGAGCTAATCATAATATACAAGAGATTTTACTGTTTGACATAAAATCTTGCAAAAAATAATAATAGCCTCTTCTGGAATTATACAGACGCTGGCACTATATAGTTGCACTCAGCTGCTATAACATGTTACATCACGTTCCTAATTTTGAAGAACTAGAAAGAAAAGTTGATTAAACACATTGTTGGTTTTCTAATATATTCAATAGAAGTGAACAGTATATACACTTGGTCTACAAAAGAAAACATATTTATCACTAGTGAAATGGGGAAAGGGCATGGGAGTGGGATTAGATGAACTGTTCTTGCAGAGTGCCAGCGCATTCACAGTAGGCCAAGTGACTGCCTTCTGTGCTATAACCATTCTCTGAAGCCCAGATGCAAAGGTTGAAAAGCTTGACAGCATGATTTCACACAAAAATATCCAATTCTCCAACATGAAAGGCATCTGAACAATATGACTGCACAATTCTATCAGCACACAAATGCAAAAGTTACATTTGTTAGCAGAAGTGAGGTTTTCATTCTGTTTTGCCAAGTGAACAAATTTACAGATTCATGAATGACTTGGTCTTGAATTCATTTTAATGTCATTTCACACAGAAGAAAAGCACCAAGCATAAACAGCTAGTCAAGCATGATATTAAACAATTGAACTTGTCAACATAATTGGCCTTTAGTTAGAATCCCAATTTTGATACTTGAAAGTCTTAAAGACAGTAGCAGTCTTATTTTTAATTTTTTGTATAAAAATGAATTTAAATTCCTGTACAACATAAAACATGTTTGCATATTTTGATCTGAAAGTAGAATTTGTGCAGTACTGGGTGGAATATTTGTTGGAGGTTGCTACAAAGGAGAACAGCTTCGAATAAGTAACATGGGGCAGAATTCTCTGCTGGTGAGCGGGGGCGGGGCCCACTCGTCGATGCGTAAGATGATGCGCTGTGACGTCAGATGGGCGTCCCAACGTTACCGCATGTTATTTAGATTTTCAGTTCAGCAGATGTGTAGCCGATTCGGCTGCGCACCTGCTGAACTGTCAAAGACCTATTAAGGCCACTTAAATAGTAATTAACTCAATTAGCTGAGCTGCCCGTCCAACCTTAAGGTTGGTGGGCAGGCAAAGAGCCCAGGCAGCCTTCACATTTTTCATGAAACCTCATCCATGGGCGGGATGGGATTCCATGGAGTGTTTTAAAAATCAATACATATATTAAAAAAAATTCTTTTGCATGTCCCAGCTGTCACATGAAGGGACATGTTTTAAAAGTTTTTATTTCCCTTTATTTAAATTTACAGGGAGATCTGTGCGCTCTTTGGCATGCATGCGCAAAAGAGCGCAGGTCCCGACTCAGGGAATCCCCCTACCCGCCCGCACAAGGGAGTGCTCAGCGCTTCTGGTCGAGCGTGAGTCACGCTGGGCAGGCCTTAATTGGCCAGCCCATGTAAAATGGCAGCGCATCCCCGCTCGGGTTTGCGCCCGTCCCCACCTGCCCCCACACAACCCCCCTGATGGGTGGAAAATTCAGCCCATGATGTAAGTTGACTTGGCATAAAAAACTGGTGAGATACGAAACCCCCTACACATCATGTTATATTTACCCTATTCTCATTATTAGTTCAAAGCTGACAAATATTTACATAAGCTCTGCAGTTCAGTTATTGCCTTTAACTTACTTTTGCTTGGAAATAATGGCCCAAATCTTCCAGTATTCAGAGCGTCGGAGACTGGATGTAAAACTGGAGATGTAAGTAGGGACCCTGTGGAAGCCCTAAGGTGCTAACCTATAAGGGGATTGCCTGGGGAGCTTCAGTTTCTAATGGGCAGTTCCCCTCCTCCTTGGGATCCTCCAGAAAAGCCTATGACTCTGTATTAGATCATTCATTTACCAAAAGCATTCACACTGACCCTCTGATAACTACCTTGTTAATAGAAAACATGCCAGTTGATGAAGTCAAAACTAAGACACAGAGCCTTTCCTTGCTGAGAGAGTTTATTGCCTTTTTTTCAGTGTCAACACTACTCACACCCAGTTTTCCTGCTTTTTTTTATTCATTCATGGGATGTGGGCTTCACTGGATTGAGAAGGTGGTGGTGAGCTGTTTTCTTGAACTGCTGCAGTCCATGTAGCGTAGGTACACCCTCAGTGCTGTTAGTGAGTTCCAGGATTTTGACCCAGTGACAGTGAAGGAATGGCGATATATTTCCAAGTCAGGAAGGTGAGTGACTTGGAGGGGAACTTCCAGATGGTGGTGTTCCCATCTTATCGGCTGCCTGTGTCCTTCTAGATAGTAGTGGTCGTGGATTTGGAAGGTGCTGTTGGAGGAGCCTTGTTGAATTCCTGTAATGTAGATGGTACACATTGCTGCTACTGTAGGTCGGTGGTGAAGGGAGTGAATGTTTCTGGATGCGGGCTGCTTTGTCCTGAATGGTGTCAAGCTTCTTGAGTGTTGTGGGAGCTACACTCATCCAGGGAAGTGGGGAATATTCCATCACACTCCTGACTTGTGCCTTGTAGATCATGGACAGGCTTTGAGGAGTCAGGTGGTGAGTTACTCATCGCAGGATTCCTAACCTCTGACCTGCTCTTGTAGCCACAGTATTTATATGGCTAGTCCAGTTCAGTTTCTGGTCAATGGTAACACCCAGGATGTGGATAGTGGAGGATTCAGTGATGGTAATGCCATTGAACATCAGGGGGCATGTTGGATTCTCTCTTGCTGGAAATGGTCATTGCCTGACACTTGTGTGGCGCGAATGTTACTTGCCACTTGTCAGCCCAAGCCTGACTATTGTCCAGGTCTTGCTGCATTTGGACATGGACTGCTTCAGTAACTGAGGAGTTGCAAACATTGAACATTGCTGAACATTGTGCAATCATCAGTGAACATCCCCAATTCTGACCCTATGATGGAAGGAAGGTCGTTGCTGAAGCAGCTAAAGATGGTTGGGCCGAGGACACTACCCTGAGGAATTTCTGCAGTGAACTCCTGGAGTTGAGATGACTGACCTCCAACAACCACAACTATCTTCCTTTGTGCTAGGTTTGACTCCAACCAGCAGAGTTTTCTCCCTGATTCCCATTGACTCCACTTTGGCTAGGGCTCCTTGATGCCACACTCAGTCAAATACAGCGTTTATGTCAAGGGCAGCCACTCTCACCTCACCTCAGGAATTCAGCTCTTCTGCCCATGTTTGAACTAAGGCTGTAATGAGGTCAGGATCTGAGGCGGAATCCAAACTGGGCATCAGTGAGCAGGTTACTGCTAAGCAAGTGCCACTTGATAGCATTGTTGATGACCCCTTCCACTACTTTAGTGATGATCGAGAGTAGACTGATGGGGTGGTAATTGGCTGGGTTGGATTTGTCCTGCTTTTTGTGAGCAGGACGTACCTGGTCAATTTTACGCATAGCCGGGTAGATGCCAATATTGTAGCTGTACTGGAACAGCTTGACTGGGGTGAGGCAAGTTTGAGGGGCCCATAGACTTTTCAGTATCCAGTGCCTTCAGCCATTTCTTGATATCACATGGAATGAATTGAAATGGCTGAAGATTGGCAACTGTGATGTTGGATACCGCCAGAGAAGGCTGAGATGGATCAACCACTTGGCAATTCTGGCCGAAGATTGAAGCAAATGCTTCAGCTTTATCTTTTGCACTGACATGCTGGGCTCCCCCATCATTGAGGATGGGGATATTTGTGGAGCTCCAGTGAGTTGTTTAATTGTCCACCACCATTCACGACTGGATGTGGCAGGACTGCACAGCTTAAATTTGATCTGTTGGTTGTGGGATTGCTTAGCCCTGTCTATCACTTGCTGCTTATGCTGTTCGGCATGCAAGCAGTCCTCTGTTTTAGCTTCACCAGGTTGCTACCTCATTTTTAGGTATGCCTAAAGCTGCTCCTGGCATATGCCCTCCTGCATTCTTCATTGAGCCAGGGTTGATCCCCTGGCTTGCTGGTAATGGTAGAGTGGGGGATATACGGGGCCTTGAGGTTACAGATTGTGTTAGAGTACAATTCTGCTGCTGCTGGCACACAGCATCTCATGAATGCCCAGTCTTGAGTTGCTAGATCTGTTCAAAACCTATCCCATTTACAATGATGGTAGTGCCACACAACACGATGGACGGTATCCTTAGTGTGAAGGCGGGACTTTGTCTCCACAATGACTGTGCGCTGGTCACTCCTACCGATACTGTCATGGAAAGATGCATCTGTGGCAGGCAGGTTGGTGAGGATGAGGTCAGATATGTTTTTCCCTCTTGTTGGTTTCCTCACCACTTGCCGCAGACCCTGTCTAGCAGCTACATTGTTTAGGATTTGGCCAGCTCGGTCAGTAGTGGTGCTACTGAGGCACTCTTGGTGATGGACATTGAAGTCCCCCACCCGGAGTACATTCTACACCCTTGCCACCCTCAATGCTTCCTCCAAGTGGTGTTCGACATGGAGGAGCACTGATTCATGGGGTCCGGAGTCGATGTTGAGGACTCCCAAGGCAACTCCCTCCCGACTGTATACCACTGTACCGCCACCTCTGTTGGGTCTGTCCTGCCCAGGGATGGTCATGGTCATGTCTGGGACATTATCTGTAAGATATAATTCCGTGAGGATGACTATGTCAGGCTGTTGCTTGACTAGTCTGTGAGACAGCTCTCCCAATTTTGGCACTAGCCCCCAGATGTTAGTAAGGAGGACTTTGCATGGTTGACAGGTCTGGTTTTGCCATTGTCGTTTCCAGTGCCTATGTTGATGCCGGTGGTCCATCCGGTTACATTCCTTTTTTGTGACTTTGTAGCGGTTTGTTACAACTGAATGGCTTGCTAGGCCATTTCAGAGGGCATTTAAGAGTCAACCCAATTTCTGTGGGTCTGGAGTCATTTGTAGGCCAGACCAGGTAAGGACAGCAGATTTATTTCCCCTAAAGGACATTAGTGAACCAGATGGGTTTTTACAACAATCGACAATGGTTTCACGGTCTTGATTTGACTTATAATTCCAGATTTCTATTGAATTCAAATTCCACCATCAGCTGTGGCAAGATTTGAACCCAGGTGCCCAGACCATTATCCTGGGTCTCTGGACTACTAGTCCAGCGACAATACCACTACGTCATCACCTCCCCAGCTCCTATTTATATGTGTTAAAATTTTCATCACATGTTTACCTTAACAATGTAATTGATAAGACATTGACAGGCTCCCCTCTTTTTTAAAGTGAAACTTTTGAAAACACAAGATAATCTTTCAAACTAATCGAAAAAAAACAAAATTGTATTTTTTTCATCTTCTATATCTCACATTATAGTGTAACCAGCCATTAATAGATCCCATATTCTCCCTCCTTTCAACAAAACTTTCTTTTCTTTTTCTTTATCAGGTATAAATAATTACAAAGCAATCAAAGAAAATATTGGCTTTCCATATTCTCATTCTAACACAAGATGTCCCCTTTCTAGTACATCTAATAATTTCTTGGAGCAAGCACCTCTTTTCATAAAACAATCTGACAATTGGTGACTTGCATCCACCCATTTTATTTTCGAAATCTCTCTTCTTTCCAACATTCTTTTTTATGCTAGCAAGGTTATTCCTCAGCCTTTTCTCAGTGATGCCCTTTGTCCAATGATCATTGTCCCAAAGAGAACGGTTATCCGTATAGTATTCTGCAAGCAAGCTTTTCTCAGATTGCCCCTTGTATAGGATTTCCTTCAGTACATTAAACACCCTAGTATCTATTGCTACTACTAACACCAGTATTTCAGCAGCTAGGGTGCTTTTAACTACTGTTGTTATTTTCTTCACTTCCCAGGCCAATGGGCAACAATTATTTTTCTTTCCCACCAAGAATATGATAAACCCTGCTGTGCTAGAATATCTATCTGGAAGATTTACATGTGAAGCATCACTAAAAATGACTAATCTCACATCTTCTGGATCACCCAAAGTTGGAAAACTGAGTGTGCATTTCTATGAATTTTTTTCTTTCATGTTTTATTTGGCTCTGAACTTCCTCAGCTGTAGCAAGTTTCATCATAGTACTCAGTTCCAATACTTCATAGCTGCCACCAGGTCTGGTCTGAGTGGCCAACCAAACTTCTTGGTTGGTCTGTTTCTTCCTTGGATGCAAGACCCTCTTTCTGTGAGGACCTGGCCTGAAGTTATTGACATTTTCTAAGTAAGATTGTCGATTCAAGATTACTCCTGACCTATTCTGCTTAATGTCTAATCATATATATTTAAAGACCCCTAAAGCCTAACTTCCAACCTAAATTTCTTCATTTTATCTATCAAATATTGCTCGAATTCTGCCGAACCTCCCCATGGAAAATCATCAATGTGCCTGATAAAGATACCAATAGAAGTGATCCCTATAGAGGTTTCCTGGGTCTGCCTTTAGCTGAATCCAACCAGTTTTCAGCAGGGCAGACCTAACTGAGAAATATAATACCTTTGATGCATTTTCAACCCATGACCACGTTTGTTTATTTTCTAGTTTTCCTTCTATATCGCCAGCATCGATGGTTTCAAAACACTTCCCTTTGAAATTTCTCGGCCTGCTGACATGCAGCTTTTATATCAATCAATTTACATTCCCAGGAATATGTTGCTAGAAGAGCTAAGGAAATCTTCAAGCTCATTTTTCCTGCAGTAGGGGAGTCTACTCTGATATTTAGATCACCAAGCCTTTCTTCGAAACCCCGAGCCACTGGTCTACCTTTAGCATTATATGTGACACCAGGGAGTACCTTTTCTGTGCATATCCACCTGTGTAACAAGGCTGACTGTCTCAAGTGTATACACAAGATTCTTTCCAACTTCCCAACTCCTTTTGTTTGACATCCTTTATCAACTTATCTTCCAATTTGTTAGTAGCCATGAAAACTTATTGATCATAAGAGCTTCTACTTATAGTGGCATGCCTAGACTGTTCTATGGTCCTTGTTCTCTTCAAATTACAACTTCTAATCAGGCTCCTATTTTTTCTGGTCTAATATGACACAATCTCTCCCTGCTGCGATCAGAGTCCCTTTGCAAGTCCGTGAAAATTTCTTAGGGCCGCGATCATCTCCCGGTCCACTTTCAGAACTCACACTGTGCATTCTGGCCTTCCACACCTTTACCTCATTTGCCAATCCATGGGCATAACCTACTGTACCTTCTGTCCCTCATCTTCCACATTCAGCCAATGTTTGTACTTGTCAGTGCCTTTTCCTGCTTTCCCTGGAATGGTGGCATCCCTCCATTCACTGTCCCCTACTGGCATATATGTTACTCTAATGCCAACTTTGGGTAGCTACCCTTTGGGATAAATAGTCTTATCTTGCACTTCAGTACCACTTTGTTCACATTCAGTCAGCCCTTTATCTGCTATAATCTGCTCCTCATAATTGTCCAACAGATGTGTAGGTGAAGTGCAAGGTGCCCCTACATTTTTTATTACCTGTTTAGATTCTGTAAATGTATAATCAGTACCAATTACCCCAAGGAATGTACTCTCACAGTTTTATTGCCATGTTGTAAAATTACTGTTTTTCCATCACTGCCTATAACCATATCTGGGCTTTCCCATACTTTTTGGCCTTCTCTTTTGTAACATACCATGTCCCCTGGATTAATATTTATTTCTGACAGCCTTATGCAGTGCCATAAGGCTGAAAATTCAGCCTTGATAAATGCCTTTCTTCCGGCATGCAGGGCACTCAAGTGCTCAGAAAAAATTGAACTAATTGTAGTCTCTTCCAAGGCCGGGGGATAAAATACCAAAGGTATTTTTTGGAATTCTCCCATAAACTAATTGATAGGGACTGTAACCCCCCCAACCATTTGAAGTGAGTTTTTCATATGAACTGCCCACGCTAGGGCAGATGTCCATTTACAGCTCAGTTGGTAGGCTAAGATTTTGTAAAGTATCTCATCAATTACTGTGTGATTTCTTTCACAAATCCCATTACTAAAGGGACTTTCTGTTGCTGCGTTCATTACTACAATGCTCATATTTTCACATATACTTTCAAGTTGGCAAATTACAACCCCCACCCCCCGCCCCCCAACCCCCCCATTGTCAGTTAGGAATTTAGATGGTGCTGTCAGCCCAGTTCCTATCAATTTTTCTATTATCTTATCCACAGTTACCTTTTTGTCTTTACTATATATTACTGTTCACAGACCGAATCCAGTTGCCTTGTCCACAAAGTGTAAGAAAAAATTGTTTTTGTCTTGATCCCATATCTTTAAGTTCATTGCTACAATTTCATTAAAGTCTCTTGCTAATGGAAGACTCACTATGGACTGTGACGGTGTCCTCCTATTTTTTTTTTTTACATATATTGCATTTCTCACTGATCTCTTTTATAAGCTTAGTATATTCATTACCATTTACTCCTGCATCCTTTAGTTGAATTTTTAACCTATGACAAGATAGACAAGCAAACTGCCAATGTAGCTTTAAAGCAATTTGCCTTCCTTCCTTTAAACTCTACCCTGATGTCATCAACACCCCTTTAACATCATTATTAAAAATGTTAGGTCTTGTTAAGGAGATGCAATAATGTCCTGGTTGTAAACTGTAAATCTACAGATTTCCCAAAAGCAATTGCCTTATCTTGTTCCATATCTTATTTCTTTGGAGCCTTTTTCATAGATGGCTTATTCAACAGTAAGGATATTTCAATGGATACTACATCTGTGCTGATAAAATGGTTTTCCCCAGCTACTTTACATGGAATCACCATTCTCTTTAGTGACTTTAACATGTTATTGTTCCCGAATCTGAAGACTGTAGAATTTTCATATTTTTTAACATTATTTTGGTCTTTATTATTTAGAGAATCCATGTAACACTTTAACCAATCCACTCCACATACTGTGGACATGCACCCAATGTCTAACACAGCACAATTGAATGACTCCGTAACTAGAACGACTATTACCAGATTAAAACTTCTGGTGACCAGTACAATTCCTTCTGACATATCAATATTATCATCTTTCCATTCCAATCCTTCTCTGTCATGCATCATTCAAAAACCCTGTTATCTCATTCCGGACATTTCATTGCATAATGATATTTCAAATCACATCTGAAATACCTGTTTACCATTCCTTGGTTATTCCGGGGGTTCATTCTCCTGACGTAGTTAGAGCTACCAAAAGGGTCTCTATCCTCATTCCTTTTTTTGTGGTTCCTCTTTCATATTGATGATTGCGCCCCATATATAAATGGTCTCGAAATGCTGTCAGCATTGAATCCTCTTCTTTATGTTAACGCTAAAGGTCCCATTGGTGCCATGAAAGTGGCTGGAGGTGATTGTTTCCCCAGAATTTTTTTTAAAGTTTCAGACATCTGTTCCAAAAATGTATCTCTTTCTGAGAATCTAAATCCATGTTTGATACTTTAGCACAACCCAACAATTTGAAAGCATGCATTTAATTAGGGATCTCCAAATAGAATTTTTGCAATCGTATATATATCCTGATAAATTGCATAATATACTATTCTATGGAATAACCATCCGTCCTGTTAATTTTTTCTGACCATGCCTCATAAGCATTTAACAGATAATCTTTTCTGACAAATTTTGTCCATAAATTTTAAGAGTTTATCCAAACCTTCCTCAGTGTCCAATTGACGGGCCTCTAGCTCCAAAAATACTTCGCACCTGATCCCGCTTCTGTTGTGAAGTGAAAGTGCCAAGGCCATATCTTGCTTTTTCTTTGGTAAGGACATGACTTATGTCCACATAATTCCTCTATTGTTCATAAGGTTCATCTTCACAGAACAAGAGTGGAAAATCATACCCTGATACTTTACACTTGGTTTCAGCCATTCTTCGCCAAAATAACTCCAATTACAACCTTCTGTCTGAAAAAGTACCTGAGTTTCCAATCTTCACCTTTAGGCTAACCATTCTCTGCTACCAATGTTAACACGCTCCATACCAGTTGGTTAAGTCAAAACTAAGACGCAGAGCCTTTCAATACTGACAGAGTTTATTGACTTATCTCAGTGTCAACACTCCTTACACCCAGTGTCCCAGCTATCCCCTATTTTCATGCGTTCAAATACCCATCACCTGATTCTCTTAACAATGTAATTGACAAGATATTGACATCCCTGACTCCTCCACTGAACCCCTGACTATGCCCCTGACCCCTCGACAACCCCATGACCTTCTGATGACCTTTTGATCCTACTGATCATGCCCTCGGTCATCCAACTGCCCCGATGACCACCCAACTACACCCCAGACGTGACTACCGCTTCAGCCACCTGGCATTTCACCCACATACTACCTCACCCACCTGCCATCCTACCCACTTACCTCACCCACCTACCCACCCTACCATCTACTCATGCATTTACCAACATTCAAATGGGACCTTTAAATTTATCGTAAGATGGCTAGTGCTGCAAAAAGGGATGCTGTCCTGACTTTCCCCGACTCTGCTGTGCTTCGCTGGAGTTCCCTAATGGATGCTGTGCTCCGCATTTCTGGTAAAGCCAGACTCAGAACACACGGCAAAAAATGCAGAGCAGTGCCAAGTCAGGAAAAATTTTGAGCAGAGCGGCAATTCAATAGTGAATGCCACTGCTTGGAAGATCCGGGCCAATGTTTTATGTTGAACTATCTTCTTTTACTTGATCTTTAGTGCCATGTCGTAATGTGATACCGAATGAACATCAGAATGGAATCCAAAGCCATTAACAGATATTTCCAACTCTTATTCTACTTTCTCATATGACAGTGGACAATATCATTTTGGTTGGTCAACATCATTGTTTCTGCCCCCAAAACTTTTACCAGATCTTGTATCATTGAGCTATCACCATCTCTGCCAAATTCATCATTAATATATTTATGTATTGAGGCCAGGCATGCTTCATCAATGGTAGCTGCATCACAAACACAAATCCCTCTAAGTTTAGCCTTTCAGAGCGGTTATTTGGTCAGGGTCTAGTTTTTGCCACATTCTAGCACTGCTTGGAGCTACAAAGGAGAGCTGAGTGCCATCAAGAATGAGGTCCAATAACCAGCATATATAGCTACTTCAGTGTAGGATAAACTCTGGCATCACTAGCTCTGAGCAAGAAGCACCAGGCATGAGTCCCACTCTAGGACTTGATGGCCATGGAAGGTGCATTTGTAACAAAAACACAAGAAATAAGTAAGGAGTAGACCATGTGACCCTTCGAGCCTGCTCTGCCATTCAGTATGATCATGACTGATTTGGGCTTCAACTCCATTTTCCCGCCCGTTCCCCATATCCCTTAATTTCCTGACATCCCAAAGAACTGTCCAACCCAGCCTTTTAATGTATTCAATGCACAACATTCTGGGGTAGAGAATTCCAAAGTTTTGCAACACTTTACAAGTAATTTCTCCTCATTTCAATCCTAAATGATCGGCCACTTATCCTGAGACTGGGCCACCATGTTTTAGACTCTCCAATCAGTAGAAACAATCCCTCAATGTCTACCTTATCAAGCCCCTTCAGAATTTTGTAGATTTCAGTGAAATCACATCTCATTCTTCTAAACTCCAGAGAATATAAACCCAAGTTATTTAGTCTCTCATGATATAACAACCCCATTATCCCAGGGACCAATTTAGTGAACTTTTGCTGTACCACCTCCAATGCAAATATATCCTTTCTTAAACCTGAAAACCAAAGTGAATGACTTCACACTGCCCTACATTATACTCCATCTGCCATCTTATTGTCCACTCACCTAAAGCTCTTTGAGACTCTCTGTGCCTTCCCCACAGCATACCTTTCCATCTAGTTTGGTATCATCAGCAAACTTTGATACATCATTCTGTCTCTTTATCTATGTGATTAATACAGATTATAAATAGCTGAGGCCCCAGCACAGATCCTTGCAGCACTCCTCTATTCACTGCCTCCCAACTTGAAAAAGCCCAATCTCTGCTTTCTATCCATTAACCAATCCTCTGTCCTTGCTAAAGTATTACCCCCAACTCCATGAGCTCTTATCTTGCCTATTAATCTTCTATATGGCACCTTATCGAACGCCTTTTAGAGATCCAGGTATAGTACATCTACTGGCTCCTCTGTATGTATCCTACTAGTTACATCCTCAAAAATCTGTAATACATTGGTCAAACAGGTCTCCCTTTTGTAATACCATGTTGACTTGTTCTAATCATACTATGCTTTTCTAAGTTTATCGTTAAGATGTCCTTAATAATAGATTCCATCATTTTTCAACAACTGATGTTAGGCTAACTGGCCTGAAGTTCACTGTTCTCTCTCCCTCCTTTCTTGAAAAGTGGTGTACCATTTGCCAACTTCCAATCTAATGGAACCATTCCCAAATATAAGGAATTTTGGAAAATGATAGCCAGCACTATCTTCTGAGGACAGATCCTTTCTCACTAATCTCCTTATGGCATCCTTTGCTGTCAGGACAATGCATCTTCCTTTGCCATTCTGTCTGTCTTCCTAAAATATTGTGAACCCTGGAATATTTATTTCCCAACCTTGGTCACCTTGTAACCATGTCTCCGTAATGGTGATTAGATCTAAATCATTTACCTCTATTTGTGCCACTAGTTCATCTATCTTATTGCAGATGCTTCATGCATTCAGATAAAGAAACTTTAATTTCATATTTTTCCTTCCATTCCCTGCAATGACCTTATTCGCTGATGTACAATTTTCGTTAAACTGTCGCCCTTCCTGTGTCACTCTGCTTTGCTTGTTTTTACCCATATCACTAAACCGTTCCAATGCCGCGACCTTTCTCTTTGGATTTCTAAATTTCCCTTCATCTGAACTCTCAGCCCCCATCCGTTAGTTTAACCCCTGTCTACAGCCCTAGTTCTAAATTCCCAGCCTGTTTCAGGTGGAGCCCATCCCAATGGAATAACTCACTCTTCCATAAGCCAGTGCCCCATGAAACAAAACCCTTTCTTCCCAAACCACTCTTTGAGCCACAAGTTTAATTCTCTAATCTGCTTGACCCTATGCCAAGGCTCAGGTAACAATCCAGAGATGATTACCTTTGATGTTTTGCTTGTAATTGGACCCCATCTCCTCGAATTCTCTTAGCAGAACATCTTTCCTGGTTCTATCTATTTCGTTGGTTCCCACATGAACCATGACAACCGGATCCTCCCACTCCTACTCCAAGTTCCTCTCCAATCGTGAGGAGATGTCCTTAACCCTGGTATCAGACGGGTAATACAACCTTTGGAGGTCCAGGTCATGGCCGCAGAAAACAGTATCTGTCCCCCTAACTATACTGTCCCCTATCACTACCACATTCCTCTTTGCTCCTCCCACTTGAATGGCATCCTTTACCATGGTACCATGGCCAGTCCACTCATCCACCTCGCAGTCCTTCTCCTCATCCACACAGGTAACCACACCTCGTACCTCTTGGATAATATCAGGGGCTGCTCCATCATTACAAGCTGATTCCCCACATCTGCCTGAGGCGCAGACACACCTTCCTATCCTTGACCATTGACCAACTTTAATATTCTGCCTAACCTTAAAGGTATGACTGCCTTCTGGAACAAAGTGTCCAGTTAACTCTCACCCTCTCTGATGCCCCGCAATGTCTGCAACTCAGATTCCAGCTCAGCAACTCTGAGCCGAAGTTGCCTAAGCTGTAGGCACTTACTGCAGATATGCGCTGTCTGAGATTGCAGTGCATTCCACAGATTCCCACAAGCTCCAGTCACAGCACATTAACAGCACTACTATTTTTGTCCAACCTTATATAATTAGTCAATTGGTTAATAATTTACACAGATAAAGTTGCACTCACCAAAACAAAGGAAGAAAATTCACCAATTACTGAATTCCCACCTGAACCAAATGACCAATTACACACTGTCTACATCTTACGCAGGGATAGGAGCTTGGCCTAAATAGCCAAGTGGTTATGGTACTGGGTTTGTAACCCCAAGATCAAGAGTTCAAATCTCACAATGGCAAACTATGAAACAATGTAACTTCATCTGAAACAGATGGAAACAGGTTTACTCAAAAGAGTATCAAGAGTTCAAATCTCACAATGGCAAACTATGAAACAATGTAACTTCATCTGAAACAGGTGGAAATGGGTTTGTACTCGAAAGAGTTAACTCAAAAGAGTATCAAGAGTTCAAATCTCACAATGGCAAACTATGAGACAATGTAACTTCATCTGAAACAGATGGAAACGGGTTTGTACTGGAAAGAGTGGGCTTGGCCTAAATAGCCAAGTGGTTATGGTACTGGGTTTGTAACCCTGAGATCAAGAGTTCAAATCTCACAATGGCAAACTGTGAAACATGTAACTTCATCTGAAACAGATGGAAACAGGTTTGTACTCGAAAGAGTATCAAGAGTTCAAATCTCACAATGGCAAACTATAAAACAATGTAACTTCATCTGAAACAGATGAAAACAGGTTTGTACTCAAAAGAATTACTTCAGTAAAGCAGTCACCCCAAAGCTTGATATTTGCTTTGTTTGGAGGCCTCAAACAGTGAGAATTGACAATGGACCCCATTCAACAATAAGTTCATTAAATTTGTAGGCTTGGCCTAAATAGCCAAGTGGTTATGGTACTGGGTTTGTAACCCCAAAATCAAGAGTTCAAATCTCACACTGGCAAAAACTATAAATAGGAGCTTGGCCTTAATAGCCAAGTGGTTATGGGACTGGGTTTATAACCCCAAGATCAAGAGTTCAAATCTCACAATGGCAAACTATAAAACAATGTAACTTCTCACAATGGCAAACAATGTAACTTCATCTGAAACAGATGGAAACAGATTTACTCAAAAAGAGTATCAAGAGTTCAAATCTCACAATGGCAAACTATGAAACAATGTAACTTCATCTGAAACAGATGGAAACGGGTTTGTACTGGAAAGAGTTACTCAGGAATAGGAGCTTGGCCTAAATAGCCAAGTGGTTATGGTACTGGGTTTATAACCCCAAGATCAAGAGTTCAAATCTCACAATGGCAAACTATGAAACAATGTAACTTCATCTGAAACAGATGAAAACAGGTTTGTACTCAAAAGAATTACTTCAGTAAAGCAGTCACCCCAAAGCTTGATATTTGCTTTGTTTGGAGGCCTCAAACAGTGAGAATTGACAATGGACCCCATTCAACAATAAGTTCATTAAATTTGTAGGCTTGGCCTAAATAGCCAAGTGGTTATGGTACTGGGCTTGTAAACCCAAGATCAAGAGTTCAAATCTCACAATGACAAACTATGAAACAATGTAACTTCATCTGAAAAATAGATGGGAACATGTTTGGCTTGGCCTAAATAGCCAAGTGGTTATAGTACTGGGTTTGTAACCCCAAGATCAAGAGTTCAAATCTCACAATGGCAAACTATGAAACAATGTAATTTTTGCTTGGCCTAAATAGCTAAGTGGTTATGGTACTGGGTTTGTAACCCCAAGATCAAGAGTTCAAATCTCACAATGGCAAACTATGAAACAATGTAATTTTTGCTTGGCCTAAATAGCTAAGTGGTTATGGTACTGGGTTTGTAACCCCAAGATCAAGAGTTGAAATCTCACAATGGCAAACTATGAAACAATGTAACTTCATCTGAAAAAACAGATGGAAATGTGTTTGTACTCGAAAGAGTTTTTAAAAGATTATCAAGAGTTCAAATCTCACAATGGCAAACTATGAAACAATGTAACTTCATCTGAATAGGAACAGATGGAAACATGTTTGTACTCGAAAGAGTTACTCCTTGAATTGCTGCAATCAGTGTGGTGTAGGTGTACCCAGTGTTAAGAGGGAGGCAGTTTCAGGATATTGACCCAGCACTGATGAAGAAATGGCAATTATATTTCCCAATCAGAATGGTGCATGACTTGGGCGGAATTTTCATGTGATGATGTTTATATGAGACTTTTCCCCTGTTCGGACAGAATTCCACATTGGCCCCAAGCCCCGAACCCTCCCTCGGGTGCTGGTGCCCCGCAATATGAGCCACCTCGGGGACATGCCCTCTGTGCCTTTTGGCACGGCAAAGAGGGGCTTTTTGTACGGACTGCTGCTGCACACCTTCCATTTTCTCGCCCTTGTCCGTCGACCGGACACGCCCTGGCGTGCCTTGTTGCCGTCCGGCGGCGGAGGCCCCCGATGGGAGGCCCTCAACGGAAGTGTCCTCCCCCTTTCTATCAGGGACCTGGGTTGGAGGGTGTTGCATGCAGCAGTCCCTTATAATAAGAGGATGCATAGGTTCACGGACTCTCAGGACACGTGCCCTTTTTGCGGTCTTGTGGAGTCCGTGGACCATGTATACATAGGGTGTTGTAGACTGCACTCCCTTTTTAGTTGTTTGAAAAACCTTTTATTGATGTTTTGTTTGCACTTCAGCCCCACGCTCCTGATCTATGGGCACCCAGTGCGGAAGGGGGTCGGGAAGGAGGAGGACCTCCTCGTGAACCTGCTCCTGGGCCTGGCCAAGTTGGCCATTAACAGGTCCAGGCAGCGGGCGATCAACGGGGGAGTCCCGCCGGATAGTTTGTCCCTCTTCCGTGGCTACGTTCGCTGCCGGATGTCCCTGGAGAAGGAGCACGCGGTGTCTGCTGGCACTCTCGAGGTCTTCCATGCTCGGTGGGCACCGCGGGGACTGGGGTGTTTTGTTGACCCCTTTAATCACATTTTGATTTAAAGTTTGTAAGTTTCCTTTAAACTTTGTTCTTGGTTTTACAGCTGACCTGAATTAGGGGCTGTGCCTGATTTATCCCAATTTTGTTGATTTGGTTTTCATTTAAAAGATTATCAAGAGTTCAGATCTCACAATGGCAAACTATGAAACAATGTAACTTCATCTGAAACAGATGGAAACGGGTTTGTACTGGAAAGAGTTACGCAGGAATAGGAGCTTGGCCTAAATAGCCAAGTGGTTATGGTACTGGGTTTGTAACCCCAAGATCAAGAGTTCCGATCTCACAATGGCAAACTATGAAATAATGTAACTTCATCTGAATAGGAACAGATGGAAACGTGTTTGTACTTGAAAGAGTTACACAGGAATAGTATTCTCTCCACGCTTACTCTTACTCTATGCAGTTTGAAAAACCTGTCTGCTTATATAGAGCCTCTGATGAGTTGCTAGCTTAGCTTCCTGCTATAGTAACTAACACCTATTTTAATCAACTTATTTCAGCTAATTGACAGGTATCTGTTTAACAAGGCTATTTAACTCACTTGAAAGTTGAAAGTTCTATGTCAGATCCTGTCTCTTAATATAAATTTTGGACAGAATTTTGCCCTTGTCAGGTGGTCTCAGCGGGGGCGTTCGGGAAGCTGACCACTGCCCGCAATTGGGGCCAGATCACAATTTCATGCTGGTGGGCCACTTAAGGCCCGCCCAGTGTGAATTGCGCGCAGCAGCGCTCAGCGCTGCCTGTGAAGGACGGCAAGTGCGCAAATTTGCGCATGTGTGCAGAAACGCGCAGGAAAAGCGCCCTGAGGCACAGAGCTGCCTCAGGGAGCTGAAGATATGAAAAATAAGGAATTATAAAATGGTAAAAAAAAAGTCCCCTCGTGACTCCGTCATTGTGAGCAAGGACATGTTATTAATGAAATGTTAACATTTTTATTTATTTTTAATTGCTCTTGGAAACCTCATCCTGCCCATGGATGAGGTTTTCTAAAAAGTGCAAAGGCTTCTTGGCCTTTTCGCCTGCCTGCCAACCATAAGGTTGGATGGGCAGCAAAAACTCTCTTTCATTTATGACTTTAATGGCTTTTATAGGCCTTTTAATTGTTGCTGAGTGCGCTGCTGACTCCCACGCACGCCCACAGACTGAAATATTACATGTCATTTTACCCTCGTTCTGGTCAGGCGTGTGCTCGCCTGATGGGCGTAATATTCTGGCCTTAAACCTACCAGATAAATTTACCAGAACTTACCACCTGAACCAAATTCCCAAGTACACAGACTGGCTACAACTCACACCCGCATAGTCTCCTTTCTGTCCATCTACTTACTCTATAGCCAAACAGGTTACCTGTAAAATCCTTCCGATACACATATGGCAAGCGATAAGAACAGAAGAGCCTCTTCGTTAGTCATGCTTGATGTGGAGTGGCACCCCTCAATCTATAGCATTTGGAAACAGGCTGGTAACCTGTTCCAGGAAAATCTAGCCATAGAAACAGACATAAGCATGTACTTTTATTGTCTGCCTCATGTGTTGCTAAGGCACAGAAAGTTCCTAAGTGCTAATATAGGATAATGTCACAAGAGCATTATCAAACAAAAATTGATATCGAGCCACATAATGAGATATTAGGAGAGGTGAAAGGTAAGTTTAAGGAGTGTTAAACATGTGAGTCATGGTTGATAGACCTTGCTCAATTCACACTACTACCAAGAATGTATGAGAAATGTGTCATGGTTGAAAGAGCTTGCTCAATCCATTCTGCTACCAGCGATGTATGGGACTCGTGGTTCAGTTATTCTGAAATGGCAGTTGACAGTAAACTCACTGACCATAACCACTTGTGTGAGAGGTCATTAATCTTCTTCCTGCACTGCATCCAGGATCTCGGGAGCCGCACTGCATGTATTATTGACAAAGGCCATCTATTCCCACTCACTCAGCATTCCCCCATCTATTCCCACTCATCCAACATTCCTCCACCTAGTCCCAATCATGCAACATTCTCTCTCATAGTCATACTCAGCAAACATTTCCCCACCTATTCCCCCAGTTCCAAAAATGAGTCATATTGGACTCAAAACATTAACTCTGTTTCTCTCTCCATAGATGCTGCCAGACTTGCTGAGTTTTTCTAGAATTTTTTGTTTCTCTTCTCCACCTAGTTCCACTCATCCAACTTTCCCTTACCTAGTTCCACTCACCTATCGCTTTTGGCCTTGCTGACATACATTGGCTTTTAATAATTCTCCTGGACCAGTTTGAACTCTGCTCAGTATGTAAACATTAGCTCATCCAGCATTCCCCCAACTTGTCCCACTCACCCAACATTCCCCCTGTTTTTCAGATTTTCAGGATCTGCAGTATTTTGCTTTTATTCACACACTGAATTGCACTCACCCAACTTTCTCCTACCTAGTTCCACTCACCCATCACTTCTGCCCTTGCTGACTTACCTTGGCTTTTAACCATTCAATGCCTCGAATTTGAATTATTTTTCTTCTGTTTAAATCTCACCCCTCCTTATCTCTATAACCTTTTCCAGCCGTACAGCCGCAGAAGTCTTTATTTCTCTAACTCTGACCACTTCTACAATGCTCTACCTTCATCCCTTAGTGGTGGCAGTGTCTTCACAAGTCCAGGACCCACTCTGAAGTTCTTTGCATGAGCCTCTCTGCTTCGCCAACACCTTCATGTCCTTTGAGAACCCCCTTCACAACCCCCTGCAACTCAACTTCTTTTTGCCAAGCTTTTGTTTACCTTCACTTTTGCATCCACCTACGTCTGATTATACCTCTATAAAGCACCTCAGAATGATTTTCTGAAGTCACTATATAAATGTAATCTGTTGGTATTGTTGTTATATTGCAGCGATTTTCAACCGTATTATTTCTTTGTAATCTGATTTAGATCTCCGACATCAAACACGTTTTATGGCCATGTGAGAAGGATACAAATTACTCCCCTAACATACCACTCCAAATCTGACTGTAACATGGTTTGTTTTGTGAACTTATTGGGATGAAGGTATTTACGCACTGATTGTGCTTAAAAATTTATGTTCTGGTTGGAAAGAAAGTAGTCTGGCAGGCTTTCTTGAGTTTAAAACAAAAGGGGGTTAGTTTTATAAAAGATATTTGAAAATGTAAACCCACAAATCGCCCTTCACAACCCCCATTCATATACACATAAGCATACAAAATTTACAATTATGCGGTAGATAGTTACTCTCTGAGCCAAATTAAAGTTCGCTGGAGATATGTGACACTATCACGTGAGCTGGGAGATGTCAAAGAATAAAAATATAAATTTTAATTAGATTTTAAGACTCCTCATGAAACCTCATCCCGCCTCTGGATGAGGTTTCATGAAAAACGCGAAGGCCGCCTGGGCCTTAAGGTTGGACAGGCAGCTAATTGAATTGAATTAATTAGGTTTTAAATGGCCTTAATAGGCCTTTGACAGTTCTCAATGCTGAAAGTTTAAAAACATTGAGAGTTTACTGTTTATGAGTCTTTGGCTGCAGCAGATTTTTCTCAACGGTGATCTTGAAGTTCCAGGAGTGAAATCCCATATATAATTGAAATTGCTGGAGACAATTTTTTTAAAACGTAATCCCTCTTTTCTAGAAATCGACGATATTTGCACGTGAGGTTCCTTGCGATAGAAATTCACTCTCTCTGTACTGGATTTTTAAACTAAAATAGATATGCCTTAATTTGGAAGAGAAGAGAAGAGGGAGCATATTACTGCCCCTTTGGCAGGTTCTTCCAGATTACTGATTACGTCTTAACAGCTTGCATGCTGCATTAAAAGATTTCAAAAATGGTTACTTCAGTCGCATGGCCTCCCTCTCTCCAGAATGATTTCAGTAGCTGTTTGTTTAGCTGGTGTCCGAACAAACATTGACATTTGGTTCATGACCGGGTATAATTAGACTGTAATTTCCTAGCCATTAACCCCAGACTAAGTCATTTGGCACCTTGATGAGATAGAAAAATATATCTTCATATAACCATTGGCCTAGTAAACTTTCAGTCTCCACTTGAAAAGTATCCCTAATGAAGTACAAATGTGAGGCCCATGCAGTTTTTTTTTCAGTAAATCCTTTTGAAGTAGTTCCTGACATCATCAGGTGTGAAATTTCAGATAAGAATGTAGTGGCATGTTTGAATTGAATTCACATTGGAACTTTCAAGAAGCTGACCAACTTGCAATATAGATGCCTGGTGATTTGCGGCAGCCATTTTAAGTCTGTGTCTTTTCTTGCTTTTAAAAAGTCGTTTTAAACAGTTCAATATTGATGTTGTTCATGCACAAGTCACATCATCATAATACAAGTGAGAATGGATTTTAGGTCTGCAAAAATGCAATAAGGGAGTATACTTCTTGCAAATACATTGGGCAGGGTTTTCGGGCTCCCCCCTGCCGCAGGACCAGAAATTCCTGCCCAAAATCAATGGACCTTTTGCTGGTCAATCAAATTTTCCATCCCACCCGCGACAATTCCTTCGGCAGGCAGGACCAGAAAATCCTGGCCAATGAAGCAGAAGGACTTATAACAAGACTTCTTATAAAGCAGAAACACAAAGAAAATACAATGTATTAGTCCAAAAGGATAAGGTCATATCAACAGCTAAAATAATAAATGATGAACTTAAACCATGTACATCGAGATTGATGCAAGAGGTTATCAAGATGTGTCTCAATCTGATAACTCCTGATATCTAGTTTATAGACCAAAAAGTTTAAAAGTCAATAAACTTCTCACATATAGGCAGCACAAGCTTGGGTATGGTAAGAAAAAAATAATAATGGATGAAATCATTTTTACTGCATGCACCAGATCAACCATGATCTTGGTGAGCGACAGAATAGGCTCAATAGTCTAAATAACCTACTTCTGTTCAGATGAGTCATTACCCTGAGGTGGTGCCTTAGCAATCCAAGTAATCTGAGAAAAGATTGCTGGACTGCTGTGAGACTCTGAAAACCTCTTTGAGCACTGTTTTCTGCAACCATGATGGTAGTATTCTAGGCCTGCATGGATACAAGCTGAGGTTTCATGATTTCAGTCTAAGCTTCCACTGCAGCAATCAGGAATTGGCTTCTGCTTGTAATGCATTGGTAGGTGAGACATCTATCATCAGGTGCTACATCATTTTTGGATCCCCACATGTTCCCATGGAGTTTGCCACCACTTTCATGCTGGGTAGGATGGATTCCAAGCTCGGTGCAAAGTCCGGACCCAAGTGCGGTTCCTCCAGTCTTTCTAGCAGGCCAGCTAATGCACCAGTTATTTTGTTGAACATGCCCATCAGTTTTTTTCTATACACAGCCCCATCAATGTTCTCATATTCATGGCCAGCCACATAATCTTCCCATCCCATGTACCTTACTAATTCCTTTGCACACTCACAGTTAAGGTAATCTTTGATAATTTCCGAATATTACTTTCCACCCATATTTTGCAAACCTTACTTCTTCCCATGATCCCCCCACCCTACATTCCCCACCCCCCAGAAGATATTCTCCCCCAGTTCACTTACAGTTGCACTCTCAAATTCCTTATTGCCCAGCCTTTGGCCCTCCATTCACCAAGACATTCCTGCAGCTACTGATCTCTTCAATCACACTTGCGCTTCCACTTTCAATGCCCATGTCCCCATTAAAGCCATTACTATCTCTTATGCTGGCCATTCCTCTGGCACAGCTCTCATTTCCACTCCCTTAAGTCTAAGGGACAGAGACCTCATTGGATATAATGGATAATTGGTTAAACCATTCACTGTCAGATTTGGCTGGACCATATAAAATACCATCAGATCCTGCTCTCACCTTGGAAAACTGATTACTATTCCAGGATCATGTTGGAATGCAAAGGTAATATCCAGCTTCATTTTGCCTACTGCAAACCCTTTTTTAAAACCCTTCTGCCCTGTTTCCTCCATCCTCACCTCAAACAACATGCATGAGGAGCTCTTGCATTTCTTTGTCACCAAGATTGAGACCTTTCAATCGTTTGCCTCTGTTGCTTCCCTCCCTTGTTCTAACTCTGAACCAAGCTTCTTTAAAATCCCACCCTGCCCTAGCCATGAACGTATATATTTCTCTAATTTCGATTAGGTCCTCCCTCATATGCTCTCTGAGCTCATGCTCCCATGAGACCTCACCTAGTTCCACGAAAGTACTGACCACCCCATTTCCCTTCCTGACTCCTTTCTTAATAACATGTTAACATTGACATTGTTAATGGTCCCCTCTCCTCAGACACTGTCTGCCTCTCCTTCAAATCTGCTGTCACCATCACACTACTCAAAAAAAACAAGTAGCATTTGTAAACCACTGCCCCATCTCCAAACGCCCTTTCCTCTACAAAGTCCTTGAACATGTTTTTACCTACCAAATCTGTTCCCATATTTCTTAGAACTCCATGTTTGAATCTCTCCGATCAAGTTCCTGCCCCTGTCACATATTAAAATGGCATTTATCAAAGTCACAAATGACATTCCATGTGACTGTAGTAAAGGTAACCTATCTCTCCTCATCCTTCTCAACCTATCTTGAGCCTTTGACATAGCTATTCACACCATTCTTCTTCAATGCTTTTCTACTGTTTTCCATCTGTGCAGGATTCCACCCACTTGGTTCCATTCTTACTTATTTAATTGTAGCCAGACAATTGCCATCACTGATATATATTCCAATTTCCACAGAGTTACCTATGGCATCTCCAAGCTATCCTTGGCTTCTTCCTATTTCGTATCTGCATGCTGCCCCTTGAGGACATCATTTGAAATCACAACGTCAGTTCCCACAATATCTCACCACCACTTTTCTTGTTTCCTGCATTGTCTCTAAATTGTCAGACTGCTTGTCCCACACCCAGTACTGGATGAGCAGAAATTTCCTCAAATTAATTTTTGGAAAGACTGAAGATCAGTAGTTGCAGGAATGCCTTGGTGCATGGAAGGCCGAAGGCTGGACAATAAGGAATTTAAAAGTCTTTGGTTACTGTCACAAGTTCTACTCCTTCACCACTAACTCCCTTCTGAGACTGAACCAGATTGTTTGCATCCTCGATATCATATTGGACCCTAAGGCGAGCTTTTAATCACACATCCACCTCGTCACTAAGACCACCTATTTCTATTTCCGTAGCATCACCTGACTTCACCCTTGCCTTAGCTCATCTATTCCTAAAATCCTCATCCATGCCCTTGCTTCCTCCAGATTTGGCTATTCTAACCCACCCCTGACTGGCCTCCCACATTGTACCCTCCACAAACTTGAGGTCATCTAAAACTCTGTTGCTCATGTCCTAAATTTCACCAAATACCATTCACCCATCACCCTTGTGCTCACTGACCTACACCGGCTCTCAGTTAAGCAATGACCTGATATTAAAATTCTCATCCTTGTTTTCAAATCCCTCCATGGCCTCACCCTTCCCCCTTTCCTATCATTGTAATCTCTTCCAGCCCCACAGCCCTGTAAGATACCTGCACTCCATCTCTTTAGCATCCTCGATTTTTATTACGTCAACCTTAGTGGCCTTGCCTGGGTCCTAAGCCTGAAATTCCAACCCTAAACCTCTCAGCATTTCTACCTCTCTTTCCTTCTTTAAGACACTCCTTTACACCTACTTTTTTGCCAAGCTTTTAGTTATGTGTCTTAATATATCCTTAGGTGGCTCGGTGTCATACTTTGTTTTAAAATGTCTCTGTGAAGCACCTTGAGATGTATGATTATGTCAAAAGCACAATATAAATTAAAATTGCTGTTGCTGTTATTGTCACTTGAGACCGCTTTGACAGAACTTGTGTGCCCTCCTGGAAGTTAGCATCAGGACAATGTTCTGTTTGCTTTAACTGTACGCTATTTATGCCTTGTGTGTCACTATGTGAAGTTCCCATCTCTGTGTCACACACAGTATCTGAGCTTGTGGCTGCAAGTACAAGATTGAGTGATAGTGTTTCTTGATAGTCATTGCCCCCCTCCTCTTGGCTTTCACCTTTCTCCCCTAATGCCTGAACAGGTGACAGTTTTTAGGTTCCTGAAAGGAGAAAGACACAAGTTGCAGGGTTGCAGGGAGGGAAGTCAGGAAAAGCAAGAGTTGCATGTTTACGCTATCAGCAGCTTGTATATCAGAAGATTGTGGAATAAGGGGTTCTAGAAAGGTGGATTAGGTTGGAATTTATAGAACTCCTATGGTCTCAGCCCCACCACTGGCCACGGTCTCAATGACAGTGACTCTGATTATGGTGAGCACCATCTACTTCATGGGAGTAAGGACAATGCAGCATGCCTGTCCTCTGCCAGTTAGCTGCTGCTGCCTCCAATCATCTGCCACCCTGTTCTGCAAGAGAGAAAGAGTGAAGTGTGTCAGTGAGTGTGGTGCAATGTGTTTGGGTAATGTACCAGTCATGATGAATAGCTGGCAGTTTATAGAAGCTTTGAGAGTGTGTGAGAGACTTGCAGCAGTGCTCAGTGTGTGAGGCAAAACTATGAATCTGAAGTAAGAGCTGTGATTGATAGACATTTTTGGTAAGTGAGTGAAAAGAATTTAGTGAATTGAGCAGTGTGTGAGACAAATGATTTTGCTTTAAGAATATGCTATTTGAAGATGGATGCACTGACCTTGACCATTCGTGTGAGGTCATTAAACTGCATGCAACACAGTTCCCACTGACCCCCACAACTACTTTCTCTTATTCTTTCCTGATGCTTGAAAAGTGGACTTTCTGGCCCCATGTGGATTTAGGACATCTGTTCTCCTGTCCACCTCCTGCATTAGGTCCACAAGTGTTATGTTATGGACAGGGTGAGAGAGAACTACTGAAAACTTTGTTCCTTTCCCTACTGTCCCTAATCACTATGCTTTTTGAAAAGGAACTTGGGTGTGTTTCTTAACCCCTGAGCATGTGGACAATTTGAATAAGAAGCAGCAAATAAAGAGGATTATTTATTTACATGTTCACCTTAAAAATCTAATGCTGCGTGCACTCACTCACTCACTCACCCAGTCACACACACACACACACACACACACAGAACACACACACACAAGCACGCTAGGAACGTAAAGTTAAGGAGAATAGTGTGCTGTACAAGTTATAAACAAAAGGAATAGTTAGTAATTCACATCACTGCCTTATATTGGAAAACACATGGGGCTGAATTTTCCTCACATTGGGGGGGGGGTGGTTGTGCAGGGGGCGGGTGGGAGTGAGCACAAACCCAATTGGCGCCCCGGATTGGGTCCGTGCCACCATTTTACGTGGTCGGGCCTTAGCATGATGCTCGCCTAGAAGTACTGTGCGCTTCCCTGAGCATGTGCACGAAAGAGCGCAGAAATCTCCCTGAGGCACCTTTGCCTCAGGGAGATCAGTTTAAAATTTTAAAGTTTAAATAAAGGAAAAAATAAAGGAAAAAACATGTCCCCTCATGTGACAGTATCATATGAGCTGGGACATGTCAATGAATTTTTAAAATAATTTTTATTGAATTTTAAAACACTTCATGAAACCTCATCCCGGCTATGGATGAGGTTTCATGTAAAATGTGAAGGCCACCTGGCCTATTCACCTGCCCGCCAACCTTAAGGTTGGACGGGCAGCTCATTTAACTGATTTAATTAGTTTTTAACAGGCCTTAATAGGCCTTTGACAGTGCGGCGGGTGCACAGTCGAGTTGGCCGTGCGCCCGCTGAACTGAAAACCTAAATGACGCGCAGTGACATCAGGGCACCCGCCTGACATCACCGCACGTCATTTTATGAATTGGCAAGCGGGCCCCACCCTCGCTCGCCGATTGGAAAATTCTTCCCATGGTGAAGAAGATATTTTCACTCCTGAACTATAGTTTAGTGAATTCAGTAGTGAAGTCGTATACCATGATTGTTGCAAGGCTTTTTCAAAGAGATAGATTTTCTGCAGGTTACAATGTCAGTTGCTTGGAGTCTCTTTACCAGGAGGTCAGTTTTCTGTCTTGGTAGACTTGAAAAGGAACAGGCTTGGAGACCTTATAATGTTGCAGTCTCTAGTTCCTCAGACATAGGTGTTACTACCCTTTCTGTTGCTGTTGGTTTTATGTGTTGTGTGCAACATTTAAAGATTAAACAGGGAGACCAACATGGCTGCCTTACCACCTGGTTTCTCATTGTTCCCTTCCAAATATGATGTTGGGCTTCAGTTAATTAGCTACAATCTCGGTGATTGTTAGCAGACATTCACCGTGGGTTTTGAGACGGTCACCATCTTTGTTTCAGAACAACCCATTCAAGTCAGGAAACACCTTTTGGATGGTTTCAGGAGATGAGTAGTGACACCTCTATTCTGGAATGTCATATTTCTCCTTTCAAGGCAGTGTGACAGTCTTGAATCCACAGACCAAGTCAGATGACCCTCTGCAGCCATCTTTTGCAGCATTTTATTGTCCATTTTTAAAAGAAAAATCAATTCCAGAAAATTCCATTTTTGTGTACAGTTTATGTTTTAAAAGTTATGAATATGACATACCATTAATGGGCATGACAGTTTCTTTAGAAGATTGGGGAGACTACTCTCTGCCATGCTACACCATCTTCACTCTTCCTGTCAGTCAGACACTTTTCTACAATTACTCCCCGCACCTGCTCTGCCGGAATACACCTCACTTCTAAGAGGCACAGTCTGGCTTTGCCGGTTAGCTTTAAATGGTGCTAGTCTTTGGCTGCTTGCCGGGACATGCAGGCATTCAACATTCTGTTCAGCACTGGGCTGCATGCCACAATTATTTAAATTAGCTACCAGCAACAATTTAATTATGTATAATTATCATGCACCCATTTTTGGTGTCTATTAAATGTTTAGTCCAGTATCTAGGATATCTTTGAGGACCAGTGCTTGGAGTGGCTGTGTTGCAGCAGGCAGGCAGTTACTGAACTCAGTAGCCTATTTCAGCAGCTCCAGGAGACCATGCCTTGCTAGTGGCTATCAAAGCCAACACCATCCCTATCTTTATCACCACAGACTCCCTGCAGACTACTATAAGCAACAGTATCTGCCACTCCCAGCCTGCCTCAAGTAGGTCATCGATGCCCTCCTTGTTAGAGCAAACTTGTATATTAAAGTTTCAGTGAACAGGAACAGCTAGAATGAGAGAGTTCTGGGAAT
Source organism: Carcharodon carcharias (assembly GCF_017639515.1). NCBI lineage: Eukaryota > Metazoa > Chordata > Chondrichthyes > Lamniformes > Lamnidae > Carcharodon > Carcharodon carcharias. Next base: position 130,417,163 of record NC_054477.1, on the reverse strand, counting down.
TTCAGCAGTGGCTAGCTTCCTCATACCCAGGGCATAATAGATTGCACTCATATCGCTATCAAGAGCCACCCACTTCTGTGAACTTCCACTTCATCAATGTACAATTGGTGTGATCACTGCGAAAGGGTAATGCAAGACTGCAATTGTTTTGTTGACAGTTAAAGCAATGGCTTCATTCTGTGACATGTTTTCACCAATACCATTAGAGGAAGGCTGCCACAGGACAAGGAATACTGAGATAAAAACAAAAAAACTGCAGATGCTGGAAATCCAAAACAAAAACAGAATTACATGGAAAAACTCAGCAGGTCTGGCAGCATCGGCGGAGAATACTGATCTGCAAGAGAACATGCTGCTGAAGAATGGTAATGCCTTCAAAATCTCTAAAAAATATATATTTCAGCAGTTTTACCAGGTTGGATGGTTCTCTTTCCAAAGTGGAGCACAAGTTTGTGCCCAGAGCCTACACTGAGCTTCAAAGACTGGTTGTATTGATTTGCGCAGTGCACTGTCTTGCCCTACAGAGGGAGGGCAAGAGTTAGTGAGTATCTTCTACAAAGGAAAATGCAAATGTTTGTTGCGTAGATGTTAAGAGTGAGAGAAGTATGCTGGAATCAGAATGGGGAGGCATTAACCAGAAAGCAGGAATGGGTGATGAATGGGAACTGTAGAGATGTGTAGTTGCTGAGGTGGCTTCTTCGGTGTCTAGATCTGTGAGATAGCGCCTCAGCTGCAAGGCTGGAACAGGGAAAGGTGAGCAGTGAAGACGCATTACTAGGGCATGATGGTGGCTTTCAAGTTGAGTGTGGGAGGTCTACTATATTTGGGCATTTCTCATTAACCAGTTGGATATCTCTGTACACAGAAAGAAGGAGAGTTGCAGGATGGAGCTGTGCTCATTGCTGCGTTCCTGATGGCAGTGCTCTGATTGAGGAGGAGATGGGCTCGACGCCTCCTGGCTCAGCTTCGAGAGGGGCTCCAGCCTGAGGTGTTTGGTCCAGGGGAGCCCCAAGCAGAACCAGAGGATGAGGAGGTTAGATGCATCCCACGGAGGAGACTGACATGAGTAACGGTCTACCGAAGATGCCTTTCCTATTTGGAGATGAATGAGAGATAGTGCCATGCATGTCCACGCTTGTCATGAGATGTGGTGGCTCATATATGCCACATTCTGCAAGAGGATCTGATGCCAGACCACTTCAGAGGAGGATGATAAGGAGCAATTTGAAGAAGACCTGTCACTGTGTTCACCTGCACCCTCCGTCAGGTCACACATCTAGATTAGGCTCAGGGTCACATTGCTGGGGAATGCCTCACTGACACACCTCCTCAGCAGTTGGAGGCAGTAATAGCTCAGGATCTAACACTTGGAGGATTGCTGGAGAACAGATACCCGCTGAGTCAGATGATGAGCCTGTGAAAACTGCTGTCGCAAACATGCTGGAGGTGCAAAGACAGGTGACGGAACATCAGGCAGAGTTGCAAGAGGCAATCAACAGACTCTCTTATTGTGGGCAAGCTTGGCCTGCCTGAAGACAAATTGATGGAATGTGATGAACATGCCTGCTGTGTGTACTGAGCTCTCCCCAGTAAGGGCTGAAGATGCTGTTTGTGTCGGATAATAGATGAGATGCTGGTGAATACTGCTGATATCTCCCCTGCTAACATTGTGTGAAATCCATGAGCTTTATGACGCTTTGAGTGTATAATGCAATTATACGAGTGTGAGTTTGGAAAGAGCTGAAGGCTCACATACCCTGGCAATGCAGATGAGATTGTTCATCTTATTCCTGTACTGGATGGCATTTCTCTGGTGGTTGCCCACGGAGCTCACCTCCTTCGCGGCCTGCTCCCAGGCTGGTGAGGTGAGGCTGGTGGGCCACCTGGATCCATTCCTAGGAAAAAGAACCTCCCAGTGTTGGTGGACACCTCTAATTAAAACCTCCAGGGAACTGTGGTTAAACCTTGGCACCCTATTCTTGTTCCTTAGGCTCATCCCTGAAACTTTCAACCACAAAGCTGGGCTGCAGAGAGTAACGTGTGTATTCGGCTGGCCTTTAAATTTGGTGCCAGGAACTTTGAGCCCATGAAGTGATGGTGGGTGGGCGAATCAATGCCCGCCCCACCACCTGATTCAGTGAGCAACTCACCCATTATTGAGGTTTCATGTGGAAGCTTGTGTGTGAGAACCTGACCTGCTGATTAGCAGGAAACTCACTGCAAGTCCCGTCTGCCACCACACTTTGTCTCCAGGATGGAAAATTTTACCTAGTGAGTTATTTGCTCACTGTTCTTGCTTTAGAAACTGTTAAAAATGTTGAGTCTTGTTGAATAGGTGTAACTGAGTTTTTCACAGCACACTTTCTGCTGAATAACCTCTGGCTCTGAGAACCCAATTTTATAAGTGGGGAGTGTCCATGCATGATAAAAAAAATCAATAATTTTTAAGATAATCAAATTTTTTTGTTATTATTTAATGACTATTTTAAAATTAATTTTTTTGTTAGTCATGGCTCATTTAGTAGCACTGTTGCCTCTGAGTCACAAGGCTGGAAATTCAAGTATCAATCCTTGACTTGAGCACAAAATTCAAGGTGGACACTCCAATGCAGTGCTGAGGGAGTGCTGCACCATGGGAGATGCTGTCTTTCTGAGACATTAAACCGAGCCTCTATTCTCCATCTTGGGTGAACATAAATTATTCTATGACATTGTTTCAAAGAAGAGCAGGGGAGTTATCTCTGGTGATTTGGCTAATAATTTATCTCTCAATCGATATCAGAAAAATGATCACATCACTGTTTGTGGGAGCTTGCTGTGTGCAAATTGGCTTGTGCATTCCTTACATTACAACAATGACTACTCTTCAAAAGTAATTGATTGGCTGTAAAGCACTTTGAGACATCCTGTGATTGTGAAAGGTACTATATAAATGCAAGTTTGTTTTTAAAGGACTGTTACTTCCAAGCTCCCCATATTGCAGGAGTAATGCAAAGATGCACTGGGGAATCCCCCTCGTTTCCAGGTAAGGTTTGCACAACAGTTGCCTAGAAGTGTAAACCTCCCCAGGGCAATTGCACTGCACTGGGAACCATCTGAAAAATGCGATTTAACTCAAAATTCGGATGGATCTGACTAGGCTGCACCAGTAGTTACTTAGGAAAGATTAGAATAATAAAAACTTCTTCTAACTTCTGGGTAACTATTGCACAGACCCACACCTACGCACACAGGACTCTCCCCACAACCATGAACCTCCATAGGACATATGCCAACCCTCCCATGGGATTCCCCCAACCCCTGACCCCGCCCACTCCCCAGCAGTCTCCCATTCCCACCTCCCCCGAAAGGAGTCCCTCACCTCACCGACCCCCCACAACGGTCTCCGTCCACCCCCCTGACTAGCCCCCACATTGGACTCCCCCATCCTCACAGGGACTTTTCCCCAACCCCCGCCAGGCTCGACTCTCACACACCCCCTGAGACCCGACCTGACCCCCCACCCCCCAAGGTATGATGCCCTTCCAAGACCCAACTCGTCCATCCCTCCGAGGCCCATCATTTCTGAGATCCGACTCCCTCCACCCCCATGAAGCCTGATCCCCCGAGACTTGAACCCATCCCCCTGGCACCCAGCCCCCATGAGGCTCAGCCTTAACCCTAACCCTCTGAGACCACCCTCCCCCGAAGCACGAAACCCAAGGCCTGAACCCTCCAAGGCCTGACTCCACCACCCACCCGAGGCCTGATCATCCACCGCACCCCCCCCCCCCCCCCCCACCCCGAGGCCTGACAGACCACCGAATGCCTGATCCTCCACCACCCCCCACTGAGGCCCGACTTCCCCTACCGACGCCCAAACCCCCCTAGGCCCGACTCCCGCACTGCCACTCCCCAGGGCCTGACTCCCCTTGAGGTCTGACTCACCCACCCCGTCCCCTAAGGCTCAATTCCTCTGAGGTCCAATTCCCCCAACCCATCAAGGGTGAACTCACCCAATCCGTGGCCCGGTCCCTCCAAGGCATGAATCCCCTACAACCCCCACCCCACCCCAAGAGCTAATCCCTCTGAGGCCCGACTCTTCCACCCACTTCTAAGGTCCGAGTCCCCCGACCCCCTCCCCGAGGCTCAACTTCCCCACCCCACTTGAGGCCCAACACCCCTACCCCTCCCCCCAAGGCCTGGCCCCTCCAAATCCTAACTCCCTCACCCTTCTGACACCCACAAAGGCCTCACCCCCATGGCTGATCCTCCCCCCAATCCCATAACCCCCAGCCCCAACCCTCCACCCCTGAACCCCCACTCCCAACCCTACCCCCAATTCCCACCTCGTCCCCAAATCTGGTTAGGTTATACATTTCTCTTCTTCCTGGCCTGTTATTGACCTTTAAACTTCACTGCACCTTTAAACCTACCCACTTTACAGCAGCTAGTGCTTTAAAAAAGGGGGCATGGCTTCGTTCCCTTCGACAGAGCTGCACTCAACTCTGGGCCCTGGGGACGCACTGCACTATCCGGATATTGCCCAGCCTACGTTGGGTGAGACAGGATTTCGGGTAAGTAACTGAGATCGACATGGCAATCCATCGTTGATGGCCACTCTGGGGAAGTTCAGGCCCAAAGCCCTGTTTATGATATTTCAGTTTCTGCCTTAATCCCAGATATATGTCCCAATTCTGTATTTTGCTTTCTGTGGAATACTTAAAAAATAAATCATAATCCTTTCTTTAACTTCCTGGCTTGCAATCTTTGCAATGTTTTTCTATCTGATTGATTGCTCAGCCTTGGTGATGACACCACAGATCCCCTATAAATGGTGCCAGATTGAAAGTCACATCATAATAGGGGAAATCAACGTTCTCACGCCTGCTAAATTTTTGTCAGCAGCCCTGTGAGCTTAGCAGCGAGCACCATCCCTTCACCATTGACTGCAAAATGTGCATCATAAATTTGAGATTAGCAGGTTTTGTTTGAATACCAAAACAAGTATTAAAAAGGTTCTACTGTATTTCCATTACCAGACTTTATTTGTTTTAATCTGAAACATAGTTTACTGTGAATTCTTATTTTAGGACATGGAGAACAAGCGTTCACTGATCTCAAATCAATGCTCAGCCAGAACCCGTCAGCCAACAAGCAAACTATCAACTTTTGATTTCAAAACAGTGAATTTAAACAGCATAGTATTTGGCAACGTTGTTTGGAGATCACTTAAAAACAGTTTGACTTACTTCATGCCCAGTTCTTTCTGTTTTTTGACTGCAAATAGGAAAAACACAGTTGTACGGTCTGACTTGTACTGGGCGAAGGATTATTTCCTTTGTAAAGAGCCAACTTTAAAATTAATGGCAAGATCAAAGCAAGCAACTATTTAAAAAATCATTGCTAATACAGTATGGCTAATAAATAATCTTTTAGGATTGTGTAGCTGCAATCTGTGCAGGATGAGATTTATGCAGCTTTGATAGTTATTTCCATGATGTTGGTTGCAGACGATCATTTGGAAAAATTCTAGATAAATACTTTTTAATGCACCACACATTACTGATTTATATATATTTAAGAAAACATATACCTTGTCATCCAAAGAAAACCCTAGACTGCCTTTAGATGATTTTTGAATTACAAGGGAGTCAAGGTATGGTGACAGGCAGGAAAGTGGAGTTAAGGCCACAATCAGATCAGCCATGATCTTATTGAATGGTGGAGCAGGCTTGAGGGACCCAAATGGTCTACTACTGCTGCTATTTCTTACGTTATGTTCAGTATAGACGCTGTCCTGTTATGCCACCAAAGATTGTGTATTAAACCCACCCTAGGGCCAGTCCATAACACCTACCCTTCGAGTATCAAGCGAAGCTTTGCTGGTAGCAGATGTGACAGAATTCTTTTTCTTAATTTAGCTTTGCCAAAGCTCCTTTAATTCTGTCACAGCGCATAAGGGTTACAAACTGGCTAGTGTCACAGAAACCCTTTCCACCTTAAATTGTTATAGCAGTTGCAATTATTGTTGAGCTATTTATAGAAAAAGAAATGTACCATATAACTGAGAAATGAAATATATATGGGGTTTTCAATCTTTTACTTTTCTTAGGATGACTTGAAGAAAGTGATACATTATGGGGATTTATTTTCAGTGTAATTCCATTATGAAATTGTTCAAGCAACATTTTTTTCCCTAGAAACTTCAAAAAGCTTTTCAGCTTTATGCATTTTAAGTAATATCCAATCACACCTCTTTGGCAAATCAGTTTGTATGTAGGTGCAATTTCACAATATATTTATATATTTGGCATCCAGTTTATCTGGATGTTATGTGAAGACCATTTATCATAACTTACTTCTTAAGGAAACTTTTGAATACATCTTCAGATATTTTTTAGCAGTGATAAGTCTGCTAAAGGAAGTTAAAGTGGAAGATTCAGAAAATAATATAAATGCTAGTGATTTTTATCCAGGAATGAATCATCTCACTTGGGAATCATTTAATCTGAGAACATAAATCATTGAAGGAGAAGATATGCATGCTGGGAAGAGAGTTCCACACAGCACCAACTGTTTATGCAGAATGACATGCAATGTTCAATTTATTTCAAAAGCAGAGACAATGTGCCAATTTCCCACTGGCGTTTCACTCAATCTACTTATTTGGAAAACAGGTTCAGGACATGGCCTATGGTTTTATGCATCCTTTTGCATAAATTTGGCTGTAATAAAATGAGGTGTCAGTGGAGCATAATATACATCGGGAAGTTTCCCATTGGCCAGATGCTTAACCAGACCAGCCAAATAAACACTGTGGCTACAAGAGCAGAGATACATATTCTGCAGTAAGTAACTCATCTTCTGCGTCCCGAAAGTCCTTTCATCATTTACAAGACACAATTCAAGAGTGTGATGGGATACTGTCCACTTACATTGAAGAGCACAGCTCCAAAAAATGCAAGAATATGATCCAAGACAAAACAACCTGCTGATGGACACCCCATCCACTACCTTAAACATTTCACTACACCAGCATCACACTGTGGCTGCCGTGTATAACATCCACAAGATGCCCTGCAGCAAATCACCAAGGCTTCTTCAACAGCACTTTCTAAAGTAGACCTCTATCACCGCAAAGAACAAGGGCAAAAGTCTCATATAAACATCATCACATGAAAATTCCGCCCAAGTCATGCACCGTTCTGATTGGGAAATATAATTGCCATTTCTTCATCAGTGCTGGGTCAATATCCTGAAACTGCCTCCCTCTTAACACTGGGTACACCTACACCACACTGACTGCAGCAATTCAAGGAGTAACTCTTTCGAGTACAAACATGTTTCCATCTGTTCCTATTCAGATGAAGTTACATTGTTTCATAGTTTGCCATTGTGAGATTTGAACTCTTGATCTTGGGGTTACAAGTCCAGTACCATAACCACTTGGCTATTTAGGCCAAGCCTCAATTCAAGGAGTAAATCTTTCGAGTACAAACACGTTTCTATCTGTTCCTATTCAGATGAAGTTACATTGTTTCATAGTTTGCCATGGTGAGATTTGAACTGCTAACCACAACCTCCTCAAGGGAAATTAGGGATGGCCAATAAATGCTGGCAACTGCACCCCATGAATGAATTAAAACGATAGGCAGTGGCTGTTTAAAGATTATGCATACTCAGTATAACTTGATGAGTAGCTTTTTGGAAAGATTTTTTGTAAATCAGAGCACAGAAAAGGACTAAACTAAGTATCATAATGATTTGTGCTTAAACCAAAAGATGCAATGAAAATAGAAAATGCTGGAAGCATTCAACAGGGCAGGCGGTATTTGTGGGGAAACAGAGCTAGTGTTTTAGATAATTGACCTATCATCAGAATACAACTGAAAAGACAGGGTTATTTAGAAATTCATTGTGAATCACCTTTACATGTTTGATTTTTGATTTGTTCTCAAGATTTATGTGATGCTTGTTAACTTGCATTTGTTGGCCAATGCTAATGATCTTGACATTGTGTTGGTAAACCTTCCCCTGGAATTGGTGCACAGCTTAAGGTGAAGGTGCTCCTGCAATGCTGTTAGATATGGAATTCCAGGATTTTGAATCAGTAATAATCAAGAAACATCAATATCAGTCAGGATGATGTGTGGCTTGGTGGGAACTTGGAGATGATGATGCTCCCACGACTTTGTTGTTTAATTTTCACAGTAATGGATGTTGTAAGTGAGGAAGGTGCTGTTGAAAAACTTTGGCAAGATGCTGCAGTGCAATCTGTGTATGGTATTCAATACATAAGAACATAAGAAATAAGAGCGGTAGTAGTAGGCCAAATGATTCCTCAACCCCACCATTCAATAATATCCTGGCTGAACTTCGACATTCATTCCATTTTCCTGCCTTATCCCCATTATTCCTTAATTTCCATTGTTTCCCATAATCAATCAAACTCATTCTTGAATTCAATGACTGCATATCCAGAGGCCTCTAGAGCTGAGTATTCCAAAATTTCACAACCCCTTGAGTGAAGAAATTTCTCATCATCTCAGTCCTAAATGGAAAAATCCTTACCCTGAGACTATGATCCCCTAGCTGTACACTTTCCAGTTTGAGGCAAACGCCTCTCAGTATCAATCCTGTCAAACCATTTAAGAATGTTATGCTTCATTGAATTCAACTCCAGAAAGTATAGGCTTATTCCACTTTCTTCCTCCTCATGCAGCAACCCAATCATCCAATAAATCAATATAGTGAACTTTTGTTGCATCCGCTTGCAGTCAAGTATATCCTTCCTGAGGTAGAGAGATCAAAATTGTAAAAGTGCTCCAGGTGTGGTCTCAACAAAGCCCTTCTTGTTTGCAGCAAGACTTCCTTATATTTATATTCCACCAGCCTTTGTAATAAAGGCTAACATACCATTTGCCTTCCTAATTTCTGGCTGTGCTTGAAGATTAACTATCTATGACTCATGTATGAGGACACCTGAATCCCTCCGCATGCCAACATTTAATAGTTTACAGCCTTCCGGACTGAATATTGAATTCAACAACTTTAGGTCGTAAGCTCCCTCCCCCATCCCCACCCCCTTTCTGTTTCCCCCTTCCCTTTTTTTTTTCCCAATAAATTATAAAGATTTTCCTTTTCCCACCTATTTCCATTATATAAAAAAAAAACCCCACTAGAGCTATACCTTGAGTGCCCTACCATCCATTCTTAATTAGCACATTCGTTTAGATAATATCACCAACTTTAATTTTAACACCTATGTGTTCTATTGTACTATTGTCGTTGACATCTTTTGATGAGCTGCTTCTATCACTGCTTGTTTGTCCCTACAACCACACCCCCGCCCCCCCGCTCCACCTCTTTGTCTCTCTATCTCTCCGCCCCCCACACACACACCTTAAACCAGCTTATATTTCAACTCTTTCTTGGACTCGAACGCAAGTTCTGTCGAAGGGTCATGAGGACTCGAAACGTCAACTCTTTTCTTCTCCGCCGATGCTGCCAGACCTGCTGAGTTTTTCCAGGTAATTCTGTTTTTGTTTTGGATTTCCAGCATCCGCAGTTTTTTTGTTTTTATATTTAATAGTTTCATGTTGCGCTGATGGTGGACAGCATGTCCAATGGCAGGAGTATCAACCATGCAAACTGTTCTGGCCAACTTGGTGTTAAGCTTCTTAAGTTTTGTGGTGGAACCTATCCAGGAGAGTGGTAGTATTCCACCATACACTTGATTTTAGCTTTACAGATGGTGGATAGGCTTTGAGGGGACAAGTGATGAGCTACTTATTCCTGAGTACCCAGCCTCTGCCCTGCAATGTTAACCATGGTATCAACCTGGCAAATCATGTTAAGCTTTTGGCCATTGCCACCTCCCATGATACTGATAGTGGGGGACTTGACATTATTACTGGCCAGAAGACTGGGATTTCGCTTTCCTAGTAGCGTCATTCCTTATTGCACTCATGTGGCGTGAATTTTAATTGGCACTTATCAGTCCAAGCCTGTATGGAATCTGGGTCCTTCTGAAGACTGGTACAAGCTGCTTCATTATCAGAGGAATTATTACTGGAGGTAAACACTGTAGAATCATCAATATCAGCTCCTGACCTGACCTAATGACGGAGAGAAGGTCATTGCTATAGCAGTAAAGATTGATCAGACCAAGAACAGTTCTCTGAGGAGCCCTACAAAGATATCATGGCACTGTGATAACTGGCTTCTGGCAACCACAACTATCTGTGCCAGAAATAATTCCAGCCATTGAAGAATTTTCTGTTTGAGCCCCAATGATGTCAGTTTTTCTTGGGCTCCTTGGTATCATACTCAATTAAATGTTGCCTTGCGGCTGAGAACAGCTATTCTCACTGCATGTACATTCATGTCTGGATCTAGGCTGTGATGAAGTCTGGGTCTGACCTGCGAACAATGAAGGACAGGTAAAACAAAAACAGAATTACCTGGAAAAACTCAGCAGGTCTGGCAGCATCGGCGGAGAAGAAAAGAGTTGACGTTTCGAGTCCTCATGACCCTTCGACAGAACTTGCGTGAAGGGTCATGAGGACTCGAAACGTCAACTCTTTTCTTCTCCGCCGATGCTGCCAGACCTGCTGAGTTTTTCCAGGTAATTCTGTTTTTGTTTTGGATTTCCAGCATCCGCAGTTTTTTTGTTTTTAATGAAGGACAGGTTATTGGTGAGTAGCTGTTGCTTGAAGATTCCTTCTGTCACATCACTGATGATTGGGAGGGGGCTGCTCGGACTATAACTGAATGTGTGAAATTTATCCCAGGAGTTGGAATAGGCTTTAATCAGTCTAGCATTTCCTAGATAATTATTCAGGTAAGTACTATGAAAATGTATGAAGTCTCCAACTCTAACTCAGAGTCAGAGACATCCACGGAGGGTCCCGGGGAAGCAGGCGGGTTGCCTAACAGAAGTTGAAATTTCCCAGGCAATTTCCACATAGGTTGGCACATCACAATTTCCACAGGGGGTGACGCAATCCAGAGAGTGGAAGGTTTGGGCCAAAGAATATTTAAGGAATTCTTGGATAGCAGAATAAAACCACATTTAAAGTATTGTGCTTAGTTTTGGTCCCCAGACCACAACAAATTATATCTGACCATTAACAATAACAACACTGGTCCTAAGTGTAAACAGAATAAGGAAAGATTAAAGAATTCTAAGTGTTATTGTCTGCAAAGAAAGTGTACTTATCAAAGTGTATAAAGTAATAACTAGTATAGATAAGTAAACCTAGAAAAGTAGTACATGATGACATACTTGGACATTCATGCAAATGTGTTTCAAAAAGATGTCACACACAGCTTCTTCACCCAAAATATGGCAATTACTTGGAATAATTTGCGAGGGATAATAACCAAGACAAGATTATTGTGGTTGCTTGGAATGCAGCTGATAGATGCAGTGGAAGAATTGCAGAACTTGAGGGTAAGTTTACATGAATCAATTGAAATATTCTTGTCCCTGTCTTTGCTTATGCTGTAAAAGGCTCTTGCAAATCTATAGTATTAATCTTACCTTGTAAAATACCAACAGTGAGATGAGGTTATAAGAATAAAAGTACATAGTGACATTATTTTTCCCACATAAGATTGAACACTGCATCCCTGTAAGACAATTTGTAAAGCCATTATGACATATTGAGATAACTCACCAAAGAAAGTAGTTATATTTAAGTTGTAAGAAGACCCATCAGCAAGAAGAATATTTGTACCCTAATAGTCTAGCAGTGCCCGTGCCGGCATAATGGATAAAGCTAAATATAAATCCAGCCAAAAGTAACCTCTTCACATTTTTTTAGAATGTGATTTTAAGTTTATCTGATGCACCCACTAGTGCAGAGAGCACTGCAAAAGTAAAAAACATTCTTTAGGAAGTTAAATCATCTTCAGCAGAGTTACAATAGTTGTAACATTGGCTGTGATTTGTTGAAATGTATAGAAAACAACAATGGAGCCGAACTGCTGCCATCAAATTAAGGACTAGTGTTATTTCTAGCGGCTTTGCAGCTTTGGGAAGCAGTTCATTTAGGGTATAAAGTAATGTCAGAGTTGGATGGAATTTAATAAAGGTCTGGATTAAGATCTCAGTAGAAAATGAACAGTGCCAGTTATCTATTGTACTCACACTTTTCCACAAACTTTCTATGGGATTTTGCACTGGAACTGAGAGTGTGGTGGAGGCAGATTAAATATCATAGCTTTCAAAAGGGAATTGGATCACTATCTGAAAAGGAAAATGTCCAGGCCACTTCGCAAAGGCACCAGACAAATTGTTTTTACGGAGAGCTAGGATGGACATGGCAGGCTGAATGGCCTACTTCTGTCCTGTAAGCATTTCTATGATTCTAGAACTTAATGCAATTAGAGAACCGCTTTGGTCTATAAGGAAACTGGGACCTGTGTGAACAGGGTAGGTAAACTCTCCTTAACCAATTAAATTGAAGAATCGCTAATGTGCAGTACAGCATTTGAATTAAGAAATATCAGTTTGAATATTAAAGTCAATGTCAAATAATGTACAGGAAATGAAATAAAACAAGAGGAAGAATGATGGGATTAAGAGGGAGAGATAAAAGAGACACAAAGAAAAATATATTTTTTAAAAATCTCTAACAATAATTAAAATCTGAAAGAATAAGACTCCACAATTGTAAAAGTTAATTTTCAATGGCAGTGAGGTGATTTGGCAGTAATCAAGACTTGCCACAGCATTGAAAATTATTTGTGCTGCAATGGACACATCATAACTTTCTCTGACGCGTATGCTGCTGCTGCTTGCAGCTACTCCTGTCAGGAGAGCTGCTGTCATAGCATGCCATGCTCATCCATCTTGCGTCATCCTCACACATCCACTGTAGCTTGTCTGCAACCACTCTGTCATCCAACTACGTCTATAGTGTGCATATATAGCAGATAGGTACAGGAACATCATGCCTTCCATGTATTTCAATGCTGAGCATCTTAATGGTATAATGCAGCTTTTGGAGGAGCAGGGTAACTAACATAGCAACTTCCTGATTTTCATATGTAACTGTGCATGTGCAGTCACCCGAAGTTGCTGTCCAGTTTACACTTTAATAATTGTGAGTATTGTTAGCCTCACTGTTATTCTACAGCAAAATCCAGCCCAAGGTTGATGTTCATTTAATATCATGAACAGTACTATTTCAGCTTTCTGCTTGTTGGCCTTATATTCTTTATCTTTCTTCAACCAATGCAGTGTTTCTCCATACTGATTCTGGTTGGAGGAAAGGTACTAAAAGGCAAACTAGAATGCACTATATGACCAGTATCTTAATTACCAAATATAGGAAAATGATGTCCATAAGTCTACAATAGAAAATGCTATCAATTTTATCTTCAGAGTCTGCCAAACTACATCTCATTTGCATTTTTATTTGATATTTTCTTTCAGCTGATCTGTCATTTTACTAAAACTTATCCCTGTGAGTCATCATAGTTGACCTTCTCACAGATATCATTGAAAAGAATAATGGAGTCTCCAAGTGCAACTAGGTCAAGGAATTTTGTGGCTACAAAATCTATTGGGCTCTTTTGCTCATGTTTTGCACCTTCAATTGATGTCTTCCAATATTGAACAAATGAGTTTGATTTCTTAATGAGAAATAACTCTAAAGAGGCTACTCTCAATGGATGACTGGATTTTTTTTTTATCATGCTTGAATATGAGCTTTTCTGTTAAGGCTGGCAAATATTGCCCATCCTATTGGTCTGTGAGGTAAGTTGGTGAACCATCTTCTTGAAGTGTTGCAGTCCATGTGGTGAAGCTTCTCCAACAATGCTGTCAGTTAGAGAGTTCTAGGATTTTGACCAGGAGATGAGGGATGAAATATGGCACATCTGAGGTAGTGTGGTACAACAACTAGGAGTGTCTCAGGTTTGATTCCTGCTGAGTAAGTTGATCTCAACCAGAACAGCAGGGAATATCACAACTTGCTTCAATATCCCTGACCTAGGAAAAAGGAGGAGGGGAGAGTTCCTGAATCTAGCAAATATCCAATAGCACTAAGCTGGAAATATGCATGTGCAAATGCTGGACGAAGACAACAACCTGCCAACTCATGAGGGACAAATTTAGCAGCTAAGTCATGACTGAGAGTATAAATAAAATGCTTATCATTTTGCAACAGTGAGAAAGGAAGTCTCCCACTGTTTAGACTTCTACTCCAGGAATGGCCATTGGACAAGGAATGTGAGGGCTGCAAACAGACATGCAGTGAATCCCAAGCATATACTGTTATCTTTCAGAAAGAAAAGGAAAACTACTGAACAAATTCGCTCAAAATTCAAAATGAGAAAAATGCTTTTATTAATACAATATTTTAACTTCAAATGAGATGGGAAATATCTAATTAAGGATGTAAATATTTTGTAAAATATTGTTTAAAAATGTTTCACATTTTTGAATGGTTTGTTTATCTTTGCATTTCTATCAAATGTTTAGACCAAATCCTTTAACCAAGAGCAGTTCTAATTATTTAATGCTTCTTTCAGACTGCATTTTGTAAGCCTTAACTTTCTCAGCAGTTTTACTGCCTGCAATAATTTCCCCTTGTACTGGATTTGGAGCAGGGCCAAAAATAATGACTTCAGTCTTCCCAATATTTAACTAAAAGAAATTTCTGCTTATCCAGTACCAGATATTGGAATAGCAGTTTAATAATTTAGCAACAGTGGAAGAGTCCGGAGAGTGGTGGTGAGGTAGAGCTGAGTGACCCCAGTGTATGTGTGAAAACCCAACACGATGGCCTGAATTTATGTGTAGGCAAAAAGGCATTCCATCTTTGCGAAAATGGCTCTGGAGGCCGAATCTGGAGATTCTGCTCCCAAACCAGCACCCCCCCCCCCACCATTTTCGCTGGGAATGGAATTGCTTTCTGTCCTAATCTGATTTTCACAAGATGGAAGTGGGAAATATGACGTATGCGTATTAGACCTGGTAGGAGGAGATCTAAACTTATTGGAGTTCTTTGGACAGATATTTTGAATATGGTCTTGGGAAACCTTTGGGAGAGGTCAGGTGCCCTTTTGGAGAGGTCAAGTTCCCTTTGGGATTGTTAAAACTAGGTATGAATGTGATAAAAAGTGGATAATCTCATTGGAACTGTCAAAGGGAACTGTCAAGGGAGCTGTCAAATGGAACTGTCAGAGGGAGCTGTCAATACATTTAAATCTCCTGCCCTTTAAATATTTGAAAAAAAAACAATTGTCTGCAGTGTTTGCTATTTCACTCTGTCCATTGACATGAGCTTGAGGGCTACCATTACAGGATTAGCACTCATAACTGATTTCACAACCGATCATTATCAAAGTGGGGTGCCTTTCACTTCACAGTTTGAATGACAGCACCAAGTGCTTATAACGTCTTTGAAGTGGGAATATGAAAACAAATGCTTGTTCTTACAAGTGTTAAGGAATTGAAGTGTAGTGACTGGATTTTTATCAGTGAAAATGTTTGGTTTTAAGTAGTGAATTTATCAGTAGACACCTATGAGCTTTATTTAATCTCAGCATGGGTTCTGAGGTCTGTCCATGGTGGATACTGGGTGAGTTAACATGGTCAGTGTAAGGGAAAAGGCTGGTGGGTTGGGGCATGATTTGGAACTAAGTTGATATAAGAGCTACAAAAGGCAATGGGGTTTGGGAGAAGGACATAGGTTGGCATGGGGGTATGATGGACCATGGGTAGTGGGTGGGGGCATGAGGTAGCATGGGTTCGCATGGATGGAGTATAGGATTGTGTGGTTGGGGGGTGAGGGGATGTGAGGAGTGAAGGCAGGAGGGCTGTTTTTGGCTTTGTTCTTTTTTACACAGCCCCGGAGCACCAAGACAGGCTTTTTTGCCCAACCCCCTGTGCTGCTTCTGAGCTGTTTCCAGGGCCACAGGCCTGACTCCTATAAACCAACCCCTCCACCCCACCCTGGAACAAAAATCTGACTTTCTGGGGCACTTTTTCCCCAGTTCAGATTTATGGAACAGGGAATGGTGCCCATTTTGCACACCCAACTTAGGCGGGAAAATTCAGACCTACACCTTTGGAAGATCTCACCAAGAGCAACATATAAATGAGAATAAGGCAGCTCCTTGGAAGGCAAGGTGATGGTGCATGAGCAGGAAGAGAAGCCATTGCAAATGATTTTCTGGCTATCATTAGATAGATAAGAATGGAGCCATGTGAAATTGGTCCCACCTAACTAGATGATAGTTGGAAAGACATGGAGGGAGATGGTGTGATCAACCAGGTCAAAGGTTGTGAAGGACAAAGAGGAAAAGCTTACTTTTGTCACAACCACATAGGATGTCATTTGTAACTTTGATAAGATCCATGACAGGACTGTGGCAAGGGCAGAAGCCTGATTGGAGGGATTTGAACATGGCGTTCCTGGAAAGACAGGAATGGATTTGAGAGGCAGCAACATGTTCAAGGACTTTGGAGAGGAAAGGGACATTGTAAATGGGTCAGTAGTTTGCAAGGGCAGAGGGGTCAAGAGTTTTTTTGTGAGAACAGCAGATCTAAAGGAGAGAGGGACAACACCAGTGTTATGACGTGGCAGATGATGTGTACCAAGCAGACCAAATCCACAAGGGAAACTTGGTTGCACTGTCACAACAGTTTTGCAATTTGTATTTATCACAAAAAGATGTGTGCATTGACTTCAGAAGTAATGAATCCACCAAGACCTTTAGAGATTTTAAAAATTAAATTAAATATTTATTAACAAAATAAAAGAATTCAAACACATACATAAGATTTCAATTACTTACTACTATAACAAATCCTAAAATTCCTAATTAACCTGACTCCCTGTTACAAACCTCCCCCCCACCTCGCCCGTTTAAGGTAACAGTCCAAAATAGATTTTAGATTTAAAACAGAACCAGCAAGTTAATGCAATATCCATTTGACAGTGGAATTCCAAATGGTTCTCCCAAACTTCAGTTACTTTACGTAGTAGACCTAGGCACAAATGGAGGCTTCTTGAAGGCTTTTCCACATATTCCTGTTAGATCTTACATGGCGTTCTCCCCACATAGCCTGTCATTCTCCTTTATATAAGCTCCTCTCTCTTTAATGTAAATTCTATTGTTCCATCTGCCTTTGAAACTGTATCCGCTTCATAATATAAAAGCTTTCATGTTGCCAATATTGTCAGTAGCCTTTGAGAAAAATAAATATACTCCTTAGCCTTGCTTATCTGGCTAATTGTGAACAGACTAAGATCTCTTTGAAATCCAAACAATCCCTTCAATTATCTAAAAATGCAAATTCCCTTCACACCTTACATCATAAACCAGTATCCATGCTTACTCATTAGCATGTCAAGCACATTTCTATACTAGCTTACTTTGATGATTTCAAGCTTGCAGTCCACTTGACTCCAAATGCAATTAAATCACACAGATAGACCCAACTATCACACTATAGTTCCCACTATAACTACAATAAACCTGAAAATATTATGAAAGTTATTATATTTTTGCCACACCTCCATCCTTATGGGAAAATGAATCATCATAATTTTAAAAGATGGTTTTATTTTCTTAATCCATCATACACTAAATATTATATTTGTCTATATACCCAAACTATTACATTATCAGATACATGCATTAACATAATATATATACAAATCTTTAGTATTAACAGAGGTCATTTCAGTCCCGTGTCCAGGTTTAAAATGACCAATTTCCCTTTGAGCTTTGAACTCTCGACAATGCATCTGCATTTAGATTTTCTCATCCAGCCACATGTATAATCTGTAAGTTAAATGGTTGCAGTAATAAACTCCATCTGAAAAGCCTTGCACTTCAGTCTCGAAATCTGCCCAGAAATTTTAAAGGATTGTGGTCTATATAAACAATTGTTTCTGATGAATTGTTTACAATAAAATGCTACAACACTAACATCAGATCCAGAAGCCTTTCACATCTCTCGGAGCCACCTTACCATGTCCAATGGTATGACCTAGATATGTAAGTTGCGCTTTTGCAAACTCACATTTAGCTAAGTTCATCACCAAATTAGATTCTTGCAGTTAATTAAATAATTCTTCCAGATGTTGTAAATGTTCCTTCCACGTTTGACTGAAAACTGTCAATATAGACAGCACAATTGCTCAGTCCTGCAATTACTTTGTTTGTCAGTCTTTGAAATGTTGCTGGTGCATTTTTCATACCAAATGGCATGACTTTGAACTGATATATCCTCTGGCATCACAAAAGCTGATATTTCCTGTGCTCTCTCCAATAATGGTACTTGCCAATATCCTTTTAACAAGTCAATCTTTGTGATAAATTTTGATTGTCTCACTTTCTCAATGCAATCTTCCAACCATGGTGTAGGATATGAATCCACTTTTGTCATTGCATTCACCTTTTGATAACTCTTTCATCTGGTTTCGGTACCATCTCAATAGGCAAACTCTAGTTACTGCAACTAGAGTCAATGATATCATTTTGAAGCATGAATTTAATTCTGTACTTGCGATAACTTTGCTGGACTTAATCTTTAAGGACCTTGCCTTATTGAAAATGAATCCCCCACACTTACATCATGCATAGCTAAATTGGTCCTCCCCAGCTTATTCTCACATATAGCTTTGTGTGACTGCAATAGCTTCTCCAAATCACTTTGACACTTGTCTGGAAGGTAAATCAATATAATATTAAAATTTTTAAGTACCCCATCATTATCCAATTTGATTAGAGGAAACTCAATTTCAGAATCCTTAATTTCTATCTCTTTCTCCTTATCTATCACCATTAATACCTCCTTTTGGTCCTCTTCCCTGTCAAAGTACTTTTTAAGCATATTTACATGACATACTCTCTGTTTCTTTCTTCCAACCGGAGTATTTATTTATTAATTTACTTCACCCAGTTTCTTTTCAATCCTGTAAGGCCCACTAAACTTCGCCTCTGACGATTCACCCAGTACTAGTAACAAAATTGAAGTTTTTTCCCCCAACAACAAAACTATGAGCTGTGGCTCTCCTATCCGCCTTTGTCTTCATCACTTGTTATGATACCTTTAAATGTTCTCTAGCTAACTCACATGCTCTGTTCAATCGTTCTCTGAAGTACGTCATATAATCCAGGAGAGTAGTTTTCAAATTTATTATACTTTCGTCAGAGAGAACTGTTAGCACTATTGGCTAACATGGGGGGCCAGGAGGGGAAGTTGGACAATCAGCAGTTTAATGGGAGTAGGATCGAGGAAACAGGAGGTGAGTCTCCCATTTAAGATGGAGATGAGGAAAATGTTTACCTTTAAGAGGGTCAATAGACTGTGAGATTCTCTTCCCCAGAGAGCAGTGGAGGCTGGGTCATTGAATATTTTTAAGGCTGAGTTCGAAAAATCTTGATTAATAAGGGAGTCAAAGGGTTTAGGGGTAAACAGTAAAGTAGAGTTGAAGTTACAGTCAAATCAGCCATGATCTTATGAAATGGCACAGCAGACTCATGGGGCTGAATGACCTTCTCCTGCTTTTAATTTGTTAGCTCGCATGTTCGTATGTCTCTGAACAAGATGAGCTCATGTAGGCTGATAGGCAAGAAACTAGAGAAAGGTGTGAGTTCAGGACTAAGGCAAGGAGGAGCTTTAAAAGAAGTTTGACCAGATGAGCGAGTGGCAGCAAGGAATGCAGCAAAGGTGCTGATCGAATTGCCTCAATCTTATTGACAAATAAGTCCATGAGCCCTTCGCACTTGTTGGATGTGAGGGTGGAGGAGACAAGGGAGAGGGGTTAAAGAAGATGGCCTGCAGTAGAGAAAAGAACCAGGGATTATCTTTGCATTCAGGATGATCGTGGAATAGTGAGCAGTTTAAGCAGACGAGAGTAGGACCCAGTAGTGTTTGAAGTGGTCCAGCAATAGCTGGTGGTGGCTAAACCATTTGTCCACTATATCCTTTCCAGTCTGCAGGAGTGGTGATGAGGGCTGTACCAGGGGAATGGCCAAGGTGAGAGAGAGTAATGCTTTTATTGTGGACCAGGCCATCAAAAGTGGAGGTGAGGGCATGCACGATTGAGTAAATCAGTAACTGCAGAAATGTTGTGGTGAAAAGAAGACCAAGCACACAATCAGGACTGTCAAGGCCACCAATGGCAACACCCTCCCCTCCCTCACCGTTCCTGTCCCACAATCTGGCCTTCTCCCTCATGCAATCCCCTCTGCAATGTTTCTGACTCCCTCAATAGACATATCTGCTCCTGTAGGTTTCAGCCTTGTGAGAGTTACCATCTAAAATAACTCCAAAAAGTCATTCTGGCTACTTATAGTTGGAAATCTATAGGAAAAATTTTGAACAGTTTAGTAGGTTAGCATTTCAGTTATAGACTCTTCCCATCATCAACGATCCAATGAGAGGCTTATGCTCTATATTTTAACCTGTGTTTTCTTTTCACAATGCTAGCAGTCTTCCTGCATATTTCTAGTATTTGCAATTTTTTTTTACCTTGTCTTAGCTTGTAACATTCTCACACCTTGAGTAGAAAGTTTTGATTCCAAGTCCAACTCCAAGATTTGAGCACAAGAACCCAAAAAGAAACATCAGTTCAGTATTGAGGAGGTACTGCTTTAGCTGGAAGATATGTCCAACTGAGTTCCAGCCTGCTTGTTCAGATAAACATTTAAGATCCTACTTCACTATTTGAAGAGGAGAAACAGGGAGTTCTCCTGCTGTCATTAAGGTTTACCAGTCCGTCATCTGATTGCAGGATCTTGTTATGTTCACATATTTGAAGTCCCTGGGACCAATTTTAATTTTTGGCAGGGATGAAAAATGAGCGGCTGCAGATTGCCGATCTGTCATACCCCGCCTGGTAAGGAAATAGTATAGAATGGCTGGCCAATCTGTTTTATGCTCTGCCCGACAGCTAAAATTACCTTCTCTCTTTCTCCTTTAATTTATTCAAATGATCAGCCGGAGAGTAAGACAGTAATTAAACCATATGGTATTAAGTGCTCTTCTGACTATTTATTGTGGGTCAATGATGGAGCACTTTTTATCGGTTGTCACTAGCCTAATCATGGCTTCAGATAATATACAAACCATGATAAAGCTTGAGTAAATCATGACAGTCATCCAATTCTAAGATTACTGGCTTTAAATCACTCCACTGTCGTTCTGTTATGGTTTTATTTTTTAATAATGTGTAATATTTTATTTGCCATTTATTTCAGTACAGTACAGGATCTGTTTTTACAGCAGTAACCGATCATTGACTAAAAGATTGACAGTTGCATTGTTACAATATGTTTCCTGGGGAAAAACATACATTTTGGAGTCCAAGGACAGTTTGCAAATGAACTTACAGTACAAAGAAAGAATTGCTCAAATTCACCTTCTCTTCCTATCAGTGCTTACCATAGCCAAAATCAGCATAGTTGGTGTAAAGATTATGGAATTTACATTTAGCACAACTCTAGTTTTAGCAATATTTTGTGCGAGTTGAAAAAAAATCGCACTAGAAATAGACCCCAACCAAAAAATTGCCACATCCCCAGGGTAAAGCACTCACCAATGGGAGTTTCCATTTATTGTGCTCATTTATGGATCTTTGAGGCGGGTCTAAAAATTAAGTTGGTTCTTTTGAGTGAAAGACACTAATAGGCACATTTTAAAAGCTTTTGATTTTTTAAAATCTACTGAGAAACTGACTACTTTACCCCAATTTAACCAGAAATTATTTCTGTACTTTCTGTGCACCCTCTCAAAAGCCTTCATGCCCTTCTAAAACTGTGATGCCCAGAATTGGACAGGATTTTCATCCTCAGGGCAGGAAGCAGGAGTCAGGAAAATTCCCAGCTTGATCTGCCTAGCTCAGGAGTAAGCGGCAGGAAGGACAAGATTTTCATTGTGGGCACTGGGGGTGGGTGCGAGCTGCAGTTGGGCCAGCTGATCCAGGGAAAAGTTAGGAGGCAGCCACAGCAGCTGGTGGGTGTGAATGTAGGCTGTTTAAGGCACTCCAGCCCTCACTCCCATTCCCCTCACCCTCTACACGATGCCCATGTGCCACCCATGCTACCTCATGCCTCCCACCCATGCCCTATCATCCCTCATGTCCCTCCATGCTAGGTATGCCCCTCTATTCATCCCCAAGACCCCTCATGGTTTTCTGCCAAGACATACCCTTCGCCCCCCCCCACCCCCCCCCCCCCCCCCCCCCCCATGGCCTCTCACACCTTTATGCCAAGCTATGGCAACTCCATGCCCATTCACCCACTATACACTTATAGAAGCAATGAACTCTATAGTGACAGAAAAATATGTAAAGAAAGCTTTAAAGCAAACAGTCATTCAATGATAACTTTCCACTTTCCTAAAAAAACTTTTTTACGGTAGGCTAATAAAAGTGTAAATCATCCAAATCCTTTAAAGAATCAATAGCAGAAAGTGCAAGCACTTAACAGTTGTGTTAATAAACATTGAGTAATTGACAGAAGAGATCAGAGAGCCAGAGCTGTTAATCAAGCAACCTTTTCTCTGGGGCACAGGTGCATTAGTACTCTAACGGATGTCAGGGCTTTCAGCCAAGAATACATGATGAGGCTTGGCTGAGAACTCAGAAATATGGTAGCTACCCACAGGCATTTACATTTAAAAAAATTTCCAGAAGCATGTTCAGAGTTGAGTTAATCCTTTGTGCACAAATCACAGAAGATCATCTGATCTTTAGTGGCCATCTTCAATGTACATTATCCACTTTTTAAAGTCAATTTCATAAATTACACATTGACTGAAGTCTGTAACTTTGAAGTTTTAAATTTAAAAAAAATATTCATTCATGGGATGTGGGCATCACTGGCTGGGCCAGCATTTATTTCCCACCCCTCATTGTCGTAGGGGAGGAGGTGGTGGTGAGCTGCCTTCTTGGACCACTACAATTCATGTGATGTAGGTACACCCATAGTGGTGTTAGTGAGGGAGCTCCAAGATTTTGACTCAGCTACAATAAAGGAGTGGCAATGTCTTCCTAAGTCAGAATGGTGTGTGACTTGGAGGAGAACATCCAGGTGATGGCGTTCCCATGCACCTGCTGCACTTCTCCTTCTAGATGGTAGTGGTCGTGGGTTTGGCAGGTGCTGTGTGAAAATTCTTGGTGAGTTCCTGCAGCACATCTTGTAGATGGTACACAATGCTGCCACTATGCATCGACGGTGGAGGGAATGAAGTTTTGTTGATGGGGTGCCAATCAAGTGGGATGTTTTGTCCTGAATGTTGTTGGAGCTGCACTCATCCAGACATGTGGAGAGTATTCCATCACACTCCTGATCTGTACCTTGTAGATAGTGGACAGGCTTTAGGAAGTCATGAAGTGAGTTACTTGCTGCAGGATTCCTAGCCTCTGACTTGCTCTTGTAGCCACAGTATTTATAAAGCTCATCCAGCTCAGTTTCTGGTCAGCGCTATCTCCCAGGATGTTGATAGTGGGGGATTCAGCGATGGTAATGCTGTTGAATGTCACGGGGCAATGGTTAGATTCTCTCTTATTGGAGATGGTCATTGTCTGGCACATGTGTGGCGCCAAGGTTAGTTGTGACTTTTCAGCTCAAGCCTGGATATTATCCAGGTCTTGCTGCATTCGGATATGGACTACTTCAGTATCTGAGGAGTCACAAATGGTGCTGAACATTGTGCAATCATCAGCAAACATCCCCACTTCTGACCTTATGATGGAAGGAAGGTCATTGATAAAGCAGTTGAATATGATAAGGCCCAGGACACTACCCTGAGGAACTCCTGCAGTGATGTCCTGGAACTCAGATGATTGACCTCCAACAACTAAAACCATCTCCCTTTGTGTTAAGTTTGATTCCAACCAGTGGAGAGTTATCCCTCTGATTCCCATTGAATCCAGTTTTACTGAGGCTTCTTGATGCCACACTCGGTCAAACGCTGCCTTGATGTCAAGGGCAGTCACTGTCATCTCACCTCTGGAGTTCAGCTCTTTTGTCCATGTTTGAACTAAGGCTGAAATGAGGTCAGGAGCTGAGTGGTCCTGGTGGAACCCAAACTGAGTGCCAGTGAGCAGGTTATTGCTAAGCAAATGTCACTTGATAGCACTGTTGATGACCCCTTCCATCACTTTACTGAAGATAGAGATTAGATTGATGGGGTGGTAATTGGCTGGATTGGATTTGTCCTGTTTTTTATGTACAGGACATTCCTGGGCAATTTTCCACATTGCTGGGTAGATGCCAGTGTTGTAACTGTACTGGAAGAGTTTGGCCGGTGGCACCGCAAGTTCTGGAGCACAAGCTTTCAGTACTGTTGCTGGAAATTTGTCAGGGCCCATAGCCTTTGCACCATCCAGTGCCTTTAGCCGTTTCTTGATATCACATGGAGTGAATCGAATGGGCTGAAGACCGGCATTTCTGATGCTACAGACCGCCGGAGGAGGCTAAGACAGATCATCCACTTGTTAGAAATACTTCAGTCTTATGTTTTGCACTGATGTGCTTGGCTCCCCCATCATTGAGGTTGGGTATATTTGTGGAGCCACCTCCTTCAGTGAGTTATTTAATTATCTACCACCATTCACAACTGGATGTGGCAGAACTGCAGAGCTTAGATCTGATCCGTTGGCTGTGGGATTGCTTAGCTCTGCCTATTGCATGCTGCTATCACTGTTTGGCATGGAATTAATCCTATGTTGTAGCTTCACCAGGTTGACACCTCCTTTTTAAGTATAACTGGTGCTGCACCTGACCTGCCCTCCTGCACTCTTCATTGAACCAGGGTTGATCCCCTGGCTTGATGGTAATGTTAGAGTGGGGGATGCTGGGCCATGAGGTTACAGATTGTGCTTGTATACAATTCTGCTGCTACTGATGGCCCACAGCACCTCATGGATGCCCAGTCTAGTTGTGTTCAAAATCTATCCCATTTAGTACAGTGGTTGTGCCACACAACACGATGGACTGTATCCTCAATGTGAAGACGGGAATTTGTCTCCACAAGGACTGTCCAGTGATCACTCCTACAAATACCGTCAGGAATAGATGCATCTGTGACAGGTAGATTGGTGAAGACAAGGTCGAGTAGATTTTTCCCTCCTCTTGCTTCCCTCACCACCTGCCACAAAGACAGTCTAGCAGCTATTTCCTTTTGGACTCGGTAGCTCCATCAATAGTGGTGCTATCAAGCCACTCTTGGTGATGGACATTGAAGTCCACCACTGAGAGTACATTCTGTGCCCTCACCACCCTCAGCGTTTCCAGTGGTGTTCAGCATGGAGGAGCACTGATTCATCAGCTGAGGGTGTGGTGCATGGTGATCAGCAGGAGGTTTCCTTGCCCATGTTTGACTTGATGCCATGAGGTTCATGGGGTCCCGAGTTGATATTGAGGACTCCCAGGGCAACTCCCTCATGACTGTATATCACTGTGTCACCATGCCTGCTGGGTCTGCCCTGCCGATGGAACAGTACATACCCAGGGATGGCGATGGTGGTGTCTGGGACATTATCTGTAAGGTATGATTCCATGACTATGACTATGTCAGGCTGTTGCTTGACTAGTCTGTGAGACAACTCTCCCAATTTTGGCACTAGCCCCTGGAAGTTAGTAAGGAAGACTTTGCAGGCTTCATGTTGACATTTCAAGTGCCTAGGTCAATGCCAAGTGGTCTGTCCAGTTCCATTCCTTATCAACTTTCTAACGATTGTGATACAAATGAGTGGCTTGCCAGGCGATTTCAGAGGGCATTTGAGAGTCAACCACATTGCTGTGGGTCTGGAGTCACATATAGGCTAGGCAAGGATGGCAGATTTCCTTCCCCCCCAGAAGGAAAAAAACAGTAAAAACTGGGAAATAAGAATACTGGTCTGAATTGGTCTTGTATACCTTAAAATGGAGCACCACTAAAACTGTGAAATAAGAGTACTGATCTGATCTGTTTTTCCCTTCTGGGCCTAAAGGGAGGAATGCCCCTAAAACCGAGGCATTATGAGTTTTTAACAACAAATGACTCATGGTCGACATTAGTCCTTTACTTCAAGGTTTTTTTTTTATTGGTTGTTTTCAAATTCCACCCTTTCCTGTAGTGGGATTCTGAACTCAGGAGCTATTATCTTGGGCCTCTGGATTACTAGTCAGTTGACAATACCACTATGCCACCACCACCTCCCCCATAAAGAATATTATATCCTTACTGGGCAGGACACTACTCTGTGGTAGGGAGATCAATGTTCATGGTTCATGAAATGGCCCACAAAATTACTTCAGCAGCAATCAAGATGCCTTGTGATTGCTTTCTTTCATCTGCCTCCAAATAAACCTATTGGCAAAAAAGTGGATGACACAGGACTAAATACTGCCGAATCACTAATTGCAGGAGTCTGCATAAATGCAGCTGCAAGTAAAACATTTTTTGTTCAAAAAGCCAAAAAGCTTTCCTTGGAAATACCAGTCTGTCTCTGGAGAAAGATTGTACCCAAAGAGCAGCCCTGGAATTAGTAGAAATGTGATTTTGTGGGAAGAGATTTCCTCTGATCGATACCTGGTTCTACTAGAGGAAGTTTGGGGGCAGTTTCTATCATTTATTTGCATCAAATTTACATTCCTGTGCTTTTCTCAAGTGCAGATTAAAACTCTAGAAAGACAAAAGATGAAGTATTGGGAATGGTTTCATTGTGACTGTTATGTGCAGTGATCTAGACTCATGATTCGAAGACTTTGCCCAACTCATCAAGAGTCAAAAATGAGTGATTTAAAAGTGCTGTGGTCAATATAAGAACAAGATTATGTGTAAGCTTTTAAAATGCAAATTGCAATGTCAATCAGATTCATTAATATAATTCAGCATATATCTGGAAAATGTAATAATGCAATATTTACAAATTTATAATTTTCATAATACACACATTTTAAACAGCTGTAGCTGATGAGCCGGCATAAGGGAATCAGTGTAAGTCCCAGTACAACTGCTTTTGCTGGCTTTCCCCATTTCCTCTCCTCCTCTTCAGACTGGGATTGTGTCAGGCCGATAGGGGAGCTTCTGCCCACCAGTCAGAGAACCGGCGGGAAACCCCCATCAGATCCTTGTGGATGGCCTGATGAAATCAAGGGCCTTTTGCACTTAAGTGTGCTCTCCTGTGACTGAGGTCCCCAGCGGTGGAAGTCACGCCCATCTGGTGCTTCCAGCCAATCAGTAGCCAGTATCTTTGCATGTCGCTAGTACCAGCGGGAGCAATGGCAATGCACTCACCAGAGGCCCAGAATCATTGTGGAACACCAGGCCTACAGTAAGGGAAGACAGGATGGGAATCATAGGTTGGCGGTCACTGGAGAGGGAGGGGGTAGGTTTCAGTAGCTCACCCCAGCCTGACGCTGGGTCCCTCAATTGGGCTCAGAGTTCCTGACTACAGGGGACTCCCACCCCCCTAGAGGTTACTGGCAATCCCAATAAGGTTTGCTGGGCAGCCTTCGAGGGGCACTGGAGAGCCATGCGGCACTCATTTAATCCCTGAGCCAGCACTAAATTGCAATGAGTTCAGGCATAATGGGTGCCAGTTGGCTCCTTAATGAGCCTATTTAACATTGCCCTGCCAGCGGTGGCTTGGAATTCCAGGTCAGCCCCTTCTGTCCTCTGGCTTAATTGCTGGGAGACTGAAGTGGACCTCACCATGATTAAATGGGTCCAACTGCCATTGCTTCTGCCTTGATGGGCTACATTAAATCGAGCCCTCAGTGTCAGTTGCTATAAACTTTAAGATATCACAGCTTATGTGCTGCTCAACAAACAGCTGCTCTGATCCATTTTCAGACAGTTCCATGGTTGGCAGATCCACACATTTGCTCAGCTTGTTCCACTGCTTTGTAGATGATTTGTCAGAAAGCTGTTTGTTCTGGGTCAGAGTGAAACAAAATGTATCCAATTCCTATAAGTATTGGTGATGTATATAATTGAAGAATTAATCAGTTGTTTGAAGCAAACACGTATCTGTGAGTTGTTGGCATGCCCGTGAAATAGTAGAAACTTGGGCAGCGATCAAGCTGGAAAGTTCGGCAGGTCAGGAATAAGAGTTTGACATGAAAATGAGCAATAATAGTACAGAATTCCAACATTATGTAGATACCAGCACCGGTACAATGAGCCAACTGACCTCCTTCTGTGCTGTAATTCTCTTTGATTCTATGATGATGTGCCAGATTTTTACCATAGAAAGGCATCTAACAGTTTCTAATGTTATTTGCTCTTGTACAAAAGTGAAATACTGCGGATGCCGGAAAGCTGAAGTCAAAACAAAAATTTCTGGAAATAATCAGCAGATCAGACAGCATCTTTTTTTGCTGCTCCTCGAGCTTGTGTTGAGTTTCACTGGAACACTGAAAAGGTTATGGACAGAGAGGTCAGAGTAGGAGGTAAGGTGGAGAATTAAAATGACAAGCGACAGGGAGCTTGGGGCCATATTTGTGGACTAAACGGAGGCGTTCCGCAAATGGTCACCCAGTCTACGTTTGGTCTCCTCGATATAGAGGAGACCACATTGTGAGCAGCAAATACAGTATGCCAAATTAAAAGAAGTACGGGTAAATCACTGCTTCATTTGGAAGGAGTGTTTGTGGCCTTGGATAGTGAGAAGGGAGGAGGACAGGTGTTACATCTCCTGTACTTGCATGGAAGGGTGCCATAGGAAAGGGAGGGAACATTGAGGGTAACTGAGGAGTGGACAAGGGTGTCATGGTGGGAATGGCCCCTTCAGAATGCTGAAAGGGAAAGGTAGGGGAAGATGTGTTTGCTGGTGGCACCATGCTGCAGCTGACGAAAATGGTGGAATATGATCTGTTAAATACAGAGGCTGGAAGGGTGGGAGGTGAGGACAAGGGAACCCGATCATGGTTCTAGGAGGGAGTGGAAGGGGCGAGAACAGAATGTGTAAAATAAATCAGAGACGGTGGGGTGTCAAGCACGCTGGATGGGAATCCTCGGTTGAGGAAAAAGGAAGACGTATCAGAATTGCTAGTGTGGAAGGTGCATCATCTGAACAGATGAGATGGGGAAATAAGGAGAATGGAATAGAGTCCTTAAAATTAACGGGATGTGACAAAGTGTAATCAAGGTAGCTGTGGGCTTTGGTGGGTTTGTACTGAATATTCATTGATAGCCTATCCCCATGTGGAGACAGAGAAGTCCACAAAAGGAAGGGAAGAATTAAAGTTGGACCAGGTGATAAAATGCCAATTTGCTGATGTCCATTTTGTAATGTTAATTTGATGCCTGTTTCTGATAGATCAGGTAGAATTAATCATCAGGATTAAACTTGAGGATAATCTGTTTTGCAGACTCATAAACAGCAGTCAGTATATATTTTTGATGTTCAAGATTCTGCCTGATCAACCTCAATGTCTTTGAGGAAGTGACAACTCAGGCTCTCTGCAGCAAACCCAATGACAAGTGAAATGAACTTACAAAAATAATTTGATAAATTTCAAGACAAAAGATTACAAATTAAATTTAATGATCTGTGTCGTGTTCATTGTTTAATCAATCTTTGATTATGTACGTCTGTTCACTGATCTATGTTGACTGTGCTTGATTGCTCCAGCCTGGCAGAGCCTCTGAAAAGTAAACAGAAGCTTCCAGAAAAAGACCTGAGAAGCTTGAGCTGTGAACATGTTTGTAGCAATCCTGTGATTGCTGAGATATTTTAAAGCACCACAAATAGTAGGCTTAGAACTAGTGCCATCTTAGCATTACTCTGAGGTAAATCAAATATATAAACGAAACAACAAACCGGTGAATACACAACAAAACTGGCAATGAGGATTTTTGAGAAACGTTTATCTTTACCAACTCCAGCACCATTTCTTTCCTCGCTCGGGATCCTTCCATGTCGTAGGATTGATGGATTTTGGGGTTTAAGATCTACTTGCTCACTACACGAATGGACATTGGGGACAAGCACAAACATCCACTTTACAGGGGGCAATATGCCCAACACTAGGTATACAAGCAGAGAATTAGCTTTCTGGACATGACTGAGCAGCAATGTCTCAAAGCTTCCTGTCAGGTTGTTGCTGATGTTTTCAGCCTACTGGTAGAGGACTTCATGTCAAGTACATGGGTGCACATTGCTTGAGGTGGACAAAGTCACCACAGCACTTAATTTCTTCACCTATTGCTCCTTCCAGGGATCTGCAGGGCATATTTGTAAAGTATCAGAATCTGCTGCCCTCAAGGGCATCTCCCAGATTATAGGTGCCATGTTTGCCATGTGCACTTTGTCACTGATGAGAATGAGAGGGAACCCAGATTTGCTGTTCTGGTTGGATTCACACATATACAAGGAATCATGAATTCTGCATGTGGCACTCAGGGTGCTCTCAGATCAACCAGCAGTGTGCATCAATCAAAAGGGATTCCACTCCATTAATTTTGAGCTGGTATGCAACCACTAAAAGATCATCATGCATGTCTGTACAAGATACCTAGGAAATGGCCATGATACCTTCATCCTGTGCTAGTTAAATCACTTATCAATCTTTGCACCTGCCAACAGAGTTAATAGCTGGCCCATTGGAGACAGTGCCTATCCTCTAAAGATGTGACTGATGACAACTATGATGAACCATCTCACAAATGCCCAACAAAGGTATAATCAAAGCCACATGAGCACATTTAGCATTGTACAAGACCATTGGAGCCCATGAGGGCTGCACCAAAGACTGCCCCTTCGACAACAGAGTAGGGGCAGTCCATTTTATCAATGACTCCTGAGCTTGGTGGACCCATTATGGTATGCCTAACTGAGCTAGTGAGGGTGTTCATGAGAGAAGTAATGGTATTTCCTTAGAGTGATTGGTCTAATCTAAGGAGACCTCGTCGTCCTCCAAAGGCAGCTGCTCAAGGACAATTGTGGGATCAGGAAGAGCTGAAAGACATGAACTAGAACTGACAAGGTGAGAGTGTTCTAAGTTATCATTATGCAGATCATCATATTTCAGTAGCTGGTGACATCAAGTCTGCATGATTGAGTGTTCTATGTCATGTGGCTGTGTTATAATTAATTCTGTCAGTAAGTAGTTCAGAGACTCACAGCTCCCCATCACCAATGGCCAGGCATTTGGAAATGTGGCTTATCTCCAGTGTTTCCTCCTCTGCCGTTCTCAGCAGGTGTGCATCTGGTGGGTCACCCTGGTTCTCTGCCTGTCCCTGGTGTTCTTTGCTCTCTTCTCCGGAAAAGAGAGGAAAAAGAGACAAGGGGCTGAACTAAATGAGGCACCGGATTGCACCACCCCCCAGCTAAAATGTTGGAGGAGTCTGCCAAGGGAAACACCGGTTTTGCCACACAGCCATTTAACAGCCAATCACCATTAATAGGTTGGGGGCAGGATTTCCAGCCCTCAGGAACAGGAAGTCCCACCATCAGTGGCCGACAGCTCTCCAGTACTTTGGGACAGAGGTGTGCAGCGTTGGATCAAGATTTGAGTAAGTGTCCCATTGCTCACAGGTGCCAAGCTGGGAGGCCTGGGCGAGAAGGGTGGGCGGCTATGGTTCGAGAGCCCATCAGGAGAGGGCAAACTGGGGATGCTAATTCATTGGGCAGATGCACTCCGATGGGTCTAGGAGCTGTTAAGGAGGGAACCCCAACCTGCTACCAGCCCATGCAGAGAAACCTTTCAAAGGCCTTTCCCGCCAGTGGTTAAATACTGATGGTAGCAGGATAAGGCCCTTAAGTGGGAATTAATTGCCCACATAAGGGCCTCAATTGTCCCACTGCCAGGCAGGCTGTCAGACGCCAACCCTGCCATTGGTATAATTGCATTGGGGACAAGGGCAGGTGAGTCAGCAGTGCACAGGCTACCCGCTGGTTCAACAAGCCCCCATACCTTCAAACCTACTGCTGGGAGAGTGTACATACAAACAAGGAGCAGCAGCAGGATATTCGGCTCCTTGAGCCTGCTCCACCATTTAATAGGATCATGGCTGATCTGATTGTGACCTCAAATCTGCATCCCGCCTAATCCCAATAACCCATCACCCCCACTTGCTTACCAAGAATCTATCTAGCTCTGCCTTAAAAATATTCAAAGAGTCTGCTTCCACTGCCTTTTGAGAAAGAGAATTCCAAAGACTCACAAACCCCCGAGAGAAAAAAATTTCACTTCATCTCCGTTTTATTGGGCAACCCCTTATTTTTAAACAGTGACCCCTAGTTCTAGATTCTCCCACAAGAGGAACCATCCTCACTACATCCACCTTGTCAAGACCCCTCAGGATCTTAAAGCTTTCAGTCAAGATGCCTCTTACTCTTCTGAACTCCAGCCCAATGACTGTGAGCTAAGGAATGTTTTGTCAGGATGGAAGTATAACAGTTCTGGAGGGTCACTGTGAGGAATGGGTATAATATTGCAATAAGATAAATGTCAGTAATGGGTGATTGGATGGTGATATAAGGAGTTGCCTCAACAGAGAGGGGTGGTGCATCTGCGAGGTTTGTTGTTTTCAGGAATGTAATGGGGAAAATTGAAGAAATTCATCCTTGAATGTTGAATGCCGCTTACCTTTACTGCCCTGATCAGGTCATTAAACTTCTTATAACGCTGTGTCCAGGAACGAGGCACCGCACTTCTACTGCTAATCTCCTCTGCCCCTTTCAACCACACCTCCTTGTTTTCCATGGTTCCTTTCTTCATCCTGTCCACAGGAAACAGAACTTCCCTATGGGCCCTTACAGCCCAGACCATGACATCCAGGGATACCTTTGCGAACCGTGATACAATGTTCTGACGTTGAATCTCCATTTCTCAGCTCTGGAACTTCTGGAATGCTTACATTCTGACCCTCATGGGCTTCCTTTAAATAGTGGAGCTGAAACAGATTGTTGCAGCTCACCGTCATGCTCACCCGCACTAATTGGTCGGGAAATCTGGAAGTCAGAAAACAATGCCATGGCTGAGTTTAAAAAACACTGACAAGTGCATGTCTGAAAGCTCTGGATTTCTGATACATTGCTGGCCTCATCCACAGGGAATAGATTAGAATGTTAAAATCCAGGCCATGCTATCTAGATGGGGGCAAGAACTGAATGGGATGCGTAAGAGTTAAGTGTTAGACCACTACTATTTATAATTCACATCTCCAATGCCTTGGGGTCTGAAACTCAGGATAAGTTGGTTCAATGGCAGTGGAGTAAAGGAGTTATCCCAGAAACTAAAGAATGAGCAAAGAATTTGTGTGCATTAGCCAAACGATTATAGCTGAAATTTAATGCAGACGATTATAAAGAATTGCACATAGGAAAGAGGCATGAGAAACATGCAAACTTTGTGAATGGTATTGAAATATATAAACATGAACATAAGAAATGAACTGTGATCATAGTAACATAAAGTTCCGATTAGTTATGTAAAAGCACAAGGACCAATCTAGAGAAAGAATACTTTATTAGTGGAAAGTTGTTTTGGGTAAATTGGTATCAACAATTGCTCGGCAAAACTAATGGAACAATGTGCTGCATTTTAAAAAGAAGATGGTTTGTGTTCAATCCAGGTGCATTCACATGAGGGAAAAAGGTAAGACAAACAAATCTAGTAGCACGTAGCGGGCAGAGATGGCAGGATAGTTTCCCCTCTCGACTGACTGTAGATAAATGTGTTTTAAAGAAGTGTTTTAACCTCTTGAGTGCTGTAACTCTCAAGAACAGACAAAAGACAGGTTTTCTTGTAAGTTTTTTAAAAACTAAGAAAAGATGTATCTTTCTGCACACCTGTAGGTATTCGCAACAGTACCCACTCACACGCACACAGAAACGCATACACAAGAAAGGGTGATCACAAAATAAGTAACATGCACTTAGTTTTTTTAAAACATCCAAATATTCACTGCTATATTGCAAGATGGAAGCTTCAAACATTGCAGGCCAGATGATTCCCTTTTGGTTCACTAAAGGAAGGTTGGAAATTTCTAGCAACGACTTCTCAATGGCTTATTACTTGCAGTAGTAAGTTTTTAATTAAGGTTGAGGTGCAGTTGAGTGCCTTAGCTAAGATCTGGCTTGGTCCTTCAAATTGCTTCTCTGCCTGTTAGTACATTCTAGGCAGGGCTCTTCTTTAACTGTAGCATAACTTCTTTTCTAAGCCCCTAGAGTGAAAGGCCATCATTCCATTCCTCTTTTTGATTATTACCTGTTCCTGAGATTTTAAAGATATATGTACCTTGACCCTCAAGCCTCTTTGGACCTCCATTATTTCTAGATTTTCACATTTGTAAAGTCTCCTGTTATTTTAGGTCTGAAATGGATAACCCAGATTTTCCAGTCTCCGGATTATTGGAGACCGAACATACAACAGAAGATACGTGTTATAACCCCACGGATGTCCTGACAAGCAGATCTCTGAGGGAATTATCTGAGAAGTTTCAACTTCTGATGGGCAACTCCCCTGCTCTCCGGGACCCTCCATGAATGTCCCCAACATGGAATTAGAGTCAGAGACTTCAGATAGTTCCAACGTATTTACCTAGTTAGTTACCCAGGAACTGTTAGGCAGGAAAATCCTAGTCTAACTCCTGGGTAACTACAGAATTGACCCCATGACTCACATAGACCGTCAAACTCTCCCCTCAAGCCCCTGACTAGCCCCCAACCCCCAGACTACGCACTCGACCTCCCCAACCAATCCCCCAACTAGACCACCCCTCTTGACCATGCTAACTCCCAACCAGACTTCACTACCCCCCACTACCTGGCTACCCCCCGACCAGACCTGACTACGCCCCATCACATGATTACCTTGCTGACCAGACCTGCCTATTCCCCGACCCACCTACAGACTCACCCACCATATCCACCTGCCATCTTACCTACCTTCCATCCTACGCATCCAGCGCTTCACCCACCACTTTACCCACCACTTCACCCTACGCTCTACCTCACCACCCTAGCCATTTACCCACTTATCTCACCCACCCTGGCAACTTACCCACTTACTTCACCCACCCTAACCATTCACTGATTCATCCACTCACGCATTCATGAACATTCACGCTGGATATTTGGACTTACCTCATGGCAACTTGTGCCATAGAAAGGGGGTATGTCCAGTCTTCCCTGACACTACTCTGCTGTGGTGAACTGCACTATGCATTTTTGGAGAAGCTGGGCTCAAAAGACCCAGCCAGAAATGTGGAGCTGTGTCAGGGCACAGAAAAATACAATTAGAGCGGCAACCTGAAGGTGATTGCTGCTTTCCAGAAGACCTGGGCTGATGACTTCACACTTACCTACTTTGAAATCCATTTGCCACAGTTTGCCCACTCCTTTAATCTAGCAACATGTTTTTGTAATTTTATAGTTCCATCTACACTGCTTGCAATGCCAATTAGCTTTGTCCCATATTTGGAAATGTAGCTTTCTATCCCACCATTTAATTTGATAATTAAAACAGTGAATAGTTGAAGCCCCAATATAGGTCGTGTGGACACAACTGCTCACATCCTGTCAATTAGAGTACCTGCCCATTATCCCTATTGTCTGTTTCCTGCCGGTCAGCCAATTTCCTAAACAGGACAAAACTTTGCCTCAATTCCATGAGCTTCAAAGTTCACTAAGTCTCTTATGAAAGGCTTCATCAAATGCCTTCTGATGGTTCATATAAATAACATCTATAGACATTTCCCTGTCCACTATTTTAATCATCACTTTCAAAAAATTCAAATCCTTTTTGTCAGACACGTCCTACTATTTACACTCCATGCTGCCTCCCTTTGATCAAGCTGAACATTTTCAAGGTGTTCAGTAGCCCTATTTTTAATTTTGACTTTAGTAAGTCCTGACTAAGTCAATAGGCTAACTGTTTTATAATTCCTTGGTTTCCCTCTCTCACTTTTGTTAAATAGTAGAGAGATATGTGCAATTTTCCAATCTAAAGGAATGATTCCTGAATGAAGAGAGCTTTAGAAGATGATTGTCAGGACATCAGCAACATTCTCAACTTTGTTAAACTTTGTTTAAAACCCTGGGTTGGAAACTATCAGGAGATAATTTCCTGGAGATTCATCATTCTTTTGTGCCATTACTGTCTTCCTTTCCCCCTGCCACTGAAGGATATCAGTGATACTTGGTACACAGATAGGTTATACCTCAAGGAAGAACTGATTATTTTTTGGCAAAGTGCACATATGGATCCTGAAATTTGTTAAAGGACCCATTAGCATTGGGAGATAGGACAAATTTACTTTTTTTTTCAGAATGTTATGTATAATATAATGATCTCAAGGGAGAACATTAACTTTTAAAAATATATTTGAATTCTCAGTTATTATGTGAAAGAATCAGACCACAAAAATGTTTACGCTACAAACAAAGCAAGTACTACTAACTTAATACTATATATTTCAAAAACACATTATATAAACTGAAAATCTCAACTGGACACTCCCCGCTTTATTTTTATTATCACCCAAGAGTTCCCCTATACATTACCAGTTCTTGAGTGTTCCTCCAGTTCTCCTGGTACCAAACCTAGCTGTGCTACAGCTCTTAGCAACTCATTTTGATTCTTCTCAGTGTTCCAACTATTCTCTGAGATCTCTTGCAGTCCTTCTTCTAGCATCTGGCCAGTTGACTCTCAAATTCTATTTAAGCACCTTATGATTGTGGATTCCCCAGCTTAAGCATGGCCTTCACTCCCTGTTTGTCTGTGAAATTGCACAAATAAACCCAAAAGAAAAGGGTTCCTCCCTGCAAACTATCCCCATAGCAACACCTGGGATGTCCCAGTTAGAGATTTCGACCAATA
The DNA here is from genome assembly GCF_017639515.1 of Carcharodon carcharias. Lineage (NCBI taxonomy): Eukaryota > Metazoa > Chordata > Chondrichthyes > Lamniformes > Lamnidae > Carcharodon > Carcharodon carcharias. The sequence continues at coordinate 130,380,383 of NC_054477.1, read as the reverse complement.
ACTTCAATTTCTAAACTTGTCCCTTAATCGGAAAAGTGTATGGATACTTTAAGATCATTCCCTGTTTGTCCATTACCTTTCTTTGATCTGGGACCCACATGAATAATTTAAACCCCTATGGATTCAACTGTAGACATCTCGTCTCCACCATGATTCACACTTCCAACTCTGATTTTACTAAATAAGCACTGGCTGCACTTTGAACTGTAATTTCTTTAGGTCTGTTTGTTAACCTCGCAAACACAGGTTTGTTCCATTTATCTTGCATTTAGCACTTCAAATCCCAACGTAAAAGTTTTATTTCTAAAACATATGAATCATGAAATTAGACATTTTTGCAATGGTTGTTTTATTTAGAATGTTGTTGATTGTTTTAGAATGTTGTGGATTGTCTCAGCTGCTGCGCTACAATTTGTTAAAGCTGTCAAAACGTGAGCAGAGTTTTCAGAGCAGGTATTTGGATGTGGATTGGTGTGAAGTCTCCTGGGCGAAATGGAAGCTCTTAATAAAAATATTTATTCCTTCAGCACAACTTATAGAGCACAACCAGGCAGGGAAGAGCTGCATAATTATAATAATGTTGAGTTAACACAGCATGGCGAAGATCTGCACTCTACTGTGTGTCCTCTTCACTTGTCACTATTGTTTTGCTGATATTAATTTTGATGAGTCCCTGTCCCTGATTCTGTATTAGTTTTCTTGGGATGTCCAGCATGCTGACCTCTTTCTCAACTGACACAAAGTAATTATTAACATATTGACCATTTCCTTATTTTCATTGATAACGTCACCGTTAACAGTTTCCAGTGGACCCACTTTGCACCTGACATCCTCTTTTCCCTAATAAAATTGGGGGAAAAAGTGTGTATTTTGGTGTTGCTTTGAAGTTTCTTTTCATACTCCCTTTTTGTAGTTATTACTATTTATTTTGTCACTCTTAGCTATTATTTGTATCTTTCCCATTTGCCTAGTCTCTGCTTTTTTTTGCATTTTTGTGTGCTTTTTCCTTTGTTTTTCTGTTGTCTCTTACCTCTTTGCACACCCATGGCTGGTTTATTTTGGCAAGTAGAGCTGTCCCTTGGAAGCATAAACTGGTTTTGCATAACAAATTCTTTTTTGAACAGTTCCCACTGATCTTCTTTTTACCCATTAACAGATTTGCCCTGTTTATTGTGGAGAGCCTTTCTCCCATATAAGTTAGCCTAAGATCTTAGTAGCTGTTTTGCAATGCTTCCTTTCAAACACTACATGGAACTCAATTAAATTATGATTGCTATTAGATGCATGTTCATGTGTTTTTAGGCTGTTGATTAAATCTGGCTTCATAACTCTAATATGTCATGCCCTTTTCTAGGACATATTGTTGCACAACACTATCTCAGACACACCAAACAATTTACTACCTTTCCACGAGCCAGTGTAGTTTTCCCTCTGATTCCCATTGACTTCAATTTTACTAGGACTTCTTCATATCACACTCAGTCAGATGCTGCTTTGATGTCAAGGGCAGTGACTTTCGACGTCAGTTTTGTGGGCACAATATACTTTGGTAATTTTCCACTTTGTTGGATAGATGCCAGTACTGTAAGTATACTGAAACAGCTTGGCTCGAGGTGCGGCTACTTCTGGAGCACTCGTCTTCAGCACTACAGTTGGGATATCATTGGAATCAAGAGCCATTGTTGCATCCAGTGCACTCAGCCATTTCTTGATGTCACATGGAGTGAATTAAGTTGGTTGAGCGCTGGCTTCTGTGATGGTGGGGATCTCAAGAGGAGGCCATTGGGCATTTCCAGCTGAAGTGGTTGTAAACACTTCAAACTTGAGGAATGTGGAAGAACTTCAGGGTGCTGAGATTGAAGGCATGTGATGCTTGTGGGAATATCCCAGGGTATTTGGGGAAAATATTCCATTGACTAATGTCAGTCAAACAGATTCAGCAAAAAAAGGTGCTTTCTGACGTATTTTTACTTCTCAAGTCTTTCTTTCCCTTCCTCTTCTGAGAGGTCTTACTGATGGTGCACCAGGTCCAGGCCTCATTGATGGCTGCATTGTGTGGCTTGCAGTGAATTATAATGAACTTGGATGCTTTTGCTTTTGATAGTTGACTTTTTTTTATTTATTAATTCGCAGGATGTGGGCACCGCTGGCTGGGACAGCATTTATTGCCCATTCCTAATTGCCCTTGAGAAGGGTTGATGGAGCAATATTTCCTCTGACTTGTCCAAACACTGTAACCACTCCTTCTGAAGGCATATTGTCTTCTCTATAATCAATAGGATGGCAGCATAGGAATCATCATGCTAATTCTGTTTGAGTTTGAAGGTTGTGCAGAAAGATCATGATCCAAAGCTGCAGTAGGTCCTGGTCCCCAGGAGCCTACATTTCATTTGGTGAGTGGCCACAAATAACAGGCAAGCCGAGTTGAGGAGAATACCTAACTGCCTGAGAATCAAAGCATTGTGCATGCTCCCAAGGGCTCTAGCATTTACATACATTACCTTAAGGTGGTTGTGATCACACAGCAACCATATGCTGAAAGAGTAGAAGACCTTTCAGTCTTTATAGGTAGCAATCCACTTAAGTGGTAATTGAATTCCTATGTACTACCAGTTGATGACTTTCTGGAACTTATCTAGAGGCTTCATGCCCATGTGTCCTGGTCTCTGAGATCTATGGAGAAAGGGATGAATCCCCCAGCTCTGGAAAATAATACATATATAACTTGATGAAAGTACCTGCTGTTTTCAGTTCCAGATGTCATATTCAACAGGCTTTATTACTATTTCCCTCTGTGCAAAATGCATTTAAGGCCACAGATAATGCCAGGTGAGACCTAAATTGTGCTTTTAACTCAACTTGCAGCATGCCACTTATTACCATCCGGTGAATTCTAACTCCCAAATACATTGCTACTAGGGGTCCAGAGACTTCTGAGGGGAGACTAAATGTGGCCAGCAGAATAGGGGCAGGAAGATGCCTCCTCCATTTCTGTTATTTTTGCTCCCAACTATCAAGACAAACTTTCGCATGTCTTCATCCTCTTTCTCATAAGCACAATATGGTGGGATGCCCAAAGGCATGTCATTTTGGTGTCAGGGGTAGGACTGGTTAATATTGTCAAGTGCCTGATACAAGTTGTTTGAACAAGTCCAATTTCACAATTACAATCAGTAATAATCCTGTCAAAACTAACATAAATACTGCATGAAATACAGAAAATGCTGGATATAAAGAGCAAGCCAGACGTTATCTATGGAGAGAGAAAAACAGTTAACATTTCAGCTCAATGACCTTCCACTGGGACTGGACAAAGTAAGAAATGTGACAGGTTTAACGCAAGTACAGAGGCAGTGAAAGGGGGAGAAGAGGATAGAGGGGAAGATTGTGATATGGTGGAAGACAGTAGTGATTAAAAGACAGAAGATGCTAGGTAATAGGAGGTGATAACAAGACAAGGAAAGAAACAAAATATATATCGAGTTGAGATGTAAATGGAAGGCAGCTCATTACAATTGAATATCTTTATCCATACATCCGAAATCCAAACACATCCAAAAGCCAAACATTTTTTGAACAGATCCTTGTATGATCCAACACAAACCTCACCAACTTTTTGCGTGGGAAGTCTGTGACCCGAGTCAACAAAACAAACTATAAAAGACAAATTTATGAAACAAAAGCCAATGTTGATGAAGCTGGAAGAACTATTCAAGAAAGCCTCCCAGCAGAGTGCACTGACACTCTGAACCTAGTTATGTCATATCTGAAAACTGAAAATATCTGAATATTGAAACACAATTGGCCCCAAGGGTTTCGGATAAAGGATATTCAACCTGTACCAACAGCTACTGTCCAAAATCAAAACTAAAAAAACACAAAACAAAATGGGGCACAGATCATAATCTGAAATTATTAAACTCAAAGTTGAGTCTGGAAGGCTGTAAAGTACCTAATAAAAAGATGAGGTGCTGTCTCTTAAACTTACATTGAGCTTCACTGGAATAGTGTAGGAGGCCGAGGAAAGAAAGGGCAGAGTGGGAAGGAGTGGAGACGGGTGACGAGAAGCTCAGGCTCACCCAGCGGATTGAACAATTGCATTCCCCAATGCAATTGCCAAATCTGAATTTCATCTCCCCAAAGTAGGGAGACTCCATTATGAGCAGGGAATGCAGTGCATTGTTATGATATGGCAGGTGGTATTTGCCAGGCTGACAAGATAAACTTGGCCATGCTATCACAATGATTTTGCAATTTGTGTTTATTACGAGAAGGTTTGTGCACTTACGTCAGAAGGAAAGAATCCACTACCACCTTTTAGAGAGTATAAAGGTTAAATTAAAACATTTTTTTAAAAATGAAAAGAAAACTTAAACACAAACAAGATGTAAAATTTTCCCCCTGTTGGGCGGGCCCGATCAGCACTGCCATTTTACGTGCGCGGGCCAGCATGACATGCACCCAAAAGCTCTGTGCACTCCCTGTGAGGGTGGTGGGGGATTCCCTGAGTCACGAGTGCATGCGCGTGAAGGAGTGCAGATTAGTTTTAAATTTTAACAGTTCAATGAAGTGTTGAAAAAGTTTGCATGACATGTCCCCTCATGTGAAACTGTCATGTGAGCTGGGACATGTGCATTAATTTCAATAAAAATTTTTGAGAAAATTTAAAATCATTCATGAAACCTCATCCTGCCCATGGATGAGGTTTCATGAAAAATGCGAAGGCTGCCTGGGCTCTTCGCCTGCCCGCCAGCCATAAGGTTGGACAAGTAGCTCCGTTAATTATTCTAATTGTTAGTTAAATGGCCTTAATAGGCCTTTGACAGTTCGACGGGCATGCAGCCGAGTCAAACTGAAAATCTAAATGACACGCGGTGACGTCAGGACTCACGCCCGATGTCACCCCACGTCATTTTACGCCTCGGCGAGCAGGCCCCACCCCCACTTGCTGAGCCAAAGATTCAGCCCAAGATTGCAGTTACACAGGTACGTTTAGTGTTTTTTACAGTTCCTACACGATTTCTACTTAACCAGACCCCCAGTTACACACCCATTTCAGGCAGCAGTCCAAATAGATTCTTAATCTATAAAACATTCAGCAATATCACCACAAGCACCCACTGTTGCTATAAGGGAGGTGTTTCACAGCTTTGCTCTCTCTCTCTCTTACTCAACAGTGGAACTCCAAAGGCTTTTAACAAAACCTTGGTTACTGGAACAGCAAAGTTCTCCAGGGTGGCTAGAAACTGCTATTTCACAGTACACTCTTCAAGATCTCACATGGCTGCCCCGATACAGCTTTCTATCTTTATTTAAATATATTTTCTCCCTTTTAATCTATAAATACCATTGTTTCAACCTTTCTTTGGAAATTGCTTTTTCCAGAATATAAAATCTTTCATGTTGTCATTATGGCCAGCACATTCAGGAAAAATAAACTTAATAACTTTGCCTTATTTATTTTGCCAGTTGTAAACATCTTAACATATCCCTTTGAAAATCAAATAACCTCTCAACTTATCTAAAAATGCAAATTCAATTCACACTGTATCTGCTAAGACTTCACCCTAGCTTAACCATCACCATTTCAAGCGCTCGTTTTATACCTAACCGCTTTTGATGATTCAAACCTTGTAGCCTGACCGTCTCTAGTTTAATTACATTAGACACGCACACACAAACAAACATACATCTACACAGTCCCCATAAGCCCACTTCATTATACCACAGTAATATTAGGAAAAAAATATTTCCTTTACAGCAAATGGCTGTTTCATCTGGAAGGTGTGTTTGGAGCCTTGGATGGTGAGAATAGAGCATTTCCTGTGCTTGCATGCGAAGGTATTGTGGAAAGGGGAGGGGGTGAGTGAGACAGAGGAGTGGTCTAGGTTGTCATGGTGGAAAAGGTTCTTACAGCATGCAGAAGGGGAAGGATATTAGTGGTACCAACACATTCGACCTGTCGGAAATGGCAGTGAATGATGCATTGAATGTAGATGCTGGTCGGGTGGAGGCTGAGAACAAGGGAAACATTATTGTCACCTGGGACAAGGGGGAATGAGAGCAGAAGTGTGGGAAATGGAATAGACATGATCCGCAGGGCCCTCTGTATAAATGCTACTGACTTGCTTTTAATGCAGTTAGTGGTCTCAGAAACATAATGGACACAATTTTACCTTTCAAGTCGGGAAGTGCGGGTTGGGCCATTTCCCAAAGTCGCATTCCCAACATTTGAAAGTCAGCCCATTCACCCAGAATTTCTGTCTTCGAGAGTTGGGGACAGGTTGGAGTTAGTCCTGTACCTCCCGATGCAGGCCCAAGGCGGGAATGGAGTCAGGCAGATGCGGCCCACCTCCATTCACTGGGACATCAGCCTAGTTCTCTATATGGTTGTTAGGCCCCATAACCCTCATCCCTCATCCCCTACCCATCCACATATATCCTCGATTCCTCCATGCCTTCTCCATTTCCTCATGCCCCCTCCACATACCATGCATCCTCTCTGCGCTTCATGCAACATCCATGCACCCCATCCATCCTCCATACCGACTCACCCAGTATCCACTATGTATAGAACTCATGACTCAGATAATAACATTGGGAAGTCTTTGAAATTCTCAGGTAAAATAAAAATCAACTATTCAAATTCCACTTGAAAAAAAGCCCCTCTTCGAAGTTTATAAAGCTGCCAACCACCCATCAAATTCACCCACCTCCGATGCCCCTTATGCCTGGTCATGCCACCTCCTTGCCAACCTATGCCCACCACCCACGTCCATGGCCGTTCATATCCCCATGCCATCTTCATAGCCATGTGGAAATGAAAAGGAGTAGACTTCCAACAATTTAATACAGCTGTCACTCATACACACTTGATCGTGAAACAAAATTACCATTCATGAAACCCATTCAAAGCTTTTAAATTACCTCAACTGGTAAATCTGATATAAAAACAAAGGTACTTCACTAACCACACCAAAAACAGTTAATCCTTTATTAACCTCTTTAAATAATAATCAATCTGTAAACTGAAAATCCCCAGCTGAGTTAGTGTTTTTGAAACTCAGCCAGGCATTCATAATGACATAGTACCAGCCCTTGGGAAATGTCACCAAAGAACTTTATTGAACCTGTGGGACAGGTGGTCATTTTTTTTCTAACATACACCAGATGGCCTGTCAATCAAAGCAGTCAAACAGATGGGTTTATTTTTTAAATCTCACAGAGTTTAAGCTGTTTTTTTTTTCAATTTTAAAGAATATGGAATTTAAAAACTTCAGATCATGGCACTTAAACGGATCTTGCCCGTCCTTCACGAGGCAAGATCAAAGACCAGAGAAAGGAGAAGATTGGAGGTTGGGACAGGGGGTAGAACAAAGCCCAGAGGAAAGATGGAAAGTTAAAAAGTAGATTGGAAGCCAGAGCCAAGGGAGTTCAGAAAAATTGAGAGAAGATAGAAGGCCTCATGGAGGAGATCAGAAGAGTGTGGGGTTACATCAGAATAGCGGGGTGATGTGAAAGGCCTCATGGAGGAGATTAGAAGGGTTGGGAGGGGATTGGAAATGTCAGGGGATGTCTGATCGCGAGGGATTGATGAAGCAGGTAAAATAAATCCAACAGGTAAGGGGAAAGGTCCTGACATCATGGATCCAGCACTCCTCTCCGTCCTTTTACCTTCCAGTTTTCTGAGGCCCGGAAAGCTCGTCCATCCAGCATTGCATTTAAAATGGAGGTTAAATATCAGGTCGTGGGCCTCATTATAATGTTTAAACTGTCAACCCATCTCCTGGGAGTGCAGTAGTTGCCCAACCCTTTGTCCAGCCTCTGTAAAGATTGTAACTAGGCACATTAGGGTTGGATTTCAGATTTTTAACATTTTGACAGCCCATTTGACTCAAAACCGCCCATTTTAGAAGATTAAAATCCCCCCCCAATGTTTCTGTGCTATTTTTCTTCACAATTATACTCTACAGATAGGCACAAAATGGAGGGACATAAAAGAAAAATCAGGACCAGTAAGAAGGCTGCAGGGTTATATTGAACAAAACCAGTGAACTTCTAAAGTGATGAAATACCACATTTAAGGACAAAAATAACATGGTAAAACTATATCTTCAGCTGTCATTATTTCAAGGATTGAGTCTTGATGTGAGCAAAAACTCACTAACTTTGAACAACTCAGCTGGAATACCTTCAGAACCGCAGGCTTTGTTGTTTGTTGATCCGTTTGGTTGCTTGTTGCAGCTCTCCCATTGATGGTGGTTCACCCATTGATTCTAATACAGGGTACTGGGGAATAGCCTAGAAAGCATCAGCTGCTACTGTGAATTCATGGTTGAGGAGGTGTTGCAAATATTCTTTCCAGCGTTGATAGATGGTATTGTCATCCTCAAGAAGAGAGACACCACCCTGTGAGCGAAGGGGATTTGTCCATTTGACCTTGATCTATAGATGTCCCTGGTGGCTTCAAAAAACCATCACATATCATGACAGTCAGCATACTGTTAGATCTCTTGGGCCTTCTCTTCTCACCACTTGCCCTTTATCTTCCAGATTTGTCTTTGAGTGTCAGGCTTGAGTTGTTGGAATGCTGTCTTCTTGACTTGGGTTGTTCTGCCAGGCAATGAAGGCTGCTCGTTTTTGTTCCAGGAGATCGCATATTTCTGCATGGTCTTTGTCAAACCAGTCCTGGTGGTGACGATGTTCAAACGCAGTGATCAGGTGGCTTGTACAGCTGGCTTTATTTGATCTCGCTGTTCTGGAATTGAGTTGGATGTGTGAAGATTTTCCAGATTGGTTGTGAGTTGCCTTTCTTCAGTTGGGCTGCTTTCTTCCTCTTGGACTTTTGGTTCTTGCGATGTTTTGGTGTTAAGTGGATATTCATCACTGATCAAACAAGTAGATGATCTGTCCAGCAGGCATCCGTCCCCCGCATGGATCGACTGAAACAGCCATCACTGAGATCTTTGACTCGTACAGTGACATAATGCAGGAGCTGCCAGTGCTTTGATCTGGAATGCCTCCATGTGGTTTTATATTTGTCCTTCTGAAGGAAGAGGGTATTGTTATAATGAGACCACGCTGAGCACACTTTTGTCAGTAGGAAGATACGATTTGCATTATTTTTTCCTATGCCTTTTTTCCCAATGGTTCTTCTCCAGACATTGGAGTGACAGCAAGCACTGCTATTAAAGTGCCCAGAGGAGTGATCTTTTCTTCTTTTGGGATTGCAGTGAGGACTTCATCAAAGTCAGAATCGAACTTTTCCTTAGCATCTTCATCAGGGTCAAGAGTTGGTGCCTAAGTGGCATAAGGATTGCAGCTGAGCTGTAACTCTTTCGAGTACAAACCCGTTTCCATCTGTTTCAGATGAAGTTACATTGTTTCATAGTTTGCCATTGTGAGATTTGAACTCTTGATCTTGGGGTTACAAACCCAGTACCATAACCACTTGGCTATTTAGGCCAAGCCTGCAGCTGAGCTGTAGATGAAGTGTAATGAGCCTTTCATTTATACAACTAGAAAGTTCTGGCAGTGTATTCCTATTCTGGATGGCAAAGCCAACTCCATGGATGCGAGGGTAGCTATCATTCCTTCCTTTTCAGTGGAAGGTGTATTCCCACCCCCCCCTTCTTCTGCTTCTTCCTTTTGCTGCCCCTCCCCAGGAGGGCATGTCTCACTGAGGGCGACAGTGTCAATTTGAAACCTTGGTAGTTCATGTGATACAAATGCAGCTTTTCTTTCTGGACGGTCACTCTTGAGCTTATCCATGAGTGTTCTAACAATCCAAACAGCAAAAATTACAGTTTTCTTTCTTTAACCATGAAGATGGTGATCCCACAGGGTGTGGTTCCCCAGCCAGGAGAAAGTGGACCAGCCTATTATTAGGGCAGCTTTTCTAGCCCCTTCCCCATTTGGATTGAGCAGACGGTATCCTGAAGAGGATTGTCTAGTGACAGATGCTGCCCAAAGACACCTCTGCCCCAACAAAGGTGTTCTATGACCTTCATCCGCATGTCACCTGTGTGCAGTTTTTTGATGAGGGACTCCCAGGTTCACAGCCCTGTCCCTGTGCCAATTCTCCATCACAACAGGACTTGGCAAATGGACTGTGGTAGAAGCTGCGCGTGACTGTGTTTAACATGGAGACCTTGGGGCTCCGTCATCATCCTGAGACATTCTATGTTGTTCTTTCTCAGGCCGAATGTAATCAGGGTTGCGATAAGCAACTGCGTAACCAAACATCTGTTGTGAAGGAAATGGAAATTTACTGGAACATGGATTGGTCAGTTAACTTATGCAAATAAATGGATAGGTTTGTGCAAAATGTACTGATTGGCTGTAAAAATGCTTTTAACAAGTCTGCGTATATTCTGCTATGAGACTGTACAGTAGCTGTCATTGTGCATGTCTCCCTTGTGCACAAGTAATAAATGGAGTTTCTACGTACGAAATGATGCTTCGGTGTGATTAATCTCTGACAGGGATTCCCAGGTTCACAGTCCTGTCCCTGTTGCCAATTCTCCATTGCCACAGGACTTGGCAAATGGACCCTGGTAGAAGCTGCTGTGTTTAACTGTGTTTAAAATGGAGACCTTGGGGCTCCGTCATCATCCACATAATCTTGCCAGGATGGTGATCAGATTTCCGTGAGGTCTCGAGCCATGCTGAGCGGGACTAGCTTCCTGCTGCAGCTGTCTTCTGTCTTCACAGCTGGTGAGGCTCTTGAGAACTTTTTGGGCCACAATTTGTCTGACATAGCCCCCACCCCCCCAACCTTGCCACCATTGGTGGCCCTACCAGGAGCAAGGAGCTGCCAATGGCCATCAAGGTGGCGACCCATGGAGGGTAAAAAAACTATGTACGGGAAAACTGACAATAGTGAGACTGCTAGGAGAAGGAAAAAAAATAATGAGATCTTGTGCTATCTGTAATACCTGGTAATGACAACTAATAGGCTCTTCTCTTTTGAAATTTCTTAATGGGGATGTGAGCGAGCGTCTTTAAAATTGCCTGCTGCTGGTTGCTAATGATCTAGGATTTAGACTTTGCTGTCCAAGTGCTCCAGCTGCTGAAAAGCCCCTGAGCTGCTTTGAGAAGAGCCAATCATTTAAATTCATGAGACATGCAGTCTTCTTAATAGTACCACACTGATTATGATGGGTTTATTTTTCAGGCCGAGCTTGACATGTCATGGAGCATGGTTATTTTAGTCTTGACTTAGTTAATCAAGGCTTTAGTGCAGGCCATCCAAGTCAAAAGAATATTTGGGTTGTTTTGCTAGCATTTATTTAGGCTATTTTTTCATTCAGTGTTAACGCAGAGTTTAGTGATAAATTATTCAAATGAATAAAAATTGTCAGCTTTTTCAATTAATAAAACTAAAACTAATGTTTATTCAGGCAAGATTTAGGATATAAGCATTGAACAAGAATTTAACAAGGTCAGTGAAGAAGCTAAAATTTTCTGGTTTTAAAAGTAACAAAATTATCAATAATCAGAATTAAACTTTCAAAGATTGGATTGATTTTTATGTTTTTTTTGTCGTCCTCTGCCTAATTTTGTGGCCATGGTCATGGGTAACTGAGTGGCTGCAAGTTTATGGAGAACATGGAACAGACACAGTGGGAAACATTTTCCTGCCGTCGAAGGGGAAGTGCAGGAGCAGGTGTGGGTGGGCGCGCCTCTGATCGGCGCCCCATGAGGGGGTGCGCTGCCATTTTACATGGATGGGTCAATTAAGGCCCAGTGTGACATCCACACGGAAGCTCTATGCACTTCCTGTGCAGGCAGGGTTAGGGGGGGAATTCCCTCAGCCGGGATTGCACTCTTTCACGCATGCACACAAAAGAGCGCATTGATCTCCCTGAGGCTAAGTGCTGCCTCAAGGAGATCAGCTCTGATTTAAAACTTTTAATAAACATGTTAAAAAATTTTCCCTGCCATGTCCCCTCATGTGACACTGTTACATGAATTGGAAAACCTTTCTTAAAAATTTAAACATCCTCATGAAACCTCATCCTGCCCATGGATAAGTATTCATGCTTTTTCCAAAGTCTGCCAGGGCTCCTGGCCTGTCCGCCAACCTTAAGGTTGGATGGGCAGGCCCATTAATGACCTTAATCAATTTTTCAATGGCCTCAATAGGCCGTTGATAGATTGGCGGGTGTGCAGCTGACTCGGCTGAGTCCCCACCGACCCGAAAATGGTAATGACGTGGGGTGAAATCGGGAATTCCACCCGACGTCAAACCGCGTCATTTTATGCGTCGGCGAGTGGGCCCCGCCCCCGCTCACCGACCGGAAGATCCTGCCCAATAATGTTAAAATAAGTGTTTTTGAACAATTTCTCAACTGTTTTTATTTTTCTTTCTTCTGACACTTTGAGATTCTCTTGATGCTAGATTCAACGTTAGCTAACACTTGCATCTGAGTTAGAAGCATCTCTGCAGGACATGAGTATTTAGACCAGGTATTTCCTTGACTGTTCGAACCATAAGCGCAGTGGGACCCTGTGTAAATGGAAATCCAAGACACCTCTAATGAAGTTACAACAGCAGAGTGGTAGGGCAATCCCAGCTATGACCTAGGCTGATTCTTAAGTGTAGCACTGAAGAGGTCTTATTCTGTTGAATGAGCTGTGTTTCAGATGAGTGTTAAATTGAAGCCCCTTCAACACTGTTTTGGGGAGCATGAGAAGAGCAGAGGAGTTCTCATGCTACTGTGGCCAACACTTCTCCCTCAGCCAACATCATTAAAGCTGATATAAAAGCAAAATACTGCAGGTGATAGAAATCTGAAATAACAAAAAACAAAATACTGGAAGTACTCAACAGGTCAGACAGCATCTGTTATGTGGCCTCTGATTCTTTTATCAATTACCATAAACCTGTGTCCTCTGGTTACCGACCCTTCTGCCATGAGGAACATTGGGCTGAACTTTCCTGGTCCTGCAGAGCTGGAGTAGTCGGTCGGTTGGGAGCAAAGTTGGAATGTAGTGCATCAGGTTGGCAAACCAACACACTCCCGCCTCTGAGCTAATCCAACCTGGCATCCTGCAATGTTACCAGTCCCCCGTGCTTCGCACCTCACCTCCCAGGGTTGCCAGTAAACTCCTGGTCTGTATTAAAAATCACACCTCCTAGTTTAGACTCTGTGTTGGTAATTAAATCTGATTGATTAAGGAGGTGCACAGTTTACTTGCCCTATTTACACAAATCCCAGATCCCGGTAGAGGATGCTGCATCAGAATACATTTAGGGCAAGATTTTGAATCAGAACAAAAACAGAATTACCTGGAAAAACTCTGCAGGTCTGGCAGCATCGGCGGAGAAGAAAAGAGTTGACGTTTTGAGTCCTCATGACCCTTCAACAGAACTGATTGAATATTAGAAGAGGGGTAAAATATAAGCTGGTTTAAGGTGGCGGGGGGGGTTGGTGTGATTGTAGGGACAAGCAAGCAGTGATAGGAGAAGATATGTCACAAACAAAGGAACAAAGAAGTGTTGAATGTGGTGATATTATCTAAACGAATGTGCTAATTAAGAACGGATGGCAGGACACTCAAGGTACAGCTCTAGTGGGGGTGGGGTGGAAAGACTAGTAGGGCATACAAGATTTAAAAATAATGGAAATAGGTGGGAAAGGAAAAATCTATAGAAATTATTGGAAAAAACAAAAGGCGGGGGAAGAAACGGAAAGGGGGTGGGGGTGGAGGAGGGAGTTCAAGATCTAAAGTTGTTGAATTCAATATTCAGTCCGGAAGGCTATAAAGTGCCTTGTCGCAAGATGAGGTGCTGTTCCTCCAGTTTGCGTTGGGCTTCACTGGAACAATGCAGCAACCCAATGACAGACATATGGGCAAGAGAGCAGGGAGGAGTATTAAAATGGCAAGCGACAGGGAGGTTTGGGTCTTTCTTGCGGACAGACCGCAGGTGTTCTGCAAAGCGGTCGCCCAGTTTACGTTTGGTCTCTGCAATGTAGAGGAGACCGCATTGGGAGCAATGAATGCAGTAGACTAAGTTGGGGGAAATGCAAGTGAAATGCTGCTTCACTTGAAAGGAGTGTTTGGGTCCTTGGACGGTGAGGAGAGAGGAAGTGAAGGGGCAGGTGTTACATCTTTTGCGTGGGCATGGGGTGGTGCCATAGGAGGGGGTTGAGGAGTAGGGGGTGATGGAGGAGTGGACCAGGGTGTCCGGGAGGGAACGATCCCTACAGAATGCCGCCATGGGGGGAGTGGGGGGGGTGTTGGGGAGGGGAGGGTGAAGGGAAGATGTGTTTGGTGGTGGCATCATGCTGGAGTTGGCAGAAATGGCGGAGGATGATCCTTTGAATGCGGAGACTGGTGGAATGATAAATGAGGACAAGGGGGATCCTATCATGTTTCTGGGAGGGAGGAGAAGGCATGAGAGCGGATGCGCGGGAGATGGGCCGGACACAGTTGAGGGCCCTGTCAACGACTGTGGGTGGAAAACCTCGGTTAAGGAAGAAGGAGGACATGTCGGAGGAACTGTTTTTGAAGGTAGCATCATCAGAACAGATGCTACGGAGGCAAAGGAACTGAGAGAATGGGATGGAGTCCTTACAGGAAGCGGGGTGTGAGGAGCTGTAGTCGAGGTAGTTCTGGGAGTCGGTAGGCTTGTAATGGATATTGGTGGACAGTCTATCACCAGAAATTGAGACAGGGAGGTCAAGGAAGGGAAGGGAAGTGTCAGAGATGGGCCATGTGAAAATGATGGAGGGGTGGAGATTGGAAGCAAAATTAATAAATTTTTCCAAGTCCCGACGAGAGCATGAATCAGCACCGAAGTAATCATCGATGTACTGGAGAAAGAGTTGTGGGAGGGGACCGGAGTAGGACTGGAACAAGAACCCTGATATCAAGGTCAAATGGGATCACAGCCCTGCACCATGTGGAGAACAGTTATCTGGCAGTGATTTTCTACAAATTGACCAATTAGTGATGAGAAGGCAGGCTCATTGTCCATAAGGGTAGCAAATGGGCTCTCAAAGCTGGAGAGCCAGTAGGAGGCCCTCTAAAATAGAAGTATCAGACTGCCAATTTAGGTAAGAGAGAGAGAGGGCCCATCAAGATCGAGACCCTCTCCAACTTTTAAAACAAAAAGATAAACTCAGAAGCTGGGCACTTCTCCACAGGACAGCCCGCAGCTGCTGCTGTGGCCAAGCAAGCAGGGTGGAGTGGGAGCCTCAAATGCTGCCTGGAGCACTGCCCCTCCCCACCATCCCTTCCCCACCCCCATCCCACCGAAAGAAAGGGATGATATAGATATTGCAAACAGGGAAGTGTAATGTGAAATATTAGGTTAAATTAAAATAGTGAGATAGGAAGAATGGTGGGTTTCACATTTTTGGAATGGATGAATCCCCAGGCCCGAATGAACATATCCTAGGTTGTTGAGGGAAGCAAGAGACAAAATAGCGAAAGCTCTGATCTTCATTTTCCCATCCTCTCTGGCTACACATATGGCGCTGGAGGACTGCTAACGTTGTACCATTGTTTAAAAAGAGCAAAAGGAATAGACCGATTGATTGCACTCCAATGAGCCTACTCTCAGTGGTGGGAAAATTATTGAAAGTCATTCTGAGGGACAGTGTAAATCTTCATTTAGAAAGACATGGATTAATCAAAGACAGCACAGATTTGTTAAATAATGTCGTGCCTGACTAACATGAATGAATTATTTGAAGGTGTGACAAGGAGGATCAATGAAGGTAGTAATTTGATGTTGTCTATATGGATTTTAGCAAAGTTTTTGATAATGTCCCACATGGCAGACTGGTCACGAAAGTAAAAGCCCATGGAATCCAAGGCAAAGTGGCAAGTTAGATCCAAAATTGGCTCAGAGGCAAGACGCAAAGAGTAATGGTCGATGGGTGTTTTTGTGACTGACAAGCTGTTTCAATGGGGTTCCACAGAGCTCAGTACAAGGTCCCTTCTATTTTGTACTATATATCAATGATTTGGACTTGAGAATAGGAGTCTGATTCAGAAGTTGGCAGACTTGACTGGTTGATAATGAAGAAGAAAGCTGTGGACTGCAGGAAGATATCAATGGACTAGTCAGGTGGGAACAGTGGCAAATGGAGTTCAGTCTGGAGAAATGTGAGGCAATGCATTTGCGGAAGGCTTATAAGGGAATACACAATACATGGTAGGATACTGAGAAGTGTAGAGAAACAGGGGGATGTCTACAGACTCATAAAGGTGACTGGTCAGGTAATAAGGTAGTCAAGAAGACATACGGGATACTTGCCTGTTTTAGCCAATGTATAGAATATAAACGCTGGGAGGTTATGCTGGAACTATGTAAAACACTAGTTAGGCCACAGCTGAAGTACTGCTTGCAGTTGTGGTCACTGCACCATAGGAAAGATGTGATTGCACCAGAGAGGATACCAAGGAGAATTACGAGGATGTTGCCTGAACTGGAGGATTTTAGTTATGCTATTAGATTGTATAGGCTAGGTTTGCAAACTTTCGAACAGAGGAGGCTGAGGGCAGACATAATTAAAGTCTATAAAATTATAAGAGGTTTAGACAGAGTGTATCGGAAGGCTCTAATCTAATTGAGGGGTCAATAACCAGAGGGCATATATTTAGGGCAAGGGACAAGAGGCAGGAGCTTTAGAAGGTCTCAAGGGGATTTTTTTTTACCCAGAAACTGGTGGGGATCTGGAATGCACTGCTTAAAAGGCTGATAGAGGCAGAAAGCTTCATAACATTTAAAAAATACTTGAATATGCACTTGAAGTGCTGAAACTTGCAAGACTATGGACCAACAGCTAGAAAGTGGGTTCAGTTGGATGACTGCTTGTTGGCTGGCATGGACACTGTGGTCTCCTTCTGTGCTGCCAGTTTCTGTGATTCTATGGTCTCTATGATTTCTATGATCTGTCATTGGTAGGCCGCCTCCAGACAGCCTGCCTGGGCCTTGACAACTCCAGAGGTGCAGTGGCTGACTGGAAAATTCCATTTGGCTTCTAACAATGGGCCTTGATTCCCTGTAAAACGGAAAATGGTCCAGAGGCTGGATGATGCTGGCAAACTGACATGCCAGCCAGCAATGCAAATTTTTACACTCACGTGCCTCCATGCCCACTCCCATCAGGGGCTAAAAATGCTACCCTAAATTCCAGTGGAAATTCTGTGGGCAAGTGCAGACTTTACTGTGGCTAAGTGATTACTTGAGATAAATATGTAACTGATGAAGGCATCAGTTGAAGAATACTTTAGATGTTTCACTAAAGCAGTTTTGTAATTAAGTTCAAATCTGTGGCACCTGAATGACGACAAATCTGCTGTTGCAACATATGCTATAAACCAACAATTTCCCTAGAAAGTCTGCTGGCAAGTGCAAGTGTAATGAACAGCTGAGAGAAGATTCTGGTTTATTATTTTCTTTTCAGTTGATTAATAGCCCTTTCCTGGATTTTATGTCCCCATGTGAAACAATTTGCATTGCTCGCCATTGAATTTCATCTGCCATCGTCTGTCCAATTCCCAAGTATTTTCAAGTTCTCCTGGAGCTTATCCTATTCAGCTTTCAAGTGGACCACCTTCATTTGCTTTGTACTTAGCATTGACTCTCATCCATCTCTAACTGTGTGTGCCCCTCTCTATCTCTTCTCTGCCTGGGCTCAGAGAAGCATAAAAATAACTTGTTCATTTATAACACGTATTGGAACAGCTAGTTTGTCATCATGCAGGTTCAAGAAATCTGAATTTAATCACAAAAGCTGATTCTTTCATGAGTTACAGAATTATTTCAAGTAATCACATATGCACAATAAAGTGTATTTTTAAAAAATGTTTTTGCCAACAGGTTTGCTTTGTTTATAACATGTGGATCATGCCTCTAGAAACTGATGTACAAAGTTGGTTTGTGACTTCACTTGATCTTTATTAATGAATCAGTATATCAGCTGTTAAATTTTACCTAGAAATACTGAAATATGTCTACTTAGTACTTTGAACAGAAAATCTATCCTCTACTCTTAGTGGAGAGGAGTTTCAGAAAAATACAAGTAGATAATGTCATAAGTTGAGGTAGATTACTTGATATGTGACACAAAAAACTTTAGTTGTGTCATTACAATGACTGAGAAGTGAAACCACAATCCTGAAACTGCAGCTAGTTGAAAGATACATTTCAGAAAAGAGTGGTAGAATTTTCATTACAAGCAGAGCATGTGCATATATTGACATTTTTACAAGCTATAGGACTATTGCCCACAGGTTTTGCTTACTTCACGGTTGATTGCCCAAACTGTTCATCCATTGAACCAGTTAACTGGAAATGTAAAACAAAAACAAAAATAGCTGGAAAAACTCAGCAGGTCTGACAGCATCTGTGGAGTATGACTCTTCATTAGAATTAAACAATTATAGAAATGAGGTGGAATATAAGCGGGGGGAGGGACAGGTAGAGCTGGATAGAGGGCCAGTGATAGGTGGAGGCAAAGAAGAGATTGCCAAAGATGTCATAGACAAAAGGACAAAGAGGTGTTGATGGTGGTGATATTAGCTAAGGAATGTGCTAATGGTGACATTAAGGGTAGAAAGCAGGACGAGCAAGTGACAGATAGCCCTAGTGGGGGTGGGATGGGGGAAGGGACTGAAATAGGCTAAAAGGTGGAGATAAAACAATGGATGGGAATACATGTAAAAATAATGGAAATAGGTGGTAATAGAAAAATATATTTAAAAAATTATAAATTATTAGAAAAAGGGGGATCGGAAAGGGGGTGCGGATGGAGGAGAGATTTAATGATCTGAAGTTTTGAACTCAGTGTTAAGTCTGGAAGGCTGTATAGTGCCTAGTCTGAAGATGAGGTGCTGTTCCTCCAGTTTGCGTTGAGCTTCACTGGAACAATGCAGCAGGCCAAGGACGGATATGTGGGCATGAGAGCACGGTGGTATGTTGAAATGGCAAGCGACAGAGAGGTCTGGGTCATGCTTGTGGACAGACCGAAGGTGTTCCGCAAAGCGGTCACCCAGTCTGTGTTTGGTCTCTCCAATGTACAGGAGGTGCATTGGGAGCAGTGAATGCAGTAGATTAAATTGAGGGAAGTGCAAGTGAAGTGCTGCTTCACTTGAAAGGAGTGTTTGGGCCCTTGCACGGTGAGGAGAGGGGAAGTAAAGGGGCAGGTGTTGCACCTTCCACTTTGCATGGGAAGGTGCCGTGGGAGGGGGTTGAGGTGTAGGGGGTGATGGCGGAGTGGACCAGTGTGTCCCGGAGGGAACGATCCCTGCGGAATGCTGCCAGGGAGGATGAAGGGAAGATGTGCTTGATGGTGGCATCATGCTGGAGTTGGCGGAAATGTCGGAGGATGATCCTTTGAATGCGGAGGCTGGTGGGGCGATAAGCGAGGATAACACCAGCCTCCAAATTCAAAGGATCATCCTCCGCCATTTCCGCCAACTCCAACATGATGCCACACCAAACACATCTTCCCTTCACCCCCCTGGCGGCATTCCGCAGGGATCGTTCCCTCCGGGACACACTGGTCCACTCCGTCATCACCCCCTACACCTCAACCCCCTCCCACGGCACCTTCCCATGCAACGTAGAAGGTGCAACACCTGCCCCTTTACTTCCCCTCTCCTCACCGTGCAAGGGCCCAAACACTCCTTTCAAGTGAAGCAGCACTTCACTTGCACTTCTCTCAATTTAATCTACTGCATTCGCTGCTCCCAATGCACCTCCTGTACATTGGAGAGACCAAACACAGACTGGGTGACCGCTTTGTGGAACACCTTCGGTCTGGCTGCAAGCATGACCCAGACCTCTCTGTCACTTGCCATTTCAACACACCACCCTGCTCTCATGTCCACATGTCCATCCTTGGCCTGCTGCAATGTTCCAGTGAAGCTCCATGCAAACTGGAGGAACAGCACCTCATCTTCCGACTAGGCACTTTAAAGCCTTCCGGACTTAACATTGAGTTCAACAACTTTAGATCATGAACTCTCTCCTCCATCCCCACCCCCTTTCCGATCCCCCTTTTTTCCAATAATTTATATATATTTTTCTTTTCCTACCTATTTCCATTATTTTTAAATGTATTTTCATCCATTGTTTTATCTCTACCTTTTAGCCTATTTCGATCCCTTCCCCCCACCCCACCCCCACTCGAGCTATTTGTCATTTGCTTGTTCTGCTTTCTACCCTTAATGTCACCATTAGCACATTCCTTAGCTAATATCACCACCGTCAGCACCCCTTCGTCCTTTTGTCTATGACATCTTTGGCAATCTGTTCTTTGCCTCCACCTATCACTGGCCCTCTATCCAGCTCTACCTGTCCCTCCCCCCTCAACCAGCTTATATTTCACCTCATTTCTATATTTTCTTAGTTCTGATGAAGTCATACAGATTCAAAATGTTAACTGTATTCCTCTCCGCAGATGCTGTCAGACCTGCTGAGTTTTTCCAGCTATTTTAGTTTTGTTTCAGGTTTCCAGCATCCACAGTATTTTGCTTTTAACTGAAAATGTTTAACTGTTTCAAAACTTTCTGCTATCTCTACAATCAAATTCATGTTTTATTCATATTAACCCATGGAAGTCACTGCCAACCAACATTTTGTAAGTAAGATCCTCCATTCTAGGCAGATTTATTGCAAACTAGAAGACTTGATTTATTTGCTTATGCAAAAAGCACAACTAATCAGCTTAACAATGAAAGTGTAAATTAGCTCTACCAAGCCATTAGATATCATGTTACTAAGGCAATGTAATTGAGTTCAATGTTTGTTTTGTAGAGCATTAATGTCCAGCTACGTAAATAAATAAATCTATACAACTTTAGCATGACTGACCATGAATTTCAGTTTACAATAATCTTCATCATCTTTATTTTTATTTTATTATATCAGTTTTATTACTTTCATTGCCCCTGATAGATTTAACCTTTTTTTATTACTTCACTGCTGAAGTGCTGTAAATAACCACCTGAACCTAGTCTTTACCTCCAAATGTTGAAATGTAATTTAGTGGGAACATCCAAGACTTACTCACATGTACACACTTTATCAACACTGGCACATTCGTGAGCTTGGCCACACATTGTGCTGATGAAATAAATGTTTTAAGTCAGGATTTATTTCAGGAAATCAAAGGAATATTATCAGCTGTCATAAATCATGAGTGTTAAATTTTCTCTGTACCCAACAGCATGCAACATTCAAATTTATTAGATTATTTTGTGGGAGATTAATGTCATGAGTGGAATAGATAGGCTAGTGAAATGGTTCAAAGACTTTCTTTGTAGTTCCAAGAGGGTGAAGCCAAAAAGAAGGCAAATATTCAAATTCAGCAACAATTGACTTGGATCATTATCTGGAGAGAGAAAAAAATGCAAGGCTACAGGGAAAAGGCAGGGGAGCAGTACTAGGTGAATTATTCAGCAAACAGGCCAAATAGCCGCCTTCTGTGCTGTAACCATTCTATGATTTTCCGATTCTGTGACAAGTTTTGTGATTTCGCTGATAAACACTATGTGCAAAGTTACTTTGTCTCCTCGGTGATTAATTATTTTCTCCCTTACACAGAGAATCACATTTCAGTAGTTTTACCTTACATTGTGCACTGCTTTATAACTAAGCCATGAACCAGTGTCAGCATCAGAAAATCTAAAGGAAGGCTGGTCTCCTGGTTGCTGTTTTTGATGACAAGTTAAGTGGTGGTGAGCCACTTTTAAAAGCTTTCAACTCAGGCAGAAATGATGCTGCTGAACCAAGGTTTAATCCAGTTAAATAGCACAATCAGATTAAATTGTTAAAATACTGCCACTCATCTTACCAGTAGCTGATGTAGTGTATCAATTGGTGTATATAAATTCCAGGTTTCAAATATAATTAAGTTAAACCTTTCTACTTTGCTATAAATTTTGATTGACAGGCAATTACGTAGAATTACAAGTCCAGCTGGCCCATCTAGTCTATGCTGGTGCTTATACTTCACATGAGTTTCCTCCCATTTCTACTACCTCATTTTGGCCTTTGAGCATACCTTTCTATTCCCTTTTTTTCTCATGTACTCATCTAGCTTTCTTTTGAAAGCATCTGAGCTATTTACCTCAAACACACCCTGTTTAAAATGTCCCACATTTGAACCACTGTTTGACTCATGAAATTTCTACTTATTTCCCTATGGATAAATTTGTAACTGTCTTATCTTTATGACATGTAGTTTTGGATTCTCCCAGAAGTGGAAACATTCTCTCCATATCTACCCTGTCCAATCCATTTATAACTTTACATTAGGCTTCTATAATGTTACCTCTATGACGTTCCGTTTTCTAAAAAACCTAACTTGCTCAAGATTTCCCAATAGCTGTAATGTCTCAGTTCTGGTATCTGTAGTATAAGGGCCTGGCAAATAAAGGGTTAACACGGGAACTAGTACAGTATCTCCCACACAATGATGTAAGAGAACACATGACCCACACCTAGGAGTCAGTCTAGGGTTGAACAGAGCAGTGTGCGTAAAAACAAGCATGGAGGCAACTCCCAGATTGAATGCTTTACTCAGTGTGCAGCGCAGAAAGCCACACTAAGGAAGAAGAGAAAAAAGACGAGCCGAGAGTTCATCTGCTCTGTAAAGAGTGAGATAAACCAACTGCCACCTGTCACTACAATTGGGCAATCAACAAAGAGTGGTTCAATGCTCAAGAATGGAAAAAGAGGATGAAAAGGCACCCAAATGCCGGAACAACCTCCGATTCAATGAAGTTTACCTACAGCGACGGAGCCTACCACTTCTCTGGCAGCAGTGAGAACAAGATATGGAAGGGTTATAAGGCCTCTAGACGACCTGAACCTATGAACTCAGAGACTTGAAGGTGAGGGAAATGGGTTGTAGTAGTGATGTAATTACATGGGATAAACTGGGATAACTTGTAAATACATTGGAAAAAGACTTGGGGAAGGAGTAGTACAAGGGTCTGGCACATAAAGGTTTAATGTGGGACTGAGTACAGTACCACCCACACAGTGATGTAAGAGAACACATGACCCACACCTAAGGTCCACTGTATTGATGGACAGAGCCATATGTGGAACCAAGCATGGAGACAGCTCCTAGCTTTGACTCTTTATCGTATCTATGTATATAGCATCTAGTAGTTAATAAATACTTACTGTTGAACTACCAAAGACTATTATTACCTTAATAAGACCAAATAAAATACGCCCAACACCTTACAGCAGGAATATTTTGGCGGTAGCAAGGGCCAAGGCTTTCAGGAAACCATCACAGCATGATGCCTGGGAGATTTTAACTCCCAAACCTCATCTGCCAAACCTGACAGGAAGCATTAGCTGGCTGGTGGGTAGGAGTAGAATTTCAGGAAGCAGGACACTGTCTTGAGAACCCAGAGGAATAGTCAGGTAATTGCATAGGATGGGAGTGGAGGGTGGGTTGGATGGGCCTCATGATCGAGGGGAGGCAGAGGAAAGCCTGGAGCAGAGGCAGCTCACTGTTTTTTTGTGAGACCTAAAGGAGTACTGCTGTTCCTCCTGACCCAAAAGCAAACAAAATAAAAATGATAAATTGCTAACTTTTCTGGACCTACTCTGGCCCCATATCCATTTGCCAACCAGACTTTATTAATGGGTACGGCACTGCTGAGAGTGTTGTGATATTTTATATAAAATGGCATTGGAATTTTTTCTTCGGTGACAAGAACTTAATTGTAATACATTTTTGAAGCCTCAGGTGCCTTAGCGTTTTCCAAAAGGTGTGCAGTTAAACTGGTGGCAGACTGGGGAATGCTGGGAATGCAATGGTTCATATTCTATAACCATTTTAACCGCCTACCTGCCATATTCTTCCTTTTTCGACTTTTTTGTAGTGGTTTGGTACAACCAAGTGGCTTGCAAGGATATTTCAGAGGGCAGTTAAAAGTCAGTTGCATTGCTGTGGGTCTGGAATCACATGTAGGCCTAACCAGGTAAAGATATTCGTGAACTAGATGGGTTTTTATGCAAATCCAGTCGTTTCATGGTCACCATTACTGAGACTACTCATTCCAGATTCATTATTTAATTGAAGTTAAACTTCACCAGGTGCCATGGTGGGACTTAAACTTGTGTTCCCAGAGCACTAGTCTGGGTCTCTGCATTCCTAGTCCAATAATATTATCACTGTGCTAGCATCCCAACTTTTGGTGGTTGCCATTACCTTCTCAAGAGTAATTAGGAATGGAAAACAAATGCTAGCTCTGCCAGTGATGCTCATAAATAAAAATTAAAATTACTGTCAGGCAGGCGGAGTTAATATCTGCAATTGAACTTTTGTTGCCCTCTGATCAAATGTCTTTCCATTTTCATTCACAGTTGATTAACCTATTTTGAAATTACAAGGATGTACCAAAATAAGAATGTGTAGGACAAGTAAGTATCAATTTGTTCCAATAAGCCATCCCCAGAGTTCAAAGACAAAATACACAGTTCACTACCTGCATATCTCAATTAATTTTTCTGACTAAATGCTTATACAACTCTCACTTAACATAATTGATATTATATATCTCAGTTGTTTCCTTGACCAGCCCATGTCTATCGTTCATACCCTCTCTGTGGAGTTGTTCTGTCTAATCTGTTCACTCTGCCTTCTGAACAGCACTCTATAGCCACTCTTCATTGTTGTCATGCTAAGTTAAGCATTTTCTCAAGGTTCAAGTTGCTGATACACTTAAGGATCTTGATGAGGTCCATTCTCAGATTTGTTTTCTAACGTAAACGATCTTAGTTTCTGTAGTTTCTTCCCCTAACTTAGGTTTATAATGCCAATTTTCAGATGGGCTTCCCTTTGCTTTTTTCCTAATGCCATAACATCCTTCCTGTAATATTGTAACCATCGCTACACACAATATTCCTGATGGTGAAAAAACAATTCCTGGGGCCAAATTTTCACTACCACGGTGGGTAGCTCAAGTTGGGAAACTTCCTGACACATCAGACCTGTCTCAATAGGAAGCCTCCAGAATGTTGTGACTATCACTCTGGGGGCTGTGGGTGCAGGATAGAGATGGGCTGTCAACAGCGGAAGGAGTGCATAGGTGGTCATGGGCCCAGCCAAGTGCTAAGACGGGCTGGTTAGAAGGCCTGCCTCAGTTCTCTGGGACTTTGTTACTGTTGCATTAAAGGCTGTTAGGCCCTCTAACCCTGAACGCTCACCACCCCCCAATACACTCAACTGCTAACTCCATGCCAACTCATGGCCCGTCCATGCCTATTCACCCACTATACACTATGTGCAGAACTAATGAGCCAAATAGTAACAATAGCATGTATGGCACTGCACAGAAAAAAAACACCCATTCACAAATCTTCTTTTACAACCCTGTAAAAATGTAAATCAGACAGGCCATTATAGTATCAATAATAGAGGCTTTGAACACTTCACACCTCTTAATCTTTTGCAAATAAACATTTAAACATTGACAAAATATATCACAGAAAGAACAACTTATTAGAACCACTTAAAGATGCCAGTCATGCAAAGTCAACAGTTCTCTCCAGTTGTCACAACAGAACACCCTGCTGAGATAATCCTTTTATGAGTCTGGGCTCTCAGCCAAGCATGCATAATGAGGCCAACCAGTTCTACTGAAAGAGTTATTACACATGTCCTCATTATGCTTGCTTGACTGAGCCATTTTTAAATGCCTCTGCAGTTGTTCAACTCTGCAAAAATATAGGTGATTTGTATTTAATTATATGAGGTATGCAAGCCAAGGTGCTACTTACCTTTTTTACTGCTGGAAACAGTGCAAACAGTCTCCATGATCTCTCCACCAATATCCGCAGATTCTGTTCTTGTCGCATTACATACGTTTTTTGGTTTAGTGCTGCAATGTTTATTCTCCATGCGTTGTCTAACCAAATTGCAATTGTTATCATTGAATTAAATTTACTATTTCAGAGCCTAACTTCCCAATCTATCTAACTCCCTCTGCAACTGATAAGCCTGCTCCTAATTGTTTGCATTTTCTCAATACATATATGCCTACCCCTTAGTGTTAAGTTCATTCTTCCAACTTTTTGTTTCTCAGCTAAGTTCTTAATGACCAGGCTAGTTGTGGACAATGAGTTTGTTTTTGTATGTCCAGCTTGATGAAGTCATATTAAGCAATGTTTAGTTGGTTTAATTTTCACAAACTCCATTGAACACAAGAAAAAGGAGCAGGAGTAGACCATATGGCCCATCAAGCCTGCTCCACCATTCAAAATGATCATGGTTGACCTTGGGCTTCAACTCCATTTTTCTGCCAACTCACCATATTCCTTAATTCCCAGAGTGATCAAAAATCTGTCTATCCTAGCCTTAAACGTATTTAACAATGGAGCAACCACACTCCTCTGAAGTAGAGAATTCCACAGATTCACAGACCTTTGAGTGAAGTAACTTTACATCATCTCAGTCCTAAATGAGTAACCTCTTATTCTGAGACTATGCCCCTGTGTTTTAGATTCCCCAACCAGTGGAAACAATTCCTTAATGCCTGCCCTGTCAAGCCCATTCAGGATTTTTTGGGTTTCAATGAGAGCACTTCTCATTCTTCTAAACTCCAGAGAATCTAAGCCCAATTTACTTAGCCTCTCAACATAGGACAACCCCCTCATCGCAGGAGCCTTCGGTGTACTGTCTTTAATGCAAGTGTATCCTTTCTTAAATGTGGAGACCAAAACTGCACACAACACTCCAGATACGGTCCCACTAAAACCCAGTACAATTGCAGCCAGACTTCTTTGTTCTTGAGCTCCAATCCCCTTACAACAAAGGTCAATATGCCATTTGCCTTCCTAAGGGCTTAGCTGCGTCAGCATGTTAATTTTCTGCGTCCCTTGTTCAAGCATATCCAAGTCTCTTTGGACATCGACACTTACAAGTTTCACACCTTTTAAATAACATTCTACTTTTCTCTTTTTATGGCCAAAATGAATAACTTCACATTTCCCTACATTATACTCCATTTGCCATCTTGTTGCTCACTCACTTAGCCTGTCGATATCTTTTTACAGCCTCTCTGTGTCCTCCCTACAGCTTACTTTCCCACCTAGCTTGGTATCAGCAAACTTTGATACATTACTCTCTGTCTGTTCATCTAAGTTATTAATAAAGATTGTAAATAGCTGAGGTGCCAGCACTGATCCATGCAGCGCACCATTTTCCACTGCCTGCCAACTTGAAAAAGCCCCATTTATGCTCACTCGCTACTTTCCATCTGCTAGCCAATCCTCTATCCAAGCTAAAATATTACCCCAAACTCCATGTGCCCTTATCTTGCCTATTAACCTTTTGCTTATTAACCTTTTGCATGGCACCCTATTGAATGCCTTTTGGAAATCCTGGTATACTGCATCTACTGCTTCCCCTCCATCTACCCTTCCAGTTACATCCTTAAAAACTCTAATAAATTTGCCAAACAAAATTTACCTTTAGTAAAACCATGTTGACTTGTAATCATACTATGCTTTTCTAAGTGCATTGTTAACAATTCCTTAATAATAGATTCCAGCATTTTCCCAACAACTGATGTTATGCTAACTGGCCTGTATCTAACTGTTTTCCCTCTCCCTCTCTTGAAAAGTGAAAGATGGCAAATATCATACCAATCAAATGAGACCATTCCTATATCTAAGAAATTTTGGAAAATCATAGCCAGCACGTCCACTACCTCTGAAGCTATCTCTTTTGGAACCTTAGGGTGCAGGCCATCAGGTCTTGGACATTTGTCAGATTTCGGTCCCATTCTGCCTGCCTTTCAGAAATATTGTGGAACATTTATTTCCCTTCCTTGATCATCTCCTAGCCATTGGCGGAATTTTCCAGTCCCACCAGCAGTGGAAATCGTGGCAGGTGGGGGCAGAAAATTTGGCATAATGTCAAAAGTTGGCTTTCCATCAATGGGAAATTAAGTTGGAATTTTGCCCTCCCAACTGTCATGGTGGGTTAATGGCAGCTTGACTTTTCTACTGTTCCATGTCTGGAACCACATATGCATGGATTTCCGTATCATGAATACTCATTAAAAACCCAGCTCGCTGGAATCACGCTCTTCCTCCAGCCACGCCAGCGGATAATTAAACCAGTCTGATTTATGACCTTATATAAGTGGCATGCACCTGGTGATCTTCACTTCACATGCGACTTCAAGGTTTGTACATGCATTATTTGCCTACCTTTAACTGCGCTGCTGTCATATCTTGGGCTGCTCTGATTCTGCACCAAGGCTGCTCACCATCAGGTAAGAGCAGCAAGAATGAAAGGGGTGGAAGGCAGAGGCATGACTTGGGGTTGGGGGGTGCAGGGTGGGGGGTGGAGGTTGATCAGACAAAAGAGGAAAGGAGTGGATGCAGAGGCATGACTGCAGGGGAGATTGACTGGAGCAAGGGAGGGAAGGGGTGAACACAGACTAGTGACTGGGATGGGAGGTGGAGAAGTGCGAGTCAGCCCTGGAGCTGTGCAGACCACAATGGTGAGGGCAGACTGTAAAGGCAGTCCTGGAGCTCTGTGGACCACATTGTCGGGTGGGGGGGGGAGGATCTCAGTCACCTGTGATCCTTCAGGATCTGCTTCTGCTGCAACGGCGAACCTGGGAGTGGCATTTATGAAATAAAGGCAGCCCAAGTGCTTCACAATGGCTGAAAGCAAAATACTGAAATAAAAACAAAAAATGTTGGAAAAACTCAGCAGGTCTGGCAGCATCTGTGGAGAGAAACAGAGTTTCATCGGTCATATGGACTCAAAACGTTATCTCTGTTTCTCTCTCCACAGATGCCGCCAGACCTGCTGAGTTTTTCCAACATTTTTTGTTTTTGTTTCACAATGACTTCCTAGCTTGGCGATGTAAGATGACCATTGCAGAGTAAGGGGCAATCATATCTCTAATCTATTTGTCCAAAAAAACAAGGAGGAGTACAGAATGCACGCTGCAGCCAATGTTGCCTTCATGGCTTGGATGCGACTGAAGAGGAGAAGAAGGGTCTGCTGCCATTTGGCAGGGTTCAGGGAAGAACCTTGCCCTGATAAACATGAGCCAGCAGGGCTCCATGAAGACCAGATGCTGAGGAGGAGACACTAATTTCATGGAGGTGTTTGGCATGACCTAGGATCTACAGAAGATGCTGCTCATACTTGGAGATGAGCAAGGACCGTGCCGTAGATGCCTTTGCTTGTCAAGGGATGTGGTGGGCTATATCTGCCACCTTCTTCAGGAGGACCTGATACCACACGGAGTGGGAGTCCATCCATTGCCAGTGGTCTAAAGGTGACCACCACACTCAAGCTGAGAGCATCCTCTTATTATATTTTTTGCAAACAGGTTTCCATCTGTTTCAGATGAAGTTACATTGTTTTCATAGTTTGCCATTGTGAGATTTGAACTCTTGATCTTGGGGTTACAAGCCCAGTACCATAACCACTTGGCCATTTAGGCCAAGCTTCAAGCTGAGAGCATGTTGGAGGAGTCGATCACTGCAATTTTGGGATGATTGAAGTGGCACCTTAATAATTATCAGCTGAAGACATGGAGATCAAGACTCAGCTGACATATGTTAAGATGAGTCAAATGCTA
Source organism: Carcharodon carcharias (assembly GCF_017639515.1). NCBI lineage: Eukaryota > Metazoa > Chordata > Chondrichthyes > Lamniformes > Lamnidae > Carcharodon > Carcharodon carcharias. The sequence goes on along the minus strand of NC_054477.1, from coordinate 130,350,779 downwards.
ATTGAAGGACTTGGGTACCTTAACTCATCGTGTGCATCCTTGGGGCTTGGGGCAACATTTGATTTGGCCTGATTGACCATTTGTCTGTCACAGGAATGTGGAAAGGTAAGAAGGATCAAACTATTAGCCACTGCAAAAGACTCATTCCAGGGCTCCAGTGGGGACCTTTGCGGAATATCACAATCCTCCACTCATATATACATGAGGAAGGTCACCGATGCCCTTTTCAGTAAGGCACACAATTATGTTCAGTTCTCCATGGATGAAGCCAAACAGGCTGCCAGAGCAGTGGGATTTGCAGTGATCTCCAGCTTCCCACAAATTCAGGGTGCCATTGACTGCACACATGTGGCCTTAAGAACTCCCTGGCAGCAGCCAGTAAGATTTATCAATAGAATAAGCTTCTACTCTCTCAACGTGCAGTTGATCTGTGACCACCAAAAGCAGATAATACAAGTTGCATGAGGTATCATGGGAATTCACATGACTCCTACATCTAGAGTCACTCCCAGGTGCCACAGATCTTCGAGGACCCTCAGCACATTCAGGGTTGGCTCATTGGTGATAAAGGTACTGCCAAAAAACATGGCTAATGATGCCCATTTAGCGACCAGAGACTGCATACAAGCATACAAATTAGGAGCAGGAGTAGGCCACCTGGCCCCTCGAGTCTGCTCTGTCATTCAGTAAGATCATGGCTGATCTTTTTGCAACCTCAACTCCATATTCCGACCTACCCCGTTAACCTTCCACCCCCTTGTTTATCAAGAAACTATCTAGCTCTGCCTTAAAAATGTTCAAAGACTTTGCTTCTGCTGCCTTTTGAGGAAGAGTTCAAAAGACTCACCATTCTCTGAGTGAAAAAAATTATCCTCATCTCTGTTCTAAATGGGCGACGGCTTATTTTTAAACAGTGACCCCTTGTTCTGGATTCTCCTACAAGAGGAAATATCCATTCCACATCCACCTGTCAAGACTCCTCAGGAACTTAAATGTTTCAGTCAAGTCTCCTCTTACTGTTCTAAACTCCAGCAGATATAAGTCTAGCCTATCCAACCTTTCCTCGTAAACCAACCCTGACTATTAATCATGCATGAGAGATGCCACTCTCTGGATTTAGATCCACCCTGAGAAGGTCAGACGATGACCAGTGACTGATGAATTTCCTCCTTGAGGCGCTTTGCAATGCTGCATGCATACTGCCATGAGTGCATTGATGTTTGCAGTGGCATTCCTGTCTCTTGAAGTCTGTCATAGCTAGTAAAATGTTAGCACAATGCTCGAAAGGAAAACTACAAGTCTACTTGCTTGACACTAAGCACTAGTTCTTCTCCCATCATTGAATGGCCACATGCTCCATAGGCTGCTTTGCCTTCCAAGGATTGGTCATTTGCATTGCCCAACCAGCATGTTCATATACGCACTGGCTTTGTTCATCCCGCTTATATGGACATTAAGATGACTGAGCTGAGATTGAGGGAGACAACGTAGACCTGTGGGAAATGATGGGAGATACTTGAGGAGGGAGGGTGCACCTGATACCCTTGGATGACCACGGAATTTTGCATCACATGCAGGAGCCATTTAGTACCTGAAATGTTTGTGAAGAGAAGCAAAATGTATTTGCAAAGGTGAAAAACAGTGAATGAACACCCGGGCCACCATTGTACTCTCAGTACTTCTTTATTTTCCTAACCTTTACTGCTATATCTAGGTGCAGCCTTGACATCCACAGCAGAGGTACAGGCAACCTGCTGGCGACTATGCCCTGTTGTCTGAGATAACCTTGGCGGGCATCTTCTGGAGGTCCAAGGCCTGGCAGGGCCTGACCAGATATTAGACTTCTGCTCTTGGGCAGGTGCACCCCCCCCCCCCCCCCCCACCCTCGGCCTAACCTGCTGGAGTTGATGGGATCACAGGCAGAGGGGAATTGGAGCAGGTTGACAGTCTTAGAGACTCCTGTGTGGATGGTCCTGGGGTATCCAGCTGGCACTCCTCCTTCCTGTGGGTGTTCAATAGCCCGTCCCTTATTCCTCGAGGAGAAGGAGTACTTGGAGGGAGGTTGAGGTACCCCGACCCTTCTCGCCTAGCTCCTGATGGATATCAGTCATGGCTGTAGTGATGGTGTACAGGCCTGAGTGCATATCCGGGAGAAACTGCTGGACCTGGGTCTCCAAGCCGGCCGCCACCCTTCCAGTGGTGACTTCAATGCATTCATATATCGGAGCCACGATGTTAGACAGGACATGGATAGGCTCCTCCACCCTTCGTTCTAATCTGCTGGCAGCCTCTGACAACGCTGCCTACTGTTTCCCTGCCTGTATTTGGAGCTCCAACGTTTCTCTGAGGGCCAATTCCAGAGGCTCATCATCGGACTCAGACTTAGCAGGGGCCTGGTCTCCAGCAGTCCTCTGAGTGTGGAGATCTTGGTGCTGTGGACCCGTGTCTGCAAGCTGCTCACCAGATAGTCACCCGAAGCCTGCTGTAGAACAAGGTCCCACCGAGGTGTGTGCATCTACGGAGGGCGCAGTTGAGTGCAGTGATAGGTCTTCCTCAGGATTTGCATCAAGGTGATCTGGGGCTGGGGTTGGTGCACTGGCTGACAGTCTGCCTCCATCTTTTCTTGCTGGTGGCTGGAATAGAGAAAAGAGATAATCATTGGGTCGACAGGCACCTCCATTCTCAGTCACTCACAGTCATTGTCCATGTCTAGCCCATGTCTACTGCATGGACCCTCACTGGCTTGTTGGGGGATGCCGATCTCACTTTCCAAGCAGAAACAGTCTATATACTCTTTGGCAAACTCTGCTGCCTGCTCCTCGTAGGGATAGAGTGACCTCAATTCCAGAATACCTGTTTTCGGTCTGAAATCTGGGAGATCTTGTCCTGCATGAAGACAGATGGATTGACTGTGGGCACCACGGTTGAAAGGGAAAATAATAAGCATGCATGCCTGCTATGTGTGCTGAGTCCTTCTCAGCAAGGGCTGAAGATGCCATTTATTCAGGTTGTTACATGAGATGATGATATTGAACTGTCTGTCAGACAATCAGTGCTGATGTCCTTTCATCTGATAGCATGTGAGATCCCTGTGATTTTAACCTTTAGGCTAGAATGAGTTTGGAGTGAGGAGAAGATTGACGTACCCTGGCGGAGCAGATGAGATCATTCATCCTCTTCCTGCACTACAGGATCACACACACTGACCTCCCAGGCATGACGATGTTGTTGGACCTCCGGCTCTCATCCCAAGAGAAGAGGACCTCACCTCAACTTCTGGACTGCCTGGGGGAGTCTCTCCAGGGAGTTGTCGCTGAACTAGGAGGCAGAGGGCTTGTTTCTTCTTGGGGCCATTTTTGTCTTCACTACAGCAAGTTCTGTGTTGCAAACAGTGAATTTGTGTGTGTGTGCGCCGTTTAAACAGGACCTATGGCAGGGCAGACGAATCCATGCTCACCCTGCCATGATATTTGGTGAGCTCCTCACATGCACAATTAATGAGTTGAAAAGTGGACAACCTGACATGAGAACCTGCCCTGCCACCCAGTGCAAATCATGCCAAGCTACCGACCTGCATCCAGACTTAGGGCAGAATTTTGCCCTTGATGGGCGGGTGGGCGGGCAGCCAATCCCCGCTGCCGAAACGGGCCCCACCGCCATTTTAAGTGGGCAGGCCAATTAAGGCCCACCCAGCGTGACGCCCGACGGGAAGCATGATGCGCTTCCTGTGCGGATGGGGGGATTCCCCAAACATGAGAGTGCGCTCTTTCGCGCATGACCATGAAAGAGCGCACATCTCCCTGAGACTAAGTGCTGCCTCAGGGAGATCGCTGAAAGTTTTTGAAACTTTAAAAATAGAACAATAAAAAATCATTAACATGTCCCCCTCATGTGACAATGTCACACGAGATGGGACATGTTAATAAATATCACAAAACTTTATTAAAGTTTTTTAAAACCGACATGAAACCTCATCCCGCCGGTGGATGAGGTTTCATGTTTTTTCAGAAGCCCGCCAGGGCTCCTGGCCTGCCCACCAACCTAATGGTTGGACGGGCAGGGCCTTTAATTGTTTTATCTACCCTGTCAATGACCTCAATTGGCCATTGACAGGTCGGCGGGAGGACAGCTGATCGCGCTGTCCCCCTGCCTTCCTGAATATTTAAATGGGGCGGGATGATGTCAGGGGTTCCACCCGATGTCATCCCGTGTCATTTTCGCATCGCCGAGCGGGCCCCGCCCCCAACTCGCCAACAGAAAATTCTGCCCTTAGTTTCCAGAATGGAAAACTCCGCTCCATCTCTCTGTGATGACAATTAAATCTGAAGAGTTTATGTCTATTTGTGTCACTAGTTCACCTTTCTTATTGCATGCAAATACTTTGTGCATTCAGATGAAGAACCTTTAATTTCAATTTTTTACTTCTATTCTCTGCAATGTTTGCCAATGTACAATTTTTGTTAACCTCTCTGTCTTTTCCTGTCCCACTGTGCTTGCCTTTACCCATGTTGCTATTCTGTTCTGATACCTCAACCTTTCTGTTTGGACTTCTTGATTTCCCTTCACCCAAACCCTCATTACATTGAATTATCTGCTTTGGACTTTGCATACGAACTGTGACTTGTATTTAAAATTTGTTTATGATACTTTAAGGACTGGTCATGTTGGTACAAAAGTAGGTTCAGAACGCAATATTCTATTTTTTTTAAATAGATAAGTTTCTGGTTTCATTGTCACCATTTACAACCTGTATAAACTTAAAGTAAACAGTACTGAGAGATCAAGCGTCCTCAAGCATGAGAGATTGTTGAAGAAACTCAGTGATTTGTAATCACGTTGCTCACAATGCAAAGAAGACATAAGAGAAAAAATTATTATGAGCTCCATACACTTGACATTGATCCCATCCCTCTCCACAGCCACTGAACCAGATGCTTCACAATTTTTTTTATTTGACTCAAGCTGAGCTTTCAGCCCCATATCTTCTGCCTCACAAAGATTACTTACTTCCATTTCTATGTCTCTGACTCAACTCAAATCTATTCCAATGCCATGTTAGCCAACCTCCCATCTTCTACTCTTTGTAAATAGCACATGCAAAAATCTTTCTTTTTTAATCATTCAGGGGTTGTGGGCTTCACTGGCTGGGCCAGCATTTGTTGCCCATCCGCAGTTGCCCTTGAGAAGGATATTGATAGTGGGGTATTCAGTGATAGTAATGCTATTGAATGTCAAGGGGCAATGGTTAAATTTTCTCTTGTTGAAGATGGTCATTGCCTGGCACTTGTCACTTGCCACTTGTTAGCCCAAGCCAGGTCTTGCTGCATTTGGACATGGACTGCTTCAGTCTCTGAGGAATCACGAATGGTGCTGAACATTGTGCAATTATCAGTGAACATCCCCACTTTTGACCTTATGATGAAAGAAGGTCATTGATGAAGCAGCTGAAGATGGTTGAGCCTAGCACACCGCCCTGAATAACTCCTGCAGTGATGTCCTGGAACTGAGATGACTGACCTCCAACAACTACAACCATCTTCCTCTGTGCTAGGTATGACGCCAACCAGTGGAGAGTTTTGCCCCTGATTCCCATTGACTCCAGTTTTGCTAGGGCTCCTTGATGCCACACTCAAAATGTTGCCTTGATGTCAAAGGCAGTCACTCTCACCTCACCTTGGGAGTTCAGCTCTTTTGTCCATGTTTGAACCAAGGCTGTAATGAGGTCAAGAGCTGAATGGCACTGGTGGAACCCAAACTGGGCATCAGTGAGCAGGTTATTGCTAAGGAATTGCTGCTTGATAGCATTATTGAAGACCCCTTTCATTACTTTATTGGTGATTGAGAGTAGACTGATGGGACGATAATTGGTCAGGTTGGATTTGTCCTGCTTTTTGTGTACAGGATATACCTGGGCAATGTTCCACATACCTGGGTAGATGCCAGTTTCATAGCTGCACTGGAACAGCTTGGCTAGGGACGCGGCAAGTTCTGGAGCACAAGTCTTCAGTAGTATTACCAGAATATTGTCAGGGCCCATAGCCTTTGCACTATCCAGTGCCTTCAGCTGTTTCTTGATATCATGTGGCGTGAATCGAATTCGCTGAAGACTGACATCTGTGAAACTCGTGACCTCCAGGGGAGGCCGAGATGGATCATTCGCTCGTCACTTTTGGCTGAAGATTGTGGCAAACACTTCAGCCTTTTGCACTGCTGTGCTGGGCTCCCCCATCATTGAGGATGGGGATATTTGTGGAGCCTCCTCCTCCAGTGAGTTGTTTAGTTGTCCACCACCATTCACGACTGGATGTAGCAGGACAGCAGAGCTTAGATCTGATCCGTTGCTCATGGGATCGCTTAGCTCTGTCTATCACTTGCTATCATATTGTTTGGCATGCAAGTAGCCCTGTGTTATAGCTTCACCAGATTGACAGCTAATTTTTAGGTATACCTGATGCTGCTCCTGGCATGCCCTCCTGCTCTCTTCATTAAACCAGGTTTTATCCATTGGCTTGATTATAATGATAGAGTGGGGGACATGCAGGGCCATGATGTTACAGACTGTGTTCTGCCCATATCCTATCCCACCAGTAAACCCCTTTGCCTTCTTTGCCTTTGTTTACCCAGTTTCAGTCTGCAACACCTCAAAATTAAAATTCTAATCCTGATACTTAAACCCCATTATAGCCTTGCTCCTTTCTACCTCCATTTCAGCAAACCCTCTAAAATCTCTTTGGGCGGAATTTTCTGGTCCCGTCCCAGCAAGGGCAAGGCCGGAAAATGCGGTGAACCATTCAAACATCCATTCAGGTCGGAAAATTCCAGCCTTTATGTCTCAGACTCTGGCCCCGAGTGCATCTCTCCTCTTTTCACCCCACTATTTTCATCTGCTTCCAAACACTTTGGCCCAATCACTGGAATTCCCCCCCCTTAAACCCCTCCTTCCTCTCCTCCTTTAAGACTATCCTTAAAATTTGCAATTTGACGAAGCTTTTCTTCACCCTTCCTAGTCGTTCCTTCTTTGGCTTGCCATCATCTTTTAAAATTATATTCTCTTTTTCCCAGGTGCCTTGGGATTCTTTTTGCAATAACGATATATGGAAATGCAAATTTTTGTTCTGTCCTAAAATTGACAGGGCTTTAATGACTTGCCAAGATAGGTGTGTCATGGTCTATAGAAATGGATAGCTGGATATAGCTCCCTAAAATTTAAACACACACTCCTTTCATACCTCTTCTGATCTTCTCCTCCTCCAGGACCACTAAACACAGTACTACAGTGAGGTTGAATTTTTGAACTGCTTGATCTTCTCAATGTGTAAATGTTTCTTAAATTCAGAACAAAAAGAACTGTGTTTGCTTCTCCCTGCTATATGGCCAGAACACTGGCAGCATGACATTTAATGGCATTGGGTTAAGAATGTATCTAAGGGATTGAACCTGGAATTTTCCCAGTTTATATGCTCACTGAATGAGCTTATTTAATGGAATTGTAAAATATTTGTAGATCCAAGCAAATAAACTTCTTTTCTTCATGTCAAAAATTATTTTGTCACAAAAAATTTACTAGTTGGGGCATATGGCACCTGCTAACTTCCAATTATTGCAAATGATGAACAAAAATTAAATTTCCAAACTTGTGAATTCAAATATTGGGATCATTTTTATATATTATTTGTCGAACAAGTTTATTTAGGTAATGAATACAAATGAGACAGCAACATGAACACTAGAAGTCATTGGCATGCAGAAATGAGACAATAGGATAGAAATTTATGTTGATGATAATAGCAAATGGACACTTAATGTACTTTTATGGCAATCTTCTACCAGGCATTACTACTCAAGGTATATCTTCTTACAATAATGCCTGCATTAAATAGCAAAAGGAGGAATATCATACCATTTTGTTAAGTGTTCATCTCCAAATACACCGGCTAAATCTCTATCAAAATCAATCACTTCACACTTCTCTGCATTAAATTTCAGCAGCCACTTGTCTGACCATTCCGCCAAACTGTTTATGTCTTTTTGAAGTTTTTCATTTCATGGGTGTGAGCATGGCTGGCTAGGCCAGCATTTACTGTCCATTCCTAATTGCCCTTGAGAAGGTTTTGGTGAGCCATCTTCTTGAACTGCTACAGTGCATGAGGTGTAGGTACACCCACGGTGCTGTTAAGACCATGGTTCCTCTGTGGTCTCTATCTGAGCCTGACTCCCTGGACTATGAATTATAAGATATGAATTATTAAGGGATCTCTTACTATAAGCTAGTTTCTGCCAAGCAACCATAATACGGTGTTTCCACACGAATAATTCATCATGATGGTAGCATGGGCAAACAATGGAGTTTGACTTCTGGCCATTTGCACCTCATTGTGATTGAATGGCTTTTCTTCACAACCATTTTGGTAAAATTTCAGACTGCTGCCAGAGAACCTGGGCAGCCATTATGTATCAGTTTCGTAGACACTTAAACAATAGGAGCTGTTAAAACTATTTTTTAAATATTTCTTCTATGGACTATCCAAAAGGTTATTTACATTTTAATGTCCTGTCCAGGCCAGTAGGCTTCTTTCAGCCTTGAGCAGTTCCTGTATATTTGCAGACAGGGAGGAAAGTCACCAGACTCCCCCAGACTCCATCTTGTTAAGGTGAATTGTCCTTTTCCATTCTGCTTTTTAAAAGTGAAGCAACCACCATAAATTTGTGGGCATAACTAGGTCAGTGTAACAGTGACCAAAATTAGCTTCACCATTAATTTTAGAGTAAGTTCTGGCTAAGTAGCCTGGATGAGAAGCGAAGGAATGATTTTCGTCATTCACCCCACATAAAGTTGCCCACAGCCTTTTAGTTGGCTTATCAGCAGAGATTCCCAGTCATCCAGAATCTGTTTGAATTTGACATCCCCTACAGAGGACCTGTGGTCCATGAACAGGACAAGCAGTACGAAGATTGCTCAAACAATCAGACTGAAGACTCCTCACAGAGACATGCAGACAGGAAAGCAGGAAGTAAAGAAAAAGAGATAAATATTACATTTAAATTATTTTACAGTGAGCAAAATAAAGATTGGGACATATAGATGAGATTACAGGAGACACATTAAATATATAAAAAAAAATTACTTTTTACACATGATTCATGTAGCTACAGTTCATCAATGTTATTTATTAAGTAACATAGGGTGTGAATTTCCTCAGGGCTTCTTCCACTCCAAATATGTATAAAAAGGATTTTAGCTAAAAATGTGGCATCAGAGCAGGGGAATGTCCAAGGAAATTGCCAGCGATAATTGCAGACACTTACTATAAATGAAAATTTGTATCCTCAATTACATAAAGCCAAGAGATTTTAACCTAGAAGAGCTACACATAAGTACTCTGGAAATTTTACAGCTGTAAAGTTACTCTTATCAAACCACTGCAGTACCACATCTACAACTTCCATTGAAGATCCTTTGAATTAGATGAAAGGTTATAGATTTTCAGTGTGTGTATGCATACATGACTGCAGTCAGACTGTAGTGACAAACATTTGATGCTGGAACTTATGGTTGGTATATTTGGAGATGAACACTTAACATACTGGTATGATAGTCCTCCTTTTTGCTATTTAATACAGGCATTATTGTAAGCTTCAATATAATGCCAGGTAAAAGATAGTAGCTTGAGAGGAAACTTGGCAAAAGCCCTGTTAACCAGCTCTCTGACAAAGTTGCCTTAGTGGAGTAGGAGAAGCCTCGAACAAATTCTCGCCAGAGTATTCCAACAACATAACCAATTGCTGCTCTGTGCATGTAACTGTAGGAACAGATGTGCGCAAATGGTTGGACCAGAATGACTCATTAGAACCAGAGGATTAGCCCAATTATTAGTAACTAATGCTAGGACTAGCAATGTTCAGTCAGCTCAAGTACTCAAGCAAATTTCGTTGTAGGATTTTCACTTACTGTTCAAAATTCTAGTTGATTTTACTACAATGTGATGCAAAACAATGACATGTCTGGGGGTTGAGAAGAAATATAGTATTAAATAAGGCAGAGGAGTCCATTCAGCCCATTGAGTTGGTGCCAGTTGTCTGCAAGAGTAACCTTGATCATCCCACACCCCTGCCCTTTCCCCAAAGACTTGTGTTTTTCTCCCCTCATGTAGTTACCCAATTCCCTTTTGAAGGCTATGATTGAATTGACTTCTATCATCCTCGATAGGTAGTGCATTTCAGATCCTGATCACTTGTGGAAAAATGTTTTTCCTCATGTCACTTCTGGTTCTTTTTGCCAATCACTTTAAATCTGAGTCTTTTGGTTCTCGGCCTTTCTGCCACGAGAACAGGTTCTCTCTATCTATCATGCCTAGCCCCCTTATGATTTTGAATACTTCTATAAAATCTCCACTGAGCCCTCACTGTTCTAAGCAGAACAACTTCAGCTTCTCCAATCTAGCCACATAACTGAAGTTTTTCATCCCTTGAACCATTGTAGTAAATCTCTTCTGCATCCTCAACAGGATCTTCTCATCCTTCCTAAAGTATGGTGCCCATAATTGGACACAATACATCAATTCTAGCAGAATGAGTATTCTATGAAGACTTTGTTTTATTCATTCACAGGATGTGGGCTTCGCTGGCTGGGCCAGCATTTATTGCTCATCCTTAGTTGCCCTTGAAAAGGTGCTGGTGGACTGCCTTCTTGAATTGCTGCAATCCATGTGGTGTAGGTACACTCACAATGCTGTTAGGGAGTTCCAGGATTTTGACCCAGTGACAGTGAAGAAACCGCAATATATTTCCAAGTCAGGATGATGAATGACTTGGAGGGGAAACTCCAGGTTGTGATGATCCCATCCATCTGCTGCCCTTTTCCTTCTAGTGGTTGTGTGTTTGGAAGGTGCTGTCTAAGGAGCCTTGGTGAATTCCTGCAGTGCATCTTGCAGATGGTACACACTGCTGCTATAGTGCGTCGGTGGTGGAGGGAGCGAATGTTTGTGGATGTAGTGCCAATCAAGCTTCTTCAGTGTTGTGGGAGCTGCACTCAACCAGGCATTTGGGGAATATTCCATCACACTCTTGACTTGTGCCTTGTAGATGGTGGACAGGCTTTGGGGAGTGAGGAGGTGAGTTACTCGTCGCATGGTTCCTAGCCTCTGACCTGCTCTTGTAGCCACAGTATTTATATGGCTGGTCCAGTTCAGTTTCTGGTCAATGGTAACCCCCAAGATGTTGATGGGGGGATTCAGTGATGTTAATGCCATTGAACATCATGGTCATTGCCTGACACTTGTGTGGCTTGAATGTTACTTGCCAATTGTCAGCCCAAGCCTGGATATTATCCAGGTCTTGCTGCATTTGGACATGGACTGCTTCAGTATCTGAGGAGTCGCGAATGGTGCTGAACATTGTGCAGTTATCAGTGAACATCCCCACTTCTGACCTTATGATGGAAGGAAGGTCATTGATGAAGCAGCTGAAGATGGTTAGGCCTAGGACACTAACCTGAGGAACTCCTGCAATTATGTCCTGGAGCTGAGATGACTGACCTCCAACAACCACAACCATCGTCCTTTGTGCTGGGTATGTCTCCAACCAGTGGAGAGTTTTGCCCCTGATTCTCATTGACTCCAGTTTTGCTGGGGCTCCTTGATGCCACACTCGGTCAAATGCTGCCTTGATGTCAAGGGCAGTCACCCTCATCTCACCTCTGGAGTTCAGCTCTTTTGTCCATGTTTGAACCAAGGCTCTAATGAGATTAGGAGCTGAGTGACCCTGGCGGAACCCAAGCTGGGCATCAGTGAGCAGGTTATGGCTAAGCAAGCGCCACTTGATAGCAATGTTGATGACCCCTTCCCATTACTTTACTGATGATCGAGAGTAGACAGATGGGGCGGCAATTGGCCGGAGTGGATTTGTCCTGCTTTTTGCGTACAGGACATTCCTGGGCAATTTAACACACCCGGGTAGATGTCAGTGTTGTTGCTGTACTGGAACAGCTTGGCTAGAGTGCAGTAAGTTCTGGAGCACAAGTCTTCAGCATTATTGCCGTAATATTGTTGGGGCCTATAGCCTTTCCAGTATCCAGTGCCCTCAGCCATTTCTTGATATCACATGGAGTTAATCGAATTGATTTAAGACTGGTATCTGTGATACTGGGGACCTCCAGAGGAGGCTGAAATGGATCATCCACTCGGCACTTCTGGCTGAAGATTTTTGCGAATGCTCCAGCCTTATCTTTTGCACTGCTGTGCTGGGCTCCTCCATCATTCAGGATGGGGATATTTGTGGAGCCCCCTCCTCCAGTGAGTTGTTTAGTTGTCCACCACCATTCACGACTGGATGTGGCAGGACTCTCATTATAATCTCATCATAACTTCCTTGGTTTTGTTCTCTAATCCTCTGTTTATAAAACCCATATCCTGTATGTTTTTTAATTGTGTTCTCAACCTGCCCTGTTATCTTCAACAATTTATGTATATATCCCCTGGTTATTTCTGTTCCTGCATCCCCGATAGAATTGTATCCTTCATTTTATATTGCCTATCCTCATTCTTGCTACCAAAATACATCATTTTTTGCATATAATTTCCTCTGCTACATGTTCACCCATTTCATCCACCTGTAAATAACTTCATGAAGTCTATCACTGCCTCTTCCGAGCTCGAGCTGCTTCAGCTGATGACACTTGCTGCACATGTGATCATTTAGGACAAGTTTCAACATGAGACAGAATTTGCATTCAGCAGGATTGAAGCACCCTGACATGCCTCTATTTATGTACTAACTCCAAACTAGACAGAAATAAATAAAGACTTTAAAAAGGCACACACTAAATACTCAGCAATCAGCACCTCCCTTTGTGCTGACATTAATTTAGTTTATTTTACCTCACACCTTAACATTCATGAACATTTAGCGTACAAGTCACTTTGCTGCGCTGCCCCGAGACTCCTTCACGTCCGTGCTTTTCATTCTTTATACAGCCACTCTGCGGCTTCACCCCAGTATGGGCTTTGCAGCTCTTCTGATCATATGAAGCCCTTTAGCTGCAATTTTATCTCAGAACGGGAATTGGATGAGGTGAACGGCAACCCCATGCCTGCTCCTGTCCAAACTTTGCCAGTCTGAGACCCAGTGTGACATTAATTCCTGGAACTCATCTATATGCTGCCAGTCTGCGGCCTGTCCCATACAAGTAAGGAACAGCAATTAGCCAGCAGGTGGGAATAGAATTTCAGGTGGCACGAAGTCAGCACCATTTGAACAGCTGATGCAAGAAGGTAAGTCGTAGGAAGGAGGGTTTTGGAGAATGTCATGTGTGGGGTGGAATAGGCAGAGAGGAGGCTCACATAGTGGAGTGTAATCTTTCCCAGTGGTTCCCACCGGAACACCTCTTCTCTACAAGGAATATTAAAAACATAGCAAAACAACCCACCTGTTTGGACCTCTTTTTGCCCAGGATCCTCTTCCGCTTTTCCAGCCATCTTCACCTGGCAAGAAAGCCAATGTCTTCTTTGCTCAGCCCACAAAATTGCAGCTGGGTTCGATGATGAAATTGCACCCCTCCCCCACCCGACATTGCCACATGCTTTTTAGAGAATGAACATGACAGCTTTAAGACAGAGTCCACTCTGCCTGTTCAGAAGAGCAGATTAAAATTCCAGATAGTAAGATTGATGTAGGACATCAAATAAATTTTAATTTCCATATATCCAGCTTCCAGAACAATAACAACAATAACTTATATTTATATAGTGCCTTTATCATAATGAAACATCCAAGGTGCTTCATAGGAACATTATAATGCAAAATGTGATACTGAGCCACGAAAGGAAATATTAGGTCAGATGACAAAAGTTTGGTCACAGAGATATGTGTTAAGGAGTGTCTTAAATTAGGAAAATGATGTGGAGAGGTGTAGGGAAGGAATTCCAGAACCTGAAGCTTAGGCAACTGAAGGCATGGCCACCAACACTGGAGCAATTATAATTTGGAATACACAAGAGACCAGAATTAGGGAGGAGCGCAGATATCTCAGAGGGTTGTGGAGGTTGAGGAGATTACAGAGGCGGCGGTTGGCCGGGGGGGGGGGGGACGGGGGGGGGGCGCGGGGGGTTGTTGTGTGGGTGCAGGTCATGGAGGGATTTGAAAACAGGGGTGAGAGTTTTAAATTCAAGACATTGCTTGATTGGGAGCCAATGTAGGTCGCTGAGGACAAGGGTGATAGGGGAATGGGTTGCGATTTAAGACACAGGCAGCAAAGTTTAAATGACCTCAAGTTTATGGAGGCTGGAATGTGAAAGATTAGCCAGGAGTGCATTGGAATAGTCGAGCCTAGAGGTAACAAAGGCATGATTGAGGGTTTCAACATTGGAAGAGCTCGGACAGGAGCAAGCTTGGACAATGTTACGGAGGTGGAAATAGGCGGTCATAGTAACCGCACGAATAAGTGGTTGGAAGACCATCTCAGGATTAAATATGACAACAAAGTTGCGAACAGACTGATTTAATCTCAGTCTGTAGCTGGAGTGGGATGGAGTTATCATTAGGGAAATTGAGTTTAGAACAGGGACACAAAGCATTAGCTTCTGTCTTCCCAATATTTAATTGGAGGAACGTGTATCTTTGAATAATTGTGTATAACATCTGTTAGCTTTCACACAGACTCTGTTTCATTTATGTAGTGCTGTAATACTTTCTGTAGACTAATACTAATAAATGTGTGCGCCCATTAGCTGACTTTATTATAATGAATGACCTAAATGTGCCACATCATGATATAAGTTCATGTACTGAGGTAACCTACTGAATGTTGAGATTATTCACCAGTTTCTGAATCTCCTTATGGTTTCTCGCATTACAGAAAGCATACGGACATAAGTACATACGAATGAGGAAGAGGAACAGGAGTAGGCCACTCAGCCCTGCGAGCCCACGCTGCCATTCAATAAGATCATGGCTGATCTGATTTTAACCTCAACTCCACGTTCCCACCTAGCCCAGATAACCTTTCACCCCCTTGATTATCAAGAATCTATCTACATCTGCCTTAAAAAGGCAGAGGTTGTGCCTCAGCCACCTTTTGAGGAAGGGAATTCCAAAGTCTCACATGCCCCTGAGGGAAAAATAAATTCCTCATCTCTGTCTTAAATGAGTGATCCCTTACTTTTAAACAACGGCCCCTAGTTCTAAATTCTCCCACAAGAGGAAACATCCTTTCCACATCCAACCTGTCAAGTCTGTTCTAGTCAAATTGCCTCTTTCTCATCTAAACTCCAGTGGATATTTGCCAAGCCTGTCCAGCCTTTCCTCATAAGACAACCCACCCATTCCATGTATTAATGTAATAAACTTTCTCTGAACTACTTCTAATGCATTTATATCTTTCCTTAAATGAGGAGACCAATATTGTACACAGTACTCCAGATTGGATCTCAACAATGCCCTGTAAAACGGAAGCATAACCTCCCTACTCTTGTATTCAATTCCCCTTGCAAGAAACAATAACATTCTATTAGCTCTGCTCAGTACTTGCTGCACCTGCATACTAACCTTTTGCGATTCAGCACTAGGACACCCGATCCCTCTGCATCTCAGAGCTCTGCAACCACTCACAATTTAGGTAATATGCCTCTTTTTTTGTTCATCCTGCCAAAATAGACAAACTCACATTTTCCCACATTATACCCCATTTACCAGATCTTTGCTTACTCAACTTACCTATTGATACCCTTTCATAGGCTCTTAATGTCCTGTTCACAACTTACTTTCCTCCCTATCTTTGTGCCATCAGCAAATTTAGCAACCACATCATTAGTCCCTACATCCAAGTCATTTATATAAACTGTAAAAAGTTGAGGCCCCAGCATTGATCCCCGTGGCACACTACCTGTCGCATCCTGCCAAACAGAGAATGGCCCATTTATACCTACTCTCTGTTTTCTGTTTGCTAGCCAATCTTCTATCCATGCCAATATGTTACCCTCTGCACCATGAGCTTTTATTTTCCTCAATAACTTTTGATGACACAGCTTATCAAATGCCTTCTGAAGAATGTTAGTACAGTACTTCCACCAGTTCCCCTTTATCCACAGCACCTGTTACTTCTTCAAAGAACACCAATAAGTTGGTTAAACATGATTTCTCTTTCACAAAATTATGTTGACTCTGCCTGATTACCTTGAACTCATCCAAGTACCCTGTTATAACATCTTTAATAATAACTTCCACCATTTTCCCTAAGAGAGATGTTTCCTGCTTTCTGTCTCCCTCTCTTTTTGAATAAAGGAGTTACATTTGCTACTTTCCAATCTAATGGAACCTTCCCGAATCTAGTGGATTCTGCAAAATTGAAACCAATGCATCAACTATCTCACTAGCCACTTCTTTCAAGACCCTAGGATGAAATCTATTAGGACCCACGGGCTTGTCAACCCACAGTTCCAACAGTTTTCTCAATACCACTTCCCTGGTGACTATAATTTTCTTGAGTTCCTCACTCCCTTCCAATTCCTTATTTACAACAAACAAAGCATGTGATAGGAGAAAAAGCAAGTTTTGAAGGGAAAATTGTAAGTGCTAAATATCCTTTGGCCTCTGATCAGGAATGTTCTGAATTGTTGTTTTTTTCTGTAATTTCTAAATGAATGGTATCTTATAACCATAAAACTTTATGGGCAGAATCTTGCCCTTGGATGGCGGGCGGGCCCCACCAGCTTGGCGGCGGGCGGGCAGCTGACCCCCATCACTGAAATGGGGCCCGCCGCCATTTTAAGTGGACGGGCCCATTAAGGCCTGCCCAGCGGCATCCCCGACGGGAATCCGCAACTGTCAAAGTGCACTCTTACACACAATTCTCCCTGAGGCAAAATCCTGTCTCGGGGAGAATATTGAGAGTGTCAAAAACATTAAAAGTAGAAACATTAAAAAAGTATTAACATGTCCCCCTCATGTGGCATGTTAATAAAGAACACATCACTTTATTTATTTTTTACAATACGGACATGAAACTTCATTCCGCCAGTGGATGAAGTTTCATCAATAATCTGGAGCCCAGCGGGGTTCCTGGCCTGCCCACCAGCCTTAAGGTTGGACGGGCAGGTCTTTAATTACTTTAAATAGCCTGTCAATGGCCTCAATGAGCCATTGACAGGTCGGCGGGCAAACAGATGATTTCGCTGTCCGCCCGCCTTCCTAAAAATTTAAATGGACCGGGATGATGTTGGGGATTCCTCCTGACATCATCCCGCGTCACTTTCCCCTTGGCAAGCGGGCCCCGCCCCCAAATCGCCGAGGGGAAAATCCTGGCCAAAAAGTACCCGCTTGCTTTAAAATTGCAGTAAAATTGTAAATATCAACGTTTTGGCAAGTACGGAAATCTTTGTGAATAAGGCTCTTTGAGTAGTTTTGCTTTTAATGGGATATTTTTGGTATTCAATCGTCATCAGTTGCATATCCTACTTGTAGAAAAAAGGCACCATGGAACTTGAGTATTTTTGAACATTTGAAAAATATTTCAATAGCTTTTGCATGCATATTTCAGCAGAGACGGACCAGTGCCTGACAATAAAAAATCACATTAGAATATGGCCTTTAGATAGACCTTCATATTTAATGGAATTTAGAACTTCTTTAATGATTTGCATTTTTACCTGTGTTATCCCACATTTATTAATATTATTTTCTCACTTTAGTCTCTACTCCTATGAACGTATTATTGTCTTTTTGTGTTTGCAGTTGGGGCTGTTAGAGGCATAGAGGTAGAAATTTAATTGTGTTTCATCTAATTTTCGCACTAAATCAGCATTTTGCACACCAATTTCGAGGTGGGATGTCATGCGCTGAAAGTGTGTGTGGAATGCAACAGCCATCAACAGCCATTTGAAGCATCTTAGCAATTGCTGGAAATGAACACTTGAGCTCATTAAATTATTTGAAGAGGGGTCTTGTATTAGGACCATTTTTGGAAATTCATTCTTAAGCCTACCCAGTGATTATTCAGGGAGCTTGCTAAAGCATTGTTATTTAAAAGATTACCACTTCCTTGTCTATCTTTGGATAGTTAATTTCAACTACTGGGAGTCTCTTTATGGCTGCTTAGGCTGAGCTTAGAAAATCTTTAATACTAAATAGCTGTTGGTGAGCTGACCTTTTGGCTGCCACATCCTTGACTGTGGGAGTACTGGGTAATATCAGAATGTTTCTTGGATTGCCATTGAGATTGCTGGAACAGAGGGAAAGTGACAGCAAGCACAGCAACAAAAATCTGAGGAGGGCCAAAAAGAGGAGGGCAAGGGATGCCTTTGGGATGCTGGTTTCCTGCAATGAGGTGTCCTCTAACGACAGAAGAATGAGTGTAAGAACATAAGAAATAAGAGCAAGAGTTGCCCATATGACTTGTCCAGCCTGCTCTATTATTCAATTGGTTCATGGATGAATTTCTACATCAACACCACTTTCCTTCCCTATCCCTATATCCTTTGATTTCCTCAGTGCCCAAAAATCTATTGATCTCATTCTTGAATATAATCAGGGACTGAGCATTCACAGTCCACTGGGGCAGAGAATTCCAAAGATTCACAATCCTCTAAGTGAAGAAATTTCCCCTCAACTCAGACCTAAATGGCCGACCCCTTATTCTGAGAAAATAGCCCCGAGTTTGAGACTCCCCAGCCAGAAGAAGCAGCAGCTACTCTTTGAAGCCCTCTATGAATTTTATACATTTCAATGAGATAAAATTTCATTCTTCTACTCTCAATACCACTTTTTCTCAATCTCTCATAGGACAGGAATCATTCTAGTGAATTTAATTTTGCACCCCTCCATGGCAAGTATATCCTTCCTTGGGAAAGGAGACCCAATACTATACAAAATATTCAAAGTGACATCTCACCAAGCCCCGTTATATATTTGCAGCAAGACCTCCTAACTTTTATGCTTCAATCCTCCATGTATTAAAAGCCAACACACCATTTGCCTTCCTAATTGTTTGCTGCACCTGCATGTTATTTTTCTGTGATTCATATACAAGGAGCCAAGATCCCTTTGAATACTAACATTTACTAGATTCACATCTTTAAAATAATATTCTGCTTTTCATTACTTCCTACAGAAGTGGATAATCCACAGTTCCCTATATTTTAATCCATCAGCCAACCTCTTGTTCAATCACTTAACCAATCCTTTGCAATTGCTCAAGCTTACTTTCCCCCTTAACTTTGTCATCAGCAAATATGGATATATTATAAAATCATTACAGCATGGAAGAAGGCCATTCAGCTGTGCTAGCTCTCTGCAAGAGCAATTTAGGTAGTCCCACCCCCAGGCCCTCTCCCATAACCATGCATTTTTTTTCCTTTCAGGTTCTCATCCAATTCCCCCTTTAAAACCCACAATTGAACCTGCCTCAAAAGCTGGTGCATTCCAGATCATAATCACTCGCTGCATAAAAAGGTGTTTCCTCATCTCACCTTCAGATCTTTTGCTAATTACTATAAATCTGCCCTCAGCTTCTCGCCCCTTCCACCAGCGGGAACAATTTTTCTCTCTCTACTCTGTCTAGACCCCTCTTTTTTTCAACACCTCTGTAATATCGCCTGTCAAGCTCCTCTTCTTCAAGGATAACAACTCCAGCTCCTCCAGTCTATCCACGTAGCTGAAACCCTTTATCTCCAGAACAATTCTCATAAATTTGCACCCTCACTGAATCCTGCATGTCCGTTCTAAAGTGCAGTACCCAGAATTAGGTACAATACTCTAGATGAGTCCAAACTAGTGTTTTGAAAAGGTACATCACAACTTGTACTTAATGCCTCTATTTATATGGTTCAGCATCCCATATGCCTTCTTAACCACTTTCTGACCCTGCCCTGACACCTTCCATGATGTGCGTACATTTACCCACAGATCTCCGTGTTCCTGCGCGCTCTTTAGAATTGTACAATTTAGCTTTTATTGTCTCTCCTCATTTTTCCTACTGTCATGGTTCCCCATAGAGACCTACAACTTTTAAAAAGAAATGAATTTCTCAAACGACCAATGGAAATAATCAAAGATAAAATTTCACATTTTAAGACTTTTTACTGGAACAAACAAACTAAAATCAATATAGATAAAATATTAATTAACAAGCAACTAATACACCAAACTAAAGAAAAGGTACTTTCACATTAACTAATGAATGCAATTGACATGCATCTTATAAGCCCTTTTGCTGTACATCACACTTCTGGCAGATGACAAAAACAAGCCAAGTGTTACTTCCAGCTCCTTAGAAGACTAGGTTGCAACATTCTCTGTCCTTCGAAAGTTGTTCCACTCAGCTTGAGTCTTCCAAATCTGACTTCCACAAGCAAGGCCCATCTTGACCTTAAATCTCCATAAGTTCAGACTGTTCTGTTTCCTCCCTTTCGAACAGAAAGCTAACTTTTACCAGCATCCTGCTTCTGCACAGCAGTAGTTGCTTTTTCTCCACTCAGCAGCAGTTGCTTTCTTTGTCTCCCCATCTCATAAAGCGGCTGTTCCTTTACTGGGAATTACTATGTATAGGTGTGAAAATTGAAACTTGATTTCAATAGGTTTCTATTTGAGCTTCACCCTCATGGTAACCAGACTACACAGGTATGTCTCTGAGCTGGGGTGCTTCTGAAATTCCCAATTTTACCTCAGATTAAAGGAGACATTTTAAAACATAACTGTCTTCTAAAGTCCAGCATTCGCAACATTACCAAAATGTATCACATCACATTTCTTTGAGTTAAATTTCAATTGCTACATTTTTGCCCATTTCATCCATCTGTCTACGTCCTCTTGAAGCCTATCATTTTCCTCCTCTCAGTTTATTATACTTCCAATTTTTGTGTCATCTGAAAATTTTGAAATTGTGCACTGTACACCTAATTCTTTGCCATTAGTATAGATTAAGAAAGATAGTGGTCCTTATTCTGCCCCCTGGGGAATACCAGTGTATACCTTCCTTCCTCCAGTTGAAAACACAATTTTTCACTAGTCCTCATTGTTTCCTGTCACTCAAGTCAACGTTATATCCATCCTACCACTTTCCTTTTATTCCATGATGCTCGATTTCCTAATTTATTGCTATTGATATAGATTGTTAATAGTTGAGGCTCAAACACTGATCCATGTGACACTCCACTACTAACGTCCTGTTTGTTAGCCAGTCCTCAATCCATGCTAATGTATCAGGAACAAAAATAGTACATGTTGGAATGACTCCAAAGGCCAGACAGCATCTGTGGAGGGGGAAATAGTTCACATTTCAGATTAATGATCTGTTTTCAGAACAGGAAGAAATTGGTGATGTAACAGCATTTACACAAGCTCAGAGAGAAATAGGGAAAATGGGTAAGAGCAAAAGGGAAAGTGTATGATAGAATGGAAGGCATGAGAGATTAAATGACAAAAAGGATAATGCAAGAAAAGGGGGTGATAATAGGACAAACAAAAAGACTGAAGATAGGTCTAGAGGAGCTGTAAATGACAACTACTGAGTTATTACCAGCACATACTGTCCAAATAAATGGCTGCAGGGATCATGATCTGAACTAGCTGAACACAGTATCAAGTCTGGAAGATTGAAGTACTGTTTCTCAAGCTTTTGATTAGCTTCATGGGAACACTCTACGAGACCAAGGACAAAAAGTCAAATGTGTGATCATGGCGAAGAATTGAAAAGCCAAGCACCTGGAAGGTCAGAGTTGCTCTTGTGGTCTGAAAGGAAGTATTCAGCAACGCCTACTTCTGCTCCTATTTCGTATGTTCGTAATCATCCAATCTGTGTTTGGTCTTCCCAGTGTAGAGGAGACCGCATTGTCAGCAGAAAATAAAAAAATATGAGGAGGCTGCAGTTCAGCTGCCAGGCAGTCAGTAACTATTGTAGCAGAAATTGGAACCAATCACCAGGGCACACACACACCTGCCTGTGGTTATAATGGGTACAATGACGTTGAGCATCTATGCCAGAAGATCATTCTAAGCCAAACTTCAGTCAGTTTGTTTTCCATTCGACCATCAAGCTGTTGGTGCATGATTTCTTTGCAAGGAGACAGCAATGCCTAACTTTACCAACACAGGCTGTTGATCAGGAGGAGAGAGCTGTTGAATCTTCATGCATCACTGGCTTTCATCAGATGCAATACCTTATTGACTGTGTTTTTCCCCATCAAGGACCAGCCAGGGATAACCATCTTGAGCATCTATCAGTGAACATAAATTTGTATCTGACCTTTACACAGGAGAATACTTGGGAAATTGTGACCAAATAGTAATCTATTAGTTGGTAAGATCAGAGGTACTGAGAATATCTAACTTATTTTGATATATTCTTTAACTTGTGCAAAGTTCTCTTCCCATTGTGAGGTCCCTGAAGTCCACCTGGCTGTCCTCAGCATGGCTGAGAAAGGATTTTACAAGCTGTCTCCTGGGCCCGTCCACCACCACCTACTGCTGCTCACTAGTGGGTATTTCAACACAAGCAAATCCCTCTAAGTCACTTTATAGCCCGGCTGGGATGTTAATATAGAGTGATGGAGCACATCCTGGTGCCTCCTGAGAAGAATACTCCTCCTCTTACCTGTCAATGGCTTAGTGTTGCTAAGGGGATCATGAGGGTAAAAGAATAAGAACAAGAGTTGAGCATAGCACAGAGAGGCTGGAGAGTTGAAGATGTCAGCCATCACAGTGAAGCTGTATGATTGTGTATTTTATAGAGGTTCATGAAGGATGCAAGTAAAATTCAGAGACCCTGTTCAGAGGGATCCTTGGCCTTGAAAGCTCCTATCCTCATAGTCTGGTGAGGCCCCTGATTTCTAGGGCTTTCTGCTTTGATTCAAAGAGATTCATGAAGTTAGTCAGTTCACCTTTCCTTTGTATTGAGCATTGTTTTGTTTTGTGGATATTGAATGCAAGAGTTAGTGAGTGTCTCTTGAAAAGTAGAATGCAAATATATAGAGCTTGTACATGTGTGGATGTTGTGAGGAAGAAGAAGAAGAGGATTTGGTTTGTTGGCTGCTGTGTGGAGCATGAAGTGAGAAAGGAGACATTGGAGAAGTTGGTGACTGGGCAAAGGCTGCCAAGTGAGAAGAGGTGAGTGTGTGTTTATAATGAGTATGAAGGGTGGTGATTCCTTGTGCTAGATGCTGGAGGATGGGATGGAGGGGAGGAAATTGTTGAGGAGGGAGATAAGGGCTGTTGACATATGTTCTTGTGAGAGATGGAGAAATGTGGAGCTGGACTCTTCCTTGATACTCTTGAGAGGTCATTGAAGTGCTTCCTGCACTGTGTTTGGGACCTAGGGATGATGCCCTTGGAGATGACAATCTCAGCAATCACTCTCCATGGCTGATGAACTTGGTGTTCTGAAATCTTCTTTCCACTGACAGGAGAGTGAAGTCTCTTCTTCACTTTGATCTCTTATAACAGTATCGCCATGGAAGTTTCAAAGAACCCGGAGGTTTTCCTGCAACATTTTGGAACTCTTTCTTCCTGCAGCAGTCAGCAAACCTTTGCAGACTGTTATGATGTGGCAGGGTCGTATGTGCCAGCCGGCTGGCCCAAATTCACATGGGAAACTTGGCCACACTATAACAACAATTTTGCAATTTATATTTATTATGAGAAGATTTGTGTACTGAATTCAGAAGTAATGAGTCCACAAACACCTTTAGTGATCTTAAAAATTAAATTCTAACGTTTATAACAAAAAAAGAATTGAAACACACACATAAGATTACAGTTATCTGATATTACAACAAATCCCAAATTTCCTAATTAACCTGACTCCCAACTATACATCCCCTTTAAGGTAACAGTCCAAAATAGATTTTAAATTTCAATAAGCAATCTATCAAGGTTACCACACACCTACTCAACAATGGAATCCCAAAGGCTTTTTAACACAACTTTAGTTACTGGAGCAGTACTTCTTCTGAGTGGCTAGGGCTTCTTCAAAGTCTATGCCACGTGGTGTAACTTTCAAGATTTTACATGACCACCCCCACATAGGCTTCCATCCTTCTTTACATATGTTTCTCTCTCTTTAATGTGCAAAATCCCATTGTTCTACATGTCTTTGGAAATTTATTTTTCCCATAATATAAAATCTTTCATGTCATCACTATGGTCTTTTTCCTTTTGGAAAAAATAAATAATAACTTTGCCCTATTTATTTTGTTAGTTGTAAACATCCTACCATCTCTTTGGAAATCAAGTAATTCCCCACTAATCTTAAAATGCAAATTTCATTCTCACCTCATCTACTGACTCTTTTACTCTAGCTCACTCATTAGCATTTGAAATACCCTTTTTAAACCTAATTCTTTTGATAATTTCAACCTTGCAGTTAATCTGACTCTAATTCAATTAAATCAGCCACCCACAGAACCACACATATAACCACACCTTAAAATGTCCCACAATACTATTATGGAAAATATGATTGTTTCATGACAATAAAAAGATGCAAGATTACATTAATAGGTGCATGACTACTTTAAATAGATCCCCAGCTGACCTACTAGCAATTAATTGCAATTTGAAGGTGGTGTATTTCACAGTGTGCCATTGAATTGATTGGCACCTACCCATGCAGTTTTAATGAGATTCAAGTGTTAAACTACCCCAGGCCTGTTTTGTAGGTCAGCGGGTGTCATACTTAAACTCCTAAAACCTGCTTGGAGTTAAAATCAGAGCCACATTTTTAACATTTTCAGCAAAGCCATAGGATGTCAACTGGTAATTTAAAAAAAAAAACAATTTAGGGTGTGATTTGAGCTCCATAGTACTAAGACATTGTACATAGTACATAGTACTTAGGTTTAAAAAGGGTATTTTTTTAAACGAAGCAGAAGCCCTGAGTCTGAAGGCTGCTGAAACAGTTCTCACACCAGAAGCATAAACATTCTGCTGGAGTGTTATTGAGGTAGACACAGGAATGAAAGGTGCGACTGATTGAAACGAGATCCGGTTCATAAAACTGATGGTTTGCCCTTTTGGTCTCACTGTACTAAGTGCTTCTGCTTATAGACTGAATCATTTTAAGTGGGAAAAGATAATAGTATACTCAGGTCAAAGGATTAAAAATGATCACACATACTAATTACGGATTCATGTAGAAATTGAAATGAAAGCCGCAGTACAATGTAATCACAGTACAATGCTACATTATGTCTTGATGTAAAAATGTTAAAGAATTGAAATCATGCCTTTCATCACAACATGCATTAGTATTAATTTGATAATACTTCTCCATTTCACTACACAGCAGTATATTTATGAGTTCAATTGTGCACTGTCTAATAACTCTGCCAGCAGCTTGTGGCATTTTTTAAAAAATCTTAAATTTGTGTTTTGTAGAAAAAAACAGAATGTTTGAAATATGCAGCAACTTAAGTTCTGACAAAAAGTTGGACCTGAAACATTAACCTGTCTTTTCGTATGATGATTGACTGTGTTGTATTCCTGCTGTTTGCTGTTTTATTTTCAGTATTGTGCACATTCAGTTCAGTATCATGATTTCCAATATTTGCAGATTCTTTTGACATTTTAAAATTCTCATATGTTTCAAGCTAAAGGGATAACTTGTGAAGATGGGAAGCATCCATACACTAATTGCAAATTGTCTTTTGCAGCTCTTGCAGGGAAAAGTGATCCCCAAGTATGAGAAATGGCATTCAGCAGAAAAGGGCAGTGGGCAAATAGATGGTGATGACATCCAGGTCAGTGGAGACTGTGATGATGAGGATGGCTGCATTGCCTCAGGAAATGGAGAAGTGAAAAAATCTTTCAAAACTTCTGAACGTGAGTTTTTAATAATGCCCAAACTACCATTTATCAACATCGATACCTTATTAAAAGTATAATTGCATGAAAGCTTACAATTTATTCATGATGTCATTTGCATTTAAGATACCGAAAGTACTTCAGTTTAGAGAAGGAATTAATATTCAAATTGTGTCTGCGCTAAAGAAGTAAACCAAACAAACAATGTCAACAGTTTTTTTTAGATAATTGATCATCATTATTAAAAAGATAGAAAGTCAGAAGTAACAAACCATCTCAAAAAATGTATTTTGGTCACTGAACACGTCTATCTAAGCAATTAAAAGTTTATGACTATATGTCAAAATATATGATTGATCTGAAAATGTTGCTCTTAGGTTGATGCCAACTACTTATCTACATGTGTATTTTAAAATGTTTTGAAATGCATTTATTCCAAGTGAAAGATTATCTACTTTGAGGAATGTTTCTTCTAGAAGAAAGTTAGAGAAGTGATACTATTAGTCTGAGTTGGGCAGAATGGTCCTGTAATACATTACGCTTATTACCAAGGCTCTATTCTATGCAGCAACGGTTAACTAAAGGGATATTGAGCAAAGGATAATCTAGCTCAGTATGTGATGGTGGATGAATTAATATAAGACTGATAAAAATTGTGTTACCCCTAGGTAAGGCCAACTGTGAATGAAAGATTTCATTTTTAAGAACTTAAAACCCTCAAATGTTTGAAGTTCTGGTTTAAAACAAATGTAAATTGCTTATTTAAAATTTTAAAGTAACTTTACAAAATGCCTCAACTTCAATTTTATCTATTCTTGTAACTGGTGCTCTATTAGATTTAGAATAATGCATTTCTGTGCTTCATGTCTAATATGCAGAGACTGTAATTTATCTGTCATCTCACTTGAGAAGTATTGCTGGGCTAAGGCCCTCAGTGATAGAAGGATTGATTTTGTACAAGGTTCCATGAACTGAGTTGCAAGTGACTGTATTGTTTTATCCTGCTGTAAAATGAATCCACATGCAAGAGATCTTCACCTTTCTCTGCCACAGCAGTATTCTGTGAGTGCCTCAATGAGGATGTACAGGTAAGTCATGGATAATTTTGTACAAGAACGTTTATTTCCCTAACTCAAAGGACACTCTGCTCAACCAAACCATTTTTCTGGAAAGAGAAGTCTCTGCAACATTGTAATCAAAATCGTGACACGTGCACGTGTTGTCATGATGCATTTTAGTAACATTCTCAGTATATTATGGGCTAGATTTTACACTTTCCCGGCAACAGGTATGAAGGCAGTGGGTATGTAAAATCCAGGGGGTGGCCTTCCCACTGCCTATCCGCCCACCTCATTCTGCCTGAAGTTTTACGGACGCAGGGGAGGCACAGGCGACCCACGCACCTTTGGACCTATTGAGACCCTTAATTGGCCGATTAGTGGCGTCTTAAGAGCATCATCTCACCCTGCTGGTAATTATCCTGCAGCAGGAGGAGGCCCACGTCGTGCAGGAAGCCTGTGGCTGGTGTGGGCCAATGTGGTGTGAACCCCTTTTGCAGGCCTAGTGGGCCCATCAGAGGCACCCAACGACCCCCACCCCCCCTACAAGGTCATCCCCCTATTTAACCCTCTCCCTGGCCTCTTGAAGCAGGCCCTCCTCACACATGTCGCTGAATCCCCTCACCCCAGACTTAACCTGGGCTCCTTGGCATGGTGGGATTGTCTATAGTCCCAGCAGTGGCCAGTGTTCCCACTGACACCACAGGAACTACCTGGTCATCTGTTGGCGGCAGTTCTCTAAGCCAGTACTTCCTACTGAGATAGGGGGGGATGTCTTGCCTTAAAGCAATTAATGTTGCTCCCAGCACTAAATTGCTGTGGGTTAGCCATTGGCAGCGTGGGTGTGCTCCCCCCTACACTTTAACCGGGGCGTGAGTGTGCAGGGGGCAGGTCCATGGTGCCCCATAAAATCCAGGCCCATGTTTCTAAACAAATGAGAAACAAAATTGCAGAAACCTTTTCATGAAGATTGTACTTTGTTTTGGAAAGCATTTGTGACCAGAACAGGTTAGACTTACAAAAGATGTAATTTAAATTCCAGAGCAGCTTCCTGCAGATATCATCATGTAGTGATGAATGATCATTAAATATTTCTGCCTGGGTCTATTTCCATCATAGGGTTTATGTATCCATTACAAAGGTACTAAGTGTCTTCCTGATAGGAATGCCAACCCTCCAGTATTGCTCTGCAGTTTCCAGCAGAGTGAGCAGCCCAGCAGAAAAAAATCATAGGGACATTTAAAAAATTGTATGTATTTTTCATTTTTGTAGGAAAGCTCATATTTGTTACAGAAATTTTGGAGTTGGGAAATGGCTGTTTGACTGGTTGGAGCAGTGGGGCATATGATAAACCCCTTAGGAAGAAGTCCAACTAGAGTTGGCCATCCCACTTTTTGAATGAATTTGCTATTTGACTGACAGTTAACTTAGCAGGAAATGGAAAAAACATGAAACATCTGTATCACAAAGAAACTTTGATTCTTAAAGCAGCACTTTTAGTACAGTTCTCTAGAGCAAGTTGAGCGCTTCACCTCAAAACCTGATGCATCAAGATGTTTCTCAAGAATTTTTAAATGAAATCTGATATGATTATAATACGGGGTCGTGTGTTGAAGTACATCGAATTTTACAACACAGAAACGGACCATTTCACCCAGTTGCCCTATGCCAGTGTTTACAATACACATGAGCCTCATCCCACTCTACTTCATCTCACCCTATTATGTTCCTTTGTCCTTCATGTACTTACCTAGCTTCCCCTTAAATGCATCTAGCTAATCACCTCAACCGTTCCACAGGGTAGCAAGTTCCAAATTCTCAACACTGAGTAAAGAAGCTTCTCCAGATTTCCTCATTGGAATTATTGGTGACAATCTTGTATTATGGACCCTAGATTTGGAATCCCCCAGAAGTCTCTGCATCTATTCCACCGAACCCCTTTCTAATTTTAGAGATCTCTATTGGGTCACTTTTCGATCTTTTTAGAGACAAGAGATCCAGTTGTTCAGCCATCACAATATTTATACCCTCTCCACTTGTAGATCATATGCATTCAGACCAGGATTTGCATATCCAGGGTAACAAATTCCTGTTGCAGGAAGGCACCCTGCACACTTCGGAGTTGCTGGTGTCCAATTTGACCAACAACTTACTTCTTTGAGAGATCAGGTACATGACATCGCAATCTCAAATAAGTCCCTCCAACCCCATTTTTTTTGTCACAATATAGGGCAAAACAAAGTTGAATTTCTTGTACTACCTGTATTTTACTCACTGCTCCTTTGCTCAATCAGGCCCCAAAGTGACTTTATTTTAAATTTGCATTTTTGAATTCAGGCAACAGTAACATTACAATACTGCCCATCCTCAATTGCCCTGAAATCATAGTCATTAATCGCAGTGTAGAACTGGAGTCTCGTGTCTGGAAGTCCTGGTAGAGGTGACAAACTCCAAAAAAAATTGATGAACCAGTTGGATTTTTACAATAATCTGGCAGCTTTCATAGTTAATATCCTGGTGCCTGCCAACAAATCGCCATAGTGGGATTTGAGCTCAAGATTTATGAGTTGCTAAACCACCTTCATAATCACTTGGTGACCATATTCATGCACAGTTTCTCCCTCCCCCCTCAGTCTGTCTCTTTTCTCAACAAACCCATAGCTGCTGAAAGAAGATAAACTTCAGAGGTTTATTTGTCAGAGCCAGACACCACTATATGCACATGTTGCTTTTCCTCATACTGTTCTATATTTTGTTACTGATGTATGCAACACTACCCATGGAAACTGCACACAAGTTGGCCCTTTAAGTTGTGTGCATAGCCCTCTAGCACTTAAACAGCTGTAAGGTACTTGCTGTGAGCAGAGTTGGAGTTAGCTGAGAGCTGATTCGGCATCATTCCATATCATTTGAACACCAAGTATTTCAGCTGAATGCTTTCAGGCAAATAAATGTTCACAATTGATGTGGTTTGAGTGTTGTGTGAATTCATTTCAGGTCAGTGACTCCACTTGATCACTTTCAGATGTCTAATGATGACTGAAAGATCACTTTGGAACATAGAATATTGCATCCAAGTGCAAGTTAACACTGTTACACACAGAATTCTGCCAAAGTTTTCAGGTAGGGCAGGCTCAAAGGGCCAAATGGCCTACTCCTTCTCCTAATTCGTATGTTTGTATATTCATACCTGGGGGGAAATGGGAGTGAGGATATTGACACAGTGGCTCTGGGAGTTCTGATACTTAAAAAAATTGTGGTTTGCTAGAACATGGAATGTCAGTGGTTATACTTAATACACATTTTGCCCAATTATTTCCAGGAGAAGTGTGTAGCAGGAGTGCAGTTTTCATTGGCCCAGCAGGGTACATGTGGAAAGGGAAAGGTGTAGAAAATGTTATAAGCCATCTTTATTCGTAAATTTGTGCAATGTTTAGGATGCGTGTTGTTACGATCAGATGAAGAGAGTTTGAACATCTCTCTTTTCCCACTCCTCACTTGACCACAGTAGGGCTTAGTGAAAGGGTATGCTTGCCAATTCAGTGAATGTGTAACTGTTTACATGCTGTGCTTTAAAAGACACAAACAGACAGGTTTTCCTGAGTTTTAACAAAGAACAGAGAATAGCATTTACTGTACTTAACCCAGCCTGAGAAAAATAATAAAAAATAATACATTTTTAAATTTTCCATTCCTGGACTAAGTCCCGTGGCAGGGGCGGGAATGGGGTGAGTTTACCGCCAGGAGACCCTTGGGAATTCGTACAGTATCGCGGGATACTGGCTACTGGCTTAATAAATTGTGCAGTCGGGAGTTTCCCGACGTTTTGCATAGTGGGGGTGGGCTGGATGGCTCACACCCCACCATCATAACCAGGTGCCATATTTAAAAGGTGCCCGGACATCAACTGACCCACTATTGAAGAAAAAAATATCCATCTTCTGGAAGATCCTGAAGAAAGAAGATGGACCTTCTGGAAGATACTAAAGCCAGATGATCCACCTCCTAGAAGAGTCTGAAAATAGAAAATGGACCTCCTGGAAGATACTGAAGACAGATAATCCACCCCCTGGAAGCTGCTGCAGCTCAAAGATCCACCTGTTAGGTATTCTACCCATCCATTGTTGCACATGGTGTTCTGAGGTCCACAATCGCTGGAGGCCTCCCTCCCGATCTTTCTGCTGGTAAGTCCCAACATCTCCATACCACATTGATCCAGATGTGTTCTGAGCTGGCGTGATATCCCAGATTTCTGGTCAGGCCTTCATCTACAATACTATTAACGGGATGCAAAACGGTTTTACGCTGGCCTCTGGCAGGAATGGTGACTCGCCATGATGGTTGGGAGTGCAAGTTCCTGCTGTCATTTTACAGCAGCAGAAAACCAATTTTTCAGCTCCCACCACATTGTACTCCTTGCACTGCCATTAGAGCTGCTGTGGGAGGGGGGGGGGATTGAAAATCCCTCCTTCTGACACATATACACGTTCACACACACACACACACGTTCACACTCGCACAAATAGATTACAGTGTGGGAGGATAGATATTAAACAATTTAAAGCCCAGCAAAGGTAAAGGGATATGCAGTATACTTAAAGGGGTATACTTGAAGATTGGTGACTTGGCTGGCTTCAGGTTGAACTCAGTAGTCCTTCTGGATTGGTGTTGAGGTGGTTTAAATATGTGGATGAACAATTTATCTCTTCTTCTGAAGATGGCAGCTGGGTTTAAGTTCTTAGTAAAATCTGTCTGCAGCAAATGCATAGTCAAAGTCAGCATAATGGATTTGAAGATTGCAAGTTGTCGAGAGAGAGAAAATGAATCCTCATTGCATGCCTTGCAAGATCTTTCTTTCCAAGTTGTGGCACCCAGAACTGCAGATCTGGTCCAACCATACCTTTGTGTATTTGTAATTGTATTCCTCTGGTTATGAGGGCTAACATTCCACTAACCTTTTTGATAAGTACATTTTAATAGTCTATGTAAATTTTTGCAACCTTTTCAACCTGCAATGCTGCTAGCTTTTCAACATTTAAATAAGACTCAGATTTATCCTTTTTTTTTTGGTCCAAAGTTAGATGACTTCACACTTTTCTGCATTGAAATCTATCTATCACAGCTTTGTCCACTCGCTTAATTTATCAATGTTTTATTTTAAAATTTTATGTCCCCATCCACACTATGTACAATACCATCAATCTTTGTTTCATCGGCCAACTTGGGTATATGGTTCTTTAGCATATTTTCTAAGTCATTCATAAATAAAGTGAATATTTGAGGCTGTAACACAACAACACTATTAGCCCTTGAAGAATTAGTTTCTTTGGTTGAATGTGACAGAGGTGAAAATTAATGTTGATGAGAAAGCATTTTCATACGATTAATGAAAGTAGAAAACGACCGATAACAAAAGAGAAAAAAAACAAACTTAATCAATGATTAAAAAAAAGTTGACACATTTTATATATAGATCGAACTACAATGGTGTGGACAACAGATAAAAAAGTTATCAAGATTTGTAGCCCAAACACAGTATAAGAATTGCTGCACGTTGAAAGAGAATATTCCCCCCTTCTCCTCTACAGTGTGTTTCTGTTCAATTATTCAGTTATTTAATTCACTACTCTTGGCAGAACTGTCTTGTTAGTAAAAGTAGACAACTCATAAATTATAGTCATCTACCATGTTATTCTGTTTCCCTCTAATCCTGCGGTGCTCTGTATATTATTTGGTGTCTTGTGGCATGAATTGCATTGCAACAGCATGTATTCTCTGCAGCTGAATGCCTTGCAGAATTAGATGGTGCAAAAATATTTGACAAATCACCTTTCATGACCACCTAGTAAAATACAAAATAAAAAGGAATTTCATGAGCTGCTAGATTTGAACTTTCTCCTGGGCTTGATTTTCAGTCCAGGGTCAGGAACCTGATATCTGAATAATTTCTCATCCTGAGTCCTTGGCACATCTGCATTGCTATTTTAAAATTGTTACACACAGGGATGGAAGAGAAATGAAACCCCGCTTCCCTTTCCCTTACTCTCCAGTGTCTGGATGTGTTTCTCAACCCCTGAGAGTAAGGTCAATTTTTGAATAATCAGCAGCAAGCTTTTGTAGATTTAAATAAAAAAGATTATTTATTCACATATTGATCCTGAAAGTATAAAGCTGTGTCAATCACTCAGCATTCATACACACACACACACACTCAAGAAAAATACAGTTAGAGAGGATAGTGCACTTTTACAAGTTATGAACAAGAGAGTAGGTCAGAATTCACATGTTTAGCTCATCTTTTGGAAAAACAGTTGTTGTGGGCCCATTGAAGAAGGTGTTTTCACTCCTGAAGGATTAGTCCAGGGTCGTATGTCAGAGTTGTTGCAGGATCCCCTCAAAGAGATGGACTTTTCCAGCAGATCATCAAGTTCGTTACTTGTGGTTTCTTATCAGTAGGTCAAGTTTCTGTACTGGTGGACTTTGAAAAGGAACCAGGCTGGAAGACTTTTAAGATGTAGCAGTCTCCAAGTTTAAAAAGGCGTGGGTCTGCTCACTTTTTTTGCTTCTGATGCTCTGCAGCTGGTGTTCTGTGCACACTGACCAGCTTCTCTCTGTTTCTTGGGATAAAAGAATTGTGATCTGAAGTTGCTTTCAGGGACACGATCAACTGTTATTGTCCACCCAGAATGGTTTGCAAGTCCGAAATCATTGCTGCACAATGGGAAATAGATGATGGTTGTTCATACCTATTTGAGATTAACTGGCTTCTACAGTTCTTTTTTGTTAAATATCAAGTTCAGAGATGGTGGGTCCAGGAGTCTATACATTTTGAGTTTAGTTTGAGACACAAGCAATAGCAGGTGTAAATTCCACAGATGTGCTTCATCTTCGTATGTCCATACAACGAGGAGGAGGGTGGCCCACCCATAGTTAATTAATCAGAAGTTTCCAGAGGCTTGAGGCAGAAATTGTAAAAGTCAGTTGATCTTCAGCAGCCATCTTAGCCACCTGTTGACGCCTTTTTTTTTAAAGAAAGTTAGTTCTGGCAGATTCCAAATTATTACAGTCTCTGTTTTAAAGTTATGAACAGGACATATCTCTACTGGGCATGACAGATC
Organism: Carcharodon carcharias; assembly: GCF_017639515.1. Classification (NCBI taxonomy): domain Eukaryota; kingdom Metazoa; phylum Chordata; class Chondrichthyes; order Lamniformes; family Lamnidae; genus Carcharodon; species Carcharodon carcharias. Next base: position 130,316,818 of record NC_054477.1, on the reverse strand, counting down.
ACCAAATTGGGACAGAGGCGAGCTCAGCACCCAATTAGTGATGCTGGACATTGCTGAAAGGTAGGAATTGACCCTGGAGTGTGATGGTCAAATGCAGATAGCACTTGTTACTGGGCTTCTTTTTATTGATTCATGGGATGTGGGGGGAGCTAGCTAGGTCAGCATTTATTGCTCATCCCTAATTGCCCTTGAGAAGGTGGTGGTGAGCTGCCTTCTTGAACCTCTGCAGCCCATGTGGTCTAGGTACACCCACAGTGCTCCTAGGGAGAGAGTTCCCCCCCTGACCTCATTGTCACATTTGAAAATCAAATTCCTAACTGGATTCAGGGATCCCCAGCTGTTCGGGTGCAAGCCTAGAAAATCGTGCACTCAGAAGTCACTGGCTCCTGATGCCTCAGTGGCACATTTAGATTTCCAAAGGACAGGTGGGTAGGGGAGGGGGGGCTGTGGGGAAGCAGGAGAGCCAGCAATCCACGTGCCTCCAATTAATTGCCTGCAGAACTCGTTGTGCAGCTCATTTAAGGGCATCAAGAGCAACATTTAGCAATTTTCAAATGGCCAGCATGGGGTAAAGGGAGGGCCTGGGACACATTTGAGCATAGCTGTTGGAAATATAGTGGGGAGCCATTACTGCTCATGACTGTAGTGTGAAAAAGTTGCATGAAAGGGGAGAGTGAAACTCAGTTACTCATGCACTTAAACAAAGTTGCCATTACTAGAGCTGTGAGGCCTGATTGTGCAATGAGAGAGTGCTTGGACTCTTGAGAGGGACACAGAGCTGCTGGCATCCATGGCCACCTCTCGCCATGCTTGCTTGGTCTGAATTGCTGGAGTTCTTCTTGCAGATGGAAGGAAGAGTACAGCTCTCCTATCTCCCACAGTTCCAATCAGGGCCTCAAGGGAGTTACCAGAGAGACATGCATCCACCTGATGACAGCCACCCAACCACTGGTGAGGAATCCGGGCCAGAAATATTCTAGGTACCAGGTTCCTTACCGTGGAATGGAAGTTCTGGCCCCACCCAAAGTGTAAAAGCATAAAGAGGAGCTGTGCATGTGGATTAAGCAGTTGAGACAAAGCAAGTCACACATGTGGCATATATTATAATGGAAGTGCAATGATAGATTTGTGACTATTTATCCAGACATATTTGATTTTGAACAGTAAAATTCTTGGAATTGTTGAACTATAGAGGCTCCTTTTAGTTTGATATTTGCTATGAAATGTACTCTGCAGGTCACAAATCCTTTGTCCTTTTTTATTATTTTTTCTGTATTCTTCAAATCTGTCTGTGCAGTGTGCCTAAAAGAGTAATTGCTTATCCAGGAATGAAGATAGAGTGCTGGAAATTGCCTTAGTGGAATAGGTTAGAAGAATATTGCTTGACATTTGTATTCTGATTATCCAAAAAAATGCACAGCACCCCACTGGGAATTCAGTGATTCAATCGATCAAGAACTTCAGTCGCACCTGGAGGGTTTTCTGTCAGTAATTTACTGGATAAGTTTCATCACTTCTCAGCTTAGTTGCTGGAGCCTCCCACTGATCTCTACATCTCCCACTGATTCCCTTCAAAGATTCAGGTCCAGCTGAAATCCTGCACTGTTAGTTGTGGCAATTAGTTGCGAGTAATGGAATACTATATTTACCTAGCTGTAGAGGTATGATTGCTTTCTTGAAAAATAAATTATCCCTGCTCAAATCCGTTCATTTTACTCCTTCACCTCCACACCCACAACTCATTTAACTGTAGAGGTTCACTTCCAGCCAGGTGAATCGTGGTCTTCATTCTATGCTCTCATCACAATCTTTTTCATTGCCACTCAGTACTTGGGATAACCATTAATATGTTTTGAGCAGTCTTGAGTTGGATAATGTCAGTTCACCTTCTCAGTAGAGGAGGAAACATAAATTTGAATTTTGTTCTTTCCAGTAGTGGTATGATCCCAGCTGATGTTACTACTGGACAAGCCAGATCCCAGGGTGGAACCCAGCTTGATAGATTCAAACTTTTATTTTTTGTTTAAATACGTGGAGAATGGCTACTGAACAGAGTCACAGGAGTCAACTGATGAACTTTTAACAAAAGAATAAAACATTTATTAAGCAAGAAAATATGAACTATATTATAATATCCTTCACCACAACTATTCCTTTACAGATATGTAAGGATAACGCAAGTTATAAAAGTTACCTTTATACTCTAATGTTCACAGTAAGTACATAGATCGTGCAAACCAATTGGCAACCTGTGGTCAGACACACCACACTCTGAAACTAAGTGACAGATGCCACCCCAAACATATGCTATGGGTCTCTCCTCAATTGCACCCCCCCCCACCCACCCCCCCAGACGCTTGTCGCACCATGAGCCAACTGGTCTCATTGAACTCCGCCCTTCATACACGGGGTTTCAAATCCCCATTCTCGAATAACTCACTTTGGAACCGTCTCCCAAGCTGACGCTTTCTCTCAGATGCTTTCCACAAGGGTCCACCTCTAGGGTTTTAAACTCTCCTTTCAATATTCCTCTCCCCTGGATCACCACATGTATTCAAGCTTTCTTCCACGCGTTCTCTCTCACTGAGTCAGCCGTGTCAACAGAACACCACTGCTTCACATGCCCATAATAAAGAGTTACAGACCTTCAGCTGTCTCCTTGGACCTTCCGGCTTCTCGCATGCCTATATTGCTTTAAATCTGAGTCCTGCAGCATTCTCCTCTTTAAGTTTGAAGCCTGTAGTCTTCCTCTCTGCTCCTTACTTTAATTTCCACAGAACTGGACCTTTTCCAGACTCCTGTTTTTCCTTTGACTAGAAAGACTTCTGTCTCATTCTTTGGCCTTGGGACCTTCCAGTTCTTTTGGGAAATATACTCGCTCTGCAGTTCCCTCTCCCAGTAGACTGCTGCCAAATTGGTATCTCCCTGAGATCCAGAACACTCTTGACATTTACTGTTACTTAAACCTAAGAATCTTAAATGAGTTAAAGTTAATTTCCCTCAGCAGTCTGCTGGTACGTCAGCTAGAGAGACTTAGGGCAGAATTTTCCCCCCATTGAGGGGGGAAGCTTAAGAGCAGGTGCGCAGAGGCGCGCCTCTGATTGGTACCCCCAATCGGAGGCATGCTGCCAATTTACGTGGGCAGGGCAATTAAGGCTCACCCTGTGTTACGTCCGCAAGGAAGTGCTATGTGCTCCCTCTGCGGGCGGAGGGGGAGTTCCTAAACCGAGAGTACGCTATTTTGCGCATGCGCACGAAAGAGCGCACTCATCTCCCTGAGGCTAGTGCTGCCTCAGGGAGATCGGCTCTACAATAAAAAATCTGAAATATAGAAAAAAAACTCCCCTGACATGTCCCCTCATGTGACACTTTCACATGAATTGGGACGTGTCCATAACTTTTAAATACACTCTAATTACATTTTTTAAAACCTACATGAAACCTCATCCTGCCCATGGGTGAGATTTCTTGCTTTTTCTAATGCGCGCCAGGGCTCCTGGCCTGCCCGCCAACCTTAAGGTTTCAATGGTCTCAATTGGTCATTGACAGGTCGGCAGGTGCACAGCTGATTCTGCTGAGCCCCTGCCTACTTGAAAATTGAAATGGGGCGGGGTGACATTGGGAGTTCCGCCCGAAGTCATCCTGCATCATTTTACGCGTTGGTGAGTGGGCCCCACCCCCTTGCTCACCGACTGGGAAATCCTGGCTTTAAACTACTCCGTTTAACTTACAGCATAATGACCAACTGAACTCAAACTGCTTTCGGTTTCTGTGTCTGGTGTGTGGGTTTGGGGCCTCCCGTCTGGACCCCTGTTACTAGGCAACAACAGAGTTTTTTTTGTCTTGTGTTTGTTTTACTCCTTCAAGAATTGTAAAAGCCTCATTAGAAATGCAGATATACAAAGAGAGCTTTAGACCAGCTGTCTTCACTCAGAAATGGAACTAGATTCCAGGTCTCACCTTTTAACCCGCAAATAGAAAAAAATATAAATTGAACTTAAACTTAAAGGTATACCTTATTCTTAACATACCCAAATACACATATAACTTACTTAAACTATCTATATTTCCTAACAATAGCCTTGCTCAATCTTTTGTTGATAACAGTAGACTTACAGTAAAGCCTCATTTAATTCATGTTGTATTGATACATCTCTTCTTTCCTTCCAAATTTCTTCACTCTACACTTCTTTCCTTGTACTAATATAGGGATAAAAGGGACAGGTTCAACCCTGTCCACTCAGCTGAAACCAGATTGGCAGCATTAAAACTGACCACGAAATGCCAAAGTACAGTTTTATCTTGCTTTATTCAATTGTAGCCTGTTCTTCTAGTGGGCTGCAAGGAGACTTGCCTAAAACTGGCAGGGCCCTTTTTAAAATATGCAGAACAGGGTCTAATTATCTCATTGGGTCCAAATATTATTTTAACAAGTGGTCTGAGGAGTAAAGTTGTTGGGACTTTCTCACCAGTGGATAAAGGAGGCAGGCAAAAGGGGACCTCAGAACCGCTTATTTCATTAACTCTCCTTGTGAGTTCTCGAGGAGCACATGGCTTTACGAAGAATATTTAGTCCTATCCTTCCCAAGATTTTCCCCCTTCCCAATCCCAAACCTTAAAACCTCTTCTCCACATTCCCCTCACGCTCAAAAAGTCCCTGCCGGCAGCTCCGCTGAGAAAGACGAATGCTGTTGCAGCAGGCAGGTGCATGCGAGGGTGCCAAATTATTATAATTATTTGGGACTACAGCTGCCAGGCCATTACTGTGGAGGGGGATCCCCTCCACAGGATGGCCTGTCGCCACAGATCTGGTGCTGTGGCAGAAGCAGCTTGAGGAAGGAGGGGAAAGAAGAAATAAAGGAGGCCTCACTGACTCCCTCATCCTACTTCAGGTACTTGCTGGACTTTTCCTGCAGTGTGGGTTCTGGCCGCCACTGGTAAGGTTATGGCGGTGTCCCAAATCTTATGCCAAGTGACTTGTTAATTGCCACTCAATGGCTGCCCACTGCTGCTGGGTGGACAGTCACTTCCATTGCTCACTCATCTCTGGCAAGATCGCCCAAAGGTAGAAATGCATCATCCCTGAGACATGATTTTCAGATTTCTCTCTCAGCCCCATCTCCAACCCTGCCTCTGTAGGTGTCATAAAATTCCACTCATTGGGTTTGATTTTCCCCTCCTGATGCTGAGCAAACCTGCATCAGGAGGTCCAAATGGGAGGCATGTAGGGTTGCAATTATATATTTACCAGGTCAGCCCTACCACCTGGTCAGGAAATGTGGCATGTCATGACCCGACCCTCATATAAAGTGATGTTGAGATTGTCATTTAATGCCTGTGCCAAGTATAATTTTCTCTGTTCTTGGTATTTTCATCAAGATGGATGGGTTCCTGAAGGTTGTGGAAATTGAGCTAGGTAGGTCAGTTCATGAACGTTGGGGGAAACCTGCTGTGGTGCTGGGAATCATTTGACAGGTAAGTTTAAAAGTTCTGGCAAACTTCAACCATAATAAAATAAAAGTTAAATATGTTATTAATGCAGTGATTGATCATAGGGCTATACCCTTAAAAGGTAATAGAACATTAAATTAACCAGCACTGTGTAAGAGTTCAGATGCATTTGAGTAGTTTAGTTGTGGATACAGTCCTCTTCTGAATTTTACAGTGTGAAAAATCAGATATTCATGCACGTAGGGGTCCCTGTGATTTGATTTTCACATTGATTTAATGCCCTGACACCTACTGAGTTTTTGAATAACTCTTCCAGTCGCCACAAGGTACAGAACTCATGATCCATATAATAACACTGGCAAGTGTTTGAAATGTATATTAAATATAAAATACAATCAGCCATTCAAAATTCCCTTTGAAAAGAATTGTCCCTCTTATAAACACACAAAACCATCAGTCAAACACAGCCATTCAAACTCCCATTGAAAAAAGGTTTAATCCACTTATCTCCTAATCTTATCCAAATAAACAAACAGGCATTGAATAAAACACTTCAAAGATAAACTTATTCCAGGCTCATAAAATTGTCAGTCAAACAAAGCCAGCAGTGCCTATCACAGCTGTATAAAAAATGTCCTACAAAGCTGAATACATGAGTGTGTCTTGGAGCTGAGCCAGACATTCATAATGAGTGCTGTGGGCTAGAGGGCCTAACAAATATGAATAGAATTGGGTCAATGGCCCAGTAAATAGTGTTGGGCCTTCCAACCCTCCGTCCTCAGAATTCGCCCGACTCCATCCCACATCTGACTCTTGGAGACCAGAATTCCAGTTGATTGGGCTGACTTTCCAAAGTTGGGAATGCAATGTTGGGAAATGGCCTGATTCATGCTTCCAAAGACAAAGACAAAAATTCAGCCCATTGTGTCTTGTTTTTAAGGTGTCATTTGAAATTGCTACCATCTTTAACTCATCAGCTGTTACCTTGTAACCGCCAGTACTTTGTACTACTGCTTCGTAGCTCAAGTATTCCAGCCGGGCATGCCCTAAATTTATTAAGACAAAACCAAGAATGTCCTGCGGCTTGTTCATGGCAAGTCAGATGATGCACTGTTGTATAATCATCAGAGCAAACACCATGTATAATAAGTTATTCTGTCACTAAGGCATTTAAAGTGGTCTGTCACTTTAAGGCCACAAAGTAAATACTGTGAATGCTAAGATCAGTTTCAGGGTAATTGCTGTTGGTGAGGGAAGTCTGCAGATTGGTAGGTACTTAAAAATTCTGTCTTAGGACCAGGGAAAAAGAACATGAAATGACAGCCTTTTTTATGCCTTTAGTTTTATATATACTTTTGCATTCTGAAATCTGACAGGTACTGTCAAAACTTATATGTCTACCCTATATTAAAATCCTAATGTGTATTATGTGCTCCATTGAAAACTGATAGGTAAACATTTCCTTTGGAATTTGTAAAATTAAAATGTCAACAGTTAGCTGTCATGATTTTCTGTAGGTGGTGCCTTAATAGGATTTCTCATTGTAATCTGAGGAATGACTCATCATAGTTTCTATCAAACCAGTAGGTCCAACAATATCATCAGCTGGAGCTGTATAGCCTCTTACTTCCCAGGCACAGCCAGGAATTCCTGCTACCCTCCAAATAATGTATATTTTAATGCTTAACAATAACTACAGATTGTATTCATCTACTGCCTTTCATGTAGAAAAAAAAACCAAGGTATTTTTTAGAGATTAAACCAAGACTAAATGAATATATATCAGGTGAGGCCAAGGGGGCATGGCAGGGTATTCTAAGTGGCTGAAAACATAGTGATGCGTAATAGAGCGAAGATGGGGAAAGGGGGTGGGTGGGTGGAGAAATGTGCTTATGAAAAATGTATTAAATACAGCCCGTCCACTCACTGTTCCTTGCCTTTTGTCTTGGCCTTGTCCTTTCTTGACTCAGGCCACAGTCCTGGTGTTTCCTGCTCACCTCAGCCCTGCCACCTGCAGTCTCAGATTTGCTGAATTTCTCATTACCTGGGTGACCTATGTTTCCGAACACCTATGGCCTCACTGTGTTGTTAATCCACTTTTCCACTCATGCATCTTATTTTTCCTGTGGTCTCACTCCTCTGTCGACTTTTCCCAAGGCCCAAACCCAAACCTGGCACGTTCAGCCTCTGCCTGCAACTAGCCTCATTCTGTGATCCTCAGTAAAATTTCAGCTTCAAGTTTCTGCTTCTCATGTCTGGCTGCTCATGAAAAAAAAACTTTTGTGTCTGCCTCACTGCTACCTCTTATAAATGAATACCCAATTCTTGATAACAGCAGCTTAGATTTTTATGACACATTTATACTGTAAAACATCCCAAGGTGCTTAATAACAGCAACGTCAATAAAAAAATATTTTTGACGTTTTTTGAAGCTAAGCTATAGAATGAGAAATCAGGAAAAATAACCAACAGTTGGGCAATGAGGGTAGTTTTTAGGAGCATCTTAAAAGAGGAGAAACAGTAGAAAGGCAAAGAGATTTAGGAAGGGAATTCTGGAGCTTATAAAAGCACAACCTCCAATGGTGGATCAATTAAAAGCTGAGATGTCCAAGAGCCTAGAAATGGAGGAGTGAGGTCTTAAAGGCTCGAAAAGCTGGATGAGGCTACACAAAGAAAGAAGCGTTGAGAGTTATGGAGGATTTTGAAAACAAAGATGAGAATTTTAAAGTTAAGCATTATTGGATGGAGAGCAAGTGAAGGTTGATGGGTGAATAGGATTAGGCACAAGTTAAGATACAGGCAGCAGAATTTTAGCACAAGTTTAAGTTGGGTAGATGATGGCTTGCCAACTAGAAGAACATTGGAATAATCCAACCTAGTGTTAACAATGGCATGGATGAGGGCTTCAGCAAGTGAATTGAGGGAGGGTCAGAGTCAAATGATGGTATGAGGTAGAAATGTGCAGTCTTGGTGATGGTGTGGATATGTGTTTTAGACACTTAACTCAAGGTCAAACACAATACCCTGGATGCGAGTGGTCTTACTTGGCTTAAGCTATTTACCAGGGACAAAATGATGGACAGGGAATGAAGCTTGTGGCAGTGGCTAATGACAGTAGCTTCAGTCTTCCCAATATTCACTTGGAGGAGTTTTCTGCTCATCCAAAATTGGATGTTGGACAAACAGTGTGACAAGTTAGAGACAATTAATAAGTAAGTGTAACTTCCAGTTTTAACATTAGGATTGGCCTCATCTTGCATTCATAAATACACCCCTACAAATTTCATTTCCAATTGACTTTGCAAGTTTATCCTGCAAGTAACATTTCTATCCTTAAAAGTCTTCTCCTATGAACAAAGCTTGTTACATTCTATTATATAGCTAAGCTGAGTGATTTAAACACCTGACTACATCAAACACATTTTGAAAAGTAGCCAGTGAACTTTTTTAATTGATTTTAAAACAAATCATGGCGATCCAGAGTAAAAGTTTTTCCATACCAAATTCTTCGCAGTTCATCCAGATTCCTGGCTGCTTCATCATTAGAATAGAAGAATTTGGATCTAGTTACAAACATTATGAGAATTATGCTTTGTTGAAAATATTGACTGATAAAAGTCAGCCATAAAGTTTGGCAACAGAGATTACACGGACTATAATTCTCAACTTCGTAGTTGAGAATGAAACATTCAACTGCTTAAATTACCAAATCCCCTGCAAAGTTATATGCATTTATGTGAAAAGTTTGAAATGGCTTCATGTTCAGTAGACATTGACATACAGTTGCATTAAAATGTTACAATTGATACTATTAAAAATACAAATGCATTTAAATAATTGAACTAGACCAGGGTAGCAAATTATAATTCATTTCAAGAAATTGTTTCACAGTTAAACACTGCAGGTGGGTTAAAAAGCAAAATGAGAGTTGTGCCTTTGTCATTTACTAACTGCAATATATGTCAGATCACGTTTTCAAATATTCATTGTAAGTGCTTGGTAAAATTTCTAAGCTGTTGTCAGCAGACAGTCTCTGTCTGGGCAAGAGGAGTAATTTTTGTTGACATCTTGTTGACTACAGTGATTTATTTTTATTTTGGTTCTTGGGTATAAAGTCATGCATTTCTGCTGTTTGCCCTTGAATAGTTCTCTTTGTGGTAATGCTTATATGTTTAGCCTAACATTCCAATCTCCAACTAAAGTCTAAACTCTAGTGTTTTGACCTGTTTTGAAACTGTTGCACTTTGTATATTTCCAATCATATGACTTCTATTGTGATGTGGAGTAGGTCAAATCTCATCAGATATTATTAGCTGGCTCCTATGAAATCAATTTGTATCTAAAGAATTATTAGAAAATTAAAAAATGAAGATCAAAGTTACAAATTAAGGTATATTAAAGTTTTTGTTGTCTTGGGCTGAACTGGCTTTCAGTTGACCACAAGTGAATGAATGAATGAACTGTAGTAGACCAAAACATTCACAAGCACATTCCTATAGCCAGACATATCGAGAAGTAACATTTCAATTTTGCTCATATAATCCTCACAAAAGGACAAACTTCTAGTACACTAATAAGGCTGGATGGGGAAGCCGCAAGACACGTGTTGCTGATAAACAAAACTGGTGAATGATATTTGCCCTCATTTTATCAAGTGACGCCTGAATTTTCTTGATTTTCTTAGTTGTTTTTCTTCTTTATTGACACCCACAAAATAATGGCTAAGAAGCAAATACTAGGAAGCAATATGACAATATTATCAAAGGTTAGAAGCAAATGCCTATAGTTTATGCATGTCTTGTTCACCTTCAGCTTTGTTATTACTTTGTAATCTGCTTCCTGCCTATCATATTTTGTAACGGTGATGTTTTTCTTATTATTTTTGGAGACTGTTGGAATATTTTCAATGAGTTTCAGATATTTAGAACTGCCTCAAGAGAAATGTTTGTGAGTGCAAGTCACAAGAATTTTGATCAAATGAATGACCATCATAATCATGCAAGGAAAGGGAAAATTAATAAGCGTATTTTTTTCCTCAGAATAGTGTGTTGTTACTTATTTTCATGTCAAATGCTGTCATAATAAACTCAGTATAATGAATATGTTGCACATATTCCATTAATGTTTATAGATAAATATGAGAAATATCACTAGTAATATATTCTCGTCATGTTTAATATATTTTCAAACACTTTTAAAGTCTGGTTACAATTCCAAAGGAGGACCATTACAATTGCTGACAACCACAATGGAGCTGAAAGAACAGGGCCCATTTTTTGAGACAAGTTATTTGGGGTCCCTATATCTCAGGAAGGCACCTGAGTTGCAAGCTATGAGGAGGACACAAAGAGGCTGCAAAGAGCTTTAGACAGATTAAGTCAATGGGCAACAAGGTGGCAGATGTAGTATAATGTGAGGAAGTGAGGTTATTCACTTTCGTGATAAGTATAGAGAAGGAGAATATTTTTTAAATGTGTGTAATTTGTAAATGTTGATATTCAGAGAGACTTTGGTGTACTCTTACAAGGAACACAAAAAGTTGGCATGCAAGTACAGTCAGCAATTAGGAAAGCTAATGGTATGTTGGCTTTTATTGCAAGGGGATTGGAGTCTAAGGATAAAGAAGTCTTGCTATAATTTTTCAAGGCTTTGATGAGACCACACCTGGAACACTATGTGCAATTTGGCCTTCATATTTAAGGAAGGATATACTTGCATTGGAGGCAGAACAGTGAAGGTACACTAGATTGGACCCTGAGATGAGTGGGTTGTCCTATGATGAGAGTCTGAGTAAATTGGGTCTGTATTCTCTGGAGTTTAGAAGAGTGAGAGTTGATCTTATTGAAGCATTTAAGATTATGAAGGGGCTTGACAGGATAGGTACTGAAAGATTGTTTGCCCTGACTGGAGAATCTAGAACAAGGGGGCACAGTTTCAGGATAAGAGGCCGATCGTTTAGGAGTGAGATGACAAGGAATTGCTTCACTTAACAGGTTGTTCATCTTTTGAGTTCTCTACCCCAGAGTGGTGGGGTGTGGATGTGTCATCATTGAAACTATTTAAATCTGAGATAGACAGATTTTTGGTCTCTCAGGGAATTAAGGGATATTGGGAGTGGGCAGGAAAGTTAAGTTGAAGCCCAGGATCAGCCATGATCATTTTGAATGATGGAGCACACTCGACGGGCCGTATGGTCTTCTCCTGCTCTGATTTTTTGTGTTCTTAAACTATGCTGATCAAGACCCTCTAAGCATCCACTGTGAGAATGCACTGCTCAAAGTCATAAATTCCATTATGCGACTGTAAACATGGCTCTGTCTCTCCTCATCTTCCTCAATGTTTCTGCCATCTTTGACATTTGTCCAACTTTTTATGTTGAATAACACTAAATGCTTTATTGCCTATGCTTTGTTCTGTTAATACTTGTGGCAATGCATTAGTTACATCACAATAATCCAACAGAATAGATATCTTCTATAGTGTAGTCTGGTGTTCATTGTTGGTTTCTTTCATGTCATTGTTTACACAATACCCTTAAGTAACACCATCTAGAAACATGGGATTAGCATTTTTATGCATGCAGATGATACTATATTCTGCCTCCTCAATTAATCAAAAGGCTACTGCTAGATTCATCAAATGTATATCCATTATTTAGACCTGAATTGGTCAAGACTTCCTCCAACTAAAATGTCAGCAAAACTTAAACCAGCCACTTCAGTTTCCATGAATACCAATTGGGATAAAAGTCAGAAGCTGATAACAGTGCTTTGTGGAGAAGAGGGAAGTTAGAAAGGCTTTGGGAAGGGAGAGGAAGGAGAATGCCAACTAAGGTGGTTGAATGGAAAGAAGCTACATCACCTTGAAGTGGGAATGAGTAGGTGAAAAAGAAAGCAATATTCATTTTATTTTAAAATGTGATTGACTGCCTACTGCTACTGGAAGAAGGAAGTTCTGGATAAAGTTAAAAAAAAACAATAATTCATTCCTAAGTAGGCAATCCAACTAAAATTGGGCAACTATAATTTCTATCTCAGATTAAAGCAATGCAATGCCTATATTAATGGTAGACTCCAAAATACTGGAAAATGCACCAAATAAAATGTCAAGTATCAAAATTTACTCAAAGTAATTCATGTAATCTGTGTTTTCTGAAAGAAAGCAAGTTAACTTCTGAACACTTTAAATAACTTGCCTCTGATTGTTTTCATTGTTATCTAAATCAAAGAATTAGAGCTCAGTAATAACAAATGTTCTACAGCATTTCAAAGGATATTATCTCTTCATATAACAAACTATGAGCATTCACAAATAAGTGCTCTTGTATATGATGTGTAATAAATGCAATGAAATATCAATTTAATTAAAACCTATCCTGGGATTTTCTGACCCCACCCGTCGCCAGGATCTTTGGTCCCGCCGAAAGTCAATGGCCTTTTGGCTGGCCTGCCAGATCCCCCAAGGTTGGTCCTGCCATGACGGGACTGGAAAGTTTTGCAATAGTTTCAGGTGTTACTATTTAGATTGAATCCTACTTCCAAATGAAAGTGAAGTAGAAAATTATTTTTGGTTTTACATAATGGCTACATGTATTTATTAACAATAATTCTAAACTTTGAAACACAGGAGGTTGCGAGCAGCCCTTCCATTAATGTGCCATTAAAATAAAGGAAATGTTGCTCCTTACATTAGATCTGAATCAGTGTACTCAGTATTGATACATATAAATGCACATAGCACTGAAACAAGAAAAGAATTAAAAGCCACAAGTAAGTGTAGAAGATCTGCCCTCGTAAGTGCTTGCACACAACAGCACTGAGCTTAAATCTTTTGAGCTTAATGGTTCACTCTCCTTTAATCTTTCACACCTGGTTAAGTACATTGTCATATAGCTGTCATGTTGGTGTAGAAAGGGGGTGGAAAATGCTTGCTGGAATCTGGAATCATTGGCCCTCAGGTAATAGCTAAGGCACTGTGGATAAAGGCTGATTGCACAAAAACAAATGGCCTGCACATTTGCTTTGTTCTGAAAGCATTTTTACACATTGTACCTTTAAAACAGTAACAATATTTGCCATGGGTTTTGAAGAGGCATCTGCCTGGGATATTATTGGCAGTATAATCGACCTACATTGATTTAGTGCAATGGGATACAATAAAAGGAAGCAAGTATTCCAAATGTGCATCCCTTCTGGTGAGTTCTTCATTAATTAATAGCTTCACCCTTAGGGATGAAGTGATACTAAGTCCGGATAATACATCTTTGATGGTAATGAATCCTGATGGCAAGCTTTTACTAGACTTGTGAAAGAGTGATGAGGTGATATCTGATACACTTTTCTCACATTTAACACTTGAGGTAAGGAAAACAAATAAGAAGTTTTGTCTGATTTCACAGGTCAACTTTTAGTAATGATACAGCAAAATATTAATCTAACTGAGTTCCAAGGCCATTCAATAAACCCATGACTAATTTGTGGCTAATGTCCTCTAGCTTTAAATCTAATAATTACAGTGGATAACATTCTTTATCTCATTAAAATGTATTAATTAAAGCTTTTTTTTAACTTTTGAAGGACAGCTGACTGCATTAGTATGTAGTAAAGTGATCCTATCTGACTACTGCAGCTTTGTTGCACTTTCCTTGGGGATCGTAACTTAAGGGGCCATCATGTGTAGCTGTCACTGTGGAGTGAGTAACACATATCCACTTCAAAGCAAGTGTTTAATTGAAACTATACAAGGACATATAGGGGGTGATTTTCAGATTGCTTGCCAGGCATAAATGGGGTGATATTGGCAAAAAAAATGATGCAGTGTGATTTAATGCCCTGTTCCTGATGACTGTGTGGCCAAAACTATCTTCCAAAGAGACCAAAGCTGTGATGTTGAAGTGCCTGCTAAAGTCAGATGACATCAAAATATTATAATATAGGGGTATGGTATCTTATGAAACCAATTTGAGTGCAACTGATTAGAGAATGTAGCGTGCACAGCATCAGGTGGCAGTAGTGTGGAAGGGAAGCCTAGAGGCATGTTTTTAAACACTTCCCATTGATAATGGAATTTCTCCTTGCCCGCACCTCTGGCCCCTAACTTGTTCCAAGCCAGGAAGCTGGTTGGGCCGCTCCATTTGCAGCGCCTAGAGTTGGCAGGCTGGCCTGGCAGCACTCATTTCCTCCCTACAGACCACTGCCCTCTATTAATGAGGATTGGTGCTCAGAATATGTAGCCTTTTGTATAAATACAGTATATATTTTGCTTTATTCATTCATGGGATGTGGGCATTGCTGGCTAGGCCAGCATTTATTTCACATCTCCTAATTGCCCTTGAGAAGGTGGTGGTCAGCTGCCTTCTTGAACTGTAGCAGTCCATGTGGTGTAGTTGCACCCACAGTGTTGTTAGGGAGGGATTCCAGGATTTTGACCCTGTGACAGTGAAGGAATGGCGATATATTTTTTGTCAGGATGGTGAGTGGCTTGGAGGGTAACTTCCAGGTGGTGGTGTTCCCATGTGTCTGCTGACCTTATTCTTCTAGATGGTAGTGGCCATGCGTTTCAAAGGTGCTATCTAAGGAGCCATAGCGAGTTCCTGTAGTGCATCTTGCACATGGTACACACTGCTGCCGTTGTGCGTCGGTGGTGGAGAGAGTGAATGTTTGTGAATGGGGCGCTAATCAAGCGGGCTGCTTTGTCCTGGATGGTGTCAAGCTTCTTGGGTGTTGTTGGAGCTGCACTCTTCCAGACAAGTGGAGAGAATTCCATCACATTCCTGACTTATGCCTTGTAGATGGTGGACAGGCTTTGGGGAGTCAGGAGGTGAATACTTGCCACATGATTCCTAGCCTCTGACCAGCTCTTGTAGCCACATGGCTAGTCCAGTTGAGTTCCTGGTCAATGGTAACCCCCAAGATGTTGATAGCGGGAGATTCAGCCATTGAATGTCAAGGGACATAGATTCTTACTTGTTGGGGTTGGTCATTGCCTGGCACTTGTGTGGCATGAACATTACTTGCACTAAAAGCTTGGATATTGTCCAGGCCTTGCTGTATTTGGACATGGACTGCTTCATGGTAATTGGCGTTTTGCAGAAAACAAATCACTTGTGTCATGGATGACATAGCTTACTATGTGTTGGACAGCTGACACAACCTCATGTATTTCTTTTCCATAAACTACAACTTCCTAGCATATATAATCTACATTTTTTCCAAGAATACATATCCCAAAAGCTTGCCTTAAAATTTAGTTGGAATATTCATGATGCCTGGCTATTGTTGCTTGTAAGCATTTTGAAATAATTGTTTTAGATTTTAAACATTAGAGAGATTGACATTTCTTTTACTGAACAATGAATTGTGGGATATTTTAGTCCTTGCAAACACTATTAAATTATAAAGAGTATAGTGTATAGTTAATTAATAATGAGGCATTCTTGTGCTGTTATGTGTCATTCGGACCTTTTCCATCACAAATACTACCTAAGGATGTGTAAGACCCCCTCTCCGATCTAAAGGCTCTTTTCTTTACTCTTGATGTCAATGGCACACAACAACTTGGATACTGTTTCACTAAATGTGATACACCTTTATTAAATCTATAATCAGTAGCACATGCTCAGAATGACAATGGTTGCTTAGGAATCCTTCAAGCTAGGGTCCGTCTCAGGTGGTCAGTCCTTCGACAAGCCTCCAGGCACGACTTCAGAATGGCTGACCAGGCCACTCTACTGACTGCAGTAACAATGGGCGGAAACTTCCCATATTTGTACTAAGTGCTGTAGCGGGTGGGAAAAAGGACGTTTTACCCATCGGCCGCAATGTCGGGTTTTCATGCCGCATAGTCCACTTCCCACCACATTAATTATACAGCCACAGGAAACACACCGTCTCACTGGTGGGCGGACTCTGAATCACCCGCCATGTTGTTACCTCACCATTTCCTCACTTCTGGTGCCATATCTAAACTGTAGCCGAGCATACGGTTCTCAATGCTTGTAGCCCAGGAGATCTCCAGTGAAGACATGGACCTGCAAGCCAAGAAGAGTTTAGTGACCCATTGCTGGATTGCCTTTTGAAGGCCTGCCATGATGTCCCCCACCCTCGCTCTGGCGCAGGAAGTCCAGCAATCTCACTGCTCCAGCTTGGGAGGCAGTGGCAGTGTTGATCGGTGCCAAAGCTGCACAGAAGAGATTGGCCATCCAGTGCAGAAAAAGGATGAATGATCTCATCCATGTTGCCAGGGTAAGGCAACCATCTTATCACTCTAAACTCACGCACTCACAAGGCCATCACACATTCACTGGCATCTCACTCGCAATAACTAAAGAGACATCACAACTCACCCTCTCACACGCACCCTCACATCTCCATCTGGCCTCATCTCCTCTAGAGACTGCCTCCTCACCCTCAATTTCTTGAGGCCACTTGCACAGATCAATATGTGCCCCCAAACACATCCTGGGATACCCCCTTCCCCAGTACAGCCCTCGTCCTGCAGCCTCTTCCCTTGGCTGAGGCCACTTCCCCCCACTTTCCCAAGCAAGCCCTAGCCCTGCAGCTTTTGAAAAGTCGCCCCTGACTTACAGCTGGTCTGGTCAATAGTGACATGCCCGTGACCTCCCCTAAAAGCGATGAGGTTCTGCCTGTGAAGCCTGGCGCTGATGACCGCAAGTGCTGCCCGAAGCAAGGTAGTCAAACAAACCTTGAAGCCCTGAGTGAAGTGCAGCTCACTAGGTGCACATTGTTTATGTACAGTTGTGAAACACATTGGCGTGCAATCATGCTGACATGCTTGATTATCCAGTGTGGGGGCATGATGCCGGTGAATGCGGCTTGTAATGATATGCAGATGTATCAAAATGAAGTTCCCAACATGCAGTTGCGGGAAACGCTGCCCAACATTGATGGACCAAGGGGATGCAAACTGGTTTCACGACATTGTGAAATCAATATTTGGCCTTTTCGCCATGTTGTCTGCTCATGCCCGCCATGGCACCCAATACCAACAGGCTGGGAAAATTCCATTCAATGTCCTTGAGGGCTGTGTCTTTATACAACTTCTTGACCCTGGTCCTTGGCATATGAGGCAATGCCTTAAATTGGATGGTCTGGTTGGGTTATTAACCCTACCCTGGTTATCCAGGACCACCCTCGCATGGTCATATCCCACCCTCAGTTTGGGGATGTCTCCAGGTGCATGCCAATAATGGGTGTGATTACTGTATCTTGGAGCAGGAAGAAGGCCATTCAAACATTCCCAAGCAGCCATTGTCTAGTTCAGTTTCTGTAAGCGAAGTGTCTGTAGGCAAACTGCCAACTCAGAGACATGCCCTGACATGCCTGTGTGTGCCTGTCTGTTTTAGTTAAAACTGTCACAGCAATAATGTCTTCAGTCAGAATTCTTCCTTTGTAGCTCCATCTTCTTACCACCATGAGACAAACTCTGCCCACAGAACACCACCACAACCATTAATATCAAAGAAATAAAAGCACGGTTACATGTTTAAAAGTGATTAATACAGCACAAAGGTAAATAATGCATCAGCTTACAGATGTTGGTCTGAAGAAATTTCATTTGTCGGATGTATTATAGACATTGGAGGAAAAAAAAAGTGTTAGTTTCCTCCAGCATGCCTGCCCATATTGATGTCATTTAGGAAACATAAGCAATAACCCATCTGATCAACTGACCACCAGATGAAAAACAACTTGCACTGTATTCAACAGTGAAAACATCAATTGTGAATGCTAATTGATTTGCAGGAATTTTACACACCCCATCGGGAGTGCCTGGGAGGTGGGGCAGGGGTAAAGTCAGATGACTTGGCAGTGGTGCCATGCCTGCCGCCTTCCTGCCACCACTGGTATTTTACTAGTGGCAGGGAGATTAGGAGTGGGGGGATTACTTTTTCATCTGAGGTGGCTGCCCAGTAAAAGGGCTGCCTCCTGATTGGGCATCCTGTTGTCCAAGAGTTGCTCCCATTGGAAGACCTGCTTCTTCTTGCCGGGGCCTCCCTGCTTGACCCCGGCACATCTCAACCCTTCTTACCTGTACTCCAAACATGTTCCATCGTCTCTGGTGTGGGGCTGTAGCAGTCCCAGCTGTGGCTGCCACTCAGGTGGCACTACTGGGTCTGAAGAGCTGCTGGCCCTCTAATTGGCTGACAGTTCTTGGAGGCAGGGCATCCTGCCTCCAAGTGCAGAAGCCATGACTTCAGGCAACTAATTGTCTGGACAACATAAAATTGAGTCTTGGCTTCCAGGACAGACAAATGCATGCTTGCCCCCAGCTTTCTAGAAATCCCAGCCCATGCTGAATTGCGATACTGTTATGCTGAATCCATCTGGTAATGCAATAAGTACCATGTGTGCTATTAAATATTGCAAATTTTGTTTAAAATAACCTCATTAAGTATTCCATTTTGGTGTATTGACAGATAAGCCAATTCCTCAAAATGCTTCAAATGCAGATAAATGCACTTAAAAGTCATTTCTACAATGTGAAGGGGAAGGAGAAAAATGTAATTTTAAAATATGTATAGGCTTCTGGTTCAAGGTAGATTTAAGTTTCTGTGAAAGTTGTAGATACCAGGAGAGAAATTAATCTCTTAGCTGTAGAAACTGCTTTTTTAAAACTATAGCTATTCTGAAGAGCCATGTTAACTCGGAATGTTAACTCTGTTTTTCTCTCCACAGATGCTGTCTGACCTGCTGAGTATTTCCAGCACTTGATGTTTTATTCTACAGCCATCCAATTTCCTGTCTAATCTCTGCTCTAGTTGAAGATTCATATTCTCTGACTCTTCTTCCGTTAATTCAGTGTCCAAGGACACTGTCCTTTCTCTCATCCATTTCCTTCTTCATAGCGATGACCTTCATCAGCCAATCCCTTCCATTCTTTTGCTGATGATTCCACAATGCATTCATCAACATCTGACTGAATATCTCAATGTGGTTATCCTCCTTTTCAAATTGAACATTGCATCTTGATCTCCTTCAAACATGCCCTTTCACTGGGCAGGGAAAATTGTGTTTCTTTCAACTTTTTGAAAATACAAATCTTCACCTCCCTTGCAATTCTAAATCATTATTGACACCTTTGGCTCCATTCTTTTGTCATGACACATAATGTAAGCATAAAATAGTTTTCCTATTTCTCAGTTCTCAGCTTAACTACTTCTATTTGTCAAACATCTGCTCCTATTGACATCTGCAAACTAATACCATTTAGGCTGTTTATAAAGCATCCATGTACTGAGGTCCCAATTGAAAAGTTTCCAAGTTACCCATCTTTCTTCTTATCTATTTATGTCAAAACCTTGTTTTAAGTTGAATGTCAATATTTGAAATACAGCAACATTTATTTTCATGTCAGGAACAGCAAGTTTGTGCATACTTAAAACAGTGCTTTGGTATGAGGCAAGTATGTGTAAGAATTTGCTGCTAAAATCAATAATACACTTACGAGCTGTTGTAAATACTTAGTATTAATCAAAAACACTTCCTGACGGACCTTAGCCAGTTGGCTCAATTAGATCACTTTTTTATTGTAGAGAAATTGTATGAATCTGCATTCCTGGCTCAGAGCCTGCGCCCCATAGTTTTCCATTCAATATCATGCAGAACGTAACTGCAGTTTCACAATATGGACTTCCTTTGGGCAAGGCTTCCTGCTGCAATTTCATGAAATCAACTGTTACTTCCCAGTGACTCCAGTTCAGTTTACCTGGAACTTTGTCTACGCAATTTAGTTTATACTGCATTTCACTGCTCTCACAACAGGGCATGAGCAATTATTGATAATAAGTTGCACACATCCTTGCTGCTGGACAGATATCAAGAGATCAGTGGTGTCAAGAAACTGCAAAACTGGACAGGATAAAAAACAATACTGAGGTGACTTTGACCGGTTAACCCACATTGTCAAAGAAATGAAGACCAAACTTGGTAAAAATAAATTGCAACCGCAGTTTGAATCTGAAGGGGTGATTGTATCATTGCCACCCCCCAAAAAACAGACAGGTGAGAAGTTAAAATCATCCAGCTAGACACCTGGATCCCCTCATTTGAGATGCAACCTGTCCTAAGAAGGACATCCACCGTAATATGAGCAAGGGTGGACTGGGGTGGCGGAGTGTCCTTCTTTACACTGCATGTTGGATCCCAATGATACCATAGGGACTCCACCAAAATTTTAACTGATGTCCGAGTGGGGGTGTTCCTGTGATTTTCTTGTCAGGTGAAAACCAGTCAAGGGCTACCAAGAGCACAAGGATACAAGAGTTAGGAGCAAGGGTAGGCCATTCAGCCCCTTGAACCTGCTCCACCATTCAATATGATCATGGCTGATCTGTTTGTGGCCTCAAAACCACTTGCCTGTCCATCCCCCATTGCCCTTGACTCCCTTGTCAATCGATAAACTGTGTAACTCAGCCTTGAATATATTCAATGACTCAGCCTCCACTGCTCTCTGGGGAAGATAATTCCACAGACTAATGATCTTCCAAGAGAAAATACTTCTCCTTATCTCAGTCTTAAATGGGAGACCATAATTTTTAAACTGTGCCCCCTAGTTCTAGACTTCCCCACAAGGAAGAACATCTCCTCAGCATCCACCATGTCAAGTCCCCTCAGAACCTTTTATATTTCAATAAGATCGCCTCTCATTCTTCTAAACACTAATGGGTATAGGCCCAACCTGTTCAACCTTTCCTCAGAAGACAACCCCTTCATTCCAGGTGTCAGTTGAGTGAAAAAGGGGCCAAATAAGGAGTTTTTTTCTGTCCTTTGTTGGGCCAGGAGTGGCGGGAGTCTCCCGTAAATTAGCACCCTTCAGGCCATACAATCGAATTCCCAACCAATCAGGCAGGAAGTCACCCGGCAGGAGTAAGTTCAGATAGTGCATATTTGGAGCAGTGGGTGAGTTTCTAACTTCCTATATTACCCATTTTTCCAAAAACCCTGTGTAGTTAAAATGAAAACTTGTTGTTTATATTACCAGCGTGTTTACTTTGATTACTTTATTCTAGAAGTGAATCCAAGCCACAAAGCTATCTTTCCAACTGTTGGCATTATATTGGCCTGAATTTCACGCTTGGCATGTGTGCCAATCGGGCAGGCCCAGAAATGGACGTATAATCTTCTTCTGGACGAGATCGTGTTTCCAATGTGATTTCATGCAGGGTGGCCAATTAAGGGCCGCCCAGCACGAAACGCATCTGCTCAATGGAAGGGCCATGCAGGGGTGGGGCCGGGAGCTTGTCAGGTGGTGGGTCCAATGGTGACCCGGTGGGGGATTTAAAACCAACAGAGGCAGCACCCTGAAAGCTGCCAGGAGACACTTTGTAGCTTTGGAGTTGTTTGACAAAACCTATTTTTTGAGCTGCAATGGCATCTACACCTGGGCATGCCAGGCTGGAGAGCAAGACCTGTGGGCACTTGGCCCCCCGGTTCTCAGATGAGTGCCTAGGAATCCTCGTGGAAGAGGTCAGTGCCAGGTGGGACATCCTCATCCCCAGGGATGGCAAGAGGAGGCCACTGCATCTGACCAAGAAAGCATTGGCAGAGGTGGAAGCCTAGGTCAGTGGCCATGATGTTCTGCGGCACACATGGGTGCAATGCCGCAAAAAATTCAATGATCTGCTACACTTGGCAAGCGTAAGTACCGAGTTGGCATAGATCTGTGTGGTGAGGTATTAATGGCTGGCCATCCCCCTGTGATGCTCAGGAGTCTAAGAGTCTGAGTGCCAAATGCCAATGACATTGGCACCGGCCAAGGTGGTGAGCTCTAGCTGCTGGGCCTGATTGCTTTGCAGGTTGAGGGCCACGACTTGGAAGTACGCTGCAAGGTGTTCCTTAGGTGGGGCTGGTCAGGCTACAATGGCGCTGCAGATAGAGAGTGACTAATCGATGCTCCTCTGTCCTTTCAGGAGAAAAGAAGCCATAGCAACATTGAGAGGTCAAGGACGGGTGGAGGACCCCCAAACCTGTTCATAAGAACGAGGTATGAGATGGATGTCTTAGAGATGGAGCATTGGTGCCCAGCTCATTCTACTGGTCGTGGAGCGGCAGGAGTCCCTGACGAAGGAAAGAGTGCAGTGTGCAGATGCGAGAGTGTTGCAATGTGTTAACACTGATGGGTTAGGTGTTGCTTCACCTCTAATGGAGGTCGCAAACCTGGAGTCCCCATTGTTCATTGAAAGACGATGGCACTATGATGCAGATCTCCATTGTTTCATTAGCCCATCTAGCATGACAGTGACAGTGTGCTGACTAATACTAATGACATGTCATTTTTCTCCCCTAGAAACACCATCCAGCCAATGAGCGCAGGACCGCGATGAGCCACCTTTGACGCCAGAGGACCAGAGGCCGTCAGATGCATCTGCATCACACCCCCTCTCTGCACCAGGGACCAGCGCAGATGCTAGCACCTCGGTGGGCATTAGACCATCAGCTACAATGTTGGTGCAGAGCGATGAGAGCACGGCACACTCGCACAAGAAGCAGGCAGAGGCAGAGAGTGCCCAAGGCGCCGGCAGTCGGAGGAATGCTGGAGACCAGGACGATGCTGAGTCCAAGGAAGATGACAAGCCTGTGGATTTGCCCTTTAGGCGGCAGATGCTGGATGTCCAGCGGGATGCGCAGGACAATCTGGCGGAGATTCCTGAGGGTTTGCATGCCATGGTCTATGTCATGGGGGAGTCCATGCAGAGCATGAGTACTGTGTTAACCCTCAGCACCAAGCGCACTGCTTCCTCCATTGAGTGAGTGGTGACTTGCATGGAGAGACAGCTCCAGGGACAGAATCAGGGGTTCCTGGGGTTGCACTTGGACCTGCAAGTCCTCACCCAGGTAATGACCTCAGAAGGTCTCTGCTAGTGTGAGAGATGGATGAGGTACCTAGTATCTCTGCTAGGTGCGTGTCCATCAACAGCAAGCAGGGAGGTCCAGACTGACTTCATGTTGGCGAAAGAGTTGCTTGTCTCTGGGGGCTCTTCTCAGGATGCTCTGGACAACAGTAGCAGCTCCTCTGCCCCTCTGCTAGTAAGTGTGGCATCTGATGAGGCTGCATTGACTGAGGAGTGCCCAGCCATGGTACTGGACTCTCCCTCCCAGGCGGGGCCAGCACAGGCTCCCCTGGACAGAGGATGACAGCCAAGGTCATCAAGGCCAACAGGACAGCACAGTCAGCAGGCTGCCTCCAAAGCCGCTGTCAGTAAGGTTGGGGGCAACAAGATGCAGCACTCGCAAGCATAAGTTTAAGGCACCGTGAGCACAAGAGGGACTGTCCGTTCATGGGTGATCTTCTGTTCTGCCACATTTTTTTAATTTGTTTACTGGCGTGACCATTAACACCTTATATTGTTCTGTTCATTTTCTGTGCGTATCAACATGATATGAACTCTGTTTTTGTGTTAATGGTCTGAGCATGCTTCACTTGTTTTGTAGGTGCAGGGCACGCCAGTGTGTCATGCTGGACATGAGTGGCTCTAAACTTAATTGCACAGGTACTGAGTGGACTTTGGGTTTAATGGAATGGGTCATTTCAAACATCCGGTAAGGAGGCGCACCCCTGGCTTGAGGTGAAAGCAGTGTCTTGGCAGCCTTAATGAAGGACTGTTGAATCAAGGCCTCCCTGGTGCCCCTGCTTCCCTGAAGATTCCAGAGATCTGCCTCCACGTCCTCACCGTGTTCTTCCCCAGGCTGTTCTTCTGATCCACCACTGGAGTCATCATCTGTGGCCTGTGGAGCTGCCTCAAGATCCTCTTCCTCCAATGGGTCTCCCCTTGCCAGAGCCAGATTGTGGAGAGCGCAGCATGCAATGACTGTAGGAGACACATGCGCCCCCCTGAACGGTCCAAACATCTGAATCTCATCTTAAGCAGACCTATGGTTGTCTCAATCACCGCCCTTGTGAAGGTATGAATCGTATTATATTTCTGCTCTGGTTCTGTTGGGTGCCGGAGAGGCGTCATGAGCCACCTTTTCAATGGATAGCCCTTGTCACCGAGCAGCCTTCTATCCAGTTGAGCTGGAGCCATGAACAGCCTTTGCACCTGTGAGTGTCAGAGGATGTATGCGTCATGGGAGTTGCCAGGGTACCTTGCACAGACTTGCAGAATCTATGTTTTGTGGTCACAAACTATCTAGATGTTCATGGAGTAGAAGCCCTTCCTGTTGACGAAAGCGCCCAGCTCAGCCAATGGCGCCTTGATGGCCACATGTGTGCAATCGATGGCACCCTTGATGCGGGGTAACCTAGCAATTGCAGCGAAGCCTTTGGCACGCTCAGTCTGGCTGGCCTCATCCATCCAGAACTGAATAAATGTAATGACCCACCTGAACGGAGCATCAGTCACCATCTTCATGCAACTGTGGACAGCTGATTGGGACACTCCACACAGATCCCCCACTGACCCATGGAAAGAGCCAGAGGCATAGAAGTTGAGGGCCACTGTGACCTTCAGAGCCACGGCATGGGGTGGCCACCCGCAGAGTTAGACATGATCTCTGACCCAGTCATCTGAAATATGGAGGTCACAGTTTCCCTGGAGAGGTAGAGCCTCCTTCAGCATTGCACATCTGCCATGCTGAGGTAGCTGCATCGCTGCCTGTAAACCTGGACTGCAGGATAATGGCGTCTTCTGCAGCCCCTTCCGCCTTGGACTCCTTGCTTGCCTTGTGCCCCCTCCTCCCTCAGTTCGCTCCCTTGGATGCTGCCTATGGACACGTGGCCTCCTCTCCCTTCTGCCTCTCTCTTCCTCCTCAGTAGAGGTGCCACCAGTGGAGTACACAATCCCAATTAATCCCCATTACCAGAGCAACAGAAGGTTGTCTAGTGACTGGAATGGTCCACACAGCATACATTCACTAGGGGCCTTGGATACACTAATGAGTCCTGAAATACAGGCTAGCAATGCAAAGACTTGAAGCTCAAAAAAAAAGATAAAGTTGTCAAGTTTCACTAAGCAACCAGCAACAAACTATCTCCTAAACTCCCCACTACTCACAATAGCAATGCTCCAAACCCTTTTTATCCTGCCTTTGGATGACAATTCATTAAAAACGGGCTGCCCGCCTGCCCAAGCGACGAGTGCAAAATCACAAAGGCAATGTAAAATTCAGTATAATTGGCTTTTTACTGGCCTTAATTGACCCTTTAATTGTCGGTGGGTGCAGCTCCAACTCCTGCGCGCGCTCTCTGACCGCAATATTGCTCGCGTGTGCAATTTTGGGAAACACGCCTGACATCATCTTGTGCAATTTCACTTGTGTTCGGTTTGGGGCATGCACCCAACCTAAAGTTCAGGCCATTGAATTAGAGACATATTTATGGTCTTTTAAAAAAGTTATTCTATTGTGTAGACATTACCACGATCCTGGGCACTGAGTAGCGACTAATATTGGAGTCTGGTTTGGCTGGGGTCTCCTTAGGATTGGACAACCAGCATTCTCTCACAGTTGAGGGCATTTGACTGAGGTACCAGAGAACCATTCTGACTCTGCACAGTTCAAAACTTTCAAGATATTCTGAAAAGCATATAAAATATCAGAGGCAATTGCTTCTGCAAAGAAGTCAATGCCAAGTGCTACTTGCATTTGGGTAGTCTTTTGCCCTCAAAGCACTACTGTTATGTACAAGTGTTAATGATGATTCATGTATCTGTCATTGTTTTTAAGTGCTAAAAGCACTCATAATGTGCTTACTATCTGTTTAAATATTCCTGCATTTTATCCATGCTTTGAGTCACTGTTCGACATTCAAATTGCTTTTTCTCTCTGTGTGGATGTGAAATAACCAGAACATATTTTCTGTGTGATAATCCACAACAGTGTTACTAGGATTATAAGCATCAGTCTGATCAAACATTCAGATAACACCCCATTGGCATCTGAACCGCAAAATGAGATTATTTTCGTTGTTGTCATCCTCACCCATCCAGTAAGAGTTGTATACATTAGTGTTACCTAGAACACTGAAAATGTGGAATAGATTTCAAGATTAGGTGAGAAATGGTTTGTACATTATCTTCATTAAACCAGATCTCAATCAGTACACTTAAGAATGCAGTCGAAGGTTAAGCATACAAATATAGATTAGCAAACACTCTAAGGAACACAGTGGATTGGTGCTGCTGAAATCATAGATATGTCATTTGTATCACAGGTCAGAGTTTAATCAGTTGGTTGTAAAGATGGATTAGTGCACCAGAGATTTGCTTGATTAATCTTTAGAGGTTGTGTTGAAAGTTCACACAATGTTATTTTCTTGAAGGTTTTACCTCTAGTTTTACTTCTCTTGGGAATTTTCGTGGATTGGATGGAGCCATTGTAGGACAAAATAGCTTAAATTTATGTCTGATCTGTTGTTCTTATGGTTACCATTGACGGCAGGGACACTCTACTCAGTTTGGGCATAATAATATGCTTCACTGAAAGGTTACATTTGTGATGGGATCATTGAAGGAACTTAACCTGTGGTGAATTACTAAGAAAATTATATTTTGAAGATTAATTCATCTCAATGTAAATTACATATTCTAATAACCTGATTGTTCACATAGCAATTCCATATCACAGAATTAATTGCCCTGCAGTGGTGAGATTGCTGCTTTCTCAATCTGCATGTCCACTAAATTGAATTCATAGCTCCTTGTGTGATTCCATAAAAGCCTCCCAGAAATAGCAGTGTAATGAGTAAATGAATACCTAATTCAAGTGTAGAATTGCACTGTATCCTAACTTTACATATGAATTACAGTCCTAACATTTTTGATACATCTTTGATATGTATATGTCAGAATTCAACAATAATTAACATATTCTTGTGTTGAATGCACTAACATTTCACTGTGTTAAACCAGATGGATATAAAACATTTTTGTGTGATTATGGTGTTGTTTTTTGATTGCGTCTTCACCAGTGATTAAACCTCTTCACTCCAGAAGGAAAATTGTTATTTTGAGACTGGAATATTAAAGAACAGACTTTCAAGCAAGGTCACAGCCAAGAAGACGATGGTTAACAACTGCAGTGAATAATTATGATGGAAACTGATTGCAGATGCATTTCAGACTCAGGCCCCTGGGGTAGTTGTTTAAAAATTTACAAACAGACAGGCAATTTTTAAAACACAATTTGTTGAAGTCAGCAGTCAGTAGAGGTTCTTACTTTGAAGACTATATTCTGTAAAGGTTAAGTTACAATTAAAGAAATGACTGTGCATAGTTATGATCGCTGTACAATTCAAATGCAGTGCCCAGAGTAAGAAATCCAAATATTTAATTCACCAGTATGTTGTTTAAAAGATCATTGAACCATAAAAAGCTATAACAATTACTATTGGCAAGAAATATAACATCTGTTGTATACAATTGTTTGATCTTTACACAGAGTAGCTTTTTTTCATCTATGTCTTTAAAAGAAATGACAACTAAATGTAACCTACAGCAGTTATGGTTTCTAATGCACTCTGCAAAGTGTAGGCACAGCAGATTGCGCAAGATTTGTCAAATTTCCTCTGCAAAAATGGGTATCAGTGCATTGAATTTATTCTCAAAGTCCTTGTGTGAAGTGCAAATAGGGACTCCAAGATCTATTCTTTCAATCAGAAACTGATACTTCTGACCCCATGATTGAGGTGGGGAGAGATCGGAGGCCTTGGTGGGGTTAGGTTGTGCGAGGCCAAAATCGGAGGCCATGATAGTAGATGAAGGGTGGAAATCGGAGGCCTCATAAAGAAGGTCAGGGTTGGAGTGCACAACCACAGGGTTTAGCCAGACAGGCACACACACTGAAACCAACAGGTCAGGGTAAAGGTACTTACATCCTGGAAACAGCAGCTCTTACCTGGACATAGCTGCTAGGTTTTCCAAGTCTTGAGAATTCTGAGTGATCACTATTGAAGTTAGAAAGCTGAATAACAGTGAGGCTTACAGCCTCATTATCATACCTTGGAGTGATACCATACCAGCCACATTTCCACCTGAGTTAAAGCCAGAAGTGGTAGGATTGGAGTTTGTGTCGAGATTCTGAATTTTTAGATTTTAACTCCTCCATTCAACTTAAATTGGCCCACTTTTTGGTTAAAAAAAATCCCCATCGGACCTAATTTAAAAAAAACACTGTAAGAATTTTCTTGTCACTAACAGTTCCCTTTTTGTGCAGAATTGGTTGTTGTGTTGGCATCCTTCCACCTATGAGAGCCCAGAACGAAAAAGCGGGAAAAACTGGGAAATAAGAATACTGGTCCAAATTGGCCTTGTATACCTTAAAATGAAACACCAGTAAAAACTGGGAAATAAGAACACTGGTCCAAATTGGTCTTATATACCTTAAAATAAAACACCAGTAAAAACTGGGAAATAAGAACACTGGTCCAAATTGGTCTTGTATACCTTAAAATGAAACACCAGTAAAAACTGGGAAATAAGAACACTGGTCCAAATTGGTCTTATATACCTTAAAATGAAACACCAGTAAAAACTGGGAAATAAGAGTACTGGTCCGAACTGTTTTTTGCCTTCTGGGAGTTGATGGACATGTAGCAAACAATCCATTTTGGTAGGATGTCTTCATTTTGTGCGCCTTGAAAGTCAATCCTTGAGTTTCAGGTTCTGCCACAAGTGTTGTACATGAAGCTGCCAAGTGACATTGCAAGTTGTTGTTTTCGGCTTTGGCGCCTGTTGCTAAGCTGCAGTAGCCATTGATCATCGTGGCAGTGCATGCCAGCCCACAGAAAGTGTCGCTTTTTCCCTCTTTCACCAGCTAGTGACTCCCAGATACAATAGTTGATGTTTAAGCCCTTCATGTCATGCTTCCAAGCATTCTTTAAGTGAAGCCTCAAGCTCCTCATCAGTTGCCTCACTCCAGCTACCTCACCATGCAGAAGGTCCTTGGCTATCCAGCAGATATGTCCCATCCACCAGAGTCATATCTGTTTCATTAGTGCCAACACACTTGAGATCTCTACCTTTGAGTTGGCTGCTGAATTTGTGGTTTTATCCTGCCAGGATGTACCCATACTGCACTGCAAACAGTGAAGATGGAAATTATTGAGCTTCTTTTCTTGGCAGCTGTAAGTCACCTATGTTTCATAGCCATAAAGAAAGGTTCTGAGAACACAGGCCCTATAAACCATCAGGTAAGTTCAAAGGGTCTGCTTTGTGTTATCCTATGCATATTTTGCAAAATGTCAAAGGTGGAAGCTGCATTCCCTATGCACCAAGGGACAGATTGTCTGTCATTATATGGACCTAAGAAAGCAGAATTCTCTAACCACTTACAGTGGTATTTTATTTAGTATGATTTGGGGCAGAGATATAACACCTTGTCCCATGGCCATGGTTTTCTTGATGCTTATAGTCAGGGAGAACAAGTTACAGGTATGGGAGAGATGGTCCATGAGTCTTTGCAGCATCGCCAGAATAGAGGATTTCCCTGATCAGGGATGTGTTCTTTTTCTTTTCGTCTTGAAAGATTGTAGAGTTTGTTGTCTGACTGAGTTTGCATGTAGATTCTTTCCATATCTGCAGGGATGACGAAAGTCAGGAGCATGGTGAAGATGTCAAACAGAATTAAAAACAAAAAAACTGCGGATGCTGGAAATCCAAAACAAAAACAGAATTACCTGGAAAAACTCAGCAGGTCTGGCAGCATCGGCGGAGAAGAAAAGAGTTGACGTTTCGAGTCCTCATGACCCTTCGACAGAACTTGAGTTCGAGTCCAGGAAAGAGCTGAAATATAAGCTGGTTTAAGGTGTGTGTGTGGGGGGCGGAGAGATAGAGAGACAGAGAGGTGGAGGGGGTTGGTGTGGTTGTAGCGACAAACAAGCAGTGATAGAAGCAGAATATGGCTGTGAAAGCGGGTTTTAGTAAACACCTTGTCAAACACTAGGAGAGAAATGGAAAGCAATGAAGGTGAACAAGGCAACAGAGAAATCCGGAAATCTTGTCGCAGAGAGGAACAGAACTTCTTCAAGGAGGTAGGCATTTCTTGAAGAGCAGTGGCAGTCAATTAAACACAGAGATAAAAACAAAAAAACTGCGGATGCTGGAAATCCAAAACAAAAACAGAATTACCTGGAAAAACTCAGCAGGTCTGGCAGCGTCGGCGGAGAAGAAAAGAGTTGACGTTTCGAGTCCTCATGACCCTTCGACAGAACTTGAGTTCGAGTCCAGGAAAGAGCTGAAATATAAGCTGGTTTAAGGTGTGTGTGTGGGGGGCGGAGAGATAGAGAGACAGAGAGGTGGAGGGGGTTGGTGTGGTTGTAGCGACAAACAAGCAGTGATAGAAGCAGAATATGGCTGTGAAAGCGGGTTTTAGTAAACACCTTGTCAAACACTAGGAGAGAAATGGAAAGCAATGAAGGTGAACAAGGCAACAGAGAAATCCGGAAATCTTGTCGCAGAGAGGAACAGAACTTCTTCAAGGAGGTAGGCATTTCTTGAAGAGCAGTGGCAGTCAATTAAACACAGAGATAAAAACAAAAAAACTGCGGATGCTGGAAATCCAAAACAAAAACAGAATTACCTGGAAAAACTCAGCAGGTCTGGCAGCATTGGCGGAGAAGAAAAGAGTTGACGTTTCGAGTCCTCATGACCCTTCGACAGAACTTGAGTTCGAGTCCAGGAAAGAGCTGAAATATAAGCTGGTTTAAGGTGTGTGTGTGGGGGGCGGAGAGATAGAGAGACAGAGAGGTGGAGGGGGTTGGTGTGGTTGTAGCGACAAACAAGCAGTGATAGAAGCAGAATATGGCTGTGAAAGCGGGTTTTAGTAAACACCTTGTCAAACACTAGGAGAGAAATGGAAAGCAATGAAGGTGAACAAGGCAACAGAGAAATCTGGAAATCTTGTCGCAGAGAGGAACAGAACTTCTTCAAGGAGGTAGGCATTTCTTGAAGAGCAGTGGCAGTCAATTAAACACAGAGATAAAAACAAAAAAACTGCGGATGCTGGAAATCCAAAACAAAAACAGAATTACCTGGAAAAACTCAGCAGGTCTGGCAGCATCGGCGGAGAAGAAAAGAGTTGACGTTTCGAGTCCTCATGACCCTTCGACAGAACTTGAGTTCGAGTCCAGGAAAGAGCTGAAATATAAGCTGGTTTAAGGTGTGTGTGTGGGGGGCGGAGAGATAGAGAGACAGAGAGGTGGAGGGGGTTGGTGTGGTTGTAGCGACAAACAAGCAGTGATAGAAGCAGAATATGGCTGTGAAAGCGGGTTTTAGTAAACACCTTGTCAAACACTAGGAGAGAAATGGAAAGCAATGAAGGTGAACAAGGCAACAGAGAAATCCGGAAATCTTGTCGCAGAGAGGAACAGAACTTCTTCAAGGAGGTAGGCATTTCTTGAAGAGCAGTGGCAGTCAATTAAACACAGAGATAAAAACAAAAAAACTGCGGATGCTGGAAATCCAAAACAAAAACAGAATTACCTGGAAAAACTCAGCAGGTCTGGCAGCATTGGCGGAGAAGAAAAGAGTTGACGTTTCGAGTCCTCATGACCCTTCGACAGAACTTGAGTTCGAGTCCAGGAAAGAGCTGAAATATAAGCTGGTTTAAGGTGTGTGTGTGGGGGGCGGAGAGATAGAGAGACAGAGAGGTGGAGGGGGTTGGTGTGGTTGTAGCGACAAACAAGCAGTGATAGAAGCAGAATATGGCTGTGAAAGCGGGTTTTAGTAAACACCTTGTCAAACACTAGGAGAGAAATGGAAAGCAATGAAGGTGAACAAGGCAACAGAGAAATCCGGAAATCTTGTCGCAGAGAGGAACAGAACTTCTTCAAGGAGGTAGGCATTTCTTGAAGAGCAGTGGCAGTCAATTAAACACAGAGATAAAAACAAAAAAACTGCGGATGCTGGAAATCCAAAACAAAAACAGAATTACCTGGAAAAACTCAGCAGGTCTGGCAGCATCGGCGGAGAAGAAAAGAGTTGACGTTTCGAGTCCTCATGACCCTTCGACAGAACTTGAGTTCGAGTCCAGGAAAGAGCTGAAATATAAGCTGGTTTAAGGTGTGTGTGTGGGGGGCGGAGAGATAGAGAGACAGAGAGGTGGAGGGGGTTGGTGTGGTTGTAGCGACAAACAAGCAGTGATAGAAGCAGAATATGGCTGTGAAAGCGGGTTTTAGTAAACACCTTGTCAAACACTAGGAGAGAAATGGAAAGCAATGAAGGTGAACAAGGCAACAGAGAAATCCGGAAATCTTGTCGCAGAGAGGAACAGAACTTCTTCAAGGAGGTAGGCATTTCTTGAAGAGCAGTGGCAGTCAATTAAACACAGAGATAAAAACAAAAAAACTGCGGATGCTGGAAATCCAAAACAAAAACAGAATTACCTGGAAAAACTCAGCAGGTCTGGCAGCATCGGCGGAGAAGAAAAGAGTTGACGTTTCTCTGTTGCCTTGTTCACCTTCATTGCTTTCCATTTCTCTCCTAGTGTTTGACAAGGTGTTTACTAAAACCCGCTTTCACAGCCATATTCTGCTTCTATCACTGCTTGTTTGTCGCTACAACCACACCAACCCCCTCCACCTCTCTGTCTCTCTATCTCTCCGCCCCCCACACACACACCTTAAACCAGCTTATATTTCAGCTCTTTCCTGGACTCGAACTCAAGTTCTGTCGAAGGGTCATGAGGACTCGAAACGTCAACTCTTTTCTTCTCCGCCGATGCTGCCAGACCTGCTGAGTTTTTCCAGGTAATTCTGTTTTTGTTTTGGATTTCCAGCATCCGCAGTTTTTTTGTTTTTATCTCTGTGTTTAATTGACTGCCACTGCTCTTCAAGAAATGCCTACCTCCTTGAAGAAGTTCTGTTCCTCTCTGCGACAAGATTTCCGGATTTCTCTGTTGCCTTGTTCACCTTCATTGCTTTCCATTTCTCTCCTAGTGTTTGACAAGGTGTTTACTAAAACCCGCTTTCACAGCCATATTCTGCTTCTATCACTGCTTGTTTGTCGCTACAACCACACCAACCCCCTCCACCTCTCTGTCTCTCTATCTCTCCGCCCCCCACACACACACCTTAAACCAGCTTATATTTCAGCTCTTTCCTGGACTCGAACTCAAGTTCTGTCGAAGGGTCATGAGGACTCGAAACGTCAACTCTTTTCTTCTCCGCCGATGCTGCCAGACCTGCTGAGTTTTTCCAGGTAATTCTGTTTTTGTTTTGGATTTCCAGCATCCGCAGTTTTTTTGTTTTTATCTCTGTGTTTAATTGACTGCCACTGCTCTTCAAGAAATGCCTACCTCCTTGAAGAAGTTCTGTTCCTCTCTGCGACAAGATTTCCGGATTTCTCTGTTGCCTTGTTCACCTTCATTGCTTTCCATTTCTCTCCTAGTGTTTGACAAGGTGTTTACTAAAACCCGCTTTCACAGCCATATCTCCTTTTGTCGCTACAACCACACCAACCCCCTCCACCTCTCTGTCTCTCTATCTCTCCGCCCCCCACACACACACCTTAAACCAGCTTATATTTCAGCTCTTTCCTGGACTCGAACTCAAGTTCTGTCGAAGGGTCATGAGGACTCGAAACGTCAACTCTTTTCTTCTCCGCCGATGCTGCCAGACCTGCTGAGTTTTCCCAGGTAATTCTGTTTTTGTTTTGGATTTCCAGCATCCGCAGTTTTTTTGTTTTTATCTCTGTGTTTAATTGACTGCCACTGCTCTTCAAGAAATGCCTACCTCCTTGAAGAAGTTCTGTTCCTCTCTGCGACAAGATTTCCGGATTTCTCTGTTGCCTTGTTCACCTTCATTGCTTTCCATTTCTCTCCTAGTGTTTGACAAGGTGTTTACTAAAACCCGCTTTCACAGCCATATTCTGCTTCTATCACTGCTTGTTTGTCGCTACAACCACACCAACCCCCTCCACCTCTCTGTCTCTCTATCTCTCCGCCCCCCACACACACACCTTAAACCAGCTTATATTTCAGCTCTTTCCTGGACTCGAACTCAAGTTCTGTCGAAGGGTCATGAGGACTCGAAACGTCAACTCTTTTCTTCTCCGCCGATGCTGCCAGACCTGCTGAGTTTTTCCAGGTAATTCTGTTTTTGTTTTGGATTTCCAGCATCCGCAGTTTTTTTGTTTTTATCTCTGTGTTTAATTGACTGCCACTGCTCTTCAAGAAATGCCTACCTCCTTGAAGAAGTTCTGTTCCTCTCTGCGACAAGATTTCCGGATTTCTCTGTTGCCTTGTTCACCTTCATTGCTTTCCATTTCTCTCCTAGTGTTTGACAAGGTGTTTACTAAAACCCGCTTTCACAGCCATATTCTGCTTCTATCACTGCTTGTTTGTCGCTACAACCACACCAACCCCCTCCACCTCTCTGTCTCTCTATCTCTCCGCCCCCCACACACACACCTTAAACCAGCTTATATTTCAGCTCTTTCCTGGACTCGAACTCAAGTTCTGTCGAAGGGTCATGAGGACTCGAAACGTCAACTCTTTTCTTCTCCGCCGATGCTGCCAGACCTGCTGAGTTTTTCCAGGTAATTCTGTTTATGTCAAACAGAATTGTTGGTTGGGGTGGGGGGGGGGTGGGGGGAGGGGGGGCAGAGAGAGGAGGTGGTGGTGCTGGGGGTGACAGCGAGAATACAGCCCTGTTTCACTTCATTCTTCACTCCAAGACTGTAAGAAGTGGAGCCATCAAACTGTGCAGGGCAATACAGGGGGACCTGGAAGCAGTTGGTTGTTGTACTGCATTAGTTTTTAGGGGAATGGGAACTAATATGCATGATTTTAAGACTATATTTTGCTTTTTGATGCTATTAATTTATGTGTAAAATAACTTGACTAAAGTGGTTACAGTCCATACATGTTGGTCAATGTCCATTTTCTGAGGTAATAGGGAAAATTGGTAAACTTCCGACTTATATGAGTAGAATGGAGGGAGTTGGAGTTGGACCATATGGCATTAGCTTTCCATGTTTTAGGGTGTCCAGGCCAATAGTAATACTCTAGGTCTCTTTTCCATGGGAAAATTTATGAAATCATCAGACCAAGCAAACAAAACATCCCTCACCTGCATACTGTCAAATGCGATGAGGCACTGCAGATTGTGAGATTTTACAGAGATCTCTAGATGTTGTTCGGAAGAATCCAACAGCTTAAAAATTTACAACAGTCTTCGACTTGAAATTTACTGTCACAACACTTGCTGTCCTGGATGTAGTTTCTCAGTTTGGTTGCAGAAAACTACATAATACTGTCATTGTGTAGTGGTGATCTTGTCTCGAGCATTGGCTTAGTTCCTGTCTTTGGGCAGGAGGTCAACCAAATCGATATCAATTAGATACCTGAACTCCAAGGGGGAAGCCACTAATGTTTACACTAGGAAAATGAAAGCTTTGTGAAAGTCTGGTTAATTTTTCAATGTTCTAATGAATATAGATAAACTAAACCCTAACAACTTTTTCGATATAACTATAGTGGTTCAAGCTTTCTTCCAACATCTCTGTTCCTGGTGAAATGGCAATTTCCATAAGCCGCAAATTAAGCTCCGTAGCAACTGTAGATTCAGTGCTACAAGTACTGTTTTGGCAATGAAATGGCATCTATGTTACATGCACACGTTTCCGTCATTGCCCATGTGAATTGCCACCTTGGTGAGTGCGTTAGTGCGGGTGTTAGGAGCATGTGACGAAGTATGTAAGTTGACACAGAACACATAACTGATTTAATGCCAGCACAGCCATTTTTGACCCTGTCACACCAGCTAGTGCTGTTTTTTCAATACGTGGAGCTGAACAAGTATTCAACAGCAGCATGGACCGCCCCCACCCAACCTGCTCCCCCCATCACCCCAACCACCCAATGCATTTTAAAGACATTATCAGCAACTTATACGGTAGTCACTAATTCATTTCTACCAGTTCTGTTTGAGTTTGTTGAAGCGCTTAGTGATTTTCAAAGCTGCTTAAAGCAGGTGGAGGATGTTGCACATAGAGAAGGCCTCGATTGCAATTTCAAAGGTTTTCATCAGGCCACTTGCTCTCAGCCATGGATGCACTAGTTACCATACCCCTTGAGAGAGAGAGGTGGAGCAGAGGCAGCAAAGAAGAGGACATGCTCCTTGCAGAAGGAGGAGGAGCAGACGGAGAAGGGTTCACAGCAGGAGACTTTATCCACTTAGGATCTTCCAGGAACATTTTTCTTACCTCTACCTGAGCAAGGAGCAATGTGTGCATTGTCTGCTGCATTTTACAAAGAAGTGGTGCTGAGGGTGACTGTCGTCCAGAATTTCTTTGCACTGCTATTCTTCCGAGCTTGAACAGGTGACTTCTGTTAACATCTCCTAATTCACCATCCACTACTGTGCCAGAGAGGTGACAGATGCTCTTTATGCCAGGATAGAAGAGTTCATTGTGTTCTCCCTAATCAGAGAGAAACAGGTGGAGCATGCACGTGGCCTTGCCAGGATAGCAGGCTACCCCATAATGCAGAGTGCTATTGACTGCACATATATGGCTTTGCAGGCACTGCATCTAAATGATGAGATGTCACTGCAATTTGCTAAATATGCAGTTGGTTTGCAATTATACTCAGCACATCATGCTGGTGAACTCCCACTATCCTGGTAGCATTTTTGATGCTTTTGTTCAGTGCCAGTCCGCTGTTCCCTCAGTATTTGAGCCACCATATTAAACCATATTAAACCAAAGGTTGGCACCTAGATCATGAATGCGCTCCGTAACCCAGCTATACATGGCAAGCGTATAATGAGAGCTATGCTGACTCACAAAACATCATAGAGCAGACTGTTGGGGCACTAAAGTAGCAGTTCCAATGGAGGAGCCTTACAGTACTTGCCAGAACATGTGCTTGATGTACATCCCAGAGTACTAAAGGAAGTGGCCCTAGAAATAGTGGATGCATGGGTCATCTTCTGAGATTCTATAGACTCTGGAACAGTCCCTAGAGATTGGAGGGTAGCTAAGGTAACCCCACTATTTAAAAAGGGAGGCAGAGAGAAAACAGGGAATTATAGACCAGTCAGCCTGACATCGATAGTGGGGAGAATTCTAGAATCCATTATAAAAAATTTAATAGTTGAGCACTTGGAAAACAGTGGCAGAATTGGACAGAGTCAGCGTGGATTTACGAAAGGGAAATCATGCTTGACATATCTACTGGAATTTTTTAAGAATGTAACTAGTAGAGTTGATGAGGGGGAGCCAGTGGATGTGGTTTATTTGGACTTTCAGAAGGTTTTTGATAAGTTCCCACATAAGAGATTAGCCTGTAAAATTAAAGCGCATGGGATTGGGGGTAGTGTATTGAGATGGATAGCAAACTGGTTGGCAGACAGGAAACAAAGTGTAGGAATAAACAGGTCTTTTTCCGAATGGCAGGCAGTGACTAGTGGGGTACCGCAGGGATCGGTGCTGGGACCCCAGCTATTCACAATATATCTTAATGATTTAGATGAGGGAATTAAATGTAATATCTCCAAATTTGCAGATAACACAATGCTGAGTGGGAGATTGAGCTGTGAGGAGGATGCAGAGATGCTTCAGTGTGATTTGGACAAGCTGAGTGAGTGGGCAAATGCATGGCAGAAGCAGTATAATGTGGATAAATGTGGATAAATGTGAGGTTATCCACTTCGGTAGCAAAAACAGGAAGGCAGATTATTATCTGAATGGCTATAAATTGAGAGAGGGGAATGTGCAATGAGACTGGGTGTCTTTGTACACCAGTCGCTGAAGGTAAGCATGCAGTTGCAGCAGGTGGTAAAGAAAGCAAATGGTATGTTGGCCTTCATAGCGAGAGGGTTCGAATACAGGAGCAGGAATGTCTTGCTGCAATTATACAGAGCCTTGGTGAGACCACACCTGGAATATTGTGTGCAGTTTTGGTCTCCTTATCTGAGGAAGGATGTACTTGCGAGAGAGGGAGTGCAGCGAAGATTTACCCGACTGATTCCTGGGATGGCGGGACTGACATATGAGGAGAGATTGAGTCAATTAGGATTACATTCACTGGAGTTCAGAAGAATGAGGGGGGATGTTATAGAAATCTATAAAATTCTAACAGGATTAGACAGGGTAGATGCAGGAAAGATGTTCCCGATAGTGGGGGAGACCAGAACCAGGAGTCACAGTCTGAGGATATGGGGTAGACCATTTAGGACTGAGATGAGGAGAAATTTCTTCACCCAGAGAGAGGTGAGCCTGTGGAATTTGTTACCACACAAAGTAGTTGAGACCAAAACACTATGCTTTCAAGAAGGAGTTAGAGATAGCTCTTGGGGCGAAAGGGATCAAAGGATATGGGGTGAAAGCAGGAGCAGGCCATTGAGTTGGATGATCAGCCATGATCGTAATAAATGGTGGAGGAGGCTTGAAGGGCCGAATGGCTTAATCCTTCTAGTTTCTATGTTTCTGTGTTTAGTTTTGTCTTTTTGTTATCTTTGTAACATCTCGTCTTGACTATTAGTGTATTCTTAGGTTTTATCTCTCTGTCCCTTCCCGCTAATCTATGACCCTCACTTCCCATTTTTTACTCGTGTGGTATCCTGCCTTAAATCTGCCCCTTGATTTGCCACACCTACCCAAGCATGATCCCTCACCTCCCCTGTTTAGTTTAAATACCTCTCTACTTCTCCAGTTATGCGATTCGCAAGAACACACGTCCCTGCATCGTTCAGGTGTAGACCGTCCCAACGATACAGCCCCTCCTTTCCCCAGTACTAATGCCAGTGCCCCACGAACCAGAACCCACTTCTCCCACAGCAGCCTTTGAGCCACACACGCATCTCTGTAATCTTATTTGCCCTGTGCCAATTTGCATGTGACTCAGGTAATAATCCATAAGACATAGGAGCAGAAACTAGGCCATTTGGCCCATTGAGTCTGCTCCACCATTCAATCATGATAAGTTTCTCAACCCCATTCTCCTGCCTTCTCCCCGTAACCTTTGACCCCCTTACAAATCAAGAACCTGTCTATCTTGGTCTTAAATACACTCAATGACCTGGCCTCCACAGCCTTCTGTGGCAATGAATTCCATAGATTCACCAGATATAATAACATAATAACCCAGAGATTACTACTTTTGATGTTCTCCCTCTTAATTTGGTACCGAGTTTCTCATACTTACTGTGCAGAGCCTTTTCCATTGTCCTGCTTATGGCATTGGTGCTTACATGGACCACAGCAATTGGATCCTCCCCCTCCCACTGCAAGGTCCATTCCAGCCCTGAGCAGATGTCCTGAACCCTGGCCCTGGACAGGTAATACAACCTTCTGGATTCTCACTCTTTGCTTCAGAGAACAGTGTCAATCCCCCTCATTATACTGTCCCATACTACCACTACATTCCTGTTTGCTGTCCCTGCTTGAGCGGCTGTGACTCATGCTTGATTGAGATTTCTTTTAGATGAGTGATAGGGGTATGGTGAATAGAGCAGTGTGTGAGGGTAGTAATTCATTTGTAAGGATATGGCATGTGTAGATTCACTGTCCTTGACCACTCATGACACCATTGAACTTTTCACGGCACTGTATCCATGCCTTTGGAGCTAAATTGCTGGCATTGACTGTGTTGGCTACTTGCTCCTATTGCCTTTGTAGTGTCTGTGTGGAGAAGCTACTAGCCCACTTAGGGAAGAGGATCTCTCGCCCCCTGTTAACCTTCTGCACTAGGGCCGCTTGTTGCATTTGAGAACCTTGGGGCACGCTCTGTGCTCCTTCACTATTTCTAGTTCTATTTCTGCTCAGAGACTCTTTTGTAACTAGTACCAGCTGCAACCAGAGTGCACTTCACCTTTAAGCTGTGCAGTCTGACTATAAGCAGTTCAGATCATATCTTTAAGTGGTACAGGGCTTGCACAAAGTTGGGCCTCCTCCTGAGGCATACAGCCACTCAGCAATGCAGTTACCGTTGGGCTGCATATCACTATCAGTTAAGTCAGAAGGGAAAACAAAGTTTACACCCTTAGTCTGGCGAAAACCAATTCCAACCCCACCCCCTCCAAACTTCAACCACCCACAGTTTCCATTAATTCAAACTTTTGCCCTTATGCATGATATGTGTCAGGTACCATAAACAGGATTAACAATCACTATCTAATCATACAATATGGTACAGGGACTAATTTGGATGCCCAGTGTTCTGTCTTCTTCAAACAGCAGGTTATACCATACTGTGGACCTTTATTTCTGGGTTGAATAATACACTGGGGAAGTGAAAAGCAATAGCATACTGAGATAATGGCTATAACCATACATCAATATCCTATTTCACAAGGCAGAATCAATGTTAGACTCTCTTGTCACGTAAAAAAAAGTTAAAATCAAATGAAAATTAAATACACTTGAAGACTGTATTTTATGCAGTTTGTTAAACAAAGACTTGAACAACGCTATTTTGTAAACCTTTATAATGGATATTGTACATGAATAAAATGTATTTTCAGTCCACAAGGTTCAGATATTTAACCAAGAGTAAAGACAGGAGTAATTGAGCTGTAACTTATCTCATGGGAATGTTATAACCAACCAGTCATTGACATCACCAGGTGGATCTCATCTTGTGAAGTGGGATGTTATGTCTCAGTATTACCATCTTTCTCTGATCATTATCATAAAGGGTAAATCTGTCTATTTCATTGCTTATCACACTGTTAACATTAACATTTCAAATCTTAACATTGACACCAACTCAGTAGAAGATGTTAAAAGCAATATTTACAATTTTTGCATCAAGTGATTTACAGTTCTGGTCTTTCTCCAGCACTTGCTTTCATCTTCACAGCAAGGCAACAGATTTTGTAACTGGGCCTAGGCCCTTATGAGCCAAAACCTACCTCCCTTTTCTCCATTGTGAATGTGTGAATGTGCCCAGATTTAAACCCCATCTGCAGTTTGTCATTTCATGGAGAATTCGTGGAATGACCAACATATTCCCCTGTTATAATAAAAGCAAAATACTGCGGACGCTGAAAATCTGAAAGAGAAACAGAAAATGCTGGAAAAGCTCAGCAGGTCTAACAGCATCTGTGGAGAGAAATACAGAGTTGATGTTTCGAGGCCGTATGACTTCTTCAGCTCTTCCTTGCGCTGACGAAGGGTCATACAGACTTAAAATGCTAATTCTGTTTTTCTCTCCACAGATGCTGTCAGACCTGCTGAATTTTTACAGCACTTTCAGTTTTTTTTCCTTATATTCCCCCATTACCTTGGGAGACAGAATACAAACTGACAGAGCAATGTATACAGACAAAGACCACCGGTCAATTTATTTTCAGGTGCATTAATATATAGTATCAAGAAAGAAACAGCAACATGCCAATACACAATTATGCACTAACCTGATAGTTGTCAAGATTCCTCTATTTTTACAGTTGTTGTTACCACCATTATTTCAAGACTCAGGAAGCTGGATGACAGATGGATAGATGGATGGATGGCTACCATGGGGTTAAAGGTGTCAGCTGGAGCTCCAGTTCATAACCCTCTTGAGTCACCTATGAATAAAACCTGTAGAAAGATA
Organism: Carcharodon carcharias; assembly: GCF_017639515.1. Classification (NCBI taxonomy): domain Eukaryota; kingdom Metazoa; phylum Chordata; class Chondrichthyes; order Lamniformes; family Lamnidae; genus Carcharodon; species Carcharodon carcharias. Next base: position 130,274,870 of record NC_054477.1, on the reverse strand, counting down.
CAATGAAGAACTTACACCTATTCAGGGCTAGATGAAGCAGAACCTCAGATGTTAAAGCAACGTTCTAATACATTGCTTAACAAGGGGACTTGTAGGGTACCACCTGACTGAGGATTTAAGATACTGCAGTTTGCTGCATCCTGTAAAGTATCATTCTACATTGGAGCATAGCATAGGGCAGGATTGTTCCAGATTTGCAGTAAGTGCAGTAGCGGGTGGGAAAAAGAACGTTTTACCCACCGGTCACAATGGCAACTTTTCATGCCATATCGTCCCAATCCCACCTCATTAACCATGCATTCCTGGGAAACACACCGTTCCACTAGCGGGCAGCCTCTGATCTGCTCACCACTCTGTCACCTCGCCACTTCCTCACACCGGGCGCATATTTAAAGTGCAGCCACACGCACATCTCTTAGTGCTGCAGTCCGAACTGCTGCACAGAAGATATGGCCCCAAAAGGCAAGAAGACTGCAGCCCCCAAGTCAATGACCTGTCCCTGGAACACATTTTGGACACCATGGAGGCCTCTACACTCACTCTAGCCGCAGGGTGGGCAGCAACATTACCAATCCAGCTTGGCAGGTGGTGGCAGCAAGGGTTAGTGCCGATGCCCTGCAAAAGAGGACAGCCACCCAGTGCCGAAACAAGGTAATGATTTCCTCCGTTTCGCCAGGGTAAATCACTCTTCTCATCACTTTCAACACTCACACTCACAAACCCATCACACATTCACAGGGATCTCATTCACTTTCAGTCTGAGGGACACCACCATTCACTCTCTCAACTCATGGGACCACTCACCACAAATGTCAGGCATAATTATCATCTGGCTTGGCAGGCATCCTGATTACACTTTCTCCATCTGTCTTCGTGCAAGACAAGCTGGAACGCAACAAAAGGGAGAGATCGCAGACTGGTGGAGGAATGCCTGAAATCAAGGTCCTCACAGACTGTGAAAATAGCCATCCAACTGGCCAGCAAAGATCTGGACCATTCCTATGCTGATGCTGAGGTGGCGGTGCTCAACCAAGTGAGGATCCAGCATTGCAATATCCATCAGGCAGCCATCCTGTGGCTGATGCGTCCTGTTTTGCAGGCCACTGCCATACTTTAATTATCTCTCCTTTCTTTCACAGGTCCATCTGGGAAACAGCCGAGGGGGTCCACGACCCAGGCCCTCAACTCAAGCTCCGAAGAAACCTCTGAAGAAGAATCTACTGAAGCTTTCATTGAAGACTCGTCACTGCACACCCACACCCTCCACCAACGTAAAGACATGCACTTTGGTGGGCCGAAGCTTTTGAGTAGCCTCGTGGTCACAATCTGGTGAGCACATCACATTGTCTGATCCACAGCAGGCGAAGACAGGGACTTCCCAGGTTTCCGACACTCATAGGACTGCTGGAGAAGACCAGAATTCTGCCGAGTCAGATGATGAGCCTCTGGACTTGGTCATACCCAAGCTGCTGGAGCTATAAAGGCAAGCTTGGGAACATCAGGAAGAGATGTCTGCTGCATTCCTCAGATTGCAAGGCACAATGGAGGAGTCCATCCACCTTCAGGCTGAGGTATTAGTGCCAGTATGCCAACACACTGAGGTCAACAATGGTAGGATGGCAGCCGTCATAGAGACCTTGGTCCAGGATACCGGTCCTGCACTGCTGCATGGGCTGAGCTCCATCGTTGAGGCCATAGTTGGTAGGCTGCCTCTCCCTCCGCTGTGGATGTCAGGGTTGCACAAAGATGTAGCAGCAGCATTAGGAAAGATAAGAAGGTGTAGTTGCACAGCCTGGCAAAGGAATTAATCACTTGTATGTAATGTTCACTTTGTTAATAAACTCCTAAGAATGTCTCCTTGCCTATGGCTCCTTGTTCTGATGAGTAGTGTTCATGTTGCTCAGATGTGGAACTTTGGTCTCTGCACAAGATAAAGGCAGTTTCTCAGTCTAGGGCTTCTTCCCTGTGCTTTGTGCAACCTTCCCAGCACACTGAAGTTGTGCCTTGACTGCCACTGGTCACATCAGTCATGTCTGAACCTCGATGGAGCTTATCTTTGCTGCCAGCATGTCCTGGGCTGGCGGCACAGAGTTCCCTCATTCTCTCTGTGTGCTCTCAGCATCTTTGAGGTGTGGCTGGCCCCCCATCTCATCGGCATCTCTGTCCAGTGACAGTGCGGTCTTGAAGGGTTCAGCTCACAATGGATGCCATTGGATCAGGACCAGTTAAAGTTTCCCCACTGCATCTGAACCGCACGGAATCTGAGACCGACTGAGAACGTAGGAGTCATGAACACTGCCTGGGAACTGTGTGCAGACCTGCAGGATGCGTTTGTGGTGATCACACACCAGCTGAACATGCAGTGAGTGGAAGCCCTTGTGGTTGACATAGTTGATTGCTTGTTGCCACGGAGATCTGAGTGCCACATCAGTGCAATCAATGGCACCCCGCACCTGTAGGAAACCCGAGATCTGGCAAATCCCAGCACTTTTGCATCCTGGCTTTCCTGATCCCAGGCGAAATGTACAAAGTTGTGTTCGAAATGCAGCTCACCAGGTGAACGCTTTATAAATGCTGTTGTAAAACACATCGGCATGCTTGGATGATCCAGCGTTCGGATGATTCTGGCAAGCTGGGCTTATAATGATATGCAGATGTATTGCAATGAAGTTCCCAACATGCGGTGGTGGGAAACGCGGCCTGCCATTGACGGACAGAGCAGATACAATGTTGTGAAATTGATTTTTGGCCTTTCTGCTATATTGTTGACTCACGCCCGCTAGGATGCTGAACACCAGCGGATGTGGAAAATCCCACCTTAGCGTCAGTGGCAGAAGAGGATTCTGACCAAGAGCCAAACAAGCTGAATTTCCCCAACCCGTTGGAAATGGGCTGCGAGGTGAGATGGCTGGCAATATGGCAGGGGCAGGCACAGAAGGGAGCCTGACATCTGCCCACCGCCATGGCATATTACCTTGATAAGAACCTTGATGGCAATCACCTACCGAGCCACTAGTTGAATCACTTAAATGGCCAATTAAGGGTCACTTCCAGCCCCACAGGCATTTTGCAGAGTTGGGAAGGTCTTCCACCATGTTGGGAGATTGCCAGGCAAACCCAGCCAGCCTTTCATTGGGTTCCAGGGTGGGACCGTCCTTGAGGGATGCTTCATGGCCCATGCAAGGATCCCCCAGTGACAATGGCTGACCCTCCCTGGCAACAGCACTACCAGTGCACCACGTTATAACCCTCCCCACCTCATCCATCCCCAACACCATTTTATCCCCGATTACTGGGGCCTGCCTGCCTGGCCCTGGCAACCCCCAACCAAACTCACCTGTCTTCAGTGATGCACTGCCTTGGTGATACAACATCAGCATTGGTCACATCTAGCTATGGTGCTGCTAAGACTGCCAATCTGTGGGCCCCCTCAATTGGAATGCGCCCTTGGCAGCAGCTTCTTAATTGGCCACCACCGACAATTTCACCCAGGGTTCCTCCACCCTCTGGAGTGGGGTCGGTTCCAGATTTCAGCCTCAGCAGTGGGACTGGAGCATCAGCAAAAAAATCCAACCCAGAATTTCTACACAAAAAAACATCCGCTCACTAGGAAAATTAAGGTAGAATAAAATAGATGGCAACTACGTGCCTGTGTCTGTATCAGGACGGAGGGGGGAGGGGAATTTAAAATGGTGGATGGGACCACATTCAGGTCCTGCCCCCATTCTTGTTATGTGGGATTTTTATGGCCCTGGGATAAGGGTGTGAGTAGTGAACCTGCATGCAGCAATCATGCTCAGTAGAGTTGTACAACTGCCAAGGGGACTATGACCTTTGCTGTAATTGGCAATTGTATGAACATTTAATAGTATTAAGGTTTTTGGAGAGGTTTTTGAATGGCTCTTTGTTTATTTTGACAGTCTTATGAGCACTTAAAAAAAGATTAACTTATTTTCCAAGAGGAATTTGAATAGCTGTGTTTAATTGATAGTTTTATGACTCCCAAGAGGATTAAAGTTTTTTGAAGAGGTGTTTTTTAATGGCTATGTGTTTAATTTGCATCTCAAAGACTTCCCAAAGTTATTTTAGGGCTCATAAACTCTGTCCACAGTTGATCCTGGTGGGTGGGTATAGAGGTATGGAGGGGGCATGCGGATATGGAAGAGACATGGGGGAATATGAAGGGTAGTTGGGGAATAAGAGGGGGCATGGCAGCATAGAGGGGGCAGGATGGATATGAGGACATTTAGGGGGTATGGAGGAGGCAAGGGATGTGAGGGGATATGGAGGGGTCCAGGAGATATGATGAACATGGTGGTACAGAGGGGCCATGGGGTATTTGAGAGGCCAAGGCATGGGTGAGGGGTAGAATGCCTAGTACATTTACAGAACTGGACCATGTCCCAGTGAATAGAAGCAGACATTCTAACCTGCCAGCTTGGACATTCACCTGTCTACCATTCCTGCCTTGAGCCTGCTTTGGGAAGTGACATCTGTAACTCCAGCCTGCCTCCACTGAAAATAATGTAGACATGTTCTGCTGGTCAGGAGACAGGATAGCGACATCAGGATATGGCCCAACTAATGATTCACACCTCAAGGATGAATATCCAGGCTCAAGTGTCTGCTGAAACATGGGCTTTGCCTTTTGGAAAAGGCATGGAATGTCAGTAGAATGCTGTGCATTCTTTGTTATAATCTGCCGAGCTGGTAGAGAGGTGTTATTAAAGGGAATTGTGAGGAGTATTGTATAACAAAACAACATGTGAGCATGGTTAACGTAGCAACTTTCAAGAGACTAGCACTGCCACTTCCCAGGTGAAGCTGAGGCACATTCATTCTTTCAGCTACATCAAGCTGCAGTGCTACTGCCGTTGATGAGAAGATGATCGTCAGCTCCACAGAAGACCACCCTTTTATGTAGGACCTCAAATGCTGCTTCATTGAGTGGAGCTCCTCAGTCTTCAGCCCTTCACCTAGCTATTACCATCTTTCTTAATTGTCCAAAACAGAAGCTTTGAAGAGCCATTGCACCAGATATTATGCTTGACCCTGTTGTACCTCAGGAACATCATAGCTGAAGTGCAGTAAATTTACACAATGAGTTGAACTACGATTACTATTCAAAGGACAGTGCACTTTAAATCTGTATAAATTGGTTATACCAACTTGCTGTTCTGCTTAAGGGTGGATTCACTAATGAAAAGCAATGTTAAAAACAGCCCTTTCTGGTAGCGGGGGGATGCAGGACAGGATGGAGTTTCATCCGCTATCACCAAAGGCAGTTTGGAGATGATCACAGAGGCGAGTACCAAATAGGCTGGTTTAAAGGGCCTATTTATATTATATCAGCCAGTTATATTAAAGGTTATTTACATCCTCTACCCCTCACCCCTCACCTGCCATCCACCAACCATGTCCTCTCACATCCCCCATGCTTCTTCCCCACTCTGCATCCCCCATGACCACTCACCCAGTATGCACTATGTATAGAACCAATGAGCCATATAACCGTGGCAAATCTTTGAAATGCTCAAAAACACCAATCTAAAAACCTCCTTTGAAAACAACTGCCACACTTACAACCATATGAAAGTGTCAACGAGACAGAACAATTCACAGTATCAATAAGAGGCCATCTAACTCTGTTGATACAGTTGCTATATGGCTTCATTATGAATGCTTGGCTGAGCTCCAGGACTCACTAATTAGTTTACACAGGTTGAAGGTGAGTGTTAACTTTTGTTGATTGACATCTTTGTGAGACTATAATAGGTTATTATTTCTTTCATGTAGTTTTTCAATTTTTATTTGGCCAAGATTAAAAGGTGCCAAGTGGAGTCAAACTTCTCATTGATATTATTAATATTTCTGTCTGATTGACACTTTTATAAGGTTGTAAGTGCAGCAGTTTTTTTTCAAAGAATGTTTTTGAATAGGTGTATTTGTTCATGAGCATTTCAACGAATTATCACCGTTATTAAATGTCTCATTGGTTCTGTACATAGTGCATACAGGGTGAGTGGTCATGGAGGATGCAAAGTGGGGACAGAGTATGGGAGACATGGTGGACGCATGGGAATAGAAGAGGAATAGATGGGGCATGGGGGTATTACGCTGCACAGGTAAGACCTTTTAAACTTACTTGTCCAAAAGTTCATGACTCCTCTGAGGTTCTGTGAACCATGCCACCTTCCAAAATGGGCCCAACCCCATGAAAATAGCAGGGGGTCTAAAATGTCCACTCCTGCAATGGTGTATGCAAGGGCAGGATTGCTCAGTGCGGGCTTGCTACCCACACCCTTATCCCGGCATACACGGGATAATGAGCTTGGGACCGCAGCCATCCCACACGTTTAAAATTGGGTTGGGAACCAAATGCCATCATGTCAGTCCCCCATAATACGGTAGTCGGGCCCTGAAATCAGCAGTCTGCCTGCTCTCTTAAATACTTCAATAACAAGCATTTAAGCTTGTTTACAAGCCAATTGACTGCAATAAAACTTTACCCATGCCATATGCGGTGGGTGCATGGGAAACACAGTCAGTGAGAGGTACATTTTTTTTCATGAACTGCTGTAAAGGCAAAGTGTGCAAGTGGGAGTATGGCAAACTTTAGCAGATGAGTTTGCTGCTGAAGCTGCGAGACTTAGATAGTTTTGGTAATTACATTTTTTATAACATTTTAACCTCCATTAGGGCCTTTCCTCAAGCAATGGGGCAAAAAGGGAGTTCTCCAATCTACATTGAACACTATAGCATTTGCACTGTATATCGCAGTCCTCTGTGGGAATTATCCTTTCTGTCTGAGTGAGGAGGAGAGGAGGGAAAGTAGAAGGAGGAAGGCAGCTGGTCAGGTACAGCATGGCCTACAATAACATGGAGCAAGTGGCTGCAGACGGGAGACAGCAACATCAGGCAGGCAGATGTAAGTGAAGGCATTACCCCACGAATTGAGTCCGCAGGGTCAGGATGTCTCTGCTGATGCCAGAACGACAGTGCTTCTGAAGACTGCATCTGCCAAGGGAGACAGTCACATGCTTTCTGGAGAAATAGCCTCCATTTGTGTGTGTGGCCACTTGATGCCTGTAGCCTTAAAAGTCACTGTGACTGTTCGCCTCATGGTCACTTCAGACAGTATATAGAGACCTTAGTGGGATTACCTAGCTACAGCCTATGACTACATTAAGGTTTTCACAAATGATGAAGGCTTTAAACTAAATGGGGGGAGGGGGTTCTGGAGAGGAGATACATAGGCTTACAAAGCAAAGCATTGCAGAGCAGCTATTTAGGTAAGGATACCCAGAGTATGACAGAAAGAGACAGAGTGTACAAACATAAAAAACAGCAGCAAATAGGGTCAAAGGGGAAAAAATGGTAAAAGGCAAAACTAATGGTTCTTTACTTAAATGTATGCAGTATACAGAACCAAATAAATGAATTAACGGCACAAATAGAGGTTAATGGGTAAGATCTTATAGCCATTGCAGAGACATGGTTACAAGGAGATCAAAGCTGGGAACTAAATATTCAGGAGTATGTGACTTATTGAAAGGACAGGCAGGAAAGAATGAGTGATGGGGTAGCTTTGTTATTACGAGATGGAATAAGTGCAATAGCATGAAATGATCTTGGATCGGAAGATGTAAAATCCATATGGGTGGAGGTAAGAAATAAAAAGTAGAAGAAGACACTGGTGGGAATGGTCTGTAGACCCCCTAACAGTAGCTATACTGTAGGACAGAGAATAAATCAAGAGAAAATGAAGGCATGTAAAAAAAGACTACATTAATCATGGGGTGACTTTAATCTTCAGGAAGATTAGGAAAATCAAATTAGCAAAGGTAGCCATGAGCAAGAATTCATAGAGTGTATTTGACACAGTTTCCTAGAACAATATGTTGTGGATGCACCCAGGGATCTGGCTATTTTGGATGTGGTAATGTGTAATGAGGCAGGTTTAATAAATGATCTCAGAGTGAAAGATCATCCTAGGAAACATGACCATAACATGGCAAAACTTAGCATTCATTTTGAGAGTGAGAAACTTGGGTCAGGAACAACTGTGCTAAACGTAAATAAGGGTAATTACAAAGGAATGAGGGCAGAGTTAGCTGGAGTGGACTGGGAAAGGAGTTTAGCAGAAAAGACGGCTGAACAATGGCAGCCATTTAAGAAAATAGCTCATGACTCTCAACAAAGATATATCCCAGTGACGAAGAAGGATTGTAGGAAGGGGATAAACCATGGTTAATCAAGGAAGGAAGGATAGTATCGAATTGAAAGAGAAAACATACAATGTGGCAAAGATTAGTGGTAAGCCAGAGGATTTAAAAAGTTTTAAAAAGCAACAAAAGATGATCCAAAAAAATTAAAGAGGGGGAAAATAAACTTTTAGGGCAAACTAGCAAGTAATATATAAATGGACAGTAAGAGCTTATTTGAATATGTAAAAAGGAAGAGAGAGACCAAAGTGAACATAGGCCCCTTAGAGAATGAGGCTGGGGAAATAATAATGGAAAACTAGGAAATGGCAGCGGAGTTGAATAAATAATTTGCATCAGTCTTCATCTTCGAAGACACTAATAGCATTCCAAAAGTACTAAATAATCATGGGACAAAAGGAGGAGAGGAAATAAATACAATAACTATCACTAGAGAAAAAGTACTAGGGAAATTAATGGGGCTAAAGGCTGATAAGTCCCCTGGATGATGGGTTGCATCCTAGGATATTAAAGGAAGTAGCTATAGAGATAGTGGATGCACTGGTAGTAATCTTCCAAGAATCCTTAGTCCTGGAAAAGCCCCAGAAGATTGGAAAACTGCCAATGTAACATCCTTGTTCAAAAAGGGAGGAGGGCAAAAAATATGTAACTGTAGGCCAGTTAGCTTAACATCTGTCAGTGGAAAATGTTAGAGTCTACTCTAAATGATGTAATAGCAGATATTTAGAAAAGCATAATATAATCAAGCAGAATCAGCATGGCTTCATGAAAGGGAAATTATGCCTGACAAATTTATTAGAATTCTTTGAGGAGGTAGCAAGCAGGATAGATAAAGGGGAACCAGTAGATGTAATATATTTGGATTTCCAAAAGGTGTTCGATAAGGTACCACACATAAGGCTACTTAAAAAGATAAGAGCCCATGGTGTTGGGGGTAATATATTAGCATGGTTAGAGGATTGGCTAACTAATAGAGACAGAAAGTTGGAATAAGGGGGACATTTTCAGGATGGCAGCCTGTAACTAGCGGTGTGCTACAGGGATCAGTGTTGTGGCTACAATTATTTGCAATATATATTAATGAATTGGCGATAGTACATTCACTTCCCTCATCCAAGTTTGTGGATGACACAAGAATGGGTGGGAAGGCAAGTGGTAAGGATGACATAAAGTCTACAGAGGGATATAGACAGGTTAAGTGAGTGGGCATAAACTTGGCAGATGGAATATAATGTGGGAAAATGTGAGGTTATGCACTTTGACAGGAAGAATAGAGGAGCTGAATATTATTTAAATGCAGAAAGACTGCAGAAAGCTGCAGCACAGAGAGATTTGGGGGCCCTCGTGCTTGAATCACAAAAAGCTATCATACAGGTTCAGCAGGTAATAGGGAAGGCAAATGGAATGTTGGCCTTTATTTCAAAGGGAATGGAGTGTAAAATAGGGAAGTCTTGCTAAAACTATACAAGGCACTAGTTAGACCACACCAAGAATACTGTGAACAGTTTTGGTTACTTTATCTAAGGAAAGGTATACTGGCATTGGAGGCAGTGCAGAGAAGGTTCGCTAGGTTGATCCTGGGTATAGAGGGATTTTCTCATGAGGAGAGGTTGAGTAGGTTTGGCCTATACTAATTGGAGTTTAGAAGAATGAGAGGCCTATTGAAACATATAAGATTCTTAGGGGGCTTGACAGGATAGATACTGAGACATTGTTTCCCTTTGTGAAAGAGTCTAGGAGCAGAGGGCATAATCTCAGAGTAAGGGGTTGCCCATTTAAGACAAAGGTGAGGAGGAATTTCTTCTCTGAGGATTGTGAATCTGTGTAATTCTTTACTGCAGGGGCCTATAGAGGTTGGATCATTAAGTATATTCAAGGCTGAGATAGCCCAATTTTTAATCAGTAAAGGAATCAAGGGCTATGAGGAAAAGGCAGGAAAGTGGAATTGAGGATTATCAGATCAGCCATAATCTCATTGAATGGTGGAGCAGACTTGATGATCTGAATGGCCTATTCCATCTTCTATGTCTTATGGTCTTATGTGCCCACTAGTATATCTCTTTTACATCTGAGAACACAAGGCAAATGGAAAGAGGCCTTGCAGCCATGGCTAGATTTTGAAAGCTTCAAATGGTAATTGATTGTGCCCCTGTTGCAATAAAAGCTCCACCTGGACATTTATAAACATGAAAGGATATCACTCCATCAATATCCTGATTATGTGTGATCATAATCAAAGAATAATGCAGATGTGTGCATGTTACCTGGTCAGTTGCTACAACGCATACATCCTTAGACACTCCCAGGTATCAGGGATGTTCACCGGCTCAGAATCTTAGCATGGCTGGCTGCTTGGCAATAAAGGATACCCTCTAAAGAAATGGCTGATGACACTAGTAAGTAATCTACAGACGGAGCCTGAGAGGAGGTATGATAGCTATGCATCGACCAGGACCATCGTTGACCAGACCATTAGTCTGCTCAAAATGCACTTCAGATGTCTGGAGAGATAGGTGGTGCTCTGCACTATGTACCTGTGAGAGTGTCACTCATGGTCATTGTCTGCTTTGCACAATCTGGCACTCCAGAGAGGGGAAGCCCTCTCTGGCAGAGGAAGATTTGCTGTAGGTAGCCCAGTCCTCTGATGATAAGTCCGATAAAGAGGAGGATGAGCCATGCAAGGCAGCTGTGCAAGCCAGTCCGCGGGAGGGTCTAGATACTTGGGAGACACAAGCTGCTGTACATTTAGAAGATTCTAATAGGAAAGTATCTCCAGCTCAGTAACACCTTCTTGGCTTTTGTCACCATCTCCTATTATCTCCCTCTTATGAACGCCAGGCAATGTGAGTCATCAAATAATGTTGAGCCATCAAATAATGTTGGGCAGGGGGAACCACATGAACACAAACTCCCACAACGGCAGCTAATAAATCCAATTCAAAACCATCACATCACACATAGATAATGCACGAATGCAGCTGGAGCATCATGTAAAACGAAAACTCGTTCAGGAAAACACAATTAAATCAATGTTCAAATGTCACAAATAAGAAAAGCACCCACATGCGCCTATGTGTGATTAATGTGGCACTCTGAGACATCTGTGCCAATGGCAGAAATGCCCTGAGAGGCACCACCCGATGGCACAGCAGCTGCTTATCCACCGCCATGCAGACCATTTGGCCCTTCTATTTTTCCTAAGAGGGACTGAGACCTGGCTCCAGGCTCCTCGTCTTCCTCTCACCCTGGCTCTGGGCCTCAGAGCTCAGGTCAGCACACATACCTCGTTACCCATCAGTGGGCTGCTAGCTTTGGCCCTCCATGACATTTGTCAGTCTGTCAATGGAGGAAACCATGTATTCTGCTGTGTGATCACAGTGTTCATGGTCTGGATGGATTCCTCCAATGTCCATACTATTGCATGCAACCCCTCTGGAATCTCTGCCACATCTCCACAAATCTCACGCTGGACATTTAGCATCTGCTGCCTGATGGACAACTCCAGAGGCTTGTCATCAGCCTGGACCTCAGCATATAGGTCACCTCCAGCACTCCCTTGTTGCCAGAAGCCTGCTCTATCTCAGTTTCCAAAAGCTGGCCTTGTGACTGTAATGCGCTCTCACCAGCATGTATCCCATACAGCTGAGAAGTGCATGCCACCGAGGTACATGTATCTGCGCTGTTGCTAAGAGGGGAGCAAGGATTTCTTTTTTATTCTTCCATGGGATGTGGGTGTTGCTGGCAAGGTCAGCATTTGTTGCCCATCCTTAATTGCCCTAGAACTGGGTGGTTTGATGGGCTCTTTCAAAGGGCAGTTAAAAGTTAAACATATTGTTGTGGGCCTGGAATCACATGTAAGCCAGACCAGATAAGGATAGTAGATTTCATCCCCTGAAGGACATTAGTGAACCACATAGCTTTTTGTGACAATCAATAGTTCCATGGCCACTACCAATGAGACAGGCTTTTTTATTCCAGATTTATTAATTGAATTTAAATTCCTCCAGGTGCTGGATTTGAACCCATGTGCCCAGAGTATTAGCCTGGGCCTCTGGATTACTAGTTCAGTAACATTACTACTATGCCACATTATCCACCCCGCTCACCCATAAATGGTATAAAGAATGTGATGCGGCATCCTCTGATGCTAAAGGCAAAATACTGCGGATGCTGGAAATCTGAAACTAAAAAATGCTGCAAAAACTCAGCAGGTCTGACAGCATCTGTGGAGAGAAAGACAGTTAACATTTCGAGTCCGTATGATTCTTCTTCAGAGCTAAAGGGAAGTAGAACTGTGGTGAAATATACACTGTTTAAGGGGGGTAGAACAGATGAAGCTGGACAGAAGGCCAGCGATAGGTGGAAGCAAAGAAGAGATTGTGAAATATGTCATAAACAAAAGGTCAATGAGTTGTTAATAGTGGTAGTACTGGCTAAAGGAGGTGCTAATGGTGACATTAAGATTGGAAAGCAAATTGTGATAATGGCATGACCAGGGTAAGCACTCTGGAAAGTGACAGATGGCCCGAGTGGGGTGGGGGGAGGGGATGGTGGTGGGAAAAAAGATTGAAAAGGCTAAAAGCTGGGGATAAATGGAAACATTTTTAAAAATAATAATAATGAAAATAAGTGGGGAATAAATAAATAAATATAAAAATGAATAAGAAAAAAGGAGATCAAAAAGGGTTGGGGATGGAGGAGAGAGTTTGTGGTCTGAGGTTGTTGAACACAATGTTAAGTCTGGAAGGCTGTAAAATGCCTAATCGGAAGATGAGGTGCAAACTGTTCCTCCAGTTTGCATTGAGCTTCACTGGAACATTGCAGTAGGCCAAGGACCAATATATGGGTATGAGAGCAGGATGGTTATTGAAATGGCAAACAACAGGAAGATCTAGGTCATGCTTGCGGACAGACCGAAGGTGTTCTGCAAAGCGGTCACCCAGTCTGTGTTTGGTCTCTCCAATGTAGAGGAGACAGTATTGGGAGCAGTGAATGTAGTAGACCAAATTGAAGGAGGTGCAAGTGAACTACTGCTTCACTTGAAAGGAATGTTTGAGCCCTTGGATGTCGAGGAGTGGGGGAGTAAAGGGGCAGGTGTTTCACCTTCTACGATTGCATGGGAAGGTGCCATGGGAGGGGGTTGATGTGTTGGGGATAATGGAGGAGTGGACCAGGGTGTCCCAAAGGGAATGGTCCCTATGGAATGCCGTCGGGGGTGGGGGGTGGGCTGAAGGGAAGATGTGTTTCGTGGTGGCATCATGCTGGAGTTGGCGGAAATGGCAGATGATGATCCTTTGAATGCAAAGGCTGGTGGGATGAAAAGTGAGGACAAGGGGACTCTATCATGGTTCTGAGAGGGAGAGGAAAGTGTGAGGGCAGAGGCACGGGAGATGGGTCGGACACGGTTGAGGGCCCTGTCAATGACCATGGATGGGAAACCTCGGTTAAAGAAGAAGGAAGACATATCAGAAGCACTGTTTTGGAAAGTGGCATTTTTGGAACAGATGCAACTGAGGCGAAGGGACTGAGAGAATAGGATGGAGTCCTTACAGCAAACAGGGTGTGAGGAGCTGTAGTCGAGGTAGCTGTGGGAGTCGGTGGGCTTGTAATGAATATTGGTGGACAGTCTATCACCAGGAATTGAGACAGAGAGGTCAAGGAAGGGAAGGGAAGTGTCAGAGATGGACCATGTGAAAGTGATGGAGGGGTGGAAATATGGAAGAAAAATTGATAATTTTTTCCAGGTCCAGACCAGAGCATGAAGAGGCACCGAAACAGTCATCGATGTACCGAGAAAGAGTTGTGGGAGGGGGCCTGAGTAGGACTGGAACAAGGAATGTTCCACATACCCCATAAAGAGACAAGCATATCTGGGGCCTTTGCAGGTACCCATAGCCACACCTTTTATTTGGAGGAAGTGAGACAAGTTTAGGAGAAATTGTTCAGTGAGAGAACAAGTTTAGCCAGACGGAGGAGAGTGGTGGCGGATGGGGTTTGTTCAGGCCTCTGTTCAAGGAAGAAGTGGAGAGCCCTCACACCATCCTGGTAGATGATGGAGGTGTAGAGGGATTGGACGTCCATGATGAAGAGGAGGCATTTAGGGCCAGGGAACTGGAAATTGTTGATATGATTTGGTCATCAGAGGAATTGCGGATGTTGGTGGGAAGAGACTGGACAAGGGGAGAGAGAATAGAGTCAAGATAGGAAGAAATTAGTTCCGTGGGGCAGGAACAGGCTGACACGATTGGTCTGCCAGGACAGTCCTGTTTGTGGATTTTGGGGAGGAGGTGAAAGCAGGCTGTCCAAGGTTGGGAAGCTATGAGGTTGAAAGCTATGGAGGGAAGATCTCCAGAGGAGATGAGGTTGGTGACAGTCCTGGAAACAATGGCTTATTGTTCGGTGGTGGGGTCATGGTCCGGGGGAAGTAGGAGGAATTGTCTGAGGGTTGGCACTCAGCCCCTGCAAGGTAGAGGCCAGTACATCAGGCAAAGACAGCACCACCCTTGTTGGCAGATTTGATAAAGCCAGGGTTGGACCTGAGAGAACAAAATGAGGCAAGTTCAGAAGAAGAGAGGTTAGAGTGAGTGAGAGGAGCAGAGAAATTGATACGGCCGATGTCTCACCGATAGTTCTCAATGAAAAGATCAAAGGCAAGTAAGAGGCCAGAGGGAGGGGTCCAGGTGGATGGAGAACACTGGAGGTGGGTGAAAGGATCCATTGAACAGGGGGAGGTCTCCTGCCAAAGAAGTGAGCATTGAGATGAAGGCAGCGGAAGAAGAGCTCAGCATCTTGCCGAGCATGGAATTCATTGAGGTGAGGGCATAAGGGTATGAAACTGAGTCCTTTGCTGAGTACTGAACGTTCAGCATCAGAGAGGGGAAGGTCAGGAGGTATGGTGAATACATGGCAAGGGCTAGGATTAGACAACGGGATGGGGTCAGAGGGATGGGAAAGGGTGGAGGGTCCTGGATGGGCATTGATATCAATGAGTTGTTGGAGCTTGCATTCCTTAGCATTTGAAAGAAAGAGACAAAATTTCTTGTTAAGGCATCGGATGAGACGAAGAATAAAATGAAACTGGGGGCAAGGACAGCTTTGAGATAGGGTGAATTGGCGTTGCTGGAGGGAGAGGTCGAGTGTGTTCATATGGCAGCGCATGGCACTGAGTGTGACATCCTCTTGCATCCTAAAGCAGCATCCTCTGATGCTGCCTTATTGCAAACATTGGGACATGCTAACCAGTTTTTGAACCTTAGAGCATTCAACATAGAAACACACCTTTCTACCTGAAATCGGCAAGCCTCCAAAGTCACAAACCATCAGTGCTACCTTCCTACCAGCTTCCCCAGTTTCAAGCACCTTCGCCACCTTAGTCCCTTCAGCACTTGTTTGTAGGAATTCTTGTTACGCGTCTTTGCTGGGTCTTCTTCCAACCCTACTTTGACCAATGGTTCGACTCTAATCATTGGCATCCAACTCCAGGACTTCCTCCTCATCTTCCTCCTCTGTCAAGATGGTCAGGTATGGTATACCACCTCCAGTCCTGTACGTCTCTCAGCCATTGTGTGCCTTCTTGAAATCAAGAGGGAAATTATAATAATGATGATGGGCTACAATCATGTCTTCAAATGTGTGGCCAGTGTGTACTTTGTCGGCGGCCTAGATTTCTCAATGTTCTTTGCCAACTAACAGGTATTGCAGTTCACACACCAGCAACCCCCTCACCTGCTCCACCACACCTACCCCCATAATCCATATTGCCATGCAGAGTACCATGTAGTGGATTCATAGGGTGTCATCACCAGTCTATGGGACATCCTTGGTCCAGAATACTCCCCAACTCCTGGCTCCATTCACTCAGCCATCTGTGGAGAGATAAAGAGTGTCAAAGGGCTGATTTTAAGTATGCTCTGAAACACTTGCTATTCATAGTGGTCAGCTGCATTCAAATTTACTTAGTTCCTGGCAAAGGCCTTTAATGCTTCAAAATTAGTGGAATAGTCATTCACATTTAAAACCAAGCTCTTACATCTTGCAATAGTTCACTGGAATTGAAATTCTTCCTTCAACCTCCAAAGAAAACAGCTCTGTGCTGGAAGTCAGTCATTGAATGACTGACTTTCAGTTCACGGCCTGTATTATGACACAGCCGATGGTAAAGGCCAAGTTGTTCAAATCCTTGAGGGAATCTTGAAACAACTGTCATAACCCATTTTTGCAATTTGCATCTTTCAAGATGCAGGCTTTGAATTCTTTAATAAGACCACCAAGTCTCAAGAGGTTTCTTATAAAACAAAATTACACATTTATTAATACAAGAAAGATTGTAAGCACATATATATGTCTACAAAATTACTACTATAATAACTACAAAAATCCCCTACTTAATCTGACTCTCAGTTAGACCCCCTCTCTTACTAACCTCAGTTAGTAAGGCAACAGTAAATCACATAGGACAGAATTTTGGAATTTACTCTGTATTCCAAGCACTGGTCTAAAACCCTGAGGCACTTCTTGCCTCCCCCTACTGTTCCAGATGGCCACCCATCTACTATCCTGAACTTTCTTTGCCTGTAGGGTGGCCATAAGATCCAGGAAACTCTCATACTCCCTGTAGCTCTGTAGTGACCCCAGCTTGAGCTCAATCAGCTGGAGACACTTCCTGTACATGTGTTTCCCCCAAGAGATGAAGCATCCTGAAGTTCCCACATGACGCAGGATTTACAAGCAACAGGTCTCAGCTTTCCAGCCATTATCTAAACCTCTTGCAGAATCTAGTTAGTACCTTGTTTAAAAAATTAATTTTAATTAATGCCTCTACACTTGCTCTGTACTAATGCTCATTATTAATTCATTAATTTTTGATTTCTCAGCTCCTAGTTCAAACAAATGTCCTAGTTTGAAAAGAGAAAAAGAGAAATACTGTCCAACAAATCACTTACCGGCTTTCCCATGATGTCAGACTTTGAATTTGTTTTCCTTTTTCGCGAATACAGCCCGTCCACTTCCAACTGAGCTTTTTATACCCCCACCGGTCACACACTGTTCCCTTTCTTGCTGCTGCTGCTTTTGGACCTCAGGTCACCATTGGGGCATTTGCTAATTGAACCTGTTCATGGGCCTTTGAAGAAGGTCTTAAAATTAAGCTTGACTTTTTTTAACTTTTAGGCACAATGGAACTAATAGGCAACCTTTGAAAACTTTTGAATATGTATTTTTGTAACTTTTGAAAGCTTTTAAATGTGTATTTTTAAAAATTCACCAAGGGGCTTTGGATTGGATGAGCTTGGGGAGACTGGGTGGTAGTTGAGGGCTGGTTTGGACTGGAAATCTGATTCTTAAGTCTTTAACCCTCCAACCGACTCAAACCCATAACTAGTAACAAAAAGCAAAGATGGAAGTAATCTATGGCGTTGAACGTGCAATAACCTGTTTTCCCCAGGTAGTTTATTTTACTATTATGTAGCAGAAGAACAGAATGAGCTCAGCCAACTGGATGAGGAACAAACATATCTCAAAATGAGTTAGAATATCCACTGTTTTCCAGGCCCACAGGAATAGTTGGAGAAATTTCACTGTGAGAAATATGACAGCAAATTTCAAATACCTCAGTACATGTTTCAACAAATGATGGTTCAGTCAGCAGTTGATCTTCTGTATAGAAGTAACAGAGCCATGATTAATTCTGTTTAAACTTGCATACAAAGGACAGCATTTCACATAGGAAAGAGGCAAGAAAAGCTATATGAAAGCTGCTAACATTCAGTCCAGAATTTTCACTGCAACCTGTCAAATAGGGTTACAACATAATTCACTGAGCAAATAGACACTTTGTAGAACTCTGATGCTGCTGATGGTGAAAATCTATTCTGAGCTGCTTTGTGAATTCTGACTCTTAAATTAATTTTCCAGCTATTCTTGTATCAGCGTGACATAGTAAAGGTTGCAAGTGATTGCCAAAGCAACAAGCTGAATGTTTGATACTGAAGACAATTTTCAGATTAGAGATGGTTAGATAATATTTGAGTCAAAATAATTCAATAAAATTATCAACAGGGGTAAATTTTCAGACACTTTGTGCCAAGAGTAGAGACTTTGAAAATTCACCCTTTGGTATTTTAATTGTTTAAGGTAATGTATTTTTGCTGCTCACTATTTAATTACGTTAGAAACTGTCCATAAGGATTTGGTCATTGCCTGTCTGTTCGGCTGGGATTAAGTTCTCTGCTAAAGTAGCAGCATAAACAAAAGAGAACAACACTCCTGATAAAACCCATGATGTGCTTGAATGAGCCAAGCACACTGCCTCAATGGTCACTGCATAGATGTGAGAGGATGATGAGCATCTATTCGTCATGATGCTACCTCCTCTGAAAGGTTGTGCTTCCATTTTAGCATTTCATGTAATATACCAAAAGCGACTAACTTATTGATTAGGCTAAGTGAATTTCCCAATCAAAAGCTACAGCTTTTGTCCTGGGCAATGAGGGATTTTTTTTCCTCTTCAGGACTAAGAGATAGAGAGCAATACAATTCAATTGATTTTGCTCTATACAACCAGAATAATATATGGATAGGAAAATGATGTGAATGAGATTTTACAACTTGTCAAGTGCAGTGATTTACATTAGCTTTGGCTGGATTATAATTGTTAGGGTTTTAGTTTGTTTTGTCCTTCAACATAGTCTCACTTGAAAATATAATTTTTAATGGTGATATGTTTGCCGTTTTTAGGACCTGAAGGGACTAGCTAGTGTAAACCATGACAAGCTGCTTTACCTTACGCACGATAGTATCAGCAGAGAGCACAGCCTATGCTATAGGAATGCTGTTTCATGAGTGTGTGGTAAATCCACGGAATCCACAAAGCCTTCTAATGAGATGATTGAAACAGACATTATTGATTCATTCAAATGAAAATTAGAAAGATGTTTTTCAGAAAATAATATTTTGGGGTACCGTAAATGAATAATTTCATGTTATATGTACCATCATATATGGTACATGTAACATGCTCATAATGAACAGGTGGTTTTGAACCTGTGATTCCCAAAGCTTTCTACTACTGGAAGTTTAAATCTTAAGTCTGTGCCTCTTGTTTGCTAATTGGTAGAGATTGATTTCCATTATTCATCAGCAACTCCTTTATGATAACATACAATCACAAGTTGACCTAGATGGATGTTGATCTTTTTTACATTTAGACATACCAATATTCCTGAGTACAATTTTACATGTTGCTAGGAGAATCATGATGCAGATAAGCTTTTGAATAGATAAACCAGAGTAGCAGTCAGTTTTCTCGTGGGAGATTTTGACAATCCAAGACCTAAACTATCAGGACAAGTAACTTTCCATAACCAAGCTTTTCAATTAAATAATTTTCTTGCGTGATTTTGGTTCAGTTGTTTACATCATTGGATTTAAGCAGAGTTTGTTCTCGACTTTGAATTTCAGGTGACGTCTCACCAATTGTACTGTTTAGCTACTATCTCATTCACCGAATCTATTCTCTCAAGGAACCATACTTGACTCAATATTAAAACAAATTTGTGGATCATTTAATAGTCCTACAATCCCTTAATCATGCAGTTTAGAGCTAACCTCTTGTATTTACCTCTAGAGGGTGAATTATAAGATTTGATCATAGTAAAATGTGGTAAGAAAATGAGCTTTAATGTCATTTTGGTTGTCTGATCTCTCATATACAGTATCAAAGCACTTCCACTTTTTTGTCTAAAGCTGCAGCATAGGTTCAATTAAATGAGGGCTGTGTGTTTGCACTGCATCATGAGGATTATGCTGCTCTGAGTCCAGACAAAATCTAAATCTTCTCACTAGTATGCCAACCCAACTTGTGACTTAAGCATGTCCCAATTGGTCCAGCTGCACAGCCAAACTGTTGGTATTCAAATCAGGATGCTGAGAGAAATCTACTTAGATAGAGAATAGTTCATTGCCAAATAATTCTTTAAGTGTGTTTAGTTATTCAGAAAAGTTAGCCAATTCTATATCTAAGTGAGTATTACTGTATGTAGAGAGTGAACCAAAAGGATGTGGTTATGAACAAAAACAAAGGAGAGTGCAGCATAGTCCTTGTAGCCTTTATTTTGATTCTGAATCATCCCTTGTTGTTGTCCCAGAAATTATCAACCAGGAGTCATGGCATCTTGAGGTAGATGACCAAATTTTATAAATTATATTAATATGAAGGTAAATTTTAATTATTAGCAGATGGTAAACTAAAAAAGCCTTCCTCTGTTTTTCGAAAGGAGATCCCAATTCCAAACCTTATCTGCCTGAAGCTGCTAACCCGTCCATATCCACATGTGTCATCTATGGCTCAGTGCATGGGCCAGTACTCTTGCCTCTGGGTCAGGAAGTTGTGGGTTCAAGTCGCACCCAGAACGTGAGCACAAAATTTGAGGCTGGGGCTGTCTGCTCCTCAAGTGGACAAAAAGGATCCTGTAGCATTATTTTGATGAAGATGTTCTGGCCAATATTCATCCCTCAATCAACGCCACAAAAACATATAATCAGATCATTATCACATTATTGTTTGTGGGAGCTTGCTTTGCTCAAATTGGCTTTTGTGTTTCCTACATTACAACGTGACTACACTTCCAAAGCACTTCATTGGCTGTAGCACTTTGAGATGTCCAATGGTCATGAAAGGCGTTGTGTAAAACAGTCATTCTTTTCTTTTAAATATTGGGCTATCTAGCTACTATCTGGTCCACAGTTCTACCAAGAGAGGCCATGGCGAGAAGCACATACTGCCTGGTTTCCTACCTGTTTTCTTAAGTATAATGCACAGAAAGCTGTACTTAAGAATTACTAGGCATTGCCACATTAGGAACAGATGACAGGTTGTGGGAAACAGCTCTTACGTTCAAGATCCAAATTTATAGATAATAGTTAAAGCTGTCCATGTGTGTGTGTGTATATATATATATATATATATATCCACTTTATTCTCATATGATGGGTTAGATCTTCAGTCTCACATGGGATCAGGATCGGAGGCGGCTGGGCCCGCAAGCTCTCACCGCCAGTCATCATGGCTGTTCAGTGATTGATCCCAACCCCAAACCTTTCTAAAGAGGTCGGATTGGGGTCAGGATAGTTACCTGCATGCAAGCAGCAGGGAGCGAGCTGAAGGCAATTAATAGGCCCCTTTCCCACACAGATTGGGATTTTGAATTGACGTATAGGCTTTGGAATTGGGGCGAAACACAGCCAATGCAGCAAGGTGACCTCACAGTGGGAATTGGGTGGGACCATGGGGGTTCACCCACCCATGCCTGTCATGGCCGCTAGACCACAGCTGCGGCCACTAGCTGTCCTGTGGAGGTGTTGCCACTCCATGATTACAACTAGGCAGCTGTGGCCATTTAGTTTTTTGTAAAAGACCTACCTCTGTTTCAGAGGGTTTCCCATGTTGAGGTGCCCTCTCTTCATTACAAACCAGCACCTTCAACCTCAGCAATTGGGGCTGCTGGTCTGTGAGGGCTGGAGGGCCTCCCATTGGCCCTCCAGCCTCAGAGCCCCTCCTCTCTCTTTAATTTGTAAACGAGCCTGTTCCATGATCGAAATGACACATTAAGGGCTGAGGTGGGCTTAGACCTGGAACTGGTCCTGATGTCAGATTCCCAACCTCAGACTGGAAATCTCACCCTATAAGTGTAACTCTGCTTTTTATTTTGTTATCTGTGGTTTTCAGAAAGATTTAATCATTGAAAGTACTTTTTTGTATTTTTAAGATTTTATGCCAGGGTATATAATAAACAAGGTATGGGAATATACGATGAATGGTAGGACCTGGGAAGTAATGTGGATCAGAAGGACCTTGGTGTGCATGTCCACTGGTCCCTTAAGGTAGCGGGACAGGTAGATAAGGTGGTTAAGTAGGCATATAGGATACTTGCCTTTATTAGCCGAGGCATAGAATATAAGAGCAGGGAGGTTATGCTGGAACTGTATAAAATGCTGATTAGGCCACAGCTAGAGTATTGTGTGCATTTCTGGAATCTGCATTATAGGAAGGATGCAATTGCACGAGAGAGAGTGCAGAGGAGATTTACCAGGATGTTGCCTGGGCTGGAGAGTTTTGGTTATGAGAAGAGATTGGATAGACTGGGGTTATTTTCCCTGGAGCAGAGGAGATTGAGGGGGGACATGATTGAGGTATATAAAATTATGAGGGGCATAGATAGGGTAGACAGGAAGGAACTTTTCTCCTTGGTGGAGGGATCAACAACTAGATGGCATAGATTTAAGGCGAGGGGGTGTGAGGAGGAATTTTTTCACCCAGAAGGTGGTGGGAATCTGGAACTCACTGCCTGAAAGGGTGGTAGAGGCAGAAACCCTTATAACATTTAAGTAGTATTTGGATGTGCACTTGCGATGCCATGGCATACAAGGCAATGGGCCTAGTGCTGGAAAATGGGATTAGAATAGTTTGGTACTTGCTTGACCAGCGTGGACTCGATGGGCCAAAGGGCCTGTTTCTGTACCGTAGACCTCTAAAATAATCTAAAACAAAATACTTAAGTAATAATGGACTTTTGGGAGGACAGTAAGCTATGGTATTGAAGTTTTATCACTGAAGCCTTTCAATTAATTCTTATGGTACAACTGTGAGTCATTCCTTTCTATCCCACAATTCTATTATATACTTTTTAAAACTGTTTATAATCACCAGTCTAGCTGCGTTGATTGAATGCATAGCACCATTTTGATTATTGTAACTTGATTAGATATCTTCAAATAAGACTGACACAGTAGAATTGAAAAGACCTTGTCGCCGATCAGATTTTATTCTCCAAGTGACTTGTGATTGAATTTAATAGTAATTAATAAAAAGGGAATACAATAGGTCAGAGCTCAGAGCAGTCAGGTTAATTGAAATGCAAGATTTTAAGCCGAGCAATTCAGTCAAGCTGCCTCTCCTCAGTTCTTACTAGTTGATGATTGCAACTTAATTAAACTTAAACAAATATGTTAGAAAGAATATTTCAGTAATATCTCATCGGACATCTGAGAAAAATAATCCTTTCATGTCAGCAGGCTTTGCTGGTATCTGAGCCAGCTCAGCATGACTGGACACAATATTCACTTTGTTGATGGTTATTTGTAATTTTAGTGTAATGGTTTATAGAAGATCTAAGAGCAGCACTAATTACTTCATCAGACTCTGCAACTTACCTCAGAAGTTATATGCTTTTGGTGAATGGGGGCATTCGGGATGAGGCACACAATTTAAGGCAAATATCACTCATTCAAATATTGAACATTCAGCTACAACCTTGACTATTATCTATTTTTTCATCAAACTAGATCAAAAGCAAACTTTAGATCCTGCAGAACAGTGAAATATTACCATTGCATCTCATTTCTGCTGTATTCAAGGGCATCTAATGAACTCCAAATTGTTTTTAAGCATTTTTAGTTGATGGTAGGGTTGTTCCTAAAACTAAAATGTCAGCATCCTAGATTTGGAATTAAGGAAGAAAGGGATCCTTGAATTTAAAAGATTTAATATTTCACTTGTTTATTTCTAAATATGTGCTAGTGAAAACAAAATATGTGATATATCCACAAGTTACTATAGCCATGCATTGACATTTACATAAAGATTACTTAATATAAACATAAAGATTGTTTTGTTAAAGTAATGCACAAGGTTTGTACCTCAATTAAAACCCAATAGTACAGCCAATCAGTTAAAATTTTGAATGAGTATTTCAGTCTATCATTCAAAAAAGGGTTGATAGCTTCAGCCATGTAGATAGTTTGGAGAACTGAGGTTTGTGGGATTTTCGGCCTTGAGCTAACCCAAAACAGGTAGAACAACTGGTATTTGTGAACCAAACAAGATTTATTAAGAGCCTATCAATACTTAACAAAGAACAGTAGCTGATTAACAATCAATGGCTCTTGTTTTCTGTGATATTGGTGCACGGGTCATGTCTTCCTTGGATTCTTCTCTTCCTGAGTCATGCTGCTGATGTCTCTCAATTTCCTTTCTTTATCCTTTTCTTCAAGCTTCTTCAGACCATTTTAGTCCACATCCCAACATAAACCATACAATTGCTTAAAGTTGATGTCATTGTCCATGCATTATCTCTTTCTCTGCTAACACATCCACACTTATAGATGCCAAAGGTATTCAAAGGTCACACTTCGCATCTTGCTAGCAGGGGCATAATTTCTGCAACTGTCTTTCTTGTAAACAACTGCCATTCCAAATGTCAGCAGAAGTCCTATAATTCAAGATCTTTTTGCAACATAGCATCCAAAGTACATCTCATAACATAGTGAACATAATTTCAGGTGTAAGGTGTACATCTTAAGCAAAATATAATGCATTGAAACTCACAATACAGATTATAATTATTCGCCAGGGTAATTGCATCCTTTCATAAAAGCATCTCTTGAAAAATCTCATTTTAAATATCCATGAATTCTGCATTGAATCACAACTTACTCTAACAGAGTGTTTCAGGCTAGGGGATTAATACCCACATTAGTTAATTTTAGCAGATACTCTGCCTACACAGTCTAGATCTATTCCCTTTCCTGATTAGCTGTGTATGAGTAAAATGTCACAAACAAAATAACAGTCATATATTAGCATCTCTGAAGCAAGATTAATAGTCATACCTTAATTATAAAGGACCCTTTAAAAAAATACAAAAAGATCATTTAAAAGATCAAAATCTGCCAAACCTCACAGGCTGTTCTCCTTAGACAAGAGAAGGTTGAGAGGAATAGGAACTAAAATGGTGTGAAGAGGCTCAAATAAAAGGATAAAGAAAGGAGTTTGAGAGGTATTCAAAATCATGTGAGGTCTGGACAGAGTAGATAGGAAGAAACTTTTTCCATTGGTTGGAGGATCAAGAGGACACCGATTTAAGATGATTGGCAAAAGAAGCAATGGTGACGCAGTGCCTGATGCATCTGCCTGACAGCGTGATCGAGGCAGATTCAGTCGTGACTTTCAAAAAGGTGTTGGATCATTATCTGAAGAAGAAAGATTTGCAGGACAGTGGGGAAAAGGCAGGGGAGTTGCACTCCGTGAAATGCTTTTGCAGCAAGCCAGCTCAGATATGACAGGCTGCATGGCCCACATTTGCGCTTTAACCATTCTAAGGGCTGGATTTTACAGACCCTCATTGGTGTGTTTGAAGGCTGGGTGCTCATAAAAAGCAGCACATGGCCTGCCTGCTGCCTTCCTGCTCTCGATCTGTTTCCCATTTTATGGCAGCAGTGGAGGGGTTGGGCCGCCTGCTCACCCTTGGTCCTATTGAGTCCCTTAAGTGACCATTTAATGGCTACTTAACAGTCTCATACCGCACCTGCCACTATTTTACCTGTGACAGGAAGAGACCCAGACCAAGCAGGTAGCCCCACAGCTTTTACAGTTTCAGGCAAAGGTGACGGGCCCTTATGGTGAGTCCTCTGCGCTAAGTGACAACACTCCACTCTGTGCAAGGTCATACCCCTCCTGTAACCCTCTTCACTGACCTCTCAAACCAGACCTTCCACGCCCCTTGCTGAGGTCTGCCATCCAGGCTCTGCCGATACCTCGGGCTCCATAACTTCCTCTCCTTCGGGGACTGACTGCAATCCTAGCAGTGGTCACCATTTGAACTTGGCGCTGTTAGGATAACAGAGCTGCCGGCCAATCAGGTTAACCGACTGCTTTGTAAAGTGAGACTTCCTCCCAGATGGGATAAAGAAGTCTCATCCTGAACCAATTAATGCCGTGCTGAGTGTAAAATAGATGCAGGACAGCCAGCTTTTTCATGGGCGGCGGAGACACAGCTCCCTAGAATTCTATCCCTTAATCTTATAAAGCCTGATTTTAGTCATTTAAGTCCATCTGGTAAAATGGCAGCTGTACATAATTCTTAAATAGATAATTTCACACATTACATAATACACCAGTAACAATATCCAGTTTTCAAGTGGTGAATGAACTAATTAATCGGCAACAAGGCCAGCATTTGTTGCCGATCTGTAATTGCCTTTGAATTGAGTGGTTTGCTGGCCATTTAAAAACTTTGGGTCTGAAGTCACATGTAGGCCAGCAGATTTCCTTCAATGAAGGACGTTAGTGAACCAGATGGGTTTGTACAACAATTATGGTCATCATTCCTGAGACTAGGTTTATAACTCCAGATTTATTAATTGCTCATCAAAGTCATCGTGGTGGGATTTGAACCTGTGCCCCCAGAGCATTATCCTGTGCTTCTGGGTTACTAGTTCAGTGACATTACTACTATGCCCCCATCTACCCAGCTGTGGTTTGTGCTGTGGAGGAACAAGGTCATAAAGTTTGTTTCATGAAGTGACTACTAGTTAACTGCATAATTCAGGAATTACAGTCTTTTGAGCGGAGGGGAGGGTTGCCAGCAAAATAAGGGGGAAGTAGTGTTCCTAGGAATTGAATGTATATCATTGAAAAGACACAGAGCAGAGTTTTAAATTTGATGTGTGTGCGTGCGCCCCACTCGCCGGAATGTAAAATGACATGTGATGAAGTCGGGCATGCGTCCTGACGTCATCGCGAGCTCGCGTGATATTTTGTTTGGCGGGCAGGTGCCGGAGTCGGCTAGACGCCCGCCGATAATTGAAAGGCCTATTAAGGACCTAATTAACCTGAGTTTTACGCTGCCCATCCAACCTTACAGTTGAGCGGGATGTGGTTTCCTAAGGCTATTGCATATTAAATTAAAACTTTTCTTTTAAATTAAAAACATGTCCCATCTCATGTCACACATTCAAATGAGGGGGCATGTTTCATTGAATTTTTATTGAATTTAATATTTTTTTCAAAAAGCACTTCAATCTCCCTGAGGCAGCTCCATGCCTCAGAGAGATTGAAGCGCTCTTTCGCATGCATGCGCAAATTGCGTGCCAGGCCCGCTCCCCCTTCTCCCCCCGTCTGCACAGGTAACACTCAGCGCTACTGCTCACGACCCACGCAGGGTGGGCCTTAATTGGCAATCTGCAGTGCGGAGCCAACTGCAGGCAGCAGGCAGCTCTGCGACCGCCCCTGCCCGCTCCCGCTGAGCCCGCCCGAATACTGGAAAATCCTGGCCATAGAATGTATATGGACACCACCCAACCCACCTCCTGTCAGCACCTCTTCCCAGCTGCCATAACCCCTGTCAGGATACACATCTCCCCTCGCTCCAGTCTGCATGCAACCAAAAGTCTCTCTGTTGCCTGAAATTGGCTTTCAATTTCTTGAAGCATCAGGCTTTAATAATTAATAACACACCATCTTACAGAGTCCTATTGTCATAGAATCTTCTTTTCTTTACAAATACTAGTCCTAAATCAATTCAAGTTCCAAGCACGTATTTATGCAAGGTCACATGATACATCATTTAGTTCTTCAGCTACCAACCTTACTGAGTTTGCTCAGTCAGTCAGTCAATCTCTCAATCACTCACCTAGCTAGGGAAATTCTCCACCTACACCAGGTGCAATTATCTTTGTTGTAAAACATGACCGTGCCCTTATTCTGGGACCATAGCCCTCATTCACACTAACACAGCTGGCATAACTTGAACCAGTTGCTTCTAAAAAGCTATGTGAAAATCCCTATTCTATTTAAGTAGCGCTGTATGACATCTATGTAAAACATAGGTTTCCACAATAGCTGGCACAGCCTATAGATTTCAGGAGTTAAGGGAGGTTGAAGTAAGCAAGAATGACAGGTCCTCAGGGGAGAACAGAAAGGATTTCTATACCTACTCAAGCCCCCTGCAGCCTTCCCCTTCCAATCTGGTTGCCTGCGTTTCATGTTCTCTTCAATTTCCCTTACTTCCACGCATACATTTGCTTGAGCACCTGGAATTTAACCCCCTTGCCTGCTGCCTCTGACTGTCTCTCATTGTCCACACCCAAATCATGCCACTCCCGATACTCTAAGTCTCTCCCCTCAGTATTTCATTTCCAGCCCAATTACACTTCGATACCTTCTAACCAAGTACTTCCAGATCCTGTGATCCACCTAGGCTCTCCTAGAGGGTCATGCCCAGCCCAATAGTCTACAGCCAATGACCTATTTCTTCTACCATCATGTTCCAAGGCCTGTCCCATATTAGATCACAACTTTACCAAAGTGAATAACCTCACTTCCAGTACTGTCATATTCTAATACTGATGTCATTTTCTCCCAAACTCCAGATGTTTCTTCCATGCTTGTCACACTCTGAATGCCTTTCCAGTTCTCTCAGGGCCAACATTTCAAGCCCTGACACCAGTTCCAGAGGCCACCCCGGTGGTAGGTTGTGATAGATTTTTTTAAGGGATTTCTAGAGTAGTAGTAGTAATAATGTGTACTGTTTAAAACAAATATTGTGATTTACTTACAGTTAAAATATCAGTTTCCTCAGTTATTGCTGGATAAATCATTTTAAACTCACCCACTCAATCAACATCATTTCTCCATTAGGTGCTTTAACTGGACCCTGAGCACTGACGGTCTCTCTCCCATAACTCTTGTTGCACATCCATTTTCCCATAGCTTGGAATCCTCCCCATCAGCTGGTTGTCTAACTGCCCGAAAATTTCCATATCCCATATAAAAAATATATACACGTACTTCAACATTACTTAAAATGGAATAATATAGCACTGAACGAGGCCATTGGACCCATGGTTCCTGTGCTCGATCTTTGGTAGACTTATTCAGTTAGTCATGCTCCCCTGTTCATTCCCCCATATCCCTGTAAGTTTTGTTTTCCTTTCAACTGGTTATCACATTCTCTTTTAAATGCTACTATTGAATCTGCTTCTGCCACTCTTTCAGGAACTGCATTTCAGATCACATCAACTCACTGTGTAAAAAAGTTTTGCTCATGTGCCTCTGGTTGTTGTAGAAAACCATATTAAATGTGTTCTCTGGTCCCAACCCTTCTGTCATTGGAAATAATTTCACCTTATTTACTCTGCCAAAAGCATTCATGATTTTGAGTACATCTATCAAATTTACTTTTAACCATCTTCTCTGCTCTCAAGAGAATACCGGCTTCTTCAGTCTCCACATAACTGAAGTCCCTCATCCCTGATACTATTCTGGTAAATCTCTTCTGCAATCTCTCTAAAACTTTGACATCCCAACCAGTGTTTTATAAAGCGTTAGCAGAACTTCCTTCATTTGTACTCTATGTCTTCATTAATAAAGCTAAAGGAACCCTTATGCCCTTTATTAATCAGACAAGTGCATCTCCTTTAATATTGTACTGTTTAATTCATATTGTAGAAATATTCATTTCTCCTAGTAAACTGTATCACTTCATACTTCCTCTACATTAATTTTGTCTGTCATGTGTCTGCACATTTTACCTTTTTATACCCTCCATAAGCCGTTACTATCCTCCTTGTTGTTTACCAATTTCCAAGTTTTATATCACCCACAAGCTTTGAAATTGTGCACTGTGCACCCAAATCCAGAATAATAATAAATATGGAAAAGGGCTGCGTCCTTAATGCTGGCCCCTAAAGGACTCCTCTATATATTCCATATAGTCTAAGAAATAGCAAGTCACCAGTACTCTCTGCTTTCTATCCCTTAGCCAATATCATATTGCTTGTATCCCTTTAATTATGTTATTTCATCAAAGAACTGTCTAGTTCAACATGATTTGCCTTCAACAAATAACTGCTAACTTTAATTTATTAATGACAAATGCAAATGAATTTGTCTTGGAGTATTGGACAGAATTAAAAGATCTCCCTCAACATGGGTTTGGAGATGGGTGTGCATCTAATCAGGCAGCTGGTTCCAGGTGTAGGGAACCCACCGCCTTCAAGCCTCTGCCCTGATTGAGCTCAGGGTGGGAAGGCTCATGGAAGACCTTCCTGCCCTGCTGCCAAGTGAAACTCTTGAATGGGCAATTGATGCTGCAGGTGAGGGACTTGCTTTGCGTGAAGCCTGAGAAACAAATCCTGTTGTGTTTGCCTGCGGCTTCCAGGGCTGGCGGATGGTGGGGGGGAGAACATGGGTTCCCTTATCAGGAACTCATTGCCTGATCAAGGGACCCAGCATTAGGAAGGTGGGGGGAGGCACTGAAAGCCACCTCCAGCTCTTGCTGCTGCCCCCGCCCTGTCCATCTTCCAATCCCCTTGATGTCCTAGGGGGAATATTTGCTAGAGTGGTTGGGGAGGGTTTAAACTAAAATGGCAGGGGGATGGGAACCTTTGCAACGAGTCAGAGGAGGGGGAATCAAGGGCAAGAACAAAAGACAGAAAGGAGAATAAGAAAAGTGATAGTCAGAGAAATCAAAGGCAAGAATCAAACAGGGCCTCAGTGAAAAATATTGGGAATGGGACAAGTATGTTAAAAAGACAAGCTGTAGGACTTTGTGCCTTAATGTGAGGAGCATTCGCAATAAAGTGGATAAATTAACCGCCCAATTAGATGTAAACAGGTATGATATAGTCAGGATTACGGCTGCAGGGTGACCAGGGTTGGGAACTGAACATCCAGGGGTATTCAGTATTTAGGAAGGACAGACAAAAAGGAAAAGGCGGTGGAGTTGCATTGCTGGTTAAAGAGGAAATTAATGCAATAGTGAGGAAAGATATGAGCTCCGATGATGTGGAATCTATATGGGTAGAGCTGAGAAACACTAAGGGGCAAAAAACATTAGTGGGGGTTGTATGTAGACCCCTAAACTGTAGTGGTGATGTTGGGAATGGCATTAAACAGGAAATTAGAGATGCATGCAACAAAGGAACATCTGTAATTATGGGTGACTTTAATATACATATAAATTGGGCAAATCAAATTAGTAACAATACTATAGAGGAGGATTTCCTGGAGTGTATACGGGATGGTTTTCTGGACCAATACATTGAGGAACCAACTAAAAAACAGGTCATCCTAGACTGGGTATTGTGTAATGAGAACGTAATAATTGGCAATCTAGTTGTGCGAGGCCCCTTGGGAATGAGCGACCTTAATATGATAGAATTCTTCATCAAGATAGAGAGTGACGTAGTTGATTATGAGACTAGGGTTCTGAATCTTAATAAAGGAAACTATGATGGTATGAGATGCGAATTGGCTATGATGGATTGGGAAACGTTACTTAAAGGGATGCTGGTGGATAGGCAATGGCAAACATTCAAAGAGCGCATGGGTGAACTGCAACAATTATTTATTCCTGTCTGGCGCAAAAGTAAAATAGGAAAGGTCGCCAAACCATGGCTTACAAGGGAAATTAGAGATAGTATTAGATCCAAGGAAGAGGCATACAAGTTGGCCAGAAAAAACAACAGACTTGAGGATTGGAAGCACTTTAGAATTCAGCAAAGGAGGACCAAGGGATTGATTCAGAAGGGGAAAATAAAGTACGAGAGTAAGTCGCGGGGAACATAAAAACTTGACTGTATAAGTTTCTATAGGTATGTGAAGAGAAAAAGGTTGGTGAAGACAAATGTAGGTCCCTTACAGTCTGGAACAGGGGAATCTATAATGGGGAACAAAGAAAAGGCTGACCAACTAAATACATACTTTGGTTCTGTCTTCACAAAGGAGGACACAAATAACATACCAGAAATGTTGGGAAACATTGGGTTCCCCAGAGAGGGAAGAACTGAAAGAAATCAGTATTAGTAGGGAAATGTTGTTGGAGAAATTGATGGGATTGGAGGCCGATAAATCCCCAGGGCCCGATAATCTACATCCCAGAGTACTTAAGGAAGTGGCCCTAGAAATAGTGGATGCACTGGTCATCTCCTGAGATTCTATAGACTTTGGAACAGTTTATAGAGATTGGAGAGTAGCTAATGTAACCCCACTATTTGAAAAGGGAGGCAGAGAGAGAACAGGGAATTATGGACCAGTCAGCCTGACATCGGTAGTGGGAAAATGTCTAGAGTCCATTATAAAAGATTTAATAATTGAGCAATTGGTAAACAGTGGCAGCATTGGACAGAGTCCGCATGGATTTATGAAAGGGAAATCATGCTTGACAAATCTACTGGAATTTTTAGAGAATGTAACTAGTAGAGTTGATGAGGGGGAGCCAGTGGATGTGGTTTATTTGGACTTTCAGAAGGTTTTTGATAAGTTCCCATGTAAGATATTAGCCTGTAAAATTAAAGCGCATGGATTGGGGGTAGTGTATTGAGATGGATAGCAAACTGGTTGGCAGACAGGAAACAAAGAGTAGGAATAAACAGATCTTTTTCCGAATGGCAGGCAGTGACTAGTGGGGTACCGCAGGGATCGGTGCTGGGACCCCAGCTATTCACAATATATATTAATGATTTAGATGAGGGAATTAAATGTAATATCTCCAAATTTGCAGATAACACAATGCTGAGTGGGAGGTTGAGCTGTGAGGAGGATGCAGAGATGCTTCAGTGTGATTTGGACAAGCTGAGTGAGTGGGCACAGATGCAGTATAATGTGGATAAATGTGAGGTTATCCATTTTGCTAGCAAAAACAGGAAGGCAGATTATTATCTGAATGGCTATAAATTGAGAGAGGGGAATGTGCAATGAAACCTGGTTGTCCTCGTACACCAGTTGTTGACGGTAAGCATGCAGGTACAGCAGGCGGTAAAGAAAGCAAATGGAACGTTGGCCTTCATAGCGAAAGGATTCGAGTACAGGAGCAGAGCTGCAATTGTATAGGGCCTTGATAAGACCACAGTTGAAATATTATGTGCAGTTTTGGTCTCCTTATCTGAGGAAGGATGTTATTGCAACAGAAGGAGTACATCAAAGGTTTACCAGACTGATTCCTGGGATGGCGGGATTGACATGTGAGGAGAGATTGAGTCGGTTAGGATTATATTCGCTGGAGTTCAGAAAAATCAGGGGGGATCTCATAGAACTTATAAAGTTCTAACAGGACTAGACATTGTAGATGCAGGAAGGATGTTCCCGATGGTGGGGGAGTCCAGAACCAGGGATCACAGCCTGAGGATATGGGGTAGACCATTTAGCACTGAGATGAGGAGAAATTTCTTCACCCAGAGAGTGGTGAGCCTGTGGAATTCACTAGCACAGAAAGTAGTTGAGGCCAAAACATTGCATGTTTTCAAGAAGGAGTTAGATATAGCTCTTGGGGTGAAAGGGATCAAAGGATATGGGGAGAAAGCGGGAGCAAGCTATTGAGTTGGATGATCAGCCATGATCATAATAAATGGTGGAGCAGGCTCGAAGGGCCAAATGGACTCCTGCTCCTATTTTCTATGTTTCTCTGTTTCCCCACCTGTGGCCTGTGTCCTTCATTGATCCTGGGCCTCTGGTGGGTGCTTTGCCAGCAGCTGCCACCACTCCTCCTGGTGCTCTCTGCATTGGACATCTGTTGGCTTCTGATTGGCCACCAGCTTTCAGCGGGTGTTGATGGCCACTTAATACCGTGGGCCTTCCCCAGAGGAGCTGACCCGGTGCTCTCACCAGCTCTCCCACCAACAGGGGAGACCTCTGTCGCCTAGATTAAACTGTCTATAAAATTTCCCTGCCATCAATCTTCAACTGAGTGGCCAGTATTTACTGGATTTTTTAAACAGGGGTGCAACATTTGCAATCTGCTAGTCCTCTGGCCCCACACCCATCCCTAATGAGGTTTGGAAGATTATGGTTAGAGATGCTGCAATTTTAATGACTTACTTCTCTCATTAACCTTGCACGCATCCTATCTGGAGCATGTGACTTTTCTATTTAATTCACATTCCTTTATTCATTACATTTATAGAATTACATTCAAAAAACCTTGCCATTTATAATTGCTTCTTACTTTACAATTAAATTCAATTCATGTAGATTTCCACACATTTTCTCCTTCATTTACTTCATTTTGCATTCAATTTCTTTTCTTTAAAACGAGCTTTTACTGCCAATATGTACAACCTCGAGATCCAGCAATGCATTCTCCACTGCCCAATATAATCATCCTCTTATTAAACGCATTGCGGTAGTTTTTTTTTATATGTGGCTCCCATTGGTTGGGCAGAGCAATCAATAGCAATCGGTACCTATGGCACTAGTGAGAGGTCCAAACAGTTCTTAATATCCAAAGTGAGCTGAAAGCAGATTTGGGGCATTGACAGTCTACTTATGCATTTGCTGCTGCTGTTTGCCTGATGAAATACTTGTTCCCTCTTCTAAAACACATTGGAAACCAAATCACTTGTTCTTTTGGTAATGCTTAAATTTGAACTATTATCAATTAAATTTGATTGCAAAGACAGGCAAGCACCAATTATGCTTTCTATTTTTTTTTCTTAAGCCAAACAATTTTTTTTAACGAAAAGCCAACTTCATTTTGGCTCCATGTCTTTGTTAAGGCAAGTGCCTTCATTGTCACTGGTGTACACAGGGCAGCTGCTTGTTTCTGCAAGTCACCATGGCCCATACCTCAATGTCAGCCTCTCTGTAAAGTTACATTCTAATCAAGTATTACACCTAGACACAGCCCAGGTAGCTCAATGCGGTCGATTTGCTGCCTTGAGTATTTTGTACGGTTAATGATGCCCCGAGTTCTTTTCTCTTATTGCAGTAAGTAATCACTAGAAATGGGTTGCTGCAGCTATAATGTATGCCAGA
This sequence comes from Carcharodon carcharias, assembly GCF_017639515.1. Taxonomy (NCBI): domain Eukaryota; kingdom Metazoa; phylum Chordata; class Chondrichthyes; order Lamniformes; family Lamnidae; genus Carcharodon; species Carcharodon carcharias. The sequence continues at coordinate 130,240,058 of NC_054477.1, read as the reverse complement.
ACACTTCTCTGTGCTGTTCACTTCTGATGTGGTGATACTCCAAAATCTCACTGACTGCTGCTAAGTGTAATTTGTTGGTCATGCTCTTACGTGGAAGTAATAATATTACTCATTAATTCTGCACAGGCTCCTCATGATTAAGATTTAATAAGGTATTAACAAGTAAAATTGCTTGTTCCTTTTCACAAATATTTGATCAGCACCAAATATTACAAAACAGTCCATATGACTTTTGGTGGTACATCACTATTAAAGCATATCTACAACAACAACTTATATTTTTATAGTGTATTCAACATAATGAAATGTCCCAAGATGCTTTACAGGAGTATTATAAAGCAAAGTATCACACCAAGCCACATAAAGAGATATTAGATGATCAGATGACCAAAAGCTTGATCAAAGAGGAGGGTTTCAAGAAGAGTCTTGAAGAAAGCAAGGAAGAGTGATGGAGAGGTGTAGGGAGGAAATTCCAGAGCTTGGAGTCTGGATAACTGAAGGCACACCCACCAGTTGTGGAGCAATTATAATAGGGAATGCACAAGCAGCCAGAATTACAGCAATGCAGATATCGTGTAGGGTTGTGGGGGTGAAAGAGATTACAGAAATAGGGAGGGGCAAGGCCATGGACGGAGTTGAAAATAAAGATGAGACTTTTAAAACCAAGATGTTGCTTGACCGGTTGCCAATGTGGTTCAGCAAGAACAGGGTTGATAGAGGAACAGGACTTGTTGTGAGTTAAACACTGGCAGCAGAGTTTTCGATGACATCAAGTTTATGGAGAGTGGAATGTGGGAGAGTGTGTTGGAATAGTCAGGTCTAGGGGTAATGAAGGCATGGAAGAGTTTCAGCAGTGGATGAGCTGAGACAGGGGTGAAGTCAAACCATGTAATGGAGGTCAGAAAAGGCAGTCTTAGAGATAGCATGAATTTGAGATCAGAAGCTCATCTCAGTATTAAATGTGACACCAAGTTGGCGAATAGATTATTGCTGGGGAGAGGGATGGAGTCAGTAGTTATGGAAAGCAGTTAGTTAGGATAGTTAAGGTCTACTTTTTCTGTAGATTGGTGAAGAGCAGAAAAGATTTGCTCTACTGATGATTGAGTTATCCGCCAACCAATGTGGAATGTTGTTGAATACGTATAATCTTAGACTAGCAGTTCCCAAACTTTGGGCTGCAGCCCCAAATTTGATTGCAGAGGCAATGGATGGGGTCACAAGCTCCTCTCCTCAGATACTGGGCCCCGCATCAAGGCCCAGGTGGCATCCACTCCTGCCCCGCCCTGCTCATCTCTCAGTCTCTCTCTTCAAGTCGTTGGGAGAGTCCTGCCAGTGCCAACATATGAACAAGCTCAACGTGTGAGTCATTGGTTTTCTGCTCTCATACTTCATCCTTTTCCCATTTAATTCTTCTACTGAATCCTATCTTAGCACTGGTGGCCTGGCCCCCAGCATTTTTTTAAACCTTCATCTCAAGACCATTTAAAAAAGTAATTTTCAGGGTACCCACAAACAGAAGAGGCCCAATTCCTGGGCCCATATTGGAAACTGATGTTCAAGAAGGGATAGGGTAGTGGATTGACAAGCCAGTTGATCTGCAAATAATTTACTAGAGCCTGAAGAGGAGTCAGTTCTTGCATTTGTGAATATCTGCATGGTGACGGAAGTGCAGATGTTAGTGGGGTGGGGTGGTGTTGGTTGGTGGGGAGTAACCTTACACATTATTACATTAGCCAGTCTAAAAGGAGACAGCAACAATTACACCCTTTTCCTCTTGGTTATCACTTTACTCCAGTGAAGCATGGCGGAGTCACCTTTCCAAGAATAGAAAGATTTAATTAAAAATATGTTAGGAAAAATATGAAACTATTAATAGGGAATAGCTGATAGGGTAAACAGGAGAATGGGTTTGTTGAATCAGCTGCACACTGGGTCAGACTGTCAGAGATGCTGCACCACCCCACTGGCTGCCACCAGCTGGCTGACCTCTATGCCGTATGGGGGGAGTGGGGCTGAATACAGTATGTGTGGCAGGAATGGGCTTGGGAGAGTGGCTTCACTGACTCTCCTGTCACCAGGGAATGTGAAGAGCTTGACTAAAATTTTCATGAGTACACAAAATAATTAAGTTTTAACAAAGCTTTTTCAACTTTATACATTATTTATATTTACATTGTAATTGATATAGTTTATGGGCTGAATTTTCCGGTCGGCATGCGGGGGCAGGCCCAACACACTGACACGTAAAGTGATGCGCGTGCATCCCGACGTCATTGCGCACTATCGCGATATTTCATAGAAAATAGGAGCAGGAGTAGACCATTCAGCCCTTTGAGCCTGCTCCGCCATTCATTATGATCATGGCTGATCATCCAACTCAATAGCCTGCTCCCGCTTTCACCCCATACCCTTTGATCCCTTTTGCCCCAAGAGCTATATCTAACTCCTTCTTGAAAGCATACAATGTTTTTTTGGTCTCAACTACTTTCTGTGGTAACGAATTCCACAGGCTCACCAGTCTCTGGGTGAAGAAATTTCTCCTCATCTCAATCCTAAATGGTCTACCCCATATCGTCAGACTGTGACCTCTGGTTCTGGACTCCCTCACCATCAGGAACATCCTTCCTGCATCTACCCTGTCTAGTCTTGTTAGAATTTTATAGGTTTCTATGAGATCCCCCCTCATTCTTCTGAACTCCAGCAAATATAATCCTAATCGATTCAATCTCTCCTCATATGTCAGTCCCGCCATCCCAGGAATCAGTCGAGTAAACCTTCACTGCACTCCGTCTCTCGCAAGTACATCCTTCCTCAGATAAGGAGACCAAAACTGCACACAATATTCCAGGTATGGTCTCACCAAGTCCCTGTACAATTGCAGCAGACATCCCTGTTTCTTTACTCGAATCCTCTGGCTATGAAGGCCAACATACCATTTGACTTCTTTACCGCCTGCTGCACCTGCATGCATACCTTCAGCGACTGGTGTACAAGGATACCCAGGTCTCGTTGCACATTCCCCTCTCTCAATTTCTAGCCATTCACATAATAATCTGCCTTCCTGTTTTTGCTACCAAGATGGATAACCTCACATTTATTCACATTATACTTCATCTGCCATGTATTTGCCCACTCACTCAGCTTGTCCAAATCACACTGAAGCATCTCTGCATCCTCCTCACAGCTCACCCTCCCACCCAGCTTTATGTCATCTGCAAATTTGGAGATATTACATTTAATTCCCTCATCTAAATCATTAATATATATTGTGAATAACTGGGGTTCCAGCACCGATCCTTGCGGTCCTCCACTAGTTGCTGCCTGCCATTCGGAAAAAGACCCGTTTATTTCTACTCATTGTTTCCTGTCTGCCAACCAGATTTCTATCTATCTCAATACACCATCCCCAATCCCATGTGCTCTAATTTTATATGCCTTTTTTTTATCTCTTATGTGGGATTTTGTCGAAAGCCTTCTGAAAGTCCAAATAAACCACATCCACTGGATCCCCCTCATCAACTCTGCTAGTTACATCTTCAAAAAATTCCAGTAGATTTGTCAAGCATGATTTCCCTTCCATAAGTCCATGCTGAGTCTGTCCGATTCTGCCTCTCTTTTCCGTTCGGCGGGTGCACGCTGGACTTGCCCACGCGCCCGCCGAAATGTCAACGGCCTATTAAGGCCATTAAGAAATTAATTAAAGTAGTTAAGAATGCTGCCTAGCCAATTTAAGGGAAAGCCAAAGAGCTTTTATAAAATAAATAAATACATTTTCCCACCTTTACAAACATGTCCCAACTCATGTGACAAGGGGACATGTTTAAATACATTTTTACATAATTTATTAAATTGTTTTATTATCCATTCATTCTCCCTGAGGCAGCTCCATGTTCTAGAGCACTGGCCCTGACTCTCCCTCCTGCCTCCGCACGTACAGGTAGTGTTGAGCGCTACTGGCCATGTATTACGCAGGGTGGGCCTTAATTCGCCCGCCTGTGTAAAATGGCGGCGCGCAGCAATTGGCTTTGCTCCTGCTTAGCCTGCCCACCACAGGAAAGTCCTGTCCTATGTATTTTATTCTGCCTAATAAAGAAGATTACTTATTGTCATACACTTGCCCCAGAGGTTTAAAATGTGACATTTCACAGACTATCACACACTAAAGATTAGATACAGATGAAGAATCCACAATCCATTAATCTGATAGGTTAGTTTCTAGTCCACTGAATGTATGTATTTCTGGATTTTTTTAATATTCGTTCACTGGGCTTCGTTGGCTGGGCCAGCGTTTATTGCCTATCCTTAGTTTCCCTTAAGATGGTGGTGAGTTGCCTTCTTGAACCGTTGCCGTCTGTATGGTGTAGGTACACCCAGTGTGTTGTTAGAAAGGGAATTCCAGGATTTTAACAGTGAGGGAACAGTGATATATTTCCAAGTTAGATGGTGAGTGACTTGGAGGGGAACTCCCAGGTGGTGGTGTTCCATCTACCTGCTGTCCTTGTCGTTCAAGATAGTAGTGGTCATGAGTTTGGAAGGTGCTGTCAAGGGAGCCTTGGTGAATTCCTGCAGCAGATGGTACACATTGTGGACGTTTGTGGATGTGGTGCCAATCAAGCAGACTGCTTTGTCCTGGATGGCATCCAGCTTCTTGATTGTTGTGGGAGCTGCAGTCATCCAGGCAAGTGGAGAATATTCCATCACACTCCTGACTTGTACCTTGTAGATGGTGGACAGGCTTTGGGGAGTCAGGAGGTGAGTAACTCGCCACAGGATTCCTAGCCTCTGATCTGCTCTTGTAGCCACAGTATTTATATGGCTAGCCCAGTTCAGTCTCTGGTCAATGGTAACCCCCAGGTTCTTGATAGGGGGATTCAGTGATGATAATACCATTGAACAGCAAGGGGTAATGGTTAGATTCTCCCTTGTTGGAGATGGTCATTGCCTGACACTTGTGCAGCGCAAATGTTATTTGCCCCTTGTCAGCCCAAGCCTGGATATTGTCCAGGTCTTGCTGCATTTGGATATAGACTGCTTCAGTATGTGAGGAGTCGCGAATGGCACTGAACATTGTGCAATCATCAGCAAACATCCCCACTTCTGATGGAAAGAAGGTCATTGATGAAGCAGCTGAAGATGGTTGGGCTGGGGACTCTAGCCTGAGGTACTCCTGCAGTGATGTCCTAGAGCTAAGGTGGTTGATCTCCAAGAACCACAACCAAATTAATGGTTTCATGACTTTTAATTCCAGATTTTTATTGAATTCACATTCACGGCGGGTTTCGAACCTGGGCCCCCAGAGCATTATATTGGGTCTCTAGCATGCTATTCCAGAGACAATACGACTATGCCATCACCTCCTCTGGTGTGGCTGCATTGTTTTTAGACCCATGTGAGGTGTCTGGGCTCTCCTCTTGTATCCTTAGAATTTGAACTGCCAAGTTCTGATTTAAACTTTGAAACTGATTGTTTGATGGCTCTGTGGTTAATTCTGGGTCAGCTACACTTGTACTTCCCTTGTCGCTTTCACGAGTGCGGTTTATCTTTAGGGGTATTGACTTCCCCATTTCTGTTACTTTGGGGATGGATTGGTCCCCAATCTGCCCTGCCTTCTTAGAAACACTACTGCCCACAGCTGACTGACTAGATTATGCTGCACTGCCCTGTGGTTCTTCAGCTGGGTGAGACATCACCCTCATTGTCTGTTTGCTGGTTTGGGAACTTTTTCTGAACCTATTTGTATCCTGAAAGAAGGTATCTGCAAACCAGAACTTTGGTTCGGACCCTTTGTTCTTTTTAAACTTGGCCCCTTTAACTTTTCTGGGCTCCATCCTGATCCTTTTTATCTCAGAAGGCTTTCTCATGGCCTCCAGAAATTTCTCTGGCTTTCCTTCGAGTTCCTAAATCCTTATTGGCTCTATCACCCTCAAACAGCATTTTTCTGGTTCCTCACTGTTTCCCCAGTTCCTGTGGGATGTATTTGACCCCTGGGCATAGTCGCTGGTCCCCTACCAAGACATGTCCCAACAATAGGTTTATTCCCCCGATATGTAAGTCCATTGCAACCCCGACTGCCCTGGTGACACAGTTGCTCTGTTGGTGAATTAATACTAGGGCAACCATTAAACATGTGCCAGTAAGCCCCCTTACTAGCGCAGTTGTGTTTGTCCTGGTTTTGAGTGGCAAATAAGCAAATTTTGCTGCAAGCAATGTTTGAAAACACAATGGGTGGGGGTGGGATTTTCCTGTCCCGCCTGCTGCCAGGATCATCTTGTCCCACTGAAAGTCTGTGGACTCTTGGTTGAGCCATGAAACCTCCCGCGGCAGGTCCCACCACGACGGGGCCAGAAAATCCTGGCCAATGTATCTCGGAAAATAGTTATTTCTTTTCTGTGAGCTTGTGATGCAAAAGGAATCATTATCCCTTTTCGCATGAAGTATTGGTAGGAATTCTGTCGTATCCACATCCCATTTAAGTCTGGACTTGGTACTTTCAAGGCCAAGGGCATGGTTCTGACTCCAGCGTTATCTCTCCCCTTCCCCTCCCCTTCCCTCCACACACTGGCCCCTGTTGGTTTCTTCATGAACCAGCAGTTCTCTTTTATGTGGCCTGGTTTGCCACATTGGGAAACAGCAGGGCATGGCCCTGCTGGTTTACGTTCCAGGTTCTTTCTTTTTAAAGTTGTAGATTGATTTGGACTGTCTTCCCTACTCTGCTTTCCTCTGGAGTTTATTTCTGTTCCTTCTACCACATTTTATCTCTCCCTTACCATTAAGAATTACTAGACCCAAATTTGTTTTGGTTTAGAGGTTTATGGTTTAAATTGTAATTATCAGCCATGATAGCTATATCTCTGACTTTGACAACCCTTTGTGCCTTTACATGAATTTTGAGGCTGTGTGGGAGACAATTTTAAACTCTTCTGGCAGCACTATTTCTTTCGACCTTTCATAGCTGCAGTCAATTTTTAACACTCAAACCCACCAGACAAAAGATAACTGTTTAATTATTTTGAATTCTAGGAATGTCTGTGTGGATTTTCTACAGGAGTTCCAGAATCATTGGTGATATGCCTCCGGTATGAGTTCATAGGCATTGAGATTGGCAGCCTTTGTATGATCGTAACTGGCAGAAATGTCAGCAGGCAGCATGGAACAAACTCATGTGGCTTCCTTACTAACTGAAAATATATTAGGAGTGTCCAAAATTTTGCTGATTATTGTAAGTAAGCTGCCAGTTTTTTCAAGGGCTGTAAAGAAAATTTCCTCATCCTCCTCTTCAAACTTGGCCACAAATCAGGAGTGCTTAAGGAAATCAAAAATTGTCTCTAACAAAGGGTATTTCAATTACCTCTAGGTAAAGTTAGCTTCTCCCTAGCTGCTGCAATCAGTCTCAATTCCCTATCTTTCTGTACCTGTAACTCTTTCTCAAACTTTTTGAGCTGGAAAGCTTGCTCCTCCTTGTCTCTCTTGGGCTTCCCCTTCCCTTTCTTTTTCTCCTCCCTGAAACTCTAACTCTCGCCTTCCACTCTTCCAGGTGAATTTTGGCTAGGGTAACCTGCTCTGTTTGAGGTTCTGTTTCTTCTACCTGTTCTGAATCTACAGTGAGGCCCAAATGCTCGGCCAGCATCTTTAGTATCTTGTGTCTTTGTACTTTATTTCGCATATTAAGTTCTACCTACTTACAACCATAGAAAAGTTACAGCACAGAAGGAGGCCATTCAGCCCATCTTGTCCATGCCAGCCCGAGGACACCCAGGTGCCCTTTCTAATCCCACCTTCCTGCACCCGGCCCATAGCCCTGCAGCTTACAGCACTTTAGGTGCACTTCCTGGTACTTTTTCAAAGAGTTTAAAGTTTCTGCCTCTACCAACAACTTGGGCAGCGAATTCCAGACACCCACTACCCTCTGTGTAAAAAAAGTTCTTCCTCTTTTCCCCCCTACACCTTCTGCCACTTATCTTGAATCTATGTCCCCTGGTTCTAGAATTCTCCATCAAGGGAAACAATTTTATCCTGTCCACTCTATCTATTCCATTCATAATTTTGTAAACCTCAATCAAGTCATCTCTCAGCCTTAAAAACAAAAAATTGCGGATGCTGGAAATCCAAAACAAAACCAGAATTACCTGGAAAAACTCAGCAGATCTGGCAGCATCGGCGGAGAAGAAAAGAGTTGACGTTTCGAATTCTCATGACCCTTCAACAGAACTCTCAGCCTTCTTTGTTGTAAGGAAAAGAACCCCAACCTATCCAATCTCTCCTCGTAGCTACACTTTTCTAACTCTGGCAACATTCTTGTAAACCTCCTCTGCATTCTCTCCAGAGCTATTATGTTCTTCCTGTAATGTGGTGATCAGAACTGCACACAATACTCCAGTTGTGGCCTCACCAGTGTTTTATACAATTCCAACATTATATCCTTACTTTTATATTCTATACCTCTGCCAATGAAGGAGAGCATTCCATATGCCTTCTTTACAACCTTGTCTACTTGAACAGTTCCCTTCAGGGACCTGTGTACTTGTACGCCAAGATCTCTCACTTAGCTAGGGCATTTAGCTGTTCTATCTTCAGGACCACTAATTTTTGTCAAATTAAGCCCTTCTCCTGCAGAAATGCTTTCCAGTTGAAAGTAGCCATCTTGTTTTCTATTGATATAGTGTTCACAAATCTTACTGCTGTAATCCTTTGTATTTTATTTCAATAATTTTGACTCTATGTTACTTCTCCCCCCCCACCACTTCCAATTACTTTGAAGTCAGATTGGCTTGATTGCAATGGCTTTATCCCAGAATGCAGCACTCAAATTGTAATGGATGGAGTTTATGTATTTTATTCTTGTCTGTGATCAAAGTGTTTTAATGTCTGAGATTAAGTGTGTTTTCTTGCCCTGAGAGTGATTTGTCCCAATTTAGATTATTTCAAGTAGCCAGCCTTTGTGAATTTAAAAATTGTTGGAGTCATATTTCTTTAAATTGGCTTTTTCATTTAAAAATATGGAAGGACATTGCAGCATTTGGACATTTGCAGGCTGCCTGAGAGTTTTTTTTTAAAGGGTCATAAGTTCACCTTGGAACTGTCAACAAGCAGGCCTCTTCCAAGAAATCACCTGAGCTGTATGGTACTTGAGAAGAAGTTGTTTGTTTGTTGAACTGCAAGGTTATTTAATTAATGAAAAGCTGGAAGACAGAAAGGCAATCACATGGTAGAGGAAAATCCGTAAGTTTGAACCTGTGGTTTTGCTTTTAGTCTTGTTGAGGAAAGGCTGAGAACATAAGGCTACCCTGACGAGCTCTCTCTCTCTCTTTGCTTTGTGAAACTGTGTGTGGTTCTTGACCTATAGCCAGATAATCCTCACGTGGGTGTAATTTGTCTGCATAATTTTGGATTTGCTCGCTGAGACCGGAAGAATTGGTCCAGCTATACTCTCCTCCACGCTGAAGCATTGTTGGTGAACATCCCGACATCTGCTGGGCTTCACCTGAGGGAACATCAGACCGACAGCATCGAGCCTCTGTGAACTTTAATTTTCTTTTCTTTCTAAGAATGATTTTTTTTCCATCTACCCAACTCTGCAGAGCTACCTGTATCTTGTGTTTGTCTGTGTGTGTGTGTGTGTGTGTGCCCATGTGCTGGGGAAGTTTAAAAGGATTAGTTAGTTACACTTACAGATTACAATCACGCGTCAAGTTCCTGAAACTTGTTCAAGAAGAGTTTTGTTTTATAATAAATTGATCATTCTGAATTTTTTTCAAAAGAAACTGGTCAGAGTCCCTTTTCTTGTGGGTACTAGAACTACAGATAAACAATTAGCCATTTTGGTGAGAAAATTAAACATTTAAATTAATGGTATGGCCTGTGGAGTAGAGGGGCTTGATAATTCATGTGGTCCTCCCATCCCGGTCATAACATAAATTGGGAGCTCTTGCAGAAATTGAAACATGGACAGCGGGTGATTGGATAATGATTGGCAAGAGAAGGGACAGCTGGGAATACCCTGGAAACTTCTCCTCAGGCCAGAAAGGAAGGTGCTGAGGGTGGAAGTGACATTCGAAGGCCTAGGTGTTTCCATTGTAACAAGGTGGGACATGTTCATGCAGAATGCTAGAAGTTGCATGGGAAATCCATGGGACTTATTGGGGTACGTAAGGGTGATTCAGGAAAAGCAGCGCTGACTGAAGGTACAACAGATCAAGTGGTAGCATTAAATGCAGCTGTAAAACTGAGTGTGAACACTGAGTTCAGGAGAGGTGAATGAGACACTTTAGAGTTAGAAACAATTTTTTTTGAGAGGAAAAGTGACCCCTTATCCCTCAAATGCGACAGCTAAACCTATTGTCACGACTCACTGGGGATAGGTCGCTGTAATATCAAGCCGTGACAAATGTGAAAAGTCGACCAAACCACCATATTGCTCCAATTCTACTTAACTGTTTAATTGAGGTTAACAGAATATGAGCACCAGGTTTGTAAGCTTAACAAGTAAATAACTGTTTATTAAACAAATTGTTCTTAACCAGTGGCAAAAGAAGGAAATATGAACTGCTAACTTTTAACTTTATAACTTAAACTCTACCCCTTCTTAACCCCTATACACAAACATGCGCACACACATAAGACACACAAAACATGGATTTTAAAGGTGAGATAAAACAGTTTAATAGCACCAATCTGGAGTACGGGATTAGATGGATTGATTTTGATTGATGTCTTCCAAAATTCCTTGCAATTTGTTGTTAATAACATGAGATGATCTTCCAGCACTTTTTCAATGTTTCTACTGGTGATTTCCCCCTTTTCCCCTTGAGAGGGGTTTTTTCAGATCGAGCAGGTTGCAGAGATAATAAAAAGCCAGCCAGCTAGCCTTGTAGATTTACTGGAATCTTACATACACAGGAAGGAGAGGTTTTAGTTATGCTCCCTTTGCAGGCCAGGATCTCTCTGCTCACTGCTATCACACAAAACCTTGGTCACCTGATCAGGGTTCAATTAAAATGTTGTTGCTAGGCAGTTCCCCTTAGTTCAGGACCCCTTTCCGGCACCATTCTGTCCAACCTGACGCACTCTGTTCCAGGAGATAGCAGTGTTGTACATTCCTCATCCTGTTTCAGTGAACATGTCTTTCAACTGCAATCTTGGTAGTTTTTAAAGCCACAATCCAATTTTTAAAACCACAGTCCAAGAAAAATTAAAAAAAATGGTTCTTGACATGCCTCCACCTTTAAAAGAGATGAAATGCCATTTCAAAAGTGCGTTTCATCACAAGGTATGTGACACAGGGATGACAAAACACGAGACTTCCATTCATTCATCCATCCTTCCCCCTTATACATATTTCAGTAATTTATGCCTGGGACAATGCATCCACAATCACATTATCTTTACTGGCAATGTAAAAGACAAGGCCAATGAGAAGGACCAGGGCAGCAGATAGATGGGAATACCACCAACTGGAAATTCCCCTCCAAGTCATTCACCATCCTGACTTGGAAATATATCACTGTTCATTCACTGTTGCTGGGTCAAAATCCTGTAGCTCCCTTCTTAACAGCACAGTGGGTTTACCTACACCATATGGACTACAGCGGTTCAAGAAGACAGCTCACCACCAACTTCTCAAGGACAACTAGGAATAGGCAAAAATGCTGGCCCAGCCAGTGAAGCCCACTCCCCATGAATGAATTTTTAAAAAAACATCTTTACATTGAACGGCTAAAACAATAGACTCCATCTAAACAGTCTCACATTTTGAGTTTTAAACTTCTCAATAAATGCCAGTGGATTATGGCCAGTGTAGATTAGTGTTTCTTTGTTATCATGTTGGACATAAACTTCGAAGTGTTGATGAGACCACAACCATGCTAGAGTTTCTTTTTCTACTGTAGAGTACTTCCACTGATTTAGTTTCTTGGAAAAGTACCCCACCGGCTTCTCTAACCCTAATTTATCATCTTGTAATAGAACTGCACCTACCCCGAAGTCACTAGTGTCAACCACCATTTTAAAGGGTTTAGTAAAGTCAGGGACGACCAATGAGGGTTCATTTATTAAGACTGCCTTCAGCTTTTCAAAGGCTGCTTGGCATTCTGCCGACCATACCACTTATGCCTATTTTCTTAACAAATTGGTTGAAGGTACAGCTATTTTGTTGAAATTAGACTTCCTATAAAACCCACACATTCCCAAAAACCTCATAATTTCTCATTTGGTTTTCACTTTTTGCTGTTCTCGGCAGCACCTGCCCTTGTCCGACAATGTGAACTAGGTAAATTACCCTTGCTTTTGCAAATTCGCTTTTGGCCACATTTATGACTAAGCCAGCCAACTGCAATTGCTTAAATAGGTCCTCTAATTGCTTTACATGTTCTTCCCATGTGTTACTATATATAACGACATTGTTTAAATAAACCACCCAGTTAGGTACTTTAAATACGCTTCAATTCAAACGTCTCTGGAATGTAGCTGGGGCATTTTTAAACCCAAATGGCATGACTAGACATTGATACAATCCACCTGGTGTGACAAAGGCAGATATTTCTTTAGCCTTTGATGTTAATGGCACTTGCCTTCAATAGGACAGTTTTAAAAAGAAATGAGGCACTGCCCACCCTATCGATGCAATCCTCTAACCAAGCAATCGGGTATGAATCTGTTCCCGTTACTATATTCAATTTCTGGTAGTCTATACAAAATCTAGTGGATCCAACTGACTTAGGAGCCAACACGACTGGTGAGCTCCAGCTGCTTTGACTAGGCTTGATCAATTTATTTTCCAGCATATATTTGATCTCTGTTTCTAAAAGAGCTCATTTTTCTGGGCTCAACCAAAACAGATGTTTTATTGGCACTGAGTCTCCTACATCCACATCATGTTTAGTTAATGTAGTACATCCAAGTGTATCCCTACAAATTTCCTTATACTTCCTAAGTAACCTTATTAAATCTTCCTGTGGTCCTTCCTCTAAATTCGAGAACACAGTGCCAAACAGTCCAGTTATTTTTGTATTGGCTAGTCGAATGATAGGTGGTTCGCTTTGTGCACTGTCTACTTCTCCTTCTACCTAACTTTTACTGTCTTTGTCATCCTCCACAGTCCTACCACTAGTCACACTTGCTCTTTCTGATCATCTCCTCTGCAATGATACTGCTTCAACATGTTTATGTAACATAAACCGTTTTTTCTTCCTATGCTCAAGAGTATCTATCCAATAAGTTTGCACTAACTCTCCTAACTATCTTCTAGGGGTCACTGAATTTCATTTTCAGGGGTTCACCTGCAAAGGTAACAATACCAATACTTCGTCTCCTGCTTGGAAGGTTCTAGTTGTAGCATGTTTGTCTGCCCATTCTTTCATTTTGGCTTGGGAAATTTTTAAATGCTCTCATGCTACTTTACATGCCCCTGTGGGCCTTTCTAGAAATGTGGATATGTGATCCAAAATGGAGGATTCGTCTTTTGGCTTCAGGAACTTTTCTTTAATCAATTTTAATGGACCTCTTATTTCATGACCACAGATCAGTTCAAATGGACTAAATCTAGTATTCACTGGGAGACTCTCTGGTAGCAAATAGTAAGAAATCTAATCCTTTGTCTCAATCTTTTGGATATTCATGGCAATAGTTCTTAATCATGGTTTTGAGAGTCTAATGATATCGCTCTAAAGCTCCTTGTGTCTGTGGGTGATAAGTGGTAGACTTTAGTTGTTTGATATCTAAATTGCTGATTATGTCCTGGAAAATCTTAGACATGAAGTTAGAACCTTGGTCAGATGAGATTTCAATTGGTAGGCCATAGCGAGTGGAAAAACTGAGTTAACTTTTCCATTACCACCTTAGCTGTTATTGTCCTTAAAGGAATAGCTTCTGGAAATCGGGTGGTCATGATTGTAAGGATACATTGATGTGTTGCTTTTGTTTTGGGTAATGGTCTGACATAGTCTACTAATATCCGACTGAATGGTTTTTCAAAAACTGGTATGAGTGTTAAATATGCTGGTTTGACGAGATGTTGAGGTTTACCTATTATCTGACATGTATGACACATTTTGCAAAATTGCACTACATCCTTATGAAATTGTGGACAGGTAAAGTGCCTGTTTATCAATGCTTCTGTTTTCTGTATTCCTACATGTCCTGCTATAGGCATTTCATGTGCTACTCACAATATCTCAAGATATTTGGGCGGTACCACTATCTGATGAACAACCATCCATTCCTCATCCGCAGGTCTGTGAGGGTGTCTCCATTTCCTCATCAGAACACCGTTTTTAATGTAATAGCACTCTGGAACTCCTGCAGCCTCACTTCAATGTGAGCTGACTGTGCTAACTTGTTTAACTCTGGATCTGCTTTCTGAGCTTCAATTATGGAAGATATGTCAAACACTTCCTTTGAATTACCCTCAGCTCTAAAGAAAGTTTCAGCTACTCTAACATCTGCTTATTGTATTACTTTGACCTCTGGTGATGGACTTTGTTTAGCCATTGCCCTGGTCATGACATGTGATGGAAAAATACCAGGAACTTGTTTTTGTAACTGCTCTGTCTCTTTAGCCTCTCTCAGATTTTCTGTAATTATGGGTGAAGCTATAACCTTCACTCCTGCCAAGTCATTCCCCAGGAGTAAATCAACTCTTTCCATGGGTAATTTTTAACCACTCCTACAACCACCATCCAGACAACAAATCACATTGCAATTGCACTTTGTACAATAGAGCGGGATATGCTCATTTACACTATAATCATACTAAGAGATACAGGGGCCACCCAAACACTTTTGCTGTAGAAAGGTCTAACTTTTCCACAAGAGAGAGCATTAAAAGCCAGAGTTTTACTCAATGGTATTGGTGGGGAGTATATACCCATACCTTTGTACCGGGTGCACTTGGATTGCGACCTAATATCTAGGATAGTGACATTAGGGGTCGTGCAGAAGTTACCCACAGATGGAGTTGATTTACACCTGGGAAATTATTTAGCTGGTGTGAAATTGGTAGCTTCTCCCATAATTACAGGAAGTCCAAAAGATGTTAAAGAGACGGAGCAGTTACAGGAAAATTTTCCAGGAATTTTGCCTTTTTGTGTGAAGATCCAAGCAATTGCTAATCAAAGTCCATCATCAAAGATCAAAGTGATACCACAGACAGATATTTAGCTGGCTGAAACTTTCTTTAAAGACTTAGATAATCTGAAAGAGATGTTTAACAAATCTTCTGTAGTTGAGGCTCAACAAGCTGATCCAGAGTTAAGTAAGATAGCACAATCAGCCCAAACTGAAGCTGAAGCTGAGGAAGTTCCAGAATGTTATTATACAAAAAATGGAATTCTAATGAGGAAGTGGAGACCTCCTCACAGACCTACAGATGAAGAGTGGACACTTGTTCATCAGGTAGTGGAACCACCCAAAAATATAAAGAATATTACGGATAGCATATGAAATTGATATGGCAGGACATGCAGGGATAAGGAAACCTCAAGCGTTGATAAACCAGCAGTTTGACTGCCTAGTTCTTCATAAGGACGTGATGCATTTTGTAAAACGTACCATATGTACCAGATGGTAGAAAAACCACAACATGCAATCAAACCGGAATCCTTAATTCCCATATCGGTTTTTAAGGAACCATTTGGCAGAGTGTTATTTGGCAGAGTGTTAGTAGGCTGTGTGGGACCATTACCATGATGAGTAGTTTGGATATAAAAGTTAAAATCCACATCATATATCATCCACAAACAGAGGGAGGTTTAGGCTCGCAAAACAATGATTAAAGCATATTATCATGAATATGATTGGGACAAAGGACTAGTTTTTCTTTTATTTGCTACCCAAAATTCACCACATGAATTCACTGGTTTTAGCCATTTTGAATTAATGCTGAAATATTAGGACAGTTAGATACCATATTTTCATACTTAGAGTTAGGATAACAAGAGGATCTAGTGAGGTTACTTACAGAATTTAAAGGGATCTGTAGGGATAAACCAGAGTGTACAACTTCAGCCACACATGATGTGGATGTAGGGCAACCTCCTCCTGTAAAGCAACATTCTTATTGTTTAAGTCCAAAGAAACAAGCTCAAGTGATAACAGAAATCCAATGTATGTTAGAAGATCACCAAATTGAGCCTAGTCAAATCAGTTGGTGTTCTTCAGTCATGTAAGTGCCTAAACCTGATGGGTTAACCTGATTCAGTATAGACTGTAGAAAGGTTAATACAGTAACAAAAATGGATTCCTACCCAATCCCTTGTCTAGAAGATTGTATTGACAGGGTTGGCAGTGCCACGTTTCTTACTAAGATAGATTTGTTGAAAGGAAATTGGCAAGTACTTTTAACGTGGTGAGCTAAAGAGATATCAGCTTTTGTCATGCCAAATGGGCTATACCACTGCCGAGTAATGCCATTTTCCAAAGACTAATGAATCAGGTGATCACTAATGTTCCTAACTATGTCGTTTACTTGGATGATGTATTGGTTCATAACAACACATGAAAAGACCGTTTATAACAATTGGAAGTCTTATTTAAACGACTACAAATCAGCAGATCTAGCAATAAACCTTGCAAAAAGTGAATTCACAAAATATTTAGTGCATAACATAGGGCAGGGACAAGTCTTGCCAAGAACAGTGAAGATACAGGCTTTGATGGAATTCCCTGTCCTTAAAACTAAACAGGAAATCATGAGATTTCCACTAACGGATTTATTGCAAAAGAAAGCAGAGGTGATATGGTCAAGAGAGTCCCAGACAGCTTTTGAGAAGCTGAAGGCGATTCTAACTAATGAACCAGTATTAGCTGCCCCTAATTTGCTAAACCCTTCAAGCTGACAATCGATGCTAGTGACTTGGAGTGAGAACAGTCCTTTTGCAAGAAAATGAATCTGGCATAAAGAAGCCAGTGGGGTACTTTTCTAAAAAATTAAATCAGCATCAAAAGAGATACTCTATGGTAGAAAAGGAAACCCTGGGACTGTTAACTGGCTTTTAAGCATTTTGAAGTACATATCCATCATGGCTGTAAAGAAACATTAGTGAATATTGACCGTAACCCTTTGGCCTTTGTGGAAAAGTTTAAGACTCAGAATAACGAGACTGCTGAGGTGTAGTATGCTAATACAAAGTTACAACTTAAAGATTGTTCTTATTTCAGGCAAGGATAATATAATTGCTGCTGCATTATCAAGAATGTACATTTTGTAAAATCGTTTGAAAAACAAGGTTGTCAGAGGAAACTGTACAAACCTTGTATAAGGAATGAATGGCTGAGTGAGTGCATGTTTGAATTTTGTTTATATGTTGTATGTATCTTTTTCTGTATGCTTAGAGATGAAACACATTTTGAAATGGTGTTTCATCTCATAAGGGCGGAGGCATGCTGGAATCATATCTCTTAAAAGTGGATTTTTCTTTTTTTTAAAATATGGAAGGACATTGCAGCATTTGGACATTTGCAGGCTGCCTGAGAATTTTTTTTTTTTTTAAATGATCTTTAGTTCACCTTGGAACTGTCAACAAGCAGGCCTCTTCCAATAAATCACCTGAGCTGTATGGTACTTGAGAAGGAGTTGTTTGTTTTGAACTACAAAGTTATTTAATTAATGAAAAGCTGGAAGACAGAAAGGCAATCACATGGCAGAGGAAAAACCTTAAGTTTGAACCTGTGGCTTTGCTTTTAGTCCTGTTGGGGAAAGGCTGAGAGCAGAAGTCTACCCTGACTAGCTCTCTCTCTCTCTTTGCTTTGTGAAACTGTGTGATTCTCCACAAGTAGCCAAATAATCCTCATGTGGGTGTAGTTTGTCTGCATTATTTTGGATTTGCTAGCTGCTGAGAAAGGAAGAATTGGTCCAGCTATACCCTTGTCCACACCGAAGCATCATTGGTGAACTTCCCGTCATCTACTGGACCCAGCAGCATGTCTTCACCCAAGGGAACTTCAGACTGACAGCATCGAGCCTCTGTCAACTTTTTTTTTCTTCCTAAGAAAGTTTTTTTTTCCATCTGCCTATCTCTGTAGAAACTACCTGTGTATCTTCTGTTTGTCTGTGTGTGTGTATGTTGGGGAAGTTGAAAAGGGTTAGCTGGTTACACTTCCAGATTGCAATCGTGTGCCAACTTCTTCTTGAAATTGGTTTGAGGAGTTTTGTTTTACAATAAATTAATCAATCTGACTTTTTTGAAAGAAGCCAGATCAGAGTCTCTTTTCTTCTGGGCACTAGAAGTACAGGTGAACAATTGGCCATTTGGTGAGAAAATTAAACATTTAAATTAATAGTACGGCCTGCGGAGTAGTGGGGCTTGATAATTCACGTAGTCCTCCCATCCCGGTCGTAACAAAAGAAAGAACATAACATAAGAACGTAAGAAATAGGAGCATTAGTAGGCTATTCGGTCCCATAAGCCTCTCCTGACATTCAATAAGACCATGGCTGATCTGCCCTAGGCCTCAACTTCTCTTTCTTGCCAGCTCCTCATAGCCCTCCACTTCCCAATATTTTAAAAATCTACCTCCTCTTTAAATACTTCCAGTGATCTAGCCTCCACAACTCTCTGGGGTAGAAAATTCCAGCCATTCACTACCGTCTGAGAGAAGAAATTCCTTTGCATCTCTGTTTTAAATGAGTGTCCCCTTATTCTATAACTAGGTCCCCTAGTTCCAGATTCCCCCACTAGTGGAAACATCTTCTTAATATCTACCCTTTCAAACCCCCTCAGAATCTTGTACATTTCAATAAGATCAGCCCTCATTCTTCTAAACTCTAATGAATAAAGGCCTAACCTGTTTAGCCTTCTTGATAAGCCAGCTCCTTCATCCCAGAAATCAGCCTGGTGAATCTCTTTTGAACTGCCTGCAATGCCAGTATATCCGATCTTAAATACGGGGACCAAGACTGCACTCCAGGTGTGGCCTCACCAACATTCCGTACAGTTGTATCAGGACTTCCCGATTTTTAAACTCCAACCCCCTAGCAATACAGGCCAAAATTCCATTTGCCTTCTTAATTACTAGCTGCACTTGCATGCTAAGCTTTTGTGTTTCATGCGCAAGAACACCCAGATCCTCTGTGCTGCACTTTTTTGGAATCTCCACCCATTTAAGTAATAGTCTGCCTTTTTATTCTTCCTACCAAAGTGCATGATCTCACATTTTCCTACATTAAACTCCATCTGCCAAGTTTTTGCCCACTCACTCAACTTGTCTATATCCTCTTGCAGATCCCTTATGTCCTCATCACAACATGCCCTCCCACCTATTTTTGTACTGTCAGCAAATTTGGACACATTACACTCTTCCTTCTCCTCCAAGTCATTAGTATAGATAGGAAATAATTGATGCCCTAGAACTGATCCTTGTGGCACTCCACTAGTTACATCTTTCCAACGTGAAAAAGATCCATTGATCCTGACTCTCTGAGTTCTGTGTGTTAATCAATCCTCAATCCATGCTAATACATTACCCCAATACCGTGAGCTCTTTTCTTGTGTAATAACCTTTTATGTGGCACTGTATCGCTCTTCTGGAAATCCAAATTCACTACATCTACCTGTTCCCCTTTATCAACTCTGCTTGTTATATCCTCAAAGAACTCAGCAAATTTGTCAAACATGATTTCCCTTTCACAAAACCATGTTGACTCTGTTTAATTGTGTTAAGCTTTCCTAAATGTTCTGCTATTTCTTTCTTAATAATGGACTATAGCATTTTCTCAACGACAGATGTTAGACTGACTGGCCTATAGTTTCCTGCTTTTTGACTCCCTCCCTTCTTGAACAGGGGTGTTACATGAGTGGTATTCCAATCCATAGGCACCCTCCTGGAACCCAGTGAGTTCTTCAATATTTCGACCAATGCCCCACTATACCTGCAGCAACATCCTTTAAAACCCTTGGATGCAGGCCATCAGGTCCTGGCAACTTGTCTGCCTATAGTCCCATTAGTTTCTCAAATATTTTGTCCCTTGTGATAGAGTCTGTTACAAGATCTTTCCTCCCATTAGCTCCTTGCTTATCTGATATGTTTGGAATGGTTATAGTGTCCTCCACCATGAAGACCAAGGCAGAACATTGGTTTAAATTATCTGCAATTTCCCTCTTCCCTGTTATCAATTCTCCAGTCGCACCCTCCAAGGATCCCATGCTCATGTTAGCTACTCTCTTTTTATATCCCCGTAGAAGCACTTGCTGTTTGTTTTTATATTTCTTGCCAATTTACTTTCATAATCAATTTTCTCCCTCTTTATTAGCTTTTTAGTCATCTGCTGCTGGTTCCTAAAAAAATTCCCAATCCTCTGGCCTACCACTAGTTTTGGCCGTTTTGTATGCCTTAGTTTTTGATTGGATACTCTCCTTGACTGCCTTTGTTAACCACAGGTGGTTCATCCTTCTCATCGAGTCCTTTTTTTTGACCGGGATAAATTTTTGCTGAGTATTATGAAATATCTGCTTAAATTTCTGCCATTGCTTATCCACTGACCTTCTCCTTAGTCTATTTTCCCAGCCCGCTTTATACAATTCTTTCTTCATGCCACTGTAATTGCTCTTATTTAAGTTGAGGACACTGGTTTGAGATCCGAGTTGCTTACCCTCAAACTGAATTTGAAATTCTACCATGTTGTGATCACTACCCCCTAGACGATCCTTAAGAGGATCCTTATCAATCCTACCTCATTACATATTACTAGATCTAAAATAGCCTGTTCCCAGGTAGGTTCTGCAACGTATTGCTCTAAGAAACAATCCCTGAAGCACTCTACAAATTTGTTTTCCATGTCACCCCTGCCAATCTGATTTGTCCAGTCAATATGCAGATTAAAATCACCCATGACAATTGTAGCACCCTCCTTACATGCCTCCATTCACAGAATCACAGAATCAGACAGTGCAGAAGAGGCCCTTCGGCCCATCGAGTCTGCACCGACACTTGAGAAACACCTAACCTACCTACCTAATCCTATTCACCAGCACTTGGCCCATAGCCTTGAATGTTATGACGTGCCAGGTGTTCATCCAAGTACTTTTTAATGGATGTGAGGCAACCCGCCTTCACCATCCTCCCAGGCAGCGCATTCCAGACTGTCACCACCCTCTGCGTAAAAAAGCTTTTCCTCACATCCCCCATAAACCCCCTGCCCCTCACCTTGAACTTATGTCCCCTCGTGACTGACCCTTCAGCTAAGGGGAACAGCTGCTCCCTATCCACCCTGTCCATGCCCCACATAATCTTGTACACCTCTATCAGGTCGCCCCTCAGTCTTCTCTACTCCAACAAAAACAACCTAAGTCTATCCAACCCCTCTTCATAACTTAAATAAAAACCAGGCAACATCCTGGTGAATCTCCTCTGCACCCCCTCCAGTGCAATCACATCCTTCGTATAAGGTGGCGACTAGAACTGCACACAGTACTCCAGCTGTGGCCTCGCCAAGGTTCTATACAACTCCAACATGATCTCCTTACTTTTGTAATCTATGCCTTGATTGATAAAGGCAAGTGTCCCATATGCCTTTTTCACCACCCCACTAACATGCTCCTCTGCCTTCAGAGTTCTATGGACACACACACCAAGTTCCTCAGAACTTCCTAGTGTCATGCCGTTCATTGACTATTTCCTTGTCAAATTACTCCTTCCAAAGTGTATCACCTCACACTTTTCAGGGTTAAATTCCATCTGCCACTTATCTGCCCATTTGACCATCCCATCTATATCTTCCTGTAGCCCAAGACACTCAACCTCGCTGTTAACCACCCAGCCAATCTTTGTGTCATCCGTAAACTTACTAATCCTCCCCACTACATAGTCATTTATGTCGTTTATATAAATGCTGAATAATGGTGGACCCAGCACAGATACCTGTGGTTACGCCACTGGACAATGGCTTCCAGTCACTGAAGCATCCTTCTATCATCACCCTCTGTCTCCTACAACTAAGCCAATTTTGAATCCACCTTATCAAATTACGCTGTATCCCATGTACATTTGCCTTCTTTATAAGTCTCCCATGTGGGACCTTGTCAAAGGCTTTGCTGACATCCATGTAAACTACATCAACTGCACTACCCTCATCTACACCCCTGATAACCTCCTCAAAAAATTCAGTCAAAGTTGTTAGGCATGACCTCTCTCTGACAAAGTCATGCTGACTATCCCTGATCAAACCTTGCCTCTCCAAGATTTATACGTTGTCCTACAGTGAGGCAACTCTTCGGGTGCCTATAGACCACTCCGACCCGTGACTTCCTCCCCTTGCTATTCTTTATTTCCAACCAAACTGATTCCACATCACGATCTACTGCATCTAGATCACTACACACCAGCACACTGATACCTTCCTTTATTAACAAAGCTACGTTACATCCTTTTCCTTTTTGCCCATTTTTCGTTGAATACCCTTGAATAGTGAGTTCCTAGTCTTGGTCACCCTGCAACCACATCTCTGTAATTGCTATCAAGTCATATCCATTTATTTCTATTTGTGCTGTCAACTCATCTATCTTGTTACAAATGCTGCGTACATTCAGATAAAGAGCCTTAAGCTTTGACTTTTTACCATTATTACTCATTCTGGTTCTAATTTCTGCTGCATTCTTCTCCTTATATTTTCTGTCCCTTCCTGTCACACTTTGATTATTGTTCGCCTCTTCACTATGCTGCACCTCTGCTCTCGCTTATTTTTGACTTTCTAAACTTCCCTTTAATTAAACCCCACCCCCCTCCCCGCACTAATTAGTTTAAAGCCCTATCTACAACCCTAGTTAAACGATTCGTCAGGACACTGGTCCCAGCATGGTTCAAATGAAGCCCGCCCCAATGGAACAGCTCTCTCTTTCCCCAGTACTGGTAACAGTGCCCCAAGAATCGGAACCCATTTCTCCCACACCAATCTTTGTTTCACGCATTTACCTCTCTAATTTTATTTACCCTATGGCAATTTGCATGCGGCTCAGGTAGTAATTCAGAGATTATTACTTTTGTGGTTCTGCTTTTCGCCCCGAGCTGCTCGTAGTCCCTCAGCAGAATCTCTTTACTAGTCCTACCTATGACATTTTTTCCTGCGTGATCCATGACAACTGGATCTTTCCCCTCCCCCCGCAATTTCCTCCCCAGCCCAGAAGAGATGTCCTTAACCTTGAACCAGGTAGGCAACACAGCCTTCAGGACTCTGTCTTTGTTGCAGAGAACAGTATCTATTCCCCTAACTATGCTATCCCCTTTTAATACTACATATCTCTTTTCTCCCCCCACTTGAATGGTGCTCTATACCATGGTGCTGTGAACAGTTTGCTCATCCTCCCTGCAGCCTGTGCCCTCATCCACACTGGGAGCAAGAATATCGTATCTATTGGACAAGGCTGAGGCTCCTCCAAAGCTAAATTATGGATCCCCACACCTGCCTCACTCGCAGTCACACCCTCTTGTCCTTGACCACAGACCAAATTTGATATAATTAATCTAAGGGGTGCGACTGCCTGCTGAAACAGTGTCCATGTAACTCTCCCCCTCCCTGATGTGTTACAGTGCCTGCAGCTTGGATTCAAGCTCACCAACTCTGAGCCAAAGTTCCTCGAGTAACCAACATTTACTGCACATGTGGTCAGCGTGGATCATACCACCCTCCACCAAGACCCACGTGTTACAGCTGCAACACATTGCCTGCCTAGCCATCTCTATTCTATTTAACTAATTTGGATGTTAAATATTTTAAAAGTGAATTTCTTAACTGTACTCTTCAGCTGTAATAACGTCTCCTGATTTAAACCGCTTGGCCAATCAAAAGAGACACAGAAGAGATATCCATCAATTACCTACCTTCCTGTGTATTTATCATACACTTGCCTCAAAGTTTTAAAGCATGACATCTCACATACATTATCACACATACAAAGATTAGATACAGATGCAGAAATAAATATGGGGCACTCGTCGGGAGAACGCGCGCCCGACCCGACCGAGCATCAAATGACGTGTGATGATGTCGGGTGACCGTCCAGGCGTCATCGCGCACTTGCACAATATTTTGGTTGGTGGGCGCGGGTGGGATTTGGCAGCACACCTGCCAACAATTAACAGGCCTATTAAGGCCATTAAAGTAATAATTAAATGAAATTTTTCACTGCCCATCCAATGTTATGATAGGCGAAAAGGCCAAGTGGCCTTTGGATTTTTTAGGAAACCTCATCCACTGGCGGAATGAGGTTTCAAATAGCAAATAAAAATTAAATAAAATTTTTATAATTTCATTCATAACTTGTCCCTGCTCATGTGATAGAGTAACATAAGCGGGGTCATGTTTTTAACATTGCTTACGTTTTTAATTTTTAATTTCAAAAATCTTCAGCTCCCTGAGGCAGCTCATTGTCTCAGGGAGCTTTTATTGCGTGCACTTGGGCGCATGTGCAAACTTCAGTGCTCGCACTCCTCCCTTGTCCGCCAACACGGGACTCCTCACCCGACAACCCCCCCACCCCCCACCCAGCAGGACTGACTGTTACCACTAACCGAAACTGCACCACCCCCCCACGTCCAACCCATGACCCCAGAAATTCCAACCCCTCTAGCCCACCAAATGTCCGGCCCACTCTCCTCCCTCCTGATGTCCAACCCCCCCAGCTCCCCCCCCCCACTGACCCCTCTCAGCTCCCCCACCCCGGTTTCTGACCACTCCCAGCCACCCCCCCCCCCCCGATGTCCGACCTCCCATCCCCTCCTGATATCTGCCTTCTCCCCCACCCCCACTGACGTCCAACTCCCCCCACCCCCTCCCAATGTCCGACCCGTCCAGCCCTTCCCGAGTTCTGATCCCCAGCCCCTACCAATGTCCGGCCCACTGCACCCCTTCTCGATGTCCAACTCCCCCCAAACCACCCCTGACGTCCAACCACCTCCCCCCATCCCCACCCAACCTCCAAACAGCACCACGCCGCAAATCCTTTTCACTTACCTTAGGCACTTACCTCCTCCCTGGCCTGTCAATTTCAATGAGACCTTTAAAGTTACCTGCTTTGCGGCAGCAAGTGCCGTAGAAAATGGGGCGTGTCCTCCTTTCATTCGATGGTGCTGGACTTCAGAGACAGCTGCGCTGCCTGGATCTCACCCGACCTGAGTTGGCACAGCAGGTACAAAAAAAGTTTGGCGTAGGTAAGTGGGCACAGAGTGGCAATCCAACGGCCTGAGGTGTTCCTAGACTAAAAACATTTGAAGCTTCTTGTTCTGAGCCTGAGCTAAGTTTCTGATACCCTGATGTATTTTGATTTAGTCACATTGTTAAAACTGGAAACCTATGGAAGGAAAAGGTTATGATGAGATTGGCACAATATTACCATGGCCTGCTTCTGAGTTAATCTTGTACACAAAGCAGCTATTGATTTACGCTGAATTCAGTCGGTTGGGCGAACAGTCAAATCTGGAGTGGATTACAGCCTGGAGCAATCACACGGCCTAATAAATCCTTCCTATTTATACCGCAAAAAACATGTCCTGGACATTTTTATGCTTTTGAGGGATAATAGGTAGGACATGTGGGATTCTGCAACAGAAAATCAACCAATTATAAAGTAAAAGGTGTTTTATATTAAGCATTTCCAGTAGCTGGTGGGACTTGTTCTCGTCATAGTTCTTTATAATTTACTTATTTTGGCTTTGCTTCTGTAAGATAGTATTTTCCAAAAATAATTCCATTAAGATTTTGTTTTTCTACATCCTCCTGTGCAGCTTGTAGCTACTCTTACCAGGAGCTCTGCTGCCACAATATGTCACGCTCATCTGTCTTGTGCCACCCTCACACACCCACTGTAGCTCGTCTGCAACCACTCTGTGACATCCATTGTCCAATTACACCCAGGTCATCCCCTCTTTCTGCTACCGTCCACATTTCTCTCTAGGAAAGAGCCCTGTAGCTTTCCAGCTCTGATTCAATGGCTGAAATGCTGACTTTTCCTTTTCTGAACGTCACTCTTTGGAGTCCTCTTTTGCTCTTGCAATTTTAAACACCTCTTCATTTGTCTTATGGTCTGTATATGGAATTTTAAGCAGACACCCCAGCATCCACTTTTCAATGGCCTCTATTTTCTTCCACAGACCTTTAATTATTGTCCAGGTTTCATAGGCTTTCAGGAAAGTGGATAGAATGTAGCATCTTATGAGATTTTGCCTTGTTAAAAGCTTGAGTTTTCTTCTTGCTAACACATCCTTCCTTCATCTTCATGAAATTACTTCTGGCTATCTCTATCCTTCTTCTGACTTTGGCATCGTATCTGCCATCTTCTGTTATAATTTATCCTAAGTTGCGAAACTTATCTATTTGTTCCACTGTGACACCATCCACTTCAATCCTCACTCTAGTTTCTTCTAACGTAGTCCTTCTGTCTGCCATTTGTCAGCACAAGAAATAAATTATCCATTATTATTCTTTTCAGTGGGAGAAGGAAGTCTGGTAAACCCGAGATTTATAATAGCTTGCAGTATGTAGCTGTAACTATCATTAATTTGTATACAAAAATTTAGTACAAATGAGGAAAAGTGATCCAGGTTCCTTTTAAAATAAAAAATGAAAGTTTAGGTTGGTCTACTGATCCCCACCAGCTTGTTGATCTTTGAACCATAATTCCCTTTACATTCCTACCAAACCTCCGAATACTAAAACTACCACAGTTCACTCTGTACCCATGCTTTATTTATATATCTTCTGAGATACAATTTCCTTTCTTCCAGCTGCAGAGACATGAAGGCACCATTAGCGCGGTTCATAATAGTCCAAGGTTGTTTAGATTTTCCCAATGTATCAGAGCTTGAATGCCTTTTGTTGCAGTGTCTTTGATCATGGGAGTTATCCATGGCAGACAAGTTGATAAGACTGTTTGAAAAACACATATGGGATCCTTGGCTTTATAAACAGAGGTATAGAACACAAAAGCCAAGGACGTTATGCTAAACATTTATAAAGCACTGGCAAGGCCTCAGCTGGAGCATTTCATTCCAAACCTGAGCACCACATTTTAGGAAAGATGTCAAGGCATTGGAGAGGATGCAAAGAAGATTAACAGTAATGTTACCAGGAATGAACAGCCTCAGGTATATGGACAGTCTAGAGAAGTTCTGTCGAAGGGTCATGAGGACTCGAAACGTCAACTCTTTTCTTCTCCGCCGATGCTGCCAGACCTGCTGAGTTTTTCCAGGTAATTCTGTTTTTGTTCTAGAGAAGCTGGGACTATTCTCTTTAGAAACTTATGGGGAGGTTGAATATGGGTGTTCAAAATTATGAGGGGTTTTGATAGAGTACGCAGGGGAAATCATTTTCATTGGCAGAATTGTGATTGATTAGAGGATTTAAGATAATTAACTGAAGAACCAGGAGGAAAAGAGGGAATTTTTCTTTAACACAATATGATTTGGAATGAACTACCTGAGAGGATAGTGGATGCAGATTCAACAGTAACATTCAAAAGGCAATTAGGCGAATACTTGAAAAGGAAACATTTGCAAGGTTATGAGAAAAGAGCAGGCGAGTGGAACTAATTGGACGCTTATTTCAAAGAGCCAGCACGAACAAAGTGGGTTGATGGCATCTTTTGTTGCTGTAAAATTTATGGCACTGGCTTTAAAGGAGGTGGATGGTTCATGTGACCCCTGAAGTGGGTGATGCATTCTAGAAATCCAGGGCTTGGAGGCTCAGTTAATAGTAGGAACTCATTTCCATAAAAATTCCCAGAATGCCACCTGAACCAGGCCAGATCCACAACAGAGTTAGTCGGGTTGGGGTGGGGGGGACGGGGGGAGGTGGGGGGTGGGGGGGTGGGGAGAGAGACAGGAACCTGGCAGTAAGATGCTGCAAGCAGGGACCAGCAGGAACAGACCCAGCACTGAATGGGCATGATGTGGAGGTGATCAGGTTTTCCTGGTCATGATCAAATTTGTTGTGGTCAAAGGCTGTGATTATGGGATGTGCTGTGGTATTGCTAGCCCTCTGTGGTAAAGTGGAGTGCTATGTACTTTTAAAAGAATGTAGTTAGTTGACCATGTGACTATATTGACCAATCGCTACACAGCACGGGCTTCTTGGGTACCTGTAAGTCTAGAACTGGAGGTGATTGAATAAGCTCACTTGGGGCAGAATTTTCTGCCTGTCGGGCGGGTAGGCATGACCCAATCTCCGGTGGGTGGGGAGCCGATCCCCGCCAGAGAAGCGGGCCCCACTGCTATTTTACGTGGGCGGGCCAGTTAAGGCCCGCCTAGTGTGATGTCCACTGGGAAGCGCTATGCACTCCCTGTGCGGGCTGGGTGGGGCGGGAGTGGATTCCCCAAAAGTGAAGGTGCTCTCTTTCACGCATGTGCACGAAAGAGTGCACACCTCCCTGAGGCTAAGTGGCTAAGTGCTGCCTCAGGGAGACCACTGACAGCTGTATAAGCTTTAAAAATAGAAAAAATAATAAAATCCTTAACATGTT
Organism: Carcharodon carcharias; assembly: GCF_017639515.1. NCBI lineage: Eukaryota > Metazoa > Chordata > Chondrichthyes > Lamniformes > Lamnidae > Carcharodon > Carcharodon carcharias. The sequence goes on along the minus strand of NC_054477.1, from coordinate 130,211,619 downwards.
CCCTTCATGGGACAATGTCACACGAGATGGGACATGTTTATAAATGTCACTGAAACTTTAATAAACATTTTTAAACCCTACATGAAACCTCATCCCACCGGTGGATGAGGTTTCATGTTTTTTCAGAAGCCCGCTGGGGCTCCTGGCCTACCCACCAGCCTTAAGGCTGGACGGGTAGGGCCTTTAATTGTTTTAATTATCCTGTCAATGACCTCAATTGGTCATTGACAGGTCGGCAGCCGGCCTTCCTGAAGATTTACATGGGGTGGGTTCCCCCTACGTCATCCTGTGTCATTTTCGCATCGGCGAAGGGGCCCCACCCCCTGCTCGCCGACGGCAAGATTCAGGCGATGGTGTCTGTGCTCTGTTCTTACCTCCAGTAAACTACCAGTGTTTGTTTAGTTAATTGGTCTCTCTGCCTATGTTGTTTCAAACACCAGCCAATTTGTTAATGTCAAGGGTGCAGTTAGCATTCGCTAGACAAAATGAGCCTGATGACCAAAAACATAAAACTGGTGACGAGAATAAACCGGATCAATTGACAGCAATCAAGAACGTCGTGGAGAGCCAGCTACGTTACTTCACCACTACCTTGAAAGCTGTTTGAAAGTGCAGTCTCCTTAGTCATCGAGTATGCTGCGGTTTGGGCACCTTGAACATTTGACCCTCTTTCTGATAACTGATTTCATTATGTTGAATGCCTAGCGTACTTCTTTACAGCTAAGGACATCGTGGGGGAGGACAAGACAAGGGCGATCCTTTGTCCTCATGAGGGAGGAAAAAATATGGGCGGAACTGCAGCCTCACATCACCTAACACCCCAGAGATGAAGACTTTCGATGAGCTGGTAAACATTGTAAAAAAGCCAGAAGCCAATGCCCTCAGTCAGCATGCAGCGTTTTAAATTCAATTCGAGGTTAGGCTTCCAGGAGAGACAATCGCTGGCCACGCAGCTGCTTTAAAGGAATTAACCAGATATTGTGAGTTCAGAACTTCAATTAATGATGTTGAGATACCAATTGATGTGCGGAATCGGGGACAATGCTGTTCAAAACTGATTGTTCTCTGAAATTAATCTAGACTTCAGTAAGGTATTAGAATTGGCAACAGCCATGGAGAGCACTGTTAGAGACTCAGAGGCAATAAAAGATACACTAAATGGCTCTGACCATCTTGTAGGGCAGGAAGGACCGGTAACAAAAGGCGCGAAAACTTCAGACTCTGTAGAAAGGCGAGAAGCACCCACTATGTACGTCTGAAGAACAACAGTACTACGGTGAAAACCCATGACATTAATGAGAGAAATGCATCCAGGCAGCTTGCAGGCAATTCACAGTTCAGAAATAACGAATGCTTTTTCTGCCACCATAATGGTCACATACTGCGGCACTGTCAAGATAGGCTGAGACAGCATTTTAAAAACAAAGGTAGAAATCATGAAATTTGTCTGTTGAAGAACCAGAGGAAGCAGAATCTGACATCTATTCATTATACAACCTGAAGGTAGGTAGAACTGAGCCAATCCAGGTAATCATTAGAGTCAATGAACAACCCATCAAGGTGGAGGTTGATACTGGGGCATCAATGTCTGTCATAGGAGAACATATGTTCAGACACTTGAATAAAGGAGCCCATCCTTTAAGTTTGGAAGAATCGGGCACGAAGTTAAAAACATATATGGGTGAAGAAATAAGAGTGAAAGGGATATGTGAAATCCTGGTGCAATATGGAGATCAGTTTGCAAATTTACCCCTTATTGTAGTAGCTGGGTTGTGCCCAAGTTTAATTGGTCACAACTGGCTCAAAAAAATTAAATTCCAATGGGTCGAGATTTTTCAAATCAAAATGAGAACCTTACAGGAATTGTTACAAAAGTACACTTCCATTTTCAGTGATGAGCTAGGAAGGACTCGTGGGCTACAAGCCAAAATCCAAGTAGACCTTAATACAACCTCCAGATTTATCAGAGCCAGACCAGTTCCTTATGGTCTATGGGACCAGGTCAAGACCGAGATAAGCTGGAAAAATTGGGTATCTTACAACTGGTGCAATTTTCTGAGTGGGCGACACCTATAGTACCCGAACTGAAGCCAGAACAAAGTGTTCGCTTATGCGGTGACTATAAATTACTGAATACTGATACCCCATACCAAAGATTGATGAATTATATTCGAAATTGGCAGGGGGCATCACATATTCAGAACTCAACATGAGCCACGCCTACCAGAAGGTAGAATTGGAAGAAGGCTCTAGGGAATTCATGACCATCAATACATATTGAGGATTGTATCAATATTCTCGACTACCCTTTGGGGGTCTCATCGGCATGTGCTATTTTCCAGTATACCATGGAAAATCTGCTTCAGGGATTGCCCCATGTTGTCATTTATCTGGATGTTGTATTAGTCACTGGACGAACTGACGAAGAACACTTAACTAATTTGGAGGAGGTGCTGAAACGCTTCTCACAAGTGGGGGTGCCCAAGCTGGTGGTCAGGCAAGCCAAAGCCTGATGACCTGAAGCCCTATTTCAATCGCAGATTTGAGCTCACCTGCCAGGACGGCACATTGCTCTGGGGAGCAAGGGTTATCATGCCCCCGAGTGGGTGAAGGCCATTACTGGCCAACTTACATAGCGCTTACCCTGGCATTAGTAGGATGAAGATGCTCGTGCGCAGCTACTTGTGGTGGCCAGGGATGGACATGGACATCGAAAGCATTGTCAAAAGTTGTCTTCAATGCCAGCAGGTACAAAAGCTACCCCCCTTAGCTCCATTGCACCCTGGGAATGGCCGGAGTGGCTATGGGTGTACCTCCACGTCGACTACCTGGTACCCTTCTTGGGCATGATGTTCCTTTAACTAATCGACACCCACTCCAAGTGGATGGATATCTACAAAGTAAGGTCACCCACATCTGCTGCCACCATAGACCGTTTGCGACAGAGTTTTGCCGTGCATGGGTTACCAGAGGTGCTTGTGTCAGACAACGGGACTGAATTTACCAATGGAGAGTTCCACAGGTTTATAACCCTCAACAGAATAACTCATATCAAAACCTTGCCTTACCACCCTGCCTCTAATGGCTCGGCAGAACGGGCGGTCCAAACTTTAAAGTCTGGGATGAAAAAACTGGATGGTGTTTCCATGAGCTCCAGATTGTCATGATTCCTGTTCGCATACTGGATAATGCCACACACGACCACCAGTATTGTCCCACTGAATTACTAATGAAGAGACGTCTCTGCACCCGCCTAACTCTTAGGCTGAATTTAGGAGGGAAGGTGGAGAGAAGCCAAGAGGCCCAAAAGGCTAGACATGATGGCCATAATCATGAAAGAAATTTCACAATGAGAAACAGTTCCTATAAAGAGCTTTGAAGATGGGCCCATTTGGCTATCAGGCAAAGTGAGTGATGTGAATGGACCTCTCTCCTATAATGTGTTGGTAAATGGCCGAATAATTATACAACACCGTGGATCATCTCTGAAGAAAAGAGACAGTCCCACAAGAAGGAATGCCGTATGCACCGCATTTGGAAGTAATGTCACACGATTTGGAAGTACCAGTGGGGCCTGTTGGACCCAAGAGTGTGGAAGACACAAATGTGCCCACTTCCACCGAAGAACCTGGTGGACAGTTGACCCCTGAGAAGGGGATCTCAGAAATAACAGCCGAAGCTGTTGAGCTACGATGCTTAACACGTCTAAGGAAGCCTGCTGTGAAACTTGACTTGTAAATAGCTACTCATATAAATAATTGGGATGTTGTGGTGCTTGTCAATTGTACTTCCAAGTAAAGTGGGAGGGTTGTGGTAAAGTGGAGTGCAATGTACCTTGAAAAGAATGTAGTTAGTTGACCATGTGACTATATTGACCAGTCGCAACACAGCACAGGCTTCTTGGGTAACTGTTAAGTCTAGACCTGGAGGTGATTGAAGAAGCACACATGGTGTTAGTGCTCTGTTCTTAATTCTAATAAATTACCAGTGTTTGTTCAGTTATTTGGTTTCTCTGCCTATATTGTTTCAAGCACCAACTAATTTGTTAATATCAAGGGTGCAGCTCGCGTTCGCTGGACAAAGCAAACCTGATAACCAAAAACATAAAACCCTTCCTATTGGGGGGGAACAGCGTCATGCCGTGATGGGCAGTGGGGTGGGGGAGGGGATCTCAGGGCTTTGCTATGAGGCCAAAAAGGAGCATTCCTGCCTGCCCTGGCCCACAAGAACTACAAAAATACATTTCTAAAACTTATTTACTAGACTCTTCTGGCCCACGATCTGAATTCTGGCAGATCTGGCCTGGCTGGGAAGTGGACATTGCTCTTCCACATCCAAGTTCCCCATCCCACCTCTAATCCCCGCTCCACTCCCCATATAGATTCATAGAATAATTACAGCACAGGAGTCCATCCTACCTGTATCAGCCCTCTGCAAGAGCAATTTACATAGTACCACAACCCCGCCTTTTCCCTGTAGCCCTTGCAATTTTTTTCACTTCAGGTAATGACCCAATTTTTTTTGAAAGCCACAATTGACCTGCCTCTATCACATTCTTAGATGTGATATTCCAGATCCTAACCATTCACTGCATGAAAAAGTTTTTCTTCATGTCACCATTGCTTCTTTTGTCAATTACCTTACATCTGTGTCCTCTGGTTCTCGATCCTTCCGCCAATGGGAACAGTATCTCTCTATCCACTCTGTCCATACCACCTCATGATTTTGAATACCTCTATTAATTCTCCCCTCAGCCTTCTTTTCCCCAAGGAAAACAGTCCCAACCTCTCCAATCCACCTACATAACTGAAGTTCCTCATCTTTGGAACATTGCTTGTGAACTTTTTCTACAGTCTCTCTCATGATTTTACACCCTTCTTCAAGAATGGTGTCCACATCCTTGTTCCGCTCCCCATCCCACATCCCCATATGCCCCCCATATTCCTGTTCACCCTCCCCATATCCCTGTTCACACCTCCACAGATTCACTACCCTCTGAGAGAAGAAATCCCTCCATATTCCATCCCACATCTCCCCCAACCTGAAATCTCTCCCAACAACTCCACATCCCCACTCAGTCCTTTGACTAAAATTGCAGATGAAACCCTGAGGACACAGAATCACAGAATTTTAGTGGCACAAGAGGAGGCTATTCAGCCCATTGTGTCTGCACCAGCTTTCCAAATGAGACTAATGACTTAGTGCCATTGCCCAGTCTTTTCCCTGTATCCCTGCACGTTGATTCTATTCAAATAATTATCTAGTGCCCTCTTGAATGCCTCAGTTGAACCTGCCTCCACCACACTTCCAGTGCATTCCAGATCCGAACCACTCACTGTGTGAAAAAGCTTTTTCTCACCTCACATTTGCTTCATTTGCAAATCACTTTATATCTGTACCCTCTCGTTCTTGATCCTTTTACGAGTGGGAACAGCTTCTCCCTTTCTACTCTTTCCAAGCCCCTCATGATTTTGAACATCTCTATCAAATCTCCTGTTAGTTTTCTTCTCTACAAGGAGAACAATCCCAATCTCTCCAATCTATCCTCATAACTGAAATTTCTCATCCCTGGAACCATTCTTGTAAACCTCTTCTGCACTCTCTCCAATGTGTTCACATCCTTCCTATAGTGTGGTGCTTGGAACTGTACACAATGCTCCAGCTGAGGTCTAATGAGTGTCTTATATATATTCAGCATAACCTCCCTGCTCTTGTCCTCTATGCCCCTATTAATAAAACCCAGGAAACTATATGCTTTATTACCTACTCTCTCCACCTGTCCTGCCACCTTGAATGATCTGTGCACAAAAACACCCAGGTCTTTTTGCTCTTGCACCTCCCTCAAAATTTCACCCCGTATTTTATAGTCTCTGTCCATGTTTTTCCTACCAAAATGCATCACCTTACACTTCTCCACATTGAACTTTACCTGCTACTTATCTGCCCACTCCACCAATTTGTCTATGTCCTTTTGAAGTTTGACACTGTCCTCTTCACAGTTTCCAACACTCCCAAGCTTTGTATCATCCGCAAACTTTGAAACTGTCCCCTGAACACCAAGACCTAGATCATTAATATACATCAGGAAAAGCAAGTATCCCAATACCGATCCCTGGGGAATTCCACTACAAACCTTCCTCCAGCCTGAAAAATATCCATTGACCATTACTCTCTGCTTCCTATTTTTCAGCCAAATTTATAACCATGTTGCTACTGTCCCTTTTATTTCATGAGCAATAGCTTTTCTCACAAGTCTGTTGTGTGTCACTGTATCAAATGCCTTTTGAAAGTTCATGTACACCACAACAGCATTACCCTCATCGACTTTATCTGTTACCTCTTCAAAAACCTTCAAGTTAGTTAAACATGATTTCCCCTTCAGAAATTCATGCTGGCACTTCCTTATCAACCCATATTTTTCCATGTGACTACTAATTCTATCTCGAATAATTGTTTCTAGAATCTTCCCCACTACTGAAGTTAAACTGACTGGCCTGTAATTGTTGGGCTTATCCTCACAACCTTTTTTGAACAAGGGCATAATGTTTGCAATTCTCCAGTCCTCTGGCATCACCCCTGATTCTAAGGAAGACTGAAAGATTATGCCCCCTACCCCTGCAATTTCTACTCTCACTTCCTTCAATATCCTTGGATGCATCTCATCTGGTCCTGGTGCCTTGTCAAGTTTAAGTACCGACAGTCTATTTAACACTTCCTCCTTGTCAATTTTGAACCCCTCTAGTGACAGAGTTTCCTCGTCTGTCACCATGGCCTGGGTAGCATCCATCTTCTTGGTAAAGACAGATGTAAAGTATTAATTTAATATCTCAGTCATGGCCCCTTCATCCATGTGTAAATTCCTTTTTAAGTCCCTAATTGGCCCTACTCCTCCTTTTACCACTCTTTTACTGTTTATATGCCAATAGAAGACTTTGGGATTCCCCTTTATGTTGGCTGCCAGTCTTTTCTCATAATCCCTCTTTGCTTCTCTAATATGATTTTTCACCTCCCCTCTGAACCTTCTGTATTCCTTTTGTTCTCAATTGTATTTTCAAGGAAGCTGACACCTGTCATAAGTGCAATTTTTCTTTTTTATCTTAATTTCTATCTCCTTTTTCATCCAGGAAGCTCTGGATTTGTTTGCCCTACCTTTCCTTTTCAATGGAATATACCTTGACTGTCCCTGTGGCGACCCCTTAGTCTGAGATTATGTCCTCTGGCCCTAGACTCTCCCACAAGGGGAAACAACTTCTCAGCATCTACCCTGTCAAGTACCTAAGAATCTTATATGTTTCAATAAGGTCACCTCTCATTCTTCTCAACTCCAATGAGAACAGACCCAACCTACTCAACCTCTCCTGATAAGAAAATCCCTCCATACCTGGGATCAGCCTAGTGAACTTTCTCTGGACTGCCTCTAATGTCAGTATATCCTTAGATAAGGGGACCAAAATTGTTCACAGTATTTTAGGTGTGATCTAACCAGTGCTTTGTATAGTTTTAGCAAGACTTCCCTATTTTTATACTCCATTCCCTTTGAAATAAAGGCCAACATTCCATTTGCCTTCCCTATTACTGAAATTATGTTTTTTTTTCTTTTTTTGAAGTTATGGTTATGTTGCTTCATTTTATCGCATGACATGTATTCTTTATGTACTGCAAACTGCATGCAGATACTTGTGTCTTTTCACATTAATGACTACATTCTTCAAAAAATAATCCAATGGAAACAGACCAGACGAAGGAGACATTTCTTTTTAGAGCGAGTCTTCTTCGCTTGGTGACACAATCTGTTCTGAGAAAAACACAAGCAAATGGAAAATGAGATTTGATTCCCATGTGTGGGAATCAGCAACAATTTTTTTTTATCAGTCTGCACACTTAAAAAAGAATTTGTGTCAGCTTCCTTAGAAACAAGATAAAAGCAGAGTAGATCCACGTGGGAGACATCAATCAGCTCTGAAAGGGCTGTGCTTATGAAGATTGTTTGCAAGGTGACCTCTACTCAATGAAGCTAGAAATTTGCATGCCATTTTAACATTATCTTGTTATAGTATTTAATATTTGTTTTCAATGTGTGGTGAGAATTACAACAGTCCATTTCAAGTTTTCATGCAACAATTGATTAATTCTTCCGAGGTGGCTGTTCCTTGATTTGAGGATGTAATTTACTCAGGGTCACGATTTCCCTCTTCTGTGTTTTGGTTACAGATGGCACTGCTTCTGTGTGAATAAGTAGTTTGGAACTCCCTGAGATCCAGGTGGGATCACCAATCAATCATTGAGATCCCGATTGTTGCAACTGTTGTGGGAATCTGTAAATCAAAATAACCAAATTTGCCGAATGACCGCCAAATGAAGAAATTACCAACAAGATTTCACATTTTGTAACTTTTACTTTAACATGAATCAGAATCTGCATAAATTAAATGTAAATTAACAGGAAAATCAGAGTCAATGTGAACTATAAATTACACATAGAATAGTAGGTACAGCAATTAAGACTATCTTACAGTTTTTATAGGCAGCCCACTCTGCCTGTGTACACCATTCTTCAAAGCAGAATTCCAGTCTCTTTCCTTCAAGAACTTAGCTGATTCCTTGTAGGTAGCAGCTTCCACATAAACAGAGTTCCACTCATGCAATCTTCTCTGCATCATGTACTTCTTTCTAGAACCTTCTCAACTCCTTTCCAGTTCTTCTGTTTTTTCTTTCCAGTCCCTTTCCTTCAAAGTCTTAGTTGATTCTCTGCAGGAGGGAGCTTTCACATAAACAGTGTTGCACCCATACAATCTTTCCTGTATGGCGCACTTTCTTCCAGACTTCCTCCACTTTCAGCTCCCGTTGGTCATGGTAGCCAGAATTACATTCAACTCGGCCTGCTGACCATCTCCTGCTTTCACCTCTTTGTTCCTCTTTTTGTCTGCCTGCCACTTAACTTCATCATAGGCTTACATAGGATTTAAGGCACGGAAATGGGCCATTCATCCAAACTAGTCCATGCTGGTGTTTATGCTCCACTCAGGCCTCCTCCCATGTGTCCTCATCTAAATCTATCAACGTCTTTTAGCTTCCCCTTAAATGTATTTATACCTTTCACTTCAACCTCCCCATGGCAGCAAGTTTCACATTCTCATCGCTCTTTGGATAAAGAAATTACTTCTGAATTCCCTATTCAATTTCATGGTGACAATCTTATATTGATGGCCTCCAGTTTAGCTCTTCCCCACAAGTGAAAAACACTCTCTCTGTGTCTACTCTATTAAAACTTTCCATAACTTGAAATCTCTCTATTAGATTCCCCTTAGCCTTCTCATTTCAACAGAAGAGAAGTCTAACCTGTTCATCCTTTCGAGAAGTATAAGCTTGTAGTTCTGGTATCATCCTCATGAATTGTTTGGCTCTCACTCGAATGCCTCTATGTCCTTCATATAATCTGTTGACCAGATTACATGTAATCTAAGTGCCGTGTAACCAAGGTCCTTTAGCTAGTTTATTCAAAGAGCTGGAGTGGAGCAGCTGTATAAAGAGATTGAGTTTACCTGTGAGGGTGCGGAACAGCTGTATGAAGAGCGGCGTGGAGTTTACCTGTGAGGGAACAGGTTTTCACCCAGACACTCGGCAGCGCTGGAATTCGAAAGGAGTGACGTCAGGACAAGGAAGAGAGCTGATTGGTAGGTAGTGGCTAAGTTGTTTTTTTCCACTTTAAAGCGACATTACAGAAGGTAAGAGCATTTGCTTTTTTTAAGAAAAGCTAAATAGTTTTCTACTTGACTTAAACTTAAGGAAATAGTCTTGTAATTAAAAACAAACAAAAAGTATGGCAATGGTGCTTAGTCCCATGTAGGAAGTCTTAGACACTCCTGGCAGTCTGGATGACCACATGTGCAGCAAGTGCCACCGGCTTGAACAGCTTGAACAATGGGTTTTGGAGCTTGATTGTCAGCTGGAGACACAACAGTGCATCCGTGAGGGTGAAGATAGCATATTTTTAGATGTGGTCACTCGGTAGCTTAAAGAAGTGCAGTCAGAGAGGGAATGGGTGACCACCAATCAGAAGAAGGCAGGCAGGCAGGTATTCAGGAAAGCCCCAGAGTGCATCTCACTCAAGAACTGTTTTTCTGTGTTGGAAAACGATGAAGGTGAATGTTCCTCTGGAGAGTGTACCCAGAGCCAAGTTCACGGCACTGTGGATGGCTCAGCCGCCAAGGGGGGAGGAGTAAGCGTGCAAGAGCAATAGTGGTAGGAGACTCAATACTGAGGGGTGCAGACCGGTGCTTCTGCAGCTGTAGACATGACTCCAAAATGGTGTGTTGCCTCCCTGGTGCCAGGGTCAAGGATGTCACAGAACGGCTGCAGGGCATTCTGAAGGGGGAGGGTGAACAGCCAGAGGTCTTGGTTCACATTGGTACCAATGACATAGGTAGAAAGAGGGATGAGGTCCTGCAACAATAATTTAGGGAGCGAGGTAGCAGGTTAAAAAGCAGGACCTCAAAGGTTGTAATCTCCCTGTGTCACGTGCTAGTGAGTATAGGAAGGATGAATGCTTGGCTGAAGAGATGGTGCAGGAGGGAGGCCTTTAGTTTTCTGGATCACTGGGCCTGTTTCTGGTGAAGGTAGGGGCCTGTACAAGTTGGACAGGTTGCATCTGAACCAGAATGGGACCAAAACCCTTGCGGGAAGGTTTGCTGGTGCCTTTGGGGGCTGGTTTAAACTAATTTGGCAGGGGGATGGGATATAGAGTGGAGGTACAGTATGGGGTGATGCAGAACCAAATATAGAAGAGAAACTAAGTCAGTCTGGAAGGCAGAACAAATATAGACCTGTTAAGGCACAAGGGAATGATCCAAGGCTGGATTGCATCTATTTTAACACCAGGAGTCTTATAAGTAAGGCAGATGAATTGAGGATGTTGATTAAGACATTGGAATTTGTATTGTTGCTATCACAGGGACATGATTGAGGGAAGAACAGCACTGGCAGCTCAATATTCCAGGGTATGGAATCTTCAGGTGTGACGGAGGGTGGGGGGGAGGGCGGTGGGGGTGGTGGGGCTGTTGTGGGCGGGGGAGGCAGGTAGTGGGCGTAAAAGAAGAGGTGGCATTGCACTGTTGATCAAAGAGTCAATTACTGCAGTAAGGAGGGATGGTACCTTAGAAGGTTCCTCAAAAGAGGCCGAATGGGTAGAACTTAAAAACAAAAAGCGGGCAATCACTTTGTTGGGAGTGTACTATAGGCCTCCAAACAGTCAGGGAGAGATAGAGGAGCCAATATGTAGGCAAATCTTAGAGAACTGTAAAAATAATAGGGCAATAATAATAGGGGATTTCAAATTCCCCTGAGTGTGAAAAGCTTAGAAGGGGCGGAATTCTTAAAGTGCATCCAGGAGTACTTTTTGAGCCAGCACGGAGAAAGCCCCACAAGAGAAGGTGCGGTACTGGACCTAATCTTAGAGAATGAAGCCAGGCAAGTGGTAGAAGTGTCAGTGGGGAAGCATTTCGGGGATAATGACCATTGTTCTAAGATTTAAGGTAGTTATTGAATAGGACAAAGATGGACCATAAATAAAAGCCCTGAATTGGGGGAAGGCCGATTTCAATATGATAAGACAGGATCTGGCCAAAGTAGACTGGGAACATTTACTTGTAGGAAAGTCTACATCAAACCAGTGGGAGTCAATCAAAAAGTTCAGGGCCAACATGTTCCCGTAAAGGTGAAGGGTAGGACCAAGAAGTCCAGGGAATCTTGGATGTCAAGGGATATAGAGGATTGGATAAGGAAAAAAAGGAGGCATATGACAGATACAAAGGGCTGAAAACAGCAGAAGCCTAGAGGAGTATAGAAAGTGTAGGGGGATACTTTAAAAAAAGTAATTAGGAGAGCGAAGAGGGGGCATGAAAAAACATTGGTGGACAAGATAAAGGAAAATTCCAAGGCATTTTATAAATATTAAGGGCAAGAGGATAACCAGGGAAAAAGTAAGGCCTGTTAGGGACGAAAGTGACAATCTGTGTGTGGAGCCAGGGACGTGGGTGAGGTTTTAAAATGATTACTTTATATCTGCTCACCATGGAGGACAATCTAGGTGTAGAAATCAGGGAGGGGGACTGTGATATACTTGAACAAATTAGTATTGAAAGAGAGGAGGTATTAGTGGTTTAAGAAGGCTTAAAAGTGGTTAAATACCCAGACCCAGGAGAAATGTATCCCAGACTGCTATGTGAGGCAAGGGAGAGGATTGCAGGGGCTCTGGCATTAATTTTCAAATCCTCTCTGGCCACAGGAGAGGTGCCAGAGGACTGGAGGACAGCGAATGTGGTACCATTATTCAAGAAGAGTATAGGGATAAGACCAAGTAATTGAAGGCTAGTGAGTCTAACATCAGTAGTAGGGAAAATATTGGAAAAAATTCTGCGGGACAGGATTAATCTCCACTTGGAGAGGCAGGGATTAATCAGGGATAGTCAGCATAGCTTTGTTAGGGGGAGATCATGTCTAACAAACTGGATTGATTTTTTTAGAGGAGCTGTGTAAATGAAGGTAGTGCAGTTGATGTAGTCTGCATGGACTTCAGTAAGGTTTTTGACAAGGTCCCACATGGGAGAATGATCAAGAAGATATGAGCCCATGGGATCCAGGGCAATTTGGCAAATTGGATCCAAAATTGGCGTAGTGGCAGGAGGCAGAGGGTGATGGTTGAAGGTTGTTTTTGCGATTGGAAGCCTGTGATGAGTGGTGTGCCGCAGGGATCGGTGCTGGGACCCTTGCTGTTTATAGTGTACATTAGTGATTTAGATGTGAATATAGGAGGTGTTATTAGTAAGTTCGCAGATGACACAAAAATTGCTGGTGTCGTAAATAGGAGGAAAGCCTTAGATTACAGGATGATTAAAGATAGGCTGGTGAGATGGGCAGACCAATGGCAAATGGAATTTAATCCTGAGAAGTGTGAGGTGATGGATTTTGGGAGGACTAACACGACAAGAGAATACACAATGAATGGTAGGACACTAGGAAGTACAGAGGATCAGAGGGACCTTAATGTAAATGTCCACAGATCCCAGAAGGCAGCAGCACAGGTAGAAAAGGTGGTTAAGAAGGCATATGGGATACTTGCCTTTATGAGCCGAGGCATAGAATATAAGAGCAGTGAAGTTATGTTGGAGCTGTATAAAATGTTAGTTAGCCACATCTGGAGTACTGTGTGCAGTTCTGGTCGCCACACTATAGGAAGGTTGTGATTGCACTGAAAAGGGTGAAGAGGAGATTCACCAGGATGTTGCCTGGGCTGGAGGTTTCAGCTATGAGGAGAGACTGGATAGGCTAGGGTTGTTTTCCTTAGTGCAGAGAAAGCTGAGTGGGACACCTGATAGAGGTATACAAAATTACAAGGGGCATAGATAGGGTAGATAGGAAGAAACTTTTCCCCATAGCGGAGATGTCAATAACCAGGGGGCATAGATTTTAGGTAAGGGGCAGGAGGTTTAGTGGGATTTAAGGAAGAATTTTTTCACCCAGAGGATGGTTGGAATCTGGAATGCACTGCATGAGAGGGTGGTAGAGGCAGGAACTCTCACAACATTTAAGAAGTACTTAGATGAGCACTTGAAATGCCATAGCATACAGAGCTATGGGCCAAGTGCTGGAAAATGGGATTAGAATAGATAGATGCTTGATGGCCGGCATGGACATGATGGGCTGAAGGGTCTGTTTCTGTGCAGTATAACTCTATTACTCTATGACTCTAAAGCACCTATGAATATGGTGGTATACTTACCAGCTGTGTAACACATAAGCAAACAATGCTTCAAAAACACACAGTCCAGTTGTGATGAGTTGTGCGATTCTTCCAAATTTGAAGGCAATTGGAAGGATAAGTTGAATAAATTTTGTGAACGTCTGCTCCTAATATCGGTCAAAGAATTAACCAGGTAACTTGGTGTTATCAGCAAATTTTGATATATGGCTCCCTATTCCTTTATCTAAGCCATTTATAGTGAAAAGCTGAGGCCCCAGTACAGATCAGTAGGAGACAGCACTTGTCATGTTCTGCCAATTGGAATATAAATCGATTATCCCTACTTGCTGGACCAGATTTTCCCTTTGAGGTGAGAATCGCAGGTTGGGCCTTTTCCCGATGTTGTGATCCCACCTCCTGCCCAGCAGTGTCCACCCACGCTTTCTTCATGGTAAGATGGCAGGGATAGGCTGGAGTCAGGTATGCCTCCTCTGGAAGCAGGTCCGAGGCAGAAATGTAGGTGGCAGATGGCAAAATGGCCTTGTTAAAAGGCTGCCTCCATTCACTAGGATATTGGCCCAGTTTAGTAGATGACCATGAGGCTCCCAAACTCTCATCCCCTCACCCCCATTTCTCCCTTCCATATCACATGCTCTCTATACCCCCTCACACCCCATGCCCTTATATATCCCCTTAAACCATATCTCCTCTATACTACCCATGTCTCTCACCCCCATGCCCATTACATCCCCCCATTATCCCCTATACATCCTCCGTACCCCCAGCCCATCCCCCCACCTTACCCCCTCGTATACCCATGTCCCCATATTCCCCTCACCCTTCATGCCCTTTTACCCACTTTGTGACCTATAACATTGATAAGTCTTTGAGATGCTCATAAAACTGTCAAAATGAACATTAATTCAAAAACTACTTTAAAAATTAACCTGTTAAGAAGTCATAAAATTGTCAACTTAAACAACCATTCAAAAACCACTTCAAAAATGATATCCTCTTAGGAGCTCTTAAACTGTCAAGACAAAAAGAATTGCGTTGATAGCTATGTCAATGCCCCTCTGAGCTTAACCCATTAGGGGGTCTAGAGCCTAGTATTCATAATGAAATTCAATTGCGCAAGTGTCAAATGCCAGAGCTGAATATATTAAAGTCTTTGAAGTCATTCAAAGAGCTCAGCCATCTGTTCAAGCTTTGTAACAGGGAAACAGATGTTTGAGCTGTCAATGAAAAGATTGTAATAAAGAGGACGACTGACACAATCAAGTCTGAATTTCAATACTGTTCAATGTAGAAAAGCACGTTATTCAAAGGATAATCTACTTTGATGCATCGGAAGACTTTTCCACTTTCACAATGCTGATCAATTTAACGGTCACTTAGCTTTTCAAAACAAAACTCTATCATTAATCACTACCTTAAAAACATATTTAACTTATCATACATAATTTCATTATGACATGTGATTTTGGCAACACCCTTTGAATTATCTGTCAAAAGTTTTCCAATCCAGAACAGGGTTCCTCCATGGTTCACAACACATCTGGTGTGATTCACAAGGCCTTCAGAAGCCAGATAGACGCCATCAAAATTGCAGGCATCTGAAATACCCAGCCCCGCAACACAACTGGCAACGTCAGGACTGCTGGGTGTGGGCTGCCTACCTGCAGCCTTATCCCAGGCCGTTGAAGATTGCTGGCGATGAGAATTCCAAAAATCGTGTCCATTCACCATTTTTAAAGCCAGACTGAGGTGGACTGGCTCCGCATTTAGACAAGAAAACCCAGCCTCTGTCTCCCAACTCCTCACTAATTCCCTACCCTTATCAATATGTTGCCTGAAATGCCACATGCTCTATTTTTTGCTTGAAGTCTCTTATGTGTATCCTTTTTGAATGCCTTCTAGAAGTCCATATCAATAATATCCATAGACACTTCCTCATCTACCACATTAGTTAACTCCGCAGCAAATTCAATTAAATTCATTCGATATGTCTTACCCTTTCCAAACCCATGCTAACTCTCTCTGATCAATCCTCAGTCAGCCTGTTTGTAATAATAGATTCTAGTAACTTCCCCAAACACACATAAGACTAATTGGCGTGTAATTTACTTGTTTGTCTCTCTTACCCTTCTTAAGTAGTGGCGACATTGGCTATTTTCCAACCCATGGGGACAATTTCTGAACTGAGAGAGTTTTAAAAGATCATAAGTCGAGCATCTACAATGTTCTCACCTACTTCTTTTAATATCAAGGGATGGAAGCCATCAGGTTTTGGAGATTTGCCCTTCTTTGTTTCATTATTTCCGTCTTCACCATTTTTTAACCATTGGTTATCTCATAAGCTCCTCCTCATGGTTTTTTTTTAACTTGCCCTCATATCTCTGGTACTTTATCTTCATCCTCTGCATTGAACATTCATACAAGGTAATGGTTTTGAAAGTTTGCCACTTCCTGGTTTTTAATTATAATACCACTTTTTTTAATATCCACCTATGGCATTGCTGGCTCGCCCAGCATTTATTGCCCTTCCTTTGTTTCTGGCTTTATGCTTAGCCACTCACTTTTTGGTAATATGCTTGTACAACCTTTTAGTGTTATCCTGGATATCTTCCTAGTATTTTTCTCATATTTCCTTTTCACAGTTTTTATTGCTTTCTTAGTATCCCTTTATTGTGTTTTTTATATAGATCTCCAAGTCCTTGGGATCTCTACTGCTCTTTAAATTCATATAAGTGTTTACTTTTAGGTTATACAGTCCCTCACATGTTTTGTGCCCAGTATTATTTAATTACACAAGGAGAGTTCTTGCCTTTTCAGGCTATGCACCAAAATATTTTTGAACACCTCTTCTGTGGATTTATCTATTAATAGTTCTGCCCAGTTTGTTTGCTCATTCCTGCCTCACACCTCCAAAGACACCTGACCTAAATTTAAAATTTGGCTTATGACTCTCCCTTCTCCAGTTCAAACCTAATATTGAATTCTATCATGTTTTGATAACTCTTAACTAGATTTTTCCTTATGATTAGATTATTGATGAATTCAGGCTCATTTCTTATTACTAAATTTAATATAGCTTGTTTTCTTATTGGTCCAAGGGCAAATTGTTCCAGAAAATTGTTTCGAACACACTCAAAAGATTTGCCACCTTTGGAACATCAGTTGTTCTACTTTTCCTAGTCTATGTGAAAAATAAAGTTTCCCATTGTAACCACTCTGTTTTGAAACAAGTTTCTCTGATTTCTGTATTTATGCATCCCAATACGCGTTCACTATTACCAGGAGGTCTGGAGAAAACTCCCATTAGACTCCTGCATCCTTTTCTATTCCTCAATTCCATTTGAAGTGTTCCACTACCTGCTAACCCTTACTAATATCTCTTTCCAATGCGGTAATCAGCCCCAATTTTAACAATGTAAATTAGTGGGTTTTGAATAAGTTGAAGGGCTGGATTTTTGCGGAGTCAAGCAACTCCAGAGCCATTTGAAAATGGCGGGTGGAATCTGATTCCAAGATTCCCACCCTCATTCTCAGCATCACCAGTTTTCGCCAGCACAGGATAAGAGTACGAGTAGCGAGCCCACACCCTGAGCTCCCGATCTGGTTGGCTCCATTGCAGGTTTAGCCATCTCCTAGCTTCCCACATTTTTCATGAAGTTGGTCACCTTCACCTTGATACATGGTTCATGGCTCTCTCAGAGGAGCTGGATTTGGGAACGTTTTGAAAGGTAAGTTCAAAAATCCTTCCCATCGTCCCCAGTCATTCCCCAAGGCCCCTCGTACGCTCCACACTATCTCACTGCCAACTCCTGCCCCCAAAGCCCTCCAATGGCTCCTCAAACTCTCCATGCCAAATCATGCCCCTTCCATGCCAATTCAGCCAGAATACACTATATGCATAACCAATGAGCCATATAATAATGATGCTAAGTGTGGAACTGCTGAGAAAGAAAACACCAACTCAGGAATGTTCTTTGACCAAAAACTCTGCTCCTACAACCCTGTCAATGTGTCAATAAGATAGGCCATTAAAGTATCAACAACACTTCTCACCTCTTAATCTTGTCCAAATAAAATTGAGCTATTGATAAAAGAGATCATAGAAAGAACCATTTATTATAACCATTTAAAGATGTCAATCAAGCAAAGTCAACAATTCACTTCACTTGTCAGAACAAACTTCCTGCTGAGCTAATGCTTTTATTGGTCTGAGCTGTCAGCAAGCATGCATAATGAGGACAGGCAGAAACCCATCTTTAAATTTAAATAAGTGCCATCAGCTGCCTGAAATAAAGTTTTGTGAATTCAGAATTTATTTTATTTCAAAGTCTTCTGGTAAAATCAAGAAAACATTTTGGGATAGAAATTTGGTTGTGTAACACAGCAGTCAGCTGTGGGCCAGCAGACATGTCAATTCCCAATGGGCTGCTACCAACATGGCCCGTGCAGGGTTCTTCATTAGCATAACTGAAAAATGCTCCAGTGCTGTCTGCCCCTGGTGAATCAACATAAGTCTGCATATACATGAACAAATTTATCCTCTGAAATTCCTGGAAAAATTCTCCATAGTGACGCACAGATTGCATGCTTGGAAACTTAGTAAATTGCGTATGTCCAGAATGCATAGATGTTGTCGAAATCTCAGTCCAACTGTTCCAAGGTAAAGATATTTAGACAAAGTATAAGTTTTAAAGAAGGTTTTAAACACAAAAAACAGTCCAGTAGTTCAATTCAATCAAGTTATTGGGAAATATGTCTTTTTTAATTCTGTTTAAAACATTACTTTGGATTCTAGAAATTTAGCAGAAGAAAAGATGCATGATCTTTCTATTCACAAAGCATTTTGAGTGATTTAATTGGTTTTTCAACAAACATGATAGTTGCATATTTAAATAGTGTTTTCCATTATGATACACTGACAATTTAGGTAGCGTCTTCCCATTATAAAATGTTGTCATAATTAGGTAGGTTTTTATTATTAATGCTTACAATAGCAGTTTCTATCATGCTATAAATGTTGACATAGAAATTACCACTGTGAAGATCTTTAGTCGACAAGAACCTTCTTGTCATGCATAGTATTTTTTATAACATGTAGATTATTTGCATTTCCAGGTAAGCCTCAAATTTGATCCCTGGTTTGCATTCAGTTAGCTTACCTCACTTGTGATAGCTGGAAAAATGCTATAACTATACTTAATAGCCTACACTAGGGCTAAATCAACCAGTTTGCTACTCCAAAATACTATCAGTGACACCTACTCTCTGGTTTCCACCTCACTAACAACGCACCATCAGTTACAGCAATGCAGCAGCAGAAAGCCCAAGGGAAATTCAGGGCCTTTCTTTCAATAGCATGTACAAAATGGACTGATTTATACTCAACAGTTCAGCAGAGAACCTGTCTCAATTCAAAACAAATGAAATTGTTGTTTACCAGGTTGAAGTATACTTACTTGTAATAGTTTTCTGGAAAAGAAAATATGGGGCAGGGTCTTCCCACCGTTGTTGGGGGGGTTGTGCGGGAGCGGGCGCGAGCGGGTAGGTTTCTGATCGGCACCCCCAGTCAGGGGCGTACCACCATTTTACGTGGATGGGCCAATTGAGGCCCGCCCAGCGTGACATACGCCAGGAAGCGCTATGCACTCCCTGTGCGGGTGGGGGGATTCCCTGAGCCGGCCGCCCCCGCTCGCCGACCTAAAAATTCACCCCATGGTGTATTATCAGTGGTTAAATGACAAATGCTTTTCAAATGAGATATTATGTAACGACAGATTAGGTTTTCTCGCCATCCTAACTCACCTCAAAACAGGCATGGGTAAGCCTCCCACGCCACTTAACTGAGGGCCTACTTTACATTCAAAAGTCACGACCCAGTGATATCACTAGCACAGCATTTCAGCTGAAAACTTCAGGAGCCTCATTCGCAAATTCTTAACAGGCAGCCTGAGTGGCCAGAGAGATTAAGTCTCTATATTTAACACTTCTGAAGATTCTTGTCAGCCAGACTTTCTCCTCTGGGCCCCAATAGGTTTCCCTGAATCACTCCAACCATAGGCTTGCCTATCCCTTCCAGGGTCACTATCTTCTGTCAAGTCACAACTCCCCACACCTTTAGGGGAGCGTGTGGTAAGGTAGATGGGAGCAAGTGAGTACAACAGTGGCCATCACCATTTAAAGTTAAGTGGTATGGTAACATAGTGGCTATGTTATTGGACTAGTAATCCAAAGACCCGGATGAATGTTCTGGAGACATGAGTCCATATCCCACCATGACAGCTGGGGAATTCAACCAATGAAATAAATCTGGAATAAAAAGCTAGCATCAGTATTGATGATGTAAAACTACTGTTGCAAATACCCATCAAGGTTACTAATGTCCTTTAAGGAAATAAATCTGCTGTCCTTTACTGGTCTGACCTGACTGTGACTCCAGACCCACAGAAGTGTGGCTGATTCTTAACTGCCCTCTAAAATGGCCTACCATGCCAAGCCGGTGCATTCAAGAAGGTGGCTCACCACCATTTTCTTGAGAATTAGGGACAGTAACATGCTGGCCTTGCCAATGACACCCATATCCCATGAATGAGTAAAAAAAGGAGATATAGAGTTATTCCCAGGCAAAGGTCCCTCTGGAGGGGAAGTTCTGGAGGCAACTGCAGGGGGAGGAGAGTCCTGGGCAGGGGATGCCCTATGTTTCCTTATGGATTCTGGAGGAACAATCCTATTTCATCTGGTGCACCAAATGTAGGAAAAATTAATTCACTGTCTTCTGAGCTTGTTGCTTCTTGGTCTTGAGTTGCTGGAGAAGCTAGCACCAGGTGCCAACCTAGCTTTGGGGTATAAATTACATCATTAGACCAAGTCTTTGGTCTTTCAATTTGGTCCTTGCCTGCCTGAACCAAAGGCCTGAGGTAGTGCCCAAATCATGGCTGTAAAAAAGTGAATGTGTATAACCTGTTGCCGTTGGCTACAAAAAGCAATTGAATACACAAATGGAATATTGACCTTCATCTGAAATGAGCTGGATTACAAAGGGCAGGAATTACATTCCAGCTAAACAGAGTCTTGGTCAGACCCTATATGGGAAATTGCAATTAGTTTTGGACATCAGGAACTAATTTTTCAAAGGTCGGTGGGACTGGGACTCAGTGCAGGTTTCATTTAAAAATTGTGGTCCTGATGGTTGTGTCAGGATCCTGAAACCTTCAACAAAAACAAAAATACCTGGAAAAACTCAGCAGGTCTGACAGCATCTGAGGAGAGGGATACAGTTGATGTTCTGAGTGAAACGTCAACTGCATCCCTCTCCGCAGATGCTGTCAGACCTGCTGAGTTTTTCCAGGTATTGTTGTTTTTGTTCTAGATTTCCAGCATCCTCAGTATTTTGCTTTTATCCCGAAACCTTCAGGCTGATTTTAATTTTCAAAAACGTGCCCGCCATCAATTAACAACCCCCACAAACTCTTTAACAAGCTTGTTAAGAGGCCTATCTGGTGCAGAATTGAATTTCAAACTTTATTTTGGCAAACCAAATAGTCTGGTGCATGTTAGTGCATATCTTTAGTGCACACCAGGGAATCAATTAAAGTTAATGTGTCATTGCATTCTACCTGGTTTTTCAGGACCTACTTGTACCAGTATGAGGGCTTGACCTTCACCTTGTCCCTTCCAGCCACACTGATGCTCCTGGCCCTCTGAGGAGCTGGCACCAGGCATGCAACTCACACTCAGCACCTCTAATTTAAACATAGGCCTGAATTTTTCAGGCAGTGGGTGGGCTCGGCAGGAATGGACAGGGGTGGCCGCAGAGCCGATCACCGCCCATGATCGGCTCTGCACCGCCATTTTACGCAGGCGGCCAATTAAGGCCCCACCCAGCATAAGACACAACCAGTAGTACTCAGCGCTACCTGTGTGGTGGGGGGAGGAGGGAGAGTTGGGGCCAGTGCTCTTTTGTAACGAGCTGCCTTGGGAAGATTGAATCAATATTCAAAAAAATCAAATAGTAGGTTTAAAAATTTATTTAAACATGTCCCCTTGTGTAACTGTCACATGAGATGTGACATGTTTTTATATGTATGAAAATGTATTTATTTATTTAATAAAAGCTTTAGGAAACCTCATCTTGCCCATGGATGAGGTTTTCTAAAAAATGCGAAGGCCGCTTGGGCTTTTCACCTGCCTGTCAACCTTAAGATTAGACGGGCAGCGTTATTAATGACATGAATTACTTTCTTAATGACCTTAATAGGCCGCTTACATATGTGCGGGCGCACAGCTGACTCCGGTGCACACCTGCCGAACAAAATATCGTGGGACTGCCCGATCACGTCGGGACACACGCCCAACGTCACTGTGCCTCATTTTACCCGTCGGCATTTTGGGCCCACCCCCGTACACTAGCTGAAAAATCCTGCCCATAATGTTGTAAGAATGATGTTGTTGTGGTGAGGGGTTGGGACGCAGAATTCATCCAGGTGTCAGGTTCCCAACCCTGCTTTTAAAATCTGGCCCCTAGTCTTAGAGGACAGATACGGAGGGAGCAAAGCACAGATTTACTAAAATGATGATGACCCTTAAAGGGTTAAATTTATGAGGACAGGTTGCATAAACCTAATTGTGAGACAGGTTGATTTGTGGGTAGGGTTGATTTGCCTACAGCTGTTCCTAAGTTCCTATGAAATCAGTGCTTCAGTATACTTTGATATGTTCTTGTTGAAAGATGCAATTTATCATTCATATCATTTTTTAATTTATTGTTGTATTAATTTAACAGCTCCATATAATTTGAAATGAGCATTAGCTGAAGTAATGAGGAAGCCCACTCTAAAATGTCAATTAATTCCCTTTGCATTGGGTTATGATTTCCTTTCTCTCCATGTTGCTGTCTCCCTATCCTGTCATCTGCTTTCCCTCCTCTTTTCTCTCTTGTTACTTTCTGGTTCCATCGCCAATATTTTCCCTTTTCTTTCAGGTACTCTTTCTTTGTGTTGTGATTTGCACCCTTTGTTTTTTTCTTACTTGTTCTGTCTTTCTATTTCTGTTCTCCTTACTTTAATCTCTGTGGTGTTTTCACTCTCTTACAGTCTGAGTAACCTTGGGAATTTCCATGTTGCAGTGATCTCTGGAGCTTTTCAAATGCCACCTTTTCCTCCAACAATCACTTCCAATTCTGTTCTCTCTAAATTACTGATCAAATGTAATTTATTAAGGTAGTAAAATTGGGAAGATAAATCAACCTTGCAAAACATTGATTATTCCTCAATGCGACCACAGGATTTGCAGATGTCCTGTGAAGGAGCTTATATTGCAATTTATCATAACACCAAGCACAACAAACCACTGTAGCCACTTCTGTCAGCCTGTAGAGCTCAGACAGATATGATGGTAACTGAATTAAGACAATTTGGACCATTGAGCATTTTTGTGAGTGAAAGGAAAAAGCCTTTATATTCAATTTACAGACATTATACAGCATTGTCAAACAATGGCAACATAAGCAATCATCATGCTTCCGTTTTGCACATCTCAGCAAAAAGCTAACATTTTAGCTTCTGTCCTGATCAAACAGCAAAATGCTTATTGATTTATCTGTTAGGTTTGGTGAAGGGAGAACAGAAAGAGACATATGAATTGCAATACTAAACAAAAACAGGGTAATACAAAGAAAGAATTTTGGATCAGGACGTGTCTTAATGATGTTCTCAAGAATGAAGACTGTTAACTTCTAGCAAATTTTGAAAGACATACAAATTTGTGGCAGAATATTCTTGGTAAACCCATCCTTTGAAAGCTGTCATACTAGTAGTTTATGCCATCTATAAGTCTTTCATCGAGCATGTGTTGGCCATATCACCTTTCAAAACCTGAAAGTACTCAGACGGTCCAACATGCATAAAAATAAAAACTAGTAATTGTTAAGGGGCTTGCTAGACCATATTCTTGCATGTCTATATTCCTTTGTGGTTAACAGTGTGCCCTTTACAATATTGAACAACTGTCTTGGTTCTTCTACACCATCTCTGTTCTAATGAGAATAGTCCTGGAGGAAAATGTCAACTCTGTGGCACCCGTATTTTCCACTCTACAGGTGCAGTTTTGGGTGTTAAAAGGTGTATGTGCAATACAAGCATATTTCCAATGCAACCACTGTTAGATACCATTTTGATGAGAGTGTTAATGCAGACATTAGAAATATGCACTGGAAGTATGCAGAGTAGACAGATAGTGATGTCAGTCAGCAAATAACACTAATTTAATTCTAGTGGTGCCATTTTTGACTTCAGTGTTTCAGCTAACACTCTCTCTTAACTGCGCACAGGTGAACATGAGTTCAGCAGCAGGAAGGATATCCCCCACCAACATTATTTAAAGAGATCAATATCTAATTTCAGGTTAGCTGCTGATTGATTTCTACTGGCTCTTGCTGAGTTTGTAGAAGTGTTATGAGTTTTCTGCTGCTGTTAAAAGTTGATGAAGTCAATAGGGAGTGGTGCTGCATGTGAGACTTTCTTTTATAAAACATTCACTCTGCTTATAGTTTGTTTTGACTCATGAATTGCAAGAGAACAAATTGATAACTCACTCAAAAGGTTATGTTTAATGGGGTTAACTTATGTGTACCCACAATTACAGATTTGAGACGGGCACAAATTTGAAATGATTACAGGAAAATTAAAATGGTTACAGAAAATGGTTACATGTTCAGAATTTTACGTCCCGCGGGTGGGTGCATGACTGACCCAAACGGACATGAAATACCACAAGATGACATTGGGCGAGTGTCCCAACATCATTGTGCACTCGTGCGATATTTCACTCAGCGGGTGTGCGTGGCAGTCAGAAGGCCGCTCACCGACAATCAAGCAGGCAATTAAGTCCATTAACGATGCAATTAACAGCGATTTTACATGGCCCGTCCACATTTACTGTTGGTGGACGGGCCATTCTCCCAGGTGACATTCACATTTTTGCTCAAACCTCGATCCAGGGCGGAATGAAATCTCTGTGAGGAAATAAAGTAAAAAGAGATATCTGGGGAGTGGCTTTTTTATGAGGTATGCTTTCAGGTGCTTGATTGTGCTGTATGGACATATTTTGCAGCATTTCTGTTGTTTCCTTTATTTTGTGGAGATCTGCCTTCAGGGAGCTCACTAGAAGTTCTCACCCGCACCCTCAGTTAGGTTGGTGGCTGTCCTCTTCCCATAATTGCCCCGGCAGCACTGAGCATTTCTCAGCATGAATTTAACACTGGCTGGCTGTTAATTGGGGGTCGATTGTGGCCAAAGGCCCATTTCCCGTCCGCTTCTAGGCCCGCTGATTGCGCGTGCCCAATGAATGAAAAATTCAGGCCCAGGTTTAAAATGTTAAGGAATGAAGAAGAGAAAAGAAAATAATAATGCATAAAAACAACAACAGCTGCTTTGTTACTCCAATCCCAGCAGATAAATGCTTCAACAATGTCTAGCATTAGAATGCTCAAATATATTACCAGCTAGTCATGCCTGAGGTGGCCATCCCTGCACTTCTGATGTTCAGTCAGGCTTCTGAAATGTGTTTGGATTCATCCTACTAAAATTCGGTTAGGCTTTCTCAAACCCTCGTCTGCAATGCTGGTCACTCATCTCTGCAGTAAAGATCTCCAATGTGTTCAACCTTTTATGTGCTTTTTCTAGGGATGGGATTAGTTTTCTATATTGACAGACCATACTGTCCCATGAAGCTTCTTTTCAAAAGCACAGCACCAAATTATATTCTGTGCCTTTTGTTTAAACCCAATGATTAAAATTGGCCCAGAAAGTTGCCTATGATATCCATCTTTCTTTCTCCAATAACTTTCCTTGATTTGAAACCCCTTATAGTCATTTTTTCAGATAAAGATGTTTGTATGTAGTTGGAACACTGCTTCACTTTATCTCAGTGAAAGGCCTAATCATCATAAGCTAAAGCACGATTATTTCTTGCTGGCCTGTAGTCTCTGTTGTTTTTTCTTGATAGCATTTATTTTCGTCTCTTAGCTTGGCAAGTTCAGCAAGCTTAATTTTAAAAGACTGACTAACAAGCATCTCTTCCATCTACACTATTTCTAGTTTCCCAAGGCATGATGTTTGAATGTCAAGCTTAAAAATTATGCTGAAAGGTTTAGTTTGTCTTACAAACAGGTTATGTGCTGATCGATTTCTGCTGGCTCTTGCTGAGGCTGTAGAAGTGCTGTGAGTTTTCTACTGCTGTTTAAAGTTGGTGTGATTGACAAGGTCGGGTGTTGCATGTGGTAAAAGTGTTAGTTCCGGTTTCAAGGGTTCTGCTTAGACTGTGTGGTCCCAGGTGTTGTAGTTACCATCCCCCTTGGCCTGAAGCATGGCAGGGAGATTGAGCAAAGACATCAAACATGTTTCTTGAAGAGGGAGAAGGAGGAGGGCGAGAAAGGTAATGAGAAGGAGGCCATATCCACTTAGGGACTTCAGGCAGCCAATTTCCAACCTCAACCTCAGTGAGGATCAGTGAGTATGACATCTTCATTTTATGAAGGCGGGTCTCACTGCCACCTCATGCAGAGAAACTTGCAGCCTCAGAGCAGGACGAGGACTGTGAAGGCGACCGTGGCCATGAACTTTGCAACAGGAACTTTCCAGGTTGGAGTAGGTGGCATCTCTACCATCTCCCACTTTGCTGTCCACTGTTGTATAAGGGAGGTGACTGATGGAGGTGACTAAGGTAGGAGTATAATGTGGGAAAATATGAACTTGTCCACTTTGGCAGGAAGAATAGAAAAGCAGTATACTATTTAAATGGAGAGAGATTACAGAACTCTGAGCTACAGAGGGGTCCTCGGACATGAATCAGGAATAGCTAGTATGCAGGTACAGCAAGTGATTAGGTTAGGAAGGCAAATGGAATGTTGTTGTTTCTTGCAAGGAAATGGAGTATAAAAGTAGACGTGTTTTGTTACAGTTGTACGGGGCATTGGTGAGACCACATCTAGAAGACTGAGTACAGTTTTGGTCTCCCAGTTAAGATAAGATATAAATTTGTTAGAAGTAGTTGAGAGAAGGTTCACTTGACTGATACTTGGGATGGAGATGCCTGTATTCATTGAAGTTTAGAAGATTGTGAGGTGATCTTATTGAAACATATAAGATCCTGAGGGGACTTGAGAGGGTGGATACTGCAAGAATGTTGCCCCTTGAGGAACAGACTAGAACTAGGGGATACAGTTTAAAAATAAGGGGAATACAGTTTAAGATGGAGATGAGAAGAATTTTTTCTCTCGGAAGGTCACAAATCTTTGGAGCTCTCTTCCCCAGAGAGTGGTGGGGGCAGGGTCAATGAATATTTTTAGGGCAGGGGTAGATAGATTCTTGACTAACAGGGGAATTAAAGGTTATCAGGAGTAGGCAGAATGTGGAGTTGAGGCCACAGTCAGATCAGTCATGATCTTACTGAATACTGGGACAGTCTTGAGGGGCCGAATGGCCTCCTCCTGCTCCTAATTCATGTGTTCAAGTGATGCTCTGCATGCCAGAAGAGGGGAATACATTGTGTTCTTTCCGATCAGACAGAAGGGCAAAGCACCCTTGTGGCTTTCCCTTTGGG
This sequence comes from Carcharodon carcharias, assembly GCF_017639515.1. Taxonomy (NCBI): domain Eukaryota; kingdom Metazoa; phylum Chordata; class Chondrichthyes; order Lamniformes; family Lamnidae; genus Carcharodon; species Carcharodon carcharias. The sequence continues at coordinate 130,184,267 of NC_054477.1, read as the reverse complement.
TGCCAGGTGCCATTGACTGCACACACATGGCTCTGCATTACACCCAAATGCAGAGGTGTATTGTAAATACAACTGTTACCACTCATTGGTGATGTGTGACTGTGCTCAGCACATCATGCAGGTGAATGCTGAGTTTCCTGGTAGCAATCATGATGCCTTTATTCTGAACCAGTCAACTGTGTCATCAGTATTGTACCACCATGTCAAACAAGAGTGGCTAGAGGGCGACAATGCCAACTGCTGACCACCTGTGACTCCAGCGTGCAACTCAACCACAGGTGAGCAGCATGCATATAACAGAGTCATGCTGATACATGGAGTGTCATTGAGCACACCACTAGGGTGCTTAAGGAATGCTTCCACTTCCTTGACCATTCTGGAGGAGCAGTAATCGCCAGAACATGAGTCATAAATCAACATGGCCTGCTGCATCCTGCATAACTTTGTCATCATAAGGGCACAATCCTTGCTACCAGATATACAGTATGCAGCCGAGGAGGAGGAGGAGGAATAGAGGAGACAAGCAACATATCCCTTTCCTGCTGGGAAGTCTGTGATTAACTCAGCCAACAGTGGTGCTAGTGAACATAACTCAAATTCTCCATTCTGCAACAGTCTGACACATAACCTCCCCTCTGTGACTGATGTCCTCTTGTCAACAATGCTGAAATAAAAGCTAGTTCATAGTAACGTTTCCAAACCAAATTTATCAAAAAAGCCACCCAATATTTCATACAAAGTAAACCAATTACCCTTGTGCATTTCCTTACTGCTTGCCTTCCATGTGCCTTTGCCTATCTTAGTGCTCCATTCAGTGCTAACTCGATGGCTGCAGCATAGCTGGTGGAAGGCTGCAGTCTCTCACTGGTGAAGGCTACAGATGACCTTGCAGGATGACCTGGAGCAGCTCTGGGTCTAGAAGGCCCAGCCTTGAACTGCACCATCTTGGCATTCTTGTTTAGCTGGCTGACAGACAACAACAATGGCACTGCTGAAGTGGCAGTGGTAGGAGGACAAATCCTACCATTCTGAGGGTAAACAGTAGATTTGTGCTCCACAGTGCTCCTGCCACTCTTCTGGAGTAATGACTAAGAAATCCTAGTTACCTGTTGGAGGATTGATTGCTGGAGTGCAGTGACCCTCTGCAGACCCCTTTGAGTACTGATATCTGCAGCCTTGATGGCAGCAGTCAGAAACTGCATGGTACTAAGCTGCACCTGAATGGCAACAAGTGCTATATTCCAGAAAACTGGGTAGTGAGGGATAGAGCGGAAACCAATCTTTACACACTTTTATAAGCTTTTATTTACAGAGACACACCTTGCAAACATGCATGTCCTAATCCAACATCCACAGTTTCTGTTTGTTCCTATTTATAGCTCTTTTGATCCTGTCCCTATAAATACCTCTTTTGATCCAGCCATAAGGTTGCCATTAATGGAACTAAGTGCCCCTTCTGAAAGAGACACCTTTCATATGCTGTAATAGAAAAACAAAACCGTTAAAGGAAGATTAGCTAATCATATTAAAGTGATATAGGAGCACAAGTGGATCCCCAGTGAATTCCCACCATCTTCATAACATTAAACACAATTAATATACAATTAACAAGCTGAGATTGCATCAGTCTGAGCTTCCACTACAGCATTCAGGCCGTGGCTTCTGCTTGTGCTGCAATGGAAGCTGAGATATCATCCATCAAACCTTGCATCATGGCTGGCTCTGCAAGTGTTTTTATGGAGTTGACCACCACTTCCTCATTGGAAAGAATAGGCTCCAAATTCTGCACAAAGCCCTGTGTCAAGTTGGTTCTAGACTCCTTGACATTGACCACAGGGCTTTCCTGGCAGGCTTTTCGATGCAGGAAGCATTTGAATGTGACATCCTTCTTCTGGCTCACCTAGTGTGCAACCTCACCCCTCCCGTCAAGCTAGCAACAGCACTATACATTCCCCCAGCCCTAGATCCTGTGTACTTGTGCCCAATGTCTCACCATGTGCAGATCCCACCACTATGCTATTCCCTAAATTACATGCAGTTGGCTATGATTGTGAAGTTGACTGACAGTGTCCCTTCATTTTTTTCTCTTGCTCAGCTTTCACTGCCTGGGCAGCTTCCAGCTCTTGAGTATCTGAAGTAAAAAAGACACAAGGGTTGAGTTGTTTAGGGATAGGATTTCTTATACAATCTATAGCTTGCCAATTAGAAGAGATTGAAGGATGAGGGAGAATTGGGATGAGAGAAGGAAATTAAAGTGTGTAAGTACCATCATCTTCATTGGCTTCAGCCGCAGAATGGTCACAGACTCAGCAATGCCCCTTTCTGTAATAGTGAACACTGTCTTCTCCATGGGAAATATAACATGCAGACATGCCTCCAGTTGTACGCTACATTCTCCTGCAAGAGAGTGGAATGCTGTGCAACATATTTGGGTGATGTGGCTATCATGGTGAATAGCTGCCAGTGTGTGTAAGCTTTGAGATGTGGATGCAAGGCTTGTAACAATGTTCAGCGTGTAAGGATGAGGTAAAGGAATATTATGTGCAAGTTTTGAATGATGGAGATTTTTGTTAGGTGAGTGGTGGATGTGTAGAGAATTGCCCAGTGGATGAGATTAGTGGAACAGTCTGTAGGATGTGGTATTTGAAGATGTAGTCACTGTTCTTAACCACTCAAGATCATTAAACTTGCTCCTATATTGCAGGGATTGCTCCACGCTTGTTAGTTGGAATGCAGGTAGAACCCATGCCCCATTTTTTGGGTTGTTTTCCACACTAACTCTCCTCAGCTTTTCTCAAAAAAGATTAAAGGCATTTCACAGTTGCAATATTTTGTTCATAGTATACTGGGGCACTGGGAAAAGTTTGACATGCATAGCATAAGTTTTGTACTGCTTTAGTATCTGAGCCTCTGGCAGCAGGTGGAGATGATGGAGAACAGTGAAACTGGCTAGCCCCTGTGTGCCCCTCTCTGTGAGGAGCAGTGTCTTTGACAAGCTGAAGGGAGGAGCTAGAGATCATGAGGAGAGAGAGAAAGAAGTTAGTGAGGATCCTAGAGCAACTTGAAGCCTTTGAGGGTGGCTGAAGAGCCAGAAAGGGGAATACGGACCTAGTCAGTCTGACTGGCAGCATCTCTGAGCCTGAGAAGCCTCATGGAAAGAGAGGGTAGCAGGACTGCAGCCAGGAACTGGCAGCAGGACAAGCCTGGACAAGCCCAGGTGAATGCTGCACTGAGAAGCCAAGGCCCCAACTATGACAGAGATCTGGAACATCAACAGTAAATATTCTCTGTAAATAGCTGCTTCTTGGAGTTACCCCCTGCCTTGATAGTTTATATAGTTTTGACGCCGGTGGAATGAAGGAGCCGTTTTTTTTAAACCTCAGTGGAGTCTCTGTGCTTAAACCCCACAATACACTTTGAAAAATGAAAGCATTTATAAATGTAACATATCTCTAAGATTCATGAGATTTAAATACACCAAATATAATAACTAAACATTGATACATGCGAAGCAAACAATCTGATGATAATACCTATTCCAAATGACATTTAAGACTGTCACGTTTTTATCTCTTTCTGAACCTTTGCCTGTTTTTAATGCCTAGCTCCCGAGCCATTTTTATCACTGATCTGCCACATTGCTTAGGAATGAAAGTGCCTAACGATAGTGCATTATATGTACTGTGAGACTAATGGGGGCAGACTATGTTGCTTTCTGTTCACAGCAATGAGTCAAAGCACAGAAGCTGAATGGAATCAGACTCAACAATAAAATAAACTTTGCCTGCTTCAGTAAGGTTAGATTAAAAAAATAATATCCACGACAGGTATAAATTCTCAGGTCATAAAAGTTGGCTGCATCATACTGGACTTTGGGTGCTTCAGGTGGCATTTCATGCACAAAAATGGTGTCCAATTTATGTACACTTCTAGCGCGGACCACACTGGATGTCATTTCGGTAAGTTGGTAGTCACAGCATCAGGAACTATGCAGAGCAGGCAGATTATGACATCAGACAGCATAGCATGCTGATTGGAAATGAAAACAATAATTGCTGGAAATGCTCAGGCAGCATCTGCAGAGAGAGAAACTGAGTTAACGTTTCAAGTTGAGGTGACCTTTGAAGCTCTGAAGAGCTCCAGCTCTGACGGACTCGAAATATTAATTCTGTTTCTCTCTCCACAGATGTTGTCAGACCTGTTGAGTTTTTCCAGCATTTCTTGTTATTGTTTCAGAACTGCGACAAATGTGCTTGCAGGGAGATTTGCCCATGTTGATGGGGAGGGTTTAAACTAGATTGGCAGGGGGATGGCAACCTGAGGGCAGATTCAGATAGGACAAATTCAGAGCAGAAAGTGGGAGGCAGAAAATTAGCGAGTTATTTTGCAAGCCAGAAGAAGCAAAGGTTAAAACGTGTACAGCACAGGAATCTGGCAGTGTTAAAAACTATATATTTAATTGCAAGAAGTATAGCCGATAGCTGAAGGTACAGACACATGGCAGCATGATATCATTGCTATAACAGAAACATGACTTAAAGAGGGGCAAAATTGGCAGCTTAACATCCCCAGATATGGCGTGTTCAGGTAAGATAGAGAGGGAGCAAAAAATGGTGGGGGGTGTAGCATTATTGGTTAAAGAATCAATTACAGCTGTGAGGAGGGGTGATGCAGTAAATGAGCCATCAAATGAGGTCTTATAGGTTGATCTCAGAAATAAAAAGGGGCAGTGACACTACTAGGAGTGTACTATAGGCCCCCAAGTAGTGATATGGAGATAGAAGAGCAAATATGTAGGCAAATTTCTGAGTGCAAAAACAATAGGGCAGTAATAGTTGGCAATTTCAACTACCCTAATATCAACTGGGGTACGAATTGACGTGATATGTCGCAGTCTGTTGCCACCATATATGTAGAGAATTTCGATGTAGACCTCAAAGGATCTGTCTCCATGCTATCTATATTAAGGAACATATTGAGACTGCTGATGATTCTGGTTGAACACAATTACATGAAGTTTATCACTAGCAACAACTATATACAGCTCTGCAAAGGGCTTGATCTAGCCTGGGTTCTAACAGTTACATAGGCTGATTATTTGACTATATGCCTGAATCATAAGATGTATAGAGTCTTGCTGATGCAGGGTCACAGGCAGTAGTGAGGGTCAGCATTGGAGACCACAAGCAATAGTGAGCATCTAACATGGAGCCTATACTTTTATATACTCCAACCTCACATATGGTGATGACGTAGTGATGTCACTATACAACTTCTTAAAGTGTTAGGAAATAGAGATAGTTTAAGTAAGTTATATTGGTATTTGTGGATGTCAGGAATGAGTTTTAGCTTTAGAGTTTTAATTTGATTAGTGTTTCTGTATCTGTGTTCAGAAAAGTCAAATGGAGCTTTAGTTTCACTTTAAAAGGGTGTTTGCATTTATAATGAGTATTATTACTTCCAAGGAGACATTAAACAAACACAACAGTAGAAAATTGACTGTTGCCTAGCAATAGAGGGCCAGAGAGGCAGATCCCTCCCACAGACACTCACACACACAAGAGTAGAAACAACAGTTTGTTTTGGAAGCTGTTGGAGTTCAGCAGGTTTTGAAGTTGCTGCCAGGAGAGACTGGAGCAAATGGGACAGCCAGTCCCAAGTTAAGAAAAAACCCAAAATCCAGGGGAGTAGAAGAGAGGAAAGTCCAAAGAAGACCTTTCAGTCAAAGGAAGGACAGGAATCTGGAAATGGTCCTGTTAAGTGATGTTAAGAATGAGGGGTGGAGAGAAAGGGGCAAAGAGATAGGCCCCAAGCTTCAGATTTAAAGAGACAAAAGCTACAGAAAGCAGATTTAAAGTGAGAATGCTTGCAAGAGGCAAGAAGGTCCAAAGAGACAACGAAGGTCTGTAACTCGTTGCTATGGGCATGTGAAGCGGTGGTGTACTATTAACACTGAGTTGGTGAGAGAGAGCGCATGGAATACAGCTTGAATGCATGTGGTGACCCAGGGAAGAGGAACATCAGAAGGAAACCCTGGAGGTGAACCCTTGCGGAAGACGTCTGAGAGAAAGCGTGGGTTTGGAAGAAGATTCCAAGGTGACTTCTTGGAGATCGGAGATTGGAAACCCTCGAGTGAAGGATGGAATTCAGTGGGACTGGTTGGCTCACGGTGTGACAGGCGTCTGGGGGGGAGTTGAGGGATCCATAAAATCTGGTTGAGATGGCATCTGTAACTTAGTTTCAGAGTGTGGTGTGTCTGACCACAGGATGCCTATTGGAACATGGACTGTGTACTTACTGTGGACATTAAAGTATAAGATAGCTTTTGTAACTTATGTTATCCTTACAAATCTGTAAAGGTATAGTTGTGGGTAAAGGAGTATTGTCATATAGTTCATCTTTTCTTATTGAATAAATGTTTTATTCTTTTGTTAAAAGTTCATCAGCTGACTCCTGTGCCTCTGTTCAGTAGCTACTCTCCATGTATCTAAACAAACAAAATAAAAGTTAGGATCTATCAAGCTGGGTTCCACCCTGGGATCTGGTTTGTCCAGGGGTAATCTCAGCTGGGTTCGTAACAAAAGATACAAGTCATTGTCTGTATTGCCATGCATACAATATCAACAACATTCCCCTTTTCCCTTTCGATAAAAGAAAAACTTTGTGAGAACAAACATAACAGTGAATATCATGCATAATAAGATTGAGTCACAGTATACAGTCTTTAAACATGAAGAAAACATTTTTGTGAGTGTGCAACACGACCATATCTTATTCTTGTATAGTTTTCAGGATGCTGTGTTATGTTTGATGGTTGTGAATTCTTGGCTTGTTTCTTATTGGGAGTTGGTCACTGTGGGATTATCTTGTCTTCTCGTGTTGGTACTTGTGTTGCCCTCTGCAACTGAAATAACACTCTCTGTCTGACGCTTTCTCTCAGACGTCTTCCGCAAGGGTTCACCTCCAGGGTTTCCTTCTGATGTTCCTCTTCCCTGGGTCACCACATGCATTCAAGCTGTATTCCATGCGCTCTCTCTCACCAACTCAGTGTTAATAGTACACCACCGCTTCACATGCCCATAGCAACGAGTTACAGACCTTCGTTGTCTCTTTGGACCTTCTTGCCTCTTGCAAGCATTCTCACTTTAAATCTGCTTTCTGTAGCTTTTGTCTCTTTAAATCTGAAGCTATCATTCTAATTCATCTGTGATTCAGCATGCGCGATGCAGATGTGCCGATGGTTCCTTCTCAGGATTTGTCTGTTTTGCATCTCAACCTTGTATGACTGTGGCTCTGTGCACTTTCACAGTACCTTCCCTTGTACCCACACCTTTGTGTGGTGATCCTGTATGTGCACACTTTGACCTACATTTAACCGTGTTAATAGTTTTGCTCTCTCATCGTGCTGCCAGGACATCTCTCTCCATTCTAATAAAACGTAATGAGCTTCTGTCCGGACTGGGAGTAGCTGGGATAGGAGAGTGGTACAGACTTGCCTCTCAAATATCAAATTGGTGGGTGAGAGAAGACTGTCATCTGTCGTATGGCACGAAGATTGAATTTAGCAATTCTGAAATCCTGCTAGGTTGCCTTACATATTACAGGTGTCACTTTGACCATTTTGATGGTCCATTCAGCTAACCCATTAGACTGAGGGTAGTGCGGGGAAGATGTGATGTGTCTCACACCCCACTTTTTGCACACTTGTCCTAGAAGAGTTGTCCTGTATATTATGGACCGTTGTCTGAGACGATGGTTTCAGGCACACCGAACATGTTGAAAATTGTGGTGAGTGTATCAGCAACTGTAAAGCTGGTTGCGTCCTTGAGCTGGCAAACGAAGGGAATTTGGTAAAATAGTCAGTCATCAAACTGTAATCTTCGCTGTCTAGATGGAATAAATCAGTGGCTATTTTCAACGATGGAACAGAGGAGATTTCGTATGGTGACAATGGTTCCCTGCCCTGCTGTGGTTAGTGAACCTGACAGGTATGGCATGTCTGTGTCAATTTGTCAGTTCCTTGTTAATACATGGCCAATAAACCAATTCTCTGGTAAGGCGTTTTGTTCATTCTATGCCCATGTGTTCAAGGTCTAGGTGACTTAGAATGGTTTGACACATTGCCTGACGTACGAGGTCTTGCTTGCCTTTGAATACAATGCTTCTGGAAATGCCCAGTTCATCTCTGTAGTGCCAGAATGACTGAATACTTTTATGCACATCCTTGATGCGATCAGGCCAACCAGCTATAATGACTTGCTTCAGCTGTTGTAGCTGTGGGTCTTCTTGGGTGGCCTGTTGTAACATTTCAGCTTGACTTTGCCTGAAGTGGATCAAGTCAATGTGGAGACTGTCTTCCACCTCATATTTGATATTGTCCATGTAGAGGTCTAGAGGCACATCCCTGATGTTGGCCGGGTTGGGTAATAAACGTAGGGTGTCAGAGGTTACCATTTTAGAGCCTGGTTTATAATGGACGTTAAGGTCTTAGCCTTGAAGCTTCATGAGTAGATGCTAGAGCCGTGGTGGTGCACTGGTGAGAGCTTTCTGGCAGATCATCTCCAGCAGCTTGTGGTCTCTTTGCTCCATGAAGCCAATTACTCTAACATCGAGCACAAAACTCTTACATTAGTATTTGGCATCCAACATTTCCACACGATTCTGTTTGGAAGGGTAATTGACTTGTACAATGGTGAGAGCCTTTGAGCTAAACACAACAGACTTGTCGTCCTGTAGTAAGCATGCACCAAGACCTTTTTGTGACTCATCAGCCTCGAGCACAGTGGGTTTGGAGAGGTCATGGTATTGAAAGACACATGAGCTTGAAGACAAGGTGTCCTTCAAACTCTGAAAGATGTGCTGGTGGTCTCCTTGCCATATGTATGACATGTCCTTCTTGAGAATGTCCCTGAGCAAGGAAACTTTGGCTGCAAAGCCCACGATGTATGGAAATAGAAAGTTGAAAAACCCAAGACACCTTTGCAGGTCGTTTTTGTGCTGTGGGTTGGGCATCTTTTGCACATCTTCTGTTTTTACTGAATCCATCTGAATGCCTTGAGAGTAGATGGAAGCAAAACAGTTGATCTGACTGGCATTGATTTGGTATTTGGCACTATTAAAAGCAAGACCATGCTTTCTGTCTGCCTCCATGAGCACCTGTAGGTTGTTGTCATGTTCTCCTTTAGTCTAGCCAATAATTGCTATGTTTCTTAAAAATTCATTCATAGGATGTGGGCGTCGCTGGCTAGGCCAGCATTTACTGCCCATCCATTTTCCTTGCTCAAAGGGTATTTAAGAGTCAACCACATTGCTGTGAGTCTGGAATCACATGTCGGCCAGACCAGGCAAGGACAGCAGATTTCCTTCCCTGAAGGACATTAGTGAACCAGATGTGTTTTTATAACAATCGACAATGGTTTCATGGTCATCTTCAGACTTTTAATTCCAAGTTTTTAATGAATTCAAATGTTACCTTCTGCTGTGGTGGGATTTGAACCTGGGCATCACCAGAGCATTACCCTGGGTCTCTAGAATACTAGCCAGTGATAATACCACTATGCCACCACTTCCAGTGATGCATAGGCAACCAGGCATGTCTCTTATGATGGGGTCCATGTGTTATTGAAAAATGGCTTACTGGGAGCCCAAACGGCAAGCGCAAGAAGCAATACTGTCCATAAGGGGTAGGCAAAGTGGTGAGCTCATGTGATGCTGGTGCCAGTTGGACAGACCAACAGCCATTATTTGCGACCAACAAGATTTACCTTGCTCCCACAAACTTAGTATTCAGTTCCTCAAGTGTGCGGATTTTGTGAGGAAATCACTTTAAGGCCATGCTTGGTCATCTTGGGTCCAGGCATAAATGTAATGAACCATCCTTCTTCAATACGCATGTACCGAAATGACACCAGTCAGTATGGTGCTCGACTTTTCGGATGATTTTATTGTGTACCATTGTCTCCAACTCTGCTTTCAACTTTTCTTGGATATCGATGCCACACTTTCCAGGTGGGTTGATGCTGGTCCGTATGGAGTCAACTCTTCCTCGTTTTTTTTTTCCTGTGCCGTGATTGTGGTCTCTGCCACTTCATGGATTATGACCATGTGACTGTCACTGCACACTGGCAGACCAATGATTGCCAGGGCACTGTTTTCCACAACATGAAAAGTCCTCAGTGTCCACATGGATCTTCCATGTTGACATTGTATTGTAATGGCGCCAATACATGGGATGTCAAACCTATTGTAGGCAATAAGCTTGTCAGATGTTGACTGTATAACACCGTACCATTGTCCCATATATGTGGTGTTGAAAATGGACAATGGTAAGATGTTGGCACTTGCACTAGTGTCGAATTTTGCACGTATGGTATACTGTCCATAGTTTTATGAATACTTAACTTTTACAATGCCAAATGCTTTAGCTCTTCTGACTCCATCCACGTGATGATTGAGGTTGGCAATATGGACACTTTGGCTTGGATCTGTACACTGTGGTGTATTGGAGATGTCTTCCACTTTATTGATATGATATATTTTGCGGGATGAGCCTCGGAACTGAACTGTCATTTATGTTGGATTTCTGTGGAATCCTTTTTTGTTGTGTGTTTTGTAGTCTGGGCTTGTCTGTTTGTTGCATTTGCGACACATTTTTTGTCCAATGTCCTTTGGTGGAGCACAGTTTGCACATGTCAAAATATGCTGGACATTGCCTGGGTAAATGTGTAAGACCATTACACATGCAGCTTTTAGGTGCTTTTGATGTTTTGGTTACAGTGGCAATGGTAGATTTGTGATCGAGGGCGTGAAGGTGTTGTTCGCCAGCCACTTATGTCACAAATTTTCTACCTTCGTTCAGTTACGCATCTATTGAGTAACCTTTGGCTTTTTCTAGTAGCGCTTTCCTGAAAGACTTGATGGGCATTGAAGTGATAACAAGCTCAATCAATCTCTCTACAAGGTCTTTGGCATTGAAGTTGCATTAGGCTCCTTTGCACCTTGTATATAATTTGATCGATGCTTTTACTTGGCTGTTGTCTGTACAACGTGAACTCTAGCCTGTGAACTCGAAAGTTAACTTGGACTTTTAATTGATCTTCGATGAGTTTGAAGATTTTATCGGGGTCCCTTTGGTCTTCTTCGGATAGATCTGACGAATTTAGATACATTAGCACTTTGTTGCCAAGAGTAATTAGTAACTTGTCAGCCTTTTTCTCTTGTTCCTGTACCTGCTGGTCTACAAAATATAAGCACATCTTCTGTCTAAAGGGTTGTAATTCTGCAAGAAGATCTCCTGCTCGCCAGTCCATAGTCAAATCTTTATTGATGTTCTTGGTTATTAGCTGTACTGGGTACTACACAAAATGTAGTTGCTGTAGGCTGTATCTCTGAGAGTGAATCTGCACCTGTTACCTCTCTGTTGTCCCTGTGCTTTGGAGAACAGATGCTGCAACATTTTGTGACTGTGGGCTCATAACAGTGGTGCTGCTAAGGGGAAACTACCTTCTCTCTTTTTTGTTGTGCTGCATATTTTAATAATACCACTTTAGATTCTTGCCTTCTTTTAATCTGGTTTGAAATAAGGAGAAAACATTTTAAGTTGTAGATCTTTAGATTGCAGAAACTTTTGCTTTGCCTGCTGTTTCTGTTGCAGTATTGAAACTATGCAGTTTTAATCTGCTGGGTTGTTACCACACCTTGATTGACAGGGCTGGAAAGCTGGTTTTGGCGCTTAAACTAAAAAGAACTAAAATGGTGGAACCAACCGACAGTCGTACTGAGCTCTGCTGAGAGATGTTGGAATTTGCCCCTCCCGTCCCTCTCAGCCTAGGCTACCTTTTTTAAAACAAATTCAATGCTCTAGCCTGTATTGTTAGGGTGAATGGCTTATAAGTAGGTGATCATGACATTCAGATCAAACAAAGCCTTCTGTCCAAAGCACTGAGCTTGGAGTGAGGTCTTCTCACGTTTCTGAACTCAGATGTCTTTTGGGACTAGTCTTCGTGCCTAATTTTGCATTCCAAGTCCTTGCAATTGAAGAACTGGAATTTTTTTTAACCTAAGCACCTCCCTGTGAGTGACTTCCCTTAAATGCTCTACTTACAGGCTGTCTTTTCCTTGAGGAGTCTGAATTGGAGCTTGGTAAGTAGAATCACTACAGCTTATGTTGCTGCTTAAGTAGCCTTCTGCCTTGTACTCTGGTATCTTCAGAAAGTATCTTCGCTGCTATGGGATCTTTAGAAGCAACCACTGCTGCCAACCATGATGTGGTATGTCACAGTCTGCTGCCACCATAAATGTTGAGGGTCTCGATGTAGACCTCAAGGGATCTGTCTCTATGCTATCTGTGCTAAACAAGATATTGAGGCTGACGAGGGTTCTGGTCAAACACAAGTACCTGAAGTTTTTCACAACTGGCCTGGATCCTAACACTTACATAGGCTGATTACTTGACTATATGCCTGACTCATAAGATGCGCATAGAGTCTTGCTGATACAGGGTCACAGGCAGTTGTGAGCATCAAACATGGAGGCTGTACTTTTACACTCCAACCTCACACACAGTGATGTCACAATAATGTCACTATGTAGCTTCTTAAAGGTACATGTGTCATTGTCGGCATTGGCATGCATACAATATCACAACATGAACAGTGTGAAGGGCAAAATGTTCTTAAACTGCATTCAAGAGAACATTTTTTAGCCAGCAAGCAACAAGTCCGACAAGAGGGAGCGCAATTCTAGATTTGGGAAATGAAGCTGGGCAAATGGATGAAGTATCAGTGGGTGAGCATTTTGGAGATAGTGACCATAATGTGGTTAGATTTAGCATAATTATAGAAAAGGATAAAGATAGAACAGGAGTATAAGTTCTTAATTGGGGAAAGACAAATTTTACGATTGAGAGCTGACCTGGCGAAAGTGGACTGATTACAGCTACTTGAAGGCAAATTAGTGCCAGCCAGTGGGAGGCATTCAAAAGCGAGATTCTACGGGCACAGTGTAGACATGTCCCCACAAAGAAAAAGGGTGGTACTGCCAAATCTAGAGCCCCATGGTTATCCAGAAGCATACAGAGTAAAATAAATCAGAAAACTAAAACTTATGACAGTCACAAAAAATAAATACGTTAGAAAGCCTAGAGGAGTATAGAAAATACCAGGGTGATGTAAAAAATGAAATCAGGAAAGCAAAGAGAGGATATGAAAACATTTTGGCAGGTAAAATCAAGGAAAATCCAAGATGTTTTATCAGTATATTAAGAGCAAGAAGATAACTAAAGAAAGGATAGGGCTTATCAGGGATGTACAAGGCAGCTTATGCGTTAATGCAGAAGATGTGGGCATGGTTCTCACTGAGTACTTTGTCTCTGTCTTCACAAAGGAGAGGAATGTTGCAGACATTCTAGTTAATGAAGAGGAGTGTGAAGTATTGGATACAATAACCATGACGACAGCCCACCAGCCCTACCACACTCCACCCTGACCAAAAATCTGAACTGTGGGTGGACATTTTTAAAGGTTGGGTCTGTGCACCTGACTCAGAGATGAAAATCAGGGCCAAAAGTAGGGGGAAAGATTATGGTGTGAAATTGTTGAACTCAATCTGGGATGCTAAAGAACTTCTGATACACCTTCTTCTTCCTCAAACAAGGATTGCACGACCCTCGCATCCCCCCCACCCCCCCACCCCCACCCCCCTGCCCACACGCACCCTCCCCCCCACCACCACCTCCTACCGTAGTTGATAGGGCCCTCTACTTTGTCCGATCCATTTTCTGCACCTCTGCTCTTACCCTTCCCTCCTAGAACTGCAATAGTGTTACCCTTGTTCTCACCTTCCACCCACCAGCCTCTGCATCCCATGGATCATCCTATGCCATTCCTGTCACATCCAGCATGATGCCACCAGCAAACACATCTCCCCCTTCTCCCCCCCCCCCCCCCCCCCCCCCCCCCCCCCTTTCAAAAAACCATTCTCTCCATGACTCTCTGGCCCACTCCTCAATCACTCTCAACACCTCATCCCCTTCCCACATACTTGCCTATGCAAATGCAGGAGATGTGATACCTGATTTTTACCTCCTTTTTTCACACTGTCCAAGACCCCAAACATTCCTTCCAGGTGAAGCAATGATTTATGAGTACCTCTTTCAATTTAGTTCACTGTAGTTACTGCTCACAATGTGATCTTGTTGACATTGGGGAGACCAAGCACATATTGGGTGATTTCTTTGTGGAACACCTTCGCTCAGTCTGCAAGCATAAACCAGGCTTCAGTAGGTTGCCATTTTAATTCACAACCTTGCTATCATGTTGATATATTCATACTCGGCCTGCTGCAGTGTTGCAATGAAGCTCAAGGCACTCTTGAGGAACAGCACCTCATCTTTTAATTAGGCACTTTACAAACTTCTGGACTCAACATTGAATTCAACAATTTAAAATTATAAACTCTGTCCCCCCATTTTGTTTCTGGATTTTTTTTGCATGTGCCGATCTTAACCTTGTTTTTCATTTCTTTGCTTTTGGTCACAGCTGTTCATTATTCTGCCATTCATACCCACTCTGGACAAAACTTTTGTTTCTTAACCGTGACCATTACCGTTCCTTGTGTCCTTTATTCTATGAAATCTTTTGTCTGTTAATCTCTCCTGCGCTGCAGCCTATCACAAATCTTCCCTTTTGTTCTTCCCCCAACCCCTCCTCCCCCTTTCATGTGCCCAAAGCCTGTTACGTTTCTATCTTCCTGCAGTTCTGAAGAATGTGATCTTGGCTTGTTTTTCTCTCTCTGTGGATGCTGACAAGTCCTGCTGAGTATTTCCACCATTTTCTGTTTCTGTCACATAGTGGTGATTCTCTCCCTCGCTTATCCTTCATCCCTATGAAGAATCACCTGATCACAGTCCACCTCCCCATATTGACCATTGATATGAATAATCTGCAAACAATGACTCAAATTTATATCCATTGTATGATATAATACAATCTGATGTAGTAGGCTGTAATGGTATTGCTCTCATCCATACACCTCTTTATAATTTTGATATTTTGACCTCAAGTAATGAAAACCATTAGCTGGACATCTACTGCAATTGTCTTGGTCCATGTAAGTGATATAAAATCAAAATAATTGCATTACAACAATTACAATCAAATATGAATTAGCTGTCAATTTTTTTAAATTAAAGGCATACTCTATCACTCAACACATTCTAGCAACCATTGTTTGGGAACTTCGAGAAGGGTTGCATACAATTTTCATCATAGCTACATCATCTATGAGCAATGTCTGCTTTGCATTTTAACACAATTTATGTAATTGAAGGTTTCATGGAGAAAAGTTCAATTCCTAAAATATCTGTTCTTGCCTTTTAATTTAAACCCCACGTTGTTGACAATATTAGCACTTTTTATTACAATCCCATGCCATTCACAAAATTAGCACTTTTAAATAGAATACTTTACTGTTCACAAAATTAGTACAATTTAACATAATCCCATACTGTTCAAAAAATTGTATTTTGTTTGTTTCCCAATAGGGAAATATTTTGTAGCAAATAAATTTGTTAGCAGCATTATATCTATTACTATATTGTATCTTAATGCCTCTTTATCATCTCATATAACAAGCATTTGGTGATCCGTTCTGTATGTACAGGAATGTACTAAGAGAATCACACAACGTGTAGAAATAGCAATGTCAATTTGTGACAATAAAATAAATATATAGACGGGACTGATTAAAATTCAGCAACTAACCGGAAAACAGTCTCAAAATTACTACCAGTAATGTTTTTTCTCGATATATTCTTATCACAAATTGTTTTTTTTTGCAATATCTGATTTTTATCTTGATTTGTTTTTCAACTAGCAGTGAAGGTGGTTAATATCAATGAGTGCCTTATCACTCATATATGTTTATATTCTTCCATGCAGGATAACAATTGTCATATCATTACCACAGATTTATCAAGAAATAACCTTCTGTTCAGTATTGTAAAACTCTAGATCTGGTATATGTTACAAATCATTGCACAAGGTATTTGGAACATAAATAGTCACACTTACTGTTGCTGTTTTTAGCAAATGCAGCATCATTGCATTATCTGATTTGTATAATGTCCTCTCATGAAACTAATTGTTGCCCTAATGGACCTTAAACATCTAGGGACTTATTTAATGATTTCTTATACATTTTGTATTGATATAAAGGTATATTCTACTACTTTGTGACATGATACATTGGAATATGAACTGTGCCACTTTTGAGTCAACCTTGATAGTGTTACTGTATTTCAAACAGAGGTCACGCTGCTGATGGTTAGATTCCAGGCCTTGCAACAGATTCAAGGTTAACGTGAAAGGCACGTTATAATAGGAAAAAAAGTGAGGTTCAGCATGAAAGCCATTCTGATGATCGGTAAGCAGCCACGACAGCCTAGAAACTCAAATCATTACATTTTTCATTAAAGTGGTGCAATTCATCTCTGAACCGTGCACATTAAACAGAGTCACTGAGGTCAGCAATTCAATGATATGGATTCTACAAAGGAAACTCATTAATTTTTCTATGATAGCCCAACCAAACATTTATAAATTCAGGGCAGGGGGTCTAATTTGGAGGGGAAAAATTGTTAGTTTTAACATATTAAGCAAAAGATTGGAAATTCATATTTCAGTTGGATTCTGATTTTACTATTGTTCAGCCAACCATTGGGATAAATTTTCCTTTCGGTTCATATCCTGGTGAACAGTGATAAAGGTGAATATTGGCTAGATTTTACATTGGGAATTTTCATTTACGGGCAATCCTGGAATGTTGCCCAAAGAACTGGAGCAGAATAGGTGGAAAGTGTGGTTACTGCCCTAACCCATTTCCATAAGATACTAGCATCATTAATGAGATCCCAGCATCCAAACCCATTTCTGATCCAATTGAATGTCAGCACTTTTGATTTTGATTTTTATTCATTCATGGGATATGGGCTTCAGTGGCTGGGCCAGCATTATTGCTAATCCCTAATTGCCCTTGAGAAGGTGGTGGTGAGCTGCCTTCTTGAACCACTGCAGTCCATGTGGTGTAGGTACAGCCACAGTGCTGTTAGGAAGGGAGTTCCAGGATTTTGACCCAGTGACACTGAAGGAACAGCGATACATTTCCAAGTCACGATAGTGAGTGACTTGGAGGGGATCTTCCAGGTATTGGTGTTCTCCTCTATCTGTGGCCCTTGTCCTTCTAGATGGTAGTAGTCATTGGTTTGGAAGGTGTTGTCGAAGGAGCCTTGGTGAATTCCTGCAGTGCATCTTGTAGATGGTACACACTGTTGCTACTGTGTGTCGGTGGTGGCGATTCTGAATGTTTGTGGATGTGATGCCAATCAAGCAGCCGCTTTGTCCTGGACGGTGTCAAGCTTCTTGAGTGTTGTGGGGGCTGCACTCATCCAGGCAAGTGGGGAGTATTCCATCACACTCCTGACTTGTGCCTTGTAGCTAGTGGACAGGCTTTGGGGAGTCAGGAGGTGGCTTACTGATCGCAGGATTCCTTGCCTTTGACCTGCTCTTGTAGCCACAGTATTTATATGGCTAGTCCAGTTCAGTTTCTGGTCAATGGTAACCCCCAAGATGTTGACAGTGGGGGATTCAGTGATGGTAATGCCATTGAACATTAGGGGTCGATGGTTAGATTCTCTCTTGTCAGAGATCGTCTTTGCCTGATACTTGTGTGGTGCGAATGTTACTTGCCACTTGTCAGCTCAAGCCTGGATATTGCCTAGGTCTTGCTGCATTTGGACATGGACTATTTCAGTATCTGAGGAGTCATGATTGGTGCTGAACGTTGTGCAATCATCAGCGAACATCCTCACTTCTGACCTTATGATGGAAGGAAGGTCATTGACGAAGCAACTGAAGATGGTTGGGCCGAGGACACTACCCTGAGGAACTCCTGCGGTGATGTCCTGGAGCTGAGCTGACTGACCTCCAGTGAAGAGTTTTCCCCCTGATTCCCTATGACTCCAGTTTTGCTAGGGTTCCTTGATGCCACACTCGGTCAAATGCAGCCTTGATATCAACAGCAATCACTCTCCCCTCATCCCGGGAGTTCAGTTCTTTTGTCCATGTTTGAACCAAGGCTTTAATGAGGTCAGGAGCTGAGTGGCCCTGCCGGAACCCGAACTGGGCATCAGTGAGCAGGTTATTGCGATGCAAGTGCCGCCTGATAACACTGTTGATGACCCCCTCCATTACATTACTGATGATGGAGAGTAGACTAATGGGGTGGTAATTGGCCGAGTTGGATTTGTCCTGCTTTTTGTGTACAGGACTTACCTGGGCAATTTTCCACATAGTTGGGTAGATGCCATTGTTGTAGCGGTACTGGAACAGCTTGACTAGGGGTGCGGCAAGTTCTGGAGCACAAGTCTTCAGTACTATTGCTGGAATTTTAATAGGCCCATAGCCTTTTCAGTATCCAGCGCCTTCAGTCATTTCTTCATATCACATGGAGTGAGTCAAATTGACTGAAGACTGGCATCTGTGATGCTGGGGACTGGAGGAGGCCGAGATGGATCATCCACTCGGCACTTCTGGCTGTAGACTGTAGCAAATGTTTCAGCCTAAACTTTTGCACTGCTGTGCTGGGCTCCTCCATCATTGAGGATGGGGATATTTATGGAGCCTTCTCCTGCAGTGAGTTGTTTAATTGTCCACCACCATTCCCGACTGGATGTGGCAGGACTGCAGAGCTTAGATCTGATCTGTTGGTTGTGGGATCACTTATCTCTGTCTATCACTTGTTGCTTATGCTGTTGGTCCTGTGTGATAGCTTCACCAGGTTGACACCTCATTTTTAGGTGTGCCTGGTACTGCTGCTGGCATGCCCTCCTGCACTCTGCATTGAACCAAGGTTGGTCCCCTGGCCTGATGGCAGTGGTAAAGTTGGGGATATGCCCTGGCCATGAGGCTACAGATTGTGTTCAAGTACAATTCTTCTGCTGCTGCTGATGGTCCACAGCGCCTCATGGATGCCCAGTCTTGAGTTGCTAGGTCTGTTCAAAATCTATCCCATTTAGCACGGTTGTAGTGCCATACAACACGATGGATGGTATCCTCAATTTGAAGATGGGACTTTGTTGCCACAATGACTGTGCGGTGATCACTCGTACCGATACTGTCATGGACAGATGCATCTGTGGCATGCAGGTTGGTGAGCATGAGGTCAAGTATGTTTTTGCCCCTTATTAGTTCCCTCACCACCTGCTGCAGACCCATTCTAGCATCTATGTCATGTAAGACTCAGCCAGCTCAGTTAGCAGTGGTGCTTCCAAGCCACTCTTGACGATGGACAGTGAAGTCCCCCATTCAGAGTACATTCTGCACCTCAGTGCTTCCTCCAAGTGGTGTTCAGCATGTAGGAGCACTGATTCATCAGCTGAGGGAGGGTGGTATGTGGTAATCAGCACGAGGTTTCTTTCCCCATGTTTGACCTGATGCCATGAGACTTCATAGGGTCCGGAGTCAATGTTGAGGACTCCCAGGGTAACTCCCTCCCGACTGTATACCATTGTGCAGCCACTTCTGCCGGGCCTGACCTGCCAGTGGTTCAGGTCATACCCAGAGATAGTGATGGTGGTGTCTGGGACATTATCTGTAAAGTATGATTCCGTGAGGATGACTATGTCAGGCTGTTGCTTGACTAGTCTGTGAGACAGCTCTCCCAATTTTGGGGACAGGCCCCCCAGAGGTGGCGGCACAGTGGTATGCACTTGGGAGGGAGTTGCACTGGGAATTCTTAACATTGACTTGGGACTCCATGAAGTATCATGGCATCAGGTCAAACATGGGTAAGGAAATCTCATGCTGATTACCACCTACCACTCTCCCTCAGTTGATGAATCAGTACTCCTCCATGTTAAACCACTTGGAGGAAACATTGAGGGTGGGAAGGGTACAGAAATGTACTCTGAGTGGGGAACTTCAATGCCCATCACCAGGAGTGGCTCAGTAGCACCACTACTGACCAAGCTGGTTGAATCCTAAAGGGCATAGGTGCTAGTCTGGGTCTGCAGCAGGTGGTGAGGGAACCAACAAGAGGAAAATACCTACTTGAACTCACCCTCACCAATCTACCTTTCGCAGATGCATCTGCCCATGACAGTATTGATAGGAGTATTCACTGCACAGTCCCTGTGGAGACAAAGTCTCGTCTTTACATTGAGGATAGCCTCCATCGTGCTGTATGGCATTACCACCAGGCTAAGTGGGATAGATTTTGAACGGATCTAGCAATTCAGGACTCGGCATCCATGAGGCGCTGGAGGATAAGTAGCAGCAGAATTGTACATAGCCACAATCTTTATCATCATGGCCTTGCATATCTCCCACTCTACCATTACCATCAATCTGGGGGATCAACCTTGGTTCAATGAAGAATGCAGGAAGGCATGCCAGGAACAGCACCAGGCATAACTAAAAATGAGGTGCCAACCTGGTGAAACTACAACACAGGACGACTTGCATGCCAAACAGCAGGAGTAGCATGCAAGAGACAGAGTTAAGCAATTCCATAGCCAACGGATCAGACCGTAGTTGTGCAGTCCTGCCACATCCAGTTGTGAATGGTAGTGGATAATTAAACAACTAACTGGAGGAAGAGCCTCCACAAATATTCCCATCCTCAATGACGGGGGAGCCCACCACATCTCAGTGCAAAAGACAAGGCTGAATCATTTGCAATAATAAAGCCAGAAATGCCGAGTGGATGATCCATCTCAGCCTCCTCCTGAGGTCCCCAGCATTACAGGTGCCAGTTTTCAGCCAATTCGATTCACTCCACACGATATCAAGAGACAGCTTAAGGCACAGGATACTGCAAAGGCCGTGGGCCCTGACAACTTTCTGCAATATACTGAAGAGATGTGCTGCAGAACTAGCTGTGTCTTTTGCCAAAGACTGGCATCTCTTGTCCTGTCCACAAAAAGCAAGACAGATCTAGCCCAGCCAATTACCACACGATCAGCCTATTCTCGATCATCAGCAAAGTAATGGAAGGGTTCACGACAGTGCTAACAAGTGGCGCTTAGTCAGAAACAAACTGCTCAGTTTGGGTTTGACCAGGGCCACCCAGCTCCTGACCTCATGACAGCCTTCATTCAAACATGGATAAAAGAGCTGACCTCAAGAACTCAAGGCGAGAATGACTCCCTTGGCATCAAGGCCCTAATTGACTGAGTGTGACATCAACGAGCTGTAGCAAAACTGGAGTCAATGGGAATCATGTGGAAAACTCTCCACTGTTTGAAGTCATACCTGGCTCAAAAGAAGATGGTTATGGTTGTTGGAAGTCAATCATCTCAGTCCCAGGACATCACTGCAGGAGTTCCTCAGAGTACTGTCCTAGGCCCAACCATCTTCAGCTGCTTCATCAATGACCTTCCCTCAATCATAAGGGAGGAAGTGGGAATGTTCGTTGATGATTGCATAATGTTCAGCATCATTTACGACTCCTCAAATCCTGAAGCAGTCTATGTCCAAATGCAGCAAGGCTCGGATAACATTCAGACTTGGGCTGACAAGTGGCAGATAACATTCACACCACACAAGTGCCAGGCAATGACAAGAGAGAATCCAACCATCTGCCCTTGACATTCAATGGCACTACCATTGCTGAATCCCCACTATCAACATCCTGGAGGTTACCATTGATTAGAAACTGACTGGACCAGCCATATAAATACTGTGGCTATAAGAGCGGGTCAGAGGCTGAGAAGTCTGTGATGAGTAACTCACTTCCTGACTCCCCAAAGCCTGTCCACCATCTACAAGGCACAAGTCAGGAGTGTGATGGGATACTGTTCACTTGCCTGGATGACTTCAGCTCCATCAACACACAAGAACGTTGACACCATCCAGGACAAAGCAACCCGCTTGATTGGCACCCCACCCACCAACTCCAACATCCACTCCCTCCATCAATGATGCACAGTGGCAGCAGTGTGTACTATGTACAAGATGCATTGCCACAACTCATCAAGGCTCCTTTGTCAGCATCTTCCAAACCCGCAACCTCTACCACGTAAAAGGACAGGGGCAGCATATGCATGGGAACACCACCAGCTCCAAGTTACCCCACAGGCCACACACCATTCTGAATTGGAACAATATCGCTGTTCCTTCACTGTAGCTGGGTCAAAATCTTGACAGCACTGTGGGTGGTACACAAAGTACTCGTTACGACTGATCCCTGGACAAGGTTCCCCCAATTTGTTATGATCGCTAATGAGGTACCCAAAATTGTTATGTTCCTGGGTGAGGAGGGATGAACTGGCTCCCATTCTTTATTCAACCCTTCGGTTGGTCGCAACAAGATTAATTTAAAAAAAATCCCTTCCTTGGTGGATACCTTTTCCAAGTCCAAATGTATTTATGTTTTAGAAGAAGCCAATTTAACCAGGCTGCCTTGAGTCAAAGAAAGAGTGGGTTTATTAGTTACTAAATGCAAGGAAAAATAATAAAAATGCAACACACATACACGCAGATTAGTAAAGAGAAATTGAGTCCAAAAATAAAAGTTTTAAAAAAATATGAATCAGCCCTTTGGCTTGTCCGTGAGGAGTAGATGGTGAAATAT
This sequence comes from Carcharodon carcharias, assembly GCF_017639515.1. NCBI lineage: Eukaryota > Metazoa > Chordata > Chondrichthyes > Lamniformes > Lamnidae > Carcharodon > Carcharodon carcharias. Next base: position 130,161,638 of record NC_054477.1, on the reverse strand, counting down.
TGCAGCCGTTAAGTTGGGATAATTCCAGGGGCACTGACTTTGGCAGTTGAGTAGCGGGTTTTGAGATTCTTGGTTCTGCAGGTTAGCTGAAATAAATTGTCCTGTTTGTTTTTCAACTGTGGCTTTGCTGACTTGTGACATGCTTCCAGCAGTCAGAGAGAGAGAGATTTGTACCTGCAAGCGCAGGATGCCCAGTTGGTGTTCTTCAGCTTTGACCTTCTCAGCACACACATACCAGAACAGAACACCAGACCAGCACACAGAACTAGGTTGCAGTTGGCTTTTTTAAAACCCCTTTTCTTGTGTATTTCTGGAAGGGAAAAAACAAACATGCCTTTCGCCCAGATCTGGTTTTTTTTTCAATTCAGTTCATGTTCACAGTCTGGGCTATAACTCAACAGGAGGTGGTTTCGGCTGAGATCATAATCATTTTCCATTATCTCCATAACCACGGGAAATTACAGTTCAATTTGTATTGTATCTTTTCCTTTGAAGTGCCTCTGTCTGAAGTCGGCCATGTCATTCCTTTAAGGTGCAACATTCTATTCTCTGCAAACTAGTTGGTGAAGTAAACCACATAGAAATTTTCCAGCAAGTGGTTACCTTACAGTCACAGGCAGCTTTTTGTTTGTATGCCCTTTTTTAAAAAACACATGTCTTACTTAAAAGTTTATTATGTGTCCATAAGTAATTTGGGAATAGGATCCGTGCTCATGACAACCTACACACACATGGACAGCAGTGGTTCAAGAAGGCGTATCACCACCACCTTCTCCAAGGCGATTGATTAGTATTGGGCAATAAAAATGCTGGCCTAGCCAGAGATGCTCACGTCCCATGAAAGAATAAAGGAACAAACTACACCACAGGATTTTAACATTTTAAACAAGAACAAACATTATTTATTGTATAGCAAAAAGAATTAAACAAAGTGAGCTCTATTAACTTAACAGTATAGCTTATAAAGACTTTTGCTACAAACTCAGTTCTACTTTCTACTTTCCCCCAAGAGTTCCCTTGTCTTATGAAACCTTTAAGATTAATTCATTTTTTCTGGGATCGACTCAAAAGTTATATCACCGCTCTCTAGAATTCACTCTGATTTCTCTTCAATGTTTGAGCTATTCTCCAATGTACAGGACTTCATGAGAGATCCTCCCATTAGCTTTTAGCCAAGCGATGCTTCAATTTCTCCAATTGACCTATGACCCTGGATTCCACAGCTCAAGCATAGGCCTCCCTGCAACTCCTGCACAGTGACTTAAAACATCAGAAAGCACACTTATTTTGCAATAGCCCGCTACTATGGTTTCAAACTGCAACCAAGCTGATTACTTCTAGAGTTTTAGAACTCTAACTTCAACAAGGTTAACTGCCTTTTTTTGAGAATTACTATGGATTTCTTCCTTTAGCTTCGAGCAAAACAAATCTTTCAGTCATTTTTCCCCTTACCAACTTTGTCTTATGCTAAATACCAGCTGCCACTCGCAGGCTGTGTCATGGATGATAGATCAAGCATTTACTCTACTCAAGTGTAGATCTGGCTTTATCTCTTGACTTCCAAGGAACTACAAGCTACGTCAGACCCCAAGATGGAAATCTCTGACCTGCTTTTCCAAACATCAGCCAGTCTTGCTTGCTGGCTATACCCGAACTGAATTCACAGAGATAGACTCAAAACAAAGAATCTCATTAAGCTCCACCCATCTCCATGACAATATGACACACATGTCCTGTTCTTAGGTAAAAACGCAAATTAACTATCTTCTAATTCCAAAGCTTTCCTTAATTCTGGGAAGCCACATGTATAGCTCATACTTTTCACTGGAATAACTGCAGATATCATGGGCAGAATTTTCTGCCTGTTGGGCAGGCCGTGCGGGAGCAACGCGGGTGGGCGCGGACCTGATCGTCACCAGCAATCAGGTCTGCATCGCCATTTTACGCGGGCAGACCTATTAAGGCCAGCCCAGCGTGAAACACAGCTCCCGAGGACAGCAGGAGTGGGTAGGCAGCGGGTGAACTGCTATGACCGCCACGTCCAATAGTGACCCGGCGGCCTGTTTAAAAGTGCTTCTGCAGCCTTGCAAAGGCTGTCAAACATGGCCAGAGAGCTGCTGGTGAGCAGGCCAGGCAGGAGGGTAGGGCAGGGGGGCACTGTGCCTCTCGTTTCTTAGATGATAACCTTGCTGCCCTCCTCGAGCAGGTGGCAGCACGGCAGGAGGTCCTCGTTCCCAGGGACGGGAGGAGGAGGCCCACCCACCCCCCACCACATGCTCAAACGTGCCTGGGAGGAGGTGGTGGAGATCGTGAGCTCCCACAACATGGTGCGACGCACCTGGATCCAGTGCCGTAAGCGCTCTGGAAGGGTGAGTACCATGTTGGCACTGGTCACTTAACTCAGCAGGTAGGCTTTCCCCACTGCCTGCCGCACCCCACCCCCCCCCTCCCCCCCGCCCCCAACTCTGAGTGTAGTTACTGCATTGAATCATTGACGGTATGTGTCATTTGCTGGGTGGGCCAGCAGATATTGTCCATGCCGAGGTCACCCTGAGAGAGTGGTGATGAAATGGGTTCTGCACCCGCAGCATGTGGTACAGTGACATCCACATTACTGTTTTGGGGGCAACCTGGAGGAGTTGCACTTAGGCTCAATGCTGGAACTGCAAAATATGTCAAAGTCAGGGTGCTGACATGCTAGGAGGGGAGCTTTCAGGTGGCAGAGCACCAATCCATCTGCTGCCCTTTGCGTTCCACATGCCCGCGCCACCTTGCTTTGCAAGGTTGGACCGTGTGGTGCCAAATGTGATGTAGGCTACATTTGGCCAAGGCGGGGCGACAGGCCTGGCATCTTTGTGTGAGTGTGCGACAGCTGCGGGGAGAGGAGGCACTGGAGCCCTGCAATGTTCCACTCTGGTTGGGGTGGGATGGTAGCGAAGAGATTCCAGGTACATGTTACACTAATCAAAGCTCTTCTCTCCTTTTCAGGAGAAAAATGCTCATAATGCCACTGAGTGGTTGAGGACTGGTGGAGGGCCAGCCCAATTGGCCATCATTACCAGGTTCAAGCAGGAGGCCCTTGATCTGGAGAGTCGCCATGTGCCCAGGTCCACCATTGTCGGTGACGTTGGGGTGCCACGGGCAGGTACGTTAGCCCAGCACTAAGGTCACCATTAGTGTCCCAGCAGCCATGGCACTGCTGAACGTTCAGTGATTGAAGTTTGCAACATGGCTTGACCATTGCTTACGAAAGGATGAGTGCATAATGATCTGGGGGACAGGGATGCACATTGACACTGTCTCACGTTAACTAATCAAATGTCCTTGCGTCACACCATCAGCTATTCACAATGTATATTAATGATCTAGATGAGGGAACTAAATGTAATATGTCCAAATTTGCAGATGACCCAAAGCTGGGTGCATGCACATTCTCAGAATCGCTGCTGGACTCATCATATGCAGCCACAGCAACTGCAACTACATCTTCTTCATCCACAGCGTCACCCCTTTCCAGCGCAAGATTGTGGAGAGCACAGCATGCTACCACTATCAGCGACACATGATCTGGGAGGGGTACTGGAGTGTGCCTCCTGAACTGTCCAGGCATCAGAAGCGCATCTTGAGAAGACCGATGGCTCTCTCCACCACAGCCCTTGTGGAGACGTGGCTCCTATTGTAGCGCTGCTCAGCTTCTGTTCTTGGATGGAGGAGAGGTGTCATGAGCCACCTTCTGAGGGGTAGCCCTTGTCACCCAGCAGCCATCCATCCAGCCGGGTTGGAGCACTGAAGAGCCCCGGCACCTGGGGGTGTCTGAGGATGTAGGTGTCGTGGGAGCTGCCTGGGGACCTTGCACAGACTTGTAGAATCAGCATCCTGTGATCACACACTATCTGCACGTTCATGGAGTGGAAGCCCTTCCTGTTGATGAAGGCACCGGGCTCACCTGCTGGCACCTTGATGGCCACATGTGTGCAGCTTATTGTACCCTAGATGTGGGGGAAGCCAGCAATAGCTGTGAAGCCTCTGGCTCACTGTGTCTGGCAGGCCTGGTCCCAGTGGTAATGGATAAACATCAATTCATGCCTGAATGCTTGACACAGGTGTGGACAGCTGATTGGGCGACACCACAAAGATCACCCACCGAGCCCTGGAAAGAGCCAGAGGCATAGAAGTTGAGGGCAGCTGTGACCTTTAGAGCCACTGGCATGGGGTGTCAACCCACACAGTTTGCCAAGATCTCCGGGCCTATCATCTAACAGATAGAGTTGACTGTCTCCCTTAAGAACCTCCTTTAGCACTGCACCTCAGACATATTGAGGTAGCTGCTTCACTGCCTGTATACCCTGGCAGCAAGATAGCGACCCCTTCTTCTGTGGCCCCTTCCACCTTGGACTTGCTGTTGGCCCTGCACCTCTTGTGCCTGCGCCTCTCCTCCCAAAGGTGGCTCCTCTGGAGGCTGAATGTGCACCCCTGGCCTCCTCCCCCTTCTAGCCCTCCCTTCCTCCTCAGAGGAGGTGCTTCCAGTGGAGAGAACACTCCCATTCCTAGGCTAAGGGAAGGCTTCCTGAAACCTGCAGGCCCCAAAAAGGATCTTTACTGTAAAGTGCTGACCTGAAGGTTGTGAGTCCTGTCCAAGCAGCTGGTATGAGGTTTGAAGTATTTCTGCTCACACAGCCAAGTATCAGTGACTTTCCAAATTAGGTATCTGACTGTGAGCACATTCACGACATCACTGAGCCCTCTTATCCCGTCCGTGGATGAGGCTTATACAATTATATCTACCCGCTTGCCCATTGCGCCCGTGAGACAACCTGAGGATCTCATGGGCCTCAAAAAATCTGTCCATTGGTGCTTCAAGGGCCCGTTAATTAATGGCAGGGGCACATCGGAGATCAACATGCGCCCGCCCACCGAAATATCGCGATGGCGCGTGGTGACATCAGGGCGCTCGCCCGATGTCACCGCATGTCATTTTGCGTGTCGGTGTGTGGGACCCACCCCCCGCATGCCAACTGGAAATTCTGCCCCATTATCTCTGGTGCTTTAATTAAGTAAACACAATCTTATGATCTTAACTTTCTGCCTGTTAACCTCTTAAGTCAACTATCCACAACATTTTAAGTGTAATAAATTCCAAGCTAAAAGCTATATTCTAAAACATATAAATTATGAACTAGATATTCGCTATACTCTTTTTCAGCATATATATTATTCCTTGTCCAATAAAAATGTCATTACCCCACTTCATTACATGTTCATACAAGCTTACAGAGAATTGTTACTGGGATGTGACACTTTTTAATTGCTTTTGAGACATTCTCTCACCTAATTGCCCACTCTGTAACCGGAATTATGAAGTTTAAGAGACTTATAACGGAAAAATCTGTATTGGCGGATTTCACATTATTGAAAACTCATTATTACAATGAGCAATATTGTTCATTCATTATTGCCAATAATAAAAAAATAGTTACCAGGAATTGTGCTTATCAGTGATCTGCATTTCTACCTTTTTAAGAGTGTTATGACCAGCTGAGGAGGGGTTGAAGAACTCTCCGCTTTTCCCTCTCCTCATTTGACCGCAACAGGTTTGTTTGTTTTGGATAGGGATATCCTTGCCAATTTAGTGCAGCCTTAACTGTTTACATGCTGTGCTCATAAGGAACTAGTAGGACAGGTTTTCTTGAGTTTAGTAAAGAGGTTAGTTTTATTGTGCTAAAACCAACCTGGGTAAAAATAATACAAATACACTTTGACTTGTGCACATGTTTGAGCACGCACGCTCTAAGCTCACACACACACAAATACAGATTACAGAGTAGGGGAGGCTAGATTTGGCCAAATTATAGTCTACAAGAAATAAAAGAAGTTGACAGTTTGTAGCTTACTGTTTTCTCTGATTACAGTTAGAATCCAATGGTCTTATTTCCAAGACTGATGTGGTTCAAAGCTGTAGCTGTTATTTATGTCCCTCTGGGGACGCTGCTGTGGAACTGAAATCTTTCTTTAAAAATATCTGTCTACTGCAAATAGAGACACAGTTAAGATAGTAGACAGGGTTCAAGCTTGCAAGGTGGGTGGAGAGCGAGAGAGAGAGAGGGGCAGGAGATCCACTCAGCTCAGCTGTTAGTTTTATTCTGCTTAAAAGCACATGCTTAAAACAAACATAAAGTGCTTGGCTTCTCACATGACTTCTCTCTCCCACTGTCAGCAATTCAAACAATAATTGTATATTCCAATTATGCCTCAATTAGCTTGTCTGGAGAGTTATCTTAAAAATCATTGGTCTGTGGCTTCCAACTAGTGTTGGAAGGTGCTGGCCCATAGAAATTAGAAGAAATAAATACTTACTTACCTGATCTTGAAAATTACATTGACACTTCTGTCCACTGGAACTGCTTGAGTGGGGGAGACGGTGGGTGTTGGGAGGGGGCCAATCGAAGCTATGGGGTGTGCGGTCAGAGGTCCGGGATTGGAAGTCCGTGGCGGGGGGAGAGGGGGGAAGTCCGAGTTATGGGAGGAGGTGGGGGAGGGGTGTTCGAGGGCCGAGGCGGCGACTGCTCTGAGGTCCGGGAGGGGAGGGGGAGGTGTCAAAGTTCCAGGGCGTTCATGGGGTGGAGTGGGGTGGGGGGCAGGTGGAGGTCCGCTGGGGGTTGTGGGATGTGGGTACTGAGGTCCAGTGGAGCCATGGGGGGAGGGGGGGGCTGTCCTAGGGTTTGGTCGGGGTGTGTCCAAAGTCTAGTGGGTGGGAGTTGGAGGTTTGGGGAGGTTGTTGGAGTCCACGGGGAGTGGGAAGGGGTCCGAGGTCAGGGGCGGAGGTCAGTCAAAAGTCTGAGGGTGTGGGGGTGACAGGGTGGGGTGGTCGGATGTCCTTGGGGAGGGGGCGGTGTCCAAGGTCTTGGGGGAATTGGGGGCTGTCAGAGGTCTGGGGGTGGAAGGTGTCAGAGGTCATGGGAGTGGAGGGTCGGAGGTCAAGGATGTGGGGTATTGGACGTTGTGGGTGTGGGAATTGGAGGTTGGGTAGGTGCAGGATATCAGAGGTCAGGAGTGTGGGGGATGTCAGAGATTGGGGGTGGGGGTGTTGGTGGGTGGGGGAGTTGGGGGGTGGGATAATCCCTTGCAGGGGGGCTGGGGATTTTGGGGCTGTGGGGGGAGTCCTGTGGGGGGATCAGTCTGGGTCTTTACAATAGTTACTCAGAAATTAGATGAGGTTTTAATTCTCCTAACTTTTCCTGAGTAACTATTGGTATAACCCTGGCGGAACCATCCAAAGTTTGCGATTTAAACTGCATTTTCAGATGGTTCCCAGCACAGTGCAATTGTCGAGAGGTACAAACCCTTACCTAGGAACTTCCCCAGGGCATCTGTGGGCTACCCCCCAAATCCAATGCTGGGGGCGTTGGAATTTACAGGCCAATGCCTTTTGTCCGAGCCACTAACCTTTGACTGGTTCATCTTCAGCTGTTGAATACTGTAGGTGATTTCCATAGATATCTTGTCAATAAGGCAGGGAGGAAGGTCTTTCTCCGTTCCTGGAGGGGTGTGGGGGTGGTGGGGGTTGGGTGGGGATGTGACGGTAGTCATTGTACTTGATGAGTTTTGCACACTTGCTGTCTCCTCTCCATAGGTTGGAATGTGGAATATATGTAGTAATGTAAATTAGTGTAGGCCTTCTTAATGAAGGTTGAGATCACTTCAGTCTGTTTCATAGAAGCTGTATTTTTAAAAGTCCAATTCCTGTTTCCAGCCGATGAATTAAAAATCAATATTTGATATTAGTACATCTTCATGACAAGAGGTTCATATTTATCAAAAAAGATAGGCTTTTCTCAAATCTTTCTTGAACAATGAATTTTCAAACTCTAGAAATATTGTTATGATAGCATCTTTCTAATGATTAGAATTGGTAGGTTAGAAAAATCTATGCCATCCTATTCCACAATCCTTTGCTACTTATGAGGGAGTCACATTTGTAAGAAGCATGGAACAGAGAATCCGGCCAATGTATGAAAGCCAAGAGGGTTAAATTGGGCCAGATAGCCCCTGTTTTTCAGGTGCAAAGCAATTACTGAAAATGATGTTCAAGATATGAATTCAGAGAACAACCTTGGTACAGTAGTTAGAATACAGATGCCTACTGACTGCCACCAGCATGCATAGCAGGAAGATAATGATCTATCCTCCTACAAGGTACTTACCCAGTGTTTCCAGTGTGTGAGGTAGCAGACTACAATGCTTCAAATTGAAGAGACTGCAGAGGCCTAGCAGGGCAACATCAAGCAGCTCTGGGCCTAGAGTGTCTAGCTGCAGAATGCACCATTCCAGTCTGGCAGCAGGGTGGGTTATCTGGCTGAAGGACAACAGCAAGGGACTGGCAGATGTAGAAATAGGAATACTGTCATCTTGAGAGAGGACAGCATGTACCTCTTCATGGAGTCAATCCCACTCTTCTAGGCCAACGCCTGAACAATGTTGCTGATCAGATGAAAGCACAATGATGTGGATGCTGGAAATCTGAAATGAAAACAAAAAATGCTGAAAAAACTCAAAAGGTCTGGCAGCATCTGTGAAGAGAGAAACAGAGCTAATGTTTCGAGTCAGTATGACTTCTTCAGAGCTATCTGAACCTTACAGATCTGTTGGAGAATAGATTGCTGGACTGTAACAGTGTTACCTAGAAAAGTTATCACACCTGCCTGAATTTCCACAAACTACTGTGATGGGAGCTTTCATATTTGTTATCACGCACACAAATCATGGTGGATTTCACTCATCTGTCGCAATTTGGAAAGATGGGCTCCAAAATCTGCACAAAGTCATGTACCAAGTTGGAAGTGGACTACAGCAGATCATGTGCAAGCTTTCCAGCAGCATTCTGTGTGTACCAAGCATTTTGTTACGTATTCTCATCCGCATTATTCTCAAACCTGGGCCCATCAAAGTAATACATTTGAATGGTTGGCAGCAGAAAATGTTTTCAATCTTGACCTCTTCCAATCTGGCACCTGTGACATCTTTTCCCACCACCCTGGCCTCTATGCCCAATCTTTTACCACAATGCAGACACCACCTCTATCGCTAGCCTCTAACGTGCAGACTGTCTGAGCTCACAGCTCAGAGAGTGAAATCAAGTGATGGTGTTTTTTCATCATCGCTCTCTTCATCTTTCTCACTGGCCCAGGAGTTTGAAATATAAAAGAGACAAGGACTAGGTTGTGATATAGGGAGAGGAGGGAGGAATAAGTAACAGTTTCCACACCTTCTCATTCAAAGCATGTGGGATGAGGTAGAAGTGAGAAGAGAGAAGCTGGATTAGATATGCAGAAATCCTAATCATCAGTCTCACCAATGATCACGGTCTCTTTAATACCCTTCCCATTATTGCCAAGATAGTTTCCTCCAGGGGGGTGACTACATGAAAGTACACTTTTTCTCCGCCAGCAGCAGCATGCTACCTCCTATTATAAGCCATCTTCTGCTGCAAGAAAGAAGGAAGTGTGTTTGTTAGTATATGTGATAGGTGCGGCCGATGTAACTGGCATAAATGAATAGCTGGTGTGTGCGGAATCTAAGTTGTGGAGGTGAAGCTTTTATTGTGCTGAATGTGTGAGGGTGATTTTAAATATATCAACTGAAATGGTCAGTACTGATTGCTAGAGATTTTGGACAGAACTTTTATGATCCCACAGAAGCAAGTTTGACGATGGGACTTGGAGCAAAATTGGAGATAAGGGTGTCAGGTCAGTGTCACAACACATTTCAGCCTCCCAGCAGTCTTGCTAGTGAACGTCAGCAGTAACTACCCACTTAGCAGCGCCGGGTAACCAATAATGATCAATTTAGAAACTGATAAGTGGGATGGGGAGGACTCTACCAGGATCTTCCCGGCATTGGAGCAGGAATCCCTCTGATCGTGGAGTATGGCAGCTCCTGGGAGATGATTTCCCAACAACAGGCTGTATAGCAATCAGAGTCAGAGGCTCTGTGCCCCAATAACAGGGCCACGGCTATAAAATGTTGAACCTGCAGCTCGAAGAAATCTTTCAGAGGAATTTCTCCTCCGCTCCAATGGGTCTAACAGCTTTAGCCCTCTTTATTTTTGAAATGTTATGCATGCTTTGAGGGTGCCACCATTTTGAGGCGCCCTCACACTCTCTGCTTGATCAATGCCCAGTCTTCCAGACGCTCTGCCGGCCTTCCAAAACCAATGACCCTGATTGGATCTGCAGCCTCAGGAATCCACTTAGTCCTTAGTTTGACAGTGGATGGGAAGGTGACTAATTTGGAGGTCTTCTCGTGGAAGCTCCTGCCAGAATGTGCATTACAGGTCTGTGCAGAGGCGGATTCCTGAAAATAAACTATCACCAGAAGATCCCATCCTGTAAGTGGGAGGAAGAGATATGAATCTGGGAGTTGCTGAGGCTAGTGAAGCCAATTGAAGGTTGATTCTATCTTGAAATCTTTGGTCAGATTATTAAACTTCTTAAGACACTGCATCTAAGCATGTAGGGCCATACACCCCGCAGCCACCTTTTTGGTGATCTTTTTCTGCTGCTTCTTCATCATGGGATGTGAAGGCTTCCTACCCCCAGTGAATAGGGGATATCTCTCCTCCTTTCAACCTCCTGCACCAAAGTCTGCAGTGCAACATCAAAGAACCTTGGTGCGTGCTTGCTTCCAAATTCAGCCATTTGAGTAATGCATTTTTCACAGAAGTTCTAAACAGCACTTTTTGTGCTAGCTCCAGTTCAATAGTGTTGTGCAGTTCCCAAAAAGGCTGCCTTCTCACATGTGCCACCAATGAGCAGTATGGGTCACTTTATCAGACTTGATAATAAATGGATAAAGATCATTTTAAAAAAGTTATGCCTAGTTGCAAATAGTAGCGCTGGCAGCAATCAGGAATAATTGACGTCAGCAAACCTGCGTGGATACTGCTATCCTTGCCCTTGTTCTCCTGTGCTATCAAACTTGACCTCCTATAAGTTTGATCTGCACTTTCTTTGAGTGTAACTTTACAGCTGAGCGTGAAAGAAGAGATTAACTCTATAATGATTATAATTCTATTTTTCCTGGTAGATTGTTAAAATAGCAACTTCAATGAGACAAATTATAATGGACACATTTTTAATTTCAGAAATTTTAGCATCTGTTCCTATACAACATACTTTCTGTGCTTAAATAAGAACAGGGCATACATTTGGAATCCATTTTAAAATTGTGGCATACTTCACAAAATCACAGGAATGTGATGAGGCCAACTGAAATACAAAATATGAAGCCTTTATTAAGAAAGCAGCACTGATCTGTTTTTTCCATTTCTGTATCTTTTCCTCATTGATGTGGATTATCCATATAAAACTTAATTCCATCTTTCATTAATGTCTGGTAATAAAAATGTTGTGTTCCAATTTAACTATAAATATGCTTTAAAATCCCATTTCTAACACAGCTTTGCTTCTGACAGGAAAGCAGCAGAAATATGGCTTTAAAATCTACAAAGATTGATCAAAATAATAATAAATTATGGAGGATTTGGTCCATTAACTAATCAGTCCTCATCAGAGAAGGAAACAATTGATTTCGGTGCCTGATACCCCATGAATATAAATAATGCAGTTATTGCATCAAATACAGTCTCACTGGTAGCCAGGTCCAAAATTACACAAGTGCATGAAAACTAATTAAATTGCACTCATAAATTGTAATGTGATCTAAAAGTACAAGTAAACATATGGCAGTTGGCACGGTGCTGCAGAACATAGCCTCAGGCATAGATTGTCTACCAAGCGATCATTTTTACTTTCAGTTAAATCTTGCTACATGTATTCAGCGCAGATTTACAAATTTTGCAACATGTATCCTAGTTCATCAGGTGCATTGTCTGTAGAGTTGCATGTAAAATTTTTATAATACAAAATATAACTTGGACACCTGAAGATTTTGATAATGTTTTTGTTTAGCTAGTAAGGCTATATTTCCAGGTGTCTTAGCGGGTGTTGGGGCGGTTGTGGGGGGGGGGGAGGGGGATGTGGAGGAACGGTGCTAATCCCTTATAGTAGATAGCCAGTTGAAGGAGAAGGCTCCACAAGCATCCCCATCCTCAATGATGTGGAGGCTAGCACAGTGCAAAAGGCTAGGCTGAAGCATTTGAAATCATTTAAAGCCAGAATTGCCAAATGGATGATCCAACTCGGCCTCTTACTGAGGGCCACAGCATCACTGATGCTAGTCTTCAGCCAATTCGATTCACTCAACGTAATACCAAGAAATGGCTGAATGCGTTGGATACAGCAGAGACTATGGGCTCTGACAAATCTCACTGTAGTTCTGAAGGCCAGAACTAGTTGTGCCCCTAGCAAAGTTGTTCCGGTATAGTTGTAACATTGGCATCTACCTGACAATATGCAAAATTGTCCAGCTACGTCCTTTCCCCAAAACAAAAGGCCAAATCAAATCCAGTCAATTACTGCCCCATCAGTCTACTCTCAATCATCAACAAAGTGATGGTAGGTGTCAGCAATAGTGCTATCAAACAGTGCTTACTCACCAATAGCCTGCTCACTGAAACTCAGCTTGGGTTCTGCCAGGACCACTTGGTTCCAGGCCTCATTACAGCCTTAGCCCAAATATGGACAAAAGAGCTGAATTCCAGAGGTTAGTGAGTGTGACTGTCCTTGACACCAAGGCAGCATTTGCTGCAAGACCTGCATGACATTCAGGCTTGGGCTGATAAGAGGCAGGAACCATTTGCACCACACAAATGCCAAACAATAATCATCCCAACAAGAGAGAATTTAACCATTTCTCCTTGACATTGAGCAGCATTATCATGGCTGAACACCCCCACCAGCCTGAGGGTTGCCAACACCAGCAATTTAACTGGACCAGCCACATAAAAGCTGTGGTTACAAGAGCAGGTCAGAAATTGGGTATTCTATGGCAAGTAACTCACCTCCTGACTCCCCAAAGCCTGTCCACCATCTATAAAGCACACATCAGGGATATCATGTGTGATGGAATACTCGCCACTTGCCTGATGAGTGCAGCCCCACCAACACTCAGAAGCTTGGCACCATCTAGGACAAAGTTGATTGGCACCCCATCCACTGCATTTAACATAACAAAAGCAAAATACTGTGGATGCTGGAAATCTGAAACAAAAACAGAAAAGCAGAAGAGCTCTGAAGAAGAGTCATACACACTTGAAATGTTCACTCTGTCATTCTCTCCACAGATGCTGTTAGACCTGCTGAGTTTTTCCAGCATTTTCTGTTTTTGTCACTGCATTTAATATTCACTCCCTGCACCACTGGTGCACACTGGCAGCAGAGTACACTATCTACAATTGCAACAAGATGCAAAAGGCTCCATAGACAGTAACTTCCAAACCCGTGATCTCTACCACCTAGAAAAACATGGGCAGCAGATACTGAAAACACCGCCTGCAAGTTCCTCTCCAAATCACACACCATCCTGACTTGGAGATATGTCACCGTTCCTTCACTGTCGCTGGGTCAAAATCCTGGAACTTCCTTCTATCAGCACTGTGGGTGCACATACACCACTTGGACTGCAGCACTTGAAGAAGACCACCTTCTCAAGCACAATCAGGGATGAACAAGAAATGCTGGGCTTCCCAGTGGTGGTTGCATGCCATGACCCAGTAAACAAAAATATCATGTTTAACTTCTGGAAGAGGAAGGAAGAGGAGGGGAAGGGAAGGGCTCCCAGCAGGAGGCAATACCCACTATGTGTGTTCAAGAAGTATTCTTTGAACCTGAAGCTCGGTGGGGAACAATGTGTGAGACATCTGCACTTCAGTAAGAATGTTCTTATTAAAACCTGCAGTCAGCTGCAGCCATAACTGCAACCACAGAGCAGGACAGGCACCACATTGCCAGTGGCTGTGAAGGTTAACTTTTATGTGTCTGTCGCTCTCCTTGTTTGAGGTAGAGACATTTGAACTTCTCACAGTTTTCCATCTACTGTCATGTAAGGGAGATCCCTGTGGTTCCCTAGTGAATGATGGCTAACTACAATTTGCTTTCTCTTGCCAGAAAGATGCAAGCAGAATGAGCCCACATGTTAGCTAGGATTGCAGGGTTCTGCATGTTGCAGGGTGCCATTGACTACATGCACATAGCTTTGCAGGCAGTACGTGTCATATCTGCACTATACTGGAACCAAAAGGGATTCCACTTTCTCAACATCCAGCTGGTGTGCAACCATGGACAGTGAATAATGCAGGTCAGTTCCAGTGTCCTTACAGCAGTCATGCTGCTTTCAATCTGCAGCAGTTCACTGTACCAGCTGCATTTGAACCACCACAATGAACCAAAGGGTGGCGACTGGACAATAAGGGGACTATCCGTTGATGACGTGTCTTCTGACTCTGGTGCTCAGCCCACGCACTCATATGCAACATGTATACATTGAATGCCATGGTGCCACATGAAATGTGATTGAGTAAATGATTAGTGTGCTGAACCACCTCTTTTACTGCTGAGACCAATCTGAAGAAAGCCTGCGTTTCTTGGTAGAATGGATGTCAAAACACGTAGTGGTCTACTGCATGGTGCACATCCTTACCAGCATGAGGGGATGGCCCTTATCACCAGTTATACAGCAAGCAGCTCAGGAGGAGGAAGTAGATGAGGAGGAGGCAACATTGGGAGCTGCTTTCTAGCTGGGTTGTCTCTGAAGAACGCATCTAACTGTGATATCAGTAACTGCACACCCAAGTCCCCATTCACCACAGTCCCACATCCACTTCCCTGTTTGCTTATCATCATAGCTTCTGCTTGGGCACAATGCAAAAATAAAAGACACCACAAAATAAATGTCCCAAACCAAATTTATAAATAAAATCATGTCATATTTCAAACAAAGGTTAAGTGATTCAATGCTAGAAAGCATGGTGTCCAAGCTCTGCACAAAACCCTCTGAAAGGTTGGTGCTGGTCTCCTCGGCTTGACATTACATGCAGGCTTTCTGGCAGGCTTCCCGATACACTGGGCACATTGTTGTGCATATCAACCAATTTTCCTTAGGTTGACCCATTGAAGTACTCACCTTGAGTCCTCTGCAATGGAACTTGAGTGTAACCTCATCCTCTAGTGAGCTCACACCTATACTATTCTTTCCCTTGCCCTGGCTGCAGACCACACCATGTGTCAAATCTGCACTGTACTGGAACCAAAAGTGATTCCACTCCCTCAACATCTAGCCTTCCAAGAGGCAGATCCCACAGATAGTTAATTAAAATGGCTGGTCACCTTGAGCACCTCATTAAGGATAAGGCATTCCAGTGTGTAATGTCCAAGAATATCCTTTGTAGTATGGATTCTGTGTAGATTCTGTGGTCTTTACAGGAAACTATAAAAAATATTTGTCTAAAAATAAGAAAAAATATTCCATATGTCATATTGTGGCTTCAACCAGCAGTTGTAGGAAGTCAGTAGTTTATTTGAGGTCTATGCAAGTTTGGTATTGGTATTTCTTTTAAATTTGTTTTTTCTTTTCTGAGAAAATTTTTTATCCAATTTAATTTTGTAAGATAAAGCTTCTGTAAGAAAAACCTATAATGCTTGACAGAGAATTATCATAAAAATGGTCTTGCTGAGACAAAACAAAGTTTTATACTTTTCTACAGTGAACTCAGGACTTTAGAACGTCTTCTGTCACATTCTGTAATGTCAAATTGCAGAAATAGTTTTTTTTATTATTTGTATGGCTGCGGAAAAAGTCACAGTTCAATGTTGAGGTTAACAATTCAACAGCCTCTAGCTGACGCAGTGGTGCCACCAGGAACGGATCTCTGAAGTTTAGCATATGGGTGATAGTCTGACTTGAATGTCCAGTCACAATTTGAGCTGTTCCTCATGTTCCACTTGTGGAACAAGTGGTCACATCTTTCTTGGCCCGATCTCAAGCAGTTGAGCTTGTCCAGATTTTCTGCAGGAGGTTGAAACCTGGGATTTCACCACTTGGGTCAGTTACCCAGTTGTAGTTGGTGATGTTTGCAGTCAACGAGGAGGTACACCATTGAGAAGTGGGGCCGTCGCCATTTGTAGGATGTGGGGTGTGTCCCAATATAAGGCACAGGATTTCAAATGAGTGTGTAGGTTTATTGAGGTCTTGTGTCAATGGGAGTGCTTTGTTAGCTTGACAAGTAGCAAACCTGGGTCACAAGAATGCTTTCAATGCCTTTCTGTTCAGGCATCCAAAAGGTTTCCACTTAATTTAGTAGACTAGCTCTCAAACTTTCCGTTCCCTTACGGATAGTACAAACAAGTTGTTGAAAAAAAGATTACATACCACCTTACGGAATTTATCTGCAATTAATTTAGTATGGAGCTACTCCTACAATTTAGTCACTGAAAATGAGAATTATTCATTAATTTGATTTGAACGGCATAAGCAACAGCAAAATGGGAATTTAGTGTTAAGAAATGAAGAATCAATTAATTTGACCTAAACGACTTTGAAATTAAGACTAGACTTGAGAAAGCAAGATGAAAAGCCAAAGGCTGGAGTTTTCCAGCTCCTCATGCCGACGGGATCTGCTGGTCCTGCCAACGTGAACAGAGATTTCAATGGCTCACTGGCCCAGCCGCAGGGGAACCTGCCGTGGGGGGGCTGTAAAACTCCAGTCCAGGTTTCTGATGCTAGTGCATTTTAAAGATAAAAATCTATACTTTTATTAGATTGGCCTCATACCTCTTGGGTAAATGGAGCAGTATGCGTAACATATCACCTTAAGATTGTAAACAGACTCAAGAAAACAAATATGCTGTGATTAAAGTTTAATTAAAGTTACTTTTGTCATACTGTATTGATTTTGTGAAATGCAATGGAAAAGAATTGCACCTGTATTGCAAGTCACTGAGACTTAATCCCACATCTTTGTAGGGGCGATGGTGGTGGGTGGTGGTGGTAGTGGTGGTGGTTGGGGGGGGCTTGTTAATAATGAGAAAAATCTGCATAATCAAAGGAATTTGATTAAAATGAATTACAAATAGTAAGCAGTTATTAATGCAATTAGGATTTTAAAAAGCAAGGCCATAGTTAGCCAACCTTACTGAATTCTTACTGAAGTCTTTGAATATGTAACTGAAAGGGTAAATGAGGGTAATAGATGGACAGTGGGCATAATAGGTTTGGATAAGTTACCCCTTGGTACTTGCATGACTAAGATCTTAACATGTGAAGTCAGGGGACATGTAGCAGAATAGATAGAAAACTGGGTTACAAAACAGAAAACAGTGAATAGAGGTTAAGGATCAGTTAATCAGGTTGGCAAAAGGTGGGAAGTGATGTTTCACAATGATTGATGCTTGGACGACTATTGTTAGTCATTGAGGTAAGTGGTTTGAACTCGGGAATCAGATGTACAATTTCGAAATTTGCAGCCTACACCAAATTGTGGAGTATGGTTAATGCAGTGCAGGATTGTAACAAAATATAGAAAGACCTTCATAAGCTTGCAGAATGGGTTTTAGTTGTTAATGAGCATGAAATAGATTAAGGCCTGGATTTTTGTGGAGTTGTGAAGTCCAAGGCATATGCAAAATGGTGGACAGACCCTGGATACAAAAGTCCCAACTGTATATCCAGCAGAAACCATTTTTGCCAGAAGAGAGAGAGGGGAAACTGGGACGGGACATGACTCCCACATGAGAGAAATGCAAACTCAGCAGGGCCATTTGAACTCTGTGCTGAATTCAAACAGACCCCACTTTCACTGGAGCAAGGGTCTTATTTCACAAGTATGCATTTTTAACGTAGATGTAAGTGCTTTTGAAGAGCGGATAAGGCATGTAGAACTATTATGCTGTTAAGTTATTTAAATGGCCAATCCTTTAAAACTGAAGAAACTGCCTCCCTGTGCCTGAGAGTTGAAAACATTTCTGTCCTAACCGACATAACCCTCAGTGCTATGATAATAGCAATATTAATGCTTGACTGCTTTCCACAACCAATCATTTTAATGGCAGTAGGGCAGGGTGGGGGGATTGGGTCTATAAATTCACAGTTTGATTGACAACACAAATAGATTATTAAAGGATTAGCTGAATATGAAGTGGGGTCACGAGTAAAAATGTTTATTTGGAAAAGTGATTAAGTACTTTGGATATTTAAATGTATTGCATGGACTTTTTATGAATGAGAGTTTTTTTTAATACAGTTAAAGTGGTAATAGATATTTAGAATTTTATTTTAATTAATCTCAGCATGGTTTCAGAGGTCTGCCCATGGTGGATACTAAGTGAGTTGGCATAGAGGGTGTAAGGTGAATGGTGATGTGTGAGTGGGTATGAGTTGGCACTAAGCTGGCACTGGGGATATAAGGGGCAATGGGGTGTTTGGGCATCAATTGGCACTAAGTTGACATTGGGGCATTAGGGGTCATGATGGTGAGTGGGTGACATGGGTTGGATGAATTGGCATGCATGAGTATGGGGAGTAGTTGCAGGGTGAGGGGTTGTGAGGAATGAGGGTTAGAGGGCCTAATGTTTAAGAAAACAACTGGGATGAAATTCCAGAGAACCGAGGTGTGCCTAGCTTACCGTGACATTCAGCAGCCACTGTGGTCACCTTCAATCTGTGTCCGGGACTGTGGGCCTGACTCTATCCTGCAGCCGCTTCCCCCTCTCACACCCACCATCCACACTGCCCGCCCCTCAATCCCCCCTCCCCACTACACCCCCCCTGAGTGTAAAGTGCACCATTCAGAGCACTTTCTCCCAAGTTGGCCCTGGTCGATCCATGAGATTTCCCATCTTAGCCTTATTTTAATATTTGAACTGCTAACCCACCTACTAGAATCAGATGGTCACCCTCCATCATGCCTCCATTAAAATCATATGTGGGTGGTTTGGAGGCAGGATTAGGGCCATAATTCAGATTTTTAATATTTTAATCTCCTACCCACCTGTTTCATGGGTTAAAACTCTCCCCAGATGAAAGGGTTTAACAGGGTAGATGCAGAGAAGGTGTTTCCACCTGTAGGGGATTCAAGACTATATAAGATAGTCACTAATAAAACCAATAGGAAAATCATGTGTAACTTTTTTACCCAGAGCATGGTAAGAATGTGGAACTTGCTATCACAAAGTGTAGTTGAGGAAGCTGGCGGCAATGCATTTAAGGACAAGCTGGATAGCCATATGAGGAAGGAAGGAAAAGGAAGATATGTTGATGGGGTTGGCTGAGGGACAGTGGGTGGAGGCTTATTGTGGAGCATGGACCTCTTGGGCTGAATGACCTATTTCTATACTATAAATGCTATTGGGTAATATACCATATAATCATACATGTTTATCACTATGGATCATAGAATAATGTAAGCCACAATTAGATTCAATGCTTCATGGACATTCTGGCTTTAGTTCTAAGTTTTGTATAATTCAAGGGGACAAGTTTCTTGTTTTCACAATAGCAGCCTGTTTTAGAGGAGGAAAGATGTTGCTTCATTCAATAAGATTTTGTTTAATGTTTGCTCTCACAATATGGGTGAAGCTAGTAAGGCCACATATATTGCTTATTCCTAGTCTCTGTAGTCTCTGCTTATTCCTAGTCTCAGTACCCTGGTTGGGTACTGTCTTAAAAACAAAGTGTTATGTGATGAGGTGCCACATAACAATAGAAACTAAGAAGGAAAGAGAAAATATTTTACAATGGGAAATAGGAGCAAAAACAAATTAGTGTGTATGCTGGAACAGATTTGAGCGACTCTCTACCAAAGGAATGGAAAAAGTAGTTCTAAGGTTCAAACCTGTAATTAAGTTTGTTTCCTTGGAGGGCCAGTTCCTCTCCTGATTTCAAATTTGTGAATAATTTGGCTATTACCAACTTGCTTTCCGCAAAGTAACACTCAAGGGAGTGATCTTACTATTTTGCAAATTAACATTATTAATCCTCATGAATAACAAAGCCATGTTAAGGAGTTATTCAGAAGTGCTCTTATAGCTTGTACCTTCATAATTAAAAAAAACCTTTTTTTTTGGCGGAGGCCTCCAATATTCCAATTAGCCACAGATAGACCAGGTAATCTTGTATGCAGCAGATCTGACACTTGCTGTGTTCAGAGTAAACTGATTTCCAGTTTGGATCCTACAACAGGCCTTAGACCCATTATTATGACATTCAAGGACTTTAATGCCTGAGGTCGGATTATAAATATCAGTATTTTTAAGGCTACTTTCTATTGTGATAATGCTCGCAAGGTTGGATATAGTAACAAAAAGAAGTAGATACTCCTATGATTATTATGAAATATTTGAAACCATCTACCTTGCAAAATGGAATTAAATTAAGAAGATGATTCATTTTTCAAATGCATCTGCACGAAAACCTGATGTTGCAGCACAACATGTCATTTACTAAATCTAGTAGAAAGTGACGTTTATTCCAACATTAAGAGCCTCAAATATGCTTATGTATATGGTTGAAAAGAAATTAATGCTGAATTGTCTTTGGATCTGTGTTTCTGACATGACAAGGACACTTTTCTGGAAGCTGCAGGGGAAAAAAAAATCTCCAGTCTGAACTTGTAGCAAACACCTAAGCATTCCAAACACTGAAGCCATATATTAAATTCATATCATTGTGTGACCAATTCTTGATATACCTTGTTGTAGAAAATTGTTTTTGCATGAATGAGGAGCTGAGCTTTCATAATATAAGATTGAAATGCAAGTAATTATATCTTATTCACGACTGGACAACATTTGTCATTCCTGATTAAATGTCAAATTCATAATCAGTAGAGATTTGTCTTTTTAAATAAGATCTTATTTTATGCAGGTATAGGAAAATATTTGAAACGACAATATTAAAGAAAAATTGACTGAGATGTACTGATGGTAGGGCAGCAATTTAACATGGTACGACATTCTGTGATAGATGCTGAGAATTTCTAAGCTGAGTATATGCAATGCAAATTGCTTCCTGATATCAGAACTTGGTTAAGGAGAGCATAGTGAAAATGCTAGTTCTGGTGTGGAACTTGTTATGGTCCCCACGTGGAAACCATAATCAAACAAAATAACCAAATTTACTGAATGAACCCCAATTAATGAAATTAGCAACAAGATGCTACTTCTTGTAGCTTTTACTTTAACATGAATCAGAACCAATGCAAGTTACACATGAATTAATAGGCAAAAAGATACTTCAAATAAAAAGGTATTTTCACTTTAAATAGTTGTTACAGCAAAGGTAAATCTGACACAACCACAAACATTCATGTCACACCCCACACACATGTGGCACTACGTAGCTACATAGTTCCACAATACACTGTTCTTTATTCATACAGGGTAGGTCATGAGTCCTATATGATAACAGCTTTCACCTCTGAGTTTCATGGGTATGAATATCATCAGCAATGGTACATATCTATGAACCCTCTCTCCCTCGGGTCACAACAGTCCTAATGGTGTAACTTTCGAGAGTTCCTTTTCAATTGACCAACCAATAATACCCTGGTTCATGGTTTGGCCACTTCTGAGAAAACATCCAGGTCTTTAGTATCTCTGAGCTATTCAAACAGCTTTCCAAGTTTTAAACCCTTTAAGCTAGCTTGCAATGTGCCTCCAAGAGTGCCTGTCTTCTTTTCTGTCAAACAGGAAAACTGACCTGTTCCTGAAAATGAGTTGCTTCTTCTCCTCACAAGAATTGGCTGTTTTCCTCTTTCTGTCTCTGTCTGCTTTCTCTTTGGCCCAGGTCTTTGCTGTGATGGAGCGGTTCTCGCAAAAATAGGAAATGCCATGTTCGGGGTGGGACTTAGAATTTCCACCCATTTCCAGGTATCTGGCTGGGGTTCACACATGTGTGGTTTACGGAGGCAGCTGGCTCCACTGAAGTGGTAGTTTGGTAGACCAGGAGCGTGAAACCCAGAGTGTGCAGATTAGACTAGCTAAGAGCTGGATTTGTTTGGATATCCAGGATATTCCTTTGGAGAGGTAAGATACCCCTTTGGACATGGTCCTGGGACACATTTGGAAGAGGTAAGGCACCCTTTGGGATTGTTAAAAAGCTGTCAAGGAACTATCAAGCTGTCAAAGAACTGTCAAACTATCAAGTATCTGTCAAAGAACTATCAAGTTGTCAAGGAACTGTCACAGAACTGTTAAAGCAGTCAAAGCGTACTAGGTGAGTTGGTAAGGACAAAGGATGGTGGGCATGGGTTGGCATGAGTTGGCACTAAGTTGGCATAGGAGCTACAGAGGGCCAGAGGAATATGAGAGGCATAGGAGATATGATGGGCCATGGAGGGGGGGGGGGGGGGTAAGTGAAGGGACATGGATTTGAATAGAGGGTATGAAGGGCATAGGGGTGGGCAGAGGGGCATGGGTTGGCATTGGGGGAATGAGGGGCAATGGAAGTGGGTGGGTGGCATGAGGTGGCATAAGTTGGCATGGATTGGCATGGGGAGTCTGTGGGGGGATGAGGGTTTGAGGGTTTTTTGTTTTAATCTTTTTTTAAATAGCTTAAACAAAGTGCTAGAGCACAGAGGCAGACCTTTCGGCTAGCCCGCCTCTGCAGCAGGCAGCCCCCGTACTCATACTGGGAGCGGCGGGGTCCACTTCCCTCACCCCCCCACCCCCTGGAATGAAAACTACAACTGCGGACAGTCATTTTTCCCAAGGCTGGAAATCCTCTCATCTCTATGCACCTGACCTGGGAGCGAAAATCCAGGCCCTTGTGTCTGCATCTGTGCATTGATCACCGTCACATTCCAGCTCCTCGGCTTGTAACTCTCCTTTGTGTCTGCAGCTCTCCTTTGTGCCTGCCAGCCACAAGGCTCTTAACTTCCATCATTTTGGTACTGTTTCCAGCTCAAGTGTCGCAAGGTCATATGGTCCAGTATTTATTATTATCCAAGAATATTACAATTGATGTCTTTACAATTGACGAAAACTCTTAAAAGTCCTTTTCAAACATTTTGAAAAACAATTACAGATTACACAGTCATACAAACTCGAAACGTTAACTCTGTTTCTCTCTGCACAGTGTGGAGGTAGTGGCATAGTGGTATTGTCACTGGACAGAGACTTTGGAGACCTGGTTTTGAACCCCACCATGGTAGATTGTGGAATCTGAATTCAATAAAAATCTGGAATTAAAAGTCTAATGATGACCATGAAACCACTGCCAATTGTCATAAAAACCCATTTGGTTCACTAATGTCCTTTAGGGAAGGAAATCTGCTACCCTTACCTGATCTGGCCTACATGTGACTCCAGACCCACAGCAATGTGGTTGACTCTCAAATGCCCTCTGAACAAGGGCAATTAGGGATGGGGCAATAAATGCTGGCCCAGCCAGAAACATCTCCCTCCCATGAATGAATGAAAAAATAAGCTGCCAGACCTGCTGAGTTTTCCAGTGTTTTCTGTTTTTTATTACAGATTCCACAGACCTTTTAACGAAATTCCAAGTTTTCCTTATTGTATTGCTTCCAGGTCAAATGTTGTCACAAACTGGGTGATAATTAAAGAATAAAACCTCCATGACAGAGCTTTAATGAAAATCATGTTTCTTTAGGAAGCCAGAAGAGCTTTGTGTCATAATTTTAACAGGTGAAAATAACACTATTTTACCTGACTAATACTGTTTTAACTGTTTTTAAGCAAATGAAAATGACTTGATAACTGTGTTTAATGAAAAAAGTACCCCATTAACCAACTTCTCTTCAGTTTTGCAGTAGATTTTAAAATGATAAAAATCTGTAAAACTCCTTTTTCCCATATTTTAATTTCAATGGTTCAAGTTTCCATTGAATCAAAACTCTGTGAGTTTTGATCTGAAGTTCTGCATTGCTGTGTTTCATAACAACTATTTCATTTGTAATCACTGTGAGTGTACAATGGGGAAGATGACATTACTGCAGCCAACTGTGACTGTATTAGAAAAATTTCCATAGAACTTTGGCTCATAAACCACACCACATATGTATTATTTTATTAGGAGACAGAATTCTGTGGAAAGTTCTATACTAAATCTGAAGAGTACAAGCCAGTTATAATGATGTCAGAATCCCTGGAATTATGTGCTGGAAAGAGAAGTAATGTCATCCATCTCCCTTGTGGTGAAATAAATGCATGTTACAAGCTGTTTTTTTTTTTCACAGCACAGCAGCACATAATTCATAACAATTGGTGGGGAATTTTTATATGAATAACAAGTTTAAAGTAACTTAAACAGAATACTTTCCCATTACAAGTTGTAGCTAAAGTTATAGAAATAATTATTTAACAACCAGGAAACTATCTGAAAGAATTAGAGAAATTATGCTGGCAAACCGTTTAAGATTTTCAGTCGGGGTCGTGGGGTGGCGCGTTTGCATGTAAAGGAAGCTACATATATTAATACACAGGGCTCTGTTTTTTGCAGATGGAAAGAACATGTACACATATTGCGTCTGTTTTAGCTAAATAAAATAAGTGACAGCCATTCACTGACTCATTCCTGAAGGCAATGCCTTGAGCAATCAGGGTCAAGCTGCCTGGTTTAAATTTCGAACAATGCTTGGCAATTAACTGTCAGTCATCATCAATTGGTGCATTCCCCATGGCAATGCCTCGACCAAGTAGAGTTTACTTGCCAACCAATCAGCACTCTCTTCTCATACAGTATAAATTGTTGTTTTCCACTTTATTACGATTCTTGCAAAGTGCCCTAATGAGTGCAAGATGAAAAGCTTTGACATGTCTCCTTTTTCGGCAATACTCAAGTTCTGTAATACCAAGCGATAATTTGAGAAATTGACCTTATTTTTAGAACCTGTGGATTTCTTGGTTTTGTTTTGCTGAATTCCTGCTTTAGATTTACCCTAATCTATTTCTCTTAAAGGCATTCACTCCCTGCTCTGAATTTATTTCTGTATCTCAACCCACCTTTGGGAAATTGAAACTTCACATCCTGCCTAATTAAGTAACCAACATGCCATGTCCCTTGCTCTAGCAGGCTCCATAAATCGCACCCCCACCCCGGTGTGTTTCATGACCACTATATTAAATTTGACCATCAAAAATAATCACCTGTTCCAAAATAGCTTTGGTGGCTGATTGAATAAATAGCCAGATAGGCAAGAGCAGAGCTCCTACTCCTGATCAATCCCCTCTGGGTATGATCAGATCTTTGGCCATTAAGTCCATCATAAATGAATGGGCTCACTTTTTAGACTTACACATGATGTACACTCATCAACACTTTTGCTAAAATTAAGAATTGTGAGAAAATATGCATCATGCTACTTTAGAATGAAAACGCTAAGAAAAAGTGAATTCTGCAATGTCACAGCGATGCTGCATTTTAAATGCAAGCATGCAACACCACAGTGGGAAGGTTACAGACTCAGTGATTTTCAATAAAAATAGTATCTAGCAGGAAAGCACCAGGAATATCACCTCATATGAAGAAAAAAATCCAATGGAAATATTCTTGTTTGGTATCTGATACTGCCAGCAAAAGGGCCCTTAGCAAAATTCTGGGGAGCAGCCCTCTTGGCAGCCAAGGTTTTTGTTACTTGGGGGCTTAAATTGTAACAAAAAATACCCTCAGCCTTCAAAGAAATGTATATTGAAACAACAAATCTCAGTCATTTCATGCTAATCAGCCAAGTTTCAGGAGTCTTTTCCACGTGCATAAAAAACATATTTAATTAAAATAGTAGCACTTTTATATCTGAGCTGGTTGAAAAAATGTGTTTTCTGATGTGGTGCTTCACCCTTGAGTGTCTTAAATATATTGTAATATCACAGATACAGTAACATAGTGGTTTATGTTACTAAACTAGTAATCCAGGAAAATGAGTTAAAATCTCTTCACAACAGCTGGGGAATTTAAATTCAGTGAATTAAATAAATATTTTTATTAGTAAGGGAGACCATGAAACTGCATGGATTGCTGTAAAAAGCCATCTGGTTCATTGATGCCTTTCAGAAGAAGATATCTTGTTGGACAGCAATGACTCTTAACAGCAATGACTCTTAACAGCAACACTGTATCTCCTGAAACCGACTTAAAGCCATCTTTGCACATGCACAAATTTGCCATGCATGCCCAGTTTTCACTGTTAACTGGGAATGTCATATTCACAAGAAGGGAAGTTCAAGTTTACTTAAGTGTTTTTAATCACCTCCAGGAGGAAAGTAAAAGTTGATATGATCAAGCAGTAATCAGATGCCAGATTTGATCAATTATTTGGGATTAATCAATTCTAATATTCAATACAGAATATGCCATTAAATAAAGGGAAGCAGATTTCTTACCAGTCCATACAAGTGCGCCCTCTGGAGTTCGGCATACCAAATGAAATCCGGCAAATTACCACCCCATTAAACTGTTCTTAATCATCAGCAAGGTGATGGAAGGTATTGCCACAACATTGCAATAACCTGCTCATTGACACTCGGTTTGGGTTATGCTAGGACCATTCAGCTGTAGATTTCATTACAGCCTTGGTCCAAACATGGGCAAAGGAATTGAATTCCTGAGCTGTGATGACAGTGACTGCCCCTGACATCAAGACTGCATTTGACTGAGTATGGTATAAATAAGCCCTAGTAAAATTGAAGTCAAAATGGGAATTGGGAGAAATACTACACTACTACTTTGCACAAAGGAAGATAGTTTAAGTTTTTGGAGGCCGATCATCTCAGCCTACAGGTGTTCCTCAGGGCAGTATGCTAGACCCAACCATCTTCAGTTGCTTCACCAATGACATTCTCTCAATCATAAACTCAGAATTTAAGAAATAAGAAATCAGAGCATGAATAGACCATATGGCTCCTGGAGCCTGTTCAAG
Organism: Carcharodon carcharias; assembly: GCF_017639515.1. NCBI lineage: Eukaryota > Metazoa > Chordata > Chondrichthyes > Lamniformes > Lamnidae > Carcharodon > Carcharodon carcharias. Next base: position 130,134,814 of record NC_054477.1, on the reverse strand, counting down.
GGGATGTTTGCTGATGATTGCAATGTTCAAATTCATTTGCAACTCACCTGATAATGACGGAGTCCTGCATGTAACATGACCAGGACAACTTTGAGGCTTGAGCTGATAAATGGCAAGTAACATTTGTGATACGCAAATGCCAGGCAATGAGCACTTTCAACAAGAGAGAGTCAAACCGGCTTCCCTTGACACCAATAGCAATGCTAGTTAATCTTTTTTATGATGTTGATTGAAGGATAACTGTTGTTGGAACTTTAGGAGAGCTCCCTGCTCAGCTTTGATCATGGGGATCTTTTGCATCTGCCTGAACAGATGAAAAGCATCTTGGTTTAATGTCTCATTGAAAAGATAGAACCGCCGACAATGTAGCAGTCCCTCAATTCTGAGTGATACTTTGATGAATCAGATGTGCTTAAATCTTGCTGCGAGAATTGAAACCATGACCTTCTACTCAGAGGCAAGCATGTCATGACTGAACAAAACTTAACACTTCTACAAATAATGTCTTCTAAATCATGGATGCAAGATCATTTTACATTAGCAGTTGTCCATTTAATATGCTAAGAATGAACAAGCTGTGCTGCAAATGCACTTACGGATCTAAGTTTTCTGAACCACTGGCTTTAACCACCATTGATTAAAAGTAAAAACCCTTTTACAATGGACATGCACAGCTTCCTTAAAAGATTGCAGTGCCTGACCTGCCTTCTCAGAATGAATTGGTTGCCCAATCCCTGATCTGCCTCTGGTAAAACCGGAAATGGGTGGTTTGGAGGTCAGGTTTGAGATGGCATTGATTTTTACCTTCCACCAGTTCTTCATGGTAAATTTCTGACACATTGGTCCTCCTCCTTTTCCAGACAGCTTATAAAGGGCTTTTCATAGGAAAACCTATTGATGTCAGTAATGGTCCTGAGGTAAAAATAGAGAGAATAATTGGCACAGTGTCTTATGAGAACCTCAAATATTTAAATACTCTTACCTTTAAGATGTCATCCATGATTTAACAGCACATTCACCTCTGAGACAGAAGGTTGTGGATTCAAATCCTACTCCAGTCCTTCAGTACATAATTTAAGCTGGTTCTTCATAATGGTACTGAAGGGATCTTTCAGATGAGGCTCGAAACTGAGGTTCATCTATCATCTTGATTAAAAGTAAATAATACCATGGCACTCTCTAAAGAAGAATAATGGCTAATGTTGGTGCCCTGGCTAACATTTATCCCTGAACCAGCATTATTAAAACAAATGATCTGGTCATTTATTTCAGTGCTGTTTGTGAGAACTGGCTGTGCACATATTGGATGCTGCCTTTCTCCATAACCATAACGAGTGAAGAGGGCACTCGGCGGAGCCCGTATCTTCGCTACACTATGTTAACTCAATGTTATTACAATTTTGCAGCTCTCCCTTGAGGCTTTTCCCTGACTTGTTGATGCTCTGTAAATACAAATCTGGAAAAATAAATCCTTTTATTAAGAGCTTTCATCTCACTGAGGAAGCTTCAGGCCAATCCAATTCAACAACCTGCTCTGAAAATTCTGCTCACATTTCAATAGCTGTGACAAATTTATCCATAGCAGTTGAGACAATCCACAACATCCTAAAACAATCATCAACATTCTGAAAAAAAAGACAGTTTACCCTAACTCGCAATGTTAATGGATCCTTTAAAAAAAATCCATTCTACACCTTCGCCTAAAACAAGTCAGTTCCTCCTTGGCCATACCTTGGGTGGAATTTTATGCCAGTGGGATTTTATGATCCTGCCGAAGTCAGTAGACTTTTGAATGGATGGCTGCATTTTACAGCCCCAATCCTGCCGTGATGGGGCCCTAAAATTCCGCCCCTATCCTCGTACTAAGTTTTGTTGCAAACCATCCATTAGCTTTTCAGATATATTGTTTACAAACAACAAAGAAGTGGGTGAAAACCTGACCTCTGCCCACCTTCAGTGGCAGAGACAATAACACTTCAAAAGTAACCTCGTGGCTAGGCAGTGCAATGGGAAATTTTGATGTATATATGAAAGCTTTTACCTTAACATTAGTGTGTCTTTTTTCTTTAACTGACTTTTAATTTACTATGTAAAACAACAGTTAGGCCCCAGTAGGAGAAGTTATTTTTTTCCCATAGAGCAGAGAAGACTAAGAGGATGTTTGATTAAGGTGTTCAAAATCATGAGGGGTGTGTGTGGATTAAATAAAAGGAAACTGTTTCCAATGTGAATGGCTGGTGAACAGAGGGCACAGTTTTAAAGTGATTGGCAAAAAAAGGCAGAACTGACATGAGGAAAAACCTGTTTCCATCACAAGTGGTTAAGATTTGGAAAGCCTGATAGAGTGATGGATATAGATTCAATCGTAACCTTCAAAAGGGAATTGGATAAATGCTTGAAGGAAAAACTATTGCAGAGACACAGAGAAAGAGCAGGAATTGCTGGTTTGCTCCTCAAAAGAGCTGGCATAGTCTCCATGGGCTGAATGAGCTCCTTTAGTGCTGTCTTATTATATGATTCCATGACCTTTCAGAATACTTATCATCACCTACCAATAACCCTGGGATGTTGATTTCACATTGGGGTAATTTCCTGCACTTCTGAATATTAGAACATCATCCAATTGTCCAGAAATTAAGTTGTTAAAGAAATCTGTTGTTCAGGATTGTTTGGACAATATCACTGTATACTCTCTCATGCGTTTGCACTGTCTCATATCTGCTGTGGATGTTAATCATCCTTGACTCTATTCTTCCTGTTCTCTGCACAACTGGATTGTGTCAGCCCCTAATTTTACACCTGACCTTTCATCACCTCGTCTAACCACACTGTTTTTTTACCAGCCAACTAATCTACTATCATTTTTTCACATCAGTAACAACCCTACCAGATTTCTATGTGATTCCAGAATAATGTGCTCATAATATATCATTTTTCTCCTTATATTCAGTCTCAATGCTTCTGTCTTTTCCTGTGCTAGTTCAGAGCTGTTCTGATGGAGAGAATTTTCCCCCTGTTGGGGGTGTTGTGCAGGGGCGGGTGTGGGTGGGTGTGGACATGATCGGCGCCCCCAATTGGGTCCACGCCGCTATTTTACGTGGGCGGGCCAATTAAGGCCCGCCCAGTGTGATTGGCATCCAGACGTGCTGTGCGCTCCCTGTGCAGACGGTGGGGTGGGGTGGGGTTGTTCCCTGAGTCGGGAGTGTACTCTTTTGCGCGCATGTGCGTAAAAGAGCGCAGAAATCTCCCTGAGGTACAGAGGTGCCTCATGGAGATAAGTTTTAAGTTTTAAAAATTTTAATAAAGAAAGAAAAAAATTAAGACATGTCCCCTCATGTGACAGTGTCACACGAGCTGGGACATGTCAATGAACTATAATAAAAAAATTTATTTAATTTATAAACCCTTCATGAAACCTTATCCCGCCCGTGAAGTTTCATGAAAAATGCAAAGGCCGCCTGGGCTCTTCGCCTGCATGCCAAGCATAAGGTGGACAAGCAGCTTTCTCAATAGGCTTAATTAGGTAATTAATGGCCTTAACAGGCCTTTGACAGTTCGGCGGGCGTAAGGTTGACACAGCTGTGCACCCGCTGAACTGAAAATCTAAAACTACGCGTGGTGACGTCAGGACACACGCCCGACGTCACCCCACGTCATTTGACGCCTCAGCAAGTGGGCCCGTCCCCGCTCATCAAGCCGAAAATTCAGCCCCATGTGTCATTCCTGTCCAAAGAATACCACAAGTTCGATGCTGTCATTTTTTTTTCTCCTTCAGGGCCAAATTTTCACATCCTTACAATGCACATAGCTTCTAAACATTACACTCCTCATCGCTGTACTGATTTTTGTGTGGCATAGAAGCACCATTTGCAATTTCTATTCCCAAGTTAACTTCATTGTGTGATGTTATTACACTACCAAGGTAAACAGTTTGGAGGTGAAATTCATTTGCGTCATGAAAATCTTCAAAGTGGCTATGTTGATTCCCCAGGATAGACAGTGCTGTGGGCTGCTTCCTATATGTCTCATATGGATTTTTCCATTGATATTATTGAGGAAATCCAAGCAGGGGTGTGGTGGGGGTAGAGGCCTATGGTGCATGCCACTTTGAAGCGACACAATGTGAACAAATTTTTCTCCCTCCACCTCTGTTTCCACTTTGGTCACTAAGATTATTTTTGGTAGGCCTGATTTTTTTGTTTATCTCTAACCTTACCTCCTCAAAGCCTTACCTCCTCAGTATTTACTTTGAATCCACATTCCAAATGTTGTCCCAATTGTCTCTTCTGATCTATATCTGCAATCAGTACTGCATCATCAGCGTACATTAGATTGCTTATCAATGTTCAATTAATTTTGAATACAACTTCTAAACTATCCAGATTATCTAATAATAATTTCAGGGAATATGTTGAAAAGATTGGATGACAAAACATCATTCTGTTACACTTTTCTTCATATCATTATCTACTTTATTAACTCATTGACAATTTGCCATGCTACTTATTGTTCCCGGTACATTAAAGACAAAGATCTGGAGTGTAAAGATAAGACAAAGAATCAAGCCTTTCAAGCTTCTACTGTCCTTGTTCATTGTAATTTTTTTTCCTTTAAAAACTTTAACACAGTAATGCCCACCTTCATTGTCCAAAAGCTTTTCAACTAAATAGACAGTATTCTTATACCCAGTTGAGCCTTTCCAATAGCTACTCTTTTTTGTGTATATTTTCTTCCAATTAAAATAGGTCAGTTTAAATCAAACTGGCAACACAATTAACTAACTTCAATGGTGTTCTCTAAGGCCAAGGATAAGCAGACACAGATCAGACTGAAATGGGAAGGGGATTGGACAGAACGCCTCTTCCCACTAATATTCAGTAATTTAAATTAAATTGTGGGAAAGCCCATGGGGATCTTGCATTTTCTATTATTTCATCTAAAGTTTGGTACAAAACTGGATATTTTAGTGAGATCATCTTTCCCCGCATAAAGTTCTGTAAACCAGATGGAATTAAATTCTCCTGATTATTACAGAGCAAGCACATTACGGATCTTGTTCTCAGTGCAGTGTTAGATTATATTGAAATATAAAAAATGACTACCACTCTTATTATAGGATTGTTAAAAATATCCCTCATTTGCTTTGTCAAATTGAGCTATCCTTTAATGAATTGCAGTACAATTTAATATGTTTTCCCTCAGACATTGCCAGCCGCACATTAATAGGAAAATGCGGAATTCTAGATATTGCTTCATTTCCCTCATTACTGAGGGTGTCAATAGATTTTATTTTTGTTTTAACAGAATACATCACTACTTTGGTCCTTCAGAAATATTTTTTAGGTGTCAAATATTTTACTAATTTCATTCATTATGTAGATATACATAGACACTTCCATATAAATACCAGTTCAATTCTCACTTTTTTGGCAAGTTCCTACAAATGTAAAATCAATTATTAAATGTTACAGGAATTGAGTTATGTTTAAGAACACATGTTAGCAAATAATAAAATAGGTTAAGATGTAATGCAATAATAGATGCCTTCGCAGTTAGTCATTTTTTATTATTGCAAAGGCGACGAAGTATAATAGTAAGGAAGTTTTGCTACAACTGCATAGGAACATTGGTGAAACCACACCTGCTGTGTACAGTCTTGTTCACCTTACTTAAGGAGGGTCATACCTACATTCAAAGCAGTTTATAGAAGTTTCCCTAGGCTGATTCCTGGAATAAGGGGTTTGTCTTATGAGGGAAGGTTGAGCAGGTTGGGCCTATACTCATTGGAGTTTCGAAGAATGAGAGGTAATCTTATTGAAACATATGTAAGATTCTGAGAGGTCTTGACAGGGTAAATGCTGAGAGGATGCCTCCCCTCGAAGGTGAATCTAGAACAAGGGGACACAGTTTTAAAATAAGGGACCTCCCATTGAAGATGGAACTGAGGAGGAATTTCTTGGCATTGTGTGGAATTCTTTTCCCTGCAGGCTGTGGATGCTGGATCTTTGAATATATTCAAGACTGAGTTAGACAAATTTTTGATCTACAAGGGAGCCAAGGGTTATGGGGGGCTGGCAGGGAAATGGAGTTAAGGCCACAATCAGATCAGCCATGATCTGAATGGCAAAGCAGGTTCAAGGCCGAATGGTCTATTCCTGCTCTAATTTTTTATGTTCTTAATATGTGAATACTGATAAATTTTGTATTTTAAATGTTTAAAAATGTAGAACAGTGTATTTACAAAGCAAATTAATTTACATATGTCAAAACTGACTGTTATGAAGTGAAGCTTTTTAAATGTTAGCAACATGACTATTAGATTCTAAAGTTCAAAGAGAAATTAAATTTGTGGGCCTTCGATGCTAAAATATTTGTACTGCATTAATACAACTAACACTTTTGGTAAAGCTGAAACTGCCTTGACTGCAAATATTCTGCATTAACAGTCTAATCCAAAATGTGTCCTGTGATTAAGTAATGTTTTATAAGCTCCATTATAACAGCTAGACTCGAAGTATTCTGAAGGGAAAGTTTTCAGAGCCACTACTATCAGCGCAGATTCTCTCTTGATGGGAGGACAGATTGGAGATATGGGCATATAATTTTCCAACCATTGGTACTTATTAACTGAAAAATTGAAAGTAGCATGTCTTGTGTATTCCAACCTCCATGCCTGATTCTTCAACGTACACGTCCATTGAATCAGGCTCCACACCAAAGGCAAAGATTCATTGCCATTTTCCAAAAGCAGCTTATAGTCCACTAATATCTTGCTACACATTCAAAGTACTGCTTATAAAATATTTCTCAACATTGTCTGATTCCATAACCCCAAATTTAACAACCTAACACCAGCAAAAATGATGTTTGGGTATAATTAAAATGTAAAAATTTTGCCTCCAGCTCCAACCCATTACCTTCAGGGCAGTTTAAATCTTGACAGCCCTAAGTCAGGCAATCAGTGAGGCTCCCAAAAAAAAAACAGGTAGGGGCTGAGTTAACATTCAAAAATTGAGGCTGGATGACATCATTGAAGCCATGACTGTGAATTGACTGAACCACAATATCAACTGGTATTAACACACCCAAAGCGGGAGTGCTGCCTGGCCAAGGTAAGTGTTAAATTTTTTTTGGGCCAGGAGCAGGACTTCACCCCCAGGACCCTCAAGGAATCATTGAACCTCCTCCCTAACGGTCTTGCTAAAATACCCCAATCCTCAATTTCTTGCAAAGCTTCTTCCACAAGTCTCTGCTGCTAATTCCTACTCAACACCTGCCAGCCAAGTGGCCAATCTGGTCAGGAGTCAATGAAGGCCTGGTTAAATTATACTGGGCCATAAAATCAGGAAGGCCTCCATGTCCCCAGCCTTGCTGGGTTTGTTGCTAACTACAAGGCTCCCTAGCACCCATCCCACCCACCTTTTGATATTGAGGTGCTGGGGTTGAGATACCATTCATAACGCCTTTACACAATGTGGACTTCAGCTTCCTTCACAACAGGACATGTGCAAACATGTATGCCCTACACTCTAAAATTCCATCCCAAACACCCGCACCCCTCTACCGCTCTCTTCTCCTTTAATTTACTCCTTAAAACCTACCTTTTTGACAAAACTTCTGGTCAACAATCCTAATATCTCTGTATGTGGCTGAGTGCCAAATTTTAATTGATAACATTTCTGTAAAGTACCTTATATATTTTACAATATTAAAAGTGATATATAAAATGAAAGTTGCTATTGTTGTTTTAAATGATTTACAATGCAGTGTGCACTCCTTTCCATCACAGTGGATGCAGTCATTTTGAAAAAAGTGGAGCTCCCAATAGTATGTGCCAGCATTACCTACTATCACAACTGAGGTGACGTTATGCATTGTGTGCCTATTTTTAATTTTAATTTTTCCTTCTTTCTTTGTTCTTCTTCTATATGCTTATTAAGATGATGGCTATGATGAATGAGGCTAGCACTGACAGTTTACCTGTAACAGTGACACTGTTTGGATAATTTCACAAAATTGGGGCCATTGAGGGTCGAGGGCATGAGTTGGCATGGGTAAGACCTTTTGAAGTTAGCTTTCAAGAGGTTCCTTACCCAGACTATGATTCACAACTTCCCTGAGGGACCATGAATCATGGAGAAGCTGGCCCAACTCCACCAAAAACTGTGGGGATCGAGGAGATGCCTACCCCTTGCAATGGAGTCAGCCAGGTTTGGAATGCAGGCTCATTGCCTACACCCTTACTCCATGCTGACGAAAATTGGGGGTACCTGGAATGGGGGCACCTGGAATTGGGGCAGGAATTCTGAAGTTCCCATCCACCATTTTTAAAGATCAACAGAGTTGGGGAGAGTGTGCAAAAATACATCCGCATCTTCAAATGTCATAAGTTTATTCAGTGTCAGTTCTTGTGAAGCTAATATTCTGGAATGGTGTAGTTACTTAAATTTTGGCAAACTAATGGAAGTCTGGGCTCTCAGCCAAACATAGATAATGAGGCCATTAGTTTGTTGAAACAGGTGCACACAAAGGAAAACATTGCTTGATTGACAGCTTTATTTCTTAGATCTATTTTGTCACTGATGCAAAGTTTATTTACACAAGATAAAGAGGTGTTGAATGGTTATAGCTTCTGCTGTTGATACTTCTGGTTCATTGGCACTTTTAAAGGATTATATTAACTGCAGTTTATTTTAAGAAGTTATGAATAACTGTTTTTAAGCTTTTCCACACATGCTATTGTTAAGATAGGGTTCGTTGGCCCTCCACAGAACGTATATTGGGTGAATGGGCATGGAAGTTCTATGAGTTGGCATGCAGGGAATGAGAGGCCATTGGGGGTGGGTGGAGGGTCATGCGTTGGGATAAAGAGTATGAGGGGCCATTTGGGGTGGGTGGAGGAGCAGGGGGGAGAATTTTCCCCTATCAGGGGTGTTGTACAGGGGTGGGCGCAGGTGGGCACAGACCAGATCGGTGCCCCCGATCGGGTGTAAAGTCCGACCAGCGTGATGTGCATCCAGAAGCGCTGATTTGCGGGCGGGGGTGGTGGCTTACCCGAGTTGGGAGTGGGCTCTTTCGCACGTGCACATGCATGCGAGAGAGTGCAGAAATCTCCCCGAGGCACAAAGGTGCCTCAGAGAGATAAGTTTAAAGTGTAAAAAGCTTAATAAAGTGGTGAAAATTTTTTTATGACACGTCCCCTCATGTGAAACTGTCACATGAGCTGGGACATGTGCACTAATTTTATTGACATTTTTTGCGAAAATTTAAAATCATTCATGAAACCTCATCCCACCCGTGGATGAGGTTCCATGAAAAATGCGAAGGCCGCCTGGGCTCTTCGCCTGCCCGCCAAACTTAAGGTTGGATGGTCGGCTTCATTAATTATTTGAATTGAAAATTAAATGGCCTTAATAGGCCTTTGACAGTTTGGCGGGCACGCAGCTGACTTGGCTGCGCGCCCGCCGAACTGAAAATCTAAATGACATGCGGTGACATCGGGACACATGCCCAACGTCACCCCGCGTCATTTTATGCCTCAGCAAGCGGGCCCTGGTGAGGGGATGTGAGGGGTGAGGGCTGGAAGGCCTAATATTGAACAAAACAGCTGGGACAAAGTCCCAAAGAATTAAGGTGGGCCTTTTCACCAGCCCACCTTGGTACCCGGCAACCCCTGTGTCCGCATCCAAACTACTTCTGCGTGCACCCGACCCCCCAGGAATGAAAATCATGCTTTTTGAGACACCTTTCCTGAGGCAGTCATGCTGAGCTGGGAAATTTCCTGATTCCCACTATTCGCTTCTAACATGAAAATGCAGCCCAAAAGGTTGCATGAAAGTGCAGAGGGACATAGTATTACAGGAAAAACTTCTGAACATGCATAAAAAAGAAGTACCCAATTTGTGTGATATATTTACGAAAGGGATCTGAAGTTATCTTCTGCAGAAAGTTTTGATTTTTGCCACATTTTCTGGTATTTTGGGGCCTATTATTATTTGCATTTCCAGTTAAAATTAATTTCTCCAGGAAAGGTTCCAAGTATTTTTTAATCTGAAAATGATTCATTTAAACAGACTGTGATACAAGCTTAAAGGTAAAGACAAATGGCTTAATATCTCTGTTTAAAATATTGGTCAGATGAATGTCTAATTCTTTGGGCCAGGTTTTTGTCTCCTCACATAGAACATAGATTCCCTTTTGCGGGGGAAACAATTTTCCTGTGCCTTCCCGCACCATTTTTGAATGGCCTCCTCATGGGTTGGGCAGGCCTTGGGTACAAAATGCACATGCACCTCTTCAGAGGTCGGGGTCTCCATTGTGAGGACCACAGGAAATTGAATTTCCTCTCGCATACTATTTTCCTGTGGTGATGCAGGTTCTGGAAGGTCTAAAAATCAGACTTCCTTGGAGATTTTGGACAAAGCCTGCTGAGGAGTTGGGAACATTCTAACAGGTAAGTGGCAAATGCTTTGCCACCTTTAAATGTCATTATTAGATGCTGCATTGCAATGTAGATGTGTTTCTATGCACTGATTGATCATCAGGTTTGCTGCTTCATAGTTAAATTGACCATTACATTAACCACCATTGTGTAAGCATTGCCTTGCATTACAGAACTTTTCCCAATGGAGAATGCATTGCAGAATGTTGAAAAATGTGCTGGTAAATCCTCCTGTTATGTTTGGTCCTATGAATAAAATGTGCAGACAGCTCTGACTTTGAAAAACAATTTCTCTCCTGCTGAAAGTGAAAAAATATCTAAACACCAGCACCACTCCATTGATTGAAAGGCAATATGGTTTGAAATAGAAATGTAACAGCATCTCTTCTTTCAGTTTCATGGTCATGGCAACAAGCTAATGCAATCTAAGAGGGATGTGCTATATGAGGGGACAGGGATGGGTATGGGGTATATGGGGGGCATGGAAGGATAATGGGATATATGATGACCAGGGGTATACCGCTTATATGAGGAGGCATGGGGGCTATGTGGGGGCATGAAGGGGGCATGGGACAACATTGGTGTTGGGTAGGGAGGGTAAAAGGTGAGGTTTAAGGGGCCTTTAATTGATATTGGGAGCTGGATACTGTCTTCAAGAACCTAGGCGGGCCTTCTGATTAGCCCACGTCCACCTTCACACCCCTTCGCTGAGATCACCTGTCACTCTCCAAAACTCTGGAGAATGCTAGTCTCCTCAATCTTTCCTTATAGGACAATCCCACCATCCAAGAGACTGTTCTGGTGAATCTTTATTGCACTCCCTCTAAGGCCAGTATACCCTTCCTTAGATATAGAGACCAAACTACACACAATGCTCCTTGTGTGGTCTCACCAAGGTTCTATACAACTTCAGCAAGACCTCCTTATTCTTGTACTCAAATATCCTTGCAGTAAAGGCTAACATACCATTTGCCTTCCTAATTGCTTGTTGCACCTACGTGTTAGCTTTCAGTGACTTATGAACAAGAACACCCAGGTATCTTTGAACATCAACATTTCCCAATCAGTCCACATTTAAGAAATACTCTGCATTTCTGATTTCCCCGCTAAAGTGGATAACTTCACATTTTTCCATATTATATTCTTCCTGCCACGTTCTTGCCCACAATCTGCTTGAAGCCTCTCTGCATCCTCCTCACAATTCACATTCTCACCAAGATTTGTGTCATCAGCAAACTTGGAAATATTACATTTGGCCCTCACATCCAAATTATTGATATAGATTGTAAATAGCTGAGGCCTAAGCACTGATCCTTATGGTACCCCACTAGTTACAGTCTACCAACTGAAAATGATCCATTTATCTCTATTGTCTTTTTCTGGCCTTTAACCAATCCTCAATTAATGCCAGTATATTGCCCCCAATCCCATGTGCTCTAATTTTGCTTACTAATTTCTTGTGTGGGACCTTATTGAAAGCCTTCTAAAAATCCAAATACAGCACATCCACTGCTTCTCCCTTATCTAATCTGGTAGTAACGTCTTCAAAAAACAACCAACAGGTTTGTCAAACATGATTTCCCTTTCATAAGTCCATGTTGACTCTGCCCAGTCTCACCATTATTTTCTAAATGCCCAGTTATCACATCCTTTAGAATAGATTCTCACATTTTCCCTACTACTGATGTCAGGATTACAGGTTTGCAGATCCTTGTTTCCTCTCTCCCTCCTTTCTTAAATAATGGAGTCACATACGCTACCTTCCAATCTGCAGGCACCATTCCAGAATCTATAGAATTTTGAAAGATGATCGCCAATGCATCCTCTATCTCTACAGCCACCTCTTTCAACACTGGAATGTAGATCATCAGATCCAGGGGATTTATTAATATTCAGCCCCATTAATTTCACCAGCATACTTTGTTGCCAATACTTTTTTCTTTCAGATCCTCAATTGCATTAGTCCCTTGGCTCCCCGATTTTTCAGGGAAGTTTCCTGTACCTTCCTCCATGAAGGCAAGATACAGTATTTGTTTAGTTCTCCTGCCATTTCCTTATTATCCTCTATAAATTCTCCATTATCTGCCTGTATTGGACTCACATTTTTCTTTACTAATCTTTTCCTTTTTTTATACCTATAGAAGCTTTTACATTTTGTTTCTATGTTTCTTGCAATTAAATTTCATTCTATTTTCTCTTTCTTTTTCAATTTCTTTGTTCTCTGTTGTTGAATTTTAAAATTCTCCCAATCCTCAGGCTCAATACTTTTTTGGGCAACTTTATATGCCTTTTCCTTTGAGCCGATAGAATCCTTAACTTCTCTTATTAGCCTTGGTTGGATCACTTTTCCAACTGGCTTCTTGTACCTTGAAGGAATATAGGTAGCCATTGCCTGCCTACCATCATACCTTTTAATATAGTTCCCCAATCCACCTCAGCCAACTTGCCCCTCATACCTTCATAGTTTTGTTTGTTTAGATTAAAGACCCTAGTTTCAGATTGAACTACATCACTTTCAAACTTGATGGACAGAATTTTGCCCTTGGTGGGTGCTCGGCAGGGGCGGGTGTGGTCGGGAAGCCGACCGCTGCCCACAATTGGCTCTGCACCGCGATTTCACACTGGCAGGCCAATTAAGGCCTGCCCAGCGTGAAACGCAAGCGGCAGCACTCAGCGCTACAGGTGTTGGGTGGCGGGGGGCAGGGCGAGTGGGCCTAATGTGATCTTCACGCATGCATGCGAAAGAGTGTTTCAATCTCCTCTCAGGAAGATGAAGCCCTGTGTAAAAAAAATGAAGGAAATAAAATTGTGATAAAACACGTCCCCTCATGTGACTCTGTCACATGAGCTGGGACATGTTTTTAATTCAAAAATAAAATTTTTATTTGATGTTTTTTTAGGAAGCTTTATCTAGTCCGCGGATGAGCTTTCATAAAAAATGTAAAGGCCACTTGACCTTTGCACCTGCCCACAAAACATTAGGTTGGACAAGCAGTGTAAATTTGAATTCAATTAGCTTCTTAATGGTCTTAATAGGCCATTTTAATTGTCGGCGGGTGTGTAGCCAGCTCCTGTACGCGCCCGCTGAACGAAATATCGCGAGACTGTGCGTTGACGTTGGGATGCTCGCCCGACATCATCTTGTGTCATTTTACACTCGGGTGCATGCCTGCACACTGAGCGTAATATTCTGCCCTATATAAAATTTTATCATATTACGGTCACTCTTTAAAGGCTCCTTTACAACGAGATTATTAATTAGCCTTTTCTCACTGCACAATACTGGATCTAAAATATCCCGTTCTCGAGTTGGTTCCTCAACATACTGTTCTAGAAAACCATCGCATATGTCAGATATGTGTTTTGGAAGTCGAGAAGGGGTCAGACATAATTTCGCACACCCAACATGAATATTCAGCCCTTTATGTCTTGAGCATTCATTCACAATTATCACAATGTTCTATGTTGTTCATTTGAGCCTACCAAAATATTTATTTTCTTTTGCATGAAATACAATTATCTCATAGTACAATCATTACAAAAATAAAGTACATAATATATGTTATCCAGGAACATGCAAAGGGGATCTTATTTTGCTACACTTCAGCACACTTGACTGCCTTTCTCATCTTGAGGTGCAAATTTATTATACGTTTAGCGATCATTGAACACCTCTCATTATATTTCAATGTGGATGATGCATACTCTGTCTCTGATGTATTCCACATCATCAGTGTCACCTTTCGCACCTCTTCGCCCTACTATCAGGCACTCTGGGCTGAATCGTCCCAGATTTGCACTAAGCGCAGTAGCAGGCGGGTAAAACAACGTTTTACCTGCTGGCCACAATGACGGCTTTTCACGCTGTATCATCCCAAACCCACTGCACTAATTATGCATTCCTGGGAAACACGCTGTTTCCATGGTAAGTGGTAAGTGGGCTCTCATTCCCCCGCCACACCATCACTTTGCTGCACACACCTCTTAGTGCTTCCAATGCATGACTGCTGCACAGAAAACATGGCCCCTAAAGGCAAAAAGACTGCAGCACCCACGTTCAATAATGTGTCTTTCAAGTGCCTTTTGGACGTAGTAGAGGTCCGCCATCATGTTCTCTATCCCCGCTCTGGCCGCAGGATGAGCAGCAACATCACTAATTCAGCTTGGGAGGCAGTGGAGTGGTGGTCAACACCAATGCCCTGCAAAAGAGGACAGCCACCCAGTGCTGTAAGAGGATGAATGACCTCCTCCATTGTGCCAGGGTAAGTCACTCTTCTCATCACTCTCAACTCACACACTCACAAACCAATCACACATCCACAGACCCTCACTCACAACCAGTTCAATGGACATCACCATTCATTGTCTCACACACATCTTCATTGTCCTCATCCTATCCATAGGACCACTCACCACCCACACATGCCAGTCATACTTATCATCTGGCCTGGCAGGCATCCTGCTTACACTCGCTCCATCTGAATTCATGCAGGTCAAGCTGGCACACAACAAAAGGAAGAGGTTGCAGACTGTTGGAGGAATGCCTGAAATCAAAGTCCTCACAGACTTTGAAAACAGAGCCATTCAGCTGGTCGGCAAGGATCTGGACCGTTCCTGTGCTGGTTGGCGATGCTCTACCAACTGAGGATCCAGCAGTGCAACATCCATTATACAACCATGCTGTGAGTGATGTGTTCTGTTTCACAGGCCACTGTCATGCTATAATTATCTCTCCTTGATTTCTCAGGCACATTTGAGTAATTGCCAAGGGAACCCATGATCCGAGGCCTCCAATGAAGCCCCGAGGGAAGCTCAAAAGAGGAATCTGCTGAAACCCTCCATGAAGAACCATCATAGCGCTCACCCATACCCTCCACCAGTGCAGAGACACACACCTTGGTGGGATCTAGCTTTAGAGTAGCCTCGGGATCACAATCTGGTGAGCACGTTGCACCTTCTGATCCACAGCAGGTGGCAGCAGGGATTCCCCGGGTGTCTGGCATTCGGAGGGCTGCTGGAGGCTAGAAAATTGTTGAACCCTAGTCAGATGACGAGCTTCTGGACTTGGTCATGTCTCAGTTGCTGGAGCTGCAAAGGCAAGCTCGGGAACATCAGGAAGGGATGGCCGCTGCACTCCTTAGATGGCAAGGCATGATAGAGGAGCCTGTCTGCCTTCAGGCTGAGGTGATAGTGCCAGTATGCCAATGTACTGAGGTCAACACTGATAGGATGGCAGCCACCATGGAGACCTTGGTCCAGGACGTCAGTCCAGCACTGCTGCATGGGCTGAACTCCATCACTGACGCCCTAGTTGGCCTCCAATAGTGTGTAGGCAAGAGGGTGTGGGGCAGCCTGATCTCACTGCAGCTACCCCTTATCCTCAAGGAGTCAGCCCTTGGGCACCCATAGGGAGGAGGGTCAGCACATCCTGGGGTCATCAACCAAGGTAACCCTGGGAATGTCTGGCCCATCCGAATCCCCTCTTCCTGTGACCTCAGCAGCTTCAGCTCCAGTGGTGAGGAGGTTGCCACTGCCCAGCAGCAGGACCCCGAAAGCAGGCCGGGGACATCCAGGTCTCAACCTGCCAAGGTCATCACAGACAGGGCGTAGCAGTCAGCAGGCTGCCTCCACCTCTGCTGTGGGTTTCCGTGGAGCACCAAAATCTAGTGGCAGAGTTAGGAAGGTTACGAAGATGTAACTCTTGTAGAGTCAAAACAATTAAACCAAATTA
The DNA here is from genome assembly GCF_017639515.1 of Carcharodon carcharias. Classification (NCBI taxonomy): domain Eukaryota; kingdom Metazoa; phylum Chordata; class Chondrichthyes; order Lamniformes; family Lamnidae; genus Carcharodon; species Carcharodon carcharias. Next base: position 130,118,642 of record NC_054477.1, on the reverse strand, counting down.
ACAAAATTGGGATAAATCAGGCACAGCCCCTAATTCAGGTCAGCTGTAAAACCAAGAACAAAGTTTAAAGGAAACTTACAAACTTTAAACCAAAATGTGATTAAAGGGGTCGATAAAACACCCCAGTCCCCGCGGTGCCCACCGAGCACAGAAGGCGTTACGAAGATGTAATTGCACAGCCTGGGCATTGGTGTTAATCACTTGCACATAATGTTCACTGTTGTCAATAAACCTCCAAGAATGTCTTCCTGCCAATGGCTCCTTGTTCTGATGAGCAGTGTCCATGTCACTCAGATGTGAAACCTTTCTGCACAAGATAAATGCAAGTGTCTCTGTCCAGGGCCTCTTCCCTGTGCTCTGAGCAGCCTTCAGACCAAAGTTATGATCTGGCTTCACACTTCCTGGACACATCACTGATGCCTGCACCTCGACAGTGCTTGTTACTGTTGCCAGAATGTAGTGGGCAGGCATAACAGTGTGCTGTCAATCTCTCTGTTTGCTCTCAGCACCTTTAATGTGGGGCTGGCCCTATCTCTTCAGCATCTGTGACCAGTGATGCTGTGCTCCTGAAGGGGTCAGGTGCTGAAGGCGGACAAAGGATTGGATGCTTTTTAAATTTCATGGCTGCGTTTTTATGATATGATCCTGACCACAGAGCACAAGTGAGCTGCCCTCGGCCAGACAGGAGTCAGACATTCACAAAGGCTATGTGAAGATTTATGGAGTGTCCTCACTGCATGTTGTGATCATCCTCCTGCAATTGAGCAACTATTAGGGCTTATGGTATCTCCTCACTGCATGTCATCATCATCCTCCACAAAGCTAGCAGCTTTGGGGACCTCCCAAGCGTGCCTGCCTCACCTGGCCAGTGCGAGGGCCTCATCGATGTCATCGTCACCTTTGAGGACCTCCTCACCCTCATCACCATCGACATCCTCCTCATCAGAAGAGATCTCCAGCTCCTGCATCTCCTCCTCAGCCAGTTCCTCCCCGTTGCAGCGCCAGGTTGTAAATGGCGCAGCAGATGACCAAATTGCATGACACCCTCTGTGGACTATATTGCAGGGCTCCAGCACACTGGTCCAAGCATCGGAACCACATTTTCAGCATCCCGAGGGTTTGCTCCACCAAATTGCGAGTTGCACTATAAGCCTCATTATACCTTCGCTTTGCTGCAGTCTGAGGCCGCTGCACAAGTGTCATTAGCCACATCCTCTGCAGGTAGCCCTTGTCCCCGAGGAGCCATCCCTGCAGCCTTTGTGGACCCCGGAAGACATCAGGGATCTGTGATCAATTGAGAATGTAGGAGTCATGCACAATCCCTGGAAACCATGCACAGACCAACAGGATGCGTTTTTGGCGTCACACACCAGCTGAGCATTCAACAAATGGAATCCCTTATGGTCGACATAGTTGACTGTGTGTTGTGATGGAGATCTGAGCACTACGTGAGTGCAGTCGATGGCACCTGCACCTGTGGGAAACCTGAGATCTGGGCAAATCCAATTGCTCTTGTATCCTGGCTGTCCTGGTCCCAGGCAAAAAGCACAAAGTTGTGTGCCCTCGCAAAGATGGCATCCATGACCTCAAGGATGAATTTGTGGGTGGAGGCTTGTGATATCCCACAGAGGTCACCTGTGGGGCCCTGAAAGGAGCCATTGGCCTAGAAATTGAGCACTGCGGTCACTTTCACGGCCACTGGAAGTGGGTGCCCTCCATGTCTACATGACGCCAAATCCTGCAGTAGCTGGCAGATGGGACCGATCAGTCCCTCAGGCATGTGCAGTCTTCGGCAAAACTGGTTCTCAGTCGTCTACAGGAATGTACAGACCCTGAGTGTCACTAGATGCCAGTCTGCGATGGCTTGCTTTGGTTCCTCAATGATGTGTGCGGGACCCAGAAGGTGCTGCTCCTCACTCTACACGCCAGGCACCTCAGTCACTTTCTCCTACATTGTATTCGCTCTCTGTACGCCACAAGGCATACAGCTAGTTCACCACGCTCCATGGGCATATTGTACAATGTTCTTGCTAAAGGTGGCCATGGAGCAGTCATTTTTTTTTTCACTCACAACCCCTTGCAATGTCATCATCTCGGTTTGGACCAGTCACCCATGGTTCAAGCTAATAGTGCAGCCTTGCAGTGCAGGTTAGGAGGACCCTCATGTATTCCTCCTGCATGATGAAAGGGAGAGACACGTGGGTTAGTATGGGTGTACCAAGAACCTCTCTTGGTTAAGTCTGAAGGCCCCTTAGCGCATTATGGAGCATGCTGACCACCACTTGGATGGCCAGAGTTTAGTGCGCTGCATGGCTGCCCGAAGCCCCACCCACCTCTGCCCCAAACCACCTGACCAATTGGCGGCAGCATTGTCCATTGGATTGCATGCTGTGCTCTCAGCCCAGGCACAGGCATTCTCCTAACCTGCACTGCAAGGCTGCACTGTTAGCTTGAACCATGGGAGGCTGTTCCAAACCGAGATGATGATATTGCAAGGGGTTGTGAGTGAAAAAAAAAATGACTGCTCCATGGCCAGCTTTAGCAAGGAGATTGTACAACATGCCCAGTTGTCCAATTGCTCCACTGTCCACTAAAACACTCATGACTTTGCAGTCTGTGCCCATGGGGTGAAAAGCTCTGCAGCATTTGGTGGCATTTTGACACCTCAGCATTGCTTGACTGGGTAGCTAAGCTAAGAGCCCGACTCCAATCATATCAGTGTGGCTGTGCCTGAACTGTCTCAGCTGCAGAGGGATGGTCACTTTATATAAGGTGTCCCTATTGCGTGGCCACTTCTCTTGCCCACCTGCCCTCCCCACTGCACGTGCTTGTGTGCGCTACCTTCAACCACAGGGCAGCCTTTGCACTACCAACCCCCAAAGTTGCCTCAACTACAGGGAAGCTTTTGCGCCCCCCCTCAAAGTTGCTTCAACCTTAGAGCAGCCTTTACCCACCCCACCAATGTGCCTCAACCTTGAAGTCCAACAGGCATCCCTGGTGAGCATTCCACAATGTTACTCTACACTCACCTCCAAGTTCCCCTCAAAGTGCAGCCCGCCAAGTGCACGCTTTTTATATGCTGTTGTGAAACACGTCAACGTGCAATCACGCCAAGTTGTCGGATGATCCAGCAACTGGCTGGCCTTATAATGACATGAGGACATATTACAATAAGGTTCCCGATGTCCAATGGCAGGGAATGCGGCCCACCATGACGGGCTGAGCGGACGATCGTAAACTAGTTTCACTACATCGTAAAACTGATTTCTGGCCTCTGCACCATATTCACTCATGTCACTGAGCATGCCCAACGCCAGCGGGCATGGACGATTCTGCCCTCTGATCGAAAGAGACTGTTATTTCAAATTCAAGGCACACCATCAGTTTCTCGTGGTGCTCCAAGCCACAATAGCCAGGAATTGAAGCAGGAATCTAGGAATGTCTGCTTTTCTTCACTGGCCTTGCTCCACCCTTGCTTGTGGGTGGGGTGGTGGAAATCTCTAGAAATCCCTGAACAACGTAAAGGGGCAGAGACCTGGAATAATTGGCCTCCTGTCCCTTTATTGTGAGCTTTTGCTATGAGGAATAGATGTCTCCTTAGGGCAAAGGTGAGGAAAATCAGTCCAGTGTTATTAGCCATTTTTTTTAATGATTCCTCCTAGTGCTTTAACATATTTGTACTTACAAAAAGTTACATTTTTTTGTTACTTATGCATGTGTTTTTAAAAGATAAACTTATCTTTAGCACGTAATTCCAACTCATTGAACTTGAAATTAAGAGCGGAATCTTAACCCCCAAAAAACAGGCAGATAGTGCACCACTAGAGGTGAAATTCTTGGATCGACACCAGATGAACATGTTAAGGTGTTAAAAATCTGAATCTCAACCCCCAACACTCCTTCCAACAGGCCCTCTTCCAGTTTTAATGGAGGGAGAACTGGGGGTGGGTGACCAACCCACTCCAAGGAGATGGGCTGGCACTTCAACTACTAAAATGTTGTAAGCCTTATTTTTATTCACCATATTGAATATAACCCTGGGCAGCTTCCCACTGCTCATTGCTCAAGCCTTGGGAAACCCAGCAGCTAAATCCAGGCAAGGACTTTCAGACCCAAGAGATAAGTGCCTTTCCACCTACCTGCTGGATCCAATGTGTCTTCCTGGATAACATCCCAATGAACGGACACCAACCCCCACCCTTCTCTACCAGGTCTCTGACTTTCCCCACAAAGCCTTTGGTCACCATCCTCCCCGAGGCCATCAGTTCTCCAAGATCTGTGACCTTCCTGGGCCTCCAATCTCTCCTCCCTGACTCTGTGATTGGACACCCAAAATTCATCCAAATCCAAGCCAAAGCTCTGCTGCAAACTTGCACCAAGTCCCTTCCACTATCACTCTATGCTCATAGATTTGCATTAGCTCCCAGTTAAGCAATGCCTTCATTTTAAATTTCTCATGCTTGTTTTCAAACCCCTCCATGGCATCACCCCTTCCTATCTCAGGAATCTTCTTCTGCCTCACAAGCCTCTGAGATCTCTGTGTTCATTTTAGTCTGACCTCTTGATCTTAATTGTTCTTCCAATGGTGGCTGTGCTTTCAGTTGCCTAGGCCCGAAGTTCTGAGATTCTCTTCTGAAATCTTCTGTGTGTTCAAAACTGTGGAATATTGAGGCTTTATTCTCTTAGTCAGTGACTGGGATTTCAAATTTCATCTACTTTAAACAAAATGTTACTGGTCCCTAACAGGATTATAATAAAATTTGGGGGTCTGGTCTAGGATTGTAACAATATCTCCTTATGTGGCTCAGCGTCAAATTTTGTCTTATAACACTCTGCGAAGTGTCTTGGGATTTTTTTTTACATTAAAGATAGTGTTAAACAAGGTAAAGGCAAAAAACTGCAGATGCTGGAAATCCAAAACAAAAAAAAAATACCTGCAAAAACTCAGCAGGTCTGACAGCATCTGCAGAGAGGAACACAGTGTTTCGAGTCCGTATGATCCTTCAACAGAACTAAGGAAAAATAGAACAGAGGTGAGATATAAGATGGTTTAAGGGGAGGTGGGACAGATAGAGCTGAATAGAGGGCCAGTGATAGGTGGAGATAACCAAAAGATGTCATAGACAAAAGGACAAAGAGGTGTTGACGGTGGTGATATTAGTTAAGAAATGTGCTAATAGGTGACATTAAGGGTAGAAAGCAGGATGAGCAAGGTACAGATAGACCTAGTGGGGGTGGGGTGGGGGGAAGGGATCGAAATAGGCTAAAAGGTAGAGATAAAACAATGGATGAAAATACATTTAAAAATAATGGAAATAGGTAGGAAAAGAAAAATATTTATAAATTATTGGAAAAAAGGGGGATCGGAAAGGGGGTGGGGATGGAGGAGAGAGTTCATGATCTAAAGTTGTTGAACTCAATGTTAAGTCCGGAAGGCTTTAAAGTGCCTAGTCGGAAGATGAGGTGCTGTTCCTCCAGTTTGCATTGAGCTTCACTGGAACATTGCAGCAGGTCAAGGACGGACATGTGGGCATGAGAGCAGGGTGGAATGTTGAAATGGCAAGCGACAGGGAGGTCTGGGTAATGCTTGCAGACAGACCGAAGGTGTTCCACAAAGCGGTCATCCAATCTGCGTTTGGTCTCTCCAATGTAGAGGAAAATGCGGATACAGAAATTAAAAAAATAGCATCTTGTGTCAGAAATGTTTCAGAAAATTATTAAGCTGCTGACAGCTGTTTTTGATTAGTTATATTTTAATTGAAGTTCTTGTACTTTTCTTCTTCATACCATTATTGGTTTTGGATAATATAAAATGTCATCAATTATGCTGTGTTGGCATTGTCTTTGACAAGAGACCACACAATTAGCGATGAATATCCTGTATAACAGCCTAGTATTAGTTCCCTGAGGTTATTCTTCTGTTCAATTCACTTGCAATGTGATCTGTCGATTAATTGAAAATGATAATTATCCTATATAAAAATACCATATGTCTCCTGCTGGAATATGTGTTGCTTTTAGATTAATGTTTATTGATTGGTGCCCTGTCAACAATCTGCAGATTCTCTTCTCAAGTATATCCTCTGTATTGATTTCAGACTGAGAAGTGTTTCAAAATTTTTATTGACCAAATTTAAAGAGTAACTCCACTTCCCTGATTATGTGTTGACCGTAAGGAGTTCATTCATTCCCTGTGCATCACCTAGCATATGCTGCTGTAAGTATCATCTTTCTCTAACATCATGAACTGATGGTACCTCTATTACAGCAGAGAACAAATAAGGCTTGCCTTTAACCACAACAGATGATTGTGTACTTAGCAGTTGTGATAACTGAAATAATAGCTGGCAGGTCTTTGTTGTCTAACGTGATTATCTCAAGATCAGAGTTTTGTGATATCTCACCTTCAGATACTATCTAAACACCGTAATTTGTTTAATAGGGCCACCATAATTTGATGCAAACAATAAAGATCGAGTTCTAGTATGCATAAATATATACACAACTTTAATTTTCAGTACATATATTGCTGCTGCTTGTAGCTACTCCTACCAGGAGGTCTACTGTCATGGTATATCATGCTTCTTTGTCTTGTGCCATCCTCACACATCCACTGTAGCTTGTCCGCAACTACTCTGTGATGCCCGTCATCCAACTCTGTCTAGGGTCAGCTCCTCTTTCTGCTGCCCTCCGCTTTGCTTTGTAGAAGAGATATCTGTAGCTTTTCAAATGGCCAAAATACTGACATATATTGATGTGGCCTCAAATAAAGAATGGTCGAAGCAGACATGTCAATAACTTTCAAAGGAGAATTGGTTAAATCCCATCAGGCAAAATAATTTCAAGGTGAAGAGGAAAGAGTAGGGGAGCGGCACAAATTGGATAGCACTTTCAAAGTGTTGGTACAGGCACAATGGGCCGAATGGTCCAAGCCCAATGATTCAGTATAACATTTAATAGGACAGGGTTTGATCTATCTTCTGAAAGTCAACATTTAGACGTAGCATTGTTACAAATCCAAAAGATAACAGACTAATCATAGAACCAAAATATCAATAAGTTTTAGTAGGATTCAGAAGGCCAGAAACACGAGTTGTAACCTGAACATGAAACAACAGATTCAAGTTTTAGGGCTTAGCTACATAGAAACTAGGAGCAGGAGTAGGCCTTTCGGCCCTTCGAGCCTGCTCTGCCATTCATTATGATCATGGCTGATCATCCAAGTCAATAGCCTACTCCCACTTTCTCCCCATACCCTTTGATCCCTTTCACCCCAAGAGCTATATCTAACTCCTTCTTGAAAACATACAATGTTTTGGTCTCAGCTACTTTCTGTGGTAACGAATTCCACAGGCTCACCACTCTCTGGGTGAAGAAATTTCTCCTCATCTCAGTCCTAAATGGTCTATCCCGTATCCTCAGACTGTGACCCCTGGTTCTGGACTACCCCACCACCGGGAACATCCTTCCTGCAAATACCCTGTCTAGTTCTGTTAGAATTTTATAGGTTTCTATTGAAATCACCCCCTCATTCTTCTGAACGCCAGCGAATATAATCCCAATCAACTCAATCTCTCCTCATATGTCAGTCCCGCCATCCCAGGAATCAGTCGGGTAAACGTTCTCTGCACTCCCTCTATAGCAAGTACTTCCTCAGATAAGGAGAGCAAAACTGCACACAATATTCCAGGTGTGGTCTCACCAAGGCCCTGTATAATTGCAGCAAGACATCCCTGTTCCTGTTTTCAAATGCTCTGGCTATGAAGGCCAACATACCATTTGCCTTCTTTTCCACCTGCTGTACCTGCATGCTTATCTTCAGCGACTGGTGTACGAGGACACCCAGGTCTCGTTGCACATTCCCCTCTCTCAATTTATAGCCATTCAGATAATAATCTGCCTTCCTGTTTTTTTCTATCAAAATAGATAACCTCGCATTTATCCACATTATACTGTATCTGTCATGCATTTGCCCACTCACACAGCTTGTCCAAAACACACTGAAGCATCTCTGCATCCTCCTCTCAGCTCATCCTCCCACTCAGCTTTGTGTCATCTGCAAATTTGGAGATATTACATTTAATTCCCTCATCTAAATCATTAAAATATATTGTGAATAATTGGGGTCTCAGCACCGATCCCTGCGGTACCCCACTAGTCACTGCCTGCCATTCGGGGAAAAGACCTGTTTATTCCTACTCTTTGTTTCCTGTCTGCCAACCAGTTTTCTATCCATCTTAATACACTATCCCCAATCCCATGCGCTTTAATTTTACACACCAATCTCTTATGTGGGACTTTGTCGAAAGCCTTCCGAAAGTCCAAATAAACCACATCCACTGGCTCCCCCTCATCAACTCTACTAGTTACATCCTTGAAAAATTCCAGTAGATTTGTCAAGCATGATTTGTCAAGCATCAGTTATCCGGTTTCATCAGTTCTTACTACTGTGACAAAAATGCCTTCTTGTCTAAATGAAAGTCTTATGACCCTCTGTATCCCAGAAACAAGAGCTTGTCATGCTGTAGTTACTAATGAATATCTTCTCATGATGGGTGAGGAGGATGAAGTAAATAGAACTTTGGCCGGAATTTTCTGGCACTTCCTGCCAGCGGGATCTTCCGGTCCTACCAAAGTTAATGGCCGCTTAAGTGGCCCACCGCATCCACCCCTGGGGGGTCCACCACATAGTGGGGGGGAAGGAGGGTGGTGGAAAGGTTGGGGGGCAGAAAATTCCAGCCTTCTACTTTGAAATGCACAATACCCTAACAAATCGCAGAGGACAAAATGATCCAATTTGGCAAAGAGGTAAACATAAAAAGGATTGCAAAGATGACTAGGGCTATGCGTGAATGATAACTGTTGGACTGATTACACAGGGCAAAATAATTTTTTTACAAGCATCACAAACACCAAAAGATGGCAAGAAAGCTAAATGTGAAATGTTGAGCAACCGAGGATGCAAGATATGAGTTCCATTTGGATAGTGTACTACCAATAATCAATACTGCTGAAAACTACTTTAACTTCCATCTTTCGGCAAACCCTTAGCTTTCGAGAAGAACGCATTGAGATTCGTTCAATCAAAATGACCAGAAAATTATAGATCTCATCAACTGTAATTACTTCACTTCCATTAAATAGCAGAACCATCCTAACTTACAGGCCAAGAAAGAATAGTACCATTGACTGCAATCTGAAGTACAGCATAAGCTGTGTTCATTTGGTGCCAAAGAAATCAAAGGCTATGTTATCATCATGAGACACAACAATGTTTTGATGCAATTAAAGCCAACTTCTGGGATCAGCACACCTTCAGTCAAAGTGTGGTAATTAACTTACTAAGAATTAGGGGGATTTTTAAAGCAATGGAAGGTGTATATCCATGACCTTCTCCATAGGGACTCAGCTGTCAGCAACAAATAATTGACCAGGTGCCGCAAAATAATATCTCAAATGGACTATGCCACTCACCCATTTTCAGAAGTAGACCAGTGATCAAATAGATGCATAATAAGGATGTTGGATCAACTGGATCAATGGAAACCCATAAGCATAGAGGCAAGTTGCTTGCCAGTAAACTCCAATTACTAATGTAATAAATTTGGGAGTAGGTAGAAGTGTCCCAAAGATGGAAATATCATAACTGTCCAGAAAAATGGTGGGAAATCAGATTGTAGCAATTATCATATCACATGCTAGCTACAAAAAAGCATGTCTAGAGCAGCTCCATGATTTATATATGCCATTTATCACTCTTGTTCAGGCTTATGATTCATGAATAGAGAGCCTTTATGCAAACTCTGGTTGCTTCCATAGAGTCATCTCAATTGTTAGATAACTTCACAAAACCATGAGCTTCTGTCAGTCTATCTTGCCACATGGAAATCAGGGCTGGATTTTTCTGTGGCTCAGGCAATCCCGACCTGGGCGTGTCTTTTTCCTTTTGACTTGCACACCTAATTCACGTGTGACTATGCTCAGGACTTTTGTCTTTTCACAAAGCAGTCAAGCTCACAGTGCGTTTTCTGAACCACAGTGTCCTCTGCATGAGGTGTGCATGTTGGAAGGCCCTCCTTGGTTCTCCAACAAAGCAACCCAGCTCCCAACATTGTTTTAAGGCACCCTAAATCTCCCTCCTCATTCCCCAGCCCCCACCCCCACCCAATCCCCATTGCACCCCATGCCTCCTCAGATTGCTCATCCTATATCATGGCTCCTCAGATTGTCCATGTCACCTCCACGTCCCCAGCCAACCCCCCCGCTCCCCCCCCCCAACAACACCCCTCCCCCCCCCCCGCACCCCCCGCCCCCACCACCACCCAATACCACCCCATGCCCCCCATGTACCCTCCATAGTCACTCACCCAGTGTCCACTATGTACAGTCCTCCGGAGCCATGCAATAGTAATGGGAGTTAGTTTAAAATCATTGGAAAAAAGTTAAACTTCAAACAGTCTAATGAATTCAAACCCACTATCATTAATACTGGAGAAAAATGACTCCAATATAAAAATCCTTTAAGTGTGCATTCAATTTGAAAACAAGCAAGAAACCACATCGAAGGCATATTCTGTTATTCCAGCATCTTAAAAGTGTCAATCATTCCTGGATCAATCACATGCTGAGCTGAAGCCATTATAAGCTTTTGAAACCCAACCCAAGGATTCATAATAGCTACACCTGTCATAACAAAAGCTTCCAGCTACATTGTCTGAATCTGACAGAACAGAATGGTGTCCCATTTACATTTCAAAGCAGAGTTTTTATCAATTAATGGAGAGGAGCAGGTGCAGAAATGTTATTCAACTTTCCAAAACATTAAGAAAAGAAATGCAATTTTCCTGTGTCTTAACAATGGGGATAATGACCATGGGAGAAGTGCATGTATGTTTTGCATTCAAGGCCTCCCTATCCCATGAACAGGCCACACAAATATGGTGTGGGGGCGGAAATACAGAGTAAAATTGTTTTTCAACAAAAAAAAATTAGTCCAGCATTTCATGACCTGGTTCATGTGTCCTTTGGGAGAAGAAGATCTACCCTCAAAATTCTACAAGATAATAAATCTTTCAATCTAAGACTCTTACAGGCAAGACTTCATCATTACTGCTCTTCAGTGTGCTGATTGTTGTACATTTGCAGCTCATTCAGCCAGCAATCCTAAGAACATAAGAAATAAGAGCAGGTGTAGGCCTCCAAACCTTCTCCGCATCACAATTTTCAACAAAACCAAAGCTGATCTTCGACATTGATTTCTCATACTATCCCCATATCCATTGATTCCCTTAATATTCAGAAATATATTGATCTGTGTCACCCATAACATTACATACATGGATATACAGCACAAAAACCAGCCATTCTCCCAATCAGTCCATGCCAGTGTTTATGCTGCAGTTAAGCCTACTCTGATCTTTCCTTATCTAAATCCATCATTGTAACCCTTTATCCCCTTCTCCCTCATATACTTGTCCAGTTTCCCCTTAAATACACCTATGCCTTTCACTTCAACTGCTCCCTGTGGTAGCGAGTTCCACATTCTGACCAGTCTTTGGGTGAATAAGTTTTTTTTCTGTATTCCCTATTGGATTTCTTGGTAGCTATCTTATATCAATGGCCTCTAGTTGTGCTCTTCCTCACAAGTGGAAATATTCTCTCTATATTGTCGCACTCACACGGTTATACCCATGGCTTTATGGAAAATAAACATTTTACTTTCAAAAACAAAATGGAGAACAGACAATCTGTTTTGAAACAAGAGGTCAGGAGACCTTCCTTCTTGTCTGCCAATATGCATGGAACTGCACAAGGCTGGGAGTTGGCCTGTTTATCTGGATGGCACATTAAAATGCAATCGACCTTTTGGGCATTCCATTGAGAAGGCATTAAAGTGCAATGGATCTTTCCTGTAGATTTAATGGTTGCTATTGTCCAAATCCCTGCAGAAACTAGTGCACAATGGCCCTGAAGATTGGAATTCTATAGATGGTGATGAGGAGAAACCCATTCTATCACAAGGAAATGCAAATAACTGAAACTCAGCTTCTTGCGTGCCAATGCCATTTGTGTGGACAATGAGAAAGCAGATCTCTGGTCACCTGGCAGAAACCAGTTTGTGATAAGGAATATTTATTAATACAAATTTTTGATTTCAGTCAGTCAGGGAGTCAAGGAGACTAAGAGGGAGGAGATCCATCCCAGCAAAGAAAGGACCCCACCTAGAATCCACTAACAGGGAGAGAAGTGGAACTAGCATTTTACCTACTGATTTGAAGAACCAAGCCAGTTCTTAGCTACAGGGGTTCAACTGCACCACGACTGGAGCAAAGTCAGAAACGTGCTGCTGCAAGTAGTAAGCCACTACAAATTCATTGCTGGAAACTGCCAACTTCCATTTCTTTAGTCAACCAAAAGGGAATCATCAGGCCTGCAACATTTCAGGCTTCCATCTCAAGAGACTCAAGTAAAACAGTGAATTTTTGTCCTTTTAAAATGCCCAAGTGCATGTTACCTCTTTTGTAATCATCTTCTTTTGTTTATGTGCATGCCTGTGTGAAGACACCACTAGCTCAGACTTAAGGGCTGAGGCAATCTGGTTTGCTCATTTAATCCCTCAGTTTGAGAATATAGGCCTAGTCCACTCAATATCTCCTTATAGGACATCCCAGGAATCATTGTAGGAAATCTATTTTGCACTTCCTTCAAGTAAGTAAATCCTTCTTTAGGCTAGAAGACTAAAACTATACACAACATTCCAGGTATCTCACCAAGGTCCTATATAATCGCAGTGACTTTTTTTACTCTTAAAGGCTAACACATCATTTGGTTTCCGAATTGCTTGCTGCACTTGAATGCTAACGTTGTGTGTTTCATGTAAAAGGACACCCAGATCCCTCTGAATACCAACATTTTCCAGTCTCTCACCATTTAAAAAATATTCTGCTTTTCAATGTTTGCTACAAAAATGGATAGCTTCACATCTCTCCATATATTAATCACTTATCCTTCACCTAAATCCTTTAATGGCTTCCTTGCATCCCCTCTCACAACATATTTTCACACCTGACTTTGCATTGTCAGCAAACCTGGACACATTACACTCAGTCACCTCATTTAATGTATTGCTATAGATTGTAAATAGCTGAGGCCCAGCACTGATCCTTGTGATCCACCACTAGCTTACAATTTGCCCAGCCCAAAAATAACGTTTAATCCTTATCTCAGTTTCTGCAGGTTAACTAATTCTCAATCCATGCTAATATATTACTCCAATCACGAGTCCTATCTTTATATAATAACTTATTATGTGACATCTTACATCATATCCACTGGTTCTCCTGTATTTGCCACATGAGTTACAACCTCAAAAAATTCTAACAGATTCCTCAAAAAATGTTTCCCTCTCAGAACTCTGCCCTGCCATGTTATGATTTTCTAAGTTCCCTTTTACCACATTGCTAATAATACATTCTAGCATTTTCCCTACTATTGATGTCAAGCTAACTGGCCTATAATTCCCTGTTTTCTCTCTCACTTTTTTCGTGAATAGCAGTGTTATGTTTGCTGCCTTCCAATCCACAGGGACCATTATAGAATATATGGAATTTCAAAGATCAAAAACCAATGCAATCACTACATCTGTAGCCATCTCTTTTAAAACTGTAGGCCACCAGGTCCAAGGAATTTGACAGCTTTTACTCCCATTTATTTCTTCAGGATTATTTTTATACTAATCTAATGTGTTTTAAGTCCCTCATTCTCACTGGATCCTTGGTTCCCTTCTATTTCCAAAAGGCTTTTTGTGCCTTCTTCTGTGAAGACAGACACAAAATATTCATTTAACGTCTCTGCCATTTCATTATTTCACATTATAATTTCTCCTGTCTCTGCCCCTAAGGGGTGCACATTTACTTTTGCCGATCTCTTGCTTTTTACCTCCCTATGGACGTTTTTTAAATCTCTTGCTAATTTACTTTGTTATTCTATTTTCTTTTTCTGATTCCTCCTCCTTTTAGAATCCTCCCAATCTTCATGCTTACTAATCTAGCAACATTACAAGCCTCTTCCTTCAATCTAATACCAAAAAGCATACTTAACTTCTCTTCTTATCCTCAGTTGGACCACTTTTCCAGTGGGTTTATTTGATACTTGAGGGAATGTATACTTGTTGTGAATTATCTTCAAGCTACCTTAGACAAGCAGAATTTTGAAACGGGACTGGTGGACCTGAACCTGATACAATCACTGAGTTTCAAATGTATCTGAGATCATCCATAATACTGTACCTATGTGAATTCCTGAGATTTTCCAGAAAAAAATTGACTGATAAGTAACATAAGTTTTCAAAAATTGTTCTTATAGATCTTAAAAGAGGCCTTGGGCCCAACTTTTAGCTTGCAGCCCAGGCATACCTCTGGCATATCTGCTAGAAAATTTTACTGGCCCTGGTTGGATATTGTTTCATGGAGAGGAAGCTGGGAAATTCTGGTAGGCTAGCTCTGCTTTACCAGATAATTCCACACATTATGCTACTTGTTAGGACCAGCAAACACAAATTGGTTAATGGGCTTTCCAAAAGCCTGAAAATGTCAGTGGAGAAATTAAATGAATCAATCTTTTGCAATGATAATTGCTATCTCTTTTGGGGTCTGAAGAATTGTACTGTTATTTTTCTTTTGGATCATTATTGGGAATGTTCTGCTGTGTTAGAGTAGTGTAGTGCCACTTTGATGTCCTTGGCCTCCACTGGGGCAGGTGCCACTGATGTGCCTTCATAGGCATGATGTGTCTACCCTGAACATACTAATGACCCAAATCCTGTAATGTGGGACCTTCAAGGCGTCCTCCAAAGTTAGTAACTTTTGGCCCCACTCTGACATTCTTCTGCTGGCAAAGCAGGACCATCAGGATTTCAGATCGATTATTTTCAAAACTAGAACTATGATGATACTTGTCATGTATAGTGCAGAGTTTGGAGTGCAAGTGTGACGTTTAACTGCCAACTTGCCTGTCCTTTTAAGGTGATTGCTCTTGGACTCGTTGGAATGCAGAATGTATCATCTTCCTGCATCAATTTAACTTAATTATAATATAGTTGCAGCAGTCTTTTCTCTGCATTATTTTGAAGTTATGGTGAGTCAAAACAAGCAAAATACAGACTTTAAGAAAGGTTGAATGTTTAAAGAGATTGCTCTACATTCTGCTCTTTGGAGTTCATGTTTAAAAATCATAATTATCTAATTATTTGAATTAACCAACATAAATAAGAGAAAAGTTGGAATTTAGTGCTGAAATAATCAAATAGAAATTTACGCTCGGTGGGTGGGCGTGTGCCCGTTGCGTGAAAAGACGCGCGTTGATGTCGGCCAAGCGTGCCGACATCAGTGTGCAGTTGCGTGATAGTCCGGCTGGCAGCCACGTGTTGGAGTCGGCAGTGCACCCGCCGACAATTAAAAGGCCTATTAAGTCCATTAAATAATCAGTTAAACTAAAGTTAATTTTCAATTAACCTAAATTTTTTGCTGTCTGGCCAACCTAACAATTGGCGGGCAGGTGAAAAGGCCAAGCAGCCTTTGCATTTTTTGGAAACCTCATCCACGGGTAGGATGAGGTCTCCAAAAGCAAATAAAAATAAAATATAAGTTTTACAATTGAATTAATAACATGTCCCTGCTTATGTGACAGAGTCACATGAGGGGACATGTTTTATTACATTTTTATTTTCTTTATTTTTTTTTAACAGCACTTCATCTCCCTGAGGCAGCTCTGTGCCTCAGGGAGATTATGAAGTGCTCACTTGTGCGCATGTGTGATGTTCACGCTCGGTCTTCTTGCACTCCTCCCCGCCGCCACACAGTTAGCGCTCAGCGCTGCCACTCGTGTTCCACACTGGGCAAGCCTTAATTGGCCCACCAGCATGAAATCGTGGTCTGGTGCCGATCGCGGGCAGCGGCCGACTTCCCGACCGTCCCCATCGAGCCTGTCCACCAAGGGCAAAATTCTGCCCCTTGAATCAAGAGTTATCTACTGAAGTAGTCTCTGCAGTGAGTGTGACTAATATGACGTATCATGGTACTGCACAATTCATGCACCAGTGTATCATTCTGTAACTCATAAACTTCATCTAGTTGAACTTCATGTTAAAGGAAGTGCAGTGAATAACTGTAAGGTGGTTTTACCAACTCCTAGGATTTGGAATGGTCCAGCACTGTCATGTGACTATGACTCTGAAGACACTGCATCAGCATTAGTCCATCTCTAGACCGTACTTGCTGTCAGGTTCTCCATGCCTTTAAGGGTATTGCTTTTACTAAACTACTGACCACTCAACCTCTCTTGCTGGCTCCCATGTTGCTCATGTTATTAATGTGTTTCTCTCCTCAAGTAATGGCCCTCTCCTTCAAATCTGCTGCCACCCCTCAAAACCAACCCTTCTCCAACCTGTCCTTTTTTTTTTGACTGCACTGGTGTGTGGCCCCTTTACATTTTTTTTTTGCACAGTCAAACATGTGTGGTCATTTAAAAAAGGCCAACTTGATTCGCAGCTCACACAGGGACTTTTGGAATGCTGTGCAGCTGACAGGGAACATTGCCTTTGACTGCTCCAGCTTTGAAAACTACCACCACATCTCCAACCTCTCTTTCTTCTCTAATGTCCTTGAAAGTGTTCTCATCTCTTAAATTCATGCACTCCTTTCCTGGGATTCCATGTTTGGATCCTTCCAATCAGCTATCTACCTCAGCCACAGTACCAAAATGTGTCACATTAAAGTCACAAATTGAATCCTATATGACTTTGACAAAGGTAACCTATACCTCTGAAACTTTCTTGACCTGTCTGACACTTTTCATCACACCATCCTCTTCCAACACCCATCCATTGTAATCCACCTCAGTGGAAATTTACTCAATTGGTCCCATTCTTAGCTTATCAGAGCTAGAGATTCAACTTCAATGGCTTCTCTTCTCTCTGCTGCATATTTAGCTCAGGTGTCTTCCACCTTAGCCCCCTCTACATGCTGCCCGAAAGAGACATCATGTAAAAACACAATTCCACATGTACTCAGATGACATGCAGCTTTACTTTACCACCTTCTCTCTTGACCTCTCCACTGACTCTAAATTGTTGGACTTCTTATCCAATATTAGTAATGGATGAGCAAAAATTTTCTTTCCAGAAATCAAATTTTGGGAAGTCCAAGGTCATTGATTTTGGTCCCTATTAAAATCTTTTCTGCCTAGCCCATGACTCCATCCCTCTCCCTGGCAACCATCTAAGGCTGAATGAGACTGTTTGTAACCTCAGTGTCATATTTGAATCCAAGATGAACATTTGACCTTTGTAAAGACTGTCATTTCCACCTCCATAACATCACCTGACTCACTTCTGTTTCAGTTCCTCTGCTGCTGAAAACCTCATCCATGTCTTTATTTCCTTTAGATGACTAGTTTAATGCAGCCAGTCTCCCACTTTCTATCCAGAGTAAACTTGAGGTCACATCTGCTGTCTGTGTCCTATCACACACCAAATCCCTTTCACCATCACCTTGTACTCACTGATCTACACTGGCTCCCAGTTAAGCAATTTTAATCTTTGTTTCCAAATCCCTCTCTGGCCCTGCCCTCCTTATCTTTGTGATCTGTTCCATCCCCACAATCTCCTAAGATGTTACGCTTGTCTTTCTATACAATTGGTGGATGTACCTTCAGCTGTCAGAACCCTAAACTCTGGAATTCCTTTCCTAATCCTCTCCACCTTTCTACTTCACTTTTTTCCTTTAACACACTCTTTAAAACCTATCTCTATGATGAAGTTCTTCGTCCTATGTTCATACTTGGTCTTGTAATTCCCCTGTGAAGTGTCTTTGTTTTAGTATGTTAAACATACCATATAAATAAAAGTTTTTTTGTTATCATTTCTGCAGAGGCCCTTTTTGACTCAGGCCTAGTGCTGAAATTAGAGCCAATGTTTGTTCCTGTACTACTACATGCATTTTCTGAATGGGAAAGTAATCCTCATGCAGGGGACTAATGTGGCATCCTGTTGCACAACATCAAGGTCTCTACATGGTAGCTGTGCTATATGAATAAAATCTGGAAATGCATCTCAAGCACAAATGGGATGAAAAATAAGCCATAAAGCACATTCAAGTTGACCCCAGCATGTTTTATGACAGGGAATTAGAAGGTAGTTTACATTGTAACACACTGCATCTGCCATCTTCCAATGTGCTCTTCTCAGCAGTTCTTGCACAAGCAGCGAAACCAAAAATATGCCTTTCTCAGGTGCTGTTTCTAAGTAGCTCCATATGTGGCAACTCTATTTAATTAACACTAATCTTGTAGCATTTGTCACATAAAGATGTGTTAACTGTGGTCATAGTACAGCTATTTAAGTACCGGATTGCCCATGATGTTGCTTCAGGACATTTTTTTAAAGGTAGACTTATTTGAGCAGTCCTCCCATTACTGACTCAACTTGGTCCTAAATAGTTAGAGGGTTATTCAGAGATACAGGGCTGAACTAAGTCAAGGACAGTAAAACTTATATATTTTAGCTCTAACTTAAATGTTTAAATATTTTGAGTTGGACTTAACTGTAGTTATAATTAAATAGCTACTTAATTAGCCGCTCAGTTAAACCGTATAAAATACTGGGCTGTAACTTCCGAGCTCCTGGCCTTCGTATTTGAAGGCGTACCCCAAAGATGCACCGGGGAACCTCTCTTGGATGTTCCCAGGTAAGGTTTTCATGACAATTGCTTGGAAGTGCAAACTTCACCTCCCCCACCCCCCGGGCAATTCCCCTGCACTGGGAACCATCCGAAAATGCAATTTAAATTGCAAACTTTGGATTGTTCTGACTGGGTTACACCAATAGTTGCCCAGAAAAAGTAAGAAGAATTAAAACCTCTCCTAACTTCTGGGTAACTATTGCACTGACCTAGACTGAACGCCCCCCCCCCCAACCTGACGGGAGTCCCCCCACCCCCACTCTGACTACATTCCCACGGGACTCCCTCCACTCCTAAGGCCTGACCCAACCACCCACCCCCCCGCCCATGTAACGTGGTTCAACCCAACCTTCCCTCATTCTGAGGACTGATCTGACCCCACGAGGTCTGCATCACTCCCTGCTGCTGTTCCCCCCCCAACCCCTGGTCGATGCCCAGGCCCAACACACACCAACCCCCCCCAACTGCAACCCACCCCACTGACCTGACCGCCCGTAAAAGTCCACTTCTCCAAATCCTACCCACTTACCTTGGACATTTACCTTCTCCCTGGCCTGTTAAGGACCTAAAAACATGGCTGGAAATTTAAACTTACCTGGTTTACAGCAGCTAATACCGTAAAAAACTGGGTGCGGCCTCCTTAACTTTGACAGAGTTGCACTTGACACTAGGTCCCGGGGACGCGCTACACTACCCAGGGCTGAATTTTCTGGTCAGCGTGCAGTGGTGGGCTTGACACGCTGGTGTGTAAAATGACGCACAATGACATTGGGTGTGCATCCTATTGTTATCGCGCATCATTTCGATATTTCGTTCGGCAGGCATGCGCTGGAGGCAGCTATGCACCCGCCGAAATGTCATTGGCCTATTAAGGCCACTAGAAAAGTAATTAGCCTAGTTAACAATGCTGGCCGTCCAACCTTAAGGTTGGCGGACAGGCGAAGAGACCAAGCAGCCTTCGCGATTTTCAGGAAACCTCATCCATGGGCGGAATGAGGGTTTCTGAAACTTTTGTAAAATAATGAAATAAATTTTCCATACTTCACAAACATGTCCCAGCTCATGTGACACTGTCACATGAAGGGACATGTTTAAATAAATTTTTACTCTATTTATTAAAAAGTTTTGTAATCCATTCAATCTCCTTGAGGCAGCTCCGTGCGCATGCGTGAAACAGCTCAGGCGCTGACTGTCCCTCCTCCCCCTGCCCGCACAGATAGCGCTAAGTGTGACTGGCTACACTTTATGTTGGGCAGGCTTTAATTGGCCCGCCTACGTAAAATGGTGGCACGCAGACAATCACGGATGGCGATCAGCTCCGCGCCCGACCCCGCCTGCTTCAGCCCAGCCCACCCGCCATAGGAAAAATTCGCCCCCATATCTCCTGTCATTGAAACATTTGTAACCTCCATTTTCATCCTTCACCAAACTCTACGCAGCTCCAGTTAGATCAAATCCCTGCATTTGAATCCTATCACATATTAAATTTCTCTCATCCTTATCCTCATTGGCATCTACTAACTCTCACATGGATTTCAAATCATCATCCTTTTTCACAAATCTCTCCTTGGCCTATCTCTCCATCGTACCTCTGCAATCTCCCACATAACTTTCTATCTCACACTCTTTATTCTCCTGATGTTAGCCTAATAAGTGTCCTCACCCCCTCATCATTGTTGACAGCACCTTCAGTCTTTCTAGCCTTGCTGGAGCTTCATTTGTAAAACCTCTGCCTTGCTACTTCGCTACTCTTTACAAAACTCACTAAAATTTGGTTTCTTTGGCCATTTCTTTGGTCAGTTGCCCTAGCTCTTCCTTTCTCAGTGTTGATTTACTCCCTTTGTTCAATCAAGTGGCTTGTTTCCATTAAAGATGCTATATAGAAATAATGACCAGACCACATTCCTTGTGGAAAGAGCTTTAGTGACCATTGGATAAGGCACACTGTTGAAAGTGTAGAGTGCAAATCTATCCTTTATTACTAAATATTGCTATTATGTTTCTTGCAACTGATTGGATCCAGACCGTGCTATTAACAATTACAAAAGCTATATTAATTGAGACACAGGCTGGGATTTTCTGGCCCCACCGTGGCGCAACCTGCTACAGGAGATTCAGCAGCCCACCCAAAAGTCCATTGTCTTTCAGTGGGACTGGACAACGGGCAAAGCAGAAAATCCCGCCCACAGTCTTTATATTAGCAGATAGATTTGTGCAGTACATGAATTCCAAGTCTGTCCTTCTTTAGATTTCATTTATTTTTGGCATACTTATCCTTGACCTGGAACAGCTCCATTGCTAAATTGATTTGAAGTTCTCTTGGAGTAGTGGGATTGAGGCAGGAAACTGTCATGTGCAGCCTTGTACATACCATAAAATGCGGACATTAAAAGTTTACTTTGCATTTCCTCCAGGTCAGACATAATCTTCTGAATTCATTGCAATTTGATGGATACCTGACCCCACATTGACCTTTTAATGCCAGATTTGCCTGTTTGTCTGTTCTTAACCTATCCCTGCACTAACTCATGCTTCCTCTCTCCACCAATACCACCCAAAACAGATTCATTGCTTTTTCACCCCATTGTTCACTGTGGTTTGTGGTATCTTGTGAGCAAATTGACGGCTTTTTTGCTTAGATAACCACTCACTGTACTTCAAAAAAACTCATTCCCTCTGAAGCACTTTGAAACTTTTCTGAGAGAAATGTGATAAAGCAGCATATAAATGGAAGTTTTCTTTTCAGGTTATGGGCAATGCTTTTTCATTAAATTGTCCTGTTAGTTTTTGGGAAATCCTTTTTTTTTTGCTTAAGCTGCCTTAATTTTGAATGCAGTTCATTTTCCTTCATCCTCACCCAATATCCAGCAGGTTAGGACCATTGGTGAATTCCCTGGAGATTTTATTCAGTTGTATATTAAGAGATATGTAGCCACAGGTGACAGAGTTGTTTTCTTAAATAAGTACAGCTTGTCTTAAGCAGGTATTGTTACAAGACAAAGCCAATGGTCTGGAAACTGGTGTTCTGTTTGTAACTTATTTGCTTTGCCTTTACATTGTGCTTCTTAATATGGTTTCAGTTTTGGCCTTGGTCAGGTTAGAGATATAGGCCAGAATTTTTTGGTAGCCAAGCAGGTGTGCAGTAGACAATAATGTTCGCAAAATGGGGCACGATGATGTCATGAGGGCGTCCCAATGCCTTGCGATATTTCGGTTGGAGGGGCACGTAGAAATCAGAAACGTACCCGCCAATAGTTAAAAGGCCAATTAAGCCCATTAAAAGACCAATTGACTGATTTTGAGTGATTTTGTGGTTTTACACTCGGTGCATGGGCCAATTGGCCAGGCAGCCTTCATGTTTTCCATTCGTTCTACATCCAGGGTGGGATAAAAGGCCCACAATATTTTAGTAAGGTGAGGAGTTAGGAGTTTTGCTGTGAGTTGTTTGTAGTTGATTTAGAGATCGTTTCGGCATTTTCTGCGTGTTCTGGATAATTCTCTGATTGCTAAACATCTGCAGAGGCTTTCTGCAGAAAGGCCTCTTTGGTGCAGAAACCTGTGCAACCATCTGGACAAACATGGGAGTTGTGTAATCTGCCGGTGGGACCTCTTCAGAAGAGGAGGAAAGGGCCAGAATGGAGAGGAGGCCAGTTGCCCACACGCATTGTCCCAGAGTTGGCCCCATGGATCAAGAAGCACAGCCAGAAGGGGTGGAGGGCTAGCAGGATTTGCAAGGCACAAGAGTCCGGAGAAGGCGCCATTACCCAGCAGGTAACGTGTACAGGCAGCGATCATGCTATCTGGACATGTCAGAGGTTCAGTGCTGAAGAAGGCTCTGCATCTCCAGGGACACTGTCACCTCTATCTGTGACATGATCAGCCCCAAAATTGCCTGCAACTGTGCAGGTGGTCACACTATGCTAGTGCCTCTGAAGCTCCCAGCAGCCCTGAACTTTTATGCTTCAGTTTCATTCTAGGGGTCAGTAAGAGATCTCTATGGAATCTTGTAATTCACTGCCCATAGCTGCATCAAGTTGGTCACGGATGCACTGTTCTAAAGGGTCAACACTTTCATTCACTTCATGACCGACAAGGCCAGCCAGGCAGAGTGAGCCAGAGGCTTCACTGCAATTTCAGGATTTCCCCGAATTCAGGGAGCCACTGACTGCACGCGTGTGCCCTTAAAGGCACCAGCAGGGGAGCCAGGTGCCTTTGTTGATAGTAAGGTCTTCCACTCTCTAAACATCCAGATTGTGTGTGACCACAAGAGTCAGATATTGCAAGTTTGTGCCAGATATCCAGGAAGCTGTCATGATGTCCACATCCTGTATCACTACCAGGTGCCAAGGTTGTTCATTGTACCAGTATGTTTGGATGGTGGCTACTGGGGGAACAAAGGCTTTCTGCTAAAAAGGTGACTGATGACGCCACTGAGACATTCAAGGACTGCAGCTAAGGAGAGCTGTCAAGCCTTGTTAGGAACCTGGGTTTGGTTTCATTTGAGAGTTTTTTTTGAGTTGGAGCTGGGAAATCTCTAGGCCCTGTTTGTATACATGCATTTTTAATTAGGTTTTACGACTCTTGAAGTGAAGAGACGGGTTACCAAGGGGTTAGTAGTTTAGGGAAATTTAAAAAAACACAAAAGTAGAAAAAATTGTGCTGTTGCCTAGTAACAGGGGATCAGAGAGAGACTGACATGGAGTCTAGAGACACAGGGAGACACAGAAGGGCAGATTTTAGTTCAGTTGGTATGTATGCATCACAAAGTGAAGAAAGAAAAGTTCTAAGACTCTCTCTAGCTGGAAGTGATGCCAGACTGCTGAGGAAACGTGTTGAAGGAACTCATACTTATTACTCTAAAGATAAAGTAATAGTGAATTTAGAGTGAGTTTTCTGAATATCTCAAGGGAGATACCAATTATGGAAGGACTTCCAGTGAATGTTCATAAGTCTACTGGAAAAGAAACCTCTTTGCAACTGAACCAGCTCCAGCTTTGGTGTGAAATAGTGTTACCTCTTCACTGGAGTGTTGGGTCTGTATGGATAATGCTGGGATAAAAGGGATAGTGTGAGTTTAAATCATTTTTCCTTGGTGCCTGTGTTGAAATCCTTCCAAACCTTTTGTTGTCCAGTGTGATATAGTTAATGTTTCTTGTTTAATAAAGGTTTTATTATTTTGTTAAAAAGTCAACAGTGGACTCTTGTGAATCTGTTTTAGTAAGTATCCTCCATGTTTAAAAAAAAAAATTATGGGGTAGAATTTTCCCCCATTGGGGGGTTTTGCGGGGGCAAGCGCGGACCCAATCGGCGCCCCTGATCGGGTCCGTGCTGCCATTTTACGTGGCGGGCCAATTAAGGCCCATCCAGTGTGATGCACACCCAGAAGTGCTATGCGCTCCCTGTGCGGGTGGTGGGGGGCCTTCCCTGAGTCAGGAGTGTGTTCTTTCATGCATGTACCTGAGGTGCCTCAGGGAGATTAGTTTTTAAGTTATAACAGTTCAATAAAGTGTTGAAATTTTTTTATGACATGTCCCCTCAAGTGAAACTGTCATAAGAGCTGGGACATATGTATTAATTTCAGTAAAAATTTTTGAGAAAATTTAAAATCATTCATGAAACCTCATCCCACCCTTGGATGAGGTTCCATGAAAAATGCGGAGGCCGCCTGGGCTCTTCGCCTGCCCGCCAACCTTAAGGTTGGATGGGCAGCTCCTTTAATTATTTTAATTGAAAGTTAAATGGCCTTAATAGGTCTTTGTTCCGACTCAGCTGTGTGCCCGTCAAACTGAAAATCTAAATGACGCATGGTGACATTGTGACGCACACCCGACGTCACCACCTGTCATTTTACACCTCAGCAAGCGGGCCCCGCCAGGTTCCATCCTGGGTTCTGCCTTGTCCAGTAATAAGATCAGCTAGGATCATCACACCTCCACAAGGGCAATAATTGAGACCATAGGCCTACTCAAGATGAGGTTTCGCTGCCTGGACCGCTTAGGGAGAATCACTGCAATATCTTTCTGAATGCATCTCCCTTATTGTAGTAGCCTGTGATGCCCTACACAATCTAGTGCTCTCATGGGGGGACCCATTGGAGGAGGAAGACAGTGATGCTGTTCCAGAGGCAACAGAGGATGATTCCAGTGCTGAGTGTGAGGTGGAGTCTGAACAGCCCCAGGCTGAGGATCGAGATCCCGAATTGAGGATGCTTATGGGAGCATGGAGACCAGGGAGGCCTTGATTCAGAGGACTTTCAGTCAGGACACCAAAGTAAGGAATCAAGATGATGGCAAAGGGAAACACCACCTTATTGATCGGTGCTGATGAGGCACTCCTGTCACCCTCCACTCATGTCCTCACCTCAGAATTATTTATACTTTGCAGCCCATTATATGTGTGACACACAACTCTCAGGCCTCTTATCTAACAATTGCATGAAACAACTAAGGCCATTGCAGATGATGTAACATTTTAATATTGAAAGGAGAGATATACATGCACCATTACATACATGTCAAGGGAAAAAAAATCACCTATGAAACCCCCTATGTCTTTATTGTGACTTAATTTTCTGCTCGCGAGTACTACGTCTTGGTGCTTCCCACTCCCTGGCAGCTGGATTGGAGGCAGGCTTTTGATTCTGATGCCCCATTGGCCTTGATGACCTTTGGTGGCTGTCCTCTAGTTGCCGGGGCCTCCTGTCTGGATATGGGAGAGCCCAGCGCCATGGCTGGGCACTCCTCAGTCGTCGCGGTCTCCTCAGATGCAACAGTCACTTGCAGAGGAGCTGCTACCATCATCAGGAATGCCCTGAGAGGAACCCCCAGATGCATGGAGTTACAGGTCATCCGACAACATGAGGTTGGTTTGAATTTCCCTGCTCACCATAGATGGATAGGCAGCTAGCAAAGCCAATAGATCCCTTATCCATCTCTCACATTGGCAGTGCCCTGTTGAGGTCACTGCCAGTGTCTGGGCTCACAAGTCTAAATGCAACCCCAGAAACCACTGAGTTCCCACAGCTACCTTTCCATGAGAGAGTCACCACTCTCTCTATGGAGGAAGCTGTGCGTTCAGAGCTTTGGACAAACACAGTGCTTACACACCACATGGATTCCTCCAACACAGAGACCATGGCATGCAGACCCTCAGGGATTTCTGCCAGATCTTCCCCTGCATCCCACTGAGCATTCAGCATCTGCCGTCCGATGGACGACAGCAGAGGCTCATCATCTGCCTCGGGCTCATCATCCTGGTATCCAGCAATGCTCTGACTGCCAGCGCCCTGGGGACTCTGCTTCCACCAGCTCCTCAGGAGAGTGTAATGTATCTTCACCACTGTGCCCTATCATCTGAGCTGAGATGTTTATGCCTACCGACATGCCTGTATCTGCACTGATGCATGGTGCAGTGAGAGTATGTGACAAGGGTGCATCTGGCTACTGGTCATCCTCCGAGGTCAAGAAAGGGCCCTCAGTGTCCTTCTGGGGTCACAAGGATATTCCATCTGAGGGAGAGGAAAAAAAATTGTCAATCCCAGACAGCATTACAAACTCAGAGTGCAGGGAATCTGGTTGCTTCTCAGAATGGATGCCTGGCTGAGCAAAGGTTTCTGAATGGACAATCAATGGGCTTAGTGGATTTCACATATCAGCCTTACAACCACTGGCCTACATCTCTCATACCCTCTCGCAATCTCTCCGCTGTCAACTGCACTCTTACCCTCCTCTGAGACCCCTGTCTCTCCACGGCCAGTGGACCTGGCTCCATGTTCACACGCCATCTCCAGTATTCGCTCCTCCGCCTGACTTAAGAGAAGATTGGGGACACCACCAGCTGTCTGCTCTCACTGCTGCATATTGTGACTCCTCTTCTCCTGTAAGGACATAAGTGCCTTCGCTAGTCCCCCCTCTACATGCCAGAACATACCAGCCTCCCCCACCCAAAGACAGAGGCTTAGGTGCCTATCACAGTGTCACACATCATTCTTACATACATGCCAACCATCCAGTCGAATCACACGTAGTTTTGCAAGGCACAGGCATATGTGCCAATATAGGCTCTGCATTTCACACCTGTGCTGCCACCCAAAGAGCCATCTATCCACGGTTACACCTGGATTCAGTACTCACCATGGCAGAACGCAGAAGGTCATTGAACCTTTTCCCATGCTGGATCCAGGTCCTTCGCACAACATCATGCCCGCTGATCTGACCTACCCCGTCCATCCAGGCCTTCTTTGTTAAGTGAGGTGGCTTCCCCTTTCTATCTCGTGGCAGCAAGATGTTGCGCGGGCACTGACTGCCTTCAGCAAAATCTGCAGGCACTCATCAGAAAAGTAGAGGGCAGACTGGCTCTGGGCATTTCCATCCCGCTTGGCATGGGCTCTGGGTGTGGATGACATATTGCAGACACTAACAACACAAGAACTGAGAAAAGTAGTCAGTTCCTTGGAAACTCAAAGCAGCTCCCTGAGGCTGCTGAATACCGATTGTCAGCCTTCAGGGAGCTCCATTTAAACCCCCTGCCCACATGCTTATTCCTCCCGGCACCTGCTCTCTTTCTGCCCCCGTTGGCAGCACTGACCCTGTTTCAGCGCGTATTTCATGCTGGCCAGCAGTTAATTGGCCAGCCCGCGTGAAATTGATGTCAGGAACCAATCGCGGGCAGGAGCAGATTTCGCATCTGCCTCCAGTCCCACCGATTGCACTCCTCCACCTGGCCTAAAATTCAGGCTGTAGTTAATTTACTTCCAACAATAAGCATTTTGAGAAAAGTCAATAAATTATATTGGCAGTTTACTGATGACACACTCCCAGGAGTAAGCCCCGTCAACAGGAGACCAAGCCAGAGAAATGGAACTACAGTGTGGCAGCCCTCACTCTGATATTCACTGGCATTGAACAAGATTTCCATCTGAAAGCTCAGGATCAATGAACCACTCTATATATGTAAAAGGTTGAGAGGTTATTTGAAGTGTATCAGAAATTATTTTGGCTTTTCAGATGTACATTTAATTTGTATAACCCTGCTATTAATTAAGAATGTCTTGTTGCTTTTAATGGTTGATTAGCTAAAAGATATTGGAGAATGTCTTTCCTTCACTATTTTTCACACTTCCATCGAGCATGCTGAAGTCATGTGTGTGCACAGAATGAACTGAAAATGCTTAAATGCATTTCACTTAGGTTATTTGGGAGCAACAAAAATATATTTTTAGCCATCAGTTCAAAGTCAAGTCTCAGGAGAAAAGCATTCAGTGCCCCACCAAGACCCTATTAGATAAATACATCTATTCAATATCCTTTCTTAACAGTTGGCCAACCCTTTAATCTCAATGAGTTCCCTTCACCTCTCAAGACCCAAAGAACAGATCCTTGGATGGGATAAAAAAATCACAGCTGAATATTAGCACAGACTGTCCATGAATCCTTTGCATGAAGCTAGTAGCAATTTTGCATCCTCAGGATAAGGATTATACTGGATGAAAATACAATCAAAGCACAGTGGAAAATGCTCATCTTAAAGTTTGGTTTGACATATAATGGAATTTAATATGGCTGAATTAGAAATCTTGAGTATTAGATACAGATGTTGATTAACAAATACTACAAAATTATCCTGTTGTTCAGACAATCCTCACTCATTATAATAAGCATTTGAACATATTTAATGGTGCCAGATGCCTCTTACTCACTGGGATGGCCTGGACGTTCAAGCTAAGCAAGATTTATGGGAGATTTATTTGTATACCTCTGCCTTGCCATAATGTTCAAGGTATTTCCAGCACATTTAGTCATTGACAATGAAAAGAAAATGCCAAAATCAAATCATTATTTTTTAGGTCAACTAATATCTTCCAGAAACCAATTAAAACCAGTTCCTAAGCTGTGAGCAGTTAACAAATATGAAATAAATTGATTAATAATATTCAGTTGGAGAAACAAACCATAAAATAATAGATGCAGTGAGTTTCAAACACTGCAATGTTTACAGGCAGGATGGGTTTTAAGTGCAAGGGAAAAAAAGTTAAGTAGATTTATTTTTAGTTCAGGGTTACAGCCCAGAAAAGCCAATATTCCTTTTAACTTAAAGCAAGCTGTAAATATATTACGCATCAAATTTATGCACGGAGATTTCTTTTTGTTTTTACATTATTTATTTTATTGCAGTTGAGTAATCTATCTGCATTTCTGAAGCTTGCTTGCCTGCACAGTTAACCCTCCATATGGTCCAGTTCTCACCCTTCTTTGACAATTTACTGCAGATTGAATTATTACTGTGGGAAAGTGACCAATTGTGAATATGACCCTTTCAGTTACTTGAGGGAATCTATAAACTATCTTTGGCTCAAATAAATGCTGCTATTCAGTATGATTCTGCCCAAGCCTGTGCAGTATAGAGCCAAATTTGAGAGGACAAATTTTCACACTAAAATTGAAGTAAGATTTGTAAACTTTGCTCATGCAGCATTAAATTTTTGAGCTCTGGAAGTTTATTTTAATACATTCCAGGCTTTTCCAGGCAAGGCAACAGCAGCAAATCTTGGTTTAGGTATGATTTTGTTAAAATCATGTCAATTTGGATTAATTTGAGTATCCAGCTGAATTGGACTCACTGTTGGTTATAATGTATCTAACTGCTTTTGGCAACAATTTTATATGTGCCAAATTTTATTTATTTTGCTTTTAATCAATGAAAGCTGATGTTCATTTGTTGTAATTAGGCACTGGTCTCCACAGATTAGTTATCCTGATAACATATTGGCCCAGATCTTCTGGCCTCCGGATCACTGGAGTCTGGACATACCCCCAGTATGAGTGCCAAGACTCCGCAGAAATGCCAATGCAATAACTCTGTTGGAATTGCCTGTGAAGTTTACACTTCGGATGGGCAATTAACCTGTTCCCTGGGACCCTCTTAAAAAGTCTCCAATTCTTAGTTAGAGTTGGAGACATTGGATAGTTCCAATTTACTTAAATGCATGATTACCCAAGGAATGTTCGACAGAAAATATCTAGTTTAACTCCTGGATAACTTTACAGCTGACACACTGAATCCCCCCTCAACCACTCGACTACAGCTAGGTGAGATTTATAAACTACAGGAAGGTTAATCTTCTCCCTGTTAGATGAATCAGATGGACATACAAAATATGGGATGCTTATAACAGTGAACTGGATATGTATAGCAACACAATTATATAAGCAATAACTTATTCAAGCTGAAGATAGTGTAACTTCCATGATAACGCAGCCATAAA
Organism: Carcharodon carcharias; assembly: GCF_017639515.1. NCBI lineage: Eukaryota > Metazoa > Chordata > Chondrichthyes > Lamniformes > Lamnidae > Carcharodon > Carcharodon carcharias. The sequence continues at coordinate 130,088,642 of NC_054477.1, read as the reverse complement.
AATGAAACATACCAAGTACCTGTAGGGTTCCATAAGTAACAATCATTAGCACACTCTTAAATACTAAAGATCGATTCCTATCTCTTAATCCAGTACAATGAAACAAATGGGAGCTCCTACCTACCTGAAGTATAAGAGAATGGTAAAACCCTCTTACTACACTACAAAAGAATCTTGGCAGCCCCTCTACAGTGCAAAATTCTATGGTATAATATACTCCTGTGCAAAATGCTGGCTCCCCATACAAGGCCCAAAGCTTTTTAAGATGCTTACTCTGCAACACTGCTGCACATTACATCCTTCTGTACAAGATAATACATTCATATTTAATATGTATTATAATAAAAAAACCTACAGCATGTGCCTGTCCTCTCTAACAAACCTACTGAGAACCTAAAATCATCTATTTGAGCTTTCAAACTAGATGAAAATGAAAGCTTGATAAATTGATGGCAAGCTGTTTGATCCACTTTTGAACCATTGTGCTCTTTACATTAAATATAGCATAATATCAATAACATTTAGTTTGGCGATCCCTTATCCTAACACTAGTTGTGAGCTAACCTGATGCAATACTGCACTGTAAGAGAATCCTGGTTCTCTTACGATGCGCATTGTTAAAACATCTGTCTTCTGTAAGATCATTCCATTTTTGGGAATGTGTTGTATATAATTGTGTTGTGAATGTGTTGTCTTTTGCATGTAGTAACTAAGTTATGTCTACAAATAGAACTCTTCATGAATGCTTACAATGTCTGCAAATTTAATGAAGATGTTATCCCCTTATGAATAACAATGCTGTTTTTTGAGACAGCTAATTTCAAAGGATATTTGGCTTTAAAAAATGTTGGGCCAGATTTTGCTGTCAAAATAATGATGAAGCTAACAGTACTCACTGATATTTATAGATAAATGGTATAGTAACATCAAGTGAGGAGCAGATGCACAGTTAACTGTGAATGTTCAAAAGTTGACGTTCAAGTTGCACCATTCCATCATTAGCTTTGCAAATACAGCCTTGTGCTGTGTGCCTAACCATTGACATTGAATGGCCTGGAGTTACAGTATTTTTTAATTTGACTATGGGATGTGGACATTGCTATCAAAGCCAGTATTTGTTGCCCATCCCTCACTGCCCTTGAAAAGGTTCCTGCATTCTGTGTGGTGTAGGTACTCCCACAGTGCTCTTTAGGTAGTGAATTCCAGGATTTTGACCCAGTGACAATGAAGGAACAATGATATAGTTCCAAGTCAGGATGGTGTTTGACTTGGAGGGAAACTTGAAGGTGACAATTCCATGCACCTGCTATCCTTCTAGATGGTGGAGGTCACAGGTTTCTGAGATGCTGTCGAAGAGATATTGACAAGTTGCTGCAGTTCATCTTGTGGATTATAAACAGTACAGCTACAGTGTGCCAATGGTGGCTGGAGTGTTAATCAAGCGGGCTGCTTTGTCTTGGAGGATGTCAAGTTTCTTGAGTGATGTTGGAGTTGTACTCATCCAGGCAAATGGAAAGTATCATCCTCTCTTGTGCCTTGTAGATTGTGAAAAAACTTTAGGGGTCAGGAAGTGACTTACCTGCTGCAAAATTCCCAACCTCTCACCTGTTCTTCTAGCCACAGTATTTATGTGGCTCATTCAGTTAAATTTCTAGTCAATGGTGCCCCAAAGATACTAATGGTAGGGGTGTTCAATGATGCTAACGCTGCTGAATGTCAAGGGGAGGTGATTACATTTTCTTTTGTTGAAGATGATTTGGTCTAGCACATGTGTAACGCAAGAATGTGTGTAACGCAAGAATGTTACTTGCCATTTATCAACCCAAGCCTGAATGTTCAGGTCTTGCTGCATGCGGGCATGGACTGCTTCATTCTGGTATAAAAACAGACAATGCTGGCAAAATGCAGCAGGTCTGGCAGCATCTATGGAGAGAGAAACAGAGTTAATGTTTCAAGACCATATGATTCTTCTTGAGAGCTGAAGAGAAGTAAAAAATGATGGGTTTTATGTCCATGTGGTGTTGTGAATGGAGTTGTGCAATCATCAATGAACATAACCACTTCTAACCTTTTCGTGGAGGGAAGTGACTGAAGATGATTTAGTCTAGGACACTGTCATGAGGAACTCATGTTGCAATGTCCTGGAGCTGAGATGATTGGTCTCTAATAATCACAGTCATCTTTGTGCTATGTATGAGTCCAACCAGTGGAAAGTTTTCCCTGATTCCCATTGACTTCAATTTTACTAGGGCTCCTGACGCCACACTTGGTTAAAGCTCCCTTGGCATCAAGGGCAGCCGCTCTCACTTCACCTCTGTAATTCAGCTCTTTTGTCCATACTTGGACCAAGGCTGTGTAAAGGGATCCTGGCAGAACCCTAACTGAACATCAGTGAGGTTATTGTAAGTGTCACTTATCAATAGCATTGTTGATGACACCTTCCATAGCTTTACTAATGATTGAGATTAGGCTGATGGCACAATCATCTGTTAGATGGGATTTATCCTCATTTCACGGAGAGGACATAGCTGGGCAATTTTCCATTTTATTAGGCAGATGTCTATGTTGTGGTTGTATGGGACAACTCAACTAGGTATTCACCATTAATGACTGGATGTGGTAGTTCTGCAGAATTTTGAGCTGTTGATTTTAGGATCACTTAGTTATGTCTATAGCATATTACCTCCTCTATTTATCCTGCTATAGCAAAATCTGGCCCTATATTTTTAATGAAACCAGTTAAAGAAGATATCCCTTTTCAAGATCCCTTAGCCAATTTTAAGCAGGAGTCCTCAAGTTAGCAATCACACCTTGGCAAGATCAGGAGGCCTACTGATCTCCATCTTAATGGGAAAACGCCAAATTATGGGCACATCTGCCTCCTCCAAAAGTTTAGTCGAAGGTATAACATTAAAAATGTTCTTTAACTTTGGGCTGTCTCTTTGGATAGCTCAAGTTTTCATGAATAGCAGCAGTAAGTTTTGTTGCTGGTGGGAATTTGAACTGGCTATTTACATAGAGATTAGGCCGGAAGTCATAGTGGCATTAAGTCAGCAGGCAGATATCCTGCTTCAACTCTTCTGGAGTGGGAGAAACAAAATCCAAGTTATTGTTTGTGTTCAGATTTAGAATGTTTTTTTTTATCTAAGTCAATTTCTTAATTAAATAGATTACCTCTAATAGGTTAACATGGAAAGAAGTTTCATTATGTGCATTTTCATTACTTTAATGTTGACAGATGTGTTGCCAGCTGTTGATTATTGTGAAATGATCTGACATCATGTACATCATCAAGCAAGTAAACCTAGTTACTGTTTCAAATCAAATCTGTTAGCTTAAAATAGCAGTATATTTTCCCGCCAGGTTTTCTTTCCTCACTTCCTCTCGAGGCCATTGACTCCTTACTGGAATATGATTCCACAATTCTTCATTAAGTTTCCAGTGTGCATGTATAAGCCTGAACAGTGAGTTTAGGCTAACAATTTGACTGGAGGAGCACCGAAGCTCTGCCTGATTCTCTTCTCGCCTGCCATCCACATAAACAGCCAGATTTCCAGCATGAAATTGGGAACTCCAGTTGACTTTCTGTTGCTGCAATCAACGATGTTGAGATCAGTGGCCAGCACCCATACTTCAATTAATTTTTAATAATCTCAGCATGGATCAGAGAATGGACTTGGAACCCTCCTGCTCCATATGGCTCAATTCATGCACAATAAGTCCACCAAGCCACTGAAGAAGCAGCAGTGGATTTTTTGGATTTGCCATCACCATGTAAATACAAGCAAAGAATTTGGCTGCAGAATTTGGCACTGCATGGAAGCCAGTTGAGGGAGAAAATGACATGGGTTGGGCGGGTGTCATTACCAACCACAGCTCGGCCCACATTGATTATATTGTGGAGGGCAATAGTGCGAGCATCCTGTATGTGTGCGGGGAAGTATGCAAAGTAGGCAGGTGAGGATGTCAGTCACAGTATAATGCTGATTTGGGGCCCACCTTGCCACTTTGGATCTTGCCACTCTTAGTAACATTCTCTTTTAAATATAGACAGCTGAATGTGCATTCAGCTGCTTGAGAGTCACTTACCAGCACGATTTAAAGGTACAACCATTCACAGAATCACGCAGTGCAGAAGAGGCCCTTAGGTAGATGAATAGCAGTAGTAAGTTCAGAAGAGGCCCTTAGGTAGATAGGACATGTGAGAAACACCTGACCTAACTACCTAATCCCATTTACCAGCACTTGGCCTAAAGCCTTGACGGTTATGATGTGCCAAGTGCTCATCCAGGTACTTTTTAAAGGATATGAGGCAACCCGCCTCCACCACCCTCCCAGGCAGTGCATTCCAGACCATCACCACCCTCTGGGTAAAAAGGTTTTTCCTCACATCCCCCCCCTAAACCTCTTGCCCCTCACCTTGAACTTATGCCCCCTCATGACTGACCTTTCAACTAAGGGGAACAGCTGCTCCCTATCCACCCTGCCCATGCCCCTCATAATCTTGTACACCTCGATCAGGTCGCCTCTCAGTCTTCTCTGTTTCAATGAAAACAACCCAAGTCTACCCAACCTCTCTTCATAACTTAAATGTTTCATCCCAAGCAACATCCTGGTGAATCTCCTCTGCACCCCCTCCACTGCAATCGCATCCTTCCTATAATGTGGCGACCAGAACTGCACACACTACTCCAGCTGTGACCTCTCCAAGGTTCTATACAACTCCAACATGACCTCCCTACTTTTGTAATCTGTGCCTCGACTGATAAAGGCAAGTGTCCCATATGCCTTTTTCACCACCCCACTAACATGCCCCTCCACCTTCAGAGATTGATGGACACACACGCCAAGGTCCCTTTGTTCCTCAGAACTTCATAGTGTCATGCCGTTCATTGAATACTTCCTTGTCAAATTACTCCTTCCAAAGTGTATCACCTCACATTTTTCAGGGTTAAATTCAATCTGCCACTTATCTGCCCATTTGACCATCCCATCTACATCTTCCTATAGCACAAGACAATCAACCTCACTATTAACCACTCGGCCAATCTTTGTGTCATCCACAAACTTACTAATCCTATCTCCCATATAGTCATCTATGTCGCTTATATAAATGACAAATAATAGGGGACCCAGCACAGATTCCTGTGGCACACCACTGGACACTGGCTTCCAGTCACTGAAGCATCCTTCTGTCATCGCCCTCTGTCTCGTACAACTAAACCAATTTTGAATCCACCTTATCAAATTACCCTGTATCCCATGTGCATTTGCCTTCTTTATAAGTCTCCCATGTGGGACCATGTCAAAGGCTTTGCTGAAATCCATATAAACTACATCAGCTACACTACCCTCATCTGCACACCTGGACATCTCCTCAAAAAATTCAATTAAATTTGTTAGGCATGACCTCCCTCTGACAAAACCATGCTGACTATCCCTGCTCAAACCTTGTCTCTCCAAGTGGAGAAAGATACGCTCCTTCAGAATTTTCTCCAATTGTTTCCCTACCACTGACGTGAGACTCACTGGTCTGTAGTTCCCTGGTTTCTCTCTATAACCCTTCTTAAGTAGCAGAACCACATTAGCTGTTCTCCAGTCCTCTCAAATCTGCCCTGTGGCCAGAGAGGAATTAAAAATTTGGGTCAGAGTCCCTGCGATCTCCTCCCTTGCCTCCCTCAACAGTCTGGGACACAAATCATCTGGACCTGGAGATTTGTCCACTTTTAAGTCTGCCAACACCTCCACTACCTTGTCACTCCCCATATCAATTTGCTCAAGAACCTCACAGTCTCTCTCCCTAAGTTTGATACCTTCATCCTCATTCTCTTGGGTGAAGACCGATGTGAAGTATTCGTTCAATTCTAGCGATGTCCTCTGGCTCCACCCATTGATTGTCCCCTTGGTCCCTTATGGGCCCTACTTTTTACCTGGTTATCCTCTTCCCATTGATATACTTATAGATTATCTTGGGATCTTCCCAACTTTTACCAGCCAGAGCTTTCTCATTTCCCCTCTTAGCTCTCCTAGTTGCTTTCTTAAGCTCCACCCTGCACTGTCTGTACTCCACCGATGCCTCTGCTGATTTGCTTCCCTTGTACCTGCTAAAAGCCACTCTTTTCCTTCTCATCGTAACCTGAATATCTCTGGTCATCCATGGTTTCTCTGGCCTTGTTACTCCTTCCCATCACCCTAGAGGGAACATGTTGAGCCTGTATCCTCCCCATTTCCTTTTTGTTTGCCCCCCACTGCTCCTCTGTAGATTTCCCCACAAGTAGCTGTTCCCATTCTACCTCGGCCAGATCCTGCCTTATTTTACTAAAATCCACTCTCCCCCAATCCATAACATTTTTTTGCAACTTGTCTATTTCTTTGTCCATAACAAACCATGTCGTGGTCGCTATCACTAAAATGCTCGCCCACCACCACCTCAGCCACCTGTCCGGCTTCATTCCCCAGAATTAGGTCCAGCACTGCACCGTCCCTTGTTGGACCCTTCACATATTGACCTAAAGATTCTCCTGTACACATTTCAAGAAATCCATTCCATCCAAGTCCTTAACACTATGTCTATCCCAATTAATGTCGGGAAAGTTGAAATCACCTAATATAATTACCCTATGGTTATTGTTTTTACACACCTCCGCAAATTGTGCACATAGTTGCTCCTCAATTTCCCATTGATTATCTGGGGGTCTATAATAAGCACCTAACGATGTAGCTACCCCTTTTTTATACCTAAACTCGACCAACAAAGCTTCATTCGATGCCCCTCCCCCCAAGATATCATCTCTCCTTACTGCAGTAACTGACTCCTTAACTAATAAGGCAATGCCTCCTCCTCTTTTACCCCCTCTCCTCTCTTGCCTGCAGATTCTATATCCCGGAATGTTGAGCTGCTGATCCTGCCCCTCCCTCAACCACGTCTCAGTGATGGCTACTATATCACAATTCCAAGTGTCAATCCTCACCCTTAACTCATCCGTTTTACCTGTAATATTCCTTGCATTGAAGTAGAGGCCATCCAGCCTTACCTTACTCCTTTGAATCTTAATGCAGCTGTACTTCCTCTGACTTGATTGTTTTACTGTATTATGATGTGTTCCTATTCTGCTAACATTCTGTGTCCTTCCCCCTGCCGAATTAGTTTAAACTCCTCCCAACAGCACTAACAAATCCGCCTGCAAGGATGTTAGTCCTGCTCTAGTTCAGATGTAGACCGTCTCGCTTGTACAGGTCCCACCTTCCCCAGAAACAGTTCCAGTGATCCAGGAATCTAAAACCCTCCCTCCTGCACCAACTCTTAAGCCATGTATTCATCTGCGCTATTCCCCTATTTCTGAGCTCGCTAGCACCTGGCACTGGGAGTAATCCAGAAATTACAGCCCGAGAGGTCTTGCTTTTTCATCTGCTGCCTAACTCCCTGAATTCTTGATGCAAGACCTCATCCCTCTTTCTACCTGTCATTGGTACCAACATGTACCATGACCTCTGCCTTATCACCCTCCCCCTTCAGGATGAATTGCAGCCATTCAGTGACATCCCGGACCCTGGCACCAGGGTGGCAACATACCATTCTGGAGTCATGTTAATGGCCACAGTCGTGCCTGTACTTGAGTCAACTTGCATTTGAGTCACATTTGACTATTTGCTTGCTGCTACGGAATTTGTGGAAGCACTGTGTTGTTGACAGATGTTCTTTAAGTCAGAAGGGAGTGGTGGTAGACCTGTGGATGGAGTTGTGTGCTTTGGAAAAGCCTTTAAGTACATCATTTGATCCCACTCATGGCTGTAGCTGTCATTCACCTGGTGTTGCAACATCAGAGGGAGGTGGAGCAGAGGCCACAGAGGACACAAGCTAATTGCAGAGTGAGGAGGAGGAGAAAAACTTTCAGCAAGTGACAGTACCCGCCTAAGGTCTTCAGACACCACTTCTCCTAGCTGCATCTTAGCCAGCAGCAGTGTGTGCAGCAGTTATACTTCACCAAGGAAGTGGTCACATAACTGTGTCACTTCCTCTCACTGGACCTAAAAAGCAAAGGCAGCTCTGCCACTGGCGGTAAAGGTAACCATTGCCACAATTTCTGTAAGAGTGGATTTTTCCAGGCTAGACAGGCAATATAGCCAAAGTGTCACATTTTGCCATCCATCCCTGCATCTCGGAGTTCACAGAGACCCTGTACACCAAAATAGGACCTTCAACTTCTTTTCTGTAAGCAAAGAGAAGCAGGAGGTGTGAGCACAGGGCTTTGCAAGGATAATAGTCTTCTCCATGCTGCATCTCATTCATGTTGTCAATCCTCTTAGTCCCAACACCTCTCTGCAGGAGTTTCTCAGGGTAGTGTCCTAGGGTCAATCATCTTTAGCTGCTTCATCAATGGCTTTCCCTCCATCATAAGGTCAGAAGTGGGGATGTTTGCTGATGATTGCACAATGTTCAGTACCATTTTCAACTCTTCAAATACTGAAGCAGTTTGTGTCCAAATGCAGCAAGACTTGGATAACATTCAGGCTTGAGCGGATAAGTAGCAAATAACATTTGTGCCACACAAGTGCCAGGCAATAACCATCTGCAACAAGAGAAAACCCAACCATCACCCTTGACATTCAATGGCATTTCCATCACTGAATCCCCCACTATCAACACCCTGGAGGTTACCATTGACCAAAAACTGAACTGAACTAGCCATATAAATACTGTGGCTCCAAAAGCAGGTCAGAGGTTGGGAATTCTGAGTGATTAACTTACCTCTTAACTCCACAAAGCCTGCCAACTATCTACAAGGCAAATGTTTGGAGTGTGAATGAATACTCTCCGCTTACCTGGATGAGTACAACTCTAACAACACTCAAGAAGCTGGATGCCATCTAGGACAAAGCAGCCTGCTTGATTGGCACCCCATTCACCAGCTTAACCATCCATTCTCTCCGCCATCGATGCACAGTGGCAGCAGTGTGTACTGTATACAAGATGCACTGCAACAAGGCTCTTCCAATAGCACCTTCCAAACCCGTGACCTGTATCACCTAGAAGGAAACATCAGAACGCCGCTCCAAGCCACACAGCATTCTAACAGGAACTATATTGGCATTCCTTTTCTGGATCAAAATTGTGGAACGCACCAAGGCTCCTTGCATAGCACTTTCCAAACCCACGACCGCTACCATTTAGAAGGACAAGGGCAGCAGATACATGAGAACACCACCACCTGGAAGTTCCCCTCCAAGCCACTCATCATCCTGACTTGGAAATATATCACCTTTCCTTCACTGTTGCTGGGTCAAAATCCTGGAACTCCCTCCCTAACAGCACTGTAGGTGTACCTACACCACATGGACATCAGCAGTTCAAGAAGGCAGCTCACCACCACCTTCTCAAGGGTAATTAGGGATGGGCAACAAATACTGGCTTTGACAACAATGGCCATATCTCATGAAAGATTAAAGCAAAAGTATGTGAATGAGAGCTTCTGTTGCCTGGTGGATTTTGTTACGATCCCTGTGAAGAAACCATAAACCAAAATAATCAAATTTACCAAACAGTCCCTAAATGAAGAATTTACCAACAAGATTTCACTTTTTGTATCCTTTACTTTAGCACAAATAAGAAACAGTGTTAATTAAACATGAGTTATCAGGCAAATGATACTTCAAATAAAAAGGTGCATTTCACTTTAAGTAGATGTTACAACAAAGATACATCTTACAGGACCACAAGAATCTGCATCATTCCCTGCACAAATGTGCCACTAGGTTCCTGCCAAGTTCTACAATACGCAATGTATTATTCATGCATCGTGGGTCAGGAAACCTATCCAACAACAGCTTTCATTTTGGGTTTCACAGGTATGGTTATCAGCAGCAAGGCACACTTCTGCAAAACTTCTTTCCATCGGGTTATAACAGTCCTGATGATATAGCTTTCCAGAGTTCCGTTTCAGCCGACCAACCAATAACACCCCAATTAATGGTTTTACTGGTTCTGCCAAAACACCCTCCGTGCCTCCGATCTATTCACACAGCCTTCCAAGTTTTATACCTTTTTAGCCAGCTCCCACATTGCCTCCGAGAGTTCCTATCTCCTTTGCTATCAAACAGAAAAATTGCCTATCCCTGAGAGAGATTTGCTTCCTCTCCTCACCATAATTTCCTCTTTCTGTCTCTGTATGCTTTCTCTTAGTGCTTGCATCTGTGTGCTGATCACCTTCTCCCTCCAGCTTTTCTATCTTCTATATAGCAGTAGCTTCTTTGTCTCTTCTCTTTGTCTGGCCACAGGGCTTTTGTATTTTAACATTCTTCCTGACGGTATTGCTTCCAGATCAAGGGTTAGCAGGTCACATGGACCGTATTTCTTATTATCCAAGAAAATTACAATTAAATCCTTTACAATTGATGCAAACTCTTAAAAGCCCTTTTAAAACATTCTATAAAAACAATTACAGATTTCCTGGACATTTTAAGAAACTACAAATTTACCTTTCTGTACTCCTTCCAGGTGAAGGGAAGTCATAATGTGCCAGCATTTTTTAGTTGATAAACTTGCTGGGTATGCAGATGCAGATGAATTGTCTTGCAACTGTTAACTTTGTGGTATCAGCCACAGCAGTGAAAAATAAACTAACAATTTTGATGCAAGCATGCTGCTTTGTGCCTCTTGAAACCACAAAAGTTTAGACAGATCCTATCTGAGTATTCACCGTCTAGCATACCTTTATTTAATTTTTGAAGGATATTGAAGGACATCCATGTTTTTGTACAACAAAAAAGTGTGAAAGACTGATCTTTGATCGAAGAATACCAAGTCTAGTTCCAAATCCTGTGTCTCAGCACTTCATGTTCAATGCGTAGTACTCTTACATCTTAGTCAGAAAGTTATCAATCAAGTTCCATGCCACAGATTTGAGCACAAAATCTAGGCTGACAGTTCATTGCAGATCTGAGGGTATATTGGACAGTTGAAAGTGCTGTCTTTTGGATGAACTGATGTCTGCCCTATCAGTTGGGCTTAAAGGATCCCATGGCATTATTTCACAGTAGCAGGGGAGCTCTACCCTGGTCAATATTTATTCCTTAATCAATATCAGTAAAACAAACTTTATAGTCATTCTCACATTGCTGTTTGTGAGATCTCACTTTGTGAAAATTGGCTGCCCTGCATCCTACATTACAAAAGTGACTTAATTACCTAATTGGCTGTGAAGTGCTTTTGAAACATCCTGAGTTGTAAAACATATAATAACATGGCTTTTTCTTTCCTCTCGTGGCCTCAGTCATATAGTGGTGTTGTGCTGTGTTGGAAATTTGCATTGCAGGTTGGGATTGGAATTGTCTGGAATGTTTATTATTCAAAGGTTATGGGGCTTTTTCCTGAGATCGATATCTGAAATGCCTCGATAGATGTCATATTCAAATTTCTTACTTTTAGTGCCTGGCTATGATAATCACATCTTAGAGACTCTCAATTTGTTTTCTCCAGCTTGTCTGAAAGAAAGTGAAGATGGTGGAGCAGAATGCTGCAGTCAGTGCTGTACATTTTTGCTGGGATTCTGCTGGTAACTCTAATTTCACTGTCTATGATTTGCACCATGAACTCTCCAACTTCATCAAGGATGGCTGAAAATCTCATGTTGACAGCTGTAGAATGTAGTATGCGGTTGAGGGCCTCATCCTAAATGCTGAATGTTCTCTTGAGTAATTTGCCAAAATGCTCACGTCCTGTTTAAGGGTGCTGCCATCTCTGTTATTCTAAATGGCTTTTTTTTCCCATTTCAAAATGTTGTAAAAGTTTATGCATTTATTTAATCTGAAAATCCTTAGATCTCATTTGTTTTCTTGTCTCAAAATCCATTCTGAATGCATTGCAAGCATGTACCCTCTGACACAAGTGATAGAAATGAGCTGCCTTGCCAGTCGAATGTTCATCAACCAACCATTTGTTGAAGACTCTTAGTTTTTTGACAAAGAATGTTTTGATTTCAAGTACTGGTACTTGAGACCAACAAGCTTAGATGAGGTTTAGTAAATAGTATAGTCAAACACCTTCTACTCAGAATTTCTGTTTTCCAGCATTGCAGTCGTTTCTAATGTTTGAGTAATTTTTTGCTCAGCTGCATAATGACATAGACATCTCTCAACCATTTGACGCCAAGACCCTTGAAACAAGGGTCAAACAATAGTGTCACTAAAGAATGAGCAATAATTTTGAGATGATTATAGATTGATTTATCCAGAAAATAGTGATGCACATTGCCCCGTGACTCTCACTGTCCGGTGGTAATGCAATCCAGCAGACATGTTAATCCAATCCCAAGCCAGTTTGTAAAGTATGAAAGTAGACACATACTTTCCTTGACTGCTGTTTTATTCAAAGAATGCAGCATTACACATTTCTGCTTCCTACCTACCAGTGTCCCAGCAGTCTTTCTTTATACTTTTTTGAGTACACTTTTAACAAAATTGGCAAATTAACAAATAAACATCAAATTAAAGCAATAGCCCCTTAAAAGGGCACTGTAACAAAAGCAGAATTTTAAAGGAACCTTACATAATGAAATGAAAATGTTGTTTTGGGGGCTAATGATGCACCCCAGCCCCCACGGTGCACACCGGTCGTGGGAGTCTCCCTTTATAAGTGCTCTAATTACTTCATTAAACAATGCCCATAATCTGTGTATTTTAACAATATAATGAAATGCCATAGATTCTGCTTTCTTTCTTTAAAGATAATCTTTGTTACACTCATATAGTTACAAAATAAATCAAAGAGAAAAAGAATGATTTTCCATATTTCATGTAACCCATCATAATAGAAAGCATCCCTCTTCAAGGACTTCCAACAATTTCTTCGAGCAAGCGTTCCTTTTTGTAAAGCAGACTGTTAATTGGTGACTTGCATCAGCCCATTTTATCTTAGAGGTCTCCTTGCTCTGTAACAAGGTTAACCACTTTTCTCAGCCACACTCTGTTTTTTTAATGTATGCTTTCACAGGATGTGGGCTTCACTGCTAGGCCAGCATTTATTGCCCACCCCTAATTGCCCTTGAGAAGGTGGTGGTGAGCTGCCTTCTTGAACAATCCACTGCAGTCCATGCGCTGTCGTTACTTCCACAATGCTGTTTGGAAGGGAGTTCCAGGATTTTGACCTAGTGACAGTGAAGGAATGGCGATATATTTCTAAGTCACGTTCTCAGTCTCACCCCCTCTTGAGCTCTTTGAAGTCTCTGAGTCCACTCTCCTCTTGTTGGAGATGGTCATTGCCTGGCACTTGTGTGGCACAAATATTAATTGCCACTTATCAGCCAAAGCCTGATCGAGGTCTTACTCATTTGGACACAGACTACTTCAGTATTTGAGGAGTCATGAATGGTGCTAAACATTGTGCAATCATCAGCAAACATCCCCACTTCAAATCTTATGACGGAGCTTAAGTCATTGATGAAGCAGCTGAAGATGATTGGCCCTATGGCACTACCTCCATTGTCTAACGACTGAGATGACTGACCTCCAAAAACCACAAACATCTTTCTTTGTGTTCGGGATGGCTCCAACCAGTGGTGAATTTTCCTTCTGATTCCTGTTGAGTTCAGTTTTGTTAAGGCTCCTTGATGCCACACAAGGTCAAATGCTGCTTTGATGGCAAGGACTGTCACTCTTACCTCACCTCTTGAGTTCAACTCTTTTATCCATGTTTGGACCAAGGCAGTAATGAGGTCAGGAGCTGAGTGGCCCTGGCAGAACCCAAACTGAGCATCAGTGAGCAAGTTATTGCTGAGTAAGTGCCGCTTCATTGCACTGTCAATGACACCTGCCATCACTTTCCTGATGATTTAGAGTGGACTGATGGGGTGGTAATTGGCCAGGTTGGATTTGTCCTGCTTTTTGTGGACAGGACATACCTGGGCAATTTTCTACATTGTCGGGTAGATGCCTGTGTCGTAGCTGTACTGGAGCAGATTGGCTAGGGGTGCGGCAAGTTCTGGAACACAAATCTTCAGTACTATTGCAAGAATGTTGTCAGGGCCCATAGCCTTTGCAGTATCCAGTGCCTTCAGCCGTTTCTTGATATCACGTGGAGTGAAATCAAATTGGCTGAAGACTGTATCTGTGATGCTGGGAACCTCCGGAGGAGGGCGAAATATCCTCTTAACATTCAATGGGCAAACTTTTCTAAGAATTCCCCTTGTATCACAGTGTCCCAGTATCTTTACAGTGCAGAAGGAGGCCATTTGGACCATCGAGTCTGCACTGGCTCGCTGAAAGAGCATTCCACTTAGTCCCACTACCCTGCCTTATCCTCATAACCTTGCACAGTGTTTTTTTTCCAGGTAGAAATCCACTTCCCTTTTGAATATCTAGATTGAACCTGCCTCCACCACCCTTTCAGGAAGTTTGTTCCAGACTCCAACCATCCTCTGGGTGAAAGGAATTTTCCTCACATCACATTTTAATCTTTTTACCGATTATTTTGAATCTGTGCCCTCTAGTTCTTGATGTTCTATTGATTGGGAACAGTTTCTCACTATATACCTTGTCCATACCCCTCAGGATCTTGAATACCTCTATCAAGTCTCCTCTCAGCCTTATTTTCTCCGAGGAAAACAGTCCTAACCTCTTCAATCTATCCTCATAGCTACAGTTCTTTATCCCTGGAATCATTCTTGTGAATCCCCACTGTATTTTCTCCAATACCTTCACACCCTTCCTCAAGTATGGCATCCAGAACTGGACACACTACTCCAGATGAGCAATTCCCTCAAAATGTTTGATAAGTAAAATTTCACACCTATCACTTCTACTAGAGCCCGAGTTTCTGCAGCCAGGGTACTTTTAACCATCCTTTTTATTTATTGGCTTCCCAGGCCAAGGGACAACACTTTCCATTTTAACCCACCAACAATATTATAAACCCAGCTTATTTGTTGGGAAGATTGCCATGGGAAGCATCACTAAAAAGGACTAATTTCATGCCATTCAAGTCACTTAGGGCTGGAAACTTGAGTATGCACTTCTCCAAATTTAATTTCTTTAATGTTTAATTTGCCCTCAAAACCTGGCTGTTGAATGTTTCATCATAGTACTAGGTTCCAGTAATCATTACAGACGTCAATCTTGTCTAAGTACATAACCAATTTAACTACCCAGTCAAGCTTTTTAACTGCTTTGTTTCTTCTTTAGATGTGAGATCATCTTTCTGTGATAATCTAGCCCGATTTATTGGGATACGATGAACACTTTCCAGATATGATCATTGCTGATTCAAGGTTACTGCAGACATATTCTGATTAATCCCAAAGCATATATATTTAAAGGCCCCCAAAGCCTGACTTCTGATATTAAAATCCCCTTTTATATTATCTATAAAAAATTGCTCAAATTCCACAGAATCTTCCCTTAGAAAATTGTCAACGTGAATCACAAAGATGCCTGAGAATTTCTCTTTATACCAGTGGAACATTACTGGATCTGCTTTCACCTGCATACAGCCTGCCATAAGCAAGACAGACCTAACCAAGAAATACCATACCATTCACATGTCATTCAATTTATAAACACATATGTTTCATTTCCACAGCTTCCCCTCTATATCAGTCGCTTCACTCGGTGGTTTGAAAAACACTTCACTTTGAAATTTTTTATCCTGCAAAAATACAGCTTTTATATCGATCGACCTACATTCCCACAAATATGTAGCTCACAGTGCTAAGAAAATTTTCAAAAGCACTTTTGCTGCCATGAGGAAGTCTACTCTAACATCTTGATGTCCAAGTCTCTCTTCAAAATTCCGAGTGACTTATTTCACATTAGCCTTATGCTTCCCATCTGGGAGTACTTTTTCCATGTATATCTGTCTGTATGTTAAGGCTGGCTGTCCCCAATCTCTATCAGCACCAAATTCCTTTCAACTATTCAGCTCTTTTTGTTCTGCATCTATTAGTAAGTTATTTTCTAATTTGTTTGCAACCACCAAAAAGTCCCAATCATAAATGCTTCTACTTCTAGTAGTATCCTTAGATTGTAGTCCTTGTTCTAGTCAAAGTATAGCCTCTACTTGCTTTCCTATCTCTTTATAGACCACTGCTACAGGTTCTGTCCCTCCCATGATAAGAGTTTCTGTTGCCAGCACGTGATTGTTTCCTATTACCAGGATCACCTCCAGATCTACTGTGATGACTCGCAATGCATTTTCTTGCTGTCTACTGTTTCAGCTCATTTTGTCAGTCCATAGATCTTACCTCTTCTTCATCATCTTGAACACTTAGCCAATGTTTGAATTTGCTGGTGGATTTTCCTATTCTCCATCCAGTGGTTGCATCCCTCCATTCACTGGATCCTTCTGGTATGTACGTTATCCCAGTACCAACTTTAGACAGTTGCCCTTTGGTTACACCAGCCCTGTTCTGTGCATTGGCATCACTTTGTCCATCATCATCCCGCCTCTTATTTACCGTATTCTGTTCATCATAACTGTCAAAGATTTGAGTATGTGAGGTACAGGGTATCTCACCACCTTCTATGAATTCCTCAGATTTGGAGAGTTTATAATCAATCCCTGTTATTTGAGATGAATGGAGCCTAATAGTTTGACGACCATGTTGGAGAACTACTGTCTTCTCATCGTACCCTATTGTCTTACCCAGACTTTTCCACTCTTCCTGACCCTCTGTTTAATAGTATACAAAATCCCCAGGATTAAAATTTATCTCTGATAGTCTTATGCAATGCTGTGAAGCCCACCAAATTTTCTCTGAGACTTCTGTCTTGCTGAGTGCCTTTCTCCCTGCATGTAGGGCATTCAAGTGCACAGAAAATGTGGAACCAATTGGGTTTTCTCGGGCTGGGTCTTAGGTATTTTGGGATTCCTCCCATAGACAAACTGATACAGACTGTAGCCCCATGTTTGAAGTGAAACTTTTGCATTTAGTTGGTCTAAGTGGAGCATCTCAATGATCACTGCCTGAATTCTTCCACAGAGCCCATTACTGAAAGGATTTTCAGCTGCGGTGTTCAGAATTACAATGTTCATATTTATGCACATGCCTCTAAACTCATCAGTGGCAAATTTCCCAGCACCCCTCCCACCCCCCACCCCCATTGTCAGTCAGGAATTTAGCCAGTGATCCCTGTCCGGTCCCTATCCATGTTTCCAAGACTTTATCTACAATCCTTTGTCTTTACCATTATTACATATTACTGTAGTAAGATTGAATCTAGTTGCAGTGTCAATAAAATATAAGATGAAAATGTTTTTGTCCTTGTCCTACACCTTTAAATCCATAGCTACTACTTCATTAAGCTTTGTGCTAATGGAAAACTTACAATAAGCCCTGAAGGTACCCTCTGATACTTTTTTCATATATCACACTTTGCACTAATCCATTCAATGAGTTTTGTGTACTCATCATCAACCACTCCTGCGTCCTTTAGTAGGATTTTTAATCTATGACAGGAAGCATGAGCAAATTTTCGATCTAGCTCTTCGACAATTTGCTTTTTTTTTCTCTCAAACTTCCATCATCTGATGCTGTTTACTTTAAGAATCTAGTGGTAAAGGGATACAATAATCTCCTGATTGGGTAAATTGCAAATCTATTGACTTTCCAAAAAATTGCTTTATTATGTTCCATGTCCCATTTCATTTAAGCCTTTTTGGTGGAAGGCTTGCTCAGCAGGAAGGATATCTCACTAGATCCTACAACTGTACTAATACAATGGCTTGCTCCAGCGATTCTGCATGGAATCAACACTTTTCAGTGACCTCAATTTTTGTCATACCCAAACCTGAAGCAAGTAAAACTTTTATATTCCCTGATCTTACTCCGTTCTTTAATACTTAATGAATCCAAATAATATTTCAACCAATCCATTCCACATACTGTCAATGTTCAACCACTATCCAGCATGGCGCAATTAAATGAAACCACAACTAGTACATTAACTACTGGACCGAAGCTTCTTATAACCAGTAGAATTCCCTCAGACAGATGAATTTCACCATCTTCCACTTCTGAACTTTTCATGCCATGCATTGCTTTGAAAACCCTGCTGTTCTGTTTTGGACAATTTACCACATAATGATATTTCGAGTTACATCTGAAACACCTGTTAACAGTTATTTGTGCATTTTGGGGTTCATTTGTCAATTATTATTACTCCAATCCTGTCATCTGCCAGATCTGCCAAAAATTCCATCCTCAATTTGTCTGTAAATCTTCTGTTGTATTGATGCCTGCACCCGTATCTGAACGATCTCTAAAGGCCACCGTCAATCTTCTGTGATACCATCGAATGCCCCATTTGTGCCATGATGGCTGCTGGAAATGACTGCTTTTCCAGGACCTTTTTAAATCGTTTGACATCTGATCCAAAAGCACCATGTCACTCTCTGAGAATCTAACTCCGGTTAAGACCTGAAGCCTATCCATGTGCGACCCTTTAGCACAATCCAATAATTTGAAACCTAGCACTAACAAGGAATTTCCAAGTTAATTTTCTGCAATCTTTTATAGCCTATTAAAATCCATGACATTTTCCTCTATAGAATAACCATACATCTTTTTAAATCTATCAAAGTCTGATTATGGCTCAGAGGCATTTAATACATTAAATTTCTGATTAATTTCAGCCATGAAACTTAATAGCATAGTCAAACCTTCATCAGTGTCCAATTGACAGGTATCCACTTCATAAAAAAAACTTTGCTGCTGATTTTGCTTTTGTCAGGAAGTGACAATGCCAAGGCCATATCTTTTATCTCTTTGGCAAATCCATGACCTGGGTCTACATATTCACGCCATTTTTCCACTGCTCATGAGGAGAACAGAGGTGGGTAATCGTACCCTGTCACTTTATACCTGCCTTCAGGCAATTTTTCACATAAGTATGTGTCATATAAAATTGTAATATATAATGTAATCAGCTGGACATACATATGTATTGAACTTTTCTGAAAATAAAACTTTTCCTGAGCAAGTGACACTATCTTATAGCAGCTACTGTGTTGCATTTGTGATGGACGCAAGCTGTTTTTATGGAGATGTGTGGCTATGGAGCTCTGAGAAAGAGGTCATGCGATCCAGCACTTGAGCATAAAAAAATTACTAGATTTTTGGGTAGTCAGAGAAAGACTGCCACAGGGGCAACAGCCTTACACCATCTCCGCTTCTTTGGAAGCCTTTCTCATCAAAGCCGAACTGCTCGTGATTTGAAAAACCCAACAGAAGACTTCATTGCTGCATGCCGAGAGTTCTTAAAGGAGAATCCCGAATCAGCACCACTATCTCCAATGAGAAGCCCAAAAATCAGCAACTACTGTGGACTGGGACCCTTCAGCTGTGAACAAGTATCTGGGCAATCCATTCATTGTTTTTATTCATTCATGGGATGTGGGCATCACTGGCTGGGCCAACATTTACTGTCCATCACTAATTGTGCCTGAGAACGTGGTGGTGAACAGCCTTCAACTGCTGCAGTCCATGTGGTGTAGGTATATGTTTAGTGCTGTTAGGGAGTGAGTTCCAGAATTTTGACCTAGCGACAGTGAAGGAACAGCGATATATTTCCAGGCCAGGATGGTGAGTGGCCTGGAGGGGAACTTCCAGGTGCTGGTGTTCCTGTGTGCCTGCTGCCCTTGACCTTGTAAATAGTCATGGTCGTGGGTTTGGAAGGTGCTGTCTAAGGAGCCTTGGTGAGCTCCGACAGTGAATCTTGTAGATGGTACACACTGCTGCCACTGTGTGTTGGTGGTGGAGGACATGAATGTTTGTATATGGAGTGCCAATCAAGTGACTGCTTTGTCCTGGATGGTATCAAGCTTCTTGCGTGTTGTTGGAGCTGCACTCATCCAGGCAACTGGGGAGTATCCCATCACACTCCTGACTTCTACCTTGTAGATAGTGGATGGACTTTGGGGAGTCAGGAGGTGAGTAACTCGCCACAGGATTCCTAGCCTCTGATCTGCTCTTGTAGCCACTGTATTTATATGGCCAGCCCAGTTCAATCACTGATCAATGGTAACCCCCAGGCTGTTGATGATGGGAGGTTCAGTGATGGTAATGCCATTGAATATCAAGGGGCAATGGTTAGACTTTCTCTTGTTGGAGATGGTCATTGCCTGACACTTGTGTGGTGTGAATGTTACTTGCCACTTGTCAGGCCAAGCCTGGATATTGTCCAGGTCTTGCTGCATTTGGACATGGACTGCTTCAGTATCTGAGGAGTTACGACTGGTGCTGAACATTGTGCAATCATCAGTGAACATCTTCACTTCTGACCTTTCGATGGAAGGAAGGTCATTGGTGAAGCAGCTGAAGATGGTTGGACCTAGGACCCTACCCTGAAAAACTCCTGCAGTGATGTCCTAGAACAACCAGAACCATCTTCCTTTGTTCTAGGTATGACTTGGCCAAGTTTTTAATATTTGATACTCTGCAGAGGGTTAGTTTTTTGCATGCTTCGGGGGTGTTGGGGAGAGGAGGAATTGTGTGTGATGTTTTTGCGTTAGTGGGTAGTTGGACATATTTATGCCTTTTAAACCTTTATTAATCATTTCTGCATCTTTACCTGAGTGAGTTTTAGCAATAAAACTAACGGTTTACTTGTAAATGTCCACTTTCGAGGCTAATGTATTTTTAGAACAGAGTGAATCAAAGAACAAAGAACAAAGTACAGCACAGGAACAGGCCCTTCGGCCCTCCAAGCCTGCGCCGATCATATTGCCCGTCAACTAAAACATTTTGCATTTCCGGGGTCCGTATCCCTCTGTTCCCATCCTATTCATGTATTTGTCAAGCTGCCTCTTAAACACTACTTTCGTACCTGCTTCCACTACCTCCTCTGGCAGCGAATTCCAGACACTCACTACCCTCTGCGTAAAAAGCTTGCCCCGCACATCTCCTCTAAGGTTTTCTCCTCTCACTTTAAATCTATGTCCCTTAGTAATTGACTCTTCCACCCTGGGAAAAAAGCTTCTGACTATCTGCTCTGTCCATGCCACTCATAATTTTGTAAACTTCTATCAAGTCGCCCCTCAATCTCCGTTGCTCTAGTGAGAACAATCCGGGTTTCTCCAACCTCTCCTCATAGCTAATAACCTCCAGATCAGGCAACATCCTGGTAAACCTCCTCTGCACCCTCTCCAATGCCTCCATATCTTCAGGTAATGTGGTGACCAGAATTGCACGCAATATTCCAAGTGTGGCCTAACCAAGGTTCTATACAGCTGCAGCATGACTTCCCAGCTTTTACACTCAATACCCCTGCCAATGAAGGCAAGCATGCCATATGCCTTCCTGACTACCTTATCCACCTGCGTTGCCACTTTCAGTGACCTGTACACCCAGATCCCTCTGCCCGTCGATGCACTTAAGGGTTCTGCCATTTACTGTATAATTACTGCCTGTGTGAGACCTTCCAAAATTCATTACTTCGCATTTGTCTGGATTAAACTCCAATTGTGATTTCTCCGCCCAAGTCTCCAACCGATCTATATCCCGTTGTATCCTTTGACAATCCTCTTCACTATCTGCAACTCCTCCAACCTTAGTGTCGTCTGCAAACTTACTAATTAGCCCAGTTACATTTTCCTCCAAATCATTTATGTATACTACAAACAGCAAAGGTCCCTGCACTAATCCCTGTGGAACTCCACTAGTCACAGCTCTCCATTCAGAAAAGCAGCCTTCCACTGCTACCCTCTGTCTTCTATGACCAAGCCACTTCTGTATCCATCTTACCAGCTCACCTCTGATCCCGTGCGACTTTACCTTCTGTACCAGTCTGCCATGAGGGATCTTGTCAAAGGCCTTACTGAAATCCATGTATATAACATCCACTACCCTTCCACCGTCGATCATCTTTGTCACTTCCTCGAAAAACTCAATCAAGTTAGTGAGACATGACCTCCCATTCACAAAACCATGCTGCCTCTCACTAATATGCCCATTTGTTTCCAAATGGTAGTAAATCCTGTCACGAAGAATCTTTTCCAATAATTTCCCTACCACTGACGTAAGGTTCACCGGCCTGTAATTTCCCAGATTATCCCTGCTACCCTTCTTAAACAATGGAACAACTTTGGCCATTCTCCAGTCCTCTGGGATCTCACCCGTAGCCAGTGAGGATACAAAGATTTCTGTCAAGGCCCCAGGAATCTCCTCCCTTGCCTCCCTCAGTACTCTGGGGTGGATCCTATCTGGCCCTGGGGACCTATTCACCTTAATATTCTTCAAGACGCCTAACACCTCTTTTTTAATCTCAACATGATCCAGGCTACCTACACACTCTTCCCTAGACAAATCGACCGCTAAGTCCTTCTCTTTGGCGAATACTGATGAGAAGTATTCATTTAGTATCTCTCCCATTTCTTCTCGCTCCACACACAGATTCCCATCTCTGTCCCTGAGTGGGCCTACCCTTTCCCTGGCTACCCTCTTACTTTTTACATATGTTTAAAAGGCCTTGGGATTTTCCTTAATCCTGGTTGCCAGTGACTTTTCATGACCCCTTTTAGCCCTCCTGACTCCTTGCTTATCAACTTGGAACAATTTAAAGACATCGTCCACTAATGAATTGAGGCGTGTGGCTCGGCAGTTGGAGATAGAATTTTGACCAAAAGTGAGGAAGCAATAAATTCAAAAACCGATAGCCAGCAGTCTTGAATTGAATTGGAAGAGTTAGAGATGAGCAAAGAACAGATAACTAAGCTTTAGCAAAAATGCAGTTGGAACAGAAGAGGCGAGAACTAGAATTTCAGGAGAAAGAAAAGGAAAGAGAAAGCCCATTTCAAAGAGCAAAACAAGAGAGAGAGTGGCAGGAATGGAGGAAAGAAACAGAATTTAAATTAACAAAGCTTGACTAAGAAGGGGAGACCACC
The DNA here is from genome assembly GCF_017639515.1 of Carcharodon carcharias. NCBI lineage: Eukaryota > Metazoa > Chordata > Chondrichthyes > Lamniformes > Lamnidae > Carcharodon > Carcharodon carcharias. The sequence goes on along the minus strand of NC_054477.1, from coordinate 130,065,772 downwards.
CCTGGACCCAGGGAAGCACCAGTAGGGAGAGATCTACCCTCAACTCCGGGCCAAGTGAGTAGCTGTTTAAACTTGTTCAAGCAATCTCAAAACTTGAGGAGAGGGATGTAGTGACATTTTCATTTCATTTGAGAGAATTGCAAGACAAATGAAATGGCCTGCAGAAAACTGGGCACTGCTAATGCAAAGCAGGTTAACAGGTAAAGACCACAAGATTTTGCCATGCTTTCTGAGGAGACTTCTGCAGATTATGAGATGGCGAAAAACGGTTATCCTTAGTGCTTATGAGTTAGTGCATTAAGCTTATAGACAGAAATTTCAAAACCTCTAAAAACAGCCCAAGCAAACTACATAGAGTTTGAGAAGATCAAACAACTTACCTTCAACTGCTGGATGCAGGCATTTAAATTAGATGCCACCTATGAAAGCCTCAGAAAAATCATTCTCCTTGAAGAAATTAAAAGCTTACTCGCTACCTCTGTAAGAACACACATGGAGAACCAAAAGTTTTCTAAAGCTAGAGAAGCAATCAAGGTGGTTGATGATTATGAGCTTGTCCACAAGCCCTTACCCCAAGGGAAACACTTTTTCTGTCACCTCCACAAGCCTGAGAACGATAGAAGGTGGTGGGGGTGGGGGTGAAAGCAAGTTGAATAGCCAAGGGTGAGAAAGGAAAGCTGGGAATGCAAGAGGGTCTCGGAGATTCCAAAAGGAGGGTGCTGAATGTAGGAGTGAGGCCCAGAAGCCTAAGTGCTTCCATTGCAACACGATAGGACACCTTTGTGCTAATTTCTGGAAAATATGGGAAAAGCCTGAAGGATTTGTCAGGGTATACCAGGTCAGTGCAGGAAAAGGGGCCCCGTCCTTATGACACTGACCACAGTAGGAAGTCCCAGTAAAAACACTGCTGTGGGTGCGGGTGAGATGAACAAGATCTCTCAGAGTTACCAGGATTTCTTGTCTAAAGGAAAGGTGATTCCTTACTCCTCAAGTGAGGCAGGTAAACCCATAGTCATACTTAGGGATACAAGACCCACCAAAACCTTTTTGCTGGGGAAAGGCATGACTTTTCTACCAGAGATGCATTGAATGCCAAGATTCCAGTGAATGGTATCAGGGAGGAGTATATACCCACATCTTTGTATCGGGTGTACTTAGAGTGCAGCCTAATGTCTGGCCTGGTAACCTAGGGAATTGTCCATAATTTACTTATGGATGGGGTTGACTTGCTCCTCAGAAATGACTTGGTTTCACTAATAATCTCAGAGAGACCAAGTGAGGCCAAGGAGACAGAGCAGTTACAGGAAAAGATTCCTGGCATTTTCCGTGCCTGTAAAGTATTATGCTATGGCAGGTAGTAATTGCTGGGCTGACCAAATCCCAAAGAGGAAGCTTGGCCAAGCTATCACAATGATTTGCAATTTGTACTTTATTATGAGAATGTGTGTGTACTGAAGTCAGAAGTAAAGATTACAATACTACTTTTGGCAATTTTAAATATTAAATTAAAACATTTATTAACAAAAGAAAAGAAAAGCACAAGATTACAGCAACACTGTTAAATTTAGTCTTATAACATTTCCCAAAAGTTTTCTACTTAGCTAGACTCACAAGTAATCTATAAAACTTGCAGCAATGTTACTGCAATGCATCCACTGCTGCCATAAGGGAGGTATTTCACAAGCTTCTCTCTCCATCTCACTCAACAATGGAAATCCAAAGCTCATAACAAAACCTTGTTGTATGGACCAACATGACACTTCTCTGGGGTGCTAAAAGTTGCTTTCTTCACAGGACTGTGCTCGCATAGCACCGTCTCCAAGATCACATGGTCAGACACACCTCATACACTTTCAATGTTTCCTTAAGTATATTTTTCCCTTTCATATTTAAACCCATTATTTTTAACTTTTTTGAAAGTTACTTTTCCCAGATTCCAAAAATCTTGCATGTTGTCTTTATGGCTACCACATCTGGGAAAAATAAACTTAATCACTTTGCTTAATTTATTTATGATTTTTGCCAGTTGTAAAACTTCCGTTTTCCTCTTTGAAATTCAATAGCCAAAAGTTCACTCCATATTTATCTCCTAATGCAAATTCGTATTCATGTTACATTTACTTGCATCCCATCTTAGCTCATCAATTTCCACTTCAAAATGCCTGCTTTTACACCTTACCCTTTGTTGATTTAAACCTTGCAATCTAACTGTCTTCAGTTTAATTAAATTAGTCACACACACCACACAGACACACCACACACATCACCTCATAAGCCTGCTTCACAGAATCCCACAGTAATATTGGAAAAAATGATATTTTCTTTACAGCAATGACCCAATCAATGGCCAAACAAGCCCCACTGCCAGAGGCTAAATTGGCACCACAGATGGAAGGCTGTGCTATCTAGCTATCTAAAACTTTTTTCAGAGATTTGGATTACTGCAGGTGTTCCCTGGTCAAGGCTCAGCAAGCGATCAAACTTGAAGCTGAAGCAGAGGAAGTTTAGGAGTGCTACTATTTTTTAAAATGAGCTGTTGATGAGACAGTGGAGACACCTCACAGACCTGTGGACGAAGAGTGGTCAGTGGTCCACCAGATAGTGGTGCCATCCAAGTACCATATGGGAATATTGAGGATAGCTCATGAAGTCACCATGGCTGGGCATGTGGGTATTTGGAAGACCCAAGTGTGCATAAGCCAGTATTTGTACTGACCATGCCTCCACAACGTCATGGTGCAGTTCTGCAAAACATGCCTTGTGCCAAATTGTGGGAAAGCCCTAACCTGTGATGAAACCTGATTCCCATGCCAGCTTTTGGGGAACAGTTCAGCAATGTGTTGGTAGATTTGTTGGACCCCTGCCAAAAATAAAAGGGGGCACCAGTTTATGCTCACTATTATAGATGTGGCTGCCCAGTTCCCTGAGGCCATCTCCTTGAGAACCATTTCTGCCAAGGTAGTGGTGGAGAAGTTAAGCCAGCTCTTCACCCAGTATGGATTACCGGCTGAGATTCAGTCAGATCAGGGCACTAATTTTATGTCCAAAATTTTCCAGAAGGTTATGAGTAATCTGGATATAACCCAGTTAAAGTCCTCAGCCTAAGACCCACGGTCACAAGGGGCTTTAGAACATTACAATGAGACCCTCAAGATGGTAGTCAGGGCCGACTGCCATGAGTTCCCCCATGACTGGGACAAAGGGCTGGGATTTCTGCTGTTTGGACCTGGGATTCGCCCAATGAATCCACCAGCTTTAGCTCCTCAGAATTAGTTTATTGACATGCGGTAAGTGGTCCACTGAAACTAATCAATGAAAGGTTCTTGGAGAAAAGGGACGAATCTTCTATGTTAGATTATGTATCTGTGTTCAGGAAGCCTGTAACCTGGCCCAGGAACACCTTAAAACTCTCAGACAGTCATGAAAAGACAAGCAGCCAGGAATGCCAAGATCTGAACAATCCATGCGTTCGGGCCAGAATTTTACATTCCGTGGGAACCTGCGCCCAACCCGAACGGGTGTGAGATGACGCTCGGCGACATCCCAATGTCAACACGTGCTCACGCAATATTTCGCTCGGCAGGCATATGTGTTAGTGTTACTACAAGGGTAGTAACACCTGAAAGTCTGATTCAGTGGCTCATATTGAGTAACAAAGAGGACTGATGAGGTGAATTATTTAATTGATACCCCAGACCGTAAAAAATAAATGCTGGCCATGTCACATCAACATGTTGAAACAATACCACAGCTTGGAGGGAGATAAACAAGCGCAGGTCAGTCAGGCAGTAAGGATAATGGAGGTCGAAAGGGATAGAGAGGATGAGGTAGAGGGTGGCCTGGACAATTCTGAAACTGAACCCCATACTGTCTGGTGAGTTAACACCTAACTATCAGTGAGACTAGACATTGTGCTCTTCTATTTAAACACAGAACAGAGAGGAGACCTGACAAGGCTGCTCACAATATTTAAAGGAATCTGTAGGGACAAACCAGGGTACATAACCCTAACCATGCACGATGTGGAGGTAGGAGAGACCTCTCCCAGAAAACGCAGAATGCCAGGCATTGGTAGAGTTTGTTTTTTTACAGCCCTATCATTTAAAGATCTCCCATATTGCAGGGAGAGACATTAGCTGATGCCTTGTTCAGAATTTAACTCCAATCTGAATTGTCCAGTTACCAAACTGATAAAGAGTGTGGCTGTATTAGTTGGACTTAAAGTATGAATGAGGGTGTGTGTGTTTCTTTTCGTTATTATTTTTTAACACCTTATAATGAAACGTGTCGACTAGGAGGCGATTTAAGATGTCGTATATAAAGTATTCGGCCCAGAACTTTCATTGCACAGGGGCACAGACCCCAGATGTACCACAGAAATTGTGCTGGGGGACTCCCCCGGATGTCCCCACGAGAGAACTGCATGGGAGTTACCCGGGCAATTATCCTGCATCTGGAACCATCCGATACTCCAATTTAAATAGGTGACATCAAATGGTGCTGACTCTCTTAGTTGAATAGTTACTGAGGAAAAGTTAGAAGAATTAAACTCACTTCAACTTCTGGGTAACTATACCAGTGACCACCCTGACCCTCCACCGGACCTACCTGACTACTCCTCCAATTACCGCACCATTCCCCCTGACCACCGGACAACCCTACTGACCACCCACAAGCCCCCTATGCCCCTGAACCTCGACCACCTTTCAACCACCCCGACGATCCCTCACTCCCAACTTCCACCCTGACACCCGATTACTCTCCCCAACCCTTGACTACCTCCGACTACCCTCCTGACGCCCCAACTATCCTCCACTCCCGACAACCCAACCAACCCCCGACTACCGTCTCCACCCCGACTACCTCACACACCCTGCGCACCCTTCTGATCCCCCCTATCCCTGACTACCCTCCCAAACCGGAACCTCCGACTTCCCCCCCCCCCCACCCCCCCTTCCGCCTGACCCCCTAACCCCTCACCCACTTACCTTACACACTTAACTTTTCCCTGGCTTCTCAAAGTGGCTGGGGCCTTTAAAATTACCTGGCTAATGGCTGCTAGTGTTGTGAAATGGGGATATGGCTTCATATCCCCTGATGTTACTGCCCTGCACCGGAAAGGCTCTGGGGCTGCTGTGCTGCATATTTTTCACTGGGCCTGGGACAGCAGATCAGGCAAGAAACATACAGCTCCCAACCTGGGTAGCTAAAAGGGAGTGGAGCGGCAATCCGATGATGATTGCCACTTCACAGAAGTTCTGGCCCATTAATTTATAAAGTCATAGATACATATTCAACTTTTTTTAAAAGGTACATTTTTCCTAAGCAAAGGACACTGGCTTACAGCAGCTACCACGCTGCACTTGCAAAGGGCACAAGCTGCTTTTATGGAGACTCGGGCCAGAATTTTACTTCCCGCGGGCAGCTGCACCCAACCCGGACGGGTGTGAGATGATGTTGGGCGACATCCCGACGTCAACACGCGCTCGCGTGATATTTTGCTCGGCGGGCACATGCAGCAGTCGAAACCGCGCCTGCCAACAATTAAGTGGGCAATTGAGCCCATTAACTGTGCAATAAACCACGATTTTACGTGGCCTGTCCACATTTACAGTTGGACCATTCTCCCAGGCGGCATTCACATTTTTATTCAAACCTTGATCCAGGGCGGGATGAAATCTCAGTGGGGAAATAAAATAAAGAGAGATATCCAGGGACATTTTTTTTTAATGAGGTATGCTTTCAGGTGCTTGCTTGTGCTGCGTGGACATATTTTGCAGCATTTCTATTGTGTCCATTAGCCTTTGGAGGTCTGCAGCTCCCTGGGGCAGCTGTCTGCCTTCAGGGAGTTCTCTTGAAGTGCTCACCCGCACCTTCAGTTACGTCGGTGCCCACCCCCCCCCAATCCCAGCAGCGCTGAGCATTTCCGCGTGCATTTCACACTGGCTGGCCAATTAACCAATTCATGGCCAGCCAGCGTGAAATCATGGTCAGGGGCTGATCGTGACCAGTGGCCCATTTCCTGTCCGCTCCTGGGCCTGCCAATCGTGCGCGCGCCTAAAAATTCAGGCCACAGAATCTATGGAGCACTCAAAATGAGGTCATGTGATCCAGCTCTTGGGTGAACGTGGCTGGCTACTTTCTTGTCACAAGTTATACACGGTTAAACATATATTAAATTGTCAATATCACCTTCCTTTGAAATTCAAACTCTGTTATAACCAACTCAGTAATGGGCCAAAAGAGGAGTCAGTTCACCCCTGTTAACCGAGTCATAACTAGTAACTCAGAATACAACCCTCTGTCTGTAAAAAATTCTCAGTTTCCCATCTTCACCTTTAGGCAATCATCCTCTGCTACTATGTTCATCCAGACATTGATAATTTTCTTGATAATCAGTTTAGCTACAGAATGCAGCATGACATATGCCTGCTTCCTCCCTATCAACCCATTGTCCCGACAGTCTCCTTTTATACTCTTTTGAGTAAACTAATGGAACAAAAATAAACTAATTAACAAATTATCTAATTAAATTGGCAGCCCCTTAAAGGGGCACTGTAACAAAAGAAAAAACTTTAAAGGAAACTTAACTGATCAAATCAAAATGTTGTTTTGGGGGCCAATGCAGCAATCCATCGGTCAAAGAACGCCTCAAGACTACTAGTGGACACTGCGTGCTCCCTCTCCAGGGACACCAGGGCACAAACGTAGCCACGGAAGAAGGTAGTCTCACTTAATAAGAACGTAAAAACATATGAAATAGGAACTGTAGTAGACCATACGGCCCCTCGAGCTGCTCCGCCATTCAATAAGATTATGGCTGATCTTCTTGTGTTTCGATTTCCACGTTCCCATCTAACTCCCATAATCTTAGATTCCTTTGCTCAAGAAGCTATCTACCTCTGCCTTAAAAATATTCAATGACCCCGCTTCCACCACCTTCTGAGGCAGAGAGTTCCAAAGTCACACAAGCCTCTAAGAAAAAGATTCTCCTCATCTCTGTCCTAAAAGGGTGACCCCTAATTTTAAAACAGTGCCCCCTAGTTCTAGACTCACCCACAAGAGGAAACATCCTTTCGACATCCACCTTGTCAAGGCCATTCAGGATCTTGTATAGTTCAATCAAATCATCCCTCACTCTTCTAAACTCCAGTGGAAACAAGCCCAGTCTGTCCAACCTTTCCTCATAAGACATCTTACTCATTCCAGGTATCAATCTAGTAAACCTCCTTTGAACCGCCTCCAATTCATTTACATCCTTCCTTAAATAAGGAGACCAAAACTGCACAGTGTTCAAGATGTGATCTCACCAATGTCCTATATAACTGAAGCATCATACCCTTATTTTTATGTTTAATCCCTCTCATAATAAAGGGTAGCATTCCATTAGCCTTTGTAACTACTTGCTGTACCTGCATACTAACCTTTTGTGACTCATGTACCTAGATCACTCTGCACCTCAGAATTATGCAGCAGTTCTCCATTTAAGTAATACTCTGCTTTTTTGTTCTTCCTGCCAAAATGAACAACTTTACATTTTCCCACATTATACTCCATTTGCCAGATCTTTGCCCACTCACTCAACCTATCCATATCCATCTGTAATCTCATGTCCTCTTCACAACATTCTTTCCTACCTATCTTTGTGTCATCTGCAAATTTAGCTACCATGTCTCACTCCCTTCATCTAAGTCATTGATGTAAATCGTAAAAAGTTGAAGCCCCAGCACAGACCCCTGTGGGACCCTACTTGTCACATCCTGCCAATCCGAAAAAGACCCATTTATGCATGCTCTCTGCCTTCTGCCAGCCAGCTAATCTTCTGTCCAGGCTAATATGTTACCCCCTGCACCATGCGCTTTTATTTTCCATAATAACCTTTGATGTAGCACCTTATCAAATGCCTTCTGGAAATCCAAGTACAATACTCTACAGGCTCCCCTTTATCATTGCGCAAGTTACTCCTTCAAAAACTCCAATAAATTGGTTAAACATGATTTTCCTTTCACAAAACTATGCTGATTCATTCCAATTGCCTTGAGCTCTTCTAAGTGTCCAGCTATAACCTCCTTAATGATTGATTCTAACAACTTTCCCACAACAATTGTTGTACTCTTTTGAGTACAACAATTAAACAAATGGGCAAATTAATATATTAAATAAATTAATTGACAGTCCCAAGGGGCACTGTAACAAAAGACATAACTTCAAAGGAACTTTATGTAACTAAATTACAATGTTGTTTTGGGGACTGATAAAGCACTCCAGACCCCCGATGCCCAGCAGCCACAGAGGGTCTCAAGCCTATGCTCCCTCTCTAAGGACACCCAGGCACAAACAAACCCGTGGAAGAGGGCAGTCTCTCTTTGTACTCTTTTGAGCACTTCAATTAACAAATGGGCAAATTAACAAATACTTTAATGTGATAGCCCCTTAAAGGGGCACTGTAACTAAAGACAAAATCTTAAAGGAAACTTATCAAATCAAAGTAAATTGTCATTTTGGGGGACAATGATGCCCTGTGGTTGGGGAAGGCCTCAAGTGTGCCTATAGACATTGCATGCTCCCTCTCTAAGGAGACCCAGGCACAAACATAGCTATGGAAGAGGGTAGTTTCCCTTTATAAGTGCTCTAAGTATTTAATTAAACAAGGCCCTTCACCTGTGTATCTTAACAATGTAATTAATATACCATTAACAGATAATAATTGTTAGAGTATGAATTCTTCAGTGATATCTTGTACTGATATGTAAACCATGGCATTACCAGCTTTTGTTTCATGTTCTTAGAAAGCAACAAGCCTGAAACTATTAGTTCCAAAAAAGTCAAATTTATGCCTCCTTACTCACAATAGCATTTAGGTTGATTATAACTGAGTTGATAATTGGCTGCTGTGCAGATCCCAGTTTCTTTTTTTTGCAGCTTTTTTCCCCTCATCTCCTCTACCCAACTAGGCCTTGCTGAGTACAATACCATGGTCACTGGTCATTCTGCTTTACTTCATCTAAAGGTCACATACACACATGCTGAATAGCAATAAAAAAATCTGGAGTTTCCCTCCCTTATGTAGTTGTGATCAAGCGAATGAGAATTTCCTTACTGCTACACCAACTAATATCAACCATCAAAACATATTGGTTTGGTTTTAATTTGAGGCAGAAGGTTGTGAGTTCAAGCCCCTCTCTAGGACTTTGGTACATAATCTAAACCGGTACTCAGTACAATACTGAGTGAGTGCTGCACTGTTAGAATTGCCATCTTTCAGATAAGACATTAAACCAAGGCTCCCATGATACTACTCAAGGAAGAGCAAGAGAGTTCTTTTAGCACCCTGGTCAAAGTTTATTGTTAAGTCAACATCACCAAATGGTTTAATTGATCATCTCATTGCTGTTAGTGGGACCTTGCCATGTGAAAATTGGCTACATTATGATAATGACCACATTTCAAAAGTAATTCATTGGCTGTGAAGCATTTTGGGATGTCTAGAGGTTGTAAAGGGCACTGTATAAATGCAGTATAGTTTTGTTTTTTTTTCTCTATCTCTTTCTTTTTCTTTCCTTTTACTTTCTTTTTCATCCATACTGTCTGTATGGTGCAGCTGCTTCCTGAATAACCTTGCTGCTGAACCACTGGGGGAGCCCTCTAGAGTTCAGAGATAAATGAGATGTGTGAGCTGTCAAATTAGTAGCAAATTATGGTCCATTTTTATGCAGTTGGCTGTTGTTGTGACAACAGTTTTAATGAGACTGAGCAGATTTATTGCCCTCTTGAGAGTGTGGAACCTTTCAGCCCATCAATCTGTTGGTTGGGTGGCTGGTAACCTTTTGCAAGGTGATACTAGTTACTTTGTCCTTGGCTTATAATAACACCCAGTTGCTTGAATGCTGCCGTGTTGTGGAACCCCCAGACCCCTGCACAAGGGACTATAAAACTAGCATCCCACCAATTAGTACTCAACACAGTCTATCTTTAATTATGTTTCTTTATATAATTAATCCAGACAACATTCTGCATCTCAGGAGAGAGGAATGTAATGTTTAACATTTAACATAATAAGTGGTCTCTGATAATAAAGTGAAAATCTTTGAAACTGCATACATTATGACTGGGATCATAAAACACTTATTGTTAAGCAAAATTAGTTCCTTGGCAGCCTCTTTCATGAAACAAGCTACTGACACTTAAGTTTAATGTTTGTATAATCTAAGGGTAATCACACCAACTGAAGGTTCATAGTAATAGTTTATAAGAACCAATAGTTCACAGTAGGTATTTTGTTTCAGTTGATTTATAGGAATGGTTCAACTGTCCCCAGAGTAAAAAGTGGAGAAAATAGTGGGTCTTTATATAGCTGCCACTATGTGTATTGAATAATCTGGGGTAGGGTGGGAGTGGAGTGAAGGGGTTTGGACATTATTTGGCTCCAAGTCAGAGTACAAATATCTTTTTTAAAATTATTTTTTCCTCTCACAGAAACAGAGTTATTAATTATGCTATATTTTCACTGCTAGAACTAAAGCACCTTCTTTCTCTGAATTTGAGTAACATAATTATCTTTAATAGTTTAATTTAACGCTGCATCATGCTCAGAGCATTTATGGTCACAATGGCAATTTGTTTAGCAAAGTGAAAAGTTCACATAAATTAAAAGGAAGCTGTCTTTGATACACAATAGTTGATTTATTTTTGCAGTACATTAGGGGCAGCCTTGTCCATTATAACTATTGTCCCTTTGCAAAACATGGCTGAAAACTGCTCAAACTCATTATCTGGGGGCTCTACTTTGCTATCAGCAAAAAAATAAAGTGACTTTCATTATTCACCCCTAAGGTGGATACAGACTTAAGTTTCCTACCACTCTATCTCCATTCAATAATTTAGTCTCGGGTCAATTTGCATCTTCAGCGTTCCTACCAAGAGCTAAGGCCATGTAGGAGTGAAATTGGGAAGCACTTTTCCACATTAAGGGTAGTAGGAGCCAGAAACTCTCTCCCCCAAAAGGCTGTGGATGCTGGGTCAATTGAAATTTTCAAAGCAGATCAACATATTTTGTTCCGTAAGTTTAGGGGATATGACAAGGTGGATAAATGGAATTGAGGTGCAGATCAGCCATGACCATATTGAATGGCAAAACAGACTCTAGGGGCTGAATAGTCTACTCTGTTCTTATGTTCATAATTTGAGAATTCAATTGCACCCACCTGCATTCCTCATGAATTTCCATCATTTAAAATTAGCAGAGGGTTTAGCTACTTTTGCCTTCATATTCACACAACTCCTAAAATGAAATATGTTTACCTACTAAAAAAGAGAAATGATGTGGTCATAGATTCATACTGACCATGGGTTTTTGGCAGGAGGATTGTATCTGTCAAGAATCTGCCAAGGCTTGAATCAGTAAAAATCCATTTACTTTAAAGTAACTGGTCTTTTAGAGGGGCTGTCAGTTATAGTTATTGAATCACTAACACAGAGATAGGATAGTTTGTTCTTGAAAATAACATCTGTTTTCAAATGCTGCAGCAAAGGAAGTATTCTTTTGACTTTCTCTGGCTAGCTGCTGCCATGAATTTACAATTGTCTCATTACTAAATAGGGGCCATCCTTAGCACATTCTTTGGTGATAAACATGAGGAACTAATTACCTTGTCTACCTAGCAATGAGAAAGCACTAGGCCTGGCAAGACCAGATTTTTTAAATGCGTGTTATTTTTAAAATGCAAAGGAAAACTAGAACTGAGTGTAGGTTAGTTACTGGCATTTGGGAGCTTTGTTTGAATCTAGCCTAGGCTGACAGGATAAGCCTCCTTTGTCTGCTTGCAGTTAAAATGCTATGTGAAAAGAGCTCGGGCCAACTCAAACCATTTCTGAACGGCATGGCCTATTGAACAAAGGTGACCCTAATACAAAACTAAAATAGCAGTCTCACATATTGAGGTCACAATATGGCCAAGGTGGAAAATGGAGAAAGGTCATACTGTCTAGAAATAAAAAGTATTCTTTAGAGGTTTGGAGCAGAATGAAAAGAGCTAAATCTACATATAGCTACATTATACTGACATAGGAATATCTGATGCTGCTACTGAGAGCTAAATTTTCCTGGTTCTTTGGAGACAGGTTTGGAGGCGGGAGCAAAATAAGATGCAATCCTGCCACTAAATCTTGCCAGATGCAGGGTCTACCCAGTACTGGCTACCTGCCCGGCATCGGTAGGTTGTTAATTAGGCTCAATTAAGTCCCCACTTGGGGTCAAATTGGTGGTACTGAGCCCAAAGCTCGGCCATTGCCTCCCAAGCGTCCCGAGAACAGGTGAGGGAACCAGAAAGACCTCCTTACCCTCACCGCCTCTGGTGCTGTGGATGCCCGAGGACCACAGCTCCAGCCACAAGGCGTCCTGTGGAGGGATTCCTCCTCCACAATGACGGCCTCGAAGCTGTGACAACACTTATTTTTACATTTTTATAATTCCCCAAAAGGCACCTCCAACTTGAGGTGTCCTAATATTCTCCTAACTGCAGTGGCAGTGTCCACCTCACTTGGTGGAGCTGCTGGCTGGGGCATCACAGTGGGCCCACCTATTGGACTTGCAGGAGTAGTGAAACATAACAAAATGATTAATGAACAGAAAGCAATAGATTTTATGACCACTTTGGAAGCTTATGTGCCTATCCCTCACAGAGCACTGAACTAACATCCATCCATCTGTTCAACATTCCAAAACTCTGACTTATAAGCCTTTTTCCTTCCTTGCAGTAGAAGAGGGTACAGAACACAAAGGAGAGGCAGAGAATGAGAGGTGGCCTTCCAGCCAACTTCATATCTGACAGCTGCAAATGAGGAGGCAATGGAAATAAGCCAAATCTTGGCATGCCTGGCAAACAGAGATGGAAAAATGGGCATCTGCCAGCAATCTAAACTGAACTAAATATCAGGCAGTCACATGGCATACAACTCTTGCTCATGTTGACTTGATGACAGAGTAGATTGAGAGAAATTGTTCCCATAGGCAGACAGATCAAGAACTAGAGGGCACTGATTTAAGGTGATTGATAAAATTACCAATGACAACATGAAAAGAACCTTTCTTACGCAGTGAGTGGTTAGGGTTTGGAATTCAGTACCTCAGAGTGCGGTGGAGGCATATAGAACTTGGGTTTTCAAAAGAAAATGTTAAAGTCCAGAAGAAAATAATATTTGCAAGTCTAGAGGCAAAGGACAGGGGAGTGGAGCTAGCTGAGTTGCTATTGCAGGCAACCAGCATGGAAATGACAGGCTAGATGGCCTTCTTCTGTGCTGAAATGATTCTATGATTCTATGAGCACCATGATGACGCAGGCCTTTTTGATGATATCTTCATCCACAGAAAGAGTAGCCACCTGCATGGAGCATCAAATGCAGCAATTAAACCAGTACACGCCGGCCCTCACAAATGGTTTCCACACTCTGACTGCCTTCTTAAACAGGATTGATGAAAACCTGACTTTGGCCCTTCAGCGCCCCACTGATGTACAAAGTGCTTTCCAGCTCATGGATAGTAGAGAAGTATAGATGGATAATGAGAGGGAAGATGGAGAAGGGGGACATGGAAGTGAGAATTCTGCTGAAAGTGCATTAACTCCTTACCCATTCACCACCCCATGCCCCTGCCTCCTGTCCTGATAGCCGAACCTGCCCCTCAAGGGCTCCATAACCCGGAGGAATTCTGCCAAGAACGTCTGAGCAGTCAGGGGAGGGATATAAACAGGCTACCTCTACTTCTGCTCAAGGCACATGGGTTTCACCAGATGGATGTAGCAGAAAGAGGAAAATGAAGGATTTGTAGGGACACAAAGGTAAGCACATGGATGTTTAAAGCAATGTTAGATTTTGAAGCTCTTGTTCAACTTTTCATTCACGTAAAAATTATTTGTTTGCACAATTTTCACATATATTTTGTCCGCTAAGTAATAGGTGGCTTTCTTATTTGTGAGGAATGGTAAAGCAGACTTAAAAATGAGCAATATCAGGGATGCTTTGTTGAATGTAGGAAGCTTTGTGTTGGAGTATTGGGGCCAAGTAGATTCAGATTGTGTGCCAAATGGGTACAGTGGTTCAATCTAGCAATGCGTGCCAGAATTATGATATCCTGGGCAGCAATGTGTATCGCTGATGACATTTCTACCACATCACTTTCCACCTCCTGTTCTTCATGTTGCTCCTCCTCATCCTCCCTCTCTGATGAAGCACTGTGCTCAGCACCTTCTTCCTCCTGCAGCTCCAAGTTTCACTGCTGCCCTCTGCTGTGCACAATGCAGCACACCGCTATCCTAATGCATACTGAAGAGCACTCCCAGATCTATCCACCCTTTTTTTATTCTTTCATTGGATGTGAGCGTCGCTGATGAAGCCAGCATTTATTCTCCATCCCTAACTTCCCATGAGAAGGTGGTGGTGAGCTACCTCCTTGAATCTCTGCAGTCCATGTGAATTTTTAAGAATTATTTCACGGGATGTGGGCGCCCATAAAACCCATCTACAGTATTCCAATTGCTTGCTTGATGACAATTCACTTGGTCATGTGGTTTCGATTGTATTATTTCTGAGCCTCATTGTTTAGACTCCAAATGGGTGTCATTAGCCAGGTCTTCACTAGGTAGCCCTTGTCTCAAAGAAATCAGGCACTAACTCTGCTTTAAGATTCAAGAACTCAGTGAGGGTAGGGCAAAGCATCACAGCAGCTGCTTGGGAACTTAGGAAAAACATGCATGGTGATCTTTTTGTGGTTGCACATAAATTGTATATTGATGTACTGGAAGATTTTGAGGTTGATGAATACTCCAGGGTGATCCAGGGATTACTTGATTTCCACAGGTATGCGGTTGATGACTCCCTAGCCCTAGTGAGAAGTTAGCCAGAGCTGCAAAACTGAGAACCCACTCACTCCAAGCTGATCTCACTCATCCATGGCAAAGTATACAGAATTTCTGTGGCCCCAGCAAACATGGCATGGGTCACCTGTATGATGCATTTGTGGGCAACAAATTGTAAATTTCTGCAAATCTCATGCAGATCCTTAAAAGAGCCAAAGGTGAAGAAATTGAGGGTGGTGATCACTTTGACAATCACTGCCAAAGCATGGCCACCAGCTCCACTTGCCAGCAGGTCTTTTGCCAGCAGGCACTAAATGCTAATAACTACCTGAAGTGATACCTTGAGCCTCCTATGGCACTGATATTCGGACATGCCCAGGGGGCTGATCCTGTGTCTACATACCCTGTGTGGCGATATTGCCTTCTGTAAGCTGCACCACGATGCTCATCCCCTCTCTCCTTTGGCATGGCAGATGTGAGGAGAAAGCTGCTGTTGGTGCTGTTGCTGCTGCTGTTGCTGCTCCTGCTGCTCATCTTGATTCTCACCTAAAGTCCAAGGTCAAGCTGCACAAGTAGCACCCTTCCCTCCCGAACTGATGTTTGACAGATGGAAAGTATAGTTCAGATACACAACTCTCCAAAGTAGTGGAAATGACCTCCCAAGCAGTGAAAGCACATTTTCAGAACAATGTTGTATTTCTATGTTTGGTTAATACAAACTTACCAATCTCACACAGAACTGGTAAACTAAACGTAGGTTTAGTTTATTTGAAGATGTAGCACCTGATTGCCTAACAGACAGATTTAGATTTTTACTGGTCAGTTAGGGTATTGCGTCCCTGTTTCTGTGCTGTTTCACTAACTGGACAGTGTGGTTTACTTTGTACCACGGTTTGCTTTTGCCTGTTAATATGCACCTGTGCTGCAAATGGATTTCAGATTACCTGACAATCTGGCTGGCTCTTAAGAGTTAGGTGTTCCTTTTCTTGAAGCACGCCTGAGAGTCCGTCGTCCACCACTCCTACAACTATTCTGTCCCTGATTAGCTCGGATTTCAGGTCACTGCAATCACAGCCTTCAGCCATTCTGCGCAGCTGATTATGAAAGAGTCGACAGGTTCACCTGGCTGCTGGACACATTTATTAAATTTAGCCCTTTCAAGGATTTTGTTACTTTTGAGGTTAAAATAAGAGTTGAATACTTTTAAAACTTCATCAAATTTTGCAGATGATTCATTGATTTCTTGTCTAGTTGTTATATTGTTGGCTATCAGTCCAACAGAATAAAGCAGTGTGTTAACTTGTTCAGCTTCTGTCTTTTTATCCAGATCTGAAGCAATCATGGTATCTAAGGAATCTCTTTCTCCAGAGTCTCCAATGTTGTGATTGATCTGGGCCTTGGATAAGTCCAAATTGATCTGGGAGAGAGTGGATTTCTGATCCATGATTAAAATTTTTATATTGCGGTTTCAGCTTTAGGAGGTTTCCACAAATCCAAGACGTACGCTTCTTCACAAAGGGTTTTCCCATGCTTGCTGGTTTTGGCATGTTCCCACAATAATGGCAATTGTGATCTCAGCATTTAAATTTTTCAACAATGGCTGCCTGGATTGACTGGTTAGAGTCTTCCCCACTTTAGAGCAATGTTCTTGGGTCTTGGAAGTGTTGAGTCCCGGCTGTTGCTGCATTTTTAAAGCTGCCTGCTCCGTTGTGATTAATTTTTATTTTATTTTAGTGTTTTCTTTGTTCAGAGCGAGCTTGGCCACTACGTGTTCAGGCACCAACTCGGAAATCAGATTTCTTGGAGTGCAATTTAAATGGCAATTTCTGACCACTGCAGTATTTAACTTTTTTTTTCAGGACTTGTGTTTTCCTGAAATTTTAATGTTTTAGTTCACCCTTGCTAGGTCTGCTGACTTTACACACTCTGAGTATTGAAGGTGAACACTCAAGGGGTTCAATGGAGTCTTCTGCTACAGTGAGGAATTTAATGTCTGCCTTCAGCTTCCAAGCCTTTCTTTGGAGCTTTTTCTCTGTCGATTTCCTTCTATGCCTTTGCTTCTTGAGCTTTTCTTCAGGGCAGAATGTTTCTTTGATTTTTTCTTCAGTTTTCCAGGATTTTAGTTTTCTTCTGCAGTCTCTGCGAGGCTTTGAGTTGCTCCCTTCGCTGGCACCATGTTGTAAGGTGTTAGGCATAGGTATTTATTAAGGTATTCATAGTCTTAGGTAGTTCAACAGTAAGTTTTAATAAAAACTAGAAACTATTATACATAGGTACAGTAAAGGTCCAAGCTAGGAGCTGTCCCCATGCTTGCTTCTACACATGGCTCTGTCCAATGGGCCAACACTGGCCCCTATCAGAGGCTAGGAATCCTGCGGTGAGTAACTCATCTCCTGAACCCCCAAAGCCTATCCACCCGCTTGACTGGCACCCCATCCACAAACATTCATTCCCTCAATCCCTATTACTCATTCATGTGTTCTCTTACATAACTGTATGGCTGGTACTGCACTCAGTCTCATGTTAACATTAAGTGCCAGATCTTTATACTACAGTAGTTAGATCTGCCCATTAGAATTGCAGTTCCGATATGTTGTAATACATCTTGATAATATAACAGTCATTTTACAAATGAAGAAGATCCTAAATGATGCCACAGAAACCATCAAACCTTTGACAGTGTTATTGACAAAACAATGCTGAGACCTGTCTGATCATACAAGGAGTATTGAATCAACCATGTAGATTTTTAATGTACAAAATGGATGCATGATAATAGGAACATTAGGTAACCCAATCTTCAGCAAGCTCTGCATCTAATTGTTTTTGCAGAAATTTGACATCTGCTGTAGTTCCTACTGTGGCCAATCTGATCATATAAAGACAGAACTAGGTTCGGTTTTGTGAACTTGTTCTATTCCCAGATTCTGGTAGACTTGTGGAACAGTCCGTAGGCTCATTCAGTGGGTACTTATTTGTTATATTCCTTCTAATGAGGGCTTGGCTTGTTTCATGCTGGGCTGGAGAGTACCTTGCACAAGAGATAGGTAGTATATGAAATTAATCGGGCCCAGAGTTGTCTCCTAGATTAGTTATAATCACCTAAAGAGATTAGAGAGCAAGTTTCCACATTTTGTTTTCTGAAGTGGTCTGGTTTTTAATGTGGTTTTTGCCTCACCCAGAAGCTTACAGGTGGAGTGGAGAGTGTGTATAAATGCGCAGTGGGAGCATGATATCTTAATTAATAGATTCCCCCATAGCCACCACCATAAAAAGCAACTGCTGTGTGGGCAATGTTTTGGGGATGTGTTTCCTGTGTTTAAGCAACTTATATTTCACCTCTCTTCTATTTTTACTTAGTTCTGTTGAAGGGTCATTCAGACTCGAAACGTTAACTGTGTTCCTTTCTGCAGATGCTGCCAGATCTGCTGAGTTTTTCCAGGTATTTTTGTTTTAAATTGGAGTTGAAAGTTGGCAGGAGGAGTTGAAAGTTGGCAGGAAAAATGGTAGCTGAACAATGGGCTGCCTTAAAAGAAAAGATAGTTCAGGCACAGTCAAGGTATATTCCTATGAAAGGGAAAGTTAGAGCAAAAAAATTCAGAGCTCCCCGGTTGGCAATAGAGATAGAAATGAAGATGAAAAAGAAAATTGTGATTATGGCACATGTCAGGTAGAAAATACAATTGAGAACCAGACTGAATGTAGAAGGTTCAGAAGGAAAGTGAAAAGAAAAATAAGTGAAACAAAGAGAGAGTATGAAAAGAGACTGGCAGCCAAAAAGGGAATAAAAGGGAACCCCAAAATCTTCTGTAGGCATGTAAATAGTAAAAGCCTGATAAAAGAAGGAGCAGAGCCAATTAGGGGCCAAAAAGGGGATTAATGCATGGAGGCACTGGGTATAAGGGATTTTGGGCCAGAACTTATGGGGAATGGCAATCACAGTTGGATTTCCACTCCGCTCCTTTGTTCCTACCTTAGTTGGGTGCTTTGCATTTCTTGCCCACTCTTCTAACCCAGGCCTGGGTAGTGCAGCCTACTTGGTGCACGTCTCCTTCCAGTGCAGGGCACTAGTGGCAGACAAAGGAAACCATTCCCGCTTTTTACGGCACTAGCTGCCATAAACTAGGTACGTTTAAAGGTCCCTTGTTTAATTGTCACTTTGAGAAGCCAGGGAGAAGGTAAATGTATAAGGTAAGTCAGTAGGATTTGGAGAGGGCAAGATGGGTTGGGGGGTAGTTGGGTGGGTGGTGAGGTAGCCGGGGAGGTGGTGGAGGGGTAGATGGGGGTGTAGTCGGGGGGTAGCTGCTGGGTTGGGGACCTAGATATGGGGGTGGGGGGGTAGTCAGGGTGGGTGGGGGGTTAGTCCGGGGATAGTTGGGGGTTGTGGGTGTAGTCAGGGGGGCCGGGATGGTAGTTGTGCATGTGGGGGATATAGTCTACTGTGTGGGAAGTTAATTGAGGGATTGGGAGTGTAATTAGGATGTGAGGTCATAGTTGGGGGTTACAAGAGTGTGAGGGGGTAATAGAGCGTGTAGAGAGTATTCAGGGGATGGATTTAGAGGTAGTCTGGGATTGGGATGATAGTAAGGAGGTGGGGAGTAGTTAGGGTTGGTGCCAGGGTAGTTGGTGGTTGCATGGTTGGGAAGGTAGTCAGTGGTGGTGAGGAGGTAGTTGGGTAGTAGTTAACGGGTCATGAGGAAAGTCAGGGGATGGGGATGCTAATTGGGCAGTGGGGTGGGTGGGCAGTCAGCTGTTGTGGGATAGCCTGGGGATCAGAAGAGTAGTCGGGGCTTCACTGGGAGCTCGGAGGGATGGGAGTCAGTACTATAGTTACCCAGGAGTTAGAAGTGCTTTTAATCCTTCTAACTTTTCCTGGGTAACTATTTTGCTAAGAGAATCACAATCATCCGAAGTCACCAATTTAAATCAGAGTATCGGACGGTTCCCGGAGCAGGGTAATTGCCCACAGAATTTTAACTTCTTGGGAAATTCCCGTGCAGTCCTTATGCGGGGACTTCTGGAGGGGTCCCCCAGTGCATCTTCTGAGGTACCTCTGGGGTATGACCCCCCAGACAACGGAAGTTCTGGGTCATTAAATGAATACTTTGCATCTATCTTTAGCAAGGAAGAAGATGCTACCCAGGCCACATTGAAAGCAAAGGTAATTAATACACTAGAGGGTTTATAATTGATAAGGAGATTTTGAATCGGCAGTCTATACTTAAAGTTGATAAGGGACCAAGGCTGGATTAGATGCATCCAAGGATACTGAGGGAAGTGAGAATGGAAATTGCAGAGGCACTGACCATAACTTTTCAGTTTTCCTTAGACTCGGAGATGATGCTAGAGGACTAAAGTATTGCAAACTTTACACCCTTGTTCAAAAAAAGGATGTAAAGAAAAGCCCAGCAACTACAGAGATGCCAGTTTATCTTTGGTGGTGGAGAATCTTCTACAAACATTAACTTGGGACAAAATTAATAGTCACACGGACAAATGCAGGTTAATTAAGAAAAGCCAGCACAGACTTCTTAAGGGATAACTAGCTTGCTGGAGTCTTTTGAAGAGCCCACCCTTTTTTAAGGAGGTTGATGAGAGCAAATGCTGTTGATGTGGTCTAAGTGGTCTTGCAAAAGGCAGTCAAAACACTGCCGCTCAACAGACTTGTGGGCAAAGTTATAGCTTATGGAATAAAAGGAACAGTAACAATATGGGCCTGAATCTTCTGTTCAGCCTGTGGGGGTGGGCCCCGCACGCCGATGCGTAAAATGACGCGCAGTGACATTGGGCATGCATCCCGACATCACCGTGCGTCTTTCAGATCTTCAGTTTGGTGGGCGTGCACCAGCGTTGGCTGCGCGCCCACCGAACTATTAAAGGCCTATTAAGGCCATTAATCAACTAATTGAGGTACTTGTCAGGGCTGCCCATCCAACCTTAAGGTTTGCAGGCAGGCGAAGAGCCCAGGTAGCCTTCACATTTTTCATGGAACCTCATCCACAGGCAGGATACGGTTTCATGAGGGGTTTATAACTTCAATTAAAAGTTTTATTAAAATTCATAGACATGTCCCAATGAAAGGACATGTCTGAATAATTCTTTTCATTCCATTTTTCCATTTTCCATAATCAAATTAATCTACCTGAAGCAGTTCCATGCCTTAGGGAGATTTCTGTGCTCTTCCACATGCATGCGTGAAAGAGCGCAGGCCCCGACTCTCCCTCCTCCCTCACGTCACACTGGGTGGGCCTTAATTGGCCCACCCACATAAAATAGCAGCACGCAGCCAATCGCGGGCGGTGATCGGCTGTGCGCCCACCTGCGCCTGCTCCCGCTCAGCCCCCCCGACGGGGAGAAAATTCTCCCCATGGATACAAAATTGGCTGATTGACAGAAAAGAGAGAGTAAGGATTAATGGATGTTTTTTGGGCTGGAGGAAGGCTTGTAGTGCTGTTCCTCAGGGGTTAGTGTTGGGACCCTTGCTCGTTCTGGTATATAATAATGACCTATACCTTGCTGTACAGGGCACAATTTTAAAATTTGCAGATGATACAAAACTTGGTAGCATTGTGAATTGTGAGGAGGATGGTGTAGAGCTTCAAAAGGAAATAGCTAAGTTGGTGGAATGGGCAGACAGGTGACAGGGAAGTTCAATGCGAGGAAAAGTGAATGATTTATTTTGGTAGGAAGAACATGGAGAGACAATATAAAATAAAGAGTACAACTCTAAAGGATGTGCAGGAGCAGAGGGACCTGGGTGCATAAGTCATTGAAGGTGGCAGGACAAGTTGAGACAATGATTAATAAAGCCTACAGTATCTTAGGCTTTATTAATAGGGGCATAGTGTACAAGAGCAAGGATGTGATGTTGAACTTGTTAAAGACACTAATTCAGTCTCAGCTGGAGTATTGTATCCAGTTCTGGGTGCTGCACTTCAGAAAAGTTTTGAAGGCATTGGAGAGAGTCCAGAAAAGCTTCACGAGAATGGTTCCAGGGGCGAGGAAATTCAGTTAGATTGGAGAAGTTGGGACTGTTTTCCTCGGAGAAAAGAAGGCTGAGAGGAGATTTGACAGAGGTACTCAAAATCATGAATGGTTTGCGCAGAGTAGACAGGGAGAAACTGTTCCCACTCATGAAAGATTCGAGAATGAGAGGGCACAGATTTAAAGTAATTGGCGAAAGAAGCAAAAGCAACATGAAAAAAAAACCTATTTCACGCAGCGAGTGTTTATGCACTGCCTGAGAGTGTGGTGGAGGCAGGTTCAGTCTAAACATTCAAAAGGAAATTAGACAGTATTCTGAAAAGGAAGAATGTGCAGGGTTATGGGGAGAAGGCAGGAGAATGGTACTAAGTGAATAGCTTATTTGAAGATCTTGTGCAGATATGATGGGCTGAATGGCATCCTTCTACACTCTAACAATTCTGTGATTATGTTCATCATCCCCAGGGGCAGACATGCCATCTCATTCAAATGATGTATTTGTCACCTCAGTTCCAGCCTGCTGTTCATGTATTACCAAGGCCATTAATATGGCACTGTCACTGTAATTATTCTAAGGAGTAATCACCTCTGACATTTCCTGTTTGTATCTACAGTTTTAACTATATCGTCGTTCCTTCACTGTCGCTGGTTCACATTCCTGGAACTCCCTCCCTAACAGCACTGTGAGTGTACCTACACCACAGGAACTACGGTGGTTCAAGAAGGCAGCTCACCACCACCTTCTCAAGGGCAATTAGGGATGGGCAATAAATGCTGGCCCAGCCAGTGATACCCAATTCCCATAAATTAATTAATAATCTTCCTGAGTCAGCCATGGATGGGTCTTTCTCACTGAGCCTACGATACCCACATCCCATAAATGAATTTAAAAAAAGGAAAAGCCATCAGACTGCTGTAATTGACTAGGCAATTATAATATCACGCTTCAGTACCTTGAAAGAGAAACCAGGATCCTCTCTCCTCTACCCTGTTTCAGTCTTCAGGCCGAGCTGAGAAAGCAGCTTCTAGCAGATCAACTTTCAGATCTGCTGAGATATCTCTGCAACTTCAAAGCCTTCACTTCACATGATGTAATAACTCAATTATGAAACCACAGGCCCGAAATAGAGATGACATTAAATTCCATTTAATAATTACTATCTTATTTTCTTCTGTAACTAATGTGTGTGTGTGTGAGAGTCTGAGAGAGATTGTGACTGAGACTTCAATGGCCCAGAACTTCTGTTCCCTTGGAGTGGGGGTGGGTGGGGGGTCATACCACAGAGGTGCCCCAGAGGAAGCATGGGGGACCCCTCAGAAGTCCCCAGGCAAGGACTGCACAGGAATTGCCCAGGAAGTTTAAACTTCAGATGGGCAATTACCCTTTACGGGAACCATCCAATTCTCCAATTTAAATCAGAAGCTTTGAATGGCTTCAACTCTCTTGGCAGAATAGCTATCCAGGAAAAGTTGGAAGGATTAAAACCACTTCTAACTCCTGGGTAATTATAATACTAAACCACACATCCCCAACACCCAACCCCACCACCCAACCACCCAACCAGTCCTATGACTATCCCCCGACTACCCTCCTGACCCCCAGCTACTTCCCCACCCTTGACGACCCTCCAAATGCCCTGACTACCCCCCACCCTGCCTACCTTCCTGACCCTCCAACTACCCCCCACCCCTGCTTACCCTCCCACATTCCATCTACCCAAAGAGCCTTGACTCCCTGATTACTCTCTGACACTCCCACCCTAATGTCCCCATAGCCCCTCAACCACCACCCCCCCCCGACCAACCGACCACCCCCTGACCATTTGACCACCCCAAGCCCGACTACCCAAACCGCAGCCCTGATTATCCAACTCCCCGCTCCCCCTGACCACCCTAACCCCTCACCCACTTACCTTGCACTTAATCCCTTACACAGTTACCTTCCCCCTGGCTTCTCAAAGTGGCTGGGACCATTAAACTTTACTCATTTATGGCAGGTAGTGCCATAAAAATGGGGATTAGCTTCACTCCCTCCAATGCGGCTACCCTGCACTGGAAGGATTCCAGAGATGCTGCGTTGCACATTTCTCACCTGGCCTGCAACAGAAGATCGACCTTGGTAAGAAAAAAGGAGTAGACTGGCAATCAGACAGTGATTGCAACTCCATGGAAGTTCTGGACCATTGGGGAGAATTTTCACGTCGGTGTATGGGGTTGGGCCCTGCATGCTGACACTTAAAATGATGCGCAGTGACGTCGGGCGTGCGTCCCAACTTCACCGTGCGTCATTCAGATATTTCGTTTGGCAGGCGCGTACTGGAGTCGACAGCACGACTGCCGAACTGTCAAAGGCCTGTTAAGGCCATTAAAAAGCCAATTAAACTAATTGTCAACGCTGTCCGTCCAACCTTAAGGTTGGTGGGCAGGCGAAGAGCCCAAGCGGCCTTCACATTTTTCAGGAAACCTCATCCAGGGGCGGGATGAGGTTTCCTGAAGGTTTAATAAAGCCTATAAATAATTTATTCACATTTCATAAACATGCCCCAGCTCAAGTGACACTGTCACATGAGGGGACATGTCTAAATAATTTTTACCTTTCTTTATTTAAATATTTCAACATGAACTTAATCCCCCTGAGGCAGCTCCATGTCTCAGAGAGATTTCTGCGCTCTTTCGGGCCGGGCGGGCCTTAACTGGTGGCACGGAGCCGATCACGGGCGGCGATCAGTTCTGCGCCCGCACCCGACTGGCCCGCCCTACAGGGAGAAAATGCTCCCCTTTATTTTATTAACTTCCAGGGCAAAGGGTGTGGAAAAATAAATTAACCTTTTCCCTTTTCAAATGCAGAAGCTTGCTGGTGGGTAATCTAAAAATTGGCTCAATCACTCTGAGGGTAAGAAGTAACACATCCACACATAAATATGTTTGATAAGGGGCTATAAAAAGTAACACCTTAAAATTGTCTGCGACACGATGTTGTGATTAATAAAATTTGATGAATATCAGAAAAAGAATGTATAATCGTGGATTGCTACTAAATGATTAATCAGTAGCTTTCACAAGCTTATGTTTTAAAATAATTTTGTAAAGGTTTTTCAGGATATCTTATCTTCGACCTTCACCCAATTGTATGTCCCAATCTTTAATCTGATCCACGTAAAAACTTTAAAAAGTGATTTTATTTTACCGCTTTACTGTTTGTGTGTCTGCGAAAATTCTTTAATGTGATTGGCTGCTTGGACAGCCTAATGACATGACTCCAACCATATGCTTTGAATGTTCAATATAGAACACTGCAAACAAAGGCAGTATCACTGCATGCCCATTGTGTTAAAAGTCTCACCAGAATAATCACTAGATCTCTCAGTAAGTCTTACTTTGTGATGAGCGGTTGAGCACCCTTCATTCACCACTTACTGCAAACTCTGGATAAGTTAGGGCTAATGTGTATCGAAAGAGATAAAAGCAGATATCTGGTGAACAGAAGCTCACTTTTATAAGAGCAGCAAACCAGGTTTGATTTAAGACAGTGATGTCAGTGCACCTTTGCTGGCAACTCAGGCTAGTCCCTTCTGCTAACTTGAATATGTGCCCTGGGAAATTTCGGTACAGCACATGTTGTTTGGCGGGAAATAACATTTCTGTTGTGGCACCATCTCATTAGGTGCTATAGCTCACCATTAGAAAGGAAGTTGCGGTAATGCTAGAAAAGCTGAGTAATTTTTCATACTAGGACAAGGAAGAAATATAAGCAAAGCTGCTCCTGTTGATGCTGACAAATTTGAAGTCCTGGCATGGGAGGGGCACCAAAGTGGAATGATCTTATTTGAGGCTGAACATCAGCCTCCAGCTTAAGTTGCATGAAAGGAGGTCAGTAAACTGAATTAGTGCAAATCACTTGGCTTTTAGTTGGCAAAAAATAAGTTTGCAAGAATCTGAAGAAAGATGAAAGTTAGAGTGTACCTCACATTTCTCTGGGGCTCATCAAGCATGGCACAAACCTAAGTTGATAACTGCTGTACCTTCTAGGGAGTGCCATTTAAAGCATCACACACAGCTATTTTTGCACACATTCTTTTATTCTTTAAAGGTGGGTGGCATCCGTTTCTTCCAGGTGGAGATGACTGCTGAGGAACAATAAACAAGTGCTATGTCTTTTGGGCAAAGATGTTCCTTTGCTGACAAGAACTTTTTTATTTGTGTGAATAGATATTGTTGCAGAAGTTAGTCCTGATTTTCCAGTGTTTCGCCTCTTTAAAATAATGCTGTTACCATGGCCAGTCAAGCTTGGTTTCTTGATGATGGCCAGTGATATACTCTATGATTAAATACTATCCAAGCCTTAATTGAACAGAAAATCTCTCTGTACTGTAAGCTGTTTGATGTAGCTGCTGTCCATTGCTGTCATTTAAAAGGATTTGTGTATTTTGTATCACTCTGGGCAGAACTTATATCCCAAGATGGAGGTGAGAGGTGGGTTTGGAGATGGTCATGTGATAATTCTTACTACTGGTCAGCTTGTCTCCATCACAAAAACAAAAACAGAATTACCTGGAAAAACTCAGCAGGTCTGGCAGCATCGGCGGAGAAGAAAAGAGTTGACGTTTCGAGTCCTCGTGACCCTTCGACAGAACTTGAGTTCGAGTCCAAGAAAGAGTTGAAATATAAGCTGGTTTAAGGTGTGTGTGTGGGGGGCGGAGAGAGAGAGAGAGAGAGAGGTGGAGTGGGGGTGTTGTTGTAGGGACAAACAAGCAGTGATAGAAGCAGATCATCAAAAGATGTCAACAACAATAATACAAAAGAACGCATAGGTGTTAAAGTTAAAGTTGGTGATATTATCTAAACGAATGTGCTAATTAAGAATGGATGGTAGGGCACTCAAGGTATAGCTCTAGTGGGGGTGGGGAGATGGAAATAGGTGGGAAAAGGAAAATCTATATAATTTATTGGAAAGAAAAAAAAAGAAAAGGAAGGGGGAAACAGAAAGGGGGTGGGGATGGGGGAGGGTGCTCACGACCTAAAGTTGTTGAATTCAATATTCAGTCCGGATGGCTGTAAAGTGCCTAGTTGGAAGATGAGGTGTTGTTCCTCCAGTTTGCGTTGGGCTTCACTGGAACAATGCAGCAAGCTAAGGACAGACATGTGGGCAAGAGAGCAGGGTGGAGTGTTAAAATGGCAAGCGACAGGGAGGTTTGGGTCATTCTTGCGGACAGACCGCAGGTGTTCTGCAAAGCGGTCGCCCAGTTTACGTTTGGTCTCTCCAATGTAGAGGAGACCACATTGGGAGCAATGAATGCAGCAGACTAAGTTGGGGGAAATGCAAGTGAAATGCTGCTTCACTTGAAAGGAGTGTTTGGGTCCTTGGACGGTGAGGAGAGAGGAAATGAAGGGGCAGGTGTTGCATCTTTTGCATGGGCATGGGGTGGTGCCATAGGAGGGGGTTGAGGAGTAGGGGGTGATGGAGGAGTGGACCAGGGTGTCCCGGAGGGAGCGATCCCTACGGAATGCCGATAGGGGGGTGAAGGGAAGATGTGTTTGATGGTGGCATCATGCTGGAGTTGGCGGAAATGGCGGAAGATGATCCTTTGAATGCAGAGGCTGGTGGGGTGATAAGTGAGGACAAGGGGTCCCTATCATGTTTCTGGGAGGGAGGAGATGGTGTGAGGGCGGATGCGCGGGAGATGGGCCGGACACGGTTGAGGGCCCTGTCAACGACCGTGGGTGGAAAACCTCGGTTAAGGAAGAAGGAGGACATGTCAGAGGAACTGTTTTTGAAGATAGCATCATCGGAACAGATGCGACGGAGGCGAAGGAACTGAGAGAATGGGATGGAGTCCTTACAGGAAGCGGGGTGTGAGGAGCTGTAGTCGAGATAGCTGTGGGAGTCGGTGGGTTTGTAATGGATATTGGTGGACGGTCTATCACCAGAGATTGAGACAGAGAGGTCAAGGAAGGGAAGTGAAGTGTCAGAGATGGACCACGTGAAAATGATGGAGGGGTGGAAATTGGAAGCAAAATTAATAAATTTTTCCAAGTCCCGACGAGAGCATGAAGCGGCACCGAAGTAATCATCGATGTACCGGAGAAAGAGTTGTGGAAGGGGGCCAGAGTAGGACTGGAACAAGGAATGTTCCACATACCCCATAAAGAGACAGGCATAGCCGGGGCCCACGCGGGTGCCCATAGCCACACCTTTTATTTGGAGGAAGTGAGAGGAGTTGAAGGAGAAATTGTCCAGCGTGAGAACAAGTTCAGCCAGACGGAGGAGAGTAGCGGTGGATGGGGATTGTTCGGGCCTCTGTTCGAGGAAGAAGCTAAGGGCCCTCAGACCATCCTGGTGGGGGATGGAGGTGTAGAGGGATTGGACGTCCATGGTGAAGAGGAAGCGGTTGGGGCCAGGGAACTGGAAATTGTTGATGTGACGTAAGGTGTCAGAGGAATCACGGATGTAGGTGGGAAGGGACTGGACAAGGGGAGAGAGAAGGGAGTCAAGATAACGAGAAATGAGTTCTGTGGGGCAGGAGCAAGCTGAGACGATCGGTCTACCGGGGCAGTTCTGTTTGTGGATTTTGGGTAGGAGATAGAAGTGGGCCGTCCGAGGTTGGGCGACTATCAGGCTTCTGGGGAAATAGTGATAGCTACCTGCCTGCCAGCAACGGGCAGCCAATCAGGCTAAATAATGTGCCAATTGCAGGCACTCTTCACACACCATCTGGATTTTCTAGATGGTGGACATTCCCCCAGTGTGGCTGGAACCTGTATATGGAATGATGGCAGCCAGCTGGCAGCAGGTGAGGAGGGACAGCAGCACATCCTGCAAAGCAACCCACTGTCACAAGCCACCCTTGGAGGAGTTTCCCTTCCACAGTGATGGCCCGGCAGCTGTGATCACGGTATATTTTGACTCATGTTCAACTTTTCAGAGGGTGCCTCAGGCACCCCACCTACAACAACTGTACCCACTTTTTCCTGTGGGGCTGCTGGCTGCCCATGGCCATGGGCACTCCCATTGGCCCTCCCGATTGCAGAGCCACCCACCATCCTTAAATGGACAGAGCTCGTGGAGGGCCTCTTATTTGGCCTCCTCCTTGAAAATCTCCGCCAGGGCTCCACCACAGCCACTTGCAGGTTCCCAACCGAAATTCAGCCCAATGTCAAGATTGGGACCCTGGAATTAAAATCCAGTCTCTGTGTCAACCATTCTCTTGGCTCAATTGGTAGTGCTTTTAGCTGAGTCAGAAGGTTGTGGGCTTGAGTCCCACTCTAAGACCTCAGCACAACAGTCATGGCTGACATTCCAGTCCAGTATTATGGGAGTGCTACACTATCAAAGATGCTTTCTGTCGGATGACACATTAAACTAAGGTCCTGTCTGCCCTCTCAGATGGATGTAAAAGACCCCATGGCACAATTTCTAAAAAAAGCAAGGAGTTATCCCCAGTATCCTGGACAATATTTATTCCTTAATCAACATCATTATATCAGATTATCTAGTCATTAATACGTTGCTATTTATCAGAGCTTGCTCTGCGCAAATTGGCTGCTTGTCTCCTACATTACTTTTTTATGCAGAGGGTAGTGGGTGTCTGGAATTCACTGCCTAAGTTGGTGATAGAGGCAGAAACTTTAAACTCTTTAAAAAAGTACCTGGATCCGCGCCTAAAGTGCTGTAAGCTGCAGGGTTATATGTCGGGTGCAGGAAGTTGGGATTAGAAAGAGCCCCTGGGTGTCCTCAGGCTGGCATGGACAAGAATGGCCTCCTTCTGTGCTGTAACTTTTCTATGGTTCTATTACAACAGTGACTATACTTCAAAACAAAAAGGATTTCCTGACTGCAAAACATCTAGGGGTGTCTTGTGAACATACAAGGTGCCATGCAAATGCAAGCCTTTTTTGTAAAATTGTAATTGTGAATACAGGTCTCTGACATATTCAGGTATGTGTAGAGGGGGACAAAAAGCATATCCTAGATAATGTCAAATGCTAACAAAATGCTTTAGGTATCGTAGTACGTCTAATTGTTTTCACGTCATGAACTCATTTTTTTCATGTAAATCATGTAGCACTATGTGAATCTCAAAGGAATTTCTAGATTCAATACTTTGCAAGGAAAATATTAGCAGAAAGATTGCAAATATGACAGGCTTCCCAGCAAAACCAATTAATGCATGGAGAAGAATGTCACAAAATACATTTGAAAGTTGGAAAAAAGCATTTTATAACTGCAGCACCAGCAATAATCTCTCTTTAAGAAGCCCACTTAATCAGTTAGGTGGGACCATTCCCAACATGTCTATGTAATATAGACAGAGTATCACTCAAAGTAGTGAAATTCAGCCTGAGACCTAATCTTACTGAATATTCACAGTTAATGAGCCCCTGGGGCAGAATCTTCTGCCTGTTGGTCGGGCTGGTCGGGAGCGGGCACAGAGCCGATTGCCGCCCGCAATCGGCTGCGCACCACCATTTTATGTAGGCAGGCCAGTTAAGGCTCGCCCAGCATGACACGCTCAGTGCTACCTGTGTGGCGGGGGGAGGAAGGAGAGTCAGGGCCTGCACTCTTTCGCATGTGAGCGTGAAAGAGCACAGAAATCTCCCTGAAGCATGGAGCTACCTCAGGGAGATAAAATTCAAATCGAAAGTTTGTAAAAAAGGAAAGATAAAAATTATTCAGACATGTCCCCTCACATTACAATGTCACTTGAACTGGGACATGTTTATGAAATGTCAAAAAAAATTTTATTCATTTAATAAAACTTTCATGAAACTTCATGCCACCCGTAGATGAGGTTTCATGCAAAATGCGAAGGCTGCTTGGGCTATTATTTGCCCGCCAACCTTAAGGTTGGAGGGGCAGCCCTGTCAGTTTGGTTGATTGGTTTATTAATAGCCTAACGGGCCTTTGACAGTCTGGCCATCACGCAGCCGTTTCCAGTGTGTGCCCGCCGAACGAAAGATCAGAATGATGTGCGATGACGTCGGGACACACGCCCGATGTCACTGTGCATCATTTTACGCATCGGCGTGCAGGGCCCACCCCCACACGTTGAAGAGAAAATTCTGCCCCTAGTTTATCTGTAGAGCAGCCTTATGCTGCACTGCCTCCAAAGCACAAAATGCAGTACACAGCAAATTTACACTTGTGCCTGCCACTGACAAAGAGTATGCACTGCCATAAAACTTACTAAAACTTGCCCTAGGGCTTATGTAGCAGTATTATTAAATTTGCTGTTAACACAAAGCTAAATGGACTGATAATGGAAAGAAAGGGAATAGATTTTAATTTGAGTAAATGTAGGTTAATGCAAATAGGAAACCGCATATGTGTGTAAAACATGAAAGAGCCCCATTTTAAAGTAGAACACTGCTGCTGTGGAAATGTGTGCTAGTCTCATTCTTACTGTTAATTCAATAGTGATGTTAGCCTAAGAATTGTTATTGGTGTGTTCTTCACGGCAACTGAAGTTTCTGGAGAATTTATGCTGGATGATTTGCAGATAATTTTCCTATTTTCAGTCTGTGGATTAATAGTTTTCTCTCATTTAGTGGCTTAGCTGTTGAAAAAGGAGCAGCACAAATCTTTTTTTGTCATAGACAGCCATTACTATGTTTATTTCTTCTGGCACCCCTTCCCTATAAGCAATGATGTTTTGCCAGACATTTCCACTGGGATTAAAACAATATATGTCAACCCACAGTGATGAATTTATTTCTAATCTGGCTTTAACCATTACTGGAAAAAAATGCTTAATAAGCAACATATTTCAAAGTCTTTAATAAGGTATTAGTAGATGTTTCGGGTTTTATACTGACATTGGAGACAAGAATTTAATAAAGTGTCGGACCAGGGCCAAGGACTTTAATCTCTGCTAATCCAGCATATCATACACTGGTTTACTTGTGGAGAAATAACTGGTTCAGGATTAACTATGTTTATGTCTTTTTCCTCTGCTTTTTATCGTTTTCACATTTAAGAACTCCTAGCTCATTTTCTATGTAACTTCAACATATATTATGTATATATTTGTTTTCGATCCAACTCTGGTATCCAGAAAGGATTTATCAACTACTTTGGAGTCTTTGGGTTTACTTTACATTGAAAGGTCAGGAATGATGAGTTAGGTTCAAGCTCTTTTATTTAGTTAAGTAACAATTGTTGCTGTTATTGTGTTGTATCCTGTTTCTTCTCAGTCAGAGCAGAATAGTATGTGTTTACCATCTCTATGCCTGGTTAAATCTAATTTATTTCCAAAATAAACTGAATTCATTCTCATTGTGGATCCTCATTAGCAGTAGCTACCTACAGTTCAGGCACCACAAGCTACCAGTGTTAGAAGATGTTATTTCAGATTTCCACTATTTAGAAGCATATTGTTTTTGTGTTGATTTATTGACTGGAAATCTATATACTGCATTATCAATGCTACAAGGTTGTTGATCTCATGGGTTGTTTTAAGCAAAATAAATAAACACTTGTATTCCATAATGCCAAACTAACAGTACCAATCCAACTCAAGCAATCATGTTTGCTTTATGGCAAAGGAAATCAGTGCAAAGTTCAGTAATCTGATAGATCAAATCAGAACATTTAAAAACAAACCTTGGTCCAGATTATTTAATTTCTTATATCATTCACAGGATGTGGGCTTTGCTGGCTGGACCAGCATTTATTGCCCAGCCTTAGCTGCCCTTGAGAAGGTGGTGGTGAGCTACCTTCTTGAACCGCTGCAGTCCATGTGGTGTAGGTGCACCCACGGTGCTATTAGAAAGGGAGTTCCAGGATTTTGACCCAGCGACAGTGAAGGAATGTTGATATATTTCCAAGTCAAGATGGTGAGTGACTTGGAGGGGAACTTCCAGGTGATGGTGTTTCCATTCTATCTTCTGCCCTTGCTCTTCTAGGTGGTAGTGGTTGTGGGTTTGGAAGGTGCTGTTGAAGGAGCCTTGGTGAATTCCTGCAGTGCATTTTGTAGATGGTACACACTGTTGCTACTGTGCCGCAGTGGTGGAGGGAGTGAATGTTTGTGGATGTGGTGCCAATCAAGTGGGCTGCTTTGTCCTGGATGGTGTCAAGCTTCTTGAGTGCTGTGGGAGTTGCACTCATCCAGGCAAGTGGGGAGTATTCCATCACACTCCTGACTTGTGCCTTGTAGATGGTGGGCAGGTTTTGGGGAGTCAGGAGGTGAGTTACTCTGAACAATTCCTAGCCTCTGACTTGCTCTTGTAGCCATAGTATTTATATGGCTAGTCCAGTTCATTTTCTGGTCAATGGTAACCCCCCCAGGATGTTGATAGTGGGGATTCAGCAATGGTAATGCCATTGAACGTCAAGGGGTGATAGTTGGATTCCGTCTTGTTGGAGATGGTCATTGCCTGACACTTGTGTGGTGCGAATGTTACTTGCCACTTGTCAGCTCAAGCCTGGATATTGTCCAAGTCTTGCTGCATTTGGTCATGAACTTCTTCAGTATCTGAGGAGTCGCAAATGGTTCTGAACATTGTGCAATCATCAACGAACATGCCTATTTTTGATCTTATAATGGAAGGAAGGGCATTGATGAAGCAGCTAAAGATGGCTGGGTCGAGGATACCCTCAATTGACAGTTAATTTTCCAAATTCTAAGACCATGAAAGTGATCAAATTCCAATTATATAGCATTTGTACTGGCACTTAGTACTTGTTCATTCTAATTGACGAAACTGTCACACAACAATACATAAATGTTTTCATCTCTGTGGTATGGCACAAATAGAGCTATGGAGCTTGGATTTTTTTGCAGGATGTCAATACACAATGTAACCAAGAACAAACAGGATCCCCTCTATTAAATCTAAGTAAAATGACATTAAATTTGACTCAAATTATGGAATCAATATTTGAATCAATCTTGCTGAACAGTTTCCTACTCTGTTTCATTGACTAAATGAATTTCTTGAATTGATGACTTAATTTGAAATCATAGAGTAAATTTTCCACTTGTGCCTCCTAAAGCAGAGCCTGCCCACCCAGAAATCAGAGGATATCACACAGAGCCCATGGCTATCCATGTGAGATTTCCTGATGTGCATTTCTGCAGGTGTGGCTCTGCATTAGATGTATGAAAATATAAGACCATAACAAGCATTGAATGGTAAAATATCAAGCCAATTCTTTCTGCACACCATCTATAACCTGATTTAACAGGAATTTTGCTCAATCCAATTTCCCTATTAATAGTAAATTCAGCAGAACTGCTGCATACCTATTTCATCTTACATTACTTTCCTCCAGTTGCAGTAGTTCAAGAATCATGCTGTTCAACATTACAATCAATTATCAATAAATGTACCAATCCTTCCTACCATGCTGAAAACCATTTTTTATTGAATGACAAATGCTAGATGACCACGAAAGGTGATCCTTTCATACATACTCACACACACACACACACACACACACACACACACACACACAGACACACACACATATACATTAAAAAAAATACTGCAGATACTGAAAATCTGAAATCAAATAGAAAATTCGAGAAGTACTTGGCACGTCAAGCAGCATCCTGTCTCAGGCCTGTCTCCGTCCTGAAATGTTAACTCAATTTTCCCTTCCACAGATGCTACCTGATCTGCTGAACATTTCCAGCATTTTCCGTTTTTATTCCATTACACAAGAGTGTGGTACAGTGTGTTCATGCCTTTCAATCCATAAATTGAATAACAGAAAATCTAAACCAAAAATATCTATACCAACATTGAGATCTATAGATAAGGATCAAAAACTGACCTACATTTTCTTAATTTGCTCTTATTTTACTCATATGGCAAATACCTATCAAAGATAAATTTTACATACATCATTGTAGAATTCAAGAACACACAAAAGCTTGATAATTATATCATGTCTTTTCCATGTTTTGAGGGCCACAGGATATCAAACACTTGATACATGAGTATTGAAAATGTTTTCACTGCTATAACATAAGGATGGTGTCAACAGCTATAATGCACCATCAATCATCTTTTTCTCAGTAGACAATCCCAATACGCAGTTGATCTCCCCAGTGTAGAGGAGACTCCATTTTTAGCAGCAAATACAGCACACTGAATTGAAAGAAGTACATCATTGCTTAATCTAGAAGGAGTGTTTGAAGCCATGGACATTGAGAAGGAAGGAGGTAAAAGGGCAGACGTTGCATCACCTGTGTTTGCATGAGAGGTGCTGTGGGAAGGGGATGAGTTGTAGGAGATTGAGTGGACAAGAGTGTCTTGGAGGGAATGATCCCTTCGGAAGGCTAAAAGTGGAGGGAAGGGGAAGATGTGTTTAGTGTTAGGAACACGCTGAAGCTGGCAGAAATGGTGAAAGATGATCTGCTGAATAAGAACATAAGCGGAGTAGACCAGTTGGCCCCTTGAGCCTGCTCTGTTGATCAGTATAATTATGGCTCAACTACCTCAACTCCTCTTTCCTGCCCACTCTTGATTCCTCTTGAATCCATGAGAGATCAAAAATCGATCTCAGTCTTAAACATACTCGACGAAGGACAATTCACAACCCTCTGGGTATACATTCCCAAAGATTCATGACCTTCATTGAAGAACTTTCTCCTCATCTCAGTCGTAAATGATTGACGCCTTATGAGGCTGGGCCCCTATGTTATTGATTTCCCAGCCAGGGGGAAAAAAAACAATTAGTGTCTACCCTGTTAAGCCCCTTCAGAATCGTGTTTGTTTCAGTGAGATCACCACTCATTCTTCTGAACTCTAGAAAGTATAGGCCCACTTTACTCAACTTCGTATCATAGGACAACCCTCTCATCCCAATCTAGAGAACCTCTGCTGTACTATCTCCAATGCAAGTATATCCTTCCATAAATATGAAGACCAGGACTGTACAGAGTAAAGTACACAAGGTACGATCACACCAAAAGCCATACAATTATAGCCATACTTCCTTATTATTGTGCTCCAATCCCCTTGCTATAAAGGCCAAAAAGCCATTTACCTACCTAATTGCTTTCTGTATCTGTGTGCTAACCTTTTGGCTTCCTGGTACAAGTACAAAGTGCCCAGATAATCTCCCCTCCATGATGTGCCACAATTTTTGCAGCGCAGGCACCAGCTCACCGATGCTGAGCCAAAGTGGCTCAAACCGCAAACACGGCAAACTCAAATATGGCTTTCCAGAATCTCAGTGCTCTCTATAAACTGCCACATGTTGCAGTCATGGCACACTCTCTGCCCTGCCATGTCTGTTTATCCTTACATATTTATTTGATTAGTTAACTCATTACTAATTTAATAAAGCAAAATAATAGCATGTTAGTCTCACAGCTTGGAGACAAGAAGAACTCTCACCAACTACTGGAGGTAAAGCAAAAAGAATAAAAGGCAGCACCTCCTTCCCCTCTGTATATAGATCCCACTTGCACCAAATTCCCAACTTTAGCATTCAGTTTATGAAGCACTCTGTTCCCCGATCATTCTACGCTCTACACCCTGTGTGCAGCAAACACTGCCTATTTATTTGGAGAGCTTGACTCACACCCAAGTTACAACTGTTAAGTTAGCATCCTGCTACAATAATTAATTAACACTTATTCAAGCAGTCCCAGTTGATTTACAGATAACTGGCACTGGCACTAATGGGCAATTCTATTAAGAATATAAGAACTAGGAGCAGGAATAGGCAATTGAGCCCCTTGAGCCTGCCCCACCATTCAATACAATCATGGCTGACCTCATTTCGCCCTCAACTCCAATTTCCCGCCCTCTCCCTATAACTTTTCAACCCAATACTAATTAAAAATCTGTCTATCTCCTCCTTAAATTTATTCAGCATCCCAGCATCCACTGCACTCCGAGGTAGTAAATTCCACAGGTTCATGACTCTTTGAGAAAGGTAATTCCTCCTCATCTCTAATTTAAATCTACCACCCCTTAGCCTAAAACTATGTCCTCTCATTCTAGAATGCCCCACAAGGGGAAAAATCTGCTCCACGCTCACTTTGTCTATCCCTTTAGCATCTTATATACCTCAATTAGATCTCCTCTCATCCTTCTAAACTCTATCGAGTATAGGCCTAAACTGTTCAATCTCTCCTCATAAGACAAGCCCCGCATCTCTGGAATCAATCTAGTGAACCTCCTCTGAACCACCTCCAATGCAACTACATCCTTCCTCAAGTATAGGGACCAAAACTGTGCACAGTACTCCAGGTGCGGTCTCACCAATGCCTTGTACAGTTGCAACAACACTTGCCTATTTTTATATTCCATTCCTTTAGCAATAAATGCTAAAATTCCATTTACCTTCCTTATTACCTGCTGTACCTGCTTACTAGCTTTTAGCGATTCATGCATGAGGACACCAAGATCCCTCTGCACTGAAGTATTCTGAAGTTTCTTTCCATTTAAATAATAAGTCGCCTTTTTATTCTTCCAACCAAAATGGACAACCTCACACTTATCCACGTTCAACTCCATCTGCCAAATCTTGGCCCATTCACCTAACCTGTCCATATCCATTTGTAAATTTCTTATTTCTTCATTGCAACTTACTTTCCCACCTATTTTGGTGTCATCTGCAAATTTAGCTATAGTACCTTCTACCCCTGAATCCAAGTCATTAATATAGATTGTAAATAGTTGGGGCCAAAGGACCGAACCCTGTGGTACCCCACTAGTTATAGCTTGCCATCCAGAAAAAGACCCATTTTTCCCAACTCTCTGCTTTCTGTTGGTTAGCCAATCTATCTGAGCTGATATATTACCCCTAACTCCGCATGATTTTATCTTGTGTATTAATCTTTTGTACAGCACCTTATCAAAGGCCTTCTGGAAGTCCAGATATACTACATCTACAGGTTCCCCATTATCCACTTTGCTTGTCACATCTTCAAAGAATTCTAGCAAATTAGTCAAACACTATTTACTCTTCATAAAACCATGCTTACCCTGATGGATTGCATTTTGACTTTCCAAATGCCCCATTACCA
Organism: Carcharodon carcharias; assembly: GCF_017639515.1. Classification (NCBI taxonomy): domain Eukaryota; kingdom Metazoa; phylum Chordata; class Chondrichthyes; order Lamniformes; family Lamnidae; genus Carcharodon; species Carcharodon carcharias. The sequence continues at coordinate 130,027,950 of NC_054477.1, read as the reverse complement.
CTTCCTTAATAATGGATTCCAACAATTTCCCAATGACAGACGTTAAACTAACCAGTCTATAGTTTCCTACTTTCTGCCTCCCTCCCTTTTTGAATAAGGGCGTTATATTACCATTTTTCCAATCCACTGGAACCTTTCCAGAATCCAGGGAATTTTGGAATATTATAGCCAATGCATCCACTATCTCTGCTGCCACTTCCTTTAAGACCCTGGGATGTAGGCCATCAGGTCCTGTGGACTTGTCACCCTTTAATCCCAATAGTTTTCTCAGTACTTTTTCTCTAGTGATGTTGATTGTTCTAAGTTCCTCCTTCTCTATACTCTCTGCACTACCTGTTACTATTGGGGTGGTACTTGTGTCCTCCACCGTGAAAACTGAGGCAAAATATGAATTAAACATCCCTGCCATTTCTGCGTTCCCCACTATTAACTCCCCAGTGTCATCCTCCAAGGGACCAACATTCACTTTAGCTATAATAGCTGCAACAATTTCCAGCATCCGCAGTATTTTGCTTTTTTTACTTTAGCTATTCTCTTTCCTTTTATATACTTGTAGAAGCCTTTGCTATTAGTTTTTACATTTTGCGCTAGTTTTCTTTCATAATTTACCTTTGCTCTTTTTATTATGTTTTTCCGTAACCCTTTGTTGATCTTTAAAAGTTTTCCAATCTTCCAGCCTGCCTCTGACCTTTGCAATTTGGCATGCCTTAGTTTTTGCCTTTATGTTATCTTTAACTTCCTTGCTTAACCATGGATGCTTTTTTCCCCCTCTTACCATCTTTCTTCTTCTTTGGAATATATTTTACTTGGGAGGAATTGATTATCTCCTTAAATATCTGCCGTTGTTCTTCAAGGGGAAGTGGATAGGGAAGGGATGAGAGCAAAAGTGGGAGAAACGGAACAGCCATGGTCAAGGGCACTGTCAACCACAGTGGAGGGAAACCCTTAGATGAGGGGAAAGGATGACATTATATAGGCACTGGCATGGAAGGTTGCATTGTCAGGAAACATGTAACGGAAACAGAGAAACTGGGTGAATGGAATAGAATTCATACAAGAAGCAGGGTGTGAGAAATGTAGTCAATGTAGCTGAGGGAGTCAGTGGGTTTATAGTGAAGCTTGGTTGATATCCTGTCCCCAGAAATGGAGATAGGGAAGTCAAAGAAGGAAAGTCAGAGATAGATCATGTGAATATGAGGGGAAGGATAGATATTGGAAGAAAAGTTGTTGATATTTCCAGTTCAGGGTGAGAGCAGGAAATGGCACCAATACAGTCATCAATGTAAAGAAGAAGGAGGCAAGGGTGGGGATCTGAGTAGTACTGGAACAAAGAATGTTCCACATATCCCATGAAAAGACAGACATAGAAGTCATAGGGGTTCCCATAACAGCACCTTTTATTTGAAGGAAGAGAATGGAGCTAGAGGAAAAGTTGTTCAATGTGAAAACAAATTCAGCGAGGTGGCAGAGAGGGATGGTGAATGAGGATTGGTTGGATCTCCATTCAAGCAAGAAGTGGAGAGCCATCAGATTGCCCTGGTGAGGGATGGAGACAAAGGGAGATTGGATGCTCATGGTGAAAAAGAGACAGCTAAGGGCAGAACTCTGCTAAAAAGGTGGAGGTGGGAAGATTGGACAAGGAGGAAAACTGTGTCTTTGAACTGGCTGCAATGACAGGTCTACCTTGGGATCCTAGGAAAAAGATAGAAGCAGGTCGTTTGGGATTGGGTGAGTATGAGTTTGGATGCCATGGAGGGAAGATCCCCAAAAGGCATAGGGTTAGTGACAGTCTTGGAAACAATGGCTGGATGTTTGTTGGTGGGGTGATGATCTGTAAGGGAGATGTTGGTTTGCCAAGCAACAACAACAGATATGATCTCAATATTAGGGTTGCACCTGAGAGAATGAGAGCTGCAAGTTCAGAAGGAAATAGGTTAGAATGAGCAAGGGGAGCAGAGAAATAAGATGACCAAAGTCACACTGGCAGTTCTCAACAAAAAGATTTGAGGTCTGAGTATAAACGAATGAAGCTGAGGCTTCTGCTGAGGATTGATCATTGAGGAGAGGATCAGAGCATCAGTGAAAATGCAACACTTGATTGTAAGGATGTTCTTCTAACTGTAATTTCACCTCACTACTTACTAGCTTATTCATGTGAAAAAAGCAAACGCAGTCATTAAAAAAACGTGAATTCAAAAAGTTCATATGGATCATCAGTCCCATTCTTTATCAGTCTGTAATCTACTCTATCATGAAATCTATCCAACTCATTTAACCCCTGGAAAGATATGAATTGCAATCTCTCAGACACTGCCAGAGTAGTTTGTAAAAGCAAATATATTGGCATCAACTTTTTATAGTAGCCATGGAATGTAATTGGTAGGTTTGGTCAAGTTCCAATAATGAATTCAGCAGAAAGTAATTTTGATGAATAAATCCATTAAGTGAAAGAACAAAGTAAGCAATCGTTCCACTTGCCTTCATGCTAGGTTTGTAAAGTAGAAGTGATCTTGTTAAAGGATGAGGGTAATGATGTATACTGATGTATAGTTTAATGATCCAATGTATTAGATGTGAAGAGAGTCATATCTTGAACCTCAATCTTGCAGCTGTGCTGTTTAATCCAACGTTGCCACAATTTTAAGCTAATGTTTCTTCAATGTTTCAAATTTTGACCACATCACAGAAATTGACAGTATCACTTCCTATTTGGGGGTGAAGGAAAGAAACATTTTAAATGTTTATATTATATAGTTTAAAAAATTGATTCCAGAAAAAAACAATATAAGAAACAGATTTATTATTCATGAAATTTCACTGTACAAAAACACATATACTTCAACTTCATCGTTCATTAATGATCAAATCTTTTCCAGCAATAAGGTCTATTTAACTGTGCTTCAAGTATCTGCAAAGTCTTGTACATTTGACTAAGGAGAATGCCAGTAGTGCATAAACTCAGGTTATTCTCAGGTTGTGTAATAGAGATCGAAGGGTTGACCATCAATGTGCTAAATGTTAAAGTCACAACAGGCTTCATTTCAATAGAGCTCTGGTGCTGAAATAGATTGCTTCCAAAAGGAATATGTTAAAAAAAGCTTCCAGTGATTGAATAAATTAGTTTGTTAATTGTTCACTATAGGTAACCTATAACCAGGTGACAGAAATTTATTTTCATAAGTCTATTTGAATGGAAAAGAATTTAAGATCTGAGTTTTATTTAGTTTTCTGCATAGCAAAGCTATCAAATGTTGAAATTCACGGTGAAATAACAAAACTACAGTGCAGCTTAAAGGTCATATTCTGTCCCTCCCTATGTGTCACTGTGTATTTCTTTTATGGTACTGTGGAAAAGCACAGATCAGAGGCCAAGTGAAAATAGTTGTGCAAGCTTCCCACAGGTCACTAGCACATTTTCTCATTGTATGTTTACATACTTCAGGATGACACTGATGCAGGCCTAGAATCAACCTCCCTGTCAGATCACTTGTATGTGGATAGTACATGGTATAGAGAGCACTTAGCAAAATAGGAGAAAATAAACTCCAAAAGCATATTTTCTTCTATGGGTTAGCATTCATGGAGATGTAGTTGTGCATAAACAAGGCACCAAGTCCTGCAGAAAACAGAAACACACTTTTTGCCCATTCCTAACATGACTTTGAGTCTTGTTCCATCACAAAATTTCTGACCTGAAATCAGTAAAAGTAATTCTGTTAATTATGGCTTTAAGATTAATCATGAGAAATGCATGTAGAATGAGACAATGGACAGAATTTAATGAATGTAATGCCCCCTACCCTCCCCACAGCAGCTGCGAGTTTGGAGTTGATGAAGTCTGGGTCAGGAAGGCTCATGGACGGCAATGAATGCCCACTTAAGGGCCTCATCCTGCCACTGCTTGTAATCAATCAGTGGCAGACAGGGCAGTTCCATGCAGGATACCTGAAAAACAAACCATGTTGAGTTTGCTTGTGAGCTTCCAGGGGTGGGGGAGGATGGCTGTGGGTATCCCTCATTCAAAGGCACTCAGTGCCTGATCAAGGGAGCCCGATTTCGGAAAGGGCCCCCCCCGCTGATATTTAATTAAGGCCCTTGCTGCTGACCCCCTCCCCCTCCCTTTCCTGCACTTCTCCACCCTGTGACTGCCCCCCCATCCTGCTCTCGCTTACCTTTGGCCTGGGTCTCTGGTCGGTGCATTAGCAGCAGCTGCCACCGGTCCCAGTGGTGCTGCCGGCAAATGGAGAGCTGCCCCTCTGACTGGCCAGTATCTCTCAGGGATGGAGTTTTGCTCCTGGAGTCCTTAATCTCATGGAAGACCCGGGTGCTAGCCCCTTTATGGGTACTTAATATCAGCGGGCTTTAACCAACAGAGGCAATGCGGGGCTCCCACCAGTTTTCCAGCCCGCAGGTGACACCTCAACATTCGCAAACATTAAATTCCGCCCAGTGGCTGAGTTATAAACAAAACGTAAGTCATATGCTTAAACTCAGAACCAGCATGAGTCAGTTGAACAAAGGAAAAGCTTATTTATATGACAATAACACTGAAGAGAACTGAATAGTGTCGAAGGGTTTTGAACCCCACAACATTGTTGCAGTGGCCATTAAAAATTATCTCTTAACGTAACAGGAGGTAGGGAGAGTAGCTTATAAGGGTAGAGGAGACATTACTACTCTGGACAGCAGATCTGTCACAACGGCATAATGGAGGAGACTCCACTTCAGCATGTTGCCCTTGGCTGAGGTGTGCCACCCTGGCTCATGATGACCTCCTGAAAATGTCAGCTATCCATATCTGTGACAGTGATCTTTGCCAGTTCTGCCAACTATTGTTTCAAAGGAACCTTATGGACCTCCACAGTGTACATTAACTGAGTCAATCAGTTAGTCATGAGAAACTCCAAAATGAGGAATTGACATCTTATTTTGCTACGCAACCATCTATATACAACTGGCTGAAGCCACAATTCACTTAGTGCCACTTTCCCCGTAGACCTGCATATTTTCCCTTTTCAAATAATGATCGAATTCCTCGATTGAAGCTGTCTCCACCACATCTCAGACAGTGCATTACAGATCCTAACCACCCACTGCATAAAAAACGTTTTTCTTCCTGTCACCATTGCTTTTTTTTGCCAGCTACCTTAAACAAGTGCACTCTGGTTCTCGATCCCTCCACCAATTAGAATAATTTCACCCTATCTCCCCTGTCCCGATCCCTCATGACTTTGAATATCTCTAATAAAACTCTCCCCGACCTTTTCTTCTCCAGGGAGAACAGTACCAGCTTCTCCAATCCGCCTGCTTAGCTGAAGTCCCCTCATCTCTGGAACCATTTTTGTGAATCTTTTCTGCATCATCCCAAACCCCTTCACATCCTTCCTAAAGTATGGTGCCCAGAACTGGACGCAATACTCCAGCTGAAACCAAACCAGTGTTTTAGTCAAAGATATCATTGACTTTAAACATGCAGTAATTTCTGCATCCTTCATTACATATTGAAATAGGAAGGGCTTTTAGTCACTGCCAGAAAATAATGTACATCAGCGTTTGCTTCCTAGCATGTATGCATGCGGATTTATTTGGAAGCAATCAAACGTTATCCAGCTTTTAAAGCAGAAAGGATGCATATCAATTATCTTGATAATATGGGCCAGTGATGGAACTATACCTCATCATTCCTCTACATAACCCTGAATCCTACTGGAGGACAGAGAGAATAAAACACCAACCATTCTCAAGTCAATAGTTGAGGTGCTGAAGCACTGTTTTGAATGTTTGATCTGCTCAGAGAGTGGAAGGCCAAATAATATGTCCCAGAAAAGATCAGCAAAATTTATATGCTGCATTCTGTACAATATTGGCCTGATTTCTGAATTTATCTTTCATGGTTGTCCATTTGTATTTATCAAGCACGTTGAAACCAGCCATGACTGCATGGTCCAATCCATTCATGCCGCTATATTTAGGGAGTGTATAGAAACATTGGCTGTTCAATATGGCCTACTCATTATAATACCCTTGGTTATAAAGCAGACCAAAGGTTCAACCCTGAGACAATCAGGAGGGGCAGTCAGCATGCTAGAGCTCTTAGTAATCGCTGTACTTCACCATGTACTTCAACCACACACTCTGTCTTTGTTTTGAGATGTCTATATGTGTGGTGCTGTTTATTTTGAGCATCTGTAATGATACAAACAATCCACCATCGTTCACCAAGATTATAGAAGAAATACTACTTGGTGAGGAAAGTAGTAAAACGTTTCTGTGGAGAGATGGTTCGCATTCATCTTCCTCCTGGCCCCAAAAGTTTAACATTTACCTTCTCCCTGTGGGCCAGTTTACATTGAACAAGTCATACAGTGGTCTGCTGCCCAAAACTGAATGCAATACACCAGATAGGGTCTGGTCAAAGCTCTGTGTAACTGAAGCATATCGTCATCCCTTTATATTCCAGCCCTCTTGAGATAGAAGGCAACACCCCATCGCCCTGTTTGATTACTTTTTGCACCTGAGCACTAGCTTTTAGCTGGTTGTGTAAGTAGACACCCAAATCCCTTTGCTCCTCCACAGCTCCTAGACTCACACCATTAACAAAGTATTCTTATTTGTCTTTCATGAATCTAAAATGGTCTCACACTTCCACTCATAGTTGTCCATACTTGACAGTTTTGCTCACACACTTACGCTGACTATGACCTTTCAAAATTTCTGATCCTACTACACGGCCTATTGTGTAGGGATGCACACTATGCTAATCACTGGGGCCCACTGTGTGTGTGGGGGTGTGTGTGTGTGTTGCCGGGGGGGGGGGTGGCAGGCTAATTGGCCAGAGTCCAAAATAGCCATCTGGCACGTAGACCATCCCAATGAATAGGCTACATGGCCAATGATTGCCAGATTCCCCAATTCATTGTTTCTTGATTACCTAGTGTCCACATTGTGTGAGGACTGTTCTGTTTCTGTTCTATTGCAACTTTTTTCACTTCAGACCTGGCTGGAGGCTGCTAGGGAACAAGCTAAGGTAAAGCGCCTCATGCCTCACCCCTACACCCCCAGACAGCCCTTCCTGATGTCAATTGCTAGTGTGTGGCCCCAGCTCCTAGGCTGGGCTCTTTCCAACCTAACTTCCTGATGGTGTCTTGCCATGGGCATGCCCTTCCTGCTCCAACCTCCTCCCCCTTGATGGTGTGTAGCCTGCTGCAGAGATGCACCTTGTTGTTGTTCCAAGGTGACCAGGAAGCAGATGTTCTCCATTGTACCCCGGCCACCATTCAAAGGTAAGGCACTGCAAAGCCCATAGCTAGTAACAATATGATGAATTAGACTGCAACTCACTTAGATATATTTAATAACACTAAAGTATGTAACCTGACAGGTACGCAAGGAACCTAACATTAGATAGAAACATAGGAACATAGAAAATAGGAGCAGGAGTAGATCATTCGACCCTTTGAGCCTGGTCAGGCATTCAATATGATTATGGCTGATCCTCTCTCTTAATGCCATACTCCCGTGCTCTCCCCCTATCTCTTGACAACTTTAGAGTCTAGAAATCTATCTATTTGCTTCTTAAATATAGTCAGTGACTTGGCCTCTATAGCCTTCTGTGATAGAGAGTTCCATAGGTTCATCACCCTCTGAGTGAAGAAGTTTCTCCTCATTTCTGACCTAAATGGTCTAGCCCATATCCTGAGATTGTGACCCCTTGTTCTAGAGCCTCCCCCCCATCCAGAGGATATATCACTCCTGTATCCAGTCTGTCCATCCTTGTCAGAATTTTATATGTTTCAATGAGATCCCCTCTCATTCTTCTAAACTGCAGTGAATACAGGCCTAGTTGGCTCAATCTCTCTTCATATGACAATCTTGCCATCCCAGGAATCAGCCTGGTGAAACTTTGTTGCATTCCCTTCATGGTAAGTATATCCTTTCTGAGGTAAGGACACCAAAACTGCACAGAATACTCCAGGGGCTGAGTTTTCACCTCGGCGTGCGGGCGAGAATCTTGATGTCATTGTACATTCACGTGATATTTCGGTCGGCAGGTGTGCGCGGGAGTCAGCAAAGCACTTGCTGACACTTAAGAGGGCTGTTAAGTCCATTAATAAATTAATTAAATTGTATTTTCTCTACCCGCCCAACCGTAGGCGGGCGAATAGGCCAAGCAACTTTTGCATTTTTTGTGAAACCTCATCCACGATCGGGGCCTGTTTGCAGGCAGCAGCCTGTTGTGCAGCTGCTCCTATGCCCACCTGCCCAACGAGAGGAAAATCCTCCCCTAGGTGTGGTCTCACCAAGGCTCTGAACAGCTGCAGTAAGACATACTATTTGCCTTCTTAACTACTTGCTGCACCTGCATGCTTGCTTTCGGTGATTGGTGTTCAAGGACACCCAGCTCCCTTTGTACATCAACATTTCTCAATTTATTACCATTTAAATAATACTCTGCCATTCTGCTTTTCCTGCCAAAGTGGATAACTTCACACTTAACCACATTATACTGCATCTGCCATATATTTGTCCACTCACTCAACCTGTCTAAATCACCTTAAAGCCTCTTAACACCCTCCTCATCGCTCACATTCCCACCGAGTTTCATGTCATCAGTCAACTTGAAAATATTACATTTGGTTCCCTCATCCAAATCATTGATATATATTGTGAATAGCTGGGGCCCAAGCACTGATCCCTGCAATGCCCCACTAGTCATCACCTGCCACTCTGAAAAAGACCCATTTATTTCTACTCTCTGTTTCCTGCCTGTTAACCAATTCTCAATCCATACGAATATATTACCCCCAATCCCACGTGCTTTAATTTTACTCACTAACCTCTTATGTGGGACCTTATCAAAAGCTTTCTGAAAATCCAAATATACCTTATTCACCGGTTCTCCCTTATCTATTCTGCTAGTTACATGATTTCCCTTTTGTAAATGCATGTTGACATTTTCTATTCCTGTTGATATTTTCTAAGTGTCCTATGATCACTTTGTTGTGTTCACTTTAATCTTGGACATTGAGTGGAATCCTGAAGTAAGTAGAGCCAAGTTGATGTGAAATTGTTGTGAAACATTAAACCTGCAATGATTTAAACTCTATCAGTTAAACTCTATCTATCAAGTAATTAGTGTACTGGGCTGGGCCCTTCCCGACCCTACCTCCTCCCTCTCAATGGTGTGGGCCCTTTCACAGCTTCCTGCTTGATCTCCCCCCCCCCTCCCTCCTCCCCCCTCACAATGGTGTGTGGAGTGGCCTCTCCCTGACTTCCAAACCTGAGCACCTACCTCCCTCTCGATGTTGTGGCTCCTTCCACAGCTCCCTGCCTGATCTCTTCTCTTTCGATGGTGTGGCCCCTTCCATGGCTTCCCAACAAACCTCCTCCCTCTCGTTGGTATGGCCTGTTCTCCAGCTGCCCAACCAACCTACTCCCTCTTGATGTCGTAGCCTGTCCATCGGCTTCCTGCCTGACCTCCCCTCTCTCGATGATGTGTGGCCCTGGTTTGACTTTGCTTGCACATTGGTTTGTAGAGTGCCTTTCACAACCTCACAAACATGCTTCTCTCAGGGAGCTAGCGTGAAATACTTTTGGAGTCAATGTTGTTTTGTAGGGAACTCTGACATCCAATTTGCACTTAGCATGATTCGCAAACAGAAAAGACAAAATGCTGGGATTGGGGGCAAAATTGGATTATTGGGTGCTCTGAGGCACCTTAAAGTTCCAAAATGAAGCTTGTGACACATGCACACACTTCTGATGCAAAGTGTGCCAGCTGATGGCTGGATACTAAATTGATGAGGGGTTAGTGACCTAATGTTTCCCAGATATATGTAGAATAAGCAGATCATAACATCAACAGTGAGTAACATTGTTCTGATGCCAGTGCTGCCATTTTAGAGAAACAGGCTTTAACCTCTGACTTCTCTTAACCTCACACAGCTGAACATGAATTCAACATGCATGGTTAAGGGGGAAGGTTAAAGGGTGGTGGTGGGGGTTGGAATAAGGAGCTCAGAAACAGGAGGAGCACCAGGGCCCATGATTTCTCTTCCTGGTCCTGTGCCTCATTACTTGGTATCATCTGCAAACTTTGATATGCAATTGTTTCTCTTCCATCATCTAAGTAATTGATATACATGGTGAAAAGTTGATGCCCCAGCTCAAATCCCTGGGGAACATCACTGTAATAAATCCAACCCTGACAACTTTCAGATAGTGAGGCAATCAAGCTAAGTATAAATTATGATAATTACAATGCTCAAGCAGCAGATAAAAAATAGAAAAATCTTGCACTGCTGTTCTTCAGTAGAGTTGTAACAGAACCAGTATTTCCTTCTGTTGCTCTACCTCAACCATTACCTCTTATTTATATTTGTTTCACATTCAGTAAAATGTGAAATTGTTTTTCCCAACCTAACAAGGCCAGGGAAGATAAGGTTGATTGGTTATTGTCAGCTTTATGAGTTTAGACTTGAGGGAGACAAACATCAGCCACAAGCAGCTTATCTTAACAGGCTAAATTGTTTAAGAGATCAGACATTGTCCAGAACTACAGTGACTAAGATAAGGCTGATTGACCATGAGCAGCTTATCTCAACAAAGCATTCGTACTGAAGATCATACCTTTGGTTACAGTGGCTCAGCTTAACACGGAGGTTATTTCACAGTTTTAATTTTAACTGTTTCATCACCAGACATCGTAATCAAAATACCATATCCTCATAGGCTCTTTCTTAAATCTTCTTTGACCTTACAAAAATCAAGGCTGACACTCCAGTGCAGTACTGAGAGAATGCTACACTGTCAAAGGTGCTGTCTTTCAGATGAGAAGTTAAACCGAGGCCCTGTCAGTCCTCTCAGGAGGACGGAAAAGATCCGAATACACTATTTCAAAGAAGAGCAGGAGGGAGTAGTTATCCCTGGTATCATAGTCAATATTTATCCCTCAATCAAAATCACATAAACAAGTTATCTGGTCATTATCACATTGCTGTTTGTGGGAGCTTGCTGTGTGGAAATTGGCTGCTGCATTTCCTGCATTACAACAGTGAGATAGTGATAACACTTCAAAAGTACTTAATTGACTGGGAAGTGCTTTGAGACAGATAATGGTCATGAAAGGTGCTATATAAATACGTGTCTTTTTTTCATTCTTACACAACTTAATCAGATCCCACAATTAAAATGCATTCCCTTGATCTCTAATCTCTGTCTCCCAGTTCCTAACTAATTACTAGCCTGCATTGTTATTAGTGCAGTCCTTAACGGAGAGATTCAAATGACTCAGCTTTTTTCAGTACTGGAGGTGAATGTTAATGGTCTCATAATATGGCTCAAAGAAGAACATTGAGTTCTCTCAAGGTTATTTAATCTACGTTCCTCTACCAATTAAAATGATTAAGTGGTCATCATACTGTTAATTCTGGGAACAAGCTGTGCATAAAATGGCTTACGCATTTACTTACATAATGACAGTCACTGCACTACAGTCTAAGTCATTATCTGTGAGTTCTTTGATATACTCCTGAGATATTTAATAATATATTTTATCAGTTTAAATAGGAACAGATTTTCTTTCTCTTTTTCAACTTACTCTCCAATATCTTGCCATTTCCAGACAAAATATGTGTTTATTGTAATCTAGATTTGGCAACCTGAAACGTGTGTGAGTGAGGGAGGTAGCGATGATTTGCTATGAATGCTACAAAGTCTGACTTTGGAAGTTAGATCTCTAATTGAAACATACTCATAAGCCTCCCTATCTTCCAGGTTGCCTATAGCAAGAAGCTTGGTAGGCGGGGGAACTTAATTTAACGGGAGGCCAAAAATCAGTTCCCCATCAGCAGGATGAACTTTTGCAATTAAGTTCTTGGTACTTTAAAGGCAGATCGAGCTTCCTGACAATCAGTATCGGGAAGCCCCATTGTATCCATTTGCACGTCATGCATGCTCATTAAAAGGCCAGTTCATCAGAAGTGCCGCCCTCCAAATTAAGTTCTCCGCCAACGAGAAATTTGAATGTTCACATTTACAACTGCAAAAATTAACGTGCATCTGACAAGATAGACTTCTTCCATGATTACTGGTGAGTAACCACTGCACTATCCTCTTTGTGGGAGCGTCTGTAAATGCCAGTACTGCCAGGTGGTGGCAGTGCAAGTTGTGTGGAGGATGACCAAGGGAGGGAAGAAGGGAGGCAGGCTTAGTGGAAAGGGTGGAGTAGTGGCCAGGCAAAGGTGCAAGGGTTAGCAGGCCAGGAAATAGATCAATAGAGAAGCAGTGGCAGACATTTAAGAGGAAATTTTAGAATACTCAGAGTAAGTATATTCCTAATATAAAGAAAAGTTCTAAGGGGAGGACCCACCAACTGTGGTTAACTAAAGATGTTAAGGCTTCAAACTTAAGGAAAAAGCATCTAACTGTGCAAAGATGAGTGGCAGGTCAGATGACTGGTCAGAAGATAAAAAAAAGGCAGAGAATAACCAAAAGGTTAATCAGGAGAAAGAAATTATAGTAGAGAAGGAGCTAGCTATAAATGTAAAAATAGATAGCAAGAGTTTCTACAGGTATTTAAAAAGGAAAAGTAAAAGTGAGTGTTGGTCCTCTAGAGAGTGAAAGTGGGGAGTTAATAGCAGATAATAAGGATATGGCAGATGAAATGAACAAATATTTTGCTTCTGTCTTCACTATAGGGGATACAAAAAACATTCCATAATAGATGTAAATCAGGAGGTGGGAGGGAGAGGGGAGGTTGGTGAAATTACAGTCACTAGAGAAGCAGTACTGAGCAAACTGATGGAGTTGCGGGCTGACAAGTCTCTGGGTCCTGATGGACTTCATCCTAGGGTCTTAAAAGAGATGGCTAATGAGGTAGTAGATGTGTTGGTGTTAATTTTCCAAAATTCCCTAGATTCTGGAAAGGTTCCATCAGACTGGAAAGTCACAAATATAAGCCCCCTATTCAAGAAGGGAAGGAGGCAGAAAACTATAGGCCAGCTAGTTTGACATGTGTTGTGGGGAAGGTGTTAGAGTGAGTCATTCATTGAGGAGGTTATAGGTGTGCATTTCGAGAAACTCAAGATGATCAGGGAGAGTCAGCATGGTTTTGTGAAAAGGAAATCATGTTTAACCAACTTATTGGAGTTATTTGAAGGAGCATCATGCACTGTAGATAAAGTGAAGTCTGTAGACATGCTGTACTTGGATTTCCAGAAGGCATTTGATAAGGTGCCATGTCAAAGGTTGTTGCGGAAAATTAAAGCCCATGGTGTAGTTGGTAATATATTCAGATGGAAAGAAGATTAGCTGGCTGGCAGAAAACAGGGAGTATGCATAAATAGGTTTTTTCCCGATTGGCTGGATGTGACAAGTGGAGTCCTGCAGAGGTCTTTGCTGGGGCCTCAGTTTTTTACAATTTACATCAATGACTTATATAAGGGAATGAAGGCATGGTAGCTAAATTTGCAGACGACACAAAGATAGGTAGGAAAGTATGTTGTGAAGAGGACATAAGGAGGTTGCAGACTGACATAGATAGGTTGAATGAATGGGCAAAAATCTGGCAGATGGAGAATAATGTGGGAAATTGTAAAGTTGTTCACTTTGGCTGGAAGAATAAAAAGCAGAGTATTACTTAAATGAAGAACACTGCAGAATTCTGAGGTGCAGAGGCATCTAGGTGTTCTAATAAATGAGTCACAAAAAGTTAGTATGCAGGTACAGCAAGTAATTAAGAATGGAATGCTATATTTTATTACAAGAGGAATTGAGCATAAAAGTAAAGATATTATTCTTCAGTTTTCAGGGCATTGGTGAGATCACATCTCGAATACTGTGTGCAGTTTTGGTCTCCTTATTTAAGGAACAATGTAAATACATTGGAGGTGGTTCAGAGGAGGTTTACTAGATTGATACCTGGAATGAGCTGGTTGTCGTATGAGGAAAAGTTAGATAGATTGGGCTTGTTTCCACTGGAGATTAAAAGAGTGAGGGGTGACTTGATTGATGTATATAAGATTCTGAATGGTATTGACAGGGTGAACATAGAAAGGATGTTTCCTCTTGTGGGTAGCCCAGAACTAGGGGGCAGTGTTTTAAAATTAGAGGTTGCCCTTTTAGGACAGAGATGAAAAGAGTTTTTTTCCTCTCAAAGAGTTGTGCAATTTTGGAACTCCCTGCCTCAGAAGGTGGTGGAGGTGGGGTCATTGAATATTTTTAAGGCAGAGGTAAATAGATTCTTGTAAGGTAAGGGAATCAAAGGTTATCGGGAGTAGATAGGAACATGGAATTCAAAACACAAACAGATCAACCATGATCTTATTGAATGACAGCGCAGGCTCGAAGAGCCGAATGATCTACTTCTACGCCTATTTTGTATGCTCGAAGGGTGGAGCAGTGGCCGGGCAAGGGAGGGGCAGGATAATGCTGCCTGCCCTGGGAGGGTTACTGCAGGCTGTCAGAGAGGGTTACTGCATGATGTCCAGGGAAGGACAGTGCAGGCTGTCCGCGGCCAAGAGAGGCAGGCTAATCTGCTCAGGCAGGTGTTGGTCATGCTTTTGGTTGGGGCAGGGGCTGTCTGAGTCGTGATGGTGGCAGAGGGAAGTGTCTATAGGGTGGGGCCATGGATGTTGAGGTTTGAGTCCTGAGGGTTAAGATTAGGGTACTGGGAAGCAGAGGGTACAGTGACAGTGACAGGGAGGAGGTGGATCTGGTAGGGTGGGAGTGGCAGGGTCTTGATCAGGTACTGTAGGGTTTCATGGGGTAGTCATGGAAAGTCAGGTTAACGGTGGCCTCAAGCACAGGAGGGATCAGGGTCAGAATGGGCATGTGCACTTGGATGGTTAAGGGCTCAGGAGGGAGAGCAGAGATAAAGTACTGTAGGGTCAAGGGTAATGCTGGAGGTGCAAGGCGAACAGGGAAGATGAGGTGGCATGTTGGTGATATTGGAGAAGGAAGACATGGGATAGCTTGGTGGGTGATGGGGGAGGGTACAAGGTACTGGACCTTCATCAATATGAGATGCGCACCACTGTTTAATTTGCAATGTTCAAATACAGTCCTACATTGAGAGTCAGAATTCAAAATAGGAGGAGGGTTTTCAGCAGTGGGTGGAGTTACTGATGTGCTTAGTGGGCCAACTAAAGGGACACCCTAATAATCATTAGTCAACTGGATGGAGAACCATGCACAGGTGCGTCCTCATTTCCATGGTCAAACCCCCAAGACAGCAGCATTACTCCATAACTCGTGGGTCTCTTTGCAGAGTAATTCTAGCAAGGTCTGGAGCAGCATTGAAACTAGAGCTGAAGACCATCTCCTCTTGACCGAGGCAGAGACAGCCAGAGTGGGAAAGGGAAGTGGATCTCCACAGGGCTTGGGTGAGGGATGGCCCCAGTGTGCTGGGTTGGAACCTCAAGGTATTCTGGTAGATAATAATGGCAGATAAGGAGGTGGGTGTTACATCTGTGATGGCAAGGACAAGGTCTACTGAATGTGTGTCAAGGGTTTAGGAGGGAAGCTCAATAGTGTCTGAGGGAGGGTGCGCAGACACGGTTTTCATTACCCCAGTCCCGGCTGCGTGTATCCATGCACGTCTGTACGAGAGGAGCACTCATCTGTGGTCCTCCTGTATGGGCTTCACCATGCTGCGGTGTGCGGTGAGGGGTTTGCAGTGGTAGACTGATGCGAGATGCAGGCCTTCCCATTGGCTGAATTGATCAGGGACAGAGGGAACGTTTCAAACAATGTAATGACTACATGAGTCACTGCAATGTGTTCACAGAGCACCTCAGGCATCTGCCTGATGATGGCTGAAGACAGTTTTGCTAACCATGGTGCAACTGAGGAGGAACCGCACAGGATGGTCCAGCAGCAGGAACAGCAACAGCCAGAGCAACAAGAGGCAGCAGCTGCAGTCTGCTCAAAACATATTCTCAGAGGGATCCTGATCAAGTGACTAGTACGTACTGGGTGGCCAGATTCGTACCAAGGCCTTAGCTTCAACATTGATTCCCAAAAATGCCTCCTACACAGTTCAGGATCCTTATACACTCCACAACGGATGATGTGAGACAATAATGGTGATTGCTTTGGCCCACATCATCCGCAGTGCTCGGGAATGAAGTGTGATGCCCTTAAATACATACGATAATTTCAGCAACCAGCAGCATAATGAGAATACAACAAGCACAAGCATGGTACAAGTATATATTTACAGTTGTGATTGCCCAGAAGGAAAAAGCAGTAAAAACTGGGAAGTAAGAATACTGGTCTGAACTGGTCTTGTATACCTTAAAATGGAACACCAATAAAACTGAGAAATAAGAATACTGGTCCAACTGTTTTTTCCTTCTGGGTGATATTTACAGTGATTATACACCTGTGTCACCTTTCTGCCCTTAATATTTCTTTTCCTAACACTATGCCTAGGTGCACCCCCCAACATCCACAGCAGACATGGAGGCAGTCTGCTAACTGCTATGCCCTGTTGATTGTGAGGACTTTGGTGGGCATCCTGTGGTGGCCTAAAGCCTAGAGGGCCCCAGCCTGGTAAGGGCCTCTTGAACAGATCAGGTGCACCCCCCTCAGCCTGACCTGCTGGTGATGATGGGGTCACTGGCAGAGAGGACGTGGAGTGGCGGGGCACCTTTGGAGTGTTCTGGAATGAAGGCTCCTTGGTGCCGTGCTGGTGCCCCTACTCCTTGTCAGCATGTGATGGCACCTCCCTGACTCCTTGAGGAGAAGGGGCACCTGGAGAGGGGGGTGAAGTGCCCAATCTCCCTCTCGCCTACCCACTACTGCACTGCACCCATGGTTAGAGTGACTGAGTGCAGGTCTGAGCACATATCCAGCTGCCACCATATGTTCTGCTGGTCCTGGGTCTCCAAGGCGACCACTGCATGCCGGAGCCACGACAGCAGACAGAATGTGGATGGACTTCTCCAGCCTTTGGTCCAGTCTGCGCATAGCCTCTGGCATCTCTGCCTGATGTTACCCTGCCTGTCTCTGGCTCGCCATCTGCATGGGGATCAGCAAGGGCCCGGTCTCCAGCAGTTCTCCGAATATCAGAGGCCTCGGCCATCACTGCCTCCATCAATTGTGGACCTGTGTCAGTGACATGTTCACCAGATTGTGACCATGAGCCTGCTCTAGTACAGGCACCCATCGAAGCGAAATTGCCTGTGCTAGTAGAAGGTGCATCCTCTGAGGCTTCTGAGGCCTCATCCTCAGATGTCAGGTTGGAGCTTTGGGTTACCTGGATTCTTTTTCTCTCCCTTTTCTTGCTCATATCTGGAATGGAGAAAAGAAAGATTTAGCGGATGCCTAAGCAGGCTCCCTTATTAAAACAATGTCTCGCTGTCAGCGCATCTTCATTGGCTTGCTGGAGAAGCCCTGTCTCGCCTATGCCATCTCCCTAGCCCTCCCCAGTAAGTGATTAACAAGCAGGATGTCCTGCAACTGATAAAACATTGAGAGAATGAAGTGGCTGCCACATATTCTGTGCACATGTCCCATCTGCTGCTAAGTCCTGCAACCCAAGCTCCAAGTCTGATATCCCTCTGCACTCATACACTTAAAGTGCCTGATGACCTTATGTGTGTAACTTTGAAGTGAGTAGACTGTGCCATTTACCCTGCTGGAGCGCATCAGATCATTCATCCTTTTCCTGCTCTGCCAGGCGGTTCTTTTGTATGACCCACTAATCTCCGTTGCGACCTTGTCCAGGTCCCTATCATCAGACGGGAGGGCCTCCAGCTGCCATCTCTGGGAAACAGGACCTCACGCCTTTCCTGGACAGCCTGGACGAGAACCTGCAGCGAGGCATCACTGAACCATGGGGCCACACGCTTTCTGCTCTGGAACATTCTGGATGAATAATCTAGAGCAGAGCACCTGGATTGCAGTGAGTGAATGGCTGTCCCGGTGCCCTTTAAATATGGTGCCAGGACTTTCACCACCACTCCCCCTCCCTCCACCACCACCCCCCCCCCCCCCCCCCCCCCCCCCCGAGGTATGGGTGGAGACAGTGACTTACTGTCTGATTTTCCAATTTGCCAAGATTTGCTGAGCTCCTCACACACACATATTAATGAGCTGAACAACACAACACCGCGCATGGTCAGCCGTCCTGCCCACATGCGGAAGTCACTCTATTTCCACTCCTGCCTCCCAATTTATAATCCACAATGGAAGATACCGCCCATAGATTCTGTTCAATTGTAATAAAGACATAAGTAGCCCCCAGCCCCAGAAGGTGTATGTATCCTTGACCCAAGACGGATTCCTGATTGACAAAGGTGTCAAAAGTTATGGGGGGACAAGCAGAAAAGTGGAGTTAAACCACATCAGATTAGTCATGATCTTGGCAGAGCAGGCTCAAGGGGCTGAATGGTCTACTCCTGCTCCTATTTCTTATGTTCTTTTATGCTTATAGTCCCTTAGTAAAAAAGCAAACATTTAGATTTGTTACCTCTATCTTCAGAGTCCAAGCCACTGTCTTCAATTTGAATTCTCAAAGTGAACCCCACAACCACCATTGTACAGGCTTAATGCCTTTACTGATTAGTTGTACCAGCTGTTGATTTTTTCCTGAATTGTTCCTAGACAAAGGAAGCAGGAAGTTCCTACATAGAGTTACTGACCCACGTTCTGCCCCCTCTTCATCACTGGTCTAACGATAGAGCAGGGCGGGGGACTGTGTCCCAAACCAAGGCCAAAAAACACTCCTGTGGAAAGCAATGTCTTGGCTTACATTTCCTTCTTCTATCGTACTCCCTTCTAAGATATGGCAGCAGAGTACCAGAGGGCAGAGGATTTGCAACCCCATATAGTTATTAATATGAAATGGTTTGATGTTTGTAAACATAGCTAATAAGCTGATTATAATTTAAGCAGATATGACAAAAACAACTATTACTGTACTACATACCACCTGAACTTGTCAATATCTAGTTTATGGGAGTCTTTGAGGAGGACAGGGCAGGAAGACATCAGGCTGCTGCATTCTCCATTTGCACAGCTTCAGATTTCAGTAACTTGACTTCGAAATTGGTAGTTTTCCATTAGTAATTCCATGTTTGGTTTTCCATGTTTTTGTTGAAACAGCAAAAGATTCTTGCATTTTACTTTATTGGTGGCTTAGTCTACCACATTTAATGGATTTATAAGCAGCATACATGCTGTAGCAGGAAAATAAATATTCCATTCAAAATAGTAATATTTTCACAGCTTTTCCTGGCTTGAAGAGTTCTGTGAAACACTACTTCGATTGGATCTAGATACACACACTACATAGACGCCTTTTGAAAGCAGGAATGTGGAATCGAAAAGCGTGCAGCAAAATGTTAAAAGCAAACAAACCACAGGTATATTAGTTTAATTTGTACGCACTGCCTGAATAAAGTCACTTCATTTGAAGACATGCTTGTACCACTCCTGGCCCAAAATGTCATATAAATCCTCTTTTACAGTGCACACATATGCATAGATATTAGTAAATAAATGTTTGAGGATTGGCAAAGATATTAGTAATTGAATGTTGAAGGATTGGGTTCTTTTACCTTTGGGATCTGGTTTAAATCCGGTGCAGATTGAAAGAATGTATATCTTCTGTCTCTACCAGTTACAAGAATCCAAAGTAACACAAATCTGAGCAGTCTCACACCAGTTTCCAATGGGCAACACAAAACTGTCTTTATTCTGGCAGAGATTGGCAATTTCCCTCAGAGTCTATGGGGCCAAGGTGGGGAAGGGTTTAGTATGAAAAAAATCACACACCAGCAGCAGGCAGTATTCATCTGAAATTGAGTAAAGCACAGATTGAAGGGAGAACTAACACAACAGTACTTTGTATCCCGCTATACTCTCACTTGACCAGGGAATCGTGCATTTAAGGATTAAAAAAATGGGGAAAAGAACAAAACATTAACCAGCCCTGACCATATTCTTCTAATTCTCCTGACTGTTCACCTGAAATTGGGTTCACCAAGGGTGAGGATGCAGCAACACTCTCTGCCAAATTCAGGGACTCTCAATATTTCCCAAAACACACTAGAGTACTTTCAGAGACTTTGCGATAGCAGAAGTATTTCAAAATCAGCTTACCTGCAAGTTGGAAGCCTGGTTGTTTAAATAACACTGGTGCAGGACCTATCTAGCAGCACAGTGCATGATCTTGTTATGATGTGGCAGGTGATGTGTGCCAGGTGACCAAATCCACAAGGGAAACTTGGCCATGCTATCACAACTGTTTTGCAATTTGTATTTATTATGAGAAGATTTGTGCACTGAATTCAGAAGTAATGTGCCCACTAGCACTTTTAGAGCTTTTAAATATTAAATTAAAACATTTATTAATAAATGAAAAGATTACAAGCACATACATAAGATTATAGTTTCTTAATATTATAATAAACCCCAAAATCCCTAATTAACCTGACTCCCAACTACACACCTTCTTTGAGGCAACAGTCCAAAAGAAATTTTAAATTTAGGTAGGCAATTCAGCATGTTTACCATAGCACTCAGACAACAGTAGAATTCCAAAGGCATGTCTCCAACCTTGGTTACTGGACACAGGAGACTTCTGCAAAAGTGGCTGGAGGATTTTTCCCCAATGCTTTTTACACAGTCCTTTTAGATCCTACATGGCCTCCCAACATAGCCTTCCATCCTTCTTTATATATGTTTCTGTCTCTTAAATCTGTAAATTCCACTGTTCTATATGTCTTTGGAAATGTACTTTTCCCATAATATAAAAATCTTTCATGTTGCCAAAATAGTCAGTACCTTTGGGAAAAGAAAAAACATACTGCTTGGCCTTGCTTATCTTGCTAGTTGTAAACACCTATCATCCCATTGAAACCTAAACAACGCCCTTCGCTTATCTAAACATGCAAATTTCCTTCACACCTGACATGCTGCCCTCATCCATGTTTACTCATTAGCATTTCAAATGCCTTTTACACCCCTAACTTGTTTTGATTATTTCAACCTTGCTGTCTATCTGACTCCAATTCAATTAAATCACACAGACAGAACCGTGCACATTCACAATCATAAACCTGCTTTACAATGAACCACAATAATATTATGAAAAATATGATAGTTTCATAACAATCTCCTGTGTGATATGCAGATTCATTCAATAGACCTACATGGTCCCATTAAGGAAGCCTGGTGTTATAATCAGCCCTAGGGCTCTGTGACATCAGGATAGTTCCGAAGCGGTTCCATCTGGCATACACAGGGGATACTTGCATGAGTATCTTTCTCTAGAAGGTCACACCACAAGTGGCTGGTAGTGCAGCACACCCCAACAGAAGGGTGCTCGGCTTTCATAGCACTGTCTCCAGCAGTACTAGGAAAACCAAGTTCACCCCCAGAGTGGAGTACTGCCTTTGGCAGTCATCACATTTTTAAACAGTTCAACACTGGATCTCCCATCATGGCAGCTGGTGGAATTTAAATTCAATTAATTAATTTTTAAAAATCTGGAAATAAAAAGCTGGTCTTAGTAATAGTGACCATGAAACCATCGCCATTCATTGTAAATACCAATCTGGTTCACTAATGTCCTTTAGGGAAGGAAATCTGCCGTCCTTACCTGATCTGGCCTACATGTGACTTGAGACCTAAAGCAATGTGGTTGACCCTTGACTGCCGTCTGAAATAGCCTAGCAAGCCACTCAGTTCAAGGGCAAAGAGAGATGGGCAACAAATGCTGAACTTGGCAGCGACACTAGCATCCCATGAAAGAATTTAAAATAAAATCATCTTTGAAATGATCAAAAGGAAATAAACAAAAGAAAAATATCAAAAGAAAATAACAGATATCTGAATAAGCAGCTCTAATTAATGTTACTAATAGTTTATCAACTTTTTTCTGAGTTTACATATTTCTCGTGTCTTGAATTTGAACTTTGAGTTCAGACCAAATTGCTTTCATAAATATTTCCTCTCCTTGCCAATTGAAATTTATTTAGGCAATTTTTGCTTATTTGTACCTTGGATTAAGTGATAACACTGCCTATGGTTTAGTACTGATTCGTTTTGAATTGGCAATCTTGCACCCATTATGAAGATTTATTAGAAAAGGAAGTGTTATACCAAATTAGGTGACACAGTAAATAATATAGATGGGAACAGAAAGTGGCAAAGGGACATCAATAGCGTGAGTGGACAAAACTATGGTGGGAAGTGCAGGGTTAGCACAATGGAGCTAAGAAAGATAGATTAGTGTATTTTATAAATGATGAGAAGTGAGGAACTGTGTAGGAGCAGAGTGATTTAATAGTCCTAAGTGCTGAAATCAATACAGACTACTGACCATTTACAAATAAAAATTAAAAAGGCCAGTAGAATGTTAGCTTTCACCTCAAGGGGACTGGCAATATAAAAATGAGGAAGTTATGCTACAGTTATATCAACATCCGGTGAGACTGCATCTGGAGTACCGTGTTCAGTTCTGGATACTGCACCACAGAAAGGATATGCTGGCCTCAGGAGCCCATGAATAGTGCAAGGCCAAAAAAGGGTAGCTTTAAGAGGAGAAATTACATAATCAGAGTTGTAATCCCTTACCTATAAGAGAAGCAGTTTCACCTGCTCTGCAGAAACCCCTCAGAATTTTTTATACTTCTATTAGGTCTTCCCTTAACCTCTTGGTTCTAAGGAGAACACTTCCAACTTTGTGCTCATCCTGTGCTATGTGGGGACTCCAGGACGCCTCCCGTGCCCTGGATAACCATTTGTGCAAGAAGTGTCATCAGTCACAGCAGCTTGAGTTCTGGGTTTTAGAATTTGCGCAGCTGCTGATGTCACTGCATTGCATCCATGAGGTTGAGAGCTTTGTGGTTGGCACATTTCTAGATATGGTCACCCCGCAGCTGAAGAGAATGTAGAAAGAGAGGGAATGGGTGACCACCAGGCAGTCGAAAAGGGCAGGTCGGTAGTGCAGCAATCCCCTCAGTGCATCCCACTGTTCAATCAGTATTCAAACCCAAAGACCAATGAAAGTGATGGTTCATCTAAGGAGTGCAGCCAGAGCCAAGTCCATGGCACCATGGGTGGTGCAGCTTTACAAAGGGTTACAAGGAAGACTGGAAGAGCATAGGTCATTCAATAAGAGAATAGGTAGGTTTTCTGCAGCCACAGATGTGAATCCAGGATGGTGTGTTGCCTCCCTGGTATCAGGGTCAAGGATGTCACTGATCTGCTGCAGAGTATCCTGAGGAGGAAGGGTGAATAGCCAGCAGTCATGATCCACTTGGTGACATAGGCAGAAAGAGGGATGTGGACCTGCAATCAGAATTTAAGGAATCAGGTAGGAAATTAGCAAGCAGGACTTCAAAAGTAGTAAACTGCGGATTGCTCTCAGTACCAAGTGCAAGTGAGCACAGAAATAAGTGGATAAAGCATTTGAATGCATGGCTGGAAAGATGGTGCACGAGAGAGAGGCTTAGATTCTTGGGGCACTGGGACTGGCTCTGGGAGAGATCTGTACAGGCTGGATGGGTTGCACCTAAATAGAGCCGGGACTGAGTTTTGTTAGTGCTACTGGGGAGAGCTAAAACTAATTTGGCCAGGGTGTGGGAACGAGAAGATAATATCAGAGAGGAATACCAAGGTGGACAGAATACTGGGAGATAGATAGCACAAGAGTAGGGAATAGTAAGTTAATAGGTGGGGTCAGAATAAGGCAGAAAGTAATAAAGTCTAAATCAGGGTTTCTGTGCATGTATGTGAATTCATGGAATGTGGTAAATAAAATTGGTGAGTTACGGGTGCACATTGCCATGTGGAAATACTAAATTGTGGCTATATCTACTTGTTTCTAAAACAATCCCAATCCTTAGACTTGCTCCTGTTTTTTGCAACATTGTTCCTAACAATCTAATACTATAGGGTATTACCATAAGATGGCATAATCATATTGTCGCTGGGTAATCCAGAGACCCAAGGCAGTGCACTGGGGACCGGCTTTGAATCCCACTACGGAAATGGTGAAATTTGAATTCAATAAGAATTATGGACAATTTTTGTAAAAACCTGGTTCGCTAATGCCTTTTAAGGAAGGAAATCAGCTACACTTACCTGACCATCCTGGCTGACATGTGACTCCAGACCCACAGCAATGTGTTTGACTCTTAAATGCCCTGAAATAGCCTAGCAAGCCACTCAGTTATATCAAACCGCCAAAAACCGGACAAAATCAGCCCTGTCGACCCTCCTTACAAACATTAGGGGGCACGGAGCTGGTGCCAAGATTGGGAGAGCTGTCTCACAGACTAGTCAACAAGACACTAACATAGTCATTGGGGACAATTCCGGGAGACCAGCATCACCACTGGCAGGACAGGACATACCGAGCAGATGTGGTAAACAGTGGTATACGGTCAGGGAGGAATTGTCCTGAGAGTTCTCAACATCGACTTTGGACCCCATGAAATCTCATGGTGGTGGTGAGGGAACCAACAAGAAGGAAAAACATACTTGACCACGTCCTCACCAGATGCATCTGTCATCTTGGAGATGAAGTCCCATCATCAACAGGATATAGATTGGTTGGAGACTTGGGCGGAGAAATGGCAGATGGAGTTTAATCTGGACAAATGCGAGGTAATGCATTTTGGAAGGTCTAATACAGGCAGGAATTACACAGTAAATGGCAGAACCCTTAAGTGCATCGATGGGCAGAGGGATCTGGGTGTACAGGTCCACAGGTCACTGAAAGTGGCAACGCAGGTGGATAAGGTAGTCAGGAAGGCATATGGCATGCTTGCCTTCATTGGCAGGGGTATTGAGTATAAAAGCTGGGAAGTCATGCTGCAGCTGTATACAATCTTGGTTAGGCCACACTTGAAATATTGCGTGCAATTCTGGTCACCACATTACCAGAAGGATATGGAGGTGTTGGAGAGGGTGCAGAGGAGGTTTACCAGGATGCTGCCTGGTCTGGAGGTTATTAGCTATGAGGAGAGGTTGGAGAAACTCAGATTGTTCTCACTAGAGCAACGGAGGTTGAGGGGCGACTTGATAAAAGTTTACAAAATTATGAGTGGCATGGACAGAGTAGATAGTCAGAAGCTTTTTCCCAGGGTGGAAGAGTCAATTACTAGGGGACATAGATTTAAGGTGAGAGGAGAAAACTATAGAGGAGATGTGCGGGGCAAGTTTTTTACGCAGAGGGTAGTGAGTGTCTGGAATTCGCTGCCAGAGGAGGTGTTGGAAGCAGGTATGATAGTGGTGTTTAAGAGGCAGCTTGACAAATACATGAATAGGATGGGAATAGAGGGATACGGACCCCGGAAATGCAAAATGTTTTAGTTGACGGGCAATATGATCGGCGCAGGCTTGGAGGGCCGAAGGGCCTGTTCCTGTGCTGTACTTTTCTTTGTTCTTTGTTCATATTGAGGATACCCTCCATTGCATTGTCTGGCACTACCGTGCTAAATGGGATAGATTTCGAACAGATCTAGCAACTCAAGACTGATAGGCCATCAGCAGCAGCAGAACTACAATCTGTAATCATGGCCTGGAATATTCCCCCACTCTACCTTTACCAGCAAGTCAGGGGATCAACCCTAGTTCAATGAAGAGTGCAGGATGGAATGCCAGGAGTAGCGCCAGGCATACCTAAAAATAAGTTGTCAACCTGGTGAAGCTACAACACGGGCTATTTGCCTGCCAAACAGCATAAGCGGATCAGATTTAAACTTTGCAGTCCTGCCATATCTAGCCTTGAAAGTGGTGGACAATCAAACAACTCACTGGAGGGGCAGACTCCACAATTATCCCCATCCTCCAATGATGGGGGAGCCCAGCATGTCAGTGTAAAAGATAAAGCCGAAGCACTTGCTACCAACTTCAGCCACAAATGCCGAGTGGATGATCCATCTCGGCCTCCTCCAGAGGTCCCCAGCATTACAGATGCCAGCCTTCAGCAAATTTGATTCACTCCACATGATATTAAGAAATGGCTGAAGGCATTGAATCCTGCAAAGGCTATGGGCCCTGACAATATTCCAGCAATAATACTTAAGACCTGTGCTCCAGAATTTGTCACGCCCCTAACCAAGCTGTTCCAATACAGCTACAACGCTGACACCTACCCGGCAATGTGGAAAATTGCCCAGGCATGTCCTGTACACAAAAAGCAGGAAAAATCCAACCCAACCAATTACTGCCCCATCAGTAAAGCATTGAAATGGGTCATCAACAGTGCTATCAAATGGCACTTGCTTAGTAATGATCTGCTCACTGAAGCTCAGCTTGGGTTCCACCAGGACCGTTTAGCTCCTGACCTCATCACAGCTTTGGCTCAAATATGGACAAAAGAGCTGAACTCCGGAGGTGAGGTGAGAGTGACTGCCCTTGACATCAAGACCGCATTTGACCGAATGTGGCATCAAGGAGCCCTGGCAAAACTGGAGTCAATAGGAATCGGGGGAAAACTCTCCGCTGCTTGGAGTCATACCTTGCACAAAAGAAGATGGTTGTGATTGTTGGAGGTCAGTCATCTCAGCTCCTGGACATCACTGCAGGAGTTCATCAGGGTTGTGTCCTAGGCCCAACCATCTTCAGCTGTTTCGTCAATGACCTTCCCTCCATCATAAGGTCAGAAGTGGGCATGTTCACTTATGATCCACAATGTTCAGCATCATTTGCGACTCCTAAAATACTGAAGCAGTCCATGTACAAATCTAGCAAGACCTGGACAATATCCAGGCTTAGGCTGACAAGTGGCAAGTAACATTCACGCCATACAACTATCAGGCAATGACCATCTCCAACAAGAGAGAATCTAACCATCGCCCCTTGACATTCAATGGCATTACCATCACTGAATTCCCCAGAATCAACATCCTGTAGGGGGTTACCATTGATCAGAAACTGAACTGGAATAACCATATAAGTACTGTGGCTACAAGAGCAGGTCAGAGTCTAGGAATCCTGTGGTGAGTAACCCACCTCCTGACTCCCCAAAGCCTGTCCACAATCTACAAGGCACAAGTCGGGAGTGTGATGGAATACTCTCCCCCTGCCTGGATGAGTGCAAGCAACAACAACACTCAAGAAGCTTGACACGATCCAGGACAAAGCAGCCCGCTTGATTGGCACCCCATCCACAACATTCACTCCCTCCACCACCGATGCACAGTAGCAGCAGTCTGTACCATCTACAAGATGCACTGCAAAAACTCACCAAGGTTCCTTAGACAGCACCTTCCAAACTCATGACCACTACCATCTAGAAGCACAAGGGCAGTAGATTCATGGGAACACCACCACCTGCAAGTTTCCCTCAAAGCCATTCACCATCCTGACTTGGAAAATAATTCACCATTCCTTCACTGTCCCTAACAGCACTGCAGGTGTATCTACACCACATGGACTGCACGTAGGCAGCTCACCACCGCCTTCTCAAGGGCAATTAGGAATAAATGATAGCCTAGCCAGTAAAGCCTACACCCCTAGAATGAATTAAAAAATCTTCCTGAGTCAGCCATGGATGGCTCTTTCTCACTAAGGTTTTGTTTTTCAATGGATTATATCCTTGTTGAAGATTTTGAATGGTTACTTCAAATTTTCCCATTCTTCATTTACCTCCATACCT
The DNA here is from genome assembly GCF_017639515.1 of Carcharodon carcharias. Taxonomy (NCBI): domain Eukaryota; kingdom Metazoa; phylum Chordata; class Chondrichthyes; order Lamniformes; family Lamnidae; genus Carcharodon; species Carcharodon carcharias. Next base: position 130,000,328 of record NC_054477.1, on the reverse strand, counting down.
TGTAGTCTATTTACCCAATTAATCTTAGCCAGTTTTCCCCTCATATATACGTAACTGGCTTGTTTAAGTTTAAGATTCTTTGCGATTGGAGTATGTCACTTCTAAACTTAACAAGGGGCTGCATCTTACCTATGTCGGGCAGGCTGGGCGGGGGTGGGCGCGGAGCCGATCACCACCCACGATCAGCTGCATGCTGCCATTTTACGTAGGCGGGCCAATTAAAGCCTGCCCAGTGTGATGCACGTCCGGTAGCGCCGCTACCTGTGTGGGCGGGTGGAGGAGGGAGAGTTGGGGCACAACAGCACGGAACTGCCTCAGGGAGATTAGGTTGATAGTAAATTTTTTTCACGGGAGGAAAAAAAAATTTAAACATGTCCCATCATGTGCCAGTGTCACGTGAGCTGGGACATATTTGTGAATTGTGCAAAATCTAATTAATTATTTTATAAAACCTTCAGGAAACCTCATCCCACCCATGGATGAGACTTCTTGAAAAACTCGAAGGCCACTTGGGCTCTTTGCCTGCCTGCCAACCTAAAGGTTGGATGGCAGCGTTGCTAACAAGTTTAATTCATTTTTTAATGGCCTTAATATGCCGTTGACTGTTTGGGCCCGCCCCCGCACGCCAACGGCGATATTCTGGCCAAGGAATTCAAAGGTATCTTGATCACTATTTCCCAGTGGATCTTTCACCACAACATTATTAATTAACCCTGCTTCATTAGACAATGCTAGATCTAAGATAGCTTTATCCCTAGTGGGTTCCACAAGGTATTGCTCCAAGAAACTCACGAAAACACTCTACAAAACCATCTTCTAGACAACTCTTGCCAGTTTGATTGTCCCAGTTAATATGAAAATTAAAGTCCCTCACAATGATTACATTTCTTTTGTTACATGCTCCAATCATTTCTTGTTTAATGCTCTGTGCAATGGTGTAACTTTTGTTAGGGGGCCTATAAACTACTCCCACCAATGTTTTCTGACTCCAACTATTCCTAATTTCTACCCATACTAATTCCGCTTAATGGGGCAGAATTTTATGTCCCGCGGGCGGGCACGGACCTGACCTGATTGATTGTGAAATCACATGAGATGACGTCGAGCGAGCACCCCAACATCATCGCGGACTCATGCGATATTTCACTTGGCGGCCATGCACAGAAGTTGGAAGCGTGCCTGCCAATAATTAAGTGGGCAACTAAGCCCATCAATGGCAGAATTGACTCTGATTTTTCATGGCTTATCCAACCTTACAGTTAGCGGACAGGTGAATCAGCCAGGCGACCTTTACATTTTTCATCAAACCTCATCCAGGGGCGGGATGAAATCTCCATTACGAAATAAAATTAAAATAAATATCTGTGGACAACATTTTTATGAGGTAAATTTTCAGATGCTTAACTGTGATGCATGAACTTTTTTTTGCAGCTTTTTAAACCATTATTTAATCATTTGTAGGTCTGCAGCTCCCTGAGGCAGCTGTCTGCCTCCAGGGAGCTCTCTCACAGCGCTCACTTAAACCCATGGTGACGTCATTGCCCGCTCTCTTCCCGCCCCCACCCTGGCTGTGCTGAGATTTTCAATGCACATTTCATGCTGGCTGGCTGTTAATTGGCCAGCCAGCTTGAAATCGTGATTGGGGGTCCGTTTCCCAGCCTAACGATTGCGCGCGCCAGCCAAAGGTAAAATTCAGGCAATGATCTTCTGAGGCCAGATCCTTTCTCACTAATGTCCTGATGTCACATTTTACTATCAGGACCACCCCCTCTCCTTTGCATTATGTCTGTCTTTCTGAAATATTGTGTACCCTGAAATATAAAGAGATGATCACCCTTGATCATTATGTAACTATGTCTCTGTAATGGCGATTAAATCTAAATCATTTACCTCTATTTGTGCCTTTAGTTCATCTATCTTATTACAAATGTTTTGTTCATTCAAATAAAGAAACTTTAAATTCAGTTTTTTACCTCTATTCCCTGTGATGACCTTATTCGCTGATATACAATTTTTGTTAAACTCTCTGTCCCTTCCTGTCCCACTCTACTTGTCTTTACCCACATTACTATACTGTTCTGAAACTTCGACCTTTCTCTTTGGATTCCTAAATCTCCTTTCACCTCTGGTAGTTTGAAACTCTGTTCACAGCCTGAGTTATACAATTGACCAGGATATTGGTCCCAGCCCTGTTCAAGTGGAGCCCAACCCAATGGAATAGCACACTTGCCCCTGAGTACTGATGCCAGTGCTCCATGAATCGAAACTCCTTCTTTCCACACTACTTTTTAAGCCGCATGTTTAATTTTCTAATCTGCTTTACCCAATGTCAATTGGTGCATGGCTCAAGTAACAATCCAGAGATGATTATCTTTGATGTTCTGTGTTTTAATTTGGCCCCTAATTTCTCAAATTCGCTTAGCAGGGCATCATTCCTGGTTCTACCAATGTTGTTGGTTCCCACCTAGACCACAACAATTGGATCCTCTCCCTTCCACTCCAAGTTCCTTTCCAGCTGTGAGGAGATATCCTTAACCCTGGCACCGGACTAGCAATGCAACTTTCGGAGTTCCCAGTCACAGCTGCAGAGAACAGTATCTATTCCCCTGACTATACTGGCTCCTATCACTACCACATTTCTCTTCTCTCCACTGACTTGAATGGCATCCTTCACCATGATACCATGATCAGTCTGCTTATCCACCTTGCAGTTCTTCTCCTCATCCATACAGGTAGCAAGCACCTCGTACCTTTTGGGAAAAGACAAATGCTGAGGCTCCTCTATCACTACATGCTGATTCACCATACCTGCCTGACTTGCAGTCATACCTCCTGTCCCTGACCATTGACCAACTCTACGTTTCTGCCTAACCTAAAGTGTGTGACTGCCTCCCAGAACAAAGCGTACAGGTAACTCTCCCTCTCCCTGATGCCCCACAATGTCCTCAACTCACACTCCAGCTCAACAACTCTGAGCAAAAGTTGTCTAAGCTGCAGGCACTTACAGCAGATTTGGGTCGTCTGGGATTACAGTGCATTCCACAGATTCCCGTAAGCTGCAGTCACAGCACACCATCAGCTCTGCCCTTTCTGTCTAAAGTTATTACTTAATTAGTCAGTTAGTTAAAAACTTACACAGCAAAGAAAGTTGCACTCACCTAGCATAGAGACGAAAGAAGAAAAGTCACCAATTACTGGAGGCTGAAAAAAAAGTAGAAAAAGGACCACTTCTTTGGCCCTCTGCACTAAATTCCCACCTGAACCAAATTCCCAGTGACACACTGTCACCATCTCACTCTGGTGTAGTCTACCCTCCATGCATCCCTTATTCCGTACTGAGAGAATAGTTACTAAAACATACAATATCCTAGGCTTCATTGATAGGGGCATGGAAAACAAGAGCAAAGGGGTTATGTTGAACTTGTATAAGACACAGGTTCAGTCTCAACTGTAGTATTGCATCCAGTTCTGGGTGTAACACTTTAGGAAGGCAGTGGAGAGAGTGCAGAAAATATTTACAAGAATGGTTCGAAGGATGAGGAACTTCAGTTATGAAGATAGATTAGAGAAGTTGGGACTGTTTTCCTTGGAGCAAAGAAGTCTGAGAGGAGATTTGATAAAGGTGTTCAAAATCTTGAGGGATCTGGACAGAATAGATATGGAGAAACATTTTGCACTTGTGAAAGGATCGACAACCAGATAGCACAGATTTAAAGTAATTGGCAAAAGAAGCAAAAGCGATGTGAGAAAAATCTTTTTTACGAAGCGAGTGGTTATGGTCTGGAATGCACTGCCTGTGAGTGTGGTGGAGGTAGGTTCAATTGAGGCATTCAAAAGGGAGTTAGACTATTATATGAAAAGTAAGAAATTGCAGGGTTATGGGGAGAAGGTGGGAGAATGGCACTGAGAGAATTGCTGATCCAGGGAGTTGGTGCAGACATGATGGGCTGAATGGCCTCCTTCTGCTATTCTGTGGTTTTCCAATTTCTGAAGTCCCTCATTCCTGGTATCATCCTGGTAAACCTCCTCTGTACCCTAGCCTTATCATCCTTCCTGAAGTGCAGTGCCCAGAATTGTATAAAATATTCCAGCTGAGGCCTAATCAAAGATTTGTAAAGGTTTAGTATGACTTTCTTGTAGATACGAAGAAGCTGTTTCCTCTATGGGAGAGTCTAGAACAAAGTGGAAAACCTTAAAATTGGAGCTAAGACATTCAGGGGTGATGTCAGGAACCATTTCTTCACAAAAAATCTAGAGCTCTCGCCCCAGAAAGCTGTTGAAGCTTGGTCAATTGAATATTTCAAAATTACCATTAATAGGTTTTTGTTAGATAATATTATTAAGGGATTTGGAACCAAGGTGGATAAATGGAGTTAAGATATGGATTAGCAATGATCTGACTGAATGTTGGAACAGGTTCGAGGGACTGAATAGCGTACTTCTTTCGCTATGTTCCTAGTTATTCTAAAGGGGAGCTGGGTTGCTGGGTTTTTATAGTGCCTACAAGAGTGGGAAATGTGGTGTGCAATGTGAAATGTGGTATACAGGGTGACTTCATTGACAGGATGCGAAATTTCAATTTGATGAGAGCGGTTGAGATGCAGTGATAAAGGCAGCTGTGTGTTTACAGCCTGTCAAGCAATAAGCTGGCCTGTGGCAAGTACATACTTGTAATACATTTACATGCCATGAATACTCATTAACGTGAAACAGTTTTCAATAAAGTCCTACTCTCAGGATAAATTTAATGCTGCACGAGGATCTTGTGGCACCCGGTTCACCATCATTTAAATGTGGTGTGCATAAGTTGGTTTTGTGCCATTTTGACTAGGATAAACAGGCTTCCATGTTGAACTCTGTGGCACGCGCAAACGTTGAAAGGTTGGTGTTCGTGTACAGGGAGGTGTGTTGGAGGGGAAGGGCCTAGCATCGAGGGTGTGGCGGTCCTATAAGGATGTAGGTGGACAGCTCATGGCAGAGATTGAAAGATGGATGAAGGACCTAAAACACAGTGCTATCAGTGCCGGGATCCTGAGGGTTGAATTGAGGGTGCTTGGTGGCAGGAGGGAACAGTCACAGTCAAAGGATGAAGATATAGTTGGCATGGAGGCAGGTCCAGATTCAGGGACAGGTATTAGAAGGTCTCATGGACTAGGTCACGGGAGCGAACGAAAGCATGGAGGAGGGTTTGGGGTCAGAGTGGGCATTGGGATGGTCACGGATGTAGACAAGGGAGAGAGAGATGGAATGGGTAGGGAAATGGTGATGGGTAAGGGTAACGGGAGATTCAAGGGTAAGAGATGGGAGAGGAAAGGTTATGCTGGGTGTGTCAAGGGTGCGGGGGGTGGGGGGGGCGGCGGTGGGGCAAGAGTGAGAGTGATGGTGGAGGGTAGAGGGTACAGGATCAGGTTTGGAATGTAACACACATTATAATTTTAGTGTCTTCTTTCAAGTGCAGCTTTTCTGAATATAAGATAGAATGAAGTGAGAGGAAGATCATTTTTGGGTGAGCGGAGTTCACATTGCACACAACTGGCCTTTTAAAGGGACTCTCTAATAATTAGTTAAATGGATGAGAACCATAGAAAAGCACGCTCTCACATGTAGTCTGCCCTCTTCACACAGTGTAATTATTGCTATAACCATGGGTCTCATTCAGCCGATTTTCCTGCAACCTCAGGAGCAGGAGGGGAGGATGCGAAAAAGGAGAGCTCTTGCTGTCCAACAACAGAGTCCGCAAGACCAACAGCAGGCAGTACTGAAGGAGGAGACTGGTCCGGATGCAGACATCCAGGGAAGGCATTGTCAAAGACAGGCACTGGTGCATAAATGCAACCAGAGGACAGGAACAAAATATCTCCAGATGTCAGAGAGGCAATTCCAGAGACATCTGAGGATTTCCTGGGAAATGGGACATTTCATGATTGTTTATGATTCATTGGATTGTTCATGAAGAGATGCAGTCACATAGATTTGGTGGGAACCCCATGCCAGTGGCCTTCAAGTTTACAGTGGCACTCAATTTCTATACCAGTGGTGTCTTCCAGGGTAACTTACGTGGCATCTCACAGGCTGCCACAAGTTGGTGCATAAAGAATGTGGCCGATGCCCTATTTATTCATGCCAGTGATTTTATCCACTTCACCAATGAAGACAGTCAGGCTGCCAGGTCAGCCATGTACATCGCTGTCATCACTGTTCCCTCGAGTGCAGGATGTCATTGACTGCACTATTGAGACCATAAAAGCTCCCAGGAACAGCCAGCTACATTTGTAAGTCATAAAGGGTTTCACTCCATGAACATACAACTGGTGTGCGACCACAGGAGCATAATAATGCAGGTCTGTGCTCGTTTCCCAGGGAGCTGTCACGATGCATGCATCTTCCACAGCTCATTGTTCCCAGAGTTTTTTGAAGCCCTAGCCCAAGTTCATGGATGGATACTTGGTGACAAGGGCTATCCCTTGAGTACATGGCTGAGGACGCCAATAAGGCTTCTTCAGAACAAGTTAAAGGAGTGCTACAATCAAGCTCATGCATCCACCAGATCCATCATCGAGCACGCCACTGGGCTTCTAAAAATGTGCCTCTGCAGCCTTGACTGGTCTGGAGGGGTTCTGCAATACATACCCCAGAAAGTGACAGGAATAGTAGTGGTCTGCTGTGCACTGCACAACCTGGCACTGCAGCGGCAACAAATGTTGAAAGGGAAAGACCCTGAGAACATCAGCCCTCCTCAGATGACGAGGATCTGCCAGAGCATAAGGAAGAGGCCATAAATCCAAATGAGGCTTTCATGGATGCCAGGGCCATAGAGAGATGTGCAAGGGATGCCAGGGACGACCTGATCTACACAAGGTTCACATGACAGTAACACATCTGCATGACCTTCACTCCATCGCATTCCTGAGTGTAGACCTAGCCCTGCAATCCTCCCTTGCGGAATAAACTATAAATCTGCGTCCTCTATCACCGAGAGTAGAATGGAGCTTTGTCTCACGCACTGGGTGCTGGTACCAAGGACATCTTTAGGGTACATGGACATCCATGTAACAGCTTGCCTTGCCCAATACCAGCACCATCATTCAAATGCTTTAAATCCAAGTGCATTCAATTTATAGCTGCTAAGAGTTAAATGGGCTAATATCCCCTGGGCTGCATAGATAGGGGGCAGCAGTGTCTGTATTTATAGCCACTTTCCATAGAATGATCGTCACAGAAGTAACAATTCACATGAACATTCAATAAAGAATGGACAAAAACACAATACATCTCATTCAAGAATAATGTCTATGTTCCTAATTTGTTTCCAGCCATTTTATGTTGTGAAATACTTGGGGTGTGCTTGACCATTACATCTGATTCCATGATTACAATAATTACAAAGGATTACAGAAAATAAATCATTTTGTGTGTATTTTAACTAATGAGACAGACATGGAAAAATCACCTTTTCCACCTTAGTGTTCATACTTTTTTCACATTTGTTTTTCTACCACTATATCTAGGTGCAACCCTGACACCAGCAGCTAAGGTGGAGCCAGTCTGCTCAGTATAATAACCCATTGCCTTGGATGACCATGGTGGGCATCCTCTTGAAGCATGAGACCTTGAGGGCTCTAACCTACTGGGTATCTTTTACCTTGGTGCAGAGGCAGACCCCATGGTCTTGCCTGCTGGAGTGTTGAGGTCAATGGAGGAGAGAATGAGGAGATGCCACTAACCCTGGGATTGCCCTGAGACAACAGCCCTGGACATCTGGCACGTGATCCTCCTCCATCTGGGTGCATGAATGCTCTTCCCTGTCTCCCTAAGTAATGGAGCAATGGAATGCAGGTCCAAGTGTATATGGATCAAATGCTTGACCTGGCTCTCCATGGCTGTCACCATCCCCTCTATGGATGAAGCCAAAATGCTTGAGACATGGCAAAACTCTTGGCATGCATGGACTCCACTATACCCTGTGCAAAGCTATGCATAATACCTGGCATCTCCACCATATTTTGTCCTAGCCTCTGCTGCATGTCCAGCTGCCTTCTTGTTGCTGCGGCAAGGGGGCAAGTCCTGTCATCAGCATGGGGCTCAGCAGAGGCCTGGTCCTCAGCAGCCCTCCAAGCGTCAGGTGACCTGGCTGCCACATTCTCCCTCAGCTTCTGGGACATGTCTGTGGTGTGCTCACCAGATTGTGCCCCCAAACCTATATGTGATCCCTCTGTGGACCATGTGGGTTTAACTGTGCTGTTGGAGGTGATGGTGCATCCTTTGGGGCACTGGCTGCTTTGCCCTCTGAGGTGGAGTCTTTGGGCTCCTCCAGTGGTTGTGGCCTGGTCCTTGAATGGTGATGACTTGCAGTGAAGAATAAAAAGAATCACATTAAGAATCATCACAGTTTGAGTGCTTCACATTTTGCCACATCTATCTTGCGTGTCCATATGTCACCACCAGGATGGTTGCCACTTCCTCCTTACTCCTGGCCGGTCTAGCCTCACCATCTGCCGCTGATCACACTTTCCCCTCGCTAGTAATCTCCATCACCTCCTCCTTGTTGGCTGTGAGGAGCCTGAGGTCAGGAACTCCTCCTCTTGTGCGTCTCTCAGAAGGAAAAAAAAGTAAAAACTGGGAAAAAATGGTACTAGTGCAAACTGGTCTTATATACCTTAAAATGGAACACCAATTCAGACCAGTATTCTTATTTCCAAGTTTTTACCCCTTTTTCCCACTCCTCTCCCTGGCAATGTGGGTCTGCTTGTCCTGCATGACAAAGTACAGAGTTAGTGACATGTCAAGTGACACCTTTGTCTGCAGGCATCCCCATCACATGCTCCTGTCATTCACACACTGCATCCACGCGCACACAAAAGACAAAACTTCCACATTCTTTGGCCTCAACTACCATGTGTCATTAAGGCTGATCATGCATTCATTCTATTGATGTAGCTGCCCAATCACACATATACATTATTGATGACCACATGAGAGATTCCTGTTGAAGAAGTGATACTGGTACCTACCTTTGTGGATCGAACAAGTCGCTGACCTGTTTCCTGCACTTGACCCAGGTTTGGCCATGGCCCCACAGTTGCTCACCTCCCCTAGAAAATGAAAAGCTTCCTCCACCACTAAATTGCACATGTTTTCCATGCGCGCTGCTGGCACTTAAAATTTTAATTAGAATTGCATGGGAAAGGGCAATAAGAGAGAAAGCAGAAAAGACACGGTTCCGGTTTCGACAAAATCTTGGCCTAAGATTGTGATTTAAGGCTTATTATTAGGGAAGATTCAAGGGATTTTTCCTTTAACCTTGGCTGCCCCTGTTTCTGTGCTAAGCATATTTGAAATTATCCCTGAATGCCACAGATGGAAAGTGTTCAATTCCTTTATCAAACAGCTAATTGAATACTTCATGCATTGGAACACAATCAAATCTTCTTTGAGAAGTGTAAGATTTTCATGAGGGAGCAAGCCTTTTATTATCCTAATTGGGATTTAGTTATCGAATTATACCAATAGATATGATCTAAAGAGATATTTTATCGTGGTATATAGAGTTTACAATGATACTAGGTGTTAAAAATACCTCATTAAATTGGTTCCACATTTTTTAATGCCTTTTTGCTTCTTTACTTGCATATGTACTCAGGAGCTTGAATAAAATAATAAATATTCACTTCAGAATGGATGGTAAATTGCACAGCCTGAACCTCCAGCAGTCCAAAACTAAAACCTCTGAAGAAGATATTAGGGATCTTTTGTTTGCTGGTGACTGCAACCTTGTTGAACACAAAGAAGCTGACCTTCAAGTCATCATGGACTATTTCTCAAATGCTTGAAAAAAGGTTATCTTCACTATCCATCTGCCAAAGATGGAAGTTGTGCAGCAGCTGCCCCTGCAGAACTTCATGACACCCAGTATTACCATAGAAAGGCGCACGCCATCTGTAGTGGATATGTTCATGGGATGAACCATGTGATGCGATAGATTCCTCTTGATGAGGTGAATCACAAATTGTTTAAAGCTGGTAGTGGTTTTGGAAGGGGTTTGTTATAAGATAAAAGGGGCATTAAGCTAGAGATCAAACTAAGGTCCAATAGGAAATAGTTATTTGTATATGTGAAATCGATGGGCCACTTACAGTTGCCATATCAGAAAACTCAATCATTTCCACCTAGTTTGCCTCAGAAAGATCATAAAAATTTGATAGCACAAGATTCTGGACATTGAGGCCCGCAGAAGACCAAATATACCAGACGTAGAACCAATGATGGTAAAGGCATAGCTAAGGAGGGCTGGTTACCTAATCAGAATGCCTGATACCAGAATACCCAGGAAGATATTTTGCAGTGAGTTGAAGCTTGGTAAATGTTCTTGTTGGGGTTAGTTCAAACAATATAGGGATTGTCAAAAGGCCAATTTTAAAATTATGTGGCAATGCTTATGAAAGGAAAATTGATAAAAGATGATTCGCACAAAGCTTGAAGCAATTTGTATCAAGCCAACTGAAGGAGAGAGAAATCTAGTTAAAAGAGCCCTCAAGTCAGTGTGACATTTGAGGTCCTGTGTGTGGGAAAACATTCCTCACATATATCAGACTTTATAATCATAATAGAACCCACAACCTGTATTAAATTGAAAATGAAACATAATCATCAAAAACAAAAATCAACGATGGAACAGCAGATCTTTGATAGATATCAGAGATTAGCTTTGTACCATACATCTAGCAATATATCCAAAAAATGTTTATCCATGGGCATTTAGCATTTATGTACATTTTTGTTGAGCAAATATAATCTATACTCAACAGTAAAACATTAAATTTTTAGAATTTTAGTGTTGAGTCATAGGCCAGAATTTTCCGGCTGACGTGCGGGTGGCGGAGCCTGCATGTTAGCGCTTAAAATGTTGTGTGAGCGTGCCGACGTCAGCGTGCGGCATCGCGATATTTCAGTCGGTGGGCATGCTCAGCAGTGGGGTGTTCACCCTTCATTAATTGAAGGCCTCGTTAAGGCCTTTAACTTGCCAGTTATCCTGGATTTTGAGGGGCCTGTGCGAACTTCAGGTCGGAGCACGGGCCCAGTGGGATTTTTTTAAGAGAACGAATGCAATGTCGGGATATGTGGACTCAGAGGGGTTGTTCATGTTTTACACAAAGTTTTAATTGCTAAAAGTGTTTAAAAGTTGCCTGTTCACATCGATTTCCAAGAGCTTCTTGTGTACTTTGAAACCAGTAATCTTTCTCGGGCCTGCAGCTTTCCAGAGGCCTCCATTTAGCCTGGGGGTATGGGTTCTGACCTCTCCACTGGAGGCAGCTCTCCTGAGGAGGAAGGGAGAAAAGAATAAGGAGGAGGGCAGGACAGGAGAATCAGCCTCCAGGGGACCCAACTTTAGGAGGCCAGGCGCAGGCACAAGGGGCGCAGGGCCAAGAGGTTGTGCAAGGGGCCGCAGAAGATGCCACTAATCTGCTGCCAGGGGATACAGACAGCAAAGCAGCTACATCAATATGACTGAGGTGCAGTGCCGAAAGAGGCTCCAACTCTCAAGGGAGACAGTCACCTATATCTGTCAGATGATTGGCCCTGAGATCTCCCCTAATTGTGTGGGTGGACACCCCATGCCAGCAGCTCTGAAGCTCACACTTCTATGCCTCTGGCTCCTTCCAGGGCTGGGTGGGTGATCTTTGCTGTGTCTCCCAATCAGCTGTCCACACTCGTGTCAAGCAGGGTACAGACGCTCTGTTCAGACAGGTATCCACCTTCATCCACTTCCTCTGCAACCAGGCAAGTCAGGCACAGCAAACCAGAGGCTTCACGGCCATTGCTGGCTTCCTTCGCGTCCAGGGCACAATAGACTGCACACATATAACCATCAAGGCGCCAGCAGGTGAGCCCGGTGCCTTTGTCAACAGGAAGAGCTTCCACTCCATGAACGTGCAGGTAGTGTGTGATCACAGGATCTAGAAGTCTGTGCAAGGTACCCAGGCAGCTCCCACGACACCTACGTCCTCAGACATTCCCAGGTGCCAGGTCTCTTCAGTGCTCCGGCTCGGCTGGATGGTTGGCTGCTAGGTGACAACGGCTATCCCCTGCAAAGGTGGCTCATGACACACTATGCCGTCCAAGAACAGAAGCAGTACAATAGGAGCCAGGGCACAACAAGGGCTGTGGTGGAGAGTGCCATCGGTCTTTTCAAGATGCACTTCCGTTGCGTGGGCAACAAAGGGGGACCACTCCAGTACCCCCTGCACAATCTTGCACTGGAAAGGGGGATGCAGTTGATGATGAAGACCTTGATGCCCTGGATGAGGCTGCACATGATGAATCCAGCAGTGCCTCAGAAGATGAGGAAGCACAAGGCGATGATGAGGGGCAGAACGACGACCCGCAATTACACCAAGGAGGCAGGGACACCCGGGACAATTGAATCCTAAGAACCTTCAGCTAGCTCCACATACATGTATCAGCAGGAACAGCATTGCCTGGCACTTCCGCACGTGGCACTTAGGTGCCACATCTTCCACCTGTTCAGCTGCAACTAAGGGCTTAGTACAGAAATATCAATGTCCATTCAAACACTCATGATAAATATGTGAAAAAGAAAAATGCACCACAAACAAAAGACCCTCAGCCATGGTAACAAAGGTGGACTTTATTCTGTCCAAAAGAAAAGCAATCTGCACTGTATTGCAATAAGGAAAAATTGGGTCCCTATTCTAAGGGCAACACAAAATCACCAGTGACATATCCGTGGAATGCCTAAGGTGCCTTATGCTTATGTTTTTGGGGGTATATCTAGGTGCCGCCCCATCGCTGGGAGTGGCTTGAGAGACAGCTTGCTGACTCTGCTGTGCTATTGGCCTCAATGACCTAGGCGGACGTCCTCTGGCCCGTAGACCCTGTGATGGCACTGCCTGGGAGGGAGTGGCCAGTTCCTGAACTGGCACCACCCTAGTTGCTGCAGCCTCAATGGAAGAAACGTTGACTGGAGAGGGGCGGAGGAGCTGCTGCCCTCATCCAGAGCGCCCTGAGAGGAGCTCTCAGCGACAACAGGCAACTGCTGCACCGACATGATGTACCTTTCGACCTCCCTGCTCACCGCAGATGCATGGGCACCGAGTGCCGACGCTTGGTGCCCACCACATCTCCCACATTGGGAATGATCACCCGTGGCCAGTACCGCTGTGAGGGCTTGCAGGTCAGAGCGTATCCCAATCATAAAATGTTCCATTCGATTGAAGCCCCTCTTTATGAGAGTTGCCAAACTCTCATTGGAGGAAGCCTGAAGCTCTGCCCTGAGGGTCAAACCTTCACGTGCACACTCTGCCTGGACTCCTCCGTCGCAGAGAGCAACTGAAGCATTCCCTCATGCAATCCTGCTAGATGCAAACGCACTTCCTGCCGCCTGTCCTGCAGCTGCTGCATTGGGGACAACTCCAGAGGCACGTCATCAGTGCCGGACTCAGCATGTGCTGGTGCCCTGCAGCCCTCTGTCTGCTGGCACCATCGGCACTCTCTACCCCTACCATCTCCTCCTCCAGGAATTGTGATGCACCCTCTCCACTGTGACCCGGGACACTAGCCGATGGTAAAGCCCCCACCGAGGTGTGTGTGTCTGCGCTGGTGCCTGGCTGGCTGAAATGATGTGCCGCAAGTTGCACATGTTGGCCCTCAGGTGTGGAGGGGGGTGCTGTGGTGTCGAGGTGCAGCTCACTCTGGTGGTGATGCTGAAATTAACAACTGCACCAGTTAGCGTACATTCAGTTCAACCTTTCATCCATTGCCCCCCAGCCTCATAAGTTGCTCACCTTTCAAGACCCTAAGGAGACGAACATTGGTGAGGTGGGAAAGAGTCAAAAGGAGCCCCAACCATTAAAGTCACATGCAGACAGGCTGGTCAGATGGCCTCAGGAATGCTACATGGCATGTTATATACCATAGGAGTGGGGAGAGTGCAGAGGTACCTGACCTGGATATATTCTGGCCTGGATAGTTGCGGGGCTGAGGAAACATCACAAACAGTAGCGACATTTGCCGTGGAGCACAGGAGATTGAGAGGTCACATTATTGGCCTTCATTCCGTTAGGACGGGCATAGACCGGGTGTGCAGAAGGCAACATTTCCCCTTGGCGCAGGGATGAGTAACGTGGTGGCATTTATCTAAGTTGAGTGCCATGATGTTCACAGCTGAGGTGCTGAGGACCTTTTGGACAGAGTAATGTGGGGCGCACTGGCTGGAAGGGTGCTGGAGGTCCCAAACCCCCTAAGATTCAATAAGTCTTTGGCTGTGCAGCAGTGATCCAATGGCATGTTAGACCATAGTGATGGTGGTCACAAATTGGATAAGGTGACTTCGGAAGATGGTGGAGACGCAATTCCTCAAGGGAACGAGGGTCCTTTCTGTATAACCCACATGTCAGAATGTCTCAGTCTGTGAATGTGCATTGTTTCAGCTTTAACGATTGCAGCAACCACCAATGGTTTGGATGGTTGGCAGACAGAGTGGATGGGACTGTGGACCTCAAATACCTGGCCGCTGGACGCCAGCCTCGCCGCCCCCGGCTGCCCTGGCCTCCTGCCTCCTGCCCAGCTCTATGGCCTACTCTTCAAAGGTTGTGAGGCGCTGGAGGAGGGTGCACTCACTTCCAGTCCTCTGGCGCTCCCGGGCATTGTGGTGACTTTTTGCCTGCAAAACAGAGAAGAGGATTTATTGGGCTGCTCACTCATGTACTCTGCACGTGCACACCGCATCCCAACCACAGTGGCCCAACTGAGGCTTCCATCGGCTCCTGTCCACACTACTGGTGATCAGTCCCCAGAAGATAGGGGCTGGTCCCAACACCCTGCCCCAATGGCCACCTTGGACACATTCGGTGTCCATCACTTTGAATAGCACATGGGTCTTCGCGCCCATGGCAAGGAGGCGCAACTAGGTGCAACGCCAATGCCAGCAGATGGCATTTGGCCAAAACACCTTGAGGCACCCCTTGCACCATCTCATTACCATCAATATGGCGTGTTGATGTTCTGAGTATGTTTCCAGCGGCCTCCCCTGCAGGTTGCCCCAGACTGCTCAAATGACACAAAGACCAACATATGCTGCGGGAAGAACCCTTCTTCTCAACCACTAAGGCTGATGTAAGCATGGTCAGTACCCGTTTGCCCACCCAGCGTGCGCCAGATGCCCTATGCAGTAACGACAGCAAGACATGGTGGGGGGGGGCTAAGGCTGTCTTCTGGGTCAAATGGCCAAGACCGACATGGTACTCACCCATCCAGAGAGCAGCAAATCATTGAATCTTTTTCTGCACTGGGTGCCAGTGCGTTGCACATCATCATGGGCACTTACAGCGTTACCCACCTCCTCCCACGTCTGGCTGGTGACATGAGGGGCCTTCCTCCTCACATACTCCGGATATAGCACGTGCCAAAGGATAGACACCTCTCGCAGGAGGACAGCAAGACATGCATCTGAAAATCAGGGGGGCACAGTGGCTCCCCAGTGGCCTCTCCTGCAACCTGCCTCCCTCTTCCTGCTCATGCTGCTGTCCAGTCGGTCCTCCCTCCCTCTCTCCATGAGTGGCCATGGTGCACTGCACTGCCTCAAGCAGGCTGCCTGGCCACTCTTTAAACAGGCTGCTGGCTCCCCATTGGAACTGGCAGTCTGAGGCCGCCTGCCCCCACGACTATTTTCCTGTTCTCCACGAGAGTCGCTTACCCGTGGGGCGGGCCTTAATTGGCCCGCCTGCGGAAAATGGAGGCATGGCTCGTTTCTCCAGCAGCCACCGAGTCGGTCAGGCCCGCCCGACATGCAAGCAGAAAATACTCAATTTCTCAGAAAAATATTAGAGAGCAGTATTTTTAATCTTTACCAAATTAGCCCTCTATCCATAATCAGGGCAAAATCACAGCAATGTATATAGAAATTCACAGTTGTCGTTCTCGGGCATTTTTTCACTTACAGTGCTTAATTTTGAAGGAATTCTGAAACAAGTGCTTAACGTATTAGCAATCTAATTTATAATGGCTGCTTTAATTATTTTTCTCATAGGAATTGGTTTAATTCCAACTCCCCTGCAAACAGTAGCGTTTCAGTCATCCTGTTTAAATGCAATTATACCTTGCATAAGGCATCATTGTTGGAGTAAAAGGCTACATTTTGATTGTGTAAAAATATTAAGATTCCTTACCAACTAGCTCTAATAGACTCTATAGACAAAATTTAATCAAGGTGAAGGTGATCTTGCCTGCTGGCTGAAGAGCCACTGAGAGCCCCGTTTCATTCCCATTGCCCAGCCGCTTGGCCTTCCCCAGGATGTAGGACCCCTGAAGTGAAAAATCAACCCGCTCTGAACTGCTGGCCAAACAGAGGCCGGCAGCACCACCAGGAGGGGTGGCAGCTTCCAGTAATGCACCCATCAGAAGCCTATAATCACTAATGAACTCAGGCCAAGGTGAGTGAAGGTGTGGTAGGCATTGTGGGGAGGGGGTCACTGGCTGGGGACGGGCAGGGGGTCAAAAGAAAGTGCAAGGTCTGGCTCTCAGCAGGCAACCCCCTTCCCAATGCCAGGTACCTTGATCTGGCACTGAGTGCTTTTGAATAGCAGACCCTGTCTTGGCGCTTTCACCATGTTTGCTTTTTGGTGCTTACTGTGTGGTGCCTTCTCACGCACCACTGGTGGGCAGTAAGTCTACATCTTACACCCTCCCACCCATTAAATACTCCCCACCTCCAAACTCACCACGGGAGAAGGGGGGGGTGTATAATTGCAAACTATGGTTATATCTGTGGGAAATGGTATTTATCCTATTTTAGCAAAATCAGCTTACCCTGTAGTTTCTAACTTATTAACAGGAAAAACTCAGCAGGTCTGGCAGCATCGGTGGAGAAGAAAAGAGTTGACGTTTCGAGTCCTCATGACCCTTCCACAGAACTGAGCGAATACAAGGAGAGGGGTGAAAAATAAGCTGGTTTAAGGTGTGTGTTGGGGGGGGGGGGCGGGGGGAGAGAGAGAGAAGATTATGGAGGGGGGTTGGTGTGGTTGTAGGGACAAACAAGCAGTGAGAGGAGCAGATAATCAAAAGGTGTCACAGACAAAAGAACACAAAGGTGTTGAAGGTAGTGATATTATCTAAACGAATATGCTAATTAAGAATGGATGGTAGGGCACTCAAGGTGCAGCTGTAGTGGGGGTGGGGTGGAAAGACTAGCGGGGCATAAAAGATTTAAAAATAATGGAAATAGGTGGGAAAAGAAAAATCTATATAAATTCTTGGAAAAAACAAAAGGAAGGGGGAAGAAACAGAAAGGGGGTGGGGATGGAGGAGGGAGTTCAAGATCTAAAGTTGTTGAATTCAATATTCAGTCCAGAAGGCTGCAAAGTGCCTAGTCGGAAGATGAGGTGCTGTTCCTCCAGTTTGCATTGGGCTTCACTGGAACAATGCAGCAAGCCAAGGACAGACATATGGGCAAGAGAGCAGGGTGGAGTGTTAAAATGGCAAGCGACAGGGAGGTTTGGGTCATTCTTGCGGACAGACCACAGGTGTTCTGCAAAGCGGTCGCCCAGTTTATGTTTGGTCTCTCCAATATAGAGGAGACCGCATTGGGAGAAATGAATGCAGTAGACTAAGTTGGGGGAAATGCAAGTGAAATGCTGCTTTACTTGAAAGGAGTATTTGGGCCCTTGGACGGTGAGGAGAGAGGAAGTGAAGGGGCAGGTGTTGCATCTTTTGCGTGGGCATGGGGTGGTGCCATAGGTGGGGGTTGAGGAGTAGGGGGTGATGGAGGAGTGGACCAGGGTGTCCTGGAGGGAACGATCCCTAGGGAATGCCGCCGGGGGGGTGAAGGGACGATGTGTTTGGTGGTGGCATCATGCTGGAGTTGGCGGAAATGGCGGAGATGATCCTTTGAATGCGGAGGCTGGTGGGGTGATAAGTGATGACAAGGGGGACCCTATCATGTTTCTGGGAGGGAGGAGAAGGCGTGAGGGCGGATGCATGGGAGATGGGCCGGACACGGTTGAGGGCCCTGTCAACGACCGTGGGTGGAAAACAATTTCTCCTTTACCTCCTCTCACTTCCTCCAAATAAAAGGTGTGCTATGGGTACCCGCATGGGCCCCAGCTATGCCTGTCTCTTTATGGGGTATGTGGAACATTCCTTGTTCCAGTCCTACTCCGGCCCCCTGCCACAATTCTTTCTCCGGTACATCGATGATTACTTCGGTGCTGCTTCATGCTCTCGTCTGGACTTAGAAAAATTTATTAATTTTGCTTCCAACCTCCACCCCTCCATCATTTTCACATGGTCCATCTCTGACACTTCCCTTCCCTTCCTTGACCTCTCTGTCTCAATATCTGGTGATAGACTGTCCACCTATATCCATTACAAGCCTACTGACTCCCACAGCTACCTTGACTACAGCTCCTCACACCCCGCGTCCTGTAAGGACTCCATCCCATTCTCTCAGTTCCTTCATCTCCGTCGCATCTGTTCTGATGATGCTACCTTCAAAAACAGCTCCTCTGATATGTCCTCCTTCTTCCTTAACCGAGGTTTTCCACCCAGGGTTGTTGACAGGGCCCTCAACCATGTCCGGCCCATCTCCCGCACATCCGCCCTCATGCCTTCTCCTCCCACCCAGAAACATAATAGGGTCCCCCTTGTCCTCACTTATCACCCCACCAGCCTCCGCATTCAAAGGATCATCCTCCGCCATTTCTGCCAACCCACTCCTTTCAAATGAAGCAGCATTTCACTTGCATTTCCCCCAACTTAGTCTATTGCATTCATTGCTCCCAATGCAGTCTCCTCTACATTTGAAAGACCAAACGTAAACACCTGCAGTCTGTCCGCAAGAATGACCCAAATCTCCCTGTCGCTTGCCATTTTAACACTCCACCCTGCTCTCTTGCCCACATGTCTGTCTTTGGCTTGCTGCATTGTTCCAGTGAAGCCCAACGCAAACTGGAGGAACAGCACCTCATCTTCCGACTAGGCACTTTGCAGCCTTCTGGACTGAATATTGAATTCAACAACTTTAGATCTTGAACTCCCTCCTCCATCCCCACCCCCTTTCTGTTACTTCCCCTTTCCTTTTGTTTTTTCCAATAAATTATATAGATTTTTCTTTTCCCACCTATTTCCATTATTTTTAAATCTTTTATGCCCCGCTAGTCTTTCCACCCCACCCCCACTAGAGCTGTACCTTGAGCGCCCTACCATCCATTCTTAATTAGCACATTCGTTTAGATAATATCACTACCTTCAACACTTCTGTGTTCTTTTGTCTGTGACATCTTTTGATTATCTGCTCCTATCACTGCTTGCTTGTCCCTACAACCACACCAACCCCCACCAACACCCCCCCACAAACTTCTCCTCCCCCCACCTTAAACCAGCTTACATTTCACCCCTCTCCTTGTTCGCTCAGTTCTGTGGAAGGGTCATGAGGACTCGAAACGTCAACTCTTTTCTTCTCCACCGATGCTGGCAGACCTGCTGAGTTTTTCCAGGTAATTCTGTTTTTGTTTTGGATTTCCAGCATCCGCAGTTTTTTGTTTTTATCTCTTAGTTTCTAAATTACGCTCAGCATCTGCAGTTTGTCTCACATCACTATTCCCTTGTCTAAGAACCTAAAGGAAGATAATTGTCTCTGAGATTTTTGTTCTGGCTTCACACTGTAGTTCCTCTCTTTGTCTTTCATATTTAACTGCAGTTTCTTTCTTTGTCTTTTATTCCTGATTGGAATTCTGCGTTTTGGCTGCAATTCCGCTATCTACTTCTCCCTCATTCTGTTCTCCCTTCATCCTTATACTTATATAAGAACAAAAGCATAAGAAATAGGAGCAGGAGTAGGCCAAATGGCCCCTGGATCCTGCCAATGTTCAGTAAGATAACAGGTCTACATTCTCGCCTGTTCCCATAACCCTTGATTCTCCAATAGTTCAAAAATTTCTCTATCTCAGCCTTCAATATATTCAATGACTCAGCTTCCACAATTCTCTTGTGTAGAGAATTCCAAAGATTCATGGCCTTCTGAGAAAAGATATTCCTCATCTTCATCTGAAAAGGGCAACCCCTTATTCTGAAACTATGCCGCCAAGTTCTAGATTCCCCCATGAGGGTACACATCCTCTTGAGATGTTCAAGCCTCCTCAGAATCTTATGTGCATCAATGAGATTTATTCTTATTCTCATTTTTCCAAACTCCAATGTGCTTAGCCCAACCTGCTCAGACTTTTTCATAAGACAGTCCCTTTATCCCAGAAATTAACCTAGTTAACCTTTTCTGAATTGCCTCCAATGCAGGTTTATCCCTCCTTAAGTAAGGATATCAAAACTGTACACAGTACTCTCAGTGTGGTCTCGCCAACACCCTGTATATTTGTAGCAAGACCTCCTTACTTTTATATCCTTCCCTCTTGCGATAAAGGCCAACTTTCCATTTGTCTTCCTAATTGCTGGTCACGTTTTACCAACAAAGTTTCCTGACTCACTTGTTTCTCCTCTGTGTTCACAGGAAACTTATCAGGTATGAATTGATGCAGTATAACAAAATGGCACAATAGGAAAGTGTTCATACTATACCCTGTGAAATGGACATGGAAACATTTTCCCAATAATGCTTTTACAACCTGATCAGACAGCTGCATCTTTTTCACAGCTTGTGTTGATTACTAGCCTTGCAATACAAACCTAGTGTCCTCTAAATTTAAATGATTTTTAGTGATGTTGTAGTTGCTGATTCCACTTTTTGAAAACAATTATAGGGAATCAAAAAAATAGGACTAAAACCTGAGGAAATGTAGATACAGACATTGCTTTGTTTTAAATGCCTTGAATTGATTCATTACTTTTTACGTACTTATTTTCATACTTTTGAGTATTTGTCCAGTTTTGCCCCCTTCAGAACCTAAAACAGCATCTCCATCCAGAAACAAACAGAAAATGTTGGAAAAACTCAGCCAGTCTAACAGTATCTGTGGAGAGAAAAACAGAGTTAACGTTTCAAGTCCGTATGACTTCTTCAGGGCTAAGTGCTTCAAAGCTTTTAGTCCTGAAGAAGAGTCATACAGGCTCGAAACGTTAACGCTGTTTTTCTCTCCACAGATGCTGTTAGACCTGCTGAGTTTTTCCAGCATTATGTATTTTTGTTTCAGATTTCCAGCATCTGCAGTATTTTGATTTTAGCTACATCCAGTATGCTGCTGTTGTTTTGTCTAAGTCACTGATATGATCAATCTCTCCAGTTTTCTTCCTTCTTCTGCTCTATTCTGTCTGGGCTGTAGAATTGGAGCTCAGCATGGATTGTAATGTGGGATTGCTGATGTGTATTGCAGTATCACGTTCAGTTTAAGCGCTGAGAGTAGTTAAAATTTGCTGAACACTTTGTATGAGGTTTATGATCTGCAGTGTTTGTAGATTTGAAAATAAAATTTAACTGCAGAAAAATTGTAAGATGAACTTTAACTGTAATCAGTTTGGTGACAGTTTTACACAGACAATTTAACAAATAATTTCTCCATGTTGAATACTTCCTGCAGGGTAAGGGCTAATGTGACTATTGAAGCATGCATTGTGCTTATGTGCACATTTTAAAGTGGTGCTTCATATTAGAAGGCTTATTCTAATGCATTCTTTATGAAAACCAAGTACCAAACCCCATTTATTGTACTGATCTTTGTAATAAAACTCAATCTTAGAAAATGTACTGTTGAATCACAAACTAGTTCATTCAATTTGACAGGGAGTTTTGAAATATGTTACCATATATGTCAGTAGTAGCATTTTTTTTGCGACTATTGCCAATATTGACCTTAATTTTACTCTCAGCAACAAAGGACTGCTTTCGCCACTCACCTCAAGTTCGGTTACCCACATACTAAGAGCAGCATTGTTGGTGACAATTTCCACTAATCAAACACCTGTTTCAGTGATAAAAACAAAAAAACTGCGGATGCTGGAAATCCAAAACAAAAACAGAATTACCTGGAAAAACTCAGCAGGTCTGGCAGCATCGGCGGAGAAGAAAAGAGTTGACGTTTCGAGTCCTCATGACCCTTCGACAGAACTTGCGTTCGAGTCGAGCGCAAGTTCTGTCGAAGGGTCATGAGGACTTGAAAGGTCAACTCTTTTCTTCTCCGCCGATGCTGCCAGACCTGCTGAGTTTTTCCAGGTAATTCTGTTTTTGTTTTGACCTGTTTCAGTGTGGTGACTGCTAGGGAATCTGTGGCATCTGTGATGAGGGTAAGCAAGTGCAAGGTTTTTTTAACCAGCCAGATTAAAGGATCATCACTGAGACACGGAGGGCAGAACCTTTACAAAACTGACTCACACACAGTGGGGAGGACAGTAGAGGGTCAGGAACCCATTTGCAATTGAAGTTTTGCCATAATTGTAACTCAACCACAGCACTCGTATCCTGCTTCCTGGTTTCCCAGCCAGTGAGAAGGCGGGTAGGATGGGGGTGCCAAATTTGTCAAAGGAAGGATTTCTAGCTAAAGGGACCTTGACAAAGGTCAGAGCGATTGAACAGTGCATTGATTCCTGTGGCATCAGCAATAAAAGGAGATCTGGAAGATTGTTTTCAGCTCCCCACTCCTGAATCCCCACTGGCTTGGTCTCTTATCTGGAGGTCCTGTTACTGTATCTGGGGGACTGAAATGAGATGATAGTTATCACATACGGGGGGAAAAGGCCAAGTGGCTGAAGTAGTCAACAGCAGGAATGTGGGCCTTCCAACCTGAAGACATTCCCCCAACAGAATCTAGGGCCTCAGGAGGGCAAAGAAGGTGAGTAGCATAATACTCTCAGGTGCCAACTCCCACTCTCTGACTTTCCCAGCATTCTGCTCCACAACACGCCTCAGACCAACACAACTTGCAGCTTCACTCATTCCCCTCTCTTCAGGAACTTCCTCGCACCCTCATCTGAGCAACCAACACTCACCCTCATCCTATTGCCCTCTTACATCCATGTTTCATGGTAACCTTCCACAAATGTTGTCCTACCTCCCTCTCAACACAATCTGTTTCTAAAACCCATAACTCTGCTTTCCCTCCATGCAGGAAAAGAGAGTACAGAGCTCCAGGGCGAGGTAGAGATCGGGGTGGGGGTGGGCGCATCTTGACAGCCTCTGGCAACACGTGCCCTGCTGGTCCACTGGGCTTGGTCCAGGAGGCTGCAGATACAGCAGTGACCTGCCTGAACCTCCTGAGGCACAGGTACTCAGACTTGTCAAGAGAGCTGATCCTCTGTCTGTTGATTTTATGTTGGGGGTCTCTCGCCTCAATCAAGTTGGATCTCTGTTTCCATCCTCTCTTCCTTGTGGTGTGGCATGTGGTGGGGGCTGCAGGCAGCTGGTGCTCCTGCTGGTGATGCTCCTGCTGTCCCTCGTGCTGTTGATGTTAGTATTGCTGCTGCACTTGCACCTCCAATGAGGAATAAGGTAAAGCTGTATAAGCTGCAGAGAAGGTTGGCAGCAGAGAAGCGTGGTTCATTGTGAGTGAAGTGCAAGACACTACAAGACATTTCCAAGAGGTTCGAAATCACTTATCAAGCCGTAAGAGCCCACTCTCAGAATAAGATTCACCAGACTAATCCCTGGGATGGCAGAATTGTCTTAAGAGGAGAAATTGAGGAAACTGGGCCTGTATTCACTAGAGTTTAGAATAATGAGAGGTGATCTCATTGAAGTGTACAGAATTCCTACAGGGCTTGATAGGGTAGATGCAGAAAGGATGTTTCCCCTGGTTGAGGGGTCTAGAACCGGGGGACACAATCTCAGAATTTGAGGTAAGCCATTTAGGACCGAGATGAGGAATTTCTTCAGTCAGAGGGTGGTGAGTCTTTGGAATTCTCTATCCTAGAGGGCTGTGGAGGCTCAGTCATTGAGTATGTTCAAAACAGCATTCAGTGGGTTTCCAGATACCAATGACATTAAGGGATTTGGGGATGGTATGGGGAGCTGGCATTGAAGTAGAAGATCATCTATGATCCAGATAACTGGTGGAGCAGGCTCAAGGCGCTGAATGGCCTATTCCTGCTCCTATGTTCCTACATTCTTATAAGTGCTGTGAGTTGCATTCGCTCACCTACAGGTCTTCAGTGACACTACTTAAAGGCTTCCCAGCTAGTCAGTTTTACTGAAGAAACATTCCTGGCTGTGTACTCACCTGCTTGATCCTGACAGGAGGCAGAGCACTTGAGTAACCCATTCACTGGCTCTTAGAGCCAGAATGCAGGGTTCATTTCAAAGTTAGTTACCTGTTTTCCAATTTTGATGACACTCCTGACAACTGTCTGAGGTTTCCTGCTCACCTGCAAAACCACCCAGGCGAAATTCGAAAGAGAATGTGATCATGTTGAGTTCCCAAGTTGACATCAGTGTTTGGGAATTTAGCTCTGTGCCCGCACCTGAAAACGCCTCCACACTACAGTTAAAATTCCGCCCCCAGAGTCCAAACCAGGAAGTATAGCACCGGAAATATAAATTGCATTTTAATGGTCTAGAAAAATTGAAATACAGATTGGAAAATACAGATGGAATTACAGGAGAAAGATGGAAGAAACAAACAGAAAAGTAAAGCAGTTCTTTTCTTTAAACCTGCACCATCAATTTTCTTCTGAGGGAATGAGATTCACCATTTATAAAATATGTTTCTTCAGGGCTAAAGAGGTTGACCAAGACTAATTATCACTGATGACACCACTAAAAATTCCCTTGCTCTTGATTGTACAACAGCCTTAACTTTGTCAGATATTAATACTGCAGAAGTAATTAACAAGCTGCTGAAGTTCACACCTTTGCACCGATTTCAGTGATGAGTCTATCAACAAGGACAACGATGGCATATGCTGTAAATAAATATGGGGCTGAATTTTACAGGCCACCTATGGGTGGGAAATCAGTTGGATGGACCAGTAAATTATGGAGCCGTGACATCGGCAGTGTACCCAAACAGGCCTATTTGCCCCACCCCGACACAATTTTACGGGCAGCAGGGAGGCTTTGTGTGGGCCACTCAATTGAGGTCCTTCATTGGGCATTAATTGCCCAATTAAGAACCTCATCCCGCCACCATTCCGATTTAATAGGTAGCCTGGCAGCATTAATCCTGTGGGCTGCTGGTCAGCAAAAGTGCAAAGGGGTGTTCTTTCCAGGCCCCTTATGCCAATCAGAGCCCCCCCACCAGCCCCCTCCTCCTCAGTTTTGCCTCACTGTGTCTATCTTTTTCCCCGCCCTGTCCAACGTGCCCACTCCCCACCCACTTTGCCTGGTCAAATCATGGACTTATCTGGGTATGGGGCACCTATTGCTCCTCTTCCTCCCAGCCTTCCTGCAATATCAGCTGTGACCACTGATCTGATTGGTCAGCAGCTCCATGTGGCAGGACTTCCTCCTGAAGACAGGTGAATACTAATTAGCGTTAGCCAATTAAAGGGCCATCATTTGAAAAATTGAAGAAGGGTGAGTTGACCAAGTGGAGGTGAGCTCATCCCTGAAATTTACAGTGGGGTGTGGGTGCCAGCCCTCAGTGTATAATGCAGCCCCATGGTATCTCCAGCACTTTGGGATTTCTGCATTTAATGTGCATATCTGGAAACCACAAGTCACGGTCAGGTTTATCCTGTAATAATGTATTAGCTGATAGCCTCTCCATCATTATTACCAGAAAATCTGGGCCATTAAGCACTCCCAGGTCAGGTGCATCAGAGACAGATACAGAATAAAGCTGTATCCTCTCTGACTAAGTCACAGAACTTAAACACAATCTCGGGAGGCCTCTCCTACAAATGTTTCTATTTATTACACCAGAAAGATTCATTTGTGAGGTTGGCAATTTGTATATAATTGTGGGCTCACTAAACTATTGAAGTTCCTAGCGCAGAAGGGTTCGATCTTTTGTCTTTGTTTGCAGCTTAGATATATACTCAGAGCCATATATGAAATGTAAATCAATCTTACCATTAATTTGCATGTATTAACAATTTAAGCGCTTTGATGTAGAATTTATCCACCAATGAGGCAACAGCATTAATAACAATGCCTTCTAACCCCCCCAGGTCCACAATGTTTAAACAGGACAAACCAACAAGCAAGAAATAGGGGAACAGGTAGAGCTGCCTGGGCTCAATTGCCAAAGACCAAGGTTCAGAAATGGCCTTTTAGAAACAGTTTCAACACTTCTGCTTCAGTGTATTTGTCCTGAAATTATAAGAACTGTTGTACCATTATGTTTAGAATCACTATATTCAAAACATTTGTACGTTTCAGAGAGATTTGCATCCGTGTAAACAAAAAACTTAATAGATGGGTCTATCGTAGTCAGTTAGGTAAATGTAGAAAGCAGAAAACATAGCAGCAAACCCATGCAGAACACAATCTGAGAATAAATATAAATTAAAATAAAATGTTTTATCATTATCTTGGAAAAGGATCAAGAACGCTTGTTGATGTAAAGTTTAATTTTGTTCTAAGTAAAGACTTTTTATCAATGCAGGGCTGGATTTGCTCAGAGTGGTGAACCATTGCAGTAGTCCATAGGCTTTCTATGGGTTTTTGCGCTGAAGTTCCTCTCAGCCAGCTATCCCAAAAGCCCGATGCTCTTTACAAAGTGTCTGAGACCTGCCTGAATAGGACAAGTAACTTTGTATCTCTTTAACCAATCAAAATGAAGAATTGTTCATGAATAGTGTAGGGTCTGAACCAGGAAATGTCAGATAGAATATTGAATTTGAATATTGCTGAAAAGAGAAACATGTTGCTGAAGCTTTTCGTCCTGCACTCATCAAGAAAAACACAAAAATGCCAAATTTCAAGCGATCACAACAATTTATACTGCAGGATAAAAGTGTGCTGATTGGTTGGCAAGCCGAGTCTGATGGGCCAAGATATTTGCAGGGAGAAAGTGATGGGGAACTATAGGCTTCCCCAGCTCTCAGGTAATTCAAGAAAAGGTGCAAGGCTTGAACGTATTTCTTTTGATTTCAGGGAACAGGCCCCTGCATGGAATGCATGTCACTGCTAGCAAGCCTAAATGAGCCACATTACGTGCTTAAATAATGATCTTATACTGGTTGTTAGTGTAGTTATTAGTGCGCTCAGGATTATTCAGCAAGTGCTGTTCAATCACGGTATCATAGTCAAAGTTTTGTTTAGGGTTTTGCAAGTATGGGCTGGTTGAGTCCAGTGTGTAATCTGCGTATTATGAACAACAGAAGGAACATGCTGCTTGATTCGATCAGCCAACTGTTAGGACATATGGCCTACATAGCTGGCATTGCAACAGCACTGAAATTCATACATGATGTTGCTCAGTTGTGTGGTAGGCAGAATGTCTTTTGGACTGAAATAAGCCATAGAAGTAAAACCAATAACTTTTAATGAAAATTGTACAGTTTTACATGTCACTTATTGAACTGATCTCTCAGCAAGTGGGAAAAAAACAAAGCAAAACAAATTAGGCTAATGTCTCTTTTATGGAACATTTTGGTCAAGCTAGATTATACTGGAAAAATCAAGGATCTTTGAAAGGAATGAAACAATCTGTCTATCTACGTCAATTAGCCATTACTCAATAACAGAATGTAAGTTGCCTGTCACATGATCTCAGAATCATTCCCAATATACCTGCAAGCCAAAAATGCTTGATGTCTTTGCAATGTTTCAACTTTTGTTGTTTAAATGTATCAAAATGTCCAAAGGCTTTTTTGGATTCGGAATGTTGCTCTGACAACAGTATTTGATCAGCTTTGTTGTCTAAACTATTCCAGTTTATGATAGTTAAAAGGTTTACACGTGATCAATTATTGCCAGCATTTTCTTCCAAAGATAGCAGTATTTCTTTAGGGAAGATGCAGGAATAGTGAAATTGATATATTTAAGAGAAAACATAAAGGGACTGATGACATTTTAATGAAGAAATGCTCAGAAGCACCTTAGCTTAAGCAGAGATCTGTGCTGTCAACACAGCTGTTAAAAATATATTACACAGTCAAATCCTTGGAGTAAGATGATAGATGAGGATAATTGTGTTTGGTCTGTGTCTGGATTTTAGAAGCATATGTATATGTTATGACAGATTGAAAACAGTTTTTATATAGATTTTATACAAATATTAATTACAATAAAGAGCTATGGCTGTGAACAGTTAGTTGTTTCAGGGCTTTCAAACGTGGCCAGTAGTGTGTTGTAGTACATAAAAATGAAGTGCTTATTCTACATTAAGTTGTCGTGTAACCTGTGGGACAGTGGTTTCACCTATTACCTGAAAAATTCCCTACTATTCTGTTCAGCCTTAAAACAGGGTTCATACAGGCTCTGCTTACAACTGCAACTAGTTAATTAGATAACTGGTTTAATCAGGTTTTCAGAGGCTAGGTTCAGAGAGTATAAAAGTAGGCTATCTTTTAATGTTGACTTTGTCTGCACTGGAATGCTGTGTTTGGCTGCAGTTGAGTGCTTCAGTTGGAGTTTGGTGCCTGAGGGAGTTCAGTGAGAAAAAAGGAGGTGCTCCGTTCCTTTTCTACCTTTCCTCAGAAAGAAGAGCAGGGCCTTGGTAAATAGGAACTGGTGAGTAAATTAGAAAAGTGTACTATTTTTAAACAAGTTGTTATACTTGGATTTAACTGAGAAGTGCCAGGAATAAGGGAAATTTAGGGCCAAATAATAAAGTAATATAAATAATCCAAAATAGAATAAAGTTAACATAAGGGAAGTAGAGTTAAGACATGGCAGGACAGCTCAGTCAACTGAAATGCATGTCCTGTAATACGTGCGAAGTCATGGACGCTACCGATGTTCCAGCTGACTAGATGTGCTGGAAGTGCTTTCAGCTGCAGAAACTTGAGCTCCAGGTTTCAGACCTTGACTGATGGCTGGAGTTACAATGGCGTATCCGCGAGGCTGAGAGTTACATGGATAGCACATTCAGAGAGGTGGTCATGCTGCAGCTTAAGAACCTGGAGACAGAGAGGGAGTGGGTGACCGCCAGGCAGTCCAAGAGAAGTAGGCAGGTAGTGCAGGAGTCCCCTGGGGTCCCGCTTACAAATCAGTTTTCTGTTTTGGAATCTGGTGAGGGCGTTAGTTCCTCAGAGGAATGCAATCAGAGCCAAGTCTGTGGCACCACGAGCAGCTCGGCTATACAGGAGGGGAGGAAGAAGAAAGCAAGAGCTATAGTAATAGGGAATCATTGGTGAGAGGAACAGACGGGCATTTCTGTGGCCATAGATGTGACCCCAGGATGGTATATTGCCTCCCTGGTAGCAGGGTCAAGGGTGTCACAGAGCAGCTGCAGGACATTCTTCCCGGGGAGGGTGATCAGCCAGAGGTCATGGTCCACATTTGGTACCAATTACTTAGGTAGGAAGGATGTAGTCCTGCAATCAGAATTTAGGGAGCTAGGTAGAAAATTAGCAAACAAGACCTCAAATGTAGTAATCTCTGGATTACTCCCAGTGCCACATGCCAGTGAGTACAGAGATAGGAGGATAAGGCATTTGAATGTGCGGCTGGAAAGATGGTGCAGGAGGGAGGGCTTTAGAATCCAGGGACACTGGGATCTGGGGGAGATGGCACTTGTACAAGTCGGGTGGGTTGCACCTGAAAAGAGCTAGAACTGAGTTCCTTTCAGAGTGTTTTGCTAGTGCTGTTGGGAGGGCTTTAAACTAGCTCAGCAGTGGTGTGGGAACCAAGAGAAAATATTAGACAGGAATACCAGGGTGGACAACTACTGGGGGGGACAGATAGCACCAATATCGAGAATAGTAAATTAGTAGGTAAAGTCGGGACAAGGGAGAAAGTAACAAAATCTAAATCAGGGTTGCTATGCCTGTAGTGAATGCACGGATTATAGTAAATAAGATTGGGGAGTTACAGGCGCAAATTGCCATGTGGAAATATGATGTTGTGGCAATAACCAAGACCTGGCTCAAGGAAGGGCAGAACTAGGTGTTAAATATTCCTGGGTACAAGGTGAGATAGGAAAAGAAGAAAAGGAGAAGGGGTGGCAGTATTGGTTAAGGAGAACATTGCAGTGTTGGAGAAAGAGGATGTCCCAGAGGTTCAAGGGCAGGATCAATCTGAGGAACAAAAAGGGTATAATTACATTGTTTCATGTAGTCTATAGATCACTGGGTCGTGAGAAGGGCGTAGAAGAACAAATCTGCAGGGAAATTAGAGAGAGATACAAGCGTTATAGGGTAGTTATAATGAGGGACTTTAATTGCCCGAATGTAGACTGGGACAGTGGTAGGTGGAAAGGGGCAAAAGTTCTTAGATTGTGTTCAGGAGAATTTTCTATAGCAGTATGTGTCCAATCCAACAAGAAAAGACGCTCTGTTAGACCTGGTTCTTGGAAATGAGGTGGACCAAGTAGATCAAGTGTCAGTGGGTTAACATTTAGGAGACAGTGATCATTGTATTGTACGTTTTAGGGTGATGATAGAAAAGGACGATCGGCAATCCAGAATAAAAATAATTAACTGGACGAGAGCCGACTTCAATGGGGCAAGAACAGAGCTGGGCCAGGTGGGCTGGAATGAAAGATTGGCAGGAGAAACTGTAGCTGAATGATGGGCTACCTTCAAAAAAGAATTGTTTCAGGCACAGTTAAGGTATATTCCATCAAAAAGGAAAAGTAGGGTAAACAAATCCGGAGCTCCCTGGATGAAAAAGGAGATTGAAATTAAGATAAAGAAGAAAAAATGGTGTTTATGACAGGTATCAGCTAGAAAATGCAACTGAGAACCAAGAGGAACACAGTAGGTTCAGAGGGGAGGTGAAAAAGCATATTAGAGAAGCAAAGAGGGATTATGAAAAAAGACTGGCAACCAACGTAAAGGGGAATCCCAAAGTCTTCTATAGACGTATAAATAGTAAAAGGGTGGTAAAAGGAGGAGTAGGGCTAATTAGGGACCTAAAAGGGAATTTACAAATGGACAAAGGGGCCATGGCTGAGGTATTAAATAAATACTTTGCATCCATCTTTACCAAGGAGGTAGATACTACCCAGGCCATGTGACAGATGAGGAAACTCTGTCACTAGAAGAGTTCAAAAGTGACAAGGAGGAAGTGTTGAATAGACTGTCGGTACTTAAAGTTGACAAGGCACCAGGACCAGATGAGATGCATCCAAGGATATTGAAGGAAGTGAGAGCAAAAATTGCAGGGGCACTGGCCATAAGTTTTCAGTCTTCCCTAGAGGACTGGAGAATTGCAAACATTATGCCCTTGTTCAAAAAAGATTGTAAGGATAAGCCCAACAATTACAGACCAGTCAGTTTGACTTCAGTGGTGGGCAAGATTCTTGAACCAATTATTTGGGATAGGATTAGTAGTCACGTGGAAAAAATGGGTTGATAGGGATGAGCCAGCATGGATTTCTAAAGGGTAAATCATGTTTAACTAACTTGCTGGAGTTTTTTGAAGAAGTAGCAGAAAAGGTCAATGAGGATAATTTGTTGATGAAGTGTACATGGACTTTCAAAAGGCATTTGACAGTGCCACACAACCAACTTGTGAGAAAAGTTATTGCTTATGGAATAAAAGGGACAGTAGCAACATGGATACAAAATTCGCAGAAAAATAGGAAGCAGAGAGTAACGGTTAATGGATATTTTTTGGGCTGGAGGAAGGTTTGTGGTGGAGTCGCGCCCCCCCCCCCCCCCCACCCCAGGGTCAGTATTGGGACCCTTGCTTTAATGTCTAGGTTTTGGCATGCAGGGGACAATTTCAAAGTTTGCAGATGATACAAAGCTTGGGAGTGTTGTGAACTGCAAGGAGGATGGTGTGGAACTTCAAGAGGACATAGAGAAGTTGGTGGAGTGGGCAGATAGGTGGCAGATGAAGTTCAATGCAGAGAAGTGTGACGTGATGCTTTTTTTTGGAAGAACATAGATGGACAATATAAAACAAGGGGTTGAATTTTGAAGGGGGTGCAGGAGCAGAAAAACTTGGGTGTATGTGTGCATGGATTATTGAAGCAGGTGGAGAGAGCAGTTAATTAAGCATTATTATCCTGGGTTTTATTAATAGGGGCATAGAGTACAAGAGCAGGGAGGTTATGCTGAATGTATATAAGACACTCATTAGACCTCAGCTAGAATATTTTGCACAGATCTGGGCACCATATTATAGGAAGGATATGAACTCATTGGAGAGAGTGCAGAAGAGGTTTACAATAATGGTTCCAGGGATGAGAAACTTCAGCTATGAGGATAGCTTGGAGAGGTTGGGACTGTTTTCCTTGGAGAGGAGAAGGCTAAGAGGAAATTTGATAGAGTTGTTCAAAATCAGGAGAGGGCTAGACAGAGTAGATAGGGAGAAGCTGTTCCCGCTCATAAAATAATCAAGAACGAGATGGCACAGATTTAAATTGATTTGCAAAAGAAACAAATGTGACGTGAGAAAAAACTTTTTCACACAATGAGTGGTTTGGGTCTGGAATGCATTGCCTGAAATTGTGGTGGGGGTACATTCACTCAAGGCATCCAAGAGGGCATTGGATGATTATTTGAATAGAAACAATGTGCAGGGGTATGGGGAAAAGGCAGGGCAATGGCACTAGGTCATAATGCTCATTTGGAGAGCCGGTGCAAACATGATGGGCTGAATGGCTTCCTGTGTCATTAAAGTTATGTGATTCAGTGATTCAATGGGTTGAATTTTCCCCCATCCGGGGGAAATTAATGGGTGGGCGCGTACAGGCGCGCTTCCGATCGTTGTCCCCAATCGGAGGCGCAGCGCTATTTTACGTGAACGGGCTAATTAAGGCCCGTCCAGCATGACGTCCACAGGGAAGCGCTGAGCACTCTTTGTGCGGGCAGGGAGAGATTCCCAAAATCAAGAGTGCTAAGTGCAGCCTCAGGGAGATCGCCTCTTACTTTCAAAAATATTAAAAATAGAAAAAAAAATTTCCCTTAAATGTCCCCTCATGTGACAAAGTCAGATGAGTTGGGACGTGTCCATAATTTTTACAAAATCTTTATTAAATTTTTTTTAAGCCTACATGAAATTTCATCCCGTCCCTGAATGAGGTTTCATGTTTTTTCTACTTCCCGCCGGGGCTCCTGGCCTGCCCACCAACCTTAAGGTTGGACGGGCAGGTATTTAATTACTTAAATGATCATTGACAGGTCGGCGGGCCCTCAGCTGATTTTGCTGCGCTCCTGCCTTCCTGAAAATTTAAATGGGGCGCGGTGACATCAGTAGTTCCCCCCCACGTCACCGCGTGTCATTTTACATGTCGGCAAGCGGACCCCGCCTCCACTTGCCGACTCGTAAAATTCTGCCCAATAACTTCATAATTTCATTTTAAAATGCAGCTTGACGGATGAGAGCCAATATTGAAAGCTACATTGACAATGTCCTTCCTGATTTCTTAGTTACAATCTGTAGCAATTGTCAGTTAAACCTTTCCTTACTGTTATGGGGACTGTGTGACTGTACAGACGAATCAGCCCTAAGCATGGGGAATCTTAGGGATGGAGCTTTTTTTAACCTTGGGGCAGAATTTTTCGCTGGCAGGTGGGCGTGCACCCGACCAAACCAAGCATGCCGACGTCAACGCACAATTGCGTGATAGCTCAGTCAGCGGGCGCATGCCGGAGCCAGCAGCACACCTGCCAACAATTAAAAGGCCTATTGAGGCCATTATGTTAACAATTGACTTTAATTTTTCACTGCCCGTTCAACCTAATGGTTGGCGGGCAGGCGAAAAGGCCAAGTGGCCTTTGCATTTTTTTGGAAACCTCATCCACGGATGGGATGGAGTTTCCAAAAGCAAATACAAATAAAACAAAAACTTTATTTTTTAATTAAAACCATGTCCCTGCTCATGAGACAGAGTCACATGAGGGGACATGTTTCGTTACATTTTTCTTCTCTTCATTTTTTTTTTTGAAAATTCTTCACCTCCCTGAGGGAGCTCCGTGCCTCAGGGAGATTAATCTGCGCTCTCTCGTGTGCATGCATCAAGTTTGCACTAGGCCTGCTTGCACTCCTCCACCCCTCTTCCACCCGCCCAGGCATCACTCGCTGCTGCCACTTGTGTGCTATGCTGGGCGGGCCTCAATTGGCCTGCCCATGTAAAATCGCAGAGCGCTGCCAATCGCAGGCAGCGGTCAACTTTCTCACCAACCTCTGCCTGTCCCCACTGATCCTGCACGCAAGGGCAAAATTCTACCCTTGGTCTTGGAACAACTATGTAGCCTCACCAGGAGTCTGTAAATAAAGATTACTGCTGTTTACAAGAAACCAGCCCTGCATTCCAAGTTCATTACAACTGGCGATGAGGGTAAATAGCTCTGACGCATGTGACTGAGAGTATTCTGATATTTTAAGGAAAGAAAGAAAAGAATACTCACCAGCAACGCCTCCCTTTGGCAGAATTTACCTGTACGACTCAGCTGTCGAGGTCTGGAGTCAATACATTGAGCGATTAGGTTTCTACTTTATAGCTAATGAAATAACGGTGGAGGGGAGATGGAAGACAATTCTCCTAAATGTCTGCGGGAACAAAACATATAACCTAATCCATAGCCTGACGCCTCCGAACGCACCAAATTCTAGATCCTTCACCGAGTTAGTGTACCTCGTGAAGGGACATTTTCAGCCTAAACCATTGGTGATCATGCAAACGTTCAAGTTTAACTCTCGAGTAAGGGCCGCCGATGAGTCGAAGTTAAAACGGTTACTGGAGAAATGTAACTTCGGTGATACTTTAAACAACATGTGAAATTGTTTGGTTTACAGTGTAAAAAATGACACCATTCAATGCCGTTTGCTTGCAGAAGTTGAGATAGACCTGAATTGCGCCATGGAAATGGACTCACAGGCTTTGCAGAGTGTACAACATGGCACTGCATTGCAGCTAGGGCAGGAACCTGCTGCTGGGCATGGCGCAAAGACGATTGAGGTTACTGCAAAGTGAGATAGGGTCCCTACCACTACAGAAACAAAATGAAATGGTGGAGGTAGCTCGCCAGTAACCCAGAAGTTAACATGTTACCGTTGTGGGGGAAATTATGCACTTGAAGTCTGTAGATTTAAAGAAGCAGAATGTGACTACTGCCACAAGAAAGGGCATGTTGTTAAATAGTGCAGGACTAGATCAAGGCAGCCATTCAGACATCAGGTCAAGTTAAATGAAGTGCACGATATAGATGGGCCAGAAGGTACTGAGGCTGACGTTTATTCCCTATACAATCTGAAAGCCAGGAAAACTGAACCAATCACTGTTACACCTAAAGTAACTGGAAAGCCTCTGTTCATAGAGGTGGACACGGGAGCATCAAACACAATGATGGGAGAACACATCTTTAAATACCTTAGAGAAGGTACTCAGCCATTGAGTTTGGAGAAAACCACTGCTCAGTTAAAAACTTATACAGGAGAAGCAATACAGGTGAAAGGCATCACCTCTGTACCTGTATCACACAGACAACAGACAGCTCAGCTGCCAATAACTGTTGTAGCAGGAGAAGGACCTAGCCTTCTGGGCTGTGATTAATTGAAAGATCTTCCAAGTTGCTGAAAAAATATGACAAATATTCCGAGGTGAGTTGGGGAAAATCAACCGCCTACAAGCTAAAATATAAGTGGACCCTGAAGCAATACCCTGGTTTTTTAAGGCAAGACCTGTGCCTTATGATCTAAAAGTAAAGGTAGATGCAGAAATATGTCATTTTGAGAAGTTAGGAATAATACAGCCCTCAGTCGTCTCCATTTGCCAGATAGTATTTCACACATACCAGTACCTCAAGAGGTAGCACTTGCATTGAATTTCCTGGACTCCTCACCAGCCTACGCAAGACAGATAAAGAATTGGATAAATCGGGATCCAATTTTAGCACAAGCCTGTGAACAGGTATTACAAGAATGGTCAAATGCATAAGTCCCTGAAGAATTAAAACCATTCTTTGTATGTAGATCTGAACTGACTTGCCAAGATGGTATCTTGTTATGGAGAGCAAGAGTCGCTATCTTTGTCCAAGGAAGAGAACCATTATTAGAAGAACTTCATAATGTGCATCCTGGTATTTTGAAAATGAAGATGCTCACACAAAGTTATATCTGGTGGCCAGATATAGTCAGTCATTTAGAAAAAATGGTGAAACACTCTCTCCAGTGCCAGCAACAGCAGAAGTTGCCCATTTCAGCTCCACTGCATCCGTGGGAGTGGCCTGGCCAACCCTGGGTTGGCCTACATACAGACTATGTAGGTCCATTTTTAGATACCATGTTTCATGTGACTATCAATGCACATTCAAAATGGTTGGATGTGTTTGAAGTGAGATCACCTACTTCATCTGCAACCATTGAAAAACTGTGCCAGAGTTTCAGTGTTCATGGTTTACCTGAAGTTATTGTGTCAGACAATGGTACTTCTTTCACTAGTACTATATTCCAAAGATTTGTGAACCTAAATGGGATTAAACACGTCAGAGCAGCACTGTATCATCTCTCGTCCAGTTTCCTCAGCAGAAAGAGCAGTACAAACCTGTAAAACAGGCATGAAGAAACTATCAGAGGGAACATTAGATTAACATGAATTTCAAGATTCCTGTTCAGCTATTGCACAGCTCCTCATGCGACCAGTGGTTCAACACCTTGTGAATTGCTAATGAAGTGCCGACTTCATACAAGACTGAGTCTAGTATTCGCTAATTCAGAGTAGGCAGAAGGTGAATCATGATGTTCACAGTAAAAGTCGAGAATTTGTTGTGGGAGAGAGTTTTTGTACGAAATTGTGAAACTGGACCAAGATGGGTTCTTGGCACAATCGTCTCTAAAACAGGACCTTTATCTTATCAGGTAGAAGTGGAAAACAGGATTGTTTAGGAAACACATGGGTCACCTCAGAAGCCGATAAACAACCAGTTAATTCACCTGAAATCAAAGTCGCACCTTTGACCTCAGAGGTGCTAGATCGACCTGATATCTCTGTTGAAGTAAATAATTCTGAACTGCCATTGTCTAGGGATGTCCCTGAAGCTGCAGTTCCTGTTCAAGGTGATCCC
This sequence comes from Carcharodon carcharias, assembly GCF_017639515.1. Classification (NCBI taxonomy): domain Eukaryota; kingdom Metazoa; phylum Chordata; class Chondrichthyes; order Lamniformes; family Lamnidae; genus Carcharodon; species Carcharodon carcharias. The sequence continues at coordinate 129,963,311 of NC_054477.1, read as the reverse complement.
ATGGAAGAACCTCCAATTGTAGAGTTGTGCCGCTCTACCCAAATCTGAAAACTTCCTCAAAGACTACATTTATAATTGCATGAGCTGTATATAATTGTATATAATATGGGCTAAGATATTTTTGTAAATAAGACAGTAAAACAAAATTAAAGGGGGAGGAATGTAGTAATTGTAAGTTAAACATTTCTTACTGTTATGGAGCTCATGTGACTGTATAGGTGAATCAGCCCTAAACGTGGAGAATCTTAGGGGTGGAGCTTTTTTAGCTTTGGTCTTGGAACAAGCAGGTAGCCTCACCAGAAGTCTGAAAATAAAGTTTACTGTTTTTCACAAGAAACCAGCCCTGCATTCCAAGTTTATTACACAATCTTTGGTAGAAATGCTCAGGTTTGATAGTTGCCCTGCTGTGCCAACTCATCCTCAGTGTATAGCAGTCTGCAACACTGGACTTAGGAAAATATTTTAACAGACTAATCACTGCTTTCTGTTATTAGCTGTGATGTAGGCCACTTTGTGTTCCTTTCTGTTATCTCTTAATGTTTGCTGTGGTTCATATGAATTGGCAGGAAAGACAAGCATTCATATTTAAATAAAGTTCAAAACAAGGTCACGTTAAGTTGTCTTGGATTTTACTACTGTCCAAACGTTGTATACCTAGCAAATAAATACTTATCTGTGTGTTGGAAGATAGTGCACAGAGGTCTGTACATGTGCAGTCTACTTGTGCCTACTGCTGTCTATAGTACAGAATGGATTTTACCAAGATGTTTAGACTCACTGCCTTTAACTGCTCACTGCTGGAGCTAATTTTTGTTCATTACAAATGAAAAGGAATCAGGCATAATGGGATTACCACACAGTTCCCGGACCAGTGCTGAAGCCAGCCAAGCTTCTACATTTAGCTTGATTTGTATGTTGGGGAAAGCTGCAAGCACAGGTATTGGAATTGATAGTGCATCCACTGGGAACAGAAAATAATGGTCAGAATTTTGTCCTTGTTGGGCGGGCTCGGCAGGGGCGGGCAGGGGTGGTCGGGAAGCTGACCGCTGCCCGCGATCAGGGCCGGATTGCAATTTCACACTGGTGGGCCAATTAAAGCCCGCCCAGCATGAAACACGAGCAGCAGTGCTCAGTGCTGCCTGTGGCGGGGTGGGGGAGGGCGAGAGGGGAACTTTGTGCATATGCGCGAGTGAGCACTTGAAAATCTCCCTGAGGCACAGAGCTGCCTCAGGGAAATGAAAAGTTTTAAAAATTAGAATTAAAGATTTTTAAAATGTTGTAGAGCATGCCCCCTCTGTGACTCTGTCACATGAGTAGGGGCATGTTATAACTGCAATTTAAAATTTTTATTTTATTTTTATTTGATGTTGGAAGACTCATCCCACCCTTTTGCCTGCCCGCCAACCGTAAGGCTGGACAGACAGCAAAAAATTTAAGTTAATTAATACTTTACTGGCCTTAATGGGCCTTCTAATTGTCGGCAAGAGCCCTTCCAATTCCCAAGCACACCTGCTGATCGACCTATTGTGTGACTGTGTGTTGATGTCAGGACACTCGCCCAACATCATCATGCGTTATTTCATGCTCAAACAGGTTGGGCGCGCATGCACGCCCGCCAAGGCGAAAATTCTGTCCAATGTGTTTGAAGCTCACTGATGTCTGTGAACAACCAGGGGAAGAGTAGAGAACCTCAGGTTCCCGACATGTCCTTGGAATTGTTGTTAAATAAATTCACAAGTGGAAGGATTCCTTCATTCTCCATGTCAAACAGTGTAATAGGGAATCAGCTTTATGGGCGGTTATAAATTATGCTAATACCTGATACATATAGCCCAAGACTTGAATGCCAAAAGAAGATCAGTGACCTTGCAAAATATGCATTGTTGGAAACCTTATGCACATCTCCCATTGTTTAAACTACGCAGGGCATGACCCATATTCGCAACACTAATCTAATCTGTCACTTTCTTGGTTCCCACTAGGTATTGATGAAAAATCTGCTATACCTCAATTTTTCTATCTGTCATACTTTAAGAGGCTGCTATATAACAATTCCTAGGCCAGTATTTTAGCCCCCACCATGAGTTGGCAGGTGACGGGGAAATTGAGTGCAATGACACAGGCGCTGTTCCCAGCACCGACTCACCCACCCCCACTGCAATTTTACCCACTGCAGGGGAGACGCGGAAAGCCCAGGCAAACGTGGAACAAACTCGTCCAATTAATTGCCACATAAGTGTCTCCTTCACTACCGCTGGGATTTTACCTGAGGCAGAGTGAGGCCAGCACCAAGCGTGCAGCCTGGCAGCTTTCACTGTTTGGACTGGTGGCAGGACAAGCTGGGTACACCCTTTAAGGGCACTCTGTGCCCATTGAGGTGACCTGCCCAAGGTCTCTGCAAGACTCCCCACCCCTCCCCCCCAACCCCAATTATCTTTGAATCCAACTCCATCACCACTGGGGACTGGATGCAGAACCAGAAGTGGCCATACCAGAGAGTTGAAAAAAAATCTATTCTAGCAGTTATAAGAGCTGTTTGTTGACATACCTCAAAGGCTATCATTATATCATTATTAATGCCCGGCTGCATATCCTATAATTATCTAATCAAGGTTCACAGTTTGATTGAGAACCTAGACTGGTTATTAAAGGATTAGCTGTCATTGATATGGGGTTATGAAAACAAGCCTGTTTGTTTTTAATAAAGGATTAAGTACTTGAGGAATGCAAATATTTTGAATGGGCTTTTATGAATGGGAGTGTTATTTTACTATAGTTAATATAGTTTCAAAGCTGCAGTAGATATTTAGATCTTTATTTTATTTTCTGTCAACATGGCTCCTGAGGTCTGCCCATGGTTAATACTGGGTGAGTTGGCATGCAAGGTGTAAAGGTAAAGGATGGTGGGTGGGGGCATAAGTTGGCATAAAGGCTATAAGGGACCATGGGGGTGTCTGGGGGGCATGTGTTGGCGTAAGTTGGCATGGAGGCAAGGAGGAGGCTGGGAGGGGGTGGATGGGGTGTGTGGGGTGATGGCTAGATGGCGTAAAATTTTAAGGAAGTAATACCAGGTGAAGTCCCAGAGAACTGAGGCAGGCCTTTTAAAAACCTGCCTTGTCACTCAGCAGTCCCTGTGGATGCCTCCGATCTACACCCAGGGAAGATAGGCCCAACTCCATCCCACACCCATGCCCTATCCACCCCCTACAACCTCCCCCCCACCCCACCCCAGAGTGAAAATCAGGTCTTTTGGGTCACTTTCTTCCAAGGCAGATGCGCCAGCCGGGAAATTTCCTGACTCACACCACGTACCTTGGGATCCTGTCCATTGTTCTAGAAGCAGTCCCTGCACACAAAACTGGCCACAGTTGCTCTAATTGCACTCATTTGTATCCTTTACTTAGAGTCTCTAAAAATTAAGGCCTGAGTTTTACCTTTGGCAGATCAGCCCAATTGGCAGGACCGGGAGCAGTCGGGAAATGGACCGCCCACCACAATTGGCTACCAAATGCAATTTCATGCTGGCTGGCCAATTAACAGCCAGGCAGCGTGAAACGCACGCTAAAATGCTCAGCGCTACTGGGGGATTGGGGGAAGAGGACGGGCAATGATGTCACTAGGGGTGCGGGTGAGCACTGCGAGAATGCCCCTGAAAGCAGACAGCTGCCTCAGGGAGCTACAGTCCTGAAAATCGACAAATAAAGATTTTAAAAGCTGAAAAAAATTGTCGGCACATCACAAGCAATCACCTGAAAATATAGCTGATAGAAATGCTATCCTCACGTATTTATATTTATTTTATTTCATCACAGAAAATACATCCCTCCCTTGGGTGAGATTTGATGAACAATGAAAAGTTCGACTGGTCAATCCGTAAGGTTGGACGGGCCACGAAAAATCAGAGACAAGTGCGCCATTAATGGGCTTAATTGCCCTCTTAATAGTTGGCGGACGTGCTTCCAACTTTTGCCGGCCTGCTGAGCCAAATATCGCGCAAGTGCAACGGGAGGCCCTCCCGACATCTTCTCCATGATTTTACACTCAATCGGGTCGGATGCCTGCCCGCCCGCGGGACATGAAATTCAGCCCTAAGTTGTCTCTTTCGACTGAAAAGACATAACGAGGAATGTTGTAAAACCTTTGACTGCATTTAAACAAAATACTGAGATTGACTACTGTACCCAACGTCACTGGGAAATGTTTCTGTGTATTTTTTAAAGATCAGTAATTTCAGTAATTTAAAATTAGGCTACTCACAGCTGGTGGATTGACACTGCCTTAAAGATGCACTTTTTTGGCATTACATTTTAAAATGCTGCTCCATTGTGCTGGTTCATTGCAGATTTTGTATTCAGCAATGTGCAAATGACTTTGAGCAGCTACTTTAAAGGAACTTGTCAAAGTGATGCAATTTTGGATTCAATTTGCACCTGGGTCATCAATTATGCCTAAAGTGGAAGGCTACCCAGTATTATTGTAAATATTTGGTGATTTAGTTGCATATTTCCGCCCTGAAAAGTTTCCGAATATCAATTCCGAATAATAATCTCCCCTCTATACTATCTGGCTATTGTAATGTAAACCTGTCCATAGTAAGGCTCTCTCTTGAGACATTCAATTTTCACCAACAAACTCTAGTTGCCTGGAAATTGATAATGTTCTCCAGCTAACATTAGGAAATGATAGCTCCAGAATAAGAAAAACAAATGCTAGAAACACTGAGCAGATCAGTCAGAACCTGTGGAGAGAACAGCTTAGTTAATGATTAATGTGTGATATGTAAACCCCTTCATTACAGCTGGAAGGTACCACAGAGGAACAGGATTTAACAGGGAATTGAATTAAGGAATGGGGAAGGATGAACACATACGTACAAAGATATGAGAGAAGAAGTTAAATGATCTGTAAGGCTCTTAAATGGAAAGTAGAACATGGTTAAATGTGATTAGCATAGCTATTAGGAAAAGTAAGTTAGAAAAATAAAATTAATGAAATACACTGGAAAGACGGAATATGTAAATAGCTAAGGCAGTGGGGATGAAGGCATATAGAAACAAAAGTGAAACTGATCAATCTTTCTGTGAGAATTCTAGACAATGCAATTGAACATGTAGAGGGAGTTTTCAAATTCCTTCTTTACTATATATTCTGTGTTTCACCAACAAAGCAATTACCGGTTAAAGCCCGAGGGCAAGATTTTGATCTTGTTATTGCCAATATATGGAGTGATTTGAAGAGCATCACTAGAAGAAATCAATTTCATTCAATTGCTCACAGTGGATTTTGAATTACCAGATGAATATTCAAATTTTTGAGTACTGCTGAAAAAAGAGACATGCTATCGAAGCTTTTCGTCTTGCAATCATCAGGGCAGCTATGCAATATAAACCAACAATAAAGGGAACAAAAATTTATACTGCATGAGAAGAGAATGCTGATTGGTTGACAAGTGGAGACAAGTGGTAGAGGGATGCCGTGGAGAATGCAATAGACAACAATTAACTGTTAACTGCCAAGCTTTTGTTTCAAATTCGAACCGGGCAGGTTGACTCTGCTTGGTCAAGGTGTTGTCATAGGGAATGAATCAGGGAGTGGCTGACCCCCAAACCAATTTAAGATTATCATTCAGGCTCGCAATATGGCTCACTTATGCATGCAAGAAGCCAAATATATTCACACACGGTTCTGTCTTTTGCAGACAGAAGGAGCATGTCCATGCGTTATGCCTTTTCCAACTAAACAAAAGCTTGGGGAACTGTTGGTTTATCTTGTATAGCTGTCCTGATGAGTGCAAGATAAAAAGCATGTCTATGTTTTCATCAATACTCAATTTCTGTACTACCAAACAACTATTCAAATTTTTATTTTAATGCTGTCTTAAACCTTTAGAACAGTGACGCAAGCATGTTAAGGTCAAGATGCCATTCACTTCAAACTCATTGGCCTGGAAATTAGACCACATTCCACCTGCTTTACATACATAAAGCAGGCCTCTAAGGGTCCAATATTGCAGGTTGTGTATGGGAACTAATTATGTAATGAAAGTGTGTTGCCCACGATATTAGTTAGGACTCCCTTATAGACATCCAGAACACAAACCTAAAACTGGTATCAAGCCCACTGCATGTGCAAATGGTGGAGCTAACATCTGCTTCAGGCCTCTTTGGAAAATCGGACTGTAATGACCACATGCTGCAGTCAGTTTCTCAGGCACTTGACAACCATACAAGCAGACTGCTGGAGGCCACACTAACGAGAAAGTAAGTTATAGTTTTGCTTCACATTAAAACTGCGGGTCACTGACAACCATTGCTCACCCACTCCCAAATTCTCCTTCAAGTTCCGAGATCTTGGCCAATTTCTGTGCCAACCAATCTTGTTGTGCCTCATGGCCAGAGAGCTTCCAGTAATGAAGATGACGGACGAGTTCCCCTGTCGTAATCATGATCCCAGTTTTCCACCTGCCACCCAAATTCTCCCTCAGCTTTCCTCCCCCATTCCAATCGCGCCTTTGACTTTTCATGCTGATCCCGATTGAGCCTTCATCCTGTACCTGATTGTGCCGTGAACCTTCCTCCTCGCTCCCTCTGATGGCAACTTCAGCCTCCCTCCGCCTCCTGAACATGTTCCAATCACATTTGCATCGTCAGCCTTCCCTCTTCCACTTGAGTGCACCCTCAACTTTCCACTTCCCCTCTTGAACATGCCCTCATCCTTCATTCTCCCCCCAAAATCGTGCTCTCAGCTATTCTCTGCACTCATTCTGATTGCAAGCTCAGCCCACCTTCTCCCTCTTGATTGAGCCCCAACCTTCCTTATAAATCCTCTGACCGTTTTCCCAGCCTTCCCCCTCCCCATCCCCAGCTGCCTATCATGCCCTCATCCCTCCTCCTCCTCCTGACAGTGCCCATAGCCTCCTTCCTTCTTCCTTTCTTCCCATTTGTGACCTGTACCTTTCTGCTTCTTCTCCCAATCATAGTCTCAGCCTTCTTTTCCCCTCCTCTCCCAATTATGGTCTCAACCCTTCTGCCATGCACCCTCTCCTGATTATGGCCTGAGCCTTCTACTACATCTTCAGCCCTGCTGGATTCTTTGCCTGATGCCAGGCTTCTCCACTCCACTTCCTGCCTTCCCAAATAGGAGCCATAATTTCTGAAAGAACATAAAACATCAAACCTTAAAACATCATCCTGCTACAGGGATTGTGCCATCATTTTTTTGCCCACTACTGTCATAGAAACATAGAAACGTAGAAAACGGGAGCAGGAGTGGCCATTTGGCCCTTCGAGCCTGCTCCGCCGTTTATTATGATCATGGCTGTTCATCTGAGTTAATAGCCTGCTCCCACTTTCTCCCCATATCCTTTGATCCCTTTCACCCCAAGAGCTATATCTAACTCCTTCATGAAAACATAGCTAAATTTCCCCCCCTTGGGGGGGATGTTGAAGTGTGGGCGCACACAGGCGCGCTTCCAAACGGCGCCCCCGATTGGAGGCGCGGCGCTATTTTATGTGGGCGGACCAATTAAAGTCCTATGCGCTCCCTGGGCAGGCATGGAGGGGTGGGATCCCCAAATCTAGAGTGCATGTGCACGAAGGAGTGCACTCATCTCCCTGAGACTAAGTGCTGCCTCAGGGAGATCGGCTCTAAATGTGAAAAAGCTCAAGATAGAAAAATAAAATTTCCCTAACGTCCCCCCATGTGACAATGTCACATGAGTTGGGACATGTCCATAATTTTCACAAAAACTTTATTAAAATTTTTAAAACCCTGCAAGAAACCTCATCCCGCCGTGGATGAGGTTTTATGCTTTCTCTAGTTTGCGCCGGGGCTCCTGGCCTGCCAGCCAACCTTAAGGTTGAACGGGCAGGTCCTTTAATTAATAAATTGACTCTGTCAGTGGCCTCAATTGGCCATTGACAGGTCGGTGGGGATGCAGCTGATTTCACTGTGTCCTCGCCTTCATGAAAATTTAACTGGGGCCCCGCCTCTGCTCGCTGACATGTAAAATCCTGCCCACAATGTTTTGGCCTCAACTACTTTCTGTGGTAACGAATTCCACAGGCTCACCACTCTCTGGATGAAGAAATTTCTCCTCATCTCAGTCCTAAATGGTCTATCCCCATTTCCTCAGACTGTGACCCCTGGTTCTGGACTCCCCCACCATCAGTAACATCCTTTGTGCAACTACCCTGAATAGTCCTATTAGAATTTTATAGGTTTCTGTGAGATCCCCCCTCGTTCTTCTGAACTTCAGCGAATATAATCCTAACCGACTCAATCTCTCCTCATATGTCATTCCCGCCATCCCAGGAATCAGTCTCGTAAACCTTCGCTGCACTCCCTCTACAACAAGAACATCCTTCCTCAGATAAGGAGACCTAAACTGCACACAATATTCCACGTGTGCAAGGCCCTGTATAATTGCAGCAAGACATCTCTGCTCCTGTACTTGAAACCTCTGGCTATGAAAGCCAACATACCATTTGCCTTCTGCACCTGCACGCTTACCTTCAGCGACTGGTGTATGAGGACACCCAGGTCTCGTTGCACATTCTCTTCTCTCAATTTATAGCCATTCAGATAATAATCTGCCTTCCTGCTTTTGCTATCAAAGTGGATAACCTCGCATTTATCCACATTATACTGCATCTGCCATGCATTTGCCCACTCACAGCTTGTCCAAATCACACTGTCCAAATCACACTGAAGCATCTCTACATCCTCCTCACAGCTCACCCTCCCACCCAGCTTTGTGTCATCTGCAAATTTGGAGATATTACATTGAGTTCCCTTATCTAAATCATTAATATGTATTGTGAATAGCTGGGGTCCCAGCACCGATCCCTGCAGTACCCCACTAGTCACTGCCTGCCATTCTGAAAGAGACCCATTTATTCCTAATCTTTGTTTCCTGTCTGCCAACCAGTTTTCTATATGTCTCAATACACAACCCCCAGTCCCATGCGCTTTAATTTTACACGCCAATCTCTTATGTGGGACTTTGTTGAAAGCCTTCTGAAAGCCCAAATAAACCACATCCACTGGCTCCCCTTCTATTACATCCTCAAAAAATTCCATTAGATTTGTCCAGCATGATTTCCCTTTCGTAAATCCATGCTGACTGTCCGATTCTGCCACTGTTTTCCAAGTGCTCAGCTATTAAATTTTTTATATTGGACTCTAGAATTTACCCCACTACTGATGTCAGGCTGACTGGTCTATAATTCCCTGTTTTCTCTCTACCTCCCTTTTTAAATAGTGGGCTTACATTAGCTACTCTCCAATCTGTAGGAACTTCCAGAGTCTATCGAGCCTCGGAAGATGACCACCAGAGTATCCACTATTTCTAGGACCACTTCCTTAAGTACTCTGGGATGTAGATTATCAAGCCCTGGGGATTTGTCGGCCTTCAACCCCATCAATTTCCCCAACGCCATTTTCCTACTAATACTGATTTCTTTCAGTTCCTCCCTCTCACTAAACCCTGTGCTCCCCAACATTTCTGCTATGTTATTTGTGTTCCCCTTTCTGAAGACAGAACCAAAGCATGTATTTTGTTGGTCAGCCATTTCTTTGTTCCCCATTATAAATTCCTCTGTTTCTGACTGTAAGGGACCTACATTTGTCTTCACCAATATTTTTCTCTTCACATACCTATAGAAACTTTTACAGTCAGTTTTTATGTTCCGCACAAGCTTACTTTCGTACTCTATTTTCCTCTTCTTAATCAATTCTTTGCTGAATTCTAAAGTGCTCCCAATGCTCATGTCAGTTGTTTTTTTCTGGCCAATTTGTATGCCTCTTCCTTGGATCTAATACTATCCCATGGTTTGGCCACCTTTCCTGTTTTACTTTTGTGCCGCTCCTCATAGGATGATGCATATCTTCAACACACGATTTTTTTTAACAAAGCCATCTAGGTATCCAATTAGGTGCTTCATTCAATATGATCTAAATCAAAGATTAGGTGCAAATCTTGCCTGTTAATGTGATGGTCATTATTGGCAGTAAATAAACACAAATTCCCAAAAATGGTAAATACATGTAAGACTTCATGTTTACTCAGCTGTACTTTATATTCTTCATGCATACATTCTCATTATGCAAAGGAAAATATTCAAGTGGTGCAGTTAAAAAAGAAGCTGCTGTCTCATCTGTGAGTCTTTCAGATCTAAACCATTTTAGCAGAGTGAATATTGACTGCTGGATGTATCTATGAAAATTATCTTCACTGCTGAATCCTCAAAAACAATTTCTTAGCAGATCCAACCAAATAAATTGAGGGGCATGCCTTGTGTAGTGCATTTGTTATGTAATCTCCAATTTTATTTTATTCAAGAAGCAGCTACTTTTGCATAAACATGTGGCTCCTCTTTTATGCATTATTTTGAAATGGTAAGAAAAGACAACTGAGACATTTATTGTGTGCTTTATTACCTGTTAAATGAGAGTACTCAGAAAATAACAAGATCAGCTTAATATATCGAACATCTCACTGCCAATTAAAAAGCGGGTCAACGTAAAGCAGTTTCATGCTGCAATTTTTTCAGAAAATTCTACTTTTCCACTGTCACATTCTCCATTGGCAAATACTTGGTGATAGCAGGCAGATGCTCAGGAGTTACTGCTAGCACTGGTCGGCAGGATTTGTGTGTCTATAGATGAACGGGTTTCAACCATGCATCCCCATGGCAACCTCAGCTTCTGAACTTGCATTGTACGAAAGTGAAAAAGGACATAAGTGGTACTAAGGGCATTATCGCTCAACTCTGGAGAGGTTATAGAGATTGAGCTATTCAGTGCTTACGAATTGAGAACCAAATTTTGTGTTTTCAACAAGTGATTGTGTATCGTGTTATAAAACCAAGTAACTGCGAGTGGTATTTGTTCAAGTGTGGTGGGGGACTGTTGGCTGAAAAGATTGAGTGTTTGATTCTATGCCAGAAAGCCAGCTTCAAAGTCACTTGAAATTGCTTTTCTCAATTGTGGTTTTAATTGTAGTGCATTAAAAGGCAGTCTCCAGGAAGGTTGAAAGAAGCAAAAATTAACTGTCGCTGACCATTGAGTGATATTCATAGCGACCATGGAGAATTACATTGAATATACAGCTCAGAAACAGGATATTCATCCCATCTAGTATATACCGGTGTTTATACTCCACACGAGTTTCCTCCCATCCACGTACCTCATCTCAGCAGTTCAGGCAAGCTTTTTATTCATTTGCTTCTCATGTATTTGTCTGGTTTTCTTTTGAAAGCATCTAAGCTATTTACCTCAACCACTTCCTGTGATAGCAAGTTCCATGTTTTACTCACACTTTGAGTAACCAAATTTCTCTTTATTTCCCTGTTGGATATATTGGGCCGAATTTTCTGTGGACTGGCAATCACCACGGGGTAGCCACTCCTCTCTGATTTTCTTCCCTTTAGACTGGAGCTCCACATTTCTCTCCTGAACTTCTGACCCAGGCCTGCTGAGAAATGTTAAGCGTAGTTGCTCCTGAATGCCTTCAGTGTCATGTAGGATTGTCAGTGGAAACAGAGTCATGCACCTTTTTACGGCACTAGCTGCCATATTCCAGTAAGTTAAATGCCCCAGCTAATTTGACAAGCTAGGAGAGAAGTTAAGTGTGTAAGGTGAGGAGACAAGATAGGTTGGGGGGAGGGGTGGGGTTCGGGTGGTCTGGGGGGTTCAGGTGGTTGGGGGGAGGCATCTTGGCCTCAGCCTTCTTTCCGCCTCCTCTCCCAATTGCAGTCTCAATATTTTGCCATGCACCCTCTCCTGATTATGGCCTCATCCTTCCCCTACATCTCCAGCCCTGGTGGATTCTTTGTCTAATGCCAGGCTCCTCCACACCACTTCCTCACCCCTCCTCCTCCTCCTGATCGTGCCCTCAGCCTGCTTTCTTCTTCCTTTCTTCCCATTTGTGACCTGTACCTTTCTGCTCCTTCTCCCAACTGTAGTCTCAGCCTGCCTTCCCCCTTCTCTCCCAATTATGGTCTCAACCCTTCTGCCATGCATCCTCTCCTGATTATGGCCTCAGCCTTCTATACATCTCCAGCCCTGCTGGATTCTTTGCCTGATGCCAGGCTTCTCCACTCCACTTCCTGCCTTCCCAAATAGGAGCCATAATTTCTGAAAGAACATAAAACATCAAAGCTTAAAACATCATCCTGCTGCAGGGATTATGCCATCATTATATTGCCCACTGCAGTCCTCATAGGATGATGTATATCTTCAACACAAGATTTTTTTTTAATAAAGCTATTTAGGGTAGTTGAGGAAAAAGCAAAATACTGCAGATGCAAGAAATCTGAAATAAAAACAGAAAATGATGGAAAAGCTCAGCAGGTTTGACAGCATCTGTGGAGAGAGATACAGTTAATGTTTTGAATCTGTATGACGCTTTTTCAGAGTTCTGAAAAAGAGTCATACGGACTTGAGAGATTTTTCTCTCTCCACAGATGCTGTCAGACCTGCTGAGTTTTACCAGCATTTTCTGTTTTTATTAGGGTAGTTGGGGGTTCGGGAGGGGTCAGGGAACGTAGGCAGGCAGTCCAGTGGCGGGGGGTGGGGGGAGGTGGTCAGGGGTGTCAGGAGTATAGTTATCCAGGAGTTAGAATTAGTTTTAATCCTTCTAACTTTTCCTGTGTTACTATTCTTCTAAGTAAGACAGAACAGTCCTAAGGGGAGAATTTTCTCCCCGTCGGGGGAGCTGGGCGGGACTAGGCATGGGCGAGTGCGCAGCCGCCATTTTACTTGGGTGGGCCAATTAAGGCCTGCCCAGCGTGACATGCACCCAGAAGCGCTGAGCGCTCTCTGCGTGGGTAGGGGGAGGAGGCTGAGTTGGGTCCTGCGCACTTTAGTGCATGCACACAGCTGCTTCAGGGAGTTTAATTTCATTATCAAAAAGTGAATAACAGATTTTTAAAAATTATTCGGACATGTACCCTCATGTGACAGTGTCACATGAGCTGCGACATGTCTATGAATTCTATTAAAAATTTATAGTTTAAAAATCATCATGAAACCTCATCCCGCCCATGGATGAGGTTCCATGAAAAGTGCAAAGGTTGCCTGGGTTCTTCACCTGCCCGGCAACCTTAAGGCTGGACGGGCAGCCCTGTTAATTGTTTTAATTACTATTTAAATGGCCTTAATAGGCCTTTGACAGTTCGGTGGGCGCACAGCTGACTCCGGTGCATGCCCGCCGAACTGAAGATCGGAATGATGTCACAGTGCATCATTTTACGCGTCGGCATGCGGGGCCCACCAGAAGAAGAAGCCAACCAGAAGTTTCAGGCCTAAGTCTCTGACCTTAAGTCAGAGTTTCAGAGGGTTCCAGACACAGGTAATTGCCCAACGGAAGTTGAAACTTCCTGGGCAATTCCCAGGCAGTCCTCGCATGAGGACTTAAGAGGGGTTCCTCAGCATATCTTCCAGAGTACCTCGAGGGTACAACCCTCCAAAGAATACAGAACAGCACTCCAAATCAAGCTCTTTATATTCACCATACCCCCTGACCTTTCCCTCTCCGATCCTGAATGTTCAGTGGTCAGCAAAGGACTTAGTTTCATACCCTTACGCCCTCATCTCAATGAATTTTGGGCTCGGCACAATGCTGAACTCTTCTTCCGCTGCCTTCGTCTCCATGCTCACTTCTTTGGGCAGGAGTCCTCTCCCCATTCAACAGATCTTTTTACCCACCTCCAATATTCTCCCTCCACCTGGACCCCTCCCTCTGGATTCTTACCTTCTCTTGATCTTTTCATTGAGAACTGTCGGCGTGACATTAGTCGTCTCAATTTCTCTGCTCCTCTCACCCACTCTAACCTGTCTCTCTCTGAACTTGCTGCATTCTGTTCTTTCAGGTCCAACCCTGACATTGTCATCAAACCTGCTGACAAAGGTGGTGCTGATGTTGTCTGGCGCACTGACCTCTACCTCGCAGAGGCTGAGCATCAACTCGCAGACACTTCCTCCTACCTCCCCCTGGACCATGACTCCACCACTCAACATCAAGCCATTGTTTCCAGGACTGTCACTAACCTCATCTCCTCTGGAGATCTTCCTTCCACAGCTTCCAACCTGATAGTCTCCCAACCTCGGATGACCCGCTCCTACTCCCTACCCAAAATCCACAAACAGGACTCTCCCGGCAGACCGATCATGTCAGCCTGTTCCTGCCCCATGGAACTCATTTCTTGCTATCTTGACTCCATTCTTTCTCCCCTTGTCCAGTCCCTTCCCACCTACATCTGTGATTCCTCTGACACCCTACATCATATCAACAATTTCCAGTTCCCTGGCCCCAACCGCTTCCTCTTCACCATGGACATCCAATCCCTCTACACCTCCATTCCCCACCAGGATGGCCTGATGGCGCTCCACTTCTTCCTCGAACAGAGGCCCGAAAAATCCCCATCCACCACTACTCTCCTCCGTCTGGCTGAACATGTTCTCACACTGAACAATTTCTCCTTCAACCCCTCTCACTTCCTCCAAATAAAAAGTGTGGCTATGGGTACCCACCTGGGCCCCAGCTATGCCTGTGTCTTTATGGGTTATGTGGAACATTCCTTGTTCCAGTCCTAATCCGGCCCCCTCCCACAACTCTTTCTCTAGTACGTCGATGATTGCTTCGGTGCTGCTTCATGCTCTCGTCTGGACCTGGAAAAATTAATTTTGCTTCCAATTTCCACCCCTCCATCATTTTCACATGGTCCATCTCTGACACTTCCCTTCCCTTCCTTGACCTCTCTGTTTCAATTTCTGGTGATAGAGTTCTAGTTCTATTGAAGGGTCATGAGGACTCGAAACATCAACTCTTTTCTTCTCCGCCGATGCTGCCAGACCTGCTGAGTTTTTCCAGGTAATTCTGTTTTTGTTTTTAATATCCATTACAAGCCTACCGATTCCCACAGCTACCTCGACTACAACTCCTCACACCCTGCTTCCTGTAAGGACACCATCCCATTCTCTCAGTTCCTCCACCTCCGTTGCATCTGTTCTGATGATGCCATTTTCAAAGACAGATCCTCTGACATGTCTTCCTTCTTCCTTATCCGATGATTTCCACCCACGGTGGTTGACAGGGCCCTCAACCGTGTCTGGCCCATCTCCCGCGCATCCGCCCTCACACCTTCCTCTGCCTCCCAGAACCATGATAGGGTCCCCCTTGTCACTTATCACCCCACCAGCCTCCACATTCAAAGGATCATCCTCCGCCATTTCTGCCAACTC
Organism: Carcharodon carcharias; assembly: GCF_017639515.1. Lineage (NCBI taxonomy): Eukaryota > Metazoa > Chordata > Chondrichthyes > Lamniformes > Lamnidae > Carcharodon > Carcharodon carcharias. Next base: position 129,948,065 of record NC_054477.1, on the reverse strand, counting down.
CAGCATGATGCCAGCACCAAACACACCTTCCCTTCACACCCCCGACCCCCGCCAACAACCCCCCCCCCGCCCCACCACACACACCCCCTCCCCAGCGGCATTCCACAGAGATCGTTCTCTCTGGGACACCCTAGTCCACTCCTCCATCACCCCCTACTACACATCAACCCCCTCCCATGGCACCTTCCCATGCAAGCTCAAAGGTGCAGCACCTGCCCCTTTATTTCCCTCTCCTCACCATCCAAGGCCCCAAACACTCCTTTCAAGTGAAGCAGCATTTCACTTGCACTTCCCTCAATTTAGTCTACTGCATTCGTTGCTCCCAATGCAGTTTCCTCTTCATTGGAGAGACCAAACGCACACTGGGTGACCACTTTGCAGAACACCTTCGGTCTGTTCGCAAGCATTACCCAGACCTCCCTGTCACTTGCCATTTCAACACTCCACCCTGCTCTCATGCCTACATGTCTGTCCTTGGCCTGCTGCGTTGTTCCAGTGAAGCTCAATGCAAACTGGAGGAACAGCACCTCATCTTCCAACTAGGCACTTTACAACCTTCCGGACTGAATATGGAGTTCAACAATTTTAGATCATGAACTCTCTCCTCTATCCCCACCCCCTTTCTGATCCCCACCCTTTTTCTTCCCAATAATTTATACAAATTTTTCTTTTCCCACCTATTTCCATTATTTTTAAATGTAGTTCGATCCATTGTTTTATCTCTACCTTTTGGCCTTTTTCGATTCCTTCACCCCACCCCACCCCCACTAGGGCTATCTGTACCTTTCCTGTGCTGCTTTCTACCCTTAATTAGCACATTCCCTAGATAATACATCACCTTCAACACCTCTTTGTCCTTTTGTCTATGACATCTTTTGGCTATCTCCACCTATCACTGGCCCTCTATCCAGCTCTACTTGTCCCACCCCCCCTTAAACCAGCTTATATTTCACCTCTCTTCTATTTTTACTTAGTTCTGTTGAAGAGTCGTACGGACTCAAAACATTAACTCTGTTCCTCTCCGCAGATGCTGCCAGACCTGCTGAGTTTTTCCAGGTATTTTTATTTTTGTTTTGGATTTCCAGCATGCACAGTTTTTTCTTATATCTCTTTATATGCTGCTTCATGAGTTAAAAGCAAAATTCTGTGGATCCTGGAGATCTGAAATAAAAACAGAAAGTGCTGGGAAAACTCAGCAGGTCTGAGAATTAAGTTCTCAGATCTAAGATCTCCGTTCCAAGGAAGAGTCATATTGGACTCAAAGCGTTAACTCTGTTTCTCTTCCTGCACTTGTTCTAGCTCTCTTCCTTCTATGAATATATGAATATTTTTTGGTGATTTTGAGATATTCATCATTTCGGTTTTGCCAATGTTCACTTTCATTCCGAAGTTCATGCCTGCTGTTACTAGTCTGTCTATTAGTCCTTGTAATCAATTTTTCTGTGCTTGCTCCAAATGCTTTGTCATCTGCAAATTTAACTGATGTTATCATTCACTCCTCACCACCACCACCAACCCCCCCGCCAATAATCTATTGCCAGGTGCTTCAAAAGCTTCTTTGATCAAAGAGGACTGGTGATAAATAACACCCTTGTCGAACTCCTCTTCCAATTACACCTGGTTCCGACTCCCCATTGGTTAGTCTCACTGTTGCTGTTTGTCCCACGTACAGATTTCTCCTGAGTCGTCTATCTCCAGTTTCTCCAACGTCTTTCAGCACTGTCAAGAGCTTAATCTAGTCAACCTGATCGAATGCTTTTTAAAAATCTACAACACATAGAATCACTGTCCAAATTCTAAACTGTGTTCACTCATTAATTTTATAATGCCAATTGCTTCTCTTGTCCCTCTTCCTCCCTGGAATCCAAACTGGTTATCTCCAGTGTAGGTCTGCACCACCCCACCCACTCTCAACACAACCTTCGATGCATAAACAATCAACCTAATTGTATGAGAGTCAGAACATCGGCATGCATTTGGCTTCTTTCTTATGGTCTGCATGAAGTCCTCTAGCCATTCTGCTAACAAGTGTATCTTTGCACAGCTTAGTAAATATTGATATTAAGTTCTTTTCCATGTTTTTAATTAACTCTGCAGCTATTTCATCTATTCCAGCTGCTTTTCCAGTTTTTAATCTCATATATTGCCGCTCTTATCTCACTCTCTAGCATTCCTGGTTCAATGCAAACAGTGTCAACATTACTCTCTTCTTCTAGTTCATTAATTTCAGTTTTTTTTTAATTTTCTTGCACCTTCCATCATTTTCTTATTTCATCAGGGTTTATTAACAAAACACCTTCCTTACTCTCTATTACCGTTGTTTTCAGTCCTTCATGCTATTGAGTGCTACTAATCTCCTTTGTTTTTGTGTACATAAGGGGCAAAATTTTCCCCTCGTTGGGGGCAAGTGTGGGAGCGGGCATGGGCAGGCGCCCCCGATTGGTGGCACGCCGCCATTTTCTGTGGGCAGGCCAATTAAGGCCCTCCCAACATGATGTCCACATGGAAGTGCTGTGCGCTTCCTGTGCGAGCGGAGGTGGAATGGGAAAAGCGGAAGTGCACTCCTTCGCGCTTGAGCACAAAGGAACGCTCCGATCTCCTTGAGACTAAGTAATGCCTCAGGGAGATCAGTGACAATGTCACATGAATTGGGACATGGACATAACTTTAAGTAAAAGCGAATGTTAATTTTTTAATTCAATCATGAAACCTCATTCTGCCTGTGGATGAGGTTTCATGCTTTTACAGGTGGCCACCAGCGCTCCCAACCTGCCTGCCAACCTTAAGGTTGGATGGACAGGTGCACTAATTGCTTTAATTGATTTTTGAAAGACCTCAATAGGCTGTTGACAGGTCGGTGGGCGCACAGTTGACTCGGCTGTGCCCCTGCCGACCTGAAAATGCACTCTTGATAATGGACATTGAAGTCCCCCACTAGGGATACATTCTCCAATTGCCACTCTTGGTGTTTCCTCCAAGTGGTTTTCAAAATGAAAGAGTATTGATTCATCAGCTCAATGAGAGCAGTAGATGGTAATCTATGGGACTTTTTTTTATTATTTCAGGGGATGTGTGTATTGCTGGCTAGGCCAGCATTTATTGCCCTCCCCTAGCTACCCTTGAGAAGGTGGTGATGAGCCACCTTGAGCCACTGCAGTCGATGTGGGAAAGGTACACCCACAGTGATGTTGGCTTGGAGGGGAATTTGCAGATGATCATGTTCCCATGCATCTGCTGCCCTTGTCCTTCTAGGTGGTAGAGGTCACAGGTTTGCAAGGTGCTATCGATGTTTGACCGATGCCATGGAACTTCATGGGTTCTGAAGTCAATGTTGAGGACTCCAAGGCAACTCACTCCTAGCACTACACCTCTGTGCTACCATATACCCAGGGATGGTAATGTCTGGGACATTGTTTGTAAGGTATGATTCTGTGAGTTGGACTATTTTAGCCTGTTGCTTGAATCGCCTGTGGGACTGCTGTCCCAATTTGGCACAAGCCCTCAGATGTTAGTAAGGAGGACTTTGTGGGGTTGACAGGGTTGAGTGTGCCTTTGTTATTTCTGGTGCCCAAGTTGATGCCAGATGGTCCATCAGGTTTTGCTGCTCTCGTTTTTTCTGTAACAGTTTTAATACAACTGAGTGGCTTGTTCGGCCATTTCAGAGGGCAGTCAAGTGTCAACAACATCACTGTGGGCTTGGAGTCATATGTAGGCCAGACCAGTAAAGACAGCAAATTTCTTTTTCTAAAGGGCATTAGTGAACCAGATTGGTATTTACAACAATCAGCAATGGTTTCATCATCATTATATTTGAGACCAGCATTTTAATTCCAGATTTAATTATTGAATTTAAATTCCGCCATCTGCCGTGACCCAGAGCGTTAGCCTGGGCCTCTGAATTACCAGTGCAGTGACATTACCACTATGCTTCCGCTTATGATGTCTAAACCATGTGTTTGATATCATGAGTCCTGTTCTCATGCAAAAACCTACCAGGTTTTGGCCTTGCACATTTCTTTTTGATATGGCCCTACGTCTTTGTCATCTGTTCTTTCTCCAGCAAAACTCTTCCAATCCCCCATATGACCATATGAAGTAGGAGCAGGAGTAGGTCACTCAGCCCCTCAAGCTTGCCCCGCCATTCAATAAGATCATGGCTGATCTGATTGTAAACCCCCACCACCCCCAATAACCTTTCAGCCCTTTATTAAAATCAAGAATCTATCTAGCTCTGCCTTAAAAATATTCAGACACTGCTTTCACTGTCTCTTAAGGAACAGTGTTCCAAAGACTCATGACTAACAGAAAAAGTTTCTCCTTATCTCTGTCTTAAATGAGTGACTCCTTATTTGTAAATCGTGACCTGTAGTTCTAGATTCACCTACAAGAGGAAAGATCCTCTCCACATCCACTCTGTCAAGACCCCTCAAGATCGTAAAGGTTTTGACCAAATCACCTCCTACTTTTCCAACAATCACACAATCCTTTCCACTCTCTTGTCGATTAGTTTTTCAATTCTATCACTGGATGATCATTTGTGGGCATATATACCTGAATGATGGTTAAGTCCTCTTATTGGCCCTTCATTTTCACTAGCATCAGCCTATTTGAATCGTATTTCACTTCATTCACACATTTGCCAGCTTCCTTATCTAGCGTTATTGCTATTCCCTGTTCCTTGTCATTCCACCATGTGTATATTCCCACTTCATCACTCATGAAGTTGCCTTCTCCTGTCCACCATGCTTCACATAACCCTAGGATCTTTAATTTCTCCTTTTCCATCTTTTGCTTTAAGCTCTCTAGCCTTCCTTTCCTGTTCATTGTTTGTACATTCCATGTTCCAATTCTTTTGATATTGCCAAGCATGCATATATGTGTATATGGATGGTGACCTGGGAAGCCTCACTCCCTCCTTTGCTGAGCACAACAGCACCTGACCTTTGACAGGAGCTCCCTTCTACACTGTTGGTGTTATTTGTATAGATATCCTGAGCCATTTTCTTGACTATTTTCAGTGGTGGTTCACCATTGCCTTCCACCGTTGCTGACAATTTGACCATTTTGACAAGTAATACCTGGCTACGATGATACCAGCAGCAGACCTCACATGTCTAACCTGGCCTTCCCATTATAAAATTTCTTGGTAAACCTGTGTATTTATCTGGATTCTTAGCCGTACTGTTGATTTTGTAAATAATTTTATGTATTTTATATATATAATAAATCCAACCAAAAGAATGCTGAAAATTAAAGTGTGCTTTCAGAATGCAAGAAACTTAACATTTGTTTTTACTTTATTGTAGATGAATGTACTCACTCTATGCAAAATTATATAAATAGTTACAGAAGCAAAATTTTCCACAGTTGGGACCTTGTCAGTGGGATTAGGCTATCTGCAATGCAACATACATCATCCAAATATAAAATATTTAACATCAAGCCCAATTAAAATCTGAAATCAATTAGAAGATGAGACATATGCACAATGGATGTAAGTTCACACTCCAGGAGTCATTGATTTTTACAAAATTAAGCAGACAGTGTCATTATATTAGTACCTTTCCAGGCATTCGGTTCCTGAAACAGTGACAATCAGCCTTCTTTGAAAAACTCCATTACTGACTAATCAGGTTGGAATGAAAAGCCAGTCTGTGTTGCTGTACTTGCTACAATATAGGGTTCTTTCCATTAATATTTTATATTTTTTTTGTAAAATAAAAATAATTTTGAAGCAGTTGGAACAATGAAGTTATCAGGACACTGATTATGCATGTTGGTGCATTAAGTATGTCTGCCCGCTACTGCTGCAATTTCACCTCAAAAGAATTGTGTGTGGTCACCATGGGATCAACCCTTGAAGGATGGAATTTCGCTGATTAACCGATTATATTTTTAGAGGTTAATGTGTCTTTAGAGGTAAAGGGAGTGAAAAGGGTCTGTGCTAGCAGAGCAAAATAAGCCTGTAGCAAATCAACAGACAATTTTTCATCATATCAGCTTTTATTCTTCATTGACTTAGAAAATATTGACAAGATTTATAAATTCAAACCGAGTAAAAGTGACAGCAAGAGTAGGAAATGAGTCTCCATAAAGAGCTTGAACTATCGTTGTGAACTTCATTGGAAAAAAGATTGGGCATGGTGAAAATTTGGCTGCCGATTCACTACATGCCCATTTTAATGCTGCTGGTGCAAACCAATTTCACCCCTAAGTTATTTGAAAGGCCTGTGGAAAAAGTTCTGCTGCTCTTCTCTTTATCAATTCCTAATCATTACTCTCAAATATATTCTGTTGCTAAATGCTAAATTTATTCAAATAATGTGGTTGGATTAGTTAGTGAATAATCATTGATTTTTCTTCTAAGAACATTAATTAACATTTAGAAACAATGCCTCACATAAGGACCCAAGTGGCTAACTGACAACTGATGTGGGACTGTCCAACTTTGTCCTGGAAATCAGAGCTTTGAGCAACAGATTGCTGTTGTGGGAAGCAGAGATGCAACTACTCCCCTAGCGTTTCAAGAAACACTTAACCATAAAGCATGCTCTCTTGCCCATTGTCCCAGTGCCAATGTTTTGCTTTTACAATCCAAAATTCACTCACGCACTTTTCCAGAACCGCTTTATCCAATTCAGAGTCGTGGGGAGTCAGAGCCTATCCTGACAGGGAATGGGCACCAGGCAGGGTACACCCCAGGACAAGGTGCCAGTCCATTACCAGGCACACACTCAGACTAAGGGGCAATTTTAACCATAGCCAATCCACTTAACCAGCACATCTTTGGATAGTGGGAGGAAACCGGAGCCCCCAGCAGAAATCACAGGGAGAAAATGCAAACTCCACACAGACAGGACACCTCAGGTCAAAATTGAACCCGGGTCCCTAGAGCTGTGCGACAGCAGCACTAATCACTGTACCACCCCACAATCCAGAATTAATTCTACCTTTTTGGTCTCTTCTCATAGCCATATATTTTCCTCTTTTTCATACGGTTTTTCAGTTTTACTTGTTATGATCCCCATAGAAACTGATAATTTTTAGAAAGATATTTGAATTTCCAGTGAATAAGTGGAAGGATCGCATGGTAAGATTTCAAATTTTAAGACTTTTACCATAACAACCAAGTTGAAAGCAACATTGACTAATAATATTCAATTGGCAACTTATATCCTAAACTACAGAAAAGATCCCTTAATTTAATTTTTAAAATGACCAAAAATACCCCTCCATGGTTATACTTTACTCTGTCCCTTAAGTGGACAATTCATTCTCCAGAAACCATTTCGAAGCTATTCTCAGCTGCCAGTGGCTTGCTCCCTTTTACCATTCCAGCTGGATAACTTTTTATCCCTGAACTGACTTTCATGGTGAGGGTTATCCTGGGATTCCTTCTCCTAGCCCAAGTTAGGCAAATCTTCCAGCACGATTTAAATCCTTATGCATTTAACCTCTTCAATCTGAGCATGTATTCCCACCCACTTTCTGTGTGGTGAACAATAGAGATTGCCTGCCTTTATCTCTCTGTTTGAGCTCTCTCAAATTCTTGCAGACTGACCTATCTGGAAGGTTCAATGATATCTCAGCAAAACCCTGTAAGATACCACAATGGCCCTCCATGGCCTGTTGCCCCCTCAAAGTCCAGTTCCATGGTAACATGAACCAAGTGGGCCCTACATCCCGGCAGAAACTCTGATCAACCATCCTCCAAAGCCCCAATTCCACTCTAGCCCAGAACCAAACAGACAATCCAAAGCATAACTGTCCACAAAAGCCAACATTCCCAACACCTCCTGTTGACACCCAGCAGTCCACCCACAGTCACCACGGATAGCCTCGCCATTGTCCACAAGTATAATCATCCTGCACCCCACACCCCCCAGCCAAACAACCTACTCTTACCCCACCCCCTTATCTCCCAACAACCAAATTTGCCACCAGGCTCCCTTCATTCCTCCATTTTGCCCTAAATAAATACAGTTCCAAAACATAACAAAACATAAACTTCACATTTGTGACACCCTTTTTTGCCTCAACCACTCTTGTAGCAAAGAATTCCATACTCCACGACTTCACCATGTAAAGAAATATTTTCTAACCTCTATCCTCAATTTCTTTTTGACAATTATAAATTGCTGATGATTTATTAGTGGTTCTCCCAAAGGAGGAAATTATTTTTATTTATTCTATAAAAACTCATTATAATTTTTAAAAACTTACTTAATTATCATCATAACCATCTCTGCTATAGTGATAAATTGTACCAGCATCCTCCTAATTATGGCTTTATATCCCTGCTCTCATTCTGGGGATGATTCTATCTGTTCTGAAGAGCTCGAAGGCCCTTTACGTACAGATATCTCCAAAATGCACATGATAACCAAACTGTGGTCCATCCGATGTTTTAGACAATTGTATCATTTTTTGCAAGCTCTTGTTCTATATTACACTATTTCCAAACCCAAAATGTTTCATTAACTTTAAGGGAATTGTACATTTGAACCTCTAAGGGTATTTTTCGTTCACATCTTTCAGCATCTTTATATTGAAAGTGTATTTCCTGTATATTTCATTGAGCATTTTTCCATAGAAAGGATTTAGAAATAAGAGTTACTTTTTATTTAATTAAATTGCATTTTCAATAGCTTATAAAGATACCTGTTGACATTGATTAATATTACTAAACAGAAGTTGTTTTCTCAAAAGCCTAAAGAATAAGCAATTCATTAATTTACCTAAATGATTGAAGACACCTCACTCATTGTGTTGGAAAGGCTTTTAACCTTTATGAAGAAGGCAATGGAAAGAGAAATTCAGGGGCATAGAAAGACAGGCTCTTAGAAACAGGAAGTTGGAGAGAGTAGTCAGATTTATTAATAGAAAAGCTGGGGGCAACTGAGGCAAAGAGGTTAGATATGCCTGTGTACAGATTGAAGAGCTATAGCCTAAATCAACATTGCTCATAGATGAGGGCTGCAGGGCAGTAACATCACGTGTCCTTTGTTTTGTATTGTTGAGGATAATTTCAACTGTATCACTGGGGAAAAAAATTGGCAAAAGTAAATTGGCTCCATAATATATCGACCTTGGATGTTATACCTCAACATGACATAGAATCAGTGCCAAAGGTGACTGAAGTTAAGTCATGAAGTGGTCACCTACATATGTCGCATGGTCCAGCAAGATCTCAAACCAGAATCCAGCAACCCCAATACCCTGCCAATGGCTGTTACGGTAACCATGGATATCAATTTTAATCCCTCAGGCTCTTTCCAGGACTCATGCTGCTATATCCCAGTCATCAGCACACAGCTGCATTAAGGTTGTAACTAATGCCCTATTTGTTGGTGTGGGGGATCACATTAATTTTCCTGTCGATTTGGCATCCCAGAGGCAGAGATCCATGGCTTTTGCCCAATTATCAGGTTTCCCTCAGGTGCAGGGTGTCATTGGTTGCACCCATATTTCCATAAAGACTCCAACTCAGCATTCGTACACCTTCATCAACTGAAAGTTGACTCAATGTACACGTAGTTTGTGACCACTACAAGGTTTTCCTTCAAGTCTGTGCAAGGTTCCCTGATAGCTGCCATTACTCCTCCATACCAAGGAGTTCCCAACTCACTCAGCTATTTCATCCATTATCACAGTGCCTTGGTTGACTTCTTAGGGACAAGGGCTACTTGGCTTAACAAATTAGATAATGATCCCCTTCAGGAGCCCTCAAACTGAGGCAAAACATAACTACAGTACCAGCATGTCATCACAAGTACAGTCAAACAGGCCATTGGCACTATAAAAATGTGCTTCAGGTGCCTCACTCACTCAAGTGGAGCTCTGCCCTGCCCCAGCAAGGGTATCCAAAACAGTTGTGTGTTGTATGCTGCACAACATCGCGCAGCAGAGGGGTCTACAACTCAAAGAGGAAGATGACATGGCCAGAGCTCCAACCTCTGAGGAGGAGGATGATGAGGAAGGTAAGGAAGAGGAGGAAACACTTGTCCATTCTGGTGATTCTGAAACAGAGGAGGGTGAGGAGGCTGCCAATTGCAGAGCTGCTGGGAGGCATGGCCATGTAGCCAGTGCTGATTCTGTGCAGATGGGACTCATCGCCAGATGCATCCTTGTGCAAAATAGATGCACGTAGGGTCCTCCGAAGTCACACTTGCCATTAGCCAGTCCCTACTGAGCAACTTCCAATTAAAGAACCTTTTATATGGAAGCCACACGTACTCAGGGGAATGCCCGTCCCTGATAAGGGAGAAAAACAACATCAATGAGTTTGACTCGGTCACATTAAAATGGATGCAGGCCTCATCTTCGTATCCATTGGCCTCAACATAGTACAAACACACATTGTAAGAAGTCCTTCACAATCTGGCCCCCTCACATAAGTGCCAATTCCTGTAAATGAAGCACCAAAGCCACCATCCTGTGCATAATCATACCCTGTCCACAATGCTGAGACTGCCTTTAGGACTTATGACTTTGCACCTAATACATGCTGATGTGATTGTATGTGTCAATTGCGCGGGATGAGGATACATCCGTGCACCAACAGATCTTTGAATGAACTTGCGCAGCCTTTCCGGCCAATGGACCGGTTTCTGGAGTGGATGACATATGCAACATTAACAGCTTCCATTAACATTGGCTACCCTCACGGAGCACATATTCTGTCATCTGGAATGCAAAAACATCCAAAGTAGTGGGAACAGCAGATGAGCAATATTCTCTGCAGCATATATGGCATTTTGACTTGCATTGCCCACAGCTAGACCAATGCGTAACACAAACGTGTGGAAGATTACTTTGCACCCAGCACTCATGCTTGAGCTGCTCAGACATCCTGGCTGTTTTCATTACCATCTGTTCCACCTCTCTAATTGATTGCAGCCAGGCTAAACCAGTCTAGGCCTTCACCTTGGTGTGTTTCTCCCTCTTAGACTGCAAAGACAACATGAATTTATATTGGACTGATATATACTGCATGCAGGGATTATTTTCTTTAATGTGTCTGTGCATCAAAGTGATCACTCACATCTGTTCTGTGCGCACTTAAATGATACATGCAAGCTTACACATCCAAGCTCAATGCTGAAGCAGAGATATGTGACACGTCCTGCACCTTAGCTGCAGCATGCAGATGCAACCCCTCACTTGGACCTCTGGGTTGATGAGCCAAGCTACGCACCTTGCCAGAAGGCAGCTGGTTGTTGAACCTTTTCCAGCACAGGATCCAAGATCTCAGGTGCTTTCCTGCTGCCCTCATGGCAGTGGAAATTTCAAGCCTGCCTACTTTGTGCTGGCTGGAAGATTGCACCAGCCAGCAGGGTGCAGCACTGCTCTCCTCTTCTGCATCTCAGAGATCCTGATCTGTGAACCTTGGGCACCAGGACTCATTCCTTCCCCAGCGTCTCCTCTGTGTGACATTCTATCAATATGAACTTAAAATGAATAGGGTCATGAGCCATACATATTTCAATGTTCTCGTTCACTTCTGTGTGTTTACATTCATAAACCGTTTTCTACATATTATCAATGATTGCTGTTAGTATATGGTTGAGGAAATGGCTCTATGCAAATGCTTAGTGCCATGGATGTTGCAGCAGTCACTCCATGGGAGCATGCTCTTCTCCGTGACCACTGACAGCCCTAATGTGTTACTCCCTGTTTGTCACACTGTTATGCCATGACAGTGTGCAGATCTGAGGGACCTGGTTGAGAGTCAACTGTGTGAGCACATCCTGATAGATGGGTGGCAAGAGGGCAAGTGGATTGGCTAATGACCCTGGCACTGTTCATCATTCACCCACTGAGGCATGGCAGCTAACTACATTACTGCAAAATATCTTTACCTTGAAGTGTTGCCAAGGCAATTTCCATGACTGTGTGTTTTGATGGCACTTCATGGTTAAGTGCTTCAGAACAGTATACTATGAATGGGCAGCATTAATGACAATTTTTTCCTAGGAAAACCCATGATGGGCTATTGTTCCAAGGCCAGCTAACAGTTGGTTAACATTTACACAGTTCTCACTCACCCAAGAATTTAGTGACACTTCCTCTGATGCTCTGACATTTCACCGTGGCCTTCCTAGATCGCGAATGGCCTTCCTGAAGGCCCACTTTTTATATCTCCCCAAGCTGCCAAACCCAAGCAGAGCCCGCCTCCGACCCCACATGACTTCTAGGGTTGCCTGCACTGACTATAAGTGGCACCACCCCCCAAACCTCCAGAATGAAAATCTGACACCTGGGGCCACTTTTATGGATGTTGTGTTTGTGGAGCCAGGAATTCTCTTGTCTCTGCGTGGCCAACATGAGAATGAAAATTCAGGCCTAAGACTTCTTATGAAAGCGACTAATACAAATGAAACAAAGAAGACATAACTGATACACTCTATTTCCTTAATTTATTTCCTCCCAAAATGTAATGTTTCATACTTGATCAGCATCCTATCGACCCACCTAAACATTCACTCCCTCCACCACTGGCACATTGAGAAAGCAGTGTGTACCATCTACAAGATGCACTGCAACTACTTGCCAAAGCTCTTTCAACAGCACCTTCCAAACTTGCCCCCTCTACCGCCTAGAAGGATAAGGGCAGCAGACGCATGGGAACATCACCACCTGCAAGTTCCCTTCCAAGCCACACATAATTTATATCTTTCCTACATTGTAGCTGTGTTAAAAACCTGGAACTCCCTTCCTAAGAGCACTGTGGGTGTACCTATACTACGTGGACTGCAGCAGTTCAGGAAGGCAGCTCACTACCATCTTCTTAATGGCAATTAGGGATATCAAGGGTAATAAATGCTGACCTTGCCAGCAACAATCACATTCCATGAGCAAATAAAAAACAAACTTGTCCACCTGAAATTACATTTGCTTGCCATGAAGTTAACCAACGTCCTTACAGTCCTCCCAGCTGTTTGCCAAGCTCCATCCTTTTGTGTCATCAACAAAGTTTGAGATTTAGGCCCCTGTGCCCAAGTCCAAATTATAAGCATTAATTCCAGATGACTTCCAAGCAATGCCACATTTCTTAAAAATGCAAACAACATCTGTCAAGTAGCCATAATCAAACCATTGTTTCCTCGATTTTCATGCCCAGTTCTTTAAATATTATCTTAAACTGGCTTCCTACTATATTGTAACCAGTGACAAATAAATACTCAGTGAAACTTTGAAATCATGTGCAGTGTGTTTGTCTCCTCTATTATGTGGTGTTTGAATGTTGGCAGCTGGAACTGGCACAGTGATTTGTTGTGATTTGTTTTAAATATCTAATTTGCACTCTATCTAAATGCATTTCTTGTAGAAGGAGTTAATGCGTTGGTGACTACAAGGTTTCTCTGACAGCCTTCTGGAATTCTGGTGACCTAAACCTCCTTAGACAATGCATTGCTAGTGTCCTGTTTGTGAGTTAGTCACGTGTGGGAGCTCAGTGGCTGACTGCTGCTACTTCTTTTGCAGACACTTCCTTCCATGTCTGGTTCCCTGGGAGCTTCTAGTATCAATCTTATAAATCTTTCTTCTTGCATTGGAGCTTACTGTATCTGGCTTTCAAAAGGGGCTTTTTCACTTAGTAATGCCCTGTTCTACTGCAATAAGCAAGTCAACATCTGTGGTTTGCAGCTCATTAAGAAGATCAGTGCTTCTCCATTTTCATTAGCTGATCCATTGTGAGTAGGTATACCCCATGTTTTTGCTAAAAACTGAAAACAATAAAATTATAATTAACCATTAGGCTTTATTATTTCCAGAAACTTAAAATAACCTACAGAGACTGATTTTCATTGTGTTGGTGGCAGAAAACTGGCAGTAGTGGATCAGCCACTCAACCCATTTTCCTTCCTAATAACTTCAATGGAAAGGAACATCAGGTAAGATGTATAACGTGCAGCTTATCTGCTTCCCCCACTTCCATCACCTGCCAAAGGTGAGACATTAACCATTGAATAACAGCCGGTAGCAATTTCTAGGCTTAAGTATCTTAATAAATGGAATGGTTCTACTTGGTTCCAAATGATTTAACTCTGCATGCTACATTTAGGATCAATGTCATCCATTCCTGACCTGGCAATAATATGAAATGTTACAATGAAGTCGGACATGCATCCTTGTGAATGACTCAGCCAAAAACTTACAACTATTCAGGCAGCTTGCCCCAAAGATGCTCCTTTAAATAAGCAAAACAGGATCTACACATGCTTGAGGTGGATTTAATTTGGCTCAAGAATGCTACCCAAAATTTGAGAATGGATACACTCAACTTAAAGTGGCCTTTACCGAACTGTTGGGCAAACCAGGTACATTGGTTCTGCTGGAATCTGCAAATCTATTTCAACAATTTCCAGCAGTCAACAAGCAGTTAATTAGTGCACAAAATCTGAGCTCTGGAATCGCCATACATGCAGTTTATATAGGTTCCTCCTGTTAGCTAAATAAAAATAGCGTGTCAGTGAATATCCCCCTGTAACAGGAGACTGTCAGGTCATGGTTTAAGCACACCACTAAATTAATGGCAGTTCTTTGGCTGGTTGCCATGCTAGGGGAAGAGGTGTTGCAGTGTCTGCCTGATTGATTTGTTCAAGTTCTTTTTTCCCTTTTTGCAGGCTAAGACTGCTGACATTGCTGGACATCTTTCAGTTTGAATGTGAACTCTGTTCATATGTCATTAATATTATTAAATTAATATTATTATAGTTCTATGATTTCGGCATGGGAGCATCTTCACCAGCAAATAGCTACAAATCTCAGTAGTATTCCGTACATTTTAATCAACAGCCATTGTGACTGGTTGCAGCTGAAAACCAGAATTTATTATCTCCTCTTTTGAACCTGAGTGGAGAAAAATTCAGATGGATGTAGCTGTGAAATGATACACAATAACCAAGTCAATTAGGGTTGATTTATTCTGAATAAACTCTGGCCACATCAGGTTTCCACCTCTGTTTAAGTGGTAATTCCCTCATTCCCAGCCCATTACTTTAAGGCTAGCTCACCCTAAATAAGATCAATATAATTGTGTATAATTATGGCATTCTGGGCAAGGAATTTTTGAAGTTTTTTTTGTGAATTAGAATTTGTTTACATAGGAATTTAGCCACTGGCAAGAATAATTAAGTGTTATGTTTTCTTTCTGATAAGTCTGAATATTTGATACATATCATCTAGCAGTATTCATTCAGAGTCCCAATGCCTAAAATCAGGTTCAGCAGTAAAATCCACAGTGCCCAATTAGCTGAAGTTTAAATTACCTTTTAACTACATGTGTTTGTGCAACCATGCATGTATGCTTGAACGCATGCATTCATGCATGTAAATGCATGGGCATATGTATTTGCAGATCCACCTGTTGAAATACCAGTAACAACTTGCACTTATATGATGCCTTTAACATAGCAAATACAAGAAATAGGAACTGGAGGAGACCATATGGCCCATTGAGCCTGCTCCGCCATGCAGTAAGATCACAACCGACCTTGGGTTTCAACTCCATTTTCCTGCCCACTCCCCATATCCCTTAATTCTCTGAGAGACCAAACATTTGTCTATCCCAGCCTTAAATGTATTCAATGGTGGAGCATCCACAATCCTCTGGGTAGAGAATTCCAAAGTTCACAACCCTTTGAGTAAAGTAATTTCTCCTCATCTCAGTCCTAGAAGATCGGCCACTTATCCTGAGACTGTGCCGCCATATTTTAGATTCCCCGACTTGTGGAAACAATCTCACAGCGTCTACCCTATCAAACCTCTTCAGAATTTTGTAGGTTTCAATGAAATCACCTCTCAATCTTCTAAATTCCAGAGAATACAAGCCCAATTTACTCAGCCTCTTATCGTAGGACAACCGTCTCATCCCCAGGGACTAATTTAGTGAACCTTTACAGTACCGCCCCCAATGCAAGTATATCCTTTTTTAAATATGGAGACCAAACTGTACAGATATGGTGTCACTGAAACCCTGTATGAATCACAAAAGGCTAGTATGCAAGCACAGGAAGTAATTAGGAAAGCTAATAGAATGTTATCATTTATTGCGAGGGGAATTGAATACAAAAGTTGGGAGGTTATGCTTCAGTTGTACAGGGCATTGGTGAGACCATATTTGGAGTACTGTGCACAGTATTGGTCATCTTATTTAAGGAAGAGTGTAAATGCGTTGGAAGCAGTTCAGAGAGGGTTTATCAGACTACTACTTGGAATGGGTGGGTTGTCTTATGAGGGAAGGTTGGACAGACTAGACTTGTATCCGCTTGAGTTTAGAAGAGTAAGAGGTGACTTGATTGAAACATTATAAGATCCTGAGGGGTCTTGACAGGGTGGATGTGGAAAGGATGCTTCCTCTTGTGGAAGAATCTAGAACTAGAGGTCACTGTTTAAAGGGGTCACCCATTGAAAACAGAGACGAGGTGAAATTTTTTCACTCAGAGGGTCATGAGTCTTTGGAACTCTCTTCCTGAAAAGTTGGTAGAAGCAGAGTCTTTGAGTATTTTTAAGGCAGAGCTAGATAGATTCTTGGTAAGCAAGGGGGTGATAGGTTATTGATGGTAGGTGGGATACAGATTTCAGGTTACTATCAGATTAGCCATGATATTATTAAATGGCGGAGCAGGCTTGAGGGGCTGAATGGCCTACTCCTGCTCCTTGTTCGTATGTTCGTAATTGCAGAAAGACTTCTGTATTCTTGTATTCTAATCCCCTTGCAATAAAGGCTAACATGCCATTTGCCTTCTTAAATGGTTGCTGCACCTGCATGCTAACTTTCTCCATTCCTTCTATGAGCGCATCCAAGACCCTTTGAACATCAACACTTACAAGTTTCACACCTTTTAAGAAAATTCTGCTTTTCTATTCTAACGACCAAAGTGAATAACTTCACATTTTCCTACATCATACTCTTTCTGCCATATGAACATACAAAATAGGAGCAGAAGTGGGCCATTCAGCCCCACGAGCCTGCTCCGCCGTTCAATAAGATTATGGCTGATCTGTTTATGTTTCAAATTCCACGTTCCCAATTACCCTCAATAACCATCTTGTTGACCACTCACTTAACCTGTTAATTTCTCTTTGCAGTCTCTCCGTGTCCTCCTCACAAGTTACCTCTCCACCTAGTTTTGTATCATGAGCAAACTTAGATACATTACTCTCTGCCTCTTCATCTAGATCATTAATATAGATTGTAAATAGCTGAGCCCCCAATACTGATCCTTGCGGCACTCCGCTATTCACTGCCTGCCAGCTTGGAAAAGCCCCATTTATGCCCACTTCCCATCCATTAACCAATCCTCTATCCATGCTAATATATTACCACCAACTCCATGAGTCCTTACCTTGCCGATTAACCTTTTGTGAGGCACCTTATATGATGCCTTTTGGAAATCCAGATATATTGCATGTTCTGGTTCCCCTTTTTCTACCCTCCTAGTTACATCCTCAAAAAGCTCTAATAAATTTGTCAAACTGGATTTCTATTTAGTAAAACCATGTTGACTTGTTCTAATCATATTGTACCATTCTAAGTACATTGCTAAGACTTCCTTAATAATAGATTCCAGCATTGTCTAAACAACTGATGTTAGGCTAACTGGGCTGCATGTCACTGTTTTCTCTCTCCTTTCCTAAAAAACGGTGTAACATTTTCCAACTTCAAATCGAATGGGACCTTTCCTGAATATAAGGATTTTTTTAAAAATTCATTCATGGGAAGTGGGTGTTGCTGGCTAAGCCAGCATTTATTGCCCATCCCTAATTGCCCTTGAGAAGGTGGTTCTTGAACTGCTGCAGTCCACGTGATGTAGGTACACCCACAATGCTGTTAGGGAGGGAGTTCCAGGATTTTGACCCAGCGACAATGAAGGAACGGTGATATATTTCCAAGTCAGAATGGTGTGTGGTTTTGAGGGGAACTCCCAGGCGGTGGTGTTCCCATGTATCTGCCACCTTTGTCGTTCTAGTGGTCATGGGTTTGGGAGGGGCTGCCTAAGGAACCTTGGTGAGTTCCTGCAGTGCATCTTGTAGGTGCTACACGTTGCTGCCTGTGTGTCAGTGGTGGTGGGAGTAAATGTTTGTGGATAGGGTGCCAATCAAGCAGGTTGCGTTGTCCTAGATAGTGTCAAGCTTCTTGAGTGTTGTGGGAGCTGCACTCATCCAGACAAGTGGAGTGCATTCCATCACACTCCTGACTTGTGCTTTGTAGAAGGTGGACAGGCTTTGGGGAGTCAGGAGATGAGTTGCCCTTCACAGGATTCCTAGCCTCTAACCTGTTCTTGTAGCCACAGTATTTACAGGGCTAGTCCAGTTCAGTTTCTAGTCAATGGTAACCCCCAGGATGTTGATTGTGGAGGATTCAGCGATGGCAACGCCATTGAATATCAAGGGGTGATAGTTAAGATTCTCTCTTGTTGGAGATGATCATTGCCTCGCACTTGTGTGGCACAAATGTTACTTGCCACTTGTCAGCCCAAGCCTGGATATTGTCCAGGTTGTGCTGCATTTGGACATGGACTGCTTCAGTATTTGAGGAGTCATAAATGGTGCTGAACATTGTGCAATCATCAGCGAACATCCTGACTTCTGACCTCATGATGGAAGGAAGGTCATTGATGAAGCAGCTGAAGATGGTTGGGCCTAGGACACTACCCTGAGGAACTCCTGCATTGATGTCCTGAAACTGGGATGATGGACTTCCAACAACCGCAACCATCTTCTTTTGCTCAAGGTATGGCTTCAACCAGTGGAGTGTTTTCTCCCTAATTCTCATTGACTCTAGTTTTCCTAGGGTTCCTTGATGCCACATTCAGTCAAATGCTGCTATGATGTCAAGGGCAGTCACTCTCACCTCACCCTGGAGTTCAGCTCTTTTGTCCATGTTTGAACCAAGTCTGTAATGAGGTCAGGAGGTGAGTGATCCTAGCAGAACCCGAACTGAGCGTCAGTGAACAGGTTATTGCTAAACAAGTGCCTTTGGAAAGCACCATTGATGACCCTTTCAATCACATTACTGATGATCGAGAGTAGACTGATGCAACGATAATTAGCTAGGTTGGATTTGTCCTGCTTGTTGTGGATAGGGCACACCTGGGCATTGCTGGATAGATGTCAGTGTTGTAGCTGTACCGGAACAACTTGGCTAGGGGCCTGGCAAGTTCTGGAGCACTAGTCTTCAGTACTATTGCCAGTATATTGTCAGGGCGCATTGCCTTTGTAATATCCAGTAGCTTCAGCTGTTTGTTGATATCACATGGAGTGAATCAAATTGGCTGAAGACTGGCATCTGTGATGCTGGGGATCTCCGGAGGAAACCATAGTCAACACATCCACTATCTTGCAGCTGTCTCTTTTAGAACCCTCGGGTGTAGGCCATCAGGTCCTGGGAATTTGTTGGATGTTAGTCCCTTAAGTTTCTTCAATACTTTTTCCCTATTGATATTAATTCCTTAATTTCCTTACCCTTTTTAGTGCTTAGGTTACTGTCTATTTCAGGAATGAAACTCGTGTCTTTTACTGTGAAGACAGACAGAAAATATTTGTTCAATGCCTCTGCCATTTCCTCATTCACCATGATAATTTCTCCTGTCTGTGCTTCTAAGGGACCAATGTTTACTTTAGCCACTCGTTTCCTCTTTATATATTTATAAAAGGTCTTACAATCTGTTTTTATATTTCTGGCTAGTTTACTCTCTTATTCAACTTTTTCCCTTCTCATCAACTTTTAGTGGCACTTTGCTGGTTTCTAAAACACTCCCAATCCTCAGAGTTGCTACTTTTTTTTCAACATTGTAAACCTCTTCTTTTAATCTAAAACTATCTGTTGCTATTCATGAGTGGGCCATGGATGGGTTTTTCTTGCTGAGTTTTTGTTTTTCAATGGAATGTATTTTTGTTGAACATTTTGAATTGTTTCTTTCAATGTATCCCACTGTTCATTTCCTTCTATACCTTTCAGTCAATTTATCCAATTAACCTTAGCCAATCCCTCACATCTATATAAATGGCTTTAGTTAAGTTTAAGACTGGAATTTTCCAGTCCTGTTGGCATCAGGTGTCATGGCAGGCGAGGTGGTGGACAATATGGCGAGAAGGCCAAAAATTGGTTTCATACTGTCATGAAACCGGTTTGCAATCGTCCATTTCACCCGTCAATGAGGGGAGCTGTTTCCTGACGCTGTACATCGGGAATCTAATTTCAATACTTTAGCATCTCATTCTAAGCCCTGCTCGCCGGAATCATCCCCCAACACTGGATCATCTGCCGACATGTTTCATAACTGTAAATAAGCGATGTGCACCCGGCGACCTGCATTTCACTGGCAACTTTGAGGTTTATTTATCTACCTTGCTTCAGGGTCATCAATGCCAGGTTTCACAGGCAGCACCACATCACTTTTTGGAAGGCTCACGTGCAGTTGTCTACCTACCAGACCAGCCATAAGGTTGGAGTGGCTTTTCATTGGCTGCAAGGCTAGGGCTTGCATGGGGAAGGGGAGAAGTTGCCTCAGGCGAGAGAAGAGGCTGCAGGGTAAGGGCTGTACTGTGGAAGCGGGATGTCCTTTGGTGTGTGTAGGAGCACATGTTGATCTGTGCCAGTGGCCTCAAGATGGTGAGGGCTGAGGAGGCAGTCTCCAGAGGAGATGAGGCCAGATGGAAATGTGAGGGTGTGAGTGGTGATGTCCCTTGGCAGTGAGTGAGATGCCTGTGAATGTGTAATGGCCTTGAGAGTGTGTGAGTTTTGAATGCTAAGATAAAGGTACCGCCTTACTGCGGCATAGATGAGATCATTCATCTGTTTTCTGCACTGGATGGACGACCTCTTGTGTGCAGCATTGGCACTTGCCACCTCTGCCACCGCCTCCCAAACTGGAGTCGTGAGAATGATGGACCTCTTGTGACCAAAGTGGGGGTAGAGGACATCATGGTGGGCCTCCACAGCATCCAGAAGGTGTTCCAGGGATGTGTCACTGAATCAGGGGCTGCACTCTTCTTTGCTTTTGGGGCCATGTCTTCACAGAGCAGGCCTGGTCTGCAAACATTGAGAAGTGTGCGCACAGCTGCAGTTTAAATATGGCACCCTGCATGAGGAAGCAGTGACCTAATAGTGTGCCAGGCAAATTAGAGGCCGCCTGCCAGCGGGACGATATGTTTTCTGTGGCAGCATAATTAATGAGGCAGGAATAGGACAATACGAAACAAAAACCCAGCATTGCAGCCGGTGCATAAAACGGCTTTTTTCCCGCCTGCTACTGCACTTTGTGCAGACCTGGGATGATTATGCTTTCAGATTCTTTGTGATTATAAATGATAATTTTCAAATTCAACACAGAATTGAATGGTATTATGATCACTATTTCCCAGTGGATCTTTCACTTTGGCCTTACTAATTAACTTTGCTTCATTAGACAATATTAGATCTAAGATACCCTTATCCCTCATTGGTTCCACAATGTATTGCCCCAAGAAACTGTCATGAAAACATTCTACAAACTCACCTCCTAGGTTACTCCTACCAATTTGATTGTCCCAATCTATATGAAGATTAAAATCCCGTACAATTATCACATATTCTATGTTGCAAGCTCCAATACTATCTCATTTAATGTTCTACTCATTGGTATAACTACTGATGTATTTGGGGCGGGGGGGTGCGGTGCGGGGTGGCTATAAACTATTTCCACCAGTGTTTTCTAATTCTTGCTGGTCCTAATTTCTACCCATACTGGTTCTACTTCATGATCTTCAGAGGCCAGATCCTTTCTAATGTCATTATGTCATCCTTCACTACTAGGACTATCCCTCCTCCTTTGTCATTCAGTCTGTCTTTCCAAAATATTGTGTACAGTGAAATATTTATTTCCCAATCTTGATCACCTTTAACCATGGGCAGAATTTCCCGTGCCTGCTGGCAGCGAGCATCATGGCAGGCATAAGTGGATAATAGGGTGGGAAGACCAAAAATCAATTTCACGACGCCATAAAACTAGTTTGCAATTGTCTGCTCCCACCACTGCAGGTCGGAAACTTCATTGTAATCCATCTGCATAATCACAACGACGTGTTTCACAACCGCATTTACAAAGCATGCACCTGGCGAGCTGCACTTCAAGGGGAACTCGGAGGTGAGTGCGCAGTAACGTTGCGCAGCACTCACAAGGGTCGTCTGTTGGACCTCAAGCGAAGGCACAAGCAAGTCGCATATTCCCGGCTGGCTGATTGTACGGTGCATGGACAAGGGCTGCACTGTGCTTGAGGTGAGTTTGAGGGGGTGGGTGATGGGTTCAAGGGCTGCACTGCAGTTGATACTTGTGGGGGGCAAGGGCTGCATTGCGCAGTGCACAAGCATGTGCGGCGGGATGGGGGTTTGGGGGTGGGGGTGTGAGGGAAGCAGCCATGCATTAGGGAAAACTTGTATAAAGTGACCATTACTCCACAGCTGAGACAGTTCAGGCGCAGCCACAATGAAATGCATGGAGTCAGGCTTCTAGCTTATCTGGCCACTCAAACAAGACAGAGGCCTGAAAGTGCCACCAAATGCTCCAGACTGAAAACTAATGAGCAGTTTAGTGGCCTGCAGAACAATTGGATGACTGAGCACGTTGTACAAAATCCTTTAGAAAGCTGGTCATGGAGCAGTCACAGATGGGGGCACTCATAGCCCCTTGCAATGTTCTCATTCAGGTTTGGATCAGTCTCCCCGATGGTTCATGCTAACAGCACAGCCTTGCAGTGCAGGTTAGGAGAATGCCTGTACCTGGGCTGAGAGCACAGCATGCAGTCCAATGGGCAAAGCTGCCGTAAATCGGTCAGGTGGCGTGGGGCAGAGGAGGGTGGGGTTTTGGGCAGCCATGCAGCATACTAAACTCTGGTCATCCAATTGGTGGCCAGCGCACTTTGGGATGCATTAAGGGGCCTTCAGACTTAACCAAGAGAGTTTCTTAGTACACCTATGCTAACTTAGGTTGGATGAGCAGCTTTCTCAATCGGCTTAATTAGTTCATTAATAGCCTTAACAGGCCATTGACAGTTTGGCGGGTGCACAGCCGAACTGAAAATCTAAATGATGCATGGTGACGTTGGGATGCACGCCCGACGTCACCCTGCATCATTTTACACCTTGGCAATCAGGCCCTGCCCCTGCTTGCCGAGCCGAAGATTCAGTCACAGGTTTCCCTCTGGAATTTGGTTTGTGCAGCAATCCAACATCAGCTGTGATCATAACACACCACACTTTGATTTTTCTCCAAACACGGTCAGTCCAAGACTGAGCCCCAGCCCCATACCTAGCTGGTTTATGCTCAAAGTCTCACCACTCTCTCTCCACTTCTCATGCTGATTTATGCTTCAAAGTCTTGCTGCTCTCTCTCCCCTACTCTCGCTGATTTATGCTCTGAAGTCTCACTGCTCTCTCTGTCCCGCTCATGCTGATTTATGTTCTGAAGTCTTATTGCTCTTGATATGTTTCACATATCAGTAGAAAAAACTGTACAGTACAGTACAGTACCAAAACTGCATAGTAAAATCACAAATGATATCCCACGAGCCAGTGCCAGTAGGAAATAATCACTCCTCATCCTCCTCGGCCTGTCAGAAAGCTTTGACAGAATTGACCACAATACTCTCCTCCAACGTCTCTGCTCCATTGTTGAGCTGGGCGGGAGTACACTTGCCTGGTTTCATTCTTCTTTATCTAACCATAGCCAGAGCATCACCTGCAATGGCTTCTCTTCCTGCTCCCATGGTGTTACCTCCCCCAAAGATCTACCCTTAGCCCCCACTTATTTCTCATCCCATGCTGCCCCCCAACATCATTGAAAACACAGTGCCAGTTTGCATATGTATGCTGACGACATCTAGCTGCACCTGATTAGCACTTCCTATGACCCCCTCCACATTCTTCAAATGCTCACACTGTTGCCTGACATCCATAAGTTGATGAGCAGAATTTTCCTCCAATTCAGTATTGTTAAGATTGAAGCCCTTGGCCCTGAGCCCTTTAAAAATGGTGGGCAAGATCCAATTCTAGGATTCTCAACCCCATTCCCTTTGCATCTATTCTTGCTGGCATGGGATAAGGGTACAAGCAGTCCACACAGCACTCCTGATTTTACCGGCTGCATTACAGGGTAAGCAGTTTAAACCATCCAAAATTTTGTGGTGTCTGTTCCCTTTGGTAAGTATGTGTGGTTCATGGCCTCTCAGAGGAGACACGAACCACAGGCGAACCCCAGTCCTAAGTGGGGAGCCAAAAACATCACCTGTCGTGGAATTCCTTTATTAATAGGCTTTGAGATATTAAAAAAAAAATGTTTTTTCTGTTTCAGTAGTTAGATGCTGTATTGTATGGTTAAAGTGTTTTTACTGCAATGGATTGATCATTGAGCTCTGTCTTCCAAAGATAAGTTGACTATTACATTGATCAGCATTATGTTAAGTGTTAAGATGCAATGGAGTACTATTCACATTGCATCTATTTTCCCATTGGAAAAAGTGCTCTCATGCATTCAAAACTGCGGAAAGCACTACTTGGGACTTATAGTGTAATAATCTGTAGTATTTTCAATGCCCAGAGGCCTTTTACAATAAAAAAACTTGATTAAAAAAACCCCACCTGCTCCTGAACTGTGTTGATTGACAGGACATCTGGTGTAACTTAGAATAAAAAGGCCATCTGATTTTTCAGTTTCAAAAGACTCCATGGGCTACATTTCTCATGGCTTGTTGTTATAGCTGAGTTCATTATGAATGTTTGACTGAGTTTCAAAAGCTCCAAAACCACCTAGCTCAGCAGGGTGCTGTGTTCATGTTTTTAGTGATAGTTTTAAGAGGTTATTAAAGAATTATCTGTCTTTGGTGTGGTTAGGGAAATATACAATTGTTTGCTTGACTACTTAATGGAATTTACTTTTTTTTCCAATGGCTTTAATGAAGGAGTTTTTTTCAGTATGAGGCATGTTTGAGTGACAGCTCCATTAGATTGTTAGAAGCTTTTTTTATTGCCCCAGCTTCACATGGCTGTTGAGGTTTGACCATAGTGGATTAACGGTGGAGGTGGTCGTGTAGCGGTAATGTCACTGAACTAGCAATCCAGTGGACCAGGCTAATGCTCTGGGGACATGGGTTCAAATTCCACCATGGAAGCGGGGCTTGAGGGGCGGGGTGGGGGAGCGGTTGGCAGTAGTTGGTAATCAGCATGAGATTTCCTTGTCCATGTTTGACCTGATGCCACGAGACTTCATAGGGTCTAGTGTCAACGTTGAGGACTCCCAAGGCAATTTCATGTGGACAGTATACCTCCATGATGAACATCACTTGGAGAAAACGCTGAGGGGGGAATGGGCACAGAATGTACTCTGGGTGGGGTCTTCAATGTCCATCAGTAAGAGTGACTCAGTAGCTCCACTACTGACTGAGTTCGCCAAGTCATGAAGCACATAGCTGTTAGACTGGGTCTGCGGCAGATGCTGAGGGAAGCAAGAGGAGGGAAAAACCTACTTGACTTTGGCCTCACCAATCTGCCTGTCGCAGATGCATCTGTCCATGACAGTATCGGTAGGAGTGACCACCACACAGTCCTTGTGGAGATAAAGTCCCATCTTCAAATTGAGGATACCTTCCATCATGTTGCGTGGCTAAATGGGATTTTGAACAGATCTCGCAACTCAAAACTGGGCATCCATGAAGCACCGTGAGCTATCAACAGCAGCAGAATTGTACCCAACCACAGCCTGTAACCTCTTGGACCAGCATATCCCCCACTCTACCATTATCCCCAAGCCAGGGGGTTCAATGAAGAGTGCAGGAGGACATGCCAGGAGGGCATGCCAGGAGCAGCACCAGGCATACTAAGAATGAGGTGTTAACCTGATGAAGCTACAACATTGGACTACTTGTGTGCCAAACAGTGAAAGCAGCATGTGATAGACAAAGCTAAGCAATCCCACAACCAACGGATCAGATCTAAGCTCTGCATTCCTGCCACATCCAGTCGTGAATGGTGGTGGACAATTAAGCAACTCACTGAGGAGGAGATTCCACAAATATCCCCATCCTCAATGATGGGGGAGCCCAGCACATCAGTGCAAAAGACAAGGCTGGAGCTTTTGCAACCATCTTCAGCCAGAAGTGTTGGGTAGATGATCCATCTCGGCCTCCTCCTAAGGCCCCCATCATCCAGATGCTCGTCTTCAGCCAATTCAATAGACCTCATGTGATATCAAGAAACAACAGAAGGCACTGGATACTGCAAAAGGTTATGGGCCCTGACAACATTCCAGCAATAGCACTGAATACTTGTGCTCCAGAACTAGCCGCAACCTTGGGCAAACTGTTCCAGTACAGCTACAACACTGGCATCCGTCAGGCAATTTGGAAAATTGCCTAAGTATGTCCTGTCCACAAAAAGAGGATAAATCCAACCGAGCCAGTTACCTCCCCATCTGTGTTTTTTTTCATTTATTCGTTTAGGGAATGCGGACATTGCTGGCTAGGCCAGCATTTATTCCCATCGCTAACTGCCCTTGAGAAGGTGGTTTCAACTACTGCAGTGCTTTTAGGGAAGGAGTTCCCGAATTTTGACCCAGCAACAGTGAAGGAACGGCGATATAGTTCCAAGTTAGGGTGGCCTGTGGCTTGGAGGGGCACTTTCAGGTGGTGGTTTTCCCATGCATCTGCTGCCCTTCTAGGTGGTAGAGGTCACAAGTTTGGAATGTGCTGTCAAGGGAGGCTTGGTGAGTTGCTTCGGTGCATCTTGTAAATGGTACATACTGCTGCCACTGTGCGTCAGTGGTGGAGGAAGTGAATGTTTAAGGTGGTGGATAGGATGCTGGTCAAGTGAGCTGCTTTGTCCTGGACGATGTTGAAGTTCTAGAGTGTTGTTGGAGCTGCACTCATCCAGGCAAGTGGAGAGCATTCCATCACACTCCTGACTTGTGCCTTGTAGATGGTTGACAGGCTTTGGGGAGTCAGGAGATGAGTTATTCTCCTCAGAATTCCAAACTTCTGACCTGCTTTTGCAGCCACAGTATTTATATGACTGGTCCAGTTCAGTTCCTAGTCAATGGTAACCCCCAGAATGTTGATGCTTCAATGATGGTAATGCCATTCAATGTCAAGGGGTCTTTGCCTTGCACTTATGTGGTGCAAATGTTACTTGCCCCTTGTCAGCCCAAGCCTGGATATTGTCCATGTCTTGCTGCATTATGCACACAGACTGCTTCGATATCTGAGAAGTTGCAAATGATGCTGAGCATTGTGCAATCATCCACGAACATCTCAACTTGTGAGCTTTGGATAGAGGGAAGGTCATTAATGAAACAGCTGAAGATGGTTGGGCTTAGGACACTACCCTGGAGAACTCCTGCAGCAAAGTCCCGGGACTGAAATGATTGACCAACTACAACGACAACCGCCTTCCTTTCTGCTAAGTATGACTCCAACCAGTGGAGAGTTTTCCCCCTGATTCTCATTGAGTCCACTTTTGCTAGGACTCCTTGATATCACTTTCGATCAAATGCTACCTTGATGTTAAGGGCAGTCACTCTCACCTCAACTACTCTCGATCATCAGCAAAGTGATGGAAGAGGTAGTCGACAGTGCTCTCAAGTAGCATTTACTCAGCAATAACCTGCTCACTGACACTTAGCTTGGGTTCCACCAGGGCCACTCGGCTCCTGACCTCATTACAGCCTTGGTCCAAACATGAACGAAAGAGCTGAACTCCAGAGGTGAGTGCACATTGCACCAATAGCACAACTATCTTTCTGCAAATTGCTGAGACTGTATTTACTCCACTATTTTTCCTTGTTCTATTTTTATGACCTATTCAGTTTAAATAGTAGGAAGAGCACAGTTAATTTGATAGGTGGAATTGAATTGAAGTTGTGGTAAATGCACCAAGAGTATGCATTGTACTATCTCAGAAAACCTACCTCTTTGTCCGAATGCCTTCTAAAGTTGCTCAGTCTCAAATTTTATTTCGTAATCACCACTGTAAAATGCGTTGGGATGTTTTACTAGTTTCAAGATGCTGTATAAATGGAAGTTGTTGTTGAATTGTCTTTGTTGTGAAACCTATCCCAGAAGTGAGTTTATTGATTGTCAGGACTGAGTCAGGGTGCAGAATTAATTCCATTATCATGCTAGGTTTAGGCAACTCTGGTTCCAAGCTCTGATTTACCACCTAATCAGGGAATGTTACTGCTGGATCCTAAAATATTGCAGAGACAATGCACTGCAGGAGACATATATGGATGGCAAAGAAATCTTAAGATCTGTTGGTGTTGTTTATTATTTGATTTTCATGAGGAGTTATGATCCCTGATAAATTTTTTACTTTCTGACTTTTGACATATATTTCCAGTATTTCACAATCTACCCTGAACATGGACATTACATTTTAACTGTGAGTAAAAAGAAACACATTTGGTCATTTCATTGAACACTACAGCATTTTTGCTTTTTGGAAATGAATTATTTTTCTTTATGTTCAAAAGCTTCATTCTCCCGATATCAGCAGATAACTTATTAAGGAGAACGTACTTGTTCTAACTCGAATAATACGAAGTTCTTGACCAGTCCTGTCGGACTTCTGAGCAGATTCGTCAAAATCTGGCTCCACCCACTTGGTGGCAAATGTTTGTGCATTTTAAATTATATCCAGGGTATGATTCCCTGGAGACAATTGCGTTACCTACATTGTAAATGGGGTTGTTGAGTTAATTTAGAGCTATTTCAAACTTCACAACTCCTAGATTTAGATTACAAAAGGAAAGCTAAGGGCAGAATTTCACCCTTGGCGTGCAGGTGCGCGCCTGACACGCCCATCCGTGAAATAAAGCATGTTGACATTGGATGGGCATCCCAATGTCAACGTGCACTCTCGTGATATTTTGCTAGGCGGAGGCACACCCGCCGTTAATTAACTGTCCAGTTAAGGCCCTTGAGAGACCAATTGACTATGAGTTTACGTAGCCCATACAATTGTCAGGCCATCACACGGGCAAAATGGACAGGCGGCTGGCCACAATTTGCAAAACCTCATCCATGGGCGGGATAAAAGGGGTCAGTGGGCTCGACAAAGTGAATAGTGACTAGTTTTTGATATCTCTTGCTGCTGCTTGCTTCTGTGAACAGGGCAGCTTCATTTTGCTTCAGTGCTGCATTCAGAGCACTTAGAGGCTTCAGTTCAAGACTCAGTATTGTCTTCCAGGCCCCCGGAGGATTCACATCACGTGGGGCCTTCCAGGTTCAGACAGCCTTCCCTTACCTTGGTAATGGAGATTGTAGTCTCTGCCGAAGGCACTTCCTCCTCTGAGGAGGAGAGGGCCAGAAGGGGAAGGAGACCAGATGTCCCTATTCAGCTTCCAAGTGAGCAGCCTGTGGGAAGAGAGGTGCAGGCACAAGGGGCGCAGGGCCAACAGGAAGGCCAAGGTGGAAGGTTGCAGAAGACGCCACTATCCTGCTGCTAGGGTTTACAGGCAGTGATGCAGCTACCTCAATATGTCTGAGGTGCAGTGCCGAAGGAGGCTTCGTCTCTCAAGGGAGACAATGACCTCCATCTGTCAATGATCGGGCCTGAGATCAGCTCCAACTGTGTGGGTGGACACCCCATGTCAGTGGCTCTGAAGGTCACAGTGGCCCTAAATGTCTATGCCTCTGGCTCTTCCCATGGCTTAGTGGGGAACCTGTGTGGAGTCTCCCAATCAGCTGTCCACAGTTGCATCAAAATGGTAACAAACGTTCTGTCCAGGCATGCATTGACTTTCATTCACTACCACTCGGATGGTGCCAGCCAGGAGGAGCGAGCCAGAGGCTTTGCGGTCATTGCTGGGTTCCCCCGTATCCAGGGTGCAATCGATTGAACACATGACCATCAAGGCATCAGTGGGTGAGCTGAGAGCCTTTGTCAACAGGAAAGGGCTCCACTCCATGAATGTGCAGATAGTGTGTGACCCCAGGATGCAGATTCTGCAAGTCTGTGCCAGGTACCCTGGCAGCTCCCATGACGCTTACATCCTGAGACACTCCCAGTTGCTGAGCCTCTTCAGTGCTCCAGCCTGGCTGGATGGATGGCTGCTGGGTGACAAGGGCTATCCGATAAAAAGTTGGCTCATGATGCCTCTTCGCCACCCAAGAACAGAGGCCGAGCAGCGGTACAACAGGAGCCATGCCTCCACAAGGGCGGTGGTAGAGAGAACCATAGGTCTTCTCAAGATGCGCTTATGATGCCTGGACCATTCAGGGGGCGCACTCCAATAGCCCCAGATCATGTGTCACTGACAGTCGTTGCATGCTGCGCTCTGTACAATCTGGTGCTGGAAAGGGGGGAAACACAGTGGAGGCAGAAGATGTTAACGCAGCTGCTCAGGCAGCTGACCATGAGTCCAGCAGTGAGTCCGAGGACAAGCACACTCAGGAGAATGCTGAGGGCATAGGTGCAGTCCTGGATAACCTCCAGAGAGGCAGGGACTCCCAGAAAGCTTTGATCCAATGCCCCTTCAGCTAGCCTACCAAATAAGAACCACCGCCATATGCCAGGGCTACAGGCTCCATACTCGATCCCTGACAGGACCAGTTTCTTGGTCAACAACATACACTATGTGCCACTGCAATAAAGTTTAAAGAGTCATACATCTATTATAACACCATGGCTTACTCCGCACCTACAGAGTAAATGAAGCATCTAGATGTCAAAAAAATAAAAACAAAAAACTGCGGATGCTGGAAATCCAAAACAAAAACAGAATTACCTGGAAAAACTCAGCAGGTCTGGCAGCATCGGCGGAGAAGAAGAGTTGACGTTTCGAGTCCTCATGACCCTTCAACAGAGGGTTGAAGGGTCATGAGAACGCGAAACGTCAACTCTTTTCTTCTCCGCCGATGCTGCCAGACCTGCTGAGTTTTTCCAGGTAATTCTGTTTTTGTTTTTTCATCTAGATGTCAGTTACACTATAAAATCTCATTTACTGCTGAGTGAAAATAGCATTCACCAGTGTTTTACATCACATCATTAAAAAAATATTGGAAAAATGGGGGAAACAAAAGTCACCCGTGATCAGGCCATGCTGTGCTTAAGGTGCTTTAAGTTTTCACTTGCATGTGCTACGTTTAGGTGCTCCCCCCTCACTGGCACCGGCATTGGATACAGCCCACTCACTCTGCTTGTTGGTCTTGATGACCTTGGCGGGTGTCCTCTGGCCCCTGGAGCTTGTGCTGGCTCTGCCTGGGAGGCAGTGGCCAATGCCATGGCTGGCATCTCTCCAGTCACTGCAGCTTCATCAGATGCCACGGTCCCTAGCAGAGGGGCAGAGGAGCTGCTGTCATCATCCAGAGCGCCCTGAGAGGAGCCCACAAAGACAACAGGCAGCTCGTGCGCCAATGTCAGGTTGCTCTGGACCTCCCTGCTCACCATTGATGGACGGGCACCTAGCTGGGATACTGGGTGCCCAATCCATCTCCCACACTGACACTGATCAGCTAAGGTCATTGCTGGTGTGAGGTCTTGCAGGTTTGAGTGCGTCCCCAGGGAACCCCTGATTGAGTCCCTGGACAAGCCTCTCCATGAGCTTCGCCACACTCTCCATGGAGGAGGCATTGCGGTTGGCCATGAGGGTCAATGCAGTGCTTATGCTCCGCATGAACTCCTCCACAACGGACACCTTGGTACACATACCCTCATGTATCTCCCCCAGATCCTCCTGCACACCCTGCTGGACACCCCGCATCTGCTGCCTCAGGGACGACTCCAGAGGCCTATCATCAGCCATCGACTGAGCATTGTCCTGTTCCTCAGTAGTCCTCCAACTGCTGGTGCCTTGGGCATTCTCTGTCTCTGCCTGCACCTCAAGCGAGTGTGAAGTGCCCTCACCAATGTGCAGTGAGATAATAGACACCGATCTTATGCCCACCGAGGTGCTGGCATCTGCGCTGGTGCCTGTTTGACAGAGAGGGTGTGACGCTGGTGCATGCATGCTTAGCATGCTGGTCCTCAGGAGTCAGGGGTGGACCTTCAGGCTGCTCACAACGAGGGGCTACTGGTGAGCCTAAAAGGGAGAAGAAGCACATGTCATTAGTTTAAGTCATTACACTGTCACTGTGCATGCCTGACATCCTGATGTGACTGAGATTTGCATCATGGTGCCCTTGTCTTTCCATTATCAATGGGCATTCCAGGTTCGAAGCTCACATCAATATACACTGCAACGGTTGCAAGAAGCTACGTTCTCACCCCAGTGCACTGTACTCTTACCTCCCTCTGGCACCCCAACTTCACCGCAGCTGCTCGACCGAGGTGCATGGTGCCTCTTCAGCTCCAGGGCCTTCTGCTTGTATCTGCTGAGGATGAGGAGGTGTGGGGATCCCCCGCCAGTCCGTGACCTCTCAGCATTGCTATGGGATATTTCCTCCTGGAACACCTCGCAGGGCTCAGCTCATTCGTGACTCTGGAGCCACAAGGCACTCAAGTCCAAGTAGCCAGGGCTCACTCCCTTGGTCAGCTCCTGTCTCATTGACATTTTCGACTCGCACTGTAACGCCTCTGAGGTCTATGGGTGGGGTGTGGTGGCCAGTTCTTACCTGTTCTACAAAGTAACCCATGCCAACACAGTACTTACCCTTCCTGATTGCAGGAGATTGTTAAAGCGCTTCCAGCACTGGAACCATGTGCCCCTCACCACATCGTGGCTGCTGACCCTGGATGCCACCTCCTTCCAGGCCTTTTTGGTGAGGTGGGGGGCCTCTTCCTCCTGTTCCTGGGGACAAGCATTTCTCTCCTGGCTGCCACCTCCTCCAGGAAGGTGACAAGGCACCCATCCGAAAAATGTGGGGCCGACTGCCCCGCCGACCTGCCCTCCCGCTTGCCGTGTCCAACCCCTGTAATATCCATGCACCTGACTTCCTTCTGTGGCAGCCTTCCAGGGGCTGCCGAGGCCACATTTGAATTAGCCTCCAGGTCGCCATGGACCCGGCGGACATTAAACCCCAGCCCCTGTCCCCGCCCCTTTGTGCTTATTGAAAGGCTGCGTCTCACGCTGAGCGGGCCTCAATTGGCCCGCCCATGTAAATTCATGGTGCGCTATCGATCACTGGCGGTGGTCGGTTTCCTGACCGCCCCCATCGATCCCGCACGCCAAGGGTAAAATTCTGCCCTAAGTAGCATGGTGGACTGCAGGTGGACAGTGGAAGGAGAGCACGTGCTGCCCTCATAAAGGAACTAGTGAAAGGCCTGAGCTATTTTTAAGGTAGGGTCTCAGTTCAATGTCAACGACAAGCTGCAAGTAGAGGAGCAGCACTCACAAGGCAGCACACTATTCAGGGGAATAGTGCTTCTTATTAGGATGCCACCTGAAATGAGTAGAAGCAATTTCAAACTCATGTGGCATTATCATAAAACTTCACGGCAAATTAGGATTTCAGGAAGAGATCATAGTGATAAGTAGACAAATTCACAGCGGGAGAGAATGGTCTTTTGAGGTAGGAGTTAAAGCACTGAGGATAGAACAGTGTTAACGGAGCTTTATTGCACATCTGTCTGTACTATGTCCCATCTGTGAGTGATTGCTCATGGCGCTGCATGCTCAAATTGAAAAGTGTTTAATTCCTGATTACTGGCATCTCTCAACTTGAGTACAAACCTTCATATTAAAATAATTCCATTGGCAATAAATCTCCCATGGTTTTGCTCACAGTATGTCAGAGCGCATTCTGTTTTATAATGATGGAATATGGAATATTTAAATATGGAATGCGCTAACCCAGCCAGCGAGAAATTGCTGGGATCAGATTGGCCACCATTTTGCAGTGTGCCTGATTCTTCTTTCCATTGACATCAGAGAAAAACAGGCATTGCAATAAGTTTGGAAAATCAGGAGAAAAACAGAGAAGGAGTGGGGGAATAGACCCAGCTGATACACCAATCTCAGTGATATAAAGATTATCAGTTAATTAACGGAGATTTATAGAAATGGCAAAATAATATGCAAATATGGTGAAAATATGGATAAAATGAATTTGATTGTGGGATGATTTTAGTGATGCCAAAAATGGCAGAAAATGACTTGGTGAAAGTGGATGGTGATGGGATGGAGCTGAGGACAGTGGGGCGTGGGAGGGGTCCTACTAATGTTGTGAGAAGAGGGAGAGGGGAATAGCAGGATGATGAAATTGAAATATATTTCAGATGCTATGATGTACAAAGTGAAATTATCATCATAAATGCAACAAAGACAGAGAAATTGCAAGAAACAGATGAAGATCTTATAAGAGGCAGCAAAAAGGAAGCATATTCAGTGTAGTGGGAGCCAGAAATATTAATGAAGAACACATCGCCAATGATGGAGTGTGCACAAAAAGGTCCAGGAAGGGAAAGAAATAGTTAGAGCCAGACCATATAAAAGTGAGAGTGGAAATTGGAAGCAGAGGTAATAAAATTTTCCAGTTAAGAAAATCTTCTGTATCTGAGCAAAACAGGAAGTACCATGAAGTCAGTCATCAATATAACAAGGGAAGGAATGAAGGGGATAGAGCAGGTCAGGCAGTATTTGTAGGAGAAAGAAACAGAGTTAACAGAGATGAGGAGAAACTTCTTTAGCCAGAGAGTGGTGAATCTATTGGAATTCATTGCCACAGAAGCCTGTGGACACCAGGTCATTGAGTGTATTTAAGACCGAGATAGATATGTTCTTGATTGGTAAAGGGGATCAAAGGTTATGGGGAGAAGGTGGGAGAATAGGGTTGAGAAACTTATCCGCCATGATTGAACGGCGGAGCAGACTCGATGGGCTGAATGGCCTAATTTCTGCTCCTAAGTCTTATGGTCTTATGGTCTTAATCAGGTCATTGACCTTTTGTCAGAACAGTTCTGTTTCTCTCTCCACAGATGCTCCCTGACCAGGTTGGAGGGGGACCTGAGTAATGTTGGAACAAAAAGTGTTCCACATATCCTACAAAAAGGCAGGTATAAGTGAGATCCATGTAGGTTCCCATTAAGACACCTTTTATCTGGAAAAAGTAAGTGAAGTGAATAGAGAAGTTATCCAAGGAGAGAACAATTTTGGCCAAGTGGAGGAGGTTATGGTTGATGGAAACTCATTGGGCTGCTGGTCAAAAGAAAAGTGCAGGATCAGTGACAATTCTGGTAAGTGAATGAGGTGTGGAAGGAAAGGGCATTCATGGTGAGAGGGAGATGAAGATGAAGAATTTGCAGCCAGCAGGTGCTTGCTGCTGACCTGCCCTGACAACAGTTTAAATCTGGCTCCAATTCAAATGGATGCTTTGGCGTGCAGCAGAAGTTATGTCAGCAAGCAGGTAATCACATGGAAGTATTTACAGACAGCAAATTAGGAAATTAAAAGCCATTAATATTCTTCATTTTTAAATTTTTAGAAAGCAAAATAAATAATTATGATTGGATTAAGATAGAAGTAAGATAAGGATATGCAAACTTTAAAGTTTGAAAATGTGAATTTTTATTATATTGGAGAAATTTGATATTTCAGAAATATAACATAAGCTTTTCACAATCAGTAAAAGTGTTTAGCAGTAATTATGAAGTTATTGCACTATTAAAAACCCAATTAGACCTCATTCAACAAAGTGTAACTCTTTCAAGGGCTTTTACAGTAATTTTAACAGCATAGAAGTGGAAGTTTGTCAATTCATGATTGCAATGGAGAAAGCAGTCTGTGGGAACCTGTCCATCAGATATGAAGGAGTCTAGACTCACTGATAGCAACTTCTGTATTCTCCCATTATTCTGTACAAGTGCAGGCTCCAAAGTTGCTGTCAGTTTCAGTGGAGTGATGACAGAAAATGTTAACAGTCTCGCTGTCAATACCACTTCAAAATCCAGGTCAAAATTGTATGAGAATCTGAAATTGATTAAGTGTTAGATTTCCAGCATTTGGAGCTTTTCCTTTCTGTTGTACAGTTATAATGCATATCATGACTCTTTTCAAATATTATCACTATTTCATTAGATTACGTCCTATAGTTTACAATTTTTAGTTCTAAGCATTTAAATGATACATTGTTCAGTCCCAGCTGACAAACTGTCCTGATCTAGTCGTCAGCATGTGGCCTTGGAGATTTTAATTCCTGGCCTCATCTTCATTCCGCTGGTCAGTTGTCTGTACAAAACCAGTGGAATAAGATTAACTAGCCAGAGGACAGGAGCATAACATCAAGCAGCAAGAGGTCACTACCAGCAAATAAAGGAACAATCCCTGACACTTTAATTCCTGGAGGCTCCAAGACAATCCTGAAGAGTTGATAAGATAACCTTCCTTGAGCATATTATATATTGTATATGCTAGCCTTATTGTTACATCTGCCTTATAACCTTATATGGCTATTGGATGGAGAGAGTAGGATGAGCTGGAACTCTCTAAATACGTTAAATGAAATTCAGTGTACAAGTATATAAAATGAAACAGTAATTAAAATAAGGTATATTGCTCCACTAATCTGACATTCTGATATATTTGATTACCTAATGCTCAATAATTGGGCAAGTAATATTATGTTCTTTTTCTGGACGTATACATTCCAATTGTATGCCAGGATTGGTGAAACAATAATGTAGGTTATTGTTTTGAAGGCAAGACTATGCATGGATAATGTTCACTGGGAAGTTATATATGGTATATCTGATATCTACTCTGCTGCTTGCAAACTGACTACAACTCATGGGACTAATACATCACATTCTGTTGAGGTGTGTAATGATTGACAATAGTTTAAGATATGCGACCTTAAAGGTGATTGGTTGGGAGGGGTTCAGGAAGTTCAAATAGGTATGTTTTTAAGATGTTTGTAAAAATTTCCTAATGGTGCATGGAAGGACAGGGAAGGCCTAAACTTTTGTGGGCCCCAGGGGCCTGAGGAACACTCTTGCTTCTCTTCACCAAAAATGGAAGGGTTAAAAAAAAACTTACCTGTTTGGACCTCTTTTGACCCCAGCATGATTTCCTGTTAGGTTGATCTGACAGAAGTATCACACTCTTCACTGGGAACATTAATTATAATAGCTGTCAGGCCCCAATGATATAATCAGAGCCAATCTACATATTTAAAGAAGGACCTCACTGATTTTGTCCACGGTGCTACTATCCATTTAGAGACTTTAAAAAGAGATATAAATGTTTAGTGACCAACTCAAAAGGTCACATGACAAGATTTCATATTTTAGTATTTTTACCATAACAAGTTGACTAAACATTACTTAGTAGGCAACTAATACACTAAACTACAGAAAACATATTTCTTCTTAACACAACTTTACGCTGCACTCTCAACAGAAATGTAGACTTGTTATCAAAGTCCTGAATTCCTCCTGATTGTTCAACATACGCTTTTTCCCTGCTACACCTGGGCAAGTCTTCAAGAGTAATTTTAAAAGTTCTTCACCTTATCCTCTTGAGTTTGTTCGAATTGACTTCCAGCAGCAAAGCACCCTCTGGTGACTTCTCGGTCTTTAAATCTCTACAAGGTCCATTTCTTCAAATGGGGAATCCACTCTCACTGGCATTCTGCTCTCACAACAATAGCTTCCCTGCTTTTCCTCCAGGGTTTGTGAGTCTATGAATGGGATTTTCCACTCCCCTCAGCTGCCGGGATCGTTTGGTCCCACTGAAAGTCAATGGACTTTTGGTTGGGCCACCGAATCTTCCACGGCAGGTCCACCATGATGGGGCCAAAATCCCTGCCTATAAATCTGCAAGCAGCTAGAACAGCTGCCTCTCCCTTTGTGTTCAGGTGTTAAATCTGGCAATTGACTTTGAATAAGTTTTGACTTGGGCCCCTTTCCCCATGGTAACCTGGTCAATGGGCAGAATTTGGAGGAGTTATTTATTTCATCTATAATTAAAGGAGACAGATTAAAACATATCCATCTTATAACATCCAGTGGTGATAACAACAGGATTTGTTTGATGCTATATACTTTCTACCAGCTTATTTTATGTTTAGCTGTCATTATTAAGTATTCATGTTCTTAAACTTTTCAATGTTGTTATTTCGATAAGAATATAATGCTGATTAGAGTACTTTCAGGTGCTAAAATAGCAGTTCCCAATTCATTATAGTCAACAGAAAAAATAGCATATTTGCACCTTTTTACATTCTAATATAAACTTATTCTCCTGTTGGACATCATTCTTTTAGCCAAGCTAGGTATTTTACAGATATAACATCAAGTTAAATATTTCCTCTATGTATTTTTCAAGAAAATAATCTCATAGTTGGAACCTGTTGACTGTTACACAAGGCATGTAACGTCAGAAACAAGATCTAGAAAACATTCAGATTAATTTTATACAAATATCAGACACACAACAGTATGTACAGTACCCTCTAGTAGGAACGGCTTACATACAAAATATTACCTGTCTCCTCCACAAAACCTCTTCCCTTGATACCAACTTCATTCTTCCCCTGGCAACTATCTGAGGCAGAAACCAGCCATTCAAAACCTCGGGGTTGAATTTTACTCCGAGGACAGGCCCGCATGACAAAATAACTTTCAGGGGTGAGCTTGCCTCTGCTGAGCAGGGTTGTCCCACTTTAATTTTTCAAGTGATGGCCCTTTAATTAGTATGAGGCAGGACTTCCCTCTGCCTCCAGGAGAAAGTTCTGCCTCATATGGCTGCCGGCCAGTCAGAGGTTAGCAGCTCTGCTGCTAGTGCTGCAGGTGGAGCAGGAGGTGGCAGTCAGCAATGGACCTGGGCATTGCGTTCAGTCCAAGATCTCTCCAAGGCCAGGGTGACAGGCCCCTGGCTGTGAGGGGGTGGGGGTGAGGTGGTGGACATGAGGAGGAAAAACTGTGATGAGGGGCTTCCGATTGTACAGGGAGCCCAGGAAGAAGACATCCCCTCCTTTTTCTGACCAGCAGCCTGCGGGATTAAACCTGCCGGACTATATGCTGGGCACAGGCCTCGCGGCCACCCGTTATATCAGAGCAATGGTGGGATGAGGCCCTTAGTTGGGCATTAATTGCCCATTTTAACGTCCTTAATTGTACCACAGGCAGACAGCCCATCCGACGCTCCTCCCCCACCGCCTGTAATATCGTGGCAGGTGGGGATGGGTGGAGCAGCAGCATGTACACCGCCAATGGTACGGCACCCTAATTTATAGGTCCATCCACATGTTTTCCTGCCCATAGGTGGCTCATAAAATTCAGGCCCTGGTGTCATATCTGACCCGAGATGGGCTTCTGATCATGTAAGCGCTCCATCACCGTCCACGTCCTTCTGGCTCTGTGACATGAACTGATTCTGCCTCTGCCTGAGATTAGGGTGCTGCTCAAACACTCATCCATGCTTTATTGCTTCAAAACTTGGCTATTCCAATGTACTCCTAGATAACTTCCTATCTTCCACTCTCCGTAAACTCGATCTCATGCAAGGTTTTATTGCCCATATCTTAACTTGCAACAAGTTCCATTCACCCATCAACACTCTGTTTGCTGACCTATATTGATTCCTAATCTGTCAACACTTTAATTTTGGAATTTTCCCCCTTGTTTTCCAATCCCTCCATGGCCTTGCTCCTCCAATCTCTGTAACTTTCAACAACCCTAGAATTTTCCTAGATCCCTGCATCTTTGTGCACCTTCGATTTTAATTGTTGTACCCCTGACTCAGGCCCTAAACTTTGGAATTCCTTTGCTAAACCTTTCCACAAACTACCTCTTTCTCCTCCTTTAGGATGCTCTTTAAAACTTACCTCTTTGACCAAGCTTTTCATCATCTGTCCTAATATGTGATTCGGTGTTGAATTTTTTGAATACGCACCTGGAAGCAACTTGATATGTTTTCCTACATTAAAGGTGCCACAGAAATACAAATTGGTGCTGTTTTATTGATTATCAGAATGACAAGTTACAGCTGTCAACAACAGTAGTTGCATTGTACAACATTGCATTAAGCTGTGTGTCTTTTCCAGTCTTTGCAATGTTATCACTTTGTGAGAGTTTGAAACGTGTGGAATTCATATCAAAGCTTGCAAATAAAAATTGTAGTGCTTAAATAGTTGACCGTTATGTATGTGAAGATTAAAGGAAGCCCATCGACCAGGTTGATTATTACTAAGTTGGGAAATGGACATGGAATTTCTTAATAATTGGAGAATTCTGCAGTGTAAAGCATCTTTAGCATGTTAAATTAACTGTAACAAATATAATTCAGCTATGAGAGTGTGTGTGGCAATAATGTATTTGTCAGTGTTAGGATGGAAGCATTCTATAGTAAGGCATCTGTCAAAACAGAAATAAAACCTAAGTAATCCATTATTAAGAGGATCATTTTATTGCAACGCCAGAGAATCATTAATGGTTTTGACTGATTTAGCGAGAAGGTTGTTCGCTTTATGCTAATGAGCTCTTTTGAGAAGATTAATGATCATATTTCATTTGGAATTGTTCACGTCTGATTATTTTATCTGATGCTTTTGGTTGCCATATTGCTCATGCAACAAATTTCTGGCAACATTTTAGAGTGTAAGCTTCTTTAGAAGACCCATTGAATTTTAATAGAATTAACACTACAGGAAGAAGAACATTTTTCATGTTCTAGCCTGCTGTAGACACAAAATGGGCTAAAATAAATGGCTCCGTAATATAGAATAACCCATTAAAGAGCACATTTTGACATACAAGTAATCATTTTTAAATCATTTTGACATACAAGTAATCATTTATAAACTGTTCAGTAATATAATTATCTAGTTGATGAATTACACAAGTAGCTGTGTATGCTGCCAAAATTAATTAATATGCTTTAATACAATTTCATGGAAAATCAAGTTATAAGAGCTAAAAAGAAATTTCCAGACTGACCACAGGCTCCAATAAACTGTAGCAACAATTAGTCATACCAAAATGGCTTTTAACTCCCTAGTGACTCATTTTATGGTTGTGACTGTAAAGAAAATAAGATGGGTCCAATTTACGGCTCAAAAGCAAAATTTCTGTTTTGCAATGAGTTTTGCTTAACATAAGCATCAGATTGATAGCAGCGTGATGACACTTATCACAGAGCTGTATTTTATTGTTACTGGCTTTGTATTCAAATTACTTTTCACCTTCTTTAATAATGGACCAGATCTTGCTCAAAATAATAGTGTGTTAACAATGGATGTTGTCATTAATGTTCAAATGTTAGGTTTGAATCTCTAAAAGTTGCTGATTGATTTACAACACTTCCGTGTTTACTTCACACAAATAGCATCATGCCTTTAGCCTCCCCATTACTTTTAAGAACTTGCGGGATCTGCACGTTATCCATTAAACCCATCACAGGAAGTTAAGTTTAGTGATTAATAGTGTAGGTACATTTTTAATGACAAGGTAAGAATTAATGCAATGACAAATCAACCTCTCTAGCCCAGAAAGGAAACAGATTAAAGCGTTCAATCTCATTTCTGCATGTCGACAATTGTTGTTGGATATTTCATAAAATTTTAATTTACTTATTAAAATTTCTTGCTTTATATTTGTGTCTCTTTGTTTTCCCCTTTCTCAATCCAGTCTTTCATTCCTTCTCTTTCTGTATCCGATTTAACTCTAATTCACCCACCTTCTCCATTTATTTCTAAATCCTTAAATCTCATTGATTAAGGAGAAACACAGCTGGATTCACCAAGATGCCCTATTGCCCTGACCATGCTGTTCTAAACTTGTCCTTCCAGAAAAAAATGGTGCAAAAAAAATTTGAGTTGAAGAATGCAAGAAAGAATTTAACTAAAGGCATACACAGTGAGATGCTCCACTCAAGCAAGATCTTGCCATGTCCTAGGCTCAACCATTTTCAGCTGCTTCATCAATCACCTCGCCTCCATCGTAACATCAGAAGTGGAAATCTCACTGATGATTGAAGTGTTCAGTTCTATTAGCAATTCCTAAAATAATGAAGCAATCCATGCCCCATATAGCAAAATTGGGGGAACATTCAGGCTTGGGCTGATAAGTGACAAGTGCCAGGCAAAGATCATCTCCAACAAAAGTGAGTCTAACCACTTGACCTTCAATGGCTTTACCATTACTGAACTAGCCTTCACCCACCCACCCTAACCATCTAGACCCCGGAGGGTTACCTTTGACCAGAAACTTAAGTCTAATACTCAGACTACTATTGCGGCT
Organism: Carcharodon carcharias; assembly: GCF_017639515.1. NCBI lineage: Eukaryota > Metazoa > Chordata > Chondrichthyes > Lamniformes > Lamnidae > Carcharodon > Carcharodon carcharias. The sequence goes on along the minus strand of NC_054477.1, from coordinate 129,905,917 downwards.
ATAAGAGCAGGTCAGGAGATGAGTTTTCTGCAGCAAATAATTCATCTCCTGACTCCCTAAAGCCTTTTCACCGCCTTCAAGGCACAAGTCAGGAGTGTGATGCAATACTCTCCACTTCCCTGGGTGAGTGCACGTCCAACAACACTCAAGAATCTCAATGCCCCATCCAGGGTGAAGCATGCCACTTGACCTTAAACATTCATTCCCTGCTGTGGCTGCAGTGTGTTTAATTTACAAGATGCACTGCAGCAACTTTCCAGATCCTTCACCAGTACCTCTCATATACACAACCTCTATCACCTAGAAGGACAAGGGTAGCAGGTGCACTGGAAAACTCCAAGTTTTCATACAAGTCACACACAACTCTGACTTGGATGCAAATCACTGTTCCATCATCAACACTGGGCCAAAAACCTGGAATTCCCTACCTAACAGCACTATGGGGTTACCTACAATGCATGGACTGGCTCACCACTACTTTCTCAAGGACATATCAGGAAGGGCAATCATTGTTGGTCTTGCTATTGAGATCTAAATCCCATGAATAAATAAATGAATACATTATTTAAAAGAAATTGTTTGGAACTCTTTTTTTCCCCTTTTCCATCAATTTTATCTCCTCCCTGTTGAAAGTGTTGATTTCTTGCCATGATTTAGTTCCACAAATCCTATCATGTTGAATCACAGGTGGAGATTCTTTATATGTCAATGTAAAGAGTGCCAACAGGCTATCCTTTTGCTGAGAACAACCCAACTAAGTCCGATCCTTTCTTCAAATGACATTTGACACACACCTCATTGGACAGTAATCAGGAACATGAAGCCTGGTTGACATAAGGATGTTGATGGCAACCACAATCCCCCTACTGCAGTTCCATTGAGACCAGATAATTCAGCATAGAGTGAGGATTAAATCGGGAACCCTCGTTGTCTGTTGCGTTCACCAACTGAACTAATAGTGGATGACTAATTCATCTTAAAAGGAAGATGACATCTACTGCTGGAGAATTTAGTTTAATCTTTCCTTTTAATGCAGAATGTGTGTTTTTAAATTCATTCAAGGCAGAGTTAGACAAATCTTTGAAGGAAAAGGGTTATGGAGTGCAAATGGCAAAGTGATATTGAGACCACAACCAGGTCAACTATGATCTTACTGAATGTGGAGCAGGCTAAAATGGCCCACTCCTGCTTCTAAGTCCTATGTTCCTATGTTCTTAATATGTCTGTATTTCAGGCTTCTTCCAAACTGAATCTATACCATCTTAACTCCACAATAACAGTTGCAATCTAAGATAGGGTTTATATATTGAATCGTAACAAACCATAGCAAAACATTATATCATTTAAACCACTATTCCTGATTCCAAAGCTTGATTCAATCCAATGCCCTATTTTGTTGCTGTATTGGGAAGGGGGAGATAAATAAATGCACCATATTTTTACAACTATATGTTGCACAGATATGCTTCTTCACAGCATTTGAATGCAATATACAGCAGGCAGATTGCATATCAGTATAAAAAGAATGTTCACTTCCTGATGATTGCCTTTGTGCGCATATTATTTTTAACAGTAAGGTCTGAATTTTCTCTTCTGAGTCAGGATCACAGAATTGGGAGAATTCCCAGCTCCGCAAACCAGACTTGGGAGAAAGTGTTTTGGACTTCAGAATTTAATTCTGTGGGTGCCACATTTTATGGGAGTTGTTCTCCTGCCCCCAGAAATAGTTCAGAGACAGCACAGGGTGCAGAGACGGGCTGGGTGAAAGGCTGGCCTCAGTGATTGATTTGGCACTTTGTTCCAACTGCAAACAAAAACAAAGCAAAACAAGCTTCCAGCCCTCTCTCCCTCACATCCTTTCACACCCCACACACTCCCCATGCTCCATCCGCACCAAACCATGCCATCTCATGCCCCACCAGCCCCCATGGTCCCTCATATCATCCATATCACCCTATGCCCAACTGCCAACTTCCCATGGCCCTCTATGCCAACTTAGTGCCAAACCATGCCCCACCACCACCCTTTGCCTTCTGTGCTAACTCACCCAGCATCCATCATGGACAGACCTCAGGGTCCATGCTGAAAGGAAATAAAATAAAGTTATGTATCTATTGGTGAATTCACTATTTAAAAGCAAACACTCATTGATGAAAAGCCATTAATTGCATTTAAATGCATTTAACCACTTAATCCCATATAACAACAAACATTTGTATTCATAGCCCCACATAACAGACTTTATAAGCACTTGGAGCTGCCAATCAAACTATGAACTGACAGGGTATGATAACATCAGGGTGTGAACTGACACTGTGATAATGATACATTGTGAAACAGTCATATAGCACAAATCCTATAATGTAAGCCTCCAGGCGTATGTCAGCAGACATAGTGAAATAGCAAGCACTGTTATTTTTAACCAGCAGGCTGCTTTTTTTTTTAAATTTCAAGGCCAGGAGATTTAGACAGTTTGACAGTTCTGTTAACAGCTTGATAGCTCCCTTGACAGATCCCTTGTCAGTCCCCTTGACAGTTCGCTTTGATAGTTCCAATGAGCTTAACAGTTTCAATGAGTTTATCCAATTTTTGCACATTCATATCTACTTTTAACAATCCCAAAGGCCACTTGACCTCTCTCAAAGGGCATAATACTTCTCCTGAAATTGTCCTAGGAACAAATCCAAAAGGATACCTTACTTTTCCAAAAGGGTACCCCAGCTCTCCAAATAACTCGGGTAAGTTTTGATTTTCTTCTACCAGGTCTAATGTGCCCAGGTCGTATTTCCCACTCCCTCCTTGTGAAAATCAGATCAGACTGAAGGCATCTGCACTTTAACATGTACAGCTGCCTCCATGAACCATGGATGTGCACATTTCAGTCTGCCTCTGTGCTATCCGCGATGCGAAAATGGTGGGGGCCTGGTTTGGAAGCAGGACTTCTGGATTCAGGCCTCAGGCACCATTTTCTGTCTGCACGAAAATTCAGGCCTAAGTTTTTATACAATTCCTTTTAGATGAACAACATATTTTTCTCATTATGCAGTCAATTCATTAATGATTGTTGTGTGGTGCATTTTCCTTCCTTGGTTAAAGTGTTTTTATTTTATAGATGGCAAAGATATATAAATTTGCGTATCAGTGTGATTTCCTTACTATTTCCTTAGTTCCAAGTGCAAGCTAGGCTCAGTTGATTTAAAAGATCATGGGTTTTTGTGCCACTCCAGGATTTGCACACACAGTATAGGGTACCACTTGGTGTCATACTGAGGCAATGCTGCATTATCAGAAATGCTGTTCTTCAGTTGAGATGTTGGACTGAATATTTCAGCTCCCCAGGAACAGGATGGCAGGTGGGGAGGGGGAATAAATTGGGTACCATAGCAACGGTGTCACATCCATTATCGCCCACACCTGCACATTCTTGCAGGCACTTTACCTGTGGCAAGGGAGGCATAGGGCAGCGCGTTCACCTGTGGGCCTCCTTCAGCTGCCACTGGGATTTTTCCCATGGCGGGAGAAGCCCATGCCAAGTGTCCAGGCTTCCCAGTAAAAGCTGGCAGCCTAGTGACTGAGTCAGGGGGTGACTCCTCTTAGGATACCCTGTACCCATCAGAGGACAGCCCACCTCCCTTCCACCTGAATTTTCCCTTCCCCACTGCCCTGTCCACCCCAGCCATGTGCTTCTGGCTCCTCTTCTTCAGGGGACTCACTGTAGTCCCACCAGTGGCCACCATTCCCAGTGTCATTGCTGGAAGAAGAGATCTGCCAGCCATTTGATTGGCCAACAGCTCTCGGAGGCGTGACATTTTCTTGGGTCGGGGCGATAGTCCTGCCTCGAGCCAATTAAAGGCCAGCCAATCACAGGTTGGTTCATCCCCAACTTCTAGCCCAGGGAAGTGGGAGGTGGTGGGAACTCCATCTCTCATGTGTAAAATTCAGCCCATTAAATCATTGCTTGTTTGGTGGTTCAAGTGAATGGTACTTTCCATGGAGCTATTTGAAGAAGCACAGAGACCTTTCATGGCCTGGCCAATATTCGTTTTTGAATCAGCATTACAAAGAATAAAAAAACAGGCCATTCATTCTGATATTTTTTTGGGATCTCATTGCTTGCAAAATAGCTGCTGTGTTTACCTATAGAACAGCAGCAACTGCACAAAATAGTAAGTTGTTGTACATGAAGTATGTTTGGATGTTTCTAAGAGGCATAATAAAGTGTGATGTAAATATAAGTTCTTTTTTCCATTTTCCTTTTATCAACATTTTCATTAGTCTGACTCAGGGGTCTTGCATTCATTGTTTTAAAGTGGTAAAATGATGCATCTAACAAAATGTTATGTTCAGTGTTGCCACATTTGTTCAAGAAAATAATTGCATGTATAAAGGACTCACATAGTAACAGACTACACCAGTCATTTTGAAATATGGAATCATATATCTCACAGCTGATAGATGTAAAAATGTCATACATGTCAAATCAAGTAAATCAGGCCTTCAGTTCTACTGAACTACCCAAGCATGGATAAACCTAATTTGCAGTTGTTCATTACCAAATGGCATCACCCTGCTATTCCTGAATCTGAAAAGAAACCCAAATTAGAACCTGACACCATGTACAGTTTATTAAAGTTTGATTACGTGTCCTGTTGGAAGGTGACAAATATAAAATATGAATTTGTGATATTGAACATCATGAGCACTTGAAGGAAATAAACTTGCAGGGACATGGGGATAGACTAGGACAATAGAACTTACTCTATTGTTCCACAGAGGGCCAACATAGACATGGTGGGCCAAATGGCCTCCTTTTGTGGCATAATTTAATGCCTCCTTCTCTATGGGCAGAATGTAATGCCCTTCTCCATAGCTGGTTTGGTGGCTGGGGACATTTAATCAGGCAGGAGGGTGGCAGGTGGGTACATTGCTGCTTTCCTGCCACTACCTTGATTAAGTCCATTGTGTGAAGGCCCATAAACAGTCTTCCTGCCCTACTGTCAATTGAGGTCCTTAAGTGGGCAATTAATACCCACTTAAGGACCTCAGCCAGACACCACTGAAATTCATCCAGCAGCGGGTGGGGGATTCACCATGCGGGAAGCCTGAAAAGCAAACCCTCTTGGGGTTGCTTGCAGGCTGCCTGGGGACTACCCATTTACACAGTGCTTGATCGACGGACCTGATATTAGAAAGGACCGGGGGACAGCTGTTAGCTACCCCCTGCCCTTGCTGCCGACACACCCTCCCCACCCCTCCTCCATGACTTCCACCCCATGACCTCAGCCCCACAGCATTTCATTATCACTCACCTGTGCCTGGGTCCATCAGCGATCATGGGCCTTGGATAGTCATAGCCACCTCCCCGGTGGCGCTGATAATCAAAGAAGAACTGCTGGCCTCTGATTGGCCAGCAGCTCATAGTGGGCAGGACTTTTGTCCCCAGTGTTCTTGATCATGGGGAAGGCCCACTGCTGCGATTAAAGTGCCTGATTGGCACTTAATGTGGCAGGCCTTCCTGAAAGTAAGTCACAAAGGCTCTCATTGGCCCTTCAGCCGGTGGGTGACACTCCACGTTGCATCCATTAAGTACTTGCTGTGACTCTAAAACATTTTTCCATTTCATCTTGAATTGATTTTGTCTTTAATTTTAATGGGTGTAGAATGAGCTGTTCCTTTTGATGGACACGTTTAAATTAGCCAGTAACAGTATGGAAAGCAAATCTTTCCAAACCCACACAATTAGCAAAGGAAGAAATGGAAGCAGCTGACATCATGAGAGAGCACAGGGCCAAGAAAAAGGAGGTTGTAAGAGTGCCAAACTAGGAAAGAGGAGTAGTGAGTGCAAGCCAGGAAAGAAAATCAGCAAGCATCACAGAAGATAAGCAAGTGTGAGTCAAAAATTTCTGTTGTCAAGAAGAATGGGCTGGGAACTGCCAGCATCGCAAAGGAGAGCAGAGCATTTTGTATGTAATTTTTCTTTTCAAGGTAAACTGTTTCCTTAGCATAAAGAGTTGGATTTGTCATTTAAAATGGGAAGAGATTCCGTGGATGATTTTCTGCTTCTGTAACAGGTGCACATATTAGAAAATTATGGGCAGAGTTTTCTGCCTGTCAGGTGGGCAGTGCGGGAGTGGGCGTGGATCCGAACGATGCCCCCAAGCAGGTCCGCAGCGCCATTTTACATGGGCGGGCTAAGTAAGGCCCAGTGTGACGTACGCCCAGAAGTGGTGTGCGCTCCCTGTGCTGGTGGCGGGGGTGGGGGGAGGGTGGGGGTGGGGGTGGGGTGGGGGGGGCGGGTTGCCCCAGTCAGGCATGCATGCGAAAGAGCGCAGAAATCTCCCTGAAAAGTGCCTCAGGGAGATAAGTTTTGGGGTTAACCAGTTTAATAAAGTGGTGAAAATTTTTTTATGACATGTCCCCTCATGTGAAACTGTCACATGAGCTGGGACATGTGTATTAATTTTAATAAAAATTTTTGTGAAAATTTAAGATCGTCCATGAAACCTCATCCCGTCCGTAGATGAGGTTCCACGAAAAATACGAAGGCCAACTGGGCTCTTCGCCTGCCCGCCCACCTTAAGGTGGATGGGCAGCTCAGGTAATTGCTTAAGTGGCTTTTTAAATGGCCTTAATCGGCCCTTGACCGTTCGGCGGATGTGCAGCTGACTCGGCTGCGCGCCCGCCGAACTGAAAATCTAAATGATGCACGGTGATGCTGGGATGCACGCCTGATGTCACCACACATCATTTTATGCTTTAGCAAGCGGGCCCTGCCCCCGCTTGCCGAGCCGAAGATTCTGCCCTATGAACCCGTTTACATTACCAGCCAGAAAACTACAGGTCTGATCTGTACTCCTGGAGTAGATCAGGAGTGCAGAACTGAAAAAGCTTCCTTTCTGCACAAATACCGCAATTTGTTTTATCTTCAATCACTACTTATACGTAAATGTTATCAAAAATCTTGTAGACTCTCTCCACAAATGTTACAATAGAATCATAGAAGCTTACAGCACAGTAGAAGGCCACTGTGCCTGTCCTAACTGAAAGAGCTGTTGTGATTAGTCCCACATCCCCACTTCTTGTACATAACCCAGTAGATTTCTCATCCTCAAGTATCCTTTCTAATTCCCTTTTAAAATTATTTATGGAATCAGCTTCCAGGACTTTTTCAGGTGCAGCTTCCCAGTTCCAGCAAATCTGAAAGAAAAATTTCTCTTCATCTCCCTTCTTGACCTCTTGCCAATGATTTTGAATATACGACCTCTAGTTAGTTACCCACTCCTAAGAGAGAATCATTTTTTCTTGATCTACTCTATCAAAGGTTCTCATCATCTTGAAAGCCTCTCTTAGATCATGTTTTAACGTTCACTGTTGCAAGGAGAACAGTCCTAACTTTTCCAAACTCTCCTCATAATTGAAGTCCCTCATCTCTGGTAAAGTCCTGGTAAATCTCCTCTGCACCCTTTCTCAGGCCTTTATATCTTTTTGTGAAGTGTGGTGCCCAAAATTGTATACAATATTTCAGCTGAGGCCTAACCAGTGATTTGTAAAGCTCTAGCATGATCTCTTTGCTTTTATATTCTATTCCGTTATTTAGAAACTCAAGTACCCATATGCCCTTTTTAACCACCTTATCAACTTACCTTGCTACCTTTAAGGATTTGTAACTTGTTGACATTAGGTCCGTACGTATCAGCATTTTTCAAAATCATTCATCACACATCAATGCTGAGGTTTGCCCTCCACATGAGGCTCCTTCCATTTTATTTTACTTCACACAATATATATATCATTCTACCCCTTTCTCACTTGAGTACTTACCTAACACTATGTTTAAAGTTTAAGATACATCAGTGCAGCTTGGCCACGTGGAATGTGCATTCTGCAGGATATGGGAAATCATGCAGGCACAAAGTTCCCTCAATGATTACACCTGCAGGAAATGTCACCAGCCACAGAAACTTGAGCACTGGATTGTGGAACTTGTGTGGTGGCTGGAGTCACTGTGGTGCATTCTCATGGCTGAGGAATATGTGGATAGCATGCTGAGAGAGGTGGTCACACAGGCAGAGAAGGAATGGGTGACTGCCTGAGTATTGAAAAGAAACAGGCAGGCAGAGCAGGAATCCCCTGAGGCTATCTCACACTAACCATTTTTCCATTTTGGATACTGGTGAGCGAGATGGTTCCTCAGAGGACTGTAGCAAGAGCCAAGTTCATGGCATCATGGTTGGTTCAGTTACACAAGAGGGGAGGAGGAAGAGTGGAAGTGCTATAATAGTAGTGGATACCATAGCTGGGGGATCAGACAGGCATTTCTGTGGCCATTGACGTGGCCCCAGAATGGTATGTTGCCTCCGTGGTGCCAGGGTCAAGGATGTCACAGAGTAGCTACAGGACTTTCTTGTGGGGAAGCGTGAGAAGCCAGAGGTCGTGGTCCACATTGGGACCAATGACACAGGGAGAAAAAGGGATGAGGACCTAAAAACAGATTTTAGGGAGTTAGGAAGGGAATTAAAAAGCAGGACCTCAAGAGCAGTAATCTCAGGATTACTCCCAGTGTCATATGCTAGTGAGTATAAGAATAGGAAGATTGAGCAGTTCAACACATGGCTGGAGAAATGGAGTACGAGGGAGGGCTTTAGATTTCTGAAGCATTGGGACCTCTGGGGAGGTGGGACCTGTACAAGAAGGATGGGTTACACCTTAATAGGACTGGGACTGATGCACTTGCGGGAAGGTTTACTAGTGCTGTCGGGGATGGTTTAAACTAAATTGGCAGGGGAATGGGAACCTGAGGGGAAACTTAGAGTGGAGAGAAGAAGAACTGGCAGTGGGAAGCAGAATATTAACTGACAAGGAGTATATATCGGATAGATATTTGGAGAATTTGATAGAATTAGCATAGGCAGTGGTAAGTCATTAGATAGGATCAGAATTAGGGGGAAAGTAAAAAAGCCTAAATCAGGGTTAATGTGCATGTACTTGAATGCACAGGTTGTGGTTAATAAGATCGATGAACTACTGGCACAGGTTGACAAATGGAATTATGATATTATTGTTATATCAGAGACCTGGCTCAAAGAAGGGCGTTAAATATTCCTGGGTTCAAGGTGTTTAGGAGAGACAGGAAAGGAAGGAAAAGTGGGGGAATGGAGATATTGATTAAAGATGACTTTACAGTACTGGAGAGAGAGGATGTTCGAGAGGGGTCAAGGACAGAATCTCTCTAGCTAGAGGTACAGAATAAAAATGGTGCAATAACATTGTTTAGTATATAGACCACCAACTAGTTGAAGGAATGTAGAGAAACAAATTTGCAAATAAATTACAGAGAGGTGCATGAATTATACAGTATTTAAAATAGAGGACTTCAATTATTGAAATGTGGACTGGGGTAGGAATAGTGCAAAAGGACAGAAGTTTCTGGCATGTGTTCAAGATCATTTTCTGCAGCAGTATGTTTCCGATCCAATGAGAGGTCAAGCACTGTTGGACCTGGTTCTAGGGAATGAGTTGGCCTAAGTAGACCAAATATCAGTGGGAGAGCATTTAGCAAACAATGACCATTGTATCCTAAGGCTTAGATAAATCATGACCTAGAGTGTGGTGCTCAGGGCATAATTTTAAAATTTGCAAATGATATGAAGATTGGAAACATTGTCAACTGAGATGAGGATAGTCTTGAACTTCAAAAGGACATAGACATGTTGGTAGATTGGGCAGATAAGTGGCAGAAGAAGTTCAAAGCAGAGAAGTGTGATGTGATTCATTTTGGCAGGAAGAATATGATGAGACAGCATAAAATAAAGGGAGAAACTCTAAAGGTGTTGCAGGAACAAAGGGACCTTGATGTATATGTACATAAGTCATTGAAGATGGCAGAGCATGTTGAGAGAGCAGTTAATAAAGCATATAGTATCTTATGCTTTATTAGTAGGGGCATTGAGTACAGGAGTAAGGAGGTCACGTTGAACTTGTATAAGATAGTTAGGCCTCATCTGAAGTACTGTGTCCAGTTCTGGGCACTACACTTGAGGAAGGATGTGAAGGCATTGGAGAGAGTACAGAGGAGAGTTGGGACTTTTCGTTGGAGAAAAGAAGGCTGAGAGGAGACTTGATAGTTTATTCAAGATCCTGAGGAGTATGGACAGCGAGAAACTATTCCTAATCAAGAGAGCATCAAGAACTAGAGGGCACAGATTCAAAATAATTGGCAAAAGGATTAAATGTGATGTGAGAAAAACAATTTTCACCCAGAGGGTGGTTGGAGTCTGGAACAAGCTTCCTGAGAAGGTGGTGGAGGCAGGTTTGATCAAGGAATTCAAAAAGGAATTGGACGGCCATCTGAAAAGAAAGAATGTACAAGATTACGATGGTAAGGCTAAGGATAAGGCTCTCTTCTGTAATTCTGTAATGAATCACAAATAAGATCATAAGAAATATGAGCAGGATTAAGCCATTTGGCCCATTGAGCCTGCTCTCCCGTTCAAATTTGGCCCTGAATATATTCAATGACCCAGCCTCCACTGCTCACTGGGGGAAAAAATTCCAAACACTAATGACCCTCTGAGAGAAGAAATTCTTCCTCATCTCTGTCTTAAATGGGAGACCCCTTATTTTTAAACTGTGCCCTCTAGCTCTAGATTGCCCCACACGAGGAAACATCTCAGAATCTGCCCTGTCAAGCCCCCTCAGAGTTTTATATGTTTCAGTGAGATCCCCTCTCATTCTTCTAAAGTCCAATGAGTATAGGTCTAACCTGCTCAACCTTTCCTCAAAAGAATACCCTTCTTCTGCACTGTAAAGATTCTGTGATTCTGTTAGGAATCACTAATAAGCTCATAAGAAATAGAAGCAGGAGTAGGCCATTTGGCCCGTCGAGCCTGCTCTGCCATTCAAACTGGCAGCTAACATAAAAGAGAATCCCAAGGCCTCCTATAAGCATCTAATTAAAAGGGTGGTAAAAGATAGAGTAGGGCCAGTTAGGAATAAAAAAGGGGACTTGCACATGGCGGCAGGAGTAGTAGTGGAGATATTAAATGAGCACTTTGCATCTGCCTTTATAAAGGAAGAAGATGCTACCCAGGCCGAGGTGAGAGAGAGGCAATTGGTACACAAGAAGAATTTACAATTGAGGAGGAGGAGGTGATAGAAAGGTTACCTTTACTTAAAATAAAGTACCAGGATCGGATGAGATCATCCAAGGCAAGTGAAGGAAGTGAGATGGAAATTGCAGAGGCACAAGTGATAATCTTCCAGTCTTCCTTAATCACAGGGGTTGTGGAGGCAGGTTTGATCGAGGTATTCAAAAGGGAACTGGATTACTATCTGAAAAGAAGAATATGCAAGGATACAGGGACAAGGCAGGGCAGTGGGACTAGGTGGAATGCTCTTTCAGTGCAGACTCGATGGGCCAAATGGCCTCCTTCTGCACTGTAAACATTCTGTGATTCTGTGAACATATAAAGAAATGGCTGAAAGCACTGGATACTGCAAAGGCCTGGACAACATTCAGGCTTTGTCTGATAAGTGGCAAGTAACATTCACATCACACAAGTGCCAGGCAATGACCATCTCCAACATTCATACCACACAAGTTCCAGGCAATGACCACCTCCAAGAAGAGAGAATCTAACCATCTCCCATTAATATTAAAAGGCATTACCATTGCTGAATTCTCCCATCATCGAAATCCAGGGGTTGCCATTGACCTGTCATATAAATACTATGGCTACAAGAGCAGGTCAGTGACTGGCAACTCTGCGACCTACTGACTCTCCAAAGCCTGCCACTACCTACAAGACACAGGTCAGGATTGTGATACAATGCTCAACACTTGCTGCTCCCACAGTGCAGCTTCCACAATGCTGAAGAAACTCAACACCAACTAGGACAATGCAACCTGCCTTATTGGCATCCCAGTAACCACCTTAAACATTCACTCCCTTCACCACGCACACACCGTGACAGATGCACTGCACCAACTCACCAAGGTTCCTTCATCAGCACCTTCCAAATCCATGACCTCTATTTCTATAAAGACAAGGCCAGCAGTTGAATAGGAACACCACCACCTGCTAGTTTTCCAAGCCATACACCATCCTACACTGGCATTATATCGCTGCTCCCTCATTGTCGCTCAGTCAAAATCCTGGCACTCCTTTCCGAACAGCATTCTGGGTGTACCAACACCAGATAGACTGCAGTGGTTCAAGAAAGCAGCTCACCATCACATTCTTGAAAACATTTAGGGATGAGCAACAAATGCTGACCTTGCCAGCAACTGTCATATCCCACAGAAGAATAAAAAACTGTTCACCGTTCTCCCAAATTCTTTATTGCTTTATTAATGACTATCTTAGTAGAAACATTCCTGTAAGACTACCCTTTCGGCAGCCCCCGCCCCTCCATTGGCTTAAAGGCCTCCATCAGATCACCTCACAGTCTCCTCTTTCCTTTGAGAAAAGATCCCCAGCTTGTTCAGTCTTTCCTGATAGTTGTACCCTTTCAGTTCTCCTTGTATTTTTTTTTGCATTTTTCTCCCGTGCTTCTCTATCCTTTCTGTAATATGGGGCAGAATTTCACCCTTGTTGAGTAGGGGCAGGTGGAGGCAGTTGGGAAGCCAACTGCTGCCCACATTCAGGGCCGGAAGGCAGTTTCACGCTGGTACACCCAGAGTGCTGTTAGGAAGGGAGTGCCAGGATTTTGACCCAGCAACAATGAAGGAGCAACAATATAGTTCCAGTACAGGATGGTGTGTGGCTTGGAGAACTAGAAGGTGGTAGTGTTCCTATTCAACTGCTGGCCTTGTCTTTTTAGGGGTAAAGGTCACGAGTTTAATTAAGACCCGCCCAATGTGAAACGCGAGCTTATACTGAAGCTTGGTCGGACCACACTTATTCTGTACAATGTTTCGGTCTCCATGGGCAAAATTTTTAGCTCGTCAGGTGGGCGTGCGCCTGACCCGAACGAGCATAAAATGACACGCGATGACATTGGGCGAGGGGTAGTGTGAGCCGGACGAGCATGATCTTCACACATGCGTGCGAGTGCACTCTTCATAATATCCCTGAGGCATAGAGCTGCCTCAGGGAGATGAACAGATTTTTTTTAAAAAGGTTTTATAAACATTATAAAACATGTACCCTCATGTTTCTGTCACCTGAACAGGGACATGTTACTAATTAAATTTCAAAATTTTAATTTTAATTTTATTTGCTTTGGTAACCTCATCCCGTCCATAGGCCTTTTAATTGTCGGCGAGTGCGCTGCCAACTCTGGCACACACCTGCCGTGAGTGCGCGATGATGTTAGGATGCTCGCCCAACTTCATCGTGTGTCATTTTATGCTCGTTTGAGTCAGGCGCACGCCCACTCGACGAGCTAAAAGTTTTGTACATTGAGACCGAAACTTTGCACAGAATAAGCGTGGTCCAACCAAGCTTCAGTATACGTTTAATGTAACTTCCTTGCTTTTCACTTCTATTCCTCTATAAATAAACTCTAGTGCTTTGTTTGCAATTTTATGGATTTGTTAATCTTTATTGCTACTTTTAATTATTTATGAATTTTTACCTCCTAGATCGCCTTTGTCCTCCATCCCATTTTGACTTATTTTCCAAGGATTATGTGGCCTTCTAATTCCACTTCCCAAAATATAGAACTTCAAAGTAATCTATAATAGAAAACCATTAAGCATTTAAATGCCCATTCTGCAAGTTTTTTTTTTGCTAGTTCCACCATACAATGAAGAAACCTTGGGCCTGAATTTTCAGAGCCCCACCATCCAAAGAATCGATGGGGACTCCAGCAGCCCCAATGCCATATTACACTCCAAGGAGCATTGATTGGCTTAAGCCGGGACTTCTGCGCACTCGGGAGGAAGACCTGACTTGGAGAGCTGTCAGCGAATCAGATTGGCCAGCAGCTCTCCAGTCCCTCCAGGCACAGCATTGTGGCACTAAGTCCCGGGACCCGGAGGCCAAGTGTAAATGGCAGGGGTCCCAGGCCAGGAAGGGTAGGGAACACAGGAGGATCACAGCGGGGGCAGTGGCGATGGCTGAGGTCTCGGGGGTTAGGCCGGTGGGGAGAGAGCGGTCCGGAGGTCACCAGGCCTTAATGAGAGGGCGCCCCCAGTTAGAAGTGGACTTCTGATGGAGGTGCACCCCAACCCCATACTTCTTGCCCAAGATCAAACTACCTTTATTTCCAGCCTTCCCCCCTGAGCTGTCCTCCACCTGCCAGCCTAAAAATTGAGGCTTGGTGGGAAACGGCCCTAATGTGGCCACTCATTTGTCTTCATTGGGGCAAGGGTGGGCTTCCGCAGCATAAAGTTGCTCCAAGATGATGGACGGGAACCTGGAGGGAATCTCATCCATGCAATTTCACATTCCCCTGCCCCAATGAAAACAAGCCCAATCTGTCCAATCTTTCCTCATAAGACAACCCACTCATTCCAGGTATGAATCTAGTAAACCTCCTTTGAACCGCCTCCAATGCATTTACATCCTTCCTTAAATAAGGAGACCAAAACCGCACACAGTGTTCAAGGTGCAGTTTCACCAATGCCCTGTATAACTGAAACACAACATCCTTACTTTTATGTTCAATCCCTGTCATAAGAAAGGATAGCATTCCATTAGCCTTCTTAATTATTTGCTGTACCTGCATATTAACTTTTTGTGACTTATATACTAGAACACCTTGATCCTTCTACACCTCAGAATTTTGCAGCAGTTCTCCATTTAAGTAATACACTGCTCTTTTGTTCTTCCTGCCAAAGTGAACATCTTCACATTCCCCACATTTAACTCCATTTACCAGATCTTTGCCCACTCATTCAAACTATCTATATCCACCTGCAACCTCCTCATGTCCTCTTCACAATATACGTTCCTACCTATCTTTGTGTCATCTAAAAATTTAGCTACCATATCTTCACTCCCCTCATCTAAGTCATTGATGTAAATCATAAAAAGTTGAGGTCCTAGTACAGACCCCCGTGGGACTGCCCTCGACACATCCTGCCAATCGGAAAAAGCCATATTTGTGCATACTCTCTGCCTTCTGCCAGCCAACCAATCCTCTATCCATGCTAATATGTTACACACTACACCATGTGCTTTTATTTTCCGTAATAATCTTTGAAAAGGCACTTTATCAAATGCCTTCTGGAAATCCAAGTACAGTACATCTCCAGGCTCCCCTTTATCCACTGCACATGTTACTCCTTTAAGAAAGTCCAATAAACTCCTTTGACAAAACCATGCTGACTCTTCCCAATTGCCTTGAGTTCTTCTAAGTGTCCAGCTATAACCTCCTTAACGATCAATTCTAATAACTTCCCCATGACAGACATCAAGCTTAACTGGCCTATAGTTTCCTGTTTTCTGCCTCCTCCTCTTCTTGAATGGAGGGGTTATATTTGCTACTTTCCAATCTGATGGAACCATTCCAGAATCTGGAGCATTTTGGAAAATTAACACCAATGACTACCGCTTAAGCCAACTCTTTTAAGACCTTAGGATGTAGTCCATCGGGACCTGGAGACTTGCCGGCCCACAGCTCCATCAGTTTGCTCAGTACCATTTCCCTAGTGATTTCAATTTCACCAAGTTCCTTTCTCTTATTCACCTCCTGATTTACAGCTATTACTGGATTACAGCTATTACTGGAATGTTTCTTGTATCCTCTAGTGAACACAGAAGCAAAATATTTGTTCACTTCTTACACCATTTCCTTATTACCTACTATTAACTCCCCACTGTCACTCTCTAGAGGGCTTACTTTACTTATTCTTTTTCTTTTTAAATACCTGTAGAAACTCTTGCTATTTTACATTTCTAGCTAGCTTCCTCTCATACTCTAATTTCTTTCTCCTGATTAACCTTTCAGTGATTCTCTTCCGTTCTTTAAATTTTATCCAATCACTTGTCCTGCCACTCATCTTTGCGGAGTTGTATGTTTTTTTCTTTAAGTTTGATGCTTTCCTTAACATCTTTAGTTAACCATGGATGGCGGGTCCTCCCCTTAGAATTTTTCTTTATAGTAGGAATGTACTTATTCTGAGTTCATATGACACTTCTTTGGAACTGAGTCTTAGAGAAGACTTTATCAGATTTTCCACAGTCGAGGGGGGATTTAACACTATCAGTTGTACAGTTAACAAGGCATGAGAAGTGTAATGGCACAGCTGATGATAAATGCTGAGCTGTTCAAATCCCAGAGGGGAACTTGAGACAACTGCCACAACTATTTTTGCAATTTCTATGTTTCGAGATGCGGGCTTTGAATTCAATAGCAATAAGACAACCGAGCCTCATATATTTTTACAAAATTAGATTAAACATTTATTAATAAGAGAAATGATTTTAAGCACATGCATATGTCTGCAAATTATTACTATAATAACTTCTAAATCCCCTAATTAATCTGACTCCCAGTTACACCTCCATTAAGGCAACAGCAAAACACATAGTTTTAAAAGACCCAGGCAAAGAAACATGACACCCTGAATAATCCAATTCAAAGTGCGTTTCCTTAACTTCATTGTAGAAAGCAGCCTTGAGGTGTAGATGCTGAAGGTTTTTCACACTTGTTAGATCTTAAAATGCTTGCCTTTACACACAGCCTTCCCTTCTTTATACATATTTTCCCCTTTGAATGTAAATTCCCATTGCTTCACTGTCTTTGGACTTTACTTCCCTGATCATAAAAAATTAGCATAGTACCAATTTTACCAGTAATCTTTGGGAAAAATAAGCACACTGTTTCTGAACTTCCCCTGGCTGGATGACACATTTCACCCCTCCTTTGAAAACAATCTAGTCTGGTTTATTTAAAAATGCAAATATTCTTTTTTACACCTTACATTCTAAACTTCTCCCATGTTTACTTACTTAACATTTCAAACCCAGCTTATGTTCTAATAAATCAAAGCCTCCAGACCACTACCTTTAATCCAATTAAGTCTCACACACACATACAGAGATACGTATAGACACAGATACCACTATTTTACAATAAATTCCAATAATATTATTATATCTGCCTGACAGAAGTAAGAAAGCAAAATTGGGTCTATATTCGAGGTGATGGGGAGATTTTATGGAGAATAACAAATGACGCAGTGCAGTTTGTAAGGCAAAGAAGTAGCAAGGCACCTACTCAAAAACAACGAAAAAGCAAAGAGGGTATAGTAGCCATCATTACTCAGTATTCTCGCTGTGGCAGGAAAAGGCTGCATGAGCACCAAGAGCGTCTTGCTAAACGTGAGGACTTCCATTTCTGTAAGAGGAATGTACATTTTAAAGATGTATATCATAGCAAAAAGCTCCTAACTCCGAAATTTAAGAAGAAACCTCTTAAATCAAGAAATTGAAGATTAAAAGGACAATGAAGTGCCATTCTAAGGAGAAATTCCAGGATCTAATGGGAACTGTTCAAGTGCAGACATTATGGTCAACAAACATAAAACAAACTTCAAATTAGACTGAAACTGGAGCTTCAGTTCTTTCAGACACAGAACAGGGGCTAAAGCAAGACTTTGTTCAGCCATTATCCATATAACTCCAAGGTCCAGGAGGATTCAGCTGAAGGTCAAGGGGCTGTTCACTGTTACACTTCAGTACAAAGGAAGAGAAATCACAGAAACTTTGTATGTGATCCAACTGAGAGTATTCACTATTAAGCTGAAAAGCTTGCACAGGTCTACAACTCATCTATAAAGTAGATGAACTGGGAAGCCAAGACAAACTGGAAGAATTCAGAACAGAATTTCCAAACTTATTTAGAGGTATTGAGAAGACCAAAACAAGTGCTCTGAAGTGGGAGCACCAGAATTTAATAGAAACAAGTGAAAACCTTGAGAACACCAGGCCGAAGATTTCCCATGAACTGCAGGTGATGGAATCACAAGTTAATTACTGGGGAAAGCAGCTTGCATCAATCATGAAACAGATGGACAAACCTGAGCATGAGAACAAGAGAGGCAATCCTTAACAAGAGAACATATATTTTATCGAAGATGTTGAGTCCACTACCTCAAAATTTCTACCAGCAACAACTGTATGTACAGTTAAATGACATTCAAACAACACAAAAAGCAGATGAAGAGCCAGATTTTGTGCTGGTTTCTGTGGTAAAAGGATCTGGTACATGTGGGACTGAGTACACTACCGCCTACAAGGTGATGTAAAAAGGCACATGACCCAGGCCCAGGGTGGTGTTGAGCAGATACGTGTATGGACCTAAGCATGGAGACAGCTCCTTGCTTGTAGCCTTTACTCTACATGTTACAGAGTTCTAGTAATTAATAAAGACTTGCAGTTAGCCTACAGAAGATTACGGAGACATCTTTAAGATATATCGATCTATAGCAACACCCTCCCAACAGCTTCACTGATTTCAGACAAATTGTGCCTTAAAAACTAACAAAACTGAGCAGATTGTAGATCACATAGGATATGTAAAAAGTCCAAGATGCTGAATCATGTTTTAAAATTAGAATTTTTGTGTTTTATTTTCCTTCCTTATTGGAACTTATAGAATGCAATCCTATTGCAATTGAAGACCTTGCTGTTTGTCATGATGGTGGCATCAGAACAAGAAAGTTTGAGTATTGATTTAGTTGGATTTTACGGTCCCAATTTGCAGAAATCAGCAGTGCCTGAGAAGAGTGATTCAGAAGCAGTTAGCATCACTTGAAGAGAGCAACTACAAACAATAATGTAGAGAGAGAGAAAGAAAACCAGAGAGCAATGATACACAGAAATGAATCACAGATTCACACAGGGAAACAGTGAACCCACAGATACACACAGGGAAACATTGAAGCCACAGACACACACAGGGAAACAGTAAACCCACAGATACACACAGGGAAACAGTGAGCCCACAGGTATACACAGGGAAACAGTGAACTCACAGATACACATAGGGAAACAGTGAACCCACAGGTACATACAGGGAATCACTGAACCCACAGACACACACAGGGAAACAGTGAACCCACAGATACACACAGGGAAACAGTGAACCCACAGGCACACACAGGGAAACGTGGGGAAGATGTTTTCATTAGTAGGAGAGACTAGGACCCAAGGGCACAGCCTCAGAGTAAAGGGAAGACCTTTTAGAACAGAGATGAGGAGAAACTTCTTTAGCCAGAGAGTGGTGAATCTATGGAATTCATTGCCACAGAAGGCTGTGGAGGCCAGGTCATTGAATGTATTTAAGACCGAGATAGATAGGTTCTTGATTGGTAAGGGGATCAAAGGTTATGGGGAGAAGGCGGGAGAATGGGGTTGAGAAACTTATCAGCCCTGATTGAATGGCGGAGCAGACTTGATGGGCTGAATGGCCTAATTTCTGCTCCTATGTCTTATTGTCTTATGGTCTAAACGGCGAAGCCTCAGATACACACAAGGAAACAGTGAACACAAAGATACACACAGGGAAACACTTAACCCACGGACACATAGAGGGAAACAGTGAATCCACAGACACACAGGGAAACATTGAACCCACAAATACATGCACAGATAGACTGAATGCGCAGACAACACAAGAAAACAGTGAAACCACAGATACTCACAGGGAATCTGGGAACCCACTGATGCACACAGGGATGCAGCGAACTCACTGATACACACAGATAAACAGTGAACCCACAGATACACACATGGAAACAGTGAGCCCACAGATACACACATGGAAATAGTGAACTCACAGATATACAGGGGGAAACGGTGAACCCACAAATACGCACAAGAGAAATAGTGAACTCATAGATACACAGGGGGAAACAGTGAACCCACAGATAAACAAAGGGAACAGTGAACCACAGATACACAGAGGGAACAAACTGAACCCACTAATACACACAGAGAAAGAGTGAACTACAGGTACACACAGGGAAACAGTGAATCCATAGATACACACAGGGAAACCATGGATCCTCAGAAACACACAGATAAACATTGAACCCATAGATACAAACCAGGAAACACTGAACCCACCGATACACACAGGCAAACAATTAACCCATAGACACTCACATGGAAACAGTGAACCCACAGATACACACAGGGAGTGAGTGAGCAGTGTACCAACAGATGCACACAGGGAGTGAGTGAGCAGTGTACCAACAGATACACACAGGGAGACAGTGAAGCCAGAAATATACACAAAGAGTGAGCCCATAGATACACACAGAGAAACAGTGAATCCACAGACGCACTGGGAAACAATTAACCCACAGACACACACAGGGAAACAGTAAACCACAGGTAAACACAGAGAAACAGTGAACCCACAGGCACACACAGGGAAACAGTGAACCCAAAGGTACATACAGAGGGCAGAATATTAATGTTGGCAGGGGGCACGCCCCCGACCCGGCCGAGTGTAAATTGATGCGTGAGGACGTCGGTTGAGCTTCCCAACGTCATCACTTGGTCCTGCGATATTTCTGCCAACTCCACCACCCACCTGCCGACAGTTAAAAGGTCTGCAAAGGCCATTAAAAATGTAATGAAATTCAAATTCAAGTTCAAACTTGTAGTTGGTGGGCAAACAAAAGGGTCAAGCGGCCTTCGCACCTTTTAGGAAACCTCATCCATGGGTAGGATGAAGTTTCTTAAAGCAAACAGAGTCACATGAGGGGATAGGTTTTATGATGTTTTTCTGTTCTTTATTAATTTTTTCAACATCTTCATCTCCCTGAGACTGTTCCATGTCTCAGAGAGATTATGAAACGCTTTCTCACGCACATGCCGAAGTTCGTGCAAGGCCTATTCGCACTCCTCCCCCCGCCCACACAGGCAACGCTGAGTGCTGCTGATTGCATATCATGTTGGGTGGGATTTAATTGGCCAGCCTTCTAGGCCCAATCACGGATGACAGTTGGCTTCCTGTCGGCTCCTGCACGTCAAGTCAAAATTCTGCCCAGGGAAATAGTGAACCCATGGACACAAAGAGATACAGAATGAATCACAGACACACACAAGGACACTGAATAAACCCACAGGTACGCACAGAGACACCAAGTGAAACACAGATACACACAGGAATATAGGGTTAACCACAGGTATACACCGGCACTAAGACGTGAAATTTACCTCTGACAGGTGCCCACGATCAGCGGGCCCGGGAGCGGTCAGGAAACATACTCCTGGCTCCCCGACTGCAATTTCATGCTGGCTGGCCAATTAACAGCCAGCCAGTATGAAACGCGCGCTGAAAATCTCAGTGCTGTGGGATGGAGGCAGGAAGACAACTGCGCCATGAATGGGTTTAATTGCCTTCTTAATTGTTGGCAGGCGTGCCGACAAAGCCAGTAGAAGTCAGAAGTGATGATGTCGGGATGCTTGCTGACATCTCCTCGTTCAATTTTACGCCCATAAAGTGAACACGGACAGACAGAGGTATAAAAAGAATAAATCATAGGCACACAAATGGCCGCAGAAGGCAAATTACAGATTTACATTGGGATATAAAGAGATGACTTTGTTCCAACAACTTTAAGTGTGCCCATCCCTATTTTAAGCAGACGTGCCCAAGGACCAAGTCCATATGCATGGGCTGAATTTTATGGGCCATCTGCGGATGGGAAAAAAGTAGGGGGCAGTGGTGGACCTATAAATGAGGACATTGTGCCATCGGCAGCATGCCTGTGGCCAGTCCAGCTGCCCCCGCTCCTTCCATCACTTTACAGGCGGCTGGGGAGGCGCAGATCGGTCATCCACACATGTGGATCAATTGTGGCCCTTAAGTGGGCAACTAATACCCAATTCAGAGCCTCATCTCGCCGCTGCTGTGATATAACCGGCAGCGGGAGATACTTTCAAGCAATGTGTAGCCTGGCAGCTTTAACACTGCGGGCTGCTGGTCAGAGTCAATCGGAAGCCCCTTTCACACATTTTTGCTAACTACATTCGCATCTTCTCCTGCCCTATTCAACATGCCCCTGAACCCATTTTGCTGGGGCCTGTCACCCTGGCCCCAGTTGGACCTTGAACTTAGCTGAATATCTGGATCCATCGCTGAATGCCATCTCATGCCCTACCTGCAGTATTGGCAGTGGCCACAACATCTACTTGGCATTGTCAGTATGCCAGAGCTGCTGGTCTCCCATTGGCTGGCAGCTCTATGAGATGGGATGTCCTCCTGGAAATAGATGGAAGTCAAACTTGTTAATAATTAAAGGGCCCTTGCCTGAGAAAGCGTTTCATAATCTCTCTGAGACATGGAACAGTCTCAGGGAGATGAAGATGTTGAAAAAATTAATAAAGAACAGAAAAACATCATAAAACCTATCCCCTCATGTGACTCTGTTTGCTTTAAGAAACTTCATCCTGCCCATGGATGAGGTTTCCTAAAAGGTGCGAAGGCCGCTTGACCCTTTTGTTTGCCCACCAACTACAAGTTTGAACTTGAATTTGAATTGCATTACGTTTTTAATGGCCTTTGCAGACCTTTTAATTGTCGGCAGGTGGGTGGTGGAGTTGGCAGAAATATTGCAGGACCAAGTGATGACGTTGGGAAGCTCAACCGACGTCCTCACGCATCAATTTACACTCGGCCGGGTCGGGGGCGTGCCCCCTGCCAACATTAATATTCTGCCCTCTGTATGTACCTTTGGGTTCACTGTTTCCCTGTGTGTGCCTGTGGGTTCACTGTTTCTCTGTGTTTACCTGTGGTTTACTGTTTCCCTGTGTGTGTCTGTGGGTTAATTGTTTCCCTGTGCGTCTGTGGGTTCACTGTTTCTCTGTGTGTATCTATGGGCTCACTCTTTGTGTATATTTCTGGCTTCACTGTCTCCCTGTGTGTATCTGTTGGTACACTGCTCACTCACTCCCTGTGTGCATCTGTTGGTACACTGCTCACTCACTCCCTGTGTGTATCTGTGGGGTGAGCCAGCTAAGCGGAGGAGGGCTTGTCCCCAAACTTTATGCTGGAGTACAGTGAGTCCACCCTCAATCCAGTCTCATGTGTTTGGAACACTACTACATATTGGATGGAGACTACTATTGGACATACACTAGAACAAAGAGTAAGCCAGACACAAAGGCTTAATTTAATGCCCCCCCGCCCCCAAAAGGAAGTATGGGAGGTCGGGGAGCCATGTAGTGGGGCAGGAAGGTGTGGGTGGAGACCCCATTGCTTTTCCGATTCCACCCAGTTAAGTCTGTGGTGGGAAAGGCCTTTGACCCTTCCTGCCTGGAACCCCATTGAGGTCTTAAAGTGTCCACTTAAGAACCTCATCCTGATGTCGCTGATATTTTCCCATTTGAGAAAACAGACAGGTAAACCCTGCAAGCCTGGTGAGTGGTTCTCTCCTTGAGAATCCTTCAAAAAATAGAGGGAGCTTCAGGAAGCAAACATGCATTTACACCAAACTCCCCTTCCCTCACTTGGGCCTCCCTGACTGGTCCCAGCTATCCCACCTCATTCACCTGCACTCTGGATTCTCAAGTGATGTTCTTCATCCTTGGGCTTCCTGCAGTGCTGGCATTGACTACCAATCCTGGTGGTGCTACTGATACTGGAGAACTGCCAGCCTCTTATTGGCCTGCAGCTCTCAGAGGCAGTACAGATGTCTTGCAGCAGAAAATCCAGCAGAATATTGCCCCCAGTGGAGCTGGGAACCTCGACGACAACCAACAGGCAGCCTAATAGGGATTTAATCCTGACAGGCCTTCTGTGAATAGCCACAGCAGTGTTGCCACTGGTTCTCGAGTCAGTGGAGGGGCCCACCACCACAACCATTAAATTTGGCCCAATGACAGAACCGCTGGCACACAGGGAAAGCATGCATGGGGCCAGAAAATGGTTTTGATCATTTAGTCAAAACAGATATGCTAGGTGAGCTTACAAGCTAAAGCCGTAAAATCATTTGCAACAGTTTCTAGATTTTGCTCTGACAACTTGTGGAATAAGTTATCAGGAATGACCATTAAAGGAGGGCTTTAAAGTGGATTCAGAAGGCAAATATACATGTTTCTGGAAAGAGAAAGTGAGGAATATGGTGGTACGATAAAGTTCAGACCTCTCAAAAATAGATGGATTTGTCAATCCAATTACTTTTTTTGGGTTCTTATATGCTTGCTATTATGGATAGGAGAGAGGTAGGCAAACTGGACTTACTTCCTCTCACCACTTGCCTGTGAGCAGAAGGTGTTTTGAATTATTTTTAAAGTATATAGTGTTTTCCCAAACCCTCAGTTTATGTAATCTAATTTATTAATAACCCGCAGCAAATCCGTATGATGATTAATTCAGAAGGTTAGTTTATTCCACATTCAAAAACTGGGAAAGGAGCATTTTTCAACTTCCCATGCCCTTACACACAATAAGGGGGTGGTGGTGGGGGTGGGGGTAGGGGATAGAAAAAAAGGTTTTATAACTATGGCTAGTAACAGTACAGGAACCACAGAAATTATGATTAGTTCACGTGATTTCCAGAGTCCGAGAAGTTTAAGTCCAATGAGGAATTTTTTCATGTCGAGCTCGAGCTCCGGCTCGAGGTCAGCCCGATGAAGACTGGAACTGTAGAGTTCAATTTACAGTTGGTGATGAAGTAGCAAGGTGAAGAAGGTACACAGAGACTGGATCAGGTCTGCAGGCATTGGGAGGAAATCTTCCAGCAGAGACAGTCTTCGAGGAGCAGGCTGTTGTTCTGCCTGGAGTTCTGCTTCTTGGTGGTTCCCCAGTTGGAACAGCAGACTGCCTATGAGGCCAAAGATGTAAAGTTAAAACTATCCAAAAGGCAAGAGGCTTCGGTCATGTGAGATGCTCATTAATGGTTAATTGCAGTTTCTGTTCTGCTGCTGGCCAGAATTCCATCATTCCTCCTTAGGAGAGAGACAAGGTGATTATTAGCATTTCTTCCAGTGTAATCAGTCTCTCTTTTGTGGTGGTTTAAGGTTGGGGAGCCAGTTTGTTTTTATTTCCTCTGCTTTTGCTGATTACAATGGGTCTGTACAATGAGGTGTGAGATTCCACAGGCTGAGAAAGGCATTCTTTTGTTCTTGTAACTACTGATGTTCGCTCCCAGAACAAAGGGCCAACCCTGTGGTCATGTGACCTATAGCAGCTATCTTTTTTGGTTCAGCAGAAAGTCCATTTTTTAACCATGGTAAAAGAATAAAGTGTTGGATTTCTTTTCATGCCATATGGACCCAGCATTAGATTGTTAGGATGCATGGTAAATGAGTCTGAGCATGACAACCCAAGTTAAGCCAAAGATTTAACATTATATCCATAATTTGAATTAGAGAGATATGTACATGAATATTTAAAAAAAATAGGTTTGCAACAAATTATGGCAAAATTTACATTATATAAAAACCAGTGACGTAAAAACGAAATAATTTTTTATCTCACCTCTGCTGTGACTAATGTAGCAATCCACCCACCTCAAATATTATTAAATCCACTCTGAAATGTAAGAAATAATGAGCAAAACCTTTACTGACAGATGAGATAGATAGAAAGATATACAACTTCAAAGAACTTGCTTCTTTTCTCTGCTGTGTAATTTCTTATTTTCGAAAGTAACAAAGGGACAAAGAGGCACCGATGTACCCCAGAGATCTTGACTTTTTTGACACCTGTAATTAACTCTCAGACGGGGGGAAGATTATAGTATTTAGCACAATCCACCCTGTTGCTATTCTCCAATGTGATTTTTGACTTTCAACCAGTTAACGTTATCCAGCAATACATCTGATGTGACATTTTGTCTTCTTTAACTTACATTACTTTTATAGTCCTTGTGTCACACTGCAGGAGACAATGGTCTCCATTTTATTTCATTTTGCTTCATTTAAGCTACCATAACTAGTTATCCTACTCACTCATTAAATAATAGTTCAGCATCCTTCAGTATAGTTGGCTTCTAACTTAAACTGGAAAGAAGTAAAGATGTGCTGTGTCCTGTTCTGCCCAAACACAATGCAAGGGATATTTAAATTAAATATGTGTGTAAAAAGACAACCATACCTTTGAATATTAAGACCAAGGTCACAACTCCTGTTGATCATTCAAGATGCCCAGCTAAAAAGTTCACTGATTATATCTTTAGACCGATTATATGTAGACAGGTTCGAAGGAAAATTCAGAAAAAACTTCAGTGTATGAATGATTTCTGTTGACCTATTTGTCTGCAAGTGAAATGTGGGCTAACAAGATGTCAGGTATCAGAATCAAAGAATCACATTAACAAAAAATCCAAATACAAAAAAAATCAGCAAAACACTCAAAGAGAAAGATCTTTCCCAGCCAATTAAAGTACTAATTGGCATCTGTAAGGAATACGAATATAAACAATGTATATTATTAACATAATGTAATTTAAGATCCTGTGGTTCTCTTTTTTCCAAAGATTCCTTTCAACTTCAACAATATTCTTGGAACTATTGTGGGATTATATTAGAGCTCTTTAGCCTTTAGCCTCAAGATATTTCAGCTTTGACAAAACTGAAGTTAAATTTGATTTTAAAAAAACACTGACCCTACCCAATTACATTCTGAGAGATTTTATATAATAACACAGTATGTTATCCACAGTGGCAGCTGATATGCCCCAGCTATCCACCAGCACCCTGTGGTAGGACTCATGGGTGAACCACCATCAATATGAGAGCTGCAATAAGCAGTCAGACGGATGAAACACAACAAAGCCTGCAGTCCTGATGGTATTCCAGCTGAGATCTTCAAAGTTGCTGTGCTGTTGCTCACATTAAGACTCTATGCCCACAAAAAGCAGGACAAATCCAACTCAGCCAATTACCACCCCAGCAGTCTATCCTCAGTCATCAGCAAAGTGATAGAAAGTGTCATCAACAGTGCTATCAAGCGGCACTTTCTTGGCAATAACTTGTGCACTGAAGCTCAGTTTGAGTTCCGCCAGGGCCACTCAGCTCCTGACCTCATTAAAGCCTTAATCCAAACATAGTCAAATGCTGCCTTGAGGTCAAGGGCTGTCACTTTCATCTCACTTCTTGAGTTTGGCTCTTTTGTCCAAGTGTGGTATCAAGGAGCCCTTGGAAAACTGGAGTCAATGGGAATCAGGAGAAAAACTCTCAACTGGTTGAAGTCATACCTAGCAAAAAGGAAGAAGGTTGTGGTTGTTGGAGGTCAATCATCTCAGTTCCAGGCCATCATTGCAGGAGTTCCTCAGGGTTGTGTCCTAGACCCAACCATCTTCAGGTGCTTCATCAATGAACTTCCTTCCTTCATAAGGTCAGAAATGGGAATGTTCGCTGATGATTGCACAATGTTCAGCACCATATATGACTCCTCAGATACTGAAGCAGTCCGTGTTCATATGCAGCAGGACCTGGATAACATTCAGGCTTCAGCTAAGCGGTAAGTAACATTCATGACACATGAGTGCCAGGCAATGACCATCTCCAACAAGAGAGAATCTCTCCAAACCCCTTGACATTCAATGGCATTACCATCACTGAATGCCCCACCATCAATATCCTAAGGATTACCGTTGACCGGAAACTGAACTGGACTAGCTGTATAAATACTGTAGCTACAAGAGCTGGTCAGAAGCTGGGAATACTGCAGCAGGTAATTCACCTCCTGACTCCCCAAAGCCTGTCCACCAGCTACAGGTCAGAAATCAGGATCCAACAACACTCAAGAACCCAGGATAAAGCAGCCTACTTGATTGGCACTCTATCCACCAAGTTAAACTTTCACACCTTCCACCACTGACATACAGTGGCAGCAGTGTGTACCATCTACAAGGTGCACTGCAGCAACTCACCAAGGCCCCTTCAATAGCACTTTCCAAACCCGCAACCTCTACCATATAGAAGGGCAAGGAGTGAGCAAGGTTTGAACCCAGAGCCTTGTGATTCAGAGATGAGTGTGAGCCGCAGCTGCCAAAAGTTTGTATATGATGTTAATAAATCTGTTATATTAAATTTATCTTTCACATACTACTCTCATACAAAAACAACTTTTCCCTTGGCCTTTTGCACTGATATGTATATGACAAACCACTTCAACATAGATAGCTTCTGTCTTCAGGCATGCAGCGTATTGTCCATTACAATTGCACTGAGGGCCTCACTGATAAGGACTTATTTTAGGCTTAACTTCACCACATGCTAAATATCAAGGTAAAATTTACTAACTCTGGTTATAGCATTGTAACGTTTTACATATCTATATCAAATTACCTTCTCTGTTTTAACAGTCATTAACTCATTTATAATAAACAGGTTACTCTTTCTATGAAACTAGTGGAAGGAGGAATTTAATACAAGTACATTAAGTGTTCACATAATAACGTCGACCGTGGTAGATTCCATCTTATAGCTCCCTGGATGACACTCAATTCAATGCACTTTAATTAATTCAATGCACTTTTCCTATCTCAGTGGAAGCTCCCTGATCATTATTAACACAACAAAACTCCTAGTTTGACATTCTAAACTCAAAGTATATGAGTGCTTCAGGCTTAATTGAGTCAAATCATTTCCCTAAATATATGCTTCAAACTCAATTGATGCGGACTTTTTTTCCCTGGAGAGGCTTCGGGGCCTGACGGGCACACATTGACTCCATAATATATTACAAATGTTGCAGTTAAATGATCAGCCTGCATACAATACTCTTTGCTGATATGGACAGATAAGATCAGAAAGGCACTGAGCCATCTGCTCCTGATTGGCAATACAATCAGAAATGCTTTCCTATCTCTGCTCAAGATCAATATTTATTTGTGTCTGTCAGTTTATACAGATTTTGTGAAACAGCATTGGTCCTTGACAACCCCTGTTTTTCCTTTCTAAAGTCCAGTTGGAACTTCCAATGTATACAGTTTGCACAGTATACCCGAGTAAACAACTGTGTTATTGTTGAGCAACATTAGATGTAAATGTTTGATTTTGCTGTCATGGGATTATCTAAATCC
The DNA here is from genome assembly GCF_017639515.1 of Carcharodon carcharias. Classification (NCBI taxonomy): domain Eukaryota; kingdom Metazoa; phylum Chordata; class Chondrichthyes; order Lamniformes; family Lamnidae; genus Carcharodon; species Carcharodon carcharias. The sequence continues at coordinate 129,876,975 of NC_054477.1, read as the reverse complement.
ACCAAATCCGCAGCATTTCACTTGCACTTCCCTCAATTTAGTCTACTGCATTCGTTTCTCCCAATGCGGTTTCCTCTACATTGGAGAGACCAAACGCAGACTGGGTGACCGCTTTGCAGAACACCTTCGGTCTGTCCGCAAGCATGACCCAGACCTCCCTGTCGCTTGCCATTTCAACACTCCACCCTGCTCTCATGCCCACATGTCTGTCCTTGGCCTGCTGCATTGCTCTAGTGAAGCTCAACGCAAACTGGAGGAACAGCACCTCATCTTCCGACTAGGCACTTTACAGCCTTCCGGACTGAATTTTGAATTCAACAACTTTAGATCTTGAACTCCCTCCTCTATCCCCACCCCCTTTCCATTTCTTCCCCCTTCCTTTTGTTTTTTCCAATAATTTATATAGATTTTTCTTTTCCCACCTATTTCCATTATTTTTAAATGTATTTCCATCCATTGTTTTATCTCTACTTTTTAGCCTATTTTGATTCCTTCACCCCACCCCCACTAGGGCTATCTGTACCTCGCTTGTCCTGCTTTCTGCCCTTAATTAGCACATTCCTTAGATAATATCACCAACTTCAACACCTCTTTGTCCCTTTGTCTATGACATCTTTTGGCTATCTCTATCTATCACTGGCCCTCTATCCAGCTCTACTTGTCCCAACCCCCCTTAAACCAGCTTATATTTCACCTCTCCTATTTTTATTTAGTTCTGTTGAAGAGTCATATGGACTCGAAATGTTAACTGTATTCCTCTCCGCAGATGCTGCCAGACCTGCTGAGTTTTTCCAGGTATTTTTATTTTTATTTTTGTTCCACCAAAACAAAAGTGGGAGACTTCACTTTTTACACCATCTTTAGCTGGCTTTTTCATCAGTATAAGTAAATGAAAGATTCCTATTGGTTATTTTTATTGGGATAGTTCAAATTCAATATGCTTTGCCTGTTAGCCTGACCTCCAAAAGGAGAATTCATTTTTGATTATAAACAAACTTAGAATCATATTAATCTTTCTCCCCAACATTAATTATAAAGTTACTGTTCACTTTCAAATTTATGAAAGATGACAAAGTCATTTTCTCAAAGAATTGTTTGAAGTTAAATACCTAATTAACTTGACAAAGTATTTTCAAGGTCCTGGGCATGGGGAGATATCAGAAATGTCAGATGCAGCAGTTAGCTACTGGCTCATATGTTTATCTTATGTAAATTCACGAAGACTTAACTACAAAAGTGGTGTTGATGAAGATGTGAAATCAGAAAATTACACTGTTATCACTGTGATAGGAAGAGGGAAGGAAATGAAGCATAAATTTAACTCAAAAGAAGTACAGAATTATGGCAGTATAAAGGTTCACAATGGCTAATACACCAAGCATAGTTTTAGAAGTTGGTTTTCGTTTACTTTCCTTTTTTAACATGTTAAAAGGTTTGTTTGCATTATTTGATGTATTAAAGTTTCTCAGAAATTAAACTGTTAAAACATTTGATGTTCCTTCATTAGTTACAACTGTCTGTATTTTGCAAATTCAAGTCAGTATATTCTAGAAAGTCAGCAGTCAAATTGTATCAAAATTGACTAATATCTTACTCATTCAGTATTATGCAGAAACCTGTAGGAGCATTGACAAATAATGTGTACTTCTGTGAGATGTATAACTGACTTTCTATAAAATGTATTATCTTAATCAGGAACAAGCAGTAAGTTGAAGTTGCTCCATTTAATTTGAACTGATCAAAATTGGATTAATTTCATTGTTTAAGTCTGATTCCATCAAGACATTTCATCAGCTGCAGAAAAATTCAAAGATCAAATTCAAATCAATTAACTTAAAATGATATAATTCAATACACAGAACCTAGTTAAGGCTGCTCCTCTTCTGTGTTAAATGAACTAATTTAACTAGCACACATTGGAGATGAGGGGTGGGAAGTTTCACACACAACAGGCTATTATTTTCTAAATGGCAGTAAGACTCCCTGCAGAATGTGTTAAGACTTGCTGTTTATAAGTTATGCCCCCTCATCTCATCCAGAGACTGAAAATTATTGACAGCTCTAAACCAGGAAGTTATTATTAGCACTGTTAAGGTGCTAAATGCTTGTGAACTTGTTTTTTTAATGTAAAATATCATAAAGCATGAGCTTTAGAGCTTTGTGTGAGATAATTTTGACAATAAAAAACAATGTTAATAGCCATATTCAAAGGTTGGTTTTGTGCGACTAAAGCAATTTCCATTCACAAATTCATATAATTTTTTCTTTCAGAAATACTTACTATGGGGTCTTGGAGAATAAATGTTTTTATTTCTTCATGCATCTAACTGAACAATAAAGATAAGGAACTGCATTCATTTATTTGACCAGGGGCAGAATCTTCTGTTCGGCGAGTGGGGGCGGGCCCCGCTCGCCAACGCACAGAATGACACGGGGTGACGTCGGGCGTGTGTCCCAATGTCACCCCATGTCAGTTAGATTTTCAGTTCGGTGGGCGCACAGCCCAATTGGCTGTGTGCCCGCTGAATTGTCAAAGGCCTATTAAGGCCATTAAAAAAGTAATTAAAATGATTAATGGACCTGCCTGTCCAATCTTAAGGTTGGCGAACAGGCCGGGAGCCCAGGCGGGCTTCTGAAAAAGCATGAAACCTCATCCACAGGTGGGATGAGATTCATGAGGGTATTAAAATTTTTATGAAATGTTTAAATAAAAGAAATTGACATGTCCCCAGCTTATGTGACAGTGGCACATGAGTGGACATGTCAGCAATTTTTTCCCCCCTCTTTATTGAACCTTTCAAACCTGAGCTGATCTCCCTGAGGCAGCACTTAGCCTCAGGGAGATCTGTGCACTCTTTCACACGCATGCACGAAAGAGTGCACTCCCAGCTCAGGGAATCCCCCGCCCGCACAGGGAGCGCATAGCGCTTTCAGGCGGATGTCACGCTGGGCGGGCTTTAATTGGCCCACCCATGTAAAATGGCGGCACGCCCTCGACTGGGGGCGCCGATCGGGAACCCACCCACTTCTGCAAAACCCCCCCGACAGGGGGAAGAGCCTGCCTTATAGGTCTCATTTCAACAATTGGGTGAGAGCCAGAGTATCCTCGTTCTTATAAATCAAAACAAACCTGCAATCTTTACCACCTAGAAGGACAAAGGCAGCAGATAAGACCATAAGGCCATAGGACGTAGGAGCAGAAGTAGGCCATTCGGCCCATCAAGTCTGCTCTGCCATTCAATAAGATCATGGCTGATCTGATAATCCTCAACTCCACTTTTATGCCTTTTCCCCCATGACCCTTGATTCCCTTACTGGTTAAAAATCTATCTATCTCAGCCTTGTATATACTTAACGACCCAGCCTCTACAGTCCTCTGTGGTAAATAATTCTGCAGATTCACTACCTTCTGAGAGAAGAAGTTCCTCCTCATTTCTGTGTTAAATGGGTAACCCCTTACTCTGACATTATGCCCTGTGTTCCTAGGCTTTCCCACAAGGGGAAACAACCTCTCAGCATTTACCCTGTCAAGCCCCCTAAGAATCTTATATGTTTCAATAAGGTCATCTCTCATTCTTTTAAACTTCAATGAGTACAGGCCCAAACTACTCAACCTCTCCTCATAAGAAAATCCCTCCATATCTGGGATCAACCTAGTAGACCTTCTCTTGACTGTCTCCAATGCCAGTACATTTTTCCTTAGTTGAGGGGACTAAACCTGTTCAGAGTATTCTAGGTGTGGTCTAACTAGGGCCTTGTATAGTTTTAGCAAGACTTCCCTATTTTTGTATTCCATTCCCTTTGAAATAAAGGACAATATTCCATTTGTTTTCCTTATTACCTGCTGAACTTGTATGCTAGTTTTTTGTGATTCATGAATGAGGACCCCCAAATCCTTTTGTGCTCCAGCTTTCTGCAGCCTTTCTCCATTTAAATAATATTCAGCTCCTCTGTTCTTCCTGCCAAAGTGCATGACCTCGCATTTTCCCACATTATATTCCATCCAAAAAACAGCTGCCAAGTTTTTGTCCACTCACTTAACCTGTCTATATTCCTCTGTAGACTCTCTGCATCATCCTCACCACTTGCCTTCCCACTAATTTTGTGTCATCTGCAAACTTGGCAATAGTCATTCACTTCCTTCATCCAAGTCATTAATATATATTGTAAAAAGTTGTGGCCCCAGCACTGATCCCCGTGGCACTCCACCAATTACAGGTTGCCATCCTGAAAATGCCCCCTTATCCCAACTCTATGGACTGAATTTTGCCCTTGATGGGCGGGCGAAACGGGCCCCGCCGCCATTTTAAGTGGGTGGGCCAATTCAGGCTATGCGCTTGTTATGCAGGCGGGGGGATTCCCCAAGTGCGAGAGTGAGCTCTTTCGCACATGCGCACGGAAGAGCACACATCTCCCTGAGGCTAAGTGGTGCCTCAAGGAGATCGCTGAAAGGCTCTCAAAGTTTAAAAATAGAAAAATAAAAAAAACCATTAACATGTCCCCTCATGTGACAATGTCACATGAAATGGGACATGTTAATAAAGTGCACAAAAACTTTATTAAACATTTTTAAAGCTGACATTAAAACTCATCCCGCCAGCAGATGTGGTTTGTTAAAAAATCACTTATCCGCCTGACCATTGGGCCCGTGCGCCGAGCTGAAGTTCACACGCGTTCCTCAAAATTGGCGTCAATTGCCGAGTTAAGTGCCTTAACAAGGCTTTTAATTAATGGCGGGTGCGCTACGCAGCGTGACGCGTGCCCGCCACCTAAGTATTGCGATGCCGCACACTGATGTTGGGATGCTCGCGCGACATCAGCGCACGGCGTTTTAAGCACTGACGTGCAGGCTGTGCCATCCACAGGTCAGCCAGAAAATTCAGCCCTATGTCTTCTATTAGTTAGCCAATCCTCTATCCATGCTAGTATATAACCCCCAACTCCATGGGCTCTTACCTTATTAAGTAGCCTTATGTGTGGTACCTTATCGAAAGCCTTTTGGAAATCCAAATATATTACATGTTACAAAAGGTTCCCTTTTATCTATTCTGCTTGTTACCTCCTCAAAGAATTCTAATAAATTTGTCAGGCACGATTTCCACTTCATGAAACCATGCTGACTCTGCTTGATTATATTATGCATTTCTAAATGCTCTGCTGTTACATCCTTTATAATAGACTTTTAACATTTTCCCAATGATGAATGTTAAGCTAACTGGCCTATAGTTACCTGTTTTTGTCTCCCTCCCTATTTGAATAAGGGTGTTACGTTGGCAGTTTTCCAATCCTCTTGGACTTTTCCAGAATCTAAGTATTCTTGGAAGATTACTACCAGTGCATCCACTATCTCTAGCTACTTCCTTTAATATCCTAGGCTGCAACCCATCAGGTCGAGGAGACTTATCAGCCTTTAGCTCCATTAGTTTCCCTAGTACTTTTTCTCTAGTGATAGTTATGGTATTTATTTCCTCCCCCCCTTTTGCCCCTTGATTATTTAGTACTTTTGGAATGCTATTAGGTTCTTCTACCGTGAATTCAACTCCTCTGCCATTTCCTGGTTCCCCATTATTTCTCCAGTCTCGTTCCCTAAGGGGTCTATGTTCACTTTGGCCTCTCTTCCTTTTTATATATTTTAAGAAGCTCTTACTGTCGGTTTTTACATTACATGCTAGTTTACCCTCAAAGTTTATTTTCTCCCTCTTTTTTTTGGTCATCTTTTGTTGTTTTTAAAGTTTCCCAATCCCCTGGCTTAGCACTAATCTTTGCCACATTGTAATTTTTTTCTTTCCGTTTGATATTATCCTTAACTTCCTTGGTTAACCGTGATTGGTTTATCCCCTTCCTAGAAACCTTCTTCCTCAGTGGGATATATTGTTGTGAGTCATGAACTATTTTCTGAAATATCTGCCATTGTTCATCAACTGTCTTTTCTGCTAAACTCCTTTCCCAGTCCACTGCAGCCAACTCTACCCTCATTCCTTTGTAATTACACTTATTTAAGTTTAGCACAGTTATTTCCAACCCAAGTTTCCCACTCTCAAACTGAATGCTAAATTCTACCATGTTATGGTCACTGTTTCCAAGGGGATCTTTTACTCAAAGATCATTTGTTGAACCTGCCTCATTACACATTACCGGATGCAAAATAGCCTGATCCCTGGTTCGATCCACAACATATTGTTCTAGGAAACTGTCCCAAATACACTCTATGAATTCTTGCTCATGGCTACCTCTGCCAATTTGATTTTCCCAATCTGAAAATTAAAGTCACCCATGATTAATGTACTGCCTTTTTTATATGCCCTCATAATCCCCTGATTTATTAACTGTCCTAGAGTATAGGTACTGGTAGGGGACCTGTAGCCTACTCTTACCACTGTCTTCTTTCCCTTGTTATTTCCTACCTCCACCCATATGGACTCAACATCTTTCGATCCAAAATCATTTCTTGCTATTATACTTATTCCATCTCATACTAACAAGGCTACCCCACCACCCTTTCCTCCTTCCTGCCTATCCTTTTGAAAAGTCACATACCCCTGAATATTTAGACGCATGAGAACACCATCACCTGCAAGTTCCCCTTCAAGCCAAGCACCCATTCTGACTTGGAACTATTTCTTTATTCATTCACTGTCACTGGCTAAAATCCTGGAACTCCCTTCCTAACAATACTGCAGATGTAACTACACCAGATGGACTGCAGTGGTTCAAGAAGTGGTTTGACACCACCTTCTCAAGGGTAATTAGAGATGGGCAATAAATGCTGGCCACATCCCATAAAAGAATACATTTTTTAAACGTTGGCAAAATCATTAATGTCTAAAACATTGTTTTAATGAGTTTAAATGCCGTAATGTATAAACATTTGTTGATATAATCACAGGTGTGCAATTGGACCAGCTGAGTGCACAGAAGTAACAAAATAAAGCTTAATCTGATGCAAAGTTTAGAATGTCTTGGGCCAATTTTCTCGGCATGTATTACCTTTTTAAATTTTGCTGCAATATAAAATTCCTTTTAGAGAAAGGAATGTTACATTTAGTTAAGAAGAGCTGTAGAAAACCTAAAACAAATCATAATGGATTAATAATAGTCAGTGGAAGTATGATCTATGTTCTCTGGATTCCTACAGCATTGGCATTTCTATTTAATAACATAACATATGGGAGCATGAATAGATCATTGAGCCCTCCAAGCCTGCTCTGCCATTTAATAAGACCATGTCTGATCCTCAACCTTCATTCCATGTTCCCACCCTTTCCCATATCACTTGATTCCTTTAGAGTCCCAAGATCTATTGTTCTCTGCTTTAAATATATTCAACAGCTGACCATCCATAGCCCCTCTGGGCCAATAATTCCAAAGATTCACACCTTCGACTGAAGAAATTTCTCTCATCTCAGTCCTAATTTGTCACCCCTTTATCCTGAGTCTATGCACCTTTGTTCTAGACTCTCCAGCCAGGGGAAATAACCTCTCAGTATGTACCCTGTCAAGCCTTCTCAGAATCTTGTATGTTTTCAATGAGATCACCTCTTATTCTTGCAAACTTCATTGGCCTATTCTGCTCAATCTCTCATCATAGGACAACCCTCTCATCCCAGGAGCCAATCTAGTGAACCTTTGTTGCACCGCCTCTAAGGCAAGTATATTTTTGTTAGGTATGCTCATATGCATCCAGTACATTGCCAATTTTGCCTACAGTTGTTTAGAGATTGTCTTGCATGAACAGACAAATAGCTTAGACAGTTAGATTTAGTGAAACGTGCACACATTCAGATGGAACATGGATCAGATAGGGAATTGTGACACTAGTGCCATTTCTCCGACCTGAGCTCCCTCTGCAAGGCTCCCTGCTGGCAGTGTGGAGTCAGCGAATTTACCATTAAATGCAAACTTCAGAAGCTCATACAGCAAAGAATTACATTAATTTTGATTACACAACAGTTCTTCATTGACTTTACTATTGTACACTTGATAGTACAGACTTCAGTAGAAATTATCAAACTAAAATGCTGTTACGTAAAATTACATTTAACAGGAGAATACTTACAAATAAGAATCAAAATTAATTCATTGTTCAAGAAAAAAATAATCACATAATAATGGACGGGGGAGAGTATAGCATTTTGTTTGAAATGAGGGCCAGAATTTTCTGGCTGACGTGTGGGTAGCGGAGCCTGCATGTCAGCACTTAAAATGTCATGTGAGCGTGCCGACGTCAGCGTGCGGCATCGCGATGTTTCAGTCGGCGGGTGCACTCAGCGGTGGGGTGTTCGCCCGTCATTAATTGAAGGCCTCGTTAACGCCCTTAACTTGCCAATTATCCTGGATTTTGAGGGGCCTGTGCGAACTTCGGGTCGGAGCACGGGCCCAACGGGCAGGCGGGTAGGAGATTTTTTAAGAAAACTCATGCAATGTCGGGATATGTGGACTCAGAGGGGTTGTCCATGTTTTACATTTAATTGCTGAAAGTGTTTAAAAGTTGCCTGTGTGATTGTTAGCAGTTCTCATCGATTTCCAAGAGCTTCTTGTGTACTTTGAAACTAGTTTGCAGACAGTAATCGTTCTCGGGCCTGCAGCTTTCTGGAGGCTTCCATTTAGCCTGGGGCTATGGGTTCTGACCTCTCCACTGGAGGCAGCTCCCCTGAGGAGGAGGGGAGGGATAGAATAAGGAGGAGGCCAGGAGTGGACAATCAGCCACCAGGGGAGCCACCTTTAGGAGGCCAGGTGCAGGCACAAGGGGCGCAAGGCCAAGAGGTTGTCCAAGGTGCAAGGGGCCGCAGAAGACGCCACTATCCTGCTGCCAGGGTATACAGTGAAGCAGCTACCTCAATATGACCGAGGTGCAGTGCTGAAGGAGGCTCCAACTCTCAAGGGAAACAGTCAACTATATCTGTCAGATGATTGGCTCTGAGATCTCCCCAAACCGTGTGGGTGGACAGCGCATGCCAGCGGCTCTGAAGCTCACAGTTGCCCTCCACTTCTATGCCTCTGGCTCCTTCCAGGTCTCAGTAGGTGATCTTTGCGGTGTCTCCCAATCAGCTGTCCACACCTTCATTCACTTCCTCTGGGACCAGGCAAGTCAGGTACAACGAACCAGAGACTTCATGGTCATTGCTGGCTTCCCCCGCGTCCAGGGTGCAATAGACTGCACACATGTAGCCATCAAGGTGCCAGCAGGTGAGCCCGGTGCCTTCGTCAACAGGAAGGGCTTCCACTCCATGAATGTGCAGATAGTGTGTGATCACAGGATGCTGATTCTACAAGTCTGTGCAAGGTACCCAGGCAGCTCCCACGACACCTACGTCCTCAGACACTCCCAGGTGCCGGGGCTCTTCACTGCTCCGGTTCGGCAGGATGATTGGCTGCTGGGTGACAAAGTGCTATACCCTTCAAAGGTGACTCATAACGCCACTACGCCGTCCAAGAACAGAAGCTGAGCGGTGGTACAATTGCAGCCAGGGCAGCACAAGGGCTGTGGTGGAGAGAGCCATTGGTCTTCTCAAGATGCGCTTCCATTGCATGGACCACACAGGGGGCGCACTCCAGTACCCCCAGATCACGTCTCTCTGATAGTGGTAGCCTGCTGCACCCTGCACAATCTTGCGCTGGAAAGGGGGGGTGCAGTTGACGATGAAGACCTTGATGCCCTGGATGAGGCTGCACATGATGAATCCAGCAGTGCCTCAGAGGATGAGGAAGCACAAGGCGATGATGAGGGGCAGAACGACGACCCACAATTACACCAAGGAGGCAGGGACACCCGGGCCAATTGAATCCTAAGAACCTTCAACTAGCTCCACATACATGTATCAGCAGGAACAGCATTGCCTGGCACTTCCGCACGTGGCACTTAGGTGCCACATCTTCCACCTGTTCAGCTGCAACTAAGGGCTTAGTACAGAAACATCAATGTCCACTCAAACACTCATGATAAATATGTGAAAAAGAAAAATGCACCACAAACAAAAGACCCTCAGCCATGGTAACAAAGGTGGACTTTATTCTGTCCAAAAGAAAAGCAAACAGCATTCCATTGCAATAAGAAAAATTTGAGTCCCTATTCTAACGGCAACACAAAATCACCAGTGACATACCCGTGGAATGCCTAAGGTGCCTTATGCTTATGTTTTCGGGGGTATATCTAGGTGCCGCCCCATCGCTGGGAGTGGCTTGAGAGACAGCCCGCTGACTCTGCTGTACTATTGGCCTCGATGACCTTGGTAGGCATCCTCTGGCCCATAGAGCCTGTGATGGCTCTGTCTGGGATGGAGTGGCCAGTTCCTGAACTGGCACCTCCCCAGTTGTCGCAGCCTCAACAGAAGAAACGTTGACTGGCAGAGGGGCGGAGGAGCTGCTGCCCTCATCCGGAGTGCCCTGAGAGGAGTTTGCAGCGACGACAGGCAGCTGCTGTGCCGACGTGAGGTCCCTTTCGACCTCCCTGCTCACCGCAGATGCATGGGCACCGAGTGCCGACGCTTGGTGCCCATAACATTTCCCACATTGGGTATGACCACCCGTGGCCAGTACTGCTGTGAGGGCTTGCAGGTCAGAGCGTATCCCAAACATAAAATGTTCCATTCGATTGAAGCCCCTCTCTATGAGAGTTGCCAATCTCTCATTGGAGGAAGCCTGAAGCTCTGAACCTCATGGCACTCAACTTAGATAAATGCCACTACGTTACTCATCCCTGCGCCAAGGAGAAATGTTGCCTTCTGCACACCCGGTCTATGCCCGTCCTAACGGAATGAAGGCCAATAATGTGACCTCTCAATCTCCTGTGCTCCACGGCAAATGTTGCAACTGTTTGTGATGTTTCCTCAGCCCCGCAACTATCCAGGCCAGAATGCATTCAGGTCAGGTACCTCTGCACTCTCCCCACTCCTATGGTATATAACATGCCATGTAGCATTCCTGAGGCCATCTGACCAGCCTGTCTGCATGTGATTTTAAAGGCTGGGTCTACTCTTGACTCTTTCCCACCTCACCAATGTTCGTCTCCTTAGGGTCTTGAAGGGTGAGTGACTTATGAGGCTGGGGGGGTGGGGGGTGCAGTGGATGAAAGGTTGAGCTGAATGTACACTAACTGATGCAGTGAGGGTCACGTGCACTCTGCCTCGACTCCTCCGTCGCAGAGAGCAACTGAAGCATTCTCTCATGCAACCCTGCTAGATGCAAACGCATTTCCTGCCACCTGTCCTGCAGCTGCTGTATTGGGGACAACTCCAGAGGCACGTTATTAATGCCAGACTCAGCATGTGCCTCATCCCCTGCAACCCTTTGTCTGCTGACACCATCGGCACTCTCTGCCCCTACCATCTCCTCCAGCGATTGTGATGCACCCTCTCCACTGTGGCCCGGGACACTAGCCAATGGTAAAATCCCCACCGAGGTGTGTGTGTCTGCGCTGGTGCCTGGCTGGCTGCAATGTTGTGCCGCAAGTTGCACATGTTGGCCCTCAGGTGTGGAGGGGGGTGCTGTGGTGTCGAAGTGCAGCTCACTCTGGTGGTGATGCTGAAATTAACAACAAGGACACTGCATCAGTTAGTGTACATTCAGCTCAACCTTTCATCCACTGCACCCCCCCCCCCCACAGCCTCATAAGTCACTCACCCTTCAAGACCCTAAGGAGACGAACATTGGTGAGTTGGGAAAGAGTCAAGAGGAGACCCAGCCTTTAAAGTCACATGCAGACAGGCTGGTCAGATGGCCTCAGGAATGCTACATGGCATGTTATATACCATAGGAGTGGGGAGAGTGCAGAGGTACCTGACCTGGATATATTCTGGCCGGGATAGTTGCGGGGCTGAGGAAACATCACAAACAGTAGCGACATTTGCCGTGGAGCACAGGAGATTGAGAGGTCACATTATTGGCCTTCATTCCGTTAGGACGGGTGTGCAGAAGGCAACATTTCTCCTTGGCGCAGGGATGAGTAACGTGGTGGCATTTATCTAAGTTGAGTGCCATGATGTTCACAGCTGAGGTGCTGAGGACCTTTTGGACAGAGTAATGTGGGCGCACTGGCTGGAAGGGTGCAGGAGGTCCCAAACCCCCTAAGATTCAATAACTCTTTGGCTGTGCAGCAGTGATCCAATGGCATGTTAGACCATAGTGATGGTGGTCACAAATGGGATAAGGTGACTTCGGAAGGTGGTGGAGACGTGAATCCTCAAGGGGACGAGGGTCCCTTCTGTATAACCCACATGTCAGAATAACTCAGTCTGTGAATGTGCATTGTTTCAGCTTTAACGATTGCAGCAACCATCAATGGTTTGGATGGTGGGCAGACAGAGTGGATGGGACTATGGACCTCAAATACCTGGCCGCTGGACCCCTGCCTTGCCGACCCGGCCACCCTGGCCTCCTGCCTCCTGCCCAGCTCCATTGCCTCTTCTTCAAAGGTTGTGAGGTGCTGGAGGAGGGTGCGCCCACTTCCAGTCCTCTGGCGCTCCCAGGCATTGTGGTGACTTTTTGACTGCAAAACAGAGAAGATGATTTATTGGGGCTGATTGCTCATTTACTCTGTACATGCACACCACATCCCAACCACAGTGGCCCATCTGAGGTCTCCGTCGGCTCCTGTCCACACTACTGGTGATCAGTCCCCAGAAGATAGGGGCTGGTCCCAACACCCTGCCCCAATGGCCACCTTGGACACATTCAGCGTCCAACACTTTGAATAGCACACAGGTCTTAGCGCCCATGGCAAGGAGGCGCAACTAGGTGTGCGCCGATGCCAGCAGATGGCATTTGGCCAAACCACCTTGAGGCACCCCTTGCCCCATCTCATTACCATCAATATGACATGTGTTGGAATTCTGAGTATGTGTCCAGCGGCCTCCCCTGCAGGTTGCCCCCAGACTACTCAAATACCACAAACACCAACATATGCTGCGGGGAGAACTATTCTTCTCCTCAACCACTAAGGCTGATGTAAGCATGGTCAGTACCCGTTTGCCCACCCAGCGTGCAGCAGATGCCCTATGCAGTAATGACAGCAAGACATGGCGGGGGGGCTCAAAGGCTAAGGCTGTCTTCTGGATCAAATGGCCAAGACCGACATGGTACTCACCCGTCCAGAGCGCAATCGTTGAATCATTTTCTGCACAGGGTGCCAGTGCGCCGCACATCATCATGGCTGCGTACAACATCACCCACCTCCTTCCACGCCTGGTTAGTGACATGGGGGGCCCTCCTCCTCCCATCCTCCGGATATAGAACGTGCCGACGGATAGACACCTCTTGGAGGAGGACAGCAAGGCATGCATCAGAAAATCAGGGGGCACAGTGGCCCCCCGCTGGCCTCTCCTGCAGCCTGCCCCCCTCCTCCTGCTCATGCTACTGTCGAATCAGTCCTCCCTCCCTCTCTCCATGAGTGGCCATAGTGCACTGCCTCAAGCAGGCTGCCTGGCCACTCTTTACGCAGGCTGCCGGTTCCCCATTGGAACTGGCAGTCTGAGGCAGCCCGCCCCCGGACTATTTTCCCGTTCTCCACGGGAGTCGCTTACCCACTGGGCGGGCCTTAATTGGCCTGCCTGCGGAAAATGGCGGCACAGCCCGTTTCTCCAGCGGCAATCAGCCGCCCCCCCCATCATCCAGCCAACAAACAGAAAATCTTGCCCGAGATATCTGACCTCTAACTGTACAAACTATGAAGGAACACTGGGAAACAGGACTCCTATCAATTGCTGCATTAGCACTGAGGCAACCATCTCTGGACAGATCACACTGATCCTTTTCAATGTTATGTGCAGTCCCCAACATCATCAGCCACAATGGAAGGGAATATTTTATGCACCTCAATTGTGTCATTGGACATTGCAGTCTGAGGCAAAACAACAGCAACTGCCACTGACCTCAAAGAAAGCTGCCCACAAAGATCTAGCGACTCTGTGGCATGGACTTCTGCTTTCCCCATGGCAATTTAAGTCTTCTGCCAACTCAAGCAGGTCAGTAGATGTGCAGCAAAAGTGATGTCAAAAAGCAGGGTATGCAGCCTGTGACACTGAAGTATTTTCATGGACAACAAACTAGGAAGTTAAACGTACTAAATCCCTTTAGTTTTAATGTAAGATTATAGATAGCAAAATAATTATGATTGGATTAAGATAGGAATTCAAATAGAAATAAACAAGCCTAAAAAATCTTTTTAAAAATTTGTGGAATGTTTTTAATCATAATGAAAAAATTTGACATTCCTCAATTATAAAAACAGCTTTTCCAGAGTAGTGAGGGCGTTTTGCAGCATTTATGAACAAAATGCACACTTAAAAATAGTCAACAGGATGTAACTTTTTCAAGTATTTTTATAGTGAGCATAAGAGCATAGGTTCAAGCTCTCGTTCATTCAAAGATTTTCCACTGATTGAATCTTGGTGGCAGGTGGCAGGGGTGTTGGGGTGGTCCTTTGTTATTCTGCACATGTGCACATCCCAGAATTTTCAGTCAGTTTCATTGGAGCAAAGACAGTGAATGCCAATAGTTCCACCATCATTTCTGCAGCAAAATTCCACTGAATCCGAGAAATAGTAAATAAAAGATATTTGAGTTAACCTCTCTAAAGTGAACTTAGCAAAAGGGAAGCAACTGTTTGGTGAGTCACTGGTCAATATTTATTTAAATTGTAAGTCTTATTTCTATTAAGTCAGTTAATAGTATAATAAATAGAGGCATGGGAAGGCAAAACAGTCTGATAGAATGTGCATCTTGTTCCATATGGGAACTCCAGAGCACTTCTTGCATCCTGTACAACCACCTGTGCAGGAGGTGTTGTCAGCTGGAACAGGTTGAGTTCAGGTTTTGGAGCTTGAGCAGAATCTTGGTCCCCAACCAGCTTCTGGTGAGAGTGATGGTTCATCAGGGATGTGAGGCCAGAGCCATTCCACGGCACCACAGCTAGCTTGGCTGTAATGGGGGGTCAGGAGGAAGATTGGGAAAGCAATAGTGATAGGCCATTGTCTATTTAGGGGAACAGACAGGTGGCTTCTGCAGCTGCAGATGTGAATCCAGGATGGTTGCTTACCTGGTGCCATGGCCAAGGCTATCACTGAGCGGAGCAGAGCACTGAGGGAGACAAAGTGAGCAGTCCATATTAGTACCAATGACATAAGTAGAAAGAAGAATAAGATCCTGCAGGCATATATTGGGGAGCTAGGATGGAGAGCAGCAAACAGGATCTCAAAGGTAGTAATCTCCAGGTTACCCCTGGTGTCAGGCACTAATGAGCATTAAAAAAAAAGAGCATAGAACTGATGAATGCATGACTGGAGACATGGTGGCAGAGAGAGGGTTTTAGATTCTTGGGACATTGAGACCAGTTCTGCAGCTGGTAGGGTCTGTACAGGCAGACAGGGTTGGGTCCAATATCTAGGTGGAGTCAGAGCAATAGGAAAAACAATGAGGTCTAAATACAGCGCATGTATGTGAATGTGATAAATAAGGTTGGTGAGTTGTAGGCATAGATAGACATGGGGCAATAATGTGCTTTGACAATAACACTCTCAAAAAAGAACAAGACTGGGTCATAAATAGTCCTGGTTTTGTTGAAGAGTCATACGGACCTGAAACGCTAACTGTATTCCTCTCTGCAGATGCTGTCAGACCTGCTGAGTTTTTCCAGATATTTTTGTTTTTGTATCAATCTAGTAAACCTCCTTTGAACCACATCCAATGTATTTACATCCTTCCTTAAATAAGGAGGCCAAATCTGCACACAGTATTCGAGCTGCGGTCTCACCAATGCCCTGTATAACTGAAACATAGCATCTTTACTTTTATGTTCAATCCCTCTCATAAGAAAGGATAGCATTCCATTAGCCTTCTTAATTACTTGCTGTACTAACTTGTTGTGACTCATGTACTAGAACACCTGGATCCCTCTGCACCTCAGTATTTTGCAGCCGTTCACCATTTAAGTAATACTCTGCTTTTTTGTTCTTCCTGCAAAAGTGAACAAATTCACATTTTCCCACATTAAACTCTATTTGCCAGATCATTGCCTACTCACTCAACCTATCTATATCCATCTGCAACCTCCACATGTCCTCTTCACAACATACTTTCTTATCTATCTTTGTGTCATCTAAAAATTTAGCGACCATCTCTTCACTCCCTTCATCAAAGTCAGTGATGTAAATCATAAAAAGTTGAGGCCTCAGTACAGACCCCTGTGGGACTCCACTCGACACATCCTGCCAATTCGAAAAAGACCCATTATGGATACTGTCTGCTTTCTGCCAGCCAGCCAATCTTCTAACCATGCTAATATGTTACACACTACACCATGCGCTTTCATTTTCCGTAATAATCTTTGAATAGGCACCTTATCAAATGCCTTCTGGAAATCCAAGTTCAGTTCATCTCCAGGCTCCCTTTTATCCACTGCGCATATTACTCCTTCAAAAACTCCAATAAATTGGTTAAACATGATTTTCCTTTCACAAAACCATGCTGATTCTTCTTACTGCCTTGAGCTCCTCTAAGTTCCCAGCCATAACCTCCTTAATGATCAATTCTAATAACTTCCCCACAACAGACATCAAGCTAACTGGACTGTAGTTTCCTGTTTTCTACCTCCCTCACTTCTTGAATAAAGGCCTTATATTTGCTACTTTCCAATCTGATGGAACTTTTCCAGAATCTAGTGAGTTTTGGAAAATTAACACCAGAGCCTCTGCTACCTCATTAGCCATCTGTTTTAAGACCCTAGGATGTCGTCCATCAGGATAAGTGCACTTATAAGTGTACTTCCAAAAGATGTTTGAAAAATGTCACATAACAGGCTTTGTCAGCAAAGTTGAAACCCATGGAAGAAAAGGGGCAGTGGAAACATGGCTACATAATTGGCTGAGTGACAGGAAACATAGTAGTGGTGAGCAATTGTTTTTCCATTTGGAGGAAGGCATATAGTGGGGTTTCCCCAGGGGTCAGTACTAGGCTCACTGTTTTCTTTATCATTATTAATGACCTGGACTTGGATATACAAGCACAATTTCAAAATTTGCAATTGACAAAACTTGGGAGTATTATCAATTGTGAGGTGAATAGTAGAAGATTTCAAGAGGACATGGATAGGTTGATGAAATGGGCAGACGTGTGGCAAATTATATGAGAAATATGAAGTGATGCATTGTGTTAGAATAAATGAGGAAAATCAATATAAAATAAAGGGTACACTTCTAAAAGGTGGTGCAGGAACAGATTGAAGGTGGCAGGATAGGTTGAGGAGGTGATTAATAAGGAATATGGAATGCTAGGCTTTATTAAAAGAGGCATGGAGTACAAAAGCAAGGAAGTTATGATGAACCTATACAAAACACTGGTTCAGCTTCAACTGGAATATTGCATCCAATTCTGGCCACCACACATTAGGAAGGATCTGAAGGTATTGAAGAGGTTGGGGGAAAGATTTACAAATGGTTTCAGCAATGTGGAACTTTTGTTTCATGGATAGATTGGAGAAGCTGTGGCCTTTCTCCTTAGAGAAGAGAAGATTGAGAGGAGATTTGATAGAGGAATTTAAAATCATGAAGTGCCTGGACAGAGTAGATAGGAAGAAACTCCTCCCATTGGTGCAAGGATCAGGAACCAGGACACCTATTTAAGGTGAATGGCAAAAATAATTAAAGGCAACATGAAGAAAAATGTTTTTATTCAGCAAGTGGTTAGGATCTGGAATGCACTGCCTGACAGTGTGATGCAGGCGGAGTCAATCGTGGCTTTCAAAAAGGAATTGGATAATTACCTAATGAGAGAAAAAATGCAGTGAAAGGCAGAGGAGTGGTATTAGTTGTGCTGCTCTTGCAGAAGGTCAGCATGGACATGAAGGACCTCTTTCTGTGCTGTTATCTTTCTATGATTCTTGGCATAAGTGTAGCCAGGAGTCTTGCAAGTGTTAATACACTAATAGCAGACAGGCTGGTCAGTAACTAAAAACCACCTGAGATTGTGCTAAATTAGATTAAGTGAAAATTACCATTATCAATTAAAGCCCAGAAGGACAGATCATAAGAGCCAG
The DNA here is from genome assembly GCF_017639515.1 of Carcharodon carcharias. Classification (NCBI taxonomy): domain Eukaryota; kingdom Metazoa; phylum Chordata; class Chondrichthyes; order Lamniformes; family Lamnidae; genus Carcharodon; species Carcharodon carcharias. The sequence goes on along the minus strand of NC_054477.1, from coordinate 129,858,950 downwards.
CTGAGAACTTTAATAGTTGTCTGTTAAGCAGGCAACTACTTATGTATTCCCCATTAGTTTTCACTTTTTCAGCTGCAGAAATGGAAAAATATATTATTCCGATCCTTTTTATAAAATCATATTGTAAGTGTAGCACAGATGGAAGTTGCTCAGCCCATCGTGTCCACCTCAGCTCTTTCAAAGAGCAATCCATTTGGTCCCACTCACTGGCCAGGATTTTCTATGCCTGCCAGCGTCAGGCGTGTTCGGCGGCAGGAGCCGACAATTTGGTGAAAAGGCCAAAAATCGATTCCTTAACGTTGTGAAACGAGTTTGTGATTGTCCGCTCCGCCCGCCGATGGCAGGCCACGCTCCCCGCCATCACGCGTCGGGCACCTCATTGTAATACATCAGCATATCATTAGAAGGCCAGCCTGCCAGACTCATACCCCCACCGCCCCCACCCCTCTGCTGGATTTTTTACTGACGTGTTTCTCAACAGCATATATAAGACATGCACTTTGATCAGGACTTCAAGGTTTGTTTGCCTATCTTCCTTTGGTCAGCACTCACAGTCATCAGTGCCAGGCTTCACACTCAGCATCGCATCACTTTTAAGGGGGCTCAAGGGTAGATTTCTTCCTACCAGATCAGCCATATCTGGGTGGCTTTTCAAAGGCTACAGAGCAAGGGAAGGGGAAGAAGTGGCCTCAGGCAAGGGAAGAGGCTGTAGGACAGGAGCTGTACTGAGGAAGGAGGACATCCCAGGGTGTGTGGGGGGGGGCGCATGCTGATCTGTGCAAGGGGCCTCAAGATGGTGAGGGCTGAGGAGGCAGTTGTCAGAGGAGATGAGACCAGATAGAGATGTGAGTCTATGTGGTGAGAATGGGTGGTGATGTCCCTTGAGCTGGCAATGAGTGAGATGCCAGTGAATGTGTGATGGGCTTGAGTGCGTGAGATTAGAGTGATGAGATGGTTGCCATACACAGGCTGCATGGAAAAGATCATTCATCCTCCATCTGCATTGGGTGGCCAACCTCTTCTGTGCAACATTGGCACTGATCACCACTGCCATCGCCTACCTTCCCAGATGAAAAACATTGCATGGCATAGGATGACCAAAAAACTGGAAGGAACAGAGAGGCAATTGGTCGTTCATAATTTTCCAACAAAATATTAGTAATTAGTAGCTTTAATTTACACATTATACTGCATTTAAATTTATAGTTTGTGTAATTTATGATGTTGTCCAATTTATGATGGCGGGGTTACTCTCCCTGCTACCTGAAGAGTAAGTGGCTAACACATCACTGCTGGTACTGACTGCCTTGCAGTCTTTTAACACTCCAAGGAGCATTAATTGGCAGGAGGTGGGACTTTCACCCCTCACTCAAGGAGAAGTCCTGACTCAGAGAATTGCCGGACGAACTGATTTGCCGGCAGCTCTTTAGTGCCAACAGCACCAATAGCTGCAGTGGTCAGGACTGGGACTGCAAGCACTCCCCAGGGTGTAAGTCCTGGATGTCCAGGACCAGGTAAATGTGGGGATCTCATGGTGGGGAGAGGAGGTGAGGCTCAGGGGAGGTGGGCAGAGGGGCTTGGGGGTGTTGATAGAGAGGTCAGTCGTGGAGGGAGAACCCACAGGGGTCATACTAGGCAGGAGGGGTGCCCAAATTTGGAAGGAGGCTGTGGATGGAGGCTCCCCCCACCCCACCCACCTTCCCGCACGAGGCCTGAGCAGGGTTATTTTCCAGGCTTGCCCCCTTCCCCCGAACTCCACACCCCAGCCTGAAAACAGCACTTAAGTTGTCATTAATTGGCTACTTAAGGACCTCAATTGGGGCAAGGGCTGGTGGGTCTCACACATAAAATTGCAAAGAGGTCAGGGTGGGGGGGAGCCTGGTAAGAAGGTCATCTGAGGCATTTTACAGGCACCCCCACCTACCAACCCTCCAGCAGGGGAATGTAAATTTCTGCCCCAAGATATTGATGTTTTTTGCATTTTGTTTTAGCTGAGTTATCCAAAATAATAATTGATAAATAAATACCAGTTAGATGGAGATTCATACTGTGTACCAGGCACAATCTCCAGTTATGTATTCTGTTCATGTCAACAGAGCAAATGAATTCAAAGTTAAGATGAAGTGCTTCAGCATTGTAACCATGACATCCCTTTAATCATTAAACCAGCTTAAATCAATACAAAGGTTTTGAAACAAAATGTGTTGAGAACAACAAGCCCAATGTTAAAACTCTCAGTTTGTAACTGGGAACAAACGTCAGTTTGGATTTTTAGGTAAACTGAAGTTAAAATTAACCACTAAATTAATCTGAGATTGCTACTGATGAAATCCTGGGGCAGGATTTTACTGTCGGCGAGCGGGGGCGGGGCCCGCTTGCCAACACGTAAAATGACTCACGGTGATGTCAGGCAGAACTCCCAACACCCCATTTAAATTTTCAGGTAGGCGGGGGCGCAGTGAAATCAGCTGCGTGCCCGCCGATCTGTCAATGGCCAATTGAGGCCATTGACAGGGTCAATTAAGTAATTAAAGGACCTGCCCGTCCAGCCTTAATGTTGGCGGGCAGGCCAGGAGCCCCACGGGCGAGATGAGGTTTCATGTCGGTCTTAAAAATTTTTAATAAAGTTTTTGTCAAAATTATGGACATGTCCCAATTCATGTGACATTGTCACACGGGGGGACATGTTAGGGAAATTTTATTTTACTATTTTTAGGTTTTTAACATATAGAGCCGTTCTCCCTGAGGCTGCACTTAGCCTCTTGGAGATGAATGTGCTCTTTAATGCGCATGCGCGAAAGAGCGCACTCTTGATTTTGGGCTTCCCTCCCGCCCACACAGGGAGCGCATAGTGCTTCTGTGCAGACGTCACGCTGTGTGGGCCTTAATTGGCCTACCCACGTAAAATGACGCCGTGCCCCCAATCGGAAGTGCTCCTGTGCGCGCCTGCCCATCAACTTCACTGCTGACGGGGGGATAATTCAACCCCTGGATTCAAGATCTATGGTACAGCTGAGAATCTGGCTCAGTTTTGTCCAGATATGGTTTAATATTTCGTAGCAAGTTCATTTCAAATTACCCAATAGATTACCCAATTGGACAAATCTAATTGAATTGGTTTCCACAAAAGCAAAACTCTCTGGTTCCTGGAAATGTGAAATAAAAACAGAAAATTTTCAAAATACTCAGCAGGTCTGGCAGCATCTGTGGAGAGAGGAACAATTCAGAGAGAAACATTTCAGATTAATGACCCTTTGAGAGAAGAAATCGTTCCATATCTCCATCTTAAATGGGAGACTCCTTATTTTTAAACCATGCCCTCTAATTCTAGATTCTTCCACAACGGGGAGACATCCTTTCAGCATCTATACTGCCAAGCCCCCTCAGAATCTGATATGTTTCAATAAGTTCACATCTCATTCTTCTAAACTCCAATGAGAAAAAGCCCAGCCTGCTGAACCCTTTCTCATAAGATAAATCCTTCATCCCAGGAATCAATCTAGTGAACCTTCTCTGAATTGCCTCCAATGCAAGTATATCCCTCCTTAAGTAAGGATACCAAAACTGTACTCTTATGTTAGGACTGTTATGACACAGCGGTTGGTAAAGGCTGTTATTTAAAATCCCAGCGGGAAACTTTAAACAATGGTAGTAACCTATATTTTCAATTGGTATGTTTGAGATGCAGCTCTAAATTCAGGAATAAGACCTCAAGAGGTTTTTAAATCAAACTAAATGAGACCTTTATTAATTTACAACAGATTAAACATATACACATGGCTACAAATTACTACTATCATAACTTTTAACAAATTCCCAAATTAATATCCATTAAGGCAACAATAACCAATAGACTTTCCAGACACCAGGCAAAGCATTTTTACCTTACGTATTCAAAATGAGGTTCCTTTCAATTTGGTTCCTTTGCACACAATTGTAGGCTTACAGCTGCTTTCATGTTACATGCCTCTGCCCTAAACACACAAACTTTCCTCAGGTTATATCCAGCACCTAGCTTTGAATGTAAATTTTCATTGTATCACCATGCCCTTTGAACTCCACCTCTTTTAACAATAAAACCCCTTTCATAGTACCAATTTAATTAGTAATATAAACATATTTCTTGATGTCTCCTAGCTAGGCGCAAGATTTCACTCCCACTCTTGAATGCTCTATTAATTTCCAATAACATTGTATACATTAATAGCTTCATGACAAGGACCCAGATTTTTACTCACAGGTTAGATGCACATAGACAGGAGAATTCCCGGCTCTGAAAACCTGATTTTTAAAAATGGCCATCCACAGGTCAGATTTGGAATTTGGGTTTGGGGGGGAGGGGGGGTGGTGGGGGGGAGTCAGCTACAGTGGGGGCTGGGTAGAAGGCCAGTCTTTGTGCACCAGCACTGTGTTGAAATAAAATGATAAAAAAACAATAAAGCAAAAAACATCCCTCTAAGTCTTAACCTTCACTCCCCTCAGCAACCCCCCCGACACTCCCATGCCCCATTAATGCCAACCTATACTACCTCATGCCCCCACCTAGCCCACATTGCATCTCATAGGCCATCTGCCAATCCATGCCCCTGTACCTATCCCCCATGGCTCGTCATATATCCTATGCCAATCCATGGTCCTCTATCCACTCCCCATGACCCCTTATACCCCTTATGCAACCTGTGCCCTTCTGTCCATCCCAATGGCCCTTCATATCCACTATCCCCTCCACTTCCCCATTGCCTTTTATAGTCCCTATGTCAACATAATGCCAGCTCTTGCTAACCCATGTCCCTCACCCACCACCCTTTACCGTTACCCCTCCATACCAGTTCTCCTAGTATCCTCTGACAGCTCCTTGACAATTTTGACAGTTCTTTGATAGCTTGACAATTCTTGGACAGCTTGACAGTTCTATGGTAGATGGACAGTTCTTTAACAATTCCTTGAGAGTTTGCCAGTTCTTTGACAGGTTGTCAGTTCTTTGACAATTCCTTGACAACTTGACAGTTCCAATGGGCTGGTACATAAAAAGTGCATAATCGTGTTCATTTTAATAATCCCAAAGGGTGCCTTACCTCTCCCAAAAGGTGCCTTACCTTTCCTCAAGCTGTCCCAGGACCATATCCAAAGGGGTACTTTACCTTTCCAGCGAGGTACCTGGCTATCCAAATAAATCTACCAAGTTGAGACTTCCTCTTACCTGTTCTAATCTGTGCACTTTGGGTTTCACATTCCTGGCCTTGCAAAATTCCACTTCAGTGGAGGCAGCTGGTGATTTAAATCACCAGCTGCCTCCATAAATTGTGCATGTGAGAACCCCAGTCCAACTCCACTCCTGCCCTAATGAAAATGGAACATGCCACGTTTGGGGCGGAACTTAGAATTTTTGGCCATTTCTGGGATTGTTTGCCACGATGGAGAGCTTCTCCATCATGGCAAAACTCTGGGCCACACCAATGCATTGTGCAATTGAAGCAAGACTTTCCTAATTTCATATTCCATCTCCCTTACAATAAGTACCAAAATTCCATTTGCCTTCCTAATTACTTGCTGTATCTGCATTACTAACTTTTTGTCATTCACATATGAGGAAACCCAGATCCCTACAGCATTCTGCAGTCTCTCTCTATTTAAATAATATTCTGTTCATCCCCTTGGCCCTTCATATCTTCTATTCTTCCCATCAAAGTGGACAACTTCCCATTTTCCCGCATTATACACCACCTCAGAAATTAAACACAATTTCCTTTTCACAAATCCATGCTGACTCAGCCTGATTGTATTATGATTTTCTAAATGTCTGTAATAATGGATTCCAGCATTTTTCCAGTGTTTGATTAACAGGCCAATAATTTTCTGCTTTCTGACTCCCTTCCTTTTTGAGTAGAGATGTTACATTTGCAGCTTTCCAATCGGTTGGGGCCTTTCCAGAATCAAGGGGATTTTGGAAGATTACAATCAATGCATCAACTACCTCTGCAGCCACTTCCTTTAAGACTCTGGGATGCAGATCATCAGGTTCAGGGAACTTGTCAGCCTTGACTCCTAATAGTTTTTCTAGTATTTTTTTTTCTCTAGTGATAATGATTGTTTTAAGTTCCTTCCTTCCTTTGCCTTTTGATTTTCTACTATCCTTGGATTGCTTTTTGTTTCTTCTACCATGAAGACAGATACAAAATATGTGTTCAAAGTCTCTGCCATTTCTTTGTTTCCCATTGTTAATCCTCTCATCCTCTAAGGGACCAATTTAATTTAGCTGCTCTTTTTCTTTTTATACACTTGTAGAATGAGAAAACACAGTGATGCAAGCAATGATATTCAAATCTAATATTAAGCAGGTAATTAATGCTAATAGTAAGGTGCTCAAATGTATCAAACGTGATGTGATAACAGGACACTTAGAAAATATCAACAGGAGTAGACAAAGTCGACACTGATTTGTGAAAGGAAATCATGTTTGACAAACCTACTGGAGTTTTTTGAGGACGTAACTAGCAGAATAGATAAGGGAGAACCAGTGAATGTGGTGCATTTGGATTTTCAGAAAGCTTTTGATAAAGTCCCACATTAGAGGTTAGTGTGAAAATTTAAAGCACATGGGATTGGGGATAATCTATTATATTGGTATGGATTGAGAATTAGTTAGCAGACAGGATACAGAAAGTAGAAATAAACGGGTCTTTTTCGGAGCAGCAGGCGGTGACTAGTGGGGTACCGCAGGGATCAGTGCTTGGGCCCCAGCTATTCACAATATATATCAATGATTTGGATGAGGAAACCAAATGTTGCTGATGACATGAAACTTGGTGGGAATATGAGCAATGATGAGGGTTTTAAGAGGCTTCCAGGCAATTTAGATAGATTGAATGAGTGGGCAAATATGTGGCAAATGCAGTATAACGTGGTTAAGTGTGAAGTTATCCACTTTGGTAGGAAAAACAAAATGGCAGAATATTATTTAAATGGTGATAGATTGAGAAATGTTGATGTACAAAGGGACCGGGTGTCCTTGTACATCAATCACTGAAAGCAAGTATATAGGTGCAACAAGCACTAAGAAGGCAAATGATATGTTGGCATTCATTGTGAGAGGACGTGAGTACAGGAGCAAGGATGTCTTGCTGCAGCTGTACAGGGCCTTGTTAAGACCACAGTTGGAGTATTGTATGCAGTTTTGGCCTCTTTACCTAAGAAAGGATATACTTACCTTAGAGGGAGTACAGCGAAGGTTTACCAGACTGATTCCTGGGATGCCAGAATTGTCATTTGAGGAGAGATTGGGTCAACTAGGCCTGTATTCACTAAAGTTTCGAAGAATGGAAGAGGACCTCATTGAAATGTATAAAATTCTGACAGGGCTGGACAGACTGGATGCAGGGGTCTAGAGTAAGGGGTCACAATCTCAGCATATGGAGTAAGCCATTTAGGACTGCCATCAGGAGAAACTTATTCACTCAGAGGGTGGTGAGGAATTCTCTACCATAGAAGGCTTTGGAGGCCAAGTCACTGAATGTATTTAAGAAGGAAATAGATAGATTTCTAAACTCTAAAGGCATCAAGGGGTATGGGGAGAGAACCAGAGTATGGCATTGAGATAGAGGATCAGCTATGATCATATTGAATGCAGATCAGGCTCGAAGGGCTGAATCACCTACTCTTGGTCTATGTTCCTATGTTTCTATGATTGGCTGACCTCCAAATGACTCCTTTAAATGTCACATGATGGTAGACCAGCCTCTTGGAGAAGTGCATGTTGTCATTTTGTATCTATGTTTGATCTATGTTGGAATACCAATTAAGCTACCAAAACTGTCTAGTTCCTTGTCCAGTCTGCTTCCCTGAGAAGCTTTGTTACTTCTTGACGTGATATCTTCACTTTGTGGCATGCGTAATAATGTCAGTAGGTACTTGTAAAATGGAGCGTATACCCTTCTAATAAGTTCCTCAGAAAATCTATGACAAGATATTCTTTGTGATGTAATAGTCAATGTATCCACTGAAATGCATGGATGCACTCGGACAGCCAGTATATATAACGTATATATTACTTTAGAAAGACTGGGTGATTTAGAAGAACTTTTGTATCAGAATGTTGGACCTATTCAGAAGGCACTAGTCTGAATATCAGGGTTGACTAAAATGTATAATATTTATACCACACAAACCTTGGAAGACATCTTTCATAAGCTCCTCTGAGCCTACTAGACGGAGCATTTTACAACATTCTTTTCTTTGGGCTGCTACAAGGACAGCTGCAGGCAAGATACGAAGATGGCAGACACTAGCAACTGTGAGACAGTCAATGATGTCCATGGCCTTCGGAGGCTGACTGTTTGGAAGGACATCGGAAGACATGAGCAGAAACAGAAAGCTCAGCTGGCTGAGAAGAGGGCCCAGAGAAAACAGAGGTCAGTGAATCATGCACCTTCTCAGCCCACTGACTTCCTCAGCAGAAAACGCAGCAGACACTGCTATGCCAGAGTGGGGCTGCTGGGCCACATCAGGGCAATGCTTAACACAGATTTGACCACCACAGCACAAGCCATCATCTTACTTGACGGAAGCTACCGCAGCGATGATTGTGATACAGGTCACTCCTTGTGCATCAGGATTAGGAAGCAACACTTGAAGTTTTTTCATTCAAAGTAGAAATACCATCCTCATGTCAATGTCAATCATATTGCCTGCCCAGGTAAAAACCAACAATATTGACTCGATTGACCAGGCACTCTCCAACATTCCCACACAGGATGCAGGAGCAAAACTGGACACACTTCAAGACGCCATCTGCAGTATCGCACTGTCAATCAGAAGTAAGAGCAGAAAAATGCTGACTGTTTCAATTAACGCTAACACACCACTGTACCTCCACTTGTCTTCAGGCAACAAAAGAACACAGCTGCTATTAGCAAATTATGAAGTGATATTAGTAGAGATGAATGAAAACTGAGTTGATACTACTAATTTTGGAGAATAGAAATCATGAGAATCTATATCCTCATCCAGTTTACAGAAGTTGATTCCTCCCTGTCTCCCCCTGCCATCCACCCCCTGCTCATGCTGCGTGATCTTCAATCAAAAGTAATCTGTTCAACTCTTGTGCTGGGAAACAATCCTTACCATAAAAATTCTCAGTCACACAATAGAAAACTTTAAGTGTACCATGTAGCTATAAATCAGTCTCTCAGTAAAACATTAGATTATAAATAAAACTGAACCAAAATCTAAAACAATGTTTTAGAAGCTTTTTGTCGCAATTAATCTTCCCCAACAGAAGGTACACCATGTGCTGTCATAGCATAACCACTGCATGACAGGTATCACATGATGATGCTACTGTGTCAATAGTGATTGCTATTTAAGAATTCGATGTGGGGTTGCCATTATCCCTTGAGCCAGCAAATATATTGTAATGTGATTGTTAAATGCCCTAAGGCACAACAAACATAGGAATCTATATTTATAATTCTTTACTATAGTTAGCTTTTTTTAATACATCCTGTTGACAAAACTCAGTTTTCAACAATAACAGTGACTGCCTTGGTCTAGGACAATCAACCAACAACATCAGTAAGTACTGAATCCAATTTAAATCCATGTGTCAGTTTTGTTCTGGCTGGTTAACCAAGGTTTCACTGAGTTTCAGCTGGATAGCTACTAGAAACACTTTGTGGCAGTGGAACACTATCTTTGGAGATAAGAAGAAAAAATCTAACAGCCTCATTTCCGCCCCATCCCCTCCCCGACAACGGAAATGACTCATTTCTTCTTGACATTTGTGAGTTCCAAGATTATTATTTGGATTTTCCTGAGATCTGTCAGTAAAGTGACTTCAACTCATCCATGTGGTCCGACAATTGCACTATCCGATGTTTTATTTTCTGCGATGTTTGAGTGTATAATGATGAGATTATTGCCTTGCCTGCACCTGACAGGAGACTGGGAAATGGAGAAGTTAGACTTTGGCTGTCATGTTCGGCTTGGTAATGGACTGGAGCACATACCATGAGAACTCTTTACTTTTGCTGTCTACAGATATTCTGATGATTTGAAAGATATCCTGCTATTGCTCAGTTGCATTTTCTGCTCTCAAGTTATCAGAACATAGAAGCTGGAGTAGGGGCTAACCCTTGAGCCTGTTCCATCATTCACTGAGATCATCAATAATCTGTGACCTAACTTTATACACCTGTCTGTGATCCATATCCCTTAATACTTTGATTAGCAAAACTCTATCAATCTCAGCTTTAAATTTAACAATTGATCTCACATCAATTGGTTTTTGCAGAAGAAATCTCCAAACTTCTACTACATTTTTATGTGGATTAATTCATAATTTCACTCCTTAAAGGTCAGGCTCTAATTTCTTATACTATGCAGCATAGTCCTAGACTCCTCAATTTCCCCTCATAATTAAACTCTTGGAGTCTAGGCATCACTCTAGTAAATCTATGCTGCACCCCCTCCAAAGTCAATGAATCACTCCAAAGGTCTGATGCGTAGAACTATCCATGATACCCCAGGTGTAGTCTAGTCAGAGTTTTGCATGTCTTCTACTCCGTTGTATACTAATCCTTTCGATATGAAGGCTTTTTGATTATTTTCTGTATCGATTCATGGCATTTTAATGATCTATGTTCCTAAATCTCTTCAGACCTCCAATCAGAAAGCTCCTTCATAAAATTAATGTGTTTTGTGTCCATAACAAATATTGAATGTATACCAGAAGACTATAAAACATAGGAGCAGAAGTAGGCCATTCGGCCCATTGAGTCTGCTCTGCCATTCAATGAGGTTATGGCTGATCTGATAACCCGCAACTCCACTTTCTGGCATTTTCCCCTTAGCCCTTGATTCCCTTACTGATTAAAAATCTGTCTATCTCAGCCTTGAATATACTTGATGACCCAGCCTTCACAGCCCTCTGCAATAAAGAATTCCACAGATTTACTACCCCCTGAGAGAAGTAATTCCTTCTCATCTCTGTCTTAAATAGGCGACCACTTATTCTGACATTATGCCCTCTGGTCCTAGACTTTCCCACAAGGGGAAACACCTCTCAGCATCTACCCTGGAATGTCACTGGGTTATCTGGTTGAAAGTAACAATAGTTGAGTTATCTACAATTTGGCATTTCTTAATCAAGATGTCAAACATCTGAAAAACACTATTAAGAAAAAGAGTCAGAATATAGATATTCCAATGATTCATGGGACTGAACAGTAGCCTAACAAAGAAAGTCACGCTACACTGTGCATTAATTAATCAATATTACCTTTAACAATGTAACATTATACACAGCATTAAAATAATTTACACAATCAAAACAACACACATGACCAAGAAACTATGGAATCAATGCCAATGCAACAGAGTGTTCAGCTCTCATGTGGCATTTGACTCTTCTTCTGATGAGCCTTCTCCTCTAGCTGGAGCTTTGTCATGCTTCTTGACATCTCAAACCTGCCATATGTCCAATTCTTGTATGGTTCTTGCCAGTCGGGACATGAGTGAAAGTTAGAGGAGAATCCTATTTGTCCAATTACCACTCCCACTCCACCACCCCCACACCTGCTACATTGGTAGGCCTCAATAGTTGACAGGCCTTAACGATGGACAGTTGTATATTTGCATTCAGATTTTCCATGATGTTAAAACCAGGTACAATTTTTTTCATTTGAATTTCTGGATGATTTGAATGTGTATGCCTCATCTTTTCTGGATGCAGACTCTCCAAGGCCTCATCTGTCCTCCTCCTTTGGTCTTCTTAACATGTTGGTTCTGTTGGAGGGTATTTCTGCATACACCAGACACCCTTGAGTCAATTTTCCAATGATGAAATGGTTTAATGTGGCCTTTGGCAGTAAGCGTTGGCAGTTTACGGGGGATTGAGCTTTATTCCATTTTTATCTGACATCTATACATGTACTTAACTTGAGAAAGCAATCAGTGCAATTCAGAGTGGGAAGTCCAACAACACAGGTCACTGAGTAACAAACAGCAGCAAAAATTCAAGCCATTTTCTCAATTCCTTTGGAGGGACTGATGCCTATTGTTGTGCTTCTGCTGCCCAGCATAAAATAGGTTCACCAGAAAAAGCAGATTGAACTTGGAACTCTTCTGGCATGTAATGTCATCAGATGAAGCCTTTGGCAAAGCAGCATTTAATGTTTCTAATTAACCAAAACATCAAGGGGAGCCACAAACAGCATTCTCCCACCTTGTTGTGACCACATTTTTTCAGTGTGACTCTACAATGAGGGTACAGTATATTGGATGAGCTTACTTCACACCAGCATATATTTGAACACCATTTTTAATATACAATTCATCTTTTTATTTTATAATGATTTTTACGCGCATTTTTGATTCCTTCTTGCTTAGTTTGACTTCAGTATTGTAGAAATATTTTCATCTCAGTAACAGATGTTGCTACTGCTGAGATCCATTTTGATATATGTACCAGCTGAAGGTTAATCCAGCATTTAAAAGAGTTCTGTGCGTAAATCCAGTGTCGACAGTGGAACCTAAGAATTCACGGTGTGACTATCACTGAGAATCTGGGAAGTAAAATTCTATATTTTCAAATAAAAACTTACAACCTTAACATTGGTCTTGTTATTTTATCAGGGTTACATACCTCTCATTAACTCATTGCAAGCATAATATATTCACTATTCCGTTCACTGATCTACATGATGCTGGACCTTCTATGCTTGCATGCCAATTCCATAATCCTTTGGATCTAGAAAACTCACAAGAAATGAGCATACCTGACAGTCTGCATTTGTTAATCCAGATGATACTGTGCATGTTTTTTTTGGTAGGCAAGGGTGTTTGGCAACAAGTTCAAATTGGTCACTGTAATTTCATTAATCTTCCTAACAACACTGTGGATGTACCTGCATCAAATGGACTGCAGCGGTTCAAGAAGACACCTCACCATCACCTTCTCAATGGCAATTAGAGATGGGCAATAAATGCTGCCTAGCCAGTGACACCCAAGTCCCGTGAATGAATAAAAAAAGTCAAACATAAACATACAGTTTAATGCTTTTAATTATTATACAGTTTAATGCTATTAATGCACTAAAACAATTTATTCTACACAGTAAATTTAAACAATTTGGGACAAAATTGGACTTGGTAGTGTTTAGTTTTTGGCTGCTACAAGAACCCTTAAGGTTCCAAAATGGCATTCACAGCATGCACACACATTGACATGAAGCACATCAGACGCCATCTTGATAAAAGTGATAGCACATGTGCACTTAATACCCACCAGATATATTCAGGGAAAGGCAGATCGCAATGTCATACAGTGTGCAACACTGATTTGACATCAGTGCTGCTACTTTGCAGTTCCACAGTGCAGCTGGCACCTGTCTTAACCTCATATAGCTGAATATGCATTAAGCAGCATGAAGGGCCCCCACTAGTGCTATTTATAGGGATTATCAACTACTTACAGGGTAGTTGCTGATTTATTTCCTTTGGCTGATGCTAGAATTATATTTTTTTTGGTAGTTTATAGCTGTTAAAATTTCAAAGGTGTACAGGGAGTATTGTGATGCTGAAGTTTTTTTTGCTTGCTTCAAGGCATCTGCACCCGCCAATTGCTGCCAGATATGGCTGCTATAGTGTGTCTTGCCCTTCAAATTGAGCATGACTGGGAGAATGATCAAAGGATAACCTGTAATAGAGGGAGAGGAAGAGGGGGAGAAAGGCTTTCAGCAGGAGGCTATTACCTCCCAGGATCTTCAGGGAGCAATTCTCCTTCCTGAACTTTAACACAACCAATGTTTGATACGTCTGCACTTCTATAAAGAGGTCCTCACTGAAATCTGCCATCTGTTGTAGTCCCAACTCCGACCATAGAGCAGAGCAAGGACTGCATTGTCAATGGCTCCGATGCTTACCATGGCTATGATCTTTTATGGATGTGGCTTCTTCCAGGCTTGTCCTGGCAATATTAACAACATCTCACAGTTGCACTGCATTGTTGCATACATGAGGTCACCCTCTCTTCAAAGAGAGATAACTTAATTTCATTCCCTCTTGCTAGAGAGAAGCACACGGATTATGTTTGCAAGAATTGCATTGCATGGTGTCAATGACTGCATGCACATTGTTTTGTGTGCACCACATGACAACTCTGCAACTCTGCTATGTACTGGAACCAAAATGGATTACACCCTATCAACATGCAGTTGGTGTGTGACCATAATAAGCAGTGCATGATGCGAGTCAATGACTGCTTATATTTATGATACATTCATTCTACGGCAGCCTGCAGAGCCAGCTGTATTTCAGCTACCATGCCAAACAAAAGCATGGGTGACAAGGCTATCTGCTGGTGACATAGCTCATGACTCCAGTTCAGAACCCATGCATGTGCACAACATGCGTACAACAACAGCCATACTGCCATTAAAAATGTGATAGGGCCAACTATTGGCATGGCTGAAGAAACCATTTATTACCTGGATCACACCTGAAGGGGTCCTGAAGTATGTGGCTCAGCGGGTCTTAAGATTTGTGATGGCATGCTGCACAATCTTGCCATCATGAAGGAATAACCCTTCCAATCACCTATCAAGCAAAACAGTGAGGATCATGAGTATGAATAGGAGAATAAGGAACAGGAAGAAATGGAAATGGAAGAGAGGTTGCAACCTGAACATTCTTTCTTTTGATGAAAGGTCATTGACCATTTCATGTTTTAGGTTATCAGGTTCGCTTTGTGCAACGAATACTTGCTGTGCCCTTGATATTAACACATTAGTTGATGCTTGAAACAACATGGGCAGAATTTTTCTGTCGTGCGGGAGTCAGGATCTGCACGCCGACGCGTAAAATGGCACTCGGTGATGTCGGGCACACGTCCCAACATCACCATGCGCCATCATGATATTTCGGTGGGCGGGCATGCGACGATGTCCGTTGAGCGACCGCCATTAATTAACAGGCCACTTAAGGCCCTTGAGGCTCCAATTGACCTGGATTTTAAGGCGCCCGTGCGATCTTCAGCCCGTCACACAGGCGCAACGGGCAGGCGGGTATCAGTATCAGTATTTGCATGAAGCTCATCCATGTGTGGGAGAAGAGGACTCAGTGGATTCGTGAATCCAGACATTTAAAAGTTACTATTCAGGAGTTAGTGAAACTTGCCTGTGTGAGGTGGAAAATTTGCAAACACATAGCAGCTGCTTGGACTGGACTCATAACCTTCAGGTCAGCATTTTTCAGTGAGGATTTGTTTTGGGGCATGTAGGTTTCAGGAAGCCTCCCTGAGCCTGGGAATGGGAGGTGATCTCTCCACTGGAGGCACCTCATCTGAGGAGGAAGGGAGGGCTAGAAGGGGAGGAGACCATTCAGCCTCTAGAGGAGCCACCTTTGGGAGGAAAGGCACAGGCACAAGGGGCGCAGGGCCAAGAGGTGGCCCAAAGCGCAAGGGGCCGCAGAAGACAGCACTATCCTGCTGCCAGGGTATATAGAAGGCGAAGCATCTACCTCAATATGACTGAGGTGCAACGCCGAAGGAGGCTCCGACTGTCAAGGTTGACAGTCAACAGTATCTGTCAGATGATTGGTCCAGAGATCTCAGCTAACTGTGTGGGCGGGCACTCCATGCCCCCTGGCTCTAAAGGTCACAGCTGCCCTCAACTTCTATGCCTCTGGCTCTTTCCAGGGGTGGGTGGGTGATCTTTGTGGTGTCTCCCAATCAGCTGTCCACACTTGTGTCAAGCAGGTCACAAACGCTCTGTTCAGGTGGGCATTGACCTTCATCCACTACCGCTAGGATGATGCCAGCCAGGCAGAGCAAGCCAGAGGCTTTGCAGTGATTGCTGGCTCCCCCTGCGTCCAGGGTGCAATAGACTGTACACGTGTGGCCATCAAGGCGCCAGCAGGTGAGCCCGGTGCCTTCGTCAACAGGAAGGGCTTCCACTCCATGAACATGCAGATAGTGTGTGATCACAGGATGCAGATTCTGCAAGTCGTGCAAGGTACCCAGGCAGCTCCCACGACGGCTACATCCTCAGACATTCGCAGGTTCCAGGACTTTTCAGTGCCCCAGCCTATCTGGATAGATGACTGCTGGGTGACAATGGCTATCCCCTCAGAAGGTGGCTCATGATGCCTCTCCGCCATCCAAGAACAGAAGCTGAGCAGGGGTATAATAGAAGTCACGCTTCTAAAAGGGCTATGGTGGAGAGAGCCATCAGTCTTCTCAAAATCTGCTTCAGATGCCTGGACAATTCCAGGGGCGCACTGCAGTACCCCCAGATTGAGTGTCACTGATGGTGGTTGCATGCTGCAGTCTCCATAATCTTGCACTGCAAAGGGGGGGACGTTGTGGACAAAGAAGATGTAGCTGGAATGGCTATGGCTGAACACGATGAGTCGAGCAGCGAGTCTGAGGATGAGAATGCACAGGGAAATGATGAGGGGGCACATGCTGACCCAGGCGTCCTCCAGGGAGGGAGGGACACCCGGGAGGCTCTAATCCAAGGAACCTTTAGCTAGCACAGCACATATGGATCTCCAACACAAGTCTGGCTGTAGCCTCCATCCTGGAAACTTTAGTGCAAAATCTGTCTGGTTAGAAGCATTGACGATGGGCCGAGTCAATAAATGTAAATGACACAGGAATGACGCATCAAATCTCAGGAATCCACACAACTGCCCAAGGAAAGAGGCACCCCCAGCCAATTTAGACAACATAAAATTAATGCTGCAACAAAAGTCTCTTGACATAACGGAAATAAAATGACGTTGCACTTCACACACAATCAGAAGGAACTCATCGGGTAGCCAACAAAAAAACCACCAGTGATGAACCTGGAGTGTGCCTAAGCTGCCTTCATTTTACGTTTGTGGGTGCTATGTCTTTGTGGTGCCCCCTCGCTGGCACTGGCATCTGAGATAGTCTGCTCTCTCTGATGTCCTGTTGGCCTCGATGACCTTGGCGGATGTCCTCTGGCCCGTTGAGCCTGTGCTGGCCCCACCTTGGAGGGAGCTGCCCGCTCCGCAGTTGGCATCTCCCCAGTCGTCGCAGCCTCATTGGGTTCCGCGATCACTGGCAGAGGGGCGGAGGAGCTGCTGCCCTAAGAGGCACCAGCGGAGAGGACAGGCAGCTGCTCTTCCGGCGTGAGGTCCGAACAGCCCTCCCTGCTCACCGTAGATGGATGGGCAATGAGGTGAGATACCTGATGCCCAAACCACCACCCACACGGGCACTGACCACATGAGGTCAATGGCCCTGTGAGGGATTGCAGGACTGAGCACAACCCCAGGGACCCATGATCCTGTCCCTGGAGCTGCCTCTCCATGAGAGTCACCACTCTCTCCATGGGGAAAGCTTGGCGCTCAGTCATGAGGCTCAATGCACCGGCTAAGGTCTGCATAGACTCCTCCACCACTGACACCAAGCCAAGCACAGCCTCATGTATCTCCACCAGATGGTACCATACACCTGGCCACATCTCATCAGTTGGCTGCATCGCCGACGACTCCAGAGGCTCATCATCAGAAATGGACTGAGCATGTGCCTGGTCCCCTGCAGTCCTCCAATTGTGGTGCCATCGGCACTCTCTGTCTCCGCCAGCTCCTCCAGCGACTGTGAAGTACCCTCACCAATGTGACCCGGGACACTAATCGAAGATATGATGCCCACTGAGGTGCCAGTATCTGCACTGGTGCCTGCCTGGCAGAGATGCTGTGATGCTTCTGATGGTGCAACTTCATGCCCCTCAGGTGTCAGAGAGGGCCCCTGCTGCTCTGGGTCCTGGCCGTGTGCCAATGATTCTGAAAGGAAGAGTAAAGACATTCGATCAGTTAACCGCAGGCAATGTCAATGTATCTGTCCCCCTGGATCATTATGCGTTCATCATTCCACACGCAATGGGCAAGCCATGGTTGGTCACGTCACTCACTCAACAATCAGCACTGCCATGGATGTTGGGAGACTACTGGTGACATGAGTGCTGGCCATACATACCTGCCCATGGAACCCCAGCCTCTCCGGCTCCAGTGGACCTGGGCGCGTGGCACCTCTTCAGGTCAAGGGCTTCCTGCTCAAAACAGCTAAGCAGCAAAATCTGGCCTGGCCCACCACCAACCCTCAGCCACTCAGCGTTGTTATGAGAATTCTTCTCCTGAAAATGAAAAAATAGCATCGATAAGTGATACTTGTACTGTCAATCTCCTGGCGGCCAGCCTACCCCATGCCCAGTTGCCCATTGCAGGGCTGCAGTGCATCCTTCCGCCACTGCTGGCCAGCACTCACAAAAATATTCCAGGTGTGTCCTTCCCCCCCGCCGCCCCCTCTTGGCCACATGCTGCCTTCATCATAGTTAGGAGCACACAGTTGTACCTGCTGTTGCAAGGAGGCACAATGATGTGGAGCGCAGAGGGCAGCAGATCCATCTGTGCCACAGTACCTTGAAGATTCCCTCCCACCATGTCATCACCCTGACTTCAATATGTCCTGGAGTTCAAGCAGTGCGCCAGTGCGCAGATCCTCCAGGTTGCCCCCACCAGTGGTGTCAGTCCACCACATGCTGCGGGTGCAGAACCCATCTCACCACAAACCTCTCAGGCTGATGAACGCATAGGGAATATCTGCTGGACCACCCAGCTAAGGACACGCACCGTCAATGACTCATTGCACTCAGGCCACTCAGACATGGGTGGGGTGCCAGCGGGGGAGATGCTTACATGATGGGTGCAGTGAATAATGCCAACATGCTACTCATCCTTCCCATGCGCAGCAGGTCATTGAAGTGCTTGTGGCACTGGGCCTTTGGACGCCGCACCATGTCGTGGGAGTTCACGACCTTCGCTACCTCCTCCCATGCACGCTTGGTCTAGTGGGGTGGCCTCCTTCTCCCCTCCTTGGGGATGAGCACCTCCCACCGTGCTGCCATCTCCTCGAGGAGGGCAGCAAGGCATTCGTCTGAAAACCTGGGCGCCCTACCCTCCTGCATGGCTAGCTTCGATGTGCCTTGGCCCCGACCTCTGGCCATGTACCACAGCCTTGGAATGGCTGCAGCTTGGCCTTTAAACAGGCCGCTGGGTCACCGTTCGACCCAGTGGCGATTGCCAATCTACCTCCACCCAGCCACTCCCGCCATCCCCCAGGAGTTGCCAAACATGTTGACTGGGCCTTAATTGGTGTAAAATGGTGACGCGATCCCTATCACCGGCAGCGATTGGGTCCGCGATCTCCCACACGCCCCGCCCGACATGGGAAAAATTCTCCCCTATGGGCAGAGAGAGACCGATTAACTGAACAGACACTGGTGGTTTATTGGATCTAAGAACAGAGCATAACACCATGTGTACTTCTTCAATCACCTCCAGCTCTAGAATTACAGTTACCCAAGAAGCCCGTGCTGTATCGTGATTGGTCGATACAGTCACATGGTCAACTAACTACATTCTCTTAAAGGTACATAGCACTCCACTTTACCACGGACCTGAAACATGAACTCTTCAAAGATACTGGCTGACCCACTGAGCATTTCCAGCATTTTCTGCTTTTATTCCTAAACTTTACTCTTCTGTCCAAGCTGTTCAGTAAGAACTAACTCAAATGCGATATAGGTAACCTCAACCACATTCCTGAGTCACCGAAAGTCCCACACTCCTTACCTTCTCTCTGTCACTGACCTTCACATTGTCCTCGTAACCATATTGCAAAAACAAAAGCCAACCATAAATAGACATTCCAAACCAAATTTATAAACCAAGCCAAGTAATATTGCATATAAACAATCAATTATTAACCCCTGTGCATTCCCTTAGTGCCTATCTTTGTCTGTCCTTATGCTGTTATTCAGTGCCACCTCAGTGGCTACAGCTAAGCTGGTGGAAGGCTGGTGACTTTATTTGGGGAACCTGCAGGTGGATTGGGAGGACAACCTTGAGCAGTTCTGGGCATGGGTGGCAACAGTCTGGGCTGGCTGATAAGTGACAGCAAGAGCACTGGCAGATTGGCAAAGGTGAGATTAAGAATGCTGTCATACTGAGAGGGCACAGCAGGTTTGTGCTTCACAGACCCACTGACACTTCCCTGGGGCAATACCTCAGCAATCCTAGTAATCTATTGGAGGACAAATTGCTGGATTGTTGTGACAACCTGGAAGCCTTTGACCACTGGCATCCACAGCAGCCAGCCAGAGCTGCATGAGAGAAATCTGAGCTTCCAATGCAGCAGTCAGAAGTTAGGTGGAAGCTACTTCTGCAACAATGGAAGCTGGACATCAGCAATCATATGCTGCCTCATGGTTGGATTTACTTTCATATAGATAGAGTTGGCCACCAGTTCCATATTAGAAAGGAGAGGCTCCAAACTCTGTACAAAGTCCTGTGCTAAGTTCATGCCAGACCCCTCCCTGCTACTGAACACAGGTTTTCTGGAAGGCTTCACAATGGACCAAGCATTTCATTATGCACACCTGTCAGCCATCTTCTGTAGCCTAGCCCATCTGAGTCCTCTGTAGCAGAACCCGTGTGCAATCTCACCCTCTGGCAAGCTGGCACCTGCGCTATCCTTGTCCCTTGCTCTGGCTGAAGCACACTTGTGCCCAATGTCTCACCACATGCAGGCCCTACCTCTATGCTTTCCATGCAGTGCCAGTATCTTAGTTGGTGGCTGTGAGAGTGAAATCCAATGATGATATGTCTCCAGCAGCACTGTCTTCTTGACTTTCCTTTACTGCCTGGGCAGTTGCAATTCTTGGGTATCTGAGAAGAAAAATGAACTAGGGTAATGTTGTGGTGAGAGGAGGGAATAAAGTAAGAAGTGCATGCTTACACCTCACAAAGCCATGAGCAGGAAGTGGGATGTAAGAAGAATTAAGTATGAGGATACCTATGAGGTCATCTTCAATGGATTCAGCCCTGCCATTGACCATGACCTCGGCAATGCCCTTCCCAAAATGGCCAGCAGCAGCCCCTTCTGCAAAAGAGAGGTAAATATGTCAGTGAGTTTGCTGCAACCTGTTTGGGTGATGGGGCTGTCATGATTGAATAACTAGCTGTGTGTGCAAGCTGTGAGATGTGGGAATAAGGCTTACAATAGTGCCAAATGTGTGATGATGAGATGAAGCTATGGATGTGAGAGGTTATTGGTAGGTCAGTGATGGGGATCTGGTGAGTTGAGAACACAAGAACAAAAAAACTAGGAGCAGGAGTAGGCAATTCAGCCCCTCGAGCCTGCCCCATCATTCAATATGATCATGGCTGATCTAATTTCGGCTTCAACTCCAATTTCCCACCCTCTCCCCATAGCCTTTCAACCCGTTACTAATTAAAAATCTGTCTATCTCCTCCTTAAATTTATTCAGTATCCCGGAATCTACTGTACTCTGAGGTAGCGAATTCCACAGATTCACGACCCCTTAAGAAAAGTAATTCCTCCTCATATCTGATTTAAATCTACCTTAGCCTAAAACTATGGCCTTTCATTCTAGAATGCCCCAGAAGGGGAAACATCTGCTCCACATCTACTTTGTTTATGCCCTTTAGCATCTTATATACCTTAATTAGATCTCCTCTCATCCTTCTAAACTCTAGCGAGTATAGGCCTAAACTGCTCAATCTCTCCTCTGAGCAGTGGCCAAGGCTAATGTTTTAGCTGGTAGGATGTCACATTTGAAGATACATTCATATAAGGTTATTAAACATCTTGTGGAACTGAATCCTGGCCCTCAGGGCTAAACTCCTGGCATTTAAAAAATGAAACTCTCAACTCATTTAACAGGTACCTGGACCTGCAACTAAAGTGCTGTCACCCGCAAGGCTATGCCTGGGTACTGAAAGGTGGCATTAGGATGGGCAGCTAGTTTTTTATTTTTTTTCTTTTCCAGCCGATGCAGACACGATGGGCTGAATGGCCTCTTTCTGTGCCATAACTTTTCTATGGTTTTTCTATTTACCTCTGCAGCTATCTATTCCCATTGCCTTTTGACAGTGGGCATAATTTAATGCTTTCCCCATGTTGAGTTTGGTGGTGGGGGGTGTTTAATCAGGTGGGAGGATTACTGGTTGGAACCCCACCACCTTCACCCTGATTAAATCCGGAGTGGGAAAGCTGCTGGTATTAACCCAGCGGAAAGTGGGGGTCTCCCCATGCAGGGAGCATGACAAGCAAATCCATGCAAGGTTGGGTTCCTCGTTCAAAAAGGCACTCTGTGCCTGATTGAGAGACCTGGCATCAGGAAGCATGATGTGGTCCGTTGAAAGCCGCCCTCCTGCTCTTGCTGCCATGTAACCTCTGCCCATCGCTCACCTGTAGCCTGGGATCCAGTGATGATCCTAGGCGTTGGGTGAGTGTCATACTAACAGTAGCCACCTGGTGGCACTTCCATTCAATAGAACGGCCAGCCCCTTATTGTCCAGCAGATCTCGGTGCATGGGACATCTGCCCATGGGAAGGCCCACCTCCATCTAGTTAAGTGTCTGAATGGTACTTATTTGGCTGGCTTTCTCTAAAAGAGGTGATGAGGGGCTCCCACCAGCGGGAGCACTGGCAGCCGAGATCCTGATCCCCTCCATTAAATCCAACCCTATGTGGCTGGAGGAGGTCCTGCCCCATTGTGGAAACAGGACATTTCTCCTCCTTTCCACCTCCTCCAGTAAAATCTCCAGTGCAGCATCCAAATACCTTGGTTTATGGTCTCTCCCATGGTCAGTCATTGTTGATTGCTGCACGGGACCACTCTGAATGATCTCAGCAGCCTTCCCTTTAAGCAGAAATAAAAATAGAAAATGCTGGAAATATTCAGCAGGTCAGGTAGCATCAGTGGAGAGAAACAGAGTTAACCAGCAAAATTTTCTGTTCCGGAGACAAAGAGCAGAATTGTCTGGTCCATTGGTGGCGGGCACCATGGCGGGTGGTGGGGGGAGAACTCGGCATGAGGTGCAGAAATCGGTTTCACACCAGCGTGAAATAACAGCAGGAAGATCCAATGGTGTCCACCATGGCAGAACGCAGATCCCGCTGAAGGCCGGTGTGAACCCAGTGTGTATCCCGCTAATGGAATGCAAAGTAAGGCCCGACCGGAATAATGCCCCCATGCCTGATTGACTATTACATTGGCAGGAAACATCTGGACAAATGAGACGTGCAGAGATCTTGCTCAGACCATGGACATCTGAGGAGAAGAAGATGCTGGAGCCTTACAGCTACCGGACACTGGAGGAACATATATATCGCATGCTGGATGGATCCTCATGCACATGGCTCCACCACGAAGCAGCTCTCGGAAGGTGGGAGGTCTCCTTTGATGCTTTGGGCCTGCTTCAGAACATCATGTTCTTGGCCATGGGCTGCTACGGATGATCAGCAAGGGGGAGGTGGAGGGGATGGTCTAGGTGTGAGTGGGAAAGGAAGGTACACTGGAGGTTGGAGGGGGGTGGTAAGGTTGGGAGGGGTGGAATGAAGGTGTCGTGGGTGGGGTGGGGGGGGTGGGTGAAGGTGAAGATGTCCGGGAGGAAGAGGGTGTAAGGGGGCAGAATGCTGTAAGTGGGGAAATAGATGTAAGGGGCCAGTTCAAAGGGAGGAAGGTGCCTGGGGGAAGAGGGAGTTCGCAGAGAGGAAGGTGCCAAGGCGGGAGGAGGAAGTTCGGAGAGGGTAACGTGTCCGGGGGAGGGGAGAGTAAGGGTGGAGGAGGGAGTAAGCTGGGGGGTATGTCCAGCTGAACATGCAAGCGAGAGTTCTGTTGAGTCAATGACAGCCTCCTGAGAGTGAAATGAGGGTGGGCATGGTAAGAGGAAATGGTGAATGTGAAAGGGGCCAGAGGATGCCAGCAGGATGGGAGGGTGAGGAAGTGTCGGTAACAGTAGTTGGTGGGGACTCAGAGACAGACACGGGGGTGGAAAGGGGGAGATTGGGGAGGTCAATATAAACGGGGGTGGGGTTCTGCGGGCAGGAGGGAACTTGTACATTCACCTGGATGTCCTGGAATGACAAGGGTTCAGGTTGGCCGGTGACGGTAGGGAGGTGGAAGGTGATGCCAGGGGGTTGACAGTGATGGGGGAAAGGACATGGGTGGCTGGGGAGGGGAAAGGACATGGGAGAGCTGATGAGAAACGACTGTGTTTTTGAAATCGAAAGTCAGCGGAGCCTCGTGTTGGACGGGCACAGGTGCTGCATGGGAGTGTGATCAGTGGGTGGGCGGAGATGCAGTTCAGATGGACAACTGAAAGAGAACCCCAGCAGGCAGCATTGAAAATGCACGGGACAGTGAAATGAGTGTGATGGACTCTGCATGCATGAGAGAGCTTGCGTGAGCCTCCAAAGGCCCTGCCACACACACACTTCTCCCTCTAGAATCACTGGTAGTCCACCTGCGTGCTAGTGGTGGGGGGCCGGGGTGGGGGGTGGGGGGGCGGAGGAGGACTCGCGAAACCTGTCCATGAAACTGAAAGACAACATTACATTATTCAGTCGACGTGAATATATTTTCACATTATGAAGTGACAAAATGTGTTCACCCCTGCAACCACTTATGATCAGAAAATGCTGGAAAAACTCAGCAGGAGTGGCAGCGTCTGTGGAGAGAGAAGTAGAGTTAACACTTCAAGTCCATATGGCTCTTCTGCATTTTCTGTTTTATTTCAGATTTCCAGCATTTGCAGTACTTTTCTTTTATCACTTGTGATCAGAATTTCAACTTTTCTAGGTTTACCAATTTTTCTAGGTGCTACCCTGGCACCCACAGCAGGGATGGAGACACCCTGCTGCCTCTGATAACTTTGGCATGCATCTTCTGGAGAACCGAGGCCTTGATGGCCCCTGTTTGCTTTGGCTGCCCTCCTGTGGGCCAGCTGCTCCCTCTGTGGTGACAGAGAACAAGGTTGAGGGGCTCACAGGCAAAGGGGGCTCAGAAGAAGTGAGCAGCCTCTGAGATTCCTGAGTGGATGACCCAGGGGTGTCCAGCTGCTGCTCCTCCTCCAGTCGGGAGCCAGAGGGCCCCGGCCTGACTCAGTGAGGGGAAGGAGCACCTGGAGGGATGTTAAAGTGCCCTGTTTCCCCCTTGCGTTTTCACTGCAGGAACTAATCCATGGCTACCTCAAAGGAGTGCAGGTCTGCATGCATCTCCCCATTCTGCTGGACCCGGGTCTCCATGGCATCTGCTATCCTTCCCAGGGAGACCTCCATATATGCACATGTGGGAACAACTTCATCAGACAGCAGGTGCATGCACTCCTCCAACTCATGTGCCACTCATTTGAGGGCTTCCACCAGCTCTGCATGATGTTCCCCTGCTTTCTGCTGACGCTCAGAGATGACTTGGAAGGCCTAATCCAGAGGCTTGTCATCTGATTCTGACCTCACAGATGTCTCTTCCTGACCAGTCTTCCGAGTGCCAGGGAGCTCGGCTGAGCCTGCCTCCTCCTGCTTCAGACATGTGTATGTGCGGTGACCACCAGATTGTGAATGCAAGCCTGCTCTAGATCAAGGTCCCATCAGGGTGTGTGTCTCTGCGCTGGTGGAGGTTGAGGGTGAGCACTGTGATGGGTCTTCAATGATGATGCCCTTAGGGTCGTGATCAGAGGTGCTCTCGGTGCTGGGGTTGGGGTCAAGGTTGCCTGAGGGCAATATATCAGATGTGCCTAGGCCAGGAAGTGGGGGTTATTAGTACTTGGCAGCCGCATTGAACACAGAACAGTGGACTTGAGTAGCGTTGAGAGAGGGATAATGTGGTGCAGGATCTTCACGTGGGGGTTCACTGCCGACCTCATTATTGCAGCAGGGATAGTCCACATCTTCTCCAGCCAGCTCCAACGCTCAACTCTCGAACGGAGTGAGGACCTTGATGTCCGGCACTCAATCGCACACCCCCTCCGCCCACCCAGTCTGGGACTTCTCCCATTGATTGTGTGCCATTTTGTCCTACATAAAGACAGGTGGAGAGAGTGTGAGAAAGGCACATGCCAGTCCAAAGATGCCAGGTGAGAAGGTGAGATGGATGTCAGGCGTGCATGTGTGCTGAGTGGAGCCATGGACAGAATGAGCAGGCTATCTCCAGAGGAGATGAGGCCAGATGGAGATGTGAGAATATGCATGAGAGAATGAGTGGTGATGTCCCTTGAGCTGGCAGTGAGCGAGAAACCAGTGAATGTGTGATGGGCTTTTGAGTGGGCGAGTTGAGATTGATAAGATGGTTGCCTAACCCCGATGGCACGGATGAGATCATTGATCCTTTTTCTGCATTGGATGGCTGGCCTCTTGTGTGCAGTGTTGGCACTGACCTTCTCTGCCACTGCCTCCCAAGGTGAGACTGATGAGCCTTCTGCAGCCAGAGCGAGGGTAGAGGGCATCACAGCGGGCCACAGCAGCATCCAAAAGGTGTTCCAGGGATGCACTATTGAACTGGGGTGCTGCAATCTTGTTGGTTTTTGAGGCCATGTCTTCACTGGAGCAGTCCTGGGCTCCAAGCATTGATAACTGTGTGCGCGGCTGCAGTTTAAATATAGTACCCAGCGTGAGGAAGTGGCAAGGTAATGGTGTGGCAGGCAAATCGGAGGCTGCCTGCCAGAGACCTGACCTGCTTCCCAATGATTCATTATTAATGAGGCTCTGGGAAGGGGAGGATATGGTGCGAAACCCGCCATTAAGGCTGGCGAGTAAAGCGTCTTTTTTTCTCTCCCACTACCACAAATCTCAGACAATTCCGCCCTAAGTCTGGTGGCGGAAGCATAAGTCGGAGTGACTTCCACTGGAGAACGGGGTGGCTGAACACATGAGATCTTGTGCTGTTCAGCTCATTAATTATGCAGCCTCAAGGAGCATGTCGAATCTTGTGGCATGGCGGGCTGTCACCTCATAGGCTCCAACATCCTGGTGCCATATTTGAACATGATTTTTGGCTTCCCACCAAATCTTGCTCCCCTGCCCACCACAATTTCCGCTGCTCGTGGGGTTGGAAAATTCCACCCAACATTTCAGGTTGATGCTGATGACCTGGAATGTTAACTCTGGGCAGAATTTTTCTGTTGGCGAGCAGGGGGGCGGGGCCCGCTCACCGACGAGAAAATGACGTGGGGTGACAGGGGGAACCCCTGACATCATCCCGCCCCATTTAAATATTTAGGAAGGCAGGAGGACAATGCAATCAGCTGTCTGGCTGCTAACCTGTCATGGCCAATTGAGGCCATTGACAGGATCATTAAGCCAATTAAAGGCCCTGCCCGTCCAGCCTTAAGGCTGGCGAGCAGGCCAAGAGCCCCAGTGGGCTTCTGAAAAAACATGAAACCTCATCCACTGGCGGGCTGAGGTTTCATATCTGGTTTAATAAAGTTTAACTTTAAAATTGAACTTCAATAAAGTTTTTGTGATATATATTAAAATGTCCCATCTCGTGTGACATTGTCACATGAGGGGGACATGTTAATAATTTTTTTATTTTTCTATTTTTTAAGTTTATCAAACTGTCCGCACTCTCCCTGAGACAGCACTTAGTCTCAGGGAGATGTACGCTCTTTTGCGAAAGAGTACATTCTGACAGTTGGGGCATCTCTCCCCCCTGCACAGGAAACGCATAGCACAATTAACTTAAAATGGCGGTGGGACCCATTTCGGCAGCGGTGATCGGCTGCCCGCCTGCCTGCCGCTGAGCCGGTAGGGCCCGCCTGCCCATCAAGGGCAAATTTTAGCCCTCTGTTTCTCTACATGAATGCTGCCTGATGTAATTATAGTCCACAAGGAGCCATAGGCATCCTGGCAGAATCAGCGGAGAAGTAAAGAGTTGACGTTTCGAGTCCTCATGACCCTTCAACAGAACTGAGTGAATCTAAGGAGAGGGGTGAAATATAAGCTGGTTTAAGGTGGGGGGAGGTGGTGGGGTGTTTGGGGAGGAAGAGAAGTAGGGGGGATGGTATGGTTGTAGGGACAAGCAAGCAGTGATAGGAGCAGATAATCAAAAGATGTCACAGACAAAAAAACAAAAGAACACAGAGGTGTTGAAGGTAGTGATATTATCTAAACGAATGTGCTAATTAAGAATGGATGGTAGGGCACTCAAGGTACAGCTCTAGTGGGGGTGGAGTGGAAAGGCTAGCAGGGCATAAAAGATTTAAAAATAATGGAAATAGGTGGGAAAAGAAAAATCTATATAAATTATTGGAAAAAAACAAAAGGAAGGGGGAAGAAACAGAAAGGGGGTGGGGATAGGGGAGAGAGTTCAAGATCTAAAGTTGTTGAATTCAATATTCAGTCCGGAAGGCTGTAAAGTGCCTAGTCAGAAGATGAGGTGCAGTTCCTCCAGTTTGCGTTGGGCTTCACTGGAACAATCCAGCAAGCCAAGGACAGACATGTGGGCAAGAGAACAGGGTGGAGTGTTAAAATGGCAAGCGACAGGGAGGTTTGGGTCATTCTTGTGGACCACATGTCTGTGCTTGGCTTGCTGCATTGTTCCAGTGAAGCCCAACACAAACTGGAGGAACAGCACCTCATCTTCCAACTAGGCACTTTACAGCCTCCTAGACTGAATATTGAATTCAACAACTTTAGATCTTGAACTCCCTCCTCCATCCCCACCCCCTTTCTGTTTCTTCCCCCTTCCTTTTGTTTTTTCCAATAATTTATATAGATTTTTCTTTTCCCACCTATTTCCATTATTTTTAAATCTTTTATGCCCTGCTAGACTTTCCACCCCACCCCCACTAGAGTTGTACCTTGAGTGCCCTACCATCCATTCTTAATTAGCACATTTGTTCAGATAATATCACCACCTTCAACACCTTTTGTGTTCTTTTGTTCTTTTGTCTGTGACATCTTTTGATTATCTGCTCCTATCACTGCTTGATTGTCTGTACAACCACACCACCCCCCACCCCACTCCTCTCCCTCTCCAACCCCCCACCCCCCCCCCCCCCACCCCCCCCCCCCCCCCCCCACCCCCCCAACCCTAAACCAGCTTATATTTCACCCCTCTCCTTAGATTCACTCAGTTCTGTTGAAGGGTCATGAGGACTCGAAACGTCAACTCTTTTCTTCTCCGCTGATGCTGCCAGACTTGCCGAGTTTTTCCAGGTAATTCTGTTTTTGTTTTGGATTTCCAGCATCCGCAGTTTTTTGTTTTTAACCATAGGCATCCCTTCCCTATTATACAGTCAGAAGAGCACTATTCCACATCAAGGATGGGGCAAGTCAATGAGGCAGGCCTCCATTAACTGCTACAGCTGACTGCAGATTGAACACATGCCATTGGCATTATTCAGCACCGCATTCTAGCCAACTAGTCAACTGAGCTATCTTATCTCACAAATGCTGCCTGAGCGCTGTTTTTATTTCAGACTTCCAGCATTTTCAGTATTTTGCTTTGTCATTGTTATTTTGTTCTCTTTAAGCAGTGCAGTTTAGCTTTATGAAGTGCAAGTAATGATATTAGGTTCCCTGCTGATATGTGCATTCAATGAACAGCAAGGTTAGTACTGGCAACAGTCATTATACTGAGCAGATAGCACGAAGTTGGCATGCAGCCTAAATCAAATTAAATGGGTGCAGAGTAATCACGCATCATGATCCCCACACCCATTTCCGGGGCTATCCAATTTTGCCTGCTTTAATTTTGCAAAACTTCAGGCAAAATAAGAAGCTCTGAAGAAGAGTCATACGGACTCGAAATGTTAACTCTGTCTTTCTCTCCACAGATGCTGTTAGACCTGCTGAGTTTTTTTCACCATTTTCTGTTTTTGTTTGAGGAAAAATAAGATATTACCTTAAGATTATAATATTTTAACAGTAGTTGTAATTTAACTGCTATTGAAAGTCCTGCAGTGCTCTTGTTTGAGTTAGCAATTGTTTTCCACCTCTCTCAGTTATCTATAACATGGTGATATTTTTGCTGAAGTTTTTTGATGAAATTTTCTATGCATGGAAGTATGTTCTGGTTTCCCATTGTGAACATCTACACGTTTAGTACAGCCTGGTTGACATTGGCTTTAGACAGAACCGCAGAACTGGTAGTTCAGTGCTAATGTCAGTGCTGTCTTGGACAACTGTGCAAGTGTTTGCGGGAGCTTCAGGCTGAGCACAATATGTGCAATCCTGGTGTCCAGACAGCAACTCCTAACATGAGACACATCACAATTGATAAAATCATTTTCAGAGTTGTCAACTCAGTGAATTAAATCCACCTGATTGTACAAAATAAACATATTCTCTTATAAAGAATGACAGCACATTATGGGCAGCAACTTCCAGTCGGTGAGTGGGGGTTGGGCCCACTCGCCGACGCGTAAAATGACGTGGGGATATGTTGGGCGTGTGTCCCAACGTCACCCTGCGTCATTTAGATTTGCAGTTCAGCGGGCACACAGCCGAATCGGCTGCACGCCCGCTGAACTGTCAACGGCCTATTAAGGCATTTTAAAAACTAATTAAGATGATTAATGGACCTGCCTGTCCTGCCTTAAGGTTGGCGGGCAGGCCGGGAGCGCAGGTGGGCTTTGGAAAAAACATGAAACCTCATCCACGGACGGGATGAGGTTTCATGAGGTTCATGACAGTGTCACATGAGGGGACATGGCAAGGAATTTTTTTTATCCCCTTTATTTGAAGTTTTCAATCAGAGCCGATCTCCCTGGGGCAGTAGTTTGCGTCAGGGAGATCTGTGCGCTCTTTCACACGTGCGCGAAAAGGCGCACTCCTGGCTGAGGGAATCCCCCCGCCCGCGCAGGGAGTGCACAGCGCTTCCTAGACAATGTCACGCTGGGCGGGCCTTAATTGGTAAAACGCGTCCCCCCCCCCTTACTGGGTATGCTGATCGGAAGGCCGCCTGCCTGCGCCCACTCCCGCACTTCACCCCCAATGGGGGGAAAATGTTGCCCTATATGTACATTCAAGTTAATTCCAGCACCCCCAAAAATTAATCAGTATAGCTCCTTCATACAACCGCACCCTTTCAAGTTAATATTTTTGAACCTATCATCTCTGATTGCCAGGCAGCTGGTGCTGGCAGCTTTGAGGAATAGCCTAGAGAGAAATAATTCACCTGGAACTGTCATGTGGCTGTCAGATCTTTGGTAGTCTGGATAGGCTACTTTCTTCGCTCACTAGCCAACATTATAATGAAACCAAGAAGGTCATAATCCCGAATAAAAAGTCTTACCTTTCTACAGTAACACTCAGAGCACTTACGTTCTGTCATTTTGCCCTCACCTTACAATTACTATTACCCTCAGAATCTTTCATACTGAATAACTTCCCAGTATGGAACCATTACATATGAAAATCTGTCTTTTGTGGCATTTTTTTTTTGCAGATATGTTAGAAGACGGGGAAAAAAATGACCCATCAATTTGATGTTGACAATCTTTGTTGATAATCTTTTAAATGAAAACCAAATCAACAAAATTGGGATAAATCAGGCACAGCCCCTAATTCAGGTCAGCTGTAAAACCAAGAACAAAGTTTAAAGGAAACTTACAAACTTTAAATCAAAATGTGATTAAAGGGGTCAACAAAACACCCCAGTCCCCGCGGTGCCCACCGAGCACGGAAGGCCTCGAGAGTGCCAGCAGACACCGCGTGCTCCTTCTCCAGGGACATCCGGCAGCGAACGTAGCCGCGGAAGAGGGACAAACAATCGGGCGGGACTCCCCCGTCGATCGCCCGCTGCCTGGACCTGTTAATGGCCAACTTGGCCAGGCCCAGGAGCAGGTTCACGAGGAGGTCCTCCTCCTTCCCGACCCCCTTCCGCACCGGGTGAAAGCAGGCAGCGCCTAGCATGGGGCGCGAACCCACAATCTTGAGATGTAGAGACTCACAAGCAACAACAATCTTTGTTGATGCCGTAGCATGTAGGGAGGGAGATTAATCATTATGAAATAATAAAGGCTGCAGAATGCCTTGTCAGATTCTTCAATCTAGAAAAATTTATGCATTTATTGATTGCTTTTCTATAGCATTGAAGATCCAAACCTGACCTGATAGAATTTAGAGATGTTTCTTTGAGGGGAAACAAGATTAATAAAAGAAAATTATAAAGTCATTGAACAAAAATTGTGGTTTAGTTAGAATTGTATATATATTTGTAGTAGCAGTTATTTGAGGGAAGCATTATTTTCTAATTTCATGTGTATTACCCAAGGAGCTAATATAATATGCCAATTGCCATAGCAATGTTAAAGGTTACTAAGTTTGCGTAATATTGAAATTGTTCGACTTCTTTGTAGGAAGTGGCAATTGTATAATATTTGCAAGTTTCCTATATATCGAGTTAGTCAAGTAAACTGTAGTAATTTTCTTTTGTTGTAAGATTAAAATTGATGTTATTGTCAGAGATATTCTTTGTCTCTAGGTGAATAATGTGGGCAATAACTACTTTTTATTGTATCTATTCTGGACTTGTACAATCCTAAAATCTTGAAGATAGTGCTGTAATGGTAACAGGATCATTAACAATAATGGTTGAGCAAACAGAATGGATGAAACATAGTTAAATATATTTACTCAATGCAGTCATTCTTTGTCATTGCACTTTCAAGTTAATACTTTACCATTATGCTTTCCTATGTCTACATTTAAAATGTGAACTCAATCCCTGCAACTGTAAAAATAAGGGCATTGGTTGGTTCTGAATTATATTTTCTTCACAAATTGCTCAAAATGCTTTCTGAAAAATTCCATCTGAAAATTTTGGAATTGCCATTTCTTTCAGTAACTAAAATTTATATTGACCAAACTAAGATATTAAACAAAATTAAAATTGCTGAAGCAGATATATTTCAAAATAATGAGTAAATTAATCTACTAAATTGCATTTTACAATGCCTTTGTTTTTAATAGAAGACTGAAGCCTATCCTAAACTATTGGACTTGATATTTGTTTTCTTGGAGCTGTGGTTTCTGCAACGTGTCTAAATTCCAGTGATGTATCTATAATATTCAGTCGGCTGTACTGGTGAAATATTTGTCCTTATTTACTTTTCGTTAGCATCTGCCTGTTTTTTTTCTAAAACTAATTTGAGAAAGCTAGAGAATGAAGGAAAAAGTTTCACTCTAATAGGGATCGTTTGGCCATCAGGGTGGGGTTGGGGGGTGGGCGCGCAGTGGTGGGGGTTGGGAGTCTAGTAATCATAGTGAGTACAGCTGATCGCAAGCAAGGCACCAGCTGGACATAGGATTATGGTACTCAGAAATAGTTTGTTGAGTAGCAATGAGAAGCAACATCCTCAGGAGCAGATGCAGAGCTTCAGGCATGAGGAGGACAGAGGAGTGGAATGAGGGACAGGAATGAGAGACTATACCCTCAGCACCAAGTGTACCACTGAAAAAGAAGCTACCTGGACATGTCAGAGAATCATTGTGGCAGGAGACTGTACCTAAATAGGCAGGTGGAGACTGAGATTTGTGCCTTCGTTGACAAAGACCTTACACCTTGCAGTACTGCTCATCAGGCCCTGCCAGAAACCTTTAAAGTCACTGTGGCTTTGAATTTCTTCAGCTCTGACTCATTCTAAGGATCAGCAGCAGACCTCAATGACATCTCACAACCACCAGCGCATCACTGCATCTTGCAGGTAACTGATGTCCTATTTATGAGAGCCGGGGAGTACAATTTCAAAGACGTGGGGCCTTGCAGACATAAAGGGCAGTGGGAATCACCTCCATTGCTGCATTCCCACTGGTGTGGAGCATCATCAATTGCATCCATATGGCCATCAGGACACCAAGCGAGTGCCCAGTAAGATTCATCAACAGGAAGGCTTCGACTCCCTAGCTGGTTGACTGGCCTGTGACCACAACAAGAGCTCATGAATGTGTCTACTCACTGTCCTGGCAGCTGCAATTACACCTTCATCCCTGGTAATTCAGGATGATGCAGCTCTTTAAGGCACCACTGAAACTTCATGGATGGCTTCTAGGAGACAAGGGGTGTCCCTTGAAGAGATGGCTACTCACCAGTTTAAGTGACCTGAGACAAAGGCACAGAGGCACATGGAGGCAGCTGCTCACAAGGACCACCTTTGTACAGGCCCTCAGGCGTCTTAAGAAACAGTTCCATTACCTGCATCAGTCAAGTGACACCCTGCAGTACATGCTTCAGGAGTCTCACACATTGTGATGGCCTGTTGCACTTCCCATTACATGATCCTCCAGGGAGCCATGAAGAGGGTGAAGCGCTAAATCAACATAGTTCACCAGAGGAGCAGGAGGTGAAGGAGGAGGAGGAAGATGCAGAGCAGAATAGTGCCCATGTTGTGCAGGGAAGTGGGCAGATAATTTCAGGAGACAAAACTCTCTTCAGGATGGTGTTTGCTGAACCAGGCACGTTTCAAATTAAAGCTACTCATCCAGTAGGACTGCATGCTCTGCAGCTCACTTTGATCTGATTATGAGAACACATACATTAAACACACAACTTTGAATAGTTCTATTCTTACTGGCAATGCATAACACACACCTCTCCAGTGGTCTCAGTGCCCCCATTCAAAGACCATTGCTTTGCTTTACCTTTTGTCAAGTCTAGTTGTTAAAGAATGGAAGCTCACATATCCGCGATCATGGCTCAATATTTCTATTGTTGTTAATTGGAAAGGTGATAGTGTAATGGTATTGTCACTGGACTAGTAATCCAGAGACTCAAGGTAATGCTCTGGCGACCTGGGCTCCAATTCCACCATGGCAGGTGGTAAAATTTGAATTCAGTAAAATAACTGGCATTAAAAGTCTACTGATGAGCATGAAACCATTGTCAATTGTCATAAAAACTCATCTAGTTCACTAACGCCCTTGAGGGAAGGAAATCTGCCATCCTTACCTGGTCTGGCTTACATGTGACTCCAGACCCACAGCAATGTGGTTGACTTTTAAATGCCCTTTGAAATGGCCTAGCAAGCCACTCAGTTCTCAAGGGCAATTAAGGATGGGCAATAAATGCTGACCTAGCCAGTGATGTCCCCATCCCATGAATGAATATTTTAAAAAGTTTAAATAAATTACAATGCACATAATCACAAGTGCTAAGTGCTCTGAATGACATGGTGGCCTCCACTCTCGGCCAGTTCCAAACAGTGCTCCCTTTTTGATCATGGATCAGATAGGGGCAGGCTGCCATTGTGTGTCTGAACATGGCTGGCATGCATGTGGTGATTGTCCTTGTCATGAAAGTGCCAGTGGAGGCATCTCCAAAGGCCTCTGCACTGGCGTCAATGCAGGGCCAGTCTTCTATCACAGGGCTCTGCTATAAAGGTGGTTCCTTAGTCAGAGAGGCCAAGGAGGCCCATGACGCTGATGATGATGGTACAATGTGGGGGATGGTACTCTCATCCTCTTCGGTGACTGCCTCAGCCTTTTGATGCCAATCTGGATCGCTGGAGGGGATCACTAGCTGGGGTACAAATAACACATATTTCATGCCTCTTTGCACCATCAATGCCACTGACAGTCAATGCTACCAAGCATTGCATGCACTTTGTGCATGTTGATACACATTTGCTGTATCCACTCAAAGTGCAGAAGGCTTTCCATGAGGTTGGCCATTCTCTCAGTGGAGGAACTCATGTACTCAAAACTATGAGCCATAGTGATATATAAGAGCTGAATGGACTCTTCCATTCTTAACCCATAATTCCGCACTGCCTTGGGGAATTCTGATTTGTGAACACGCATCTCACATTGCTGGTCAAAGTAAAACCAGCTGCTTGTGACTTCCAAGGCTGTGCATCTGCACCAAGCTAAGATAGCTGTGCCTGTCTTCTGTCCTACAAGGTGACTGCCTACAGATAACTCTTCCTCCATCACCTCCTCCTGCTCACTCATGATGTGCTCCTCACCTAGTGTCACCCTTTTTAATTGTGCGCGAAGGCCCACTGATGTGAGTGCATCTGCGCTTGGGGCTGCTGTGCTTGAATGATGTGCCGGTGCTGTGCCTATTGGTTCGATTTCCTTCAAGGAGCCCGGTGATGCTGCAGCGGCATTGGTATGCTCCCCCTTCATGACTGGCCCTGTGGAAGACTTAAGAAGGAGATCATAAGAGCTTGCCTGTGACAGCAGTTGCCTCTACAGAGCTGAGGCTTCCCAATGCAGTTGAAGTTTTAATGTGCTTTTAGGCAGGGAGGAGTGCACTCAACTACAGATTTCAAAATCTTTTCACCCTCTCCTACTGGTATTCCCATCTCTTCATTATCCACTAGGCCACCCTCACAACGTCCTGTGCTACTTCCTCCATATCAGAGAGGATGGCAAGCTGGGGCACTTCTCCTCCTGTGCACACCCTCTCCTGTGAATTATGTGCCCTTTTCTCCTGCAAAGATAAAAGAGAGATAAGACAATTTTCTGACCAATGCCAGCGGCTCATTTAAATAAGAAGCTGCATAAATCAGTGTTACCAGCTCTTCAAAGCACCAGGGATCTGAGCCTTGCCGCAAAGTCAGTATTTATCCTTGGAAGGCATTTCTCCCATGTTCAGGAGCATGATGCATCATCAGGCTGCTCAGCTGCTGTGTCTGCTCCTGGCTGGAGACCTCAAGACCTGTCATCTGGATATCACATTGTTCTCACCTTGCCAGAGTAAGGGCCATTAAACCTTTTGTGGCACTGCACCCAGGTTCTCCAGATGATACTGTGGCTGCTGACATGTTCTTCCAACCAGGTCTGAATGGATTTCTCCTGCCACCCTCTAGGAACAAGACTCCTCGCATCTTGTGTACTGCCTCCAGCATTACCTCAAGGGCTGCATCAGAAAAGCCATGGG
Organism: Carcharodon carcharias; assembly: GCF_017639515.1. Taxonomy (NCBI): domain Eukaryota; kingdom Metazoa; phylum Chordata; class Chondrichthyes; order Lamniformes; family Lamnidae; genus Carcharodon; species Carcharodon carcharias. The sequence goes on along the minus strand of NC_054477.1, from coordinate 129,822,234 downwards.
TGCCAGGCCTTGATTCCTCCTCCTGCTGGCATGCGCCTTCCATTGACATGCAAGATGGCTGCCACTAATTGTCCACTAAATCGTCCAGCCAATTAGCTGATGATCTTGAGCAAAATCGCAGGCTGTGACTACCTCCCCCCAGAGCAGAGTTGGGATGCAATAATGGATCCAATATCAGGGTTCCAATCCCAAATGCAAAATCCTCTCCCCATATTTCAAAAGTGTTATTTAGGGAAAGTCTATATTGAGTATTCTTTTATGTGTGTAAGAGAGAGAAATTATAGTGTACTGATTGCATCATTTTTATAGCAAGTTTGTGATCATGAACTTCAGAGACAAAAAGACAGACTGGGATCAGAAAGAGGGAGGTTCAGAGAGTGTGTGTCAAATTCAATTTTGACAAGGACACAGTACATAGGGACAGGATGAGACCATTCAGTCCCTCAGAATGAATGCAGTTCACCAGATTGGGCCTACTGAAGGCTCTGAAGAACTGCAGCATAATGGTCTCCCTTAAGATTCTAACACTCTTGAAATAAAGAGTAGTTTTAATTAATCTTTAGTCATTAGTCTTTTTGATTTGATTTTGTTCTGTACACTAACATTTAGTGATTTGTATACATGGATGTCAAAATTTCTTTGCTCCTCCGCATTTCATAGTCTCTCCCCATTACAAAAGTGACATTAATTAAAAACAAAATCAGCATATGCATCAGGCAGCCAATCTGTTAGCACACAGTTTGCAGCTCTGCCAAAGAGGAAATGAGTCTTTCCTCATGCTGATGAGTCAATTTTTAAAAACAAACAAATTGTGAAGCCTAGCATCTCAACTGTGTTAGAAAAGTTAAATTTTAATTGCATACACCTGTGGGTTAGAATTTTCCAGGCTCCTTGAGAATGAGCTGGGAGGGGGGAATGCTGGCAAAATGGTGTGGGTAGGCACCAAGGAGAATGCTTGCCTTCTTCCGACTGCCATCTCATTTTGCCCACATTGTGGGGCGAGCACTAGGTGCAATCTGGCCAGCTCCCAACGGGCTCCAGCATTCCATGGCCCACAGATGGGCCCCCTTGGTGGCAGTGGCTGCCCCCTTGGCAACAGTAGTTATTAGCACCCTGCCAACCCCCCCCAAACTGATCATCAAGCCTCCCCACTTACCCCTCTTCAAGGACATACTACTATTGAGGTTCCCTCTCCCATCAGCTGCTACCCCAGCAATGGCCACTACAAGCAGTGGTACCACTGAGGCTGCTGAGCTGCCAGCCCTCTGATTGGACTGGCAGCTCTTGGGGGCTGACCACCATCCTTAATTAAATGGTAGCCATGGTAGCAGCTACTTAATTGACCACTACTGGCAATATGCCTCTCCGGGACTCTCCACCTGCCGAAGCAAGGTCACCTTCACTATTGGCCTTAGTGGTGTGACTTCTGCTATCCCTGTAAAATTCAGCTAAAGATTCTAATTGCTGAAAGCAAGGAGACAAAGAGAGATGTAAAGATAGAAAGAGATAAATGACTAGAGAGAGAGGAAATAGTAGAGTAGAAATTGATAGGCTTTGCACCTGCAATTTATGTAATGGGTCGGATTATGCTGATCTGCATTGGCATTGATCCCACTTCAAGTCCAGGCCTCCCAAAACAGGCATTTTGGCTGCATGTGTATGTTAATGAGGGGTCTCTGGCCTTTCTATTTGGGTGTGCACTGCTTCAGTCCAGAAAGGGCCAGTTTAATTTCTATCCCAGAGTGCTTTTTCTCATTATATCATGATTTTTTTTTTCATGAACAAGCTAATTGAATCTAAAAAAAAGAGAAGAATGACTGGTAACAGAGGGAAAGAGAGGGGTGACTGATTTAGCGTGTTAGCTCTGGCCTATCAGCATTCACCCTCAGCAGAACACGGAGAATAGAGGAACAGGGGAATGGCATGGGTTGTTCAGCAGGGAAGGTATAAGGGAATGATAGGAGGAGAAGACAATAGTGGAAAGCTGAAGAGATAGAAAATATAATGGGAGTGACCAATGAGGGAAGCGTGAATGATTGTGTAGGGGATATGAAAGAAACCTCTGTGGGCTAATTTCTCCACCACAGCTACCCCCTGTTATGGATGGGGAGAGGTGGTGGGGTAACTTTTCTGCTTTTCCCTCACTTCTCAGCTGATCACAACAGGAAGTATTTTGAAAAGGAGTGTTTTAACCTTTTGATGATGTGGCTTTAGAGGATAGATGCAAACAGTTTTCTGGTAAGTTTAATTCAAATGAAAGGATGGATGGTTATTTACACAACATCTGAAAAGTAATCACACTGAGACAACCACTCCCTCATACACACAGACACACATACAAGCAAGAAAAGATGAGTTCTAGAGACAAGACATACACTTAGATTACTAACAGCATAACAAGAAACAAGTTACATATTCTTAATCAGTACTTTAAGATGGAGCTTGAAAAGCATTGCAGGCCTGAAAGATTCTCTGTATCTTGGTTCTTTAAAGAATATGGAGGTTGGAAGTTTCTGCAGTTTTCATACAAAATTGTGGTGGAGATTCTGTAGAGAAGAAATATAATCTTGCAGATGAAAACAAATTTGCCCATCTTCTCAATGCCTGAGATGACTGTCTGTTCAAGACAGGATTCCTTTATCTTGCTTGCTGGTCCCTCTGTGCTGCTGGTCCCAGGCTCCCTTATTGAGTTCTCTGTGGAGTAATAAGGTGTCAACCCCCTCTCCTGCTAGTTTTGGCCATTTGATTGGCCATCAATTGTTCCATTGTCCACATAATGTGTTGGAGCTGAGGTGATTAGTACATTGTGAGGGAATGATTGACATCCTATCAGCATACCATTTAAGATGAACTCACTGAAAGACATAATTTGCCATTCCATCTTCATGGGACTGAGAAACCAGAAACCATTGGGAAGAATTTCCCCCCCATTGTGTGGGCTGGGCGGGAGCAGGCACGCAGCCAGTTGCCCCCCAGGATAGGCTATGTACTGCCATTTAATGTGGGTGGCCAATTAAGGCACACCCAACATGATGTACACCTGGAAATGCTCAGCACTCCTTGTGCGGGCAGGGGGAGGAGGCTGAGTCAGGGCTTGCGCTTTTTCACGCATGAGTGCAAAACAGTGCAGAAATCTCCCTGAGGCACGGAGCTGCCTCAGCGAGTTTAATTTCATTGTGATAACCTGAAAAAAAGATTTGAAGAAATTATTCGGACATGTCTCCCCTCATCTGACAGTGCCCCATGAGCTGGAACATGTCTGAATTTTATTAAAATTTTTTATTAAAGTTATAAAACCTTCATGAAACCTCATCCTGCTCGTGGATGAGGTTACATGAAAAATGCAAAGGTCGCCTGGGATCTATGCCTGCCCACCAACCTTAAGATTGGACGGACAGCCCTGAGAATCAGTTTAATTACTTAATTAATGGCCTTAATAGGCCTTTGACAGATCGGCGGGTGCACAGCAGAGTTGACTGTGCGCCCACCAAACTGAGGATCGGAATGGCATGCGGTGACATCATCGCACATCATTTTACGCATCGGTGAACAGGGCCCACCCCTGCACACCAACCAGAAGATTCAGGCCTTTGTCTTTTAAAATCTGTCATTGAAATTGGTGAGGGGCAGTCAATTGCACTGGAAAATCCATTTGCATTTTAAGTAACTTTGCAGATATTTTGCCTCTGTCGCTGCAGAAACCACAAACAGAAGTCACTTCACATTCCAGAAACCATTTTGAGAGAGTACAGTGTCTATTATTCCATGTTGCTTTGTTTTTAAAAATACAGAGTCCACTGCCCAATTATGTTTATGAGCATGACCGGCACACAAGGTTATTGGAGGCACCTGTGCTCTCCATGGCATTTACCACCTCCATTTCAAAAAGAAAAGAACAAAAGACAGAGAGATAAGCAAATGTAAATAAAGGCAGAAGCAAAAAGAAGAGAGATCTGAAGAGAAAGAGAAAGATAATGAGGTACAGTGAAAAGGCAGCAGAGAGGGGTAAGACAGAGACCATGGGTGTAATTTTCAGCTGCCTGGGACATAACATGACTGAGCAGATTTCCCACCTGTTACCAAATGCTCAGGTTTCAGTAAAGTTTTGTTCTGGCTGGACAATGCTGTCACCGCATTCCAGCCCTGAGGGTGAAGTTTAAGATGTCATGCCATATATTTTGTGTGGTTTGTCAAGTTCTATTTTTGACATGTTTATATTGTGTTGTTTATGAGATATCAATATTTATCATTTCAACAAATGTACTTAAATACACTTCAAGACCTAACAGATTATGTCTTATTTTGAATTAATTCTGGAATGCATTTCCTGAATGGGCAGTGCTAGCAGATTCAATAATAGCTTTCAAATAGCAATTGGAGAAATATTTGAAGGCGCAAGGTTTGCAGGGTTATCAGGGAAGGACAGGGGAATGGGACTAATTACGTAGCTCTTTCAAAGGGCCTCTTCTGTGTTCCATGGCCAGAACTTTACACCCTATAGAGCGGACAGACAGGCAGGGGGGACATAAAATTTGTCGGTATGGCAGGTGGTGCCATATCTGCCGCCTATCCATCTCCGTTAGATTTTAACTAGTGGCGGGATAGGTTTTCAGGCAGCCCTCCCGCTCTTGGGCCAATTGAAGTCCTTAAGTGAATAATTAATGGCCTCTTATTGGCCTCCTCCTACACCTTCTGGTATTGTACAGCAGCGGGAGGCTTCCCATGCCACATAACAAGGCCATTAACCCTTGCAGCTGGGAGGAGGGGCGACTTCTGTTCAGGCACCGTGCCCAACAAAGGCCCCCCCAATGGTTGCTCCCCACACTCACTTGTTCCCCCAGCTCAGACTTGAGATCATGGACCACCCATGCCCTCCCCACACCACCTCATCAGGGCCGTCAGGAAGGCCGTAGTGAAATCCCCCCACTTATCTTGGTGCCCAGCCTCCATTGCTGACCCTCGAGGGGACTGGCTGCAGTACCAGCAGGGGCTACCGCTTCCTGTGGCGTTGCTGGGAACTGGAGTGCTGCTAGCAGCCTGATTGGCTGGCATCACTCAGAGGCAGAACTTCTTCCTAGATGGGAACGGAAGCCAAGTCACGCTCAACCATCATAAAATCAAGTCAGGGCTTCCCAACCATGCGGAGGCTGGCTTACCCCTGACTTTTCAGCCTTGGGGGCATGGGCAATGCCTCTGTATAAAATTCTGCCCTATGATTCCAAAGCGAACGTGGTTTTAATTGGTTGTCATTTTGAAAAAAAGAAAATTTTCCCTTTCAACATTTTCCATTGGCCAAGATTTTCTGTCACTTGTATGCCTTCCATTCAGCCAGAAAAACACTGGCATCATCACTTCTTGTTAATTCTATGAAGTTCTCCCTGACTGTCCAATAAATGAAATCCCATCGCTTCTTTGCCACCAATATTAGTTTGCCCATAGTATTGCCATACAGTACAATCAATAACACAAACACAGTCTGTAATTTTCTTTATAATTAACTTGTCTACAAGAGCATTGTCATTTGTAAAAACTGAACAACACTGTAGATCACTGGTGTAGCTAATAAAAACAAATTAAACAAAATTGAATAAGGCTATGTTGCTCTGGTAAAAGAGAAACAACTACTTTCTCCATTTACTCTTTTGCTCCAAGCAGGATCACATCTTATCAGTCACTCTCAAGGAATTTCTATCATCACTGTTCTCTGCAGCCAGAACTATTCTAGTTTTCAACTAGAATCAAAGCAAATTAAATTACAGTCTGACACATTGGAACTTAGGAAAATAAGTAACCATTGAGCCCCTCGAGCCTATTCACCGCCGTTCAATGATCTCATGGCTGATGTGACCTGATGCCATATACCCACCTTCACTCCATATATATCCCTTAATAGCTGTGGATTAAAAAAAATCTATCAACATCAGATTTAAAATTTACAATTGATCTGGCATCGATTGCTGTTTGTGGAAGAGAATTCCAAACATCTACCAGCTTTGTGTGTAAAAGTATTTTCCAATATCACTTCAGAAAGGTCAGGTACTGATTTTTAAACTATGGCCTGGTCCTAGAGTCCCCAACCAAAGGAAATTGTTTCTCCATATCTACCCTATCAGCATGTTGAAAGCTTTGATCAAATTGTTCCTTAATCATTCAAGCAATACCATAGTTCGTGTAAAAACACAAGCTTGTGTAATCTCTCCCAATAATTTAACCCTTGGAGGCCAGGTAACATTCTGGCCAGTATATCCTTCCTGAGATGTAGGGCCCAGAACTGCTCACAGTATTTAAAGTGTGGTCTAACCAAGGCTTTTTATAGCATAACACCGTAGTCCCTTGTATTCCAGTCTTATAGATATATAGGCCAGTATTCTTTTAGCCCTTTTAAAAATTGCTGCATTGTTCCAGTGAAGCTCAACGCAAACTTGAGGAACAGCACCTCACCTTCCGACTAGGCACTTTACAGCCTTCCGGACTGAATATTGAGTTCAACAACTTTAGATCATGAACTCTCTCCTCAATCCCCACCCCTTTCCGATCCCCCTTTTTTCCAATAATTTATATAGATTTTTCATTTCCCACCTATTTCCATTCTTTTTAAATGTATTTCCATCCATTGTTTTATCTCTACCTTTTAGCCTATTTCGATCCCTTCCCCCCACCCCACCCCCACTAGGGCTATCTATACCTTGCTCTTCCTGCTTTCCACCCTTAATGTCACCTATTAGCACATTTCTTAGCTGATATCACCATCGTCAATACCTCTTTGTACTTTCGTCTATGACATCTTTTCGCAATGTCCACCTATCACTGGCCCTCTATCCAGCTCTACTTGTCCCACCCCCCGCCCCCAAACCAGTTTATATTTCACCTCTCTTCTATTTGTCCTTGGTTTTGTTGAAGAGTCATACGGACCTGAAAAGCTAACTGTATTCCTCTCCGCAGATGTTGTCAGACCTGATGAGTATTTCCAGGTATTTTTATTTTTGTTTTTGTTTTGGATTTCCAGCATCCACAGTTTTTTGCTTTTACCTTAGATTTGTGCTTATTTTATTCCATTCCCGAAGCCATCAGTAAATAGTACAATAAATTACATTAATATCTATTAAAATAGTATTATTACTATTATTGGATTACTAATATTATATCTATGTTAACATGATAAATACATTTTCCACAATATATTACAGGGAGGGAGTGTTGCAGTGCATCAGCAGCAGGGAGACCCAGGAATCTTGGCAATGTGGAGGTCTTGCAGAAGTAAACACAGGACCTCATTATCAGTTTTTTTTAGTAAATTTCCTTCCCAACAATCATCCAGACTGACAGGATGTCAGGTAACAAAGGCAAGCGGAGATAGTATCAGCCAGGGACTTCTGGAGATGACTTCAACAACTGGGACAGATGGGAGTGGGGTAATCATGAAGGAGAACAGGAGGGAGAGATCAAGGGTGCAGGGTGGGCTTGTCAGTTCTGCAACCATAAGAACATAAGAAATAGAAGGAGTAGGCCATTCAGCCCATCAAGCCTGCCCCACCATTCAATAAGCTCATGGCTGATCTGCCCCAGGTCTCAACTCCTCTTTCGTGCCAGCTCCTCGGAGCTCTCAACTCCCTTATATTTCAAAAATCTATCTATCTCGTCTTTAAATACTTTCAGTGATCTAGCCTCCACAACTCTCTGGGATAGAGAATTACAGACATTCACTACCCTCTGAGAGAAGAAATTCCTGCATATCTCAGTTTTAAATGAGTGTACCCTTATCCTGCAACTATATCCTCTCGTTCGAGATTCCCCCACTAGTGGAAACATCTTCTCAACATCTACCCTGTCAAGCCCCCTCAGAATGTTGTACGTTTCAATAAGATCACCCTTCATTCTTCTAAACTCTAAAGGTCTAACCTGTTTAGCCGTTCTTGATAAATCAACCCCTTCATCCAGGTATCAGCCTAGTGAATCTCTTTTGAACTGCCTCCAATGCCAGTATACCTTTTCTTAAATATGGGGACCAAAACTGTACACAGTACTCCAGGTGCGGCCTCACCAACACCCTCTATAGTTGTAACAAGACTTCCCTGTTTTTAAATGCCAACCCCCTAGCAATACAGGCCAAAATTCCATTTGCCTTCTTAATTCCTTGCTGCACCTGCATGCTAACTTTTTGTAGTTCATGCACAAGAATACCCAGATCCCTCTGTGCTGCATTTTTTTGGATTCTTTCTCTGACTTTTTATTTTTTCTACCAAAGTGCATGACTTCGCACTTTCCTACATTAAACTCATTGCCAAGTTTCTGCCCACTCACTCAACCTACCTATATCCATTTGCAGATTCCTTATGTCCTCATCACAATTTCCCTCCCACCTATTTTTGTATCGTCAGCAAATTTGGATACATTACACTCTGTCCCTCCTCCAAGTCATTAATATAGATAGTAAATAATTGAGATCCTAGGACTGATCCTTGTGGCACTCCACTTGTTACATCTTTCCAACCTGAAAAAGACACGTTATTCCCAACTCTCTGTCTTCCATGTGTTAACCAACTCTCAATCCATGCTAATACATTACCCCCAATACCATGAGCTCCTATCTTGTGCAATAACCTTTTACGTGGCACCTTATCAAATGCCTTCTGGAAATCCAAATATACTACGTCCACCGGTTCCCCTTTATGAACTCTGCTTGTTATATCCTCAAACAACTCTAGCAAATTTGCCAAACGTGATTTCCGTTTCGCAAAATCATGTTGATGATTGCGTTAAGCTTTTCTAAATGTCCTGCTATTTCTTCCTTAATAATGGACTCTAGCATCTTCCCAATGACAGATGTTAGGCTGACTGGCCTGTAGTTTCCTGCTTTTTGTCTCTTTCCCTTCTTGAACAGGGGCACCACATGAGCGGCTTTCCAATCCACTGGGACCCTCCCGGAATCCAGTGAGTTCTGGAATATTTCGACCAATGCTTCCACTATTTCTGCAGCCACTTCCTTTAAAACCCTTGGATGGAGGCCATCAGGTCTTGGGGACTTGTCTGCCTTTAGTCCCATTAGTTTGTCAAATACTTTGTCCCTCATGACAGAGACTGTTACAAGATCTTTCCTCCCATTAGCTCCTTGCTTATCTGATATCTTTGGAATATTTATAGTGTCCTCCACGTTGAAGACCGATGCAAAATATTGGTTTAAATTATCTGCCATTTCCCTGTTCCTCGTTATCAATTCTCCAGTTGCATCCTCCAAGGGTCCCACGCTCACTTTAGCTACTCTCTTTTCATATATCCGTATTAGCTCTTGCTGTTTCCTTTTTATATTTCTTGCTAATTTACTTTCATAATGAATTTTCTCCCTCTTTATTAGCTTTTTAGTCATCCGCTGCTGGTTCCTAAAAATTCCCAATCCTCTGGCCTACCACCAGTTTTCGCCACATTGTGTGCCTTAGTTTTTGAGTGGATACTCTCCTTGACCACCTTTGTTAATCAGGGGTGCTTCATCCTTCTCATTGAGTCTTTCTTTTTGACTTGGGATAAATTTTTGCTGAGTGTTATGAAATATCTACTTAAATGTCTGCCACTGTTCATCCACTGACCTTCCCCTTAGTTTATTTTCCAGCTCACCTTAGACAACTCTTTCTTCATACCTCTGTAATTTCTGTTATTTATGTTGAGAACACTGGTTTGAGACCTGAGTTGCTCACCCTGAAACTGAATTTGAAATTATACTATGTTGTGATCGCTACCCCCTAGAAGATCCTTAGCTACGATATCACTTATTAATCCCACATTATTGCACATTACTAGATCTAAAATAGCCTGTTCCCGGGTAGGTTCTACAATGTATTGCTTTAAGGAACAATCCTTGATGCACTCTACAAATTCCTCTTCCATGTTACTCCTGCCAATCTGATTTGTACAGTCAATATGTAGATTAAAATCACCCATGACATTGGAGTGCCCTTCTTACATGCCTCCATTATTTCCCGATTTACACTTTGTCCTACAGTGAGGCAAGTCTTCGGGGGCCTCCTGCCTATGACTTCTTCCCCTTGCTATTCCTTATTCCCACCCAAACTGATTCCATATCACGATCTATTGCACCTAAATCATGACTCACCACCGCACTGATACCTTCCTTTGTTAACAAAGCTACCCATCTCCTTTTCCTTTGTGCCTATTTTTCTGTAACGTCGAATACACTTGAGTATTGAGAGTTCCCAGTCTTGGTCATCCTGTAACCACGTCTCTGTAATAGCTCTCAAGTCATATCCATTTATTTCTATTTGTGCCATCAACTCATCTATCTTGTTACAAACCAGGCAGGAGAATGGGGAAGTGAGAATGCTGGCCAGAAAGTGGTGGAGGTGGTGGGAGCGACATTGGATCAGCAGTCAGGAGGGAGATATTAGACAAATAATCTAGGTTCTGATATGACAGAGCAGCTTGTGCATCTTTATGCAATACGTGGGAGTTTGTGGACAGCAAGACTGCCCTGAGCAAACATAGCTGCACTTGATGTCTCCATTTTGAATCTTGTTGGTCCACAGACATTGGCCAAATTTTCACCATGAAGGTGAGACACAGAAGCCAGGCTTGTCTTCAGGTCAATAACCTGTCCCCAGTTGGAAATTGAACAAAGTTAAGATTTTCACATGAGTAAGTCTGCACTTAATATGGTGGTTTGGTTTTCTGTCCATTTAGGACAAGTGGGGGACGAGAATGGAGGAGGGTCAGATGAAGTGTAGAACTCATTTAGATCCCACAGCAGCAATCACTGATGTTGTCCTAAAGGAGACAGAGAGGATGAGGGGACGGTCAAGTAACAGAGTGGGGTAGTGAAAGATTGTCCTGGGGCAAGAGTTATAAGAGTGCCCAATGAAGAATCAGAGACTGTCCTCGGACTGAGGCCACACTGTCAGGAGCATATTGAAGAGACCATCCTGGTCTCTGCATGCCACGAATGTCTAGGCCTTGGTCTTGGGCGGGAGAAGGCCTCTCTGGGCAGTGACGGTCATGCACGGTATGGTGTACAGGGCGTGGTCAGTCACCTAAGGAATTTCGTCCTGGGGTTCGAGTCATGGTATTATGAGGCAGCAGGCACAGTAACGGCCAGGGGAGACATCCAGATCCAGTATCTCAGTAGCTGGAAGGTCATGATGGAGCATTGGATGGTCTCAAGGGTGCGGGAGAGGGGCGCTGAAAAGTAAGGGTGCATGCAGCATCCAGAAGGGGAGGTGTCAGGTTGACAAACATTACCAACGCCCTGAACCTTTTTGCCAGCGGACCTTTCTAGGGCTCCACTGGGGACCTTTTCAGAATCTCACAACACACACAAATGCATAAGGGAGCTGACTGATGCCCTTTTCAATAAAGCTCACCATTACATGCAGTTCTGCATGGATGAAGCAAGCCAGGCTGCCGGAGCTGTGTAATGTGCTGCGATCCCAGGCTTCCTGCAAGTGCAGGATGTCATCGACTGCATCCATGAGGCCTTGAAAGCTCCACGGCAGTAGCTTGTGAGAGTTGTTAATAGAAAAGAATTTCAGTGTCTGAACGTTAGCTAATTTGTGATCATAGAAAATAGGTCCAGCTTGTTTGTGCTAGAAACCCAGGAAACTCATACGACTCAAACATTTTGAGTCACTCCCAATTGCCGGAGATATTTGAGGGAGCTTAATAATCAAACTTTGGCTCCTCGGTGATAAGACATGACTTAGGACACCCATTTGTCAGCCACGGAGGGCATTGAGGAGAGATACAATGCTGCACATTCCGCCACAAGGTCTTTAATCGAGCAGATTATTGGCCTCTTAAAGGTGCGTTTCAGAAATTTGGACCAATCAGGTGGGGCTCTCCAATACACATCGCAGACGGTGTCCTGCATCATCATTGTTTTCTGTACCCTGCACAACCTGGCACTGCAAAGTTGTTACTAGAGGAAAATATGAAGGAGCTAGACATGTCCTCGGATTAGGAGGACTTGGAAGGGGATGAATCTGAAGTGTGCAATGATGAGCCACGTGAGGATGCTATTGCACGGCATGACGCAGCAAATGTGCCTGTAATAACCTCATAGCTACAAGATTTTAAGAGAAATAAGATGAAGACAAGTTTTCACGATTGAAGGCCTCTGCAGACTTCAATGCAGACGATACAACAAAACCTGCATCATCAGTGTCAATTTATCAATCTCACAATAATCACTGAGGCAGCATAAGTCACCTTCATCCCAAATGGTGGGGTCACCCTTGGAAGAGGCAGTAGCCTAGGGAACAAGTGGCCATTGTAGAATGTGATCAGCACTCTACCAGCACACCTTCTTTTGCAACTACAGATTGTGCAGTCCTTTCAACCATGGCATTAACAAGTCAATGGGCATGGCATCCTTCAACTTGCTGAAACGCCATTGCACACATGGATGCACTCATGCCAATGTGACAGCAGCTTAGCAAGGCAGCGCTAACAATAGAAACATTCGTCAATGGTTAGCGCTTGACTGTCTCAAGAGAGACATCCAGGCAGCACCATCTCTCCAATCGCCAGCTCTCATGGATCAGTAATGCCTCATCTTACCACTGAGCCCCAATGTGCATTGGGCATCAGGATGCAGTAAGCTGTTACTCTACATCATGCACCCAAAGCTGCGAGTTATGTTCACCTTGTCCTCACACAAAGTAGCTCAGCAGGACCATAGTTTGATTATTACATTCATGGCCCTGCATTTGTCAGAAACCTGCCAAGTCTATGTCTTGCATTGCCTTGGCATTTGGGAGAGGTGTGGCGAGTCAGTATTGACACAGCAGTCCCTTCATAGATTCTGCTGAGCACTCAGGAGATATGCCGAAGCATCCCTTTCATAGCATTACAATCCTCGATATTGCCCATCTCACAAAGGCTAATCCTTTCTATCTATCCTAAGTCAATGAGAACACCATCATGCAGTGAATTCCATATCGATTTGCATGCTGTGCCTTTACAGAAGGATTCCATAAAGCATCACTCGCAAGCCATTCAGGAGCAAAATGTGATCCTCACAGGTAAGTGGACTGTTTCATTAGGGCGAGCACACACTCCTGGCATCACACACTCATTCCCCTCTAGCAGATATTTCCAATGTCACAGAGTGGAACTTACTTCCATCGCTCAGCGTCATGCATGGGAGAGTGGGAACTAAGAAAGGAATAACATTCAGCCTTAAAAATTGAGATGAAAACATGCTGCAAGGAGGCACAAAAGGCTATGGTGCTTGACGATGAATACTACTTTTCCCAAAAGCTCAGAGTCATAAAATAAACGCCATTGCAAAGGACAGTTGGGAGAAAAGATTCAAACGTTGATTGCAACAAATACTTGTTACATCGATAAACTACAGCAACAGCATCAGGATAATAACTAGCCTTGATGAACAATTCTCAGAAAGCCAAATAACGTCTGAGGTGCATGGGTCATATAGGTATTGTCCAGCCATCATTTTTACATATGAAGTGCCTTTGTTCATCTTGCAAATGTGGAACTAAAGGCGATTCACTGTGATGAGATTGAGTGAGAATTAATGAAATGAGGATCCACACAGGAGTTAATTGGATGGGGGGGAGTGGGGAGTCATTTTGTACCTTGAATGAATGTGGGACCTTGCATCACATCGATTAGCCATTCAATACTTGAGACTTGGGGAGGGATAAATGTGAACTGTATTTACAATAGTGCAGATTATATACAGTGAGTGAACATCTGTGCTACAACTGTGCATTCAAAACTTCTTAATTTTTCTAACCTCACCACTACGTCTCAGTGCAGCCCCGACATTCGCAGCAGAGATGCTGACTGTTGTGCCCAGTTGTCTGAGATGACTTTGGTGGGTGTCCTCTGGTGGTCCAAGGCCTGGATGATCCCAGCCTGTTAAGGGTCTCTTGTTCTGGGGCAGGTGCACCCTCCTCGGCCTGGCCTGCTGGAGTCGATGTGTTCACAGGTAGAGGGGATTTGGAGTGGCAGGACACCCTTGCAGTGTCCTGGTGGATACCCCCGGAATATCTGGCTGGTACTCCTCCTCCCTTTGGGTGCAGAAGGGTCCTCCCTGACTCCTTGAGGAGAAGGGGCACTTGGAGTGAGGTTAAGGTGCCCCGTCCTCCTCTCACCGTCTAGAACAATGGTATGCATGTCCGGGCACAAATCCAGCAGAAACTGCTGGACTTGGATCTCCAAGATGGCCTTCACCCTTCTCAAGTAGACTTTGATGTGCTCACATGCTGGAGCCATGACATTAGATGTCCATGGACTCCTCCATCCTTCGTTCCAGTCTGGTGACAGCCTCTGACAGCTCTGCCTGATGTTCCCCCCTACCTGTCTCTGCATCTTAGCAGTTCTCTCAAGGCCAATTCCAGAAGTACGCCATCGGACTTGGACTCAGCATGGGCCTCAGTCCTTCGCCTGCTGTGGACACATGCCCTTGAGGTGATCACCCGATTGTGAACCTGAGCCTACTCTAGAACTAGGCTCCACTGAGGTATGTGTGTCTGCACTGGTGGAAGGTGCAAGTGAATGCAGTGATGGGTTTTCATCTGTTGGTTGCTCTGCCTTCCCATCTGAGATGGTCTGGGGGCTGGGGCTTAGGCGCTTGCTGGAGGTTTTCCTTCATCTTTTCTTGATGATAGCTGAAATAGAGAGAAGAGGTAGTTAGTGATTGGCTAGGCAAGCTTCAACACTATAGGTCACTTACAGTCATTTTCCACATGTGGCTGATGTACACTGAGTGCACGCCCCACCACAAGATTCGATGAGCTCTTCATTGATGCATAATTAATGAGCTGAAAAGCAGAAAATCAATTTCACCCATCAGCCAGCGGGAATCACACCAACTTTCCTGCCCGCCACTGCAGATGGGAAAATTCTCTAGAAGGAAAAATCCCACCCAGAAAGTTGGGATAATGGGCGGGTCTCTAATTGGCAGAACGTGACTAATGGTGTCCACCAAGGGTCTGTTTTGGGATTCAGCTATTCACTGTATTTATTAATGACTTAATTGATGGGATAGAAGGTACATATCCAAATTTGTCAATCAACACTAAGATAGAGAGTGGCTAGAGCCTTCCGTTTGGCACATAGGGGCAGGCCCCGCATGCCGACATGTAAAATGACGCGCGATGACGCGGGCGTGTGCCCCTACGTCACCACGTGTCATTCCAATCTTCAGTTCGGCGGGTGCGCACCAGAGGCATCTGCGCACCTGCCGAACTGTCAAAGGCCATTAATGATCTAATTGAGGTACTTGTCAGGGCTGCCCGTCCAACCTCAAGGTTAGCGGGCCGGCAAAAAGCCCAGGCAGCCTTCGCATTCTTCATGGAACCTCATCCATGGGCAGGATGAGGTTTCATGAAGTGTTTATTAATTAAATAAGATGTATTATTAAAATTCATATGCAATGTCACATGAAGGGAAATGTCTGAGTAATTTTATTTTTTCCAATTTTTCATAATGAAATTAATTTCCCTGAGGCAAGCCCGACTCTCCCTCTTCCCCCCGTCCGCACAGGTAGCGCTGAACGCTTCCTGGTGGTGCGTCACGTTGGGTGGGCCATAATTAGCCTGCCCACCTAAAATGGCTGCACGCAGCCAACTGCGGGCGGCGATCGGCTCCACGCCCGCCTGTGCCCGCTCCCAGCCAGCTCACCCGACGGGGAGAAAACGCTCCCCCAGCATTGTGAGATATAGATGGATTAAGCGAATTGGAGCAATTGTGGCAAATGGATTTCAATGTGGGCAGATGTGTGGTCATCCACTTTGGACCTATAAGAGATAGAACAGGGTCCTTCCCAAATTATGTAAAGCTTGAAACAATGGAGATCTAAAAAGACTTGGGGATCCAGGTACACATTAAAATATCAAAGAAATCACAAAAAGGCTAATAGAATGTTGTCCTGTATATCCAGAGGACCGGAATGTAGGAGTCATGCTTCAGCTATATGAAGCACTGTTGGAACACACCTGGAATACTGTGAGCAGTTCTTGCTCACCAAACCTTAGGAAGGATATCCAAAACAAAAACAGAATTACCCGGAAAAACTCAGCAGGTCTGGCAGCATCGGCGGAGAAGAAAAGAGTTGACGTTTCGAGTCCTCATGACCATTAGGAAGGATATATTGGCCTTGGAGGCAGTGCAAAGTAGGTTTATCAGAATGATACCTGTTTTTCAAGGGATAAATTATGAGGAGAGATTACACAAACTAGGATTATGTTCCCTGGAATTCAGAAGGTTAAGGAACGATTTGCTTGAAACCTTGAAGATACCGAGTAATATGTAGGATTGATAGGGAGAAAATGTTTCCACTGATAGAGAGTCTAAACATATGGGGCATAGTCAAAATATTAAAGGGACAGATCTTTCAGAAGTGAAATTAGGAAATACTTCTACACACAAAGGATGGTAGAAGTTTGAAACTCCCTTCCAGATGACAGTTGATGCCAGATCAATCATTACACTTAAAACTGAGATTGATGGATTTTTGTGAGCCAAAGATATTAAGGGATATGGGGCAAAGGCAGGTATATGGAATTAGCTCACAGATCTGCCATGATCTCATTGAATGGTGGAACCCCCCCACAACCATCTCAGATTTAAGGCAGGTTGTGCTCTCTCAGTCACTGAGATACACGGTGATCTACGTTGTCATTGCATTGTAAAACTCTGAACCAGATGAACTTTGTGAGATTAACCCACCCAAAGTATTCCCCTGTTTACAGAGTTGGTAAGTTCCATATTTCTTATTTTTCCTACAAGAGTAGTGTAGAAAAAATGATTGTTTGCCCCATGAAACTGGTCATATTCATATATTTTAACTGATGATTTGAAGCCCTATCCGTTAAGATACTATTTGAGTTCATCTTCCATAAAGAGTTAGATTTCAACACTTGGAATGCAGAGCAAGTGGTTCTCTGTTTTGAATCCTGGGTCATGTAATTGTTTATCTAGATAATGGGCAGAAAATATTAGGACCCCCTGGATTGTGTGGGCCTGTCACTGGCCCTCCATCCAGCTCTACTTGTTCCCCCCCCCACCAAACCAGTTTATTTTTCGCCTCTCTTCTATTTTTACTTAGTTCTCTTGAAGGGTCATTCGGATTCGAAACATTAACTGTGTTCCTCTCCGCAGATGCTGCCAGACCTGCTGAGTTTTTCCAGGTATTTTTGTTTTTGTTTTGGATTTCCAGCATCCGCAGTTTTTTGCTTTTACCTTACTATTTTTAAATTCAGCTTCCCAGGTATGATTCTTAACCATGCTACAAAGCACAATAGTTAACATAATCCATTTCTCAAATATCAGTTCCATGTATATTGAAGTGCCTGCTTCACATATTTAATTGTTCAAAACAAGAGGAAAGAAATTGAACCCCTATTCTATGCCTATTTTTTCAAGCACAACTACAGAGGTAAAAAGCATCAATTTCTTGGCACTGTTTCCCATGCCCAAAGGCAGTTGAAAGACATCCAATGCCATATTGCTGATATTCAGGCATCCCTATCAGCTGCCTAAAATTGGTATTAGGCCACCTGTACATATTACTGAGGGCCCTAATGCCGGTTCAAGCACCTCTCTTAGCAACCCTTAGCTATGAGTGATACAGACACCAGGTCTGCTCCCCTCAGTTTTTTGGTCAGCCTGTCTGCATAAGGTAGCTAGCATAATTATTGCTCTGGGGACCAGCGAGCTGTATCTGAACATTTGACTATGGTCAGTTGTCAGGAAATATGCTGATGAGTCTCAAGTCACTATTTCAGCCAATCCTCGAGCCTCAGCCTTCACACACTCCAATCAACTCACTGATCATTCTGTTCCCTAAAACAGTCCAAAACCAATTTCTCTTCCATTGTCTTGCCCACTGTAGCAATATATGATGCAATAAAGAGAAGCTACAATGCACTTCCAGTCACCCAAAATCAAACTCTGATTCCGATGTCTGGTTCTCTTGATTGTACCAGTGCCCGGAGTCCAAAGATTGGATTATTAGACATCAAAAGTTTGTGGCTTTGACCATCCAGAGTGAAATGAGAAAAGCTCAACTGCATATAATTGTTGGTACATGAAAGAAGTTTGTCTCCAACACTCAACCATGAACCTACAACAAACCACTTTTCACAGAATTTATTTACAGGGACTCATTTTTTTATTTTTCTGAATTTTATTCAAGTTTACAGGTTATTATTTTATGCATTTTGTTTGAACAACGTTAACAGAACTATGAATCTAATGGCATGTCGTACATATTGGGTGCATGTAAAAGGCACTTGAATTGCAGCAACATATTTGGGGAGGGAAATTAACATTAAGGGTCCATGATGCAGATCTTCCTCTAGCATTGCAGCTTTAATTTCACATTTCCCTGCAACAATCTCTATCTTCTGTTGAAGGAAATAGACATTGAATGAAAGTGACTTGTCCATAACCTTCCTCTGTTGTTATCAATACAGCTGACTCATTGAATTATATTTGTATTGACTAATATGAAACCTTTTCCACAGCTGGCCTGATCTAATTGGTATGTCAATAATGGTGTAATTTAATCACAGTATTGAATTTGGGGTTATTCATTAGAATGGATAATTACACTTAACTGGTTCTTTTGGCAGGAGATGACGTTTTATGGTGGTTATTAATTCTTATCAGCAGATGCTGTGGCCAGGACATTTTTTTCTTTTTATTCTCCTGATTCTGACCATAACTTGGTTCCAATTGGAAAGTTGACCTATTTCTTTTTGTCATGTTGCCTAGAGTTCAGAAACTAGCCAGGATAGTCAGAATGAGAGACAAGGTGTTGCATGGGCCCTTAGCTCTGTATGTTAAGGTCAATACGCAGTATCATTTTATCTTAACTGATGAAGCAATAAGTTATCCTCTGTTTATTATTTGCTTCAGCAGGGCTGCCTGACAAGAAAAATAGGCACAATTTCGCTCTGGATGGTGTTGATACAACCTCTCGGACAGAAGATGGTACCTATTCAAATAAGCCTGATGGAGGAGCCATAGTCCTGAGTGGAAATGTAATGATTACTCTGATCAGTTTGGTGGCTTTGATTCTTTTTTGGTAAATTCACATTTTTCCATTTTTTTGCCTTATGCCTTTTAGTTAAATAATGGAAAACTGCAGTGATGCAAAGAATAATGGCAATGATGTACTTTTGCTTTTAAAATACTTCATGTTTCAATTGCTTTAGTTTGTTGAAAATGCGCAGCAAATTAAAATATGTTAGTTTTATGTATTTTTATAACAGTATTTTGCTGTATTCAGCTTCATAGTTTTTTTTCCATACTTGTTGCTGTAGTGCAAAGAAAATATGGCACTACATGCTGAACCCAACCGAGGCTGACACCAGCTCCTGGCATCACCTGAGCCAGAAGAAAGCCACAAGTGATTAAAGTTTCTACTTTCATTTCAAGTATTATTAATTGGGACTCATTTCTGCTTAAAAAGACAGAAGCATGGGCCAGAATTTTACCTTTGAAAAATGGATGGCGATGGGGTGAGGGGCGGCGTAAAATCATGGGAGATGGTGTTAGGTCATGATGCTGGGATGCAATTTCACCAGGGGTGGACAGCAAGTCAAGTAGGGATTCCGCTCACAATTTCTAAACAGACAATTAAAAGCCAAATAAGATCATTGTGGAGGAAATTGACAGTGATTTTACCAGCCCCTCAGAATTTTGCAAACAGTGCATGGGTGACATGAGGGATCAGGGTCTTGGCAACTTTGAAAGGGCAGCTACGGGCAGCTGTTGATGGTGTTGCTGCATTCAGCAGATGTTCACTGAGGCCTTTTCGTTTAGTTGAAAGGAAGAAGGGCAACGATTTGTTTTGGTTTGAGGCCTCTTGAGCAGTTAGTCCTCCTGGCAGAGGACTCATTGGAAAGGGGCCTAAGAGGGGTGTTGGCCTGGGTATTGTTTCTGCAACCATGGGAAGAGTGTCCCCCTTTTAATGCCAGTTCCCAAGTGGCAGGGACATCAAGCATTTCAGAGGAGGAGAACCTGAGAGGGAGGGAGGAACCGGGAAAATGAAACAGACATCAGTGAACTCCTGGCCACCTGAAGGGGCAGCTTTGTGATGGGGAAGTGGCAGAAGGGTGCAGAGTGAACTGGGTACAGAGACTGGCACAGGGGCTATTGTCTACAGACTTTGGATAAGCTACCTCCGGATTTTAGATCAGCAGTGTCGCTGAAGATTGCACCTGTCCCGAAAGGCTGTGGCCAGTCTGTGTGCCATGATGACAGAGAAGGTAAGTTCCAATTTCCTAGTGGGCAACCCCCCACCCTTGCTGCTACAGAGATGGATCGTTGCCGGCAAGGGTTCCTCACTGAAGAAATGGTTGCTGACACCAGTGAGGAACCCTAGGACCAAGCCAGTGGACGCTATAATGCAAGTCACGCTGGCCTCCTCAAAATGAGATTCAAATGCCTGGACTGATCTTGCAGCACCTTCGATGTGCTCCAGTGAGGGTTTCCCGGAAAGGGGTGGTTTTCTGCGCTTTACCCAACTTGGTGCTGCAGATGGGAGAGGCTCTAGCTTCTGAAGTCATAGTGCAGTATGAGGCAACCTCAGAGGAGGAGGATGATGAGGAATCAAAAAGAAGCCGTGCCATCCTGACAATCCCACCTCCAGCACCCGGTCCATAGCCTTGCAGGTTATAGCACTTTGGGTGCAGATCCAGGTACCTTTTAAATGAGATGAGGGTTTCTGCTTCCGCCACCAAACCAGGCAGTGAATTCCAAACACCCACCACCCTCTGGGTGAAGAAGTTTTTCCTCATGTCCCCTTTAATCCTACAAATCACCTCAAATCTGTGCCCCTGGTAATTGAACTCTCCGCTAGGGGAAACACAGCAGCCCTGTCTACTCTATCTAAGCCCCTCATAATCTTGCACACCTCAATCAGGTCACCCCTCAGCCTCCTCAGTTCTAAGAAAAACAAACCCAGCCTATCCAATATTTCCGCATAGCTGCAATTTTCAAGCCCTGGCAACATTCTTGTAAATCTCCTCTGTACTCTCTCTAAAGTGATTATGTCCTACCTTTAAGGTGGTGGCCAGATGGTACACAAAATTCCAGCTGTGGCCTAACCAGCATTTTATACATCATTACATCCTTGCTTTTGTATTCTATAGCTCATCCAATAAAGGAAAAGCATTCCATAAAATTTGCTTTACCACCTTATCCACTTGTCCTGCCACCTTCAGGGACCTGTGGACATGCACTCCTGTACCCTTCCCAATATCCTCCCATTTATCATGTATTCTCTAACTTTGTTTGCCCTCCCCAAATGCATTACCACACACTTCTCTGGATCGATTTCCATCTGCCACTTTTCCACCCACTCAACCAAACCATTGATATCATTCTGGTGACTGCAGCTACCCTTTTCACTATCAACTACACAGACAATTTTCATGTCATCTGCAAATTTCCAAATCATGCCTCCCACATTTAAGTCCAAATCATTAATATATACAACAAAAAGCAAGAGGGCCAACACTGAGCCCTGCGAAATGCCACTGGAAACTGCTTGCCATTCGCAAAAACATCCACCAACCATACCCTTTGTTTTCTGTCGCTGAGCCAATTTTGGATTCAACTTGCTACATTCCCCTGTATCCCATGGGCTTTTACTTTTTTGACCAGTCTGCCATGTGCACCTTATCAAACGCCTAACTAAAATCCATGTAGAGAACATCAATTGCACTATCCTCATCAATCCACCATGTTACTCTCCCAAAAAATTTGATTAAATTAGTAAGACATGACCTTCCCCTAACAAAACCATGCTGACTACCCCTGATTAATCCGTATCTTTCTAAGTGACAGGAATCTGCGCCCGATCTTCACACACCTCATGCGATTGGGAGAGGTGTCCCAGATTAGTCAAGCAACAGCCTAACATATTCATACTCACGGGATCATACCTTACAGTTAATGTCCTAGACACCATCGTCACCATCCCTGGGTATGTCCTGTCCCACCAACAGGACAGACCCCCAGGTGGCACAGTGGTAAAAAGTCAGGAAGGAGTTGCCCTGGGAGTCCTCAACATCAATTTTGGACCCCATGAGGTTTCATGGCATCAGGTCAAACATGGGCAAGGAAACCTCCTGCAGATTACCACCTAACACCACCCACCCCTGCACCATTCAGCTGATAAATCAGGATGCCTCCATGCTGGACACTACTTCGAAAGCACTGAGGGTGGCAAGGGCACAGACTTCAATGTCCATCACCAAGAATGGCTCAGTAACACCCCTACTGACCAAGCTGGCCAAGTCCTAAAGAACAGAGCTGACAGACTGGGTCTGCTGTACGCGGTGAGGGAGCCGCCAAGAGGGAAAAACATACTTTTTAAGAAATTAATTCATGGGATTTGGGCATCACTGGCCGGGCTAGCATTTATTGCTCATCCCTAATTGCCCTTGAGAAGGTGATGGTGAGCTGCCTTCTTGAACTGCTGCAGTCCATTTGATGTAAGTACACCTACTGTGCTGTTAGGAAGGGAGTTCCAGGATTTTGACCCAGTGACAGCAAAGGAACAGCAATTTTTTTCCAAGTCAGGATGGTGAGTAGCTTGGAGGAGAACTTCCAGTTGCTAGTGTTCCTATCTATCTGCTGCTCTTGTCCTCCTAGCTGGTAATGGTCATGGGTTTGGAAGGTGCTGCCTAAGGAGTCTTGATGAGTTCCTGCAGTGCATCTTGTAGCTGGTACACACTGCTGCCACTATGCATCGGTGGTGGAGCAAGTGAATGTTTATGGATGGCGTGCCAATCAAGCGGGCTGCACTCATCCAGGCAAGCGGGGAGTCAGGGGGTGAATTACTCACTGTAGGATTCCTATCCTCTGACTTGACCTCGTACTCACCAAAATACCCCCCGCAGATATATCTGTCTATGATAGTATGGGTAGGAGTGACCACCATGTGGTCCTGGTGGAGATGAAGTCCCATCTTATGAACATACATACAAACAAATTAGGTGCAGGAGTAGGCCACTCAGCCCTCTCAAATCTGCTTCGCCATTTAATATGGCTGATCTGATTGTAACCTTAACTCCACATTCTTACCTACCTCCAATAACCGTTCAGTCCCTGCTTAAAAATATTCAAAGACTCTGCTTTCATTGCAGAATCACAGAATCACAGTGCAGAAGTGGCCCTTTGGCACCGACACGTGAGAAACATCTGACCTATCTACCTAATCCCATTAACCAGCACTTGGCCCATAGCCTTGAATGTTATGACGTGCCAAGTGCTCATCCAGGTACTTTTTAAAGGATGTGAGGCAACCCACCTCCGCCACCCTCCAAGGCAGTGCATTCCAGACCATTACCACCCTCTGGGTAAAAAAGTTTTTCCTCACATCCCCCCTAAACCTACTGCCCCTCACCTTGAACTTATGCCCGCTTGTGACTGACTCTACAACTAAGGGGAACAGCTGCTCCCTATCCACCCTGTCCATGCCCCTCGTAATCTTAGACACCTCAATAAGGTCACCCCTCAGTCTTCTCTGCTCTAGCGAATACAACCCAAGTCTCTCCAACTCTATTCATAACTTAAATGTTTCATTCCAGGCAACATCCTGGTGAATCTCCTCTGCACACCCTCCAGTGCAATCACATCCTTCCTATAATGTGGCGTCCAGAACTGCACACAGCACTCCAGCTGTGGCCTCACCAAGGTTCTACACAACTCTAACATGACCTCCCTATTTTTGTAATCTATGCCTCAATTGATAAAGACAAGTGTCCCATATGCCTTTTTCACCATCCCACTAATGTGCCCCTCTGCCTTCAGCGATCTATGGATACACACGCCAAGGTCCCTTTGTTCCTCAGAACTTCCTAGTGCCATGCCGTTCATTGAATAATTCCTTGTCAAATTACTCCTTCCAAAGTGTATCACCTCACACTTTTCAGGGTTAAATTCCATCTGCCACTTATCTGCCCATTTGACTATCCCATCTATATCTTCCTGTACCTAAGATGCTCAACTTCACTGTTAACCACCCGGCCAATCTTTGTGTCATCCGCAAACTTACTAATCTTACCCCCCAACATAGTCCTCTATGTTGTTTATATAGATGACAAATAATAGGGGACCTAGCACAGATCCCTGTGGTACGCCACTGGACACTGGCTTCCAGTCACTAAAGCATCCTTTTGTCATCACCCTCTGCCTCCTACAACTAAGCCAATTTTGAATCCATCTTATCAAATTACCCTGTATCCCATGTGCATTTTCCTCCTTTATATGTCTCCCATGTGGGACCTTGTCCCAAAAATTTGCTGAAATCCATACAAATTACATCAACTGCACTACCCTCATCTACACACCTGGTCACCTCCTCAAAAAATTCAATCAAATTTGTTTGGCATGACCTCCCTCTGACAAAGCCATGCTGACTATCCCTGATCAAACCTTGTCTCTCCAAGTGGAGATAGATACTCTCCTTCAGAACTTTCTCCAATAGTTTCCCTACCACTGACATGAGACTCACTGGCCTGTAGTTCCCTGGCTTATCTCTACAACCTTTCTTAAATAGCGGAACCATATTAGCTGTTCTCCAGTCCCCTGGCACCTCCCCCATGGCCAGAGCGGAATTAAAAATTCAGGTCAGAGCCCCTGCGATCTCCTCCCTTGCCTCCCTCAGCAGTCTGGGACACAAATCATCCGGACCTGGAGATTTGTCCACTTTTAAGCCTGCCAACACCTCCACTACCTTGTCACTCCCTATATCAATTTGCTCAAGAACCTCACGGTCTCTCTCCCTGAGTTCGATACCTTCATCCTCATTCTCTTGGGTGAAGACGGACGTGAAGTATTCATTCAACACACTAGCTTTGAAAAAGAGAGTTCCAAAGGCTCATGACCCTCTCAGGGAAAAATTCTCCTCATCTCTGTCTTAAATGGGCAACTCCTTATTTTTAAACAGCGACCCCTGGTTCTAGATTCTCCCAAAAAAGGAGACATCCTTTCACATCCACCCTGTCAAGACCCCTCAAAATCTTATATCTTTCAATCAAGCTGCCTCTTATTCTTCTCAACCCTAGTGGATACAAGCCTAGCCTATCCACCCTTTCTTCATAAGACAACCTGTCCATTCCAGATATTACTTGAGTCTTCATATTGAGGATACCTTCTGTCATGCTCTGTGGCACTACCACTGTGCTAAAGTGGATAGATTTTGATTAGACCTAGCAACTTAAAACTGGTTACCCATGAGGCGCTGTGGCCAGCAGCAGCAGCAGCAGATTTGCATATAACCACAATCTGTAACCTCATGGCCCAGCATATTCTCCATTCTACCATTACCATCAAGTCGGGGGCCTTCCCTCCCAGAACGATGATAGGGTCCCCTTTGTCCTCACATTTCACCTCGCCAGCCTCTGCATTCAAAGGATCATCCTCCGCCATTTCTATCAACTCTAGCACGATGCCACCACCAAACACATCTTCCCCTCACTCACCTGTCAGCATTCCATAGGGACCGTTCCCTCCGGGACACCCTGGACCACTCCTCCATCACCCCCAACTCATCCCCTTCCCACGGCACCTTCCCATGCAATCGCAGAAGGTGCAACACCTGCTCCTTTACCTCCCCGCTCCTCACTGTCGAAAACCTAAACACTTTCAGGTGAAATAGCGCTTCACTTGCACCTCCTTCAATTTGGTCTACTGTATTTGCTGCTCCCAATGCATTGTCCTCTACATTAGGGAGACTGAACGCAGACTGGGTGACTGCTTTGCAGAACACCTTCGCTCAGTCCGCAAGCATAACCCAGATCTTCCTGTCGCTTACCACTTCAACTCACCAACTTGTTCTCATGTCCACATGTCAGTCCTTGGCCTGCTACAATGTTTCAAAGAAGCCCAACTTAAACTAGAGGAACAGCACCTCATCTTCTGATTAGGCACTTTCCAGCCATCCGGACTTAACATTGAGCTTAGCAATTTCAGACCATGACCTCGTTCCTCCATCTTTACCCTTTTTTAATCCAATTTTTAAAAATTTTTAACTACTTATTTTTTTAAATCGTTTTTCCCCAACCCCAGCCCGCAGGGCCATCTGTCACTTGTTTTTATGTTTCATTTTCACAGTGTGCTGAACCTTGTTCTGCTATTAACACATTTCTGCCTTCTTACCTTTATGCCACTATCAGCACCTTCTCTGGTCTTTAACACTGCCATTAACACTCCCTTTGTCTTATGTCCATGGCATCTTTGCCAATCTTTCCTGAGCTCCCACCTATTCCTGACCTTCTATTTTGCTCCACCTGCTCCAGCCCCTCTTAAACAGTATAAAATCCATCAAATTTCTACTTCTCTTTAGCTCTGAAGAAAAGACATACAGACTCAAAACATTAACTCTGTTTCTCGCTCCTCAGATGCTGCCAGACCTGCTGAGTTTTTCCAGCATTTTCTGCTTTTATTTCAGATTTGCAGTATTTTGCTTTTAGGCCAGGTGGTCAACCCTGGCTCATTGAAGAGTGCAGGAGGGCATGCCAGGAGGAACACTAGGCATACCTAAAAATGTGGTATCAACCTGGTGAAGCTATTATGCAGGACTACTTCCATGCCAAATAGTGGAAGCAGCATGTGATAGACAGAAATAAATGATCCCACAGCCAACAGATCATATCTAAGCTCTGCAGTCCTGCCACATGCAGTCGTGAATAGTGGTGGTCAATTAAACAGCTAACTGGAGGAGGACGCTCCACAAATATCCCCATCCTCAATGCACATCAGTGCAAAAGATAAGACTGAAACATTTGCAACCATCTTCAGCAGAAGTGCTGAGTGGATCATCTCAGCCTCCTCCTGAGATCCCCAGCATCACAGATGCCAGTCTTCAGCCAATTCCATGTGATATCAAGAAACAGCTGATGGCACTGGATACTGCAAAGGCTGTGGGCCCTGTCAATATTCCAGCAATTGTACTAAAGACTTGTGCTTCAGAACTAGCCACACCCCGAGCCAAGCTGTTCAAGTACAACTACAATACTGTTATCTACCCAGCAATGTGGAAAATTGTTCACTTATATCCTGTCCACAAAAAGCAGCCAATTGACACCCCATCGGTGTACTCTCGGTCATCAGTAAAGTGATGGAAGGTGTCATCGACAGCGCTCTCAAGCAACAATTAGCAATAACCTGCTCACTGACGCTCAGTTTGGATTCTGCCATGGCCACTCAGCTCTTGACCTCATTACAGCCTTGCTCCAAACATGGACAAAAGAGCTGAACTCAAGAAGTGAAGTGAGAGTAATTGCCCTTGACATCAAGGCAGCATTTGACCGAGTGTGACATCTAGCAAAATTGGAGTCAATAGGAATCAAGCGGAAAACATTTCACTGGTTGGAGTCATACCTAGCAAAAAGGAAGATGATTGAGAGTGTTGTAGGTCAATCATCTCAAACCCAAGACAGCATTGCTGGAGCTCCTCCTGTCTTAGGCCCAACCATCTTCAGTTGCTCCATCAATGACCTTCCCTCTATAATAAGGTCAGTGGTTTGGATGTTCGCTGATGATTGCACAATGTTCAGCACCATTCATGATTCCTCAGATACTGAAGCAGTCCATGTCCATATGCAGCCTGACCTAGTCAACATTTAGGCTTGAGCTGATAAATGACAAGTAACATTCATGCCATGCAATTGCCATCTCTCGTAAGAGAGAATCCAACCATCCTTCCTTGACATTCAATGGCATTACCATCACTGAATGACCCACTATCAACATCTGGGGGTTATAATTGACCAGAAATTGAACTGGACTAGCCATATAAATACTATGACTGCAAGAGTATGCCAGAGGCTGGGAATTCTGTGGAGTGTAACTCACCTCCTGACTGCCCAAAGCCTATTCACCATCTACAATGCACAAGTCAGGAGTGTGATGGGATACTCTCCACTTGTCTGGATGAGCGCAGCTCCCACTTAAGAAGCTCGACACCATCCAGGACAAAGTAGTCCCCATCCACCGCCTTAAACATTCACTCCCTCCACCTCCGATGCATAGTGGCAGCAGTGTGTACTATCTAAAAGAAGCTCTGCAGCAACTCACCATGGTTCCTTCAACAGCACCATCTAAATCCGTGACCTCTACGAAATCGAAGGACAAGGGCAGCAGATACATGGGAGCATCACCAGCTGTATGTTCCCCTCCAAGCCACACACCATCCTGACTTGGAACTATATCGTTGTTCCTTCACTGTCGCTAGGTCAAAATCATGGAACTCCCTTCATAACAGCACTGTGTACCTACACCACATGGACTGTGATGGTTCAAGAAGGCAGCTCAACACAACCTTCTCAAGGGCAATTAGAGATAGGCAATAAATGCTGGCCTAGCCAGCGATGCCTACATTCTGTTAAAAAATTAAAAACTCTAAACTTCCAGCATCTGTTACCTCACGGACAATTTCAGAGGTGAGCAGGAGTCTGGCCTCCCACACTTCTCTGAGTGTCAGTGGCCTTGGCTGTCACAGCCTCTGCAGGCTGGTCAGGTGCATGGGTGTTTCTTTTTGAGACCCTGAGACTACTCTCGAGCACCTACCACCAAGTTGACAGTATCTGAGCTGGTGGAGGGAGGTGTGCAAAGCTGTGACGCTACACTCTCAGGTCCCCTATTTCCACTCAGGGGTGAACAAATGTCCCCCTCCCCCGACCCCAGAGATACAGCTCTATGGTCTTGTGATTGACCTGCATGAGAAAACAGAATGATCAAGCCCACTTGACTCTCCAGACAGGAGCCCACAAAGTTGACTGCAGTTCAAACAGATGTCTGTTAATTGGAAGACACAGCCATCCCTCATGCTTAGCTGATGCTTCCCCCACACCCATTTCTAAGCCGACTCACCTTCGTCTCCTGCTTCACCATTCTCAATGGAATGGCCACCCTGGTATAGTGCCAGCTACAGTGTCTCCTACTGTCTTAGAGTCAGGATGGTAATGCTCAGGGCTCTGCAACAGGTTCAGATCTTCTCTCTGGCATTCTTGGTCCTTTTCTCCTTTGGAAGCACAGGACAATAATATTCGTGACCACACTGGAGCAAACACAATGTCTACCAACTTTGCATGTCGCTCCAGCATCTGTGGCCAATGGCATGCATGTGGCATTGGGCCACTCTGGGCATGCTTTGTGCATATTGGCAGTGCCAAGTTCTCATCCCCTGACAGAGCTGCAGACATTCCTTTTCCAGAAAATACTGCAACCTTCACCCATAGCCACTGATATAGTGGGTTCTTCATCACCAGCATCCGCACCATCACATTTACCCATTTGCTGTCCCCTCTCCGCCGCCGGCAAAGGAAACTGAGGTTTGTCACTCACCCTGGCAGAGCAGAGAAGATCATTAATCCACTTGCGGTACTGCAGCATGTCCTATGGAAGACCCCACAGCTGCTGATCGTCTCTGTGACCTCCATTCAGGCTTGTTTGGTTAGCTGAGGAATTCTCCTCCTTTAGTCCACGGGGAAGAGGACCCCCGGACTTACCAAGTTCCCCGAAGGAGAACAAGCAGGGAGTCATTACTGAACCATGGGGCCACATGGATTCTGGCTTCTGCCATCCCCACAAGCAGGTCCAACTGTGTCCTGTTAGGCTGGATTGTTGATGGCTGCTGGTATGAAGTTAATGAGAGGGCCTTAGTCTGAGATGGAAGGGGGGGCTCGTCACAGGCTGACAGAGGCTGGTCTCATGTTGAAGGGTGCTGGCCCCAGGCTGATGGGAGTTGGTCACTGGTTGAAGGGGGCTGGTCTCAGATTAAAGAGGTCATGTCTCAGGTTAAAGGAGGTTGGTCACAGGCTGACAAGTTGTTAGCCCTCTAAACATGCTGCTGGCGCCTCCTTCCATGTCAGGTGATGACATGGCCACTGCCTCAAATCCCAACCCCAGATGCAGATGCATTGTCGACCCAGCCTGCCAGCTAATGATTGGCTGGTGAGCACGAGATCACTTCACAAATGGGTTCAGAGCAGGGCCTTCACCGCTCATTTCCAGTTAGCCTCCATGACCCTGCTGGTTCAGATAAAATGATGTGCATGATTTTTCACTACATCACCTTCTTCACCATTTTGTTCCTAATCTACAAGGAACAATTGGGCTGTGTGTATCACATGTTGATTATGAATATATAGTTAATCTATTTGTAAGCCCAGGCAGTTCTGTTTTTTCCCCTCAGATTCCCTCAGAATCTCTTTTCTCACATCTACATCCCCAGTCTTCTTTCCTCCTTTCTTTTGGTCAATTGTTATTCTCCTTTGATTTGTCTTTGTTCCATCTCCAGCACTTGAAATGTACCCGGCCCCATTAGCAGCTTTTGATTTCTAGCCTCGGCTACTCTGGTAAGGCACAGCCCTCCTAGCCACTCCAACAGCACAAGCCCAAGTGGATACGGAGCATGCTGCCTCACTCAGGAAGCTAATCCAGTGCCAGTGATGGAAAGCAGAAGGTTGTGGATAAAAGGCCAGAGATGCAAGAAACCTGACATAAAGACTCAGGAGGCAGCATAACAGCGTTCAATGGCTAGAAGCGTCATAGTGCACGCCCTGGTCTGTAAAATGGAAATAAATGTATTGAATAAAAATTCAAATTATCTCATAACCTTTGGTTCTTAAGCCAGTGTGGGTGAGGGAGGGTGTCCTTCCTCATGTTCTAGCCTTCCAATTGGGAAGAAAGCTTTGGGTAAGAATGTTTGTCAGTCATGGAATAATCTGCCAAACTATTTATCACAATTTACACCTAAGTGTAAATTTTTACAAATTAGCACTCCCAGTAGTGAACTTTGTACTCTGGAAGCATGTACTGAGAATTTGGGTGTCAGATCCATTAAAATGAATGGACAGCAAGTCTCACGGGATGTGCTGACCTCAGTGGTGGAATTCTGATATGTGCTCCGATACATGCTGCTCAGAACCAGGAAAGCAACTTTGTAAAATCTGACCCATGGAGTTCATGTTTTCCGTCTATTCACAAAAATGTAACAAAATATTTCAACCAAGTTGCAGTGAGGTACAAGGTCAGGCCTAAACAAATCAAATTACTTGGCCCTCACAAGGATTATTAATCAAATCCAAATAGTTGTGCAGTTTGAAAGCTGCAAAAGAATATAAAGGATTTGAGATTGTGCTTAATAAACTCCTTCAAGAACTGGCACTCCGTGTAATCCAGAGTGCAATGCATGTTTAGTGCTATATATAATTAAAATAAATTGAAATATGCACCACAAAGGACACTTTTCATGAGATTTAGTGGAATAATTTAAGTGCAAAATCTTGTTTCTATTTGTCAATTATAGATTATGAACTACCTGCAACTTATCTTTTTAAACATTGTTTTATTTCTGCTTATATTTTAATATATTCAGCATAAAGTTTCATGAAAATGACTATAATTATCAATACTATGAAATAAATAGATTATCTTTTGTATGGTGCTGAACCAGAATGATCCAAAATAAAACATTTGGAGTAAATGTGGCTTTTTGCGGGGATTTTTCACCTAAAATAGTATCAACTTTGTTGAATTTATTGAGCTCTTACCTCCAGATGTACAATTGATCAAGTAACATTCAATGTGTCCACTGACACCAATGAGACAGAATGGGACATAAAACAGGACTCACAGCAGTCTATTTTATAGCAACCCATCTATTTACTCAGCAAACAGGGTCTATTTAAAAAGTAGTCTCTGTGAACTACCACAAATAGAACAAATGACCAAACTATAACAGCGTCTCTTGATAAAAGCAAGGTGATTTCCTCAGAAAATGCTGAGTGGAGGATAGTGACATATGTGCGTAAAATCAATCCCAGTCACTTAGCAGTTACAACAGCACAATCTCTAGACGTAATTGACCGGGAAATTAACTAATCTTCTCCATTCTGGCCAGGATTAGCGGTGTGCCTATTTACAGCTGATAATGTTTCAACTACTGTTTTAAAAACATTGGAACATTAAAACCGGATTGGTATATTTGTTTTAACAAAATAATGGTAGTTTTGTCAAACAAAATTATTATTTTACTGTGGCTCCTGTGTAGAAGCAGAAAGGTAGAGACTAATGGTGTGGAATTAAATATAATTGTTGTGTTAAAA
Organism: Carcharodon carcharias; assembly: GCF_017639515.1. Lineage (NCBI taxonomy): Eukaryota > Metazoa > Chordata > Chondrichthyes > Lamniformes > Lamnidae > Carcharodon > Carcharodon carcharias. The sequence goes on along the minus strand of NC_054477.1, from coordinate 129,790,129 downwards.
AAAATTGGCTCTGTAAGCAACTAATGTAGCATTAGATATATTGGGCTTGACTATGTATTGCTTTTTATCACGGTTTTATTTTCTTTACGCCGTAAATGGTTTATATGTACTTATTTTATTTCTTATTATTATGGAGAAAATGTGCAAATTTAAAATAATTTTAAAAGTTGACATTTCTAAATTGCTACATTTCTATCTGCTAACACTGTCAGTTAACTGAATGCTACTATGTAAATACAAAAAAGTTATTTTCCAGGCTGAAGGATACATTTTTGGAAACACTGAACTTGCATGTAAAACTAGAAGGATTTGTTCTACAATTAGCTATTATTAAATGTGTAGTGGCACAATTCCCATCTAAGTGAATCTTTCTGTTGTGTGAATAATCGATCCGACAACTGTCATAAACAAGTCTTTTTTCCCACTCACTTTATTCAGAAAAAAGATGGCAATGGTGTTATCAGACATTTGTTGAACTAGATTGACAGTTAATGAGTTTTATAGTTGTGCCGTAAATGCATTTAACAAACCCCTTAAATCACAATGAATAATAGCTCTACAAGTGAAGATTTCTTCCAGCGCTTAATAAAGAAACTGCATATTAGACTTGTTGCAATAATCCATTGTTGAGTGACATCAATATTTATGAAACTATTGTTGTTAAGGATTGCTTAATATGCTTAATAGCATTGATACATTTTATTTTTGTGGAAATGGATAGCAGTGAGAGAAAACTGTATGACTATTGTTCAATTAGTTCTGGTTGGTTGTGGAAAATGTCCCTTGGTATCTGATTATATACATTGTGAGAGATGCCATGTTTATGTTAACTAAATTATGGGTCTGAGAAACTCTTTTAAAGCCGTTTGTTTAGACATCCTGTGCAGGTCTTTCTGAATGAACCAAGCTGTGCTTAGAGCAGCAGTTAGCAGGAAAAATGAGATCAGCTCGTAAAGAAAATAAAATACCTCTCTGAAGTCTTCTCTGAATTATAATTCAAATTCTTCAGTGACCTTAATGGCCTGATGGAGCATGTTGACCTGATGGAACATGGGCACAGCAAGATGGAGTGTCTGGAAATACACTGGAATTAGCAGAAATACATCTCTGGAGATCTTTATTCACCTTAATGAATGCAATGAGTTGCAACCCAGTTTTTTTGTGGGATCATTACCAAATGGGGAGATGCGTTCAGAATGTTATGTTCCAAAAGTGTTAATATGGTAACCTCATTGTGATAAAGAATGGAGTTTAATGTCCTTCCCCGTGGTGAGTTTGGTAGTGGGGGTCCATTTAATCTGGCAGATGAGGAGTTTGCCACTTTCCCACCTTTTCCCCATTTAGGTGCATGGCGCTGGCATTGAATAGAGCTGCTGACCTCTAATTGGGCAGCAGTTCTCAGCTGATGGGATTTCCACCCACAGTGCCTAGGTGGCACTTAATTCGGTGGGCTTTCCCTAAAAGAGGCAAAGTGGGGCTGGCTCTACAGCGAGACCCCTGTTGCCTCCAATAAATACCATCCAAAGTGAGCAACAAGTTTTGGGATAAATAATCAGTGTTAAAGCAAATAGAATATTATTGGGAAAAGATTATACTAGTAAACTTTATTTCAATACTTCGATCTTTGAATGCATGTTATCTATGTCATTGTGTGATATTGTTTAACTAAAAAAATTACCAGCTTCTCCATAACTAATTTTAAGATGTATAACATAGTTTGTATTTTTTAGATATAATTTGAAATGTACAGAAAATTGCACACTTGAAAGTTATATTATCTATTTTTAAAAGATGTAAAAGTTTAAAATACAGAATAAATTACTACACTTTGCAGCTTTGAAATCAGCATCGTGTTTCTTATAGAATGAACTGCAAGTAAATGGCAGTAGATGGATAGCGTGAGATGGCCTTCAAAGATTTTCCTCAATAAAACAACTGATTCAAGGACTAACTCATAAATAGTTTCTCTATAGGCTTTATACTTCAATATTCTCTCCCTATTAAAAGTTAACTTACAATCACTTCATTATGCTGCATTACACTAAGGCTTGAATTTTACCTTTGGTGGGTGCACCTGATCGGCGGGCCCGGGAGTGGTCGGGAATACTGCATTTAATGCTGGCTGGCCAATTAATGGCCAGCCAGCATGAAATGCACGCTGAAATGCTCAATGCAGCTGGGGCGGGAGCGGGAAGATGCCCAACGATGACGTTTCCATGGACCCGGGTGAGGGCTGTGAGAAAGCCCCCTGAAGGCAGACAGCTGCCTCTTGGAGCCGCAGACCTGAAAAAGCTGAAATAAAGGTTTTAAAAGTTGAAAAAAGTGTCCATGCATCATAATCAATCACCTGAAAATATAGTTGATAAAAATGCTGTCCGCAAAAATGTATTTTTAAAAATTTCATCACAGAAATTTCATCCTGCGCTTGGATGAGGTTTGATGAAAAATGCAAGGGCCGCCTGGCTAATTCGCCCATCCGCCAGCCATAAGGTTGGATGGGCAAAGAAAAATTGGAGTCAGTTGCGCTATTAATGGGCTTAATTGCCCTCTTAATTGTCGGCAGGGGTGCTTCCAACTTTTGCGTGCACCGAGCGAAATATCGTGTAAGTGCACAATGACGTCGGGATGCTTGCACAACATCTTCTCGCGCGATTTTACGCCCAATCAGGTCAGATGCGTGCCTGCCCGTGGAACATAAAATTCTGCCCGAACTGTAACAGAGTTTTGGCCAGCTGCTGTGACAATAATGCAAAACCTAATCTTATAAACTATAATATAAATTATGCACAGTGTACATGAATTGCTCAACCTATGACTCAGGGAGTTCTCAAAATATTTTTCTAGCTTCATTAATTACATGGGTGTGTGGAATAATTTAGAGAGCAAAATCACTAAAAAAAATAAGGAATAGCACATCTGTTCTTTTGTAGTTTATCCATTGATATATATAGGATAATCAATGCCTGGCACTGAATTATGTCATCTTTTCAGTTAAGCATTCATGAGCATCAGCGGAACTGCAAGATTCAATTACTACTTAATTTCACTATCTGACATCACCTCTATATTCTGAAGTTTTGAGCTAGTTTGGGGGTGAAATCCAGCACACCAATTTGTTACAGTTATGAGGTTTATAAGGTTGTTATGTTTTGGGACTGCTTTTAAATTTAGCATAAAATGAAGGGGGTAATGTGACCTGTTCTGAAGTCTGCCTGGCAATAAGGTTTGATGGTGGTTTGATTGTAAGAGGCCAAAGAAAGGCTTAGATTTTACTGGGAAGAAGAGACTATGGCAGCCGTATGTGTGTGTAAACTAATTGTGAGTCTCCAAAGTCCCAGAAAAATGTTGAGAATGTAGGGTTGTAAACAGTTGTGCTTTAAACTGCTCATTTAGTTCCAAGATGAGAATTGGGCTCTCAAGGATAAGTAATTAGCATTTTCACCGAGATATAAGGACCATGTGATTCAGATGGACATGGGGAAGGATACAGCGGAATCCATTGTAAAGATCAGGTTACAGGCTATTACTCTAATTACTCCAAATGTCACACACAGTGTTTGGAGTCTGCCTGGATCCAGGGGAGAGGGGGTGTCTAGCATTCAAGTAAGTGTCTTTGTTTCATTGCACAGGAATGTGGGTGGAAGCTTGCATGTGGATCTAAAATACCAAATTCATGGGGAGTTAAAACAAGGCTGGAAGAGTCACCTAGGTTGGGCTAGAGGGAGTCTCTTAGGAAAGAAAACCTCACTGTGAAAGACAGATCTAAGATTTCAAGTTACCAGGCTGAGAAAATAAAAGAACAGGAATAAATGCTCAGGAGCTAAGAATCACTTTGAATTGATTCTGGGAAAATTGAATGTCAACTTAAAGGACGCTGTACTGTGTATCTGTGAAGTTTATTTTGTTTGGTTGTTTGGTTGGGTTAAGAAATAGAAGTGCGGGGGGTGGGGAGTGGGTTCTGTTCTGTGGCTTAATGTATAAGCTGCCTACAAAGATATAGGTTGTGTTTAGTAATTAGTGTTTTTAGTCCTTTGTTACAGTAAACATCTTAAAATGTGAAATCTTGATGTGTCATTCTTTCAGCTATTAAGGTTTTCAGTCCCTACATAGATTGGAACAAATTAATCATGGTAAAAACTCTGTGAGATAAAATAATATCCCAGTACCTGAATACAATGGGAGGTTTATAACCTGTAACCCCATGTTATTTAACACCGGCATGAGTGATATTTTGCCATGAAACATGATAATCATGAGAAGACACAGTCAATAGTTATTGCAGTTGGTGATAGGGTAATAAAAATGAGACTCACATACCTGAAGGAAATCACATGATACCAGATATTTCCAGCTCCTACTCCACAGGAAATAACACCAGTTTTCTTTCAGGAATGAATTAACTGAAAATGTAGTTTTGCAATTGTGACCTTTGATATGGAGCTTCACTCAACATGAACAAAGATCAAAGAATTTGGTGCAGCGTGCTTGATGTTCTGATGCCTAACTCCTAAGATTTGCCTTCTTTTGTGTAGATTTTTTATTCTTTCACAAGATGTGAGAATTGCTGACTAGGCCAACATCTATTGCCCAACTCTAATGCCCTTGAGAAGGTGGAGGTGAGCCACCTTCTCAAGCCGCTGCAGTCCATGTGGTGTAGATACCCCAACAGTGCTGGGCGTTGACCCAGCAACAACAGTGAAGGAAAGTCGATATAGTTCCAAGTCAGGATGGTGTGTGGCTCGGTGTTCTCACACATCTGCTGCCCTTGACCTTCAATGTGGTAGAGGTTGTGGGTTTGCTGAAGGACCCTTAGAGAGTTGCTGCAGTGCATCTTGTAGATGTTACACAGTGCATCGGTGGTGGAGGGAGTGAATGTTTAAGGTGCTGGATGGGGTGCCAATTAAGTGGATTGTTTGGTCCTGGACAGTGTCAAGCTTCCTGAGTGTTGTTGGAGCTACACTCATCCGGGCAAGTGGAAAATATTCCATCATACTCCTGACTTGTGCCTTATAGATGGTGGACAGGCTTTAGAGAGTTATAAGGTGAGTTATTCTCTGCAGAATTCCCAGCCTCTGACCTGCTCTTGTAGTCACAGTATTAATTGGTTTGTTCAGTTCAGTTCCAGGTCAATAGTAACCCTCAGGATGTTGATAGCTACATCAGGGAGCAAAGTAAACATCAGAACATCACGGAAGCAAGTCATTTGGCCCAACATTTCACTGGAGCAATCCAAACTAACCCCACCACCCTTGCTCCTTTCGATATCATTTACATAGAATAACAAAATACATGGGATAGAAAGGCCATTTAACCAAACTATTACATGGCCCAGGACTTTTCCGATGGCGGGCAAGAGCAGGCTGGGGCAGGCATGGAGTCGATCGCTGGCTGCGAATGGCTCTGTGCCGCCATTTTACGCGGGTGAGCCAATTAAGGCCTGCCTAGCATAACACGTGGCCAATAGCGCAGTGCTACCTGTGTGGGTGGGAGAAGGAGGGAGAGTCAGGGCCAGCACTCTTTTGCGTATGCACACAAAAGAGTCACAAGAGCTGCCTCGGAGATTGAATGGATATTAAAATAACAAAATAATTGATTTTAAAATTTATTCAACCATGTCCCCTCATGTGACTGTGTCACATGAGTGGGAACATGATTTTATATTTATGAAAATGTATTTATTTATTTAATAAAAGCTTCATTTTCCTGAAAAATGCGAAGACCGCTCGGGCTTTCCGCCTGCCCGCCAACCTTAAGGCTGGACAGGCGTTCTCAAGTGGCTCAGTTGATTACTTAATGGCCTTAATAGGCCGTTTTCATTTCGGTGGGCGCGCAGCCAACTCCAGCGAGCGCCTGCCGGATGAAATATTGTGATGGTGCACAATGACAGCGGGACGCACACTCGACATCATCATGCGTCATTTTATGCCTCGGCGTGTCAGGCCCACCCCCGCATGCTGACCGGAAGATTCTGCTCATGGAGCATTTATGCTCCACTTAAACCTCTTATCCTTCCTCATCTAACTCGATCACCATAATCCTTTATTTCCTACTCCCTCATGCGCATAGCAAACCTCCCCTTTAAAGTATTTATACTATTCACCTCAACTAATCCCTGTGGTAGTGAATTTCACATGCTCATCATTCTGGATAAGGAATTTTTCTTGAAATTCATTATTGGATTTGACGGTGACTATTTTATATGGGTGGCTGTATTGAGCACTGCCCCACAGCTGGATTTTATGGAGTGGCCCAGACTCCACACCCCCAGCTAAAAATTCAGGTGGGGTGGAGCTCGCCCATAATCCCGATAGCTGCCCTCCAGCAAAGTAATGCTGAGAACAGCCTTAGTTGCTTTAAGGCGAGACTTCTGCCCCTATCTCGGGAAGATAGACAGCTGCTGACCAATCAGATGGCTGGTAGCTGTGTAGCCCAGCACTGCCGGCCAGGAGTGGTGGCCACTGCTGGGACTACAGCTGTTCCACTATGCCATGGTTATGGAGTCACATATAGAAACGCCAGGTAAGAATGGAGATATTTTTCCCTAAATGACATTAGTGAACCAGATGGGATTTTATGACAAACCAATAGTTTCTTAGCCACCATTACTAACACTAGCTTTTTATTCCAGACATATTTAGTTAATTGAATTTAAATTCCCCTGCTGGCATGATCAGACTTGAACTCATATCTCCAAATTGTTTACCCAGACGGCTGAATAATAGTTCAGTAACATAACCGCTATGCTATCATATACATAAGACTCCCCTTTCAATTTGACCCATTCTCTGTACAGTCTAATAAAACAAGAGTTTAATCCTATAATAGCAATCCTTCACTCCCTGTTTTGCAATCACAATGGAACATTTCACTACAACTTACACAGTTAACACCTGCTACAGGCCTCACCTAAAATCATTAGATAAGATCAAAAAAAATAGGAGCAGGAGTAGGCCATTCGGCCCCTCGAGCCTGCTCCACCATTCAATAAGATCATGGCCGATCTGATTGAGGCCTTCACTCCACTTTCCTGCCTGTCATCATAATCATTAAAAATCTGTCAAGCTCAGCTTGAAATATATTCAGCGATCCAAACTCCACTGCTCACTAGGGAAAAGAATTCCAAAGGTTAATGACCTTCTGAGAGAAAAATTCCTCCTCATCTCCATCTTAAATAGGAGACCCCTTATTTTGAAACTGTGCACCTAGGTAAAAAGAAACATCATCTCAACATTTACCCTGTCACCTCCTTCAGAATCATATGTTTCAATAAGATCACTTCTCATTCTTCTAAACTCCAATGTATATAGGCCAAACTTACTCAAACTTTCCTCATAAGTCAACCCCTTCATCCCAGGAAACAACACAGTGAATCTTCTCTGAACTGCTTCCAAGATATTTAAACAAATACAGGCATAGAGGAAGGCAGGAGAGTGGGTGAAAGGCAGGACAGATGAAATGACAAAAGGGATGATGGTGCAAGGCAAAAAGAGATGGTAATGGAACAAGAAACAAAGACAGGTACAGAGGAGATGTAAATGGGAAAATCAGAATTATTGCTGTCCAAAAAATTGAGAGAAGTTATGACCTGAATTTCTAAAATTGGTGAACTCAGTGTTGGTTATGGACTCACCTGCCACTGAAAACATTGTTCTTATATATCATACCAAAGTCTTTAATGATTTGAACATCTATTAAATCTTCCCTTAACCTTCTCTGCTTGAAGGAGAACAATCCCATCCTCTCCACAAAACTAAAGCCTCTCATTCATGGTCACATTCTCTAGTTCAGGGCCGTGTTCCCACCCCTCCTCTTGCTCCAAAGTCACTCTCAGGTTGCTGTGATGAACATTAAGGCCGTTAGGGCTGAATTTAGTTGAGGCAATAGGGTTCTCGCCTGCTGCCTGGAGATGCAGCAAGAGCCCCGTGTAACCTCTTTTAGGGAACGGCTGCCAAATTATCTGCCACTCAAGCACTTAATTGGATAGTAGTGGCCATTCTCCGGGATCAAGGCCCAAAGAGTGGAAGTCCTACCTGCCAAGGGCTGCTGGCCAATCAGAGGCCAGCAGCACTATTGAATGGTGGTGCCACCTAGATAATGGTGGCTACTGCCAGTACAACATCCACCTGAGGTCCAGTATCATCGCTGGATCCCAGGCAACAGCTGACTGAGGGTGGGGGGAAGAGAGGTGGTTGTGGAGCAGTAGTCACAGGTGAGTGGAGAACGGGTCAGTACAAGCCAGAGGGGTGGCTGTCAGCAACCCCCGCACCCCCAATTCTGGAATCCTCAAGCAGGCATTGAGTGCCTTTGAATGAGGAACCCCCCCCCCCCACCCAACCCCATCCCCAACTCCCAGGAGCCCGTAAGCAATCCAGACAGTGTTTGTTTGTCATGCTCCCCACAAAGCAAACCCCTGCCCATCGCTGGCGGTGGGATGAGGCCCTTAAGTGGGCATTAATTGCTCACTTAGGGGTCTCATTTGATGACAGGCTGGGGAGGGTGTTCACGGGCCTCCCTGCCATGGACTGGATTGGGTGGCAACTGGAAGGTGGCAGGCTCCCCACCTGCCACTCTCCTGCTTAATTAAATGCCCCCGCTGCCAAACTCACCATAGGGGAGAACATTAAATTCTGGCCATGATTTCTGCTCCTTGACCACACTCTCTGGCTCATGAAGTTAATATGCAGAATACGCTTTACACATCTTCAAAACCATTCAACAGAGCAGACATACTCAATTCCATAATCCTTGCTGAATAACATAGAAACAGCTCATTCAGTTTTTTGAAGCTGCTCTGCCATTCAGTACAAGCATGACTAAACTTCTACCTCAATTTTCTCATTATCCCTATATCCTTCAATGCTCTTTGTATTGAAAAATCTATCGATCTCTGTCTTGAATGTGTTTAACAACTGAGCATTCACAGCACTCTGTTTCGAGAACTCCAAAGAACTACAACCCTTTGAGTGAAGAACTTTCTCCTCAGCAAGGTAAAACATGCTCTACCATTGACTCTAACAGGACCTTTAAGAATTTTATACATTTCAATGAGATCACATGCACATTTGCCAGTGGTTTATTGGTCTCAGGGCATGATTCTCACTTGATTGATTGAGAGAAGTTCCATGCTGTCATTTAGTGGGATAAGTAAAGTATATTTCAGTGGAAGGGGAATTGAGGAACAGTGATCATAATATCATTAAGTTACGGAAAGGGACAAGGTACAATCAAGCTTTAAAATACTTAAATGGGGCAGGGATAACTTCAGTGAGTTGAAAAGAGATCTAGTCTAGATGGATTGAAATCAAATACTGGTAGGCAAAACAGTCAGTTTTTTTGCAAAAGATTCAACAAAAGAGTAGACACATTCCCATGAGGAAGAGAGGAAAGGGCATCCAAAGTTCAAGCTTCCTGGATGACTAAAATATAGAGGCTAAAATGACATATGGAAAAGAAGGCTTATGACAATTGTAAGATTAATCTCACTAGAGAGACAAGCTGAACATTGAACGTATAGAGGAGATCGAAAAACAAAGGGTCAAGAGTGGCAAAACCAGAGTATGAGAAGGAGATCTTCTTGTGGAGGCAGACGGCATGGCTGTGATATTAAATTTAGCATTTGTCTTCATTAGAAAAACATATGCTGCCAATGTAGCAGTAAAGGAGCAATGATATTAGATAGGATAAAAATAGATAAAGAAGAGCATTTAAAAGGTTGGCGGTTCTAAAGTAGAAAAGTCACCCAGTCTGAACAGGATGCATTATGGGTTGCTGAGAGAAATAAGAATAGAAATTGCAGAAACTTGACCACAACCTTCCAATCTGCTTTGAATATGGGGGTGGTACCAGAGAACTGGAAGTTTGCAAATATTACACCGCTGATTAAAATAGAAAAGAGTGATTAAGTGGATAATTAGAGACTAGTCAATCTAACATTAGTGGTGACAAAATTAAAGGCCATGGGATTAAAGAGAGTGGTATCATGGATATAAAATTGGCAAAATAAGGAACAGAAAGTACAGATGCTTTCACCAAACACAACTTCCCCTTCACTTTAAGCATTCTGAAGGCACTGTTCCTCCAGCAATGCCCCCAATACACTCCTCATTCATCTCCAACACCCCTTCCCACAGGCCCTTCTCAGGCAAGCACAGAAGATGCAACATCTGCCCTTATACCTCCTCTCCTGTCACTGTCCAAGGTCCCGAACTGTCTGCGCAGGTGAAACAGCAATTTACTTGTACTGCTTTCAAATTAGTATTTTGCTGATCAAGATGCAGCCTCCTCACCACTGGAAAGAGCAAATGCTTTGCAGAACATAAACAACCAGTCTACAAGATATAATCCTGACCTTCCAGCCACCTGTCATTTTAATTTTCCACCTTTCTCCCTCACTGTCCTCTGCCTCCTGCAGTGTTCCAACGACGCTCAATGTAAGCTTGCGGAATAGCACCTCATCTATCAGTTAGACAGATTACAACTTTCCGGTCTGAAAATTGGGCTGAATTTTATATTGTGCAAGCAGGTGAAATAGTTGGAAGCAGAAGCGGGTGGCTTGCCCACTCCACCCAGTCCCGTGATCCCGCACCAATCACATGCCAGCTGGCCGATTAACGACCGACCAGTGGGACTCTCACAAAAGAGAAGCCCAGAGTGGGCTAGAGGGTGTTGGCAGGGCAGGCGCACAGGTGGAAGCAGCTGCCGAAGGGGTTTTAAGTGACTGCGGCAGTGTACATGAGCACAAGGGAGAGCCTGGAGGAGAAGGGCAGAGTGCAGTTCAGAGGCAGGAATTGAAGGTCAGCTACAGGCAGAGGGGCTGACATGATTCGGTCAGCCCCAGCACTCCTGAAACATTCAGAACCACTGGTCAGTGAACCACCATCAGCAATGGCAGAGGGACAGTCACGGAAGGCCCCTCAGTTTAATGATGACTCAATTTTTTTTTGTCCAGCTTGATGAAGTCATATAAGCAATGTTTAGTTGATTTAATTTGCAGAAACTCCATTGAACCAAAAACACAAGAAATAGGAGCAGTAGACCATTTAGCCCGTCGAGCCTGCTCCACCATTCAATACAATTATGGCTTTTTTGGGCTTCAACTCCACTTTCCTGCCAGCTCCCCATATCCCTTGATTCCCTGAGAGATCAAAAATCTGTCTACCCCAGTCTTAAATAAATTAAATGATGGCGCATGCACAACCCTCTGGGGTGGAGAATTCCAAAGATTCATGATTCTTTGTGTGAAGAAATTTCTCATCATTTCATTCCTCAACAATTGGCCCCATAACTTGAACCTGTGCCCCCTTGTCCTAGATTCCCCAGCCAGGGGAAACAACATCTCAGTATTCATGTGCCAAGCCCTTTCATAATCTTGAATGTTTCAATGAGATCACCTCTTATTTTTCTAAACTCCAGAAAATCTAGACCCAATTTACTCAACCTCTCATCCCAGGGACCAATGAAGTGAGCCTTTGTTGTACTGGCTCCAATGCAAGGATTGGCAATTTAATTGGCAAATTAATTGCCACAACAAATTCATAATTGGTCTGGTTTGCCTCTGACTTCTTGCCCCATTCGCCTTCAGTAATATTGCATTCAGATGTAATGACATCAGCAAGCTGACCTGAATTCACCACGTCTGATTTTACCATGTATCAGAAAGGTCATCTGCCCACAGCCCAACTGTAAAATCTGCCCACTGAGTTTAACAGTTTTGGGTTGTGACCTCTGGTCACATTTTGTTTCCTTTTTCTTAACTGGTTTTGGTTTTTATGTCTTGTTTTTCTCTCTCCTGTTTGCTTTTGGGTGGCAGCTGGTCTGGCATTCGCACCTCCTCCAGACGCAGCCTTTGCTTCTTTACTTGTCCCATTACCATTCCATTTGGCCTTGTCTCAGCAATTCTTTTGTCATTTCATCTCTCCTATCTTCAACCTTGTCACAGACTTTCCCTTTTGTCCTTTTTCCCACCCTGCCCCTTTTCACTTGCTTAAAGCCTATTACATTTTTAGTTTATCCCAGTTCTGCTGACAGGTCATTGACCTGAAATGTTAACTCTGTTTCCTCTCCACAGATGCTGCCAGACCTGCTGAGAATTTCCAGCATCTTCTGTTTTTTATTTTAGATTTCCAGCATCTACGGTATTTTACTTTTGTAGCCTTGGGAAAGGGTGTTTCAGACTGATGGGAAGTATGCAATGGTCAACAGGAACCAGTCACAGTACCACTGCTCCTTTTGTTGTATAATAATGACCTATAACAAGCTCCTCGGAGGAGCACAGTTTCCTGTGCACTGCCCCCAGAGAAGTGCAAGAGTATTTTCTCAGCCTCGTTATGATCGTGGACCAGGTCCCCAAATTTTGGTATGATCCTGTTTGGGACCAATAACTTTTTGTTTCAAGTAGACAAGTTTGAGATCCCAGGTACTTACTAAGAGAATAAAGCCACAAGATTCTATGGTTTAAAACAAAGCAAAATAAACTTTACAATACAAAGTCAGAAAAATAAAACAATTTACAATGTCCATTTTATACTCTATCATTCAGAATTAAAATGAAGTAATTATGAATTAACAGGCAAACTGTGGTCAAAAACACCACAAACTGCACATTAAATGGCTGGTGTTGCCAAGACAGATCCCAGGCATTTCTCAGTAACCCACCCAGACGAAAGTGATATCTGTGAGTCACAAAATTCTTTAAAAACTCTGTCTACCTCATGAGGGATTTCAGCTATCCCCTTTCGAAAATCTAGCTTCTGATTTCCCTCAAAAGCCATTCCAACTTGGACTGCTCACCTCCCTGTGGCTCCATCCCTTTTCTTGAGATGGCATCCCACTGGATTCACAAGGCTGCATTCCACCATGTAATCACTGGCACAATTCCAGCTCTTTAGCTACTCTGAGCAGAACATTGCTCATGGGTTTCGCTGAGATCCAATCCCCTGGCTGTACCAAGCAAATGCTGCTCGTGGGCTTCCCTGAGCCCTTGCCCCCCCACCCCCCGCACCCCCCCCCCCCCACCCCCCAGCAGCACGGAGCCAGCAACCCTCCACTGCTTTCTTAGCTCCCAACAGGCTTCTTCTGAGCCCCGACTGCACAGAACTACCAAATGTCTCCCAAGGTTTCACTTAATCCCCAGCTCCTCAGAGCTTGCAACACTTCAGCTGTATGGAGCTAGCCACCTTCTTTGGCTGCTCCTTAATCAACTGACTCACACTGACTGCTGTTCACTGACCTTTGAACTGATCTGTGTGACCTATTAAAACATCCGAACGGAGTCCCTGTTCCTAGGCAGAATTGAATGTGTCAAGCATTGGAACATCAGTGCTTTAAATGTTACAACCTCCAGTCAACTAACTGTCACTTTCTACAACTGCTAACTACAGAGCACAGAGACAGAAAAAAATGATGTTATTTCAGATTATTGACATTGTTGGAAGGATAATGATTCTTGCAAGCACGTAGAAATATAGGAAGCAGGGGAGGCCATTTAGATCCTTAAACACATTCACCACACTGTTACATTGTGTGTTTAACAGAGAGAAACTACAGTGAAGCAATTACACACTTTTTGTACCTTTTTATGCTTTATCAGTTTCAAATAATATATTAATCTGAAATTGGAAGAGAGAGACTAAGGTCAAAGAGAGATGGGGAGTAAGAGCAAGTTGGAAGAAATTCCACTTATACAAGGACACAAAACATAAGAACCAGATTAGGCCATTCATCCACGTGAGCTTCTTCTGCCATTCTCTTAGATCATGCTGATCTTTTTCTCAGCTCCATTTACCTGCCTATGTTCCATATCCCTTGAAATTGTTACCTTATAAAAATCCATCAATCTCAGCACTGAAAATTCCAATTTACACACTTTCCTCAGCCTTATGGGATAGGGGTGGAGTGAGGTATTAGAATTCTATATTTTTACTACTGTTTCTGTGAAAAGGTGCTTTCCGATTCCACTCCCAACTGGCTTATTTCTACTGAAGATGTCGGCAAAGAAGCCTCAAAAGATCCCTCCAAAAATGGGGGTTGACTTATACACCAAGTATAAAAGTGAACTGCTGGCATGGGGGTGGGGATCACCAATTTGAAATGTCTTCAATATAAAATGCAAAGACTGGGCATGTCTTAAACTCTCATGCATCTTTGCGACACAGTGTGTATCACCTGCTTGATCCCTTGTGCCCAGTTATAAGATATCGGTAAGTAAAATATTTATGCAATTGTGGGCTGAACAATTGAGGCTGATTACTAATGTGAGTGTCATGGCTGAAAAGCTGGGACGACTTATATGCAAGGTAAATGAAAAAACTTTTTTTTGTGGCTGGAAAGAATTGGGTTATCTTATAGGCAGGGTTAAATTACGTAGCATGATTTATGGTGATTTTAAGATCCCATATTCCTCTAGTAAGGGAAATAGTTTCTCTATATCTAACCTTTTGAATTCCCTTATTATTTTAAACACCATTATAAGATCACCCCTCAACCTTATAAACTCAATGGAATACAAAATAAGTTTAAACTATCTGACCTCATATTTTAACTCTTTAATTCTCAGTACCAAGCTATAGACAAAATTTCCCTATGTATTCCCATACACTTAACTACAATAGTGAAAGTGTAGTAATGTGATTCAAGAAATAACTCCCCTGTACCAGGTCAATCAGTGTATAAATATGCTGAATCTTTGGCCTCAAAACCCAGAGCTGCTACAGGTTGTCCTGCAAGGACATTTGCAGTCTTCATCAGTGAAAGCCAACAGTCTTTCACCAGCCATGCTGCAGCCACTGAGGTAGTAGCACTGTGTAGGATCACTAAGTCAGGCAAAAGTACCTACAAGACATGCACTAAGGAGATGCATGAGGGTAAATTGTTTTTTATATTCTTGGATGTGCCATTGAATAAGGTTGTTGAATAAAGTTAGAAAGCTTTTATTTGGTGATTTTTATTGCAGGATTTTGACCAAGAGGATGCTGTCATGGGATGGGATGTGTTAGATGGATGGGAATGTGGGGATTTGGAGGACTATAGAGGCGAAGGGATGATGTCCTAAGGGCAACAGAGTCTCAGGAGGTGCTCATGGACAACCCATACAGAGTGAAGAGGTCCGGGATGCCTCCTCCCTGCCTCCTATTCCTCCTCTTCCTCCTGCTCCTGCTACTTCTCCCAATGTGGCCTGCATATGCCTGGTGGCAATGGCTGTGTCCATAAAATAGTGAGGCTGTGCAGCAGACCACCACAAACATGGAGATGCTCCTGTGAGTGTTGGGTGTCTCCACCTGAGTGGACCAAGGGGGACGGCATCTGCAGCCCCTATCAGTGTAGCAGTCTTTCTGCAGAGAGGTCACAAAGACTCCTCTGCCCTCTCTATAAGGACGCAGCAACACCCCCTTCCAAAACAGTAAGTCAGCAAAGCTCTTGAAGGGCACATCACAATCCTTCCATAAACTTTGCAAGAGCCAAGGTAATCAAAAGCACCTCACTTGCAAGTTGGTTGGCTGGTCCTATATAGAGAGTTAGTGGGGGCAACCCTTGTGCAGCTGAATGCATGCTCAGCCGTGAGTGACTAGCAGTGGGTGTTAACTGGACTTAGCTCAAGTTTCAAAACGTGTCAAATCAGCCTGACCGACTTTTTCACATTACGATCTGTCCATTCTGTAGGTTTCCAGCACAGGCATGGCATGTCCACACTGGCACCTTCACAAGAATGGGGCACCATGCTGGAAGTGGCCTGAAACAGCGACCTGCCATTTTGAGAGTCACTGACTTCCGTAGCTCTGGCTCCAGTGTATTACAGAGCAGAATTTTGTGGTCTAAAATTGTACAGAGCATTCAGGTGTAGACTCACCAAGGCCGTTGATAAGGTTTCTTTACTTTCTACTCCAGTACCTTTTTAATAAAGACTACAATATCGTTTGCTTTCCTGATTGCTGCATTTGCACATTAACTTTCTGCGCTTCATGTACAAGGGCATCCAGGTCTCTCTGAATGCCAACATTCCTCAGTCTCTCACTATTTGAAAAAAATCTGTGTTTCTATTTTTCCCACCAAACTGTATATCTTCACAATTCTCCACATTATGGGCAGAATTTTGCCCTTGATGGATGGCTCGGCAGTGGGTGGGCAGCTGATCACCGCCGCTGAAACGAGCCTCACCACCATTTTAAGTGGTGGGCCAATTAAAGTCCACCTAGCGGGCCGCCTGACGGGAAGCACAATGCACTTCCTGTGCAGGGGTGGGGGTGATTCCCCAACTGTCAGAGTGCGCTCTTTCGTGCTTGCGTGTGGAAGAGATCACATCTCCCTGAGGCAAAGTGCTGCCTCAGGGGGATCGCTGAAAAGCTGGCAAATATGAAAAATAGAAAAATAAGAAATTCATTAACATGTGAAAATGTCACACGAGATGGGACATGTTAATGAAATAAACAAAAACTTTATTAAACGTTTTTAAAACCGCTATCAAACCTTATCCCGCCACTGGATGAGGTTTGTAAAAAAATCACCTACCCGCCTGCCTGTTGGGCCCGGGTGCCGAGCCGAAGTTCACACGGGCCCCTCAAAATCTTCGACGATTGACAAGTTAAGGGCCTTAACGAGGCCTTTAATTAATGGCGGGCGTGCGTCCCGCTGCATAGCGCATCCGCCAACCGAAATATCGCGATGCCGTGCGCTAACGTTGGGAAGCTCGCATGACGTCAGCACGCGACATTTTAAGCGCTGGCATGTTGGTTCCGCCACCCGCACGCCAGCCAGAAGATTCTGCCCTATATTCCAAGGGCTTACCTTTCCAGCCTTTGTCATCGGAAATAGTCAAGAGGCAAGAATTAGAGCCAGAATTAAAATACTATTGCCTAAAAATTAGTTATTCACATATAGGTATCAGGATGCTTAAGGTGCTTTTTATGAAATCCCTTTCTCTGAATAAAGACATCAATCTGTTCAAAATAGGTAGGATAACATCATCCTGAAATTCCGTTTCTTTGATAATCCAATTCACAACATGCTTTATTTTTTGATTTATTGAAAAGAAAGGTACAAGCAGATGTTTCTTAAACAAGTTCAAATCTTTCTTCCGAAAAGTAAGCAAGAAGGAAGTTATTATGCAACGTTTTTTGGATTTAGCTAGCATATGGGTAGGATTATTACTTCAAGAGGGTATTCATTTTCTGTGATGGTCTGTACAAGCTCAAATGGTGTTCCTTGAGCAAGAACAGATGCACAAGAGGTTGTGCACAGTCTTGATTCACAGCACAAAATCTTTCTTTTATGGTTCCATATATACAAGAAGAATCACCTAAACAAAAAGTTCAATTAGATTTCTCTACTTCAGAAACATGATTCTCACAGGATAAGCAAAGTGCTAAAAGACAGAATTATTTATTCCCAGCAAAATAAATATTAATACAGAAACTTGTGAAAATGATACGTATATTAATTGGTTTTTGGTCAAGAGCCATAATGTTTAGTATTTAGATTACTCATGAGCCAGCACCAACATGCTAAAACCAAAAAAAATGTTTAATTTACTGAACAGAAGTCGCAATTTGAACAAATAAACCCACAACCATTGTTTGGGTCAGCACAAATTTCTCAAGGTGTTTCGAAAGGTTTTTTTTAAGACTTTCATTCAGTGTTGAGCACCAGGGAACTAGAGTTGATGGCCGGTGCAAACTTAGAGCAGGGAGCAATCCCTAAATAAGTACGCTTGAGACACACCCAATATTAGTCATTGGGTCTTATTCATGGCGGGTCAGTGAACTGTTGATACCTACTAAGCATTCCCTGGCAGCTTGTTGGTAAAGAGCATTTCAAATTCAGGATGCTGCATCACCAGCAGCCGCCTACATTAAATCCTAGGTGGAGTAAGCAATCACAGAGAGAGATGGCTGGGAGAGGGAAGGAGGCTATTGGGAAGGTTGATGAAGATGGAGAGGAGAAGCAGTCGGGAGAGAGGGAGAGGACCAAGCAAAGCTCAGCAATGGCCTTCAGTTCCAGAATCAGTTAAGTTTATTTTCAATGTACCGTTTTGTTAGCGGCCTCGAGCAATCCCTTCAAGAACCACTGATTAGACTGCATGGGGGCTAATTTTCATAGATGGCCTCAAACAGACACTGGGGCCAGGATTTTGGTGTCAATATAGGGGTGGGGTGGGGGGTGGAATGTGGGAATGGAGGTGGACAGGCGCAGAATTTCCTGACACCAGCCAGCATGTGGGTTTTTCACCACAGTCCCAACTCCTGGCCATTTTCTTGGAGGCTAGATCATGTACAGAATGGTTAACTGCCTAAAAATGGCAGGTAGCTGATTAAGTCAATTAAAAGGCAAATTAAGGCCACTAATCAGAAGGCAACCAGAATTTCCCAGTCAGCCTGCTGGCTCCCAAGATCATCGAGAGCACGGCAGTTGTCTGGAGGCAGCCTCACTGCAACAGACTAGGGGACCAGAGCTTTAGAATCACTTTGAGGCCCTCCCCACCACCATTATACCTATCTGGCCATGGCTGTGGCCACTGGCAACCCTGTGGAGCGGTTTCCCCTCAACAATGGTGGCCTGACAACTGTGGCCATTTTAAATTTCAAATATGTTAAAAGCGATAAGAGGGAGCCTCTAGATCTCCTACTTGCATATGTAAATTGGCCAACTCCTGTCTCTCAGGTGCTTCATCTGGCTATCTTTATTCTGCCTTTACAAATACAGTGGGGTACAGTACACAGTACAGTACACTGTACTCGCAGTACACTGTGAAAGGACTAAGATATCACCCCATATATTTTTTATAAAATAGATATAGATATCCTCATGGCTATTTCTAAGATCTTAAAGACCTTTTAAACTGCTGAATCTTTGACTGTGTGTGACCCCTGAACAAAAGTAGCTATCTAGCCCTTTCAAAGAAACTTACACATCATTATCTCTGGAGATGTGCTAACGGCACATTATGGGCTGCACACACCAAATTCAAAGAGAGCTACATGAAGGCCATCTGCATTTCATAACTCAGGCTGGCCAACCAGAGTCTAATCACCTTCTAGGACAAAAGGCCCCACCACCTTCCTTTCAATTCTTAATGTTTAAGACATTTAACCTTCTCGGAGACCCAGATGGTGGATACACATCACTTATCAAAGACACTGTGAAGAGGTGGGAGTTATGTGACATGGACCTCTAGCTTCTATAGCCAATAATATTGCCTTGTTGTACTGCAAAACCTCAGTCTGCCATTTTAGCATCTAACTAGCAGCAGCACAGAAAAGGGGCTCAGGCCATATAGAATATTTGGCCACACCTATACTGTTCCTGTTAGAATTTCTGTACCATTGCCTAAAAGACTGATTCATCTCTGCCTGTCTATCTCATCAAGTGAAGTCAACACCACCGGAAAAGTGAATTATGCAACATTGGTTTTCAGCTCACAGACCTCTGTGAAGGGGTACCTCATTGGACTTTGATTCTGGACTCTGGAACCCACGTGAAACAATATTTCTTTTCACTATGGTCCCTGCACTTTAATTTTTTTTTTCTATCACTCTTTTACTGTATGAGTGCACAAGAGGCAACATGGTGATCCTCCTCCCATGGTTTGCAAGTGTGCAAATAAGCTAACCCTTTGAGTTCATCCTATGCCAAGTTTGCTGGGGGTATTAATAGAAAATTGGATCACATCAAAACTGAGGGGTTGGGAAAAATGCCACCACTTATAAAAGGGTAAGCAAATTAAAACATCTTTCTGATAATCGATGGGTGGCGAGAAGAGAAATCAGGGCTGTTTAAATTAACCCCCTTCTGTCTGTAACAACACCTATGGTGAAAAGGAGCTCACATGCCCGACCCACCATATTGCAGGTTTAGGTGCCCATTTTATCCTTGAAATGTGGGCATGGCACCAATGAATGTCAAGACCTATATATATAAGTGTTGTAGATATTTTGAAGTAAAGGTGCTGGAGAAATACAGTTGATCAGTCAAATGGAATTGCAGAAGGAAGTTTACATTTGGCACCCTGCCAAGCAATGCGACCTCTTTGTAGCCTTGTAATGCATTAAACATAAGGGCAGCTGAGATTTCTCACTGTGTCTCAGGAAGGAGCTACTTAACGTTTCTAGCATATGTGGCTCTTTTTCTCTTTCGCCATCACCAATAGTATTTTGGTGCAGTCCAGAAGTATAATATATCCACAGTAACCCAACATAGCCTATCCTCATTAACGATGATTGAACCTGCGTGTTGAGAATAAAAATGAACAAATTTACTGAGTAATGATAAAGCTTGCTCACACATATCCAAACTTTATTTTAGATAGGTTATGCGCATTTCTTGCAAAATGTATTGAATGAACAGCAACTTATCTCCCACAAGTTTAATGGAACAAAATTGCCTCTGACATTCAGCTCTCTGTAGCAGGGTGCAGTTAGTAATTAGATTATCCTGTCTGTCTTGTGTTAGTGCCAAATTGAGACCAAACAGAAAATCTATTGAGCATGTATCCTGATGCAAGGCAGATATTGCTTCAATGGACTGAATACTGGATTTTGTTTTTCTTCTCCCTGTGAATGATGATGGCATTAAAAGGCTTTGCATTTGTAAATTATTCACCCACTAATGGATACATGGATGGGTACTGTCTTACCAAATTGAGGAATGGTTGGTTGAAGATTGATGGGTGAGATCAAAGTTCTATCCATCAATCACTCAGTTCTTCTTAAATGAGTAAAATATTGCTCATGCAGCTGGTGTTCATAAATAAGACTGAAATCCCACAATCACTCCATTTCCAATATAATAGCTGAGTTGACAGCGAAATAATATACAGATTGCTGATAAACTTCTTCTGTTAAATTTGATCCTGATCCTGTTCAACAGCCTCTAAAAAAATTTTCCCAGTTGTCTTTTCATTTGCAACATGGAATCTGACTTCATAGATCCCAAGCTGGGATAGCAAGTAAAGGAATGATTGAATCTAGGGTGTCTGAGTAGAGAAACATTGGGGAAACAATTGAAGAAACTTGGATCACTGAGCCAAAATAAGGGTCTTAGACCGTTAAGGTTTCAGTATTACTTATGGACCAATCTTAGAAGATATACTGTAGCAATCAGGGATGTCATGCTTCTAATATTAATTTCCTCCAGGTAAGTGCCGTCTTCTCCCATAACACAGCCATTGGAGCTCCAAAGAACACAGTTAGATTTTTTTTAATGGTATCAGGGTGAAATTTATATCCTATGAGAAGAGAATGATGATGGCATTAATCAAATTTCAAACAATGCTTGGCAGTTAACTGTCAGTCACCATCCAGTCAGCCCCATGCAGTTGTGAATGGTGGTGGACAATTAAACAACTAACTGCAGGAGGAGGCTCCACAAATATCCTCATCCTCAATGATGGAGGAGCCCAGCACAGCAGTGCAAATGATAAGGCTGAAGCACTCGCAACAATCTTGAGCCAGAAGTGCCGAGCGGATGATCCATCTTGGCCTCCTTTGGAGGTCCCCAGCATCACAGATGCCAGTCTTCAGTCAATTTGATTCACTCCATGTGATATCAAGAAATGGCTAAAGGCACTGGACACTGCAAAGCCTATGGGCCCTGAAAATATTCCAGCAATAGTACTGAAGCCTTATGCTCCAGAACTTGCCATGCCCCTAGCCAAGCTGTTCCAGTACAGCTACAACACTGGCATCAACCCAACTATGTGGAAAATTGCCCAGGTATGTCCTCTACACAAAAGGCAGGACAAACCAACACAACCAATTACCATCCCATCAGTCTACTCTCGATCATCAGTAAAGTAATGGAAAGGGTCATCAACAATGCTATCCAGCAGCACCTGCTTAGCAATAACCTGCTCACTGATGCCCAGTTTGGGTTTCACCAGGGCCACTCAATTCCTGACCTCACTACGGCCTTGTTTCAAACATGGATAAAAGAGCTGAACTCCTGAGGTGAGTTGAGAGTGACTGTCCTTGACAACAAGGCAGCATTTGACCGAGTTTGGCATCAAGGAGCCCAGGTAAAACTGGGGTCAATGGGAATCAGGGGGAAAACTCTCTGCTGGTTGGAGTCATACCTAGTACAAAGGAAGATGGTTGTGATTGTTGGAGGTCAGTCATCTCAGCTCCAGGACATCACTGCAGGAGTTCCTCAGGGTAGTGTCCTAAGCCCAACCATCTTCGGCTGTTTCATCAATGACGTTCCTTCCATCATAAGGTCAGAAGTGGGGATTTTCACTGATGATTGCACCATTCGCGACTCCTCAGATACTGAAGCAGTCCATGTCCAAATGTAGCAAGACCTGGACAATATCCAGGCTTGGGCTGACAAATGGCAAGTAAAATCCGCACCACACAAATGTCAGGCAATGACCATCCCCAAAAAAAGAGAATCCAACCATCACCCCTTGATGTTCAATGGCATTATACCATCACTGAATCCCCCACTACTAACATCCTGGTGGTTGCCATTGACCAGAAACTGAACTGGACCAGCCATACAAATACTATGGCTACAAAAGCAGGACAGAGGCTAGGAATCGTGCGACGAGTAACCTCCTGACCCCCAAAGCCTGTCCACCATCTACAAGGCACAAGTCAGGAGTGTGATGGAACACTCTTCATTTTCCTGGTTGAGTGCAGCTCCCAGAACACTGAAGAAGCTGGACACCATCCAGGACAAAGCAGTCTGCTTGATTGGCACCAAATTCACAAGCATTCAACTCCCTTCACCGCCGACGCACAGTAGCAGCAGTGTGTACCATCTACAAGATGCACCGTGGGAATGCATCAAGGTTCCTTAGAAGCACCTTCCAAACTCATGACCACTACTACCTAGAAGGACAAGGGCAGCAGATAGACGGGAACACCAGCACCTGGAAGTTCCCCTCCAAATCACTCACTATGCTGACTTGGAAATATAATATATAATATTCCTTCACGGTCACTGGGTCAAAATCCTGGAACTCCCTTCCTAACAGCACTGTGGTGTACCTACACCACATGGACTGCAGCAGTTCAAGAAGGCAGCTCACCACCACCTTCTCAAGGGTAACTAGAGATGGGCAATAAATGCTGTCTAGCCAGTGAAGCCCACATCCTGTGAATGAATTTTTAAAAAAAACCATCACTGGTGCATTCACCATGGCAATGCTTCTGTCAATCAGAATCCGTTTGCCAACCAATCAACACTCTCTTCTCATTCAGTATAAATTGTTCTTTTCCCCTTATATTGGTATTCTTGTGAAAGGCTTTGACATGTCTATTTTTCAGCAATGCTCAAGTTCTGTACTATCAGTGGCTATTTCCAGAAATATCAAGCAGGTGTCAAGGAGTTCCCCACAGGAATGGAAAGTTTGTAAATAAATGTATAGTTGGCTTACAAAAGTAACTGAAATTCTATTCAGATCTTGCTATCATCAGTCTGGATTGAATGTATCCTCGTTTGCTGAGGGAAGCAAAGGTAGAAATTATAGATGTACTGGCCACAATCTTGCTTCTCCTTAGATACAGGGATGGTGCCAGAGGAATGGACAATTGTAAATGTTACACCTTTATTCAAAAAAGTGGAAAAGGATAAACCCAGCTACTACAGGCAGTTTAACAACCCTTATAGGGAAATAATTAGAAACAATAATTCAGGAGAAAATTAACAGCCTGGGGTAAGCATGGACTAATAAAGGAGAACCAGACTCGTTTGGTTGAATTCAGCATGGGGTAACAGAGAGAATGGATGAGGACAGTGTAGTTGATGTTGTATAGGTCTTTCAAAAGTGTTTGATAAAGTATCACATATTAGGCTTGTTAGCAACATTGAAGCCCATGGGATAACAGTAACAGTAGCACCATGGATGAAAAATTGGCTAAGTGATAAAAAAGAGAGTTGTGATAAATAGCTGTTTTTTGAACTGGTGGGAAGGCATTCAGACTGGAAGTGGTGTTCCCAGGGTTTAATACTAGGAACACTGCTGTTTTTTGACCAATTTTATTAATGACTTAAGCCGGGATTTTCCGGTCCCCAGGCGGGATGGGAATATCCGGTCCCGTGGCAGGCAGGATCAGAAAATCCCGACCTTAGACTTGGGCGCAGAGGGTACAACTTTGAAATTTGAAGATGACATGAATCTAGTAAAGAGTGAGGAAGATATTAATAAACTTCAAGATCACAGAGTAGCCTGCTGGATTGGGTGTACACATGGCAGGTGAAATTTAATGCAGAAAAGCATGAAGAGATACATTTTGCTTGAAAGAATGGGGAGAGACAAGGGGCGCAAGAGTCTGAGTATGTTTGTGCACAAATATTTAAAGGTGACAGGACAAGTTAAAAAAGCAGTTATTAAAACAAATGAAATCCTGGGCTTTATAAATAGAGGCATATGATACAACAGTACAGATGTTATGCTAAACCTGTACAAAACACTGTTTGTTCCCCAGCTAGAGTATTGTGTCCAGGCCTGAGCATTACATTTTAGGAAGAACATGACAGCTTTACAGTATAGAAGCAATTATATTTTGAAAGTACTTCATTGTCTATAAGGTGCCAACCTGGTGAAGCTACAAAAACACGACTATTTGTGTGCCAAACAGCACAAACAGCAAGTGAAAGACAGAGCTAAGCAATTGCGCAACCAACGGACCAGATCTAAGCCCTGCAGTTCTACCACGTCCAACTGTGAATGGTGGTGGACAATTAATCAACTCCCTGAAGAAGGGTCCACAAATATCCCCATCCTCAATGATAGGGAAGCCCGGCACAACAGTGCAAAAGATAAGATTGAAGGATTTGTAACATTCTTCAGCCAGAAGTGCCAAATGGATGATCTATCTCGGCATCTTATGGAGGTCCCCAGCATCACAGATGTCAGTCTTCAGCCAATTCAATTCACTCTACATGTAATCAAGAAATGGCTGAAGGCACTGGATACTGCAAAGGCTATGGGCCCTGACAATGTTCCGGCAATAGTATTGAAGGCTTGTGCTCCAGAACCTGCTGCGCCCCTAGCCAAGCATTTCCAGTACAGCTACAACACTGGAATCTACCTGGCTATGTGGAAAATTGCCCAGGTATGTCCTGTACACGAAAAGCAGGACAAATCCAACCCAGCCAATTACTACCCCATCAGTCTACTCTCCATCATCAGTAAAGTGATGGAAGGGGTCATCAACCTGCAATAACCTGCTCACTGATGCTGAGTTTCGGTTCTGCCAAGGCCACTCAACTCCTGACCTCATTACAGCCTTGGTTCAAACATGGATAAAAGAGCTGAACTCCCGAGGTGAGCTGAGAGTGACCGCCCTTGACATCAAGGCAGCATTTGACTGAGTATGGCATCAAGGAACCCTAGCAAAACTAGAATCAATGGGAATCAGGTTGAAGTCATACCTAGTGCAAAGGAAGGTGGTTATGGTTGCTGGAGGTCAATCATTTTAGTTCCAGGACGTCACTGCAGGAGTTCTGCAGTGCAGTGTCCTCGGCCCAACCATCTTCAGCTGTATCATCAATGACCTTCTTTCCATCATTTGGTCAAAAGTGGGTTGATCATTGATGATTGCACCATTTTCAGCATCATTTGCACCTCCTCAGATACTGAAGCAGTCCACGTCCAAATGCGGCAAGACCTGGACAATATCCAGGCTTGGGCTGACAAGTGGCAAGTAACATTTGCACCACACAAGTGTCAGGCAATGACCATCTGCAACAAGAGAGAATCTAACCGTCACACCTTGACATTCAATGGCATTACCATCACTGAATCCCCCACTACCAACATCCTGGTGGTTACCATTGACCAGAAACTGAATTGGACTAGCCATGTAAATACTGTGCCTGCTGCGCTTGTCCCTATAGGTGGTAGTGGTCGTGGGTTTGGAAGGTGCTGTCTAAGGAGGCTTGAGAGTTTTTGCAGTGCATCATGTGGCTACAAGAGCAGATCAGAGGGTAGGAGCCCTGCAGCGAGTAACTCACCTCCTGATTCCCCAAAGCCTGTCCACCATCTACAAGCCACAAATCAGGACTGTGATGGTACACTCGCCACTTGCGTGGATGAGTGTAGCTCTAACAACACTCAAGAAACTTGACACCATTCAGGACAAGGCAGCCCACTTGATTGGCACCCTATCTAGAAGCATTCACTCCCTGCACCACCGATGCACAGTGCCAGCAGTGTGTACCATCTACAAGATGGACAGCAGGACCTCACCAAGCCTACTTAGACAGTCCCTTTCAAACCCATGACAGCTACCAACTAGAAAGATAAGGGGAGCAGACACATGGGAATGCCACCACCTGGAAGTTCTCCTCCAAGCCACTCATCATTCTGACTTGGAAATATATCACTGTTCCTTCACTGTCAATGGGTCAAAATACTGGACCTCCATCCCTAACAGCACTGTGGGTGTACCTCCAGAGGTATGAACTGCAGAAGTTCAAGAAGACAGCTCAGCATCACCTTCCCAAGGGCAGTTAGGGATGGGCAATAAATGCTCACGTAGCCAGTGATGCCCAAATCCCATAAATGAATTTTAAAAAGTATTTTGAGGCAGGCTGAAGTCATGAAAAGTGCTATATAATGCAAATTCATTCTTTTCTTTATTGGGGTAGTCATTGGAGCACCACACTTACTCAGTAATCTGGGTTCAGGAGGGTAAAAGATTGCACAGAGTTCCTGCTTGTAATTGTTAATCAGTAACTCTAGCTGGAAAAACAGTAGGAAATGCAGGGTGAGAATAGAATTGGGCTTAGTCATCATGTTCTCTTTGTCAAGTAGTCTACTAGTACTGCCTAAACTCATGTAAAGAAAACTAATTTGTGGAACAATACTCCATTGACATTTGGAAGAAAAGAGGAGATGGAAGAAGACAGACAATTCGTTCCTTTCTAGAAGGAGATAGGCAGCAGCTGTTTACCATGGCCTTAGTAAAACAATACCCTCCAGTGGCTCATGCCTAAGATCAGGCATGAATTTATGTTCAACAGCTTGGCAAAAAATAGCCTCCAGCTTGGATTGAAGTAACATTTGGGCATAAGAACTTCATCTCCCTTTTTGACATTTTTAGATAAAGGATATGATGAAGCAATCTATATGGGTTAATGATTGCTGATCATCAAGCATACTTTCTATTACAAAGATAAGCCTAAAATTACTGATTTTTCTAGAGAAATAAATGCAAGTAAGGCACAATAGCTTAGAATAACTGTGCTGACGCCAAAGTGCAATACCTTGAACACTGGCCAAGTGAGCTATATCTTTAAAATGTGAAAATCAGAATATTGTAGACGCTGAAATTCTGAAATACAAACAAAAAATACAGGAAATACTCAACAGATCTGGCAGCACTGTGGAGAGAGAAACAGAGTTAATGGGCTGAATTTCCCACCCCCACCCTAGACGGGGGAAAGTTGAAGGGCGGGTGCACACAGGTGCACTTCCGATCGGTGCCCCCACTTGGAGGTGCAGCGCCATTTTACGTGTGCAGGCCAATTAAGGCCTGCCCAGCAAGACGTCTGCACAGAAGCGCTATGCGCTCCCTATGTGAGTTGGGAGTTGGGGGTGGGAGGGGGCAGAAATCCCAAAATCAAGAGTGCGCTCTTTTGTGCATGCGCACAAAAAAGCACACTCATCTCCCTGAGGCTAAGTGCAGCCTCAGGGAGATCGGCGGTAAATGTAAAAAAACTTAAAATAGAAAAATGAAATTTCCCTAACATGTCCCCTCATGTGACAATGTCATACGAGTTGGGATATGTCCATAATTTTCAAAAAAAGTTTACTAAAATTTTTTGAAAGTTGCATGAAACCTCATCTCACCCGTGGATGGGTTTTCATGCTTTTTCTAGTTCGCACCGGGGTTCCTGGCCTGCCCACCAATCTTAAGGTTAGATGGGCAGGTCCTTTAATGACATAATTGACTCTGTCAGTGGCCTCAATTGGTCATGGATAGGTCGGCGGGCGCGCAGCTGATTTTGCTGCGCCCCACCTTCCTGAAAATTTAAATGGGGCGCGGTGACTTCAGGTGGTCCCCCTGACGTCACTGCACAACGTTTTACGCGTCGGCGAGCGGGCCCCGTCCCCTCTTGCTGACATGTAAAATCCTGCCCTATGTTTCAGGTCGTTAACCTTTCAGCAGACTGGAAAAAGTTTGGGATGTAATAGGTTTTGAGCAAGGGATGGGTAGGGCAAGGACAAAGAATGGTCTGTAAAAGGGCAGGAGACAGAAGAGATTTAATGACTGAAGCCTAGTCTTACAGGGCCAAAAGGAATGGTGATGGGGCAAAAAAAAACCAAGATATACCTAGAGCAGATGTGCTGTTGTCTGAAAGCAAAGATAAGATGAAACATGCAAAGAAGAGGAGACAAAATGGGGGAACAGAGTTGTTTATGGTCTGACTTTGTTGAAGACAATGTTGAGTCCAAAAGGCTGTAAAGTACCCCGTTGAAAGATGAGGTGCTGTTCCTCCAGCTTATGTTGAGCTTCACTGCAGTAGTGCAGCGGGCCAAGAACAGAGATGTCAACATGAAAAAATCATGGAGAATTAAAACGACATCTGAATGTTTTATTTTGTTTCTTGCCCCGGCATCCTATGAACTCACCCATCACTTTAACAAATAATGCAAAAGCATAATAATTTTCATAATATTGTGAAGTCGGTTTATGGGTGTGGTAAGAGTTGGTTCTGTCTGTGTGATTTAATTACATTTGGAGCCAATTAGACGGCAAGCTTGAAATCATTAAAAAAAGCTAGCTATAGAAATGTGCTCAACATGCCACTGAGTAAACATGGATGCAGGCTTAGCATGTAAGTTATGAAGGGATTTTACATTTTAAGATAAATGAAGGGATTGTTGGATTCCAAAGGGGTGTTACTCTGCTTACAACATGCCAGATAAGCAAGGCTAAGGAGTGTGTTTATTTTCCCCAAATGTTGCTGACAATATTGGCAACATGAGAGTTTTTATATAATGAGGAAGAAACAGTTTCAAAGACATATGGAACAGTAGAATTTACATATTAAGAAGAGGCAAACATATATAAAGGAGAACAAAAGGCTATGCAGAAAAGGCCATGAAAAATCTAACAGGAGTGCGTGCAACAGCCTTCAAGAAGCCTCCAGCCATTTGTACATAAGTCTATGTAAAGTAACTGAAGTGGGGGAAGACATTTGGAATTCCACTGTCAAGTGGGTACTGTGTTAACTTGCAGATTTTGTTTTAAATCTAAAATTTATTTTGGCCTGTTGCTTTAAGAGGAGTATGTAACTGGGAGTTAGGTCAATTTTAAGATTTGTTATAGTAGTAAGTAATTTTAATCTTATGCATGTGCTTGAAATCTTTTATTTTGTTAATAAATATCTTAATTTAAGTTTTAAAATCTCTAAAAGTCCTCGTGGACTCATTACTTCGGAAGTCAGTGCACACATCTTTTTTTTTAATTCATTCATGGGATAAGGGTTTTGCTGGCTGGGCCAGCATTTATTGCCCATCCCTAGTTGTCCTTGAGAAGGTGGTGGTGGTGAGCTTGCCTTCTTGAACTGCCGCAGTCGATGTAGGTACACCCTCAGTGCAGTTAGGAAGGGAGTTCCGGAATTTTGATGCAGCGACAGTGAAGGTACGGCAATATATTTCCAAGTCAGATGATGAGTGACTTGGATGGGAACTTCCAGTTGGCGGTGTTCCCATCTATCTGCTGCCTTGTCCTTCTAGATGCTAATGGTCGTAGGTTTGGAAGGTGCTGTCAAAGGAGCCTTGGTGAATTCCTGCTGTGCATCTTGTTGAGGGAACACACTGCTGCTACTGTGCGTCAATGGTGGAGGGAGTGAAGGTTTGTGGACGTGATGCCAATCAAACGGGCTGCTTTGCCCTGGATGATGTCAAGCTTTTTGAGTATTGCGGGAGCTGCACACATTCAGGCAAATGGGTAGTAATCACATCACACTCCTGACTTGTGCCTTGTAGATGGTGGACAGGCTTTGGGGAATCAGGAGATGACCTGCTCTTGTAGCCACAGTATTATATGGCTAGTCCAGTTCAGTTCCTGGTCAATGGTAACCCCCAGGACGTTGATAGTGGGGAATTCAGTGATGGTGATGCCATTGAACATCAGGACGCTATGGTTGGTTTCTCTCTTGTTGGAATTTGTCATTGCCTGACACTTCTGTGGCGTGAATGTTACTTGCCACTTGTCAGCCCAAACCTGGATATTGTCCAGGTCTTGCTGAATTCGGGCATGGACTGCTTCAGTATCTGAGGAGCTGGGAATGGTGCTGAACATTGTGCAATCATCAGCGAACATCTCGTAATAAATACAAATTGCAAAACTATTGTTATACCGCGACCAAGTTTCCCTTGTGGATTTGGTCCATCTGGCACACATCACCTGCTACGTCATAGCACAAAAAAACCTTTACTCTTACTCTCAGGTGTTAAGCATCACAAGCTCCAACAACTCTCCTCCAGACCTCTTTCCCCCTTCACTTCCCTCTGACCCACCCCTTCTAATTTCACCCTTTGCCACATATCCACGATGCCATCCCCCTTTCTGATGCTGAATGATCTGTCCTTTGCCAGGGACTCAGCTTTATTCCTTTACACTCGCACCTTAATGAATTTTGAGCTCGGTATGATGCTGAGCCCTTCTTTTACCGTCTTTGCCTCCCAGCCCACTTCTTTGGCCAGGAGTCCTTCCCAAACTCAACGGACCATTTAAATCATCTCCACTATTCTCCCTCTTTTCATTGAGAACTACTGATGTGACATTGGGCTTCTCAATTTCTCTGCTCCCTCCATTCGCCCTAACCTGCCTCCCTCTGAACCCAATGCATTCTGATCTCTTAAGTGTAACTCTGACATTGTTATCAATCCTGCTGACAAGGGTGGTGCTCTTGTCTTGCATACTTGGCTTCAACGCTGAAAGAAGTGCAATGACTTCACCAGAATTGTCAAGGTAACAATACGGTTATCTCACTCTCCGCTCCAACCTCCACAACCTCTATCCTTACTACTCACAATATTACCCTTCTCCACTTCCGTTCACCCTCCCACAACTACACTTCAGTACACATCCTTCTCTTCATAATCATTCACTCTTCATTTTTGCACCCTTCCCTTCTTGTCACCTCAAATCTAACGCATGGTATACCAACTTTTCCAGTTTAATAGGAACGCTCTCTAAACAATTGTTAAGACTATCACTAACTTCTTTCTTTCTTGCAAGAGAATGTTGTATAGAGCTCAATATAGGAGACTGGCAGCAGAGAAGGCCAAGCCCACCTGTACACTATCTCCTCCTTAGAAAAAAACATCCTGTCCATTAAGGGCATGGGCAGTGTTATGTGTGCAGTAACTGTTAACGCTCGAGGAGATATTGTTCTGAGCTTATTCACACTTGATCCTCTTTTTCCCCTTCTGACTTCTATCTTACCCTGCACGTTCTGCATGACAAACTGCCCATGCTATCATTAGCCATTTCCTTCACTGGTTTCCCTTCCCAAAAATAAATTGGTGCAGTGATGTCCTGGAACTGATATGATTGGCATCCAACAAACACAGCAATCTTCAGCTATTGCTGGGGAAAAAAAAGACACTTTTTTGTCGATAAAAACTGTCTCTTTTTCAGTAACACTCAAGTTCTATACTACCAAACGACCATCTTCAGGTACCATGTCTGACTTCATATATTAGAGACACTTCAGTTACTTTATATTTTTGGTGTCCTAATTTTACAGAAGGGTAATAACTTGATGGAGCAGCAGGTTTGTTGAAGAAAAGGCTAAACTTTATTTAGGAGATGTGGAGCTGCTTGCAAGCTAGATGTGACCTCTCCATCGGAAGCCCCTCCCACCCCACAGGATTACACACACAATAAGCTTATTGGTTGAAGCCCCCGCAATCGCATCACATGATGAGTGGTTAGTTACTACACTTTCTCCCCCTTTAGGTTTCTTACATTTACAATTTTTAAAATGTCAGAAAAACCAGCAAATAGTTGTACAATCCCTGGTGATTACAAATCAAGTCTCTGAGGAGCTCAGTGGAGACAGTTAGAGTAGTGTAGCTCTACTAAAGAAGGTTCCTGAACAGTATTACTGGGATCTGGAGCTGCTCTAGGAGATACATCGTTGGAACTGGGTAGTTCTATATTTGGCAACTCATTAGATATATCTGGAATATCAGCTCTAGGACGATCACACCCTTCAGAAATTGGCGGCAAAACATCAATCACAGGTTCATCTTGCATTCATTGGGATGTTTCTCTAGCCCTAATATGATCCACGTGTTTATGTACAATTCCATCTTCGACTTGTACTCGAAAAGATAATAGAAAATGATGGCTCCTGGAGTCCAACAGGGTCCACTTCCAAAATTACGCACGTGCATAAGGTCACTTACATGGAACATAAAAGCATTGCTGTACAGATCATGGTTCAATTTTTGATTATTCTGCCTCTATGTTACCTGCTGCTCTAGATTTGAAAACACCAAATGTAAAAGCCTACGTAAACAGCATTTCATCAGTAACTCTGATGGTGTTGAGGCCGTAGTATGTGGTGTTGTACAGTTATTTAGGAGAAATCTGGAATGGTGAGACTCCAGAGTACCTCCAGATAACCTCTTTATACCAACTTTAAAGTTGGACAGCTCTTTTGGTGAGACCATTGGATGAAGGATGCCAGAGTGCCGGACACTTTTCAGCTCCGTGAATCTCTGAAATTCCACGCTGGTGAAAGCTGTTCCATTATCAGAAACAATAACCTCAGGTAAAACATGGGCCAAAATTTTCCCTTGATGGGCGTGTGGGCCCCACTGGCTCAGCGGCGGTCCGGCAGCTGAACTCCGCTGCCGAAATGGGGCCCGTCGCCACTTTGAGTAGGCGGACCAATGAGGGCCCACCCAATGGCCTGCCCGACAGGAAGCGCTGTGCGTTGGTGGGAGGGGGTTGGGGGGTGGGGTGGGGAGGAATTCCCCATCTGTCAAAATGCGCTTTTTCGTGCATGTGTGCAAAAGACCGCACATCTCCCTGAGACTAAGTGCTGTTTCAGGGAGATTACTGACAGTGTAAAAAACTTGAAAAATATAAAAATTATTAACATGTCCCCCTCATGTGACAATGTCATACGAGATGGGACATGTTGATAAGAAGCACATAAACTGTGGAAAATGATCCCACTGGGGCTCCTGGCCTGCTCGCCAACCTTAAGGTTGGACGGGCAGGGTCCTTAATTATCTTAATTATCCTGTCAATGGCCTTAATTGGCCATTGACAGGTCAGTGGGCAGAGAGCTGATTTTGCTGTCTGCTCACCTTCCTCAATATTTAAATGGACTGGGATGATGTTGGGGGTTCTCCCGACATCATCTCACATCATTTACCTGTCGGCGAGCAGGCCCCACCCCCAAATCGCCGATGGGAAAATTCTGCCCCATGTATACTGAAGGAATGACATAACTTTTCAATAGTTGCGGCTGGAGTTGGCGTTTTTATTTCATAGACACAAAGCCATTTTGAATGCACATTGATGATTAACAGGAACATGGTGCCTGGAAACGGTCCCACAAAGTCAACATGCAGTCTAACCAAGGATGACCAGGCCATTCCCATGGGCGAAGAGGAGCTGAAACAGGTAGTTCTAGTGTTGCTGGCAAAAGGGACGGTGTTTAACCATGCTCTCCATGTCACTGTCTATTCCTGACCACCAGACGTAGCTACTTGCCAGCATCTTCATCTTCGAGATGCCTGGGTTGTGCACTGTGGAGCTCTGCCAAGTGTGACTCTCTACCCTGTGATGGGACCACAACTCTTGAACACTACAGCAAAATTCCATCTTGACAACTCAATTAGGTGTTCCTGGAATAAAATGGTCATACGTCATCAGACACAAGTGTTCTTGGCCATCCTTGTAAAACAAAGTCTTTGACTTTTGACAATACTGCGTCTCTGTTCATCCAATTCTTGATCTGTTTGGCACATACAGGTGATGAATCCAAGAAATTTAACAATAACACTAACTCTTGTGGAACGGGTATATTGACAAGACTACCCAGTAACAGAAGATGACTGAGTGCATCTGCATTAGCTATATGCGAACCAGTGCAGTATGCGAAAGTGTACTCGTAAGCTGATAGTGTCAAAGCCCAATGGCTTCTCGCCGAAGCTATTGGCAGAATAGCTTTGTCTTCGCTGTACAATCCTGTCAGTGGCTTATGGTCAGATACAATAGTAAAATTTCGCTCATGTAGGTATTGACGAAAATACTTGACACCAAATATAACCAATATTCCTTCTTCTTCCAACTGAGAGTAGCCATTTTCAGCTTGGGAAAGTGTTCTTGAAATGTAGCCAATGAGTCTTTCTGATCTGTCCTCCATTTGATGTGATAGAACGTCTCCTACGCTAGAAGAAGCATCACACATCAACATTAGCTCTTTAGATAGGTCATAATGTACTGACAAGCGTGTTAAAAGAAGCAGTTTCTTTGCTGTTACAAAGGCTGCTTCTTACTGTGAATCCCATGGCCAGTGCTGGCACTTCCTCAGCAACAAACGTATTGGTGTCAGTACAGTGGATAGATTAGGTAAAAAACGGCTTTAGTAATTAATCATACCTAGGAAAGATTTAAACTTTGTCACCTTAGAGGGTGATGGTGCACATTTAATTGTTTGGACCTTGTCTTAAGTAGAATACAACCCCATAGCAACCTCTCTGTGACCCAGGTAGGTTACCTCCAATGTGCATTTTTCTCACTTCAAATGCACACCTGCTTCCATAAATCTTCTCAGTACTTCATCAAGGTTGGCTAAATGTTCAGTTTTGGTCAATCCAATGATGAGAACATCATCTAAATAAACAACCACACGTGGTAGTCCCTGCAGGAGACTCGCCATGGTTCGCTGAAAAATAGAGCAAGCTGATGAGACTGCAAAAGGTAATTGGGAGTACTGGTAGAAGCCTTTATGTGTATTAATTGTCACATATTCTCTTGATGTGCTATCCAATTCCAATTGTTGATAGGTCTGACTCATGTCTAGTTTTGTATATGACTTGCCTCCTGCTAACTTGGCATACAAGTCATAGATTCTAGGAATGGGATATTTGTCTAATTTTGTTGCTCTGTTGACTATCAGTTTGTAATCACTGAATATACCTATAGTCTGGCTTGGCTTTACAACTGGGACTATAGGTGCGGCCCACTCAGAAAACTGGGCAGGCTGAATTATTTCCAGGTTTTCCAACCTGCACAATGCTGCTTCCACTTTTGATTTTAGTGAGTAAGGCACCAGCCTGGCTTTGGAGAAATGTGGTCTTGCCTGGGGTCAATGTGTATTTTAGCTTCTATGCCCTTCAGTTTTCCCAATTCATCTTGAAAAACAGTCTCATATTTCTTTAAGAGCTCTGGAATTCCACTGGAATATTTCTGACCTGTCAACTTTTATTTTCTGCAGCCAATCTCAACCCAAAAGATTGGGCCCCTCCCCCTTTATGATTCTCACACAGGCAGTTGGGCTGTCTGATGCTTGTAGCAGACTGGGACAGCAGCAATGCCTTTGAATGGATTATCCAGTGTAAGTTTTCAGCTTGGCAGGTGTCCACTCCAATGTGAATAGCTGACTCCCTTCGCTGAGGTACTTGAACGTGTGCACCCCAACAGCAGTAGTTGAAGCACCGGTATCCACCTCAATCTGGAGTTGCTTGCCAGTCACTTGCACCGTCACTATATTGGGCTCAGATTTAATAGCAGTCACATGATACAGAGAGTATGCATCAGTAACAGCATCCTCAGCCTTTGCTGTATCAGTTAGCTCAATTAGATTTGTTTGTTGTTTTGTTGTTTGCCTATCCTTTGTTCTGCACTGCCTAACCATGTGTCCTTTCCTGTGGCAATAATTGCATTCTGCCTCTTTGAATCTACAAATCCATGATTTCCTCCACATCTGTAGCAAATGTGTATCTTATTAGCCAATGTGTT
This sequence comes from Carcharodon carcharias, assembly GCF_017639515.1. Lineage (NCBI taxonomy): Eukaryota > Metazoa > Chordata > Chondrichthyes > Lamniformes > Lamnidae > Carcharodon > Carcharodon carcharias. Next base: position 129,754,190 of record NC_054477.1, on the reverse strand, counting down.
ACCATTAGGCTTCCTAAGTCTTCGTGTAGTGGGCATAGAATCATGTTTAAAATCTGTTCTGTATTTCGCCCCACCCTCAGTGGCAGGTTCCCATCCAACATGGAGTACAGCACCATTATCCACATGCTGCAAAGCCTGCGAGTCCTTCACAGCACTTTCCATAGCGAGAGAAAGTTCTAGGGTGTGCTTGAAATCGATGTTGGATTCAGCTAGCAAGAGGCACTGAATGTTGTTGTCCTTGACTTTGCATATAAATCTGTCCCACAGCATATCATTCAAGGCATCCCCAAACTCTCAGTATTCGGTTAACTGTTTCAGATTCACTACAAATGGTAGCAATGGACTCTCTCGAGGCACTAACTCTTGAATTAAACTTGAAGCACTGCATGATCGCAGACGGTTTGGGCTGAAAGTGCTATTTCACGAGTTCCACTAACTCGTATGACTTAGGAACACTGGGCACGTTTGGAACAATCGGGTTTCGAATAAGGTTATACTTTTTGCTTCCACATGCACTCAGCAAGTTAGCTTTATGTTTTTCTTCAGCAGTAATCTCATTTGCAACGCAACAAGAACCCGAGTCGCTGGACATACTGACTCCAATCTTCAATGTTAGTATCATATGAATCGGTTCTTCCAAACAGAGGCACAACTGATAAGTATTGTTCAACTTCATTTTACTTACATCAACCAGGATGAAGTATGCAGCAGAAGTCGGTTTTATCCTCGTCACCAACTGTAATAACTCGATGGAGCAGCAGGTTTGGTGAAGAAAAGGCTAAACTTTATTTAGGAGACATGTAGAGGTGCTTTCAAACTAGATGCGATCTCTCCATCAGAAGCCCTGCCCACAAGATTACCCGCGCAATAAGCTTATTGGTCAAAGCCCCCATAATCACGTCACATGATGAGTGATTGACAGGAGGTAGGGACAATACATCTACTTACTACAAGAAGGCTGGCCCTTCTGGGTAGGAAGACCAAACTGATGAACTATGCAAACAGGCTGGTGACAATCAGTTTGAAGACCAAACCTTTATACAAATATATGATTTATACATCCAAGTGAGTAAATTATATTTACAGAAAGAAATTAATTAAAAGTAAATCAAGGCCATGGGCTCTTGTATAATTAAATGGATTCTGCAACTAATTTGAAGATAAGTGTCAGATTTTAAACAAATTAAAAACATGCTGCCATATTTCCAAAACTAAGCATGAGATCACTGGGAGGCAAATGTAATATCATATTTCTCATTCCTCCTCAAGAAACATTGAGAAGATAGCCAATCAGGAAGCGCTGTCAACTAACTTTATCCTTTTATTTTGTTACATATGGAGGTGTACTTTTAAATGGAATACTCAAGGAATTTGCGATTCATTGTAGGGTCTCATAACAGATGTTATCTGCTTTTCCCCCTGATTAGCCCGTGTTTTTTAATGTTTTGTTTGCCTTTTCCTGAAGGTTATATAGCTGCGAAGTGACTAGTGGTATTTCCTGCCTATCATTTTCATACACTTGTGTGTTGTTTAATACCCAAATGCATTTAGTTCGAAACATTATTTAGTATATCACTTGCAAAATTTTCCCTGCAGTTGATAGCCATCTCACTCACAGGATGTAGTGGCCACCTGTAAGGGAATTGAGCAGTCCACTTAGCACATCAATTGACAATTAAAGGCAGTACTGGTTCTTCTTGGAACTGTTCCAAAGCTATAAGTCCAGAGCAAGTCAATACATTTAGATTGTTTTAATGTTTTGGGGGTCTGCTACATCATGTACCAGGTACTTTTATCAATATCATTAGCCTGCTGATATCTGGATCATTAGATTACTTTTTTGTTTCAGTTCTCAGTATCCTCAAAATATGCCTTATTGAGTGGAATATTCACCCAGATATTGCACAGTTCAAACATTTGTGTGTGTTTGGGATATTTAATGTAGACCTGTCTTTTTTCTGGGGGACAGAGATTAATTTAGTCTGGAGCCTGAACAGTTTCTCCAATAGCTCGACATGGTCATTCTGTGTTTATTTCTTCTATTTCTCCTTATCTCAATGATGTTATTTTGTGAATCATAGTTCTAGGACATCAGGCACTGAGTAGAGACGGAATCCAACTGATTCACAGAAATGATCTATCCTGATAACTCATCCAGTTATTCCATCTAAATCTGGAAACAGTCTAGTTGCAATTGGTTTGGATTGTGGGTGGGAGAATCATTGGTGTCCTCTTTAATTCAAACTACTTGGAAATTGTACTCATGCTTTTTACATGGGAAATTACATTGTTGTCAGTATCAGTTAGTTCGTGAATGGTATACCCTTATTGTAGATCTGTCACATCTAATTTAGCATTTTAACAAAAACCTCAGGATTCACCCAGAACTTTTATCTGAAGTAGTTTCCCAACTTCTGTTGGATCAAGAAATTTCCATTCTGTTATTCACAGTGTCAGAATTAAAATTTGGCTTACTGTTATGATGTGGCAGATGATGTGTGCCAAGCAGACCAAATCCACAAGGGAAATTTGTTCGCACTATCACAACAGTTTTACAATTTGTATTTATTACGAGGAGATGTGTGCACTGAATTCAGAAGTAATAAGTCCACCAAGAACTTTAGAGATTTTAAAAAATGAAATTAAAATATTTATTAACAAAATAAATACCCTGAATTTGTGCATATTCACCTGGACATCATGGAAAGAGAAGGGTTCAGGCTGAAGGGTCTTGGTGGGGAGGTCGAAGATGATGCCAGGGGGACCAATGGTGATGGGTGAATGGACATGGGTGACTGGGGAAGGGGAAATAGTGGGGGAGCTCATAAAGGAAGTCACTAAAACCATTGTTCTCAAATTGAAAATGAGCAGAGCCTTGTGTTGGATGGGCACAGGTGCTGCATGGGAGTTGGGTCAGTGTGTGGGCGGAGATGGAGGTCATCTCAGCTGGACAACAAAAATAGAACCACAGCAGGCATTATTGAATATGCTAGGGACCAGTGAGATGAGTTGGATGGATGGAGGCTCCACGTGCACGGGAGAGTGCATACACAAGGCTTTGAGAGGCACTGCCACAGACACTTCTCCCTGCAGATTCAGTTGTGGGGTTGGCTGCGTGCAGGAAAACTGCTTGGGGGGTGTGGAGGTGGGTGGGGGTGGGCCTTGCAAAGCCTTTAAAAGGATGCTGAAAGATAACATCGGACAATATGCATTGAAAGTGAATATATTTGCAGGCAATCGATTAGTGACAATTATTGTTCACCCATGCAGCAAGCTGTGATCGATTTTTTAAAATTTTTCTCGGCCTTCCACTCTTTCTAGGTCCTGCCCTGACATCCGCAGTAAGGATGGAGGCAGCCTATGGAGTTGTTTGCCCTCTTGTCTTTGGTGACTTTGGCGGTCGTCCTCTTTGAGGGTTTCAAACACCGATGTTTCCCTGCCTCTTGCTGACTATCTACCAAGAATTAGAAGGCCACTTCCAGAGCCTCGTCACTTGGACTGAGCAGGGTGGTTGTTCTCCAGCAGACCTCCGAGTGCTGGAGACCTGGCCTGTCCCTGCGACCGGCTGCTGTGGGGACATTAGTGAAGTGTTCTCCAGAGAGTGAGCCCGAGCCTCATTGAGAGATGTGTCCCATCGAGGTGGGTGTCTATGCACTGCTGGAGGGTGTGGGTGAGCGCTGTGATGGTTCTTTAGAATCTTCCTCGTTGGGTGTGGACTGGGGACTGGGAGTTCTGGTGGTGTTCCTTGTGAGCCTCGATCTGCAGGTGCTTATATGATAGAGAATGGAATTTTAGTAGATGCGCTTCAGAAATATAAGACTGCATGTCACTCACTGTAATTGTCAAGATATGATGACCTCATGGACAAGTGATCCATACTGGGTTGGTGAGACAACCCAATCTCCCATTCCCCACGGGAGCGACCGCTGTCCTCCCCAGAGATGTGGGCTGCAGCCGCCTCGAACTGAGGTCAATGATGTTGGCCGTGCCCCCCAATGTCCGGGAACTTTCCCGCCTGTTGTGGGCAAGATTGGCCTGGATGAAAGTACAAGGAAGGCATGTGATGAGAAGGGATGGAGCATAGGTTAGCAAAGATCTGTTCCCCTGTGTGTGTGGTGAGCCCTCCTTTATATCAGTGCTGATATGTGTCCCTTGGTAATGGTGTGTGAGATCTCTGAAGAGAGTAGCTACTTGAGCACATGATGCCATGATGAGCGTTTGACATTAGAGGGAGTTGAAGGATGATTTACCCTCATGGAGCGGATGAGATCATTCATTTTCTTCCTGCACTGTATTTCAATCTGGGCGTGCATCAACCTCCTTGTCGATGGACTTCCAGGCCTGAGAGGTGAGGCTGGTGTTTTTCCTAAAACCATCCCTGGGACACAGCACATCTCTATGCGCCTGCACCCCTATGATCAATGCCTGGAGGGTGCTGTGTCTCAACCGGGGTACAGCCTTCTCTTATGCGTGGAAGACATCTGTACAGTTTCCTGGGCTGCAGAGAGTAAGATGCATGTGTTCAACAGGCATTTAAATATGGCGCCCAGACCTTTGATCCACCAGCTGATGGCAGAGTGGACGAATCAGCTCCTGATCCGCTAGGTCATTTGGCCTGATACTTGCCTGTGCATAACTTATGAGCTTCCAAGTGCTGACTCGGGTGTGAGTTCTCCCCATTTCGAGCAGCAGGGTGGGAGCTGCTGAAACCGTCCGCCACAACACTGAGTCTCATAAATGAAAAATTCCACTCTTCATGTATTTGTTTTTTTTTTACTATTTTTTTATCAGCTAAACCCTTTTTTTTAAGTTGGTGAACACCTCCTATTTAAAATAAACAGAGAAAAGAACCCATTAGAATAGTGGACAGATGAATTTGACATGAACATATTAAAAAAAACCTTTGTTAACAGGAAAATTAGAAAATATCAAATCTCCAGATTGAATTGGATTCTCTCTTTTGGCAGAAATGCCAGAGCCAGTGATTCAGGTCCAATTCCAGGCTTGCATCATTCACTCAAAGCAATTTTGGAAGTGTTGTTAGTTATTTCATTCTGATAATGCAAATGTCCAAGGCAAATGGATGATACCAAGAGGATGGATGTGCTTACCCAGCATTGCCACCATGTTACAGGCAAGAAGTCCAGGGACAGATGAGGGTCATTCCACACAGTTTACCCAGAACTTGCCTCTGTATTTCTGAATAGATTCAAGCTGGTAGCATATGTAAATAGACTGCATGGAACAATAGGTTTATTAAACATTATCTCCAAATTTAACTGAAACCTACAATGATGAATTGAGGATATTTGTCCTGACACAATTTGGAACCTACACTTCAAACCTCTTCTCTTATAGTTTGGCACATTTTTATATGGCCTGAATTTCACACTTGGCACGTGACTATTATCCACTCCTGGGCCGGGTCGTGTTTCCACACAATTTCATGCTGGATGGCATCTGCACCTGCTGGGCATGTCAGGGGGGAGGGCAAGCCCTGAGGGGTCTCGCCCCCCCTCCCTTCCTGGTTCTCAGATGAGTGCCTAGGAATCCTCGCGGAGGAGGTCAGTACCAGGTGGGACATGCTCATCCCCAGGGATGGCAAGAGGAGGCCACCGCACCTAACCAAGAAAGCATGGGCAGAGGTGGCAGCCTAGGTCAGCAGCCATGATGTTGTGCAGCACACATGGGTGCAAGTGCTGCAAAAGGTTCAATGATCGGCTGTGCTTGGCAATGGTGGGTACCGAGTTGGTATGGACCTTGTGGAGAAGCGTTAACGACTGGCCGTCCCCCTGTGATGCTCAGGGGTGTAAGAGTCTGAGTACCAACTGTCAGTGACATCAGCGGTAAGTTCTGGCTGCTGGGCCTGATTGTTTTGCGGCTAGAGGGCCATGATTCGGATGTTCCATGCATGGTATTCCTCAGGTGGGATTGGCCAGGTTGCAATGGTACTGCAGGCAGACAGTGGATGCTTCTGGGTCCTTTCAGGAGAAGCGAAGCCATAACAACATTGAGAGATCAACAACGGAGGTGGCCCCTGCATACCACATTGACAAGGTATGTGATGGAGAGCTGTGGAGAGGCAGGGGTCTCTGATGAAGTTAAGAGTGCAGTGTACAAATGCGAGAGTGTTAGAGTGTGTAAACATTGTTGTGTTGTCTCATCTGTAATGGAAACCTCAAACCTGGTGTCCCCACTGTTCATTGAAAGACAATGGCACCATGATGCAGAACTCCATTGTCTCACTAGCCTGCCTTACATGCACAGCGAGTGTGATGACTAATGCTAATGATATGTCATGTTTCTCCACTAGAATTGCCATCCAGCAAACAATTGCAGGACACCAATGAGCCACACTTGACGCCAGAGGACCAGTGATCATCAGATGCACCTGTGTCACACCCACTCTCTGTACCAGGCACCAGCGCAGATACCAGCACATTGATGGATATTTGATCCTTGGCTGAAATGTTGTTACACAGCAGTGAGGGCATGGCACACTCACGTGAGGAGCAGGTGGAGGCAGAGAGTGTCCAGGGCACTGGCAGATGACGAAGCTCTGGAGTTCTCCATTAAGTGGCAGATGCTGGATGTCCAGCGGGATGTGCAGGGCAATCTGGTGGAGATTCACGAGGGTTTGCATGCTATGGTCTCCGTTGTGGAGAAGCCCATGTGGAACATGAGCACTGCATTGACCCTCATCACCGAGCGCACTGCCTCCTCCATTGAGTGAGTGGTGACACTCATGGAGAGGAGGCAACTTCAGGGACAGAATCAGGGGTTCCTGGGTTGCACTCGGACCTGCAAGTCCTCACACAGGCAATAACCTCAGAAGGTCACTGCTTGTGTGAGGGATGGATGATGAACCTAGAATCTCTGCTAGGTGCCGGTCCATCAATGGTGAGTAGGGAGGTCTAGACCGCCCTCGCATTGGTGCATGAGTTGCTTGTTGTCTCTGCGGGCTCCTCTCACGGCGCTCTGGATGACGGCAGTGATGAGGCATCTGATGAGGCTGCGATGACTGAGGTGTGCCAGCCATGGCACAGGCGATCCACTCCCAGGCGGGGCCAGCACAGGCTCTAATGACCAGAGGATGGCCGCCAATATCATCATGGCCAACAGGACAGCACAGTCAGTAGGCTGCCTCCAATGCCACTACCAGTAAGGGTGGTGGGGTGGAGGAGGTGCAGTGGGGAGCGGGGTGGGGGGGGGGGGGGGGGGGGGGGGGGTGGTGGGGGCGTGGGTGGGTGGCCAAGACGCAGCACTTGTACAGGTAAGTTTAAGGTACCGCAAGCACAAGAGGGACTTTTTACGGTTGATCTTCTGTTTTGTATGTCTTGTTAATTTGTTTACTGGCATGACCATTAACACCTCGTATAGTTATGTTCATTTTCTGTGAGTGCCAACATTATATAAATTTTACTTATGTGTTAATAGCCTGAGCATGCTTCACTTGTTTTGTAGGTGCAGGGCACGCCAGTGTGTCATGCTGGACATGAGTGGCTCTAAACCTAATTGCACAGGTACTGAGTGGACTTTGGGTTTAATGGAATGGGTCATTTCAAACATCCGGTAAGGAGGCGGCACCCCTGGCTTGAGGTGAAAGCAGTGCCTTGGCAGCCTTGGTGATGTAACATTGAACCAAAGCTTCCCTGGTGCCCCTGCCTCCCTAAAGGATCCAGAGGTCTGCCTCCACGTCCTCAATTTGTTATTCCCCAGGCTACTCTTCTGATCCACCACTTTGTACTGTGTGTACCCTTCTGGTCACCAGACAGCCTTCTGTTTCTCTGGTAATGGGGATTGTGTACTCCACTGGTGGCACCTCCACTGAGGAGGAAGAGAGGGGCAGAAGGGAGAGGAGGCGAGGTGTCCATAGGCAGTGTCCAAGGGAGCGACCTGTGGGAGAGGTGCAGGCACAGGGGGCGCAAGGCCAGCAGGGAATCCAAGGCTGAAGGGGCTGCAGAAGACGCTATTATCCTGCAGCCCGGGTTTACAGGCAGTGATGCAGCTACCTCAATATGTCCGAGGTGCAATGCCAAAGGAGGCTCCGCCTCTCCAGAGAGACTGTGACCTCCATATGTCAACTGATTAGGCCAGACATCACCTCCAACTGTGGTTCTGAAGGTCACAGTGGCCTTCTATAAGTCTGGCTCTGTCTAGGGGTCAATGGGGATTCTGTGTGGAGGCATCATCTGTGGCATGTGGAGCTTCCTCAAGATCCTCTTCCTCCCCCTGAATGGTCCAAGCTTTTGATTCTCACCTTCAGCAGGCCTATGGTCCTCTCAATCACCGCCCTTGTGGAGGCAAGTCTCCTATTATACTTTTGCTCCACTTCTGTTCTTGGCTGGTGGAGAGGAGTCATAAGCCACCATTTCAATGGATAACCCTTGTCACCCAGCAGCCATCCATCCATCCAGTCGAGCTGGAGCTATGAACAGCCATGGCAGCTGTTTGTGGCAGAGGATGTATGCACCATGGGAGCTGACAGGGTACCTTGCACAGACTTGCAGAATCTGTGCCCACAAACTATCTGGAGGTTCAAGGAGTGAAAGCCTTTCTGTTGATGAAGGCACCCAGCTCACCCATTGATGCCTTGATGGCCACTTTTATGCATTCGATGGCACCCTGGATGTGGGGGAGCCCAGCAATTACAGTGGAGCCTCAGGTTTGCTCAGCCTGGCTGACCTCCTCCATCCAGAAATGAATAATTGTCATGACCCACCTGAACAGAATGTCAGTATTCAGCTTCATGCAACTGTGGACAGCTGATTGGGAAACTCCACACAGAACCCCCACTGACCCCTAGAAAGAGCGAGAGGCATGGAAGCTGAGGGCCACTGTGATCTTCAGAGCCTCTGTAATGAGGTAGCCACCCACACAGTTCGAGGTGGTGTCTGGCCTAATCAGCTGATATATGGAGGTCACAGTCTCTCTGGAGGGGCGGAGCCTCCTTTAGCATTGCACCTCAGACATATTGAGATAGCTGCATCGCTGTCTATAAACCCAGGCTGCAGGATAGTGACGTCTTCTGCAGCCCCTTCCGCCTTGGACTCCTTGGCCATTCGCCACCAAGGGTATAATAGGAGTCATGCCTCCCCTATGCCTGCACCACTCCCTTGGACACTGCCTACTGGCCTTCTCTCCCTTTTGCCCCTCTCTTCCTTCTCCGTGGAGGTGCCACCAGTGGAGTACACAATCCCCATTACCAGAGAAACAGAAGGCTGTCTGGTGACCAGAAGGGTACACACAGTACAAATCCTCCAGGGTCCCTGAAGACACCAATGAGTCCTGAAGTGAAGGATAGCAATGCAAATACTGAAGCTGAAAACAGAGATAAAATTGTTAAGTGTCACTTAGCAACCAGCAGCAAACTATCTCCTAAACTCCTCACTACTCACAATGGCAATGCTCCAGGTCCTTTTTAATCCCACCTTTGGATGAAAATTCATTAAAAATGTGCTGCCCGCCTGTCCATTTTTCCATTTTGGGAAGAGCGCCAAATTGCACAGGCAACATAAAATCGCAGTCAATAGGCTTTTTAATTACATTAATTGGCCCTTAATTGTCTGCAGGTGCTGCTCCAACTCCCCCGCACGCCCGCCGACCTCAGTATTGCAAGCATGTGCAATAACGTCAGGATATACACCTGACTTCTTTCCGTACAATTTTATGTGCGTTCGGGTCGGGTGCACACCCGACCTTGGGTTGCAAGGTTCAGGCCCTGTGTTTTGAGCTTGTGATTTCCCCAGAACTACTCGGGCTACGCTGGGCCCTTTTGAAGTGTGGACAACAAATAACATTCCAAGAATGAAGAAGACTCGACCAGGTAGGCAATCTATCTCAATCTTCAAGGCCATGGTTTCGACAATAATTCTAAAGTCAGTTGACAAGAGTATGCCATCCCAGTGAGTCTAATGCATGTCTGCATTCCATAGCAGTCTAGTAGAGAGTGTCTAATCCACTTTTCTTCGCAGACTGAGGCAATATCCAAACCATATCAGTGAGTGCATTTCCTGGGGGATTAATTGGGGCAAGCAGTGCACAGTACAAGTGTGAGGTGGGGGTGGGGGTGGGGAAGTCATGTGAGGAGGTGCTAGACATCATGTGGTGCTGAGCAGGCTTGATGAATCTGCTGATTTTATCCTGCTTGGTAATTTTGCACATTCATATGTTCGTACATTTTGTCTCGTAGACTATATTCAAAGAATATCCACTTCTTTCTATCATCAGTCTCTTACACTATTTCAATCAAGCTCATAATGTGCTTGAGGAACAACATTTAATGGGAGAAATTTAATGCCCTCCCGCGAGGCGAGTTTGGAGATGGGGGAGCATTTATTCGGGCTAGAGGGGGTGGGGTGGGGTGGGGACACAGCTGCCTTCCGGCGTCTGACCCGGTTAAGTCTGGGACAGGAAGACAATTAAAGCCCACACTAGGGCTTCATCCCACTGCCACTGGTATTCAACCAGCAGCTGGCAGGGCAGTCGTCATGCAGGGAGCCCAAAAAGCAAACCATGTTGAGTTTGCTTATGGGCATCTGGTGGAGAAGAGGTGTGGGGAAGGTTAGAAGATCCAGAATCAGGAAGGGGGCTCCCACTCAGAGCCACAGCCCTTGCCCTTTCTTCTGATGCCCCCACACCCCCAGCTCTAGCCGACACCCACTTCTGCCCTCACCTGCCTGTGGTCCCTTGCTGATCCTGGGCCTTTGGTGTGTGCATTGCTGGCACCTGCTACTGCTCCTAGTGACACTGCCTGCAATGGAGAACTGACAGCTTCTGATTGGCTGGCAGCTCTCGTAAAGTGAGATTATGCCCCAGGGTCCTCAATCCTAAGAAGGACAGCTGCTGGCCATTTACATGCCTGAGAATAATTTAATACAGTGGGCCTTACCTAAAGGAGGTGACACGAGGCTCTTGCCACTCTCCAGCCAGCAGGTGAGACCCTGTCACCTGGGTTAAATTTTGCCTCATCTTTATATGAGGCACTTTACAACCTTGTGACTTTAAGAATGTGTAACAATTTTGACAATTACCCATGTCCCCATTTTCTCTCGGAGAGCAAGTGCTGATAATGGAGGATGACCAGGTTAGAACCACGGGGAGTGGACAATATTTTTTCTGGTGGATGGGATGAACATCCTCTATCAGCACATGGTCAACAGGCCCATCTGCAGTCCTTGTCTTTACCTGTCTTTCTTCCACTAAGGGGCTGAATTTTACATCCAGATGGCAGGCATACGCCCGACCCACTTGGGCTTAAAATCACACGAGAAGATGTCAGGTGAGCGTCCCGACATCATCGCACACTTGTGTGATACTTCACTCGACGAGCACGCATAAAAGTCATAAGCTAGCTCGTCGATAATTAAGAGGACAATTAAGCCCATTAACGGTGTAATTGTCTCCGAATTTTCATGGCTCGTCTAACCTTACAGTTGGCAAATGGATGAATCAGGCGGCCTTTGCATTTTTCATCAAACTTCATCCAAGGGTGGGATCAAATATCCATTATGAGATAAACTAAAAATAAATATCTGTGGACAGCATTTTTATCAGCTTTATTTTCAGGTGATTGATTGTGATGCAGCTTTTTTTGCAGCTTTTTAAACCTTTATTATGGCATTTTTAGGTCTGCAGCTCCCTGAAGCAGCTGGCTGCCTTGAGGGAGCTCTCTTTCAGTGCTCATCTGTGTGCACAGAAACGTCATCACCCGCCCTCTTCCCGCCCCCACCCCAGCAGCGTTTCCCGACTGCTCCCGGGCCCTCCGATTGTGCGCGCCCAACAAAGGTAAAATTCAGGCCCATATTACCAAACCATGGGAGCCTTCTCCTGTTAGCCAGAGTTTCCATTTGTCCCTCTCTCTCTGCTACTCTACTGCAACCATTTACATCTCCGGTCAACCCATTTTATCTTTCTATTCTTGACTCCTTTTGTACCACCATCACTTTTATACCTTAATCATTCCTGGCCTCCTCAATATCAAAGACCTTGCTTTTCTGATCTTTTTCTACCTCCCTCTCCCGGGCTTAAAAACTATTTGACCATGCAAAGTTGGAGCAGAAGTAGGCCATTCGGCCGTTCAAGTCTCCTCCGTCATTCAATTAGATCATGGCTGATCTGATAATTCTTAACTCCACTTTCTTGCCTTTTCCCCATAACCCTTGATTTCCTTTTGGATTAAAAATCTGTCTATCTCAGCCTTGATTATAATTAATGACCGAGCCTCCACAGCCCTCTACGGTAAAGAATTCACCACCCTCTGAGAGAAGAAATCCCTTCTCATCTCTGTCTTAAATGGGTGACCCTTACTCTGAGTTTATGCCCTCTGGTCCTAGACTCTCCCAGAAGATTGCAGTTATTCCTGGCACAAAGAAAGATAGTTGTAGTTGTTGGAGGTCAGTCATCTCAGCAGCAGGATATCACTGCAGGAGTTCCTCAGAGTAGTATCCTCGGCCCAACCATCTTCAGCTGCTTTATCAGTGACCTTCCTTCCATAATAAGGTCAGAAGTGGGGATGTTCGCTGATGATTGCACAATGTTCAGCACCATTTGCAAATCCTCAGCTTCTGAAGCAGTCCATGTCCAAAACCTGGACAATATCTAGGCTTGGGCTGACAAATGGCAAGAAACATTCGCACCACACAAATGCCAGGCAATGATGATCTCCAACAAGCAAGAACCCAACCATTGCTCTTGATGTTCAATGGCATTACCATCACTAAATCCCCTGCTATCAACATCCTGGGGGTTACCAGTGACTAGAAACTGAAATGGATATAAATACTGTGGCTACAAGAGCAGGTCAGAGGCTAGGAATCATGCGACAAATAACTCACCTCCTGACTCCCCAAAGCCTATCCACCATCTACAAGGCACAAGTCAGGGGTGTGATGAAACACAACCACTACCATCTAAAAGTACACGGGCAGCAGATATGTGGGAACACCACCACATGGATGTCCCCTCCAAGTCACTCACCATCCTGACTTGGAAATATATCGCTGTTCCTTCATTGTCGCTGGGTCAAAATCCTGCAATTCCCTTCCTAACAGCACTGTGGGTGTACCTACATCACATGGACTGCAGCAGTTCAAGAAGGCAGCCCACCACCACCTTCTCAAGGGCAACTAGGGATGGGCAATAAATGCTGGCCCAGCCAGCAAAGCCCACATTCTGTGAATGAATAAAAAAAAAACAACCTCTCAGCATTTACCCTGCCAAGCCCCCTAAGAATCTTATATGTTTCTATAAGGTTGCCTCTCATTCTTCTAAACTCCAAGGAGTACAGGCTCAAACTACTCAACCTCTCATCAGAAGAAAATCCCTCCATACTCAGGATCAACCTAGTGAAACCTCTCTGGACTGCCTCCAATGCCAGTACCCCTTTCCTTAAATAAGGGAAACAAAACTGTTCACAGTATTCCAGGTATGTTCTAATAGTTTTTATATTCCATTTCCTTTTTTATATTTTTATATTTCGTTCCCTTTGAAATAAAGTCCAACATTCCATTTGCCTTCTCTCTTACCTGCTGAAATTATATGTTAGCTTTTTGGGATTCGTGCATGAGGATTCCCAAATCCCTCCGTGCTGTAGCTTTCTGCAGTCTTTCTCTGTTTAAATAATATTCAGCTCCTTTATTCTTCCTGCCAAAATGCAAAACCTCACATTTTCCCACATTACATTCCATCTCCCAAGTTTTTAGCCCACTTATGTAACCTGTCTATATCCCTTTGTAGAATCTTTGAATCATCCTCACCACCTGCCGTCCCACCTATTTTTGTGTTATCCACAAACTTGGTGATAGTACATTCACTTCCCTCATCCAAGTCATTAACCTATATTGTAAATAATTGTGGCCCCAACACTGATCCCTGTAGCATTCCACTAGTTACAGGTTGCCATCCTGAAAATTCCCCCTTTTCCCAACTCTCTATTAGTTAGCCAATCCTCTATCCATGTTAATATGCGACCCCCAACACCATGGGCTCTTATCTTATTAAGTAGCTTTGTGTGCAGTACCTTATCGAAAGCCTTTTGGAAATCCAAATATATCACATCTACTGGTTCTCCTTTATTTATCCTGCTTGTTACCTCCTCAGAGAATTCTAATAAATTTGTCAGGCATGATTTCCCCTTCATGAAGCCATGCTAACTCTGCTTGATTATATTATGCATTTCTAAATGCTGTGCTATGATATCCTTTATAATAGAGTCTAATGTTTTCCCAGTGATGGATGTTAAACTCACTGGCCTATAGTTACCTGTTTTTGTCTCCCTCCCTTTTTGAATAAGGGTGTTACATTTGGCAGTTTTCCAATCTTCTGGGACTTTTCCAGAAACTAAGGTTTCTTGGAAGATTACTACCATTGCATCCATTATTTGTGTATTACTTCCTTTAATATCCTAGGATGTAACCCATAAAGTCCAGGGTCTTTATCAGCCTTTAGCCCCATTAGTTTCCCTAGTACTTTTTCTCTAATGATAGGTATTGTATTTATTTTCTCCCCCACTTTTTCCCCTTGATTATTTGGTATTTTTGGAATGCTATTCATTTCTTCTACTGTGAAGGCTGATTCAAAGTATTTATTCAACTCCTCTGCCATTTCCTGGTTCCCCATTATTATTTCAACAGCCTCATTGTCTAAGGGACTTATGTTCACTTTGGCCTCTCTCTTCCTTTTTATATATTTAAAGAAGCTTTTTCTGTCCATTTTTACATTACTTGCTAGTTTACCCTCAAAGTTTATTTTCTCCTTGTTAATTATTTTTTGCTTATCTTTTGTTGGTTTTTAAAACTTTCCCAATCCTCTGGTTTACCACTAATCTTTGTCACTTTGTATGTCTTTTCTTTCAATTTGATACTATCCCTAACTTCCTTGGTTAACCATGGTTGGTTTATCCCCTTCCTAGAATCCTTTTTTCCTCACTGGGATATATCTTTGTTGTGAGTATGAACTCTTTTCTTAAATGTTTGCCATTGTTCATCAACTTCCTTTTCTCCTAAACTCCTTTTCCAGTCCTCTCCAGCCAACTCTGACCTCATTTCATTGTAATTACCCTTATTTAGGATAGCACAGTTGTTTCCAACCCAAGTTTCTTACTCTCAAACTGAATGCTAAATTCTACCATGCTATGGTCACTGTTTCATAGGGGAAATTTTACTCTGAGATCATTTATTAAACCTGCCTCACTACACATTAGCAGATCCAAAATAGCCTGATTCGTGGCTGGATCCACAACACATTGTTCGAGGAAACTGTCCCAAATACACTATGAATTCTAGCTTGTGGCTACTTCTGCCCATTTGATTTTCCCAGTCTACATGAAGATTAAAGTCACCAATGATTAATGTACTGCCTTTATTACATGCTCTTATTATCTCCTGATTTATTCTCTGTCCTACAGTATAGCTACTGTTAGGGGGCTTGTAGACTACTCCCATCAGTGTCTTCTTCCCCTTGTTACTTCTTACCTCCACCAATATGGACATTTTCCAGTCAGTGAAAGGTCAGCGACCTGAAAAGATAACATTGTTTCCCTCTCCACAGATTCTGCTTTAGTATTTCTGCTGATTGTTTCAAACATTTTCTGTTTTTTATTTCAGATTTCCAGCAGCTGCAGTCTTTTGCTTTCATCCATTTAGTTCTAATCTTGTTGCATTTTTTGGCCATTTACTAGAAATGAGTCCAGTCACATAGTCACATTAACATTTCCATTTCCTGGGAGACGAGTGACGCAATGTCAAGTCCCTAGTCAGGAAACATGCATCTCTTTCTTGGCAGGCTAGTTTAAGATTGTGCATCCTTTACTGATCTACAGTGCATCCGTTTCAGCAACATGGGAGCATACTTTCATTACTGGTCTATAGAAGACATCCATTTTCCCTGTCATTCCAACCAGAGAATGAAAATCCCTGAAGGCCCAGTCTACATTTGTTTTCCACAGCCTCAAGGCAATGGCTATGTATTTCTTGAACTAAGATTTCAGATTTTCTTTCAGGGATATCCAAGCTATTTGTTTTTTTATTATTGAAAACCAGACTAATAGTATTTCCCAATGTCAAGGAGGACATACATAAGCACAGTATAAAGTATAAATATAGAGGAAGCTAAATGGAAAAGTCTGGGATCAAAACAAAACTCCAAAACCTTTGAGTAAATGACCTGTGAAATTCGATAAAACTCAAAAACAGACATGGGATTTGCAATGTGCAATTAACCCATGGACATTGCTTCTGATACGGGCAGCTTGCAAACTTCATACTGGCTGCCATTTAAATGATCATGTGTGCAGACAGTACCAACTACACTGTTGAGTGCCTGCACACCTGAGCAGAAGGCACAACAATGTGAGAGACTTTCATAAGTTCAAACGTGTATGGACTACTCAAGCCAGTCTGCACCTCTTAAAGGGGAGGTGCACTTGGCTGCAGCAGGTGTTGGAAGCCATTGTAAGACTGAACTTTAGCTGGGAAAGGTTCAAGAATGGCACAACATAGCAGGGAGATGGCTCCAAAATTTTCCAATGTTGCACTGGAGGTCTTAGTTGAGGAGGTACAGAGGAAGAGAGATGTATCCACAGGGGACCTCAAAAGACCTCCAGGCAAACTCTCAGAAGGCAATGGAAGCAGATAGTTATGTCACTCAATGTCAGGAGTCTAGTCCCAAGAAACTGGATGCAGTCATGCAAGATGACTAAATTCAACCCTGGAAGATAAAGGAGGGAAAGGTATCAATGTGGCCCTATTCCTTGCATGGTTGAGCTCCTCGGTGAAGTGCTTAAATGATGAAATTGATATGTACTTCAGTACCTGGAATGTAGGAATGGTACATTGATCTGTAATTTTAACATAAATTTATTCAAATTTATCTTTCTTTTAGTCTCCTGTCCAACACTTCCCCATGGGGAAGTGACTGCATCCAGTTTCTTGGGAATAGACTCCTGACATTGAGTGACATAACTATCTGCTTCCATTGCCTTCTGAGAGTTTGCCTGGAGGTCTTTTGCGGTCCCCTGTGGATACATCTCTCTTCCTCTGTACCTCCTCAACTAAGACCTCCAGTGCAACATTGGAAAATTTTGGACCCATCTCCCTGCTGAATTTGTTTTTCTATTTTTGTCGCTACATGTGCCTGAATTTTTCGTTCACAAGCATGCACGATTGGAAGGCCCGGAAATGGATGGGAAATAAGCCTCCAGCTGTGATCTCACGCTGTTTGGCCAATTAACGACCAGCTGAGAAATGCTCAGGACTGCCGGGGTGAGGCAGGAAGAGGGAAGGTGCCAACCTAACTGAGGATGCGGGTGAGCACTTCTAGTGAGCTCCCTGAAGGCAGACAGCTGCCCCAGGGAGCTACAGATCTCCCCAGAATAAAGGAAACAACAAAAATGCCACAAAATATGTCCATGCTGCACAATCAAGCACCTCATGAAAAAAAGTCCCCAGATATCTCCTTTTATTTTATTTCTCCACAGAGATTCCATGCCACCTGGGAGAATGGCCCATCCGCCAACTGTAAATGTGGACAGGCCATGTGAAATCGCTGTTAATTTCATCATTAATGATTGTTAAACATTTGTATGTTTTCAACCTGATTACTTTGTCTATATATGAATTTTTCAATGTAAGTCACATTGCAATTCAGCCTTTGGGCTGCAAATATGTTTCTTGAATAAAATACCATTCTTAATATGGGCAGAATTTTGCCCTTGTTGGGCGGGCTCGGCAGGAGCGGGTGGGGGCAGTTGGCCCGCTGCCCGCATTAGGGCCACACTGCGATTTCACATTGGGGGGCCCAATTATGCCTGCCCAGCGTGAAATGCGAGCAGCAGCGCTCAACGCTGCCTGTGGGGGTGGAGGGGGAGGGTGAGCACGAACTTCGTGGATGCGCGCAAATGTGCACTTGAAAACCTCCTTGAGGCACAGAGCTGTCTCAGGGAGATGAACAGTTTTCAAAATAAAAAATAAAGGTCTTAAAAATGTTATAAAACATGTCCCCTCATGTGACTCTGTCACATGAGCAGGGACATGTTATTAAATAAATCTTAAAATTTTTATTTTATTTTTATTTGATGTTGGAAACCTCACCCCATCTGTGGATGAGATTTCCAAAAAAAATGCAAAGGCCGCTTGACCTTCTCGCCTGCCCGCCAACTGTAAGGTTGGACGGGCGGGGTAAAATTTATTTTAATTACCTTTTCAATGGCCTTAATAGGCCTTTTAATTGCCAACGGGCATGCTGCCAACTCCAGTGCAGGCCCACTGACCGAAATACCGCATGAGTGCGTGATGACGTTGGGACACTCACCCATCATTGCGCGTCACTTTCTGCTCAGTCGGGTCGAGCGTGCGCCTGTCTGTTGAGTTAAAAATTAAACCCTATAAGTTCAATTACTTCATATGAGTGGTAAAGGTCAGTAAATATATCCTCGACTGCCATATCCCACCAACATCACCACTAGCCTCACACACTATTCAGTGTAATTTACCCTCAGCTTCCAACAATTTCAATCAAACATGGCTCATATCTAACACTCAGCTTTGCCTTAAGATCACACATTTAGCACTGCTGAAAGTCTACCATCCCACAGCTTGCACACATTCTCAGCTACCAAATCAAGAAAAGGTAGCATGTAAGCAAAGGTGGAAGCTAGAGGGCAAGGACGCACACATGTTCAGAGAACTCAAATGAGGACTTCCTGGGGCTGTATACAGAAGGTGAATGCATGTGAACATTGGTGGAAATGCTTGGGGCATTGGCTGATCATCCAGATACCCTGCGGTCAATGTCAAGAAGTACGGAGGAGTCCAGCACCGACTTTGTACAGCTAGGGTTTTGCACAGAGCTTGGAGCCCATCCTTTTCAGTGTGGAAGTGGTGGCTGACTCCATGAGAATGCTTGCAGGCCCATCCATGATGCAGTATCGAATGGCCGATGTCTCAGCTTCCATACAAAACAAGCAGAAGTCACCCAATATCTGGGAGCTGCAGTGGAAGTTCAGGCTGAAATTATACAATCTCAACTTGTTGCCAACTCAAGCTCAGAGTGCTCTCATGCAAGCTCAACTCACTGCCACGAAGGCTAAGACTGGTGCTGTTATAGCCGTGAATACCAGTGTTCAAAGGGACATGTGTGGTCACACAGCAATACTGCAAACTGTCCTCTCAACACATTGCTAGAATTGCTGAGACACCAATCTGGGGGAATGGCAGACAGACAACAGAATGCTGCAGTGCAGGAGGACGTTGGTGTCCTTGTCGATGAATCACTAAAGGTCAGCATGCAGGTACAGCAAGTAATTAGGATGCCAAATGGAAAGTTGGTCTTTATTGCATCAGGGATGATACAAAAGTAAGACTGCCTTACTACAACTGTACAGGACATTGATGAGACAACACCAAGAGTACTGTGTACAGTTTTTCCACTTACCTAAGGAGGGACATTTATCGGATGGAGTTCAGAGAAGGTTCACTGGCTGATTCCTAGAATGAGAGGTTGTCTTATGAGCAGGTTAGACCTATACTCATTGGACTTTAGAAGAATGATAGGGGATCTTACTGAAACTCTGAGCGGGCTTGACGGCAGATCCTGAGAAGATGTTTACTCGCATGGGGGAATCTAGAGGGCACAGTTTAAAAATAAAGGGTCTCCCATTTAAGATGGAGATGAGGAAGAATTTCTTCTCTCAGAGGGTTATTAGTGTTTGGAGTTTTCTTCGCCAGTGAGCAGTGGAGGCTGGGTCTTTGAATATATTCAAGGTCGAGTTTGAATGGCAGAGCAGGCTCAATAGGCCAAATGGCCTAATCCTGCTCCTATTTCTTATGATCTTATTTGTGAATCCTTACAGTGCAGAAGAAGGCCATTTAGCCCATCGAGTCTGCACTGGCTCTCTGAAAGAGTATTCTACATTGCCCTGCATTACCCTGTAACCTTGTTTCTTTTTTTTTCTTTTTTTCAGGTTCTTTCTTTTCAGATAGCAATCCAATTCCTTTTTGAGTACCTCAATCGGCCCTACCTCCACCACCTCAGGAAGTTCATTCCAGACTCCAACCACCCTCTGGGTGAAAAAACTTTTCCTCACTTCACTTTTACTCCTTTTGCCAATTATTTTGAATCTATGCCCCCTAGTTCTCGATGCTCCCTTGAGTGGGAACAGCCCTCAGGATCTTGAATACCTCTATCAAGTCTCCTCTCAGCCTTCTTTTCTCCAAGGAAAAGAGTCCCAACATCTCCAATATCTCCTCATAGCTACAGCTCGTCATCCCTGGAATCATTCTTGTGAATCTCCTCTGTACTCTCTCCAACGCCTTCACATCCTTCCTCAAGTATGGTGTCCAGAACTGGGCACAGTATTCCAGATGAGCCCTAACTAGTATCTTATACAAGTTCAACATGACCTTCTTACTCATGTACTCAATGCCCTATTAATAAAGCCTAAGGTACAATATGCTTTATTAACTGCTTTCTCTATATGCCCTGCCATCTTCAATGACTTCTGTACATATACACTGAGGTCCCACTGTTCCTGCACCTCCTTTAGAGTTTCTCCCTTTTTATGTACTGTCTCAGCATATTCTTCCTGCCAAAACGAATCACCTCACACCTCTTTGCATTGAACTTCAACTGTCACTTGTCTGCCTTGAAATGTTAAAACGTGTGGGGTCCAGGCATTGAGTCAAATCAAGTAATACTCCATAAAATGACCATACTACTGATTTTTCTGGACTTTAAGCTGCCATCTACGCAGTTAATTTATTAAAGATAAAAATTATGTTAGAAAATTATAGTTTCTTCATTAAATCCTTCTTATGAGTAAAATGAAACCCTACAAAATGAAACTGCAGGGCCTGAATTTCTGTGCAGTGGCAATCAGCGTTGGATTATCACTCCGCTCCTCCTTTCTTACCTTGCAATTTTTTCGATCCTGCCTTGCCCGAACTTCCGACTCAGGCTGGGTGAGAACTGTGCGGAGCAGTACGTTCCTGAGGTTTTGGTTGAGTGCTGCCGAATTGTAGGAAGAAGGCCACGCACCTTTTTTTATGGCACTAGCTGCCATAAATCAGGTAGGTTTAAAGGTCCAGTCAGTTTTAAAGGTCTATGACGAGCCAGGCAGAAGGCAATTGTAGAAGGTAAAATTGTAGAATTTGGTTGGGGGTTGATTCAGGTCATGCCTTGATTGCGTGGGGTGGGGGGGGGTCGGGTCGGGTCGGGTCTTGCAAGGGGTCAGGTTGAGCTTTGGCAGTGGAGGTTGGGTCCAATCGGGCCTTGGCAGGGAGGGGTGAGGGTGAAAGTCAGGAGACGGGTCTAGCTGGGGTGTCGTGTTTGACTGGGGGAAGAGCCAGGCCTTGGAAGGGGTGTCCCCATGGTAGGTGGGGTAGACCCCTTTGGGGGAGAGTCCCTATGGGGGGAGAGTCCTGCAGGGGTGAGAAGTGCCATGGTTGGGGGGGAGTCCCTATGGTGGGGGATGGCTCTCATGAGTGGGGTAGTCAGGGGCTGGGGGGAGTTCTGCGGGGGAGCAATCCCATGGGGATAGGGAGTGCTTGTGGGGAGTCGGTGGGGGTGGACCCTGTTTGGGGGGGGAGTCCCATGGTGGGTGGTAGTCGGGGGTTGGGGGTAGTCCCCTGGGGGTTGAGGGGTTTTGTGGGAGTCCTGTGGGGTGTCGATGTGGGTCTGCACAGTAGTTACCCAGAAGTTAGAAGTGGTTTTAATTCGTCTAACTTTTTCTGGGTAACTATTGGTGTAAGACAGCTGGAGCCATCTGAAGTTTGCGATTTAAATTGGATTTTCGGATGGTTCCCAGTGCAGGGCAATTGCCCATGGGAAGTTTGCACTTCTCAGGCAATTACCATGCAAACCTTACCTGGGAACCTCTGGTAGGGGATGGAGGCAGGAGCCCCAGCTCATCTTTGGGGTACCCCTCAGTTACACTGTCCTGGAGCTCAGATGTTAAAGGCCTGTAATTTCAGAGGTCAGGGTCTGAATTGGTTTGACAGAAAACTGAGTGGGTGAAATTGAATTGAATATTTGGAGATATTAGTTGATGTTTTTTTTTCACGGAGTTAGATAAAATTGATAAGATGATGTGAGATATCACAGAACAGCAGGTAATAGCTGAAGAAGTCTCTAATGCAATTTGCCAAGCAGCTGCATTTGGTTCAGAATTTGATGAAGTTCATAACAAAATCTTTAATCAAATATAGATGAAAAACCTGGAGTTGATCTGAAAAGGGTAGAAAATATATGGAAAGGGATTTTAAAATCTACAAAATTATTAATTGAAACAGTAAAGAAAGGATTGCTCCAATACAGCTACAACACTGGCAACTACCCGGCAATGTGGAAAATTGCCCAGGTATGTCCTCTATACAAAAAGCAGGACAAATCCAACCAGGCCAGTTGGCACCCATCAGTCTACTCTCAGTCATCAGTAAAGTGATAAGAAGGAGTCATCAACAGTGCTATCAAGCGACATTTGCTTAGCAATAACCTGCTCACTGACGCCCAGTTTGGGATCCACCAGGGCCACTCAGCTCCTGACCTCATTACAGCCTTTGTTCAAACATGGAAAAAGAGCTGAACTCCCGAGGTGAGGTGAGAGTGACTGTTCTTGACATCAAGGCAGCATTTGATCGAGTGTGGCATCAAGGAGCCCTAACAAAACTGTAGTCATTGGGAATCAGAGGGAAAAATTTCCACTGGTTGGAGTCATACCTAGCACAAAGGAAGATGATTGTGGTTGTTGGAGGTCAAACATCTCAACTCCAGGACATCACTGCCAGAGTTCCTCAGGATAGTGTCCTAGACCCAACCATCTCCAGCTGCTTCATCAATGACCTTCCTTCCATCACAAGATCAGAAGTGGGAATGTTCGCTGATGATTGCACAATGTTCTGCACCATTCGCGACTCCTCAGGTACTGAAGCAGTCCATGTCCAAGTGCAGCAAGACCTGGACAATATCCAGGCTTGGGCTGACAAGTGGCAAGTAACATTCGTGCCACATAAGTGCCAGGCAATGACCATCTCCAACAAGAGATAATCTAACCACGACCCCTTGAGAAGTTGGTAGCGAACTGGGCTGAATCCCCCACTATCAACATCCTGGTTACCATTGACCAGAAATTGAACTGGACAAGCCATATAAATACCATGGCTACAAAAGCAGGTCAGAGGCTAGGAATCCGGTGGCCAGTAACTCACCTCCTGACCCCCCAAAGCCTGTCAACCATCTCCAAGGCACAAGTCAGGAGTGTGACGGAAAACTTTCCACATTCCTGGATGAGTGCAGCTCCAACAACACTCAAAAAGCTTGACACCATCCAGCACAAAGCAGCCCACTTGAGATTGGCATCTCAACCACAAACATTCATTCCCTCCACCACTGACAAACAGTGGCAGCAGTGTATACTATTTACAAGATGCACTGCAGGAACTCACCAAGGGTTCTTAGGCAACACCTTTCAACCACTACCATCGAGAAGGACAAGGGCAGTAGATGGGAACACCACCACTAGGAAGTTCCCCTCCAAACCACTCACCATCCTGACTTGAAAATATATTGCCGTTCTTTCACTGTAGCTGGGTCAAAATTCTGGAATGCCCTCATAAACAGCATTGTGGTGTTCCTACACCAAATGGACTGCAGCGGTTCAAGAAGGCAAGATCACCACCACCTTCTCAAGGGCATTAAATGTGTGCAATAAATGCTGGCCTAGCCCCAATCCCTTAAAGAATAAAAAAAACCTATTTATTTGTTGGTTGAGGTGGTCTGCAATAAACAATTTTTCCTGTTTTCTGCTGTTTAGTGATGCACAATGTAAACAAACAAAAAGCACAAATAAAAAAATTACAAATCATTTGTGACAAAATGTTCAAGATGTGGGAGACAACATCTTGACCTCTGGCTCAAAACTATATCTTGGTTTACTATCAGGGAAGTTTTGTAATATGGTTTTAAGGGATTGAAGAATGACATCACTAGAAAGGAAGTATGATTCAGTTTTAGTTTAGCTTTTGCTTTTAGCAGAACCCACACTCATAGCTCTGCAGCGCTGATGTCTTCAAGCTTTATATACATGAATATCTGTTCATGTGCCTAGACTTAATAAATGAACCCACCACATGTTTACTCAATCCCTTATGAGCAATTGGTGCTTTTATATCACTATAAAAACATGACAGGTAAGAATTTTGTTTATGTATAATTTTTGTTTGTCTTGTGCACCAGTAAAATGCTTCAGATGGGGTATATTAACCAATGTATTTAGTCCCCAAATTCCACCCCCTCCACCACCCCCCCAGCCACACCTTATCAGACAAAAAGTCTGAATTTCCTTATTAAGCTGGAGAACTAATTAATGTCGCCTACTTAGCAATAAAAGGGGATACTATTGTTTCCTGTGTAAAAATATTGAGAAGTTTCAGATCACCTACCATAAATTTGATGTAAAGCTTAGAATGTATTTCAAGTTTTGGTGATATTTGCATTTGCTATTCTTTACGTGCAGGAAGGGTTTTAATTTTAAACAGCTCTGATTTCTCATCACCCTTCCATAGAAAAATGTTTTTGATTTTGATTTCCCCTTTTATGTGTAGTGGCATATTTTCTCAACCCCTCTGTTTTGGTGTGATCCAATTCTCCATTAATAACCCCACAGCAAACTCAAGA
Organism: Carcharodon carcharias; assembly: GCF_017639515.1. Lineage (NCBI taxonomy): Eukaryota > Metazoa > Chordata > Chondrichthyes > Lamniformes > Lamnidae > Carcharodon > Carcharodon carcharias. The sequence goes on along the minus strand of NC_054477.1, from coordinate 129,729,521 downwards.
TAGGGTGAACTAAAAGGGTTAAATTATTTGCACACTCTTAAACGGGAGAGGAGGAAAGCAACGTGGCCTTCATTTATACAGTAGAGAGTAGAATAGAGAACAGATCTAGGTACAGGGCATAGACCACAGATAAAATAAGAATTATTGTTTCACATGAGTCCAGAATCCAGAATCAAAAATCCAATGGTGTGTTCTTTCACAGAGTTGGCAGGTTGAAGATGGATTATCTACTTTTCCAGTAGTGATGATTTCCATGATGGGATAGGCACACAGAGATGATTTAATCTTGTAGGCGCTGGTACAGAAGTTCAGATGTTCCAGTAGAAACAGTGTAGATGGGGGCCAGACATTCAAACGTCAGTGTTGATTCTGTTGCTGCTGCTAGATGGTAAAATGACAGTCTATCTTTTTCAGCTCCACAAGGCAACATTACAGGTTCTAGCAGCTTGGAGGGGTGGAGGTGGGTGGTGTCATAAGACATAACTCTCACTTCTCCCCCTTGGTTTGGACAAAGGGTGCATATTCTTTGTCTGGATTCTTGAGATAGTTAATGTTTCACCATTAATAAGTACAACAGAGGTTTCAGGGTAATTTTGTCCTCACAGACTGATTGTCTCCATTAGCCAGGGCCTGGCCTTAAACATGTAATGGGCCTTTGTACAATTCTTTGGGATTTGATCTTTGCAGCCATAGGGGGCAATAGCGCTTCTTTAGAAATAACGAGGTTGCTGCTGCTCTGAAGGCCAGAAATTCCTTTTGTGTGTCATAGCCAGTCATGGCTTCAGTCAGTTTAAAGTCCTTGTCCAGTTTGAAAAAAATGTTATAGGTTAGCCAAGAGATATATATATAATGAAAATATAAAATGAGGTATCAGCCCCTTGACGTGTCTATGGCATAAATGTGTAAAAAGCTGCACAACAGATCTATAAACTATATTAAGATGTGATATCATCTGGACCATCAGACGGAATGCCATTGATGATAGGATAAACACTGGGTCTATCCAGTGCACGAGTTAATATCTGCATCTCCACACATGGTTCAGAAGACCAAGGCCAGGTTTTGTGATTAACCATCTTATCAACTTTGAATTGAAATGATTTTCTCTGACACAAGATTGGTTAGCAAAATATAATCAGCATTTTGATATCATGGTCATAAATAATGAATACACCTCTATATTTAGATGTGTGAGTGTAAAAGCACATTTAGTGCCAACTAGTCACTAAGTGAGCTCAGTTATCTCTGAGCTAACAATGTTCAGATCCATTCCTTTCTAATATATCACTGGCAATACGTTATAATGTCTTCCAGTGGAAGCTGATTAAAATGAGCTGAGATTTGCCACTAACATTCAAAAATTAGTCATTATAGGAACTTTATAAACTAGATAAGCACATCAAATCATGTATTACTTTTTTTAGTGAACTAGTTTATGAAATGTTTACATCTTTTGAAGCAGGCAATAGCTAAAACAGAGAGAGCTAAAATTCAATAGCCTCCAAAAACAAGCAAGTGCGAAGTCACAATGTGAGATTAACTCACATGCATCCAAATTAATGACAGCAAAATGCAAATTTCATGCTACCTGCTAATTTAAATAATATTGGCATGCACCAGAAATGCTGTTGAGTGGCTGAAAAACTCTGCAAGGGACACAAGGTTTAGGCCAAAGTGGGCTAGAACTATTTAAAGTTAGCCTGCACTACTTAAATGGGAGGTTCATTCTGGATACAACAGGTACCGGAAGTTGTTGTGGAAAAATGTCTAAACTACAAGAAGAGTGAAGATGGCACACCTTGGCAGGGAACAGCTTCCCAGATTTTCTGATGCAGCACTCGAGGCCCTGGTTTGTGTACTTTCAAGGGTACAGTGGAGGTGGGATCTGCAAATACAGAGTCACCAGGCATGAGTGGCAGAAGGACAGGTGCTAAGGGAATGCAAATGGGTGATTAGTTGAGCTTTATACAGGATATTGGATGTTTTGCTGGATAAAGATTGTATGGAAAGGTTATTTTGTGGTGGTTTTGGACCAAGGAGTTGCTGTGGTGGCCTGTAACAGAGGTTACAGATGTGGAACTGTTATACAATTGGCATTTTTGGTTGTATTCTCCAGGATCTGGAGTCAAATGAGCCTGGTTGGAAGGTTGATGTGCTGTTTGCCTCCTTCCTGCCTCATGCTTCTCCTCCTGAGGTAGTCATATATCCCTGGCTGGTAATGGCTGTGCCCTCAGAGTAGCCAGGTTGTGGATGGTACATCAGACCACCATGAATCCAGGCACCTGCTCCAGTGAAGACTGGAGGTTTATCCAGACGAGTCAAGGCTGCAGAACTGTTAATTCAGCATCCCGATGGTCTGCTCCATTATGCTTCTTGCATGGCTCTCAATGTATACATACTGGTCACGTGTTGGCGGGTTGAAGAATGCAGTCATGAGCCACATGCAAGGCAGATAGCCCTTGTTGCCAAGGAATGACCCCTTGCATTAATGTGCTGGCTGAAAGATGGAGGGAAGAACTGACACAGAGTGAAAGCATCGTAGCTGATGTCAGGATGGCAGACATTCACCAGCCTGATGTGCTGAATGTGGTCGCAAATGAACTGCACATTCAGGGAGTGGCAACCTTTGTGGCTTTGGTGTAATTTAACATCACAAAGCCAAGTGTGTGCTAGGCCGTGGGGCAGCCTGCTATCCTGGCAAAATTATGTATGCATTCTGCCAGCTTCCCTCTCTTCAGAGAGAACATAATGTTCTCCCCTTTCCTGGCATAAAGGTCGTCTGTCATCTCTCTCTTGTGACAATGGATGATGAACTGGGAAATGTTAGATATGTCACCTGCTACAACCTGGAAGGATCCCAATGCAAAGAAATTCACAGCCATTGGCAGCAATGCAAAAAGCTTTTAAAATTACATTAGGAAAAGTAGGGTGGTCTAAAGCAATGTGGACCACTTGAAAACTGGTAATGGGATATTCTAAATGACAATAAGAGAATGGATGACATGCTGCATAATTACTTTGCATCAGTGTTTACAGTAGAAAAAGGGATCAGCATGCTGGATATCCCAAGGAAAATATTACGGCATTAGCGATGACGATTCAAAAGGATTAACGTAAGCAAGATAACAGTAATGAAGAAATTAATTGTACTAAAAGGAACAAATCGCCAGGACCAGATGGTTTCCATCCCAGTGTTTTAAAGGAAGTTGTTGACAACAATGGAGATGCCCTAACTATATTTTTTCAAACAGAGCAAAATACTGCAGATGCTGGAAATCTAGAATAAAAACAGAAAATGCTGGAAATACTCAGCAGACATGGCAGGATCTGTGGCAAGAGAAACAGGTCAAGGACCTTTCTTTCACCACAGATGCTGCCAGATCTGCCAAGCGTTTCCAGCATTTTCTGTTTATACTATAATCTTTCAATGTTTTCTCAATGGAGGAACAGTTCCTTTGGACTGGAAAATTGTACGTCACACTGCCATTTAGAAGTAAGAGAGGGAAACAGAGGAATTGTAGACCAGTTAGTCTAATGTTTGTTGTTGGGAAATTACTAGAATCTATAATTAAGGAAAGGGTGACTGGAAAACTTCACATTTTTCAGCTGATCAGAGAGAGTCAGAATGGATTTGTGAAGGGAGATCATGCTAGACAATATGATTGAATATTTTGAAGAGGTAGCTAAAGTAGTGGACAGGGGAATGTCTTTCTGGCCAGGATTTTTTGAATGTCAGAGTTTCCCTTCCCGCCATCCGAGGAATAGACAGTGAACAGATTGCCGCGGATGCTGCCTGTCCCACAACTACTTAACGCTCCACTGGAGCAGGAGTTGACTGGAGGTGGGACTACTGCCCATGACTTGGGAGGAAGTCTCATCTCGGAGAGCTACCAGTCAGACGCTGCAGTGGACAGGACTGGAACTGCAAGCAGTCCCAAGAGTTTAAGTCCCTGAAATCCTGGACCAAGTAAGTTTTGGGGGTCTCAAGACAGGGAGGGGAGGCAAGGCCTGGGGGGTTAAGCAGAGGGGGTAGGGGTGTTGGTGGAGAGGCCGGGGGAAGGAAGGTCCAGCAGTAGCCAGACCTTTTGGGTGGTGGTGCGGGGAGAGCTGGGGAGGGCACCAGATGCTAAAAGGAAGCCATTGAAAAGGCTCCACATCTGAGGCCTAAACACCATCACTATTCTGGCCCACCCTTGCCCCTTAACGCCTCATGCCAGCCTGAAAATTGAGGCTGGGTGGGAAACGGCCCTTAAGTGGTCATAACAAAGAACAAAGAAAAGTACAGCACAGGAACAGGCCCTTCGGACCTCCAAGCCTGCACCGATCATATTGCCCGTCAACTAAAAAATTTTGCACTTCCAGGGTCCGTATCCCTCTATTCCCATCCTATTCATGTATTTGTCAAGCTGCCTCTTAAACACCACTATCGTACCTACTTCCACCACCTCCTCTGGCAGCGAATTCCAGACACTCACTACCCTCTGTGTAAAAAACTTGCCCTGCACATCTCCTCTATAGTTTTCTCCTCTCACCTTAAATCTAGTAATTGACTCTTCCACCCTGAGAAAAAGCTTCTGACTATCTACTCTGTTCGTGCCACTCATAATTTTGTAAACTTCTATCAAGTTGCCCCTCAACCTCCGTCACTCTAGTGAGAACAATCCGAGTTTCTCCAACCTCTCCTCATAGCTAATAACCTCCAGAACAGGCAGCATTCTGGTAAACCTCCTCTGCACCCTCTCCAATGCTTCCATATCCTTCTGGTAATGTGGCAACCAGAATTACACACAATATTCCAAGTGTGGCCTAACCAAGGTTCTATACAGCTGCAGCATGACTTCCCAGCTTTTATAATCAATACTCCTGCCAATTAAGGCAAGCATGCCTTCCTGACTACCTTATCCACCTGCGTTGCCACTTTCAGTGACCTGTGGACCTGTACACCCAGATCCCTCTGCCCGTCGATGCACTTAAGAGTTCTGCCATTTACTGTATAATTCCTGCCTGTATTAGACCTTCTAAAATACATTACCTCACATTTGTCCAGATTAAACTCCATCTGCTATTTCTCCGCCCAAGTCTCCAACCGATCTATATCCCGTTGTATCCTTTCACAATCCTCTTCACTATCTGCAAATCCTCCAACCTTAGTGTCGTCTGCAAACCTACTAATTAGCCCAGTTATATTTTCCTCCAAAGCATTTATGTATACTACAAACAGCAAAGGTCCCAGCACTGATCCCCACGGAGCTCCTCTAGTCACAGCTCTCCATTCAGAAAAGCACCCTTCCATTGCTACCCTCTGTCTTCTATGACCAAGCCAATTCTGTATCCATCTTGCCAACTCACCTCTGATCCCGTGCGACTTTACGTAAGAGTCATAAGACATAGGAGCAGAAATTAGGCCATTCGGTCCATCAAGTCTGCTCCGCCATTCAATCATGGCTGATAAGTTTCTCAACCCCTTTCTCCTGCCTTCTCCCCATAACCTTTGATCTCCTTACCAATCAAGAACCTATCTATCTCGCTCTTAAATGCACTCAATGACCTGGCCTCCACAGCCTTCTGTGGCAATGAATTCCATAGATTCACCACTCTCTGGCTAAAGAAGTTCTCCTCATCTCTGTTCTAAAAGGTCTTCCCTTTACTCTGAGTCTATGCTCTCGGGTCCTAGTCTCTCCTACTAATGGAAACATCTCCCCCACATCCACTCTATCCAAGCCTTTCAGTATTCTGTAAGTTTCAGTCAGATCCCCCCTCATCCTTCTAAACTCCTTCGAGTATAGACCCAGAGTCCTCAAACATTCCTCATATGTTAAGCCTTTCATTCCTGGAATCATTCTTGTGAACCTCCTCTGGAGCCTCTCCAGGGCCAGCACATCCTTCCTGAGATATGGGGCCCAAAATTGCTCACAATATTCTAAATGTGGTCTGACCAGAGCCTCATAAAGCCTCTGCAGCACATCCCTGCTTTTATATTCTAGTCCTCTCAAAATAAATGCCAACATTGCATTTGCCTTCCTAACTACCGACTCAACCTGCAAGTTAACTTTAAGAGAATCCTGGACCAGGACTCCCAAGTCCCTTTGCACTCCAGATTTCTGAATTCTCTCCCGATTTAGAAAATAGTCTATGTTTCTATTTCTTCCTTCCAAAGTGCATGACCTCACTCTTCCCCACGTTGTATTCCATCTGCCACTTCTGTGCCCATTCTCCTAACCTGTCCAAATCCTCCTGCAGCCTCCCCGCCTCCTCAATACTACCTGTCCCTCCACCTATCTTTGTATCATCTGCAAACTTAGCCAGGATGCCCTCAGTTCCTTCATCTAGATCATTAATATATTAAGTGAAAAGTTGTGGTCCCAACACTGACCCCTGCGGAACTCCACTAGTCACCGGCTGCCATCCTGAGAAGGACGCCCTTATCCCCACTCTCTGCCTCCTGCCAGACAGCCAATCTTCTATCCATGCTAGTACCTTGCCTATAACATGATGGGCTCTAATCTTACTGAGCAGTCTCCTGTGCGGCACCTTGTCAAAGGCCTTCTGGAAGTCCAAGTAGATAACATCCATTGGCTCTCCTTTGTCTAACCTACTCGTTACCTCCTCAAAGAGTTCTAACAGATTTGTCAAGCATGACCTCCCCTTGATAAAATCATGCTGACTTTGCTCGATTTTGCCATGCACTTCCAAGTATTCTGAAATCTCATCCTTAATAATGGACTCTAAACTCTTACCAATGACCGAGGTCAGGCTAATCGGCCTGTAATTTCCTGTCTTTTGCCTCACTCCCTTCTTAAACAGGGGGGTTACATAAGTGATTTTCCAGTCCTCTGGGAACCTCCCTGACTCGAGTGATTCCTGAAAGATCACCACTAACGCCTCCACTATCTCCTCAGCTATCTCCTTCAGAACTCTGGGGTATAATCCATCTGGTCCAGGTGATTTATCCACCTTCAGACCTTTCAGTTTTCCTAGCACCTTCTCCTTGGTAATGACCACCATACTCACCTCTGCCCCCCGACTCTCTTGAACTTTGGGGATGTTACTCATGTCTTCCACCGTGAAGACTGACACAAAGTACCTATTCAGTTCCTCCGCCATTTCTTTGTTCCCACTACTACTTCTCCAGCGTCCTTTTCCAGCGGCCCAATGTCCACTTTTGCCTCTCCCTTACCCTTTATATATCTAAAAAAACTCTTGCAATCTTCTTTTATATTACTGGCTAGTTTACCCTCATATTTAATCTTCTCCCTCCTTATTTCTTTTTTAGTTGTCCTCTGTTGGTCTTTGTAAACTTCCCAATCCCCTGGTTTCCCACTGCTCTTCACCGCATTGTATGCTTTCTCTTTTAGCTTTTATGCTGTCCCTGACTTCCCTTGTCAGCCATGGTTGCCTCGTCCTCCCTTTAGTATGCTTCTTCGTCCTAGGGATGAATTTTTGCTGTGTCTCCCAAATTACTCCCAGAAACTCCTGCCATTGCTGTTCCACTGTCTTTCCTGCTAGGCTCATCTCCCAGTCAATTCTGGCCAGCTCTTCCCTCATGCCTCTGTAGTTGCCTTTATTCAACTGTAATACCGTTACACCTGATTCCAGCTTTTTCCTGTCAAACTGCAGGGTAAATTCTATCATATTATGGTCACTTCCTCCTAAGGGTTCCTTCACCTTAAGCTCCCTTATCAAATCTGCCTCATTATACATCACTAAATCTAGAATTGCCTGTTCCCTAGTGGGCTCCACCACAAGCTGCTCCAAAAGGCCATCTCATAGACATTCCACAAATTCCTTTTCTTGGGATCCACTACCAACCTGATTTTCCCAGTCTACCTGCATATTGAAATCCCCCATGATCACTGTAACCTTGCCTTTCTTACACGCCTTTTCTATCTCCTGGTGTATCTTGTGCCCCACATCCTGACTACCATTCGGAGGCCTGTACATAACTCCCATTGTGGTTTTTTTACCTTTGCGGTTCCTCAACTGTACCCACACAGATTCTATATCATCTGACCCTACGTTGTTTCTTGCTATTGATTTAATTTCATTTCTTACTAACAAAGCAACCCCACCCCCTCTGCCAACCTACCTATCTTTTCGATAGGATGTATATCCTTGGATATTTAGCTCCCAGTCCTGATCCCCTTGCAGCCATGACTCCGTGATGCCCACCACATCACACCTGCCAATTTCAATCTGCGCCACAAGCTCATTTACCTTATTTCGTATACTGCGTGCATTCAGATACAACACCTTCAGTCCTGTATTTCCCATCCCCTTTCTCATTGTTGTCCCCATATCTGATGTGCTTGAAGTTAGATTCCTAGCCCTTTCCAAACACTCTGTCCTATTTTGTGTTCTGGAGACTTTAATAGCCTCTCCTGGGCTCTCCTTTCTTTTCAGTTTTTTCATAATTTTCCATGAAGTTGAATCCACCTCCCCCACACACTAACCTGCTGCTTTGTTTCCCATTAGTCATACTTCTTGGAGTTTTACCCTTCCCTTCACCCTCCCACTTTCTAGTTTAAAGTCCTGTTGACCACCCTATTTACCCTTTTCGCTAGATCGGTTCAGGTGGAGACCGTCCCAACGGTACAGATCCCTCCTGTTCCAATACAGATGCCAGTGCCCCACGAAATGGAACCCCTCTTTCCTGCACCACTCCTTTAGCCACATGTTTACTTCTCTTACTCTTGCGTCCCTATGCCAATTTGCACATGGCTCGGGTAGTAATCCGGGGATTATAACCCTTGAGGACCTTTTCTTTAATTTAGTTCCTAGTTCCTGATAATCCCCAAACAGGTCCTCTTTCCTAGTCTTACCTACGTTATTTGTCCCAACGTGGACCACAATAACTGGATCCTCCCCCTCCCTCTCCAATATCCTTTCAAGCCGGTCAGAGATGTCCCTCACCCTGGCACCGGGCAGGCAACATACCATGCGGGACTCTCAATCCTGCTTATAAAGGATGCTGTCAATTCCCCTAATTATAGAATCCCCTTTTTCTTCTGTACCAGTGTGCCACTTAAGTTGGCCACTCAATTGAGGCAAGAGGGAGGGGAAAGTGGCTAAGGCCTCACCTGTCCCACTGTAAAATTGCGGAGAATTTGAGGTGGGCAAGAGCCCAGTGGGAAAGCCATCGGAAGAATTTTATGGCCTAAAAACCTGCTGGGATGAGGGTGGAGTGGGGCGGGAATGTAAAATTCTGCCCTGGATCTCAGTTATATAGACTTCTGGAAGGCATTTGATAAAATCCCTCATAAGAGTCTATCAGCTAAAGTTGAAGATCATAGAATTGAAGGCAAATTATTGACCTGGTTATGAAATTAGCTAAGTGGAAGAGGACAGAGTATAGGGATGATGGGCGAGAATTCTAATTGGCAGGATGCAACTAGTGGTGTCCTGCTTGAAGGATCTGTGTTAAGGTCTCAACTATTAACTGCACTTATCAATGACTTAGATAATAGGATAAAAAGTCATATATCCGAATTTGCTAATGGACACAAAGATAGGCAGTATTATAAACAGTGCAGAAGTAAGTATAAAATTAGAGATATTGATTATATGGATGGAAAAGCTGTGTAAAATGTTGACATATGTGAAGTCATCCACTTTGGACCTGGAAATGATAAAATGGTACTGGCTATATATGAATATACAAATTAGGAGGAATAGGCCATTCAGCCCCTCAAGCCTGTTCTGCCGTTCAATAAGATCATGGTTGATCTGAATGTGGCCTCAACTCCACATTCTACCTACCCCCAATAACATTTGACTCCCTAATTAGTCAAGAATCTATCTACCTCAGCCCTAAAAATATTCATTAACTCTGCCTCCACTGTTCTCTGGGGAAGAGAGTACCAAAGATTCACAACCCTCTGAGAGAAAAAATTTCTTCTCATCTCCATCTTAAATGGGAGACCCCTTATTTTTAAACTGTATGCCCTAGTTTTAGTCTCTCCCACAAGGGAAACCATCCTTTCAGCATCCACCCTGTCAAGTCCTCTCAGGATTTTATATGTTTCAATAAGATCACATCTCAATCTTCTAAACTCCAATGGACACAGGCCCAACTTTTCCAACCTTTCCTTGCAAGATAGCCCCCCATTCCAGGTATCAGTCAGGTGAACATTCTCTGAGCTGCTTCTATGGCCATTATATCCTTTCTTAAATAAGGAGACCAAAACTGTACACAGTACTCTGAAGTGATCTCACCAACATCCTATACAACTGTAGCGAAATGTTGCTATATTTATATTCCTTTCCCCTTGCAATAAATTACAACATTCTATTTGCCTTCCTCATCACTTGCTGTACCTGCATGTTAACTTTTCCTGATTCATGTGCCAGGACACCCAGGTCCCTTTGTACCTCAGAGTTTGCAATCTCTCTCCATTTAAATAATATGTTGCTTTTCTACTCTTCCTGTCAAAGTGTACAAGTTCACATTTTCCCACACTATACTCCATCCGCCAAATCTTTTGTCCACTCACTTTTCCTATCTATGTCCCTTTGCAGAATCCTTATGTCCTCTTCACAATTTACTTTCCTACCTATCTTTGTGTCATCAGCAAATTTAGCAACCATACATTCAGTCTTTTCATCCAAGTCATTGATTTAAATCCTAAACAGTTGAAGCCCCAGCACTGATCCCTGTAGCACTCCACTTGTCACATCCTGCCAATCCAAAAAAGATCCATTTATTTCTACCCTCTGCTTCCTTTTAGGTAATCAATCCTCTATCCATGTTAATATGTTATCCCTACATGCTCTTATTTTGCATAATATTTTTTTTATATGGCACCTTGTCAAATGCCTTCTGGCTCTCCTTTATCCATGTTTCTTGCTCCTTCCTCAAAGAACTCCAATACATTTTTCAACCATGATTTCCCTTTCACAAAGCCATATTGACTCTGTTTGGTTGCAATAAGATTTTCTAAGCGCCCTATTATAACCTCCTTAATAATAGATTCCAGCAATTTCCCTGTGTCAAATGATAAGCTAACTGGCCTGTAATTTCCTGCTTTCTATCTCCTTCCTTTCTTGAACAGAGGAGTCACATTTGCTATTTTCCAATCTGATGTGACCTTTCCAGAATCTAGGGAATTTTGGAAACTTAATCTGTTATCTCAGCAGCCACTTTGTTTAAGACCCTACTATGAAGTCCATCAGGACCTGGGGACTTGTCAGTTTTTGGCTCTAATAACTTTCTCAGTACCCTTTCCCTGGTGATTGTAATTGTTTTAAGTTCCTCCCTCCCTTTCACCTCTTGATGTACAATTATTTTTGGGATGTTATAGTGAAGACAGATGCAAAATATTTGTTCAATTCATCTGCCATTTCCTTATTCTCCATTATTAAGTCCTCATTCTCACTCTCTAGAGGATCAATGCATATTTTACTTACTCTTTTCCATTTTAAATACCTGTAGAAGCTCTTACGATCTGTTTTTATATTTCTAGCTGGCTTTCTCTCATGCTCTAATTTCTCCCTCCTTACTCTTTGCTGTTCTTTATATTGTACCCAATCTTCTGACCTGCCACTCACCTTTGCAAATTTATACACTTTTCTTTCAATTTGATACTAACTTTAATTTCTTTAGTTAGCTGTAAATAGTGCATCCTTCCCTTAGAGTCTTTCTTTCTCACTGGAATGTATCTTTTCTGAGTATTCTGAAATATCTCCTCAAGTGTCTGCCATTGTATCTCTACTGACCTATCCTTTAACCTAATATCCCAGTTCACTTTAGCCAGCTTATTCTTCATGCCCTCATAATGGTCATTATTTAAACTTTAAACACTAGTCTTAGATTCACTCCTCTTTCCCTCAAATAGAATGTGAAATTCAATCATATTATGATCACTGCTATCTAGTGGTATCTTCACGATGAGGTCATTAATTAATCTTGTCTCATTGCACATTACTAGATCTAGTATAGCTTGCTTACTGGTTGGTTTTAAAACGTGCTGCTCTAAGAAACTGTCCCAAAAACTCTATGAATTCTATGAACTCATACCCAGACTACCTTTGCCAATCTGATTTTTCCAATCTATATATAAACTAAACTCACCCACTGCCTAAACTCACTACTGCCTTTCTCACAAACCTCCATTATTTCTTCCTGTATACCTGTCCTACTGTGTGGTTACTGTTAGGGTGCCTGTAAGTTGCTCCCGCAAGTGACTACTTATCTGTACTATTTCTCATTTCTACCCAAACTGATTCTACATCTTTATCTCTAGAACTAAGGTAATATCTCCGTATTGTACCAACGTCACCTTTAATTAACAGAGCTACCCTTCCACCTTTCCCTAGCTCCTGCCCTTCCTAAATGTCACGTACCCTTGAATATTCAGGTCCCAGTCATCCTGCAGTGATGTCTCTGTAATGGCCATCAGATCATACATATTTATTTCTATTTGTGCTGTCAATTAATCTGTTTTGTTATGAATGCTATGTACATTCAAATACACAGGCTTTGGTTCTGTCTTTTTACTTCTTTTGTAACCTCTAGCCTTATCTGCCAGTGCACTCTTAGGTTTGTATACCCTGTCCCTTCTTGTCACACTCTGATTATCATTTCCCTTACTCCTACCTTACTCTTTTGCCTTGTCATCTTTATTTAATTTATAACATCTTCCCAAACTTGATCTCACTGTTTAGTTTAAAGCCCTCTCTACCACCCTAGTTATACGACTCGCCAGAACACTCATCCCTGCACATGTCAGTCGAAGATGCCCCAATGGTACAGCTCCCACTTTACCCAGTACTGGCGCCAGTGCCCCATGAATTGAAACTCATTTGTCCCACACCAATCTTTGAGTCACGCAGTTAATTCTCTAATCTGACTTATACTACATCAATTTGTTCATGGCTCAGGTAATAATCCAGAGATTATTACCTTTCAGGTTCTGCTTTTTTTTCACCCCTAGCTGCTCATACACCCTCAGCAGAACCTTTTTCCTAGTTCTACCTATGCCATTGGTAACTACGCAGATCACAACCACTAGATCCTGCCCCTCCCACTGCAAGTTCCTCTCCAGCTTGGCACCAAGCAGGTAACACAGTTGTCTAGACTCCCACTCTCAGTGCAGAGAACTGTGTCTATCCTCCTGATTATATTGTCCCTAACTAGCCAACATTACTATTAATTCCCCCCAGTTGAATGGTTTCCTGTACCACAGTGCCATGGTCAGTTTACTCATCCACCATGAAGCTACCACTTTCGTCAGCACAGGCTGCAAGAACCTCAAACCTGTTGGACAATTGCAAAGGCTGAGGCTTCTCCACTTCTACCTTCTGGATCCCCATACCTGACACTCACAGTCACACCCTCCTATCCCTGACCCCTGACTAAATCAGAAAACCTATCCTGAGGGGTGTGACTGCCCCTGGTACAAAATATCTAGGTAAATTTCCTCCTCCCTGATGCGTCCCAGTGTCTGCGGCTCGGCCTCCAACTCAATGACTCTGAGCCGGAGTTCCTGCAGATGTAGACACTTACTACAGATGTGTTTGCCCTGGATTATCCCCGTGTTCAGGACCTCCCACATTCTGCAGTCTCACACATCACCTGCCTGGCCATCCTTATTATTAATTTATTCTTAATTAATTTATAACTAATAAGCACTGCTACTCCTTCTTTTCTGTGATGTCACAATTTGCATTCTGTCAGAACGCTGCCACTCCACTCTGGAACCACAGACTGGATTGGATTGGACTATCTCTGGGTCCTCTTTTCACCCACTCTTCTGGGCGCTGCTGACTGTCTCCAGGTCCTCTTTCCACTCACTCTCTACCTAAATGTAGAAAAGCTATAAGCAGTCAAGGTTCAAAGAGATTTGGGTTCCAGGTACACAGATCTTTAAATTGTCATGAATAGACACACAAAAAAAAAGGCTAAATGGAATGCTATACTTCGGCCAGAATTTAGTTCAGGAGATAGTGGTCCACCAGCAGAGCAGGAAGTCAGGGGGATTCCCGAGCTTCTGGGAAAAGGCCGGCTGACCATGATCTCACTGTGGCTAACCAATTGTGAAAAATGATATGTGAAGTCCATCCAATTATGTGGTGGGGGCAGGCTCTTTTGCAGCTCTCACTGATAATGGTGCTCGCATATGCCTCTCTCAGTGCTGCTCCCCTCATGCATCCAACATTGTAATCTCCAATGAAAATTGATGAAGGCTGAGTTATACTGTACGTAGAAAGAATGGCATTAATCTTGTTCCATACCAGGGTGCTGTAACATTACTCAATGAAAAAATGGTAGGTGATTACATTCTATAATGCAAAGTTGGGATACCTTGGATCATTTTTATGGTACCATATGTTTCTCACAACCCAGTCTCCAATGTCAAAGAAGTTGATCTGTGTTATATCGGCAAAAAATGTCTCTAGCTGCAGTCCTGGATTTGACGCTCTATGTTCTGTGCCCCTCAGACTGATCCATCAAACCCTCCCGCTCTGATCTGTGCCCCTCAGACTGACCCAACAAGCCCTCCTCCTCTGATCTCTGCCTCTCGGATTATTCCATCAGGTCTTCCCCCCATGATGCGCCCCTCAGACTGACACTTTGTTAACTCCTCCAATGGAAGGCAGCAACAAAATAGCTGCTCCCCTCATGCATCCAACATTGTAATCTCCAATGAAAATTGATGAAGGCTGAGTTATACTGTACGTAGAAAGAATGGCATTAATCTTGTTCCATACCAGGGTGCTGTAACATTACTCAATGAAAAAATGGTAGGTGATTACATTCTATAATGCAAAGTTGGGATACCTTGGATCATTTTTATGGTACCATATGTTTCTCACAACCCAGTCTCCAATGTCAAAGAAGTTGATCTGTGTTATATCGGCAAAAAATGTCTCTAGCTGCAGTCCTGGATTTGACGCTCTATGTTCTGTGCCCCTCAGACTGATCCATCAAACCCTCCCGCTCTGATCTGTGCCCCTCAGACTGACCCAACAAGGCCTCCTCCTCTGATCTCTGCCTCTCGGATTATTCCATCAGGTCTTCCCCCCATGATGCGCCCCTCAGACTGACACTTTGTTAACTCCTCCAATGGAAGGCAGCAACAAAATAGCTGGCCTTTCATCTCCCCACTCCGCCAGCTTTCACTTGTCAGGGATCTGACCGCCGGTGATTCCCGCTCACCACTTGTTTAATTCCAAAATGTATGTGTAATGCTGTTCGGTAAAATGCAAACCTTCTTAACTATCTAAATGGGCTTCCTGACACATTGTTGTGGGTTTATCATCTTGCTGTCTTCCCGCTGGTTGTTTAATTTGGCCATCAGTTCCCACCATCGGGATTCGTTCTTGTCTGCTCCCGCCCAATTTTATGGCCCTTCCCACCACTCGACCCTTTTCAGTGGGTGACACTATATCTGCCCTTTATATCTAGATGAATAGAATAAAAAGGGGTGGAAGTCATGCTTCGGCAATAAAAAGCCCTGGTTAAGCCACACCTACTATGAGCAGTTCTGGTCACCATATCTTAGGAATTTTTTTAAAAATTCACTTACAGGAAGTGGGCATCACTAGCTAGGCCAGCATTTATTGCCCATCCCTAATTGCCCTTGACTTGCAAGGAGTGCATCTGGATGGCATGTTAAACCACAAGGAGAAATTAAACAAACAAGCAACTGCCCTGCAAGTCACTGATTATCAATTTAAACAGTGCTGATCAAGTGGGGGGAGCCCTTCCTGCTGTTGAATGCATGTTCAGAGGTGCAAGGTTAAGAGAGGGTATTAGCTAGAGCAATGAGTTCCAGAATGGCAGCACTGGTGTCAAATCCATGTTAGATGCTGACTGTTGTCATGATCTGCCTACTCTGCATAATTCTGGCAGAGGCTCCTAGCATCTATGCTAATGCCTTCACCAAGGTGGCTTTTGGCATGGGCCATGCCAGAAGTGTGTACGTGTGGTACAGATGGCACATTTGTAATAAAATGGCACCTGCACTGGCAAAATTACTGGCTCTATGGAGTTCTATTTTATGGCCAGGTATACCTAAGTAAATTGTTTAAAGATTATTGCTGAAAAAAGAGACATGCTGTCGAAGCTTTTCATCTTGCACTCATCAGGACAGATGCAAAAGAATGCCAAATTTCAAAGGGAGCAACAGCATATACTGCATGAGAATGGGGTAGTGATTGGTTGGCAAATTGACTCTGATTGATCAATGCATTGCCATGAAGAATGTATCAAGGAACTATTGACCCCAATGCTTTTATTTAATTCGAAAAAGGTGCAATGCCTGGACAGCTTCCTTTTGCTTGCAGGGGACAGGTTGCTGCATATGAATATATGTAGATTCTAACAAGCGTAATTGAGCCACATTGTGAACCCAACTGATAATTCTAAATTGGTTGTTAGTGTAATTCTTAGCACACTCGGGATTGTTCAGCAAGTGCTGTCCAATCTTAGAATTCCATCTAACATTAGAAGTTATGTTCTGAGTTTTGCAAACATGGGCTGGTTCAGTACTGTTAGTACCATGTCTATTACAAACAGCCAAAGGGACGTGTTTTTAATCCACCAGTCATTGGGACATATGGCCTACACACCTGGCATCTTACCGGCACTGAAATTCATATACCACATTATTCACTCGTGTGGTAGACAGAATGCCTTTTGGGAGCCATCCTCCTCTTCCTTCTGTGCGCTGCTTCTCCACTGCTACCTGTCTTCCATCTCCAAATCAGGCTGCTATCAAAGAGGATCTGCAATTAAAGCCCCATTACTGAAGCAGACTTTCTCCTGACAAGCCAATGAATTTCCACAACCTCCTTGTCAAATACCACTCCCTTGAAAATCCAAAAAGTTGGCAACACTCCTTGAATAACACAAAATACCATATTTCCGCTAGCCAAGCACCAGCAACAGTACATCAAAAGTTGGATGGTTAGCCCTTTATGTTACAATCTATATTAATGACTTGGATGAAGGGATCTAATGTATGGTTGCTAAATTTGCTGATGACACAAAGATAGGTAGGAAAGTAAGTTGTGAAGAGGACATAGGAGTCTGCAGAGGGATGTAGGTAGATTAAGTGAGTGAGTAAATATTTGACAGATGGAGTATAATGTGGGAAAATGTGAACTTGTCCAGTTTGGCAGGAAGAATAAAAGAGCAGCATTTTATTTAAATGAGGAGAGAAATTGCAGAAAAGAACTTTGCTTTACAGAGGGATCTGGCTGTTCTGGTACATGAATCACAAAAAGTTAGTATGCAGTTTCAGCAAGTGATTAGGAACGCAAAGTGAATGTTGTCAATATATTGCAAGGGGAATGTATCCATTGGAGTTCAGAAGAATGAAGAGAAACATAAGGTCCTGAAGGGACTTGACAGAGTGGATACTGAAAGGATGTTTCCCCCTGTGGGAGAGACTAGAACCAGGGAGCACAATTTAAACATAAAGGGTCTCCCAGTTAAAACAGAGATGAGAAGAAATGTTTTCTCACAGTCTGTGGAACTCTTATCCAGAGAGCAGTGTAGGCAGGGTAATTGAATATTTTTAAGACTGAATTAGATAGATTCTTGATTGACAAGGGAATCAAAGGATAGAGGATAGGAAGGAAAGTGGAGTTGGGGGTCACAATCAGATCAGCCATGTTCTTAGTGAATAACAGAGCAGGCTCGAGGTGCCAAATAGCCTACTCCTCCTCCTAGTTCATATGTTCCTAGGTATGTTCATATACTGCTAGGTGCAGAGCCCACATGCAGCTGAACATATGTTTAGTTGGAATGATTAAGAGAACATGATAGCTGGACCTGCCTGGTCAAAAATGGAAGATTATGCGCAAATCAGTGTTAAGGGCTGTGTGACGTCATGATCCATTCACTCTGCATGCTCCTGATGCACCAGGACTAGTTCACATTATCAGTCAGGGCGTGCCACATGGGTTGTGCAGTTTTTTTAAGTTCAGGGCTTCTGTAATACCGGCATCAGTAGCGTTGCAGAGACCAATTTCATGGCTTAAAACTTCTAACAAATATATTAATAAAAAGAGGCTGGCTAAAATAATGTGATAGTTTAATTAGAAATCAGGAAATGGCTGCCTTATTAAATCACTACTTTGTACTTGCAGAAGAGAATGAAGATAAAATAACAAAGGAACAAGTAAAACTAAAAGCTAAATCAAGGAGAGGAATTAATTAAATTTAATATGTTTAATAAATGGTGATGGAAAAACTACTGACATTAAAGATCGACAGATCCCTTGACCTGATGTCTTCCAACATAGGGTATTAATAAAAGTAGGTGAGGAAATTCTTGATGTGATTGCCATAATCTTCAAAAATTCTCTTGATTCAGGAATTGTCCGCTTGGATTGGGAAATTGCCAAAATCACTCCAGGATTTAAGAAGGCTGAGGCAGATAGACTAATAAGCATAGTTTCCTAGTTTGATGTCAGTTGTGAGGAAGTGACTAGATCATGTTATTAAGAACAAAGTAACAGAGCAATAGGACAAATAGGTGCTGATTAGGGAGAGGGCCAATATTTATTTGTAAAGTTTAGATGAAAGATCATTGACCTGAAATATTAACTCAGTTGCTCTCCACTGATGCTGCCTGACCTGCTGAGTATTTCCATCATTTTCTGTTTCTATTTCAGTTTTCCAGCATGTTCAGTATTTTGCTTTTGGATTTGTAAAGGGTAAGGCATGCCAAATTAACCTAATTAATTTTTTGGAGGAGCTAACTAACTTGGTAAACAGGATCATATCTATGAACATTGTTTATGTAGGATTCTAGAAGGCATTCAACAAGATTACAATAAGGGACTTAACAAAAATGAGAGAACATGGAATTCGAGGCAAGCTATTGGCTTGGATAGAGCCTTTGCTAGGAAGCAGGAGACATCAGGCTGAATTTAATCCAGGCGATGGGGGTCATGGCTACTGGCTGGAGAGCCAGTGAGAGTCCCGCATCAGCGCCACTGGGGACGACCCAGTAAGTGGCCAGCTGCAGACCTCCCCGGGAGCAAGAACCCTGGAGGAGAAATCCCCTGATTGGTTGGCAGTGCTTCATTGCAAGCAGTGCAACCAGGGCAGCCAAGTTAGATGCCTGCAATGCAGCCACCAGAGGGCCAGGATCAGTGAGGGACCCCAGCCACTGGTGAATGAGGGTGGATGGGAGTCGCAGAGTGGGGATCACGGCGGGAGCGGAGGGGGTTAGAGGCAAGGATGGGGATAACTCTCAACAGGCCTCCAACCACTCCCCCATGCACCCCTCTCCCCCCTCCCCCCCCTCCCCAAATTGATGCTGGAGCTCTCGATCAAGCACACTGAATGTAACATAACTGCAAAGCATGATGGATAAGCTCTGTTGAATGTTTGCTTAAGTTTTATACAAGTAATATTAAATGCCGAGAAGTGATGTAAGATGGTTAATTCAATTAATGCAAAACTTTAATGGAAATGCTTTAAACTGTGGACAGCCTCAGAGAAATTTCCGACACATTATCCAGTAAAAGATTGAAAACACACCCTATCCGACAAAGAGCTGCAGAAAGAGACTTGCGCCTATTCAACATTTTAAGCTGTCATTGTTAGTGACCATGGAGCCACTGCAGCAAGAGGTGTGGCCTTTTAGTCTAAGAGCTGTGAAAGGCAAACCACATGAGTTGCATTGAGCTAACAGCATCAAGGAAATGTGAGACAAGTCCCTGCAAACAACAGGGACATGAATCATATGGTCATGAGGGTCTTGAAATACATGCCAACCCAAGGTATAACCTTGGCAGGACAATTAGGTAATTACTGACCAATCAGGCTGCCAGAAAAAGGAGATTTACCTATTATGGCAAAGAGCCAAGCTGGGAAAAAGTGTGTCAAATAAGGATTTGTAAAACCCCAAAGCGTGCATCATTGAGAAGAAGAGAAGAAAGAAAATAGACTTCAATCAAGACACAAGTGCCACTGTCAACCAAAGGTCAAGGACAAGTGTTCCATAGTGAATGTGACTGCTTACCCCTATATGCTGTTAATTATTACATTTTTGTACAAATTGTGATAAACTTAATAAATTCCGTGAAGCCAGGGGTGGAAGGCACGAGGACTACAGCGCCTCACAAAATCCTGCCCTATGTTGCTAAATGGATCATTTTGGAGCTCAAGGCAATATGAAAAAATTAGCTATCTAAAGCAGAAATGGAGCATTAGGAAGTGTGACCATGCATGGAATGTTGCAGTAACAAGGTAGAGAATTAAGAGATGATGAGTAATATGGTATGACATTGTTATTATATGGTCTTGCATATCTTTGTTGCTAAATTTATTCTTATAGAAACTCAATACTTATATTATTAAGAGTTAAAACAGGGTAATTATTATTGGCATATAATGAAAATTTAATGGGTTGCTTTTAGACTGTGTTGAGCAGGCATGAAATCTGACTGATGATAATTGCATATATTGAGTTGGCGCTCAATCTACAAGATTGCATTTTACTGATGCTGAGTTGATACACAAACTAAAGAAATAGATTTTGGTTATGCAGTGGGGATATGGTACAAGGAATTGTTATTTTATTCATGTTGAGTTCTCAAAACAGAATGGTTCTGAGTTTTGTTCATTCAGCGCTGACATATCCATCATCTCAATACTTTATCATTGTTTCTTTATTTTTAAGGATATGCCTCGTTCATTTTTTTTTGTGGAAGCAGTATTATTCACAGGGGATGTGGTTAGTTCAGAATGTAAATTATAACAAATAATATGTGGGCCAGAAAGCTCTTTTTTGGGAACTTTTATGATTAGAAAGAAGAAATAAGCTGCAAGGTAGAAACTTTGGATGTTATAACCTTAAGAAGTTACTTACTGTTTAAATGCTGTACCAGCAAGATTAGCAAAGAGGTCTGAAGGAAAATAAGATCACAATCATTAATGATGTAACATTTGTTCTGAATGTTAGTAATTGTCTTTCTAATTTCAAATCAATTTTATTCAAAGAGTCACACATGTAAAACAATTAATTCACAATTTTATTGATTTGAAAAATTGCTTAAATTGAATGGGTTAGTTTTTCAAAATATGAACTTTTTAACTCCACACAAAATAACATCAGGCGGAATCATTGGTCCCATTGGCGTCAGGCATCATGGTGGGCTGTAAGGGGAGAATTTGGCATGAGGGCAGAAATTGTTTCAAGCTGGCATGAAATCACAGCAGGGTTTTTCTATATTCATTCATGAGGCGTGGGCATCATTGGCTAGGCCAGCATTTATTGCCCATCCCTAATTGCCTTTGAGAAGATGGTGGTGAGCTGCCTTCTTGAACCACTGCAGTCCCCGTGGCATAGGAACACCCACAATGCTTTTAGGGAGGGAGTTCCAGGATTTTGAGCCAGTGACAGTGAAAGAACGGCGATATATTTCCAAGTCAGGGTGATGAGTGGCTTGGAGGGGAACTTCCAGGTGGTGGTGTTCCCATCTATCTGCTGTCCTTGTCCTTCTAGATGGTAGCGGTCGTGGGTTTGGAAGGTGCTGCCTAAAGAACCTTGGTGAGTTTCTGCAGTGCATCTTTTAGATGGTACACACTACTGCGACCATGCGTCGGTGGTGGAGGGAGTGAATGTTTGTGGATGAAGTGCCAATCAAGTGGGCTGCTTTGTCCTGGATGGTGTCAAGCTTCTTGAGTGTTGTGGGAGCTGCACTCATCCAAGCAAGTGGGGAGTATTCCATCACATTCCATCACATTCCTGACTTGTTCCTTGTAGATGCTGGAGAGGCTTTGGGGAGTCAGGTGGTGAGTTACTCACCACAGGATTCCTAGCCTCTGACCTGCTCATGTAGACACAATATTTATGTGGCTAGCCCGGTTCAGTTTCTGGTCAATGGTAAGCCCCAGGATGTTGATAGTGGGGGATTCAACAATGGTTATGCCATTGAATGTCAAGGGGTGGTGGTTAGATTCTCTCTTGTTGGAGATGGTCATTGCTTGGCACTTGTGTGGCTTGAATGTTACTTGCCACTTGTCAACCCAAGCCTGGATGTTGTCCAGATCTTGCTGCATTTGGGCTTGGACTTCTCTGGTATCTGAAGAGTCGCAAATGGTGCAGAACATCGTGCAATCATCAGCGAGCATCCCTACTTCCGACCTTATGATAGATGGAAGGTCATTGATGAAGCAGCTGAAGATGGTTGGGCTTAGGACACTACTCAGAGGAACTCCTGCAGTGATGTCATGAAGCCGAGATAACTGACCTCCAACAATCATAAACATCATCCTTTGTGCTATGTATGACTCCAACCAGCAGAGAGTTTTCCCCCTGATTCTCCTTGAGCCCAGTTTTACTGGGACTCCTTGGTGCCACGCTCAGTCAAATGTTGCCTTGATGTCAAAGGTAGTCACTCTTATCTCATCTCTGGTGTTCAGCTCTTTTGTCCATGTTTGAACCCAAGCTGTAACGAGGTCAGGAACTGAGTGACCTTGGCAGAACCCAAACTGATCATCAGTGAGCAGGTTATTGCTAAGCAAGTGCCACTTGATAGTACTGTTGATGACCACGTCCATCACTTTACTGATGATCGAGAGTATACTGATGGGGCGGTAATTAGCCGATTTGGATTTGTCCTGCTTTTTGTGTACAGGACATGCCTGGCCAGCCTTGATTTGCTAGACTTGTTCGAAATCTATCCTGTTTAGCATGGTGATAGTGCCACACAACACAATGGAAGGTATCCTCAATGTGAAAACAGGACTTCGTCTCCACAAGGACTGTGCAGTTGTCACTACTACTGATGCTGTCATGGACAGATGCATCTGTAGCAGGCAGGTTGGTGAGGATAAGATCAAGTATGTTTTTCTCTCTTGTTGGTTCCCTCACCAAGTGACGCAGACCCAGTATAACAGCCATGTCCTTTAGGACTGGCCAGCTCGGTCAATAGTTGTGCTACTGAGCCGCTCTTGGGGCAGAAATCTCATGCCATCGGGAGGGTTGTGCGGGGGCGGGCAGGGGCAGGCACAAACTTGATCGGTGCCCCCGATCAGGTCCACGCCGCCGTTTTACATGGGCGGGCCAATTAAGACCTGCCAGTGTGACGTCTGCCCGGAAGCACTGTGCGCTCTCTGTGCAGGCAGGGGGGAATTCCCTGAGTCGGGAAATGCGCTTTTTCGCGCATGTGCATGTCATTAAAAACCCACCTGGTTCACTAACGTCCTTTAGAGAAGGAATTCTGATTGATCTAGCCTACATTTGACTCCTGATCCACAGCAATGTGGTTGACTCTTGGCGCAAGTGTGCGAAAGAGCCCAAAAATCTCTCAGAGGCACCTCTGTGCCTCAGGGAGATTAGCTTAAGTTTAAAAGTTTAAATAAAGAAAAGAAAATATTTTAAGACATGCGCCCTCTTGTGACAGTGTCACATGAACTGGAACATTAATGAAAAAGTTTATTTAATTTACAAACCCTTCACGGAAACTCATCCCGCCCATGGATGAGGTTCCATGAAAAATGTGAAGGCCGCCTGGGCTCTTCACCTGCCCGCCAGCCTTAAGGTTGGACGGGCAGCTCAGTTAATAACTTTAATTGATATTTAAATGGTCTTAATAGACCTTTGACAGTTCGGTGGGCGCGCAGCCAACTCTGGTGTCATTTTACACATTGGCAAGTGGGCCCCGCCCTGGCTTACCGACCCAAAGATTCTTCCCTTGGTGTCGGACCCCACCCAGAGTACATTCTTTGCCCTTGCCATCTTCGGGGCTTCCTCCAAGTGGTGTTCAACATAGAGGAGCACTGATCCATCAGCTGAGGGGCCGCGGGGGGTGGGGGGGTGGGGGGGGGGGGGGGGGGGGGGGGGGGGGGGGGGGGGGGCGGGGGGGGGGGTGCATTACATGGTAATCAACAGGAGTTTTCCTTGTCCATGTTTGACCCTATACCATGAGACTTCATGGGTCCAGAGTCAATGCCGAGGACTCTCAGGGCAACTCCCTCCCAACCATAAACTACTGTGCTGCCACCTCTACTTGCTCTGTCCTACCCATGCGATAGACATACCCAGGGACAGTGACGGTATTATTCCGTGACTAAGACTATGTCAGGCTGTTGCTTGACTAGTCTGTGGGACAGCTCTCCCAATTTTGGCACAAGCCCCTAAATATTATTAAGGAGTACTTTACAGGGTCAACAGGGCTGAGTTTGTCATTGTCATTTCCAGTGCTAAACCAATGCCAAGTGGTCTGCCCAGTTTCATGGCTGTATGTACAACTGATGGCTTGCTGAGCCACTTCAGAGGGCAATTATGAGTCAACCACATTGCTGTCAAATGTAGGCCAGACCAATCAGAATTCCTTCCCTAAAGGACATTAGTGAACCAGATGGGTTTTTAATGACGTTTGGTTCACGGGCCTGAATTTTCAGGTCGACAGTGTGTGCAATTGGTGGATCTGGGATTGGCCGGGAAACAGGCACTGCCCGTGATCAGCCCAAGGTTGTGATTTTATACTGCCTGGCCAATTAAGGCCTGTCCAGTGTAAAACGCAGCTTCCCAATAGTTGGGAAGGCCGAGCGTAGACATGGTCGTGTCATGCGCTGGGTCCAATGGCGATCCAATGGGGCGTTTAAAAATGGCACAGCCAGCCCCTTGAAGGCTGCCAGTGAAGAAGCATACAGTCTGCATTGCGGAGGTGGTACCTTTGGCCTCAGCAGCGGCTGGAGATGCCAGATGGGAGGGCAGGTCAGGTGGACACTTGACCCCTCCCCCACCCCGCCACCGTTTTTCAGACCAGTGCCTCGCCATGCTCCTGAAGGAGGTGCTGCCAGGAGGGACACCCTAGTACCAAGGGATGGAAGGAGAAGGCCACCACACTTGACGAAGAAAGTCTGGAAGGACGTGGCAGCCCAGCTCAGCAGCCATGACTTGCTGTGCTCAGGAAGGATGAGTATCATGTTTGCATGGATCAGTGTGCAGAAATGGAGCTCAGGGGTGTTAGAATCTGAGTGCCAACTGTCAATGACGCCAAAGTTGGCCAAGGGGGTGAGCACTGGCTGTGTAAAACACTTGCGTTTTACACTTGAGGGCCGTGACTCAGATGTGCCCTCCAAGGTGTTCATCAGGTGGGGTTGGCCAGGCTGCAATGGCGCTGCAGATAAAGAGTGGACTAACCAATGCTCCTCTGTCCTTTCAGGAGAAGATGAGCCATAACCAATTGGAGAGGTCATGGACAGGCAGAGGCCCGCCCAACCTGCTGCTGCTGACCAGGCTCGAGCAGGATGCCCTTGAGCTGGAGAGCCGGAACGCTCCCAGTGCAACCTGGCGTGGAGAGGCGAGGGTTTCAGAAGAAGCTAAGAGTGCAGTGCACAGAGGTGAGAGTTTTTGGATTGTGCAACCATTCTATTGTAGTCTCTTCATTGAGGGGAGCCTCAAATCTGGAGTCCCCATTGACCATTGAAAGATGATGGCACCATGATGCAGATCTCCATTGTCTCACCAGGGTGCCTGGCATGCACAGTGACAATGTGATGATTTAAACTAATGACATGTCCTTGTTCTCCCTTAGATTCACCAGCACGCACTTGATCGCAAGATCTTGAAGGGTCACCCCAACGACAGAGGACTGCCGATGCACCTGTATCACACCCGGACTCTGAACCAGGCACCAGCGCAGATAGCAGCACCTCAGTGGGCATTAGATCATCAGCTACATTGTTGGTGCATAATTAGGAGGGCACTTCACACACGCTTGAGGTGCAGATGGAGACAGAGAGTGCCCAGGGTACCGCCTGTCGGAGGAATACTGGAGGTCAGGATGATGCTGGGTCGAAGGCAGGTGATGAGCCTCTGGAGTCATCCATTAGGTGGCAGATGCTGGATGTCCAGCAGGATGTGCAGGAGGATCTGGCGGAGATCCATGAGGTTATGCATGCCACGGTAGCTGTTGTGGAGGAGTCCATGCAGCATAAGCACTGTGTTGACCCTCATGGCCAAGCGCAATGCCTCGTCCATTGAGAGGGTGGCGACTCTCATGGAGAGTCTGCCCCAGAAACAGAATCAGGGGTTCCTGGGGTTGTGCTCAGACCTGCAAACCTCCCCAATCATCTGATGATGTCTGCCATGGAATGCAAATTCTGCTGGAGGCTGGTGTGAACACGATTTGCATCCTACTAATGGGATGCATAGTAAAGCCCAACCAGAATCGCCCCCCCCCCCCACCCCCCCCACACACACACACACACACACACACACACACACACACCCAATTTACCATGACGCCGGTGGAAAAATACACCAGCCCAGAACATGTTCGGACAAGTATGAGGTGCAGAAGTCGGGACTTACCTTCAGGGCCTTACTCACATTGTGGACATCTGAGAAGAAGATGTTGGAGCCCTACAGCTACTGGACCCTGGAGGAACACATGCATCTCATGCTGGGTGGATCCTTATGCATGTGGCTCTTCTGTGAAGCGGCTCTCGGAAGGTGGGAGGTCTCCGTTGATGCTTCAGGCCTCTTTCAGGCCATTAAGGTTTCAGCCATGGGTTCACACCATCTTCCATGGTTTCCATTCATGGTTCAGGTCTGCTTTGGAACATCACATTCTGCCATGGGCTGCTATAGATGATCTGTGAAGGGTGGAGGAGAGGAAGGCCTAGGTGTGGGTGGGAGAGGAAGGTGTACTGGGGTGGGGGCAGGTGACGTTGGGAGGGGCATATGTGTCAGAGGGTGAACGTGGGAGGGTGGGGACGAAGGTGTCGGGGAGTTAGGTTGGGGGAGGGTAATGAAGGTGTCAGGGGGAGGAGGGAATACGGTCAGAGGAGGAGATGAAGGTGTACCGAGGAGTGTGAGGTTGGAAGTAGGGGCACAAAGGTTTTGGGGAGGGGTTGAGGTTGTGGGAGGGGGAATGAAGGTGTCAGGGGGTGAGGTTGGGAGGGTGGAGGACAGAGTATGGGGGAGAAGGGTGTAATGGGAGAGAATGCTACAAGTGCAGAGGTAGGTGTAAGAGGGGAGCATGGTGTAAGGAAGGGAGTTCAGAGAAGGGAAGATGTTCAGGGGGAGGAGGGAGTTCAGAGAGGGGAACATGTCCCGGGGGGAGGGAGTTCGGAGAGGGGAATATATATGTTGGAGGGAGGGAATTCGGAGAGGGGAAGTAATCCAGGGGGAGGGGGGAGCAAGGGTGGAGGAGGGAGTAAGGGAGGGGTGTCCAGGTGAACATACAAGGTAAGGGCCTGTGGAGTCAATGACTGCCTCCAGGGGAACGAACTGAGGGTGGGAATAGTAGGAGAGAATGGTGAGTATGAGAGTGGGCAGAGGGAGCCGGTAAGGTGGGAGGGCAATGGTAGAAGGAATGGGGAGGGTGGTTGGTCGGGACACAGAGGCAGACATGGAACCTGAGCGTGGGAAGGAGGAGGTTGGGAAAGTCAATGTGCACAGCGGTGGTGTTCTCCAGGAGGTAGGGAACGTGCATGTTCACCTGGATATCCTGGAATGATAAGGATTCGTGTTAGTAGGTTACGGTGGGATGGTGGTGCCAGGGGGTTGACTGTGATGGGGGAAAGGACATGGGTGACTGGGGGAGGGGTAAAGACTGAGGAGCTTACAAGAAACTTGACTACGATTATGTTTTTCAAACCTTGGTAAAGGGAGCCTCATGTTGGATGGGCACAGGTGCTACATGGGAGTGTGATCAGTAGGTGGGTGGAGATGCAGGTCAGCTCAGATGGACAACTGAAAAAGAACCCTAGCAGACAGCACTGAAAATGCTTGGGACAGTGAGATGAGTGTACTGGATAAAGGCGTGTGCATAGGAGAGTGCTTGTACAAGGCTCCAAAAGGCCCTGCCATACTCAGGGCCCCCCTGGAATCAGTCATGGTCCAGCTGTGTGAGAGGGGATGTTGGGGACGCAGGGGGAGGACTCGCGCAGCCTGTCAATGAAGCTGAAAGACAACATTACACATTATTCAGTGAAAGTAATGTATTTTCAGATTATAAAGTGACAAAATGTGTTCACCCGTGAAACCACTTGTGATCAGAATTGTTTAACTTTACTAGGCCAACCACTTCCTGTAGGTGCTGCCCTGAATCCACAGCAGGGGTGAAGACGGGCAGTGCAATGGTTGGCCCTGTTGCCTCTGATGACTTCAGCGTGCACCTTCTGGAGAGCCGAGGTCTTAAGGGTCCCAGCTTGCTTTGGCTGTCCTCCTGTGGGCCAGCTGCTCCCTCTGCGGTGACAAGAAGAGGTTGAGGGGGTCACATTCAAAAGAGGGCTCAGATGGAGAAGACAGCCTCTGAGATCCTGAGTGGATGACCCAGGCGTGTTCAGCTGCCTCTCCTCCTCTCTTCAGGTGCCCTTGGCCCCTGGCCTGACTCCTTCAGGGGAAGAAGCACCTGAAGGGACATTGAGATGCTCCATTTCCTCCATGTGTTGCCACTATAGGGACTCACCCATGGCTACTATGATGAAGTGCAGGTCTGCACACATCACCACATTTGCCATCCATCCCATGGAGCCCTCCTTACATGCACATGTGGACACCATTTCATCAGAAAGCAGGCAGACACACTCCAATTCATGTGCCACTCTGTTGAGGGCTTCCATCTGTTCTGCATGATGTTCCCCCACTTTCTGCTGACTCTCCACAATGAGTCAGAAGGCCGAATCCAGAGACTCATCATCTGACTCGGACCGCACAGATGCCTCTTCCCTAGTATTCCTCCAAGTGCCAGTGAGCTCAGCTGAAACGGCTTCCTGCTGCTGCGGACAGTGTCTGTGCGGTGACCACCAGACTGTGAACCCAAGCCTGCTCTAGATCTAAGTCCCACCAAGGTGTGTGTCTCTGCACTGGTGGAGGGTGTGAGTAAGCGCTGTGACGGGTCTTCCAGGCTGCTTATTTCCAGCTCTTCAATGGAGGAGGTGTTCTCTTCGCTGGAGGTGAGGATGTGGATGGAGCTGAGGGACTGGCTGGCAGAAGGCATCGATCCCTTGGCAGAGCTCCCTTTGAACCATAGTGGAGATAATTAGTGCATAGCAGCAGAGTCAAAAGCAGAAGAGAGCACTCACATTTACGTTGAGAGAGGGATGATGTGGTGCAGGATCCTCTGATTGGTGTTCGCAGCAGACCTCACAATCATCGCAGGCATGGTTCATGTCCTCACCAGTCAGTGCAATAGCACGCTTATCAAAGTGAGTGAGGGGCCTAATGTGGGCCACTCCATCCAGGTTTGGGACCTCTTCCTGCTGTTGTGAGCAGGCTTTTCCTGCATGAAAACAGATGGAAAGAGTGAGCAGGGCACATGGCACTGCGTGGAATGTTTGTGTGGTGAGTGCAGCCATGGTTAGGATGAGGACACAAGATCCCTGTGGATGTGTGATGGGTTTGTGAGTGTGTGAGTTGAGAGTGGTGAGGTGGCTGACTTATCCTGGTGGAACGGACGAGAGCATTCATCCTCTTCCTGCACTGGATGACTGACCTCTTCTGTTCTCCATTGGCACTGACCGCCGCTGCCACCACCTCCCAAGCCAGACTGGTGACTCTGGAAGATCTCCTGCAGCCAGAGCAGGGGTAGAGGACATCACGGCAGTGTTCCACTGCATCTAAAAGGCGCCCCAGAGAGGCGTCACTAAATTTGGGGGCTGCCGTCTTCCTGGCTTTTGGGGCCATCTGTCGCCTGGAGCCGTCCTGGTCTGTGGACATGAAGTAGGCTGCACTCTGGTACATTTCAAATATGATGCCCAGAGCAAGGAAGCACTGAGGTCACAGTGTGGTGGGCGAATCCTAGACTGCCCACCAATGATCCAGCATGTTCCCCGTGAATGCATCATTAATGAGGCAGGATGTGGCAGGAAGGGGACAATATGGTGCAAAAACCAGCCATTGCAGCCAGCGGGTAAAGTGTCCTTTTTCATGCCTGCTACCACACCTAGTACAAATCATGGACGATTTTGCCCATTTTCATATAAAAATCATCACCTGATAGACAGTAACAGTGTGAAGAGCAGGCCTACCATCTTCTCAGGGTGACTAGGGATGGGTAATAGATGTGGCTTTGCCAATATTTTCCAACATTTATTTTAAAACACTCAAACTTTCTCTGATTTGCTGCTAAAGATGCTGAGAGATTCATTTCCCTGCAAATACGTTTTATAGAATTTCACACTACTTTTCTCTCTCTCGCTTTCTAGGCCTTAATTAGGAAGATTCCCTATAGGTATAGCTCTCTATAATAAACAACGAACAAAATTTATGTCATCCCATTTCCTGGACTGGTCAAGAGCACTTCTGGAAAATGCTGTGGACTGAGAACATTTTTTGACAGAAACCAGGCATCCGAAATTCAGATTCTAAAGCTTCAGCTGGCTGAAGAATATCTTGGGATTAAAATGTAGTATTATTCAGGGGTGAGAAAGAGAAATTAGAATAGATTGGAGTTCCAAATTACAGAGAGTGTAGCTAAAACGTGAAATAGGTTGACATTTTCAGAAGCTAAAGATTTTCTTGGAAAAATAAGAATTTACGGAAATGGAGATGGAGGAGCTAGGGCAGTTTAGAAATTATCAAGCTGCACCTCAAATGTAATGATCTCTAGATTACTGCATGAACCATGTGCAAATTGGCAAAGGGAGAAACAAATTTAGAGGGTTAAGTGTGGCTGAAGGAATGATGTGGGAGGCAGAGATTTCAATATATGGACCATTGACACCTGCATGGGAACGTTCATTTGGGGTCGATTCTACTTAAAACAGGCTAGGAAAAGTATCCTGGCAAATTGAATAACTAATAATAGGTAGGGCTTTAAACTAATCAGGGAGAGGGTGGGTTCAAATTAGGGTAAATTTATAAATCTCAAGAGAAAAGTCAAGGCTCTGAAACAAGGTGGAGACATAGGTAAAATGAAGTGGATTGTACCAAGTTGAGGCAGAATTTAATTACAATAATAGATTATTAGCTATTAAGTTCACATTAGAGAAAATAGTAAAATTAAAGATGCTAAATGTGAATGCGTAACATATTCTTAACAAGATCAATGAATTCATGGCACAGAGGGCTTGATCTGGTAGCCATTACTAAGATGTGGTTGCAGGGTGGACAAAGGTTGGGAACTAAATATTCCAGGGTACTTGACTTTTAGTAAAGATAGGCAAAATGGAAAATGAGGTGGAATAGCTATGATAGTAAAGAATGAGATAAAGGTGTAGGGAGAAAGGATCTTAGCTCAGAAAATCAAGATAGAGAGGTGATGATTATAGATGAAGATAAGAACTAACACAACATGTGGAAATGGCTTAGAAGCTCCCAATAGTAAATAAAGTGTTGAACAGGGTACACATCAAGAAAGTTAAAGGAGAATTTAAAAAGAATAATGCAAGGGAACTGTAATCATCATACAGACTAGCAAAAAGAAATTGACAAAAGTAGTTTGGAGGACAGGGGATAGGTTAGTGCTGCTACCTCACAGTTCCAGGGATCTGAGTTCAATTCTGACTTTGGGTGTCTGTGTGGAGTTTGCATGTTCTCTCTGTGTCTGCGTAGGTTTCCGTCAGGTGCTCCAGTTTCCTCCCACTGCCCAAAGATGTGCTGGTTAGGCAGATTGGCTATGGTTAAATTGCGCTTTAGTGTGTGTAGTGTGTGCCCTGTGATGGACTGGTGTCCTGGCCTCGGTGCATCCCATGTAGTTCCCATTTCCTGTTGGAATAGGCTCTGACTCCGTGACCTTGAATTGGATAAAGCGGCTCTGGAAAAGTGAGTGAAATAATTTTGGAGGACAAGTTCATGAAATGTAATGAAGACAGTTTTCTGGAATAATAAACCAATAGAGAACAGACGATTTTAAATCTAATATTTCTAATGATATCGGATTGATTCATGATCTTATTGTAAAGGATCCACTGGGGAAGGGTGATCATATATCATAGAATGTCATGCGAAGTTCAGGAATGTTTGGTTAAGCTCAAAACTAGGATCTGAAATTCAAACAAAGCCAATTATGAGGTACAATTATAAGGACCGGCAAATTGACTGAGGTAAATTGGGAAATTAGGTTAAAATATATGATGGCAGATATACAATGGCAGACAATTAAAGAAGTGATTC
This sequence comes from Carcharodon carcharias, assembly GCF_017639515.1. Taxonomy (NCBI): domain Eukaryota; kingdom Metazoa; phylum Chordata; class Chondrichthyes; order Lamniformes; family Lamnidae; genus Carcharodon; species Carcharodon carcharias. The sequence continues at coordinate 129,697,485 of NC_054477.1, read as the reverse complement.
ATAACTCAACAAATAAACATACTCTTGAGGTATTAAAAACTCCACTGGAAAGGTGGTACAACCATGGCTAACTAGTTCATCATAGTATAAGATTGAAAGAAGCTTGCAATGTTATCAAAAAGAATAATAAGCTTGAGGATTGGGAGGGTTTTAATAGTTAGCAAAGGACATCTAAGAAATTGATAAAGAGGGAGCAAATGGAATAAGAGTAAACTAGCAAGAGATATAAAAACAGAATGTGAGAGTTTTTAGAAGTAAGTAAAAAGAGAAGAGACAAGCAAAGCTAAACATGGAGCCCTTAAGACAGAGGCAGGAAAAATTATAATGGGGAATAAGGAAATAACAGAGGTGTTAAACAAGTATTTTGTCTCTACCTTCAGAGTAGATGACAGAAGCAACATGCCATAAATGTGGAGAACCAAGGCTCTGATAAGACCGAGGAACCTAAATGAATATTAGTAGAAGGAAAAGTACTGGAGAAATTAATAGGACTAAAAGCTGACAAACCCCTTGGACATGATGGCCTACACCCTAGGGTATTGAAATAGATTACTGCAGAGGTGGTTGATGCATTAATTTTGATCTTCCAGAAATCCCTAGGTACTAGAACAGTCCTTGGGGGTTGGACGGTAGCAAATGTTGTCCCGCTGTTCAAGGAGGGATGAGAAAGAGAAAACAGAGAACATTAGGTCAGTTAGCCTGACTCAGTAGTGGGATAAATGCTGAAATCTATTAGTAAGGATGTGCCAACAGGACACTTGGAAAAATCATTATATAATTAATCAGTGTCAACATGGTTTCAAGAAAGGGACATTTAGTTTGACAAATTTATTAGACATTTTTGAGATTGTAACTGGCAGGGTAGATAAAGGAGCAGTGGATACAGTACATTTGGCATTCAATTTGGTGCCTCACAAGAGGTTGTGAAACAAGATTAAGGCATATGAAATTGGGGATAATTTAAGCACTTATGGTGTATGGGGTAACATAATATCACAGAATCACACAGTGCAGAAGAGGCTCTTCAGCCCATCGAGTCTGCACCGACACGTGAGAAACACCTGACCTACCTACCTAATCCCATTTACCAGCATTTGGCCCATAGCCTTGAATGTTATGACGTGCCAAGTGCTCATCCAGGTACTTTTTAAAAGGATTTAAGGCACCTCCCAGGCAGCGCATTCCAGACTGTCACCACCCTCTGGGTAAAAAAGTTTTTCCTCACATCCCCCCTAAACCTCCTGCCCCTCACTTAAACTTATGACCCCTCATCACTGACCCTTCAACGAAGAGGAACAGCTGCTCCCTATCCACCCTGTCCATACCCCTCAATCAGGTCACCCTTCAGTCTTCTCTGCTCTAATGAAAACAACCCAAGTCCATCCAACCTCTCTTCATAACTTAAATGTTTCATCCCAGGCAACATCCTGGTGAATCTCCTCTGCGCCCCCTCCAGTGCAATCACACCCTTCCTATAATGTGGCGACCAGAACTGCACACATTACTCCAGCTGTGCCCTCACCAAGGTTCTATACAACTCCAACATGACCTCCTTACTTTTGTAATCTATGCCTCGATTAATAAAGGCAAGTGTCCCATATGTCTTTTTCACCACCCCACTAACATGCCCCTCCGCCTCCAGAGATCTATGGACACACATGCCAAGGTCCCTTTGTTCCTCAGAACTTCCTAATGTCATGCGGTTCATTGAATACTTCCTTGTCAAATTACTCCTTCCAAAGTGTTTCACCTCACACCTTTCAAGGTTAAATTCCATCTGCCACTTATCTGCCCATTTGACCATCCCGTCTATATCATCCTGTAGCCCAAGACACTCAACCTCACTGTTAACTAACTGGCCAATCTTTGTGTCATCCACAAACTTACTAATCCTTCCCCCCACATAGTCATCTATGTCGTTTATATAAATGACAAATAATAGGGGACCCAGCACAGATCCCTGTGGTACGCCACTGGACACTGGCTTCCAGTCACTAAAGCATTCTTCTGTCATCACCCTCTGTCTCCTACAACTAAGCCAATTTTGAATCCACCTTATCAAATTACCCTGTATCTCATGTGCATTTGCCTTCTTTATAAGTCTCCCATGTGGGACCTTGTCAAAGGCTTTGCTGAAATCCATATAAACTACATCGGCTACACTATCCTCATCTACACACCTGGTCACCTCCTCAAAAAATTCAATCAAATCAATCAAACATCATGGATAGAGGATTGGTTAGCTAACATGAAGCAGGGAGGAGGGATAACTAAGTCACTTTCGGGTTGGAAAGCAGTAACCAGTTGAGTGCCACATGGATCAGTGCTGGAGCCTCAACTATTTGCAATCTATGTAAACGACTTGGATGAAGGGACCAAATGTTATAGTTTCTAAATTTGCTGATGACACAAAGGTAGGTTGGAAAGTAAATTGTGAGGAGGATATAAAGAGTGTACAAAGAGATTTAGTTAAGTTAAGTGAGTGGGCACAAAATTGCCAGATGGGGTATAATGTGGGAATATATGAACTCGTCCACTTTGGCAAGAAGAATAGGAAAGCAGTATATTACTGAAATGAAATATTGTAAAATTCTGAGGTACAGAGGGATCTGGGTGTCCTGGTACATGAATCACAAAAAATTAGTATGCAGATACAGCAAGTGATTAAGAAAGCAAACTGAGTTTTGTTGTTTATTGCAAGGAGAATGGAATATAAAAGTAGGGAATTTTTGTATTGGTGGGACAACATCTGGAATATGGCATACAGTTTTTTCTTAAGAAAGGATATAATTGCATTAGAAGCAGAAGGAAAAGATTCACTCAACTGATTCCTGATTTGTACTGTTGATGACCTTTCAGAGATTGACAAATACTCATATAGGCACACAGGTGGTTGAACAAAGTGCTTTGTTTATCGACTGCAATAACTGAACGAACCAAAACAAACATGGACTCTGTGACCCCATAATGCCTGGCTGCCAAGTATGGCTAGCTCAATACGACATTCAAAAGATATTTAATACATAACACATTCCTCCCCCTTATTGAAAATGTCAGTTTAGCAAAACATATTCTGGACTAGGGAAAGAGGGTAAACTGCTTCTATGCCTGCTGAACCCATCTCAAGTCTCGGACTTTATAAATTCAGACACTCAGGTGGTCCTCTCTCCTGCTGTGGGTTATGGCAGACTTCCAGCAGTTTGATAGAGCAATGCTCTTCGGAGATCGATGGCAACCCAGAACTTGCAGCGGAATTCGAAGCTGTGTCTAATGCAGGTGAAGAGGAGACAATCTCAACTTCAGTTGAGCTAGACTGAGGAGGTTAGACTGGAGTCAGCATTCCTTGACTTGAAGATGGCTCTTTCATAAGAGATATATCCTTAGATTGTGCTGGACTTAGCAACAGTTGGTCAACTTGTCTCCGCCAGTTTGGACTGTGTACAACACAGGTCCAGGCTGAGCAATCACCATAGCTCTAGGTTTTCTAGGTTGAAGCTGTTCTTGTCTTTCCTCTGCTGCCCCTGTTCTCCTCTGTCTTGCTTTGTGCACTCTCTCCCATCTTTCTCCTGTTGGTCCTTTTCTCAAAAGACTTAGGCTGGGATTTTCCAACCACATCCATCGTGGGAGAGCTCCGGTAGCATAACTTTGAGCTAGAACTTGTCCAGAACAGAGAATTCTTGGCTTTGATCTTTGTGCTCTTCTCTTCACTTGGTCGCGCTATTGATCTTGGACAACTTGCTGTGTTTTTGTTGGTTTCAGCAGTTTAAAGCAAGTGCACAGTTACCATCGTATTAGTAGGAATGCTGAAGATGCTTTAGTTGTAGCATGTGGCGCATTTCAGTATGTCAGCCGAAATGCATCCAGACATTTTTGAATGGAGGAATGTTCTCATGCTGAACATAAAACGTTCTACATGGTTTGAACAAATCTCTCAGCTAACCCATTGGTGGATGGGTGGTTTAGCGCTGAGGTGATGTGATAGATTCCTTTACTTTTCAAAAATTTCTCTGAACTCCTATGAGACAAACTGAGATCCATTGTCAGTCACAGGTGGTTCTGGTAACCCATAATGACTGAACATTCCTGTTATCCTTTGAATTGTACTCTCAGCAGTAATAGAAGACGTCAATGAAGCTTCTGGCCATTTGGAATGAGCATCCAGAACCACCATGAACATTGTTCCTTCCGGCCAATCCCATGGATGGAAGGGTGCCAATTGAGGCATGTTTCTCATACTCTGACATGAAAAATAAGACCTTTCCTTGGCTTCATTGTCTTGGTCCCAGGCCAGTCCACTAAAAGTAGCTTCTTGCAATCTCTTTTATGCAAACTATCCCACAGTGACCAACATGCAGTTGGTCCAACACCGGTTTCCTCAATGTTGGTAGAATAACATGCCCCAAAGCCAACATCCTGAAGTTACTGAGAACTCCATCCTCCTGGAAACATAAGGATGAAGGTCAGGTGAGGCTTGGAAGTTTGGAAAACAGTTGCCATACATCACAAGGTTCATGACTTTGACCAATGTTGGGTCCACTCGAGTGGCCTTCTTGATTTGGACTGAAGTGGTGGGTGTGTTCTCCATGTGTACAAAATAGAAGATGTCTTTCTGTGCAGTGTCCACAAAGCTGACTGGTAGGTGCGGCCTCGAAAGAACATCTGCATTGCCATGCAAGGTAGATTTTCGATACTTGATGTCATATGTGTGAGCACTCAACATCAATGCCCAATGCTGCATCCTGCTTGCAGCTAAAGAAGGGATGTCTATGTATGGGTCGAATATTGAGGTGAGTGATTGATGATCAGTCAGCAGCGTAAGTTTCCATCCAAACAGATACTGGTGACATTTCCGGATTCTGAAAACGATTCCCAGTGCTTCATGTTCGATTTGAGCATATTGGTTTTCTGCTTTGCTTAAAGTCGGTGAAACAAACGCTTTGGGCCCCTCCACACCTGAGGGCATTATGTGTGAAACACTGGTCCCAACTCCATCAGGCAATACATCACATACAAGTTGCAGAGGTAAGGAGGGGTCAAAATGCATCAATACCTTGGAATCTGTCAGAGCTGCTTTAGCCTTCTTGAATGCTGCATCACAGACTTCTGTCCATTTCCTGGCTTTGTTCTGACACAGAAGTTCACGTAGGGGTTTCAACAGGGTTGCCAGCTGTGAAATAAATCTCCCGTAATAATTCAGCAGCCCTAAGAATGAGCGAAGCTGGTTGGTATTCTGAGGAGCTGGAGCATCCACAATAGCCTTGACCTTGGAGGGTGCTTTGTGAAGCCCAGCAGCATCAATGATGTGCCCCAAATACTCCACAGAGGGCAAACCTGTGGGCCATATTCTGCTAAACTTTGTAGGGTGGCATCCAAGTTCTTGAGATGATCCTCATCAGTCTTGCCCGTTACCAAGGTATCATCAAGGTAGCACTGAACTCCAAACAAGCCATTCAGAATCTAGTCCAGAGCCCTCTGAAACAAGGCCGGAGCTGATGTTATTCCAAAAGGCAAACAGCAATATCTGCACAGTCCCTTGTATTTTGTGATGGTCAGATATTCTTGTGACTTCTCATCAACGTGCATTTGTAAGTAGGCCTAGTGTAGAGCTATTTTGCTGAATTTCTGTCCATCAGGCAGGCCAGCATAAAGGTCCTCATTATGGGGAAGTGGATATTGTTCATCACACAACATGGGGTTAGCAGTAACCTTGAAATCTCCACAGATGTGTATGGAGTTGTCTTCCTTGAGCACTAGAACAATGGGTGTTGCCCATTTGCTGTGGGAGGCAGGTACCATCTTGACCAGCTGCTCCAGGTCAGCTGCGACTTTTGGTCGTATAGTATAAGGCACAGTTCTGGCCTTCAGAAATTTTGGTTGAGAGTCAGCTTTGATATTCAATTTTTTGGTAATTCCCTTCATGGTTCCCAAATCTCCTTTGAAACCAACAGCATTTTTTTTTATAACAGCTGTCAGACCAATGTCTCCTTTTGCAATGCTGTGTACTTCTGCCCAGTTTAACCAGATCTTCTCAAGCCGTGGCTGTCCAACCAAAGCTGGGCAGTTGTCTTTCACCACAAACCGTGGTAGCTTAGCAGTCTGTCCATTTAGTTCCACTTTAGCTTCAGTTCTGCCCATCATAGGTTCAAATTCCACTGTATATGTTTTCAGGAGACTTTTTGCAGGCATCAAGGGAAGATGTTTAAGCTTCTTATATACAGCATCTGGAAACTGCTGCCCCTGTATCCAGTTCCATACATATTGGTTGGCCCTCCAGCAGCATGTTACCCAGTAGCCCTGTGAACCACTTGCCATTGACAAGATATGGAGGGGCCCTTCTTCGGGCTCGGTGTCACTCTGGTCCACCCGTTCCTGCTGTATGACATGCAGATTTCTCTTCTTGTTACACCAGATGTCAGTTTCCTTTTCCTCTGGTTTGCCTTTCTGATTTACTTTTTTGTTTTTACAGGTACGGTCAATGTGTCCCTTCTTGCACACTGATGGCATTCAAGGTCTCTGCACCAACATTCAGATGGATGGTGACCAGGCTTTTCACAATGGTAACACTCTTGGCTGCTTGTGTGCATATTCAGCTGTCATGTCATGCACTCGAGCTGATACACTCAGCTGCTGTGCTTCTTTTGCAGCCAGCTCCATGGAGACTGCAATCTCTATGGCTTTCTGCAAAGCGAGGTTAGCCTCTGTCGGGAAGCGTTTTTGGATTGCTTTAGTACGAAGGTCACAGACCAACCTGTCACAGAGGGTATCGTTCAATTCTTCCTTGAATTCACAATATTCAGTGAGACTTTTAAGTCCTGCAACATACTGTGCAATTGTTTCCCCCTCTTCTTGGTTTCTTTTGTGAAACCTAAATCTTTCTGCGAATACAAGTGGCTTAGGGGAAAAATGCATCTCCAGGACTTTTACAATGTCCTCATACGATTTTGTGCCAAGTTTGTCAAGCTGCACCAAGCTCCTTAATAAGCCAAAGGTTTTAGCTCCCATCACACTTAAGAAAGTTGCCACCTTTCTATCATTTTCATTCCATTTTCAAGGGCAAAGAACTCAAAGCACTCAGTGTAGGAGCTCCACTTTCAAGTCGCATCGAAATGTCCCATAGATTGGTGAGTGTAGTCATTTTTATTTTCTCTTCTTCATCAGGTACTTTATGCTTACTGTAGTTTCCCTTTTTTGTAGTTACCACATTAAATAATGTTAGCGCTTTAAGACAGTACCCTTTTTTTAACTCAAGCTGTCAGCAGCTGCTGGTGAGGTCTATGGTTCTTCCCGCACTTCTCTGCTTTTGGTGGGCTCCCAGCAATCGGGGACTTTCTTTTCTGAACTTCCTAAAACTTTCAAGGTAAGAGCACTTCTTTTCTCTGTGATTCTTTCTTTTTCCCCTTTGGTCCTGTTTTGGAAATCTGGAGCCTGTCTGCAGCCATCAGCCCTGCCATTGTAGTTTTCCCAACCTTTCTTGGGGTCCCCACAATCGTGTGTCTCTTGTCTCTTTAAGCGCTTGAAAAAAAAGATCACTGCAGCACCTTTTCCACTGGCTAGCACGTTTTCTTTAGTTCTGCTCTTTCAGATCTCTTTTGCTTCTTTTTCTAACTTCGGGAGTGCTCCAAGAAACTTCTCAGCTAGTCGGATAGGGGCCTGTTTAATCTTTAAACCCAGAGCTGCAGCACTGTTCCCTACTCTGGTTGCCGTTTCTTTTTATCTTCTGGGCAGCAGCAATTTGTCTTTCATTTTTATTAAACTCTACAGGGACTTTGTTATTTTATTCCAAACTCGGCACTTCTGTTGTATCGGCGGGCGGCCTTTTTTTATTAGTAATTTCTTTTTACTAGCTGTTTCACTTCAGTTTCAATTTTTGAGTGGCATACCACAAAGGTCCATCGTCCTCGTCACCAATTTGTTATTGTTAACTACTGGTACTGCCAAAGCTTTTTAGAGATTGATAAATACATAGGTGGTTGAAGAAGGTGCTCCAATTATTGACTGCAGCAACTGAACTAACCATAACAAACATGGACTTTGTGATCCTGCAATGTCTGGCTGCCAAGTACCGCAAACTCAATAAGACATTCAAAAGACATTCAATACATAACTTCTGGGATGGGGATGTTTTCTCATGAGGAAAGGTTGGACAGGTTGATCTTGTATCCATTGGAATTCCGAAGATTGAGGGGCGATCCTACTGAAACATATAACATCCTGAGGGGAATTGACAGTGTGGATGCTGAGAGGATGACTCCCCTTGTGGCAGACATCCTCTCAGCCTTGAGGCTAGCACTAGGGGGCACAGCTTAAAAATAAGGTTTTTGTGTATGAGTATATTTAAGATGGAGATGAGAAGAAACGTTTTCTCTCAGAGGGTTCCTGGTCTGCGAAATTTTCTTCTCCAGAGAGCAGTTGAGGCAGGATCACTGAATATTTTTAAGTATGAGTTAGATAGATTCTTGATTGACAAGGGAGTCAAAGAGCATAGGGGATAGACAGGAAAGTGGAGTTGAAGCCACAACCATGATCTTATCAAATGGCAGGGCAGGCTCGAGGGGCCAAACAGCCTACTCCTGCTCCTAATTTGTATGTTCATATGTAATATGTTGGCATGGGTCGAAGAATTGGTTAAAAGACAGAAAGTATAGAGTAGGAATAATTCAGGGTGGTGGAGTATGACTGGTGGAGTGTGACGAGGATCAGTGTTAGGGCCCCAGCTATTTATAATCAATATCAGTGATGTAGATGAGGGGACCAAGTGCAATATACACAGCTGGGTGGGTAAGTAAGCTGTAAGGAGGATATAAAGAGACTGCAAAGGAACAAAAACACGTTAAGAGATTGGGCAAGATGGAGGTAAATATGAGGAAATTTGAAAATATCCACTTTGGTAGCAAAAGAGAAAAGGAAGATTTTTTTTTAAAGTGGGATTCAAAGGTAGATTTGGGGCTTCTTCTACATGACTCACAGAAAGTCAATATGCAGGTACAGCGGCCAATTAGCAAGTTTAGATTCTGTCTGCAGCAGTCGCCCCTGCCCTTGTAGTTTTCCCGCAATTTTCTTGGAATCCCCACGATCGTGGGTCTTTTGTTCCTTTGAGCGTATGAAAAAAAATAACTGCAGCACTTTGTCTGCTGGGGAGGTGATGGCGTAGTGGTGTTGTCGCTGGACTAATAATCCAGAGACCCAAGTTTGAATCCTGCCACAGGCAGAAGGTGGAGTTTGATTCCAATAAAAATCTGGAATTAAAAGTCTAATGATGACCATTGAAACCATTGTTGATTGTTGTAAAAACCCACCTCATTCACTAATGGCCCGTTACAGAAGGAATCTGCCCTCCTTACCTGGTCTGGCCTACATGACTCCAGACCCACAGCAATGTGATTGACTATTAAAAACCCTCTTAAATGGCCTAGCAAGCCCCTCAGTTGTATCAAACCACTACAAAGTCACAAAAAAGGAATGAAAACTGGATGAGCCATCGAGCTAGGCACTGGAAACAACAACTGCAAACTCAGCCCTGTTGACCCTGCAGAGTCCTCTGTCCTCCTTACTAACATTTGGCTAGTGCCAGGGAGAGCTGTCTCACAGACTAGTCAAGCAACAGCCTGACATAGTCATCCTCATGGAATCATACCTTAATGTCCCAGCCACCATCACCATCCCTGGGTATGTTCTGTCCCACTGGCAGGACAGACCTGACATAGTGGTAGTGCCAGTAGTCCCACAAACGGGAGGGAGTTGACCTGGGAGATCTCGACGTCAACTCCAGACCCCATGAAGTCTCATGGCATCAGGTCAAACATGGGCAAGGAAACCTCTTGCGGATTACCACATCCCACCCTCCCTCAGCTGATGAATCAGTGCTTCTTCATGTTGAACACCACTTGGAGGAAGCACTGAGGGTGGCAAGGCACAGAATGTACTCTGGGTAGGGGACAAAAATGTCCATCACCAAGAGTGACTCGGTAGCACTGCTATTGACCAAGCTGCTGAATCCTAAATGACATAACAGCTAGACTGGGTTTGCGGCAGGTGGTGAGGGAACCAACAAGAGGGAAAAACATACGTGATCTCATCCTCACCAACCTACCTGTCGCAGACGCATTATCTGTCCATGACAATATTGGTAGGAGTGACTGCCACACAGTCGTTGTGGAGATGAAGTCCCACATTCACATTGAGGATCCATCATGTTGTGTGGCACTACCACTGTGCTAAATGGGATGGATTTCAAACAGATCTAGCAACTCAAGACTGGACAGCCATGAAGCGCTGTGTGTCATCAGCAGCAGCAGAATTGTATTCAAACACAATCTGTAATCTCATAGCCCAGCATATCCCCCGCTATAACATTACCATCAAGCCAGGGGCTCAACCCTGATTCAATGAAGAGTGCAAGAGGGCATGTCAGGAGCAGCACCAGGCATACCTAAAAATGAAGTGTCAACCTGGTGAAGCTACAACACAGGACCACTTGCGTGCCGAACAGCATAAGCAGCATGCAATAGATAGAGCTAAACGATCCCACAACCAACGGATCAGATTTAAGGTCTGCAGTCCTGCCACATCCAGTCGTGAATGGCAGTGGGCAATTAAACAACTCACTGGAGGAGGAGGCTCCACAATTATCCCCATCCTCAATGACGGAGGAGCCCAGCACATCAATGCAAAAGAAAAGGCTGAAGCGTTTGCTACAATCTTCAGCCAGAAGTGCCAAGTAGATGATCAATCTCAGCCTTCTCTGGAGGTCCCCAGCATCACAAATGCCAGTCTTCAGCCAATTCCATTCACTTCACATGATATCAAGAAACGGTTGAAGGCACAGGATACCGCAAAGACTATGGGCCCTGACAATATTCCAACAATAAAACTGTAGACTTGTGCTCCAGAACTTGCCGTGCCCCTAGCCAAGCTGTACCAATATAACTACAACACTGACATCTACCTAGCTATGCAGAAAATTACCCAGGTACATTCTGTACACAAGAAGCAGGACCAATCCAACCTGGCCAATTATCGCTCCATCAGTCTACTCTCGATCATCAGTAAAGTAATGGAAGGGGTCATCAACAGAGCTATCAAGCAGCATTTGCTTAGCAAAACCAGCTCACTGATGTCCAGTTTATGTTCCGCCTGGGCCACTCAGCTCCTGACCTTGGTTCAAATATGGACAAAAGAGCTGAAACCCTGAGGTGAGGTAAGAGTGACTACCCTTGACATCAAGGCCGCATTTGACCAAGTGTGGTATCAAGGAGCCCCAGCAAAACTGGAGTCATTGGGAATCAGAGGGAAAACTCTCCATTAGTTGGTGTCATAACTAACACAAAGGAAGATGGCTGTAATTGTTGGAGGTCAATCATCTCAGCTCCAGGACATCATTGCAGGAGTTCCACAGGGTAATGTCCTCGGCCCAACCATCTTCAGCTGCTTCATCAATGACGTTCCTTCTATCATAAGGTCAGAAGCGGGGATGTTCGCTGATGATTGCACAATGTTCAGCACCATTCGGGGCTCCTCAGATATTTAAGCAGTCCATGTCCAAATGCAGCGAGACCTGGACAATATTCAGGCTTGGGCTGACAAGTGGCAAGAAACATTCATGCCACACAAGCGTCAGGCAATTACCATCTCCAACAAGAGAAAATCTAATCATTGCCCCTTGATGTTCAATGGCTTTACCATCACCGGATCCCCCACTTTCAATATCCTGGGGGGTACCATTGACCAGAAACTGAACGGGACTAACCATATAAACACTGTGGTTACAAGAGCAGGTCAGAGGCTAGGAATCGTGCAACGGGTAATCCACCTCTTAACTTCCCAAAGCCTGTCCACCATCTACAAGGCACAAGTCAGGGGTGTGATGGAATATTCCCCACTTACCTGGATGAATGCAGCTTTCACAACACTCAAGAAGCTTGGCATTGTCCAGGACAAAGCAACCTGCTTTATTGGCATTACATCCACAGACATTCGCTCCCTCTACCATCAATGCACAGTAGCAGCAGTGTGTACCATCTACAAGATGCACTGCAGAAATTCATCAAGACTCCTTCAACAGCACCTTCTAAACCCATAACCATTCCCATCTAGAAGGACAAGGGCAACAGACATATAGGAACACCACCACCTGGAAGTTCCCCTCTAAGTCACTCACCATCCTGACTTGGAAATATATCACCATTCCTTCACTGTCGCTGGGTCAAAATCCTGGAACTCCCTTCCTAACAGCACTACCTACACCACATGGACTGCAGCGGTTAAAGAAGGAAGCTCACCACCACTTTCTCAAGGGCAACTAGATATGGGCAATATTCTGGCCCAGCCAGCGAAGCCCACATCCCGTGAATGAATAAAAAAAATTCTGCTATTGGAGGTCCCCTTTATCCCCAAACAGACGGACCCACCTTCATCGTAAGGCATTTGGAGTGTATAAGGATACCTTTTTACAATTGTACAGGGCTTTGGTGAGACGACACCTGGAGTACTGTGCATAGTTTTGATCTCCTTACTTAAGAAAGGATATAATTGCATTAGATACAATTCAAAGAAGGTTCACATGAGTGATTCTGCAATGAAGGGGTTATCTTATGAAGAAAGTTTGACCTAAGAAAGGATATACTTGCCCTAGACAGGGTGCAACGAAGGTTTCACAAGATTGATTCCTGGAATGAGACAGCTATCCTATGAGGAGAGATTGAGTAGAATGGGTGTCTATTCTTTGAAGTTTAGAAGAATGAGAGGTGATCTCATTGAAACCTATAAAACTTGTAGAGAGCTTGACAGTGTAGATAGTGAGAAGCTGTTTCCCCTGGCTGGGGAACTTGGAACTTAGGATAAGCAAAAGTCCTCATTTAGGAGTGAAATGTGTTGAATATTCCACACTCAGAAGGTTGTCAATCTTTGGAATTCTTTACCCAGAAGGCTGTGGTTGCTCAGTCAATGAATATATTGAATTAAGGAATTGACAGGTTTTAGGTCACTAAGGGAATTAAGGATATTGGGATGGGGCTAGAAAGTGCAGTTAATTTAAAAGTTCATCCATGATCTTATTGAATTGCAGAGCAGGCTCTATACACCTGTTCCTATTTCTTATGTCTATCTTCATAACAAATGACAGCACCTCTGCATGTATATGGGATATTCATTGCAATTTAGCCTAATATGACAGCATTTTCAGTATGGAGTGAAATACTGCATATGGCCAGTCCTTAAATAATTCACTAGTTGAAAGCTTGTTAGAAAAATATGATCTCTTGTAATGGAAAAGAAACAGGTAGTGGAGTGAAGGTTCAACTCAATCACTTTTAGCACTTTACCATGTATTTTTGGGGTGGTACTAGTGTCCTCCACTGTGAAAACTGAGGGAAAACATTAAGCATCTCTGCTATTTCTGCGTTCCCCACTATTAACTCCCCAGTCTCATCCTCCAAGGGACCAACATTCACTTAAGCTACTCTCTTTTCTTCTATATGCTTGTAGAAGTTTTTGCTATCAGTTTTTACATTTTACGCTAGTTTTCTTTTATAATTTACCTTTGCTCTTTTTATTATATTTTTAGTAATCCTTTGCTGATCTTTAAAAGTTTCCCAATCTTCCAGCCTGCCACTGACTTGTGCAATTTTGTATGCCTTAGTTTTTGCCTTTATGTTATCTTTAACTTCCTTGCTTAGCCAAAGAGCAAGGCTTGATCATATTTATTTTGTTTACAGAGGACAGGTCCCTATAAGAATGTATGTTGCCTCCTGTAAACATAAATGAGATACGTTGTGAGCTTGATGGATTATCTTAAATTGGCGTTAGTGCAGCTAGTAGAGCACTCAGGATTATTTAGCAAGTGCTGCCTAATCACAGAATCGCATCTAACAGTGGAAGTTTTGTTTTGGGTTTTGCAAATGCAGGCTGGTTAAGTACAATCAGTACTCTGCCTATTACAAACAGCCAAAGGAAATCGCAAAACAAAAACTAAAATACCTGGAAAAACTCAGCAGGTCTGACAGCATCTGCGAAGAGGAACACAGTTAACGTTTCGAGTCCGTATGACTCTTCAACAGAACTAAGGAAAAATAGAAAAGTGGTGAAATATAAGCTGGTTTGGGGGGTGGGGGTGGGACAGGTAGAGCTGGATAGAGGGTCAGCTTTGCCCCTTTCATCTATGCAATGCAGTGCTGATTCACTCTTTCCACCAGCGCTGCCATCTCGACTTCCCAGTCTTGCTCATGACCGCTCATGGCAATCTCCCTTGCTTGCCCCTCCACGGTGGCTAAGATTTGAACAATGGGAACCCCCTCCTCTCATCTGTGCCCTTCTGTGGGCATTGTGAATTGTTTTCTCCTGCAAGGACAAAAAGTGAGAGAGGGTAGGTACTGCTAGCCTCAGTGGTCAATACCATCAATTCATGTGCATAAGGAGCTGCATGTGTCAGTGCTGACAAGTCCTCAGTAGCACTATTGTTCTGAGCTTTGCTGAAGGGTCAGTAAATACCCCGGGCACAATCCTAACATGTTCAGGAGCAGCTTGTGTCATCAGGCTCCTTAGCTGGAGTCTCTGCAGGAGGTTGTTTTGAGGTCCATTTTGAGGATCCAGAATTAATCTCATCTTGCGGGAGTGAATAAAGTAATTGAACCGCTTTCTGCATGTCACCCAGTTCCTCATGACCAAACACTGTTCATCTTCTTAGCCACCTTTATTGAGGCCTGCTAGGCCTTTTCCTGCCATCCCCTGGAAAGATGGCCTCTGTCCTCTCCTTCACTGGCTGAAGGAGGATCTCTAGATCTGCAATTTGCAAAGTGTGGGACAGTTCTGCTCCAAGTTCCAGCCCTCTGCCTTTCCTGCTCCATTACTGCTCCTGCAATTCAATGACTAAAACAACAGCCACAGTAATGGCTGCCATGGTGATCATATATCGGTCCTGCACTCACTCAGATCCACTTCGATTCCTGTCCCTGCGGCCACTAATTGGCCAACCCATCCTCCAACCAATTATCAGGCTGCCCTCGGTGGGAAGGCAAGCGGTCAGGATGACACAAAGAGTCATTGTGTTTCTCCACAATGGCGACTTTCAATCACCCATAAAGAATGTGGATTCTATCCATAGCCCAGTAAACGCACAGTGAAACCATTTTAAAGTGACAATCTCATGTTATAAATAAAGACGATTATGCCATTTGGAATAGAATAGAATTGCCTATCTGTCTCAGCCTGGTTAAGGAAACCCAGTTTGTGTGAGACAGAGGGAATCAATGTAGGAAAAGACAGAGCTATGATGGAATTGGAGAGAGCAAAAATGGAGAAAGATGGAGAATGGGGAAGGGGGATGAAAGGCAATTAAAAAACAAGAGGAATTAAAATAAAGGAGAGAAGGGGCAAAACGATACAAGTAGACAAAGAATCAGATAAAAGAGAGAAAATAAAGAGTAAAGAATGGGAATGAAAGAGAAAGAAAAAGATAAAATGAAAGTGTGAATGAGAGCAAGGTAGGATAGGATTAAGAAGAAATTGGAGATCGAAACAAAACAGAGGGAGAAATGCAATGGGAGAGAGAACAAAACACTGGAAGAGTGGAAAGCGCACAAAAATAGAGTGATTGACAAATGAGAGGAGGAAAAGAGATGGAATGAAAAGAGAATTAGAGAATGTAATATATATTTCA
Source organism: Carcharodon carcharias (assembly GCF_017639515.1). Lineage (NCBI taxonomy): Eukaryota > Metazoa > Chordata > Chondrichthyes > Lamniformes > Lamnidae > Carcharodon > Carcharodon carcharias. The sequence continues at coordinate 129,681,833 of NC_054477.1, read as the reverse complement.
GATAAATAGGTTATAAACTCATTTGTATGATGCAATTATGGGAATAACAGTGAGCATAATAGTATACATAAACATGAGGAACATTTTTTTCATGCAACAAGTGTTTAGGATTTGGAATGCACTGCCTGAGAGGGTGGTAGGGGCAGGTTCAATCATGGTTTTTGAAAGACAATTCAATAATTATCTGAATAGAAAGAAAATGGCAGGGCTTCAGGGAAAATGTGGGGGAGGGAGAGTTGCTCTTGAAAAGAGCTGGTATACACATGACTGGCCAAATAGCCTCCCCCTGTGCTGTAGCCATTCTACGATTTTATATTATATTCTACACTTGTAGATTTTATTCAGTTTACAGATTGTTTTTCCAGCTTTTGAGGTCTCCTAATTTTAAGGACAGCATGTAAAAAAAAATCAATCAGAAAGGTGTATTTTACTAATACACTTGAAGGGTGAAAATAATACACTGAAAAGTAGGCTAACCTGCTGAATATCAACTGGCAGCAAAGAGCCTAAACAGCTGCCAGGCCATTTTAGAAAATGTCCTGCAATTTTTGATTTACTCTGGAGGTGGGCAATATTCCCTGCTGCTACCATGTACCTAGACTGTCACCTCAACTGAATGTACCCATTTTAAAAATATATTTTCAAGGCAACAGTGTATAGTAGCCAAAATTCCCACAAACACTGCTTGTTTTTTGGAACAACTAATGGTAAGTCCTTGCCCACTGTTGTAAAAACTTAATTTATATGCTGTAATTTCCGACAGATTGGTGGAAGCTAGAAAATAAATTCTGTATTTCATTTGTTGTGACCTGATTAGGGACCAGTGACTTTTTGTTTAAAATGGACAAAGTTTGAAATCTGGGTTGCATGCTAGGAGAATAAAGCAACGAGATTCCACAGTTTTAAACAAGCAAAATAAACATTACTGCACAAAGTCAAAAAAGTAAAACAATTTACAATATCTATCTTATACTCTAACATTCAGAACCAGCATGAGGTAAATATGAATTTTCAGGCAAACTGTGATCGAACACACCACACTTCACATTAAGTGGCAGATGCAACCAAATCAGATCCCAAGGATTTCTCAGCAACCCACCCAGATATCAGTGACTACTGTGAGTTACAAAATCTTATTAAAACTACATCTGCCTCATGAGGGATTTCAGTTCTTCACTTTTGAAGGTCTAACCTCTGAATTCCCTCAAAGGCTGCTCCAACTAAGACTGCCTCAATGACTGCTCACCTCCCACTGGTTCAATCTCTCCTCCTGAGACTGTGTTCCACAGGATTCAGACAGCTGCACTCCAGTCTCTAATTATCAATATATTTCCAACTCTTTCATAGACTGCTAGCTTCTCTAAGCTGGCACTGCCTCTGGGTTTCTCTGAATTGCAAATTCCAAGCTATACTGAGGTATAAGTGTCTCCCAGGGATTCCCTGAGCCCTAACTGCCTGGCATGGAACCAGTGACCTTCCACCAGCTTCTCAGCTCCCCAGGATTTCTCTGAGCCCTAACTGCCTGGAAGCTGCTAACAGCAACAACTTTTTGGCATGGAGCCTCTTCCCCTGCTACAGAACACTCAGATAAATTGAAACCAGAGCACCTTCTTAATCTCCACCCATCTCCATGATGACAAAGCTGTTCAGGGCCCACTGAATGCTTTTACTCCATAGAACCATAGAAAAGTTATCAACTGTCTTATTAACTTAATAGAATTTTCTGAAGAAGTAACAAGGAGGATTGATGAGGGTAGTATAGTGGATGTTGTCTACATGGATTTTAGTAAGTCATTTGACAAGGTCCCACTTGGCAGACTCATCAGAAAAGTGAGGGGAAGGTGGCGAGTTGGATCCAAAACTGGCTGAGTGACAGGAAACAAAGGATAATAATCAATGGTTGTTTCTGCAAGTGGAAAGCAGTTTCCAGTGGTGAACCCTAGAGCTCAGTGTTGGGCCCCTTGCTGTTTGTCGCATATATTAATGTGGGAGGCATGACTGGCAAATTTGCAGGTGACACAAAAATTAGCCGTGTAGCTGATAGTGAAGAGGATAATTGTTGTTTCCAGAATGATATCAATGGTTTGGTTGAGTGGGCAGAAAAGTGCCAAATGGAACTCAACCCAGAGAGATATGAGGTACTGCATTTGGGGAGGGCAAATAAAGCACGGGATACTCAAAAAATGGGAGAACATTGAGAGGAGTTGAGGAAGTGAGAGACCTTGGAGTGCATGTCCACACGTCCCTGAAGGCGGCAGGACAGGTGGATAAGGTGGTAAAGAAAGCATATGGAATGCTTTCCTTTATTGGACAAGATATTGAATGCAGCAGGGATGTAATACTGGAGCTGTATTAAACACTGTCTAGGCCACAGCTGGAATTTTGTCGGCGGTTCTGGCCACCACATTACAGGGAGGACATAATTGCTTTGGAGAGAGTACAGAGGAGATTTACAATAATGTTGCCAGGGCTTGAAAATTGCAGCTATGGATTGTTTTCCTTAGAACAGAAGAGGCTGAGGGGTGACCTAATTGAGGTGTATAAAATTATGAGGGGCATAGATAGGGTAGACAGGAAAGATCTGTTTCCCCTAGTTGAGGGGTCAATTACCAGGGGGCATAGGTTTAAAGAGATTGGTAGAAAGATTAGAGGGGGCATGAGGATAAAACTCTTTCACCCAGAGGGTGGTGGGCATCTGGAATTCACTGTCTAAATTGGTGGCTGAGGCCGAAAAGCTCATCTCATTTAAAAGGTACCTGGACCTGTAACCTGCAAGGCTACGGACCAGGTACTGGAAAGTGGGATTAAAAGCAAGTAGCGATCTTCTTTTTTCTTTTTTTATGGCTGGCACAAACAATTTGGACTGAATGGCCTCTTTCTGTGCCATAACTTTTCTCTGGTACTACGGTTCTAAACCTATTTAACTCTAACTCCCAAAAGCAAACATTTCTCTAGACTGCATTTCTTTGCAAGCGGTGTAGATATCATGACTCCAGGTCTGGAGCTAAGTAAGCCCACCTGCTGTTATGGCTCCATCTCTTCTATTCTGACTCTATTAAACACACATGGGTAACCTTTTGACCTGCCATTTTCTTTTAGGTGTTCTGGCAATCTCTAAAGCTCAGCATTTTAGCTACTTTGCCTTCACAGCAATAATTTTCTCAGATCTAAACATCACCTCTAAAATATTAATATGAACCACAAACTAGATATTCGTCACACATTCTTTTGAGCTTACTCATGGACTATCATTCCCATTTCTCCCACTCCATGCTACTTTAATTCTCTCCATAATGATGTGTCATTATGGGCCTCTTTTTTCAATAATTTCTGCCCCATTTATGCTCATTCATCATTTTTTGAAATAGAATGGGCATCTGGGGTTACTATCCATTAACACATTCCATAGGAATGTGATGGGATAAAAGGTGGGCATAAAACAATGAATAAAAATGAAAATAAATAAAAATAAAAAGAATTGGATAAAAAATAAAAATTAAAAAGTTAAAAATTTAAAATTTAAAAGTGAAAATGAATATCGAAAAAAAGGGGGATAAAAAAGGGAGTAAGGATGGAGGAGACGGTTCATGGTCTGAAGTTGTTGAACTCAATGTTAATTCTGGAAGGCTGTAAAGTGCCTAATCAGAAGATGAGATGCTGTTCCTCCAGTTTGTGTTGGGCTTCACTGGAACATTGCAGCAGGCCAAGGACGGACATGTGGGCATGAGAGCAGGGTGGAGTGTTGAAATGGCAAGTGACAGGAAGGTCTGGGTAATGCTTGCACACAGACCGAAGGTGTTCCGCAAAGCAGTCACCCAGTCTACATTTGGTCCCTCTAAGGTAGAGGAGACCGCATTGGGAGCAACGAATGTAGGAGACCAAATTGAAGGAGGTGCAGGTGAAGTGCTGCTTATTTAGTCACATCCTCCAGCTATCATTTTGATGGTCAGGCTTTCTGGGCCAGTTGGTATTTTCCTGTCTAAAAGATCTGTATATTCATGATTATTGAAATTGCTGCAAGAGGTCTCCAGCTGTTCTTGCCATATACACTACTCTTCTAATTCAGCACCACCATTAACTTCCATGTCAGACTGACACTGGGAACATTTGTAATATAACCTAGCTGAATTTTTTGAGTTGCAGTAGATAAGGAATTGCCCGAGGATATTATTAATATTGACTTCCATAAGGCATTTGATAAGTTTCTACATGTATAAACAATTGTTAGCAAAAATGGAATTGGAGGCAACCTACTAACTTGGGTGGGGTATTGGCAAGGAGTTAGAAGACAGAGAGTAGGGTCAATGTATACGTATACCACTTGGCAAGATGTGGTGTCCACCCTGAGATCTTTACAGGGACCTCTGTTGTTCACTATATTTATCAATAACTGAAGGAATAGACAGTTATTTGTCTAAGTCAGGTGGCACAGTAAGCAGAAAGTTACAAAGGTTCACTGATATATTAAGTCACTCAGTGAAACTGTATCAGATGGAATTCAATGTGGGGAAGTATGAGGCCATTCATTTTGGACCCAGAAAGATTATCCTTAGGATCATAGAATGATAGAATGATACAGCACAGAAGGTGGACATTCTATCTATCACTGAGATAAAAACAAAAAAACTAAAACAAAAACAAAAACAAAAACAAGGAGATAGATAGCTGTTGTGCTGGCTCTTCAGTGGATCTATCCAGTTAGTCCCACTCCCCTGTTCTTTTCCGATAGCCATGTCAACTATTCTCTTCATGTATTTACCCAATTTCCTTTTGATTATTGAATCTATTTCCACCACTCTTTCAGGTGTTGCAATTCAGATCATAACAACTCCCTGGGTAAAAGAAAAAATGCCCTCATGTTACATCTGATTCTCTTGTCTATCACTTTAAATCTATGATGTCTGGTAACCAACTCTTCAGCCATTGGAAATATTTTCTCCTTATTTATTCTATCAAAACCTATCATGATTTGAACACACATATCAACTCTCCTTATAAACTTCTCTGCTCTAAGGAGAACAATCTGAACTTCTTCAGTCCTTCTGCATATGGAAGTCCCTCATAACTGATGCCATTGTGGTAAATATTTCCACGCTCACTCAGACCTTAACATCCTTCTTAAAGTGTGGTGCCCAGTGTTGGCACAGTACTCCAGATGGTGCCTAGCTAGTGTTTTATGGTTTAACATAACTTCCTTGCTTTTATACTTTACCACTCTATTAATAAAGGCAAGGATCCCCTGAGTTTTTTAAACAGCTTTCTCAACATTATCCTGCCATCTTCAATGGGATCTGATTGAAACGTACAGAATACTGAAAGGCCTGGATAGAGTGGACGTGGGGAAGATGTTTCCATTAGTAGGAGAGACTAGGACCAGAGGGCACAGCCTCAGAGTAAAGGGAAGACCTTTTAGAATAGAGATGAGGAGAAACTTCTTTAGCCAGAGAGTGGTGAATCTATGGAATTCATTGCCACAGAAGGCTGTGGAGGCTAGTGTATTTAAGACTGAGACAGATAGGTTCTTGATTGGTAAGGGGATCAAAGGTTACGAGGAGATGGCAGGAGAATGGGGTTGAGAACTTATCAGTCATGATTGAATGGCGGAGCAGACTTGATGGGCCAAATGGCTTAATTTCTGCTCCTATTTGTTATGGTCTTATGGTTTGGGCACATCCACCTTCTGTTCCTGCAAACCGCTTCAAAATTGTACCACTTAGTTGACAGTGTCTCTCTTCATTCTTCCTACCAAAATGAGGCACTTCACACTTCTCTGTGTTAAGTTTCATCTGTTATTTGGCTGCTTAATTGCTCATAAATACCCCATATTTCCACAACACAAAATAACTTGTTTTCATAAATGTAATTATTATTGATGAAAGATGAAAAAAAAATCCTATCTAGGTAGTACAACACTTGAGTATTCTTGAAAAAAGGGACATGCTGTCAAAGCTTTTCGTCTTGCACTCATTAAGATAAACTCACAAGAATACCAAATCTAAAGGGAACCATATAACTTGTTGTTCCCGTTAGATTTAGTATTCTTGCAAATATGTCCTGATGGGTGCAAGTTGAAAAGCTTTAACAGCATGTATTTTTTTCAGCAATGCTCAAATCCTCTCTTCTTACTGAATAGAAATTTTTACTTTATTCATTCATGGGATGGTGGGGATCGCTGGCTAGGCCTCTATTTATTGCCCATACCAATTTGTCCTTGAGAAGGTGATGGTGAATTGCCTCCTTGAACTGCTACAGCTCATGTGTTGTAGGAACACCTGCAGTACTGTTAGGGAGGGAGTTCCAGGATTTTGACCCAACGACAGTGAAGGATTGGTGACATAGGGCAGAATTTTGACCTTGATGGGCGTGCGGGCCCCACCGGCTTGGCGGCGGGCGGACAGCCGACCCCCGCTGCCGAAACAGGGCCCATCGCCATTTTGAGTGGGCGGCCCAATTAAGGCCCACCCAGCGGCCTGCCCAACAGGAAGCGCATAGCGCTTCTTGTGTGGGGGGGGAGGGAATCCCCAGTTGTAAAAGTGCATTCTTTCGCACATGTGCGCAAAAGAGCGCACTGCTCCCTGAGACTAAATGCTGTCTCAGGGAGATTAGTGACAGGTTAAAAAACAGAAAAATAAAAATATTGTTAACATGTCCCCCTCATGTGACAATGTCACACGAGATGGGACATGTTAATAAATATAACATTACATTTATTAAAGTTTTTAAAAAGGTACATGAAACCTCATCCCGCCAGTGGATGAGCTTTCATGTATTATCAGAGGCCCGCTGAGGTTCCTGGCCTGCCCGCCAGCCTTAAGGTTGGACGGGCAGGTCCTTTAATTACTTTAATTAGCCTGTCAATAGCCTCAATTGACCATTGACAGGTTGGCGGGCAGACAGCTGATTTCGCTGTCCGCCCGCCTTCCTGAAAATTTAAAGGGACCAGGATGACGTCGGGGGTTCCTCCCAATGCCATCCCACGTCTTTTTCCCGTCGGCGAGCGGACCCTGCCCCCAAATCACCAATGGGAAAATTCTGGCCATAGTACCAAGTCAGGATGATGTGTGGCATGGAGGGGAACTTGCAAGTGGTGGTGTTCCCATGTAGCTGCCCTTGTCCTTCTAAGTGGTAGAGATTACAGGTTTAGAAGGTATTGTCAAATATTAAAATGGCTAGTGATCTGTAAATTAATTTATCCCCAACTATTTCTCAAACTTTAGGTATACCTCAACCTTTACTTTAGATGCCTACCTTGGAAATAAAGCCTTTCACTTAAAATGGAACAGTATCATGTTGTTCATTGACCTCACTGGTCTATTTTTAAATTTGATAAAACCTAGTTTTGAACAGAGATATATCAATGAATGGGGAGAAAAATTCTGATAGGATGAGGAGCAACAGTATAGCAGGCTCTTTATATCAAACATTGCAAATTGTTTATTTGTATAAATCATCTCTTTTCTGGGTGCCTAGATTCAAAGCGCAAGACAATAAATTATAACAAATGCAAAATGATCAAGGCAGTCACCTTCTGATGAAATTTGTAATACTCTGTCGCAGTAATTTAATTATTTTTATTATGCTTTATTAATTAATCAATGATTTGATATGAGACCAAAGTCTAGAAATTATTATAAAAAATATTAGCAGCCAAACACTTCCTCTGAAATTCCTTCATCACAAGTGGGTTGATACCCACATGATCATAACAATATTATGATCCCCATAGAGACTGATAATGTTTTGAAAGATATTCAATTTTCCATATGTTGCTGCAAGGATTATATGACAAGATTTCCAGTTTTAAGACTTTTACTGTAAGAAACAAACTAAAAGCAAAATTATCCAAATGCTATTCAGTAGAAAACTTACACTCTAAACTATTGAAAAGATCCCCATTTGCTTGTAAAACAACAGAAAAAAACCCTCCATGGGTATACTTTACTCTGTCCCTTAAGTGGACACTTCATTCTTCAGGAACCAGTTCAAAGTGATCCTTAGCTTCCACGGGCCTGATTACCTTCTTTACCTTTCCCAGATAGGTAAATTCTAATCACAGAACTGACTTTCATGGTAAGGAATGAATTGGAAATCCTTCTCTGTGGCCAAGCTAGGCGAATCTTCCAATCTCGATTAAATTCGATCTCTTCAATCTGAGCATGAGCTCCCACCCACGTTTTGTGTGGCAAATGATAGGGCCTGCATTTTATTTGCTTATAGGGCAGGACCAGTTGTCTTTTCTGCAATCTTTCTGCATTCTTTTTCTCTCTCTTTCAGATTTTTGCAGTCTGACTGTATCTGTGAGGTTCGGGGATCTTTTAAGAAAAACCTGCAACCCAATCCAACAATGGATTCCTATAGACTTCTCCCTTCCCAAAGCCCATCTCTAGTAGAAATGCCAATTAATTATCCTTTAGACCCTAACTCAATGCTATCTTAAAATTAAATAGACAATTTAAAGTATAACCATTTATAAAACCTGACATTCCTAATACCCTGCAGTGACTTGGAGACTAACAATCTTTTCACCATCAGCACAACTGCCCTGGTCATTGTTTACAGGTCTGACTTTCTCACACTTTCTTCCCAGTAAGACAACCTCAGCCCCCCTTTAAGCTTTAACAACCAAGGCACCCAAGCATGTTGTCAGGCAGAATTCAGACAAGTGGCTTGACCCCTTCATTCCTCCATTTTACCCTAAATTAAAGAGAAAGTCCCCAAACATAAAAATGTTACAAACTTCATATTTGCAATAAAAGCTGAGTGATATTGCAAGAAATGAGTCAAATAAAAGTGTGTTTAGTGTATTGCTTTGTTAATAAATTACCCAAATGTCCATAATTCACCAGGCCTATGATTCTTACCAGGTCTGGCTTATATTTGATACCAGTTCCATTCTGACATAATTAATTCTTGACTGCCATACCAAGCAAGCCACATGGTTGTTTCAAATCAGTGATTCAAAAAAAAGATCCAACACCACCAGGGTAACTGGGGATGAACAATGAATGCCAACCTTGCCAAAAACATTCAAACCCTGACATTAATTCGGCAAAGTTTATTAGACCAACTCACTGACAAAGCAGAAAATGCACCTTTTATAAGTAACAACCAAATGAAAAGGGCTGAAACAAATAGAAATGTTTCATTTTTGCCCATTTCTGTCCTTCAGCCAGCTTTAATAAAACTGTTAGACAATTTACTGGCTTTGCCACAATATTGTAACTTGCTTATTCAACTGCGTTCTTGTGTTCAAGAAGACGGCCTAAGGGCATGTGATGTATCTAGCCAGGTGAAATATGGTCACTAAGTTTTTTATTTGAGCCTTGGCTACTTACAAATTATCTTGATATTGATGCTATGGTTAATAAGGAGTCAAATTCCCCTATTGGAATGGTCTCAGGTGCAGAACTGAAAAAATTACCTGCTGTAAAAATGCAAAAATGCAGGATTTGATAAAGATTTTGTCCCATTAAATCTAGCTCTGAGCTACACTTACAGTGTTGAGTCTTCAGGTCCTTATTGTACAGAAATTGTGATGCAAAAAGATTGCTTTCAGGCTGAAAAATGTTTGCTTTGTCAGATAGTCCTGCTGTCAGTCACAGTGCTTCTTGAAAATTCAGCTCAGATAAGTGTCCTATATTTTTGGTTTAAAATTCCATGGGGAAAATATTGCGCTGGTAGGGCGGGCATGTGCCCGACCCAAACGAGTGTAAAATGACGCGCGTTGACATCAGGCAAGTGTCCCGACATCATCGTGCACTCACGCAGGCAAGCATGGGAGTCCGCAGCGCGCCCGCCGACAATTAAGCGGCCTAGTAAGGCCCTTAATCAACTAATTGCTTGAATTTTTCGCTACCCGTCCAACCTTTCGGGTGGTGAGTGTGTGAAAAGGCCAAGCGGCCTTCGCATTTTTGGTGAAACCTCATCCACAGATGGGATGAGGTTTCATCCAGTGATTTTTTAAAAATTAAAACTTTTGCACTCATATTTTACATGTCCCTGCCCATGTGAGCTGACAACCTAAATACATACTTTGGTTCAGTCTTCACAAAGGAGGACACAAATAACGTACCAGAAATATTGGGGAACACAGGGTTTAGTGAGAGGAAGGAACTGAAAGAAATCAGCCTTAGTAGGAAAATGGTGTTTGGGAAATTGATGGGATTGAAGACTGATAAATCCCCAGGGCCTGATAATATATATCCCAGAGTACTTAAGGAAGTGGCCGTGGAAATATTGGATGCATTGGTGGTTATCTTCTGAGCTTCTGTAGACTCTGGAACAGTTCCTACAGATTGGAGGGTAGCCAATGTAACCCCACTATTTAAAAAGGGAGGTAGAGAGAAAACAGGGAATTATAGCCTGACATCAGTAATGGGGAAAATTCTAGAGTCCATTATAAAAGATTTAACAGCTGAGCACTTGGAAAACAGTGGCAGAATCGGACAGAATCAGCATTGATTTACGAAAGGGAAATCATGCTTGACAAATCTACTGGAATTCTTCGAGGATTAATAGCAGAGTTGATGAGGGGGAGCCAGTGGATGTGGTTTATTTGGACTTTCAGAAGGCTTTTGACAAAGTCCCACATAAGAGATTAGTGTGTAAAATTGAAGTGCATGGGATTGGGGGCAGTGTATTGAAATGAATGGAAAACTGGTTGGCAGACAGGAAACAAAGAGTAGGAATAAACGGGTCTTTTTCCGAATGACAGGCAGTGACTAGTGGGGTACCGCAGGGATCGGTGCTGGGACCCCAGCTATTCACAATTTATATTAATGATGTAGATGAGGAAACTAAATGTAATATCTCCAGATTTGCAGATGACACAAAGCTGGGTGGGAGGTGAGCTGTGAGGAGGATGCAGATATGCTTCAGTGTGATTTGGACAAGCTGAGTGAGAGGACAAATGCATGGCAGACGCAGTATAATGTGGATAACTGTGAGGTTATCCACTTTGGTAGCAAAAACAGGAAGGCAGATTATTATCTGAATGACTACAAATTGAGAGACAGGAACGTACAATGAGATCTGGGTGTCCTCGTACACCAGTTGCTGAAGGTAAGCATGCAGGTACAGCAGGCGGTAAAGAAGGCAAATGGTATGTTGGCCTTCGTAGCGAGAGGATTCGAGTACAGGAGCAGGGATGTCATGCTGCAATTATATAGGGCCTTGGTGAGACCACACCTGGAATATCGTGTGCAGTTTTGGTCTCCTTTTCTGAGGAAGGAAGTTCTTGCTATAGAGGGAGTGCAGCGAAGGTTTACGAGACTGATTCCTGAGATGACGGGACTGACATACGAGGAGAGATTGAATCGGTTAGGATTATATTCGCTGCAGTTCAGAAGAATGTGGGGGGATATCATAGAAACCTATAAAATTCTAACAGGACTAGACAGCATAGATGCAGGAAGGATGTTCCCAATGGTGGGGGAGTCCAGAACCAGGGGTCACAGTCTGAGGATATGGGATAGACCATTTAGGACTGAGATGAGGAGAAATTTCTTACCCAGAGAATGGTGAGTCTGTGGAATTCGCTACCTCAGAAAGTAATTGAGGCCAAAACAGTTTGTTTTCAAGGAGTTAGAAATATCTCTTGGGGTGAAAGGGATCAAAGGATATGGGGAGAAAGCGGGAGCAGGCTATTGAGTTGGATGATCAGCCATGATCATAATGAATGGCGGAGCAGGCTCAAAAGGCCAAATGGCCTACTCCTGCCCCAAATTTCTGTGTTTCTATGTTTCTATGACATGTTTTCATTATTTTAAAATTCTTTATTTATATTGATAAAAACCTTCAGTTCCTTGAGGCAGCCCTGAGGGAGCTTTTATTGCATGTACCCATGCGCATAAGCAAACATCAGCGCTCGCACTCTTGCCGCCCCCATCCTGGCAGCGCGGCAGCACATGTTTCACACTGGCTGGCCATTAATTGGCCAGCCAGCATGAAATTCATGCTGGGGCCTGATTGCGGGCAGCTTCCAGCGCCCACTGCTTCCGCCAGATGAGGGCAAGATTCTGCCCGATGTTTTCTTTAAAATTACTATTGTTGCGCACGTTTCTAGTTTATTCCACTTAATTGCAATGAGAAAGAGCATTAAAATAGCAAATGACAATACAGTGTAAACAATCAGTATGCAATTATGCTTTATCCTCTTTTTCACACTGAAAGACTAAACTAATACAATCTGGCTAAATAACCAATCATTAAATGTTCAAAAGTAAACTGTATGGGTGAGAAACTGGGCTGTGTAGCACCTGTTTTTTAGCTGCTGCATGGCATGCGTGCATTTCTGACAGGAAGTGCACCAAATGCTATCTTGGTAAAGAGGCTCATGTGTTGGCACTGAATGACCAATAACAGCAGACAGAGCAAGCAGATTGTGACATTGATCAGTGTACAATGCTGATTTGATGCCAGTGCTATCATTTTAAAGCCCCATGCTGCAAACGACACCCTCTCTTAGCTGAGCTCAGTGGAACACATATCAAATAGAAAGAACGGTTCCCCCACTGAAGCTCGATGCTGAATTATTGCTTTTTGCTGGTGAAATTGTAAGTATTTTAGAGCTTTCTTAAACATGGTTAAAGTTAGAATAGTCTAATTGAACATGATTAGAAGAATGAAGAGAGACCTTGCTGAGCAGGACAAGTTGCTAGAAGAGGAAGGAGTAGGAGGGGATTGAGAGATCTTTACAGGAGGCCATATATGCCAAAAGTCTTTGGGGGAGTAATTTGAGTACTTCAACTTCAGCAAAGTCCAAGGCATAATGCTTCTGCTTTGCAAAAGACGCACAATAAAATCTCAAAGTAGGGCAAGGCCTGTTGCAATCAAGGTGGCCATGCCTCATAATTTTGATGCATCTGGTACTTCAAGGTTGCTACTGGAGATATAAGCAACATCTCACAGTTTAGTCACTGAGGCTGTCTAAACACAGAAAGACAGCTTCATCGCATTTCCTCTTGCCAGAGTCAAGCAGGCAGAGTGAGTTTGAGAGTTTGCATGGATCGTGGGCTTCCTCATGGTGTAGGGATTCATTCCTTGGATGAAGGGATTGTCTTATGAAGAAAGGTTGAACAGGTTAGGCTTATATTCATTGGAGTTTAGAAGAATGAAAGGTGATTTTATTGAAACATATAAGATCCTGAGGGGACTTGATAGGGTGGATACCCGGAGGATGTTTCCTCTTGTGGGTGAGACTAAAACTAGGGGGCACAGTCTAAAAATAAGAGGACTCCATTTTAAAACAGAGAAGAGGAGAAATCTTTTTTCCCCGAAGGGTCGTTGTTGTTGGAATTCTCTCCCCCAGAAAGTAGTGGAGGCTGGGTCATTGGGTGGAATTGTCCCAGAATAGCACGAAGTGTGGTAGCAGGCATGAAAATGTTTTACCTGTTGGCCACAATGGCGGGTTTTCACAGCGTATCATCCCCTTCCTGCCTCATACAATAAGCAGTCATGTGAAACATGCCATCTCTCTGGCATGCGGTCTCCAATTTGCCCACCACGCTGTTACCTCTCCGCTTCCTCATGCCAGGTGCCATATTTAAATTGCAGCCGCACAAACAGTTCTCAATGTTTGCAGCCCAGGACTGCTCCAGTGAAGACATGGCCCCAAAAGCCAAGAAGTGTGCAGCCCCCTGAATCAGTGACACATCCCTTGAACACCTTTTTTGTGCCGTGGAGACCTGCCGCATAACCCTGTTCTGGCCACAGGAGGCCCATCAGTATCACCACTCTGACTTGGGAGGCGGTGGCAATGGTGGTCAGTTCCAACACTGCACACAAGAGGTCAGCCATCCAGTGCAGAAAAAAGGATGAATAATCTCACCCGTGCCGTCAATCACCTCATCACTCTTAACTCTCACACTCACAAGCTCACCACATATTCACTGGCATCTCACTCACTGCCAACTCAAGATTCATCACCACTCACTCCCTCACACAAACCCTCACATCTCCATCTGGCCTCATCTCCTCTGAAGATCATCTCCTCATTCCGTCCATGGTTCCACTCAGCACACACACATGTTTGGCATCCTTCTCCTTTGGTCTGGCATGCATCTTGCTCACATTCTCTCCATCTGTCTTTATGCAGGACAAGATCGTGCGCAATCACTGGGAGAGGTCTCAGAACGGGGATGGAGTGCCGGACATCAATGTCTTCATTCCGTTTAAGAGTTGCGCGTGGAGCTGGCCGGAGAGGACATGGACCATTCCTGCAGCAACGGTGAGGTCGGTGGCAAGCATCCACGTGAAGATCCTGCACCAGATAATTCCTCTGTCAACATTACCCTGAGTCCATTCTTCTGTGTGTAACGCAACTGCCTAGCATTAATAGTCTTCATTTTCTGTCCCAGGAACATCTGCTACGTCATCCTCTGGCAATCTTGACTCTGACTCCAGCACGAAGAGCACCTCGAATGGGGGCTCTGAGGGCAGCACCATTGAAGACCCATCACAGAGCTCACGCACACCCTCCACCATCGCAGAGACACACATCTTGGTGGGACCTAGATGTAGAGCAGCCTCAGGATTGCAATCTGTTCCACAGCAGGCGGAGGCAGGGACATCCAGGATTGTAGCACTCAGAGGACTGCTGGAGGCAAGAATGGGCCTCTGGACTTGGTCCTCAATCAGTTGTTGGAGCTGCAAAGACAATCATAGGAACATCAGAAAGGGATATCTGGTGCACTCCTCAGATTGCAAGGGATGATGGAGGAGACCAACCGCCTTCAGTTTGATGTGTTCAAGCCATCATTTTGATGCACTGATGTCAACACCAGCAAGATGGCGGCTGCCACAGTGACCTTGGTTCAGGACATCAGTCCTACACTGCTGCATGGGCTGAAATCCATCACTGATGCCATAGTTGGCCTCCAGCAGTGTCAACGCGAGAGGGGTGCAGGGCAGCTGGATCTTACTCCACCTTCTGCTTCTCCTCAAGGAGTCAGCCAGGGGCCATCAGGCACCCATAGGGAGGAGGGCCAGCAACTCAACATCCCGGGGCCATCCACCCACGTGACTCCGGGAATGTCCGGTTGATCCAAATCCTCTCCTCTTGTGAACCCACCATCTCCAGCTCTACAGACCGAGGAGGGTGCACCTGGCCCACAGCAGGATACCCAAAACAGGCCAGGGCCCTCCACAGGATGTCTGCCAAGGTCATCACTGACATGACACAGCAGTCAGCAGGCTGCCACAATCTCCACTCTGCATGTCGGGGGAGCACCAAGACATAGCAGCAGGGTTAGGAAGGTTATGAAGATGTAACTCTTTCGAGTACAAACAAGTTTCCATCTGTTCCTATTCAGATGAAGTTACATTGTTTCATAGTTTTGCCATTGTGAGATTTGAACTCTTGATCTTGGGGTTACAAACCCAGTACCATAAACACTTGGCTATTTAGGCCAAGCCAAGATGCACCATGTGGGCACAGATGTGGGCACAGATTCACTTGTACATTATGTTCACTATTATAAATAAACTCCCAAGAATGTCTCCCTGCCTATGGCTACTTTTTTTTATTCATTCATGGGATGTGGGCTTCACTGGCTGGGCCAGCTGCTGCTGAACGGTCTCAGCTGCGAAAGAATGCTCACTTTTGACAAGCTTTTCCAAGTGCGTGGCCACTTCCTTCACCCTTCCCCCCAACCCGGACCCATCCTCCCAACTTTCATCAGTTTGTACTGCCTGTGCGCCCCCCCACCATCCTGATTGCATGGTGCCTCTTTCTTGCTGTCCTACAGACGATCCTCGCGTGCAGGTTTGTGTGCACTCACCTCTGAGAACCCCTCGAAGTTCACGTCTTTTAAAGGCTGCTGTAAATCACACCATTCTGAAGTCACACCGACATGGGAGGTAAACTTGACGTGGGGGGATGATTCCGGCATGTGGGCACAATGATGAGATGCAAACGCATTAAAATTAATTTCCCAATGCTGGATGGTGGGAAACGTGGGCCACCATTGATAGGTGGAGCAGATGATCACAATCTAGTTTCACAACAGTGTAAAGCTGACTTTTGGCCTTCTCACCATATTGTCTACTTATGTTGCCAACGGGAGCAGAAAATTCCACCCTTGAACTTATTCAGGGCAGAGTTGGACTGATTTTGTTAGGCAAGAAAGTCAAGGATTATGGGGGGGCAGGCGGGAAATTAGAGATGAGACCACAACCAGATCAGCCATGATCTTATTGAATGATGGAACAGGCCTGAAGGGCCAAATGGCCTACACCCACTCCTATGTTCTTGTGTTCCTATGGGTGTCATTGATTCCACACATATTGCCTTGCATGTGCTTCATGTGAACATGGCCATTTTCATGAACCAGAAAGGCTTCCATTCTATCAGTGTGTAGCTGGTGTGAGACTACAGGTAGCACATCATACAGGTGAATATCGGTCATCAAGGCATTAGTCACGATTCTTTCATTCTTCTACAGTCCTCTGTGCCACCTATGTGTGGCCTACCATGGTAAACCAAAGGGTGACTATTGGAAACAATGTCTATCCACCCATTACATGGCTCAT
Organism: Carcharodon carcharias; assembly: GCF_017639515.1. Lineage (NCBI taxonomy): Eukaryota > Metazoa > Chordata > Chondrichthyes > Lamniformes > Lamnidae > Carcharodon > Carcharodon carcharias. The sequence continues at coordinate 129,665,303 of NC_054477.1, read as the reverse complement.
AGCTTTAGTCCAGAGCCCATGCACAGGTACACAGCAGATATCCAACAGAGCTATGCTGCCACAAGGAACATTATGGTGCTTTGTCAGCATTGTCAGCAGATTACTGTGAAGGAGCCCTGCTCTGCTCAACTGAGCAGGAATCAAGATTTGTTATAATATTCTGCATAATGCGCAACCTGGCCATTTTGAAGGAATAGTCCTTGCCACCAATGAACTGGTGAGAAGCTGAGGAGTAGAAGTGTGAGGAAGAGGAGGACGTGTTGGAGAAGGCATCCAACACAAACCATTTCAGGCCATGAATGTGGTATAACACAAAGAGGAAGAGTGGCTACAATATTGACAGCCACAAAAAATAGCATGAGTAGGTCATTCGGCCCTTCGAGCTTCCTATTCAATATGATCATGGCTGATCTTCTATCTCAACGCTGTACTCCTGCACTCTCCCTATACCCCTTGATGCCTTTAGAATCCAGAAATCTATCTATTGCCTTCTTAAATATATTCAGTGACTTGGCTGCCACTGCCTTCTGTGGTAGAGAATTCCACAAATTTGCCACCCTCTGAGTGAAGAAGTTTCTCCTCATCCCAGTCCTAAATGGTCTACCACATATCCTGAGACTGTGACCTCTTGTTCTAGACACCCCGGCCAGAGGAAATATCATCCTTGCATCCAGTCTGTCCAGCCCTGTCAGAATTTTCTATATTTCAATGAGATCCCCTCTCATTCTTCTAAACTCCAGTGAATACCGGCCTAGTGGGCCAATCTCTCCTCATGCGACAATCCTGCCATCCCAGGAATCAGTCTAGTGAAGCTTTGCTGCATTCCCTCGATGGAAAGTATATCCTTTCTAAGGTAAGGAGACCAAAACTTCACACAATACTCCAGGTGTGGCCTCACCAAGGCCTTGTACAGCTGCAGTAAGACATCCTTGCTCCTATGCACAGTCCTCTCAGAATGAAGGCCAACATACCATTTACCTTCTGAACTGCTTGCTGCACCTGCATGCTTGCTTTCAATGACTGGTGTACACGAACAGCCAGGTCCCTTTGTACATCAACATTTTCTCAATCCATCACCATTTAAATAATACTCTGCCATTCTGTTTTTCCTACCAACATGGATAACTTCACACTTCTCCATGTTATGCTGCATCTGCCATGTATTTGCCCACTCATTAAACCTGTCTAAATCGCCTTGAAGCCTCTTAACACCCTCCTCATCGTTCACATTCCCAGCAAGTTTCATGTTGTCAGCAAACTTGGAAATATTACATTTGATTCCCTCATCCAAATTATTGATATATATTGTGAATAGCTGAGGCCCAACCACTGATCCCTGGTATGGCGGTACCATAATAGTCACTGCCTGCCACTCTGAAAAAGACCTATTTATTCCTACTTTCTGTTTCCTGTCTGGTAACCAATTCTCAAACTATGCCAATATATTACCCACAATCCCATGTGCTTTAATTTTGCACACTAACCTCTTATGTAGGATTTTATCAAAAGCTTTCTGAAAATCCAAATATACCACATCCACTGGTTCTCCCTTATCTATTCTGCTAGTTATGTCCTCAAAGAACTCCAGTAGGTTTGTCAAACATGATTTCCCTTTCATAAATCCACGTTGACCTTATCTAATCCCATTTTTAAGTGTCCTGTTATCACATCCTTTATAATAGCATTTTCCCTACCACTGATGTTAGGCTAATTGGTCTGAAATTCGTTGTTTTCTCCCTCCCTCCTTTTTTAAATAGTGGGGTTACATTTGCCACCCTCCAATCTGCCAGGACCATTCCAGAATTTTGGAAGATGACAACCAATGTGTCCATTAAATCCATGGCCACCTCCTTTCGTACCCTGGGATGTAGATTATTGGGCTCTGGGGATTTATTGGCTTTCAGTCCCATTAGTTTCTCCAGCACAATTGTTTTAGTAATACCAAATTTGTGTCTTCCTCTGTGAAGACAGAACTAAAGTAGTTGTTTAATTGCTCTGCCATTTCCTTGTTTTCTATTATAAATTGTCCCATTTCAACTGTAAGGGACCTCCATTTGTCTTCACTAATCTTTTTCTTTTTATGTACTTATAGAAGCTTTTACAGTCCACTTTTATGTTCCTTGCAAATTTACTCTCATACCCTATTTTCCCCCTCTTAATCAATCTCTTGGCCCTCCTTTGCTGAATTCTAAATGGCTCCCAATCCTTAGGCTTGCTACTTTCTCTAGCAAATTTACAGAACTCCACTTTGGATCTAATACCATCCTTAATTTATTTTATTAGCCATGGTTGGGCCGCTTTTCCTGCTGGGTTTTTGCAACAGAAAGGAATGTATGACTATTGCAATGCATACATTCATTCCTTAAATATTAGCCACTGTCTATCCACCATCATGCCTTTTAATCAAGTTCCCCAATCTACCTCAGCCAACTCATGCCTCATTCCTTTGTGGTTTCCTTTGTTAGGATTTAGTTTCAGATCAGACTACTTCACTTCACTTTCCATCCCAAGGAAGAATTCTATCATGTTATTGTCACTGTCCCCTAAAGGACCCCGCTCAACAAGATTATTAATTAAACTCTTCTCATTGCACAATACCAAATCTAGGATAGCCTGTTTCCTACTCATTTCCTCAACACACTGGTCCAAAAAGAAAAATCCTACACACTCCAGAAATTCATCCATCACAGTATTATTGCTAATTTGGTTTACCCAGTCTATATGTAGACTAAAGTCACCCATATTTACTGTAGCACCCTTGTTACGTGCATCTTGAATTTCCTGTTCAATGCCGTCTCCTATCTTATCGCTGCTGTTTGATGGCCTATAGACAACTCCCACTAATGGTGTCCGCCCCTTGTTGCTTCTTAGCTCCAGCTAGTCTGTTTCTACATCTAGATTTTCTGAGCCAATATCCTCTCTCACTATTGCACTGACTTAATGCGTAACTGACAATGTCACACCACCTCCTTTTCCTTTTTGCCTCTCCATCTTAAATATCGAGTACCCTTGGATATTCAGTTCCCAGCCTTGGTCACCCTGCAGCCATGTCTCCATAAACGCAATCATATCATACCCGATTACATTTATTTGCACTGTTAATTCGTCTACCTTATTGCAAATGCTCCATGCATTCAGATACAGTGCCTTTAGACTTGTCTTTTTAACACTTTTACACAATTTTGTACTATAGGCCTATTTGCTGCTAGCCCTCGTTTCCTCTGCCTTCCACTTTTGCTTTCTACTTTTCTGTCTTTCATTCCTATCCTTGTTTTCCCTCTCTTGTTTCTCCCCACTCAGGTTCTCATCCCCCCACCAATATAGTTTAAACCCTCCCCCACAGTACTAGCGAATACCCCGCAAGGATATTGGGTCCTGGTCCTGCTGGAGTGAAACCAATCCAACTTGTACAGGTCCCATCTTCCCCAGTGCTGTTATGACACAGCAGTTAGTAAAGCTGAGTTATTTAAAAATCCCAGAGAGGAACTTTAAACAACTGTCATAACCCATATTTTTATTTTGTATGTTTGAAATACAATTCTGAATTCAGGAGTCAGACCACCAGTTGTCGAGAGGTTTTTATATCAAACTACAGGAGACATTTAGTAATTTACACAAGTTAAGTATATACACATGGCTACAAATTACTACTATCATAACTTTTAACAAATTCCCAAACTAATCTCCATTAAGTCAACAACAACTCATAGACTTTAACAGAAACCTGGCAAAGCATTTTCACCTTACAAATTCAAAATGAGGTTCCTTTCACTTTGGCTCCTTTGCAGACACAGTGGTAGGCTTACAGGCTTTGATCTTACATTGCCTCTGCTTTGCACACATAAAACTGCTGTCTATTATGCCCAGCACATATTGAATGTAAATTTTCATTGTATCACCAGCCCCTTTGAACTCCATCTTTTCTAACAATAAAACCCCTTTCATAGCACCAATTTTATTAGTAATAAACATTGCTTAGTCTCTGCTAGCTAGGTGCCAGATTTCATACCCCTTCTTGAATGCTGCACTCAACAAAATACAAATGTGCTCTACCTCTCTTACATCTGAAAACTAGTATACATCAAAGCATCCAGACTAGCTGGCTTTAAACCAATTAAGACACATGCACAGACTAAGCCTCTATTTAAAAAAAATGTCAACATTATGTACACTAACAGCTTCATGACATTTCCCCCTTCCTATTGATAAATGAACCGTCATAATTCTAAAGGACGGCTTCATTTTAATAACCCATCTTAATAACCCAAGTCCTTGGTATCAACGGAAAACACTCCAGTTCAGTGTCCAGGTTTTAAAAAAATGTCCAATTTTCCTTTAAGCTTCAAACTCTTGATAACGCATCTATGAACAAATTTTCTCTTCCAGCGATATGCATAATATGCAGATTAAATGGTTGTAATAATCGACTCCATCTGAAAAGCTTTGCACTTTTGTCTCAAAATTTGTCCAAAAATTTCAAAGGATTATGGTCTGTATAAACAATTGTTTCTAATGAATTGTTTGCAACATAAATTTCAAAATGCTGCAATGCTAACACCAAATCCAAAGTCTCTTTGTCGATCATTGAAAATCTTCCCTGGTGTACATTCAGATTCTGTGAAAACTATGCTATCGGTTTTTCAATTCCAGTGTCATCTTCTTGTAACAGTATAGCTCCAATGCTTATGTTGCTTGCATCTATGGCCAACTTGAAATGCTTGGCATAATTGGGTACTGCCAAAACTGGTGCCATAGTTAATACAGTTTTGAAACTATCGAATAACTTCTGACACTCCAGTGTCCATTTAAACTTATTGTTCTGTTTTAATAGTTCAGTCAGTGGGACAACCACTTGGTGAAAATTTGGTACAAATTTCTGCTAAAACCCACTCATGCCCAAAAATCACAAAATTTCTCGTTTTCCTGTAGGTACCGGGAATCCACGAAAGCCTTGACTTTCGTATCTCTCAGAGCCACCTTACCATGTCCAATGGTATGGCTTAAATATGCAACTTGCGCTTTTGCAAATTCACTTTTACCCAAGTTCATCACTAAATTAGTTTCTTGTAGTCGAGTAAATAGTTCTTCCAGATGTCATAAATGCTCCTTCCATGTCTGACTGAAAATGATTAGATCATGAATATAAACAGCACAATTGTTTAGACCTGCAATTACTTTGTTTGTCAGTCTTTGAAAAATCCCAAGTACATCCTTCATACCAAATGGCATGACTTTAAACTGATAATAGGGCGGGATTTTCCTCACCCGGCCGCTGCCGGGATCTTCCGCTCCCACCGCAAGTCAATGGTCTCTCCTGCGATGGGGCCGAAAAATCCCGGATATAGTCTACTAGCATTACAAAAGCTAATATCTCCTTTGCTGTCGCCGACTAATGGTACCTACTAATATCCTTTTAGCAAGTCAATCTTTGTGATAAATTTCGATTGTTCCACTTTTTCAATGCAACCTTCCAACCACGAAATAGGATATGAATCTGCTTTCATCGCCATATTCACCTTTCAATAGTCCACACAGTCTATGTGTTACATCCGGTTTCGGTACCAGTACAATAGGCGAACTCCAGTGACTGCAACTAGACTCAATAATATCATTTTAAAGCATGAAATCAATTCTTTTTTCTACTTATAATAATTTTGCCGGATTTAATTTATAAGGATGTTGCCTTATTGAAGATGGAAAATCCTGTACATATATCTTGTGTAATTAAATGTGTCTTTCCCAACTTATTTCCACAAATAGGTTTGTGTACTTCAATAGCTTTTCCAAATCACTTTGACACTTGCTTGAAAGGTAACTCAAAATTTCATTTAAATTTTCAAGCACCCCCTAATTATTCAACTTAGAGACACTCCTAATGCATCAACTTGCTTTAGCCCTTTTGAACTATTTTATGATCATTAGGTAAGGGGACCACTGAAATTGATTCATGAGAAATTGGTGGATCAAAATTCAGAAACTATTCTCCTGGATTACATGTCAAATTTCAGGGAAGGATTGAATAGAGCATGTGAGTTGGCTAGGGAACATTTAAAGATATCACAGCAAACAATGAAAGTGAGAGCAGATAAGAAAGCTAAAACTCACAGAAGAAATACTTACCAGGTCCTACTTATGAAAGCTGCCGCTCTTCTTACTGAGGAAAGGTAGAAAATGAAAGGATCACCTCCTTCTCTCTTCAGCAAACGCCTTCTCTCACCAAAATCCAACTGAAGCCCTCTAATACAGCCCAAAGCAGCACTCCAGTGTGGACAAAAGTAGCACTGGAGATGGCTTGCTTTTATGCTGTCTGAATCTGGCTCTTGAAAATCTGTTTAAGCTGGTTAACTAATTTACTAGCTGCAGCTGCAAGCATAACCTATATAACCCTTGTTTTAAAGCTGAACTAAAACTCATCTTTTCCCAACCCAAAGAACAACTATTAGTTAGTCACTAAATTAAAGAAAGATTAGACGTTAGATAGAAATTAACACTTAAGCATCCCTCTCTCGCCAACCTCCAACTGAAGCACTCTAACGCACTCTAGTGCATCTTTGTGTACTCCCTTTCCAGTGCAGCAAACATTTGGCTGTGCATAGCCGTCAGCCTTCTTCTGTAGCCCAGCCCATCAAAGACCTTATCTGATTCCTCTGCAGCAGAACTAGTGTGTGATCTTGCTCACTGGTGAACTGGCACCTGCATTACCCTTTTCTCCCCCAATAATCTTGTGTCAGTTCTCACCACATGTTGATCCCTCCTCTAACCTGCTGTCTAAAATAAGTGGTGTCAGTCCCTGAACTGATGCTTATAAGTGTCAGATCAAGTGATGGAGCCTCTTCATCTTCACTGTCTTCTTCCTCTTCCTCTAACTGGGCAGGCTGCAGATCTTGGGTATCTGAAATGAGAAAGGGACAAAGGTTGGGTTGGGTGAGGGGAGAGGACAAATCAAGAAGTGCTTGCTTCCATCTTGCAGCTTGTAAGTTAGAAAAAAATAAGGGGCAACTGAGATGATAGAAGGAGGATTAGATGTGCAGATACTTCCATCATCAATCTTTCAGCTCTGCTAATGGCCACAGCCTCATCGATGCCACTTTCCATGATGGCCAGCATAGCCTCCTCCATGGGTGGTAAAATCAGTCACGTTTCTCTCCTTCATTTCTTTGCTGCTATATACTACCTTCTTCTACAAGAAAGAGGAATGTGTGTCAGTGAGTGTCCTGCAATATGCCTTGGTGATGTGTCTGTGTCATGGTTGAATAACTCCTGTTGAGTGTGAGCTGTGAGTTGTGGATGTGAACCACATTAACAGTACTAAACGTGTGAGTTTGAGGTAAAGCAAAAGAAGTGCAGAGTATGGCTTGGTAGAGAATTGGTAGGTGGGTAATGGGGTTTACTAAATTGAGCAGTGGATGAAGCTAATGGGGCAGTTGGTAGGGTATGTGATTTGAAGGTGAACTCACTAACATTGACAACTCATGCAAGATCATTAAACTTCTTCCTGCACTGCATCCATGTTCTTGGAACAATTTCATGGCATTAACCTTTGCTGCTGCTTCACATTCCGGTCTCCCCTGAGCCTATACTTGGAGGGTCTCCTGAACTCCTGCTGATACAGGACGTCTCTCCTTTCCACCTCTTCCACCAAGACTTCCAGTTCCTTGCCTGAAAGCCTTACTACTCATCAGCCGTTCTTCAAATTATCACAGCCCAGACTGACCTTTGAAAAAAAGACTCCCATCACTTCCTGCAGCCTCAAGGCATCTTTACTTTAGGTACAGGCAGCCTTTAAGTAGCCCTAGCCATTGGTAATATTGGCCTCCTGAAGTTGTTGTGGCTAGGTCAAATACAAATTTCAAAACTGCGATTCAAAAACTTATGTTAGGCAAAGTCGTAAAGGGTTATGGAACCAAGGCATGCAGATGAAGTCATGATACAAATCTGCCATGATCCTATTGATGAACAGCACAGGAAATGCTGGCTGCATGCAGCAATAGTTTAAAAGGGCAGGTAGCACCAATTTAACATGCTGCCTGCAGCACAATGGAAGAGTGCGGGTTATTCATATACTCTGATCCCACGGCTGTTTTCAGAAGTTAACCAATTTATCCCATATGTTTTGTTTCCATTCTTCATGCAAGAAGTAAGTTTATTTTGATATTCCAATCTGGAGCTACTTCCTGCCTTTCATCTGTGATAAATTTTCAATGACTTGGAAAAAGAGGTAAAGGAGTAAGGCCCATGAACAGAACCAGTATGATTTACAAGCAGGAGATTCTGCCATACTCTATACCTGGGTCTTGCTGTTCACCCTAAAAGTATTGACTTTTTTTTCTTCTTCATGATTTTAATCTTCATGGTTTACATTGTCAGGGTTTTATACAAAAGATTGTTTTTAAACAACAGATAAAGGGCCAAAAAATTCGAAGAATTGTGCCGTTAGAATGACCCATTAACATTGCACCACATCATTAATTTTGAAAAATCTAGCGATTGCAGAGTAAAGAGGATGCCATAAGTTAGGTAATTTGCATTGCTCTGCCATTAGCTGTACTAAAGCCAGTAGAAGTTTGTTCTTGTCACTAGGCTCCCCATTGAACTTAATGGCGATTGGTAGATTTGCAATGTTCTTCCTAGTACTCCCTGTCACAGTAATTAGCTGGCAATTAAAGCTGACGAGAACCATGTTAATGGCTTATAATCCTGATATGACATTCAATAATCCTCATGTCATTTCTTGGCTTGTAGATTAATTGATAGAGATTGATTGCTATGATTAGTCAACAACTCCAGCATTATCTATGTTCTGATGAAAGCAATGCAATGCTGTACCCACTGGATGTTTCATACATGGCGCTGCTTCTATATTTCATGGATCAATACTGTTTTCCTACCTTGCCATTCACTCATTAACTTCCCAAGGACCAATGCAAAAATTCCTAAACATAAATGGGTTACAATATCCTCTTCTTCAACTATTTTTCTAAACATTTTTCGTACTTTATATAAAGCTCTGATTAGAACCCATTTCGAGTACTGTGTTCAGTTCTGGGTATCACACCTCAGGGTCTATTGCCGTTTGAGGGGTTACAGCACAGGTTCACCAGAATGATATCTGGCCTAAATGGGTTAAATTATGGAGACAGTTTGCTCGAATTATGATTTTATTTCCTTGAGTGTAGATGATTAAGGATTAATGTTGGGTCGTTTAAGATGATCAAAGGATTTGATAAGATAGCTGGGGAGAAATAATTTCCCCTGGTGGGGGAGTCCAGAACAGAGGTGTATAACCTTTAATTTAGAGCTAGATCATTCAGTATGATGTTAAAGTAGCATTTTTTCACACAAAGTCATGAAAATCTGGAACGGTCGTCCTTAAGAAGTTGTTGTGGCTAGGTCAAATACAAATTTCAAAACTGCGATTCAAAAACTTATGTTAGGCAAAGTCGTAAAGGGTTATGGAACCAAGGCATGCAGATGAAGTCATGATACAAATCTGCCATGATCTTATCAAATACAAAACATTGCTGAGGAGCTGAATGACCTTCTCCTGCTCTTATATTTTTATGTTGTCCCTCTTTATTCTTCTCTGTCTCTATCTTGTCGGGCTCTACTTTGACTCGGGAATATCAAAGGACATGGAGCAAAGGCAGTGAAATAAAGATGTGGTACAGATCACCTGTGACCCAATTGAATGGTGGAGCAGATGGGAGAGGCTGAATGGCTTACATCTGTTCCTGATATTCCTATGCCCTACTACAGGCTTTTGGACTGGGCTTGCAAGGGGCAGTGCTTACAAACAACAGGTGGTAAAGCACAAGGCAAGATTTCATTTCGCTCAAAACCCATTCACTTCAGTTAAAATCAGGCCCTAGACTCCACCGCTGAAGGAAATGTAAGGACTTGACATTGGGAATGTAGAACCTTAGCTGAAAAAGAGCTTTTAAAATTCATATTCTAGAGGATGCTCAAATCCCGTGACAACATGGAGGATTTTATGGAGCCTGCAGGAGTGGGAAAGTGCCTTGCAGGGTGACTGAATTAGGCAGGAGTGGAAATTTTGATTTCCTGATGGCAGGGTGAAGTGCAGGGATTAAATCAGTGGCATGTTTGCGGCGTGTCAGGATTCTCGACAGGTTCCCACTTCAAATGCATTTGCGTGCTATGATACTCATTAGCATAAAACTTTAAAAATTACATCTTATCTTCAAGGTAAAGTCAGTGGCGCACAAGCTTCCTGTGGCATTCCAGTTCATGTTCACTTAAAGGTCGGCTTTGTCTGGTTGTGCATAAGGTCAGCAAAGTTCCTCGTTGAACTCTGCAGCACAAGGGTGGGCAGCAGGAGAATAACAACTTTCATGGAGGCTCAGGATCGGCAAAAGTGACTCAGTGCTGGGGAGCAAGTGTTTGGATGGGGTCGGGGCCATTGAGGAGTGGAAGAGGGATCCAAAGGAGGACAGAGGCTGTTATCAGAGGCCTGGAGGAGTGGAAGAAAGAAGGGACTAGCGTCCTGGGTGTGATGGGGACAGTCAGTCAAGCTAAGCAAATGAGGACCCTAAATGGCAGTGTCAGTACTGTCCACATGTGGGTCCATGTCAGAGTGTGGGCTGGCAGAGTTATTACAGGGCTTTGACATCACCTACAACATTCCAATTATCCCTGCTGGGAGTAATGTTGGGCAATTTACTTCACAATGAAGAGAAGGGAGGGCCAACTGAGCCTGCAAGTTCAGCCATTTCCCAACGGAGTGGGAAGTACAATACTGGACATTCAATAAAGAGTGAATGCAAAAAACACATTCGGGTGAATCTTCCAAGGAGCGGCAGTCACTGTCAGATTGTCTATTTTGTTACCTTGCACCAGAGCTCTGCATTTCTTGCTAAGACTTCCAAACCGGGCATCTTCAGAAATGCAGAGCGTACTTATTCTGGGTGTCCTTCTTCATAGTTAGGATCATCCGGGTAAGCCGAGACATGCTCCCTTTTACTGTACTAGCTGCCATATTCTGCTAAGTTTAAAGATTCCAAAGCCACCTTGAGAAGCAATGGAGAGAAGGTAAAAGTGTAAGGCATGTGGGTGAGTGGGAGAACGGGTAGGGTGGCAGGTGGGTGGGTGAGAGGATAGGGAGGCAGGTAAGTGAGGGGGTAGAATGGCAGCTTGTTGAGGGAGTAGGTTGGCAAATGGGAAGATGAGGGTATAGGGTGGCAGATAAGTGGGTGAGGGGGTAGGGCGGCAGGTGGGTGGGTGAGTGGGTATGGTGGCCAGTAAGTGTGTCAGGGGGTAGGGTGGGTCAGGGGGTTGGGGGCCAGGGATAGTCAGGTGGTCAGGTGGGTAGTCGGGTGACAGGGGAGTAGTCGGATGGTTGGGTGGCCGTGAGCGTGGTTGAGGTGTTCTCGGGTTGGAGGGATAGTTGGGTGGTCGAGGGTGTAGTTGGATCGGGAGAGTAGTCAGGTGGTCAGGGGTGTAGTCAGAGGGTTAGTCGGGGGATTGTTGGGTCAGGGAAATGGTCAGGGCCTCGGTGGGGGGTGCGGGGGAATAGTTGGGGGTTCCAGTAGGGAGTCTTGTTGGGGGGGCGGGGGGTGGAGTCTCAATAGTATAGTTACCCAGGAGTTAGAACTGGTTTTAATCCTTCTAATTTTTCCTGGGTAACTATTCTGCTCAGTGAGTTGGAAACATCTGACACTTCTGACTTTAACTCAGAATTTCAGAGGGTTCTAGATACGAGGAAATTGCCCATCTAAAGTCCAAACTTCCCAGGCAATTCCCACATAGTCAGTACATCAGGGCATCTGAGGGGTCCCCCGTGCATCTTGGGGGTTACTTCTGGGGTACGACCATCCAGAGATCAGAAAGTCTGGGCCATCATTGTTTGTTCCACAATAAAGAAATGTCCCTCACTCCCCTGTAACCATCAGCAAATGCCAACTGTGAACTGCACCAATACTTTTAGATCTCTGACTAACCTTGTCTCAAAACGAATAATGATGATGCATGAATAAAGTGAAACCAATGTAATGTGAAATATTTACAAGTAAAATTTAAATTTGAGGAACAGCCATGCCACCTTTGAACTCTCAATAAGTCTTATGTTAATCGCAATGGAGTTGCGCAGGAAAGTTGTGGCCATAGTGATAACCAGGTGAGGAGGGGCCGAATGGCTCCCCTGTTTTCCTGCTCCTCCATGATTGTAACAAGGTTTTTAATTTGTGAAGGATGAACTTGCCAATTCTGTACAAGATATTTACAAGATGTGATCATTAAAGAACCAATCGGACAGGTTTTCTTGAGTATAACAAAGGGGTTAAAAACAAAAAAACTGCGGATGCTGGAAATCCAAAACAAAAACAGAATTACCTGGAAAAACTCAGCAGGTCTGGCAGCATCGGCGGAGAAGAAAAGAGTTGACGTTTCGAGTCCTCATGACCCTTCGACAGAACCCTTCTGTCGAAGGGTCATGAGGACTCGAAACGTCAACTCTTTTCTTCTCCGCCGATGCTGCCAGACCTGCTGAGTTTTTCCAGGTAATTCTGTTTTTGGAACAAAAGGGTTAGTTTTGTTGCACTTAAACTGATGCAGATAAAATAATAAAATATGCAATAACTACCTCCCACACACACACCCACACTCGGAGGGCCCACACACACACAAACATATACAGCGAGGAAGAATAGGTTGATTAAATTAGTGTCCATAAGTAAAAGAAATAAATGGTCAGTGACTGTTGGTCAAACGATCCTTCAGTGACCCTGCTATTTCCACTTAAAGCTCTAGCTGGTTAATTTAGGTGTTCCTCTGGAGACAGTGGTGTTGATCAGAATTTCTGTTTTAAAAGGTCTCTGCTCGCAGTAGGTATGTCCCTGGTAGGTCTCTATCAGTAAATAGGGCTGAAAGCTTACCAGGAAGGGTGGTGAGAGAGAGGAGCAAGGCTCCCAACAGATTCAGCTGTTTGTCTTCAGTTCATCAGTATCTCAGCATCAACTGTCTGCAAATAAATCTTTTTTAACACATGAGAAGGGTTTGTTGGTCATGTGACTTGCTCTCTCCACTGCCATGAAGGGGAATCCAAATAAGGCTGTTGTTTGTGCATTCTAAAAGATAGTTTGATTAGTTCATGTTTGCAAAGTTACCTTAGCCATTGTCTCATGGCCCAAGTGATTAGATTTAATACACTATCTCTAACAGTTGAAACTCAGGTGCTTGACTTAATGCCTTGTTAATGACACAGGAGATAGTTCACAATCTTCAGAGGTTTATTGTCTCTAGTGGTGACTTTGCAGACCCAGAGTCTCCATCCCAATGAAATGGAATGTAGACTGCATAGTTATGCAAAATAGAGCAGCTATTTTTTGGCTGTGTTTTTAAATGTTTACTCTTGAAAGTTCAAGTCCAAGTTTCCACCAATGGGTTAAAAATCACTTTTTGAAACAAGCACATCTTCATGACACCATGATGAAGAGCCTCCCTGTTTGTCCGGGAGGCTTTTTCTGTACCTGCTGCATTGTCAAGTGATGGTGGATTTCGCCACTCAGAAGCTTCCCTCACCACATGATTGCAAATGTCTCCTGTGCACACTGGCAGCACTTCAAATTTTAATTATGATCACTTGGAAATCAGCAAAAAAGCAATAGAGGCACCCACTTCCAGTTCCACTGTCGGGAACGGCCTGCCACAGTTAAAATTCCTCTCAACGTGAGGAAGGACAAGTTCAAGTTAAATTGAAAGAATTAGCCTGAATTGACATGCTGAGAAATTCTGCACACTGTTCATGCTCCAACCGCTTCATTCAGAGAAATGCAGGTACTGAACGATAGCTGTGGTAAAATAACTAATGGAAGTTAGGCTTTTGGGAGATGCCAAGGCCTACAAGTAAGAAGCCTAATGAAGCTACTCTGACATCCCCACTAAAGTCAATTTTATGTCTAATTTCAATCTGAAGTATGATACTTTAATACTTTTTTATGTAATAAAATTATTTTTAGCCTAGAAGCAGGAGGCTAAGAGGGGCAGAAGGCATGAATGAAAGCAAACCATTTTCAGATGGAGAACTGGTGAAGAAAATCACCTGTACAATTATGGGAATTAATCTCGGAAATTATGAACTTTTTATGTTTTTGTTTATCAGGTTTGCTTTGTCCGGCGAACGCTCGTTTGATATTATTGATGCTTGAAACAATATAGGCAGAGAGACTGATTAACTGCACAAATACTGTGGTTTATTGCAACTATGAACAGAACACTAACACCATGTATGCTTCTTCAATCACTTTCTGCTCTAGACTTACAGTTACCCAAGAAGCCCATGCCTGTAGTGATTGGTCAATACAGTCACATGGTCAACTAACTACATTCTATTAAAGCTACATGGCACTCCACTTTACCAAATTCCTCCTCCTTTACTTGAAAGTACAATTGACAAGTATCACAACAACCTAATTATTTACACAAATAACTTCTTACAAGTCAAGTCACTCAGGAAGCTTCCTCGGACATGTCAAGTGTCATCGCTCAAGGGCTTCCACTGGTTTATCCGAGACCCCTTTCTCAGAGTCAACTGTCCACTAGGCTCTTCGGTGGAAGTGGGCATGTTTGCAACTTCAAACCTCTTGGGTCCAACAGGCTCCACTGGTACTTCCAAATCACATGACATTTCTTCCGCTTGCAGTGCAGACTCAAACGGAAATGATTACGACATTCCTTCTTGTGGGACTGTCTCTCTTCTCCAGGGGTGATCCACGTGTTGTTTAATTATTCGGCCATTTACTGACACACTAAAGGAGAGAGGTCCCATCACAGCATTCACTTTGTCTAATGGGCAATTGGGCCCATCTGCAAAGTTCTTCACGAGAACTGCATCTCCCACAGTGAAATGGCTTTCATGATAGGGCCATCATATCTAGCCTTCTAGGCCTCACGGCTTCTCTCCAGCCTCCCCCCTAAATTTGGCCTGATAAGAGTTAGACGGATGCAGAGACATTTCTTCATTAGTAATTAAGCGGGGGCAATACCAGTGGTCATGTGCAGTGTCGTCCAGTATATGAACAGGAACAATGACAATCCGATGCTGATGGAATCCCCATCCAGCTTTTTCATCCCAGACTTAAACGTTTGGACCAACGGCCCAGCCAAACCATTAGAGGCAGGGTGGTAAAGCAAGGTTTTGATATGTGTTATTCCGTTGAGGGTTGTAAACCTTTGGAACTCTGCACTGGTAAATGCAGTCCCATTGTCTGACACGAGCACCTCTAGTAACCTGTGCACTGAAATACTCTGTCGCAAACAGTCTCTGGTGGCAGCAGGCGTGCATGACTG
Organism: Carcharodon carcharias; assembly: GCF_017639515.1. Classification (NCBI taxonomy): domain Eukaryota; kingdom Metazoa; phylum Chordata; class Chondrichthyes; order Lamniformes; family Lamnidae; genus Carcharodon; species Carcharodon carcharias. Next base: position 129,650,000 of record NC_054477.1, on the reverse strand, counting down.
GACTTTATAGACATCCATCCACTAGGAGTGGGTGTCTATTAGTAAAAGGAACTCAGTGCCCAAGAAGGGCCCCATGTAGTCGACATGGAGGCGCACCCATGGCCCCCCTGGCCATTCCCAGGGGTGCAATGGAGTTAAGGGGGGTAGCTTTTGTACCTGCTGGCATTGAAGACAACTTTTCACTAGGGATTCGATGTCCACATCCATCCCTGGCCACCACAAGTAGTCACGTGCCAGCATCTTCATCCTACTAATGCCAGGGTAAGCGTTATATAAGTTGGCCAGCAATGGCCTTCGCCCTCTCGGGGGCACGATAACCCTTGCTCCCCAGAGCAATATGCCGGTGAGCTCATATCTGCGATTGAAATAGAGCTTCATATCATCAGACCATTGCTCACCTGACCACCCATTCAAGACCTGCTCTGGATGTAAGATAAATTAGATCTCAGCTTGTCCACTCACGGATTTGTTTGTCTTGGACAGGGGAGGAATCCAAAAAAATTTAGTACTAAGAGAAGTTCCTGAGGATTTGGAACCATCACGTTGTTATCTGGCAGGAGGAGGCAGCTCAGTGCATCAGTATGCGCAATCTGGCTACCCAATCGGTGAATAAAAGTCTATTCATAAGCGGGCTATTTCAGTGCTCACCTCTGGATGCAACAAATGCGTTGGGGGGTATTGCCTTATCCTCTCCATATAATCCCAGTAGAGGCTTGTGGTTGGATATAATGTGAAAATGGCGACCTTGGAGGTATCGATGGAATTTCTGAACACCAAACACAACAGACAATCCCTCCTTCTCAATTTGAGAATATCGTTGCTCTGTAGCACTGAGCGTGCAAGATGTATAACCAATGAGTCATCGGAGTCAGCTGCCATCTGATGTGAAAGTACAGCCCCTACTCCACAAGTGGATGCATCGCAAGTTAAAATCAATTTTTTCTTTGGGTCAAAGTGGACCAGTACGGCCAATGATCTTAACAATTGCTTTACCTTCAGAAATGCATCCTGGTGAGGAGCCTGCCAAATCCATTTATGGTTTTTCTTAAGCAATGTTTATAACGGTTGATAGATTTGGGAGAAATCACCCATCATAGTTTATCATGCCTAAGAAAACCTTTAGTTCTGTAATGTTTCTTGCTGCAGGTGCCTCATGAATAGCTTTGGCCTTTTCTTCCATGGGATGCAAGCCCAGCGTGTTGATCTTATGGCACAAGTAAACTACCTCTTTGGCTTGGAAAAGACATTTTTCTCGCTTCAAGCGTATCCCTGTTTATGAGAAGCATTTCAGCACCTCTTCCAAATTAGCTAAGTGATCTTCGTCAGTTTGTCCAGTGACTAAGACAACAACCAGATGAACAATGACATGGGGCAGTCTCTGAAGCAAATTTTCCATGTTAAGTGGGAAAATAGTACACACCAATGAGATCCCAAAAGGTAGTCGAGTATATCAATACAATCCTCAATGTGTATTGATGGTCACAAATTCCCTGGAGCCTTCTTTCAACTCTACCTGCTGGTATCATTCTAGAGCAAGCAGGTTTCCGCCTCATCAAATTAATAACAAGCCAACTGCTCAACCTCACACAACATATTGAAGATGGTTTTGATCAAGGGATGGTAACAGGTGCTGTTTTTGTAGAGCTGTCAGCGGCATACGATACAGTGAACCATAGACGTCTCCTCTGCAAGATCCTAGAGATGACAAGAGATATTCACTTAACAGAGCTGTTAGAAAGCTTGCTTCAGAATCGCCGGTTCTATGTTGAACTAAGTGGGAAGCACAGCAGGTGGCGTATTCAGAAGAATGGTCTTCCTCAGGGAAGCGTGTTTGCACCACTGCTGTACAACATCTACACGAATGACCAACGGTGTCACACGTCGTTTTATATATGCTGATGACTTATGTGTCACTGCCCAAAGCATTGATTTTAACACCGTGGAGAAAACGCTTTCTGAGGCCTTGGAGGGACTAACATCCTACTATGAAGAAAACCACCTTTATGCAAACCCATCAAAGACGCAAGTTTGTGCATTCCACTTCAGAAACCGTGAAGCCAAACGCCAGCTTAAAGTAACGTGTTTACTGACGCATTGTGAGCACCCTATCTACTTAGGAGTCACCCTTGACAGATGCCTCACCTTCAAGAACCACGTCGAAAAGACAAAGACAAAAGTGAGCACACAAAACAACATCCTGAATAAGCTCACGAACACAAAATGAGCAAGCTCGAAAACATTGCAAACAAGTGCATTTGCTCTTTGCTATTCCACTGCCGAATACGCCTGTCCTGCATGGGAAAGATCTACTCATGCTAAGAAGATGGATGCCGTTCTGAATGCAAGCTGCCAACTTATCACAGTTTGTTTAAAACCAGCAAACACCAACAGCCTATATATCCTGGCGGGTATCGCTCCCCCGATAAAGGAAGAACGGTAGCCAGCAAGAAAGAGCGACTCCGTCAAACATCAGATGAGAGGCACCCTCTATATAGTCATACACCTACACCCAGCTGCCTAAAGTCAAGGAAGAGCTTCATGAACAGTGTTGTTCCATTACAGTCAACCCCATCTGAAGCCCGCATCGCTTTGTGGAAAGACTGGCTCGCCAGTCTCGAACAACCCCCAGCGATGGAAATTCTACCGGATGAGAGCCTTCCCCCAGGAGCTAACTGTAACTGGGCAACCTGGAAGTGCCTTAAAAGACTTAGGACTGGTGCAGGTCATTCAAAGGTGTCACTGAGCAAATGGGGATATACAACCAGCCCAACTTGTGAATGTGGAACTGAGCCACAGACTATGCAACATCTCCTGCAATGCCTATCACTAGAGGAGCCCTGCACTCTTGCAGATCTTGCCGAATTCAACAACAAGGTGCAAAAATGTGTCCAGTTCTGACTGGGCCATGTATAAACTGTCCATGGACACGATAAGAAGAAGAAGACCTGCTGGTAGGCCTGGCACATGTCGAGTTTTGAATATGTCATGCCCTGTGCCAATTTCAAATATAATTCATCAACCTTCGGTATCTATCAAGTTTGGCCACTCTGTTTATAGTTAACTTATAGTCACCGCATAAGTGAACACTTTGGTCTGGCTTCAGTAGGGGTACTATAGGTGTCGCCCATTCAGAAACTTGCACCAGTTGTAAGATACCCAACTTTTCCAGCCTGTTTATCTCGGTCTCAACCTTGTCCTGTAGAGCATAAGAGACTGGACTGGCTCTGAAAAATCTGGGGGTTGTGTTAGGCTCTACGTGGATTTTGGCTTGTAGCCCATGAACCCTTCCTAGCTCGTCACTGAAAATGGAAGCGTACTTTGTAACAATTCCTGTAGGTTTCTCGTCTGATTTGAAAAATCTTGGCCTATTACAATTTAATCTTTTTGAGCCAGTTGTGACCAATTAAACAGTGGCCCACCCCAGTTACTACTATAAGGGGTAAATCTGCAGACTGATCCCCATATTGCACCAAGATTTGACATACCCCTTTCACTCTTATTTCTTCACCCATATATGTTTCTAATTTAGTGTTCGCTTCTTCCAAACTTAAAGGATGGACTCCTTTATTCAAGTGTCTGAATGTATGTTCTTCTATGACAGACATTGATGCCCCAGTATCGACCTCCATCTTGATGGGTTGTTCATTGACTCTAATGACTACCTGGATTGGCTCAGTTCTACCCACTTTCAGGTTGTATAATGAATAGGTGTCAGATTCTGCTTCCTCTGGTTCTTCAACGAGACAGATATCGCGATTTCTACTTTTGTTTTTAAAATGCTGTCTCAGCCTGTTTTGACAGTGCCGCAGTATGTGACCATTGCGGTGGCAGAAAAAGCATTCGATATTCCTGAACTGTCGATCACCAGCAGGCTGCCTGGATGCATTTATTTCATTGATGTCATGGGTTTTCACTGCAGTATTGCTGTTCTTCAATGGCCTGTACATAGCGGAGTTTTCGCGCCTTTCATTACCGGTCCTTCCTGCCCTACAAGATGGTCAGAGCCATTTTGTGTATCTTTTATTGCTTCTGAGTGTCTAACAGTGCTCTCCATGGCTGTTGCCAATTCTAATACCTTACTGAAGTCTAGGTTAGTTTCAGATAGCAATCATTTTGAATAGCATCGTCCCCGATTCCACATGTCAATCGGTCTCTCAACATCATTAATTGAAGTTCTGAACTCACAATATTCCTAAATTCCTTTAAAGCAGCTGCATAGCCAGCGATTGTCTCTCCTGGAAGCCTGTTCCTCAAATTGAATTTAAAATGCTGCATAGTGCTTTGGCTTCTGGTGGTTTTTTTACAATGTTTACTAACTCGTCGAAAGTCTTTGTATCAGGGGTGTTAGATGACATGAGGCTGCGGTTCTGCCCATATGTTTTGCTCCCACATGAGGACAAAAGAATCACCATCTTCTTGTCCTCCCCCATGATGTTGTTGGTGGTAAAGAAGTACACTAGGCATTCGACATAATGAGTCATCCGAAACAGGTCAAATGGTTCAAGATGCCCAAACCGTGGCATATGCAATGACTAAGGAGACTGCGCTTTCAAACAGCTTTCAAGGTAGTGGTGAAGTAACGTAGCTGGCTTACTGCTATTTTCTTGATTGCCATCAGTTGATCTGGTTTATCCTCATTTTTATGTTTTTGGTTATCAAGTCCACTTTTCCAGCAAACGCTAGCTGCCCCTTTGATATTAATACATCATTTGGTGTTTGAAACAATATAGGCAGAGAGACCGATTAACTGAACAAGTACTGGTGGTTTATTGGAACTAAGAACAGAGCACTAAAACCAGGTGTACTTCTTCAATCATGTCCAGCTCTTGACTTGCAGTTACCCAAGAAGTCCATGTTGTGTAGCAATTGGTAAATACAGTCATATGTTCAACTAACTACATTCTCTTAAAGGCACATAACACCCCACTTTACCTCATGAACCAAAGACAAAAAGTGGCATTATGTGAAAGGTTTGAAATCTCCATCTAGGTCCCCAGACAATTGCTCGTGGATTGCAAGACTTGGCGCAAAAACTTGAAGCTTGACTGTGTGCTCTGTTGAAGAACTGTGTGCCATTTTTGGTGGCATTGGTTGAATTATGTGACATCCGAGGCACTGCACAGGTAGCTTCTGGATTCCATTTTTGTCCAAAGATTTGAAGATTCACAAAGAAATGCTAACAATTTGTGGGCTGAAAGACCAGACTTGTGCTGTGGATATTCTTGATGCTTTCAAAGGTGTTGTGGAAAAGTTTGAATTGAATTTGAAGAGGCTAGTTTAGGTCATCTGCCAGGATTCGACAAAAATCTGGATTTTTCAGTCTATTGATGCAGCATCTGGCTGTAAATGGCTGTGATTGTGATGATTTGATCTTGTTTCAATGCATTTTGTACCAATTTAATATTTTGCTCAAATGGGGTAATGCATGTTTTATTCACGGTAGCACTCTGACCCATCAACAGTTTGTGGAGGTATTGCAAAAAGTGGAGTCAGGTTTCACCAAAATCATCCACCATACCAAAGTACCATGGAAAGGATTTGCAATTTTTTGTTGCCTTGCTCATTTTAATCCAAGACTTTCTTGCAGAGAAAGGAAAATTGGCAACTCTCTCTGTGATTGAGGATGAAATGTAACAATGTGTTTTATATTTTCTGTCCAACATCACCATCCAATTTTTAAAAATTTATTATTTAATGGGATGTAGGCATCAATGGCAAGATCAGCATTTTTTGCCCATCCCTTCAACTAAGTAGCTAGCTGGGCCATTTGAGAGAGCAGCTAAGAGTCAACCACATTACTACAGATCTGGAGTCACAAGTAGGCCAGGTAAAGGTGGCAGGTCATGAATGAACCAATTTTACGACAATCGATGAGAGTTGCATGGTCACCATTACTGACATTCAATTCTGTCATGAGAGAATAGTAATTTTCATAATATTTTCTGGTTTATTGTAAAGTAAGTTTATGGGAGGTTATGTTGTTCTGTCTGTGTGCGTGATTTAATTGCATCTTGTAGCCAAGCAGACTGCAAGTCGAAGTTATCAAAAGAAGTAAGGTGTAGAAGTGTCTTTAATATGCTAATGAGTAAACAGGGTTGGGATCTTAATATGTAAGGTGGAAAGGGAATTTGCATTTCTAAGTAGATGAAGGGAGATTTGAAAACAATGGACTTTACATATTAAAAAGGGTAAACATATATAAAGGAGAATGAGGCTGTGCATCAAGGGAAGGCATTGTAAGATCTAACAGAAGTGTGAGAAGCTTCCAACATTTGTACATAAACCTGCTGTCTACAGAAGCCGAAGCTGGAAAGAGGCATTTTGAATTCCGCTGTCCAGGGTATTGTGTTAATTTGCTGGATCTGTTTAAAATCTAAACATATTTTTGGACTGTTGCCTTAAAGGGGATGTAACTGGGAGTCAGGTTAATTTGGGATTTTAGGAGTTATTATAGTAGTAATTTGTAGTTGTATGTATGTGCTTGAAATCTCTTTTGTTAATAAATATTTTCATTTAGTTTTTTAAAAAATCTCCAAAGTCTTGGTGGACTTATTACTCCTGAATTCACTGCATGCATCTCAAAATAAAAGCAATTTTCAAAATGCATTGTGACAACACGATCAAGTTTTCCTCATGGATTTGATCCACCTGGCACACATCATCTGCATATTCTCTTGACCAGAAACTAAACTGGACTAGCCATATAAATACTGTGGCTATAAGAGCAGGTCAGAGGCTGGGGATTTTGTGGAGCGTAACTCACCTCCTGACTCCCAAAAGCCTATCCACCATCTACAAGGCACAAGTCAGGAGTGTGATGGAATACTCTCCACTTGCCTGCATGAGTGCAGCTCCAACAACACTCAAGAGGCTCGACACCCATCAAGGACAAAGCAGCCCTGCTTGATTAGCATCTCATTCACCACCTTAAACATTCACACCCTCCACCACTGACAGACAGTAGCATATGCCATCTACAAGATGCACAGCAGAAACTCACCAAGGCTCCCTTGACAGCACATTCCAAAGCTGCAACCTCTACCACCTAGAGGTACAAGGGCAGCAGATGCATGGGAACACCACCATCCAAGCGACACACCATTCTGACTTGGAAATATATCGTCGTTTCTTTATTGTCACTGGATCAAAATCCTGGAACTCCCTGCCTAACAGCACTGTGGGTGTTCCTACACCACAAAGACTGCAGCAGTTCAAGAAGGTGGCTCACCACCACCTTCTCAGGGGCAATTAGGAATGGGCAATAAATGCTGGCCTAGCCAGCAATGCCCAAATCCTGTGAAAAAAAAATGCTCCCACGCCCCCCACCCCGGTGAATGTCTCCTCACCTCTGATCATCCAGTCATTCCACTTCTTGTCATGCTACCCTTGAAGGGCTTGTTTAGAGAGACTTCCAAATGTTGAACAAGACTGATTAGAGCATCCAAAATCACTGCAATGTCACTATTTTGTGATCTAACCTTATCAACAACAAGTGGTGATCAGAACATGTCCCAGACTTTCTTTACATAATCCTCCTGGTCGGAAACGTCCAACTTTCCTCTGTCATATTTTCAAGGTTGCTTCATCCATCCATCATTTATTGTAAATGTGGGTGACTATTCCTTTTGGGAATTGCTGTTTTGGGAGTATTTTTCTCTTGAATATCACCATTGGCTTAACTTTTGTCACTTTAGACATACACAACAGCACAACCATAAATCTACTATTTTCATGGCCAGTTGTCTCCACTCTTCTCTCCAAATTTGACTCACTGGCATGTGAAAACTCATGGTAGTCTCATCCATGTTCCCAGTACATGCCAATCTGTATCTACTTTTTTGTCAATGTTTGATTATAAATCACTGAAATGCAATAAGTCTGTCATCAAGTTCTGCTGGGGGACGCTGTGATATCTTGGACTCCTGTCACAGTACAAAATTTTTCCTCTTCATAAACCTGGTGCACCATCCAGGGCTGGCTTTGAAATCTGCAATGCATAATTTTCTTGCTTGTTTCAGGGCAAAGATTCAGATAGATCCACAAGAAAGGGAGAGTCCATTCTGGAGATTTTCATTGACATATTTTGCAACTTTGATTTCCGACTGCAGCCACATACTAGGCTTTCCACTGGTTGCACATTTAATCTCAAGCATCTGCCAAATCTGTGTAGAGAGCTTCCTCCAATTTCTAATGTTCTTCTCTGATATTTTGAATGCTCTAGCTGCTGCACAATTATTTGTCTGTTCTACAATCTCACCATGTTAGAGGGCAGGTATATTAGAATGCAACATGCGCCAGTGAGGTAGTAGCCTTGAAAGCACATGTTGATGTGTGCAAACATGAGGAACTGAACAGCCTTCTTCAATGCACTGCTATTCTATGATTCTGTTAATGAGTAGATTTGCACTAGCGTGCGTTTGACTTCAACGGTGAGCAAGCACAACAAATTTGGATTTTTTGCCTAAAAGTCGGGGGTTAACTTATATGCGAGATATTTGCAAAATGAATGGGGTTTTTTTGACCAAAAGTCAGGAGTCGACTTGTGCTATACAAGATCGATCTTTATTCAAATATATACATTGTACAAAATAACTAGTATGACTGCCAGAGGCAAGTGAAGGAGAGTATCTTCTATTGAATAAAGGCACAATTTTCTGACCAGGCAATTAAACCAAGAGTTACTTTAGTATGGGAAGAAAATAATCAGCACAGCTGCGATAAAAAAGGCAAACAAAGTACAGGATTTCATTAGTAGAGAGATAGAGTACAAACCTGAAGAGGTTTTATTACCGGCACAGTTTTTGAGATTTGCTAGTTCATTTTTGAATGATTGAACAAATTATTACACGCCATCAAAAGTTAGTTATACTGAATACATAACTATGACTTTTCATTTTACACACTACAAAACAGAAACTTAACTAATTAATGTTAGTGATCCCCCTTTGAAAGAGACAAATTATTGTCAGTGTCAAATGTAGCCAATATCACACATTTTCCCACTTACATCAAAATCAAAATGATCCCTGCAAATATGAATTAATATAAATTATAATACTTGTTTTAGCCAAAATGAAATTAGTCTATTCCGGTATTTTCCAGCTAACTGTTTGAGAAGACATTATGGGACTCCTACATAAGTTTCAGAAGGCAATTTCCCATTTCAGCAAGAAAACCTGTAACTCTTTCAAGTACAAACATGTTTCCATCTGTTCCTATTCAGATGAAGTTACATTGTTTCATAGTTTGCTGTTGTGAGATTTGAACTCTTGATCTTGGGGTTGGGGTTGCAAGCCTAGTACCATAACCACTTGCCTATTTAGGCCAAGCCTTTTTTAGGCCTTGTACTGTAACATTGTTCAAGGCATATTGATTGGATGTACCAGTAGCACAAAATTCAGTTCTAGTCACCAAATCATTGGAAAGATAATGCTGCTTTGAGAAGGTGCAGCTGTGAACAGCTGATTCAGGGTATTGAAAGATTAAATTAAATTATAAGTAATGATAGAAGGAGCTGTGCCTCTGAAACTCTGTTTCTTTCCCCACAGATGCTGCCAGGCCTGCTGAGTTTTTCCAGCATTTTCTGTTTTTATTGCAGATTTCTAGCATCTACAGTATTTTGCTTTTACAGAAGAGGCCGTGTTCTTTAGTTCTTTAAGTTCAAAAAGGGGGAATATCAGTATATATAGGCAAAATATACATGTAGAGAAGAAGCCAGTTGGGATTTTTTTTCACTCTAAATGTAATAGAGTGGTAGAATAACTGATAAGGGAAAGGTGAATGTTCTTTTTCAAATAGTGCCAATGGGATGTTTTGCATCCACCTCAACAGTAGTGTAGTGATTATGTTGCTGGTCTAATAATATAGAGAATGTGACATCAAGTCTCAACATGGCGGTTTACAAAATTTTCTTAGTTAACCCACATTTTTCTGTGTGACTATTCATTTTCTCCCAAATTATTGTTTCTAGAAGTTTCCCTATCATCAAAATTAATCTGACTGGCCTATAGTTGCTGAGCTTATCTTTACACCATTTTTGGAACAAGGGTGTAACATTTGCAATTCTCTAAGGAAGACTGGAAAATTATGACCTGCGCCTTTGCAATCAGCGGTAGGGAAATTATTTGAGAAGATTCTTCATGACAGGATTTACTACCATTCGGAAGTAAATGGGCGTATTAGTGAGAGGCAGCATGGTTTTGTGAAGTGGAGGTCATGTCTCACTAACTTGATCGAGTTTTTCGAGGAAGTGACAAAGATGATCGACGATGGAAGGGCAGTGGAAGTTATCTACATGGATTTCACTAAGGCCTTTGACAAGGTCCTTCATGGCAGACTGGTACAGAAGGTAAAGTCACATGGGATCAGAGTTGAGCTGGCAAGATGAATACAGAATTGGCTTGGTCATAGAAAACAGAGGGTAGCAGTGGAAGGGTGCTTTTCTGAATGGAGAGGTGTGACTAGTGGAGTTCCGCAGGGATCAGTTCTGTGACCTTTGCTGTTTGTAGTATACGTAAATGATTTGGAGGAAAATGTAACTGGGCTAATTAGTAAGTTTGCGGATGACACTAAGGTTGGAGGAGTTGCAGATGGTGAAGAGGATTGACAAAGGATACAACAGGATATAGATCGGTTGGAAACTTGGGCAGAGAAATGGCAGATGGAGTTTAATCCGGACAAATGCGAGGTAATGCATTTTGGAAGGTCCAATACAGGTAGGAATTATACAGTAAATGGCAGAACCCTTAAGTGCATCGACGGGCAGAGACATCTGGGTGTACAGGTCCACAGGTCACTGAAAGTGACAACACAGGTGGATAAGGTAGTCAGGAAGGCATATGGCATACTTGCCTTCATCAGCAGGGGTATTGAGTATAAAAGCTGGGAAGTCATGCGGCGGCTGTATAGAACCTTGGTTAGGCCACACTTGGAATATTACATGCAATTCTGGTCACCACATTACCAGAAGGATATGGAGGCGTTGGAGAGGCTGCAGAGGAAGTTTACTGGGATGCCGCCTGGACTGGACGTTATTAGCTATGAGAGAGTTTGGAGAAACTCGGATTGTTCTCACTAGAGCGACAGAGATTGAGGGGTGACCTGATAGAAGTTTACAAAATTATGAGTGGCATGGACAGAGTGATAGGCAGAAGCTTTTTCCCAGAGTGGAAGAGTCAATTACTAGGGGACGTAGATTTAAGGTGAGAGGAGAAAACTTTAGAGGAGATGTGCGGGTAAGGTTTTTTACGCAGAGGATGGTGAGTGTCTGCAATTCACTGCCAGAGGAGATGGTGGAAGAAGGTACGATAGTAATGTTTAAGAGGCAGCTTGACAAATACATGAATAGGATGGGATTAGAGGGATACGGACCCCAGAAGTACAAAATGTTTTAGTTTGACGGGCAATATGATTGACGCAGGCTTGGAGGGCCGAAGGGCCTGTTCCTGTGCTGTACTTTTTTTTGTAGCCCATTGTTCAATTTGGCATTTTTCCTGCCAACCTTTGATTCTATTGGACGAGATCTATTCTTATCCCATTGAAGCTGGCTTTCCCCCAGTTAATTATTCTTACTCTAGATTGTTCTTTGTGCTTTTTCATACCCAAGCTAAACCTTGTCATACAATAATAACTGTCCCCTAAATGTTTTCCTACTGATATCTGATCCACTTGGCCTAACTCATTCCCAAGAACCAGGCCCAGCAATGCATCCCCTCTCATTGGACTGGAAACATACTGCTGTTGGAAATTTTCATGAACGCTTTCTAGGAATTCTTGCCCCTCTCTGCCCTTTACATTACTCCTATCCTGGTCGCTCTTTGGATAATTAAAGACCCCCATGATAACTACTCCAAATTCTTGCATCTCTCTGTAACTTCCTTGCAAATTTGTTTCTCTACGTCCTTCAAGTAGTTGGTGGCCTTTAGGCTAAACCGAGCAATGCAATTGCGCTTTTTGGTTCCTTAACTATCGCCAAATAGATTCTGTCCTTGACCCCTCAAGAATATCCTCTCTCTTTAGCACCATTAATGAATACTGACACTCCTCCCCTTTTTCTACCTTTCCTGAACACCTTGTATCCAGGAATATCTAGCACCCAGTCCTGCCCTTCTTTCAGCCAGGTCTCTGTTATATCCACAACATAGCCACATGGCCATCTGCACCTGTAACTCACCAATCTTATTAACCACACTCTGTGCATCCATATACTTGAAGATCAATCCTGATTTAAACTTTACTACTTGCACCCTTACTTTGACCCCACCTAATAGATTACTATTCCCTACTCTAGAGCTATCCTTCTCTCCAAGTGTTCTATTGCACCTTGGTACTCCTCTCTAACAATTCCTCCTGGTTGCCATATCCCTGCCAAATTAGTTTAAACTCTCCCAACAACACTAGCAACATGCCCCACAAGGAACTCAGTCTAGGCTCTATTTGGGTGCAAAGGTGTGGTCTGTACAGGTCCAATCTCCCTCAAAGCCAGTCCCAATGTTCCAAATCTAAATCTCTCTTTCCTGCACCATCTTTCCAGCCACACTTTTGTCTGCTTTATCCTCCTATTTTCATACTCACTTGTGGGTGGTACTGGGAGTAATCCGAGATTACTGCCTTTGAGGTCCTGCTTGCTAATTTCCTACCTTGCTCCCTAAATCCTGATTGCAGGACCATATCCCTCTTTCTGTCTAGGTCATTAATACCAATGAGATTTGTGAATTTCCTGGATGTCATCTGTGTCTTTGATGAAAGATAAGAACGACAGTCATGTCATCTGTGTCTTTGATGAAAGATAAGAACGACAGTCTCTCCCCTTAATCAATGAGATTTAAGGATTTAGAAAGAATCAAACGAATGATGGAGAAATAAATAGGGTGAATTGTTGTTAAATCAGATAGAGAAAAATAGGGAAAGAAGGATTGGGCTAAGAGAAAGAGAAAAAAGGTATGGAACGAAGAAGCCAGAAAAAAACTAAGAATGTAAAATTTTAAACTTTAAAAGTCTGTAACAACAATTTAGTATCTACAGAAATGAGACTCCACAATTTCAATTGCACCTTTCTTGGGCTGAAGAGGTTCAGTAGTATTGCAGGAATATAAATACTCGAAAGGTATTTACACTGTTAATTACCAGCTTTAACATTCTGTAACAAATTTTGTTGACAATTAGTGTTAAAACGCAGCAATTCCTGAAACTCACAGGCAGGTTGAAGGTAAACTATAATGTTCACAAGGCTGACGGTGGAGTGGCAAAAGTGGTCCAGCAACTTGAGGCAATTCGCAATTCACTTCCTCATCACAAGCTGCAGTAGTTTCCATCCCCTTTGGTCTGTTGCATGACAGAGAGAACAACCAAATATGCCACAGAGGAGGATAAACCACCCAAAGATGAAGAAAGAGAGTAAGAAGGACTCTCAACAGGAGGCTATATTCATCCAGGGTATTCAGGGAGCAATTCTCCTACCTCAAACTCAGCAAGGAACAGTGCATTACAAGTTTCTGCTTCATTAAGAAGGTGCTTATCGAAATCTGCCACTTGTTGCAGCCCAAACGGCAGCCCCAGAGCAGGAAGGGACAATATTTCCAGTGGTTGTGAAAGTTACTATGGTCCTGAGCTTTTCCATGTCTGGCTCCTTCCAGGCTGAAGCAACTGATATTTGCAGCATCTCCCAGTTTGTCATCCACTGTTGCATAAGGGAGACCACTGAGGCTTTGCATGTAAAGGCAGCTCAACACATTTCACCCTCTCTTTCCAGAGAGAAGCAGGCAAGTGAGCATTTGGCTTTGAGAGAATTGCTGCTTCCCCATGCTGCAGGATGTCATTGACTGCCCACACACTGCTTTTCTTTTGAGCAGCGCATATAAATTGTGAGATACACCATAACTGAGAGGGATTCCAATCCTCAGTGTCCAACTAGTATGTGACCACATCATGCACGTCAATATCTAGTATCCTGGTAGCAGTCATGATGGTTTAATTCCATGGCAGTAGGCCAAACCATCTGCACATGATCCACCATGACTATTCAGTGCTTGGTTAATGGACACCAAGGGCCATTCACAGACCAGCTGTCCTATTTCACTCGTGCAACCCACACACATGTGCCCATCATGAATACAGCAAAAGCCATGCTTCCACATAAATGTCATTAAGTAGGCCATTAGGTTGTTTAAGCAATCATTCCGCTGACTAGAGTGCACTGGAGGAGACAAGCAGTATTTGCCAGGGTATGTGCCATGATTCGCCATGGTCTGCAATGTCCTGCACAACCTTGCCATTGTGACAGCACAGCCCCTTCCACCAGGTATATAGGCAGCAGCTGAGGAGGAGGAAGAGGAAGAGGAGCATGAAGAAGAGGATGGAGGAGGAAGAGAGGAGGCAACCAACATACTCCCTTTCTAGTTGGGCTGTCCGTGATTGAACCCAACCAATGTACCCAACCCCAAATCCCCAATAACTAACAGTTCTACATCTGAACTTCCCTCTGTTACTGACCATCACTTTGGCCAGAATGCTGAAATACACCATGAAACAGACATTTCAAACCAATTTTATAAATCAAGCCATTCAATATTCAATACAAAAAACATCTAATCACCTTTGTGTACAGTATTCCCCTAGTGTATGTCTTCCTTTCCTAATGTATCGATGCAGTTCTACTCCAGTGGCTGCAGCTTGGTTGCTGACAGCTTTTATTGGGGAGATTGCATAAGGCCTTGAACAGTTCTGGTGCTTGGATATCTAGCTGTGAACTGCATCACCTCGGCCTGACTGGCAGCCGCCTGGGCTGGCTGGTTGAAAGGCAGTTGCAAGGGCACTGTGAAGTGCAGTGGTGGAAGGACAAATGCTATCATTTTGAGAGCACTCCAAAGAGCCACACCCACTCTCGTGGGGTAGAGCCTCATCAATCCTAGCAATGTGTTGAAACATAGGCTGCTGGACTGCAAACCCCTTTCCCTTTGCATCCTGATATCCATAACCATGGGCCTGAGCTTGAATCTCTTGATTCTGAGTTTTCACTGTAGCATTCACTTTGGGTGCCCATCTAAGTATATCTAACTTCTCTGCAGCAGAATTCTGTGCAGCTTGACGCTCCAGCCGGCTGGCACCTATGCTATCCTTGCCCCCTGCACTGGCTGCAGCCCACTTATAATAATGTAATGATATAATAGTGTGATAGCACCCTCTTGTGGCCATTTGTATATGCATATAGTGAAAACCAGAATAAACTAGTTTCAGTTGGCACTAGACATCACATATGGCACACTATCTATTTCTGTCCTGCAAAGATATCAGGCAACAAGGCAGGATTGTGGATGACCCTAGCTGAACAAATTTGGGTTAGGGAAGCTTCCAGCAAATTGTGAGGCTTGTTTTTTTGCTGAGAAATAATTTTAAAAGTTCAGTCTTAGAGAAAAGGCTGTTTGCACATGTGGGTAGAATAACCATCAAAAATAGCTGCAATAATAAGTATTATTAGGCAACTGAGAGAGTATAGTCATGACTTTCAGTGCGTACGTGGAGGAGCTAGAGATCAAATTCACTGCTAATAATATCCTCAATATTCCTGATAATCCAACTGTTAATCAGGCAGTGGGGGGAAAGAAAAAGGGGGATATTTCTGGTGGAAGAAGACCCAAAAGTGAATGAAACACTCAAGTATTTGCTCGCCCCTGCTAAGCCAAAACGCACGCTACTGTCAGGCATTTCATGTAAGCTTGAGCAGCACTACAATCCTAAGCCATTGCAGATTGGAGAAAGCAGTCAGTTTGGAATCAGGAATCCGTTGCCCAGTGAGGATATTGGAGAATTTATTGAGGCTTTGAAAAGGCTGTCCATTCACTGTAATTTTGGAGAACTTCAAGAGAAAGTGTTGCAAGACAGATTTGTGCACGGTTTAAAATGTGAATACCTTCACCGTAATTTGTAGACATTGCCAAAGCTAACTTTCGACATAGCTTACCAAACACCATTGTCTATTGACATGATGGGAGGTGTCTTGAGGGAAGTCAGAGTTAACAACCTCCAGTCATCTGCTGAAGTAAATAAGCTGCAGCTGAATAAGCAGAAGGCCCTAACGAAGTCCTTTTACCAGTGCTTAGGCCAACATTGGGCATAGAATTGTCCATTTCTAAAGACAGAGCCCCACAGCTACAAGAAGAAGGGTCATCTTGCAAAGGCATGTTGAAAGAATGTAAAGGGAAAAAACTCTGGCTGGAAGTTATGGAGGAGAGAAAATACCCATAACGGAAAGTGTGTCAGTGCCAGTTACGTACAAGGAGCAATGTGCAAAATTGCCCACTAATTGTAGTGAAGGGCAAAAAAACGGCCATGTTAGGAAGAAACTGGTTAACAGCACTTACGTTAAATTGGGACGAGCTTTTTTTGCATAGAAGCAAAATTCACAATGCCAGATGAGTTAAGAGCCAAGTACCCTCAGGTATTTAGTGAAACCGGCAAACTGATCAAGGGCAACGTATAGGGCCAGAGGAATGCAAATTTGTTGCAGGCCTCATCCAGTACCCTGTGCTCTAAAAGAGAAAGTAGAGCAAGAACTGGAAAGACGTGAGACTGAGAACATTACCTTTAAATTGGAACAGAGTACTTGCGCTGATCCCATAGTGGGAGTACCAAAGTCAGATGGTAGTGTATTGGTGATTATAAGGTAACTGTAAATCAGGTACTGGAATGTAAACCATCCGATACTTTTCCAAACAGGGAGGATCTGTTCACAATGCTGTCAGGAGGCCTGACTTCTTAGAAGTCTGGCAAACACCTATCTGAGACTTGAGTTACATGATGAGTCTAAGTCATATTTGGCTATTAATACACTGTCATGAAGATATAAATGTATATAATATTATTGGAAAATATTTTTCTTTTAAAATAGAGGTTTAGTCTGTGGGTGTGTCTTAATTGGATTAAAGTCATCAAGTCTGGGTGCTTTGATGTGTACTAGTTTTGAGATGTAAGAAAGGTAGAGTGCATTTGCATTTTTTGAATAGAGCATTCAAGGAGGTAAGTGAGATCTGGCACCTGGCTAGTAAAGACCAAGCAATATGTTTATATTACTAATAAAATTTGTGCTATGAAAGAGATTTTATTGTTGGAAGAGGCTGATGGTACAATGAAAATTTACATTCAATGAGCTGCACTAGGTATAAGCATAACAGTTTTCATGTGTGCAGAGCAGAGGCAATGTAAGATCAAAATAGCTGTAAGCCTACACCTGGCTCCACAGGAACCAAAGTGAAAGGAGCCTGTTATGATAGTAATTTGTAGCCATTTGTATGTGTTTAATGTGTTGTAACTTAATAAAATGTTTCATTTAGTTTAATATAAAACCTTTTGAGTACTGGTGGTCTGATTCCTGAATTTAGAGTTGCATCTCAAACATATCGCTTAAAAAATATAAGTTATGACAGTTGTTTAAAGTTTTCCTCTGGAATTTTTAAATAACTCAGCTTTACTGAAAGACTATCTCATAACAATTGAGGGCAAAGGCGGGATAAAAATATTTCTACTTCCTTGTTCGGTTTGGAATGAGTGAATCGTAATGTTATGAATACGAGAAGCATTTTGAATTTAGGAGTCGGTAAGGTATTTTAGGAGTGGTGAGACTGCAAGATGGCTTGGCAATTACTAAGACATGTATGGGAATAGAAGAGATAATTCTAATTGGGTTGGGAAAAATAACCAAAAGTAAGTTAACAGAGTTGGCAGAAAAATTAAAATTGGACTTACCCGAGGCTGCCAGGTAATCAGATCTAATTAAAAGCATAGCACAACATGTACAATTAGAAGTGAAACCTGACACTAGTGAGTCACAGCTGGAGGTAGTGAGACTTCAGTTGCAAATGAAAAAGCTTGAACTTTAAGCAAATGACTGAGAAATGGCATTTAAAAGGTTATTAGAAATTGTGAAGATAGAGAAGGAGGAAATAGAGAGAAAATTCCAACTGAAAATATTGGCAGTTAAAAAAGAGGTGCCTCTACGTGAAGAAGAATTTTTCTCCAGCGTAGAACCCAGTGGAGAGATGTTTAAATTTGTTCAAGCTCTCGCAATGTTTGAGGAAGACAATATTAAAGCATCCTTTCTTTCATTTGAGAAGCTAGCTAAACAGATGAAATGGCCACAGGAAAACTGGACATTATCATTACAGTCTAAGTTGTTAGGTGGGGCACTTGAAGTGTATGCTTCACCATCAGAAGAAATATCAGTGAATTTTGATATGGTGAAAAAGGTTATTTTAAGTGCATATCAGTTAGCTCCTGAAGCATACAGGCAGAAATTTAGGAACATGAAAATACAGTCTGAGCAAACTTATATTGAGATAAAAACAAAAAACTGCGGATGCTGGAAATCCAAAACAAAAACAGAATTACCTGGAAAAAGTCAGCAGGTCTGGCAGCATCGGCAGAGAAGAAAATAGTTGACGTTTCGAGTCCTCATGACCCTTCAACAGAACTAGGTGAATCCAAGGAAGGGGTAAAATATAAGCTGGTTTAAGGTGTGTGTGTGTGTGTGGGGGGGGGGGGGGGGGGGGGGGGTGGCATTGGGGGCAGGGGGGAGAGAAGTGGAGGGGGTGGTGTGGTTGTAGGGACAAGCAAGCAGTGATAGAAGCAGATAATCAAAAGATGTCACAGACAAAAGAACAAAAGAACACATAGGTGTTGAAGTTGGTGATATTATCTAAACAAATGTGCTAATTAAGAATGGATGGTAGGGCACTCAAGGTATAGCCCAGTTGGGGTGGGGGGAGCATAAAAGATTTAAAAATAATGGAAATAGGTCGGAAAAGAAAAATCTATATAATTTATTGGAAAAAACAAAAGGAAGGGGGAAGAAACAGAAAGGGGGTGGGGATGGATGAGGGAGTTCAAAACCTAAAGCTGTTGAATTCAATATTCAGTCCGGAAGGCTATAAAGTGCCTAGTCGGAAGATGAGGTGCTGTTCCTCCAGTTTGCGTTGGGCTTCACTGGAACAATGCAGCAAGCCAAGGACAGACATGTGGGCAAGAGAGCAGGGTGGAGTGTTAAAATGGCAAGCGACAGGGAGGTTTGGGTCATTCTTGCGGACAGACCGCAGGTGTTCTGCAAAGCGGTCACCCAGTTTACATTTGGTCTCTCCAATGTAGAGGAGACCGCATTGGGAGCAACAAATACAGTAGACTAAGTTGGGGGAAATGCAAGTGAAATGCTGCTTCACTTGAAAGGAGTGTTTGGGCCCTTGGACGGTGAAGAGAAAGGAAGTGAACGGGCAGGTGTCACATCTTTTGCGTGGGCATGGGGAGGTGCCATAGGTGGGGGTTGAGGAGTAGGGGGTGATGGAGGAGTGGACCAGGGTGTCCCGGAGGGAACGATTCCAACGGAATGCCGACAGGGGGGGTGAAGGGAAGATGTGTTTGGTGGTGGCATCATGCTGGAGTTGGCGGAAATGGCGGAGGATGATCCTTTGAATGCGGAAGCTGTTGGGGTGATAAGTGAGGACAAGGGGGACCCTATCATGTTTCTGGGAGGGAGGAGAAGGCGTGAGGGCGGATGCGCGGGAGATGGGCCGGACACGGTTGAGGGCCCTGGCAACGACCGTGGGTGGAAAACCTCAGTTAAGGAAGAAGGAGGACATGTCAGAGGAACTGTTTTTGAAGGTAGCATCATTGGAACAGATGTGACGGAGGCGAAGGAACTGAGAGAATGGGATGGAATCCTTACAGGAAGCGGGGTGTGAGGAGCAGTAGTCGAGGTAGCTGTGGGAGTCGGTAGGCTTGTCATGGATATTGGCGGACAGTCTATCACCAGATATTGAGACAGAGAGGTCAAGGAAGGGAAGGGAAGTGTCAGAGATGGACCACATGAAAATGATGGAGGGGTGGAGATTGGAAGCAAAATTAATACATTTTTCCAAGTCCCGACAAGAGCATGAAGCAGCACCGAAGTAATCATCGATGTACCGGAGAAAGAGTGGTGGAAGGGGGCCGGAGTAGGACTGGAACAAGGAATGTTCCACATACCCCATAAAGAGACAGGCATAGCTGGGGCCCATGCGGATACCCATAGCCACACCTTTTATTTGGAGGAAGTGAGAGGAGTTGAAGGAGAAATTGTTCAGTGTGAGAACAAGTTCCGCCAGACGGAGGAGAGTAGTGGTGGATGGGGTTTGTTCGGGCCTCTGTTCGAGGAAGAAGCTAAGGGCCCTCGGATCATCCTGGTGGGGGATGGAGGTGTAGAGGGATTGGATGTCCATGGTGAAGAGGAAGCGGTTGAGGCCAGGGAACTGGAAATTGTTGATGTGACAAAACTTATATTGAGTCTGAAAGAGTAAAACAAAGTAATTTGGACCGGTGGATATGGGCGTTAAAAATAGAAATAATGCATGCAGCTCATAGGGAAGTAATTATTTTGGAAGAATTTAAAGATTCAGTCCCTTCAGTTCTGAGAACTCATTTGGTGGAACGGAACAGAAGGTTGATTCTGTAAAACAGGCAGCAGAGATAGCTGATGATTATGAGCTAGTTCACAGAGCTAAATCTTTTTGGTCACCCTTTCAAATTGGAAAAGGATAAAAAGTGGGAAGGTGAAAGAAAAGTAGGTAATCAGGGAAGAGAAGGAGCAGCTGGAAGTTCCCAGGAAGTTTTTTTCTCAGAATAAAAAGGAAGGTGCTGAAGGTAGAAGTAACAAAAATTGAAGTGTTTTCATTATAATAAAGTGGGGCACACAAAGTCAGTGTGTTGGAGATTGCAGGAAAAATCTGTTGGAATTGTTGGGGTACAGAAAAGCTCTGGAAGTAAAAGTACTGTGGGTTCTGAGGTTCAGGCACAAGAGAAACCAATAGTTTGCGTACAGGTGAAACAGAGAGAACCAATGAAAGGTAAAGAAATGGGAATGTGTTCACAGTTTACTGAAGAGAATTCTGAAGAGCAGGTTGCAGAAATGTTTCAAAATTTTGTGTGTGAAGGGAAAGTCTTTCAATGTGTGTAGGGTGGAGTGGGTAAATATGTTAAAATTTTAAGAGACACGGGCTAGCAATCCTTACTGTTGTGGGATAGTGATATCTGTTGTTCAAAGGGAGTATTGCGGGAGCAGATAATAATAAGTAGGGTTCATGGAGATGCTAAATCTATTCCATTGTGGAAGGTAAATTTAAAGAGCAAATGGAAGTCAGGTGAAGTTATAGTTGGAGTGGTGGAAAAATTGCAAGGGTTCAATTTATTCTGGGTAATGATATAGCTGGATCGCAAATGTGGCTGATGCCTATGGTAGTTGAGCAGCCTGTAGAAATGTTTTCAACAGAGGTGTTACAGAAGGAACATCCTGGATTGTTTCCTGATTGTGTTGTAATGAGATCAAAGGTTCATCGGGAAGAACAAGATGAACAAGATAAGCAGGCAGTTCAAAGGCAAGAAGAAGGTGTTGAAATCCAATTAGCTGGCACTGTGTTTGATAACATTGTTCAAGAGGAAGGAATATAAGACAGTTCAGCTTAACTGCCTAACTCAAAGAGGTTAGTGGAATTACAGAAAAATGATTTGCAATTACAGTAGTTATATCAGAAAGCTTATTTCGAAGCAGAAGCAAAATGTATTCCATTATGTTATTATCTTCGGGGAGATATTTTGATGAGAAAGTGGCGGTTGGATCATGCCTTAGCAAATGAAAGCAGGAGGGAGGTGCATCAGATTGTTATCCCATTAGGGTATAGAAATGAGATTCTGAAGATTGCTCATGAAATTCCAATGGGGGGATATTTAGGAATTAGGAAAACACAGGAAAAGATACAGAGGTTTTTTTGTTTAGCCAGGATTGCTTAGGGATGTAGTCAAATTCTGCAAAACCTGTTATACATGTCAAATAACAAGAAAACCACAAGCAGTGATCAAGCCGGCACCTTTTATCCCAAAACCAACATTTGAAGAACTTTTTATCAGGGGCATGATTGATTGTTTAGGACCCATCCCTAAGACTAACAGTGGAAATCAGTATTTACTGACAATAATGTATGTGTCTACCAGATTTCCTGAATCAATACCTTTAAGAAATATTACAACCAAGAAGATTGTAGAGCAGTTAATTAAATTTTTTTAAAAACATGGTTTACCAAAGGAAATACAATCAGATCAGGGATCAAATTTCATGTCGCAGCTGTTTAAGGAAATAATGAGCTGTTTGGGGATAAAACAGTTTAAGTCAACAGCTTATCAACCGGAGTCACAGGGAGCTTTGGGAAGATGGCATCAAACTTGAAAAACTATGATCAGAGCATACTGTCAGGATTATGCACAGTATTGGGACACAGAAATTCCATTTTTGTTATTTGCTATTTCAGAAGCTCTAATTCATCGCCTGGCTTTAGCCCTTTTGAACCAGGTCATGAGGTAAGGGGACCACTAAAATTGATTCATGAGAAAATGGTGGGTCAATATTCAGAAACTATTCTCCTGGATTACATATCAAATTTCAGGGAAAGATTGAACAGAGCATGTGAGTTGGCTAGGGAACATTTAAAGATATCACAGCAAGCGATGAAAGTGAAAGCAGATAAGAAAGCTAAAACTCACAGTTTTGCTTCTGGAGAGAAAGTGCTAGTCTTGTTACCAGAACTAGGTGATTTATTAAATGCAATATTTAGTGGGCCTTACAGGGTTGAAAAGAAAATGAGTGAAGTAACTTATTTAATAAATACTCCAGATAGAAGAAAGAAGCAGATTGTGTGTTGTGTAAATATGTTTAAAAAGTATGTTGACAGGGAAGAGGAATAAAAAGTGATATTGGTAATAGTGGATGATGAGAAAGAGGTAGAAGTGCAGGGCTCTGAAATTGATTTTCCTCTAATCAATTGGATAATGAGGGGGTGCTTGAAAATTTAAATGATATATCAAGTTACCTTCCAAGAAAGTGTCAAAGCTATTTGTAAAAACTTTTTCAAACACACAAACCTATTTGTGAGAATAATATGGGAAAGGTATATTTATCTACACATGATGTATGTATAGGAGTATCATCTTCAATAAGGCAACAACTGTATAGATTAAATCAGGCAAAGTCATCACAAGTACAAAGCAAAATTGATTTCATGCTTCAAAATGATACCATTGAGTCTGGTGGCAGTAACTGGAGTTTGCCTATTGTACTGATACTGAAACCGGATGGAACACAAAGACTATGTGTAGACTATTGAAAAGTGAATGAGGTGACAAAAGTGGATTCATATCCCATACCCGGTTGGAAGATTGCATTGAGAATGTGGGACAATCAAAATTTATCACCAATTTATCAAAGAGCAAAGGATCTATCAGCTTTTGAAACGCCAAGTGCACTACATCAGTTTAAAGTCATGCCATTTGGTACGAAGAATGCACCTGTGATATTTCAAAGACTGACAAACAAAGTCATTGCAGATCTAAGCAATCGTGTGGTTTATATTGATGATCTAATCATTTTCAGTCAAATGTAGGAGGAGCATTTACTACATCTGGAAGAATTATTTACTTGACCACAAACAACTAACTTGGTGGTGAACTTGGCTAAAAGTGAATTTGTGAAAGCGCAAGTTAAGTATCTAGGCCATATCATTGGGCATGGTAAGATGGCTCCGGGAGCTGCAAAAGTCAAGGCTAGTTTAGATTTCCTAGTGCCTACAACAAAATGAGAAGTTTTGAGATTTCTGGGAATCAGTGAGTTTTACCAGAAATTTGTACCATATTTTAGCCAAGTGGTTGCTCCACTGACTGAACTATTAAAAAAGAACAATAAGTTTCAATGGACAATGGAGTATCAGAAGTCATTTGATAATTTGACAACTGTATTAACTCAGTTTTGGCAGTACCCAATTATGCCAAACAATTTAATTTGGCTGTTGACACGTGATATAGGTTTTGGGGCTGTACTGTTACAAGAAGATGACACTGGAATTGAAAAACCGATAGAGTATTTTTCACAGAATCTGAATGTAAAACAGAGAAGATATTCAACGATTGGAAGAGAGACTTTGAGTTTGGTGTTAGCATTGCAGCATTTTGAAATTTATGTTGCAAACAATTCATCAGAAACAATTGTTTATACAGACCAAAATCCTTTAAAGTTTTTGGACAAATTCCAAGACAAAAGTGCAAGGCTTTTCAGATGGAGTCTATTATTACAACCATTAAATCTACGGATTATACATATGCTGAAAGAAAAAATCTGTTCGCAAATGCATTATCAAGAATTTGAAGCTCAAAGGAAAATGGAACATTTTAATTTAAAAACTTAGACTCTGAACTGGAGTGATTTCTGTTGACACCAAGGACTTGTGTATATATATATTGTTATGTTAATGCATGCATCTGGTACTGTAATAGTGTAATAAGTATTGAAGATAGTGTTGAGATTGGTTATTAAAATTAAGCCATTTTTTAGAGTTATGACAGTTCCTTTCTCGATAGGAAGGGGGATGTCATGAAGTTATTAACGCATACAGTATTGGTGGATAATATTTTTCTTTTAAAATAGAAGTTTAGTCTGTGGGTGTGTCTTAATTAGATTAAAGCCAGCTAGCCTGGGTGCTTTGATGTGTACTAGTTTTGAGATATAAGAGAGGTAGAGTGCATTTACATTTTTTGTTTAAAGCATTCAAGAAGGCAAGTGAAACCTGGCACTTAGCTGGCAGAGACCAAGGAGTGGGTTTATATTATTAATAAAATTTGTACTGTGAAAGGGATTTTATTGTTAGAAGAGGCTGGTGATAAAATGAGAATTTACATTCAATGAGTTGTGCTAGGTATAAGGATAGCAGATTTCGTGTGTGCAGAGCAGAGGCAATGTAAGATCAAAGTGGCTGTAAGCCGAGAACTGGCTCCACAGGAATCAAAGTGAAAGGAACCTTGTTTTGAATTGTAAGGTGAAAATGCTTTGCCTGGTGTCTGGTTAAGTCTATGGGTTACTGTTGCCTTAATGGAGAATAGTTTGGGAATTTGTTAAAAGTTATGATAGTAGTAACTTGTAGCCATGTATATGTGATTAATGTGTTGTAACTTAATAAAATATTTCATTTAGTTTAATATAAAACCTCTCAAGTACTGGTGGTCTGATTCCTGAATTTAGAGTTGCATCTCAAACATATCGCTTAAAAAGTATAGGTTATGACAGTTGTTTAAAGTTTCAGCTTTACTGAAAGGCTGTCTCATAACATACACTCATGGGTCTTTTTCAGTCACATAGACTGCCTTTTGGTGTTTCTTCAGCCCTTGGAATTTTCCAAAGGCTGTTGAACAAAATTTTGCAAGCAATCCACGGAGTGGCTATTTGGATGATATACTTATTTCAGCTCCAAACATTGAGACCCATGATGACACGCTAAATAAAGTGCTCCAACATTTGGAAAAGCATGGAGTTTGAGCAAAGACACAGTGTGAAATTTTTCAAAACCTCATAGAGTATTTGGGTCACAGGATAGACAAAGATGGGTTACATCCTACCAAAGTAAGGTTCAAGCATTACAAAATGTGCCACATCATCAGAAAACCTCTGAGCTCAGATCTATTTTATCTACGGTAAATTCGTACCAAAGTTGGCAACCTTATTGCATCCATTGACTGAACTCTTGAAGAAGGTCGTTTCATGGAATTGGACAAGGGAGCATGACAAAGCATTCCAGCAATGTAAAAGTAATTAGGTAGATGGTACAATACTTCTACATTACAGTGGACAGAATTTTGCCCCTGGATGGCTTGCGGGCCCCACTGGCTCGGCGGCAGGCAGACAGCCAACCTCTGCCACCGAAACAGGGACGGCCGCTACTTTGAATGGGCGGGCCAATTAAGTCCCACCCAGTGGCCTGTCCGACAGGAAGTGCTATGCGCTTCCTGTGCGAGCTGGGGGGGGAGGGAATCTCCATCTGTCAAAGTGCGCTCTTTCGCGCATGTGCATGAAAGAGCGCACTGCTCCCTGAGGCAAAGTCTTGTCTCAGGGAGGTTACTGACAGGTAAGTAAAGTCTAAAAATAGAAAAATATTAAAATTATTAACATATCCCCCTCATGTGACAACCACATTGCTGTGGGTCTGGAATCACATGGAGGCCAGACCAGGGAAGGATGACAGATTTCCTTCCCTAAAGGACATTAGTGAGCCAGATGGATTTTTATGACAATCAACAATGGCTTTATTAATGAGACTAGCCTATTCCACTAACTGCTCTGGTGGGAATTAATGCTGGATTCCTAGGTTATTATGGTGACATTTTTATGTGTGTGTTTGTGTCTGTGTATACATGAGTGACACTGGGTGTGTGACATTTTGTTAATTCAGGTCAGTGTGTAAGAATAAATAACCCTCTTTATTTTAAACTCACAAAAGCTTTCTGCTGAATTATTTAATTGGAGCACACACTCCAAGGTAAAAGAAGACACACCTCTTTCCATGCAAAACACACTGATTACAGGCAGTAAGAAAGCAAACACCTTCTGCCAGTGACTGTCATAATTGATTAAAATTATTGGTAGATGAGTGACGGGGGTTGCATTGAGCAGTGTGTGAGGCTCATAGTGCATATTAGGGTATGCTTTTGAAGATTCATTCACTAACCTTGACCATTTCAGGTGTGGTCATTGAATTTTTTGTGACACTGCATGCAGGTCCCTGGAGCTTGATTCCTGGCATTGAAGGCCAGGGATATCAAATCCTGCTGACTTCACAAATTTTGTCTGGAGGGCTTCCTAGCAACCTGCAATAGATTATCTCTCTCCTCCTCTCCAACTTCTGCGCTGAAGCCTCCAGTGCTGTATCAGAAAGTTTTGGAGCTTGAATTCCGACATGTTGTGCCAATTAGGACCGAGTTTTTGTAGTAAACCCATACTTTCAAACATGTGTCTTATTAACACAGCACCCATCTTGCACCTGTTTTTCGCACTTCAGCCAAAAATCCTTTCTTGAATTTTAGGCACCAAGCCAAGCAGTCAGAGAGGATCAGAAGGCTTACTGCATAAAATAGACTCATAAAGAATGGGTCAAGAAAAGAGGGAACTGTAAATTGGTTAGCTCCTGAAAATGGGTGCAGGGATAACAAAGCAAAATTAACCTGTGCCCATTCAGTGGAATGCAGGCAGCATGCCAACTTGGTGCTGGCTGCTAATTATAATGATTACTGCGTGTAGTCAGTGCTCCTATGTTGCTTATTCACTGTTTTCATAAGCAAGTTGTCCAATATTGCTCATACCCTCCACTTTTTAAAGCTGGTCTGAACTTTTTAAGCAGGAGAGGCATTGTGGCTTGAGATGCTGGGATCCATTCTGCAACTGAATCTGACTTAGGAAAGAGAACATGCCTCAGGTTTTTTGGCCACTGCACTGGAATTCTAGGTGGAGGATTTGGATCCGTATCTTTACATGGACAGGATGCTCTCTAGACAATTTTGAGCAGGCAATGGGAGAAGATATATTTGCAGCTCATGACAGAAACCTAGCCCCACGGACCTGGATGCTGTGCCAGAAAAAGTTTAATCACCTCAGATGTTCCTCTCAAGGTCAGTGAATGCATCTTCAAATGACATATCCTACCAACTGTACTACCAGCCTAGATCACTGTTACAGGCACCACACCGCATCATTCACCTATCAACAATCGTTATCAGCCAGGACTCAAACCAGGCATATATATACTTCACCTCATCCTCACACACATTGCACTGTTCCAAGCATAACTTAATACCAACTTTGGCAGGAAGTTACTCTTGAACACAGGAGATAGTTATGTTTGTTGCTGTAAGTATTTTAGGGAGGGAAATTCAATCTCAGTAATTTACCTCCTTTTGCACCAGTGCTTATTATGGTGATATTTATGTTTATATTTGAATGTAGAATATTTCAAAGTAGCTCCACACCACTCCAACAAGTGTATGGTAGTGTTCATGGTGGTACTCAAAAAGAATTACCAGTACCAATTATGCATCACTGAGAAACATACATTATAAACTGCTTTGTTTTCGAGGAGCCCCATTAACTTTTTTCAAGATTATTGCTGTTGTTACATTTCTTATTGGTGTTGGTTTTGAATTAATGCAGCAGCACACACATGCGTAAACTTTGGGTTTAAAAAATAGTTTAAATAATTAAGTCCTCAGGAGGTGCTTTCCCCACTAGGGACAGGCATTGCCTTCTCACACCCTGCTTCATGGTATAACAGGAGTCTCTAATCTGGAAGTTATAGGGATACTATTTGGGGAAAGCAATGATGCCCCTTAGCTTGATATAATATTCATTTTAATTGTTGAAGCGATAACATAGAATGCATTTGTTTCCTCAATTGTATGTCAAATCACTTCCACAGAAATAGCTGACATCTTCTATATAGGAAGTAAATGAAGCAGCTTTTAGTTGACACTTGCTAATATAATGGTCAAATATCTGGCTGTCTTCCCAGTATTATACCATGTAATTAGTACAATGTGTTTTTATTTAATTTCCCTTGTTTAGATTTATAGAACACTGGAGAACACGTAGCTGTAAAGTTAACTTCCCTAACTCCGTTACAGATGTGAAGCAATTGTAATTGCGAAGAGTCCTAATAGATTGCTGAGAGGACTGCATCCTTCATACTTTTGCTTTTGTTGCAGAGTTTCAGAGCCCAGGGCATGATTGGCAACAAATATCTGTACAAAATAATGTACTGAGGAGAGAGGTTCCCTGATTCCTAATCTCCAGACAAAAGTTCAGCAGCTGATTGGCAAAAACTTGTAATAAATTATGTAAAGAGCTTTTTACATTTCTCCAAGGTTTTCACTAAACTTATGGCAGGAGATCAGGGGAAATTACTGGCCAACACACTAAAATGATAATTGACTGCTGTGGCCAAAGGTGGCACTGACAGATATTGGCAGATTAGGTGGCACAGATGGAAATACATGATCATGTCCTTTAGCACAAAATACTCGATAATGGTGGAAAAGTCAAAGTATTTGAATTGATTATACATACGTTTATTAAATAAATCTAAATACTCGATTAAAATTTGGCTCAGTTCATTTAGCTTCATCTGGTTAAATGCCTTGAAGATTTATTTGAATAGTCAGTCGAATATGAGGAGTGTCCGTTTGTGACTTAATGAGAGACAGATAGTGTGGTTATTAGCCATCAAAAAATATAAAATATATAACAATGTTACAAATATCAATTTATTTCCATACTGCTCAGGATGATGTGCATCAGCACTGTCATGGAATTAGTACCTAGAGCCAGTCAACCCAAAGAGGGAGTCCCACGAATGAAAGGTCAATTTCTGCTTTGCTCTTGAGAGTGCTTTAGTGTTTGGTGAGGTTGGTGACTATGTGAAATTTTACATTTGTGGGATGACAATTAGTTAATCAGTTTGTTATGGACAGGAGTGGGGTTAATTTAAACAGCACTAATTTCTCCTCTCACCACCTGTCCATAAACAGAAAGGTGTTTTGATTTGTTTCCCTCTTTATAAACTGTGGCATATTTCCTAACCCCTCAGTTTTGGTGTGATCCAATTTTCTACTAATAACCCCACAGCAAACTCAAGAAAGGATGAACTAAAAAAGGGTTGGTTTATTGCACACACTCAAACTGCAAAAAGAGGGTCGCAAAATTGCCCTCACACTCAGACAGTAAAGAGAGGGATAGAGAAAAGAAGGTTTTACAGTTCAGAGACCACAGAGAAAATAAATATTGGTTTACGTCAGTTCCACAGTCCAGAATCAAAGTCCAATGAAGCATTCCTTCACGGAGGTCAGCGGGCTGAAAATTGACGCTTTATAATTCACTTTTCCGCTGGTGTTGACTTACACAATGAAATGGGCATGTGGAGATGAATCAGCCTTGTAGGCAATGGTACAGAACTTCCAACAGAAGCAGGGGAGATATGGCCAGGTGTCCAACCTTGGCCAGGGCTCCTTCGGGGTGGCCTGCTAGTCAGATATAGAACAGCAGACTGAAGTTTTCAGTTCAGCAAGGCAACAGTCCTTGTGCTACAAGCCAGAGGCACATGTCACATGACTCCCACCTCTCCACTATCCTTGACAAAGGATGTGTATCCATCATCTAGATGCCAACGTCTGTTAAATGCCTCAGCCATTAAGAATTGAAAGGAAGGTTGTGGGGCCTTTTCTGAGCAGACAAGCCATCTCCTCCTGGCCAGCCTGGATTATTAAATGCAGATGGTTTTTGTATAGCTCTCTTTGAAGTTTGGCTGTACAGCCCACAGGGAGTCAGTAGTGGCTCCTCAGAGATAACATGGTGTGGGTTTTCCTAAAATTGCCAAATAGCTTATTTTGTTCCATAGTTACAGACAGACATAGTTTCAGCCATTTTAAAGGTCTTTGTTCAGATTTTTTTAAACTTAGAAATAGCGATGAGCATATCTATGGGCCGAATTGTCCCACCGCGATGTCCACTACCGCCCGCTCTGGCCACAGGAGACCCATCAGTCTCACCACTTTGGCTTGGAAGGCAGTGGCAGGACATCCAGTGCAGAAAACAGATGAATGATCCCATCCATCCAGGGTAAGTCAACCATCTCATCACTCTCAGCTCTCACACCCACAAGCCCATCACATATTCACTGGCATCTCACTCACTGCCAGCTCAAGGTTCATCACCACTCACTCCCTCACACATACACCTTCACATCTCCATCTGGCCTCATCTCCTCTGGAAATAGCCTCCCTATCCCATCCATGGTTCCACTCAGCACACAGGCACGCCTTGCATCCTTCTCATTTGGCCTGACATGCGTCTTGCTCACACTCTCTCCAGCTGTCTGTGTACAGAACAAGATCGTGCACAATCAGCGGGAGAGATCCCAGACCAGAGGTGGAGTGTTGAATGTCAAAGTCCTCACTCCATTCAAGAGTTGCTCATTGGAGCTGGCCAGAGAGGACATGGACTGTTCCTGCAGCGATGGTGAGGTTGGTGGCAGGCATACACGTGAGGATCCTGCACCACATCATCCACTCTCTCAACACTATTCTGAGTCCACTGGTCAGTGTGTAATGTGGCTGCAAAGGACTATTAATCTCCACTTTCTCTCCTAGACATATCAACACCCTGCCCTCAGGCAACCTTGACCCAACTCCAGTGCTGAGAGCACTTCGGATGAGGGCAACACCATTGAAGGCCTGTGAAGACGCTCACCCACACCCTCCGCCAGCGCAGAGACACACACCTCAATGGGAACTTGGATGTAGAGCAGCCTCGGGATCACAATCTGGTGAACACAATCTGTTCCACTATAGGCGGAGGCAGGGACATTGGAGATTGCCGGCACGTGGACGACTGCTGAAAACAAGGAATCTGCTGAGTCCAAGTCAGATGAAGAGCCTCTGGACTCGGTCCTCAATCAGTTGTTGGAGCTGCCAGTGCTATCACAGGAACATCAGGAAGGGATGTCATGTGCACTCCTCAAATTGCAAGAAGGACTCTGTCTGCCTTCAGTGATAGCACCGGCATGCCAATGCAACTCAGTCAACACTGGCATGATGGTGGCTGCCATGGAGACCTTGGTCCAGGATATTGTACAGCACAGGCTGTACGCCATCGCTGATGCCATAGTCGACCTCCAACAGTGTCAACACAAGAGGGATGCAGGGCAGGTCGATCTCACTCCACCTTCCCCTTCTCCTCAAGGAGAGAGCCAGGAGAGTCAGGTACCCATAGGGAGGAGGACCACCACCTCGACATCCCAGAGCCATCCAACCAGGTGACTCCGGGAATGTCCGGCCAATCCAAATCCCCTCTTCCTGTGACCCCATCATCTCCAGCTTCACGGGCTCAGGACGGTGCAGCAGGCCCACAGCAGGATACCCAAAGCAGGCCGAGGCCCCCCCCAGGTCTTAGCCGTCCAGAAGACACCCGCCAAAATCATCACAGACAAAGGGCGTAGCAGTCAGTAAGCTGCCTCCAGCCCCACTGTGGATGTCAGAGTTGCGCCAAGATGTAGCAGCAGGGTTAGGAGCGTTAAGAAGATGTCGTTTCACCGCATGGGCACAGTTATTAATCACCTGCACATAATGTTCACTATTCTAAATAAACTCCCAAAAATTTCTGCTTGTCTATGGCTCCTTGCTATGATAAGCAGTGTCCATGTCATTCAGATGTGAAATCTTGGTTCCTGCATAAGCCAAAGGCAAGTGTCTCAGTCCAGGGCCTCTTCCCTGTGTTGTGTATAACCTTCAGAGCAAAGTGATGATCTGGCCTCACAGTCATTGGACACATCAGTGTTGCCTGCACCTCAATGGTGCTCGTCATTGCTGCCAGAATATGGTGGGCAGGCATCACAGATTTCCATCATTCTCTCTGTGTGCTCCCAACACCTTTGAGTTGAGGTTAGCCCCCATCTCTTCAGCATCTGTGTCCAGTGATGCTGTGCTCCTGAAGGGGTCAGGTGCTGAAGGCTGACATAGGATCAGGTGCAATTAAAGTTTCATGGCTGTGTCTCTATGATATGACCCAGATCACAGAGCTCCACATCCCCTCTGATGAGGAAGATGTTGAAGGAGAGGAGCACGATGAGATCTTTGAAGGCAATGGAGTGTCCTGACTGCATGTCGTCATCATCCTCCTGGAATCTAGCAACTGATAGTGCCTCTGCTGCATCTCCATGATATGAGCCTGAGCACTGAGGGTATGTGCACTCCCATCAGCCATGCAGGAGTCAAAGGTTACAGAGGCAAGGTTAGGGTATCATGGCTGTCCTCAATGCATCTAGTCCTCATCCTGCATGAATCTTGCAGCTATGAGGGCCTCACGAGCATGCCTGCCTCGTCTGGCCAGTGTAAGGGCCTCATCACCAGCATCCTTGCCTTCAAAGATCTCATCGTGCTCCTCTCCTTCAACATCTTCCTCATCAGAGGGGACGTGGAGCTCTTCCATCTTCTCTTCAACCAGGTCCTTTACCCATTGCAGCCCCAGGTTGTGTAGAGTGCAGCAAAATACGATGGTACATGACACCCTCTGGGGATTGTATTGCAATGCTCCACCAGACCTGTTGAGGCACCAGAACCTCATTTCAAAATGCCTATTGATTGCTCCACCAAAGTCCGACATGAGCCTCATTATGCCATCCCACTGCAGCAGTCTGAGGCCGCTAAGGATGTACAAGTTGTGGGCACTGCCTGGGAATCGTGCACAGACCAGGTGAACATTCAGAAAGTGGAAGCCCTTGCGGTTAATGTAGTTGACTGCTTGTTGCCGTGGAGATCTAAGTGCCACTTGAGTGCAGTCGATTGTACGCTGCATTTGTGGAAAACCAGAGATCGGCACAAATCCCAGTGCTCTTGCTTCCTGGCTTGCACGATCCCAATCAAACTGCACAACGTTCTGTGCATTCACGAAGATGGCATCCATGACCTCCCAGATGTACTTCTGCATGGAGGCTTGCGAGATCCCACACAGGTTACCTGTAAAGCCCTGGAATGAGCCACTGGTGTAAAAATTAAGCGCCACAGTCACTTCCGCGGCCACTGGCAGTGAATGCCCTCCATGTCTCCATAGCACCAAATCCTGCAGCAGGTAGCAGATGTGGCCAACCAGTTCCCTAAACATGTGCAGCCTGTGGCAACACTGGGTCTCAGTCATCTGCAGGAATGACAAGAGCCGTCTATAGACCCTGGGTCTAGAGAAGCACCTACAATCGATGGCTCACTGTGGAGCTTCAGCTGCGTGTGCAGGAGGCCCTGACACGCCTTCATCTTAAAGGTGTTGCATCTCCTATTTGCAAGCAAGGCACCTCTGTCATATTCTTCCTTCTTCTCTGCTCCCTGTAAGCCATGAGGCATACCACTAAATCACCAGGCTCCATGATCCTGATATTCTCCTCCTGCAGGATCAAAGAGAGAGACACGTGGGTTAGCATGTGTCTCCTAAGGACCCCTCTTAAGTCTCTTGTTAATGCTGTGTCTCAAGGCCCCTTCACGCATGCCAGAGTGTGCTGGCCACCACTTGGATGGCTGGTGTATAGCACACTTCACGGCTGTCTGAAACCCCATCTGCCTCTGCCCAACTCCACTTGACCATTTGGCGTCTGCTTTGCCCATTGGACTGCATGCTGTGCTCTCAGCTCAGGCACAAGCATTCTCCTAACCCACACTGCAAGGCTGCACTGTTAGCTTGAACCATGAGGAATACTAGTCCAAACTTTAATAAAGACATTGTAAGGGGCTTCAAGCGCCTCCACCAGTGACTGCGCCATGACCACATTTTGCAAGGGGATTCTACAACTTGCCCAGCTGGCTAATTGTTCTGCAGCACCCTAAAACACATTAATTTGTCATCTGCCCCCAAGGGGTGAGAGGGTCTGGAGCATTTGGTGGCACTTTCATGCTTTTGCATTGCTTGAGTGACAGAAATGCTTCAGAGGCCTGACTCCAAGCATATCAATGGAGCTGCTGCTGAACAGTCTCAGCTGCAGAAGAATGCTCACCCCTTGAGAAGCTTTTCCAAGTGTGTGGCCACGTCCTTCACCTTGACTGCACCCCACCCCCCCCACCCCCCCCACCCCACCCTGCACTGCCATGAGCTTGTGTACTCCCTGCAGTCCATGTTGCCTTGCCCTGCCCCCACCTGCACTGGTACCCTTGCCCCAGCACTCCTCGCGAGTGCTGCGCAAGTTTGTGTGCACTCACCTCCGAGTTCCCCTTGAAGTTCAGCTCGCCAGATGCACGTTGCTTATGCACAATTGTGAAACAAGTTGGCATCATTCCAGCGAGCGGGGATCATAATGAGATGCTAAAGTATTGAAATTAAGTTCCCGAAGTGCAGCAGTGGGCAATACAACCCGCCATTGACAGGTGGAGTGGATGATCGCAAACTGGTTTCACGATGGTGCGAAACCGATTTTTGGCCTTCTCGTCATATTTTCCCACCTCCCCCCCTCCCCTCCCACCTGCCATGATGCATGACTTCAGCGGAGCCAAAAAATTCTGCCATTGTCTTGGACTGAAAATTGCCTTGCAGGCCTCTCCCCACCTGGCTATACTTTCCAACATCTGAAATCCCCAAATTACAGTGGGGGCAACATGACCCTTATCACCAAGTTACACATGGGCCTCCCCCCCTTCTCTGGCACCTTTTCCTTTGATCATTTTACCTTAATCCACCTCTATTATCTCTAAAATCATATATTTTTTGACACCATGAAGCCTCACTCTGAGTTTCTCCTTGAGATATACTTCCTAATTTAATTCCTCAGCCTCTGAACTGAGCAGTTCCTCATCCTCAATTACTTAAATCTCCATCTCATCTCCACTTGCTCTATCTCCTCTGAATTTACGGCCCTCCTGTCCTTCTTAGGTCTCTCCTTCTCCTCAATAAAACCTCTCCTGCTCAAAACTCAGAGCTGCCTCTTCAAATCTCACATCTCTGTTGCCTCACCACTACCACGGTCTTGATCAGTGACAAGGCTAAGTTCAACTGCTCCCTTGAATCCCTCACCACCCACATCCCACTTCTTTGTGGGTGTTTGCTGAGAATAGGCAGCCAAAAGCTTGAAAAGTAGTTTAGGGAGGGAATTCCAGAGTTTAAGGATGGAATTTCAGAGCTTAGGGATGAGGCAGCTGAAGGTGTGGCATTTAATCATGGAGCAATAAAAATTGTGGAAGCGAAAGACGCCAGAATTGGAGGAGTGGAGAGATCACAGAAAGCTGTAGGGCTGGAGGAGCTTATGGAAATAGAAATGGCTGAGGTCATGATCAAGATCTGACCACAACACATTTTCTTTTGCTGTGCATCAATTCTTTTTCACCTCTGTGAAGTGCTTTGAAACATTTTTCCATGTTAAAGACACTATATAAATCCAAATAGTAGCTGTGGTTGATTTCCTTGTTCATATTTAAGCAAAGGTGACAACATGAACAGAGTTCACCTTTCTCAGCATAAAACGCTGCCAGGTCATGAACAATACAGGTCAGAGCAATGGTAAAATATCCTGTGTACATTGTGTATTAAATTCTTTTTCAGCCATTTCAGCTTCTAACTGAGTTTTGGCTCCACTATTAATGCGTCTGCCTGGTTTAGATAGGACCAAGATTAACCTCCAAAGTAATCCTGGTTTGGTCTTTCCTGGATGTCAATATATTATTGATGTAATTTTAGAAGTCTGAAATTTTGGATAAAAGATCAAAACTAATTTGTTTGAAAATCTTTAGCAGGATTCCTGTCACATTGGATGCCTTGAGTAAAAATGAATATGGCACGATGTTCGGAAACTTTATTATTCTTTATGATATTCGGGCCAAACTTTGACTCCTTTCAATGGGTTCTTAATATGATGACACAGATCACTTGAATAAATGACATAGCAATAGCTCTCTTAAGTATGTAGATCACGGAGAGTGTGGGGACTATTTTGGCTTAAAAGTGAAAATAAGCACTAATTGGGTGTTGTACAGTAACAAATGCTTGTTTAAAATTGTGCATTTGGCATGCAATTTTCTGATGAAGTGATGATTATCATGATCTAAATGCCTGCAGACACTGCAAGTGACATCTGCAGGTTTAGCATGCAAGCAATAATTAGATGCAATTTTCTGTACGTGTAGCGTGCACTCATCCACTTCCACTGGAGGTGTGGAACGTCTTGGTTAGCACAGATGGAGGACTTAGGGACTTAGAGAGAGGATGCCCAAGTTCTCAGGCACATCAATCAACATTCTGGTGGAGGAGGTACAGAGGAGGCGGGATGTCCTTCAACTGCAGGGAAAAGGGAGGCCACAGAAGCAGCTAATGGGGTGCATGTGGGAGGATGTTGTTTGAGGGGTGACAGCCAGGAGCTCTGACCCCAGGACATGGTCCCAGTGCTGCAAGAAATGTAATGACTTGGTGCGAATAGTGAAAGTAAAACCCTGATCACAAACACATATCTCAATAACTACCACCACAATCATCACAACATCAACATACTTCATTCACCAGCTGCCCGTTCACTGACATTCAGACAACCTGCATCTTGCACAGAAACTACGTACACCTCAGGCACACATCACAGGAGCCAGGTAAGGATCTGTCAGGGCAAGGCTTCACATAAATGTTACAAAAACAGAAAATGTTGGAAAAACTCAGCATGTCTAACAGCATCTGTGGAGAGAAAAGTGCAGGATAGTGAGGAGGCGAATGATAATCAAAGTGTGGCAGGAAGGGCACAAATAGAAATAAATGAATATGACTTGATAGCTATTACAGAGATGTGATTGCAGGGTGACCAAGACTGGGAATTCAATATTCAAGGGTATTCGACATTCTGGAAAAATAGGCAAAAAAATAAGAGGAGGTGGGGTAGCTCTGTTAATAAAGCAAGGTATCAGTGCAGTGGTGAGTAGTGATATAGGTGCAATAGATCGTGGTGTGGAATCAGTTTGGGTGGAAATAAGGAATAGCAAGGGGAAGAAGTCACAGGTGGGAGTTGTTTCTCAGCCCCCAAAGATTTGTCCTACTGTAGGACAAAGTATAAATCAGGAAATAATGGAGGTGTGTAAGAAGGGTGCTACAATTGTCATGGGTGATTTTAATCTGCATATTGACTGAACAGGTCAGATTGGCAGGGGTAACATGGAAGATGAATTTGTAGAGTGCAGCAGGGATTGTATCTGAGAGTAATACATTGTAGAAACTACCTGGGATCAGGCTATTCTAGATCTATTAATGTGCAATGAGGTAGGATTAATAAGAGATATCATAGTTAGGTATCCTCTAGGGGTTAGCAATCACAACATGGTAGAATTTCAAATTCAGTTTGAGGGCGAGCAACTCGGATCTCAAACTAGTGTCCTCAGCTTAAATAAGGGCAATTACAGAGGTATGAAGAAAGAGTTCTCTCAAGACGGCTGGGAAAATAGACTAAGGGGAAGGTCAGTGGATGAGCAGTGGCAGACACTTAAGCAGGTATTTCATAATGCTCAGCAAAAATTTATCCCAGTCAAAAAGAAAGACTTGATGAGAAGGATGAACCACCCGTGGTTAACAAAGGCGGTCAAGGAAAGTATCCAACCAAAAACTAAGGCATACAAAGCAGCGAAAACTAGTGGTAGGCCGGAGGATTGAGAATTTTTTTAGGAACCAGCAACGATGACTTAAGAAGTTAATAAAGAGGGAGAAAATTGATTATGAAAGTAAATTGGCAAGAAATATAAAAACAAACCGCATGTGCATCTATGGGTATATAAAAAAAAAGAGTGGCTAAGGTGAGCGTGGGACCCTTTGAGGATGCGATTGGATAACTTATAATGGGGAACAGGGAAATTG
This sequence comes from Carcharodon carcharias, assembly GCF_017639515.1. NCBI lineage: Eukaryota > Metazoa > Chordata > Chondrichthyes > Lamniformes > Lamnidae > Carcharodon > Carcharodon carcharias. The sequence continues at coordinate 129,611,779 of NC_054477.1, read as the reverse complement.
CAGGTAATTTAAACCAAGATTTTGCATCAGTCTTCATGGTGGAGGACACAATAAACATCCCATCAGATAAGCAAGGAGCTAATGGGAGGAAAGATCTTGTAACAGTCTCTGTCACAAGGGGCAAAGTATTTGACAAACTAAAGGGACTAAAAGCAGGCACGTCGCCAGGACCTGATGGCTTGCATCCAAGGGTTTTAAAGAAAGTGGCTGCAGAGGAAGTGGAGGCATTGATCGAAATATTCCAGAACTCACTGGATTCTGGAGCAGTCCCAACTGATTGAAAAACTGCTAATGTGACGCCCCTGTTCAAGAAGGGAGGGAGACAAAAAGCAAGAAACTATAGGCCAGTCAGCCTAGTAGTTGGGAAAATGCTAGAGTCCATTATTGAGGAAGAAATAGGACATTTAGAAAAGCTTAACATAATCAGAGTCAACATGGTTTGGCGAAAGGGAAATCATGTTTGACAAATTTGCTGAGTTCTTTGAGGATATAACAAGCAGAGTTGATAAAGGGGAACTGGTAGATGTACTATATTTGGATTTCCAGAAGGCATTTGATAAGGTGCCACATAAAAGGTATTGCACAAGATAGGGGCTCATAGTATTACGGGTAATTTATTAGCATGGATTGAGGATTGGTTAACACACAGAAGACAGAGAGTCGGGATTAATGGGTCTTTTTCAGGTAGGAATGACGTAACTAGTGGAGTGCCACAAGGATCAGCCTGACAGCCTCAATTATTTACTATCTATATTAATGACTTAGAGAAGGGGGCAGAGTGTAATATATCCAAATTTGCTGATGATACAAAACTAGGTGGGACACATGTTGTGATGAGGGCAAAAGGAATCTGCAAGTGGATATAGATAAGTTGAGTGAGTGGGCAAAAACTTAGCAGATGGAGTTTAACACAGGAAAGTGTGAGGTCATGCACTTTGGTAGGAAGAATCAAAAAACAGACTATTACTTAAATAGTCCAAAAATGTGCAGCACAGAGGGATTTGGGTGTTCTTGTGCTTGAAACACAAAAAGTTATCAAGCAGATGCAGCAAGTAACTAAGAAGGCAAATGGAATTTTGGCCTGTGTTGCTAGGGGTTTGGAGTTTAAAACTAGGGAAGTCTTGTTACAACTGTACAGGGTGTTGATGAGGCCTGGAATACTGTGTACAGTTTTGGTCCCCATATTTAAGAAAGGATATACTGGCATTGGAGACAGCTCAAAAGAGATTCGCTAGGCCGATTCCTGGGATGAAAGGGTTGGGCTGTCAAGAACAGCTAAACAGGTTAGGCCTTTATTCATTAGAGTTTAGAAGAATGAGGGATGATCTTATTGAAACATACAAGATTCTGAGGGGACTTGACAGGGTAGATGTTAAGAAGACATTTCCACTAGTGGGGGAATCTCAAATTAGGGGACTTAGTTACAGAATAAGGGGACGCTTATGTAGAACTGAGATGCGAAGGAATTTTTTCTTTCATAGGGTAGCGAATGTCTGGAATTCTCTACCCCAGAGAGTTGTGTGTGCTAGATCACTGAAAGTATTTAAAGAGGAGGTAGATAGATTTTTGAAATATTGGGGAGTTGAGGATTATGAGGAGCTGGCACAAAAGAGGAGTTGAGACCTTGGGCAGATCAGCCAACATCTTATTGAATGGTGCGGCAGGCTTGAGGATCCAAATGCCCTATTCTTGCTCCTATTTTTTATGTTTCTTATGTTTATAAGGGCCTCTGAGGCCTCAGTTGTAGACTGTAGTGCTGGCTTTCTGTGCTGGTTGAGGAGGTGGTGTGGAAGAAGATGTGCTGGCATCCTGAGAAAGGGCAATATTGTCACTCCCACTGCGAAGCTCTGCACTTCCACTCAGCAGATGGAGGGAGATGAGTGAAGACTTGAAAACCCCTTTCATTTTCTGCACCAATCTATCTAAGGTGAATCTCTCCCCTTCCAAGGCAGAGTACAGGTTTGAATCCAGAGTGTGCTGGCAGATATTTGTGCTTCCACCAAAGCTGTCAATGCTATGAGCATTGACTCCTGTTGTGAAGGCCTAACTTAACATCCCTGGAAATGGCCATAAGCTCCCAGGTAGACTGCAGAGTACTGATGCCAAGTGGGATGACAATAAAGAGACTGGAAGCAGGATTGCTCCTCACTTTCAGCCATAGTGGTGAAAATCCTTGACAATAACTGTCTTAGTGCTATGCCCCTGAGTCTGTGCTCCACAGCAGGGCTGGAGGAGCCTTCATCCTCAATTAAATGATCTCCTGTGCTATCCCTGCCAGCAATACCTACTACTGCTTAGTAGTAATTTTTTACCAGGTGGAGACCCCTTTAACTCACTCTCTAATCCAGCCAGGGTATCAGTCTCTGTGGTGTTGATTGAGAGTGAATGACCACATTGACAGTGCTTTTTCAGGACGATTCTCCACCTTTCAGGTGTCCATTGTTGGGAGCTATGGCTGTTGAGAAAGAACTTAGAGGAAATTGAAAAGGGACAAGAATTTAGACTGTGCTGAGAGATTGGAAATTAGGGCCAGCATTTGTTCTCGTCGGATGGGCTCGGCAGGCGGGCAGGAGCCGATTAGGGCCAACCCAGCGTGAAATGTGTGCTGCAGCACTGCCTGTGTCGGGGGTAGGAGGGCAAGTGCATACGTTCACGTATGCGCACAGGAAAAGCTCCATGAGGCACAGAGCTGCATCAGGGAGATTAAGATTTTAAGAAATAAAGATAAAGATTTTAACAATGTTACAAAACATGTCCCCTCATGTGACTCTGTCACATGAACAGGGGCATGTTATTAATGAAAAGTTAATATTTTTATTTTATTTTTAATTGCTGTTGGAACTTTATCCTGCCTGTGGGTGAGGTTTCCTAAAAAGTGCAAAGGCTGCTTGGCCTTTCACCTGCCCCCCAACCATAAGGTTGGACGGGCAGCAAAAAATTACACTTAATTGGGACGTTAATGGCTTTAATAGGCTTGTTAATTGTCAGTGGCTGTGCTGCCAATTCCCGCGCGCACCCACGGACTGAAATATTGCGCGAATGCGTGATGACATCGGGTTGCTTGCCCAACATCATCACACATCATTTTACGTTCGTTCAGGTTGGTGTGTGCCCGCCCGACAAAGTAAAAATTCCGGCCTAGGTGACAGCTATCACAGTGCAGCTTGATGCAGTCAAGCTGTGCAAGTGTTACAAAGGTTCATGAAAGGATACAAATTATACTCAGAAATGCTGTTCGCAGACTGTCAAGTTTCAAAATGAATAGATCTGAAAGAGATAATCATCTCCACTACTTGTTGCTCTGGCTCTGACAGTGCCATTAGCTCCTTCCCAGTTTTGCTCCTCTCCCTTGCGCTAAGCATCGTCTTATCAAACAGAAATACAGGATGAGAATTAGGGAATATCCTTTACAAAGGACAGTCCAGATGTGATGGGCTTCTGCTTGTCATGCTAATGTTGAGGGAGAGAAGAAGAAAAATGCAATTATGCTGGGGAGATACTGAATTGAAATTTGCTTTGTGGAGCTGTGCAGTGAAGAGCCATGATAGAAGCTGGTGATTGTGCTTTGGCTTATCAATTGAGAAGAGAATGTTGCTAGTAGCAACTGGAAAGGGAACAAGGAAGAGATGAGAGTATGTTTGTACTGACCATGAGAAATGGTGGAATGTATTCTTGTGCTTGTGAAAGATGCGTTGGCAGGGAGAGATTTGTTAAGTTGTGAGGCATGGGGGAAAGGATTGTTACCATGTATTTAGAGAGATCAATAAATGAAGAGATGCAACCAAATTGCTACTCGAGAGATATCCTGGTCCTGGGGAATGATTACTTCAAGAGCTGATGATCTCAAGAATCCCTCTCTCTATGGAAAGCGAACTTAGTGTTTTGGATCCTCCAGCCACCAGCTAGAAAGAAAACTTCATTCTTTGGCTCTTCTGGTGAGTCCTGTAAAGTGGTCTCAGGGAACCTTGGGCCTGCCTATCATTCATTCCTGAACAATTTCCTTTTCCAAGAAGGAAACTGCACAACCTTGCAGAAGGGAACGCATCCTCACTTTAAGAGGTGTAGCATATTAAGATTTCCAAAAGGCATTTGATAAGGTGCTATGTAAAAGGCTCCTACATAAGTTAAGAGCTAATGGTATTGGGAATAATATATTAGCATGGATAGAAGACTGGCTAACTAACAGGGAACAGAGTCAGGCTAATAGGTCATTTTAAGATTGGCAAACTGTAACTAGCGGTTTGCCACGGGGAATAGTCCTGGGGCCTCAACTATTGACAATCTATCATAATAGCTTGGATGAAGGGGCTGGATATATTGTAGTGAAATTTTCAGACAATACAAAGAAAGGTAGAAAAGCAAGTTGTGAGGATGACACAAAGAGTAGGGAAAGGGATATATAGATAGGTTAAGTGAGTGGGCAAGAATTTGGCAGGTGGAGCATAATGTGCAAGAGTATGCATTGTCCAATTTGGTAGAAAGCATAGCAAAGCAAAATATTATTTAAATGAAGAGAGACTGAAAATTGCAGCAGTAGAGGGATCTGGGTGTCCTCACACATTAATCACAAAAAGTTAACATGCAGGTACAACAAGTAATTAGGAAGGTAAATGGAATGTTTAACTTTATTGCAAGGAGGAAATGGAATGCTAAACTTTATTGCAAGGAGGATGACATGTCAATGTAGGTAAGTCTTACTACAAAGGGCATGGGGTGAGACCACACTTGGAGCACTGCGTACAGTTTTGGTTTCCTTATGTAAGGAAGGATATATTTGCATTTGAGGTAGTTCAGAGAAGTCTCACTAGGTTGATTTCTGGGATGAAGGGGTTGTCTTATGAGGAAAGATTGAGCAGGTTGGGCAGATACTCATTGGAGTTTAGAATAATGAGGGTGATCTTATTGAAACACATATGATTCTGAGGGGGCTTGACAGTGTAGATGCTGAAAGCATGTTTCCCTTGTGATGGGGGCTATCCAGAATCAGGGGACACAGTTTCAAAATAAGGGGTCTCCCATTTAAGATGGAGATTAGGAGGAATTTCTGCTCTCAGATAATTGTTGGAATTCTTTTGGGGGCCTAAGTTTTTAGGTCAGTGGGCATACCTACTGCAATCAGCCATCGACTGCGATTTCACACTGGCCAGCCAATTAACAGCCAGTCAGTGTGAAACATGTGCTGAGAAGCTCAGCGCTGCTAGGGTGGGGGCAGGAGGAGGGCAGGCATTGACGTAAGCGCGGGTGCATGCGAGCACCCACAGAAAGCTCCCTGAAGGAAGAGAGCTGCCTCAGGGAGCTGAAGACCTGAAAAGCATTAGTAAAGCTTTTAAAATCAGGGGGAAAATGCAAGCATCATAGTCAGTCACCTGAATATATGCATTACAAAAATGCTGTCCAAAGACTTTTATTTTTCTTTCATTTAATAACGGAAACTTCATCCCACCCGTGGATGAGGTTTCATGAAAAATGCAAAGTCTGCCTGGCCGAATCGCCTGTTTGCCAACTGTAGGTTTGGATGGACAACGAAAAATCGGAGACAATGGCACCTTTAATTACCTTAATTGGCCTCTTAATTGTTGGCAGCCCACATGCCAAGTTAAAAATTTTGCCCTTGGAATACTCTAATCCAGAGAGCTGGGGGAGCTGGGTCATTGAACATATTCATGGCTGATTTTTGATCTGGAAAGAGTTAAGCATTATAGGGGACAGGCAGGAAAGTGGAGTTAAGGCCACAGTCAGTTCAACCATGATCTTACTGAATAGTGGAGCAGGCTTGAGGGGCCAAATGGTTTGCTCCTGCTGCTATTTCTTATGTTCTCAAGTTCTTAGGTACATTCTCCCTTTAAATGGCTCTGTCAGGTTTCCTGACAGAGTAAAATTCCTTGGGCCTTCTTTCTGAGGCAGTATGTTTCACGCTGGTCTCACAGTCCAGCTGGAGTTAAAAATTCAGCCACTCTACTCATCATAAAAACTTCTCCAAAATTTATTTAACCCCCTTAGAAAATCAATATGTAATACTTCTAATTGGATAAAATTCCATGAAATTGCACTCTCTGCCAAAGGTTGATATGCATAAGTTCAGGGATATCATTTTAACATTCCAATCCGTTTTCAGATGTACCTAAATGCAGGGTATAGAGGGCAGGACACTTCAAGGTAAGGAGAATGCTGGATGTCCCCAAGGGGCTCTTATTATGTGTTTAGCAGATGGCTAAGTGATGTCTTTGAAGTGGCCTGCCACCCACCAAGCTGTACTGCAAAAGCTTTTGGCCTCAAGGATGTCCTGTGAGGGCCAATGTGTGGAAAGAGGAATTATAAGATGTCTCTTCAAAATAAATCTTATTAACCTGAAGACGTTTACAAAATTAATGGTTTAGGACAGAACAACATGACCAAATTGAATCATTACAGACAGTTTTATGGGAGAAAGAATTCCCTAGGCTCATGCCTCAGTAAGCATTTGATTTATGTTCCTTGTGTTTTGTCTGCCAAAGGTAAAATCCTAGCTGAAGTGGAGTATTGATTTAAAATGTCAATAAATTAACTAATTCAACCATTTCTTTTCCCCGAAAGGGTTGAATGACTTGCTGCAAAAGCCCCTATAATTTTCCCCTATGTTTTAAGATTTCCTTTAACCCCAACATAATCAGTTCCCCTTCAAAATGGTTAATTGCTATCTGAGAATATTCATTTGTGTTTTGCATAATTGTGTTAAGTTCTTGCAAATGTGGAGACCAGCAGAATTGTTTTTATTCAAGCTCCTCTTATTGGAGTTTAAGATCCTGTTGAAAATTTAATTGATCTGCTGTTGAGACCAAAGAAAAATTTGTTCTAAGAAGAGCTTCTGTCATAATAATTTGTTTATAACGAGAGTTGTTGTGGCCTCAATGCTCAGTTTGATTTTCATATAAATTTGTAGTTCTCATCCTCCAGCATCATTCATTCTTTTTAATAACAAATAATACATGTGCTGGCCTTTGATTACCACTTATTACAGCACCCCATGTATTCACCAGTTTTCAGTAATTTAATAAGCTCATACTAAGTAATGTGTTTTAGATTGAGCTAACCACCTGGGTGCCATTATTTTCTTTAGCTTGATGTGAATGCCGCTAAGCTCGTTGTTCACAAAACTGCTCATATCTGATCAAATACCTTGCCGATTCAGTGCCAATTCAACTTTCTTTTCAAAGTTCTGAAATTCTTCTTGGAAAAACCAATCAGTGCTCCTCCACATCCAATTATTTGCTCAGCAGGTCAGGTCTGAACACGTTTTGGGGAAAGCGGAGGGAAACTTACTGAAGTGTGAACTGATCTACACAGTAGTAAGTGGTGAGGATACCTGACAGAGTGCCTTGTTAATCTTAGCGAACATAAACCAACTCAAAATCTGTGCTACCCTTACCTCAGAAATAAGTCTTATTCAGTGGATGCAGTGGTAAATATTAAACCATGCATTTTTAACCAATGTAGTTTAGACATGTATATTGTGTTAAATAAATGCCCTGGGATATGACTTTATTTGTATTTTACTTGTATTGCTAACTAATAATGACTTGATTTAATTACATACAGATGCTCAGAGTTGTCCCAATATCGAGATCTAAATCATGTGTGGCTTTTCATAATGCATTGTTTGTTTTATAATACGTGCTACGTTTTCTTACAATTTGCCATTAGAAAATGTCTTACATTTCTCCTTGCTTTCACACCTTGAGAGTTTGAGACAGCTAGTGTCTTTGTATCTGAATGATCCATTCAATTTGAAATTACCCTTTTGAATTAGTTTCAGAAAAAGGCATTTGTTCCCTCTGAAGTCAAATCACAAATGAACATATGAATTTACAAACATATGAATTAGGAGCAGGAGTAGGCCACTCAGTCCCTCGAGCCTGCTCCGTCAGGTGATCTTCCGGTGGCCATCTTTGTGCAGCCTTTTTGTGGTTAGTTTTAAAGTACAAAAGTTAGTTTGAAGTTCTGAATATACTGGAACATGACATACTTTATCAATGACCTTCCCTCCATCATAAGATTAGAAATGAGACATAGTCCTGCAAGTGCATGAGAACACTACATCACAAGTTCCCCTCTGAGTCACACACTATCCTGATTTAGACATACATTGTGATTTCATCATTGCTGAATTAAAATCTTAAAGTGGCCTATCTAACAGTATTATGGAAGCAACTTTACTACTACACAGACTGCATCACCACATTTTCAAGGACAGCTAAGGATGGATAATAAATGCCAGCTTTGCCATCAATGCCCACATCCAAAGCATGAATTTTTAAAACTGTTATAAGGAGTAGACAAGGTCTGTCCATGTTCGATTCAATCAAGCAGCTCCATTGGCTTTTAAAGACTCTTGGTCTTGGAGTTTGCACTTCACTGAGTTTCAATTTACTGACATCTATCAAAGTTTATTTCCTGATCGCTAAATGTAGATTTTCATAAACAAGTTTATAATGATTACATCAGGATATTGCCAGTCATTCAGGGAGCATATTGCTGTGCATGAAATGTATTAACCACCTTAGCCATTAATATCTGTGTGACACAAATAGCAGAGGGAAATATTGCTATACCTATGGAATAACAATTGCACTCACCAAGTTCACAAATTTATACATGTAAGTCTCACTTCTAGTGTGCCAACACACTTGAAAGTGTCATACTTGCACCTGACTGCATGAGACAACAATGACTGGATAGGGAACTTATCAATGAACTTATCTTTGTTTATGGACTCTAGAATATAGAGGTCTTAAAAAAGAGAAAGCTACACATTTGTTGTTTGTTTCCTCGAGCCTCTCAAAGGATAGAAGCTGAGTATTTACAAACATCCGCAAAACTAGAAACTATCTCGCATCTGCAGTGATTGGACCTAGATTAACTTTTGAATATGTCTGTCACACTCCAGGAGTGCAAAATTACAAAATATGAACCTATATCCTCAGCCATCTATTACTTTCAAAATAATTGGTAAGCTATCATAGTAAGTATTTGAGTTTCAAATTAAGTTAAGTTTTAGCCTTTGACAAGCTGCATCCATTTGTTAGAATTAACTAAAGTTCTGAGAATCCAACATTACACCTCAACTTCATATTTCATATGTATGTGTGATGGTGTGTGCTCCTGACAAGCACACATTTAATTGGCTATTTCACAGTACATGTTATAAACCAAACTGACATTGACATGCACTCAGTTATTGTGTATTGCACTGTAAGTGAATGGAATCATATTTATTTTAAATCTAATTTTCATTTTTGACAATCTTATTTGATACAGAGTACCATGCAAATCTCTCGCTTGAGGGCTATATTGATTTCTGAGAAGTTTTAGTGACTCTATAAGATCAAGCAACATTTGACATAGATTTTTAAGTATTCACAACTAATCTGGAGTCTGCTACTTAATGTTGGCTGCACACATGTTGTTGCGCATTTTAATTAGTCAAAGCACAAAGAAAGACAAATGGTGGGGGGAGGGGTTGGTTAGCTCAGTCAGCTAAATGGTTAGCATGTGGTGCAAAACAACAACAGTGCAGGTTCAATCATAACCGAGGCAGCTCATCAGGCGTACCTCTCTCCTCATCAACAGTTCACAAGGATGCTAAATAGCAAGCAAGAGAGAGACTTCTTTTGAGTGCAGTCGTTCTGTGGTCTAGTGGTTATCATGTTCATCTAACACACAAAAGGACCCCATTTCGAAGCCATGCAGCAGCATTCAGAAAGACAAATTAAGTTTATATGATGTTCTGGATCTTGAAATCTCTGCTCTATTCTCAGCGTACAAGGCTTCAAACATGAAATATGCTTCAGCAATGTCTCTCTGCCCAACAAAAGTTTGTTTTGTATCTTCACACACACTTTTTTCCCTTTGATCAATAGTGGGGAAGTATTGGAAGAATTAACAGGCTGATTATCAACCTGTTGACCATGAACATCCCTTCCGTGGCCAAAATGTCCTGCAGTGGGACTGAGAGCACTACCAATTGACCCACAAGACCACCCCTTGCAAAAATGATGTTGACCAATCAAAGGACAGGGAGGTTTTGAAAGTAGAGAGTGGACTTCCAGCATTATCTTTCTGTATTCCAAGTAGCACACAATTCTAAAAGTGAAACTATTTTTTCTGTCTGTGCATCAAGTAATACACTAATGAACTGAGTGTCATAACCAATTTAAACATAAAATATCTGCTTAATTGGAACTGAATTGTCTGGTTTAAAAAATGTATTCGTCCATCACATCGGTGAGTTTTGTTCACATGATCCCATTATGGTTTAACCACAACAGAACATGATTCAGTAACTGTAACTTAAAGCTTTAAGCACTAAGGCCATGCTACAACTAATATTATAATCTAGAAAGCTACTCTTAATCATTTTAATTAACTGGCTTATTGATTAATAGGCGCATTAAATCAGCAATGAATTTCATTTGCTTATTTAACTTAATCAGTTGATAAAAATCAAAAATTTATCTTTCACAATAATTAAGATCTTCACTTAAAATTAAATTATACATTTAACTGGTGAAGTTTAGAGCTGATCAGGGTGAGGCATTCAGCACATCAACACTTTGGGCACGCAGTATGGGTATCAAGTATTTACTGATTTGTTTTAAAATGTTGGACAACATGATTTAATCCCAACATCAGAAGAGCACCATCAACCACATCAGTGAATTTTCCTTTCGTTTCTCCTCATAAGTTACCTTAATGGCATCTGAGTAAGATTCGCAATTTGTATAAATTTTGCAGCGTTATGATATATCCACTGGCAATATTTTGTAGAATGTTCAAACTCAGTTCATGAAGGATCTTTATAGTTGACAAGGGTGAAGAATTTCTCTGTGGGCTCAATTTAAAGTTAGATTTTAGAGGTGAGAAGAGAGGTTGCCACTTAATCTCTTGCTTCAAGACTAGCTGTGAAGCGCACAAGAATAAAAAAGGAAATCTTTGCTGAGAATTCTATCATTTAAAAGAGTGTAGTTTGCTATAATAAAAACAGAAAAAGTTGCAAATGCTCAGCAGGAAGTCAGCATCAGTGGAAAGAAAGAGTTAAGGGGCTGGATTTTCTGTTGACCCCACCCTGCCCCAGCCAAAAAGTCAGGGTAGGGGGAGCCAGCCCAGGCAACAAACGGCTGCCCCATAGCCATTTAACAGCTAGTAGAATGGAGGTGGGATTACTGCCCCTCAGAGACAGGAATTCCCAACTCAGAGAGCTGCTGGCAATCAGGGGCCAACAATGTTCCAGTACTGGCAGGGCCACTGGGACCAGTGGCCACTGCAAGTATTGCACTTGGTCAAGCTGTGCTGTTTGAGGGTTGTGCCGGGTGAAAACTGGCAGGCTTCAGTGAGAGGGGTGGAGTTTGGGGCTTTCAGAGGCCATGAGCGAAGGAGAACCTGAGAAGTAACACTTTAGGGACCCATTGGATAGTAAGCCCACATATCATTACCTAGCTAAGAGAAGAACAGACCTATGTTTCAAGGAGTTAAATCTACCTATTTTGAACATTTTTGGCAGTGAGAACCATTATTGGGTCACAACTCTAATCATAACAGCAGCAGCATGCCTTCTGGGTAATTTTATAGGAGGTGCCTAATTAAGAGGCCACAAGCTTTGGTGGCAGGATGGTGAGCCAGTGCATGAGGCTATAAGGCCAACTGGCAGCCTTCACTGTGTATGCAATGAGAATGCGACAGGTGCACATGGGACAAGAGGGGCTTGGACAAAATGGAAGAGTTAAAAGGTTGCCATTTGCTTGCACCCATGCCCCCCCAACGCCCCCACCACCCCTCCCCCCCACCCCGCCCCCAGCATTATTCCTTACTGCAGTTTCCAGAAGATTGGAAGAACATTGGCTCTGCCCGCATAGAACCTCAGGCATGCTGAATTGCATTTTAAAAAAATAAATTTAATTTATCTGACTTGGTGCTCCAATCTCCCACTCTGCCTGCACCTTCTGTTTCCCGATGAGCTGCAGACACAGTGGGAGTCCTGTGCGATGCTGGTAGAATCTCATTTACACCAGAAAATTGCTGTTAATTGGTTGCTGATGAGCCTTAATTGGCTTCCCATCACTGCTGGCAGGTTGCCGTCACCATACAGATGCTGCCTCGGGCAAAAGCACAAGGAGGCGAGAACACTTTGAAGAACCAGCAGATCTCTTTCTGCCCAGATTCTCTTGGCCCATCACACATCCAAGGGCACCTTGAGTCCCTGAGCAAATTCCCTTTGTCAATGCTAATATTTGTCTAGTTGCAAAGACTTGTGTAACTGTCCATGACTGACCCGCTATGATTTGTCCTTCCTGTCTATCAGGAAGCAAAATTACAATGCTGAGCAAATAAGTATATGAGAACATAACAAGTAGGAGGAAGAGTAATCTATATCATTCTTTGAGTCTGCTCTGCCACTCAATAAAATCATGGCTGAACCTTTGATCTCAGTCTTAAATTTACCTATCGATTGAGCATCCACAGCCCTCTATACTTCAGAACTCCAAAGATTCACAGCCTTCTAAGTACAGAAATTTCTCCTAATCTCAGTCTGCAGTTGCCAACCCGTTATCCAGAGGCTATGTCCCAGATATTTGCAGTGGTGCCTAATCCAAAATGCTGCCGGGACCCTGGTACCAGAAGTCCCAGCCTCATTTCCAACAGATCCTATTTTCACTGGTAAGAGAAAATTGGCAGAACGTGATTCACACATATGGGAAAGCCAAACCCACCAGGCCATTTCAACTGAGTGTTGAGTTCAAAACCATTTTTTGGTGGAGCGAGGTCCATTTCCCACAGTGTGTGACTTTTGATTTTTAAGAGTAGACATGAGTGTTGATAAAAGACAGATAAGGTCAATGGAACTGTCAAGCTGTCAAGCTATTTAAGTATCCTGGCCTTTAAATTTTGAGAAAAAAACCAGCCTGCTGTGTCTCTAAGTGAATCAGGGCTGCTTGTCCTCAGTCCTGGCCACTCCTGTCTCTGGCATGGCTGGGACTGCAGAACTGTCAACCAATCAGATTGGTTGGCAGCTCCCTGAGATGGGACTTCTGCCCTAGTGAGGGGTATAAGTCTCGTTGCCAGCCAATTAACACTCCTCGGAGTGTTGAATGACCGTGGGGCTGCTGTGATCAGCAGTGATGTATTCCCTATCGACTCTCAGGTGGCGGGCCAGGAAACACGTCATCTGAAAATCCTGCCCCTGATAATGTTGATATCACAACTAAGACCTTAAAGTTTGCATTCGGCAGACAGGAATGTGAAGCCTCATTCTGCTTGGAGCTTGTGCTAATTATTGCAGTAATTTTCTGACTGATGGCTAAGTTTTTGGTGTATACATCAAGAAAAGACCCCTTAAAAATAGGACGTTTGTCAAAATATCCATACAAAATGGGACACATTGACCTCGATATTAACTCAGAGGCAGGTTCGGAGTACTATAGTCTGATATCATGCAGGAAACTTGAAAGTAAGTTTACTGTGAATGTTAATGGATTTTTAACTCAGTCAGTTCATTCGCATTTTGTTTCCAGATTTGGTGTCCAATGTGCAGCAGCAGATGTGATGAAGATCCGCACGACACAATCTTAACTCTGGCAGTTAAAGGGTCAATCCAAAGATGGTATCTGGATGAGCTGGAGTTAGAAACAACTGAAGACAAAGTCAAAAATAGATTCAAGTTGGGTAAAGGGTGCATTGCATTTTGATTATGTTTCTCTTGATATGTTTTTGGGGCCAATGGAGGAAGTAACCTGCTAGTGATACCAGGCTTGGCCAGAAGTGGACCAGAAGGGATGAACAGCAGGAGCATAGGGCCATGCTCATGGATTCAGTGCATGAAGTGCTTCAATTACTTAAACAGGTCAGAAAACTTGAGTGCAGTTACACATTCATCTACAACCTACTGTGCACATCACCAAACCATTTCACTCTGCCTTCTCAAGCCTACTTCATCACATCACTCTTCACATCCACTTACTTCACACACACACCCATTCTTCTCTTTCTTTGCACTTCCTCACATTCTCATCTATCCAACCACCACCTCCACTCACCCTCAACCCTTTGCATTTCAGGCTTCTCCCTAATAGTCATCCTCGTCAACTACACTGCAACTATCAGGTGAACACATATAATTACACTCACTCATAGATCTGTTCTTCCCCTTATTGCAGGATAAGAGAGCACAAAACATGAGGAAGATGGACAGATCTAGAGGGTCTTCCGCAGAGTTCAGAGCTCATTAATGCAGTGCAAGAGGCACTTCAGACAAGCAGAGTTTCAGTGTCCCTGGTCATCATAAATGGGGGGCTTGAGACTTCCCAGTTACCTGTTGAAACCAATGAACATCATACAGCACTCAGTCATGATGACTTGATTTCAGCATCATCTTCATAATGATCATTTGCAACATTCTTACCTTGACAGTACTAAAAATGGAGTTGTGATTACAACCAGATCAGCTATGATCTTATTGAATGGCGGAGCAGGCTTAAACAGCTGAATGGCCTATTCCTGCTCCTAAGTCCTATGTTTCCATGTTTCCTACTATTTCACATCCATTCTCTCTGACAGGGCCTTCACATATGCAGCAGCTGGTGGAGGGCATAGACCGTAATTCCTCAGAGGAGCTGATTCCTTCTGAGTGAGCACAATCAGAGGGCTTATTCATACCATGAACCGGCTCAGAAACTGATACTTCAGTAGGTCCAGTTAGATAGATAGCTGGGTTCTCACCTGGCAACTCTCACTTCACAAGTGAGCAAGAGTAGATGGTCACCAGTGGAGAATCTGTGTCGGAGGGGGAAGCTCTCTCCTAGCTCTGCTCAGCCATACACAGATGTTGTGCCCTGGGAACCATTGGTGAAAAGGACAAACATTGAGCAGTAGCAGAGAATGTATGATGTACCCTTGGCCTTCCAAGTACCTTGTTCATTCACGACTGCAAAAAGAATAGAGGAGTCCACCTCAAACATAAGGAAATATGAGGTTATCCACTTTAGTAGGAAGAATAGAAAAGCAAAATATTATTTAAATGAGAATGACTGCAGAATGCTGTGGTACAGAGGTAATTTGGTGTCCTCACGCATGAATCACAATAAGTTAGTATGCAGGTACAGCAAGTAATTAAGAAGGCAAATGGAATGTTGGCCTTTATTGAAAAGGGGATGGAGTATAAAAGTAGGGGAACCTCGCTACAACTGTACAGGATATTGGTGAGACCAAGCCTAAAATACTGTTTACAATTTTGGTTTCCTTATTTAAGGAAGGATATATTTGCATTGGAGACAGTTCAGTTAAGGTTCACTGAATTGATTCCTGGGATTAAGAGGTTGTTTTAGGATGAGAGGTTGAGCAGTTTGGGCCAATACTCATTGACCTTTAGAGGAGGGAAGTGATCTTACTGAAACATATATGGCAGAATCTTGCTCTTGGATGGCGGGCAGGCCCCATCGGCTTGGCGGCCGACCCTCACCATTGAAACGGGACCCGCCGTCATTTTAAGTGGGCGGGCCAATTAAAGCCCACCCAGTGGCATCCCCGGCTATGCGCTTCCTGTGCAGGGGTGAGGGGAGGGAATCCCCAGCTGTCAAAGTGCACTCTTTCATGCATGCGCGCGAAAGAGCGCACTTCTCCCTGAGGCAAAGTCCTGTCTCAAGGAGAATAGTGACATTGGAAAAAACTTTAAAAATAGAAACAATAAAAAATTATTAACATGTCCCCCTCATGTGACAATGTCACATGAGATGGGACATGTTAAAAAAGAACACATAAACTTTATTATTTTTGTTCAAAATGTACATGGAACTTTATCCCACCAGTGGATGAAGTTTCATCAATAATCAGAAGCCCGCTGGGGCTCCTGGCCTGCCCGCCAGCCTTACGGTTGGCCGGGCAGGTCTTTACGTACTTTAACTAGCCTGTCAATGACCTCAATCGCCCACCTTCCTAAAAATTTAAATGGCCCGGCATGACGTCAGGGATTCGTCTCGACGTCAACCCGCGTCATTTTCCCTTCGGCGACTGGGCCCCGCCCCCAAATCCTGGCCATAAAATTCTGAGGGGATTCAACAAGTTAGATGCCAAGAGGACATTTCCCCTTGTGAGGAAATCTAGAACTAGGGGCCACAGTTTAAAAATAAGGGGTCTCCCATTTAAAACAGATAAGGAGATTATTTTTTCCCCTCAGTGGGTCGTTAGTCTTTGGAATTCTCTTCCCCAGATCCCCAGAGAGCAGTGGAGGCTGGGTCATTTATATATTCAAGACTGGGTTAGACAGATTTTTGAACTACAAAGAAGTCAAGGATGCAGTGTAATGGGGTAATAGAATAGATATGCTAACGAGTGATGTAGATATGATGTATCTGCGACATCAGCAGCCATGTCCTGGCGACTCAATACAGCAGACAGGCAGCACTCAAAGGAGATGTGCATACCCAATAACCCATTTTGTACATATTGTGGATAGTATAAATCAACTAGTTTTAAGTAAACATCTGAGTCTGGCTACAGCCTTTCGTCACAATGTACAGGGCGTACATTGTGAATCAAATATGGTAGCAGCTGTGGCGACAGCAATCTAAGCAAAGAGCACCACAACCTACGATGGCAACAATCCCTGGCCAGACCAACATTCTGCAAGTGTGCCAAAGCAGCAGGCTAACTGAAGAAGGGCGAGATGGCATTGGGCAAGCAGGCACTGCCCCTACCCTGCTAGTTGGAAATTCTTGCGGACCCGCACAGAGCCTGATGTTGGAAGACATGGAGCGATAACTTCTTGAAGTACCAAGCAGCCTCGTGTCTCCTTACCAAATCACAACCAATTCAGGTCAGTTTGTTGCTTTACTTCATAGGACCCACTGCTGACTGCATCCTTAACAGAGGCTGTGAGTCCTCGGCAGATTTTGACTCCATGTCAAAAACCTTGGACCCGTTTTTTACTTCATCTCAGGGTACCGCTGCAGGCTGAACACGCTACAACCATGGGTCCCACAAACCAAGGAAAGTGCTCAGATCAATTTAACTGCTTTGTGCCTAGTAGCTAGTCCTTGCAACAGAAGCCTGCCACACTGGTCAAAAGGCCAGGAGTCCGTGCTGCCACCATCTTGAAGTGTTTACTCTGTGACGCAGAGACAACACTGATGGTCAGACTGACCAGCAGGGGGTGCAGCGTGCTTCAGATGTGGAAGGACGGGGCATTTCCAGTGGTTCTTTAATTTAAAAGTGGAGAAAACAATGTACAAATATTTGATACAAATTATGAACAAGGAGCAGGAGTTGGCCATTTGGCCCCTTGCGTCTGCTCTGCCATTCAATAAGATCATGGCTGATCTGATAGTAACCTCAAATCTGCATCCCACCTACTCCTGATAACCTATCACTCCTTTGCTTATCAAGAACCTATCCACCTCTGCCTTAAAAATATTCAAAGACTCTGCTTCCACAGCCTTTTCAGGAAGAGAGTTCCAAAGACTCATGACCCTTGGTGAAAAAAATTCACCTCATCTCAGTTTTAAATGGGCAATCCTTTATTTTTAAACAGTGACTCCTACTTCTAGATTCTCTCACAAGAGGAAACACCCTCTCCACATCCACTCTGTCAAGCCCCCTCAGGATCTTACATGTTTCAATCAAGTCACCTTTTCCTCTTGTAAACTCCAGTGGATATAAGCCTAGCCTGTCCAACCTTTCCTCATAAGACAACTTGCCCATTCCAGGTATTAGTCTGATAAATCTTATCTGAATTGCTTCCAATGTATTTACATCCTTCCTTAAATAAGTTGACCAATATGGTACACAGTACTCCAGTTGTGATCTCACCAGCGCTTTTTACAACTGAAGCATAACCTCCATACTTTTGTATTCAATTTCCCTTGCAATAAATGATAAACATTCTATCAGCTTTCCTAATTATTTGCTGTACCTGTATAATAGCCTTTTGCGATTCATGCACCAAGACAACCAGATCCTTCTGCAATTCAGAGCTCTGCAATCTCTCACCATTTAGATAATATGCTTCTCTTTTATTCTTCCTGCCAAAATGAACAATATCACATTTTCCCACATTATACTCCATTTACCAGATCTTTGCCTGCTCACTCAACCTATCTATATCTTTTATAAGCCTCATGTTTTCTTCACAACTTACTTTCCTACCTACCTTTGTGTCATCAGCAAATTTGACAACCATCTCATCCATCCCTTCATCCAAGTCATTTATATAAATTGTAAAAAGTTGATGTCCCAGCACTGACCCCGTGGCACACCACTCGTTACGTCTTGCCAACCTGAAAAAGACTTGTTTATGGCTACTTCTGCTTCCTGTTAGCCAGCAATCTTCTTTCCATGCCAGTATGTTACCCCCATACCATTAGGTTTCATTTTACAAAATAACCTCTGATGTGGCACTTTATCAAATGCCTTCAGGAAATCTAAGTACAGTACATCTACCGGTTCCCCTTTATCTGCAGCACAAGTTACTTCTTCAAAGAACTAAGTTGGTTAAACATGATTTCCCCTTCACAAAACCATGTTGACTCTGTCTGATGACCTTGAACTTATCTTAGTGCCCTGCCATAATTCCTTTAAAAATAGCTTCTAACGTTTTCCCTATGACAGATATTAAGCTAACTGGCCTATAGTTTCCTGCTTTCTGTCTCCCTCCCTTTTTGAATAGCAGAGTTACATTTGCTATCTTCCAATTTAATGGGACCTTCCCTGAATTTAGGGAGTTTTAGAAAATCAACACATCAACTATCTCACTAGCCACTTCTTTTAAGACCCTAGGATGAAGTCCATCAGGACCCCGGCACTTGTCAGCCCACAGCTCCAACAATTTACTCAGTAACACTTCTCTGGTGATTGTAATTTTCCTGCGTTCCACCCTCCCTTCCATTTCGTGATTTACAGCTACTTCTGGGATGTTACTTGTATCCTCTATAGTGAAGGCTGATGCAAAATACCAACTCAATTAATCTGCCATCTCCTTGTTTTCCATTATCAATTCTCCAGCCTCACTTTCTATAGGACCAACACTCACTTTGTTAACTCTTTTCTTTTTAAAATATTTATATCAACTCTTACCATCTATTTTTATATTTCTAGCTAGCTTTCTCTTATACTCTAATTTTTTTTCCCTCCTTATTAATCTTTTAGTCTTCCTTTGCTGTTCCTTATATTCTGTCCAATCTTCTGACCTTCCATCTGTCTTTGCACAATTATGTGCTTTTTCTTTAAATTTGATACTATCTTTAACCTTTCTCGTTAACCACGGATGGTGTGTCCATCTCTTGGACTTTTTCTTACTCTTTGGTTCGTATCTATTCTGTGTATTCTGAAATATCCCCTTAAATGTTTGCAACTGCATCTCTATTGACCTATCCCTTAACCTAATTTGCCAATTCACTTTAGCTAGCTCTGCTTTCATGCCCAGGTTATTGCCCTGATTTAAGTTTAAAAACATGGGCCTGAATTTTACCTTCCAAAGTTGGGCGCTTGCCTGGCCAAACACACGTGAAATTGTGTGGCCCGACGTCATCGTGCATAGAGCAATATTGAGGTCAGCAGGCATGCGCAGGAGTCAGAGCTGTGCCCACCAACAATTAAAGGGCCAATTAAGGTCAATAAAAGGTCAATTGTACTCGATTTTATGTTACCCATGCAATTTGGCGCTCATCGCACAGGTAAAACAGACAGGTGGGCAGCCTGTTTTTAATGAACTGTCATCCAAGGCCAGGATAAAAAGAGCCTGGAGCATTGCCATTGTGAGTAGTGAGAAGCTTAGGAGATAACTTGCTGCTGGTTGCAGAGTGAAACTTGACTACTTTATCTCTGTTTTTAGCTTCAGTCTTTGCATTGCTAGCCTTCATTTCAGGACTCATTGGTGTCTGTCTCCAAGAACCCTGGAGGATTTATACCATGTGGAACGTTCCAGTCTCTTTCTTTGGTAATGAGGATTGTGTACTCTACTGGTGGCACCTACACTGAGGAGGAAGGGAGGGGCAGAAGGGAGAGGAGGCCAGGTGTCCATAGGCAGAGTCCAAGGGATCGACCTAAGGGAGGAGAGGTGCAGGCACAGCAGGGAGTCCATGGCAGAAGGGGCCGCAGAAGACGCCACTAACCTGGTGCCAGGGTTCATAGGCAGGAATGAAGCTACCTCAACATGTCAGAAGGAGACTCCTTCTCTCCAGAGAGACTGTGAGCCCCATATATCAGAGGATTGGGCTATCCCTTCCCAGTGGCCACCCCATTCCAGAAGGTCACAATGGCCCTCAACTTCTATGCCTCTGGCTCTTTATCAGGGGTCAATGGGGGATCTGTGTGGAGTGTCCCAATCAGCTGTCCACAGTTACGTAAAGCTGGTGACAGAAGCTCTGTTCAGGGGAGTCATGACATTTACTCATTTCTGGATGGACAAGGCCAGCCAGGCAGGGCAAGCCAGTGATTGCTGGGTTCCTCCGCAGCCAGAGTGCCATCGACTGCACAGACATGGCCATCGAGGCCCTAGCGGGTGGGCCAGGTGCCTTCATCACTAGGAAGGGCTTCCACTCCATGAATGTCCAGATAGTTTGTGACCACAAGATGCAGATTCTGCAAATCTGTGCAAGGTATCCTGGCAGCTCCCATACATCCTCTGACATTCACAGGTGCCAAGGCTGTTCATAGCTCCAGCTCGACTGGATGGATGGCTGCTGGGAAACAAAGCTATCCATTGAAAAGGTGGCTCATGACACCTGTCCATTATCCAACAACAGAACCAGAGCAGTGGTATAATAGGAGTCATGGGCAGCGTTAGAAAGGGCCATAGGTCTTCTGGAGATGAGATCCAGGAGCCTGGATGTTTCAGGGGGAGCACTACAATACCCACAAGAGTGGGTGACACTGATGGTGGTTGCATGCTGCGCTCTCTAAAATCTGACTCTGGCAAGGGGAGACCCACTGGAAGAAGAGGATCTTGAGGCAGCTCCACTGGCCACAGATGATGACTCCAGTGGTGGATCAAAAGAGGAGCCTGGGGAAGAAGATGGTGAGAACATAGTGATGGTGAGGACATAGAGGCAGAGCTCTGGATCCTTCAGGGAGGCAGGGGCACCAGAAAGTCCTTGATTCAATGCAGCTAGGCTGCCAAGGCACTGCTTCCACCTCATGCCAGGGGTGACACCTCCTTACTGGATGTTTGAACTGGCCCATTCTATTGAACTCAAAGTCCACTCAGTGCCTCTGCAATAAGGTTTAGAGCCACTCATGTCCAGCATGAGACACTGGCGTGCCCTGCATCTACAAAACAAGTGAAGCAAACTCAGGCCATTAACACAAAAGCAAAATTTATATCATGTTGGCACCGCCATCAAATGAACCATACAATGTAAGGTGTTAGTGGTCACACCAGTAAACAAATTAACAAAATATGACAGAACAAAAAAACCACCCATGAAAAGTCCCTTTTGAGCTCACGGGGCCTTAAACATACATTTGCCAGTACTGTATCTTGGTGATCACCCCCCAACTCCTGCCCCTCTCTGGCAGCGACATTGGAAACAGCCTGCTGACTCTGCTGTCCTGTTGGCCTTGATGACTTTGGCGGTCATCCTCTGGCCAGCAGAACCTGTGCTAGCCTCACCTAGGAGGGAACGGCCAGTGCCATGGTTGGCATCTCCCCAGTCATCGCAGCCTCATCAGATGCCACAGTTACTGGCAGAGGGGTGGAGGAGCCACTGCCATCATTCAGAGCACCATAAGAGGAGCCCACAGAGATGACAAGCAACTCGTGTGCCAATGTGAAGTTGCTCTGGACCTCTCTGCTCGCTATTGATGGACGGGAACCTAGAAAATATATTAGCTGCCTCATCCATCTCTCACACTGGCAGTGACCTCCTGATGTCATTGCCTGGGTGAGGACTTGCAGGTTCAAGTGCAACCCTGGGAACCCAAGCCTCTTTCTGGAGCTCCCTCTCCATGAGAGTCGCCACTGTCTCAATGGAAGAAGTTGCGCGCTCGGTGCTGAAGGTCAACACAGTGCTCATGTTCCGCATGGACTCCTCCATGACAGAGACCATGGCATGCAAACCCTCAGGAATTCCCGTCAGACCCTCCCATGCATCCCGCTGGATATCTGCCGCCTAAAGGGCAAATCCAGAGGCTTGTCATCTGCCTTCAACTCAGCATTGTCCTGGTCTCCAGCAGTCGTCCTACTGCCTGCACTCTGGGCACTCTCTGCCTCAGCCTGTTCCTCACGCGATTGTGCTGTGCCCTCACCGCTGTGCACCAAAATTCTAGCCGATGATCTAATGGCCGCTGAGGTGCTGGTATCTGCGCTAGTGCCTGGTGCAGACAGGGGGTGTGGCACAGGAGCATTTGACAGTCACTGGTCCTCCGGCATAAAGGGTGGCTCATCGGGGTACTGCACTCGTTGGTGGGATAGTTTGTGACCACAAGACGCAGATTCTGCAAGTCTGTGCAAAGTACCCTGGCAGCTCCCATGATGCATACATCCTCTGACATTCACAGGTGCCAAGGCTGTGGGATGGCAATTCTAGGGGAGCAAAACAACATGTCATTAGTATTCATCATCACACTGTCCTGTGCATGCTAGGCAGGCTGGTGAGACAATGGAGATCTGCATCATGGTGCCATTGTCTTTCAATGAATAATGCGGACGCCAGGTTTGAGATTTCGATTACAGATGCAACAACACAAGAATGTTTACACACTCCAACACTCTCACATCTGTGCACTGCACTCTTACCTTCATCAGAGACCTCCGCCTCTCCATGGCTGGGGACTGAGCTGGGCACTGGCACTCCAGCTCCAAGGCATCCATCTCGTACCTTGTCAAAAGTAGTAGGTTCGGAGGGGGCCTCCGTCCCATCTTTGTCCTCTCGATGCTGTTATGTCTTCTCTTCTCCTGAAAGGACAGAGGAGCATTGATTAGTCCACTCTCTATCTGCAGCACCATTGCAGCCTGACCAACCCTACCTGAGGAACACTTTACAGGGCACAACCGAGTTGCAGCCCTCAACCGCAATCAGGCCCAGCAGCCAGAGCTCACCGCCTTGGCCGGCACAGATGTCATTGACAGTTGGCACTCAGACTCTTGCACCCCTCAGCACCACGGGGAGACGGCCAGTCATAAACACTTCTCCGCACAGATCCATACCAACTCAGTACTCACCATTGCTGAGCACAGCAGATCATTGAACCTTGTGCAGCACTTGCACCCATGTGTGCCGCACAACATCATGGCTGCTGACCTGGCCCATGCTTTTTTAGTCAGGTGCGGTGGCCTCCTCTTGCCATCCCGGGGGATGAAAATGTCCCACCTGGTACTGGCCTCTTCCACTAGGATTCCCAAGCACTCATCCAAGAACTGGGAGGTCGAGTGCCCACCGGACTTGCCCTCCCGCCTGACGTGCCCAGGAGGTGTAGATGCCATTGCTGGTCAAAACATATGCTCCTGTGATCAACTCAAGGGCTGCAAGGTGTCTGCTGGCAGCCTTCAGGGAGCTGCCTCTGCCGCTTTTAAAGCTCTCACTGGGTCACCATAGGACCCGACGCCTGACAGGCTTCCCAACCATTTAAAGACACGTTTCACACTGGGCAGTCCTTAATTGGCCAGTAAGCATGAAATCACGTTGGAAACACGATCTCACCCCAGAGCGGATTCTACATCTGCTTTTGGGCCCGTCGTCTTGGCACACACGCCAAGTGTGAAAGTCAGGCCAAGGTCTCGGACCCACTCCTCTCTCCCTCAAACTGAATATAAAATTCAATCATATTGTGGTCGCTGCAACTCGGGATGCCTTCATTATGATATTCATAATTAATCCCATCTTGTTGCACAATACCAGGTCCAGTATAACCTACCCTCTGGTTGGCTCCAGAACATGCTGTTCTAAGATACTATCTTGAAAACGTGCTATGAATTCCTTATCTTGGCTATCTTTGCCCTTTTCCAGTCTATATGTAGATTAAAATCTCCCATGATTATCGCCGTGAGTTTCTTACAAGCTCCCATTATTTCTTCCCTTATGCTCCTCACAGTTCACAGCTTACGCAGAAGAATATACACTACAAGCAGCAAAATGCCATCTCAGACTTTCTGGGAGAAGTAAAAGATCATTGCCAAGATTTCTGATCAGCCTCTATGGAAGATAAAGGGTTTCCAACCAACTTTTAACTCGATATGGGCACTGGGGTGTCCATACTGGCTAATAATTTATCAGACCACAACACAGTTCCTGTGCAGTCATCAAATATTAAACTTCAAGGTCAGGGGAGAACTAACCTGCACATCAGGATCCAGATTATTGTCACTCTTTGCCACAGAGTTGATAGATCACAGTAGCACTTTATATTCTGTGTACTGAAAATATCTCTTTACTCAGCAGGAACGCATGTATACAATTGGACATCCTCCAGAAAGTAGATGAGGTCCTTCCACTGGACAACGGGACTGAATTCTGCCAGGGATTCCCACAACTCTTCCAGGGTTTGGGTAAGTCAAAAAAATGAATATCACATTTCACTGTTAACAGACACCATGCCGGTTTGCCTGTTCAGCCCTAGGTGGATAACACATCCTCTACTACCAAAGGTCAAAGAAGAACTTGACCACATGCTGCACAGAGGTGTCATTTCACTGGTCACACAACCAAACCTGTGTTAAAAGCAAAGAACCGTGGATGCTGGAAATCCAAAACAAAAACAGAAACAGAAATACCTGGAAAAACTCAGCAGGTCTGGCAGCATCGGCGTAGAAGAGCACAGTTGACATTTTGAGTTCTCATGACTCTTCAACAGAACTAAGGGAAAATAGGAAAGGGGTGAAATATAAGCTGGTTTAAGGGGGGGGTGTGGTTTTTTGGGACAAGAAGCCAGTAATAGGTGGAGATAACCAAAAGATGTCACAGACAAAAAGACAAATAGGTGTTGAAGGTGGTGATATTATCTAAAGAATGTGCTAATTAAGGGTAGAAAGCAGGACAACCCAGGTACAGAAAGCTCTAGTGGGGGTGGGGTGAAGAAATACAAAAAAGGCTAAAAGGTAGAGAGAAACAATGGGTGGAAATACATTTAAAATTAATGGAAATAGGTGGGAAAAGAAAAATCTATGTAAATTATTAGAAAAAACAAAAAGGAGGGGGAAGAAACGGAAAGGGGGTGGGGATGGAGGAGAGAGTTCATGATCTAAAATTGTTGAACACAATATTCAGTCCAGAAGGCTGTAAAGTGCCTAGTCAGAAGATGAGGTGCTGTTCCTCCAGTTTGCGTTGATCTTCACTGGAATAATTCAGCAGGCCAAGACGTACATGTGGGCATGAGAGCAGGGAGGAGTGTTGAGACGGCAAGCGACAGGGAGGTCTGGGTAATGCTTGCGGACAGACCGAAGGTTTTCTGCAAAGCGGTCACCCAGTCTGCGTTTGGTCTCTCCAATGTAGAGGAAACCGCATTGGGAGCAACGAATGTAGTTGACTAAGTTGAGGGAAGTGCAAGTGAAATGCTGCTTCACCTGAAAGGAGTGTTTGGATCCTTGGACAGTGAGGAGAGAGGAAGTGAAGGGGCAGGTGTTGCATCTTCTATGGTTGCATGGGAAGGTGTCATGGGAGGGGGTTGTTGAGTAGGGGGTGATGGAGGAGTGGACCAGGGTGTCACGGAGGGAATGATCCCTACGGGATGCCGCCAAAGGAGGTGAAGGGAAGATGTGTTTGTTGGCATCATGCTGGAGTTGGCGGAAATGGCGGAGGATGATCCTTTGAATGCAGAGGCTGGTGGGGTGATAAGTGAGGACAAGGGGGACCCTATCATGTTTCTGGGAGGGAGGAGATGGTGTGAGGGTGGATGCGCGGGAGATGGGCCGGACATGGTTGAGGGCTGTCAGCCACCGTAGGTGGAAAACCTCGGTTAAGGAAGAAGGAGGACATGTCAGAGGAACTGTTTTTGAAGGTAGCATCATCGGAACAGATGCGACGGAGGTGAAGGAACTGAGTGAATGGGATGGAGTCCTTACAGGAAGTGGGGTGTGAGGAGCTGTAGTCGAGGTAGCTGTGGGAGTCGGTAGGCTTGTAATGGATATTGGTGGACAGTCTATCACCAGAAACTGAGACAGAGAGGTCAAGGAAGGGAAGGGAAATGTCAGAGATGGACCATGTGAAAATGATGGAGGGGTGGAAATTGGAAGCAAAATTAATAAATTTTTCCAAGTCCCGACGAGAGCATGAAGCAGCACCGAAGTAATCATCGATGTACCGGAGAAAGAGTTGTGGGAGGGGGCCGGAGTAGGACTGGAACAAGGAATGTTCCACATACCCCATAAAGAGACAGGCATAGCTGGGGCCCATGCGGGTACCCATAGCCACACCTTTTACTTGGAGGAAGTGAGAGGAGTTAAAGGAGAAATTGTTCAGTGTGAGAACAAGTTCAGCCAGACAGAGGAGAGTAGTGGTGGATGGGGATTGTTCAGGCCTCTGTTCGAGGAAGAAGCGGAGAGCCACCAGACCATCCTGGTGGGGGATGGAGATATAGAGGGATTGGACGTCCATGGTGAAGAGGAGGCGGTTGGGGCCAGGGAACTGGAAATTGTTGATGAGATGTAAGGTACCAGAGGAATCACGGATGTAGATGGGAAGGGACTGGACAAGGGGAGAGAGAAGGGAGTCAAGATAGCGAGAAATGAGTTCCGTGGGGCAGGAACAGTCTGACACGATCGGTCTGCCAGGACAGTCCTGTTTGTGGATTTTGGGTAGGAGGTAGAAGCGGGCCGTCCGAGATTGGGCAACTATCAGGTTGGAAACTGTGGAAAGAAGATCCCCAGAGGAGATGAGGTCAGTGACAGTCCTGGAAACAATGGCTTGATTTTCAGTAGTGGGGTCATGGTCCAGGGAGAGGTAGGAGGAAGTGTCTGCGAGTTGACGCTCAGCCTCCGCAAGGTAGAGGTCAGTGCGTCAGACAACAACAACACCACCCTTGTCAGCGGGTTTGATGACAATGTTAGGGTTGGACCTGAGAGAATGGAGTGCAGTAAGTTCAGAGAAATTGAGACGACTAATGTCACGCCGACAGTTCTCAATGAAAAGATCAAGAGAAGGTAAGAATCCAGAGGGAGGGGTCCAGGTGGAGGGAGAATGCTGGAGGTGGGTAAAAGGATCCGTTGAACGGGGAGAGGACTCCTGCCCAAAGAAGTGAGCCCGGAGTCGAAGGCGCCGGTAGAAGAGTTCAGCAACGTGCCGAGCCCGAAATTGAGATGCGGTTGTAAGGGTATGAAACTAAGTCCTTTGCTGAGCACTGAACGTTCAGCATCGGAGAGGGGAAGGTCAGGGGGTATAGTGAATACACGGCCGGGGCTGGGATTGGAAGATGGGATGGGGACAGAGGGACAGGCAGGGGTGGAGGGTCCTGGCTGGGTGTTGGTGTCGATGAGATGTTGGAGCTTGTGTTCCTTAGCACTTGAGAGAAGGAGAAAAAGTTTCTTGTTGAAGCGTGTGGTGTTCTGTGGTGTTCTAAGCTGGTTATAGCTCTCAAACCAAATGGTCAATTCAGGATGTGCGTGGACCTCATGCAATTAAACAAAGCATTCCAGAGGGAAATCCAACCAATGGCATTTGTGGAGGACAGCCTGGTGAAACTTGAGAAGAGCATCCTCTTTACCAAACTCGACTCAAATAATTGGTTTTAGCAAATGCTTCTCGACAAAACTACTGATAACCTTTATCACACCTGTTTGGCCGTTTATGTTTTAACCACCGTTATCTCATCAGTCCCACAGATATTCCAGTGCGCCATCTGGTTTTTTCTTCCATTTATTCATGGGATGTGGGCATCGCTGGCTGGGCCAGCATTTATTGCCCATCTCTAATTGCCCTTGAGAAGGCAGTGGTAAGCTGCCTTCTTGAACCGCTGCAGTCCACGTGGTGTAGGTACCTTCACAGTGCTGTTAGGGTGGGAGTTCCAGGGTTTTGACCCAGCAATAGTGAAAGAACTGTGATATATTTCCAAGTCAGAATGGTGAGTGGTTTGGAGGGGAACTTCCATATGGTGGCATTCCCATGTGTCTGCTGCCCTTGTCCTCCCAGATGGTAGAGGTCATGGGTTTGCAAGGTACTGTCTAAGGAGCTATGGTGAGTTCCTGCAGACCATCTTGCAGATGGTACACACTGCTGCTACTGTGCATCGGTGGTGGAGGGAGTGAATGTTTGCAGATGTAGTGCCAATCAAGTGGGCTGCTTTGCTCTGGATGGTGTCAAGCTTCTTGGAGCTGCATTCATCCAGGCAAGTGGGGTGTATTCCATCACACTCCTGACTTGTGCCTTGCAGATGATAGACAGGCTTTGGGGAGTCAGGAGGTGTATTATTTGTTGCATGATTCCTAGCCTCTGACCTGCTCTTGCAGCCACAGTATTTATATGGCTAGTCCAATTCAGTTTCTGGTCAATGGTAACCCCAAAATGTTGATAGTGGGAGATTCAGCAATGGTAATGCAATACCAACGTCAAGCGGCAATGGTTAATTTCTGTCTTTTTGGAGATGGTCATTGCCTAGCACTTGTGTAGTGCGAATGTTACTTGCCACTTGTCAGCCCAAGCCTGGATATTGTCAAGACATTTGCTGCATTTGGACATGAACTGCTTCAATATCTGAGGGGTCGTGAATGGTGTTGAACATCATGCAATTATCAGCGCGAGCATTCCCACTTCTGACCTTTTGATGGAAGGAAGGTCATTGATGAAGCAGCTGAAGGTGGTCTGGCCGAGGACACTACCCTGAGGAATTCACGCAGTGATGTCCTGGAACTGGGATGATTGACCTCCAACAACCATGATCATCTTCTTTTGTGCTGGATATGACACCAACCAGCAGAGTGTTTTCCCCTGATTCCCATTGAATCCAGTTCTGCTCGGGTTCCTTGATCCCACACTCAGTCAAGTGCTGCCTTGACGTCAAGGGCAGTCACTCTTACCTCACCTCAGAAGTTCAGCTCTTTTGTCCATGTTTGAACCAAGGCTGTAATGAAGTCTGGAACTGAGTGACCCTGGCAGAGCCCAAACTGAGTGTCAGTGAGCAGATTATTGGTAAACAAGTGCTGCTTGATGGCACTGTTGATGACCCCTTCCATTACTTTGCTGATGATGGAGAGTGGACTGATGGGGTGGTAAATGCTCCACCAACTCATTGACACCAACACCCATCTAGGACCCTCTACCCCTGCCTGTCCCTCCGTCCCCACCCCATCTTCCAATCCCAGCCCCAGCCGTGTATTCACTATACCCCCTGACCTTTCCCTCTCCGACGCTGAACGTTCAGTGCTTAGCAAAGGACTTAGTTTCATACCCTTACACCCTTATCTCAATGAATTTTGGGCTGGGCACGATGCTGAACTCTTCTTCCGCCGTCTTCGTCTCCGGGCTCACTTCTTTGGGCAGGAGTCCTCTCCCCGTTCAACGGATCCTTTTACCCACCTCCAATATTCTCCCTCCACCTGGACCCCTCCCTCTGGATTCTTACCTTCTCTTGATCTTTTCATTGAGAACTGTCGGTGCGACATTAGTCATCTCAATTTCTCTGCTATTCCCGCCCATTCTAATCTCTCTCTCTTTGAACTTACTGCACTCCGTCTCTCAGGTCCAAACCTAACATTGTCATCAGACCCACTGACAAGGGTGGTGCTGTTGTTGTCTGGCGCACTGACTTCCATCTCGTGGAGGCTGAGCATCAACTCGCAGACACTTGCTCCTACCTCTCCCTGGACCATGACCCCACCACTGAACATCAAGCCATTGTTTCCTGGACTGTCACTGACCTCATCTCCTCTGGGCATCTTCCTCCCACAGCTTCCAACCTGATAGTCGCCCAACATTGGACGGCCCGCTTCTACTTCCTACCCAAAATCCACAAACAGAACTGTCCCGGTAGACCGATCATGTCAGCTTGCTCCTGCCCCACGGAACTCATTTCTCGTTCCAGTCCTACTCCGGCCCCCTCCCACAACTCTTTCTCCGGTATATCGATGATTACGTCGGTGCTGCTTCATGCTCTCATCGGGACTTGGAAAAATGTATTAATTTTGCTTCCAATCTCCACCCCTCCATCATTTTCACATGATCCATCTCTGACACTTCCCTTTCCTTCCTTGACTTCTCTGTCTCAATCTCTGATGATAGACTGTCCACCAATATCCATTACAAGCCTACCGACTCCCACAGCTACCTCAACTACAGCTCCTCACACCCCGCTTCCTGTAAGGTCTCCATCCCATTCTCTGAGTTCCTTCGCCTCCATCGCATCTATTCCAAAGATGCTACCTTCAAAAACAGTTCCTCTGACATGTCCTCCTTCTTCCTTAACTGAGGTTTTCCACCCACGGTCGTTGACAGGGCCCTCAACCGTGTCCGGCCCATCTCCTGCACATCCGCCCTCACACCTTCTCCTCCCTCCCAGAAACATGATAGGGTCCCCCTTGGCCTCACTTCTCACCCCACCAGCCTCCGCATTCAAAGGATCATCCTCCGCCATTTCCGCCAACTCCAGCATGATGCCACCACCAAACACATCTTCCCTTCACCCCCCCCCCCGGCGGCATTCCATAGGGATCGTTCCCTCCAGGACACCCTGGTCCACTCCTCAGTCACCCCCTACTCCTCAACCCCCACCTATGGCACCTCCCCATGCACACGCAAAAGATGTAACACCTGCCCCTTCACTTCCTCTCTCCTCACCGTCCAAGGGCCCAAACACTCCTTTCAAGTGAAGCAGCATTTCACTTGGATTTCCCCCAACTTACTCTACTGTATTCGTTGCTCCCAATGCGGTCTCCTCTACATTGGAGAGACCAAACGTAAACTAGGTGACTGCTTTGCAGAACACCTGCGGTCTGTCCGCAAGAATGACCCAAACCTCCCTCTTGCTTGCCATTTTAACACTCTACCCTGCTCTCTTGCCCACATGTCTGTCCTTGGCTTGCTGCATTGTTCCAGTGAAGCCCAATGCAAACTGGAGGAACAGCACCTCATCTTCCAACTAGGCACTTTACAGCCTTTTGGACTTAATATTGAATTCAATAACTTTAAGTCTTGAACTCCCTCCTCCATCCCCACCCCCTTTCTGTTTCTTCCCCCTTCCTTTTGTTTTTTCCAATAATTTATATAGATTTTTCTTTTCCCACCTATTTCCATTATTTTTAAATCTTTTATGCTCTCCCCACCCCCACTAGAGCTATACCTTGAGTACCCTACCATCCATTCTTAATTAGCACATTCGTTTGGATAATATCACCAACTTCAACACCTCTGTGTTCTTTTGTCTGTGACATCCTTTGATGATCTGCTCCTATCACTGCTTGCTTGTCCCTACAACCACACCACCCCCCTCCACTTCTCTCCCCTCACCCAACCCCACCCCCACCCCCTACCTTAAACCAGCTTATATTTCACCCCTCTCCTTAGATTCACATAATTCTGTTGGAGGGTCATGAGGACTCGAAACGTCCACTCTTTTCTCCGCCGATGCTGCCAGACCTGCTGAGTTTTTCCAGGTAATTCTGTTTTTGTTTTGGTAATTGGTCAGGTTGGATTTGTCCCAGTTTTTGTGTACAAGACATACCTGGGCAATCTTCCACATTCCGGGTAAATGCCAGTGTTATAGCTGTACTGGAACAGCTTGGCTAGGGGCACAGCAGGTTCTGGAACACATGTCTTCAGTACTATTGCCGGAACATTGTCAGGGCCCATAGCCTTTGCAGTATCCAGTGCCTTCAGCCATTTTTTGATATCACGTGGAGTGAATCGAATTGGCTGAAGATTGGCATCAGTGATACTGGGAACCTCAGGAGGAGGCCGAGATGGATCATCCACTTGGCACTTCTGGCTGAAGATTGTAGCAAATGCTTCAGGCTTATCTTTTTCACTGATGTGCTGGGCTCCCCCATCATTGAGGATGTGGAAGTTTGTGGAGCCTCCTCCTCCAGTGAGTTCCTTAATTGTCCACCACCATTCATGACTGGATGTGACAGGACTGCAGAGCTTAGATCTGAACCTTTGGATGTGGAATCGTTTAGTTCTTTCTATCACTTGCTGCTTCCACTGTTTGACATGCAAGTTGTCCGATGTAGTTTCACCATGTTGATACCTCATTTTCAGATATACTTCATGGCATGCCCACCTGCACTCTTCATTGAACCAGGTTTCGTGGTCATGATAGACTGGGGGATATGCTGAACCATGAGGTTGAGTGCAATTCTGCTGCTGCTGATGGCCCACAGCACTTCATGGATGCCTGGTTTTGAGTTGCTAGATCTGTTTGAAATCTATCCTATTTAGTGGTAGTGCCATCCAACACGATGGAGGTTATCACTTATGTGAAGACGGGATTTCGTCTCCATAAGGACTCTGCGGTGGTCACACCTACCGATACTGTTATGGTGAGGATGAGGTCAAATATGTTTTTCCCTCTTGTTGATTCCTTCACCACCTGCTGCAGACCCAATCTAGCAGCTATGTCCTCTAGGACTCGTCCAGCTCATTCCGTATTTGCGCTACCGAGCCACTCTTGGTGATGGACATCGAAGTCCCCCACCCAGAGTACATTCTGCGCCCTTGTCCCCCTCAGTGCTTCCTCCAACTGGTGTTCAACATGGAAGAGCACTGATTCATCAGCTGAGGGAGGGCAGTAAGTGGTAATCAGTGGGAGGCTTCTTTGCCCATGTTTGACCTGATGCCATGAAACTTCATGTGGTCCAGAGTTGATGGTGAAGACTCCCAGGGCAAATCCCTCCCAACTATTCTGCAACCTCTGCTGGGTCTGTCCTGCCAGTGGGGCAGGACAGGCTCAGGGATGGTGATGATTCAGGTATAATTCCCCGAGTATGGCTATGTCAGGCTATTGCCTTACAAGTCTGTGAGACAGCTGTCCCAATTTTGGTTTTAGCCCCCAGATGTTAGTATGGAGGACTTTGCAGAGTCTACAGTGCTGAGTTTGCCGTTGTCATTTCCTATCATGTCCGTGACCCTAGAAGGTAAACAAGGAGTCATCTGTCACATGGATGACACCCTCATCCAGGGCTCCACAAGAGAATAGCATGACCACAGGGTACATAAAGTTCTTAAGGCCCTCCAGGAAGCAGGTCTCATGCTGAATGACAAGTGTGAATTCGCCAAGACTACCATCAAATTTCTAAGCCATATCATCCACAGACAGAGGATCATGGTGAACCCTCACAAAACAAAGGCCATTACCAACTTTCCCCAACTGGCCTGTATCACAGGCACCCAGCAGTTCCTAGGGATGGTAAACCACATGAGCAAATTTATCTCAAGCTTAGCTTCCATCGCAGAATCTCTATGAGATCTCGTTTGGAAAGGCCAGCAATGTTCTGGGGCATTAAACAAAGCAATGCCTTTCAATCTATTAAAGTCAAGCTAGTCTCTTTGGATGTCCTGGCACACGGAGACCCCACATTGCCCACTGTTGCGGCTGCTGATGCTTCCTCCACAGGCCTTGACCCTGTCCTTATCCAACTGCAGAAGAATGGCGACGGGCAACTAATATACTTTGCATTCGAGCCTCAGTGGAAACTGAACAAAGGTGAGCCACCCTCAAGAAGGAAGGAAGCACTTTCTGTTACTGGGCCATTGAAACGTTCTCACATTACCTGATGGGCTTGCCCTTCCACATAGAGACAGACAGCAAACCACTCATTCCCTCCTGAATTCCACAGTGATCGTTAAAATGCTTCTACATATTCAGCAGTTTTTCCTTTGCTTAATGAGATATCAATACACAGCTATCTACATTCCAGGGAAATCACAGTCCACAGCTAATGCTCTCTCCAGAGCTACAGTGGACCAAGCTATTGCCTTGGATTTCACACTTGTATCAGAAGTGGAATCATTCTCTTCGACTGTAGTGAACCTATTGCCAATCTCCACCACAAAGATCCAGGATGACCAACATGCCAAAAAATAGGATGTGGAATGTGCTCAAGTACAGGAGTTCTACCTGCAAGGGTGGTCTAAATATAGTCCTATAGACTGGCTTATCCTTAAGTATTCCAAGCAATGCAAACATTTGACCGTGGTGGGTTACCTCTTAGTTTTTGATCACCGCTTGGTCATCCCTCAGTCCACTTGAGAACAGATCCTCCACAGGCTCCATTGAGGCCACCTAGGCATTGCAAAGTGCAGAGCACACACACACAACAATCTGTGTGGTGGCTGGACATCACACAGGCCATTTAAGATTTCATCCTATCCTGTCACACTGCTGCATTAACAGCCAAACACCCATGGAACTACCGGTGCCATCGAGTTTTCCTTACTGACCTTGGCAGAAATTGGAGCTCATCCTCTTTGATCATCAAGGAAAGATATACCTTGTTGCTGTAGATTACTACCCTAGGTGCCTGGAATCGACTACAGTGGAGTTGATGATCAGGGATCTGCAGACCATCTTCTATACCTTGGCTTCCCCATTGAAATCATCTGAGATAATGGTCCATAACTTGCTAATGATGACTCCCAGAAATTCACTGATGACACGGAGGTCACCCATATCTCCAGCTCCCCTCTTCATCCTCAAACTAACGGGGAGGCTGAATGAGTGGTCAGGACCAGCCAGACCCTGATGTCAAAAAACCTGACTGGCATTCAGCCCTGTCGCATTATTGAGCCATGCCTCTAGTTAATGTATTCTCCAGCTGAATTGCTCAAGGGCTGACGTCTAAAGACATTTGTTCCTCTAAATACCTAGGAATCTCCAACCTATTTTTATCTCTGCTGCCCACAAGAGAGTGAGAGAGAAGTCAACCCTCTGTGAGAAACAGCAGTAGTGGTATAGTTCCCAACACAGGGCCAAACCCTGACACTGTTAACTTCAGGCCAGAGTTTAGATTCATGATCACAAGGCAGAAGGTGTCATCCTTGCCAGAACGGAGCACCCACACTCGTACTTGGTCCAGGTACTGTCTGGTACTTTCCAAATCAACAGGAGAGCCCTCATTGCACTGGTACCCACCAGAACACAAGTCTTTGATTATTACACAATGTGGGCTAAAGGCCCTAAGAATACTCTGAGTGCCCCAGGACCCACTTCCAGACCACTGGCCCTGTGGTGTAGTCACTACAACATGGTCCAAAAGAATGGTGAAGGCTGCATGGAAACTTAACCTCTAACTGGGGGAACACTGGGATGGTCAGGTGGGTTGTGGAGGAGATGCTAGAGCCAATGTAATATAAATAGTTTAAAGTAAATGTGATTAAATAGTTTGGACATAGCTAACACAATTATTGAAATAGTAGGTGGTATACTTGAGGAGAGGTGTCATGTAATGTGTTATTAGAATAGGTATGCTAATATTGCACATAGTATAAATAAACTAGTTTTAGGTAAATACCTGAGTCTGGCTACAGTTCCCCTTCACAAGGTACATACCTTGCACATCCATCAAACAAAGTGCAGGCAGGAAAGTGGTGTTAAGGCCACAATCAGATCAGCCAAGACCTTTTTGAATGATAGAGCAGGCACAAGGGGCCAAGTGGCCTACTTTTGCTCCTATTTCTTATGATTTTATGAGCAGGTTGTTATAGCAGGGCATGGTGACGATGTGTTCTTCCATCTGGAGAGTGGCCAGCTCTGTAGAACATCAAATGCTTCAATCAAATGAGACCGTGATACCTTGACCATGGTTTTGCAGACTCTGGATAACATGTCTGTCGCCTTCAAGAAGATGACAAATACTTTAACCTTGGCCGTAAAGTGCCACACTGGTCTACAATAAAGTGCTCTCCAGCACAATGAGATGTGTCTGGGCCATGATGGGAAAAGGGGACATGGAAGTGGAAACTCCACTTCTCATCCGATGCCCATCCCCTCGAAACTTATCTGATATGCTGCCTCATCTTCCAGTGGGTTGAGTCTGTCCCTGCAGAGATGAATTTAGAGCAGTTTTTGATGGGACCCTGGTGGGCTGCAAAAACAAAAGGTTGTAAGTGTTATGACCAATCCCCAGGTGATGTCCCTCAATTTGCTAACTTCCCGAACGGGACCCCAATTTTGTTACACACCCAGGTGAGGAGGAATGAGCTGGCTCCCCTTCTTTATTCAACCCCCTTGGTTGGTTGCAACAAGGCTAATTTAAGATGGATCCCTTCCCCCATGGATATCTTTTCCCAGTCCAAATGTATTTATTTTTTAGAAGGAGCCAACTTAACCTGATTTTCTTGAGTCAAAGAAAGAGTAAGTTTATTAGTTACTAAAAACCTGAGAAAATGTAATAAAAATGCAACAGGCATACACACAGATCAGAAATGGTAAGTCAAGAGCCCAAATAAAAGCTTAAAAAGATATACAAATCAGTCCTTGGCTTGTCAGTAAGGCGTAGATGGCGAAACATTGCATCTGTTAAGTTGGGTGATTCTGGTAGAGCTGACTTTGGCAGTTTTGCAGTTGGTTTAGAGACACTTGGTTCTGCAGGGTGGCTGAAGAAGCTGTCCTGTTTCCTTTCTGATTGTGGCTTTCCTGAGCCTTACTTCCAGTAACAAAGAGAGAGAGAGATAGAGAGAGAGGCTTTGCAGGGGTGACTAGTTAGTCTTCTTATGCTGTCACTCTCACAGCACATTACCACATACTACACTGCTCTGCAGCTAGCTTTTTAACATAGTTTTCCATGTATATTCCTGTAAGGGAAAAAAAACATGTCTTGCACCCAGATTCTGCTTTCTTTGATCTCCACCCATTTTACACATTCTGAGATATGAATCAATTGGAGATGGATTTTAGATGCCTACTGAGACGTGGTGATCAGTCTCATGGTTCTGCGGCCACAGGAGATTAAAGTTCAATCTTTTCCATCTTTCCTATCTCCCTTTTAAGTGTCTCTGCTTAAAGAAGGCCATGACACCTTTTCAGGTGAAACATTCGATGTTCTCTCAGGACAGGTCTGTCAGTATAATCCACAAAGGAATTTTTGCAGGAAGTGGTCACTTTATATTATCAGCCATCTTTTGCTCAGTGTCCTTGCTTGTATATCTTTGAAAATACGTCTTCCTTAAAAAATTCAATATACCCGTAAATACTTTGTGGTTGTAATCAGCTTCTATGACATCAGTCAAGAGCATCTCAGTAATCAAAGCAGAGGTCTGTGCAGCATGCTACCTCTGTTTAAATCACAGGACTTGCACCATGTAGGAACACTCAGAAAAGAAAGAGGAAATCTTTATAATTTCACAAGAGAATGCATGTGGGTGGAGGAGAAAAGTTAATGTTGTTATGTTTCTGTTTAATAAAAACACATTATAAATAGGGCTAGCCCACCACCTTTCCACCCTCCCCTGAGCAGTCCCCCATAATATGGTGAGCAGATAAGGCATCAAGCCCTTAAGCCTATTAAGGATATTGAGGCCCTTACCTGCCCAATAAAATATGCAGCTGGGAAAGGTGGAACAATAGAGGCCAGCCCACTACTTCACTATCTCAGGTAAAGAGGTAGGAAGAAACAGGGGGTACCTCCTTTGGTGGTTACCTGTGCTCATTGGGGCATCCCCCAAAATGTTAGACACCTTTGTGACTCCCCCCAACCCATTTCCAACATCTGATCACCACACTCACTGCCCACCCTCCCTGCCACCACCGCCGCCCGAAACTACCCCAACCAGGGTCCCCGATCCCGCTACCAAGAGCCCAAGATTTACTTTTAAGTCCAGCCACCACGGTTTTTCTCTTTGGGACTCCTTA
The DNA here is from genome assembly GCF_017639515.1 of Carcharodon carcharias. Lineage (NCBI taxonomy): Eukaryota > Metazoa > Chordata > Chondrichthyes > Lamniformes > Lamnidae > Carcharodon > Carcharodon carcharias. The sequence continues at coordinate 129,574,051 of NC_054477.1, read as the reverse complement.
CAATATGAGCAGCAACCACTACTGAGTTCTGTCATTTCTGGGACTACTCAGCTGTTGGCCAATCAGATTGCCTGGCAGCTCTTGAGGGTGGAACTTCCTTCCCTGAGGGGTGGAAGTGTCACAATTACCTCATTAAGGCCACCCCCATTGTATTATCGCTGCAGGGCAGCCTTTTGTAAAGTTAGTCACCTCCCAATCGAACAATATACTCTGTAAAATTCAGCCCAGTAGCATTGTGCAGTGCGGGGGCTGCTGTAGGAAGAGTGTCCATTGCAGTGCCTATGATTTTGGTGCACTAAAGCAACCTAAGTGAACCTTACATTAATAAAAGAAAAGAAAGGTATTTATTTACAAAGCAGCTTTCATGATATCCCAAAGCACTTTACAGCCGATGAAATACTTATGAATTATAATCCCTTGTGCAATGTAAGAAATGCAGCAGCCATTATGCACACAGCAAGATCCAACATACAGCAATGTTATCATGATTGTGATATTATTTGACAGACAAAAATTGGCTAGACTTGGTCTTCTCCAAATAATGCCATGAAATCTTTTACATCTTGAGAAAACAGGCAGGGCCTCAGTTTAACATGTCATCTGAAAGGCAGCACCTCCAATAGTGCAGCAGATTTGTCCTACAACCTTCTGGTTCAGAGGCAAGAGTGCTACCACTGAGTATGGCTGACGCTGCTACTAAAAGGATTCCAGGCAGCTGGTAGTTCATTGCTATCATCGCATTCCACTGCCCCTTAGAAACTTCAAAAGAAGCTTTTCACAGGTTTATGAGGAGATCAGACATTAGAAGGAGAGCAGACACTGGGATGGAGTTGGACATCGGGACAGGGTCGAACATTGGAAGCAGGGGGACCATCACAAGGGTTTGGGTGATTGTGTTTGGGTTGGGGGGATGGGGTGGGGTGGGAGGGAGGCTCCAAGCACAGGAGGGCTTAACGGGGTTTAGACAATCACAAAGCAGGGTAGGTGGATTGTGGGGGGGTGTCCAATGACCAGTTGACTTATAGGCAGGCTTGTTGGGTTAGGGAAACCATTCCTGCTCCACCTGGCCCACAAGCAGTGCTAGAAAGGCACTTAAATGTTCCATAGAGCTGATCTCATCTACCTTCAGTTGTCAGGTTTCCAGATACATTGGAAACAGGTTAGCAGGTTATTCAGGAGAGCAGGTTAGTCACAAGTTCACAACCCATTTTTGTTAAAACTGGAAAATGACAGGTTGGAGGCTGGTTGGGGTAAGGTTTGGATTTTTTTTTTTGATTTTTAAGTCATTCTTGGCTCTTAAATTCTAGCCTCAATTTGACTTCAATGGAAAAGAAAATCAGGCAGTGTGTAAAACAGGTCATCAATTCATGATCGTCCACTTTCTGCTACCATTTTGGGTATGAAAACCAATTTCACCCCCTGATATCCATCATTTTACTGCTGTGTTTTTTTCACAATTCACATGGACAGTTGTACACCCAACATTATTCTTTATTGAAATATTTGTGAGAAGACGGCTGAGGGATTTTAAGTTATGCTCCTGTCAATGAGATTGCTGAGGAAGGAAAAAGAAAATAATGAGCATCAGCCAACTGTGGAGCCGCAGTTGGGAATACGTGCAAGGAATTTTGCTGCCTAGAACATTGCAAAAGGTAGAAGCATAATGTGAAGGACTCACATTGAAAGAAAAACATTGGTTAAAAAAAACAAATTGTGTTGAGCCGAAATCACATTCAAATGAACATGAAGACCGATGTGCTGCTATTTTCTTACTGTTGTTTGGTAGTACAGAACTTGAGTATTGCTGAAAAAAGGCACATTTTTGAAGTTTTCATCTTGCACTCATCAGAACAATTCACAAGAATACCAAATGTAAAGGAAACAACAATTTATACTTCATGAGAAGAGACAGCTGATTGGCTGGCAAGTGATTGGTAAACATGTTGCCATGGAGATTGCACCAATTAATTGGTGACTGACATTTAACGGACAAATGGTTGAATTGGCCAAATGGCTGAGCAAGTTGCTACAACCAGTTTTCAGCAAGTCTTCCACATACACAGTGAAGGATTCCTACACATTTACAAAGACCATACAGGACTTGCATATCAATCGCAATGCCCTGTTTATTTGCTCATTTGACATTGTTAGCCTATCCATCAATGTTCCAATTAAGCCAAAGACGTTTCCACTGCAGCACTATATCAAGGCTATCTGGGCCCGTCACTATTGTGTGAATCAGTATTCTTTGAACTTATGAGTTCAGCAACTTGTGCAGTTGAGTTCAGTTTTAATGACACCACGATGCCCAAATAGATGATGTTGCCATGGGATCCCCTCCAGGCCCACGTCTCACAAACATCTTTGTTGGGTTTCGTGAGAAACACATCTTCAATGGAATGACACCTAACCTTGTACATTTCGCATTTTTCCAATATGTGGATTTTACGCTTACTATATTGAATCTGCAGCTACATGTAAGAATTTCCTTATGCGCCTTAATGGGCTCCATCCAGCGCTCAAATTCACCTTTGCAATGGAACATTCAAACAAGGTCCCTGTCCTTGACATGTTAGTTGAGAAATCTGCAAGGGGATTCTCTATCATGGTTTACCACAAGCCTACCTTCACTGGTCAATATACGCATTGGGATTCCTGCAGTTCCACATGCTAGAAGGTTGGCCTTATCAGCACCCTCGTAAATAGGGCTCGAGCCATTTGATCACAGTGCAAGCTTGATGCTAAAATAGGGCACATCAAAGGCATCCTACGAGATAATGGCTATCCTGATCAGGTCATTTCACACTGTATTTTGCGCAAACTCATGAATGGGTCTAAGGTCATTACTTTTGGTCCCGAAAAGTGCCCAGTCCACCTCAGATTACCTTGGAAGGATAAGGTATCTCAAAAAAATTGCCATTTCAGCTGCTACAATGCATTAGCAATATGAGTGGTGTTCTCCACAAACAGGATGCTGCTCTCAAGCCAAAAAAATGTTCTGCCTGTCACACAAATGAGGAATGTAGTATATGAATTTCAGTGCTGATGTGATGCTAGGTATGTAGGCCGTACGTCCTAAAGACTGGCGTATCTTATCCTTTCAGCTGTCCGCATCAGGAAAGGTACCAACCGTATCCAACCAACCTGTGTTTGCAAAGCTCAAAGCACAGTATCCAACATTAGACGTGATTCTGCGATTGAACAATATTTGCTAAACAATGCTGAATGTGTTAAGAATTACGCTGACAACCAATTTAAGATTATCAGACAGGCTCACTGTGTGGCATACTTACACATGCTAAAAGCCACATATATTTGTTCTTTGCAGATAGAAAGAACATGCACACACATTGCATCTGTTACAACTAAACAAAACAAACAGCCATTCTCTGGTTCATTTCCTAGGGCAATGCCTTGAACAGAGTCAACTTTTCTGGTCTGAATTTAACAAAGTTTGCAGGTAACTATTAGTCATCAGTTAACTGGTGCATTCTCCATGGCAACATCTCTGCTAATCAGAGCCCACTTGCCAACCAACCAGCACTCACTTCTCATGAGGTATAAATTGTTGTTACCTTTACATATGGTATTCTTACGAATTGTCTTGATGAGTGCAAGACAAAAAGCTTTAACAACATGTCATTTTTCAACAATACTTATTTTCTTATTGTTAAATTGATAATAATAGATATTACAGGAAGCATTCTGGTAGTGATTTGATCAAATATTTAATAGTAACAAATAAGACATTGTGCAAACCACTTTTATTCTATTTTGTATTTAAAGTATTTGAAACAAAATCAGTAGCAGAATTTTCAACTCAGGTTCCTAATGCAAGTGCAATCAAATGACAACCATCATAAAATTGCAGTGTAATTGGTTCCATTTGCCACAACTGTGCTGTTGTTAACCTTCCACTGTAAAAGTGCAAGCCTTTAATGTACATTGGTGTAATGGGAGTTTCTTGTTTCAAGCAAGACTCCTAACAATGCAGACTTCTAACAGACCCCTAACAGGGTCAGTAACAATAAAATACATGTTCCCAGAAATCAATCATTTACAAGCATAGTGCAGTCACAATTTTTTAAAAATTATTTATGTCAACAAAACTAGAATTACACACTAATTCACTGGTTACATGGCTGTTGACCCATAACTTCTACAAGTATCTCTGTTCAACCCCACATTCCCATGGTCTAATGTTATAGGTCTCACAAACACTCAAGGGCAAAGATTCCCACAGGAATTCTCCCAACCATCTGCTATAACATAGGTGCAGAATATTTGCAACCTTGGTGTCACATTTGACCCCGTGATGAACTTCCAACCACTTATTCGCACCATCACTAAGACAGCTTTCCACTTTTGTAACATTGCCCAACTATGGCCCTGCCTCAGCTCATCTGCTGCTGAAACTCTCAGTCATGTCTTTGTTACTTCTGGACTTGACTATTACAATGCACACCTGGTCCGTCTCCTACATTCTACCCTGTGTAAATTTGAGGTCATCCAAAACTCTGCTGCTGGTGTCCTAACTCACATCAAGTCCCATTACTCCTGTGCTTGCTGACCTACAATGTCTCCCAGTCAAGCAATGTCTTGATTTTAAAATTCCCATTCTTATTTTCAGCATCTCTGATTTTAATCATTTCACCATTGGTGACCATGTCTTTTCAGCAGCTTAAATTCTAAGCTCTGGGATTCCCTCCCTGCACCTCTTCTGCTCTCCACCTCGCTTTCCTCCTTCAAGACACTCCTTAAAACCTACCTATTTGACCAAGCTTTTGGTCATTTACTTAATATCTCATGTCTCTCAGTGTCATACTTCATTTTATAAAAAGCTCCTGTGAATTGCTTGGCAATGCTTTATTACATTAAAGGCACTGTATAACCATAAGTTGTTATTGTTGTTTGGATCATCTTAAGAACCTGAAAGCCACTATATAAATACAATTTCTTCTTTTAGTCTGTTACTAACAGTAGGCTAACAGACCTACAGTTGGCTCAGCCCATCTTGTCACCATTTTTGTATATAGGCACTATTTTTTTCTGGTTTTAGTTCTTTGAAGCTCCAAAATTATTTACTGCTTTTTAAAATCATTTTGGAATTAAGGCTTTAGTAGCAATACTGGCATTTATTGCGCACCCCTAGTAGTGTGCGGTGGTGCTGGTCGGTTTTCTTCTTGAACTTCTGCATTCCATGTGGTAACGTACCAGTCTGATGCAATTCCCAGGGAAAAGTTAACCATGGGTGGAATTTTACACATCTCTGCTGGCAGGTTTAAAGGTGGGGGTCTCATAAAATGCAGCGCCTTGTCTTCCCACCCATCATGGGCCTATTGAGGCCATTAAGTAGCCATTTGATGGCCACTTAAGTGCCTCATCCTGCCCTGCTGCTTTTTTACGTGTAGATGGGGGAGGCCCATGTCGAGCTGATAGTCTGGCAGTTTTAGCTGCACAGATTGCTGTCAGGCAAGGTGGGAGATCTCCTTTTGAGGTCCCTGTGCCCAACCATACATAATGAGGTGTGGCTGAGAGCTCTTACATTCATTGCTCTTGTTGAAACAGCTGCATTCTAAAGAAAACATTCTTTGATTGACAGCTCAGGGTCTCTGAGCTCTGTGGTTAATTTCACAATGTTTGTTTACACTTTAACTGGTTTCAAGAACTGAGGTCTTTTTATTGATACTTTAAAGGATCTGGATAATTGGCACTTTTATTAGCCTGCAGTGAAACTACTTTTTTTTCAACATAGCAGAAAGTTATGAATGAAGAGTACCAATAGTGCAGCGACACAGTGGGAAGGCACACAGGTTCTCATGCAGCACTGGAAACCTTAGTCTAGAAGGTGGAAAATTCAGGAGAGGTGCCATTTTTCCACAGGACATCACAAGGCCCTCCAGTCATGCACTAAAGGAATGGGAGCAGGTAGCCGCGGAGATCAATGCAATGAGTCTGGTCCTGGGCACCTGGCTGCAGTTCTACAATAAGTTTAATGACCCAACATGATTGGTCAATGCTACTTCAAATACCATATCCTACCTACTGCACCACCAGCATCATAAGCTGCTCAATGCATCACACACATCACTCACCTAGTACCAATCTCTAACATTCAGGACTAATGCCAAACATTCATATGCTTCATCTTATCCTTACACACTTACTAATGCTACAAAGTCTCACCCTCATATCTCACAGCTTCCACATACTTCAGCTTTTCAGCTGTGACATTCTCTCTCTCTCTCTCTCTCTCTCCAGGGCAACATGGCACCTAATAGGAGGGAGTAACAGAGAACTGGTGGGCACAGGAATGGCTGCAATTCCAGAGCTCCTTGGAGAAGATGGTTCAGTGAATAATTGGCATGGCAATGACTGAGGCCATTGCAACCAGCATCACTGAAACCATCCAGGATGATAGTATGTCCCTGTCTTATGCATCTTAAGTCCTGCTTCAACCTCTTCCTGGTATGAAGTATGTCACAATGATGTGACTTATGCAGGAGTGATAAATCTATAATTTTGCTGACCAATCATATACTGAGCTGTTTAAAAAGGACTTTTTAAACACAAAAGATACTGGATAAATATGGCTGCCACAAGTCATCTGACATCTGGTATTGCCAGCTGACCAGTTCTGATGTGGAATTACAATTGAAACTTTGCATTTTGAACTGAGACAGAGCAAACTGCTTTAACATGCAAGGCCATAGTCCAAGATGAAAGTGAAAAACAAACAAACCTTCAGACCATCAAAACTCATCACTGTCTAAGGAAGAGACATTAAAATGCAAAGTGCTGGATATTGAAACAATGGCTGCCACAGACAAACCCAGCCAAAATCTCTTGGAAATGTACAATGGGTGAAATATAACAGACCAGGCTTTAGCTACTGCGGAGAGATTGTAAGCGACACAGGGAGTGTCAAGAAAGTTTTCAGCAGAGGAAACCAGCTGAAAAGCTGCTCTCTCTCCCTCTCTCTCTCTCAGAATAAGTGTATTAACCACTGCAGAAGGCAGCTTTACTAGAAATTAACCAGCAAACCAAGATCTCATAATAATTGCAACATTTCTACATCTGCCTGCATTAACAAAACCATCTAAGCTAAATTGGCTGCAATGCTTAACAAACTACGCCTCAAGGACAAGCAAAGGTCACTCAACCATATATTCTTTTAACTTTTTCTATAAGACTCTAACTTCCCTTACTTCTGATACCTGCGTGTGTGTGACATTACATTTTTATCATTTTTTCTTGTGTTTAGTGGTTCATAAATTTGCTTCTTCTTTAACAAAAAAACCTTATTTGATTGTTTCCTTATTACTCACTGCAAGAATAGTTAAATACATTTGGATTTGGAAAAGGCATATCCTCATGAAAAAGAATCTTAAACCTTTGTTGTGACTAACCAAGAAGATTGAAGCCAGTTCATCCCTGCTCATCAGATCAGAACAAGTACAAGTTGGAGGTGGTGTGGCCGTGCATCTCTTGCTTTCCACCCGCATTCCTCGCTTCCCACAGCCCAACATTCCCTTCTACATTTATGTTTTCAGATCCCAAGAATTGCTGCCTGGCCAGCCAATATAACCTGATGATGGATTGGAGAAGAAGATAGTGACACTGCACATATTTTAGAGTATACAGGCAGGATCAGGAAATGGTGAGTCACCAGGCACAAGTAAGCTGCAGCAAAACAGCAAGGGGGAAAGGACTGCACATGTCCCAGCTCCCTGGAGGGTGAGGTTACAGATGAGTTCTGCTGAGGACACAGATGAGATTGTCATTGGGGCAACAAGCAGACAAAGGCTGATGGGCAATGCCCATGCAAAACCTTGGCCCATTCACAGGCCTGTCACCGAGCCTACTATCAAAGAGCAGGGGGGCATCTTGCTCCACCTTGGTACAGAGCCTGGAGCCCATTCCTTCTGACACTGAAATGGTGGCCAACTCGTGACAGCAGTTGTGCTCCAGCCCTGATGCAGCTCCTTATGGCCTATGTCTCAGCTTCCACTGCACTGCTTCCTGGTAATGTCAGAATGCTGCAGTGAAAGCTCAGACAGGTCATGAGATCTTTGCTTGCTACCATGCAAGCTCAGCTTGGTGACATGAGGGCACAGACTGCGGCTACCACAGCTGTAGTTACCTGTGTTCAATAACACGCGGGTACTCTCAGTATCCCAACAATCTCTGCTCCAGCAGATTATTTGAATTGTTGAAGCATCTTCCTGGAGAAGTGGCAGTGCAACAATTCAATATGATCATGGCTGAGTTTCTCCCTCAACTCCACTTTTCTGTCTGCTCCCCATATGCCTTGAATGCCTGAGAACCAAATATCTGTCAACCTCAGCCACGAACTTGATGGAGTATCTATAACCCTCTGGCATAGAGAATTCCAAAGATTCACAACCTTTTGATTGAAGAAATTTCTCCTCAGTGATCAGCCTCTTAACCTGATATTGTGCCCCCATGTTCCATTGCTGTTCCTACCACTGCCTATTATCTGTCAGCCAGCCAGCCCGCCCAGGCTGCTGATGCCTATGCCAAGGTGGTGCAGTCCAAAGCTGAGCCCTGAAGGCTCAGAGCTGTTTGGGGGTGGCTTGCATGATCATCTACAATCCCTCCCATTGAAAGCCTGCAACCACCAGCCATGCTGCAGCTAGCGGGACAGCACTAGGCCAGGCAAAGACACATGGAAGATAGGCTCTATGAGAATGCACAAGGGTGAATCATTGTTTTCTGTCGGTTCTGTTTGGATAAAGATATTATGGGCTGGCTTTTATTGTAGGATCTTGGCCTAGGTGATGCTGTCATGGGATTTCTCAGATGGCTGGTGAGGTGGGAATCATGGAGCCGTAATGGTAAAGGCAGGTTTTCCTGTAGGAAACAGAATCTCAGTAGGTGCTTTTAGGCAGCTCATCCAGTGTCCTAGTACCTCCTCCCTGCCTTTTCTTCTGCCTCCTCCTCCTTTCTACCTCCCTCCGAGGTGACCTCTGGATTCCTGGTGACAATGGCTGTGCTCTGATGATGACAATATTGCAGAGAATGCAGAAGACCACCAAGAACTTGAAGGCACGCTCTGGTGTGTATTGGAGTCTCTGGCATTGGAAGCATTGTTCCAGCACATGGCTGGTGGCTCCATGGTTCTCATTACACATCCCCTGCCCTCACATAGTCAGATAGTGGAGGGGAGTCATCAGACATATGTACTGGGGTAGTTTTTGTAGGAGTGGTAGACTGCATGGTTCAAAATGAAGGCTTTGTGGCTGTTGTCAGGATAACAAGCATTCATCAACATAATGTATTGTGTGTGGTTGTAGACCAGCTGCACATTGATGGAATGGTAGCCTTTGTGGTTCCTGCATCTCTCTTCACTATTACAAGGAGCCCACAAAACCACCTGTACAGAGTTGATGGCTCCCTACATCATCCTGAATCCTGCTAACCTGGCAAATCCATAAGTCCACTCATCCTGCTTTGAAAAAGAATGCAATGCAATTGCATCTCTTGACATAAAGGACCTCTGACACCTCCCGGAAGCACTGATGGACAGCCTAATGGGAGTTATTCAATATGTTGCCTGCTCCCTCCTGGGCAGGTCAGGTCACATAGACCTCTAATGCTGCCATGACCTTTATGCTACTGCCAGGGCCATGTTCACCCTAATATGAGACTCCAGGTCATATTGAAGGAAGTGAAACTGTTCCATAACCACCTTCTTGGCAAATCTGAGTCATCTCAGGCATTGCCCCTGCCTCAGATGCAGTTAGAGGTGTCTTGGAAAATTCATAGTTGGTAGGGCCTACTGTGGAGAGTCCTTCTCCTCCTCCTCCTCACTCTTTGCAGAGCTTCCCCTCGCTGCAGGTTTTGTTCCACTTGTTGGTCATGTTGCAGACCTAGAGACTGCGATGGTGGCCCCCACTCCTCTTATAGACTGCAAAGCATTCTGCCCTCCGTAAACAGATACACAAACTCACCAATAGAGCTTACCAAAGAAACTACAGTAATTGCATCAATTTGCAATGGCAGGAGTAAGTCAGAAGCACCTCACCTGGAAATTGTATTGCTGTCCATTTAAATATTGCTAGTACGGGGTCCCTCAGGCAACTGCACACATGTTACAATCAGGCATACACATGACGTGCCCATGCTAGCACCCTTTCCAGCATGGGGTGCTACGCAGACCAGTCTGGAAGTGACCCAAAACACGGCCCATACCATTTTATTCCTTCGGGGCTTCTGTTATTACTGACATCAACAGCGTTATGGAGCCCAATTTTGTAGCCATTGGCTCATAAGTAATTGTAATACTTTCCTGCTGGTTTTAAAAATGATAAAATGACAAGCCATCACTCTCTGACCCATACCAAAAACAAATTTTTTAAAAATCAGTTTATGTTCAGGATTCTCCACAATTATTACTGGCCATATTATCATGGTGAAAATCACTGGTGGATTCAAAATGGTGGAGTTACAAATGTAAGATTTGCCTGACTATGTAGAATTGCTGCAGCAAAATAAATAAATTGCTTCAGATTATTGGAAATAGCATCTATAGTTTTAACTGGACGATTTATAAATTGAAGAGCAACAGAAAGTGATTTTCTACATGGAAATCACCAGGAACTAGTTCTGAATGTCAAGTTTTAGGCAGGGCATTTTAAGATGTTTACTTACTGAGCAATGAGCCAAAATCTTCAGTTACTGCAGCTGAGAAAATATTTCATACTTGAGAATTATAAGGAAAGAATTCCAGAGACCGATTTTCTGTTTTACATGGCAGTGTAACTATCCTTCACTTGTGACTTACACAGGCTCTAAAAACATTTCCATGGTATGTGTATGCAAGATTTAGTGTAAAGTCATGATTGATGTAAACAGATTTGTAGATTTACAACTTGAATCTTTTCAAAAGGGCTGTGTCTTGTTTCAAAAGGTATTGAATTTGCCATTCTATAGAACCATCTAATTAAGAGTTACACAGATAGGAAACCCAGAAGTTTCAAATAAACTATTTACTGTAACTGAAACTCAGTAAAACCCTTACTATTTTCTTCAAAATTGCCTTACAGCTTCTCACTTGAGGAAAAATTATGAAGTGAACCATTAGTCTTTACTGATTGAAAAGAATCATTCATGGGCACTTTGGATAATAACAGATGAAGACAGGCTTAGGCAATGTTTACCTACAAATGTTAAATGTCAATAATAATCAATCAATGCACTAACTTGTTGATATGAACACTCTTGTGTTTTAACATTACTTGGTTTAAAACAAGTGCTTTCACATTGACACACCATTAATCAGAAGCAAAATACAATGATACATTGCTTCCTTTAAAATTCTTAGAAAAACAAAGAGAAATCGTTTTTAAAAAAATGTTGCAATTTGAAATGAGTTGATCTCCAGAATACCACAATTAAATGGAGGAGAAAAAAAATCTATTTTACTTTTAACCATTTTGCGAACCAAACATTTAAAACAGAAATTTAACAGCAAAAATTATTTATCACATTTTTCACTCGTAGAATGCAAAATTAAGAACTCAAAGACATCTGACATAAAAGAAAACATTAGAAGGCCTCAAGGCTATTCAGCAAAAATGCAGCTCCTTTTTCACGTTCAGGGAATAAGAGTCACTTATTGTTTGCTGTAATCAAACATACATATATTTAAACAAAAAAGAAACAGTGATCCACAGTTTGAATACTATGTAACATGGACATATTTCACTCAGCTATATAAAATTTTGTAATTAAATGGAATGAAATCTCTTCACTTCAATATTTGTGCCCATGTGCAAAGTATCTATTTTTATACAACAACTATTTTTATTGCTTTTCACGTCTGCCGTCACATTATTTCATCATTTTAAGGGGACTAATGGTATGATCTTCAAAAAATTTCAACATCCAAGCGGTAAGAAGGGTGCCTAAAGGCATCTATGATGGTGAGAAGCATAATGTATTAAAATGAGAATAAATAAAGTAGGAGATCACATTTGCAGTTTAGCCATTGTGTTGAAATTGTCCAATGAACCATATCTATTTCATATCTCAGCTATATCAGCCCCTAGGCAGTAATGCACACAAATTTATTCTGTAAGAGCAGCATCAACTTCATAATAAACTAATTAATTTAATTTCTAAAGATCAAATCCTCACTGTACTTTGTCAGAAAAGTACAATTTCCTAATATAGAATACAGATAAAATTGCTAGGAACTGCTCCATTGATTCTTGTAATCTTTCCCTTCTTGTGAAAATGTTCCTAATAGACCTAAATCTTTGAAGGAGCAGCAATCACTGTCAGAGGACAAGGAGCAGCAATCGTCACTCCACTCCTACTTTTCTGTGCCATGCCAGAGCTCCGTATTTCTGGCCGTGTCTTCCAAACTCAGCTTCTTCAGAAACGTGGAGCATATCTTCAATGGAACTGTTTCCTCGTAGCACTGGATCATCAGGGCAAGAATTAGACTTAGTTTCTCTGGTCTCCACCAACAGCCCTCGTCCATCACAATTTCTTTGCTCCAGCCCAGATGGTGCCCTGCTCTTGAAGGTCCTTCTTAAATGTATTTTGCTAGGTTTTCTTTGTCCAGCGCCATCTTCTTTTTCCATCTGCTGGTGTTCATTCTACTGCCACTCTGGTAGGGTGTACATCCAGGAAGCGAAATATGTGTCCTGCCACTCTCAGTTGCCTCTATCATGGTGTCAATTCTCTGTAGCACATCTACATTGGTGATATCATCTCTCCATGTGGTGCGCAGGAACTTACATAGGTGATACTGATGAGAGGTGTCCAACTTATTTGACATCTTTGCTGTTCTCTTCCATGTCTTGCTGGCATACATTGCAGTTGGTACTACTGTGGACATGTAGATTCGCAGTTTCGTGGCTGTCTTGATGGTGTTGGCTGCCCAGATTGTGTGGAGCCACAGCTGATGCATAGACCAATCTTGGCACCTTTATTCTCAAGACAGGTGATCATGTCCTGGATCATGTCTATTCTTTGGTAGTTCAAGCTTCAAGGGCAATTGCCGTGGAGTCAGTGCACTGGGGCTTCTGGGGTGTCCTGAAGCACATCTTGGGGATACACCTGATCCAGTTACAGCACTTAAGCAGTTAAACACTCACTGAACTGGCAAGCGAATTCTTTAAAAAAACACTTGCTGCAGCCAACCAAGGAGTAGAAAAAGAAGGGGAGCCATTCTACCACTCCTCACCTGTCCCTAACAATGCTCACATATCAGCATAATGATATGCTTCAATTCAGTTGTAAAAAACCAATTGTATATGAACTTTCATTCTATCACCTCAGTGTCAGTGCTGTAATGTTCCAGCATTACCAGGCCACACTAAAGACAGGCAGAGTGAAGTTAAACATTTGCGAGGGCCCAGAACAGGCAATAGTGGATTGGCCACCTGTCAACGGAAAGGAAATATGTGAGGGAAATACAACAAGCGGCCGATCAACTATTTTGTGCACCTGCCAAAGTTGAATTTTACCCCATTATATCTTTGATCAGAAGTGTCCAGGTTTTTATCTTTGTAGGTCACGTGGCATACCCGTCTTTAACATGCTACAAGACTGTTGTTACAAAGCAATGGGTTAATGTGATGTTATCTCAACCTTAAGATGTGATACTGACCTGGAATAAACTTCAGCTTCTGTGCTTCTTTACTGTGCAAAGATGCTACTTTTTTCCCACATTGCTTTTTTATTTACTCTTGGGACAAGGACATTTCTGGCAGGGCTAGCATTTATTACCCATTCCTAATTGCCTTGAGAAGGTGGTGGCGAGCTGCCTTCTTGAATTGCTGCAATCCATGTGGTATAGGTACACCACAGCATTTTAGTCTGTAGCACTTTGACACAGCCGAGTGGCTTGTTCGGTCATTCAGAAGGCAGTTGAGTGCCAACCATATTGCTGTTGATCTGGAGTCACATGTAGACAGATTTCTTCCCCTGAAGGTCATCAATGCACCAAATGGGTTTTTACGACAATCCGGAAGCTTCATGATCATTCTTAATGAGACTAGCATTTTATTAATTGAATTTAAATTCCCTTGGCTGCCATGGTGTGATCTGAACTTGTCTCCAGAGGATTAGTCCAAGTTTCTGGACTACAGTTCCAGTAACATTACCATTATGCTACTGTCCCTTGCTTATTAAAATGCCAATTTACATTTTTCACTAACAGTGATAGGCAGCTAGAATTGAATATCACCTGATTAGACCAGCGGGACTTTGGGATTTATTTTTCTGACTGATACAAGGAAATTTTATGGTTTCATGACATGAATCTCACAAGTGATAGCAGGAATAGTGTTAATGTGACTTATCTGCTCTAAGCATTGTATGAAGAAGAAACATGCTGCCAAAGCATTTTATCATGCACTCATCAGCACAGGTACGCGAGAGTACCAATTATAAAGAGAACAACAATTTATACTGCATGCGAAGAAAGCACTGATTGGTTGGCAAGTGGACTCTGATTGCTAGATGTGTTGTCATGGAGAATGCATCAGGGAATAATTAGCTGCCAAGCTTCTGCTTAAATTTAAATCAAGCATGTCGAGCTCTTGATTGCTCAAGGCATTGCCATGAGGAATGAACTAGGGAATGGCTGTCCTCCAAGCTTTTGTTTAGTTGAAAAAAACACAATGTATGGACATGTTCCTGCTGCCTGCAAAGGACATGGCCTTGTGTGTGAATATATGTACCTTCTAGCATGCGTAAATGAGCCACATTGTGGTCCTGACCTTAATTACCTTAAATATGTTGTCAGAGTAATTCCTAGCACAATCAGGAATCACACCTAATGTTGGAGATTTTGTTTTGAATTTTGCAAGCACGGGCTTTTGGTATAGTCAGTACTTTGCCTCTTGTGAACAGTTGAAGGAACGTGCTATTTGATATGATCTGCCAGTCATTGGGATATACAGCCTACATACCTGGCATCCCAGCGACACTGAAATTCATATACTACATTACTCATGCATGTGATAGGCAGAATGTCTTTCTGGCTTTTTCCTGTTAGTGAAGAATACCACTCATGTTGCTACTGCATAAACTAGATTCACCTATTGCTCAGATTTTTGAGACACCTTACCCTTCCAGGGTAATCTGAGGTAGACTGGGCACTTTTCAGAGCCAAAAGTGACAGCCTTAGGCACATTCATGAGTTTGTGCAATATACAGTGAGCAATGATCTGATCAGGATAGCCTTATCCTGCAGGATGGTTTTGATACATCCTATTTCAGCATCAAGTTTGCACGACAAGCAAATGGCTCAAGACGTATTTACAATTTTGCTGATAAAGCCAATATTAGAGCATGTGGAACTATAGGAATCCCAATACGTATATTGACCAGCAAAGGTAGGCTTATGAGCCCATTAAGGTGTGTAAGGAAGTTCATACATGCAGCTGTGGATTCAAATATAGCAAATGTATCATCTACAGAACAGAAATATGCAAGGGGTAGGAGGTGGGGCACCATTCCATTGAAGATACATTTCTCATGGAAATTGACGAAGATGTTTGAGAGAACTGGGACACCCGAGAGGGGATCCCATGGCAACGCCATTTATTTGGACATGCATGGTGTCATTAAAATTGAACTCAACTGTGTGAGTTGCTGAGTTCATAAGTTATACTGATTAATGTGGCCATGGGTCTAAGTCACCATGATATAGTGCAAATATCTATGGCTTCCTTGAGCAGTACATTGGTGAATAGGTGAACAATGTCAAACGAGCACGTGGACACAGCATTGTTATCAATATGCAAGTTCTATATGGGTTTTGCAAAGGTGAAGGAATCTTTCACCATGTATTTGGAAAACTTGCTCAAAACTGGTGGTAACAATTCACCCAACCATTTGGCCAATTTGTGTTATGAATAACCAACCATAGATAAGATAGGGTGTAAAGGGACATCACTTCTGTGTGTCTTGGGCAGCCCATACATACACAAACGCAGTGAGCTGTGAGAACAAATCCTATCATATATACCACTCAGCAGCCTGTTACTCTTACACAAATCCAACAAGCATTTTTGTAACTTGCTTTTGAGCAGGGCTGTCTGGTCATGCTTAGCAGCAGATCCAATGGATGAGAATTTGGACCCACCATTAAGAATAGTGTGCATTTTATTGATATGGTCACACTTGATAAAATTGACTACTGCAGTCCCTTTGTCAGGTTTACAGGTAAAGGTTAGGGGAGGTGGTGGTGTAGTGGTATTTTCACTGGACTAGTGATCCAGAGACCCCAGAGTAATGTTCTGGGGACCTGGGTTCAAATCCCACCACAGCAGATGGTGGAATTTGAATTCAATAAAAATCTGGAATAAATCTGACCATGAAACCATTATCAATTATCCTAAAAATCCATCTGGTTCACTCATGTCCTTCAGGGAAGGAAATCTGCCATGGTTGACTCTTAAATGCCCTCTGAAATGGCAAGCTACTTAGTTGTACCTAAAGTCTAAAAGGAATGGCCTGAACAACAGTGTATCTACACCACATGGACTGCAGTGGTTCAAGGAGGCAGCTCACCACTGCCTTCTTAAGAGCAATAAATGCTGGCCAGCCAGCGATGCCCACATCCCATGAACATATAGAAAAAAAGAATGTTGTGTTGGCCTTGAGTCCTCGCAAAGTTGCCAGATATTCGCTTTGCATATGAAAATCAGCCAGGTCAATTTTGGTGTACCTTCATCCCACATCAAATGGGAACATGCTGAGTTTGTACACCTCTACTCCCAGCTTTCCTGCCAAAAATCAGCATCTTTCCTTGAAAACATGCCTTTCTGATCCAGCGCATGCATATTGCCAGATACCAAGTGACTTGGCTCATTTTCACCTTTCAAATGGAGCAATTAAGTGAGGTCCCTTTCCTCAATGTGTTAGTTGAGAAATCTACCAATGGGTTTCCACCTATCATCGACTGAAACCTACCTTCACTGGTCAATATATGCGTTGGGATTCTTACAGTACCTCCTGCTGTAAAACTGGCCTTATCAGCAAACTCGTAAATAGGCCCTATCCCATTTTTCACTGTGCAAGCCTGATGCTGATATAGGGTGCATCAAAGCCACCTGTGGGATAATGGCTACCCTGATCAGATCATTGCTCACCATATGTCATGCAAACTCATGAATGGGACCAAGGCCACCACTTTTAATCCTGAAAAGTGCCCAGTCTACCTCAGGTTACCCTGGAGGGGTAAGGTGACTCAAAAATCTGAGCAACAGGTGAAGCTAGCTGTTTCAAATTGCTACGTGCAGTTACAACATGAGTGACATTCTCCACTCACAGGATGCTGCCGTTAAGCCAAAAAAACATTCTACCTATCACTCATATGAGTAAGGTGGTATATGAATTTCAGTGCTGATGTGATTCCAGGTATATAGGCCCAATGACTGGAGGATTATATCAAATAGCAAATCCCTTCAGCTGTTCGCAAGAGGCAAAGTATTGACTGTACTCAAACATCCCATGCTTGAAAAACTCAAAACATAGTGCCCAACATTAGATGTGATTCCATGATTGGACAACACTTGCTAAACAATCCTGAGTGCGCTAAGAATTACACTGACAACCAATTTAAGGTCACCAGTCAGGCTCGCAATGTGACTCACTTACAGTGCTAGAAGCTACATATATTTACACACAAATTCCTGTCCTTTACAGACAGGAGTATGCCCACACATTACACCTTTTTCAATGAAACAAAAGCTTGGAAGACAGCAAATCCTTGGTTCATTCTCCATAGTAATGCCTTGACCAATCAGATTCGAACTGCCTGGATTGATTTTAAACAAAGCAGTTAAATGTTCCCTATGCATTCTCCTTGGCAATGCCTCTACCAATCAGAGACCACTTGCCAAAACAATCAGCGCTCTCATCTCATGCAGTATAAATTGTTGTTCCCTTTATAGTTGGTATTCTTGCGTATCTATCCTGAGGAGTGCAAGATGAAAAGCTTCAATAACATGTCTCTTTTTTCAGCAATACGCAAGTTATGTATGACCAAATGCCTATTTGTATGATTTATATAAATCTATATTGCGTGTCTATATCCCAGTTAAATCATTTCCTTGCTTTGGTTTGTTATGCCAACTAATAAAAGTGAAATTTAAGCTAGAAACTCTTGCACAATTTTCACTTGTTGCATGTTGCTTTCTGGGTGAATAAGTGAGGGGAACTAAAGAAAAAGTTTTAATTGCAAACTGCTGCCAACAGATAAACTCTTGACAGAGTTCTTCAAAGTAGCAGGTATTAAAAATGAATATGATTTTTTGGTATCACCTTCACATGTGAAATCCTCTATCAGCAACTAATTTAAAAAAATCTGAAGAGTCATATTGGACTTGAAATGTTAACTTTGCTTCTCTCTCCAAAGTTGCTGCCAGACCTGCTGAGTTTTTCCAGCATTCTCTGTTTATATTTCAAGTTTCCAGTATCCGCAATATTTTACATAGAAGCATAGAAACTAGGAGCAGGAGTAGGCCATTCGGCCCTTTGAGTCTGCTCCGCCATTCACTATGATCATGGCTGATCATCCAACTCAATAGCCTGCTCCCACTTTCTCCCCATATCCTTTGATCCCTTTCGCCCTAAGAGCTATATCTAACTCCTTCTTGAATACGTACGATGTTTTCACCTCAACTACTTTCTGTGGTAGGGAATTCCACAGGCTCACCACTCTCTGGGTGAAATAATTTCCCCTCATCTCAGTCCTAAATGGTCTACCCCATATCCTCAGACTGTGACCCCTGGCTCTGGACTCCCCCACCAACAGAAAATCCTTCCTGCATCTGCCCTGTCTAGTCCTGTTAGAATTTTATAGGTTTCTATGAGATTCCCCCCTCATTCTTTTGTACTCCAGCGAATATAATCCTAACCGACTCAATCTCTCCTCATGTGTCAGTCCCACCATCCCAGGAATCAGTCTGGTAAACCTTCACTGCACTCCCTCTATAGCAAGTACATCCTTCCTCAGATAAGGAGACCAAAACTGCACACGATATTCCAGGTGTGGTCTCACCAAGGCCCTGTATAATTGCAGCAAGATATCCCTGCCCATGTACTTGAATCCTCTCACTATGAAGGCCAATATACCATTTGCCTTCTTTACTGCCTGCTGCACCTGCATGCTTAGCTTCAGCGACTGGTGTATGTGGATACCCGGTCTCTTGCACATTCCCCTCTCTCAATTTATAGCCATTCAGATAATAATCTGCCTTCCTGTTTTTGCTACCGAAGTGGATAACCTCACATTTATCCACGTTATACTGCGTCTGCCATGCATTTGCCCACTCACTCAGCTTGTCCAAATCACACTGAAGCATCTCTGCATCCTCCTCACAGCTCACCCTCCCACCAAGCTTTGTGTCATCTGCAAATTTGGAGATATTACATTTAGTTCCCTCATCTAAATCATTAATATAAATTGTGAATAGCTGGGGTCCCAGCACTGATCCCTGCAGTACCCCACTAGTCACTGCCCGCCATTCGGAAAAAGACCCATTTATTCTTACTCTTTGTTTCCTGTCTGCCAATTAGTTTTCTATCCATCTCAATACACTACCCCCAGTCCCATGCGCTTTAATATTACATGCGAATCTCCTATGTAGGACTTTGTCGAAAGCCATCTGAATGTCCAAATAAACCACATTCACTGGCTCCCCCTCATCAACTCTGCTGGTTACATCCTGGAAAAATTCCAGTAAATTTGTCAAGCACAGTTTCCTTTTTGTAAATCCACGCTGACTTTGTCCGATTCTGCCACTGTTTTCCAAGTGCTCAGCTATTAAATCTTTTATAATGGACGCTATGATTTTCCCCACTACCGACATCAGGCTGACTGGTCCATAATTCCCTGTTTTCTCTGTACCTCCCTTTTTAAATAATGGGGTTACTTTAACTACCCTCCAACCTGTAGGAACTTTTCCAGAGTCTATAGAATCTCAGAAGATGGTCTCCAATGCATCCACTATTTCTAGGGCCACTTCCTTACATGCCCTGGGATGTAGATTGTCAGGCCCTGAGGAGTTATCGGCCTTCAATCCCATCAAATTCTCCAACACCATTTCCCTACTAATACTGATTTCTTTCAGTTCTTCCCTCTCACTAAATTGTGTGCTCCCCAACATTTCTGGTATGTTATTTATGTCCTTTGTGAAGACAGAACCAAGGTATGTATTTAGTTGGTCAGCCATTTCTTTGTTCCCCATTATAAATTCCCCTGTTTCTGACTGTAATGGACCTACATTTGTCTTCACCAATTTTTTTCTCTTCACTTACCTATACCTGTACTTTTACAATCAGTTTTTATGTCCCCCACAAGCTTCCTCTCGTACACTATTACTAACCCTAACCCTAATGTTTGCCATTGCTTATCCACTGTCATCCATTTAAGTAACGTTTCCCAATCCATCATAGCCAACTTGCGCCTCATACCATCATAGTTTCCTTTATTAAGATTCAGGACCCTGGTCTCAGAGTCAACTACGTCACTCTCCACCTTAATGAAGAATTCTATCATATTAAGGTCACTCATCCCCAAGGGGCCTCGCACAACTAGATTGCCGATTATTCCTTTCTCATTACACAATACCCAGTCTAGGATGACCTGATCTCTAACTGGTTCCTCAATTTATTGGTCCAGGAAAACATTTCATATACACTCCAGGAATTCCTCCTCTATGGTATTGTTACTAATTTGATTTGCCCAATCTATATGCAGATTAAAGTCACCCATAATTACAGATGTTCCTTTATTGCATGCACCTCTAATTTCTTGTTCAATGCCATTCCTAACATCACCACTACAGTTAAGGGGTTTATATACAACCCCCACTAATATTTTTTGCCCCTTAGTGCTTCTCGGCTCTACCCATACAGATTCCACATTGTTGGAGCTAATATCTTTCCTCAATATTGCGTTAATTTCCTCTTTAACTAGCAATGCAACTCCACCACCTTTTCCTTTTTGTTTGTCCTTCCTAAATACTGAATACTTCTGGATGTTCAGTTCCCATCCCTGGTCACCCTGCCCCATGTCTCCGTAATCCCAACTATATCACATCTGTTTACATATTTTTGCACGGTTAATTCATCCACTTTATTGTGAATGCTCCTCTAAGGCACAAAGCCTTAAGACTTGTCTTTTTAACATTACTTGACCCGTTCCCACTATTTTTCACTGAGGCTCTTGATTCCTGCCTTTGATTTCTCTGCCTATCACTTTTGTCTTCCCCTTTCTGTCTTTTGTTCTTGTCCTTGATTCCCTCTCCTCTGACTCTTTACATAGGTTCCCATCCCCCTGCCATTTTAGTTTAACCCGTCACCCCTAGCAAATAATCCCCCTAGGACATCAGACCCGGTCCTGCCCAGGTGTAACCAATCCAGTTTGTACTGGTTTCACCTCCCCCAGAACCGGTCCCAATGTCCCAGGAATCTGAAACCCTCCCCCTCACACCATCGCTTCAGACAAATATTCATCCAATATACCCTGTTATTTCTACTCTGACTAGCACGTGGCACTGGGAATAATCCTGAGATCACTACCTTTGAGGTCCTACTTTTTAACTTACTTCCTAACTCCCTATATTCTGCTTTTAGGACCTCATCCCTTTTTTTACCTATGTCATTTGTACCAATGCGTACTATGACCACTGGCTGTTCACCCTCCCCCTTCAGAATGTCCTGTAACCGCTCTGAGATATCCTTGACCCTAGCACCAGGGAGGCAACATACCATCCTGGAGTCTCGTTTGTGGCCACAGAAACACCTATCTATTCCTCTTACCATTGAATCCCCAATAACTATTGCATTCCCACACTTTTTACTCCCCTCCTGTGCAGCAGAGCCAACCATGGTGCAACGAATTTAGCTTTTGCTGTTTTCCCCTGAGAGGCCATTCCCCCCCAACAGTATCCAAAGCGGAATATCTGTTTTGCAGGAGAATAGCCACAGGAGGTTCCTGCACCGCCTGCCTAGTGGTCACCCATTCCCTTCCTGCCTGTGGACTCTCAGCCTGCGGTGTGACCACATCTCTATACGTGCTATCCACAATACTCTCTGCCTCATGGATGCTCCACAGTGTCCCCAGCCACCGCTCCAGCTCCAAAACCCGGGCTTCCAGGAGCTGCAGTTGGAGTCACTTCCAGCACATATGCTTGCCCCAGGCACTGGTAACGTTCCCAGCTTCCCACATAGAGCAAGAGGAGCACACCACGGCTTTGAGCTCTCCTGCCATGACTTACCTCTTTAAATTAAATTAAATCATTTGGAAGATATGTAATATCAAATAATATCAATTACTCTAGGGCCCTTCTTTCCTGCTCCTCATTGTTACTGAATATAGCCCTTACAAACATTGAACCACAAAATAAGACCTTAAAAACTATAAGCAATAAAACTAGTAAATACTTACCGAACATACTCACGGTACTCAAAGGATCACCTTGTTTGCTCCTCATTGAACTCCCTCAGTCACCAAACTCCAACTTAAGCACTCTACTGCAGCCCATAGCAACATTCTAGTGCTATATTCTGTAACAATGAGGAGCAGGGAAGAAAGGCCCTAGAGTAATTGATATTATTTGATATTAAGTATCGTCCAAATTGTTTAATTTAAGTTAAAGGGGTAAGTCATGGCAGGAGAGCTCAAAGCCGTAGTGTACTCCTGCCGCTCTGTATGAGAAGCCAGGAACATTTCCAGTGCTTTTCTTTATATAAAAAAAGATTTGAAAGCTGTCTCCTTTCATGCAATTGCCAAATACTATGTCCACAGTTTCTTAAAACACCTTTGGTCATTGCTCACAGGGTAATTGAGTACAATAAGTAATTACATATTAACGAGGTGTGAACTACTCAGGGAACATGTGTTTCTGACTAAAGTGGTTGCCTTGGTTAATATGCTGTAAGCAACAACTTGTAAGTAACAATAATGTTAATGGCAAATGGTTACTGCTCCTTGTCTGATTTAAACAATTGCCTGATTTAAACATGGGTAGCTTAAGCCGTGGGCACTGAATTACAATATTTTTCTTTCCTGTGGAAAGCCAGGAACTGACCCAATACATGCTCAATGGTTACCATTGTTCTGTGCAATGTAACATGCTAATAGGATCATTGTTGAACTCACATGGGTTGGTTATGATTCAATGAATTCTAATTTATTTATTTTCCAGTGTGGAACTTTCAATTTATACTGTTTACTGTGATTTATGTCATTGCTGGGCAACGAAGCACTGTTTCCACTTTGGTACCTGATTCGTGTTGAATAGCATTGTCAACCATGCCCATTAGGGACCGTGTTAATACTGCCGAAACTCAACTTATATAGGGCTTTTAGAGACAGGGCAAGAGAAAAAAGGCCTTCATTCCATTAACCTGAACTGGGCTTAACCTTAACTTAAAAGGAAGGACATCATGTTAATCACGATGATACTAACTCCCTAGATATTGAATTATAATTAAAGCAAATAAAAAGAAATATAAAATAAAAACAACAGCAATGCCATTGTTCCAATGAAAATGCCAGTAGGTTCAGGACATGGTTGATTTCTCAAGAAACAGTAACAATAAACAGTATGTTTTAATGAGAGCTTTCATAATATGAAAAAAAATGGAGATGGTACAGATTGTACCAAAATTCTGTGGGATACACATTGTTTCCTCTGTACAAATTTCTGTCATGTTAACATAATGAAATGAAAATAATTAGTTTATGCATTGAATTGTTTAAATCTGCACATATACATACTAATAGGAATAATATGCATTATTTATTAGCATGTCAATTTTTAAATTCTGGATCTTGCCTCTTGTGAACATCACTTGCTTTTGATTTTACAAGCCAAAACTTGAATTATAGATTCCTTATGCTTTCTGTATGTTTCCATTTACAATGGTGTGGTTTGTAAATGATGAAGAAAACTTGTTTAGGGAAAGATTTCCCCAATACATGCAAAATAATTTCTGACCTGAGGCAATGTCTGCACCTTTACATACTTAGGTGATTGAAACCATGTCTTCCCACAGTATGCAATGAAAAATTATTTTTACAAGGTTATCTGGTGGATGGAGCTTCTCTAAGGGTGACACAGGTCATAAAATTGGGCATGCTGATTATTGTACACAGTTTGCAACTGTTGTACCTGGTAGTAGTATGAGGGACTAAGACCTCACCCTGTATCTTTTTTTTATATATCAAGATACCCTCATTACTATCTCTAAAAATTTCAAACTGGACAAAGACCTAAAATATTTGAATCTATGTCCGTCTGTGACCTTGAATAAAAGAGGCTACCTGGCAATATCGGGGAAACTTGCACATCATTATCCCTGAAAAGCCACTAATGACCCCCTGTGGGCTGCACAGACCAAATACAAAGAGAACTAAACAAAGGCCAACTGCATTTCATAACCAAGGCTGGCCAACAGGAATTTGTTCATCTGCTAAGACAAAGGGCCCCAACAACCTTCCTTTTAATTCTTAATGGTTAAAACATTTAACAATCTCAGGGACCCAGGCGAGGGATCCATATCCTTTGTCACAGACAGTGTGGAGAGGTGGGAGCCATGTGACATGGGCCTCTGGTTGTAGAACCAGGAATATTACCTTACTGAACTGCAAACTTGCAGTCTGTCTTTTTACCAGCTGACCAGCAGCATCACAGGCAAAGAGTTCTATCCCAGGTTGGACATCTGGCCCCATCTATACTGTTTCTTCTGGAAATTCTGTATCATCACTTACAAGACAGATTTACCTCTGTATGCCTATTTCATCATGTGAAATCAACACCATCAGAAAAGTGAATTATCCAGCATTGGTTTTCAGCTCACCGACCTCCGTGAAGAAATATCTCATTAGACTTTGATTGTGAACTCTGGAACCCATGTAAGATAATATTTATTTTCTCAGTGATCTCTGCACTCTAAGTCTCTCTTTTCTCTATCCCTCTTCTATTGTATGAATGAAAAGGAGGCAACATTGCATTTTGAATGTGGGCAAATAAACTAACCCTTTGAGTTCATCCCATCTCAAGTTTGCTGTGGGGTTGTTAACAGAAAATTGGATCACACCCAGACTGAGGGATTGGGAAAAAAGCCACCACTTATAAAGAGAGAAGCAAATCAAAATGGGTAGTAAGAGGAGGAATTAGTGCTGTTTAAATTAACCTTCCTCCCATCCGTAACAGTAGAAGGAAGATCAGCAATTTTATACCTTGCCAATTACCAGCACAAGCCTCATTCAGGCTCAAAAAAATTATTTTTCTGTTCACTGGATCTTTCAACCTTCTTGTCATTTTGTTGCCAATAGAATCGCTCTCCTGAGAAGCCGATGTTGCATTGGTTGGATTGTCAGGCTAGAGGGCCAGGATTTTTAGGATGGTGGAGTTTTCCACCCAGAGAGTCAGTGGAGAATGTCTTGCCACTGATGCTGACTGCCCCACAGCCACTTAATGGTCTAAGGAGCATTGATTGGCTGGGATGGGACTTCTGCCCTTCGCATGGGAGAAAGTGCCATCTCAGAGAGTTGCTGATCAATCTGAGTAGCCAACGGCTCTCTGGTCTCAGAAGCTGCAGAAGACAGGACTTAGTCCCCAGAGTCTAAGTCCCAGGAGTCCAGGACCAGGTAAGTGTGCAGGGCTCAGGGCAGGGAGGGGAGATGAGGCCTGAAGGGGTGGGCAGAGAGGGGTATGGGGCATTGGTGTAGAAGCCAGCGGGAAAATAGCACCTGCAGGGGGCAGACCTTGAGGCGGAGCACCGATATTGAAAGGAGGTAATTGATGGAGGCACACCTCACCAGACCACCCAAGGCTTGAGCAGAGACACCTTGCTGGCTTCCTGTCCAAGCCACTCCAACCAGTTTGCAAATTGAGGCTGGATGGAAAACATTCCTAAGTGATCATTAGATGGCCACTTAAAGGCCTCAATTGGGGCAAGGGCAGGTGGGCTGGTCCAGGCATCACCCGTCCCACTGTAAAATTGCGGAGAGGTCAGGGCGGGCGGGAGCCCGACGTGAAGGCAATACAAAGGCCCCCGCACAGACCACGTGCAAATGCTCGGGATGGGGGGTGGGGAGGGAACATGTAAGATTCTGGCCTAAGTGTAAGTTATTTCAAAGTGAGTATCAATTTTAAATAGCTAATTTGCATGCTTGATTGTCAGTGGTTTACTCTATTCCTTCAGCGGCATACTCTTGTCTTGCTGTTCAGATCTGATTTCTTTGCATTTCAAAAGTTTATTTCCAAAGCCTTTTCTGGCATCCAACTTACATCCAGTTGCTGTTTACTTGCAACAACAAGAGTGAATAGGATGGGAATACCTTTATTAGTTCTAATACTGTTCCCAGATTTGGAGGAAAATTCTCACAGGGACAGGGAAGCCAGGTGTGACTGCACCTTGCAAATTATGTACTCACATTTCTTTATCTTTCATTTTAATAGCAGATACAGCTCAGAGCCCTAGAGAATCACTTGTGATGGTGTCTCTTCCTGCTCTCACATTGTTTCCGCTGGAGTCTCCCAAGGGTTTATTCTTGGCCCCCTCTCATTTCTCATCTACATGCTGCAACTCAGCACTCTATCATACCACCAACTCTCTCAGCCCCTCCACCACCTGTAATTTGTTGTGCTGCTTGACCAACAAAGAATATTGAACAAGTAGAAATTTCCTTCAATTTAATATATAGAAGACAGTTTTCCTCCAAATTTGGGAACAGTATTAAAACTAACAAAGGTATTCCCATCCTATTCACTCTTGTTGCAAGCAAACAGCAGCTGGGTGTAAGTTGGGTGTCAGAAAAGACGCTGGAAATAAATTTTTGGAATGCAAAGAAATCAGATCTGAACAGCAAGACAAGAATATGCAGCTAAAGGAATAGAGTAAACCAAAAACAATTTTCCCAGCATTATCTTTGATCCTCACTACAAACTTGGTTCCCTAGCCACTGACTCCATCCCTCTTTCTTGCCATTCTATGAGGCTGAGCCAGACACTTCACAAGCTTAGCATCCTACTTCGATATGAATTTCTGACAGGTATCCTCTCTATCATCAACAAACAAACATACAAATTAGGAGCACATTACCCCATTCAGCCCCTCAAGCCTGCTCTGCCATTCAATAAGATCATGGCAAATCTGATTGTGGCCTCAACGCCACTTTCCCACCTACCTCTGATACCTTTTGATCCCCTTGTTAGTCAAGAATCTATCTACCTCTGCTTTAAAGATACTCAATGACCCTACATCTACCACTTGCTGGGGTAGAGAGTTCCACAGGCTCACAATCCTCTGAGAGAGAAAATATTCTCTTGATCTCCATCTCAAATGGGAGACCACTTATTTTAAATTGTGTCCCCTAGTTCTGGTTTCTCCCACAAGGGGAAACATCCTTTCAGTATGCAATCTGTCAAGCCCCCTCAGTATTTTATCTATTTCAATAAGATCAGTTCTTATTCTTCTAAACTCCAATGGATACAGGCCCAATCTGTCCAACCTTTCCTCATAAGATAACCCATTTATCCCAGGAGTCATTCAAGTGAACCCTCTTTGAACTGCTTCTCATGCAATTATGTCCTTTCTTAAATAAA
This sequence comes from Carcharodon carcharias, assembly GCF_017639515.1. Taxonomy (NCBI): domain Eukaryota; kingdom Metazoa; phylum Chordata; class Chondrichthyes; order Lamniformes; family Lamnidae; genus Carcharodon; species Carcharodon carcharias. Next base: position 129,546,437 of record NC_054477.1, on the reverse strand, counting down.
AGAGACCAAACTGTACAGAGTACTCTAGATGTGGTCTCACCAATGCCTTGTACAAGTGTCGCAAAACATCCCTACTTTTATACCCCATTTCCCTTGTAATAAATGACAATACTCATTTGCCTTCCTAATCACTTGCTGTACCTGCAAACTAACTTTTGTGATTCATGTACCAGGACATCCAGATCCCACTGCACCACACAGCTCTGCAATCTTGCTCCATGTAAATAATATGCCGCTTTTTTATTCCTCCTGCCAAAGTGGACAAGTTCACACTTTCCCATGTTATATTTCATCTGCCAAATGTTTGCCCACTTACTTAACTTATCTATCTATATCCTTTTGAAGGCTCCCTATGTTCCCTTCACAACTTAATTTCCTACCTATCTTAATGTCATCAGCAAATTTAGCCACTATACTTCCGGTCCCTTCATCCAAGTCACTGATATAGCTTGTAAATGGTTGTGTCTCCACCTGTTACATCTTGCTAACCTGAAAAAGATCCATTTATGCCTACTCTCTGTTCCCTGTTAGCCATCCGATCCTCTACCCATGCCAATGTGTTACTCCCTATACCATGAGCTCTTATTTTGTGTTGTAACCTTTGATCTGGTACCTTATGAATGCCTCTAAGTACACCAATACAGAGCATCTGGCCCCAGAGCCACAATGTCCAAGTAATGAGGCTGCTGGTAAACACTAAAGAGATTAACACGGGTGATTGGTGCAGAGGCATGTGTGGATGCCTCAGAGTGTGTTCTGTGGCCTCAGAAACCGTGGATGAGTTTTGGACTGTTTGTCCCCAGATTCAGTTCAGAAAATACGGGCACTCTACTTCAGATAGGCATTAATGCAGCCATGCTGATTGGATATTTCCAACTTTTCTCTCAGAAGAGCAGGAAGGCAAGGTTTAAGGAGGTGGACATCATTGGTGAGATGGGTGATAGTCATCAGCACAAGAATGCATTTCCTTCCTCCCCCACTGCACACCTGAGTAAAAAGGCCAAGAAGACGTCAGTTTGATGCTCAATTCAGAAAACAGTTTAATGGTATCAAGGAGATACTGGAAACATTGTGTTTAACTGACAGGCCAAAAAAAAAGAGGGAAGTTGCAGCTATTGGCAACTCTGCTGAGGGCCACAGGAACTGTGGTCCCAGGATTCACTCTTAAAAATGGAGGTGGTGTGAGTGTGAGAGAGTGAGTGCGAGTGTGAGAACCCTGAAACTGGGAATGAACTGGACCTGGACACGCACACACGCACACAGACACACACATCCTACTTCTCTCCTCCTCCCTCTCTATAAACCTATCCACACACCGGACCAGGACAGAAGAGAAACACACACGAAAAGGCAACACACTTCCGACCACCACTTTCATATGAATTCTGCCGAGGCTGGCTCGGAATGTGCTCCATCAGTAGTGAATACAAGGTCAGTATTAGTTAAATCCAGCTCCTTATCTCAGCTCCTGCCCCCTTCCCCCTTCCCTGGTGACAAGGACTTAGGGCTTAGCCTGTCTCTCTCTAGCTCTGCTTCTCAAGTGAAAATGCAAAAAAGGTTTTGCTAGTTAGCTCTGCTGCTTGGAACTTCTAATGGTCATGTTTACTTTCTTTAAGTTATCAATGTATTGCTTTGACATTGATTTTTTTTTGCTCAACAGTTGTTTATATTTTCTTCATGCCTTAGCTTTTTTGAAATTCAAGGGGCAGGATTTTCAGCTTGGTGAGCAATCATGTACAAACATGAAATAGCGCAGGATGACAAAGGGCGAGTGTCCCGATTTCTCACTTCAGATCCACAATCTACACTAGTTCTGCTGAAAGAACACTGACCTCTGTTTCTCTGTACACAGATGCCACAAAACATGCTGAATATTTCCAACACTTCCCATTTCCCAGCCCTCTAAAAAACAATAAAACTTCTTGTGAGCCTCTCAGCATGTTTGGTGGCATCTGTACAAAGAAAAACAGAGGTCAGTGACCCTTCAGCAGAACTAGTGCAGATTGTGGATCTGAAGTGTTGACTCTGTTTCTCTCTCCACAGATGCTGCCTGGTCTGCTGAATATATCCAGCATTTTCTGTTTATATTTCAGATTTCCAGCATCTACAGTACTTTGCTCTCCTATTATATATTCCATGCTGAGCATTTGTAAGTGTGCTTAGTTGCAGTTTAATTGAGAAAATATTCATCATTCAATGCAAAGTTTACCTTTTTTGTTAACAAAGCCCACTTGTATGGATAGAAATAGCACATTATTGCAGGTAAATTCATTGGTGCTAATTTACTGGAAGGTGTTGGTATTTTTAAAATTGGAAGTAAAACCAGGAGTCATGTGCCAATAGAATATGTCACTGTTAGTTCAAGATATTCTCAATTGTACATAGGATTGTTGGTTGTGGTTTTTTGGATGTTGCTGTCTGGATATTGCAAAGTGCCAGGTTCAAAGTAGCAGAGCTGGTTGTATAATATGAATGACCAAGTTGCATGTAACTGTCTGACTAAGCTGTGGTTGTAAAGTGCATCATACTGATACCTTAGCTTTCAATGGGTTCATAAATAGAGACGTGGGCCAGAACTTTCTGGCCTCTCCCGCCGGCGGGATCTTCCAGTCCTGCAAAAGTGAATGGAGTTTTGAATGACTCGCCGCATTTTCCGGCCCCGCTCCCACCATGATGGGGCCAGAAAATCCCATCCATTGAGTACAAAACCTAAGAACCTATATAAAACAGTTCAACCCCACTGTGACAATGGTTTCCAATTCTGGGCACTCGAAGGATATGAGAGGGAGGGTTAAAAGGGGGAGGGGGGGTCAGGGGATAAAATGCCCGGAAACAGGTGAAGCACCAGGGCCCAAGGTTTCTCTCCTTGGCCCTGGCACCAAGTCCTGTTCACCCGTCACCTCTGTGCTCACTGACCTACAATGGCTTTAGTTCAGCAATGACTCATTTTGAAAATTCTTTACTTGTTTTCAAATCTTTTCCTAGGCTCCTCCCTATCTTTGTAATCTCTTTCAGTCCTACAACTCTCCAAAATTTATGCACCTCCAATTCCAGCCTCTTGCATATCCTCTGTTTCTTCACTACATTATTAGCAGTTATGACTTTAGTTGATGAGGTCCTAAGCTCTGGAATTCTTTTCTACACCTCTCTCTCTCTTTTTCATCTTTTAAGACATTCCTTGTAACCAACCACTAATCCCAAATGTTTGGTAACCTGTCCCAATATCTGGTCTTTATGTGGCTGAGTCAAATTTAGTTTGCGAATTGTTCCTGAGAAGTGCCCCAGAAAGTCTTACTACATTAAATGTGCTATGTAAAAGCAAATTGTTGTTGTTGTTAGACATTCCTGGAATCTCAGGAGAGGTTGATCTTCAGCGGTTTCTTTCTACAAGGATGACCCCAAATAATTGTGCCATTTGTTAGAGGCTGACTTGCAGACAACTTGTAACAGACTTTCCGTGGGCATGCATTTATCTTTTGTGCCACTGGATTATTCTAAGCCATTAGCAGTGACATATGGCAAATCAATCAGTCAGCTGTCCACAGATGTATTCAGGAATTGACAGAGGACTTTTTTGTCATTTTCCCTATGGAAAGGAGGCGTTTACTTGACAAAACATACACCTTTTCCTAGATGGTAGCATTTTCAAGTGCCCATAGCATCCTAGATGGCAACCATGTGTTGAGCCTAGCCACTATCTTGTGACAAGTGTTACAAAGTCCATGGGGAATGGTAAATCAAAATAACTAAATTTACTGAATGACCATCAAATGAAGAAATTATCAACAAGGTCCCAATTTTTGTGGCTTTTACATGAATCAGAACCAATGCAAATTAAACTTCAAATAAAAAGGTAAATTTCATTTTAAATAGTTGATACAACAAAGATTTGCCCTGCATAACTACAAGCATCCGCATCACTCCTCTCATACATACAACACCATGTGCAAACTCACAGTCTTTCCAATTCAGGCCATGACCTCTGGAACATAGGATCTATTGCTTCCCGACTCAGTCAGTCAATGCGACCCTCAAGTCACATTCACCGGCAAATGAATTCCATCCAAGTTCCCCGGATAAGGTTAACACAGTCAAGGGGTAAGGTCACACGGGTCACGTCAGTCTTGATGGCATAGCTTTCCAGGATTCCTTTCAACCAACCAACAAAACCCGGTTCATAATCTGGTCCTCTGATAAAATCTGGTCCTCAGCTCTTATACATGCCTGAGCTATTCACAGTGCTTTTGGGTTTCAGTCTCATTTAGCTCAGTTATACATTCCCTCTCTAAAAGCTTATGGAATTCTATTTGTTTTTAGTTCCTGCCAAACAAAAACACTGATATTTTTGTAGAGAATTTGACTGGCTTCTAAACACATCTGCTGCAGCACTTCTTTTTGTCTGCAACTGTGTGCTGATTGCCTTTTGCCTCTAGCTTTATGTCTATAGCTCTCTTTAGTGTCTGGCAACACAGCTTCTGAATTAACTTCCTTCCTGTTGGTACTGCTTCCAGGTCAAGGATCACCAGGTCACATGGACCAGCATTTTCTATTATTCCAAGGAAATCATAATTGATCTCTCTACAATTGATGCAAACCCATATAAATCCTTTTCATACATTCTTAAAAACAATTACATATCCCACAAACATTTTAAATAAATTACAAATTCTCCTTACTGTACTGCTTAAGGGGTCAAAGGTCATCACACAAGCAAATGCGCCACTGTCCTCTTGGCAAAGTGCCAATTACAACAACTTTCTTTGTACTTACCTCAAGCAGAAGCAATGGGCTGAATTTAATATTACCCAGCTGACAGGTGGGCAACTTCTCTGTTGGCTACCTGCCTGCCCTTGCCCCCACTGCAATTATACCAGCCGCAATAGTGGTGCCAGGTGGCGGCATGCCCACCAATGGACCAAATGGGCCTCAGCCGTCTGCTGCCAGGATTTAATGGGCAGCAGGAGAGGCCCATGGCAAGCAGCCAGCCCAACAGGTTACCCTGCAGAGTCTGGTGGTGGGTGGGATCCCTCTTTAACTAGTCCCTGGGTCCATTGGAGAGCCCCCACAAGGTTTTCCTCCCCGTCCCACTAGCCGGGTTTCCCTCCCACTATGGCCTCACAAGTGCCAGCTCCCCCAGCACATCCCCAAATATTTAAAATCTGCTTTGAAGCTTTATAAAGGCTGAAACAATATTTGCTCCATGTGACAAAAATTATATATTTTTGTTTAACATTGTTCATTTTAAAACTCAATGTGCTAAAGCCTGAGATAATGTTGCAAAGTTTATTAGTGTTCTCCCTGCTAAGAGGTTTAGATGGAGTCTAAGACATATGTTTCAATATATATAGACTTAATGATTGACCCAGTTTTATTTGACAGTTCCTTTTTGAATTTGAGTGGCTTGATGTTAAAATCCAGACACCAAGCAACTCTTTTGGAATTTAAGACAATTTTGGTTGAATCAAACTCAGTAGGAAATTCTCTTTAAAGTAAACAGTCCCACAAGAAAGGTAGAGAATATCACAAAAGGGAACAGTTTTGAAGCCTCAGAGGAGACATATTTATATTTGTAAAAGATGAACAAATACATTGGGCCAGAATTTATTGCGAGGCGAACAATGCTCACCGTTTTAAGTGCAACTTGGAGTTGCACTTAAAACTAAGAATGCTGCTGACATTCTCTACTAACGGTCAACCGAATACCACAACTCTATCTGTGCTGTCATACTGCTTGTCTGAGATCAAGTCATGCATTTCTTCCAAAAGAATATTGGGAATACTGGGGAGACCAAAACCATAAGATTCAAGCGCTTTACCCTTGCTCCTGACTCTTGATCCAGAGCTGAATTTTCAATCATGATGTCCTGGTAACTATGTGGTCCATTTACTTCTACTTTCAAGAAGATTATCCACATCTCACTCTCCATCACTCCACTACAGCCAAAACTCTAAAGCACACATTGGTCTCTCTTGATTTCTCTAATCTCCTATTTATAATCCTCCCATACTCCATCCTCTATAACTCCTATTCATTGGAAATTCCAACAACTGCACACTGTCCCACATTAGATCCCATTTTCCAACACTCCAATCCTTACCAACTGAAGTTGTCCCCCAGTGCATCAATTTCAAAATTTTTGTCATCAGCTACACATTAATAATCATCTCACCCCACCCTGCCTCTGGGACCCCTGCTCCTTTTTACAATTTTCCCTGAGAATATTTTTCTTGAGTTTATATCTCAAACCACTTGTCTTTGTTCCATTCGACTTAGACTGTGGGTGGAATCATCCCAGATTTGCACTAAATGCTGTACTGGGCGTGAAAAATTACATGTAACCCACTGGCCACAATGGCGGATTTTCACACCGTATCGTTCCCTTCCCAGCGGGTCCCACCTCATTAGTAATATATTTGCAGGAAACACACCAGATTGCTAATGGAAAGGCTTGGATTTGCCCGCCATGCCATGACATGAGCACTTCCTTACCCTGGGCGCCATGTTTAAAGCACACCAGAGTGCAGCCTACTTCATGTTTACAGACCAGCACTGCTCCAGGTGACAGTTGGCCCCGAAAGCAAAGAAGACGGCAGCCTCCAAATTTAGTGATGCCTCTCTGGCGTGCCTGCTGGATGTAGTGGGAGGCCGCCATGAACTCTTCTAACTCCGCTCCGGCCACAGGAAATCCACCAGAGTCACCAATACGGTCTGAGAGGCGGTAGCAGCGGCGGTCAGCACCAACAGGGCACAGAGGAGGTCAGCCATCCAGTGCAGAAAGAGGATGACTGCTCTCGTCCATTCCACCAGGATAAGTCAACCACCTCGTCACTCTGAACCCACACTCTCAAACCTATCACACGTCCACAGGGATCTCACACCTCAAGGGAACAACACCACTAACTCTCACACACAACCTCACATCTCCATCAGCCTCTTATCCTCTGGAGCTCACGTACTCATCCCGTCCATGGCTCCGCTCACCACACAAACATTCCACGCTGTGCCATGTGTCCTGCTCACACTCTCTCCATCTGTTTTCATGCAGGAGAAGCTGGCTGACAATAGGATGGTATGGCCCCAGACCAGGGATGGAGCGGCCAACATTAGGCAGCTCACTCACTTGGAGGGATATGCCATTGCGCTGACTGATGAGGACATGGACCATTCCTGCGACGATGGTGAGGTTAGCAGCAAACACCCACCTGAGGATCCTGCACCAGATCACCCCTCTCTCAACGCAATTGTGAATGTTTTCTCTTCTGCTTTTGACTCTGCTGCCATGCACTAATTATCTGCCTGCTGGGGTTCTCTTTCAGTTGTCCAGCTGAGCTGACCTGCATTTCCACCCATCCACTGATCACACTCCCATGCAGCACCTGTGCCCATCCAACACAAAGCTCCAATTACTTTCAATTTGGAAAACATGGTCATAGTCAAGTTTTTGATTAGCTCCCCCATCCCTTTCCCTCGCCCTTTCACCCATGTCCTTCCCCCATCACAGTCCACCCCCCAGCATCACCTCTCACCTCCCCACCGTTACCATACAGTTGAACCCTTGTCATTCATGGATGTCCAGGTGAATGTGCACGTTCCCTAACTTCCTGAAAATCCCACCCTCATCCATGTTGACCTCCCCGACCTCCTCCTTCCTACCCCTAGTGTCCACGTTTTCCTTCGTCTCCCTACCCTTGCCACCCCTTCTACCAACACTGACGTACACTCACCCTCCCATTCTACCACCTCACTCTGCCCCTTCTCACACTCACCATTCCCTCCTACCATATCCACCTTCAATTATCTCCCCAGGAGGCAGCCATTGACTCCACAGACCCTTCCCTTGCACAATCACCTGGACATTCCATCCCTCTTTACACCTTCCTCCAGCCTTACTCCTTCCTCCAGCCTCACTCCTTCCTCCATCCTTACTTCTTCCTCCAACATTTCTCCTTCCCCCCCTTCCGTATTCCTTTCTCACTCTGTTCTCCCCCTCCGAGTTCCCTTCTTCTCCCTGACACTTTCTTCCTTCCAAACCCCTTCCTCTCCCTGGGCACCTTTCTCCCTCCAAACTCTCACCTTCCCTGGACACCCTCCCCCCTCCAAACCCCCTTCTTTACACCTTTCTCCCCATTAAACCTCCCTCCCCACTTGCAGCATTCTCTCCGTTACACCCTCTTCCCTCGTAGTCCCTCCTCCCCCTGTGGTCATTCCTCCTCCCCCTCTCAACCTCATCCACCTCAACACCTTCGCACCCCAATCAATCTCACCACCCCTTCCCTCTCCGGTACACCCTCCTCTCCCATTCACACCTAGATCTTCCTCTTCCCCCTCTCCACTTCAGTGATCATCTGTACCAGCCCATGGCGAGTTCCGTGAAGTTCCAAAGCAGACCTGAAGCATCAACAGAGACCATGGAAATTGGTGCGAGCCCATGTTGAAGCCTGTGAAGGTCCAAAGGCTCAACAAAGTCAGAGCTGCTGTTTGGAGACCTCCCACCTTCTGAGAGCTGCTTCGTGGTGGAGCCATGTGTATGAGAATCCAACCAGGATGCGATGCATGTGTTCCTCCAGGGTCCAGTAGCTGTAGGGTTCCAGCATCTTCTTCTCCTCAGATGTCTGCGATCTGAGCAAGACCCTAACATAAGTCCCAACTTCTGCACGTCATGCTTGTCCAGTCGTGTTCTGGGCTGTCATGTTTTCCTGCTGGCATAACAGTAAATCTGGCATGGCGGGCCGATTCTGGTTGGACCTGACTTTGCATCCCGTTAGCGGGATGCAAATCGGGTTCATGTCGACCTCACTGGGATTTGCGATCCACCATGGTGGACACCATCGGATGCTCCAGTGTGAAACCGATTTCTGCTCCTCCCACTGAGATTCCCACCCCTTACCACTGACACCCCCCCACCCCCGCCATGAAGCCCACAGCAAATGGGAGTGGACGAGTCCGCCCTATGTCCTCATTTGGCAAATTCTGAGAACTTATAGGATGTCCAGGTTCAAACAAAAAATGCTGAACACTACATTTTAATTTACTGATTATATCACATGGTCACATGGGATCCTTTCAGTCTAGAGTGGCAATAGAATATACGCTCTACAAATCTGTAGCTTAGAATACAAAGTGACAACCAGAGTTATTAAACAGCAGGTGGATTTGAAAAATTGCAATAACACAATGTAGATTTACAATATTTGCAGGCTTAACTCTTCAAATGATGACAAATGATTGAGTCTGCTCCAGTGAATTTCTATATGAGGTCCCTGAATTGACAATACTAGAGACTCTCTGATGTATTTATATCTCTAATGCTCCAGGGCGCCTACCTAAGTAGAGGCTGAGATAACTTTTAAAATTTGTAGCGGGACAAAGGAAGTTTAAATATTGAGCATTGCTGAAAAAAGGGAAAGTTTTTTCCAAGTGTTTCTTCTTGCACCCATCAGGACAATTTGCAAGAAAATGCCAAGGTCAGGGGAAACAACATATTTACACTGTATGAGAAGAGAGTGCTACTTGGTTGGCAAGTGGACTCTGAAGAATTACACTGTCAATCAATTTGCTGTTGGTGCAGCAATTGGCTCCCTTTGCTTTATTTTCTTCAATTGACTCTCTAACTGCCCCCTACTCCTATCCCTTCCAGGAGCTGGAGTTCTTTTGACTTAAGTTAAATAGTTTGTTAAACTAGATTATTTTTGTTGCCAGATGTATCTTTGGAAATAAAGTCATACTTAATAAGCTGCCGTCTTACATTTTCCCAGAATTGGACTGACGTAAAACTGAGGCCTTGATCCAAGCAGTACCAGTCAAAGCCAGAACTCTAAATGGCCAAGGAGTAGAACATTGGGACAGCCTGGGGAGATGAAGAACTTGAGCAAAAGTGACTGCTGATTTTTTCTTTTGGCAGCAAACCTGCCCAATTCAATTGGTTTCTGTTATGTCATAGTTAATTGCTTGTAAGTCAAACTTCATTGGTTCTGGTGAAGAAATGAAATTGAGGACAAAAACAGTGACTATGAAAGATTGGCATTTATCACTGCATATATAGAATATTTTATTATATATTACTTATATATCGGATTGTTTTCTCTTGTTTATTTTATCAACAAATAGATTTGTTTCAAACAAACGGATGGGTTTATTCAATATGAATGCCTTAAAAAGAGAAACTTGGCCAATTAGAATTTGCCTGCAATAATATTCATTTTGTGTTTCTCATGTCGCTCTACAGTCACTCAAACAGTCAAATTTCAGGAGCATCTGTAGTTGAATTAACTACAGCTCAGTAAATGTAATCATTTCTTTCCAGCTGTTTTAACTTTCTCAAATCTAAAACTACCCCACCTTTCTATGAAAAGTCATTAACTAGGCCTTAACAGGCTGTAAAAGACAACAGCAGATTTTTGAACAGTAACTTCTACCCTCAGCTGTCACAGCTTCCAACAGCTGTCCCGGTGTGTTTGTGATGTCTCACCAGAATGTGACTGTGATTCTCAACGGAATTGCTTACCAGGGTGAACATGTCTGCACTAATGGAAGGTGCAGGGGAAAGATGTGACGGTGCATCCTACATGTCTTCCATGACTGCATCCTGAGAGGTAGACTGCAGGGTTATGGATGATGGAGCAGGCCATCCCTCTTGAATGTGAGAACCTGCTTTGGAGTAAACAAAGAATTAACTTCATAATAGCTCTTCCTATTGTTATAATCCCCATAGAGACCAATAACTCCAAAGAACTGAACTTACCAAATGATCCCAATGGAAGAAACAGATCAACAAGATTTTATCTTTTATATTTTAACAATCAAACCAAAATCAACATAAAGTAGACATGAATTAACAGGCAAATTGTATTCAATAGAAGCTATAAATCACATTATAAATAGCCAAAACAACAAAGATGGATCTCATGGATAAACTCACACACCCCTTCACACAAGTGGCACCATGTTCAACCACACAGTCCTTCACAGCTCTTTCTTCCTTAGGTGGAGGTTTAACACCTTTTCTTCACACATGATTCGGTCATCTAGTCACCTCCAACAGCAGCTTTACTATATCTAAGTTCTATGGAAACTGTTGTCACCAAAAAGGAACACTTCTGCAGAACCATCTTTGCTCAGTTTATGACAATCTTGTTGGGATGCATGTCCCAGAGTGGCTTCATCTGTCTACTCAGTAAGAGCCTGGTGCATTATATAGCCAGCTCTGGTAAAATAACTGAAGCAGTGGCAGTAACTTTATTTCACCTCCCTACTGCTAAATCCAGCTGTTGGTCTTCCCTCTTTTCATCAGTCCCACATGAATCCTGTGCTACTCCTGCTGAAATCTGATCCCAGAGCTCTGTGTTTTCCCTTTACATTCAATCATCCTCAGCTCCCATAGCAGCCTGAGGTCACAGTGTGATTTCCCAAAATCTGATGTCATAGCCAGGAACCCAAAGTCACAACTCCTTTTCCCAGAAACCTGAAGTTTTAGTTTCTCTTTCTGTTAGGAATACCCCAAAAACAATACAGACTTTGAAACCAAAGTCAATGCATCCATCAGAACATTTGACAAGCCATCAGTACAGACAACAGCATGCACACACTTTCCCCTTCCCCAGTCCCAAAAACTGCAGATTTCATCATACCATCCCTCTATGGCATGCATCTACTTTCTGCCGAGTGTTCGGCACAAAACTCAAGGCCTACACACTCTCTGCGCTCTGCACTACTACTTTGCTCTCTGTGATTGCCTGGCTGCCCTGCTCTCTGGTCAATTCCACTGCCCCTTCCTCTGCAGGTGTGAGTGTCCTTATGTCAGGCACTCCTCCATCCATCTTTGCCCATTCTTTAGCATTATGTGTCATTTTCATTTGCAGACAGAAGGGGAAGTTGTGTCTCAGCTCAACGGATACCTAACCCCATTATCAGTATGCATCCCTCTGACAGATAATGAGGCCTCCTGGGTAACCCATCCACACTCCCAATGTCATGTCACTTATACTACAATAAAAATATGAGCCTGCAAATTCTGGCCCATGAGCATCCAGGCCTCATGCTACATCTGTGCTGTGCATTCTACTGCATTCCCTCCCCTTGCTGAAAGAGATTGTTTGCTGCTCTCATGATCACATTGACCTAATGCCACAGTTCTACTCATCCAATTCCATGAGTGTTTCACTGTTCACATGCTGTGACCATAAAATGCACGGTTTTCTTGTGTTTTTAAAAAAGAGGGTGGTTATTATTATAAGTAACCCAGCCTAAGTAAAAATAATAAAGATTGTTGTGACTTCCACATGCACGCAAATAGAGTGAGGAGGATAAATTAAGTAATTTAGAGCCCAGTAAGATTAAAGGGGTGTATGGCTCTTCAAGTTTGGTGATGGTCTGGCTTCAGGCTGAATATGGCGGTCTGTTGCTTTCAATTGGTGACCTGCTCCTTTCCACATTGAGGCAGTTTAAAGCTGTAGATGGACAATTTATCTGTTCTTCTGGAGACAAGAGCCCTGGGTTGAATTATTTTTAAAATCTCCATCTGCAGCACATGGATAGGTAAAATCAGCAGACAGGGTTCAACTTGCAAGTTGGATGGAGAGAGCGAGAAAGAAAGAAAAGAACCAATTCAGGGTCTTGTTGCTTCAGCATCTCAGTTGCTTGTCTGCAGAGAAAACAGGTGCTTAAACACCTTAAAGGTTGACTTGTCACACAACCCCTCTCCAACTGCTTAGTGGCCCAAATATGGTCGTGGCTACTGTATTCCAATTAGCTTGATCAGATCATGGCTGGGAATTCCTCTATGTGCCAGGGTCCTATTGTCTACATGATTAAGTCTAATGGTTTGAGAAACCAGGCAATTGCGTGGATGCTTTGCTTAAGGGATAGGAGATGGCTCCCATTGATCTTTTTCAAGGCTATTGTTCCTGATGCAGCTTGCAGACAGGTTGTCTCCATTTCAATAGTTTTGGAACGTAGAAGGTGCAGTGATGCAAATGTACATCCATCTGTGATTGTGATCCCAAGTCACTGGAATATGGTTTTGGTCCTTTTTTAAATAAATTGATTACGGGTTTCCAGCCAGTAAATTCAAAAAATCTTTTTTGACATAAAGCATGGTTTCACAACAAAATATTTGTTGGGAAAAATGGACTGTTTGCTCCAGTGAATATGAAGGCTATGATCTGCAGTAGCTTGTGTAGTTTGAGCTGCTCAAACCAAAATTTAAAGTGGTTTCTAGTTCAATATATCAAAATATATATACTTTATTATGATTAGAATGGGGACTGAAACTCCCTACTTAACATAGGTATATTCCTTTTCATAGTGCAGCATTTGGTTATTGTAAAATGAGTAATTTTCACTGAATTAACTTATATGCCTGACGGAAGGCCCCCTTGTTTCTGTTCCATATGGTGCACAAGTGCAACAAAATTGAAATTGCAGCTGATATTATAGAAACTAGAATGAAAACTGGCACTTGCAGTTGAGCACACAAAGATGGACTGTATTATAATCTAACAAGCGCATTACTTTTGTTCACAAAATAGGATAACAGCATCTAAGATGCATAACTAGCGCAAACAATATAATGTAAAATGCAAGATTCACTCAGAAGGTGCATCTCCACGCACGACCCATAACTGAAATGAAGCATTTTTCAAAACAACTTGGATGTTCACTAAGAGCAGCCTGGTTTTATTGAAATGAACTACGAGATTACATCAAAGTACTGTGATATGCTGAACCTCCTGTGAACATCAGCATTCTTATTGCTGCTATGAAAAGCAGAAATCATGGGCTGCAGCAGGATTTTCACAGGCCTCTCAATCTGCCCAGGGTGTGATACAGATGTCTGTTAAACACATTTGATATATCAAATGCAAAGCACAAAAACTGATAGAAATGTGCCAGAATCGTTGATAGCATGAAGCACAAATAATTGGATTGAGTTAAAGCTATACTTATTATTCCAGCTACTGAAAATAAGCTAATTTTCAACTGGGATTGGACCAGTCTGAAAACCATTCCAGCTTTATGCTAGAATGAGCCAGACAAAGTCAGCCTGCGGGAACAAATGACAAACCTGTGCCTTTGTGGCTGTGGATCTACTGACAGGCAGGAAAACAATGACACCCTATCCACAATTTTTCTCATGATTGTTGCATTGCATGTGCACAAAATCATTAGAGCAATGAATCTCTAGCAAATTGTGTCCTCATTGAATAGGTCAGTAAGGACCAAACCACCAACCTAAAAACTTCTGAAACTTTTGATGCTTAGAAAACTTTGATGGAGCTGAATTTCCTTCAGGAAAGCATTGCTACCATTTTTATTCTGCCAATTGAATTAGGGTTCATAAATCAGAGGCTTTGCTTTGTAAGCCCATCTGCTTTCCAAACTGGAAACAATATATAGATGCCCACTGCAAAATTACTGCATGAGAAATGAGTTGTTGCTCTCTATGAGGATATGAAATTGAACATGGTCTTGCTGTAAAGTGATTGAAATCGTTCTTCCTGCGTTTACACTATTAGCACATGAATTCAATATATTTGTATTAAAGTAATGCCACTTGTGATACATGATTACTGTATGTACTATATATATGGGAATATTATCAATAATTTTCATTCACTTTGGTCATATTTTGGAGCACAATATTCTCTATTAATACTGTATGTTGTCTTAGTGCCTGAAAGCTCTGCTGACTGTTGATTAAAAAGTTGTTGAAATTTGAGGTGTAGTTTCTTAACCCTCACAAAAATAAGTTGTTTAGGTTTTAAGGATACTAAAAAAAAAATTGTTTTTTCAAAAATAATGTCTGACTAATCAACATACATGTTAGGAAACAGGCCTACAGATTCCTGAACTACTTACAGAAATGATCATAATCTAGTCTAATGGTTTTATTTCTGATCTGGCAATCCAGGACCTTTAACTAATAACCAAGGAGTTCAAAGTTCAAATCCCATTATGACAGCTCAAGAATTTGAGTTCAGTTTAAAATATTGAAATGCAAAGCTGGTATTGGTAGCATGAAGCTTAATTGCCCTCTTAAGTGGCCAAGCAAGACATTCAGCTCTTTAAACCATTAGAAAGCCCATCCTGACCTTCTCAGGGATAGGAATTAAATGTTAGCCTTGCCAGAATTGCTTGGGATGAAAAAAGTGCATTTGTTATTCCTTAATCCTGAGGAAACTGTTTACCTGTCACACTGTGCTCCCTCTAGTGGTCTGACAGTGAACTGTTTACATTTGTCCATGATCAGCTAAATTAGCAACAGTTGAGGATTAAAGACAGTCACCTTCTGGTACTAAAGCAACCAGACAGTTTACTCACTGACTACATTCCTCCCAATATTCTTATGTTGTTCTTTTCTCTTCACTTAACTACCAGACCACAGCCCCCCATGACATTTCTTTGGTCAATAGAATTACAGCTACCAGCTTGCAATTATTTCCCAGTGTTCCACTCAATGGTATGTGCAGTCCATGAAAACAAGATGTTTGACTTAATCTTCCTTCCCCAGTGAAGCACCTCACCTCCATTCACTACCTGCCCTTCACAATTCAGCTAAGAATGAAAATTCACTGTGAATTCAGCAGGTCTACAGTTCATGACTAGAATGCTACATCCAGACAATCAATCCACCTATATTTTTAAAAAGATGCCCCTTTTT
Organism: Carcharodon carcharias; assembly: GCF_017639515.1. NCBI lineage: Eukaryota > Metazoa > Chordata > Chondrichthyes > Lamniformes > Lamnidae > Carcharodon > Carcharodon carcharias. The sequence goes on along the minus strand of NC_054477.1, from coordinate 129,530,778 downwards.
CAGTGACTTTATTGTTAGCAATGTGTAAGTCCATCTGAAATACAACTAGTGCTTTCCTGTTTAACAGAAATGATTGGTTATAAGCTTTTATTTCAATTTTTGCTGCTGTTAACTCAACCCTTCGTCTTTCATTAGGAACAGCTCCAGGTCTGAAGGAAAAATGCAACAGTGAGCTTTTGTCCACCTCAATTTTACAGACATGCTCCAAAAGCAAAACACATGGGGCAGAATCATTCCAGATTTGCACTAAGTGCAGTAGCAGGCAGGAAAAATGAAATTTTACCTGCCAGTCGTAATGGCGGCTATTCACGTTGTATCACCGTTTTGTCCCAAACACACCGCATCAATTATGCATTCCAGGAAACATGTCATTTTGATGGCAGGCGGGCTCTCATTCACCCACCACGGCATCGCCTTGCCACTTCACCATGCTGGGCGGCATATTTAAAATGCAGCCGCGTGCACACCTCTCAGTGCTTCCAGTTCAGGACTGCTGCAAGGAAGACATGACCCTGAAAGGCAAAAAGACTGCAGCTCGCAGGTTTAATGGCACGTCCCTCAAGTGCCTTTGGCCACAGGATGGGCAGCAACATCACTAATCCAGCATGGGAGGCAGTGGCAGCGGTGGTCAGCTCCAAAGCCCTGCAAAAGAGGACAGCCACCCAGTGCCACAAGAGTGAATGATCTCTTCCGTTCCACCAGGGTAAGTCACTCTTCTCATCACTCTTAACTCACACAGTCACAAACCCATCACAGATCCACAGGGCCCTCACTCACTGCCAGTTCAAGGGACATCACCATTCACTCTCACAAACACATTCATTATCCTCATCTGTCCATGGACCACTCACCACTCATGCATGCCAGGCATATTTATCATCTGGCCTGGCAGGCATCCTGTTTACACTCCATCCATATTCATGCAGGACAAGCTGGCACACAGCAAGAGGGAGAGGCCGCAGATGGGTGGAGGAACGCCTGAAATCAAGGTCCCCATGAACTTTGAAAACAGAACCATCTAGCTGGCTGGCGAGGATCTGGACCGGTCCTGTGCTGATGGTGAGGTCGGCAGTGCTCTACCAAGTGAGGATCCAGCAGTGCAAAATCCATCAGGCAACCATGCTGTGAGTGATTGCCATGCACTATTACCTCATCTTGTTTTCGCGGGCACATCTGGAAAATAGGCGACAGAATCCACAACCCAGGGCCTCTAATCTGGAGGCACCCTCCATGAAGTCCCATCACAGCGCTCACCCACACCCTCCACCAGTGCAGAGACACACACCTCGGTGGGACCTAGCTTTAGAATAGCCTTGAGACCACAACCTGGTGAGCACATCACACCTTCTCATCCACAGCAGACGGCAGCAGGGGCTTCCCAGGTCTCTGGCACTCGGAGGACTGCTGGAGGCCGGAAATCTGCTGAGTCCGAGTCAGATGACGAGCCCCTGGCGGAATGGAAGAGATCATTCACTCTCTTGTGGCACTGGGTGGCTGTCCTCTTTTGCCGGGCTTTGGAGCTGACCACCGCTGCCACCGCCTCCCATGCTGGAGCTACAAAGGAAAGCTCAGGGACATTAGGAAGGAATGTCTGCTGCACTCAGATTGCAAGGCACAATAGAGGAGTCCATCCGCCTTCAGGCTGAGATGATAGTGCCGGCATGCCAACACACCGAGGTCAACACTGGTGTGTTGGATTAGGGTGGCAATCGCCACGGAGCCCTTGCTCCAGGATGTTGCTCCTGCAGTGCTGCGCCGGCTGAGCTCCTTCATTGACAACATAGTTGCCTCCAACTGTGTGTCCATGAGAGGGGTGTGGGGCACCTTGATCTCACTCCAGCTACCCCTTCTCGTCAAAGGGTCAGCCAGGGTTCCTCAGTAACCCATAGGGAGGAGGGTCAGCAGGGGCACACCCCGGGGCCATCCACCCAGGTGACTCTGGGAATGTCCAGCTCATCCGAATCCCCTCTCCCTGTGAGTTGAGGAGGGCACCACGGCCACACAGCAGGACACCAAAAGCAGGCCAGGGCCCTCCAGGTCTCAGCCCTCCAGAGGATGCCATCAAGATAATCAAAGACAGGGTGTAGCAGTCAGCAGGCTGCCTCCACCTCCGCTGTGGGTGTCCAGGGAGCACCAAAATGTAACGGCAGGGTTAGGAAGGTTAAGAAGAAGTAACTCTTTCGAGTGAATCAAATCTTGGGCTTGGCCTAAATAGCCAAGTGGTTATGGTACTGGGTTCGTAACCCCAAGATCAAGAGTTCAGATCTCACAATGGCAAACTATGAAACAATGTAACTTCATCTGAAACAGATGGAAACGGGTTTATACTCGAAAGAGTTACAGCTGTTAAGAAGAAGTAGTTGCACAGCCTGGGCACGGGTGTTAATCACTTGTACATAATGTTCACTATTGTAAATAAACTCTCAACAATAATCCCCTGCCTATGGCTCCTTGTTCTGATGAACAGTGTTCTTGTCACTCAGATGTGAAACCTTTCTGCAGAAGATAAAGGTCGGTGTCTCAGTCCAGGGCCTCTCCCCTATACTTTGTGCAGCCTCCAGACCAAAGTGATGGGCCAGCCTCACACTCACTGGACACGTCACTGATACTGGCACCTCGATGGAGCTTGTCATTGCTGCCAGAATGTAGTGGGCAGGTGCCACCGAGTTCTGTCATTCTCTCTGTGTACTCTCAGCACCTTTAAGGTGGGTCTGGCCCCCATCTCTTCAGCACCTGTGACCAGTGACACTGTGCTCCTGAAGGGCTCAGGTGCTGAAGGCAGACAAAGGATCAAATGCTTTTAAAGTTTCATGGCTGCATCTCTATGTTATAACCCTGACCACAGAGTGCCAGTGAGCTGCCTTCGGCCAGACAGGAGTCAAACATTCTCAGAGCCAAGTGAAGATCTATGGAATGTCATCACTGCATGTCATTAGCCTACTGCAACTAAGTGACAATTAAGGCCTCCACTGCATTTCCTTGACAGGAGCATTCTCACAGAGTGTATGTGCACTGGCATAAGCCAGACTGGAGTCAAATGTTCATAGATGCAATGTGAGGATCTATGGTGTCTCCTCATTGTATATCATCATCATTCTCCACAAATCTAGCAGCTAAGAGGGCCTCCCATGCACGCCTACCTCGTCTGGCCAGTGCGAGGGCCTCACCGCTTCATCGTCGCCTTTGAGGACCTCCTCACTCTCATCACTGTCAACGTCCTCCACTCCGGATGAGGCCTCCAGCTCCTCCATCGCATCTTCAGCCAGCTCGACTCCCTGTTGCAGCGCCAGGTTGTAAAGGGCGTAGCAGGCGACAACAATGCATGATGCCCTCTGTGGACTATGGGCAGAATTTTCTCGATGGCGTGTGGGGGCGGGACCTACACGCTGACATGTAAGATAACACACGATGACGTTGGGTGTGCGTCCTGATGTCACTGTGCGCCATTCCAATCTTCCATTCGGCAGGCGCACCAGAGTCAGCTGCATGCCCGCTGAACTGTCAAAAGCCTGTTAAGGCCACTAATAAACTTATTAACCAAATTGACAAGACTGCCCGTCCAACCTTGTCACATGAGGGAACATGTCTGAATAATTTTTTTCTTTCCTTTTTCACAAACTTTAAAAGTGAATTTTATCTCCCATGCTTCAGGGAGATTTCTGCACTCTTTCGTGCGCAGACCCCGACTCTCCCTCCTCCCCCTACCCACACAGATGGCACTGAGCGCTACAGGGCACACATCACACTGGACAGGCCTTAATTGGCCTGCCGACGTAAAATGGCGGCATGCAGCCGATTGCGGGTGATGATCGGCTCCGCGCCCATTCCCGACCAGCCCGCTCAACAGGCAGAAGATTCTGTCCTATATTGCAGGGCTCCACCAGACTGGTCCAGGCACCAAAACCATATTTTCAGCATCCCAATGGTTTGCTCCACCAAGATGCGAGTTGCAGCATGAGCCTCATTATACCTTCGCTCTGCTGCAGTCTGAGGTCGCCGCATGGGTGTCATCAGCCACCCCTCTGCAGGTAGCCTGTGTCCCCAAGGAGCCAACCCTGCAGCCTCTAAGGACACTTAAAGAGTCAGGGATCTATGACCGGCTGAGAATGTAGGGGTCATGGACATTCCCTGGAATCTGTGCTCAGACCTGCAGGAGGCGTTTGTGGTGGTCGCACACCAGCTGCATTCAGCGAATGGAAGCCCTTGTGGTTGACATAGTTGACTGCTTGTTGCAAGGGAGATCTGAGCACCACATGAGTGCAGTTGATCGCACCCAGCGCCTATGATCTGGGCAAATCCAATTGCTCTCGCATATGGCTCTCCTGATCCCAGGCAAAATGCACAAAGTTGTGTGCCCTCGTGAAGATGGCATCCGTGACCTCATGGATGCATTTGTGGGTGGCGGATTGTGATATCCCACAGAGGTCACCTGTGGGGCCCTGAAAGGAGCCATTGACCTAGAAATTGAGTACCACGGTCACTTTCACGGCCACTGGCAGTGGATGCCCTCCATGTTCCTGTGGCGCCAAATCCTGCAATAACTGGCAGATGACCAATCAGTTTCCTAGACATGCGCAGTCTTTGGCATCACTGGTTCTTGGTCATCTGCAGGAATGAAAGGTGGCGTCTATAGACCCAGGATCTAGCTAGTCAATGACCAGCGATGGCTCACTGTGGCTCTTTGGTGGCATGTGCGGGAGCCCCAGCCACCCCTTCTTCCTGAGGGTGCTGTTCCTGACTCTGCGCAGCCAGGCGTCTCTGTCACTCTTTGTGTGTCACAAGGCATACAGCTAATTCACCGGGTTCCATGATCCTGATGTACTCCTCCCACAGGATGAAAGAAAGGGATGTGTGGGTTAGCTTGAGTGTTTTAAGAACCTCCCTTGGTTAAGTCTGAGGGCCCCTTAACACATCCTGGAGAGTACTGGCCACCACTTGGATGGCCGAGTTTAGTGTGCTGCATGGCTGCCCAAAACCCCACCCACCTCCACCCCACTCCACCTGATCGATTGGCAGCAACTTTGCCAATTGGACTGCATGCTGTGCTCTCAGCTCAGGTGCAGACATTCTCCTAACCTGCACTGCAAGTCTGCATTGTTAGCTTGAACCATGGGGGAGGCTGGTCCTATCGGGATGATAACATTGCAAGGGGCTCTGAGCGCCTCCATCAGTGACTGTTCCATGGCCAGCTTTAGCAAGGAGATTGTACAATGTGCCCAGTCACCTAAGTGTTCTGCAGACCACTAAAATGCTCATTAGTTTGCAGTCTATGCCCAAGGGGTGAAAAGCTCTGGAGCACTTGCTGGCACTTGCATACCTCTGCACTGCTTGAGTGGGCAGATCAGCTAGAGACCCAACTCCATGCGTGTCAATGTGGCTGCGTCTGAACTGTCTCAGCTGTGGAGGAATGGTCACTTTAAACAATGTTTCCCTAATGCCTGCCCGCATCCCTCCCCACCACCCCGCATGTGCTTGTGCACTACCATCAACTGCAGGGCAGCCCTTTCCCCGCCGCCACTCCCAACGCCCCTCAACTTCAGGACAGCCTACTAAGATGTCTCAACCTTGAAGCCCAACAGGTGATCTTTGCGAGTGCTCTGCAATGTTACTGTGCATTCTCCTCTGAGTTCCCCTCAAAGTGCAGCCCGCTAAGTGCATGCCTTATATGTGTTGTTGTGAAACATGTCAATGTGCACTCTCATCGACATGGATGGATGATCCAGCGGGGGTATAATTCCAGTGGACTGGCCATATAATGATATACAGATGTATGTTCCTGAGTGAGGTTCCTGATGTACTACAGCAGATGATCGAAAACTAGTTTTGCGATGTCATGAAACTGATTTCTCGCCTTCTCGCCATATTGTCCACTCACGCCGCCGAGCATGCCCGACACCAGTGGGCATAGAAAATTCTGCCCATGGCGAAATACAAAGCATATTTTGGAAGATGTAATGAATACATTTTTGATTAATAAAGCTGTCTTGCAATGTGACTAAAGTCTTGCATTTCATTCATATCTTGTTCCTCAAAAGTCCCTTGAGTCAAAAGAAAATCATGATCGGCTTAAATTGCCCATTGATTAACAAAACATAACAAACCTGTTACATGAAATTTAGTGAAGTGCTCTATTGACTTAAAACATTTAAAAGTACTGTTCATTAAAAAAAAACTCTTCACAAACATTTGCTTTATCCAGGAGCAATGAAAGAACATTTTTTTTCATTAGCTATGTGTCAAATGCACTTGGAAACCCTACACAGCATTTTTGTGCTTATAAATCAAGCTACTAAGAAACTTACATTAGTAAAATTTCTATTAACATGTTAATCAGTACACACCCTCTGTTCAGAGGGGCATCCCTCAATTACTTAAATTTTGACAGTATATATGCAGATAGACAGAGTTATCCTTCTGCAATTGCGTGTAAGAGATATCACTACAGTTTAACCAGCTAAAACTAGACTGTTTACCAACATAGAACAATGATAAGTGTCATACCACTTGTCTCACTAAGATCATTCTATCCATTGATGATTGACTTGCAGGGTTATCTAGAACAGAGTAGGAAATACTTCCAGGTCACCCCAATCCAGAGTTGACAAACTCTAACACAAATCTTTCTGCTGAACATCAGGAATAGCTTCCTGTGTCTCTTAAAAAAAATAAATTCATCAGTTCACTGAAAAGCTGACAATTTCTAGGAGCCACATTCAGTTTCTCCTATATCATGAGTTAATCCCTCCGCACTTCCAAAGCCTTTTCCTGTAGTCAAGTAGTGCTACAGCCCCTACTTTTCTCCGCTGCTATCAAACATTATTTAACTAACTCCTGCTTGCTAAATCTCACAGATCACTTGCAGTGCATGCCAGACTTTTAAGGGATAGAAAGTAAATACAAAAAGGAATGTATAATAACAATCAAGGCCACTTAGATTTAGCTTCCGTGGAAAGTGGACAGACACAAAATTTGAACTTCGATGTTTAGGTAAAAAAAAGCCCAGAATACTGTAAGAATGTAAGTATTAAGAATAGAATTTAACTTAGTTTGTCGCCCTAAGTCAACAGCCCTGACTGTAACATTGTGCATTACATGGCATTAAACGTCTATTATAAAGCAGTGTTACCTCCAACTTATTGTGAAAAACACTAGAACACCATCATGTATATAAATCTAAACATCTAATATTAGTTGGTTTATTTCCAAATATAGGGAATGTATGTAAACCTCTATTCATGCAGATATACAGCAAAATATATGCATCGAAATCCATACATATTTTATTTCCAAAATGTGAATGAAAAGTGTGGAAATGTACAAATACTGTGCATTTTTTTGCATAGAATTATAGAATCATAGAATCTTACATCACAGAAGGAGGTCATTCAGCCCATTGTGCCTTAGCCAGCTTTTTGATGAAAGTGATGTCCACTTTAGTCCCACACTCCAGCTTTTCCCCATGGTTCTGCAAGTTAGTCCAGATCAAGCACAAGTCCAATTGTCCTTTGAAAGTCTCTGTGCAATTTAGTTCCCCCAAACTTTCAAGTAGTGCATTCCAGCTCTTAAAATCCCTCAGTGTGAAGAAATTTCTCTTCTAGTGGCTTTGACAATTACTTTAAATCTATGACCTTGTGTTACCAATCCACTTGCCTGAGAAAATAGTTTCTCATATTTTTGATAAACTCTGCTAGGTCTCCCCTTAACCTTTATGACACCATTGCAATGTTGTTTCAAAATTATATGAATCCCTGAATGACTCAAACAAAAGAGAAAATTATGGAGTAAGTGATTTACATCATTAGTTATGCCACACCATATTTTCCTGGGATCCACAATTCTCGACCATTGCCCTGGCTGAGAGCCATTAGAATACAGTATAAACACCATAAATCCTCTGCCCCAATACAAATGAAGGGTGATTATGATTTACTTGCATTTAAATCAGTTTTCATACTGCAGTCAATTAGACTTAAAAATAATGGAGCTAGTGGTTTGACAGCAGAGTGATTTATTGCTCCAGGATCAAGTTTAAATTCCCAGTTGTTAAAAATGTATTAATGTTGCACAGATTAAACAACCAGGTTCTCTGAGTATCCACTTTCCACATCTGTGATTTTGATTTTTAATATTGCAAAACTATATGTCTGAAGCAAATTCAATTTTTGAAATCATTTGCAGAATTGAAATGACCCCTTCTGTTTTCCATAGTGCTCAAACTCATGAAAGCCACCAATACAAAAAACATATTTTAAATTAGAACTCTAATTTTCTTATTAATCATGATTGGTTCAATCAGTTATGAGTGAATTGATGTAAATGTATCTCAAAATCATTTCAAGCCTATCTACTCTGAGAAAACTCAGTATGTCATGTAAATTTATGCTTTCCACAAAGATTTATGAAATTCAGTCTCAATCAAACAGAAATAATATAGTTTTCAACATGGTAAATCACAAGGTTAGCAGACCTAGTTAATTATATGTCCTCATAATCTACAAAAAATAAAAGATAACATCACTAAATAATTAATACTTTATAATGTAATGGATTGGAGTGCCCTGAATTCATAACCCAAAAATTGGCACCACATTTTAAAATTATGGTAGATTAAAGTTTATTGATGAGGTTACGCCTTTAATCACTTAAACCCTCCCAGTGAGGAAGGTGATGTGGTGATAATGTCACTGAACAAGTAATCTAGAGGGCCTACAACCTAATTCTCTGGGGACACGAGCTCAAATCCCACCATGGGAGCTGGTGGAATTTAAATTCAATTAATTAATAAAACATGGAATTAAATTGTCAATTGTCATGAAAACCCATTTGGTTTACTAATGCCCTTTAGGGAAGGAAACCTGCCCTCATTCCCTGGTCTTGCCTATATGTGACATTTGACCCACAACAATGTGGTTTACTGCCCCCTCAAATGCTCTAGCAAGCCACTCAATTGTACTAAACCACTAGAGAAATTTGAAAATCGGAAAGACAATCTAGCATCTAGGCACCAGAAATGAGAATGGCACACCCAGCCCAGTCAACCCTGCAAAGTTCTCCTTACTAATTTCTGGGGCTTGTGCCAAAATTGGAAGTGCTCTCCCACAGACTAGTCAAGCAGCAGCTTGACGTAGTCATACTCACGGAATCATACCTTACAGACAATGTCCTAGACACTTCCATCACCGTTCCTGCTTATGTCCTGTCCCACCAGCAGGACAGACCCACCAGAGGTGGTGGCACAGTGATGTACAGTCCGAAGGACGTTCCCCTGGAGTCCTCAACATTGACTCCGGGTCCCATGCATCAGGTAAAACATGGGCAACAAAACCTCCTGCTGATTATAGGTAGGAGTGACCATCACTCAGTCTTTGTAGAGATAAGGTCCCATCTTCATTCTGAGGATACCCTCCATCTGTTCTGTGGTACTGCCACTATGCTAAATGGAATAAATTCAGAACAGAGCTAGCAGCTGAAAACTGGGAAAACATGAGACTTTGTGGGCCATTAACAGCAGCAGAACTGTATTCAACCACAATCTGTCACCACTTGACGAGGCATATCACCCATCTATCATCACCTCCAAGCCAAGTTATCAACTCTAATTTATTGAAGAGTGCAGGAGAATATGCCAGGAGAAGCACCAGGCATACCTAAAAATGAGGTGCCAACCTAGTGAAGCTACAGCGCAGGGCTATTTACATGTCAAACAGCGGAAGCAACATGCAAAGGACAGAGCAAAGCAATTCCACAACCAATGGATCAGATCACACTTCAGTAATGCTGCCACATCCAGTTGTGAATTGTGGTGGGCAATTAAAACACTAACTGGAGGACAAGGCTCCATAAATATCACCATCCTCAATGAGGGATATTTCCCTCGTTCTCAAAGAGGGAATAAAGCACAGCATATCAGTGCAATAGACAAGTTTGAAGCATTTGTAACCACCTTCAGACAAGAGTGCCAAGTGGATGATCCATCTGGGATTCCTCTCCTCCTGGGATTCCAAACATCACAGATGCCAGTCTTCAGCCAATCTGATTAATTCCATCAGGAAATGGCTGAATGCGCTGGATACTGCAAAGGCTATGAGCCTTGACAACATCCCGGCAGTAGAACAGAAGACTTGTGCTCCAGAACTAGCTGTGCCCCTCGGCAAGCTGTTATAGTACAGCTACACAGTGGCATCTACCTGATAATGTGGAAAATTGCCCAGGTATGTCTTCTCCACAAAAATCAGGACAAATCCAATCCGACCAATTACCACCTCATCAGTCTACTCTCGATCATCAGTAAAGTGATGAGAAGTGTCATCAACAGTGCTATTGAGCAGCACTCATTCAGCAATAACCAGCTCACTAATGCTCAGTGTAGTTCTGCCAGTGCAACTCAGCTCCTGACCTCAGTATAGCCTTGATCCAAACAGGAACAAAAGAGCTGAAGTGAGAGCGCCTGCTCTTAACATCAAGGCAGGATTTGACTGAGTGTGGCATCAACAAGTACCAGCAAAATTTAAATCAATGTAAATCAGAGGGAAAACTCCTCACTGGTTGGAGTCATATCTAGCACAAAGAAAGATGGTAATGGTTGTTGGAGGCCAATCAGATCAGGCTGTGGACATCACTGCAGGAGTTCCCAGGTCCAACCATCTTCAGCTACTTCATCGATGACTTTTCCTGCTTCATAAGGTCTGAAGTGGGGATGTTGTATATGATTCCACAATTTGACTCCACAGACACTGAAGCTGTTCATGTCCATGCACAGCAAGACTTGGTCAACATTCAGGCTTGGGCTTATAAGCGGCATGTAACATTCACATCACACAAATGCCAGACAATGACCATCTCGAACAAGAAAGAATCTAACCATCTGCCCTTGACATTCAATGGCATTACTCAAGGGTAATTAGGAATGGGAAATAAATGCGGGCCTAGCCAGTGATGCCCATATCACATGGATGAATTTTTTTAAATTACCATTGTTGTATTCCCCACTGTATCAACATCCTGAGGATAATCATTGACCAGAAACTTAATTGGACCAACCATTTAAATACTGTCACTACAAGAACAGGTCAGACACTGGGAATTCTGTGGTGATTGTCTCACCTCCTGAATCCCCAAAGCCTGTCCACCATCTCCATGGCACAAGTCAGGAGCATGTTAGAATACTTTCCACTTTCCGGGATAAGTGCCGCTCCCACAACACTCAAGAGGCTGGACACCATCGAGTCAAAGAAGCCTTCTTGATCGGTATCCCATCCAAAACCTTAAACATTCACTCCCTCCACCAGCAATGCACAGTAGCTGCAGTTTGTAGCATTTACAAGATGTACTGCAGCAACTCACTTCTTTGACAGCATTTTCCGGCACTGACCTCTAAAAAGACAAGGGCAGGAGATGCATGAGAAAAGCATGACCTGCAAGTTCCCCTCCAAACCCACACCATCCTGACTTGGAACCATATCAAGGTTCCTTCGCTGTTGCTGGGTCAAAAACCTGGAACTCCCTTCCTAAAAACATTATGGGTGTACCTGCATCACATGGACTGCAGCAATTCAAGAAGGTAGCTCACCGCCTCCTTCTCAAGGGCAATTATATATGGTCAATAAAGGCTAGCCTTGCCAGCAATTCTCTCATTCTATGAAAGAATAATGAAAGCCCTCCTATAGGCTTTGCACAGTGAATTTTCATCACTCCAGTTCTTAGTTCGACACTAAGTGCATGATTCACTATTGCATTCATTGCAAAGTGCATAATTAGAAAACCCATAACAATTGGAGAAATTCAGCAATGGCAACATTGGCATAGTGAACACCGAGAGAGACAGTGCACATCACCAGTCTAGCTATTGCAGGAAAGTCTGGCACAGACATTCAGGGAGTGTGACAAATGTACCCACAATGGGTGAGTGATGGACGAGGTTAAATCAGCAAAAATGTGAAAATCAACCCCAACTTGCCATGAACAAGCCTACTTCTTGTTTAACCACAGAGAGGTTGGGGGTAAAAACAAAAAAACTGCAGATGCTGGAAATCCAAAACAAAAACAGAATTACCTGGAAAAACTCAGCAGGTCTGGCAGCATCGGCGGAGAAGAAAAGAGTTGACGTTTCGAGTCCTCATGACCCTTCAACAGAAGGTTGGGGGTACTTGAGTAACCTGCTCTGAAGAAGCAGCTCTGTAACAATAATATTTAAACCTGTTCTCCAGATTTTGGGAATCATTTGAACTTCTTGGCTGTAGAGGCCGAGATTCCCAGGACTTGGGAAACCCAACAGGTAAAGGGAGATGGAAGCGGCTACATATCCACAAACAGCACTGTCCCAGCAGACCGATCGTGTCAGCCTATTCCTGCCCCACGGAACTCATTTTTTGCTATCTTCACTCCATTCTCTCTCCCGTTGTCCAGTCCCTTCCCACTTACATCAGTGATTCCTCTGACACCCTACGTCATATCAACAATTTCCAGTTCTCTGGCCCCAACCGCCTCCTCTTCACCATGGATGTCCAATCCCTTAACACGTCTATCTCCCACCAGGATGGTCTGATCACTCTCCGTTTCTTCCTCAAACAGAGGTCCGAACAATCCCCATCCACCACTATTCTCCTCCATCTGGCTGAACTTGTTCTCACACTGAACAATTTCTCCTTCAACTCCTCTCACTTCCTCCAAATAAAAGGTGTGGCTATGGGTACCTGCACGGGCCCCAGTTATGCCTGTCTCTTTATGGGGCATGTGGAACATTCCTTGTTCCAGTCCTACTCCGGCCCCCTCCCACAACTCTTTCTCCGATACATCGATGATTGCTTTGGTGCTGCCTCATGTTCTCGTCTGGACCTGGAAAAATTTATTAATTTTGCTTCCAATTTCCACCCCTTCATCATTTTCACATGGTCCATCTCTGACACTTCCCTTCTCTTCCTTGACCTCTCTGTCTCAATTTCTGATGATAGACGGTCCACCAATATCCATTACAAACCCACCGACTCCCACAGCTACCTCGATTACAGCTCCTCACACCCTGCTTCCTGTAAGGACTCCATCCCATTCTCTCAGTTTCTTCGCCTCCGTCACATCTGTTCTGATGATGCCACTTTCAAAAACAGTTCCTCTGACATGTCTTCCTTCTTCCTTGACTGAGGTTTTCCACCCTCGGTGGTTGACAGCGCCCTCAACCGTATCCGGCCCATCTCCCGCGCATCCGCCCTCACACCTTCTTCTCCCTTCCAGAACCATGATAGGGTCCTCCTTGTCCTCACTTATCACCCCACCAGCCTCCACATTCAAAGGATCATCCTCCGCCATTTCCGCCAACTCCAGCATGACGCCACGACCAAACACATCTTCCCTTCACCCCCCCCACCGGCGGCATTCTGCAGGGATTGTGCCCTCCGGGACACCCTGGTCCACTCCTCCATCACCCGCTACACCTCAAGCCTCTCCCATGACACCTTCCCATGCAACCGAAGAAGGTGCAACACTTGCCCCTTTACTTCCCCTCTCCTCACCATCCAAGGGCCCAAACACTCCTTTCAAGTGAAGCAGCATTTCACTTGCACTTCCCTCAACTTAGTCTACTGCATTCAGTGCTCCCAATGCGGTTTCCTCTACATTGGAGAGACCAAATGCAGACTGGGTGACTACTTGCAGAACACCTTCGGTCTGTCCGCAAGCATGACCCAGACCTCTCTGTCGCTTGCCATTTCAACACTCCACCCAGCTCTCTTGCCCACATGTCCGTCCTTGGCCTGCTGCATTGTTCCAGTGAAGCTCAACACAAACTGGAGGAACAGCACCTCATCTTCCGACTAGGCACTTTACAGTCTTCTGGACTGAATACTGAGTTCCACAATTTTAGATCATGAGCTCTCTCCTCCATCCCCACCCCCTTTCCGATCCCCCTTTTTTCCAATAATTTATATAGATTTTTCTTTTCCCACCTATTTCCATTATTTTTAAATGGATTTCCATCCATTGTTTTAGCCTTTGTCAATACCTTCCTCCCACCCCACCCCCACTAGGGCTATCTGTACCTTTATTATCACATTCCTTAGATAATATCACGAGTTTCAACACCTCTTTGTCCTTTTGTCTTTGACATCTTTTGGTTATCTCCACCTATCACTGGCCCCCTATCCTGCTCTACCTGTCCCACCCCCCCTTAAACCAGCTTATATTTCACTTCTTTTCTATTTTTCCTTAGTTCTGTTGAAGAGTCATACGGACTCGGAACGTTAACTGTGTTCGTCTCCGCAGATGCTGTCAGACCTGCTGAGTTTGTCCAGGTATTTTTGTTTTTGGTCAGCAGGTAAGTGCTCTTTTGGCATTGCTTGTAGGGTAAGAAGAGCAGGAGTATTTCTGTTCAGTTCCTCAAGCATATCTCCTGCTGTACTCAGCTGACCACCCCCTCTTACTCACAATCTATCCACCCCACAGTCTCTCTGCTCCAACGTTTGCTCCACCCCTGCAATCTCTTCCCCAGTAATCTCTTCCGCTGTTATCTTCCCCCTTCGGTCTCTTTCCCTTCAACCTCTCTCCCACCACAATCTCTAACCCCCTCAAGCTCTCCCTCAGCAATCTTTCCCTCCCTGTCATCTTTGCCCAGCAATCACTCCCCCTGTTTCTCCCCTCCATAATCTCTCCCCCCCGCAACAATCACTCCCACCCAGTGATCCATAGAACCATAGAACCATAAAACACTACAGCACTGAAAACAGGCCATTCGGCCCTTCTAGTCTGTGCCGAAATATTATTCCGCTAGTCCCATTGACCTGCACCTAGTCCATAACCCTCCAGACCTCTCCCATCCATGTATCCATCTAATTTATTCTTAAAATTTAAGAGTGAGCCCACACTTGCCACGTCAAATGGTAACTCGTTCCACACTCTCACCACTCTCTGAGTGAAGAAGTTCCCCCTAATCATCCATCTACCTATCATTTCTCTCCCACATAATGTCTCCTCCCATTGGAAGGAGTGCAACATAGATTTATCAGGAAGATACCTGGATTCAAACTGTTAAATTCAAAAGCGAGATTATGCAACAAGAATGAATGCCCTGGGATTTAGAAGGTCAGGGGGCGATTTGATTGAAGTTTTCAAGATATTAAAGGGAACAGATAGGGCAGATTGTGAGAAATTATTTTAGCTGGTTTGGGAGTATCGGACCAAAGGGCATAGTGAAAACATTAGGGCCAGGCTTCTCAGGAGTAAATTCAGGAAACACTTCGAAATGCAAAGAGCAATAGGAATTTGGAACTCATTTCTGCAAATGGTAATTGATACCAGATCAGTTTGTAATTTCAAAACTGATACTGATAGATTTTTCCTCAGCCAAAGGTGCTAAAGGATATAGAGTAAAGTGAGAACATGTAGTTATATTACAGATTAACCATGATCTCATTGAACATTGGAACAGGCTCATGGAGCTAAATGGTTTATTCCTTTCTTATTCTGATCCTCCTACATTTCCCACAATCTCTCCCCATGATCTCTCCCCTCAATTCATTCTCCTATCCCACTCTCAGCCCATGATCTCTCCTCATTTATGACATATCTTCCTAAGCGTAGCCTTCCCCTTGATCTCTTCCCTCGTGATCACTTGTCCATGGGATGCCCAGTGCAATCACTCCCCTCACAAGCTCTCCCCCCTAATCTCTCTCCCATGATTTCTCACCTCCCCAAACACCCCACAATCTCTCCCCTCCATGATCTCTCCTTTCCTACAATCTCACCTCTTCCTACAATCTCTCCCAAGCAGCCAGTTCCCACAATTTCACCACCCTGTGATCATACCCTTCTGCAATATTGTACCCATGGACCAGAATTTTCGGGTCGGCGAGCGGGGCAGTGACCACTCGGCAACACATAAAATGACTTGTGGTGATGTTGGGCATGCGTCCTGATGTCACTGTGTGTCAATCAGATTTTCAGTTCGGCGGGTGTGCAGCCCACTTGGGCACGCCCGCCAAACTGTCAAAGGCCTATTAATGTCATTTAAATATCAATTAAAACACTTAACAGAGCTGCACATCCAAGCCTAAGGTTGGCAGGGAGGCGAAGAGCCCAGGCGGCCATCACATTTATCATGGAACCTCATCCACAGGCGGGATGAGGTTTCATGAAGGTTTTTAAAGTTTTATGAAAATTTTTAATAACATTCATAGACAAGTACCAGCTCATGTGACACTTTCACATGAGGGGACATGTCTTAATTTTTTTTCTTTATTAAAACTTTCAGAACTTAACTAATCTCCCTGAGGCAGCTCATTGCTTCATGGAGATTTCTGCGCTCTTTCGCATGCATGCACAAAAGAGGGCACTCCCCAACTCAGGCAACTGCCCCCCCACCCCTCCACCACCCGCACAGGGAGCACTCAGTGCTTCCAGGTGCACGTCATGCTGATCCTTAATTGGCCCGTCCATGTAAAATGGCGGCGCCCAGCTGATCAGGGGCACCAGTTGGGGATAGCTGATTAGCTGCGCACCTGCTTGTGCCCGCCCCACACAATCCTCCTGACAGGGTGAAAATTCTCCCCATTTGCTCTTTCCCCACAATCTCCCTCCCCATAATCTCTTCCCTGAAATTTCCTGTCGTGCCCTGAAATCTTCCCCTCATCATCTCTCCCTCCAACAATCTCTCCCTGTGACCTCTCTCCGCCACGCTGTCCCACTCGTTTTCTTCCCCAGTCTCTCCCCAACAATCTCTGCTATGTGGTTCACTTCCTCTATGATCTCCCCCTCAAGAACTGTCCCTCACAATCTCTCCCCTGTAATCTAGCCTGCACAAACTCTCCCCCTTTGATCTCCCTCTCCTTATGCTTGATTCCCCCCCAACAATCGCTCCCATCCCACAATCCATCCATCTATCATCTCACTTTCTCATAACCTCTCCATGATCTCTGACCCTGCAATCTCTCCACTCACAATTTCTCTTCCTTGTGATCTCTACCCCTCATGATCTTGCCAGCTAAAAGTTATATAAATGAGTATGAAAATGTTGGAAGTGCATTTCACAGTTGAGAATATATTTACAAACTGGTGTTTGATGTAACTTCTCTGATACTAAGACCCTGTTAATGATGGGGAGGAAGGGAGAGCCATGTGTTTGGGGCTCAGGGAATCCCAGGGACAATCTCTCCCTGTGATCGCTCCCACGCACCCCCAATAATTTCCGTTCCCATGATCTCTCCCTCCCTCCGTGCTCTGAACACCTCCATGATGCTCAGATCTTCCCCAATTACTGGGGATCAATTCCAGCAGTCACCCACTGCGCCTTCTCCCATTGGCTTTCCCACCCATCAGCTGGCCAATCTCTCAGCAAGATGGGAAACTGAAGTAAAAATTGCCACTAAGTCCCAGCCGTTAATTTCAGCAGGAGCTCCATGTTTCCAGGATTTCTGGTTTTCCAAGCTCCTAACACATGTTCTCCCCACCGCTCCATCAGAATAGGGGTCTTGTCCTTATTGGACACCAGATTGTAAATATATGCTCCACTATTGCTACACACTTCTAACATCCTCGTATTCATTTATATAACTTTTGGCTAAAAAGCACTGAAGCAGAGACTGTACCATAACTTAAAAGGACATGGGGTAAATATTTGAAATGGAAGAACATAAATGCTTACAGGGAAAGTGCAGGTCAATTGGGTGAGAACAGATAGCTTCTGTGGAAGAGCTGGCAGCAGCACAAGCTTGAGGAGTTGATTATTTTTGTATTAGAATTTCTATGACCCCATGGATATTGGTAGCAGAAATGATCAGGGTTACAATCACCATTGTACATTATTCTGTTTACAAACCTGGTGAAATGATACACAAGTTAGATTAACATGAAAATAATTCTCCCTTAAAGGTGCTGGCACCTCATAAAATGGCATTCTATGACTGTTCATGAGATATATTAACATCTCACTGGTGACTTTTGCGATGACTGATGATGCCATGTCACCAATTGCACATCCCACATAGATTTTGAAGTGGCAAGCAATGTACTAAGATATTGTAGCTGATCATAAAAGCTTCTCGGGGTGATTCAGGCACCTGGTGATTCCAGGAAGGAGCAATCCACACAGAAAGAGCATCTCAGGTAATCACAAGCCCATGATTTTCTGTCCATAATGAGTAAGCAATAGAAGTAGTAAAATTGGTCTCCATATCTAAGCTAAGGAGAGGAAAATAAATCAACTAATTCCCAATTAGAATATGGTGAATTCATAGCCTCAAGTAGCTCTAGGAGGCTTAGGGTTAAAATAGAAAAAGATGATGAAATTTCTAGCAGGCAAAATGGAAGCTGTGTTTGGAGTGCAAATGGACAGCATTGCTTTTCCGATTCTGAGGGTTGAAGGTCAGAATCGGCAATAGGGAGGATGATTTCGAGAGAAAGTTAGCAGCAGAATTCATTTTTGGTCTTCAGAGACAGAGAATGAGGACAGGAGAAGTGAGAGTGATTTTAGCAACCTTGTTAAACAAGGAGAGCATGCTGGAACTGCAGAAAGTGCTGGCAGAGCACTACATAGAAGGGAACGGTTGCATGCAAGAGACTCACCACATTGGGATTATGGAGCCAGGATCAGTTACTAGGAAATCACCAATGAGCAATCTCTAAGGGGGTTCAGGTTCTACAGAACAACAGTAGCAAAGCTGTGTAGCCTCCGGCAGAAGAAGGTGCAGCTTCCATTTTATTGTCTCACTCATTACCAGTGGCAGTCTAAGTGATGTCCTCAATTTCTAATTTCAGGATACTTCCAGATCGCAGGAGGAAACTATACATGTTAGCCAGTTGGTTGAACACACTTGCTTAAAACAAATAGCTGACCCTCTGTTTGATAAGGTAAACCAGTACGTCATGTGCCCCATGGGTTCTGCCAGTCAATATGACAGAACTGTAAAATTTGCATTAATTGCCAGGTCAAGGCTTTTATTGACTGCATATTGTGGCTACTAAGGTAAGGTCACATGAACCAGCACCATTTATGAACTGAAAAACTAATCCCTGGATGTGTAGATGGGAAGTGACCATTGTCTATGCATTAGTAGATCTGTGCATGTTACCCTGGTTACTACAGCATCACACTTTTTGAGATGAGCAGCAGGTGTATGGATGGCTACGAGAGAGTGTATTATAATCAATGACACCCATCCAATGGCATGAATCCCAGATGAAAGACACTATAATAATATTCATGGGAGCACCAGGATAGTAATTGAGCAAGCCATCAGTGTGTTGAAACAACTATTCAGGTCCTTGAATGGATGTGCAGGTGACTTTCAATACAGATCCCATTGCATCTTCCATATTATTGTCAACTACTGCATCCTCCACAACCTCATGTCATGTTTGCCACCATTTCCACAGTGGCATGGGTGGGCACAAAGCACTGTACAAAGCCCTGTGCCAAGCTGGATGGGTGCTGCTGCCTTCCATAATGGATCAACTTGCCCTTTAAGAGAGAGAGAAATCTCTCAGTGAATGTGGCATAATGTGTTTGGTGATGTGCCTGCCAAGGTTGAATAGTTGACAGTGCATACAAGCTGTGAAATGCGTAAACGTGTGGGGGTGATGTGAGGCTATGAATATGAGGTATGAGTCATGGTTGATGGAGATTGTTGATAGATGTTGAAGGGGGTATGGTGAATGGAGGGAGCAGCGCGGGACACAAATGGTTTATTTGTAAGGAAACGACATGTGAATTTGTATTCAATGACCTTGGCCACTTGTTTGAGGTCATTAAGCTTGTTTCAGCACCTAGGTCCTCGGGGAGACGGTTGGCATTGACCACAGTGGCTACTTGCTCCCCAGCCTTCTGAGGATCTGCCTTGAGAGCCTCCTTCCACCCGAGGGAAGAGAGCCTCTCTTCTCCTGTACAACTCCTGCACCAAACGATGCATCCAAAAATCTTGGTGCATGGTCCTTGGCCTGTTGCACCATTTCTCAATGTTTTTCCCAATCTCCAACTCATTCTGCATGACTTCCAGCTCCTGCTGTGACCAGGTGCAGTCTGATTTTAAATAGTGCAGGCTAGCTTTCAACGGAACTAGCCTTGAATGATTCGGATCCTTGTCGAGTTGTGCAGCCAATCAACAGCGTAAACAGTGCTGGACAACATGCCACAAGCATTATAGATAGCAAGCAGAATGAAGTTCGTATTCTGCCTGCATTACTTTGAATGGGCATGGCTGAATTGCCCCTCACAATCACTAGGGCCGATTTCTGGGGCTATTCAATTTAGTCCCAGAATGTTAGGAATTGCAGCCATACAGCAGAAATTCCACTCCCCAAGACCAGTGAAGGAACAAGATGTACTTAGAAATCATTAAGTCAGAAGGACATGCTTTTTCATCATACAAATATTGGATATCTCAGGGGAAATTCCACCGTCCAATCATCCTAACAATGACCCCAATGCCTGGGTAATCCACCAACAGAATATAAAGAACAGCTGGCCAACAAAATATGCCAAGCTTCCTGATCATGTGATCAGGTGTCCAGAACAATTGTTCTGCCCACTGCATCCAATGGGAAAATTTACACCATCTTTAAATAGTTTGAATTCAACCAACATTTACAACTAGCGTGTGCTTGTTCAATTTATTTTAGCTTGCATAAACCTTTTTCTCCACAGTCTGCTGCAGCTCTTGAGAAAGTAGAAGTGAAGGTTGAGAGCCAATTTTTTGGTAAGAATGAAAGGATATGATAGGATAGATTTTCCCAGACTGGAATAAAATTGCCTCTCAGGTTTTGCAGGTAGTGTGTGATGGTATGCTCTATATCTAAGACATCTAAAATGTTATGCAGAAAACAAATGCTATTATGGGATTTGGGGAGCTGGGACACAATCATCTAACTTGTTAGTTATAAATGAAGTATTATTTTTAAAAATATATGATTTAAGACTTCTCTCTGATCTATTTAAAGAACATAAAAGCATTGTTTCTGGCTGCTATCTAATGATGCCTACCAGAAAAGGTTTGTCTGGTTGTCAGATGAGAACAGGTTTGCTACCGGCCAGATTAAGAACAGAAAATGCCAGAATCACTCATCAGGTCAACCCGCAACTATGGAGAGAAATGACAGGTCAATTATTTTTTATCTGAATTGGAAGATGTTAGAGACTAACGGCTTTTAAACACATGCAGGGCTAGGTGGAAGGTTGCATCTTCCAGCCCGACTCCAGGATTTAAGCGGATTATTTAGGCTGATACTTTCATTCAGTGCTATGCTACACTGTTGGGAGAGCCATCTTTTGGATGAGAAGTTAAACCATGGCTCCAACTGGCTGTTCAAATGAATGTAAAAAAGTTCCATGGCTCCTTGTCAAAGAAGAGCAGACTTTATCTGTTATCCCGAACCAACATTTATTGCTCAATCTACACAGCCTAAAGAACAGGTTTACTGTTTAATTGTTATTTATGGAATCTTGGTAACTATCATATCTACCTAAAAAACAACAATCCATATTCTTCAAAAACTTGATTGGCTATGACAAGCTTTGGGAAGTCTTGATGATGTGAAAGGCAATGCGCCTTGTTCTTCACTTCTTCTTTGAATTGGCAGCCCTTTGTTCTTTGGAAATGAACTGGTAGTTGACAGTTTGCTATGACATGAAGGGATGCTTGTAATAGCTAAGATTCTGCTAACTGTGGAACACAGGACATTTTTTTGATATAGCATTAGCAACATTGCTTTATAACTGCTTTGCTATTGACCTTTCAAGGTCAAGGACGTTCTCAGAAGTCTTAACAATCCTTGAATTCCTGAAGTCATCCTCATATTTGTGGGTTGCCAACTTTGGTTGGATGTAAGCCTGGAGATTTGATCACATGGCTTACTCCCACCAACAACCCTGCCTTAACAAACTGCTCTTGCAGCCATCTTCAACATGAAGAAAACTAATAAGTAAGAGTATTCCGTGAAAATGGAGGAAAAAAATAATGGCACTGTGATTTATCTCCTGGGTTGTTCGCTACAATATCCAGGAGGTTAATGTTTGATTCCTCAGGACCTCAGGATAATTCTGGAGGAATGGAGGATTAGTTAATGAGAAAGTAAAAAGAGACAGAACGGTGTGAAAAATTAACATTTTAAATTTTAAAACTCTGTAACGGCAATTTACCAGGTGCCGGAATGAGTTTCTGTTTCACCATCTGCTGTTTCAATTGTCTCCTTTCTGGGCCAGCAAAGTTGAGTGACATTGCAGGAACATAAAATTTGTTAATACATTACACTGTAACATTGCAGCACTAACTTTCTCTGGCAAGATCCATTGCCAATTAATGTGCAAATGCAGCAATATTATGAAACTTACAGGGAGGTTGAAGGTGAGCTCTTTCACTTTCTCACCACAAATTGCTGAATGGTTAACACATTAATAATACTGAGCATCATTAAACTCACCATTATTTTGGCAGCAAATCCTGGACCTTTACTTTAGCAGGTATATGCATGAGTTTTATTCCACTGGGCTATACTTACAGGGATGATCAACTTAGTTACAGAGGCATATATTAAAGGCAGTTTGCACCAGTACCCAACAATTCAATGGACAGATAGAGTTGTCAAGCCTCCAGATCGTACTGCAGTCTCCAGGAATTAAAAACTAATTTCCTTATAACTGCTGTTATGGACAAGATGAGAGAACTACTGAAATCCAGCTGGAGATGGTGCCATAGTGGTAAAGTCACTGGACTTGTAATTCAAAGAATCAGGCTAATGCTCTGGGGCTTGGGTTCACATGGCAAATGGCAGAATTTAAATTCAATTAATATATCAGTAATACCAAGCTGGTCTCAGTAATGGTGACCATGACAAATATCATTGATGGATGTAAAGACACATCTGGTTCACTAATTTCCTTTAGGGAAGGAAATCTGCCATCCTTACCCAATGTGACCTACATGTGACTCTGGACCCACAGTAATGTGGTTGACTCTTAACTACCCTCTAAATGTTAAATTCAAGGGCAATTAGGGATGGGCAACAAATGTAGGCTTTGCCAGCAACACCCACAACCCATGAAAGAATAAAGAAAAATAAAATCCCTGTTCCCTTCCCAACTGTCCACAATCAGTAAACTTTTGAGAGGATGTGTGTGTTTTTAACCCCTGCGTGTGTGGACAATTTGAGTAACCAGCAGCAAATAAAGAAAGATGATTGTTTATTCAATCATCCATCCCAAAATCAAGTGCTATGGAACTGGTGTACACAATTTCACACACAAACACACTCAAGGAAAGTACAGTTGAAGAAAATAGTGCAGGTTACAAGGAAAAAGAATAATTCATCATTCATGTGACTGGCTTGTTTTGGAAAACCCAGGCCTGATGAAGGAGACATCTCCCCTCAACAGCCAAAGTCATATGCCGCAGTTATTTTCAGCATTGTCTCAAAGAGATGGGCTTTCTGCAGGTCACAAAGCTAGCTGCTTGTAGTCTCACTTGCTGTATTGGTGTACTTGAAAAGGAACAGGCTTGGAGACCTTACAATTTTACAGCTTCCAGTTCTTAAGGTATAGATTTTAAATCAAAATTGCTTAATTACTTGTTGACAGTTGTTGATAAAGTCATCATCATAGATTTCACTGTTATCAATTTCTGACACAGAAGGCATAGATGTTATTGCTCTTTCTGCTACTGTGTCTTTCTGCAGATAACAAATCATAAAGGGATAAACATGGCTGCTGAATTCAGCTCCTTTTCCATATATGGTGGTGACCTTAGGTTGATTAGCCGGATCCTGGTTTATTGTTTTAAGAAACTCATCCTGAGCGGAAGCAGGAGGGGCATGGGTTAAGATAATCACCTTCTTTGTTTCAAAAAAGTCCCATTCAATTCAAGAATGTCTTTTGATGATCTCATGTTATGTGTAGTTAACACCATTTTGCCTGTGATGTGCATTTTTGTCTCTGTTAGACAGTGAATCAGTTTTTAAATACACAGGGCAGGTCACCTGACCTTTAGTGGCCATCTTTGCAGCAACATATGGTTCATTTTAAAAAGCAAAAGTTAATTTCAAAGAGTTCACATTGAATAAAGTCTGCATCTTAAAAGCTAGGAATATGGGGCGGAATTTTCTGAGCCCACTGGCGGCGGGTATGATAGGTGACGTGTATGGAAAATATGGCACGGCCTGCTTCACGTGAAGGCAGGTCGTGATCTTCCGCTCAGCCCAGCAACGGCAGGCCACGTTTCCCACCATTGGTTGGCGGGGAACTAATTGTAATACATCAGCAAATAATTAAAAGGCCATCCCACCAGGCTCTTGGAACCCCACTGTCTGTCCACGTCGATGGGATGTGTTTCACAGCAGCACACAGGCAACATGCATTTGGCGGCCTTCACTTTGGGGAAACTGAAGTGAGTGAGCAGCAACTTTCTTCTCAGCTCACCTGTTGTTTACAGGCCCCGGGGTGCCGGGGGCTGGGGAAACCAATGCCTAACCCCAGAGGCGACTGCTGAGGGGATGGGGGTATCTGGGGGCAAGTGCTGGCCAGTCTCGGAGACAACTGCTGGGGGTATCAGGGGGCAAGTGCTGGCCAGCCTCAGAGGTGACTGCTGGGGGGGGTGGTGGGCGTCAAGTGCTGCCCTAGTGCTGCATCCCGCGCACAGGTGTGGGGGCAGGGTAAGTGAGTGAAGTGGCCACGCAGTGGAGACATCTGTATGAACTGGGCATGCCTCAGCAACTAAGATAGATCAGGCGCAGCCACAGTGATATGATTGGGGTCAGGCTTCTAGCCTGCCCACCCATGCAAGCAATGCGGAGGCACCAAAGGGTCACCAAGCGCTCCTTACCTTACCACAGCACCCCCGTCCCCCCACCACTTCCCATGCCCCCAGCACAGGTTTCAAGTCTGCCGCCACTTTATTGGACCACGGAGCAGTTGGACTGAACAAGTTGTACAATCTCCTTGTCATCACTGGCCATGTAGCAGTCACTGCTGGAGGCGCTCACAGCCCCTTGCAACTTCAGCATCCCAGTTTGGACCAGTGTCCCCCATGTCGCAGGTTGACAGGGCAGCCATGCAGCGCGCTCATCTCTGGCCATCCGAGGGATGACCAGCACTCTCTGGGAAGTGTTAAGGGGCAGTCACAGAGGGCCAGGAAAGGTGCTTTGTACACCCATGATAACCACGTCCGTCTCTCTCTTTCATGCTGCAGGATGACCACATCAGGATGATGGATCCTGGTGACCTAGCTGTATGCCTGATGACCTACAGAGACTATAGAAGAGGGAGGAGAGAGCAACTGAGGCTCGTGGCCATGCAAAGGCAGAAGCAGCAACCTCATGAAAACGAGGCAGCAGGGGCTCTCGAACACGCTGCCCAGGAGTGACAGCAAGCCATGGCTGTTCGGCGCCTAGCGACACCCAGGGTGTACAGACACCGCCTGCCATTCCTGCAGATGAATGAGAACCAGTGCCACTGATGACTGTGCATGACGAGGGACTTAGTGGCTCACATCTGCCACTTAGTGCAGGTCTCGGCGCCAAGGGGACATGGAGGGCATCCACTGCCAGTGGCTGCAAAAGCGACCACAGTGCTCAATTTCTATGCCAGTGGCTCCTTTCAGGGCCACAGGTGACCTCTGTGGGATTTCATAATCCACCAACTACAAATGCATCCATGACACACAACTTTGTGCATTTCACCCGGGACTGGGACTGCCAGGATGCAAGGGCCATTGGATTCGCCCTGATCTTGGGATTCCGACATGTGCAGGGTGTGACTGACTGCACTCATGTAGCGCGCAGTTCTCCATTGTTACACTCAGTGGACTTCATCAACCACAAGAGCTTCCAGTCACTGAACGTGCAGCTGGTATGCAACCACCAGAAACATATCCTATAGGTATGCGCATGGTTTCTAGGCAGTGTGCACAATGCCTATATCCTGAGTTGCTCGCAGATCCCTGCAGTCTTCCAGGGTCCATAGGGCCTGCAGGGTTGGCTCCTTGGTGACAAGGGCTACCGTAGCCGATGACAACTGTACAGCGGCCTCAGACTGCAGCAGAGTGATGCTATAATGATGCTCCTGCAGCAGCCCTCAACTTGGTGGAGCAGACCATCAGGATACCGAAGACGTGGTTCCAGTGCCTGGACCGGTCTGGTGGAGCTCTGCAATACAGTCCGCAAAGGGTGTCACGCATCATCATCATCTGCTGCACCCTTTACAATCTGGCGCTGCAACAGGGTGAGGAGCTGGCTGAGGAGGAGATGGAGGAGCTGCACATTTCATCCAATGAGGAGAAAGCTGATGGGGATGAGGGTGAGGGGTCCTCGGTGGTGACGACGATGGCCATGAGGGTCTTGCACTGGCTAGAAGAGGCAAGCACACTCGGGAGGCCCTCTTCCAGATTTGTGGAGGATGATGACGACATTCAGTGAGGTGTCTCCATAGATCCTCACATCGCAGTTGTGAACATTTGACTTCAGTCTGGCTTATGGCAGCGCCAATACCCTTTGTGAGAATGCTCCTGTCATGGAGACGCAGTGGAGGCCCTAATAGTCACTCAATCACAGGAGGATAATGACAACATGCAGTGAGGACACTCCATTGATCTTCACATAGCCTCTAAGAATATCTGACTCCTGTCTGGCCAAGGGCAGCTCGCTTGCACTCCATGATCAGGGCCATCTCAGAGACACAGCCATGAAATTTTAGCATCTGATGCTGTGTCTGTCTTCAGCACCTCAGCCCTTCAGGAGCTGGTGCACAGCATCACTGGTCACAGATGCTGGTGTGATGAGGGCCAGTCCAACCTTAGATCACACAGGAAGTATGAGAAAACCTAATGGCACCTGCCCACTATATCCTGGCAGCAATGATCAGCACTGCCAAGGTGCAAGCATCAGTAATGTTCCCAGGGAGTGTGAGGCTGAACCATCACTGTGGTCTGAAGGCTGAACAGAGCACCGGGAAGAGGCCCTGGACTGAGAAGCCTGCCTTTTATCTTGTGCAGAAAGGTTTCACATCTGAGTGACAAGAACAGTATTCATCAGAACAAGGAGCCACAGGCAAGGTGACATTCTTAGGAGTTTATTGACAATTATGTACAAGTGATTAACAACCCATGCTCAGGCTGTGCAATTAATTCTCCTTAACTTTCTTAACTCTGCCACTATGTCTTGGTGCTCCCCGGATGTCCACAGCAGAGGTGGAGGCAGCCAGCTGACTGTGACGCCCTGTCTGTGATGACTTTGGTGGGTGTCCTCTGGAGGGCCGAGACTTGGAGGGCCCCGGCCTGCTTTTGGGGTCCTGCTGTGCAGCAGTGGCACACTCCTCGGCCTGTAAAGCTGGAACTGCAGAGGTCACAGGAAGAGGGGGGTCAGGTTGTTCGGTCTCTCCCAGAGTCACCTGGGTGGATGGCCCTGGAATGTGCACCTGCTGATCCTCCTCCCTATGGGTGCCCGAGGGCCCCTGGCTGACTCTGTGAGTGGAAGGGGTAGCTGGAGATCGAGCTGTCCAGCACCCTTCTCGTGCACACATTGTTGGAAGCCAATTATGGCATCAGCGATGGAGTTAAGCCCACACAGCCATGCAAGAGTGATGTCCTGGACCAAGGTCTCCGTGGCAGCTGCCATCCTGCCAGTGTTGACTTCGGTGCATTGCAATGCCAGCGCTATTACCTCAGCCTGAAGACGATCGGACTTCTCCATCGTGCCTTGCAATCTGAGGAGTGCAGCAGACATCCCTCCCTGTTGTTCTCTAGCTTGCCTTTGCAGCTCCAGCAACTGTGACATGATCGAGTCCAGAGGCTCGTCATTTGACTCGGATCCAGCAATGTTCTGGCCTCCAGCAGTCTTCCAAGAGCCGGAGACCTGGGAAGTCCTTGCCTCCATCAGCTGTGGATCAGAAAGTGTGATGTGCTCACCAGATTGTGATCCCAAGGCTACTCTAAAGCTAGATCCCACTGAGATGTGTGTCTCTGTGCTAGTGGAGGGTATGGGTGAGCGCTGTGACTTGACTTCAGGGATCTGCTTTAAGATTCCTCTTCAGGGGTTTCTTTGGAGCTTGCATGGAGGCCCTGGGTCATGGACACCGTCAGCTGCTTCCCAGCTGTGCCTGTAGAAGCAAAGGGAGATAATTAGTGCAAGGAAGTGGCTTGTGAAAGAGGACACATAACTCACAGCATGGTTGTCTGATGGATGTTGCACTGCTGGATTGTCACTTGGTAGAGCAGCTCTGACCTCACCATCAGCACAGGACCGGTCTGGGTTACCGCTGGCCAGCTGGATGGCTCTGTTCTCGAATTCTGTCAGAACTTTGAATTCCAGCATCCCTCCACCTGTCTGTGACATTTCCCTCCTGTTGTGAGCCAATTTGTCCTGCATGGATAGGGATGGGAGAGTGTATCAGGCGCCTGCCGGGCCAGTTGATAAGTATGCCCGACATCTGTGGGTGGTGAGTGGTCCCATGGACGGGATGAGAACAATGACAGTGTGTGAGAAAGAGTGAACGGTGATGTCGCTTGCACTGGCAGTGAATGAGATCCCTGTGGCTATGTGATGGGGATGTGAATGTGTGAGTTGGGAGTGATGAAAAGAGTGATTTATTCTGGCAGAACAGAAGAGATCATTCATCCTTTTGCAGCACAGAGGCTGTCCTCCACTTCAGGGCGTTCACGCTGACCACCACTGCCACTACCTCCCAAGCTGGGTTAGTGACATTGCTACCCATCCTGCGGTCAAAGCTGGAGCAGAGCACCTCCCAGTGGGCCTCCATGGCATCCAGCTGTCGCTCAAGGGACCCTTTGTTGAAGAGTGGGGCTGCAATCTTTTTGCCTTTGCTGCCATGTCTCCCGGGCAGCAGTGGTGAGCTGGTGGTGATGAGTGCTTTGCTGGTGGTTGCCTTTTGAAGGTGGTGGCTGGCATGATGTTTCAGTGGGGTGATGGAGAGCGGGCGAATGAAAGCCCATCCGCCATGGAAGCAGCATGTTTCGCAGGAGTGAATATATAATGAAGTGGGCTCGGGGAGATAAGTCGTGAAAACCCGCCATCTTCATTGGCGGGTAGGACTCCATTTTACCAACCCACAACTGCACTTAGTGCAATTCTGGGAAAATTCAGCCCATGATATATCTTCACTCGGCATGACACTGTTCAAAGCAACTTCGAAGAAAAATCATAGGAGCATTAAAAAAATCGTGTGTTTTTTTCATTTTATTTGAACAATTTCTTCATTATTTTATAAATATATTGGAGATGGGTAAAACAAGCTATTTGACGGGGGTGGTTGGCAGTGGGAAGTAATGTATTGATATCTCCAGGAATATGTCCAATCAGAGTTGGCAACCGTATCCACAGAGCAGCTCGCAATGTCGTCACTGATTCATAAATCATTTTTCACTGGCTCAATTACTTCAGTGCACCTGCTCACGACTTCAACAATGCTGTTAAGCTTTTTGTTCCGTTTCTGTGTCTTTTTTTATTCATTTACAGGATGTGGGCTTCGCTGGCTAGGCCTGCATTTAATGTCCATCCCTAACTGCCCTTGAGAAGACGGCGGTGAGCTGCCTTCTTGAACTGCTGTGAGCCACGTGGTGTAGGTACATCCTGCGACAGTGTAGGAACGGTGATATATTTCCAAGTCAGGATGGTGAGTGGCTGGGGAATGGGGATGGGGAACTTCCAGGAGGTGGAGGTCCCACGTATCTGCTGCCCTTGTCTTTCTAGATGGTAGTGGTTGCGGGTTTGGAAGGTGCTGCCTGAGGAGTCTTGCTGAGTTTCTGCAGTGCATCTTGTAGATGGTACACACTGCTGACGCTGTTCGTTGGTGGTGGAGGGAGTGAATGCTTGTGGAAAGGATGCCAATCAAGCTTTGCCTTGGATGGTGTCAAGCTTCTTGTGTGTTATTGGAGCTGCACCCATCCTGCATTGTGCAAGGAATTGATAACAGTGGAATCTATGATGATGACTTTATCAACAACTGTCAACAAGTAATTAAGCAATTTGGTTTAAAATCTGTATTTGGGGAATACTTTTTGTTACTTCAGATCAAAAAGCTTTTTAGGGTACAGCAGGAATGTCCCACCTTTTGGAGCTGAAACACACATAACCCTGTTGTTCTGAGATGGTTCTTCTTATCTATGGACTCTAGGTGTGGTACTCAGTAGGCAGGCTACAGTCAAACTCTGGTATCTGCTTAACATAACACTTGTTTATTAGTACTGCACCTAAACAGGTTAGAGAGTAGGCATGTTGCGCCAAGGCTTCCCAGCCTCTCTCTCTCTCTCTCTCTCTCTTTCAAGTCTAACCCATGAATGATCGATGTCAGTGATACATCATCATCAACGTCATACATTAGCATATCCCACCTGTTAACCTCTCCCCAACTATACCATCCCATCTTCAACAACAATGAAGGAGGGCATTTGGAGAAGTTCATGGTAATCAGACAGTCAACATCGTTTTGTGAAAAGGAAATCACATTTACTCAACTTATTGGAGTTCTTTGAGGAAGTAACATGTGCTGTGGATAAAGGGAAACCAGTGGATGCACTACACTTAGGTTTCAAGAGGCATTTGATAAAGTGCCACATTAAAGGTCATTACAGAAAATAAAAACTCATGGTATAGGAGGTAACATTTTGGCATGGATAGAAGATTGGCTGGCTAACAGGAAGCAGAAAGTAGGTATAAAGGGCCTTTTTCAGGTTGGCAAGATGTAATGAGTGCTGTGCCACAGGGATCAGTGCTGGGACCTCAACTGTTTACAATTTATATAAATGACATGGATGAAGGGATGGATGGGATGGTTGCCAACTTTGCTGATGACACAAAGATAGGTAGGAAAGTAAGTTGTGAAGAGGCCATAAGGAGGCTACAAAAAGATATAGATAAGTTAGGTGAGTGGGCAAAGATCTGACAAATGGAGTATGACGTGGGAAAATGTGAAATTGTCCATTTTGGCAGGAAGAATAAAAGAGAAGCATTTAATCTAACTGATGAGAGATTGCAGAACTCTGAGATGCAGAAGGATCTGGGTGTCTTAGTGCTTGGATCACAGAGTGCTAATATGCAGGTACAGCAGGTAATTAGGAAAGCTAACAGAATGTTATAATTTAATGCACAGAGAGTTGAATACAAAAGAACAGATATTATGCTTCAGTTGTACAGAACACTAGTGAGACCACATCTGGAGTACTGTGTACAGTATTGGTCACCCTACTTAAGGAAGCAGTTCAAAGAAGGTTTACCAGACTAATACCTGGAATGGGAGTGTTGTCTTATGAGGAAAGGTTGGGCAGGTTATGCTTGTATCCGCTGGACTTTAGAAGAGGAAGAGGCGACTTGATTGAATCATATAAGATGAGGTGTCTTGACAAGGTGGAAGTGGAGAGGATGTTTCCTCTTGTGGGAGAATCTAAAACTAGGGGTTGCTGTTTGAAAATAAGGAGTCACCTATTTAAATTGAAGATGTGACGAAATTTTTTCTCTCAGTGGATCGTGAGTCTTTAGAACTCTCTTCCTGAAAAGGCGGTGGAAGCATAGTCTTTGAATATTTTTAAGGCAGAAGTGGATAAATTCTTGATAAGCAAGGGGCGATATGTTATCAGGGGTAGGCGGGATGTAGATTTGAGGTTACTATCAGATCAACCATAATCTTATTAAATGGCGGACCAGGTGCCAAATGGCCTACTCCTGTTCCATGTTCGTATGTATCTTTTAACTATTTACATTGTATTTCTGTAACTCCCATTGGACAACTATAGATTCTACCCAACTCCAACTCCTACTCTTGCCCTCCCAAGTCACAGTCCTGAGGGATTTAATCTCCCACAGTTCTGTCAGCCCTTAGGGAAGAGGTCTTGGATACAAGAGGGCTTTCTTCTGCATCTGGTATCATCTGCAGAATTAAGCAGCAATTTAGCATCATTGCTGTTAAGCAGAGAATAAGGCTCAGGGTGATAGATCTGCAAGGACAATGAACGCTTTCCAATGAAAATCTGATCTAAGAGAAAAGACTGAAGAACATCCACCTTTGGACCCTCTGGGACTAGAAGAGAAGAACTCAGGGCACTCAGAGGAACCTGTTGCTCTCTCAAAGCACACAGGGAAAGACCTTCAGTCTCAAACTCCAGGGAAGGCTGTCACAGTCGTGTCATTCACTGTTGCATCATATACTGAAAAGGCAGTGAAGAGCTGAGATTTTAATGGACTTAAATGATGAAGGGAAAAAAATGACCAAATTCCTGTAAGTCTTTCAGGAAAGGATGAAGAGATGATTTCCCAATGATATTCTGAGGGGACAGTCTATTTCCTACAGGCAGTGGTAAGAAAGCTACACGTTTCTCTGTGTACGGTTGATCCACTCCGGGCAATGGGAAAATTTGCTGAGGATTTGCTGATGGAAAAAGGACAGCATCATTTTCTGTAATGGGACAAATTTCCTATAGATGATTAACTCGAGACAATGGGCGGAATAATACGGGAGAGGGGGAGGACGGCACGCCGACCAACCCTGCAGCAATAAAGTGCTGCAGGGCTCTTTAACAAGGGTCAAGTGGGACTTGTGCCACTCATTGGGGCAGAAGTCCCGCCCTCTGGAGCTGCCAGCCAATTGGATTGACTGGCAGCTCCATCCATCCCTGCAGCGCCAGAAAGGCGTCAGTGGCAGGTGCCAGGAGTGCTGCTGAACAGAGAAGCCCAAGGGATCTGGAGCAGGTAAGCCCGGCATCTTCAGCTTGGAGGGTTTGGGGGCATTAGAGAGAGAGAAAGTGGGGGCAAGAGGGTGGGTTTAAGAGATGGAGTGAGTAGGAAAGAAGGGGGCGTTCAGTCTAAGGGGGCCGCCCCTGAAGAGTGACCCCCTCTTCCTTCCCGCCCTTTACCCATTTGAGGTTAAAAATCGGGCTTCCCACTCCTGCCCTGCTGCCCATACCAAACATATCATGGCATGGGCAGCATATTATTAGGGTCAATAAGCTTGATAACAAACCTAATTGACCATTAATGGTCATTTTAATGTTGTGGGTGGGCTGCCAATTTCAGTGCCTGCCAGCTCCCCACCCTCGCATAATGGGGCAGAGCTCAGAGGTGGGCGGGAAGGTGGTGGGATAGACGCCCACCCCATTCTATGTGCCCCTGCCCCCACGGGAAACACACCCACTGGGGGCATATAACATTTAATCCAAGATTGCTGTACGGGTCTCTGCAGCTTCAGAGGTGCTAAAGGTTCTGCTGCAGCTTCTGTGCTGACACAGAGGTCTAAAGTGAAGAAGACTTTCAGCTGGGACTGAAGTATGGGTGACAATTGACTTTCACCCCTGGAAGTTACCATTTCTGTGGCAGTATGATCCTCTTTGAACTCTGACATAGACTCAGGCAAGGCATCTGCTCTGGAAGACTCTTCATGGAGAACAAGAGTTAGGCTTGACAATACATTGGTAGATTCAGATCTGAATGCTGCTCAGCCAGTTGAAACACAGCTGATTCCTCTAAAAGCACAACTGAGACTTCATATAGTGCATCAATCAACCTGAAGGACGAATCATCTTCTCGGTCCTCAACCTCCAATGGATCACTCAGTGCTGCAAGGAAAGGTTGGGAGTCTTAGTCCAGATTTTTGGTCAGTTGCAGTGCAAGTTCAAGGCTTCAATGCCATTTCTAAAATTGATACTGGAGCTGCTGTGAACAAATGAGCAGGTGATCTTGACTGACTTCAGCCACTGATCCTTCATCCATCAGAAATTAAATTACTAGGTCCTGGAAGCACAGACCTTCCAATCATAGGCAGGATTATTGCTCATTGCCAAGGGCTGACAGATCATTGATTCTGTCTATGTTTTTACAATAAATGTGCATCCTTATTGAGTGGCGATGTTGACATACTTCTAGGAAACCTTGATAAACCAGATGATGCCCATCATTTGAATGACTCACTGTCTTTCATGCAACAATCTTCAAACTTTTATTTAGAACCAGTGCTAATTCAGCCTTCAGAAGCTGAGAACGTTTATGCAACCAGCAGCAGCTTCCTTTCTTTCACAGAGACACCATCCACTAGACCCTGGGTGGAGATTGAAGTTATGAATCTCTCTGTTCTTCATGAAGTTAGGCTTCTTCCTCATCACTTTCTTCTAGGAAGAGCCAATTCAAGACCAGGAGGTCTTTATGGGGATGGTCATCATCTGCTGCAGCCTACTGTATCTGCAACATCTGGCCTAACTTCTGTCAATTTGTTATGAGAGGTGATCAAGGTTTTCTTCATTCTGTGGTTCCTTGGATAATACCAATGTAGTTTTTACATCAATGTCTCCACTGCTGCCACCATGTACTGGGTTGGTCCTTCTTATCTACGGACACTAGGCATGGTACTTGGTTAGTGGATAGACTGTAGTCATACTCTGGTATCTGCTTAACACTTGTTTATTAGTACTACATCTAAACAGGTTGCAGAGTAGGCATGTTACTCCTCGGCATGGTATTCCAATCTCTCTCTTGAAAGTCTAACACATGACTGACCAATGTCAATGATATATTATCATCCATGTCATACATTATCATATCCCATCTGTTAACCTTTTATACTACATCAGTCATAACCAGCAAGTGAGTGTGGATATGAATTCACAGAAACATGTGATTCTGTATATGAAAATCATGAGTTCTGCACACACAGGAAATTGAAACACTTCCAGACACAAACATTCCAAACCTCTATGTACAAAAAAACCCCCTAAGTAAAAGACAAAATCACAGAATTATTATAGCGCAGAAGGAGGCCATTCACCCATCGCGTCTGCACCAGCTCTCTAAAAGAGCAATTCACTGAGTGCCATCTTCTTGCCTTCTCCCCATAAGCCTGCATATTCTTCCTTTTCAAATAACAATCTAATTCCCTTTTGAATGCTTCGATTGAACCTGCCTCCACCACACTCTCAGGCAGTGCATTCCAGACCTTAACCCACTCACTGCGTGAAAAAGCTTTTTCTTAAATCGCTTTTGCTTCTTTTGACGATTACTTTAAATCTGAGCCTCTCGTTCTCGAACCTTTCATGAGTGGGAACAGTTTCTCCATATCTGTTTTGTCCAGACCCCTCATGATTTTGAATACCTCTATCAAATTTCCTCTCAGCATTCTTTTCTCAGAGGAAAACAGTCCTAACTTCTCCAATCTTCATAACTGAAGTTCCTCATCCCTGGAACCATTCTTGTAAACCTCTTCTGCACTCTCTGCAATGCTTTCACATCTCTCCTAAAGTGTGGCACCCAGAACTGGATGCAATACTTCACCTGAGGCCGAACTAGTGTCTTATACAAGTTCAACATAACCCACTTGCTCTAGTACTCCATGTCCCTATTAGTAAATCTTAGGATACTGTATGCTTTATAAACCACGCTCACAACCTGTCCTGCCATGTTCAATGCACATATACACAAAGGTCCTTCTGCTCCTGCACCCCCTTTAGAGTTCTACCTTTTATTTTATATTGCCTCTCCATGTTCTTCCTGCCAAAATGAATCACCTCATATTCCTCCGCATTGAACTTCATCTGCCAGATCTCCGTCAACTCCGCCAACATGTCTATATCCTTTTGAAGTTCTATACTATCCTCCTCACAGTTTGCAAATGCTTTCAAGTTCCATATCATCCACAAAATTTGAAATTGTGCCCTGTACACAAAGGCCCAGGTCATTAATATATATCAGGAAACACATCCAAACAGCCACATAAAAAAACTGAGCACCCACGCACAAAATGTCTAAAATACCATGAAGTATCCGAGCTATCCATGCATAGAAAATATCAGAGTCCTTCTCCTTATGGTCTCCTCCTAAATTGGTGAGCATCTTCATGTAACATATCCAGAACCCCAGATCCAAAAACTCAAGTCCTTCTTATCCCCTTCTAGCATCCGATTCCCTCACCTACATCCCTTATTTCCTCCCTTCCACCCCTACCCCAGCTCTCCATTTCCTTGGCCTTGGAAAGATAGACTGGATGATACCTGGACTCTTAAGAGTTAAATTCGTAGGAGAGATTACATTAACTAGGGCTATACTCCCTGGGATTTAGAAGATTACCAGGTGATTTGGTCCATGTTTTGAAGTTATTAGGTGGAAACTGTAGGGTAGATAGAGAGAAAATAATTCTGCTAGTTGGGGAATTTAGGACTAGGGAGTGAGCCTAAAAATTAGAGCAGAGTCTTTCAGGAATGAAATTAAGAAACATACAAATGAGGGTAGACATTTAGAACTCTTTTCCATAAAATACATTCAATGCTGAGTCAATTATTAATTTTAGGTCTGAGATTGATAGGTTTATTTTAACCAAAGATCTAATGGGATATGGAACAAAGGCAAGTATACGAAGTTAGGTTACAGCTCAGCTATCAACTCCTTCAATGGGAAGACAGGTTCTGGGAACTAAATGGGCTACTTGTATTGTTGTATTCCTCCACCCTTTCTGCATCCCTCTAACCATCTCTCTTCTCTTCCTCATGTCATCTTCCCTCTCTTTCCTTGCTAGTTCCCTGTTGCTCCTCATACCTCTTCTGCTCCCCCTCCCCTATTTATTTTCCTTCCTATTCTCTTCTCTGTTTTCTCTTTATTTTTATTTTCCCAACACTTTTCCTTACTACCTCCCCTGCATTTTCACTTCACATCCTGTCAGGTATCAGTCTTGGCTCAGTTTGTAGAACTCTTGTCTCTGACCTAGCAAGTTGTGGGTTGAAGTCCTGTACAGTGACTTGAGCACAAAACCTGGGATGATACTCTAATGCTGTATTGAAGGAGTTCTGTATTGTCAGAGGTGTGCCTTTCAAGTGAGATGTTAAACTGAGGCCCTGTCTGTTTTCTCAGATTATTTTAAAAAAATCCCTCAGCAAAATTTTGAAGATGAGCAGTTGTGTTATTCTCAGTGCCCTGGCCAATCTTTATCCTTCAAGCAACATGTCTAAAGAAATACAATTATCTGATCATTTTTGTTGGAGCTTGCTGTGCATAAATTGGCTGTTATATTTCCTACATTATGACAAGGACAACACTTGAAATGGTGCTTCATTAGGTGTATAGCACTTTGAGACATGCTGAGGTCATGAAAGGCAAATAAGTGCAAGTCTTTTTCCCTCCTGTTCCCCTGTTCCACTCTCCCCTATTTTCTGCCCCATTCATTTCTCCCTTCCACATCCACCTTTCCACATCCACCTTCCTCTTCCTTTTTCCCATTCCCTTCTTCTTATTTCCACATTCCTATTTCCTGACTGATCCGTATTCCCCATCAATATTCCTCCCTTTGGCTATTCCACCATCTCTATTCTCCTTTAACTCCCCTGTCCCACACTTCTTCTGCCCTAATCACTTCCTCCTCTGTTCACCCTTACTTCTGCACTCACTTACCCTACCTTAATCCTCTTTCCTCACTCCTCCTTTCCCCCCGGCTCATTCCTGTTCCTCCACCCTGACCCTTTCACATTTCCCCTTCCCCTCCAGTTTTCCACTTGTCTTCCCCTAGCTTGACCTCCCCCTTCTTCTGCTCCTCCCCTTTTCCACTTGCCCTCCTATACCTTTCCTATCTCCACCCCCCACCCCTTTGCCCCATCATGCCAAACATTCCTTGTGTCAACTTTATTCTGTTGAATATTCCTGGGTCAAAAAGTTGTGGCTTACACTGGAAGCTTGAGTTCATAATCTGAGATAACACGTCAGTGTAGTATTGGAGGTTGCAGCATTTTTACAGCTGCCCTATTGACTGATAGTTCAAATAGATTCTAACGATTCTGTAGCAAGCTCTGTGAAAGAACAAGGACACTGCTCTCTGATTTGGCAACCTTCTTCCCCCAACTAACACCAATAAAAAAAAGATTAACCAGTCATTCATCTCATTGCTTTTTGTAGGCTCCTGTTGCTGCAACGACTGCTGCCTTTGCCTACACCGTGTTTGCACTTCGAAGTAATCACTGCATGTGGAATACGATGTGTATGCGAAGGCACTAAACCAACGCCAGTTTATTTTTTGCGAAAAAGGGTGACATTTTTAAAATAAACATTATAATTATCTTCCCACTGCAGCTCTGGAGTGGGGGTGGGGTGGTACTGAAGGGGATAGAGCAGGTCTGTATTCACAGGCTGCTGCTGTGCAGTCATGCATTAAGCCAGTTTCAGAGCGCAGCAGGTCTTTAGCAGTTCCATGAACTGCCTTTACTCACTAACTACCAGCAAGAAGTCAGCCACCCCTTTAAAAATTAAGTTTAGAAATGTCCGTTTAAATCTAGACTGCAATTGAATCTGTTTGTAGTGAAGTATTGTTGCAGAACAGATTTTACCTGACAAGAATAGAGAAGATACGGTTAGGAATTTGACATGCGCTTTATTTCCTTCTGTTGCGAATTGCACATGATAATCCAGTCCGGGTTTTGCCTTGTGTCCTGTTTCTAGGATCTGTGAGCATCCAGAGGCGGAGGGTTTTTTTATATCCCAGGATCTCTCTTACTCCGAGCTTTCAGTCTCAGCCTGTCCGAGTGAACTTCACTGATCAGGCACACATCAGGATTTCATCCACACTTAAGGATCCATGAGGGTGGGCTTAGCTCTGCAACATTCAGAGTGGATCGGTAGAGGAAAAAGCGACGACTTCTTGCCTTTTTAGTAGTCACCCTGGACTATATATCTGTACGTATGTATGTACATATATCCTAATATACGGCCGGGGGAGATCTCGTGGAAATCAGCGACCGCTA
The DNA here is from genome assembly GCF_017639515.1 of Carcharodon carcharias. Taxonomy (NCBI): domain Eukaryota; kingdom Metazoa; phylum Chordata; class Chondrichthyes; order Lamniformes; family Lamnidae; genus Carcharodon; species Carcharodon carcharias. Next base: position 129,492,106 of record NC_054477.1, on the reverse strand, counting down.
CCTGGAGACTTCGCCTCAGCTCCCCAGCGCGGTATTTGACAGGACTTTTAAGGGGACTTCGTACGGGTTTGGGCTGGGGCTAAAAAGTGTATTTTCAACATCTGTGTGCACACACCATGTCTTGGATTTCTGCTCTCTTGGCAGTGCTTTGCACTTTAACTGTGTTTTATGGTTCGGTTCTGGCTGATGCGAAAGCTCGGACCTGTTCTGAGGTGAGACAAGCTTACAGTGCGAAAGGATTCAGCCTCAGCAACATCCCCTACCAAGAGATTTCGGGTAAGGACACTTTAAACCTTGACAGCAGCCTTGCTATAGTGCGGCTAACTTACACACTCGAAATGGTCCAGAAACTTAGTGCTGCATTTGAAGGTGCACCACAAGTTGGAGCCTTTTTTTTACTTCATTCAGTTTAGCTGTGGTTAATTATTATTGAAAGAACGAAAGAACGATACCGCAGCTCTTATTTGAGTTTAGCTCTGAAGTTTTAAATTTGAATTACAAGGTAGAATTGAAAAGGCAGCACCTTTTTGTCAGTAGCTGTAGGTTTTCATATCGCCCAATGGTTAAAGAACGACTTTACCCGCTCAACAACTTTTTTTCTCTGTACTGTAACCAGGGCTGAAAATCATCCTTTAATTAGTTATTAGATGTCGAACACAAGACCGATCATGTGGTACAAAGAATATTCTTGCCAATACTTGAGGCAGTACTACAGTAATTAAAAGCTTCAAAAACATTTGCAGGTCCATGTTTATTTGAGAATAACTTTACTGAAAATGAGCCTAATATATTGTTTTATATATTGAATTGTGGACTGTATTTTGTGAAGGAAGGCAAGGGGATTTATAATGTGCATGTGGGTCTTGGGCCAATATGTGCATGTAGGGTCCAAGCATTAAGTGTCTATCTACATGCACTAATTAATTTTCAAAGAGTTTTGTGCAATATTACTTTTTGCGTGCTTCCTTCTTTATACATTTTTAGTATTTCAGTAGAATGTGCCTACAGCAAAGTTGAGTTAATGGGGTCACTAAGAAAAATAGATGTATAACATTGGAGGTACAATATTAGTATTGGCTGTGTCTGGTGATCTAGGTGGCGAGGCACAGAAATGCTGTAGAAGGATTTGAATATGCAAATACACGAATGGATCTGGGTGGGTTATATCTTAGTATTGTTTCTGATCACTTCTAACGTATGACCAACTTTCTGTACAAGTCTGAAGAGAGGAAATTATATTTGTCTGTATTGAAAGTTAAGCTTCCTCCTGTATTTTAAAGCAGATTACAGTTCAGTGGTATTTTAATAATACTATGAAATGGTAACTGAGACTGTCTTAAATTAGAATCAATGCTGATACTGGTAATCCTGGAATAGGAAGGGATATCGTTTATATTTTCAAAAGAGACATGTTCTGTAAGTCAAATAATGTAAATTAAAACCTGAGAGTTTTACTTTTTAATCAATAATGATTACAAATGTACACATGTAGTACAAATGCTTGTGCTTTCAACCAAAGTTACTTTACTAATATCGCTTAGTATCACACATTGAAGTACCCCCCATTGTCAGCCCACTACTTTGGGTATAAGAATTGTATACTGTTTTACTTCCTATTTTTATTCTGTGGTTTTGAGCAGATTTACACTAATATGCTTAGCATTGCCATTAGAATCTGGTGAACAGGTTGCTCCATCAGATTTTTGTAGGAAATCTCTGGTTGCTGTGATGGTAATGCTTCCAAATTTCCAGAGGGGAGAATGTTCTTGATATTTCTAACTGTGCTTCCATTGGGCTCCATTCACTACCTATTCAGGCTACTGAAATGTTGGCACTGATATTGTTTATACATCATGTTGATAGCCTTCCAAATATGAGCTCAGAAAACAAATTATATCCAACTGTCTTTATGAGGAGTAATTCTTATTTATAGCTGCACTGATCAATTTTTGGACAGTATTTCAGATAAAATAACTGGCGCTCATTGTATACACAGAGACATTTAGATGTGACACAGACGTTTTGAATTTATTTTAACATTAAAATAGTGGAAATATGGAAAATTAATTATAGGGATAATGCCAGCTGTTCTTAATTTTGCTATAGGCTCACTATCAGCTGTATCTTCTCAGTAATCCTAGGGAAGCCAGATCAGCCACCTTCCCTCATAGAGAACTGTTTGATATAAAAGAACCTACATTGTTTAACACTGTAATAGATTCCTTTTCTTGTCCGTTACAGGGAGCATTTATAGTTATTCATGACTCTGTTCAACAGACTTCATGTAGAACACATGTTGATTTTTATTCTAAATGCTGAAATTGGCAAATAAAACTTTGAGGAGGAGCATCATTGGAGTGCCCATACCCATTGTGGTTCCCTGCACTAATCCAGGCTGTGTAATTATGTCTGTGAAGTGGTGGTGGCCTGGTGGTAAATGGAGAGCTGTGCATTTATCATGAGCTTCAATTATGAGCATTCAATTAATGGATCTACTGGGTGCAGTTTCTTTTTGATTTAGCAGTGTGTTGTACTTCTTCATATGAAGGAGGTATTCCTATACTTGAACTCTGCCAATGCTTTGAAAGAACGTGTGAAAGTTGTTTGAGATTCCTGTAACATTCTATCTGTTTAAAAGCTGGCGGATCTCCTCTGGCATTGCCTATGGATTTGCATGGATTAGGCTCATTTCTGAATACTGTTAAATTATATTTCATTTATAAACAAAAAAGGGACAACTCAACACAATCACAAGCTGAACCAATGATAAAGTAGAGGATAAGAAGGTTTCTGAAATAGCCATTATTTAGGACATTTAATGCTTTATTCACCAGTAGAAATTTTTAATTACATGGAATATATATAATTTAACTTTAACTTCAGCAATAAATAGGCTTAACTTACTGCACTGTGTGGCAAGTTAATAATTCAAAAAGTAGTAAGTAAAACAACAGTGAAGTCTTCACACCATTATTGATCTGGGAAATGGTTAATTACTTACTGACTAAGTTGTTATTAACTTATATTATCCTAATGGATTGCTGTTGGTAAAGGCTGGTGTTTTTTTAATCTGCCTCTTTGAGGGAGTAGGGCTAGAGCCCAGGAGCTCAGGAATTAAATAGAAACGTGGCAGAACCTAGCAGCGGGGCCTGAGTGACCAGAGCCACAGGATCATATGCAGAGTTTGAAGATGGGCAGTTTATAGTATTCACCCTTTTAACATGTTTCTCTGGATGGTTATGATACAGAAGGTAAAACTGACCGGCAGCTGCCATAATTGACATGACTGTGTCAATTGTCTTTGTGTAATGCAATTGGCAAGATAAGAAGTTGCAATACTCACCCACAGAATTATTAATAATATAATGACCCAAACCATGCTGGAGCAGGGCGTCTCATGGCATGCACTGTTAGTTAGATTATTTACTACACCCTTCAACTTGAAGTTTTTTGTACTAAAACTTGCTGAAAGTGCAAGCTATGGCAAGTGCAACAGGGCATCTGGGACTTGGGGAAACAGCGGGACCAACAGGCTATCTCAACAAGTGATATTTAAAGATTGTGAAAGAAACAGTGGAATGATGGAGAAAGAATGTGAATTAGAGTCAAATCAGTACAGAGAAAGAACTAAAGAGAAAGAAAGATTGAATTAAGATAGACAGCAAAGGAGACATTAAAAATCTCGAACAATTTACTAGATGCAGGAATGAGACTCCGTGGTTTGAATTGTTTCCTTTCTGGGCCAGAACGATTGATTGGCAGTCATTGACAATGATCACATCATTAAAAGAGTGCTTGAACCATTAATTATGAGCCTTACCTTTCTGTGGCAAGTTTAATGGGCAGTTAATGTACAAATAGAGCAAGTTCTTCAAAATAATGGAGAGGCAAATGGTAAGATGCCATTTGAGCAAGTCAGATGGAAGAGTAGCTTAAATCGACCAGCAAGTTCCAGAGATTATAAGCAAAATATTGCGAATGCTGGAAATCTGAAACAAAAACAAAAATACCTGGAAAAACTCAGCAGATCTGACAGCATCTGCGGAGAGGAATACAGTTGACGTTTCGAGTCCGAATGACTCTTCATCAGAACTAAGGAAAGGGAAGTTCTAGAGATTCGCAGCTAACAATGTATCTCATCATTATCTGATCATTTGCTCCACTTTGGAGATATGCCTGCTGAAACACTTTTTCATCATTTTCATTGCCCCTCCTCCATGCAAATGACCAGCCCATGCAAGTTTTCAGCATTTATGTTAGTAATTTGCAGTTGCAGATTTAGGCTGAAAAATTTAGGTGCAAAACTGCTAGAGGTAGCAATGTGGTTGATTAATAATAATCTGTTCTAAGATTGTTTTAACAATGTCTACCAATGAGTTAAAAAAGCTACTTCTAAAACAAATGGATATTTTCCTTTTTGCAGAGGTAAAGTATAATATTTGTCAGGAAAAAACCTGAATACAATAAAATTACTGGAAGTAGAGCACAGATAAAACATGACATCAACTATGCAGAAATTAATTGAGAGAAGGGCAATGTATTAACTGATTATTTTTATGGGTTTTAAGTTGCTATATCTATTTTTGTCAAAAGTAAGTATTTCCATGCTCCTTTACCCCTTTAAATGAAAAGAATTCGAAGAGATTTTCATTGATGTGTTTTGATTTTTAAGCTCAGAATTTACTCGATCCTGAGCAATTGCCTTTAGTAATTTTATTTCTGGTTTTGCAGACAAATACTGCGCTGTGGTCATGGAAGAAGGCTTGTTTTAGAAGTAGCTGTTGTTCTTCTTCATTGTTTTTACAATATCCTGGCTATGATCATTGAACTGATTATTATAAATCAAATACGTGAGACATTGGGTTCATTTAAAGACAATAATTATGTCTATCTAGTGTAATTTTAACGTGTAGAACATAGAATGTTGTGTAGCATAATCATGAAAACAATGCAAAGTGATGAAATGTGTTGAAAATGTATGAACTATTATTGATCGATCATTGGGGATAATTGAATTTTGATGTAAAGAGGGACATATTGCCGATGATTTTCATCTTACACTCATCAGAATAACTGCAAGAATGCCAAATTTCAAATGATCCTGTCATACAAATTATTGTGATTGTTTGAAATTTAGCATTTATGTGCTTGTTCTGATAAGTGCAAGAATAAAATTTTTGAAAATATGTCTCTATTCAACAATATTCAAATTCTGACTATCAAGCGACTGTATAATTGAATTTCAAAAATCAAATCACTTTGTTGTCAGCATGGTTTATGTTTGGATTAGGATTGTAATAGCCTGCAGACACAAATAGTTAATTAGCAGATATTTGTATCACCATTTAGTTATTCATTCAACAGTTCAAGCCAAACATAAATATTAGCAAATGCTTAACAAAAAAATACTTTGTACAAAAATGAGCCTGGTGCCTCTGGGTGAAGTTTTCTTGTTCAACTGTGCAGAATTAGGATTTATTTTCCGCATAAAATAGATTTTTTTTATATTTTAATGTGATTAGATCAGGAGTTCTGCATACAGCAGATTGATCAAAAGTTTAGGAACTCTGTGCTTATTCTCAGATTTTAATTTGGATTGACTGTTTGCTTCTCTGGAATTCAATCTACCTGATTTTCCAACAGCATCTTTCCTGATATGTCAGATGCACAAGTTCAAATTCCATCTATCAACATCTGCTTCTCTTGCTGAATTCCATAGTAGGACTATGGCAAACATTGAAATAAAACAACTTGCAAATGAAGAACTGATAGCTTTTCACAAGGCACTCAGACAGAGGTACTGTACAATTCGCCAGTCTTGTTTCCGCATCTTTTAAGAAGACAATCTTGAATTTGATATGCCCTGCATAATGGTGGCAGAAATAAAACAACATAAATTAGGCCAATGAAGTTATGAAAGCTGTACAGGTTGCAGTATCTGTTCATGATTCTGCAGTCCAGTCTGAAGGTTAATTATTTACGTATTGTACAACAGTGCCTATTAGGGGAGCCGTTGGCTAGTTCGCTGCCAGGCCAGAAGGAGGCTCTGTTGTGCAGCTGGCAGCAGTGTTAATACTGTATCATACTCTGGAGATATTTAGAATCAGAAGAACAGACCTACGGTGAATATGTTGAGCACAACTCTCTTTCACACAAACAGAGCAATCTCTATTTTGATGTTTATTTTGTTGTTCTATAGTAGCAGCAATCATACACTACACGTGTGTAAAGACCACTCAGTTATGAAGGACAAACATATTGCAGTACATGATGATGGCCAAAACACATAACAGAGTAATCCGTTGTGACTAGGTTGAAAAATATATTTGTGGAAACACTTTGAAATGATAACCTGTCTTCTGGAAATAGCTAACTGATATTTTTGCACCTTTTTTTAGGATAATGTACAAAAACAAATTATATTTATTAGCACCTTTAACAAAGTAAAATATCCCAAGACACTTCAAAGGAATGTTCTAAAACAAAATTTGACCACAAGCCAGGTAAAGAGATGTAAGGGCAGATGACCAGAAGCTTAGTCAAAGAGTGGGTGGGGAATGCTGAAGGAGAGTCTTAAAGTAAGAAGTGCAGGCAGAGAGGTTTAGAGAGGGAATTTCGGTTCTTAGAGCTTCAGCAGCCTGAAAGCATGGTTGCCAGTGGTGGAGTAATGAAAATCAGGGATGCACAAGAGGCCAGAATTCAAGGAACACTTTGAAGGGTGGTAGCAGATTACGGAGATAGTGAGGAATTATGGAGAAAGAGGGTGAATTAGAGACAAATCAGTGCAGAGAGAGAAAGAAGGATTAAATTAAGATAGGGCAGAATTTTCCCCCTGTCAGAGGGCATGTTCAGGAATGGGCACATGGAGGTGCGCCTCTGATCGGTGCCACCCCGATCAGAGGCGCGCTGCCATTTTACGTTAGCGGGCCAATTAATGCCCGCCTAGCATGACGTTAGCAAGGAAGCACTATATGCTCCCTGTGCGGGCAGGGGGAATTCCCTGGCCGAGAGTGCGCTCTTTCGCGCATGCGCACGAAAGAGCGCAGTTATTTCCCTGAGGCTAAGTGCTGCCTCAGGGAGATTGGCTCCACATTAAAAAATGTTAAAAACAGAAAAAAAAATTCCCTGACATGTCTCCTCATATGACACTGTCACATGAGTTGGGACATGTTCATCACTTTTAGTTACAGTTTTATTAAATTTTTAAAAACCTACATGAAACCTCTTCCTGCCCATGGATGAGGTTTCATACTTTTTCTAATGCCCGCCAGGGCTCCCGGCCTGCCTGCCAAACTTAAGGTTGGATGGGCAGGTCCACTAATTACGTTAATTACTTTGTCAGTGGCCTCAATAGGCCATTTACGGGTCGGCAGGTGCACAGCTGATTCGGCTGAGCCCCCGCTGACCTGAAAATTGAAATGAGGCGGGGTGACATTGGGAGTTCCGCCCGACGTCATCCCGCGTCATTTTACGCGCGGTGAGTGGGCCCCGCCCCCGCTCGCGGACCGGGAAATCCTGGCCATAGAAAACAAAGGAGACAGGTTAAAAAATCTCGAATAATTTACTAGATGCAGGAATGAGAATTCGTGGTTTGAATTGTTTCCTTTCTGGGCCAGAATGATTGATTGGCAGTCGTTGACAATGATCACATCATTAAAAGAGTGCTTGAACTATTAATTATGAGCCTTACCTTTCTGTGGCAAGTTTAATGGGCAGTTAATGTACAAATAGAGTGAGTTCTTCAAAATATTGGAGAGGCTAATGGTAAGATGCCATTTGGACGAAACAGGAATGACAACTTTATAATTGCAGCAACAAGCACAGGGTGATGGCTGAATGGGACTTCGTGTGAGTTAGGACACTGGCAGAAGGGTTTTCGATGACTTCAAGTTTATGCAGGGTAGAATGTGGGAGAGGGTCGAGATGAATTGGAATATTAAAGTGCGGGGTTAATAAAGGCATGGGTGAGGGTTTTAGCAGCAAATGAGCAGAGGCAAAGTGGAGTCAGTGATTTTACAGAGGTAGAAATAGGCACGAATATGTGGTCAGAAGTTCTTCTCAGGGTCAGATATGACACCAAGATTGCGATCAGCCCTGTTAAGCCTCAGGATGTTGCCAAGGAAAGGGTTGGAATCAGTGGCAGGGGAACAGAGTTTGTGGCAGAGACGAAAGACAGTGGCTTTGGTCTTCCCAATATTTAATTGGAAGAAATTTCTTCTCATCTAGCACTGGATGCTGAACAAGCAGTCTGACAATTTAGAGACAGTGGAGAAGTTGAGAGAGGTGGTGGTGAGGTAGAGCTGATGTCATCAGCGTACATGTGAAAACTTACACTGTGCTTTCGGATGTCACCGAGGAGAAGCATGTGGATGAGAAGTAGTAGGGGAACAAGGATAGGTCCTTGGGAGCACCAGAGGTAAAAATGCAAAACAGGAAGAGAAGCTATTGCAGGTGATTCTCTGGCTATGCCTAGATAGCTAGGAACGAAACCAGACGACACCAGTCCCTCCCAGCTGGACGATGGTGGAGAGCTGTGGTTAACCATGTCAAAGGCTGCCGATAGGTTGAGAAGGACAAGGAGGGGCATGACAACACCCAGTTCTACCTCATTATCACCTCTCTTGACTCTTCCAATGTTGCTAAATTATCAGACTATTTATCTGACATTCAGTACTAGATGAGCAGAAAGTTCCTCCAATTAAATGTTGGGAAGAGTGAAGCCATTGTTTTTGGTCCCCATTCCAAACTTTGTTTCTAACTACTACCTCCATCTCTGTTCTTGGCAACTGTCTGAGACAAAATCAGATGGTGCACAATTTTGATTTCATATTTGACCCAGAGATGAGCTTCCAACCACCTATTTGTGTATTTCTAAGATTGCTTATTTATACCTTTGTAACATCACCCGACTTCACCCCTGTCTGAGCTCATCTGCTGTCGAGACCCTAATTCATGCCTTTGTTTGCTTTAGACTTGACTATGTCAATGCACTCCTGGTCGGTCTCACACATGCTACTTAAGATTATCCAAATGTCTGCTGCCCATGTCCTAAATCCCACCAAGTTTCATTCACCTGTCTCCACTGTGTTCATTGGCATACATTGGCTCTTGGTCAAGCAACATCTTGATTTTAAAATTCTCATCCTTGTTTTCGAATCCCACCATGGCCTTGTTCCTCCCATCTCTATTATCTCCTTTAGCTCCCACAACTGTCCAAGGTATCTGCTCTTATCGAATTCTGGCCTCTTGAGCATTGCCGATTTTAATCATGTCACTATTGGTGGCTGTGCCTTGATCCTAAGACCTAGAATTCCCTCCCTGCACTCCTCTGTCTCCCTGCTTTGCTTTCCTTCTTTAAGATATTCCATAAAACCCAGTTCTTTGACCAAGCTTTGGTTATCTTCTTATGTGGCTAGGTCTCTTTTTTATGTATATAATGCTCCTGTGAAGTGACTTGGCTTGTTTATTACACTAAAGGTGCTGCATTAATATAAATTATTGTTGAGGGATAGTTTACCTTTACTATGATCACACAGGATATCACCTGTGACTTTGAGAAGTCCCACTCAGTATGGGAGGGACAGAACCTGATTGGTGGGATTGAAACATGGATCCCACAAGTGAATGGATGTTCTGGAGGGAGATGCAGGGAGAGGTGGTGACCGCTAATCCCATAGAGTCAGCACTTGGAGGAGCGGTAAGTGGGATGGGGAGGAGTTTGGCAAGATTAGACCCCAGTGGGTACACTGGATGGGAAGATCAGCAGCTGTGTTTGGGTTGCTGCTTGTAAGGAGGCAGTGACGTGTACCTTGATGAACCCTTCTGAAGATGTCAAAAGGCACAGAGGGAAGTTTTGAAGAGGGAATCAAGCCTGGCATGAAAGCAGGAAGGTTGAGAAGTACTGAAGGGTTGGGGAAGGGATTTCAGAGGGCAGAGTACCCCAGAGGGGAGAAATGAAAAGAGGCATGACAACAGGAGAGCTAGGAGGGGTAAAGAGAAATGAAGTAAGAAAGGGCTGGAAAATAAAGTGAAAATAGAAGTGATGGACACTGGTCCGAAGGGCAGCCAAGATAGATACATGTTACAAGTTATGTAGATCTGGTTACGTAGCAGTTATTAGGATGCATATATCCTGGTAGTAACCAGGGAATGGAGAGGCAGCAATAGGAGGGTGTCCAGTATTAAAGTCAGAGGTCCCATCGTGGGATGATACTGACTTGGGTCGGGCGGAATTGGCATTGAACTGGATTGAGCTGTTCAAGTTTGGATACATGTACAATAGGCAAGTGAATTCCAAAAGCTCATTGAAAGAGTATGGGAGAATGCACTGCTGGAGATATTTCTGTGTGAACGACAGTCCAAGAAGTGTGCAGAACCAGTATTGGGACAAAAAGATAATGGTTATGTTGGAGCTGGTCATGAGAAGATCCATACTGGTGGAGGGATGTACTTTAACCCAGGAAAGTGAATTGCTGGCCAGGAACAGACTGTAGCTGAAGCTAAAACACCAGTAGAACCAATTACAGGCTGAGCAGAGAAGCAGCAGTGGTGCAAGGCTGTAAAATGATCAAAAGTTACTTTCAAAAACATGCAACACATTAGCAGGTCAGGGACACAGCGGCTGAATCTGATGATGTAGTCCAGTGCAGAAGTACAGGAATGCCCAGGGAAGTCTCGGAAGCCAAAGTTGAGAAATGATCCAGTGCTCACGGAGAAAAGCGAAGAGCAGGCATGGTTGGACAATGGGCAGTGATGGTTTAAACTTGTAGTTAGGACTAAAACATTCTATTAGTGTCAGGAGAACTAAACAAAAAGTGAGGAGATTGAATGAGAAAGGGCAAAGGATGAGTGGATAGTCATGGATAAAGGTGCACAGTAAGGGCTTCCCTATACCTCACTGTTCAGGAGCCATCTTGAGTCTTTCCTAATAATGTTACATTAAGTAATTCATTTAAAATGCAAACATTTATGCTGAACATTTTGAAGATTTCTGGTTTTTGGCAGTATTAACTACAAGAAGGAAAAAAAAAAGACTAGGAGGCAACTTGTCAAATGTAAAGTACTAGTTTTCTTATCCCAGTCAAAATATTCATAAATCAAACAAAGGATACCCAGGTTAAAACTGCATTTAGGGTTTGTGAAGATTTGTTAAAACACCTACCAGGATTTTGGTGCAGAGATTTTCATATCCTGGCTTCACAACCTTCTGAAAATCTGATACAAAACAAATTCAAATATATTTGTATGCATGCTTTTTGTTGACAATGGATGATAAATTTTCAAATAGAATGGCCTGATTTGATTTAATCTATGGAATATTTGAAAAAGATGAAAGAGTTAAAACCACAGTTTCTATCACAAGCAGCAGGAGAAAATATACTTCTACTGGCTAAAAAATATTGTATATCTATTGCACCAGTATAAAAGTTGCACGTGAAATTGTTAATCCTGATGCATATGTTGCACTGGGGGCTCTTAAGTTATTAAACAAATAAGTCTTGAAGTATGACTGCTGTATTTGATTTAATTGTAACTCACGGTGATGGTACTGTTGCAACCAACAACGGAGGTAATCTTGACCATGCTTTATTGGTGAATTGAAGGCTATTTGATGGGGTCAGACTGTGCTATTGTCTTTCATATGACTTATCTACCCTTGGATTTCCCAAACAAGAACCGGAAACGTCAGAGATGGTTGTTCAGACAGCCCCAGTCAAGTTGATATTTCAGGTGTAAAATTTTTTCTTGAAATTGAAAGATATTGCAATTACACTGAAGGAGAAACAGGACAAAGATTTGGGAAACACAAGTGGAAACAAAGTCCAAAAACACAAGAAAAGACAAAAATACTGCAAATTGCTATGGTGGGGACCAAGTAAAACTACATTTTTTCCCCTCCACTGCCAGACTCCTGAGTCATAGGAGCCTGCTTCAATTTGTCAGTTTTTCACATTTTTCCTTCTAGTTATTGATTCCTCTCCAGCTCCTATCACACTTTCAGTGTCTCACACATGTCTTTTATTTCTTTGATTTCTCTCATTGGCCTGAATTTTCATTTTCAAGGCAGGTAGCGTGAGTTGGGAAAATTCCCAGCTCGGTCTGCCAGCCTCAAGAGCCCAGATATCCAATATTCTTTTGAAACAGCTGCACCCCAGAGAAAACATTGTTTGATTGACAGCCCTGGCTTTCTGATCTCTACGGGCAATTTCACAATGTTTATTTACACAAGGTTAAGTGGTTTTAAGGGTTTGTGGTTTCTGTTATTGATACTTTAAAGGGTCTGGATAATTGACATTATTAATGCCTTGTAGTGAATTGACTTTTTTTAAGCATAATGGAAAGTAATTGGCATAGAGCAAATAAGATTAGGGAAATGAATGCGTGACTCAAAGACTGGTGTGGGAGAAGTGGTTTCCAGTTCATGGGGCACTGACATCAGTACTGGGGAAAGTGAGGCTGTACTATTGGGACAGTTTACATCTGAACTGTGTTGGGACCAGTGTTCTGACAAGCTGCATAACTAGGGAAGTAAAGAGGGCTTTAAACTAAACAAGGGAGGATGAGGGATCAAGCTTGGGTAGGTGTAGCAAACCAAGGAGTAGAGTCAAGGCAGGAGAGCAAAGTAGGAATATGGGAAATGAGGGTCAGAGAATGGCAGGAAAGGACAGAGAGAAAAAAAAAACCTAAGAATACACCAACAGTCAAGACTAGATAGCAGAAAGATAAACAAAAAGACAAAACTAAAGGGTCTGTTTCTGAATGTGCGTAGCATTCATAACAAAGTAAATGAATTGATAGCGCACACTGAATTAAATAAATATGATCTGATGACCATTATGGAGACGTGGCTGCAGGATGACAAGGTTTGGGTCCTGAGTACTGATAGGTATATAACATTCAAAAGGAATAGGAAGGTAGGTAAAGGTGGAGGGATAGCACTGTTAATCAAGGATAGCATTGGTGCATTAGTTATAGATGACTTTTGTCCAGGAGATCAGGATGAAGAATCAGTTTGGGTAGAGATGAGGAATGGTACGGGAAAGAATTCACCAGTGGGTGTGATCTACAGGGTCCCTAACAGTAACCACAATGTAGAACAAAGTATACAAAAAGAAATAAGAAGGCTATCCTTTATTTTGAGAGAAATTAAACATAAAAGTAAGGATGTTATGCTCCAGTTATACAGGGCATTGGTGAGACCACATCTCGAATACTGTGTGCAGTTTTGGTGTCCTTAATTAAGGAAGGATGTAAATGCATTGGAGGTAGTTTGGAAGAGGGTTACTAGATAGATACCTGGAATGAGTGGGTTGTCTCATGAGGAAAGGTTGGACAGACTGGGCTTGTTTCCACTGGAGCTTAGAAGAGTGAGAGGTGATTTTATTGAAGTATATAACGTCCTGGATGGTCTCATCAAGGTGGATGTGGAAAGGATGTTTCCTCTTTTGGGTGAGTCCAGAACTAAGGGGCACAGTTTGAAAATTAGAGGTTGCCCTTATGGGACAGAGATGAGGAGAATTTTTTTCTGAGGGTTGTGCAACTTTGGAACTCTCTCCCTCAGAAGGTGGTGGATGTGGGGTCATTGAATATTTTTAAGACGGAGTTAGATGGATTCTTGTTAGACAAGGGAATCAAAGGTTATAGGGGTAGATGGGAATAACCAACCTACATCCTTTATGGGCGCACCTGAAAATCTGGTAGCCCCAGAATGAGGTTTGGAACCCTGGAATCAAGACCCACCTGTCATTTTTATAGGGCTCCCCAGTCATTCGGGCTTGGTGAAAATTCAGCCCATTGTTTTCTGTGCTTATTCCCTTTACCATTTCCTGGTCCCCACAGTGAATAGGCTGAAGAAGTAAAATTTACCAATTTATTGATTCCCTTTTCACATTTCAGATATTCAGCCTGCTATCCTTTGCTGATAATTAAGCCATGAATATTTCTGAAAAAAGCAGCATTTTTTTGTTGAAGCTCTTCGACTTACACTCATCAGCTCAATCTGTAATAACACCAAATGTAAAAGGAACAACAATTTATATTATGAGAAGAGAATGCTGATTGGTTGGTAAGTGGACTCTGATTGGTGGAGGCATTGCAATGGAGAATGCACCAGTTGATGATGACTGACAGTGAATTGTCAAGCATTGTGCTAGCTGTTTCACACTGCTGCTATGCAGTAGCACCATGAGTGATATTCACCACTAACAGGATGCTGCCATCAAGCCAAAGAGATACTTTACCTATCACACAAATAAGTAATGTGATATATGAATTTCAGTGCCAGTGTGATGCTAGGTATATAGGCCATACGTCCCAAAGACAGGCAGATCATATCAAACAGAATGTCCCTTCTGCTGTTTGCAACAGGCAAGGTACAGACTGTACCCAACCAGGCATGCTTGCAAAACTCAAAACATTCTGTCCAATAGGAGATGTGATTCTGCGATTGGACAACATTTGCTAAATAATCTGCAGTGTGCTAAGAATTACACTGACAACGAATTTAAGATTGTCAGTCAGGTTCACAGTGTGGTGCATTTGTGTGCACAGGAAGCTACATTTATTAATACATGGGGCCCTGTTCTTTGCAGACAGGAAGAACATGTACACACATTGCGCCTGCTTCAGTTAAACAAAACAAGTGACAGCCATTCGCTGGTTCATTCCTCAGGGCAGTGCCTTGACCAGTCAAGCCAAGTTGCCTTGTTTAAATTTCAACATTGCTTGGCAGTTAACTGTCAGTCACATCAACCGCTGCATTCTCCATGGCAACACCTCTACTAATCAGAGTCCACTTGCCAACCAATCAGCACTCTCTCCTCATATGGTCTAAACTGTTGTTCCATTTACATTTGGCATTCTCGCAAATTCCACAGGACGAAAAGCTTCAATAAAAAAGTATCTTATTTTCAGCAACACTCAACTTCTGTACTACCAAATGATTATTAATTAAGCCATCTTTTAATTCTGTAATTTAGCTTCTGACCATCACGATTGTGTTGAGTCCCATTCTTTCCCGCTACTCCTACAAATTACTTGCTCATCCTTTGTTTGTAATCCCTTCAAACAAGTTAATGAGAAAAGGTATTTGACACAGCTTAGTTCATCTACTCAGAAAGCTCCTGATTCTCCCCCACCCTTTCATAGCATCTAATTGTCCCTTAAATGCCTCCAATGTTATTGTTTTCACCACTTTATTCGGGAGACCATTCCTTGCATTAAGCACTGTTTATGAGAAGAAGCACTTCCTGGTATTAGTCCTAAATTTATTTTTTTCTTGTTTGAACCTTGTCTCCTTGTCCTGTGCTAGCAATTTAGTTTAAAATAGTTTTCCGGAATTACATTTTTACATGCTACTTACTATTTTCCACTAAGATGGTATCAGTCATCTAGCACCTGTCACAGCTGAAGAGTCCAAGTTTTCTAGCCTTGGCCCCAGATTTGGCTTTTAGGCTGATCTTAGGAGATTTTTTTCCTTTCAGAGGGCCATTTGTCTGTGGAATTCTCTTCCCCCGAGAACAGTGGAGACTGGGTTATTGAATGTATTCAAGGCTGAGTTAGGCAGATTTTTGTTCGACAAGGACGTCAAGGGTTATGGCAGGCAGATAGGAAAGTGGAGGTCACAATCAGATCAGCCATGGTCTTATTAAATGGTGGAGCAGGCACAAGGGGTCGAATGGCCTACTCCTGCTCTGAATTCTTTTGAAAGAAGTTTAAGGAGACTTTGTAGACTTGACACCTAACATGTCCGACTAATGGACAGCAGCAATCAATATAGCTACAGAATATTTAACTATGTAACCAAATGAGTAGAATACAAGTCCAAGCAAGTGGTGCCGAGCAAAAATTTCCTTCAACTAAATATTTGGAAAACAGAAGCCATTGGGTGGAGTTTTAGTGTCCTAGGAGTGGGCTGGCAGGTGGGGGGCAAAAAATTGGATGCCATGGCGGTGACACCATGTCCACTGCCTGCCTGCCTCCTCTAGATTTTTACCAGAAACAGGATCTGCCCTGGGCCAATTGAGGCTCTTAAGTGGCCTGATTAATGGCCATTTAAGGGTCTCCTCCATGTCCACACCATGTGAAATGGTGAAATTTGATGGGATTTTTATGATGGGAGGACAGAGGCGAATCCCTCCTATTCAGTCCTTTCCCAATGGAAGCGCTTCCACTTTGGTACCTCCACATATGCTATTTCAGTACCATTCATTGAGCCACACATGGAGATGGCTAAAACTTCTTCAAAAATGTAGGTTTTAAGGAGTATTTTAAAGGAGGAAAGAGAGGGAGAGAGGAGGAGAGGTTTAGGGAGGGAATTCCAGATCTTATGGCCTCAGCCATGGAAGGTACAATCACCAATGGTGCAGTCAGAGTTGGAGGGTTGTGTGATACCCCACTTTTTCTTCCTTGGTACAGCATTTTACACTCACCTGCATTAAATTTCATCTTGAATTGTTTTGCACACCATGTATTTTGCCCAAATCATTCTGGTAATTCCTGGACTGGCTCCTCTGCTTCATCTGCCTTTCCCAGTTTGACATCACTTACAAATTTCACAAACTTGCTCTGTGTTTCTGAAGACAAGGGAGCTGATTTTAACTGCTTCCCTCTAACATTAGTGGAGCAGTAGTTGCCTGTGACTCAGTCGTCGCAGTAGTCATTTGCTGCTTTGTTTATGATGGTGCTTGAGCTGCTGATGTCTTGTGTAAGGTCTTGAGAAGGATGGCTGGGCCTGTCTCAGGTAGGTGGCCACTTGTGATGTGCAAAGAGGAGGCTGAGTTTTATAAGCCCCCAGTGGATGTGTTTCTCGTGGAGGGACATGAAAAATAGGTAGGGCACCCAAGCACCACTTTCCCGTCCATCCCTGAGCTCACCCCCATAATACGGGCACTGAAATCGGCAGCCTGCCCGTCATATATAAATGAATAATCAAGGGCCAATTAGAATTGTTATCAAGTCAATTGACCCTGTTAACATGCTGTCCACACCTTAAAATTGTTGGCATGGGCAGCTGGGTGGGAGCAGGAAGCCCGATTTTCTTTTTAGCTTGTCTGTTTAAAGGGTGGGAAGGAAGTGGGGGAGAGGGTCACTCTTCAGTGGCTGCCCTTTGCTGATCACAGTCAGCCCTTATTAGGTTGAACCCCCCTTTCTTCCTATCCACTCCCTCCCTTAAGCCCACTCCCGTGACCCCCCCCCCCATATTATTCACCACTGGGTTTCTATAAGTCCTGTTTGAAATTTTGAGATATGAATTGATTGAAAATGCACTCTTGACCCATTTGTGCTGCTAAACGTTTATCTCGTGGTCTTTAGCATTTTCCTGCCTGCCCAACTGGTGACTTACCTTGAGTATCATAGTACAAATTGACACTTGACAGCCTTGTCCACCCATTATGTGCCTGCATTTAAAATCAGTCCTGAGTAAGTGGCACGTCTATGTCATCCTACTTCATGCTCTACTCTGCTTTCTTTTTCTCACACTATGACACCACTTGAGTAGGTAGTCATGATCTTCTTTCCAGAATTTGTCCTACTGATATCAGTGACCAGGACCAGAAGCTTAAGAAAGGATTGTACTTGTGGGTAAAGACTGGAAATAGATTGAAGCAAAGTAAAGAAAAGGGACACTGGAGAAACCTCATAGCATTATTGAAAATTTAATGGGATGAAAAGAGTGCAAACAGAAGTTATTTACACACGCACTGCACTAGAAATAGCATGGCGAAGATAGAAAAAACAGGCTAGTATTGAAATGGACGAGCACTTAATAGGAGCAAGTAATGCATCAGTGATTTCTTTTATTACAATCCTTGTAGTATAATGTGATTCAAGTAAGCTGGCTGTGAGACAGTGTTACATCGGGATAGTTTTGATATAATTAAACAAACTGACAAAACTTGTAAGTGTAAAGTGTGTGACTGACCATAAAATAATTTTGCCGACTTAGTTTATTGCTTCAGCACATTATAAAAAGACTTAGTAAAAATCTCTTTAGGCCAGCTGATCTAGGGAATTGGTTTTCAGAGATACAAATTGGAATTTACAGCAGGGTTGGCATCAAAGAGATTCCCAGATAAAGCTGTTAATGCGCCAATCTTTAGACAGAGCTGAATGAATATCTTTATAGGAATACGATTAAGGGTTATAAGAATAAATACAGACAGAGTTAGAACACAACAGTTTGTGATCTGTTGTGATAGGGAAACTCATTCCAAGGGAGGAAAGGGATCAAGAATAAGTAGGGGTATGATCAGGAAATGGGCATGGATGTATTGAATGTAAATCTATGTAAATGGTGATTACTCTACCTTGATTCAGCTTATTTTATCACTACCAAATGTTAGCCAGAGAGTTTCTACATTTTTGCATCAATGTGAAATATAACCTTTACAAAAATGTGCCAGGACCACTGCTATTTGAGAATTCCTTGGCCTGCTGTCATCTTTGCTTGGGTGGTAGGCATAAATAAGCAGCTTCACCAATTTAAAATTCTATTAGCAAACCTTACTTCCTAAGCAGTGGGCACATGCAGTCTTGGAAAGCCCTCCAAGTCCTTGCTTTTTGTGAGTCTCTTGTGGTGGGAAGTTTTTTAACTGTTTTAACAACTGAGGTACAGATGTTGTAATGTGTAATACAGCTTGTTACTTATGTCCTAAGTGTTGTCATTTACTTGCATTTTTGTTAATGACTAGAGGAAGCATCCTGTTCAAAGAAAATTAAAATTCTATTGAGCTTCATTAGTGGAAACATAAAGTGATTTTTGCTGTCTAATATTTTGGTACTAAATGTATCTTGTTAAACATGGGGCCAACATTTTTGAGTCTCTAGAAAAAGTACATGCAAGTAAACAATGGAACACTGACAGAAAGTATTCATGGGTTGATTGACACTGCTTTAAGATTTATTACCCATCAAAATAAATAAAAATTATAGCAAGAAGTTTTGAAAAAAGAATTGAACTTGTTCAGGCCATTAATCAGGAAGAGGCTCATGGGGCATTGCATATTTATTGTGTCATATTAGACAATCAGTATGTAATCCCCAATCAGACCTGATGAGTGAGCATAAGGATGGCAAATAATTGAGCAGCAGGGGAGCAATGAATACTAGAGCATTTTTGAACAAGATTGGTGATGTAACAGTAAGGCATACTGAAGCAGAAGAAACTCAGACATAATCAAGAATTGCAGTGGGTTTCCTATAATAGAATCAGTCACCCATAGACAGGAGGATCAGTTCATGAGGAAGCTTGGTCTTGCCAGGGAGTCTGTACTGTCCTGGGGGTGTTATGAGCACAAGGAGAGCAGCAGTTCAAAGAGAAGGTGCACCACCATCTTGTCAGGGCAACTAGAATCAGCTATAAATGCAGCTTTGCCAGCATTGTCCACATCACAAGAACAAAAATCTACAATTTACCACATTACCAGCAATGGTGAAGATTGCCATGTCCCTAATATATCTGTCAAATGTGCCTATCACACACTAACAATGGACATGCTGTGGGGCATTTTGTTGTATAAAGCCCTAGTAGTGAAGGAACTGAAAATCTACATTGACAAACTCCCATATCCCTCAGCATTAGAAGGCAAGGGGTCAGTGAGCCATGGGGCTAAGTGTTTGAGGATCTCATCGCCTAGTTCTTCCAGTGAGCACGTATGTACCGCACAGTCTCCATTTGCATACCCTCTTCAGTTGTCCTGAACATTGGTTCTGATGTTAGTAGAAAGGCGATTGGGTCTGTGAAGGAATCATAGCAAGCTAGAAACCAGAACATGTAGGTAGTACAAATGTAACAGCAGGACCACATTTGAATTTTTTTGCTCTGTTTCCTGTCTGGTAGCCAGCCAGGTCGAGAGGCAGCTTAGCTGTTGGGTGAGAAGGTTTGTGCTGGAAGGCTGCAACGAAGGAGAGGAGAGCAGAGAGGAGGGTGCAGATTTTTGTAGACATCATGGGTTGGGGGAGATCACAGCTCAAGTGGGAGATTGGGGCAGGAAGGCAAGTGTGGTTGAAGAGATCATGGGTCGGGGAAGTAGGTTGCGGTTTGGAGGGGGTGGTTGCAGAGGTTTGAAGAGATTGTGCAATTGCGGGTCATTGGAGATCACTGGAGGGTTGGGGATATCGTGGAGCTTGAAGAAATCATGGGCTGGAGGATGATTGTGTGTCAAGGATGATTGCAAGGCTTCTAAGAGATTATGGGTTGGGAGGGTGATCGCTGGTTGAGGGGGTCATGGATTCATAGGGTAGTTGAAGAGATCATGGCTCTGAGGCAGATTATGGGAAATGGAGGAGGGTTGAAGAAATCGTGGGATGGGGAGCATTGAAATGTTGAGGGACACAATGTAAGGTGTTGAAGGGATTGCAGGATGGGGGAGATTATTGGTGGGTGGGTGGTTGAAGAGATTGTGGGTCAGGGAGATCTTGAAGGTGGTTGAAGAGACCATGTGTTGAGGGAAATCATGATGGCATTAAAGAGATCATGGGTGGGAGATTGTGTGTGTGGTTCAAGGGTTTGTGGATCTGTGCAGATAATGAGGGTGATTGAAGAGATCACAGACCGAGGGAGTTCACTGTGGGGTGAAGAGATTGCGGCTTAGGGGGAGATTGTGGAGGTTGAAGAGGTGGTTATGGGGAGATGCCATGCTGTTTAAGATATTGTGGAGATAGTGGAATACTGGGAGAATACTTTGGATTCTGCATTGGGGGGAATTGGTCAGTGGATCATGGGAAGGGAAACAAGGAAATTTGGATGATCTTGGAGAACCACTCCACTTACCTTGGCCCACTAGCAGTGCGGGAAAGCCACTTGCTTAACCCAGCAATTCTTGCCTCTTTGCCTGCTCAGCTTTCCAAGCCCTGAGAAACCTGGCCTGTAGCCCTTAAAGTAAAAAATCTGTGAAAATCTGAGGCATACAGCCTTGTTAGCAAATTTAGATAATTACTCATTTCTTCACAGGTATATTGCCTATTCTCTATCACCCCACCTCTTCCCCCCCCCCCCCCAAACATTCCCAACCTGCTTCTGTTAAACCCAGAATGCTACTGTCTGCTGGTAATCGAAAATACATCAAGCTGAATGTTACAGTTCACCTGAGGGCAGGAAAACAGACAGGTATAAATTAGGGAGCCATGCTGTTGGTGACGTGCCTGCTGCTAGGCCTAGCCCATCCCACCACAATTTTATGGGCAGTGGGTGGGGCATCAGGTGGCTGCCCACCCATGGTCCAGTTGAGGCCCTTAAGTTGATGCCCAATTAATTAAAGATCTCATTCCACTGCCACCCTGATTTAACAGGCAGCAGGAGAGGCCTGCGCCCAATGCATGGCCTGGCAAGTTTAACTATGCGGACTGCTGGTCAGTGAAAGGTGGGGGGAGTGCCTTCTTCCCAGCTCCCGGATGCCTCAACCATAACTTTGCCTTCCCGTGCCCAACATGCCCCCTACCCCACCCGCCTCTCCAGAGCTGGCAACTTGACCCTGGTGAGATTCTGGAATTACCTGGGTTTGGGGACATCCGTAGATCCTCTTCCTCCTGGATCTTTTGCAATATGAGCAGTGGCATGGATCCTGCAATGGCGCAGAGCTGCTGGCCTCCGATTAGCTGGCCACTCTATGAGTTGGGACCTTATCCTGGACACAGATGGAGGTCCTGCCTCATACTAATTAAAGAGTTGTTGCCTGAAACATTAAAGCACAGTGAGCTGGCCAAGTGGAGATGGGCTTGCCCCTGAAATTTATGGAGTGTAGGGAGCCCATGCCAGCATATAATCCAGCCCATTGTTTCCTCAGCTGGAAAGAGTAGCTCAGACAAATACATTTCCCAATGAAACAGGTGAGCTGTGGTCTTTAGATATAACAGCCTAGGTTGCGTAGAAAAGCAGCTGCAAATAATTGTCAGTACAAAGGATTCCTGAGGAGGTTTTTGCTTTGCTCAGGTGTTAATCAAGTACTTTTTTTCTTTTTATGTTCAAAACATAATGGTTTTATCATATGTCCTTATATGTTATGAGCTCTAATAATGGAAGGGAGATTGTGGAAGAAATATGCCACCAAATTAAGGCAATTAGTAATAATAATCATGGGGTATTTGAACTATGCCAAAATTAATTGGCAGGAAGAGGTAGATCACTGGGATAAGGGAAGGGAGTTCCTGCAAAGTGTACAGGATTCCTTTCCAACCCAGTATATAAGAAATTCAGCAAGGGAAGATTCACTACTGAATCACAATGTAGGAAATAAACCAGACCAGATAAGGGAAATAGATGTGTGGGAACATCTAGGGAATAGTGATCATAATATAAAAGGGATTAGGATAATACTTGAGAAGGACATAAGTATGAGAAGACCAGAGTAAGAGGTTGGAAAAAAAGCCAATTTTAGGGGGCTGAGAATAGAACTTGGAGAAAATGAAATGGGCAACAATATTGACAAACAATGATGTAGAACAGCAATGGGGGACATTTAAAACGGTACTCAACAGAGTCCAACAAATCCATATTTCATTAAAAAAATTAGAACAAACAAAGCATTAGTGAGACATCATGCAGGAATAAAGACATGAGGAAAAAAATTTAGGGCAAAGAATACACTATGCATATGGGCAGCAGGTGAAGGTATGACAAGGGAAATATGAAATGATGAGAAAAGAAGTTAAAAAAATTAGGAATGGATAGAGGAACTATGAAATAAACACAAGGAATAACTCCTGGAGTAGACCAGTGTTCCTCGAGTTTACTTAATCATTCAGTATGATCATGGCTGACCTGCTTCTTCCCAGCCAGTTTCTTACCTTTCGTTCGTATCTCTTGATTCCCTAAGAGGCCAAAAATCTCCTATTCTGTGCTTGAATACCCCCAGCACTATACTTTTTTCTAAGTATTATTAAATGTGAATACAATTATTACATTGCCTTTATTACAAGTTCCAATTATTGGAACTATTAAACTTATTGGAACTATTGAAATTATTAGAAGCTACATATACTTGCACTGAAGGCCCTGTCCTTTGCAAACAGAAACAGTATGTCCATGTATTGGGCCTTTTTCAACTAAACAAAAGCTTGGGGATAGCCATTACCTGGTTCATTCCCCATGGCAATTCCTTGACCAATCAGAGTTGACCTGTCTGGTTTGAATTTAAACAAAAGCTTGGCAGTTAACTGGTCCCTGGTGCATTCTTCATGGCAACGCCTCTGCCAAGCAGAGTCCACTTGCCACCTCACCAGCACTTTCTTCTCATGCAGTATTTATTGTTGTTCCCTTTAGGTTTGGTATTCTTGCAAATCTGTCCCACTGAGTGCAAGACGCAAAGCTTTGCTAGCATGTCTCTTTTTCAGCAGTGCTCAAGTTCTGTACTACCAAATGACTACTTCAAATTAATTCTTGCTTAATGCTTTGTCCAACAGTATAACCCACCACTTTTTCTTTTACTAGTTGTATAAATCCCTGTTGATTCCACTTTCTTATCTTTTGAGCCAAGATCCTTTCTTACTACTGTTCTTAAAATCTCCTTTACTAGCAGGGCTATTTTCCACCGTTTCCATTCTGCCCATCTTTTTGAAATGTTGTGCATCCTGGAATATTTATTCGCCTACCTTGCAACTGCTTCTCTGAAATGGTAATTGTACCATGTACATTAGTCTCTATTTGTGTCACCTATCTTATTATCAAGAGACATATATTAAAATTGCAAACTATTTTATAGGCACATAAATGCAAAAAGGAAAGTTGGGTTGGGATTAGGGCCATTAAGGGATAGGCACAGTAAAATCACAGGCAGTGATATTAAAATAGCAGAAATATTAATTCTGCTAATATTTTTTACTATGTACCAGGGAAATGGATCAGGTGGGCATGACATTGGAAGATGAGATTAGAAATAATATAACCACATTTAAAATATAAAGAGTAGAATGAGTAAATAAATTAATCAAACTCGAATCGGATAAAACTGCTGGTCCAGACAGATTGTATCCATGCATTTTAAACAAATCGGGAGAAGAGACAGCAGAGGAACTATTATACATAGTTAATAATTCTTAGAAGAAGGTATCGTGCCAGATGACTGGCAGGTAGCTTTCCTTATACCTGTATTTAAGAATGGAGATAGACCATGCCCAGGGAACTATAGACCAGCCAGCTTTACATCCATTGTTAAAAGCTAATGGAATGACGACTGAATAAGAATATAGAAAAACATCTAGAAACCAAGAACATAATAATGAATGGTCAACTTGGATTTCAAAAAGGAAAATTTTGCTTGAGCAATTTCATTGAATTGTTTGAAGAGGTAGCAGAGACAGTAGATTAGGGTAAAATATTAGATGTGGAATATATCTAGATTTACAAAATACCTTTGATAAGGTACCACATAATAGACTAATGAATAAGGTCAGAGCTTGCAGTCAGGGAACAGGGAACACTTAACAGAATAAATAGCTGACTTCAAGACAGAAAGCAGAACGTAGGGGTAAAGGGTAGCTATTCAGAATGGCAGAAGGTGGGAAGTGTAGTCTCAAAAGGATGGGTTATTCAAAATTTATATAAATTATTTAGATTTTGGAATCAAAAGCCTAATTTATAAATTGTGGCTGGCACTAAATTGGGAGGGATAATCAACATTGAGTGATATTGTAACAAATTTTAAACATACATTAAT
This sequence comes from Carcharodon carcharias, assembly GCF_017639515.1. Lineage (NCBI taxonomy): Eukaryota > Metazoa > Chordata > Chondrichthyes > Lamniformes > Lamnidae > Carcharodon > Carcharodon carcharias. The sequence continues at coordinate 129,467,453 of NC_054477.1, read as the reverse complement.
AAACTTGAAGAATGGGCATGTAATTGACAAATGAATTTCAAGATAGGTAAGTGTGAGGCAATACAATCTGGACAGAAAAATAAGAAGATCACATTTACCTGGAAAATAAGAATCTAAATGGGGTAGAGATGTACAAATACAAAAGTCACTAAAATGGTGACTTAAGTCAATAAGGCCATAACAAAAGTGAGCCAAGCAGTAGGTTTATTTTAAAAAGTGTTGAATTGAAAAGTAGAGAAGTTATGCTAAAATTGTAACGGATCTTGGTTAGACTACACTTGAAGTACTGTTTGGTTGTCATGTTATGAAAAAGGATATCGAGGTACCAGAGAAGTGCAAAAAGATTTACAAGGATGATACCAGAAATACAAGGTTATACTGGAAAGGATAAGCAGGCTCACTTTCTTTTCTCCTGAAAAGGGAAGGCTGAAGGGGTGATCTAATAGACACCTTTAAAATTATAAAAGGTTTTGATAGAGTAGACGCAGAGTGAGTGTTTCCATTTGCAGGGAAGAACAAAGCTAGAGTTTATCAATATAAAATAGTCACCAAAAAAATCAAAGTGTTGAGAATGTGAAGCATGCTACCATAGAGAGCAGTTGAAGCAAATTGAATAGGTGTATTTAAGGGGAAGCTAGACAAGCATATAACTGAGAAGAGAATCAAGGTTTGTGGTGATGCAGTTCAATGAGGAAAGATGGTTGGGGCTTGATGGAACATAAACATCGGTATGTACTGCTTGGGCAGAATGGCTTTGTTTCTATGTTGTACATTCCATGTAATTCTATATATAAAAATATCCTATATTCAATGGTCAGCTTTCAGCTTTTTGAAATTTTAGTAGCCTGCCCCCACCCTGAATCTCTCCTCCTCATAGTGGCTCCTATTATTTTCTGTAAATGATAAACTTATAAGTACATTAAGTTAATTAATTTTCTTAAGTTTTGTAATGGAACTGATATATGCTCATGTTCTCCTGCTGCACCGTGTGTTGTGTATTTCTTTGTGTTGATAGTAGGCGTGTTCTTTTACCAAGTGTTCCCCATATCAAAGGAATTGTACAAATGAATGTCAGCGTAGCAGAACCTTTCTACTTCCTTCATCTGAACTTTTCTGGTCGACCTGCAAGGGTAGTTGGTGCTGGAATTGTGGTAGACTTAGTGCTTTCAGAGGTTATGCTTACTATTGGTTGCACAGGGAAATGTGAGATCGCAGAGCAGCATCTGTGACATTAGTCTCCCTTGCCTGCTCAAGTTATTCTATGCATATCCATGCTGGAGAAAGTCTGATTAGGTTGCTACTTTTTGTGAACAAAGAACAGTGAGGATCGATGAGATTTTAGAATCCTTTACTCAAACAATTTGAAGCTGGCTATGGCTGGAGCTTTGACTGCAAAGCTTTCATACCAGTGAAACCACAATCAGATCAGTCATGATCTTATTGAATGGTGGAGCAGGTTCGAAGAGCTAAATGGCCTACCCCTGGTCCTATGTTCCTATATCAATTGTGGGACATCCATGAGAAATGCCATGCCTGTGTGTATGGCCTGTGTAGTTGAAGTTCCTGCTTCAAATGCCATAGATGCTGCTGTCTATGCATTAGCAAACTGTTATGCAAAGAACTGGCATCACATAACACCTGCTGTGGGAAATTGTGGTGGACTCTACCACATTACCTGGTCACTTTTGTTTTATAAAAGAAGGCAATTCATTCACCGACATGACCCTCCTTTTCTTCATTTCAAAGCAGAGCTCAAAGATTTGCATTTTTATAAATCCAAGCTGCTACATGTCCTGCATCCATTATTAGCTGCCACCTTATTAACTGCTATCACTGCCTGGTGTTTTGTGCAATGCTTGCTTATGTTCATCAATATCAACATCTGCCACCACCTATGTAAGTGCACTAGTACCTCCTCCAAGTAGACTGGTGATAGCTGATGCTTAGTTTATTGTACTTTTTTGGTACAGCTTGTAAGTCTCTAGATTCTACTTATTCTGTGGGAAGAGCAGATGGTACATTAAACACATTTGCGCACTGCATCGTCATTACATGCATTATTAGACACTTGTGCATAATCAGTCAAACATGTAATACATAATGCAAATCATGGAATATCTGTATAATAGGTCCAGTGCTTATATTTAGTAGAGGTAATGTTTTCAAAACTCTACTTCCAGAACATATCCATCATTGTTTGCTCACATCAAGATTTACTAGCTGTTGCATGCTATGCCCTTTTAATGTATGCAATTATGCTTTTAAACTTGAGAACAGTGGGGATTGAGACATGGTTTTTGACCCATCGACATTTGTTCCTGTAGTGTGTTAACTCTCCTGTCATGACATGCACAGTGCAATATGCATAATTATGCTATTGTCACTTCAAGTACCATCCACATTAACATTTCTGTTTGTCAGCGCAACCTTTTCTGCATATTTCTTCCCCTACAAGTTTTTTTATGTGTGCCTCTTAGTTTACAGTAATATCCATACTTTAACATTGTGCTTCTCTTCAAGTAACTATTACAATGTCATGTTTTAAACAGTTGCTTTTCTTTCAATTTCAAATCTAGTTTTAAACACCAATATTTTACTGTTTATTTTCCTTCATGGTTAGAGGTATGAAATATAATCCTCTTGTACACTGTCTTCAAGACTGTCACAACCTGGATACAGTGCCTGTGGTGGACCTTTTGTATTGAGGGCTGGCCTACCCCACATAAAATGTGCTTCTACCACTCCATGATGATGTTTGCCAGCACCTCCAGAGCCTCATCACTAAAATTGGTTTTGAAATGCACTTGCATATTCTATGTGTATAATGTTGGACGTTTTAAAAAAAATTATGGTGACCTCTTCCATGGAGTTGCTTACAGGTACTGACCAGAAGCAGAAGTGTCTCATTCTCTGTATATGTATACAATGTTATATTATGAGAAAGAGTCAGATGGACATGGTTAAAAAGATTGCTTTATTCATGATGATTTGATCAAAGCCAAGCGAACACTGCCAGCTAAAATACCAGATGAACAGACTGTCACATTTGGAAAATAGCCAATTTCTCAGGAAGACATAAGTCACTGATAAGCTATAAAAATCCACATTTATCTGACTTGTATTGCAAAACTACAGTAGGTGCATAATATCACAACATCACAATTTAGCCAAGCATTTTTGTCCCAATTTCAAACATAGCTTTAAACACCAGTGCTTAGCCCTATATATTGTCTTCACGCTTAGAGGTATGTAATCCTCTTGAATAGCATAAATACAAGTTACACTGTCTTTCAAAAGTTTTCTGCAAGATATCGAGCACGGTAGTCCCTCACCTAGAATGTCAAATGGGCAGAGTCCCAACTGTTCAGGGACTAGGTTTTTCGAAATGCAAAAATCTGCCTCTTTCCTGAATACATTTGTACCATACTTTGTGTAATCAAAGGTTTTGTTTTGCTTAAATTCAGTAATTACCTTCAGTACTTCAATGTCAGAATTTACAGAATTTACAGCTCTTACAATTTTGCCTCCTGCTTCTGTTTTATTCCAGATACGCATCAAATAGAAAAACAATACAGCCACTCTAACCAACTGATATTTCAATATTGAACAATGGCAACATTTCACTTTTCTCAATTATGTGGGGGCCCAACAAAATCAGAAGGCAAGGCTGCAAGAGTGCGGGCAGGGTGCCACGTTTGGGTGGGGTGTCATGTGCTGGCAAGGCTCAAGGTGCAAGAGAGGTGTAAGGTGCAGGTGAGGTGCAAGGGTCAGAAGAAGATCAAGGTATAAAAAATGAATCAAGGTGAAACAGAGATGCAAAGTGCTGGAAAGGATCAAAGCTGTACTCAGAGGCTTCTGAGGGAGGGTAGACCTTTACAAAAAAGCTTATGAATTATTTGGTTTGGTGTCTTCTGTTCTGCTACTGGTCTTACTTAACCTACAATAAAAAATAATATTCTCTATGTTGTTTTCCTGTGACATCATGCAGGGGGAATTGACAAAATGTCTTCAATTGAAGTGGGCTAAAGACTGCAGGTTAATTGGATCAAGGTGCTGAAACATAAATTCATACATTTTGTTCTATTTTTCTGTAATAATTGATTTGATATTGTCCATGCTACTTCAAAATCTTCCATCTCTGCACTCTTCCTGTCAATATGTTCCAAATTACAGGCATTCACATATATAATGAAACTGTCTATGTAAATAGGTCATGCTGTAATTACACATTCTTGCCAGCAGTGGCACTATATTGCCTCCATCATAAATGTCAGTGCAAGGATTTGCCTTGGAAAGTTGACAGTGCATACAGCCATAAGGTTTATAGGACGCAATTTTATGGCCCCGTCGCAGCTTAAAATTCCACTCATATTGTATTACAAATTTAGGAGTTTGTACATGAGTATAAACATTAAATAAAATAATGGGCACGATATTGAGTTCGGGGGGTGGGGCCTGCTTGCCGACGTGTAAAATGACGCAAGATGATGTCGGGCGGAACTCCTGACATCACTCCACGTCATTTCAATTTTCAGGTCGGCGGGGGCACAGCCAAATCAGTTGTGCACCCGCCGACCTGTCAATAGCCAATTGAGGCCATTTAAAAACTAATTTAAGTAGTTAAAGCACCTGCCCATCCAACCTTAATGTTGGCGGGCAGGCTGGGAGCCCTGGCAGGCTTCAGAAAAAGCATGAAACCTCATCCACGGGCGGGATGAGGGTATTTAAAGTTTTAATTAAGGTTTCAGTTAAAGTTATGGACATATCCCAACTCGTGACAGTGTCACATGGGGGGACATGTCAGGGAACATTTATTTGTCTATATTTCATATGTTTGAATTTGGCGCCGATCTCCCTGAGGCAGCGCTTAGCCTCAGGGAGATGAGCACGCTCTTTCATGCACATGCGCAAAAGAGCACACTCTCGGCTGAGGGAACCCCTCCGCCCACACTGGGAGCGCATGGCGCTTCCTGGCGGACTTCACTCTGGATGAACCTTAATTGGCCTGCCCACATAAAATGGTGGTGCGCCTCCGATCAGGGGCGTTGATCGGAGGCGCGTCTGCTCCTGAACTTCCCCCCTGACGGGGGGAAAATTCTTCCCAATGACTAAAAGTAATTTCAAAAAAAGTATTTAACTGGTTCTCCACTTTCACCTTACTAATTTTGTATAGTTGGTGGTCGTTTGTTGACTGCTTATTTTTGATCAGTATTTTTCATATACACTAATCCATAATTCCCTTAGTACTCTAAAATCTCTGTCTTGGATATACTCATGACTGACCATCCACAGATCTTTGGGGTGGAGAATTCAAAAGGTTCACACCTTTTTATCAAAGATATCTCTCCTCATGTTCAACAGCTAACTCCTTATTCTCAGACTGTGATGCCTAGTTCTAGACTTTCCTGCATTTACCCTGTCAAGCTCCTTAAGAACTTTATATCTCTCAATTAAATCACCTTTGGTTCTTCTTAATTCTGGAGACTATAGGCTGAATCAACCAAATTCTCTTCTTAGGACAGTTCTCTCATTCCAGGGGATCAGCCTAGTGAATCTTCATTGCACTTGTACTAAGGCAGGTGCACATGTAAACACAAACTTTGCATGTGTGACACTTCCAGGTAGAAATGTTTGGTACTCTGAATTGTAATGGCATTTGAAAAGATGATTAATGTAGGTGTTCGCATCATATTGGCATTAAACAAATCACATTTCTGATAGTGACATGTTGGGAACAACTATATTCCAACAATTTCATTAACTTTTCATCAGAATAATTAAGAACATACTTTTTAAATCTGTTTTTTCAATCAATAATATTTTGTTCCCATAAAATGCTTTTTTTAAATTTGGAAATTTGTAAGCGGAATTAAAGAACATGAAAGATTCAGTCTGAATCTTTGTCATTCTGAAGGCGATCTAGTTCTCTCTTTACAGACTTAGTTCAAGGAGGCAAATGTAATTATCTTGCAGCATTTTATTGCTGAACTTAGGATCATAACAAAGTAAAGAGGGGAAAACTATTTCAGCAAATATATATTATAAGAATAGGAATTGGCCATTCAACTCTTCAAGTCTGTTCTGCAATACATGTGTCTCGTCATTGGATAGCAAACAATTGAAATTTTGGAGTAAATTATTTTGCTTACCTTTAAAACAATTATCAGGGAACTTGAACTTACAATGATGACTGTCAGCACAAATTGCCACAAAGTTAGAAAATGAAAATGTCACCAGAGTGGTGTGGCTTGTTGTTCTGAGAGAGTGATTGAGATTCAGTGTTGGAAGAGTAAAGCAGAGATCCATATGTCTATGTTTGACCAGATATGACTGCCAATTGAAAACATGATCCACTCCAAATATGGCACCTGGTTGAGAAGATACAGTTCCTGATCCCTCTTTTTAACGACCAATCATATTTACAATAAGACTGATTGGCTTCACCATCAAATGACACTACAGCAACCCTACTAATTGGACTATGCTGTACTGGAATTTACACTTTGGAAAGGGGGTTGTTCCCAAGTTTTAGGTGTTGAGCTTTCTGTTCTGTTACCTGTCTGCATTTGAAAAATATTACACTAGTAGAGGTAGAATGCCAGAATATTGGAACACAAGTAGGCCATTCAGCCCCTGGGGTCTGTTCTGTAATTTAATTCCCATTTCCCTTCTTTGATTCTGTAGCCATTAAAAAATTGCAATCTGTCTCAGTTTTGAAATTTTCAGATTATCTAGTCTCATCAGCTTTTTGAGGGAGAGAATTCCAGATTTCCACTACCTTTTTAATGCAGTGATGGGTTTCTGATAATACACAGTACAAGACAATGTACTGGACTATACGTAAAGTACTGGAAGTCAAGTGAGTTAATTGCTTTCACATTCTGAAGAAGAATCATTTTGGACTGGAAATGTTGGGTGGAATTTTCCGTACCTGTTGGCATCGGGCATCATGGTGGGCGTGAGCAGAAGTTATGGCGGGAAGGAAGGCCAAAAATTGTTTCACACCGTTGTGAAACCAATTTGCGATTGTCTGCTCTGCCCATCAATGGTGGATTGCCTTTCCTGCTGCCGGATGTCAGGAACTTCATTTTAATGCATCTGCATATCATTATAAGTCCTGCTCGCTGGATCATTCCGATGTGATTCACAACTGTACATAAGCAATGTGTACCTGGTGAACTGCACTTCGCTTGGAATTTTGAGTTTTGTTTGCCTACCTTGCTGTGGGCACTTGTGGTCATCAGTTCCATGTCACTTTTGGGGAGGCTCATGGGCAGGTCTCTACCTACCAGGCCAGCCCTAAAGTGGGGGTGGCTTTTCTGTGGCTGCAAGGCTAGGGCTTTCTTGGGATGGGGAGAAGTGGCCTCAGCCAAGGGAAGAGGCTGCAGGATGAGGGCTGTACTCGGGAAGGGGGGTATCCCAGGGTGTGTGTGGGGGCAGATATTGACCTGTGCAAGTGGCCTCAAGATGACGAGGGCTGAGGAGGCAGTCTCCAGAGGAGATGAGGGCAGATGGAGATGTAAGGGTGTGTGTGAGAGAGTGAATGGTGATGTCCCTTGAGCTGGCGGTGAGTAAGATGTCAGTGAATGTGTGATGGCCTTGTGAGTGTGTGAGTTTAGAGTGATGAGATGGTTGCCTTACCCTGGCAGCACAGATGAAATCATTCCGCACTGGATGGCCAACCTCTTCTTTGCACTGCTGGCACTAACCGTCACTGCCATCGCCTACCAAGCCAGAGTATTGGACCTCCTGTGGCCAGAGCGGGGTGGGAGGACATCACGGCGGCCTCCAAAAGGCAGCCCAGCGACAGGTCACTGAACTCTTGGTTTTCAGGGCCATGCTTTCACTGGAGCAGTTCTGTGCAGCAAGCATTGATAACTGTGTGTGAGGCTGCAGTTTAGATATGGCACCCAGAGTGAGGTAACGGTGTGGCAGGCAATTCAGAGGCTGCCCACCAGCGAGACGGCATGTTTCCTGTGGCTTCATAATTATTGAGGCAGGAAATGGATGAGACGACTTGAAACGCCACCATTGTGACTGGCAGGTAAAACGCCCTTTATCCCTGCTTGCTACTGCACTTAGTGTAAATCTGGGATGATCCTGCCCGTTAACTGTTGTTTCCCTGTCCACAAATGCCACCAGACCTGCTAAGTTTTTCCAGCACTTTTATTTTTTATTACAGGTTTTCAGCATCTGCAGTATTTTGCTTTTATTAAATAATTCCTTTCGCTTTTCTTTGCAGTTGTAACTCCTAGAGACTTGAGTACTGGCACAGGGAAATACAAAGGTTCATCAAAGGCTGGGTATGTTTTCCACTGAGAATGCCCATCCAAATTGACCCAAAAATGAGTAATAACCAGGAAAATCACATTATTCCAATCTTTCCACACTGTGAATTAAGAAATTTATTGCTAATATTTTGTTATTTTAACATCAGATGCTTAATAATGCCAATTACATTCTTGTTAATTACTTTGATTGCTGCTATGCTGTTAGTGTCCATTATTCCCAAACTGGGTTTACACTATTCTAATCCCCAGGATAAGCAAATACGCCAAAGAGCACTGCAGTTACAATATGCTCTGTCCTGTGCATTGCAGGATAACACTGCAGGAGAGAAAAGTTCACAGAACATTCAAGAGTGCAGTGAGCCCAATGTGCACGTCAAGAAACAAATAAATGTCATGTACATAATTTCAAAGTCTGCAAAGGCTGAAGCTGTTCAGGGAGAGGTGTTTACCAACTTACGTCAACTCATGAAAGACCAGTTTCAGGGACACTTTTCAGTCAGCAATGCCCTTCTTCTGACATTCAAACTAACACAAAGTTTCAATTTCTGTGTCACTGATGGCTTGTGGGCTTCAACAGGGGTTCTCACAAGAGTGCACTCCATTAAGCCAGGTGCTGTTTGGTCACGTGTACTGAAACATAACTTTGGTGTAGAACAGCACCTGCAATTAACCATAAAGACAGGGCTTCCACCAACGTGCATTGTTCCCTACAATTTAGGGCATCATTAATTTTATCCATGTTGCTTTTTGGGCACAATCCAGAAATGATGCGTTCCTAAATCAGAAGTGTTTTTACTTATTTAAGTGAGGTTTGTATGTGATCTCCAATTCAGAATTAAGAACATAGATGTTCACTTAGCTGGGAATTTCCTGGATTCATAATCCTGCATCAATTCAACATTACCCAATCTTTTGAAGGAAATGGGACCATGACATGGATGCATATGCATAAGCTACACACCAGGGCTGAGCCCTGACATGGTAAGCCCTATGATGGAACCATTGTGCTGTTCATTAAGGCCTTTGGTAGGTACCTGCAATGACCAGATTACTCATGCATGCCTCTGAAAAGACATGCAAAATACTGACATTGTGCTGCTGGAACTCAACACTTCCATCAATAGAGATGGAGGCATGCAGTTTACCAATCATCAGAAAGCATCTGGGAATAATAAAATGAAGAGGAGCAATGGTTTGCCCTAAGGAAGAAGAACTCATAGCAGCATGCGAACAACAGGTGCCCTGAGTTGCTGCACTGGCGTGTCTGATTTAAGTTTCCTACCTCCTGCAGTAGTATAGAAACATCTTGATATCAGTTGGTATTTTTTAACAGAGGTACATACAGCTTTAATTTCTGGCAGTATTTGTAATGTAATAATAATACTATAATGTGCATTACTGGGTATATGACCAACATGTCCCCATGCCTGTAAGTGAATGTGTGCATAGATGTGTAAACAAATGTAACTATGTGGAAAAGATAATGTTTATAATGGAAATAGATGTCACCAAATGTATGTGAAATAAATATGTGTGTGTCTCTGTATGTATGCATGCATCTATGCTCTTTCTTAATCATGCATATCCTAATCTGCCACTGTGCAGTGTACCCAGGCAGTATTTCCCACGCTAGTGAGGTGCCCTTGTTGGGAAGCTGAAGCCTCTCAACCTCTAGCCACGAGCAGTTTTGATGCACCAGTATCAGTTCAATCAACTTCCTAAAATATCTAATGTTCCAATGTTCAAGCAGTTAAAAGTGTTTCCCACCAACATTGAAGCCCACTCAACTATTTCAATTTTGTCACCCAAGACTCCTATAGCTTAATGTGAGGATAATGCCCTGGAATTCAGGGAATCCAGCGATGGCGGCAAAACCACTGTCCTATGAGTCTGCAATGCCCTATCGGTTAGGAATTTGATATCGGTGGTTTGATAGGTCTGTTATTAAAGGATGAGATCAGTACAGTAGATTAGTACAGAGAAATGATCTGGGTTCAGAACAGCAAGATATAGAATCATGTTGGGTGGAGATAAGAAATAATAAAGGAAATAAGTCACTTGTGGGAATAGTTTACAGGCTCTGTAACAGAAGCTACAATTTTACATATGTCAAATTAAGATTAGGACATACACATAGGGTGAAGGTAGAAGCTAAAATATAATTTTTAAAATGTTTCCAAATCTACAACTAATCAATTTACAAACTTCCATGAATATAATATTAACTTTTCAACACCAGTTCTATTGTTCATCAAAATTAACTAATCATATTGCCTTTAAAAACCCAGTTGCACCCGATTGAACAAAGCTGGAGCTTTTATATATGGTTTCTAACAGTGATGAGGGAGTGGCAAAGTTGAGGCTCTCGCTGATTTCAATTATTGCTGGCTCTGGGGGGGTTCACATGTCAGATTATGTTATAGCCCTGAGTGAAAGCCTGAAACTCCAGGCTTTCCACGCTAATCTCCAGTTGCCTGAAATCCTGAAGTTACAATCAGTTTCAGGGGTGTAATGATGCAGAATGCTGACAATTCATCATTAACACCCACACCCATCACAAAATCTGGCCCACACGTTCTACATCATTGCTGTTCCTCGATATGCAGGTCATCTTTGTCTGCATTAAATAAAAACATTAATGTAAATTAAAAAAAATGTAACCAGGGGACACAAATTTAAGGAGCTTGGCAAAGGAACCAGAGATGAGATGAGAGTTTTTTATGTGCAAGTTATTGTGACCTTGAATGCAAATGGGGAGGTGAGGGCATAGTGGTATTGTCACTGGAATAGTAATCCAGAGACCCAGGATAAACTTTTGGGGACCCGGGTTCCGAATCCCACCACGGCAGACGGTGAAATTTGAATTCAATAAAAATCTGGAATTAAAAAAAAGTCTGATGACCATGAAACCATTGCTGGTTGTTGTGAAAACCCATCTGGTTTGCTAATATCCTTTAAGGAAGGAAATCTGCTGTCCTTACCTAGCCTGGCCTACATGTGACTCCAGACCCACAGCAATGTGGTTGACTCTTAACTGCCCTCTGAACAAGGGCAATTTGGGATGGGCAATAAATGCTGGCCTGGCCAGCGATGCCCACATCCCATGAATGAATAAAAAAAAATGTAAAATGTACTCATTGTGCTTATGTCTTGGTTGTTGAAGTTGGAACAGTAACTGCCGCAGCAGCTGGCACTAGCTACAATTTTAGTCTGCATAAGCTTTCCCCAGATGTCTTGCCATGTCTTCTCAGTCTGTTTAAGATGTTGGGTACAGAATAATGTAGCATATCTGGATCTTGTGGCAAGAGTTTTCCATGGAATCAGATGTACTGTTCACACAGTCCAGTACCATCCGCTCAGGAATTGCTCAGAGATCAACTTCTTCAGGCATATATCAAGTGGCTTGGACTTTGCTCAGCATCTCTGAGATTCTTTGAAGCCTCCTGATCACTTGTGTTGTTATTTTCCAACTGTATCTGTGGCTGGGATTTTCCACTCTGGGTCTCAGTCCCATGGCAGGGACTGGAAGCCGGAGTATTCCCCTTCCTGGAGTCCAGCAGGAAATCATGCCGAATCGTGTGATGTTGGGCACATAAATTATGCAGCCGGCGGTTTCCCGAACTTGTTAGTGGCGGGGGCAGGAAGTCGCACGCTCACTGTCATATCTGGGTGCCATATTTAAAAGGTGCCCGGACAGCTGCACCTTTATCCCACTTCGAACTGTGGTCCAGGAATGGCTCAGAGACCCCAAGCAGCACCAGCACCCAGATTCAGTGATGCATCCCTGGAACTATTGCTGAATGCAATGGAGGAAAGGAAGGATGTCCTCTACCCCAGGGATGGAAGGGGGAGGCTCACCCCTCTCACCAACCCTGCATGGGAGCCAGTCAGCAGGGTGCTGAGTGCGAACAGTGCACACCAGAGGACAGCCCTGCAGTGCATGAAAAGGATGAGCAACCTCATCTGCGCCATCAGGGTAAATGAACCCTCTACTGCTCAAACTCACATCACAGAGTGAGAACTGGGACATGGGCCTCAGTGGCCAGGCCACCATCTGTGCTGCCCATCATAAAGGGCTTCTCAACATGATGCATTGATGCCTCTTAGCCATGCTGTGGTCCATGCAGTCTGCAGGTAGAGAGGTGACTGCAGCTCCAAATTGTGGATGTTGGGGGTGGTGGAGGGTGGTGTGGGGTGGGGGGGGGTCTCTGGTGTAGAGGACACCTGCAAGTACAGCTGATGCCATGCCTCCTTGTGCCTTATCCTTCTATCTGCATGAGCTCACAGCTCTGGAGGGTGCTGTGGAAGAACCCCAGTGGACTAGCTGCAGTGCATCTTTCACATGACATGCAGTATCCAACCGGTTGCTGCTGTCAACTGACAGAATGTGAATACCACCTGCATCCCAAATGCTTTCAAACCATCTTCTCTCCTTGTGCAGGACAAGTTGGTGCACAACAAGTGCGAAATAGGACAGGAAGGGGCATGGCTTAACTCAGGCAGCTCATGCCATACGAAGAGCGGGCTGCCAATCTGGCAGGGGACGATCGGGACCAGGCATGTGAAGATGGTGAGTTAGGTATGTGGCCTCCATCCTGTAAGGAACAATGCTTAATGCCTCTACCTAGAAACCTAAGAGTCATGCGTGGTGCCATGTTGGAGGAAGCCCATGCAGCCACTCATTCTTCACGCAATTGCAGGGACCAGCAAGAAGGGGGTGAGGCCAGACTCCCCCACCAGATCCAGCCCACAGAGGAGTGAGAATGATGAGAGTGATGATGAAATTGCATCTGCATCGTCCACCAGCCCAGAGACACACAACTTGCTGGGCATGAGATCTAATTCAGGCAAGGTCTCACAGTCTGGTGGTCAGCGCGCAGACATATTTCTGCAGCAGGAGGAGGCAGGGGTAGTCAAATTCACTGGCACTTGGAGGACTGTTGGGGAAGAGGCCCCTGCAAAGTCTGAGTCAGATGGCAAGCCTCTGGTACCGATCCTAGACAAGATGCTTGAAATGCAGTAAGAGGTGGGGGATCATCAGGCAGAGATGTCAGAGGCATTCAACAGAGTGGCACGTGAGGCGGAGGAGTACGTCCACCTGCTGTCTGATGAAGTGATGCTGACATGTGCGTGCATTGAGGTCTCCATGGGGAGGGTGGCAGATGGCATGGAGACCCTTGTCCAGCAGAATGACCAGTTTCTGTTGGAGATGTACTCAGACCTGCATTCCATTGGCGAGGTTTCGCAGTGGCTACGCGAGAGGAGGACAGTGCACCTCAACTTCCATTCAGGTGCCCCTTCTCCTCGAGGAGTCAGGGAGGAGCCCTCGGACATCCAAAGGGAAGAGCAGTGGGAGGCAGACACCCCTGGGACCTCCGCTTAGAATTCTCGAAGGGTGTGTGGCCCTTTGGAATCACATTTGTCTGTGACCCCATTAGCTTCGGCCTCTGTGACCACAGAGGGTGCAGTTGCACCAGAGCAAGACACGCAAAGTAGGCCGGGGCCCTTGAAGCCTCGAGGACACTGAGGACACCTGCCAAAGTCATCAAGGACAACAGGGCATAGTGATCAGCAGGCTGCCTCAACCCCTGCTGTGGATGTCAGCGAAGTACCTAGAGACAATGGCAGGCAATGAAAAATTAAGAACTTCTGATGTCACATGTGGTTGCACAGAAGCACTATCATTGTTCAATGTTGATACACTTTTGCAAATATATGGTCACTTTTAATTTTAGAAGGTCTGATGCATTTTCATTGCATTTCCTAGTCGCTCAGCCTGTGTGTACTTGCTATATTCAGGGGGACAACCCAGGCTGGGTCTATGTGCCCTGGAAGCATGTGTATGCAGGTAGGCATCGATCTTTGCCAGGGCTATTGCCAGCAATGTGCAAGAAGCCTCCCACACATGCTGCCCTTTTGCCATTCGCATCCTCCCCGATTCCCAAGCCATTCACACCTGCACCCTGCAACCCACACCCCCCTCCACAAACTGCCCATACTCCACCACAGCTCTTGCCACACTCTCACTCTATCATCCATCCCAGAACCCCGCACCTTTTCTTTCCTTCCCCCATTTACTACCCCTCACGTCCAGCGTCCTCCTCTAGATCTCCGTACCTGCCCCACTTCTTCTCTTTCCTCCTCATCTTCTTGCCCGCACAACATGAAGACCATTGCTGGGCCACACAACCTCACCTGCTGCAGAGTCCGCCCAAGCAATGGCCTCCCTAATCGATGGACCACGTGGTGCTCAGGAAACCACCAGCTTCAGAGTCCTCCATCTTTTCCAGCATCCGCAAGCTGTCCCAGGCCTCCATCCCGGTAAGTCCAGACCAGTACACGCCATGGTGGTCCTGACATGTTCCAGACCAGTGGGTGGGAGATGATTGGACCGGGGGGGTGGTGGGGAATTCCATTTGGGGGTTCATTTGAATCCTGTCAATGGGATGCAAAAGGAAATCCCGATGGCCTATGGAGGGATTGGCAACATTCTATTGGCGACTGCAAGTTCCCATTATTAAATACCACCATCGGGAAATTGATTTTCATGTTTCTGCGGGATTGTCCGTGCCCACTTGCCATGATGCCCACTGGTGACGAGAGAGCAAAGGAGCAATTCCACCCAGTGATTCCATGCCACTGAAACATATGGATTCTTGCTGCTGCTCCATTCTTAGAAGGCACAAGCAAACTGGACTTTGCCTGTGGAGTGAGTACATGGGGCAATTGGACTGTTGACCTTTGCCTGTGAAGAAAGTTAGATGGGCTACAGCTGCTCTGTTACTATTACTTTGCAGTAATGGCAATATATAATGCATTGGCATTTTTCCCACAGACTGGATACATGACAAATAAATACTATGTTCAGCATGACAAGAATGTGGGAATTTGTGAAACATTGAGGCCCTCAGCTGAGGAACTGCCTCATATAAGTCCCATGGTTGAGGAACTGCACTAGGCTAGACTTGCATGGAAACGACATCCTGCCCTAGAATTCTCCCTCTTCCCCACTCGTTCTGCCTCTGGTGTTTTAAGGTAGTTTTACCTAAAAGATGCAACATATTATTTTTTATAAATAATGCTGGTAAAGGAAATTAGGTGTACCGGTTTAAAAGATAAACCAGGGTCGAGTTTTCAAATGCCAGGGACAACAATTGTCAATCATGTTCTTCTGTGCCAAATTTGCACAGGGCATATCCATGCACGTGTAAATTATAGCCAGAATTGTCAAAACTGCATATGTACCTGAGTGTTCAATAACTTTTTTTTATTAGGCATGCTCCATATCCAGGAGCAATTGCTTAGATTAATTTTTGGGGGGAGAGGGGGAACAATTTATTTGCCTGATGTGTACAAAAAGTGCAACGTGGTATAGCAGTTAGATGGTGCTATTGGTAATTTTTAAAAAGATGTTGTCATTCCCCAATTCTATGTGTCATGAAAGATTTGAAGACGGAGCAAAATTTATCCTAATTACTTCTTTTGGCCTTAAAATCTGTCATAAAATATGCTGGTACTGAGCTGCAACAGGACCTCAATCTCCTGCAGAAAGGTTAAAATCAAAATTTTGGAACTAAAAATATATAATTCAAAAAATAGTGGGATAATACTGTCTTGTAGCTATAAAATGAAGTCCTCCAAAAGGATGAAGGAGCAATATTATGAATAAATAATGAACAGCTGTTTCTTGATAACTCAGCTGTAAACAGATTTTCTTTTGCTCTCCATCTGAATTGAGACTGACCACATTGTCAGGCACTTGTGTTTGGAGAAATCCAGATGCTTTCGGTTGGGGAGAGTGTTGCAGAGGTGCACAGCTGACATCTGAGGCTTGGATAGAATTGATGGACTGACATAATTTTGGCAAGAATTGAAATTATGATGATGAATGGTGTTATTGTGACATTCACAAGAATACCAGATGAAATGAATCTTCAGCTTCCTGTCAAGAGATTTAAGTGCAAGCAGTGGAGGAGGATGCAGAGTAATACAAGACAAAACTTACTTGTTGGCTGATGGCCGAACAGCACTAGTGATGTTGATGACGAGGAACTCTTCTTGCCCCATCTGCTCTCTCCTTCTAGATTCAGAAAGCTGCACACAGGCAAGTAAGCTCAGGGGAGAAATTAAGGATTAAAATGCCAGAGTGGTCACCACTGGTTTTATTTTTGAATGGTGGATACATGCACTCTGTGTTCAGGCACAAAGGAATCATGTTACTTTAAAGGGGCATTGTTCCCCACAGGGAAAGGGAAACAATTACAATAACTGTCTGAACAGCTGAGGTTGCTAAAAGCACTAATAGGTGGCAGGTACTCAATAACACAGTTTCTGATGAGATCAGGAAGTGCTCTAGCCTTGCAGAGGAAGACTGCACAGTGTAAACTCTGCTAAAAGTGATGTTTTTGAAATGGCCACAAATGGCTTGCAGTATTGATGGTGCAAAGTGAAAGGTTTTGTTTACATTACTGATTTTTGGTGCACAAAGCAGAAATTTCTTGTGACAATGCACTTCAAAAACAACTTCTTGCCTGGAATTTAACCGTTCCACAATATTGATAAAAGGCAGTGATTTTTTATTACAACGTAATAACTGTGATTATCGGTCAGCCACTTTCATGTATATTTTTTTATTTGTATTTAATCACACAGAGTTGCAAATAGAAATGTAGCATTAAATTATTTTCCCTGTGGGAAGTGTGGATAGAGAGTGCTTTCATCATCACTTTGTCTGTATGTTTATCACCGTGTGGCATTATTTATAACAGGGGCCCTTTGCTTCATTTGAGATAAAAAGACATTTTTCAGATTGCGCTTATTGCAAATATTTACATGAATGAAACTGGTTTGTTTAGTCAGGTGGCATTGGAGTATTAACTTAGAATTACCTCCATATCCATATTGTATTGTTGGATTATGCCAAAGTCTGTGAAGTAAAGAACAAATGTAATAAAGAAAGGATGGAAATGGAAAACTTTTTGGAGAGTCCAATTAAACATCATGGGAAAAAGATTTGCATTGATACAGCACCTTTCATGTCCTCAGGCCATCCCAAAGTAATTCACAGCCAATGAATTACCTTTGCTAAATGAAGCCACTGTTTTATAGGCAAATGTGACACAATGAGGTGAAAGACCAGTAACTTTCTTTTGGTGATGTTGGTGCTTGTTGGCCTGGCACTGATCTTCTCTCATAGAAAACAAATAAAAACAGAAAATGTTGAAAATACTCAGCAGGTCAGGCAGCATCTGTCAAGAGAAACAGAGTTAAAGCTTCAGGTCTGCGATCTTTCGTCAGAACTGAGAAAGGTAGAAATGTAATAGGTTTTGAACAAGTGAAAAGTTGGAGCGTGGGAGGAAGAACAAAAGGGAAGGTCTGTGATAGGATGGAAGAAGGGACGGGTTTAATTACAAAAGATTGTATGGTGCCAAAGCCAAAATGGGTGGTAATGAGACAAGTGAAGAAAAATAAGTTGCGTCTAGATGAGTTATGAATGGCAGGATAGTAACAGTCCAAATGCGAAGTAAAGGGATTAAGAAAGAAACAAGAGAGAAAACCAAACCAGCAAAAAAAACACAGAACAAATGGGGGCAAGATTATGATCTAAAATTGTTGAACTCAATGTTAAGTTCAGAAAGCTCTAAAGTGACCAGTTGGAGGATAGGGTGCTGTTCCTTGAGCTGGCATTGAAGTTTATTAAAACACCTTAGCAGGCCAAAGTTCGAAAGGTCCAGAGTGTGGGACCAAGGTCGAGAATTGGATTGACAAGTGACAAGAAGCTCAGGATTATGCTTACGGATTGAATGGAGATGTTCTGCAAAGTAGTCACCAAGTTTGCACTTGGCTTGCCCAGTGTGGAGGAGACCACATTGAAAGCAATGAATCCAGTAATATTAAATTGAAAAAGGCACAGTAAATTGCTGTTTCAATTGGAAGGAGTTTGGGGCCTTGGACAATGAGAGAGGAAGTCAAAAGGAAGGTGTTAAATCTCCTGTGCTTGCATGGGAAGGTGTGTTAGGAAATGGATGGGTTGTTGGGGGTGATTGAAGAATGGGTCAGGGTGTCGTGGAGAGAATGTCCCCTTCAGATTGCTGAAAGGGAAGGGGAGGGAAAGATGTGTTTGGTGGTGCCATCAAGCTGGGGATGTTGGAAATGGTGGAGGATGATTCATTAAATATGGAGGTCGGTGGGGTGGAAGGTGAGGATGAGGGAAACCCTATCATGGTTCTGGGAGGGAGACGAAGGGGCGAGAGCAGAAATGTGTGAAATAGATCAAACACAGTGGAGGGCCCTGGCTGTCAGCCACAATGGGAAGCAATTCTCAGTTTAGGAAAAAGGAAGACATATCAAAAATGCTAGTGTGAAAGGCTGCATTATCTAAATGAAGCGATGATGATGGAGAAACTGAGAGAATTGAATAGAGTCCTTACAGGGAGTAGGGGGTGTGAGGAAGATGTGTGCGGAATGTTGTTAGAGTAGCTGTAGGGGGTCTGTATGTATTTAGTATTGTATATTATAGTGTACATTTGTTGATAGCCTATTCCCAGAAATGGAGGTAGGAAATTCAAAGAAGAGAATAATTGGAGATGGATCATGTGAATGTGAGAGAAGGATGGAAACTGGAAGCAAAATGAATAAAATTTTTCAGTTCAGAGAGCAGGAAGCAGCACTGATATGGCATCAATGTACCTGAAAAAGAGGTGAGAGTGGAGACCTGAGTAGAAATGGAACAAGAAATGTTCCATAGATGCCATAAAAAGGCAGGGATAGGTAGGACCCATGTGGATATCCATAGCAGCATCTTCAATTTGGAGAAAGTGAGTGAGCAGAAGTTGTTCCATATGAAAACAAGTTCAGCCAGGCCAAGTAGGGCATTGGCTCTCATACTGTTTTGGTGAGCAATGAAGATGTATAAGGAATGGATATCTATGGTGAAAAGGGCCAGGAAACTGGAAACTGTTAAAGTGATGGAAGGCATCAGAAGAGTCATGGATGTAAGTCGGAAGTGACTGGATAATAGGAAAAAAAATAGGAAAAAGTCATTTCATTTGGGCAGGAACAGGCTGAAACAAACAGGGCAGTCCTGTTTGCGGATTTTGGAAGGAGATTGAAGCGGGACATATGGACCTGGGAACCTATGAGGTTGGAGGCTGTGAAGGGACGATCTCCAAAGAGGATGTTGGCAGTGGCAGCCCTGGACACAATGGCTTGATGTTTGGTGGTGTGCTTGTGTTCCAGGGGAAGTAGGAGGAAGTGTCAGAAGGTTGGTATTTTGCCTCTGCTGGGTAGAGGTCAATACACCAAACAGCAGCGTCCTTGTCAGCAGGTTTGATGACAGTGGTCGGGTTGGACCTGAGAGAATGGGTTGCTGTAAGCTCAGAGGCAGACAGATTGGAGTGAGTAGTGGAGTAAAAAAATTGTGATGGCTGATTTCATGCTTGCAATTCTTAATGGAAAGGTTGATGGTGGATAAGAAGCCCGAGGGATCCTGGTGGAGGAACAATAATAAACGGGTAAAATGGTCTGCTCAGTGGGAGGAAGAGTCATAGTTAAAGAAGTGGGCATGGAGGCGATGAAAGAAGAGCTCAGCATTATGCCAAGCTCAAAATTCATTGTGGTGGAGGGGAAAGAGGAGAAAACTGAGGCCTTTGCTGAGGATAGATATTCCGAGGCAGAGGGAGGAATGAGGGGAATGTCAGAAGATATCGTGAATAGATGGGACTATTGCATTGCTCTTTTCTGTTTACCTAAACAGGCTGATGAGACATCACTTCAACATTTCATCCTAAAGATGACACCTTCAACAATTCAGAACTCCCTTCTAGTAGATAACTGAGTGCCAGCCTAATTATTCTGTTTAAACCCTTAAATAGGGCTTAGCCCCATAGTCAGAGGTCAGAGTGCTTCTACTGAATTGTTATTTTTGATCACCTAATATTTTCCCAGCAGATACTAACAATGTTCAGGAATGAAAACACAAAATGATGAAAATACTCAGCAGGTCTGACAGCATCTATAGAGAACGAAACAGAGTTAATGGACTTGATTTTCATCACCGAGGTAGGTAGCGGGAGTTGGGAAAAGCTCTGGTTTGGTCTATTCACCTCGGGAGAAAGTACCCGTAAGTACGGGATTTTCATTGTGGGTGGGTGCAGGCTACAGTCGAGCCAGCAAACCCAGGAAAAGTTCGGAGGCAGCCAGACGGGCTGCCAGGTGGGAGGCGAGCTGTTTAAAAGACCCATCTTAGTGCTGTGGGACTTCATCCCATATAATAAAAACTGAATGGCCCTCTGGCCCTGACACAGCCACACCCCCATCCCCACATACTCCCCATGCCCCATCCATGCCACCTCATATCCCACACTCACCCTCCATAGTCCCTCATGCCCATTCATCCATTATACACCCCGTAGAACCAATGGACCCTATAGTGAAAGTAGTATGTGTAAAATAAAAGCTTTAAAAAATGCTCCTTCATTGATAATTTTCCACTTTCTTAAAAAAATCCTTTTTGCCATAGCCCAGTAAAAATGTCAATCAGCCAGCCCCTTTAAAATTTCAATAGGAGAAACTGTAAGCACCTGAAGCCTTTAGTGTGAATAAGCATTGTGAAATTGACAGCATAGATCAGAGAGCCCAGGCTGTCAATCAAGCAATGATTTATTTGGGGCCCAGGTGTTTTAATTGTCTAATGGATTTCTGGGTTCTCAGCCAAGACTCATTATGTATTCTTGGCTGAGAACCCAGATGCCCATTAGAGTACTAAAACATCTGAACTTGTCTCTTCAAAGGTCCCCTCATGCAGACTATGGTTCACAACACCATTAAGATGCTGTGAAACATGAATCTTTGAAATGCTGGCCCGACTCCATGAAAATTGCAGAGGACTAGGATATGCCTATCCTCACAATGGAGCAGTCAGGTCAGTAGTGCGGGGTGTGGGCTTGCAATCGAACCAGCCTGTACCCTTAAAAGGCGCTCCCAAAAATCGTAAACCTTGGGAATAGGGTCGGGAATCGCAGAATCGGGTTGCGGCTGCCATTTTTAAAGGATTCCCAAGTCGTCTTGACTCAGTGAAAATCCTGCCCAGCGTTTCAATTCTGTAACGTTTCATCAGGACTGCTGTTCCATTGTTCATAATTTCAATAGGGTGGTAATTGGGCAGATTAGATTCATCCTTTTTTGTCATTTACGTTTTATTTGGGCAATCCCACCAATTTTTGAATGGATGCTTGTGGTATATATGTAGTGGAACACTTTGGCTGGTACATGGCTCATTGACACTATAGCTAGGATGTTGTCCGGACCCATAAACTTTGCATCATAATGCCATGCAGAGTAAACTGAATTTGCTGTAGATTGGCAATGATAGAACATTGGAATGTGGTCGAGTAGTATCATGCACTCAGCACTTCTGACTATGGACACTTGCAAACAGTTCAGCGTTGTCTCTTCAACCCATGAGCTATGATCTGTTTTGGTGATACACATGGAGTACCAAATTCCTCTTAGTTGTATGATTGTTCACTGTCGTTCTTGTGAATGATATGGTATGTGATATGGCTATAGAACTTACTTCCCATCCATTATCTGTAGTACTCCTTAGCTCTGTCTATAGATGGTCCTTTTGGTATTTTGCATGCAAATTGTTTTGCATAGTAGCTGCAATAGGTTCAAACCTCATTTCATTATATACTCCTGGAAGGCTTTTCTGTTCTCCATGTTAAACCAGGTTTGGTCTCCAAGCTTGCTAGAGACTGTGGAGTTGGGTGTGCAGGATCATGAGGTTATAGTTTGTGGTAGTATATAAATTGGCAGAGGGCCCTCAGTATAGGTGGAATTTAGTGACCTTCCTGGTACTGGGTTTGATGGGGGCAGTTAGTCAGGCAGGAGGGTGGCGGATCTGGACCTTCCTCCCTCCACCCTGCTTAAGTCCATGGCAGGAAGGCTCATGGACAGCCTTCTTGCCCCACTGTCAGTTGAGGCCCTTAAGTGGGCAACTAATCTCTACTTAATGGCTTCAACCCTGCTGCCGCTAATATTAGCTCAGTGATGGGTGTGATTGTGGGCGGGGGACTTGCCATATGGGGAACAAGATAAGCCAACTCATGCACTGTTGCTTGCGAGCTCTCAGGGGGTGGGGTGGGGGTCCCTCGTTCAAAGGCACTCAGTGTTGGACTGAGGGACCCAGCTTTGTGAAAGGGGGCCCTTTGAGAACCACCTCCCTGCCCTTGCTGCCAACGCCCCTCCCCGTGACCCCTCCCCACCCATCATTCACCTGTGGCTTGGGATCCAGAGGCAACATTAGGTCTCGGGTTTGTGTAGTACTAGTAGCAGCCACCGCCTCCTGGTGATGCTGCCATTCAGTACAGCTGCCTGCCTCTGATTAGCCAGCTCGGTGGGTCGGACTTTTGCCTCCAGAGTCCTTGTGGCCCACTGCTACCCAGTTAGGTGCCTGAATGGCACAATTCAGTGGGCCTTCCCAAAAAGAGGCAATCCAGGACTCTTATAAACTGTCCAGTCGGTGGGCGAGATCCTCGTTACCTCCATTAGTTACTGTCCAATATCACACTTTCCCAGTTTTGGGTTGTTAGACCTATTCTAGCTTGTCCCATTTTGCATGGCAGTATATGATGGTCAATGTCCTCACTGATAAAATGAGACTTTGGGCGGAATCGTCCCAGATTTGCACTAAGCGGTAAAACAATGTTTTACCCGCCGGCAATGCCGTATTGTCCCAAACCCGCCATGTTAGTTATGCATCCCCAGGAAAGATGCCGTTTCAATGGTGGGCGAGCTCTCCGCCCACCACGCCATCACCTCACCACTTCACATGCGGTGCCTGGCCTTACGCCACATTTAAAAAACAGCTGCGCTCAGTGCTTTCAGCCCAGGACTGTTGCAAAGAAGACATGGCCCCTAGAAGAAGACTGCGGCTCTCGCGTGCCTTTTGGATGCCATGGAGGCCCACTTTAGTATCCTCTACCCTCGCTCTGGCCACAGGAGGGGTAGCTGCATTACCACTGTGGCTTGGTAGGTGATGGCAGCGGTGGTCAGTGCTAATGCTGTACAGAAGAGGTTGGCCATCCAATGCAGATAGAGGATGAATGGTCTCATCCATGCAGCCAGGGTAAGGCAACCATCTCATCGCTGTAAACTCACACACTCAAGTCCATCACACATTCACTGATATCTCACTCTCTGGCAGCTCAATGGACATCACCACCCATTCTCACACACACATGTCTATCCGGCTTCATCTCCTCTGGAGACTGCCTCCTCAGCCCTCATCATCTTGAGGCCTTTGCACGGATCAACATGCGCTCCCACACACACCCTGGGATACTCTCCTTCACCAGTTCAGCTCTCGTCCTGCAGCCTCTTCCCTTGCCTGAGGCCACTTCTCCCTCTTTCCCTAAGTAAGATCTTGCCCTGCAGCCATTGAAAAGCCACCCAGATATGGTTGTTCCGGTAAGTAGATACTGACCCATGAGCCGCCCTAAAAGTGATGTGGTGCTGTCTGTGAAGTCTGGCACTGATGGCTGCGAGTGCTGACCGAAACAAGGTAGGCAAACAAAACTTGAAGTCCCGAGCGAAGTGCAGCCCGCCAGATGTACACTGTTTTGTGTTGTTGTGAACCGCATCAGTGTGTTTTTCCACTGACGTGGGCAGACGATCCAGCTGACTCTGGCAGGCTGGCCTTATAATGATATGCTGATGTATTACAATGAGGTTCCCGAAGTCCGATGGCGGGAAATGCGGCCTGCCCTCGGTGGGCTGAGCAGACGATCGCAAACTGGTTTCATGCCATCGTGAAACCAATCGCATCATATTGTCCTCTCACGCCACCGAACATGCCCAATGCTGGCGGGCAGGGAAAATCCTGGCCTTTGTCTTTATGAGGATTGTGTAGTGGTCACTCTCATCAGTGCTGTTATAGAATCATGAGTGTAGCCAGTAGGTTGCTGAGGGCATGTTGGTTTGATTTGATGGCTGTACCAATGCAGGTCAGTTTACAATATACCAACAAACTTGATGTACTAGGTGCCCCAGTTCAATTCTTGTAACTAGGCTAATCAGCACCGACAGTTTAATTCTGGCTTAATGAAAGGTGAACAAAAACAAAAACAGAATTACCTGGAAAAACTCAGCAGGTCTGGCAGCATCGGCGGAGAAGAAAAGAGTTGACGTTTCGAGTCCTCATGACCCTTCGACAGAACTTGAGTTCGAGTCCAAGAAAGAGTTGAAATATAAGTTGGTTTAAGGTGTGTGTGTGGGGGGCGGAGAGAGAGAGAGAGAGAGAGAAGTGGAGTGGGGGTGTGGTTGTAGGGACAAACAAGCAGTGATAGAAGCAGATCATCAAAAGATGTCAACAACAATAGAACAAAAGAACACATAGGTGTTAAAGTTAAAGTTGGTGATATTATCTAAACGAATGTGCTAATTAAGAATGGATGATAGGGCACTCAAGGTATAGCTCTAGTGGGGGTGGGGACAGCATAAAAGATTTTTAAAATTTTTTAAAAAAATTTGTTCGAACAGAGGCCCGAACAATCCCCATCCACCACTACTCTCCTCCGTCTGGCTGAACTTGTTCTCACGCTGAACAATTTCTCCTTCAACTCCTCTCACTTCCTCCAAATAAAAGGTGTGGCTATGGGTACCCGCATGGGCCCCAGCTATGCCTGTCTCTTTATGGGGTATGTGGAACATTCCTCGTTCCAGTCCTACTCCGGCCCCCTTCCACAACTCTTTCTCCGGTACATCGATGATTACTTCGGTGCCGCTTCATGCTCTCGTCGGGACTTGGAAAAATTTATTAATTTTGCTTCCAATCTCCACCCCTCCATCATTTTCACGTGGTCCATCTCTGACACTTCCCTTCCCTTCCTTGACCTCTCTGTCTCAATCTCTGGTGATAGACTGTCCACCAATATCCATTACAAACCCACCGACTCCCACAGATACCTCGACTACAGCTCCTCACACCCCGCTTCCTGTAAGGACTCCATCCCATTCTCTCAGTTCCTTCGCCTCCGTCGCATCTGTTCCGATGATGCTACCTTCAAAAACAGGTCCTCTGACATGTCCTCCTTCTTCCTTAACCGAGGTTTTCCACCCACGGTCGTTGACAGGGCCCTCAACTGTGTCCGGCCCATCTCCCACGCATCCGCCCTCACGCCTTCTTCTCCCTCCCAAAAACATGATAGGGTCCCCCTTGTCCTCACTTATCACCCCACCAAGATCTGCATTCAAAGGATCATCCTCTGCCATTTCCGCCAACTCCAGCATGATGCCACCACCAAACACATCTTCCCTTCACCCCCCTATCGGCATTCCGTAGGGATCGCTCCCTCCAGGACACCCTGGTCCACTCCTCCATCACTCCCTACTCCTCAACCCCCTCCTATGGCACCACCCCATGCCCACGCAAAAGATGCAACACCTGCCCCTTCACTTCCTCTCTCCTCACCATCCAAGGACCCAAACACTCCTTTCAAGTGAAGCAGCATTTCACTTGCATTTCCCCCATCTTAGTCTACTGCATTCATTGCTCCCAATGTGGTCTCCTCTACATTGGAGAGACCAAACGTAAACTGGGCGACCGCTTTGCAGAACACCTGCGTTCTGTCCGCAAGAATGACCCAAACCTCCCTGTTGCTTGCCATTTTAACACTCCACCCTGCTCTCTTGCCCACATGTCTGTCCTTGGCTTGCTGCATTGTTCCAGTGAAGCCCAACGCAAACTGGAGGAACAACACCTCATCTTCCAACTAGGCACTTTACAGCCTTCCGGACTGAATATTGAATTCAACAACTTTAGGTCTTGAGCTCCCTCCCCCATCCCCACCCCCTTTCTGTTTCCCCCTTCCTTTTTTTTCCAATAAATTATATTGATTTTTCTTTTCCCACCTATTTCTATTATTTTTAAATATCTTAAAATCTTTTATGCTCTCCCCACCCCCACTAGAGCTATACCTTGAGTGCCCTACCATCCATTCTTAATTAGCACATTCATTTAGATAATATCACCAACTTTAACACCTATGTGTTCTATTGTTGTTGACATCTTTTGATGATCTGCTTCTATCACTGCTTGTTTGTCTCTACAACCACAACCCCCCCTCCACTTCTCTCTCTCCCTCTCTCTCCGCCCCCCCCACACACCTTAAACCAGCTTATATTTCAACTCTTTCTTGGACTCGAACTCAAGTTCTGTCGAAGGGTCATGAGGACTCGAAAAGTCAACTCTTTTCTTCTCCGCCGATGCTGCCAGACCTGCTGAGTTTTTCCAGGTAATTCTGTTTTTGTTTTTGTTTTGGATTTCTAGCATCCGCAGTTTTTTTGTTTTTATCTTAATGAAAGGTGCCCTGACAAAGACACTTGACTCCTATAATTCTAAAGTGCTGAACAATAGACAATGTGCGCCAAAGCTCCACTTTCCTTAACCATTTCTCTTCAAACACAAACTCAGCTCACAGTTTGATGCTGGATCTTGCACATGGCCGGAATGATCCCTTTCCTTGCATGCGTAGGATCTACAAACCGCAAAAGAAAGTTTAACAGCCCATTAAAACTTTGCTGTTACTAAAAGAAGATCTTCACTCCTTCACCTCATGCCAGCATGAAGAATTCAGTTCAGACTAAAGTTGTCATTTACTAGGTACCAATTCATAAACAAAATTGTCATTTCATAATGTATTTTTTGTTAATCTGCTTGTAAATGTCAAATTAATTTCACTAAGTGTGTGTCTCATTTCTCCCAATTTGACTTGCATTTATTTCATAGATTCCCACATGAAATATGTTGTGGCACAAATAATTTCCTAAGAATTTATAATAATTGAATATGATATTCACATGGATTTGATTGTGATCAAATTTTCAGACACAGAGATGCTGTTGGTGTAGAGGTAAGTGTTAGTTAGTCAGGAAGCTGTTCGAACTTCCTGTTATTTTTCATATGGTACCATGGGGTCTCTTACATTCACCTAAAATGAGCAGGTGGAGCTTAATAGTTTAACAGCTCATCTGAAACACTGCAGCCCTGACAATGCAGTACTCTCTGGGGCTTGCACACTTGACTACCTGACTCTGAAGTGAGAGCACTGACAACTGAGCCAAACCAATAATGAATTTGATGCAGAAGCTCTGTGCAGACAATATTATTCCAAACAGATTTGAGACAAATAAAACAGCCAGGGACATGCAAAAGGAGGTGGATAAAATTTGTACTTAAGAAAATCAGTGGCATGTGAAATTCAACATAGTGGTGCAAGGTTCAACATGTTTATGGGATAAGTTGATATCACCATATTGCATGGATGGCGTACAATTTGCTAAAGTTGAAGGAAAGAGCATTCTAGACTCAATAATGGATTCAGAACTTCAAACCATGTTGAAGCTGCAGTAAACAAAGCAAATAAAATAATTATATTGCTAGGCCAGTTGCCTATTAATTAGAAGATTTAATCTAAAACATTATGCTACCCTGGTCAGATCACATTCTGTATTCAATTTTGGTCACCAAGACATAAGTAAACTGTTTAAGTATTGGAAGCACTGCTGAGGAGATCCACAAGCCTGAACCGTAGGCCTGAATTTTGTCCTCGTCGGGCAGGCTCGGCGGGAGAAGCCAGGGGCAGTGGGGAAGCTGAATGCCGCCCACGATCGGCTCCGCACCATGATTTTACATGCGCGGGTCAATTAAGGCCCAGCCCAGCGTGGAACACAAGTGGCAGCACTCAGTGCTGCCTGTGCAGGCGGGAGGAGGAGGGATAGCAGGTCTAGTGCACAGTTCGCACATGTGCATGAAAGAGCGCTTCATTCTCCCTGAGGCATGGAGCTGCCTCAGGGCGATTGAAGTGCTTTTATAAAAAATTAATAAATACAGTAAAAATTGAATGAAACATATCCCCTCATGTGACTGTGTCACATGAGATTGGACACGTTTTTAATGTCAAAATAAAGGTTTTGTTTAATTTGTATTAGCTTTAGGAAACCTCATCCAGCTCATAGATGAGGTTTCCTAAAAAATGTGAAGGCCGCTTGGCCTTTTCACCTGCCCGCCAACCATTAGGTTGGGTGGGCAGCGTAAATTTCAAGTTAGATAGGCCCTTAATGACCTTAATAGGCTTTTCAATTATTGGCAGACGCACAGCCGACTCCGGCGCACACCTGCCGAATGAAATATCAAGCGAGTATGCAATGACGTCGGGACACATGCTTGATGCCATCACACATTATATTATGTTCCAGCATGTCAGGCATGCGCCTGCACACTGAAGGTAAAATTCAGGCCATAGAATTAAATTTAGGAGGAAAATCAAGGGTGACATTTGCTCTTTAATTTTGAAAAGAGATTCCCAACATCCACAGTATTTTGTTTTATACTTTTACTTGTAGAATATTCTGAATAACATTGCTGACGTTACATTTTTTTGGGAAACTTTGTGCAGCCATTACAACCCGAACTGTCACCTCTGTTCCTCAAACTTTGCATTATTGCTTTGTCACCCATTTCCTGTTGACACTACATAACTCAATGCTTGTCTTTTAGTAATTATGCCTCTTCAACTCTCTTCTAAAAACACTTCAGTAATAAAATTTGATTCATCGCATGCTAAGCTTTTGGAATTGCAGATGCTGTTTTGCCTCCAAAATGGTGTCTGCAGGGTGCTCACAAACTTCTGTGATAGCTGCACCAGACACCATTTTGGTGAAGGTGTTAGTGCATGTGCAGGAAGCATCCAGTGGAGGTATGCAGAGTTGGCAGATCATGACATCAATCAGTTTGTGGCACTGTTGGATGTCAGTGCTGCCATTTTAGAGCTCAGTGCTCCAGCTAATGTTGTCTCTTAAATGCACACAGCTAAGCATGCGCTGAGGAGCAGAAAGGAGTCTCCCATCAGTGTTATTTAAAGGATTCATCGGTTTGGTTTCAGTTAGTTGCTCATTGTTTTCTATTGGTTCGTGCTGCAATTGTAGAAGTGTTTGGTGATTTCCAGCGTTGTTTAAAGTTACTCACACTCCAGAAGACAACTTAATTAATTATTCATTGTACTTATGATTAAAACATAATCTGAATCCCTTCAATAAAATGAGTACCAGGCAATCACTCTTGGGCTTCCATTAGGACCCAGGAAAGTAGGGCGTATTGTGTTAAATATAAAACACAATATGCTTCTTCATGCCAGCTAATTGTATCATTCACCTGGTGCTATAATCTTGCAACATCCTCCACCTTCACCCATAGCACTGTCACACAGAATCAGGGACCATAATTGTGGCAGCAGGAAAATATTAATGGCATATACAAGAAATGAACTATGAACATATGAACATCGAAATTGGAACAGAAGTAGGCCTTTTGGCCCCTAAAGCCTGCTCCGCCATTCATTAAGATCATGGCTGATCTGTTTGTGTTTCGACTTCCACATTCACGTCTACCCCCGATAACCTATGATTCCCTTGCCTAACAAGAATCTACCTACTTGTACCTTAAAAATATTCTACGACCCCATCTTCTGAGATTGAGAGTTCCAAACTCGCACGATCCTCTGAGAGAAAAATCTTCTCCTCATCTCTGCCCTAAAAGGGCGACCCCTAATTTTAAAACAGTGCTCCCCAGTTCTGAACTCGCCCACAAGAGGAAACATCCTTTCCATTACCAGCTTGTCTACACCGTTCAGAATCTTATATATTTCAAACAAGTCACCCCTCACTCTTCGAAACTCCAGTGGAAACAAGCCCAGTCTATCTAACCTTGAGTTTCTCTAAGTGCGCAGTTATAACCTCGTTAATGATCGATTCCAACACCTGCAGCAATCAAAGCCTGAACAGGCAATTTGGCCAAGAAATAATCAAATACCACAATTATGTTGTGAAAAAATAAAGAGAAAGGTCGTGTTCTCAAACACAGAACATATTCCTAGCTGTATATTGACTCTCTCTTTGATATATACAGGTAATGTTGTTTTGTTTCAGCATGTGGTGAAGTAAATCCCAGTGCTGTTTAAATCATGGTACATTGCTACTTCCATTCAAGTAATATGATTGGAGATGGAGCCATCCATCTGTCATTACATGCTGTGACATCTTCACTAGTTAAAAAAGGGAAATGCAAAGCAGTAAACAATGACAATAAATATAGTATGTATATAGTAAAGATTCACAATAGACCGTATCCCAAAGAAGCAACACTTATTGAAGTGAATGTGATTTTATAAAACCATGCAAAAGCTTTGCCTGTCTGTTTTATAACTTAATTTCAACCCCTCAAAGTACTATTGCTTTGCAATGTACTGTAGATTGTATTATTCCATTTGTTATAAGAATATATACATTTTTTTTGTCTACACTGTAAATCTGACCTGACTTTACAGTAAATATACACAGAGTTCTTTAGTGAAACAAATACATTTTATACACTCAGCTAACCCTCTCAACCTACTGAACAGCTTCAATACTTATGGGTCACAAGATTACCAGTGAAAAATATATAGAGTTGCAACCCAACAATCCAAGTCTACTTACCATTGCCTTTTGCACTTTACCTTTTTTGAAAACATGTCTCAGATCAGGAATTTCACATTTATTTTTCCCTGTTGGTGTAGTCAGAGGATTGCAAAAATAACCTCAGAAAAATACATCAACTTAGAACCATAGAAAAGTTACAGCACAGAAGGAGGCCATTCGGTCCATCTTGTCCATGCCAGCCTGAGGACACCCAGATGCCCTTTCTAATACCACCTTCATAGCTATGCAGCTTACAGCACTTAAGGTGCAGATCCAGGTACTTTTTAAATGAGTTTAGAGTTTCTGCCTCTACCACCAACTTGGGAAGCGAATTCCAGACACCCACTACCCTCTGTGTAAAAAAGTTCTTCCTCATGTCTCCCCTACACCTCTGCCACTTATCTTGAACCTATGTCCCCTGGTTCTAGAATTCTCCACCAAGGGAAACAATTTTATCCTGTCCACTCTATCTATTCCCCTCATAATTTTGTACACCTCAATCAAGTCACCTCTCGGCCTTCTTTGTGCTAAGGAAAATAACCCCAACCTATCCAATCTCTCCTCGTAGCTACACTTTTCTAACCCTGGCAACATTCTTGTAAACCTCCTCTGCATTCTCTCCAGAGCTATTACATCCTTCCTGTAATGTGGTGACCAGAACTGCACACAATACTCCAGTTGTGGCCTCACCAGTGTTTTATACAATTCCAACATTATATCCTTACTTTTATATTCTATCCCTCTGCCAATGAAGGAGAGCATTCCATATGCCTTCTTTACAACCTTGTCTACTTGAACTGTTGCCTTTAGGGACCAGTGTACCTGTACGCCAAGATCTCTCACTTCACCTACCCTTCTCAGTATATTCCCATTTATTTTGTAATCCCTGTAATTGTTTGACCTCCCTAAATGTATAACCTCATGCTTCTCTATGTTAAAATCCATCTGTCACTTTACCGCCCACTCCACTAACCCATCTATATCGTTTTGGAGATTATGGCTAGCCTCTACACTATCCACTCCTCGGCCAGTCTTTGTGTCATATGCAAATCTCCCAATCGTGCCCCCCATGTTCACGTCCATATCGTTAATATATAACACAAACAGCAAGGGTCCCAACACCGAGCCCTGTGGAGCACCACTTGAGACAACTTTCCATCCGCAAGGGCATCCATCAGCCAGTGCCCTTTGTTTCCTGTTACAAAGCCAACCTTTTATCCAGTTTGCCACATTACCCTGAATCCCATGGGCTTTTACTTTCCTGACCAATCTGCCATGTTGGACCTTGCCAAATGTCTTGCTAAAATCCATGTACACAACATCCACTGCACTACCTTCATCAACCCTTCTTGTCACTTCCTCAAAGAATTCAATCAAATTTGTGAGGCAAGACCTTCCTTTAAGAAATCCATGCTGACCATCCCTGACTAGTCCATGCCTTTCCACATGACAGTTAATCCTATCTTTCAGGATTGATTCTACTAAATTGCTCACCACTGATGTAAGACTAACTGGCCTATAATTGTTTAGCATTTCCTTTGATCCCTTTTTCAACAATGGAACTTATGTTTGCATTTCTCCAGTCCTCCTGTACCATAGAACACTACAGCACAGAAAACAGACCATTCGGCCCTTCTAGTCTGTGCCGAAATATTATTCCGCTAGTCCCATTGACCTGCACCTAGTCCATAACCCTCCAGACCTCTCCTATCCATGTATCTATCCAATTTATTCTTAAATCTTAAGCCCGCATTTACCACGTCAGATGGTAGCTTGTTCCACACTCTCACCACTCTCTGAGTGAAGAAGTTCTCCCGATGTTCCCCCTAAACCTTTCCCCTTTCACCCTAAAGCCATGTCCTCTCATGTTTATCTCTCCTAATCTAAGTGGAAAGAGCCTACTCGCATTTACTCTGTCTATATCCCTCATAATTTTGTAAACTTCTATCATTTCTCCCTTCATTCTTCTACGCTCCAAGGAATAAAGTCCTAACCTGTTTAATCTTTCCCTGTAACTCAACTCCTTAAGACCTGGCAACATCCTAGTAAATCTTCTCTGCACTCTCTCAATCTTACTGATATCCTTTCTGTAGTTAGGCGACCAGGACTGCACACAATACTCCAAACTTGGCCTCTCCAATGTCCTATACAACCTCACCATAACATCCCAACTCCTATACTCAATACTTTGATTTACGAAGGCCAGTATGCCAAAAGCTTTCTTTACAATCTTGTCTACCTGTGACGCCACTTTCAGGGAATTATGTATCTGAACTCCCAGATCCCTTTGTTCCTCCGCTCTCCTCAGTGCCCTACCATTTAATGTCCTACCTTGGTCTGACCTTCCAAAATGTAACACCTCACACTTTTCCGCATTAAATTCCATCTGCCATTTTCTTGCCCATTGTTCCAATTGGTCCAGATCTCTCTGCAAGCTTTGAAAGCCTTCCTCGCTGTTCTCCCCTGTATCTAGTGAAGATTGGTAAATCATCCTCAGAGCATCTGCTATCTCCTCCCTGACTTCCTTCAGCAGCCTCGCAAGCAATCCACCTGGCCCTGGTGACTTATTAACTTTCAAGGATTTCAACCCTTCGAGTACTTCCTCTCTCTTTATGACTGTCCCATCCAATATCTCACAGTGTTCCTCCTGGACTACTATATCTACATCCTCCCTTTCCTTTGTAAACATGGAGACAAATTATTCATTCAAAACCCTTCCCACAGCCTCTGCATCTACACACAAGTTTCCATCTTCATCTCTGATAGGTCCCACTTTTTCCTTAACTAACCTTTTAGCATTAATGTATTGGTAAAACATCTTTGGGCTATCTTTAACTTTACTTGCTGATTTTTTTTCATGCCCTCTCTTTGATTTCCTTATTTCCTTTTTTACTTCGCCCCCTGCACTTCCTATATTCATCTCGGCTATCTGCAGTGCTTAGTTCGTTGTGCCTTTCTTTTTCTGTTTAATCTTCCCCTATATTCCTCTAGATAACCAGGAGGGCCTAGATTTGGCAGTACCACTCTTATTTTTGTAGGGGAATGTCTACCCTGTACAATTAGGATCTCATTTTTTAGTGCTTCCCACTGGTTTTCCACTGTTTTATCCAGCAGTGCTGTCCAGTCCACCTCAGCCAAGTGCCTTCTCATTTCTTCAAAATTTGCCTTCCCCCAGTTCAAGACTTTTACTCCTGCCTTATCTCTGTCCTTTTCCATGGTAATGCTAAATCTAACTGAATTGTGTTCACTGTTCCCGTTATGGTCTTGTACATTAACTTGTACCTTAGTAGTGCTTTATTGGTATGTGTGGCTTCACTTCCTTCCCTTTGCATGTGGCATTTTATCAAAGCGATCAGGATAATAGGTTAACTGTTATAGAGTTGATTTTCCAGACAACTTTTCTTGGTGGAAACATTGAACTTTGTTTACAAGGCAGCAGCAGCAGCTACAGTGTACATCAAGCTCTATAACTAAAGGAGAACTCACTCCTAGGGGCTCCCCGTGCTACAGACTGATTGGTTTACACAGATCATGTGATCTTACAACAGAATTATTCTTAAAGCTACAGTCCTACATTTATCAAAACTATAATTACTAAATTCCTCCCCCTTTTACATTTTGTATTTGCAAGGATATTTATCTCATGACATTGCAATATTCACACAGGTCATGAAATTATGTTTAGTCTTTTAGGTGGTTTCCTGATCTATGTGGAACTTTGCAGCTCCACAACCTCTGAAACTTTTGCAGGAACCACAGTCTCTGGAACCATATTAACATTGGGGAACTCAGTAGGCACATGCAGTTCAGTGTCATCCACTCCGGCAGAGACATCTGGCATGTCTATCCTTGGTTGAACAACTTCGACAGGAACCACAGGTTCAACAATAGTTACAGGTGGAACATCATTTTGTTGGGGTTTCTCCCTTCTTCTTAAATGATCCACATGCTTACAGGTGATCCAGCCCTCCAATTCTATGTGGTACGTCAAGGATCTGGTCACAGAGCTTACTTTACCGGGTAACCGCTTTGGTCCTCCACTGAAATTTCTTACATGTACTGCTTCACCAACAGTAAATTCTCACTCATGGCTATGTGAATTATGAGTCGCCTTTTGGTTCCCTTGACTTTTTTTCACCTCCCCTCCAAATTGGGAAGTATCAAGCTTAGCCTTGTTTGAAGACGATGGCTCATCAGTAATTCTGCAGGTTTTGCACCTGTAGTAGTGTGCGGGGTTTTTTTGTCTTGTTCTTTCTACCGTAGAGATTAGTCAGCTCCTTCATTTTGACTTCACAGTCGGCCAGACTTCTCTCAGATGAAATCTCAACTTGTCTTAGTTCGGAGGTTGAGCTACCCATGACTTCATTAACTACTCACATCTTGGAAAGTTCCACAACTTTTTCTTCCAAGGCCTCTTTAGCTTCATTCAGCTGATTCTTCAGCACTTCTGTCTCTTTCTTGTATCTGTTCTTGTATCCTCCTGGAACTTTGAATATTGCTGCGTCTTCTTTGCCAACTGGTTCTTCAGTTTGTTCAGAGTGATATTAAATTCTCCTGTTGCTCTTCGTAATTTTCCAGAGGTACAAACTTTGACCTGAGGGATTCTTGTATTGTGTGAAGATCTTTCAACAGGTTTTCTTTTCTTTGCGAAACTCACTTGCTTCATCTTGAATTCTGTAATTCAGCAGAGTCTCCTTAAGTTTCTTCTGCTGTTCTTCCATGTCATTGTTTAGGACAGTCTTTATTTCCTCAGGTTGCTGAATGGCTACACACTCCCTTTTCATTCCATTGTGGTCCTTGGACTCATGGCTCTTTCTGAAATACCTTGCCTTGTTCCTTTTCTGAACTCCCCCTGCTTCCTTTTGAAACCTCAGTGGCCAATCAAGGTCAATTTCCCTGAACCAGTTACAATCTAGAAGGCTTGGTCCTTCACCTTTTAATACCATCATTGGAAGTTGTGCAGTTTGATGTTTATAATAAACAGGTACAGTAGTAATAACCTTCACTTGGATTGCATCGCCTCTATAAGTTTTCAATTTGGCAGAAGTTCGTTCTAAATTTAATTGTTGAGCAATTTTATTTAAATATCTGAAGGTGTGCTCTCCTACCACAGTGGTAGAAGCATCAGTATCTACCTTCATTTTTAAGGATTTCCCATTCACCTGTAAAGTGACAGTGATTGTTTCCTCTAAATTTTCAGGTAACGGGGACTGTTTCCTGCTTTGCAGTGGACTCCTGGCTTTTTGCGCCACTCTCGGCTGACCGTTCCTGTCTCACTTGGAAAATGGCACCATTTTGTGCACCTTGAATAACCTGTGAATCCATTATAGTACTTTCTATCGCAAACACTGTTTTCAATGTTTTCTTAAAATCAAGATCCACTTCAGCCAGGAAACTTCACTGAATAGCGTCATCTTGCACACCACAGACCAAATGATCCCTGAGCATATCATTTAGGGTTTCACCAAAATTACACTATTCCATTAGTTGCTTTAATTTCACCACGTTTATAGCAATGGTCTCCCCTGGGGCTCTAATCCGTGAATTGAACCTGAACTGCTGCATTGTGACTGAGGGTCTGGGCTGAAAGTGTCCCTTAATAAGGTCAACCAATTTACTGAACATCTTTGGACATTGGGAGCTATCAATCTTTGAATTAGATTGCAGGTCTTACTCCCATAAATACTTAGGAGAATTGCTCTGCTCTTTTCTTCCCCCGTGATTTTGTTGGCTTGAAAATAGAACTGAAAGCGTTCCTCACATTGACACCAATCCTCTGTGGATGGCTCGAAGGGATCAATTCTGCCAAGCTGTGGCATCTTGGATGCCTATATCTTCCTTTCTTTTAATTATCTTAGATAATTACAATCGCTAGGCGAGAGACAGTGCCGGATCTGATTTATCCTCGTCGCTGGTTTGTTATAGAGTTGATTTTTCCAGGCAACTTTTCTTGGTGGAAACATTTAACTTTATTTACAAAGCGGCAGCAGGAGTAGCAGCAGCTACATGTGTACATCAAGCTCTATAACTAAAGAAGAACTCATTCATAGGGTTCCCCATGCTACAAACTGATTGGTTTACACAGATCATGTGATCTTACAACATAGAATTATTCTTAAAGCTACAGTCCTATGTTTATCGAAACTATAATTACGACACTGACCAAGTCTTGTAGGTGAGAGGGAGCAGACATTTTACTCTCTGCAGCTATTAATTTTAATCCATTTTGGGGTGGGTGTATCCACTCATATTTGGGTCGATTCAAATACTATGTTATTGAAAGAAATACATCAATATGTTTTCTTTCTTGAATGCTTTGCAACAGAGTATTGGGGATCAGCTTTTTGCAACTTCGTCATACTATATGACCCTGAGCTGAGCTTCCCACCAACTTTCTCCATGTCATGGGGACTGCCTACTTTCCATGTAAAAATCTTGCGTTTGTTTGTGACAATTAGAAGTTAGTGTTTCAACACCACTGCTATGAGTGCAGTCCTACTCATACCACTGTGGATGGAAACATGTAAAAGGGATATGCATATAATCAAGAATGTTAAGTGTAACTCATTTTAATTGACAAATTTGCCATTTGATGTATCTGACTCTTAAATAAACACAGTACTATACAAGTACATTTTCCTCTGATCACTAATTTGAATGCAAAGTCATTGATAATATAAAGCATATGTCCCAGTTTATACTCACCAACTCTCATCATGTTAGTAATTGGATGGAACTATCCAATTGTGTGTTGAATTGGTTTGAGATCTATCTCTTTTGGTCAGAAACCTCATTCCTAAAGTGTCCATGATATGAGTCAATGATAGATATGAATTGCTCAAAGTCAAATACAAAGTTAAATCAGCCTGTTATATGTAAAGGCATCTCTGTGTTGAAATTTCTAAAGTTAAGTTTTTGATCAAATCATAGTCTGTCCTTGGAAGGCTTAAATTATGTAGATTCACCTACATAAATTATTTTATTCTACTTTGAAGTTGGATATATACCAAAAATTACAGCAAATACTCAAGCTGCATTAATGTAAACAGTGTACTGTTGCTATCCTCAAATACTGGAAATCAGAATGTTTCAGGAACTGCACTTCCCTCCAGAAGCTTCAACAAAAAGCTGGTAACCATGGATAATTAGTAATAGATCAGAGGCAAATCAGGTGCCATACTTCAGGGCCCAGATTCAATCAAGAACATGAATATTTATATGGAACACAAAATTTGTAGCACGGTTTTGCAGCTCTGCAGTTTAAAGTATTTAAGATTCATACAGCAGAAATAATTAATTATGACCATATTTCTTTGATTTACATAAGTTAATTTCCACTGATAATTACCACAGTAGCCTTAAGCTGGCAAATACTCTAACTTGAAAATATGGAGAACTGCAGGCTCAAGACTGAACATGGAGCTCTGCTTTCATTTTTTTTCAATGGGTTCTATTTAAAATTAGATTAAGTTCATTGTTTTAGCTCAATTCACTACTCTCAATTGAAGTTCATACTGAATGGCCTGATCATTTTTTAAAATTCTGGCGATGTGTGTGCCCTCTGTTTTCAATTCAAATGGAGCAGTGCTTTGCTACATCATCTGGTTACATAAGGAATAATGGGCATTTTGTTGGTGCACCAAGATCTTGATTAAGTAAGCGCTGAACAAATAAAAGCCAAACTACCCAACTAGGAAGCCAACCCAAGGAATATTCACCCCCCGGGCAACTCTTATTCAAAGTGTTAGTTCGCAGAAGATCGGTCAGAGAAGGTCCCTCTTCAGTAAAATCATCCAACTGTGAGCTAAGGCAGTACACGCCAGGTATATAAAGAGATCTACCATAACATTATCAGCAGAGATAAAAACAAAAAAACTGCGGATGCTGGAAATCCAAAACAAAAACAAAAACAGAATTACCTGGAAAAACTCAGCAGGTCTGGCAGCGTCGGCGGAGAAGAAAAGAGTTGACGTTTCGAGTCCTCATGACCCTTCGACAGAACTTGAGTTCGAGTCCAAGAAAGAGTTGAAATATAAGCTGGTTTAAGGTGTGTGTGTGGGGGGCGGAGAGAGAGAGAGAGAGAGAGAGAGAGGTGGAGTGCAGGTGTGGTTGTAGGGACAAACAAGCAGTGATAGAAGCAGATCATCAAAAGATGTCAACAACAATAATACAAAAGAACACATAGGTGTTAAAGTTAAAGTTGGTGATATTATCTAAATGAATGTGCTAATTAAGAATGGATGGTAGGGCACTCAAGGTATAGCTCTATTGGGGGTGGGGAGAGCATAAAAGATGTAAAAAATTTTTTTTTTAAATAAATAAATAAATAAATGAATAAAAATTTTTCTTTTTCTCTTTTTATAATGGAAATAGGTGGGAAAAGGAAAATCTAGATAATTTATTGGGAAAAAAAAGAGAAAAGGAAGGGGGAAACAGAAAGGGGGTGGGGATGAGGGAGGGAGCTCACGACCTAAAGTTGTTTAATTCAATATTCAGTCCGGATGGCTGTAAAGTGCCTAGTCGGAAGATGAGGTGTTGTTCCTCCAATTTGCGTTGGGCTTCACTGGAACAATGCAGCAAGCCAAGGACAGACATGTGGGCAAGAGAGCAGGGTGGAGTGTTAAAATGGCAAGCGACAGGGAGGTTTGGGTCATTCTTGCAGACAGACCGCAGGTGTTCTGCAAAGCGGTCGCCCAGTTTACGTTTGGTCTCTCCAATGTAGAGGAGACCACATTGGGAGCAGCGAATGCAGTAGACTAAGATGGGGGAAATGCAAGTGAAATGCTGCTTCACTTGAAAGGAGTTCTCCTCCCTCCCAGAAACATGATAGGCTCCCCCTTGTCCTCACTTATCACCCCACCAGCCTCCGCATTCAAAGGATCATCCTGCGCCATTTCCGCCAACTCCAGCATGATGCCACCACCAAACACATCTTCCCTTCACCCCCCCTATCGGCATTCTGTAGGGATCTCTCCCTCCGGGACACCCTGGTCCACTCCTCCATCACCCCCTACTCCTCAACCCCCTCCTATGGCACCACCCCATGCCCACGCAAAAGATGCAATACCTGCCCCTTCACTTCCTCTCTCCTCACCGTCCAAGGGCCCAAACACTCCTTTCAAGTGAAGCAGCATTTCACTTGCATTTCCCCCAACTTAGTCTACTGCATTCGTTGCTCCCAATGTGGTCTCCTCTACATTGGAGACACCAAACGTAAACTGGGCGACCGCTTTGCAGAACACCTACAGTCTGTCCACAAGAATGACCCAAACCTCCCTGTCGCTGGCCATTTTAACACTCCACCCTGCTCTCTTGCCCACATGTCTGTCCTTGGCTTGCTGCATTGTTCCAGTGAAGCCCAACGCAAACTGGAGGAACAACACCTCATCTTCCGACTAGGCACTTTACAGCCATCCGGACTGAATAATGAATTCAACAACTTTAGGTCTTGAGCTCCCTCCCCCACCCCCACCCCCTTTCTGTTTCCCCCTTCCTTTTCTCTTTTTTTTCCAATAAATTATATAGATTTTCCTTTTCCCACCTATTTCCATTCTAAAAAGAAAAAAATTATTTATTTATTTATTTATTTATTTTACATCTTTTATGCTCTCCCCACCCCCACTAGAGCTATACCTTGAGTGCCCTACCATCCATTCTTAATTAGCACATTCGTTGAAATAATATCACCAACTTTAACTTTAACACCTATGTGTTCTTTTGTATTATTGTTGTTGACATCTTTTGATGATCTGCTTCTATCACTGCTTGTTTGTCCCTACTACCACATCCCCACTCCACCTCTATCTCTCTCTCTCTCTCTCTGCCCCCCCACACACATATCTTAAACCAGCTTATATTTCAACTCTTTCTTGGACTCGAACTCAAGTTCTGTCGAAGGGTCATGAGG
Organism: Carcharodon carcharias; assembly: GCF_017639515.1. Lineage (NCBI taxonomy): Eukaryota > Metazoa > Chordata > Chondrichthyes > Lamniformes > Lamnidae > Carcharodon > Carcharodon carcharias. The sequence continues at coordinate 129,426,737 of NC_054477.1, read as the reverse complement.
GCTCGAAACGTCAACTCTTTTCTTCTCCGCCGATGCTGCCAGACCTGCTGAGTTTTTCCAGGTAATTCTGTTTTTGTTTTTGTATAACATTATCAGCAACTGACACCCATTATCAAATTACGACTCTTAAACGTGAAGGAAGGAAGCAACCAATCAAGGGAATCATTGCTGCTTTTTCATTCTTTATGAATGACAATGCTTTCTTTTGTATCCCTTCTCTTTTAATTGCCTCTCATTCCCTTCATGAGTGATACACAGCAGTACCAAAAATATCAAATCTGACCTCGTGTTATCCAGTAAAAGCATAATTAAGGGGCAGAATTATTTTTAGTTAGTACCACCATATGATTACATTCAGACCTCATTCCGCAGTCCAAATGGAATTCTACAGCTTGCGAACTGTTCCTGCCTCCTTTAGTGGTTCCTACAGACAGTACCTGAAACAACATCACAGGTTATTATTTACATAAGACACTTAAATAATTCTAAGTCATGAATAGGAAAAATACAACAGATAATTATGTTTTTTGCAACTGTTTGATTTACAATAAGTGATACACGAAGATGCTCAAAGGTTTAAAGGACATCAGGCATCTCTTATTTAACCAACTTTCCCTGAAGTTAAAACATTGAACTGTAAACAAGTGGCTCAGGATGGCTGTTAGAGCCAAGATTTTGCTGTTGGCACTGAAGTATGAAAAGGTTTCTGCAACAAGCTTATCTCTGATGAATGATATTATAGAATGTATTTCCTTTGCTACTGCTCATTTTTTCATCATGATTCAAGGCCATCTTCCATGAAACTGCTATGATATCGTCTTAACAGCAATTGAAATAGAAGCATTTCTTTATTTATAAATTTTTCACAGATCTAGTATTTTTATCAACTTATAAAGAAATGTATTCAAGACAAGTGTTTCACTGTTCTATTAAAGTCTGTAGGGAGTGATGTGGCATGTGCTGAAGGATTTGTCCTGTGTCACGACCATGTAAAAGGCGTTTCCTTAAAGTAGTCCGTGAGTTAGGAATGTGTGTGTGGTATGTAGCCCCTTTTAATTTATGAGTGGTTCAATTTAAAAATAACTCAGCAGGCAAGCTTTAGTTTTAAACAAGATGAATGTTAGTTTATTACAAAAACTTGTACTAAAATTTATTTAGATAAAAGTGATAAAATTATTAACTAAAATACTGATATAAAATGCAGATAAAAGAAAAAGATACTTAAAATTGAGATTTCAAATCACTCTCTGTGAGGTATCACTGCAGGCCCATTGCTTGAATTCCTTCGTTCTGAAGTGAAGATATTGAAACTGGTTTAGCAGCTGCGACAGCTTCTGCAGTCAACTAATTTGGAGATTTGCCTTTCAGGTGGGCTCAGCAAGTCATCAAGGTTTTGGGAGAGAGGGGGAGGGTTTCCTATTTCTCACCAATTCTGCAGTTATGACACTTGCAGATTGCCTGGAGTCTTTCCACAGAACAGCAGTTGATTTCTTAATACCTTTCTCTTTGTCCTGCCTTGGATAAAAACCCTTACTGATGATGTTTCTAGAGTTCTGCATGCAAAATGGCTGTTCCCAGCCAGACTTTATACAGTTTCAAAACTTAAAATGGCTACTACCCCAAACTGTTGAACCTTACTTCCATATTAGGTATTAGGTTAGTCCCAGTCTTGAGGCCTAATCCGGTCTATTGTCTCTTTAGACAAGGTGATTAACCTTTTCATTGTCTCTGCCATCAACTTGAATGGTTCCCATTCTCCCAGGTTTAAGGGGTTAAGAAAGAGCTATTCACACCTCCAAAAAAGCCACAGTGAGTTTTCTGTTTACTCTTGTGAAATGCAAATTGATTTAAAATATCTTCACGTGTCTGGATATGACTTCCTACAATCCCCTTGGAACCTTCTGGAGCTTGGCCACATTGCAGTTGAAAAAGGTCAGGCCATATTTAAGGCTCCTTGCATCCATTAAAAGGAAAATTAGCATTTTTTCCACAAAAATCTATAATATTGTTTATTTGCAGACAAGGATAAGAAGTTTGCACTCGCTTTGGACTTCAGGATAGCAGTGGCCTACAGCATGACAGGGAGAATGAGCAAAGGTGACACAGAGCAGGACAAGCTGCTGCAAGTGGACGACGAGAGGGAGACGGGCTCTCAGCAGGAGGGCATCGCTGCCCGGAGTATTCAGGGAGAAATTCTCTGACTTGAACCGCAGCAAAGAGCCGTATGTCAGACATTGTCCTTTCATTAAGGAGGTCCTCACTGAAATATGGCACCTGCTACAGCCACAACTGCAACCTCAGAGCAGCTGCCAGTGGCTGGGAAGGTGACCGTAGCCATGAATATTGACGTATCTGGCTTCTTTCAGGAGCAAGTGATAGTTGCAAAATCTCCCAGTTGCCATCCATTGTTGCATGAGGGAGGTCACTGAGGATCTGCATACAAAAGATCTGAATATGTTTCATTCTCCCTTGCCAGGGAGAAGCAGGGGGGAGTGAGTCCACTGTTTTTGAGAATTCCAGACTTTCCCATGGTGAAGGGTGCTATTGACTGCATGCACTTCACTTTGCAAGCTCCTCATGTAAACTCCAAAGTGTGCCATAACCGAAAGGGATTCCTCTGCCTCAACTACCAGCTGATATGTGATTGTGTGCAGTGTATCATGCAAGTCAATGCCCAGTATCCTGGTAACAGTCATTGTTTCATGCTGCATCAGTCCAATGTGCCAGCTGTGTTTGAGCTACCATGACAAACCAGAGGTGACAACTGGATGGTAATGGGAGATGAGACCTTGGCCATCAGATGCTGCATCATTGTTGGGTCCCCAAGTGTCCTCTTGGAGTTGGTTACCACTTACATGCTGAAAGGATGGGCTTTAAGCTCTGCTCTGAACCCTATGCCATGTTGGTGCTGGGCTCCTCCATGCTACTGGACATTGACCACAGGCTATCTGGCAGACCTGCCAAACATTTTGTTGGCAGAATTTTGCCCTTGTCAGGCGGGCTCGGCGGGGGCGAGCAGTTCCCGATCGCCACCCGCAATAGAGGCCAGAAGGCGATTTCACACTGCAGGCCAATTATGGCCAGCCGAGCGTGAAACACGAGCGGCAGTGCTGCCTATGTGGGCGGGGAAGAAGAGCGAGCAGGACAAGGACGAACTACGCGCATGCACACGAGTGAGCACTTGATAATCTCCCTGAGGCACAGAGCTACCTCAGAGAGATGAAGAGTTTTAAAAAAATAAAGAAGTGATTCTGTCACATGAGCAGGGACATGATATTAATTAAATTCTAAAATTTTTATTTTTATTTGCTTTAGGAATCCTTATCCCGCCCGTGGATGAGGTTTCCTAAAAAGTGCAAAGGTCACTTGGCCTTTACGCCTACCAGCCAACTGTAAGGTTGGACAGGCAACAAAAAATTCTATTTAATTGACCCTTTAATGGCCTTAATAGTCCTTTTAATTGTCGGCGGGCATTCTGCCGACTCTGGCGTGCGTCCGCCGACTGAAATATTGCGCGACTGCGCATTGACATCATTTTACATTCAAGTGGGTCAGGCTCACGCAGGCCCGCCGAGGTAAAAATTTTGTCTGTTGTGCATACCCATCAGCCTTTCCTGTTGGTTGCTCCTTTAAGGTCCTCACCTGAGTCCCCTGAAGCAAAGCTCATGTATGACTTCACCTTGTGATGAGCTGGAATCAGCGCTATCGTTGTCCTGTGCGCAGGTCACTCATACTTGGTTTCTCACCATATGCCAACCAAGCCTCTATGTTGTCCTCTAAATTGCAAGCAGTGTGTGAGCTGGTGACAGCGAATGTACAACCACATGATGGTGTTTGTATTCATCACTGTCCTTCTGCTCTTCCACCTCTTTTGGTCTTCCACCACCGCCTGACCTGGTGGCTGATATTGGGTACCCGAAAGGGATAAATCAATGGTAGGATTGTTATGAGGGGGCTGGGGAAGGAATAGATACATGCTCACACCACCTGCAGCATGTAAGTGAGAAGAGATTGTGGGATGAGGGGGAAGTGTTATGGAGAAGGATTAGGTATGAGGATACCATCATTGTCGATGGTTTCAGCCTCACTGAGGTCTATTGTCTCAGTGATGGCCACTATTTTCTCCTCCAATGGGGTAAGGACATGCAGCTATGCTTGTGCCCACCAGTTTGGTGCTGCTGACTCTGGTCTTGTACCACCTTATTCTGAAAAAAAAAGAGGGAATTGTGACAGTGAGTGATAGTATGTTTGGGTGGTGTGTCTGTCATGCTTGAATAGCTAGCAATATGTGGAAGTTGTGAGATGTGAGTGTGGGACTTGCAGCCACGCTCAGCACGTGAAGGTGATGTAAAGCCCCTGAATATTTCAGCCATGATTGACAGAGATTATTGGTAGCTGAGTGAGGGGGAGTGGGCATTGAGCAGTACATGAGGCTAGTGTTGCACTTGTGGAATTTGGCATTTGAAGTTACAGCCACCATCCTGAACCATTGGTTTGAGGTCATTGAACTTTACGCAGCAATGCATTCAGATCCTTGGGGCTAGACTCCTGACGTTGACTGCCACAGCTATCTGCTCCCTCTGCCTTTGAAGGTTTGTCTAGTGGGCCTTCTTGCTACCTGTTAATAGAGGAATATAAGAACATATGAACAGTAATAGACCTTTAAGCCCCTCGAACTAGTTCTGCTGTTCTCTGAGATTGTGGTTGATTTGCTACCTAATTTCACCTGCGCACCTTTGCCCCATATCCCTTAATACTTCTGGAGAACAAAAATCTATTGAACTAAAATTAAAAATTAAAATTGACTCAGCCATTTGGGGATGAGCAGTACCAGATTTCCAACAGCCTTTGTGTGTAGAAGTGTTTCCTAATCTCATTTCCGAAAGGACTGGCCCTAATTTTTCAGCCGTGCCCTCTAGTCTTAGACTCCTCAAGCAGTGGAAATAGTTTCTCTCTGATTACGCTTTGTGTTCCCCTTAATATCTGGAAAAATTCGATTAAATCACCCCATAACATTTTAAGTTCCATGGAATGCAACCCTCATTTTTATACTAAAAGCAGAAACTATTGGAAATACTCAGCTAGCCTGTGGAGCATCTGTGGAGAGAGAAACAGTTAATGAGCAGGATTTTCACAGTTGGGTCATGATCCTGACACCGACCACAAGTACGACTTCTTGGAGGCAACCGAATTAAGGACGGCAGGCAGAAGGGGGATAAATAGGAGGTCCAAATGGAGAGCCTGCTGTGATGTCAGGCCTGCAGGCTCTATGGGAAATGTTGGCAATGCTGAGGCAGGCAGGAGACCGCCTGACTGCTTTAAATTGGAGGTGCTCTCTTCAGCAGGGCAAAACATTAAAACTCACGCATGGCCACAGCTGTCAAACCATCATGGTGGATCTCCTCCACAAGACGGCTTTTGGCCATGGCTGTGGCTGTCACATCAGTGGGTCTATACTGGAGTGATAAGAGAGGAGGCGTCAATGGCCCCTCGGCTATCTGGGCTATGGCCTTAGCGGAGCATCCATCTGCTGTCGGGAAGATCCTGGTGGCATCATCATCTTTCTCGTAATTGACCCATTAATGAGAATAATTGACTACTTGCCATTGCTAGGTGGTTAGCCTTTGCCACGTTGACCCCAATCTTTGGCAAGATTGCTTGGAAGTGGAAATGCATCAGGTATGTGACCCGATGTGTTGTATTCCAGTTTTTCTGCCAGTCCTGCCTCCACGGGTTTAGGAAAATTTGACACAGCGCTCCAGCTCAGTGACTGAGGGTAGGTTAGGAGTCTTATCTGAAAACAGCATCACCATTGAATTTCACGGGTATGATTATCACCACCAAGGCATAATTCTATGAACCTCTGTTCCTTGAATCATGATGGTGTTGCTTTCCAGAGTTAATTTTCAATTGACCAACCACAGTTTGGCCACTTCTGGGAAAATACCCAATTCTTTAGTATCTCTGAGCTATTCACGCAGTTTTCCAAGTTTTAGGTTTTTTTTAACCAGCTCGCACATTGCCTCTAAGTGCTCCTGCCTTTTTTTCTGCAAAACAGAAAAACTGACCTCTTCCTGAAAGAGATTTCCTTCTTTTGCTCACTCAAGTTCAGTGTGTTCCCCTTTCTGTCTCTGTCTGCTTTCTTTTTGTGTCTGCATCTGTGTGCCTTCACTTGAGTGCTCCTTTGTGACTGGTCGGCTTCCAGGTCAAGGGTCACCAGGCCACATGGACCAATATTTCTTCTTAGACAAGATTACAATTGATCCCTTTACAATTGGTGCAAACTCTTAGAGGTCCTTTTCAAATATTCTTGAAAACAATTACGGATTCCATCGACTTCTGAAAGAAATTGCAAATTTTCCTAAATGTATTGCTTCCGGGTCAAAGATCATCACAATAAGTATTTGTTTTTACAATAGTTTAACCATTTGAGGGGATTTACATTTTTTGAATGGGTTTTTAATGGAGGAAAATTTTTTTCAGTATGAAATGTATTTCAATATGATTGCTCTTAGATTGTTAGATGTTTATGTTTTTAAATGTCCATTTCAAAGATATTCTGAGGTCTGCCCATTGTGGATAATGGGTGAGTGACTAAGGAGGGTACATGGGGGCATGGAGGCGGCATAGAATAGCATGGGAATGAAGGATCATGGGGACATATGAGGGAGCATGAACAGTTGAGGGGCTGTTGAGTGGTATGGGGGTTATGAGGGAGCATATTAGGTGGCATGAGGGGCATGGGGGATATGAGGGGGCATGGAAGAGGCATGGGAATATGAGATATCTTTGAGGGAGTATGGAAGTGGGTAGGGGTGAGGTTAGGGGGCATAAGCACAATGCTGGGGAAGTGGCCCAACGTCTCAGTGAGCCAAGGTGGGCTATCTAACCAGCTTGCCTCGGCATCCTCACTCCTCCAACGCTGCCTCAAGACTTGGAAAACCTGAGCCCTGCCTACCTACACCGTCAAGAGATGAAAATATGATGGGTATGTGTAGAGGTGACAGGCTTGGTTTTCCAAACTCGGGAAGTGGCCTGACTCACGTTTCCTGAGCCTACATGAAAACCCAGCTCATCATATCCTTCCAAAGATATGGTGCTGATAACAACCCACAGTGCTCCTGGTGTAACCAGTGCTTTCTATAGCTGAAGCATGACTTCTAGCCCTTTTATTCTAGCCCTCTAGATATAAAGACCAGCATTCCATTCACCCTCTGATTATTTTTTTTATACCTGTTCATGACATTTTAATAATTTGTTTACATGGACCCCCAAGCCTCTTTGTATCTCCAATGTTTTTAGCCTTTAACCATTTGGAAAATACTCTGTTCTATCCTTTTCATTCCGAAGTGGATGACCTTATACATTTGCCTGCATTGATATTCATTTGCCACAGTTTTGCCCATTCACATATTCTCTTTGTAATTTTACACTTCCATATATCCTGCATAGAATACCATCTACCTTTGTGTCACTGGGTACATGGCTTCTATACCAACATCCAATTCATTAATGAATACAGTGAATAGTTGAGGCCCCGATCTTTGTTGTCACATCATGCCCATTAGAGCACCAGCACATTCCATACTTTCTGCCAGTACTTGTCTTCAATTCCATGAGTTTCAACTTTAGCTAGGAGTCTCTTATGAGGAACTTTATCAAATGCCTTCTGGAAGACCATACCTTGCTGCTGACTCACCATCTTTTAAAAAAATTCAATCATGAGCTACCACATAATCACAGAATCTTTACAGCCCATTGAGTCTGCACTGGCTCTCTGAAAGAGCATTCTACCTTGCCTCACTCCCCTGCCTTATCACTATAACCTTGCACATTCTTTCTTTTCAGATAGCAATCCAATTACCTTTTGAATACCTCGATCAAATCTGCCTCCACCACCCTTTAGGAAGTTCGTTCCAGACTCCAGCCACCGTCTGGGTGAAAACAAAATGTCCTCACATCACCATTACTCCTTTTTGTCAATTATTTTGAATCTGTACCCTCTAGTTCTTGATGCTTCCTCAAGTGGGAACAGTTTCTCACTATTTACGCTGTCCAGGCCCCTTAGGATCTTGAATACCTTTATTGAGTGGCCTCTCAGGCTTCTTTTCTTTAAGGAAAACAGTCCCAACCCTCTCCAATCTATCCTCATTGCTACAGTTCGTCATCCTTGGAATCATTCTTGCGAATCTCCTCTGTACTCTCTCCAATGCCTTCACATCCTTTCTCAGGTATGGTGCCCCGAACTGGATGCAGTATTCCAGATGAGGCCTAACTGGTGTCTTATACAAGTTCAACATGATCTCCTTATTCTTTACTCAATGACCCTATTAATAAAGCCTAAGATACTTTATGCTTTATTAACTGCTCTCTCAACATGCTCTGCCACCTTCAATAACTTATGTTCCTTTTGAGTTCCTCGCTTTATTGTCTACCCTTTACAAATCCATGCTGCCTCTCTCTGATCAGGGTGTTCAGTCACTCCATCCTTAATAATGGACACTCGTAATTTCCCAGCAACAGATGTTAGGCTAACTGGTCTACAATTCCCCTGGCTTCCCTCTCACCTTTCTTCAATAGTGGACCTCTTCCCTCTTGCCCACTCCCTCCAGCAAGATGTCCAATGTCGAAGAACCCATGAGCGTGCTGTCTGCCCTTCCTCACCATCGTTCAGTATTGTTCTTTTTCACACTCTCTTTAACAACCAGTTTCAATGCCTGCTGCAGCCAGAAAGCATGCACCACCATGCCCTCACCTTGAAGTGCAGACTACCTTTAAATACATGCAAGCACTAAATAGGCCCTGCACGCAAATCACCAGGCAAAACAAAGTATGTGTGATACCTGCACCCGAGGCAGCAGGTGTGGGTTAATGATGCATTGCAACACTTATGCCTATTTTTGGGCTGGGTCAAATTGCAAGGCCCCTATATTATGGATTGTTACAAGTATGAATCAAAGGTGTACTTACGAGGTATCCTGATAAATAAAGCATTGAGAAGAAATGTAAACAGAAAATGCTGGAAAAACTCAGCAGGTCCAGCAGCATCTGTGGAGAGAGAAACAGAGTTAACGATTTGAAACATTGGGCCGTAACTTCTGAGCTCCCACTGTCGGATTTGGGGGTACCCCAAAGATGCGCTGGGGAACTCTCTTGGATGTTCCCAGATAAGGATTTGCATGGCAATTGCCCAGAAGTGCAAACTTCCTCTGGATAATGGTTCTGCACTGGGAACCATCTGAAAATGTGATTTAAATTGCAAACTTCAGATAGTTCCGCCAGGGTTACACCAATAGCCACTCAGAAAAAGTTAGAAGGGTTAAAATCTCTTCTAACTACTGGGTAACTATTGTAAACCCAGGCCGACCCCCACAGGGCTCACCCACTACCCATGAACACCCCCAACAAGGATCCTCTTCTGCTCCCACCCCATCGGCCTGCACCCCCGCCAAGCTCTGACATCCCCCTGACCCCTGGTCCTCGCACCCTCCCTACCCACCCCAACCCCTGACACCCTGACTCCCCAACCGGGGACATCCGACCCCCCTCAACCCCCCCCACTGATATCTGACCCCCCCCATCTGAACCCGCGACCTCTGACCCCCCCGCCCCCCACCCTACCCTCCAATCCCCCACAACCCCCAAATCCTATCCACTTACCTTATACACTTACCTTCTCACTGGCCTGTCAGTTTCACTGGGCCCTTTAAACTTACCAACTTTATGGCAGCAAGTGTCATAAAAAAAGGTGTGCCTTCCTTGAATCCACCGGAGCTGCACTTCGCTGGGATCTGAGAGGAGCTCTGGCAAACGGAATTGTCAGCGTGATTTTCAAGGGCAGTTAAGTACGTATTTATTTCTTCTAATTCCTGCGGGCTATCTCTTTCTACGGCCTAATAACTCTGTTTCCCTCTCCACAGCTGCAGCCAGACCTGCTGAGTTTTTCCAGCATACCCTGTTTTCATTTCAGATTTCAAGCATCCTCAGTATTTTGCTTTTATCTCTGAGAAGAAATGTCTTGTATTCACACAGTGCCTCAGGATGCCCCAAAATGCTTCACAGCCAAAAAGGTATTTTTGTAATGTAAACACTGTGATAATGAAGGAAAGTACAGCATCCAGTCTTCACAGAATATGGTCCCGTTAACAGCAATAAGGCTATGACGAGACAGTAGTTTTTAAAGCTATGTTAGCAAGAACATCAGGAGAACTCTCTTGCCTTTCTGTCAATCATGCCATAGGATATTTTAAGACCAACTGAGAGTCCTCAATTTAAACATCTCACCAAAAAGGCAGGAGCTCCATCTGTGCAGCCTCACTACTGTACTGTTCTGAAGTGGCAGTCTACATTATGTGCTCAAATCCCTGGAGTAAGACTTAAACTCACAACCTCAGGGTGAGAAAGTTCCCACTGAGCCAAAGCTGGCACTGATCTTATTACTTTTGTTTCATTTTGTATCCTTACCACTGATTGTCTGGTGTCAATGCTTGAGATAGAAATTTCATTAGTTACTGATCGGCTGCTTATACCATTAAGTGTAAAAACTGATATGAACAACACAAGTATTATTACTGTCTACTTGTTGAGTTAAAGTGTTCCTGTACATATTTAGTGCTAATGGTTACATATATTGCACTTGAATATCTTAGGTGAGGAGAGCATTTCACCTACATGCTTGTTATTTAGTGCATGCTTTGAAAATTCAGGGCTTATAGGGCACATTGGCAGGGCAGGCTGGCTAGAATTTGGAATGGGATGATTCCTTTATGCCACTGGTCCTTTGACATATTGGCAAATTTTGCTAGAAATGAGGGGTGAATCGGGGAGTGGGTGGGGTGGTGACAGTTCCTTGGATAAAATTTAATGCCCTTGGTGGTGGGGGGTATTGAATTAGGCAGGAGGGTGGTGGGTGGGGACTCTGCCACCTTTGCCTCCACCCCAATTAAGTCTGTTGAAGGAAGGCGCGTGGGCAGCTTTCCCGCCCCTTTGCTAATTAAGGCCCTTACGTGGACAGTTAATGCCCACTTAAGGACCTCATCCCAATGCCCCTAATATAAACCCAGAAGCAGGCAGGGGCCATGCCATGCATGAGGCATGAGCAGCAAACCCTTGCGGGGTTGCTTGTGGGCTCCTGGGAAGGGATCCCTCGTTCAAAGGCACACAGTGCCTGATCGAGGGACCCAGCATTTGTGGGGGGGGTGGGGGTTACGGCCCACTGAGAGCCAGCCACCTTGCCCTTGCTGCCAACACCCCTCCTCCATCCCCACAATTCCCCCACCTGTGATACCCCTCCCACCATTATTCACCTGTGGCCTGGGGTCCAGCGACGATCCCAGAATTCTGGTGGGTGTAGCACTGGCAGTGTCATGAATTGCTCGTCTCTAATTTGCCGACAGCTCTTGGCAAGCAGGACCTTTAGCCCATGGTCCTTGATCTTGGAAAAAGCTGGCCACTATCCAGTTATGTGCCTAAGTGGCAGTTAATTGAGTGGGCCTTCCCTAAAAGAGGTGACTTGAGACCCCTACCAGCTCTCCTGCTGGCAGGTGAAACCCCTGTCACCTCCATTAAATGCCATCCCTTTTGTCTACTTCTTCCTCATGTGGCTGCACGGGGAAGAATAGAACTCATGGTGTTATATTGTCTATCAGTAATTAGGTCACTTTCACCCCATTTCTGCCAATGCTATGTATACACTTATACTGCACGGATACTGTTGTTACAGAACCAAGAACCAGCAGAAGTGGAGCCCCTTACTGTCAGGTTTCCACTGGCAACGGTAGCTTCAATTTTGTAAATTTTTTTACTCCTGTGATTATCGTTGATTAAAGCAGGTTGTCCACTTTACATTGTGCCAAATCACTGCTGCATATTGCCTGCCCCCTGGCAATGTGGGTGCTGGGTAATGCTGCCCTGAAGTGGTTACCTGCCTGTTTTGAAACGACTCTTGCTGCCATATTCTGCTTAGTGTTAGGAGCTGCAGCATGTAGGCTTGTGGTCTAGCCTCTGCAATTTGGGGGTGGCAGGAATTTGGGGCATAAAACAACACTGAATATGTCAGTGGCAAACCTGCCATTTAAAAATGTTGGATATTTAGAATTTTTCGTCAAGTTTTAAATTTGTGACGTCCAAGATTGTTCTTCAAAAGCACCGTGTTAGCTGATAGGCTGGTTTTGCAGAGGTATGTAGGAGATTTTAATCAACCTCACAGTCATATACAGCCTTGATATAACTGTGGTGATCTGATGTGCAATATGCCTTTAAGAAGAATGTTATTATGGAAGATCACATGATCTTAGTATCCAATAGAAGAGTAGTGCGGGCTACCTCAGTAGTCAGTAGTCTGTAGTTAGAGTCTATAGTGTAGAGACAGGTTTTGAGTTGAAATCACACAAATGTAGCTGCAGAATAACTTTGTAAATAAACAGAATATGTTCCACCTAAGTGGTGTCTGCTGACCTAATCTGTCTATTGTACCAACTCGGCCATCCCAAAACAAGCATGGAACCCGGATCCAGTTCTCATGGTTAGTTCACGTAGAAAGGTCCAATTTTCCAAAACTTACCATAGAACCATAGAATAGTTATGGCTCAGAGAGAGGCCATTCAGCCCATGGTGACTGCGCTAATTGTCTACTAATGGTGTGGGATAGAGTTCTCAATAAAGGTACTGCATAATAAACTGCTGTTATTATGCAGTAGGTTTGACTAACAATAATGCTGCATGAAAGGTTTGACTATAAGTGAATTGACTACCCATTACTAAGCAGAAATTAGGATATGGGAGAACTGCATTCAACAGGAAGTCAGAAAAAGTAAGAGTTGTATACAAGTAGTTTGATTGTGTATGCTGTTTTGTAGCATGAGGGACTTGAGTGCACTGTGATTTGGACAGATTTGTGTTATGCCTTTACAGAAAAGTGATAGGGTACCTTATCAAACAGTGTCATAAAGAAGTTCTTTATTGACTGAATAAAAGCATTCACTGAGTTGGTTAACAGAACCTAACTGACATTTACTAAATATGTCATGCACAGATTTAATGCCTGCTGAGAGGCACCCTTCCCATTGTATTGAATGGGCTGCAATGTTAATCTTAGGATTATTACATGAAGCTTCATGGTTGATTTCAATAGATTAGTTTTACTAACCTTTTCCAATTTCCTAAAGGTTTTCCATAAACAGCTGAAGCATTATGGGATTAGCTTGCAGCATAAGATTTAGTTTTGTTGATAAATCTGATGCTGCAGTGCCCTTTCTCTTCACTCTTCAACTCACATCTGGATGCATTATATTATGTTTTTAATGTTTTTTTGCCCTTCTCTGATTAGCAAATTTTAAATAGCATTTGGTGATGTCCTGTCCAGCTAGCACAGTGGTGTACTGATGTGCAGTGCTGGAGTGTGACCCATATTTATCCATGGAGGGGGTGTGCAGTGTTAACTTACTGAGTGAAGGTAAAATACTCCCCCCCCAGACAATGAGGAAATACTTGATAGCATGTCAACAGAGACCTCTGTTTAATGAATTTTCTTACAGCTGGTTAGGTGGTCATGATGTGTTCACTCAGGAAGTCCAAGTTGCTGTGGCAACATGCACTTCTACATGTAGGTTGGAGACTGGAGCTATGGATAGCGATGGTATCAGCTCCAACATTCTTTGTACCTCATGGCTTACCAGGAATCTCTCCCACTCTTACCACCTGCCATTGGTGTGTGATCAAAGGATTTGTAAACTGATACTCAACCTTGTTTAGTCACATTACAAATGCACTTTCCTTGACCATCAAGTCCTGGGATAGGACTTGAGCCCAGAGCTTCTGCATCCGAGATAGACATTACCTTTGCTGCCACAAGACCTCCCTACAGCTGGTTTGAGAATATAGACAGTATGGATATAGGTTGCACGGAGCAGAATATTAAGCTCGACGTGCAGGCATGTGCCCAACAAGCCTGAGCATAAAATGATGCGCGATGACATCGGGCGTGTGTCCCGACTTCATCGCGCAGTATCGCAATATTTCATTCGGCAGGCGTGTGCCAGAGTTGACTGCGTGTCCACCTATAATTAAAAGGCCTATTAAGGCCATTAACAATCTAATTAAATTCAAATTTACGATGCCCGTCCAACCTTACGGTTGGCAGGCGGGCAAAATAGCCAAGCGGCCTTTGCATTTTTTAGGAAACCTCATCAATGAGTGGGATGAGGTTTCCTAAAGCAAATAAACATTAAATAAAAACTTTATTTTTTGAATTAAAAACATGTCCCAGCTCATGTGGCAGAGTCACATGAGGGGACATGTTTTACTAAATTTTTATTCTCTTCATTTTTTTTTTTTACCCAGCACTTCAATCTCCCTGAGGCAGCTTCACATCTCAGGGAAATTGAAGTGTTCTTTCTCACTCATATGTGAAGTTCGCGCCTGTGCACTCTCCTTCCCCCCCCACCCCCCACTCGTACAGGCAGCACTCAACGCAGCCACTCGCGGTCCTCACAGAGCAGGCCTGAATTGGCCCGCCAGTGTGAAATCGTGGTGCGGGGCCGATCGCAGGCTTGGCTTCCCAACTACCCCCGCCTGCCCCCGCCAAGAGCAAAATCCTACCCATGGTGTTTTGATGAAGGAATGATTTATAACATTTAATTTCCAGAAAGGAAATTAAATAAATTGTATTTGCTAGAAAAGAAATGATTCTGAAAACAGAACATAATATTCAAAACAAATTTGTTAACATATGATATGATTGTTCTTGGGATTGGAAACAAATTGTTAATACCCATGATGATGACCTAGGACTCTAGGCAGTCACTGCTGGATTATGCATACATCAGGAATGTCTGTAGAAGGTAGAAAGGATGAGCACTTTCAGACTCATCTGTGACCTGTGTTGACTTACACTTGACTGTCTGTTCAGCAGCATTGTAATTGTATTAATATGTAAAGCTATGGTCTGTAAAACTTGAATGCGTGACACATCTCTGGATAAAATGATATTCCAATTTCAACAGGAAAATTATTTTGAATGTCAATTTAAAGGGATATTGCGTTTATGTTTAGAGAGCAAAATGATTTTGTGAAGGCCCATTGTTTGGGTTCTAGGGTTCCCTTATAGTACCCAAATGATGTCTGCAGTGTGTGTGAACACTACGAAGCTGAAGTGTGCCGGATGCCATATTGCTAGATTGGTCCTAAAGTCCTCGGAGAGAATGTAGAGCAGGCATATCATGACTTCTGCGCAAACTAAATGATGCCACACTTGTGTGGACTAGTAGGCATTATGCATCATTAGGGGAATGTGCAGAGGCCATGAAGAGCTGGATAAGCTTCAAGAAGAAGAATGAGGAGGAGGGCGGGAATGGTTCTCACCAGGATGTCATAGCTACCCAGAGAATTTCGGGAACAATTCCGCGAATTGAATTTCAGTGATGACCAATGATTGGTATGTCTGTTTCACTAAAGAGTTGTCACTGAAATCTGCCAACTGCTGCAAACACAACTTCAGCCTCAGACAAGGGTGATGACTGAAACAAAAACAGAATTACCTGGAAAAACTCAGCAGGTCTGGCAGCATTGGCGGAGAAGAAAAGAGTTGACGTTTTGAGTCCTCATGACCCTTCGACAGAACTTGAGTTCGAGTCCAAGAAAGAGCTGAAATATAAGCTGGTTTAAGGTGTGTAGGGGGGGGCAGAGAGAGAGAGAAGTGGAGGGGGGGGGTGTGGTTGTAGGGACAAACAAGCAGTGATAGAAGCAGATCATCAAAAGATGTCAACAACAATAGAACAAAAGAACACATAGGTGTTAAAGTTGGTGATATTATCTAAACGAATGTGCTAATTAAGAATGGATGGTAGGGCACTCAAGGTATAGCTCTAGTGGGGGTGGGGAGAGCATAAAAGATTTTAAGATATTTAAAAATAATGGAAATAGGTGGGAAAAGAAAAATCTATATAAGTTATTGGAAAAAAAAGGAAGGGGGAAACAGAAAGGGGGTGGGGATGGGGGAGGGAGCTCACGACCTAAAGTTGTTGAATTCAATATTCAGTCTGGAAGGCTGTAAAGTGCCTAGTCGGAAGATGAGGTGTTGTTCCTCCAGTTTGCGTTGGGCTTCACTGGAACAATGCAGCAAGCCAAGGACAGACATGTGGGCAAGAGAGCAGGGTGGAGTGTTAAAATGGCAAGCGACAGGGAGGTTTGGGTCTTTCTTGCAGACAGACTGCAGGTGTTCTGCAAAGCAGTCGCCCAGTTTACATTTGGTCTCTCCAATGTAGAGGAGACCACATTGGGAGCAACGAATGCAGTAGACTAAGTTGGGGGAAATGCAAGTGAAATGCTGCTTCACTTGAAAGGAGTGTTTGGGCCCTTGGACGGTGAGGAGAGAGGAAGTGAAGGGGCAGGTGTTGCATCTTTTGCGTGGGCATGGGGTGGTGCCATAGGAGGGGGTTGAGGAGTAGGGGGTGATGGAGGAGTGGACCAGGGTGTTCCGGAGGGAGCGATCCCTACGGAATGCCGATTGTGGGGGTGAAGGGAAGATGTGTTTGGTGGTGGCATCATGCTGGAGTTGGCGGAAATGGCGGAGGATGATCCTTTGAATGCGGAGGCTGGTGGGGTGATAAGTGAGGACAAGGGGGACCCTATCATGTTTCTGGGAGGGAGGAGAAGGCGTGAGGCCGGACACGCGGGAGATGGGCCGGACACGGTTGAGGGCCCTGTCAACGACTATGGGTGGAAAACCTCAGTTAAGGAAGAAAGAGGACATGTCAGAGGAACTGCTTTTGAAGGTGGCATCATTGGAACAGATGCGACGGAGGCGAAGGAACTGAGAGAATGGGATGGAGTCCTTACAGGAAGCGGGGTGTGAGGAGCTGTAGTCGAGGTAGCTGTGGGAGTTGGTGGGTTTGTAATGGATATTGGTGGACAGTCTATCACCAGAGATTGAGACAGAGAGGTCAAGGAAGGGAAGGGAAGTGTCAGTGATGGACCACGTGAAAATGATGGAGGGGTGGAGATTGGAAGCAAAATTAATAAATTTTTCCAAGTCCTGACGAGAGCATGAAGCGGCACCGAAGTAATCATCGATGTACCGGAGAAAGAGTGGTGGAAGGGGGCCGGAGTAGGACTGGAACAAGGAATGTTCCACATACCCCATAAAGAGACAGGCATAGCTGGGGCCCATGCGGGTACCCATAGCCACACCTTTTATTTGGAGGAAGTGAGAGGAGTTGAAGGAGAAATTGTTCAGCGTGAGAACAAGCTTAGCCAGACGGAGGAGAGTAGTGGTGGATGGGGATTGTTTGGGCCTCTGTTCGAGGAAGAAGCTAAGGGCCCTCAGACCATCCTGGTGGGGGATGGAGGTGTAGAGGGATTGGACGTCCATGGTGAAGAGGAAGCGGTTGGGGCCAGGGAACTGGAAATTGTTGATGTGATGTAAGGTGTCAGAGGAATCACGGATGTAAGTGGGAAGGGACTGGACAAGGGGAGAGAGCAGGGAGTCAAGATAACGAGAAATGAGTTCTGTGGGGCAGGAGCAAGCTGAGACGATCTGCCTACCGGGGCAGCTCTGTTTGTGGATTTTGGGTAGGAGATAGAAGCGGGCCGTCCAAGGTTGGGCGACTATCAGGTTGGAAGCTATGGGGAGGAAGATCCCCAGAGGAGATGAGGTCAGTGACAGTCCTGGAAACAATGGCTTGATATTCAGTGGTGGGGTCATGGTCCAGGGAAAGGTAGGAGGAAGTGTCTGCGAGTTGACGCTCAGCCTCCGTGAGGTAGAGGTCAGTGCGCCAGACAACAACAACACCACCCTTGTCAGCGAGTTTGATGACAATGTCAGGGTTGGACCTGTGGGAATGGAGTGCAGTAAGTTCAGAGAGAGACAGGTTAGAATGGGTGAGAGGAGCAGAGAAATTGAGACGACTAATGTCGCGCCGACAGCTCTCAATGAAAAGATCAAGAGAAGGTAAGAATCCAGAGGGAGGGGTCCAGGTGGAGGGAGAATATTGGAGATGGGTAAAAGGATCCGTTGAACTGGGAGAGGACTCCTGCCCAAAGAAGTATCTCCGGGACATAAAACATTTCTCGGACTGCTGTTCCCGTCACATTCTGAAATCCACACTCAGTGCCATGCGCTGCCATATGAACACACTCGACCTCTCCCTCCAGCAGCACCGCTGTACCCTTTTTCAAAGCTGCGCGTGCCCCCAGTTTCATTTTATTCTTCGGCTCATCCGACGCCTCAACAAGAAACTTTTTCTCTTTCTCTCAAGTGCTAAGGAAAGCAAGCTCCAACAACTCATCGACACCAACACCCATCTAGGACCCTCCACCCCTGCCCGTCCCTCCGTCCCCACCCCATCTTCCAATCCCAACCCCAGCCGTGTATTCACTATGCCCCCTGACCTTCCCCTCTCCGATACTGAACGTTCAGTGCACAGCACAGGACTTAGTTTCATACCTTTACGCCCTCAACTCAATGAATTTCGGGCTCAGCATGATGCTGAACTCTTCTTCCGCCGTCTTCGTCTCCGGGCTCACTTCTTTGGGCAGGAGTCCTCTCCCAGTTCAACGGATCCTTTTACCCATCTCCAATATTCTCCCTCCACCTGGACCCCTCCCTCTGGATTCTTACCTTCTCTTGATCTTTTCATTGAGAACTGTCGGCGCGACATTAGTCGTCTCAATTTCTCTGCTCCTCTCACCCATTCTAACCTGTCTCTCTCTGAACTTACTGCACTCCATTCTCTCAGGTCCAACCCTGACATTGTCATCAAACCTGCTGACAAGGGTGGTGCTGTTGCTGTCTGGCGCACTGACCTCTACCTCGCGGAGGCTGAGTGTCAACTCACAGACACTTCCTCCTACCTCTCCCTGGACCATGACCCCACCACTGAATATCAAGCCATTGTTTCCAGGACTGTCACTGACCTCATCTCCTCTGGGGATCTTCCTCCCACAGCTTCCAACCTGATAGTCGCCCAACTTCGGACGGCCCGCTTCTATCTCCTACCCAAAATCCACAAACAGAACTGCCCCGGTAGACCGATTGTCTCAGCTTGCTCCTGCCCCACAGAACTCATTTCTCGTTATCTTGACTCCCTTCTCTCTCCCCTTGTCCAGTCCCTTCCCACTTAAATCCGTGATTCCTCTGACACCTTACGTCACATCAACAATTTCCAGTTCCCTGGCCCCAACCGCTTCCTCTTCACCATGGACGTCCAATCCCTCTAAACCTCCATCCCACACCAGGATGGTCTGAGGGCCCTTAGCTTCTTCCTGGAACAGAGGCCCAAACAATCCCCATCCACCACTACTCTCCTCCGTCTGGCTAAACTTGTTCTCACACTGAACAATTTCTCCTTCAACTCCTCTCACTTCCTCCAAATAAAAGGTGTGGCTATGGGTACCCGCATGGGCCCCAGCTATGCCTGTCTCTTTATGGGGTATGTGGAACATTCCTTGTTCCAGTCCTACTCCGGCCCCCTTCCACAACTTTTTCTCCGGTACATCGATGATTACTTCGGTGCCGCTTCATGCTCTCGTCGGGACTTGGAAAAATTTATTAATTTTGCTTCCAATCTCCACCCCTCCATCATTTTCACGTGGTCCATCTCTGACACTTCCCTTCCCTTCCTTGACCTCTCTGTCTCAATCTCTGGTGATAGACTGTCCACCAATATCCATTACAAACCCACCGACTCCCACAGCTACCTCGACTACAGCTCCTCACACCCCGCTTCCTGTAAGGACTCCATCCCATTCTCTCAGTTCCTTCGCCCCCGTTGCATCTGTTCCAATGATGCCACCTTCAAAAACAGTTCCTCTGACATGTCCTCTTTCTTCCTTAACTGAGGTTTTCCACCCATGGTCGTTGACAGGGCCCTCAACCGTGTCCGGCCCATCTCCCGCGCGTCCGCCTCACGCCTTCTCCTCCCTCCCAGAAACATGATAGGGTCCCCCTTGTCCTCACTTATCACCCCACCAACCTCCGCATTCAAAGGATCATCCTCCGCCATTTCCGCCAACTTCAGCATGATGCCACCACCAAACACATCTTCCCTTCACCCCCCCTATCGGCATTCCGTAGGGATCGCTCCCTCCGGGACACCCTGGTCCACTCCTCCATCACCCCCTACTCCTCAACCCCCTCCTATGGCACCACCCCATGCCCACGCAAAAGATGCAACACCTGCCCCTTCACTTCC
Source organism: Carcharodon carcharias (assembly GCF_017639515.1). Lineage (NCBI taxonomy): Eukaryota > Metazoa > Chordata > Chondrichthyes > Lamniformes > Lamnidae > Carcharodon > Carcharodon carcharias. The sequence goes on along the minus strand of NC_054477.1, from coordinate 129,406,548 downwards.
TCTCTCCTCACCGTCCAAGGGCCCAAACACTCCTTTCAAGTGAAGCAGCATTTCACTTGCATTTCCCCCAACTTAGTCTACTGCATTCGTTGCTCCCAATGTGGTCTCCTCTACATTGGAGAGACCAAACGTAAACTGGGCGACCGCTTTGCAGAACACCTGCAGTCTGTCCGCAAGAATGACCCAAACCTCCCTGTCGCTTGCCATTTTAACACTCAACCCTGCTCTCTTGCCCACATGTCTGTCCTTGGCTTGCTGCATTGTTCCAGTGAAGCCCAATGCAAACTGGAGGAACAACACCTCATCTTCCGACTAGGCACTTTACAGCCTTCCAGACTGAATATTGAATTCAACAACTTTAGGTTGTGAGCTCCCTCCCCCATCCCCACCCCCTTTCTGTTTCCCCCTTCCTTTTTTTTCCAATAAATTATATAGATTTTTCTTTTCCCACCTATTTCCATTATTTTTAAATATCTTAAAATCTTTTATGCTCTCCCCACTCCCACTAGAGCTATACCTTGAGTGCCCTACCATCCATTCTTAATTAGCACATTCGTTTAGATAATGTGTTCTTTTGTTCTATTGTTGTTGATATCTTTTGATGATCTGCTTCTATCACTGCTTGTTTGTCCCTACAACCACACCCCCCCTCCACTTCTCTCTCTCTCTCTGCCCCCCCCCCCCCCCCCCCCCACACACCTTAAACCAGCTTATATTTCAATTCTTTCTTGGACTCGAACTCAAGTTCTATCGAAGGGTCATGAGGACTCGAAACGTCAACTCTTTTCTTCTCCGCCGATGCTGCCAGACCTGCTGAGTTTTTCCAGGTAATTCTGTTTTCGTCTTGGATTTCCAGCATCCGCAGTTTTTTTGTTTTTATATAAGGGTGATGACTGTATCACAGTGGTTGTAAAGGTGACCATGGCTAAGAGCTTTTTTGCATCTGGCACCTTCTAGATTGCTGCTGGAGTTATAAGCAACATCTCAGTTTTCAGTGAACTGAGGCCATTGAGGCATTCTATGCAAAGAGAGACCACTTCATTTATAATTGCCTTTTGCCAGGGAGACTCAGGCAAAGTCAGTATGCAGGTTTGCAAGGATTGCAGACTTCCCCATGGTCCAGGGCATAATTGATTGTACACACGTTGCTTTGCATGTGCCTCATGTCAACTCTACCATATACTTGAACTGAAAGGGATTCCACTCCCTCAACGTGCAGCTGTTGTGTGATGAGAGGCAGTGTATTTTTTTTAATTCATTTACGGGATGTAGTGCATTGCTGACTAGGCCAGCATTAATTTCCCATCCCTAATTGCCCTTGAGAAAGTGGTGATGAGCTGCCTTTTTGAACTGTTGCAGTCCCTGTGGTAGAGATACACCCACAGTGCTGTTAGGGAGGGAATTCCAGGATTTTGACCCAGCGACAGTGAAGGAACGGCGATTTTTTCCAAGTCAAGATGGTGAGTGGCTTGGAGGGGAACTTCCAGGTGGTGATGTTCCCATGTATCTGCCACTCTTGTCCTTCTAGATGATAGTGGTCATGGGTTTGGAAAGTGCTGTTGAGTTTCTGCAGTCTATCTTGTAGATTATACACACTGCTACTACTGTTCGTTGGTGGTGGAAGGAATGTATGCTTGTGGAAGATGTGCCAATCAATTGGGTTGCTTTGTCCTGGATGGTTTCAAGCTCCTTGAGTGTTGTGGGAGCTGCACTCATCCAGGCACGTAGAGAGTATTCCATCACATTCCTGATTGTGCCTTGTAGATAGATGGTGGACAGGCTTTGGGGAGTCAGGAAGTGAGTTACTCGTTGCAGGATTCCTAGCCTCTGACCTGCTCTTGTAGCCACAATATTTATATGGCTAGTCTAGTTCAGTTTCTGGTCAATGGTAATCTCCAGGTCATTGCCTTGTATCCTGGCTGTAGTCAGGATGCATTCATTCTGCAGCAGTTCTTTGTGCTTGATGTATTTCATCACCATGGTAAACCAAGGGTGACTACAGAGTGACAAGAACAACCTGCTAGTAACCCTGGTGTGCAGCCCACACATGTGAGTGCAGCAGACATACAATGAATGTCATGCTGCTGCAAGAAATTTGATAGAGGAGCCCATGGCATCCTGGACTGCACTAGAGGAGTCCTGCATTATCCGGTTGAATCAGTCTCAAGTTCTCTTATGGTGTGCTGCATACTGTAAAACTTTGCAATCATGAGATAACACCTCTGCTATCACTTATCAGGCTAGGAGCTGAGGTGGAGACTGAGGTGAGGGAGGAGGAGAATGAAGAAATAGAGGAAGAGGAAGCGAGTCTGTAACTTTGACAGCCACGTCCTGCGAGAGTTGTACTTAAATAACTAATTTATTAACTTCAATCCCAATTCCCCTTTCACCAACATTCCCACATTCCTTACCTTTTTGTGTCACTGACCATCATATTGTCCTGTTTCCCCCAGTGAAAAACTAAAAGCTAACACAAATTATGCATTCCAACCCAAATTTAAAAATGAAGTCATGCTACAAAACTAATCACCCTTATACATTCCTTTAGTGTGTCTTTCATGTACCTTTGTTAGCCCTACTGCTCGGACAAGGTGCTTCCTGAGTGGCTACAGCATGGCAGGTGGAAGGCTGCTGACATCTTGTGACGAAAGATCATAGACCTGAAATGTTAGCGTTAAGATGCTGCTTGACCTGATGAGTATTTCGAGTATTCTCTGTTTTTATTTTTGGGTCTAGTAGGCCGAGCTCCAGTGTACACCACCTTGGCATGGGTGGCAGCAGACTGGGCTAGCTGGCTGACAGACAACAGCAAGGACAGTGGGAGGGTTATGAACATAAATGTTGTCATCTGAAGAGGTTGTCCCAATTGCAGTCCTAGTAATCTGACAGGACTAAATTCCCTCAGGCATTCCCCAGCGTGACGACATGGGACTCCTGCAGATGATACTCCCATCACCAAGATTAAATTTCACCCTTTGTGCATGCTTTGTGGACTCCAGCCATGGCGTTTAATGATGAACAGTTTAAGGACAGATTTTCTATCATTGGGTGAGATATTGGACCTTGTTGTGCCTATTTTATGAGTGTAAAATGAGTGCAACAAGACCCAATTTTGGGGCCCAACATCCAAGGCCTGAGAAATACCAGGCACAAAATTTGGTTGGGTCATTTTTCAAATGATCCTGGTTGCTACCTAAAACAGGTAGGTGGTAAGTCCCTTACACATGCCAAACCGCAAATGAGTGGTTTATCCTCTATTTTAGACCCCCTTGAGGAAATTGGTTTTTGATTGGGCTTGGAATTCGTCCCATTCAGCTCAGAACTCTTCAGGGGTTGTTCCAGACTAAACAGCAATAGCCAATGCACAGTGACTTTTAAAAAACAAATTAATTTATGGAATGTTCTTGTGGACCTAGGAGGAGTGCCTGACTTCACAGCTCTCCTGAGAGCCATTACACACCCATGATGCTTTTTGCTCCCTTTATCCTACCCCAGCCATCAGCCCTCAACCCCGACCCCCCAATCTGAGGACACTTCCAACAAGATGCAATACTTGAGCCAGCAGAATGATGAGCTGCCTGTAGAGATGCAACAGGCACCAACAACCCACCAACAATATTTATCTGAGGCTCAAGTCACTCTTTTGGGCAAGCTTCACGTGTCTCAGTTTGAGCATACACTGTGCTGCATCACCATCTTTCCTCTTGAAAGTAGCTGTCGCAAGGAATGAGACTGTGGGGAATGCAACTGGACGGACCACCAGCGACAATGGAAAAGCCAGTGCTGTCAATGCTGCAAAGTCCTCCTCACTAATACCTGGGGGCTTGTGCCAAAATTGGGAGAGCTGTCTCACAGACTAGTCAAGCAACAGCCTGACATAGTCATCCTCATTGAATCATATCTTACAGATAATGTCCCAGACACCACCATCACCATCCTTGGGTATGTCCTGTCCCACCACAGGACAGATCCAGCAGAGGTGGCAGCACCGTGGTATACAGTCAGGAGGGAGTTGCCCAGGGAGTCCTCAACATTGACTCTGACCCCCATGAAGTTGCATGGCATCAGGTCAAACATGGGCAAGGAGAACTCCTGCTGATTACCACATACCGTCACCCTCTGCTGATGAATCAGCGCTCCTCCATGTTAAATATGTAAAAGGCACTGACAATGGCAAGGGCGCAGAATGTACTCTTGAGTGGGGTCCATTACCAAGAGTGGCTCAGTATCGCCAACATAGAATGAGCTGGCCGAGTCCTAAAGGACATTGTTGCCAGACTGCAGCAGGAGGTGAGGGAAGCAACAAGAGGGGAAAATGTATTTGACCTCATCCTCACCAACCAGCCTGCTGCAGATGCATCTGTCCATGACAGTTTCGCTAGTAGTGACCACCACCCAGTCCTCAATAATGTTACAGCCCAGCGCATCAATGCAAAAGATAAGGCTAAAGCATTTGCAACAATCTTCAGCCATAAGTGTCAAGTAAGTGATCCACCTCGGCCTCCACCAGAGGTCCCCAGCATCACGGATGTCAATCTTCAGACAATTTGATTCACTCCACGTGATACCAAGAAACGGCTGAAGGCACTAGATACTGCAAAGGCTACGGGTCCTGACAATATTCTGGTAATAGTGCTGAAGACTTGTGCACCAGAACTTGCCGCACCCCGAGCCAAGCTGTTCCATTACAGCTAAAACACTGGCATCTACCCAGTTATGTGGAAAATTGCCCAGATATGTCCTGTACACGAAAAGCAGGGCAAATCCAACCCAGCCAATTACCACCTGATCAATCTACTCTCAATCAACAGTAAAGTAATGGAAGGGGTCATCAACAGTGCTGTCAAGAGACACTTGTTTAGCAATAACCTGCTCACTGATGCTCAGTTTGGGTTCTGCCAGGGCCACTCAGCTCCTGACCTCATTAAAGCCTTGATTCAAACATGGAGAAAAGAGCTGAACTCCGAAGGTGAGGTGAGAGTGACAGCTGTTGAGATCAAGGCAGCATTTGACTGAGTGTGGCATCAAGGAGCCCTAGCAAAATTGAAGTCAGTGGGAATCAGGGGGAAAACCCTGTTGGATGGAGTCATATATCTAGAACAGAGGAAATTGATGACGATCAATCATCTCAGCTTCAGGACATCACCGCAGGAGTTCCTCAGGGCAGTGTCCTTGGCCCAACCATCTTCAGCTGCTTCATCAATGACCTTCCTTCTATCATAAGGTCAGAAGTGGGGATGTTCGCTGATGTATGCACAATGTTCAGCACCATTCGTGATTCCTCAGATACTGAAGCAGTCCATGTCCAAATGTAGCAAGACCTGGACAATATCCAGGCTTGGGCTGACAAGTGGCAAGTAACATTCATGCCATTACAAGTGCCAGGCAATGACCATCTTCAACAAGAGAGAATCTAACCATTGCCCCTTGACATTCAATGGCATTACCATCACTGAACCCTCCACTATCAGCATCTTGGGAATTACCATTGACCAGAAACTGAACTGGACTAGCCATATAAATACTGTGGCATCAAGAGCAGGTCAGAGGCTAGGAATCCTGCATAGAGTAACTCACCACCTGACTTTCATTAATAACATGTCACATGAGGGGACATGTTTCATTACATGTTTATTTTTTTAATTATATTTTTTCATATAGCTTCGTCTCTCTGAGGCTGCTCTCTGCTTCAGGGAGATTATGTAGCACGCGCTCATGCGCACACATGAAGGTTGCACTCACCCTACTCGCACTCCTTACCCCCGGCTGCACAGGCAAAACTGAGCACTGCCGCTCGCATTTCATGCTGGGTGAACCTTAATTGGCCCGCCAGTGTGAAATTGCCTTCCAGGCCCGATCGCAGGCAGTGGTGGGCTTCCTGCCCACCCCCTCCGAGCCCACACTCCAAGGGCAAAATTCTGCCCCTTGTTTTCTAAGGTGCTCAATTGTGATTATTGTGTCTCTTGACTGATAGCCTCTGAAGCTCAGTGAACCAGCGGATGTCCTGGTGTGATTGTGAAAATACTGCATCATTCCTATGAGTTGGTAAATTGTTTGCCTTGCATCAATTATTCCTCTGATGAGGATCAAATATCTGGAAAATTGCCTCTTTCTTTCAAGTCTGAAGTATAAAGAATTTTGTTTTCTGCTGTGGACATTCTAAGTTGTATGTGCCTATTAACATTATCTGAATGGGGTTTCCAAGTGAGACATCCTTTTGCATTAGTAGAGAGCATACACACCAGTAAAAACCATTTAAATATATTCCAGCCAAACTTGAAATTTAAATCAACAAGACCTAAGCTCTGTGGCTTCCTATCCATCAGTTTACATGCCATTACAGGACAATAGCAGTGATGATGTTTCCGGGTTGTTTAGGATTTGTTTTAGGCCTGTTAAAATGGAGGAAATTTTGACATTTTGAAATGAGGGCCTGAACTTGCATTTGAGGGCTGTTTCTTGACACCATTATTTTTGTCAATTTACATGTAAATGCTGCATAACTAATACATTTTTAAATCTAACTTTATCTTGTATAAAAGGTAGGACCAGATTTTACACTCCCTCTGTGTTTGAAGATGGAGAGTAGGAGGGAGGCAGGTAAAATTGAGCATGTGGCTTTCCCGCCACCTACCCACCCACCCCAGCCTCTACGAAATTTTATGGGCTGCTGTAGCGTTATCGGACCTGCGTTAGGTAATTGAAACCCTTAAGTTAAGAGCTTCATCCTGTTCCCTCGCTATTTTTCAGGCAGCAGGGGGAAGCTTTAGTTGCGCTGTCTGGTGTCAGGAAAGTGGGGGAGGGAACTCCCTTTACAGGTCGCCTGTGCTATAGGAGGCACCAACTCCTTCCCCCGCCGAGGGTCACACTTCCCACTTTTGCCGTTGATGAGCAGGGGGTCGGGCCCGCTTGCCGACGTGCAAAATGATGCGGGATGACGCTGGGGGGAGCCCCCGACATCATCCCTCCCCATTTAAATTTTCAGGGAGGCAAATCAGCTGCGGGCCCTCCAACCTGTCAATGGCCAATTGAGGCCATTGACAGGATAATCAAAACAATTAAAGGACCTGCCCGTCCAACCTTAAGGTTGGCGGGCAGGCCAGGAGCCCCGGCGGGCAATAGGAAAAACATGAAACCTCATCCACCTGCGGGATGAGGTTTCATGTAGGGATTTAAAAAGTTGAATAAAGTTCCAATGAAATTTATTAACATGTCCCATCTCGTGTGACATTGTCACATGATGGGGACATGTTAAGGATTTTTTTCCTCTATTTTTAAAGTTTATACAGCTGTCAGTGATCTCCCTGAGGCGGCACTTAGCCTCAGGGAGATGTGTGCTCTTTCGTGTGCTTGCGCGAAAGAGCGCACTTTCACATTTGGGGAATCCCCCCGCCCGCACAGGAAGTGCATAATTGGCCCGCCCACGTAAAATGGCTAGGGGGCCTGCATCTCCGGCAGGGATCAGCTCCCCACCCACCGGAGATTGGGTCCGGCCCACCCACCCTGTAGGCAGAAAATTCTGCCCAGGGAGTGCATAGCGTTTCCTGGTGGACTTAATTGGCCTGCCCATGTAAAATGGCGGCGTGCCCCCAATCAGAGGTGCGCTTGCTGCGCCTGCTCCTGCACTCCCCCCCCAACCAACAGGGTGAAAATTCTTCCCAAAAGAATGGTGAATAATCAGTAAATAGCTTTCTTATATTTTATCTGCTCGTCAACAAAGTGGAAACTGAGGCCATACAGCTTCTCACTGATGACCTTCCAATACAATCATGTGCATTACTGCATCAGCATATAGATAATTAGCAATATTTATGAAAACAAACTCAAATATCTGCATTGGGCCTTACATTAGATGTTCTCCTGGGTATAGCATTGCTACTCCCTCCCTCCCATAGGCAGTTTGACGAGAGAGCGCCTGGACCTCCCAATATGTAGTGCGCTATGAAATGTAACAATCAAACACCCTTGTGATCCGAACAAGACATTCATGCCTTTCACTTGTGTCTTTCAATCTTTTTGGAGGTGGACTGAGATAAAAACTTGGTAAGAGGATCCTGGATATGAATTATTAAGCTACTTTATTTCAAAGCAGGTGAACATACAGACCAACAATGATGATTAGGCCTCCTTAATTCAATCAGTTCAATCTGTCTAAATGTCGTCATATTAAATCATGATCATGTTGTAATTCTCCACAAGAATAGGCTGTCTTGCTCCTATGAACGCTTTTTGGAAAATAGCTCATAATTTGCGAATAAAATAACAATGTGTGAACAATGCTGTTACTAATGTGTAAATTGACTAGCAACTTGTGGCGAGAAGCAGGATCGTGAGTTGTGAATTTTCACAAGCTTCTGGCTGACTACGCATTGCTTTACGGTTAGCTTTATGAAAACGGCATTTTGCCCTTATCTTTACCCTAATTTTCATGAATTTTTTATAAATTTTAAACTTAAGGTGCCCATTAAAATCATCACAGGAAGTTCAGACTAGTAAATATCAGCATAAGTACCCTTTTAATGATATAATAATTGTTATTGACTGTGAATCAAACTTTTTTGCCCAGAAAATGGATAATAAGTGTGCACCTTCATTAATTCAGGTAGTCAATTGTTGTTGGAGATTTTTTTAAATGTAAAATTTTAAAATTTAAAATCCTTTCCCTTTTCATTTCTGACTTACTTTCCCTCCCTTTCTTAATCTAAGTTTTATTTTCCTCTCTTTATTTTCCTTTCGGTAACTGATCTAACATTGAGTTTACACATTCTAATTCACCATCCTTCTCAGCCCTCCAGCTGTTTACTTTTTAACCGTCAACTCTCATTGGTTATTGAGATGTACTGTTTGTTCCATTGTTCACTAAGGTCCCAGATGACCTGTTTCCCTTTCTGCGCAGTTAATTACCCTCCTCATATGTTCTCCTTCTAAATCTGGCAAAAGTTTACTCCCTCAGTTTTCAAAACAGCAGACTGATTACTTGTGCCTCTGCCTCGAGTTTTTGATCTCCCTGTGCACAACCTTTCTTAGTGCCTGTGACCACAGACCTATGAATACAATGGGTATTGTGTTTATTGCTGATGAAAGGTTAATGAACTGCTTATTGCTTACACTCTGGAAAATATTATCATTTTAATCATCTTTGATTCAATGCCTGTTCTTAAGAAAAATGTTATGTGACTGCGCTTCATTTTAAAACATAACTCTTAAATGTAACTGTTTTTCTCAAATCAGTTCTATGGAAAAGAGGTCAAAAATATTGAAGCGTGGCAGTCTGTAATTGTCAAAATCACCTGTGCCAAAACCCTAGGCAACAACTCAATGATATTGGCTTCTACTTAAAGGAGAGCACTGAAGTGATTACTTCTAGTGCATCAGCTCTACCAATATTCTGCCTTAATTATTAATGCATAACTTGGATTGTAAAGTAAATGTTAAATCATCCCTAGAGTTTTTATGGGACAATAATATTTGCAGGCAGGAGCTTGGCTGGTGAAATCATAGCAGCATTCTGCATGGTTAACTTTACTTCATGGCTTTAGTTATATGCTTTAGTTATTTGACAGGATTGGGGGAAGACATTGAAGTATTTCTCAATGCCGCTTTTATGATGCAAGTCAAAAAAAAATTAAGATGACAAAGCAGAATTATGAAATTTAATTATCAGGGAAACATAAAAAAAGTAAAGTATTCTACAGGCACATAAATAAAAACAGGAGAGTTAGGATGGGAATGGGACTACTAAGGGATTGCCCAGATAAAATCAGAGACAACGTTGCAAATGGCAGAAATTTGAAATAATTGTTTACCTCAGAGTGATTACAAGGGAGGGGCTTCGGTTGGAAGATAAGTCTACATTTAAGACTAGCTACATTTAAACTAAAATGAAAAGAGATATCAAATAAATTAATCAAACTCAAAGAAGATGAAACCCCTGTTCCATAAGGACTGCATCAATGCATTATAAAGGTAGCTAGGGAGGCGATAGCAGAAGCACTATTGCACACATGTAATGTTTCGTTAGAAAAAAGTGTAGGGTTGGATTTTTGCTCACGGGGCTGGGGGAGTGGCGGTGGGGGGGGTGGGGGTTCGCTGGTGGGGGATGTGGGGGAGCTGTTTATGGGTGTGGGATAAAGTCAGGCCGGCCAATCCCGGGTGCAGATTGGAGGTGATCACAAAGCATGCCGAGTGCTGAGGTAAGATGTTTAAAAGGCATGCCTCTGTTTTCTGGGACTTCGTCCCTGTTATTTTGTTAAATATTGGGTCCTCATTCCTCACAACCTATCACTCCACCACCCACTCCACATGTCCCACCTATGCCAACTCATGATCCCACAAGGATCAGTGCTGGAATCACTGTTGTTCACAATTTATGGTAACGTGTTAGACTTTGGAATCGAAAATAATTTGTAAATTTCTGGATGAGATCAAACTGGGACAGATAGTCAACAATGAGGAGGGCTGCAACAAATTACAAGAACACGTTCATAAACTTGCAGAATGGACAATTAATTAACAAATGAATTTCAAGGTACATTTTCATAAGTAAACAAAGAGGGTCATATGTTACTTGGAAAACAAGTATCTAAATGGGTTGGAGGAGCAAAGAGATTAGGAGGTACAAATACTCAAATCATTAAAATTTGCAATGCATGTCAATATGGCCATGGTGAAGCCAAATTAAGCACTAAGGTTTATTTTGAGGAGGAGAAAATTGAAAAGTAGAGAAATCGTGCTAAACTTCTAGCAAGTTTTGATTAGACCACATTTGGTGTACTGTGTTTTCCTGGTTGACATACTATAAAAAGGATATAGAGGCACTGGAAAGGTGAAAAAAAAATGTACAAGGATGATGCCGGGTGGGTGGTTATACTGAAAGGGAAAGGATAGACAGGCTGGCCCTCTTTTCTCTTGATGAGAAGTCTGAGTGGTTACCTAATAGAGATATTTTAAATTATAAAAGGAAAATAGACATTTGTGGGGAAGAGCAACACTAGAAGCCATCAATTAAGGAGTTCTCTATAAACAGAGAATGTGGTATTTGCTGCCACAGGGAATAATTGAGTTGAATAGTACATATGCATTTCATGTGAAGCCAGATATACATGAGGGAGGAGGGAATAGAGGGTAGAATTTTCTGCCAACCAGGTGGGCGGGCCCAACTTAATCTCTGGCAAGTGGGGAGTCGATCCCCACGAGAGAAGAGGGCCCCGCCGCCATTTTAAGTGGGTGGGCCAATTAAGGCCTGCCCAGCGTTACGCTTGGCGGGAAGCGCTCCTATGCGCTTCCTGTGCGGGCGGGGGAGGGTTCCCCAAATGTGAGAGTGCGCTCTTTCACAAATGCGCACGAAAGAGCACACATCTCCCTGAGGCTATGTGCTGCCTCAGGGAGATCGCTGAAAGTTGTTCAAACAATAAAAATAAAAAAATTTAAAAATCCTTAACATGCCCCCTGTCATGTGACAATGTCACATAAGATGGAACATGTTAATTAATTTCACTAAAACATTATTAAAGTTTTTTAAACCCACCGGGCTCCTGGCCTGCCCGCCAACCTTAAGGTTGGACGGGCAGGGCCTTTAATTATTTTGATTATCCTGTCAATGGCCTCAATTGGCCATTGACAGGTCGGCGGGTGCACAGCTGATTTGGCTGTGCCCCCACCTTCCTGAAAATTTAAATGGGGTGGGATGATGTCAGCGGTTCCCCCCGATGGCATCCCGTTTCATTTGTGCGTCGGTGAGCGGGCCCCACCCCCTGCTTGCCGATGGCAAAATTCAGCCCACAGCATTATGCTGTTAGATAAAGGTGAGGAAAGCTGGGAGGTGGCCTGATTAGAGCCACTGGATGGGCTGAATGGTCTGTTTCTTTGCTGCATTTTCTCTGTAATTCCATGCACTTCAGCAGTTTGGCAACTGTGGAAATAACAATCGTATTTATATGATTGTCACATCATCAGTCATTTTACTAGAGCTTTTTCCCCATTGGGACATCTTGCCCTATAATTAAAGGAGTGTACAACAAATCACATTCAGGTGTTGTTTGCAGAGTTAAAGTAACAATCATTTCCATGCAAAGCAGTTAGAGTGGTTGTTTTCATTCAAGTCAGGAAGCTAAAATTTACTGCAGTACCATATGACACTCTGTTCACACAAATAGCATTTGTGGCTGAGGCAATGCCATAAATTTAATACTTAGTCCTGATTTAGCCTCAATTCAGGAAGCCAGCCAGTTGCTTTTGAAGAGAGGGAGTTCACAGAGTGAGTGAATTCAATAACTTTGCTTGCAATATTTTGCATTGAAACAAAATAAAAATCAAATAAATACTAAATTTTTTCACTACAAAATCACTAATATTACAAACAGTGGAATCTGGTGAATGTTGATACAGTAAAGTCCCTGTTCACAGGGGTTTTGTTTCTGCGAAATCACGCAAAGGATGAAATTGCGAATAGCGAACATACTTTATAATGGGAGTGAGTTAGATAGGTTCCAGCTATCACAAAGTTAGTTGCCTGCAATACATCTGATCTTTGCTCTTTCAGATGTGGAAACCTCTCCAACTCTTTACCTACTTCTCCTGAGCAGTGGCATCCCTCAAATTCACACTCCAAACTTAAAAGAAAATGTCCTTGAATTCAGTCATCATAAACAAAAACTCCATCACCACAACATGCAATTAGAGTCTTAAGTTTACCCAGCATATAATTGTTCTGCAGTGTCAGCATGTTATTTAGCAGAACAAAAACAGAATTACCTGGAAAAACTCAGCAGATCTGGCAGCATCTGTGGAGAAGAAAAGTGTTTTTGTTTCGAGTCCTCATGACCCTTCCACAGAACTGAGTGAATATAAGGAGAGGGGTGCAATATAAGCTGGTTTAAGGTGTGTGTGTGTGTGTGTGTTGGGGGGGCGGGGGGGTGGGGGTGGAGAGAAGTTTGGGGGGTGGTGTGGTTGTAGGGACAAGCAAGCAGTCATGGGAGAAGATAATCAAAAGATGTCACAGACAAAGGAACAAAGAGGTGTTGAAGGTGGTGATATTATCTAAACGAATGTGCTAATTAAGAATAGATGGTAGGGCACTCAAGGTACAACTCTACTTGGGGTAGGGTGGAAAGACTAGCAGGGCATAAAAGATTTAAAAATAATGGAAATAGGTGGGAAAAGAAAAATCTATATAAATTATTGGAAAAAACAAAAGGAAGGGGGAAGAAACAGAAAGGGGGTGGGATGGAGGAGGGAATTCCAGATCTAAAGTTGTTGAATTCAATATTCAGTCCGGAAGGCTGTAAAGTGCCAAGTCGGAAGATGAGATGCTGTTCCTCCAGTTTGCGTTGGGCGTCACTGGAACAATGCAGCAAGCCAAGGACAGACATGTGGGCAAGAGAGCAGGGTGGAGTGTTAAAATGGCAAGCGACAGGGAGGTTTGGGTCACTCTTGCAGACAGACCGCAGGTGTTCTGCAAAGCGGCCGCCCAGTTTACGTTTGGTCTCTCCAGTGTAGACGAGACCGCATTGGGAGCAACGAATGCAGTAGATTAAGTTGGGGGGAATGCAAGTGAAATGTTGCATCACTTGAAAGGGGTGTTTGGGCCCTTGGATGGTGAGGAGAGAGGAAGTGAAGGGGCAGGTGTTGCATCTTTTGCGTGGGCATGGGGAGGTGCCATAGGTGAGAGTTGAGGAGTAGGGGGTGATGGAGGAGTGGACCAGGCTGTCCCAGAGGGAATGATCCCTACGGAATGCTGCTTGGTGGGGTGATGGGAAGATGTGTTACCGCCAACTCCGGCATGATGCCACCACCAAACACATCTTCCCTTCACCCCCCCCCCCCCCCCCCCCCCCCGGCATTCCGTAGGGATCGTTCCCTACCCTCTTTGTTCTTTTGTCTGTGACATCTTTTGATTATCTGCTCCTATCACTGCTTGCTTGTCCCTACAACGACATCACCCCCCCCCACTTCTCTCCCCCCACCTTAAACCAGCTTATATTTCACCCCACTCCTTATATTCACTCAGTTCTGTTGAAGGGTCACGAGGACTCGAAACGTCAACTCTTCTTCTCCGCCGATGCTGCCAGACCTGCTGAGTTTTTCCAGGTAATTCTGCTTTTGTTTTGGATTTTCAGCATCCGCAGTTTTTTGTTTTTATCTATGTTACTTAGCAGCTAGGCTTTGAGCTTATTCACACTTGCTAAAGAAGCTCGATGCACTTTTAACCCATTCACCCAAATAAATCTATGGCCAGAATTTTTCCCTCGTCGGGCAGGCTCGGCGGGAGCGGGCGGGGACAGTCAGGAAGCCAACCGCCACCTGCTGGCAGGTCAATTAAGCTGAGGCTACCTGTGCAGGTGGGAGGAGGGAGAGCGGGCCTGGCAACTGTGGAAATAACAATCGTATTTATATGATTGTCACATCATCAGTCATTTTACTAGAGCTTTTTCCCCATTGGGACATCCTGCCCTATAATTAAAGGAGTGTACAACAAATCTTTCACTCATATTCAGGTGTTGTTTACAGAGTTAAAGTAACAATCATGTCCATGCAAAGCAGAGTGGTTGTTTTCATTCAAGTCAGGAAGCTAACATTTACTGCAGTACCATATGACACTCTAGTCACACAAATAGTATTATTGAAAATTGAAGCGATTTTTAAATAAAATTAATAAAGATATTAAAAAAAAATTTAAAACATGTCCTATCACGTGACTCTGCTGGGACATGTTTTTAATTCAGAAGTCAAGTTTTTAGTTAATGTTTATCTGTTTTAGGAAACCTCGTCCTGCTCGTGGATGAGGTTTCCTAAAAAATGTAAAGGCCGCTTGGACTTTTTGCCTGCCCACCAATAGTAAGGTTGGACAGGCAGCGTAAATTTGAATTTAATTAGCTTGTTAATGGCCTTAATAGACGTTTCAATTATCGGCGGGTGCGCAGCCGATTCTGGCGCCTGCCCACCAAATGACATATCGCATGATGACTTTGGGATGCACGCCCGGCATCACCGCACGATATATTACGCTCGGGTGTGTCGGGTATGCGCCCGCACGCCGAACATAAAATTCTGCCCTATGTTTCTGTTTCAACAAATTAAAACCTGGAAAGCATTAATCTATGAAGTAGCTCACTAGCTGACTGCCTCAATCTACACAGTATTGTGTTTTCAAATTCAACCACTGACTATCCTGGAAGTCAAACCCTTACTTTTAGGCTCTTCCCCTCATTTTTAATCGCTTGAAGATGATAAACAGGTATTTCAAAATGAACCTCAATAGAAATGTTTCTAATTTTTGAAAATATTTTGGGACCAATACTGTGGATGGGCGAAGATTTGGGCTGTGATGCGCGATCGGGTGTAAAAACCCTGCCACAGGAGTAAACAAATTCATGAAAGAAGAGGTCGCGAATGGCAGGAGTTTACTGTATATTTCTAAATGTGAGGAAGACCACGGCTGCAAAAGTTTGCTTATTATCACCTTGTTTTTCATTGACCTTGGTATATGTACACAATTCTGGTATGAGCCACTCCAGATGCCATTTTTGTGAGGGATTTTGTGGGCCTTCAAAGTATGCAGAGTAGGCAGATGATGACATCAATCAGCGTGTGGTGCTGATTTGAAGACAGTGCTGTCATTTTGGAGCTTCGCACTCCAGCTAATGCCCTCTCTTAACCTTGCACCGTTGTCTTTGTGGAATTTATTGAAAGGCTGCCCCCCACCATTAGTATTTAAAGAGATTACCAACAGCTTTCAGGTTAGTTGCTGATTGATTTCTACTTGCGCTGCAATTGTAGAAATATTTGGTGGTTTCTATACTTCTCTAAAGTTGCTGAAGCCCACAGGGAGTGCAAGTGTGCTGTGGCACATGCTGAAGAACTTCTCACTGATTTCAAGGATTCTGCACAAACTGCTTGCTCCCAGCATGACAGGAAAAAGGACAAAGGGAACAGTTTTTCTACCTGAACCCCAGCAAGGGACAGGGGCTGGAAATTCAGTTACTGATGGGAGTTGGAAAGACTATGGATGTGATTTGAAAATTGTATTCCCAGAAGGCAGTACTGCATCCCACTACCTTCAAGGGAGGGGAACCTGCTTGTCTTCAATTAACAGCCCATTAAGCTCCATGAGGAGCTTGTTACCAGACTGGAGAGGGCAAATTTTCAGTTTGTAAATTGCCACACCCAAACAGTCTGGGGAATGTTATACAGCTCTCAGGATTAATGTGGGCAGAAGTTAAAGGTCTTTTTTTAAGATGAAGAATTTTGGGAGATGGGGTTCTTGCTTCCAGATCAGGCACTTTACCTTTCTTTTTGGCCATTTGGATCTTTTGTGTGCATTGAGGCTGTTAGCCCTTTGTGGTGATACCTCGTCTCCAAGCAGTTTGCAGGGTATCATAGCAGTCCAGCAATCTGTCCTCCAACAGATTACTGGGATTGCTCAGGTACCGCTCTGTAGGAATGGCAGTGGTTCTCTGGAACCCAAACTACTGTCCTCTCTCAGGATGACAGCAATCATCCTGGAAAGGATGGGTTTCAACTTTCAACCTAGCTCTGTGCCCAGTTGATGCCAGGCTCCTCCATGCTGTTTGAAAGTGACCACAGGCTTTCTGGCAATCTTGCCAATGTACCAAGCATTTCATTCCACATACCTATCAGTGTACCTATAGCACATAGAAGTATTCATCTGATTTTTCTGCAACAGTGCTCATATGTGACCTTGCCTTGCGGTGAGCTGGCACCTGCATTACCCTGTCTCTTCCAGGTCACTCATGCCTGGTGTCTCATCGTGTGGAGTTCTCACCTCTGAGCTATTATCTAAATTATGCATAGTGTCAGTATTTGAATTGATGCTTGAGAGTGAGTGATGGTGTTTCTTCTTCTTCACTGACTTCCAGTTCTTCCAACTCTTGTTTTTCCACCACCACTTGGGCAGGTTGTCCAGGGTATCTGAAAGAAGAAAGGCACAAGGTAAGGTTGCCGTGAATGGAGAGGGGAAAGCGATAGGTGCATGACTGCACCATCTGCAGCTTGTAAGTCAGATTGTGTGTTGAATGAGGGGAAGATCGGATACGGGAGGGAGGATTAGATATGAGGATGCCACCATCTTTGATGATTTCAGTCCCTCTTCTGGCTACGAGTTAAGCAATGGCATACTAATAATAGTGAGCACCGTCTCCTCCATTGGGGTAATAATGTGGCTGTGCCTGCCCTGCCCTAAAGCTCCTGCTGCCTCAACTTATCTGCAACTTTCCTGTAAAAGAGGGGGAAGTGTGTCAGTGTATGTGGTGCAATAAATAGCTAACAGCATGCGTAAGCTGCGAGATGTGGGAATGCTAATTGTGTGAAGATAGGGTGAAGTTATGTGTGTTTGGTTTGAATCATAATTAATGGAGCTTATTGGTAGATGAATGACAGGGGATATAGGGCATTAAACAGTACGTGATGATAGTGGTTCAGTTCCTAGCATATGCATTCACTAACCTTGACCACTTGCGTGAGGTAATTTAACCTTATTCAGCAATTATATCCGGAACATTGGAATTTTACTCCTGAGCACCAAGCCTCTCTCCTTACAGAGCTTGTCTGGAGGACCTCCCGCTCCCCTGTGGTTGGAGGATATCTATCCTCCTCTCCCCACTTCCTCCATCAAGGTGTTCAGTATAGCATGAGATAACTTGGAGCACACACTCTCCCCATTTGTCCTAATTCACTCTTGTTCAGACTGTCTTGTAGAAGCTGTTCTAGCCACAATGCACTTCCCCTTTAAGAGGTGCAGGCTGCATTTAAGCAGTGTAGACTGGCTTTTAGTGGTACTAGCCTTGCATAATTGCTGCACAGAGCCACTGAACAGCATTTTTTGGGCTGGTTGCATGAAGCAATCTTGCAAATTTGTTGGCAGCACAAAGTTGACACGCTACCTGCATCAGAAACAGTGAGTGCCAGTTAATTGCATATCATGATCACTGTGCCAGTTTCCTTGGGCTATTGAGTTTTGTCCCCATAACTTTCTTATGGAAGTAAAAAAAAATGAATTTTACAACCCTCCCTGTCATTCTTCCTATCACTTTGAAGTGAACTGATTTTTTTCCTGATTGTTTTTTTTTGTAGTGTCCCCATTTACATTATTGCTATGTTTTAGCTACATTATAAAGAAGGAGCAAATTGTATGAAAACAGAGTTTAGAGAAATGGAAATTACCAACAGTTCTAATGGTAGTAGCACTGGAAAATAAGAGTGCATGGTTTTCCATTATTTCCAGCCTTGAGACACTGGCTTGCTGGAGGTGGCAGGTCGAAGACAGCTCGTTCTTAAGCTCCCCCTTAGGACAGATAGCTCTAATAAAAGCAGTACAGTCTGTTTTATTGGACCGACATTCCAAATCCATTAAAGTCAAACTCTTAGCCAGCCAACATGATTGTTCAAATCATTAGCAAATTGAAATATAAAACAGGAACAACCAATTTAGAAAGAACGTAACACCACTACCAAGCTTGTTAACACACACAGTTCTTGCATTTTAGCACAACTGATGGGCCAAGGCTGTGAAATCACCTTTTGCTTTCTTATAGATTTTTTTATCTCCCTTTCCTCTATTGTTTCTTTTTGATCAGAGCTTCAAATACCATTACCCAGACTGCCTACTTCAAACTCAATAAAATCACCTTTCTCTGACCCTGTCTCAATCTATCTGCTGCTGAACTCCTCATCCATGTTTTTGTTCCCTCTGGACTCCGCTATTGTCCCCATCACCCTCTGTAAGTTTAACCTCATGCAAAACTCTGCTGCCTGTGTGTTGCACCAAGGCCTGCAACTTGCAACTCTGTGCTCGCTGATCTACATTGGCTCCCGGTCAAGCAATGCTTTGTTTTAAAATTCTTATCCTTCAATTCAGATCCCTTCAAGTCCATGGCCTCACCACTCCTGATCTCTGTAAAATTCTCCAGCCCTACAATTGTCGGCGATCTCTGCATTTCACCAATTTGGCCTCAATTTTCTCCTCCATTTGCAGCCCTGCCTTCAGCTGCCTGATCCCTAAGCTCTGGGATACCCTCTCTCTACCTCTTTACTTCTCTACACCTCTCTTCTCATTTAAGGCACTCCTTAAAACTTACCTATTTGGCCAAACTTTTGATCACCTGTCCTAAAACACCTTTATGTGGCTCAGCATCAAGTTATGTCTGATGATGCTCCTGTGAAGGACCTTGGGGTAACCTATGACTTTAAAGGTATTCTACAAATACTAGGTTTGTTATTATTTTCCTCCATTATTTTCACTATTTCCGCATTCCAATCATTTAAAAGAAATGTCGTAAATCTGGAAGCTTTATTTATCATTGTCTAAGATATTCAGAGTGTTGGTATTCATGGCGATGATGGATAGTTTTGCTATCCAATGACAAGGATTTTCTATTTCTACTCCATAAAATTTCCCACCTCTACCTTGCCTCATCCTGCTACTAAACTGCTGCTAAAACCCTCATCCATTTTTTGGTCACTTCTAAACTTGACTATTTCAGTGCTTTCCTGGCTGACTTCACATCCTCCACCTCAATAAACTTCAGCTCACCTACCCTCCTGTGCTTGCTGACCTACATTGGCTTCTAGCCCACCCATACCTCTAATTTAAAATGTGCATCCTTGCCTTTTTAAATCACATCATAGTCTCAGCCCCAGCTATGTCTATAACTGCCTCTGGCTCTAAAATCCCTTACCCCAAATTCTCCGTTCCTTTTACTCTGGCTTTTTGTTATCCATTCCATTCTTTACCTCACTAGGCTCCATACACTCAAATCTAGAATTCTCTCCTTAAACTGCTCTGCCTCTCCACTTCCTTTTTGCCCTTTAAAACACTCCTTAAACACTACGCTTTTAGAAGTTTTTGGTCACCTCTCCTACACTATCCGTTGGATAGATGTCCACCTGTTTTTTCTGATTATGCTTCTGGGAAGTGTGGGATGCTTTTCTACATTAAAGGCACTATATAAATGCAAATATTTTTTGCTGCATGGTCTGCTTTCAACACTTTTGTACAGCACAGGATACAGTGCAGAATTACTGACAACCAATAGGCAAATGCCATTTGGCATTAAAAGGGGACAATATAACAACAACACGTGTCTCTGCACAACCTATTTGTGTGCATCAGACGTTTATTGGGCAAATTAATTTGTATTTCGGCTCACTGAAGGTAACTCTGAGACTGTGTAGATACATAGGATATTACTGCATTTGACTGACTAATTTTTTAAATAGCAGTATTGTTTTTATCTTTCAGATTTTGCTATTTATGAGGGGATTTTTTCCAGTTGTCAATCACAAAGATTTCAAACAAAGCTATTATATTTCAAAAGTAATTGTGTGAAATGCTTTGAGACGTATTGGAGAGATAAGGCAATATAAGTCTCCCTGTGTTTTTTCTTGCTGCCTGTCTGTCTGCCTACCTGCAGATAACACCAGTCTCTAGACAGTGGTTCACTCCCTATCTGAAGACAAATGATAACTAAACATTGCAATGATATAAATATAATATTGGGCTGTGTGTATTTTTAGACCTGAGGAGACATTGTAAATAACTGTTGAGAAAGATTGATCATGATGATGCCTATCAGACTCTTCTATAAGGAAACAAAACATAAATTGAAAACATTATCAGGTTGAAATGCTACTATGCCCTGCTTTTTTAAAATCATACTGGTTCATGCTATTGTATCACATTCCTGTGTGTATTTCAACAGTCGCTTAACCATTTCCAATAAATGGGTCAATGACTTTGTTCAACAGTTCATATTGGAATTTGAAGTGCTAACCAACATGCTAAAATGGTGCAGAAAGAGAGCAGTCTTTCAGTTTCTTAGCTAGTTAATTATGCCTGAGCTATGTAAACTGAATCATATGGATTCATACGAATAGAAAAAATTGCTGGAAAAAAAGACAGGCTAAGGGGTGATCATCCTCAAGTCGTATTAAGAGGCAGTGATATCATTGCTCTGAATTGACCCCGAGGTGGAACTTTGTATCATGTTTGACAAGCTGGAGATAAAACCAGTCTCCTGCTTCTGAATTCAGCACAGTACAAGGCCATTAAGACCGATGGAGTGAATAAAATGATCAAATAAAATCCACAGTAACAGAAGAGTTTCCAGCACTTAAACGAAGGGCTGAATTTTTGAAGGCACTGGATTCCCTGCCATCCCCAGCAAAAAAGGCAAAAGCCCCAGCAAGGGTGGCCCGCCGACAGGAATACCAGCTAACTAGATTGGAGGCAGGATTTCTGCCCCACAGGAACAGGAAGTCCTGCCTCAGAGAGCTTCCTTCCAGTTGAAGGCCAAAAGCTCTCCGGTACTTTGGAACAGAGATGTGCGGTTTATGATTAGAATTTGGGTCAGTGTTTGGGGGTCTCACTGGGTGCCAAGCTGATAGGCCCCGGCAAGGGTAGTGAGGAGCTGGTGTTTGAAAGGCCAAAGGGTGGAGGGAAACCTGGGTATTAAAATCTTGGGGTGTTCTTCAATGTGCCCAGGGAGTCAGTTAAAGAGGGAACCCTCCTGTCCACCACCAGATCCCACACAGAAACCAGCCAGATTGGCCGCTTGTTGTGGGCCTCTCCCCACGCTGATTAAATCCTAGTGGCGGTAGGTTGAGGCCCTTAAGTGAGAATTAATTGCCCACTTAAGGCCCTCAGTTGCCCCTCTGATGGGTGAGCCACATGATGCCACTCCTGCCACTGGTATAAATGCGGTTTGGCTTAGATGGGCCGGTTGTTGCCGGGCAGGCCACCTGCTGGATTTAATGAGTGTCCTGCTTCAAACGTCCTGGTGGGGAGTGCAAAATCCAACCCCAAGTATCCACATTTTTGCCAAGTGTATGAGAGCTGTCCCAACTGCACCTCATAATATGACAACAATCTGGAAATTCTTATAATGATCTTGATGTTTGTCCCAATCACTTGCTCTCAACTCTGTATCATTGTGGCCCCACCTGTGGTGGGATAGGGTATACCTAGGGATGGCGATAGTGGGCCCTGCGATGTTTAATAATAGTTATACTTCTGTGAAGTGTTTTTCAACAACAATAAGATCAATAACTTAGATTTATATAGTGTCACAGACAGAATTTATGTCTTTGCTTTACTGCTCATGATCAGTATGTTTTTTTGTAAGAAGGGTGTGTTTTCCTTGCCTCAGAGTGAGTAACTCCATTATATAATTCCAGCAGCAAGCTTTTTGTGAGTATTAAAATAAATAAGGTTATCTTTTATCACGTACTTACCCTGAAGTTAAAGCAATGTTTCCCTCACTTGTCTCTCTCTCACACACACACACACACACACACACACACAAATTAGATACAAATGAAGATAATATACTTTTACAGCTTGTTCTTATCTCGGTCTCTTTTGTGGCAGACCCATAGTTTCTTGGATGAAATTGATGCTTTAAATTTGAAGTGAAGGTGTGGTATAGCAAAGGATTCTTAGCAGGCTGTAAGGTTTCTTGTAGTTGAATTCCTAGGAGGTTGGTTCTCAGGCGAACCCAAAGTTGGAAGAGATTGGGGAAGTCCTTCTCTTGGGATTCCTTGTTTATTGCTTCCAGCCACCCCTCACATTTTATCTCTCAACCCCACTGAAAGCATGCCCAGAGTCACAGGTCGGGTGGAATTCCATAGTCCTTTTATGTTGATTCATCCTTAAGCAAAGGGTTGTGTGAATTCCATGGATCACTGTGAACGTCCATATTTGATTAAGTATTCACTTGAGACTTAGGTCTGTCTGAAGCTCAAATGCAAAAGTCACATGATTTGCAGTGGCCATTTTAATAGTCTGTTTGTTCAGTTTTAAAATATAAAAGTATTGACTGAAAGTTCGTAACATACTGGGACATGTTAATTGCACCTGAAACTTAATGAATTGTCCCAAGGTGGTTCACAAGGGCATTATCGGCCAAGTATGACAATGAGCCATAAAAGGTGATATTAAGTCTGATGATCAAAAGCTTCGTCAAAAAAGTAGGTTTTAAGGAGTATCTTAAAGGAGGAGAGAGAGGTAGAGGGAGAAAGAATGAGAGTTATAGGCAGGAAATTCCAGAGCTTGGGGCCTAGACAGCTGAAGATACAACCACCAATGGTGGAACATTTATCATTGGGAATACACAAGAGGCCAGAATTAGAGGAGCGCAGGTATCTTGGATAGTTGTGGGCTGGAGGAAATTGCAGAGATAGGGAGGAGTATGAGGCCATGGAGTGATTTGAAAACATTGGTGGTTGTATCTTCAGCTGTCTAGGCCCCAAGCTCTGGAATTTCCTGCCTATAACTCTCATTCTTTCTCTCTCTACCTCTCTCTCCTCCTTTAAGATACTCCTTAAAACCTACTTTTTTGACGAATTTTAAAGTCAAAACATTGCTTGACTGGGAGCCAATGTACTGTAGCTCAGTGAGCTCAGTGATAATAGGAGAACAGGTTTTGTGTGAGTTAAGGCACAGGCAGCAGAATTTTGGATGATCTCAAGTTAACAGAGGATTGAATGTAGGAGACTAGCCAAGAGTGCATTAAAATAGTGAGATAGTGGAGTCTAGAGATGACAAAGGCTTGGATTAGGGTTTCTTTAGTAGAGAAACTGAGGAAATTTCTGTTCATCCAGCACTGGATGTTGGATAAGCAGTCTGTTAATTTAGCAGTGCTAGAGGAGTTGAGAGAGGTGGTGGCGAGGCAGGGCTGGGAGTCATCGGTACATGTGAAAACTAATTGTGTACTTTTGGATGATGTCGCTGAGGGGCAGCCTGTAGTTGAGAAATAGGAGGGAGCCATGGATAGATCCTTGAGGGTCACCAGAGGTAATAGTCCTACTTTAAAGACACTCTACAGGTACAAGTTGTTGTTGAGGATCTAGCATTCCAGCTCTGCACATAACTGCTCCTTCAAGGAACAGAGTTTATCACATGTTCTAACATTCAAAAGCAGCATTAGTTGTCACTTGCTTAACCCTAGTTTTTAGAACATTCATTTGCCAGGAGAAGACTCTGAGGCCATTTTTGGCACCCCAACAGAAATTTTCTAGGAGTTTTGGTTCTCTTAGTAACCACAAGGATTAGTTTTTTTGAAAGATCTGCTGTTGTGCTTTCTTTATCATGGTTGTTTTGCTACTTGACATATGCTAAGAAACATCTCAAGTGTTAAGCAGCAGTATCAAGGTGTAAGGGACTGCTTTGCTTCTCTTACCAATCTGCATTGCCACAATATCATATTGTCAGCTATTTCCTTTAGGACTTGTCCAGCCCAGTCAGTGGTGATACTACTGAGCCACTCTTGCTGATAGACTTTAAAGATCCCCACTCTGTGTATATTCTGTGTCCTTGTTACCTTGGTGCTTTCTCCAAGTGGTGTTGAGCATGAAGAAGAACTGAATCATTAGCTGAGGCCGGAGGAGGGGGCGGGGGGGGGCTAGATGATATTCAGCAGGATGTTTCCTTGCCCATGTTTGACTTCATTTGGTCCAGAGTCAATAATGAGGACTCCTAGCCACTCCCAGTCGACTATATAACCACCATGATCCCTTGTGGTGGGACAAGAATGGTGATATGAGGGAAGTTGAGTGATATGTATAATTTTGTATGATTATGTTAACTTTAGAACTGGTCCCCAGATGTTAGTGAGGAAGGTCAACTGGGCTCAGTGCGCCTTCAATGTCTAGGTTGTCATCAAGTGTTCCATCTGATTTATTAATCTTTCTAATGATTTGATTCAATTGTGTGACTTGTTGGTCAACTGCATTATGTAGGACACATATAAACCAGACCATGTAAGAGTGACAGGTTTCCTTCTCTCAAGGACATTAGTGAACCTTTGGGTTTTGAAGACAGTTCTGCTTTTTATTCCAGATTATTTTTTTAAACAGAATTTAAACTGTAGTGATGTGATTTGAACTCATCTTCTCTATGTTATTAGTCCAGGCCTCTGGATTACTAATTCTGTGACCACTACTGTACCGGTGTCATCATATCCAAATTGTCATGATATCAGTTAGAAGGAATGCTTTTTTCAAAACATCTTTGAGTGCTAGTGCAGGATGGGGAAATTAATGTTTTATTGACTAACCTAGGAACAGGAGCAAACCTTACAGTCCCTCAACCCTGTTCCACCATTCATTTAGATTATGGCTTACATGTATGTTAACTCCATCTATCTGCCTGGGCTTCATATCCCTTAATACCCTAGCCTAACAAAGACTATCAATCTAATTTTTGAAATGTTCAGTTGAGCTCCAGCCTCAACAGATTTTTGGTTGAGAGAGTTCCAATTTTCCATCATTTATTGTGTGACGGAGAGCTTCCTGACATCTCCTGAATGGCCTTGCTCTAATTTTAAGGTATGTCCTCTTGTTCTGAAATCACCCGCCAGAGGGAAAAGGCCTGCTCTATATACCCTATCTATTCTTTTAATCAGTTTCAGCACCTCAATTAGATAAATCCTCTGTACATAAGGGAATATATAAGCTTAGTCCATGCAATTTGTCCTCATAATTGTCCTTATAATTTAACCCTTTTAGCCACAGTAGCAGTCTGGTGAACCTGTGCTGCACTCCACTACAGCCAATTTATCCTTCCTGAGATATGTAGTGTCCAGAACTAAATGCGATACTCCAGATGGCATTTGGCCAGAAGTTTTAATATTCAAAGATTTTCTTTCTAAGTTTAAAATAATGAATTGTTTTTAGTTTGTTTTGTAGTGCTTGCTGAGATACTTACCATTGCATAGTTAATTCAAATTGTAAATTAAAATAAGATACAGCTAGCAATGTAGCAGACTTTCAGTTTGTAGCTTGGCAGTTACCATTACAGCTTGCTTCAGCATTTTGCGTTGTCCACACTAGAAATGAAACCATTTATTTTTCTTGTCTTTGTTGACTGTATCTTGTGCTGTTTCATCAGGTAAGGTACCAAAAGCATAAAGTGCATTGTAGACGGGCTACCAAATAGAGACATGTTATATAACAGATCATTGTTACTGGGCACCACCCTGTTCCCCTCACTGGAGATGATTTTGGAGAAAGGGTGAAAATCAATGCTAAATAGGAGCTGTGCTAATGAGACACGCCTGTTTAAAAGTCTGGTTTTAGCATGTGACTTTGAAAGCCTATTGATTTACTATCATTTGAACTTGCCAGGTGGTGCTAAATCAGATACCTGCAGATTTAGAATTCAAATGTTGATGAATGTTGCATGCATTCCATTCTGCTAAAGGTGTGACAATGGTAGGCCTGAATCTATATTGGCAGAAATGGCATTCAGTGACTGAGATGACATTGACGACCGAATTATTTTGAGCCAACTGTTCCATTTGGTAAAGCTACATTCTTTTCTCCTTCTGTCTCAAGACACATTTCAAGATCCTCCATGGTGTCATTGTTTAAGGATTATTCCAAATGTATTATTAATAAAGGACCCTCTTGTGTTTTCCAGTACATTTACTTTCCTCTTTTAAAATATTCACTGGGAGAATGTTATTGAATATTGTCTCTTTCGATATTAAGTAATTAAAATTTACTTGTACTGTGCAGAGATAAAATTAATAATTCTACCACAGTTTGTTTAAAGTGAAATGAAACCTCTCCAAATCCAAAAGATTTAACTTTTTGTAGCTCTCACTGTAATGTGAATTTAATGTTTGAACATATACTATTACATCCCAGATTATTTTTTAACCATGTTTTGATTAAATATTAAAGACTCTCAGAATTTCAATAATTCAATTTAGCCCAGTATTCCTAGACTAAGTAGGAAAAGCATCCAGAGCTTCAAACATCTGATTCATAATGGTGGACTATGTGATAAGAGGTTTGTTATTAAAACTGTCACTGATTAATGAACAAGAGGAGGTCTTGGGGCACGTGATAGTGTCCCTACCTCTGAGGCATAAGCTCTGGCTTCAAGTCCCACTTCAGGACTAGATTGCCACGCAAGGTGTATTCATAATGTGGCCAAACAGGTTGATCATCACCCTGCACCAAGAAGCCCAATGGCAGGTGTGAAGAGCGGGAAAGTTTCCTAGTTAGCCATACTGCAGGAGCCCATGGCAAATCGCTGCAGTACTTTTCCAAGAATAATCATGGACCAGTCCAATGGAAGTGCATTGTCTCTTCGGGAATGGTACCTGAAAGATGAGGAAGAACCTGTTGTGGACTCTACCAACCAGATACTCTTTGCCTGATTTGAAAATTGTGGTGCACTAAAATCTGCACATATACTTAACTTTTTATAACTATTTAATCATTACCATTGTGTTACTTGTTAGTAGTGATCTGCCTAAGGGCAGGTTCTATGCTCATTTAGCTACACCACATGGCCCACTGCTTTTCTCTTCAGCCTCCCACTTTCAATTTCAATGAGCAATATGACTAGGAAAGATGAGGTGGTTTCCCATTACCTTCCTCATGTGTGCTTAAAGGAAGCACAAGTCTCCTTCCCAAAGGATCCCTTAAGCAGTTGTTGTCCCTTGAGAGTACTAGCTCTTCTGCCATCACCACCGAAAGATCACTAGTTCTACCGTTGGCCATGGCTGGTAACCCTGAGCATGGGACAGCTCCCAAAAAGGCAGTGATGACCACCCCTGAGGTCTCAAAAGGCCCTGCTACCAACATCATGGACAAAATTTTGCCCTCGGATGCGGTGCGGGCCCCACTGGCTTGACGACGGGCGGCCAGCCAACCTCCGCCACTGAACCGGGGCCCACTGCCATTTTAAGTGGGTGGACCAATTAAGACCCACCCAGCGGCATCCCCAACGAGAAATGGTATGCACTTCCTGTGGACGGGGAGGAGGGAATCCCCGTCTGTCAAAGTGCACTTTTTCGCACTTGTGCGCAAAAGAGCGCAGTTCTACCTGAGGCAAAGTCCTTTCTCAGGGAGAGTAGTGACATTGGAAAAAACTTTAAAAATAGAAACAATAAAAAAAATTAACATGTCCCCCTCATGTGACAATGCCACACGAGATGGGACATATTAATAAAGTACACATAAACTTTATTTATTTTTTACAAAACAGACATGAAACTTCATCCCGCCAGTGGATGAAGTTTCATCAATAATCTGGAGCCCGCTGGGGTTCCTGGCTTGCCCGCCAGCCTTAAGGTTGGATGGGCAGGTCTGTAATTACTTTAAATAGCCTGTCAATGGCCTCAGTTGGCCATTGACAGGTTGGCGGGAGGACAGCTGATTTCACTGTCCGCCCGCCTTCCTCAAAATTTAAATGGACCGGGATGATGTCGGGGATTCCTCCTGACGTTATCCCGCGTCATTTTCCCCTCGGCGAGCGGACCCCGTGTTGCTATTTTTAATTAAATATACACTCAGAGTTCACATGGTGAGGGAATTATATTATGTGCTTCTTGACGTTGGCTGTGCAGACCGGATAAATAGGTATAAAATGGGTATCTTATGTATGTTCTATTTATAACCTATAGGCGGGGGAAAATGTGACATTCAGTTTTAATCAGTCACAACTCAGAGGCACTTCTTTGTGTTTCTTCAGTTTTGATGATAACACTGCTAATTACTGATAACACTGCTAAGATTTTTTACAAAATTAAAAACCAAATTCCAATTATTCACCACCATGAAAACCAGGCTAACTGACAGATTCACGTGATATGATGTGCAGTGATGTTATCATGAAAAAGGAATTGTTTACAATAGGCCTAAATCTGTAGAGATATTGCACATTACATGCTGATATAGAAAGTAACTTAGAATTTGAAAAATATATCAGCGAGATTTACTTTGTAGGACGAGCAGTATAGGCTATAGTTTAAGTTTGTTTTCACTGCTGACCAAAACCCTGAGTCACAACTGCTGTGACATGAATGATGAAATAAATAAAATAAACAAAATAAATCTCACTGATATGATTTTCAAATTCTAACCTACTTTCTATATGAGCACGTAATGTGCGAAAACTCTACAGGTTCAAGCCTATTCTAAACGATTCCTTTTTCATGATAACATCACTGCACATCATATGACGTGAATCTGTCCGTTAGTCTGGTTTTCATGAATGATGAAAGGTTCTGAAGTTTAGTACAGTGATACGACTATGGTAGTTCTCAGAGCTATCCTTAAGGCCTGCTGGTAATCTGATGAAGTGTAATCGTTCAACACGAGACCCAGAA
Organism: Carcharodon carcharias; assembly: GCF_017639515.1. NCBI lineage: Eukaryota > Metazoa > Chordata > Chondrichthyes > Lamniformes > Lamnidae > Carcharodon > Carcharodon carcharias. Next base: position 129,377,410 of record NC_054477.1, on the reverse strand, counting down.
GTCATTTGAAAAGCTGCAGGTTCTGTTGTGATGTGTCTGCTGAAGAAGGACTACCTATGCCCCAGGGTATTTTGTATTACATCAGTATTGTGCAGAGATATTCCACATGGTCCTTTTTGGGGGAGGGTGGGGGGGAGGTGGGGTGTGTGTGGGATGACCTGGGCAACTAGCTTTGTTTAGCAATCTCAGTATCCATTCTGTGTCTAATCCAACACCCAGTAGCTAGAGCTTTCACCATTTCATTTGGCAGGTTATTTTTAACTATATTCTGAAGCAGGTTTCTGAATCCTGAGCAATTTGTGGGCTACTTTTTCTTTCATATCTCATGTAAACAGACTTCATGCAGACAGCCTTGATTGAATGTTTCGACAAAATAAAATTTTATTACTGTTCTTCTGCCCTTGTCTAGTGGTTTGATGCCTCGAGACAGTATAATGATTTCCCTGTGTGCAGTTGTTCTCGAAGTTTGACAGAAACAATCAAGAATTTATTTCACTCCTCCTGACAAATCTGAAGGAAAAAAGATGGCAGAACTGTATTACTGTTCATTTCAATGCAGTTTATTTCACAGGGAAGCTACATGGAGCATTTTGGAGTATCACAGCCTCACCATTAAATCTCTCCATTCCTGTTGAATGTTACATTTGTTTTAGAGCATGCTAACTGTTCTAACTCTTTTTGGAAATGACTGTGGCTTGATGATTGAATGGAATAAATCCAGATCAAAGGTCTGAAATCAACAGCTTTGTGTTTACTTATTTTGGTCTCCAGTGCAGAAGGCTAGAAACCTTCACAATGAGACAACACTGTTATAATTCTATCGAAAGCTAAAAGCTAACCTTAGTGTTACCATATATGTGGAGAAACTGGGTTTGGAGAGAACTGTTTCGCACAGCAACTTTAAAATGTGTTATCTTTAAAAGGATGTTTAAGAATCCTCATCCTGGAATAAAATTTAAAATTCTGCCTCTTATTTAATATTGAACTAACTTGGAATTAACCTGCTCTGCTTACAGATGATTCAGGTTATAGAGGTGAATATTCGGAATTTGGTTTTTAATTTTGTAGAAATCACATAATTAGCAGCGTCACCATCAAAAATGAAGGAACATAAAGAAGTATCTCGTAGAACAACATAACAGCTTGTGTTTATATACCATGCCTTTGACTCAATAAAATGTTCCAAGAGTGTTACAAAGGAAAATTTGACTGCCCATAAGGCGATATCAGGTCAGATAACTGGAAACCATCAAAGAGATAGGCTTTAAGGAGCATCATGAAGGAGTAAAGAGAGGTAACGAGTGGGGAGGTTTAGGGAGGGAATTCCAGAGCTTAGGGACTTGGTAGCTGAAGGCATGGCTTCCAATGGTAGAATGATTAAAATTGGGGATGCTCAAGAGGCTCAAATTAGAGAAGTGTAGCTATCTCAGAGGACTCTAGTCCTGGAGGAAGTTACAGAGATAGAGAGAGTTGAGGGCAAGGAAGGATTTGAAATTAGGGATGAACGTTTTAAAGTCAAGGCGTTACTTTCCTGGGAACTAATGTAGGTCAGTGAGCATGGGGTGTTGGGTGAATGGGACTTTGTGCTAATTAGGACACGGACAACAGAGTTTTGGGCATTAGATTTAATTTTGGGCCATAACCTCTCTCTCCCTTTCCGAATAGGATTTAATCAGCCTTATTAAAACTTATTGAAAAGTGGGAATTTTTAAGCTTATTTTAAAATTGGCAGCATGGTTACTCAAAAACAATGTATTAGGCACTACAATTATGGTAATTTTGCTAAATGTAGGCTAAACTATTCTTTATTCTATCTGCTCCTGTTGCCTCAATCACAGACATCTCTGATAGGGGGAGGTAGTGGCATGACTATCGCTTGACTAGTAATCCAGAGACCCAGGTTAATAGCAGATGGTGAATCATACCACGGCAGATGGTGAAATTTGAATTCAGTAAAAAATCTGGAATTAAAGGTCTAATGATGATCATATCACTTGTTGTAAAACACTTATCTGTTTCACTAATATCCTTTAGGGAAGGAAATCTGCCATCCTTACCTGATCTGTCCTGCATGGTCAGCAATGTGGTTGACTCTTAAATGCCCTCCGAAATGGCTTAGCAAGCCACAAAGTTTCCAAGGGCAATTAGGGATGGGCAATAATTGCTAGTCTAACCAGCAACAACACCACCACCCCCCACCCCATCCCATGAACGAATGAAAAAAAACCTTTGTGTCGTTTACCAGGAACTCACCCTTCCAACCCAGCATGTTTTTGCTTTTGTCCCTTGAATTGCTCTTTCAAAATCCAAAATGCCTTTGGCTGTCTGTTCACCATGCTGTTTCTGCATCTGTCCATCTGTTCACTACTCTCTCAGCTGTGCTCTGATGCTGTTGTCCCCAGTAAAATCACTACTCTGTATCCCACCCTGTAGAGCTCGCTACAAGTTCCATCCCCTCTCAGCGCACGGTTTTAGGCTAAACAAGACTGTTTGTGATTTGCAGTCTTATTTGACTTGCTGTCTAATTACACTTATTATTTTCCTACATTAAAGGCACAGTATAAATGATGTTTTTGTTTATCTGTGTCAGCACTATTGCAAAGAGCAAGCTGGAGGGCCTGCAGCATATAAATCACTTTCAGTTAGTCATGTGAAGTCAGGTTTTGCGCAGTGCCACAACTATTTTAAATGCAAATCTTCTTTTGTTGCGCTTTCATATAGTTACTGATGTATTATTGTGGTAATACTAGAAGAATGGGCAGCATGCTTACTGGTAGGAGTCAAAGTGATGATTCAATGCACCCTATAACTGCTCAGATGCACAAGTAGATGCTCTTTTAAATATCATGGAGGCTCCAAGCCCTCTTGGTGATGAGAGTCAAAGTTTTATTAAAAATTTTTAAATAGGAAATATAGTGCCTCTGTACTTTGTTATATCTGGGGTGCCATTCCTCTATAAGCGTTCTACCTACTGGGCTAAGGCTAGCATGCTGACAAATATGTTCGTGAATGACAATAATATTTTCAATATCACCGTATTAGTTTGTTTTGAATGCTTTAGTAATAGTGTTGTATAGAAACTATACTGGCAGAGAGAAAAGACAGGACATTCTGTTTGCTTTTGCACGATAAAATAGCCACATGCTCTAGCACCAACATTGCTTTAATGCATGTGTGATTAAGTGTTCACTTTTCTTCTTCTTAATTCTCTTCCCATGCTTACAGGCACATGAGACAGACAGGCACATGAGACAGACAAAGCACATGCTTACCTCTGTTTCTGTAGCTTAGTTTTCTCGGAACAAGCCACTAGTCTGAAGCAAGAGGCTATAGCTTGAGGGGTGCTGCTCTGCATCATGCATAGCTGACCAGGAGTCTCTATCATAAGTGTACGGGAAGGATTTGTAGATTGATAAGCAACCAGTTAGGCTGTGCTATGAGCATACCTTCCTTGGCCATTAACTCCTGGAGTAGGGTTCAAACTCGGAGCTTCTATCTCATTGGTAGGGATGCTACCCTTTGCACCACAAAACCTTCTGTTCACTTTTACCTTTATGTAAAAACCCTTGAAGTATTCTATTTTAATCAATTACAAATTTAATGAAGTAGTTTATTGCAGAGGAGCTATTTTAAACAATAATGACTGATTCTCTTTCAAAAGTATTTCAACAACATTTGCAATTTTTGTTACTATAGTTTTTATGTTTTGAAGTGTGGGTCTTCCGAGAAACAACTTTTAAAGCATTTTAAATGAAGTTAATAGTGGGCCACTCCAGGGAGAATGGCTACAATTTTTCATACTGGTGGAAATGAAGGGTTGTAATACAATTTTCCATTTGCTATATTAATCATAATATTGAACTCTTGACCTGATTTCATTCCACCTTTTAGAAATCTAAAAAGATGGTGTGTAGGCAGAATTGCCATGCAGAAGTCCCTAATTCTTTCATTGTCAGTTGAAGGAAATGGTTGTCATAAGGCACAAGGGTCACTTGATAGAAATTAACATGAAAGAAAAATAATTTTATTACCTGAGGAGAAAATTATTTTTTGTGAGAAACCATATGCCAGCCAGCCAAGAGAAGACAGTTGTTTGATAGTACAGAACTTGAGTATTGCTGATAAAATATATTTTGTTGAAGCTTTTTGTCTTGCACTCATCAGGGCAATCACAAGAATACCAATGTCAGGGGAAGCAACAACTTTATACCGTATGGGAAGAGAGTGAGAGTGCTGATTAGTTGACAAGTGGACTCTGATTGGTAGAGGCATTGCCATCAAGAATGTGCCAGTTAATGGTGACTGACAGTTAACTACCAAGCATTGTTTGAAATTTTAAACCATGCAACTTGTCTCTGATGGCCAAGGCATTGTCCTGAGGAATGAACCAGTGAATGGCTATTACTTATTTTGTTTAGCTGAAACAGGCGCAATGTGTGTGCATGTTCTTTCTGTCTGTAAAGAACAGGGTTCAGTGCATTAATATATGTATTTCTAGTACACGCAAATGTGTCACACTGCCAGCCCAACTGACAATCTTAAATTGATTGTCAGTGTAATTTTAGCACACTGAGAATCATTTAGCAAGGGTGTCCAATTGCAGAATCACACCTAATATTGGACACGATGTTGCTACTGCATAGTAGCAGCGTGAAACATTTGGTAATCTGAGGTAGACAGGGCACTTTTCAGGGCTGAAACTGATGGCCTTATGCCTGTTCCTGGGTTTGTGCGATATACAGTGCAAAATGATCTGATCAGGGTAGCCATTATCCCACAAGATGTCTTTGATTCACCCTATTTCAGCATCAAGTTTGCACGGTGAACAAATGGCTTGGGCCCTATTTATAGGGTTGCCGATGAGACCAATCTTACTGAGCGTGGAACTGCAAGAATCCCAACATTTGTATTGACCAGTGAAGATAGGCTTGTGGTAGACTGTGGTAGAGAATGCCCTGGCAGATTTCAACTAGTAGGTCAAAGAAGTGGAGTTTATTTGACTGCTCCATTTCAAAGGTGAACTTGAGTATGGAATGGAGACCATTAAGACATGCAAGGAAGCCATTAATATTTGCACTGCAACACTATACCATGGTGATCAAAAATTCACGCCACATTGCGTGAATCAGTATTCATTGAGCTTATGAACTCGGCAGCTCGCACAGCTGAAATCAGCTTTAACAACACCATGTATGCCCAAATTGATAGTGTTGCCATGCGATCATCTCTAGGCCCAGCGTTCACAAACATCTTTGTTGGGTTCCATGAGGAACATGTCTGATAGAATAACACCTAACCTCCCACCACTTGCATATTTCCAAAATATGGATGATATCTTTACTATTTTTAAATCTGTAGCAGCATGTAATAATTTCCTTGCATGTCTTAATGGGTTCCATTCTGCACTCAAATTCACCTTTGAAATGGAGCAGTCAAATGAACTCCCTTTCTTTGACCTACTAGTTGAGAAATCTGCCAGGACATTTCCACCCTTGTATTCACCACTAACAGGATGCTGCCATCAACCCAAAAGGCTGTTCTGCCTTTCACACAAATGAGTAATGAGGTAAATGAATTTCAGTGCCACTGTGATGCTAGGTATGTAGGCCATACATCCCAAAGACTGGCGGATCATATCAAACAGCATGTCCCTTCTGTTGTTCACAATGGGCAAGGTACAGGCCACACCTAACCAGCCTGTGCTGGCAAAACTCAAAACATAGTGTCCAACATTAGATGTGATTGGACAACATTTGCTAAATAATCCTCAGTGTGCTAAAATTTACACTGAGAAGCAATTTAAGATTGTCATTTGGGCTCGCAGTGTGGCTCATTTGTGTATACTGGAAGCTACATATATTAATGCACAGATCCCTGTTCTTTGCAGACAGAAAGAACATGTACACACATCGCACTTGTTTCAGTTAAACAAAATAAGTGACAGCCATTCGCTGGTTCATTCCTCAGGGCAATGCCTTGACCAATCAGAATCAAACTGCCTGGTTTAAAATTTCAAACAATGTTTGACAGTTAACTATTAGTCACCATGATTTGGTGACTCTACCAATCAATGTCTACTTGCCAACCAATCAGCAATCTCTTCCCATACAGTATAAAGTTGTTGCTTCCCCTGACAATGGTATTCTTGCGATTGTCCTGACGAGTGCAAGAAGAAAAGCTTCGACAATATGTCTTTTATCAGCAATACTCATGAGAAGATTGCTTATATCATCTCAGGCTTATGACTAATAAGCTGTTACATTTGATTTCTGATTCATTTGTTCATTAGTGCACTTTGAATCAATTAATGGGTTTTGACTGGATTTGAAAAGACATGTTCTCAGGAAAGAAAGCGATGGACAGAAAAATTCATTTGTAGATAATCATACAAATGCAGCTGGAACTTAAGTACCAGCTTGCTAACACACTCCTTAAAGTGCTGGCACCAGCTGTTTGAACGTTGTTGTAGTTGCAGGGGCATTAAAAGAAAAAAAAAAATTGTCATAAACAAATGGTAGTTTAATCAACCATCAGGTGAACGACTGGCTTACCATGCACCACCCAAGAAGCTGTGCACTATTTAATATCCTCCCACAGTTTGAATCAGCAATTTCAGCTTAGCTGAAAATGGGAGTTCATTACACTTATCTACCATTCTATAAAAATTCACTGAATGCACCAGACATAACTTTTCCTAGCATGCTTACTGGGTATCTAGTAAGTAAGTACTATAACTTAGTGCCCTTCATGCATTTAAATGCCAAGTCTCTTGATGAGGAACCTGTATAGTGCAGCTCCTGCAGGAGAAGGGCAATGCAGACAGCAGTTTCCTGATTTCCATGTTTATGTAGATGTCAGAAGTTGCTGTTCTATTTACTCATTAACACCTGTGACCACTGCTAGCTCACCATGATTCTTACTGCAAAACCTAGGCCATTGTCTCCCTCTCACTAAAAAGAACCAATAGCCGAGCTCTATAGAGAACCTTGAGGAAATAATATTCATCCACTGATGCAGATGAACTACGAAAGTTACTCTTCTGTAAATGGAGAATTGGTCCTTGCTTAGCAAAACCAACTTGAAGTGAAGCTAACTGTGTTTACTTGAAGACATTCACAATTTTCCTGACACCAAACTAGTGCAAGGGTAGCATGATGAAGTCCAGTTGACCCTTTGTAGATTGACCATGTAGTCCCTACTAAGCTAAGTATACATTTTAGATTAGGGAATTATTATTTCACCAAAACTAAATTGATCTCCAGTTTGCTAACACAAGTAGTGGCCTCCATTGAGTCAAATAATTCTTATCATGTTATAAAATATATTTTTCTCTTGCATAAACTATTATAAGAAAGGCGCAGTGCATAAAGTGGAAGGGTAAATATGCTTATTTTATTAAAGTTCCTTAAAATTGTTTACTAAAGATAATTTCCCTCCATTTGTGAATTAATTGATTCCCCCATCATTTCAATGGATGAGTGTTCAGCAGAGAGAACAATTGGTCACCACCTAGGCTGGTGTCATCTTATATGTGATGTTAAATCAAACCTTGATTTGTGGATCTCTTTGCAAATATTACAAACAAAGTCACTGTTGGAGAGTTTGGTGAAGTTTGTAGCATGCTTGCTTATTCTGTAGGGACCTGTCTCTGATTTAACACTCGGCGTGGCATTATTTGGCTCAGGGAAAGACTCCCACCCCCAGCTGAGGAGGAAGACCTGCCTCTAGGAGCTGGCAGCTAATCAAATGGTCAACAGTTCTCTGGTCCCAGCAGTTCCATGATGAACGGTGGCCACTGCTGGGATTGCCTTCAGACCCCAACGGAGATCGTCACTGGAGCCAGATGGGGACGTAATCAGGGGCGTTTTTGGCGGGGCCAGACTAGAAGGCCCTGCTGAGGGGGTTGGGGTAGTTACAGGCTGGAAGGAGTGAGGGGAAGCCGAGAGAGGGTTGGGTAAAGGGGGGCACAAGGGGACTGTAAAGGAGAACACCACCCCCCCTCTCGCTTTCCTGCCTGAGGAGTGGGACTTGGCAGGCTTTATTCTTGGTGCCAGCTTCTGACTGCCACATGAAAAATTGTGGCAAAGTGGGAAGAGGCCCTTATGTGGCCATTAATTGGTCACTTAAGGGCCCCAATTGGGCCAAGGGTGGATGAGCTGCCCGGCGCCTCCCCTGCTGCATGTAAAATTGTGGTAGAATCCAGGCTGATGGGTCTGTGCCAGAAATGCCACCCAGGGCAATATGCTCAATTTCACACCTCCCACCAATCTGCCAATCCACCCCTGGGGGATGGTAAAATTATGCCCTCTGTTCTCCTCAAATGCTTGATGACAGGGACTTCTCTGTTTAGATTTTCGCAGGGTTGTTTCTTCCCACTGGGTTGGGAACAACTTAGAGGCTCTGAGATTGGTTTTCAGAATGTCTTTGTATCTGACTTTGGGACATCCTATAGTGTGAGTTCCCATGCTCAGCTGGCTGTAGAACACCACCTTTGAATAGCGTAAATCCTCTACATGAACCACAAGGCCGATCCAGTGAAGTTGAGCTCTGATATGTGGCACCTTGCAAGAGCTTCGTTGCTAGGGATCTTGTCCTGCCATTTGATGCTTCAGATGGATCTTAAGCAGAAACTGTAGCATGCATTTAGTTGCTTTATGTGATGCCGGGAGGCTGTCCATGCCTCACGACCATAGGGAAGTGATGTGAGAACCATCGCCTGGTAGACTTTGATCCTTCTGATGAGACAAACCCCATGCTGCCTCCAAAGCCTGTAGATGAGCCTGCCAAAAGCTGAGCTTGCTTTTACCAAGCAAAGGGATATTTCATCATCCAACGTGGTGTTGTGGGAGAGGGTACTCCGAAGATAGCAAAACTTTTGAACTGAGTTGAGGGGTGTATTGTTGGTTGTGACTATATGGTCTTGGAGTTTCTGGCCAGGGGTAGATTGGTACAAAATGTCTTCCCCTTTTCAGACTTATTGTAAGGCTAATGTGTTCTGAAACTTGGGCGAAGCAGTCAACGAGCAGCTGGATGTCCTCTGGAACGTGTGCAATAAGAATACAGTCATGCTCAAATAAGAGTTCATGTAGCAGCTGTTCTGTGAGCTTTGAGCCTTTGCAGGTTGAAGATGTTGCTGCCTCTCCTGAACAAATGTTTATTCCTATATTGAGATCTTTGAGTGCATTTAAGAGCATGGCTGAAAAGTAGATGGCAAACAGACCTGGTGCCATTACGCAGCCTTCCTTATTGCCATTGCTGACAGGAAAGAGATTTGATGAGGTACCAATCTACTTCACACTGGCCATCATGTCATCATGGAATGAGCGGATGACCCTGATCATCTTTTCAGGGCACACATATTTGTACAGCACCTTTCACAGGCCTTCATAATTTACTCTGTTGAAGGCCTTGGTCAGGTCAACAAACACCGTGTAGATTTCTTCCTTCTGTTCCAGGGACTTTTCTTGAATTTGACATGCTGCAAAGATTGTGTTGACTGTTCCTCATCCAGCTTGAACGCTGTACAGTGATTCTGGGTACACCGATCGTGTAAGATGAGTGCCAACCCTGTTGAGAATAATCCTCACGAGAATTTTTCCCACTGTGAGGAGAAGTGAAATGTCACAATTATTGTCACAGATAGACTTGCTTAATGGAAACATCCTAGTAATTTTGGGGCATATGGCCAGATTAAACAGAAGAGGCTAATGTGTTTCCTAACATGTGAGCTCCTCTGGACTTTAAAGTTTTAGTTAGAATGCTGTAGGCTTTTGGAGACTTAATCACAGACAGTTGCTTTATGGTCTTGGTGACTTCAGATTGAGGTGGATCGAGGGTAAGCTCATCTAAAACGTGATGCTATGGAACTGATTCAACAGCGTTATCACACACTGTGAATTCTTGGTTCAGGAATTGTGCTCTGTCCAACAAGGGAGAATCTCATGCCTGTTTGTTAGGAGCTGATTGCTGTCTGCTGAGAGGATGGGTGAGACCGTTCAGATTATGCTTATTGGCAGCTTCCTGAAGCTCTGCAGCCTTGTTTCCCACCATTGGTTCTTCATTTCTCTTAGTTTGGCCTACATCATGTGCTTTGTTTGATGGTATCTGGCTTTTCCTGTTGGTGATGTTTTCGTCAGATATGTAGGAACCAAGGGCATTATGCACATCACCTAGAGGCTTTGCTAAATCTTTGGTTATTCTTGTCTAAACAATATTACTGTTGCTGTTTGATGAATCTAAGGATCTCAGATGCTGTGCCTTTGTGTGACATCCCTTAACTTATTCCAATGACCTTTTATTGTCTGTGTCATCTTCTGGAATATCAGTAATCTTTACAGCTGATTTTTGCTCCAGTTCCTGTCTCTTGGCTGAGTCCTTTAGGATAGTTAGGTCTAACTTCCTTTGTGTTTTGACTCTCTGTCGGAGTGCTTTAAATGTTATCTTCAAGGGTCCAATGCTCCTGAAAAGCCAAAAATCTGACCAGCATTCGATATTTCTAAGGCAGCAGCTAGACCACATTTCCTGAGGTCTCTCTGCCATACAATATCATAGACCAGCATGTACCAGTGTTTAGATCTGTGTTGCATCCATGTTGTTTTCAGTTTATCAGCTTGTTGGAAGATTGTATTTATAATGGTAAGGTCAAACTAAAGAGAAGAAGCTGGCTGTTGGTGTTTACTCAACCAATGTTTTGGTGTCCCTGTACTCCCTCCATGCATTACGGTCCACGCATCCACAGGCATTGAAAGCACCAGGAATGATGAGGTAGTCCTGTTGTGGCACACCTCTGAAATCATTGTAGAATGATTGACCTTGTCTGTATGTGTCATTGTTGGCGTATAGGTGCTGATGAGTGTTGCATCCTGCAACATTTATTCAAAAGTACCATTTGCCGGTTGTACCCTTGGGAACTGAGTCAAGCATAGGTGCCAATTCAGATCAAATGGCAAAGCCCACACTTGACTGTTGAGGCTGGTCCTTCAACTTGCCAATCCAGTAGAATGTGTAGCTTGCACCTACTTCCTCAAGACTAGGACTTGAATTTTTTGGATGGCGGAGTTTCCCTCCCTGCTATCCAAAGACTCCCGAGTGCCCCACAGCCATTTCATGCCCGAATGAGCATCAACTGGCTGCGGACGGGACTATCGCACCTCACTCAGGAGGAACTCCCACCTGTGAACTGCTGGCCAATCTAATTGGCGGGCAGCTCTCCAATCCCTGCAGCAACAAGAGCTGCAGTGGACTGAAGGGGAAGTTCAGAAAGAAGCCTGGGCCTCAGTCTGGGGACTGGAGGGCAAGGTAAGTTTCAGGGGTCCCAGGCTAGGGAGGGTAGGGAAGGCCTAGTGGGGGAGGGGGGGGTTAACGGGCACAGAGATGGGGGTGTGATCAGGCTGTCAGGGGAAAGGCTGGGGGTGGTTGTGGAGGGAAGTCCAGCAGCTACTGGACCTTAAGAGGTGGGGGGACACCAGCAGCCAGAAAGGGGCTTCTGATGGAGGCGCCCCTGCCCGAGTTCTAAGTCCATTCTTTTTCGAGTTTCCTTCATAACAGGTAAATGTTCTCACCAGCCTAAAAATTGAAGCAGGGTGGGAAATGGCCCTTAGATAATTGGCCACTTAAAGAACTTAATTGGGGCAGGAGCAGGCCTTCCGTTGAGGCCTTGCCCACCCCAGCTTAAAATACTGTAAGGTCAGGGCGGGCAGGAACCCAGAGAGAATCCCATTCATTCAACTTCATGCTCCCCCCACCTCTCCCCCCAAAAAACCCACCGGGAGGAGCATGAAATTCAGGTCGAGACTTCTCTAAACTTTGTTTCACTTAGAGTGCCCATGTCAATATTGTATCTGCCTAGCATTCTGGCTATGAGAGCTGCTCCAGGTCAGGTATTATTATCTAGGCATGTTCTGACATCTCATGAGTTGAGTGTCATCTGCTAGTTAGTTGTCCTTTGAGTTTGAATTTTCTTTATGTTTCAACCTCAGAGGTTTGGTGAACAATCAGGAGTGGTCACCTGGCAGCTGCAGGGAGGGCAGACTATGTTTAGGGTTCTTTTCTTCCCCTTCCCCGGATTGGAGAGAGCAGCACTCTACCTAAAAGGGTCTGCTCTGCCACCTTTGGAGGATACAGACTCCATATCTGACTTGATCTGTGGAGAGCAACCATCATCGTGAGGCTGTCTATGTGCAAGGTTATGACTGAAGACTGTCAGTAGCATCCTCTACTTGTCCCTGTTGATACTTCCCTATCACCACAGGGCTTGGTGGGATATGTTGGCTGGCTTGCTGAACAACCTCCATATTGAGGGTCATGAGGACTCAAAACGTCAACTCTTTTCTTCTCTGCCGATGCTGCCAGACCTGCTGAGTTTTTCCAGGTAATTCTGTTTTTGTTTTGGATTTCCAGCATCTGCAGTTTTTTGTTTTTATCTCCATATTGAGTATATTTAAGTGGATGAGGTTTGTGCACAGCCATTCCCACCATCTCGTTCAAATCAGCTAATGCTACATTGGTACCACAGTTGCCAGAAGCACAGCAGCTGAAAGGATGCAGGTTTTAATTTTAGAGTTGTCCTCCTAGATTTTTTGTTATCCGCTCATGGAATGTGGACAAGGCTAGCATTTTTACTTCTCTTTAGTTCTGAACAAGAGTCATACGGACTTGAAATGTTAACTCTGTTTTCCTCTCCACTGATGCTGCCAGACCTGCTGAGTTTCTCCAGCAATTTTTGTTTTTGTTTCATATTTCCAGCATTCACAGTATTTTGTTTTTACCCCTGGAATGTAACATGCCTCACATCGTACAAACATTCCAGCCAAGCTAACACAAAGGATTTGTAAACGATACGCCTATACCAGCCAGCTCTGGACGAAGGCAGAGTTGTTTGGGACTCATCATCTTTAACATTGTACTAATGGTTCTTCAGTTACCTGCACAAAATAAAATGGGTTTTAACAAGGGCACCTCATTAGCTTAATAGCTTGACCTGAAACCACCCTGTCACAAGACCGAGACTTGAGCTGTTTGAATTCCTTTAATTAGACAGCTTTTGAATTTTATCTTCAGTTGCGCTCTAACCTCTGAAGAGAAGACCAGATTCCAGGCTAGCAGCCTGCCTTTGACCTCCATCTCTCTCCAAGTCTGATTTCCAGAAAGATCCCTGTATTTCACCAACAGAGTGAACTAATTCCCAGGATACACAAATACTTTGCTGCATCTTCAACAGACTCAACTTGCAACCGAGATCCTCGGACCTATACCAGGAATTCTGCCAGACAAAGCCATTTAAAAAACACCACTGGACTTTTGATTTTGGACTCTGGACTCCCATGAAACCATAATTCTTATTTTTATTGTGGTCTTTGCCCTGAACCCCTTTCTTTCCCTGATCCCTCTTTTGGTATTACAGGACTTGAGTATTGCTGAAAATAGAGACATGCCGAAGCTTTTTGTCTTGCACTCATCAGGACGCTTCGCAAGAATACCAATATAAGGAGAAAGTAACAATTTATACTGTATGAGAAGAGGGTGCCGATTAGTTGGCAAATGGACTCTGATTGGTAGAGGCGTTGACATGCAGAATGCACCGGTGATGATGACTGACAGTTATCTGCCAAGCATTGTTTGAAAGTTAAATCAGGCAGCTTGACCCTGATTGGTCAAGGCATTGCCCTGAGGAATGAGTCAGCGAATGGTTGTCACTTATTTTGTTTAGCTGAAATAGGTGCAATGTGTGTACATGTTCTTTCTGTCTGCAGAGAACCTTGAAGGACCAGGACAGCAGATGCATGGGAACACCACCACCTGCAAGTTCCCCTCCTAGCCACATGCCATCCTGACTTGGACACATCGCCTTCCTTCACTGTTGCGAGGCCAAAACCCTGGAACTCATATCTGATAGCCCTGTGGGCGTACCTGCACCACATGGACTCCAGTGGTTCAAGAAGGTGGCTCAGAACCATCTTCTGAAGGAAATTAGGGATGGGCAATAAATTCTGGCTCGCCAGCAATGCCCACACCCTGTGACAGAATATTTTTAAAAGTTGGTTGTTAGCTTAAACAAACTATTAAATGATCCACTGTCTTGGATGTGGCTACTGTTTTTTATAAAAGATTAACCACTTGAAGAGATTTAAAAACATTGACAGAATTTTATGAATGGGTGTTTTTTCACTATCAAGTTATCGGAGTGAGAGCTGTATTAGATTGTTAGAAATTTATTTTTCTCCTCTTCATATGGCTCCTGAGGTCTGCCCAAGGTGCATAGTGGGTTAGTGGCTATGGAGGTGGGATGGAGGGTATGAGGGGCCATGATCTATGGGTTGGAGGGGGTGCATGAGCTGGCATTGAGTTGGCTTGGAGGACATGAGGGGCCATGATGGGGGGGTTGAAGGATGGGGGCTAGAGGGTGTAACAACTTCTAAGACAAGGTCTCAGAGAACTCAGGGAGGCCTTCTAACCAGCCCACCTCGATACATGCCCACCCTTGGCCACCTATGCTCTGCTTTCGAGGTCAGTGGACCCGCTTCTACACCGCATTGCCCCTCAAATTGAAATCACGTGTTTTGGGGCACTTTTTCTGAGGCGGTTGCAGTGAGTCAGGAAGTTTCCTGGCTTGAGCCTTTTGCACAGGCATCTAGAATCCTTGCTAAACTCTCTGGCCGGAATTTTACAGACCTGCTGGTGTCAGGTGTCATGGCAGGTGGGGTGCTGGGGGGGAAACAATATGGCGAGGAGGCCAAAAATCGGTCACATGCCAGCGTGAAAGCACAGTGGTGTCATCCGATGGTGTCCGCCGTGGCAGAATGCCAATCTCACTGGAGGTCAGCGAGAACCCAATTTGCATCCCATTAATAGGATGCAAAGTAAGGCCCCACCAGAATCGTTCCCCCATGGCAGAGTTACCATTACGCCAATGGGAAAATATGCTGGCCCATGACAAGCCTGGACGTGCAGAATTCAGGACTTACCCATCAGGGCCTTGCTCAGATCGCGGATGTCCGAGGTGCAGAAGATGCTGGAGCCCTACAGCTACCGGACCCTGGAGGAACACGTACGTTGCACGCTGGGTGGATTCTCATGGACCTCTGCCACGAAGCAGCTCACAGGAGATTGGAGGTCTCCATTGTTGTCTGGGGTCTGCTTCGAGACATCAAGGCCTTAGCCATGGGCTGCTACGGATGATCGGCGAGATGGGGAGGGGGGACAGGAAGGTCCAGCTGTGAGTGGGAGAGGAAGGCATACTGGGATGGGGGTTGGGGGGGGTGGGGTGGTGGGAGAGGCAGGTCTAGGTTTGACTGGGAGAGTAAGGTGTATCGGTGGGGGTGGGCGGGGTGGAGGTGGGCGGGGTGTAGATCCGAGGGGTGCGAGATGAAGGTGTCTGGGTTGAGTTTGGGAGAGGGGAAGAAAGGTGTTTGGGGGTGAGGTTGGGAGGGAGGATGAAGGTGTCGGGGGGTGTGAGGTTGGGAGGGGGAGGAGGGAGTGCATGGGGGGGGAGAGTGTACCAAATGAGAATGTGGCAATTGGGGAGTTAGGTGTAAGGGAAGGAGGTCGGAGGGGGTAAGGCGTTCATGGGGGGGAAGGTGTCTGAGGGAGGAAGGAGTTCAGAGGGGCGAGGAGTCCAAGGGGAGGAAGGAGTAAAGGTGGAGGAGAGAGTAAGGGTGGAGGAGGGAGTAAGGGGAGGGATGTCCAGGTGAACGTAAAGGGAGGGGTCTTTTGAGTCAATGACTGCCTCCTAGGGAGTGAACTGAGGGTGGGCATGGTATGATGGAATGGTGAGTAAGAGAGGGGACAGAGGGAGCTGGTAGGATGGGAGGTAGGGTGCATTGGTAGTGGTAGAAGGGACGGTGAGGGTGGTTGGTGGAGACTCGGGGTCAGATATGGATCCTGGAGGTGGGAAGGAGGAGGTCGGGAAGGTCAACGTTAATGGGGGTGGGTTTCTCAGGAAGGTAGGGAACGTGCACGTTCACCTGGACATCCTGGAAAGACAGAGATAAAAGCAAAAAACTGCGGATGCTAGAAATCCAAAACAAAAACAGAAACAGAAATACCTGGAAAAACTCAGCAGGTCTAGCAGCATCGGCAGCAACAAGTTCTGTTGAAGGGTCATGAGGACTCAAAACGTCAACTGTGCTCTCCTCCGCCGATGCTGCCAGATCTGCTGAGTTTTTTCAGGTATTTCTGTTTCTGTTTTTGTTCTGGAAAGACAGAGGTTTGGGTTGGTCGGTGACGGTGGGGAGGTGGAAGGTGATGCCGGAGGGTCAGCAGTGATGGGGGAAAGGACATGTATGACTGGGGGACGGAAAAGGATGGGGGAGCTGATGAGAAACCAACAACTACCATGGTTTTCAAAATCGAAAGTGAGCGGTGCCTTCTGTTGGATGGGCACAGGTGCTGCATGGGAGTGTGATAAGTGGGTGGGCGGAGATGCAGGTCAGTTCACATGGACAACTGAAAGAGAGCCCCAGCAAGCAGTGCTGAAAATACACAGGTCGGTGAGATGAGTGTGATAGATGAAGGCTCCGTGTGCATGGCAGAGTGTTTGCACGAGGCTCTGAGAGGTCCTGCCACATAAAGTCCTCCTTCCAGGATAACTCATGGCCTGGCTGCGTGCGGCTGAACTGCTAGTTGGGGGATGGCGAGTGGGGGCACTACTTGGGGATGCAGTGGGAGGACTCGCGATGCCTGTCAATGGAGCTGAAAGAGAACATTACACATTATTCAGTGTAAGTGAGTATTTTTTCAGGTGATAAAGCGACAAAATGTCCATTTGCAACCATTTCTGATTAGAATCTCTTAACTTTTCTAGGCCAACCACTTCTTCTAGATGCTGCGCTGACATCCACAGCAGGGGTGGAGACAGGCAGTGCAATGGTTGGCCCTGTTGCCTCTGATGACTTAGGCGTGCGTCCTCTGGAGAGCCAAGGCCTTGAGGGTCCAGGCTTTCTTTGGCTGTCCTCCTGTGGGCCAGCTGCTCCCTCTGTGGTGATAGAGGATGAGTTTGAGGGGGGGGTCACAGGCATTGGGGACTCAAAGGGAGAGCACAGACCCTGAGGTTCCTGAGTGGATGACCCAGGGGTGTCCAGCTGCCGCTTCCTTCCCTTCAGGTGCCCGAGGGCCTCGGCCTGACTCATTGAGGGGAAGGAGCATCTGGAGGGATGTCGAGGTGCCCCGTTTCCCTCTCGCGTTGCCACTAGAGGAAATCACCCATGGCGAAGCGATGGAGTGCAGGTCTGCACACAAGACTGCATTCTGGTGGACCAGGGTCGCCATGGTGCCCACCATCCTTGCCATAGAGATCTCCACACATGCACATGTGACACCACTTCATCAGAGAGCAGGTGGACTCACTCCCTCAACTCACATGCAAATCTGTTGAGGGCTTCCAACAGCTCTGTGTGATGCTCTTCATCTTCTGTTGATTATCCATGATGAATTGGAAGGCCAAATCCAGAGGCACGTTATCTGACTTGGACCTCACAAATGTCTCTTTTCTCACCAGTCCTCTGAATGTCAGGGAGCTTGGCTGAACTTGCCTCCTCCTGCTTGGACTTGTGTCCATGCAGTGACCACCAGATTGTGAACCCAAGCCTGCTCTGGATCTAGGTTCCACCAAGGTGTGTGTCTCCGCACTGGCGGAGGTGGGTAAGCGCTGTGACGGGTCTTCCAGGCTGCTTATTTCCAGCTCTTCAATGGAAGAGGTGCCCTCTTCGCTGGAGGTGAGGATATGGATGGAGCTGAGGGTTCCAGCTGGCTGAGGATGTTGATTGCTTGGCTGAGCTCCTTGTGATCTGATGTCGAGATAAGTAATGCATGGCAGCAGAGTCAAAAGCAGGAGAGAGAGCCCTCACATTTGCATCGAGAGAGGGACGATGTGGTGCAGGATCCTCATATGGGTGTTCATCGCTAACCTCACCATCGCCTCAGGTATGGTTCACGCCCTCACCAGTCAGAGCGATGGCACCCTCCTCAAAGTGAGTGAGGGGTCTAATGTGGGCCACCCTACCCCTGGTCTGGGACCTCTCCCTGCTGTTGTGAGCCAGCTTTTCCTGCATGAAAACAGAGAGCGTCAGCAGGTGCACGGCACTGCGTGGAACATTTGTGTGGTGAGTGGAGCCATGGATGGGATGAGGACGTGAGCTCCAGAGGATATGAGCCTGACGGAGATGTGAGGGTGTGTGTGAGAGCTAGTGCTGTTGTCCCTTGAGGTCTGAGATCCCTGTGGATGTGTGATGGGTTTGTGAGTGTGTGAGTTTAGTGTAGAGTTGTTTCACTTAGCCTGCTAGAATGGATGAGAGCATTCACCTTCTTCCTGCACTGGATGGCTGCCGTCTTTTGTGCTCTGTTGGTACTGGCTGCTGCTGCCACTGCCTCCTAGGCCAGATTGCTGACTCTGGTGGACCTCCTGCGGCCAGAGTGGGGGTAGAGGGCATCACATTGGCTTTCCATCACTTTCAGCAGGCGCCCCAGAGAGGTGTCACTAAATTTGAGGGCTGCCTTCTTCTTTGCTTTCAAGGCCACCTGTCACCTGGAGCAGTCCTGGCCTGTGGACATGAAGTAGGCTGTGCTCTGGTGCACTCTAAATATGGCGCCTGGAGCGAGGAAGCGCTGAGGTAATGGCGTGATGGGCAAATCTGAGCCTGCTACGCCAGCAATCCGGTTTGTTTCCCGTGAATGCATTATTAATTAGGTGGGACGTGCCACCAATAGGATGATACGGCACAAAAACTTGCCATTGTGGCTGGTGAGTAAAACGTCCTTTGTCTGTCCCGCTTCGCATTTTGTGCAAATCTGGGATGATTCTGCCCTCTGTTTCTACCATTTATAAAATACAAATCAATCTGAATACTACAGCCAATGTCTTTATCCATATTGAAGGCACATCTGTGCGCATAGTGCGGCAGTAGAGAAGGGAAAAACCCAGAACAGATTTAAACACAGGGATGAAATTTTTAAGTTTCAAGTTTGGTAGACCAGAAACCCTTTAGGTTGCTAAAGACAGGGATGAACAGTATTTGGTGTGGTATCAGATACAGATAGCAGCTTTAGGTGAGCTTAAGTTTACAGAGGATTGTGGATGGGAGGCCAGCCAAAGGAACATTGAAAAAGTTGAATGTGAAGATGACAAAGGCATGGATGTAGGTTTCAGCAGTAGCTGCAGATGTTGGATAGGGGCAGAGTTGGGTAATATTATGGAGGCAAAATTTCATCTCAGAGTTGAAGTGTGATGCATAGGTTGTGAACATCTGATTCACCCTGAGACAGTGGAAAGGGGATAACATTGGAGACAAAGCTACACAGTTTGTGGCAGAGTGTAAAGATTAGGATTTTGATCTGGAGGAAATTATAGCTCATCCAAAACGCAATATCAAACAAACAATCTTGATAACACAGGGGCAGTGGGTTTGTCAAGTGATGAGGTAGTGAGGTGGAACTAGGTGTCATCAGTGTGCATCTAGAAACATAGAAACTAGGGGCAGGGGTAGGCCATTCAGCCCTTCGAGCATGCTCTGCCATTCAATATGATCATGGAAGATCCTCTATCTCAACGCCATATTCCTGCTTTCTCTCTATACCCCTTGATGCCGCTAATATCCAACAATTTATCAATTTCTTTCTTGAATATACTCAGTGACCTGGCCTGCACAGCCTTCCACAGAGAATTCCACAGATTGACTACTCTCTGAGTGAAGAAATGTTTCCTCATCTCAGTCCTTAAATGGCCTGCCCTGTATCCTGAGACTGTGGCCCCTGGTTCTAGACTCCCCAATCAGGGGAAACACCCTCTCTGCATCTAGTCTGTCCAGCCCTGTTAGAATTTTATATGCTTCAATCAGATCCCCTCTCATTCTTCTAAACCCTGGTGAATACAGGTCCAGTTGAACCAATCTCTCCTCATATAATAGTCCTGTCATCCCCGGTATCAGCCTAGTGAACCTTCACTGCACTCCCTCTATGGCAAGTATATAAAAACTGATCCCAAGTGTGAGAATAATATTGTTAAAGGGTGGCATGAAAAGCAGGGAGTCAAAAAAAATACTTGGAGGACACCAGAAATAACTATGTAGGAACAGAAGACAAATCATTTCTGGAAATGCCCTGGATGGCTATGAGTGCAACTAAGCAAGGGCAGTCCCACTGAGATGGATAATTGAGGAGAGACATTTGAAGATGATGATTTAGTCAATTGTGTCAAAGACTGCAGAGAGTTTGCAGAAGGTGAGACGGGATAATTTACTAGAGTCATAGTCACAGACTAAAAATAAAAATGTCAATATAATCATCCACATTAAGTTGTGAATTGCAAAGACCCTGTTTACGACTGAACAGACATTCTGAAGAGAAAGGCAAAAAGGCACTGTGTTTATTGATCTCCTGGCAAAGTACAAAGATGTAGTGATGGGTGGGATAAGCAAGATGCAAAGGAAGTTGACAAGGTTAGTTTGGGAATCTAAGTCAGCAAGAGATAGGGATGGCACAGTTGCTGCTTTTCAGGAGGTGGTGACGGGTACCTGGATTGGTCTTTTGATGAATGCTAAAAGATACAGAGGGTGGTTGGGGCTTATTCAAGTGGGATTCAAAGCCTGGTACTTTGGCAGGACAGCAGGAGTAGCAGTGATGGCTTCAGGCTGGGATTTTGTGAATATTACTCAAAGGGAAGAAATGAAGGCGCCTGGGAAAACCCAGGGAATAAAATAAAATAATTAATTCAGTTATGTCAAGTGCAGCAGCCAAAACATACATGCACGTGGACACAGAAGAGTCCCTTATGATTTCCCTACTTTGTTGAAGGTCTCCTCTAGTTCTCCACTATCGGTATACTCCATTCTGTCGTCAGCAGCTGCCCCTTCAGCTCCTTACTCATAACTCTCTCCATCAGCATCTCTACATTGCCACTTCCATATCTGACTTGAAAGGCATCCTCATTTTCAAATGTCCTTTAGGCCATTTCCCAATCCCCCACCCCCTAATTAGCATCCTCTTGATACCCACCACCCAGTGAATTGACCTGAAGCATCAATGATTGCTATAGAAATTAATGTTGCATTTGTCTGTGCTAATACATGAAGAATCCCCTTTTAGATCATAAGAACGTAAGACTAGGTTATTCAGTCCCTCAAGCCTGCATTACCTCCGCTGGGCTGCGAGTGCCCTTAGAACTTTACTCAATGAGTTTCAGTGCCATAGGAACATAGGAACATGAGTAGCTTAGCTCTTTAAGTTGTTTCCACCATTCAAAGCGACTATGGCTGACGTGGAACATAACTCCGTAATGCTTTTCATAAACAAAAATCTACCAATCTCAGATTTAAAAGTAGCAATTGACTGAGCATCAACTGTGGTTTACAGAAGAGAGTTCCAAACTTCGTCTACTCTTTGCAAGTAGAATTGTTTCATAATTTCACTCTAGAACGGTCTGGGTCAAATTTTTAAACTATGCCCTCAATCCTAGACTCCTCAACCAGTGGAAATAATTTCTCTCCATCTACTGTTATCAATTCCCCTTAATATCTTGAAAACTTTGATCAAATTACTGCTTAACCTTCTAAATTCTAAGGAATTCAACCCTAGTTTGTATAATGTTTCCCTGCAATTTAAAATAAGTTAATCATAATTGGAGTCCAAACAGGATTCTGGTTAATTTAAGCTGCACTTCCTCCAAGGCTCACAGTACTTCTGGTGTGGTCTAATCAGGACTTTGTGTAGCTGTAACATAGCTTCTCCCCCTTTGTAATCTAGCCCTCTGGATATAAATGCCAACATTCATAGCTTTTTAAAACATTATTTTCTGTATCTGCTCTGACATTTTGATGATCCAAATACCTGGATCCCCTAGTTTCTTTGACCTCCACTGTACTAGCTTTATACCATTTTGAAGGTATACTGTTCTATCCTTTTCAGGTCCAATGTGGATGACTGTATATTGGCCTACATTGAAATCCATTTGCTTGTTTTGCTCATTCACTTAATGTATTAATATCTCTTTGTAGTTGTAGTGCTTCCTTCTACACTGCTTACAGTGCTGACTATCTTTGTATCATTGGCCTGGATATGTGGCTTTCTGCCCCATCATCTGTTGTTGATAAATACAATCAGTAGGTGAGGCTCCAACACAGATCAGTTTTCAAGGGGCTCACACTACTCCCAACAGCCCTCTTTTGCTTAGTATGATTGTAAAAAAAATTCTGTTGATTTTGATGCTGCTTGCAAGTTTCTTCATACCGTACTCCCGTTTTGTAGCTCTTATAATCAGTTTTGTCACCCTTTGCAATTCTTTGCACTTCTCCCATTTTCCAGGATCTATCCTTATATTTGCATTTTGTATGGTTTTTCTTTCAGTTTTGTGTTGTCTTGTACCATTTTGGTCATGATGGCTTTTTTTTCTGTTATGTAGAGTTCTATCCCTTAGGAGTATCAACTGGTTTTGTATTCCATTAGATTCTATTTTGAACACCTCCTACTTGTTCCTCCACCTTCACCTTCTATTGTTTTACCCATTAATGGATTTGCCAAGTTTATTGTGGACTGTCTGTCTCATCACATTGAAGTCAGCCTTACCTAAATATTAAATTTTTAACCTATTTGGCCTTTATCCCTTTCAAATACTATGTTAAGGGCCCAAATCTTCTGGTAATGGTGTCATCGAAAATTGGAATTTAAGTTGGGAGATGCATGTCAGGACCCAACACAAGTCCTGATACACGCATGGGTACAGAAATTGCACTTGAAGTTGCACTGGACCCTTTGCGAATGTCTAGAACACTGATCTCACTGTCAGAGATTTGGACCAGACCCATGGGACTTACCTGGATATTTACCCAGGAGATGTTAATACCTGGTCAGGATAACTGAATTGAGCATCACAAGCGACCAGCCTGCAATCACACCCCCAATCCAACCCGACCTGATTCTCTCTCCCACCACCCCCTGCAACCCGATTACTCTCACCTGACCTGACCCAACCTGGCTACCAACCCTACCCGACCCAACTCCCTTTCCCATCACCAATCCCCTGACCCGAAACTGCCCCGACCCGATCCACTGTACCCTCTGACCTGACCTGACTCTAAGTCCCATCACTACCTCCCTGACCTGACCATTCACTCATTCACTCACCCATCCACTCACTCACATGCCCACTCACTCACTCACCTGCCCACTCACTCACTCACCTGCCCACTCACTCACCAACCTACTCACTCACTGATATACCCACCCACATTTACCCTTTTACTACCCACCCATTCACACTTTCTGATCCACCCACTTACTCACCCATTCACTTACCCACCCAATCATCCACAACTCACGCACCACTCACTCACCAACCCCCCCACTAACCCACTCACTCACCAACCCCCCCACTAACCCACTCACTCACCAACCCCTCACTAACCCACTCACCCACCCACCCACTCACTCAGCTGTTCACTTATCCACCCACTCACTCATCAACCCACTCTCTCAATCACTCACCCCCCCACCACTGACGCACCCAATCACCACCCATTCACCCACCCACTCACTCACTCTCCACTCATCCACTCACTTATCCACTGAAAGATTTGAGACCTTTAAAAACTAACACAAATACAGCAGCTAATGTCGTAAAAAGGGAGAGTGTCTTCTCTTCGCCTGTCTTCTCCTGCGCCTGTTGGTTTTCGCGAGGATCATTGTCGCGGCAGCCGGGATCAGAAGTTCTGGCCGAAATAATGCACACGACGTGGTTGGGTTGCAGAAATCTTCGCAGGAGCAGCAGTGTGTGCAGCATTGACACTGACCAGAAGACCTGGGCCATTATGATCACTGCTGGATAAAAGTTCACCATAGGCTATGAAGTAAATCTGGTTCATTACTTATCAAATTGAATACGTCGTGCCCCCTTGTTGGTTCTAGAACATATTGTTGCAGAGAACGCAGTCAAAAAATGCACAAGCACATGATATAGTTTGCTTTTCCCAGTCGAGATGAAAGTTAAAATCTCCCATTCAAACCACACCACTCTTACTACATGCTTGTCTGATCTCTGCATTTATCCATTCTATCACATTGGAGCTGCTACTAGGGGCTTATACTCAGCTCCCACTAGAATCTTAAATAGGAGTTTAATGTGTGAGTATACATATCAGAAAGGGATTGACAGGTTAGGTCTCCTTTCTCTTGAAAAAGAAGACTGAGGGGGTGACCTAGTAGAAATCTTTAAAAAATTATAAGGTTTTGATAAGAGATAGGATACAGAGAGAATATTTCCTCTTGTTGGGAAGAGCATGACTGGAGGCCATCAATATAAGATGGTCACCAAGAAATCCAATAGGGAATTCAGAAGAAGCTTATTTACGCCAAGAGCGGTGAGAATATGGAACTCACCACCACAAGGTATGTTTGAAGTGAATAGTACAGATATTTTTAAGGGGAAACAAGACAAGCATATGAGGGAGATGGTTATAATGGTAAAGTTAGATGAGAAAAGACAGGAGGAGCTCAAGTGAAGCATAAACACCGGATTGGACATGTTGGGACAAATGGCCTGTTTCTGTGCTGTATATCCTATGTACTCCTATGTAAAATCCTTTTCTAATTCTTAATTCTACCCAAAAAGTCTGCACTGTCTGCTTATCTCTCATCTTAACATTGAAGTGATTTCATTCTTAACTGAGGCTGCACCTCCCCTGCTATCATTTTCCCTATTTTTCTTGGCGACCTGCTATATTTAGTTCTCACCTCTGACCATTTTGCAGCCATGTCTGAGTAATGGCTACCATATCATAGCCTCCAAGTTGAACTTGAGCTTGCAATGAATTAAGTTTATTCCTTATAGTAATGTGGTTGTGCGAAAAAAACACTTATTTTGGCTATACAGCCTAACATGTCGTTGTGCTCTAATATTTCACTCAGGAGAGAAGGGAGTAAAACAGGAAAAAGAAACATTTTATGGCAAAGCAATACCATATCTGAGGCTATAACTGCCTCTTTATGGCACTGCGAATGAATTTCATTACTTTCAGTGAATTCCAATTTAATGGAAGGATAGTATAATTAGATTGGGGCCAAGGAGGTGATTAAAGCACCAGGTGATAGCCAAATGTTCTATTTAGCTTGTGTCCTTTAAATCCAGAGAGTATTCAGCCATAAAGAATAGCTATTAGTAGGCAGCATGGGCTAAATGATTTTTGTATCTAATGTAGCTAAACACTCGTATCTCTTTCACTTAGCTTTGTCCTCCCTGGAATTCTGGTCATAACACCCACAAAGGACAGTGTTTTAGTAGGTGATTAATGCTGCTGTATTGCAGGTCTTTATAGGTGCCAGTGTGCCATTACAGTGCAAGAGATAAACGATTATGACTGTGGTCTTTATTGAAATGGCTTGTGCTCAACAAGAGAGATTACACATGAAATCAATCCTTTTTGTTGAAATCAAGCCAGTTCTTTCCCGGATGCACTTGCAATACTTAGTGTATTCTAAATGATCCAGCAGATTGTGGGCCAGAGTAGGCCTGGGAATTTTACCTCATTCTCTAATTAGCATTAAATTCTCATTCTGGCATGAAATCGATTGGATCATTTACTAGGAACGTTAATACAGTCTTGAATGAGTTCAGGTTAAAGTAACGCTCTTTTTTTTTGTTCTCAAGTAAGAATTTTGAAAACTTTCTGGTTTCTTTTTATTGATAGATGTTTTAAATCTACACTTGTACATCAAGTCGCTCAGTTACCACACATAGTAAGCATTAAATATTGACAATCTCCAACCTGTCTCAAATGTCTTTGTGTTATTGACTCTGTCCACCTCTTCTCCTCAGTTTCCATCCCTCACTTTTTTCTTCTCTGCTACTAAGTTTTGTTTCTCTGGCCTCTTCCACTCTCTCCCTTACCCCTCTCTTTCTGGTTTTCTTGTTTTTTTTTCCTTTAGGGTGGAAATTCATGGAAAATGCACCCCATAGTGACTTCCATCTGATGTCTTATCCCAAACATTCATGCTTTCCCCTATCTGTTAAGCTGTTAACCATCCCACTACCTGTTTGCACTCTTATCAAACTTTACTCCTCTTTGAATGGGCCAATAAAGCTCTGTACCCTCCACCCTCCATAGTTACTTACTTCACCCTTACCATTCCATTCACTCTCGCTCACTCCCTTCAAAGTTAGGTGCCCAGTGACCAGAAACCCATCTCCCTTCAGAGCTTCCCTTCTCCTACCCTCCATCTCTTTGCCTCAGAGATGGTTTGTTTGAATTTGAAACTCGACTTTTTTTTAGAAAACAATTAGAATGAGGGAAAAGATACTTATTTGCATTTCCCTCTCTTTGTGTCTGTTTTTATCTTTTCTGTTACTGTGCTTAGGGAGAATTTTAACCCGCAATGGCAAACTATTTGGACTTGTGAGCTAGGAACATAGGCAGAGATGCAGGCCATTTAGTCCCTCAAGCCTGTGTTTGGAGAAATGCCTTTGTGCACTGTTACCTGTTGTGTACTGTGACTTGCCATAGTCATGTGACCCCCATCATTCCTTTGTGAGTAAAGGAGTAAAGGATCCAGGCAGAAGTCATTTTACCCAACACCTGGAACATAGTATCATGAGTGTGCAGCTTTAAATTGAGTGGATTTTGATAGCTGGCAGAGAGCCAGCCATTGGAAGAAGCACCAGAGAATAATTAAAATTTCAGTCTGCAACTTTATACAGGACATTGATTCCTGGATGAGTCAGTATGTCTTTGAACGTTCCAGTACCAGTTCCTGTGGAGATAAAGGCAGATTTGCGAGTGGTTTGGAAATCCTTCCAGTCTCAATGGCAGAACTATGAAATTGACACAGATTTAAACAAGAAACCTGAATAAACAAGAGTAGCAACTTTGTTATCAGTTGCACCCTAGACTTCACAGAGGAGCAGGAAAGCCAATCTTATGAAATTTTTGGAAACCTTGAAGTCCCACTTTGAATCCTGTACTAAAGTTATTTTGAACTCTACGTGTTCAACATCAGAACTCAGGAAGATGGGGAGAATTTTGATCAGTATGTGACTGCCTGGAGAAGTCTGGCTGAATTTTATGAGTTTGAGCAAATGAAGGATGATCTGATCAGAGAGAGGCTTGTCTTTGAAATAAGGGATTCCACCATGAGAGTATGTCTGCTGAGAGAAGAGAAACTTACTCTCAAGAAAGTTTTTGACATGTGCAGAAGCTCGGAAGTGATTAGTCATCAGCTGAGGAATATTGCTGGGAGAACTGATAAGGCTTTGCACTATGCGGAGATGCAGTGTCACCCAAGGAACCAGTAGACACCAGGCTAACCATCAACAACGTGTACATGTACCATTAGAAGATCTGAATGTTTTAAAGATTCTGTTCAATACATGTGTAGAGATAGAAGAAAGTGAGGCAGTCTAGAATGAACAGTTTTCCATTCATTCATGATGACTTTCTTTGTAGACCTTGTATGTGGGTAATTTGCAACTGCAATTAGTGCATGTAATGTGTTTTTATCTTTTTATGAAAAGGGGTATATTTGGAGAAATGCCTTTGCACTGTTGCCTGTCGTGTACAGTTGCTTTCCAAAGTCATGCAACCTCTGATGGCATTCCTTTGTGAGTAAAGGATTCTGGCAGGAACCATTTTACTCACCACATGGAACAGGCTGTTCACTATTCAATGAGACCATGGCTGATCTGCAAACCTAACTCCATGTATCCACCTTTGCCTTATATCCCTTGAAAGCTTTGAGTAACAAAACTTTATCACATTTTCCCTTCAGCCCCCCATGGCGGCATTCCGCAGGGATCATTCCCTCCGGGACACCCTGGTCCACTCCTCCGTCACCCCCTACACCTCAACCCCCTCCCACTGCACCTTTCCATGCAACCGCAGAAGGTGCAACACCTGCCCCTTTAATTCCTCTCTCCTCACTGTCCAAGGGCCCAAACACTCCTTTCAAGTGAAGCAGCATTTCACTTGCACTTCCTTCAATTTAGTCTACTGCATTCGTTGCTCCCAATGCGGTTTCCTCTACATTGGAGAGACCAAACGCAGACTGGGTGACCACTTTGCAGAACACCTTCGGTCTGTCTGCAAGCATTACCCAGACCTCCCTGTCGCTTGCCATTTCAACACTCCACCCTGCTCTCATGCCCACATGTCCGCCCTTGGCCTGCTGCATTGTTCCAGTGAAGGTCAACGCAAATTGGAGGAACAGCACCTCATCTTCCAGCTCGGCACTTTACAGCCTTCCGGTCTGAATATTGAATTCAACAATTTTAGATCATGAACTCTCTCCTCCATTCCCACCCCCTTTCCAATCTCCCCCCCCCCCCCTTTTTTTCCAATAATTTATATAGATTTTTCTTTTCCCACCTATTTCCATTATTTTTAAATATATTTCCATCCATTGTTTTATCTGTACCTTTTAGCCAATTTCAATTCCTTCACCCCACCCTACCCCCACTAGGGCTATCTGTACCTTGCTTGTCCTGCTTGTTACCCTTAATTAGCACATTCCTTATATAATATCACCACCTTCAACACCTCTTTGTCCTTTTGTCTATGACATCTTTTGGCTATCTCCACCTATCACTGGCCCTCTATCCAGCTCTATCCTCCCCCAAACATGCTTATATTTCACCTCTTTTCTATTTTTACTTAGTTCTGTTAGAGTCATACAGACTCAAAAAGTTAACTGTGTTCTCTCCACAAATGCTGCCAGACCTGCTGAGTTTTTCCCAGATATTTTCGTTTTTGTTTTGGATTTCCAGCATCCACAGTTTTTTGCTTTTAAAACTTTATCATTCCCAGTTTTATGATTAACAATCGACCTAGCATCAATTGTTATTTGTCGAAGAGTGTTTCAATCTAATAGCATCCTTTGTGTGAAAAAGCACTTCCTAATTGCAATTTCAGTCATGAAAAGAAAGGGTAAATTTAAAAAAAAGCATTTTGAGTGATATGCCGCAACAAGATGGTCACATTCTGCAATCTCAGGGTCATATACTCTTGGTATGATATAATAGCTCCTTGGTGCTACATAATGTGACATCTTAACATTGAAAATGCCAATCATCCCTCCACCTTCAGGAGATACAGGTACCGCAAATACTTAGAATGGCTTTTTCAGCATGTGCACATGTAATGAATTTAACATATAATAAGTGTTAAGTATCACTGCAGTTTCTGTATAATTAACACAGTAACAATGTTATTAATTTGCCTAACAAGTTAAAATAACTAATTAATGACATGCCAACTATTTCAATAAAAATGCATTAGTTCCATAGGCAGTACCCGTACTTTTGTACAGGTGCAGCTTTGGGTTCAAAATGACATATATGACATGCATACACACTCCGGTGCAGACCCCACTCGCAACTATTTTGGTAAGGGTGTTAATGCAGACACAGGGATTGTGTGCTGGAAGTATGCGGCGTTGGTATATCATGCTATCAGCATGTAACACTGATTTGATGCCAGCAGAGCTATTTTTGACAACGCGCCAGCTAACATACTTTCATAACTTTACATAGCTGAGCATGCAATCAGCAGCAGGATGCACCCCGCCCCATCCCCTTAAAGGGATCATCAACTACTTTCAACTTAGGCTCGGATTGATTTCTGTGGGCTCTGATTTTGGTGTGCTCTTGCTCATTTGTAGAAATGTTTGGTCGTTTGTACTTCTATTTAAAACTGCAAAGTCTACAGGGAACATTGTGACACTTGTTGGTTCTGACTCCAAGGGCTGCATCTTCCTCTGTGCTTGGGAAAACCCAACCTGCACGTTTTTGCGGCTCACAAACTATACACCCAACCCATGTGCAACTTCACACCCCATTTTTGTCTTTTCACATGGGGTCAGGTTTGCATGCAGTTGGTGAGCTATGGTAGAGTGTGTGAGGAGTGTGGGTGCAGATGCAGGCTGGTCAGAAGGCCTGCCTCAGTTCTCCAACACAGTATCCCACCTCCCAACAGTATTTAAAGGTCCCCCCTAAAGCTCACCTCTTCACCACTCTCATCCCCCCACCCACTCCTCACTTTCACCCCCCCCATCCACTCCTCATGTCAGCCAATGACCCCTCAGATCACCCATGCCACACCATGCCCCTCATGTATCCTCCATGCTCCTTTAGTTCACCCATGCCACCCATCCCTATGCCACTCAAGTATCCTCCCCATATTATCCCAAGCCAAGAGGATGATTCAGCCCGAAGTATTCAGAAAAATAGGAAAGGAATAAAGGGAGTTGGGGGTGGGGGGGGTGGTGCAGAACTGATTAGAGAAGACATTGTAGTGTTAGAAAGGGAGGATGTTCTTGAAGGGGCGAGGATAAAATCCAATTGATTAGGGTTGAGAAGCAAAAAACGTATTCTAATGCTACTGGGAATGTTCTACAGTTCTCCAAATAGTGAGAGATAGAGGAGCAAATTTGCAGGAAAATCAAAAATATGTGCAAGAACTATAGAATGGTGTATTGGGGGATTTTGATTAACCATATATCGATTGGGATAATGATGGAATAAAAGAGGTTGAGGAATTTCTGAAATGTATCTGGAGAATTTCCTTGACAGTATGTTTTTAGTCCAACTAGGTAGAAGGCATTGTTGGATGTGGTGTTGGGGAATGTGGTGCGCCAAGTGTTTGTTGGAGAACACTTGGGTAAGAGTGAGAATTGTATCATAAGGTTTAGATTAGTAATGGAGAAGAAAAGGAACAATCTAAAGAGAACTTCTGAATTGGAAGAGGCCTGACTTCAATGGGAAGACAGGGGATCTAGCTAGGGTAAAATGGAACCAATATTTGACAGGAAAGACTGCAAAAAAAAAGTGGATGATCTTTAAGGAAGAGATCTTTCAGGCAAAGTGCGTTCCAACAAGACAGAATGGCGGTAGAACCCACCCAGCGGTCTTTGGATGACAAGGGTGATAGAGAATATGATGAAACACAAAAAGGATGAATGCTTCAGAGAAGCATACAGTGAATTGTGAGGGAAAATTATGACTGGCTAAGAGAGAATATGAGAATAGCGTGGCAGTTAAATACCGGCGTGTAAATAGTAAGCAGATAGTAAGAGGTGGGGCAGGTCCTATTCGAGAATAAGAGGGTGATATACGATTAGAGGTCAGGGCAAGGCATGAATATTTGCTGAGTATTTTGTAGCCATGTTTATTCAGGAAATATTGGTAGAAGAAGAGAAGGTAGAGTTAATGGATCAGGTGAAAATTAAAGGGCAGGATGTACTGGAAAGGCTGACTCTGCTTAGATAACTTGCCTGCTCCAGGCTGCTGGCGTCCCAGGTTGCTAAGGGAAGTTGGGATAGAGATAGCGGAAGGGTTGCCATAATCTTCTAGTCTCCACCTAGCCAAGGGGGAAGGGATGGAGGATTGGAAAGTGTCAAATGTTACATGCTTGTTCAAGAAAGGGTGTAGGGACATTCTGGTAACTACATGTCAGTGAGATTAAGATCAGCAGTTGGTAAGGTTTTAGAAACAATAATCAGGGAAAAAATTAGCAGATACTTGGAGAAGTTTAAATAAATTAAGGGGAGCTAGCACATAATTGTAAAAAGCAGATTGTGCTTGATCAATCAAATTTCATTTTTTGATGAAGTAACATAAAAGGTTGATGAAGGGAATGTAGTGGATGTTATCTATATAGATTTGAAGAAAGTGTTTGATAAAGTACCACATAAAAGGCTGGTTAACAAAATTGAGGCTTATGAAATAGGAGGGTCAGTGTCAACTTCGATAAAAAATGGCCTAAAGACAATTGTGAGATTCTCTAGGACTGTCATCAATCTCAACTCCTCTGTGGATATTCCCTTCACAGTTTCCAACCTCATAGACCCCCAACCCCACACAGCCCAAAAATCCACAAACAGGGCTGTCCTGGTAGACCCTTCGTTTTAGCCTGTTCCTGCCTCACTGAACTCATTTCTTCCTAGCTTGACAGTATTTTCTCTCTCCTTGTCCAGTCTCTTCCCACCTACATTCATGATTCCTCTGACACCCTACATCATTTCAACAATTTCCAGTTTCTTGGTCCTAACCACCTCCTCTTCACTTTGGATGTCCAATCCCTCTACACCTCCATCCCCCACCAGGACGGTTTGAGGGCTTCTTCCTTGAATGAAGGCCCAAACAATCGCCATCCACCACCACCCTCCTTTGCCTGGCTGAACTTCATTGAAAATTTCTCTTTTAACTTGTCTCACTTTCTCCTAATAAAAGGTGTGGCTATGGGCACCTGCATGAGCCCTAATTATGCCTGTCTTTTTGTGGGGTATGTGGGACATTCCGTGTTCCAGTCCTACTCAGGCCCCCTCCCACAATTCTTCTATATGAGTGACATTTCTTGCTCTCATCCAGAACTGGAAAAATTCATCAATTTTACTTCCAATTTCCATTTCTTTCTCACCTTCACATAGTCCATCGCCGACACCTTCCTTCCTTCTTTGACTTCTCTGTCTCCATTTCTGCTGATAGACTGTCTACTAATATTCATTACAAGCCCACTGACTCCCACAGCAAGCTTGACTACAGTTCCTCACACCCTGCTTCCTGTAAGGACTCCATTCCATTCTCCCATTTCTCCGGCTCCATTGCACCTGTTCTCATGATGCCACCTTCCACAACAGCGCTCCTGATATGTCTTCCTTTTCCTCAGCTGAGGATTTCCCTCCAATGTAGATGACAGGGCCCTCAACCGTGTCCGAACCATTACCTGCATTTCTGCCCTCGCCCCTTCCCCTCCCTCCCAGAACCACAATAGGATTCCCCTCGTCCTCACATACCACTCTACCAGCCTCTGCATTCAAAGAACCACCCTCCATCATTTCCGCCAACTCCAGCATGATGCCACCACCAAACACATTTCCCCCTTACCTCCCCTGTTAGCATTCTGAAGGGACCATTCCCTCCGTGACAGCCTGATCCACTCCTCTATCACCTCCAGTACCTCATACCCTTCCCATGGCACCTTCCTAGGCAAACGCAGGTGGTGCAACACCTTCCTCTTCACCTTCTTTCTCTTCACTGTCCAAGGCCACAAGCACTACTTCCAGGTGAAACGATGATTTACTTCTTTGAATTTAGTCAACTCGCTGCTCCCAATGAGGTATCCTGAGACCAAACTCAGACTGGGTGACTGCTTTGCAGAACACCTTTGCTTAGTCTGCACGCGTGACCCTGACCTCCCTGCCACTTGCCATTTCAATTCATCATGTTGCTCTCATGCTCACATTTCTGTCCTCGGCCAACGCAAGCTAGAGGAATGCTAACTCGTCTTCCAATTCGGCATTTTACAGCCTTCTGAGCTCAACACTGAGTTCAACAACATCAGACCATGACTTTTTTCCCCCCCCTAAGTGCCAGTTTGCATCTCGTTCTCATGTTTTTACTTTCAGGCAGTGCCGGCCCTTTTTCTGCTATTAACACATTTTGCTACTTTGCTTTTAGACAGTTTTGTCCTTTATTCTGCTATTAACACCTACTCTGGACCAAAGCTTTCATTTTTAATACAATCATTACCACTTCCTCTGTCTTGTGTTCCTTGCCATTTTTGTCATTTAAATCTCTTCTGCCCTCTAACATATCCCTGACCTTCTATTCTGCTCCACTTGTCTCTCCACCCTTTTGCAACAGCATAAAACCCATCACATTTCTACCACACCCTAGTTCTGAAGAAGAGTCATATTGGACTCAAAATATTGGGCAGAATTTTGCCGTCAGCGAGTAGGGGGCAAGGCCCGCTTGCCGACGCATAAAATGACACGGGATGCCATCGGGTGGAACCCCCGATGTCACCCCATCTCATTTAAATTTTCAGGAAAGCAGGGGCGCAGCAAAATCAACTGCGGTTCCGCCGACCTGTCAATGGCCAATTGAGGCCATTGATAGGATCATTTATACAATTAAAGGACCTGCCTCTCCAACCTTAAGGTTGGCGGGTCGGCCAGGAGCCCCAGCGGCAAATAGTAAAAACATGAAACCTCATCTAGTGGTGGGATGAGGTTTCATGCAGGGTTTTAAGAATTTTAATAAAGTTATTGTGTAAATTATGAACATATCCCAACTCTCGTGACATTGTCACATCAGAGGGACATGTAAGGGATTTTTTTTTCTGTTTTTAATATTTTTCAAAGTCCAGCTGATCTCCCTGAGGCAGCACTTAGCCTCAGGGAGATGTGCGCTCTTTCGTGGCCCGCCCACGTAAAATGGCGGTGCGGCCCGCTTCTCTGGCAGGGATCGGCTCTGCGCCCGCCAGAGATTGGGTCGGCCCCACCCACCCGAAAGGCAGAAAATTCTGCCCGTTAACTCTGTTTCTCTCTCCATAGATGCTACCAGACCTGCTGAGTTTTTCCAGCATTTTCTGTTTTTATTTCAGATCTCCAGCAACTGCAGTATTTTGCTTTTATTTTAACATAATTAATGGCACAGTGTTCAGGGACAGAGGACTTAAGTTGCATGTATATTGATTTTGAAGGTCGCTGGGTATATTGACAGAGTAGTTTGCAAAGCATATGAGTTCTCGGGCTTCATAAGAAGAGGTATTGAGTTCAAAAGTAGGGAAGTAATGTCGAATTTTTATAAAGTTCTGGTGAGGCCACAGCTATGGTACTGTGTCCAGTTCTGATCACCATACTAAAGGGAGGATGTGAAGGTCCTTGAGAGGGTACAGAGGGAATTTACCAGAATGCTTCCAGGGATGAGGGAATTTAATTACAAGGTTAGTTTGGAGATACTGGGGTTGTTCTCCTTTAAGCAAAGGAGGTTGAGATGTGAGAAAGAACCATTTTACACAGCAAGTGGCATTGACCTGGAACTCATTGCCTATGAGGGTGGTGGAGGAGGAGATGATGACTGATTTTGAAAAAAATTGGATAAGGATTTGAGGGAAATAAATTTATAGAGTGAAGGAATGGGACTGACTGGATTACTCTATAGAAAGCCAGCATGGACTTGATGGGCTGAATAACCTGTTTTTGTGCCTTAATGGCTCAATGGCTGACTTTCACCTTGGGTTTCAGGTCCTCAACGTCGAGTGGAACAGTGGGCTCTGAGGCTGCACTTGCCAAGAGCAGTGATGATTTTACCAGAGACAGCCTTCTTTTGGACCACCTGTGAGCATGCTGTCCAATTAAGGACAGAAAGTGGTTTCCTGCTGCTGCTGGCACAGTAAGAGAGTTAGAAGCTCTGGGAGAGGTGGGCATTGCCAGGCAGGCAGGAGACCCTTGAGCCTCCTACCGGTAAGTAAGTAAAAAATTAGAAAATTCAGGGGCTGAAAGTTGGAGAGCGAAACCCTCTGGGGAGATAGTTGAGGCTGCAGTGGCTGCCTTCCCTGCCCATGGTGCTCTCTTAGAGGCTACGATGGCCCCCTGATCTGCCCATGATGGGTGCGCAGGCCACATCCATTAAGCTGGTAGCCTCACGATGTAACAGGACTGCCCAGCTGTTGGCAAAATGCTGGCAGCTCCATAAAATTGGCCTTAATAGAGCCTCTAAGTATACAAATTGGCTGTCTGCATCCATGCAGTGGGCTGGAGTTCTTCATCCAGTCCTGTTGCTGGGAAAGTGCCCTGGTGGCAAGGGCTGGTAAAATTCTGCTCTATATTTCTATGACTCTTTGAACTGTGATAGTTTTTCTCTTCATCATCAGACCTTTTCATAGCACTCAAATCTTTTCAATGCATGACTTCTGTCATCACTCAAATATTTTCAATGCATGACTTTTGTCATTTGATATTAAAATATAAATCAGATTACAAGATGTAAATCAAGTGCCAGTCGGAGAATATTTAGGGGACAGCGATCGTTGTATCATAAGGTTTAGGTTAGCTATGGAAAAGGACAAAGAACAATCTTGAGTAAGAATAATTAACTGAGGGAAAGCTAACTTCAGATTTCCAGCATCTGCAATGTTTTGCTTTTATTTTAATGTAATTAAGTGGAGTAAAAATGGATCTGGGCTGAATAAATTGGAATCAAAGGTTGGCATTAAAAACGGTTGCTGAACAGTGGGCTACCTTCAAAGAAGAGATAGTTCAGGCAGAGTCAAAGTGCATCTCCTTAAAAGGGAAAGGAAGGGCAAACAAACCCAGAGCTACCTGGATGACAAAAGAGATAGAAATTGAGATTAGGAAGCAAAAGCATGCTTATAACGGGTGTCAGGTGGAAATTAAAAAAAAAAGCGGGCTAAATATAGAAGATTCTGAGGGGAGGTGAAAAAGCAAGGAGGGAGTATGAAAAGAGACAGGCAGATAACATAAAAGGTAATCCCAACATCTTCTATAGGCATGCAAATAGTAAAAGGGTACAAACGGAGTAGTAGGACTGATTGGGACCAAAAAGGGGATTTACACATGGAGGCAGAGGGCCTAGCTGAGGTATTAAATGAATGCTTTGCAATGGTTTTTACTAAGGAAGAAGATGCTACATGGTGAAAGAGGAGGTAATTAATAAACTAGAAATATCTAAAATTAATAAGAAAAAGGTATTAGATGGCTGTCTATCCTTAAAGTTGATAAAGCACCAGGACTGGATAAGATCCATCTAAGGCTACTGAGAGAAGGGAGAGTGAAAGTTGCAGAGGCACTGACCATAACTTCCCAGTCTTCCTTAGACTCAGGGTGGTGCCAAAGAACTGGAGAATTGCAAATGTTACACACTTGTTCAAAAAAGGGTGTAAAGATAAGCCCAGCAACTACACGCCAGGCAGCTTAACTTTAGTGGTGGAAAGCTTCCAGAAACAATAATTTTGGAGGAAATTAATAGTCACATGGTAAAATGTAGGTTAGTTAAGGAAAGTCAGCACAAATTTGTTAAGACAAAATTATGCTTAAACATCTTTCTAGAGATTTTTGAAGAAGTAAGAGAGAGAGAGAGAGTTAATCGGGTTAATGCTATTGATGTGGTGTAAATCAACTAAAGGCATTTGATACAGTGCCACACAACAAACCTGTGAACAAAACTTTAGCTCATGGAATAAAAGGGACAATAGCAACATGTATATGAATTTAGCTGAGTGACAGGATACAGATGGTAATGGTTAATGGATATTTTTTAGGCTGGAGGAAGGTTTGTAGTGCACTTCCCCTGGATTTAGTGTTGGGGCCTTTGTTCTTCCTTATATATATTAATGACCTAGACCTTAGTGTACAGGGCACAATTTCAAAATTTGCAGATGATACAAAACTTAGAAGCATTGTGAACTCTGAGCAGGTTAGTGTAGAACTTCAAAAGTGGTTGGACAAGTTAATGGAATGGGCGGAGATGTGGCAGATGAAATTCAATGCAGAGAAATATGAAGTGATTCATTTTGGTAGGAAGAACATGCAGCGACAGTATAAAATAAGGGGTACAACTCTAAAGGGGGTGCAGAGGGACTTCGGAGTGTATGTGCATAAGCTATTGAAGGTAGCAGGACAGGTGGAGAGAGCAGTTAATAAAGCATACAGTATCCTAGGCTTTATTAATAGGGACATAGAGTCCAAGAGCCAGGAGGTTATGTTGAACTTGCATAAGACACGGGTTCAACCTCAGTTGCAGTATTTCATCCAGTTACGGGTGTCGCATTTTAGAAAAGATGTGAAGGTGTTGGAAAAAGTGCAGAAAAAATTTACGAGAATGGCTCCAAGGATGAGGAGCTTAAGATATGAAGATAGATTGGAGAAGTTGGAACTGTTTTCCTTAGAGAAGAGAAGGCTGACAGGAGATTTGATAGAGGTATACAGGATCATGAGGGTTCTATACAGAGTAGATAGGGCAAAAACTGTCCCCACCATTGAAAGGACCGAGAACAAGAGGGCACAGATTTAAAGTAATTGGCAAAAGATGCAAATGGAATATAAGGAAAAACTTTTTCACATAGCATGTGGTTAAGATCTGGAATGCACTGCCTGAGAGTGTGGTGGAGGCAGGTTTAATTGAAACATTCAGAAGGGAATTAGACTGTCATTTGAAAAGGAAGAATATGCAGGATTATGGGGAGAAGGCAGGGGAATGGAACTAGGTGAATTGCTCATTAGAAGAGCTGGTGCAAACATGATGGGCCCAACGGGCTTCTGTGCTGTAACAGTCCTGTGATTCTGTAAATGTCGCTTTATCCAGTCCTCATTCAATTAATGAGACAATTTTTCTGTTTTAAAGTTTATTATCTAGCATCATTTGCAGTTTGTGGAATAGAGTTACGAACTTCTACTACCCTTTGCCTACATTAAAATCTGTTTGCCACCATTTTGCCCATTCATTTAATTGATCAATATCCCTCTGTAATGTTATGTTTCCACCTACATTGCTTACACAAATCATGAATAGTGTGACACAAGTCAATAATGTCATAGCAAAAAAAAAACTGAGCACTAAGGGTTATTTCTAGAGTGATAGAATTGAAAAGTAGAGAAGTTATCCTGAGCTTATATCAAATGCGGATTAGATCACACTTGGAGTACCGTGTTTTGGTCTCCATGTTATAAAAAGGATATAGAGGCATTGGAGAGGGTGCAAAATGGTTTACACGGATGGTACCAGAATTGTGACATTGTACTCATCAGGAAATGATAAACAGGTTGGGTCTCTTTTGAAAAGTGAAGGCTGAGAGATGACCCAATAGAGGGTCTTTAAAATGATGAAAGTTTTGATATAGTAAACAGAGTAAGTGTTTATCCCGAACAATCTCCATCCACCACTACTCTCCTCCTTCTCACACTGAACAATTTCTCCTTAAACTCCTCTCACTTCCTCCACATAAAAGGTGTGGCTGTGGGTACCCGGGTGGCCCCCAGTTATGCCTGTCTCTTTATGGGGTATGTGGAACCTTCCTTGTTCCAGTCCTACTCCGGCCCCCTCCTGCAACTCTTTCTCCAGTACATCGATGATTGCTTCGCTGCTGCTTCATGGTCTCGTCTGGACCTGGAAAAATTTATTAATTTTGTTTCCATTTTCCACCCCTCCATCATTTTCACATGGTCCATCTCTGACACTTCCCTTCCCTCCTTGACCTCTCTGTCTCAATTTCTGGTGATACACTGTCCACCAATATTCATTACAAGCCTACCGACTCCCACAGCTACCTTGACTACAGCTCCTCACACCCTGCTTCCTGTAAGGACTCCATCCCATTCTCTCAGTTCCTTTGCCTCTGCCACATCTGTTCTGATGATGCCACTTTCAAAAACAAGTTCCTCTGACATGTCTTCCTTCTTCTTTAACCCCACCAGCCTCCTCATTCAAAGGATCATCCTCCGCCATTTCCGCCAACTCCAGCATGATGCCACCACCAAACACATCTTCCCTTCAGCCCCCACCGGCAGCATTCCGCAGGGATCATTCCCTCCGGGACACCCTGGTCCACTCCTCCATCTCTCCCTACACCTCAACCCCCTCCCACGGCACCTTCCCATGCAACCGCAGAAGGTGCAGCACCTGCCCCTTTACTTACCCTCTCCTCACCGTCCAAGGGCCCAAACACTCCTTTCAAGTGAAGCAGCATTTCAATTGCACTTCCCGCAATTTAGTCTACTGCATTCGTTGCTCCCAATGCGGTTTCCTCTACATTGGAGAGACCAAACGCAGACTGGGTGACCGCTTTGCATAACACCTTCGGTCTGTCCACAAGCATGACCCAGACCTCCCTGTCACTTGCCATTTCCACACTCCACCCTGCTCTCATGCCCAGATGTCCGTACGTGGCCTGCTGCATTGTTCCAGTGAAGCTCAATGCAAACTGGAGGAACAGCACCTCATCCTTTAACTAGGCACTTTACAGCCTTCCGGACTGAATATTGAGTTCAACAATTTTAGATCATGAACTCTCTCCTCCATCCCCACCCCCTTTCCGATCCCGCCCCTTTTTTTTCAATAATTTATATAGATTTTTCTTTTCCCATCTATTTCCATTTTTACCTCTACCTTTTAGTGTATTTCGATCCCTTCCTTTCACCCCACCCTACCCCCACTACGGCTATCTGTACCTTGCTTGTCCTGCTTTCTACCCTTAATTAGCACATTCCTTAGATAATATCACCACCTTCAACACCTCTTTGTCCTTTTGTCTATGACATCTTTTGGCTATCTCCACCTTTCACTGGCCCTCTATCCAGCCCTACCTGTCCCACCCACTCCCCCTCCTTAAACCAGCTTATATTTCAGCTCTTTTCTATTTTTACTTAGTTCTGTTGAAGAGTCATACGGACTCGAAACGTTAACTGTGTTCCTCTCCGCAGATGCTGCCAGACCTGCTGAGTTTTTCCAGGTATTTTTATTTTTGTTTTATAAGTGTTTATTCTTGTAGGAAAGAGCAAACCTGGAGGTCATCAACATGATAGTCACTGAGAAATCAAATAAATTCATAAGAAACTTTTTAATCCAAAGGTTGCCACAATCGACAGTTGAGGCAATGGCTATTGATGCATTTAAGGGGAAGCTAAAAAAGCAAGTAGCTTAGAAAGGAATAGAGGGATGTGCTGATAGAGTTAGAGGAAGGATGGAAGGAGGCTGAAGTGGAGAATAAACTGTGGCATGGACTATATGGGTCAAAGGACCTGTTTCTATGCTGTATATTCCTTCTAATTGGAAAGGTTCGTAGAACAGTAATTGGGTGTCCACGAAATGTGCCAAATTGAGCATGGCTAGCGATGGTACCAGTGTGCCGTGAATGCAGGCCAGGAGAAACTTTAAATGTTCCTTGGCCATTAAGTCACCCCATCACAAAAAATTATTACTGTGGATATGAAGAAGTCTGCAGTAGTTGTCACCTAGTCAGTGTAGGCTGTATGACAGTGGCACTTTATGACTGTGAAGAAAGAAAACCAGCAGATATAGAAATAGCTTTTTGTTATCTTGCTGCAATTCTGCAAGCTGTGTTGTGAGGATTTGCATTTGTTCCGATAGAAAGAAACATGTTGGAAATCTGCAATGAAGACAGATTATGTTGGAAACCCACAGCAAGCCACCAGATTCGCAGTTGTCCTGTCTGCTCAGACCAGTGCTAGTTTGAAAGCAGTGGTTAGTCGCACATCAAAAGCAGCAAATGAAATTGGGCTTGTTTGTATTCACGAGGCAGATGGGACTATAAATATGTAATGTTTGAAGGTTTCTCCCAATACCGTGACATAAATTATTATAAAGTTAAGCTTTTTATCTGTCAGCTTTTATCTATGCAGATACATTAGGATCCTTCCGTTCCTCTTCATTGCTTCTGGCAGATCTACAAATAGACATGAGTGCTGTGAGATTCCATACAATGTTATGCTGCATTACTCATAATAGTGTAAGACAAAAAGCAAAACAACTTTTTAATCTTCATTTTTCATGAAGTGTTGTAACTCAAATATGGCAACGTAGTTTGTGAGCTTTGCTTCAATATGGATTTATAATGGAGTGAAACTGAATTATACACTATTGTTAATCCAGCTTGTTAATGTTATTTATGCGAATCACACTTCAATATTTTGAGAAAGGCAGTAGTCATTTAAAATAAGTAGCGTATTGTGTTTGTATATGACGATCATAGGACAAGTTCAATGCATAAATCTGGTGCCATCGTCAGTGATTTTGGCTATAAAATTGGATTTTTTAGCATCGCTGGTGCTGGCACTTTGAAAGCCTAGAACTGAAAAATGTCAACTGGAATGCTCCCAAGTAGTTCTAGCACACTGCACGTGGCACAAACTAACAGGGCACTTCAATGGGCATGCCATGCATGCCCCAGAAACATGCAGAATGGGCAAAGCATGTTGTTAAACAGCCTCCAATATTGATTTGGCACATGATCTACATTTTGGTTCATGCAGATCCAGTTAATGCCATCTCATAATCAGTCCCAGCTAAACACGCATTCAATTGCACAAGGGTCAGGACCACCTGCCCTGGCCTCACTAGTGTTATTTAAAGAGATTATGATCCTATATCCAGAGGAGGTGCTTTTGACTTATTTTCGCTGGTGCATAGTTACTGGAATTGTAGTATGGTGTTCTGCTTTAAAAGAGGAATTTTGCTAACATTTTGGATTTTCAAGAGAGTGGTGCTAGATCTTGACTAGGAGGTCAGAGGAATTGTTTGGTCTGTTAGAAGTAACTCTGCTTCATTAATGGGGGCATCATAGTTGCAATCCCTCTTGGACAGCAGCATGATTTGGAAATGGGCTGCAGGCACCAGAGGGGAAGCCGTCACAGAGGGAGGAGGAGGAAG
Source organism: Carcharodon carcharias (assembly GCF_017639515.1). Taxonomy (NCBI): domain Eukaryota; kingdom Metazoa; phylum Chordata; class Chondrichthyes; order Lamniformes; family Lamnidae; genus Carcharodon; species Carcharodon carcharias. The sequence goes on along the minus strand of NC_054477.1, from coordinate 129,335,256 downwards.
GGTCGCTGTAGTGGGCCCTACCCACCAAGGAGCTTCAGGGATTACCTCCTACCTTCACCTCAGCCAGCAGTAGCAGTGTGCGAAGCACCCGCATTTCACCAAGGAAATGGTCACTGAACTGCACAACCTACTTCAATCCAACCTGCAGCTTACTGCATATGCATTAGCAAGATATCATTGCCAGTGGCCATCAAGGTTACCACTGCCCTCCATTTCTATGCCAGTAGATCCTTCTCAGCAGGAACAGGTGACATTAGCAATTTCTTACATTCATCACTGCGTAAGAGTGGTGGCAGATGAAGAGGGGATCTCATTGTCTTCTGACTGACCAGAGGGATGCAGAAAGAGAGAGCACATGACTTTGTCAGGCTGGTTGGATTATCATTGGTGCAGGGTGTAATCAACTGCAAACACATGGCTCTGCTGTCCCAATTGTTAACATGAAGATGTTCCATGACCGTAAGCGCTACCACTCTTAACAATGTCAAGTTGATGTGCCACTAGGCCCAGATGATCCTTTTGGTGAATGCCTGCTATCCCCACAGCAGCTGTCACTCAAGCTGTACTCATCTTCTTTAGACAACCATAAATACCAGAGCCTGGTTGCTAGATGACAAGGGGTACCTGCTATATACCTGGCTGATGACTCTCCTTCACCACCCGAGAATCAAGGACGGTGTATCTGTAATGAAAGCCGTGCAGCAAAAAGGAACATCAGTGTGCAAACAATGGAGGTCCTGAAACAACAACTCTGCTGCCTGGGCTGTTCAGGTGGGGAGCCATTGAGTACTTACTAGACTGTGTGCTGAAGTTTACAGTGGTCTTATGCATCCTCCATAACCTAGCTATGCTGAGAAGTAGCTCTCAGCACCAGGCCTTCAGAGGAGGAAGAGGAGCCATGACAAGGAGGAGGCATCCAGGATCCCTAGTTCCTCTAAGGCATCATCCCCACTTCATTGTTACTCCACAGTTCCCCACTTTTCAATTCATCTGCAATGAGCTATCATCACTGTCTTCTTGGCCGAAACCCTAAAATAAAAGCCAGTAGCAAAAAAAAAATCTGTAACAACTTGATCCATCATCACTTCCAATAAGACACACAAAACTGAACAATTCACCCTTGTGCATTCCCTTAGATCTGTTTTTGCCTGCGCTGGTGCTCCTACCCAGTGCTACCGCAACATGGCTCATGGATAGCTGATTTTCACTGGACAAGACTGAAAATGGCCTGACAGGATGATCATAAGCAGCTCTGTGCCCAGAATGCCTGGCTTCGGTCTTGCACCACCTTTACATGGGTGTTAGCAGTCTGGGCTGGCTGACTTACAGGCAACAATAAGAGTATTACGGAGTGGCAATGATGGGAGCATGGATGCTGCCATCCTGAGAGAGGGCAGCAGGTTTGTCTGCCACAGAGCCTCTGCCATTCCCCCTAGGTGTTACGCCTGCCATCTTACTAATCTGTTGGAGGACAGATTGTTGTAGTGCTGTTGAGTTGTACTGATTGTTGAATGCAGGTATCCTGAGCCTGCCTGGTGCCAAGCTAGATATGCATGGCAACAAAAGAGGTTGTAGTGGCGTTGTGGGATTGTCACTGGACAAATAACCCAGAGACCCAGGGTAATGGTGAAATTTGAAATAAATAAAAATCTGGAATTGGAGGTCTAATGATGTCCATGAAACCATTGCCGATTGTCGTAAAAACCCATCTGGTTCACTAATTCTCTTTAGGGAAGGAATTCTGCCATCCTTACCTGGTCTGGCCTCCATGTGATTCCAGACCCACAGCAGTATGGTTGACTCTTAATGTCTTCTGAAATGGTCTAATAAGCCATTCAGTTGTATCAAACCGCTACAAAGTCTAAAAGGAAAGGAACTGGACGGACCACCTTGCATCGACCTAAGTACCTGAAACAACAACAGAGAGCTGTCTGATAGACTAGTCAAGCAAAAGCCTGACATAGTCATACTCACGGAATCATACCTTTCAGACAAAGCCCTAGGCACCACCATCACATTCCTGGGTATGTCCTGGTCCCACCAGCAGGGCAAACCCAGCAGAGGTGGCGGCACAGCGGTATACAGTCTGGAGGAAGTCCTCAATGTCAACTCCGGACCCCATGAAGTTTCATGGCATCAGTTCAAAGATGGACAATGAAAACTCCTGCTGATTACCACGTACCACCACGCTGTCTCAGCTGTTGAATCAATCCCCCTCCATTTTGAATACCACCTGGAGGAAGCACTGAGGGTGGCAAGGGTGCAGAATGTACTCTGGGTGGGGGACTTCAATGTCCATCACCAAGATTGGCTCAGCAGTGCCACTACTGACCGAGCTGGCCAAGTCCTAAAGGACATAGCTGCATGACTGCTTCTGCGGCAGGTAGTGAGGGAACCAACAAGGGGGAAAAACATACTTGACCTCATCCTCACCATGCCGCGATGCATCCATTCATGACATTATCAGTAGGAGTGACCACCATACAGTCCTTGTGGAGACAAAGTCCCGCCTTCACATTGAGGATATCTTCCATTGTGTTGTGTGGCACCACCACTGTGCTAAATGGGATAGATTTGTAACAGATTTAGCAACTGAAGACTGGGCATCCACGAGGCACTGTGGGCCATCAGCAGCAGAAGAACTGTACTCGACCACAATCTGTAACCTCATGGCCCAGCGCATCCCCCACTCTACCATTCCCACCAAGCCAGGGGATCGACCCTGGTTCAATGAAGAGTGTAGGAGGGCATGCCAGGACTCAGGACTACTTGTGTGCTAAACAGCAAGTGAAAGACAGAGCTAAACAATTCCACAACCAATTGAACAGATCTAAACTCTGCAGTCCTGCCACATCTAGTTGTGAATGGTGGTGAACAATTAATTTACTCACTGGAGGAGAAAGATGCTCCACAAATATTTCCATCTTCAATGATGGGGGAGCCCAGCACATCAGTGCAAAAGATAAGGCTGAAGCACTTGCAACAATCTTCAGCCAGAAGTGCCGAGTGGATGATCAATCTCGGCCTCCTCCAGAGGTCACCAGCATCATAGATGCCAGTCTTCAGCCAATTGGATTCACTCCACGTGATATCAAGAAACAGCCAACGGCACTGGATAATGCAAAGGCTTTTGGCCCTGACAATATTCTGGCAAAAGTACTGAAGACTTGTGCTCCAGAACTTACCATGATCTTAGCCAAGCTGTCTCAGTGCAGCTACACCACTGGCATCTACCTGGCAATGTGGAAAATGGCCCAGGTATGTTCTGTATACAAAAATCAGGACAAATCCAACCCAGCCAATTATTGCCCCATCATCTACTCTCAATCATCAGTAAAGTGATGGAAGGGGTTATCAACAGTGCTATCAAGCATCCCTTGCTTAGCAATAGCCTGCTGACTGATGCTCAGTTTGGGTTCCTCCAGGGCCACTCAGCTCCTGATATTATTACAGCCTTGGTTCAGCGATGGGCAAAAGAGTTGAATTCCAGAGGTGAGGTGAAAGTGACTGCCCTTGACACTAAGGCAGCATTTTACCAAGTGTTGCATCAAGGAGTGCTGGCAAAACTGGAGTCAATGGGAATCAGGGGGAAAATACTCTGCTGGTTGGAGTCATACCTAGCACAAAGGAAAATGGTTGTGATTGTTGGAGGTCAGTCATCTCAGTTCCAGAACATCACTACAGGAGTTCCTTAGGGCCGTGTTCCAGACCCAGCCATCTTCAGCTGCTTCAACAATGACCTTCCTTCCATTATAAGATCAGAAGTGGGGATATTCGCTGAAGATTGCACAATGTTCAACACCAATCATGGCTCCTCAGATACTGAAGCAGCCCGTGTCCAAATGCAGAAAGACCTGGACAATATCCAGCCTTGGGCTGACAAGTGGCAAGTAACATTCATGCCACACAAGTGCCTGGCAATGACCATCTCCAACAAGAGAGAATCTAACCATTGCCCCTTGACAATGATGGCATTACGATCATTGAATCCCCCACTATAAACATCCTGGGGGTTACCATTGACTGAACTGGACTAGCCATATAAATACTGTGGCTGTAAGAGCAGGTCAGATGCTAGGAATCGTGCAGCAAGTAACGCACCTCCTGACTCCCCAAATCCTGTCCATCTTCTACAAGGCACAAGTCAGGAGTGTGATGGAATACTCTCCACTTGCCTGGATGATTGCAGTTCCAACAACACTCAAGAAGCTCAGCACCATCCAAGACAAAGCAGCCCGCTTGATTGGCACGCCATCCACAAACATTCACTCCCCTCACCACCGAAGCACAGTGGCAGCACTGTGTACCATCTACAAGGTGCACTGCAGGAACTTACCAGACCTCCTTAGACAGCACCTTCCAAACCCATGACCACTACCATCTAGAAGGACAAGGGTAGCAGACACATGTGAACACCACCACCTGGAAGTTCCCCTCCAAGCCACTCACCAACCTGTCTTGGAAGTAAATTTGCCATTCCTTCACTGTAATTGGGTCAAAATCCTGGAACTCTGTCCCTAACAGCACTGTGGGTGTACCTACACCACATGGACTGCAGCAGTTCATGAATGCAGTAATCACCACCTTCTCAAGGGCAGTTAGGAATGGTCAATAAATGCTGGCCTAGCCAGTGATGCCTACATCCCATGAATGAATAAAAAAAACAAGCATCAATCTCATGAACTCAGTCTGAGCATCTATTACAGCACTGAGATGTCGGGTGGCTTTTGCCTGTGTTGCAATAGAAGCTGAGACATCGGTAGGCCCACAAAGGCTGTCATGGAATTAGCCACTACTTGTGGCTGTTCATTCAAACTTTTAACAATTATTTGTACTTCAAAAATACCTGAGCAAAATAAATTAGATCTGCCTGCCATTTGAAACTAAGATACACAGAAAATGTTTAATGAACTTAGAAGCCCCATTGGTCTTTCTAACTTCATGTTTTGCATGCTATTAGCATGCAGTCTCATAGAAGTGAACTAATAGACCATGTGGCATTAACATTCCAGACTTTGGGGAAATATCAATGAAAATCTTACTCTGCTAAGCAAAGCACACCTTCTGATCTCTTCATAAAATATCTTAGAAAACTAATATCATTTGTAGGAGCCTCCCATAACCAAATATTGGTTTTTGTGTGTTGTGTAGACACTGAGCAGAATCGTTCCAGATTTGCACTAAGTGCTATAGCAGGTGGGAAAAAAGTATTTTTGCCCTCCAGCTGCAGTGACGGCTTTTCACTCCATATCATCCCATTTCCACCTCATTAATTATGCAGCCACGAGAAACATACCATCGCCAATTTGCCCGCCATGCCATTACCTCGCCGCTTCCTCACACAGGGCGCCATATTTAAACTGCAGCTGCGCACACACTTCTCAATGCTTGCAGCTCAGGAGGGCACCAGTGAAGACATGACCCCAAAAACCAAAAGGACTGCAGCTGTGGAGGCCCGCTGCAATGTCCTCTACCCCCATTCTGGCCACAGGAGGCCCATTAATCTCACCACTCTGGCTTGGGAAGCTGTGGCAGAGGTGGTCATTGCTAATGCTGCACACAAGAGGCCGGCCATCTAGTGCAGAAAACAGACGAGCGATCTCATCTGTGTTACCAAGGTAAGGCAACCATCTCATCACTCTAAACTCACACACTCACAAGGCCAACATACATTCACTGGCATCTTACTCATTGCTAGCTCAAGGGACATCACCACTCAGTCTCTCACACACACGCTCACATCTCCGTCTGGCCTCATCTTCTCAGGAGTCTGCCTCCTCAGCCCTCACCATCTTGAGGCCACTTGCACAGATCAACATGTGCCCCCACACACACCCTTGCCCTGCAGCCTCTTCCCTTGCCTGAGGTCACTTCTTCTCCTTCCCCAAGCCAGCCCTAGCTTTGCAGCCTTTGAAAAGTCACCCCTATTTTATGGCTGGTCTAGTCGGCGGAGACCTGCCTTGAGCCCCCTTCAAAGTGATATGATGCTGCCTGCGAAGCCTGGCGCTGATGACTCTGAGTGCTGCCCGAAGAAAGTTGGCAGATAAACCTCAAAGTCCATAGCGAAGTGCAGGTCACCATGTGCACATTGCTTATGTACAGTTGTGAAAACGCCAATGTGCCTGGATGATCCAGCGTGGGAGGATGATTCCGGCAAGCAGGGTTTATAATGATGTATTAAATTGAAGTTCCCGGTGGGAAAGGCGATCCACCAGTAACAGGTAGAGCGAACGTTCTCAAGTTGGTTTCACGACATCGTGAAAGCAATTTTTGGCTTTCTTGTCATATTGTCCACTCGTGCCTGCCATGTTGCCCGATGCCAATGAGGATGGAAAATTCTGGCCATCAGTATTAGGTACTGCCTTAATCTAGGTCACATCATAAGTCTAAGGTGTGTAAATAACTGAGTTTGTATTCTTGACTCAAATGCACACAAGTACAGTTGCAAATTTTCCCTAAATAAATTCAGTAAGCTTTGCTTCAAAGAATTGAATTTGTAGAAACTCTGTGGTGTTGAACTTGTAACTAAAATTCAAAAATTCTAAAACTCTTGGAGCTTCAGATTGTAAATACTATGCTGTATCAAATAAACAAAAAATACATTTTGTTGTTACCATGTTCCGCTCTCCTCAATGGTGATGGTTAATTAAACTATGTGATAACAATTATAATTATTTGCACTTGAGTGGACTGAATTTCATCACATTTTCAAAGATAATAAAGACTTGCATTTAAATAGCACTTTCCACAACCTCAGGATGCTCCAGAGTGTTTGACAATCAATTAAGTACTTTTAAAGTATAGCCATTGTTCTAACATAAGAAGAGCTAGAGGGAATTTGTGCACAGGAATATCACACAAAATGAGATAATGACCCAATCATCTGCCTTTAAGTTGGTTGTTTGGTGTTGATTGAGGAATAAATGTTCACTATGATCTGAGGAGAACTCCCCTGCTCTTCAAATTGAGTTATAGAGTTTTGTCCGTCCACTTAAGAGGGCAGACTGAGAAAGATAGCACCTCTGATAGTGCAGCACTTGCGCAATATTGCACTGGTGTGTTAGTCTAGATTATTTGCTGAATTTTAACATTTGATAAAAATGCTTCAGTTGCTTGAAACTCGCAAAGTAAATCATCTTTCCCAGTTATTTTACTTTCAAAAATAATAGGCAGGAAAACACTATCTAGTGCATGTAAACCTTCAGCACAGAATCAGGATGCCTGGAGCATTATGATTAGAAATCACTACCAAGCACCAGCCATGTAATCTAGGAAAGGCAAAAACAGGTTAAAAAAAACCAAGGCTAATTCAAAAAAGGATAACGAAGACTTGCATTTATATAGTGCCTTTCACAATCTCAGAACATCCCAAAATTATGCACGCTCAATTAAGTAATTTTGAAGCATGGTCAATGTTTTAGCATAGGAAATGCAGCAACCAATTTGTACACAGCAAAGTTCTACAAACAGCCATGCAACAATGCCCAGATAATCTGGCTTTAGTAATGTTGATTGAGGGATAAATATTGGCCAGAATACCAAGGAGAGCTCCCCGTTCATCAAAATAGTAGTCATGTGATCTTTTACAGCCACCGAAGAGAGCCTCAGTTTATTGTCTCATCCAAAAGATGGCATCTCTGACAGTGCAGCATTCCTTCAGTACTACATTGCAGTGGAGTGTCAATTCAGATTTTTGTGCATGCATCTTTTGAGTGGGATTTGAAGGAAGAACCTTCTGAGTCAAGACAGAGATATGACCACCTGAAGGCTGATATTTCATGCTATCTTATGGTACATTTTGCATGCATAATGGTGTGCAGTATGTGCCCATGACAGATTGGAAAACAAACAAGAAATATTCTGTCACCAAATCCAAAGTTGGCTGCTTTTTATGTTTAGTTTCTAATCTGCCATGTGCACATTGTACCCACCATTATGCATGAAAATTGTCTCATAAGTTCACATGTTTTGCTTTACACTTATAAGTCTGTGCTCCTGCTCTGTCTTGGGTACCAGTCTTTAAAGGAGATTTTGAGAATACTGGAGCCAAAAGTGAGTGGTTTTGTACCATTGGATGACATGATTGGCAAAAGCAACACTATGTTCAGCAAGTCATTTCTCATCATTGTGACTTGCACTGATGTAAATATAAATGTTAGCTGCGTGATATCTGGCTTTGATTATTTCTAAAGTTGAAACTTAATTGGTATTCTGTGCCACTATTCCACTTTCACTGTCTAAGAAGAGCTGACTCACCTGTTCCATTCTGAATCTGTGGGGAAAAAAATCTAATTGTTGGTCTAAAAAACTTAAGCTGAACTCTACATAGGCTTGAGCATATATATGTGGATCTTGGATTTTCTGTTCCTAGGTCAGAGAGTAGATAGTTTAACTACAGCTCTCTCCTTGCATTGCTGCTGGAAGTACAATGCAACTGTCAATTCTTTCTGTATCTTGCCCAAGCAACCTGCAGATATTTGTATCTAAAGAAACACCATCCAGCTGGCTGAATTGTACTCAATTGGTGAAAATAACATCAGCTTACTGCTATTGTAAATGGGTTACCTAAAGTTAAAGTGAGAGACATCTCAGCATACCCTCACCCACTCCCTGACCCCAACCCCACCACAGGCTTGTCAGCCATTTCTATCTGAACTTTTCTGTCCATTGCCTGTCCTTTGTTAATTATTAGTGAGAGCTAAAGGTAAACTTCCTCTAGTTCTACTTTTGGGTCCAAACTTCATGCTGTGTAACCAATGTATGTCCAAACCAAGAGACTCAAGGATCGCAGAATCACACAATGCAGAAGAGGCCCTTTGGCTCATCAAGTCTGCACCAACATGTGAGAAACACCTGACCTATCTACCTAATCCCATTTACCAGCACTTGGCCCATAGCCTTGAATGTTATGATGTGCCAAGTGCTCATCCAGGTACTTTTTAAAGGATGTGAGGCAACCCGCCTCCACCACCCTCCCAGGCAGTGCATTCTAGGCCATCACCACCCTCTGGGTAAAAACGTTTTTCCTCACATCCCCCCTAAACCTCCTGCTCCTCAGCTTCAACTTATATCCCTTTGTGACTGATCCTTCAACCAAGGGCAACAGCTGCTCCATATCCACCCTGTCCATGCCCCTCATAATCTTGTACACCTTGATCAGTTGCCCCTCTGTCTTCTCTGCTCCAATGAAAACAACTCAAGTCTATCTAACTTCTCTTCATAACTTAAATGTTTCATCCCAGGCAACATCCTGATGAATCTCCTCTGCACCCTCTCCAGTGCAATCACATCCTTCCTATAATGTGGTGACTAGAACTGCACACAGGACTCCAGCTGTGGCCTCAACAAGGCTCTATACAACTCCAACATGACCTCCCTACTTTTGTAATCTGTGCCTCAATTGATAAAGGCAAGTGTCCCATATGCCTTTTTCACCACCCCACTAACATGCCCCTCCGCCTTCAGAGATCTATGGGCACTCATGTCAAGGTCCCTTTGTTCCTCAGAACTTCCTAGCGTCATGCTGTTCATTGAATATTTCCTTGTCAAATTACTTTTTCCAAAGTGTATCACCTCACACTTTTCAGGGTTAAATTCCACCTGCCACTTATCTGTCCATTTGACCATCCCATCTATATCTTCCTGTAGCCCAAGACACTCAACCTCACTGTTAACCACCCGGCCAATCTTTGTGTCATCCACAAACTTACTAACCTTATCGCCCACATAGTCAGCTATGTCGTTTATATAAATGACGAATAATAGGGGACCCAGCACAGATCCCTGTGGTACGCCACTGGACATTGGCTTCCAGTCACTGAAGCATCCTTCTGTCATCACCCTCTGTCTCCTACAACTAAGCCAATTTTGAATCCACCTTATCAAATTACCCTGTATCCCATGTGCATTTGCCTTCTTTATAAGTCTCCCATGTGGGACCTTGTCAAAGGCTTTGCTGAGATCCATTAAAACCACATCAACTGCACTATCCTCATCTACACACCTGGTCACCTCCTCAAAAAATTCAATCAAATTTGTTCGCCATGCCCTCCCTTTGACAAAGCTATGCTGACTATCCCTGATCAAACCTTGCCTCTCCAAATGGAGATAGATTCTCTCTTTCAGAATTTTCTCCAATATTTTCCCTACCACTGACGTGATACTCACTGGACTGTAGTTCCCTGGCTTATCTCTATAACCCTTCTTAAATAGCAGAAAAGCATTAGCTGTAGAAATTGTTCCTTGGGCTTCATCAGTATAGTTGAGTGAACTGTCAGTGTTAGTTGTGCCTCCACAGTCAACTCACCCAACCGTAAGCATCAACTTAATTAAGTGCTGGGAATTGGAGTAGCTTGTGAGTAAGAGGTGGGAGTGGATGCAGGTGAGGTAATTGTAATGTCAGTGGAGCCGGTGGAGAACTCCACAGGAAGAATGAGCACAGCTAATGCCAAGTGCCATAGTCTTTTGTAGATCTTAGCTCATCCTGTCTGTCTCCATTTCTTTACTCTCCAAACTTCCACTCCCCCATTGTGCAATCGAAAATCTTATTACCAAGCAGTATTTCATCAAATAACACTTTGGCATTTGTAAAACACATCCAAAGAAGGCAAGCATGATAAAATGTTAATTAAGTCTGGAATTAAGATTCCATCCTATGGGAGCCAGTGGGCTCCCTGAGAGCCATTACTTTAATCAGTACAAAGTGAATCTGATCTTTTTTCAGTTTATTTTAATACAAAGATAATTGCATTTGGTATAAAATATAGAATATAATTGGCAGCATTTTATAGCTACATATGGAATAATAAAAGTGTCATGGCATGGGTTTAACTGGCCACCTGACCAAAAGGGTTGTTGAACATGATAGGACATATGATTTGGTACCTAGCACTACTCATATTTTCAGATAGAGTCACATGCCCTTTTCAACTTCAACAGGTTAATCTCATCATATTATAGACCTTACCTAATAATTTATGATATGATAAACCAATGAGATAAGGCTCCAGTTAAATGTTAGCTGCTCAGACTTGCTGCCCACTCCTCATCCAAGAAGAAAGAATGTCAGGGACGTTTCTCTGAAGAGGGGAAGAACAGTTGGGAGGGGGTTAACCACTCAAGCTATGCTTTTACTAATTTGCAAGAAAACTAGATTATATTGACTGGCTGCATCATCTGCCTAATGGCACATGATGATGAAATGTTTTCATCTGTAGGATCCAAGGTGCAAAGTACCATAGAATTCATTCAATTACAAAGGAATCAGCTTAATTTCAAGTAAAGTCTATACATCTCTAAGTTCATGGATACTTTTACTTGTAGGAAGTTGTCTCAAGTTTATGAGAATGTTATTCATTCATAGGTTTAGTGCCTTAGTATACATGACCTACTCACTAACCAATAATGTCTGTAGGAAGGTATCTTAATGGAGATCAACCTCTAATTCAAATTATGGAAAAATCCTATGGACGATGTATTCGGTGTGGAGGATTTCTAGATACATTTAGGCTGTTGGTAAAACACTTTCCTTTTAGTCTCAAAACACACTTTCCGAAGTAGCTCAGTGGGTTTACACAGTGAGTACAGCCACGGTGACATGCAGTCTTTCTGCTGCGTTTTCAGCTCTAACAAAGCTGATTTCAGTCACCCCAACAGACGAGTCATGATTAGTGCATGTGGGTTAAGATGAGAAAATTGAAATGAGCTCCCATCCTCTATGACTTGTGAGAAATCCTGGAAGAGTACATAGGTTGACATTAGGAAAGGTCAGGATTGGGTTCTGTATACCTGTGATGTACAGTATGGTTGAGTAGGTTATAGACAATCATTGTTCATGCCCAATAATTGTTAACCAGGCAAGGAAATAGAGTCAGCAGTGGCTGGGAACGTTCCCCAAATAAAGAATCAGCGCTGTCAGGAAATAATAAGAGGGGGAAATAGTGGAATTGGGGGGTGGTGCTGTGCTTTTTGTTTAATAATGTAGCAGTTTTAATTGTAACATATGAGTTTCACCTGTAAATACATTTCATAAATGCTGGGAACTGGATTGGGGTATCTCTCTCCATCTAATTGAATCTGATCTTTGACTCCAAAATAAATGCTTTTTCCTGATCTTTTGGCATTTTGTTTTTTAAAAGTTTTAAAGCCTATCAGCTTTGGATCACTGCTTCCAATAAACAACTTGTTCATGCCAGTTGGATGCTCAGGAGGAGACTTTATTATCAAGTGAGACCTAAACTCAATAAATCAAATTTGGACAGAGTCTGCATCCATCTCCCTAAAACAGCTTAGAATTTCTATGTTGCTCTTCACGTTCAATTATTTCATAAGAAGTCTGATTAGATCATTTTTATTGTTCTCTGTGCAGGTTGACGTACAAAGAAGATCAAATGAAAAAAGAGTAGTGCATGTGGGCTCTAGTTGATGAAAAGCGACTTTTACATTAGGGTGGCTACAGAGATAATATGAAACTGTCTTTTCAGACTGTAGATTTTGAGGCACTTCAGATAGTTGTGCAATGATAAATGGTTGCACCTATCAACTGACCAGGAATGTTGCACATTTCTGAACACAGCATCTTAAACTTACTGCTTTAATAAGTTTAGACTACAGTTAATTGTTCGAATTATTCAGGTTCTGCACCTTAATGAGTAGGGGCAAGAATTTTGGAGAGTGGAGTGAAATTAAATAAAGCATGATAAGAGGCTTTGGGATGATGCGTGATTAACCCGTGCCCAATTGTGGCAATTCAGGTGACATGCAAAATTCTTCCAACTGCTAATTTAATTGCTAATGGCATGAAGTCCACCATAATATGCACTACAGGGTGGTACAATCGTAGCCGCCAGTTCAAATAATGGCAGTGTGTGTATTTTAGAGGGTGGCATAGAGACACAGACTGCACATCGTGAGCCAATGATCACAAGTGGGTTGCCGTCAGGGCAGGAGAAAGCATAATGCAAGCCCCCCCCACCACACACGAAGGCACATGAGCTCTGTTGCAGAGGAATCAGATGAGGACTTCGATGGGACAGTATGCAGGGAAAGGCTGGTGGACATGCATACAGAAATGCTTTGTGCATTGGCAGAAAACCTGATGTCACAATGAAGGAGGATGGAGAAATCCAGCTCCAGCTTGGCACAGGGTTTTGTGCACAGTTTGAAGCCCAATCTTTCCAGTGTGGAAGTGGTGGCCAATTCCAGGGGCAGAAACTTCCCGTCTTCGGGGCGTTCTGCGTGGGCAGGTGGGAGCGAGCGCGTACCCGATCGGTGTCCCTGATTGGGTGGGCGCCACCATTTTATACCCAGAAGCACCAAGCATTCCCTGTGCGGGCGGAGGGGGGATTCCCTGAGTTGGGGTCTGCGCTCTTTTGCACATGTGCATAAAATAAGCACAGAAATAGGACATGTCCCCCTCATGTGAAACTGTCACATGACCTGGGACATGTGCATTAATTTTTTTCAAAAAATTTGATGTAATTAATAAACCCTTCATGAAAAGGGGGGGTGTGGGGGGGGCTTGCATTATGCTTTCTCCTGCCCTGACGGCAACCCACTTGTGATCCCTTATCCCGCCCGTGGACGAGGTTTCATGAAAAATGCAAATGCTGCCTGAGCTCTTCGCCTGCCCACCAACTTTAAGGATGGACAGGCATCATTCTTAATAGCTTTAATTACTTTGTTAATGGCCTTAATAGGCCTTTGACAGTCCGGTGGGTGTGCACCCGACGTGGCTGTGCGGCTGCTGAACTGACAATCTAAATGATGCGCGGTGACATCAAGGCGCCCGCCCGATGTCCCTGTGTGTCATTTTGCTCATCAGCGAACAGGTCCCAGCCCCGCTCGCCGACAGGAAAATTCTTCCCTAGGAGAACATTTATAGACCCAACCATGATGCAACATTAGATGGCAATGTCTCAAATTCCGATTCAGCACAAGCAGAAGCCACCCAACATCTCAGTGCTGTCATGGAAGCTCAGGCTGTGCCAGACTTGTTAAATACTTGTTTTGTATTAATCTTCACATGGAGGAGAAGGATGAAGCACAAGCGATATGAGGTGAAGTAAAAATAAATCAAGGGGGAAAACTTTCTCAGTTTAATGTAAGTAAAACAATGGTAATGAGAAAAGTAATGAGATTAAAGACAGATAAATCTCCAGGACCTGATGGCTTCCACAGCAGGATATTAAAAAGTAGATGGGAAAATTGTAGCTGCACCGGTCATGATCCCCCAATACCGGCTTGAATCAGGAATTTTCTTTAAGGATTGGAAAATTGATAATCAACTAATATTGCTAGAGTTTCCACTTTGCCATTTTGTGATACAATAATTTTTCAGACTGTAGTTTGTGCAAACAATATTAATGAAGTCACTAACACCATTGCAGAATGTCCACAGAAAAACCTCGGCTATGGTTATGAAGTCTCAGCTTGTTTTTCTGCAAACCCATCTTTGAGCTAATGCAGGCTCAGACTGCTGCCATCCTGGCTGCAGATACCAGCATTCAAAAGGGCTTTATGGGTCTTACAGCAGTCTAGTAATCTATGCTCCAGCAGATTACTAGGATTAATAGGGTGGTGCCCCATAAGAGTGACAGTGCCTTCTGGAGCACAAACCTGTTGTCCTCTCTCAGGGTGACAGCATTTGTGCTCCCACCATTGCGCACTGCCAGTGGCCTTGCTATCATCTGTCAGTTAGCCAGTCCAGACTGCTGCTGCCCATGCCAAGATGGTGCAGTCTGAAGCTGTTATGAAGTTGTTCATCAGCTGACATCTAAATTAGACATGGAGCTGTTCAAGAACATCTTGCAAGACCTTCTGCAGTCCCTCCCTCCAGTGAAAGTCAGTCTTTCCATGCTGCAATCACCGGGTTAGCACTGCACAGGAGCATTAGGCCGGACAAAGGCCCCTGCAAGACAGGCACTAAAGGAATGCACAAGGATTATTTTCTGTTGGTTTGTTTAGATAAAGATGTTACAAAAGTTTTCACAAATATAACAAGCAGCTGATGGCTCTGTTGTTTGCTAGGGCAATTGTGTATAATTTTTTTCCATGGAAAACCTAGAGCAGAATGAAAATGCTGTGCAATTTTCTGCACGGCAGAATTTCCGAATGTGCAATTTTTCTACATGGCAGAACTTTCCCAATGCCAGGCTATCATCAGCACCTATTTGGCCCTAATGGGCCTCTGCACACAAAACCATACAGCTTGTCAATTGCAAAGGTATCCACTGCAACAGTTTAGAAGTTATCTGTAATCATCAAAATGGGGTCATGTAAAGATACCTTCATTTTAAGGCACTTGTGCATGCCATGATAGGTGAGGATGATTGCTGGGAGACTACACGCTTCAGCTTTAGCTCTGAGACAGCTGCAGGGAATAGCAAAGTGCAGAAATAATGAGGTACAGTAGAATCATTATCAACACACTGTAGGCAGCTTGGCACAGATGTCTGAATGCTTAAGGTAGATGGGTTTGCTACAGCCTTGCAGTCTGCCACATGCTTTGTTATTTAGCATGGAGTAATTGGAGGTGGAGTATACCAAATCCCAGCCAAGTCCAGAGCAAGATAAAGAGGCAGATGAGGTTTCTATTGAGTTCCTTTCACAGACAACAGGAGCCATATCGCAGGTTTGATTGTTGAGACTTTCATCTTTATTCTCTACTTGCTCAAAACATCAACCTTTCTTTCAGTATTTGTATCATGATATAATAATATATCCTCACCCATATTAACCTCTGCACTAATCTGATATGGACTCGTTCTTCAATCTGCAAAGGAAAATTAGGAAATAGCTGACTTGCTAAATAATTATTTTGTATTAAACTTCACAGTGGAGGAGAAGGATAAAGTACATGTGATGTGAGGTAAAGTAAAAATAAATCGGGGGGAAAACGTTCTAAGTTTAAAGTAAGTAAATAATGGTCATGAGGAAAGTAATGAGATTATAGATAAATCTCCAGGACCTGATGGCTTCACAGAAGGATATTAAAAAGTAGATGAGAAAATTGTTGCTGCTCTAGTCATGATCCTCCAATACTGGCTTGAATCAGGAATTGTTCTTAAGGATTGGAAAATTATTAATCAACCTTGCCATTTTGTGATACAATAATTTTTCAGATTGTAGTTTGTAGAAACAATATTACTGAAGTCACTAACACCATTGCAGAATATCCATGGGAAAACCTCAGTGGATCACTTGACACTATCTCAGGGTTGCTGCAGGGAAAGATTTTGTCTGATGCCATCTAAATTAATAAAAATTAGCCAAAAAAAATAAACAGAAATGGAAATACTGAGCCAATGCCTGAATCTTAGCCCTGCTTCTGATCATCCCCAGCTGCCACCTGTAGATTTTTACATAGTTTACCATAGTTTTGAGATGGGAAACCATTTCATTCTTGTAGTGAGTTGAATCTGACAAGCTAGTTGTCTGACACTACCCTCAACACCTTCCTTTCAGCAGCAATTTTGTATTTAACAAGAACCAATCTATCTCATAATGATTTTCATGTTTTATTCACCGCTGGTATCTTTGTAACTCTAAACAGCATTACTGTGGGTCTAGTCATACTCCTGGAACAGTCATTCAAATATCTCTGCATATCAGTACTATTTTGATAAGGATAGTCTTCACTATATTGTACAGTTTTCCATTATTGTAGCCCTGAATGATAAAGGCACAGCAAGAATTGTAATTTTGTGTGGAGAATTATGAAGTGTAAGAATAGCTTACATTTATGGGACTTCAGTACTGTGGAGAGATTGGACAAGCTGGGGTTGTTCTTTAAGCAGAGAAGGTTAAGAGGAGAGTTGATAGAAGTGTTCAAAACCCTGAATGATTTTCATAGACTAAATAAAGAGAAATGATTTCCAGTATGAGAAGGGTTGTTAACAAGAGGATACTGATTTAAGTTTATTATTGAAAGAACTAGAGGCGACATGAAGAAGCATTTTTTTTTACACCGTGATCTGGAATGCACTACTAGAAAGTGGGTTAGCAGCTTGATTCAATAGTAATATTCAAAAGAAAATTGGATAAATACTTGAAGGTAAAGAAAAATACATGGCTATGGAGAAAGAACAGGGGAATGGAAGTAAGTGGATAGCTCTGCCAAAGAGTTAACATGGACATGATGATCCTCCTTCTGAGCTGCATCATTGTATGATTCTGTGATTATGTAGTGCATTGAACATCAGTGGGGAGAAAAAAACTAAGAAATAAAAGTTTAGTTATCGAGTAGAAAATTTAGGAGAGCTTAGCTGCTTAGTCGAAAAGAAGAGTTTGAAGAAGCTTCCTTAATGATGGAGGGAGAAGAGCTGTTATCACAATTTATATGAGGATTTATAAATTTTATGAGGATACTATTAGTGATTCATTGTGTGAGCTAGAATTTCCATTCTCCACTGAAACCTGCAAATTCTGCAACAGGTTTCAAGGTGGCTCTTTAAAAAAAATTCAAAAAGCTGAAAGATCTTATTAAAGCTGCAAGCCTAGTTAACCTTTAGTTGCTTATGCTATCCAATGGGATTTGGGCAACGCTGGCTGGGCCAGCATTTATTGCCCGTCCCTAATTGCCCTTGAGAAGATGGTGGTGAGCTGCTTTCTTGATCCACTGCAGTCCCTTTGGTGTAGGTATAGCCACAGTGCTGTTAGGGAGGGAGTTCCAGGATTTTGACCTGGTGACACTGAGGGAATGGCGATCTATTTCCAAATCAGGATAGTAAGTGACTTGGAGGGAACTTGCAGGTGGCGGTGTTCCCATGTATCTGCTGCCCTTGTCCTTCTGGATGGTAGCAGTCGTAGGTTTGGAAGATGCTGCCTAAGGAGCCTTGGTGAGTTTCTGCATCTTGTACTTTCAAACCTCAATAATTACTGTGTGGTCTAACCATCAGCAAAACTCAGTTGAATGATATTTGTGTAAGTATGATTGACAAGCGCCTGAGAAATCAGGAAGTATAAGATCCCACCGATACTTTTAAAAGTAAGGGTTGTGCAATAGATGAGGGGCAAATAGATATTGAAGGAAATTGTTTTTTTGTAAGTGGTGTCTGACTTCCAGCGGGTTCAGCAAATATCTCATCCACCTGCTACAACATTGCACTGCTTGTGCCTGTTGAGCACTGTGTTATTAAGTTTGCACCAAAAGTATAGTTAATAAAAACACCTACAAGAGGTCACCACATGTTGATTTTCTTCACACCAATTTTCACCACAGACACTATAAAACCCATCTTTTTATCTCTATTTGTGATGAAAAAAGATGGCTGACTGCTAGAACATAAGACTTAGGAGCAGGAGGAGGCAATTTGGCCCTTCAAGCCTGCTCCGCCATTCGATAAGATCATGGCTGATTAGGTCCACTTTCCTATCTGCTCAGATAACCCTTGACTCCCTGTCTATCAAAAATCTATCTAACTCAGCCTTGAATAAATTCAATGACACAGCCTCCACGATTTTCTGGGAAAGAAAATTCCATATATTAATGACACTCAGGGAGAAAAAAAAATTGCCTCATCTCCATCTTAAAAGGGTGACCTCTTATTCTTACTGTGTCTCCTCGCCCTAGTCTCCCCCACATGAGGAAACATCCTCCCAGTATCCACCCTAACAAGCCCCCTCAGGATCACCTCTTATTCTTCTAAACTCTAATGGGTTTAACTTTTCTTCATAAGTCCTTCATCCCAGGAATGAATTGTGTGAACCTTCTCTGAACTGTTTTCTAATGCAATTATATCCTTTTTCAAATAAGGAGAACAAAACTGCATTACTCCAGATGCAATCTCACAAAGGCCCTGTACAATTGTAGCAACACTTCCCTACTTTTATACTCAATTCCCCTTGCAATAAACACCAACGTTCCATTTGCCTTCCTCATCACTTGCTGTACCTGCATACTAACTTTTTATTATTCATGTACCAGGCTACCCAGATCTCTCTGTACCACAGAGTTCTGCAATCTCTCTCCATTTAAATAGTATACTGCTTTTCTATTATTCTTGACAGAGTAAACAAGCACACTTTTCCCACATTATACACCATCTCCCAAATGGTTGCCCACTCACTTATCTGTGTCCCTTGGCAGAATCTCTACCTCTTCTGGACAAATTACTTTCCTACCTATTTTGGTGGTCGTCGTCAAATTTAACTACCATACATTTGGCCCCTTCATCCAGGTCATTGATATGGATTGTAAATAGTTGAGACCCCAGTACTGATCTCTGTAGCACTCCACCAGTTACAGCGTACCAACCCGAAAAGGCCAATTTAACCTCTGCTAGTTAACCAATCCTTTATCCACGCTGTTATGATCCCAGATGCTGTTAATACTGAACAAGTCAGATCCCAGATTGAAACCTGGCTTGACTGATCCTAACTTTTCTTTTGAAACTGTGGAGGAAAGTTACTGAACAAATTCACAGGAGTCTGCTAATGAATACAAATAATAAAAGATGTATTAAAGCAAGAAAAGTGAACTGTATTACAATAGACAAAAAAGTTGGATGAATCTCAATGCAAACACAAAAGACGATTCAAATTCCCACTATTCCTTTACCCCAGAATACCTTTACAGACACAAAAACCAGTGAAGAGTTACTACTAGCCTAACCCAAAAGCTTCTCGCTTGCCTCTGGCACAGTTGCAAATGGTTTTCTTCCGATAAATTCCTGAGCATTCTCTTGATGCTCTTCAACCAACTTTTGTCTCTCTCTGAGACACCCAAAACTGCAATTTAAACTCACTACTTCTTCAACTGCAGAGCAAACAAATGAGTTCCCTAAACTCAGTTTTCCAGTAGCACCTCTACTAAACTGATCACTTTACTGAACCCTATAACTGAGTATTCAGTTAACTACTGTCTCAATAACCTTGTAGTATTTCTCCTCAGAGAGCTTTAAATTCCTGTCTTTTCTCTCTAACACACACTGAACACTCCCATTTTCAACTTCTGGCTTTTCTGTGTCTGTGTCACTGAATCACTGTCGCCAGACAACAGTAAAGCTTTTCTACATTTTTTTTCCAGAATCACTGAACGTTTAACCCCTTTTTAATCCATCTTTTTAAATTAAGGGGTTGTAAACCTCATTAATTTTGTATACACACATATATATATATATATATATATAAAATATATATATATATATAGTATATATAAAACCAAAAGACCTGAAACCTTTTAGTCACAAATCTAACCAAGATCCATAGATGAAACTGAAACCATTTTTACCTTCTTAACGCACAAATATATTCAACTTAAAACAATACATTGTGTATAACAATGCTAATATGTTACCCCCCTCAAGTGCTCTTATCGTGTGTAGTAACCTTTGATATGGCACTTTACCAAATGCCTTTTAGAAATTCAAGTACACCACATTTACAGATTCCCCTTTATCCACCTCGCCTGTTACTTCCTCAAAACATGTTAATAAATGAGTTAAATACAATTTCATTTCACAAAGCCATGCTGACTCTGCTTGATCACATTTTGATTTTCTAAGTATCCTGCCATCACCTTTTTAATAATGGATTCTAGCAATTTCTAGCTAACATTAGGCTAACTAGTCTGTTTCCAGCTTTCTGACCCTCTCCTTTCTTGAATGAAGGTGCTATATTTGCTATTTTTCCAATCTGCTAGGACCCTTCCAGAATCTAAGGGATTTTGAAAGATTATGACCAATGCCTTTATCTCTGCAGCCACTTCTTTTAAGACCCTAGAATGTATGCCATCTGGGCCTAGGGACTTGTTAGCCTTTAGGTCTAATAGTTTTCCTAGCACTTTTTCCCTGGTGATGGTGATTGTTTTAAGTTCCTCTTCACCTCTTCACGTTCACCTCTTGATTTTCAAGTATCTTTGGGAAGTTTTCCACGTCTACTACAGTGAAGACAGACACAAAATACCTGTTCAATTCCTCTGCTATTTCCTTGTTTTCCATTATCACTTCCCCAGATTCACTCTCTAGGAGGACCAACACTAGCTTTAGTTACTCTTTTCCTATTTAAATACTTGTAGAAACTCTTACTATCTGTTTTTATATTCCTATCTTATTTTCTCTCATACTCTCCTTTCTCCCTTTGTTTATTAGTCATCCTATGCTGGTTCTTCAAATCTTTCCAATCTTTTAATCTACCACTAACCTTCGCATAATTTTATTGTGTTCCTTTCAATTTGATATTATTTACAACTTGCTTACTTAGCCATGGATGATGCAGCCTTTTCAGAGTCCTTCTCACTGGGATAAACCTTTGCTGAGAGTTATTAAATATCTCCTTAAAAGTCTGCCACTGTATCTCCCCTGTCCTACTTTTTAACCCAGTTTCCCAGTTCACTTTAGCCAGCTCTGCCTTCACACCCTTATATTTACCTTTATTTAGGATAAAAAACATTTGTCTTAGACCCACACTTCCCCAATTCAAATTGAATGTGAAATTCTATCATGCTATGATCACTGTCACTGAGAGGCTCCTTTATCATGAGATTATTGATTTTTTCTGTCTCATTGCAGATTACCAGGTCCGGAATAGCCTGCTCCATGGTTGACTTGAGAACACGCTGCTCTAAGAAATTGTTCCAAATACACTCTATAAACTGATTTTTCAGGCTACCTTTGCCAATCTGGTTCACCTAATCTAAATTTAGATTAAAGTCACCCATGATCATTGCAAGTACCTCTCTTACATGTCCCATTTATTTCTTCCTGTATAGTCTATCCCACAGTGTGACTACTGTTAGAGGCTTTATAAAGAACTCCTGCAAGTGACCTCTTACCCTTCATATTTCTTAACTCCACCCAAACTGATTCTACATCTTCCTCTTTCGAGCTAAGGTCACCTCTCACTACTGTACCAATGACATCCTTAATTAACAGAGCTACACCACCATCCTTTTATATCTTCCTGCCTTTTCAAAATGTTGAAATATTCAGGTCTCAGCCTTGGTCACCTTGCAACTATGTCACCGTATTGGCTATCAGGTCATACATATTTATTTCTAACTGTGCTAACAATTCATCCATTTTGTTACAAATGCTGCATACATTCAGGTACAGAGCCTTTAACCCTATCTTTTTACCATTTTTGCAATCTCTGATCTTATCTGCTGGTGCACTTTTAAATTTGTACACTCTGTCCCTTCCTGCAACACTCTGGTCATCATTACCCAAATTTCCACCCTGCCCTGTTAGCCTGTTGTTTCCCTTTGATTACCACATGTCCCCTCACATGATTGCTTCCCCCTACTATATAGTTTAAGGTCCACTCTACTGCCCTGTTTATATGATTCGCCAGAACTCTAGTCCCAGCATGGTTCAGATGAAGACTGTCCCAACAGTACAGCTCCTATTTATCACAGTACTGATGCCAGTGCCCCATGGATTGAAACCTATTTCTCCCACACCAGTCTTTGAACCACATATTAATCCCTCTAATCTTATTTCCCCTATCCCAATTTACGATTGAGATTATGCTATTTAATGTAATCCCCTAGCTGCTCATTCCCCCTATGCAGAACCTCTTTCCTAGTCCCATTTAAGTCATTGGTACCCATGTGGATGACAATAACTGGATTCTCACTCTTCCACTGCAAGTTCCTCTGCAGCCCAAGCGGATGTCTCGAACCCTGGCACTGGGCAGGCAACACAGATTTTTGCACTCTTGTTCTTGGCTGCAGAGAACCATATCTATCCTCCTATCTAAACTATCTCCTACTACCATTATATTCCTGTTCCCCCCCCACCCCCCCGCAACACACACACACTTGAATGGCTTCCTGTACCATGGTCATTTTGCTCATCCATCTTGCAGACTCCGCTCTCATCCATTGATTAGGAGAAGATGGTAGCATAGTGGTAAGGTCACTGGACTAGTAATATAGACTCCAAGGCTAATCCTTTGGGGGCATGGGTTCAGATCTCACTGTGGTAGCTGGTGACATTTAACTTCAATAAATTAAATCTAGAATATAAAGCTAAGTAGTGGTAACTATGTAACTACCATTACTTTTTGTAAAAACCCATCTAGTTCACTAATGTCCTTCAGGGAAGGATGTCTGCCATCCTTATGTAGTCTGGCCTACATTTGATTCCAGAGCCACAGCAATGTGGTTGCCTCTTAATTACCTTCTGAAATGGCCCAGCAAGCCACTCAGTTCAAGGGTAGTTAGGTTTGGACAGCAAGTGCTGGCCTTGCCAGTGATACCTGTATCTTATGAAATAATTTTTTAAAAAGCTGCAAGAACCTTAAACCTTTCGGACAATTGCAAGGGCTGAGGCTCCTCCATTTCTATCTCCTCTACTCCCTTACATGCCATTCACACCCTCCTATCCCTGACCACTGACCAAATTGGAAGCCCTTATCCTAAAAGTTGTGACTGCCTTTTGGAGCAAAGTGTCCAGGTAGCTGTTCCCCTCTCTGATGCATCACAGTGTCTGTAGTGCAGTGTCCAGTTTATTGACTCCTCGAGCTAACTCAGATGTTGTTGCTTTGAATCACACTGGTGTCCCCACAAACTGCAGCCGCAACAACATCACCTGCCCTGTTATCTTTATAATGTGTTAATTAATTTATTTTTAAAAATTAATTTATAATGAATAAACCCTACTACTCCCAATAAGCTTTACCACTGCTAGTAAACCTTATTCGCAATAATAAAACCCCATAATTACTAAAAAATTATCTGAGTTTTGAAAGATAAATGAGAGAAACACTCACCAGTCAATCACTTACCCGATTGATAAGAACAACAGAATTTCTGCGTTCTGGTGTGGAGAGTCCAAAGTTTAAATCAACTTAAAGTTAGTCAGAGCCAGGCCAAAATGGACCAAACTAGGATTACGTTGTGATTTTGTGATTTTTTATTTTCCCCCCCCCCATTCCAGTGACCAATCAAGAGATTTCAGCCTTTTCTGGTTAAAAATATATAGCTGGATTTAATGGTGTCCTGCTAACAGGTTAGAAGATGTGCTACTTGTTAAATCCAATGAGGGAGGTGTGCCTGCCGCCTATCCACATGCCCCTGCCCCACAACAATTATGCCGACATTGGGCAGCCCACCCACCAGTTGGCCAAACAAGGTCCTTCAGTGGGCAGTTAATGCTCACTGAAGGACCTCATCTTGCTTTCACCAGAATTTAACTGGTGGTGGGAGAAGCCCACAACAAGTTGTCAGTCTGGCAGGTTTGCCTACATGGGTTGGTAGCTGGCAGGGGTATAGCGTTGCCTCTTAATGGACCCCCTGGACTAAGGTGTAACCCACCCCCTCACGTTGCCTTCCCCCCCCAAGGCTGCTCAAACCCCTGTCTCCCATTCTTCTTGCCCACGCTGGCCAAAGTTGGGGAGGGGAATCTGGCGCCTCAAAAAATACAGTCAGTTTATTAGAGAGTGTTGCAATAGGTGATAAATACATACCTCTATTCATCTAGAAGGAAGGAGTGGCAAAAACATTTTGCATTAAATCAGCTCCAGACATCTGCAGTTTGGCCATCAAGTATGCATGGTTACTCTTTTGATTTTCTCCACTATTTCTTCATGTTGAATTAGCGGATGAGCTTTGTGCTGATTGGATGAAGTGAACATTTTTCCAGCATGTGGAAAGATTTTGGCCTGAATTTTCTTGTAGAGAGGCTCTCGTTGTTAGCAAAAAAGGCTGCAGAGGCATAAATTGGGAAGTTTCACCTCCGCACCCAGCCCCTGCCATTTTTGCATGGGGGAATGGGGGTGCTTCTAAATAGCACATCCATGGTTCACGGAGGCAACTCCACATGTTAAAAGTGCAGCTGCCTCAGTCAGATCTGATTTTTGCTAGCAGGATGTCCAAAACACAACTTGTGCACTTTAGACCTGGTAGAAGAAGGTCCAAACTTACCAGTGTTCTTTGGAGAGGTAGGATACCCTTTTGTATATGGTCCTGAAACACCTTTGGGAGAGGTAATGTGACCTTTAGGATTGTTAAAAGTAGACATGATTATGTGTAAAAAGTGCATAAACTCATTGGAACTGTTAAGCTCATTGGATCAAGAGCTGTCAAGAGAGCTGTTAAATGGAGCTGTCAAGCTGTCAAGGGATTTAAATCTCCTGCCCGTCAATTATTTGAAGAAAAACATTCTGCAGTGTTAAACAAAATCAGTGCTTGCTATTTCCCTCTGTCTATTGACACTGAGAGCTCCCACTATAGGATTGGTGCTGCATGACTGATTTCACAACTTATCATTATCACAGTGGGGTGCCTGTCAGTTCATAGTTTGATTGACAGCCTCAAGTGCTTGTAAAGTCTTTGAAGTGGGTCTCTGAATACAAATGTTTGTTTTTTATGAGGAAGTTAAATATAGTGAATGGGCTTTTATCAACATGCTCTTTTTAAATAGTGATTTCATCAGTAGACACTTAAGAATTTTATTTAATCTCAGCATGGGTTCTGACCATGGTAGATACTGGGTGAATTGGCAGAGACGGTATAAGGGCAAAGAGTGGTGGGGGGAGGTATGGGTTGGCATGAGTTGGCACTAAGTTGGCATTGGGGCTATAAAGGACTATGTGGATGATTGGGGGCATGGGTTGGCATGGAGGGTAAGGGGACCATGGGGGTGGATAGAGGGGCACAGATTGGCCTGGAGGGTATGAGGGGGCATAGGAATGGGTGGGGGGCATGAGATGCTATGAGTTGGCATGAGGTGGCTTGTGCGGAAGGGTGAGGATTGGAGGGCTGTTGTTTGTTTTGTTCCTTCTTCTCATAACTTTGACAAAGTGCCAGAGGCTGGCTTTTTGCCCAGCTTGCCAGAGTTGCCGTCTTGACTCCCATTTTCACTTCCTGCCCCCCCCACCCCCCCGCCCCAAGAATGAAAATTCAAACTTACAGGGCACTTTCCCCCAAGTTGGTTTTGCGGAGCTGGAAATCATCCGGACTCTGTGCTGTCGGCCTGGGAGCAAATATTCAGGTGTCTATCTTAGGTTAAGCATCAAACCCTTTGGTTGGTTGTCCAGGAGGGAGCTGCTGAACTTCACCACAGACGTGCGGTTGGTCACTCAGCAGCTGGTTTGAATCAGGGGCGGGACTGGAACTAACATTTAGCACAATTTAAAGTAAACCTTGTGGCTGCTTCACTGCAAGGTTTTCTCTCCTCTTCATTTGCTCTATAATACTTATTCTTAAATAGTTGTGATTTAAATGCTCATCAACATGGATGATGGTGGATGATGAAATGCCATCTTCTGACTTTCAGAAGTATATAATATTGGCTAATGCAGGGACAGTATTAAACTCTCCTTACACCATTCCAAAGGAAGATGAAAGCCTCTTCCTGCCCCTGTGTAGCATGCGTGATGCATCCACGCTACTTAAATATTACATTCCCAGTTCCACACCTTACCTACATCCTATGTTCATGATCTTGCCAGAAAGGCAAAATTAGTGCCAACAAATGCATTTTTTTCTTAGAAGGATGAGATTACACAATATTGTTTCATTCATTGAAGAAACCTGTATCCCATATGCAGGACCTGGAATCAAATCTGGGTCTCCAAGGGTAAATAATAGCAGTGCAACCTACTGCAGTGCCTCATCCTGTAATCCATGAGAAATTCTATATTAATTCAGTCCCAAAGGCATTTGTTTCTTTCTTGTGCAAGTTGTATATAGTTTTAATGTGGCGCCATTGTTGTAGTGGGGCCATCCATCTGTGTGCCTGTCTGACTGTGGAGGAGAACAGCTGTAACATTAAACCTACATGGATCAAGTGTGATGTATTTCAAGAAAATGATTGCAAAGATGAATTTAACTTTGGCCAGAAGAAAACAGATTTCAAGTGTAAATTTACATGTTATGAATGGAGCTAAGGTCAATACCAGTGTAAGCACGCAAGGGAGGGGTTTTAACCCACAGGAGGGGGAATATGACAAGGGGGTTAAATTCTTAGAAATGGGATACTGGATCCCCACCACGCTGTCAATGTGCCAATTCCAGTTTAACCGGAGCAGTTAGGGAATTGGTGCAAAACCTGCTTATCAGAGCTAGGTCAGGAATTATAATATGTAGCTGTGTGCCTCTAATGTTAACAGCCATGTGGATTAAGTGGCTGCAGTCCCAGTTTCTCAGAGCTTTGGAATCCTGGCAGCTAAAGGGAGAGTAAGGACGGAATTCTCCCATCTGGGAGTAAGTCCTGTGGCAGGTTCAGGGAATGTTTCCTGCTGCAGCGGCTGACGGGAAATCTCATGGAATCTTGCCTCCCCAGCATCATTAATTATTTAGTCAGGGATTTCCCGATGCGAAGTGCGATGGGGTGGGCTGGATGGTGCATGCCCCGTCATCAGAAATGGGCGCCATATTTAAAAGATACCTGGACATCCTCACTGTCAATACTATCTATTGAGATGACAGGAAGGGAAGGTTTAAGGCCCAGTGCCGAAGTTCAGTGACACCTCCCTGCGCGTCCTCCTTGACCAGGCTGATGGGAGGGGGAGGCCGAGCAGGGAAAATAGCCCTACGTGGGCGAAGGTTGCCAATGCTGTAAGTGCCCAGGATGTCCAACGCAGGTCAGCCATACTATGCTGGAAAAAAGTGAACAACCTCATCCACTCCACCAGGGTAAATAAAGCTTCAGTTGCTCGCACTAAACAGCACAGTCTTGCCTCATAGCCTCATTGAAGTGCATCTTCTCTGCAGTGGAGTGACCACTGTGCCTCCTTCACCTTTCCATATACAGAGATCATTGCTGTATGGAAGAGTTGGTGGTGGCGGTGTTGTTGGGAATGGGCTCAGGTGGAGAGGGCACCAGCAACTTCCGCAAAAGAGATGCCTCTCTGAGCCTTGTCCTTATGTATGGATGGGCTCAGCGCTCTGGAGGTAACTGGCCGACAACCCTTCTGGACATCTTGCAGAGCTGTAATGTCATACTACACAATCCAATGGATTATCTCAAAGAGTGCAAGTCTGAGAAATGAATGTGAAATTGCGATGTATAAATGGAGGCAACATTTAATTCCTCTCAAACCCATCTTTTCTGTTATCCTTGAGCAGGAGAAGTTGAGGCACAACCAGCGAGAACGCAAGAAGAAGGGCACAGAGCATCCACGTTTGCAGTTTGAAAAGAGGGCAGCCCAGCTGGCAGGTGTGGGGCAGGACCAGGCAATTGCTGATGGGGAGCTTGGATTTGGGCTTCCACCCAGTAAGGATCCATGCATGGAATAGAAACCTGAGGGCCAAGCAGGACGCAGCTCATGCTGTCATGCTCTCGCTCTCTCACTTACAGGTGCCACCAGGAAAATGCCAAGGCCCGAGGCAGAGGACTCCCTGCCAGGCCTCAGCAGAAGCCCTACCTCAGAGAGGAGCCAGAAGAGATTACAAGAGGAGAGATGTGCATCTGTAGAGGCATCACAGCAGACACCTGCACCCTCCACCAGCCCAGAGACACACACCTTGGTAGGTATGAGTTCTAGGAAGAGTCTCATACTCTAGTGGTCACCGCATCGACACATGTCCGCAGCAGGAGGGTGCAGTGTCAGCAGAGCTCACCGGCGCTCAGAAGAGTGCTGGGGAAGAGACATCTGTGAGGTCCGAGTCTGATAACGGGCCTCTGGAATCAGCCTTCCAACAGATGCTGGAGAGTCAGCAAGAGGAGGGGAACATCAGGCAGAGTGTTGGAGGCCCTCAGCAGGGTACCACGTGAGTCAGAGTTGTCCGTCCCCTTGCTGGCTGATGAGGTGGTGCCGACCTGTGCATACACTGAGGCCTCCATGGGGAGGATGGCGGTTTCCATGGAGATTTTAGTCCAATATATTATGTCAGAGGTGCACACAGACCTGCACTCTACTGAGGTAGCCATGGGGGAGCTTCTGCAGTTGGGACGTGAGAGGGGGATGGGGCACCTCGACCTCCCTCCGGTGCCCCTTTCCTTCAAGGAGTCAGATCAGGCCCTTTGGGCACCCAAAGGTAGGAGGAGCAGCAGTAGGACACCCCTAGGAAATCCACGCAGCAATCTCAGAGGTTATCCAGACCTTTCCAATGCCCTCTGCCTGTGACCTCTTCAACCTTTTGCCCTGTCACCATAGGGGGAGGAATTGGGCCACGGGAGGACAGCCAACGAAGGCGGGGCCCTCCAGGCTTCAGCTCTCCAGAGGACGGCTGCCAAAATCATACAAGGTGACAGGGCCAATGAGTCAGCAGGCTGTCTCAACCCCCGATCCGGATATCGGGGTGTACCTGGAGGAAGTAATGGGACAAGGGAAATGAAGCCGTTTTGATCACAACTAGTTGCACGGATGAATAATTGATTGTCACAATTAGAACTTATATAAATATAATAATTTTCACTTCAGTAATGCCTACTGTCCTGTTTCAGCATGGTCCTGAAGGCTTACCGAACATTCACCCCTGCTCCCATTCCCACTTCTCTCTGTGGACACCTGAGCCCACTGATTGAATCTGCGGGGAGTCAGGGTGTGTGCCAGGGCCCTTGCAAGTCATGTGCAACCTCACGCTAAGCCTTCATTCATCAAAATCTCATGTATCCCAGGTCCCTATCATTGTCAATACTTTTAGTTTTAGTTGTCCAGTTGAGATGACCTGCATCTCTGCCCACCCACTGACCCAACCCCCATGCAGCATCTCAAGATCTCCACCACAAGGCTGTGCTGAGTTTTGACCAGACCAGCAATGGTAGTTGGGACATTTTTCATGAGCTCCAGCAGCGCTTCCCCTCCCCCAGAAGCACTGGCCACCCCCGGAATTATTTTCCACCTCCCCAGTGTTACCCTTCAACCTTCTCCCTCTCGTTTAACAATGTTCAAGTCAATGTTCACGTACCCTTCCTCCCCAAGGATCCCATTCCCCGTAACTATTGACCTGCCCATCCTCCTCCTGCCCACCCCCGAGTCCGTGTGTATCTATTGGTCCCTGCCAAAGATGCTCACTACACTTTCATGCAGCACTGTTGCACTCTTGACGTCCTACCCTCTGGCCCCTGTAGCCCTCACCATTCTCTTATGCCACAACTACCCTGAGTTCTCTCCAAGGGGAGAAATTTTCCTATGTCAGGCGGGCTGGGCGGGAGCAGGCACGGGCAGTCCAATTAAGGCCCGCCTAGTGTAACACGTGGCCAGTAGCGGTCAGTATCACCTGTGCGGGTGGGGGGAGGAGGGAGAGTTGACGACCGGGCTCTTTTGCGCGCATGCGTGCGAAAGAGCGCAGGAATCTCCCTGAGGCATCTGATTAAGCACATAATAAAAGATGTTATATAATAAAGTTGAAAATTATTTAAACATGTCCCCTCATGTGACAGTGTCACATGAGCTGGGACATGTTTGTGAATTGAGCAAAAATTAATTAATAATTTTATAAAACCTTCAGGAAACCGTCCGTGAATGAGTTTTCCTGAAAAACCCAAAGGCCGCTTGGGCTCTTCACCTGCCCGCCAACCTTAAGGTTGGACGGGCAGCATTCTTAAATACTTTAATTGGTTTTTTTAATGGCCTTAATAGGCCATTGACAGTTTGGTGGGCGTGCAGCCGCCTCCGGCTTCATGCCCGCTGAACGAAATATCCCCGCACGCCGACAGCCATACTCTGCCCCAGGAGTCAACAGTTGACTCCACCGACCCCTCCATATGATACGCTTCATACCTGGACACCATCCCCATGTCCCCTCACACCTGGACATAACCCTCCACCCCTACCGCTGGGCAACCCTTTTCACGTTCCCCCTCCATTCCCTCTGCCGCCTTGCTACACCCCTGTAATACCCTTTCTAACACTCTGAATCGCCAACACATCCCTCTAGGCATGACCCCCCCCAACTCTTCAGTCCTCTCCTCACCTTCTTAAATCCCCCATCCCCCACAACAGACCCTTGCTGCTACGCAATAGTACCTCCTGCCCTTCACCTGCAGCTCGAGGATCCAATCCCATGGTGACATCCCTGGAAGAGGGTCCAAAGGATGAGTGAGGTTGCTGTGTGGAGACTCCCACCTCCTGGAAGCTGCTTTGTGAAGGAGCCATGTGGATGAAGCTTCACCCACCCTGTGCTGCATGTGATGTTCCAGGCTCCAGAAGCTGGAGGCCTCCATCTTCTCCTTGGATGCCTGCAAGCTGACCAAGGCCTCCTTAAGATCAGCCCCGAATTTTACATGCCACTTTGGGCCAGATGTATTCTGTACAGGCATGTTTGCCTGCTGTTGTTGCAGAGAATTAGGTATGTGGGTAAGATTCTGGCCCGGCTTTCATCTGTACTCCATTTGTGGGGTGCAAATTGGTTTCACACTGGCCTCTGGCGGTATTCGTGACCCGCCACGACAGGCAGTATTGGAAGTTCCAGCCGTTATTTCATGCCAGCGCGATATCGATCTTTGGACCTCCTACCGAATTCTGCCCCCCCCCCACCACCATTGATCCTGCCCATGGGGCCATGGGAGAATTCGCCTAAGAACTCCCAGATGCAGCAAGTAAGTGTGTTTCCAGCCCTGCCAGGGGGACAGGAGGAATCAAAATTCTTCCCACCATCTGCCAAGCTGATCTGCCGCGATGTGCCTCCCTCTCCACGGTCAGCTGACCTCATCCTTACATTCTAAACATTAGCTCCTCTTCCCCGCATTCCAAACTCTTTTCCTCCCCAACATGTCCTGACTTTCTTCCATCTCAACATCCAAGATCTCAACTTCACTTCCTAACTCCCTCCCCCACATTCAGAATTTCCTCCCACCATTCCTCACAGGACAAATCTGTTCCTCCCCTGCCTCGCATGCTGATCTTTATTTCCAACCCTGCCATGTTTCAAATGACAGTGCTTTCAGGTTCCAAATTTAAATCAGCACCCCACCCCCTGGTCCAAACTCCTTCCTCCACTCCATGCGATCCAAGCTTCAGCCCCACTGCCCTATAATCGGACCTTCAGCACCCCGCATCATGATTTCCTCCTCCTCCATCTCTCCCTCTCTTTCGCCTCTCTACTCCCTGGCTGCAACCTCCCACAAGTGGCCCTCCCCCGTGACGGTTCCCAGGTGGGAAGTGGAAGAGTTAAAACTCAATTGTTGCACTCCTGTTAAATTCAGCAGGTCCTCCCCATTTCCTGTATTTCTGCATTTCCCAGCTGCTAAAATTCAACCCCCTCCTTCCCACTCCCCCATAAATATCATGTGTATAGGTTCTGTGGAGAGAAAGTATGCATACTTTGTAAATGCAATTTGCAACCACAGCATAAGCAAAATATTGAAGCTTTGAAAGCACAGGGGCCTGGGTGACTGCCTCACTGCAACTCTTCTTATAGCATTGTAGTTGCAACCTGTTTTTAGAAAACGCTTTCTTTTCAAAGAACTTCATATTTTTGACATGAAGTTCTCTCCCGACAAATGTAATTACTCTCTGCTATTTGACTGCATTCCTTTTTTTTTTACTTAGGTGCAGAAATGTAATCCTAGAGCTGACTTTTGGTTAGACCCCGGAGGTAAATATGTGTTTATTTGAATGAGAGAGAAAACTGCAGATAAGCACATGCTTGCTCGAAGCATAATTTTGATTGAAAAAGAGTTTGTGTGCCAAGCTACGAAAGTGAGACAAACTTCAACATTACTATCACACAATTTAACATGTTTTTCTATTAACTTTTTATGAAATGGTCAGAATACATTTTAAAGTCTATTACCAGAGTGCAGTGACAGGGTGATAGTTTTTCTGTAAAATAGATGTTGCTTTAAAGATCTGAATGATAAACTACCACCAAGATCTACAATCAGGAAGAGTGTGAAAATTTAATTTGTTAGTATCGCTGAAGATGGTGTGACAGAAGCCAAACTTCCTCCTTGGGGTGCTTGCTAGACTGCCCAGTCTAGCATCCACCACTGGGTGTCACCCAAATGACCTACCATTTAGCTAAAGGTGCATGTGCGGGCATCCCCTGTGTGTGTTGCCAGCAGCTGAAGTGGTGCTAACATGAGATCACACTGCCCTACCAGCCGATGTGGTGCTCATTTCCAAATATGGATCACTAGGCCCAGTGGACGAATTCATTTGTCACACACCAAAGATCACAAATTAACCTACAGTGAGGGACCCAGTACTAGTGTTACTTAAACACCTTCAGGTAAGGCAATTTTGAATAGCTTGTACAACTGCAGGGTCTCTGGCTGTACTCCGGAGTGTTTTGGGAAATGTTGTGGTAGATTCCATATTTGGCAGCGAGTGCAGTGTCTTTTTTTATTTGTTCATGGAATGAGTGTGTCCCTGGCTTGGCCAGCATTTATTGCCCTTGAGAAGGTGGTGGTGGGCTGCCTTCTTGAACCTCTGCAGCCCATTTTTTTGTAGGAACACTCACAGCGCTGTTCGGAAGGGAGCTGCAGGACTTTGACCCATTGACAGTGAAGGAACTGACTTTGGGTCTGTAATGTTACAAGGAGATGGGGCAGAGGTTATGGGGAGGACAAACTCTGCACAATGCCTTCTGTCAACTTGAAGCCAGACTCCTCCATGTTTCTTGATAGCCATTGTCAAGCCACCCAATTCATACAACTTTTCTGTGTACATACCTATAAGCACCCTCCTTCATGTCAGCCCCTCAAGGTCCACATCTGAGTTACCTGCAGCAGAACACATCTATGACCTTGCCCTCTGCTGAGTTGGCAAATGAACCATCCTTTATCCCTCGCCTGCTGCAGTGCTCAGTGACTCACTAGGTACTGATCCCAACTCTACACTAGCCTCCACGGTTTGGACAGTGCCAGCATCTGAGCTAATGACCACGAGTGTCAGGTCAAGTGATGGGGCCTTTTCATCAATGCTGTGCTATTCCTCTCTCTTGTCCTCCTGGGGCTGCTGTGGCTAGGCAGGCAGCTGTTGTTGAGTGCCTGAAAGCAGAAGGGCAAAAGTTGAGTTGAGGGGAAGGTGGAAGAGAAGGAAGTAAGAGGCCCATGGTGACACAATCTGCAGATTGTTCATCTTGCCAGAAAGCAGCATGAGGGTAAGCAGAAAGTTGAGAAAGTCCATAAGGCAGGAAGATACCGTCATCCTCAATGACATAGATTTGAGTGTGCGGGGCACAGTTTCACATTTGCTGATGACACAAAACTTAGATGTATTGTGAACTGTCAGGAGGATAGTGCTAGACATCAAGAGGACATCGACAGGTTGGTGAAATGGGTGGACAGTGGTAAATGAAATGAATGCAGAGAAGTGTGAAGTGATGCATGTCAATGACCTTTCCTTCATCTTCAGTAACACCACCATCACCAATTCCCTCACATCAACACCTTGGGAATGGAACACAGTTGATCAACCATATCAACACCGTGGTTACAAGACCAGGAAAGGAGTTGGGTTATCTGCAACAAGTGTCACACCTCCTGACCACTCAAAGGCTTTACACCGTCTTCAAAGCTCCAGTCAGGAGTATGATGAATTATTCATTACTCTGGATGGATACAACTGTTACAGCACTCAGGAACTCAAAAATATTTAGAACAGAACAGTTTGCTCGATCAATGCTTTTGCCACTGGACCCAATATTGCCTCCTCCACCACTGGCTCATTCGGCTGTAATTTGTACAACCTACAGAATGCACTGCAGGAACTCACTAAGTTACTCTGACAGCATCCCTCTCCCCTATGATCTCTGCCACTGAGAAAGACAAAAGCAACTATATTTTGGGAGCTGTATCACTTTCAAGTTCCCCTCCACCTTTCTGACTTGGGCATTTATTGTTTATTATATGATAATTTTGTTCAATTGTATGCAGATGGTGGGCATTAACTGAGGATTTACATAAGCCAGATACATACAGATTAAACCGTGTTGGGGTAAGGGATTGTATGCATGTATGCATGTGTAAAGCTTGACTCCAGTTCTATTCTTCAACTGGTTTTCTAGATTAAAACATGGAAGCTGGTGATTGTTGCCTAAAGGTGAAGGTTGGGAGTTAAAGGAAAAGAATATTCAACTCTACAATCCTAGTATCCATTGTAAAAAGTGCCAGAAAGCTAGTGTAATATGTCGGGATGTGATTAACCTCTGCTGTTCTTGGAGTCTAAACTCCATATGTGGATATGGGTTATGGCTAAAGAGGAAATAAAGTGTTGCATTGCTGCTTTCTGCTGGAAGTAAAGTCAGAATTAAAGTATTTTGTGACTGGATGCCATTCAGTTGGAAAGTGATGAAGGTTTGGACCTACAAGTAGAGTTCTTGGATGAAATTTACAGGAATTCAAGAAAGATGATCTGTCAAATGCCTAAGAAGCTTCATCAAGCTTTGATAGCTTTCAGAAAACAGAAGGTCATTTTATGAAGGAATATTTCATGGAATTTGAAAGATTGTATTAAAGATTGTTGAAAATCATTTTGGGAATCCCTGGATCAGTACTAACGTTTATCATAAGATCATATGAAATGAGAGAACATTTTAAATTGCTGGAGTGTGCTAAGGTGTCTACTACAGTCAGGTTCTTGGTTCTAACTGGTGTTCAGTTGTCAAAGAGGGAGCCCTGTTGGATCCAATGTCTGCTGCCTTGAAAAAATTACTGGAGAAACAGTCATTTCCCTCAGCCTTTAAGCAACAAATGGGACATTCCGCTGTGGAACAAAGAATAGAGGAGTCAGCGATTGCCAAATTTTGAAATCATCCAGATAATTGGTTGCAGGCATCAATATAGTGGAAGGGTTAAAGACAGGCAAAATGAGGATGAAAGCACCATTAGCAGATTTGACTGTTGCAGTAGATGACAGGAAATGAAGTAAGCAAATGAATGCCAGGAATAACAAAGGAACAGTTCTGGTGGTTCAGGTGTGACTCGTATCATTCCATATCACTCATATGTGATGAATTGTTCAAAACAAAGAGGCAGGGTTATTGAAATAGCCCACAGCATGAAAATTTTGGGGAAGATGATGAAGATAATGATGAATCTGAACAAATAATATTGATCACACAGAATTTTAATCCTATGATGAATGTGTTGGTTGTGGACCCATTTAACTTGCAATGCTAGATAATGCTTACATTTTGACAGTATGTGGAACAGATTAGTTGAAATATTGCCTAGGTTCACTAAGTAGTGAGGATTGATAGAAGGTTAAGGAATGTAGACGTCCTACTTGCTTTAGTTTTGGCAATGACAACACATGGAGGTCAGGAAAGAGAGTTGTAGTTCCATGTAAAATAGCTGAAATAAGCCATTTTATAGATATTTATGTTATTTCTAGTGAGATACCTATGCTGTTGTAAACCTATGGAAAAGGCACAAATGAAACTTGACATGGAAGCATAATAATACTTATTTTTTGAAAGTCAGTGTATCTGCAGTTTACCTGGTCAGGAAATTATTGTATTCACTTAACAAAACCTGATGTTTCTGATGAATGCTAGACAAGTATTAATCATAGAATCATAGAAGATTAATGGCACAGAAAGAGGCCACTTGACCGATCGTGTCTGTGCCAGCTGAGAAAGAGTTGTCCAGCCTAATCCCACCTTCCAACATTTGGCTCGTAGCCCTGCGGGTTACGGCACATGCGGTTCATATCGACATGTTTTAAATGAGCTGAGAGTTTCTGTCACTACTACCCTTTCAAGCAGTGAGTTCTAGGCACCTACAAGCCTTTGGGTGTAAAAACCTTTCCTATTCTCTCCTCTAATCTTGCTACTAATCACTTTAAATCTATGGCCCCTCTTCACTGACCTCTCTGGTAAAGTAAATAGGCCCTTCCTATCCACTCTATCCAGGCCCCTCACATTATTGTACATCTCAATCAAATCCCCCCTCAGCCTCCTCTGTCCCAAGAAGAACAACCCCAGCCTATCAAATCTATTCTCATAGCTGCAATTTTCCAGTCTTGCCAACGTCCTCGTAAATCTCCTCTGCACCCTCTCTACAGAAAAGATGTAGTTGCATTAATGAGGTGACCAGAACTGCAAACAATACTCAAGTTGTGGCCTAACTAATGTTTCATATAATCCCAGCATAACCTCCCTGATCTTATATTCTATGCCTTGGCTAAAAAATAAAAGGATTCCATATGCTTCCTGTTTGCGGACAGGAGTGGGTTTAATTTAAACAGCCCTGATTTTTCCTCTACCACCTGTCCGTAAACAGAAAGATATTTTTGATTTCCCCCTTTACAAGTGGCGGTATATTTTCCCCAACTCCTTAGTGTTGGATTGATCCAATCCTCTATGAATAACCCCACAGCAAACTTGAGATAGGGTAAAATAAGAAGACTTGTTCATTTTACACACATTCAAAATGCAGGGATGGGGTGTCACTACGTGACCCCAGTACATTCACACAATAAAATAGGGATAAGTGAAAGAGGTACAGGGCAAAGACCACAGACAAAATAAGAATTATTTCACGTATGTCCAGAGTCCAGAATCAACAGTCCAATGGTGTATTCTTTCAGAGAAGAAAGCAGGCTGAAGCTGATACTGTGTGATTCACTTTTCCGGTAGCAATGACTTCCATGATGGGAGAAGCACATAGAGATGAATTAGTCTTGTAGTAGGCACTGGTACGGAAGTTCAGAAGTTCTCATAGTGTAGATGAGGGTCAGGAAATTTAAACCTGGACAGAGGTCTGGTTCTGCTGTTGTTTGGTTGATGGAAGATGGCAGACAGAGGCAGGTTGCTAGCCTGGAATCCGGGTTTCTCTTCTGAGATTAAACTGCTTTGAAGATTGAACCCAAAAGCTATATAATTAAAGCAATTCGAACAACCCAAGTCTCAGTCATGTGACAGGGTGGTTTTGGGTTGAGCCATTCAGCTAACGAGGCCCCTTATTAAAACCCATTGTATTTTGAGCAGATAATTGTGAAACCATTAGCACAAAGTTGGGGATGAAATGTCACAAATAGCTCTGCCTCTGTCCAAAGCTGGCTGGTGCAAACATCTTGTCTACTAGTCCTTTGTTTTGGCTTGGCTGGAATGTTCATACAATGCAAGTCACACTTCAGGAGGTTGATGAGTTAGCCTTTGTCTACTGGAACCACTCAGAATTTTCCAGAACTCCCAGCATGTGACCAACTGCGGCCATATTATCAGTCCTGCAATTTGACCATTTAAAAAAAAAACAGAATTTAAACAAAAGAAAATGGAAGAGAAACAGATTTTGTTTAGATTTTTTTTCTTCATGCCTCCTGGGCATGACACTTCTTTAGCACCTTATGAATCTGTCCTGCCACCTTCAGGGATCTATGGACATTCACTTCAAAGTCCCTCACTTCCTCTACAGCTCTCAGTATCCTCCCATTTATTGTGTAATCCTTTGCCTTGTTTATCCTCCCGAAATGCATCACCTCACACATCTCTGGGTTGAATTCCATTTGCCATATATTATAATGGCATCAGGTGATAACAATCCAAGAAAAAGAAGCAAATTGTCTTAAAGTTACTTGAACAATTAGCTCACCCTGTTTGTCAAAGGTTAAAAATTATGGTGAAAGATGCAGGGTGGTTGATAAAGAGAATACAAGGCTAATAGAAGAGGTTAAAAACAAAAACAGAATTACCTGGAAAAACTCAGCAGGCCTGGCAGCATTGGCGGAGAAGAAAAGAGTTGACGTTTCGAGTCCTCATGACCCTTCGACAGAACTCAATAGAAGAGGTTATTGAGAAGTGTGAAATCTAAGGGCATCTGGCTGTTAAACCAGCCACTCAAAAATGACAGTTGCTATGAAGATAATCAACCAATATGTGGTAACACATGTAACATGGGAAGATCCAAGAGCCAAACCGTTGAGATGTGCGAAATTTGTAAAAAGTGTAAAAAGATGTTGCTGCATTCTAATTTCCTTACATTGGCATGTGACTTTAAACAGGTAGATCCCATGGATCAAAATGTATGGGACAAAGAAAGAAATATTTTCATTTTATATTTTTGTAGACTTGGTGACCGGATTTGGTCTTTCTACAATAATACTTAGTAAGGACAAAGCATTGTTATGGACAAAATCATGGTCACCATGCTAGCATGAGACTAGCTTTCAATTTTGTATCTTTAATTAATTGAATTTAAACGCCTCTATCTGTCATGGTGGGATTTGAACACATATCCCAGAGTATTAGCCTGTGCCTCTGGATTACTAGTCCAATGACATTACCACTACACCACCATCCCTGTAAAGGCAGGGGTATGATGGAATACTCTCCACTTGCCTGGATGAGTGCAGCTTCAACAATACTCAAGAAGTTGGATACTATTGCTTGCTCGGCAACCCGTCCACCACCTTAAAGTTCATTCCCTCCACGTTCGTGCGTTGTGGCAGAATGTTTATCATCCACCAAGGCTGTTTTGACAGCGCCTTGTACACCCACAACCTCTATAGCCTTGAAGGACAAGGGCAGTTGACAAATGGGAACACCACCATCTGCAAGTTAACCTCCAAGTCACACCATACTGATTGGAACTATATTGCTAATTCCTTCACTGTCACTGGGTCAAGAACTGAAATCCCCTCTCTAACAGTACTATGGATGTATTATGGGTGTACCTGCACCACACTGTAGCAGTTCAAAAGGCAGCTCACCACTACCTTCTCAAGGGCATTTAGGGATGAACAATAAATGATGGACTTGCCAGCAACACTTGCATCTCAAGAACGCATGAGAAAATGCTTATTTATTTTCTGATGAAGGTTCTGGGGAATAGCAAATGGTAGATCAAGGACTGGATACTTTTCATATCATGACACACAGGACAGAGCTATCACATCCAAAGTTATCAGAGTGGGTATGATGAGAATATCATATATTCCAGAGGACTCAAGTGAATGGAGGGATGCAACAATTGTGAGACATTTGGGAGTAGCTACAGTCTAATTTAAATATTCGTTTAATGTTCAGGATAATGATCAACAAGTAAGATCCATGGACTGGAAGAATGAGATTAAAGAGTGGAGAGTAAGAAGATGTAGTGCAAGTATTGATAGTGTGTCCGGAGGTCACTCATACATCAGGAAAATGATCAGGTACCACAGAAACACCCTCCAAAAGTGTGAGAGGGGAATCTCGCAGTAGTTGTCCCAACATACATAAAAGTGCAAGTAGAGGCAGTAACTTGATTTGATTAGATAGTGAAGTAAAGGCCACAGACCAGTCTTGAAACAGAACTAGAAGCAGTCCTCATGATCATGAAGTTTTGGTGGCTGCCAATAAATCTGCTGACAAACTGGTAAGGAGGCAAAACAGAGACTTAGTTGGAAGAGAGTTGGGAGTTTATTCTGAGGGACCAGATGAGGGGCAACCAGCTTTGTCACATTGGTGGATCTGCACTGAAAAAGTCATTGCTGACAGAATTCTAAGGCTAAAGTGAAGTAGCTGCAAGCAGATTTGAAGAGCGTGTGCATGATACAGATGTTATGGTGGGTTTTCCCAAAGTTGGATAAGTAATCTTGAAAATCTTTTCAGCTCTATTGGCCACATTTTCTTGGGAGTGTAGACCAATCAGCATAAATGTTGCATTTCTGCAGGGTAATACTTTTCAGAGAGAAGTGTTTTTGAAAACACCAAAAGGGGCAGCAGATGCAGAAGGAAATTGATGGAAACTAAACAAAAACATCTATGTCCCAAATGATCCTTCCAGGGTGTGTTTTCTGTGAGTGAGATCCGCTTTGCTAAAAATAGATGTTATTAACAAAATTAGAAGAGAATTTAAAATTGGGAGTCAGCCTTGTGCAGCTTTTAAGTATGTTGGTTTTGATATTAGAGAGTGTTACTGCCATCTCAGTTAATTGTGCTTGGTCATCACGGAAACATGATCTTATAACCAAAGGAGAGATACCAGTTGTGGAGCTTTGTTGGCCTGTTGAACTGGCTGGACACTCTGGCTAGACCAGGTGCTAGCTTTGATGTATTAGAGTTAAGTAAATAAAACATCATAAAGTACAGAATATTTGAAAAGGAAAGAAA
The DNA here is from genome assembly GCF_017639515.1 of Carcharodon carcharias. NCBI lineage: Eukaryota > Metazoa > Chordata > Chondrichthyes > Lamniformes > Lamnidae > Carcharodon > Carcharodon carcharias. The sequence goes on along the minus strand of NC_054477.1, from coordinate 129,294,386 downwards.
GACTTGCATTTATCTAATACTTTCCGAAAAAAGAGACTTGTTGAAGCTTTTCGTCTTGCACTCATCAGAACGCTTCACAAGAATACCAATACAAGAGGAAAACAATAATTTATATTTTTGAGAAGCTGATTGGTTGGCAAGTGGACTCTGCTACCCTGATCAGATCATTTTGCACTGTGTATTATGTAACGGCAGTTAATCATCAATTGGTGCATTCTTCATGCCAAATCTCCGTCAATCATTGTCCATATGAACATACAAACTAGCAGCAGGAGTAGGCCACTCAGCCCTTCAAGCCTGTTCCACCATTCAATAAGATCATGGCTGATCTGATTGTAACCTCCCGCCTACCCCGATAACCTTTCACCCCCTTGTTAATCAGGAATCTATCAAGCTCTTCCTTAAAAATATTCAAAACCCTACTTCCACTGCCTTTTGAGGAAGAGAGTTCAAAAGGTTCACAAAGACTCTGAAAGAAAATAAAAATTCTCCTTATCTCTGTCTTAAATGGGTGACCCCTTATTTTAAAATTGTGACCCCTAGTTCTAGATCCTCCCACAAGAGGAGACATCCTCTTCACGTGTCAAGACCCCTCAGGGGTCTTAAAGGTTTTGATCAGGTTACCTCTTACTCTTCTAGATTCCAGTGGATACAAGCTTAATCTGCCTGACCTTCCCTCATAAGACAACCCACCCATTCCCATATCAGCTAGTAAACCTTGCCTGAGCTGCTTCTAATACATTTATATCTTTCCTTAAATAAGGAGTCCAATGCTGTACACAGTACTTCAGTTGTGGTCTCTCCTGTGCAACTGAAGCATAACCTCCCTACTTTTGTATTCAATTCCCTTCCCATAAATGATAACATTCTGTTAGCTTTCCTAATTACTTGCTGTACCTGCATACTAGCCTTTTGTGAATCGTGCACTAGGACACCCAGATCCCTTTGAATCTCAGAGCTCTGCAATCTGTGAACATTTAGGTAATGTGGTTCATTTTTATTCTTCCTGTCAAAATAGGCAATTTCACATTTTCCTACATTATATTCCATTTGCCCAGTCTTTACCCACTTATTTAACCTATCTATGTCACTTTGTAGCCTTCTTAGATCCTCTTCACAATTTACTTTTCTATTTATCTTTGTGTCGTCGGCAAATTTAGCAACCATACCTTCTGTCCCTTCATCCAAGTCATTTGTGTAAATTGTAAAAAGTTGAGGCCCCAACACTGATCCCTGTAGCACACTACTCGTTGTATCATGCCAACCAGAGGCTACTCCCTGTTTCCTGATAGCTAGCCAACCTTCTATCCATGCCAATATGTTACCCCCTACACCATGAGCTTTTATTTTCCGCAATAATTTGATGTGACATCTTATTAAATGCCTTCTGGAAATCTAAGTACAGTACATCCACTGGCTCCCCTTTATCTACAGCACATGTGGCTCCTTCAAAGAACTCCAACAAATTGTTCAAACATGATTTTCCTTTCACAAAACCATGTTGACTCTGCCTGATTGCCTTGAATTTTCTAAGTGTCCTGCTACAACATCTTTAATAATAGCTTCTAAACTTTCCCAATGCCATATTAAGCTAACTGGCCTATAGTTTCCTGCTTTCTGTCTCCCTCACTTTTTGAATAAAGGAGTTACATTTGCTATTTTCCAATTTAATGGAACCTTCCCCGAATCTAGGGAATCTTGGAAAATTAAAACCAACACATCAACTATTTCACTAGGTACATCTTTCAAGACCCTAGGATGAAGTTCATTGGGGCCAGGGGCTTTGCCAGCTCGCAGCTCCAACAATTTGCTCAACACCACTTCTCTGGTGATTATAATTTTCCTGAGTCCCTGCCTCCCTTCCATTTCCTGATTTACAGCTATTTCTGGGATGTTACTTGTATTGTTTATAGTGAAAACCGGTGCAAAATACCTGTTCTATTCATCTGCCAACTCCTTACTTTCCATTATTAATATGCCAAATCACTTTCTGTAGGACCAAAGCTCACTTTGTTAACTCTTTTCTTTTTTAAGAATCTACAGAAATTCCTACTATCCGTCTTTATATTTCTAACTAGCTTTCTCCCGTACTCTAATTTTTCCCTCCTTATTAATCTTTTTGTCATTCTTTGCGGTTCTTCATATACTGTCCAATCTTCTGACCTGCCACCCATCTTTGCGCAATTATATGCTTTTTCTTTAAGTTTGATATTGTTTTTAACTTTTTTAGTTAACCACAGATGGCAGATTCTCCACTTGGCAGTTTTCTTTCTCAATGGAATGTACCTATTCTGAGTATTCTGAAATGTTCCTTTAAAAGTCTGCCATTGCATCTTTGTGGGCCCATCCCTTAACCTCATTTGCCAGTTCACTCCAGCTAGCTCTGTTTTCATGCCCTCATAATTGCCCTTATTTAAGTTTAAAACTCTAATCTTGGATCTGCTCTTGTCTCCCTCAAACTAAATGTTAAATTCAATCATATTATGATCGCTGCTGCGTGGAGGTGCCTTCACTATGAGGTTGTCAATTAATCTCATCTTGTTGCAGAGTACCAGGTCTAGCATAGCTTGATTTCTGGTTGGCTCCAGAATGTGCTGTTCCAAGAAACTATCCCGAAAACATTGTATGAACTCTTCATCTAGGCTACCTTTGCCCATCTGATTTTTCCAGTCTATCTTTAGATTAAAAACCCCATGATTATCACTGTACCTTTCTGACAAGTTCCCATTATCTCTTCCTTTGTACACTGTCCTACCATGTAATTACAGTTAGGGGGCCTGTATACCACTTCCACAAGCGACTTATTGCCTTTATCATTTTTCATCTCAACCCAAACTGCTTCTACATTCTGGTGTCCTGAACTTAGGTCATCCCTCTCTAATGAGCTAACACCATCATTAATTAACAAAGCTATCTCTCCACCATTTTCACGTGGTGCAGGTAATAATCCTTTGAGGTTCTGCTTCTTAATTTGGTGCCTGGCTTCCTGTCCTTCTTAAATGTTACATACCCTTCAACATTCAGGTCCCAAATGATGTCATCCTGCAGCCATGCCTCTGTAATGGCTATCAAATAATACTTATTTAATTCTATTTGCACTATCAGTTCATCTGTTATGTTTCGAATGCTACGTGCATTTGGATAGAGAACCTTTAATTTTGTCTTTTTATTATTTTTGTAATGTCTGGCCGTATCTGCTGATTTGTATTTTTTGTCCCTTCCTGTCACTTTCTGTTTATCATTTCCCATATCAGTCCTTCCTGTCTTACTTTGTCTCTACTCTTTGGTTTACCACGTCTTCCCAAATTTGATCACTTACCCCCACTATTTAGTTTAAAACCATCTCCCTTTCCTTATTTATGAGATTTGTTAGAACATCAGTCCCAACACGGATCAGGTGTAGCCAACAATACAGCCCCCACTTTCCCCAGTACTGGTGCCAATATCCCACAAACTGGAACCCACTTCTCCCACATCAGTCTTTGAGCCACGCATTCATTCTCTAATCTTATTTGCCCTATGTCAATTTGCACATGGCTCAGCTAATAATCCTTTGAGGTTCTACTTCTTAATTTGGTGCCTAGCCCCTCATACTGCCTATGCAGAACATCCTTCCTCAGCCTGCCTATGCCGTCACTACCTACATGGACCATGACAACTGGATCCTCCCTGTCCTACTTTATGTTCCTCTCCAGGCCTGAGCAAATGTCCTGAACCCTGGCACTGGACAGGCAACACAGCCGTCTGGACTACCGCTCTTTGCTACAGCGAATGGTGTCAATCCCCATCACCACACTGTCCCCTACTACCACTACATTCCTTTTTTCTCCCCCCACTTGAATGGCTTCCTGTACCACAGTGCCATGGTCAGTTTGCTCATCCACCCTGTAGTCCCCACACCCATCCAAACAAGCTGAGAGAACCTCAAACTGAAAAAGTTCTGAAAAAGAGTCACCTGGACTCAACGTTAACTCTGTCTTTCTCTCCACAGATGCTGTCAGACCTACAGAGTTTTTCCATCAATTTTTGTTTTTGTTTCAGAACCTCAAACCTGTTGGACAATTTCAGAGACTCTCACTCCTGCATTCCTGGCCTCTGTGTTGCCTTACTTGCCTCACTCCAGTCACTGTCCAGTTTCCCTGGCCATCTTCCAAATCAGAAGGCCCTATAGTAAGGGGTGTTCCTGGTTCAAAATGTCTAGATAACTCTCCCCTTCCCTGATGTGACACAGTGTCCACAACTCAGCCTCCAGCTCAATGACACTGAGCCGAAGCTTCTCAAAGTGTAGACCTGTTTGCCCTGGATCGTATTGGCATCTAGGAGCTCCCACATGCTGCAGCCATAATACATCACATGTCCTGCCATCTTCATGTGCTATAATTAATTACTTAATTATTTTATTCAATTATTTATTTTCTTTATGTATTTTATAAATCTTACCACAAGTTCCTGTACTATTTTGAACATTAGGAATTGAACACATATCCACTTACCAGATACTTACCAGATTCTTCCCCTGTAGTAGAGCAAGAACCAAACCCTGCAGGGTGAAAAAATTAGAAAAAAAAATGATGGGAGGTAACCCCCTCCCCTCCTCACCTCCTCACTGAACTCCTTCAGCTCACCAAACTCTCACACTCCATTCATGTTGCACTCAGTGCTGGTCGCACTGAGAATGTCTGAATTTATATGTTCTGAAACAAAGGGACTGAGCCCGGGTACAGAACAAACCAGTTCGAGCTAGTTTCCTTAATTCACTATTTCAGCTGCTGCCAATGGATAGTTTCTATCTCCCTGTTTACGCCCTTGCTTGAGACATAGAATTTAAATAGCACTTGGAGTTAAATATTAAATCTATACAATATTACATTTTTAGAAAGAGATTTAATATTCCCTCAACTCATCAATACTCCTTGCTGGTTGTAATGAGGATGTCTCAATTTATATTTTCTAACCAATCAGCACTCTCTTTTCATGCCGTATAAATTGTTGTTTTCCTCTTATATTGGTATTCTTGCAAAGTGTCCTGATGATTGCAAGATGAAAAGCTTTGACATGTCTCTTTTTCTCAGCAATACTTAAGTTCTGTATTACCAGGCAACTATAGTATTTTTCACAACTACTGAATATCTCAAATCGCTTTATAGCCAATGAAGTATTTTGGAAATTTGTAATAAAACATTAAAAGAGAAATCTGGAAAATTGCATACTTAAGTTTCATCCACTGAACATGAAACAAGTCATTTTTAGCAATGCTAACTTTCCTGATGGGTATTCCAGTGCAACTGGTTTCGTAATTTTCTTCTGGGTGAGAATGGGAAATGTTGTCCATTAGCTTGGGAAGCTAAGAAAATAAAAAGGGTTGTTAAAACTACTTTAGCTGCTGAATCGGTGGGCTGGCCTCCCAAGGTCCTGCCTGAATTTGGGAATGGAGGCACATGGGTGCTGAAAATTTTGGCATACCTGTTTCCTGTCACTGTCCTCACCACCAGCAGGTTTCATCAGGCCAAAGAAAGGCTGTTCCCGAGAACCCAACCAATTCATAAATGAGTCCAATTAAGCTCATTAAAGAGCTCATTGAAAGCTCGTAGGGGGTCAGCTGGACATTTTGTTGGGGGCACACAGGCTACACGATAGGTCAGGATAGTCCAGGTGCCTGGAGGCAGCAACACAGGCTGAGTTGGCTGTCCCAAGAGATTAGGTGGAGACATAAAAGGGAGAACAGTTCAGAGGGGGACTCAATGATTGGCATGCAGGTGCCATCAACTGTGCAAAGGTTGCATTGGGAGAGTTCTGTATACAGTCAGGCAGTACAGAGGGTTGTCATCCTGCTGGCATTGATGGGCATAAGAATGGGAGACAAAGCTTCCAGGCATAATTGGCAGGCCCCCTGAGGACAAGGAAGGCAACAACTGGCAAGACTCTGGAATTTCAGGTCCAGTGACAATGAGGATCAAAATCCTCCAAAGGAAGGGCAAAGCACCAGGCTTGAGAAGGACAGAGCAAAGGGACAAGGGGTAGGCAGGACATAGACATCATACCTTCAGCACAGACTGCGCTTCTCCAGGCAAGTGGTCACAGAGGCTTGGGGCCTTGTCTCTGAAGACCTCACATCTAGTAGCGCTGTTCAACATGCCCTGCCAGTAGCCATCAAAATTATTCTGGCCATGAACTTCTTTGCCTCTAGCTCCTTTCAAGTATCTGCTGCGGACCTTGGCGGCATTTCACAAGCAGCTGCTCACCACTGCATTTCATCAGTTACTGATGCCCTTTTTGTGAGAGCTGCGCTGGACATTCAATTCCAGACAGATGGGCTTCCTGACCACACTCCATCGGTTCATGGTCTCAGCCATTTCGATCCAGACCTGCTGGTAGGAAGGCCCTCTCCTGCCACCCCTCAGAAAGAAGATCTCCCTGCTTTCCCTCAATGCCGTAAAGAGACCATCCAGGTCGGCATCTGCCAAGCAAGGCGCAGCCCTGCTTGTGGTTCCAGCCCTCTGCTTTTCCTACTGCACGAGAAATACAGCAATTAAATGAGTGAAATGGTAGCTGCATAATGGCAGCCATAGTCTGTTTAAATCAGGCTGAACACTCTTTAAGTCTCACCTCCATTCCCACCCTGGCAGCAGGTAATTGGCTGCCAAACCCACCCTATGGCCAATTAGCAAGCAGCCCTTGTGAAAATCTGGGGTTGTGGCTGCTTCCCTGGGGGCAGAATCAGGACTCGGAAACACTAGTGACGTCTGTTTCCCGATCCAGGAAGGAAACTCAGGCCCAGAGTCTCTTGTGGAGGCAGTGGCTATGAGATTCCATTTGTCAAATATTTTAAATGAGACTCTGTACAAAGGGAATACTGATTATAGTATATCCATTGAGTGTTGTCTAGACAGTCATTCATTGTGATATGATGTACCCTCTATGAAAAATCTGAAACCAATACAAATTGATCTTGTTGACTTGAGACAATTGCTGGAGAGAAGAGAAATCTTTAAAATTAAATGGGTGGATGCAGGTCATCAACTGTCTGATTGTTTTGTAAAAATAAAAATGCGTGTACAAAGAATTTGTTAGGGATCGTAGAGGATGAGCATCTCATGATATAATTATGCAATGCTTTGTATAGAATTTGAAGTTTTTTGATTTTGTTTGATTGGGAATTTTTGTTGTGTGTAATACCTCTAACTTTTATTTAAAGAGAGAGAAGGGAATCTGTTAATTGTGTTTGAGTTGTGTTGAATTGTATGTAGATGATATGCATGAACTGAGGATTCAGTTGAACCCTCTAGACATGGACCAAAGGTGGAATCTTCCGTTCTGGAGTTTAAGGGCAGGATTTTACTGTCAGCAAGCGGGGGTGGGGCCCGCTCGCCGACGTGTAAAGTGACGGGCGGTGATGTCACCACGCTCCATTTAAATTTTCAGGAAGGCGGGGGCGCAGCAAAATCAGCTGCACACCCGCCAACCTGTCAATGGCCAAATGAGGCCATTGACAGATCAAGTAAAGTAATTAATGGACCTGCTCGTCCAACCTTAAGGTTGGTGGGCAGGCCAGGAGCTCTGGCGGCAACTAGAAAATGCCGCCTGTGGATGAGGTTTCATATAGGGCGCTAAAAATTTTAATAAATGTTTTTTTGGAAATTATGAACATGTCCCAGCTCGTGACATTGTGACATGAGTGGAGATGTAAGGGAATTTTTTTCTATTTTTAATATTTTTGAAAGTAGAGCCGATCTCCCAGAGATGGCACTTAGCCTCAGGGAGATGAGTGCGCTCTTTTGTGCGCATGCGCAAGAGAGCTCATTCTCAATTTTAGGGATTACCCCCTGCCCGCTTCCCTGCGGATATCATGCTGGGCAGGCCTTTATTGGCCCGCCCATGTAAAATGGTACCGCGCCTCCGATCAGGGGCACCGATCGGAAGCGCGCCCACACACACCCGCCCATCAACTTCCCCCCCGACGGGCGGATAATTCTGCCCTAAGGTAGTGGGCAGGGAAGTCAGCGTGATTCCCAGGATGACTGAACACACACTGTTCATCTCATCAATTATGCATTCACATGGAGCTCAGCAAATCTCACGCCTGGGCTGGCAGGAAGTCGCCAACCCTGCCATTACCTCATAGGGTCTAAGGTGCTGACGCCATATTAAAATGGCACCAAGACAGCAATTCACTCAGTGCAGGCCAGCAGCTCAGCATTACTCCTCCAGAATCCTTGCGGCAGCAGATGTGGAGAAGCTGGCAGAAGTGAGCAACCATATCCCAGGACATACGATGGCACCTCTGGCATTGCCTTTCGCTCATATCTAGAAAGAGCACCACCTGCGATATACCCATGATCAGGCGAATGCTCGTCCTTGCAGTGGAACATTTTCACCAGCGTTTTAACCTTCTAGAGTCCCTGCTGCCTTATGCTGCTCAGGCCCTTGTTCCTCCTGACCCTGTGTCAACCTGCAATGGTCTCTCTTTCCCCTCATTTGGATAAGAGCCATTACCAAAGCAGGGTTGCCTGCAGTCTGCATCATCGATGCCTCAGGGGATATGTGAATTAATTGAGGTGATACATTTAGTGAGCATGTCCTTTACAGGTTTCCCTCCCTCTCAAAGCCAGTAGGCCAGTGCTGAGCACTGTGTCTGACCTCTGTCTAGATGTGGCTTCCACACCCCACTCATTCCAAGTGATGGACACCCTGGAGGACCAGAGATGGGTGTTCCTCCCGTTAATGCATGACTGCACATGGAGAATGACTGTCATCACCCTGGTTTTAGAGCAATATGCATGAAACCTCCCTCTGACACTATTCTGCTTGCCTCCACTACCCTCAATATTCTATAGAGAGACCATTGCCTTGGCAGCATGGAAAGACTAACCACATGAGCCCATGTCAGCTATGACCATTCAGCAAGGAGGATGGAGGTTTGGAGTCGCAAGTTGGATTCTCTCTACCAGCAATACCCCTTGGAAGCATCACCTCCCCCCTCCCTTCATCCCTGTCTCTGACTGCAACAGATGCTAAACGACACAGAATGAACAGCAGCTCTGCACCTTGCTGGGACCTTGATGTTATGAGACCCATGAGTCGGTACCAAACCTGCTGCAATGCAGGCTTCACCATAGAGAGGAGAACACAACTGAGCATGGTTGGCATCCAGTTGGCTCATAATTATTAGAGTGTCCCTTTAGTTGACCACTTGTGATGACCTTGAACTCCACCCACCTGAAAAGACCCTTCTCCCACTTTGGGGGACCTCATTGACTATGTGTTCAAGGTCAGATTTGAGAAATGGTGCATGTCACCTTCCAGGTTCAGTTCACCACCTTCTACTGTGTCCTGTCACCGATCAACTTCCACCCATCACCCTTGACCTGCTCAATATCACCAATCATTGCCCCTTTGTCATTCTTGATCCTCCCCCCCATTACCCTGCACCCTATCATGATGCCTATCCTCCCCTCAGAGCCAACACCTGTTGCCTTTGCCATGCTCACTCCGACCCTGTCCCCTCCCAATATCCTAGCCACCTGCTTAGTGCCCCTTCATGATCCACCTCCCCATGAGACCATCTCCTACCAACCACCTACCCTGGACCTGCTACCCAACTGTATCTCACTCCCCCCTCTGACTGTGTCTGCTCCCTCCTATCAACAGTTCCCTGAGTTCGTTCCCCAGAACCCCACCATCAACACCACCAGCCTGCCCTCCAAGACACTCTCCCTCCTGCCGACACTCCCTTCCTTCTCCGGACATTCTCCCATGCCCCCTTCCCTACTTAGCCTGTCTCCTATATCCAGCCTTGGTGCAGCTTTTGCTACTGGCACTCAATATGAGTGAAGTTATGCGAGGTCCCCAATAAGGTGAAAGCAGCATCTACTGGCCTCAAAGTCATGAAAGAGGTAAAGGTCGCCAGGTGCATGCCACTTATATACAGTTGTAATACTGGACATTGTAAGTTATCGCTGGTGGGGAACTTGGAGGGCAAACCTAATTCTGGCAAGATGGCCTTTTAATGAGCATGCATGAGATGCCAATGAATGCAAATGGGGTTCCCAACATTATTTGTCGGGAAACTCGACCCGCCTTTAACTAACCTTAAAAGTTGGGAGAACAAAATTCACACAATTTATCCTGTCCATCAGGATTCCGTCTGCTGCCAGGACCATAAGATTCCACTCTAACTCAGTGGTGGTGGGGTTCAGAGGCATATGCCTGCCTTATGTAGCTCTGTAAATAAATATAAAAGTGTATAATTATTGTCTCCAGTTCTATTCTTCACCAGCTGGCCTCCTGGATTAGAACACATGTTACCAATTCTTCATCATAAATGGATCAATGTTCTGGAATTCCCCAGCTAATATCATTGTTGAGGCATCGTTATTAGAAGAAGAGGCCTGCTTCCATTTTCCAATGACAGTGTCAATTACTCATTTGCTAATATGAAGTGCAATTGGCAACATTAGGATTATCATTTGGGTAGTGACTAACATATTGAACAACATTGGTTTAAGTATACTGGATAAAGGACACAGATTACTGCCGTGTGCAATGCAGTGCCGTGTTACTCTGATTGGCAGACCTGTCTGTGGACAGAATGGAAATGAAAAAAAATAAATTCAAACAAGCACAAATTCCATTTTAATATCTCAGAAATAAATAGATCAGAATTTTCTGAGATAAAGCTGATAATTTTAGTGAGCACTAACAGATTCAATAGTGAGATTTTAAAAATATATATATAAATCTAACTAAATTCTCTAGACAGTCAGTCCCAGAGTCTGTGTTTGAATTTCTACTGACTTTTCAGGGAGAGATTTTTGTGGAAATTCCCTATCCTTCAGAGCATTGGCATAAAATCTGAAATGAAGCAAATAAGTACTCAGTTCTGAAAAGAAAGAAGAGCACTGATATACTTTAAGCTAAAACCCTGAATTGTAGTGTTTTATTTCAAACCAAAACTGCATATAACAAATATTTGTTGATAAATGATTTAGTAGGTTAGATTCATTCAGTAGATGAAAAGTTATACATCATTAATTACTTGTGGCTCATGCTGTTATTATTCAGCTCTTGGTGGATTTTTTAATACGTTTTCTCTCATTGTGGCTTGTCGATCATCATTCATGCCTGTTCTCAGATCATGTGATTACTCAGCTTGCTAGCCCAACCTATCCAACAGAACAATGTGCTTGATGCTACGTGATAATAGACTGATTCTTGAGCACAGTATTCTTAAATATTCCCCATATGCAAATAAATAAAGATTTAATCTTGCCTGAAACGTCTCCTGAATAAAATGACCGACTGCAATAAAATAGAAATCTGAACTTAGCTTAAAATGCTTTTCAATTGTCTTCAATGGTTGGCATACTGCATGGTCTATAGAATTGTCAATTTGCCAGTACACTTGAAGACAATATATTGTAAAAGCTGCAATGAAGCTCCAATCACAGATTTTGATTTATGATTTGTGCCGGTTTCAAACATCATCAAAACACCGTTCAAAAAGAACAGTAACAGGATTGAACAGATTGCACATTTTCAGATAAAACGTTAATTGTTCTGGTATTATGTTCAATTTAGTAAGATTACTGATGCATCGGTCCAGTTCTTATAATTGAGGTTGGGGTCTTACCAAATAATCTTCAATAGGGTTGTTGACCATAAATACTTAACTTTAAATTTTAAAAAGTGTTGGCTGGGATTTTCTGGCCCGTCCATCTGGTGGGCTCTTCTGGTCCTTCCTAAGTGAATGGAAGTTTGAATGGCATGCTGCATCCGCTGTGGCAGGACCTGCTGTGCTGGGGCTGGAAAATCCCAACCAACTCTTCTGCTTGCCAGACTTGTCTCTTTTCCTATCACAATGTCTTCCCCTTTTTCCCTCTCTTCCCCATTTGTGCTAGGCTATGGACAGGAGAGAGACAGGCAAACTGTACTTCTTTCCTCATACCAACTGTCCATAAGCAAAAGGTGTTTTGAATTATTTTTAAAGTATGCTGTGGCATGTTATCCCAAACCCTCGATTTGTCTGATCCAAATTACTAATAACTCGCAACAAACTCACATTATGATTAATTCAGAAGGTTTATTTATTTCACATTTAAAACCCAGGGGAAAGGTGTTCACAACTTCCCACTCCACTACACGCGCGCACACACACACACACACACACACACACACACAGACACACACACAGACACAGTAGACGGGGGGACTGGTTAGGAAAAGGAGCTTTATAACAATGGATAGTAACAGTACAAGAACCACAGAAATGAAAATTAGTTTTGGTCCTGATGAGTTTCTGGTTGTATGATGACCACACAGAAATCTTTGAATGGCACTGCAACACGATGGACTCTCCGTGCTTAGACTGCTTGACAGGCATTGATCAGAGACTTTTAAAATCAACTGGCTTCAAGGAGTTGAGAGAGGGTAACCTGCTGCTTGCTCAGCCGAGCTGCTAGAATCCTTTACAGTTGTTGTTAAAACAGCTGTCTACCTGCGAGGCCAAAAATATAATGTTGAAACCTTTCAGAAGGCCAGAGGTTTGGGTCATGTTACATGGCCCATTCATGGTTAATTGCAGCTTGGCAATCAGTTTCTGTGCTTCTGACCATAATTCCATTGTTCCCCCTTAGGAGAGAGACGGGTTGGTTTTAGCATCTCTTCCAGCATACTGAGTTTTGATTTCTCGCTTTTGTGATAGTTCAGGTTGGGGAGCCAGTTCATCTGCAATCCTTCTGCTCTCATTGATTACAAGGGGTCTGTACAATGAGGTGTGAGGTTCCACAGGTTGTGAGAGAAATCCTTTGTTCTTGTAACTGCTATTGGTAGCTTCCAGAACAAAGGGCCAGCCCTGTGGTCATGGGACTTGTGATAGCCATCTTTTTTTGGTTCAGCAGGAAGTCCATTTTAAAAAAATAGCATTAGGAATACAGTTTTTAACATACAGTGTTGAATTTTTTTTATCTCATAGGGATCCAATGGTAATTTTAACTTTCCATTTATTTCTAATTATTAACGCTGTTCTATCCTGCAAGCTCCTCTCCAAGTCACACACCATCCTGACTTGGACCTATATCACCATTCCTTCATTATAGCTAGGTCAAAATCCTGGAACTCCCTCTCTAACTGCACTGTAGGTGTACTTACACCACATGGACTGCAGCGGTTCAAGAAGGCAGCTCACCATCACCTTATCAAGGGCAACTAGGAGTTGGCAATAGATGCTGACCTAGCCAGCAATACCCACATCTCATGAATGAATAAAAGAAAATCCATTACATTTGTTTTCACGGCTAGAAAATTGTGGGAGTGTAACCAAGTTTGCAAGCATGTTGCTGTAAGGTAAGGATCCCTGCCAGCAGTTCTGATGTAAATTTATCCTTTTTCTACTCGTTAATTTTGAAACACTTTGCTTACAGTGAGTTTTTTTTCTGCACACTGGATCTAACTTCTAGCATGCTTTACAGTATTAAACCAGGTAGGCTGCCTCTAGCATTATTAAAGCACATAGGAGACATGAAACCTATTAGAAAGCTAGTCAGATATCCATATTGAAATCAGACATTCCGATGCACTGAAACCTCTTCTGAGCTTCAACCCCACTATTACTCACCTGCTCAGAACACATCTCTGGATTATTATTGCACCCTAAATGTCAGTTTTTAATTAGTTGGGGCCCAAAACTCACAGGTTTGATGTGGTTACATCGTAGGCACAAAATCAGGCCAACCTGTTTGCTATGTTTAATAAATCAACCAGCAGGTGTCAGTTTGACTCAGTTGGTCATATCTCCCCTCTGGTGTAAATGTTGTGAGTTCAAATCCCACCTATGGAACATATTGAATGTGAGTCACAATTCTGTGCATCTAGTGGAGAACTGTAGTTGCGGTGAAGGTGGGTCAGAGAATTGGGGATGAATGTTGGATTCCTATCTCTGACCTCTGATCCCTTCAAGTGCTTATGCGCACCACCGCCGCCTCTCCTCCTCCTCCTCCTCTCCGCGCGCGCGCGCCCCCCCCCCCCCAAACTCCTTCAAACTGCACTCCAAAGAAGTTCTGCTGGCTTTGGATAAATTATCAATTATCTTGTCATTGCTGTGAGCAGCCCAGTCACATCATGATGAGTTATCTATTTTGTTTCCATGAATAAAATTTAATTGCCTAATTGGTTTTACATTGGAACATAGTTCAAAGATATAATAAATAGCTATGATGTATAATTTATAGAAATCATTAATTCAGCATTCCTTCATAAAATAGTTCTGGATTTACTAGAATTTAAATCTGTTGTACTTTCCTGTCTCATGAATGTAAGTCCTTTAAGCACACTCTAATTGTTTAATTGTAATGACATATTTTTGTCCGTCAACACCAGGCTGAAGAGAGTATTTCAGAAAATACCTTCAAATGTCTTTTATGTTTCTAGTCTATTATTTCTATCATTGAGGTGTGGTATCTTCTGTAAGAAGTTTTAACAGGGTCTAAATGGTGCTTGAAAATCTTGCACTAGCCATGTTAGTCAGTGGTTTGGAAATTTATACATTTACAAAATGGACCAATGCCTGGCAGATGGGGACTTTTATTGAAACTGTAATGTGTAGGTTGGTGTTTATTGCCACCTTGTAGCCTCTAAGAATGTTTTCCAGGATTTGGCAGAGTAAGGCAAAAATTTTCCACTGGCATGAGGATCAGAGGATACAGATTTAAGATAATTGGCAAAAAAAATCAGAGGGTAGATGAGAATTATTTTTATGTAGTATCCTGTTGCAATCTGGAATTCAGTGCCTGTAAGGAAGGTGGAAACAGATTTCCCAACAACTTTCAAAAAGGAATGAGATATATACTTGAGAAAAGGAAAAAAAGTATTACTAAAGGGAAAGAGCAGAGCAGTGAGAGTAATTAGGTAATTCTTTCAAAGAGCACAAGCACAATGGGTCAAAGCTTTATGATTCGTTGTTCTTTGAATGCTAAATAAAACCAAATGTTTGTCAGACAGGCTAAAATAAACATATTCACTGGCCCTCTATCCAGCTCTAATTGTCCCACCGCCCCAACTTAAACTAGCTTATATTTCACCTCTCTTCTATTTTTACTTAGTTCTGTTGAAGGGTCATTCGGACTCAAAACGTTAACTGTGTTCCTCTGCAGATGCTGCCAGACCTGCTGAATTTTTCCAGGTATTTTTGTTTTTGTTTTGGATTTCCAGCATCCGCAATTTTTTGCTTTTATATTCAATTTTAAGTTTATTCAAAAACCTACTTGAAAAGTTCAGAAGTGATACTGCTTTGTTGTAAGATTTCACTTATTTGCAGGATTGCAATATGATGAGAATAATACCATTCAGAAAGCATTGGCGGTTAAAGGCTGACCAATTCTTTATGTAGTATTAATATTAGCATCAAACTGTGACATTCATTTTAAAAAAGCACTGATAAGAAATTCTTGCTCTTGAGTCTGTACAGAACCAAGGCTTAATGCTCATTGGAAAACAAGTCTTTTGATATTACTCAACTCACTGCTTTCACAGTTGCAGACATTTTTACCTCATCATGTTTTGCAGCAGGACATCAAAAGAAAATTTTGCAGTTGCCGATTAATTCAGTAGGATACCATCATTCTGAAATGACACTTTTTGCAACAGAATTTCATTGCATCAAGAATATTATTCTTCACCAGCAGTCAAATCTTAAGACACCAAATTAGAAATGGACATGGAAGTTCAAGCAAGGTTACCTGTTATGGAAGACCGCAATATATTACACTGCCCTCCAATTGTACATAATCCTGATGCATTTCCAAAATAATATTGAATTGAAAAGAAGGTAGGGCTAATTTTATAATTCTGCAGTACTGATACCTTCCCTCTATCTGAAATTTGGCAAGGGTTTCCCACGATCATTCAACCTTTAAAATTAATATTTAGCACAGGCACTAAAACAACCTCTTATAAGATGCAGTCAATGTATAGATTTAAGTGGTCCAACATTTAACATCCTGAGTTCCATTGATTTCTATTGTGCCATATTCTAGTTAATGTGTTATAAACTATGCAAAGTTTTCACCATGGGTTTTGACAGCAATGTCATAATTTTATCTGTTGAGTTAATTGGAACATCAGTAAACACAGTTTTGCTATATCCACGTTCTCTTTAAATAGATCACAGAGAACTGATTTCCCAGTGCTTGTTTAAAATAGCATTATTCACTGTATAAAATAGGTTACCCTTTAGAACTGAATTGATCCATTACTGTAACTAGGTGCAATATGCAATTCTCCAACAATCAATAAAAATACCTCTTTATTCCTATCCTCCTCTCCCTCCAACAGTATGCTTCTTGCCTGCTAAAACGCATTCTGTCATGAACCTACAAAGGAGACACTGGCCCACTCATCTACGCTGCTGAGGAGAAGGGAATAGATGAAATGTTCTAAATAGGAGTAGTAAGATAGAAAGTGAATGCAAATGAACAGGAGAAAGGTAAATGACAAGACGAAAAATACCTTTATTGCATTGCTGCCCATAGAGTGTCAGTTGGGCTAGCAAGTAGCACATTTGTGTGTGCTGGAAGCTACATATATTAATACACAGGGCCCTGTTCTTTGCAGACAGAACGTGTACATACATTATGCCTGTTCTGGCTAAACAAAATAAGTGACAGCAATTCACTGACTAATTCCTTAGGGCAATTCCTTGACCAATCAGGATCAAGCTGCCTGGTTTAAATTTCAAACAATGCTTGACAATTAACTGTCAGTCACCGTCAAGAAGCATTCTCCATGGCAACACTACTTCCCAACCAACCAACACTCTCTTCACATACAGCATAAATTGTTGTTTTCCCCCTTATATTGGCATTCTTGTGAGTGTCCTGATGATTGCAAGATTATTTGGATTTAAACAGTTGCTGGTGGAGCAATTGAAAATTCTTAAAACAACAATAAGCTTAAAGAAACCACTTAATATACAATAAATTGTCTTGAAATCCAAGCACTGCCCTGTAGGGAAATGAGGCTGCATTTTGTTTATAAATGGCAATAACATGAATAGGCAATTAATTTCTTTTTTGTGGTATTTGTTAAGGGGAAATGTTGGCCCGCACACTGGGAAAATTTCAAGCTCATCAAATGTCCACTTGAACCACCAGTTTAGGCACATGGACCTCAATTTAATGTTTCCTACATTACAATAATGACTATACTTCAGAAGTATTTAATTGCCTGTAAAACACTTTGGCCCCGAGGATGTGGAATGTATTATATAAATACGAATTCTTTTTAGCTAAAGCATGTCCTGTAATGTTGTAGCACAGTCTCAGTACAGTGCTGGATTGTCTGCTTATACTCTGAATTCATGTTCTGCAGCAGAATTATGTTAAGGGGAAAATCAATGTACAAATCTCCAAATTTCTAGTTGGACTGCATTAGCCACCTATCTACCTTCATTGTAAAATGTCACATCTATTTACAACAGTAATTGTGCACTTATAAAAGGCAAGATGGATATGTATAACACAATGTAGGTTTGCATTGCCCCAAAACCTGAGGCAGAATTTAATGGGCATGGTTGGGTTGGGTTGTCCACAGGCTGGAAAACCATTGGCAACCCCACTACAGCCATTCCAAGGAGGCCTAATGTGATTTAATCTCATTCAGGTACTTACCTGCCTGCCGAGGGCTTCCCAGCTCCTGTGAGGGGAATTTACCCCCAGAAATCCTGATGCAGGGTAGATGTTGTGCCTCCAATCAGTGGCCGGCAGCTTTCTAGTACTGGAAGTGCTACCAGCAGCAGTGGCCACTGCCGGTACTGCAGTGTGGCCTACAATAGGGATTTTCAGTGAAGCCCCAGGTAAATATTGAGTGGCAGGTTCGCTGAGGCCAGAAAGAGAGGTCCCGGCAAGGGGGTTGGCAAGGGGATCGATTTAAAGGGCACAGGGGGATTTTACTCTGATTCCCTCCATTCCTGGCAATGGGTACCTCCATCAGGCTCAGAGTGCCTGAGAAGGAGGGAACCCCCTACCAGGCTCCAGGCCTACTGACTAGGGTTTTCCTGGCGCTGGGTCTATGTGACGTGGCCCCCACCCGCCTTTGGTTAAATACCAGTGGCAGTGGGATAAGGCGCTAAAATAGCCTCCAGGCAAGAAGACTGTCCTCGAGCCTTCCTATCCCAAGCTAAATTAGAGGGAGGCAGGAAGGCCACAGGATCTGCACACCGTACCTTCTCGCCCAATCACATGCCCTCCTGTGCGGACATTAAATTCCATCCCTTGTTGCACAATTCAATCCAAGCTTTATCAAGAAACCAAAACTAATTGACCATTACGAAGTATTGAGAGGAAACCTCATCCAAACCTCTTCAGAATTGCTTGGATCAACACTAGGCTTTTCTCATTTACAGCTTTCAAATTAAGTTCACATTTCTAACGAGAAGCATGTTGTTATGGGAACTGTTAACACATAAATTTGTACGTGAAGATAAAATATTTAAGGAGTAGAACTTTGTCTTGGGCAGTGGTGCAAAACAGGCAGTATCCGATCAGCCCATTATATGCAATGTCTGACATATGGTTCCGTTGACTGCGATTGTTCAGTCCCATTAATATTGTTTAATTTTGGGCCAATACCCCAAGCCCAAAGCTGGGTTGCACACCTCAGTTACTTAACCCCAGATGACAGGTTGGCGTGACAGAACACCAAAAGTGTCTGTTTTGATAGCTTTTGAAATACAGGGTACATTCTTCATATAGTTTTAATTTTGGAGGGCTCTTTATTTGGACATTTAATGCTGCCGTTCTTGAGAATCATTTTACCAGTTCTTATAATTTTGTTATGACTTCGCATCTACAGAAACTTCTGTTATTCTGTGTGAAATGATCTCTAGTTACACCTAAAAATGTATTGAATATTTCTCTCCCAATTTAAAAAATGTCTATTCATCTGCTTTGAGCAATGTCAAATCTAATCCAAAACATATTAGGCTTGGTATTGGCTCTACAGCACACCTTGTTTTAATTTAGGAATTTGACAGTGTGCCTACAGTATCCTAGTGTCATTAATACAGTAGCTTGACATCCTTTGCAACTTTGTAAAGAAGACATTTTTAATAATTGACTCATCTTCACAATTATGAATAACCTAGGAAACACTACAGCTTAACTCAAACTGTTTTAAAGTGCTACCAGCCAACTGGGTTTATTACTCCAATTAGTGGTGCCACCTGGGTTGGAGTCATTCCTAGAGGTTTGATTAATGGAGGTTTGATTACATGCTGCCCTGACCATGTGCCATCTGATTTTATGATGCCTGATTCATGAAAATGGTGAATAATGGCAGTGCTCCTCATTCATGATGGTTCTGGTGTTATAAATTTCTGGGAGGTATTTGTTAAATTTCATTTTCAGATGATCTGCATTGTCGGAGTTTTGAAGTGCACATATTGAAGACTCTGGTAAGCATAAACTCCTTCCCTAACGCTAAAAGATTGTGAGGCAATTTGGTGGAATTGATTTCCCTTTAAGTTTGCAGTGCTCTATAATCACATTTCCATGGCCCTCCAACATCGAAGGAGTTGCAGCTTACTATAGCAACCCTCCAAGGTATGGCAATGCTGGGTGGAGGAGCCTCAAAGAGATTCCTGGGTAGCAAGTTCCCCATTCACATTACTGAGTCAGGAAATTCCACCTAACTTCTTTATTGGATCTTTTGGTGGCCAAGCTTATATTTATATCCCCTGTTCTGGACGTAGCCCCAAGTGAAACCAATTTCTACACATCCACCCTTTCAAATCTTTTCAAAATAGGCCTGAAATTCATGCTCCCCCGCTGGCAGGTTCTTAGGCAGGGGCAGAGCAGGAAATTGAAGGAATGGGATGCCCTTTGGGTTCCCGGCCGCTGCGACCTTGCAGCGATTTTATGCCTTGGATGGGCCTCACCCTTGCCCTAATTGAAGCCCTTGTGGCCAATTATCGGCCAATTAAGGGCCTTTTCCTGCCCAGCCTCAGTTTTTAGGTTGGCCGGGGGATTTGCCTGGCATGGGGGAAACCCAAAAATGACCAGGAAGGAAGGATCGGGGGAGCCTCCATAAGAAGCCCTCTTCTGACTTCGAGTCCCTGCCCCAGTTAAAGGGCTGGTGGCTGCTGGACCTCTCTCACTCCTACCCCCACCCCCAGGCCTTTTGTCCAACACCCCAATCTCCTGCATCCCACCCCGCCTGAGGCTTTCCCTACCCTCCCCACCCTGGGATCCCCAAAGCTTAGCTTGTCGTTCAGTCCTGGGACTTAGGCTCTGGCGTGTTGAAGCATTCCCTCTTCTGTCCATTGCTCCTGTCACTGCAGGGACTGCTGGCCAATCAGATTGGCCAGAAGCTCTCTAGGGCAGGATTTCCTCCCGAGTGAGGGGCAGGAGTTCCGCCTGCATCCAACTGACATTCATTGGAGTGTGAAATGAATGCAGGGCAGTCAGAGTAGGTGGGATCTGTTCCCCACTGACTCTTCGGATGGTGAGGAGAGGAACCCTGCCTTCTGAAATATACAGGCCATAATTTTAAAGAAATCTGTCTGGTCACCTCTGGATATCTCTTTTCCAGATAAAAGGGTTTCAGGCTGTTCAAGTTTTCCTCAAAGTTGCATTCTATCAATTTTGTTAATATCCCTACCTCCATTGCTTCAACATTGTTTGTATAGTATGGAGACCAGAATGGCAAACTTAATATTTTTTTAATTCTATTTTCTTCCCTCTAATTATCTGATTCCTTATTTTGCCACTTTTTATACATAAACTTTTCAGAAGTTGTAGCAGTTTCCTTTTGCAACCTTTCCATCAAGCTCTTGCAGAATCCGTTAGGTGTCATTGGCTAGGGGCTTTTCCATAGCAGATGTTGCCACCATGAGCTTCTCATAATCATTATCGTTCAGGGATCTCACTTGTGCCTCATCGCAGCAAGGTTCTTGCTATTAAGGAGCTTTTTTATTTTGTTATCCATTTTGCTTTGGCTCTGGTCTCTTTCATCTTTATGGTGGTTCAGTGATGTTCAGCTTAAATTCACAAGGTGTCCATACTGAAGAAGTTTATAAAGACTAACCAAATGGGACAACCATTAGTCAGGCTCATTTTGTGTTTTGTGCTGGGGCTTAACCTTTACTAGTGTGCACAGTGATCAGATCCATCAGTTTACCTTTCATTTCTTGGTGTGCACCAGTGGTTTTGAATCAGTTGCCAATATGGATATTTCTGATGTGTTGTAGAACCGTACTTTGAGATTGCAACTTTACCAAGGAGCTCACAAGAGAATTGTGCTAATGCTAGTCAGAAAACTGTTGCCAAAGTAAGAAATCTAAGTAAGTAAATTGTGTCATTAATTCCACTGTCTTGGAAGAATGTCATCTATTATGGAGGCAGCTTGAATTATATTTCATCCTAGTGACTGCAGTTTCATTCCAACTGCCCTGTAGATCAAGGCCTTGTGTGTTAAGGACCCACTAGAGGTTTTGAAGCTGACAATTTGGATCATTCTTGCAAAGGATTTCATCATAGCCTTAAAGCAATTCAGCCATATCTGTCCTTGCAGTGCTGCTAAGGTCAAAGGTTACATTTTATGAAGTGAAGCAGGCCTCAGAAAAAATAAGCTACAGTACGAAACATGGCTGGTCAAAAGGGGAGAGAAAACAAACCAGATTCTGTCACTGCTGGTGATTTAAGAACCATAAAACCTTCCATTTCCCTCCAGGAATTGTGACATATGGTAGGAAATGGCCTGAAGATTTATGATGTCATCTACTATAGCTTGATTTCAAACAGGGCTTCAGATCCTGAATACAAGAGGAAAATCCCTGCAGGAATGAATCAGACAGTGGAAAAAATGCTGATACTGCCAGATGCTGGTAATATATTTCCTGTTTGCTGTTTGCAATTGTTGATCCCTGGTGAAATGATCAAGAAATATATTTATACAACGTCTTTAAGTAAAAGAAGAACTTGGAAGTGAGAAGCGGTATTTACCAAAGAAAATGAAGTGCTAAGTTGAATACCGTTGACTGTTAGTATTCCTTTATAGGCCACACATGGGTTTCCCATGGCTCCCGAATGCTGCACAGCAAATCCTGTCAGGATTGCCTCTGGATTCATGGAGAGGATTCCTCATTGACAGTGCCCGATTGAAAGTCCTATATCGGGAGAGGTACAGACACTGAATGCCACCTACTGCCATTGCATTCGATGACCTTGCCCCCGTGACCCCCAAATCACCCCATTCACCTGTCCTCAGGATCCAGCGCAATCGATCTGGATGGGATCGGAGTATTACTGGCTGCAGCCAACGGTCCTGGTGGCACTGCCAGCAATAGAGAGCTGCCAGCTTCTGACTTCTCTGAGGGCCTTTGAGATTCTCTACCCCAGAGAGCAGTGGAGACTGAGATAGATAGATTTTCAAAATAACAGGGAGTCAGGGATTATGTGGGGCAGGCAAGAGAGTGAGTGGAGATCAAGATCAGATCAGCTGGTCATGTTAAACAGCGGAGCAGGCGCGAGGTACTGAATGGCCTGCTCCTGCTCCTGTTTCATGTGTTCAACCTAAATTTGGACAGATAATTTTTCAGGCATCTGGGGCACCTTTTTAAAATAGGTGTTGGACCTCTGCATGTGTTTGCAGAGGCGGGGGGAGGTTGTGGGGGACTTATCCTTGGGACCCCTATAGGAAATTAGGCTATCCTGAGAAAAACAAGCGCTCATGTTTTCCTAATGTGAATGCAGCCTAAATAGTGACTGCCACCTGTTGAACCTCTGACAGTTAGTTTGTGAAGGAGGAGACCAGAAACTGATCTTAACTCAGTTTAGATGTATTCACAAAGTGAGGCATTACACAAGTATAACTGCTAACTCAACAATCCACCACCAGCGTCAATAAGCGTCTCTTTACACGTATTTATTTGGTTATCGTTTTCAAAAATGAATAATCAACCACTTTTAAAGGGACACTTTCATGTTATTGCAACTAAAACAGAAACTTCAAAGTTAACTTATTAAATTAAAATGTCAACCCAGCGTTGATGATACATTCAAACCCTTGTGGTGCCCATCGGTTGTGGAAGACAAGTTTCTCTTTATATTCTTCTTGATAAATCAAATAAAAGTACAAAAGTACTTATCCAATGAGTGCCACCCTTAATTTATACAATTAGCACCACCAAAATATTCTCTTTTAAAAAAAAACTATGATTTCCTACAGAACTAGGAAGTACAGCAGCTCCTATTATTTTGCTCCCTGACTTTCCACCTCTCTTCCCTTCCCCCTGGCAGCTCAGACTGCTGCTAGTGAGGTAGGCAGCTGGATATCCTTACTGTAAAAGGGTGAGCTTCCTTTGAAGGTGTGGCAGGTGCTAGCAGCTTTCTCAGAGTTAAATTCAGGGCATGAAGCCTCCATAAAGCGTTTTACTGACAGCCCCACCTGCTGAAAGCGGGTTGGCCACCTTTCTTTGCTAACCCTGGAAGACGACCCCCATCCACCCACCCAGTGTGTCTCTATTGCCACAATCAGCTCTTCTTTGTAAATATACTGTTCATATTAAAGGAGCTGCTGCAGATCAATATTTTTGAATGATTAGATATTACCCCCGTTGCTGCTTCATGACATTCTTTTGCTTCATAGCTGACCTCTGTTTGACTTGAGGCCATATGTTTATATTCACTCAGTCGCTTTCCCGATATACATTCAACATTTCCATTTATATAAATTTGTAATGTAGCAAAATTGCCTAAGCTGCTTCCTAATTGGAGATTGGGCAGAAGCAGGAGGAGGAAATTGGAGAAGGTGACTGACGTATCTTTTTAGAAGGAGAGAGATGTAGTGAGAGAGTAATTAAGAGGAAGTTTCAAATTGTGTGGGGAAAAAGCTCTGTTGCTGATGATAGAGCAGAGAGAGAGGAAGACTGTCAGCGGTCTATAGTTAGGAGAGCAAGGACATGGGGATGTTGCTGAGAAATGATGAGTGACGTCGAGAGATATTTGTAGCTAAAGTAAAGAATTTTGAATTTAATGTTCTGTGCGACAAAGAAACAGACTGTGGGAGAATCACAAACCAGAGGACACCTATTTAAGGTGGTTAGCAAAAGAACAAACAGCAACATGAGGAAAAACATTATGGCGCAGTGAGTGGTTAGGATCTGGAATGCACTACCTGAGAGTGTGGTGGAGACAGATTAAGTCATGGCTTTCAAAAAACAAACAGGACATGAAGAGAGGAAATTTGCAGGGCTACAGAGAAAGGGCAGGGGAGTGGGGCAGCTGGCATACACATGGCAGGCCAAATGGCATCCTTCTATGCTGTAACCTGAATTCTATGATTCCATGAAATGAGGTGATGAGCAGGTAAAAATTCCTGTGGGTTAGGATATCATGTGAGTTAGAGTTTGTGTGGAATGGATTCTGATTGGTTAGTGAGGAGAATCTTGGAAATTATATATCTGGGAGTGAGAAAAGGATGCACGAGAGTTTCAGTGGCCATTGGGATAAATGATATTACACAGATGGAAGTAAGCAATCTTGTTGATGGACTGATGCATTAAAAGACATCAGAATGGTGTTCATTTCTCTTATTTCTGAACAGCTTTTTCCAAGCAGTGATTTTTGTGCATGATATTGATTTGTAACAATAAGTACACTTTCTATAAATTGAGTAAGTCAACATCAGCATGATGAGGCCAACAGGTCACAGAATAAATACCTATCCAGCAATGTGGAGATGGAGGTACGCCAGGCGATCCTTTTACATATGTGAGCCGACAGCAGTTAGTCATAAAATAAATCCTGGAAGAACTCATTATACAATTTAATTGAGTTTTTGAATGTAAAGCTGGAACATGCATGAGGCATGAGTTATGAATAGAGCTTCTGATTGCTCAAAGCACCCAAAAGCCTGCAAATAAAGGCACGTAAAATTCTTGCAGGTGGGTTGGGAGTGGAATTCCCTCCAGCCCTGTGTTTCTGTCCCTGACTTTGAATATTTTGGGCAAATACCATGCACATCTGAGGCACTTACCTGGCCTGGGATGGTGGGGAGGAGATGGGGAAGGAGTGTTACTGTATGATTCTAACATCTTGCACATATTGTGGCATCGGTTGGTGATTACAGACAAAAATACCTTGCTCATTAACAAGAAAATTCATATCCTGCAAGAACATTTTTAGTTTATGATTGGTAACATTAAATTAAATTGAACGAACTATATTATAAAGCACTTCCTCTGGGCTGCCTTGTTTTCACATAGCTGATATTTTCAGTTACACAGGAAGACTTTCAGCCAGTGAGTGAAAACTGAATTTCTAAATTATAATTAGAAAACCCCTCTTAGACTGGAATTTTCCAGCTCCATTAGCATCAGGTGTCATGGCAGATAAGGAGGTGGGTGGGGGGGGGGGCAGACATAATATGGCAAGAACTCCAAATATCGGTTTCACTCTGTCATGAAACCAGTTTGCGATCTTCTGCTCCACCTGCCAATGGTGGGTCACATTTTCCCCCAACCGCATGTCAGAAGCCTAATTTCAATACTTCAGCATCTCATTAAATGCCCTGCTCACTAGATCATTCCCTCCATGCTGGATCATCTGGGATCATGCCGACGTGGTTCACAACTGCACATAAGCGGCATGCATCTTGCAAGCTGCAACTCACTCTGGACTTCGAGGTTTGTTTGCCTACCCTGCTTCAGGCAGCACTTGTGGTCATCAGCGCTAGGCTTTGCCAGGAGCACCACTTCAATTTCAGGGGGACTCACAGGCAGGTCTCCTCCTACCATACTAACCATTAGGCAGGGGTGGCTTTTCAATGGCTGCAGGGCTAGCGCTTGTTTGGGGAAGGAGGAAAAGTGGCCTCAGGTAAGGGAAGAGGCTGCAGGGTGAGGGCTGTACTGGGGAAGTGGGGGCACATGTTGATCTGTGCAAGTGGCCTCCAGAGGGTGAGGGCTGAGGAGGCAGCATCCAGAGGAGATGTAGCCAGATGGAGATGTGAGGGTGTGTGTGAGAGAGTGAGTGGTGATGTCCCTTGAGCTACCGGTGATTGAGATGCCAGTGAATGTGTGATGGCCTTGTGAATCTATGAGTTTAGAGTGGTAAGATGGCTGCCTTACCCTGGCGGCACAAATGAGATCATTTGTCCGTTTTCTGCACTGGATAGCCAACCTCTTGTGTCCAGCTCTGCCACTGCCTCTGCCTCCCAAGCTGGCTTGATGAGACTAATAGGCCTCCTGCGGCCAGAGCAGGGGTAAAGGACATTGTTTCAGGCCTCCACGGCATCCAGAAGGCTTCCAAAGATGTGTTACTGAATCAGGCAGCCTTTCTTGGCCTTTGGGGCCATGTCTTCACTGGAGCAGTCCTGGGCTGCAAGCATTGAGAAGTGTACGCATGGCTGCAGTTTAAAAAAATTAACCTTGTGCGAGGGCATGGCAGGTAAATTGGAGACCACCCGCCAGCAAGACAGCATGTTTCCTGTGACTGCATAAATAATGAGGCAGGAATGGGACGATATGGCACAAAAACCTGCCATTTTGCAGCAGGCGGGTAAAACGACTTCGTTCCCATCTGCTACCACACTTTGTGCAAATCTGGGATGATTCTGCCCTTAGAATTATTTAAAATAACACACAAATTACATTGGAAAACTGATCTCGTTGAGTGACCAATATCTCATTGACTGAGCTGCATTCCCCATGTTTGTTCAGGGCTGAAGTTTCAATGAGCTTAGATCTTTCACACTTGTGGAAGGGTAGCAGTAACCCTCATTGTTACCTATATCTATCTTCCAGCACTTTTCCTTTTGCACTTGCTGCAACAGCACTATGGATTTTTACTTTTCACTGTTCACTGACTTATGAAACTTTTCATCTTCTGAAAAATAATGAATGAAAGTTATTTAGTACCAATGCTATTCAGAACCAGAGAGACTGAGTTATGGAAATGGTACTTTTGGGGCCTAAGTACTAGAATATAAGAATTTTGGAACTGAGAATTATTTACTGATTTTTTTTGATTGAAAGCTAAAACATAAGTGCATAAAAATATTTTGTTTGTTTTATGCCTTGGGTGAATGAGTTCGTTGGCTAACTGAACTCTAACTACATGCCTTCCTATGATCTCTTCAGTTGCTGCTCGCAATCAATAACGGGGAGAGAGACTGATGTAAGGATAAACAGTGGTGATTTATTGAGACATAGGGCAGAGCACCAGATCATACGTGCTCACTCAGAAATCTCCAGAACTGGACTTACAGTTCCCAGTTGCCTGCGCTGTACAGTGATTCATCAGTGGTCACATGATCAATACAGTTGCATTCTCTTAAAGGGACAGGGTACCTCACTTTACCACAGTTTGGTTTGTTAAGGTTTTAAAAGTATCTTTTTACCTGAAAAATCATTGCATGTATGTATTTCAATATGATTTAGAAACTATATGTTCATGCGTAAATGGATACATAAAGTATCCAGAGTGCCTCGTCACTCACTACTGCACTACATTCAGTGTATTGAACCAACAGTATTATTCCACTGAACATAGTGTGAGAACTACATTTGATGAATTATCAGCATTTGAGTCTATAGCGTGACTATTATGAACTTCTGGGAACCACAAGACATAATAATTGTAAACAGTACTTAAAAATAAATTATGCAGTCTTTGACCCTGTAGGGGTTTCGCAAAGGAAATTCTTGCTTGTTTTGTTTTTTGAGTTACTGCTGTGGAATCAAATGTCCTGCTAGAGATCAGCAGAGGTGCTTTAGAAAGCAAATGGAAGGAAAAGCTCCTGTCTCCAGGGTAACTATTGATGAATCATTAAAAGCTGCACATTGGCTCTGTGACCACATGTTCTGTCTGGATTGCACTGTGGTCACCTGGACAGGGTAATTACTTTTCTAGGACAACATTTGAGAATGGTACAGCACGGTGACTTTGAATTTGAACTTTTGGCAAAATGAAATACATCACTGACATAGTTATTTTATTTTCATTATGGTTCTAGCAATAACACAGTCTGGCAGAGAATGTGATTTAACAGATGCTGGTCTTAATGGCCTCACATTGATATATTTTCCTCTGCTGGTGACTGTGTAATAATTAGTTGTCTGCCATAGTATGCGAGGTGTTTCTAGTGTATGGCAGTAAAGTCTTCAGTGAGTGACTTTGTCCAGAAAAGCAACCATTGTCAACAGAAAAGTGCTGCTTAGATGTGTAATGTGCATTGGCTGAGCATTTACATATTATACATTTCCTCAATAGCTATACTTTGTAGTAATTTTGGGTCTTTATTTACAGTGGAATCACATAGCATAAACTTCCAGCAAAAGACTGCACTGTCATGCTGCCACGTTGAAGAGTTTATACTTTGGAAAACCACGGTGGATCTGTATTCAGCCAAACTATAGTAAACCCTAGAGTGCATGATTCATTATGGAGATGGAAGTTGAGTTTCAATGATGCATCTGGGTCACTTTAGAAACATGGGGCAGAATTTTACGCTGATTGGGTGGGCATGTGCCCGACCCGCTTGGACATGAAATTGCATGAAATGACATTGGGCTAGCGTCCCGACGCCATCCCACACGCGCGATATTTCGGTTGGCGGGCGCGCACAAAAGTCGGAAGCACACCCGCCAACAATTAAGCGGGCAATTAAGCCTATTAACGGAGCAGTTGACTCCGATTTTTCGTGGTCCATCCAACCTTACGGTTGGTGAATGGGTGAATCGGGCAAGTGGCCTTTACATTTCTCCAGAAAACTCATTCAAGGGCGATTTGTTTCCCTGCCGATCTTGGGTTTGCCAATCGCACCCGTTGAGCTAAAAATTCAGGCCACAGAGTTGTAAGATAAGGACTTACCAATTTTATTCTGGTTTAAGAGAGCCATTCATGCTGTCCGCATGTCACTGTTCCTGACCCAGAAACGGCAATTAAGAGGGTAAGGGCTCCTTAAATTGATTGAGGGTGCTACCCAGAGTTTTTTTTAAATGAATGTACAGAAGGTGAATTCAGTTGTTATCTGAATTAAATGTGCTGATACTTTGAAACTCAAAGGGTGCACTTTGTTCAGTTTATGCTGGTGCAGATTCTTGTGACTATTGTGAGTTACCTTTTGCGATGAGAGAAATTGAATGAATTGTTAGGTGTAAATTCAGGCAACTGAAACCAGCAAAAGGTTCATGTTGGGTGTTAATACCAGTAGGTAAAAGCCCTACTTCGCTTCCCTATGCAAGTATACAGTGATAGCAGGAGTTGGGCTCTGAAGCCCAAACAGCATGAATAACCCTGCGCTGTTTTATTTGCCCAATTATTATGATTTCTGCTCCAGATGTGTAGCACAAATATCAACATAATATCAGTTAAGTACACATACATGGGCAGAGTTTGTGTTTTGCCCTCACTTAAAAATAGCATCAATGTCTTAATATTATATTTTCATTCTGAGGCTTCTAGAGGTATTGCAGATTTAGTACAATGAGCACAATGACAAGTGGTTTGAAGGTTAAATTATGAAGTTGATCTGCAGATGCTGTAAACTGCAAAATGAATTCAGTAATAAGGAATTTTAGTTGTGTTTTGCATTTGATTTGTTAGAGTAGCTAGTAAGAAAATTTGCATGATTTCTTTATATATGTTAATGAGGCCAGACTTGGCTGTCAGCGAGAACAGTTCAGGAAGTAATTGCATTGAATATTTTGCCGGCACACTGTCTTCACTAATGCACCTATAATGGAAAGAGGTCTTTTAAAGATTAAGAAAAAAATTTAAGGAGATTGAATACCATTTATGTGTTAGGCTGTTTGAACGTTTTCAAAAACCGTCAAAATTTGAAATGTTAGTCCTATCACTCTTCATCTTCAAAGGGGAATGGACTAGCATCTAAAAATATGACAGTGCCACCTTTGTTAGGTAGGATATGTTCCTTTCGCTTCACCTTACTATTTCTTTAACTACAGCATTCCACCTATTATAGTGAGCTGACTTGGATGTTACTGAGGAGGTGAGTATCCCCTCCCATTTAGATTCAAATGCAGAGGTCATTAGTCATGTTTCAATTTCTGTTACTGAATTGAGTGATCTTATAGACTGTCCTGATGGCTCATTGAACTTATTCAATGCGTAGCTCAACTATTTAGACCAGGAAGGCCAATCTGCAGTCTGTGCCGATTTCGCTGATCTCAGCTGGGGACCACAGTAAGGGAGCTATAATTGGCTTCAGCATCTTGAGTTTAGGTAGTCCCTGTTCCAAATTGCCATTAAATGCCCCTTCTGAGAGTATGCACTCCTGGATGTCAAGAGAGGACAAGAGTTGACTCGGCTGTGATGCACTATCTCATCAAATAGCTCGCTAGTACTAATCGTCAAGGCCCACACATGATGAATGGTCACTTTGGCGAGGTAGTGCAGCATACCTCACTCATGTCTGTACTATTGTAACAATACAAGGGGTTAATGTATTTGGAAGAGAAGGAAGGACAGAAGATGAGCTGTTAAGTTATTCAAAACTGAGATCAAAGCAATTTTGGACACAAAGGGGTGAAGATAGAGTGAGAAAGTTAATGTGAGGTGGAAGATCAACATAATCTTATGTGAAGTATCAGTGAAGCTCAATGCAAACTGAAGGAACAGCACCTCATCTTCCAACTAGGCACTTTACAGCCTTCTGGACTGAATATTGAGTTCAATAATTTTAGATCATGAACTGTCTCCTCCATCCCCACCCCTTTCCGATCCCCCCTTTTTTCCCCCAATAATTTATATAGATTTTTCTTTTCCCACCTATTTCCATTATTTTTAAATGTATTTCCATCCATTGTTTTACTTCTACCTTTTAGCCTATTTCGATCCCTTCCCTTCACCCCACCTCACCCCCACTAAGGCTATCTGTACCTTGCTTATCCTGCTTTCTACCCTTAATTAGCACATTTCTTAGATAATATCACCACCTTCAACACCTCTTAGTCCTTTTGTCTATGACATCTTTTGGCTATCTCCACCTATCACTGGCCCGCTATCCAGCTCTACCTGTCCCACCACCACCCCCCTCCTTAAACCAGCTTATATTTCACCTCTTTTCTATTTTTACTTAGTTCCGTTGAAGAGTCATACAGACTTGAAACGATAACTGTGTTCCTCTCCGCAGGTGCTGCCAGACCTGCTGAGTTTTTCCAGGTATTTTTATTTTTGTTTAGCATAATCTTATTGTCTGGTGGAGCAGGATTAACAGGTCATATGGCCTATTCCTGCTCCTTTTTCTTATTTTCTTATGGTCAAGAAGAAGAAAAGAACATGTTTTTTATTTACATAAATTCTTCATCTGTAGGTAGCATGGTCACTGATGGAGTTCAAGAATACTGGCCACACTCCTGCCAGCCCCCTTTACGTATACCCAGAATGATTATGTTAAGGCCAGGCTAATATAATTTAAAATGAGCATTACAATTGCACTTGCACGCTGTGGATTACATTTTGATTAAATTTAATTACAATGACTGGTAACTATAAAGAATATCAAGAATTAAAGCCAATGTATACGCAGCATTGTAGAAACAAGCAGAGTTTATGCTTTGTCCATTCCTGGTGTCATTCAGAAGTTTTTCCTTCCCCAAGCAGACTCATACGGACCTATTTTGCTTGGGCATTTTGAATTGGGTGTCTGATTTTGAAACTGATGAAGAAGATGACAATGGCTCCATATTAATTGTGGCACCAGCAGCAGACATAGCCTAAGGGCGCACACAAGGATAGGTCAGATAATATCTTTGCAGACATTCGCAGGACCAATATAATTATAATTTTAAATAAGTAGCATTAATATTAACCAATGACAGTAAACAATATAATGGATATGCGCTGGGCATTTCAAAATAAAAATATCAGACATAAAGATTCCTGGTACCAGACAGGGGAGCGACCAGCTGAAAACCAAATTGATAGGCTGGCATTTGCCCAGTTTTATACCTAATGGTAAGGGCTGCACTTTTTTAATTGCACTAATTTTATGCCACTCAATTACCAGAATTGCTTTTTAAAAATTAACAGACTAGGAAAAGTCCAGGAGTGTTCCTTTTACAGATATTTATTCGTAAGCCTATCTTGACACTTAAAATATGTTTTGTTTTCTTTGCAATATGTTAGTTGGCAGTAGAATTTAAACTAGTTTAAAGGCAATGAATTAAGCATAAAGATGTTGGTTTACCTAAACATTTAGCCAACTTTCATCCCAGTTAAAATGGCAGGGTAAAACTGTGAGCAATGAAAGCAGTTTTGCGTATCGGGGTAGAAGGTACCAAAATTCTGTTTATTCCTATTTCACTCTTTAAAAAAAAGTTAGCACAGCAGTATACCGTCCCTTTCATTTTTTTAACCACTTGTGGTATGTGGTTAATTATTTGATAAGCTGATGGCTGCAATACAAGTGCTGAAAAATATAAAATGATTATAGACCTTGCAAGTATTCTGGAATAATTGGTACAAAGTTTTAGCCTAGAGTTAACTCTAAATACTGCCCCATTTTTTATCCATCCAATTTCCCACTCTCATTTCCAGTGGTTGATGGTGATGTGGAGATCTCATACATCCCATTTTCCATCTTTATCAGCTCAGTAATTCTGGAAGTAACCCACACCCATGAGCAGTGAACATGCAGCATTGCAAGGCAGTACTCCAGTTAAAGTACCAAAGTAGGTACTCTCAAAATTGTTACGAAAATTTTATGTCTGATTTGTTTTCTTTTAAACTCATTGTTCCATATCTTTATAGTGTGAGGCTGTTTATATCGTGCCCCCCGCCCCCCCCAACTATTTCAAAGTGCCCACAGTGGGCTGAATTTAATGCCAAGGCGGTGGTCTATGCGGCAGGCCACAAAGCCATGGGTAACCCCTCCTGCTTTTGGGAGCCCCAATGCTAAGCCCATCAGGCTTGATGGGCCAGATGGCCTACTCCTGCTCCTCCCAGAATGAAATAACAGTAAAAACTGTGAAATAAGTATACCTTAACATGGAATGCCATTGGGAACCGAGAAATAAGAGTATGTTCCTCTGTTGAATTAACTGCCTGATTGATGTTGATCTCTTTAAAGGTGAAGATCCCACCTCCAAGAGCTGCTGTTGCTTTGTTTGTGAATGCATAGAGTTAAAACACTTGTAAAATCTGCCAGAGAAAGCCAGTTTATTCAATTCCCATGGACAAATGGCAGCAGCATGACAGTGCAGTACAATTTTGCAAAGTGGCCGGGTTTCTCAAGGTCCAGCAGTAGGTGCTAAGTTAATGATTCCCATCAAGAAGAAGAAAGGCTTCCTTCTCATGGTCCAGCTCATCTATGACCAGCAGAACTGAAGTGTCCAATTGGTGGCAGAGCTGGAAGCATTCCTTAGACAGCACCTTCTACCATCTGAACACATACCATCTGGAGCACCTGACCACTACCATCTAGAAGGACAAGGGCAGCAGACACATGGGAACACCACTACCTGGAAGCTCCCCCCCAGGCTACTCACCATCCTGACTAGGAAATATATTGCTGTTCCTTTACTGTCACTGGGTCAAAATCCTGGATTTCCCCCCCAACAACCAAACCCTCCCCCCAACCCAACAGCACTGTGGGTGTTCCTACAATACAGACTGCAAGAAGGCAGTTCACCACCATCTTCTCAAGGGCAATTAAGGATGGACAATAAGTGCTGGCCTAGCCAGCGAATTATGCCTACACCCTGTGAATGAATTTAAAAAATTGACACCTGACAGTCCAGCTGTGTTATATCAATAGGAGGATTAGAAGAGGATGCTGGCAAATTGAGTTTACAAGGCTTTCAGTAGGTGTAACATGAGTGTTTTATAATCCTGTTTGCACTTTTGGCAACACATTAACTGCGTTAACTAACCAGTAAAGTACAATTTAAAATCTCATTACAACTTCTGTGACAGCGATATTTTTTAATTAATTTTTTAAATTAATGTTCACAAGCATGGGGCAAATGATTGCAAAGGAAGGCTCAGAAAAGTGTAGAGATTCAGTTGTTTTAGAAGATTTGATTCAGCAATAGTAAGATATTTCTGCAACTGCCTACAGAATACGGCTCCATATCTTCCAATGAAGGTGTGAAGTGTGTTGCCGAACGCTAAGTGGCAGATTTCAGGATGGCTCAGGAAGCAATTAAATGAAAAAGGTGCAAGGGTTTGGTTGTGATGAGGGGAGAGTAAAAAGTAACAAGCGTACTTCCACCCTGTGCAGCTTCTCAGTGAGAAGAGTTTTTGTGATGAGGGAGTAGTGGCATGAGAGAAAGAGGATATAGGTAGGCTGATATCCTCATCATAAATCACTACAGCACCACCAGTGACCATAACCTCAACAATGGGGAGTTAAAATTTTCCTTTCTTCAATTTATTCCTGCTCTCTCCTGTATGTGCCATCTTCTCCTGCAAGAAAGAGGGAAGTGTGTCACTGAGCATCGTGACTATGTTTGGTGTTGTGGCTAACATGGCTGAATAGCTCTCAGTGCGTGTGAGCTCTGAGCTGTGGGTGTGAAACTTGCAATAGTGCTAAGTGTGTGAGGTAGAGCAAGCATATGAATGGTAGGGTTGTGCCCAACCTGATAGAAATTATTGGAACATGGAAGTTGGTGATTCAGTGGATGAGGTTAGTGGTGCAGTTAGTAGACATGGGATTGGAAATAAACTCAGTGACTTTAACAACACGTGTGCAATCATTAAACTTCTTCCTGCACTTCATCCAGATTCTTGCAGCTATACTCCATCCATTGACCTCTATCACTGTCTCTGGAGCATCCGACTGGTGGGCTTCTTGCCTGCATCCTCCACCACCACCACCACCACTCCCCCCAGCACCAAAAGATGCAGAACATCTCTCCTCCATTTCACCTCTTCCACCAAGACTTCCAGTGCAGTGTCTGAAAACTATCATGCTCTTTGTAAATTGTTCAACCATTGTTGAATCTTGTATAGCACACTTCTGAAAATTCTCCCGGCACTTATTCCAACTACAATGCAGGTTCCTTTAAGAAGTGCAGGCTGGATTTACATAGTTGCGTGCAATACTGGCCACCTGTTTTTGTGTGCAGCCAGTGAATAGCATGAGGAGCTCTGGCAGCATGCAGCATTCACTGAAAGCAGCAGACAGCAGAAATTTGATGTCCTGCCTGCATTGCAGTGAAGGGGCATGGGTTAATCACGTATTGTAATCCCTACATCCATTTTTGGGCTTTAGCCAATTTACTTCCACTTATCTACATAAGATTAACCATAATGTGCATACAGTTGTTTGTTTTCTTCCATTATCAAAACTTAACTAGTATTTTAAATGTTCACGCATACTCAGAGTTCATTTGAATTAATTGATTATTATGCCCTCTTAAACTGGCTGCTGTGACAGAGGATGCAAGCATAGATCTGGCTTCAGGCTCAAAACAGATGTTCATCCTCTGATTCAGTAGGAGTTCAGGTAATGGAAAGGGTAGACATGAAAAACAATCCAGGATGTTTATTCTCACCGACTGCTCACAAGACACATTCACAACAGGATTCCGGGTGGTTTCTATACTATTGACTTTCAAAGAATTCTGAGGAGGTGGGTCTGTTAAATGTTGGCTCCAGCAGGACGTATCCTGGATTAGGGGGACAGAGTTCATTTAAAGCTTGTCAAGAGCTTTGTGTGTCACTTTGTCTCTCACTCAAGAACATAATCTATTGTAAACCACGTTCTAACCATATTAGTTATTTATAGGAAAATCTGTTTTTGCAGATGTTACGTGAGACTATTATAAAACTGACAGACACACAGAGAATGGTTAAAATTGATTTTCAGTCCCTTGAGGCTGCCGTTTGTAAAACATGGGTATTTCTAATTGATGACATTTCAAAATCTGCATATTTTGGTGGGCAGTTGGAATCCTCTCTGCGGATTTTGTTTAGAATAACCAAGGCTTTAAGTAAGATCCTGAGCACAAAAATAAGATTGTTTCAGTTCAAGGGTGTGATCATTACAGTAAACAAGGCAAAACCCAGAATTAGAAACATGCTACGGTGGACCAAAACTGGAAAAGGGTTTGTCTGTTTGCTATTTATACTAAAATTATAAACATGTGTAGACAGAGCATTTTTACAGAATGCTACAAATAACAAGCAAAGACATTTCCCCTGCACATTGTAATCTTAGGTTTATTTTTCCAAAAGAAGATGCCCATTTTGAACCATACTTTGGCATGCGCCAGCACTTGCACACAGAATTTTGACGTCAATATCAGCATATGGAGAACATACGCATTAGCAAAGTGGGCTCCAGTGCCTTCATGTTCTTAAAGGGATTGGTTAGAATTGATTATATTGGAGAAAGAACAAATTAAATTTCTGGCTGCCTATTGGAATCTTGTTTCTGTAAATATTTTGCATCCATCATTACTTCAATAACAAGTAAGATGAAACCTTAATTCTGTAGAAAGTAGCATTTATTCATTGGGCAAAAACAATAAGTCAGATATTAAGATTGTTTTAGAAGCAGTTGCCATAGGAACATTTTGTGTTTTAGAAAATTAGCGTGGGGCTTCTTGAAAGGTAACACATTGGAAGGACAGTAGAGAAATGCCCTTTCAGCATTTCCTGCTGAGCTCAAATCACTATGGATCCAGCCAGCCTGAGTTGATAATCCTTCTCTGCTTCAGCTACCGTAGGATGGAGACCAGAAGACCTCCTGTGTTGGAGGTTAAGCTTTTCAATTCTCCTAGGGAAGTAGCACTTTGCTGGGTAGATTGGATTATCAGGCGTATTAGAGTTAGTCTAATGAGCTGTCCAGTATGGGATACTGAATCATTTGGGAAATTGCAGTTGCAAAGTTTTTTAAGAATTAATTTTTCTGCCTGTGAAGACTTGTTTCTGCTTTCTAACTGATGTGTTAATTTATGAAGATTATACTGCTTGATTCACTGGTATGGCTGGAGTTCAAGCAATGATTACTTATTTACGGAGTGAGACATTTCACACCGGCCCAAATCTGGTTGTTGGATCATTGGAGACCAGGCATATGATGGAAGATGTGCGTCAGGACCCTATGGGCATCTGAACGCATGGGCATACGTGGGAATTGTCTGGGAAGTTTAAACTTCCAATGGGTAATTAATTAACTGTTGCCTGGGACCATGCTTGAATGTCTTTGACACCAACTTTAGGGTGGAGACTTTGGCCAGACACACACAGCTTATCTTAGTTACCCAGGAAATGTTAGACAGTTCAAAGCCTCTTCTAATTGCTTGGTAACTTTGCAGCCGACCACCCTAATGACGCCCCCATGCAACCCAGCTACCCAGACCATTCGACTACCCACCTCACCCACCTAGCCACCTCAACCACCTCACCAGACTACCATTCATCTACTCACCCATTCACTCATCCATTCCCTAACCCAAATACTTTCATTAAAAGATTTGACGTTTAAATTCTTCCAGAATATGGCAGCTACGACTGTAAAAAGGGCATGTCTTCTCATTCCCCCAACTCTACTCTGCTTTCTGGAGTTAAATGGGAGACTCTGTCCTGTCCATTTCTATATCAGCCGGCATCAGAAGATCCCGAAAGAAATGGGCAATAGTGTCAGGTCAAGAAAGTCATCATGGATAGTGGCACTGTACATAGTGTTGCTGCTGACCGGAAGTTTTGAGCCGCTGAGTTTAACAGGTCAGCTTTACTGTATCAAAGAGTCTCATGTGGACTGAGTCCTCAGGACAGCTCAAGGGACATATTTTGAAGTGGTGTGGCTGCGTTATAGACCTTTTTCTGGTACAAATTCTTTCCTCTCCAAACCTGCTGCTTTCCCTCTCCTCTCATATCGCATGCCATTTGCCTAACATCTTCCCCCACCTAAACATTATCCACCAAAACATTACCACTTCACAAGTGGTCCCTGGCCAGTATCCCTCTTTGGCAATTTTAAAATTTTATTTCAATTTAGGAGATTCTGGAAATGTTCTTCAAATTTCTCCCATTCTGCAATTTCTGTGAATTACTTTTTAAAAAAATCAGAATCTGCTTCAAAGTTTTTTTATTTTGGCTTAACTATTACCCTTGAGTGTACCCATGCCTGTCTGGCAGGAGACAGCACCATCAGTGCAAAATATTTTTTTCACAGTGCAGAGTGGCCAATTAAAAATGTAAAGTTCAAAATTTCATAAACTTTTTGAGGCGAATTTTTATTATATCAAGGTGGAATTTGGGCTGTAAGTCAAATATGGCCAATAGGTTCTGTCTAGAATGCATGCTAAATTCCATTGTTAGTAGATGTTGGCAGATGTGCCTGAGTTAACTGAAGCTTGTGGAAAAGGGGGTTCGGCATGATTGTCAACCGGAAAACTCAAAGAACCCAATGTAGCTGACGATTTTAAAAAAAAGAGAACATTCAGGGTTTTTTTTACTTACGTCTGACTTTGTCACATTTTCACTGTGCATCCTTCCATGTTCCCACCCCCCCCCCCCCCAAAAAAAAAACACCCTCAATTCAGGATACCTGAAACCTCTCTGTAGTTAAATTAGATTTATTGTGGAGTTACCTTCACAACATCATAGTGGGTGACGTCTCACCATGCCTCACTTTTGGTGGCACCTTTTGCAACCATAGTTTCAAATTGGTAAGAGTATAGTTATATCTGCCTTTGTGGTTCCTTGGACCTGATCCGAAAAGAAAAATCTGGAAAACTACTGCTTCGAAAATTCAGTCATAAAACTGATGCATTGGAAGCTGTTGTGGACATATCTCTTCCGATATATAATTTTCCTAAGGGAAACCTGCTGGGTTGATAACAGCTACAGGCTGTGAGCTCCAAATTCTTTCAAACATCTTGCCAGTAGTTTTTTTTTCATATGGGATCAGCAGAGTATGTTTCAGCCCATTATGGATTCCAGCTTGTGCCCTTCAATTATGTGCAAGTTTTGCCTATTCATATAACAAGCAGTGGAGTTGAGACTTGATAATCTGACTTGTGCAAATTTATTTGCCATCCCCTATCTCCCATCATGGCACGTATTATGCCAAGTGCGCAACCATACCATTTTCATTTCCATTACTCTTACTTTCTGTGGTGTTAGTATTTATCTGTGTTATTACAACTTTCCATCATGTTTCCTATGCTGCTATTTTACAGTAACGTTTATTCTTTACCTTGTTGCTTTCAGCCAAGAGTGTTTCTGTGTAGCAAGAGGCAGGTTGTTTTTGTGTGGAAACAAAAGTATCGGCAACATTTAAACATCAGAATTAACCAGCTATCAGCACAGCCTTGTCCAGTATGGTGCTCTCCCCATTTAAAGTTAATTTGACATTGGTACATCTCAAGGGAGCCAGTCAGCTCTC
Organism: Carcharodon carcharias; assembly: GCF_017639515.1. Classification (NCBI taxonomy): domain Eukaryota; kingdom Metazoa; phylum Chordata; class Chondrichthyes; order Lamniformes; family Lamnidae; genus Carcharodon; species Carcharodon carcharias. The sequence continues at coordinate 129,255,035 of NC_054477.1, read as the reverse complement.
ACACTTGTTGGTTGTTTAATGGAAGCTGTTTCTTTTCTTTTACCTCAGATGCTGTATTCACTAATGTTTAGTGTAGCTACATGAACACTTTCAAAAGCTTGCTGTCAAAATTGAAGTTGTATTAGAGACAGTGAACAGCAGGAATTTGTTCTCCTATACCTAGTGAGTATAGGGGGTCATTTAGTCATTTCAAATCCATTTGAATTGTTGGGCTTAAAAGAGTTTTAGGCAGTTATGTGGCATTACTGGGGATGGAAGAGCATTTTAGGAAGTTATTTGGCATTAAAGGGAGGAAAAGACATTTTAGGCAATTGTATGGCGTCAATGGGGTTAAAAAGTCAAATTGGGACACTTTTTATAATCTCCCAGTCTATGCTGAAAAATATAGGCAGTTATTTTCAGGATGAGTGTGGGTGACAAACAGATGATCAGCCACCCATTTTACACTTTCCAATGGCTTCAATGGAGAGGAGAATCAGGCCAGGTGTAATTGCCAACCGATCCATAACTGTCAGTTTTCTATCTGCACCCAAACAACAAATTACTCATATTCTTAAATAAATTGTCAACTATTATTTTTAAACACTGTAGTTTTAAGATTGCTGTGAACAATATTATTATATGCATACTTGATCACTTAAAATAGATAGGTTAATCTCCCTGTTAAAATAGTGGTGAGGAATTTATCTTTTAAGCTTTTGCATAGTAATTTCCAAACTAATACCCGAAATGTCTAAAAAACAGAGACACATGGGACTAAAGTTATTCACGTTGATAATTTTAACAAAACAACTGCTCTGAGTGGAAAGTGGGATTTTCCATTTCACATTAATGCAAGCCTTTTACTGGAATTATCAACCCCAAATTCTGCATTTGATAGGTTCAGTATCAATATCAAGCTCTGGTGATGTACCAGCACATTGGACACGTGCTGAACATGACTGAGTTTTCAGAATAAATGCATATCTGAGTTCATTATAGTCTAATGAATATAGGAATGCATGATTGAACTGGGAAATAAAGGAGCCATTAAAAAGTTGGTTGGACTGCAACTAAATAAGCTCCAGCTTATTTATTCCTCAGCAAGGTAAGAGTGTGCTATTACTTGTACTCTGCATGAGATTTAATTAGTTTCATGATAAATTGCAAATCTTTCAAGGTTGCTAACAACCATTATTATAAACAAAAAGTAGGCAGGGAAGTTCCTTTGCTGTCATTGGGTCAAAATCCTGGAACTTCTGTTTAACAGTACTGTGGTTGTGCCTACACCACATGGGCTGCAGCAGTTCAAGAAGGCAACTCATCACGACATTCTCAAGGGCAATTAGGGATAGGTAACAAATACTTGCCCAGCCAGTCAATGGCCACATCCTGTGAAAGAGAATATATTTTTTTAAAAATCAAGATTTGCAGCATTGTACACTTTAAAATTAAACATTGGACTGCTGTGAACATAAGTAATGTTGTGAGCTGTTGAATTAGCAGCCATGCATATGCTGTGTGTATAAGGCATGGAAAAACTTTTGTTTTCAGGGAACGGTGCACTCTATGATGCTCTCATCTATCTGATAGAAGGTTGTCTGGGTATGTCCTATCCACAAAAATAGAGAAATCTAACACAACCCAGTTACCGTTCTGCCAGTCTTCTCCCAATCTTCAGTAAAGGGATTTAAGAAGTCATCAATAGTGCCATCACCAAAAACCTGTACATCAATACTCAGTTCAGGTTCCACAAAACCACATGCTCCAGATCTCATCACAGTTTTGATCCAGACAAGCATGAAAAATCTGAATACAAGAAGATAAGTGAAAGTAGCTTCCCTTGGCATCAAGGCAATGTTTTGCCCAGTGTGGCACCCAAAGAGCCCTAGCAAAATTGAAGTTAGACTTTGTTCACGAACAACAAATGTTTAAAACTCACTGAAAGCTCCCAATGCACACAGTCTAATTTCATGGTGTTAATTGTATGTTAATTTTATTATCAAGGTTAAGGATACACAGGCGAAGGACATTGATTAAGTACTTTGAGCACACATAAAGAAAGACCTCTGGGACACTGGTTGTTAGTAGGTAGTACGCAGATAGATGTAATGCTGCATTCTGTAAATAAACCAAATATCAAGAAAAGGATTTGTGTCTAGTTTCATACTTCATCACCTGGCTTGGAATCTAATTAACAGATGGGAACGTGGATTAGGAAATTAGGCTTAGTGACCAAATTTGTGGCATCTTGATTTTCCAAAGATTATTTTTTTTAAAGTGGAAAACCAGGAGCATAATAATTCAGGCACATTGGCATAGATTTTTTATGGTGGTGGGAAGGTGGGAGGAAAGGGTATAGTACCCCTATTATGTCAAGGAAGTAGAGGTCCTGTTGGTCTTAATGTAGAGCTACATTTAAATGAAGTTCCATAACTCCCACCCAACATCAGTATTCAGATTCACTGGCCAGATAGCAGGAGTGGGAATTTGGCTGCAGGAGGCAGGCTGTCAATAGGCTGAGGATTCCCTTAATGAGGGCATAAGAAACTGAAGGGCCAGGCATTCCTGCTTCTCAGTGTGCATTTGGAGAATGCTGGGTGTGTGGACTTTCTGAAGGTGAGGAGGAAGGACAAGCCTGGGAAGGTCTAAGGACCCTTTCAGGGTCTGCATGGGGAAGTACTCCTGCTCCTCCTTGCTCACAAGAATTCAAAGAGGGAGAGTGTTTTGACACTTAATTGGCTCCTCCACCGTGGACGGAATTTTACTACCCTGTTTCAGCAGAGGCGGAGCTGTAAAATGTGGCAAGCCATTCAAAAGTCCATTGACTTTAGCGGGACTGGAAAATTCTGCAGGCGGGAGGGGCTGGAAAATTCCACCCCCTATTTCTGCTGCCGTCTCCCTCTACGTTGACCTTGAAATTACATCATGGTGCCGATGCCATCATTGGACCATGACTTTTGAATCTTAAGTAGGCCGTTGCTTGCTTTTAGCAGGAGCCACAGTAACCCGGGACCTGAATTGCCAGTGTCAATACAGTGACCAGGATCATAGCGAGTTTTAAAGGCTGGATTTTGCATAACTCGTTGCAGGGTTTTAAGCCAAAACATGCCTCAGTACCATTATGCTCATGCAGGTAGTTGCCTATTGATCTGATATATTTTCCATTCGACCAATTCTTTCCTACTGTGGGGGGATAGGATGGGGATTAAAGTTCAGGCTGTTGAGCTTGATTCTCCAATCTGCATTCTGATTGAGTGAGGTTCCATGTGAGGACTGGAGTTATATGCTGTTTTCATGGCTGGTTGCACTATCCAGAATGTTTTGCTTTTTTCTACTTTATTTAAATAAGCATTTCTCCATTTTTAAAAGTAAGGTAGATTGAAAATAGTGCCATTGCTCTTTAAATGCAAGACAGCAGTTATCTCCTGATCAGTACAAGATGGTGCGGAGTTCCGAACATTTTTTTTTAACTGTTTCCATGCTACAGGTTGTCTGTTACTCTTTTGTTTCCCTACTATGTTTAATGCCTTTCCACTTTCTGTGTAAATGTAGGATTGTGTAGTACTTACTTTCCCTGTGGTACACTAGCCTTGTTTTTGCCTATATGACTTTGCTCCACTCTTTCATTTTCTCCTCTTTCTCTCTCACTTTCTCTCCTTCTCATTGCCGGGGGTGGGGGGTGGGGGGGCGGCACCAGGGCAAGGGGGAAGCCTAAACACAAACAGAATTACCTGGAAAAACTCAGCAGGTCTGGCAGCATCGGCGGAGAAGAAAAGAGTTGACGTTTCGAGTCCTCATGACCCTTCGACAGAACTTGAGTTCGAGTCCAGGAAAGAGCTGAAATATAAGCTGGTTTAAGGTGTGTGTGTGGGGGGCGGAGAGATAGAGAGACAGAGAGGTGGAGAGGGGGGGTGTTGTTGTAGGGACAAACAAGCAGTGATAGAAGCAGATCATCAAAAGATGTCAACGACAATAGTACAATAGAACACATAGGTGTTAAAGTTAAAGGTTGGTGATATTATCTAAACGAATGTGCTAATTAAGAATGGATGGTAGGGCACTTAAGGTATAACTCTAGTGGGGTTTTTTTTATAATGGAAATAGGTGGGAAAAGGAAAATCTTTATAATTTATTGGAAAAAAAAAGGAAGGGGGAAACAGAAAGGGGGTGGGGATGGGGGAGGGAGCTCACGACCTAAAGTTGTTGAATTCAATATTCAGTCCGGAAGGCTGTAAAGTCCCTAGTCGGAAGATGAGGTGTTGTTCCTCCAGTTTGTGTTGGGCTTCACTGGAACAATGCAGCAAGCCAAGGACAGACATGTGGGCAAGAGAGCAGGGTGGAGTGTTAAAATGGCAAGCGACAGGGAGGTTTGGGTCATTCTTGCGGACAGACCGCAGGTGTTCTGCAAAGCGGTCACCCAGTTTACGTTTGGTCTCTCCAATGTAGAGGAGACCACATTGGGAGCAACGAATGCAGTAGACTAAGTTGGGGGAAATGCAAGTGAAATGCTGCTTCACTTGAAAGGAGTGTTTGGGTCCTTGGACGGTGAGGAGAGAGGAAGTGAAGGGGCAGGTGTTGCATCTTTTGCGTGGGCATGGGGTGGTGCCATAGGAGGGGGTTGAGGAGTAGGGGGTGATGGAGGAGTGGACCAGGGTGTCCCGGAGGGAGCGATCCCTACGGAATGCCGATAAGGGGGGTGAAGGGAAGATGTGTTTGGTGGTGGCATCATGCTGGAGTTGGCGGAAATGGCGGAGGATGATCCTTTGAATGTGGAGGCTGGTGGGGTGAAAAGTGAGGACAAGGGGGACCCTATCATGTTTCTGGGAGGGAGGAGAAGGCGTGAGGGCGGATGCGCGGGAGATGGGCCGGACACGGTTGAGGGCCCTGTCAACGACCGTGGGTGGAAAACCTCGGTTAAGGAAGAAGGAGGACATGTCAGAGGAACTGTTTCTGAATGTAGCATCATTGGGACAGATGCGACGGAGGCGAAGGAACTGAGAGAATGGGATGGAGTCCTTACAGGAAGTGGGGTGTGAGGAGCTGTAGTCGAGATAGCTGTGGGAGTCGGTGGGTTTGTAATGGATATTGGTGGACAGTCTATCACCAGAGATTGAGACAGAGAGGTCAAGGAAGGGAAGGGAAGTGTCAGAGATGGACCACGTGAAAATGATGGAGGGGTGGAGATTGGAAGCAAAATTAATAAATTTTTCCAAGTCCTGACGAAAGCATGAAGCGGCACCGAAGTAATCATCGATGTACCGGAGAAAGAGTTGTGGAAGGGGGCCGGAGTAGGACTGGAACAAGGAATGTTCCACATACCCCATAAAGAGACAGGCATAGTTGGGGCCCATGCGGGTACCCATAGCCACACCTTTTATTTGGAGGAAGTGAGAGGAGTTGAAGGAGAAATTGTTCAGCGTGAGAACAAGTTCAGCCAGACGGAGGAGAGTAGTGGTGGATGGGGATTGTTTGGGCCTCTGTTCGAGGAAGAAGCTAAGGGCCCTCAGACCATCCTGGTGGGGGATGGAGGTGTAGAGGGATTGGACGTCCATGGTGAAGAGGAAGCGGTAGGGGCCAGGGAACTGGAAATTGTTGATGTGACGTAAGTTGTCAGAGGAATCACAGATGTAGGTGGGAAGGGACTGGACAAGGGGAGAGAGAAGGGAGTCAAGATAACGAGAAATGAGTTCTGTGGGGCAGGAGCAAGCTGAGACGATCGGTCTACCGGGACAGTTCTGTTTGTGGATTTTGGGCAGGAGGTAGAAGCGGGCCGTCCGAGGTTGGGCGACTATCAGGTTGGAAGCTGTGGGAGGGAGATCCCCAGAGGAGATGAGGTCAGTGACAGTCCTGGAAACAGTGGCTTGATGTTCAGTGGTGGGGTCATGGTCCAGGGAGAGGTAGGAGGAAGTGTCTGCGAGTTGACGCTCAGCCTCCACGAGGTAGAGGTCAGTGCGCCAGACAACAACAGCACCACCCTTGTCAGCGGGTTTGATGACAATGTCAGGGTTGGACCTGAGAGAATGAAGTGCAGTAAGTTCAGAGAGAGACAGGTTAGAATGGGTGAGAGGAGCAGAGAAATTGAGACGACTAATATCGCGCCGACAGTTCTCAATGAAAAGATCGAGAGAAGGTAAGAATCCAGAGGGACGGGTCCAGGTGGAGGGAGAATATTGGAGATGGGTAAAAGGATCCGTTGAACTGGGAGAGGACTCCTGCCCAAAGAAGTGAGCCCGGAGACGAAGATGGCGGAAGAAGAGTTCAGTATCATGCCGAGCCCGAAATTCATTGAGGTGAGGGCGTAAGGGTATGAAACTAAGTCCTTTGCTGAGCACTGAACGTTCAGCATCGGAGAGGGGAAGGTCAGGGGGTATAGTGAATACACGGCTGGGGTTGGGACTGGAAGAAAGGGTGGGGATGGAGGGACAGGCAGGGGTGGAGGGTCCTAGATGGGTGTTGGTGTCGATGAGTTGTTGGAGCTTGCGTTCCTTAGCACTTAAGAGAAAGAGAAAAAGTTTCTTGCCTACCTGCTGAGATGAGTGACCAATGCCAACATGGCGTTCGCCCTTCCTGCACGCAGCAGGTTTGAAGCACTTGTGACACTGGATCCAGGTGTGCCACACCATGTCGCGGGAGCTCACCACCTCTGCCACCTCCTCCCAGGCACATTTCGTCATGTGGGGGCCTCCTCCTCCCATTCTGAGGAAACAGCACCTCCCACCGTGCTGCCACCTGCTCGAGGAGGGCAGCAAGGCAATCATCCGAAAAATGAGGAGCACAGCGCCCCCCCTGCCCTGACCTCCTGCCTGGCCTGCTCACCAGCAGCACTCTGGGGTGCCCTTCCACTGGCCATGATTTAGAGCCTTTGAAAGGCTGCAGCAACTTTTTAAAACAGGCCGGCAGGTCACCATTGGACCCGGTGGTCATTGCAGTCTTGCAGCCGCCTGCCCGCCCTCTCCCACTGTCCTTGGGAGCCGCAATTCACGTTGGGTGGGCCTTAATTGGCCCGCCTGCATAAAACGGCAGCGTGGGCCCAATCGCAGGCGGCAATCGGGTCCGTGTCCGCCCGCACCCTCTCCTGCTCCACCCACCCGACAGGCAGAAAATTTTGCCCATAAAGTAAAAGTTTATTAGTTCAAAATACAGAAGGAAAAAATAAATCAGAGAAAAATAAGCAAATGGAATATTCAGAAGGCTCCTTGAAAATAGATACTTACCTAAATGTGCTACGTTGAGGATAGTTTCTTTTTTTCTCTCAGTTTATATTTTACTTTTTTTGCTTACTCTTTGAGTAATATGCCTAAGCAGCCATTATATTCATACAGATGTTTACCTAGTGATATGAACTTGCAACTTTACAGATCTACCAAACTGTAAACCAGATTACTGAAAAGCAAAAATACAACCAGAGATCATTTAATGGAATGTAAAGGACTTAATGAAAAACTCCAATAACTGATTATTCTAATAATCCCACTGACCCAGGCCATTGAAGTATTCCATATGGTTTTGATCCTCAAAATGATTCAGAATAAAAGCATATGGAATATTTTAACAGTGAGAGCCAGTTAGATTATGCCAACATTAGGTACAGTAGTTACAGTTTTTACTATTTCACTTTGCAATGGAAAACATTTCTGATTCTTGCCTTTGAGAGGTGCTTTCATAATTCAGTTGATACCAATCAATAGAGAGCAATGATGTTGTGTTGTGATAATTAAAACCAGATCACTGTGTCTTGACTTTAGAATTTCACAGTAATCTACTGAAAACGATTTCTCGATTATCTCGGTGATAAGCTTTTCATGTTGACATAATAGCCACTGATTTTTTTTTTAGCATGAACTTTCTCTTCCATTGATGGATAAGTTGCCAGTTGTAAATTTTAACAGTCTACCTGCCTGCTTTCCACTAGGTGCATAGGTGTTATTCTCTTCCCTATTATTTTCATCTGTAATTACTTATCATTCATAATTCTATGTGTTTCTGTAAATTGGTCCTTGTCATTTAAATCAGAATCAGAAATTGTTCACCTCATTTTTGTCATTATTTTATGTCAGGCATAAATGTTGTATCATATTGATAATGACTGGCTAATATGCATGGCCAATTGCCACGTACCTCTAAACCTCGTGTGCAATTGAGATATGAAAAAAATTCCTAGCATAGGATGTTGTATTTCTGTATTTTAATTCACTGGGTGGTATGTGTAAGCTTTATTTGGTTAAACAATTTGATACTGCAGTGCGCTTTGTATGCAACCATTGTGCCAGTGTAGGCAGTGTTATTGAGTTTGGTTTCTTATATCCAACCTCTTTGATATGAGAACTGATGAGTGCTCTAATGGACTATACTATAATTGTCTTGCAGTGTAGTTTTTGTGCAGTTCACTGTATTTTCTTACTCTACAACTTTGACAGAGCCCAGACTGGGGTAACTTTGTTCTGACAGTTTTTTATGGGGGTGGGCTGCAGACATTTTGCGCAGGAAGATGACTTTTTGGATGGCTGCACAGAATAGGCATCGGGGAAACAGGCTAGCATGCTGACACAGAGCTGCACTTAGCCTCATGACTTAATGGGACACACATCTGCACAATAACATTTCTGCCAACGTGCAGTTGGCCACTCAGAGGTTTAGGGTTGTCCATTCTCTTAGGTGAGGCAGTGACAGAGATATATTTATTAGCAGGAGATAGGAGGTCTGCTGCCAAAAGCAGCTCACCAACTGCAGCTGATTACATTCCCAAAATCCCAAGTAGTGTTGGCAAACAGGCATCAAACAAAAAAAAATTCAATGGAAGAACAACTTTCAAGGAAGATAAATGAATCTTGTGTTGCCATAGATTCCAGGGCTATGGGCCAAGTGCTGGAAAATGGGATTAGTGTAGTCAGATCTTTGTTGATGGTGTGGACACGATGGGCCGAATGACCTCCTCCTATGAGTCTGAGTCTTTCAAATGAAGCAAAAAAAACTGTCTGCAAAAAGTAAAATTGGCAGACTTGTTCTTTGTTATGAAGAGGCAGAAGATACACTCATCACTTCTGTCACAGTGATTTCACACACAAGCGATGTCATGATGTATTCCAATTTAATTTATATCATTCTGTTGAGTGTTTATAGCAAACAAAAAAAGTATATTCCAAACCACTTTTTCAATGAAGTTAATGTCCTTTTAAAGACAGGAATAAATTGTGCCAATGATTAAGCTTGAAGAAATCATCTATTCTGCATATTTTGAAAACCTAAGTAAATTAATTGAAGGGATAGGGAACCATATATCCAAGTTTGCTGATGACAGTAAATTAGGTGACACAATAAATAATGTAAATGGGAGCAGAAGTTGCAAAGAGATATTTCTTAAGCAATACACAAGTCCTGTACTAACAAGAACTATTCATAACTTAAATGAGTAGGTAAAACTGTAGCCTTTGGAGATCATTGTGGGGTGTGTGCGGTCATCCACTTTGTAACTAAGAAAGATAGATCAGAGTATTTTCTATATGTTGAGAACCTAGGAACTGTGGAGGAACATAGAGACATTTAGCAGTCCAAAAACAGAAATCGCTAAAAGCAAGTGGACAGGAACAAAAACTAATTAAAAAGACTAATGGAGTGTTGGCCTTTAACTCATGAGAACTGGAATTCAAAAGGGTGGAAGTTATGCCACAGTTGTATAAAACTCTAGTTATGTTGCATCTGGAGTACTGTGACCTATTGTTGGCACTGCATCTCAGCAAGAGTATATTGGCTTTGGAGATGGTGCAGTGGAGATTCATGAGAATGATACTCGGGCTAAAGGGCTAAAAGAAGATGGATTGTGTGGACTAGGTTTGAGTTACCATAAAATAATGACAAATAAAGAAGATTAAGGAGTGATCTAATTGAAGTGTTTTAAGGTACTTAAAACATCTGCTAGGATAAATAGAGAGAAACCATTTCCTCTGATGGGGGAGTCCAGAACAAGAGTGCATAACCTTAATATTGGAGCGAGGCCATTCAGGGTGATGTCAGGAAGCACTGCTTCACACAAAGGTTAGCGGTAATCTGGAACTCAATCTCCCAAAATGCTGTTGAGGTTAGGTCAATTGAAAATTTCAAAGTTATGATCGATAGGTTTTTTTCTGTGGGTTAAGGGTATCGAGGGACATTGAATGTGGACAATTCTGGTAAGGCTGCATTTAGTGCCGATCCTTAGTTGCCTTATAGTGGTAGTGCTGGCCCTTTTCAAATATTATTAAAACCAATTTTCAAATTACAGATATTTTAAAGAAATAACAAATCTTCCTTACTGCATTACTTCTGGATCAAATGTTGTCAGGCTCCCACCACCCCCCACCCCTTGAAAAAATAAATCTTTACTGTTGTGAAGTTTTCTTTACAACATTGTTTAAAATACAGTAAATCCTTAACATTATAAACACTGTAACAATGAATGTATTATATGTTACGCAGATAACAACAATGATACATTCTAGTTACTAAACAAGCCTCATTACATATATATAGTGTGATTTTACAATCTTCTAAAACCCAATATGTTCACCTAGCTTTAAAACATTGTTACCATCCCTTGTTCTTTAAACTCTCAACAGGACATGCATAACCATATTGTTTCAGCCTACATCATGCACAATTCTTAGTGTAATTGGTTGCAGCATCAAACCCCATCAAAACAGCCTTTGGTCCTTGGTTTCAAACTTTTCTAGGAACACCAGGGTTGTGGATTCGGCAATTTCCTTTGTTCTTCTTGGAAGCTAGACATCAAATTGTCATCAGGGTTTTCACTGTTTAAAGCAGACTCTGAACCACTCTGAAGTAAAAATAGAAGATGCTGGAAAAACTCAGCAGGTCTGACAGCATCTATGGGGAGAGTTAACATTTCGAGTCTGTATGACCCTTCTTCAGAGCTAAAGAGAAGTAGAAATGTGATAAAATTTATAATGTTTAAGGGGGTAGAAGGCCAGCGATAGGTGGGGGAAAAGGAGAGATTGACAAAGATGTCATGGGCAAAAAGACAAAGGGAGTGTTAATGGTAACGATAAGGGCTAAAGAAGGTGCTCATAGTGGCATAAAGATAAAAAAGCAGAGTGTTAATAGCATGTCAAGGGTCTTTTATCTACTTATTTTTAACATTTTTATTCATTGTTTTATCCCGTTTTTAATCCCCCCCCCCCTTTTTAATCCTATTTTCTATCCTTTTTTCCTCAACCATTGCCCCTTCCCCACCCTACCGCCAAAAGGGCCATCTGTTACTTGTTCCATGTTTTTCTTTCACAGAGTGCTGAACCTTGTTCTGCTATTAACGCTCTGCTTTCTTATCTTTATGCCACTCTCGGCACCTTTTTTAGCCCTTATCACTACTATTAAAACTCCCTTTGTCTTTTTGTCCATGACATCTTTGTCAATCTCTCCTTTGCCCCCACCTATTGATGGCCTTCTATCCAGCTTCACCTGCTCCACCCCTCTTAAACATTCATCACATTTCTACTTCTAGCTAAGTATCAGAATACAATGCTCTTATGTGCATTTGACTGCTGATTCTCTCAGCACAGTAAGGATGTGGCAAAGTTTGTGGAGGAATACGATAACTTGGACAGCAATTTCCAGATTTCCTCATTTAATTGTGCACTTGTGAATGCTGGAAGTTGTTGCCTGATTTTCTTCATTGTAACGGTGAGTGCTGACAGCTTCACTATTCTTCTTAACAAAATCCAGGCCAAGGTCTTCTTGTATTTTGTTATTCTCTTACTGAATATTGAGTAATGCATCCCTCACAATTTTGTGCCAATGATACATTTGATATTGTACTTCTCGCTCCCGAGTCCAAATAATTTATGTATATAATGCACAAGAATGGCCTCAACACCCAGTGAAGCACCACTTCCTACCTTCCACCATTCTGAGTAACTATCATTAATCCCTACTCTGTTTTGTAGCCAGTTTGCTACCCATTCAGCTGATAGGTGCATGTCTCTATATGCTCCATCCTTATTCATGAATCCACCATACAGTACCTTATTGGAGACCTTTTGGAAGTACTACACATCCACTGCATTATCCTTGCCTACTTTTCAGTTACTTTGAAGAATTCAGTAAGGTTGGTCAAGTGTGTTCTTCCCTTTGAAACCTGTTCATTATTATATTGTTATGTTTTTGCTTTCCAAATGATTACCTATTGGATCTTTGAGTAAACTTACAATATCTTTGCTGCTATCAGCATTAAGCCAATTGGTCTACATCTGTCTGAATTTGGTCTACCTCCTTTTTGCCTATAGGAATATTAACCATCAACCATTCCTCTGGCATTATTCCATTGACTATTGAATCATATTATGTACATATATTATGCCAGTGACCCTTCTATTTCTTCCATAACTTCTTTGCATATGCATGAATGCAACCTATCAAGTCCAGGGTTTTTATCTACTCTGTCCAGTTTATCTGTTAACTCCCTTCTATCTAACTTGTCTTTAAATACTTTTGATTTCTTCTTTTAATGCCATGTCCACTATTTAGTCTACCAGGTAGAACTGAGGCAAAGTAAATCCACCTATTATTATGAGAGATAGCAGAGTCATTGGTATTTACATATATAAAAATACACTAGATTTAGGAATAGTATGAGAGGACAAGCAGATTCCTGTCCAATATTTTAACCCTAATCCTATCTTAATTTTCCTTTTGTAATTTATGTGTCTATATAAGACTTTACTATTTCTGGGGGAAGCCATGTGAGTTATTTAGAAGAATCAGCTCCTTGCTCCAATATTATGAATCTGGCAGAAGAGAACGCAACCTTTCTAGAGGAGGTCCATTCACACTTTAACTAGGCCTCTGAAAGCTTTCCAGTGCAATTGAGTGAGCAGCCCAATAATCAAATACAAATGATGCCTAGGAGTTAATATCAACCTGGCCTTATACTGATGACATTGGATAAGTTTGACACTAGTCATACCTCCCTACCCTACTGACGCCCACTTCCAGTCAAAACTTCTCAATTACTCTGCCACATCATACTAGTGAAATGTTAAAGTCAGATATTCTCAGAGTACACAATATGAGGCCAGAAACTTCTGTGGAAAGTCAAAACAGTCAACTTTTAACAAGGTGACTTACTTAAAATCCAAAAACAGAATTACCTGAAAAACTCAGCAGGTCTGGCAGCATTGGCGGAGAAGAAAGGAGTTGACGTTTCAAGTCCTCATGGCCCTTCCACAGAATATTGAGTTTTGTTGAAGGGTCATGAGGACTTGAAACGTCAACTCTTTTCTTCTCCGCCGATGCTGCCAGACCTGCTGAGTTTTTCCAGGTAATTCTGTTTTTGTTTTGGATTTCCAGCATCTGCAGTTTTTTGTTTTTATTTTTTACTTAAAATCCAAGTCAGCTCTTTTTCTGCATGTGATTTGTTTTTTGTGCTCTTTGATACTCATCAATAAGCAAAACATATGCTGCTTACACACTAGTCACAGAGCAGATCTGTTGGAGTAGATCAGAGCACCTTGGGAAATTAAATGTCACCTTCAACTGGATGCATTAAAGAACTTAATAGAGATGAAAGTAGGATATGGATAAACATTTTCTCTTAACAGGAAAAAGGATTGAATTTCTTTCTATGTTTAGTTCTCAGCTGGGCAGAATTCCAGTCCTCAAAATCCAAATTCAATCTGAAAATTGTTTGTCAAAAATGCAGAGAGAGAACTTGTGAGTTGAGTGAGGAAGACTCTAGATCACAAGCCTACTGAGCCTCTTCTTCCCAAGTTAGATAGGAACTGTTGATATTCCTGGAAAAAAAAATGCTGTCCTTTGGGTAAAGATGAACTGAGAAGTTATTTTCCTCTTGAGTGGCTTTCACAAGCTCAATGGACTTTCACTTGAACTCCAGCTGTGCTCATGTTTGCTGATGGGGATCAGTGCAGTTTTACCGTGTTTCAATCAGTTACAAAAACACATCTAGTTAATTTTACTCTTGTCCTACTTCAGAAGGAAATCCACTCTGAATGCTGTGGGGTATATATTAACCTCTTTTCCTTCATCCTCTCAGTTTTCTGCTTTTGCTGTTACTAAGGGAACTGATTTGCTTTATACAGAAGTGATGTAGCAATGTGTTTTAATTCAATTTATGTAACTGTGCTAGTAATCTTTTATCCCCAAAGTGTAAACAAATACTTTTTCCTGAGGACTGTCACATAAAGTCATGTGTACTAACATTACACCCAGTGCCGAATTCTGAGGATTATAAAGTGGCTTGCCATTTTCGTGAGCAGGCAGTGATGGCATCTACGGCTAATGGTTGCTGCAAATGCACAACTGGTTTAAAGCAGAATCAAATTCTCAAATTAGTTTTAAAAGTATGTTTTTTTAAACAATAATGTACCAAGGGGTGAATGTAGTGTTACTTGTGTTTTCAAAATGCATGATTTGTGTTCCTCAGACTAACGCAGCTGTCCTTTTACATTTTTAATGCATCTACTTTACACTGAATAATTGAAGCTGTACTGGAAACTTGGGGTTAACTTGCAGCATGGGGGAGTTCATTAAGGAGTTTATACTTCGGGCTGGGTTTTGCCACGGAGGCAAAGGCAGTGATGGGTTGGAGGGCAGGCGTGCCGGTTGCCCAATGTTTAGTCCCCTTCATGCAATTTTTCAGGAGGTGGCTTCATGGGGAGGACAGCCACCTGCCCGGAACTGGTGGGCACTGGCAATTAAGGTCATTAATCAGACAATCAAGAGCTACTTTCAGACAGGATAGCAATTTTATCAGAGGTGCAAGGGGCCCTCCCTCACTGTGTCAACACCTCATCCAAGCAGATGAGGTGGCTGCACAGCAGGAACCTCTTGACTGAAGAGGTAGTCATTAAAAGCTCTGTATGAAAGGAGAATCATCAACCAGGAGCACTAAGGTTGTGAATGTTGACTGAGAGGGTGGGTCTTGGAGAATGGCTCATTCATCAAGGTGCAAGGAAAATTTTGGTGGCTGACCTGTGTGAGATCTCACAGTTGACAGGCCACAGTCACCTGTCTCAGGGGATGGGTGGACTTTTTCTGAGGACATTGGATTTCGTCATCTTCAGTGCAGATGTGGCCAGTCAGGCACAGAGGGCAGAATTTTACGGCCTCTCCCACCAGCAGGATTTTATGGTCCCGCCGAAGTCAATGGACTTTTGAATGACACGCCACATTTTCCAGCCTGGTCCTGCTGCGACAGGGCTGTAAAATTCCGCCCAGAAAGCTGGGGGTTTGCCTCAGTGACAGAATTCCCTCAGGATATGAGCGACTACGCTCATGTGGTCATCAAAGCCCCGTCGATTCACACCGGATAATTCATCAACAGGAAAGGTTTCCGCTCATTAAATGTGCAACCGGTGTATGACCATTGGGCGTGCTCTCTTCAGGTATACTCAAGGTTTCCTGGTAGCCATCATGATTTGTTGAGTCTGAGGCAGTCACAGGTAGTGCAGCTGTTCATTCTACCATCTTCATGGATGGCACCTGGCAGACAAGTGGTGCCTGGTAAAGAGGTGGCTGCTGAACCCAGTGCAAAACCCCATAACTGACATACAGGAGAGATACAATGATTGCCATGACAAAACAAGGCCATCATTGAGCAGGCCATCGGCTTCCTGAAAATACAGTTCTAGTGCCTTGACTGGTTGGGGGATACCTTGCCTTTCAAGGGTTTCTCATATTCTTGTTGTCTGCTGTGCTTTGCACATTAAGGCCATTCAGAGGTGATTGGATCTGGTGGGGGGACGAGAGCGCTGCCTCATCAGAGGGTGAGGATTTCGATGAAGACCCCAGCGGGCTGTGTGTCATGGCCAATCAGAGATCGATCTTGTGCTGTCTGCAGAATTAAGCGAGATGGCAGGAAAACCCGCAATGCCCTGATTCAGGGGCAGAATTCTTTTCTTGGCAGGCGCGTGTAAACCCGACCCGCTCGAGCATGAAATAACGCTGGCCGGGTGTGCCGATGTCAACACGTGCACTCACGATATTTCGCTAGGCGGGCGCACGGTGGAAATGAGGCACACCCGGTATTAAGAGGCCAGTTAGGACCCTTGACACACCAATTGTCTCTGACTTTACGTAGCCTGTCAATTTTTCGGCCATCGCACGGGCAAAACAGGCCGGCCATAATTAGTAAAAGCCCATCCACGGATGGGATAAGAAGGGTCAGTGACATTGTCAATGTGATTGTGAGGAGTTTGGGATCAAAATTGCTGCTGGTTGCTTCTGTAAACTGGACAACATTATCTCACTTCAGAGCTGTATTCTTAGCATTTCTAGGCTTCAGGTTAAGGACTTATTGTTGTCTTTCAGGCTCCCGGAGGATTCAGACCACGTGGGCCCTTCCAGGTATCAGACAGCCTTCCATAACCCTGGTAATGGGGATTGTGGTGTATGCAGGTGGCACCACCTCTGAGGAGGAAGGGAGGGGCAGAAGGGAGAGGAGGCCAGGTGCCCCAATGCAGCCTCCAGGGGAGCGACCTGTGGGAGGAGAGGAGCAGGCACAAGGGGCCCAGGGCCAACAGGAAGCCAAAGGCGGAAGGGGCCACAGAAGACGCCACTATCCTGCTGCCAGGATTTACAAGTGGCGAAGCAGCTAGTCTGTATGTCTGAGGTGCAGTGCCGAAGGAGGCTCTGTCTCTCAAGGGAGACAGTGACCTCCATCTGTCAGATGATTGGGCCTGAGTTCAGCTCCAACTGTGTGGGTGGACACCCCATGCCAGTGGCTCTGAAAGTCACAGTGGCCCTCAATTTCTATGTCTCTGGCTCTTTCCAAGGCTTGGTGGGGAATCTTTGTGGAGTCTCACAATCACCCGTCCATAGTTGCATCAAGCTGTTGACAGAAGCTCTGTTCAGTGCATTGACTTTCATTCATTACCATACAGATGAGGCCAGCCAGGGGGAGTCAGCCAGAGGCTTTGCAGTGATTGCTGGGTTCCCCTGCGTCCAGGGTGCAATTGACTGCACTCATGTGGCCATCAAGGCGCCAGTGGGTGAGCTGGGAGCCTTTGCCAACAGGAAGGGATTCCACTCCATGAACGTGCAGATACTGTGTGAACACAAGATGCAGATTCTGCAAGTCTGTGCAAGATACCCAGGCAGCTCCCAATTTGCTGAGACACTCCCAGGTGCCGAGGCTATTCAGTGCTCCAGCTCAACTGGATGGATGGCTGCTGGGTGACAAGGGCTATCCCCTCAGAAGGTGGCTCATGACGCCTCTTCGCCATCCAAGAACAGAAGCCGAGCAGCGGTACAACAGGAGCCATGCCTCCACAAGGACTGTAGTAGAGAGAAGCATAGGGCTTCTCAAGATGCGCTTCCGATGCCTGAACCGTTCAGGAGGTGCACTCAAGTACCCCCCAGATCATGTCTCACTGATAGTGGTTACATGCTGCACTCTGCACAATCTGGCACTGGCAAGGGGGGACGCAGTGGAGGAAGAAGATCTTGAAACAGCTGCACAGGCAACAGATGATGAGCCTAGTAGTGAGTCCGAGGATGAGCATGCTCAGGAGAACACTGAGGGTGCGGGTACTGACCTGAGTAACCTCCAGGGAGGCAGGGACACCCGGGACGCTTTGATCCAACGCTCCTTCAGCTAGCTTTTTAAATAAGAACCACCAACACATGCCAGGGCTGCAGGCTCCATACTCGACCCCTGAAAGGACCATTTCCTTGCCCAACAACATACACTCTTGTGCCTTTGCAATAAAGTTTCAGGAGACACACGTCCATCATTACATAATAGCCTTCCCTGCACCAACAGAACAAGTGAAGCATACAGAGGCCAATAGCACAAAATAACATCTCATTTAATTGTAAATGTGAAACATAGCTGAAAGGAACATTAACTGGTGTTTTTAAACACACCATGAAAAAATTTAAAACAAAATAGGGGCACAAAATATCACCAGTTATAAATCCGTCTTGTGCTTAAGGTGCTTTACATTTATATTTGTGGGTGCTACGCCTAGGTGCTCTTCCCTCGCTGGCACCAGCATTGGAGACAGCCTGTTGGCTCTGCTGTCTTGATGGCCTTGATGACCTTGGCAGCCGACCTCTGGCCCGTGAAGCCTGTGATGGCCCTGCCTGGGAGGGAGTGGCAGTGCCATGGCTGGCATCTCCCCAGTTGTCACAGCCTCATCGGATGCCACGGTCACTGGCAGAGGGGCGAAGGAGCTGCTGCCGTCATTCAGAGTGTGCTGAGAGGAGCCCGCTGAGATGACAGGCAGCTCACGTGCCAACATGATGTTGCATTGGACCTCCCTGCTCACCATTGATGTCTGGGTACCTAGCTGAGATACTGGGTGCCCAATCCATCTCCCACACTGACACTGACCAGCTGAAGTCATTGCCATGAGGGTCAATGCAGTGCTTATGTTCCGCATGGACTCCTCCACAACGGACTCTATGGCACGCATACCCTCATATATCTCTGCCAGATCCTCCCGCACACCCTGCTGGACACCCAGCATCTGCTGCCTCATGGAGACTCCAGAGGCCCATCATCAGCCATCAACTGAGCATTGCCCTCGTCTCCAGCAGCCCTCCGACTGCCGGCGCCCTGGGCACTCTCTGCCTCCGTCTGCACCTCAAGCGAGCATGAAGTGCCCACACCAATGTGCACCGAGATACTAGACGGTGATCTTATGCCCACCGAAGTATTGGTATCTGTGCTGGTGCCTGCTTGACAGAGAGGGTGTGATGCATGTGCGTGCTCAGCATGGTAGTCCTCCGGGGTCAGAGGTGGGCCTTCAGGCTCCTCATAGCGACCGGCTGCTGGTGAGCCTAAAAGAGACAAGAAGGACATGTCATTAGTTTAAGTCATGACACTGTCACTGTGCATGCCTGGCATCCTGATGAGACAGGGATATGCATCATGGTGCCCTCGTCTTTCCATTATCGAAGGGGAATCCAGGTTCAACACTCACATCAATATAGAGACTACACGAGAATAATTGCAGTAGCGACATTCTCACTTCAGTGCACTGCATTCTTACATTCGTCTGGCACCCCAACCTCACTGTGGCTGCTTGAGGATTATGCATGAGGATTAGGAGGTTTGGGGGTCCTCCGCCAGTCCGTGACCTTTCAATATTGTTATGGGATGTCATCTCCTAAAAGGATAGAGGAGCATTGATTAGTGCACTCTATTCCTGCAGCACCATTGCATCATGGCCATCCCAAGGAACACCTCACATGGCTCAGCCAATTCATGACCCTGGAGTTAAGGCACTCAGTCCAAACAGCCAGAGCACACCCCCTTGGCCAGCTCCTGCCTCACTGATATTTGCCACTCACACTCTTAATACTTCTGAGGTCCACCAGGGGGATGGCCAGCTCTTAATTGTTCTGCAAAGTGACCCATGCCAACATGGTACTCACCCTTCCCGATTGCAGCAGATCATTGAAGCGCTTCTGGCATTGCACCCATGTGAGCCTCACCACGTTGTGGCTGCTGACCCTGGATGCCACCTCCTACCAGGCCTCTTTGGTGAGCTGTGGGGTCCTCCTCCTCACAATGATCTCCACACATTTCCTGTTGCTGTTCCACAGGCACCTGCTTTGTATATTATCCAGAGGCTCAGCATCAGGACAAGTTTGGCTGGAGCTGTCCTCCGATGGGGACCGCCTACATTGATCTTTTCCATCATCACCCACTCTTATCGAATATGCCATGATGCTTAACTTGTGCCACCCATTCTAAAGTCACCTGAGGCCCTACCAAGGTGCATTTATCTGCTCTGATAGAAGTGCAGTTGACTCCTGTGATGGTGATTCCTCAGAATACAAGTCATCCCTTAAGATTGCCATGGCCCCCATGCTCGGCTGATGCTGATCCCCTCCCATCGGCCCTGTGCAAGAGAGAAAACATTAGTTACTCAATCACCTTCATCTCAGCAGGTACTTTGTCAGACATCAGCATCTCAAGTGGCACTTACTGGATATGACTTCCTAAAGTGGGAAGCTGCACTAAAATGCATTCATGAAGCATTCATAAACTTACATACTCTGTGCCGGACATCAGTCCCTCCATGCTGACTATCTGCACAACAGTCACCCTTCCAATATCAAGGGCTGTCTCCACCATCAGTGTGAATATTGCCAAATTGCCTCCCCCCACCCTGAACGATTCCTCTTGTGGGTGTTGTGTGATCTTTTCTCCAAATGTAAGGGTGAACAGTTCAGCTACAGATAACCTTCCCAGTTAACTATCATTATCCACTTTCAGATGTAATGATCCTATCATTGCACCAGCCCAGGAGTTACATTACCAACCTCTCAAATCTACATTGCTTTGACCCCTTCCCTTGAGTGAGGGGTTGGAACTGGGCATGCACCTCCTTCGTGTTTCTGTAGACTTCCTTTCTTGGCCACCTGCTCAGAGGTGTGCAGTCCTTTTACATTTGTCATGGCTGACAACTTGGTTTTATACCTTGCTCACCTCACTACAGGAGGTTGTTGAAGCGATTCCTGCACTGGGCCCACATCCTATTAACTGCACTGCTGCTTCTGGCCTCTCTGGATATCTCTAAACATCCCTCCTATGTTTGCTTGGCAGGCATCTTCCTGATGTTCTGTGGAAATAATATGTTCCTCCTGGCTTGACTGTCTTTACTATCACCTCCAGGGAAATGAAGCTGGAGGTCGCCCTACCAATGCAGGCTGCCATTTTTATTGATCTGAAAATCTCTCCCCTCAGATCTGACACTCTCTAGCTGCATCGAGCTGCATCCAATTTGAAGGCGGACAAACGCCTTTGAATGGACCCGCCGCTTCCACCTCCCGCGTCCTAATTGTGCCTGCCATCCAGAATTAGATGAATTTTGTGAAGGCCATCCACTAATTCATTGCCTCTTGCAAAATGCTGATGTACGACACACTCTGATCTCCAGCAGCATCAGGACCTCAAGCTGGAAATGGTCCCGACATCAGGGTGCTGGCACCTCAAAAATCCAACTCGTTGTTGCTGTAAATGTGCAGACATTAGCCATATAGTGAATGGATTGCTCCATCTTAACTTCGAAAGAGTGTTATGCAAAGATTAACCTTCAGATAGCGATTTTTCAAAGGGTTGCATATCTGAAAGCTGAAAGGCTGTGGGGATTTGAAGACAAGTCAAATATTTAAATTGCTTCCCTATGGAAGATTCTCTTTGGCACTGTGCCATTGTTCCAGGTTGGTATTTTTAATCAACCATTCCTGAAGAAATTTTACCCTTTCTTGTGCATAGCTGAACAATGATTGCATGGGTTCCATTACAGCCTATACAGCTGCCTTCATGGATCTGTGGACATGCACTCCAAGGTCCCTCTGCTTATCAACACTCCTCAGTAATTATTGTATATTCTCTTGTCTTGTTTCCATTGTATTTGAGAGGAAATATTTAAAGTCATTGTGTGAACAATTTCATACAGATATTTGTGCTGCCCAGCATGTTTGTGAGGTATGTCACAAATAGGGTTCTAAGTATAGCCTTACATTTGATAAATGATGGAAATGCATTTGATTTCCAGCTTCTGACCTGAGCCAGGTACTCTGAAGCTGCAAAATTCAAAGTTCATCCAATGGGAGTGTTGAGGAAATCAGCAATATTTCCATTTAAATCACTAATAGATTACTAACACCAACTGGCTTTGACCAGTATAGCGGAGTCCTTTGAGATGCTTCTGCGTACCTGATGCCCCTTCTGGATCCATGTCCTTCAAGCTATAAGAGATGGAAAATTAATTCAAGATTTTTTTTAAAAATTGTGATATTCATGTAGAAGCTTCAACCATTTGATATTACAACTCAAAGATGCCTCTGCAAATCCTGGATCAATCATCATTATTCTGAACATGTTAGCCTAATCCAGGCTGTTCATACAATCATAGAAATGTACATTACAGAAGAAGGCCATTTGACCTGTTGTGTCTGCGCTGGCTCACAAGGAGCCATTTAGCCTAATTGTGCTTTCCAGCTCTTGGTCCCATAGCCTTGTATATCATGGCACATCAAGTGCCTCTCCAAGTATTTTTGAAAAGTTAAGACAGTTTCGGTCTCTAACACTTTTTCAGACAATGAGTTCCAGATCCCCTTCAACCTCTCAGTAAAAAAAAACTCCTCAAATTCTGTCTATACCTCCTACCTCTTACTGTAAACCTGTGTCCCTGATTATGAACCCTTCAACCAAGGGAAGTTGGGTCTTCCTATCCCCTCTTTCTAGATGCCTCATAATTTTATTCAATTTGGTCTCCTCTCAGCCTCCTATTCCAAAGAAAACAATCCCAACTTTTCTAAGCTTCCCTCATAACTAAATTTCTCAAGTTCAGGCAATATCCTCATAAATCTCTGTACCCTCTCTAGTACAAGCACACCTTTGCTATTGTGCAGTGACCAGAAAGGCATGCAGTATTCCAGCTGTCTCCCATCTAGTGTTTTATACAGTTTCAGTATAACCTCCCATCTCTTATATTCTATACCTCGGCTAATTAAGGCAAGTATCCTGTATGCCTTCTTGACCACCTTATTTACCTGTCCAGACACCTTCCGAGATCTGTGGACATGCACTCCAAGGTCCTTCTCTTTCTCTACACGTCTCAGTGTCCCATCATGTATTGCGTTTTTCTTGTCTTGTTAGACTTCCCCAATGCATTACTTCACACCTCTCTGGATTGAACTACATTTGCGCCCACCTGCTGGGTTTATTGAGATCTTCCTGCAGTCTACAACTTTCCCCTTCACTACCAACCACATGGCCAATTTTTGTATCATCTGTAAACTTCTTAATCACACATCCTAGGGGTTCAAGTTGAAATCAGTGATATATGTCACAAACCTAGCAGTGAGTTCTGTGGAACCCAGTTTAGAAACTGTTTTCTGGTCACAAAAGCACCCATCAACCATTACCCTTTGCTTCCTGTCTCTGAGCCAATTTTGGATCCAACTTGCCACATTGCCTTGGATTTCATGGGGCTTTGCTTTCATGACCAGTCTGCCATGTAGGACTTTATCAAAAGCCTTGCTAAAATCCATATAGACTATATCAAATGCACTATCTTCATCGGGCCACCTTGTTACCTCCTCAGAAAATTCAGTCATGTTAGTCAGACACGACCTGCCCTTAACAAACCTGTGCTTAATCAATATCTTTCTAAATGATATGCTATGCTGCCTGTCAGAATTTTACCAATAATTTTCCCACCATTGAGGTCATGTTAAAGGAGCAATATGACTTATTGTTACTTTTTTCAAAATACCAAGCCAGTACACCATTGCTCCAGCTGGTTTTGCCTCATATCCGATGAATTAGAATTAGAATGATGGTGAGCCTGAAACACTGTCTCTTTGTGAAAAACACAACTGCACACAAAGCGGTGTGCACGCTCACAGATGGCTGCAGGATAGGTAGATTAGATGGTTAAGATCGCCTAGGAAATACTTCCCTTTATTGACTGAGGCAGAGTATAAGAGCAAGGGGGAGTTACATTGGAACTGCATAAAACGCTTAGGCTGCAGCTAGAATACTGCACTCTGGACACCAAATTGTGATTGCAAGAGAGAATACAGAGGAAATTTATGAGGATGATGCAAAGAATGAATAATTTTAGCTATGAGAAAAGATTGGATAGGCTGGCGATGTATTCTGGAAGCTGAGGGGAGATTTAATTGAGGTGTATAAAATTATGAGGGACTTGAGATAAATAGTAAGCATGTATTTTCCTCAGCAGAGAGTTCAATAACCAGGAGGTAAAGATATAAAGTAATTGGTAGAAGAATTAGAGGGGAATTGAGCAAAATTATTTTCACTCATAAGGCATTTGGGGTCTGCAGCCACTGCTTGAAAGGATGGCGGAGGCAAAAACCCTCATCACATTTATGTGGATTTTCATTGGAAGTGCCATAACCTGAAAGGATACAGACCAAGAGCTGGGAAGTGGGATTAGTCTGGAGAGCTCTTATTTGGCCAGCACAGAGATGATGGACCTAATGACCTCCTTCTCTGCTATATATTTCTTGGATTTGATGAATGAGTGGTAGACAGGCTGAGAGGTTTAAGGAAGGGATTCCTAAGCTTAGGGCCTTTGGAGCTAAAAGCATGGCCACCAATGGTAAAGCAATTAAAATTGGTCATGACTCCGTGGCTGGATTTTTGGGTTGGGCTCAGGAAAAGTGAGTTGGGCCTTTTCCCTACTTCAGAAATCTGAGCCTGTCACCTCTGCCCATATCCATCATATATTCATCTCCTGGAGATGTGGGTAGGCAGGGTTTCCTGACTCCCAAGGCAGCATTGGAGGAGTGCAGGTATTAAAGCGGGCTCCTTGCAACGTTGGGACATTAGCCTGGCTTTCCAGCTTTGTTATTATGCTCCCAACCCTCTTCTATCAAATTCCTCACCTGCTCTCCACCCTTCACATGCTCCCTCTATGCTGCCTCATATCACCCATACCCCCTCCATGCATCCCATGTATCTGTTATAGCCGCTCACCCAGTATACACTATGTGTAGTCTTTGAGAGCCGTAAAATAGCACTGATAAGTCACTGAAATGCATCTGAAAAAGTACACCTCTAACAATCTAATAGAGCTGTCACTTGAAAATGCAACCACACATTATGAGTAAAACTCCAGACCCAATGAACAAAACTGAAACCTCCACAAAGACAGATAATTATTTAATAACTCTTAAAAATGTCAATCAATGTCAATCAAACTGTATACAAATCCCCCTGCTGAGAAAAGTGGTTCCATGGTTTTTGAAACTCAGGCAAGCATTCATAATGAGCTCAGCTGTTAAAACAAACCCTTGCAACTACACACAATGGAGTGTTTTGAAAGTAAAAAAAAAATTGCTGGTTTTTTTTCTAAACTACACCAGATGACTTGTCAATCAAAGCAGTCCAGGAGCAGGTAGCTGTTTTCTTCCACTACGTGAAAGAGACAGACCATTTGTTTCTCAAAATTAAAGAACTGTTGATATTTAAATTACATCAAATCATGAAACTAGAGTTAGCAAGCACTGTTTTCTTCAGCTTTGAATGCATAATCACACTTGTTCCAATGGGAAAAGTACTCTCTTGCAGCTCAACACTTAGAAATGCTGTTCAAAGTAATGGTCAACTTACCTGTGCAGGGTAAAGCCCTATGATCAATCAGTGCATTAATCTAACATCTAACATAACACTGAACCTAATAATGACATTTAAAGCTGTTAAAATATTCAACACTTATCTGTCAAAATGTTCCTGATCCTCAGCAATGTTCCCCCAAGGTTCCCAAGCTCTCTTAGCTGGTGGGTTTTCAGAAGCCTTCCAAAATCCCACCTGACAAGACAACAGTGCTGGCGGAGAGGAAAATTAATTTCCCCTAGGGCTGTTAATAATGGTGACCCTGATGTCAGAAGATGAAGTGCGGGTCCGTGACCCCATCATAGCTCAAACCTCTTCATGCTTATGGGAAGAATATGTGGGCCCATTTTTTATATGGAAAATTTAAATTTGCCATGAAAAGGAACAAAGTCATAGTAATTCCCGACCACAATCCTCACTTGAGGAGGACATAAAAATCTGGCCCCATGACTATTTGACTCTCTTTTCAAGAGATCAGAATTCGAGTGGTGCAGATAAATCAGAGGGTTGCATGTTGGAGGAGGTTACAAAAGAATGGAGGGGTGAGGCCATGAAAGGGTTTGCAAACAAGCACGGTTCTTTTGGGTACTGCTCCTTGCTGCCTGAGACCCACTGCAGTATTGTGGCCCAGATGGAATTGCTCTGTGGGCCACATGTTTGATACGCCTGAAATAGACTTTGTGGCTTA
This sequence comes from Carcharodon carcharias, assembly GCF_017639515.1. Classification (NCBI taxonomy): domain Eukaryota; kingdom Metazoa; phylum Chordata; class Chondrichthyes; order Lamniformes; family Lamnidae; genus Carcharodon; species Carcharodon carcharias. Next base: position 129,229,251 of record NC_054477.1, on the reverse strand, counting down.
AGGGAAAACAGCTCTACATTGACAGAATAACACAATGTGCTTTTCATTTTCATACAACACTGTCCTTATAAAATGGATCATCCTCACTGTGACCATGCAAAATCCACTAATGTGTAGCTGCACACTGTGGACTTTGCTCTTTGCTACAGTGACAGAACAGCTCCTCAGTAACGAGCTGAAATTGATAAGCACATTCCTTTTGCAAGGATAACTGATCAAATAATAAAACTCTTGAGTGACAGGAAGTTCTGATAATTTATCATAATTACCCTCTTTGGCCTAAAGAAGGCAGGTGCACTATTTGATTCACTGTAAGCAGCAATATAGGAGATACATTTATATTTATGAAATCAGTACGTATGTCATGTATTATACTGAAAAGCTCGATGTTAACATTTTCTGTTGGAAATTCCGGGTCAAAATGTACACATAGGGCAGAATTTTACCTTCTGCAGGTGGGCACACACCTGACCCAATTGGGCGTAAAATTGTGCAAGATGACATTGGGCGAGCGCTCCGATGTCATCATGCACTCAAGCAATCTTCAGGTCAGTGGGCACGCACTGGTGTCAGAGCTGTGCCCGCCAACAATTAAAAGGACACTTCAGACCATTAAAAAGGCATTTGTTCATAATTTTACATTGCCCATACGATTTCGTGCTTGTCGCAAGAGTAAAATGGGCAGACGGGCAACCCACATTTTAAAAACCTCATCCAAGGGCAGGATAAAAAGGGTCAGCAGCGTTGCCAGTGTGAGTAGTGAGGAATTTAGCAGATAGATTGCTGCTGGTTGCTTATTTGAACTTGACAGCTTCATCTCTGTTCTGAGCTCCATTCTTAGCATTTCCAAGCTTCATTTCAGGACTCATTGGTATTTCCATGGCCCCCAATGAATTTTGACCGTGTGGACCCTTCCAGGTATCAGACAGCCTTCTGTAAGCTGGGCATTGTGCTCTCCACTGGTGGCACCTCCCCTGAGGAGGAAGAGTGGGGCAGAAGGGAGAGGAGACCAGATGTCCCAATGCAGCTTCCAGGGGAGTGACCTGTGGGAGGAGAGATGCAGGCACAAGGGATGCAGGGCCAGCAGGTATTCCAAGGTGTAAGGGACTGTAGAAGACACCACAATCCTGCTGCCAGGGTTTATAGGCAGCAATGCAGCTACCTCAATATGTCTGATGGGCAATGCCTAAGGAGGCTCAAGGGAGACAGTAACTTCCGTTTGTCATATGATTGGGCCTGAGATCACCTCCAACTGTTTGGGTGGACACTCCATGCCATTGGCTCTGGAGATCACAGTGGCCTCAACTTCTATTCTCTGGATCTTTCTAGGGGTCAGTGGGGGATCAATGTGGAGTGTCCCATTCAGGTGTCCACAGTTGCTTCAAGCTGGTGACAGAAGCTCTGTTCAGGCGGGTTATGACATTTATTCATTTCTGTTCATTTCTGATGATGCCAGCCAGGCTGAGCGAGCCGGAGGGTTTTCAGCGATTGCTGGGTTCCCCCGCATCCAGAGTGCCATTGACTACACACATGTGGCCATCAAGGCGCCAGCGGGTCAGCCGGGTGCCTTCGTTCACAGGAAGTGCGTCCACTCCATGAACGTGCAGATAGTGTGTGACCACAGGAAGCAGATTCTGCAAGTCTGTACAAGGTACCCTGGCAGCTCCCATGACGCCTACATCCTGAAACACTCCTAGGTGCTGAGGCTGTTCAGTGCTGCAGCCTGGCTGGGCGGATGGCTGCTGGATGACGAGAGCTATCCCTTGAAAAGGTGGCTTATGATGCTTCTCTGCCACCCAAGAACAGAGGCGGAACAGAGTTATAATTGGATCCATGCCTCCACAAGGGTGGTGATAGCAAGGACCATAGGTCTCCTGAAGATGCACTTCCAATTCAGGGGGAGAATTTCAGTACCCCCCAGAGTGGGCGTCACTCTGATAGTGGTTGCACGCTGCGCTCTCCACAATCTGGCAGTGGCGAGGGGGGACCCACTGGAGGAAGAGAATCTTGAGGCAGCTGCACAGGCCACAGATGATGAATCCAGTAGTGATTCAGAGGAGGAGATCGCTGAGGAGAATGCTGAGGGCATGGAGGCAGACCTCTGGATCCTTCAGGGAGGCAGGGACACCAGGTGTACCTTGATCCAACACTCCTTCAGCGAGGCTTCCAAAGATCTACTTCCACCTCATGCCAGGGGTGCCATCTCCATCCCGGATGCCTGAAATGACCCTTTCATTTGAACCCAAAATCCACTCAGTGCCCCTGCAATAAAGTTTAGAGCCATTCTCTCCAGCAGTGAATGCTAGTGCGCCCTGCACCAGAATAAAGGGTGAAGCATACTCGGGCCATTAAGACAAAAGCAAAGTTTATATAATGTTGACACTCATAACAAATGAACATTACCGTATCTGGGATAAAAACAAAAAACTGCAGATGCTGGAAGTCCAAATCAAAAAATAAAACATACCTGGAATACTTCTTCCTCGAACAGAGGCCCGAACAATCCCCATCCACCACTACTCTCCTCCGTCTGGCTGAACTTGTTCTCACGCTGAACAATTTCTCCTTTAACTCCAGACCTGCTGAGTTTTTCCAGGTATTTTTTACTTTTTGTTTTGGATTACCATATCTGGTGTTAATGCCCACACCAGAAAATATATAAAGAAAACACGGCAGAACAGAAGATCACTCATGAACAGTCCCTCTCGTGCTCATGGTGCCATAAACTTCCGTTTACCAATGCTGCGTCATGGTGCCCCCGCACCCCTTTGCTGGCACCGACATTGGAGACAGCCTGCTGAATCTGCTGTCCCCTTGGCCTTGGATAACCTTGGTGGTCGTTCTCTGGTCAGTGGAGCCTGTGCTGGCGCCGCCTGGGAGGGAGCGGCCAGTGCCATGGCTGGCATCTCCCCAGTCAAAGCAACCTCATCAGATGCCACAGCCACTGGCAGAGGGGCAGAGGAGCTACTGCCATCATTTAGAGCGCCCTGAGCGGAGCCCGCAGATACAACAAGCAGGTCATGCGCCAACGTGAGGTTGCTGTGGACCTCCCTGCTTGCCATTGATGGATGGGCACCTAGCTGGGATACTGGGTGCCTCATCCATCGCCCTCACTGGCACTGAACACCTGAGGTAATTTACTGTGTGAGGGCTTGCAGGTCCGAGTACAACCCCAGGAACCCATGATTCTGTCCGTGGAGGAGCCTCTCCTTGAGAGTCACCACTCTCTCAATGAAGGAGGCAGTGTGCTCAGCCATGTGGGTCAACACAGTGCTCATGTTCCGCATGGACTCCTCCACAACAGAGACCATGGCATGCATATCCTCCCACATCCTGTTGGACATCCAGCATCTGCTGCTTCATGGATGACTCCAGAGGCTCATCATCTGCCTTCGACTCAGCATCGTCCTGGTCTCCAGCAATCCTCCGACTGATCGCTCTCTGGGCACTCTCTGCCTCCGCCTGCTCTCAAGCAGGTGTGAATTGTCTTCACCGCTATGCATCGACGTTCTAGCCAATGTTCTAACACCCACCGAGGTGCTGTATCTGCACTGGTGTCTGGTTCAGAAAGTGGGTGTGATGCAGGTGCATCTGAAGCCCGGCAGTCCTCTGATGTCAGGGATGGCTCTTTGGGGTCCTGCATTTGAGTGCATGCTGGTGAATCTAAGGGAGAACAACCACATGTCATTAGTTTAAGTCATCACACTGTCACTGTGCATGCCAGGCGCCCTGGTGAGACAATGGAGATCTGCATCATGGTGCCGTCTTCTTTCAATGATCAATGGGAACTCCAAGTTTGAGGCTCCAGTTAATGATGAGACGACACAAGAATGTTTGCACAATCCAACACTCTCACCTCTGCGCACTGCACTCTTACCTTCATCAGAGACCCCGGCCTCTCCACGACCGGCTGACCAAGCTGGGTGGCTGCTCCCAACTCCAAAGCATCCATTTCAAACCTTATGATTAGCTGGTTTGGGGGGCCTCAGCCTGTCCTTCACCCCTCCATGTTGTTATGGCTTCTCTTCTCCTGAAAGGACAGAGGAGCATTGGTTAGTCCACTCCCCACCTGCAGCGCCATTGCAGCCTGGCCAACCCCACCTGACGAACACCTTGCAGGGCACATCTAAAGTAATGACCCTTGAGCCGCAAGGCACTCAGTCCAAGCAGCCAGGTCTCGCCGACTTGGCCAGCTCTGGCATCTTTGACAGTCGGCACTCAGACTCCAAAACCCCTCAGCTCCATGGGGGGATGGCCAGTCCTTAACACTTGCCCACACAGTACTTGCCATTGCTGAGCGCAGCAGGCCGTTGAACCTTTTGTGGCACTGCACCCATGTGCACTTCATGACGTTGTGGCTGCTGACCTCAGCTGCCATCTCCTCCCAAGCTTTTTTGGTCTGGTGCGGTGGCTTCCTCCTGCCATCCCTGGAAATAACCTCCTCCACGAGGTCCACAAGGCACTTGTCTGAGAAACGGGTGGGGGGAGCCGAGTGCCCACCTGACCTGCCCTCCCGCTTGACGTCTCCAGCTGCTGGTAAGGCCATTGTTCCAGTCTCCAATCCGCAGAAAGATTCTCCTCCGGCAGGCTTCAGGGAGCTGCCCCGACAGGGCATCTCCCCCACCTAGCCTTTCCCAACCATTGGAAATACGCGGTTCACGCTGGGTGGGCCTTAATTGGCAATCCAGCGTCAAATCGCACTGGTGGGCCTGTTTCCCGACCGCCCTCGTGATCCCATGTGCCCAACAAAGGAAAAATTCAGGCCACAGGCTGGTAGGTCTCCCACAATGCCAGTAGCTGATGCTGTATTGGGACATCCAGTGTTAAATTCTGACTGGAATGTCAGACTTGACTTTGATGTTTCACTCAGCAGCATGTAACTTGTTGATTTTCTGCTCTACCAACTGTGAGAAAAACCTATTGCTGTAGGCATAATCGAAGATGGCAAGTTATATATTTTTAATTTTTTTTCAAAAATTTAACAGGTTTAAAAATGGTTAACAAGGCATATGGACTCCTGGACTTTACAGAGGCATAGAATAAAAAAGCAAGGAAGTTATGGCAAACCTTTACAAAACACTGTTCAGCCTGAACTGGAGTATTATGTATAATTCTGGGACCCATACTTTAGGAAGGATGTGAAAGTCTTTGAGAGGGTGTAGCAAAATATTTGTGAGAATGATTCCAGAGATAAGAAACGTCAGTTATGTGGATAAATTGGGGAATCTGGTGCTGTTCTCCTTACAGGAGAGAAGGTTGAGAGGAGATTTGATGGTGTTCAAAAGCATGAGGCGTCTGGACAGACTAGATAGAGAGAAACTGTTCCCATTGCCAGAAGGCTTGAGAACCAGAGGACGCTGATTTAGGGTGAATGGCAAAAGAGCCAAGGGAACACGAGGATAATTTTCGTACACAACGTGCTGTTAGGTTCTGGAATGCACTGCCTGGAAGTGCAGAGAGAGCAGATTGAATCATGGCTTCCAAAAAGGAATTAGATAATTATCTGAAGAGAAAAAGATTACATGGTTACAGAGAAAGGACAGGGGATTGGGATTAGCAGAGGCACGAAGGGCTGAATGGCCACCTCTTCCCACCATTCTGATTCTATGATATATAATTGATTTTCCCCCATTTCTTTTTGCCCACTCTCTCAGACCTGCAATCCGCCTCCACTGCCTATTGCTTTTGAAATTACTTCAGCCATCAAGGCATGTATTGTCTCCCTGCTCTCTCCCTGACCCCCTCTGTCTGCCATAGCCTGCGATCCATGACCGCTGGCTTTTCTCCTTTCTCTTTGGCCTTGGGCCTCATATCTTCTCATGCTCTCTTCAGACAGAAAAGTTAAAATTTTTGCATTGTTTTTCCCAGTCTAAAGTAAATGATTAAAATATGCCAGTGTCAATTACTGCTTACCCTGACATAAGATAAATAAATCATGCTGGCACTGTTTCTACCTCGAACACTACCTGCACCCCCCAAATAAATAAACAAGATGGTCTTACTTTGATGCAGCTTTTCTCTGTTAACAGTTAAATCAGTTCAGAAATCTCTGGCCCTAGTGTGAAATAGAACCATTTGCAGAGATTTTTCAACTAACTACTGCCAATTTCTTGCCTGATCCAGTGGGGTTCTTCTTCACCTACCTGCTTCACTGATTCAGTTTTCTGGTATTTTATGGGGTAGTTGAGCAGTCCTGACCAAAACAGGTGACAGGGAGCCAGATATTCATGGAGGAACTGGGAGGGTGAAGTTGGGAATTTCCTAATCCATTTCCTTTAAAAAGGCCTTCGTTCATTTTTGCTCCATGGAGGCAGGGGCTGGATGGTGACCAGTCCTGGAAGCAGGCCAGAGGTGACAGTGGAGGCTGGCAGATGGTGAGGCAGTATCCGTTCACTGGGACATTGGCCCAGTATTATTTTCGAATGTCAGGCCCTCAAACCCTCACTCCTCAGCCTTTCACCCTCCCACCACCTCACCCACCCTACATGCTCCCCATGTCTCATCCATGCCCCCTGATATCACCATGGTCTCCCCATGTCGCCCATGATCCTCCATAGCCACTCACCCAATATCCACTCTGGGCAGACCTGAGGAACCATGCCTTTGAAATGGACATAAAAAAAGCTTCTAACAATCTAATAGAGCCATTATTCAAACACAATTCAGACTGAAAGAAACTCTCCTCCAAAAAAGTCATTCAAAAAATTTAAATTCCGTCAAGTGGTCAGTCAGTTGTAAAAGTGCACACTATTTCACTAACCACATTGATGACAGATAACCTTTTAATAACCTTGTAAAACTGTCAATCAAAATGTGAACCAGCCCCTTGCTGAGATATGTGGTTCTGGGGCATTTGAAACACAGCCAAGCATTCATAATGAACTCAATTGTCATAAACCATTGTAGCTTGCAAACAATGAAGCCTATTGAAATTGCTAAAGCCAATGGCCATACTTTTCCTAAGCTAACACCAGATGGCCTGTCAATTAATGTACTCCAGCAGCAGGTATTTGCTTTTTTTTTAACTCCAAGTGAAATTTGCAGACTTTTTCAATTTAAAAGGGCTAAAGATTGAAATCACTTCAGGACACGTCACTTAAAAGTCCTAAGTTTTTCATCAGTTTGAAATGCATAATAACACTTTTCCCAATAAGAAAGGTTTTCTCAAGCATCCCAGCATTTACCTTTGCAGGACGGAGTGCTATCATTAATTTTTATTTGCTCATAGGATTTGAGCGTCACTGGCTAGGCCAGCATTTATTGCCCATTCTTAATTGCCCTTGAGAAGGTGGTGGGTGAACTGCTTTCTTGAACCACTGCAGTCCCTGTGGTAAAGGTATAATCACCGTGCTGTTAGGGAGGGAGTTCCAGGGTTTTGACCCAGCGACAGTAAAGGAACAGCAATATATTTTCAAGTCAGGATGGTGAGTGGCTTGGAGGGGAACATCCAGGTGGTGGTGTTCCTGCCTGACGCTTCCCCATCATTCACCGCTTCCCTGAGGTGCCATAAACCGCATATTCTTTTGAAAGGAGTCCAACTCCGCAAAAAATTGTGGGGATCTGGGAGCAGCAGTTTAAATTGCTCACCTCTGCAATGGAACCAACAAGTAGGGAGGGAGAGCTGAATGTGGAAGGGCTACCTGCACCATTATCCCACGCAGGCAAAAATTGCCAGAAACGGACAAGGTGTCCCAGAATTGGGTCCATCCCACCATTTTTAAAGATCCCTCAAGCCAACTTGACTCAGCGAAATTCCAAGCCAGGGTGTTTAAACTTGCAAATTGTGGTCTGTAAGCCCTCAATAGCAATTCCATGGAGAATGGATGAAGTAGGCAGTGAAGGACATAATCTCTGATTCCTTTAAGGATCTCTAGAGACCATTCCCAAAAAGGAAAGTTTCTCTTTTTTGAGATATTTTTGGGGCGGAAGGGCTCTACTTTCCTAGGATCTGTAACCCCCCCCCCCGAATCACCTGCACTCCCCCAGTCGGCTGATTTTCTGAAGCAGCTTCTGCAGAGAAGTGCCAATTTGATGCGCGCAACTTGTCAATAGAGTTTAAATGGTTTGGGCTTCACAACTCTGGCAATGTGTACATACTGCAGATGCACCGCCAGTACAACACCCAGTTTGGGCCTGAACAAAAATCTCCCTTCCCTTATTTTCTTCCATCTTTGCCCTAATGAGACTTAAATAATACTTCTCCTCCCATGTTAAAAAACTGAAATTACACCCACACTCTTGCCCATGAAGTGAAGAAATAGTTCCACTTCATTAACAAACAAATCATGGCAGTTCACGTTCCCTGGTCAGAATTTTGCCTTTGATGGGCGGGTGGGCCTCACCGGCTTGGCGACAGGCGGGCAGCCGATTGCCGCTGCCAAAATGGGCCCTGCCGCCATTTTAAGTGGGCAGGCTAATTAAGGCCTGTCCAGCGGGCTGCCCAACGGAAACACTATGCACTTCCTGCGCGGGGGTGGAGGGAGAGATTCCCCAACTGTCAGAGTGTGCTCTTTTGCGAAAGAGTGCACATCTCCCTGAGATTAAGTGCTGTCTCAGGGAGATCACTGACAGTGTTTCAAACTTCAAAAATAGAATAATAAAAAAATTATTAACATTTCCCCCTCATGTGACAATGTCACAAGAGATGGGACATCTTAGTAAATATCACAAAAACTTTATTAAACTTTATTAAACCAGACATGAAACCTTATCCCACCAGTGGATGAGGTTTCATGTTTTTCCAGAAGCCCACTGGGGCTCCTGGCCTGCTCGCCAACTTTAAGGCTGGACGGGCAGGGCCTTTAATTGGCTTAATGATCCTGTCAATGGCCTCAATTGGCCATTGAAAGGTCGGCGGGCAGACAGCTGATTTCACTGTCCACCTGCCTTCCCGAATATTTTAATGGGGCAGGTTCCCCCCAACATCATCCCACGTCATTTTCGCGTCAGCGAGCGGGCCCCACCCCCAGCTCGCCAACGGAAAATTCTGCCCCCATTCTAGGAAATAATTCAATAAATATCCATGCCTTCTGTATTATTAAATTCACCATGTCAGCACCACTTTCCTGTGTAAAATAATAAATTAAAGTTAGTTGTTAAAATAAATAAGTAGTTACCATCAAAATTGACATATCGTAGCAGCGGTGCAACTTGGCAGCTCACAACCATATGCTGCCTAGCAATGATGTCTAGAACAGTGTTAAAATTAGTCAGAATTAGAATTGTTAAACATTGTTCAAATTATCTGAAACCCCTTTTTTTGCCACAAAACTGTTAATGTGCTCTCTGTGCCCAAACTATTGAGGATTAAACTCCAGAAGCATTTGATTATCCTATGAAGGCTCTGCTTTTCTGGATATGCCTTGTTATGTTTTTGTATCTCAGGTCATAAAGCTTGGTGGAAACATCATACAGAGATGCCGAGTAAAATGAGTGGATTGTAAAGAGGTACTGACAAGATTCGCAGATGCCTCTAAAATCGTTCCTGGTGCTACTTTTAGGTATTGAAATTCAGTGATTAAAGAACAATCAATGTTACTATGTTCCCAGGGTTGAACAAACGACTCCCAATGGGTAAATGTACGGTCCATATGTGTTTATTTCGATAGACAAACTGGAAAGAGTGCCGGATAGAATTGATTGTTTTAAGTACATTTACAGTATGAAGTTCAGTTGTCATGAGAATAATTTCCATAATATTCTTGCTGTGAATTGGAAGATTTTTCATAGTTAATCTCCAGTTTCATTTTGTTATATTGGATTAGCTACAACTCACATCTCTGCTGCTGAGAGTGAAGTTATTCCCCAATCTCTGTCAATGATCCCTTTAGCGAGCTGCTGAACTGTACGAGGCAGTGACCAGACTAGACATCTTCAATTTGTTTTCCTGCCTGAACAGAGAGAGGAAACTAATGCCTCACTACCTGCAGCATCTGTGATGCTTAAAGAACAGTCATTAATGCTCAGTGTACATCACAGTCATTATATTGAACTGAGCCTTCTGTTTCTTAAATTAGGTGAATGAATGTTGTGCTGCTGGGGCATGGATCACATCTCATAAGAAATACAACATAATTTAAACGTGGTCCAAGGGGCATCTCCAATTTTAATTGCTCCATCATTGGTGGCCATGCCTGCAGACCCCCATGTGCTGGAACCTTCTCAAAACCTCTCCGTGTCTCAACTTCATTTTCCTACTTTCCTACCTTTGACCAAGCTCTTGGTCACCTGCCCTAATATTTTTTGTGAGCTGGTGTTAAATTTTGTCAGATAATGCTGTTGTGAAATGCCTTGGGCTGTTTTCGCTAGGTTAGATGTGTTTTGTAACTGCAATTTGTTGTTGGTGGTGGTCATCGTGGTCTCCTGAACTAGCTTTGATTAGCTGTGGAGGGTTGGATAGGAATTTTCCAGACTAGTATCAGCGTGGCTTAGTAGTAGCTTTCTAAGCCAGAGTCTTGAACACAAAAATCTAGGTTGGCACTCCAGTGGAGTGCTGAGGGAGTGCTACACCGTCAGAGGTGTCAGCTTTCTGATGAGCCTTAAACTATAGCCCTGTCCTCTCTCTTAGGTGGACATAAAAGATTCCATAGCAGTAACTTGAAAAAGAACTGTGGAGCTCATCCCCAGACCAATATTTATCCCTCAATTAGCATCACTAAACCAGCTTAGCTGCTCATAAGCACATTGCTGTTCGTAGAACTTTGCTGGGTACAATCTGGTGACCACGTTTCCTGCATCAGTACAGTGACTACATTTCAAAAGTACTTCATTGGCTGTAATGAGGTCACAAAAGTTGCTATATAAATGTTTTTCTTTTCCTAATGTACCTTTTTAAAAAATCTCTCTTTTATGCCTCTCTCGGGAGAATATATCGAGATGGTTGGTTGTGGATCTTGAATTGTAATACTTCAGGAATCATGACTACACGGTGAAGGGTTAATGACCCGGATAGTCTTTTCCTATGCATTATTTTTCCATGTAAAATAAATTGAGGAAGTTAATTTAATTTGTGAGTTGCACACATGGTAGCATTTTTATTAATAAAATAGATCTAATGCAGTATTTAACTATGAAGAAAATTGAAATAATAATTAAAAAATTAAATGGTCATTTCCTTTAATCCCTTTCCTGAGTATTGGTCAGTTAGCCTAACATCAGTAGTAGGCAAAATGATAGCATTTACTTTTAGGGACATTGTAACAGGACATTAGAAAATCATAGATGATTAAGTAAGGTCAACATGGATTTATGAAAGGAAAATCATGTTTGATAAACCTGTTAGAATATTTTGGGGATAAGCAAAAACCAGTGGATGTAGTGCATTTGGATTTTCAAAAAGCATTCAATAAGGTGTGGCATAAGAGGCTGTTGGTCAAAATTAAGACTCATGGGATTGAAGATAATATATTAACTTGGATTGAGGATTGATTAATGGACAGAAAACGTAGAGTAGGAATAAGCAAAATATTTTTGGGTTGGCAGGAGTACTGCAAGAAACAGTACTTCAGTCTCAGCTATTTACAATCTATATTAATAACTTAACTGAGGGGACTAAGTGTAATGTATTCTAGTTTGTTGATGATGAAAAGTTTAGGTGGCGAAGTGAACAAGGAAGATGCAAAGAGGCTGTGGAGGGTTATGGACAGGTTGGGTGAATGGGCAAGAACATAGCAGATGGAATACAATGATTCCTACCATTTTGGTAGGAAAAATGTTTTACAAAAATAACGTTTTTTGAATGGTGAGAGACGTGGAAATGTTTGCATTCAAAGGAACTTGGGTGTCCTTGTAAATGAATCAGAGAAAGTTAGCAAGCAGGTACAGCAAACAATTAGGAAAGTGAGTCGTATATTAGCTTTTATCACAAAGGAATTGGAATATAAAAGTGAAGAAGTCTCACCACAATTATACAGGACCTTGGAGGAGGTACACTTGGAGCACTGTGCAGTTTTGGTCTCCTTCCCTAAGATAGGGCATACTTGCCTTAGAGGGAGTGCAATAAACGTTCAATAGACCGGATCCTGGGATGAGGGGATTGCCCTATGAGGAGAGATTGAGTAGACTAGGCCTACATTCCCTAGAATTTCAAAGAATAAGCAGTGATCTAATTGTCATGTATACAATTCTTGAAGGGATTGACAGAGTAGATGCTGAGTAAATATTTCCCCTGGCTGGGAAATCTAGAACAGGGTCACAGTCTCAGTATAAGGGGCCAGCCATTTTGGAATAAGATAAGGAGAAATTCCTTCACTTAAAGGCTTGGGAATCTTTGGAATTCTGTATGCTGGTGAGCTGTGGATGCCCAGTCATTGCGTGTATTCAGAACAAAGGGTGATAGGTTTTTAGATACTAAGAGAATTAAGAGTTTTGAGAACAGTGCAGGAAGGTGGCATTGAGTTAGAAGGTCTGCATGATCTTATTGAATGGTGGAGCAGACTCAAAGGGCCAAATGGCCTACTGTTGCTCCTATTTCTTGTGTTCTTAATTTACTTTTCCCTCTTGGTTTTATTCAGGCTTGATTGAAATCTTTTAGTTTTACAAGGTTTCAGCTGCCATTGGGAATCAGATCCCGAAAAATGGATATGTATGGATAGAGGAATAAAATGAGGTGCAAACTAGAGACAGATAGTAGGAGCGGAGAGAAGAGGAAAGGAGGAACAGAAATATGGACCCTAATATTAACAGAAAGGGAGGGTGGAGTGATGGTGCGGGGAGAGATGCAATTTTGCAATCAGGAAACCAGTTTCCCTCTGGTCGTGCTTAAGGTATTGGCAGGGCCTGATTAGAATTCTTGGAATCCCTTTCAAATTGACTGATGGCTGTTGGGGGGAATAGGCCTGCAGCCAGCGGGTTGGCAGGGGTTGGGGGTGGGGTGCAGAGGGGAGTTTCAATTGTGGGGCCGGAGGGATTGGGCAAGGAATGTGAAGGCCCAGAACACCTTGGAGGACATGAGGGGAGGGGCTAGGGTTCTGGGGATTTAGGGATTCCTTTCCAAAATGTTAAAACGGCAGTGGGCAAATGTGAGCTGGGTTGGTGTAAGTTTGGAGATTTTTTTTACATTTTAACTTTCTGCCTGACCACAGTCCACCCACTTCTGTGGGTTAAAATCCACCCCCTAACCCAACTTGAGGGGACAGGAAAGCTGGCAGTAAGAATCATGAGGAGCAAGAATGATTAGGATCTGTGCAGGGAATGCTTGAGACTTGCTTCTAAGGCTTGGAGAAAATCCAAAATAAAACTCTAAAACTTATTTTCTGGGTCTTTTTTGCCTCAGGATCCATCACCCACTAAGGAACATATGAATTAGGAGCAACAGTAGGCCACTTGGCCCCTTGAGCCTGCTCCACAATTCAATAAGATCATGTCTGATCTGACTGTAACCTCAACCTGACGTTCCTGCCTACCTCCAATAACCTTACATCCCCTTATTAATCAAGAATCTATCTAGCACTGCCTTAAAAATATTCAAACACCCTGCTTCCACCACCTTTTGAGGAAGAGAGTTCCAAAGGCTAACGACCCTCTGAGAGAAAAAGATTCTCCTCATTTGTCTTAAATGAGTGACCCCTTATTTTTAAACAGTGACCCCTAGTTCTAGGTTCTCCCACCAGAGGAATCATCCTCTCCACATCCACCCTGCCAAGACCCCTCAGGATCTTAAAGTTTTCAATCAAGTCACCTCTTACTCTTCTAAACTCGAGTGGACACAAGCCTAACCTGTCCAACCTTTCCTCATAAGACAACCTGCCTGTTCCTGGTATTAGTCCAGTAAACCTTCTCTGAACTGCTTCTATCGTATTTATGTCTTTCCTTAAATAAGGAGATAAGTACAGTACACAATACTCCAGAAGTGGTCTCTCCAGTCACCTGTACAACTGAAGCATAACCTCCCTACATTTGTCATCGATTCCCCTCACAATAAACAATAACATTGTGTTTGCTTCACGTGACCGGAGAGTTCTCACTAACTAACACTCCCCTGAACAACTCCCACCTGGAACTCTCCATATCTATCCAGCCAGCCCACCTCAGGCTACTGGTTGAAAGTGTAGATTGGATCCTTGTGACATAATTGGACTTGATCCACATATTTAAAATAGGACCCCACTTCTTTCTGGTGGATGTTTTGCTAGCCAACTCAAAAGAGCAGGTTAACATCTGGACAAGTTGGGAATACACTGGGATTGGAGAAGCAAGAAATCTGTATTGTTTTAAATGGCTGTTACTCCCTCCCTCATTGCTGCCAGTTGGGAGCAGTTGAACGTGCACAACAAGAATCAAACAGCATCTCACCATTCCATGGCCTCACATGTTGGACTTCCAGTGCATTGTGCCACAGTCTACACTGTTCTAAACAATAATAGGGGAATATATTACTTAACTTTCCCAATGAATTTATCTCTAGAGGGCAAACCTGTTTCCTCGTGTGCTTGACAAATTAATTAAGTAAGGAAAATAAAAATAGCCATTGGTGACTAGGCTTTTTGATCCCTTTCTTTGGGGAAAAAAAATCTTATCCTACCACAGAGCATAAGGTGAGCAGTTAGCCTACAGATTGACTTCAGAGAGATAGAAATTGTTACTTGTACTTTCCTGCTCTGCAGTCAGGCAAGCCACAGTGAACATATGTTATTTATGTTATTTGACAAGAGAGGTTGCACAAATATTGTTAATCACTGTCTCATGTGAACAACAAACATTGAGATGTTTCATGAATAATCTTATGTCTGAATAATATGTTAAAAAACAGTACATATAAATAAGAGAATTTGATTAATTCTCCTGGAGTACGAATGCCTGAAGTGAATAGGACTGTCAGAGTGTCAACCTAAGTATGCTTGATCCAATTAGTTTATAGTTTTACTGTACACCCATATTTTTCTCGTTTATTGAAATTTGGGGCTGATTTGTAAGCTGATCCGACAGGCGCATGCCTGACCCGATTGGGTGTGAAATCACGTGAGATGTTGTTAGGCGACCGCCCCAACGTCATCCCGCGCTTGCACAATATTTTGGTCGGCAGGTGCGCTTCCAAATTTTGTGCGCGCCCGCTGACAATTAAGAGGGCAATTAAGCCCATTAATGGCGTAATTGTCTGTGATTTTATGTGGCCCATCCAACCTTACAGTAGGTGGTCGGGTGAATTGGTCAGGCGGCCTTTGCATTTTTCAACAAACCTCATCCACGAGCGTGATGAGATTTCAGTGATGAAATAAAATATAAATATATTTCTGTGGATAGCATTTTCATTAGCTAAATTTTCAGATGACTGATTACGATGCATGCACATTTTTTTCCAACTTTTGAAACCTTTATTTTTGCTGTTTCAGGTCTGCAGCTCCTCTGCCTTCAGGGAGCTTTCTGGCAGCGCTGGCCAGCGCCTGAGCCTGAGTTGACGTCATTGCTTGTCCTCTTCCCGCCCCCACCCCAGCAGCGCTGAGCTTTTCAGCGCGAGTTTCACATTGGCTAGCTGTTAATTGGCCAGCCAGCGTGAAATCACGGTCAGGGGCCAATTGCAGTTGGCAGACCGTTTCCTGGCCAATCCCAGACCCGCCACACACACCTACCCGCTGAACTGAAAATTCAGGCCTTGGATTTAAAATCCAAAATGTTGGTGTGACTAGAGTGCAGCAGTGAGGTTATTTTTTCAGGTTTTCTGTTGTCAAGTTCATGGTTCACAAAACATTTGCAATTACATTCAACAAAAAGCAACTAGTCAGCCACACTTGTCATTGTGCTGCCTTGCCACTTGTCAAACGCCGGAATGAGCTACTTAACTAGTAGAAAAATGGAAAAAATTGTTTCTCCAGCCATGCAGTCAGGATATCTTGAAGGAAAAATTAATGCTTGAAGGATATTTTTTAAAATAAATTGATGTTTTCTGCTGGCGACGTATAGGTTGTCCTTGATGAAAATGATTGCAGCCTTCAGCACTAACCACTACCTTGTTGGGTAGTCCCTCAGTATCGTGCATGACTTGCTTCCATTCCAGTTCACTGCATGTCATGTTGGTTGGTAGGTGCAGTGCACAATCTGCAAACCCTGCTACTTGCAGGGCAGAAGATGCTTGAAGGGTTGTTCAAACGCCAGGGATTCCCTTATGTTGGCATGGATGTTTGACCTCTTTGGGGATGCTTTGAGCCCATCACTAAAGTGTTTCCGCTGTCTCCTGGGAGTCTTCTGTTGTGGCCAGATTCTGAGTAGTTGCTTCAGGACTCTTGTGTTGGGCATACGTATGACACGTCCTGCCCAGTGGAGCAGGTTTTGAGTGACTAGTGCCTCGATGCTGGGCATATTAGCTTTGGAGCGGACACTGCTGTTGGACCTCCTTTCTTGCCACCAGGTTTAGCGGATCTTGCAAAGGCACCACTGGTGGTTCTTCACCAGTGCTTTGAAGTGCCCACCTTAGGCTGCCTAAATCTCCAAAGCATGAAGGATGGTGGGATCACTGCTGCCGCGGTAAACCACTGGTGGCAGCCCCCAACTAATTCCATTTGCTGGCCCTCAGGCAATTGCTGCTACCATTGCGCCAAAGGATAAACTGACCAATATTTTCATGGAGTAAATTGACATAAAATGCAGGTGACCTTACATGTTTTATTATTTTCAAAACAATAATAGCGTGAAAAATACTGAAATAAATAAAGTTGTCAATAAGTTGCCAGACATAATTTATTTTAGTGCGTAAAACATTTATTTGTTTCATTTTTATTTTTCTGAATTTAGTACTAGAACTCTATTCCTGATATATTAAAAAGATCTGAGATTGCAGTGGAGGAGACATCATTCTTCATATTGAGAGACTGGTCTTAAATGGAGTATAAAGCTGTAAGTCTTACTTTCAGAAAAATATGAAAGACACAACAACAATTTGTATTTATTGTGAATTAAAGTGATAAATTGACCCAAGGCACTTCATAGGAGCATTATAAAACAAGATGTGACACTGAAGCACTGAAGGAAATATTAGGGAAGGTGGCCAAAAGCTTTGTCAAAGAGGTAGATTTTAAGGAGTGTCTTAAAAGAAGAAAGAGAAGTAGAGAGGCAGAGAGGTTTAGAGAGGGAATCCCAGATCTTAGGGCCTTGGTAGCTGAAGGCATTGCCTCCAATGGTGGAACGATTAAAATTGGGACACTCAAAATGCCAGAACTAAGCATAGATATCTCATAGGGCTGGAGGAGATTATAAAAATAGGGAAGAGTGAGGCCAAGGTGAAATTTAGAAACAAGGATGAGAATTTTAAAATTGAAGCATGGCTTAACCAGGAGCTAGGGGTGACAAATGAATGGGACTTGGTGTGAGTTAGGACACAGAAAGCAGAGTTTGGATGACATCAAGTTTACAGAGAGTATAATATGGTAGGCCAGCCAGGAGTGCATTAGAATAGTGAAGTCTAGGGGTAACAGAGGAATGAATGAGGGCTTCAGCAGCACATGAGCTGAGGCCTGGGAGGAGTCAGGTGGCATTATGGCGTTGGATGTAGGTACCTAATTGATGGCGTGGATATGTGGTAGGAAACTCATCTCTGGGTCAAAAGTGACACCAAGGTTGTGAACAATATAGTTTCGCCTCAGAGTTGCTAGGGAGAGGGATGGAGTCAGTAGCTAGGGGGTGGAGTTTGTTGCGGGGACTGAAGACAGTCATGTCAGTCTTCCCAATATTTAGTTCGGGAAAGTTTCTGTTCAGCCATTCCTGGATGTCTGGCGAGCTCTGACACAGTGGAGGATCTGCGAGAGGTGGGAATGAGGCAGAGCTGGTAACAACAGTGTACATATGCAAACTGGTGTGTTGTCAGAAGAGGCTGCCGAGAGGCAGAATGTAGATGATAAATAGGAGGGGACCAAGGATAGATTCTTGGGGGACATTGGAGATGATGGTGTGGCAGCAGGAAGAGAAGCCATTGCAAATGGCGACTATTAAATAACAATGGAACCCAGGCGAGAGCAGTCCCACCCAGCCGGATGACAGTGGAGAGGCATTGGAGAAGGATAGTGTGACCAACCAGCTGCGTCAAGTCTAGAAGGAGAAAAAAGGAAAGTTTACCTTTGTCACATTCACAATGGATTTCATACTTGAGTTTCTTAAGAGCCATTTCAGTACTGTGGCAGGATGGAAACCTGATTGGAGTGATACAAAATGGAGTTCCCTGAATTATGGACCCGGTTTTGGGGGATGCCAACACATTCAAGGACTTTGGTCAGGAAAGGAAGGTTCTGGATGGGCAATAGTTTGCAAGGGCAGAGGGGCCAAGGGTTTTTGTGAGGCAAGAGGTGACGAGAGAGGATTTGAAGGAGACAGGAATTGTATTTGAGAAGTGAGAATCATTAACAATTTTGGTTAACACATGGGGACCAGGAAGGGAAGTTGGATGTAAACAGTTTAGTGGGAATTGGGTCAAGGCAGTAGGAAGGGGTCTCATGTATAAAATTAGCTTGGAGAGGACATGAGGGGTGATAGGAGAGAAACTAGAGAAATATTCAAATTCAGGGCTAGGACAAGGGGAATCTTAGAGTAAGTTTGGCCTGTTCGACTGGAGGAAGAGAAGGAAGTGTCAGAGGCAACTGATCATAGGTTCCCAATCCGAGTTACAAAGAAATCCATGAGTTTATTGTTAGAGGTGAGGGTGAAGCAGATGGGGGAAAAAAAGTTTCAAAAGACAGTTTTCAGTAAGAGAAATTAAGCTATGGGTTATCTTTACATTCCAGGATAACCCTGGAATAATATGTAGTTTTGGCAGTTGACAGACAGCAGGACTCAGTAGTGATATATGTGGTCCAGACAGAACTAACAGTGAATGTATAAATCAGTTGTTCACCAAATGAAATAAAGTCTGCTTCCCATGGGCTTAAGGGAATGGAAATGAGGGCTGTACTGGGGGAGCAACAAAAGTGAGAAAGAGTAATAGTTTGAATGGGGCTAGGGCATTGAAGATGGAGTTAAGGGAGTGGTTGAGCAGACTCATAACTGCAGAACTGTGTTACAATCTCTGTAGAGACCACTTACCTTTAAAAAAGAAATTTGAATTTCCTATAACACGCTTAAAGGATCACACAAGAATGCAAGTTTTAAGACATTTTCTGTAACAAATGAATTAAAAGCAACATTATAATCACTATTCAGTAGGCAACTTATACTCTAAGCTACAGGAAGGTTCCCACCATTTAGCTTTTAAAACAGCTAAAAATCCCATTATTTCCCTTAAAGGGACACTTCATTTTCCAGGAACCAGTTCAAAGCTATTCTCAGCTCCTGATGGCTTGCTTCCCTTAACTTTTCCAGCCAGATAATTTCTAATCCCCAAAATGATTTTCACGGCGACGGCTACCCTGGAGATTCATCCCTCTAGTCAAAGCTAGGTGTATCTTCTCATTTCCATCCTCACAAACCTGGCCTCTTCAATTGAGTGCAAGCTCACACCCACATTCTGCATGGTGAACAAGAGAGAGTGGCTGCATCTCTCTCTCACTCTCTCTGTCTCGCTTTCTCAAATTTTTGCATAGTGGCTGTATCTATTGGTTTCCAGGTTATTTTAAGAAACCTGCAATGTGGTATTACAATGGCTTGCTATGGACTCTTCTCTAAAAGCCCATTTCCATTGCAATGTGAATCACATGGGCCTTGTATTCAGGTAGAAATGTTAGATAACAATCCTCAAGATCCCCCAACTCCATTCTATCTTGTAATTACATACACAATTTAAAGTAAAACCATTAATAACACCTAACTTGCCTACAGTGAAACTTGGAGACTAACAAAGTCAGTACAGATGCCCTTTACTTCTCTACAGGTGTCAACATCTTGCACCTTCTTCCCAGTAAAACAACCTGAACCATCCTTTAACGACCAAGCCACCCAAGCTTATTGTAGGGCAAGATTCAGGATCAAATTCAAGTCAATGTTACAATAGAAGAAATCTACATTCTAAAGCCCACTCAATCTTTGTGGACTACTATTTTAAGGCCAGTGGTGAATGCCATCTCTTTGCCACTGACTGCAATATCAGGACAAATAATCAAAGTTAATCTGTTTTTTACTTATTATGGTTAAGGATTAAATGTTGGCTGGGACATCAGGGATAAACTCCCTTGTTCTTTGAAATAGTGCAATGTATATTTTAGCTTGGAGGGCAGGCAACTCATTTCCAAAGACTGCACCTCCGACAGTGCAACATGCCCTTAGTACTGCATTGAGGCATTGAGCTGGGTTACAGAGTGCCCTAGTAATAGCTAAAACAAAGTAATCATTTGTGTCAAATGTTGTTTCTGATCCCAAATGTTACAGATAAATAGGCTGAAACTAATCACCAAGAGGACCTTTTACTGACTTTAAAGTGAATGTTTTGTTTGATTTGCAATAACTGGAACATAAATCTGTAGTGCCCTATGTAAATGCCTATATCTGCAGAATGTTTATAGTTCTTTTCCAACCGTGGAGTCTCGCTAGATGGGAGCACAGATCAGAGAATCAGGCACAGAGGTCAATGTGCCCGATTTTCTGGTCATTAACTTTAATTGCCCATTTATACGCTGAAAATCGTTTTGTAGTATGCATGAGTACATTTAATTGTTCAATTAAACATTTTGGGGCTGACACCTCACAGTTGTCACCAAAGTTGTTTTCTTTGCTAATCATGGCGGAAAAGTAGATTAAAAAGCAGTATCATGTTATTTGCAAAAACTCGATGTCAGGAATTTCACCACCTTTTGTGCAACTTATATCCTCAATAGCTACACAAATAAAATTAGCAATCCTTTAAACTTAAACTGAATCTCTAGAGGAAATGTGAAAACAGCTTATATGGTTTTATTTTTATATGATTAACAATTAACTAAAGCAGTGAAAAATGTAGGATGGTTGGAAAAGTGTGGGACAGCTTTGAAGTTTGTTAGCATTACATCAGTACTGATAGGATGGATTGAATGGCCTCCACTACAGTTCAATCTATCTGTGTATTTCAGAAAAGAAATGACTGTCCAGCAATGGTGTACTTTTGCTTGCTGTACGGGACTGACATTAACTTCCTTTTCTTCCTGTAAGTTTTTAATGGTTATCTTGTAACTTTACTTTTCCCCTCCATCTTGCAATTTGTTTTTATTAATTCTGCTTCTGGGAGCCATGAGCTGCTCTTAGACTTACCAATGGGGTGGTAATTTGCTCTCTGACTTCACCATTAGGGCTGTAAGCTGTTCTCAATTTTCACCAGTGGGCCCTATACTGCTCTTGGCCATCATCAATGGGCTGATTAAATCGAGTGGATCATTGCTCCCTCACGAGCAGCACTTATAGTTTTGAGTTTAAAAACTCTATTACAGCTACTATTTTAAAATAATGCTGATGGTAATTTTGAAATACTCATTCCTCATTTCTTCTTTTTCAGAAGCTAGCATCATTGAGGCAATGGCAGTATAATTAGTAACAAGAACAACCTGTAGAATTCCCAGAGTTACAGGATGAAATTATATTAGAAATAGGATTTTGATGCAAAATAATTTTAGCTCATGAAAAAAGAATTGGATGAATATTTGAAGGAGAAAAGAAAATACAGGGCAATGGGGAAAGAGCAGGGGGTTAGATATTAATTAGGTAGCTGCGCCAAAAATGGCACAGGCACGATGGGCTGAATGGGCTTCTTCTGTGTTGTATCATTCTATGATTCCATGATCTACCAAGGAGAAGACAAAGCCATTCACCCCATTGAAGGACATCCCTTGAGTGGCTGACTCCTTTAAGCCTAACATCAAAGTCCCCACTGCTTTTTGTCTCCATTAACTTAATTGCCCACACCATTTCAGTCACATTGGGCCCGATTTTCATGAAAGAGATGGGTATTGGGAGTCAGGAAAGTTCCTTGAAGGTTTCAAATGCTTTGAAATTTTCCTTTGAAAACAGAAGTCTCAGCTTACAGCTTCTTAAAAGTGTCAATCAACCACAACCGTTCATAGTCCCAGATTTTCGTTACCGAGTTGGGTAGCTTGGTTCGGGAAATTTCCTGGCTCGCCACACCCGCCTCAGTAAAAGAGCCTCAGAATGTCATGCTCTTCGCTTCAGGTTGGGGCATGTGAGATGGAATCAGGCTTGCTTGCCCCGGAAGCAGAGTATAGGTGGACACAGTTGGGAAGAGGCCACGTGCCGAGGCCCACTTTGGTTCTCTGGGACTTTGTCCCAGTTGTGTTTTAAGATTTTAGGCCCTCTAGCCCTCACCCTTCACACCCACCCTGTCATCCCCCATGGCCCTTTATATATCCAAGGCAACTCATGTCCCCACCCACCCTTCATGGCCCCTTATATTTGCATGCCAGCTCATGCACCCTGCCCAACCTCATGGCTTCTTATATCCCCATGGCAACTTATGTCAACTAACCCAGTATCTCCTCTGGGCAGACCTTAGGAGCAATGTGGAGATGAAATGAAATATAGTTCTAAAAATCTACCACAGATTTTACTATACAAATTTGAAATCCCACTCATCAAAGCCCATTCAAAGTTTATTTTTAAATCTCAAGTACTTAATCTCTTATAAAACCATATTTGCACCCACATCAAAGACAGCTAATCCTTTAATAACCTCTTGAAGGTGTCACTCAAACTGTATATCAGACCCCCTCTCAACTGAGATAATTGGAGCTTTAGGAAAATAGCCAAGTGTTCATAAAGAGCCCTTGGGGAATTGGCAACAAAAAGCTATTGAAATTGCTAGAAGATTTTCAACTCTCACTGGCACTGCAGCCTGTTTTTGTTTTCATTTTAAATGTCAGAGGATTTAATTAACCTCAGATCATACCTTATCCACTGTTCAAGAGCCTTTATATATAATCCATAAATTTGTGACTCCCATACTGCACTGAGTTCTAATGGCCTGGCCGAGTTCGAGTTTCCCTTGTTAATCATGACCCACCCCTTCCTCACCAACAAAAATTGGATATGTGGGAAATGGTGGGCAGGACTTCCATATTCAGATCCCACCCACCACTTTGGAAGCTACGTAGAGCCTTCCCAACTGCATGAAAATCCAGGCCGTAGTATCAATGCATCAGCTTTTATCCACTTCTTAACCTTGTGTAAATAAAGAAACAGGCAGTGGAAAACCTCTTCAAAGAAGCTGCAAGTTTTTACAAGGTAATAGAGACATCAATCAGCCAAAACTTCACACCCCAGCAGCTGTATAAACATTGCTTGCTGAGATCTTAATGCATGAGGCGAAAGTGGCTTCATTTTGAATGCTTGAATGAGCTCTACAAGTGGCTAATGCACTTAGATCTTAGTAAATAATGTTTATACAGCTTCAGTGGTATTGGGGTGGGGGGCAGGGTAGCTTTGGTCGATTGAAATCTCTCTTACCTTGTAATCAGCTGCTGTTTCTTTGGAGATTCTTTTTTCTACTGCTTGTATGTTTATTTACACAAGGTTAAGACTTATGAAGTGGAAGAAAGCTTCTGATTGATAATATGGGCCAAATTTTACAATCCCCTGTGCCGGATGGGCTTTTGGCCAAGGGCATATAAAATATGATGGGTGGCTAGCCCACCACCTTCACACCCGCCCAGACATGATCTCATAATACAGTGGGTGGGTAAGGCACCTGCTAGCCCACATGCCCTTAGGCCTATTGAAGGCCTTAATTGCTCAATGAAAAGGAAATGACGGACTTAATTCCATCTCCACCAACATATTACGCTTGACGGTCGAGAGTGTATAGACCACTTTTTCACTAATTCCCACCCTAGGGTGCCAAACCTCCCCGCCCAAAAGTCCTGGACTTACCTTAGTCTGATATGTTTGTTGTCTCCTTTATGGATCTGCTTGCAGTCCCAGCAGTCCCCAATACTGTGTTCCGGCACAACTACTGCTGGGGCTGCAAGAGGTGCCTGTTAATCTGATGCGCCGGCAGTTCTCGAGGTCAGAACTTCCTTCCCCTGAGTCGGAAGTCCCATGCCTTGTCTGTTAAGGCTGCCTGCAGCATATGTTCATTGCGGAGCCTTGATGGAGTGGAGTCTTGTCTGACATTTCTCATTGGGACGGGGGGTGGTTTGAGGTGCGTGCAATACACATCCAAGTGAAATTCAGTCTTATGAATGGCTGTGATTGATTGACAGCTTTATGAGAAGGTAAGAGGGCCAATATATTTCAATAGAAGTGTGGAATGCCTGTCTTTGTTTTGGTTGATAACACAGACTGGGGCTTCCCTGAGCTTCACAACTCCTCTGAGACCCTGAACCATGTTTACTTACAGATGGGGTTGCAGGAGGTGGTGGGGTTGAAATGCTCATCCCTGAAATGGAATGGGCAAGGGTGGACAAGCTGTGTGCGGGTTGACTACCTGCATCGGCGGCGAAAATCTCCAGAAATGTGACTGGGGACAGGGATCCTGGAATCAGGTCCCACCTGCCATTTTAAATGGCTTCCAAGGCGGACCAACTCAGCTCAAATCTGGTCCATTGTTCTGAAACTAAAGTGGTTCTTTCCAATATCTGCTTTTAGTTTACTTGCCATTGGGTTAATCTCCCCTGTTGCTAATTGTGTGAGGTAACGTACTATTTTATGTACTTTGATGACACCTCTCTTCACCTTCTCTCTGGGCTGTAGAATTTCCTTTTAACTCACCACACTACAAATAAGATAAATCTTATTTTGGTTCTCTGCATCTTCTCCAATGTATATACATCCCTGCCGAACTTGGTGACTGGAATTAAAGCATAGTGTGGTCTGACCAGTAAACGTTGAAGCCAATATTACCTTTGTAGTTTCTATTCTTCTCTGCTATTTGCTATACTATAGGGGAGACAGTGGCTTAGTGGTATTGTGACTGGACTAGTAATCCAGAGACCCAAGGTAATGCTCCAGGGATCCGGGTTCAAATTAAAAGTTTAATGATGACCATGAAACCATTGTCGATTGTTGAAAATACCCACCTGGTTCACTAATGTCCTTTAGGGAAGAAAATCTGCTGTCCTTACCTTGTCTGGCCCACATGTGACTCCAGACCCATAGCAATGTGCTTGATTGTTAAATGCCAACTGAAATGGCTTAGCAAGCCACTCAATTCTGTCAAAACTGCTACAGAAAATTGGATAAGGAATGAAACCAAAAGGACTATCTGGCATCAGCCTATGCGCTGGATATGACAATGGCAAACTCAGCCCTGTCGACCCGGCAAAGTCTTCCTTACTAAATTGTGGGAGCTTGTGCCAAAATTGGGAGAGCTATCTCATAGATGAGTCAAGCAACAGCCTGATATAGTCATACTCATGGAATCATACCTTACAGACAATGTCCCAGACACCACCATCACCATCCCTGGGTATGTTCTGTCCCACCAGCAGGACACACCCAGCAGAGGAGGCGGCACAGTGGTATACAGTCAGGAGGGAGTTGCCCTGGGAGTCCTCAACATCCATTCCCGACACCATGAAGTCTCAGGGCATCAGGTAAATCATGGTCAAGGAAACCCCCTGCGGATTACCATGGACCACCCCACACACCCAACCCCCCTCAGCTGATGAATCAGTACTCCATGTTGAACACCACTTGGAGGAAGCACTGAGGGTGGCAAAGGCGTGGAATGTAGTCTGGGTGGGGTCTCCAATGTCCATCTCCAAGAGTGGCTCGGTAGCACCATTACAGACCCAGCTGGCCGAGCCCTAAAGAACACAGCTGCTAGACTGGGTTTGCATCAGCTGGTGAGGGAACCAACAAGCGGGAAAAACACTTGACCTCATCCTCACCAACCTGCCTGCCACAGATGCGTCTGTCCATGACAGTATCAGTAAGAGTCACCACCGCAGAGTTCTTATGGAGGTGAAGTCTCATCTTCATACTGAGGATACCCCCTATAGTGTGGCAATCCGGATAGGTTTCGAACCAATCTAGAAACTTGAGACGGGGAGCTGTGGGCCATCAGCAGCAGAATTGTGCTCGACCACCGTCTGTCACCTCATGGCCCGGCACATCCCGCCTTCTACCATTACCACCAAGCCAGGCGATCAATCCTAGTTCAATGAAGAATGTAGGAGGGCATGCCAGGAGCAGCAGCAGGCATAGCTAAAAATGAGGTGCCAATCTGGTGAAGCTACAACACAGGACTACTTGCATGTGTAATAGCATAAGCAGCAAGTGATAGACAAAGGTAAATGATTCCACAACCAACAGATCAGATCTAAGCTCTGCACTTCTCCCACATCCAGTCGTGAATGGTGGGGAACATTAAACAAGTCATTGAAGGAGGAGGCTCCACAAATATTCCCATCCAAGAGAGAGCCCAGCATATCAATGCAAAAGATAAGACTGAAGCATTTGCAACAATATTCAGCCAGAAGTGCCAAGTGGATGATCCATCTCGGCCTCCTCCAGAGGTCCCCAGCATTACAGATGTCAGTCTTCAGCCAATTCAATTCACTTCACATGATATGAAGAAATGGCTGAAGGCACTGGTTACTGCAAAGGCTATGGGCCTGGACAATATTCCAGCAATAGTACTGAAGACGTGTGCTCCAGAGTTAGCTGCACCCCCAGCTAAGTTGTTCCAGTACAGCTACTACACTGGCATCCACCTGGCAATGTGGAAGATTTCCCAGGCATGTCTAGTACACAAAAAACAGGACAAATCCAACCTGGCCAATTAACAGCCCATCAGCCTACTGTCCAGAATCAGTAAAGTGATGGAAGGGGTCATTAATAGTGCTATCAAGCAGCACTTGCTTAGCAATAACCTGCTCACTGATGCTCAGTTTGGGTTCCACCAGGGTCACCCAACTCCTGACGTCATTACGGTCTTAGTTCAAACATGGACAAAGGAGCTGAACTCCCTAGGTGAGGTGAGCATGACTGCCCTTGATATCAAAGCAGCATTTGACCGAGAATGGCATCAAGGAGCCCTAGCAAAACTGGAGTCGATGGGAATCGGGGGAAAACTCTCTGCTGGTTTCAGCATAATGGAAGATGGTTGTGGTTGTTGGATGTCAATCATCTCAGTTCCAAGACATCACTGCAGGAGTTCCTCAGGTTAGTGTCCTCAGCCCAACCATCTTCAGCTGCTTCATCAATGACCTTCCTTCCTCATAAGGTCAGAAGTGGGGATGTTCGCTAATAATTGCACAATGTTCAGCACCATTCGCAACCTCTCAGATACTGAAACAGTCCATGTCCAAATGCAGCAAGAGGAGAGTATAATTCGCGTTGCACAAGTACTGCGCAATGGCCATCTCAAAATAGAGAGAATCTAACCATCATCCCCTGACATTCAATGACATTACCATCACTGAATCCCCCCCTGTCAACATCCTGGGGGTTACCAATTAACAGAAACTGAACTGGAATAACCATATAAATAATGTGGCCAAAAGAGTAGGTCAGAGGCTGGGTTTTCTGCAGCAAGTAACTCACCTCCTGTCTCCTCAAAGCCTGTCCAGCATCTACAAGGTACAAGTCAGGAGTGTGATGGAATACTCTCCACTTGCTTGAATGAGTGCAGCTCCAAAACTACTCAAGAAGCTTGACACAATCCAGGAGAAAGCAGCCCACCTGATTGGCATCCCATTCTCAAACATTCACTCCCTCCACCACTGATGCACATTGGCAGCAGTGTGTACCATCTACACGATGCACTGCAGGAACTCACTAAGGCTCCTTCGACAGCACCTTTCAAACCCATGACCACTGCCATCTAGAAGGACAAGGGCAGCAGACACATGAGAACTCCAGCACCTGGAAGTTCCCCTTCAAGCCACTCACCATCCTGACTTGGAAATATATTGCTGTTCCTTCGCTGTCGCTGAATCAAAATCCTGGAACTCTTTTCCTAACAGCACTGTGGGTGTACCTATACCACATGGACTGCAGCAGCTCAAGAAGGCAGCTCACGACCACCTCCTGAAGGTCAATTAAGGATAGGCAATAACTACCTGCCTAGTTTGCAATGCCCACACCCCATACACGAATATAAAAAATCTTTGTCATCCTAAGTGAGAATGGAGCCCTGGGGATAAGCATTATCTATTTCTAAGTAAAGCTTGAACTGTTGATGATTATTTCCTGATTCCCAGAGATTACTTCCAGAATGCTTCTTTTTCTTGGTGTGCTACCATATTTGTGGAGGCTGTTTCATTTTATTTTGGTTCTATCTGCTTTCTTGACTATAATTTAAGATGTCCATTGTGTTCTGGACAAAGAATTCATGATTCAAGTCATTAGCAATAATTCACATTTGATATTTTTGTAAATATTTTTTCCCCACTCTCTATCACACCTGATAGCCATTCCTTATGGAGTAACGTGCAGCTTTGATTTTCTGACCTGCAATCTTTGAGCATGGCTTATTGCTAGGAACATGGGATTGCTGAATTTACGCTTATAGCTGATCATAGTTGATGTGTAATGTGAGTCCAGTCTATCACAGAGGCACTGCAACTGAATCATGTTGCCCTCGTCTATTTTGAGTATACTTTAGTAACATTCATTGGATTGTCAGGAGCACATTTAACTCTTTCTATTGTTGCGGTATTGCTGCCAGTTATACAATTCAATACTGTCTTCCCAGGTGAGATCAGTTTAGCTGGCACAGACTGGAAATTGAACCCAGGAGATTCTGGTATGTACTTCAGTTACTTCCTGAAGTTACCAGCTTGTGCCATCAGGTGAACTTTTAAAAGATGAGTACATTTTATGAAATTATTATTTTATTTCTATTCTGGCAGTTCCCTTACCCAGCTTGTTCGGCTGTGCAAATTATTTGGAGTAACAGATGTTCAAGTGAATCCCTCATATAGAATTTTACAGAATCCTACAGCTCAGACAGAGGCCATTTGACACATTGAACCTGTTTCATGCTGCCTGGAGTATGGGCCAGCTTGCAGATGGATGGTATTGAACTGTCACAAACTACTCACCACATTCACATTTATAAGGGTGGTACTAGGAACATAGAATGAGTGCTGCTGTGCTGGATATTAATTTGATGTACTTTTAGTTGGCAGATTGTTAATTCAGTGAATTTGCTTCCAACAGTCCCAATTAAGTTATTGTGGATCTTTAAGGGGGTTGAGATCCAATTAGTTATTATTTTTATTAGTTCCAGATTTGGCACAGTGAAGCATCTACAAAGCATTTACAAAAAAGCAGATCACCTGCAGTCAGCTTTTAGTTTATTAGTGCATGAAACATAGTGGAATTGATGCTAATTGAACTTTTAAAAAACAAAATAGCACTGTTCTCAGACTAATTTTCAGTTGTAATTCAACGTATTGCTTTAATGTGGATTAAATGTGCACAGACTAATGAGGGGATTAATGAGGTATAAATTGATGGCATCATATTAAACAGACATCCCCCATCCATCTTCTGAACACTTATGATGTAGAATGTCTTGGAAGGTAGGGTCATTGCAGCTTTGAAGTTAATAATAGTGACAAGAATACTTGTCTCAAATATACCGAAAAGCCTTTGCAATTGCTCCAGTTTGTTCATATATGTGAAAGATTTGTTTTACCCTATCCAAGACTTGACATTTAGTTCATGCTTGTTCATTATCTCAATTATATACAATGTATGTATATGTGTGTATATATATATACTTTACATATGGTTACTTGACACCTCAGGAACATTTGAAAGGGAATTAATAAGATGGGAAATTGACCTTTGAAGTTAATTGAAATTAATTTTAAAAATCTAAAATTCATGAGAGGCAATTTTAGCATCACATTCGGGCTCTAATGACCTTGAAAACG
The DNA here is from genome assembly GCF_017639515.1 of Carcharodon carcharias. Classification (NCBI taxonomy): domain Eukaryota; kingdom Metazoa; phylum Chordata; class Chondrichthyes; order Lamniformes; family Lamnidae; genus Carcharodon; species Carcharodon carcharias. The sequence goes on along the minus strand of NC_054477.1, from coordinate 129,199,531 downwards.
GCCATGATGAGTCTTGAGCTGAAACACCATTTTAGCCCACATTTAGTGCAAGATTGCATTTTGGTAAAGAGTTTGAAGCCTACGTTAAGAATGGCCATTAGCAGTCACTAGGAGAAAAGAAGTGTTTGGTCATGGGCATCTTACTATGGGACCTCCTTGATCAGTACAGGTGTAAGGGGGAGGACAGGCAGAGAAGCACCAGCTGTTGCAAGGGAGAGACACAAGAGAATGAGGTGGCATCTTTTGAATGTCCTGCGGTTAAAAGATTTCTTCCACTAGGACATCCTGCACCTGAGCACCTTCTTCTTCGGTCCCTGAGCCAACCTACAGTATGTTGCTGTGTACCAGCCAGTGCTCTCCACATTGTCAGTAGAAGTGGGTGCTAATTGTTATATGGGTTCTTTAGATGTCTCAATGATGAGATTTTGAGATTTGTATATTTAAACATGAATCCTATATTATTAACCTTTACCTATTTACAGATCCCAAGTTACTGTCATGAATGGTGCTATTACCTCCATGCAGGCTGGTTCCAGGGTGCTCTTTCTAGTCTGTGTTCTCAGTCTATTACGGCGTGACTCTATACATCATTCCATATTCCATACTATTCTCCTGTCCTGCATTCATCCTTACTCTGCCAAACACCTTTACATTACAATAGCATGCAGGCACTTACAGCATCATACAACATCTGCCTCTTTTTCTCCAAATAATACTTTCCTTTCTAATGGAGTGTAACTATTTGTAATACAATCTTTACTTGCTATCCCTGCTCCCCCATCTCAATTCTCTGGCCTTATAAATTCAGATGGTCTTGAGGCTTGACAGTTACTTCTCATTTTTGGTCTGTCATGTTTGGAAAGGTGGTAGTCATACTATGTGTTTCTGGTGCTTGGCTATCTCCATTTGATTCAGTTTTTGTGCTCCCCTGGGTTGCATTTCTCTTTATTAACAACTCATCTGATTTTTCTGGACACCGTGGGTTTGTCCCATTCCTTCCAGAAGGAATGTGCACTCCGTTTGTTCCCTGAGTGAACTCTAAATTTCTTTGTCTGTGGTGTCTGCCATGTTCTTGTTGGATGTATACGTTTCGCAAATGGAACCTTCCTTACCACTTGTTTCACAATCTCAGCCGAACATTTGTTTGCTGTTTTATTTTCAAACCATTTCGCAAGCTTATGAACCATTTCATTCAGCTCAATGGATCCCAGTAAGTCTGAGATTTCAGTGCTCTTTCTGCTTCTAGTTCTTTGCACTTCAGTGTCAGATTTACATTTTTTGATCTTATTTCTGTCTTTTCTTTCTCTGTCTGTAACAGAACTTTGTCCTTGTTCTTCATTTTGGTTCACTGTTAGCCAGATCTCTGGTGAAGTCTTAACCTGTTTCATCTCTGTAAATGTGCAATTCATGGCTCCACTATCCACTCTCAGTTTGGAAGGTTTGATAGATTTTCTTTTCAATGCCTCCTCTTTTCCATTCAACTGCTTCTTCAGCTTTGCAGTCAGTTTCTTGTAGCTTTTGGCTTCCTCCTGGAATGTAGAACATTGCTGACTTTTTTCTCCCAACTGGTTCTTCAGTTTGTTCAGTGAAGAAAAAACTTTGACCTAAGGGATTCTTGTAACATGTGAAGGTGTTTCAACAGGTTTTCCTTTTCTTTGTGAAGTACACTTGTTTCATCTTGAGCTTTCCTGTAATTCAACATGGTTTCCTTGAGTTTCTTCTGCTATGCCTCCATTCTGCTGTTGAAGACAGTCTTCATTTCTTCATGTTGCTAAATGGTTATGCATTCCTTTTGCATTTGATCTTGAAGGGCAATCAACTGTTTGTTTTCTTGTTGACCTCTTGCCAACTCACTTTGTGTTCAGTGCATTGTTTTGTTGCGACTGATAGTTCCAAGGCAGCTTTTTCTGAAGTAATATTTGACATCCTCTGTAGCTCCTCATGTTTTTCCATAGAACCATAGAATACTACAGCACAGAAAACAGGCCATTCGGCCCTTCTAGTCTATGACGAAATATTATTCCCGCTAGTCCCATTGACCTGCACCTAGTCCATAACCCTCCAGACCTCTCCCATCCATGTATTTATCTAATTTATTCTTAAAACTTAAGAGTGAGCCCACATTTATCACGTCAAATGATAGCTCATTCCACACTCTCACCACTCTCTGAGTGAAGAAGTTCCCCCAAATGTACCCCCTAAACCTTTCCCCTTTCACCCATGGCTACATATTGATTCTTCAGGGGTCTTTCAGGGTTACAACTTCTTTTTTTCCTTTTCTACCTATTGTTTTGCCTGGCTGTATACCTGGTTGAGTTTTCCCATCTCCTGATTTGATTAGCTAGCTGTGGAATTGAGGGTCATTATTTCCTCCTGATAGCTGTGTGTCATCTCTGAAATTTGTTTGTTCAGACCTTGAAAAGTTTGGTTCATTGAAGATTTCAGTTTATCGTGTGTTTTCAAAGGTATATATTCAGCTTCAATCTCGTCTTAAAATCTTCCAGTTCAGCTCTGATGTGAACATTTTCCTGTAGAACAGCTTCATTTACTTTTTGCACATTTCACTCCTTTTGAGCTACCTCAGATAGCTTTCCTTCATTCATAGCCAGTTCCTCACCCTGCACTGCCATCTGTCTCCCACGCTCTGGGGTCTTTTAGCTCCCTCTCTGGGGTTTTCTGTCACCCTCACTCTGAAGTCTTTTGTTGCCCCTGCACTGGGATCTTGCCTTCTATCTGAGGACTTTTGTTACCCTTGGCACTTTATTGGGAGTTACCTTCTCTCTGGGGTCTCTTATTGCCCTCTGTGGTCTCTTGTTGTCCTCAGCGGGGTTGCCGTCTCTCTGGGGTGTCTTGTTCACCTCAGCGGAGTTTCCCTTTCTGTGGTGTCTCTTCCAATTTGCTGTCCATGGCTGTTTTCTTGTAGTTACAGCTTTAAATTTTGTCGCCTCTTTAGGACTGAGTGCAGTGACCATGTTTTTTTACATTCGGGCTGTCGGCTTTCTTTGTTGCAAGTTTCCTGCTTTTGTGCTTTGGTGGGCTCCCTGGCAATTGTGGCTGCTTTGTTTTTTTCTGTTTTAACATTTGAAACGGCAATGATTTCTTTTTTTATATTAACTCTGCAGATTTGTTTTAAACTCAGTGCTGTTTTTATTTGGGAGTCTCGAAGGTGTGCATGCTTTTTTAAAAGTTTCGAGCTATCAACTCTGTAGCATTTTCTTCTTTTAAACTCTGTAGGTTTTCCTCTTAAACTTTTGACTCTGCCAGTTGATTTTTATTTAACTTCTTTTGTTTTTTAACTTCAGTGTAGCATGGCCACCATGCTGCAATCTGCTGAGCCCTGGGACCACCACCCATTCTATAATGTAGGTACAGATTATTTCTATAACTTTGCTCACTGTCTCGTGAACTATCCAACATCCTTCACACTGTGTCAATTAGGGTTTTGCAATTTTTGTATTTTTGCTCACCTGTCTTTGTGATCTGACCAGGGTTTTTTTCCTTTTTACTCAGGAATCTTGTAATAGACTTCCACTCACTCTTGTAGATTCTTCAACTTCTAAGGCTGTAGTGAATTTTCTTAAAGTGTTTCTTCAAGTTCTCTTCTTAGGTGTTGCCTCTCTACTTAGGTTTCAGTTGTTTTTAGTACTTCATATCTTGGGATGCTGTTCTAGGTTCATGCATTTAGCCACCACTTTTCATATCACCGCATATCACAATGTCAGATTATGGTACTATGTCTGATGTGATATCTTGTAGGAGAGACCACCACTGCCAACCATATCGTACTGTGGTGCTTGGTGGTGTCTCATTGATGAGATCTTAAGACTTGTATATCTAAACATGAACCCTTTACTGTTAACCTCTAACTATTTAGAGATCTCAGGTTACTGTCATGCATGATGCTGTTACCTCCATGCAGGCTGGTTCCAGAGTGTCCTCTCTAGACTGTTCTCTCAGCCTGTTAACATGTGACTCTGTACATCATACCCAGGGTGGCGCTATTCTCCAGTCCCACATTAACCCTTGCTCTGCCGAGCATCTTTACATTACAATGGCATGCAGGCACGTACAACATCATACAACATCAGGAGCCCACAAATACTGTCAATGAGAATTGTGTCTCATCAACATCTAAGTACTAAAACTGCAGGTGCCTGGCTTATTACCTTGAGACAAGTTCAAATTGTGTTAATCAACAATTGGAACCAATATTGTTTGTTAAATCCAGACTGTCAAACAAGGCATGTTTCATTAACACTCCATGCATTTAGCACCAGTTTTCATTCTTTGGCCAAAATAACTCCCATAAAGTGTCAGATACACACATAGAAAATGTGCTCTGGAAGTTTCCATTCTGACAGCTTCAGATTATAATACCAATGCTATGTGGCTGATGCTGAAAACAGAAATACTGCTAATAAAGTAGCTATTGGGATGGAGCGAGGCTAATTGCTCTTCCCACACATGATGGTGTCAGAAATATTGTGTCAGTGTTATAGAACTGCAAAAATAGAATGAGGCTGTGCTGCCCAAGAGTGAGGAGACTTTCAGTTGTCTCATTAAAACTATCTCCAGAGAGTTGCTCCTTTATGGAGTGTTCGAAGGCACAGTGAGTTCAGGGTTGTCTCTGTTTCTATATCTTATTATGTCAGTTCTATCAAAGATGCTAAGGTCAAGACTTGTAAATGAATTTTCCCAAAGGAACATTTAATGAAGAGACAGTTAACTAATTATCAGTATGTTTGGATTGCATTCATTCTTTAATTGTCCTGAAAGCTTTGGGAACAAAAGACCCTCTAGGATGATCATTTACTCAGAGGACAAACAGAATGACTTATTACTTTCATTTTTGCCTTTGGCTTATTCTCTGGGACAAGCTAAGTGGAAAATGCTGTGAATAAAGCATCTTTTCTTCTCTCTGGAATTCCAATATTAATAGCAAAATGTTCATAGTTTTAGTTTTTCAAAATTCTATTTAATAATTGCAGTTGTCTGGAAAAAGAAATAATTTGGAATGATTTCATTGATTGTGGGAAGAGGTAGGTAAGTGGCATGAAAGAAAGAGAATTGGATATGCTTATACCCTCATTATCAATCACTTCTGTGACACCAATGGCCTCAGCCTCAGCGCTGCCCCTTCCCATTATGGCTAACAGCGTCTCCTTCATGGGAGTTGAAACATGCAGACATGCTTGTCCTCTTCCATTCTTTACTGTTGCCTGCTGTTAAACAGGCTTTGCTAAAGTGTATGAATTGTAGGGGTGAATACTGATTGATAGAGATTTTGGTAGATGGGTGCATAGTGAATTGAACAGTGGATGAGGTTCATGGCACAGTTGGTCTGGTATGTCATTTGAAAATGAACTCATTGATCTTTACAATTCGTGTGCAATCATTAAACCTCTTCCTATGCTGAATACATGTTTTTTGAAGCAACATTCCTGACATTCACCTCCATTGCTACTTCTTCCCACTTCTTCCTGAGCAGTTGCTCCTACCTTGCTGCCAATATAAGACATCTCTCCTCCTTCCTCCTTTCCACCTCTTGCACCAGGACTGCCAGTGCACTGCCTGATAGCCATGGTGTAAGCTCGCTCACATGTTCAGCCCTTACTCAAAGGATTAGAGCACAGAACCAATTTTGAAATGAGTCCTTTAATTCCCTTTTAACAGGGGTGTGGGCTCCTGTGAAGTAGCACTAGCTGCTCATGATAATAGGCCCCCTGCTGATGCGAGCAGCCAATCAACGATGTGGGTAGTACTGGCGGCATGCAGCAATCAGGTAAAACAGCAGGCAGCATGAAATTTATTATGATGCCTGCATCTTAATGAACGGCTGTGGTTTAATTGTGTACTGTGGCCCTTGCACCTGTTTTCGGGGATTCAGTGCATCAAGTGCAAGTGAGTATTGGAGCAATAAGATAAGGCATGTTCATGGTGTGCAAGAGAAATGGTACAAGATACAACTTCTGATTCATGGGGCATTATCGGAACCAGTTATGAGGCAAGAAGGATCTGTACAAGCTGCATGGGTTGCATTTGAACAATGTCCCTATAGGAGTTTAACTATTGTTGTCAGGGAGGTTTTAAACTAGTTTGGCAGGAGGAGTGGAAGCAGGGTGAAGTCTCACAGAAAAGTAACAAGGTGCACAGTGGACTGAGAAGGACAAATAGTACGAGAGCAAAGAATAAGGGGGAAGCCACTTAAGACCAAGATGAGGGGAATTTTTTTTACTCAGAGGGTTGTGAATCTTTGGAATTCTCTACCCCAGAGGCTCAGTCATTAAGTATGTTTAAAGCAGAGATTGACAGATTTCTAAATACCAATGACATAAAGGGATATGGGAATAGTGTGGGGGAAAAGGCATTGAAGTGGACGATCAGCCATGATTGTATTGAATGGTGGAGCAGGCCCGATGGGCTGAATAGCCTACTCCTGCCCCTATGTTCTTATGTTCCTAACAGTTCTAAAATAAGATGGAATAGACAGAGAAGGAATGTAAGGCAGACTAAAATAGGTTTGCAGTAAATGTGCGTGAATTCTCAGGCACTGGTCAATTAGGGAAGGTAACTTCCAACTAGCGTTGGAAAGAGCTGGCCTGCAGGAATTAGAAGGGCACGCCTACCTGCCCTTGAAAATTTCGCTGACACTTCAGTTCGCCGGAGTTGCTTGGGGCCTGCATCAAAAGACTCCTTGCAGGCCCCAGTGAAGTGCAGCTCTGGCAGATTCAAGGAGGCAGATAAGTTTAAAGGGCCAGTGAACTTGACAGTCCAAGGAAAAGGTAAATGTCTAAGGTAAGTGCATAGGATTTTGGGGGTGGAGGAGGATTGGAGGGTGGGCGGGGGGTGGTTTTGGATGGTGTGTGGGGGGGGCACAGAGATTGGGAGGATGGAGGTCCGGATTGGGGGAGGCGGTGGCAGAGGTCCAAGGGTAGGGTGGGGCTAATGGGGTTCAGAGGTCGTGGGGTTGGAGGTGGGGTTGGAGGCCCGATGGGGCAGTGGGTCGGATTTATGGATGGGTGGCTGGGGGCATCAGAGGTCCAGGGGAGGGGTGGCATGGGTATGATGAGAAATCGGAGGTCAGGCAGGGGTGGGGTTTGGGGGGGTCAGAGGTTGGGATGGTTGTTGGGGTCAGAGGTCGGGACTCGGTGGTCAGTGGTGTGGGGGAGTCCCATAGGCGGAGTGTCAGGGTTGTGGGGGGAAGACCCGTGGGGGGAGCGTTGGGGATGTGGTGGGGGGAGAGCTGGGGGTTTTGATGAGCTACAGCCACAAGTTCCCACATGGGATTTATGACATGATGGCAATAATAGAGCTTTAGTTAAAACATGAGGAGAACTGGAAATTGAATAGTCCTGGCTAAGAATATTCAGGAGAAATAGGGAATAGAAAACGAAGCAGGGAGTTGGGAGTATTAGTATTAATCAAAGACCAAGTGAGGAGGGGTCGAATGGCTGCCTGCTTTGCCCTCCCCTCATTTAACTGCAACAAGTTTCTTTGTTTGAAAAGGATATAATTGCCAATTCAGTGAGTGTTTAACTGTTTGTGTTGTGATCATTAAAGAACCAAAAGGACAGGTTTTCTTGAGTTTAACAAAGAAAGAGGTTAGCCTTATTACACTTAAATTGATCTAAGCAAAATAATAAAATACACACCAACTTTATCTCTCCCCCTCTCTCTCACACACACGTGCACACACACGCAAATTCCTTTCTGCAGGAGGGCATCCCTCAATCAGTAAGTTAGGGCTGGAAGCTTACCAGATGGATTGGAGAAAAAAGGAGGCAGGAAGGACCCCACTTAGGTTTTTTCCCAAAGCTGCTTGGCCTCAGTTCTGCTGAAAAACATGTGCTTAAAACATTCAAATGGCTGCCTTGTCATGTGACCTTCCTTCACCAACTGCCGGGGGATTCAAAAAATACATTGTCCATGACTTTCAAAGGTGAAAGCAAAATACTACAGATGCTGGAAACCTGAAACAAAAACAAAAATTGCTGGAAAAACTCAGCAGGTCTGACAGCATCTTTGGAGAGAAAGACAGAGTCAATGTTTCGAGTCCGTATGACTCTTCTTCAGAACTAAAGAGAAGTAGAAATGTGGTGAAATATATACTGTATAAGGGGGGATGGGACAGGTGAAGCTGGATAGAAGGCCAGGTGGAGGCAGAGGAGAGATTGCGAAAGATACCATAAACAAAATGTCGAAGGGGTGTTGATGGTGGTGATACTGGCTGAGTGAGGTACTAATGGTGACATTAAGAATAGAAAGCAGGATGAGCAAGTGACAGATGGCCCTAGTGGGGGTGGGGTGGGGAAGGGGATGGTGTGGGAGAAAAGATCAAAATAGGCTAAAAGGTGGGGATAAAACAATGAATGAAAATAAATTTTAAAAATAATAATAGAAATAGGTAGGAAACAATATATATAAAAATTAAAAAATAAATATTTGAAAAAAGGGGATCAGAAAGGGGTGAGGATGGAAGATAGAGTTCATGATCTGTAGCTGTTGACCTCAGCGTTAAGTCTGGAAGGCTGTAAAATGCCTAATTGGAAGATGACTTGACAAAAGTGACTTGGTTAGCTCAAATCTGGAAACTAACTTAGCCATGCTCCCATTGCCCATGCAATTAGTTTTAATGGCTTGTCTCCAGCAGTTGAATACCTCAGGTGATTGCCACAGATGCCTTGCTAATGAGACAGGAGATGTGAATCCGTCACACTCCCTGAAGTCATTGTCTTTACTGGGTTTTGCAGCCAGACTGACACCACTCCAAGGAATTGGAATGATGCACCTACAGTAATGCAAATTGGAGTTAGCCACCTTGGGTTATGAGTTCAAATCACTTTTGGCTCTTTTTTTTTAAAAGTGTTCTTAAAAGTTTAATTCAGATTTCAGTTCAGAGCCTATTTGTACTCCAGTTCAAATAAAATCATTCAAATCAACAAAGCACATCTTCATGACAATACTATAACAGTGTAGGAAAGGGCTTGATGGTTCAAAGCCATTTGGTTAGATGCATGGAGCAGAAGAGAAGCTGTTATGCATGTTTATTGTTGCCACCAAATAGTGGGAAGGAAATGGAGAAACAAATTTGTGGGTAAATTTCAGAAGTGATAATGGGGGGACTTCAATTATCCAAACATTGACCAAGGAACAAACAACGTAAAGGACAAGGAGGGGAAGGAATTCCTGGAATGTGTATAACAGAACTTTCTTGATCTGTATGTTTCCAGTCCAATGAGGAAGGAAGCAGGGCTAGAACTAGTTCTAGGGAATTAAGTGAGGCATTTGGAACAAATTTCAGTAGGAAAGCATTTGGGAAGCTGCTATTACAATATCATTAAATTTAGAGTAATTATGGAAAAGCAGGCTGTGTCACATTGGCTCCCCTTTAAGTGCTCCACCCATCTTTTCAATTGTATTGAATTCAATAGAACTGAAATCTTGATGAGGCATATAACAAGTGGCTGATTCAGTGTCAGTCACTTTGCACTGCCAATATCACCCAACATGAATTTCTACCCCTTAATCACTTTAAAACATGTGCTGACACTTGCTTTATATGAAATGAAGTAAAAATCATTTACTACCACAGTGCATCAACTCCTTGTTGGAGTCTTTTGCAAATTGACAGCAAGAAATGTAATTGCACCCTATTTTGCTTTCAATAAGACATAGTTGCTTAATTTATTAGATCTGCATGTTGAATGTCATTAAAACGTGGAAAAAAGATTGTTCTGTGACAACCGGAAAAGATTACTCAGCTCAACTAGAAAATGATGCACTCTTTTGGTATTTTGTTAATGATGAAAACGCTTTAGGCTAGCCCTGCTCTTGGAATAGGCCAGAATTGTCAGCCGCAAAAATGTGCTTGGTGCCCACGGCAAATAAATTGCAGGGCAAATTCACCAATGCCATGCTTAAGGCGCGGACAGACCAAGACGGGGGAGCCCATACTCCCTTTCAGTGTCACTCACGGCTGGGTGTATGGAATCAGTGAATTTAGATATTTTTTTCTACTGCACCATCAACTTTTCAATGGCTTTTCATAAAAAAGTTACAATTTCATAAATCAACCACCAGTTGTAAATGCAGTGACATACTGGGAACAGTAACCACACCCTTATTTCTTTCTGAACAAGACCTTACTGATACTAATGGGTAACTGACTTTTTAATGAAATGGTTAGGAAACATTTCTTCATTTATTTACAAACACAACTTGGCAATTTAAGGTATAACCACTTGTTGATGTCATGATGAAGATGACATACAGCTTATTTTAATTTTGCTCTAAAGAAAAGGTTTGCCAAATGTTCTTTCAAGAAGACAATACCAATTTAAATGAGCAGACAGTATTGTTTGTGAGAAGCCATGCAATTCAGTATTTAATTCATTGTAATGTATGGAGGAGAGGTAGGGTTATCTGAACATTTAAGTGTCATGTTAAACTGTCACTCCTTAGTTGAATTGGCCTTGTTCCATGCAGCAATTTCTACAGGCTCTATTATATACAGATATACAGAAACAATATCCTTTATCTGTCCTTTGTTCCTGATTCTTTTACACACATTGCATTAGTGGAGCAATACAGCATGTGCAACGTAATGTAGCTAACATCAGTTCAGGTTTCCATGTCAGGTGTGACATCACTTCCATTCGGCACATTGACATTGTTCAGGCTTTACGTTGACTACAATGTCTCTACAACCAGCCTGAAACCAACATTTTAAACTTAAACTTTAAAGATTACAAAGTATCCTTGGAACATTGATGTTCATTTAGAAAAAGTATATGAATCTATTTATTAACATTTAAAGTTTCACTGGGATTTGGAAGTTAGTGAAGCAATGAGCATGAGAGTAAGTGCACTTGTACTCACAATATATCTCAGTATTGTTACCTGACATTGCTATAAGCAGGTACTGACGAGAGACTATAAGTGCAGTTCAACAGTACTGGTATGTGATATCCGTGATATTGCTAGGCACACTGCAAGAATATCCAAAAAAAGTTCAGATTAGTTTAAACTTGGGGTTCAAGCAGGATTTTGGTAGGCCCAAACATGAGATGGAAAGTTTCAAAATATAATGGTTAATAAGGGTAAAAAGTTTTGACTTTTGCACTACTTGTATACATTGAATACATTGCCACCTGAAGATGTCTGTGTTCCTGATCAGACTGATACTTGCAATCAGATCTTGTTTCTAAACTGGGGCTATTTTATTTTGTTCCAGGGGCAGGAAACAGGAGCTAGAACAACATCCTGTGTGCTGACAGTGAAAGTTGCTTGGTGCCCATCTCCAGCCAGTTGAACTTACCGTTATCACATCAGGAAATTGGAAGTTGATTGGAAAAGCCCAGTCGACCTCCTTAATCCCCGGTTAAGAAGGCTCTGGTTGAGCCTTATTGCCTGACCGTCCGGTCAGGGTGGGAGGCCTGGCCAGGCTGCAACCCATGTCATTCCCAACCTCGGCAGGGCCTGAAAATTCAGCCCCAGGCTCCTGATGATGAGGCAAATATATGCATTGAACAGGCACAAGCCAAGATATTCCACAAATCAAATAGGATCAGTCTATCATGAACATCAGTCAATTTATTTAACCATCAGAGGAAAAGCTTTTCCAATAAATCGACAAAATTTGAATTAACTTATCTCCCACGTCATTACTCGGAATTTACCTGGGGCCTCACCCAGTCTAATGTTATAACTTTTGTGAGAAATGCTCTTAGCCTGATGTTATCAGGATCCCGAACAGTTCAGAAAGTATCCAGAAAGATATAACCACAGCGTTTTAAAATCATTATCCATGCTTATCCTCATAGTCCTCAATCCTGATCTAAGCGGATGGTCATCCAGCTTTCTAAAAAAAAAGATATTAGTCACTTTAGCTGGTATTCTATTTCACATAGCTGAATCGATCCCTGCTAATCTGAAGTCTTGTCTCAAGTTTTTTGATTACTGTGCTTTTACTCAGTAGCTACCGTCTAGGTTCAGTATCAAACCTTATTTGCATTATCTATTTTTTCTCATGTGCTTTTAAGCATTTGGATCATAGCTCCTTTGAGCCTTAATTTCCCCAAATGAAAGCCAGTTCAGTTCTGTGTCCCTTTCATTGTTACAATTATGAGGCTTATATGATTATTATGTTTTGGGACAATGTCTTTAAATTTAGGCTAAAAATGAAGCAGGTCATGTGACCTGTTCTAAAGTCTGGCTGACATCAAGCCTGACTGGTCTGATTGTTGGTGATTAAAGGGGGCTCAGATTGTTTGACTGGGAAGAAGGTGCACGCTAGTTATGCTCAGAGACAATGGCTACATCCTGTGTTAACAGTGGAAATTGTGAATCTCCAAACTCCCAGAAAATGTCAGGTTGTAAACAACTGTGCTTTAAACTGTCCATTTAGTTCCAGGATGAAAGAGAGTTGGGCTCTCAAGGATAGCCAGTTAACATTTCTAGCTGGATACAGAGCTCATCTGTTTTATGTTGCCATGGGGAAGGATGCAGAGGAAACCACTGTAAAAATCAGGTTACAGGCGTTCTTAGAATATCACTGAACATCACAAGCAGAGTTTTGGGAGTCTGCCTGGATCAGGGAGAATCGGAGCAGCTAGAGGCCAAATAAGCTTCTATGGTTTGCCATGGATGAGTGCTGGCAGAAGCTTGCGCTCGAATTGAGAATATCAAATTCATGGTGAGCTAAAACGACACTGCAAGAGTCACCTAGGTTGGGCTAGAGGAAGAGTCACGAGGAATAGAAAACCTCACTGTAAAAGACAATTCTAAGATTGCAAGTTACCAGGCTGAGAAAAGAAATGAACAGGAAGAAGTCCTCAGGACCTAAGAATCACTTCGGATTGATTCCGGAAAATTAGTCTATGTAAAGGACAGTGTAAAGTTTACCTATAAAGTATGTTTTATTCAGTTTGGCCAAGAATAAGAAGGGGAGAAGAGATGGGGATATTCCGTTCTGTGGTTTAAAGTATAAGCTGTGTACAAAGACAGTGTTTAGTGAATAGTGCTTTTGGTCTGTTGTCACAGTAAACATCTTAATGCGTGAAATTTTGGTACGTGATTCAGCTATTAACTGGAAGTTCAAATTCCTTTTAAAAGTTATCAATCTCTACAGGGATCGTAACATTCGTTTATTTAGGCTTGAATTTTCAGAGTTGGAAGGACTCCAGAACCATTTAAAGGTGGCAGGTGGGACTTGATTCCTGCCCCCATTCCTGGCCCCCCCAATTTTTGCCAGCACAGGATAATGGTGCAGATAATAATAATACTCAAAAAAGAAGTGGAAAATTTCACTAAATGCGTCAGGGTGCCCACACTGCATTCCCAACCTGGCTCGCTTCATTGCAAGACTAGGCATCTCCTAGCCCTTGCATTATTGTAGAGTCAGGCCAGCTTCTTCATGACTCGTGGTTCATGGCCCCTCAGAGAAGTTGTGAACCTTAGTCTGGATTTGGAAACCTTTTGAAAGGTAAATTCAAAAGGTCTTATCCATGATCCCGGTCTCCTGCTTGCCAACTCATGGAAACCTATGTCACCTCAGAGAAAGAAAAATGCCCATTCATGATTCTTGGGAAAACAAACTGACATTTCTACAACCCGATAAAAGTGTCAATCAAACAGACTATTTAAGTATCAATAACAGAAGCTTTAAACAATTCCCACCTCTTAATCTTGTGCAAATAAATATCGAGACTTTGACAAAAGCGATCACAGAAAAATAACTTACTATAGCCTGAGTATTGCTGAAAAAAGAGACATGTCTGAGCTTTCCATCTTGCACTCATCAGGATACTTGCAAGAATTTAAGGGGGAAAATAACAACGGTGGTGGTGGGGCTGTTAAATGTGGCGAGCCGTTCAAAATTCCATTGACTTTAGCAGAACCGCTGGCATAAAATTCCACCTCAGGGCTTTAGGGCCCAAAAGCTCAGAAACATCCTTTCTATTCTTCAAACTTTCCCTATTATACAGTTCACCTCTTGAAGTGTAAAACTGCCCAAAACCGAAGACACATTTCCAAATTTGACCTCACAACTGCTCAATTCAAGGTTGGAATAACCTATTTTGATTTGGGATTAAATGTTTTAAAGATACAAATCAATCTGGTTAATGGTTTCAATTTTACTAGGTACTTTACAAAAGTATCACAAAAATCACAGTTGAATCTTCCCAACCTTGGCTAATGTACAAGTTTCATATTTCCTGATCCAATATGCATCATTTTATTTATATCTGCTTTAAAATCTATTCTTTTATTCCTTGACCCATTTATTAATTGTTCAGATTACTTTAGCTTCTCAAAAAATAAAACCACCCTTTTTGGTTCCTGTCAGCACCAGTGTCCCTCTGGTTCCAACTTCACCAACTTACATGGGTTACCTGTTCAGGATAAATCCAGTGATATTCTACCTTGGTGCTCTCTTTAACCCCGTGCTGAGCTTTTTAACTTAGTATCCAGTATGTTCCCAAAACTTCATGCATCCATTTCTGGAACATTGCCACTTTATCCAATCTCTCCCCATATCCGCTGAAATCTTCATCCATACTTTCATTACATTGAGGGTTGATTATCAGCTTTTTGAACCTTAAGAAAAAACAGTGATCTGATCCTGACTATTGCTGAGCACCCTTCACCCTCATCCTACCAAACTTCACCTGTAACCACCATGTAAAAAATTATTTTAAACCCACAATAAAAGCAGAAAATTCTGGAAATACGTAGCGGGCAGGATTTTCAGCTCGGCGTGCAGGCACACGCCCGACATCCTGACGTCATCGTGCACACGCGCGATATTTTGGTTGGCGGATGCCATGAGTTGGCAGCGTGCCCACTGATAATTAAGAGGGCTGTCAAGTCCATTAATCAATTAATTAAAGTAAAATTTTCCCTGCCCGTCCAATCTTACAGTTGGCAGGCGGACGAATAGGCCAAGTGGCCTTTGCATTTTTTGCAAAACCTCATCCACGGGCGAGATGAGGTTTTGAACAGTGAGTAAAAGAAAAAAAATTAAACTCATTTTTAACATGTCCCTGCATGAGGGGACATGTTTTCCTTTTTGAAATTTTTATTTTTAATATTAAAATTCTTCAGCTCCCTGAGGCAGCTCTGTGCCTTCAGGGAGCTTTCACTGAGCACACCTGCCACATGCGCTGACTCTTCCCCGCTCGCCCTCCTCCTGCCCCCACCCAGCAGCACTGAGGTTTTCAATGCACTTTTCATGCTCGCTGTCCTTTAATTGGCCAGCCAGCATGAAATTGTGGGTGGTGGACCCACCCGCCTGATGAGGAGAAAATCCTCCCCAGTGAGTCTGGTATCATTTTGTGGAGAGAAAAACAGTTAATGCCCTGGATTTAGGCTCCAGGTGTGGGTAGCTCAAGTCGGGACATTTCCTGCCTCGCAGCATCTGCCTCAGGAGAAACTCCCTGAATGGTGCATCGTGTTTCCATGGGCAGGGCAGAAGCAGGATAGAGTCGGACCCACCAACTCCAGACACACATGTCAGGTGGCCACAGGAACTGCCAAATGTCGATGTGGGCCACTTAGAAGGACATCCTTGCCACTCACCAGCTTTTGTCCTTGCACCTTCTGTGCCAGCTTACCCAGTATCCACCACAGACAGACCTAGGAGCCATTTGAGATGAAATAAAGTTGAGTTATATATCACTATTACAACCTTCGCTATATTAAAAAAACACTCCCATTCATGAAAACTCACCCAAAACATTTAAATCCTCTCATGTACTTAATCTTTTCTAAAAACAAAGCGACTTGTATTCATGACCCCACATCAAATCCTTTAATAAGCTCCTTGAGCTGTCAATCAAACCATGAACTTAGGATCACCAACTGAGATAATGATAGGTTGTGGAAAGAAGTCAATCATTAATAATGACACAATGATAAACCTTGGGGTAATGTCAACAAACAGCTATTGTAACTGCTGGACCAGATTTTTTTTCAACACTCACTGATACAGGCAGGATATCCTTTTAACAGTTTTAAAAGGGCTGAGGATTTAAATAGCTTCACAGCTTGAGTTTCTTTTTACCTCTTACTGACTCAGGCAGGCTGCTTTTTTATATATTTAAAAAAGGCTGAGGACTTTTCAGCTTAAGTTTTTAATCTCTCATTAATCTCTCAAACAGGCTTTTTTAATTGTTAAAGGACTGGAGATTTAAATAATTTATTAGCTGGAAAGTTCTACAGACCTTGTCTGCCATTCAAGAGCCTTTAAGACTAACTAAATTTCCACACTGTGGTTTAAGGCCCTTGCTAAACAGAAAATGGTGTCTGCTTGAACTCAGCACTGAGTTCAAAAGGCCCTGCTGTGTTTGGATTCCCCTCATGTCATAGAGTTTTACAGCACGGAAAGAGGCCCCTCAGTTCATCGTGTCGGTGTCAAGCCCTTATCTACTCTAATCCCATTTTCCAGCACTTGGTCATGGGCAGGATGAGGTTTCCGTAATTAAATTAAAAAAATAATAATTTTTGGGCAGAATTTTTCAAATATACATGTTAATGTGAGTGAGTCTGCTATGTGGACATTTTTTCCGGAATTTGAAAAACTTTCTTCATTGGATGAAAATACTTCAGCTCCCTGAGGCAGCTTTCTGCCTTCAGGGAGCTTTCACTGTGCGCTACCCCACGCCTGCATTGACTTCAATGCTCACCCTCCTCCCGTCCCCACCCTGGCAGCGCTGAGCTTCTCAGCATGCCTTTCACACTGGCTGGCTGCTAATTGGCCAGCTAACATGAAATCATGGTCGGGGGCCAATCGTGGGCGTCAGGTCATTTCTCGGCCACTCCTGGACCCACCCACTGTGCCTGCCCAATGATCCGAAAATTCTCCCTCGGGTTTGTATTCAGCCTAGGCATGTTACATGGGCTGAATTTTCAGGAACATATTCCCACCGACTCCAGCAGCCCCAGTGCCACATTACAGTCTAACGAGCAGTGATTGAAATAAGACAGGAATTCCGCCCCTTACTCGGGAGGAAGCCCTGCCTTGGAGAGCTGCCAGCTATTGTAAAATTCTGGCCCATGAATTTTTATCTAGTGTTCAGCTGAGCTGTGGAGAGCAGCCAATTCCTAGGTTCGAACCCAACTCTGTGCTAATGTAACTGAGAGCTATTGCTAAAAGGCTAGTAACTGTTCATACATACACCATTTCAAAAGGGTCTTAATTCTCCGCAATATCTAATCAAGCTTATAATTGGGTTCCACAACCTGGATTTTGGAAGGAGTAATGGTTGGAGTTCCATAGTGTGTGTGTGCGCGTACGTGTTCGCGTGTGTGTGCACAATGGTTAAATCACGAACATTGCTCACTGTCGGATTCTTTCCTGATTCCTGGCCACTTATGCCACATGGCAGAGGGTGACTGGTACCAGTTAAGTAATACCCAGCTGATGACTCAACACCTCTGGGTGAGGTGAAGGGAGGGATATAGGTGTAAAAATTGACAGGTTTATTTTATTTTAATCATTGAAAAGATGCTGTTCAATTTTTGGGCGCAACTGTTTTATCTGTGAGGCTTTTAAATATTATCCTGGCCCTTACCTATTTTCTCTCTCTTCTTTCAAGAGATAGGGTTTAGGCTACTGCGCAAGAGAGCTGCCTCCTCCCTGATTAGAGATTAGGTATGCTCCTTATATCTTTCTTCCTCGAGATTATTATTGACTGAGTGCAGGACAAGATGTCATTTGTTTTCCTCACTAAATTAACAAGAATCCCTTTTCCCCCTGATTACAAATTTGTGCAAGATGGGAAATTGCACATTAGGAATTCCCCCACCTGTACCATTATTTATAGCATCACAATATGACATTAGATGCTGATTGCATCCTATTACCTTTGCCAAGAATATATAAGGCAGCAGTGTGGGGTGGATGGGGGGGGTGTCGGGTGGGTGGATGATGGGCAAGGTGTGTGCAGGATGTGGACACCAGGCCATATTTTATCTCTGTAAAGCATTTATCAGAGATGTACTGCAAAGCTTATGAAATCTGGTACATTTTGCAAATTGTTTCATTTGAATATTTGAAGGTCGTAAGTGTATTGGTGGCTTATACCGTTGTGAGTAAAATGCAACTGTTGCAGCGATTTAATGTTGAAAACATAAAGAACCTTTTGCCTAAAATTTTGTCAAGAATACTCCTCCTAAATGAGTCAGATAGCCTTACATTCAAGGTGTTTTCCTCACAGTTTACAGAATCCTTGCTGTGACCCTGACATACATTCTAGCCAAACCACTGATGTACATATTATCTCGCCTTACTTAACTGAGAAAATCTATAACCCTGATTTATATTTATGAGTTCTGCTGCACTCTTCTATTTGCATTCAATCCATAAATGCATTTATTTGCACATAATGTTTTTAGCCAGAAGGTTATTTCATATATTTCATAAATGAGAAAAGGCATTTTTCCTACCTCATAGGGTTATTTTCAAAGTGAGTTGGATGAAGAACAAGTTACTTATTCATCTTCCACTGAGAATATTGCACGTTTTCAGATACACCTCCCTTATTGCCCCGCAACCTCCCATCCCCCTTCTGGTTCTTGAATTTTGCATCGTAAAGTTGCCCTTCCTTGACAATATTATTCAATTTTATTTGTGCCTTCAAGTTGAAACAGTTTTCTTGATGCTTTATCTATAACTGACAGTGTAAACTAAAATTATATGGTGATTTGTTGCTTCATTTTCTTCTGGCGTGCTCTGAAAAAGAATCCTGCATCAATATATGATTTTCCTTGAGGATAAATTTAAAGTAGATGGGATTGGCTGTGCAGATAATTGTGCCATTTGAGTGGTAGGACTCAACCTCTTGCACATCATTCTCCATGTGCTGAGTTTCTGGTCTTAGCTGTGCTGTTGTGGGGAAATGCCAAGCATAAGATAGGTTCATTTACTCAGGGAGTTTAGAGAAAAGTTCCCCAGGTAGGCAATTTGCCCATTTGTCCTTTCAGCTAAAAATGATGCATAGCTCAGGGTGACCCATGAAAGCAGAAGAGGAGAAAATAGCTCAAATAAGGCAATATCACATCAAAGTCATTTTTTTAAAAAATTCAAGTATCTATTCAGCAACATATGTACACAATGCATGAGACTAATTACCTTAAGCTACCTTACCAGAACACCTATCCTGTCAGGAAGGTGCAGATGAAAATCTAAATGGTTTCATAAAAGAAAGTGAATAAACTGAAGGGAGTCAATCAGGTCTTTTTAACACACCTTTTAAATGTAGGCAGCACAGGGCAAGAGAGACTTTGTCAAAAGGCTGATAGCTGGTCACCCATGCACCACTCCAAGAGGACCTTGGTGCTCTGCAATATCGGAAGGTTATACCTTATCTTTGTTGAATGAAAGAAAACAGTTTAATACTTTCTACAAATATTGAGTCAGAGCAATATTCTACTGGAAAATATAGAACTCGTTTTAATGCTTTATCTGATTTAATGGTTTGATTGAATTAATTCCTTCTCTTTTCCCCAAGATATAATGATATCACAACTTGCTATTTGGTCACTACATACCTGCCATTAACTGATTGTACAACATGAAATAGGAAGTAAGTTTGATACTGACAGAGAATTAAAGGTTTATGCCAGTATTATATCAAGTAAGCAACAAGTTGAGCAGTTGGCCATAAAATCTCAGAGTACCCAGGATATTTCAGTAGCCAGTGGGGAAAGGGACTCCTGAGGATGAGGAAATCAATTATTGTTGTGGAATATTGATTGTTAGGTATTTAGAGAAGAAGGTATGTTGGCCTAACCATGAGAACATCTAGGTATGTTACCTTCCTGATGCAAAGGTGACTGATTGTCGATCATGGATGGATGATCTAATAAAGAAGCATGGTGCAAAACCTGTGATTTTAGTGCATGTTGGGTATATGGGCTAGGCAGAAGTCATCTGGTGGTCCTCCCAAAACCTTTTAGGAAACTGTGGGGAAAAAATCAAGCAAAGGGACTATGCCATAGCATTCTCTGAAATGTTACTCATGCTGTACAAAGGGGCAGGGAAGCAGGAGATATCAGTGCATTGCTAAGGCTGTGGTGTAGGTACTGAGACCTCCTGAAAGAAAGTAAGCTTATACCAACTGGATGAACTTAATTTACACAGAACAGCAAATGGGATATGGTAAGAAAGAATAGAGTGATACTGAAACCAAAAAGTTGGGGGGCAAAGGTGTATAGGATAGCCAGGAAGATTCAGTTAGGAAGCCATAAAATCATGTGTACAGCATAATATGGAGGACAAAAGCAAGTCCAATGAATTCAATGGTAAGTCAAGGTAAAATGTAGCAAGGGAAGAAGGAATCGCTTATGAATGGGGCACAATTGAATGAATAGAAAAGGTTATACACAAATAACAGATACACACATGTAACTCTAGCAACAGAAATATCTGAATCAGAAGAATAGAAAAGAAATGTCACTCTTAGCGGTATAATAGAAACTTGATGGGGGACCAGGCCTGAGAGTGGACCTGTGGGAGAGTGAGAGGAGTGACCCAAGACAAAACCAGGTCTGAGAGCGGTGCTGTGGGAGAGTGAGAGGAGTGACCCAAGACAAAACCAGGTCTGAGAGCGGAGCTGTGGGAGAGTGAGAGGAGTGACCCAAGACAAAACCAGGTCTGAGAGCGGAGCTGTGGGAGAGTGAGAGGAGTGACCCAAGACAAAACCAGGTCTGAGAGCGGAGCTGTGAGAGAGTGAGAGGAGTTACCCAAGAGAAAACCAGGTCTGAGAGCGGGACTGTGGGTAAGTGAGAGGAGTGGGGAGTCAGGAACCAGAGTTTCAAAATCAACAAAAAAAAATCAAGCAATGATGTTACAGCTAGCAGATAGGGGATTGGTTGATGAGTATTGCTGCTTTTGTTTGCTATTGAAGCTAGGGAGGTGTGGGAAGCTCAGAGCTAAGAATCTGTAAGTTACTATTACTTTTAATTTATCTATCAAATTAAAATAATTGATTGAAGAATAATTGTAACTAATTACAAAAGATGATGGACTCACAGCAAACAATCCATTTCAGATGAAGTGTCTTCATATGGTGCATCTTTGTTGGTGGCTGAAGAGGCCAATCCTTGAGAGGCAGGCCCTGCCACAATTGTCACACATGAAGCTTCAAGCTTTGGTGTTGGCGCCTGTTGCCAAGACGCTATACCCACTGCTCATCGTGGTGGTGCACACCACAAGAGTTGTCGCCATTTTCCTCTGTCATCAGCTTGTGATTTCCAGACATGATAATTGTTGTGTAGTTGCTTCATGTCACACCCACAAACATCCTTGAAGCAGAGCTTTGGATGTTCTAGTAGTCATCTGGCTCCAGCTACGTCACTAATCAGATAGTCCTTGGTGTGTAACCATCTTCCATCCTGCAGACGTGCCCGAGCCAACAAGGCCGCCTCTGTTTCATGAGTGCCAACCAACTTGGCAGCTCTGTCTTTGAGAGGACTGCTGCATTCATGATTTTGTCCTGCCAGGATATAACTAATTAAGTAATCAATAAAAAAGTGTTAAAAACAAAAAACTGCGGATGCTGGAAATCCAAAACAAAAACAGAATTACCTGGAAAAACTCAGCGGGTCTGGCAGCATCGGCGGAGAAGAAAAGAGTTGATGTTTCAAGTCCTCATGACTCTTCAACAGAACTGAGTGAATCTTAGGAAAGGGGTGAAATATAAGCTGGTTTAAGGTGGGGGGGGGAGAGAGAGAAGTGGGGGGGGGGTGCGGGGGTGGTGGTGTGGTTGTAGGGACAAGCAAGCAGTGATAGGAGCAGATAATCAAAAGATGTCAAAGACAGAAGAACAAAAGAACACAGAGGCGTTAAAGGTGGTGATATTAAGAATAGACGGTAGGGCACTCAAGGTACAGCTCTAGTGGGGGTGGGGTGGAAAGGCTAGCAGGGAATAAAAGATTTAAAAATAATGGAAATAGGTAGGAAAAGAAAAATCTATATAAATTATTGGAAAAAACAAAAGGAAGGGGGAAGAAACAGAAAGGGGGTGGGGATGGAGGAGGGAGTTCAAGATCTAAAGTTGTTGAATTCAATATTCAGTCCGGAAGGCTGTTAAGTGTCTAGTCGGAAGATGAGGTGCTGTTCCTCCAGTTTGCGTTGGGCTTCACTGGAACAATGCAGTAATCCAAGGACAGACATGTGTGCAAGAGAGCAGGGTGGAATGTTAAAATGGCAAGCGACAGGGAGGTTTGGGTCATTCTTGAAGACAGACCACAGGTGTTCTGCAAAGCGATCGCCCAGTTTACGTTTGGTCTCTCCAATGTAGAGGAGACCAATTTGGGAGCAACAAATGCAGTAGACTAAGTTGGGGGAAATGCAAGTGAAATTCTGCTTCACTTGAAATGAGTGTTTGGGCCCTTGGACAGTGAGGAGAGAGGAAGTGAAGGGGCAGGTGTTACATCTTTTGCGTGGGCATGGGGAGGTGCCATAGGTGGGGGTTGAGAAGTAGGGGGTGATGGAGGAGTGGACCAGGGTGTCCCGGAGGGAACGATTCCTACGGAATGCCGCCAGGGAGCGTGAAGGGAAGATGTGTTTGGTGGTGGCATCATGCTGGAGTTGGCGGAAATGGCAGAGGATGATCCTTTGAATGCGGAGGCTGGTGGGGTGATAAGTGAGGACAAGGGGGACCCTATCATGTTTCTGGGAGGGAGGAGAAGGTGTGAGGGCGTATGTGCAGGAGATAGGCCGGACACGGTTGAGGGCCCTGTCAACGACCGTGGGTGGAAAACCTCGGTTAAGGAAGAAGGAGGACATGTCAGAGGAACTGTTTTTGAAGGTAGTATCATCAGAACAGATGTGACGGAGGTGAAGGAACTGAGAGAATGGAATGGAGTCCTTACAGGAGCTGTAGTCGAGGTAGCTTTGGGAGTCAGTAGGCTTGTAATGGATATTGGTGGACAGTCTATCAACAGAGATTGAGACAGAGAGGTCAAGGAAGGGAAGGGAAGTGTCAGAGATGGACCATGTGAAAATGATGGAGGGTTGGAGATTGGAAGCAAAATTAATAAATTTTTCCAAGTCCCGCCGAGAGCATGAAGCAGCACCGATGTAATCATCGATGTACCGGAGAAAGAGTTGTGGAAGGGGGCCGGAGTAGGACTGGAACAAGGAATGTTCCACATACCCCATAAAGAGACAGGCTTAGCTGGGGCCCATGCGGGTACCCATAGCCACACCTCTTATTTGGAGGAAGTGAGAGGAGTTGAAGGAGAAATTATTCAGTGTGAGAACAAGTTCAGCCAGACGGAGGAGAGTAGTGGTGGATGGGGATTGTTTGTGCCTCTGTTTGAGGAAGAAGCTAAGGGTCCTCAGACCATCCTGGTGGGGGATGGAGTGTGGTTGATGTATGTCAGATGAATTATTAAAGCGAGAACTAGGTCAAATAAGGTAAGTTGAAATGGGAAGTAAAGAGAAAAATAAGACTGACAACGACAGAATATGAGAATGGTTGGCATGAAAGAGAACCCCAAAATCTTCTATTGACATGCCTTTTCTTTCCTTGTTCACCCTTCGAGGTGAAGATGACCATGTTCATATCTACAGTGTTTGGTAGGGTTCCAGTGGGTACATGGGTGACTGCTAAAGCCGTTCTGCGCCTACAATGTTATGCTGCAAATAAGACAGGATGCTACAGAGTTCTGTAGGAGTTTCTGGCTCAGGATTTCTTCTTCTTGCATTATCTCTTTGCTACTGGTATACGCTTGCTTTCAAAGGGGGGCACTCTGTTTTTTATTTGGTTGCCCCAGGTGCAATGGACCTGGGTGAGCTTCTTCCACAACTCAAAGTCAATATCAAAACTCTTAAGTGATGCTTCAGAGTGTCATTGTAGTGCTTCCTTTGACCACCATGAGAGAGCACACCAGACTAAAGCTCTTCATAGAAGATTTGCTTTGGTAAGTGAGTGTCAGGCATTCTGGCTTTATGACCAGCTCAACTTAGTTGTGACTGTCTCAGTATAGTGTGGATGCTTGGCGTGCCAGCTCAGGTGAGCACCTCAGTGTCTGACATTTTTGCCGTTTGGTCTTCAGAAGCTAACAAAGGCAGCTCAAATGAAAGTGCTTGAGCTTTTTGGCATGATGCTGGTACACAATCTATGTCTCGCATGTGTAGAGCAGGGTGGGCAGGATTATTGCTGTATAAACTTTCAGGTTGCTAGGCAGACTTACTCCTCTTCATTCCCAGACTGTAGTTTGAAGTCTGCAGAAGGCTACACTTGATTTGGCAATTCTTGCATGTGTCTTGCTGTCAGTATAGACAGCTCAAGAGAATTTGCTGCTGAGATAAGTGAATATATCCACTGCAGACAGGTTCTGGTCATCCACTGAAACCTTGGGCTCAAGATAGGCCTTTCCTGGAGCAGGCTAGTACATTGCTTCAGTTTTCTTTGCATTAATTGTAAAGCTGAAGTTGGCACATATGTTGGAGAATAAGTCTATGCTACATTGCATGTAAATAATAAGCTGGTAGTAAGAGGAGGAGCGGATTCTATTTGGGAAAGAATGGGTTATATTTGCTTACAGGTTCAGGGCAAGGCTGAATACTTAATGAGTACTTTGTACCTTCTCATACATACCCCTAACATTCTCTATATTGAAGATCTACTGGAAGATTTCCAATTGATATTATCTTCTCAGTCCAGCAGCTGCAAGAGAAATGCCACAAACAAAAGAGGCTACTATATATCCCTCCATCAATTTCATCAAGGCATTTGATCATGTGAGTAGAGATGGTCTTTTTAAGCAGCTGGGAGAAAATTGGCTGCTCGCCAAAGCTGCTCAATTTAATCTCTTTCCATGACAAGGTAATGGGTAAGATTATCTATGACAGGGCAACATCAGAACCCTTTGAGATCCTCAGTGGGGTCAAACAGGGTTGTGTTTTGTCACAAATTAATTCTTTGGCATGTTCTTCCCTTTGCTGCTGTCATATGCTTTTGGGTCATCTCCAGAGGGTGTCTACTTACATACGAGAACTGACGGAAGCTATTCCGCTTTGCTCACCTCTGATCCAACACAAAGGTGCACCAAGTCCTCATCAGGGATTCGATCTATTCTGACAGTGCCACACTAAATAGGATAAATGGATCTTTTTCAGATTGGCAAACTTTAAGTAGTGGAGTGCCACAGGGATCAGTGCTGCGTCCTCAACTATTTACAATCTATATCAATGACTTGGATGAAGAGACTGAATGTAAGGTTGCTAAAGTTGCTGATGACATAAAGATAGGTAGGAAAGTAAGTTGTCAAGAGGAGGTAGAGAATCTGTAAAGAGATATAGACAGGTTAAGTGAGTAGACAAAAATTTGGCAGATGGTAGTAAAATGTTAGTAAATGAGAACGTGTCCATTTTGGCAGGAAGAATAGAAATGTGTACAATTTAAATGGAGAGAGGTTGCAGAACCCGATGGTACAGAGCGATCTGGGTGTCCTGGTACATGAATCACATGAAGTTAGAATGCAGCTACAGCAAGTGATTAAGAAGGCAAATGGAATGTTGTCGTTTATTGCAAGGGGAATGGATTGGAAAAGTATCTGTGCAGGGCCTTGGTGAGACCACATCTAGAGTACTGTGTACAGTTTGGTCTCCTTATTTAATAAAATATATATTTGCTTTAGAAACAGTTCAGAGAAAGTTTACTTGACTCATTCCTGGGATGAAGGGTTTATCTTATGAAGCAAGATTGAACAGGTTAGGCTGATACCCATTGGAGTTTAGAAGAATAAGAAGCGACCTTATTGAGACGTATAAGATTTTGAGGGGATTGTACAGGGTGAATTCCGGGATGATGTTCCCTCTTGTGGGGGAAAGTAGAACTCAGGGACATAGTGTAAGAATATGACAGTGGTGAGGAGAATATTTTTCTCTCTGAGGGTCATTAGAGTGTGGGATTCTCTTCCCCAGAAGGTAGTGGAGGCTGGGTCTTTTAAATTTATTCAAGGCTGAGTTAGACAGATTTTTGTTAGACAAAGGAGTCAAGGCTTTATGGGGTGCAGACAGGGGAAAGTGCAGCTGAGACCACAACCAGATCAGCCATGATCTTATTGAATGGCGGAGCAGGCTCGAAGGACTGAATTATCTACTCCTGCTCCTAAGTCCTATGTTTCTAAGAGAATGAATAGTAAATTGGATGATAAAATCTATTCAGAAGGGTTTTAGATGGAGTGAGGTACATTTTACAACACAAGATAGCCTAAGGCTACAAAGAACCAGGACATCAGAGAGCACATGGAAGAAAATGAATCTCTCTGTATGGAGCTAAATAAAGGAAATAAGTGGGAATTTTTCCTGAGTGCTGGTCCAGACAGCTGATATTGATGAGCAATTTGGCAGGTAAATAATGATTGCATCTAGCAAGGTATCATTTTAACAACAGGATACTTCATTAACAGATATTGAATGAGTTTGATAAGTTTCAGCAGCAAGATGTCAGGAATTACTGGATGAGGTAAGAAGATAACATACTGTCGGGACTAGAAATGAGATGTAGTTGAGTTAATATTGACCAATACGAAAGACATAATTTAAGGTGTTGAAGCTGGGGAACAGCTGGAGACTGGTGATCATAGAGTCATTAGGCTTATAATACAGAAAGGAAAGGGGGAAAAAAAAGTAGCATTATCATTAGATCATTGAACTTTGTGAAGTGCATTTTAGAAGAATGTGTGCAGATCTAGGAGAAGAATAGGGGTGCAATGTAAAAGAAGATGGATTGGCAACTACACATTTTTTCATTCTTGGGATGTGAGCATTGCTGGCAAGGCCAGCATTTATTGCCCATCCCTAATTGCCTTTTGAGAAGATGGTGGTGAGCTACCTTCTTGAACTTCTGCAGTCCATGTGAGGTAGATACTTTCATAAAGCTGTTTGAGAGGGAGTACCAGGATTTTGACTCTGCAACAGTGAAGGAGCGATTCACTGTTCCCACTCCTGATGAAGTGTGATTGAAGGGGAATTTGCAGGTTGTGGTGTTCCCAGATGTCTGCTGCCCTTGTCCTTCCAGGTGGTAGAGGTCACGTGTTTACATGGAACAGACTGAAGAAGGTAATTGATAGGGTAATGGTATATATATTTATATATAAAACCAGGAATTGTAGGAAGAATAGAAGGCAGGACTGAATGATTTGTATACAGTTCTGGAGTCTTCACTACAGGAATTATGTAGCTGAGTTGGAAGGTATGCAGAGAAAAGCTGCTTCAGCGATTAAGAAAATAGAGAATACAGCCTGTGGGGGCAGACTCAAAAACAATGGTTTCCTTGGAAAGGTGAGACTATGATTAGAAATATCCAATGCATGAGGCTGGGTGATGTAGAGAATTTAATACAGGGTAGCAGAACAGAGGAATATAAGAATTAAGTGAAATAGGAACATTCCAAGTTAAAATAGCATTACTTCACTGAGGAGAGAATAAGTTTTTAGACCAACTTCTTAAGTGAGGTTTTAGACCAAGTAACTTACATCTTTAAGGTCAAATTAGACAAGTATCTTGAAGAGAAATATATCATTGGTTACAACTGCTGGAGAGCAGGAAGGCAGACTAGACGAAACTATGGTCTTTTCCTATCTTGAGGTTTTCTGTTTTTATGTGGAATTCTGCAGTTTGAAAAAAGGTTTAGGACAGTTTCAAACAGCACAGAACATTGTTGGCTTATCTCCTTTAACAGTTATTGTATTTTTGTATCTGAACAGGAGCTTCAGTTCCAATCATAATTAAGAATATGTTGTACATTTACTGATGTCTAAAGTGGAGAGATTTTGCTTTTCAGTCATAGGTTGTGCTTCATGTTTTATGTTTAATTAGATGGTAGTGTCCTTAGAAGGCTGCTGCCAGTGAAACTGAAGGATTATAAATCTTTGCTGTATGATGGATAGGTGTTGGTAATGGCCCCTGGCCACTTTTTCACCAGGGTATGTTATATGAGACAAGGGGAGATCATTCAAAATAATTAACCAGAAGTAAAACTATATTAGCTGAGTCTTTTGTGGAGTGACAGTCACTATCGGATTGCCACTCCATTCCTTTTCACTTACCTTAGACTGGGGCTGCACCTCTCGTGCTTGGACTTCGGACCTGCGCCTGCTGAGAAATGAGCAGTGTAGTTGCTCCTTGAATCCCTCAGTGAAGTGCAGGATCGTGGGAGTGATGCCACCTTTTTAAAACACTTGCTGCTGTAAACCGCTAAGTTTAAATGTCTTAGCCATTTGAGGAGCTAAGAGAGAAGGTAAGTGTTTAAGAGGGTAGGATGGTTGGGGATTGGTTGAGTGGTCAGAGGAGGTTGTCGGGTGGTAGGGGTAGTCATGTGGTTGGGACTGTAGTCGGGGCTTGGAGGTTTTGGGGATTAATAGTGGGTTGGGGGTGGTCGGGAGGGTAATTGGGTGGTTGGGGGAGTAGTCAGGGAGTGGGGGATAGTCAGGTGGTCGGGGGGCTGGTTGGGAGGGTAGTCAGAGGGGTGGGGTGGTAGTCAAGGGTTGGAGGTTGTAGTCAGGGGGTCCAGTAGGGGGTGGGGGGGGGGGGGGTGGGGGGTGTTCAGTACCATTGTTACCCAGGATTTAGAACTGGTTTTAATCCTTCTAACTTTTCCTGGGTAACTGTCCTGCTCAGAGAATCAGAATCATCCAAAGTCTCTGACTTTGACTCAGAGTGTTCCAGGTGCAGGGGAATTTTTCAATAGAAGTTGAAACTTCCCGAGCAATTCACGTGCAGTCCTTTCATAAAGTCTTCCTAGGGGTCCTCCAGTGCATTCTTCCGGTGTACCTCCAGGGTACAGCCTTTCCGGGAATGGAAGATCTGGGCCTATAAGTTTAGTGGACCAGTAACATATTTTCATGAAGATTCAGCTTGTAAAACAATAATTAAGTCACTTAGTCATGCAAGTACTTCTCACTAATTACAGTGATTAAGCCTAAGTTCAGCTACAGAACCAGTCACTAGAAAGAGCCTGAGAGTGTAGTGAGGTGGAGTAACTCTTGCTTTTCATTGGTTTTCTTTTCCATCTGGGTTCCATGGCACAGTTGTTTGGAATACCAACACTACCACTAGCAAGTGATGGATACTTTCAGATTTCTCGGTTGCCTATGTGATATTTGTTAGCTCATTTGAATTTTGGTTTAGCTAAAGACTAAAAAGATGAATATTTTAGAATACTGGCTTTCTCTTACCATTAAGAAAGGATAGAAATGGAGGGATTGGCATTTTCAGTATTGTATTGTTCACACCCATCTATTGGTGTCAGCCAACACTCAGTGGTAACACTTGCTTGTGTTTCAAGTCGCACTCCGCAGATCCAAGCACATGATCTAGGCTGGGGGAGCGCCACAATGCCAGTGATGTCCTCTCTCAGCTGAGGTCTAAAACCCCAAGTCCTCTCCTGCCCTCTGAGGTGGTTGTAAAAGACCTGACAACAACAACTTATATCTATATAGTACCTATAACGTAATGAAATGCCCCAAGGTCCTTCACAGGAGCATTATAAAACAAAATATAACATGAGCCACGTAAGGAGATTTTGGGTAAGATGACGAAAAGTTTGGCCAAAGTGGTCAGTTTTAAGGAGTGTCTTAGAGGAGGGAGTTGAGGCAGAGAGGTGTTTGGAGGGTATTCCAGAGCTTGGACTTAGGTAACTAAAGGCGCAATTAAAATTGAGATGCACAAGAGGCCAGAATTAGAGGAGCGCAGATATCTTGAAGGATTGTGGGACTGGAGGAGATTACAGAGATGGGAGGGGTGGGGCCATGTAGAGATTTTAAAATCAACCAGCATCACTTAAAAAAAGATTCTCTTTCATGTCATTATTTGTTTTGGGGCCTTGCCATGCACAATTTAGCTGTCACAGTTTCTGGCATTGCAACAATGATTTCACTTCAAGTAGTACTTAGCTGGCTGAGGTGAAGAAAAACACTATATAAATGCAAATTCTTTTTTTTTGATCTCCAGACTTGTATTATGTTTCCTGGAGACACTGATAGCTTGTAAAAAGATATTTGAATTTCCAGTGACTGATTGATTGATTGGAAAAATCACACAATAGCAGCATATTACAGGAGGGAGGAAGCAAAGTCGCCGTGGAGCTGAACTGCTCTACGTCAGCCTGACTCACAGCCATAATGCACTGTGGGTAGACTAAATAGGTCAGTGTTGGACTTCCGCCCCTCACTGGGGAGGAAGTCCCACCCTGGGGAATTGTTGGCCAATCGGATTAACTGGGAGCTCTATCATTCTCAGCAATGCGAAGAGGGCATGCGTGGGCACTGCTGGGTCTGTAAGCAGGCCCACAAAAAAGGCCCAATGGATCCTGGAGTAAGGTAAGTCTGTGGTATTGGACGGGGAGGGCAGTTTAAGGGAAGGGGTAGGGGTGTGAGAGTAGAGGGTTATAGAAAGCAGGCAGGTAAGAAGCAAATGGGGTACTATCTTAGGTGTGGCTGCCCCCAATGCGAAAAGGGCAACCCCCATACCACCCTTCTTTCCTGACATTTGAAAACATTTTGAAAAAAATCAGCCTGCCTGAGCCTGTCAACTACCCAAGCTAACCATATTATAGCATGGGCAGCGTATTATTGGGGATAGTTGCCTTGTTAACAAGCTCAATTGACCCTTGATTATTTAAATATGGCAGGTGGACTGCCAGTTTCAGTACCCAGCCACCCCCCCCCCCCCCCACATATTATGAGGATGAGCACAAGGATGGATGTGAAGATGGTGGGGTGGGCACCTGCCCTATTTGACATGCCCGCCCCACCAAGAAAACACCCAGTGGGGGCACGGAAAATGCAACCCAAGATTTCAAGTTTTAAGTTTTTTACCTTAACAACAAACTAGATGCAACATTTTCAAAACACGGTTCAGTAGGCAACATATACTCTAAACTACAGAAACATTTCCCCCATTTAATTTTTAGAATGACTGAAAATCCCTCGCCACGGTTACACTTTAATCTGTCCTGTAAGTGGATACTTTATTCCCCCAGAACCAGCCCAAAACTATCCTTGGCTCCCAATGGCCTACTTCTTCTTTACTTTCCAAGTCAGATAACTTTTAATCCCTGAACTGACTTTCACAGTGAGGGTTACCCAAGAGAGTCCTCCCTTTAGTCAAAGCTAGGTGAATCTTCCAGCCTTGTTTAAATCCTCAATGGCTTGGTATCTTCAATCTGAGTGCAAGCTCCCACCTACCTTCTGCGTGGTGAATAATTAAGGCAGCATTTTCTCTGTTTCAGGTGCAGAAATAGCTGCCCTTCCCTCTCTCTCTTTCTCCTTCTCCCTCCCTCCCTCCCCCTCTCTCTCTCTCTTTCTTTCTTTCTCTCTCTTAGACTCTTGCAGACTGACCTGTCTCTGAGGTTAAGGGATATTTTAAGAAAAACAATGTAACCCATCCCTACAGTGGCTTGCTATGGACTCTTACACTCCCAAAGCCCATCTCCATGACAACGTGAGTCATACGGGCCTTGTATCCAGGTAGAAATGCTAATTAACACCCCTCTCGACCCCGAATGAAATAGACAGTTTAAAGTGTAACTGTCTATAAACCTGAAATTTGTAACACTGCTATGTGAGACCTAGGCCTGAATCTCGGTGGGCCTGGGAGTGGACGGGAAATGGGACACCGGCCGTGATCGACAGCTCAGTGCTGCCAAGATGGGGACAGGAAGAGGGTGGGTGCCAAAGTAATTTAAGGTGTGGCTTTTAGAGAGCTCCCTGAAGGCAGACAGCTGCCCCAGGGAGCTGCAGACCTCCACAGACTAAAGGGCATGACAGAAATGCTGCAACATATGTCTGTGCAGCACAATCAAGCACCTGAAAGCATACCTCATAACAAAACCACTCCCCAGATATCTCTTTTAGTTTATTTCCCGACAGAGATTTCATCCCGCCCTGGATCAATGTTTGAGCAAAAATTTGAATGCCGCCTGGGAGAATGGCCTGTCTAACAACAGTAAATGTGGACAGGCCATGTAATATCACTGTGATTACATCATTAATGGGTTTAATTTCCCACTTAATTGCCAGCGAGTGCACGCGGCAGTCAGAAGCATGCCTGCCGTGTGAAATATCGTGCAAGTGCGAGATGATGTCAGAATGCTTATCCGCCGTCATCTCACACTATTTCACATCTGTTTGGGTCAGGTGTGCACCCACAGGATGTAAAATTCTGGCCCTGGAGACGAATAGTCTAACCACAACCAACATTGATGTTCTTGCCATTGTCTACACGTATGAAGATCTTGACCTTCTTCCCAGTAAATTGATCCAGCCCCTTCTTTACTTGGCTTGTAACTCCACAATGTGACAAAAGCAAACATATATTAAAAAGCAGTGCAGAGTTTGATCATTAGAAAACAGATATGCTTACACCACCAGTATACTACATGTCATATTCATAAGTTTACACATGGACTGAGCTTGCATGGAAGCTTCTGCAACTGTCTTTCACTTATTTAAAATGGATACTGATGAACTGTTAAGATGGCTGCCAATAGGTCAGGTGACCTTTGCTTATTCAACACAGACTATCAAGCTTCCAGAAGGTTCTGAATTGAATTATCATGTGTGGGGGCCTTCCCTGGAATGCACAAACCAAGACAAATGTTATCTGTGGAATTCGCACCTTCCATTCTTTGAAGCTTACTCAAAACATGGACTCCGACACGCTATGGCTTTAAGTTTGCAGGACAGGAAAGTTGGTGAGACCGGTTATCCATTAGTTGAGTGTGAAAGATTAACTTCTACCTCCTGTTGTATATCAGTGGCCTTTTAGTTTTAAGCCATCCTGGGTGGACAATGGTTGTTGACCACGTGACCAAAACTGGCTTCTGATACTGAGTTCTTTTATTATCCCAAGACCCAGAAGAGATCTGGACAAACTGCAGAAGAACACTGATAAGACAACAGCTACAAAGAAAGGCTGTGCCATCTTTTCCTTTTTAAGAACCATTAGTTAGCCAGTTTGAGAGCTAGACTCTGAAACTAGCTGCACGTCATGAAGCAGCCATAGTACTAAACCTGTTCCAGTTTCAAAGTTCACCTGAGAATCAACCTCCTGGATATTCAACTACAAGAAACCTTGTGACCTGCTGTGAACCTTTTGCTTTACAAGATCCTAATTTTTTCAACTTTAAATCATCGATCCATTCGATAAACTATAGGCTTGGCACATGAGAGAGTGGAAGTTGTAAGTCAGAGACTGAAGGAACTGCAGTCTGTAAAGGTGCACTATCTTCTACCATATCCATTCTGTTTGTGTGTGTGTGTGTGTGTGTCTGAAAAAAAGTGAGAGAGAGACTGAGTGTGTGATGTGTTAATTCAGGGTCGGTCTGTGAGAATAAATAACCTTCTTAATTTTAAACTCACCAAAACTTGCTACTGAATTATTTAACTGGAATACACACACCAAGGGAAAAAATACACAGCTCTTTCCAAACAAAACATACTGATTATGGGCAATAAGAACCAAATACGTTCTGTCTGTGACATAACTGAAGATAGGTAACATGTCAAGAAGGGAATCAACAGGCAATTTTATTAATTTTCTGGTCCACACTCAATTTTGCTAAATAGGGCTCATAGTTCATTGAATAAGATCATTCCAGTTTAATTATTCTTCATATTTAAGCCACTTACAATTTAGCATTTAGGTTTTTTGTGTATGCATGGGTCTTTTTTATAATGGCCCAAATCTTCTGGCTCTGGATTGGTGGAGATTGGACATACGTCAGGAGATATTTGTCAGGACCCTATGGAAGTTCTGATGCATGGACATTTGTGGGAATTGCCCAGAAAGTTTAAACTTCTGATGGGCTGATTCTCTGCTGCCCAGGACCCTGTGGAAATATCTCCCACCCTGAGATTAGGGCGAGGACTCGTGCTAGATACATAAGAATTACCTGTATAGCTACTCTGGAAATGTTAGACAGTTCAAAACCTGGTTCAACAGCTGGGCCAGACCCAACTGCCCCTAGACCAACTGATTAACCCCCGACTGCCTGACTACCCCCCTGACCAGACCCGACTAACCAATGACCCAACTGGACTGCTCCCCAATCCAACTGCCTCCAAACCTGACCTGACTACCCCTGACCAGAACTGACTATCCCCTGAAACCGATTACCCTGACAACCGCCCGGCTAGACCCCAGCAAGAATCGACTACCCCCTTACTTGATATGACTACCTACTGACTACCTGACTACTCCCCTGAATAGACCCGACTAACAAATGACCAAACCCCACCACTCCCCAACCCAACTGCTCCACCAAACCTGACCCGACTGCCCCTGACCAGACCTGACTATCCCCTCAAACCAACTACCCTGAAAAACACCCGGCTATCCCCCAATCAGATCCCACTACCCTACCACCCCCCGACCCCCTTCCCCCCCCCCCCCCGCACCTGGCCAGAATCAACTACCCAGACCAGTGCCAACTACCTCCCCAAACAGACCCAGCTGCACCTCAACCACCCGACTAACCTATCCCGACCAGATCAGATTAGCTATCCTCCGCCGGCCAGACCTGACTACACCTCCCCACCAAAAACTGCTACCTCACGACCAGACCCAACTACTCCTGGTCAGATCCAACTACCCCCGACCACCCAACTACCCCTCCAACCAGACCCGACAATCCTCTGACCAGACCCGACTGTCCCTTGACTAATCGACTACCACCTCCTCTCGCCCACTTCTCACACACACACACACACACAGACACGCCGCTGTGCCCCCCCCCCACTACCCTGACCTGGCTTGACTACATCCTGACTAATTGATTTTAATTGATTATGCACCCGACCAGACATGACTAGCCCCTGACCAACTGACTACCCCCAACTGGACCTGACAACCCCACCCCCCCACCACCAGCCCCCGAATCCACTTGACTAACTCCCACCCCTCTGAACCAACCCAACTATCCTCTGATCTGACTGGACTCCTCTTAATCAGGCATGACTACCCTCCGACCACCTGACTACCCCTCCTGAACAAACCCAACTACCCCCTGAACACCTGACTGCCCACTGACCAGACCCAACTACCCCTGACTAATCAATTACCCGCCCAACCCGACCTGACTACTCCCAAACACTTGACTGCCATCCGACCTGACTACCAACTCCCCCACGGACCTACATTACTCACCTACCCACTCACCCAGCTGCCCACCTACCCATTCACTCACTCACCCATTCAGCCAGATACTTACACATTCATGCAGGCATTCAGCTAAACCTTATTCATTAAAACACTGGACCTTTAAAAACTTACCTGAATACAGCAGCTGGTGCTCTAAGAAGGGGGTGTGTCCTCTCCTTCCCCTGACATTCACTACATTTACTTGGGAAACGCTGTGCTGTCCATTTCTGCTTTAGCCAGGATTGGAAAAAATGGGCAAGATGTTCGGGTCGGGAAAATCTTCACGGGCAGCAGCATTGCCATTGACCGGAAGATTCAGGCCATTACTCCTGTCCCCAAATTGTTTGATGGTTAGAGTAATCATATCAACAATGTCGCATGGAGACAGCTTCCTTCGGAGATGTATTTCACCAAAAATGAAAAGGAAATCCAATTTCAGTTTTGAATTGGTTGATAAATGACCATCCAGTGTGACCTTTTCCAAAATCAGCTTTGTATCACTATGCTGGTTACTGGATTTAATTGCAGCCCTAATATTTAACCTACATCAGTTGGAAGAAATAGATCTTTGAATTTCAAAAATTTGGCAATCAGTACAGTTAAAATTTCAACTTTTTTGCCCCTTTGGTGTTCATGAGTTTCCTAAGCAATTTTAAAAAAAACATTCTTTTTAGATTGCAATGGTGTAGGTTTTCAGGTGCTTTCTATAAAGCAGGATGATCCTCTTAGGAAGACTGATCTGAAAATAATAAGCTTCTTCACCTTCTTTTAACAAATTGAGAAAAGGCTGAATGACAAAATAGAAATGACATTTACTCTCTTCTTTCAATCACCCAAGTCTGTTTTCAATTTGAAAAGACAGTATGCATTATGTGTCCATTATTGTTTAAATTTCGTCTGGAGTAAAAATCTCTTTAACCGCAAAGTCTAAACCCGAGTGAAAATAGAAACAATTGAAACCTGTCAATGTTCTTTAGAAAAAAACAAATTCAACAGGACTTGGGGAGATAGCTACAACGTGAAACAAGTCCACTAGAACTGTGGTAACATCCGATGACCTATGGAAACCGCTATTTCCTTACAAGGCTCACTTCGTACAGCCATATGAATTCCGATCAGAAGCCCAGAGTTCTTATTACTAAGTAGCTAATTTTGTTCTCAATTTGTTTGCAGGGGAGCATCTGCGAATATGTACACAAGGTTATACATGCTGCACCTCAGAAATGGAGGACAAGCTGAGCCAACAAAGTAAATTGGAATTTGAAAACATGGTAGAAGAAACAAGTCATTTTCTGCGCACAACATTTGTTTCCAGACATAAGAAGTTTGATGGTGAGTACATTGGCAATTTTGAAATTTTGTCTTTCCACAGCCTTTAGTGTTTGAAGTCTGATGCACACTTTTGGGATTCTTGCTCTTTAGTGTAAATATTGGAAGGAATCTAAAAACACATCATAATTTGAAGCTGCTTTATTTCTTTGTTATCCAATATTATGTGATTCCAGACCACAAGGTTGTATCGCCAATAACATTCTCTCTAAGGATCCCTTTTCCCTCTTACTTCTATCTTGAGTCTAGGCTCAGTGTCTGGAACAATTTACCTCACAAAGATATCATTTTCTACTGCAGAAAAAAGATGTCATTCTGTAGCAGAATGTGCCTATTACCAAGGACATTAATAGTTGTCAGTGAATTACTAGAAATTAATCCAATTAAAGGCTTTAGACAATGTCATTAACTCCAAAGAAGAAGCAGGGTCTCTGCTGAGCTGGATTAATATTTGTAATTCACTGACAGACCTGTTGGGATTGATCTTGGCATTGTCTTGGCTTCCCGATTTTTAAAAAAATTTCCATTGAAGTCAAATTATGACCTAAATGGTTGACTCAATTTATGTTCTAGTTGTATGCTTATCAATGGCCAGGAAAGTTGGAGAACTGTGCAAGTGTGCTTATAAATATTGCTTTCGCGTTATGTACAGAAGATTTCACACCAGTATCCAAATGCTAGTAAAATTTTAATTTCTTAAAGAGGTTTTAGGGCAGTCAGATCGTTGTTAACATTGACATGAATAAACATGAAGTTTGAGAAGTCACCAGGCAGCTGGAACACAATGCTAGAAAAAGGGTGACTATCTCCTGAAAATGGGTAAGTTACCAGGCCCAGGTGAAATCCACCCAAGACTGCTAAGAGAAGCAGAAGAAGGAATAATGGAGGCTCTGACCATCATTTTCCTATCCTACCTGGCTATAGGCAGTGCCAGAGAACTGGAGGACTGTGAACAATGTGCCATTGTTTAAAAAAGGAGGAAGGTAATTACTGGCCAGTAAGCCTAAACTCAGTGTTGGGCAAATGATTTTTTAAAATTCTGAGAGACAATGTAAATCATAATATAGAAAGACACGGATTAATCAAGCATGGATTTATAAAGGGAAAGTCATGTCTGACTAAGTTAATTACATTTTATGAGGACATCCATTCAACAAGGCACTAGATTCAATCAAATGTAGGGGAAGTGGAAATAAATGCCACAGAGGTTGTTGGATCTTTGTTCGCTGTTTTCTTAAAGATCAGTGGTAAGCACCAGCACTTCAAAATTGACTGTGAAAGCCAAGGCATTAAAATACAATTTTTCGTTGAAAGCTTATTAAGTGTTTGGACGGAGTACATATTCACTAGGCTCATAATGTGGAAAATAAATCACTTTGGGTTCATAGCTTATGGTTACATTGTTGAGTTACCTCATTGTTGTTCCTTATAGAGATACTTATCTATGGCTAATCATAACACATGCTCTATATAGAATCATATAATGATTACAGCTCAGCAGGAGGCCAAACAACTTTCACTGATCAACCTTGACATAAATCATGTAATTGAATATATTGTAATGGGTGTTCAGTTCACCATTGCATATGAGAGCAGTCACTCAATCCTAACCTCATAGAAGAAATCAGTGCCTCTACACACTCCAGCTGAAAGCAATTGTGAAAATGATAAAATGGCATATGCAACAATATTTCCTTTCATAATACACTGAAGGATACTTATTGAGCTTGAGCTTGAGCTACATCCTTGTTTTTTCATCATTATTGCACTAGAGCCTATTGAGACACTGGTATCTGTTTCAGCAACTGCGTCAGGATTCAGGGCATGAAAGAAACAGGCGTATAGCTGTACATAGCTATGATGGTGTTCTCCATTACTGTTGTCCATCAAATGTTGCTGGGACATTACAAGCCTCTTAGCAATAAAAGTTGTCATCAAATGGTCTACTAATGATTGTGGTAACGTGCAGCTCTGTAAGACTAATCAAGAGGTTTGTGGTTGGGATAAAAACTTCCAGAAAATGAAATGGGACTTCGCCGACCACAAGTGTTGTTTTGCTGCCAGTGTTACATTCTAATGGTGGTTAGTAGCTTTGATATATTTCAAACTTTCACAGCATTAACAGGGGAAATAAAAAATGTGATTTTAATTGAAGTTTTAACACAAACACCCTAGAATTCAAGTGTTGGAATGTTAGTGTGCCACTTGGCACATTTACCTTAAATGTCCCTTATTTTAATGGAATCATTAAATTGTTTGAAGTGTAAATATCTTTGCCATAACAGCTGAGAGAAGTTCTACTTATACAATAAATGTAAGTACATAAATATCCTACGTTATTTCAGAGAAACAAATTAAATTTGTTGTACCTTTCACAACCACGAGACATTGCAAAGCATTTTACAGCCCATGAAGTACTTAAAGTGCAGTCATACTAGGGAGTAAATTGCACCGTTGTAATGGAAGAAGCATGGCAGATAATCTAAGTGCAGCAACCTCCCATAAATAGCAATGTGATAATGACCAAACTATTTTTGTGGTGTTTATTAAGGGATTAATATTATTAAGGGATTAATAATACTGTATTCTTCTTCAAAACACCGACATGGGGCAGAGCTGGGACTGAGTTCCTTTCCTAGTGCTGTTGGGAGGGCTTTAAACTAACACAGGAGGGTTGTGGGAACCAAGAGAAAATATTAAAGAGGAATACCATGGTGCACAAAATACTGGGAGGGACAGATAGAACTAGTATAGGGAATAGTAACTTAATAGGTGAAGTCGGGGTGAGGAAAAAATTAACAAAATCTAAATCAGGGTGACTATGCATGTATCTGAATGCGCGGAGTGTAGTAAATAAGATTGGGGAGTTACAGGTGCAGATTGCCATGTGGAAATATGATGTTATGGCGATAACAGGGAGCTGGCTTAAGGAAGGGCAAGAGTGTTAATTATTCAGGGTACAAGATATTCAGAAAAGATAGGAAAGGAGGAGGGGTGGCAGTATCAGTTATGGAGAGCATTGCATTGCTGGAGAAAGAGGATGTCCCAGAGGGTTCAAGGACAGAATCAACCTGGCTAGAGTTAGGGAACAAAAAAGGTGCAATTACATTGCTCAATGTAGTCTATAGACCACCAAATAGTGAGAAGGATGTAGAAGAACAAATCTGCAGGGAAATTGCAAAGACATGCAAGCATTATAGCATAGCTATAATGGGGGAGTTTAATTACCTGAATGTAGACTGGAATAGCGGTAGAGTAAAGGGTGGAGAGGGGCAAAAGTTCCTAGATTGTGTTCAGGAAAATTTTCTATAGTGGTATGTGTCCAATCCAACAAAAAAGGATGTGCTGTTGGACCTGGTTCTTGGAAATGAGGTAGACCAAGTAGATCAAGTGTTAGTGGGGGAACATTTAGGAGATGGTGATTATTGTATCATATGTTTTAGGATGATGATAGAAAATTACAATAGGCAATCCAGAGTAAGAATAATTAACTGCACAAGAGCTGACTTCGATGGAGCAAGAACGGAGCTGGGCCAGATAGACTGGAATGAAAGATTGGCAGGAAAAACTGTAGCTGAACAATGGGTTACCTTCAAAGAAGAATTGGTTCAGGTACAGTCAAGGTATATTCCATCAAAAGGAAAGGTAGGGCAAACAAATCCAGAATTGCCTGGATGAAAGGGGGATAGAAATCAAGATAAAGAAGAAAAAGTGTGCTTATGACAGGTGTCAGGTGGAAAATACAATTGAGAACCAAGAGAAATACAGAAGGTTCAGAGGGGAGGTGAAAAAAGATATTAGAGAAGCGAAGCGGGATTATGAGAAAAGACTGGCAGCCAACATAAAGGGGAATCCTAAAGTCTTCTATAGGCATATGAATAGTAAAAGGGTGGTAAAAGAAGAGTAGGGCCAATTAGGGTCCTAAAAGGGAATTTACACATGGATGAAGGGGCCATGGCAGAGGTATTAAATGAATACTTTGCATCCATCTTTACCAAGGAGATAGATGTTACCCAGGCCATGGTGACGGACGAGGAAACTCTGGCACTTGAGAAGTTCAAAATTGATAAGGAGGAAGTGTTGAATAGCCTGTTGGTACTTAAAGTTAATAAGGCACTGGGACTGGACAAGATGCATCCAAGGAGTGGTATCTTTAAGACTTTAAATCAAAGCTCTTCATCCTTCTCAGGTGGACATAAAATATTCACAGAATCACAAAATTTTAACGGCACAGAAGGAGGCCATTTGGCCCACCGTGTCTGCACCGAAAACAGTTTTTTCTCCCTTCACATTTGCTTCTTTTACAAATCATTTTAAATCTGTGCCCTGACAGTGTAGGACCCCAGTGCTACAGTGGAGTGTCAGACTTGATTTTTGTACTCAAGTCCTGCAGTGGGACTTGAATTCATAACCTCTGAATCAGAGATGAGAGTGCTACCACTAAGCCTCAGTTTAGTCCTGAGAAATCCTAGAACAAGCCAGCATTCCCTCAGAATCTGGCATATGAAGCAAAATGATGTTTAAATGTGTCTTCAATTTTATGTTTTATCATTTTACAGCCATCTCTTGTATTGGGATATATCCATTCCCCAGTTTGTATAGCACTCAGAAATTGCATGGTATCCAATACGGACTCCAATGGTGTCTCACTTCAGCGTCAGAACAGACTATATAAATCACAAGGTGAAATGTAGTCCTGTAATCACAAGGCTGCATGTTACTTCAGTAGCATTGTATGCTGGTCACCTCAGTTACACTTGACGAAGTTTAAAGTTAGAATTTCAGCCAATGTTTACTTTGTGTTTGGCAGCAGAGGGTAGAATGTAAATGCTACCTTCATGTGTGTGGATTTGCTTTCAATGGCATTATTTTGCAGGGTCTATTGGCTGTAGAACAGTCCAAGTCCCTTTGCAAACTAGTGGGAGAGACATTTTTCGAAAACAAAAACAGAATTACCTGGAAAAACTCAGCAGGTCTGGCAGCATCGGCGGAGAAGAAAGAGTTGACGTTTCGAGTCCTCATGACCCTTCAACAGAACTGAGTGAATATTAGGAGAGGGGTGAAGTATAAGCTGGTTTAAGGTGTGGTGGGGGTGTGGGGGGAGAGAGAGAATTGGGGGGGGTGTGGTTGTAGGGACAAACAAGCAGTGATAGCAGCAGATAATCAAAAGATGTCACAGACAGAAGAACAAAGAGGTGTTGAAGGTGGTGATATTATCTAAACAAATGTGCTAATTAAGAATGGCTGGCAGGACACTCAAGGTACAGCTCTAGTGGGGGTGGGGTGGAAAGGCTAACAGGGCATAAAAGATATAGATTTAAAAATAATGGAAATGGTTGGGAAAAGAAAAATCTTTTTCTTGTCTTGGGAGGCCCAGTTAAGCTTTCTTCAGTTGGTCTGCCAGCTCAGCTGAAGGTAGAGCAACAGATCAGGCAGGCCTCAGAGTCAAAAAGAAAAATAGCTGGAAAAACTCTGCAGGTCTGACAGCATCTGCGGAGAGGAATACAGTTAACGTTTTGTGTCCGTATAACTCTTCATTAGAACTGAGGGAATATAGAAATGAGATGAAATATAAGCTGGTTGAGGGGGGTGGGACAGGTAGAGCTAAATAGAGGGCTAGTGATAGGTGGAGGCAAAAAAGAGATTGCCAAAGATGTCATAGACAAAAGGACAAAGGGGTGTTGACAGTGGTGCTATTAGCTAAGAAATGTGCTAATGGTGACATTAAGGGTAGAAAGCAGGATGAGCAAGTGACTAGATAGCCCTCAGAGTCATGTGAGTTGATTATTTTTTTACCATGTCTGGCTAATGAGAATGAAGCAGGTAGGCCATAATATTGACCAGTTGACTTATCCGCCAATGTTTCACATGAATCTGGTCGTCTTTGAGCTTGATCTGCTTCTTGGAGCAGGCAGAAAAGGCACTCTCCTGAAAATGATACATTCCTCCTTTAAATATGCAGATTTTGGTCTGATGATGTCATTGGGCCCACCAGGACTATTTGCATTTTGAGTATTGTCGAAGCTTTGTATCTTGCACTCATTTGCATTTTGAGTATTGTCAAAGCTTTGTGTCTTGCACTCATCAGGACAATCACAAGAATACCAGTGTATGTTTGAAGTTTGACCTGAGAGCAGAAACAGTTGCAACTTTCCTGCCAGGTGAACTCAGATGAGAAGAGGATCAGAAGCAGGTAGTATTAGATGAAAAGAAAAGGCTTATAATGTTGCAAAGTATAGTAGTAAGCCTGAGGACTGGGAGTGCTTCAGAAACCGGCAAATGGCCATCAAAAAAGTTGTTAAAAAAGGAAAAAAATAGAATGTGAGAGTGAGCTAGCCAGGAATATAAAAAGAGATTGTAAGAGCTTTTATACATACACAAAGAGAAGCTAAAGTAAACATTGTTTCCTTCAAAGCAAACACAGGAGAAATTAACATGTGGATGAGGAAATAGCCGAAACTTAGAACAAATATTTTGTGACCATCTCACAATAAATGGGACCAAATTACATTCAAGAAATAGACAACCAAGGGGCTAATAAGTGTGAGAAAATTAAGGCAATTAATATCAGCAGACACAAAGTATCGGAGAAATTTATGGGACTAAAATCTGACAGATCCCCAGGATCCGATAGCCCACATCCATGGATTTTAAATGAGGTAGCTTCAGAGATAGTGGAAACACTGGTTTTGATTTTCCAAAATTCCCTAGTTTCGACCACAGTTCCAGCGGATTGGAGTTAACAAATATAACGCCACTTTTCAAGAAAGGAGGGAGAGAGCAAACAGGGAACTGAAGGGCAATTAGCCTGACATCAGTTGTCAGGAAAATGCTGGAACCTAATTTTGACAAAGTCTAAACAACGCACTTAGAAAAGTATAATATGATCATAAAAATTCAGCATGGTTTTACAAATGGGAAATAGTGTTTGGAAATTTATTGGATCTTTTTGAGGATGTTACTAGTGGGGTAGATAAAATGGGACTAGTAGATGAAATATACTTGGATTTCCAAAAGACATTCTATAAGGTGTAACACAAAATAATACACAAGATACGGGCTTATGGAGTAGACAATAATATGGCATAGACAAAGGATTGATTAATGGGTAGGAAGCAAAGAGTAGGGCTAAATAGGCATTTTCGAGTTGGTCAGCTGTGACTAGTGGAGTGCTGTAATGATCAGTGCTGGAGACTTAGCTGTTAGTATCTATGTTAATAACTTAGACAGAAGCAGAGAGTAATGTATCTAAATTTGCTGCTGGTACAAAGCTAGGTGTGAATATAAGATGTGAGGAGTACACAAAAAGGCTACAAAGAGATATAGACAGGTTAGGTTAATGGACAAGAGGGTGGCAGACAGAATATAATGTGAAGTATTCACTTTGGTAG
This sequence comes from Carcharodon carcharias, assembly GCF_017639515.1. Classification (NCBI taxonomy): domain Eukaryota; kingdom Metazoa; phylum Chordata; class Chondrichthyes; order Lamniformes; family Lamnidae; genus Carcharodon; species Carcharodon carcharias. Next base: position 129,155,650 of record NC_054477.1, on the reverse strand, counting down.
CAAAAATAGAAAGGCAGAATATTTTTTAAAAAGCGTGAAACTTGCAATGGTTGATGTTCAGTGGGATTTGGGTGTACTTGTACAAGGAGCATTGAGTTAGCATGCAGGTACAGCAAGCAATTAGGAAAGCAAATGGAATGTTGGCCTTTATTTCAAGATGATTGGAGTAATGAATAAAGAAGTCTTGCTGCCATTGTACAGGGCTTTGGTGAGACCATACATGCTGTACTGTATGTAATTTTAGTCTTTATATTTAACGAAGGATATTCTTGCATTGGAGGCTTGACAGCAAAGTTGCAGCTAGATTCTGAAGGGTCTTGACAGGATAGATGCTGAGAGGTTGTTTCCCCTGGTTGGAGAATCTAGAACACGGGGGGGGGCATAGTCCCAGGATAAGAGACCAATCATTGAGAACTGAGATGTGAAGAAATTTCTTCACCCAAAGTTTTGGAATTCTTCAGAATTTCCTACCCCTGAGGGTGGTGGATGCACCATCCTTGAATAGACTGAAGGCTGAGATAGACAGATTTTTGGTCTCTCGAGGAATTAAGGGATTTGGGGAGTGGCCGGGAAGATGGATTTGAGCCAAAGACCAGTCTTGATTGTATTGAATGGCGGAGAGGCTTGAGGGGCCTTATGGTCTACTCCTGTTCCTATTTCTTATGTTCTTAGAAGAGGCCATTCAAGGCAATTCTGGCCACAACCCCTCAAAGAAAATTTAGGCTTCTCCTGCCTGGAAATCCCTTCACCTTTCCTGTTGCTAGCCTTCCTCCTGAAACACCAGTTTTTACACTTACTCAAGTGCCGGTGGATGGCCAAGGGCTTGCAGCTGCAACTCATTCACTTAAGGGCTGGAACAGCCAAGATGTCGTCTGGCACCAGATTAATGAAGCCTATGTCAATGAGGTTAAAATCAGCATGGCACATCACACATATGATGTGATATGATGATCATCTGAAATCATCCCAACTTGGTGAGGCCCCAACTGGAGTATCGTGGCCAATTGGGGAGGCGGTGGGGTAGTGGTATTGTCACTGGACTGGTATTCTAGAGACCCAGGGTAATGCTCTGGGGGCCAGGGTACGAATCCCACCACAGCATATGGTGAAATTTGGATTCAATAAAAATCTGGAATTAAAGGTCTGATGATGGCTATGAAACCATCACTGATTGTCATTAAAAAAAACCCACCTGATTCACTAAGCCCTTTAGGGAAGGAAATCTGCTGCCCTTACCTGGTCTGGCCTACATGTGACTTCAGACCCATAGCAATGTGGTTGGCTCTTAAAATGCTCTCTGAACAAGGGTAATTAGGGATGGGCAATAAATGCTGGCCCAGCCAGCGATGCCCACGTCCCATGAACGAATAAAAAAGTACTCAGTGCACCACACTATAGGAAGCATGTAGAAGTTTTAGCTGGGGGGAAGGATGCAGAGGAGATCTTGTGTATGGTATCAAGGATAAAGGGCTTCAGTTACATAAGGGTATGAGAGAAACTGAAGTTGTTCTCCTTAGAGCATGGAATGTTAAGGGGAATTTTGACAGAGGTGTTCAAAATTATGACGGGTTTATACAGAGTTAAAAAAAGAGAAACTGATTCTAATAGCTGTAGGGTCAGTAACCAGAGGACATAGATTTAAGGTAATTGGCAATAGAACCAGAATCAACATGAGCATTGTTGAGAAAAGATATTCTTGCACTCATCAGGACAATTGCAAGAATACCAACATCAGGGGAAGCAACAACTTTATACTGTATGAGAAGAGGGTGCTGATTGATTGACAGGTGGACTGTGATTGATAAAGGCATTCCCTAAGAGAATGCACCAGTTAATGGTCACTGGCAGTTAACTCTCAAGCATTGTTTGAAATTTAAATCAGACAGCTTGACTCGGATTGGTCAAGGCATTACCCTGAAGAGTGAACCAGCAAAATGCTATCACTTACTTTGTTTAACTGAAACACGTGCAATGTGTGTATGTGTTCTTTATGTCTGCAAAGAACAAGGCCCTGTATATTAATATATGTAGCTTCCAGTACACACAAGTGCACCACACTGAGAGCCTGACTGACAGCCTTAAATTGGTTGTCAGCGTAATTTTTAGCACACAGGATTATTTAGCAAATGTCCAATTGCGGAATTGTATCTAATGTTAGACATTGCTTTGAGTTTTGCAAGCAAAGACTGGTTGGGTACAGTCTGTACCTTGCCTGTTGTGAACAGGGGAAGAATGATGCTGTTTGATACGATCCACCAGTCTTTGGGACATACGGCCTATATATTTAGCATCACACTGGTACTGAAATTCATATACTCATTTGTGTGATCGGCAGAATGTCTTTTTGGCTTGAAGGCAACATCCTGTTAGTGGCGGATATCATTCGTGTTGCTACAGCATGGTAGCAACATGAAACAGCTAGCTTCACCTTTTGCTCAAATGTACTTGGAACTTTTCAATGTCGAAAGTGATGGCTTTAGGTCTGTTCATGAATTTGCATGATACTCAGCACAAAATGATCTGATCAGGGTAGGATGTCTTTGATGCACCCTGTTTCAGCTTCAAGCTTGCATGGTGAGCAAATGGCTTGGGTCCTATTTACGAGGTTGCTGATAAGGCCAACCTTTTAGTGTGCAGAACTGTAAGAATCCCAATGTGTGTACTGACCAGTGAAGAGTGACTTGAGGTAGACTGTGGTAGAGAATTCCCTGGAAGATTTATCAACTGGTCAATCAAGAAAAGTGACTTTGTTTGACTGCTCCATTTCAAAGGTGAATTTGGGCACAGGGCTGAACCCATTAAGACTCGCAAGGAAATTATTACATGCTGCTACAGAATTAAATGTAGCAAATGGATCATCCACATATCAGAAATATGTGAGGAGTAGGAGGTTAGTTGTCATTCCATCGAAGACGCATATCTCACGGAATTCAACAAAGATGTTTGCAAAAACTGGGCCTAGAGGGGATCCCATGGCAACACTATCTATTTCAGCGTGCATACATGGGCGTACACGGCATCCTCTCTGGAACATGACGGCTGGTCCTGTTTGGGATCTGCAGCTGCCAGATTCCCTCGGTGAATAAATCCATCCCAGGCAAAAACAGGCTTTGAATTCTTCCTGAACCAGCGGGCTATTAGGAGTATGACAAGCAGTGGGATTTTCCCCACCCGCGCCTGCCACCGTGATCTTCTGGTCTCGCCGCAAGTCAATGGACTTCTGGCTGGGGCGCTGCCAAGCCTACGGCGGGTCCCACCCGCAACGGGGCTGGAAAATCCCGGCCAAGATATGGGGAACAAGCCGATCTCCAAACTGTTTCCTCTGTAAACTTCAGGTTGACTATGACTGCAGGGCCAGCTTTTGGTCCACTGTCTTTCCCTGGCATTCTGCACTCTCTTCTCTTGCATGGGGAAGAAAGCAGAGAGTGTGATAAATGGATTATATGGAGAGAATGAAATGGCAAATGTTTGTGGGGAGCGAGAATGATGGAGGGTGTGAGCTTGCAATAAGATCAGGCTGAGTGTGAGTGTTGGACCTTTTATGCCCTGTTAGGGGGGTGCGTCCCTCATCAGGCGCACTGTACCCAATGGAGGGATCTGCCCACAGCAAGACATGCCCCTACCCTTTACAACAACACCGCTCCACCCCTCGCTGGAGCCTCCCTGACAGAACCCAGCAACCCTGCCCCACATACCTGTGTTCCAGGGCTCCCGCATGATCCTCCTCCTTTGGCCACTGTTCTCAATGGTACTGCCGGTACTGGGAAAATGCTGGCTTCTGATTGATCAGGTGCTCTTGGAGGTGGGAAATTCCCCATGCAGGATCTGAGAATCCCAACACAGTGAACAAACTGATAAAAACAAAAAAACTGAGGAGGCTGGAAATCCAAAACAAAAACAGAATTACCTGGAACAACTCAGCAGGTCTGGCAGCATCTCGGTCGAAGGGTCATGAGGACTCAAAAAGTCAACTCTTTTCTTCTCCGCCGATGCTGCCAGACCTGTTGAGTTTTTCCAGGTAATTCTGTTTTTGTTTTGTGACAGTGAACAAACTGCCTGATTCCAACAGGGCTTCTGGAAATACCTGCCCTGGTGTTGCCACCATCTCTCCAGCTAGCGGACTGGTCCACTGTCATGATCATTAAATTCCTCCCCATATCTCTTATTCAGCTGAACTTGATGGCTGATTTGTGCATTAATAACGGTGTGCGCCAAGAGCCTGCTGTAATTTTTTTCAACCAGACTCATTGCAAATAACACTAACGTGCACAGAAAAGGTTTATAAAAAGATGCCCTATATTCATTTTCATACGTCAATACTGGTTGTTCAGTGATAATCTGTTCCAAATGTATGGATTTATACTTTAGACTTTGGAAGCACTGATAACTCAAAGTGCAATAGGTTTGGCAACACAGATAATAATAATTATTATGCAGTTTCAATTCCAGTTTTTGTAAAGACATGAAGCTAATAAGCACATAATTCCTGTTACTTTGTGCTGTAACCCCACTCAAGCTCTCATCTAACTTTAATGATCTCATACTTTCCCACCCCTGCCAAATATGTCTGTCCAACCCTGACTGCGTTTATGTAGCTGCCTCAGCCTCATGCTTGAAATTTCCACCCTAAAACCCTTTAGCTCTCCACCTAGATCTTCTTCAAGATCATCATCAAAACACATCCCTCCTAAAATACTTTCTTCTTTGGAATAGCATCCAATGCTTTTCCCCTTACACTTCTGTGAAGCACTGTTGATCAATTTTCCACAGTGGTGGCAGTACATTAAATTATTGCTGTAGTCATAGCAAGGAAGACTATAAGGAGATTTAATTGAGATTTTAAATACAATGATGGCTTTGAAGGTTATTTCTTCAGGTGGAAAGCCAGGAATGAGGGATCATCAGTTTAAAACGGTCACTAACATGGTAGTATCTTTCTAAAAAATTTAATCAATTTTAAACACGATCTGAGTATAGCTCATCTATGACACAGATTTTCCTGCAGAATCTGGGATATTGATCACCCCCATCCCATTGGTATAAAAGTCATGTCCATAATGCTTACACAAGGCACCTGGCTGGGAAATAGCACTTGCTACATATTGCATACGTAAGCAAACTTTCCAACAGAAGGTAACTTTTATGATGGTGAAGACTTGGTCAAGTGCTGAAGGTGTGCATATAGCTAAAGTTGCTGGGATCCACAGGCACTTTTGCACTATGAAAACCTTCCATAGCTATCATTGTATAAAACATGTAAGAGATAACGTAAGCAATATGCCTTCATGTAATAAAAAATGCACATGATTGTTAAACATGTGTTAATCTTGCACAATCATTTAGATAGGCAGGTTAGAAAGCCTGCACACATGTGCAGGAGGTCATATCTAACAAACTTGATTGAATTTTTTGAGGAGGTGACCAGGTGTATAGATGAAGGTAGTGCAGTTGATGCAGTTTGTATGGATTTCACCAAAGCCTTTGACAAGGTCCCACATGGGAGACTTATAAAGAAGGCAAAGGCACATGGGATACAGGGTAATTTGATAAGGTGGATTAAAAATTGGCTTAGTTGTAGGAGGAAGAGGGTGATGACAGAAGGCTGCTTTAGTGACTGGAAGCCAATGTCCAGTGGCGTACCACAAGGATCTGTGCTCAGTCTCCTATTATTTGTCATTTATATAAATGACATTGATGACTATGTGTGGGGTAGGATTAGTAAGTGTGCAGATGACACAAAAATTGGCCGGGTGGTTAACAGTGAGTTTGAGTGTCTTGGGCTACAGGGAGATATAGATGGGATGGTCAAATGGGCAGATAAGTGGCAGATAGAATTTAACCCTGAAAAGTGTGAGGTGATACACTTTGGAAGGAGTAATTTGACAAGGGAGTATTAAATGAATGGCATGGCACTAGAAAGTTCTGAGGAACAAAGGGACATTGGTGTGTGTGTCTATAGATCTCTGAAGGCAGAGGGGCATGTTAGTAGGGTGGTGAAAAAGGCATACAGGACACTTGCCTTTATCAATCTAGGCATAGATTACAAAAGTAGGGAGGTCATGTTGGAGTTGTATAGAACCTTGGTGAGGCCACAGCTGGAGTACTGTGTGCAGTTCTGGTCGCCACATTATAGGAAGGATGTGATTGCACTGGAGGAGGTGCAGAGGAGATTCACCAGGATGTTGCCTGGGATGAAACATTTAAGTTATGAAGAGAGGTTGGATAGGCTTGGGTTGTTTTCGTTGGAGCAGAGAAGACTGAGGTGTGACCTGTTCAAGGTGTACAAGATTATGAGGGGCATGGGCAGGGTGGATAGGGAGCAGCTGTTCCCTTTGGTTGAAGGGTCAGTCACAAGGGGGCATAAGTTCAAGGTGAGGGGCAGGAGGTTTAGGGGGGATGTGAGGAAAAACTTTTTTACCCAGAGGATGGTTACAGTCTAGAATGCACTGCCTGGGAGGGTGGTGGAGGCGGGTTCCCTCACATTGTTTAAAAAATACCTGGATGAGCAATTGGCACATCATAACATTCAAGGCTATGGGCCAAGTGCTGGCAAATGGGATTAGATAGGTAGATGAGGTGTTTCTCATATGTCGGTGCAGACCCGATGGGCCAAAGGGCCTCTTCTGCACTGTGATTCTGTATGATTCTGCTGGGACATCAGCCCACCCTCTCGCCCTCAATTCCCAAGCATGCCCCATGCCTCAAAAATACCTCGTTATCATCCTCCATTCATCTCATACCCCTTCTTACCACCCATGCATACTCTATACCCACTCCACGTGCCCCATGCCCCCTCCATAACCCCATGCCCTTTCCAAACCCCCATTCCATCTCTATACATTCCATTTCCCCTCCATAGTGCCCATGTTCCTCTATATCCATGCCCCCATGTCCCTTCCAAACCATCAATGCATCCTCCATAACCACACTTCCAGCATCCGCTAGGTGCAGAATCAATGAGCCCTATAATAACAGTGGCAAGTCTTTGAAATGCTCATAAAATTGTTAGAATGAGCAAACAATCATTCAAAATCCCATTGAAAAAATTCTCATTCAAACACAGCCAATAATACTCTCATTGAAAACAAAGCTTTAATCCTCTTAACATCATTCAAAGTAACAGATAGACATTGAAAACCACTTCAGAGAAGGCCAAAATTATTACAAGCTCATAAAACCATCCATCAATCAAAGCTAAAAGTCATCTTCATATCTATGCAAACAACCCAATACAAAGCTGAATCCATTTGTGTGGTTTGGAGCTCAGCCAAGCATTTAAGATTGTTGAATGCAGAATTGCCTTTTACCCACTGGGCAATGCACTCTAATTCATGTGAACACTTACATAATGCTGGTCAATTTAATGGTCCCTTTTAAGGACAGGGTCCTATGATTAATCACTGCATTAAAGACATATTTAACTTTTGAAACAGCATTTAATTATGATAGTTGAAGTTGGAAAGACCTTTTAAACTGCTCCGAGTTTTTGTGAACTACATCTCCTACCAAAACGGACCTGACATCAAGAGAATAGCAGGGGGTTTAAAATGCCTAGCCCTGCAATGAAGTAGGCAAGACAAGATTGCTGAGTGCTGACTCACTATCCACACCATAATCTCAGGGCTATAAAAATCTCACACAACAGAAACCTGGAATCGAGATCTGCCCGTCATTTTTTGAATTCCACCCACCTCCATTCCAAGGCATGAAAATCTGGGTCCAAAAGTTGGTTACTTCTATTGAAATGGCTGTGACATCAACAAGTGAATAGCAAGAAATAATGGACAGGGAATTAAACAGAGGCAGTGAATTTTAGTCATTTGTGGTTAGAGGAATAAGGAAGGGATGCTAGTTATTTTTATCAAGTGTAACAGAATATGCAATATACTCAAGCTAGGTTCCATTCCTTTTTATCAGCAGTAGAAAGAGTGTCTTTGACTTCTTTATAATTATATTCTTCATTGACTTACAGAACATCAAAGAAATAGCATTTGAAAAAGCATGTTAATATTTAGGCGCACACCCTTTGTCAGAACATCCATGGTATTGTTTTTAACCACATCCTGGTGTGATGAGGTTATTTGTTTTACGATGAAAACACTACTTACAAGCCACATACCCAGTTTATATTACTTACTTTACTGAAACTGGCAGATAACATTACAGACATGGTTCATTGGAAAAGTAATTGCTGAAACAAATCATTTCTGGAAATGTTGTGTGCTGTCCAGTTTATCAGCAACTAATTCTTTCTGTGCTTGAAGAGTTGGCTGCATGCAAGAATCCTTCCACCAGCTCGACACAAACCTGGTTTTATAGCTTAATAAATTGCTTGTAATAAATTTCTGTTTTCTTCATTTGTAGTGACAATGTTGTTGCAGTGTTTGTGAAGAAAATTCCCTTGCATTCCTACTTCATTACTAGATGAATCATTACTTCCTTAAATGCCAGTATCAGCTATAATATCACCTCTTTCCATTCAATCCCATCTGTTCCCACAGGTTGGAGGAATCCTCTCAATTTCACGCTTGCCTTCATGGCTTTATTTACACTACAAACATTTTGCCAGAAACCTATAAAGCAAAGGCAAAACAGGACACATTTAATACACAACATTCTTGGTAAAAGTAATCTTCACAGGGCATTTTATGTGCGAGTTAACTGATGTAAGATTGAATCGTTTAATGTTTACTCCCTATCTTATTAATAAATTCTTGAATTTGCATTTGGCACAACATAATTAAACACCTTGGCAACAGTCTTTCTATGCTATCTGCTGTTTAGCTTTCACTGCACATGTGTAATTATCAGCTTTGGTCTAATTGCAAAGCTTGAGTTAACACTTGGGGGAGGATCACCATTTGTAGACACAAAACAGACAGGTTCACTGCTATGCAATTTCACCAAAGAAAATGCAATTATTTCAGTTCTCTGAGATTTGTGGTGGACCTTTAAATTGACAGCAAGCGAGGATATAGTTTAAGCCTTTAGCAGCAGGTTGTTGTTATTACCAGCACGAATCCAGGAAATTTGAAACGCTATGCATGTTTTATATTCATTGGAGAATCTCACACTGCAAGTGATAAGGCGATATTCTTTCAACAAGATATAAATGAATACTACATGAATTTAAACTCCAATCTTTAAATTGTAATTTGAGCTTTAGAAGAATCACATACAGTTAATGAATATCTATTATCACTCAACATTAATTGAAGCAAGCTCAACAGTAATAATAGAACACTGATTGAGTTTGATATGGCTAATAGCCTCTCCTGAATCAAACAATTCTTGTTCGAGTATTGTGTGTTAATCACCATTGTCTCTGCTGTATATTAAAGGCACATACAGTGTTCTATTATTTATGCAGCGATACAATTGTTTTATGATTACCACTGCCCAGTTGAGTTAAACAACCATTAAAATCCCATTTCTACCTGATTTCTGCATTCTAGACAAATAAGAACATTATTTTTCAGCTGGTGATGTGATATCTAATCCTTCACAGTGTTATCCCTGTCAGGATGGAGTAGTGATGGAGCAGAAAGGTCTTTACATTTCACGTGAGCTAACCATTAGGGCAAAGCATTCTCTGCTTCAACAACTTAGTAACTGTTCTGTGAAATATAGATTTCCCACAGTGCACTGAATGGTCTCAACCCCCTTCACTTCTAATTCTACATCATTTATAAATTAACAGAATGCGCTCCAGAGAGCAGAAAGATTGCAGAAAGCAGAACATCCCATTCCAACTAGAATTCACTGGGTTTTGACTTCAAATATAGAAACAAAAGCGGGGAAATTAAATGCAAGAAAAGGAGAATGGACTGACTGAAAGGTGCAAACTTTTTCCTCTTTATTCACAGATGTTAGTGGAAAAAGAACTGATGAATATAGACTTACATCAATCTTCTCATGAACAGAAGAGAATATACACATCATGTCTCTCCTGGCTCAGTGTTCCATAATTAATCCAGAATAAAAGGCTAACTTGCCTCTTTAAGAGTTTGTTAAGTGTATAACAGGAGATGGCAGATAAACTGACTGTAAAAAATATGGGAGAATAGTGATGGACACGGAGTACAAGCAGTGGAGGTAACACGGAGGAAGGGACAGTAGAGGCACACAAAAGAAAATAACTATATGAGGAAAGCAAAACGAGAAGCACAGAGCAGGCAAAAGAAAAATACCTTGAGACTCAACAGTAAATTGTATATGGAGGAAGGTTTTCTGTAATCATTATGTAGCATTATCATAAACTTTTTCTTTACACAAACATTTTCAATATTGTAACAAATACTAAGTAGTGTAGACTATTGTTCCAACGTGTATAAATTTTAAATAATAATGAAACAAGCATGTTCTTGTCCGCACTTGTGAAAGTACATAATGAGGAAGAAAAAGCACTTCCATTTCTATAGCATCTTTAATGACCTCAGGACATTCTAAAGTACCTTAGAGCTAAAACAGTACTATTGAAGTGTAGTCAATGTGGGAAACATGGCAGCCATGGTGTTGAAACAGAAATAAATATTGGCCAGGGGAACTTTACTGCTCTTCAGATAGTGCCATGGACTTCTTTTACAGCCATTTGAGGCGGCATATGGGGCCTCAGTTAAACATCTTATCCAAAAGAAGGCACCTCAGGGTGAGCCTAGATTTTGTACTCAAGACTCTGGAGTGGGGCTTGAACAAACTTCTGATTCAGAAGCAAGGGTGCTAGATAATCAGAATTTTTGCAACCTCTGCCACATGTGACTCTGAGATGAGCTTTCACCCACATGCCATCACTAAGACCGCCTACTTCCAATTTTGTAGCAAGGCCAGCTCTTCTGCTGCTGAAATCTTCATCCATGTCCTTGCTACCTCCAGATTAACTATTCTAATGTGCTTTTGACCAGCCTCCTACATTCTATGCTCCATAAACTTGAGGTAATCTAAAACTCTGCTACCTGTGTCCTAACTCACACCAGATTTCATTTGCCCTCACCCCTGTGCTTGCTGACCTACACTGGTTGCAATGCTTGTTTCTAAATCCCTACATGACTTGGCCCCTGCCTATCTCTGTAATCTGCACCAGCTCTACAACCCTCCAAGATATCTGCACTCTTCTAACTCTGGCCTCTTGAGCATTCCCAATTTTGATCACTCGACCATTAACAGCAGTGTTTTCACTGCCTATGCCCCATGCTTTGGAATTTCCTCCCTAAACCACTCTGCCTCTCTACCTCTTTCCCCTTCTTTAAGACACTCCTTAAAACTTACCTCTTTGACCAGGTTTTTGGTCACCAACCCTAATATCTCATGTGGCTTGGTGTCATATTATGTTTTATAATCTCACTATGAAGTTCCATGGGATGTTTTATTATGTCAAAGGTGCTATATAAATACTATATCTTACTGTTGTTGTAGTTACCATTGTGCCACAATTTCCTTGTTTCTCTACTTTTATTCAGTGTTATGCCTTCACGTGTACCCAAAGGGAAATATGGGAAACACCATAACCTTTAGCCTGATCAGGATATGAGCGCAATAGATATTACACTTTGATAATTTGCTGAGGTGCCACGTAGGAGGATAAGATCATACGAACATAAGAAATAGGAGCAGGAGTAGACTTTATGGCTCTTGGAGCCTGCTCTGCCATTTAACACGTTCTTGACTGGTCTTCTACCTCAGCTACACCTTCCGCACTGTCCCCATATCTCTTGGTTCCTTTAGTATCTAAAAATCTATCGATCTTGGGCTTATATATCCTCGACCACCGAGCATCCACATTTTTTGGAGTAGACAATTCCAGAACTCTCTAAGAGTGAAGGAAGTTCTCCTCATCTTAATCCTAAACGGCTGAGCCCTTATTCTCAGTTCTCATGCAGGAATCAGTCTAGTTAATGTTCACTGCAATCCCTCAAAGGGATATCCTTCCATAGGTATAGAGACAAAACTGTACACAGTACTCCAGGTGTGGTCTCACCAAGGTCCTATACAAAGGCGTTAAGACTTATTTACTCTTTACTCTTACATTTCATTGTAATAAAGACTAGCTTACCATTTACTTTCCTAATTGCTTCCTGTAGATGCATGTTAACTTTCTGTGATTCACATACAAATACACTCAGATCCCTCTGAATACCAATTTCCCACTCTAACAATTTAAAAAATATTCTGTTTTTTTCCTATTTTTCCTACGCAAGTGGATAACACCTCACTTCTCCACATTGTTTTACATCAGCCACGAACATGCCCACTTAATGAATCTTTTTATATAATTTTGCAGCCATGTATATTAGCCCCAATCCCATGAGTCCTAATTTTGTGTACCAAGCTCTTTCAAATACTTCTTGAAAATCTGAAAACACTACATCCATTGGTCTCCCTGCATACACTCTACTAGTTACAACCTCATAAAACCCACACAGATTTCCCTTTCATAAATCCATGCTGACCCGGCCTGATCATATTATGATTTTGTAAATACCCTGCGACCGTGTCCCTAATAATAGGTTCTAGCATTCAGCATCCAGCTGATAATGTTTTGATGCTTTCCACAGATGCAGCAAACAACATTTAGAGTTGTTTCAATATTTTAGGGAATGGCTACATCTTTGAAACATGGTCCTTTAAATTATGCTGGGGGGAACAATAAGTATGAACGCAACACTTGTGTCTGAAAATCCTGTCTTTGTTATTCTAGAAAAGATCATTTGATGAGAATCCATTTAGTTTAAATGGGCTAATTCTTCTGCTAAACTGGTGAAACATAATTTCACACAAAAATCTCAAGCATTAAATTCAGCTGTATTTAATTGGTTATTTTCAAGGTCCTTAATTTTCCTTTCAAAGATAAGTCTTGCCACTGAATCTGGTGTTGATTTTGGCTGAAGAAAAGAAATGATCATTAAGATTTGGAAAACGAAAGGTATAAGTTTTATACATCAGGTTCCACAAAACCAATCATTTTTCCTCATTGCCAGGTTACCAAGTACAATGGCAACAGAAAGAAAAAAGCATGACAGGTGCAAGAAATATTATTTAAAATCAAAAATGGTAGCAACACTCAGCAGGTCAGACAATAACTTTGGAGGTGACAGATAAGGTAATGTGTCTAATGTGGGCCGCTCATTAGAAGTGCATTGAATCATGTTTGTCATTCATTAAAATCTCCAGCAACACATTTTTTCCTATAAATTTGTTTGTCACCATGTTAGCGCAATTTGGGGATAGGAAGCATCAATTATCAGCAGGAGATGTGAATGCAAACTGGATTAGTAAGACACAATGAAGTATTACAAGAACAAAATAGGACAGATGGGCTATTTCAAAATTAGTCTGTCTTTTCCATCCTGACAATGATCGACAGCTGGCCCACATTCTCCATTATGGCCTGTCGATAGATCTAATCTTCTCCCCACAGAGTCCCCAGAGACTTGGAATATAGATCAAAGCAAAATCTCCCTAACAGACCAAGCTGCAAATAGATCAAGACTGTGGCTCTGTTACTGTAATTGATAGTGCAGACTTGTCTCCTGTGACCTGAAGAGGACATCCTTTACATAAAAAGTAATTCCCCTCTCTGACCCTACTAACTTTCTGCAGATAGCTCACACTATGCTCTCTTAAAAAGCAAAGGATGTTACTTCAATGTAGCCACTTCTACACAAAAGCAACACTGTCAGAAAAACTGTTTGCATGCACTGCACAATTGCAAGTGCAAAGAGTAAGCTGGCTTCCTCAGGTGACATTATAGTAAAGGGACAACCTTTCCACAGGAGCCTTTTCATTCATAACCCCATTTTTTGTTGGTTCTTCTCCGGCTCAATTTCCAAACTGGCCGTATTTCAGTCCTGTTAATGTCCTGTTTTCAAACAGAGCGCTCCAAACTTCCAAAATAATGTTCACAGAGATTTGAACAATTTTCTTTCCATTCAGCTCACTTTGACATATATTCTCCAGTTTTCATGCATGTTACATAGTGAAAAACACTAAGCATTTTACTTAGCCATGAAATTGTTCTCTATGCAAAAACAAATCTTGCGATTGCCAGAAAACTCTCCAGCTTGGATTTTCGCTATGACGGCAGAAGCCAAAATCTGCAAGTCCCGCCCCCAAAATGCAGGGGTGGGAAACGGACCAGGCTGGGATTAGCAACTGCATGTTTCGTGGAGACAGCTACTCTCCAGTCATGTCTGATTTTCGTTAGCCAGGAGTGGGAAACAAGACGTATGCAGATTAGACCTGGTAGCAGCATAATCCTTTGGAGAGGTCGGGTGTCCCTTTAGATATGATCCAGGGACACCTTTGGTGGAGATCAGGTGCCTTTTGGGAGGGGTAAGCTGCCCTCTGAGATTGTTAAAAATGGACATGAATATACTTATAAGTACATAAAATCCATTGGAACTGTCAAGAGGGCTGTCAAAAGCAGCTGTCAAAAGTATGAATAGAAACGGTCAAAGGCTACCCTCAAGCTGCCAAGGCATTTAAAACTCCTTCCCTTTAAGTCTTTGAAAAAACTGTGGCATTTTCTAAAAATAATTACTTGCTATTTCACTCTGTCTATTGACATAAGCATGGGATTACTGGATTAGTGCTGCATGACTGATTTATAACCTTCCATTATCACAGTGGGGTGTCTGGTATTTCACAGTTTGATTGACAGTTACAAGTTGTTATAGACTCTTTGAAGTTGGTCTATGTATTCAAATGTTTGTTGCATAATGAATTAAGCACTTGAATGAAATGATTTTTTTGGAGGGGATTGTGGAGTTGAAGGAATGTAAATAACATGATTGGTTTTTATGAATGAGTGTTTTTTAAAGTATTCTGCAATATACACTTAGAACTTTATTTTATCTAATCTTAGCATGGGCTCCCACCCACCACCAGTGGTACTTAAAGGGATCATCAACTATTTTCAGCATTTGTTGCTGATTGATTTCTACTGGTTGTTGTTATGCCATACACGTCTTTGGTGTTTTCTAGAATTATTTAAAGTTGCTAAAGTCGACAGGGATGTAACAAGCGCTGAAGTAGGTGGTCCTGAGATCAAGGTTTCTGTGCAAAACAGTTGCTCTCAGATGTGGATGCAGTAGTAGGCATTCCCCATAGAATACTGTACTAAGAGAATTAGCAGGTGGCACACACTGTTTCTAGAAGCAGGAGGAGAGGAGGGGAGAAGAGCTCTCAGGAGGCCATATCTGCCCAGGGTGTTCAGGGTGCAATTTTCCTACATGAACCTCAGAGAAATAATGGCTGGAATTTTACAGCCCCGTCACGGCGGGGACTGGGTCTTAAAATTCAGCGAGCCATTCTAAACTCAACTGACTTTGGTGGGAATGTAAAATCCTGCTGTCTTAAAATCCCATTCAATGTGTTAGCTGTCTATATTTCACTCAGGGTGTGCTCACTGAAATCTGCCACCTGCTGCAGCTACAACTCAACCTCAGACCAGGCTGAGGACTACATTACCAGCAACTGTGAAAGTGACTATGAGCATGGACCTTTATGCAATGGGCTCCGTTCAGGAGCAGGATAAGGCTGTTATGTGGTCCATTAGTGCCCATTTATGGGCCACAATCGGCCTCTGATTGGGAAGCCCATCCTTGAACCTTCCTACTCTGGACCAAATGGGGGGAGTAGGGTAGGCGATGGACTCTCCACCCTGATCATTTCTTCCCCAATATACTGCTCCACCCCCACATTCCAACCCTCTCTGGTTGAGGGGAGTGGTAGGGGGGCATTAAATTCCACCCATACCGTGAATTGCAATTTGTTGTTCATCGATTTCCAACCTCCCCATCATTTTCAAGAATTTGCTGTATTTGGACGTGAACCCATAAACCTGCCATAGACCAAACTTAAGAGCCTAAGTACCTTTTTTAACAAGATGACAATTGTTAATACCATGCCGGACAACCTCTTCTACCCAAGAAAGGGCTGTTTAAACCGTCAAGTCTCATTCCTGCTTGTAGTAAATTTCTCTTAGAGATTTAAAACATTTAAATTTTTATTCTTTTTATTTCTCTTTCTATACCTGAATTGACACTAATTTACCTGGTTTACATTAATCTATTTCTTTCTCAATCCTTTAGTTTCATCCTTGTTCCATACACATTGCATATGTACATTATAAAGTAATCCAGGGAAGTGATTGCAGAGGCACACTTACATTCATTTAACAATTTGTTAGAAAAAGGCAGAGTACTGGAGGGAAAACAGATAGTTAACATTGCACCTATATTTAAGAAGGAAGATAGAACATGCCCTGGGAGCTATATATCAGTTGGGTAAACATCAGTAGTAGGAAAAATAATAGAATCCCTCCTAAAGGAGAAAATGGAAAAACAAAAACATAGTAATGAATAGTCAGTAATTCTGGATTTCAGAAGGGAAAGTTATGTTTGGCCTGAATTCTTGCATTCTTTGAAGAGGTAACGGAGAGAGTAGACTAAGATAATATGGTAGATGAAATATATCTGGACTTCCAAAAGAATTTGATAAGGTACCACATATTGGATTAATGAATAGGGTCTGAGCATGCAGAGTCAGGTGACAAGTAGCAGAATGAATAGTGAGCTGACTGCAAGATAGAGGCCTGCATTTTCACTCACAGGTCGTTGAGCACAGAGTGGAGACAGTTCCCAGCTCTGCAAAGCCAAGCCCGAGAGAAAGTGCCTCGGATGGTCGGATTTTCGTTTTAGGGGGAGGGGGTGAGGTGAAATGGGAGTTGGGCCTGCTGCCCTTGGAAACAGCTCAAAGGCAACACAAGGACTGCTACGTGTGGAGGCAGTCTGGACAAAAAAGGCCTGCCTCGGTGCTCTGGCACTGTAAAAAAGAGAATACAACCAGAAATAGCACTGTAGCCCTTACTCCTCAGCCCCCACACATTCTCCATGCCCTATCCATTCCAACCAGTACCACCTCATACCCTCCACCACTCTCATAGCCCCTCCTGCCCTCCATTGTTAATCTGTGACCCTCCAGTCATCCCCATGACCTCTCATTCCTTTTGTGCCAACCCAAGCCTGTCTACCCACCCCATGTCTCTTTACAGCCCCTATGCTAACTTAGTGCCAACTCCTGCTCACCAATGCCCCCCACCAACCACTCTTTGCCCTTACACCCTCCATGTCTACCCACCCAATATCCACCAGGGGCAGACATCAGGACCCATGCTGAGATTAAACAAAGGGCCAAATCTTCCACAGAGTGGCCACTGCTCCTATTTTCTAAACGTAGTCTGGAGCTCCATATTTCTCATCCAGACATCCAACCCGGGCCTACTGATGAATGTGGAGCACAATTGCACTGGAACCCTTCAGTGCACCCTTGGACCGTCGGAGGAAATTAACCCATGCCCCTTTTATATAGCACTATCTGCCGTATATCATGCAATTATAAATGTCCCAACCGCTTTGATAAGCTAGGAGAGAAGATAAGTAAGGTAAATGAGTGAGGGCGGAGGATGGGGGGGGTATGGTGGTCGCATAGGTGGTTAGGAGGGTAGCTGGGTGGCCGGGGTGGGGGGTAGTGCAGATTGAGGCTCATTGGGGTTGGAGGGCTCAGATTGTTTGGGGGGTCGCGGGATAGTTGGAAAGTGGGGTTTTGGGGGTGGGAGGCTGGTTGAGGGGTGGGGGTAGGTGTAGTCAGGTGGTCGGAGTTTGGGGGTAATCAGTGGAATGGGATGTAATCAGGTGGTCAGGGAGTTAGTTGCGGGGTCCAGTGAAGGGTCTGGGGAATCAGGATGGGGGGGAGCTAGTAGTATAGTTATTAGGAGTTAGAATTGGTTTTAATCCTTCTAACTTTTCCTGGGCAAATATCTTGCTAAGAGGGTCAGAACCACCCGAAGTCTCCAACTTCAAATTGAAGTTTCAGTGGGTTCCAGTTGGGGGGTAATTACCCAACAGAAGTTGAAACTCACTGGGCAGTTCCCATGCAGTCCTCATATGGGTACTTCCAAGGGGTCCCCCAGCGCATCTTATGGGGTACATCCTTAGTATGACCCTCCAGAGAATAGAAGAACCAAAGTTCTTAAGTGTCTATTGATGAAAACACTCATGTCGACAAAAATCCATTTATTACATTTAAATTCCTTGAATCCCTTATAAGAATAAGCATTTATATTTATAGTTCCACTTCAAGCACTATAAGCACTTGGAGCTGTCAGTCAAGCTGTGAACTGTGATCATGATAGTTTGTAAAATCAGTCATGCAGCAATAATCCTGTAATGATAACCCTCAGGCTTATGTTAACAGAGTGAAAGAGCAAGCACTGATTGTTTTCAACACTGCAAAGTTTTTTCAAATATTTAAAGGGCAGGGGATTTAATTTTTTTGACAGCCTAACAGCTCCTTTGACAGTTCAAATTAGTTTGACAGTTTCAATGAGTTTATCCACTTTTTGTGCACATTCATGCCTACCTTTAACAATCCCAAGAGTACCTTCTCCCACAGGGCACCTCACCTCGCCCAAAGACGTCCCATGAACATGCCCAAAAGGATAACCTAACTCTCAAAAATGGTACCTTACTCTTCAAAGATCTCCAATAAGTTTAGACATTCTTCTACCAGGTTTAATTGCACACATCATATTTCTCACTCCCTCCATCTCCCATTCAGCACCCCCTGTGAAAATGGCGGGCATGGGTTCAGGCATCCAGAGCCATTTTTGCAAAGACAGACAGCCTTTCTGTGAGAAAAGTGAAACCAGAAAAAGGAAAACTGGCGTAAAGGATAACTATTCAGAGCAGCAGATTTTGGGAAGCCCACAGAAGGATCAATGCTAGAACCACTTGTTCACAAATTATGTTAATGATTTAAAGTTTAGAATCAAAAACAACATTTCTAAATTTGTATATAACAACAAAATTAGAAGAGATACTCAACACTGAGGAGGTCTGCAACAAATTACAAGAATGCATTAATAAACTTGCAGCTTAAGCAAATAATTAGCAAATGAATTTCAACATACATTTTGGTAAAAAAAATTAAGGAGGTCACATGTTACTTGAAAAATAAGAATGTAAGTAGATTCGAGGAACAAAGGGTTAAAGGAGCAAATCTGGTCGTACAAATTCACAAATCACTAAAAGTTGAGACACAGGTAAATATGGCCATAACAAAGCCAGATTAAGCTTTCAAGCGGGATAGAATTAAAAAGTAGAGAAATTATGCTAAACTTGTATTGGACCTTGGTCGGACCAGCCTGAATTTTTTGCTTGTCAGGTACACGTGATTGCTGGGCGCAGGAGTGGACGGGAAACAGGCCCCCAACCATGATCGAACCCCGACCACGATTTCACACTGGCTGGCCGTCAACATGCACTGAGAAAGGCTCAGCACTGCCGGTGGGAGCAGGAAGAAGGTGGGTGCCAACCTCAGCGTGGGTGCTGGTGAGCGTTCCCACTGAGCTCCCTGAAGTCAGACAGCTGCCTCAAGGAACTGCAGACCTCCTCAGAATAAACAAAACAACAAAAATGCTGCGAATTATGCCCATGCAGCACAATCAAGTACCTGAAAGCATACCTCATAAAAAATAGTTCCCAGGTATCTCTTTTTATTTTATTTCCCCATGGAGATTTCATCCTATCCTGGACTGAGGTTTGAGCAAAAATGTAAAGGCCGCGTTGCCAATTGGCCTGTCCGTTAACCGTAAAAGTGGACAGGCCACAAAAAATCACTTTCAATTGCCTCCTTAATGGGCTTAATTGCCCGCTTAATTGTTGACGGGTACGCTTCGGACTGCCATGCATGCTCGCCGAGCGAGATATCGCATGAGTGTGCAATGACATTGGGATGCTCGCCTGACGTCATCTTGCGCTATTTTGCGGCTGGAAAAGCTGGGTGCCCGCCCGCCCGGGGGAAGTAAAATTCTGGCCTTGGAGAATGATGTACAGCTCTGGCTGACATATGAAAAGGATATAGAGACACTGGAGAGGGTGCAAAAAGATTTACATGGATGATACCAGAACCTATCAAGAAAGGATGAGCAGACTGGTCTTTTTTCTGCTGAAAAGTCAAGGCTGAAGGGCAACCACAGAGAACTTTAAAATTATGAAAGGTTTTGATAGTGTAGACCCAGGGAGAGAGTTCCACTTGTTTGGGGGTGCGGGGAGGGGGAGCAAATTGAATGGCCATCAATGTAGGGAGTTTAGAAGAAAGCTCTTCACCCAGAGTGTGGTGAGAATGTAGAATTCACTACCACAGGGAATAGCTGAGGTGAATGTTATATGTGCATTTCAGGTGAAGCTAGATAGGAGTGAGATAGATAAGCTTATGAGGGAGGAGGGAATAGCGGATTATTCTGATTGAGTTAGGTGAGGAAGGGTGGGAGATGGCTCGAGTGGAACATGGGCTGGATGGGCCAAGTGGCCTTTTTCTGTGCCTATTCTATGTAGTCTCAAATAGAATTGGTAAATGCAGAAAAAACTCAGGTCTGGCAGCATCCGTGGAGAGAGAAACAGAGTTAACTTTTCGAGTCCGTATGACTCTTCTTCAGAGCTTTGCTTTTATTCTATGTAGTCTCATTTGTCAGTCCTGCTGTTCACTAAAGTTCAAGATAGCCCTTTGCTCTCACCGCACTCTTATCAGCTCTCATGTCCAGCTAGTTAGGAGGTCAATATTTTTGGAGCTGAAGGGAGTAGAAAAATGTCTAACCAACTGTCCATCCTGTGAAATGCCCTGCTCCTCCAAGATCTGAGCCATGTGTCAGGCTAAACAGAATATAAATCACCAGAATGTGGGTTTAAGCAATCTTCAGAAACTGTAGCTTGATTTGGATGCTAACAATCAGTCTAGGCATCCTGCTGGCTCTAAGTGAGGCAGGAGCTCTGCATCCCTGTTTTTAATTTTGTTACTCTGTTATGTTTTGTATTCTATTTCAAATTGAGAGCAAATGTTCAGCATTCTGCGTAATTTGACACTATTTACAAAAACTTAACAGCTTCTGGGTTAAAGGGGAGTGGGATCAGCTCATGAGTATTTACAGTTTTCTTCTACTGTAACCAAAAGAATGAGCAGGTGACTTGTGTGTAGGTTTAGGCTTCCTTGAAGGAAAATTATCTGTCTAAATAAGAGTGTGAACTTGCCATGTTTGTCTTTATTCCGGGGAAGAAAGCCCATTCTTCCTCAATATTCCACCAAAGAGCAATAATAGCACACTCATCAAATTACATGTTCATGAACAACTGAAGAAGGGTTTGCTGAAGATTTTTCCCACCAATGTAGAAAATTATCCAAAGCTTGACACAAGCTAACAACCGAAAAACGTGGACTAAACTTACTTATTTCTGTAACAAATGTCGGACGGTCTCAGCAATTTGACTACAAAAATGAAACCCTACAGTTGGATAATGCAATATTCTATCAATGGTGATATTCTTACATAAAGCAATGTATAATTGAGCACAGCCAGATTAATTCCAATTCCAGTGCTGTAGAGAATGCAATAACTAATTACAATTATGGAGATGGGGAACTTTTAAAAGCTTTCTCAACATAGCCAAAGCACCTTTAGTATCAAAATGCAGAAACTTGATAGATATGGTAGATTTTCCAAATTCAGAAAAGATAGAGTAACTTGGAAATCTTATTTATTTCTATAAAAGTGCAGATTGTGAAACTAAAATGAAGAATTCCTACTGTAATGGTGCTTTCTAATATCTGTATGGTGACTATAAGCAAATCAACTCTTGCACAGAAATGTTCCAAGCTGTTATAGATTCACAATTAAACTAACTCTGACCCATGCTTACCAGGAAACAGTTTGTGCATTGTATGCTTTTATTGATTATTCCAGCATTATTAACCTGGGGTTATTTATATGAACACGTGTTTGCTTCCTTTGTTTGCATGGAGTCATCTAGTTTGCTTTGATTATTACGACTGAGGGTGGTAATTTCCGATGGAGTGGCAGTTGAGTCGAATTGCCACTCCACTCGAAAGTTATTACCTTGAAATCCAGGTGATCCTGTCCTGCCAGACTCAGACCAGGCGAGATCAGGGCAGTGCAGCACGCTCCTAGTGTCATGGCTGTGAAGTCGAAGGTAAGTAAGGCACGTCCCCTTTTATACAGCACTAGCAGCTACAAACTAGGCAAGTTTAAAGGTCCAGCCAGGTTAAGGATCTGGGTGGGGGTGGGGCGGATCAGGCCTTGGGGGTGGGAGCGGTGTTGGGTCAGCCTTGGGGATGGGGGTCAGGTCAAGCTTTGGAGGGGGGGGTATTGAGGAACCAGATCAGGCCTTTGGAGGGGGTTGTTGGACAGGATCGGGATGGGTCTTGGGGTGGTGTAGGTGAGGACTCCGATCAGATTGGGTCAGACCTTAGGATCAGGAGGGTTATCAGGTCTGGCCTTGGGGTGGGGGCGAGTAGGGTTGGGCCGTGGGGGGGTGGGGTGTTGGGTGAGTTTGTGGGAAGTTCTGTGGGCAGTTGGTATAGTTCCATGAGGGGTTTGGGGAGTCCTGTAAAGAGGGGGTATGTCCCATGGGGTTTTGAGGAAGCCCCATAGAAGGGGGGGGGGAGGTACCCCCTGGAGGGGCTGGGAGTCCTGTGGATGAGGGAGAGCCCCATTAGGGAGGAGCCCCACTGGGGATGTGGTGGGTAGGGGAAGTTCCATTGTAGGGTGAGTCCTATGGGGTGGGTGGGTGAAAGCCCTGTTGAGGGGTGGACCCCTGTAGGAGGGTGCTGGGGGAGACCCTGGGGGTTTGGGGATATGAGAGGAGTTCTGTTGGGGGGTCAGTGAGGGTCTATACCATGTTACCCAGAAGCACAAAGTGATTTTAATTCTTCTGTTTCTGGATTACTGTTGATGTAGTACTTGGAACCACACTTGGAACCATCTGAACTTTGCAATTTAAATCCCAATTTTCAGATGGTTCCCAGTGCAGGGCAATTGCCCATGGGAAGTTTGCACTTCCCAGGCAATTGCCATGCACATCAAATCTGGGAACCTCTGTGGAGGTTCCCTGATTGTCTTTGGGATATCCCCCAGATACAATGCCCTGGAGCTTGGAAGCAATGACCCTGAATAACTTACATGCCTTTGAAATATAAAAAAAATTGCAGTGAATGAGTACTAAAAACGTAAAAAAAATATGGTGAATGAGTAATAGACATTGCACCGATGCAGTTCTCAGGTGCCAACAACAACAGGGTTCCAGGATTAATGAAAATCAATTTTTACAGAGGTAAAAATTTTCATGATAAAGGATTGCATATGATTCCCTGCCACATGCAGAAACAACGCTTGCCAACACTAAGATGTTGGCATCCCTTGCATCCAGCATTGCTATAATGGTAATAATAGGAAATCCAATGTCATCATTCTATCATTGACAGTCATTTTGAATATGCACTTTCATCTTTGGGCTGACATACTGGCGGTTTCAACAGCTGCTGCTATTTTCAGTGGAACATTCTCAGCTGGGGATGACTGGCAGGGACTCAGCAGAATGGTTCTCCACCTGATTTTCTGCTTGAAATTCGCAGAATGGCAATGACTGATCCTATCTGGTGTAATCTGTGCCATTGGAATGGGAAGCCAGACTGGCTATCTCACCTTTGACCTTGGCAAAGCTTTTGGGGTCAGCCTTATTTATATGTTTATGGAGGCACCTGGTACTATTGCTGTCTGCTCCCCAGTGGATGGGGAGGTGGAAAATGGCTCATCATGCAGAAATTGGATGCAGTTTTAAAGGGCCAGCAGTCTTGAAGATTTAAGTATGTTTGCTGGCTCCATTCAAATGACAACCATGTAGGATATCAGCTTGTCATTACTTCTTCATTAGAATGCATACACACAAATTTGAGTGGTGGAGGAGGGGAGGACACCTCCATCACTACCCGTGGAAAACATGATGCGCATGAAAATGACCTGGTTTAATGGGTCTCTGCCCCAATTTCTGTCATTACCTGGACTAAGTGTCATTAAACCAGCAGGAAGGTAGAGGAGATAATGCCAAATGTCTATTAAAGAGCTATTGCGCAACACAACAAGCTTGAAGTGAATCTAGTTTTAATGCCATTTACACGTAATAGAAATAAGCCAATTCCATGTTGAATTATAGACAAAAATGGCTTATTTTTTGTCATCATCAATTTTGCTATTTTTCCAAATATAGGTAAGTAAACTTCAAATGTAGATAATCCACTTACAATGTGATTGGTTATGAAATGTGTCTTTACTCTACTTGATTGCTGTTTACATGAAGGTAAACATGCAAACACAAACCACAGGTTATTGTTTCTCGTTTCCCTGTTTGTGCCAAGCCACTGACTATGGTAGTTGGGAAGAAAACAAGTAGTGAACAAGTAAATAAAAGATGAAAAATTGCTATTTTTTTCTGAAACTGTGATTGCAAACCTATCCATAGGAAAAGATGAGGGGGTGAATGTGGTTTTCCCCAGATTCTCTTTCTCTCTTCAGGTGCCACACCCTAAGAGGGCATTGGCAGTAATGGACTTCCACATAGTGGCCCTTGACTGTGCTTGGCAAGGTACTGCAGTGGTTTGCTGTTGCCCTCTGCTGGTACTGCCTGACCAGGAAACCTCCAATACTTGCCTCCTGCCATATTGGAAGGATTTCTAAGTTAGCCGTCAATGTGCTTGACCATGCTATGACCATTACCTTCTGCAGCCTTCAAGTTCTGGGGTGCGGCCCGAACCCAAAGTTTCTGTCTCAGAGGTAAGGGCACTACCCACTGTACCACAAAACTGCCCCAGATACTACAGAAGTGAAAACAACTTTGAGGTGTCCAAAATGTTTGAGCAAAAAAAGCCGTCCAGGTATAGATTTGAAGCTTATGCTGGTAATGGCCACCGGGAGGATTGTTACGCAGCAAATTGCTACTTTAGTTGCGAAGCATTTTGGTGGCTAGTACATGTGAACGTATGAACAAGGAATAGAAGTAGGCCATTCAGCCCCTCGAGCCTGCTCTGCCATTTAATAAGATCATGGCTGATCTGATAGTAACCTGAAATCTGCATCCCACCTACCCTCAATAACCTATCACCCCTTGCTTACCAAGAATCTACTCACCTTTGCCTTAAAAATATTCAAAGAATCTGCTTCCACCACCTTTTCATGAAAAGAGTTCCAAAGACTTAACCCTCTAAGAGAAAAAAAATTCTCCTCATCTCTGTCCTAAATGGGCGACCCCTTATTTTTAAGCAGTGACTGCGAGTTCTAGATTCTCCCACAAGAGGAAATGTCCTTTACACATCCACCCTATCAAGACCCCTGAGGATCTTGTATGTTTCAGACAAGTTGCCCCTTACTCTTCTAAACTCCAGCGGGTATAAGCCTAACCTGTCCAAACTTTCATCATAAGACAACCCACCCATTCCACGTATTAGTCTGGTAAACCTTCTTTGAACTGCTTCCAATGCATTTACATTGTTCCTTAAATAAAATGTGGTCTCACTAGTGATCTGTACAACTGAAGCACAACCTCCCTATTTTTGTACTCAATTCCCTCGCAATAAATGATAATGTTCTATTGGCTTTCCTAGTTACTTGCTGTACCTGCATACTAGCCTTTTGTGATTTTTGCACCAGGACACCCAGATCCATCTGCATCTCAGAGCTCTGTAATCTCTCACCATTTAGATAATATGCTTCTCTTTCATTCTTCCTACCAAAATGGACAATTTCACATTTTCCCACATTGTATTCCATTTGCCAGATCTTTGCCCGCTTGCTTAACCTATCTATATCTTTTTGTCATCTCCTTATGTTCTCTGCACAACTTACTTTCCTATTTACCTTTATATCATCAGCAAATTTGGCAACCATCTCACCCATCCCTTCATCCAAGTCATTTATATAAATTGTTAACAATTGAGGCCCCAGCACTGATCCTGGTGGCACCCCACTCATTACATCTTGCCAACCTAAAAAAGACTCTCTGCTTCCTGTTACCCAGCCAATCTTCTATGCATGCCTTAACCTAATGCCCTCCCCTAATAGCGACAAGCTCACTGGGAGCAAACCAGTCATTGTATATAATTTTGCGAGATACTTAAAGGTATGTAACCTTTTACTACTCATTTGCTGCTTGAGCTTTGAAGACAACTTTCGAAACACATTGGAAGACTTTCTGGGATACTTTGCCAGCATTTCATTAGCATTCTTATCAACATTTAAGAACAGTTTGTATTATCCTTTCACGGGATGTTGGTGTCGCTGACTAGGCCAGCATTAATTACCCATCCCTAATTGCCCTTGAGAAGATAGTGGTGATCTGCCTCCTCAGATACTGAAACAGTCCATGTCCAAATGCAGCAAGACCTGAACAATATCCAGGCTTGGATTGACAAGTGGCATGTAACATTCGCACCACACAGTGCACTTCTAAGTGCCAGGCAATGACCATCTCCAACAAGAGAGAATCTAACCATTGCCCCTTGACATTCAGTTGTATTACCATCACTGAATCCCCCACTATCAACGTCCTGGAGGGTTACCATTGACTAGAAACTGAACTGGACTAGCTGTATAAATACTGTGGCTACAAGAACAAGTCAGCGACTTGGAATCCTATGACGAGTAACTCACCTCTTTACTCCCCAAAGCCTGTCCACCATCTACAGGGCACAAGTCAGGAGTGTGATGGAATACTCTCTACTATCCTGGAAATGTGCAGCTCCAACAACACTCAAGAAGCTTGACACCATCCAGGACAAAGCAGTCTGCTTGATTGTCATGCCTGCCACAAACATTCTCTCCCTCCACCACCGACGAACAGTGGCAACAGTGTGTACCATCTACAAGATGCACAGCAGAAACTCGCCAAGGCTCCTTAGGCAGAACCTTCTGGTCCCACGACCACTACCATCTAGAAGGACATGTGCAGCAGATACATGGGGATACCACCACCTGGAAGTTCCCCTCTAAGCCACTCACCATCCTGACTTGGGAATATATCGCTATTTCTTAACTGTCACTGGGTCAAAATCTTGAAACTCCCTCTCCAACAGCACTGTGGTGTACTTACACCACAGGGACTACAGTGGTTCAGGAAGCAGCTCACCACCATTTTCTCGAGGACAATTAGGGATGGGCAATAAGTGCTGGCCAAGCCAGTGATGCCCTTATCCCGTAAATGAATTTTTAAAAAAATCCTTCTCAGCCTATTTGCATCCTTATTTTGTATCTTTGTATAATCAGGAAACTTGGATACAATCCTAGTCCTTACATTTAAGTCATTGATATAGATTGTAAACAGCTGGAGCCCAAGCTGTTAGGAAATAGATAAATAAGTTTTATTGGTAATTGTAGGCGTTAGGAATGAGTTTTAGCTTTAAAGTTTTAAGTTTGATTTGTATTTCTTTGCCTGTTTGTTAAGAATGGTTAAATGGAGTTTTAGTTTCACTGTAAAAGGGTGCTTGCATTTCTAATGAGGTTTATTATGACTGTTGCAGCTTAGTTAAACAAGCAAGGGTAGAGGAACTGAGCTGTTGCCTAGCAACGGGGCCAGAGAGACACGTCCCTCCCACAGACGCGCACATAGAAGAAGAGAAACAACAGTTGTTTTGGAAGCTGTTTTGAGTGTAGTTAGTTCTGTAAGTTGCTGCCAGGGAGACTGGAGCAAAGGGGGAAGATAACCAGTCCCAAGCTAAGGAAAACCCCAATACTCCAGGGGAATGGAAGAGGGGAAAGTCTAAAGAAGACTTTCTAGTCAAAGAAAGGACAGGAACCTGGAAAATGTCCTCTTAAGTGAAGTTAAGAGCAAGGGGAAGAGAGAACGGCTCCAAGCTTCAGATTTAAAGAGACAAAAGCTGCAGAAAGCAGATTTAAAGCAAGAATAGTTTTCAAGAGGCAAGAAAGTCCAAAGAGATGGCTAACGGTCTGTAACTCTTTGCTATGGGCATGTGAAACAGTGGTTTACTGTTGATGGCTGAGCGGTGAGAAAGAATGTGTGGAAGACAGCTTGAATGCATGTGGTGACCTAGGGGAGAGGAACATCGGAAGGAGAGATTGAAACCCTGGAGGTGAACCCTTGCACAGGCAACCGAGAGAAAGCATTGGTTTGGGAGAAGGTTCCAAAGTGAGTTCTTGAAGAGTGGAGATTGGAAACCCTCGTGTGAAAGAAGAAGTTCAGTGAAACTGGTTGTTTCACGGTGTGACAAGCATCTGGGGGGAGTTAAGAAGAGATGCATAGCATCTGATTGAGGTGACATCTGTCACTTGGTTTCAGAGTGTGGTGTGTCTGACCACAGCTTGCTATAGGTTTAGATGGACTGTATTTACTGTGAACATTAAAGTATAAGATAGCTTTTGTAACTTGTGTTATCCTTACAAACCTGTACATATCTGTAAAGGTATAGTTGTAGATGAGGGGTATTGTAATACAGTTTATCCTGTTGAATAAATGTTTTACTTTTTTTGATGATAGGTCATCAGCTGACTTCGGTGACTCTGTTCAGTACCCATTCTCCACGTATCTAAACAAACAAATAAAAGTTAAGTCCAGTCTGGGATCAGGTTTGTCCAGTGGTGACCTCAGCTGTGGATTGTAGCACAAGCATCGAACCCCACTAGTTGCAGCCTGCCAAACTGAAAATGACTTGTTTATTCCTGCTCTGTTTTCTGTCTGTTAGCTAATTCTCAATTGCCCCCAATCCCATGAGTCCTAATTTTGTGTATTAACATCTTGTTATGGACAGAAAGAGGTGGTAGTGGGATAACATTTCATCTTTGCTCCTCACCTCTTGGTTGTCTGCAGCAGAATGTATATTTTAGAGGGAGTGTTTTAAAACCCTGTTAATGATGTGACTTTGAATAATAGACATGAGATGGGCTTTCTAGTAAGTTTAAATCAGATGAAAAGATAAACGTTTACTCACATAATACCTGAAATGTAAAAGTAATGAAAGCAATCCCTCCCTCAAACATAAAAACACACGCACAAGAAAAGATGAATTCTTGAGATGAATCATGCACTTAGGTTATTAACAAAATAACAAGAAGCAATAATACATGCAAATGTATTGTAAGTTCAACTAGCCCCAGGCTGGTGTAATGCTCAACACGCTGCAAACACGATGTTGACTTTAGCTCTGCATCTAAACTCACCATCAGGAAGTCAAATTTTCACACCCTGCCTAACTAAGTCACCCCACACACCACATCTCCCACCCCTGTAGGTGCCATAAAATCCCCCCTGACAGTTCAAGGATCCAGGGAATTCTGAAAGATCAAAACCAATGTGTCCCCTATCTTTATTCTATTTTTCTATTACTATTTCTTTATTAATTTCTTTAAGTTCTTTATTTTCACAAGATTCAGTTCCCCACTACTTCTAGAATGCCTTTTTTGTTTTTTATGGGAAGAGAGATACGATGTATTTGTTTAATATCACCGTCATATGCTCACTCCCCATTATAATGTCTCTAAGGAACCAATGTTTGCTTTTGCTTATCTTTTCCTATTTACATACCTACAAAAGCTTTTGTAATCTGTCCTTGTGTCTCTTGCTAGTTTACTCTCATATCATATTTTGTTATCTTTTGTTATCAATTTCCTGATTGTCCTTTGCTGAATTCTAAACTTCCCCAATCTCCAAGATTACTATTCTTGGCAACATTATAAGTTTCTTCTTTTAATCTAATATTATTGTTAATTTCTCTTGTTAGCCACGGTTGCACAGTTCCATTGGGCTTTTTATTCCTTTGGGGATGCATATTCATTGTCAATTATGAATTAATTCTTCAAGTATTTGCTATTGGTATCTACCATCATATCTTTTTTATCTAGCTTCATAATCTAACTTTGTGAACTCACCTCTCAGACTTTAGTATTGCTGAAAAAGAGACATGCTGTTGAAGCTTTGCATTGTTCACTCATCAGGACAGACACAAAAATACCAAATCTCAAAGGGAATGACAATTTATACTGCATGAGAAGAGGGAGCTGATTGGTTGGCAAGTAGACACTGATCGGGAGAGGTGTTGCTGTGGAGAATGCATCAGGGAACGATTAACTGCCAAACCTTTGTTTAAATTCAAGCCATTAAAGTCGACTCTGATCAGTCAAGGCATGCCATGGGGAATGAACTAGGGAATGACTGTCCCCCAAGCTTTTATTTAATTGAAAAAGGCACAATGCATGGACATGTTTTTCTCATAATTTGCGTTATACCATATTTTGGACTTGACTAAATCACTTTCAAATTCCCCAGAGCCTCCTTTATTACAAAATTATTAATTATCGCTGACTCATTGCACAATAGTTGATCTGAAATAGCCTGTTCCCTAGATGATTCATAGGCATACCAAACCAGGACACTATTGTGTATGCATTCAATGAATTGGTCCTCCACACTACTACTGCAAATTTGGTATGTTCTGTCAGTATAAAGGTTAAAGTCCTCCCTGGTTACTTTATTATCCCTGATTCATGGGCCTCTAATTTCCTGACTTATGCTCTGCCTGACATGGCAAACTACTAAGGGGGAGGTGGTGACAGAATGGTATTGTCAGTGGGCTGGTAATCCAGAGACCTAGGGTAATCCTCTGGGGACCTGGGTTCAAATCCCACCATAACAGATGGTGGAATTTGAATTCAGTACAAAAGAAATCTGGAATTACAAGTCTAATAATGACCATAAAACCATTGTTGATTGTTGTAAAAACCCATCTGGTTCCCTAATGTCACTTAGAAAGGAAATTGGCCTACATGTGACTCCAGGTGGTTGACTCTCAAATTTCCTCTGTAATTATGGATGGGCAATAAATGCTCCCATGAACAAATAAAAAAAATGCTACTATTAGGAAATAAATTAATACAGTGTTTTCTGCTCCATATTTTGTCCATCTAAACTGATTCCACAAGTTGATTTTCCAAGCTTAGATCCATTCTTGTTACTGTCTTTGTCTCATTCTTTATTATCAGGCCCTCTTCCTTTTCCATTTTTTCCTATCTCTTTTAAACGTCAAGTAGCTTGGAATATTTCTATTTGTGCCATTAATTCATCTATTTTGTTGAGAATGTTTTGTCCATTCTATTATATTGCCATTTTTAACATTTTTCCTTGATACCTTAGCCATTAATAGCTCATTACCAAGATAAATGGAAGAAGGACATGATGCCAACAGAGCAGCATTAGCAAGAGAGCCCAGGACCTCCCTGTAATTACAAGATATCTCTGCTTCTCTGGACCTCCTTCACAGGGCCTCCAGTGTTGAGCCTGAGAACTTGTGTAACCTGTTACTCAGTCCCTGAAACATGCTGCTGTATGTCAGCCAGCATACTCCACACCTCCAGTGTAAGTGGGTGAGTGGAGTACACATGTTCTGTTTTATGAAAATTGCATCTGATCTGTGCATCAATCCTTAAATTGCAGGTGTTCCTGTTTTAGCACCACCAGACAAATTCAAATTTTGGTAATCATTTAGGAGCAAAATTGCTGATAAAAATAGACTTTCAAACATTTGTGTCTTATGAGCACAGCTCCCACTTTGTGTCTGTTTTCACCCTTTCAACAAAATAACCCCTTGGATATTTGGACATGTTTAAAATTATCATGTGCTGCGTCACACTGAAAGTGTAAGCAATTTAATCACAGAGTGAGGAAAATGTATCATCAACATCTGTCACTTTATTAATTGCTTAGATTTCACATTTGAGAAAGTCTAAATATTAAAGCTGAAAAAAGCTTGTGGATACTATTACAATTAAGGACAAGAATAGTTACACTTGAAACATTATTCCCTGCCCTTGTGCTTTCAGGACATGATTCACATCTGAGAATTTCTCTGAGTTGGTGTTATGCTGTTTATGTCTGTCAGTGTTGGGAAGGGTATGAATTTTTGGGCACCCCCGAATGAATGGATATATTCAATGAGGATTTTTTTTCCCCCACTGTAAAAGATTTTTAGAAAGATCCAATGCAGAAGAGCATTAGGGTGCAAGACAGTTGTAGTATGAAGTCTGAATTTACTCAAATTATGCCATTTTTGAAAGAAAAAAAGCACAGCATTAACTAAAAACTTTGTTACTGATTTTCTTCCGGTGATATTCAAAAGTAAACGCTGGTTAAATAACCCACAAGGATACAGGCATTGTCAAAAACTTAAAGCAGAGTGTGTTTATTGCACATTTACAAAGTGATTGATTTCAGAGTGCAAATGTGGTATCTGGTTTCCTTTGTACACAAAGCCCATAATTTACTTTTGTTATCTATCATTGTATTATCACGTGCTTAATGTAAATATATTGACTGCTTTTTTTTATTAATGCATAGTGATTTTCAGAATACAATTTAACTCCAATCTAAAGAGTAGTCATCAATAAAAATACATATCACATATAGATAATTTTGTGCAAAAGAGATGAGTCTTGAGCCAGCTGTGGAAGAATCTTGTGTTTAAGCCATGAACCTTGAGATTGGAAAGGGGTAAACATTAATGGAACATTTTGGAATACATTGACTACCTCAGTCTTGCTAAAAAATTTGTTAACTAGTTATAGAATACAAGACATGTTTTGAAACTAGTTTCCGGATTGGAGTTAGTGGATGTCAGCTTCTTCATGCCAAAACAAACCTCTGGCTGGGCTTCAAGTTAAACCATTCAGTTCAGATAGCCTGCCTTTTCTCAAAAGACTGGAATAAGAAATTTAGGAAGAGTCTCATAACATCCATTTTTTGCCCAACTAAGCATTACTCTCCTTTTCTTTGCATAAATATTATGCAACTGAAATGCAACAAAGTTTTAAAATGGAAATGTATTTGTTTATTGCAGATCTTTACTTGCCATACTCAAGTGACACAAAATTACTCGCCAACTCTGTGCCTTTTATTTGCAGGGACTAGTAATTTTAAGTGAAGCTTCAAATATATTTCTTCTGGAAAAAATAATATATTCTGTTTGCGTGCACCATACTGTATAGCTAATCCATATTTAATTAACATGAATGGCTTCAATCTCAAGCTGATTTGTCATGGTAGAAGTTACCATTTGTGTGAAGTATAAATGTCGCTGTCGTGTGTGCTTTTGTTAATGTAACATTATTGACAAATGTTTTTATGAAAGCACACAGATAAAATGTAACTGAGTCTAAACTCCTATATTAAATTTACCACATAAGGAACACCTTTCAATGAGTGCTTTCATTTTGAAGCTTGCTGTCGTACCTGCAGCACTGTTTCACCTATAGTTGACAAAGGCAAAGGCATTTTCAAAATTAAGACATTGACAGTGGCTGTCCACGATTCAAGGATGATGCCTTCTCAGGCCACAAGTTTCTGCCATGGGTCTTCTTTTGACTGAGTAGGCCGGTTCTCAATCCGCAGATCTCTGGGCATATACAGCAGGATGTCCCATGAGGTAATGGTATCTGCAAGATTTTCTTTCATTCTCTGCCACGGCTGTGCCTCAACATTAAGTGTTGGAGCTCTAAGCATGATGCAGCTTGATTGACAAGTGTTGCCATTCTAAAGGGTTGATAGTTAGCAACTCACAGTCATTAAGGTTCATCCTACCACTCTTCAAGGAGAGCTTCAAAGTGTATTTGAAGTGTTTCTTTGTCCTCTCCTGGAATATTGACTGTTTAACAGTTGAGAGAACAGGACCTGACCGTCTAAGTTGATTTTGCAGGAATTTAGCCTGAATGCTTGTGAACCTGGCTTCAAGAAATACACTGGTATTTGTTTGATGGCCCCATTGAATCCAGAGGATGCACCAGATCTGATGGAATTTCTCTAGGACTCTTATGTGTTGGTGACACACAGTCCAGACTTGGAGTGCAAGAGTGTTGTGATGACAACTGGTCTGTACACCAGGACTTTTGTTGACTTGAAGAAGTTTTCGTTGTCAAATACTCGTTGCCGTAATTTGTAGAAGGCTAAAGTGGTGCTGCTGATGCAGTGTTGGATCAGTGGTGGTCTTTCTAGAGGATTGGCTGCTGAAGTATAGGAGAGGTTCAAAATATTTCAGAGTCTCTCCTTCAACACATATGGTAAGTTAAATATTTGGCTGGCCAGGCTTGGGTAGATATGAGATTTCTTTTGGCAACATTCAAGGACAGGCTGAATTTCTTGTGTGCAGAATTAAAGAGATCAAGAGTAGTTGGTGCAGAGTGGGCAACAACCCTGTAGTCATCTGCAAACTGTGGACCATGTATATTATGGTGGTCAGTTTAGTTTTAGCACAGAGGTGACTAAGGTTAAACTGCTTTCCATCTGGATGGTATTTAATACTGACACTAAAGAGCAGTTGATCTTTGATGAAGCGAGTAGCAAGTGCCAGGTAGAATGTAAATAGTATGAGGGCTATCACATAGCCTTGCTTCACCCCAGTCTGGATTTTGAAGGCTTTCGTCAAGAGTACCAGTCATTGATTCATCCAATATGGTGCCACCATAGCAGTTGTGATCATGTTGTTAAGAATTTACTATTTCATATGTATTAATTCATATAAAAGAATAAACAAAGTTTACCTTTACCCTCTTAATTTGGTCGATTTCAATATTTTAAAAACTGTCTTTTTATCTTTGTCAGTCACACCTGGCGTTCTCTTTATGACTAAGATGAAAGCAAAATACTGCGGATGCTGGAAATCTAGAACAAGAACAAAAACAAAAATACCTGGAAAAACTCAGCAGGTCTGACAGCATCTGCAGAGAGGAACGCAGTTGACATTTTGAGTCCGTATGACCCTTCATCAGAACTAAGGAAATAGAGAAATGAGGTGAAACATAAGCTGGTAGAGGGGGGTGGGACAGGTAGAGCTTGATAGGAGGCCAATGATAGGTGGAGGCCAAGAAGAGAATGCCAAAGATGTCAAGGACAAAAGGACAAAGGGGTGTTGATGTGGTGATATTATCTAAAGAATGTGCTAATGGGGACATTAAGGGTAGCAAACAGGACAAGCTAGTGGCAGATGGCCCTAGGGGGATGGGGTGGGGGGAAGGGATCGAAATGGGCTAAAAGGTGGAGATGAAACAATGGATGGAAATAAATTTAAAAATAGGTGGGAAAAGAAAAATATATTTATGAAAACATATATAAATTATTGGAAAAGGGGGGATCAGAAAGGGGGTGGGGATGGAAGAGAGATTTCATGATCTGAAATTTTTGGACTCAATATTAAGTCTGCAAGGCTGTAAAGTGCCTAGTCGGAAGATGAGGCGCTGTTCCTCCAGTGAAACTCAATGCAACAATTTCAGATCATGAACTCTCTCCTTCATCCCCACACCCTTTCTGATCCCACTTTTTCCAATAATTAATCATTTTTTTACAAATATATTTTTCTTTTCCTACCTATTTCTAAATTTATTTTGATCTATTGTTTTATCTGCACTTTCTAGCCCATTTCGATCCTTTCCCCCACTCCACCCCCTAGGGCCATCTGCCACTAGCTTGTCCTGCTTGCTACCCTTAATGTGCCCATTAGCACATTCCTTAGATAATATCATCACTGTCAACACACCTTTGTCCTTTTGTCCTTGACATCTTTGGCAATCTCTTCTTGGCCTCCATCTATCATTGGCCCCCTATCAAGTTCTACCTGTGCCACCCCCCTTTACTAGCTTATATTTCACCTCATTTCTCAACTTCCTTAGTTCTGATGAAGGGTCATACGGACTGGAAATGTCAACTGTATCCCTCTCCCCAGATGCTGTCAGACCTGCTGAGTTTTTCCAGATATTTTTGTTTTTGTTCTCTTTATGACTGTTGCTTCCTTGCCTTTTCTTACAGTTTAAAATAGATATATATATTCAGTTTTTAATATTAATTTGTATGTCTTGAGATCAAATTAATCCCAGTATGTGGTCCTTGAACTATCCATGTTCCTACTTTCTGACCAGCTTCCATCTCCTTGCCTCCCTGGATGCTTTGAGATGTCGTTCTAATTAGATCATGGCACCATAAGAACAGGAGTATGCCATTTGGCCTCCCCGGCCTGTTCCATCATTCAATGAGATTATGGCTGATCTGAGACTAAACACCATATACTGGGCTTGCCTCCCATATTCCTTAATACCTTTGGTTAACAAGAACTTTATTAATCTCAGATTTAAAATTAACAATTGATTTAGCAATATTCACCCTTTGTGTGTTGAAATGTTCCCTCATTTCACTCTTGAAAGATCTGGCTCTATTTTTTAGACTATGCTCCTAGTCATAGGCTCCCCAACCAGCAGAAAGAATTTCTGTCTATCTGCCCTCAAGTGCCCTTAATATCTGGAAAACCTTTGTTAAATCCACCCTTAATCTTCTAAATTCCAGGAATACAAACTTAGTTTGTCGCAATCTCCCCTCCTAATTTAACCCATGGAGTTCAGGGGCTGGATTTTCCCATTGGAGTCTAAACAGCCATGGCCACTGCTCTGATGCACAAGTGAGGCCAGGTGGTACCAGAGCGGTGACAACCCCCTGAACTGGCTAAGTTCTTTTTAATTCTGGCTCCTCCTCTGACATGGAATGGAACTTTAACTGCAAAGAAATAAGCCCTTTAAACTTTAAAAACTATTTTTACTTCCCTTTTAAAACTCTCCCTACCTCCATGATGCATCCTTCCCTCTATGCAGCTGGTCTGACACCAGGCAGAGTTCTGGTCACCTCGCTGCAAACTTAGACACTTATTCTTAATGAGCCCACAACGATATACATCAGGTCCTTAATAAGGAGCAGGCCTGTTCTGAAGCCCATTCCTTCCCCCACCCTCAGGAAAATGGGAGAGGGTGGAAATGGAGGTGGGACCTCTGGCCTCAGGACTTGGCGGCCATTTACGCCTCCATTCCCATCTGGGAAAATCAGGCCTGAAGTATCATTCTGGTGAATCTACGATGCACAAGACCAATATACCCTCCCTCAGGTGTGGTGCTCCCAGTAGAATTTAACCAGAGCTTTCTGTAATTGAAGCATGATTTATAACCCCTTGTATTCTTGCCCTCTAGATATAAAGGCCTGCATTCCATAAGCCTTTGTGTTTAATATTTTTCTTACGTGTTCATTATGGCACCTACTGTTTTAATCAGTATCTTCACTCCTGCTCATGTGCCTGTTCATAGAACCATAGAAAAGTTGCAGCACATCAAGAGGCCATTCAGCCCATTGTGTCTGGACTGGCTGAAAAAGAAAAAAGAAAAAACTAGCCACCCATCCTAATCCCACCTTTCAGCACCTGGTAGCCTTGCAGGTACTTTACTGTACCTTTGATCCTCCTGCTGGGTTAAAGCTCTAAACACAACTTGCTAAGATGCCAAAACCATAAAGATGAATCTACAGCTTATCATTCTCCATTAACCTTGAAGGCACTCTTCATTATATTTAAGTCAGTCTTTTTTGGTTAAAAAAACATTGCATCCCAGTTCTCCTCTTCCCTCTCTACCGCATTTGGTTTTCCTCCCCCAAACCTTTTTCACCTCCCTCTGCCACTTCTGTTCCTTTGTTCCTCTACCCCTTCCCTTTATCTCCTTCCACCTATTCATTCTCCTTCTTTTCCTGTGCCTACTTTCTCTTCCCCTCACCCTTCTCTTCCCGTTTCTCCTCTTGCCTCATTTCCACTCTCCTGTTCTATTTTGCTCTTCCTCTCCACTTTTCCTCCTTTACTCACCCTCTTCGGTACCCATTCCCCTCTTCCTTCTCCTCCCTTTCCCCTATCATCCTCTTCTTACTTCCCCTCCTTTCCTCTTCATTTCCACCTCCCTCCCCCTTCTCACCACCTTCCTCTTCATTCCCTTTTCTATCTCCCTTCCCCCAAGCCAACCAGTAATGATATTTAGATTGTTTTTCTTGACATTCAAACTGGTGGCCCCATATATTATAATATATTATGGCTTCTGCTTGTATACAATATGCAATGTGTGTACTTCATCTTACAAAATGCTAAACCAAATGTGTGCAGCTAGTTTACTTGTTATGCTGATTAAAACAAACTCCATTCACATAATCTATATATGCAGAATACGTAAGTAAAACTGCTAATCTGTCACTGCCCTCCCACCCCCGAGGACTCTTCCATAATTGTATGATGACAGGTTATCCAAATTTATGTCAACTGAATCGGGCCAGTATTCAGATTTTTTTCTGAATCGGTCCCTTTCCATTTTAGATTTGGAACTTACTTCTAATAATCAATGACATAGTCACTTAAAATAAATAAAACCACATGGAACTTTGTTAAAGGAACCACTATTGAAAATGTAAGTGCAAACTTTAAATCTTTTCTGCTGAGACCCATTTTTGTCAACTTCTGCTTAATAGATATACTGCCCCGCAAGTCATGTTAAATATTTAGTCAAGGATTATTCAACAATTACTTTGCTACAAAGTAAAAACCATTGCAGGTTTTCTAGGCTCTGTGGGGAAATTAGTGGCTGTGTTGTTCAGCCACAGTACAATCAAAATCTCTCATATTTCCCAGCATCAGATTACTTTCATTTCCAGATACATCGAAAGTGCTCCAGTTGCTAACTGGGGACTAACAACAGTTTTAAAGTTAATTGAAAGCATCTTTCAAACGGAATGAGACCACAGTCAGTTCACATGTTTTCTTTTGAGAATCGTCTCCTGAGATGATTCACAGATGGCCAAGAGGAGACATCTTACTATGGGAATGGAATGTACTGTATGTTACAGAGACCCCAAAAGGAAATGAGTTGATGTGTTTCAAGTTATGATTACAGTTTATATTGTATTTTGTATTCAGAATTTTGAGTTAATGCTGAACTGAGCCAACATTAATTGTCGTAAGTGATTGCAAATGTTGAACTTTAGAGTTTGGATACATAATTAAAGAGGAGGTAAATGCTGTTGTTTTAGAGAAAGGCTTTGGGATCAGCTGACACAAGTCAGGACTAAATTATTGTGGAAGTTCAGTTTTAACAGTGTACTCACTGCTGCCTCACAATAAAATAAATTTACCCAACATGTCATGCAGTTCTGAAGATACAATTTTATTTTTTATAATCAATTGCACATCACTTCCAACTTTTCACCTTCATGTAGTACACTTTCATATAAGTTAGTGTGAATGAAACATTGAATTGTTGAGCAGTCTTATGCCACCAGTGACGTGGGGCTATATTAATGTACAAATGAGTTATGAAGACAGAAGGGAAGCTGTGGGTAGAGGTGCCAGATGGCAAATATAGAACTCTGTTTGCATGTTCAAATGGAATCACTCTCTATGACACTGACTTCATTTCAGCTCATTGTGCGTTTTGCCTTGTGTGAAAAGAAAAATAAATCACAAACTTCACTCCACTGAGAGGGTATATCAGCATCATTGTATTGTATGCATTACTGTTATGAAGTACTTAGATATGCCAAATGTATCAACGAGAATTGAAGATTTTTTGTCCACGAATTTACTTCCTGCACAATTCAAAATATTGTATGCCAATAATGAAGTTTCTTTTCTAGTTTTGGTTTGGTGACTGTTTAAATCCATAAGCACCTCGAATTTCCCTCAATCTTCTGCTGCAGTCTCAGCAGGAGATCAACAACCATCCTGAAGTAACGGTGTAAATGATCAGGAGATTGGAAGAACTCTATAACATTTCTACCAGAAGGAATTTAACCACAAACTATGGTACTTATACCATATCTCACCTGGTATAAGTTTTGTTGTCAACAGCCTGAAGAAAGGAATAAATGAAACTTAAACAAGGCTATGATCAGTTTGGTTTCAATATGAGATTTAAAAATTTGAGCAGTGGGATGTTCAAAATCTAAGAAATTCTGGTAATTATTTTCTGAGCTGTAAAAGGAGCTGCCCTGAGCCAACAAAAACGGACTGTTGGAAAATCTCAGGGGCTATTCGGCTTGAAAAATCCAAGAGGACAATCAGTTTGAATTACTCACATTCAGCTTAGATTAATTAGGTTCCCATATTGCTCAAAATTATACGAGGAGAGACACTATTATTGAGAAGTTATTTATGAAGAATTAGCTTAGTTCTAAAAAATGCAGTTTTTTTGTTTTGTCCATTTGACACGCTAAGTGAAAGGATGTCTGCTGTCAATGTATATTTATTATATGTATGTTATGTTCCTGCTCATCTTTTGTAAAATAAATTTACTTCATCTTTTAAAACAAGCTCCAATTTGAAGCTAACCACTATTGAAGCTAGTAGTTTGATATTTTTTCAGAGGGTAAGTTGAAAAGCTAAAAGCAATTACCAACTATTGTTTGCTGTTTATTTTCAGTTCACTTGGATAAAATTTAACCTATCTCCCTTATGATAAATAAAATGTGCTGAGGATGCAGGCTCCTGAAAACTTTATTTAGGTTTCTTAGTGTTTACAATTTGACTATAAAATCATAATGCATCCAAAATTTCAACTGACATCTTGAAGTAAAAGGTCTTGTTTTAAATTATCTGTTACTTTTTTAATTCTACCAAATGTGACAGATGCTATCTAAACCTTCCAAAGTATTTCCTTCCATTAGTAATCTGCTGCATCTATTCTTCGATTGATATTGTGTTTGTATGGTTAAACTGCACTCATGTATAAAACAACCAAACTGTGTTTTTTGGAACACGTCTCTTGGCTGTGACAGTTTATTGATTTGTTTTGTTCCTAGTTTTTCATAATGTATTTGATTAGATTCTGATGTGCATTTGAACATCATTTGCCACTGCTCCTGGTTCAAGGATAATGATATTTATATTGCAATAAGTTTGAAAAGAAAGCATTTCAAGAAAAAATGTCCTACATTTCTTCCTACAGATGAGGAATGTGATCCTTTTTGTGTACTTGGGTGAACATGTTTAATATTGTGGAAAGCCAAAAATCACCTCATTCTAACATTGAAAGAAAGTGCAGCTGAATTATGTTTAAAGATGATTCAGTTTTAAATTATCAGATATATATTGTGTGAAGTTCTGAACATTTTTAGTTGTAAACTGAACTTGAATGGTTCAGCGTAGGGAAAAATAGGCATTTTAACAGTGCAAACAAGTATTCAGAATTCTATTCAATCTTCGAGTTTGAGGTGCTGATGGGTGATATTAAGTGGCCAATTTAGTGTTGGCATGAAATAGAAATAGAAATTCTAAACTTATGGTTCAAATCCGAAGTCTTAGGCCAGTGAGAGTCTGGAGAAATTAAGAGCTTCCCTGTGAAAGTTATTTTGCGCTGCTTCAGTTTGACACCAAATTGAATAGTGTGATGTCAAGCCTGATTAACAAAGTGATTAGGGTGGGTCATTAGATTTGTTCCAAAGGTGATTTTGAATCCTGCCAAATAGTAATTTAAATGTTTAGGTAGTGGGACCTCTCCACAATCTATACACTTAAATATTGGGCCAGATTATGGAGCATAATCTGGCCAACATTCAGGTTTGGGCTGATAAGTGGCAACTAACATTTCAAACCTCCCAAGTGCCAGATAATGATTATCTCCAACAAGGAGGAAGGTCTAACCACCTCTGCTTGACATTCGACCATATTATCATTGCTGAATCTGCTACTGTCAACACTCTGGGGATTATCATTGACCAGAAACCTAACTGTACTAGCCACATAGATACTGTGGCTACAAGAGCAGGTCAGACTGGATATTTTGTGGAATGTCATTCATCATCTTTCCACCATCTACAAGGCACAAGTCAGAAGTGTGAAGTAATACTCCAAGAATCATCAAGAAGCTTGACATCATCCAGAACAAAGCAGCTGACTTGATTGACATCCCATCCACCACCTTAAACAATCATTCCTTCCACCATTGGTGCATGGTGACAGCAGAGTGTACCCACACCTACAACACATGCACAGCAGCAATTTACAAAGATTTCTTTGACAACACCTCTCAAATTGGTGATCTCTACCACCAAGAATATCCAGGGTAATAGATGCATGGGAGCACCACAGCAACAGTGTGCACCAGCTACAACATGCACTGCAGCAACTCACCAAGGCTCCTTCAGCATCTTCTAAACCTGCGACCTCTACCATCTAGAAGGACAAGTGCAGCAGATGCATGGAAACACCACCACTTGCAAGTTCCCCTCCAAGCCACTCACCATCCTGATTTGGAAATATATCGTAATTCCTTCACTGTCGCTGGGTTAACGTCCTGGAATTTTCATCCTAACAGCAGTGTGGGTGTGCCTACATCACTTGGACTGCAGTGGTTAGAAGGCAGCTCACCACCACCTTCTAAAGAACAACTAGGGCTAAGTAATAAATGCTGGCATAGCCAACAATGCTCACATCCCGTGAAAGAATAAATGAAAGAAAACCACCACCTGAAAGTTCCCCTACAAGTCACATGTTATCTTGACTTGGAAATATATCACCATTCAATCACTGTCAGAGTCAAAATCATGGAATTTTATCTTTAATAGCACTGTGGGATATTTTCGGCTCGTGGACTGCAGTTCACCACCACTGTTACAAGATCAATTAAAGATGGACAATAAATTCTGCCTTTGTCAGTGATGCCCACATACCATAAATGAAGAAAAAATTGCTGCTGGGCCAACATTTATTGCCCATCCCTAATTGCCCTTGAGAAGGTGGTGGTGAGCTACCTTCTTGAACCGCTGCAGTCCATGTGGTGTAGATACCCACAGTGCTGTTAGGAAGGGAGTTCCAGGATTTTGACCCAGTGACGGTGAAGGAACGGCAATATATTTCTAAGTCAGGATGGTGAGTGACTTGAAGGGGAACTTCCAGGTGGTGGTGTTCCCATCTATCTGCTACCCTTGTCCTTCTAGATGGTAGTGATCATGGGTTTGGAAGGTGCTACTGAAGGAACCTTGGTGAATTCCTGCAGTGCATCTTGCAGATGCTAGACACTGCTGCTACTGTGCATCGGTGATGGAGGGAGTGAATGTTAGTGGATTTGGTGCCAAACAAGCGGGCTGCTTTGCCTGGATGGTGTCAAGCTTCTCGAGTATTGTGGGAGCTGCACTCATCCAGGCAAGTGGGGAGTATTCCAACACACTCCTGACTTACGACTTGTAGAAGGTAGACAGGATTTGGGGAGTCAGCAGGTGAGTTACTTGTCACACGATTCCTAGCTTCTGACCTGCTTTTGTAGCCACAGTATTACATGGCTAGTCCAGTTCAGTTTCTGGTCAAATGTAACCCCGAGGATGTTGACAGTGGGGAATTTGGTGCTGGTAATGCCATTGAACATCAAGGGACGATGGTTAGATTCTCCCTTGTTGGAGATTGTCATTGCCTGACACTTGTGTGGTGCAAATGTTACTTGCCACTTGTCAGCCCAAGCCTGGATGTTGTCCAAGTCTTGCTGCATTTGGAGATAGACTGCTTCAGTATCTGAGGAGTCAGGATTGGTGC
The DNA here is from genome assembly GCF_017639515.1 of Carcharodon carcharias. Lineage (NCBI taxonomy): Eukaryota > Metazoa > Chordata > Chondrichthyes > Lamniformes > Lamnidae > Carcharodon > Carcharodon carcharias. The sequence goes on along the minus strand of NC_054477.1, from coordinate 129,112,396 downwards.
TGAACATTGTGCAATCATCAGCGAACATCGCAACTTCTGACCCTATGATGGAAGGAAGGTCATTGATGAAGCAGATGAAGATATTTGGGCTGAGGACACTACCTTGAGGAACTCCTGCAGCGATGTCCTGAAGCTGAGATGACTGACCTCCAACAGCCACAGCCATTGTCCTTTCTGCTGGGTATGACTCCAACCAGTGGAGAGTTTTCCTCCTGGTTCCCTTTGACTCCAATTTTGCTAGGGCTCCTTGATGCCACACTCTGTCATATGTAGCCTTGACATCAAAGGCAGTCACATTCACCTCACCTCGGGAGTTCAGCTCTTTTGTCCATGTTTGAACCAAGGCTGTAATGTGGACAGGAGCTGGGTGGCCCTGGCAGAACCATAACTGGGCGTCAGTGAGCAGGTTGTTGCTAAGCTAGTGCCGCTTGATAGCACTGTTGTTGATTCCTTCTATTACTTTACTGATGATTGAGAGGAGACTGATGAGGTGATAATTGGCCAGGATGGATTTGTCCTACATTTTGTGTACAGGACAATACCTGGGTAAATTTCCAAAAAGCCGGGTAGATGCCAGAGTTGCAGATGTACTGGAACAGCTTGGCTAGGGGCACAGCAAGCTCTGGAGCACAAGTCTTCAGTACTATTGCCACAATATTGTCAGGGCCCATAGCCTTTGCAGTATCCATTGCCTTTTGCCATTTCTTGATATCACGTGGAGTGAATCAAATTGACTGGAGACTGGCATCTGTGATGCTGGGGACCTCCAGAGGAGGCTGAGATGGATCATCCACTTGGCACTTCTAGCTGAAGATTATAGCAAATGCTTCAGCCTTATCTTTTGCACTGATGTGCTGGGCTCCCCATCATTGAGGATGGGGGTATTTGTGAAGCCTTCTCCTCCAGTGAGTTGTTTAATTGCCCATCACTATTCATGACTGGATGTGGCAGGACTGCAAAGTTTAGATTTGATCTGTTGGTTGTGGGATCGCTTAGCTCTGTCTATCACTTGCTGCTTATGCTGTTTGACACACAAGGAGTCCTGTGTTATAGCTTCACCAGGTTGACACCTCATTTTTAAGTATGTCTGGTGCTGCTCCTGGCATGCCCTCCTATACTCATCATTGAACCAGCGTTGATCCCTTGGCTTGATGGTGATGGTAGAGTGGGGGATATGCTGGGCCATGAGGTTACAGATTGTATTTGAATACAATTCTGCTGCTGCTGATGGCCCACAGCGCCTCATGGATGTCCAGTCTTGAGTTGCCAGATCTGTTCAAAATCTATCCCATTTAGCACAGTGGTAGTGCCACACAACATGATGGAGGATATCTCAATGTGAAGGCGGGATTTCATCTCCACAAAGACTGTGCGGTGGTCTCTCCTATCGATACTGTCATGGACAGGTGCATCTATGGCAGGCAGGTTGGTGGGATGAGGTCAAGTATGTTTTTCCCTCTTGTTGGTTCCCTCACGACCTACCGCAGACCCAGTCTAGCAGCTATGTCATTTAGGACTCGGCCAGCTCGGTCAGTCGCGGTGCTACCAAGCCACTCTTGGTTATGGACATTGAAGTCCGCCACCCAGAGTACATTCTGCACCCTTGCCATCCTCAGTGCTTCCACCAAGTGGTGTTCAGCATGGAAGAGCACTGATTCATCAGCTGAGGGAGGGCGGTACATGGTAATCAGCAGGATGCTTTCTTTCCCATGTTTGACTTGATGCCATGAGGCTTCATGGGGCCCAGAGTTGATGTTGAGGACTCCCAGGGCAACTCCCTCCCGACTGTATACCACTGTGCTGCCACCTCTGCTGGGTCTATCTTGCCGGCGGGACAGGACATGCCAAGAGATGGTGATGGTGATGTCTGGGACATTACCTGTAAGATATGATTCTGTGAAGTTGACTATGTCAGGCTGTTGCTTGACTATTCTATGAGACAGCTCTTCCAATTTTGGCACTAGCCCCCAGATGTTAGTAAGGAGGACTTTGCAGGGTCAACAGGGCTGAGATTGCCCATGTTGTTTCCGGTGCCTAGATCGATGCTGGGTGGTCCATCTAGTTTCATCCCTTTTTTGTGATTTTGTAGTGGTTTAGTACAACTGAGTAGTTTGCTAGGCCAATAATGATGTCTGTTATTTATTGGTGAATGGTATAACAATTTCAGAGAAGGAGCAGATGCATAGTTAAATGTGAAAGTACAAAATTTGCTGTCTAAGTTCCACCACTCCGCAGTTGTTTCACAAAAAGAGCATCTTGAGCTTTGCCTTCTATTTTATGTAGATGCCTGCTGCATTTTCCCACTAAACCACCACAGAAAGTTGTCTTCCCATTAGAAGTGTAAGTACCATTTTAACAATGTGATAAGTATTAATAACCGTCAATCAGCCTCTTCGGCACTGAGAATGAGCTATTACAAGTGTGGAGTCTCATTTCTTTAGGCTTTATGTTTTTCAGGGATATTTTAAAGATGTGAAATCTTAGATTTTCTTGTTTATTTGTCCTTTCTCAGTCTTTTATTTATTTTGTTTTAATCTTAATCTCTCTTTCTCTACTGCTTTTTCTGTATTTGATTTCATACCCTTTAATCCATCAAATTCTCAGTCCTTTCAGTGTTTGCTTCCTAATCTTTAAATCTCATTGGTTAATGAGATGCCCTGTTCACTCAGTTTCCAGATGCCCTGGAACACTTGTTCCTTCATTATCAGCTGGCTTTAACAACAAGCACAGCTAGATGCCCTGCAACAGCAAATTCTGGCTCATTAACTGTGGGAGAGGATCTCTATGCGTATGTGGTTGCACAAATATGCAGCAATGTCTTCTAGGCAGGATTCCAGGTGAGTAGGCAGTGCAAAAGAGGTACTTGTTGCCTGGAACCCATGCTGTGACTAGTAGCTATATGATAATGCAACCAAAGTTTCCCTGACTAAAGACTGTTTTAGTATGTTCAGCTCTTTATTTATTTATTCATTCATAGCATACTGATGTTGCTGGCTAGACCAGCATTTATTGCCCATCCCTAATTGTCCTTGAGAAGGTGTTGGTGAGCCACCTTCTTGAACTGCTGCAGTCCAAGTGTGGTAGGTACACTCATAGTGCTGTTAGGAAGACAGTTCCAGGATTTCGATCCAGTGACAGTGAAGGAACAGTGATATAGTTCCAAGTCAGGATGGTATGTCGCTTGGAGGGGAACTTGAAGGTGGTGGTGTTCCCAAGCATCTGCTTTCCTTGTCCTTCTAGGTCATAGTGGTCGCAGGTTTGGATGGTGCTGTTGAAGGAGCCTTGGTGAGTTGATGCAGTGCATCTTGCAGTGCCAGTGGTGAAGGTAGTGAATGTTTAAGGTGGTGGATAGGATGCTGATCAAGCAGGCTTCTTTGTCCTGGATGATGTGATGATGTTGAGCTTCTGTTGTTGGAGCTGCACTCATCCAGGAAAGTGGAGAGTATTCTATCACCCTCCTGACTTGTGCTGTGTGGTTGTTGGATAAGCTTTGGGGACTCGGGAGATGAGTTGCCCGCCACAGAATTCCTAGCCTCTGACCTGCTGTTAAAGCCACAGTATTTATATGGCTGCTATAGTGCAGTCTCTGGTCAATGGTAACCCCAGGATTTTGATAGTGATAGTCATACAATTGAATGTCAAGGGTAAGTAGTTAAATACTCTATTGTTGGAGATTGTCATTGCCTGACATTTGTATGATGTGTATGTTACTTGCCACTTATCAGCCCAAGCCTGAATATCATCCAGGTCTTGCTGCACGTGTACACAGGCTGTTTCAGTATCTGAAGAGTCTCAAATAGTGCTGAACATTGTCATCAGCGAATAGCCCCACTTGTGATCTTGTTATGTAGGGAAGGTCATTGATGAAACAGCTGAAGATGGTTGGGTCTTGGACACTACCCTGAGGAACTCCTGCAGCAATGTCCCAGGACTGAGATGACTGACCCCCAACAATCACAATCATCTTCCTTTGTGCTAGGTATGACTCCAACCAGTGAAGAGTTTTCCCCCTGATTCCCATTGACTCCAGTTTTGCTAGGGCTCCTTGATGCCACACTCGGTCAAATGCTGCCATGATGTCAAGGGCAGTCACACTCACCACACCTCAGGAGCTCTTTTGTCCATGTTTGGACCAAGGCTGTAATGAGCTTAGGAGCTGACTAGCCCTGGCAGAACCCAAATTAAGCATCAGGGAGCAGGTTATTTCTCTGTAAGTGCTGCTTGATAACATTGTCGACAACATATTCTACTATCACTTTGTCGATGATCGAGAATAGACTGATGGGGCAATAATTGGCTGGGTTGGATTTGTTCTACTTTTTATGGGCAGGACATACCTGGGAAATGTTTCACATTGCTGGGTAGATGCTAGTGTTGTAGCTGTACTGGAACAGCTTGGCTAGGGGTATGGTTAATTCTGGAGCACAAGTCTTCAGTGCTATTGCTGGAACATTGTCAGGGCCAATAGCCTTTGCAGTATCCAGTGGCTTCAGCCATTTCTTGATATCACTTGGAGTGAATTGAATTGGCTGAAGACTGGCATCTCTGATGCTGCGGACCTCAGGAACATGCCGAGATGGATCTGACTGAAGTTCTGCCTGAAGATTGTAGCAAATACTTCAGCCTTATCTTTTGCACTAATGTACTGGGCTCCCGCAATTTTGAAGATGAGGATATTTGTGGAGCCTCGTCCTCCTGTTAGTTGTTTAATTGACAACCGCTGTTCATGACTGGATGTGGGAGGACCGCAGAGCTTAGATTTGATCCTTTGGTTGTAGAATTGCTTAGTTCTGTCTATCACTTTATATCACCAACTTCAACACCTATGTGTTCTTTTGTTCTGTTGTCTGTGACATCCTTTGATGATCTGCTTCTATCACTATTTGTTTGTCCCTACAACCACACCACCCCCCTCCACTTCTCTCCCCCCACCCACCGCCCCCCCCTCCACACACACACACACACACACACACCCACACACACCTTAAACCAGCTTATATTTCCCCCCATCCTTGGATTCACCTAGTTCTGTTGAAGGGTCTTGAGGACTCGAAACGTCAACTCTTTTCTTCTCCGCCGATGCTGCCAGACCTGCTGAGTTTTTCCAGGTAATAATGTTTTTGTTCTGTCTATCACGTGTTGCTTCAACTGTTTAGCATGCAAGTAAGCCTGCGTTGTAACTTCACCTCATTTTTAGCTATGCCTGCTGCTGCTCCTGGCATACTGTCCAGCACTCTTCATTGAACCAGGGTTGATCCCCCAGCTTGAATATAATGGTATTGTGGGGAATATGCCAAGCCATGAGGTTACAGATTGTGTTCGCGTACAATTCTGCTGCTACTGATAGCCCACAGCGCCTCATGGTGCCCAGTTTTGAGTTGCTAGATCTGTTCAAAATCAATCGCACCTTGCACGCTGGTAGTACCACACAACATGATGGAGGGTTTCCTCAATGTGAAGACAGGACTTGGTCTCCACAAAGATTGTGTGGTGGTCACTCCTACCGATGCTGTCATGGACAGATGCATCTGCAACAAATGGATTGGTAAGGACAAAGTCAAGTAGGTTTTCCCTCTTGTTGCTCCCTTACCACCTGCTGCAGACCCAGTCTGGCAGCTGTGTCCTTTAGGACTTGGCCAGCTCAGTTAGTTGTCGTGCTACTGAGCCACGGGTGCTGTGGGTGGTAATCAGCAGGAGGTCTCCTTGCCCATGTTTGGCCTGAGGCTATGAGACATCATGGGATCTGGAGTCAGTGTTGAGGACTCTCAGGGAAGACTCCTCCAGACAGTATACCACTGTTCCACCACCTCTAGGTAGGTCTGTTCTGTTGGTTGGACAGGATATACCCAGGAATGGTGATGATGGTGTCTGGGACATTATCTGTCAGTTATGATTCCGTGAGGATGAGTATATCAGGCTGTTGCTTCCCTAATCTGCGGCACTGCTCTCCCAATTTTGGCCCAAACCCCTACATGTTAGTAAGGAGGACTTTGCAGGGTTGACAGGGCTTGGTTTGCCATGTCATTTGTGATGCCTTGGTCAATGCTGGGTGATCTGTCAGGTTTCATTCCTTTTAGACTTTGTAGCAATTTGACACAACTGAGTGACTTGCTAGGCATTTCAAAGGGCATTTAAGAAACATCGACATTGCTGTGAGTCTGGAGTCAAATGTAGGCCAGACCAGGTACATGCGGCAGGTTTCCTTCCCTAAAGGATATTCGTGAGCCGGGTGGGATTTTTATGACATTGAACAATGGTTTTATGGTCACCATTACTGAGACTAGCTTTTAATTCTGACATATTAATTGAATTAAAATTCCACCAGCTGCCATGGTGGGATTTGAACCCTTGTCCCCAGAGTATTTGCCTGGACCTCTGGATTACTAGTCCATTGACATTACCATTATGCCCCTGTGTCCCCCTCCCCCCAGAGTATCATTTGCTTAAACTAATTTTTGTTGTTCTTTCTTCCACCTTTGTAGATCCCCTGAACTGTGCATCATTTCCAAACTGAGGGGTGGCATGTGATCCACAGTCCCAGGCATCTATGAATTTTGCTGCAATGAGAAATGTATAAGAAGTTTTTAATTTCAGTCACATTCCAGTTTTGTTTCCTGCACACAAAGCATTGTGTTGCTTCCTTAATTTTGCTATTGGTCTAATGCTCTTTTACATACTGTACTTTACACTATTTTAATGTGTTATTTCAGGTAACTTTGTTTGGATGCTTTCAAATTCATGCAAGACAGCCATAAAATGTGCTGACAACTAAGCCAGCTTTTTTATTTTAAATCAGTTCTGTAGGAGTATGATTATCTTTGCACTATATTTATATCTTGTAAGTATTAACATGTTTGCTTTTAGCACCTTTTACCTGCCTGTGCAGTAAATATAGAGAAATGTTCATATTGTATTAGATGTTATGCTTCAGCTTGTTTCAGTGAGAAATTCAAGTTCAAAGAAATTGGGGCTGGTGCTTTTCTGATTTTCCATGATATATTTCTGAGTTGTCCACAACAGATGGTGTGGTGGAGCACTCTATCAGAGTGGTTAGATCTTTCTGCTTTCTTCTGTTCCTCACAGCTCTGGCACTGGAGGGAGGGTGGTGCCGAAATTAGACAGAGGGAAGGATGAGTCATTCTCAAATTGCACTTGGCGAAGAGGACAGTAAGGATGTTATCCAACTAAGCTAATCAAGCACAAAACATGAACTTATAACAACTGCTGTACTATCACAAAACAATGGTGTTTCATTTATCGATATAACATCTCTCTAATCTTATAGAAATAATGACTGTATATATTTTTTTCAAAAATCCACAAAAAAATCATGATTTCTTTTATTTTCCTTTGCTTACAAGTGGAAATGGCACTAGTTCAGGGCTGTGAAATAGAGAGGAGGTAGGATTATAAAATCAATGCACTCAAACTGATATATTGAGGGAGAAGTCCCTGTTTTGGACAGGAAAATTTAAGCATCCTTAAAGATAAAAAAACAATTCAAAATGCATTTTTTATTAGGTAAGTATTTTTGTTGTAGATAATTATCAGTATTTAAATACCTGTTTTTTGAAAGATTTGCCTTAGGTTGACAAAAACATTTAGTATTGGAACAGTGGTAAACGCTGCCATGAACTCAGTATTGATCATATTTCTGTTAAAGATGCATAACCAATGCTATTCTTGCAGTGTGACATCTCACAAAAAATATTTTGTGCTTGATTTATTCATTGTAAATATAAAGGGCCAGATTTTCGCTCCTGAGGCGGGTAGCTTGAGTCAGGAAACTTCACAGCCCGGTGCACCTGCCTCAGTAAAAAGTGCCCCAAATGGTGCGAGTTTCTCTCCAGGGTGGGGGTAACTATAAGATGAAGTTTGGCCAGCCACCCCCGAATGCAGATCGGAGGCGGCTACCAAGTGCCAAGGCAGGCTATTTAAAAGCCCCGCCATGGTTCTTTGGGTCTTTGTCCCAGCTGTTCTGTTAAATTTTGGCCCTCTATCCCTTACCCCTCACACTCTATCATCCTCCACCCATTCCCCATGCCCCATCCAAACTAACTCATAACGCCCACCCACCCCCAATGGCCCCTTATATTCTCCAGGCCAATCCCCCACCTTCTAGCCTTTGTTCTGACACCCTCCATGCCAACTCACCTAGCATCCACCATGGGCAGATTTTAAGAGCTATGTTGAGATTAAATAAAATAAAGATCTAAATCTAAGATAAGATAGCCAAACATTTGAGCAACAGATGTGTTTATGGTTTGGTTTGCAGTGGTATTAAAATGAATGGAAAATGACAGATGTAGATTTCCAGTGTTAGATCTTATTTCAAACATTATGTTTTGAGGGAATCTGTAGGTGAGTAAAGGGTGTGGCACCAGAAAGAACAGTGTAAGTTCATGTCTTAGCATCAGAGTTCTGAGCATTGCAGCACATTCCATTCATGTATCTGACAACTCAGATAAATTTAGTTTTGAAGTGATCCTTTACTATAATCTCAGAAGACTTTATTCTCTATTCATTCAGTTATAACTGTCTCTTGAATTTAACTTTATGTTTACAGCTAACCACATTGTGCACTGTACCTATCCTTGTTATATTACATTATTGTTAAATGGTATTGAATAATGGAATCACTTACATCTGTCTTTAAGGCACACACGACTGCATAATTGTATTGCCACACTGTGGTGTCTGAACAGTAGAAATCCTCTTCAAATAAGTTCTATGATCTCTTCACCCATCTATCAGAAGGTTTTGTTTTTGGCAACATGGGATCATTTGGTAGTTTATTTATCTTCTACCATCTATTCGCTTTTGTACAAATTGATACCTCTTTACTGGGCTGCAAGGACCCTTAGATCATCTACCATGTTACAATATCCAGTCAGTGCAGACAGCAATCTCAGCCTCAAATGAGTTTCTGACATATCAGATCCAGCCAATAAAACATTATTCATAATATTATTCTGATTGGACACACAGGGTTGCATGCTGTTAGCAAACAGATAAACAGTTGAGTGAGAGTCTATAATACAATAAAAAGGTTCAGATAGTATCATGAACAGCACAGTTTATTCAGGCAGTCATCGGAACCTAGAAAGAGAGCTAGAACATCCCGACGGGCCGAAGGGCCTCTTTCTGTACTGTAAAACTCTATTTCCTCAATTGCAATCAGTTGTTGCTGAGCTTTTTAAGTCTGGCATTAAGCATCAGAACTGGAGCCTACTATATTGACCTCTTTTGGTGATTAGTCAGTGTTTAAAACCAGGGCAGGAAGAAGGATCAAATGTTCTTAGCTGTATTGAACCATGTGACAAGAAAAACCCCAGTGAGGTGGGAGGTCAGCTTAGAAAGTGATACTGAAGATGGTATGTTCTACGTTTACAATCAACTGATGGTATTAATTAATTCTATTATTTGAAAGAGTAACCCAGCTTTCACATCTTAATACATAACTCGACTCCACCCAAATGCATATCGGTAATACACATATTGAATTATGCATTTGTTTTATTTATTTGCAATTTATTTATTCACCTTATCCTATGTTTCAGGAGTTTGGAGCACTAGGTGAAGGTAATTAAGTTGCAAATAGAGCAGGCATTTAACTTATATCACCAAAGACTCTTATAGTTATATTAAGCTCTGATTGGATCCGTATGGTGCACTGCATTCTGTTCTGGACAAAGCATCACAGGTTATATTGGTCTAGGAAGGTGCACTACACCTTCACTAGAAAGAAACCAGGGCGAAAAGAGTTGAATTATGAAGACAGGTTGTAGATGCTTGTACTTGCTCGAGTTATAAAAGATTAATCGGTGATCTAATTGAGGTGTTTAAGATGAGTAAAGGATTTTATATAGTAGCCAGAAAGAAGCTACTTCCTCTGGTAGGGTGTCCAGAAAAAGGGGGCATAACTTTAAAATTAAAACAAGGTTATTCAGTGTGACATCAGGAAACATTTCCTCACACAAAGAAATTAGGAAATAGCAAATTTACTGAGCAACTCCTTTGTATCCATAGTAGAAGAAGAGGATAAAATACCAGAGATACAAAGAAAACTAAAATAAAGCAAGGAGGAAAATATACTAGATTCTAAAGGTCAAAAACATGATAATAGAGAAGCTAATGTGATGAAGGATAGAAAGGTCTCCAGGATCGGGTGGATCTCCATCTCAGGGTGTTAAAAGAAGGTTAGTGATGAAATTGTTAAGGCGTTAATCACAATCTTCCAAAACTGTTGATTCAGGAATTTTGTTGCCTTGGATTGGAAAATTGTCAGTGTTACTCCACTATGTAAGAAGGATGAAAGGGTTACACTGGGAAATGATAGTCCTATTGATTCTGTGGGGAACTTGCAAGAATTTGTTATGAGAGACAGAATGACTACACATTTGGACGTATCAGCTGATCACAGAGAGCCATCATGGATATGTAAGGAGAAAGTCATACTGAACGAACATAACTGAATTTTTGAGGAAGTAATGAATGTGGTAAATAAGAGTGTCTATGGATGTAATTTATGTGGATTCCAGAAGGCATTCAATAAAATTCCAAGTAAGACACTGTTAACAAAAATGAGAGCAAGTGGAATTGAAAGCAAAACATTGGCTTGGATAAGGAATTCTTTAGAAGATAACATGAAAACAAAGAAAGATTTATGGCACTATTCGGTGCCTTTGCCTTCTGAGAAAGAGCTATCCAGTTTAATCCCACCATTCAGCTCTTGGCCCATAGCTGCATAGGTTATTGTACCTCAAGTGTGTATCCAGGTGTTTTTTATTTAATGCAATGAGGATTTTTGTCTCCACCACCCTTTCAGGCACTAAGTTCCAGACTGTCACCACCCTCAGAGGAAAACTTCCTCCTCTACCCCTCTCTACTTCTTGTAGTATTTTGTTTTATTCACTCATGGAATGTGAACATTACAGTAAAGATCAGCATTTATTGCCGATCCTTAATTTCTCTTGAGAAGGTGCTTGTGAGCCACCTGCTTGAACCCCTGAAGTCCATGTGGTGAAGATACACCCACAGTGCTGATAGGGAGAAAGTTCCAGTGACAGTGAAGGACAGTGAAGCGACTAGCAATATAATGCCAAGTCAAAATGGTGTGTGGTGTGGAGGGGAGCTTGTAGGTGGTAGTATTCCCATGCGTCTGCTTGTCCCTTGTCCTTCTAGGTGGTAGAGGTTGTAGGTTTGGAATGTGCTGTTGAAGGAGCCTTGGCGTGTTGCTGCTATGCACCTTGTAGATGGTACATACTGCTGCTACTTTATGCTAATGGTGGAGGGAATGAACGTTTAAGGTGATGGATGGGGTGCTGATCAAGCAGACTGCTTTGTCCTGGATGTTATCAAAATTGAGTATTGTTGGAGTTGCACTCTTCCAGGCAAGTGGAGAGTATTCCATCACACTCCTGACTTGTGCCTTGTAGATGGTGGACAGCTGTTGGGGAGTCAGGAGATGAGTAACTCACCACAGGATCCCTAGTCTCTGACCTGCTCTCGTAGCCACAGTATTTATATGGTTGGTCAGGTCCAGTTTCTGGTCAATGGTAACTCCCAGGATGTTGATGGTGGGGGATTAAATGATGATACTGCCATTGAATAACCAGAGGAGATAGTTAGATTCTGTCTCATTGGAGATGATCATTGCCTGACACCTGTGTGGCAGAATTTTTTGAGTCACTTTTCAGCTCAAGCCTGAATATTGTCCTTGTCTTGTTGCACGTGGACAGGGATGGCTTCAGAATCTGAGAAGTTGCAAATGAACATTGGACATTGCAATTGTTAGCAAACACCCCCATATCTGCGGCAGAATTCTGTTTTTGGAACTAAGTGCGGTGGCAGGCAGGTTTTGCAGTGCATATCCTGTAGCTCAGAATGGTGGGAAATTGTGCCTGATTCCATGCTTGGAAGCTCATTAATTATGCACAGGTAAACATCTCTCTGAATCACCTGGGGCAGGTCAGGAGCTGATTTGTCCAGCTCACCATTACCTGGTGGGGTCGAAGGTCCGGGCACCATATTTAAACGCTACCCGAGCGTGCACATCTCACTCTTCCCAGCCCACCTCTCTCCAGGACACTGTTAGGGATGTCTGCAAACCAGAAAAAGAAGGCTACAAGCCAAAAGAAGGCGGCAGCACCCCACTTCACCCACCAGATCCTCAGGGCCTTGATCAGAGGAGTGTGGGCTCACAGGGATGTGCTCTACCCCAGGGACGGCTCCAGGAAGCATACCTGCCTCATCTCTTATTGCGAAGCAGGTCATCGCGGCTGGCAACCCCGCCCAAAATTAAATCCAGTGCAGGAAGAGAATGAAAGATCTCATTCACTCCACCAGGGTAAGTCATCCTTTAGGTCCCTCCAATATCAAACTCCCATCATGGCATCATGTCATCAAAGGGCTCCTCTCTTCAGGGATCTCACACAACCATTAGCAACGGATACACACCACCACTGATTGTTTCACGCAAACTTTCATGTCACCACCATCCCATCTGTCATGCTGCACATACTCCTTCCTCAGCACCTTCTAGGGAGGGCCCAGCACACACACGGAGCATGCATCTTGTCTAAACTCTGCTCCAACACTTCTCATTACATGCCTTTCTTTTGTCTTCATCCAGGATAAGCTTGCCCACAACAGAAGGGAAAGAGTGCAGACCAGGGGAGGCATACTTGCCCTCCCAAAGTTTGAGGAGGCTGCAGCCGAGATCGCTGGGGAGGACAGGGATTGCTCCTGTGGGAATGGGGAGATCAGATTGTCCCATCAACCCAGTACGGATCACACCTTCATCAGTTCCTTACATCCTGACAATCACAGTGAGTGACATGCAGTCTTATATTCCTCGTGCTCATCAACTGTAACTCTATTCTCTACCTTGTGTCACCAGCAGAGTGAGGCTCACAAGTGTGCCCACCACAGGTCCAAGACCCCAGACAATGTCCAAAAAGGAAGCTGAGGAAGAACAGTCGCAGCATTCACCCGCACTCTCCACCAGCACAGAGACACACACCTTGCTGGGGCATAGCTCTAGATTAGGCTCAGGGTCACCTACTGGAGAACACCTTACAGACACGTTCCCGCAGCAGTGGGAGGCAGGGACAACCCAGGTCTTAAGCACTCGGAGGGCCCCTGGAAACCAGCTACCCATTCAGTCTGAGTCAGATGATATACCCCTGCGAGCGACCGCCAACTTTGCTGGAGATGCAACAACAGGCGGCGGAACATCAGACAGAGATTCAGCAGTCAATCAACAAATTGGAGCGAAGGATTGGGGAGTCTGCCCATGTTCTCTCTGATCTCATGGCTCCGACGTGTGAGCACCTTGAGGTCACCATGGGAAGGCTCGTGACCACCGGCGATACCTTGATCCAGCAGGTTTTGCCAGATTTGTGCTCGGCCCTGGACTCCATGGCCACACACCCCGATGGGCACCATCAAGATATAAGTAACAGGGGCACAAGGCACCTTGACTTTCCTCCTGATGCACCTTCTTCTCAAGGAGTTGGCGGTGGGGTCTCGGGATGAATGCCAGCCAGACACCCCTGGGTTCTCCTTTCAGGACACCACAATTGTGTGGAGCCGCTCATAGTCCTCTCTACCTGTGACCCCATCCACTCAGGCTGTGGAATGTGCATCTGCACCTGAGCACGAGACATTTACCAGGCCTGGGCCCTCCAGGTTCAGACCATCAGAGGATGTCTGCCATGGTCACCACAGACACTAGGATGTAGCAGCCAGCAGGCTTTACTGCGCATGTCAGGGCTGCACCCAGACGTAGTGGTAGGCTTAGGAAAATTTAGAAATTCTGAATTCACTTTTGGCTCATGGGTAAGCAACCACTGCAAAAGTACCGCACTTTTGTTGATATATTTGGTGTTTCTGTGAAAAGCTTGGTAGCTGAAGGCTTTGCGATTCTGTACCTTAGAATCCTTTTATTTCGAGGTTTAGCCATCCTCCCATTCAGTGATAGTCTCCCTCTGTGAGATTCACATTCATGTGATCTCAACCTCACTGAAGATAATCTCCGCACCCATGTGTGATGTCAGGGAGATGTGTTAAAATCTTTATTAGAAGTGTGTGATTTATACACTTCATAACCCTTCTCCCTCCCAGAAGACCGTTGTGTGAGGGCAGCTCATCAGCCTTGATTGACTAGCGGCAGTGGTGTCTTCTCAATGGTAGTGGCAAAAGATGAGAAAGACATGGACAGGAGGAGTCGATCCCTAGCCATGTCCTCATCTCAGTGGCTGTTGTAGTTCCATTATTGTCTGGTGGTGACCACTTCAAGTCAGTTTTGCATCACTCTCGTTGCTGAGCGGAGTCTCGCATCTCAGAGTGAGTGCATGCACAGGGCAGCGCGGACCTTTACAGAGATCATGGTCTGGTAAATCAAGAGACCAGAAGGTGCAAATGTGATTGCTGGACCTGTTTTCAATGCGAAAGGTTGGAAATTCTTTGAGATGAAAGGGAGTGGTATTGAGAGCCAGGAGGATTGTGGCCAGCTCCCCCTGCCTACACTTTACTCCTCCTGGAACCTGACAGTGATTAAAGTGTCACGGGCACGTCTCCCATGTCTTGCTTCCTCCATGGCAGTGTCGCACTCAAACTGACCCTCATTACCCCCTTGAGGTTCCTGAGCCTCCAGATCTTTATCCTCCAAAGAGCACTCATCCTCTTCAAGTTCATCCTCTGGCAGGGGTTCACCTCTTTGCAATGCAACTTTGGGAAGGGCACAGCACACAGCGATGATGCATGAAACTCTTTCGGAAGTGTACTGTAGTGCGCCATCTGAGTGGTCCAAACATCTGAAGTGCACCTTCAGAATCCCAATGGTCTGCTCTATAAGGGAGAGTGTGACTCTGAGGGTGATGCACCGGTGTCATCAGCCAACCTTTCAGTGGGTACCTCTTATTCCCAAGCAGCCATCCCTGCTAGTGCAATGGCTCCTCGAAAATCTCAGGCACCTGGGAGTGACTCAGGGTGTATGAGTCATGGTAACCCCAAGGGTACCTGGCACAAATGTACATTGTGTGCTTCTGATGATCACACACCAGTTGTACATTAATGGAACAGTAGCCTTTGTGGTTTTTAAACATTAGGGGCTGCTGCTACGGAATGCTTAAAGCAACATGGAGACAGTCGATTGCACCCTGCACTCTTGGGAAACCTGAGAGAGCTGCGAAGCTGGTGAATCTCACAGCCTGGCTAACTTCATCCAGAGCAAACCTCACACTGTGAAGCATCTTGTGACGTCCATTGTGCATCTATGTGTTGCGACTGCGAGATGGCATGTAGATCCCCTGTTGATCCTAGAACAACGCACAGGCAAAGAAATTGACTGTGGTGGTCACCTTTAAAGCCACTGACAGGGGATACTCTCCAACTCCATGGTGGATCAGGTCTTCACAAAGAATGTGGCATATGTGATCTACCTGAGCTCAGGACAAGTGCAGACGTACTCGGCATTGTCTCTCACTCATTTGTAAACAGGAGAGTCTTCTTCAGTGTACCCTTGGTCTGGCAATTGACCTCTGTTGCCTTGGCCTCTCCTCCTGACCCTATTGTTCTTGCTTTGATTCCTGACCATCAGGTGGGGCCTCCCAGTGGAACTGCCCTCTGTATCGCCTCTCCTTCCTTTGCCTCCTCCATTGCAGTGGGAACCTCAAAAAGGCAACATTGAGTCCTGGATCCATTTTGGCCTTTACCTTCTCTCTGAAGTAAAACATTGAAGATATTAATGAGTAATGGGTCCAGATATTGAAGCTCACAATCTGTTAACCTATAACAACTGCAATGGTCTGTAGTACCTGCTGCCCTACTTGCATTGTCGCTGATGCTGCCTTCTCTTTGAGTTGCTATTGCCCACATTGAGGTGACCAAGATGCCATCCCAGAAACATAACATCTGAACTCCTCTTTGTTTCAATGACAAGCTCTACCCCAGCTCAGTGCGCCAATCTCTGACCTGGCATTCTAATGAGCAATAAGTTGCTGATGATTAATGACCGGATGCCATTTGGCAATGCCAATTCCAGAGAGCACATAACTGGACTCCATTAATGCAATGCCATAGATGCTGCACCTGTGCCTCCTCCCCGATTGCCTGCATTCCCAAATTATACATTCCGATCTGTTCATGCTGATATGCTGCGAGTGGGATGCTAAGCCATTGACTTACGGGTATCCCTGTTACAGCGCTGATAAAGGCATTGGCTTCCAATGGCTTTCTTCACGAGGGGGGTCTTCCTCTTTCCTCTGTGAACTCCATTTCACTCTTGCAGCAGTGCACTCCTCCCACACAGCCTCAGACCCCTCTCATTCAGAATCGCTTCCACTTTCAATTTATAACTGCACTACTATTTCAAAACAAGCTTTGATGCTCCCTCTCTGACTGTCTGGTCACCAATATCTGCCTCAAACCTCATGATGTGAAGGTTATTCTCCAGCCTCCCCCAACAAAACTGGATTCCATAATTGTTGTGATGGACATTCCTATCCTCTGCGACCCATCCCTTGTGGCACACTAACAATCCCACCCTACAACACTACCTGTCCTGACGCCTCCCTCCTCTCCCCCACCCCCCGCCGCCAGTCACAATAATGGTCAGTGTCTGAAAGTTGAGCCCTGCCTGAGTCTGAGTTCCGGTGCATAGTGGTGTCCGTGTGACTACGGAGACAAACACCAGGAGCAGACCAACCCTACAACCCCAGCAGTGTAGAGTTCCACTGGTATCGCAACGAGACTTATACAGCACTATGGAAGGTAGGCTATTTGTGTTGCACTCACCTTGAAGTCACAAGTGAAATGAGGTCGGATGTGTGCACACCAACCTTTTTCAAATGAGATTCAGACTGACATGATTTGCCGCTGATGTGATGCAAGATTGGAAGGCGGCACGTGATTCTGGTGAGAAACTAATTTAATGGGCATTCATGAGATGGTAATTAATGCAAATGGTGTTCACTCCACTGCTCAACGGGATACCCGACTTGCTATCAGGAGAATCGCAAGCTATTTTTACACTGGTGGGTTTCTGATTTTTTTGGTATCCTGCTATATTCTCCATTCCATCTGCCACTAAACCCACTGTGGGCAGGATGGGGGAATTCTACCACTGGCTTTTTGTTGGATTGGAGGTCATTGATGAAGTAGCTGAAGATTGTTGATAAAAACAAAAAAACTGCGGATGCTGGAAATCCAAAACAAAAACAAAAACAGAATTACCTGGAAAAACTCAGCAGGTCTGGCAGCATCGGCGGAGAAGAAAAGAGTTGACGTTTCGAGTCCTCATGACCCTTCGACAGAACTTGAGTTCGAGTCCAAGAAAGAGTTGAAATATAAGCTGGTTTAAGGTGTGTGTGTGGGGGGCGGAGAGAGAGAGAGAGAGAGAGAGGTGGGGGGGTTGTGGTTGTAGGGACAAACAAGCAGTGATAGAAGCAGATCATCAAAAGATGTCAACAACAATGGTACAAAAGAACACATAGGTGTTAAAGTTAAAGTTGGTGATATTATCTAAACGAATGTGCTAATTAAGAATGGATGGTAGAGCACTCAAGGTATAGCTCTAGTGGGGGTGTTTTTTTTAAAAAAATAATGGAAATAGGTGGGAAAAGGAAAATCTTTATAATTTATTGGAAAAAAAAGGAAGGGGGAAACAGAAAGGGGGTGGGGATGGGGGAGGGAGCTCACGACCTAAAGTTGTTGAATTCAATATTCAGTCCGGAAGGCTGTAAAGTGCCTAGTCGGAAGATGAGGTGTTGTTCCTCCAGTTTGCGTTGGGCTTCACTGGAACAATGCAGCAAGCCAAGGACAGACATGTGGGCAAGAGAGCAGGGTGGAGTGTTAAAATGGCAAGCGACAGGAAGGTTTGGGTCATTCTTGCGGACAGACCGCAGGTGTTCTGCAAAGCGGTCGCCCAGTTTACGTTTGGTCTCTCCAATGTAGAGGAGACCACATTGGGAGCAACGAATGCAGTAGACTAAGTTGGGGGAAATGCAAGTGAAATGCTGCTTCACTTGAAAGGAGTGTTTGGGTCCTTGGACGGTGAGGAGAGAGGAAGCGAAGGGGCAGGTATTGCATCTTTTGCGTGGGCATGGGGTGGTGCCATAGGAGGGGGTTGAGGAGTAGGGGGTGATGGAGGAGTGGACCAGGGTGTCCCGGAGGGAGCGATCCCTACGGAATGCCGATAGGGGGGGTGAAGGGAAGATGTGTTTGGTGGTGGCATCATGCTGGAGTTGGCGGAAATGGCGGAGGATGTTTCTTTGAATGTGGAGGCTGGTGGGGTGATAAGTGAGGACAAGGGGGACCCTATCATGTTTCTGGGAGGGAGGAGAAGGCGTGAGGGCGGATGTGTGGGAGATGGGCCGGACACGGTTGAGGGCCCTGTCAACAACCGTGGGTGGAAAACCTCGGTTAAGGAAGAAGGAGGACATGTCAGAGGAACTGTTTTTGAAGGTAGCATCATCGGAACAGATGTGACGGAGGCGAAGGAACTGAGAGAATGGGATGGAGTCCTTACAGGAAGCGGGGTGTGAGGAGCTGTAGATTGTTGAGCCTGGGACAGTACCCTGAAGATGATTGACCTCCAACAACCACAACCATTTCCCTTCGTGCGCGGTATGACACCAACCAGTGGAGAGTTTTCCCCCCTGATTCCCAATGACTTCAATTTTGCTAGGGCTCCTTGATGTCACATTTGCCTTGATTCTCACATCATCTCTGGAATTCAGCTCTTTCATCCATGTTTGAATGAAGGCTGTAATAATGTCTGGAGTTGAGTAACCCTGGCGAAACCCAAACTGAGCATCAGTAAGCTGGTCATGCTGAGTAAGTGCAGCTTGATAGCCCTGTTGATGACACCTTCCAAAAGTTTGCTTCTGATTTAAATCTGTGCCCCCAAGTTATTCACCTCTCTGCTTCCTATCTTCACTGTCTAGGTCCCTCATAATTTTGTACACTTCAGTTAAGGACCCCTCATTCTCCTCTCTTATGAAGAAAACAACCCTAGCCTAATGAAAACCAAAATACCTGGAAAAACTCAGCAGGTCTGACAGCATCTGTGGAGAGGAATGCAGTTAACGTTTCGAGTTTGTATGACTCTTCACCAGAACTAAGGAAAAATAGAAAAGAGATGAAATATAAGCCTAATCAGTCTTCCCCAAAAGCTAAAACTCTCTATTCCTGGCAACATCCCTGTAAATCTCCTCTACTGTGATTACACCCTTCCTATAATGAGGTAACAGAACTATGCATAGTCCTCTAGCTGTGGTCAAACAAGTACAGTTATAATATAACCTCCCCTCTCTTATACTCTATTCCTCAGCCAATACAGGAAGGCTTCCCCCTTTATCTTCTTTACCACTTATCTAACTGTCCAGACATCTTCAGGGATCTGTGGACATGCATTCCAAACTCCCAATGAGAATCTGTGAATCTGATCATTTATTGTGTACCCCCTTACCTTATTTGCCCTCTCAAAATACATTACTTCACTTTCACACTTCTCTGGATTGAATTTCATTTGTCACTTTTACATACATATATATGAGTTTGGAGCAGAAGTAGTCCACTCGTCCCTTCGAGCCTTCTTCACGATTCAATGAGATCATGGATGATCTGATTGTAACTTTAACTCAACATTCCAGCTTACCCCAATAACCTTTCACCCCCTTGCTTATCAAGAATCTATCTACCTCTGCCTTAAAAACATTCAAAGACTCTGCTTTCACTGCCTTTTGAGGAAGAGAGTTCCAAAGACTCTCAACATTCAGAGAAAAAAATTCTCCCCCTCTCTCTTAAATGGGCAACTCCTTATTTTTAAATAGTGGCCCTTATTACTAGATTCTCCCACAAGAGGAAGCATCCTCTCCACATCACCCCTGTAAGGACCCCTTAGGATCTTTCTGCCCACCTGACCAGTCCATTGCTATCTTCCTGCTTTCAACAGCTTTTTTCCTCACTATCAAACCACTTGGCAAATTCTTGTATCACCTGCAAACTGCTGCCCCCTACATGTAAGTCTAAATCATTGATATATACCATGATCAGAAAGGGACCGAGTACCCTGCAGAACCCAACTGGAAACAGCCTTTGAGTCACGACAATATCCATTGACCATTACCCTTTGATTCCTGACACTGAGCCAATTGTAGATTCAACTTGCCACTTTTCCCTTGGATCTCATGAGCCATGTTGGACCTTGTCAAAAGCCTTGTTAATATCCATGTACATTACATCAACATGTCACCCTCATCGACCCTCCTTTACGTCCTCAAAGAAGTCAGTCAAGTTAGTCAGATGTGACCTTCCTTCACAAAATCATGCTGACTGACCTTGACTAATTTGTGCCTCATTGAATGATGATTTAGACTGTCACTCAGAATTTATTCTGATAATTTGCCCACTACGGAGGCTGGCTGATTTGTCATTATTTCGGCTATCCCATACTCCCTTTTTAAACAACATTAGCAATCTGCCAGTCCTCCAGCATCATGCCTATCACCAGAG
Organism: Carcharodon carcharias; assembly: GCF_017639515.1. Classification (NCBI taxonomy): domain Eukaryota; kingdom Metazoa; phylum Chordata; class Chondrichthyes; order Lamniformes; family Lamnidae; genus Carcharodon; species Carcharodon carcharias. The sequence goes on along the minus strand of NC_054477.1, from coordinate 129,091,876 downwards.
AGGATTGAAAAACAATGGTCAAAACCTTTGCTATTTCTTCCCTTGATTCCCTTAGCAACCTTGACATACTTTATCCAGACCAGCAAATTTATCCAGTTTCAAGGATGCTAAACACCATAATATTTCCTCTCTTACTATGTTTATCCCAACTAATATTTACACTCCTCCCCCTTAGCTATAATGTCTACTTTGTCTTTTTCTTTTGTGAAAATAGACGCAAGATATTAAGTAAGAATCATGCCCCCGTTTTCTGCCTCCAGATACAAGTTACCTTTTTTGTCTCCAATTTGTCCCTAATCTTTCCTTATTTATGTTTTTTTGTGTACAGTAAGTCACCGATTTAAGTTGCCTCATTCAGCGTTGTTCTGCTTTCGCATCGCAGGTATAATGAGGCTGGTATGTGCACTTAGCATCAGGATTTCCACTTTAACATAATTTCATGTTGGGCTGATTGGCGCCATTTTGAAGCGACCTCTCCCACTTCCAACCCTCCCGCTCCCCAACCCTCCTGCTGGCTGTGTCTCCGTGCTTGGCACTTCCCACCCCCCTCCGCCCCAATCCTCCTGCTTGCCGCCTCCCTCCCCAGCACTCTCTCACTTCTCACTTTCTTCCCCGACCCTTCCACTCGCAGTCTCCCTCCTGACCCTCCCACTCACCACTTCCCTCCTCGACCCTCCAACTCGCCACTTCCATCCCCAAACCACCCACCTGCACCCCCCTCTTGCTCACTTACTCCCTGTCACAGCTCCTCTCCCAAGCCGTTGCAAGGGTTCAGGAGAGGGAAGTGGCAAGTGGGAGAGGAACAAGTGGGAGGGTTGGCCAATGGGAGAAGTGGCAAACAGGGGAGTGGGAGAAGGAAACAGCGAGCAGGAGACGCTGTTGAAAGGGAGAAGTGGCGAGTGGGAGGCACTTGGTGAACTAGCGAGGCCACCAAGCAGGAGAGAGTCAGGGAAACACTGTGACATTGATGATATGGAGAGGCCTGAGAAATAAGACTAATCACTATTTACTCTTTTACATGTTTGGTGGTGAAGCTAACCTGATTAAGATTAATTCTTCACTTCTTTCTTCATGGTATGTGCAAGAACATGATGTGACTCACAAGATGATGATCATTATCTTATTCAGTTGGTCAATTATGTTACTTTTGTTTTTTGTCTAGTTCATTGAAGTTGTCTATTTCAGTGAGATGTATTTACTGGTGAGGAGGGCTTTTGATTGGTCTCTTTATATTACAATTGATTAACTTGTTTCAAAAGTTATCAGTTCATGGCACCTTTCACTTGAAATATGTAGTGAGATTATTGGTGTGATTACTGTTTAATCAAATAAATACCTCTAGACATGTATCGTGAGACTACTTCAACAGTTTTTCCCAACACCTCCAACTGTGCTGAAGTAGAATCTAGCTACAGCTGAACTCCAGCATTTCACTGGAGCACAGCCAAAATATAAACTGGTTCAAATAAAATCAATACTCAGGAAATACTTAAAGAACGTTGTCAACCTTATGAAAACTGCACATAAAGTTTGAAAATCAGAATTAATGAGAAAGAACAAAGTAAAGGGATGGGCAGTCAAGGTTCGAATGTTCCCATTTCATCTTTCAGACTTTGGTTTGGATCCAATCCAGACAGATGTAAGTAATTCAACTGTTAGCTGTAAAGAGTTTTCGGAGAAATGAGTTTGACCAGTAATAACCTACTCCCTACTGGACACGGCACAAAACCCTAAAATAATTCAGCAACGTTTGGCACTCTTTGGAAAATCTCAGGGAAAATCTCAGGGAGCCTATTGCGATAATTGTGACTATGATGCGCCAGGGTGTTCTGCTGAGTTTGGAGTTGAAGGTTGTTCTTGGAAAAATTTGAAAGAGCTCTGAACTGTTTTTGTCCTAGTCTGAGTTTCTGACCCGAGCGTGCTAGTTGTTAGCTGTAAATGTTTCATTCTCTAGAGCTATCCCACAGTTAGTTTGTTTATGCTGAGATATGTTGCCTTCTGTTGCTCAGCATTTGCATGGATCATAATATACCTAAGTGCAGAAGCTTGATGCTGTGGATGGAAGAGTTGCATAGAAGGCATCAATATACGCTGCTATAGAAGGAGTAGGATTTGGGTGACGTTCATCTATTGTTTCGATTGGGACAAGTTTCTTTAGGAAATTCTTGCATTGAGAATGACACTTGTGGTGGGTCCCATCTGGCATCAGTTCAGAAGCATGATTTGCATAGTGCCAGAATTTCAGGGTAAACCTGACTTTTTGTCACTGTAAACTAGAAATGTGGACTTGTCCTAACTTGTATGGGAAAAATAAATTAATTCAAATCAACCAATTGATCAGCCTGTTTTATATTTGAAACTGTTGAAATAATTTTTGCAAGCCAGAAGCTAAACTTCCCATGTCTGTACCAATGTTCTCTCTAATTTCTCTTTTCTGAGCACAGCCTGTGTTGCACTGCGTAGTTCATTAAAGTTTCCTGTGCTGTCATGCATATTTACATCTTAAGGGGAACATTTGTACATAGCCTGTTTGCTCTCATGCCAAATTCTGGGCACCACTGCTGATGCATTGCAGGGAGTTTGTAATAGAGCAGCACTATTATGCCATGCAGCCTTCCCCCTGTCCGATCCTTGAACACAACTTGCTCCCTGTAGTTTTTTCTCTATCTCATTCTGTCCATGAAACTTGCTTCATGCTACTTTGACCTTATTCGACTAAAAGTCTGATCACCCAGTTTCTCTTCCTAGCTTGCATACTACCTGGCATTGCAAATGTTTCTTTCTCATCTGGCACAGTAGCCCTACTCTTCAAGTTCATAGTCATTATACCCGGCCTCAAAACAAGTTCTTGATCCCTCTGTCCTCAACATTATCCCACCTCCAAAGTTTCTTTCTCCTCCAGTATCTTTGGACATTGCTTCCCAGTTACATATCACCTGTTTAAATCCCTCCAGATTCCAAATCTCTTTGGAACACAAGAAAAGCTCAAAGCAAAGCGAGAAATGACATTTTTTATGACTTTGGTGCATTATCCATCTTTGACTTCTTGATCCCTCTGCAGCTTTCAAAATATTGACCACATTATCCTCCACTAACACCTCTCCTCCATTGTTCATCTCACCTCTGTATAGTTTTGCTCTACCAACCTATCTGCTTCTCTCTCCACAGATACTGTTAGACCTGCTGAGTTTGTCCAGCATCCAGACTTATACTGTTGTTGCCTCGTATTTCAATGTGCTCCTTGCCAGGCTCCTAGCTTTCTTCGCTCCACTAGCTACAAGTAATTCAAAACACAGCTGCTCATGTCCTATTCCGCACCATGTACCGTTCACCTGTCACTCCCATCTTTGCTGATCAACATTAGATTCCCCCGATCACAAATTTAAGATTTTTACCCTTGTCTCTAAATCCCTCGATAGTCTTACACTCTGGAACTCCTTTTTCAAACCTCATCACTCCTCTCACCTCCTTCAGCCCAGTTCTCAAGGTCAAGCTGATGGTCACCCCTCTTAACCTTTACTACAGCTTCTTATCATCATGTCCTGCCATGGAACCCTTTTCTAAGTTAAATATATTGTTTAAGTGAAAATTGTTGCTGTGCCCTCTGACCGAGAAATATCATTATGATTGACAATTACAGATTGTGTACAAAAGTGGTTGATGAGTACAGCCGCAAGTTTTGAAGCTCTGCAGTCTTTTCCCTGTGTTTTATTAACTGAAATCAGTAACAGATGCCACAGAAATGCAGAAAAAAGCCTCGGCTTCAGAGATACAAAAAGGAAGAGGCCCCAATGCAATGAGAAGCAAACAGAGAGAGACAGCCATAAAGAAATTGAGGGATAAGGAATATTTCTCATGAAACATTAGAGCAAAGTGAGAACCAAAGTTTGATATGTAGGGGCACATGGAAGATCTAAAGACAGATATTCCCTGAATCTAACGTAAATTTATTTAAATATTTTTGTACTACTCATCTGGGAAAACCACACCTAAAAGAGTGATTTACATTTAAGAAATCAACAAATAATTTTATAACTTGACCCAGTATTGAACTTGGGGGCATATAATTGCCTTCACAAAGCCTACCTTGCAGGATTCGATCCACAGGGATACAGCCGGTGAATTTGCCCCCAAAATACCACCAAGTAGCCTGCAAAAAAGTAAAGAGAGAGGTGACAAATTTAAGAAAGTTCGCCTCTGTTCAATAATTATGTACATTATGGCTCCTTTGGTTTAGGGGTGAACAATTGAAGGTGAAGGAAAACAGCATGAAATTTGATTGGAAGAGTAGCGAGTGAGCTTAGAAAACAGAATCTGCCCCAGTTCCTCCAATGACAGCTTCCCTCCATCCCGTTTTTTTTCTACTCCCCCAGAGACAGAAGCTATGTTGGAGGAGCAGCAAGGGCAGGAGGTAGGGAACGGGTCATTGCAGGAACTGGAGCAATTGTCCTAGATGACCCATTTAACTAGAACCTTTGACATCTTCCGGGACCAGAATGAGGCCTAGAAGAAAAAAAACAGGAAAGGCAAAGGATGGAGATAAAAACAAATAACTGCGGATGCTGGAAATCCAAAACAAAAACAGAATTACCTGGAAAAATTCAGCAAGTCTGGCAGCATCAGCGGAGAAGAAAAGAGTTGACGTTTTGAGTCCTCATGGATGGAGGTGGCTGGGCCCAGAAATGAGGCCAAGAGCAGGCTCCAAACCTCTGTACCGAGAACAAGGGCAGCAGCATGGCAGAAACAGGGATCTGTGATTGGAGGAGCTGCTCCTCACAGTTTCTGTGTGGTGGCTGGGGACTGAGGAGGCAATGAGAAATGAGAAGAGAAATGATTAACCATGCAGATTTATTTGGTCTTTCACTGATTTAGCTAAACTGCTTATGCCTGTTTAATTATTGTTTCAAAGTGTTTGAATTTGAAATGAATCTGATCTTAGTTTGTTATTGTAAATTGGGAATTGTATTTAAGTGATGAACAGAGATTTTTGAGGTGGCAGGGCAGGCAACGTAGCTCATTGCCTCTTTTTAATGTGTTCTGTTGTTAGTATGGATCTCATCCTGTATTACAAGTGCTAACTGCATGAATAGTTGAACTTTTGAAATGCTGAGGTCACTTTAGTGATTTTATTAAATACTTTAGTTAACAGTCTTGATGGTAATGGAAGGTAAACAAAGGGAAAACATGTTTTTGAAAAAGACCTGGAAGTTACGGAATAGGAGATGTAATAATAGACACTGAGAAAGTGATTGCTAGACACAAATACATCAGCAAACCATGTTTTTTTTAAATCTCATAAACAGTTTACCAATGATTATTAACAACTCGAAATTTCATGTGGAGTAAAAGATTTAATAATATACATAGATTCTATAGATAAGTATTTGCTCCTTTTGGTTGCAATGGGAACTTTCATTTCAATCAAAACTGCCTTTACCAACTTTCTATATGTTTTCTCTGTTCTCTATTGCATAAGCCATATGTTGCTCAACAAAGGCATTACTTTGCAAATTAAGTCTTTAAATCTAGCATTGACACACGGACTAGGATTTTTAGGATGGTGGAGTTTCCCACCCCACCACCTGAAGACTCAGCAGGGAATACATCACTGCCAATACTGGCTTCCCTTCAGCCATTTAGTGCTGCAAAGAGCGTTAATTGGCTGGAGTTGGGACTTCTACCCTTTACTCAGGAATCAGATTGAGCGGCAGCGAACATTGCCCGAAGCCGCAGTGGACAGGGCTGGGACTGTAAGTCCGGCAGTAGCTATGTTTGAGAGTCTCAGGGTGTGGAGAGGAGGTGAAGCCTCAAGGGTTGGGCAGAGGTGGGGTGTGTGTGTTGATGGAGAAGCGTGGGGGGTGGGAGCACTTACAGGGGACATAACTTGTGACGGGGATATGATCAATGTTGAAAGGAGGCTGTTGTTGGAGGCCCTCCTCTCTCCTTCCCACCCAAGGCCTGAGCAAGGTCTCTTTCCGGGCATCCCTCCTCTCCCTGAACAACTACTGTCGGCCTGAAAATTGAGGCTGGGCAGGAAATAACCGTTATAGCCATTTAAGGGCCTCAGCTGGGGCAAGGCCTCGCCTGTCCAACCATAAAATTGTAGAGAGCTCTGGGGGGCCAGAAAGCTGGTGGGAAGCCCATCCAAGGAATTTTACAGCCCCCCGCACCTGCAAACCTGCCGGTGGGGAAACATAAAATTCTGTCCATGGTTCACAAGCTATTTTGCTTTGGTTAATGCTTGTGTTATGTTCCTTCTACTTTGCTTGTGAACATGGTTGCACGCCTATCTACTGGTGAGAGAGTTGGTAAACAATACAATGCAAATGCAGAGATCAATGTAAGTTGAAGCACATGCTGTTTATTAACACAAGTAACAGAGCACTAACACAACGTGTGCTTCCCCAATCAACCACTGATTAACATTGTAGCCCGTGCTACACAGCAATTGGATAATACAGTCACGTGGTCAATCTGCTCACATTCTCTTAAAGGTGTATTGCACCTCAGATTACCACAGCTTGGCTTGAGATTGAATGAGTTGCTATATATTATAATGCCTTTCCATTTGGTATTTGTGCTATTTTGCCTATCTAAAGAAGGAAACCCTGAAAAAAATTCAACACAAGTACAAAGGTAATGTTACTATGTGATTTCATCAGCTAATGAAGGAGTTAGTGAGAATGAAAAAGGAACCCCTGAAGATCAAAACGTAGCCCTTGAGAAAACCTCAGAGTGCCCTCAAAAGAAAAATTATTTTGGCCTGTGCTGGCTTGATTTAAAATCATTTTAAGACCTACTCCTTCCAAACTCTGCCCCGTGTGCAATCATTGAGTGCTATATTTCTGCAATTGAATTTAAGTTGAATTCAAAACCATTAGAGTTCTAAAAATGTATAATATCTAGGTATTTGTTGCAGCAAGCAGTACTGTTGCCTAGCAACAAATTCTATCTGTCCATCAGTAAATCTATGCCAACAGTCAGTGCAATCCCACAGTATCTGATGTAAACAGAATTTAGTTTGTTCATTGTTTTGGCAGAACTCGGAATCAGTGTTGCTGCTACTTTAGATCTAGTTTGGTGGGTATTTTGTGTGTAGTTTTATATTTGATTTTGTATTTCTCCATTCAGTTATCCTGCAGGGTTTACAGTATCTGTCTGTGTCATTTTTGAATTTGAGGTGAACACCACTACATTGGAATCCGACTTGTAGCATTGTTGTGGTACATTCTGATGCATGCCACAGTAACTATTATACTTTCACTCAGCACAGTATGATTTACATGAAGAGATAACAGCTTTATCTGATTTACTGTCAGAAGGTGATGAATAGGATTACTGTTGATATTATCCCTTTTCTATCCCTTGGGTGCAATTTCCTCTCAGTTCCAATGGCGAATGACTTTGTTGCTGCAGCTACCAAGCAGATAGCTTAAGTCGAAACAAATTTATCTGGTGACATGAATTACTATAGGGCCTCCCCTGATGTGCAATGAATTTGGCCAGTGAGTAGCAGAATGATACAGGCCAGGGAGAGCTCAGGTTTGACTTCTAATCTGTGATAAGTTAACTGAACTGATGTTCACTTTGGGCCATCAGCCACAGAGCCATATCACAGTAAAGAGTCAAAATCTTCAAGAGGAGAAGAGGAAAAAATAATGAGAAAATTAAAAGTGTTCTCTTTGTGACAAAACGTTTCTTATTGTCATTTATCGAGTGAGCTGATTGGATGACTTTGGTAAACATTGGCCTATCAATTACTAACTATATTCCTTCACTTGCCAGATATCTTTCCAGGTATAAATTGGAAACTTCTGATTGTCACAGCTTAGAAACAGAGGTGGATCACCCTGAGAGTTTGGGAAAAAATCAGCACCCCAAGTAAACAATGTGAACTCTGAAATAGGATGACAGTCCAAACCTTCGATTTTTAAAGAAGGGGCACACTGTGTATAGTAAAGTTATTGCAGGTTCTTTGCAGGCAATAAATGAATGTATTGGAAAATTCAGAGATTTATCAAACTACATAATTTTTTTATGTGTTAAAAATAATACTTAGGCATGTATAATCAAAAAATAATATAGGGGAGAATTCTCCCCATTTGGGGCGGGGATTGAGCGGGCGCATTTTGTGTGGGCGGGCCAATTAAGGCCTGCCCAGCGTGATGCACACCCCCTGTGCGGGCGGGGGGAGGAGAGAGAGTTGGGGCCTGTGCTCTTTCGCACGTGCACGCGGAACAGCACAGAAATCTCCCTGAGGCACAGAGCTGCCTTAGGGAGATTAGTGTGATTTTCAAAAATTTTAGTAAAGAGAAAAAAAAATCTTGTAGACAGTGTCACATGAGTTGGGACATGTCAATGAACTTTAATGAAAAAAATGTATTTAATTTATAAATCCTTCATGAAACCTTGTCCCGCCTGTGGATGAGGTCTCATGATAAATACGAAGGCCGCCTGGGCTCTTTGCCTGCCCAACATCACTGCATGTCATTTTACATTTCGGTGAGCGGGGCCCACCCCCACATGCTAACCCGAAGATTCTGGCCATAGAAAAGAAGTTGGCAAAATATTTTGAGTAATTTTATTGGATGGTTTGGTGGTAGTTAACTGTTCCAGAGAGGGAGCTTTCAGGGAACATAAAGTTAATTGTTTATTTTTGTTCATGTTGGTAATTCTTTATTTGTAATGGGGTCTTTTCTATGCTGTCTTGTGGCAATTAGATGTTTAAGCAAATCCGAATGATTAACTGAATAGACTGTGTTTATTTCTAACAGTCATTATCGATTCTTTAACAAGAATAAAGACAACAAAAGAGACTTGCCATAGTGTAGTATTTTGTCTTATTTCAGAAACATCTCAACGACTTACATGCTATTATTTTTGAGTCCAGTAACTGCTATGTAGGCAAGTATGAAACAACCATTTTGCACGTGTGAGGTCTCATAAAGATCAATGAGATGAATGATAAGTTAATTTTTAAAATTTTGGTGTTGATTGAGGGAGGAATGAGGGACAGGTTACCAGGAAAATTGCCTGTTTTTCAAATATTGCCAGGAGACCTTCAAAGTCAGTTTGAACTGATGGTGTGTGGCTTGGAGGAGAACTTGCAGGTGGTGATATTCCTATGCACCTGCTGCCTATGGCCTTCTAGGTGGCTGAGGTTGCAGGTTTGGAAGGTGCTGTCGTAGCAGACTTGGCAAATTGCTGCAGTGCACCTTGAAGATGGCTCACACTGCTGCCATGGTGCAGAGGGAATGAATGTTGAAGGTGGCAGATTGGTTCCAATCAAGCGGGTTGCTTTCTCCTGGATGGCGTTGAGCTTCTTGATAATTGTTGGAGCTGTAGGCACCGAGGGAGGTGAAAAATATTCCATGCCACACCTGACTTGTGCCTTGTAGATGGTTGGCAGGTTTTGGGGCGTGAGGAGGCAAGTTCCTTGCTGCAGAGTTCACAGCCTCTGGTGCATTCTTTCAACGACAAAATTCGTGCCTGGTTCAGTTAAGTTTCTGGTGACTGCCAGGATGTTGATGATGGGGTATTCAGTGATAATAATATCATTGAATATCAAGGAGAGATGGTTAGATTCTCTCCCTTTGGAGATGGTCATTAACTGTGTTACAGACAGGAGAGTGATAGGCAAATCACACCGATTTCCTCTCACCAGTTGTCTAAAGGTGTTTTGAATTATTTTTAAAGTGGGCAGTGGCCTATTTTCCCAAACCATTGGTTTGTGTGATCCAATTTACTAATAACCCGCAGCAAACTTGTGTTATGATTAACTCAGAAGGTTGGCTTATTTCACATTCAAAAGGGGAGGAGTGTTAGCAACTACACACACATATACACACACACACACACACACACACACACACACACACACACACACACACACAGAAATTAATGTTAGTTTATGTGATTTTCAGAATCAATGAGGAGTTATTTCACATTGGAGTTCAAGCTCAGCTGGCTGAAGACGTGAGTTGTTGGGTTCACTTTGCAGTTGGTGAGGATACCGCAGATGAAGTAGTTACACAGAGACTGGGCTGGTTCTGTGGGCGTTAATATGAAATCTTCCGGCAGAGACAGTCTTGGAGAGGCTGAGAGATGATAGCCGACTGCTTGCTTAGCTAGGTGGCTGGAGTTCTTTCCAGTTGATGTTAAATAGCAGACCGAGGATTTCTCAGTTCTCAAAGGCAGAGAGATTTCAAAATGGCCACCTGAGTCATATGACCTTCTTTCTCCACGATGACTTCAAAAAGGGATGTTTATCTAGTGTCTGGAACTGGCTTTGATTTCAGGGCTGATAATGTCCCAGTCATTAGTTGTTGGAAGAGTTACCATCCATATTGAGGGTCTGGTGTCAGGAAGCCATTGTCCAGGCAGACCCACTGACTCCACTAGCAAGGTTAGCTTATCAGATGCAAATGATGTCCCTTTAGTTCCCATTTGAAATGGGCCTGGACAGTCCAAGGTGTGAGAAGGGCCTGTTAGCAGCTCTGCAAGCATAATGAGTTTCAGTGTGCATGTCTCCTGGTTTTTGTGAGTACAATGGGGTGTGAGATACCGCAGGCTGAGAAAATAATTCTTTTGCTTTTGTTACTCTGGGGGGTAGCTCCATGTCAAAGATCCAACCCTGTGGTCATGTGCTATGTAGCCGCCATTTTTGTTTGTTCAATAGAAAGTCAATTTTTAAAAATAATAGAAGAATAATGTTGTGGAGTTCATTTCATATCATATGGAACCCAACACCCAGCACTTGTATGACGCAAATGTTACTTGCCACTTATCAGCCCAAGCCTGAATATAGTCCCGGTCTTGCAGCATATAGACACGGGCTGTTTAAGTATCTGAGGAGTTGTGAGTTGCTCTGAACATTATGCAATCAGAAGTGAACCACCAACCCATTTCTGACCTTATGATGGAGGGAAAGTCATTGATGAAGCAGCTGAAGATGATTGAGCCTAGGACACTACCCTGAGGAACTCCTGCAGCAACGCCCAGGGAATGAGGTGATTGGTCTTCCACAATCATAACCATCTTCCAACCAGTGAAGAGTTTTTCCCAATGACTCCATTGACTTCGATTTTGCAACCACACTTGGTTCAACTGCCAAAGGCAGTCACTCTCATCTCATTGTTTGAGATGCACGCAGTTATCATGTGAAGTGCCTAGGAGTTTTTGTGAGTTTGGAGGCCAGAGTTTGCTGCACGGAAAGTCTGTTTCTTGGAACTCTGAACTCAGAATAATAAATACCTAAAATGAATTTGGACTCTTTTTAGATGCCCAAGCAGTGTGTATTTATAAACTTTTACGAATATACAGATAAAGATTCCAGAACTCCTGAAAAAAATTATAAACAATGCCTTTTGACTCCTTGTCCAGTCCCTTCCCACCTACATCCGTGATTCCTCTGACACCCTACATCACATCAACAATTTCCCGTTCCCTGGCCCCAACCGCCACCTCTTCACCAGGGATGTCCAATCCCTCTACACCTCCATCCCCCACCGGGATGGTCTGGTGGGTCTCCGCTTCTTCCTCGAACAGAGGCCCGAACAATCCCCATCCACCACTACTCTCCTCTGTCTGGCTGAACTTGTTCTCACACTGAACAATTTCTCCCTTAACTCCTCTCAATTCCTCCAAATAAAAGGTGTGACTATAGGTACCCGCATGGGCCCCAGCTATGCCTGTCTCTTTATGCGGTATGTGGAACATTCCTTGTTCCAGTCCTACTCCGGCCCCCTCCCACAACTCTTTCTCCGGTACATCGATGATTACTTCATACTTCATGCTCTTGTCGGGACCTGGAAAAATTTATTAATTTTGCTTCCAATTTCCATCCCTCCATCATTTTCACATGGTCCATCTCTGACACTTCCCTTCCCTTCCTTGACCTCTCTGTCTCAATTTCTGGTGATAGACTGTCCACCAATATCCAATACAAGCCTACGGACTCCCACAGCTACCTCGACTACAGCTCCTCATACCCCGCTTCCTGTAAGGACTCCATCCCATTCTCTCAGTTCCTTCACCTCCGTCGCATCTGTTCTGATGATGCCACTTTCAAAAATAGTTCCTCTGACATGTCCTCCTTCTTCCTTAATTGAGGTTTTCCACCCACAGTGGTTGACAGGGTCCCTCAACCGTGTCCGGCCCATCTCCCGCGCATCCGCCCTCACACCTTCTCCTCCCTCCCAGAAACACGATAGGTCCCCCTTGTCCTCACTTATCACCCCACCAGCCTTTGCATTCAAAGGATCATCCTCCGCCATTTCCGCCAACTCCAGCATGATGCCACCACCAAACACATCTTCCCTTCACCATCCCTGGCGGCATTCCATAGGGATCGTTCCCTCCGTGACACACTGGTCCACTCCTCCATCATCCCCTACTCTTCAACCCCCTCCCACGGCACCTTCCCATGCAACCGCTGAAGATGCAACACCTGCCCCTTCACTTCCTCTCTCCTCACCGTCCAAAGGCCTAAACACACTTTTCAAGTGAAGCAGCATTTTACTTGCACTTCCCTCAACTTAGTCTACTACGTTCGTTGCTCCCAATGCGGTTTCCTCCACATTGGAGAGACCAAACGCAGACTGGGTGACCGCTTTGCAGAACACCTTTGGTCTGTCCATAAGCATTACCAAGACCTCCCTGTTGCTTGCCATTTCAACACTCCACCCTGCTCTCATGCCCACTTGTCTGTCCTTGGCTTGCTGCATTGTTCCAGTGAACGCAAACTGGAGGAACAGCACCTCATCTTCCGGCTAGGCACTTTACAGCCTTCTGGACTGAATATTGAGTTCAACAACTTTAGACCATCAACTCTCTCCTCCATCCCTACCCCCTTTCCCTTTTTTCCCCTCTTTGTTTTTTCCAATAATTTATATAGATTTTGCTTTTCCCACCTATTTCCATTATTTTTAAATGTATTTCCATCCATTGTTTTATCTCTACCTTTTAGCCTTTTTAGATTCCTTCACCCCACCCCACCCCACTAGGGCTATCTGTACCTTGCTTGTCCTGCTTTCTACCCTTAATTAGCACATTCCTTAGATAATATCACCATCTTCAACACCTCTTTGTCCTTTTGTCTGTGACATCTTTTGGTTATCTCCACCTATCACTGGCCCTCTACCTAGATCTTCTTGTCCCAACGTCCCCCCCCCCCCTCCTTAAACCAGCTTATATTTCATCCTTTTTCTATTTTTACTTAGTTCTGTTGAAGGGTCGTGAGGACTCGAAACGTCAACTGAGCTCCGATGCTGCCAGGCCTGCTGAGTTTTTCCAGGTATTTTTGTTTTTGTTTTTGTTTTAGCTAGCCAAGTGGTTGAGATCCAAGCTATATAAGTGAAATTGATTGTCTGAAGCTACAGAGAGGCCCTGTGGCTTGGCCTACTCGACTAACCAAAGGATTAGTGTCAAATGCAAGTGATTTCACACAGGAGATGAATAAAACATTTAGCACAGGGAATAAAAGCTTTTCAACTTCTCAGGAAAACAGTTTCAAATTACAAAACAGGCTTTGTCAGCACAATCATTCCAAAATAGAGTCTTAAGCACTGCAGATGACAATCCTACTGGAATTTGGAAGGAGAAACCTGATATTATTCCTGAGTAAAGCTGAACACATTGTTGGCCTGTTTCAGTTGGAACAAAGTCCAATTTAAGGGAAATCTGTCCAGCTGCATGTTCTCCTTGTAACAGTTTAACCTTCACATCAGCAAAACAAACAAAAATCACTTGTGCAGTATAATTGTTATATAGTGTTCAGGTACAACACGGGAAAGTAGGAAGTTTAGCAGAAAGGAAGTGGAATAATCTACGAAGCAAATGCAATAAAATTTGGAAGTAGAGTAAAACCTGCAAAATAGGAATATCTGAGAGACATGCATCTGGCACCCTTATTTTCAGAGATAATTTTATGTACAGTACTGCACTTACTTTGCTATTTCAAAACTCCTTGTATCCTGGAACTGCCCCTGTGTGTTGGAAGGTAGCAAGTTAACCCCACCACAAGGAAGGAGAGAGAAAATGGGGAATTACAAACAATTTAACTTGACATTTGTAGTTAGGGAAAATGCTGGAATCCATTATAAAGGATGTGGTAACAGGGCATTTACAGTCCAATGGCTTTCCAAAATAATGTAAGCCGCAACCGAATTATTGTGTACATCACTGTACCATTTTAAAAATCACACTCTATGCTATAGAAGTTTTCACACTCTAAATTTGGTTCATGGTGGGCTTTAATGGATATCCATACATTAAATAAAGCAATAATTTGAGTGAAAACTGAGATCTGGTCAATCATTATAGCTTAACTAAACTGCAATTTATGGAATAAGTAAATGAGACATACAGCTGTGTTATGTTAAAAAAGAAAAGAAATCAATTTAACAAATTGCTAAAGAAAAATTTGTATCATATATGACATTTATTTAGACAAGTAGATGAATGAGCTAGTTTATACCAAGCCTCCCCACAAAAATGTAATCAATGGAGGGTTTTGGAAGCTATTCCAAATCTAGTCGCACTCTGATGAAGATGCAGCATATAAGTACCACACCAAATACAAGCATTGTATTGATGAGGACCTTTTTTTGGCTGGTCAGTAATATATTTGGGCCATTTTGCAAATTTCTGTAGTAAAAGGCATCTTTAAACCATGAAGTTCTTAAGAGTCCTGTTGTTTGTAACATGTGGATTCCATCCATATAACTTTTTATGTAAACAAACAAACCAAAATAAAGTCCTCCTTTCAGCATCTTTTAGATCACATTCCAGGCTGGTTGTGGTTTCTGTTTTAAAATAAAAGAAATAATATTTTGATTTGAATGGCTGTTTCATTGTTAAATGAACAATTCATCTACTTTTAATGGTTTTGAAGAAAACAAGGTTGGCCAGCACACCAGGATAACTCTTAACTTACACCTGTAAAGAAGATGAAGCTTTGAATTGATAAGTTTTACAAGCAGTGTTTCTCCAGAGGTCATATTGGTTATTCAAATAAAAGTAACCATTGGCTCATTACAATCTAGCCTCAGACTTTTTAACAATTACACATGTCATTGTTCATCTTTTATTACGGGAGATAAATCATGCTGGAAGCTACTGAGGTGTTTCCCTCTTGCCCATAGCAGGGAAAATCCTGACACGCATTCTCCTGAATCGCCTACTTCCTGTGGCTGAGGAAATCCTTCCAGAGACACACTGTGGCTTTAGGCCTCCAAGAGAAACCTGTGTCATACTCTTTATTCTTGGATTTGTCTAACAACAATGTCAAGAACAACACATGAAACTCTTCATTGCATTCATCGACCTGACCAAAGCATTAGACTCAGTAAATAGTGAGACTCTATAAATTGTGCTCCAAAGGTTTAGATGTCCAAGGAATATCATCACAATCCTGCAATTGCTTCATGATGATATAATTTTGGGAGACCTGAAATAGAGACCTTCATAACCTGGACCGGTATTAAACAAGGCAGTGTAATAGCCCCCACACTATTTACAATCTGCCTGACAGTGGCTATCCACTTCATCAAAGATAAACTGCCCCTTTAGTGCGAGTATTAAGTGCTGTCTGAGTGGAAAACCCCTTAACCCTGTCGCCTTTGTGCCAAAAGTAAACTGACCACCATAGACATACATGATCTACAGTTTGTGGATGGCTATAGTGCCATTGCCCGCTCTGCACCAGATTTGCAAGCCACTCTCAATCTCTTTATAATTCTGCATGCAAAAGGCTCCGTCTTTCCTTGAATGTTGCCAAAACATAACTTGTATTTCAACCCACACATTGTCAGCCAAATATTCCACCTCCCAAATATGTTGATGGACAGACTCTGGAACATGTTGAGCACTTCCCATTTCTTGGCAGCCACTTCTCTCAAAAGGCCACCATTAATGAGATGATCTAACACTGATCAGCTGCACCAGCTCAGCCTTCTACAAAATACAGTATTGAGTGTTTAGCAACCAAGACCTCTGCAAGTCAACATAAGTCCTAGTGTACAGAGCAGTTGTTGTTATCACACTTTTGTATTGCAGTGAGGCTTGGACTGTGTATCAGTGAAATAGAATTTCTCTAGCGCTCTTATATCAGCAGTACCTCCACCGCATCCTCCAGATTCAATGGAAGTACAGTCAAACCAATGCTAGCGTTCTTCTTGAAGCCAGTTCCACAAACATTCAGGAAAATATCCTGAGGACAAAAAAAAACCACTTCAAAGACGCTCTGAAGCTCTCCTTGAAGCACGGCAGCATTAACATTAATGAACAGCAGGAGCTTGCTACCAGTCACTCAAAATGGCAATAACACACCCATCAAGCTGCATCATGCTTTGAGTCACAGCTTTTTAATGATAAAGCAGAGCGGTGGCAGAGAAAGAAAGGAAAAGAAGAAAATCCTGCACTCTGGATTCCACAACCTTGTGGGACATCCTTCCCCATGTGCTCAAACATCTGTGGGTCATGAATCAGTCACAAGAAGACCCATGGCAGAAACTCGCCACCCTGAGTAGATGACATCCTCAAATCGAGGGACAGTCGACATTGACGACGGTTATGAAAATGTAAATTATAATTTGATCAATGGGAAATAAATTCTCGACAGTTGCATGTAACTGCTGTTAGATTATAATGTTTTTATGTTCTGAGGTGTACTTACTAATTTGTTTGGTTAGAAAGTTTAGCTTACATTTGTTATGTTGCACTCTGTGTTGTTCTTGAGTTCAAATGGAAGAAGTCTATTCAAATACCTATTTTCTTTTAAAGATTTTTTTAAAATTGTGACAGTGATGCCAAGTCTCACTCATTTCTAATGATGTTCATTATTTTCAGAATTTCTCACTATTTTTCTGCAAATATTCAATTTTTAAAAATTATTTCATGGGATGTGGGTGTTGCTGGCAAGTTCAGCATTTGATGCCCACCCCGAATTGCCCTGAAGCCAAGTGACTCGATGGGCCATTTCAGAGTCAGTCATACTGCTATGGATCTGGAGTCACATGTTGGCCAGACCAGGTAAAGATGGCAGATTTCCTTTCTTAAAGGAAGGCAACATAAGGGAATTAGTGAACCAGGTGGGTTATTACAGCAATCAATGAATGTTTGATGGTCACTATTACCAAGACTAGCTTTCAATTGCAGATGTTATTAATTGATTTTAAATTCTATCGACTGTTGCAGACAGATTTGAACCCATGTCCCCAGAGCATTAACCTGGGCTTTTGTATTACTAGAGATAAAAACAAAAAAACTAAAAAAACTGCGGATGCTGGAAATCCAAAACAAAAACAGAATTACCTGGAAAAACTCAGCAGGTCTGGCAGCATCGGCGGAGAAGAAAAGAGTTGACGTTTCGAGTCCTCATGACCCTTCGACAGAACTTGCGTTCGAGTCCCAAGTTCTCGAACGCAAGTTCTGTCGAAGGGTCATGAGGACTCGAAACGTCAACTCTTTTCTTCTCCGCCGATGCTGCCAGACCTGCTGAGTTTTTCCAGGTAATTCTGTTTTTCTTTTGTATTACTAGTCCAGTTACATTACCATTACGCCATTGTCTCCCCTGGAAAACTGTCAGACATTTTGGAATGCAGGATTATATTATAAATGTTTATAACAATTTAGTGGACCATTCTCCAATTCACTTGTAGAAGATTTAGAATTAAATATATCTAATTTTATTCACATGGCCAGTAGAGTGAGAGGGGTTTTCTAGCTGAGGATTTGATAGGACTTGTGATACAGTCTGTCATATTTGTGGGATTTATTGCAATTTTATTTATTTTTTGATAGTTTGTTAATGTAAAATGTTTCAGGTTCATGAATTAATGTTGAATGGATTGCTACTATTAAAAACATTAATTTTGTTCTTTATTTATTTTGTCACTGTGAATCTAACAATGCCGGTATGGCTTCCTGGATGCCTGTAAAGTTTTTACTTTAAGATTTGGAGTCACAGAACATTTTCAGCAAATGTAAAGAGTTAATTGGAGAGTTAAGAGATTGCACTTTCTATCAAGGATATTCTTTGGTTTAAGGGAATAAATTAATGAGCAGGTGATTACAGGGACTCGCATGTAATCCTTCAATAGATAATATTTGAGGTGTGATTGAAAAAATAGGAGCAGGAGAAGGTCATTCGACCGCATGATCTTGATTGCAAACTCTTAATTAAAAACAATTGAAATTCTTTCTCCATGGAGGTCACCACAGGGTCTGCTTTGTGGAGTTTCAATTGAAAATAAATTAAAATGGTCTGTGTTGGAAAGTAATCACGTGCAACCTGTTGTGCTGTAAACCAATTAAGTTGCAGGGTAAGTAGAAGTCAAGTTGCTCATAAAGTTCAACAAAGTAACCATTCAGCATAATATGCTTGAGTGGTTTCTATGGTGTTTGAAAATGGTATTGAAAGCTGACAACAATTAAATGTCTACAAAGTAAGTTTCATTAAAATACTAGTTCAGCTAAAAAATTAACCTAGTCAAATATTTGAATGAAAGGGATTAATAAAATGTATTTTATATTGAACAAAAAGAATTGATCTCATTGTGAAAAAATGTTTGTAGAGCAGATATCCCTCAAAAGTCTGTTTAAACCATTTACCTGGATAATACGCTCAGAAGTCACATTCAGTGATAAAAGTGTACTTTTGATGTAAAAGTAACAAATTTAAATGCATCAGGTTAACTTTTTTGCTCAGCCTAATTTTTTTTCAGGATAACTATGTTTTCCTTTGTTTTTTTCTTATGTTTATTGGGAGACGGTGCCGTAGTGGTATTGTCACTGGATTAGTAATCCAGAGACCAGGGTAATGCTCCGGGGACCCGGGTTTGAATCCCACTACAGCTGATGATGAAACGTGGATTCAATAAACTTCTGGAATTAAAAATTTAATGATGAAACCATGAAACCATTGTCAATAGCCTTAAAAACCCATCTGGTTCACGGATGTCCTTTAGGGAAGGAAATCTGCTGTCCTTGTCTCGTCTGACCTGCATGTGACTCCAGATCCAGAGCAATGTGGTTGACTCTTAAATACCTGCTGAAATGGCCTAGCAAGTCACTCAGTTGTATCAACCACTAAAAACCCTAAAAGGAATGAAATCAGAAGGACCACCCAGCATCAACCTTGGCACCAGAAATGACAACAGCAAACTCAGCCCTTTGTAAAGTCCTCCTTACGAGCATCTCTGGCGACTTGTGTGAAAGTCGGGAGAGCTATCTCACAGACTAGTCAAGGAACAGCCTGACATAGTCACACTCACGGAATCGTACCTTACAGACCATGTCCCAGACAGCACCATCACCATTTCTGGGTATATCCTGTCCCACCGGCAGGACAGATCAAGAAGAGGTGTCGGCATAGCGGTATACAGTCGGGAGGACTTGCCCTGGGAGTCATCAACATTGACTCCGGATCCCATGAAGTCTCATGGCATCAGGTCAAACATGGACAAGGAAACCACCTGCTGATTACCACGTATCGCATCCCTCCCCATCCTCAGCTGATGAATCTCAACTCCTCCATGTTGAACACCACTTGGAGGAAGCACTGAGGACAGCAGGGGCACAGAATGTACTTTGGATGGAGGACTTTAATGTCCATCATCAAGAGTGGCTCAGTAGCAGCAATACAGATCGAGCTGGCCGAGTCCTAAAGGACATAGCTGCTAGACTGGGTCTGTGGCAGGTGTGAAGGAACCAACAGGAGGGAAAAACATACTTGGTGTCATCCTCACCAACCGACCCGCACAGATGCATCTATCCATGATAGCTTAGGTAGGAATCACTACCACCTCGTCCTTGTGGATTCAAAGTTCCATCTTCACATTGAGGATACCCTCCATTGTGCTGTGCAACACTACCACCATGCTAAATGGGGTAGATTTCTAACAGATCTAGCAGCTCAAGACTGGATAGCCATGAGGCGCTGTGGGGAATCAGTGGCAGCAGAATTGTGCTCGACCACAATCTGTCACCTCATGGTCCAGCATATCCCCCACTCTACTAGTGCCACCCAGCCATGGGATCAACACTGGTTCAATGAAGAGCACAGGAGGGCATGCCAGGGGAAGCACCAGGCATACCTAAAAATGAGGTGTCAATCTGGTGAAGCTATAACACAAGACTGCTTTCATGCCAAACAGCATAAACAGCAAGTGATAGACAGAGGTAAATGACCCAACAACCAATGGATCAGATCTAAGCTCTGCAGTCCTTCCACATTCAGCCAGGAATAGTGGTGGACAGTTAAACAGCTCAGAGGACGAGGAGACTCCACAAATATGCCCACTCTCAATGATGGGGGTGTCCAGCACATCAGTGTAAAAGATATGGCTGAAGCATTTGCAACAACCTTCAGCCAGAAGTGCTGCGTGGATGACCCATCTCGGCCTCCTCCAGAGGTCTCCAGCATCATAGATGCCAGTCTTCAGCCAATTTGATTGACTCCGTGTGATATCAAGAAATGCGGAATGCATTGGATACTGCAGAGGCTATGGGTTCTGACAATATTCCAGCAATAGTACTGAAGACTTGCCCTCCAGAACCTGCCTTACCCCTAGCCATGTTGTTCGAGTACAGCTACAACACTGGCATCTACCCAATAATGTGGAAAATTGCCCAGGTATGTCCTGTACACAAAAAGCAGAAAAATCAAACCAGGCCAATTACCGCCCCATAAGTTTACTCTTGATCATCGGTAAAGTAATGGAAGTGGTCATCAACAGTGCTGTCAAACGGTACTTGCTTAGCAATAACCTGCTCATTGACGCCCAGTTTGGGTTCTGCCAGGGCCACTCCACTTCTGACCTCATTACAGCCTTGGTTCAAACATTTCCGAAAGAGCTGAACTACCGAGGTGAGGTGAGAATGACTGCCCTTGACATCAAGGCAGCATTTGACTGGGTATGGCATCAAGGAGCCCTAACAAAACTGGATACAATGGGAATCGGGGGAAAACTCCTTGCTGGTCGTAGTCATACCAAAGGAAGGTAGTTGTGGTTGTTGGAGGTTAGTCATCTCAGTTCAAGGACATCACTGCAGGAGTTTCTCAGGATAGTGTACCAGGTCCAACCATCTTCAGCTGCTTCATTAATGACCTTTCCTCCATCATAACATCAGAAGTGGGAATGTTTGCTGATGTTTGCATAAGGTTCAGCACCATTTGTGACTCCTCAGATAGTGAAGCAGTCCATTTGTGCCACACAAGTGCCAGGCAATGACCGTCTCCAACAAGAGAGAACCCAATCATCGCCCCTTGACATTCAATGGCATTGCCATCACTGAATCCCCCACTATCAACATTCTGGGGGTTACCATTAACCAGAAACTGAACTGAACTAGACATATAAATACTGTGGCTACAAAAGCAGGTCAGAGGTTAAGAATCCTGCAGTGAGTAACTCACCTCCTGACTCCCTAAAGCCTGTCCACCATCTACAAGGCATAAGGCAGGAGTGTGATGGAATACTCCTCACTTACCTGGATGAGTGCAGCTCCCACAACACTCAAGAAGCTTGACACCATCCAGGACAAAGCAGCCCACTTGATTGGCACCCCAGCCACAGATATTCAGTCCATTCACCACCAATGCGCAGTGGCAGCAGTGTGTACCATCCAGAAGATGCATTGCAGGAACTTGTCCAAGCTTCTTTGACGGCTTCTTCCAAACCCACGACCACTACTATCTAGAAGGTCAAGGGCAGCAGGTAGATGGGAACACCATCACCTGGAATTTCCCCTCCAAGTCACTCACCATCCTGACTTGGAAATATACCGCCTTTCTTTCATTATCGCTGGGTCAATCCTGGAACTCACTCTGTAACAGCACTGTGGTTGTACCTGTATCACACGAACTGCAGCGGTTCAAGGAGGCAGCTCACCACCAGCTCCTCAAGGACAATTAGGGATGGAGAATAAAGGCTGGCCGAGTCAGCGAGGCCCACATCCCCTGAATGAATAAAAAAAAATACATGATCTATTATTTTCAGTAAAATATTGTTTTTTTTTACATGAACTACACACTGGTCACTGGCAGAACCAGATCAAAATGTTGAGCTGGGTCAAATTTCCGGTCTGGCCAACTTAATCTTTAAGAAGTCCAGAGCTCTCTGAATTAACCTATAAAGTGCCCTTTCAGAACTACTCTACCCCTCTGCTCTGCCCCTCTCTCCTCTCAACACCAATACAGCCTGTATCTAAGGAGGTACAAACCAGAGTGCTAGGGACAGAGACAAAGCAGGTGTGCTTGGGGATCAGGGATACAGCAGGGTCTGCCACAGGAAAAGGGCCAAGTGGAAATTGGGAGTTTGCTGACTTGTTTAGTGCAAAGACCAAGTTGTTGTGTACAGGCTCACAGGCTAAACCTGGAGGACAAAATGAAATGAGGTAGTCCTCTGATGCTAAGTTGACGAATATCAAAATGACTATTCGTTCTCCTGTTACACTGGGTAGAACTGCAGCTTGTCGCTCACCCTTAGTTGTGGAGTTTTAAATTTTTGTACTGTATGTAAAGATTCCAAGGGATTGTTCTTAAATGTTATTCAGCAGGATCCCTGAATCTTTTATACAGATATATATATATATTTTTCATATATCTGTTTCTCATACCTTTAATAAACTTCATTATCCTTGTAATGCTTTTGTAGATTGTTAGCATGACAATTGAAGGTAATTTCTATTGCCATTCAGTGCA
Organism: Carcharodon carcharias; assembly: GCF_017639515.1. Lineage (NCBI taxonomy): Eukaryota > Metazoa > Chordata > Chondrichthyes > Lamniformes > Lamnidae > Carcharodon > Carcharodon carcharias. Next base: position 129,069,171 of record NC_054477.1, on the reverse strand, counting down.
TGATCACAGCTATTTTTGATATTGTATTTACAATTTGATACTCTTTGTTCTCCTGTGACTTTCCCTTTTACTTAATGCTGCACAAAATCATATTTTTACTCACTGCAGGAAAAATAAAGTGTCAACTTCAAGTCTTAAATATAGTTGACATCAGGCCAAGGAACTTATTATTGCCATGCATTTAATACTAGGCACTCGTTCTGCATAGCTTTTTTAGAAAAGCAAGGCTAATGCTCCCAGTAAGATCAATGAAATCTTGAGAAACGATTGTCCGTAGTTGATCAAAGCCAGAAAAGACAGCCCTGTCTACTCTGATTGACCTCGATGATAGCAGTCTAAGCATCAATGCCAAGTTATGATTCTCCTTAGGGCCCATTCATAGCAGCCTCTGGTGCAGCCTGGACACTCATGGGAGGGCTGCAATGTTACAACCCGACCCATTGGGCAGAATTTTACGGCACCATGATTTTACGTTCCCACCGAAGTCAATAGAGTTTCTAATGGTCCGCTGCAATGGGGCTGTAAAATTCTGGCCATTGTTGTGTTGCAGATGCACTTAGTGAACTCCTCCATTTGACCTAGCACCTGCTCTACATTATCAGAAACTGCTCCTGGCACCTGAATATAAACGTTTATGCTCTTTAAGCACATTTTAAAAGCAGAACCCATGAGATCTTGGTGATGAATATCTTTGGTCAACGATAATGTAGACTCATAGGCGTTTATAACACAGGAGGAGGCCATTCAGCCCATCATGTCTACGCCAGTCAACAAAGATCTGACAGCACTAATCCCATTTTCCAATGCTTGACCTATAGCCCTGGAGGCTATGGCAATGCAAGTGAATACCTAAATACTTCTTAAAAGTTATGAGACTTTCTGACTCGACCACCCTTTCAGGCAGAATTCCAGACTCCCACCACCCTCAGGGTGAAAACATTTCTCCTCGACCTCCCTCTTATCCCTCTACCTCTTACCTTAAATCTATGCCCCATGGTTATTGACCCCTCTACAATTAAAAAAAGTGCCTTCCTGTCCACCCTATCTATGCCCTTCAAAGTCTTATACACCCCCATCAGGCCCCCTCTCAACCTTCGCTGCTCCAAGGAACACAACCCCAGCCTATCCAATCTTTCTTCTGGTCAGCAACATCTTTCTGAAGAAGTCATACGGACTCGAAACGTTAACTCTGTTTCCCTCTTCACAAATGCTGCCAGGCCTGATGCGTTTTTCCAGCATTTTCTGTTTTTCTTTCCGATTTCCTGCATCTGCAGTATTTTGTTTTTATATTAGTTTATTTCTTACCTTCCACAACCATCTCGTGCTTATCCTTTATAGGTCATTCTGTGCATTTCCCTTTGTATCACCTTTGAATGCCCCTTAGGTAGATGCCTGAACGTTTCTCACGCAACAATTCACAAAGTCAGCATAAGGAAGACAGCCTACTCAATGAAATGTTAAAAATATTACAAGTGTTAGAAACAGGAAGATTATTTTAACAGGTGATTTCAATAAACTAAATATAAATTGGGAATGCCCAGCTGGATTAGAAAATTATTTGGTAGACATGACACAGGACTGCTTCAAGCACTTAGATCAGAAAGTCATCAGAAGCAGTGCTCATGGTAATATGTGACCCAAATAACATAGCTAAGATTGCAGTGTTGTTACTTAAGTCATGAATAGTAACAACAGAATAATCAGCATGACCTGGGAAATGCTGGAAATGCCAAGGACGAGGCACTAGAAGGAAATAAGAGAAACCGCACAAGTAAATTGATTGGGGAGGAGAGCAATTTGCTCAACAAAACTTCAGTAGAGGCCAACTAGAGTACGTATTTAGAGACACAATGCTAAGCATGCAAGATAAATATGCAAAGGGTTAGCAAGTGAAGAATAAACAAATATTATACTAAGTGTAAAAACAAAATAATCAGAAGCAAAGTAAAGAGGAAACACCACCTGTGTGAATTGCGCAAGAAGTGAAGGGATTCACTGAGATATATATAGGAATGTGCAGATACATTTAAAAAAGAGATAAGAGAGACTTGAAAAACAAGAAGCGTGCAGGTGCAAAAGATAACAGTAGGAAGTTCCTTTATATGTAATTTAAGAACTCTGAAAGACTATAACAGAGCCAGACCTGAGATTTGCGCATAAAACAAGATTGCTTCTTCTGAGCATTCACCAACAAAGACATAAGCAATGTGCTGTTTTGAATTTGTGACAATCCAAATGGAATAAATAGAATTAAAGTCCCACATAGGTTAAAAGGGCTCAAAACAAATAAATCCCCTGCATGTTTAGTATTTCTCACAAGGTCAAATGGTTTAGTTAATGTAAAACCATTACTGAGGGGCTTAATTAAGCACAGTTGTTTGTTTTAAATTGCCGTTTGTATAAGAGAATAATTTAATGTAATGAAAATAATTTATAAGTATAGCTAAACACTTAAAGTAGCATACCAAAGGATCATTTTAATGAGGGAGGGTTGTGAGATACACTGATGAGGATTTCATATGGCCACTTGTGGCACTCTGTCTTTAGGTCAAAGCAGATAGTTGGGGCATACATGTCTGAACAGCAAGGAAAAGATGCCCAAGTATTTAATAGAAAATATAACAAGGTCCAAGTTGGAGACATCTATGATGTCAAATGTTTATAATGCCAGGTCAATAAACCTGACAACAGAGACTCTATTCAAGGCTTGCTGAGGGGCCCTGTGGGATAGATGGAGAGGCATAGCTTGGCATGGAGGGTATGAAGGGCTGTAGATTGAGAGGAGGAGCATAACTTGGCATGGAGCATATGAGGAGCCATGTGGTTGGTTTCGAGGGACTGAGGTGGCATGAGTTAACATAGATGAGGCCTGGGGAGTGTCTGGGACATGAGGGGGTGTGAAGGATGAGGGCTAGCAGGTTGTTTTTTTATTGATTTTATTGTAACTGGGACAAAATCCTAGAGTACCAAGGCAAGCCTTGGCATCTGGTAGCCCCAGTGTCTTCACCTAAACACTTTCCTGGGGTGGTGATTCCCTACTTCCTACTACCTGCCACACCCAGAAGAAAAATTCCACCTTTGCAGGCACTTTCTCCAGAGATGGGCAGCCCAAGTTGGGAAAGCTTCCAGCTCCTGCCATCTGCCTCTTGGTTGAAAATCTAGCTTTATGTTTTCTGTCGCTAGTCAATGTAGATTAGTGCTCAGATGACAACGGAAGAGGTCTTGCGGAAGGTGTGCCTTGCTGAACCCTGGTTGTAATCACAAGTACTTATTGCGATTTCTTCTCTATTGGCTTATGAAACCATGCATCTTGAGGATCTGTAGCAAATCTTTCAGCAATTATGCTGAGCTAGTTCATCATTTTAAGCTTGTATCTTTCTTAAAGAATTTCTGCTATGCAGACCCATGAGGAGTCATGTCTTTGGACTTCAGAACCATTCCGATTAAAGAGAACACCAGTATTTGTGACCAAAACCAGCTGGAAGTGATGAGTTTTGATGTGATGACCCAGAAAAGAGCTGAATAGCTTGCAGAAGACCACCGCAAGCAGCGGCAGCTTCAGAAAATGCACTGTCATCTTTGACTTTAAAAACTGGGAGACTATAAAGTTCTTAAAAGCCTCCCATCCTGATTCCAAAACTCTGAGTCCATCTGTAAAGACATTTGACATCTTGATATGAAAACCACAAGTGCCTAGCCCTGTTACCTGATGAACACTCATCTCTTTGAGGGAATCCTGCAACTATCCGGATATCTGACTTCAGCTATTTGAACCTATCTGGACTATAATCCAAGAGCAGAAAAGGATTCCTTTCTTAATCTATTGGGCCTGCAATGACTGATCTCCTACAACAAGCCAAACAGTGAACTGTTAAGTATTCTTTTGGTTTAACAGTTGTAGAAATGCACCACCTTCTTTAATTGTATCTTTCTTGAAAATGTGGTGTGTGATTGATGTAGCATTTAGATTTTCGGGGTGTGTATATGAACAAATAATCTTCTTTGTTTCTAAACACATGAAAGTCTGCTGGTTCTTTAAATTTACGACATGATAAAGAGAAGCTTAAAAACACGCATGTCTACCTTTCCAAAACCACAGATTGTGGACATAAGGGAAGGGAATTGGGAGTTTCTGTTTATTTCTCCTCCGCTGTCCTTAACACACTCCATGCCAACTTCCATGCCTATTCTCCCTGTACAGAACCAATGAACACAATAGTAATAATAGCTAACGTGGAAAAGCTTTCAAAATGTACTTATTCATGCTTAACTTTATACTTTATGAAAAAAATACTTTTATCACAGCCCTATAAAAATGTAAATCATCCAGGCCCCATAAAATATCAATAGCAGAAACTGCAAGCACTTGATACCTCTTTACCTTGTGTAAATATACATTGTGCAATTGAGAAGTAGATCTAAGAGAAAAAGCTTTCAGTGTTTTCTCTGAGGTGCAGCAGTTTTGACAGACTAATGGATGTCTGGGCTCTCAGTCAAGCCTCATTATGCTTTCTTGGCTGAGAGCCAAAGCATCCATTAGTCCGTTGAAACAGCTGTGCTAGAAAGCACTGTTAATGTTGCATTTTTTAAAATAATTGCTTTACAGATATTTTAGCCAACTGCATATAAAAAGAGTTTGCAGTAATCATGTCAGGTCATTAGTGCAAACAATATAACCTTTGCACTGTGAAAGCCCCTCTCACAGTATGGATGTATTTGGGTGTACTTGGAAGAAAGGAAGATGAAGGGATGTTGTGCAAGTGAAAGGACATGGGAGGAGAACAGCTCACATCATCATTGCTCTTCAAGTTTTACATGGGCCACACTGACCAATCCTGCACTTAACTTAAGAGCAATCTGGGACTTTGACTATATTTTTCTAAGGAAATGGTGAGAGACGTGTGTCATTGCTTTCTGCCAATTTTCAGATGATAAGACCATAAAGTGTGCAAACTAAGAACTGGGGTTCATTCCTAGATGAATAGGATACACAGGAAAGTAATATTAAATTCATGTAAAACCTTAGTTAAAGCTGGGTGCAGTTCTGGTCTCCACAATGCAATGAAGATGCTGATGTTTCAAAAAGATGTTTCAATGTTTCAAAAATATTTACAAAGATACAGCTACCAGGAAAGGTTGAGCAGGCTGAAGCTCTGGAAATGAAGGCTAAAGAGAGAACTGATAGAGGGCTTTAAAATATAAAGTGGTTTGTTAGGGTGGGTCTGGAGAAAATCTTTCCACTTGCGCTTGAGTCCACAACAAGGCAACATAAATGGAAGGTAGTCACTGACAGTTTGAAAAAAGAATTTAGGAGGTTTTCTTTAAACAGAATGTGGAACTCAGTGTCATTTGGAGTGGTTGAAGCAGATGGCATTGATGTATTCAAGGGGAAGTTTGATGCATACATGAGGGAAAAGGGAATAGAGGTGAATGGAATCATGGTGGAAAGAAGTAATTGAAGTGGAAGGAGGCTTGTTTGGGCCAAATACCCAGCTTCTGCATTGGAGATGCTATGTATTCCATGAAATATCAAAAAGATAATCAAGATCTTATCGACCCTTCATCACTTTCTTCATGGACAACAGAAAGGGAGAAGTTCTTGAGATTTACAGATTGTACGATTCTTCAAGGGACAGCTTGTCTTGACTGCACTAATGTTGATTTGTTTCCTGTGCACTGCAATGCAACAGCCTTCATGAATCACAAGTGCTTATACTGTAGTTTTTGACCATCTGCGCAGGATACTTCAGGTCACTTGTTCAAATACGGTTCACAAAACTTCCACTGCCCCTTCCAAAAATCAAGGTGCCCTCTTCCGCAGTGGTTGTCCTTGTGCCAAGAAACTTGTAAGTGCCATTAAACTGCACAAACTCTTTAAGAGCTGCAGCAATGCAGGATTTCCCACCACTAATAAGAAAGCAGTTGGAGGTGCCACTTTTCGGATGAGACGTTAAACTGCTACCCCATCTGTTCTGTCAAATGGATGTAAAGATCCCATGAGATTAGAGCATGGTTGTTCTCCCTGGTGTCCTGGCCAATATTCATCTTTTAATTAACATCACAAATATAGATTATCACTTATCATTATCACTTTGCTGTATGTGTGAGCATGCTGTGCACAAATTGGCTGCTGCATTTTCTACATTACAACAGTACTTTACAGGATATCCCAAAGCGCTTTATAACCAGTGATGATGAATGGCATTTTCTAAATGCATGTCTTTCATTCGTTCTTCTTTCAGCCTGCAGCTGGCTCACGCTGTGTGAATTAGGCTGAACCCAGAAGTTCCATTGGGTGCAGCAGAGCTCCATTATGGCGCTTGCTAATCTCATCCCCACAAGAGTTTTTTAAAAATTTGTTTATGGGATGTGGGCATCAAATAATGGGCATTTATTGCCCGTCCCTAATTGCTCTTGAGAAGGTTGTTGTGAGCTGCCTTCTTGAACTGCTGGAGTCCATGAGTTGTAGGAGCACCCACAGTTCTGTAAAGGAGGATTTTGACCGATCGACAGTGAAGAAACGCCAATATATTTCCAAGTCAGGATGGTATGTGGCTTGGAGCAGAACTTGCAGATGGTGATGTTTGCTGCCCTTCTGAGTGGTAGAGCTTGCGGGTTTGGAAGGTGCTGTCAAAGGAGCACTGCTGAGTTGCTGCAGTGCTTCTTCAGATGGTACACACTACTGCCACTGTGGTGGTGGAGGGAGTAGATGTTGAAGACGAGTGGATGGGGTGCCAATCAAGTGGCTGCTTTGTCCTGGATGGTGTTGTTGGAGATGCACTCCTCCTGGCAAGTGGAGAGTATTTCATCACACTCCTGACTTGTGCTTTGTAGATGGTGGACAGGCTTTGGGGAGTCAGGAGGTGAGTTACTTGCCACAGAATTCCCAGCCTCTGGTCTGCTCTTGGAGCCGCAGTATTCATATGGCTAGTCTAGTTCAGTTTCTGGTCAATGGTAATTCCCCAGGATGTTGATTGTGGGGGATTCACTGATTCACTGAGATTCACGTGGGGGTAATGCAATTGAATGTAAAGGGGAAATGGTTAGATTCTCTCCTGTTGGAGATGGTCATTGTCTGCCACTTGTGTGGTGCAAATGTTACTTGTCACTTATCAGCCCAAGCTTGAATACTGTCCAGGTCGTGCTGCATTTGGACGTGGACTGCTTCAGTATCTGAGGAGTCACGAATGGTGTGGAACATTGTGCAATCATCAGCGAACATCCCCACTTCTGACCTTATGATGGAAGGAAGGTCATGAAGCAGCTGAAGATGGTTGGGCTGAGGACACTACCCTCAGGAACTCCTGCAGCGATGTCCTGGATCTGAGATGATTGACCTCCAACAACCACAACCATCTTCCTTTTTGCAAGGTATGACTCCAACCAGCAGAGAGATTCCCTCCTGATTCCTAATGTCAGTTTTGTTAGGGCTACTTGATGCCACATTTGGTCAAATGCTGTCAAGGGCTGTCACTCACATCTCACCTCTTGAGTTCAGCTTTTTTGTCCATGTTTGGACTAAGACTTTGATGAAGTCAGGAGCTGAGTGGCCCTGGCAGAGCCCAAATTGAGCATTAGCGAGCAGGTTACTTCTGAGGGAGTACATCTTGATAGCACTGTTGGCAAAACTTTCCATCACTTTGCTGATGACTGAGAGTAGACTGATGGGAACGGGTTGGATTTGTCCAGCTTTTTGTAGACAGGAAATCACTGTGCAATTTTCTACATTGTGGGACAGATGCCAGTGTTGTAGCTGTCCTGGAACAGTTTGGCAACGGGTGCAGCTAGTTCTGGAGCACCAGTCTTTAATGTACTAATGCTGGAGTGTGTCAGGGCCGAAAAACTTTGCTGTAACCAGTGCCTTCAGTCTTTTCCTGATATCATGTGGAGTGATTTGAATTGGCATCTGTGATGCTGGTGACCTCCGGAGGAGGGTGAGGTGGATCATCCCCTCAGCTCTTCTGGTTGAAGATGGTTGCAAATGCTTCAGCCTTGTCTTTTGCACGGGTGTGCTGGGCTCGCTCGTCATTGAGGATGGGGATATTTTTGGAGTCTCCTCCTCCTGTTAGTTGTTTAATTGTTCACAACCATTCACAACTGGATATGGCAGAACTGCAGAGCTAGGATTTGATCTGATGGCTGTGGGATCTCTTAGCACTGTTTATTGCATGCTGCTTCTGGTATTTGGCATGTAAGTAATCCTGTTTTGTAGCTTCACCAGGTTAACACCTCATTTTTAAGTATGCCTGGTGCTGCTCTTGGCATGCTCTCCTGCACTCTTCATTGAACCAGGATTGATCCCCCAGCTTGATGGACATGGTAGGGGTGGGGGATATGCTAGGCCACAAGGTTACAGATTGTGGTTGAATATAGTTCTGCTGCTGGTGGCTCACAGCGCCTCCTGGATGCCCAGTTTTGACTTGCTAGGTCTGTTTGAAATCTATCTCATTTGGCACGGTGATAGTGCCACACAACACAATGGAGGGACATCTCAGTGTAAAATTGTGACTGTGTGGTGGTCACTCCTACAAATACTGTCGTGGACAGATGCACCTGTGACAGATAGATTGGTGAGGACGATATCAAGTTGATTTTTCCGTACAGTTGGTTCCCTCACCACCTGCCACAATCCTAGTCTAGCAGTTATGTCCTTTTGAACTCGGCCAGCACGGTCTATAGTGGTGCTACTGAGCCACTCTTCATGATAGAGATTGAAGTTCCCCACCCAGAATATGTTCTGTGGCTATTGCCACCCTCAGTGCTTCTTCCATTCGGTGTTCAACATACAGGAGTACTGATTCATCAGCCTGGGAGGGTGAGGGAGGGGGGGTTGGGGCGAGGGCGAGGGTGTTTAGGTTAGGTGGTAATCAGCAGGAGGTTTCTTTGCCCGTGTTTGACCTAATGCCACAAGACTTCAAGGGATCCAGAGTCGATGTTGAGGACTCCCAGGGCAACTCCCTTCAACTGTATATCACTGTGCCAGCACCTCTGTTGGGCCTGTGGAGGTGGGACAGTACATACCCGAGGATGGTGATGGTGGTGTCTTGGACATTGTCCATCTTAGCAAACACAAATTATCCTAACTATATCCAGTAAGCAATGAAATGCTGGAGTAAACCTTCTACATGGGACCATAATATGCCCTCATAATTAGGTATTCTGCTGGGAGTGTGATCTAAAGGTTGGCTCAGCAGTCATACCTCCTTGCAACTTAGATGAGGAAGCTGGATAGAGAATTTTCCAAAAGCAAACATTATACATCTACGCTGTCATTCTTCATTGTCTGATAATTTAATGGGTGTAGAGAATATGTTTTCTCTGATCTCTTGATAACCTTGAACAGTCATAAAACAAATAGCATCATTGGTATAGAGGCTGTTACTCAGAATTTGTCTCCGATTGTCTTTGATACTTTGGTAGGGATCATTTATTGCCCAAATGACAATTAGAGATTTTGCTGTTCCAAACCAAAACCTACAGTAAACAGTTTTGTCATTAAGTAACATACTGGAATAATTATGCTGGAAATAATTACGTAGTATTCACAAGACAGAAACAACACTGAATTCCAACCAAATGGGTCCATGCTGGTTTATACTCCACAGCAGCCAACTCCCATCCTTCTACACCACACCCGATCAACATAACCTTCAATTCTTATCTCCCTCATGTGTAAGTCCAGCTTCTCACATTGGCTACCCTGTTCCCAAATGATTTGAGACTCTGGTGACTTTGCATTGTGTCACCTTTCAGAGTAATTCACAACCAACTGCAATCATTGGAATCAGCACTGAAGAGGCCATTTGGTTCATTGTGCCTGTGCTGATTTTCTGAAAGAGCTATCTGATAAAAACAAACTAAAAATAAATCAAGGGGAGCAATACACAGTATTTATAACACAGAAACAGGTTTTTCGGCTCAACTGGCCCATATCAATGTAAACCTCCCTCCACCCTTCTTCACCTAACTCCATAATTACATATTTCTATTCCTTTTTCACTCATTTGTCTACCTAGCTTCCCCTTAAATGTATCTATGTTAGTTGCCACAACTACTCCTTGAGATAAAGAATTCTAACCACCCTCTTGGTACAAGTGTTTCTCACTCTAATGAATCTTTTTGCACATTCTCCACTGCCTGGTTACGCTGTTTATAATATGGAAACCAGAACTATTTAGAGTACTCCAGATGTGATCTAACCAATTTTCTATGCAAGTGAAATATAACTTATCTGCTTTTTAATTCTATTGCTCTCTATCCCTTCGTCTATTTTAAATACTTAGTGTATGCATTCTTCTTTTGTTTCAGTTTTGACCTTATTTCTTCTCTCATCCATGTTTTGGCTAGTTTGCTCTTTTAATGAGGTAAATTCCTTTAAACTTTATTGATTAACATATAAATGTATTTCACTGCTGTTCTATTTCTTTGTCTGTAAATTTTCCCAGTTTATTTTCCCTAATTCAAGCGATTCACATTCCTTAAAATCACCTTTATTCAAGTACTTTGATTTTATGTCCTTCTCAATTTTTATCTTAAGCTTTATTTTATTGGATTGCTATTGCCTAGATGTTTCTCTATGCTCCTGTTATCTGTTCTGATTCATTTTGGTTCATTATAATTGTTAGGATATTTAGAAAATCATTTAAACATATTAAGTTTTGCTTTCAGGTTTCAGACCCAAGAGCTAAATCCCCACCAAGTGCAATTCTTCAAATTCTTCCTCACCTTCAGAACTTGTTTTGTGTAAATGTTGGATGTAGCCATACGCAAGCACGTTGGATGCCATTTCTGCACTCCTTCATCCACCACTTTACATTCAAAATCAGTTAATGATCCTTGTAAACGAGACCAGTGAAACCTTTTGCCCTATTTGTCAACTGAAATAGTTCTGCTAAAGGAACTGCTTTGTAAGCATTTATAGTGTTATTTGATATCAAGTGCATGGCCTAATTTAAAAACATTCAGATGATGTTGGTCTCACCTGGAATTATGTGGCCTACATGGCATGACTATTGATACCTTTAGCTTTAAACCAGAGCAGCACTTCATACTTCATTCTAAATTCCTATTAAAAGTAATCTCCATGTCTCTTTTAACCTGAGAGATTACGATTCCATTATTCTACTTTACTCCACTTTATTTTGCACATGTTAAATAGAAATTACATTCCAGTATGTAAGGGATGTGAATGGTTACAGCTATGCTGTTGACAGTTTTGGGAAATTCAGTCAGTTCATAACCATTGGATAAAACTATGCAAATAAATATAAATAATGATTTATGGAGTGTGCCTACTCGTTCTATTAGTGGGCCAAGGGGGAGCTCCTGGGCAAAGTTACTGCATATTGAATGAAAGCTGTAGCCTCCTTTCTGGTATAATTTTATATTAGCTGGCTTATAAAATCTCTGCACGCAGACTCACAAGGGGTAATTTTCCAAAACTACACTACTTGGAGGTAAGCATAGTTTGTGTGCAACACATAAAATCATAGAAGCCCACAGCACAACAGGAGGCCATTCAACATGTTGTTTCTGTGCTAGTTCTTTGCTACAGCAATCTAAAGTAATCCCATTGCCTTGTCTTCTTTCCACAGTCCTATATGGTCATCTGCTTTAAAGGTTTGTACAATTTCCTCATGCTAGGAATTCAGGCATATGCTTCCTATGATTTTCTAACCATTAATTTTAATTTTGATGACACTCACCTGGGAGTGCAGTTTTGTGAAATCAACCCTTAATGATCAGGCCAAACACCAGCAATTCGGACATTACACTTTAAAGGAACCAAACTGATTTCTGGACCTAGAAATTGAGGTGTTTTTGGGCACCTAACCCACAATGTGATCTCTTAAGGTATGCTGCCACCACATGTGTTGAGGATCTCAATGTAGACCTCAAGGGATCTGTCCCTGTGCCATCTGCTCTAAGCAAGATATTGAGACTGAGGGGGGTTCTGGTCAAACACAATTACCTGAAGTTTATTACTAGCAACAATGCAGCTCTGCACAGGGCTTGATCTAGCCTGGGCCCTAATAGTTACAGAGGCTGATTGCTTGATTATATGCCTGACTCATAAGGTGTACATAAAGTTTTACTGATACAGAGTCACAGACAGTAGTAAACATCTGCACAGGCAATCATGAACATCTAACATGGCAGCTGTACCTTTTATTCTCCAGCCTTACACATGGTGATGTCATAGTGATGTCACTGTGCAGCTTCTTAAAGGTACATGTCATTGTCTGCATTGGCATGCCTACAATTTCACAACATCACCCTTTTCCAGTTTGATAAAACAAACAACTTCATGAGAATATATACAACAGTGAATATCAGGAATAACAAGATTGAGTCCCATGGTATGGAGTTTTACACATGAAGATAACGTTTTGGTGGGCGTGTGACGTGACCTTATCTTGTTTTCTGCCCTGTAGTGCTAGAATGATTGGATATTTCCATGAATATCCTTGATGTGATCGGGCGAACCTGCGATAACAGCTTGCTTCAACTGTTGAAGCTGTGGGTCTTCTTGGGTGGCCAGTTGTATCATTTTAGCTTGACCTTGCCCAAAATGGACCAAATCGACATGGAGATCGTCTTCCACCTCGTATTCAATATGGTCCATGTGGAGGTCTAGAGGCAAATCTTTATAGCTGGCTGGTTTGGGTAACTGACCTAGGGTGTTAGAGGTTACCTGTATCTCTTATGAAGTCAATATCTCCTTCATTGCTTGTCTGTACGGTGATGGTGGTCTCTACTGCTTTGTGGAAAGTAACCATGTGCATGTCACGGCACGCTGGCAGACCAGTGATTGCCGGGCCACTGGTTTCCACAACATAAAAAATCCCCGGTGTCCACCTGGATCTTCCATGTTGGTATTGTATTGTGATGGTGCCAATGTGTGATATGTCAGATCCATTGTAGCTAGTAAGCCCGTCAGATGTTGACTGGACCTCGCTGTGCAATTGTCCCTTGTATATGGTGTAGAGAACGTGCAATGACATTTGCACTGGTCTCGATATTCGCACTTATGCTATATTGTCCATAGTGTTGTGGATATTTAATAGTTACAATGGCAAATGCTTCAGCTCCTCTGACTCTGTCCACGTGATGAGTAAGTTGACAATATATACAGTTTCGCTTGGGTCTGTTGGGTCTGTACACTGTGCTGTTTGGGGGGTGTCTTGCACTTCATTGACATGTTTATGTTTTGCGGGATGAGCCCTGGAACTGTCATTGATGTCGTATTTCTGTGGAGTGCTGCTTTGTTGTGAGTTTCTCACTTTGGGTATGTCTGGTTTGTTGTGTTTGCTACCCAATGCCCATTGGTGGAATACAGTTTGCACATGTCAAAATATGCTGCACATTGCCTGGGTAAGTGTGTAAGATCACACCGCTTGCAGGTTTTGGTGTCTTAAGGTTTTGGGTGTCTTAATGTTTTGGTTACCGTGGCAATGTTAGATTTGTGACCGAGGGCTTGAAGGTGCTGTTCGCCAGCCACTGATACCTCAAATTTTCTAGCTCGGTTTAGTAGCACACCTTTTGAATAACCTTTGGTTTTGTCTAGTAGCGCTTTTCTAAAAGGCTTTGTTGGACGTTGAACTGATGACAAGCTCCATCAATCCCTCTGCAAAGTCTTCGGCATCGAAGTTGCATTTGACTCCTTTGCGCTGGCACCTGCTTATAAATTGATCGATGCTTTCAATTGGCTGTTGTTTGTACAACATGAACTCTAGCCTGTAAATTCTAAAGTTAACTCGGGCCTTTAGTTGATTTTCGATGTGTTTGAAGATTTTATTAGAGTCTTTTTCCGTCTTCATCATATGGACCTGATGAACTTACACGCATTAGTCCCTCGTTGCCGACCCAATTAGTAATTTGGTGACTTTTATCTCTTGTTCCTGTACTTGCTGGTCCACAAAGTATAAGCGCATCTTTTGTCTAAAGTGTTGAAATTCTGCAAGAAGATCTCCTGCTTGTCAGTTCATAGTTAAATCTCTAATTGCCGTTGTGATGTTCTTGGCTATTGGCTGCACTCGGTGCTGCACAAGTGTAGTTGCTGAGTGCTGTGCCTTTTTGGATGAGAATTGGCACTTGCTGTCTGTCTGCCTGTGGTTCCTGAGCTGTTGGCGAACAGGTGCTGCAACAATGTATCTATCACTGTGGGCTCATAACAGAGCGCTGCTAAGTGAAAAAGCTTGCTTCTCCTTTTGCTGCATATTTTACAAGTAGCACTTTAGATGCTTGGCTTCTGCTAGGCTGGCTTGAAATAAGGAGAAATAATTTTAAATTGCAGATCTTTAGATTGCGGAGATTGTGCCTGGCTTGTTGTTTCTGTTGCAGTATTGAAACTGTGGTGTTTTATTCTGCTGGGTTGTCGGGGCAGAAAAGCTGATTTTGGTGCCAAGACTAAAAAAACAAAATGGTGGAACCAGCCGTGTTGTGCTCTGCCAAGGGCCGTTAGAACTTGCCTCTCCTGGCCCCCTCAGCCTGGGTACCTTAATTATTTTTTTCAAACAAACTCAATACTCTAGCCTTCACTGTTAGGATGAATGGCTTACAAATAGCTGCTCCAGACATTCAGATAAAATGAAGCCTGTTGGCCAAATCACTGAGCTTGGAGTGAAGTCTTCACTCGCTTCTGAACTCAGATGTTTGTTGGAACTAGTCTCTGTGCCTAATGTCAGATGCCAAGTTCTTGTGGTTGAAAAACTGGACTATTTTTGGTTTTAAACTGAAGCCCCTGAACTGTGGTTCCCTGAGTGACTTACATTAAAATGCTTACCTACAGACCGTCCTTCCCTCGAGGAGTCTGGATTGGAGCTGGGCAAGCGGAATTGCTACCATTGGTGTTGCTGCTTAAGTTGTCTTGTGCCTTGTGTTCTGGTATCTTCAGAAATTATCTTTGCTGCTGCAGGATCTTTAGAAGCGACCACCATTACCAACCATGTTGTGGTCTCTTACGGTCTGCTCCCACCATATATGTTAAGGGTCTCGATGTAGAGCTCAAGGGATGTGTCTCTATGCTGTCTGTGCTAACCATATTGAGGCTGACGAGGGTTCTGGTCAAACACAATTACATGAAGTCTATTACTAGCAACAACTATATGCAGCTCTGCACAGGCCTTGATCTAGCCTGGGTTCTAACAGTTACATAGGATGATTACTTGTCTATATGCCTGACTCATAAGGTATACATAAAGTCTTACTGATTGTGACTTAAGTATAATGATTTTCTTAATATTTTCTGGTTTATCGTGAAGTAGGTTTATGGGGGTAAGTATACTTGGTCTGTCTGTGTGACTTAATTACTTTTGGAGTCAAGTAGAGGCAAGCTTGAAATCATCAGAAGTAGCTAGCTGCTTGACATGCTAATAAGTAAACATGGATGCTGGTTTAGCAAGTAAGGTGTGAAGGGATTGTTGGTATTCAAAGGGATCCAAGTCTGTTTACAACTAGCCAGATAAGCAAGGCTAAGGAGTGTGTTTATTTTTCTCAAAGATTACTGACAGTATTGCCAACATGAAAGTTTTATATTATGAGGAAGATACAGTTTCAAAGGTATATGGAAGAATAGAATTTACATATTAAAAGGGGAGAAACATATATAAAGATGAATGGAAGGCTATATGGGCGAAGGTCATGTAAGATCTAACAGGAGTGTGTGAAATAGCTTTAATGAAGCCTCCAGCCATTTGTGCATGAGTCAGCTATGTAATGCAACTGAAGTTGAAGAAGAGCCATTTGGAATTCCACTGTCATGTGGGTATTGTGTTAACTTACTGGTTCTGTTTTAAATCTATTTTGGACCATTGCCTTAAAGGGGGTGTAACTGAGGGTCAGGTTAGTTAGAAATTGTAGAAGTTATTGTAGTAGCAAGTAATTGTAGTCTTATGTATGTGCTTGAAACCTTTTATTTTGTTAATAAATATTTGAATTTATTTTTTTAAATCTCTAAAGGTCTTGGTGGACTTATTACTTCTGAATTCAGTGCACACATCTTCTCGTAATAAATACAAATTGCAAAGCCATTGTGATAGCGCGACCAAGTTTCCCCTGTGGATTTGGTCTGCTTGGCACACATCATCTGCCACATATTAACACTGATACAGAGTCATAGGCAGTAGCGGACACCTGCAGTAGAGATCATAGGCAACAGTGAACATCTAACATGGCAGCTGTCCCTTTTATCCTCCAGCCTTACACTTGGTGATGTCATAGTGATGTCACTATGCAGCTTCTTAAAGGCACATGTCATTGTCTTCATTGGCATGCATACAATATCATAACAGCCTGCACTCAAGTAGAGGGGGTCCATGGAGCTTTGGATTTGGGCCTTGGACATTGTAATGTAGATGGCATTGCAGTAGGAGTCCACACAGGTTAGTGCTTCAATTTCCAGTTTTTAAGTAATTGAGTTGGATTGTTGGAGCTCTGGAGGATGAAAGGGTGGGCCTTGCCATGCATCATCAGGGTTCACTGGGGGATTGGACAAGAAGCTTGCAGGCCTTGGGAATACAATTTAGGGGTTCAAGAGAGCTATCAGTGATCAGGTAGCAAGATCAGAAACCTCAGTACTGTTGGGGGCTTGGGAGTGCTGCCAGGAGTGGGTCTAGAAGGTTGGAGCTGGGGCTAGAGGGTGTGAGGGGTAGGCAGGAGCCTGGTGGTAAGAGTTGTGAGTGAGATTGAAAATATTGGGAATGGGAGTCGTGTGAACATGGTAAGCATGACCATTTTTTTCACTTAGGTCCTGTTTGGTTTTCCCGGAGGCAATCTGCTGGCTGCATCAGAGGAAAGCAAAATTGCAGCAGGGACCAGAAGCAAGCATTAGGCCCTTAGATTAACACATGTATCACACTTGGAGAAAGGACAGCACTTGTTTTCCCTTTATTAAGCTGACATCTGGCGTGATTTATGGCAGATGTGTCCACATATAAGACACTATTTTGGTTCTTAAAAGCCATTCATAGTGCCTAAACAACAGACACAACTGATCCCAATTTCATAACCCTTGTATTTCATAAGTGCATAGACCTTTTGTCCCACAGTGTACTGCTTTACTCAGGATAACAAATCAAGAAAGATAGGTTGCTTGCCAAAGGCATAGCATTCCTCATATGAAATTATGTTTCAATGAAAATGTTCCCACCCTCATTCCCCGCCCTTAAAAAATATAAATAAAATCTAATATTTGAATAGGAAGAACATTCTCTGCTTTATTTGGATTGGCAAATGAGTTGATACATAATCATGTTTATGCTAAAGTGAAAGAAACATTCCTTTCTCTGTTTGGGTTGGCAGATGCAACAATAAGTCAATGTATATGATATTTTAGTGGAGTAAAGCATTCATTTCTTTATTTTTTTTGGCAAATGTACAGATAAAATATATATTATGTTTCACTGCTAAGAGTACTCCCTTCCTTGGTTCAATTGGCTGAATTGACCTCAGTGGCCAAGCAAAACTGAAGAAATGGCACTGGAGAGTTAGTTGTATGGGATACTAAAAAGCAAAAGTGCATATATTGCTATGGTATGATGGGACCTTAAAAGGAGAGGCATCCTGAATATTCCTGTATCCTGCACTGACTTTGGATTATTTTTCATGGTGAAGCGCTGAACAAGGGTTCACTTAATAGGGGCCCTGCCCTTGCTGAATCAGCCATAATTTGTGGCTCTGCATTTCCTAAATGTACATACTAATTGTTATTGTTCTGGAACACCCTGTCCTTTTGCCATAGTTTGGTTTGTGAAGAGGAAAAGAAAATCACTCTCAGGATAAATTGTATGTGATATTCAGCAGCAGTAAAGTGACAGCAGAAACACCAGCATAATAAAGATAAAGGTGATGGTTTCCTCAGAAAATGTTCAAGAATAACATTGTTGCGCTAAGAAAAATATACTGAACATGAGTTTAGTACTGTTAATTACAGTGCCTATCGTTGCTGTAGTTGAAATATTTTGATTACATTACCAATTGAAAGGACTTATTGCTGTTTTTCAGAAAGCTCTAAGTACAGCAGTCTTTCCTTTGATCTACCACAGTATCTGATATATTTGGATGTTATTTTTCAGCAGGTTTGTTGCTTCCTGTCATGAGGACATTCCACTTATTACTTTTCCAGTAAGAATATCTGTCCTATTAAAAGAGTTTTTAATTTTGGGGAAAATCAGTAGCCATGATGAAGTGTTGCTTTGATATGATAGTACAGAATTTCCTAGATGATTCCAGTGTAACTGTGGTGTAAGAACAGAGGTACACCGATTTTTTTCCCCAAGGAAATTCACTTATTATTGATAAAATACCAGTTTTTATGTCAAAATATTGCCATGCATGAATGTCCTTAATCATTTAAACTGCTTCTGAGTTATGTCTGCCAAAACCCACTTAGCTCTCTAACATAGCTCTGCGTTCTGTACAAAAGACCAAAGAAAATAAGTTTCTTGCTTGTACATCTGTTCTGAACAGGTGTAAATTTATGACCAAAACGTTTAGGCAAACAGGACTTGGAGTTGCTATTTCTGGCATTTTATGGTGATTTCTTTTGATGCCTTCTCATTGATAACTGTGCTGTATTTTCTGTATTTGTAGATATTTTTCATGGCATCAGAATCTTCCACAATTGCATTTTCTTAATTTTTGAATTTCTTGATTTCTTAATAAATAAAGCTGTGCTTAATGTGCATAAATGGTGGTTTGATGATCCCAAACCTGTATTACCTTAACCTCAATAGGATAAATATAGAGATGCCATATGTTCCATGTTGTCTTCAAACCCTGAATGTTTAAGCTGATTTGTGGTTGTTTTATACTGTTTTGTACACTTGAACATATTCAATCGAGATTTTCAAGAAATTTCAATGTAAATTATTGTCTACAAGATTAACATTGAAATCAACCTTACTTTTGGAGTAATTTTGGCATAAATCAGAGTGAAGAAATTTGTAATTAAAGCCTAAGTAGAGGGACTATACAACACTTTTAAAATCTTTCCTCCAGCAATATGGTTGCACAATCAGTGGGTTGGATTTTACATTCCTCCACCAATAAGTTTGAAGGCCGAGGAGATCACTAAACCCAGCAGGTGGCTTGCCCGCCACATACCTGCCCACCCCTACCCCCACTGCATTTATACCAGCAGCAGGAGTGATTTTGAGCAGCCCGTGCACCATCACTAGGCCAAGTGAGGCTCCTAAATAGGCAATTAATGCCCACTTAAGGGCCTCATTTTGCTGGTGGCAGGAGAGGCCCACACCAAGCAGCCAGCCTGCCAGGTTTCCCTGAACAGGCTGCTAGTGATAGGGGAGGGTTCCTTCTAATTAGAGCTTCACCCCAAGGTTCTATCCGCAACCACCATCCCTCTACCACCACCACCCCCCCCACCCCCCCCCCCCCCCCACCACCCCCCACTTTTACCAGGTTGTCCTCCTCCCATGGTCACTCAAATCCCAGCCCCTACATCCTTTGCTCTGGTCTGCCAGCCTGGCACCCGGCAAGACCCAATCACTGGCCCAAACTCCAATTCAGTGCTGCACACCTCTGTTCCGAAGTGCTGGAGAACTGCTGGCTTCTGATTGGCCGGCAGCTGTCATGTCCCTGAGGGATGTATGTCCAGCCTCAAGTATATTAATGGCTAATTGGCAGTTAAATGGCTGCAAGGCAGTTAGTGTTCCCTTTGGTAGGCTTCCCCCACCTTCAGCTTTTCATCTGGGGGTCAGGGAATCCAGCAGCTCGTATAATTTAGCCCAATGTGTCAAGTTATATGAGTCTATGTGAAATGTGGACATAGAAAATTATAATGGTGAAAACAAGTATTAAAATTATGACATAAATATGACAACAGAAAGTAAAGTGGTGCAAACAGCAAAACAGGCAAATAATCCAAATAGATGTTATTTGTGCCCTTTGAATTAACTAGGACTGGATGTATTTTTCTAGCAACAATGGCTCCACATTTAACAGAGGACATCTTTTGGAAAGGCTATTCTGTGTGCAAATTTTGGAAACTGGCATATAGGCTGCCCCAGTCTCCAGTGAATATTTAAATGAAGCTTCCAGTCAGATGCCTGGTTCCTCCTCGTACAGGGCTAGTGCAAGAGTATTAGGTGCCCTAGGCACACCTTAAGCCTTGTGTGAACCACCCACCTGCTGCCCCCTGCACCCCAATAATGCCACATGACCTGTTTGTTTACTTGTCAGGGACCTTGGATTAACATGTGTGTGCACAAACATAGAGAAATTAGTTTCCTTTAGCAACAAAAAGGCAGAGCATGTTACATTTGCAATTAAGGATTTTTTTTTGTTGTTGTGATAAGGGGTATGATGGCTAGACCTTGTTCAGAGGGCATTGTTAAGAGCCAACCACATTGCTGTGGGTCTGGAGTCGTACGTATGTCAGATTTCCTACCCTAAAGGACTTTAGTGAACCAGTTGGGTTTTTTGCAACAGTCGGTAATGGTTTCATGTCTATTATTATTTTTATTGAATTCAAATTTCACCATCTGCCATCTTGATTGGCACCACATTCACAAACCGAGTGTTTAGTCCTGAATGGTGTAGAGCTTCTTCAGTGTTGTGGGAGCTGCACTCATCTAGACAACTAGTGAAAATTCCATTGCACTCCTAACTTGTGCGTTGTAGATGGTGGACAGGCTTTGGGGAGTCAGGAGGTGAGTTGCTCATCGCACAATTCCTAGCCTCCAACCTGTTCTTGTAGCTAGAATATTTACCTGGCTAGCCCAGTTCAGTTTCTGGTCAATGGTAACCCCCAACATTTTGATAGTGGAGGATTCGATGATGGTAATGCCATTGGACATCAAGGGGCGATGGTTGGATTCTCTCTTGTAGGAGATAGTCATTTCCTGGCACTTGTGTGGCACGAATGTTACTTGCCATTTGTCAGTCCAAGCCTGGATATTGTCAAAGTCCTGTTGCATTTGGATTTGGACTGCTTCAGTATCTCAGGAGTCGCGAATGTTGCTGAACATTGGGCAGTCATTAGCTGACATGCCTACTTCTGACCTTATGCTGGAAGGAAGGTCATTGATGAAGCAGCTGAAAATGGTTGGGCCAAGGACACTACCCTGAGGAACTCCTGCAGTGATGTCCTGGAGCTGAGATGACTGTCCTCCAGCATCCACAACCATTTTCCTTTGTGCTAGGTATGACTCCAGCCAGCAGAGAATTTCCCCCCCGATTCCCATTTACTCCAGTTTTGATAGGGCTCCTTGATACCACACTCGGTCAAATGCTGCCTTGATGTCAAGGGCAATCACTCTCACCTCACTTTGGGAGTTCAGCTCTGTTGTCCATGTTTGAACTAAGGCTGTAATGAGGTCCGGAGCTGAGTGGCCCAGGTGGAACCCAAACTGGGTGTCAGTGAGCAGGTTATTTCATGGATTCACCATTATCATCATAGATCTCATCAACATTCTCATCATGTAATTACAGACACATTGGCCTTGATTAGTGATTAACAGGCCCAAAACTTGATTCTTAATTAGCTATTTATTAATCCAAGGAATGATCAATTAGTCCATCATCACTTTCAACAGTTTTAATATTGTTGCTACCTAGAGAAATTTTGTCTGCCAGGCCAGGATTTCCCGGTCGGCCCGCTCGCCGACGTGTAAAATGCATCCCGCCTCATTTCAATTTTCAGGCCAGTGGGGGCTCAGCCAAATCAGCTGTGTGCCCACCACCCTGTCAATGGCCTCAAAAGGCCATTGACAAAGTAGTTAAAGTAATTCATGGACCTGCCCGTCCAACCTTAAGGTTGATGGGCATTGGAAAGACATGAAACATCATCCATAGGCAGAATGAGACTTCATGTAGGTTTTTAAAAATTTAATAAAAGTGTATTTAAAAGTGATTGACATGTCCCAACTCATGTGACAGTGTCACATGAGGGGACCTGTCAGGGAAATTTTTTTCTGTTTTAAAGTTTATTTATTTTGCAGCCGATCTCCCTGAGGTAGCACCTAGCTCCCCCCGCGCCTGCAAAGGGAGCGAATAGTGCTTCCTTGCGGATGTCATGCCAGATGGGCCGTAATTGGCCCGCCCATGTAAAATGGCAGTGCGCCAATCGGAGGCGCACCAGCTCCTGAACTTCCCCCCCAGCGGGGGGAAATTTCTGCCCCCAGTGTTGTTGTTGCTGGTGAACTTGGATACAATAAAATTCTATTTTCAGGGAAAATAGTTCTGGATCCGAAATGACTAACTGGCCACGAATGGATTAGCATTTTTGTTTAATGCAAAGCTGATTGCTATCTATAATGAGCCTGTTATGATGTGGCAGATGATGTGTGCCAGGCTGACCAAATCCACAAGGGAAACTTGGCCATGCTATCACAACGGTTTAGCAATTTGTATTTCTTACGAAATGTGTGCACCGAATTCAGAAGTAATGAGTCCACCAAGACCTTTAGAGAAATTAAAAATTAAAGTATTTATTAACAAAATAAAAGATTTTAAGCACATACATAAGAGTACAATTACTACAGTAACAACTCCTAAAATTCCTAATTAACCTGACTTCCAGTTACACATCCCCCCTCCCAGCCCCCTTTCAGGCAACAGCCCAAAACAGATTTTAGATTTAAAAAAACAACAACAAGCTAACACAATACCCACTTGACAGTGGAATTCAAAATGGATTTCTCCAGCTTTGGTTATTGGACATAATAGACTTATGCACAAATGGCTGGAGGCTTCTTCAAGGCTGCTTCACATGCTCCTGTTAGATCTTACGTGGCTTCCAACATAGCCTTTCATTCTCCTTTATATATGTTTCTCTCTCTTTAATATGTCTTTGAAACTGTACCTTTCCTACGATATAAAAACATTCATGTTGCCAAAATTTTCAGCAACCTTTTGAAAAATAAACACACTGCTTAGCCTTGCTTATCTGGCTAGTTGTAAACAGACTAACATCCCTTTGAAATTCAAACAAACCCTTCACTTACCTACAAATGCAAATTCCCTTCACACCTTAGATGCTAAGACAGCATCCATCTTTACCCATTAGCAATTCCAGTATATCCCTACACCTAGCTTCTTTTGATAATTTCAAGCTTGCGGTCTACCTGACTCCAAATGTAGTTAAAACACACAGACAAAACCATCTACACTCACACTCATAAACCTACTTTACAATAAACCAGAAAAATATTATGAAAATTATTATACTTTCCCAACAGATCCTGAAAATAAACCGTTTATTGTTTGTTGAAAATTTATCTCTGAGGTCAACTTCATGTTTTATTATCCTGTTTATAGTTTTGATTTTGTTCCTTCAAAATATAATTTTTCTCATAAGTTGTTATTCATACAAACCTTCAATTCCCTTGGGGGCCAGAACGTGGAAATACTCCAAAAGATGTGCTGGGACTCCACCCCCCCCCCCCCCACCCCCAACCGACCTCCCCAACTAACCCACTGATGACTGGCCACCCTAACCCACTTACCTTTTCTGCTGTCAAAGTGGCTGGGACCTTTAAAACTACTGGTTTATGGTAGTTAGTGCCATAAAAAGGGGGTGTGGTTTCACGTTGCCCGATGCTGCTGCCCTGCACTGAAGGGATTCCTGGAGCAGCTAAGTTGTACATTTCTCAAGAGGTCAGAAGTCCAGGTGAGAAATGTACGACCCCAGAGTTGGGTAAGTGAAAAGGAGCACAGTTGCATTCTGATGGTGACATGGAAGTTCTGGGCCACTGTCTTTGGCTTTTTGTTCTAGCAGAATTAAATGTTTGCCATGGAGCTCATCGTACAAGCTTATATATTATCATAAAAGGCAGGGACTGTCACTAGAAATAAGTGAGTTCTTAGAGGTATTTTTACTATACTACATTGGAAGAGAATTCCAGTCAGTCAGCCTTCAATGGTATTTTTTCACTTCAGTGTTTCTTTTTGAAGAAGCTTATATAAAAGTTTGCTTTAGCTCTGTATCTGTTGATTTGGTGCTGTTTGTACCAGAATTGATGTCTGCTTCATACTTTCTGCAACCACCTAAATCACCCAGCTAATGAACTAGTAAAACTTGCAATAAAATGGGAACCTAAAATCTATAACCTTTGCAGGATCAACTGACTGTTTGATGGAGAAGCTGGCAGTGCAGCCCATGATCTGTAATACAGCAGTGTTAATATCTGTGAGAGACACTGGCATTAATTCTTTGCCACAGAGGGCTGTTCTGCAGCTATCCCTGGAATTATCACTGGACTGCAGAGCTTCTGTTCCAAGCATCAATAAACCACACATGTGAGTTGTGGACTCCTCCATACTAGCTGTCATGCAATGAAAACTTAAAGACACACTCCCCAATGATTCCAACAATCTTTCATGTTCAGAAAGCATCTTACTTTTAAAATCTGTGTCCCAGAGATCAGGGTCTTTGCCCTCATCAGCTGTTGATGGATAGAATTTCACTTTCCAGCCATCTGCTTACTGCTTCTCCTGTGACAGCTCCAGCTGCTCTTGCTCAGCTGTGCATTGTGTTCATCCAGTGCATACTTCTCAAACTTACTCGCTAACTCTGCCAGAGTATCTATACCTGCACTGCC
Organism: Carcharodon carcharias; assembly: GCF_017639515.1. NCBI lineage: Eukaryota > Metazoa > Chordata > Chondrichthyes > Lamniformes > Lamnidae > Carcharodon > Carcharodon carcharias. The sequence goes on along the minus strand of NC_054477.1, from coordinate 129,044,611 downwards.
GCTGCTGCAGCTGCTGCAGCTGCTGCCACTGCTGCAGTGTACAGTTGAGTGACTTGTTAGGTTAAAGGGTGCACAATTGCTGCTGTTCACTGACCTCAGCAGCAGCTTCTCTGACATAGCAAAGGGAGAAAAAGTGTTCCGGATAAGCCCTCATTTAAAACTTGACATTTTGTCTGTAGTACAGGTGTGGTCCTGCCGTTCATTGTGTGTCTCAGTGTCAATCATTGCATAAGTTAATATAATAGAGACAATAAGAGCTGGGGTCAGCTTCCTACTTCCCCACCTTTTTCCTTTTCAAATACAGTCTGCTTCAGCCAAGCTGTGTAACTCTGTGCAAAGCATCCACTGCTGAATATACTGAAAAAAAATGAAAATTTCCTTTGTGTTTTAAGAATATGAACACTTTCTCTCATACTTAAATCTATAAATACAAATAAATTACCTTTGTCCTGCAATATTACTGTTACATATTTGTGAATGCTGTACTAGATATTCCCCTGTAAGCAGTGCCCTCGTCCACTGTAATCCAGTATGGAGATCAAAACTGCACACCGTACTCCAGATGTGGACTCACCAAAATCCTGTACAACTCTAGCTAGTGCTGTAAAAAAAAGAGGCATGGCCTTTACTGTCCAATATCTAATTTAAACAATATTATGGCTAGAGGATTATAACCACTTTTGTATATAGTGGATATTGCCATCTCATATATGCCATGATGTACATTCTCCTCTCGAAAGTAGTTTGTTTTGCAGAAAATAAATGAATGAGCACAATGCAACTTCCACAGCGAGAGTCACCAAATTCCCACATTCTGTGTACTTTTGAAATAGTGCTAAGTGAAAATTAAGTTACAAGCTAGCTGTTAATGTTAGGAGATAGAGATAGTTTAAATATGTTATATTGGTATTTGTGTGTGTTAGGAATGAGTTTAAGTTTGATTTGTATTTGTGTGTTAAGAAATGTCAAATTCAGTTTTAGCTTTACTTTAAAAGGTGCTTGCATTTCTAATGAGAGTTTTACAACTGTGAATTAAGTTAAACAAACAAGAGTAGAAAAAAACAGTGTTGGTGCCTAGCAACAGGTGTCCAGAGAGGCAGGCCTCTCCCACAGACACACACACACAGGAAGAGAAACAGCAGTTTGATTCTGGAAGCTGTTTGAGTTTGGTTGGCTTTGAAAGTAGCTGCCAGGAGAGACTGGAGCAAAGGGGACAGAGAGCCAATCCCAAGCTAAAGAAAAGGCCCCAAAATCCAGGGGAGTGGAACAGGGGAAAGTCCCAAGCCGGCCTTCTAGCCAAAGGAAGGACAGGAACCTGGAAAAAGTCCTCTTAAGTGAAGTTAAGAATGATGGGTAGAGAGAAAGGGGCAGAGAGAAACGCTCCATGCTTCGGATTTAAAGAGATAAAAGTTGCAGAAAGCTGATTTAAATTGAGAACAGCTTGCAAGAGGCAAGAAAGTCCAAAGAGACTACTGAAGGTGAGTAACTCTTTGCTTTGGGCATGTGAAGCAGTGGTACTGTTGTTGGCTGAGTCAGTGACAGAGAGTGCATGGAAGACAAATTGAATGATGTGGTGACCCAGGGAAGAGGAACATTGGAAGGAGAGTTCGAAATCCTGCGGAAGGTATCTGAAAGAAAGTGTCGGTTTGGGAGACGATTCCAAGGTGAGTTCTTGGAAAGTGGAGATTGGAAACCCTTGTGTGAAAAACGGAGTTCAGTGAGACTGGTTGGCTTGCAGTGTGACAAGTGTCTGGGGGGAGTTGAGGAGAGATCCATAGCATCTGGTTGCGGTGGCATCTCTCACATTGTTTCAGTGTGGTGTATCTGATAATGGGGTGCCTATTGATTTACATGGACTGTGTACTTACTGTGAACACTGAAGTATAAGATAGCTTTTGTAACTTGTGTTATCCTTACAAATCTGTATATATCTGTAAAGGCATAGTTGTGAGTGAAGGCGTATTGTAATATAGTTCATCTTTTCTTGTTTACTAAATGTTTGTATGCTTTTGTTAAAAGTTCATTAGCTGACTCCAGTGACTCTGTTCAGTAGCCACTCTCCACGTATCTAAACAAACAAATTAAAGGTTAGGACCAATCAAGCTGGGTCCCACTCAGGGATAAGGCTTGTCCAGGGGTAACCTCAGCTGGGATCATAACATTAGTCTAACTGTATTCTTGAGTTCTAACTGGAAACTTTTTGGTTAGCAGCAATGTTGATGTACTCTGCAATTCTGGCATCTGGGCAGCAATGCTGATGTATTGTGCCATTCTGGTGTCTCTGGTACCCAGTAATTGAAGAGAGAGAGAGAGAGAGGTCTCACTTTTATCTGTCTCTGCACATAAATCCTTTTTCTCATTAGTTTGACCCACAATGGATCTTCCACTGTCATAGATGGCCTTCTCTGTGGCCAGTCAGTGTTGATGGCTGAGGGCACTTGCGCAACACAGTTAATTTTAATTAAGTGATCCCCATGGCCATACATAGCTTCTCCTTAGCTGATATTTGCCACGTGCTTTACACTGAATGTGTTTCTACAATATGTGCCTAGTGCATATTGAACATCACCTGTGCACTGACAAAACAGTTTAACCATTCATAATCTGCCATTCAAAACTTGCTGTTAAAATGTGCGTTAAATATTAATGCATTGCCTGTAGGCTAATAATGTAGATATTCAGCTAAGATACATCTGTAATACATTAGCAAATTAATTTATCACTGTAATCATTAGCCTAAAGCCTAGTTTCACAGAGCAAAGCTTGTAAAATGGTTATGTGCAAAATCAAAAAGCCTGAAGAAAGGTTGGGAGAGCTATATATGTTGCAATGTTCCAAGAGATATTCAACACAAAAAGTAATTTATGTTTGCTTGAGTAAACTGTTTAGGAAGTTGCTATTATTATTATTTATTAATATATATTATTATCTATTATTTCATCCTAAATGATTTGACATTTGTATTTATTTTTGTGCACATTAGAAAAGAGCTCTAGTAAAGTTGCAGTCAGTGGGCAGAAACCCAGAATTGCGCAAAGTGCAGTCGTGGATGTGAAAATGATGTTTTACCCGCTGGCTGCAATGGCGGGTTTTCCCACCGTACCGTTCCCTTCCCGCCTCATTAACTATGCAGCCACAGGAAACGCGCCGTCTCACTGGTGGGTGGCCTCTGAATCACCTGCCATGCTGTTATCTCACTGTTTCCTCACTCCTGGTGCCATATCTAAACTACAGCCATGCGCACAGTTCACCATGCTTGCAGCCCAGGACAGCTCCAGTGAAGACATGGCCCTGAAAGCCAAGAAGAGTTCAGTGACCCATCACTGGAATGCCTTTTGGAGGCCCGGCATGACGTCCTCCGCCCTTGCTCTGGCTGCGGAAGGTCCAGCAACCTCATCACTCTGAATTGCGAGGCGGTGGCGGTGGTGGTCAGTGCCAATCTGCACAGAAGAGCTTGGCCATCCAGTGCAAAAAGAGGATGAATGATCTCATCTGTGCCGCCAGGGTAAGACAACTATCTCATCACTCTAAACTCACACACTCACGAGGCCATCACACATTCACTGCCAGCTCAAGGAACATCACCACTCACTCTCTCACACATCCTCATATCTCCATCTGGCCTCATTTCCTCTGGAGACTGACTCCTCAACCCTCATCACCTTAAGGCCACTTGCACAGATCAACATGTGCCCCCACACACACCCCTTCCCCAGTAATGCTCTCACCCTACAGCCTCTTCCCTTGCCTGAGGCCACTTCTCCCCCTTCCTCAAGCAAGCTCTAACCCTGCAGCCATTGAAAAGCCACCCCCACCGTATGGCTGGTCTGATAAGCACAGACCTGCCCGTGAGCCCCCCTAAAAGTGATGTGGTGCTGCCTGCGAAACCTGGCACTGATGACTGTGAGTGCTGCCCGAAGCAAGGTAGGCAGACAAACCTCAAATTCCTGAATGAAGTGTACCTTACCAGGTGCATGTTGCTTATGTACAGCTGTGAAACATGTGGGCATACAGGGCTTACAGTGAAATGCCGAAGTTTGAAATTAGGTTCTTGACATGTGGCGGCCAATGACGAGTGGAGTGGGTGATCACAAACTGGTTTCACGACTGCGTAAAAACGTCTTTTGGCCTTCTCATCATATTGTCCAGTAACCCTGCCAAACACATCCACCGCCAATGGGAGTGGAAACTTCTGTCCAGTGTGATTTGGGTGGGAGGCTGACCACTGGCTGCCGTCACACCTAGTACAAAGTAAGAAGGCTGTGGTTGTTGGAGGACCACCATTTTAGCCCAGGGGCATCAGTGCAGTAGTTCCTCAGGGGCTGAGGCCCACGAGATGTGGACATTGCTCAAAAGGACAGCATTTTTGGTCATCTGAAATTGCCCTTGAGAAGGTTAAGAAGAAGAGCCATCTTTTTGAACCGCTGCAGGCCATCTGGTATAGGTACACCCACAGTGCTGTTAGGGAGGCTGTTCTAAGATATTGACCCTACAGTAATAAAGGAATGGCAATATTGTTCCAAGTCAGGTGTGTGACTTGAGGCGATGTCCCCATGCATCTGCTGCCCTTGTTCTCCTAGGTGGTAGAGCATGGAAGTTGATAGATCCTGGAGTTGGGAGCAGAACAGAACCAATTGGCATCATGGAGTATAAACGCTCAAAAGGGTGGGTCTCAATTTACTGTTGCATCCCTGGATGAATGGGACTACAAATGAGCACAGAACAGCAAAAAGAGGCAGAGAACAGGAGGTGGCTCTCCAGCCATCTCACAACTGACAATTACAGAGGTAGAAGAGGCACAGGACACTCTGTGTGCTTGGCAGCAGAGATCGGGTCCTCCCTAGTGACAGAATTAAATATCAAACAACTGCATGGCATAAAACACTCAGTAGTATTGACTTGATATCAGCAGCGAGCTGATATCATGCACATCATGATCACTTAAAACTTTATTTCCTTAACAATTCTAATTCATGCCTTTAATCTCCATCAAAGCCTTCAATTTTCCTGAGGGGCATTATGCAGGGTGATGACGATACTTCAAGAGGAAGTCCCTTCCTCTGAGGGTGCACTGCCAGATGATTCATGCAGACCATGCACCAGCTTTGATACACTTAGGTGGGACCAGTAGGAAGATAGTTGGGTTTTCACCTGTTGACTCTCAAATCACACGTGAGGAAGAGCAGATGGTGGAGGTAGGGACAGTAGTGGAGAGTTCACATCTGAGGCTATAGGATGTTCCATGGTCTGTTTAGCTGGACCCAGATGCTGAAGTTGAGGGCTTGTTGATGAAAAGGAGCCTGTCTCAAGCATGAGTGGCATGATGTCTTCATCCATGGAAAGAATGCTCACTTGCATGGAGTATCAAACATGGAAATCATACAAAATCATGCAGGCCTTCACTAATGAATTACACACCATGAATACCACCTTAAATAGGAGTATCTAGTCTTGGCTGTTCACCTGCAGCAAAGTGTTCTCTAGCTTATACCTAGCAGGAATGTGTGGCTGGTCGATGGAAGGGATTTTGGTGAAAGGGTACATGGAAGTGGGGATTTGACTCAAAGTGCTTTCACTTGTCACCCATTGCCCATCCACCCACAGTTCGTACCCCACATGCTGTCTTGTCTCCCGCTAGCCGAGTCCACCCTTGCCCCATCTTTCAGAGCTCTCAGGGCCTCCAAAACCCTTAGAATGTTGACCAGGAGCATCTGAGCAGTCTGACTAGTGATCTAAGCAGCCTATCTCTTCCTCTGCTGAAGCCACAGGGCTTGCACCACATAGAAATACTGAGTAGAGAAGAGTAAAGATTTGTATTTGCATAAGGATTTGCACATGGGTGTGTCAGGCAGTATTAGATTGTTAAATTGCTGTTTTATTTTTGAGTCACGTAAGTATTATTTGTTTATACCACTTTCCTATTCCCATGTTGCCTACTTAGGTTGCTTGTAATGAATGGTGAGACAAGGATTGACCCAGAACACTGGGGACTGAAAGGGATCATAATTGTTTAAAGGACTGCTTTTTGTTGGAGTTGGTGGAGAGATGTGGCTTTTGTATGTCAGGTGGACAGACTGATGGGATCTAAGTTCGAATAACCAAGGGACCTGAGGCACCCAGCAGCAAAGTGTGCTGCATCACTGCCACCTCCTACTTCTCCTCCCCCAACTCCTTGGAATCATCTGAAGATGCTTTGTGTTTTGTACCTTGTTCTTCCTGCAGGTCCAAACAGTTGCGTACTGAGGGGAGCCTCTGGCTCTGTCCAGGACCTAAAATGCATCTTCAGCATCCCGAGGACTTGTTCAATGCCACATCTGATTGTCACATGGCTTTTATTGTATTGTTCCTAGGCCTTATTGATTTAGTTTCTCACAGATGTCATTAGCTATGATTTAAGTGGGTATCCTTTGTCTCTGAGCAGCAGGCAGTGAATCTGGCGCAAGGCGCAAGATAGGGAAGAGGGACAGTGCAAGATGAAAGCATCATGACGGTTGCGTGATGCTTTTGCACAAACCTACATAAACAACTTTTTGTGGTTACATACCAGCTGTACGTAGATGGGGCGGAAACCCTTGCAGCTGATGAACACTCCTAAGTGATCCGGGGATGCCCTAATTGCCATATCTGTACAGTTGATGGCATCATGCACTTGTGGGAACCTTATGCGGAGGCCCAAGCCCAAGTACCCACTCACTGTAAGTGGCATCATCGATGGCAAAGTTGATGTAATTGCTGGCCCTCACAAACAAACCATCAGTCACATGTCTTATGTACTTGTGGACTTGAAACTGTGAAATAGTATAAATGCCATCAACAGAGCCCTGGAAGGATCTTAAGGCATAGGTGTTGATGTGACTGTGACAACCCACTGGCAAAGCATGGCCACCAAGTCCACTTGGCAACAGATGTTACTCCAGCAATCTGCAAATGTCTGTTACCAGCTGACATGACATCCTGAGCCTCCTGGTGTTCCAGCATTTCTAGGAAGCTGATCATCTGCCCACACACCCTGAGTTGCAAGTAGTGCTTCCTGCAAACTGCACCTCTCTGCTCATTGCCTCTCTCCTATGGAGCTGCAGCTCTCAAAGGAGCAGGTTGTTGCTACCCTGTAGGCATGAGAGCAGACATTTCAAAAAGCACTTGTAAATAAAATTCCTGTTCAGACAAAGAACACGGTGTGTCATCTCTGTATATTTCTGAGGCATAAAACACTGCTGTTGGTGCTGTTGCTGGTGTTCTTCCTGCTGCTCTTGTTGCCGTAGATGCTTCTGGTCATCTGTGTCCTCATCTGAGTTCCAAAGTAAAACAGTATAAGGAGCACACATGCTGAGCTGATAGATCAAAACTCCAAAGTGTAGATCCGATGTACAGCCCTCCAAGGTTGTGAAAGTCACCTTTCGGCATAGGTACTGTGAACATAGCCTTTCACACAAGCAGGCTATGAAGCAGCTGCATTTTTTGGCATATTTCCCTATCATGTCTTCAGCCCCTTCAGTTGCCGCTGTGTTCTGATGTTGCTGTCACTGGTAAGTTCTAGGAAGCCCAGAAAACCCATGGACCCACAGTTAATTGAGCAATTAACATTAAGTTAATATTTACACCCCCTCTCTCGTGAGAGGGCTATTTGCATGCAGCCTAACACGTTGACGTTAAATAAGGAAGTCAGCAGATTTGAGCTGGCTTTCAGCTGTGCTGTCAATTTCTCTGCTTTTAAACCTCCATCTGCTCCCAAACGTGCATGTTTCTGCGGGATGAAAGTCAGCCTATGATGTGGGTAGGGAGAAGAAAGTAAGATGATTATTTCAAATCTTTAAACTTAAGTTAATTTACAGAGTATGACAGTTTTATGGCTAAGATTAATCTTTGAGAATTTAAAAAGACAGTGCAGACAGTTTCCAGAATATCTTTGACACTTCAGTTTCTAAATGGAAGTGTTCATGTATTAGCTGTAAGGGAGATGTAACAGGGACAGGCATTGACAGATCCATTCGTTTCCTTTCCATTCTTTGTAAGTTAATGGAATCAATTCTTAGAAATAAGGTGAAGGGTAATATCTGTACTGTAACAATAATGTTGTAAATAGAAGTCAGCTTGATTTCAGAAGCGGAAAGCCCTGCACGAGTAGCCTCCTCAACTTCTCTATTTCCCAAGAGATTGCATCTGCCTTGGAGGGAAATGTTGCTCTGGTGTTCACTGATGTGCAGAGCAAAACCTAATCTATAAGAAAAGAAAATGCAAATTGCGGCAATCGTAATTCATTGTCAATATTTCATACAATTTTCTTGATACGGTTGAATATGAGTTTATCGCAAGCATTTTTGGTCATAGTGACTGGACCACTCCATGTGAGGAATTTGATTTTATATATCTGAAAATGTCTTTCTAAAAAACAAATAGAACCATTTATTATTACATTGATATAGAGCGGTGAGTTTCATAATTCATTTTTTTTTTCAAAACTAAGGCCTTTAACACATGCCTATTAGTGTCCTTCTGTCTAAGAAAAAATGTTTAATTTGAAGAGCTTTCTTGAAGGCTCACAAACTGGCACACTTAGCAGAAACTCACAATGGTGATTAATTTGATCTGGCGGTGTGGCCAGTTTTGTGGGTGGGGATGGCTTCTATCACAAATGCCTTTTAAACTAATGCAAAAGATTGCAGGAACACAATCTATCTATGCAGTAAGTAATTTGCATGTGAAATTCCTTAATCTATTGTGCTGGTTTGGCTGATTTCAGTGAATTGTGCTGAATAGAGCTAGTGCAATGAGTGTAAACTCCTGCACTCTTAATGTGAATGGTCAGATTGTTTATATGAATCCTTTTAAAGGACATTCCAGTTGTTGTTTCTTTTTTAGGTCATTCACAGCGGTGAATGATGATGGTTACATTTTAAAAAGCTCATAGTACCACATTACAAAAAGTAGAGGCTGCCAAACCTTTATCACTACCTTACTGTGTTACATCTTTATAAATGAAAGAAAATGTTTCAGGCCAACAAGAATGATATTCTAAAATCTAATTGTGATCAGTTGAAAAACTGTAAATATTGTCATACATGACTCAATGGTAGCACTCTTGCCTTTAAGTCAGAAGGTTGGCTTACAAGTCCCATTCCATAGGCATGAAGACAAAACCTAGGCTGATACTCCAGTGCAATACTGAGGGAGCACTGCTTTCTTTCAGATGTATCGTGAAGCTGAAGCCCCATCTGCTCTTTTAGATGGGCTTAAATTGAGGTTTGGTGGCAAAGTGTTATGATCCCCAGCTGAGGTTACCACTGGACAAGCCTGATCCCAGGGTGGAATCCAGCTTGATAGCTCCTGACTTTTATCTGTTTGCATAGATACGTGGAGAATGCCTACTTTACAGAGTCACCGGAGTCAGCCTTTTATCAAAAAAAGTAAAACATTTATTCAACAAGAAAAGATGAACTATATTACAATTCCTTCACATACAACTATACCTTTACAGATATATACAGATTTGTAAAGATAATACAAGTTATAAAAGCTATCTTATACTCTAATGTTTACAGTAAGCACAGTCCATGTAAACCAAAAGGGAACCTATGGTCAGGCACACCACACTCTGAAACCAAGTGACAGATACCAACCCAGCCAAATGCTATGCATCTCTCCTCAACTCCCCCCAGATGCTTGTCACACCATGAGTCAACCAGTCTCACTGAACTCTGGCTTTCACACGAGGATTTCCAATCTCTACCCTTGAAGGACTCGCTTTAGAATCTTCTCCCAAACCAACGCTTGCTTCCAGATACAGCTTCTGCAAGTGTTCATCTCCAGGGTTTTGAACTCTCCTTCCAATGTTCCTCTCCCCTGAGTTGCCACATGCATTCAAGCTTTCTTCCACGTACTCTCTCTCATCGACTCAGTCGTCAACAGCACACCACTGCTTCATATACCCATAGCAAAGAGTTACAGGCCTTCAGTTGTCTCTTTAGACCTTCTGGCCTCTTGCAAGCTGTTCTAGCTTTAAATCTGCTTCCTACAGCTTTTATCTCTTTAAATCTGAAGCTTGGAGCCTTTGTCTCTGCCCCTCACTCTTAACTGCACTTAACAGGAGCTTTTACAGGTTCCTGTCCTTCCCTTTGATTAGAAGGTCTGCTTGGGACTTTCTCCTGTTTCAGTCCCATGGATTTTGTGGTCTTTTCTTTGGCTTGGGATTGGCTATCTGTCCCCTTTGCTCTAGTCTCTCCTGGCAGCTACTTTCAAAACTAGCTGAACTCAAATAGCTTCCAAATCAAACTGCTATTTCTAGTTACTTCTGTGGGAGGGATCTACCTCGCTGGACTCCTGTTGCTAGGCAACAGCCCAGTTTCTCTACTCTTGCTTGTTTAACTTAGCTGTAACAGTTGTAAACTCAATCATTAGAAATGTAGGCACCTTTTAAGGTGAATCTAAAACTCAATTTGACCTTTTCTTAACACACATACAGAAATACAAATCAAACATAAACTTTAAAGCTAAAACCAATTCCCAACACCTACAACTATAAATATAACTTACTTAAACTATCTCTATTTCCTAACAATAGTGATTATTGGCTGGATTTTCACCAAGTCAGATGACTCGGGAGCCCTTTTAAAAATGGTGGGTGGGTCCTGATTCCGGGATTCCCAACCCCATTCCAGGGCTTTCCGATTTTCAGGAGTGTCTTTAAAGTGTGCGGGCTGGTTTGGGTCAAAAGCCCGCATCCAGCATTCCCGACCTGGCCGGCTCCATTGCAGAGATAGGCAGGCCCTACGTCTCCTCAATTTTAATGGAGTCAGAACAAATTTATAAAGGGTTTTGGTTCACAGCCCCACATATTTGCCCTGCACCCTAGTCTGCATGAGGGGACATTTTAAAAGATGAGATCAAAATGCCCTCCTCATGCCCCCCATGCCAAGGTAAAAGCCCCCACCTATTCCACCATGGTGCCTCATGGCTTTATGCCAAACTATGGCACTTCACCCACCTGCCATTTCCCTCATGTCCCTTATGACAAGCTGTGCCCCTGCACCCACCTGCGTAGCCCCCATGCTGTACTAGGCCAAGCAATGGCACTCCACCTACCCTCATAGGCCCTCATGCCCCCACTCCCATGCCATTTGATCACCTATCCACTGTATAGAACCAATGGATCCTATAGTTACAGTAGGATTTATTTAAAAAAAGCTTTTTATAAAGGTCATTTATTCATTACTTTCCACTAAGTTTTCAAAAACTCATTTCAGTACACCCAATAAAAATGTCAATGATTGAAACCCTTTAAACTCTCAATAATAGAAACTTAAGCCCTTGAAACCTTTAAATTTGTGAAATAAAAATTTTGAAATTGATGGCAGAGATCAGAGAGCCAGAGCTGTCAATAAAGCAATGTTTTCCCTTGGGTGCTGCTGTTTCAACAAGAGTATTAGGTGTCTGGCCTCTCAGCCAGGCATACATACTGAGGCTTGGCTGAGACGCCAGAATTCCATTACTCTTGTTGAAATGCCTGAGCCGTGGAGAAAACATTGCTTGATTGATGAGGCATAGCTTGGCATTAGGGGCTTGAACGGCCATGGGGGGTTTGGTGGAGTAAAGCAGGTTGACATAGAGGGCATGAGGGGCCATGGAGAGTAGGTGGAGAGGCATATATTGGTATTGGGCGCATGAGGGGCGATGGAGGTGTGGTTGGAGCACCTTGGTTAGCATAGGGGGCATGAGGGCCTCTGGGGGTGAGTGGATTGCCATAACTTGGCATATGGGGCATGAGGGGCCATGGAGTGTTTGTAGTGCTAGAGCTTGGCATAATGGGCATCAGGGGCTTTGGGTCTGGGTGGAGGCCATGGGATGGTATAGGGGGCATGAGAGGGATTGGGTGGGGACATGAGGTGGCATGGATGAGGATATCCATTTTTTGATATTTTCGCCAAAGTGCCAGAACACTGAGGCCAGCCTTCCGTCCAGCCCACCTCCACACCTGGCAGCCTCCTCACTGATTCTGCGATTGCCCATCATGACCCCCATTTTCACCCGCCTCCTTCAGACCGAAAATTACCACTTCTGGGGCACCTTTTTCCCAGACAGGTTTGCGGAGCTGGGAATTGCTTGGAAATTCAGGCCTCTTTCTCTGATGCTAAATTCCAGTCACTCCTCCACAATTGATGTTAAACTGTCAGGTCTGTAATTTCCTGGTCGTTCTTAAGTAATGGAGTGACACTTGCAATTTTCCAGTCCGACCACCCAATTCTTGAATCTCGAGAACTTTGCAAAATTACAACTAATACATTTCAATTTCCTCACTTATTTCTTTTAATACCTCACTTGGTCCTCATCGAACATTCTTTACATGCACTTTCAGCAGGATAGGGAACCCTAGCTGACTTTTTCCTTTCTTAATACCAGGGTACTAGGATGAACTGTAGCACCTCTATCGGTATCTGAGCAGACAACAACTAACTCAGCCAGACCGCTGATGAAACCAGGGGCTTCCCTGGCCAGCATTGCTCAGTTATTCATTAACTAAACCTGCTGAGCCATCAAGGGAGCTGTAATACGTTTTCACAGATGGACTGTTGAATCAGAAAGATGAAATGCTCAATCATTAAGTGTTCTCAAGCATTAAAACAAAAATTATATATATATACACATAAATATAAATATATATGTATAAAAATGACAAGCCAACCACCCTGATCCATGCTTTATGGTACAATAATAAAACTTGTCACATCACAAATGACAACATCGATATCAATCAGAAGTATGATGTCAAAAATTATTTAATGAATTGTATGCATCATATGTATCACTTGAATTCTGAAACTTGCCCTTGGGGGAAAAAAAAAAGCTCAGAAGAATATAGGATACTGCAGTTTGTATCATTCCAAAAATGTGCAGTTTATTCTAATGAACGTATAAAGAAAAACAGAAAAGAAGACTTGGATTGATATTATACATTCATGACCTCAGGAAGGCCCAAAGTATTTCACAGCTGTTGAAATACTTACTAATTTCAGTTACTGTTGTACTGTAGCAAATGTGGCCGCCAATTTGTTCATAGCAAAATCTCACAAACAATGTGATTATGACTGGAACATCTGTTTTAGCGATGTTTGTTGAGGGATACACGGGGTTAATTCCCTTGCTCTTCTGAGAACTAATGTCATGGTTCATTTTATTCATCCATGGGATGTGGGTGTCATTGGCAAAGCCAGCAGCTATTGCCCATCACTATTTGTCCTTCAGAAGATGGTGGCAAGCTGCCTTCTTGAATGCAACCTTGTGGTTCCCTAGACATTTCAGAGGGCAGCTAAGAGCCAACCACATTGCTATGGGTCTGGAGTCACATATAGGCCAGCCCAGGTAAGAACTGCAGATTTCCTTCCCTTAAGAACATTAATGAACTAGAAGGATTTTTATGACAATCCAGTAGTTTCATGGCCACTTAAGAAATAGGAGCAGGAATAAGCCATATGACCCCCTTGAGCCATTATATATTCTATTATTAGCATTATTGATACTAGCTTTTTAAATTCTAATTTATGCAATTAATTGAATTTAAATTCTCCAGATGTTGTGATGGAATTTGAACTAATCTCTGGATCATTCATCCAGGCCTCTTGATTACTATTCCATAACATAGTCTGGATTTTCATCCGGTCTCAGCCCGCCCGCCTCAGGAGAAAGTGCATTCAAAGGTGAGATGGATCTTCTTTGCCGGGGGACAGGTGTGGGCTGGAGCAGGGGTTGCTGGATGTCAAGGCGGGCCATTTAAAAGGCCCGCCTCGGTGCTGTGTGACTTTGTCCCAGTTAAGATAAAAACTGGCCCGCAAACCCTCCATGCCAACCTATGCTCCACTACCCACCACCCTTTACCATTACAACTAACATACCAACTTACCCAGTATCAACCATGGGCAGACCTATTGAAGAATTCACTATTTAAAAAAAAAAACTCTTAATGAAAAGAAAAACCCATCACTGCACACTGAACTGACAGGCAGCCTACTGTGATAAAGATAGGTTGCGAAATCAGCCATGCAGCACTAATCATGTAATGAAAGCCCTCAGGCTTAAGCCAACAGACAGAGTGAAATAGCAAGCAGTGTTTTATTGCTAACAGTTTTATCCTAATATTTCAAGGGCATGACATTTAAATACCTTGACAGATTGACAGTTGAGCTTGATAGTTCCAATGAGTTTATCCATTTTTTACGCACATTCATGTTTACTTTCAGCAGTTCCAAAGGGTACTTCCATCTACCAAACAGTACCTTCCCTCTCTGAAGGCACAATCCCTCTCCCAAAGGGCACCTGACCTCTCCCAAAGATGGCCTGGGACTATATCCAAAAGAGTATCCTACATATCCAAAGAAGTCCGGCAGCTTTAGACTCTCTCCTACCAGGTCCAAAGTGCACAAGTCATGTTTTGGACATCCTGCTAGCCAAAATAAGATCTGACTGAGGCAGCTACATGTGCAGCTGCCTTCCTGAACCACGGATGTGCACATTAAAACATACCCCGGTTCCCCTCCGGAAAAAATCACGGAAGCTGAGTTCGAGCACAAAGCTTCTAGATCTGCGCCTCCACCGCCAGTTTTGTAAAGGCGGAGAGCGTTTGTGTGAAAATTCTGGCTAGAGTGACTGAGAACTATGACAAAGAGAGTCAGCATGGATTTATGACATGTAGGTCATGACTGACTAGTTTATTTTTTTTATGAAGATTATTAGCATGCTGGATAGGTGAGTGTCTATGCATGTTGTCTAGCTGGAGCTCCAGAAGGTGTTTAATAATTACGCTACCTAACATTACTAGCAAAAATGAGAATGCATGGAATTGGGGATGATTTTGCGACATGGGTAATTAAGTGGTTAGAATGTAGCAGACAGAATAGGGAGAAAGGATTAATTCTTTGATTGGCAGGATATGATAAGTAGTGATACCCAGAATCTATACTGCAGCCTCAGCCTATCATTATATATACATTAATGACTTGGATGACTTGGTAGAGAATAGTATATCCAGGTTTGAAGATGTCACCATGTTGGGAAGCAGAGTAAATTATATGGATAGGAGCATGAAGGTTTGTAGTAATTGAAGGTATAGCCTTTCTTACTGCCTATCAGGGTCACATTGAGCCCTAAACATGGGTAATCCGGGGGGTGGAGGGGGTGCTTCTTGTCACGGACCTGGTTCAAGCATGTAGCAAAGCTCTCTGTAATGAAGTTATCTGTTTCAAGTTGAAACGTAACCGATATGTCAAGTCATTACATTTAGCGACGAGGTTAAAATAGCTCTGATGGCTGCACCCCGTCTTGTTAATGTGAGCACATCAAATTTTTAAAAAATAGAAAAAACTACTCACCAATCATGCCACTCTTTGGCAGAATCGATCCTTGCGATGCAACTATGCAAGACTGGAGCCAGGATGTAGAATTGGTTTTCATTTTGGGGCAAACTAAATTACTGCGGAGAAGAAGCAGAAAACCATCCTTTTGAGCGTATGTGTCAGCAAGACACAGAATCTCATCCACGGTCTGATGGCTCCAAATGGACCCAATTCTAAGTCCTTTAATGAATTAGTAGACCTCATGAAAACACACTACCAGCTAGAGCCATTCATAATAACACAGAGGTTTAATTTTAATTCCAGAGTAAGGGCCCTGGGAGAGTCCATCGCAATCTCTATAGTGAAGTTTAAGCAGTTGACTGAACGCTGCCGACTTCGGAGACACACTCAATGATATGCTGCGGGACTGATTAGCTTGTGGAGTTCATGATGACACCAATGAACGCCGTTTACTCAGAGGTCGAAGTCGATTTGAAGTGTGCCATGGGAAAAAGCACTAGCTATGGAAAGTGCTGCGAGAGACTCGCAGGCTTTACAACACATACAACATGGCGCTGTTCTTCACATGGAGTGGGAACCCACTGCTGGGCGTTGCATGAAAACCAGAGGCACAGCAGCAAAGCGAGAGGCAATGTCCTCTGCTAGAAAATTGAAAAGACCTAGTAGAAACATTTCAGCAGCGATTCCAAGGTTAATCTATTATAGATGTGGGGGTGACCACGGGCTAGACATCTGCAGACTCAAGGAGGCAGAATGTCATCACTGCCATAATGAAGGTCACAAAATAAAGCAATGCAGGGCAAAATCGAAACAGCTCATAAGGCAGCAAACCAATATGATTGAAGTGAATAATACACTAGAACCTGAAGCTGCCAACACCAACATCTATTCCCTGTACAACATCACAACTGTAAAAAACAAACCTATTACTGTCACAATGCAAGTTAATGGGAATTTGGAGGTGGATATGGGAGCCTCAAACACAGTGGTGGGATAGCACACATTTAAATATCTAAATTAAGGTACCCATCCACTGAATCTGGAACAAACCATGGCTCAATTGAAGACATACAGTGGAGAATCCATACAGGTAAAGGGCATCGCCACAGTACCTGTGTCCTTTCAGCAACAGACAGCTCAGCTTCCAGTGATCACAGTGACAGGTGAAAGACCTAGGGTGGAATTTTCCGAGCCCGCTAGCAGCGGGCGTGATAGGTGGTGTATGTGGCAAATATGGCACGGCCTGCTTCACGACAGCATGAAGGCAGGTCGCGATCGTCCACTCAGCCCGCCGACAGCAGGCCGCGTTTCCCACCATCGGTCGGCGGGGAGCTAATTGTAATACATCAGCATATAATTAAAAGGCCAGCCTGCCAGGCTCTTGGAACCCGCTGTATTGTCTGTCCACGTCGGCGGGAAGGCACATCGACATGTTTCACAACAGCACACGGGGCGACGTTCACTTGGCGACCTTCACTTTGGCAGAACTGAGGGGAGTGAGCAGCAGTGTTCTCCACAGCTCACCTGTTGTTTACAGGCCTGAGGGGTGTCGGAATGCGGGGGCAATTGATGCGGGGGCAATTGATGCCTGGCCCCGGAGCAACTGCTGAGGTGGTGGGGGTTGGGGGTGGGGGGGAGGGGTCGGTGGTGGGCGGTGTCCGGGGGAAAGTTTTGGCCAGCCTTCAAGGTGACTGCCAAGTGGGGGTGTGTCCGGGGGCAAGTGCTGGCTACCCTCGGAGGTGATCATTGTCGGTGGTGGGAGGGTGAAGTGGTCAAGTGCTGCCCTGGTACTGCTTCCCACACACAGGCAATCGAGGTGGGGAGCAGGGTACGCAAGGGAAGTGGCCACGCATTAGGGACACCTGTATAAACTCACCATACAGCTGCAACTGAGACAGATCAGGCGCAGCCACAGTGATGTGATTGGGGCCGGCTCCTAGCCTGCCCGCCCAACACAGAGGCACCAAAGGTCTACAAAGCACTCCATTCCTTACCCCCAACTCCACTCCCCCCTCCCAACTACCTGGCACAGACTTCGAGTCCACCACCACTCTATTGGACCGCAGAGCACTTGGACTGAGCAAGTTGTACAATCTCCTTGCCAATGCAGGCCATGTAGCAGTCACTGCCGGAGGCACTCACAACCCCTTGCAATTTCAGCATCCCGGTTTGGACAATTGCCCCCATGTCACAGGTTGACAGGGCAGCCATGCTGTGCACTTATCTCTGGTCATCTGAAGGGTGACCAGCACTCTCCGGGAAGCATTAAGGGGCAATGACACAGGGCCAGGAAAGGTGCTAAGTACACCCATGATAACCACGTCTCTTCTCTCTTTCATGCTGCAGGAGGACCATGTCAGGATCATAGATCCTGGTGACCTCAGCTGTATGCCTGATGGCCTATAGAGACCATAGAAGACAGAGGAGAGAGCGACTGGGGCACCTGGCTGTGCAAAGGCAGAAGCAGCAACCTCAAGATGAAGGGGCAGCAGGGGCTCCCGCACACGCTGCTCAGGTGCGACAGCGAGCCATGGCTGGTCAGTACCTAGCCACACCCAGGGTCTAGAGACGCCGCCTGCAATTCCTGCAGATGACTGAGAACCAGTGTCGCCGATGACTGCTCATGACTAGGGACTGGGTGGCTCACATCTGCCAGTTACTGCAGGACTTGGTGCCAAGGGGACATGGAGGGCATCCACTGCCAGTGGCTGTGAAAGTGGTGCTCAATTTCTATGCCAGTGGCTCCTTTCAGGGCTCCACAGGTGATCTCTGTGGGATATCACAAGCCTCCACCCATAAATGCATCCATGAGGCCACAGATGCCATCTTCTCCATGGCAGACAGCTTTGTGCACTTTGCCTGGGACCAGGACAGTCAGGATGGAAGGGCCATTGGATTCGCGCTGATCTTGGGATTCCCAGAGGTACAGGGTGCAATTGACTGCACTCATGTGGTGCTCAGGTCTCCATCACTACACTCGGTGGACTACATCAACAGCAAGGGCTTCCACTCACTGAATGTGCAGCTGATACGCAACCGCCAGAAATGCTTCCTGCAGCTGTGCAAACAGTTTCCAGGGAGTGTGCACATGATGCCTACATCCTGAGTCGCTCGAGATCCCTGCAGTCCTCCAGGGTCCACAGAGGCTGCAGGTTTGGCTGCTTGGAGACAAGGCTACCTACAGAGGCCTTGGCAGATGACACCTGTGTAGTGGCCTCAGACTGCAGCAGAGTGATGCTATAAAGAGGCTCCTGCAGCAGCTCTCAACTTGGTGGAGCAGACCATCGGGAAGCTGAAAATGCCATTCCCGTGCCTGGACCAGTTTGGTGGAGCTCTGCAATACAGTCCGCAGAGGGTGTCATGCAACATTGTCATCTGCTGTACCCTTTACAACCTGGCGCTGCAACGAGGAGATGAGCTGGCTGAGGAGGAGATGCAGGAGCTGCACTGATGAGGATCCTGATGGGGATGAGGGTGAGGTAGTCCTCAGAATCACAGTGTAGAAGAGGCCCTTCGGCCCATCAAGTCTGCACCGACACGTGAGAAACACCTGACCTACCTGCCTTATCCCATTTACCAGCACTTGGTCCATAGCCTTGAATGTTATGACATGCCAAGTGCTCATCCAGGTACTTTTTAAAGGATGTGAGGCAACCCGCCTCCACCACCCTCCCAAGCAGCGCATTCCAGACCATCACCACCCTCTAGGCAAAAAAGTTTTTCTTCACATCCCCCCTAAACCTTCTGCCCCTCATGTTGAACTTATGTCCCCTCGTGACTGACCCTTCAACTAAGGGGAACAGCTGCTCCCTATCCACGCTGTCCATGCCCCTCATAATCTTGTACACCTCGATCAGGTCACACCTCAGTCTTCTCTGCTCCAACGAAAACAACCCAAGTCTATCCAATCTCTCTTCATAACTTAAATTTTTCATCACAGGCAAGATCCTGGTGAATCTCCTCTGCACCCCCTCCAGTGCAATCACATCCTTCCTATAATGTGGCGACCAGAACTGCACACAGTACTTCAGCTGTGGCCTCACCAAGGTTCTATACAACTCCAACATGACCTCCCTACTTTTGTAATTTATGCCTCAATTGATAAAGGCAAGTGTCCCAAATGCCTTTTTCACCACCCCACTAACATGCCCCTCCACCTTCAGAGATCTATGGACACACACGCCAAGGTCCCTTTGTTCCTCAGAACTTCCTAGTGTCATGCCTTTCATTGAATATTTCCTTGTCAAATTACTCCTTCCAAAGTGTATCACCTCACACTTTTCAAGGTTAAATTCCATCTGCCACTTATCTGCCCATTTGACCATCCCGTCTATATTTTCCTGTGGCCCAAGACACTCAACCTCACTGTTAACCACCCATCCAATCTTTGTGTCATCCGCAAATTTACTAATCCTACCCCCCACATAGTGATCGATGTCATTTATATAAATGGCAAATCATAACGGAGCCAGCACAGATCCTTGTGGTACGCCACTGTACATTGGCTTCCAGTCACTAAAGCTTCCTTTTGTCATCACCCTCGGCCTCCTACAACTAAGCCAATTTTGAATCCACCTTATCAAATTACCCTGTATCCCATGTGCATTTGCCTTCTTTATAAGTCTCCCATGTGGGACCTTGTCAAAGGCTTTGCTGAAATCACCACCTCCGAGGTGATAACGATGGTGATGAGGCTCTCGCACTGGCTAGATGAGGCAGGCACCGCTCAGGAGGCCCTTGTAGCTTCCAGATTTGTGGAGGATGGTGACGACATGCACTGAGGTGTCCCCATGGATCCTCACTTCGCAGTTGTGAATGTTTGACTCCAGTCTGGCTTATGGCAGCGCCAATACCCTGTATGAGAATGCTCCTGTCATGGAGTTGCAGTGGAGGCCCGAATAGTTGCTCGATTGCAGGAGGATGATGACAACATGCAGTGAGGACACTCCATAGAACTTCACATAGCCTCTGAGAATGTCTGATTCCTGTCTGGCTGAGGGCAGCTCACTTGCGCTCCATTATCAGGGCCATCTCAGAGACGCAGACATGAAACTTTAGACGCATCTGATGCTGTATTCGCCTTCAGCACTGCAGCCCTTCAGGAGCAGGTGCACAGCCTTTCTGGTCGCAGATGCTGGTGTGATGGGGGCCAGCCCCACCTTAAAGGTGCTGAAAGCAAACAGAGAGAACGAGAGAACTCTGTGGCACCTGCCTGCCCACTACATTCTGGCAGCAATGACTAGCATCGCCAAGGTGCAAGCATCAGTAATGTTTTTAGGGAGCGTAGGGTGGATCATCACTATGGTCTGAAGGCTGCACAGAGCACAGGGAAGAGGCCCTGGATTGAGACACCTCCCTTCCCAGAAAGTTTTCACATCTGAGTAAGCACTGCTCATCAGAACAAAGAGCCATAGGCAGGGAGACATTCCTAGGAGTTTATTGACAATAGTGAACACTAGGTACAAGTGATCAACACCCATGCCCAGGCTGTGCAACTACTTTTACCAAACTTTCCTAACCGTGTCGCTACGTCTTGGTGGAGGCAGCCTGCTGACTGTGATGCCCTGTCTGTGAAGACTCTGGTGGGCATCTTCAGGAGGGCCAAGATTTCGTGGGCCCTATCCTGCTTTCGGGGTCTTGCTGTGTGGCAGCTTCTTCGGCCTGTGAAGCTGGAGCTACGGAGGTCACAGGAAAAGAGGATTCAGATGGGCTGGTCACTCACAGAGTCACCTGGATGGATGGTCCCGGAGTGTGCGCCTGCTGATACTCCTCCCTATGGTGCCCAAGGGCCCCTGGCTATCTCTGTGAGCGGAAGGGGTAGCTGGAGTGAGATCGAGCTGCCCAGTACTCCCCTTGCGTACACAATGTCCGAGGCCAGCTATGGCATTAGCGATGGAATTAAGCCCGCGCTGCAGTGCAGGAGTGACGCCCTGCATCAAGGTCTCCATGGCAGCTGCCATCCTACCAGTGTTGACCTTGGTGCATTGCAATGTCAGCGCTATCACCTTAGCCTGATGACAGACAGACTCCTCCATGGTGCCTTGCAATCTGAGGAGTGCAACGGACAACCCTTCTTGATGTTCCCAAGCTTACCTTTGCAGCTCCAGCAACTGTGACATGACTGAGTCCAGAGGCTTGTCATCTGACTCGGACTCAGCAACATTCTGGCCTCCAGCAGCCCTCCGAGGGTCGGGGACCTGGGAAGTCCCTGCCTCTGCCTGCTGTGGATCAGAAAGTGCGATGTGCTCACCCGATTGTGAGCCTGAGGCTATTCTAAAGCTAGGTCCCACCGAGGTGTGTGTCTCTGCATTGATAGAGGGTATGGGTGAGTGCTGTGACAGGACTTCAGGGAAGGTGTCTTCAGATTCCGCTACAGAGGTTTCTTCAGGGCTTGATTGGAGGCCCTGGGTCATGGACTCTGGCGGCAGTTTGGCAGCTGTTCCTGCGAAAGCAAGAGGCGATAATTAGTGCATGGCAGTGGCCTTTGGAACAGGACACATCACTCGCAGCATGGTTATCTGATGGACGTTGCACTGCTGGATCCTCATTTTGTAGAGCAGCGCCGACCTTACTGTCAGCACAGGACCTCACAGGTCATTGCCAGCCAGCTGGATGGCTCTGTTTTCGAATTCTGTCAGAACTTTGATCTCCGGAATCCCTCCACCTGTCTGTGACCTTTTTCTCCCGTGTCTGCCGGTTTGTCTATTATCGATATGGATAGAGATGGGGAGAGTGTGTCAAGTTGCCTGTCAGGCCAGATGTTAAGTATGCCTGACCTGTCTGGGTAGTGAATGGTCCCATGGATAGGATGAGGAGAATGACGGTGTGTGTGTGAGAGTGAATAATGATGTCCCTTGCATTGGCCCTGAGGATGTGTGATGGGTTTGAGACTGTGAGAGTTGGGAGTGATAAAAAGAGTGACTTACCCTGGCAGAATGAAGGAGATCATTCGTCCTTTTGTGGCACTGGGTGGTTGTCCTCCACTGCAGGGCAGTTGCACTGACCACCACTGCTACCGCTTCTCAAGCTGGGTTGGTGAATTTGATGCCCATCCTGTGACCAGAGTGGGGTTAGAGCAAATTCCATCATGCCTCCATGGCATCCATCATTCGCTCGACGGACCTGTCATTGAAGCGGGGGCTGTAGCCATTTTCCCTTTGCTGGCCAACTGATCTGAAGTATTTCACTTGCGAACAGGAGGAGTTCCTAAGCTTCTAAGGAAATATGACAGTGTAGTTCCTGATTAGTTAGGGAAGTTAAAAGGCTTACAAGCAAAATATATATGGATCCTCAGGCAACACCCCATTTCTTTAAGGCCAGCCCTGTGCCTTATGCCTTAAAGGAGAAGTTGGATGCAGAATTGTACTGGTTAGAGAAGCTCGGTATCATCCAACCTGTCCAAATCTCGGAATGGGCAGCGCCCATAGTCCCAGTGGTGAGACCTTACCAAACTGTGCATATTTGTGGGGACTGTAAATTGACGCTGAACAAGGCTGCCAAACTAGATAAATATCCTATACCAAAGATAGATGACTTATATGCAAAACTAGCTGGAGGCAAATGCTATACAAAACTAGACATGCGGCATGCATACCAATAGTTAGAGCTGGATAGCACATCTAGAGGGTATGTAACCGGCAATACGCACAAAGGTCTGTATCAACATACTCACCTACCCTTTGGAGTATTGTCCGCATGTGCAATCTTCCAAAAGACAATGGAGAGTATTTTCCAAGGACTTCCCCAAGTGTTAGTATACTTAGATGATGTTCTGATCATGGTCAACTGAAACCGAACACTTGGCCAACCTGGAAGAGGTGCTACAAAAATTCTTGGAAGCTGCTGTATGATTAAAGAAAGAGAAATGTACATTCCAAGCACCAGAAGTTACTTACCTGGGTCACAGGGTGGATGCCATGGGTTTGCATACGGTAGAATAGGAAGTTAGGGCAATCAAAGAGGCGCCCTCTCCATCCAGTGTAACTGAACTCAGATCTTTTCTGGGCATGATCAACTATTGTTGCTGCTTCTTGCCAAACTTATCAACAGTGTTAGCACCACCACACATGTTAAAAATGAATCATCATTGGTCGTGGAATTCACAACAGGAAGAAGCCTTTGTGAAAGTTAAGTAGTTGTTACGTTCATCACATTTATTGGTATACTACGACCCATTGAAAGAATTAGTATTAACATGTGATTTCTCTCCTCATGATGTGGGAGCCATGTTATCACATAGGAGAGAAGATGGATCAGAAAGGCCAATTGATTTTGTCTCCAGAACCCTCTCCACAGCCGAAAAGAGTTATTCCCAACTAGGAAAGGAAGGTTTATCAGTAATATTCGGAGTGAAGAAATTCCACCAAAATCTGCATGGACGACATTTCACCATTGTGTCTGACCATAAACCATTAATGGGTTTATTCAGCGAGGATAAGGCCATTCCGCCAATAGCATCAGCAAGAATATAACGTTGGGTTTGATATTATCTGCGTATGAGTATATCTTTATGCACTGTCCTGGCTTGCATATTGCAAATGCAGACACAGTCAGTCATCTCCCGTTACCAGATAGCATTGTACATGCTCTAGTGCCACAAGAATTTGTGCTTGTGCTGAATTTCTTTTATTCTTCACCTGTGTGTGGGAAGCAAATTAGAAATTGGACGAACAGAGATCCAATTTTGTTGAAAGCCAGAGATCTTGTATTGCAAGGGTGGTCAAATTCACCAGTGTCTGAAGAGTTGAGACCATTCCATGATCGAAAAATGGATTTAAGTTGTCAAGATGGAATCTTATTCTGGGGATCAAGAGTTGTCATCCCATCAGAAGTAGAGAACCACTCTTGACAGAGCTTCACAGTGCGCATCCAAGCATATCAAAGATGAAAATGCTTGCGTGAAGCTTTGTCTGGTGGCCAGGCATTGACAGTGACTTTGAAAGCATGGTCAAGTCTGTCTCCATTGTCAGCAACAACAGAAGTTGCCTGTTTCAGCTCCACTGCATTCATGGGAGTGGCCCGTTTGACTCTGGGTTAGATTACACATTGATTATGTAGGACCATTCTTAGGTACCATGCTTTTATTGATCGCAGGTGCGCATTCTACATGGATGGACATGTATGAAATCAGATCACCGACATCGAGCGCAACTATCGAAAAGTTGTGTCAATGTTTTCATGTACATAGCCTACCAGAAGTCATCGTTTCTGACAATGCTACAGTCTTTACCAATACAGAGTTTCAGTGATTCATGAGTTTAAATGGAATCAGACATATTAAAACAGCACCACATCAGCCCTCATCAAATGGTTTAGCCTAGAGAGCTGTGCAAACTTTCAAATCTGGTATGACGAGGTTATCAGAAGGTACTCTAGAAACTCGACTTCCCACTTTCTTCGCAATTATCGTACGATGCTGCCTATGTACAAGGTTAAATCTGGTGTTTCTAAACTTAGAGGGGAAGATAGAAAAGAATCAGAGAAATCAAAAATTGAATCACGATATAGCAAAGTTCTAAGATTTACTGTAGGAGACACAGTTTTTGTGCGGAGTTTTGGTAGTGGACCTTTTTGACTTCCTGTTACAATTGTGTCAGAAACTGGTCCCTTGTCCTTCCCAGTGGAAGTGGAAGACTGAATTGTTCGAAAACATGTGGATTATTTTAGGAATAGAGATACGTTCCAACAACCAGCTACTTCAACTGTGATTAACGTCGAACTATTAATCCCTGAGGTGACTGATCGATCTAGAATAGACATGCCCAATGTCTCTGTGGAGTTCCCAAACCCTGACTGCCACTTTGTAATGATATATCTGGTGCTGCAGTTCCAGATCATGTCAATCCAGTGGAAAAACCTCAAGTAGTAGAGCTACGCTGATCTAACCAAATAAGGAAACCACCTCAGAGACTTGATCTTTAATCACCTGAGTTGTATATATGTATATGTTGTGGGATATTCAAATGTTTCCTGTTAATAGAAACTGTAAAAAAAAAAGGGGAAGAAATGTGTAGTTGAAGGTATAATATGTCTTTCTTATTGCCCATTAGGGGGTCACGTGATTATTCTTGGGGCTCCAACCAATGAGCTCTAAGCATGGGTAAACCAGGGAGGAGGTGGGGGGGGGCGCGGTGATGGCTGCGGGACGGGGCTTCTTGTCAAGGACCTGGTTCAAGCATGTAGCATCTGGAAAGCTCTCTGTAATAAAGTTACCTGTTTCAAGTAAAAACCTGTCCGGTACATCAAGTCATTACAAGGTTCAAAATGGATGTCAGTAGACAAGTTTCATGAGGGGGAAAAACCATGGTGAATGGAATTCAGTGTGTGAGGTCATCCAGTTTGGTCCTGAGAAAGATAAATCAGAATATCTAAAGAGAGACTCAGAGCTGTTAGAGAGCAAAGGGCTGTAGGTATCCACAGGCACAAATTGCTAAAAGCTGGTGAACAGGTGCAAAAGCTTGGTCTTTATCTCAAGTAGGTTACAATTCAAAACTGAATAAGTGCTGCTTCAGTTGTACATAGTCTAGTCAGACTCATCTGCATTACTGCTTTGGGGAACTGAAACTTTGAAAAGATATATTGGCCTTGGAAAGTCTACAGCAATGACCACTAGAATTTTGCCAGAGCTTAAAGTGTTCAATTATGAGATCAGGCTGCATGAACTTGGCTTATATTCCCTTGGGTTTAGAAAGCCGAAGAATGATTTTTGTCAAGATGTTATAAATATAAAGGGAATCCATATGGATAAAACAGAGAAACTATTTCCTCTGGTGAGAGGATGCAGAATAAGAGGGCATAATTTCAAAATTAGAGGTAGACAGTGAAATCAGAGGTCATCTTTTCACAAAAATTGTAATAGAAATCTAGAATTTGTGTTCCCAAAAAGACTGTGAATGTTTTAATAATTGACTGAGATTAATATATTTCAGTTAAATAATGGTGTCTAAGGGTATGGAATAGTGGTTATAAAGTGGAGTTGAGTAAAGACCATCTATGAATCTAATTAAATGTGGATTATGGGGCTGAATGGCCTATTTCAGACCTAGATTACTGTTAACTGTGCTATCTCTTGTGATTGAAGAAGTTTGCCAAGATTTACTGTCAAGTCATGAATAATATTCATGAGTGATGAACCAGAGAGTAACTGGTGCTTGTTGATAAAAGAACTTAAAAAAACTAAAGTGGTTGCATGTTGTGGCAGACACAGGCCAGAATTTTATATGCAGGTTGTGACCTTGTTCCCTCATTGAAAAATTTAGTCTGCCTCCTCGTGGCCAGGAAACTCCACAGTTTAACAGCCATCCAGCTGTCAATTGACTCAGGGTGAGACTTCCACTGGCAACTGGGAGGAAGTCATGTCTCTGAGAGCTAACAGCTGATCAAATAGCTAGCAGCTCTCCAGTTCACGTTGTGACGCTAGGGTGACAGCCAGTTCCCAACAAAGAAACGCCATGTTTAGTAGCAATGTAAGTGTTGTGTTACAGCTAGTCTGAGGTAAGTCTGGGATTTTGCTGGGGTCTGCCACACTGGCTCCAGCGAGAGGTGTGTGTGTGGACCATGTTTGACAGGGCAGGTGGGGGAAACGCGGGTTGGGGACTACCCACTGCTCTCTGGGGAAGAAAATTCTAAAGACAAATTACCCTCTGAGAGAAGAAATTCCTCCTTATCTCAGCCTTAAATGGGAAGCCCTTATTTTCAAACTGTGCCCCCTAGTTCTAGATTCGTTCATGAGGAGAAGTATCCTCCCAGCATCTATACTGTCAAGCCCCCTCCGAATCCTATGTGTTTCAATAAAATCACCTCTCAGTTTTCTAAATTCCAATAAGTATAGCTAGGCACAGCCTATTTAACCTTTCCTCACCCCAGGGATCAGCCTAGTGAACCTTCTGTGATGTGCTTTCAATACAAGTATAACACTTCTTAAGTAAGCAAATCAAAATCGTACAAATTACTCTCAGTGTGGTACTACTGATGCCCTGTACAGTTAAAATAAGGCTTCCCTAGTCTTATACTCCATCTTCCTTGCAATAAGGGGTAGGCATTGGGAACACCACTGCTGCCACGATGCACAATTTTATGTCAGCCTGGCCTGCCAACTCGCCGCTGGTGGTGATGGGGTGTAAAATTCCAGCTATTCTATGGAAACCTCATTCAGAATTAGTAATCTAATTTTGTTAATTATCTTCTGTGATTCTTACCAAGAGGCTGATTTCAAAATAGCACGAAATTACATCTTCTTATACTGATCTCATTATTTCTTGTCTTCTAACTCTGCTTCACCTGAAAGCTACGCTCAGCCTTGATTTGCAATGCCATGGAGATCAATAGCACTATTTTAAATTCACTATTTATTTAGCACATTCCTTATTTGGGTATCATTTTTCTGTTTTACCTCTCGGTTGATAGGATCTTATGATCACAAAACTAATTGTCATTGAAACACATCCACAGGTACATATTCTATCTCTCGATTAAGCTCCAAATACTACAGATTCATACTTCACAAGCTCCACAGCACTGCTAATTTTCATCCCAGAAAATAGTCAATTTAGAGCAACTAGTTGCCATTCTCCGTTTCTTTGTTTAAATGATTCATGAGTATTTTTCAATCAGAATGGTCAATTATCCAAGGTGATAACACTTCTTACTTCCTGCAGGTCCTATTTTCTTTTCTCCATAGTCCAATGAAAAGTCTGAGTACTAGCAGAAATGAAAAGAATGAAAGCCGCTATAAGATTTGGAAGTTGGTTTGTCTCATGGAGGAGCCTCTTCACAAGAGCCTCTTCACTAAAATTATAAGGCTCATTGACTCTTCCCGACAACACAAAGCACTGGCTGTTTTGCTTTTGATTCCCTCTCTGGTGATGGTTGATTCTACAAACTAATAACAACAAAATCAGCATCAATCATATTAATGTCCTTCTGGTGAAATGGAGTTCAGGGAAAAGCATTAGTTTTATTAATTTATTTAGGTTCCTCAGATTTGGCAGAGGAAGATGATTTGATACAAAAATTACAAAGAGAGAAAGGAGGCTCAAGTATATAAAAAAAAAACAGGGCTGCATTTTATATGCCCCCACCAGGCATGTTTTTGGCAGGGTGGGGGGGGGCACACAAAATAGGGTAGGTGCCCACCCCACCACTTTCCCAAGCACATCCCCATAATACAGGGGTGGACAGTTGCTGAAATTGGCAGCTCACCTATTAAATAAATAAGCAAGGGTCAATTAGACTTGCTACCAAGCCAGTTGACCCTGATAACACACTGCCCATGCCATAAAACATTTGTTGGGAAGCAGGTGGGCTGGAGTGGGCAGTTGATCTTTTAAAATAATCTCTTCAAAGGGCAGGAAGGAAGAAGGGATTCTATCCTTGGGGGTTGCCTTTGCCAATCATGGTGACCTCCCCCCTAAAATAGAACCCATCCCTTTCCTCCTACCCATCCAAAGGCCTCAAACCCACCTCTGATCTGTCCAAACCCTCCCTGCCCAAGGTCCTAGACTTACCTGTTCCCAGGGATCCATTGGGCCACCTTCTGCTTCCTCAGTGTGGTCCTGGTAGCGCCCACTATTGCCCCCCCGGCGCTTCAGGGATTGATTGGCCAGCAGCTCCCGAGGGCGAGACTTCCTCCCCGGTAAGGGGTGTCTCACTCAGCCCTTCTTTAGCCCACCCACAGTGCATTATGGCTATGGGGCAGGCTGGTGTGGAGCAGGTCTGTTTTTATTTATTGGGGCGGGTGGCAAGCCAATGCACCTCCCACCCTGTCTCCGCTATTCAGCCCACAGAATCTGAAAAAGAAACTGTGGCTGTGAGGGGTAGACATGCATAACGGTTGAGAAAAGCAAAAATTGACAGAAAATTGATTAACATGAAAAGATCAGATGTTTTGGTACATTAAAGTTTATAGATGACTGAAGTAAGTGGCCAGCTGAGAGACCTTCTAGAGAGTTGTGAGAAATATTGTACAACATTTTTATTTCAGATATGAATTGAGATTATTTAACATAACTGTTAGGAGCTGGAGTAGACCATACTTGAGCATCCTCAGCCATTCAGTATGATCATGCCTGATCTTCTACCTCAACTCTATATTTGCACCTTGGATCCATATCCCTTGATTCCCTCAGAGACCAAAAATCTGTCTGTCTTGGCCTTTAATATTTTCAATGATGGAGCATCCACAACTCTCTGGGGAAGAGAGTTCCAAATATGCACAACCCTTTGAGTGAAGAAATTTCTCTTCATTTTGGTCCTAAATGTTCAGCCCTTGTGCTAGACTCCCCAGCCAGGGCAACATCCTCTCAGTGTGTACCATTCCACGCCCCTTCAGAAGCTTGTATATTTCAATGAGGTCATCTCTCATTCTTCTATATTCCAGAGAGAATCAGCCAAATGTACTTAATCTCTCATCATAGGATAACTCTCCCATCATAGGATAACCCTCTCAATCCAGGAACTAATCTAGCTGTAAGTCTCCAATGCAACTAAACCTTCCTTAAATATGGAGACCAAAACTGCACACAGTACTTAAGGTACGGTACCAACAAAGCCCTTACAACTGTAGCAAAATTTCCTTATTCTTGTACTCCAATTTCTTTGCACTGAAGACCAACATGCCATTTGCCTTTCTAATTGCTTGCTGTCGGTATTCCTTCCACATGTACACCTAAGTCCCTCTGAACATCAACATTTATAGTATTTTTAAAAGAGATTCTGCTTTTCTATTCTTACTACGAAGATGAATAACCTCACACTTCCCCACATAATACACAATCTGACACTTTGTTGTCTATTCACTTAACCTGATGATATCTCTTTGCAGCCTCTTTGTGTCTTCCTCAGAGCTTACATTCCCACTCTGCTTTATATTGTCATCAAATTTAGATACTTTATTCTCTGCCTCCTTGTCTAAGTTATTAACATGGATTGTAAGTAGCTGATGCCCCAGCACTGATCCTTGAGACACTCTACTAGTCAAAGCCTGCTCTGTTTAT
This sequence comes from Carcharodon carcharias, assembly GCF_017639515.1. Lineage (NCBI taxonomy): Eukaryota > Metazoa > Chordata > Chondrichthyes > Lamniformes > Lamnidae > Carcharodon > Carcharodon carcharias. Next base: position 129,014,277 of record NC_054477.1, on the reverse strand, counting down.
CCCTACTCTTTCCTTCCTGTCCATTAATCTATCCTCTATCCATGCTAATATATTATCCCCAACACCATGAACCCTTATCTTGTGTATTATCCTTTATCAAATGCATTTTGGAAATCCAAGAACATCTTCTGGTTCCCCTTTCTCTAACCTACAAGTCACATCCTGAAAAACTCTAATAAATTTGTCAAGCACAATTTCCCCTTTCATAAAACCTTGTTTCCTTTGTCTGATCACACTATTATTTTATAAGTGTACTATCAAGATTTTCTTAATAATAGATTCCAGCATATTCCTGTTGATGGAAGTCAGGCTGACTGGCCTGTATTTCTCTACTTCTCTCTCCCTCATTTCTTGAACAGCAGAATTACATTTGCTAACTTCCAATCCATTGGGACCATTCTGAAATCTTGAGCATTTTGGAAAATTATGAGCATATCCGTGGAATGGAATGGATTCTTCCCCCTCAAGATGAATAATGGAAATTGGAAAATCAAGGTTCTCCACAATTTGGTTTAGCTGTGTGAACACCCTAGATAAGTTAATTGTTCCATGAAATTTACAGCACAGAAATAGGCTTTTCAGCCCAACAGCCCATGCTGATGTTCATGCACTACAAAACAATCCTCCCACTTTTCCTCATCTAACCCCAATTTACCCTTCTAATCCTTTCTCCCGCATGTGTTTAATGAAGGCATTAATGATCCTAATAGCATAAATCTAATTTTCCTTGGGTTGTAAAGTTGATTTGTGTGAAACAGGAGGTGGACTGTGCAATGGGGCTATGTCTCGCACAAGATGTTGTCCTGCCGAGCCTCTGACATAATTAATAATGCAGATATTGGTGATTTCATTACAGTTACTTCAATTAAATTAGAATGCAAGTGTGGACTATGATCGACAGCCTATGATTTATAGCTTAGATATCCACTCCCTCCGCATCAGCACACTATGTCTGCATTTTATCCTATCTACAGTACCCACTACTGCAACTCATCGACCTCTACCACCTAGAAGGACAAGTCAGCAGGTGCATTGGATCATCATCACTTCCAAGTTCCCCTCCAAGTCACTCACCATCCTGAATTAGATATATATCATGTTCCTTCATTGCTGCTGGGTCAAACTCCTGAACTCCATACTTAACAGCAATGTGGGCTGCAGTGGTTCAAGAATAAGATCCAATACAACCTTCTGAAGGGCAACTGGGGCTGAGCAATAAATTCCAGCCTTTTCAGTGACATGAATATCCTGCAAATTAATTTGGAGTGCAAATCTAACCAATACAGACAAACATTGTGGATAATTCACTCCAGTAGTGCAGAGTAGTCCAGAGAAATGGTATTTTACTTTTTTCTTTCAAAAATCTATTTTTAATATCTAATCTTTATTTTTCTAAAATTTTGTTCATATATTTTCAATTTTCTTTTTTCAGCTACTACGCTGGTAATGTGAAAAACTAAATATGTTATCCAGTGAATATGTTACCCAGTGAGTCAGTCCTTATTCCTGTTCCAGCTGGGCAATTACAGATCTGCACAGGACTTATTCAGGGTCAATCACTGCAAACCATTTAAAAAACAAATGCGTTGCCTGAAAAATGTTGTATTTCATATGACATCAGGAAATATATTGATAGTTATGGAGAAAACAAATGAAATAACATTTTTTTAACTGCTCCTCCTTTGCATTTTTCTTTCTATTTACCAGCTGCAGTACAAAAGATTCGGGAAACTCGGGTGTAACATAAAGACTGGTGCAAGTCAATTGTGCAAATTTATTTACATTACTGAAAATCAACAATATAGTGATATTTTGGCACAAATTCAAACAAACTCTGCATCTATTATTCTGTAGTCATTGTCCCCAACAGCTTCCATTTCCTATATATTTCTGGGCGTTTTATAGCTAGTAGGTCAATATTAGACTCGCCTTTCATGGCTTTTATAACACGGGGCAGAATGTTGCCCTTGGCGGGTAGGGGCGGGTAGGAAGCTGACCGCTGTCCACAATCGGCACAGCACCACGATTTCACACCCTTGGATAAGGTTTCCAAAAAAAATGCAAAAAGGACGCTTGGTCTTTTCCCCTACCTGTCAACTGGATGGACAGTGAAAAAATTAGCTTAATTGATTATTTAATGGCCTTAATGGGCCTTTTAATTGTTGACGGGCGCACTGCTGACTCTGCTATGTGCCCGCCAACCGAACTATCGTGCAACTGCACATTGACATCAGCTGATGTCAACAAGCGTCATTCCATGCTCGAGCGGGTTGTGCATGTGCCCACCCGCTGAGCAAAAATTTCTGCCCATGGTGTGGAAAAATGGTCATCATGGTTACCAACTTTGACTCTAAATAGCTTGAATTTTCCCGGTTTATATGTGTTGATTGAGGTCTCCCATTAAAATAACATTCCTTTCCTGGCTTTTTATCTCTTCATAGAGCAAAGTGTCCTCGTTAGGTTGACTTGGTAACATATAGCACCCCATTGATTGGAAATGTCTGTTCAGATTAGTTCACTTTCCTGCTCTCCTTGCCCTAGGAACAATTTCCTTTGCCCTCCAGCTGTCCCTGAGCTACAGGCCAAAACTACCATTGACATTTAAAAAAAAAATATTCCATGCACTTTTCCCTCACTATCTCTGTATCCTCCTTGCCCTACAAGCTTTGGAGATCGCAGCACTCCTCCTGTCCTGGCCTTTTGCACAATCCAGATTTTAATTGCTTCATTAATGTTGGCTGTGCTTCAGTTGGCTTTGCCCTAAACTCTGGAATTCTCTCCATAATCCTCCTCTCCTTTCTACCTCTCTTCCATTAACATGTTCTTTAAAACTACCTCTGCCAAGCTCATAGAATTGAAGGCAAATTATTGACCTGGCTAGGAAGTTGACTGAGTGACAGGAGACAGAGAATAGGAATAATGGACAGGATTATCTAATTGATAGGATGCTACCAATGGTGCAGTCCCACAATATCCTGAGTTGGGTTCTCAACTAGTCTCTATATTTATTCATGACTTGGATGATGGGATAGAAAACCACATATCGAAGTTTACTAATAGGCAAGATACGAAGATAGGTGGGCTATCTAGAAGACTAGTTTATGAGGGGCTGGACATTATTCTACAATTATGTAAAGCCCTGGCTTGACCACTTTGGAATACTTTGAGCAATTCTGGACACCACACCTTAGGAAGGATATATTGGCCTTGGAGGGAGAGCAGTGTTTACCAGAATCATTGCTCACCTCCAAAGGTCACATTATGTGGAGAGATTGCACAAACTAGGGTTGTATTCTATGGAATTTAGAAGGTTAAGGGGTGATTGAACTTTTCAAGATATTAAGGGGAACAGATTGGGTTGAAGGAGAGAAACTTTTTTCTGCTGGAATCCAAGAGTAGAATTTAATCTTGGTAATGAGGATCATGCCCACTGGTTGGAGAACTGGTAGGAGCCCTGCATTGCTTCTCTTGGGGAAGATGTGATGGAATTAAGTGCCCCTCAGGTACTTAACTGGCCAGCATTGGGCCATATCCAGGATTTAGGACTTTGGAGGTGGAATGCTGTCCTCGAGAGCTGCTGGCCTATTGGAGGCTGGCAGCCCTCTATTGCCAACAATGCCACCAGGAGCTGTTTTTTAATGGATGGACCCAGGATGAGGCCTAAGATTATTAAGGGACCCCAGCCACAGTGAGTGAGGGAGGGGGGTGGCAAGGGGACTTAGAAAAGATGGCCATTGGGGTAGATTTCAGCCGGGTCACTCAATAAAGGATGGAGCACTTTTGAATGTGAGACATACCCCCTGGGATGCCTGAAGCAAACCTGATGGGCTTTGCTTGTCAGTCTCCCTGCATGGTGAGTACCCCGCTCACCGCTGGTTGACTACCAGCAGTGGCGGGATGAGACTCTTAAGTGGACATTAATTTCCCACTTAAAGGCTTCAGTTATCGCCTGGGCGGGAAGGCTGCCCGTGAGCCTTTCAGCCCCGGTTTTAATCGGATAGAGGCCTGAAGGTGGTGGGATATCCTCTCCGTACCCTCCTGCCCAATTAGATGCCCATCCTGCCTGCACCTCACCACCAGAAGGGGCATTAAATGCTGCACTAGGACTCGGGGGCTTAGTGTAGCAATTAGAGCCAGACCTTTCAGGAATAAAGCTAGGAAACACACAAAGGGTGGCGGAAATTTGGTGCTCTCTTCTGCAAATAACAATTGATCCTAAACAAATTGTTCATTTTAAAACTGAGATTAATAATTTTTTGTTAACTGAAAGTATTAGAGGATATGGGGCAAAGATGACTATGTAGAGTGAGGTCTCAGATCAGCTAAGATCGAATTAAGTGGCAGAACAATTTTGAGGGGTTAAATAGCCTGCTCCTGTTCCTAAGTTCAAGCTTCTGGTAATCTATTTTGATATGTCCTCTGTGACTTGATGTCAAAACTTTTTTTTTATTATTGATGTTAATACTTTTGTTGAGCACCTTGGGACAAGTTGCTATGTTAAATGTATCTATTAAGCTGCTGTTGCTGTTAACTTATGAGTCAAGTTAATCTTGTGAAATGAAAATAGATTCTGAACTATATTAGCTAGAAAATTCATTATTGTTCCCTGAGGTATCTGGATGCCTGGAATGTCAGTGACAATCTCTGTGATATTTGTAAGCTATTAGAAGCCATGTAACAGTGAGAGTTCTGAAAGAACGCTTCCAGTTCAGTACTTAGAGAAAATTAAACCACACATATGTCCCGATCTTCCTTATTTGAAGAGCATTTATACTTCAATGTGTTTTTTATTTATTGAATTATGATGATAACATTCATCATTAGAAACCTTACCCGAGAAGTGATTTTCTAAAAAGAAATTACAACTTGAAAGTTGGGAAGAACAATTCAACATGTGGAGGTTTAAAGGATAATTCTGACATTTCCTGAAATAACCGCAATCATTTCTTTAGGCCATGAGCAAAAGGTTCCATTGTAAGAAAGTGCACTTTTGTGTTATTTTATGCCTTGGTGATATGCAGTGATGTTTCAGCCTTGTGTTTTAGCAAGCAAAATGATCTTCTTTGACCAAGATTCACTCTTTTCTGCCTTTAATGATTTTGACCTAACTGAGCTTCCGAAAACTGCATGAGTTAAATAGCTGGTAACTAGATGGAACCAGTTCACCACATATGCACGACTAATTTCGGTGGTGGTCCCCTACTCCACCATAACTTCAGTGGGAAGATCACCAGAAACCCTGGAGAAATGGTTCAAGAGTTTTCTGCTGAAGATACAGTAGAAGATTTGGGAATCCCAGTGGAAATTCCAACCTGCAGTGCTTTGGAGTATGTGCTTCATTCTGCTTTATTCTGAAAACATAGGAACACTAAGTTGTAACAAGCCCAATTAGCTCACTGGGAGACAACATTACAACTTCCAAGTCTCCCTGTACTATCATCCTGAACTGTGTTTGTGGACATTGTTTTCCCAAACTTCTGCCAATTTTGTTGAAAACCAGTCACTATGAGGTGGATGATCTTAGCTGAGAATGGGGATCAGAGGTGTATAATCGCTATCCTGCATTTCTACAAGGCAGCATAGCTGAATTTTCAATTCAGCATGTTGGAAATCACATTCAGATTCAGGTAGCTCCAATTTTTAGAGCTTCTGTGCATTCAGCAAGCAAAACATTTGTACAGCTGCATTGTAAATGTGGCATTGGGCGCAAAGGTTTTGAACTGGGTTGTTCTAGGAACTGAGCCTGTCTAAAATTTGCCAGTGAGGTAATGACAGATCTTTAATCACCTTGAAGTTCAGCATGTGGAATTCTATTTAATATTACTTTGGCAGTGGAATCCAGTATATAGCAAAAAGACAGAATGTGCTTTCTTCCGTGAAAAAACATTTCTACTTTTAAACTCACAAGGGTGGCATCTAGAAGTCATCAGTCAGAAGTGCATCAGTGTTCACTCTCACTGCTGTTCTTTTGTTCAAAACCTTAGCGCAGAGGACAGAGTAGCCAAACTAAATTTGAGGAACTACTTTGATTGCCTACTTGCACATAGAAAAAGCATTTATTAACTTCAAAGTTTGTACAAGTGAAAATAAAAATAAAGGAAACTATTTGCCTGACTTTGAATCTCTTAAATAGTGCAGGCGTATAACATTAATATTTCTGCTGGAATCAATATGTTTCACTATTTAATGATGATACTTCATGAATCCAGTTTTGAAGTAAAAACAGCTGAGAGAGTGCATTTTGATGTGTTTTGAAACGCTTAATGTAAGCCTTAAAACCAAAATATTGTGGCTGCTGGAAATCTGAAATAACGGAAACATTAATGGCCCGATTTTTAACCCTGTGCAATTGGATAGATTTTGACTGAGGCAAAATCTCACTCAGCTCTGTTTCTCGCTTTAAAGATGCTGCCAAACCAGCTGGGTATATCTAGCATTTTCTGCTTTTATTTCTAACATCGGTCTTGATTAAGTTAAAATTTTTAACACAGCTTATGTGGCTTCAGTTTAGGGATTTTTTTAGGGAGGTGGTAGAACCATAGAAATGTTACAGCACAGAAAAAAGGCCACTCAGCCCACTGTGTCTGCGCCGGCCAAAAGCAGGGAGAAAAAGAAAACTAGCTCCTCATTTTTAATTCCACTTTCCAGCACCTGGTCTGTAGCCTTGCAAGTTACAGCACTTTGGGTGCAGATCCATGTACCTTTTAAATGAGTTGGACGTTTCAGCCTCAACCACCAATTTAGGCTGTGAACTCCAGTCACCCACTAACCTTTGGGTGAAAAAGTTTTTTCTCGTGTCCCCTCTAATCCTTCTCCCAATGGTCTCCTTGGGTTGCAGTTTGTGATCAAAAGCATTGGTGTAAGGATGGAAAACAGTGAGGTTATTCTCTGCCTCGGATGCTGAAACCAACTGTATTTAAGTTTTTATGAAAGTCCATTCACACTTTATTTTGGTATTCATTGAGAGCATTGGCACAACGAATATGCACTTGTATGTAGCCATCCTGTACTGGGGTACGATGCAGTGCCACACTGCTGAGTACATGAGATATGCAGTAAAGTAATCCTTATGGATCTTATTTATTAATGTCTGTGGCTCAGTGACTAATTTTACTGTGGCTATTGACTAATGACTGACAAAACTAAATCAGTAACCAGGTGCTACGTCATTAATGGAGCAAGATTGACTCTAGACCCTCCCTGTTTACACCCTCTGATAAGTAACCTGAAGGATCCCAGCTGAATTGTGCACTTGTGACCTCTTGGACTGCTGGTGTGGAATTGGTCTCACACATTTTTGTTCTGTATACATGTATATGTGATAAACAAGGCTTTAGATTTACTGAAATCATCAGAAATATCACGTGCAAGAGATATTTTGTCTTTTTAGTTATTTTTAGTTTAGTTATTTAAAGGATTGATGGTCCATCCCTATATTCAGAAATAAAATGGAGCCTTTGAAACACAAGTACAATTTCAGAACACCCATTCCTCTGGAAATCAGGAAAATAGAGCTGCATGAAACATGGGCCAGGATTTGTCAGTCGGCGTGCGGGAGCAGGCCCAACACCCCGGCATGTAAAATGACACACGATCTTTTGTTCGACAGGCATGCGCTGGACTCAGCTGCATGCCTGCTGATATTTGAAAGGCCTGTTAAGGCCATTAAGGAACTAATTAAGGTCAATTTTATGCTGCCCGTCCAATCTTACATTGGCTGGCAGGCGAAAAGGCCAAGCGGCCACGAGCGGGATGAGGTTTCCTAAACCTTTAAGAAATAATTTTTTAAAAATTCTGAAATATAAAAACATGCCCCATCTCATGTGACATGTTTAATTACATTTTTATACCATTTATTTATTTATTCCAAAAGCACTTCAATTTTCCTGAGGCAGCTCTGTGCCTTAGAGAGATTGAAGCGCAAAAGAGCACTGGCCCTGACTCTCTCTCTTTCGCCCACCAGCACAGGTAGTGCTCAGCACTACCGCTCGCATCTTACGCTGGGTGGGCCTTAATTGGCCCACCTGTGTAAAATGGCGTCACGGAGCCGATTGCGGGCGGGGGAGCGACTCTGTGACCACTCCCACAAGCCCGCCCAACGAGGGAGAAATTCAGGCCATGGTTAATATAGTAATAATGGGTGACCTGAATTTACATATGGACTGGGTAAACCTAATCAGCACTAATGCTTTAGAGGATGATTTCCTGGAGTGTCTACGAGATGGTTTTCTGAAGCAGTAAGTTGAAGAACAAACTATGTATAAGGCTTTTTTTAGATTTAGTATGTTGCAATGAGAAAGGGCTAATTAATAATGAATTAATTAATAACCTTGCTGGAAAGACTGTTGAAATGAACCTTTAGGAAATAGTGATCATAATATGAGGAATTTTACATTAAGTTTGAAAGTGATATAGTTCATTCTGAAACTAGGGTCTTAAATCTGAACAAAGGAAACTATGAAGGTAGGAGGAGAAATTTGGCCATGGAAGATTGGGAGAATACATTAAAAACTGTGACAGTAGACAGGCAAAATGGCTAGTGTTAGAACAAGTGTTACATAGTCTACAACAAACATATATTGCTCTAAGACACAAAAACCCAACAAGAATGCTCATTTAATGGTGGTAGTTAAAGATTGCATTAGATTGAAGGAAGTGGCTTAAAAGGTTGCCAGAAAAAATGGTGAGCCTGAGGATTGGGTGCAATTTAGAATCCAACAAACGAGGACCATAAAACTGATAAAGAAAGGGAAACGAGACCATGACTGCAAGCTAGTAAGAAACATAAAGGCGGACTGTAAAAGCTTCTTTAGGTATGAGAAAAGAAAATGATTAGCAAGGATAAATGTGGATCCATTACAGGCAGAGACTGGAGAATTTATAATGGAGAATAGGAAACTAAATAACTACTTTGTGTCTGTATTCAGGGAGGAAGATAAAGAAAATCTTCCAGAGATAATAGGGACCCAAGGGACTGGTGAAAATGAGGAACTGAAAGAAATTAGTATTAATAAAGAGGTAGTACTCGAAAAATTAATTGGGTTGAAGGTGCATAAATCCCCTGGACCTGATGAGCTACATCCCAGAGTGTTGAAAGAGGAGGCTATAGAAATAGTGGATGCATTGCTGCTTATCTTTCAAAATTCTATAGATTCTGGAAAGCTTCCTGCAGACTGCAAAGTAGCAAATGTAGCCCCACTATTTAAGAAGGGAGGTAGAGAGAAAGTGGCCTGTTAGTTTAACATCAGTAGTAGGGAAAATGTTTGAACCTATTATAAAGGATGTGTTAACTAGACACTTGGAAAATAATGATATGATTGGGAAGAGTCAACATGGATTCATGGAAGGGAATTCATGTTTGACAAACCTTTTGGACTTTTTTGAGGATGTTACTTGTGGCATAGATAAGAAAGAACCATTGGATGTGGGGCATTTAGATTTTCAGAAGGCTTTTGATAAGGTCCCATATGGGAGGTTAATAAACAAAATTAGAACAGATGGGATTGGGGGAAATACACTGGCATGGATTGAGAATTTGTTAACAGACAGAAAGCAGAGAATAAATGGATCGTTCTCAAGATGGCAGGCTATTACCTGTGGGGTACTGCAAGAATCAGTGCTGGTGCCACAGCTATTCGCAATCTATATGAATGATTTGGATGTGGGGGCCAAATGTAATATTTGCAAATTTGCTGATGAAACAAAACTAGGTGGGAATGTAAGTTATGAGAAGAATGCAAGGAGGCTTCAAAGGGACTTGGAGAAGGCTATGTGAATGGACAAGGACATGCCTGATGGAATATAATGTGAATAAATATGAAGTTATCCATTTTGTTAGAAAAAACAGAAAGGCAGAGTTTCTTAAATGGTGAGAGGTTGGGAAGTGTTGATGTCCAATGGGACTTGGGTGTCCTTGTTCACGAGTCACTAAAATCTAGCATGTGGATGCATCAAATGGTATGTTGGCATTCATTGCAAGGGGATTTGAGTACAGGAGTAAATATGTCTTGCTGTAATTGTTTAGAGCTTTGGTATGATTGCACCTGGAGTATTGTGTACCGTTTTGGTCTCCTTATCTCAGGAAAAATATATTTGCCATAGAGGGAGTGCAATGGAGGTTCACTAGACTAATCTTATGATGGCAGTGTTGTCTATTGAGGAGAGATTGAGGAAACTGGGCTGGTATTCTGTAGAGTTTCAATGGAGAGGTGATCTCATTGAAACTTACAAAACTCTTACAGGGCGTGATAGGGTAGTTGTGGATAGGATGTTTTCCCTGGCTGGTGAGTCTAGAACCAGGGGTCACAGTCTCAGAATAAGGGGCAGACCATTTAAGACTGACATGAGGAGGTATTTATTCACTCAGAGCATGGTAAATCTTTGGAATTCACTACCCAAGAGCACTATGGAAGCTCAAGCATGTTCGAGACAGAAATTAGAAGATTTCTGGATACTAATAACATCAAGAGATATGGAGATAGCACGGGATAACAAGAGTAGCATTCAGGAGGATGATCAGCTGTGATCTGATTGAGTGGTGGAATAGCCTAGATGGGCTGAATGGCCTACTGCTGCTATGTTCCTGTGTTCCTCAACTCCGCGATTTCTTACCTAAAAGCATTGTGGGAGCACCTTCACCACACAGACCACAGTAATTCAAGAATAAGGCCATCCTTTCAGGGCAACTAAGAGTAGCTAAAGAATGCTGGCCTCGTCAGTGAAGCACATATCCTGAAAATTAATGTGAAACAAATAATGACAGGAGTAGAACTAAATTTGTTGAGATGAATTTCAAAGCTTCAATGCATACTTTTCAAACATGAAGGGATTTTCTCTGACTAGCTTATTAAAAACTATAACTTGCTTGAAAAATGAAGATATTAATAAATTGTATGAATGTTCAGAGGTTTTTGAAAACAAAATATATGTAATTAAATTGCACCAGAGCATTGAGGCATTATTTGGTAATAGCAAGGAGCTTTCTATTGGCTAATCTACTGAGGGGAAATTCATGTTTGGTTTTGATTACTTCATCAAAGTCATATATAAAAAGAATCTTCAATATTGTGCTTGTTGACTTTTTGTTGTACAGATGAAACAATTTATTTCCTTGGATGTGTCATTTTTTGCTGCCACCTTATCAAGGTGTCCCAGCCACATTGGTATCACAGTGATAATTGCTTTAGTTGCTCTTGGCAAAGTTACATCAATGTCAGTCTCTAAATAACTCATAACTTCTTTGCATCGCAGAAAGCAGGACATTTGCAGCACTCTATTCAACTGGGGCGCATTGTTCAATTGCTGTGCATCAGAGTTCTATTCTACCCTTTTTACTGTGCACCTTGTTCACAGGAGGGAACAAAGGAAAGAATATTTTCTTCAAAATGCATCCTTCAGACTACAGTTGTTTTACTATTTCAGTTTCTGTGGGCAGCCTATAACCAAGTATGAGATGCCACAGTAATTGTGGCAAAAAAAAGAGCAGTTTCCGTTTGTGCCCCCACCCCCACTCTTCTCCCTCACCCAAGTTTTTCCTGCTAATCTTCCTGTATAGAGAAGACAAGAAGTGAGCTGGGAAGCAAAATGATTTTCTTACTTGGTGTTCTTCTCGTCCAATCTCACCAAATATGTAATGTAATATTGGAAATTTAACACTCCCTTTTTATTTTTGCTTTCATGACTTTTTTCACCTCCCAAATGACTGGGCTACACAGCAGTTTGAACTAACATCTGTCATTCTCTGATTAAGTACTTAATCCAATTTAGAGACTAGCAATTTTGTGGTTCGGCAGACAATGTCTGTCTTTGCCTTTTGAGTCAAAATTCGAGCAAGTGCGGCCGACCGAACAAATAACAGACACTTAGCCGAATTTGTGGAATTACGGGACACTGGACTGCTGGAATGTGGTAAAGGTTCATATTTCTAATGAGAAGAACAGGAAAGGTGCATATAAGACAAAAATAAAATGCTGCAGATGCTGGAAATGCAGAATAACAGAAATTGCTGTAAATGCTCAGCAGGTGTGGCAGCATCTGTGAAGGAAGAAAAGAGAAAACATTTCAGGTTGATGACCTTCCGTCAGAATCTTCATCTGAGGTGCGTGCAAGAGTTCTACTCAGAGACAGTGAGGTGTTTTGATTGGTTTCTGGAAAATAATGTTATTTTCCACACTCATGGTAACTAATATGTTAATTCTCTTCCCGTGCAAAAGTTAAATCCATAAATACATCTGCATGTGTTTCACAAACAGCTTTTTGGCAAGTATGTGAAGTTTAAGAAATATAGCGCATAAATTAATGAACTAATATACCGCTATGAAGAAGAGTCTTATGGACTTGAAATGTTAATTCTGTTTCTCTCTCCACAGTTGCTGCCAGACTTGCTGAATTTTTCCAGAGTTTTTTTTATTATGAACCAATATACATCTTCCTTTATTAATATATCTGCATTTTTCCTTCCAAACTAAACATTATTGCAGAAATAGTAATCAAAAGCATTTTGTTTAAATGCATACAATGTCTTAGAATAATAGTTCAGTCATTTCAGAATTTGGTGTCTACATTAATCGTTATTGGCCCAGATCTTCCGGTTTTTGGATCATTAGAGACCCGGACGTACCCATCAAGATGCACGTTGGGACACCACCTAAGTCCTGGCACACTTACCCCATGGGAATTACCTGGAAAGTTTGAATTTCCGATGGGTAGTTCCCCTGCTCCACCCTCCGAAAATGTTTCCAACCCTGTGTTAGAATCAGAGACTTTGGACAGTTCCATCACTGTTGCTGGGTCAAAATCCCGGAACTCCCTTCCTAACAGCACTGGGTGTACCTACACCACATGGTCGGCAGCAGTTCAGGAAGGCAGCTCACCACCTCCTTCTCAAGGGCAACTAGGGATGGGCAACAAATGCTGGCACAGCCAGAGAAGCCCACATCCCGTGAATGAATGAAAAAAAATTACTTACCTGGATAGTTACCCAGGAAATGTCAGACAGAAAAATCCCAGTCTAATTCTTGAGTAACTATATAGCAGACTCCAATCACTCACACTGTTAACACCAACATGCACCTCAACCCCTCTGACAACCTGACTGACCACCCCCGCCCAACAACTCACACCCAATCCAACCTGACTAGCCCCCACCACCCAACCTGACTAGCCTCCACCACCTGACCACGCCCCCCAACCAGACCCAACTACTGCCCGACCCACATACCCACTTACCTATCACCCTACTCCACGCATCTGCCACCTTAGGACCTCACCCACATTCCATCCTACCCACATGCCACCCTGCTACCCTAACCACCAGCCACCTCAACCACCTGCCTCCCTACCCATCTGCTACCCTGCCACCTCACCCACCTGCCATCTTGCCCACCTGCCTGCTTACCTCACCCACCCTACCCACTTAACCACTGACTTCAACCGCCTACCCACTTACACTATCACCCATTCGCTCACCATGCACTAACGCTCCGGAAAGCTTTGGGACTTTTAAACACCAGAATACTGCAGCTAGTGGTGTAACAAGGGGGGATGGCTTCTTGGCTGATTCTCTTTGCTGCTGCTCTCCATGATTCCTGCGCTGAGGGAGTTCTCCTGCATCATGGATCGGAGGTTTGGCCAGAAAATCGTATCCAGGTTAATGGGTAGTTTTCTGTCTAATCAGCATCATACAAAATTGTTCTGGAAGATTTTTTTAAAATTCATTCACGGAGCATTTATTGCCCATCCCTAGTTGCCCTTGAGAAGGTGGTGGTGAGCTGCCTTCTTGAACTGCTGCAGTCCATGTGATGTAGGCACACACACAGTGCTGTTAGGAAGGGAGTTCCAAGATTTTGACCCAGCGGCAGTGAAGGAACGGCGATCTATTTCCAAGTCAGGATGCTGAGTGGCTTGGAGGGGAATTTCCAGATGATGGTGTTCCCATGCATCTGCTGCTCCTGTCCTTCTGGATGGTAATGGTTGTGGGTTTGGAAACTGCTGTCAGTGGAGCCTTGGTAAATTCCTGCAGTGCATCTTGTAGATGGTACACACTGCTGCTACTGTGGGTTAGTGATGGAAGGAGTGAATGTTTGTGGATGTGGTGCCAGTCAAGTGGGCTGCATTGTCCTGGACAGTGTCAAGCTTCTTGAGTGTTGTGGGAGCTGCACTCATCCAGGCAAGTGGGAAGTATTCCATCACACTCCTGACTTATGCCTTGTAGATGGTGGATAGGCTTTGGGGAGTCAGGAGGTGAGTTACTTGTCACACTATTCCTAGCCTCTGACCTGCTCTTGTAGCCATAGTATTTATATGGCTAGTCCAGTTCAGTTTCTGGTTGATGGGAACCCCCAGGATGTTGATAGTGGAGGGTTCAGTGATGGTAATGCCATTGAACATCAAGGGGTGATGTTTGGATTCTCTCTTGTAGGAGATAGTCATTGCCTGGCACTTGTGTGGCACGAATGTTACTTGCCATTTGTCAGCCCAAGCCTGGATATTGTCCAGGTTTTGCTGCATTTAGACATGGACTGCTTCAGCATTTGAGGAGTCACGAATGGTACCGAACATTGTGCAATCATCAGCGAACATCCCCACTTGTGACCTAATGATAGAAGGAAGGTCATTGATGAAGCGGCTGAAGATGGTTGGGCCGAGGACACTACCCTGAGGAATGCCTGCAGTGATGTCCTGGAGCGGAGATGACTGACCTCCAACAACCACAGCCATCTTCCTTTGTGCTCAGTATGACTGAAACCAGCAGTGAATTTTCCCCCGATTCCCATTGACTCCAGTTTTGCTAGGGCTCCTTGATGCCACACTCGGTCAAACGCTGCCTTGATGTCATGGACAGTCACTCTCATCTCACCTTGGGAGTCCAGCTTATTTGTCCATGTTTGAACCAAGGCTGTATTGAGGTCAGAAGCTGAGAGACCCTGGCGGAACCCAAACTGGGCATCAGTGTGCAGGTTATTGCTAAGCAAGTGCCGCTTGATAGCACTGTTGATGACCCCCTTCCATTACTTTACTGATGATGGAGAGTAGACTGATGGGGTGGTAATTGGCCGGGTAGGATTTGTCCTGCTTTTTTGCATACAGGATGTACCTGGGCAATTTTCCACATAGCCGGACAGATGACAGTGTTGTAGCTGTACTGGAACAGATTGACTAGGGGCATGACGAGATCTGGAGCACAAGTCTTCAGCACTATTGCCGGAATATTTTCTGGGCCCATAGTCTTTGCACTATCCACTGCCTTCAGCCATTTCATGAAAACACGTGGAGTGAATCAAATTAGTTGAAGACTGGCATCTGTGATGCTGGGAACCTCAGGAGGAGGCCAAGATGGATCATCCACTTGGCACTTCTGGCTGAAGGTTGTATCAAATGCTTCAGCCTTATCTTTTGTACTGATGTGCTGGGCTCCTCCATCATAGAAGATGTGGATACTTCTGAAGCCTCTTCCAGTGAATTGTTTATTTGTCCACCACCATACAAGACTGGATGTGGCACAACTGCAGAGCTTAGATCTGATCCATTGGTTGTGGGATCGCTTAGCCCTGTCTATCAACTGCTGCCTATGCTGTTTGGCATGCAAGTAGCCCTGTGTTATAGCTACTCCAGGTTGACACCTCATTTTTAGGTATGCCTGGTGATGCTCCTGGCATGTCCTCCTGCACTCTTCATTGAACCAGGGTTGATCCCCTGGCTTGATGGTAATGGTAGAGTGGGGGATATGTTGGGCCATGAGGTTACAGATTGTGTTTGAGTACAATTCTGCTGCTGCTGATAGCCCACAGCGCCTCATGGATGCCCAGTATTGAGTTGCTAGATCTGTTCGAAATCTATCTCATTTAGCACAGTGGTGGTGCCACACAACACGATGGAGGGTATCCTCACTGTGGAGGCGGGACTTCGACTCCACAACTACTGTGCGGTGGTCAATCCTACAAATACTGTCATGGACAGATGCATCTGCGGCAGGCAGGTTGGCGAGGATGAGGTCAGGTATGTTTTTCCCTCTTGTTGGTCCCCTCACCACCTGCCGCAGACCCAGTCTAGCAGCTATGTCCTTTAGGACTCGGCAACTCGGTCAGTGCTACCAAGCCACTCTTGGTGATGGACGTTGAAGTCCCCCACCCAGAGTACAGTCTGCACCTTTGCCATCCTCAGTGCTTTTCCCAAGAGGCTCCTCCAACATGGAGGAGCACTGATTCATCAGCTGAGGGAGGGCAGTATGTGGTAATCAGCAGGAGGTTTCCTTGCCCATGTTTGACCTGATGCCATGAGACTTAATGGGGTCCGGAGTCATTGTTGAGGACTGCCAGGGCAACTCCCACCCGTCTATATACAACTGTGCTGCCACCTCTGCTGGGTCTGACCTGTCGGTGGAACAGGACATACCCAGGGATAGTGATGGTGGTGTAAGGTAAGATTCCGTGAGGATGACTATGTCAAGCTGTTGCTTGTGAGACAGCTCTCCCAATTTTGGCACTAGACCCCACATGTTAGTAAGGAGTAATTTGCAGGGTCGACAGGCCTGAGATTGTCGTTGTCATTTCCGGTGCCTAGGTCGATGCCGGGTCCCTCCAGTTTCATCCTTTTGTTGTTACTTTGTAGCGGTTTGTTACAACTGAGTGGTTTGCTTGGTCATTTCAGAGGGTATTTAAGAGTCAAAGACATTGCTGTGGGTCTGGAGCCACATGTAGGCCAGACCAGGTAAGGACAACAGATTTCCTTCTCTAAAGGACATTAGTAAACCAGATGGGTTTTTACAACAACTGACAATGGTTCCGTGGTCATTATTAGAGTTTTAATTCCAGACTTTTATTGAATTCAAATTCCACCATGTGCCTTGGCGGGATTTGGACCAATATAGCTCATTGCTACTGTTATCTCAAATAAATGAAATAAATACAGCTGGTATAACCAATCAGCATACATTGCAAATACAAATAAAACTTAAATCCAGCCAATGGCTCAAAGTTCAAAATTTCATTTCTCGGACTGAATCATGCTATATTTGCGAAACAAACACCGCTGTAATTCTGTGGCGAGTGTGATGTGTGGTAAGCAGAAAAGGAGACCGTTCCTTTCTGTAGTTTGAAGCATCGATTGTCTACAAAATAGTTAGTTAATAGCATTTTTAGTAATTTGTTACAGTAAAAGTTTGAAAATGTGAAATCTTGTCATTCCTGCAGCTAGTAACTGGAATTTTGAATCTTTTTTTTAAAGTTATGGGTTTTTATGGGGATGATAACAACTCTTAGCAGGGCATTATGGGCTGGACTATTGCTCCCGAGGCAATTTTCTTAAGTCAGGAAATTTCCCAACTTGACAGTCCTGCCTCAGTGTGAACAGCCCTGTTACACCTAATTTTCACTCGAGTGAGACGGGGGCTAGATAAAATCAGGCCTGCCGACTCAAGAAGCAAATTGTAGGCAGTCAGGGAAATGGGCGAGTGTTGAGGTGGGCTGTTTAGAAGGCTTACCCCATTTTTCTGGGCCTTTGCCCCAGTTGCTTTAGAAGCTGTTAGGCTCTCCAGCCGTCACCACTCATACCCCCTCACCCTAATCCATTCCCCTTCCATGCTAACCCATGACTGCACTATGCAACATCCATGCCTGCTCACACCCCCAAGCCATCTCCATGCCTTCTCCATGAATTTGTGGCTCCCACATTAAGGAATAAGGCTCTTTGATAGTGAAAATCAGGTCTGTTTGAACTCAGACTTTGAGTTCAGATTACCCACTTGTGCAATTCACGCCCCAACCTCTTCCCCCTGCCGGTAAATATGGGATCTGTTGAAAATGGGGACAGGATTTTTGCGTCTAGGTCCCACACACCATTTTTAAAGGTCTCTCCGTGAAAACCCAGTCCTTTGTTTTGTAAGACTGGAACCCCGCCAAATCACACATCACCTTGACTTTGAACTAGATCGCTGTTCCTTCATTGTGACTGGGTCAAAATCTTGAAACTCCCTTCCTTAAAACACTGTGAGTCTACCTACACCATGTGCAGTTCAAGAAGGTGGCTCACCACCATCTTCTCAAGGGAAATTAGAGATTGGCAATAATTTCTGAATCTTGTCAGTAATGCTCACATCCCATGAGCAAAAAAAAAATAAAAACCCTTCCTCAAGAGAAGGTAAAGCTACCTGACCCAGTTGTGCTTTGCAGAAGTGTGTTCCTCTCATGTTAATTGATTACAGGAGACTGTTGCAAAATTTGCAGCAAATTTCTCACCCTTAGGCGGTAGCTGTTTAGCCAGGACTTAAAACTCCAGCACAGTACTGAGGGAGTGCTACATTGTCAGAGCTAGCAACTTTAATATGGGATATTGTTAAAGCCAGAAGTAAGCAGGTTCGAGTCAGATTGGGAGGATGTTTCACATTTTGAGCTTTTTAGCCTCCCACTGGAAATAAACCAGCCTGTTTTGGGGAGGGTTTAAAATTACCCACTTTATTTCAACGGGTGCCTCGTTGATGGTTCAATAGTGGAATCATCTCAATTCCTTTTTATTGCTTTAAGATAGAAGTATGTTTTGTGCAATTACATCAGGATGAAAATGTTTCAAAACAAAAACGGAATTACCTGGAAAAACTCAGCAGGTCTGGCAGCATCGGCGGAGAAGAAAAGAGTTGACGTTTCGAGTCCTTCAACAGAACTAGGTGAATCCAAGGAAGGGGTGAAATATAAGCTGGTTTAAGGTGTGTGTGTGTGTGTGTGTGTGGCGAGGTGGGGGGGTTTGGGTGGGGGGAGAGAAGTGGAGGGGGGTGGTGTGGTTGTAGGGACAAACAAGCAGTGATAGAAGCAGATCATCAAAAGATGTCACAGACAACAGAACAAAAGAACACATAGGTGTTGAAGTTGGTAATATTCTGCAAAGCGGAAACCCCTGTGGTCTGTTCGCAAGAATGACCCAAACCTCCCTGTCGTTTGCCATTTTAACACTCCACCCTGCTCTCTTGCCCACATGTCTGTCCTTGGCTTGCTGCATTGTTCCAGTGAAGCCCAACGCAAACTGGAGGAACAACACCTCATCTTCCAACTAGGCACTTTACAGCCTTCCGGACTGAATATTGAATTCAACAACTTTAGGTCTTGAACTCCCTCCTCCATCCCCACCTCTTTTCTGTTTCTTCCCCCTTTCTTTTGTTTTTTCCAATAAATTATATAGATTTTTCTTTTCCCACCTATTTCCATTATTTTTAAATATTTTTAAATCTTTTATGCTCCCCCCACCCCCACTAGAGCTATACCTTCAGTGCCCTACCATCCATTCTTAATTAGCACATTTGTTTAGATAATATCACCAACTTCAACACCTATGTGTTCTTTTGTTCTGTTGTCCGTGACATCTTTTGATGATCTGCTTCTATCACTGCTTGTTTGTCCCTACAATCACACCACCCCCCTCCACTTCTCTCCCCCCATCCAAACCACCCCCCCACTTACACACACACCTTAAACCAGCTTATATTTCACCCCTTCCTTGGATTCACCTAGTTCTGTTGAAGGGTCATAAGGACTCGAAACGTTAACTCTTTTCTTCTCCGCCGATGCTGCCAGACCTGCTGAGTTTTTCCTGGTAATTCTGTTTTTGTTTTGGATTTCCAGCATCCGCAGTTTTTTTGTTTTTATGAAAATATTTCAGTTTATTTACAAAAGAGAAATTGTAACTGAAAGAAATATTTTGTGGCTCTTTGTTTTCCGCAAGTATAACATACAGTCTCATTCTGTGACCAATCACCCTTGGTAATTAATATTACATCTAATGTTCCTCAGTGGCAGTGAGGGAAAAGGCTAGGATTCATTTTTTCTTTTCAAAAGTGTGTTTCATTTATTTTTCTAAGAGGTGTGTTCAGACATACTGTTAGTTATTTAACTGAGGCTGCTTATTTTTATTTAGGCAGCCAGCAGTGCACTTAACTAGGCAGCATGTCTTGAAGTCAGTCAGTTCTCAGAAATTTCAGTTGAAATCCAAAGGTGAAAAAGCTCAAAGGACCTCTCAGAGCACTTAGCAAGGAGTACCTGTGAATTACGTTATGTGATATCTCTCTATAGTACTTACAGCTAAGGATGAGTGAACAATATGGATTTCACACATATACTTAACACATAAATCTGTAAAATTCATCTTGATGGTAAATTTAAGCTAGCCTTGATACAGAAATAATGGGATATGAAAGTGCACTTTGAAACTGTCATAAATCCTATCTGCTGTACCCTCTTTTTAGGACAAGAGTGATCTGAGAAAAGGAATCAATCAGCGTTGTCCTTTTTTTTTAGAAAGGAAGCCAGTGTGAATGATTGCTTGCAAATTTTATGCATCTACCATAACAGGTGTTGTCTAATTAAAACTGTCATTCTATACTAATTTATCATGTGTAATATCAGTGGAAATAAATAATGTCTCCTTTTATGATGACTGAAATGAATATGGGATGAATTTGTTGGCAAAAGTTACTGTCACCCTTGTGTACTATACTCAGGGGGGCTTGGATACTTGAACAACCATGCTCCATTCTCATGACTGCCATTTTGATCCCAAGAAAATACGTATTGGAGCAGATTTACAGACATAAGTTATCTCTGTGGATGTAATCCAGAAGTGAGACTCAAAAATATACCAATTGCCAAGCCTATTCTACTGATGTCAGGTTACATTCAAATTTCCTGCCAATCTCTTTGCAGTACCTCCAGAGTACAGAATGTGTGTAAATTACAGTAAACCATTAGAGCCTAAGGAAAATGTTGAATTCATGCTATAGTTAAACTTTTCTAAAGGAAATTTAAATTTTAACTCAATTAACCATTATTCAAAGACATTAATTATGCATGTTTAAGAACCTGTAATTTGGCATTTAATTTTACTTATGCACGTAACTCATGCCCAAATTTCCATGACCTTTTATGCCATGTAATTGATTTGTAAATAGAGCCGGTTAGCTCAGTTGGTTAGAGCGTGGTGCTTAATACCACCGATGACATGGGTTCAATCTCTGTACTGGCTGAGGTAGTTCATGGGGCCTGCATCTTCTGCTAGCACCATTGTGATACCATGGCATTATTGAACCATGACTAGCAAATCTCGGACAACCGAAGACATCACATGAAGAGAGAGAATTGATTTGTGCCCAGGCTGCACAGTTTCTGAATGCAAATACATGGCTCAAAAAGTGGAATGGAAAAGATGGGCCTTTGATTCTTGGGGCACAAGTGCTGGGGAAAGAGGGTGTTGGTAGGTTGGCATGGGCTCCACTTAACCTGGGCTGGAATCTGTATCTTGGTAAATGGTAAATAACTAGGGCAGTGGATAGGGTGGGGTGGGGGAGCAGGGGTCAGGATAAATTAGATAGGAACAAACGGTTCCCATTGATGTTAGGGTTGAGTTACCACAGTCCTTAATTGTAACCAGTTTGCGAGTGTCCGCTCCACCCGTGAATGGCAGGCTGCGTTTCCCACCGCTGCACGTCGGGAATGTCATTTTAATACATTTGCATCTAATTATAAGCCTGTTTGCTGGAATCATCCCCCCACATCAAATTTACCTCTCACACTGGCGTGACTTCAGAATGACGTGCTTCACGACTGCCTTTGAAAGGCGTGCACCTGGCGATCTGAACTCCGAGGAGAATCCACAGGTAAGTGCACACAAACTTGCGCAGCACTCATGAACATTGCCCATAGGACAGCAAGGAAGAGGAGCGTTCATGAGAGACACAGGCAAATCGCTTTTTCCTGACTGACCTTCAGGCGGTGCTGGGGCAAGGGCTTCAGTCCGGGTTAGGCTGGGGATGGGAGCGTTGAGGGGCTAGGCAACACAGACTGAAAGAAATACTCAAGCACATGCTGGAGGTGGGGGGTGGGGGTTGGGGGGTGGTTGGTGGGGGCTGGGGGGTGTGGTGTTAGTTGGGGGGTGTGGGGGTTGGGGGAAGTTGCCATGCACTTGGAAAATCTTGTCAAAAGTGAGCATTCTTCCGCAGCTCAGCTGCAGCTCCATTGACATACTTGGAGTCGAGCTGCTGAAGCCTTTTTCCCACTCAAGCAACGCAAAAGCATGAAAGCATCGCCAAATGCTCCAGACACCTCCCCCCCCGGGCGTAGAGTGCAAATTAATGTGCATTTCAGGGGCAGCAGAGCAATTGGCCAACAGGACAAGTTGTACAATCCCCTTGCGAAAGTTGGCTCTGGCGCAATCACTGGTGGAGGCACTCACAGCCCCTTCCAATGTCTTAAGGTTTGGACCAGTATCCAGAACTTTGTGCATTTCTCCCGGAATCAAGAAAACCAGGAAGCATGAGCGCTGGGATTTGCACAGATCTCGGGTTTTCCACATGTACAGGGCGCCATCCGTCGACTGCTCTCACAGGTGCTTAGTCTCCGTGGCAACAAGCAGTCAACTATGTCAATCACAAGGACTTTCACTTGCTGAATGTTCAGCTGATCTGTGACCACCACAAATGCACCCTATAGATCTGCACACGATTCTCAGGGACCGTCCACAACTCCTACATCCTGAGCAGCCCTCAGACCCCTGACATCTTCCATGGTTCAGAGACGCTTCAGGAGTTGGCTCCTCATAGACAAGGACTACCCACAGAAGATGTGGCTGATGACGCCCATGCGCTGGCCTCAGACTGCAGCAGAGCGACAGTATAACGAGGTTCATGCCGCAACCCTGGCTTTGGTGGAGCAAACAATAGGCACTTTGAAAATCAGGGTCCAGGGCCATGACAAGTCCGGTGGAGCACTGCAATACAGTCCCCAGAGAGTGTTACACATCATCATTGCTTTCTGCATGCTGCACAGCGGGTGCTGCCAAGGGGGGAGGACCTGGTGGAGGTGGAGACAGAGGAGCTGCACGTATCCTCCAATGAGGAGGATGTAGAAGGAGATGACAATGATGAGGCCCTCGAAGGCGAGGATGCCGGTGATGAGGCTATCGCACTGGCCAGACGAGGCAAGCACACTTAGGAGGCCCTCACAACCACAAGATTCGTGGAGGATGGTGAGGTGAGTACAGTCCTGACATCCTCACCTTGCATCTATGAATATTTGACTCCTGTGTGGCTGATGGCAGCGCACATACTCTCAGTGCTCAGGCTTATGTCATGGAGATGCAGTGGAGACCCTAATAGTCTCGAATTCAGGAGGATGATGACGACATGCAGTGAGGACACTCCATAGATCTTCACATTGCCTCTGTGAATGTCTGACTCCTGTCTGGCTGAGGGCAGCTCACTTGAGCTCTGTGATCAGGGTCATATCACGGAGGCACAGCATGAAACTTTAATTGCACCTGATCCTTTGTCCGCCTTCAGCACCTGACCCCTTCAGGAACACACCATCACCAGACACAGATGCTGGCGAGATGGGGGCCAGTCCTACCTTAAAGGTGCTGAAAGCACACAGTGAATGAGAGAACTCTGTGATGCCTGTCCACGACATTCTGGCAGCAATGACACGCACAAATGATGTTCAGGTATCGCTAATGTGTCCAGTGTATGTGAAGCTGAACCCTCACTTTGGTCTGAAGGTTACACATTGCACAGGGATGTGGCCCTGGGCTGAGACACCTGCCTTTATCTTGTGCAGGGACAAGGTTTCACATCTTAGTGACATGAACACTGCTCATCAGAACAAGAAGCCATTGATAAGGAGACATTCTTGGGAGTCTAGTTACAATAACGAACATTAAGTACAAGTAATTAACACCCATGCCCAGGCTGTGGAACTACATCTTCTAAACCCTGCCGCTACATCTTGGTGCTCCCCTGATATCCACAGTGGAGGTGGAGGCAGCCTACTGACTGCCATCCCTTGTCTGCGTGACCTTGAAGTGTACCTTCTGGAAGGCCGAAACCTGGAGGGCCCTGGCCTGCTTTTGGGGTCCTGCTGTGTGGCAGTTGCACCCCCACAGTCTGTGGAGCAGCGGCTGCTGGGGTCACAGGAGAAGGGATTCCAATGGGCCGGAAACCCCAAGAGTCACGTGGGTGGGTGGTCCCGGGGTATGCACCTGCTGATGCCCCTCCCTACAGGTGCCTGACAGCCTCTGGCTGACTCCTTGAGGAGAAGGGGAAGCTGGAGTGAGATCGAGCTGCCCAACTCCCCTCTCAGTTTGACACTGTTGGGGGCCAACTATAATGTCAGTGATGGAGTTCAGCCTATGTAGGACCAGTGCAGGACCGACATCCTGGACCAAGGTCTCCATGACAGCTGCCATCCTACCAGTGTTTACCTTGCAGTGTTGGGATTTTTCTTTTTATTCATTCACGGGATGTGGGCTTCACTGGCTGGGCCAGCATTTATTGCCCATCCCTTCTGCCCTTGAGGTATTTGTGGTGAGCTGTCTTCTTGAACTGCTGCAGTCCATGTGATGTTGGCACACCCAAAGTGCTGTTAAGGAGGGAGTTCCAGAATTTTGACCCAGCGACAGTGAAGGAACCGCGATATATTTCCAAGTCAGGATGGTGAGTGACTTGGGGAGCTTCCAGGTGGTGGTGTTCCCATCTATCCGCTGCCCTTGTCCTTCTAGCTGGTAGTGGTCGCGGGTTTGGAAGATGGTGTTGAAGGCGCCTTGGTGAATTCCTTGTAGATGATATGCACTGCTGTTACTGTGCATCGGTGATGCAGGGATTGAATGTTTGTGGATGTGGTGCCAATCAAGCGGGCTGCTTTGTCCTGGATGTTGTTAAGCTTCTTGGCATTCCAACACTATCACCTCAGGACTCCTCCATTGTGCCTTGCAATCTGAGGAAAGCAGCAGACATCCCTTCCTGCTGATCCTGAATTTGCCTTTGCAGCTTCAGCAACTGAGGTATGACTGAGTCCAGGGGCTCCTCATCTGACTCAGACTCAGCAGATTTCTGGCCTCCAGGAGTCTTATTGAGTTCCGGAAACCTGGGACATCCCTGCCTTTGCCTCCTATGGATCAGACAGTGCAATGTGCTCACCAGATTGTGACCCTGGGGCTACACTAGAACTAGGTCCCACTGAAGTATGTGTCTCTGCGCTGGTGGATGGTGTGGGTGAGTGCTGTGATGGGTCTTCAGTCAGAGTGTCTTCAGGGCTTGAGTTAAGGAACTGGCTCGCGGACCCCCTAGGCTGCTTCCCAGATGTGCCTGCGAAAGCAAGGAAAGATAATTCGTGCATGGCAGGGGACTGCGGAATAGGGGAACTAACTCACGGTATGGTTGTCTGATGGATGTTGCACTGCTGGATCCTTAATTTGTTGAGCACCACTGACAGCACAGGAATAGTTCAGATACTTGTAGGCCAGCTGGATGACTCTATTTTCAAAGTCTGTGAGGGTCTTGATGTGAGGCATTTGTCCATCAATCTGTGACCCCTCCCTTTTTCTGTGTGCCAGCTTGTCCTGCATGAATACAAATGGAGAGAGCGTAAGCAGGATGCCTGCCAGGCCAGTTGAGAAGGTTAAAAGCAAAATACTGGAGATGCTAGAAATCTGAAACAAAAACAGAAAATGTTGGAAAAGCTCAGCAGGTCTAACAGCATCAGTGGAGAGAAAAAAACAGAGTTAACATTTCAAGTCCATGTGACTCGAGCATTTTCAGCATTTTCTGTTTTTGTTTCAGTTGAGAAGGATGCCTGGCATGTGTAGGTGGTGAGTGGTGCCACGGACGAGATGAAGGCACGACGCACAGGGCCGATGAAGGTATGTGAGAGAGTGAATGGTAATGTCCCTTGAACTGGCAGTGAGTGAGATCCCTGTGGATGTCTGATGGGTTTGTCCTTTGTAATAGGACCAGGCCAGGGTGGCAGATCGTCTGCTGGTCCCTGGTTTCATTGATTGTAATCTGTCCTCACAAGGAGAAGTGTGAGATTCCATGAGGATGAGTCTTCAGCTTTTATCTTGTAATTGCTGTTGGAAATTTCCTGGAAGTGTAGCCAACTTGAGGGTATGTGAATTTAGCAGCCATTTTTAAAAATTCATTCATAGGATGTGGGCTCCGCTGGCCAGGCCAGCATTTATTGCCCATCCCTAGTTGCCCTTGTGAAGGTGGTGGTGAGCTGCCTTCTTGAACCGCTGCAGTCCATATGACGTAGGTACATGCACAGTGCTGTTAGGAAGGGAGTTCCAGGATTTTGAGCCAGCAACTTTGGTTCAGCAAAATCCACCTTTAAAGTAAGCAATAAAAATAAGGTTTGATTTAAACAGTTTATGATCTCTTTCATGTCTGAGGAACATGATACTTGCAATTCATTTCTTCCTTATAGTAGCATAAAATATATATACCAGTAGAGAATATAACTTTCCCTTTAAGAATTGTCATCACATTTTCAGCACACCTCGGGCTGTTAGAAATTCCACCCTGAAAACGGCTGGGCAGCCCATCAATCAGATGTAAATGAGTTCTGGGAGTTAGAATATATTGGGTGCCAGACCAATGAGGTCAGGTAGAGTTAAATCACATGCCACCCAGTTTCCAATGGGCAAAGGAAAATCTTAATATTTATCCAAGTTGCAAAAACCAAAATCACAATGCACAGATAAAACAGTTGCATGTATTTTATTCTAAAACCCACTCCCAGTTATTTTTTTCTGTTGTGTCTGTGGATGGATCAGGGCCACCTGAAACTTACTTAATTGCTTTATAATATCAGGGGAATTTCACAACTGTTCTCTAAAATTGACCCTTTTTATGCTTCTTTCACGTAAGTAATGCTGCTGAATGGATAGCATGAGAACTGACCATAATGACAGGCATTGCTCACTCTCCTTCATAAGATTGTGTTACTAACCATATTACTGGCAGTGCCCCTCTGATAAGTTTTAAATTTACTTCAAAGAATATTACCCAGCATGAGTAAAACTTTACAGGAGTATGAAAACTGAACAGGTAGTAAATTTTCAGAACAAGCATTTTTTTTTAACTTTAAGGGCTTCAGCACACTGTGTAAATGATATTTGTTTAATTTTTTTGTATCAGATTACCCCAACAGATTGACACACCAGCAACTGTTTTGCTCCTGCAGTGTAAGATCAGGTTTGCAAATTCGACAAATATTAAGTCTAATGGATATCCATCAGTTGTGGGGAGATTTTAACTCCTGGTGGAAACTAGGCAGAAAGGCATTAAACAAAACATTTTTTTTCTGTTAGTGTTCCACCCGATGATTTTCACATTAGGCGGTTGGGCTTTTTGTCTATGTTAGTTAGATGCCTCGTTAATGTATGATAATCAGGCTCCTACTGCTCACATAGGACAGCCCTGTGGCTGTTGAGGCTACTGTGGTCACTGCAACCAGTGAAACCTGCAAGACTTTCGGGTGGAAGGTCCAAAAGATAAATACAAAATCTTTCCTTGTAATACAAGCAGTGCGCCTCCAGTCTCTACAAGGAAGCTCCAAGCATCTTAAACCTTGAGGTTCCCTTCCTTCCCCCCCACAGTACCCTGCCGAATTTGCTACCCTCAGCCCACATCCCACCAACCCCAACCACGTAACCTGAGTGCTAGCGGGTGGCCTCTGGGCCGCCTAGTCTTCACCTGCCAGTAGGCAGTCAGCTGCCTCAATACCTCGCTTTGAACAGGCAGCTGACTGAACGAATGTTAATTTTGATAAAATTGGTGGAGCTCCGATGGGAAACTCCAAATGGGAAATTCAACAGTTGCCCCCAGCTTTCCACCTGCGAGTTAAAATCAAGGCTATTTTCTTTGTACTATGGTTAAAATTGGGAACATAATATAAATTAAAGATGAAGGAGAAGACCATTATGCAAATGTGCAAACAGAAGCAAAGAATATGTGAAATGATTGCCAGGCACATTAGTGCTCGTTTCCATGCACTGACATTTTAACCATTAATGTTATTTTGTAGGGGAAGTAAAGGATGCAAAGAAAAATAAATTGTCGCCCATTTCTGGAAAACCCTAGGAATTTCTGATGATAATCAATTTTGGAGAACATAATTGCCTATAATGCTTTACTAGTTGAACTTAGCTAACACAGACATTTGCTATTTAATGCAATCTTGCAATGTTCTGTGGACTACCCCCATGCTAAATAAGATTGATCTAGAACAGATCTATCAGCTTAAAACTGGGAATTCTCGAGACATAGTGTGCCAAAATTATATACTATCACAACCTGTACCTCACTCTACCATTTCCATCAAGCTAGGTGACCAACCCTGGTTCATGAGGAGTATAGAGGAGCCTGCCAGGTGCAGCAACAGGTATACTATCCTGCTGAAGCTACATTCAGGACTACATGCATTAGTGAACCTCACTTAGGTAGATTGGAGAGTCTGGGACAGAAGAGGTGAGGAGAGATGTTCAAAATCATGAAAGGTTTTGAAAGATTTAATATAAGGTAATGTTTCCATGGCAGAAGGGTTGTTAACCAGAAATACAGATTTGTGAGTATAAAACAGAAGCATTCGCAATCACCTTCAGCAAGAAATGTTAAGTGAATGATTTTTTGAAGCCCCATCCTGAGGACCACACCATCATAAAAGTCAGTCTTCAGCCAATTCAATTCAGTCCACACAATAGCAAGAAACTACCAGGGACAGCAAAAGCTATAGATCCCAGCAGCATTCTAGCTGCAGTCTGAAACTCTCTGCTTCAGAAATAGCCGCGCCTCCATCCCAGCTGTTCCAGTAAAGTTACAACACTGGCCTCTACCCGACAATGTGGAAAATTGCCCAGGTATGTCTTGTTCACAAAGGCAGGATATAACCAAATCAGCCAATTAACAAAACAAAGAAAGACTTTGTACTTTTCATAACCTCAGGACATCCCGAAGTACTTTTGAAAACATTGGAGGCTTAAACAAGTACGATGCTCTGCAAAAATGCAAGGGGGTGGGATGTAATGGAGGGGCTGATGGCAATGGTATAGTTAGTAAAACTACTTAACCTCCCAATAACCTGCTGTTCATTTTTTATTACTTGAAACTCCCTTTAAAGTAATTTTATTCTTGTCCTTTTTCTTCTTTTCCATGGACGTTGACGAGCCATATGTGCAGCAGAGTGATCTGTTCTAAGCCACCAGCTGCATTCAGAAACAAGAGTCTAGAAGCTGCACTTGACAACCCCATGGGCAAGTTTCCATCTTTTCCATGCAAAAGGACCTTGGCTGTAGTTTTGTCTTGGGCTTGGAAAACATGAGTCCAGAACTTCACCAACCCCAGCCCATCGCCTCCTTCTATATCCGTCATATTTTCATCTCCTAGGGATACGTGCAGGCAAGGTTCGAATGTGTCACCTCTCTAGGACTGAGGGAGCATCAGATAAGTGCAGTCAGAAGGCTCACCTCAGTTCTTGGGGATATCGGCCACCTCTCCACATCATTCTTATGCCCTCTCACCCCGTCAACCCCCCCACCTATTTCCCCAAGCCCTCTCACAACTCCATGCTCTCCCATAGCCCCTATTTCCCATGTGTACCCCACAGCCATTCACCCAGTATCCACTATGGACAGATCTCAGGAGCCATGTACTACAATGGGAAGCCTTTGACATAGAAATGAAAAAAACCTCTAACAATCTAACAGTGCGTTCACTCAAACACACTGCCATTCATACTGCACAGAGGGAAAAAAAAACTCCAGACCCATTGGCAAAATGTTAAATCCCCTCAAATGGGCATTGAGTTGCAAAAATAAACTTCTATTGAGAAAGCACATAAAAGACAGATAATTCTTTAATTATCTTTCAAAATGTCGATCAATCTTTTGACACAACCTCTTGCTGAGCTAATTGCTTTATAAACTTTTGAAGCTCAGCCAGACATTTATAAAGGGCTAAGCTGTCAAAACAAATCATTACAACTCCAGGCAATGAAACCTATTGAAACTGAAAGAACCACAGAGCTAGTTTTTTTCTAATCTACACCTGTCATTCAAAGAATTCCAAAAGCAGCTGTCTCTTATTTTCTGATTTAAAACAGCAGGCCATTTTTTTCAAAGTTAAAGCAATCTGCCAATGATGACCCTGATGTCATAGGACTTGGGTGCAGAGTCGCAATGCAAACCTAACCTGAACTTCTTTGTGTGGGGCTAGGATGATTGGTGAGCACATCTCAACTATTACACTGTTGTTGAAATTGGTCCCTTCAACAAGGAAGGATACTATTAAGTGGAGGAAGTGAAGCATTTACTTTAGCATCATATTGTCATTGGTCATGATACCAGAGGGTTGTGGGTGCTCCATTGGGATTCAGCACTGAAGTCAACAGATTTTTTGTCCCTCAGGGAAGTGGGCAGGCAATTGGAATTGACCTAGAAGATCAGGCATGACCGTATTAAAAGGAGGAGCAGGCTTAGGGGACTGAATGGGCTACTCTTCCTGTTTCTTATGTTCTTAAGGTTCCAACTTTTACTATATGATGATCCTTCCTCCCACAGAAGTTTAGTTCAAAAATATACTGATTTCAGTGCATGGAATAAGTACTTTAGACTGTAAACAGCTTTATGATGTATCTAATGTACAAGAAACTGCTTAAAACCAGATGTTGAAGTAGAGCATTTATTTGCTGCAAAATGATCAGATATAATCAGCACACCCTTATCTTAAATCAAACCACATGTAAGAGTGTGTAGAACAATGTGCTGGGTTAAGGTTTCACATATAACCTTTTATCAGAACAGTGTTAATGAAGGGTTGGATCTGAACTGTTAACCTATATTTCCTTTTCAAATTCTGACTAAGCTGCTGTGCGTTTTCAACATTCTGAGTTCTCGTCTTATATTTAACTGGAGTAGAATAAAGATTATATTTTTCGTGGTTCACTTATAGGCATAGTTGCTTGTAGTTAATGAAGGAAATACCTGCATCCTCTTTCATACAGTTCAGAAATAGCTAGATATAAATGGGAACCATCTTTCCTTAAAAACTACAAAATGAATATGTGATAAGAATTATCTATGGGGCTGTTTAGGTTGATTGATAAGTGTGTTACTCAGCATTAGTGTATTTATTCTACATGCTAATTGAATTGTAATGGTCAAAGTATTAACTGGTTCTTAGAAATCCAAGGGGAATTCTTGATCATTAAGATTGTATATAAAATTTCACACCATTATTTATTTAAGCTTAGATGTTTGACTGTTTATGTAAAGAGTTTTTGGACTGGAAAATTCTCCCATCAGATTGTTAGTTCAGTTTGGAGGTCCAAACTGTGTATATGATCCAAGATTCACATTGCACAATGTTTCATTGTGAATGACTCCAAAACATTGAGCCATTATTGCTGGAGTGTGGAATTCCACTGCGTGGCCCATTTGTTTACGTCAAAAAAAATGTTGCTCTGTGCTTTGTGCAAAGTCTGAGCTGATAATTGCATGGGGAGGGCAATGTGGAATCCGAAATCTGGGTGAATGATGGGTCCAACAGTTTATCTCCTTAACCAATGAGATTTAAGGATTGAGAAAGAAAGAGCGGAATGGTAGCAGAGAAAATAATGTGAATTAGAGTCAAATCAGGAACAAAAAGAGAAATAAAGAAGGAAAGAAATATTTGATTAAGAGAGAAGAAAGAAACAGGAAAATGAAGATGTAAAAAAATATCTCTAACAAGAATTTGTTGCCTGCAGGGGTGAGAAACCACAGTTTCAATTGTTGCCTTCTGGATTAGAGTGGTTGTGCAGCATCGCAACTGCATAAATCTCAGTGAGCTGACTGGCCTCCTCCTGTGTTGTATTGACTCTATGGGCAGGATTTTCGTTTTGGGGTTGAGATCCCAAAGTTTCTTGAAACCATAGAGTGGATGAGGGCAAGCTACCATTTGTGTGAAGCTAATGGTAGAGCAGCACAAGATGTTCAACAACTTGTAAAATATCTTGTGAATTGCAAATAACTAGCAACTTGATGTGACTGTTTGCAATTCACAAGGTATCTCTTCTTTACCCCAAGCTGTCAATGATTTATACAATAATAATAAAATGTGCATTAAACTTGCTATAATTTTAGCAGCAAAATCTAGGCCATTGTTTCATTCAAGTATCCTGCTGCTTTCCAAACAGTGTAAGCATTTGTTTTAAAAAGAATATTTTAATCCCTTGTGAACTAATTCCAGTTTTATTGTTTGTGTAAGTATTGTGCTAGTTCAGCGTTTTGCTGTGGCAAAATATTTAGTCTGTAAATGAATATGATCAAGTAATTTTGTGCTAAAGGAGTATTTCTTGCCTTTTGGAAGGGTCAAGCTGGGAGTGGTTTGGATCTCTTGTGATCTCTCGTGATCTCTGGCGTGCTATATATCATAATTACCAATCTTGGGGTTCGTGATTCATTTGCAACATATGCAAAGACAAAGCCTTTGGGCCATGGGAGAGTGGAACTGCTTATGGAAACCACCTTTCTGTTGGAACAGAAGGAAAAGTGTTTGGGGAAAAAAGTCTGAACATTAACTGGGACATTGTATGTGCATGACCTGCATGGAATAGGCTAAGTGCAATAATATGGTACATTTAGTGTCGCTATGTATGTAGTGTCTGACTCACCAGTGCTTCCAATTTATCCCAGTCTTGATTTTCCAGGAGCCTTGCCTTGCAAAATTTCAGAAACACGGAAAAAACATCAAATTTAAAATTTTGGAAAATTCAGATTTAGATACCATTGGCATTCATTTCTGCATATGTTTCCTGCTTGTTTAACTTAACTTCTGTGGAGGAGCCATAGAAACCCCAGAAAAATGGCATATATGGGGTTTATGCTATTTTTCTAGCATGTTTTGGAAGAATCACTGTGGAAATACACCTCCTATGTGAAGAGATTCCTCATCCTTGAATAGGTACTCCACCCGTTGAGACACAAACAAGTCAATTAGAAGTATTAACCTCGAAATTAACACCCCTGAACCCTTGGGTGGGTGAGTGGTTAAAATGTAAAATAGGCCCAACTGCCATCCTCACCCCCAGAACTCAAAGTAGTTTATGCAGTGGCTACCAATGGGTCTAGTGACTGCCTCGCTACAAAGTGGAAGAACATAAATATTTTTTTGGGATCCTTTGACATAATAAGGACCCTGAACAGGAGCATGGGTTTTATGTGGGTCAGTGAGGTCACTAGGGAATAGGAGGCGGGATTGGTAAGACTTAGAGAGTGGTTGAAGCAAATAGTACAGATGCATTTAAGGGGAAACTAGACAAGCATATGAAGGAGAAGGGTTATGATGAAATATTTAGATGAGAAAGGATGGGAGGAGATGCAAGTGGAACATAAACACTGACATAGACTGGTTGGGCCGAATGGCCTGTTTCTGTGCCATATATCTTGCATAATCCTATGTAAGGTGCTTAAGTAAGAGTTCTCATCTGAAAGTTCAGCCATTACAGATGCTTCCTCAGGTCCTTGTGGGCTACAGTTTGTTTATACTACTTTTCAGATAGTGAGGTTGAGACAGGAGAAGGCAAGAGAGAAGTCCATTGCCTCATTATTCCAGACTGATGAAGAGAAGGAGATAAAAACAAAACATCAACAGCAGGAGTAAGCTGAGGAGGGAAGTTGGGGGAAGCTATGTATTGGTAGCAGAGAAGGCAGAAGAATAAAGCCCTGACTCAACAAGATGTACAGGCAGAGGCTCTGTTTCTTTGGTTTCTCAGTGGAGCAGTGCTGGAGGAGGTTTGAAATGATACCCTGCAATCATGCCATGCCAGTGGCAGTTAAAGTAATTACCACTCTTAATTTCTTTGCATCCGTATCCTTCTGGGCTGTGACAGGAGAAATGCTGAGAGTAGGCAGAGCACCAGGATTAAAGGCAAGTGATGAATGGATTATTTTTCAGGGCCACTGGATCTCATGTTTCTGTGTGATGTCAACTGTCAGACAGAGCAAACATCAGAATCTGGTGGACTTTTTCCCGTGTATAGGGAACAGTGTCTCCTTCCCACTCCTTACAGCAGCACACCCAGAAATACATCTGAAAATCTTGCCACAGCCTTTCTTCTTTTTCCACTCATACTTCAGTTTCTTGGTTCTTCTTTCACAATGCAAACCCAAAAGCCTTCAAACCTTCATCTCTGCATCTCAGAACTGGGTATTTAAACAGTAATAGGGCAATTGCATCATGGAGGTCCGCTCAGTTATCCAGTAGCAAATGTAATTCCAATCAGATTTGTAGATAACATTTCTATAATGAAGCACTTCTCCTGGAAATAGTGTATTCAAAATACCTCCATACCTAATAATTGATAGGCTCTTTATCCAGAAAAAGAAGTGACTTTTGGGGCTAGGCCAGCATTTATTGCTCATCTCTAATTGCCCTCGAGAAGGCGGTGTTGAGCCACTTAAACCATTGCAGTTCATGTGGTGTAGGTACAACTGCAGTGCTGTGATCCAGCAACAGGGACAGAAGGCATCTCATTCAAGTCAGGATGGAGTGTGGCTTCAAGGGAACTTGCAAGTAGTGGGATGTTGCCCTAGTCATTCTAGGTGTCGAAGGTTGCAAATTTGAAAGGTTCTGTTCAAGGAACCTTGACAAGTTGCTGCATTGCACCTTGTATATGGGGCAAACTGCTGTAATGTGTGCTGGTGCTGGAGAGAATGGATGTTCAAGGTGATGAGGTACGATCAAGCAGTCTGCTTTGTCCTGAATGGTGTCCAGCTTCTTGAGTGTTGCTGGAGATGCACTCATCCAGGCAAGTGGAGAGCATTCCATCACACTCCTGACTTGTGCCATGCAGGTGGTAGACAGACTTTGGGGAGTCAGGAGGTGAGTTGCTCACTTCAGAATTCCCAGCCTCTGACCTGAACTTGTAGCCACAACCTTTATATGGCGGGCCCAATTAAGTTTCTGGTCAATGTTGACAGTGGGGGATTCAGTGATGGTTATGCCGTTTATGTCATAGGGAGATGGTTAACGTTGGGTCTCTATGACGTGGAAAGAAATCCAAACTTTATTCTTGTGATATTTAAAAAAAATGAATTTCTGCTGAACCAATTAAAGATGGCTGCTACATTTTACATGACTACAGGGTTGGTCCTTTGTTTCAGGAGCCACCACCAGGAGTTACCAGAACAAAATAATTCCTCGCTCAGTCTATGGAATCTCACATCTCATTATAGAGACACCTTGGGCAGAAGTTTGCCCTTGGTACGCTTCCTGTGCAGGGGGGGGAGGGAATCCCCAACTGTCAAAGTGCGCTCTTCAGCGCATGTACGCGAAAGAGCGCACTGCTCCCTGAGGCAAAATGCTGTTTCAGGGAGTTTACTGACAGGTAAGAAAAGTCAAAAAATAGAGAAATATTAAAATTATTAACATGTCCCCCTCATGTGACAATGTAACAGGAGATGGGACATGTTAATATGAAACACATAAAATTTATTAAATTTTTAAAAAACAGACATGAAACTTCATCCCCACCAGTGAATGAAGTTATATGAATAATCTGGAGCCTGCTGGGGCTCCTGGCCTGCCCACCAGCCTTAAGCTTGGATGGGCAGGGTCTTTAACAAGGTTAATTAGCATGTCAATGGCCTTAATTGGCCATTGACAGGTCGACGGGCGGACAGCGAATTTTGCTGTCCGCCCACTTTCCTGAAGCTTTAAATGGACTGGGATGATGTCAGGGGTTCCTCCCGATGTCATTCTGTGTCATTTTCCCCTCAGTGAGCGGGTCCCATCCCCAAATTGCCGAGGGGAAAATCCTTCAGCTTGTAATCAGCTTGGAAGAAAAGCAGGTGAACTAGGTCCCTCACCTGAACTATCACAAAAGAGAGAGATCAAAACTCATCACACTGGAAGAAATGCTAATAACCACCTCATCTCTCTGCTAAGGAGGAACAATGGAATTCTGGCCAGAATCACAGAAACTGATTATTGAGCTGCAATTAGCCATTCATGGTCCATGTCACATGTCTGGCGTTTTGGACAGTTTTAACATTATATCTTTGGCCTTGCAGGCAGTCTGCTGTTTAATATCCAACCAGGGACCCCCCCTCCCCCCCACCAAGCAGCCTGTCTCTGCTGGAAGATTTCTTACCATCGCCTGTAGAACTGACCCAGTCTCTGTATACCTACTTCATCTTGCGGTATCAGCACCAAAGTGAACTCTACAACTCCAGTCTTCAGCCAGCTGAACTTGAGCTCCCATGTGAAAGAATTTTTCGTTGGACTCTGACTCTGGACACTGGAAATCACGTGAATTAATATTCATTTGTGTGGCTTTTATACTGTTACTATCTATAGTTAGAGAATTCTTCTTTCTATTCCCCCCTTTATTATGTGTGTAATGGAGTGAGAAGTTCCGAGCACTCCTCACCTGGGTGAGATTCCACAGGTTGAGGATTGCGCTTCATCCTGTAATTACTGTTGGAAGTTTCCAGAACTTTAGCCAACTTGCACATCATGTGACCTGTAAGCAGCCATATTTTTGACAAAGTCCATTTATAAATAAGCAGAAAGTAAGGTTTGATTTAAACAGTTTATGATATCTTTCTTGTTTTATGGGCATGGCAATGCATGTTGTAGCTCTACCAGGTTGGAATCGCATTTTTTAATATGTCGGGTGCTGCTCTTTCAGTCCTCATTGAAGTGGGGATGGTCTCCTGGCTTGATGATAATGGTAGAGTGAGGAATATGCTAGGCCATGAGGTTACAGATTAAAGTTGAATACAGTTCTGCTGCTTCTGATGGCCCACAGTGCCTCATGAATGTCCAGTTTTGAGTTGCTAGATTTGTTCTGAAACTATCCCATTTAGCATAGTCATAGTGCCACACAACACGTTGGACAGTGTCCTCAGTGTAAAAATGGGACTTCATTTCCACAAGGACTGTGCTGTGGTCAGCCCTAGCAATACTGTCATAGACAGATGCATCTGCGACAGCTAGATCAGTGATGACGAGGTCAAGTAGGTTTTTCCCTCTTGTTAGTTCTCTCATGGAATGCTGCAGGCCTAGTCTGGTAGATATGTTGCAGCCAGCTCAATCAATAATAATGCTACCAAGCCACTCTTGGTGATGGGCATTGATGATCCCCCATCCACAGAGTGCATTTTGTGCCTTTGTTACTCTCAGTTCTTCTCCTAAGTGGTGTTAGCACGGAGGAATACCAATCAAGGTGCTAAATGGTAATCAGCAGGGGTCTCCCTGCTCATTTTTGTCCTGATGCCATAAGGCTTCATGAGGTCCTGAGTCAATGTTGAGGATCCCCAAAGCCATTCCCATTGTTAAGCAGCTTTACCCTGCAGTTCGCATTTTCAGGAGGCTTCCTATTCAAGGCATGATCACACTGCTTACCTATTTTTACCAGCATGAACTAGATGGGATGAATGGCCTCCTTCTGTAATGACTGTATGGACTGGATTTAACTTAGGTGACGGGGCTTTGGCTGCTTGCTATAGAGCCAATAGGAGCCCGCATTGCCTGTCTTAGGGAAGGCCCACCAAATTTAGTGCCAGTCAGGCACTTGAAAGGGGAGCAGTGGGCCTTCCCTGGGATCAAGGATCCTGGAGGCAGAAACCCTGCCTACCGAGAGCTTCTGGCCAATTAGTAGCCAACAGCTCTTCTGTACTTAGCAGCGTCACCAGGAATCCCAAGGCCTTGGATTGAAGAGGGACCCAGGCACAGATGAGTGGGGGTCATGGGGGAGAGGGGCTGCTTGGAGTGTCAGCAGCAAAGGCAAAAGGTAGCTTTCACAAGGCCACCCATTTCTTATACCAGGTCTTTGAACGATGGACCAACCTCCCCACCTTTCCCGAGGAGCCTGGAAGTAAACACACCACACACCAGGACTTGCTTGTCGTGCTCCTCACATGGTGAGTCCCATGGGTTAATACCAGCAGCAGTGGGATGAGGCCCTTAAGTGGGCGTTAATTGGTCTCAATAGTGTCATCAAAATATAATAATTTTCATAATGTTATTGGGATTTATTGTAAAGTAGGAATAGTGGGGTCTGGATAGTCTGTGTTTGCACATGTGTGCGTGTGTGAGGGGGTGGTGGTGGGGGGGGGCACTTAATTGAATTAAAGGAAGCTGGTCTAAAGGCTTTGAAATATCAGAAGAGAAGCTAAGTTTGAAATGCTAAATAAGTAAACGTGGTTGAAATTTTATGTGAGGCGTAAAGGAAAACTTGCATTTTTAGATAAGCCAGAGTAGTTTGAATTTCAAAAGAGAGGGTGAAATGTGACACTTAGCCAGAAGAAGCCAAACAGTGTGTTTATTTTTCTTAAAGCTTACTGATAAAATTGGTACCATGAAAGATTTTTGTTATTAGAAAGTGAAGTCCAAAGACATATTGGAACAATGGGATTTACATTAAAAAGGGAGAACATGTATAAAGGAGATGAGGTTATATGCAAGGGAACGGCATTCTAAGATCTAACAAGTGTAGAAAGCCTCCAGCCTCTATGTACCAAGCTGCTACCAATAGGAACCAAAGCTAAGAGAATTCACTGTTAATATCCCTGTCCAGGTTATCGTGTGCTTTGCCTGGGTCTGTTAAAATCTAATTTGTTTTTACTGTTGCCTTAATGGGGGTATAACTGGGAGTCAGATTAATTAGGGGAGCTAGGAGTTATCATAGTAGTAATTTGTAGACCTCTGTATGCATTTAAAATTATTTCTTTTATTAATAAATATTTAATTTAGTTTTGTAAAAAAACCATCTAAGACCCAGTGGACTTATTACTACTGAATTCATGGCATGCATCTTGAAATAAAAGTACAAATTGCAAAACAGTTGTGATAGTTGTTTCAAGTTGCCCTCTGGGATTTGAGCAGCTTAGCATTTACCATCCACTGTGCCATAACAATGGCTTCCACAGGCCTTCCCACCACAAACTCAATCAGGATGGAGGCGGGAAGATGGCAGTGTCTGCACTTGCCTCCTCCTGCCCGATTAAATGCCCCCCTACCACCAAACTCATCACAGGGGACACCCTATGACTTTATACCACTGTGCTATTATTTTTGGTGGATCTGCCCTGTCTGTGGGTTGATGATTAATGATTCTAGGGCATTGGTTGTAAGTTAGGTTTCAGTCACTATGAATATACCAGGCTGTTGCTTGACTCATCTGTGGGATGCCCTCCCAATTTTGGAACAAATTCCCAGATGTTAGTAAGGAGAGCTTTGCAGATTCTGCTATACAGCACGTGCCGTTGTTACTTATGATGTCTAGTTCGATGCTAGATGGTCTGTGTGGTTCTTTTCCTATTTAATTTTTCCATATTGCTTTAAGACAACTGTGGCTTGTGTGAGAGGGCTTGCTTGTTTTGGGCCTGGAATCACATGAAGACAAGGCTGGGTTAGGCCAGCTGATTTCTTCCCCTGAAGAAGGTTAGTGGTTTTTTACAAGTATTTGGTAGTTGCATGATCATTATTAATGAGATTAGCTTTTTATTTCAAATGTATTTAATTAATTGAATTTAAATTCCTCCAGCTGCCATGGCAAGATTTGAATGAGCCCAGTAACATTACCACTATGCTACTGTCCGCAAAGGTTATCTCAACACATCATTCTTTCAGCTTCACGGAGTTACAGCCCAGGCTCCATTTAATGAGGATTTCTACCCCATGAACTTTACATCCAAACTTTACATTCCTGACTCCTCCTGCTCCCTCCAGTGTGCACAGAAATCTTTCCCTTGAGTTTATAAGTGTATTTTTCCCCTGCATTTATTCATACTTCAGACACTTTCATCTCTCCAGCTTACCAACTGGCTCAGAGATATTTTTCCACTCCTTTCACAAGGATAATTGATCCGATACAATTCTATCCCATTACACAAATACCGTACCCTTTCCAACCCATTCTCTCAGTTCACTCAATTACCCTCCACTGTTCCAAGTAGAGCCCCCCAGTTCACAATTGTACCACAGTTTGACACATTTGTGCTGGCATTCTCTCCCTTGCATCAAATAAAGCTGTTCCCAACCTCACCCTCTCCATTTCACCCTTGGAATATTTTTCATTTTCTCTTATTGATGCACTCTTTTTCATTCACAGTCAGTTGTCACTGATTGTTTCTCCACCTCTCATTGGTTTGTGCCGGCAGTCTTACCCTCCTCACTCTTCAACCTTTCTTGCCTCCCATCCCCAGTCATGCAGATTTCCCCCTCAACCCCATAGTTTGTGCTTATGCAATGCACCTCCCTCCTCACTGCTCCTGACATGCTTCCCCTCATAATAGAAACAGAAAATGCTGGAAATATTTGGCAGGTGAATGGAGCGAGAAACAGGGTTGGTGTTGTTTCCTCAGAATAGGAAAAAAATTAGGGATGTTTTAAGTTTTAGCTTTTTAAGGCTTCAAGTAAGCACAGAGACAGGGAAAAGTGATGGTGAGGAGGAAAGAAAAAAAGGGATGATCTGTGATGGGGGAAGACAGGAATGATTAAATGGCAAAAGGGATGGATGATGGTGCAAGGTAAAACATGGCAGCTAATAGGACAAGTAAAGAAACAGCAGTTGGGTCCAGAGGCAGCAGCAGAATCATTTTTGGCATCTGCTGTATGTGGGTATGTTCTGAAATTGTTGAACTCTGTCTTAAGCCAGGGAAGTCTTGTGGCACAATGGGTAGCTTCCTGCCTATGAGTCAGAACCTCCCAGTTCAAGTTTCACCTCAGGACCTGATGGCCAAGGAAGGTGCATTCATAATGTGGCAAAACAGATAGTCAATCTGCAATTCCTTCCAACATAGCCAATAGCAGGCGGTAAGAGTGGGAGAGATTCCTGGTTCACCATGTCATGGATAGAATGTTGGAGCCTGCACTGTCAGTATCCATAGCTCCAGACTACAGCATACATGTTGGCATAACAACTCGGACTCTCTGAGTGATCTGTGACACACCGCCACCATATTGAACCAAAATGTTGTGAAGTGCAAAATCAAATGATGAGGCGCTGTCCCTTGAGCTTGCATTGAGCTTCATTGGAACAATGTAGGAGGAGGCTGATGGCAGTGAGGCCAGAGTGGAAGCTGAGCAGAGAATTAAAATGGCAAGCAACTGGAAGCTCAGGGTCATGCTTGCAGACTTAATATCGGTGTTCAGCATTCAAGGTGTGGGAGACTGCATAGTGTGAGCAGTGAATGCAGTAACTAAATTGAAAGAAGTACAATTAAATTGCTGTTTCACCTGTATGGACTGTTTAAGGACCTAGATGGTGGGAATCACACAGAAATGTTACAACACTATCAGGGGCGCTGTCAGCCACAGTGGAGGGGAATCCTTGATCAAGGAGAAAAGAAGACGGAGTGAAAAGCATTGATGTGGAACGTAGCATTGACAGGGCAGATGTGATAGAAATGGAAAAACTTGAGAATTGAATGGAGTCAAGGAAGGAAAGGGAAGTGGACCATATGAAGGTGAGCAAGGGATCAAAATATGAAGTAAAGTTGATGAAATTCCCTAGTTCGAAACAAGCACAGGAAGCAGCACCAAGTGTATAGTGAAGGAACCTGAGTTGAATTGGAACAAAGAATGTTCCATGTATCCAACAAAATGGCAGGCATAACTAGATCCTATATCGGTCCCCACAGCAGCACTGTTTATTTGGAGGAACTTGGAGAAGTCAGAAGAGAAATTGTCCAATGTAAGAACAAATACAGCCAGGTGGAAGAGGGTGATTGGTCCTACGTTCCAAGCATTTCAATGCTGAGTCTTTACTCTCAGTTATTTCTCCATCCCCCAGCACTATTCTAGGCACTCACCACCTGCTGCTCCAAGAACCTGAAGGTCACTGTCTACAGCAGATCAGATCCAGGTTCCCTGGCCTGGAAAACACTATGAAAATCTATCGACATTGCAATTCTGACAATGAGGGCGAGCACATGACTGATGGCAACAGGTCTCACTCTGTAGAAATTCTGTTCTGTTATCTCCATTTCTATGAAATATTTATTCTGATCAAGTGCAAAGAAATGATTGTTAAAATTAATTATACCATTTATGTAGTTGTCAAGTTTTTCTTAAATAGTGCTGTTGAATATTCTCTTCAAAACATGAGAAAAGCACCCTCCCTCTCAAAAATGACTGACCTTTGAAATTGTCTGGACTCATTGCGTCAGACTTTTATTGTAGAAGTAACAGTGGGGCTAATGGCACCCTCCATTAATGAAGTGTAAATTGGACTGCATGTGTGCAGTTAAACATAGAAATCAGAAGGTTGCTGTTCAAGATGTCCATTTTATCTCAGAAGCTTCACTATAGCAGTATCTGGGATGCAGAGGGATCTGGGTGTCTTAGTGCATGAATCGCAAAAGGCTAGTATGCAGGTGCAGCAAGTAATTAGGAAAGCTAATAGAATGTTATCATTAATTGCAAGGGGAATTCAATACAAAAGTAGGGAGGTTACAGTTCGATTATACAGAGCACTAATGAGACCACATCTGTGTACAGTATTGGTCATCTCATTTAAAGAAGATGTTGGGACTATTCTGCTTGGAGAGAAGAAGGCTAAGAGGAGATTTGATAGAAATATTAAATGCCATGGCAGTGCTGGACAGAGTAGATAGGGAGAAGCTGATCCCACTCGTAAAAGGATCAAAAATGAGAAGGCACAGATTTAAAGTGATTTGCAAAAGAAGCAAATATGATGTGAGAAAAATCTTCTTCACACGATGAGTGGTTCGGATCTGGAATGCACTGCCTGGAAGTGTGGTGGAGGCAGGTTCAATGAAGCATTAAAGAGGGCATTAGATGATTATTTGAATAGAAACAATTTGCAAGGGTATGGGGAAAGGGCAGGGCAATGGCATTAGGTCATAATGCTCATTTGGAGAGCCGGTGCAGATGCGATAGGCTGAATGGCCTCTTTCTGTGCCGTTAAGATTCTATGATGTAAATGCATTGGAAGCAGTTCAGAGAAGATTTACCAGACTAATACCTGGAATGGGCGAGTTGTCTTATGAGGAAAGGTTGAACAGAGTATGCTTGTATCTGCTGGAACTTAGAAGAGTAGGAGGTGACTTGATTGAAGCATACATGATCCTGAGGGAACTTGACACGGTAGATGTGGACAGGATGTTTCCTCTTGTGGGAGAATCTAGAACTAGGGGTCACGTTTAAGAATAAAGGGTCGTCCATTTAAAAAGTAGATGAGGTGAATTTTTTTCTCCCAGAGGACCTTGAGTCTTTGAAACACTATTCCTGAAAAGGCGGTGGAAGCAGAACCTTGGAATATTTTTAAGGCAGTGGTGAATAGATTCTTGGTAAGGAAGGAGGTGGTAGGTTATCCAGGTAGGTAGGAAGCAGATTTGAGGCTACCATTACATCAGCCATTATCTTATTAAATGGCAGAGCAGGCTCGAGGGGCTGAATGGCCTACTCCTGCTCCTTGTTCATTTGTAACAGTATCTCACTAGCAGACCTGGCATTGAAATACATTGAATGGCATGAAATTGCTGTATTTGCATGATTTATTGTTACGAGCTGGTTAGGAACCTGCAGCTTTTGTTTAATGTAGAAGAAATTCTAGATCCAAAGTATTTACGAAGAGAACAAAGCCACAAGGTTCTGTGGTTTTAGATAAACAGAAGAAACTTTACTATACAAGAGTTAACAAAGCAAACAGTCACTACAGTCTATCCTACACTCTAACATTCAGACTTAACAGGCAAACTGTGGTTGAATATACCACAAACTGCATATTAAATGGCAGGCAGATCCCACAAATTTCTCAGCATCCCACCAAGATGTCAGTGATCTCTGTGAGTCACAAAAATTGTTCAAACTCAGTCTTCCTCATGAGGGATTTTAGCTCCTCTCCTTCAATGATATAGCATCTGATTTCCCTCAGCAGAAGCTCCAACTCAGCCTGAAAACCTTCTTGCTCCTTCTACCTAAAATGGGTTGTCAGGCAACTGGACTCCAGCTCAAGAACTGCTCGCTGCCCATTCACTCAATCATTTTGTACGATACTGCATTCCATGGTATTTGCTAGACCGCACTCTGGAGTCTATACTCAGGTACCATTACAGCTCCCCAGCTGCACTGTCACCGACAACTACTGCCAATTCTCTTCTCATGGACTTTTCTTTGCCCCAAATCCCAGCTTCACAGAGCACACAACCGCCTCAGCTTCACTGAGCTGACAACTGCTTCCCACAGGCACTGAACAGGCATCTGTTTGGCTTCACTGAGCTGACCCTGTTCCCAGGCTTCTCTGCACCCCAGTCCCCAGCTACACAGAGCTATAACTGCTTCCAGGCTTCTCTGCGCCCCAGCTGCATGGAGCTGACCCTCTGCTGCTCACTCAAATCTTTATTCTCCCCTCACTCAGCCCACTCTAGGTCCCGCGTTTGGGGTTTTGGTCATTCTTTTTGCACCATCTCCCCAGGTCCTGTCAAAGGAAATGAACATGCGCGCCTACTCTCAGCAGAGCCCCTGGCAAGCCGTGAATTGTAGTCCTTGGCCTCGGCCCCAAAAACACACAGACCCAACTTAAAAATATAGGTTCCCCCACAATACAAAGGTGAAACTCATCGGCAAAGGTTAGGACCTGTCCATTCCCGTAAAATTTTTAATGGCGTGATAACTCTTAATTATTGTCAGACTCCTTTTATGGCATTGAAAATATATGTCTGGAGAATCATTCCTTCAGATTTTAATTATTGTTGGAGATTTAATATAATTTTTGAATATTATTATGGTCTATCTCTCTGTCTCAGGCCTGACTACTCATTGATGATTCTTAATCTGTTTGATTAAGGAGTTGCACAAGTTACTTGTCCTGTTCCCGCAGCTTCCAGATCCCCAGAGGGTGCTGCATCAAAATGGCT
The DNA here is from genome assembly GCF_017639515.1 of Carcharodon carcharias. NCBI lineage: Eukaryota > Metazoa > Chordata > Chondrichthyes > Lamniformes > Lamnidae > Carcharodon > Carcharodon carcharias. The sequence goes on along the minus strand of NC_054477.1, from coordinate 128,969,604 downwards.
TACTGATAAGTTCCCATACAAAGTCTTTGGGCAAATATAAATGTAATGAGCAGCTAGAGTCATTAATAACTGAGATCAGAATCTAGTTCATTATCTTCGCATCTCAACACAAACGAAAGCTTCAGATGTGGCTGAAAATTGTCCCTTTATTCATTGGGCTGGATATGTGTGCATATATACATTTAGTATTTATTTGTGTTACCCAATTCTCTTAGATTCCCTGTGCATATTTGCAATGTGTAATTGGCATCCAATTCTATGCAAAAACCAGAGTTGTGGCCCATTTGTTTGCTGACAACTTATTTTCATGTCATCTACATGATCTTCCCATTCTTAACCACTAATTCTGGTGATTGACATGTACAAATAGATTTGAAGCTCATTTTCATGGTTAAGGTGCATCATAATGATAATCATTCCCCTTCCCTACATCCATGCCTAACAGCAAAACATGATTTTACCTTTGGATACTACTCAGGTCATATTTGCCTTTATCAATTTCTGTTCTGATGTCTGCATTAACCCACAGTAACTGAAACTGAACTCAAGCTGATTTGAGAGATTAAATTTCAAGAAAGTTTCACTTGTGGCTTAAGTCATCACAGAATTTTAACGGCACAGAAGGAGGCCATTTGGCTCATTGTGTCTGCACTGGCTCTACAAATGAGCATTATGACATAGTGCCATTGCCCTGTCTTTTCACCGTACCCCTGCACATCATTTCTATTCAAATAATCATCTAATGCCCTCTTGAATGTTAATTGAACCTGCCTCCACCACACTTCCAGGCAGTGCCGAACCACTCTTTGTGTGAAAATGTTCTTTCTCACGTGACATTTGCAAGTCATATACTATAATTGAGCGAAAATGAGCAAATAAAAGAGTCTCTCCATTAAGATTCACCAGTAACAGGGTCACTAACTTTTAGATGTCAGCCTTGGCTAAGAGTTAGCACTCTCATCTTTGAGTCAGAATGTTATGGGTTTGTCATCCACTCGAGACTTGCACACGTCGGTGTAGTATCGAGGGAGTGATGCACTGTCAGAGTTACTGCCTTTTGGATGAAGCATTAAACAGGGCCTCTAACATCTCAGGTGGACTAAATGATCTCACAACACTATTCAAAGAAGAACAAAGGAGCTTTCCTGGTGTCTGTGCCAAATATTTATCTCTCAACCAACACCCAAAAACAGATGATCTGGTCAAAAAGATAAAAACAAAATACCGCGAATGCTGGAAAACTGAAATAAAAACAGAAAATGCTGGAAAAACTCAGCAGGTCTGACAACATCTGTAGAGAGAGAAGCAGAGTTAACATTTCGAGTCTGCAGAGCTGATGAACTGGCTATTTAATCCTTACTTCCTCTCTTCTCACCGTCCAAGGGCCCAAACACTCCTTTCAAGTGAAGCAGCATTTCACTTGTATTTCCCCCAACTTAGTCTACTGCGTTCATTGCTCCCTATGCGGTCTCCTCTACATTGGAGCGTCCAAACATAAACTAGGCGACCGCTTTGCAGAACACCTTTGGTCTGTCCACAAGAATGACCCAAACCTCCCTCTCGCTTGCCATTTTAACACTCCACCCTGCTTTCTTGCCCACATGTCTGTCCTTGGCTTGCTGCATTGTTCCAGTGAAGCCCAACGCAAACTGGAGGAACAGCACCTCATCTTCCAACTAGGCACTTTACAGCCTTCCGGACTGAATATTGAATTCAACAACTTTAGGTCTTGAACTCCCCCCTCCATCCCCACCCCCTTTCTGTTTCTTCCCCCTTCCTTTTGTTTTTTTCCAATAATTTATATAGATTTTTCTTTTCCCACCTATTTCCATTATTTTTAAATCTTTTATGCCCCCCCACCCCCACTGGAGCTATATCTTGAGTGCTCTACCATCCATTCTTAATTAGCACATTGGTTTAGATAACCAACTTCAACACCTCAGTGTTCTTTTGTTCTTTTGTCAGTGACATCTTTGGATTATCTGCTCCTATCACTGCTTGCTTGTCCCTACAACCACACCCCCCCTCCACTTCTCTCCCCCCACCCAACCCCCACCACCACCCCCCTCCCCCCCACCTTAAACCAGCTTATATTTCACCCCTCTCCTTGGATTCACCTAGTTCTGTTGAAGGACTCATGAGGACTCGAAACGTCAACTCTCTTCTTCTCCGCCGATGCTGCCAGACCTGCTGAGTTTTTCCAGGTAATTCTGTTTGTGTTTTGGCTATTTATTTGATTGGCTGTTATGGGACTTCGCTGTATGCAGATTGGCTGCTATATTTCCTACATTGCAACTGTGAATACAGTTCAAAAGTAATTCACTGGACATCCCAAGGATGAGGAAGATGCTGGAAATATACTTGTTTATTTATTTTCCTCCTTTATTTTTGCCACAGTCTGCTCCAGGGCCTGTTTCTGAAATATTAGATCACATGTTGATGGGATAGTAATTTCTCTTCAGACTCTTCACACGCTGATTTTCCTGAATTTAAGGGCTGAATCTTAGGCTCTGCTCGCTGAGCTGTAACATGACATGTGGTGACGTTGGGCCTGCATCCTGATGTCATGGCCCGTCATTCAGAATTTCAGTTTGGCAGGCAGGCACCCGAGTGGGCTGCGCACCCGCCGAACTGTCAAGGCTGTTAAGGTCATTTAACTCTCAATTAAAGCAATTAACAGAGCTGCCCATCCAACCTTAAGGTTTTACATGAGGGGACATGTCATAAAAATTTTCTCGCCACTTTATTAAACTTTTTGGACTTAAAACTAATCTCCCTAAGGCACCTCTATACCTTAGGGAGATTTCTGTGCTCTGTTGCGCGCATGTATGGAAGAGTGCAGTCCTGACTCAGGCAACCCCTCCCCCCTCCACCCGCACAGGGAGTGCATAGCGCTTCTGGGTGCGCGTCATGCTGGATGGGCCTTAATTGGCCCACCTGCGTAAAATAGCAGTGCGGACCTGATTGGGGCACCGATCGGGTCCGTGCCCGCTCCTGCCTAGCCTGCCCGACAGGCAGAACATTCTGCCTTAAGTCACTGTGGGCAGTTAGTAAGTTGGAAGCAAACACTTATCTGTAAGTAAATGGGCGTTGATAATTTAATTTAATTAGTCGGGATCATTCATTTTTTTTTAACTCTTCCATGGGATGTTGGCATCACTGGCAAAGCCAATATTTGCCCTGGAACTGAGTGGCTTACTAGGCCATTTGAGAACTCATCCCCCCAGAGAGCCTGGGCCTCTGGACTACTAGTGCAGTATGTTGCCACTATGCCATCACCTTACTTCATGGAAACTTGGATAGCTCTACATACTAATAGGAACCTCTGACTTTGTTTTGCTGGAGACCAAGAGAATGGGAGGGAACATTGGTGTACTTTACTATGCTAGATGGGCTCTGAATTGAAGTCTGGAGATGCATAAAACAAAGTCTACCAAGAGGAAAAGATTGTTGTTCTATATTTGGAGTACCACTAGGTTATCGGAAGATTGGCCTTTATATCTTATATAGTGGCCTATACATTATTTTCCTATGTACCCTAAAAAAAAAGCTAAATCCCAAGACTGTATGCTTTAGTCACTGTTTTCTGCTACATAATTCGGATTCAGATATTGTGTTGCCCTGTTAGAAATCTTCTAACCAGTTCAAAGTACTGTATTCTAATGCACGTAGAAAATCTTATTTGTAAAATGACAGATTTTTTTCCTCTGCAGTTTTAAGGTAGATTTTCCAAGTCGTTACCATGGCCGTGAGTGTTGATTCAAAAGTAACAACAGCACTGTTGCGAGTTTCCAGGCCCTGTTCAAGTAGGCCAACCACATTGCCATGGCCAAGGACTTGGAAGCTATCTTTTTATCTAAATTGTGATACATCAGTATCACAATTATTTATTTATTCTGAGCCAGAGGATGTGGTAAATTTAAGTTCCACTCCTGAAAGTTTTAAGAGGGTAGTTTTAATTTAACTTACCTGGAAAAAATTGGATTGGGTGTCTGCTTTACAATGGCTTTCTTCCTGCCAGTGTAATTTTCATTGAAGTCAAAGCAAAGTTTAATCGAATGGCATGCAAAATGGGTCGCTGATCCCCCTAGGGGAGTGGCACATTTTCAAAGGTGGTGCCTTTAAGATAAGTACCAGTAATTTTCAAGGAAATTATCTCAAGCTCCTACTTAACTTTAAAAGCTGCAAGAGTTCCAGCAGGAGATCACAGAACCCCTATGGAAATTCTAACACAAGTTGTTGAACCAACCTCTTGTCTCCATGTTGTGATGGAAGTAAAAAAAAAATCCCAATGCACTATTTGCAGAAGAGCAGAATTTTCCTGGTGATTTGGCCAACATTTCTCTCTTTATCAACACCATCAAAAATAGTTTATGGGGCTATGTAGTGCCTACACAAGTTCAGTGACTGCACGTTAAAAGTATTTCCTTGCTTTTAGAGTTCCTTAGGGATGTCAGGAGAATGTGATAAAGATGTCTATAAACAGTGAGGGGCACATGAGGGGACAGGTGACTACATCTGAGTGAGATGGGGAACAGTGAGTAGCAAATTAGGTTCATGTGGGAATTAGGTGCATGGGGGAATAGGTGTGGTACATAAAGGAATTATTCTATGTTAATCAAGAAAGTAATTAAATTCAGCTAACTAAACAACATAAGGGAGCCCGTAAAGCAGCAGAGAGAGAGCCGGGAGTTTACAGACAAAATCTAAAAGTGACATCACAAGAATTCTGTAAGTTGATTGGTTGGTAAGTATAGGCCTTTCTGGACTTGGCATAGAGGAGACGATTGGTGAGTATGTAAAGTTTAAGGTATGTCAGTGCTTCTCAGCCATGTGGAATATGTATCCTGTGGGATGTGGGAAGTCATGCAGGCACAAATTAGCCTCGCTGACTACATCTTCAGGAAGTGTCACCAGCTGCAGAAACTTGAGCTCTGGGTTGCTATAACAGAGACCTGGCTCGAAGAAAGGCAGGACTGGTTGTTAAATATTCCTGGGTACAAGGCATATAGGAGAGGCAGGAAAGGAGGAAAAGCTGGGGGAGTGGCAGTATTGATTAAAGGATGGCTTTACAGTACTGGAGAGAGAGGATGTTCCAGAGGGGTCAAGGCAGAATCTCCCTAGCTAGAGGTAAGGAATAAAAAAGGTGCAATAACGTTGATCGGTGTAGTATATAGACCACCAACTGGTGGAAGGAATGTAGAGAAACAAATTTGCAAAGAAATTACAGAGAGGTGCAAGACTTATACACTAATTAAAATGGAGGACTTCAATTATTGAAACATGGACTGGGATAAGTAAAGTGCAAAAGGACAAGAGGAACGAGAGTTCCTGGAATGTGTTTAAGATAATTTTATACAGCAATATGTTTCTGGTCCAACAAGAGTGAAGGCACTATTGGACCTGGCTCTGGGCATGAGTTGGCCCAAGTGGATCAAATATCAGTTGAAGAGTATTTAGGGGTTAGTGACCATTGTATCATAAGGTTTAGTTTGGCCCTGGAGAAGGGCAAGGAACAGTCCAGAGCAGGGATAACTAATTGGGGGAAAGCCAACTTTGATGGAATGAGAATGCATCTGAATCATCTGAGTTGGAACTGATGTTGGCAGAAAAGGCGGTGGCTGCACAATGGGCCACCTTCAAAGGATAAGTATTGCAGGCAATGTCAAGGTAAATTGCCTTGAAGGGGAAAGGTAGAATAAATAAATCCAGAGCACCCTGGATGATGAGAGAGAGAGGTGAAGATAAAAAGAAAGAAGTGCGTGTACGACAGATGTCAGCTAGAAAATACAATGGAGAATCAGGCTGAATATAGAAGGACCAAAGGGGAAGTGAAAAAAAAAACTAATAAGGAAAGCAAGGAGAGAGCATGAAAAGAGACTAGCAGTGAACATGAAAGGGAATCCCAAGGTTTCTATAAGCATATAAATAATAAAACGGCGTTAAAAGACATAGTAAGGCCGATTAAGGATTAAAAAAGGGGGCTTACACACAGAGGCAGGAGAAATATCGGAGGTATTAAACGAGTACTTTGCATCTGTCTTTACAAAGGAAGAAGATGTTACCCAGGCCGCGGTGAGATAGGGGGTAACTGATATGCTAGAAGAACTTAGAATTGAGAAGGAGGTGGTGTTAGAAAAGCTATCTTTACTTGAAAGAGATAAGGCACCAGGACCGGCTGAGATGCATCCAAGGGTACTCAAGGAAGTGAGAGTGGAAATTGTAGAGGCATTAGTGATAACCTTCCAGTTTTCCTTAAAAACAGAGATAGTGCCAGAGGACTGGAGAATTGTGAATGTTGCACCCTTGTTCAAAAAGGAGTGCAAGGATAAAGCTGGCAACTACAGGCCAGTCAGTTTGACTTCACGGGTAGAGAAATTTCTGGAAACTATAATTCGGGACAATTTCAATATTCACTTAGACAAGTGCAGGATAACTAAGGAAAGCCAGCATGTGATTCATTGAGGGAAAATCATATTTAACTAACTTGCTGGAGTTTTTTGAGGAGGTAACTGAGAAAATTGATGAGGGCAACGCTGTATGAGGGGCATATATGATTTTTTTTAAAAAGGCTTTTGATACAGTGCCACACAACAGAGCAAACAATTTTGTGAGCAAAATTCTACTTCATGGAATAAAAGGGAAAGTGGGCACTTGAATAAATAACAGGAAACAAAGAGTAGTGGTTAATTGATGTTATTCAGATTGGAGGAAGGTTTGTAGTGGAGTTCCCCAGGATTCAGTATTGGGACCCTTGCCCTTCCTGATATAAATTAACACTTAGTGGTGTTCTGGGCATGATTTCAATATTTGCAGACGATACGAAGATTGGAAATGTTGTCAACTGAGATGAGGATAGTCTTGAACTTCAAACGGGAATAGACATGTTGGTGGATTGGGCAGACAAGTAGCAGATGAAGTTCAATGCAGAGAAGTGTAAGATGATTCATTTTGGCAGGAAGGATATGCTGAGACAGTGGAAAATAAAGGGAGTGCCTCTAAAGGAGGTGCAGGAACAGAGGGACCTTGGTGTATATGTACATAAGTCAGTGAAGATGGCAGAGCATGTTGAGATAGCAGTTAATATAGCATATAGTATCTTAGGCTTTATTAATGGGGCATTGAGCAGAAGAGTAAGGAGATCATGTTGAACTTGCATAAGACACTAGTTAGGCCTCATCTGGAGTATCACATCCAGTTCTGGGCGTCATACTTGAGAAAGGGTGTGAAGGCTTTGGAGATAATACAGAGAAGATCCACAGGAATGATTCCTGGGATGAAGAATTGTAACTGTGACGATAGGTTGGAGAAACTGGGACTGTTTTCCTTGGAAAGAGGAAGGCTGAGCAGAGACTTGGTAGAAGTATTCAAGGTCCTAAGGGGTCTGGACAGGGTCTAAGTAGAGAGAAACTGTTTCCACTCAAGGGAGCATCAAGAACTATAGGGCATAGATTCAAAATAATTGGCAAAAGGAATGAATGTGATGTGTGGAAAATATTTTCACCCGGAGGGAGGTTGCAGTCTGGAACGAATTTCCTGAGAGGGTGGCGGAAGCAGGTTCAATTGAGGTATTGGATTGCTATCTGAAAAGAAAGAATGTGCAGGGTTACGGGGAAAAGGCAGGGACTAGGTAAAATGCTTCATCAGAGAGCCAATGCAGACTCGATGGGCCAAATAGCCTCCTTCCGCACTGTAAAGATTCTGGGCAGAATTTTCACCTCAACAGGCAGGCGTGCACCTGACCTGCTCGAGCACGAAATGATGCGTGTTGACGTCGGGCGAGTGTCCTGACGTCAATGCGCAGTCGCGCAATAGTTCGGTCGGCGAGCATGTGCAGGAATCAGCAGCATGCCTGTCGACAATTATAAGGCCTGTTAAGGCCATTAAAGTATCAATTAAGTAAAATTTTTCGCTGCCCATCCAACCTTATGGTTGGTGGGCAGGTGAAAAAGGCCAAGCAGCCTTTACATTTTTTTGGAAACCTAATCCACGGGTGGGGTGAGGTCTCCAAAAGCAAATAAAATAAAAATTTAAAAATTTGATTAATAACATGTCCCTGCTCATGTAACAGAGTCACATGAGGGCACATGTTTTATAACATCTTTCAATCCTTTTTTTTTAAAACTCTTCATCTCCCATAGGCAGCTCTGTGCCTTAGGGAGTTTCTCAAGCATACGCTTGCCCTGCTTGTGGCTCCCCCACCCCCAACACAGGCAGCACTGAACACTGCAGCTTGTGTTTCATGCTGAGTAGGCCTTAATTGGCCCACCAGTGTGAAACCACCTTCCGGCCTCGATCGCAGGCAGCGGTCGGCTTTCCGACTGCCCCCCCGAGCCCACCCAACAAGGGCTGAATTTTGCTCTCTGTGATTCTGTAAACACACATTTGTTAAGTCTTTTATATTCAAGTCACCCATTCCATGTGTTGGAAGTTGGATGGCACCCAAGGCTGGAGTTTTGCAAGGAATGTACTGGGAAAATCCTATTGTTTTTGACCCCAAAAAATTGATCATATTAATTTATGATAAAATACTAAAAAATAGAGAATAAGTGAAAAGTTGAAAACAAAAACAGAAACAGAAATACCTGGAAAAACTCAGCAGGTCTGGCAGCATCGTTGGAGAAGAGCACAGTTGACGTTTCGAGTCCTCATGACCCTTCAACAGAACTAAATAAAAATAGGAAAGGGGTAAAATGTAAGCTGGTTTAAGTGGGGGGTGGGGGTGGGGTTTGTTGGGACAAGAAGCCAGTAATAGGTGGAGATAACCAAAAGATGTCACAGACAAAAGGACAAAGAGGTGTTGAAGGTGGTGATATTATCTAAAGGAATGTGCTAATTAAGGGTAGAAAGCAGGACAACCAAGGTACAGATAGACCTATTGGGGGTGGGGTGAAGGAATACGAAAAGGGCAAAAAGGTAGAGATAAACAATGGGTGGAAATACATTTAAGAATAATGGAAATAGGTGGGAAAAGAAAAATCTATGTAAATTATTGGAAAAAACAAAAAGGAGGAGGAAGAAATGGAAAGGGGTGGGGATGGAGGGGAGAGCTCATGACCTAAAAGTGTTGAACTCAATATTCAGTCCGGAAGACTATAAAGTGCCTAGTCGGAAGATGAGGTGCTGTTCCTCCAGTTTGCGTTGAGCTTCACTGGAACAATGCAGCAAGCCAAGGACAGACATGTGGGCATGAGAGCAGGGTGGAGTGTTGAAATGGCAAGCGACAGGGAGGTTTGGGTATTGCTTGTGGACAGACCGAAGGTGTTCTGCAAAGCGGTCACCCAGTCTGCGTTTGGTCTCTCCAATGCAGAGGAAACCACATTGGGAGCAATGAATGCAGTAGACTAAGTTGAGGGAAGTGCAAGTGAAATGCTGCTTCACTTGAAAGGAGTGTTTGGGCCCTTCGACGGTGAGGAGAGAGGAAGTGAAGGGGCAGGTGTTGCATCTTTTGCGTGGGCATGGGGTGGTGCCATAGGAGGGGGTTGAGGAGTAGGGGGTGATGGAGGAGTGGACCAGTGTGTCACGGAGGGAACGATCCCCACGGAATGCCACCGGGGGGGTGAAGGGAAGATGTGTTTGGTGGTGGCATCATGCTGGAATTGGCGGAAATGGCGGAGGATGATCCTTTGAATGAGATGCTAGGGAGATGGGCCGGACACAGTTGAGGGCCCTGTCAACCACTGTGGGTGGAAAACCTCGGTTAAGGAAGAAAGAGGACATGTCAGAGGAACTGTTTTTGAAAGTGGCATCATCAGAACAGATGCGACGGAGGCGAAGGAACTGAGAGAATGGGATGGAGTCCTTACAGGAAGTGGGGTGTGAGGAGCTGTAGTCAAGATAGCTGTGGGAGTCGGTAGGCTTGTAATGGATATTGGTGGACAGTCTTTCACCAGAAATTGAGACAGAGAAATCAAGGAAGGGAAGGGAAGTGTCAGAGATGGACCATGTGAAAATGATGGAGGGGTGGAGAATGGAAGCAAAATTAATACATTTTTCCAGGTCCCGATGAGAGCATGAAGCAGCACCGAAGTAATCATCGATGTACCAGAGAAAGAGTTGTGGGAGGGGGCCGGAGTAAGACTGGAACAAGGAATGTTCCACATACCCCATAACGAGACAGGCATAGCTGGGGCCCATGCGGGTACCCATAGCCACACCTTTTATTTGGAGGAAGTGAGAGGAGTTAAGGGAGAAATTGTTCAGTGTGAGAACAAGTTCAGCCAGACAGAAGAGACGAGTGGTGGAAGGGGATTGTTCGGGCCTCTGTTCGAGGAAGAAGCTAAGGGCCCTCAGACCATCCTGGTGGGGGATGGAGGTGTAGAGGGATTGGACGTCCATGGTGAAGAGGAGGCAGTTGGGGCCAGGGAACTGGAAATTGTTGATGAGACGTAAGGTGTCAGAGGAATCACGGATGTAGGTGGGAAGGGACTGGACAAGAGGAGAGAGAAGGGAGTCAAGATAACGAGAAATGAGTTCCGTGGGGCAGGAACAGGCTGACATGATCGGTCTGCCGGGACAGTCCTGTTTGTGTAGGGTAGGAGGTAGCAGCGAGCTGTCTGAGGTTGGGTGGCTATCAGGTTGGAAGCTGTGGAAGGAAGATCTCCAGAGCAGATGAGGTCAGTGACAGTCCTGGAAACAATGGCTTGATGTTCAGTGGTGGGGTCATGGTCCAGGGAGAGGTAGGAGGAAGTGTCTGCGAGTTGATGCTCAGCCTCTGTGAAGTAGAGGTCAGTGTGCCAGACAACAAGAGCACCACCCTTGTCAGCGGGTTTGATGACAATGTTAGGGTTGGACCTGAGAGAACCGAGTGCAGTAAGTTCAGAGAGAGACAGGTTAGAATGGGTGAGAGGAGCAGAGAAATTGAGACGACTAATGTCACGCCGACAGTTCTCAATAAAAAGACCAAGAGAAGGTAAGAATCCAGAGGGAGGGGTCCAGGTAGAGGGCAAATATTGGAGGTGGGTAAAAGGATCTGTTGAACGGGGAGAGGACTCCTGCCCAAAGAAGTGAGCACGGAGACGAAGACGGCGAAAGAAGAGTTCAGCATCGTGCTGAGCCTGAAATTCATTGAGATGAGGGCCTAAGGGTATGAAACTAAGTCATTTGGTGAGCATTGAATGTTCAGCGTCGGAGAGGGGAAGGTCAGGGGGTATAGTGAATACACCCCCGGGGCTGGGATTGGAAGACGGGATGGGATCAGAGGGACAGGCAGGGGTGGAGGATCCTGGATGGGTGTTGGTGTCGATGAGTTGTTGGAGCTAGCATTCCTTAGCACTTGAGAGAAAGAGAAAAAGTTTCTTGTTGAGGCGTCGGATGAGACGAAGAATAAAATGAAACTGGGGGCACGCGCAGCTTTGAAAAAGGGTGCGACGGTGCTGCTGGAGGGAGAGGTCGACTGTTCGCCAAGTGAAAAGTTGAATTTCGGAAGTCCACATGATGAATTTAGTCGCTGTTTGTCAAATCATTTTATGCGCTGAGCTTGTTCTTTTGGCAAATGGATATAGACCAAATGCACCATTGATTGTAAAGGTTTTCTCTCTACTTCTCAACACACTGAAAGCATTGAAGATCTGGAAACAGGATGCTCAACAGAGCTGAAAAGAAGCAAAGACATTGCGTGACCTTTGAAGAGTGGGAAACAGAATACCTGAAGGATCTGAAGCCAGACACTAATATTGATTCCCTTCTCTGTATGCACTGCCAGTGCAGCAAAAATAACAATCTCCCAGCATTATTTCTTGATAGTTTACGTAACGGAGTACAGCATGGACTTTGGATATTATCTTTGTGTGATTTAATGAACTATAATTGGAGGTAAATAAAAAGCAGAGCATTTGTGTCTGAATGTTATGCTTTACATGACAATACAGTGGCTAAATATGTGAGGGAAACCTGCAATCCAGATTGAGGAAATTAAAAAGTTTGTGGGTACTAATGAACATGGAAATGAATGAACAGATGGTCTTTTCAATGATGGAAACACTGGAATGAAACATAATTAGCAATGTGTTTCTTTTAATTGTGTTTAAACTGTAAGAAAGAAAATCTCCACCTGTTCAGGTTGTCATTAATATGTGAACAGAGTCTCAGCTGAGGAATGTTATCATGCGGAAATGCCCTTGTCTTTGTTATCCATATCAATTCTAGATGCAATTATGCAAACATAATACATTAACACCAGGGATGGAATTGTGCCAATTGCCAGGTGAACACAATTGTAAAATCACTACTTAAAAGGAATTTCCTGAGGAGGATTTTGCAGAGGTCCAGTTCATAGCATAGTCTGCGCCAAAAGCTCTATTGCCAGATGGGTGGTGCTGTTAGTGTCAGGCTGCATTTGCTGCCGTGGAAAATGTTTCAATGCTTTTTATCATGTCACACTTTATTAGCGTATCATAAACATCACTCCCTAACTTGCTAATTCCTGCCACGATCGTGGTTCACTTTTCAGATGTTAAAATGCCTCAGTCCACAGATATTTTGAAAAAAAAATCTTACCACCCAAAGAAGGATACCTTTCATGTTTCAGGATATTTTTTGACCATTGGTCCACAGTTGGGATTTAGAAAATAAGATTTAAGAGGCATGCTTTAAAGTGAAATGTATTAACTTTTTTTAAAAGCACTATGTGGAAAGGTGCTTAAAATGCTAATGAGCTCAGCATTAGAATTATTTTCCAAAGATGATGGAAAGATGTGAAATGCAAATCTTTCCACAAAAGGTATGTAACAAATATGAAGTCTCCCTTTTGTTGCAAGTTTATTGAAAATTATAGTCTGATGAGTTAAACTATAAAGAAATGAATATGTAGGATTTGTTTGCCATTTTTAATGTGCATGTTCACATGAAACTCACCAAAGCTCCTTAGACAGCATCTTCCAAACCCAGAGGTAAAAGCAAAATACTGTGGATGCTGGAAATCTAGAACAAAAACAAAAATACCTGGAAAAACTCAGCAGGTCTGACAGCATCTGAGCAGAGGGATACAGTTGACGTTTCGAGACCGTATGACCCTTCATCAGAACAAAGAAATATAGAAATGAGATGAAATATAGCAAAATATATCACCACTGTCAACACCCCTTTGACCTTTTGACTATGACATCTTTGGCAGTCCCTTCTTGGCCTCCACCTATCACTGGCCCCCTATCGAGCTCTACCTGTCCCTCCTCCCTCTACCAGCTTATATTTCATCTCATTTCCATATTTCTTAGTTCTGATGAAGAGTCATACGGACTTGAAACATCAACTGTATCCCTCTCCACAGATGCTGTCAGACCTGCTGAGTTTTTCCAGGTATTTTTGTTTTTGTTCTTCCAAACTCATGACCACTACCATCTAGAAGGACAAGGGCTGCAGACAGATGGGAACACCACCACCTGGAAGCTGCCCTCCAAGCCTTCCTGACTTGGAAATATATCGCCATTCCTTCACTACCGCAGGGTCAAAATCCTGGACCTCCCCCCCTACCAGCACTGTGGTTCAAGAAGGCAGCTCACCACTACCTTCTCAAGGGCAATTAGGGATGGACAATAAATGCTGGCCTAGCAAGCAATGATCACATCCCATGATGAATAAAAAAATATAAAAGCTTCTGCATAAAAACTATTGAAAATGCAGTAAATGTTAAAAGGAATGATATGTGATACATGGGGCCGAATTTTCCCTTCAAGGTGGGAATCATGAGTCATTATTTACAATGACTTAGTCAAAAATCAGGATTCTACAGTTATGATAAAATAGGAAAACTGTGATATTAAGTGTCATTTCATATTCAGAGAAAGCTTTATTCTCAGGAAAATAAATACAAAATATTGCTGATGCTGGAAAACTGAAACAAAAACAGTAAGTGCTGGAAATAGACAGAAGGCCTGGCAGCATCTGTGGAGAGAGAAACAGAGTTAACATTTCAAGTTAAATATGACTCTGTTTCAGAACTGATAAATGTCCTGAAGTAGATTCATATTTGATTCGAAATGTTAATTCCATTTCACTCTCCACAGATGCTGCCAGACCTGCTATTTCCAACACTTTCTGTATTTATTTCATAATTCTCAGGAACCTAATTCAGCAGCACTGTAATCACTTCCTTACAATCAGTGCAGGATGAGCATTCACAATTATTGGCATTGGAAGACCAGCATTTCCCCGGGCAATGTGGGCTTTTTGCATTACTACTTCAAATAACTGAGTCAGCCATTTCAAGTGGTGATGTACCCATTTGACATTAGGTAGTGTGGATGCTCACAGGCGACAGAGCAGTGTTTATACTCATTATACTCTGCTATACTCTGGCAAGGAAGCAAAGAAAGGATGCAAGTGCTCTGAACGGAAAATTGTTTTACATTATGTATTTCAAGATTTGGCTGCAAGCCATACTTTTTTCCCCATTGTAACTCACTGCCAGAGTACGTTGTATCTGTCGCAATTTCATACTTTTATTTGCAAATGCAAATAACAAATCTAAATGACAGTGTTTTGGGCCTCAAGATCCAAAGTTCTGTTTGCGAAATGTCACCATGTTTAAAATCATGAAATTGTGGATTTTTAAAATAGAGAAACAGGTATTTACTTTATTTTTGGGGGCCATAATACAGGAATGACCTGGATGGGAGAGGGTAGAAGCTTTTCTGAGGACAATGGCATCAAAGATGGAGCTGAGGATGTGATAATGAAGTGATCTTTCGCTTAGTGTTGGCCAACTTTTGACGGCCAGGGTCAGAAAGGACTCAGTGGGTTGTGGAGGAATGGGCCTCATAAATATATGCAAATTAAGGACAAATTGTGTTGCAGGATCTTCATGCAATTTGGCTACCTCCTTTTCTTCAAACCCACCCACAAGCTATGGGTAGTACAAATTAGGAAGTGGCCATTTCCAGTGTTATTTATAAGATTCCATAGCTGCACTCAATGAAAAGTGGAAGCATATGTGATGGATATTGAAGGGAGGTAAAATTGAACTCCTTTATTTTTCTCACCACCTGTCCATAAGCAGAGGTATTTTTAATTTTTGAAATAGGCTGTGGCATGTTTTCCCAAACCCTCTGTTTTTGAGATCAAATTTTAAACTGACTCGCAGCAAACTCTGTTTAGGGTTAAATCAGAAGTATAGTTCATTCACAATTCCCCATCCTCAATGATGGGGGAGCCCAGCACATCAGTGCAAAAAAACAAGGCTGAAGCACTTGCAAGAGTCTTCAGCCAGAAGTGCCGAGTGGAGGATCCATCTCAGCCTCCTCATGTTGGTCCAATTCAGCAACAACACTGGCATCTACCCAGCAAAGTGGAAACTTACCCAGGTATGTCCTGTCCACAAAAAGCAGGACAAATCCAACCTGTGCCACAACAGCCTACTCTCGGTGATCAGTAAAGTGATGGAAGGTGTCATCAACAGTGCTATCAATCAGCACTTGCTTCGAAAGAACCTGCTCACTGACGCTCAGTTTGGGTTCCACGCAGCTCCTGACCTTATTACCGACTTGGTTCACAAATGGATAAGAGCTGAACTCCAGATGTGAGGTGAGAGTCTGTCCTTGACATCAAGGCAGCATTTGACTGAGTGTGGCATCAAGGAGTCTAAGCAAAACTGGAATCAATGGGAATCAGGGGGACAGCTCTCTACTGGTTGGAGTCAAATCTAGCACAAAGGAAGGTAGCCGTGGTTGTTGGAGGTCAATCATGTCAGTTCCAAGGACATCATTGCAGGAGTTCCTCAGGATAGTGTCCTTGGCCCAACCATCTTCAGTGCTTCAATGACCTTCCTTCCATCATAAGTTCAGAAGTGGGGATGTTCGCTGATGATTGCACAATGTTTAGCAGCATTCATGACTCCTCAGATACTGAAGTCCATGTCCAAATGCAGTAAGACCTGGACAACATCCAGGCTTGGGCTGACAAGTGACATGTAACATTTGTGCCAGACAAGTGCCAGTCAATGACCATCTTGAACAAGAGAGAATCTTATCATCACCCCTTGACATTCAATGGCATTGCCATCGCTGAATCTTCCACAATCAACATCCTGGGGGTTACCATTGACCAGAAACGGAACTGGACTAGCCATATAAATATTGTGGCTACAAGAGCAGGTCAGAGGCTAGGAATCCTGTGATGAGTAACTCACCTCCTGACTTCCCAAAACCTGTCCACCATCTACAAAGCACAAGTCAGGAGTGTGATGGAATACTCTCCACTTGCATGGATGAGTGCAGCTCCAGCAACACTCAAGAAGCTCGACGCTATCCAGGACAAAGCCGCCTGCATTATTGGCACCCCATCCACAAACATTCACGCCCTCAACCACTGATCCACAGTAGCAGCAGTATATACCATCTACAAGATGCACTGCCGGAACTCACCAAAGCTCCTTAGACAGCGCCTTCCAAACCTATGACCACTACCACCTGGAAGGACAAGGGCAGCAGATGCATGGGTACACCACTACCAGGAAGTTCCCCTCCAAGCCACACACCATCCTGAAATGTATCACTGTTCCTTCACTGTCACTGGGTCAGAATCCTGAAATTCCCTTCCTAACAGCACTGCGGGTGTGTCTACACCACATGGACTGCAGTGGTTCAAGAAGGCAGCTCACCACCACCTTCTCAAGGGCAATTAGGGATGGGCAATAAATGATGGCCCAGCCGGCGATGCCCACATTCCATGAATGAATAAAAAAAATTCAAACCTGGGGAATGGTCGTAACTTCATACACATACACAAGAAAACAATGAGAAAATAGAAAAGAGGAGTTTTTACAACTATGAATAATTTGAAAGAAAAGGCACTTTAGGTATGGAGATCAGTTCACATGATTTCCAGCATCCAGAAAGTCAGAGTCTAGTGAGAGTTCCTTCATGGAGGAGCTACAGTTTGGGAGAGTTCAGCTTGCTGAAGCAATATTTTCAGAATTTCTTTAAAATTGATGGTGACACAGAGAAATGAGGTTGGTGTACAGAGACTTGATCTGTGATCAGGCGATGGCAGGAATCTTCCAGAGAAAGCAGGCTTTGAGGGGCTTAGACTTTGAAGCAAGCTGTTGGTTAGCCTGGAGTCCTGCTTTGATGTTTGCCAGCTGGAGATTAAGCAGCAGACTGAGATGCAAGTCTAGAAATGTAGTATTAAAATTTTGCAAAGGTCAGAAAATTAGGTCATGTGATTTTGCCCATTCATGAGTCAGTTGAAGGCTAACAAGCAGTTTCTGTGCCTCTGGTCAAAATTAATTGTTCCTCTTAGGAGCTAGATGGTGACTATTAGTGCATCTGCAGGTTTAATGCGTTTTGATGGGTCTCCATTTGTTATTGGACCAGGTTGGAGAGAGAGATTGTTAGCTGGTCCCTGGTTTCCTTGATTGTAATGTGGCTTCACAATGAGAGATGTGAGAATCCACAAGGATGAGGATCTCTAACTGCTGTTTAAAATTTCCTGAAACTGTAGCCAACTTGTGAATCATGTGACCTGTAGCAGCCATCTTTTGGTTCCACAAGGTTCAACTTTTAAACGAGCAAAAATGTAAGGTTTAATTTAAACAGTTTATGATTTCTTTCATGTCATAGGGACGTGACATAAGACTGATGCTACTTTACTGAAATCACTGCAAGTTTTGAATCTTTAAGGGTATCAGTATTTCAACTCCTTGCTGCTGTGGGCGCTACAGAATTTCCTTATTATTCCTGATGAACCTACCCCTTCCTTTTAGGGTGTTGTTTCAGGTACTTCAAGATTAGTTGACTCACTGGTTTCCC
This sequence comes from Carcharodon carcharias, assembly GCF_017639515.1. Classification (NCBI taxonomy): domain Eukaryota; kingdom Metazoa; phylum Chordata; class Chondrichthyes; order Lamniformes; family Lamnidae; genus Carcharodon; species Carcharodon carcharias. The sequence continues at coordinate 128,951,860 of NC_054477.1, read as the reverse complement.
TCCACCCATTTACTGAGCTTCCAAGAAAGAACACAATGAGCTCAAATTTTTAACTTTAGACAGGCTCAACCTCGAAAATGGATTGGGCCCTTTGTCAACATGAATATACTCTCCAGGCAAACGTTGACTTGAATAATGCTCTTTAAGTGCCCATCAGTGAGACTCTTGGCTAAAAGTAATGTTGACAACAGCACTATAAGAATTCACAAAAATGCTAAGTCGGGCCTTGTATATGAATCTCATTGAAAAAGCTGTGTAGCATGCCTTGCCTTGTTAATTATGCCTGCATACAAAATCCACACAGATCATTTTTTTTTCATAGAACCATGATTTTAATCTTCTGCTCTATGCTCAGCAAGAAAATTGTCATTTGTTTTTCTTTGGATGTGTCAGTTAAATGTATTTACCTACTGATAGATAGCTGTCCATTCCATAAATTAGCAACTACTTGGATATATGGAGCGTCTTTAACAAAGAAAATATTCCAAACAGCTTCACAAAGGTAAACGGGTGACAAGCAGCACATTAACAATTTGCATTTATAAAGCACTCTTTGTCAGGAAGATTTCTTGGGCCAGGGTTTTCCGGTCGGTGGGGGCAAATGGGAACGGCCATGAAACGGACCATCGCCCGCGATCGGGCCCTGAACCGCAATTTCACACTGGCTGGCCACTTAACGGCCAGCCAGTGTGAAACACATGCTGCAGCACTGGCAGGGTGGGGGGGGGGGGAGGGGGGGTGCGCAGCAGGAGCACGAGCGCTGAAATTTGTGTATGTGCACAGTAAAGGCTCCCTGAGGCACAGAGTTGCATTAGGGAGCTGGAGATTTTTATCAATTAAAAATAAAGAATTTTAAAATAATGAAAACGTCCCCTCATGTGATGAGCAGGGACATGTAAAATATGAGTACAAAAAGTTTTTTTTTAATCACTGGATGAAACCTCATCCTGCCTATGAGGTTTCGCCAAGAATGCAAAGGCCGCTTGGCATTTTCACCTGCCCACCAACCAAATGGTTGGACGGGCAGCAAAAAATCCCTATCAATTAGTTGATTAAGGGCCTTAATAGGCCGTTAATTTTTGGCAGGAATGCTGCCTACTCCTGCCGACCGAAATATCGCGACACTCGCCCGGCATCATTTGATGCTCATTTGGGTCAGGTTCATGCCCACATGACGAGCCAAAAATTCTGCCCTTGGTGTGTGATGAAAATGGACGCTGACCAGGGGAGAAAATGAAGATGGCACACGCCAGAAGAGAGAAATATGAGAAAGATTTTTGGGAGGCTTTTGAAGGTGTCGAGGAATTTAGGGAGAAAACTTCAGAGGCTTGGTCAAGGCATCTGAATGGTGAAGGCATGATGAGTGATCAATGCTTTAAAGGCCATAGCAATTCGCCACGGGTGGAGGGCTTGAGGAGGTTGCAAATATGCGAAGGGTATAGGATTTGAATTAATTGTGTTGGGAGAAAGGGACCCAGGAATGACAAAAGGGGAAATTAAGGTAGAAATGTCTTAGGATAGAACTGTGGCTAGCAGAGGTTTGGATGCAGGGTAGTGGAGTTTTGATCAATAGAGTACTGGATCAGTTGAACCTGTTGATAACAACATTGGAAATAAGAATTTCAACTCACCAGGGGGTGAGCTAAAGGTATAGGTAGGTCATGTTGTAGAAATAGAAATACATGAACCTGGTCATGCTTAGGAAATTCTGTTCAGGGTTGAATGGACACCAAGGTTGTACACTGTTGGGTTCAAGTTGCCCGGAAATAAATTGAATATGTTTACATAGGAGCTAAAGAGGTTGACATTAGTTTTGTTGATACTTCAGTGGAGAAAGTTCTGGTTCATCCACAACATAATGTTGTACAAACAATCTAGAAACTGGTGGTTATGGAATCCCAGTAGTGGCAGTGAGATTGAGGTGTCTGCCATTGGCATATTTGTGGATGAAAGTCCCACACATATGGAAATTAGCACCTCGGGGTCAGATTTAAATAAGGGGAAGAAAATAACTCTAAGGTATTCTTGAAGGGAACGTGTGCAGGCAGGAGGAGAAACCATTGTTAAAGATGTGCTGCCTACATTGGGTCAAAATAGTGGATGCAAGTGAGAATATTTTCATGGAGTTGGATAAAGAACAAGAAAAATGCGGAATGGAACAGTGGACTCTATTGAATTTCCTGAATAAGCTAAGGAGAGCACAGTGACATGGTGCAGCACAGTTGCAGTCACAGGGGACATTATTGCTAGCTGAAAGATTTGTGAGTGCACAGCTGAACGATGATGAATTCAAGGAGCTTCGAGAGCTAATAGAAGTTTGAGTTGCAGTGATAATTCAAAAGAATGAAGGGGCTGAGGGTGGGCCTTTTAAGGAAGGAATGCTGGAAGCAATTTTGAAAAACAGAATCTAAGTGAGGCGTGCTGCTTGAGATGTTAGTGAGCCCTGGGTGAGGAAAGGTAGCTGAGTGGTTAGGAGGTAGGCAGTGTAGTGTAATGGGTTAATAGAATAGATCTGCTGATGAGTGATGTAGACTATGATGTACCTGTGACATCAGCGGTCATGGTGCTAGAGACTCTGTACAGCAAACAGGCAGCACTCAGGGGAGATGTGCCTACTCCATAGTCTACCTTGTATACATAGTAGATAGTGTAAGTAAACCAGTTTGGAATAATTACCTGAGTCGGGCTACAGACTCTCTTCATAAGATACATGATCTAGCCCATCCATGAAACAGGCAGTGGGTCATAAAATAGGAGCAAGGGATCTTGAGGTGATGTTCAGGAAATGAAGAGAAATTACAGAGTCATATGTGTTCACAGGGGAGGAATGGATGAGGATGGAAAGGGATTTCAGATGATGCATGCTGCTAGACATATATCGTGGAATTTAATGCTCCTGCGAAGGCGTGTTGGAAGGTGGGGGGAATGGAAAGTTGTGGGGTGAACACCTCTCGCCTTCTCGACTCCCCTCAACTAAGTCTGGGGTGGGAAGGGTCAAGAACGGCCTTCCAGCCCAGACACCAATTAAGGGCCTTAAGTGATCACTTAACGGCTACTTAAGGGCCTCGTCCTGCCAGTGCTGGTATTGAATCAGCCATGGGTGGGGGCCATGCGATGTGGGCAAACCCACCAAGTTGACCTGGAAGGCATGCCTGCAGCCGATGGAGGGTCCCTCCTTCTTGGACATTCCGTGCACAACATAGGGACCTGCTGGTGGCAAAGGAGGGACCCCAGGAGAAGACACCCTCCTGCCCTTTACAATAGTCCCCTTACTGCCCCCTCACTAGGGCCTCCCCGGCCCTGGTGATCCTGCCCTGCTCACCTTTGGCTGGGGACTCCAGCGATGATCTTCAGCCTTGGGCCTCCTTTAGTATTGGCAGTGGCCACCTCCTCCAGAGGCTGGAAATCTACACCCACACTAGAAGGTGTGGAGGGAAATTACCTCAGCAAAGCCAGAAACCCCCAAGGCAACCAGTGGACTGCCTAATTGGGACTTAATTCCAATGGGACTTCCATTGATGTGATGGGGTTGCTACCAATTTTCCAGCTAATGGACACACCTGCCACGGCAAGCATTAATTTTCATCTCTATTCTTGATCCTAGAGATAAGATAATCCATGAGCCCTGCATGTGAGATTGGAGGTGGGTATGAAGATCTAATAAGATCTAATGAGGCGTTTTGTTATTCAGAGTCTGGGAATCTCCCTGCACTCAACAATAATCATTGAGTAATATGACTTTTTGGCAGTGGATAAGGGAGACTTTTGAGTCAAATATGGCAGTAGCATTCAACAATATTCATTGAGTAATAGGACTTTTTGGATAAGGGAGATTTTTGAGTCAAATCTGGCAGTGGATGTTTTGTTTGAAGTGTCTTTGCCTTTATAATTGTGTCTCCTAGTTCATCTTCTATTTTTCCCATGGTTTTAAAATCTAGAACCATGTTGCCTCTTAATTTCTTTTTCTTTCAATAACAGCAGATTTAATATCTTATTATGGCTCAGTGATTTAAGTTTTGCACAATGTTCAATAATTTTAAACAGCAGATCACTGGCACATAGTGTATAATACATTGATTTATGCAGCAATAACAGCAAGATGTTTAGAGTCATGACTTTACAAACAGCCCACTTTAGAAAAAAACTTCTTCATGGCTCTAATGGCTAAAGAAGCTTTGCTTTTATGACCAACTACCTGTAATCCTGAATGTTCGTTGTGATTAAATTACAAGCAAAGTAAATCTTGGTGACTTGTAAAGCCTCACTTGTTTTCTCAAACTGCCTCAACATTTAAGTATTACATAATTTGAGTTACAGAAAATAAAGCAATCTGTAGTTGACATCTATTGCATTTTTTCCAGTGCCATGTGTTCACTTTCCTACCTGAGTCTACTCAGAATATTTCTGAACCTCAGGTTTCCTCTGAGCAATCTCTGACTCTAAACAGCATGAGCCAGTTGCATGTGAGGAGTTTCTGCTTTGCATAGTACTGACATCCCAGTACATGTCTCCTAGCTTGTGTCAACCTGTGGCTTTCTTTTATCCCAAGTGACAGCTATGACAGATACAGGGGTAGGCTATACGATCCTGTACAAGAACCAATTACACCAATAACGCTGAAGAATAATTCAGAATTTGGCTTGCTGTCACTCAGACTGCAGGGGCTGTCAAGTAATAATCGGACGATTAGATAGGTACCACAGTGTCAATGATCAATATGACAACAAGAAATTGGCCTGTCCACAGCTTGATTTATTCAGTAATGAATGGTATTTTTTTACTTCTAACTTATCCTGTGCTTCAACTCATCTACACTCTTCCTGTTTAAGAGATACTCTGCTGCCACATTTTTGCATCGAACTTGGGCTGTTTCTGGGTCCTGGGGCATGAAAGATCTGTGAAGGAAGGGACATAATGTGGATGAAATCCCTTGGGAGTTCAGCTACTCTCCTGCCATAACTCCAGTGGGAGATTGGTGGAACCCCCAAGACAGCACAGTTGTGCCAGTTCCCCATTATTTCCGACTTGCTTTGTAAGGGGTCATACCCATACCAGCAAGGCAAATGTCCTCACAGGAGAGATCCAGTGATGGGAACTCCTTATATCTCAGGATACCCATTCGTTGGCTGGGTCAGATTGTATTGGTGGAGGCCCAGGGAAGAAAAGTGTGCTGGCTTCCAGAAAGGTGCTTGTATCTACGTGAGAAATCGGTTTGGACATCGAATAAAAGGATACTTTAAATTGATTTTTTTATTGCAAAGATCAGTCCTCATGTACAGGATGTCATAGTATCCATGGCTGGGATCCAGGGCATTGGGCCTGAGCAATTTTCCCCAGCCCCAGACACCTTGAGAATGTGAATACAGGACATGTCCCCAGATTGGTGCTTGTGCCAGACTGTCCCATGTCAATGAGTACCTTCTACTGACCCATTCAAATTCCAACACTGGCATCCAGAGGGGTAATTTTAGCCAGCAAAGGGAGGCAGGTTTGGGTGCATATGTGGTCTGAAATCCCCTAAAAATGGCGTTGATTCAGGATCACTCCACCCACTTTTGGATTTGTAGGTGAGTTAGGATCCCTCTTGGAGCCGTCAGGTAAGTAATTGTAATATGCAACGTGTTTCCACCACCAACCAATTTTTCTGGCGGGGGCTGAGGCAGGGCGGTTGAGAGTGTGCGCAGCAGTGGTGACAGGAAATTCAGCCTGTTAAGCCATTTGGCTGCTATTTTGAGGAGGTTTTTAAATTTTATCAGGGTGCACGAGATTCGTGGAGCTTCAGCAACTCGTTAACTATAAGGAGGTGATCAAGAGCTCAGCAGCATTTGAATGATGGCTAGAGGTTGAAGTCATTGATATCAGCACTGGAAGGATGAGGGTCATTGAAGCATGGGAGAAGGAAGCTGGAAATAGATGCTAAACAAAGTCAGAGTCCAAGTCCTGGCAACCTGAAAGTGTAATGCCACTCTCTTTCCCTGCCCTCTTGAGGTCTTGGATACTCTTGGTGCACTCTTTCCAGGTCACAGTTCTGTTGCTGACTTTCTTGGTCTCTTCCACACATGGCTGCTTGGTTTGAGAGACAAGCCCCTTCCTCCCATCCTTGGGAAAGATTACCTCATTGCAATCCCTCAGATACTTCATCAGAACCGCATCCACAAACATTCATTCCCTCCACCACTGATACACAGTACCACCTACAAGATGCATTACAGGAACTCACCAAGACTCCTTAGAGAGTACCTTCCAAACTCACGACATCCAGAAGGACAAGGGCAGAAGATAGATGGTTACCCTCCAATCCACTCACCATACTGGCTTGGAAATATATTGCCTTTCCTTCACTGTCGCTGGGTCAAAAATCCTGGAACTCTTCCTAACAGCACTGTGGGTGTACCTGCACCACATGGACTACAGCGGTTCAAGAAGGCAGCTCACCATCATCTACTCAAGGGCAATTAGGGATGGGCAATAAATGCTGGCCTAGTCAGTGTTGCCCACATCCCATGAATGAATGGAGGAAAAAAACCTCCAGGCAATAGTGGGAGACATAAGAACATAAAAAATAGGAGCAGGAGTAAACCACATGGCCCCTCAAGTTTGTTCTGCCATTCAGTATGATTGTGGCTCATCTTCCGCCTCAATTCCGCTTTCCTGCCTGCGCACCAATATGTCTTGATTCCCCGAATGATCAAAACCTATCTATTCCAGTGTTAAAAATCTCAACAATGGACCTTCCATAACCTCTGTGTTTGAGAATTCCAACAAGTCACAACCCTCTAGGTAAAGAAATTTCTTCTCATCTCAGTCCTAAATGAGCAACCTTTTATCCTGAGACTGTGCCCCCATGTTCTATATTCCCCAGCTAGGGGAAACAATCACTCAGTGTCTACCCTGTCAGAACCCTTCAGAATCCTGTATGTTGATAAGACATAGGAGCAGAAATTAGGCCACTCGGCCCATCGCGTCTGCCCCGCCATTCAGTCATGGCTGATAAGTTTCTCAACCCCATTCTCCCGCCTTCTCCCCATAACCTTTGCTCCCCTTACCAATCAAGAACCTATCTATCTCGGTCTTAAATACACTCAATGACCTGGCCTCCACAGCCTTCTGTGGCAATGAATTCCATAGATTCACCACTATCTGGCTAAAAAAGTTTCTCCTTATCTCTGTTCTAAAAGGTCTTCCCTTTACTCTGAGGCTGTGCCCTTGGGTCCTAGTTTCTCCTGCTAATGGAAACATCTTCCGCACATCCACTCTATCCAGGCCTTTCAGTATTCTGTAAGTTTCAATCAGATCCCCCCCTCATCCTTCTAAACTCCATTGAGTATAGACCCAGAGTCCTCAAAGGTTCCTCATATGTTAAGCCTTTCATTCCTGGGATCGTTCTCGTGAACCTCCTCTGGACCCTCTACAGGGCCAGCACATCCTTCCTGAGATACGGGGTTCAAAATTGCTCACAATATTCTAAATGTTGTCTGACCAGAGCCTTATAAAGCCTCAGCAGCACATACCTGCTTTTATATTCTAGTCCTTTCGAAATAAATGCCAACATTGCATTTGCCTTCCTAACTACCGACTCAACCTGCAAGTTAACCTTAAGAGAATCCTGGACTATGACTCCCAAGTCCCTTTGCACTCCAGATTTCTGAATTCTCTCCCCATTTAGAAAATAGTCTATGCCTCTATTCTTCCTATCAAAGTGCATGACCTCACACTTCCCCACGTTGTATTCCATCTGCCACTTCTTTGCCCATTCTCCTAACCTGTCCAAATCTTTCTGCAGCCTCCCCACCTCCTCAATACTACCTGTCCCTCCAGCTATCTTTGTGTCATCTGCCAACTTAGCCAGGATGCCCTCAGTTCCTTCATCTAGATCATTAATGTATAAAGTGAAAAGTTGTGGTCCCAACACTGACCCCTGTGGATCTCCACTAGTCACCGGCCGCCATCCTGAGAAGGACCCCCTTATCTCCACTCTCTGCCTCCTGCCAGACAGCCAATCTTCTATCCATGCTAGTACCTTGCCTCTAACATCATGGGCTCTTACCTTACTGAGCAGCCTCCTGTGCGGTACCTTGTCAAAGGCCTTCTGGAAGACCAAGTAGATAACATCCATTGGCTCTCCTTTGTCTAACCTACTCGTTACCTCCTCAAAGAATTCTAACAGATTTGTCAGGCATGACCTCCCGTTGATGAAACCACGCTGACTTTGCCCTATTTTACCATGCACTTCCAAGTATTCTGAAATTTCATCCTTAATAATGGACTCTAAAATCTTACCAATGACCGAGGTCAGGCTAATCGGCCTGTAATTTCCTGTCTTTTGCCTCACTCCCTTCTTAAACAGGAGGGTTACATTAGCAATTTTCCAGTCCTCTGGGACCTTCCCTGACTCGAGTGATTCCTGAAAGATCACCACTAACACCTCCACTATCTCTTCAGCTATCTCCTTCAGAACTCTGGGATGTAATTCATCTGGCCCAGGTGATTTATCCACCTTCAGACCTTTCAGTTTTCCTAGCACCTTCTCCTTGGTAATGGCCACCATACTCACCTCTGCCCCCCGACTCTCTTGAACTTTGGGGATGTTACTCGTGTCTTCCACTGTGAAGACTAATGCAAACTACCTATTCTGTTCCTCTGCCATCTCTTTGTTCCCCACTACTACTTCTTCAGCGTCATTTTCCAGTGACCCAATGTCCACTTTTGTCTCTCTCTTACCCTTTATATATCTAAAAAAAACTCTCACAATCTTGTTTTATATTACTGGCTAGTTTGCCCTCATATTTAATCTTCTCCCTCCTTATTTCTTTTTTAGTTGACCTCTGTTGGTCTTTGTAGGCTTCCCCATCCCCTGGTTTCCCACTGCTCTTCGCCGCGTTTCGTTGTTTGGATGAGATCACCTCATTTGATGACAGTGATCATCATTTCATAAGTTTTAGGTTGGCTATAGCAAAGGACAAGGAACAATCCAGAGTAAGAGTAATTAACCAGGGGAAAGCCAACTTCAGTGAGGCAAGAATGGATCCGGGCCAAATAACATGGTATCAAAGGTTGTTGGGCAAAAGGGTAACTGAACAATGGACTTTAAAGAGGAGATGATTCAGGCATAGGCAAGGCATATTCATACTAAGTGGAAAGGCAGGGTAAGCAAATCCAGGGCTCCCTGGATGATAAAGAGACAGAGGGTAAGATGAAGAAGAGAAATTGTGCTTATGACTGATTTCAGGTGGATCATATAACTGACCAGCCTTTCCTTCTGAATGGGGAAGTGAAAAAGCAAATAAGAAAAGCAAAGAAAAATCATTGAAAGGAAACTGGCAGCGACCATAAAAGGGAATCCAAAAGTATTCTATGCACATATAAATAGTAAAAGGAGTGGGACCTATTAGGGACCAAAAAGGAGCTTTATAAATGGAGGTAGTGGCTAAAGCTGAGGTATTAAATTAATACTTTGCATCTGCCTTTAGCAGGGAAGAAGATGCTGTACAGATCATGATGAATGCTGAGGAATTCAGTTATTTGAAGGGTTTAAAATTCATAAGGAGGGGTATTGGATAATTTTCTGGTCTTCCTCAGACTCAAGGGTGGTGCCAGATGACTGGAGAACTGCAAATGTTACTCCTTGTTCAAAAAAGGGTGTAAAGATAAGCTACAGGCCAGTCAGTTTAACCTCAGTGGTTGGGAAATTTCTGGAAACAATAATTCGGAACAAAATTAATAGTTACATGGGTGAATGTGGGTTAATAAAGGAAAGCCAGCATGGACTTGTTAAGGGCAAATTGTGTTTAACTAACTTGCTAAAATTTTTGATGAGGTGACACAGAGAGTTGATGAGGGTAATGGTGTTGATGTAGTGTGCATGGACTTCCAAAAGACATTTGAAAAAGTGTTGCGCAAAAAAACTGCTGAGCAAAGTCATAACTTATGGAATAAAAGGGACAGTAATGACATGGACACTAAGTAAGCTAAGTGACAGGAAACAGAGGGTAGTGGTTAATGGATGTTTTTATGGACTGGAGAAAGATTTGTGGTGAAGTTCCCCAGGGTTTGGTGTTAGGACCCTTGCTCTTCCTGTTATATATTAATAACCTAGACTTTGGTGTACAGGACACAATTTCAAAACTTGCAGATGATCTCAAACTTGGAAGCATTGTGAACAGTGAGGAGGATAATGTAAAACTTCAAAAGAAGGTAGACAGGTTGGTGGAATGGGCAGATAAAATTTAATGCAGAGAAGTGTGATGTGATTCATTTTGGTAGGAAGAACACGGAGAGACAATATAAAGGGTGCAATTCTAAAGGGGATGCAGGAACACAACGAAGTAGGTGTATATGTGTATCGAAGGCAGCAGGATAGGTTGAGAGCACAGTTCATAAAGCATACAGTATCCTTGGCTATATTTATAGAGGCACAGAGTACAAAAGTAAGGATGTTTTGTTAAACTTGTATAGAGCATTGAACAACTCAGCTGGAGTATTGTGTGCAGTTCTGGGTGCCAGGAAAAATGTAAAGGCATTGGAGAGAGTGCAGAAATGATTCACAAAAATGGGTCTAAGAATGAGGAACTTCAGTTATGTAGATATTTGGGAGAAGTTGGGACTGTTTTTCTTGTGGAAGAGAAGGTTGGGAGGAGATTTGATAGAGGTATTCAAAATCATGAGGGGTCTGGACAGAGTAGATGGGGAGAAACTGTTTCCACTTGTGAAAAGATCGAAAACAACGGCGGGGGGTGGGGGGGGTGGGGGGGAGCGGGGTGGGGGGGGCGACACGTAAGGTTATGGGCAACAGAAGAAATGGAGACATGAGGAAAAGCTTTTTTAATCGAATGGTTCGGATCTGGAATGCACTGGCTGAGATTGTGAGATTGTCATGGAGGAGGATCAATCGAGGCATTTAAGATAGAATTGGGTTATTATCTGAAAAACAAGAATGTGCAGGGCTACAGGGAGAAGGTTGGGGAGTGGCCCTAGGTAAATTGCACCTTCAGAGAGACAGCATGGACACAATGGGCTGAATGGCCTTGTTCTGTGCTATAACCATTCTGTGATTCTTCTAAACATCAGATGGCATAGGCCTAATTTACTCAGCTTCTCGTCTTGGACAATCCTCTCATCCAGGAACTAGTCTAATGAACCTTTGCTGTGGTGCCTCTAAGGCAAGGATATACCCCGTTAAATATGAAGACCAAAACTCCACACAGTACTCCAGGTGTGATCTTAACAAAACCCTATATAGTTGTAACAAGACTTGTTTGTTTTTGTACATCAGTCGCCAGAAGTGCTTGCATAAATCCACATAGCTGCACCTGAGGTCTCACTGGGTGATATACTTGCACATTTAGCAGAAGACTATGTGCCAATTTAAAGGCCTTTATATATGCTTTATATAATGGCTCATCTATTCATTTCTGCACCAATGTTGGGCTTCTGCACAAGTTGAAGCAACCATGCCTCCTGTGCATACCCTGTTCACCAGTACCTATGCACAGAGGTGTTCAGGTGGTCTGAAAAACTGAGGCATCTGCGTCTGTTTCAGAATAAAAGAGTCAGGGTAGCTTCCCAGAACTGTGCACATAATTGCAGACCTTTTTGTAGTGACCACAGATTAACTGGATGTTTAGCAATTTCTAAATTCATTTATGGGATATGGGTATTGCTGGCTAGGCTAGCATTTATTGCTCATCCCTAATTGTCTTTGAGAAGGTGGTGGTGAACTGCCTTCTTGAACTGCTGCAGTCCATGTAGGGCAGGATTTTGCGTTCCATGGGCGGGCGCACGCCTGACCTGATTGGGTGTAAGATAGTGCGCAGTGAAATTGGGCGAGTGTCCCCACATCATCGTGCACTTGTGGGATATTTTGGTTGGCGGCTGTGCGAGAGTCAGCAGCGCGCCCACTGACAATTAAGAGGTCTATTAAGGCCCTTAATCAATTAATTAAAACCTTTTTTTGCTGCCTGTCCAACCTCACGGTTGGTGGGTGGGCTAATCGGCCAGGGGGCTTTTGATATTTTAGAAAACCTCATCCATGGGAAGGATGAGGTTTCCACAATTAAATTTAAAAAAAACATGAATGTTTGGGCAGGACTTTTATTCTGCTGATGCCATTGTGAGTGAGTCCCATGTCGGGACATTTTTTTTCAGATTTTAAAAATCTTTATTGTTGGTTTTAAAATTGTTCAGTTCTCTGAGGCACCTCTCTGCCTTCAGGGGGCTTTCAGTGGGCGCTCCCCGTGCTTGCGCAGACTTTTGCGCTCACACTCCTCCTGCCCCGACCCTGGCAGCGCTGAGGTTCAAATCACGGGTGGAGGACCAATTCCCAGCCTGCCATGCCCACCTGATGACCCGAAAATTCTGCCTGTAGTGTAGGTATATCCATAGGTGCTGTTAGGGAGGGAGTTCCAGGATTTTGACCCAGCGACAGTGAAGGAACGGAGATATATTTCCAAGTCAGGATAGTTAGTGGCTTGGAGGGGAACTTCCAGGTGGTGGTGTTCCCATGTGTCTGCTGCCATTGTCCTTCTAGATGGTAGTGGCCATGGAGGAGTTTGGAAGGTGCTGTCTAAGAAGCCTTGGTGAGTTTCTGCAATGCATCTTGTAGCTTGTACACGCTGCTGCCACTATTCATCGGTAGTGGAGGGAGTGAATGTTGGTGGAAGGGTTGCCATCAAGCGGGCTGCTTTGTCCTGGATGATGTCAAGCTTCTCAAGTGTTGTTGGAGCTGCACTCATCCAGGCAACCCACTTCTGTTCACCAAGGCTCCTGCTTGCTCTGTAGGAGACTTTGTGGCCAAAAGTGTGCAGCAATGGCCTGAATCCTGTCTTTGGATTGGAGGGAGGAAGGTTTGTAGTGGAGTTCCCTGGGGGTTGGTGTCAGGACCCTTGCTCTTCCTAATATATATTAATAGCCTAGACTTTGGTGTACAGGACACGATTTCAAAACTTGCAGATGATCTCAAACTTGGAAGCATTGTGAACAGTGAGGAGGATAATGTAATACTTCAAAAGAAAATAGGTTGGAAACTGAATGGTCTGATCAGTGCAGCATCTTACTATGTACTGCCCTCTCCTCTGGTGCATGACATGTGTCACTGGCTTGATTCAGTGACAGGCTGCTGACTGCAATATCCCACAGATGTCTCCGGATGATCCCTAGAATGATCCTGAGGTGTAAAAGTTGAACTCCACAGTCACTTTCACCATCACAGGCAATGAATGGCTACCCCATCGCAATGGCCTCAACTCCAGGATTCTGAACAGTTTCGCTACCACCTGCTTCAGCAGAGGCAGTCTTTGTGCTCCGACATCTCTGTGAAGTAAAGTAGATCGTGGCATCTAAGCTGACATGCTGTATAAGACAACCCCAACTTTTTCTGCACCACAATTCCTATTTCGGCTCATATTTGGCGCATAAATTGACGCCTCTTTTTTTGCTAAGGAATGTAATGCTTGCACTGGGAGTCAGCCTCAATTTTTCACCTCAGAAATGAATGTTTTACTCACCTTGTAAATGGCGCCTGGAATCAAGCAGGTGATATGGGCCTTGTTGTCGAGAAAGTGCGCAGGAGTGTAAGGCATGCCCACACAGAGCTGACCGCGTGTGGCGAGCGATGAACAGAAATAGATCCTCCGGTAAAAAGAATGAAGCCCATTGTTCAACCTTTGGATGTGAGTCTCACAAGCCATTCAAGGATCATGTTCACACTGAATGAAATAAGTGGATGATTGACAGAGAAAAATCTTTCATCAAGCATATGCATGCTGCCCTGCTCGATGTTTTGTGTGGTTTCGTTAGCAAATTGTGGGATGCTAGTAATGCACAAACTGTCATCAGATCATTCAAAAAATGTGGAATATCCAATTCAGTGGGTGGAGAGGAATTTCATTTGTTGTGGACGGATGTTTCTGAAACCAAAAGCGCCAAAACTGAGCCATAATGTGACCCTTACAATGATGCCATAGCAAAGTGACCCTGAATGAATTTGATGAACTCTTTTGCATTCGATGCCAAAGACAATTTTTAGAACATTTAGATCATGGTTAAAGGTATTCTTGAAGAAATAATTTATTCAATAAAAAGTGTCACATTGATTTAACTTGAATTCTCAATGTCATGTTTTTTATTCACATTTCAAGATGGCGATCATCTACACCAATACCTGCAGTTCACATTTTATGCTCGGTGTGTAAGTTTACCCACATTTTCGTTAAAATATTTGAGGCTTCAAAGGTTGACTTATGTACCACCATCTATGGTAGTGTCTCTGTCTGTAAACCCCTTTCAGTTGGGTAGTGCCTCCATCAGACTGCGTTCCTCACCCTGTGCAACCTCTTCATCTACGTCCCCTCACATGCTTGTGAAACTGTCACTTCTCTGGTTGTTGCAGCCCTGTTCTATTTGACTGAGCTTGCCTATCTCTTCTACTCTCCTCCTGCTTTGGAGGAGTCAAACACTGAATACATACCATTCACTGAGAATTGGAGCCCTCAAAGTTCCTCTTCTAATAAGCATCCTCTGATATGGGCTCACACATGTGCCATAACTCCAACTTATAAATCTCTTGCCTGAATGAGCCAGAGCCAGCCTGCTGACAATGTAGCTGTACTCAACAGCTTCCTCAGCCACCACTCACTTGTTACTGATCTCTCGCCTCCTTTGGGCAGGCAAGTTGTTGATGCTTTGTGGTACTTGTGCACCCTTGGGAAAATTTAAAATGCAGCTCAAAATTGGTGTCAATTGTCTGCTTAATAGCCTCAGTTATCCGCTTGCCACTGTCCTACCCAACCCTGCCAACTGAGTGTTACTGGGAAATTTGCCCAATGGCGGGAAAACATCAGGGTTCCACTCTGATGAGCTCCCCCACCATTTTTTGGAACCACCCCCCCCCCACCTCCCCCCAGGCTTTTTTGTACATAGCACAACAGTTAAATCCTGAGAAATTTTCCAGTGAGGATCTTCAAAGAATTACACAAAACAAGATTTTGTTTGAATGATACAGGCTGGAAATTTCCTTGGAGTGCTCCCACTCCACCATAACTTCACTGGAAATGTGACAAAAACTCTGGTGGAGTTACAATGCAGAGCGAAGACAGCTCTAAGGAAATTCCCAACCAATGTGCAAATGAAATGCAGTGATTAGATAACAAGCTGATGTAGAGAGAACTTGTCATGGTTACTGCACTTAATCTGCACTCAGCTTGAAAAAAAAATGAAATGAGCCTCTAGAGAGGCAAGAAGTCATGGAGCTAAAAATTCAATTCTGTAAGCAGTATACAGTGAAGACAGAACGAGTAATTGGTAGGAAGGAGAGATTGGTGAGAAAGCACTTTTCATTTCCTGCAAAAATGACATCATCCCCATGGAAATCTGGAAGCTATTTTGACTAGTTATTTCCCATATTTACAAGGAAATACATTATTACTGAATTCAATTTCTCTGTAATCAACTGCAGATTATTGCTTGATAAATATCCTGCAATAATGTCACTGGGCATTAGGTGAATGTAATCACCCATTACTGATGTGAAGTGCATTGATAATGCCCACAGGTAGTTGATGCTGTAACAGAAAATTACCAGCAAGTAAAATGAAACAGACAAATGAAGCTGTACATAGAATAATTTTTAAATAAATGTAAGGTGTTGATTTAAAGCTGGAATTTAGAGTTCAAATTATGCTTGTAAACCACCAAATTTTGATCTTATGACATCATCTCCATCTCTTCTTCATCATTAAATATTAAAATCTTTATTTTCATGGATTTGACTGAGCCAAATAAACTCATGCGCTGGCTTTATATTGACAGCTCTGTCAATGTTTTTACAAAGGTCTACTGATTTTAATATTGGGCCAAAACTACCAGTTTCTGAATCGTCAGAGATCAGACGTACAACTGAGATGCGCATTGGGACCCTGTGGAAATCTTGACATGCAGACCTCCATGGGAATTGCCCGAGAAGTTTCAACTTCCAGTGGGCAACTCCCCTGCTCCCTGGGACCCTCCATGAATGTCTCTAAATCTGAGTTAGAGTCAGAAATTTGGAGGAGATCCAAGGTATTTACCTGAATAATGACCAAGAAATGTTGGACAGCTTAAAACCTAGTCTAACATCTAGGTAACTCCAGAACTGGACCCCAATCACTCATACTGACCCAGCCCCCGAATACCCCACTGACTCCCAGAATACCCCCCTACACCCCGACGACCACTCATGACCATTCATCTACCCTCCCGAACACCCAGGTACCCTCCCGACCCCTCAACCACCCTCTGGTGCATGCCCCTACCCCCCTAATCACCTCCCGACCCCACCGACTACTATTCCTGACCACCTGACTACCCTCCCAACTTCCACAACCACCTTCCCAACTGCCACCCTGACTAGCCCCCCCGATCACCTGACTACCCTCCTGACCCCCTCCGAATACCCTCCTGATCACCCAACTACCTTCCCGACCTCCCAACCACCCTCCCGATCACCCGATTAGCCATCTCGATCACCTGACTACATTCCCAACTACCCTCCCAACTACCTGACAAACCCTCCCAAACAAAAACAGAATTACCTGGAAAAACTCAGCATCGGCGGGGAAGAAAAGAGTTGACGTTTCGAGTCCTCATGACCCTTCGACAGAACTTGAGTTCGAGTCCAAGAAAGAGTTGAAATATAAGCTGGTTAAATATTTCAACTCTTTCTTGGACTCGAACTCAAGTTCTGTCGAAGGGTCATGAGGACTCGAAACGTCAACTCTTTTCTTCTCCGCCGATGCTGCCAGACCTGCTGAGTTTTTCCAGGTAATTCTGTTTTTGTTTTGGATTTCCAGCATCCGCAGTTTTTTTGTTTTTAACCCTCCCAAACACCTGATTACCATTCTTGACCACCTGACTACCCTTCCAATCACCTAAACACCCTCCCAAACCCCCAACAGCTCTCCGAATGCACCACTTATCTACCCAACCCCCACCAACTGGTCCCCTGACCACTCAACTACCCTTCTGACCTGATCCAACTACCCCCCAACCTAACTACCCACCTACCCACGTCACCCACTTACCCCCTACCTGACTTACCCACCTACCCGCTACCCACTTACCCACCTCATCCATCACACCCATCTCTCCCACTCACCCATTCATTTACCCACTCACTAACATCACTCACTGACATTCAGACTGGACTTAAACTTACCATACAGCAGCTAGTGCAGTGAAAAGGGGGCGTCCCACCTGACAATACTTCGACCCGATGGAGATCTCTGACCCTTTCTGGGACAGCCGGTTTTGGAAGATCTCAGTGGAAATGCGGAACAGAGGCTGGTCAGTGAAATTTCCAGACACAGTGGCAATCTGATGATGATTGCCACTCCTCAGAAGATCTGGGCCAATCTCTAAAAACGGATTTTTCTCAGTGTAAATAATCTACAGCAGAGTTCCATATGCACTTGCATTAATTAAAGAATATGAGTGCGTTAACTATCAAAATTGACAGATCCAGACATTGCTGTGGTCAGTAAATTTGTTAGTAAACTTTGTGATGGGCAATCAGAGGGCCGAAACCTGTTGATCTTGGCAAGGATGACAATATGGCAACTAGAATTGCTCGCAGTATTTCTAGACTGGGCAGGGAAAGATCGGTGTGGCTTCCTTCTCCAGATCACTATGCAGCAATCTCTGCTCAAAAATGCAGTGCAAGTGGGTGGATTTTGAATGAGTTAAAATCTCACCCCACATGTTTAGACAACTGGTGAAAGAAAGAAAGACTTGAATTTATATAGCACCTTTCATAACCTCAGCACATTCCCAAAGTGCTTTACAATCTTTGAAGTACGTTTTTAACTTCAAGTGTAGCCAATTTGTGCACCTCAGGGGCCCACATATATCAATGTGATAATCACTAGATGATCTGTCAGAAACCCCATAGAAATTTACACCTTGTTCAATCGGGTGTAACTGCGTTTTTAACAGCAATGTGATTAACAAAATTTGATGAGCATTGGAACTGATTCTGAAAAAGTAATTTAATTTTTGTAGAGTGCTGCTGAAGGATTAATTAATAGCTTTTTTTTTGAAAATAGCTTTATCAGAATGTTTTAGCTTCTACTATCACTCCATGTGTATGTCTCGATCCTTAATTTGGTCTATCTGTGCTTCTGTGAAAATCCTTTAGTGTGAAAGGCTGCTTAGACATCATAATGATATCAATTCAATTCCATGGTGTGAATGGCCATTATAGAACACTGCAGTCAGTTTCAGTATCATTGCACGGCGATAGAGCTAAAATTCTTGCCAGATTGTTTGCTAGCTCTCTCAGCCAAAGTTACTCTGAGGTCAGTGGTATGCACCCTTGCTTCACCACTGACTGCAAAACCTGGGCTATTGACAAGGACACCCAGGAGAATTCCCCTACATACTTTCAAAATGTGGAATGAGACCTTTTATGTCCACCTTAAAGATTTTATCATCTCCTCCAAAAGGCAATACCAGCAATAATGTAGGATTCCCTTGGCACTGACTTATCTGCCTAATCTATGTGTTCAAGTCTCTGGAGTGTGGCTTGAACCCAGTGCCTTCTGACCCGGAGGTGAGAGTGCTACCACTAAGATGCAGTTGATCTGGCTGCTAAGGTTGGGATAGAGTTTGGTTATGAAAGCCCCATTGCTGAAGAACACACTGCCACTCACTCTCTAAGCTCAAATGAAGAATGTTCACTTGGAGGAGGGAAAGGAAGATTGACAGAACCTATGGAACCATAAATTAGCCAGAGGTATTGTCTTCAGTGAAAAAGAGGAGAAAATTGAAGGAAACGTGTTAAAATTTGTTGATTAATTCTGGTAGCCTTTGAAGTTTGTAGTAGAGATCAGTCAATACCTTTTTGGTCTCGTGTAATTATTTGGCATTGAAACATTCAAACTTTGCTGATATTTTACAACATAAAGAAATCCTCTATGCGTTCAAACCCATTGGCAAACTGATTTTATCAATATCAAAGAAATAGCTCCATCAATGGTTTTATGGGAATGATAAGTCAGTTTTCTTTTCTATTCATACGAGGAAGACTTTGGATGGTATTGTCAGATAGTAAAGAAATATTACATTTGAAGGTGCAATATTTCTGGATGATACATACACCTTTTTCCATTTCTCCATACATAGATCAAAATAAAAAGGCTTTGAAGTCGCAATGGTTTGGTAAGGCAAAAATCTAGCAAATCTATCTGGATATTAAGATCAGAATCTGAGGAGGAGGATTTGCCCATTTTTTGCTGCATTTAAGTTTTACCTTAGCTTATGAAGGAATAAGAAAATAGTTAATAGTAGCAGGAGTAAGCCGGCTCCACCATTCAATAAGATCTTTGACCTCAACTGCACCTTCCCTCAGTATCTTAATATTGCTTAATTTTCTTACTCAACAGAAATCTATTGATCTTTAACTGAATATCCTTAAAGAATGAGCATCTACAGTCCTCTCGGAGAGATTCACAATCCTTTGAATCAAGAAATTTCTCCTCATCCTGGTACAAAATGGCTGATTCATTACTCTAATACTGTTTCCCTCTCATTCTAGATGCCTCAGCCAGTGGAAACATCTTCTCAGCATCAATTTCCTATCAATTCTCTTAGAAATTGTTATATCTTTCAGTTAGATCACCCCTCATTTTCTAAATTAATTTGTAATTTTTTTATTTATTCATGGGATGTACAAGTCACTTGCTAGGCCAGCATTTATTGCCCATCCCTAATTGCACTTGAGAAGATGGTGGTGAGCTTCCTTCTTGAACCGCTGCAGTCCCTGTGCTGTAGGTACACCCAAAGTGCTGTTAGGGAGGGAGTTCCAGATTTTGACGCAGTGACAGTGAAGGAACGGCGATATATTTCCAAGTCACGATGGTGAGTGGCTTGGAGGGGAACTTCCAGGTGCTGGTGTTCCCATGCATCTGCTGCCCTCGTCCTTCTGGATGGTAGCGGTCTTGGGTTTGGTGCTATATAAGATGCCTTGGTGAGTTACTGCAGTGCATCTTGTAAATGGTACACACTGCTGCCATTGTTCGTCGGTGGTGGAAGGAATTAATGTTTGTGGATGGTGTGCCAATAATGCGGACTGCTTTGTCCTGGATGATGTCGAGCTTCTTGAGTGTTGTTGGAGCTGCACTCATCCAGGCAAGGGGAGAGTATTCTATCACACTCCTGACTTGTGCCTTGTAAATGGTGGACAGGCTTTGGGGAGTCAAGCGTTGAGTTACTCTCTGCAGGATTCCTAGCATCTGACCTCTTTTTGTATCCATAGTATTTACATGGCTGGTCCAGTTCAGTTTCTTGTCGATGGTAACCCCCAGGATTTTAATAGTGCGGGATTCATCTATGGTAATGCCATTGAATGTCAAGGGGTGATGGTTAGATTCTCTCTTGTTCAAGATGGTCATTGCATGGCACTTGTCTGTTGCATGAATTTTACTTGCCACTTGTCAGCCCAAGCCTGCATATTGTCCAAGTCTTGCTGCATTTGGACATGGACTGCTTCAATATCTGAGGTGTTGTGAATGCTGCTGAACATTGTGCGATCATCAGCGAACAACCCCACTTCTGACCTTGTGATGGAAGAATAGTCATTGATGAAGCAGCTGAAGATGGTTGGGCCGAGGACTCTACCCTGAGGAACGCCAGCAGTGATGTCCTGGAATGGAGATGATTGACCTCCAACAACCACAACCATCTTCTTTTGTGCTAGGTATGACTCCAACCAGCAGAGTTTTCCCCCTGATTCCCATTGACTCCAGTTTTACTATGCTCCTTGCTGCCACACTTGGTTAAATGCTGCCTTGATGTCAAGGGCAGTAACTCTCACCTCACCTCTGGAGTTCTGCTTTTCTGTCCATGTTTGTATCAAGGCTGTAATGAGGTCAGGAGCTGAGTGACCCTGGCAGAATCCAAACTGAGTGTCAGTGAGCAAGTTATTTTTAAGCAACTGCCATTTGATAGCACTGTTGATGACCCCTTCCATCTTTTTGCTGATGATCGAGAGTAGACTGATGGGGTGGTAATTGGTTGGGTTGGATTTGTCCTGTTTTTTGTGTACAAGACATACCTGTTCAATTTTCCACATAGCCAGGTAGATGCCAGTGTTGTAGGTGCACTGGAACAACATGGCTAGGGGGCGCGACAAGTTCTGGAGCACAAGTCTTCAGTACTATTGCTGGAATATTGTCAGGGCCCATAGCCTTTGCAGTATCCAGTGCCTATCATGTGGAGTGAATTGAATTGGTTCAAGACTGGCATCTGTGATGCTGGGGTACTCAGGAGAAAGCTGAGAAGGATCATCCACTCGGTACTTCTGGCTGAAGATTGTTGTAAATGCTTCTGCCTTGACTTTTGCACTGATATGCTGAGCTCCTCCATCATTGAGTATGGGGATATTTGTGGAATCTCTTCCTCCAGTGAGCTGTTTAATTGTCCATCACTATTCACGACTAGATGAGGCAGGACTGCAGAGCTTCGATCTGATCTTTTGGTTGTGAGATTGATTAGCTCTGTCTACTGCATGATGCTTATGCAGTTTGGCATGGAAGTAGTTCTGAGTTGTAGCATCACCAGGTTGACACCTCATTTTTATGTATGTCTGGTTCTGCTCATGGTATGCTCTCCTGCACTCTTCATTAAACTAGGGTGATCGCCTGGCTTGGTGGTGATTGTACAGTGGAGGATATGCCAGGCCATGAGGTTACAGATTGTGATTGGGTACAATTCTATTGCTGCTGATGGCCCACAGCGCTTCATAGATGCCCAATCTTGAGTTGCTGGATTTGTTTGAAATCTATCCCACTTAGCACAGTGGTTGTGCCACACAACACATTGGAGGTTTCCTCAATGTGAAGATGGGACTTTGTCTCCGCAAGGACTGTGCGATGGCCACTCCTACCAATGCTTAATGGACAGATGCACCTGGACTCAGCCACCTCAGTTAGTTGTGGTTCTACCGAGCCACTCTTGGTGATGGATATTGAAGATCCCCACCCAGAATTCATTCTGTGCACTTGCCACCCTCAGTGCTTCCTGCAAATGGTTTTCAACCTGGCAAATTACTGATTCAGCAGCTGTGGGGGTGGGGGAGTGGTACGTAGTAATCAGCAGGAGGTTTCCTTGCCCTTATTTGATCTAATGCCATGAAACTTCATGGGGGCGGGCTGAAGCCAATGTTGAGGACTCCCAGGGCAATCCCTCCTGACTGTATACCACTGTGCTGCCAGCTGTGATGGGTCTGTCCTCTCGGTGGGACAGGACATAACCAGGGTTGGTGATGGTGGTGTCTGGGATATTAAGGTGTGTTTCTGTGAGTCTGACTATGTCAGCCTGTTGCTTGACTAGTCTGTGGGACAGCTCTTCCAAATTTGGCATAAGCCCCCAGATGTTCCTCAGGAGGTCTTTGCAGGGTCGGCAGGGCTGGATTTGCAGTTGTGTCTGATTTACCTCATAATAATGGCGGGTATTGATAACTTCACCATTATTACTACAGCAAAACCCAAACTGCTGCCTTTCAAATATAGTACAATCCTGTTTCTGGGCAAAACAGCATTGTATCTTGGAATGGAAAGTTATTTTTTCATTATATGACACACAGGTACATAGATTTTAGTTAAAAATGAGTCAATTCTCTTCCAGTTAATATGTAGGTAATGTCATTCAGTTCTACCTGAATGCCCTCAATTAGCCTATGTAAAGTAAAAATTAATTACCAGTATAGGTAGACTTCACCTTTGTCTCCTCTTTCAATTACTTCAGTTTGATTGAATTCTACACGTATTAAAAATAGAAATTGCAGTAGCAGGAATCGCTGATAATAGGGAATGTCATTGATTTATGACAATTGCATCGAACAGATATGGGATAGAATGAAGTGCAACACTTACTATTTATTTCCCATGAACTCTACTGTTTTGTTGCAGTGAATAGCCTTCCAACCATTAGCATTAATCTCACTACTTAATTTGGGCCATTTGTTTAGCAATAAGGAAATGGCATTCCCTAGCTTAGTTAATGTAATATCATAAATCATCTTGAAAGCTGTTAAAAGCAAAGTAACATTAAAGCCAGCTCAAGTAACTATCCTTGTAGCACAATAAGATGTGGTCAATGTCCTCGGGCTCATTTTACCACCAAGAGATTGTAAAAGGGCTTTAGCAAATTATGCAGCAATACTGTGCTACTTTAAAGATCTTGATGGAACAGGGTCTTTGTTATTTTTCAACAGATTGTAAGAAGATGTTTAAGTTGTCAACTACATACTCAAGACTAATAAAAACTTCACTAATGAAAACAATTACTTCTGAGTTACTTACAGTCAGGCCTTTCTCTGTTCCACTGAACTTGTCTCATAACCAGAACTACATAGTGCCTCCATTTTCGGTGAACAACTGATTTTGTTCATACACCCTGTACATAATAATGCCCTCCCCTCTATGAAATGTAATGTTATTTTCATCACATTATGTTGGAAAAAGACAATTTCAGGTGCACTCCTTTTAGGGGAGCTATTTATGTTTTGGAGGTGAATTTGAGATCTTTCAATTGGCATCATTTTTGCACTATTAGTTCCTGGGGAATGATTAGTAGAAGTTAAAGGCAGAATGATTGATGCCACAATGATTTGAAACTGATGTGAATCTGGGTAGCAACTGGGGGAGGGACTAGATTTGGTGACTTGGTGGGTCAAGCTCAAGATTTGGCTGAAAGAATGGATTAGGAACTAGGGAACACAGACTTTACCCAATAGGAAGGCCGAGCTGGTGACTACACAGAACTGCAGGTTGAACCTGGAAGCTTAAGACTTATGACAGAGGTGACAGAGGTTCCTGGGAGTGCAATGGAGATGGTCTTCCAAAGCTTCATTAACCAAACTCAATGTGTTGGGAGGGATGTTAAGCCCTCTCTACTGGCTCCACCACTGTTTTTACCTGAGAAGACTCAAATTTCTAACAAGAATTCAAATGGAATGATTCCAGATTCCAAACTAGTTTGATTGGTTTGCCAACTGCCAGGCAGGCCCATGTCATTTTAAAGAAGCATGCTAACAATTAGAATTAGGATTGCTATCCAGTTTGTGACCAATCCAGTATCTCCAGGTCATCAGTGTTATTTTTGGAGCAGGATTCAAGAGGCATCCTCCACCTCACTTAGCTTACTCTGAATCTCAGTGATTGTTTACACTCTACAGCCTATGACTAATTGGAGAAATTGGTGTCTGACAATCAGCATTTCAGAAATACACACAAAGAAAACCTGAAGGTGCTGGGATTCAAACTATGAGCCAGGGCTTGCATGTGGCTGAACAATCAGAGGGGACTTTGGGGTTGTGGTGGTGGGTGAAGAAAGGGATAGGGAGAGAGAGCATCCAGCAGTCAAGTAATGTTTTGCTTTGCTGAAGCTGCTGCCCAGTGAGATTTAAAGAAATAAAAACAACACTGGAATGCTTTCACATGACTAATTTAGGGAAATTAGAATTGGGATATTTTAACTGTACTTTGCTTCATTTTTGGGAAGGTTATGTTGAACTCAGTGCTATGATTTGAGCTCCTTTCAGATACTTCTAATTTGCAGAGGTAAGCTTCCTTTGAATCAAAACTTGACCTTGTGTGCAAAGTGTCTTAGTGTCCTCTGGGCGAGTACTGCATCCCTTTCATTTTTGGGATACACTAGCATAGCATTCTCCAAATATTCCAGAACTCTCGAGCTGACAGAAACTACATTGACAGATCATTGGCTCTGATTAAAGCTACTGATTCGTGTTTATTAAGAAGTAAGAGCGAACAGAAACAAAATAAGGACCAGATTTAGTAGTTCACTGCTTCACTTTACTGACCAACCGCATAAAGCAAATAAAATTCCCATGACTGAAAAATTCACTGGGTGGAAATTGATATGCATTGTGCCCATTTTCAGATGTAAAATAGGTGCAAAGCATGTCAATTTCCAGCATGATTAATCTAAGATTAATCAGTATTCATTAATAGCTCAGTAGTCTTAGATTGTTAGAAGTCCAAGCTAGTACAAGAAAGGGAGAGAAAAACCTTCATAATTTCAAAAGAGTCAATTAATGTAAATTTCAAAGGCACAAAAAAGCAACCTCTCTCATTCCTCATTTAAACAACAGCAACTTGCATTTATTTAGGTGTCGGCAAAAGTGCTATCGAGCAGCACTTACACAGAAATAACCTGCTCACTGATGCTCAGTTTGGTTTCTGCCAGGATCACTCGGCTCCTGACCTCATTACAGCCTTAGTCCAGAGGTGAGGTGAGAGTGACTGCCCTTGACATCAAAGCAGTATTTGATCTAGTGTGACACCAAGGAGTTCTAGAAAAATTGAAGTCATTATGAATCAGGGGAAATCTCTCCACTGGTTGGAGTCATAACTAGCACAAAGGAAGATGGCTGTGGCTGTTGGTGGTCAATCATCTCACCCCAGGAAATTGCTGCCAGGTGCTCATGAGGGTAGTGTCCTGGGCCCAACTATCCTCAGATGCTTAACTGATGAACTTTTCATCATAAGGTCAGAAGCGGGATGTTTTCTGATGATTGCAGAGTGTTCAGTGACATTTGTGACACCTCAGACACTGAAGCAGTCTGTGCCCACATGCAGCATTTATTTGGATGACCTCAATTTTAAGGAGTGTAGAATGTGGAAGACCAGCCAGGAGTGTGTTGGAATAGTCAAGTGTAAAAGTAATGAAGTCATGGATGAGGATTTCAGCAGCAGATGAGAGCTGAGAAAGGTGTGAAGTTGAGCGACGTTACAGAGGTGGAAAAAGTCGGTCTTAGAAATGGCATGAATATCGGAACCTCATCTCAGGATCAAATGTGAAACCAACTGGCTTAATCTCAGACTGTTGCGAGGGAGAGGAATTGAGTCAGTAACTAGGGAATCAAGTTTGGAGTGGGGATTAAAAGTAAATATGGCTCCAGTCTTCCCAATATTTAATTAGAGGAAATCTTTACTTATCCAGTACTGGATGTCAGAACGGTAGTCTGATAATTGATAATCTGATGAGGTATGCACAAGAGAAGAAATCAATTGACGTGTAATGAGTTGAAGTGAAAACAGGAAGAGATGGGGATATGGAAGGAATCACGAAAAACTGGTAAAGCTGGGCAAGTTTTAAAGGCCCAGGAGTCTGGTATAGTAGGTCTAGCATCAACCCCTTCTCCAAACATCCCCCATTCCCAAAAATGCTGGGACGCCCATTCCACATTCCCAGAACTCCTGTTAAAGAGAAGTGGGAGGTATTGTTAAGTGCTGAAGTTATTAAAATCAAGGCCAGAAGACTGTGAAGTGCCAAAAGAAAAATTAAAGACTTGTGTAAAAACATAGAGTATTTCACAATCACCGGATGTCTCAAAGTATTAAAGTACTTTTAAAGTGTAATCATTGTTGTAATGTAGGAAACACAGTAGTCAATATGTGCACAACAAGCTCCAAAAAAACAGCAATGGATAATGACCAGATAATCTGCTTTTGTGATGATTGAGGTATAAATATTGGCCAGAACAGTGGGGATAACTCCACTGCTCATCTCTGAAACAGTGCCAGGGGATCTTTCATATCCACCCGAGCAGGCAGATGGGGCCTTGGCTTAATGTCTCATTCAAAAGATAGCACTTCTGACCCCATCAGCACTGCACTGGTGTGTTATCCTTGATTTTTGTAGTTGAGCTCTGCAGTGGGACTTGAGCCCAAAACTTTGGAACTCAGAGTTGAAACTGCTACCCACTGAGCCACAGCTCACAAATGGAAAGATTAGATGTTGGCTTGCATTAGGGCTTCTTTGGAACAAGGGATGGGAGAGTGGTGAAATATCAGGGAGCTCAGGGCCACAGACAGTATGGATGCTGGGAAATTGGTCACCTAATTCTATGTGAGTAGCATTTCACCTCCCAAAGCAAAGTTGAGGTGGCTATCTGTACCCACTAACTTGATTGACTGTAGAGAAACAAAAGCAATAGGAAATCTCCTCCATAATTCATTTATGGAAGCCATTTAAAAGTAGATGCAATTATATATATTTTTTTTGAGTTCTCTGCCCAAAGGCCAGTCCTTGTTGATTATTCACCGAATCACGGCAATGTGCTCTGATTTTTTTACTATGGGTAGGACTAGGAGGCAGGCCCTGTGTCTACCTCAGGCAGAACAGGGATGGAACTCTGTGCTGTTCACGTTAGTCTGATCCACACGTGAGCCAGTCCCCACATAAAATATATAGATTGTTACAATCTGAAATAGGATTTGTCTTTCGGGTCCATTACAGTCATTTTAAACTATATAAAGGGACCAACACAAGGCTGATGTGAAAAATGAACAGATTATTCAACAACATTCATTCTGTGGTATATTCAAAATTTATTAAATGCTCACTAGTTGAGAAACTAATGGATGCCGTCTAATTTACATCTCTTAATATACACACACAAAATAAGTCACCTTTGAAAGTC
The DNA here is from genome assembly GCF_017639515.1 of Carcharodon carcharias. Classification (NCBI taxonomy): domain Eukaryota; kingdom Metazoa; phylum Chordata; class Chondrichthyes; order Lamniformes; family Lamnidae; genus Carcharodon; species Carcharodon carcharias. Next base: position 128,924,385 of record NC_054477.1, on the reverse strand, counting down.
AAAGAATCAGGATGTCATTCGAACACATGAATTAGGAGCTGGAGTAGGGCATTTGACCCCTCGAGCCTGCTCTGCCATTTGATAAGTTCATGGCTGATCTGATTGTGGCCTCAACTCCACTTTTCTTCCTACCCCCTGTACCTTTTGACTCCCTTGTCAATCAAGAATCTATTTAATCAGTTTTAAAAATAACCAATGACTCTGCCTCCACCACTCTGTGGGGAAGGGTTCCACAGACTCATGACCCTCTGAGACAGAAAGAGTTCTCCTCATCTCCATCTTTAAATAGGAGAAACCTTATTTTTAAACAGTGGCCCCTGGTTCCAGTCTCTCCCACAGAGGGAAACATCCTTTCAGCATCCATGCTGTCAACTCATATATTTCAATAAGATTGCCCCTCATTCTTCTAAATTCCAATGGATACAGGCCCACACTGTCCAAACATTTCTCATAAGATAACCGCCTCATCCCAGGAATCAGTTGATGAACCTTCTCTGAACTGCTTCTAATGCAACTATATCCTTTCTTAAATGAGGAAGCCAAATTGTGCACAGCACTCTAAATGTGATCTACCAATAGCCTATACAACAGTAGCCAAACATCCCTGCTTTTATATTTCATAAGACCATAAGACATAGGAGCACAAATTAGGCCATTCGGCCCATCGAGTCTGCTCCGCCATTCAATCATGGCTGATAAGTTTCTCAACCCCATTCTCCCACCTTCTCCCCGTAACCTTTGATCCCCTTACCAATCAAGAACCATTCCATTCCCCTTGCAATAAATAGCAACATTCCACTTACCTTCCTAATCACTTGCTGTACCCGCACACTGATTTTTTTGTGATTCGCGTACCAGGACACGCATATCTCTCTGTACCTCAGAGATCTGCAATCTCTTCCCATTGAAATAATGTGCTTCTTTTTCATTCTTTTTATCACAGTGTTCACATTCCCATTTTCCCACATTATGCTCCTTCTGCCAAATATTTTCCCACTCACTTAAACTATTTATACCCCTTTGCAGACTCCTTAAGTCCTTCCACAATTTACTTTCCTACCTACCTTTGTGTCAACAGCAAACTTAGCAACCATACAAAGAAAAAAGAAAAGTACAGCACAGCACATACATCCGGTCCCATCATCCAATTCATTAGATGCAGGAAACAATATTGGTCTAATGAGGTTTTTTTAATAAGCTGATCTTTATGCTCATTGTAGAAGTACACAATGGAATATTTTTGTTGCTTCTGTCAGTTATCCGTTTAAAAAAATATCTTCTCAAAATTTAAAATGTAGAAGTCAGGTGCTTCAATCAGCTGCATTGTCAACATCAATTAGGATGTTCTAAAACCATATTCTGTAACTGTTCTATTCAAAATCCATTGATTTTCCCAATATAATCTCCACCCAGTTTTGGATTTAGCAAAAACTGGCAAATCTAAATCAAGTGCAGAGCTCTTCAGAACGTACAGTGCATCACTTTGTCTAACCTAGATTATGGACTGTATCATGATTCAGTTGGTAAGGGTGCAGCTGGTGTGCAAATATGCCACGCAGAACTGGAGACGTACATGCTGACCATAATTAGCCTTTCCACCCATGTGTCATTTAGTCAGAGTTTCACAAGAAAACCATCAACTTTTTTACTTGGATTGGGAGGTTTTCGTATTAAATAATTAAATCAGTTTGAGGCAGACTAGAGACCGTCAGAACAAATCAGAAAGGTTGGAGGCCAAAACTGGAAGTTGTCAGAACAAATCACAAATCATTTTCTCTCATTAATGATTGCATTTGAACTTAAAGAAGAAATGTTGGTTGCTGAGAGCCACAGTTACAGATTTTTTTTTAGGATTCATTCTCAAATAAGTTATTTATAAAATGAATAAACTATAGAAATGCAGCTTTCAAAAACTTTTCCTCAAGGGAACTTTCTGGGGCTAAACCATTGTCCAATTAAAAGTTTACTTATTTCAAGTCTGATTGCATTTCCTTAATTTGTGATGATGTGGATGTTCTTGGTTTGCTAACTCTCTTTCTTTGAGAATTCCTGTTGGTGGATTTGAGGAATTGCCAAAGTTTGGATACAAAATATGAAGGTTTGGAATGGAGACTTGAGTTGGTTAACTTATATGCTGTAACTTCCGTGGATTGGCAATCACAGTCGGATTGCCACGCCTCTCCTAGATACTTGCCCTGAAATGCAGCCACACCTTTCCCGACTTTCCGTCTAGGGCCAGGTGAGAAAAGTGCAGCGCAGTGGGTTCCCAAGGCACCAGGTCGAGGGCAGCTGAATCGTGGTAAGGAAGTCACACCCCTTTTTATGGCACTAGCTGCCATGAAGTAGATAGGTTTAGGTCCAGCCACTTTGAGAGGCCAAGGAGAAGGTAGGCAGGATTTGGGGGGGGGGGGGGGGTGGTGTTGGGGGGTCAGTGGTGGAGGGTCAGGTGGTCAGTGGGGAGAAGTCAAATGGTCAGTAGGGGGGTGGTCAGTGGAAGGGATGTCAGTAGGGGGGTGGTCAGGTGGTCGGTGGGGGCCATCAGGTGGTCAGTAGGGAGATGGTCAGTGGGGCAGTCAGGTGGTCAATGGGATGGTCAGTGGAGGAGTTGGGTGGTTAGTGGGTGGGGTGGGGAGGGTAGTTGGGGGGTGGGGGTAATCAAGGGTGAGGTGCGTGTACTTGGGGGGATGAGGGTATAGTCGGGGAGGCTAGAGAGGGTAGTCTTGGGGTGGGGAGGGCAGTCAGGGGGATGGGGGTAGACGTGGTGGCAAGGGTAGCTAGGTGGGGAGGATAGTTGGAGGGGGAAGGGAGTAGTTCGAGGAGTGTAATTGAAGGGTGGGGAAGGTAATCGGAAGGTGAGGGTATAGTCGGAGGTGGCGAGAGCATTCAGGTTAAGGGGCAGTAAGGGGCATGGGGTGTTGGGGGTTGTGGGTGGGTGTGAGCTCACAGGGTAGTTCAGGAGTGTTAAGAGGTACTCTGGGGGTCCAGTGGGAGGGTCGGCAGGCAGACAGAATAGGTATGGGTTAGTGGGGGTGTTGGAGGATAGTCAAGGATTCGGGTGGGGGAGTCAGGGGATAGCCAGAGCGGGGAGGGAGGGGGATGGGGTGGTGGCAGGGGTACTGGGGGATGGAGGGTGGTCAGGGAGTTCCATGCTGGGTCTGGATGGGGTGTCGGGGTTGGTCAATGCTAAGGTAACCCAGAAGTTAAAAGTGGTTTTAATTCTTCTAACTTTTTCTGGATAACTATTAGTAAGGCAGTCAGAACCATCTGAAGTTTGCAATTTAAATCAGAGTTTGAATGGTTCCCATTGCAGGGTAATTGCCCATTGGAAATTTGAACTTCCTGGGAAATTGTCATATAATCCCCAAGTGGGGACCTCTGGGAGTGGGGTTGGTGGGGGGCGGGGGGAGGAAGGTGGTGGTGGTGGGGGACCCCCAGGATCATTTGGTAACACCCCAGAGTACTGACATACAATCTACATGTGCTCATCACCCAATCCCTGCCATTTTTCCCCAAGCATCAGCTCAGATGGGCTGGACTATACAGGCCAACCATAGGTGGGAAAGGAGGTGGGTGAGCCCTTAAAATAGGATGCTGTACCATTGCTGCTTGCCTGCCATGATTTTACAATTGGTGGGGAAGACACGGATGGCCTGCCTACCTGTGGTCCAGTTGAGGCCCTTAAATGTCTGGACTATCAGCCAAGCCTCATTATGAAATCTTGGCTGAGAGCCCAGCCATCCATTAGACTGCTAAAACAGCTGTGCTCCAGGGAGGGCCCCACTCCAGTCAGTAGTCTCCCCCACTACCACCGCTCCCACCCACCCCCCAGCCAGGATAAAAGGCCAGCCCATTATTTCACTTAATCTCCCTGCTGCCTAATTAAAATAAATGATCATTTATAATGAGTGACAAGTGAGCAGTATAATATGGAGTGGAATATGTGTTTGTGCTCTAGTGTATTGTGAAGACTACAGTATATTCAAATGCTTTTGAGATTTTTCTTTTAATTTAATAGGTTTGGAATTTGGCCAATGCGAAAAGAGACCAACACTTGTTTCATGCTTTTATGTGGGGTTCGCATAATTTTATTATAATCTTTCTTCAAAGTGAATTACTTATATCTAAAGCCCTTACCATTGTCTGATGCCACTGAGGCTTTCCTCGAGCATCAAAACTTTAATAAGTAATTCCCCTTCCTGTCATGAAACTGGCATGCACCACCTTTTCCTCCTGAAAGTTAAGTAATTTAAGCTGAATAATGTTAGCTAGAAGATTTTTGGAATACGTTGAATAATCCTGTGTAAAGCTACTTGAACTTCATACTCAAAGTTACTGAACCATTTAATCTCTCTCAGATTTGTATCCATGTTTAATTTTTAATCATTGAATTGAAGATAAATCTAAACTCTAATTGAATTGACCTTGCATCCAGTTACTGCTTTTTGGCAAAAAAGGAGATGGGTCCAAATGTTTACTGGGCAGACCATTGAGATTATTATGAAGCCACCTCCTCTGAGCCCAGGCAGTCAAGAGAAAGGCAAAAGACTCCAAAGTTATGAGCTTCACACACAGTTGAATAGCAGATTTGTGAACTTTCTCATCCAGTAGCCTGGCATTCCCTGGCTTTATGTACCATCTTGTCTGTCAGAGGAATGATTTGTACTAAGTGGCCGTTGCAGTCTCCAAAACCTGCAGCTGCGTTGGCCATGATGTGTGAAATGAATGGTACTGGTGTTAAGTATAGAGGAGCAAGGGCCCAGGATGTGAAATTTCGATGTGTTAGCATACATTACAGAATGTAAGACAACTGACATGAGAGTTGTCAAGTTACATTGCTTCAGGAACAAGGAATAAGGCACCATCTGATAGCTCAAGGGGAATGATTCACTTTTGCCTCAAGGAATGTTCATTTGCTTATCTGCGTTTAGGTTGAGTGTCCTGTTATTCAGCTGAGATCACACTTATTTTTGCTGACCTTGCAATGTCATTCGATGTTTTGCAAGATCCTGAGGAGTCTTGACAGGGTGGATGTGGAAAGGATGTTTCATCTTGTGGGAGAATCTAGAACTGGGGGTTGCCCATTTATGACAGAGATCAGGAGAATTCTTTTCCCCAGAGGGTAATGAATTTTTGCAACTCTTCTTCAAAAGGCAGTGGAAGCAGAATCATTGAATATTTTTAAGGCAGAGGCAGATTGACAGGCAAGGGGGGTGGTGAAAGGTTATCAGGGGTAAGCTTGAATGTGGAGTTCAGGCTACAGTCAGATCAGTTGTGATCTTATGGAATAGTGGAGAAGGCTCGAGGGGCCGAGTGGCCTACTCCTGCTCCTGACTCGTACGTCCAAGGGAGTTCCTTACTGTTGTGATAGTTCCACTCACAAACACCTCTATCTCATGCTGCTACATGTAATGGCTTCATCCCAGGCATTAAACAATGTGCCCTCCTTTCTCCAATTTATCCCAGCTGAACTTGCAACATCATACTAAAAATGTAAGAAATAGCAGCAGGAGTAGACTCTAGAGCCTCTCAAGCTTGCTCTATCATTCAAATCTTCTGCCTCAACTTCACTGTCACTGGGACAAAATCCTGGAACTCCCTTCCTAACAGCACTGTGGGTGGATCTACACCACAGGGGCTGCAGCGGTTCAAGAATGCAGCTGACCACCACCTTCTCAAGGGCAATTAGGGATGGGCAATAAATGCTGGCCTAGCCAGCAAAGCCCACATCCAATAAATGAACGAATAACAAAAAAGCCTTGTAGAATTGCAGCATGACTTCCTTCTTCTCGTACTCCAGTCCCCTAACAATAAAGGTGAACATACCATTTGTCTTCCTGTTTGCTTCCTGTACCTGCATGCTAACTTTCTCTGTCCTTTGTGTGAGTACATCCAAGACTCACTGAACATCAACATTTCAAAGTTTCACACCTTTAAAAAATATTTTGCTTATCTGTTCTTCCTACCAAAGTGAATAACCATACACTTCCCCACATTATACTCCATCTGCAACCTTGTTGCCTATTCACTTAACCTGTCTCTTTACAGCCCATTTGTGTCTTTCTCACAGTTTACTTTCTCAGCCAGCTTTATATCATAAGCAAAATTGGATACATTACCGGTTACTCCATCTAAATCATGAATATGAATTTTAAATAGTCAATCACCCAGCACTGATCCTAAGACACTCAACTAGTTAAAGCCTGCCAACTTGAAAATATCCCAGTTATCCCTACTCTCTGCTTCCTGTCTGTTAACCAGTCCTCCATCCACGTGTCCTTATCTCATGTATTAACCATTTGTGTGGCTCCATATCGAATGCTTTTTGGAAATCCAAGTACTCTACATCTACTGACTCCCCTTTATCTGCCATATAAGTTGTATTCTCAAAAACCCTGAAAAATTTGTCCAAAAAACTCCTTTTGGAAAACCATGTTAACTCTGCTTGATCATACTATCCTTTTCTAAGTATAATGCTAAGACTGCCTTGATGATAGATTAATTATAGCATTTCCCCATGACTGATATCAGGCTAAGTAGCCTGCAGTTCCTGTTTTCTCTCTCCTTCCTTTCCTGAATAGCAGTGTTACATTTGCTAATGTAATTGACTAGAACCATTCTAGAATCTAGGGAATTTTGGTAAATTATAACCAGCATATCCACTAACTCCACAGCCGCCTCTTTTAGAACCCTAGGATGTAGACTACCAGGTCCTGGGAATTTGTCCACTTTTAGGTCCGTAAGTTTCTCCAGTAATTTTCCCTGCTGGTATTATTTACTTTTAAGTTCTTCTAAAATGTAAGCTGTTTGTTTTTTCCTTTCTATCATTGCACTGCTTTCCCCTTTAATTGGATGGAATCCTTTTATATGGTGACATAGCACCCTTACCCTTTCCTCAATTTATTACCCGTCATTTATTACTCTTCCATCTGATCTTTTGCTGGCAGGATTCCTGCATTTGCCCAACTCGCATTGTGGACCTGAGAATTTGCAGTAGGATTTTGGCAAGCTTAGGTTCCACTCCACTGCATCAGGAAATTAGGAGCATGGTGCATTAATTTTAGTGACTAGTAATTTGGGAACAACTTGAGTTCAGTTCTTTGCACAAACATATTGTTCTTGAGTGGTTGGTGTGCAGCCCCTGAAAACCTACCCTATGATGCATAGCACTTGTATAGTACAATCTTCTCCCATTCTAAACCAGATCTGCCTTTGTGCAACAAATAATGTGTCCAAAATGCACATTTCATATTCTGTAATATTTATTTCTCCAATCTACTCTATTTCACAACCAGCAGATTAACTATAAGATGCCAGAAGATTTTAATACACCAATTACATCCTGTTGTTGCACCACATTTACAACAAGTAAGAGAATTTGAACTGGTTAATTTTATTTTCACCAAAAAAGAGCAGCAAAGTTCTAAAAAAGCTGCTGAAACCACAAAATAATAATTTGACTCATAAACATCAACAGCTTATTATCAAAAGAATTGTCATCATGTATTATGAGAAATCTGGAAAATTGAAACGGATCCTGCACCTAACAGTCCTTGGGAAATTAAAAATGGAATTACAATAGCCTGAAGATTCATGTGATCCATTCAATTCGAGGAGTGAAATCTGGAATATTAGAAAGGGAGGGTGTCAGTTCTGTAACAGCCTGCAACTATGAAGTATATGGGAATAATAAATGGGTACATTAAACTTTAATAAACTGTAGAAGATCATCAGTCAGCAAACCGTCGCATTGTAATGTGTCTCTAAGTGCAAATGAAGCCGTAAAATTGTGACTTGGGGCTTGATCATCATAATGTGGAGTCTTCATTTATCTTTGCAAATTTACGCTATCACTTCATCATAATTAGTAATTCAAAACGGGTTGTTCATATCACTGTTAAGATTTCCACATTTCCTCTTTGCAATTTAAATTGGTTTGTAATGTCCAGCCTGCATCCATTGCAAAGAAAATAATACTGTTTAAAGACATGCCAGATTGATTCACATCAATATATTAAAACACATACTTTAGGAATTAGTTATGCAATCTGAGTTATGCAAGAAAGTTGGACTTATCCTACTCAGTTTTTTGGCTTGTAATTTGTGCAGATGCATTGAACAGTAATAATGATGAAATAATCTTTGTTGATGCTAATGACTGGTAGCCCAGTTAAAATTGTTTTCACAAATAATTAGTTGTCCTGTTTAATACGTCTTGAATAAATTTTGCATGCACTTGTCACGCAAATTAACCTGTGCTCTCTTTAAATTCAGGATTGTCTTTCACGCTATAAATTTATTGCCAGCAGGTTAATTCTTTTCCCAGTGCAAGCCATTTGTACTTGACAATCGATGCTTTCTAGAACATGCTTGAAACTGAAGTACAATTGACTTGACCCTTCTCTGGTATGAGTCCCATGGCTGCCTATCACATAAACACATTCAATTCAATCAGGCAGGTTGGTCTAGTCTCAGCTCAACTAGATTCTGCATGATAAGGTAGACCATTCCACATTTAGAATAGGCATTGACACTGACTCTTCCTGTAGGAATCATGCTTTCTGCTGACTAATTGTGTTGTGTTATATTGAGTTCACACCAATAGATTTGATATGTTGAACAGCTAATGACATTTTGAATCCACATTATTTTGCATTCTGTATACACTGTACACATCTGTTGCAGTTGAATAAGAATTACTAACATTATATGCTTTGCAGTAAGTGCCACAATAGAAGAATTCAAACATGGGCCTGGATTTTTCCTATGGCGGGCAGGCAGGCTGGGTGGAAGTGGGCGGGGGCAGGCACGGAACCGATTGCCGCATGTGATCAGCTGCGCGCCGCCATTTTATGTATGTGGGCCAATTACGGCCGCGTGGCCGGTAACACTCGCTCAGCGCTATCTATGCGGGTGAGGGGAGGAGGGAGAATTGGGGCATATGCGTGAAAGAGCACAGCAGTCTCCCTGAGGCACGGAACTGCCTCAGGGAGATTGAATAGATAATAAAAGAGTTTAATAAATGATGTGAAAATTTATTTATACATGTCCCCTCATGTGATAGTGTCACATAAATTGGGCGGGAAAATTAATTTATTGATTTTATAAAAACTTCTGGAAACCTCGTCCTGCCTGTGGATGAGGTTTCCCAAAAAACATGAAGGCCGCTTGGCTTTTCAGCTGCCTGCCAACCTTAAGATTGGACGGGCAGCGTTCTTAACTAGTTTAATTACTTTCTTAATAGCCTTAATAGGCCGTTGACATTTCGGTGGGTGCGCAGCTAAGTCCAGCATGTGCCCGCCGAACAAAATATCGCGATGGTGCGCGATGACGTCGGGATGCATGCCCAACATCATCGTGCATCATTTTACACATCGTGTTGGGCCCACCCCCGCACGCCGACCGGAAAATCCAGCCCATGATATTACAATGTCTGGAAGATACTGCAGTAATAAGCACTTGGTCTGAGGGGATGAGTGGAGGAATTGGACATAAATAGTATTGTATATCATTTGTCAGTGGATACAGATAAAGATTACTAACATAGAAAACAAGAGGGAAAAAGATATTGTATGAGAATAGACCGACAGCTAATATAAAAAGGAATCCAAAGGTTATTTATACGTATATTAAAAGTAAAAGCATTGTCTGAGGAGTGGTAAGGCAGTTTATGGATCGAAATGAAGATCTACTGTGGAGGCAGAAGCACTTTACATTGATGTTTACCAATGAAGAGGAATTTGCCAAGGCTAAGGTAAATGAATATACTGGATAAGATAAAAATAGATATGAAGGAGGTACTAGAAGGGCTGGCAGTACTTAAAGTGGATAAGTCACTGTCTAGATGGGATCCTTCAAAGGTTGCCAAGAAAAGGAAAAGTAGAAATTGTGGAGGTGCTAATTAAAATATTTCAGTCCTCCTTAGATGCAGGGATGTTGCCAGAGAACTGGAGGATTGCAAATGTTACACTTTGTTCAAAAAAGGTAACAATGGTTAAACCTGACAATTATAAGCCAGCTTGATGTCAGTGGTAAGGAAGCTTTCAGAAACAAGGGGTAGAATCATCTGCTCTCTCTCGTGGTGTGTTTGGAGGCGGGAAGGCGTTTAATCAGGAGGCAGGGTGGTGGGGGGTTAAGACCCTGCTGCCTTCCTGCTTCCACTTCGATTAAATCTGAGACGGGAAGCCTTCCCACCCTGCTGCCAATTAAAGGCCTTAACTGGACTGCTTAAAGGCTTCATCCAGCTGCTGGTAGTATTAACTCAGTTGTGGTGGGCCTGTCACCATGTGGTGTGCATGACATGTAAACCTGTGCAGGCTGTTTGCATCTCCTGGGAGTGGGGTAGTGTGGGGGGGTGGGGTGCCTCCTTCAAAGACACTTAGTGCCTGATTGAGGGACATGGCATTGGGAGGGGTGGGGGGAACCCGTTCAGAGTCATACCACAAAACTCCTTCCGCCATGATTTCCCTGTGGCCTAGGTCGCTCCGCAATCCTGGGCCCCCAGTGGTTGTTGTTCCGGCAGCAGTCACCGCCTCTCCTGTGATGCTGCTGAGCAAAAGAGCTGCCGGCCTCTGATTTGCCGGCAACTCTCAGTTGGCGAGCTCTCGGCCCCAAGGATCCTTGATCCCAGGGAAAGGACCACTGGTGGCCTCTTATCTGCCTAATGGACTCATGGTTCCCCAAAGGAGACAATATGGGTCGCTCACCAGCTCTCCAGCCAGCAGGTGAGACCCCTGTCGCCTCCACAAGATTCCACCCAATAATCCAAAAAAAAATTAAAACAGCCCCCTGCTCAAGCATGAATCATTTAAAGGAGAGCCAGCACAAATTTGTTAAGAGGAAAATCATATTTGACTACAGGGAAATCACAATGAGTTAATCTTGGATTACACAACATTCCTGTTATGTTGAAGTCGTCAACTGTTCCCATCGGCAGAACAGCAAATCCTATAGAATGATACTAGTGATAAGCTGAAACTCCACACTAGTTACTTTGGATTAGCTGAACTTGCCTAAACTTGTCATATGACCATGCCAACCAATCAGAGTGGAGTTAGACTACTGAAGAGAGTTGGGCAAGCCGACATTTGACATTGAGACCTCCCTGTGAAAGGATGTGTAAAACCTGCAAATATGGCTAAATCTGTGAGAAAGTTAGAAGCGTTTTCGATTGGAGAGAATATGAAGTTTATACAGCAAGTGGAATACCATGGCATGAAGTGGAAAGCAGACAATGCAAAGGAGTGAGAAATTCCACCATCAAGTTTGTCCACCATTATGAAACACAAGGCGAAGATTTTGGAATCAGTTTGACAAATAGGCATTCTCTCTAAGAAGAAGAGGATGAGAATGGCTGCATATCCCAGTGTTGAAGAAGCTCTGCTAATGTGATTCAAGGCAGTCTGAGCTGAGAACGTTCCCTATCTCTGGTCCAAACCTGCAGGAAAGTACATTCTTCAAGTGAGGAGCCTGAGGAGGCCAATGACCCTGAAGAGCCTGATGAATGTCTGCCTGATTGTCTGCCTGTTTCTGTAGCTGATGCCATGAAGGCCATAGAGATGCTCTGGGAATTTGCACTGTAGCACGAAAACACTGAAAACATGTTTGACTGCTTAGATTACATGGTGCACTGTATCGTGCATGTCCATAATCAGCGTGGTAGGCAGAAAAAGATTGTACAGTTTTTCCACAGCTAACTCCCGGCGTTTTTCAATGCAAGACCCCGGCCTTTTGCAAAGGTCATTGTAAACTGTGAACAAGTTGAATAAAGACTTTTTTCACACGTTTAGTGCTTTTCATTTGGAATTTCAATGTTGTTTTTGACATGGACCACATTTGTAGGCATATCAGGTTATATAGAAATGCATTCATGTGGGACTCATTAAGAAGCTCTGCTTAAGCTGAATTTGGAGACAATTCCCCTGGGATTTGACTTGAAATTTTAATGTAATTTTATTGAGTCTTTTGATGAGGTAATAGAGAGAATGAAGTTAGCGGAGTTAATGTTGTGTATATGGGCTTTCAAAAGTTGTTTGTTAAAGTACAGCAAAATAGTCTTCTTAGCAAAATTGAAGCCCATGGGATGAAAGGGAAAGCAGTGTTACAAAATCAGCTAAGAGATATAAAACAGAGAGTTGTGATGAATGGCTGTTTTCAGACTGGGTGGTGGTATACACTGGTGTCCCCCATGGTTCAGTAATAGGCCCATTGCTGTTTTTGATATACATTACTGACTTGGATTTGGGGTATGGGGCACAAGTTCAAAATTTTCAGATGACATGAAACTTGGAGGTGTAGTGAATGGTGTGGAAGATTGTAATAGACTTCAAGGTGACATAGACAGGCTGGTGAAAATGGCAAACACATGACAGATGAACTCAATGCAGAAATGTGTGAGGAGACACATTTTAGTAGGAAGAATGAGGAGAGACAGCATAAACTAAATGGTAAATTTCAAAGGGGGTTCAAGAAGAGTGGGACTAGAGTTTTTACATATTCATTCATGGGATGTGGCTAGGTCAGGATTTATTTCCCATCCCTAGTTGCCATTGAGAAGGTGACAGATGGAATCCTGGGCTTCATAAATAGAGGTATAGAGTATAAAAGCCGTGAGGTTATGCTAGCATCATAGCAGTATTACGGCACAGAAGGAGATCATTTGGCCTATTGAGTCCATGCCAGCTGTGCGTAGAACAATACTTTCAAGCACCTTCTCAAGGGCCCTCACATCCTTCCTAAAGTGTGGTAACCAGAACTGGATGCAATACTCTACCTGTGGCCTAACCAGAGCTTTATACAGGTTCAGGATAACGTCCCTGATTTTGTACTCAGCCCCTCTATTTATGAAACCTGAGATCTCATGTGCTTTGCTAACTGCTCTCTGAACTTACCACCTTGAAAGATCTTTATGCATGAACCTCCAAGTCTCTCTGTCCCTGCACATTCATCAGAATTGTGCCATTTAATCTCTATTGTGTCTCCTATCCCTTCTGCCAAAATGCATCACCTCACAATTCTCTGTATTAAATTCCATATGCCACTTGTTTGACCATCCTGCTGGCCTGTCTATGTCCTATTGCAGTAATTATCATGCTCCCTGATTACCACACCTTCAAGTTTGGAATCGTTGGCAAATTTTGAAATTTTATTCTTGCTAAATCTACATAAAGTGTTACAGGTCAAATATCCTTCATCTGAAACCCTCTGGGCCGATTGCATTTCAGATTTCATGTCATTTCAGTTTTCGGATACCACATATAAACTTACATTACAATAGCGCAAGCCGAGGCTAGCTATATTCTAAAGTAAATAAAATGGCTAGAAGGGCAAGATGTATCACTGAATAATATATATATATATATATACGGTCCCTGTAATAAGTTTCTTTTTGACATGTTCACCACAGAAATTGCAAGGTAAACAGTGCAGGCAAAAAAAGTAGGCTTCCCGTGCTAAAGGCCAATGAGGTTGAAAAGAAGTGTGCTTTTTGGATGTGGTTAATTTTTCAATTTATGGATAAAGGATGTGCGACCTGTAGTTTGGCCCTAGCAGGGTATTTTGTCCATTTCTGGATACCACAATTTGGGAAAGACATGAAGGTTTTGGAGAGCACATAGAAGAGATTTACTAGAATGGTTCCAGTTGTGACAACCTTTGACCCAGAAAAGGAAGGAAAATTTGTAATTTCTTGAAAAGCACTGTGGAATCTATAATTGTTTTTAAGAATGTTTGAAAAGGACTATTAAGAGCTCACCCCAAATATGAAAAGGGTCAATTGTAATTTTCTTGGATAATAAGAAATACTGGTCCAGGTTATCTGGCAGCCCTTGCCCTGAAGCAGTATCAACATGAAGGAAGTTTAAAAAGTTGCCCTGTGACTGGCAGACACAAAGGAGAGCTGCTGCAGTTACAAAGAACAGCTACACCTAGAAGAACTGAAGGGTGAAGGCAAATGCAGACACAAAGAGAAAGCAGACTGTGAGAGAAAGAGGAAGAATTCCTGCGAGGAGAAGAAACAAATTACTCTGAGGAAATGGTCAGTTTTTCAGTTTGTCAGTAAAGGAGACAGGAGCTCTTAAAGGTACTATGCGAGCTGGCCAAAAAATGTCTAAAACCCGAAAAGCTGTGTGAATAGGTCGGAGACGTTAAAGAGTGGATCTTTCCCAGAAGTGGCCAACCTGAACCAGGGTGTTATTGTTTATTTGGTTGAAAAGGAAATCTAAAAAGTTAAACTCTCAGGACTGACATAACCTGAAGGAGAGAGGGTTTGTAGAAAAGTGTCTCAGTGATGATAACCATACCCATGAAACTTGAAGGTGAAAACTGTTGCCACATAGGACTCTTGACCTACCCCGCATGAATAAAGAACAGCATATTGTGGAACTGTGTTGCTACGTAGTGTCATATTTATGCCAGGAGTAATGCAACTGCCTATAGTTATATAAGACATATCTTTGTTTTATCAACCACTGAAAGTGAAATTTACAATTTTATTTGAAGTCTCATTTGCCTGATAATTCAGGTGTAATTTGCATTGGTTCTGATTCATGTTAAAGTAAAAGCTACAAAAAGTGGAATCTTGTTGGTAATTTCTTCATTTGGGGGTCATTCAGTAAATTTGGTTATTTTGGTTTACGGGTCTTCCACAGAGATGTAATGCAGTGATGAGGGATTACTGTTATGTTAATGGTCTGGGGAAGCTGGGGTTATTCTTTTTGGAGCAGAGAAGCCTATGATGAGATTTGATAGAGATGTTTAAAATCATGAAGGTTTAGACAGAGTAAATAAAGTCAAACGGTTTCCAATGGCTGAAGAGTCGAGAACCAGAAGGCTCAGGTTAAAGATAATTGGCAAAGGAATGAAAAGCAACATGAGAAAAGAAATGATTTTATGTAGAGTGGTCAGAATTTGGAAGGCACTGGTGGTGGAAACAGTTTCAATTATTGTATTTTGGATAAATACTTGAAGGAAAAATATTTTGCAGAGGATTTGGAGGACTTGGCATTAACAAGATTGGGTTTTGAAAGAAACAGTGTAGACCTGATGAGCCAAATATAGATAATCAGGAATTGTATTGGATTCCTGGGCTGCATTATACACTCCTTTTCTAACAAGCTTGAAGGCAATTTTAACAGTAGCAGTGGGGTAGAGTGGGTGAGTGGGACCTCATCCCACAGTGTGAGAGGCTCATTCAGGCACCCAGCACATAGATTAGATGACAGTATTGATTTGGAAAGACATTATTGTGTTGAAAAGAGAGGATGTCCTTGAGAGGGCAAGGACAAAATCCATTTGGTTAGAGTTGAGAAGCAAAGAGAGTATGTTCACACTATGGGGGGTATATAGTGAGGGCCTCCAAATAGTAAGGGAGAGGGAGAGAGAGTAGCAAATCTGCAGAGAAATCACAGAGATGTGCAAGAACTATAGAGTGGTTGGTTATATTGCAGAACTTTAATTATCCCAATGGTAATGTTAGAATAAAGAGTAAGGAGAGGGCTGAATTCCTGAAATATTCAGGAAAATTTCCTTGATCAGTGTGTTCTCAGTCCAACCAGGAAGGAGGCATTGCTGAATGGGCTGCTGGGGGATGAGATGGGCCAAGTGGTCCAAATGAAGCATTTGGATAAGAGTGTTCATTGTATCAAAAGTTTTAGGAGAAAGGCAATGGAGCAGAACAAGGAACAATCTAAAATAGAACTTCTAAATTAGCAATTGGAAGAAGGCCAATTTCAATGAGATGAGAAGGGATCTAACCAGGGTGAACTGGAACCAAAGATTGACAAGAAAAAGCTGTAAAGGAACAATGGGGGATCTTTAAGTGGAGATGTTTTGGGTACAGGCTAGGTGCATTTCAACAAGGGCAACAGGCAGGAGAACCAAAACCAGGACATCTTGGATGGTGAGGGTGGTGGAGAATATGATCAAAAAAAAAAGAGGGTGTATGTTGCATGTCAGTGAATGCTTCAAGCGAGAATCAGGCTAAATACAATAACCTGAGAGGGGACGTGAAGAGGAAACTGCGACTGGCAAACAGGGAATATGAGAATAGCATGGCAGTTAACATAAAAGAGAACCCAAAAATCTTCTACCAGGATGTAAATAGTAAGAGACAGGGTAGGGCCTGTTAGGGACAAAGAGGGCAATATATGCTCAGAGATGCAGGGCAAGGCTAGAATACTTGATGAGTACTTTGCAATGGTGTTGGCTCAGGAAAAGGATGCTGACAAAGTGGTGGTAGAAGCAGAAATGGCAGAAGTAATGGATGGAGTGAAGACTGATAGGCAAGATGTACTGGAGAGGCTAGCAAACCTTAGAGTGGACAAATCGCCTGATCCAGATGGCTTACATTCTAAGTTGCTAAGAAAAGTAGGTTGAATTCGCTATTCCAACTCATACTTCCTGGTTCAAACTGCCTGCTGTTCCTTAATGATTTATAAATCTGATTGGTCAGAGTGATTACAAGTAGGAATATGCCACAAGTCAATGTGAAGCCCAACCCGCACACAAACAATCTTCAGATTGGCAGGCCTGTGTGGCAGTCGGAAGCACGCCCGCCAACAATTAAGCAGGCAATTAACCCTACTAAGGAGATAATTGAAAGTGATTTTTCGTGACCCATCTCGAAATTTCAACCGGCCTTTGAGAAATCAAAATTTCAGTTCCTGCCTAATTAAGTCAGCACCCACCATATTTCCAGCTTTTGCAAGCTCTATAAAAACCCTGCCCATTGAGTTGTGACGGCATAAAAGGTAGCCATTCTTCCCATTGAGACCATGCCAATTGCCTGTAGAGCAATCCAGTCAGTCCCATTCCCCCACTCCATCCCCATAGCCCTGCAAGTTCATTTCTTTAAAGTACCCATTCAATTTCCTTTTGAAATCATCTATGGCCTCTGCTTCCGCCACCCTTTTAGACAGCAAATTCTTTGTCATTACCACTCACTGTGTAAAGAAGTTATTCCTCAGAACCCTCACATCTCTTGCCCAAAAGCTTAAATCTATGGGCAGAATTTTACGCCTTGCGGGCAGGTTTGCGCCCGACCTGATCGAATATGAAATAGCGCGAGATGACATTGGGCAAGCATCCCAACATCATCCCGCACACAAACAATCTTCAGGTTGGCAGGCCTGTGTGGCAGTTGGAAACACGCCCGCCAACAATTAAGCTGGCAATTAACCCAACTAAGGAGGCAATTGAAAGCGATTTTTCGTGACCCATCCACTTTTATAGTTGGCAGATGGTCATTCTCCCAGGCGGCCTTTACATTTTTGCTCAAACCTCGATCCAGGATGGGATGAAATCTCTGTGGGGAAATAAAATAAAAAGAGATATCTGGGAACTTTTTTTTTATGAGATACGCTTTCAGGTGCTTGATTGTGCAGCATGGACATATTTTGCAGCATTTTTGTTGTTTCCTTTATTCTGTGGAGGTCTGCAGCTCCCTGGGGCAGCTGTCTGCCTTCAGGGAGCTCACTGGAAGCACTCACCAGCACCCACAGTGATGTTGGTGCCTGCCCTCTTCCGGTTCCCTTCCCGCCCCCACCGGCAGTGCTGAGCCTTTCTCAGTGCACGTTTATACGTCAGTCAGAGTGAACTTGCAGGGGCTGATCGCGGTCGGGGGGCCGTTTACCATCCCCTCCTGTGCCCGCTGATCGCGCGCTCCCAACAAGCGAAAAATTCAGGCCCAAGTCTCCAAGGTCTTGTACCATCAGCTAATGGGAACAGCTTACATTCCTCCACTTTATCCAAACCTGTCATAATCTTGTACACCTCTATCAAATCTCCCCTCAATTTCTTTTGCTCCAAGGAGAACAACTTCAGCTCCTCCAAAATAACCTTGTAGCTAAAATGTCTCATCCCTCCCTAGATAGAGGGGAGGTGCCAGAAATTGGATAGCGTCAAATATAACCTCTGATTCAAGAAAAGTTGTAAGGACATTCCTAACAACTACAGGTCGGCGAAAACAGGGAAGGTGATACCAATCAACAGCAACAGAACATAGATTGACTAGTAGAATGAATAGACAAGTGGCAGATGAAATTTAATACTGTGAAGTCTGAGGTAATGTATTTTGGGAGAAGGGATAGGGAAAAGCAATATGAAGTGTGAGAAGGGACTAAGTGATCTGGGGGTTCATCTTTGAAGGTGGATGGACACATTGCGAAAACGGAGCTTCATAAATAGAGATACTAAATACAAAAGCGAGGAAATGATGCTGAACGTGTATAAAGCTGTGGTTAGGCCACAGCTAGAGCATTGCATCCAGTTCTTGACGCCACACGTTAGGAAGAATGTGAAGTCCTTGAGAGGGTGCAGTGGAGATTTACCAGAATGGTTGCAGGGATGAGCACTCCTAGTCTGGCTGTGATAGGATACTTATCTCCTGCTTGCAAATGACACTGGAACAGTCAGGCAGTCATCCCTAGCATAAACAGAAGTCTCACACAACCCTACAGAAAGCATAGGTCCATGAGTTATGTATGTTTGGGTGCCCACTGTGTTTCCAATTTAAAATAGACATAGTCATGGCTGCATTAGATTGCAGAGTAGGATTTGATACGAGAACATTAAGCTTTTGAGCAAGCACTGCACCGATTGTAATTCCTATTCTTTGGTGATTTAACCCAAAGAAGAATGAAAATCTGTCCTATTTAATGCAACTGGAATCTTTCGGTATAGTCTTGTGAGCATATTACTTTAAAGTGCCTGTTGACAATCTACTTTTATAAATTTCTGCACAGATTAAAAACATTTTGAGATGTTTCAGAAATGGAAAAGTGTAGAAGGTGCTCTTTAATGAATTTTGCTTTAAGTGGTAGATGGGATACTGACTCAGGTGACTAATTTCTCCTGGATGGCACCGAGCTTCTTGAGTTTTGTTGGAGCTGCACTCATCAAGCCAGTGGAGAGTGTTCCATCACACTCCTGACTTGTGCCTTGTAGATGGTGGACAGGCTTTGGGGATCAGGAGGCAAGTTACCGCAGAATTACCAGCCTCTGACTTGGTCTTGTAACCATATTATTTATATAGCTGGTCCAGTTCAGTTTCTGGTCAATGAAATCCCCAGGATATAGATGGTGGAGAATTCAGCAATGATAATACTGTTGAATATCAAGGGGAGATAGTTAGATTCTTTCTTGTTGGAGATAGTAACTGCCTGGCCCTTTTGTGGCACGCATGTTACTTGCCACTTCTCAGCCCAAGCTTGAATGTTGTCAAGGTCTTGTTGCATAAGGACAAGGACTGCTTCATTTTTTAAGGAATCATGAATGGTGCTGAACATTGTGCAATCATCAGCGAACCTCCCCACTCCTGGCCTTATGATGGAAGGCAGGTCATTGATCAAGCAGCTGAAGATGGTTGGGCCTAGGACACTATCCTGAGGAACATCTGCAGTGATGTGCACTGAGGTGATTGACATCCAATAGCCATAACAATCTCCCTTTGTGCTAGATATGACTCCAAACAGTGGACAGTTTCCTCCCTGATTTCCATTGAATTCAGTTTTGCTAGGGCTCCTTGATGCCACTCTCCGTCAAATGCTGCCTTGATGCCAAGGGCTCTCACTTTCACCTCACTTCTTGAGGTCAGCTATTTTGTTTATATTTGGACCAAGGCTGTAGTGAGGTCAGGAGCTGATTGGCCCTGGCAGGAAACAAAACTGAGCACCAGTGAGATGCTTGTTGCTGTGTAAGTGTTGCTTGACAGCACTGTTGATAACATCTTCCATCACTTTGCTGATGATCAAGAGTATACCATTGGAGCAGATTGACCAGGTTGGATTTGTACTGCTTTTTTGTGGATAGGACATACCCGGGTAATTTTCCACATTGCCAGGTTGATGCCAGCATTGTAGCTGTACTAGAACAGCTTGGCTACAGGCGCAGCCAGTTCTGGAGCACAAGTCTTCAGTATAACTGGCGAATGCTGTCACGGCTCATAGCCTTTGCAGTAACCAGCACCTTTAACCATTTCTTAATATCACGTGCAGAGAATTGAATTGGCTGAAAACTGGCATCTGTGCTGCGGGGACCTCAGGAGGCGATTGAGATTGACCTTCCATGTGGGAATCCTGGCTGAAGATAATTGCAAATGCAGTTCAGCTGTATCTTTTGCACTGATGTCTTGGGCTTCCCCATCATTAAGAATGGGGATATTTGTGGAGCTTCCTCCACAGGACAGCAGACTACACTACTGAAATTGCACGCTTATGAAGGAGACATTTCAGAGCTACCCAAGTACGTATTCACTCACAATGGAAAGTGAGCACTTCTCCACTTTATGACTCCAGCCCTATTACTTGAATCTGAATAGTTTGGAGTCTTCAACTTTAATTAATTCAGCAACGTTTCCTGCAGGATTTCACTGTGATTTGATCGTCTGCATTTACTGCTTAAAAGAAAAATATTGGGATCAATTTTTCACTCCTTTCACCTGGGGTTAACTGGCTGGTTATGGTCTCAAAATGGAGTCAGTAGCCATTATGTTCCTGTAAGGCTTGCAATGCAGCCACATCCATGTTAAAAGGATCTTGTATACAAGTGTCCAAAGCAACAGCCTCTTTCAGATAATAATTGAATATGGAATTGGAGTTCTATGATTTAAGTAGGACTCCGACTGCCACTTTAGGTAAGAACTGGTCGGACCCTGCGCAGTTTATGTTTCAAAATGACATGGTCAATGGAAGAGAAACCTCGCTTCAAAGCTGAGTCCTAAAGTAATTTTGTGCCAGCCTTTCCGTTTCCTTTTGCTGAATTGGGCATACAGCATAGGCCCACCTGTTTGGAGCCCTAAAGGCCACCTGATGAACGTAAATAAGGATAGAGTCATGGGAACCACCGGAGCGGAAAGGGATCAGCACGCACCGTCAGAATGGACAGGCGATCAGCACGCCCCGTCAGAATGGACAGGCGATCAGCACGCCCCGTCAGAATGGACAGGCGATCAGCACACCCCGTCAGAATGGACAGGCGATCAGCACGCCTGTCAGAATGGACAGGCGATCAGCACAGTCCTTCAAAGGATTGTGGATCACACTCTGTCTAAACTGAACAGGCAATTCCACATTATTCATCTGCCCAAATTTTAATAAATGTCCCATCTTTTTCTTTAAATCTATTGAAATCAAGAAACAAACAAGACCTAAGTTAAACTAAAGGTAATTCTTTGTAACTGCTGGATTTTTCCTTCTAATAAGGTGGAACTGAGGGTGACTTTAATTTAATTTATTTTTAAGCAAAAGATTCACTGTTATCAACTTAGCCCTTTGTGAAGACAGGCTGCAGAGCAAAGTTTGTGTGACTGCTGTTATATAATAGCAAAAGACCTTAAGACCTTAATCTAGTGGTATGTTCTTTGCTCCACTACCTGATGATTCAGGAATGCTGCGGTCAGGCAGTAAGTCACATTTGCCATAATCAGCAGTTCAAAGTAAGTAGACACCAGAAAATACTTCTAGGTTTATATAGTGTCAATTTCAACTAAGGTCTGTGATAAACCTCAGGAACAGGAAGTCTCCATGTCTTGAGGCATGACCCTTTTCAAAAGATACCTGCATCCTGAACATGATCAAATCAATCCAGTGTTGTCACTGGGATTTCAGTGAAGTATAATGGTGGTCATGTGAAATCTTTGTACCATGTCCACTAATACTGAAAGCATTCTACCTAACTCTGTACCTGAACTACATATTTTGTTTTGATCAGGTGATGGATTAATGCTTAAATATCAGTTGTTGGTGATAGTGGTAGCAGTTGCTTGAGAGGATGAATTAAGAGTATCTCACAAGAAGAGTATTGGCATAACACTGAATCCTGGAGCATTAGGTGCAACTTTTTTCAGAGTGTGTTGAAACCGAATGTATGTAATAGTGAAAACACTGCACACCTATTTAGGTCATAAGAACTGTTAAAGCTATTTCTCTATTTCAAAAGAATTATGTATGTGGCCAATTGAATCAATACCCCTCTCTGGCCACTGCCTCAGGCTGAACCAGATTGTGGGGGCTGGGGGTGAGGTTGGGGGGGGGGAGGGGGTAGGGGGAAGAGGAGCAAAGGGACCAGGGAGTCCAAATACCTAAATCACCAGAATTAGCAATACAGGATAACAAGGCCATAAAAATAAACAAAGACTAGGGCTTATTTCTGCAGGTATGGAATTGAAAAGTAGGGAAGTTATGCTAAACTTGTATCGAACTTTGGTAAGATCATACCTGGAGAACTATATACAATTCCAGCTGTCAGAATAAAAAAGAAGTAGAGGCACAGCAGAGGCTGCAAAGAAAGATTTATAAGGATATACCAGAAGTGTGATGATAAACAGGCCTGGTCTCTTTTATCTTGAAAGGAGAAGGCTGAGGGGTGGCCGAAGACAGATCGTTAAATCTATGAATGTTTTGATAAAGTAGTCACAGGAAAAAATGGTTCCACTGATGGGGAAGAGTAAAACTGGAGGCCATCATTATAAAAGTCATTAAAAGATTAATTAGGAAATTCAGAGGAAACTTCTTTATCCAGACAGTGGAGAGAAAGTGAAATTCACTATACAGTGTGGCTGAAATGATAGATGTATTTAATGGGAAGCTCAATAAGCTTATGAGGAAGATGTGGGTTATGATGATATATTTAGAAGAGGCAGAACAGGAAGAGGCTTGAGTGGACATGTAGGGCAGAATTCTCCGTGCCCGCTGGTGTCAGGTGTCATGGCAGGCATGAGTGGACAATATGGCGGGAAGGCCAAAAATTGATTTCACGATGTCGTCAAACCAGTTTGCAATCACCGCTCCACCCGTCAATTGTGGGCCGTGTTTCCCACTGCTGCACATTGGGAACTTCATTGTAATACATCTGCATATCATTGTGAGCCCTGCTGACTGGAATAATCCCTCCCCAAGCTGTATTGTTGAAGCATCATGCCGACATGTTTCACAACTGTACGTAAACAATGTGCGCCTGGCAAGCTGCACTTGGCTTGGAGCTTCGAGGTTTGTTTGCCTCCTTGGCTTCTGGCAGCACTCATGGTCACCAGCGCCAGGCTTCGCAGGCAGCACCACATCACTTTTATTGGGGCTCACAGACTGGTCTCTACTGACCAGACCAGACCAGCTGTAGGTGGGGGTGGGTTATCAATGGCTGCAGGGCTAGTGCTTGCTTAGGGAAAGGGGAGAAGGGGCCTCAGGCAAAGGAAGAGGCTGCAGGATGAGGGCTGTACTGGGGAAGGTGGGTATCCCAGATTGTGCATGGGGGCACATGCTTATCTGTGCAAGTGGCCTCAAAACGGTGGGGGCTGAGGAACCAATCTCCAGAGAAGGGGGCCAGATGGAGATTTGAGGGTGTGTGTGAGAGAGTGAGTGGTGATGTCCCTTGAGCTGACAGTGATTGAGATGCCAGTGAATGTGTGATGGGCTTGTGAGTGTGTGAGTTTAGAGTGATGAGATGGTTGCCTTACCCTGGCAGCACGGATGAGATCATTTACCCTCTTTCTGCACTGAATGGCCAACCTCTTCTTTGCAGCGTTGGCAATGACCACCCTTGCCATCGCCTCCCAAGCCGGAGTGGTGAGATTACTGGACTTCCTGCAGCCAGAGTGGGGGTGGAGGACATCACGATGGGCCTCCAAAAGGCATTCCAGTGACGGGTCACTGAACGCTTCTTGGCTTTCAAGGCCATGTCTTCCCTGGAGCAGTCCTGGGCTGCAAGCATTGAGAACTGTGTGTGTGGCTACAGTTTAGATATGCCACCTGGAATGAGGAAACGGTGAGGTAACAATGTGATGGGAGATTCAGAGGCCTCCCGCCAGCGAGACGACATGTTTCCTGTGGCTGCAGGAATGGGACAATACAGCGTGAAAAGCCACCATTCTGGCCAGCGGGTAAAACGTCCTTTTTCCCACCCGCTACCACACTTAGTGCAAACCTAAGACAACTCCGCCTGTAGTCAACCAAATGGCCTGTTTCTGTGCTGTATATCCAATGCATGTAACCTAATATCGGCTACTTGTGTCTATTTTCATATGATTACTCTTTGGTGAAGTACCTTGAGACATTATCTTACATTAAAGATACCATAGGAGTTTAAATTATTAATTAATGAATACAAGTTGTTGTTGAAAGCCCACATGATAAGATGCCAAACACCAAACCAGGAAACTGAAATCAAGCAATTCACTGGAATTCAGTATTTGTCAGTTGAACTGTTGAGTTTGATTAATTATTGTCAGCTCATACCTCAGCTGCCTTTATGCTATTGAGGGTGCCAAACAGATTATAAAACTGGGTTGCTCTATTTGGAACTACTGGGGTGGTTGCAGAACAGCAATAATGATGACTATGAAGAAATCAGCAGTCTGGACTCCCATAGAGCTTCTAACCTTTGAAAGAAATGATGTGGTGCTGTGGATAAAAGACAGAGGACATGCCTGTCTTCAAAACAGTTTACATTCATCGCGTCTGCTATTTAGTACTCAGTCTGCATCAGTCCAACTCACATTCTGAGAACTCCTTATGTCAATCGATCGGCAGTACTATCACAAAACATGGAGTGGATTAGACACAAACATGGAATGCATGTTATAGAACAGCTTTACAAATGGCAGAGGGAAACAAAGGGCAGGATTTTCCCTCTGAGGTGTGAAAAAGGAGTTGGGACGCTTCTGGGTGCTGACCCCACCCCTGGAAAGAAGCAGTCATTCTTGGGGATTTTGATTGGGACACCCACCCCCAGCTTCATTGTGCAATTAAGGGTGGCAATTGGCTTTCAAAACTGGAGGGCTAATCATAGGTCTTCCATCTTGAGAGGAGCAGCAGGCAGCAGCAAAGGGAGAGTAGTTATGAGGGCGCTTCAACATGGAGATGCCCTCTCACCAAGTATTTTAAAAGTTGAATTAAAAACCACATACAGCAGCTAGGCCACCAGTTTTGTGGGAGTAGGGTGGGGTGTTGGGGTTTGGGATGGGGAACTCATCTACAAGGCAACCTTGGGCCGCACCTGCACCCAGATGAACAGTGTGGGGGGGGGCGGGGGAGCTGCCTGGAACACTGGCCCCCTGGCCTGCCACTGGTTGCCTGTCTTCAGGCATTTGAACTTTAATTGAAGTTAACAAGCACTTAATGAGCATAATCGATTATCTGCCACATGAGGATGGTTAGCCCTGTTGGCTGCAAACACACCTCGGCAAAAATTACCGGCACCAAGAGCAGGTTTGAAAAGTTGGCATTGCAGTCAGCACCAGTAATTTCAGGCCACATCTGCCTCCATATCCATGCCTAATAATCCTGCCCAGAGGCTTAGCACAGGCTACTGGGACTGTTGGACAAATTGAACCTTTCACACAAGAGATCAGTGGAGTTGTAAAGTTTGATCTCAGTCTTCTCATTGGATGGGATTACATAGGATGGATGATAATAGATAAAAGCAAAAGATAAAAGAATCTCTGCAGTAGAGAATGAAAGATCATTGATTTTGTTTTATATAGGATCCTAAGGTTTCCTGCAGAGAATTCATTATAGCTCAACAAGCCATACTGAGGAAGGCACATTATGTAGACTCTTTAAAAATTCTGTCTTGTATGGCACTGAGCCCTACTGACAATAAGGTCCCAGTTTCAATCTCTGGCTTATACTGCATTAGCTTTCATCAGCTGGGGTGGCTGTAGGGACACTGTGATAAAAGCAAGATACTGCGGATGCTGGAAATCTGAAACAAAAACAAAAATGACTGGAAAAACTCAGCAGGTCTGACAGCATCTGCGGAGAGGAACACAGTTAATGTTTTGCTGAAGAATCACGCAGACTCAAAACGTTAACTGTATTCCTCCCCGCAGATCCTGTCAGACCTGCTGAGTTTTTCCAGCTATTTTTGTTTTTGTTGTAGGGACACTGTGTTTGATCTAACTTTCCCCAGCTTAGTGAGGGAAATTACATAGGATTATATAAATATTACAACCTGGAAAAATGCCCTTCAGCCCAACCAGTGCATGTTGGTGTTTATCCTCCAAGAAAAAACATCGACCAGAGTTCTTGGTTCTGACTATTAATCCAGAGGCTTTTGCAAGATAAACTGCATGCGGGTGATCGGTAGGACCATGAAGAATTGGAATTTGCATAAGTTGCTGAGAACTCAGCTGAGTTCATTTCGTAGGAAAGCTGGAAAGGAACATAGAAATAGGGCTAGGTCATTCAATAGCCCCTTAAGTTTGTTCTGTCATTCAGTTAGATCATGGCTGATCTGTATCTCAGTTCCATTTCCTACCTTGCTAATTATGCCTGAATAATATTGTCTAACAAAAGTGTAGCATCACACTTTTGTAATTTTCAATTTTTGGGAGTGGGAGTTCCAGATTTCCACGGCTCTTTGTAAGAAGAAATGTTTTCTAACCTCAACTCTGAATGGCCTATTTTTTAATTCATGCCCCCCTTGTTCTGATCTGTCCCACCAGAACAAATGGTGCGGCACATATATGTAGCCTAGTCTATGCAACCTGCCTTCATGATTTTATCGCTTTAGCCCTGTATCATTCCGTAAGGAAAAAAATAAAATCTGATGCAATTGATCACCATGTCGGGTTATGTTCATATTAGCAATATCTCCTATTCCTGATTAGGTGATACTTTAATCAAAATGAACGCGTATCAAAATTAATTAAAGACTGAAATCTTTTCTTTTTGATTTCCTATATGTTTCAGTAAGTAATGGAAAAAACAGGAGCTCAAGAATCCAAGGATCCTATTGCAGTCGTACAGCTGCAGGATCACAGTATCAACTTTCAACCTAAAGCTGGCTACTTGGTAGTGCATGAAAATGGTGTCAGCTAACATTAAAATAGCACAGAACACTGGACTAGACACAAAAGATGCAAAAAAAACTCAGATTTTTTGTTATCTATATATCGTTGAATAATTCACAACTTCATTGAAGCATATTAGCAGTGCCAAACATCTATCACTTTCTTTTCACTGGCAAGTCTGTCCTTATCTTTTCTGTTAGATTTATTGACTCCTTGCTAGGTCATCAGGCACACTCCAGTAATTCATCCAAATAACCATTATTCAATTTTAAACCCTAACATTAAGCACTGGCAGACGGTTACAGGTGAAATATCAGCCGCCTGATTGTGCTCCTTACACAACATTCACATGTGCACTGTAAGCAGTGAATCGCCCGGATAGCACCATTATTGAGAACCGGGGCATCTTTCTCCTTCTTAACCTTCGATACTGAAGTTCACTCTAGCCCCAATCTTATTTTAGCACAAACTAGGGTTTAATCACTTCTCAAATAATCCATTGCACACAAAACCTCTTGAGTTGTTTCTGAGAAGCATGATCATTTCAAGTTTTTATGTAAAGTTATTATGAATTATTGAGAGATGCCTAGTGTCATGTAGCAATTCAGCTGCACCACCACAACATGATCTATGGAATAAATCGGGTAATTCCATGATCTTGCACTCCAGTGAGAAGCCACAGATGCAGGGAACAAACATTGGAGCATCAAGGCTGCAATATTTTAGCCCTATCTCAAACCACTGCTACGTATGAAAATGGCTTGCCACTGGGGACAGAATGCATGGAATTACCCCTAAAAATAATCCAAATATAATGAAATGAAAGCATTCTTTGAACCAGTGTCCATATGCTTTTGCCACTGGTTCGTATGCTTTCCAAACATTGTGGGATGGTTATAAGTACAGTAAAAACTATATTACTACTATAAAACGGCTTATTCAGTAGATTTCCCCTCAGCAGTATCTAGGTGATTTATGGATTGGCAGCTAATCAACTAAATACTGACACCAGCATTGGTTCATGCCTCTTTCACTCTTTAACTTCTTGAGAACAGCCCTGCTATTTCTGTAAGAATGAAGAATATTAATCTGCCAGGATGTAGGTTAAAGGAACGGAGAATTCCAGCGTATTGGGAAGCAGGCAGGAACCTGCTGTTTATTTTGCATTTAGTTCGCAAGTGATCATTAGCACTCAGGAAGCTCCCATGGGATAGGCAGGTCTGACAGTGGCAATATGTTAAAAAGCAATTGGGTGGAGTTGTAATGCTGAATTCTGTCCTTAACTCTCAGCGCATGGGTTTCCCAGGATTCCTGGAATGTGCCAGTTGAACAAGGCGAGAAGGGCTGTGTGGATTGACAGCTTTGAGCAATTGATACACAAGAGAGCCTTTAAATACCAAGATATGATAGCTGCTTCTTTGCCTAAGTGAAAGACTTTTGCCTGCAGGACTTGTTCTGATTATTTGCTTTGCTGTTTTGGAGGTAATTTCCAAGGCTTATGGCATGATATGGCAGGTGGTATTTTCCAGGCTTCAAATTCACAAGGGAAGTTTGGTCAAGGTATCACAATGATTTTGCAATTTGTATTTATTACGAGAAGGCTTCTGCACTGAAGTCAGAAGTAAAGAATTCACTACCACCTTCAAAGATTTTAAAGATTAAATTAAAACATTTATTAACAAAAGAAGAACAAACTTAAACGCACACAAAATAATACAGTTACACTGTTACAACAGTTGCCAAAATTTCTACTGTGACAAATGTGTTGGAACCTGTCTTTACCGGGCTGCCACTTTACCAGTCAGAGTGACTTGCTGCTCTGTGTGGATTCTAAAGTAGAGAGATCCATAAACTGCACACCTGTAGCAATCAAAGTGCCCTCAGTTCACCAGTGGTATTCATCAACTGAAAGCAATTCTACTCTGTTAAAAAACAAAAAAACTGCGGATGCTGGAAATCCAAAACAAAAACAGAATTACCTGGAAAAACTCAGCAGATCTGGCAGCATCGGCGGAGAAGAAAAGAGTTGACGTTTCGAGTCCTCATGACCCTTCGACAGAACTTGAGTTCGTTTTTTGGGTAGGAGATAGAAGCGGGCCGTCCGAGGTTGGGCGACTATCAGGTTGGAAGCTGTGGGAGGGAGATCCCCAGAGGAGATGAGGTCAGTGACAGTCCTGGAAACAATGGCCTGATGTTCAGTGGTGGGGTCATGGTCCAGGGAGAGGTAGGAGGAAGTGTCTGCGAGTTGATGCTCAGCCTCCGCGAGGTAGAGGTCAGTGCGCCAGACAACAACAGCACCACTCTTGTCAGCGGGTTTGATGACAATGTCAGGGTTGGACCTGAGAGAATGGAGTGCAGTAAGTTCAGAGAGAGACAGGTTAGAATGGGTGAGAGGAGCAGAGAAATTGAGACGACTACTCTGTTAATGTTTAGTTGGCATGTAATCACTGAAAGATCATCATGCATATCTGTGCAAGATTCCAAGAAAACAGCTACAATGCCTTCATCCTTCATGAGTCAAGTCTTCCACAGATCTTTGAGCTTGCAAGCAGAGTCAATGGATGATTCCTTGGGGACAAGGGCTGCCCTGTAAGGATGCAGCTGATGATACCTGTGAGAAATCCTACCACTGATGCTCAGGAAAGGTACAACTGAGGCCAAATGAGCCTAAGAGTAGTCAGAGAGCAAGCAGTCAGGATACTGCAGATGCAATTCAGGTGCCTGCACAGGCCAGAGTTGAGAGGGGTGGTGGTATGTGCCACTTACTGTTTTACAGGTCTCTTTAATTAGCAACAAACCGGAAATAGTAGCATCTTAGAATTCTCACATTCCACACCTGTGAAGAGGAGGGGCAATCTCTGACCTCCTCATTCAATAGCAATCCAATGGGCCAAGTTTTCAATAGGCAGTGGGAGCAGGAATGGAGGCAGGTGGATATCCTTTGTATAACGTTGCAACAGAGACAGAGAGGCATTACAACCAATGCCATCTGACCACAAGGACCATTGTCGAGCAGATGATTGGCCATTTAAAGATGCGGTTCAGGCAGTGCCTTTCAGTACACCCCCTCAAGAGTGTACCTTGTCCTGGTCTGCTGCACTCTCCATAATATGGCCTTCCAGAGGGGTGTGGAACAAGCGTTGGAACAGCAAAGTTTCTTGGTGAAGGAAGATGAAGAGGAAGATGCAATAGAGAAAAGTGCCCATATTTACTGTTCACTGGGGCCACCTTTGGAGTCAAGGCACTTATCTGGATGGCTTGGACATGAGGGTCACTCTGATGCAAGCATGCTTCACAAGAGTTCTATTCACCTTGTAGGGCGGTTGGCTCTGTGACTCACCTTTCTCTGAGTGAGGGAACCCCTCTGTAATTCACACAACTCTGTCATGATACAGCAGCTGCATGACGGTATTATAAATCTTTAAAGACAGGGCAGAATTGTCCGGTCGCATTGGTGATGGGCGTCATGGCAGGCTGTGGGGGAACAAATTGGTGTGAGGGGCTGAAATCGGTTTCATGTCAGCAGGATCATCCGATGGTGTCCACTATGGCAGAACATGAATCCCACTGGACGCTGGCATGAACTCAGTTTGCATCCTGGTAATGGGATGCAAAGTAAGGCCTGACTGGAATAATCCCCCCCAGGCCCGATTTACCATTACACCAGCAGGAAAATATGCCAGCCCAGAACACGTCTGAACAAGCATGATATGCAGAAGTTGGGACTTACTGTTAGGGCCTTGCTCAGATCGCAGACATCTGAGAGGAAAAAGATGCTGGAGCCCTGCAGCTACCGGAACCTGGAGAAACACATGCATTGTGTGCGGGGGTGGATTTTCATGGAAATGGCTTCACCGCAAAGCAGCTCTTGGAAGGTGGGAAGTCTCAGTTGATGCTTTGGGCCTGCTTTGGTCTTGGCCATGGGCTGCCAGGGCTGATCGGTGAAGGTGAGTCAGAAAGGACGGTGAACGGGATCGGGGTGAGATTGAGAGTGGGGGCAGGAAGGTGTCGGGGAAGCGGGGGGGTTGACGAGGGTGTCGGCGGAGTTGTAGTTTGGAGGGTGAAGGAGGAAGTACGGGGGGAAGGAGGGTGTAACGGGGGTGAATGCAGTAAGTGGGGAGGTAGGTGTAAAGGTGGAGGAAGGCACAAGGAAGGAAGCTTGGAGGGGGGAAGTTGCCTGGGAGGAGCAGGGAGTTCGGAGAGGAAGGTGTAAGGGTGGAGGAGGGATTAAGGCTGGAGGAGGGAGTAAGAGGTGGGGGGGAAATGTTCAGGTGAACATGCCAGGGAGGGGTCTGTGGAGTCAATGACTGCCTCCTGGGGAGCAAAATGAGGGTGGGCATGGTAGGAGGGAAAGGTGAGAATGGGAAAGGACAGAATGAACTGGTAGGGTGGGAGAGTTGGTAGCGGTAGAAGAGATGGCAAGGGCGGTTGGTGGGGACTCAGAGGCAGACACAGACCCTGGGGGTGGGAAGGAGGAGGTTGGAAAGGTCAATGTGAATGGGGGTGGGATTCTCAGGAAGGTAGGGAACGTGCACGTTCACCTGGACACCCTGGAACAATAAGGGGTCAGGTTGGTAGGTGACGGTGGGGAGATGGAAGATGATGCCAGGTGGGTCGATGGGGGAAAGGACATGTGTGACTCGGGGAGGGAAAAAGATGTGGGAGCTGATGAGAAACTAACAACTACCAAGGTTTTTGAAATTGAAAGTGAGCAGAGCCTCGTGTTGAATGGACACAGGTGTTGCATGGGAGTGTGATCAGTGGGTGGACGGAGATGCAGGTCAGCTCAGACAGACAACTGAAAGAGAACCCCAGCAGGCAGCATTGAAAATGCACAGGACAGTGAGATGAGTGTGAAGATAAAGGTAACGTGTGCATGGGAGAGTGCTTGCATGAGGCTCTGAAAGGCCCTGTCACACATGCACTTCTCCCTCTGAATCACTCATGGTCCAGTTGCATGCAGCTGAACTGCTAGTTGGGGGGACGATGCAGTGGGAAGACTTGCAATGCCTGTCAATGAAGCTGAAAAGCACCATTACACATTATTTAGTGAAAGTGAATATATTTTCAGGTTATAAAGGGACAAAATGTATTCACCCATGCAAACACTTGTGATCAGAATATCTTAACTTTTCTAGGCCACCACTTCTAGGTACTGCCCTGACATCCGCAGCAGGGGTGGAGACAGCCAGTGCAATGGTTGGCCCTGTTGCCTCTGATGACTTTGCTATACATCCTCTGGATAGCTGAGGCCTTGAGGGCCCCAGCTCGCTTTGGTTGTCCTCCTATGGGCCAGCTGATCCCTCTGTGGTGACAGAGGGCAAGGTTGAGGGGGGTCACAGGCAACGCAGACTCTGAGGGAGCGAACAGCCTCTGAGATTCCTGAGTGGATGACCCAAGGGTGCCCAGCTGCCTGTTCTCCTCCCTTTGGGTGCCCGAGGGCCTTGACCTGACTCCTTGAGGGGAAAGAATACCTGGAGGCACATTAAGGTTCCTTTCATGTTGCCACTGCAGGAACTCACTCATGGCTACCGTAGGTCTGCAGTGCTTCTCTGCATTCTGCTGGACCAGGGTCTCAATGGCATCCGCCATCCTTCCCATGAAGGCTTCCGTATGCGCACATGTGGGCACCACTTCATCAGAAAGCAGGCGGATGCCTTGCCACTCTGTTGAGGGCTTCGAATAGCTCTGCGTGATGTTCCCCCGCCTTTTGCTGAATCTCCACAATGAATTGGAAGGCCAAATCCACAGGTTCATCATCTGACTCGCACCTCACAGATGCCTCTTCCCCAATAGTCCTCCGAGTGCCTGGGAACTCGGCTGAACCTGCCTCTCCCTGCTGTGTCTGTGTGGTGAGCACCAGATTGTGAACCCAAGCTTGCTGTAGACCTAGGTGCCACTGAGGTTTGTGTCTCTGCACTGATGGAGGGTGTGAGTAAGCGCTGTAATGCATCTTCCAAGCTGCTTATTTCCAGCTCTTCAATGGAGGAAGTGTCGTCTTGGCTGGAGGTGAGCTCGTGGATGGAACTGAGGGACTGGCTGGCTGAGGGTGTCAGTCGGTTGGCAGAGCTCCCTGTGAATCAAAGTAGAGATAATTAGTGCATGGCAGCAGAGTCAAAAGCAGGAGAGAGAGAGAGAGAGAGAGAGAGAGCATTCACCTTTGCATTGAGAGAGGGATGATCTGGTGCAGGATCCTCACGAGGGTGTTTGCCGCCAACCTCACCATCGCCATAGGCACCGTCCAGGTCCTCACCAGGCACGCTCCTCAAAGTGAGTCAGGTTCTCATGTGGGCCACTACAGCCCCCAGTCTGGCACCACTCCCTGCTGTTGTGAGCCAGCTTCTCCTGCATGATAACAGATGGAGAGAGTGTGAGCAGGGCACATGGCACTGTGTGGAATGTTTGTGTGGTGAGCAGAGCCATGGATAGGATGTGGATGCAAGCTCAAGAGAAGATGGGCCTGATGGACACATGAGGGTGTGTGTGAGAGTTAAAGGTGTTGTCCCTTGGGGTGTGAGATCCCTGTGGATGGGTTTGTGTTCAGAGTGATGAGGTGGTTGACTTATCCTGGTGGAACGCGTAACCCTCTTCCTTCACTGGATGGCTGACCTCCTCTGTGCTCCAGTGGCACTGACCACCGCTGCTACCGCCTCCCAGACTGGATTGATGACACTAGTGGACCTCTTGCAGGTAGAGTAGAGGTAGAGGACATTGTGGCAGCCTTCCACTGCATCCAGCAGGGAGTTTAGAAGAATGAGGTGACCTTATTGAAACATAAGATTCTTAGGGGGCTTGACAGGGTAGATGCTGAGAGGTTGTTACCCCTTGTGGGAGAGTCTAGGACCAGAGACATAATCTCAGAGTCAGGGTTAATCCATTTAAGACAGAAATGAGGAAGAATTTCTTCTCTCAGAGAGTAGTGAATCTGTGGAATTCTTTACCACAGAGGACTGTAGAGGCTAGGTCGTTAAGTATATTCAAGGCGGAGATGGACAGATTTTTAATCAGTAAGGGAATCAAGGCTTATGGAGAAAAGGCAGGAAAGTGGAGTTGAGGATTAACAGATCAACTATGATCTCATTGAATGGCAGAGCAGACTCGATGGGCTGAATTGGCCTACTTCTGCTCCTATGTCTTATGGTCTTATGGCCCCAGAGAAGCATAACTAAATTTGGGGGGCTGCTGTCTTCTTTGCTCTCAGGGCCATCTGTCGCTTGGAGCAGTCCTGGTATTTAGACATGAAGCAAGCTGCACTCTGGTGTGCTTTAAACATGGCACTGGGAGCGATGAAGCTCTTAAGGCCATGACATGGTGGGAAAATCCGAGCCCGCCCGCCAGTGATCCAGAGTGTTTCCCGTGAAAGCATTGTTAATGAGGTGGGACATTTCAGGAAGGGGACAATACAGTGTGAAAACGGACCATTGCGGCCGCGGGTAAAACATCTTTTGTCATGCCCAGCACTGCACTAAGTGCAAATCATGGACGATTCCGCCCACATTTTGAAGACTACATTTTAAAAATCACTGAAACTGGAACTTAAGATTACTCCTCAGAGCTACCAGACATTTTTTGTGGATCAAAGCATCTTATCTTTCTCGAGAACAAAGATGATATTGACTCACTGTGGTATTGGCCAGGAGATAAACAAAACTCCATCGACACCTTCATTGTAAAAATGTAAATATGCCTTGTCAAAGCTAAAGGGTTTGGCCACCTGAAAGAAAACACAGGAGGGAGAACCCTTCAGATCCTTCTAACCTGTTCCACCTTAAAGCCTACCTGTGAAAACAACCTCCAGGCAGATCAACTCTAGAAACCATCACAGCTGTTGTGAAATCTCTGCATTTTTGAGACCTTCACTTCAGCTGAAGTAACAACTCGACTATGAAATATCAAGCCTGCACTCAAATAAGGACTGAGTTAGCTTCTATTTTTATAATTACTGTTTTACCTTCAACTGTACCCATGTTTTGTTTGTGTGATTGTGTAGGTGAGTCAAGTGAATGAGATGTCATGTTTTCGTTAATCACTGGGGCAAGTGTGCAAGAAATAAACAAACTTTCTTCACTTTTAAAATACAAAAGCTTGCTGCTGGGCTATTTAAATTGACTCAGCCACTCTGAGGGCAAAAATACACACATCCACATGCAAATAAATTTGATCATGGGCAATAAAAGATAACACCTTGAAAATTGTCCATGACAACTCTGAATGAGGTGGAGACAGCCTGGTCACTTGTTTCTGCATGCAGCTGAGATGCCTATGGCAATTGTTCTCATCTGAAAGTGCCACTGGCAGCTGCAACATTGTCAGTACAGGGGCAGCCTCTGTCACAGGGCTTACTGTACAGATGACTCCTCATTCAGAGAGGCCAAGGAGGTGGATGATAATGACGGCATCCCTTGCGGCGTGACCCCCTCATCACCTGAGACTTCCTCAGCCCTTTCATGCTGTGCTTGATCATTAGAGGGAACCACCAGCTGCGGCCCTATTGATATCTATTCCATGCATCTTGGTGCCATTGGTGCCACTGATGAGTCAATGCTACAGAATGTATTATGCATTCAGTGCATGTCAGTGTGTTGCTCCTGCATCTGCTCAGAGTGATGCCGCAAAAGGCTCCCCACAAGATTGGCCACTCTCTCAATGAAGGAGCACATGCACTCAAAATCCTGGGACATGGCAGAGCACATCGGGTAAATGGACTCATCCGTTCTGTGCCCATGACTGCATTACCTCAGTGAACTCTGACAAGTGGGTACACATCTCTGCTACTCCAGGTAGAATCACCTTGTGTGTGACTCCGGTGGCTGTGCATCACCTCCCAGCTAAGCTTGGTTGCGTCTGTCATCTATTCTCTAAGGGGGACTGCCCACAATTGCCTCTGCCTCCATCAACTCCTTCCTGTGCATTCATGCATTGTGCTTCATCATCCTGTGCACTCATTCTTAGCTGGATTGCGGACCCACCAAGGTTAGTGTATCTTAGTGGAGGCTGCGTTTAAACGATGTGACAGTGCAGGTTCTGGTGTCCCATCATCCACCAACAAAGTCCCTCCTTCAGCTGCTAGCTGCTCCTCCACAGCTAACCTTGTGCGAGACATAAGAAGGGGGACATGAGAACTCGCTGCAGTTAGCAGATGCTTCTGCAGGACTAAATCTTGATATTACAGTTGATGTATTGGCACAGCGTTGACTGAGAGGAATGCACTCCAATACCCTCACTCAGACGGTTTGAGATCAATTCACCCTATCTGACGAAATCCCATCTATTGACCACTCCTTGATGCGATGCTACACTCATCATTTCAAGGGCTGCCTCCTCCATAGAAGTAAAAATACAATCTGGGGTATTCCAGCACCTGAATGAACTCTCTCTCAAGTTGTCTATGCTCATTTAGCATCCATTGAGTTTTGATGTCTCGATTGTCCATGGTTCTTTCTGTTGACACTCCATCCTCAATAAAGGGATGTGTGAATTTCACAAGTGGCTGTGATTGTGCATATTTTAATCAGATCTTTGCTTGAGTCTCAGAACAGTTTGGAACTGAGTACTGCCAAGTCACGTGATATGCTATAGCCATCTTAAACAGCTTTTGGTGTGTACCTTTTTAAAGCTTGTAATATCTTCATGCTTGTACTGCGCATGAAAGTTTGCTTAACTAAGGAGATCAAAACTGTACACTGTATTCCAGATGTGGATCCCACCAGTTCCTTGAACAGTTGTAGCAAAACATCTTTAATTGTGTTCTCCGTACCCCTTGCAATAAAGGCTAACATTCTATTTGCCTTCCTAATTACTTGCTGTACCTGCATCTCAACTTTTCGTGATTCATGTACAAGGACACACAAAAATCCCTTTGTACCACAGCATTCTGCAATCTCTCTCCATTTTAATAATATTCTGCATTTCAATTCTTGCGCTAAAATGGATAATCTCACATTTTCCCACATTATACTCCATTTGCCAAATTTTTGCCCTCTCTCTTAACCTAGCTATATCCCTTTGCAAACTCTTTGTATCCTTCTCACAACGTGATTTCCTACCTATCTTTGTATCATCTGTAAATTTGACTACAATACAGTTGGTCCCTTCAACCAAGTCATTAATATAGAATGTAAATAGTTGAGGCCCCAGAACTGATCCACAGTTTGTCAACCTGAAAGTGATCCATTTATCCGGACTCTATTTCCTGTTAGTTAGCCAATTCTTTACCCATGCTAATATATCACTCTCAATACCATATGCTCTTATCTTGTGCAGTAACTTTTTATGTGACCCAACATCGCCAAATTCACTAACATTGCAGATGTTTCTTTTTACTTGTAACATTTTTATGCTTCTGTGTACACATATATTTGATAACATTTTATTGCTGGAGATTCAGAAAAGGTCCTGTGCAGTGCACTGGAACTCAAAGACGCTGTGCCTTGTTGTATTAGGGTCTTTGTTCACTTATGCAATATCATCTGCATGGTAAGTTTCCAGCGTCATGTTTGCTGCCGTTCAGAGGCAGAATGAAGGTTAAACAGTTTCCCAAAGGGAGAGTTCCTTTGGCCACCCCCTGCACTTCCCAGCCCATCTCACACACTTGCATTTCAATAGTATTGTATGCAAATTTCAGATTAATGATAGCTGTTTTATTTTCATGTACCCATCACATGTTTTGTAATATATGCAGAGCACTCAGATAAGTGGCCATTCACAAAAATAACTAATTCATTATCATGGAAGGTTTTTATTGTCATCATTGTGTTTTTCATCCTCTCGCTATCTGCAGCTTTTTAGCATCAATTGCCCCAGGCAGCAGCTGGGGTAAGAAACCCTAGGTACACTGCCATGCACAGCAAACCTTATCAAGAGCTTCTGTATTTGTATGCTTAACACTGATGAAGGTTTACATCAACATCTGTGTTAAACACTAACAGTATTAATAATTTTCTTACCTGGCGGCAACGAAGTTGAATCTCTTTAATCATAATAATCTGGCCATATGAAAAGAATTGTTTAAACACAAGACAAATTGATAGGAGTGTCCTGTGCTCATATTCCACAATGTTTAGAGTCTGGTTCCAAGCTTGGATCAGTAACAAACCCATCCAAACTCCAGTCGTTGGAACTAATAAATTAATTTAAATTTTAGTTTCAATTCAGACATTCACCTGTAATTGTGATCATCGGTATGGTATCCTGTTGTTCTACATCCATTTCTCCCTTTGTTTAACAATAATCTTTCCCCTCTCTCAAATTTTAAACATTTATGAGTCCAAAATAAAAAGAATCCTTTTAGCGGGTCTTTTTATGAACCACATTCTGCAGCTTCTCAGATTGCAATAGTTCCCTTCCCTCCTCACTGTTGCTCAGAATATCTGCCCTGAATATCAGCCACTTAAATGTCAGGGCAGACAGTTAATGAAAACTTTGCCTGGAGCAGCAGAAACAGACATCCCTGATTTGTACCAATTACAGGCCTCAAACTATCTTTGAGCTGTTGAGGTAGGGTGTACATTTGTGACAGTGTGTGAAATGATTTAAAAGGCCTGCAGTGTGGCACTGATAAGAGTATTTGGAAAGATAGGGTCCGATTCTAGCAATACCAACAAAATTGCCCAAGCTGAAACCAGTTGCCATAATATATGTTAACTGATCTCTTGGACATGTACCAGAGGAACTAAATAATGGCAGATTTAGCTTAGACTTGTCCAATATGTGCACTTCTGTCATTTCCTGACAAGTTCGCATATTATCTGTGAGTATACTGAATTATCATTTTTATTTGAAGTAATATTGCAGCTTCTTCAAATGTCTTTTAATCTTATCTATGGCATGTGCAAAGTCCAGGGATTATGTACTCCAGCTCCATACTATATTAGAATTGCAGGTGACATATTGGGCAGGACTTTTGCTCAGTCAGGATGACTTACGAGCCCTTTAAAAATGGCGGGTCGGTCCCAATTCCAGGATTCCCACCTCATACCTGGGGTTTCCGATTTTGGGAAGTGCCTTTTTAAGGGTGCAAGCTGGGTTCGGGTTGCGAACCCACACCCTGCATTTCTGAACTGGCTGGTTCCATTGCAAGGATGACGGCATGACATACAAAGGTCTGATGGTAGACAGGCAATGGCTAGCATTTAAAGAATTAATACATGGTTTACAATAATTATACATTCCTTTAAGGCACAAAAATCCAACAGGAAAAGTGATCCAACCAGGGACTAATAAGAGAAGCTAAAGATTGCATTAGATCAAAGGAAGAGGCTTATAAGGTTACCAAAAAAGCAGTCAGCCTAAGGATTGAGGGTTTTTAGATTTCAGCAAAGGAGGACCAAGAAACTGATAAAGAAAGGGAAAATAGAATAGAGTAAACGAGCGAGAAACGTAACAACAGACCATAAAAGCGTCTTTAGGTGTGTTCAAATGAAAAAGTTAACAAAGACCAATCTGGGCCCATAACAGGCAGAGACAGGAGAATTTATAATGGGGAATGAGGAAATGGCAGAGAAACTAAACTAATATTTTGGCCGAGATTTTCCAGTCCTGCTGCGGGCGAGACGGAAAATCTGACGGATCAGCCAAAGGTCCGTTGACTGCGGGAGGGATTTTCCAGTCCCATGGCAGGCAGGATCGGAAAATCCCAGCCTTTGTCTCTGTCTTTACGGAGGAAGATACAAAAAAACCTCCCAGAAATATGACAGAATCAAGGGGCTAGCTAGAATAAGGTACTGAAAGAAATTAGTATCAGTTTAATAAAACTACTGAAAGTTGATAAATCCCCTGGATCTGATGATCTAAATCCCAAAGTGTTGAAAAAGATGGGTGTAGAGATAATGGATACATTGGTCATCTTCCAAAATTCTATAGGTTCTGGAATAGTTCCTGCAGATCGGAAGCTAGCAAATATAACCCCTTAAGAAAGGAGGGAGAGAAAAAATGGGGAACTACAAATCTGTTAGCCTTACATCAGTAGCAAGAAAAATGCTACAATCTATTGTAACTGATGTGATTACTGGGCATTTAGAAAAAAATGGTAAGATTGGGCAGAGTCGCATAGATTTATGAAAGGGAAATCATGTTTGACAAACCTGTTGGAATTTTTTGACCGTGTGACTAGCAGAATAGATAAGGGGAACCAGTGGATGTGGCGCATTTTGATTTACAGAAGTCTTCTGATGAGGTTCCACACAAGGGCCAACATTTGCCCCCCGTCAGGGGAGGGGAAGAGCGGGAGCGGGCGCGGGTGGGTAGCCCTCTGATTGGCGCCCCTGGTTGGGGACGTGCCTCCATTTTACGTGGGTGGGTCAATTAAGGCCCGCGAAAGAGCGCATAGATCTCCCTGAGGCAAAGTGCTGCCTCAGAGAGATCGGCTCTGATGTAAAAGTTTAATTTCAGGTAATAAAAAAAATTTAAAAACAAAAATAAAAACAAAAAAACTGCGGATGCTGGAAATCCAAAACAAAAACAGAATTACCTGGAAAAACTCAGCAGGTCTGGCAGCATCGGCGGAGAAGAAAAGAGTTGACGTTTCGAGTCCTCATGACCCTTCGACAGAACTTGAGTTCGAGTCCAGGAAAGAGTTGAAATATAAGCTGGTTTAAGGTGTGTGTGTGGGGGGCGGAGAGATAGAGAGACAGAGAGGTGGAGGGGGGGGTTGTGGTTGTAGGGACAAACAAGCAGTGATAGAAGCAGCTCATCAAAAGATGTCAACGACAATAGTACAATAGAACACATAGGTGTTAAAGTTAAAGTTGGTGATATTACCTAAACGAATGTGCTAATTAAGAATGGATGGTAGGGCACTCAAGGTATAGCTCTAGTGGGGTTTTTTTTATAATGGAAATAGGTGGGAAAAGGAAAATCTTTATAATTTATTGGAAAAAAAAAGGAAGGGGGAAACAGAAAGGGGGTGGGGATGGGGGAGGGAGCTCACGACCTAAAGTTGTTGAATTCAATATTCAGTCCGGAAGGCTGTAAAGTGCCTAGTCGGAAGATGAGGTGTTGTTCCTCCAGTTTGCATTGGAGGAACAACACCTCATCTTCCGACTAGGGACTTTACAGCCTTCCAGACTGAATATTGAATTCAACAACTTTAGGTCGTGAGCTCCCTCCCCCATCCCCACCCCCTTTCTGTTTCCCCCTTCCTTTTTTTTTTCCAATAAATTATAAAGATTTTCCTTTTCCCACCTATTTCCATTATAAAAAAAACCCCACTAGAGCTATACCTTGAGTGCCCTATCATCCATTCTTAATTAGCACATTCGTTTAGATAATATCACCAACTTTAACTTTAACACCTATGTGTTCTATTGTACTATTGTCATTGACATCTTTTGATGATCTGCTTCTATCACTGCTTGTTTGTCCCTACAACCACACCCCCCCCCCCCTCCACCTCTCTGTCTCTCTATCTCTCCGCCCCCCACACACACACCTTAAACCAGCTTATATTTCAGCTCTTTCCTGGACTCGAACTCAAGTTCTGTCGAAGGGTCATGAGGACTCGAAACGTCAACTCTTTTCTTCTCCGCCGATGCTGCCAGACCTGCTGAGTTTTTCCAGGTAATAAAAAAAATTTCCCTGACATGTCCCCTCATGTGACACTTTCACATGAGTTGGGACATGTCCATAACATTTGTTGAAACATTTGTTAAAATTTTAAAAACCCTCATGAAACCTCATCCCGCCTGTGGATGAGGTTTCATGCTTTTTCCGAGGCCTGCCAGGGCTCCCGGCCTGCCCACCAACCTTAAGGTTGGACGGGCAGGTCCATCAATCAGGCTAATTAATTTTTTAATGGCCTTAATCCGGCTGCGCGCCCCCGAACTGAAATCTAAATGACACGGGTGACTTGGGACGCACGCCCGACCTATTCCCGTGTCATTTTACATGTTGGCGAGCGGACCCCACCCCTGCTTGCCAACTGGAAAAACCTGCCCCAGAGGCTAGTAATTATAAAATTAGAACAGATTGGAGTATGAAACTGACATGGATTTAAAATTTGCTAAAGGACAGGAAACAGAATAAATTTATGATTCTCAGGTTAGCAGGCTGTGACTAGTGGGGTAGTGCAAGGATCAGGGCTTGGGCCCCAGCTGTTCACTACCTATATCAATGATTTGGACGTGGGGACAAAAAGTAATATTTTGAACTTTGCTGATGACACAAAGCTAGGTGGGAATGTGAGTTGTGAGGAAGATGCAAAGATACTTCAAGGGGCTTTAGACAGGCTAATTGAGCGGGCAAGAACATGGCAGATGGAATATAATGTGGAAAAATGTGAAGTTATCCACTTTGGTAGGAAAAATAGAAATGCAGAGTATTTCTTAAATGGTGAGAGATTGGGAAGTGTTGAAGTCCAAAAGGACCTGCGTATCCTTGTTCCTGAGGCACTGAAAACTAACATGCAGGTGCAGCAAGCCATTAGGAAGGCAAATGGTATGTTGGTCTTTGCTGCAAAAAGGTTTGAATACAAGTAAAGATATCTTGCTGCAATTATATAGAGCCTTGATGAGACTACATCTGTATTGTGTTCAGATTTGGTCACCTTACCATCCTCCGAGTGAAAAAAAATCCTCATCTCAGTCCCTAAATGGCCTACTCCTTATTCTGCGACTGTGCCCCCTGGTTCTAGTCAGCCCAGCTAGGGAAATCATCCTTTCTTCACCTACCCTGTCAAGTTGTACAAGAATTTTGTATATTTCAGTGAGATCACCTATTATTCTCCTGAACTCTAGAGAATACAGGTCCATTCTCCTCAATCTCTTCTTCCTACCCAGAGAATCAGTCTGGTTAACATTTGTTATACTCCTTCGATGGCAAATGTTGTTAACAAGACTGATTCCTGAGGTAGTGGGATTGTCCTGTGAGGAGAGTTTTGTAGAACTTTTTTTTACACATCCTACTGCCAATATAAGGTTCATTGGTTCTATACAGTGCATAGTGGGTGAATGGGCTTGGGGGTATCATAGCTTGGCATAAGGGGCATGAGGAACTATTCGGGTTGTTTGTGAGGCAACCTTGGTATGGGGACATGAGGGGCCATACGGGTTGTTTGGGGGGCATAGCTTGGCATGGGGCATGAGGGTTTATAGGGGGTGGCATGGATGGGGCATGGGAAGTGTGTTGTGGGGGTGGTGAGGGGGGGAGTAAGGGAGTAAGGCCTTTCAGTTTTTATTATAGCTAGGACATAATCCCACAGCACTGAAGCAGGGCTTTTAAACAGCCCGCCTCTGCCCCCGGCAGCCCCTGTGGTTGCCTCCAAACTTATCCTTAGGTTGGCTGGCCGGACTGCAGCCCACACTCATTCCCCCCAGCCCCCCCTCCCACCCCCCTCTCCTGGAGTGAGAATCCTGTTCTTGCAGGCACTTTCTCCCGATTGGGCAGATTGAGCCGGGAATTTCCCCAACTTCCGCTACCTGCCTAGAGAATGAAGATCCAGCTCATTATCTTTGCATTATATTTTTACTTGTCAGTGATGGTGGATTCCTACCCTCTCCATAAAAAAGCACCCACTTGGACCTAATAACTCATTTCCGAGCATTGAAAATAATTGAGCATTGGGGCCATTTCTGGGTCCTGACCCCACTGGTAACTGATGTCTGCATAATGCAGGAAGCTGAATGAGAGAGCCCATAGCACTGGATGGCTCCCCCACCAGGGGAGGTTGGTACTGCTGAAGAAGATAGATGAGTGCAAGGCACCTCAAAATGGAAGCATTCTCCAATGGCTGCAGAATGTTTAAAAAAAAGCCAAGAGCTGTTTGGGCCATCAGTGTGGAGGGGGGAGCCACAAGAATAATTGTGGCCAATTCAGTCTTTTGACTCTGTCATTGGGAGTTTGAGGGGAGGATCCGATGGCCTCCAAACTTCCATAGGGGGGTCGCCTTCTGGTATCCGTGTGATACAGGGAATGTTCCATCAGTGTGGGATATTGGGGCATTAATTGAATCGATTGGTGCTCTGCTTCTGTGAAACAAAGGACAGCTCACACTTGCAGAATTATACCCATCATGAGTCACCATCTGGAATTTGCCCCGCCTCTTGGAGGTGGCTTTGTGGGCAGAAGGGTGCTGCAGGGAAAACATCAGAAAGCCCCAGTCATTGCTAGCTTGCTATTCCTTATGTGAAAGCCTTGACAATAAATAATGGCAGGCTATCTAACAGCAAAAGCATCACAACCCGGTAGATCCTCTCTTCAACTCACGTGTACACATATATTTGTCACTGGAAAGGAGATCCTATCCTATTAATTTCCCTCCATCAATCAAGACCAATGAGCCCAGCACAGATCAAGGAGTAAAACTGGGACATGCCTGATCTGTACAAGTCATTAGCACACAAGATAGTCAGTTTATCTAGTAAGCTATCTGGGGAGCATTCTGAAGATTCTATATAAAATTCCAAATAAAAGGTGTGGCTATGGGTACCTGCATGGGCCCCAGCTATGCCTGTCTCTTTATGGGGTATGTGGAACATTCCTTGTTGCAGTCCTACTCCGGCCCCCTTCCACAACTCTTTCTCCGGTATATCGATGATTACTTCGGTGCCGCTTCATGCTCTCGTCAGGACTTGGAAAAATTTATTAATTTTGCTTCCAATCTCCACCCCTCCATCATTTTCACGTGGTCCATCTCTGACACTACCCTTCCCTTCCTTGACCTCTCTGTCTCAATCTCTGGTGATAGACTGTCCACCAATATCCATTACAAACCCACCGACTCCCACAGCTATCTCGACTACAGCTCCTCACACCCCG
The DNA here is from genome assembly GCF_017639515.1 of Carcharodon carcharias. NCBI lineage: Eukaryota > Metazoa > Chordata > Chondrichthyes > Lamniformes > Lamnidae > Carcharodon > Carcharodon carcharias. Next base: position 128,879,855 of record NC_054477.1, on the reverse strand, counting down.
CTTCCTGTAAGGACTCCATCCCATTCTCTCAGTTCCTTCGCCTCCGTCGCATCTGTTCCGATGATGCTACATTCAAAAACAGTTCCTCTGACATGTCCTCCTTCTTCCTTAACCGAGGTTTTCCACCCACGGTCGTTGACAGGGCCCTCAACCGTGTCCGGCCCATCTCCCGCGCATCCGCCCTCACGCCTTCTCCTCCCTCCCAGAAACATGATAGGGTCCCCCTTGTCCTCACTTATCACCCCACCAGCCTCCGCATTCAAAGGATCATCCTCCGCCATTTCCGCCAACTCCAGCATGATGCCACCACCAAACACATCTTCCCTTCACCCCCCTTATCGGCATTCCGTAGGGATCGCTCCCTCCGGGACACCCTGGTCCACTCCTCCATCACCCCCTACTCCTCAACCCCCTCCTATGGCACCACCCCATGCCCACGCAAAAGATGCAACACCTGCCCCTTCACTTCCTCTCTCCTCACCGTCCAAGGACCCAAACACTCCTTTCAAGTGAAGCAGCATTTCACTTGCATTTCCCCCAACTTAGTCTACTGCATTCGTTGCTCCCAATGTGGTCTCCTCTACATTGGAGAGACCAAACGTAAACTGGGCGACCGCTTTGCAGAACACCTGCGGTCTGTCCGCAAGAATGACCCAAACCTCCCTGTCGCTTGCCATTTCAACACTCCACCCTGCTCTCTTGCCCACATGTCTGTCCTTGGCTTGCTGCATTGTTCCAGTGAAGCCCAACGCAAACTGGAGGAACAACACCTCATCTTCCGACTAGGGACTTTACAGCCTTCCGGACTGAATATTGAATTCAACAACTTTAGGTCGTAAGCTCCCTCCCCCATCCCCACCCCCTTTCTGTTTCCCCCTTCCCTTTTTTTTCCCAATAAATTATAAAGATTTTCCTTTTCCCACCTATTTCCATTATATAAAAAAAAACCCCACTAGAGCTATACCTTGAGTGCCCTACCATCCATTCTTAATTAGCACATTCGTTTAGATAATATCACCAACTTTAATTTTAACACCTATGTGTTCTATTGTACTATTGTCGTTGACATCTTTTGATGAGCTGCTTCTATCACTGCTTGTTTGTCCCTACAACCACACCCCCGCCCCCCCGCTCCACCTCTTTGTCTCTCTATCTCTCCGCCCCCCCACACACACACCTTAAACCAGCTTATATTTCAACTCTTTCTTGGACTCGAACGCAAGTTCTGTCGAAGGGTCATGAGGACTCGAAACGTCAACTCTTTTCTTCTCCGCCGATGCTGCCAGACCTGCTGAGTTTTTCCAGGTAATTCTGTTTTTGTATTCTATATAAAATGTCTGTTTGCAAACTAATTCAATCAAGAGGTTTAAAGCACAAAGCATTAGAATAAGGGAAGACTGCAAAACAGACCTAAGTGCATAGATTATGGCTTTGATAGTATTGTATGTTAATTAAATGTATTTCCTCTTTACATGATTGCTTTCAAACGTTTGTGGTCCTGATGACCTTCAGTTTCAGTCTTTATTCGGGTTATGGTTTATTGTTATTGAAGAACTGAAAGCAATGTTGATTTCAATGTGCTTCATAAGTATGCCAGATAATTATGGATTGTGGATATTGGTTTTCTCGTGTATATTGCTTACTTTGTTCATTTTAAGTATACATGCATAAAATTTGATATTGAAGTTACAAATTTAATAAACATTTGCTTACAATTACAGTGAGCAAAATAATTTAATTTCAATATATATCCTCTTCGAAGAATCTCACTGAGCTCATTTACAGCTATTCCCAGGTAGTTTGTCATAAAAATCTCTTAATGAACACTGCTGTAAAGAAATTATGTTTTCATTGAATTCACACATACATGAGCATTGAGAACAGCTACAATTTGCAATGTCTGTGAAAGGTCCATAAGAGCCATTAAACATTCTACATAGTTGAATGCAGCAACAGAAGGTTTAGCTTATAGCTCCTTTTTAAAATTCAAGACTAAGATTAATTAATTCTGAAATTTAACACATGCAAGTATTTCTAAAATTATTGTGCTTTTCTGCTCAATTATATTAATATTTTTGACAGTGATTTTCCTTGAGGTAGGTTTTGTTTCAGATGACTGAAAGATCATCATCCACAAGGATAGGATTCTTCATAGTCGAATTGTACTATCAATGATTCTAATACATACCATATTAAGTTAAAATCCTGTTAAAATAAATATCCATTTTATAACAAAGCAGCAGCATTCAGCTACTCCAGTACTGACATTTTCAATTTTGATCATCTGCAGAATAATACAACTGTGTTTCTGCACTGTTGCCTCCTTTTTACTCACCTACACCAATCTCCCTCCACACCACCCCCACCACAACACTGTCCCTCGACCAACCCAACGTCTCCTCCCAACAGTCTGACGGTATTTCTGTAGCAGTTTCTAGTCTAGCATAAGGCATAAAATGTTAGCTGTGACACCTATTGCTGTACCTGAACCTGAACCAGAGACACGACTGTTAACACAAACATAAATATAACAGTAAGGCTGTGGGTGCTTATTATACTTCAGAGTGTAAATTCTTCTCCACTTTACCTTTTTGTCTCCGTGAGCCGGCACCTCAGGCAACCTAACAGGTGTGTGGGCAACTCAATCCCAGGCCTCTGCCAGCACAGACTTGAGCCAGGTGTAATGAAGTGCATCATGGCATCCAAGATATGATGCTGCCCATGATTTTGCTTTCTACACTTGACATATTGAGAAAGTTGTAATTTATGGAAAAATGTATATATCTCAAGACCCAAATCTTTTGGGTGTCTAAATCATTCCTGAAAGACAAACATATTTACTTTCCTGTGGCTGGCTTAGTTTTTGCCCTATTCCTGATACATATTCCGCAATTTCCTCTGTTCCCGTTTGATTTTCCTACATAAAAATAGTTAATCTGGAAACAATCTGCTTTCATCTCAGTGTTACTCCAAAATTACACAGCTGAGATTGGACTTCAAGTGGATTGAACAATTGAACTTGAGGCCCATCACTCCATCATTCAGAGCATTAGTCCTCTAAGTCACTGTTGCTGACCCATATTCATCTTTAAATTGATTTCAAAATATAATTTGTAGGGAAAAAAGAAACTTTGAGAGGGATGACATGAAGTCAATTTACTTCCTTTAGTTGATTAAATTAATGGCTCGTCACAGTTTTAAATGGCTAATTTATTTATGTATTGCTTATAGAAAACCATTCCAAGCATATTATTTCTGGGTCAGTTAAGCATTCACATTCAGCCAAGCTACATGCTTGAGGAAAATAAATGCAAAAAACTACACAGCATCATGGATGTAACAGAGGACGGAATTTAATGTCCCACTGACAGGAAGTTTAGAGGTGGGGCGTATTTAATCGAGCTGGAAGGTGCCAGGGAGGGACCCCGCCACCATCCGATTAGATCCAGGGCGGCCTTACCATCTGGATGCTAATTGAGGCCCTGAAGGGAACAATTAATGCCCACTTAAGGGCTTCATCCTGCCACCAATGGCGTTCAATCAATGACAGGTGGGAGCGTCACCACTCAGGAAGGATGAAAAGCAAGAGCATGTTGGGACTGTTTGCGGGATCGTGGGGTGGAAGGGGGGGGTGGTTTTGGGGAGAGGACCAGGAAGCGGTAGGGTGGGGGGGGAAGGTCACTGAAAGCCACCACCTCTCCCCCCCCCCCCATCTTTGCCTCCAACCTCAACCCTATCACTGACCTCCATCCCATTCTCACTCTGCTTTGGCCTTGAATCCCTCCCAATGGCATTGCCTGTAATGGAGAGTTGCTGGTCTCTGATTGCCCAGCAGCTCCCAGGGGGTGGGATTTCACCACCCCAGGTCCTTTATACTGGGGAAGGCCTGTTGGTGGCCACAACGGGCCTTCCTCAACAGAGGTGACATGGGGCTCCTGCCGGTTCTTGAGCTGCAGGTAAGACCTCATCGCCTGGATTGAATTCTGCCTAGAATGTCACTGATCAGGCACTTATACAAAAAGGATTTTGTGATAATAGATTTCTGATTATTTTCAATAATATGGTTCCCATACAAAAATGAATTGCTATTTAAGAAAGGGTTAAATCAATTATATTTCAGCATTGTTCTCAAATCATTATCTGATCTTTTACTTTGGTGCTTTTCACAGAATCGTTACGGTGTAGAAGAAGGCCATTCAGCCCATCTTATCTGCAATGGCTCTCTGAGCATTTTAATTTAGTGCCAATCTCCTGCCTTTCTCCCGTAACCCTGCACATTGTTTCTATTTAAATCATCATCCAATGTCCTCTTGAGTGCCTCAATCAGACCTGCCTCCACCACACTTCTGGTCAGTGCATTCCAAACCCTAACCACTCGCTGTGTGAATAAGTTGTTTTCACCTTGCATTTGCTTCTTTTGCAAATCACTTTAAATCTGTACCTTCTTGTTGTTGATCCTTTTACGAGCGGGAACAGCTTCTCCATATTTACTCTGTCCAGCCCCCTCATGATTTTGAATGCTTTTATCAAGTCTCCTCTCAGCCTTCTCCTCTCCAAGGAAAATAGTCCCAACTTCTCCAATCTATCCACATAACTGAAGCTTCTCATCCCTGGAACTATTCTTGTAAACCTCTTCTGCACTGCCTCCAATGCGTAAACATCCTTCTTATAGTGTGGTGCCCAGAACTGTATACAATACTCCAGCTGAGGTCTAACCAGTATCTTATATAAGTTCATCAAGTGCATACACAAGGCAGAGCACCAAGAAAAGTATGGAAACAATTAGATTGCTCAGATATTTTGACAAACTGTGTTTCTGCAGGACAGTCACCAAGGAAACAGAGGAAATTGTGAAATATATAGTAGAAATAGGATAAAGACTCAACCAATCACAAAAGGTATTCTACTCTGTCCAGCCCTCTCATGATTTTGAACACCTCCATCAAATCTCCTTTTCCTTCTCCTCTCCAAGGAGAACAGTCCCAACTTCTCCAATCTATCTTCATAACTGAAGTTTCTCTACCCTGGAACCGTTTTTGTAAACCTCTTCTGCACTCTTTCCAGTGCATTCACATACCTCCAAAAGTACGCTGCCCAAATCTGTACACAATATTCCAGCTGAGGTCTAACTTGTGTCCTATACTTGTTCAGCATAATCTCCCCGCTCTTGTACTCTATGCCCCTATCAATAAAGCCTAGGATACTGTATACTTTATTAACTGCTCTTTCCACCTGTCCTGCCACCTTTAATGATTTATGCACATATACACCCAGGTCCGTCTCCTCCTGCACGCCCTTTAGAGTTGTACCCCTTATTTCTAGTGTGTCTCCATATTCTTCCTATCAAAATGAATCACCTCACACCTCTCTGCATTGAACTGCATCTGCCACCTATCTGCCCACTCCACCAACTTGTCTATGCCCTTTTGAAGTTCTACACTGTCCTCCTCACAGTTTACAATGTTTCCAAGTTTTGTATTATCCGCAAACTTTGTAATTGCACACCAAGAGCTAGACCATTAATATATATCAGGAAAAGCAAGGGTGCCAATACCGACCCTTGAGGAACTCCACTACAACCCTTCCTCCAGCCCAAAAATATCCATTGACCATTACTGGCTGTTTCCTATTACTCAGCCAATTTTGAATCCGTGTTGCTAATGTTCCATGAGCTATAATTTTTTTCACAAGTCAGTTGTGTGGACTGTGTCGAAAGCCTTTTGGCATGTGACTATTAATTCTATCCTGAATAATTGTTTGTGGAAGCATCCCCACACCGAAGTTAAACTGACTGTAATTGCTGAGTTTATTGTTATGTTTTTGAGCATGGCTGCAATGTTTGGAAATGCATCCAGAAACTTCTGTGCTTTCTAAATGTTTCTAAATGTTTAAAACAACGTTGTGTAAGTTTAAAAATACGGTGGGATACGAGAAACCCTTGAATGCTTTTCAATCCAGGTCTGGCACTATACAGAAGTTTTAGCCAGATGGTGAACACTAGCCATGTGGAGCTCCACTTCTTTAATGGAAACACTTTCATTTCTGAATAAACTAAATAGGCAACTTGCATTTATATAGCAAGTTTCCCAACCTTGGGAGGGCCTAACATGCTCCACAGTCAAAGAAGTAATTTTGAAATGTAGGGTGGGATTTTCCGGCTTTTCCCCAAATTTCCCTGTTCTGCCCGAGACAATGCCCGCCGCTAGTGGGCCTGGAAAATCCCAGTCATAGTCACTTTTGTGATGCATCCTTAATTAATGCAATTTATATATCAACAAGCACTCCAATTACAAATTTATTCTGCCAGTCCAAATACCTGCCTGTTATTCTTGAAGTTACATACCATAAATACATTAGGATTACACTTGGCCAGGAATTGTATACAATGAATACATTGGGCAGGATTTTTACCTCGTCGAGCAGCTGTGGAAGGCGGTCCCTGGAGCTGTCACGAAGCTGATTACCGCCTGTGATCAGGCCCCGACACTGATTTCATGCTGACTGGCCAATTAGCAGCCAGCCAGTGTCAATTGTGTGCCACAACGCCGGTGGGGCGGGTGGAAGTTTGCGCATGCGAGCGCATTGAAAGCTCCCAGAAGACACAGAGCTGCCTCAGGGAGCTGAAGATTTTTTAAAACACCAATAAAGAATTTAAAAATGAGATCCGAACATTTTTATTGCATTTTTAATTCCCGTTGGAAACCTCATCCTGCTTGTGGATGAGGTTTCATAAAAAATCCAAAGGCCGACTGGCTGATTTGCCTGCATGCCAACCATAAGGTTGGACGGGCAGTGAAAATTTCCATTTAACCATTAATTTAATGGCCTTAATAGTCCTGTTAATTGTCGGTGGGCGCACTGCCGACTCCTGCGTGTGCCCACCAACTGAAATATCACGCAAGTGTGCGATGACATCGAGATGCTCGCCCGATGTCATTTTGCACTCGAGCGGGTCGGGCGCACTCCCGCCCGTTCAGCTAAAACTTCTGGCCATTATCTTTGATGACATTTTTTATTATGCCCATGCACAACCAGTGAACTGTCACTATTGACTGGATAAAAACTGTGTGCAGGATCTTAGCAAAGTCCGGCTGACTCTGAAGGCTTTTAAAAATGGCAGGCAGGACCCACATATGGAAATTCTGCCCCCATTTCTAGCACATCCCATTTTTGCTGGCAGGGTAAAGGAAGCCGGATGTGAATCACACAGGCAGGGAACCCAAACTCAGTAGGGCCATTTGAAATTAATGTGGACTTCAAGCAGACCCCATTTTTATGGTTCAAAGGGCTTTAACCTGCAGTGCCGGATTCATAAATTTATGGAGGAGGTGTAAATGTTTTTGAAGTGCAGATAAGGTCTGTTTAAGTATCTTGATCTGAAGTTGTTTAAATCCCCAGCACTTTAAACAAAAAAGAAAATAGGCTGCAGCTGTTGGATTGAAAAAACAACAACCCACTGTTCGTTGATTGACAGATCATCCAGTGCAGCTTAGGGGAAAAAAATACCACCTGTTCCTACAGTTTCAATAGGCTTCATCGCTGACATTTCCAGAGGGCTCTTTTACAGCTGAGCCCATTATGAATGCTTAGCTGACTTTTAAAAGCTTTGAAACTACTTCTCAGCAGATGGGCTGAGTTCACATTTTAATTGACAGTTTTAAGAGGCTATTAAAGGTTCAGCTGTCTTTCATGTGGTTACTGAATAGAAGTTGGTTTGTGTTTATAACAGGTTGACCAGTTGATCAGATTCAAAATCCTTGAATGGGTTTCATGAATTAGTTTTTTTCAGTGTCAACTGTGTATAGGTGAGAGCTTTCTTGGATTGTTAGAAGTTTATTTTTTCATCTTTACGTCGTTCCTGAGGTCTATCCACAGTGGATACTGGATGAGAGGCTATGGAGGTGACATGGAGGTAGCATGGGGTATGAGGGGTCATGGAAGTGGCATAGATATGAGGTGGCATGGAAGTGGCATGAGGTATAAGGGGGAAAGGGGGTCTGAGGAGGCATGGAGGTGGCATTTGGGTATGGGGAAATTGGGTGGCTGGGCCGACATTTCAGAGAACAGAAGTGGGCCTTCTAAACAGCCCACCTCGCCATGCCCACTTTATACCCACCTCCGAACTGCCTCTGAAAGCAGTAAGCCTGACTTGATCACTCCCCCACCCCCTTGGAGTGAAAATCGTGCGTGTGGAGGTCGTTTACACAGAAGGCAGGTCTGATGAGTCACGAGATTTGCTGACTCAAACTTCCAGCTTCCATGTTGAAATTTCGGCCCTGTGAATTTGATCACAAACAATGTGACAAATGTATAGCACCCCTCATACAAGAACCGCAAAATATATCACCACAACATGTATAGCAACACTGCATAGAAAAGTCATCCCAAGGCAATTCACCGAGGAAGCAAAAGAAGGAAGGGTGACCAAAAGCTTGGTCAAAAAAATGTGTTTTAAGTAGGGCTTCTAACTAGGAGTAAAGGTTGCAGGCGTGTAGAGGTTTAGGAGAAGAATTCTGGAGTACAGCACCTTGACGATTGAAGGCACGGCCTCCACGAGTATGGCAAAGGGAGTCGAGGATGCACAGAGGCCAAAGTACAGTGTTAGAAGAGTTTGGGGTGGGGGGAGGGATTATAGAGCAGGAGGATGTTTTAGCAATAGAAAAGGGAAAGGCCTTTAATGCATTTAAATCCTTAAAGATGACAATCTTAAATTGGAGGTGCTGGAGTACCAGGAACAAAGCAGGTCAGCAAGGAATGTTTATATCTATGTTTCTTTCATGGGAGGCAGGCATCACTGGCAAGGTCAGCATTTGTTGTTTATCCCTAACTGCCTTCTTGAATACAATTAAGCAGTTTGCCAGGTTATTTTAGAGGGCAGTTAAGGGTCAACCACATTGCTGTGGATCAGGAGTCACATGTAGGCCAGCCTGAGTAAAGACACTAGATTTCCTTCCTTAAAGTCACTAGTGAACCAGCTTATGATAATCTGGTAGTTTTATGGCCATCATTACTGATGCAAACAAAAACCTTAAACCAGCTTTTATTTCACCCCTTTCCTTGGATTCACCTAGTTCTGTTGAAGGGTCTTGAGGACTCGAAACGTCAACTCTTTTCTTCTCCGCCGATGCTGCCAAACCTGCTGAGTTTTTCCAGGTATTTCTGTTTTTGTTTTGGATTTCCAGCATCTGCAGTTTTTTGTTTTTATTACTGATGCTAACTTTGTTTTATTAATTGAATTTAAATTTCCCAGCTACTATGATGGTATTTGAACCACAAGCTTGATTTTACTTGCTCTGATAAAAACAAAAGCTGGAGTTAGAGGATGGGCAGTAAAATTTCAGGCAGTCGCATTTTTAAATTAATTCACGGGATGTGGGCTTCACTGGCTGAGACAGCATTTATTGCCCATCTCTAGTTGTCCTTGAGAAGGTGGTGGTGAGCTGCCTTCTTAAAGCGCTGCAGTCCATGTGGTGTGGGTACACCCACAGTGCTGTTAGGAAGGGAGCTCCAGGGTTGTGACCCAGCAACAGTTAAGGAACAGCGATACATTTCCAAGTCAGGATGGTGAGTGACTTGGAGGGGAACTTGCAGGTGGTGGTGTTCCCATATATCTGCTGCCCTTGTCCTTCTAGATTGTAATGGTTATGGGTTTGGGAGGCGGTGTCAAAGGAGCCTTGGTGAATTCCTGCAGTGCACCTTGTAGATGGTACACACTGCTGCTACTGTGCATTGGTGGTGGAGGGAGTGAATGTTTGTGGATTTGGTGCCAATCAAGCGGGCTGCATTGTCCTGGATGGTGCCAAGCTTCTTGAGTGTTATGGGAGCTGCTCTCATCCAGGCAAGTGGGGAATATTCCATCACACTCCTGACCTGTGCCTTGTAGATGGTGGACAGGCTTTGGGGAGTCAGGAGGTGAGTTACTTGTCGCATTCCTAGTCTCTGACGTGCTCTTGTAGCCACAGTATTTATATAGCTATTCCTGTTCACTTTCTGGTCAATGGTAACCCCCAGGATGCTGCTAGTGGGGGATTCAGTGATGGTAATGCCATTGAACATCAAGGTTAGATTCTCTCTTGTTGGAGATGGTCATTGCCTGACACTTGTGTGACATGAATGTTACTTGCCACTTGTCAGCCCAAGCCTGGATGTTGTCCAGGTCTTGCTGCATTTAGACATGGACTGTTTCAGTCTCTGAGGAGTCGTGAATGGTGCTGAAAATTGTGACTTCTGACCTTATGATGGAAGGAAGGTCATTGATGAAGCAGCTGAAGACGGTTGGGCCGAGGACACTACCCTGAGGAACTCCTGCAGTGATGTCCTGGCGTTGAGATGACTAATCTCCAACAAACTCAACTACCTTCCTTTGTGCTAGGAATGACTACAATCAGTGGAAAGTTTCCCCCTTATTCCCATTGACTCCAGTTTTGCTGGGGCTCCTTGATGCCATACTCAGTCAAATGATGCCTTGAGGTCAAGGGCAGTCACTCTCACCTGACCTTGGGAGTTCAGCTCTTTTGTCCATGTTTGAACCAAGGCTGTAATGAGGTCAGGAGGTGACCCTGGCAGAATCCTAACTGGGCGTCAGTGAGTAGGTTATTGTTAAGCAAGTGCAGCTTGATAGCACTGTTGATGACCCCTTCCATTACTTTATTGATGATTGAGAGTAAACTGATGGGGCAGTAATTGGATGGGATAGATTTGTCCTGAATTTTTGTACAGGACGTACCTGGGCAATTTTCCACATAGCCGGGTAAATGCCAGTGTTGCAGCTGTACTGGAACAACTTGGCTAGGGGCATGGCAAGTTCTGGAGCACACCTTCAGTACTATTGCTGGAATATTGTCAGGGCCCATAGCCTTTGCACTATCCAGTGTCTTCAGCCTTTTCTTGATATCACATGGAGTGAATCAAATTGGCTGAAGACTGGCATCTGTGATGCTGGGGGCCTCTGGAGGAGGCCGAGATGGATCATCCACTCGGCATTTCTGGCTGAAGATTGTAGTAAATGTTTCAGCCTTATCTTTTGCACTAATGTGCTGGGCTCCCCCATCGTTGAGGATGGGGATATTTGTGGAGTCCCCTCCTCCAGTGAGTTGTTTAATTGTCCACCACCATTCACAACTGGATGTGCCAGGACCGCAGAGGTTAGATCTGATCCGTTGGTTGTGCGATCGCTTAGCTCCATCTATCACTTGCTGCTTATGCTCTTTGTCATGCAAGTAGCCCCGTGTCATAGTTTCATCAGGCTGACACCTCATTTTTAGGTATGCCTAGTGCTGCTCCTGACATGCCCTCCTGTACTCTTCATTGGGCCAGGGTTGATTCTCTGGCTTGATGGTAATGTTACAGCGGGGAATATGCCGGGCCATGAGGTTACTGATTGTGTTTGAGTACAATTCTGCTGTTGCTGATGGCCACAGTGCCTCATGGATGCCCGGTCTTGAGTTGCTAGATCTGTTTGAAATCTCTCCCATTTAGCACAGTGGTAGTGCCACACAACACGATGGAGGGCATCTTCAATGTCTAGGCGGGACCTTGTCTCCAGAAGGACAGTGCAGTGGTCATTCCTACCGATACGGTCATGGACAGATGCACCTGTGGCAGGCAGGTTGCTGAGGATGAGATCAAGAATGTTTTTCCCTCTTGTTGGTTCTCTCACCACATGCCACAGATGCGTTTGTTGTGGAAGATTCCCAACTGCAGGCCTGTGTGTGCTCTACTGAGCCAGTCAGCAGATTTGTATATTAAAGGCCCATAGTAGGTCCATTGTATGAAGAGCCCGCCAGCTACATGGAGGTGGCCTCACATCGGCAGCCTGGGGTAACAATAAGGGCTGCAGGATCGAAGGCACAAAGAGAGAGCCATGGGCAGGGAAGCCACTGCCCGCAATGGACCATCTGGAAGGTAATTTTCAACTTTCAATCTACCTCTCCATGCTTGTGATCTCCCAGCTGCCTCAGCAGCAGCATGCACTCTTGGTGTTGGTGCTGAGGCTCCTGCCAGATCTGATGGTGGCTGGCTGATAAACTTTTTCCAGCAGGGTAACCATTTTCTTCACTGCTGTGTGATAATCTGGCAGAGTAGATCACCCAGCCTTTATAGAACCTGTCTTTTTTTCAATCAAATGAAGATCGGATAGCTTCTAGAACGGGTGGACAATCTGGTTTGACACATAACCCATGCAGTAAAATTGAGAAATTACCTTTGAGTCTCTTCTTCCAGAACTGATTCTGTTAGAAATTGTTGTAAGCCATTTTCTGGCATTTTTAATGGAGCTTGTGTAATTTTAAATTTTAGTCTCATGATAGTTCAATAGAATGTGAGGTATTAGAGGAAATGTACTCTCTTGGCAAATATTGTATCAGTTATATAAATGATTGTACTGTCATGTGTATTCCCTTTCTCTCTAGTCAAGTCATATTTCAATTATCTAAATACTTAAAATTAATCTTGGCCAGTCTTGCTTATTTTGTGAGTAGTAAAATTAAAAAAAACAATACAGTGATGACACCTTCACCCAAAATAGGATTACTCAGCTGTACATGTGGGAGTTTCAAAAGTTCACTGTCGACAAGGGAAGAATGTCTTCTGATCTGTAAACTGGCAGCTGTTTACCCATCTAAATTGAAAATTTTGTTCTCTTTTAACAACTCTTGTAACCTTGAAACAAAACTGCCCTACTGACTGGCTGGCTATCTCTGAATCCTTCTTAATGGAGCAGGTAGAAATTGGGATTCCATCTAACTTGTTATCATGCAGTGAGATCATGGCAGATGTGATGATCAAAATGTCCTCTATTTGAAATATCCTGGAAGAACTTGCTACACTAAGTGTAGGAGGTGCATCAGAATGTCCAAGTTTCACCTGAGGCAGACCGAATGCAGTGGTTCAGAGATTTACCAAATCATTACCATTTAACCATCCAAATCAGTATTTGGCACAGAAAGCTAAACATCTTTTAAAAACTTGTTGCTGGAAAAGCCCATTCTGAGGGCAGAATTTAGCCCTTGGCTGGCAGTTGGGCCCTACCGGCTCAGCAGCGGGTGGACAGCCGACCCCCGCCACTGAAACAGGGCCCTCTGCCATTTTGAGTGGGTGGACCAATTATGGCCCGTCCAGTGACCTGCCCGACAGGAAGTGCTGTGTGCTTCCTGTGCGGGGGTGGGAGAGGGAATCCCCAACTGCCAAAGTGCACTCCCTGAGGCAAAGTAAAGTCAAAAAATAGAAAAATTAAAACATTATTAACATGTTCTCCTCATGTGACACGAGATGGGACATGTTACTAAAAAGGACATAAACTTTATTAGACGTTTTAAAAATGGACATGAAACCTCATCCTGTCAGTGGGTGAGATTTCATGCTTTACCAGAAGCCCGCTGGGGCTCCTGGCCTGCCTGCCAGCCTTAAGGTTGGACGGGCAGGGTCTTTAATTATCTTAATTAGCCTGTCAATGGCCTCAATTGGCCATTGACAGGTCAGCGGGCAGACAGCTGATTTCGCTGTCCGCCCACCTTCCTAAAGATTTAAAGGGATTAGGATGACGTCGGGGGTTCTTCCCGACGTCACCTGCGTCATTTTCTCCTCAGCGAGTGGGCCCCGCCCCCAAATTGCCAACGGGAAAATTCAGGCCTGAGAATCTAATTGCATCAATGTCACTTTTAGCCTGCTTCATTCTGTGCAGATGAAATGCAGCAAACATTGTGGCAAGAAGAAACAGAGTTTGATCCTGATAGCCACACACCAAGATTCTTGTGCCAGTTGTGTCAACATTTTGGTAAACTGATGGATGAGAAGTTGTCATAAAATCTGCCATAACAACCTGCCACTCATTGGCTGGAACCTTCTCGTCCCTCATGCAGTGGGTTTCAAGACGGGTGGGAGCGGAGATTACAGTGGGAGCCAAAAAGCCGGAAACCAACTGGCTTGAAAACAATTTGTAATCCTTCCGATGGCGGGTTAATGGCAGGTCAGTTATCCCATTGACTAGTAGCGTAACCGCCATTAGTATTTGTTAACATCTCATGAACATGCATTAAAATGGCTGCTCGCTGGAATCTTCTCACGCCTTCCAATCTTGGGTCACGCCAATGGGAAATTATGTCGATGCCAAATCCATTTGAAAATGAGTGGCATGCACAAGTCAGGACTTACCTTTAGGGCCTTGTTCAGCTTGCAGACAAAAGGAAGATGATGGAGGCTTACAGCTACCGGATCCTGGAGGAACACATGCATCGGATGGTAATTGGAGCCTCATCCACATGGCCCCTCCGCGAAGCAGCTTTCAGAAAGTGGGAGGTCTGCACACAGCAGTTTCGACTTCACTGAGATTTTGGACTTTCAGGGACTGCGCTGTGGATTTGGAACAACTTCCAGGGGCTTCAGCATAGGGGATGGGAGCCTCGAGCTGTAGGATGGAAGGCAGCAGGTGGTACTAATGGGTGGCAAAGAGGAGGGGCGAATGTCCAGCTGTGAAAGTGGGGCAGGGGGCCAATGTCCAGCGAAACGTACTCACAGGGAGGGGTCATTGGAGTCAACGTCTGACTCCTGGGGTGTGAACTCAGAGTGGGTGTGATAGGAGGGGATGCTTAAGGTAACGGGGGCAGTGGGAGCTGGTAGGGTGGGAGGGTGAAGGTTCGGCAGTGCCTGGTGAAGGGGCGGCGAGCATTGGTAGGACACAGTGATAGACTCAGACACAAGGAGGGAAGGGGGTGGGCAGGAGGAGGTCGAGGAGGACAATGTGAACGGGAGTGGTATGCTCTGGAAGGAAGGGAATGCGCACATTCCCCTGGGCATTCTGGAAAGAAGGATTTGGGCTGGAGGGTGACAGTTGGAAGGTTGAAGGTGATGCCAGGGGAACCAATGGTGATGGGGAAATGGACATTGGTGAATGGGGGAGGGGAAATAGAGTGGTAGCTCATAAACAAAGTCACTACAACCAGAGTTTTCAAATTGAAAGTGAGCAGAGCCTTGTGTTGGATGGGCACAGGTGCTACATGGGAGTTGGGTCAGTGTGTGGGCGGAGATGGAGGTCATCTCAGCTGGACAACAGAAATGGAACCACAGCAGGCATTATTGAATATGCTAGGGACCAGTGAGATGAGTTGGATGGATGGAGGCTCCACGTGCACGGGAGAGTGCATACACAAGGCTTTGAGAGGCACTGCCACAGACACTTCTCCCTGCAGATTCAGTCGTGGGGTTGGCTGCGTGCAGGAAAACTGCTTGGGGGGTGTGGGGGTGGGTGGGTGTGGGCCTTGCAAAGCCTTTAAAAGGATGCTGAAAGATAACAGTAGACGATATGCATTGAAAGTGAATATATTTGCAGGCATTCGATTAGTGACAATTATTGTTCACCCATGCAGCAAGCTGTGATCGATTTTTTGTGATTTTTCTCGGCCTTCCACTCTTTCTAGGTGCTGCCCTGACATCCGCAGTAGGGATGGAGGTAGCCTGTGGAGTTGTTTGCCCTCTTGTCTTTGGTGACTTTGGTGGTCGTCCTCTTTGAAGGTTTCAAACACTGATGTTTCCCCACCTCTTGCTGACTATCTACCAAGAGTTGGAAGGCCACTTCCAGAGACTCATCATTTGACTTTCACTGAGTGGACGGTTGTTCTCCAGCAGACCTCCAATTGTTGGAGAACTGGCCTGTCCCTGCGACCGGCTGCTGCGGGGACATTAGTGAAGTGTTCTCCAGAAAGTGAGCCTGAGCTTCATTGAGAGATGTGCCCCACCGAGGTGGGTGTCTATGCACTGCTGGAGGGTGTGGGTGAGCGCTGTGATGGTTCTTTATCATCTTCCTCCTTGGGTGTGGATTGGGGACTGGGAGTTCTGGTGGTGTTCCTTGTGGGCCTCAATCTGCAGGTGCTTATATGATAGAGAATGGAGTTTTAGTAGATGCGCTTCAGGAATATAAGACTGCATGTCACTTGCTGTGATTGTCAGGATATGATGACCTCATGGAGGAGTGATCCATACTGGGTTGGTAAGACAATCCGATCTCCTGTTCCCCACAGGAGCGATTGCTGTCCTCCCCAGTGATGTGGGCTGCAGCTTCCTTGAACTCTGTGAGGTCAGTGATGTTGGCCGTGCCCCCCAATATCCGGGAACTTTCCCGCCTGTTGTGGGCAAGTTTGGCCTGGACGAAGGTGCAAGAAAGGCATGTGATGAGAAGGGATGGAGAATAGGTTAGCAAAGATCCATGCCTCCTGTGTATAGTGAGCCCTCCCAGTAGGGCTGAGGATGCACAGCATGATAGATGGGGTGATGGTGATGTAAAAGGTTCCTTTAGTCTATCAATGCTGATATGTGTCCCCTGGTAATGGTGTGTGAGATCCCTAAAGAGGGTAGCTACTTGAGCACATGATGCCATGATGAGAGTTTGATATTAGAGGGAGTTGAAGGATGAATTACCCTGGCGGAGCAGATGAGGTAATTTATCCTTTTCCTGCACTGGATCTCATTCTGATCTCCTTGGCGATGTCCTTCCAGGCTGGGGAGGTGAGGTTGGTGATAGAGCACATCCCTATGCGCCTGCACTCGTCTAAAGGCCTGGAGGGCGTCATGTCTGAAGCGGGGTGATACCGCCTTCTTGTGCATGGAGGACACCTGTAACAGTCTCCTGGAGACAGCTGGACTGCAGAGAATGAGATGTATGTGTTTGACTGGCATTTAAATGTGGTGCCCTGACCTTCGACCCCGCCAACTGACGGCAGGGCGGACGAATTGGCTCCTGACCCACCAGGTCATTCGGCCCGATACTCACCCGAGAATAATGAATGAGCTTCCAAGCGCTGACTCAGATGCGAGTTTCCGCTATTTTGAGCAGCAGGATAGGCGGCGCCGAAACCACACACCACCACACTTAGTCTCGTAAATGGAAAATTCCACCCCTTGTCTTTATGAGCAAATGATCAGAAACAGATTAACAATTTTATTTTCATTCTTTAATGCAGGATCTATAACCTGTACAATTTCACCATGGACATTCTGTGCTCCTATTCATGTCTTCTTGGTACATTTGTCTTTGTTATGTCTGACTCTGGTTGCACCCTGCCGTTGCATCACCTTACGCAAATATACAAAATACCACCAGTAAATTAGTCCAGACGGCCCTCCTCAATGAGACCATGTCCCGATCACCAGCATTTATGTTTGTTTCTTAAACAACTTAAATAGAAACTGATAGTGCCAATTGATGTTGTAATGATGAAAAATGGGATACCACTACATGCTAGACTGCAACTACTGTCTGCTTCACACCACATGACTAAAAGAACCCCACCAAAATTAATTCATACCAAGGATATTTTTTAATGTTTTATGTTACCGTTCGCAAGTCAAGCATGTACATTGTATACTGTGTGTGATGTGTTAAATATGTTATTGAATGAAATTAATATTTTTCACTTGGTGTCCATGGGGTTTGCTCATGTATTTAGTGTTAGACTCAAATATCTTCTCATGTAATACCTTGTGTTTATGTGCATTTTTAATTGCTCCAATATTGAAATTTGATTGGGACTGACAAATCTTTTTATTCCTTTAATATAATCTTAAAATCTGCTTTTTGTTCTTATAGAATTCTTCAGAGAACTGTTGGAAAATTCTGAGAAGTCACTGAATGACATGTTTATACGGACATATGGCCGATTGTACATGCAGAATTCAGAAGTGTTCCAGGATCTCTTCACAGAATTAAAGCGATACTACACAGGTGGCAATGTAAACCTGGAAGAGATGCTCAACGATTTCTGGGCCCGTTTACTGGAACGTATGTTCCAGCTGGTAAACCCTCAGTACCATTTCACAGAGGACTACCTCGAATGCATCAGCAAATACACCGACCAGCTCAAACCATTTGGAGATGTGCCTCGAAAGCTGAAGATACAGGTGACAAGGGCTTTTGTTGCAGCTCGGGCCTTTGTGCAAGGTTTGACTGTTGGCAGGGAAGTTGCCAATAGAGTATCAAAGGTAAGTGAAGAATTCTTCCAGTTTGGATATTGCAAATGGTATTCACAAAGCATAAACATCATCTCCAAATTGACTGGCACCATGGAACAGCATTATTTACGTAGGTACTTGCCAGTCAGTTATTCAGAAGGGTAAAGATTTACATTGAACTACTTACAATTTCAAAGAATATACAGCAAGAAACAGGCCATTTGGCATGACCAGTTCCTGCCAGCATTTATACTCCAAACCATTCTTGCTCACCTAACTATATTGACATAATCCTCTATTCCTTTCTCCCCCATATGCTCATCTAATTTTCACTTAATTGCTTCTATACTATTTGCCGCAACCATTCCTTGTGCCTGCAAGTTCCAAGTTCTCAGTCCTCAGATTTTTTTAGTGACAATCTTACATTCAAGGTCCATAGTTTTGTTCTTCCCCACAAGTGGAAACACTACCCTGTCATAAACTTTCATAATTTTAAAGCCCAATTAGGTTAGCAACCTTCACTTTTCAGGAGAAAAGGGAAGTAGCCTGTTCATAATAAAAAACAGAAAATGCTGGAAAAATCCAGCAGGTCTGACAGCATCTGTGGAAAGAGAAACAGAGTTAACGTTTCGAGTCTGAGTCTAATGTTTCAGAGGTCTGAAGAAGAGTCAATGGACTCAAAACATTAATTCTGTTTCCCTCTCCACATGTGCTGTCAGACCTGCTGAGTTTTTCTGTTTTTATTTCAGATTTCCAGCATCTGCAGTATTTTGCCTTTATCAGTAGCTTGTTCATTCTTTCCTGATAATTATAACTTGGCATTTCAATCCTCTTTGTAAGTTTGTCTGCAACCTCTCCAGTACTTCTGAATCCTCTTTATAATTTGGTGACCAGAAATGTACACAATACTCCAAATGCACTCTAACCAATGTTCAATACAAGTTTAACATAGATTCTCTGCTTTTCAATGCAATCTCCCTAGAAATAAGCCCCAGTGCCTGAGTTGTTTGTATTTTTCTTTAGCTTTATTACTTTGTATCACAACTTTTAGAAATTTAAGTATTTGTACTCCCCCAATTCCTTTACTCCTCTACCCCATTTATTTTGTCATTTTTCAAATAATATGTGACCTCTTTATTTTCTTACCAAAATGTAATACCTCACACTTATCTGTGTTGAAATCTATCTTCCCGTTCTGCAAGTTTAATAAAACTGGTTGTAGTTTGTTGCAGTCCTCTTTAGTATTGACTAGCCCTATTTACATCATCTGAAAATTTAGAAATGGTATTTTTGATACTAAAGTCTAAATTGTTAATATACATTGTGATCAAAAATGGCCCCTGCATTGATCCACTTTCTTCTGCCACTTGGAATAGTTACTCTTTAACCCCATTCCTTCTTTCCTGTGCTTTGATGTTATTCAATAATTTATTATTTGGCACCTTATCAAAGGTCTTTCGGAAATCTAAATAAATTACATCTACTGCTCATCTTCTAAGCAGATTGTTAAGAATAATAATTTCTGCATTTTCATGATGGCAGGTGTCAGGCTAACTGGACTGTCGTTCTCTCCTTCCTATTGTTACAGACAGGAGGGGCATTAATTTAAACAGCCCTCTCACTACCCATCTGTAAACCAGAAGGTGGTTTTGATTTCAGATTTCTGTCTTTTCTAAGTAGTGATGTAGTTTCTCCAACCCTTCAGTTTAGAGTGATCCACGGCTTCATTAATAACCCCACAGCAAACTCAAGATAAGGCATAAATAAGAGTTGGTTTATTTTATGCACACGTATAAAAGACAGGAAGGGGTTTTTCAATGTCCGTCCCTTTTGCATTCAAACAAGAAAAGAGGGAAAAGGCAAAGAAAGGGGTACAGGGCAAGACCATGATAAAAATAAGAGCTATGGTTTCACGTGAGTCCAGCGTCCAGAATCAAAAGATCAATGGTGTATTCCTTCAGAGGTTAGCGGGCTGAAACTTTTGCAGGGTGATCTGTCTTCCCAGAAGCAAGGACTTCCCTGACAGGAAAGGGCATGTAGAGATCAATTAGTCTTATGGGCCCAGATACAGGAGTTCCAATTTTCCAGTAGTGCATGGTGTAGATGAGGCCCAGGCAATTTACCTGGTCAGAGCTGCTGCTACCTTAAGATAAAAGCAAAATACTGCAGATGCTGGAAATCTGAAACAAAAACAAAAAATTGCTGGACAAACTCAGCAAGTCTGACAGCATCTGTGGAGAGGAAGAGTTAACATTTTGAGTCCAGAAGAGTCATTTGCACTCGAAATGTTAACTCCTTCTCTCCACAGATGCTGTCAGACCTGCTGAGTTTTTCCAACAACTTTTGTTCTTGTTTCTGCTGCTACCTTGTTAGGTGCAAAAATAGTAGACTCCTGGGTTCAGTTCCACATGGCAATACTACAGGTTCTAACAGCTTGGGGGAGGTCATGTGAAGTGGCTCCCACTTCTTCACCTGGGTGTTAGTCAAAGGATGTATTTTCCCAGGTCTGGAATTTTGAGGTGTTTAATAGAGGAGTCAGGGTCCCTTTTGTCCTTACAGACATACAATCTCCTTTGGCGAGAGCTTTGCCTTAGAAACGTAAAGGGTGTTGGTGCATTTCTTTGGAATTTGATCATCTACAGTCACAAGGAGCATTAGTGACTCTTTAAAGGTAATGAGGCTCCTGCTGGTTTCTGAAGGTTAGAAATTCCTCTGGGGTGAGTCGCAGCTAGTCAGGCATGTCAGGATAAGGCCTTTGTCCATTTCTAAAATAAAATAATAATTTCATAAAGTAGCCAGGTTGACCTGGCTATTCTCCTTCCTGTCTTCTGGACGGGACACGATCTTGAATAGTATTGTTGCATTTACTAATTTCCAATCTGCTGGGACCATTTGAGACTTCCTCTTTTGAACTCTGTTCTGACTTTTCCATCATTGCTCAGAAGGTAGCGACACTCTTGGATCTGAGTCAGAAGGTTGTAGGCTTCAAGTCTCACGCCAGTGACTTGAGTACAAAAGTCCAGGTTGACACTCCAAGCCAGTGCCAAGGGAATACTATGCTGCCAGCAGTGCTATCTTCAAGATCCCCATGGCACTATTTTGAAGAAGGGCAGGAGAATTCACCGAGTATCCTGGCCAATATTTATTCCTAAATCAAAGGCACTAAAATAAACTCTGGTCATTTGTTTGTGGGAGCTTGATCTGTGCAATTTGGCTGCAGTTTTTATTATATGACAACAATGTTACATTTCAAAACATCGTTAGCTGTGAAGTGCTTCTGGATGTTCTAAGTTTATGAAAGATGCCACAAAAATGAAAAGTTTTTTTTTCGTATTTTTGATTTCTAGATGTTTCTTCTATTTTCTCCTCTAATACAGATTCCATTATTTTTTCCACCACATATGTTAATCTTAGTGGTCTATAATTCCAAGGACATGTTCTATCTCCCTTCTTAAATATAGGTATAATATTAGCTGTACTCCAATCCTGTGGCTCTGAAACTTTTTCTAATAAATTATTATGTATGTATAATAATTTAAAGCATTAGCATTCTAATACAGGCTTCTGTATAGATGATGACTGTGGAAAATGGCTACCATTTTCAGGACATCATTTAGAAATGCATAGAAGCTACAACATGGAAACAGATAGTTCAGCCCAAACAATCCCTGTCTATGTTTACCCTCCAAAGGAGCAAATAGTCCTGGTTAGATTTATCCATCCTGCTGCCATATCCCTTATAGAAGTTACATCAAGGGTTGGACTTTATGGGGTGCTGTGATCCCTGCACTCCCCACCTGGCCAAAAAATAGGTGGGGAGCCTGTCCACAGGAAGAGCGGCTGCTTCAATGATATTTTATGGCCATTGGGCCAGTAATAGGCTGGAGGTGGGTTTTTTTGCCACTCAGGGACAGGAAAACCTACCTCAGAGACCTGCTAGCCAATTGGATGGCCAGCAGCTCCGTAGTCCCAGAAGTGCCAGGCATGAGTGTTGACCATTGCTGGGACTACAGGCAATCCCCAACAGAGATCATCACAGGAGCCAGATACCAAGGTGAGTGGCAAAGGGGGTGTTGGGGGGGGGGGCGGGGTGGGGGGGGAGGGATTTCGCCAGGATCATTTTGGCAGGTTCTGGGGATGGGGGTGAAGGGAGCCGGGGGCTGTGTTTGAGGGGCCAAGGGTAGAGTAAAGGGGGCAGTGTGATCTTGAGGGAGTGCCTCCAATGGGCAGAGGGAACCTGCAAAGGAGGTTACCCCACCCTTGTCTGATACCAGTCCTCGCAGCTAAAGCTGCTGGGTTACCCGCTTGGAGTAGGCCTCCCCTTACTGTGGGTAAAATTGCAGTGGACAAAGATGAGGCCCTTAGGTGGCCACTAATTGGATTTTACGAGTCCCCGCACCTCCTGCCTTCAAACCCACCGGCAGGGGAGTGTAAAATCCAGACCTAAGAAACTGTTTAATACAAAAGGTCAATAGGCATGTATTTCTCAACAGGCATTCTATTTCCAACAATATTAAAATCTATACAAAGACTGAGGGCGTTGAATTGTACGTTGACCGAGTCAGGCAATATATAAGGGGTAGTCTTGGCTTAAAGCTCCAACCTTGCACTACTTAAAGCTGAGTTCCTTTGTTGAACATTTTTCTCTCGCCTTCTGACATGTAGACTCTTTCTTCTAGAGAGGATGGACCCTCTCCTTCTCTCCTCCCACCTGTTGAAGACAATGTAAGTAAATTTCCCTCTCTGTGGGTGAGAGAAAGAGACCAGGATGGACAACGACTCTCCTTTATGAAGGTTTCCTTCAGCTGGCTAGCTAAAACGAGGAGGGAGGCATGCAGAAACTACCTTATTATCAATCCATTCTGCTGCCAGACACCATATCCTGATGAGGGCTTAAAGCAGATCAATAACAAGGCCCTGTCTTTCAAAACTGCTCCCTCTGCTATCAAAGCATTGATAGTGCACAATGGAAGTGGATGGATGCGCATTAAAGGTAGAAGCATTCTGATTGGATGCATTTATTTTATTTGTAAGATATTTTGTAAACTAGTGCAGCCTCAGAAGGGTGGAATTATCAACCTTATTGCTCCTCCAGGTCAAGAATGAAAAACAGGAATGGTGTTAAGCCTATCGTATCTCTATACCTGCCAAAATTTGTTCACCTACTGTCAATATGACTGATGCAGTGGAATGGTTAAGTTGTCAGTGCTTAGCAGTTTCAGTGTACTGACATCTGTGAATGGAGGGATTTTCCCAGTTACTGCAGGATGTGAGGCAAGCTTAGCTGAAAGTTTCATGCCAATTTTTGCAAGAAAAAAGCAGCTTTGAAATTCATTTCTCAGCCAAGTGTAAGTGGAATAGGCACTTGGGGCAAAGAAGTAAAATTTTGGTCTGTCCCGAAAGAAAGGCTAGTACGAGTTGGTGAATATATGTGGGAACAAGGTCAGACTGTAATAAGGCAAAATGTTCTTCCTGTGCTCTGCTCCCTAAACTGGCTCACTTCCCAGAATATTTATAAGCAGTATGCCGTGCATGGGTTTTTAAAAATTTCAGTCACCACAATTCATTCTTTATTTCTAATCAGGAGCCAAAACACTGCTCCAATAGTCTTCAAGGACCCAAGAGTTTGATATGATATATTGCTTACAATGAGGAATCTGTGTAAAACCCTGTATTTTCATTTTTGTGCATTTTACTGCCCTTTTTGGTTAAGTTCCACGAATAGTTTTTATTACTATCAGTTAACTGAAAATGAATCCACAGTTCTTCGACATTGATGGTGAATGTTTCAGAATTGTGCTGAGCACTTTCATACGATAGATTATGGTTAATAACTTCAACTAAATGACTTCGAGAGAATTGCTTTCCATAATCCTGCCTGAAATCCAATATATCAGAAAATGTGGAAGGTGGTCTAGTGGATATCCTTCCTAGCTCTTTGCCATACATACTATTATTTTCAGGGGCTGGCATCTGGTGGAGATGGCAAAAGACAAAGGAGCAGGAGTAATTATTCAAACGGAGGTTAAGGGTTTTGTTACGGTCTCTTTTCTGTATAACCCCAGGAGCTTGCCTGCAAATGGATTCAACCTCATTGCTACTGCAATACCACTGGAAATATAGGTGGTGGGGAGAGGGGGGAGGAGTGTAGGGTGTGCTATCTTCGAACAGCAGGAATCTCACCAGGAGCCTGTTGTGCATGTCTAATGAATCCCAACCCAGGAAGATAGGTCATGGCTGGAAGAGATGCACTGCCAAAACTTTACCTTAAACAGGAAAACCCAGGCCAGGAAATTTATTGAACAAATTGCTTAAACATTTAACCTTGCTCAAATATGAGAATGTAGCCAAGCACATCAAGTAATGAAACCGATGGGGTTTTCTGTCACATTTTCTGCCTCTGTTGTTTTTCAGAGTTCCAGTGACTACAGTGTAATGTTGGTTTTTATGCTGCTGCCATTGGTAAGATAATAATTGTGGGTAAAAGTCATTCTTTGAGGAGGACAGGAATGAACATAGAACAAATCCACCAACATTTCATAGGGGGGAGGGAAGGAGAACTGCTTTTTGTTCCAAAATGATGGATGTTGGGCTGCCAAACTGAACCATACAGATCAAGAAAGCCCCACAGTCTGTGGTGAGTTAGTTGATCTCATCTAGATGTAGCAAGAGCAGCATAATCGGCCTCCATGTCTTTTTGAGAAGAATGGGAAAATCAGCAGGAAACTGCCTGGTAGCTCTTTGGATTGTGGCTGGAAAGCACTGAAGTGACAGGATCAATAGATAGAGCCTCCTCTGCTTCCAGTTTGGCTGCTACCACAAACTTTGTTCTTGGCCATGTCTTAAAATAAATGTTGCCATCCACTTAAGGGCTTTCTCACTTTCTTTAAATTGGTGGCCACCTCTCCTAATCCTGCAACATCCCTGAAATTCCCATGTTTCATGGCTGCAGACATCTTTTTGGTGGCTGGGGTCCTAGTGGCAAGATGCTGTAAGTAAGTGGCTTTGATGAATAGCCATAAAATTGGGGTTTGGTACTGACCTAAACACAATGAAGCTCAACCATCACTAAAGTTTTTTGGTTTATCATCAGACTGACAGCATTGTATAATATAATGTGGGGAGCACCAGAGCACACAGCAGAGCCAGTTTGTTGGAGAATATTGCAGAAACATTGTTACCTCCTTTAAGACAGAAGATATTTATTTAAACATTAGAAATTATATAGAATAGGCAGAGCATTCTGAAGATATTCCCCTGACACTTTTTCTCCCTTTCAAATAAAACAAATGATCACAATGAATATGTTAAGATGTCAGTTAACTAACAACTAAAGATCAAACTGAATGAAAAAATGCCCACTGGCATTCATGTGCCAAGGGATATATGGCGCCCTCTGTGACCTTGATCTCAACACAAAGTCTGACATTGTTTACAGCAAAGCACACAAATAGGTCAATGGGTCATATTTAGTTTTGTTCATTCATTTTAAGATAAAGCAGATGTGTAGAAAGAAGAGCAGTAAAAAGTAATAAACTATTGTCCTCTTTGTATCATTACCCTGAGCAGTGACACACATCTTTAGACAGGCTCATGCAAAAAAAAATGTTTCTGAAGGTTTTGTTAAAGATAACTCTGAGAAACCTGTGAAGAATTACGCTAATGAGAAGAGGTAAACAAGAACAGTGAGTTTTGAAATCCAGCCAAACCTGGTTAGTTAGGAATGTTGGTATATATACACAACTTCCAGAGACTAGAACCATAAAATTTAAATCTAATGCACAGTTAATTTAAAAGGCTGAGATGTGTAAAAACACAAATGATTTGACCAGTTTAAACTTGTGTCTTCACTATATGCGCAAAGCAGAAAGAAGAGCAATTTTAAAAATTCTTTCACAGGATGTAGGCAGCACTGGCTAGGCCAGCATCAGCTGCCCATCCCTAATTGTCCTTGAGAAGGTGGTGGTGAGCTGCCTTCTTGAACTGCTTCAGTCCATGTGATATAGGTGCACCCATGGTGCTTTTAGGAAGGGATTTCCAGGATTTTGACCCAGCAACAATGGAGGAACGGCGATATATTTCCAAATCAGAGTGGTGAGTGATTTGGAGGGGAACTCGCTGGTGATGGCGTTCCTATGCATCTGATGCCTTTGTCCTTCTAGGTGATAATAGTCGTGGGTTTGGAAGGTGCTGTTGAAGGAGCCTTGGTAAGTTGCTGCAGTGCATCTGGTATATGGTACATGCTTCTGCCACTGAATGCGGTGGTGGAGGAAGTGAATGTTTAAAGTGTTGAATGGGGGTGCCCATAAAACAGGCTGCTTTTTCCTGAGATGGTGTCTAGCTTCTTGAATGTGGTTGGAGCTGCACTCATCCAGGCAAGTGGAGAGTATTCCATCGCACTGGTGACTTGTAGATGATGGACAGGCTTTGGGGAGTCAGGAGGTGAGTTACTTGCTGCAAAATAGCCAGCCCCTGACCTTCTCTTGTAGCCACGGCATTTATATGTCTCATCCAGTTCAGCTTCTCATCAGTGCTAACACCCAGCCCCACCGCCGGCCCCCATCCCTCTAGGATGTTGATAGTGGGAATTCAGCTAATGTAATGCCATTGAATGTCAAGGGGAAATGGGGGGATTCTCTCTTGTTGCAGATGGTCATCACCTGGCTCATGTGGTGAAAGTGCTACTTGCCATTTATCAGCCCAATCCTGAATGTTACCAAATCATGCTGCACATAGACATGGTCTGCTTCAGTATCTATGGAGTCGTGGATGGTGCTGAACGTTGTGCAGTCTTCATTGAACATCCCCACTTCTGACCTTATATTGGAGGGAAGGTCATCGATGAAGCAGCTGAAGATGGTTGGGCCTAGATCACTACCATGAAGAACTCCTGCAATGATGTCCTAGAACTGAGATGATTGACCTCCAGCAGTCACAGCCATCTTCCTTTGTGCTAGGTATGACTCCAGTCAGTGGGGAGCTTTCCCCCTGATTCCCATTGACTCCAGTTTTGCTAGGGCTCCTCGATGCCACACTCAGTCAAATGCTGCCTTGATGTCAAGGGTAGTTACTCCTATATCTTATAAATATAAACTGCCGCAATCCTTTTTGTATTAGAATGTTACATACATACCTGAATTCCTAATGGGGCCTTTCAAGAGCAAAGCTCCCCACTGCCTGTGCAAATTCATAAATTTAGCTCTTAAGAGCTTACATTATGCTGTTGCTGGCATTAACATGCATTTTGCATATGTCATAAATGCATAAAGCATTTGTTTTCTGGTGTAATTGAAAGTAAATTTCAGGCTTATTCTGCGAGTATAGGGCTGTATACTTTAAAACACACTGGGAGCGAGAATGTTTCAGTAAGGTGCAGTGCATCTGTCAGGGGCTTTTTAACCCAGCCACTTTATTACCATAACATTTCCAATTAAAGATTTGTGTAACTAGGCATGATGATGACCCACATATGGCAATTTCAACTCAGATTTTAAAGGGACATTCCAAACATGCAATCTGATGGAGTTTGAGAAACACAGAAGAAAGTGGCAGAATAGAGTCCAGATGCAGAAAGACTGTACTTTATTTTAGTGACTGCTCCATAGATATGTTGCTAGGGGCTGTAATGGTCATAGGGGGATACTCTTCCCTACTGACTGGAAGGCAAAAACCTGTGAAACAAGGAAGGCATGGTTGGAGATTCCCCATGAGGTCAACAACAGTAGCGTGGTGCCACGCTCATCAATTCAATGCCAAAAGCAGTTTAATGATGTAGCCAAGGCAGGAAAGGTGAGTACAATGGCACATTTGATTACATGCTCAGTCTGCCTTCTGAAACCTACTTCAGAACATCACACCTCACAACAATTTACCTTAGAGGTATACCCATCCATCTCTGCCAATGTACTTACTCATATCCCCATCTGTTCATCCACCACTGACGCTCAACCACATCTACATGAATGTCATGCCTCTTTCTCAGAGCCACCCTCAACAAATGTCTACCATTCATCTTTTCAACACGTACCATTACCTTCACTCTCCCTTCCCTCATTGCAGGAGAAGAGGTCACAAAACATGAGGGAAAGGCAGAAGACCTGTGGTGGCCATCCAAGCATCTTGCAACTGGTAGCCTTAGTCAAGGAGGTGCTCTAGATCAGTGGAGTCTCTATGTACCTTGTCATCGGAGAAGAGGAGATGGATCCTTCTAACTGTCTAGTGACAGAATTAAATCTCAGACATTTACATGGCATGCAAGTCTCACTCATATTGACTTGATAACAACAGCGAATTAGATATGATTATGCACATAGTGATCATTTAAAACATTATTACGCTGACAATTTTAATTCGTGCCTTTAATCTCCCACAGGGCCTTCAAGTGTCCCAAAGGAGTTTATGTAGGAGGATGATGACTAGTGCTGGTCACTAACCCTGAGGGTACAACATCGCAGGGTTCATGCAAACCATGCACCAAATCAAATACTCACACTTGGTGGGACCTATGGGACAGATAGTTGGGATTTGTCGTGGTGACTCTCACACATCACAGGTGAGAATAAGAGGGTGATGGAGACAGCTACAGCAGTGGAGAATCTGAGTCGGAGGCTGCAGGATGCTCCAAGCTCTGCTGAGCTGAACATTGATGCTGTACCTTAAGGGCCATTGATGAACATTTGAAGCAACAGTAAAATATATGTGATGTATTGGTAGGTATTCCAGCTGGACAGTACACTTAGAGAGATTGGAGGTATCCATCTCAAACATGAGTGGCATGATGTCACAGGCCTTTGTGATATGTCTTCATCCATGGAAAGAGTGCTCACTTGTATGAAGCACCAGGTGCAATTAGCTAAGATTAGGCAGGCTTTCAACAATGTCTCGCATGCAATGAATGCCACCTTAAACAAGATTCATGAATCCCTAGTCTTGGTTGTTCTTCTGAAACACAGTGCTGTCCAGCTGGCAAGATTGTGCAGGTAATGGCAAAAGGGAAGATAGATGTGGAGACTTGGCCAAAAACATTTTCATTTCTTCCCTGTTGCCTCTCCCCATTCAATACTCCATACACTGTCACTTGTTCTGATGGGTAATTATGTTCCTGCACAGAAGCAGGTGGAGCAGTCTTTGACAGTGCCCTCACAGGTTCCAAAACCCAGAGGGAGTTGGCAATCTTAGCAGTTAGAGTAGTGATCAGCTGAAGCCACAGGGGTTGCACCATTTCCTATTGTCTTTTACATAGATGTAATCCATCCAGACCTGGGAAGGGTTTTGTCCCTTTGAAGTTTGACTAATTGATCAATTATTCCCCCCTTCTTTCTTAATATCTTTTCTGACCTCCTTCTAATGCTATATTCACCTTGTTAATCTCCCTGGTAAATACGGAGGCAAAGTAAATTCTTCAATATCTTTGACCTTTCCCTCTCATTTCCTGTGGGTTTATCTGGTGCCTTCCTTCATGATCCTGTCCCTAGCCTGATTTCCCTTTTGTTACTTATGGGCAGGATTTTAACTCCAGCCTCCAAGATACATGTGCTTCTCTAATACTGGCCTTTCGCGCATCTCCAATTTTGATCACTCCACCACTGGCAACTTTCAGCTGTCAAAGCCCTAAACCCTGGAATTCCCTCCCTAAACCTGTTTGTCTCTCTACCACTCTTTCCCCCTGTAAAGCACTCCTTAGAACCGACCTCTTTGACCAAGCTGTCGATAATCTGTATCAGTATCTCTTATGTGGCTCAATGCTAAATTTTGTTTGATTTTTCGTTTCTATGACATGCCTATGGGATAGTTTATTACGTTGAAGCCAAGATGTAAATACAACGGCTGGAATTTTGCGGCCCCTCCCACAGGCAGGATCTTCCGGTTCTGCCGAAGTCAACCAACATTTGAATGGCACGCCACATTTGCCGCAGCGGCAGGAGTGGAAAATCCCAGCCTAGTTGCTTTTGTTGTTAGATTTTGGTGGATTTTCTGTTTCGTAGCTGTTGGCATAATTTATGATTAATGTATGGATTTTGTTCATTCGATTTCATTCAATTTGTAAGGAATTATTGCATTCACAGATCATTTGCAATAATTAAGAAATCCAACTAGACCAGTGTTATTACTGGCGAGAAGCATCTCCAGGACAGATGCAGTTTATTTTCGTATAAAAGAGAGAATAGTGATTACTGTTTATGCTGGAAAGATTCACAAAGGGAGTGTCACTCAGCAAGCTTGCTGACAACTGGGATATGCAGATTTTTTTCCCAACCATTTGATTTTAAATCATTGAAGTAATTGTTTCTCTGCAGAACCAATGTTGCTTCAAGGCAGTAGCTCATGTATTTGGATAAGGAACATTGTTTGTGTTCTGGCAATAATATCAGAATGTTTATTAGTTCTCATTACTCCGTCTGCAAGCCTTTAGTTTTCACATACTATCCTTGACAATAATTACATCAGCTTTTAGAGTGGAGCATTTGTGAGATTGGATTCCTTCAATATTGTCGCACTTGCATTCAGCCAAATTCAATATGGCAAACTGGCAAAATATATATTTTCCACCCTCTCCCAAAAAGTTGAAAATGATGAAGTATTCTAAATAATGCTCACCATGATCCAAATTGTAGCCAGGGCATGGGGCAAACGTTGGTCAATATCGTACCAAAAACCTCCATACTTTGTAATACTAAATTTAAAGGCTGAAAACAGGTTCTCTGACTTCAATGAAATAATGACCCAAGTAGATTTTAATCAGGGTACGGAATGCCATTTTTTCATTCTTGGGTTGTGAGCATCACTGGCAAGGCCAGAATTTATTGACCATCCCTAATTTTCCTTGAGAAGATGATCTTGAATTGCTAATTTGAGTTTTCTGCCATGGTTTGATACAACTGGTAGGCCATTTCAAAGGACAGTTAAAATTCAACCACATTGCTTTTAGTCTGGACTTACATATGGACCACCACCTGAAGAACATTAGTGAATAAGATGGAATTTTATGACATTCCAGTAGTTTCACAAAGATTATTAATGAGACTGGGTTTTTAATTCCAGATTTATTAATTAATTGAATTTAAATTGCATCAGCTGCTGTGGTGGGATTTGAATTCATGTATCTGGAGTATTGGTCCAGGCCTCTAGATTAATAGTCCATTAACATTACCGCTGTGCCACGTCTCCAAGATCGGGTCACATTCTCATTGAAAAACATTGTAAGTGCAATTGGTGAGTTTGGCTACTGTGTATGTTTACTCCGACTGTTAGCAAATGTGCTGACTGTGGTGATCATGTACTTTTTCCTACAATTTATCTAACTCACATGTTAACAATTTTTAAAATACCCAGAGAAGTATAAGGGTTATCTTTCATATAAGAGCAAGTAGCATTAATTCGAGCTATATTACTTGAAATGAATAATCCTATTAAATCTAATGTTCACCTGCAGCTTATACTCAATTTTATAAAAAACAGTATATCTTTTCCGTCACTGTCTAACACTGAATCTGCTTCTAGTGGGACATAATTGGACCTCAGCCTCCTCAAGCATGGCCTCTTGACAGCCATTAATTTCATGTGAGTTTTGCTATATAGACTGATCACACAGCAGAATGAGCCCCTACAAACTCATTCCAGATATCATATGCAAAGAAATCAGTCAGGAAGTGAGCCTTGTCAGTGTAGCTTGTTACGGATGTGATGGTATCAGAGTGCCCACAATCATATTCCAAGCAGGTGGAAATGCTGTTCAAAAGCCAAGATAAGTTATTTTGACTTCATAACTTCATAGGGAGTCAAGACATACCAGAGCCTTACAGTATATGTCAAGATGCAGCTTTCACGTTAATATGTTGCGAAAGAGCATCTCAAAAGGGTTTTGTAACAATGACTCTGAATGTTTTAAAATTGAGCAGGTTGGAGATAAATGACATTTTTAAAAACGTACATTTTTATTTAACTTTGTGCTTATCCAAGTGAAGGATTCTAGTGATGGGAAATGTGAAATGTCCTTTACATTCTCAAAAAGTTAGCCTAATGTTTTTTTTTATTCATTGGATGTGGACACCAGCATTATTGCCCATGTTCAGAAGGCATTTAAGAGTCAACCATGTAGGCCAGAACAGCAGATTTCTTTCCATAAAGGACATTGGTGAATCAGATGGGTTTTTACAACAATTTCATGGTCATTAGTAAACTTTTAATTCCAGATTTTTATTGAATTCAAATTCCATTTTCTGCTATGGTAGGATTTGAACCCAGGCCCTGCGAGCATTATCCTAGGTTGCTAGATTACTAGTCCAGTAACAATACCACTATGCCACCACCTCTCCCACAATTTACACTCTGTCAGCTTTGTGAATACTTTAGTTTTGAGGTTAATCTTCAAAAAGAGGCATTTCACGAGCCAGCAGATACAAGGAAACTTTGGAAAGGCAAACAACTCTATAACTAAATGTGAAATTTAGGGCAGCATTTTTCAGACCCCGGGTAGTAGGCTGGGACTTGGGGGGATGCAGTGAAATAGTGAAGGCTGCATTGGGATAGCTCCCCAATGCAGTCCTGCTGCTGGGGAATTTTCTAAAAGATCTGCATTGAGCTGAATTAGCTGCGTGTTCCACAGAAACAGGAGATCAATTTGCATTATTACAGACCCTTTTAAGAGACATTTTACAGAGCCGCCAACATTTTGCCGATGGTGGAGTGGCCTCCTGCTATGTAGATTGGTGGTCTTCCTGTGGCAGCCCTGGGGGCCGTCAGAACTGGAGGCACCATGACCCAAACAGGGGGCCATGGGCAAGGAAGGCATTTCCCCCCAGCTCCCCAGCCATCCTGACCCCAATGATCCCTCTGGAGGGGTTTCTGTCAGCCCCCTGAATTATTCATGTTTTATTTACTTGGCAACTGATGGTCCTGCCTTGAGGACTCAGCCCTTTCTATCAGGTCTTTGGCAATGACCGAGGAGAATGGAGGTATCTGGGACATCATCAGTCTAGACACTCTCTCCATGAGCATTTCATTAGACTGTGGTTCCCCTTTTTAAAAAAAAAATCAGATTATTGTTGGTCCATACTTCCCCACCTTTCAATCCCTCTGTCACAATCACAGTTTTTTTTTTTAATTAATTTACGGGATGTGGGCATAGTTGACTAGGACAGCATCCCTAATTGCCCTTGAGAAGGTGGTGGGAGCTGCCTTCTTGAACGGCTGCAGACCCTATGCTGTAGGTATACCTACAGTGCTGTTAGGGAGATAGTTCCAGGATTTTGACCCAGCGACAGTAAGGAACAGCAATATATTTCCAAGTCAGGATGGTGAGTGACTTGGAGGGGAACTTCCAGGTGATGGTGTTCCCATCTATCTGTCGCCCTTGTCCTTCTAGATGGTAGCAGTCCTGGGTTTGGAAGGTGCTGCCTTAGGAGCCTTGATGAGTTTCTGCAATGCACCTTATAGATGGTGCATATTGCTGCCACCTTTTGTTGGTGACGGAGGGAGTGAATGTTTATAGAAGGGGTGCCAATCAAGCGGGCTGCTTTGTCCTGGATGGTGTTGTTGGAGCTGCAGTCATCCAGGCAAGTAGAGAGTATTCCATTACACTCCTAACCTGTGCCTTGTAGATGGTGGACAAGCTCTGGTTAGTCAGGAGGTGAGTTACTGGCCACAAAATTCCTAATCTCTGGCCTGCTCTTGTAGCCACAGTATTTATATGGCTTGTCCAGTTCAGTTTCTGGTCAATGGTAACCCACAGTAAGTTGAGAGTGTGTTATTCAATGATGGTAATGCCATTGAATGTCAAGGGCCAAAATCCTGAAATAAAAGACATCACAAGCCAACCATTCTGTGCCGAAGTTATCCAAATAACACTTCCAATAATACATACACTACTTAACTATTCCCCTTTGTTCTTTCCTTTAATGCTTGTCTTGTGTGCTTTGCCTGTCCTTGTTCTGCTATGTAGTCCTGCCCCAATGTCTGCAACATGGCTGGTGGAAGGCTGCTGAATTTTAATGGGGGAGATAGCATGTGGTCTTGCAGGAATCCTTCGAGCAACTCTGGGCATTAAGTCTGTGCCACCTGGTGGCAGCAGTCTGGGCTGGGTTGCTGATGGGCACCAACCAGTGGAGTGCTAGCAATGGGAGTACAAATCCTGAGAACCACTGGCACACCTCCAGGATGGCACCTCTGTAATCCTAGTAGTCTGGTAGAGCACAGATAGCTGTAATACTGTGAGAGCTTGCATATCCTTTAGATACTGGTATCTACAGCAGTCTGAGCCAACATGGCACTAAGCTAAGTTGCATGGCAACAAGCAGAGTTTTCATGAACTCAGTATGAGTTTTCACCGCAGATGTTGGGTGACTTCAGGTGTACTGCAATGGAAGCTGACCCATTGGCCATCAGGAACTGTATCAGGACTGGGTCGCAGTGCTGTCATGGAAGTGAAGCCCTGTGCCAAGTTGGAGTTGAACGTCTCTATGTTCCTTGACAGTGATAAGAGGCTCTGTGGCAGGCCTGCCAATGCACCAAGCATTTTGGTGTGGATATGAACATACGAATTAGGAGCAGGAGTAGGCCACTCGGCCCCTTGAGCCTTCTCCACCATTCAATAAGATCATGGCTGATCTGATCGTAACCTCAGCTTCACACTCCCACCTGCCCCTGATAACCTTTCACCCCCTTGCTTATCAAGAAGGATGCCCTTCAACCTTTTCCTGTACACCATCCCATTGAAGCCCTCCTCTGATTCCTATTTAGAACGTGGCCTTGTTTTTCAGTGAGCTGGTATATATGCCATTTATTCCCCCTGGCCTGACTGTAGCCCACCTGTGCCCAATGACTTCCCAGATCTCACCTCTGTAGTACCCAGTATCTGAACTCTACAGCCATGCCAGTATTTGAACTGGTGGCTGCAAGTGTCAGATCAAATGATGGTGCTACTGCCTCAGAGGATTGCTGTTCTTGTCACCTTTCATTCTCATACACCACTGGTTGGTCAGGTGGCAGGTTTTTGAATGCATTAATGAAGAAGGGGAGAGTTGGAGTGACGGATTGTGGTGGGGAGAGAGCAAGAGGTGCATGGTTACACCTGCAGTCTGCACTTCATAACATATTGCGGGATTTGAGAAGATGTGGAATGCAGGAGAAAGCTGTCTGCTAGACGGTTTCAGTAATGCCAGTTGCAACGGCTTCAGTGATGGCCACACCTAAATTGCAGAGCACCCTGTCCTCCAAGGGAGTGAGGATATT
This sequence comes from Carcharodon carcharias, assembly GCF_017639515.1. NCBI lineage: Eukaryota > Metazoa > Chordata > Chondrichthyes > Lamniformes > Lamnidae > Carcharodon > Carcharodon carcharias. The sequence continues at coordinate 128,844,686 of NC_054477.1, read as the reverse complement.
TAGCTATGTCTGTTCCCTGACAATTTTTTGCTGCTCCCTCCTGTTATGTGCCACCTTGTCCTACAAGAGAATTGTCAGTAAGGGTGCTGCAATGCGTTTTGATAATGTGCTTGTCATAGCTCAATAGCTGGAGGTGTGTGCAATTTACATGATGTGGGTGTGAGCCTTGCAGCAATGGTAAGTGTGAGAGTGAGGTATGAATGTTAGACATGATTGCTAGAGACAGTTGGTCTCTGGATAGGTGAATGTTAGGGGTGTGGTGCATTGAAAGCCTGTGAGGTTGGTAGCGCAGTTGGTGAGGGGCACTTGAAGATGCATTCACTAACCTAGACCACCCATTTAAGGCCATTGAACTTTTTCTCAGCATATGTCCAGGTCTTCAGGGCTAGGCTCCTGGTATTCACCACTGGGGCTATCTGCTCCCATTCCATTGTTACTGCTAGTCTGAAGGACCACTTTGCCCCTTCAGAAAGATTACCCACCTCTCTTCCTTTCCACCTCCTGCAATAAGGCCTCTTTATTGAGGGATGAAAGTTGGCCAGGATATGAAGCAAGCTTCTCTGTCTTTGAATGGTGCTATAGGATTTTCTATGTCCAACTGAGTGGGCAGGCAGAGCTCAGTTAATATCTTATCTGAAAGACATTGGCCTGCATTTTTGCTTCCAAGGTAGGTGTATAGAGTCAGGAAATTTCCTTTCTTGATGCATCAGCCTTCAAAAAAAGTATCCTGAATAATGGGACCTTTGTTCTGGGGGAATGGGGGAGGTGGTGGGTGTGTGCTGGAATCAGGCTTGCTGCCCCTGGAAACAGTTCCGAGTTAGCCACAGGGACTGCCAAGTGCTGAGGTGGGCTGGTTAAAAGGTGCTCGTCCCAGTTTGTGTAGTTGAATATTAGGCCCTTTAGCCCTTACCTCTCACATCCCTCCAGCTCCACTCATTTCCCATGCTCCCACACACCCCAACGGCCCCTTATACCCTCCATGTCAACAAATGAACTCCATTCATCCCCATGGTCCCTTATGGCCCCATGCCGACTCATGCCAACACATAACCCCCCACCTGCCATCCTATACCCTTACATCCTCCATGCCAATTCACCCAGTATCCACCATGGGCCACCACTCAGGAGCCATGCTGAGATGTAACAAAGTTCTAAATACCTGTTACAGTCTTCAGTAAATAAAAAAACACCCTAAAAGCCCATTCAATACATTTAAATCCCCTCAAATATTTAATCCCTTATAAAAACAAGGAGTTGAATTCATAACCATGCATCAAAGACAGCTAATCCCTTAATAATCTCTTGGAGTTGTCAATCAAACTGCAAACTGTGATAATGAGAGGTTGTGGATGCAGTCAAGCAGTAATAATACTATATTGATGGTCCTTAGGTTTATGTCAACAAACACCTATTGAAACTGCAAGCACCAATTTGTTTTCAACTGAGACACAGCCAGCCTGTTTTTTTTTCCAAAATTTAAATGGCAGAGATTTAAATAGCTTGACAGTTTACAGAACTTACCCGCCTTTTATGAGCAGTTACTCTGCTCTTTAAAAAAAAACATTTAAATCACACACTGCACTATAATGCCCTCACTTCAGTGAAAATGGGATCTGTTGGAATTCAGCAGTGAGCTCACATGGCTCTGTTGAGTTCAGATTTCCCCATGTGCACAGGGTAATAATTTCTCATTAGGACCTGCGTATTTAGAAATAACAGCACATTCCGGATATGTTGGAAAAGGGGACAGGATCTCTGGATCCGGGTGCAATCTTGGTGAAAATCTAGGCCAGTATCTCCAACTGAACTCTCAGTCCAAATTATATGCTAAGATCTCTGGAATTAGTTTTTTTACATTTCCAAGTATACATTGGAGGACATATTTGCAAACAAGAACTCTTCATATTGTGAAAGTGTTTTCCCACTTAATCACTGAACTCATTGACAAGTTCTGTATGCATTTAGAGATACAGATACAATGCTTGTCCTGTACACTACTTGATGCTGTGCCAGGAATCCATATCTCAGCAAGCTATTAGCTGCATCAGTATAGCAATTCAATTTGTTTCATTGAGGTACTTATAAGGATGAGGTGAACTTGATGACTTGAGAAATCATAGAATTGAGATACCAGTCTAGTTGTAGTGCATTACCATTTTTTAATGAGTCTTTGAGAGAAGCCGCCTTACCTTTGAGGGCAGTTATATCATACAGTTGGGAATCCAAAGGGTTTCCTGTCACACAACATTAACTTGGGGACATGGAAGGTCTTTAACTTATCCCTCTGTCATCCCTGACAGATTTCTCAGGATGTCATTTAAGTTCCTATAACCGTGGAAAAAACAACCTACTTCTTTCAGATGTGTTTGACATTTCAATTATAGACGAGTTATAGAATAATTCCCCAAAACATTTTCCTTTAATGTATTTTCAGTTTCAATTACAATGGAATTTTATTAACTTACAAATAGCCTAAATCAGAGTTCCCCTTTTTGCCATGTTTGGAATGTGCTGTTATTTCTAAATATGCAGGTCCTAATGAGAAAGTATTACCCTGTGCAGCAATCATAGTGTAAGGAAGGGGAACCTAAGCACTTGACTCCCTTTTCATATCAAAAAGTATAACCTGATTTTTTTTCTTTCTGTTTAAAAGTAGTAACTGCAAATGTGAAGTACTATTCAATAGTAACTCGCATTTATCTAACATCTTGATCATAGTAAAATGTCTCAAAGTATTTCGTTATCAAACAAAATTTGACATTGATCCATAGAAGGAGATATTCGGACAGGAGCTTGGTCACATCAGTAGGTGTTACCGAATATCTTAAAGGAGGAGCAACGTACAGAGGCAGAGAGGTTTTGAGAGGAATTCCAGGGCTTAGCACCTAGGCACTGAAGATATGGAATGCAGTGGTGGGGTGAAGAAGTTTGGGATGCTTAAGAGGTCAAAATTGGAGTTGTGCAGAGATCTCGGGGGATTGTAGAGCTGGAGTAGGTTACAGAGATTAGGAGGAGTGAGGTCTTTGAAGAATGTGAAAACAATGATGAGAATTTTAAAACTAAAGCATTGTCTAATTGGGAGGATTATGTGTTGAAGATGGCCTCCCCACACCCCAGAATTAATATCGTGGGTGAGCCCACCTCCGCTTGGCCAGCTCACATTGGGCTGCACATTGGGTGCAGGTCTCTCCAGCCACCTTTGAAATCTTAATGGGATGGGATGAGGCCTTAGGTGAATATTAATGGCCCACTTAAGGGCCTTAATTGGGCAATGGGTAGACAGACCACCCGACGCCTCACCGCTGCTGATAAAATTGCGGTGGGGTTGGGTAGACCGGTGGTGAGCATATTGCCGATGGCACAGCACCTTATTTTACAGGGCCACCCCTACCCTTTTCCACCTATGGATGACCCATAAAATCCAGCCATAGTAAATCAGACAATGATAGGGTTGTCATTTTGTGCTGAGTTCAGGCACAACTTGTCAACTATGCACTGAGATGCACATAGTCACAAATGATTTCTGCACCAGCAAGCTCTGGAGTACAGACTGAGATACTACAAAAAGGAGAATATTATCACAATAATAATGTTAGTTATGTGTGAAAATGTTCTTGATGTTTGATAATGCAGCAGCTCTCAAAATAGCACAAGTTTGACTACTGTAATAATCTTGCACTCTTTGATAACATGGGTAGCATTTGGTTAATGCATTTCATGTACAAAATCTCACTGATTGTAAAATGTTATTCCTAAAACCAAAGGATGGTACAAGTAAAAAAAAATGGCCAGTGGGAGGTGAAGTGCCATTTGTCTAAACCCAAAAACTGATAAAAGGTTAAGTCAGTCAACTGGGAAAAGTGCTCCAGGAAGATTGAATTGTGGTTCTGACATCATTGTGATTGATTGGTTAGCTTTGTTGTGGTTTAGCTATCGATCTGTTGTTCAAAAATAAGGATCATGAATATCAAAGGTGTTCAGAGCATCACCTCCCCATTATTTAGTAGAGACAGTGCCCAATCTGGAATTGAGCAGTCTAGGTTCATTGCAGCCTGTCAGGCCAAGGAGGTAGAAAGGACGTTGCAATAAGCTTCAGTTCTCAGTGTAAAAGCTGGCCGGCATTCCGGTTCCTGGTCCCTGTGTAGTAATTCCAGATAATATATCATCAGATGAACCCTAACACTGCTAAAACTTGTACCCAAAGAGTGGTGAAGGGGAGGGGCACAGTTAGCCCTGGTAGACCACAGCCCAGCATGATCCTGTGCTTATAGAGAAGAGTAAAGAAAATTACAGATTTTTCTTAAAACTATTCAAAGCAGAACAAGAAGTAATTGGTGAATATAATTTAAAAACATGAGAATGCTGTGGATTGCTTCTGATTACTATTTGATAAATACTATTTATCACATTGCAGTGTTGGAAAAACACCTTTTTGTTATGACTCTATTCACTCAAAAGATTCCTATTAATGGGCCTGAGGACAGACTTGGCTGCAGGTGAGTTTTCTTTAGATTGGCAGATCGATCTATATTGTACAGTTCAAACTTCTATTACATGTTCACTGCTGTGAATTATTAATAACCCTGTGTATTTTCTTAAATTAAGTTTACTGACAAAATTTTTTTCTGCATCAAAAGGATAATTTTGTTTGAGAAAGATGTGTTGAAAAACACCTGATGTCCACCATGCAGGGAGCTTATAGCATTTCTGCTATATCTACTGCACATTTCTGCTTTGCTCCTTCAGGCAGTTCAGTAGAATGTAAGTGTAAAGCCCAAACTAGAATTTAGTGTAATTAGATTTATAGACGAGCATTGATTTTTTTTTTAAGGAAAGACTCGCATTTATATCATGCCTTTCACCAATACCTGATGTCCCAAAGAGCTTTGTAGCTGATGAAGTCGTTTTTGAGGTATTTCACGGTTGCAATGTAGGAAATACACAGCCAATTTGCCCACAGAAAACATCACAACACAGCATCTCCACATAATGATGTCCAACAGAAGAAACATTCATGTTCACTCATGTAATCTTTTCAAACTGCAACACAACAAATTGGCTACCTAATAAGCATGCCTTTGCAGTTCTTTCAGTATCAACCTATATCTATATATGCCGTTAATCTAGAAAAACATCCCAAAGTACTTAACAGAGCATGATAAAACAAAATATGCCAACACGAAGAAGGAAACATTAAGAACACAGAAACAGGAGTAGGCCATTCAGCCCATCCACCTATCCCATCCCATCACACCAATCTTGTGCCATCGGCAAACTTGGATATTCAACTCACAGCTGTGTTATCTAAACCTTTAATTCCATCTACCCACCTTGGATCCACACCTTCTAACACTTTTGGCTAGCAAAAATCTGTCAATCTCAGATTTAAATTATTAATTGATTGAGCATCTACTGGTGTTTGTGGAAGAGAGTTCCACACTTCCACCAACCTTCTGCGAAGAATGGTCTGACTCTGCTTGTAAGGTTATGTTCCCTTGTGCTAGACTCCACCAGCAGAAAACATTTCAATATACATTAGCAATTCCTTTCATAATTCCAAAAACCTCAGTCAAACCTTCTTAATTCCATATAAAGATAATGTTCTATAAGGCATGTTAAATAATCTCCTCTGGTAATTTAACACTTGGAACTCTGGTAACATTCTGAAAAATCTACACTGCACTCTTTCCAAAACTAATGTATCCTTTCTAAGGTGTGATGGTCAGAATTGTACACAGACTTTGTAATGCTGTAGTAAAAGTACCTCCCTTTTATATTTAAAACCTCTAACTTAAAGACTAACATTCTGTTGACATTTTCATTTTATTTGCACCCCACATTTTATTGATCTGTATACATGGACCCCTAAATCTCTTTGGATCTTCACTATTCTGAGCTTTCCAAATTTAAAAATAATACTTGGATCTATCCTTCCTTAGTACAAAGTAAATTTATCTATCAGAGATTTGCCCACTAACTTAGGCCTGGATTTTCACCGCAACAGAGAGCCTCACTGTCGTGGCAAATATCCCAGAAATGGCCGAAAATTCAAAGGCCCGCCCCTGAACTAGGCATTTCCCATCTTCGTGAGGGTAAGACTGGAGTTGGGCCAGGGTTTGCACATGTGCGATTTGCAGAGCCAGCTGGCCATTGAAATCACCAGCTGCCTGTACTGAGTGAGACTTTGGAAGAACAAGATTGTGGAATCTGGAGTGTGCATATTAGAACAGATAAGAGGAGGTCTGAACTTGGTGGATTCATGTGTATAGCCAGGTACCCCTTTGGAGTAGAAAGGTATCACCTTGGATAGGATCCTGGGACACCTTTGAGAGAGGTAAGGCACCCTTTCAGATTGCTAAAAGTGAATATGATTACGCAATTTTGATGCACAATCACATTGGAACTATCAAGCTGTCAAGGAACTGTGAAAGAGCTGTCCAGCTGTCAAAGTTGTCGAAACTGTTAAATCTGCCCAACTGCCAAGGAACTGTAAAAGAACTGTTCAGCTATCACGGAGCTGTCCAGCTGTCACAGAGCTGTCAAACTGTCACGGAACGGTTCAGCTGTCACGGAGCTGTCCAGCTGTCACAGAGCTGTCAAACTGTCATGGAACGGTTCAGCTGTCACGCGTCTGCCCAGTTGTCAAGGAACTGTAAAAGAGCTGTCCAGCTGTCAAGGAAATGTCCAGCCATCAAGTAACTGTAAAAGAACTGCCAAAGTTGTCAAACCTATTCAGGAAGTGTCAAAGCTGTCAAGCCTGCCCAGGATGTGTCAAGGCTGTCAAAGCTGTTCAGGAGCTGTCAAAGACATCAAGGTACTGCCAACACCATCAAAGTACTGTCCAAGGATACTCAGTGAGTTGAGATGGAGGGAGTAAGGGCAAAGGGTGGTGGGTGGGGGCCATGGGTTGACACTAAGTTGACATGGAGACATGGGGCAATGGGGGTGGGTAGAGGAGCATTAAGTTGACGTGGGGGTGTGGGGGAAATGGGATTGGGTAGAGGGGCATGGGTTGGCATAGGGGATATGGGAGAATGGGGGTGGGTGGGGTTATGGGTTGGCATCGATGGGGCATAGGGGATGTATAGGGGGGTGAGGGCTGTGTTTTGTTTTTTATCATGTAAAGAATTTATTTAAACACTGTGCCAGAGCACAGAGACTGCCCTTGCATCCAGCCTGCTTCTGCACACCGGCAGCCTGAACATTCGTTGCATGGTGATCTCGACACGGAGATGAAAGTCTAACCCATAATCTATCAATGTCTGCTTGTAATTTTATGCTCCCATCACATCTACTTAATATGCAACCAGTCTTTGTCATCAGCAAATTTGGGGGACATATGACTCTCTATTATGTTGTTTAAGTCATTCATAAATTTAGTGGATAGTTGAGGCCCCCATACGGATTCTTGTCAGACACGACTAGTAATTTCCTTCCAATTCAAGTGCACACCCATTAAGAAGGATAACCAAAGCTTGGTCAAAGTGGTGAGTTTTAAAGAAGGCCTTTAATGAGGTAAGAAAAGCGCAGAACTGGAGAATGTTTAGGGAGGGATTTCCAAAACATGGGGCCCAGGCAACTGAATGCACTGCCACTAGTTGTGGGAAAACAAAGGGAGCTATGCATGGGACTACAGTCAGAGAAACCAAGAGTTCAGGACAGTTAATAGGGTTGGAGCAGGTTATAGAGTTGGGGAGTCATGAGGCCATGAGAGTTTTAAATATATGGGGGAGAATTTTAAATTTGAGCTGCTGGGGAGCTAGAGTCAGTGTAGATCGATGAGGACAGGGTTGATGGATCAGCAGGATTTTGTGTGGGATAGGGTATGGTTAGCAGAATTTTGGGTGAGCTGAAATTTACAGAGGGTGGGGAATGGGAAGATGACCAGCAGACTATTTAACTAATCAAGTCTTGAGATGTTAAATTGATGGATGAGGGCAGATGAGCTGAGGTAAGTGCAGAGGCAATTGAGTTATAGGGTGTTGGCAGCGGGCGTGTTTGGCTGCCTGAGTGGACAATGTGCCGAAAAGGCCAAAAATCAGTTTTATGCCTTTGTGAAACCAGTTTGCGATCGTCTGCTCCACCCATCAATGGCAGGCCGTGTTTTCCGCCACTGCACATCAAGAATCTAATTTCAATACTTTGGAATCTCATTATCAGTCCTGTTCACTGGAATCAACCCCCTCACGCTGGATCATCTCGGCACGTCTGCATGTAATCACAACTAAACATAAGCGCTGTGCACCTGGCGAGCTGCACTTCACTCAGGACTTCGAGGTTTGTTTGGCTACCTTGCTTCAGGCTGCACTCGTGGTCAACAGGCTTCACAGGCAGCACCTCATCACTTTTAGGGGAGCTCATGGGCAAGTCTCCACCTACCAGGTGAGCTGTAAGGCTGTGTGGCTTTTCAACAGCTGCAGGGTAAGGGCTGTACCGGGGAAGGGGGGTATCCCAGGGTGTGTGTGTGGGGGCACATGTTGATCTGTGCAACTGGCCTCAAGATGATGAGGGCCAAGGAGGCAATCTCCAGAGCAGGTGAGGCCAGATGGAGATTTGAGGGTGTGTGTGAGAGAGTGAGTGGTGATGTCCCTTGAGCTGGCAGTGAGTTAGCTGGTATTGAGTGAGATGCCAGTGAAGGTGTGATGGCCTTGTGGATGTGAGAGTTTAGGATAAAGAGAGCAGGGGTGGAGGACATCACAGCGGGCCTCCAAGTGACATTCCAGTGATGGGTCACAACTCTTCTTGGCTTTCAGGGCCATGTCTTCATTGAAGCAGTCCTTCCTACAAGCATTGAGAATTGAGTGCACGGCTGCTGTTTAGATTTGACACCCGGAGTGAGGGAAACGGTGAGGTAACGGCGTCGCGGGCAATTCAGAGGCCGCTCACCAGCGAGACACTGCCTTCCCTATGGCTGCATAATTAGTGAGGCAGGAAGTGGCACAAAAACCCACCATTGCAGTCGGTGGGTAAAATGTCATTTTACGTACCTGCTACCACACTTAATGCAATTCTGAGACAATTCCATCTATAGACATGAAATTTAGGTGTTTTTTTGTGAAGGAGAGAATATGTCAAGTAACCTAGTCAGTTGTCTAAGTTGTTTGTGTAAAAGGTGGACAGATCCATATTTGTAAAATTCCTTTTTTTCACTCCCCTCATAAATATTAGAATCCTGCTCTTTAGGAAGCTTCTAGCACAGGAATTTGCACTTTTGGTAAAATGTTCCTAGATTTTGATCTTGTTCCTCCTTCAAGGCGAAGATGACCATGTTCATCACCTGGGGTGTTTGGTAGGGTTCCGGTGAGTATATAGGTGACTGCCAAGGTCAATTTACACCCGAAAGGTTCTGCTGCAAATAGGATGGGACTCCTCAGATGACTGAGTGTAGGACAAGTTGCAAGCTTAGCATTTCCTCTGTATTTTCTCTCTGCCTCTGATATGCGTTTGCTTTCGAAGGAGCTTCCTAGACACAGAACAACAAAAAGAAGGATAAACCCTTAGCAGGCCTGTGGGAAAGGTTAGGGGAGGTAACTGAAGGCATGATTAACAGTAGGTTTTTAGAGGAGAGAGTGTTGCCAAGTACCAGAGCCATGATAGCTAAAGGCTCTCCCACTGATGATGAAGTTTCGTGAAGGTGGAGACAGTGTTAAATTCAAGACCAAAGTCAGAAAAGTGATGGGTATAGGCAAGATATAGGGTTGGAGGAGGTTGTAGAGCTAAGGTGAGATCATAGTTGGACTTGTAAATCAAGATGAGGATTTGAATTCAATTTTTTGGGGACAGGCAGCAATGGAGACTGGGAAGGTGAAGAATGATAGACGAGGAATATTTAGTAAAAATGGAATAAGTTGACATTTCAGTAGATTGAGACGTGGACATCTGCCAAAGAGAGAGAACAGATTATTGGTGGTCAGGTTATGGATAAGTAGCAGTTGCTTAGTGACACTGCCTATGATTTATTCAGCACTTTGCTTATCATTAGGAAATAGTTGATGGGATGCTATGTCATTTTTTTGTGAATAGAATCTACTTGGTCATTCTTCCACTTTATGACATGATGCCTTCGAGATTGCTGTACTAGAACAGTTTGACTTGGATGGATAAGGGGCAGACAACTGTGGTTGAGATTTTGTCAGGACCTTTAGGCCTCACTGTGTTTCCATCCACTGAGCTGCTTCTTCATGTCATATGAAGAGAATAGATTTGCCGAGACATGGACATCTGTGATGGTGGAGTCTTAGAGAGGAAGTTGAATCGAATGACCTAGTTGGCACTTTTGTTTAACGACGCTTTCATATGCTTCAACCTTGAACTCATTTTGAGCTGCTCCATGGCTGAGGATAGAAATTGTCAAGCTTGCTCCTTCCTCCGTGTCCCTATCCCTATCGTTCCCTATCAGTGTTAATTAGATATGCTGGTCGGAATTTTACTGGCACGCTTAGGGTTCTACCACCAGAATCAAATTCGCAAGCACACGTGAGTGAATGGTGGGACCTCGGAAGGGATTTTACCAGCAATGCCCAATTAAGATGCTGCCATTGGGACTGCCACCCCATTAAGGATAACGTCCAGCCTGCCTGAGCTGCCAGCCTAGACAGAGCAGAGGGCCAGCAGGCTCTGGAGTGCCATTGATAGAGGTGGCCACTGCTGAGGCTACAATTGGAGGGCGAGGGCGCCTCCATATTGAGGCACCTGTGATTGGCCAGGTAGGAATTTTGTTAATGTGCTGGGGCTGGGCAGGCAGACCCCTGTAATCAGAGGGTAGCTGAAGAAGCAGCTGAGTGGATGGAAACACAGTGATGGTTAATCAGAGGGGTGAACGTTCCAGTATTGGGATTGGGGGAGCCACTTCATGTGGCTGGGGGTTGTTCTGATGCCAGTAAAGTGCTATGGGAGTGGGGAGGGCTGTGGTGGTTGTAAAATGGCCTTTAAGAGGACAGTTAATTGGATTAATTGGTTGCCCACTGACTGCACAGAATTTGATAAGATCTCTCATTGCGATGTTACTATTTTGATATTTATTTAGTTGCATCAGCTGTCTTTTCTGATAAAAGCCTTCCAGAATTAAATTGTATTTTATGGCTTCTAAGTAATTTCAGATAGTAAAACTGGAATTTCAAATATCGTGTATTTTAATTTTCAAATAATAAGATAAAAGTATATTGATCAAATAATAAGCAGAAGAAACTCATTTAAAATGCAAATGTGCAGCAGCTGCTCTGGGACCTACAAACCTAGCCCCTTAGGAGTCACATGACTGATCTTTTTATTAACTGGTCAGCTGTAAGAGAAAACTGCTTCATGAGTAAACCATGCCTTTTTGGGGTTTGAGGCTAAGGGTGGAGTTGCTGCAGAAGTAAAGAGTGTGCTGACAGTTTCATTATGTGAGAGTTTAGATGAAATCGCTCTTGAAATCAGAGAGAAATCAAACCGCACTCTATGGACAGAGAAGAGACATTCCCCTTCTGGCATAACCTGCAGCCATAGCAAAGGATATAGCAGCTTTACACCATGCAGATTCAAAACCTTGATTTTCAAAAGCTTATTGACAAGTGTCAATTAGTATTTCAAAGTCACATATTTGGGAAAAAGTGGGAATTTGCCATAAGATGCCCACCCCTAAAATTACTCACTCTCTCTCTGGTAGTCCCTCAAAACAAGGAGGATATTGCCATGGAGTACATCCCATGGCAAGAACCTAGACATGGAGTCTCTAAATGTGGGAAGGCTGTTGGGCTGCAGCTGCTAAAATTGTTTCTGGTTATATTACCAGATAAGCACTTAGCACACTGATACCTAATTCTTTTTTCTGCTATTTTAGCAAAAGCATTGACCTTTTAAACTGGATGACCCCCTCCATTTAAATGGCAGAGAAAAAATAATATGTGAGAGCTTGCTATGTGTTGTTATGATAACGTTGCCACCAGCAATTCCTAACCTCAATATTTTTTTTAAATCCTCCTAGTTTTATCAACAATGGCTTCTTGCAGCATGTGGTGTGTTATTAAATTGTAGACAGTGGGAAGATCCCAGATTCCATCCATGACCAACATTTTTTTTCATAATAACAGTGAGAAAAGATCATGTAGATCATGCAGTTTGTTGTGTCACTCTACTCTTGATTTTGTTTCTATGTAGTGTGTTTCTCCAATGCTTAACTATCATTGCTACTATCGTCAGTGGTTCTTGCTTTACAGATTAAAGAATGCTTGAAGGTGGAGATCATTTTAATCCTAAATATATACAAATCATTTCAGAACTGAAGCATGTTGGATGCTGAACTACAAATTATGTCTTTGTAGCAAACAGAATGGATGTAAAATAGATCTGTTTGGCTAAAATGGTCTACAGGGATGTTATGAATGTCAAAACTCTGTCTTAGATGAATAGTCACATTACATGTAACTGATGGGTAGTCTTCAGACTATTGAACCGTCTGTTTACATTCAATACTTGTAATAACAAGGGGATATACATGGCACCAGTAGACATTGACGTATCTGTGCAGTCTGTTACATGAACAGCTAATTTGATAAATTGAAAGGCATAGAATGGCACCGCACTCTGCATCGTAGGGTGGTGAAATGTGGATTCCTACCTGAGGTCCTCAACGCACTCAATTACTGATCCCATTGTTGAGACACACTGAGCAGGATGCCAGTTTTTTTCCAAATGAGGGGATACTGAAAGAAAGATTAATTCAGGCTACTTCAGTGACTGACTAAAGAGCACTATTGGTGAAGATATGAAGCCAGTTTGAATGCTCCATCCCTCTCGCCATAGATGGTGAATGTGATCAAGAAGGGAAGTGGTATTAAATGATTAAATAAATAACATGAAAAAGATCACAAAATAAATGTTCAATCAAAATAAGTAATTTGCCAATTGGTTACCAATATCTTTAATCTAAACATACAAGCATAAGAAGAAATACTTCTGGCTTTATGGATTGTTGATCTTTGAGCCAATTTTCTTGTGCCATTTCCTGAACTATGGTTCTTTTGGTGTTGGAACCCTTTGGTACTTGAGTTCACTATCATTGAGGTAAAACAAAGTGGTTGTTGGAAGTTAATCACCTCAGCCCCAGGACATCGCTGCGGATACTCCTCAGGGTAATGTCCTAGGCCTAATCATCTTCAGCTGCTTGATCAATGACCTTCCTTCCATCATAAGGCCAGAAGTGGGGATGTTCGCTGATGATTGCAAAATGTTCAGCACCATTCAGATACTGAAGCAATCTATGTCCAAATGCAGCAAGACTAGACAGCATACAGGCTTGGGCTGATAAGTGGAGAGTGACATTCACTCCACACAAGTGGCAGACAATGACCATCTCTAACAAGTGAGAATCTAACCATCTACCCTTGGCACTCAATGGCATTACCATCACTAAATCACCCACTATCAACTCTTGGGGGATCCATTGACCGTAAACTGAGCTGGACCAGCCATTTAAATACAATAGCTACAAGAACAGGTCAGAGGCTAAAAATTCTGTGGTGAGTAACTCACTTCTTGACTCTCCAAAGCCCATCCATCATACACAAGGCACAAGTCAGGATTGTGATGGAATATTGTCGACTTGCCTGGATGAATGCAGCTTTAACCACACTCAAGATGCTGGACACCATCCCGGACAAGCATCCCATTTGATTGGCACTTCATTACCCACCTTCAACATTCATTCCCTCCACCACTTGAGCACATTGGCAGAAGTGTGTACCATCTACAAGATGAACTTCAACACTTTCCAAACCTACACTACCATCTAGAAGGACAAGGGCAGTAGATGCATAGGAACACCACCACCTTCAAGTCATCTCCAAGCCACACACCATCCTGACTTTGAACCATATCCCCATTTCTTCACTGGAATCCTGGAACTCCCTTCCTAACAGAATGGTGGGTGTTCCTACATTGCATGGATTGCAGCGGTTCAAGAAGGTGGCTCACCACCACCTTCTCAAGGGCAATAAATGCTCATCTAGCCAGCAACACCCAAACCACATAAATGAATAAATAAAAGAAAAGAATTGTTCTATGGATGGTGCTAAACAATATTACATGATAATAGTTTATATTTCCGGCTTGTGCTAAAATAGCTGATCTGAGGTGATTGATAAAATTTGGCTTAGAGAATCTTGAGCTACAGAAGAGAAAGTCAACCTGAGCTGTCACTCCAGATGATGTCTGCTAGAAAATGCATACATGTCGACTTTCCAGCAGGCCAGGGTCAGATTTGTTGTGATGCTTTTGTTGTTGAGCAGTCAGCTGAAACTCACTGTTCAGCCACAAAGTGGGCGAATTTTAACCTAAAATCAGGTGGTTTAGGTCAGGTGAGGGGTGGAGGGGTGTGGGTTAAAACCTTTAAACAATTTTCCCAACACAAACCTGCCTCCAACCCGCCCACTTCCAGCTATGAGGCCGGAAGTTGGGCGGGCAGCCATCCTGGTCCTTAGAGGTGGATTGGCACATTAAATATAATAATGAGGCTGTGAGCCTCATTGTCTTTCAGCTTTTCAACTTCAAATCTGGTCAGTCAGGTTTTGTGCGAGTTGGGAAGCCTGATCTTGTTTCATTGTAGTAAGGACATGGCAGATCCTGAAAGTGAGTGCCTTTCAACTTATCACCTTCATCTAGTGTCTCTAGCTATGGAATCCCTGCATTCGGGCAATTCTCCCCAGCCCAACGTTCCCTTCGAGCTTTCGATCCCAACACCACTGATCCCAACATCCCCCGCTCCACACCAGGCCTCCGATTCATCCCACCAAGTCTTCAATTCCCTCCCATCCCGCCCTTCTGATCTCTCCTCAACCCCTCCAGTCCTCTGTTCTCTCTCTCCTCTGCAACTCCTCCCAACACCAGAACCCCGTCCAATCGAACACCCTGCCCCAGCTCCAGTCCTCTCCCCTCCCCAAGATCACCACATATCAGTCAGACTGGAGTTAAAATGCCACAGTGGGTGGAAGGGGAAAGGCTCTTTGATTCCCCCATGACTTTTAGACCCTTCTGCGGGTCAGGTACGTAAAGATTAAACTCAAACTATCGGCCACTTGAGTGAGGTACAATTGTGCAGCTAGCTGTTAGCAGTGTATCCTTCAGCTAGGTTTATTATAGACTAATAAACCACTCATCCTTGGTGCCAGCAGTATTTAGAAATGCACATTAGCAGGAAGGCAGGATTTCTGTGGTGTACTGTTAGTGGGAACATGAGTATCTTTATCAAGCTAAAGGAATGTTCTGGGGTTTGCCACTGACACAATGCTATCACTGTCTGTTGAAGGTGGACATTGATTGTTATTTGCCTCTTTATCACTTCAGTTGGCACTAGTGTTTTCTACACTTCTTCCCCTTATCGTCACTTGTTTGTAAATTTTAGCACAGTGATATTGGAATACGTTAATAGCACGGAATCAGTTCCTATTGAACCGGTAGTATGTTTAACTCTGTGGTTGATGCTCTTTTCTATGTCAATGAAATGGGTGCAGTGTAGAATGGACTGCCAATTAACTAGAAACTAGGAATTAGGAATCAACTAGCATGGATCATTATTAACCTGAGATGTTGTGTTGAGTCATTTCCTGCCGACCACAATAATATTCAGAAGCAGTCTCCTGTCATTCAGCATAGCTTCCCTTTCAGAGGAACAGACTTCCTTTAAGAACAGAGGACTGGTTGCATCATGTGCTATCAGCAAATACTGCTTGGCTACCTGCTGAGTTTAGAAGCAACCAAGAACATTAGAGCTCAGCCCTGAGCTTGAATCATTGAAAAGAGTTGGCAACACCAAATATCAGAGTTGCCTTCTTTCACTGATGCCAACATGTGTCAGTCACAAATCATGATCACCATGCCTAACTCATGGCACAGAACAATTTGTAGTCCAAAGTGAGATAATCCAAAAGTTTCCAGTGCATGAGTACATTGACACTGAGCAAAATCACAGAAATATCTTGTTTGGCTGTAAGCATAAAGTAAGAATTTCATTTGACATTCTACTAATTAGTGGATTACAAGAACACATTGAATGGAGAAAGAGTTGGCTATAGTACAATTTAAGTGTGTACTTTTGACGATGGAAAATATAGATATGTATGTCAAAAAGGAAACCGAAAGCAATTTTCTTTTTGCATTAGTCAGTACTTCAGTCCACTAAAAAAGGCATGACCTCACTGTTTTAATGATTTACTGATTTTGTTTCATCTAAAAGGTCAAACAGTCAATGAGAAGTTAATATCACTTCAATCTAAGCCAATTGGTATAGAGAATGGTTTCAGGAATGAGACACTTCAGTAATGAGGAAAGTTGTAGAAGTTGGGGCTGTTTTCCTTGGAGAGGAGAAGGCTAAGAGGAGACTTGATAGAAGTTTTCAAAATCATGAGGGGTCTGGACGAAGTAGATAGGGAGAAAACAGATCGAGAACCAGACTGCACAGTTTTAAAGTGTTTTGCAAAAGAAGCAAATGTGAGGTGAGAAAAAACGTTTTCACACAGCAAGTAGTTAGGGTTTGGAATCCACATGCCTGGAAGTTTGGGGGAGGCAGGTTCAATTGAGGCGTTCAAGAGGGCATTGGATGATTATTTAAACAGAAACAATGTGCAGGGTTACAGGGAAAATGGAATTACATGCTGTAAAGAGTGTTACCTCCATACAAATCAGGAGATATTACCTGGCTTACTTAGCACAGAATCAGGAATTTAGTCCTTAGCACAGGTATCACCGAATCTCTCTCTCAATGAGCAATCTTGAAAACCCAAATAACTGGAGCAAGTGGGCAAAATGAAGGGCACTTATGTGTTATGAATATTGAAATGACAAAACACTTTGGACCAATACCTTTATGATTTGAATTTGTTTAATTCATTGTTATGGTTTCTGGGTGTTCCAAGTGCCCTTTCTTACTAGACAGATTATAATTTGCGGTTTTTACAGGACTAGTCTATTTCCGTGATTTGTCAACAGCTCCTTTAAAGCGCTCTTGCACTATGTTGCACCTGTTCTATATCCTGTCTATGTAGAAATGGACTCAGGCAAGGCTGGGAAGTGAAATCATGGGCCCTGGTGCTTCTCCTATTCCTGGATCCCTTATCCCACCATCACCAACCCCCGCCCCCACCAACCTTTAACCCTCCCCCTCACATCCTTCCAGTGCCCAGAATTGTGAACCATTGTCACAGTAGGGTCGAACGGTTTTATATAGGGTTAGTAAAACTTCTTGGCTTTTGTACCCTATGCCACTATTTATAAAGCCCATCAAAAGCTTAGGTTTCAGTATGAAATCTAAGTTTACAACCACAGCTTTGTCAGGCAATTACACACAACTTGGTCATTCATATTATGCAACCTGCTCCATTTCTTCAAGCCTTGCCCTATACAATATTCGGACAGCAGCATCCCAAAGACTTCACAGAATGCCGACCTCCTGCCATTTTCCCTGTAACCCTGCACATTGTTTCTGTTTAAATAATCATCCAATGCCCTCTTGAATGCCTCAATTGAACCTGCCTCCCCCAAACTTCCAGGCATGTGGATTCCAAACCCTAACTACTTGCTGTGTGAAAACGTTTTTTCTCACCTCACATTTGCTTCTTTTGCAAAACACTTTAAAACTGTGCAGTCTGGTTCTCGATCTGTTTTCTCCCTATCTACTCCGTCCAGACCCCTCATGATTTTGAAAACTTCTATCAAGTCTCCTCTTAGCCTTCTCCTCTCCAAGGAAAACAGCCCCAACTTCTACAACTTTCCTCATTACTGAAGTGTCTCATTCCTGAAACCATTCTCATAAACCTCTTCTATATTCTCTCCAATGCATTCACATCCTTCCTGTAGTGTGGCGCCCAGAACTGCACACAATACTCCAGCCTAGGTCTAAACAGTGTCTTATATAAGTTCATCATAACCTCCCTGCTCTCGTACTCTATGCCCCTATTAATGAAGCCTAGAATACTGTATGCTTTAGTAATAACTCACTCTACCTGTCTTGGCACCTTTAATGACTTATGTACATATACACCCAGTCTCTTAGCTCCTGCACACCCTTTAGAATACTATCCTTTATTTCTCCATGTTATTTGTACCAAAGTCTATCATTGAACTTCATCTGCCACCTATCTGCCCACTCCACCAATGTATCAACATCCTTTTGAAGTTTTACACATCCTCCTCACAGTTTACAATTCTCCCAAGTTTTGTGTCATCAGCAAACTTTGAAATTGTCCCCTGCACACAAAGATCTAGATCATTTATATATGTATCAGGAAGAGCAAGGGTCCTAATACCGACCCCTGGGGAACTCCACTACAAACCTTCTGCCAGCCTGAAAAATACCCATGAACCATTAATCTCTGTTTCCTATCCCACAGCTAATTTTGTATCCACATTGCTACTGTCCCTTTTATTCCATGACCTATAGCTTTCCTCACAAGTCTGTTGTTTGGCACTGTATCGAATGCCTTTTAGAAGTCCATGTACACCACATCAACAGCCTTGTCCTCATCAACCATCTCTGTTACCTCTTCAAAAAACTCCAGCAAGTTAGTTAGGTGCGATTTTCCTTTAACAAATCCATGCTGACTCTTCCGAATCAATCCACATTCTTCCATGTGACTATTAATTCTATCCCGAATAATTGTTTCTAGAAGTTTCCCCACCACCGAAGCTAAACTGACTAGCCTGTAACTTGAACCTCAAGCACCGCAAAAAACAATCCCATATACAAATGAGAATATCTTGAACTACTGGCGCATGACTCCAGCTTTTACGCCCAAGTTTAAAAATGTTAAAACCTTCCAGTAAATTAGTAACAACCAATTCATCTGCAATAATGTGCTATTTCTATGCACACAAGTGGGCTTTGTTAACAGAAAATTACACTTTGCATTCAGTGATGAATATTTTCTCATTTGAAATTGAAATTAACCACATTTACAAATGCACAACATTGGAGCATATAATAGGAGAGCAAAGTACTGCAGATGCTGGAAATCTGAAATATAAACAGAATATGCTGGAAATCTTCAGCAGACCAGGCAGCGTCTGTGGAGAGGGAAACAGTCAACACTTCAGGTCCACGATCTGTACTTATCTCTGGTGAATGATTACTGACCTATTTCTTCTTCATAGAAGCTGTCAGACATGCTGAGAATTTCCAACACTTCCTGTTTCTATTGGAGCAAAAATAACCTCTTTTTCCAGCCCTCCAAAAAGCAATCAGACTGTAGTGAGCCTGTCATTCCTCTTTAGCAAGAAACCTTGTCTGACTCTGATTTAGCACAACATTAAACATAACTTTCAACAAAAAAGTTAAAGGTGTGAAGAAAATATACAAAACTATGTCAAAGCAATACATTGATAATTTTAAAAATGAGTAATTAATAAAAAGATCCAATAAAAAGTGCCAAGCAGCAGAGCTAATTAATAAAACATTTTTGCCTGTTTATCTTGAGAATCACAGCTCTCCAGAGACAAACTAAGCCCAAGTCCTGGTCACCAGGGAAGGGGGAAGGGATTGGGGCCAAGCTAAGGAGTTAGGTTTAAATAACATTGACTTTGCATTCACCACTGGTGCTGCACTCTCCAAGCTGGCCTCAATGAATTCACCTGAAAATGGGGGTCGGAAGCGGGTTGTATTTCAGCCTGGTTTTTCCTCCTCACCTGGCCCAGAGTGTAGATAGGTTTGGGGAGAAGGAGGAGGAGGAGGAGGTCCCTGCACTGAGCAGCTTCTGTCTGTGTGTGTGTTTGTGTCTGCACATCCAGCTCAGTCTCAGGCTACTGTCTCTCTCACTCTCTCTCTCTCTCTCCCGCTCTCACACATACTCACTCACTCAATCACTCTCACTCACCCATTCACACTCATTCTTTGCAGTTTTAGTGAAAAAGCTCAAAGTTATCAAGTTTCTCTTCCTAACTGTTTCCTCATCTTTCATAATATGCTGGTGAACCTACAATGCCTCTTTTCTATCACTTTGATATCTGAGGGTGTTCAAATGCTCTCCCTCTCTCATCTCTTTCTCTCTCTCACTCACCCTCTCTCTGTGCTTTCCTCGGCTCATTTCCTTGCAGCCTGTTCTCCTACTGGGCCAGCCCGCTGCTCAGGACCATTGGCTTCTCTTCTCTATATTTGGAAAGACACAAATCATCTTCTGCTCTAGTGAGTAACAGTGACTCTAATTGGGGTTCAGCCTGTCATAAGCTGTTGGACTGGGTTCCCAGACCTCCCCGAGTGACCCCCATGCACTCTTCCCAATAGTTCAGAAGATCAGTGATATATGTTTCTTGCCAAACTGCATCTCAAATCCACACCTCTACCCTCTGTCCAGTGACACCAGCTGACCATTGCCACAGGGAGTTGGAACCATGTGGAGTCAGGAAAGTGGGAGAACCAGGAATCATGGACAAGTCCTGGGAAAGGGGTGTACTGGCACTGTCAGGTGGATCTCCCTGGAGGCAAATGGTGAGAGTGCCATGTCCAAGAGCACCGTTGATTCAGGAACGACAGCGGCCAGGTTCTTCCGAAGGCACAGGCCCTGGTGATTAGCATGGTCTGCACCGCCCCCCCCCTCTCTTGGACCCAACAATTTGCAGTAATCTTTTCATTACACTTAATATTCACTCATGGTGGTACCTATTATTTTGTTATATTGGCTCAAATCTGCCAATCAGCATCGGAACCACTTTGTCCAACGCTGATCAGACAGAAAACTACCTACTTATCTGGATACGATTTTTTGGCCAACCTTATGGTCCACGATACAGGTGACATCCCTCAGTGCAGCAACCATGGAGAGTACAGCAAAGCGAATCATCTCCTTTCCATGGCACTAGCTGCTGTATCCTGGTGTTTAAAGGTCCCAAAGCTTTTCAGCGTCTTAGTGTATAAGTGAATGGATGAGTGGGTGAATGTGTGAGTGTGTAAGTGGGTAGGTGGATGCATTAAGTTGGTAGGGTGAGTGAGGTAAGTGGATAGAGTGGCAGGTGAGTGAGGTGGTAGGGTGGCAGATATGGAAGGTGGGTGTGGTGGTAGGTGGCTAGGGTGGCAGATGGGTGCAGTGGTAGGGTAGCAGATAGGTGAGGTGGTAGGTGGCAGGTGGGTGAGGTACTAGGGTGGCATTTGGCAGGTGGGTAGGGTGGCAGATGGGCAAGGTGGTAGTTGGGTAGGGTGGCAGGAGGATGAGGTGATGGGGCAGTTGGGTGAAGTGGTAGGAGGCAAATGGGTAGGGTGGTACGGTGGTAGGTGGGTGAGATGGTAGGGGGCAGGAGGGCAGGATGGCAGGTGGGTTAGGTGACAGGTTGATGATATGATAGGTGGTTAAGTTGTAGGGTGTCAGGTCAGTGAGGTGGGTAGGTGGGTGAGTGTGTAGGTAGGTCAGGGGATAGTTGGGCAAGGGAGGAGTCGGGGGGGGCCGGGGTTGCAGGTGGGTGGGCGTGGGGGGGGTCAGTGTGAATAACTGGGGGGTCAGTTGTATAGTTACCCAGGAGTTAGACTAGGATTTTTCTGTCGAACATTTCCTTGGTAGCTATCTAGGTAATTACATCAGAACTGTCCAAAGTCTCTGTCTCTAACTCTGAGTTGGAGAATTTTTCAGAAGGTCCCTGGGAGCAGGGAAATTGCCCATCAGGAGCTCAAACGTCCTTGGAAATTCCCATGAAATTGGGAACACACACATCTTGGAGCCAGAAGCTGGATGTTCTGGGCCATTATTCCAATATAATTTGGGAAATATATGTTCGTGCATATGTATAGATAAGTATCCAGTGTGCTATGTCATTTAGTGCTGCACTACAGTTTGTATGGGAGGATTAAGCTGAATAATAGGACTTAAGATCTAGGTACAAAGGCTAGTGTCTTTGCTTGGGCCAAGGAAGAGAGACTCATTCTATTCTGGACAAGGGGAGACAAAATCCCAGATTGACATCTTATTTTTAGCAGGTAGTGATAGTGTGTCAGTGCCATTTTCCAACACGACGCAATGGATTCCAAGGTTTTGGGAATTTATTGGAAGGACTGTCCAGAGAGGTACTGAGTCATCAGCTGCATAACATCATAGGCCAGGATTTTGACCATGTCGGATGGGTGCAGCAGGCAGGCCTGGGAGTGGCCTAGAGCCCTCAGTCAGGGATTTGGCATGCTTGTTGAAGTATTGACCCCCTTATATCTGTGCATCAGTGACTGGTTGCTGTCTTACTATTCAAATCTTTCTCGCATAGTTGTCTTGTACTTCCTGCCACTGAGTAGCACTGCAGGCAATTTCACGTCAGTCTTAAGAGATGTTGATCAGAGTGACATTAAGGCAAAGTTTGGGTCTACCTTTGGCTCTCAGCATTTCATGAGGGTTCTCTCGACCTTCTGGGTGTGTCTTTCTATAAAACTGTGTCCCCTGGGTAATGTGGTGACGATGCTGAATGCAGATTGTTCAGCAAATTCCTTAAACTCTCTGGAAATGAAATGGGCTCCATTATCACTTTACTCTTCCAGGAATCCCTGGCCAATTCACAACCTGCGTGAAGTTTGCACATGTGCGCGGGTGTGTGCAATGAAAGCTCCCTGAGGCTGAAGATTTATAAACTCAAAAATAAAAAAATTACCAATGTTAAAACCTGTCCACTCATGTGACTCAGTCACATGAGCAGGGACATGTTATAAATGAAATTTCAAAATTTTAATTTTACTTTTAATTGCTGTTAGAAACTTCGGCCTGCCCGTGGATGAGGTTTCATAAAAAATCCAAAAGCTGCTTAGCCTTTTTGTCTGCCTGCCAACCATAAGGTTAGATGGGCAGTGAAAAATTTCATTCAGTTATTAATTTAATGGCCTTAATAGATCTGCTAATCGTTGGCGAGTGCGCTGCCGACTCCCATGTACGCCTACCTACTGAAATATTGCGTGTGTGTGTGATGATGTCAGGACTCTTGCTTGATGTCATTGTGCGTCATTTTACACTCGAGTGGGTCAGGCGTGCGCCCGTCGCTCAACAAAAGTTTTGGCTACCATGTATTATGAGCATCTGCTGGAGAAGAGGACAGTTACTAGTATAGAACCTGCAGACTGGGCAGCACAATTAGCGGATCAATTCTACAA
The DNA here is from genome assembly GCF_017639515.1 of Carcharodon carcharias. Taxonomy (NCBI): domain Eukaryota; kingdom Metazoa; phylum Chordata; class Chondrichthyes; order Lamniformes; family Lamnidae; genus Carcharodon; species Carcharodon carcharias. Next base: position 128,821,609 of record NC_054477.1, on the reverse strand, counting down.
CAACTACATTTTCAAAGAGACATGAACAAAAGTACCAGAAGCTGAAGCAAAAACTGCATCAATGACGATTGACATGTGTACAAAGAAAGAGACATAACTGTAGCATTCAAGCTCGAAAGTGCTGAGGGTAAAAAAAAGTGCATTAAGGTGCATTCACCTCCAAAGAAGCTGTTACTTCAGGTTCCCTTTCATCAGAAAGGTGAAAGATTTGAGACCTACAACAATCATCTCAGCCGTATGAGTTCTGTTTGCTGAGCAAGGGATTCCTGGAAGAGTAATGTGATAATGGAGCCCAATTCATTTCCAGAGAGTTTAAGGAATTTACTGAACAATCTGCATTCAGCATCGTCACCACATTACCCAGGGGACACAGTTTTATAGAAAGACACGCCCAGAAGGTCGAGAGAACCCTCATGAAATGCTGAGAGCCAAAGGAAGACCCAAACCTTGCCTTAATGTCACTCTGATCAACATCTCTTAAGACTGACATGAAATCGCCTGCAGTGCTACTCAGTGGCAGGAAGTACAAGACAACTATGCCGAGAAAGATGCTTCTTCCTGGTCATTTAAATAGTAAGACAGCAACTAGTCACTGCTGCACAGGTAGAAGGGGGTCAATACTTCAACAAGCATGCCAAATCCTTGCCTGAGTTGTTAGAAGGACAAGCTGTACATATATAGGCCTGAATTTTCAGCTCGGTGGGTGGACGGGTGTGATCAGCAGGCCCAGGAGTGGCCGGGAAATGGACTGCCGACCGTGGTTGGCCCCCGATCACAATTTCATGCTGGATGGCCAATTAACAATCAGCTAGTGTGAAGCAAACACTGAAAAACTCAGCGCTGTTGGGGTGGAGGCGGGAGGAGGGTGGGTGATGACATCTTTGTGGGCACGGGCAAGCGCTGAAATAAAGCTCCCTGAAGGTAGCTCTCTGCTTTAGGGAGCTGTAGACCCGAAAACCATGAAGTAAAGTTTTGGAAATCAAGAAAAAAAATGTCCAAGCACCAGAATCAGGCACCTGAACATATAAGTGATAAAAATGCTGTCCATGGACTTTTATTTTTATCTTATTTAATACCGAAAACCTCATCTTGCCCTTGAATGAGGTTTGATGAAAAATTCAAAGTCCGACTGGCCGATTCGCTCCTCTGCCAACCGTAAGGTTGGACAGACCTTGAAAAATTGGAGACAATTGCACAGTTAATGGGCTTCATTGCCCTCTTAATTGTCGGCAGGTACACTTCCAACTTTTGCACACGCCCACCGCGCGGAATATTGGGCGAGCACGGAATGATATTGGGACGATTTTATGCCTGATCAGGTCGGGCACGTGCCCGCCTGTGAGACATAAAATTCTACTCATTGGATCCAGTCATGAAAACCTGGAATCCAGCAAAAGTTGTTGATAAAGCTGAAAGTGCATTATTAATACCAAAAGTGATAAAGTAACTGAGAAGGAACAATCCATATTCGACCTATACCTGAGCTGGAAAAGCAGTAAAGGTCATCAACAACACCAGCAACATCACTAACCAGCGAGACATCATCAATAGCATCACCTATAAGTGCTGCAGCTTCAACAATCTCACCAGGAAGTGACACAATATCAGCACGATTCCTTACAACACCAGGACCAACGTGCACAACATCACCAGTACAGCATGGCAACTCATCACTGAGAGTGATGACTGCCAAATCCACGAGATGGAGGCACAACTTCCTACCAGTTAAGCAATACCTGAATAATGTTTTTGAGAAAAAAAAATAAACTGGAAAAGACTCTTGAGGTGTTCAGTTTCATTATAAAACTTGATTATTAACCTTCTTTCATTTAGCCATAATATAAAAAACTATTAATGATTGCAACATTTTTTTTGATATATGGTGGTAGTGTGTTACAGACCACTCAGGGAATTTGAGTTGCTGTGGCAACATGCACCTTTGCATACCTGTTGTAGACTCGGGCTATGGATCATGAATTTAGAAGCTCCAACTTTCTTTCCATCATGTGGCTGACCAGGAATTTCTCTTGCTCTTATTGCCTGCCATTTGTGTGTGTTGGAAGGATTTGCAGGTTGATAATCAACCTGTTTGGCTGCATTATGAACACATCTTCCTTGGCCATCTACTCTTGGGGCAGAATTTTGCCGTCGGCGAGCAGGGGGTGGGGCCTGCTCACTGACGCATAAAATGACGCAGGATGACATCGGGCGGAATCCCCGACGTCACCCCGCCCCATTTAAATTTTCAGGAAGACGGGGGCACAGCAAAATCAGCTGCGGGCCCGCCGACCTGTCAATGGCCAATTGAGGCCATTGACAGGATCATTTAAACAATTAAAGGACCTGCCCGTACAACCTTAAAGTTGGTGGGCAGGCCAGGAACACCGGCAGGAATTAGAAAAAACATGAAACCTCATCCACCAGTGGGATGAGGTTTCATGCAGGGCTTTAAAAAGTTTAATAAACTTATTATGTAAATTATGAACATGTCCCATCTCATGTGACATTGTCACAAGAAGGGGACATGTTAGGGAATTTTTTTTTTCTATTTTTAATCTTTTTCAATGTGGAAGCGATCTCCCTAAGGCTGCACTTGTCCTCAGGGAGATGTGAGCTCTTTCGGCGCATGTGTGAAAGAGTGCACTCTTGCTTTTGGGGAATCCCCCCACCCACACAGGAAGTGCATAGCGCTTCCTGCTGGACGTCACACTAGGCGGGCCTTAATTGTCCCGCCCACGTAAAATGGCAGCACGGCCCACTTCTTCAGCGGGGATCAGCTCCCCGCCTGCAGGAGATTGGGTCAGGCCCACCCACCTGACAGGCAGAAAATTCTGTCCTTGGAGTGCGACTCGAATCTAAAACTTCCTGTTCAGAGGCAGGGGCACAGGCACCACCAGACCTATTGATATGTAGAGGCATTTTTTTTAAAGAAAGAGGAATGTTATATTATTACAATATGATTAAGGAACCAAACTTTCATGCATATGTATACATTAGTATTCAGAGTTACACTACTGAACTACAGACTGCAGCACATGGTGTGATCTGAGAAATACATTTGATGAAGCTTCAGTATTTGAGTTTAAAAGTGTGATTATTTTGAACTTCTGGGAACCACAAGACATGACATAATACCAAACTTGATTTAAAATAGCAGGTATTACAAACTGAAGAGAAATTTACAAGTATCTTTACATACAATCAATTAATAATAAGAAGCACAGAAATTTGACTAAAAGTTATGTAGGATGAGAAAGTCAGTTATTCTTAAAAGATTCCGGAGGGAATATTAAGGTTGCTTTAATTTTAAAGGACAAAGTCCTGGCTTCTAGCATGATGAATGCAGTCACTTTCATTTTTTTTTATCAGAGCTTCATATCAAGCATAAGTTACCATCCCAAGCAGAATCTTAAGTTTGACCAGTTACCAGAGGAACTCAAGCCTTCTTTCAAGCTCCAGCAGTTAGCCTATTGGGTATCAATTGTCACCATTCTGTTAACTGTTTTGAAGTATGTTTTTCAGACAGCCTTAACAATACTACATATGTGTATACATGTGACTGCATTATGCAAGTATGGATCTAAACAGCATCCACACAGTACAATAATTGGGTGTCTGCAGAGATACATAGTTCACATGTCTCAAATAAGCAGGTTTACTGGATATATGTAACAAGATCATTACAAAGGAATGACAATCTCTTCAGATACCAGAAGCCTTTTTAAATTAAGTCAATAAAAAAGCCACTTTGATCTTTTGATCAGAAGACATAGTCTAATTTTTGAGTAAATGAAACAAGCAATCATGCTTTACAGCAGTACTTTTGATCTGAAATTGTAATGCAATATCTATGAAGCCCTTATTGATCTCAGCTCCATTGTGTAAATACTTGACTAAAGGAATGCTCTTGAAATTGACATTTTACCTAATAATCTCAGTATTAAACTAATGCCTAATTTTGGACCTGATACATTCTGTTTGACCCTTGGTTTATCTTAAACTCATGAATATCTTTGGTCCTCGTACCTTATCTAAAGCAAGTTTTAATTTGATCCACATCTTCTATACATCACAGACATCTCACTTCACAGAATCTGTCCTACTGATTTTCTACTCTCTCGTCAACATGTTTTCAAAGGACTGTAAACCCTATTTTGACTTAGCACATTCAAACTCACAAGTTACCTCAGAACAGCAATGCCTTGAAAGGAGTATCTGTTGTTTCAGATCAATTTTGAGAGACAGATGAGATATCAGTAAATCAATTTACATATGCACATCTACAAAGAGATAAATGCATATTTTCTGTTCCCAAAGATTTGTAGCTATATTGCAGTAATTAAAGTGAATTTCCAGTTTCAGTAATCATTTGAAACTTGAGAAATTTCATCAATTAAATTTTCTAATTAAAAATAAATTAATCTAACAGTAAACTTGTTGTGATTTGATATTGATCAGATGATAACAGAAACAAGTAGCCAAGGTACTTGATTTTAAGATCAGTCAAAAACTGATAGAAGCACAAAAATAAATACTGAATCCTGACCTGATCAGGTAACTAACCACTTGAGCGAGAATACGTATAATCATGAGCTCTGAGTATATAACATTACCTTTGTAGTAACATTATCAATAACTGCTGTCCTAGGTGCAGAGCCATAATTTTAGTAGTAACTGATTACTTTTGAATGAATCAATTACTTTTTCCAAATGTAGTTTTTCACTTGTTACGAACAGGGAGAGGTGGTAGAATAACTTTTCCTCTTTTTTCCTCACCTCTTGGTTGACCACAACCAGATATATTTTTTAGAAGGAGTGTTTTTAATCTTTTCAGTGTTGTGACTTTGAAGAATAAACACAAACAGACATTCTGGTAAGTTTAAATCAAAAGAAAGTATAAACATTTATTTTTACATAACACCCGAAATGTGAATCAAATAAAACACCCACTCAGCTCCCTCAAATACGCAGACACATATGCGCACAAGGAAATATGAGTTCTAGAGATAAAACATGCACTTAGATTACTACAGTGTAACAAGAAACAAATCATCTCTCCTTAACCAGTCCTTTAAGATGAAATGTGTTGCAGGCCTGTAGGGTTCTCTCTCTTGGTTCTTTGATGAAATTGGAGATTGGAAGTTTCTGAGTTTATCATACAATATTGTGGCTGAGCTTCTGCAGAGAAGAAATATAATCTTACAGGTGAAAAGAAATTAAACCCTCTTCTCATTGCCTGAGATGACTGTCTGTTCAAAGCATGGTTCCTTTCTTCTTGCTGGGTGATGATCTCTCTCTGCTGCTGGTCCCAGATTTGCGTGCTGGGTGTCCTTGTGGAATAATGAGGTTCCAACTCACCTCCAGGTAGTTTTGATCATGCAATGGCAATTTTGTTACCTCCATTGTCCATGAAATAGGTTGAAGCTAAGGTAATTGATACACAATGGGGAATGATTGGCATCCCATCAGTTGTGATGAGCTCACTGATGAGATGTTATTTGCCATTCCATCTTCATGAGGCTGACAGGTCTGGTAGCCATTGTCTTTTAAATCCCTTCCATTGAAAATTTGCACCCGGAACTATATTTACATTTTTAAGTAACTTCCCAAACATGTTGGTTGGAAATTTATGCCTCCACTGGAAGGATGGAGGAGGCGGAAGGACCTGAAAATTTGGTGGATTGGCATCAGGGCTGATGTCAACACATTTCTGCCCCCACCGGAAGTATGTTCTGGGTAGGACAGCCCATGGTCAACCTTTCCACCCTGCCTCCCCTTGAGTCCCTTAAGCGGCCAGAGAACAACCACTTAAGGGCCTCTTCCCGCTTCTGCTGTAATCTTCCTTGCTCCAGGTGGGCCTGCCAACATGCGGCCTGCACGATTGGTAAAAATATGCGGACTACATGTCAGTTGTATGGCGGACGGCGATAGATCTACACTAATCTGTTCATGATTAAGTGCATGCCCCTGCCTTTGTTACCAACCCCCATGGCTCCCCTCTCCCCATGATCCCCCCCCACCCCGCCCCGGGACTCCGGATGTTGTTCCAGCCATGGCCTTCTCCATGGTGCTGCGAAGTGCAAGAGCTGTCGGCCTCTGATTGGCAGGCGGGACATTGTATCCTGAGGTCTTCAGTTGGGAGGAAGGCCCGCCCCTGTCTTCTTATCTGCCTGATGGGCAGAAGATCCAGCAGGACTTCCTCCGCAGAGTCAACTTGGGAGCCTTGCTGCTTTTTCAGATGGCAAGTAAGACACCTGCTAATAGCTGAAAATTCCGCCCATTGTCTGTCCAGAAACAGAAGTCATCTGACTTTCCATTTTGCGAGCATGCGGTGTCCATTATTCCATGTTGCTTCCTTTTTAAGAAAAATTATGGAGTCCACTACCCTTAATAATAATAAAATAATAATGTTATTGTCATACACTCTTGTACATGTAAAAGTATCTGTTCTTACCTGTGTTCTCCAACTTAAGGGTAAATACAATATATGCACTCTATTAATGCAGCAAATGGAAAGTGTGGTGAAGTTGGCAAAGGAGAGAAGAATAGATAGTAAGAAGTTGCATCTTGTGTCAGTGCAGTGCTGACTAATTCAGTCTGCTGTCTGGCTGTTATTGTACCAGTCATATTTTCCTACTTCAGGCTTAGTGTCTTTTCCTGTTTATGGGTATTGATCTCCAGCAGAGCAATGGTAGTTCTGCACTCTCCCACTGCTTCTTTGAAAATCCTTCCTATGGTAGATCATAGGCTGGAAATTCAAGGAACATGGAACTGCTACCCACCATTTTCATTCTCTTGGGAGCCTGCCCCAAATCTTGGAATCAGGGCCATCATCATATTTAGGGCTGGCACCCACCACACTGACAGGGATCAGTAGGGTGGTGGGATCCCTTGAAAATTATCCTGTAAAATTGAGACATACCACCATAATACTGACTAAGTGCTGCCTCAGGGAGATCGACTCCACGTTAAAAAAATGTTAAAAACAGAAAAAAAAAATTTCCTGACATGTCCCCTCATGTTGACACTGTCACATGAGTTGGGACATGTCCATCACTTTTAGTTACACTTTTATTAAATTTTTAAAACCTACATGAAACCTCATCCCACCCATGGATGAGGTTTCATGCTTTTTCTAATGCCTGCCAGGGCTCCCGGCCTGTCTGCCAACCTTAAGGTTGGACGGGCAGGTCCACTAATTACAAAACCAGAATTACCTGGAGAAACTCAGCAGGTCTGGCAGCATCGGCGGAGAACAAAAGAGTTGACGTTTCGAGTCCTCATGACCCTTCAGCAGAAGGGTCTGTTCTGCTGAAGGGTCATGAGGACTCGAAACGTCAACTCTTTTCTTCTCTGCCGATGCTGCCAGACCTGCTGAGTTTTTCCAGGTAATTCTGTTTTTGTTTTGGATTTCCAGCATCCGCAGTTTTTTGTTTTTAGGTCCACTAATTACGTTAATTACTTTGTCAATGGCCTCAATAGGCTGATCCAGCTGAGCCCCTGCTGACCTGAAAATTGAAATGAGGCGGGGTGACATCGGGAGTTTCGCTCGACGTCATCCAGCGTCTTTTTATGCGTTGGCGAGCAAGCCCTGCCCCCTGCTCGCCGACCGGGAAATCCTGGCCGTTAACTCCCAACCTCAAATGACTCACTCATTGAACCATACCTGAATTATTAGTACTGTACAGTAACCATATCCATTTGAAGATCAAAAACTGTAAAACCTGGAAATCTGAAATGATGGCTGTCAACATCAATAATTAAGTTTTATTTGGTATTTTTCATATACTGGCAGATCTACAGTGTATTTCCAAAATGTCTTTTATCTTGTGGCCACTAGGAGCTGAATCGAGACTGCCTTGACTCAGTGGACCCTTCAGCATTCCTAAGTAACACTGCAGGCATTCAGTGGGAAATTCAGGACCCCAAGTCATAATTGTATGACAATTTACTTTAATAATTGAAAAATTATAGGCTGCAGGTTAGGTTTTCCTGCTATGTATTCCTGTCATGTACCAAAAGCATTGAAACAGAAAATTTGGCCAGTATCCTTACAGCTGACAGGGCGGACACCATGATTGGAGCCATGATGGAGTTGTGGGTTCATCATGCCCAGCAGCCAAGTTTGCAAAATCTGGACTCAGCCACTTCCTACTTAACTTTAGCTCTGTCCCTCAGGACACTTCTAACTCATTTGAGCAGGGTTGGAAACAGGTCCCAGATATGAAAGGTCAATGTACCACATTGTACCACCCGCTCTCCCGTTGATACTAATTGTGGATGGATTACCTTTGTTGCTGACTTTTGTTACAAATCTGGGTCAGCTGTAGATACTTATTGAGCTCAGTGCAACAGTCACTTCTGTAAACAGTCTGAACAGCTCACTTTAAAGGAATTTACTCACATTGCTCTACTTGTACAAAAGCCAATGGGGATATAACAATTGTGCTCCCTTGTGCACTGAATTGGATATTAATGTCTTTCCACTTTGTCTTCGATCTCTCTGAAGATGGATGAGGAAACACTTGATAAGCAGAGACCAGATATGAATCATTAAGCTGCTGCAATTTATAGTAAAGTGCACATGCAGAACAAAGTTATGATCAGACTCAGTTCAACCAATAATTTATGTAATCTTACAAATTAAAGGATATGCCACACTTCCCCATATAAATAGGTCACCTTACATGATTTAAACAAAATGAGCTCTCTAGCATTCCTAACTTAGTCTGTGAAAACTCTTGAAGCTTTCACATTAAACCCCTGACTGATTTCTGTTCCTTTACCTCTCATTGCTTGTTCAAAGTTAGAAGGGAAAGTCTTCCAGGCTTCAAGCACTATAGGTGTGATATGTTCATCGTTTACTGAGACAAGGTAGCAAACTGTCTATGGGGAGATGTAAAAGCTAAATTATTAGCATCTTAACGAGCTATTATCTCAGCAATGCACTACTTAACTTTCATGAATACATTATGGCTTAAAACACAACATTTAAAGGTAACTAATGTTTCAAGACCACTCTATGCTAAAATAGATTTGACTATTCCAACGCACTCCTATTTGGTCTCCCACATTCCACCCTCCACACACTTGAGTTCATCCAGCACTCTGCTGCCTGTGTCTTAACTCACAGCATTGGATCCTGGAAGCAACATCTCGATTTTAGAATTTCATCCTTTTTTTTTTATTCGTTCATGGGATGTGGGCATCGCTGGCTAGGCCAGCATTTATTGCCCATCCCTAATTGCCCTTGTTCAGACACCATTTTGAAGAGTCAACCACATTGCTGTGGGTCTGGAGTCACATGTAGGCCAGACCAGGTGAGGACAACAGATTTCCTTCCCTAAAGGACATTAATGAACCAGATTGGTTTTTATGTCAATCGACAATGGTTTCATAGTCATCATTAGACTTTTAGTTCCAGATTTGTTTTCAAATTCCTTTATGGCCTCATCCCTCCCTATCTCTGTAATCTCCACTACCCTCTGGCAACCCTCTGAGATATCTGCACTCTTTTAATTCTGGTCTCTTAAGCATTTGCAATTTTAATTGCTCCATCATTGGTGGCCATCCCTTCAGTTGCCAAAGTCCCAAGCTCTGGAATACCCTCCTTGCACTTCTTTGCCTCTCTACCTTGGTTTTCACTTCTTAAAACCCACCTCTTTGACTAAGCTTTTGGTTATCTGACCTAATATCTCCATATGTGGCTCGGTGTCATACTTTGTTTTATAATGCTCCTGTGAAGCTCCTTGGGATGTTTTTCGTTACATTAAATATACTATATGAATATAAGCTGCTTTTGGGAAAATAATGCCTGTTGACTATTAGGAATTGGTAAGAAAGATGTTTCCAAATAAATATTAAAATGAACTTTCTGCCAAATTGATACCTGAGCTGCATGTTTTCCCCGAAATTAGAAATGTATAAGATGTGCAAACTGGGTGATGGTGTAGTGCAACAGACCTTAACCCATTTTCCCAATCTGTTCTCCCCAATTTATGTCCATAAAACAGATAGTCCACAACTTATAAATCAAGGCGAATGTGTTGAAGCATGCTGTTATAGAGGAGAGAAGATCCAGTTAAATTTAAGAGCAAGCTGACTGGGTAAAATGTGTAAAAACATCCAGGGGTAGATTTATACCTTAATTGCCTGGGTTTTAAAGTGGCAGAGCAGTTTGCATGTCCTTTAGATAGAAATCATTGGAGTGAAAATCAGGTGGATTCCAGAAAGGGCAATTGATCCACCGGCCATGATGAAGACTGGGATCACCAGTAAAGCTGAAATTGTCAAAGTGGTTGAGGAAGAGTCACAAATATAGTTGGAAAGGGACTAGACAAAGGGGGAAAATACAGTCAAGGCAGGAGGAACATAGTTTAGAGATGGAAGTAGTATTATGCTCATAGCAATGGTGGAAAAGAAGGCAAAGAAGTGAAAGCTGAGGGAAAAGTCCTCAGTATTAGGTCAATTTTTGGATTTGTTGACGTGGAGGGCATGGGTTATTGAAACTAAAGCACATCCAGGGTCAAAAGGCCAGAGTAGATGGTGAAAATCTAGCAAGGATTGAGATGGGAGAGAGAGGCTGAGAAGAAAGTGAAAGGGGTGAGGTAATTAGCTATCTGGCATGGACCTTACTACCTGAATGGGAGATAAACAGTGTGTTGTGTTGAACTGCCAAATGAGACAAAGGTTAAACTAAGAACTAAGAAAGCTATAGTATAGTATGTGGTATAGCTGATGCTGCTTAAAACAGAGGTTGAGAATATTAATGTGATGAAACAAGGTAGAGAAGGCGCGTTCAATTTATTGCCAAGAGTAGGTTGGGATTTTTACAGAAATACGGTCCACGTTTGTCTATTATTCAAACCAGTTTTTAAACTGGTATCAGCAGGATTGGTAATAAGTTCAGTGGTTATTTGTGAGGAAATGCTAGCTGGAACGGTACTGCCTGTATTGTACAACATTGGAGTGAAATGTGCATACGAACTAGGAGCAGAAGTAGGCCATTTGGCCCTTCAAGCCTACTCCTCCATTCAATAAGATCATGGCTGATCTGATTGTAACCTCCCGCCTACCCCGATAATCTTTTGTCCCCTTGTTAATCAAGAATCAATCCAGCTTTGCCTTAAAAATATTCAAAGAAAGACTGCTTTTTGCAGGATTTTACCATTAGAGCAAATATGCCACCAATCCAGCGTCATGGCAGATGGCTGTGTAAATCTTTGGAAACATACTTCAAGAGGGAGAAACACGTGTGATTAATTTTCCAGACAGTCAGTATGGTGATCTGGTGATGTGACTGAAAATTAAAACATCTTACAATAGATCTGTTTAAATGAGAACATATGAGCTACAGCAATAATAACGCTTCAACTCTGATAATTCATTAAGACTTGTGGCACATTAAGACTTGTAATTATGCAGCACATTTCATAACTTCAGAATGTCCCAAAGTGCTTTAAAGCCAAAGAAGTACTATTTTTTAAAACGTTGGTACTGTTATAATGTAGAAAACATGGCGGAAAATTTGTGTACAGCAAGGCCTCACAAACAGCCACGTGATAACGATTAGATAATCTGTTTGAGTGTTGATAAATATTTGCCAGCAAACCAGGGAGAACTTCTCTGCTCTTTTTTGAAATAGAGTCACGAGATTTTTTACACCCCCAGAAGACTTAGTTAGGCCTTTATCTAAACTGAAAGATGGAATCTCTGACAGTATAGCACGCCCACTGAAGTGTCAGCCGAGATGATTTGCTCAAGGCTGTACAGTGGAACTTGAACTCTCTGCTTTTTGACTCAGAGATGGGAATGCAATGAGCCAGGTCAGCACATGATGTTCTTGCTCAGTTTTCTTTGTACACTTTTACACATACACAAATATTTTTGAGGCCAAACAACGAACTACACTTAAACTACAGCTGCAGACTTTTCTATACTCTCATGCATGAGTTAACAACAGAAAGCGGACTGTGGACACCAATAATCCTCCCCTCATTGTTAAAAGCATGATTCATTGAAAATAATTCCACATGAAGAGCTTAAAAAACAATCCAGTTGTTCGTTTCTACTGCAACAATTCATTGGGTCAGCCTGAAAATTACCCAACTATGCAATTCTCAGGAATATCTAAGATAGTTCATCAGAAAGATGTTTACTTAGGAAGAACCATAAAATATATTCTATTGGTCAGAACCATGTACATTTCATGCTTATGCAGATCTTTGCGACAGATATTCAGCTTTTTTGGTTTGGTTTGAAATCCATAGAATGTTAAGCAGAGAGAATGACATCTATCACAGTTTTGATTGATGGTGCAATCTAACCCAATTGATCCACTAAATCCAAACAGAATATTTGCAATACTGCACCTTAAACTGTTGGTATACTACATAAACTAAGGGACTCTTTTTGCCTGTGTCTCTCTCTGTTTTGGCTCATGCATTATATTTTGAATGTTTACCCTTAGGGGAATTATCTATCAGATTTGAACTTGGAGTTATTACAGTGCTATTCACTTGATACATAATTTGTTCATAGTGTGTTTAAATTATATATGCAGTGGTAATTATTTCAACAAAGTGTGCATAATATGCTGACATGTGTACCCAAGTAGCAGATGTTCAAGTAATTTGGCCAGGACTGTCAAATAACGCCATTAATTCCAATTTCCCTGTTACTGCCAACAATAAAGCTAATGTAGTGTGGTTTGCTAAGGATTGGCACCTTCTGCTCACTGGCCTTGTGGTGAACCCAGGGTACCAATGATATTCTCCATACATCTTACATCCCCACTCCACAGCCAGCTATAGAGGACCTCATGGGGATGTGATTTCACCTTTGCCAAAGCTTTTAAAATATTGTTTCTCAGAAATCATCAGCAGTGAAAAATAAAAACAAGGTGACACCAATTCACAATTCGCCATGTGCTTCGCTGAAAAATAAACACCACATCAGTCACAAATGTCTTCCCCATGTACAGTTACCTACAAGAAGACACAATCTCCCAATTTATTTAAGTAGAGAGAAAGGCAAAGTGGTAGTAACTGGCAGCTGGATGATCTATATTTATGTAGACATAATAATGCATTTAAAATATTCAAACTGCGCATCTCTGAATTTACCTCATCATTATCCCACAAGAGGCTGATGTGGCAACACTCCTTTTTAAAACAAAATTCAAAAAGTGCTTCATACTGTTCTATCAGAGTGCACTAGAATCAACTCAGGGTAGTGTTTTGCCTTCCCCATGCTCTGTGCATGTATAATTGTAGCTGCTTAATTATAGACATATAGATAATTCCCAGATATTGCAGGGAACAGAAACACTTGTGCTAAGGCAATGGTAGCACCGTGATGATGTTACTGGACTAGTAATCCAGAGGTTTGGACGAGTATTCCTGAGACATGAGCCCAGATCCCACCATGGCAGTGGGACGAATTTAAACTCAATTAATTAATAAATCTGAATAGTTTCATTAATAATGATCATGAAATGACCAGATTGTTGTAAAAAACAATCTTGTCCTTCAGGGGAAAAGCTCTGCCTTCCTCACCTGGTCTGGCCTAAATGTGACTCCAGTTCCACAGCAATTGCCCTCTGAAATGGCCTAGCAAGCCACTCAGTTGTAGACAACTCACCACAAAGGGAAACTGAGGTTGGGCAAGAAACATTGACCTTGGCAGCAACACTCACATCCCAAGAATGTCTAAAAGAAACCTAGAAAAATGCTGCGCAATGTTTGTCCTGCGAAAGCTCAGTTCTCTTTTGATGGGGCTTAACTTGGTCTGGAAGGAAGATAGGGATGAAATCAATGGAAAAAACTGGTTGGGCTATACAATGGTTGGTCGTTCCGCTATCCCTGCTGAAGTTGAATTTCATCTCTGTGTTTTCCAGTGTAAATTAACTGTGAATGATAATTAACTGTGAGACAGATGCTATTTATTTGTTGATCTGAATTGCCCTACAATTGCAATGTTTCCATAATTGTTATTGTTGCAATTCAATTCTGTATCTATTTATAGATTTCAACAGTATGTCATACACTGATGGAATTTAATATGAAAAGTGTAAGATGATAAATATTGGCAGAAGGAATAGGGAGAGGCAATATATACTTAATGGCACAGTTCTAAAGAGTATGTAGGGACAGAGGGATCTGAGAGTTCATGTGCATAAAGCTTTGAAGGTGACAGGACATATTGAGAGAGTGATTAGCAAAGCATATGAGATCTTTGGCTTCATAAATAGAGGTATTGAGTACTAAAGCTGAGAAGTTATGCTGAACCTTTATAAAGCTCTGGTTTAATCACAAGTAACATATTGCATCCAATTTTGGTCAACACACTTTGAAAAGGATGCAGAGGTCCTTGAGAGGGTGCAGAGGAAATTACCAGAATGGCTCCAGGTGTTAGGGAATTTAGCTGCAAGGTCAGATTGGAGAAGCTGGGGTTGTTCTCCTTAGAGCAAAGGAGGTTGAGGGGATTTCTGATACTGATTATGAAGGTCAAGATAACATAGACAAAGGATTGCTCTCCCCCTTAGCTGATTGTACAAGGATTGGGAAACACAGATCTAAAGTTTTGGGCAAGAAATACAGGGGATATGAGGAAGAATTGTTTTACGAAAGAACTCAGTGCCTATGAGTGTGACAAAAGCAGAGATGGTGAATGATTTCAAATGAAAATTAGATAGCCATTTGAGGAAAGTAAATTTGCAGGGCTTGGGGTATAGAGCAGGGCAGTAGGAGACAGTGTTGAATTCAGGGGCTGAATAGCCCCTTCGGTGCTGTAATGACTCCATAACTCCCTGACTAATGTGTCATCCTGATATTTCACATACCTCTTTTTATTCAGGCTTTTGGCTTCTCTTCCCCGTCCAACCATCCCATTCCCAGTTAGTGGACATTGGGGGAGAAAAATAACTTTTATGAAAAAAATGAATGCTTTCCCAATACTTCAGAGAAGTGAGCCTTTGCAGTGTGCTCTTTCTTAGGCATTTTAACCGCTAAGTTGAACGTCCTTGATTGTCCCCATTAATGTCGCATTGTAATGAAATATAGTAGCTTACAATTAGGCCTAATGATGCTAGAAGAACAATTGGCTATCATCAGGCTAAACATGGTGCTATAAAACCGGCATTAATGACACATTAAACAAATGGTGATGATGCAGGAAATAAGATGAAATCATTCACATGATGCATAGCTATATCTTGAAGGAGCTGTTGCTGATTAGTTTTAATGTTCTGTAAAAATAGGAAAGCCAGTACTTATGCTGCTACATAATAATGGTTATTTCAATTCAATAAGTAATTCATAGTGTGAAGCATTTTAAAATGCTGCCACCTAAAAACATGACAGCGTGATTATCTATTCTGCACAGTTTCTGCAAGCTCAGTTTCATGTGTTCAGGAAATGGAACTATAGAAATTTATGGTGCAAAACGAGGCGATTTGGGCCATTGTAGCTGGACCGGCTCTTTGCAAAAGCAATTCAAAACCATTTCTGTCACTCTTGTGCTCACTCAATGGCTCTGTAGATTTTTGTTTATCCTATTTTCACTTAAAGATACAATCGTCTCTGCTCCAACCACCTTGTGTTGACCACCATTCCATGCTGCAATGATGGTATGTGAAAATAAATTTTCACTAACCTCTATTTTTGCCGTGACTTTAATTTTGTTTTGTAATGGGTGCTTGAACTGCAGACAGTACTCTTAACGATGGTCTATTCAATGTTTTTTTATACAGCTTTAGTATTATTTTACTCTTGTACTCTATGCTGTTGTCATAAAACCCAAAATCCTATTGGAAATGTATACTTCAACGTTCAGGAAATTATGTAATTGAACTCTTGGTCTCGTTGTTCACCCACACATTCAGCAACTTTTCATTCAATCTATATTTCTATCTCTCGTTTTCATTTCCCACACTTTTCACTCTTATCCATTTTCAAATTGCATCTGATACCTTCTGCCTGTTCTGTTAATCTGCATTCTTCTGATCTTTTCTAGTTGCTTCTCAAACTGCCTACTTGTGTGTTAAAGAAAGAAAGACTTGTATTTGTATTGTGCTTTTCATGACCACTGGACATCTCAAAGTGCTTTACAACCAGTGAAGTAATGTCGTAGGGTAGGAAACATGCAGCTATTTTGCGCTCAGCAAACTCCCACATTCAGCAATGTGAAAATGACCAGGTAATCAGTGTTTTTGTCATTCTGATTGAGAGGTAAATATTGGCCAGGACACCAGGGATAACTCTGCTGCTCTTCTTTGAATTAGTATGATGGGATCTTTTACATTCACTCAAGCAGACAGATGGGGCATCATCTTAATGTCTGATCTGAAAGATGGCACTACTGGATAGTGCAGTGCTCCCTCAGTACTGCACTGAAGTGTCAGTGTTGACTTTTGAGCTCAAGCCCTGGAGTGGGACTTGAACACGGGGAACCTTGTGATTCAGATGCTATCAGGAAATTTCAGGATTGTGCCTCCTCTGCCCAGGTCCAAATCATTTTTTAGCCAAGAACAAAAAGTGAGCCCAGCACTGACGTCATTCCCAACCTTTATCCCAATCCATGCACCATCCATTTACAGTCAACTGTTTGGAGGTGAAATCTTGAGTAGTAGAACGGAATGAGCATTAATGAATTGCTAGTCTGTTTTACAATCTAACCAATTTGCTTTTCCATTTAAGTTAATGGAAAACAAAATCTGACAAGAATATAAAATGGGTTTCTGCAATTCTTTGGCAAACTCTATTGTCTTTAATAAATCACTGCTTCCTGGCAGGTTAAATGCATGCATTTCCAAATGCTCACTAAGTGCATGGGTGGAATTGTCCCAGGTTTGCACTAAGTGCAGTAGCAAGCAGGTGAAATGATGTTTTACCTGCCGGCTGCAATGGCGGTTTTCACACCATATTGTCCCAAACCCACCACATTATTTATACATTCCCAGGCAACAACATTTCAGTGGCGGGCGGGCTGTCATTCGCTTACTTGCCATCACCTCACCACTTCATCACGCTGGGCACCATATTTGAAGTCCAGCCGCGTGCACCATATCTGATTGCTTTTAGGCCACAACTACTGCAGGGAGCATGTCCGTGAAAGGCAAGAAGACTGCAGCCCCCAGGTTTAGTGACGCATCACTGGAACGTCAGTTGGATGCCATGGAGGCCCGCCGCAATGTCCTCTGCTCCTGCCCTGGCCACAGGATGGGCAGTGGCATTACCAACCAGGCTTGGGAGGCAGTGGCAGCAGTGGTCAGTGCCAATGCCCTTCAAAAGAGGAAAGCTACCCTGTGTGGCAAGAAGTTGAATGATCTGTTCCATTCTGCCAGGGTAATTCAGTCTTCTCACATTCTCAACTCTCACACTCACAAACCAATCACACATTCACAGAGATCTCACTCACTGCCAGTTCAAGAGACATCACCATTCACTCCTTCACACACACCTTCATTATCCTCATCCCATCCATGGGACCACTCACCACCCATACAAGCCAGGCATACTTATCATACTTGCATTTCCCCCAACTTAGTCTACTGCATTCGTTGCTCCCAATGCGGTCTCCTCTACATTGGAGAGACCAAACACAGACTGGGCAACCGCTTTGCAGAACACCTGTGGTCTGTCCGCAAGAATGACCCAAACCTCCCTGTTGCTTGCCATTTTAACACTCCACCCTGCTCTCATGCCCACATGTCTGTCCTTGGCTTGCTGCATTGTTCTAGTGAAGCCCAACGCAAACTGGAGGAACAGCACCTCATCTTCCGACTAGGCACTTTACAGCCTTCCGGACTGAATATTGAATTCAGCAACTTTAGATCTTGAACTCCCTCCTCCATCCCCACCCCCTTTCCATTTCTTCCCCCTTCCTTTTGTTTTTTCCAATAATTTATTTGGATTTTTCTTTTCCCACCTATTTCCATTATTTTTAAATCTTTTCTGCCCTGCTAGTCTTTCCACCCCACCCCTACTAGAGCTGTACCTTGAGTGCCCTGCCTTCCATGCTTAATTAGCACATTCGTTTAGATCATGTCACCACCTTCAACACCTCTGTGTTCCTTTGTCTGTGACATCTTTTGATTATCTGCTCCTATCACTGCTAGCTTGTCCCTACAACCACATCACCCACCCCCCCACCTTAAACCAGCTTATATTTCACCCCTTTCCTAATATTCACTCAGTTCTGTTGAAGGGTCATAAGGACACGAAACGTCAACTCTTTTCTTCTCTGCCAATGCTGCCAGACCTGCTGAGTTTTTCCAGGTAATTCTGTTTTGTTTTGGATTTCCAGCATCCGCAGTTTTTTGTTTTTATACTTATCATCTGGCCTGGCAGGCGTCCTGCTTACACTCTCTCCATCTCTATTCATGCAGGACAAACTGGCACAAAACAACAGGGAGAGGTCGCATGCACTCAAGGTACAGCTCTAGTGGGGGTGGGGTGGAAAGACTAGCAGGGCATAAAAGATTTAAAAATAATGGAAATAGGTGGGAAAAGAAAAATCTATATAAATTATTGGAAAGGAATGCCTGAAATCAAGATCCTCATGGACTTTGAAAACAGAGTCATCCAGCTGGCCAGCGATGACCGGGACCGGTCCTGAGCTGATAGTGAGGTCGGTGCTGCTTTCCCATGTAAGGGTCCAGCAGTGCAACATCCATCAGACAACCATACTTTGACTGATGTGTCCTGTTTCACAGGCCACTGCCATGCACTAATTATCTCCCCTTGCTTCTACAGGCACATCTGGGGGACAGTCGACGGAGTCCAAAACCCAGGGCCTCCAATCAAACCCCAAAGAAACCTCTGAAGAGGAATCTGAAGACATCCTTCTTCAAGTCCCATTACAGTGTTCACCCACACCCTCTCCACCAGCACAGAGACACACATCTTGGTGGGACCTAGCTTTAGAATGCTGATCCACAGCAGCTGGCAGCAAGGACTTCCCAGGTCTCTGGCACTCAGAGAACTGCTGAAGGCCAGAAATTTGCTGAGTCTGAGTCAAATGATGAGCCTCTGGATTTGCTCATGTCACAGTTGTTGGAGCTGCAAAGGCAAGCTCAGGAACATCAGGAAGGGATGTCCGCTGCACTCCTCAGATTGCAAGGCATGATGGAGGAGTCCTTCCGTCTTCAATCTGAGGTGATGGCATCAGCATGCCAATGCACTGAGGTCAACACTGGTAGGATGGTGGCCACCATGAAGACCTTGGTCCAAGATATCGCTCCTGCACTACTGCTGCGGGCTCAACTTCTTCACTTTGCCGTAGCTGACTTCCAACAGTGTGTACATGAGAGGGGTGTGGAGCAGCTCAATCTCACTCCACTACCCCTTCTTATCAAGGAGTCAGCCTGGGGCCCTTGGGTATCCATAAGGAGGAGGATCAGCGGGTGTTCCCCACCCCTCTTTTCCAATCCACCCTGTCAGCAGGGAAAAATTCAGACAGGCAGGCACCCTTTAAATAGGACGTTAATTTTTATGTCCTGCCTCTGGATCCCACCTGTCATCCTTAATTGGACAGCAAATGCGGAGACGGCCTTTAATTGGCTCTCCCCAGGAACATTAGCCCTGTTGGCAGACTTCTGATCTGTGGGCTGTTGGGAGACAGAAATGGACCCAACACCTGTAAATATTCTAAGACTAGAAGATTCTGCCCATAGTGTCTAGTCAGTTTGACTGGCAATGTTTAGTGCCCACTACTATTTGAATACATCTTAGGAGTTCCTCCTAATTTGCCAGAACATGGCATCATTGCATTGCAATCAATTTATGCTCTTGAAATTTGAATTTTTATAAAATTAGATGACTTTTTATTGTTTTTAATATAACTGTTCACTGGACTTTCATTGAGCTAATGAGATGCAGTGGTGGCTGGTGATTACTATTCCACTAGCGTGATAAGCACTTAGCTGAAGAGGCACAAAAGCAAGAAAAAATAAATACAGTTTTGTGGTTCGTGATAGAATACTGTACTTTTAAATTCAGCCCAGGCTATTAGTTTGAAATTTTCTTTTCTTTGCTGATTACAAATATTTTATATAAAAGCATTTTGGGCCATTTCATCCCAGATCTTAGTGAATGCAGGCCTGTGGAAAAAAAAATTGTCCCAATATTAATGCAAATTAGAAAAACCACTCAAAGTCTTTAAAGGTAAGTGGCAAAGAAAATGAAAATAAAATCACTAGTGCAGCAGGAATTTGTCTTCTGAGGTTTGGATTAGAAAAGAATGGGACATGGCTGTGAGCGTCAGTTTGCTGTCTGACCTGGGAATGCTTGATATTGACACTGGTAATAGATGTGAGAAACCTTTCTTCCCTTCTATACTCTGATAAGCACACATTTATACTAATAAGGTGAAGGTTGCACTTAAAGCAACAATTTACATTGGAGCTGCATCTGAAGAAATAAATATGATTTTGTATTGTAAGCACTTATGCAGTTCAAACCTCCACCTCTGTTTAAGTTCTCTGCCCCTTAAAGAATTCTTTAAGTCTGTGGCAATTTACCAAATATTCAGATACTATTTATTATTAATTTATTATTTCATAATAATTATTAGTATTAATAGTAAAACATTTGCCATAGATGCTTAAAGCTTCAAACAAGAAAAAAAGGAAGAAAGACTTGTATTTATATAGCACCTTTCTTTTCCTCAGAATGTCTCAAAGCTTCACAGTCAATTAAGTACTTTTTGAGTGCAGTCACTGTTATAATGCAAAAAATGTGGCATCTAGCTTATGCACAGCAAGGTCCTACAAATAGCAATGAGAAAATGACTAGATAATATGTCTTAGTGATGTTAATTGAGGATAAATATTAGCCAGGGGAGAACTTTCCTGCTTGTCTGTAAACATTGTCACAGGATTTTTATGCCCAACTGAGAGAGCCAATGGGACCTCGGTTTGAAATCTCACCCAGAAGGAGGCACCTCCAACAGTGCAGCACTCCAGTACTGCACTGGAGTGTCAGCCTTGACTTCATGCTCAATTCCCTGGAATGTGACTTGAATCCACAACCTTTCAAGTTTCCAGTAAGAGTGCAACCGCTGAACCATATCTGCACAATCATTTTCTACATTCAAATTGAAAGTCTAGATCATGAACCATCTATGCCAAAACTTGGATCCATCGACCACTTGCACCCCATGAGGCCTGAAGATATATACCACAAAATCAGGCAACTCAGTTGTGTGCACCTCAAATCCCAATCACAGATTTAGCCTATTTGGATTTTGTGGGCCTTGAGGTTAAGAAAGGGCTATTCTTCATGCTGTTTCCTCATTAGTGGATGAGTCCTAAATTAGAAAACCAGGACCTGTTAGTAACAATATTGCGGATTAAAGAAATAATTCACAATTGCATAATGCCTTTCATATGTGAAATCAGTTCACAGCTAATGAAGTACTTTTGAGCAGTAGTCACTATTGTAACATGGGTTAACATAGCAGCCAATTGGTGCACAACAAGGTCCCACAAACAGTATTGAAATAAATGATCAGTTAAGCTGTTTTTAGTGGTATTGATGGAGCAATAAATGTTAGCCAGAACAATTCCATGCATTTGAATTAAGTTCTTTTAAGTCCACCTAAGCAAGTGGACATGGCCTGATATAATATATTATCCAAAAGATAGGGCCTTGAAGTTTCCACTAGAGTGCACTGCTATTCCCTGTGCAATTCATTTAAAATCAACAGAACAAGGGCAGAAGATCAAGGAATGTTAAGTGTAAATTACATCCCACACAAATCGAGTTTTTGTGATCCTCTGCATTAGCGTAGTGGTAGAGAAAGTCATCCCCACCTACAAAACTGGCCATGTCCCAGACTGAGTTAATCACCATTGGAAGTTTCTGCAAAATGCACTTATTTGTGGGCATTTGAGGAAGTTCTTAAAATTAAGCATCTTTTTAGGTGCAAGGGCATTAATAGATATTTTTAAAACTTTTAAATATTTATTTCATTTACTGAAAATTGACTAATATAACTAGTAAATGGTTTTGCATAGCTTTCAAAAGTCATCTGCAGATTTCATTTGAAATTTGATTACTCACAAATTGTAGGCCAGACGCTCTGGTTATAAGTGCTTATTTTTTGTGACACAATCCATTTTCAGTTGCTCCTGGATGTCAATTTGAAATATATCAAGGAACATTTCTAATGTATTTTTTTAAAAAGTTACATTCTAAAATGCAGCCCGATTGCATTGGTTAATGGAAGATTTTACATTTTGAAATATGCAAATTAGACTGAGTGGGACTTAAGCACTTCTGAAATCCAGCATAATTTTCTGTGGTTTGTATCTGGATTGCTGATTGTACCCAATACAGAACCTCTTAGCCAGGGCCTCTAATGTGCAGCACTCTGTCAGTGTGAAACTAGATTATGTGCTGGGATCGATGGAGTGAGGATTAAACTCACAATTTTTTGATAAACGTGAGCACTACCTCTGAACCAGCATGGTAGCACTGGCTTCTGACACTGATTCCATGCAGCCAGCCAGCACCTAAAAGTAACTCAACTGGGACTCACAAACCCTGGCAGTCAGGAATATTGAATAAAAATATTTGTCTCATCCGTAGGCCTTTGGTGAGTCTTGCAAGTTTGCTTTAATATTGCAGCCAGCCGTGTAAGACCTGTACAACAAGCATTAGGCATCTGGTGGTGGCTCAGTTGGTAGCACTCTGGGTTTTTTTTGAGCAAGAAGGCCTTGTGTTCAAGTTCTACTCCAGGACTTGTTGGTATGGAAGGAACATTCATGGCATGGTTCAACAGATTGTTATTCAGTCTGCAGTCACAAGAACACTGCACACCATTCTCCAAAGGGATGAAAGAATGTGAAGATACATACATCAGGAGTTCAATACACCAGCACATGTCTTGCATAATGTAAAGGAGCTTTTGATTTAAACTTCATACGCGGTCAAGGAGCGCTGAAGCAGTCAACAAAAAAAACTTTGTCATTCCTGATCTTATCCATCTTTTGCATACTTGAATTGATATAAAAGAGGTATTAGAACCTGTACTATATTAAGAATGATAAGTTTCACTAAATGCCAATGAAGTAAACAGCTTTATCACTAGTATTATAGATCAATTGAAAATACACCAGTAAGAGCAAAGGAATGTGCAACTTTAGAATGCCAAAGTAAACCTGCCAGATTTACCAAAACCATTTCAAGTGTGTTCTCCCAGCCACTATCATAATTCAGTAAATTCACCTTAACATTGATGCCTGCATGAGGCTTCCCATCAGGAGCCAGTGGCACCAATAAGGCACCAGTAGTGTAATACTGCATAAGAGTAACTCGACAAAACACCCAGAGTGCGGCCTTTCCTGTGTGGTGACTGGATGCAGCACTATTGAATCACAGATGACCTCACTGGTTAGAGTAATTGACATTCTTTTTGCAGACGATATTGATCAATTCAGCTGGTGTCTGTACCTGAGGCATTTTGTAACGTAATCCTGCTGTGATCAATACCCTCTTCAAAGTTGTTTCCTGGAAGAATCAAGTAGAAACAAAGAAAGCACTTTGCAGATGTTCTGTGAAAATTAATGCTGGTCATTTAAAGAGACATCATAGACGAAGTTCCACAATGGTCTATAAACCACTTTAGAGACTAAACCATTGTTGCATAAAATGGCGAATTATAAACAATAAATAGGCTCCTTTTGTGATGAAACATTCTAAAGCACTTTTACCATCAATTAGATTTTGATGTGAAGTGTAAGGCAATCTTCTGATGATATGTAAGTCTCAAAAATCAGTATCTTTCATTTTTAACCATCAAAGTTCCCTACTGCTAAGTATTACTGTATTTTCTTCACCAGTTGATTGAGTATTGATACTAAGGGTGGGATTCTTTGGCCTGCCGGCTGCCAGAATTGTCTGGTCCCGCCCAAAGTCAATGGGTGGAATTTTATGGCCTCTCTTGCCAGTGGGATTGTCCGGTCAGTCAAGGCTGTGCAAGAGAACAGGTCAGAATACTCTGACCATTATTTCAGCCCGCCCCCATCCCCAACTGAAAATCTGACCGGGTGGCAGCAATTTTTAAAGTTGGGGTATCTCCCAACTCTGCGAACAGGACCTGGGGACAAAAATCTGGGACCTAGTTTCTGTCATGTGACCAAAGTGTACATTGTCCTCACAAATGGTCTCTGACAACGAGACGATTGTCAATTAATGGGATCCGAGTTGCACCGATTCACATACCCTCATGATAGAATAAGGTTTTTTTCACACCCATTCTCTGGATTTCAACGCTGAAGCTGAACAGTCTACAGTCTACAAGCAGTAAAAACAGTTACTTTAATTATTTGTTGAAGGGCAGCCATTAACTACAGGAAAAATTTGTTGCATTTTAATGACTTCTCAAAGGTATGTCCCAGAAGTTCATTTGCATTTTAATAATTTATTCAGACATGAAAATTAGCTCAGGGGTCTTGTGTATTGATAGGAAAGAAAAGGTCACATGACCATTCAACTCCACTTTGTTTTAAAGTGTCCATTTTGAATTTATATTCCCTAAGTACATATTGCATGAGCATGACACATTGCAGGAGTTCCTCAGGGTAGTGTCCTAGGCCCAACCATTTTCAGCTGCTTCATTATTGTCCTTTCCTCCGTCATAAGGTCAGAATTGGGGATCCATCATAAGGTCAGAAGTGGGGATGTTCTATGATGATTGCACAGTGTTCAGTGCTATTCATAACTGCTCAGATGCTAAGGCAGCAAGGCCTCAACAATATCCAGGTTTGGGCTGATAAGTGGCAAATAACATTCAGACCACATAAGTGCCAGGCAATAATCATCTCGAACAAAAGGGAATTTAACGATCTCCCATTGATGTTCAATGCCATTACCATTGCTGAATCGCTGATAGCTATCACCATCATAATTGTGGGGCTATATAAAATCTGGCTAGAAAAGCAGGTCAGAGACAGAGAGAATTCTGTGCCAAGTAACTCTATTCCTGACTCCCCAAAATCTGTCCACCATCTACAAAGCACAAGTCAGGAGTGTGATGGAATATCCTCTACTTGCCTGGATGAGTGCAGCCCCAGCAACACTCAAGAAGCTCACCACATCCAGGACAAGGCAGCCTGCTTGACTGGCTCTCCATCCACCATTGTAAACATTTACTCCCTCCACCGCTGGCACACAGTGGCAGTAGTGTGTACCATCTACAAATACACTGCAGCAACTCACCAAAGCTCCAATAACAGCAGTTTAAGAGAATTTGATAAGGCATAACTTCGGTTTTTATTTAGCCATAGCTTTTTACCCAAATATTTTGAGGGTCAAGGGTGGCCAATGTTTTTTTTTTAATATGCTAAAGATTCACAGAACAGACTGATGTTCATGATCTACAGATTGTTATGTTTACTAAAATTCAGGGTCAGATTGCAAACCAAGACTCTAATCAGCTTCCACTTAATCTCATTTTCAATAAGGTCTCCAATCAATTGGTGGGTAATAGTAAGAAGATACAAAATCTGAAGGATTTTCCCCTTGGCGATTTGTGGGCGGGGCCCGCTCACCGATGGGAAAATGACACGGGATGATGTCGGGAGAAACACCCGACATCATCCCGGTCCATTTAAATCTTCAGGAAGGCGGGCGGACAGTGAAATCAGATGTCTGATTAAGTCTGATTGACAATCTAATTAACCTTGTTAAAGGCCCTGCCCGTCCAACCTTAAGGCTGGCGGGCGGGCCAGGAGTCCCAGCCGGCTCCAGATTATTCATGAAACTTCATTCACTGGCGGGATGAAGTTTCATGTCCATTTTTTAAAAAATTTAATAAACTTTATGTGTTTCTTAATAACACATCCCATCTTGTGTGACATTGTCACATGAGGGGGACATGTTAATAATTTTAATATTTCTCTATTTTTTGACTTTTCTTACCTGTCAGTAAACTCCCTGAGACAGCACTTTGCCTCAGGGAGAAATGCGCTCTTTGAGCACGTGTGCACTTTGACAGTTGGGGATTCCCTCCCCCTCCGCATGCGCTTCCTGTTGGGCAGGCCGCTGGTGGCAGCGGGCCGTTTCGGTGGCGGGGGTCTGCTGCCTGCCCGCTGCTGAGCCAGTGGGTCTGCTCGCCCATCGAGGGCTAAATTCTGCCCAATATCTTTCAATTGCCATAACAACATTCAAATACTACAGAGCAAGGTATTGCAATAGTGTATATGATTTTATTAATCACCCCAAATGGACACTTGTTCCAAACATTATGGCACCCACTGCCTGCAAGTAGTTAATATTCCTCCAATGTTTGCTGGTAGACAGGGGAGAAATATTCATATCAGAGAGCAGTACACCTCAATGCCTACTTAGGAAGTATGCCAAAAAGAGGAGAAAAAAAAGTTAATAACAGTAGTCTTGTCTGTTCTAACTCATTTTGATCATTTTTCTTTAAATGACCCCTGAGCACTTGATGAATCTATAGCAGGAGCACAGAGCAAATGAAGCGGTGGGTTTTCCATTATTGAAAAAGTACAGTCCTTGAAGCTCGCATTCTGCTTTAGAGCTCTGCTTGCGACAGTTGTTGAATTCATCCCTGTGGCCACATATAGTAACTAATGGAGTGCTTTAGTTGCCTGATAAGAACCAGAAACCACTTATTGCTGTGAAAAATTTCTCTTGGACACGTTTGCTCCCAAAGTCAGCATTTATTCTGACTTTTCATCTGCTGTGCTGACAAGATATTCTCTAAGTCATATCTGTCATTGGTAATCATTATTTTCAATAGCTATCTGTGGACAGATCTTTTTTAGCTGGTAGTGCCATGGCAGAAGAGAAAAGAGTGCCATGCAAGTGAGGGCAAGACCTTTTACTAAGTATTGAATTTTGTCATTGTTTATAATAGAAAACTACTGAAAGCCCAAAAGGAACAGGGAGAACAGAAAAGGTTTTCTGTAGTTAATATCTCATTACTCAATAGAATATATTACCTGTCCCCTGAACAATTATTAGTACAACTGAGTGATTTGTTAAGCTACTTCAGAGGTCATTAAGAATCAGCCATGTTGGGCAGAATCGTCCTTTCCCAGCTGTGGTGGGGTTCATGGCGGACAGGGGCAGAGAATACGCTGGGATGAAAAAAATCAATTTCCTGATGATGAGAAATGGTGGGAGGAAGTTGCAGTTCCGACTGTCATTACAGATTAATGGCAGGGGGTCAGTTGGGTCTTTATGTCGATCTGACAGTTGTCATGGTCTATAACTTAAATTTATTGAGTTCAAGTTCATAACTTGCTGGTGTCCTCACAAGCCACCTAACTAGGGAAGTAGAAAGGGTTTTAAACTGAGTAGTGTGGGCAAGGGATCACATTTGGGAAGATGTAGTAAACCAAGGAGTAGAGACAATGCAAGAAAGACAGGTGTTAATATGGGAAATGATAAACAGACTGTGACAGAAAGGGGCGGAGAGTACGAATCTAAGAGTAAATCAGCAGATAAGGCTGGATGCTACAAAAATAATAAAAGGACAAAACTAAACGCTCTGTATCTAAATGCATGTAGCATTTGAAACAAAACAGATAAAGGGATAGCGCAAGAAGAAATAAATAAGTACAATCTGATAGCCATTACAGAGACATGGGCCAGAATTTTGACCATGATGGGTGGGCGGGCCCCACAGGCTCGGTGGCGGGCGGGCAGCCGAACTCCGCCACTGAAACGGGGCTGGCCGCCATTTTGAGTGCGCGGGCCAATTAAGGCCCACCCAGCCGACTGCCCAAAAGGAATCGCTATGCGCTTCCTGTGCGGGGGATGGAGGGATTCCCCATCTGTCAAAGTGTGCAAAAGAGCGCACTGCTCCCTGAGACTAAGTGCTGTCTCAGGGAGAGTGCTGAATGTTTAAAAAAACTTTAAAATAATAGGGAAAGAAAAACATTATTAACATGTCCCCCTCATGTGACACTGTCACACAAGATGGGACATGTTAATATGTATGACTGAAACTTTAATAAACTTTTTAAAAACTGAAATGGAACCTCAACCCGCCAGTGGATGAGGTTTTATCTTTCTTCAAAAGCCCGCTGGGGCTCCTGGCCTGACCGCCAACCTTAAGGTTGGACGGGCAGGTCTTTCAATGAGCTTACTGATCCTGTCAATGGCCTCAATTAGCCATTGACAGGTCGGCGGGCGAACAGCTGATTTCGCTGTCTGCCCACCTTCCTAAAAATTTACATGGACCGGGATGACGTCGGGGGTTCCTCCCGATGTTATCCCATATCATTTTCCAGTCAGCGAGCAGGCCCCGCCCCCAAATCACCGACGGGAAAATTCTGGCCATTGTTACAGGATAACATAGATTGGGACCTGAATATTGATGGGAATGTGACACTTAGGAAGGACAGGATGTTAGGAAAAGGTAAGGAAACAGTTAGCCAACAACCATGATGTGCAAGTGCAGTCAAGATCATCTACAGCCCAAGCACTCAAGACCCCACTCCACTGTGGCCAAGAACAAGAGAGGTGCTCACCAAGGACAGCGAGGCAGTGAGTGCCCACTGGAAGGAGCACTTCGAAGATCTTAACAGATACTCTGTCTTCAACGTGAGTGTCCTTGACTCCATCCCGCAGCATGCTACCCACCACCATCTCAGCACAACCCCAACCTGGCACAAGGTAGAAAAGGCCATTCGACAGCTAAAGAGCAGCAAGGCATCAGGAGTAGATGGAATCCCCGCCGAAGCTCCCCGCTGAAGCGCTAAAACACACCAGAGAAGCACTATTGGCATAAATACATGGCCTCATATCCCTTATCTGGAAGAAGTAGAGTATGCCAGGAGATCTCAGAGATGCCATAATCGTGACCATCGTCAAGAAAAGTGACAAGTCTGAGTGCAGTAACTACAGAGGAATCTCCCTGCTGTCAGCCACAGGGAAGGTATCACAAGAATCCTCCTCAATCACCTTCTCCCTGTGGCTGATGAGCTCCTCCCAGAGTCGCAATGTGGATTCCACCCACTAAGGGGCACAATGGACATGATCTTTACCGCATGGCAACTGCAAGAGAAATGCAGGGAACAGCACCAACCCTTGTACACGGCCTTCTTCGACCTCACAAAGCCTTTGACACTGTCAACCATGATGGATCATGGAGCATCCTCCTCTGTTTCAGCTTCCCCCAAAAGCTTGTCACCATCCTCCACCTGCTCCACAATGACATGCAAGCCATGATCCTGACCAACGGATCCAACACAGACCCAATCCATATTTGGACCAGCGTCAAGCAAGGCTGTGTCACCATACTGACACTCTTCTTGATCTTCCTTGCTGCAATGCTCCATTTCACCCTCAGCAAGCTCCCTGCTGGAATGGAGCTAAACTACAGAACAAACAGGAACCTGATCAACCTCCGCCACCTGCAGCCCAGATCTAAGGTCATCCCATCCTCCACCATTGAACTACAGCATGCAGATGATAATTGCATCTGCGCACACTCGGAGGCTGAGCTCCAAACCATCGTTAACACCTTCATTGAGGCATATGGGAGCATGGGCCTTACCCTACACATCGGACAGCTGCTGGGAAAGACGCATATGTGAGGACCGAATCAGATGACAAACCTTTGGATTAGTCCTTTCAATTCATCATGGAGAGTCAGCAGAAGGTAAGGAAACATCACTTAGAGCTGTTGGAAGCCCTCAACAGAGTGGCTGATGAGTCGGAGGAGTGTGTCCACCTGCTCTCTGATGAAATAGTGCCCCCATGTGTGCACATGGAGGTCTCTATGGGAAGAATGGTGGACGCCAGGAGACCCTGGTCCAGCAGAACACGGAGATGCGCGCAGGCCTGCACTCCATCGTGGGAGCCATGGGTGAGTCCCTGCAGTGGCAATGTGAGAGGGAAGCAGGGCACCATGACTCCCTCCGGGTGCTCCTTCCCCTCAACGAGTCAGGCTGGGGCACTTGGACACCTGAAGGGAGAAGGAGCGGCAGCTGGACATCCCTGGGTTATCCATTCAGGAATCTCAGAGGCTGTTGACTCCCTCCAAGTCCCCTTTTCCCATGAGCGCCTCAACCTCATCCTCTGTCACCCCAGAGGGAGCAGCTGGCCCACGAGCTGGCCCCCTGGAGGGAGAAGTGTATGTGGCAGAGCCTTTCGGAGCCTCGTGCAAGAATTCTCCCATGCATGCAGATCCTTCCCATATCACATTCATCTCAACGTCCTGATCACTTTGAATGTGCCTGCTGGGGTTCTCTTTCAGTTGTCCATCTGAGCTGATCTGTATCTCCACCCACACTCCCATGCAGCACTTGATCTTGCCCACCACGACTCTCATTTCACTGTCAATTTGGACAGCATGATGCTAATTCGGTTTTACTTTCGTTCCTCCGTCCTTTACTCTCACCTGGAACTCCTTCCAAATCCGGAACCCCTTCCCCCCTTTAGCCCTCCCACCCCCCCTGAACTCCCCCTGCTTAGCCCCTCCCCTTTCCTGACTCCTTCACACATCGTTACTTCTTCCACCAACCTTAGTCTTTCCCCTCTCCTGACTGCTTCTTCCAGACTTAACTCTTCCTCCAGCTTTACTCCTTTTCCATTCTGACTCCTTCCTCCACCCTTTCCTTTTCCTCCGATCTTGCCCCTCTCCTCTCCACACTCCTTCATCCTCCCAGGATTCCCTCCCCTCTCTGCACTCCTTCCTTCGCCTGGACTCCTTCCCTTGCACCTTCCACCCCTCCTTGCCCCTACATCCCAAGTTGCCTCCTGCTCCCCCGTTACCCCATCCTCCTCCCATACTCCCTCCCCTTCCCAACCGCCCCCCCCCCGACACCTTCATTCCCACCTCCCAACCTCACTCACGCTGACACCTTAATTTCCCCCCTCCCAACCTAACCGCCCCCCCCCCACCCACCCCCGCCCCTGACACAATGTCCTCTCCCAGTCGATCCTGTACCCTTAAACCATGATCCATTGTGAGCACCAACAGTGACTATCCAACTTCCATGCGTTTTGCAGCAGAACCATGTCCATTAGAATCCACCCAGCATGTCATGGACGTTCCTCTAGGATCCCATTGCTGTTGGGCTCCAGTATCTTCTGCTTTTCAGATGTCCGCAATGTGATCAAGGTCCTGGTAGTAAGTCTCAGCATCTGCACGCCACACTTGTCAAGACTTGTCCTGCACTGGTATGTTTTCCCCCCCAACGTTGGCGGATGATCCATTGGGGGGAGGAGTCCGGTGGGTTGACCTTATAATGATATACTGATGTATTACAGTGAGGTTCCTGATGCCTTCGACGGGCTGAGCAGACAATCGCCAACTGGTTTCATAACGCCATGAAACTGATTTTTGGCCTTCTCGCCGTGTTGTCAGCTCTTGTCACTGCACGTGCCCGACGCCAGCGGGCAAGGGAAATTCCACCCATAGAGTAACATAGGCGGATCCCTCAGCTTGTAATGCTGCTTTGATACTAGGTCTGTCATTTTGGAGCCTCTAATCCAGTTAATGGCACATGATAAAAAAATTTGCCCTGAAATCAAACATTCTGCATAAACCAGTTGCTCCCAAACAGGGTGCAGTACTTGGCATTCACCTTGGATTAGTGCATGACAGGGAGAATGAGCAGAAGCGACACAGAGCAGAGCAGGCTGCTGGAAGTCAGAGAAAAAGGGAGAGATTGGGAAAAGGGCTCTCAGCAGGAGACCAGATCAGCCCAGGGTGTCAGAGAGCAATTCTCCTACCTGAACCTCAACGAGAAATAGTATGTCAGACCTCTCTGCTTCACTTAGGATATCTTCACTGAAATTTGCCACATGTTGCAGGCGCAACTGCAGCCTCAGAGCAGGGTGAGAATGGCATTGTCAGTAGTGTCAAGGTGACCCCGCCCATTAGCTTTTATACATCTGGCTCCATCCAGGCTGGAGCAGGAGATATTTCTAACATCTCCCAGTTTTCCATCCACTGTTGCATAAGGGATGTCACTGAGGTTCAGTATTCCAAGAGAGCTGAATACATTTAATTTCTCCTGCGAGAGACAATAGGAAGTAGAGCGATCATGAGGCATCATGAGGATTGTGGGCTTCCCCATGGTTTAGGTTGCCATTGAATGCACGCTTGTCAGGAGAAAAACAGGAGGTTTCACCATCTGCAACCTATATATTATAAGAGTTTGCGAGATGAGGGGGATGTGAGAAGGAGGATTAGGTTTGAGCATACCACCATCTTCAATGATTTCAGCCCCACTGCTGGCCACAGTATCAGTCATGGCTGTTCCAATCATGCCTATTGTGTTTCTGCTTTGGAGATATGTAGAGATGATGCACTCCAGGTATATATCTGCGGGAGGAATTTATTCAATGCTTTTAAATGTCTGCTCTCAGGCTTACAACAGCTTTCCTCAATTTAGCTTCTTTTTCTCAGTAACTACATCCAGACTTAATCACACACAGAGAACTGAGAATAGCTACCAGACGCACATAATCAAACATTGAAGAATTGAACAATTGAACTCAACAATGGTAAGCCCTGCAGCATCCGTCAGGGGTAAGGTGATGAAGTCATTTCTGTCCCCCCAATGGTCAGGTGCTGGTGTCTCTCCTTATGTGCTACCTTGTCCTTCAAGGGAAAAGGAAGTGTGTCAGTGAGTGTGGGGTAATGGGGCTGTTATGGCTGAATCATTGGCAATATGTATAAGCTGTGATTTGTAGACTTGTAGTAGTGCTAAGTGTATGAGTAAGATGAAGTTGTGAATGTTAGCTGTGAGGCAGAATTTATGGGGATTATTGGTAAATGAGTAACGGAGATGTGATGCAGTTAGTGGGAGATAGCATTCAAAGATATGTTCACTGACATTGAATACTCATGTGGAGTCATTGAAATTTTTGCAGCACTGCATCCAGGTCCTCAGCACTAGACTGCAGACATTTACCGCTATGGCATGTGATCCCACTGCCTTCAGAAAGTTATTGAAAGGTCTCCTAGCCCCTTGTGGATAGATGACACCTCTCCTGCTCTCACACTCTGTACCTCAGCCTCCACTGCAGCTTCAGAAACTCTTGGAGCCTGCTCTGTGCAATGTTGTGCCATTCTTTCCTAGGTCAAACTTAATTTTACAATGATTTTCAGCACCTGTAGCAGCCAAAATGCACGTCCCCTTTAAGGGTGCAGGCTGGCTTTAAGTAGCGCAGGCTGCATTGAACTCTTGCTATCTTCTCACAATTTTTTGCCCGCTACTCAATATGCAGGCAATCAGCACCACAGTACTGGCTTCATACTACAATCATTTACATGAGCAGTCAGCACAATGTTTACATGCTGCCTTAATCAGAAACTACAGGCCCAGGTTAATTGCTTTTGTGATCCTCACGCCTGTTTTCGGAGGTAATCGAATTTTGCAGCCAGGCTGTTTTTTTGACGTCCAATTGAACAAAAAGCCAATGGCCATCCAACACTCTTTGTAATCCTTTCTTTAAGATTCTCACAGTGGATCACAAGAAGTAGAGTTGCCATTTATAATTTGAGAACAATGTAGGGCTGTTTTGAATTTTTAAACAATATATAAATAAACATTGAAACGTATATTCCTCTCTTCACAGCTTCTAATTGCCTCTTGAATGATTGGGCTTAGTGGGGGTAATTTTCAACATCACCATCTCTTATGTCCCATGTCCCATTTTCATCCCTTTGATTTAAAAGGCAATCTGTTCTACCACATTATCGCCCAGTCAAGAAAGGCAAAATAACTTGCATCATTTTCCAGTGCCACATTTTCCCAGGAACATGCGCACACACAAACATAATGGTGAGCTTATACTGTCTGTCATTGTGCAATAGGGAAATAGGATTAGACAGTGACAGAGGCAGTGCCCTCATGAGTTGACAATTTCAACTAAAACATTGTGTTCTGGATTTTCGCCCCCAGGTTGGTAGCGCAAAGTTGGGACGTTTCTCGGTTCTGCAAACCTGATCCGGGAGAAAGTGGCCTAGAAAGTCAAATTTTCGTTCTAGGGTGGCGGGGTTCCCTGGGAATCAGGCTGGGTGACCCAGAACAAGTGTGGAGGATGTCAGGTCCAGAGGCGGGCTGGACAGAAGGCCTGCCTTGGTGCACTGGCACTGTATCAAAGTTATTAAAAACACAGAGAAACATAAAACAGCCCTCACTCCTCAACCCCCTCAGCACCCACACACTCTCCATGCCCCATCCACACAAAACCATGCTACTTCATTCCCCTACCCACCTCCCCATGCCAACTTAGTGCCAATTCACACCAACCCAAGCCCCTGTCCCACCCAACACCCTTTACCCTTTCATCTACCATGCCAACTCACCCAGTATCCACCATGGGCAGACCACAGGACCCATGCTGTGATTCAATCAAATAAAGTTTCAATTATCTATTGCAGATTTTTAAAAAAAACCTTTATTCACAAAAACCTATTTACATCCCTCTAACCACATTACCGCTTGTGACAACAAAGCTTTCATTCAATTTCATCATCCTTTGTAAAAACAAGCATTGGAATTCATGGTCCCACTTCAAGAGTCCATAACCATTTGGAGCTGTCAATCAAACTTTGAAATGAAAGGCACCCTCCAGTGATAATGGACATTGTGAAATCAGTCATGCAGCACTAATCTACTAATGGCAGCGCTAAGGCTTATGTCAACAGTCAGAATGAAATAGCAAACAATCTTTTGTTTAACACTCCAGACAGTTTTTTGAAAGAGTTAAAGGGCAGGAATTTTAAATAGCTTGACAGCTCCCTTTGACAGTTCACCTTGACAGTTTTAACAGTTTTTTTTTTGACAGTTCCAATGAGCTTCACAGTTCCGATGAGTTTATGCACTTTTTACGCAGATTAATGTCAACTTTGGGTAACCCCAAAGGGTGCCTTACTTCTCCCAAAGCGCATCTGACCTCTTTGAAAAGGCACCTTACGTCCCCCAAAGAACACCTGACCTCCCCCAAAGGTGTCCAGGACCATAGTCAAAGGGGACCATATCCAAAGGGGTACCACACAAGTGGAGGCAGCTGCTGATTTCTATGGATAGACACCCAGTCTGACAGCTACCACTTCAGGGGTGGGCAGGGAATCTGGCGGCCCGTATAATTCAGCCCGTTATTACATGGTGATCAAGTTTGGGAACAAAATATTCCAGGGTACTTGATGTTTCGAAAAGACAAACAAAAAGGAAAAGGAGGGAAGACAGCCTGAATTAGAAAGGAAGTCATTAGGAAAGTGATGAGAAAAGATCTTGGCTCGGGAGAACAAGAAGCAGAATCAATATGGGTAGAGATATGAAATAACGAGGGTCCAAAAATGCTGGTGGGAGTCGTTTATCAGCCCCCTAACAGTAGCAATTCTGGTGGACAGAGTATTAATAAGGAATAAGAGGAATTTGCAACACAGGCAATGCAATAATCATGGGAGACTTTAACTTTCATATAGATTGGACAAATCAAATCAGCAAAAGCAGTTTGGAGGGCAAGTTCATAGAATTTACTTGGGATAGTTTCTCGGAACAATACATTGAAGAACAAATCAGGGAGCAGGCAATTTTAGATCATGTTTTGTGTAGTGAGATAGAATTAATTTGTAATCTCACAGTGAAGGATCCTCTGAGAGTGATCAGGGTATGATAGGCACATCACTCTCAAATGCAACATGAAATTCGAAGTCCAAAACTACAGTATTCAACTTAAATAAAGCCAATTACATAAGAATGATTGGTGAGTTGGCTAAAGTAGATTGGGAAATTCGATTAAAATATTGGATCTTGGATGAGCAGTGGTGATCACTTAAAGATATATTTCATAATTCTAAAAAAAATTACATTCCATTGTGACACAGAAAGTCTCTGGGAAAAGCGGTCCATCCGTGACAAATTTAAGAGGTTAAGGAGATTGACAGATTAAAAGAAAAAGCTGATATTGCCCAGAGGAGCAGTAAGCTTGAGGACTGGGGATGTTTTAGATTCTGACAAAGGATGACCAAAAAATTGGTAAAGACAGAGAAAATAGAAATGAGATTTAATGAGCAACAAATATGAAAACAGATTGTAAAGAGCTCAAGTGTGTAAAAAAGGGAAATGGAGTAGCAAACGTAAACAGTAATCACTTATGTTAATTGTATACTAATTGTGTTTAATTGTATACAAGTGGCGTGCATTAACTGAGATTCACTTGAGCCTTATGAATAAACACAAAATAAAACTGTGCTTGTTGGGTTAGGAGATCCATTTGTTTCATCGAGTCCATGCCAGTTCTCTGTAGAGGAATCCAGTTAGTCCCATTTAAGCACTCTATCCCCGGAGTCCTGAAAGTTTATTTTCTTTGTGTTCATCCAATATTCTTTTGAAATCATGAATCACCTCCCCCTCCACCACCCTCCTAGGCAGCAAGTTGTGTGCTTGTAATCTGTAATTCTGCATTTAAGCATAAAAGTGGGTAAAGATTGACTCCAGTTCTATTCTTCACCAACTTGCTTACTGGACTGGAACACGACAGTTGAGAATGGTTGCCTAAAGATAAAGGTTGGAAGCTCAGAAAAAGATTTGCTTTCTGCTTTCAACCTTACCGTCACCGCAGGCATGGTCCATGTCTTCACCAGTCAGTGCGATAGACACTCCTCAACGTGAGTGAGGGGTCCTAATGTGGGCCAGTTCACCCCCAGTCTGGGACCTCTTCCTGCTGGTGTGAGCCAGCTTCTCCTGCATGAAAACAGATGGAGAGAATGTGAGCAGGACACATGG
Source organism: Carcharodon carcharias (assembly GCF_017639515.1). Lineage (NCBI taxonomy): Eukaryota > Metazoa > Chordata > Chondrichthyes > Lamniformes > Lamnidae > Carcharodon > Carcharodon carcharias. The sequence continues at coordinate 128,784,879 of NC_054477.1, read as the reverse complement.
TACTGCATGGAATATTTGTGTGGCGAGCGGCGCCATGGACAGGATGAAGACGTGAGCTCAAGCGGGTACGAGACGGGAATTTTGCCAACTCCCCTTACCCACCTCAAATATGAGAATCCAGGCCAATGCCTCTATTTATGAAGCTGAAGATCCCATATGCTTTGCTAATTACACCCTCTGAATATGTCCTGCCACCTCAAAGAGCTATACACATGCACCCTCAGATCCCTCTGTCATACATATGCTTTAGAACTATGCCACTACTGGGGGGTGGGTGCAGGCTGGAGTCAGGCAAGCCAACTGCGGAGGCAGGCACGAGCACCCAAGTGTAGAGGAGGGCTATTGGGACTTTGTGACAAAGGCCCTCCAGCCCTCACCCCTCACACACCCTTCACCCTCCAAACTCTCCCCATGCCCCATTCATGCTGCCTCATTCCGCCCACCCATGCCTATGTCCGCTCATGCCCCCGATGCCAAGCCCAGCCTACCACCCAACCCTTATAGCACCTCATGTTCTCTAGGCAGAGCTATGACACATAGGCCCATTGGCCCACTGTACACTTTCTAAAATCTAGGATCAATGAACCTCATAGAGCATGTAAAACAAATGGCTTTGAAAAAATGTAATCAATTGATAACTTTGTCCTATGCTTGAAATAAAAAGGCTGAAATGCAAGCTAACAAAACTGCCAATCATCAGGCTCTTTGAAATTTCAAAAACCACAAACTCTTGAAACCACTTAACATGTGCAAACAAACATGGTGAAATTGATCGCAGCGATCAGCCAGCATGAGCTGTCAGCCAGACAATATTTCCTCTGGGGAGCAGGTGTTCTGTTCTTGTAATAGCTGTCAGCTCTCAGCTGTCTTTGCTCACAGCCAAGCATATGTAATGAGGAAATGGTGTAATGTAATAGGGATGTGTGAGAAAATGGCCATCATGGACAAATTTCAAAGAGCAAATTGATGTTTGTGGAGTTTTACAGGCTGAGAGAGGAGAGAGAAACAGGCATCGGGACACACACACACATACGTGCACAAACGTGCACACAAACCCACAGACTATAAATAAATCTTACCAATGGTTGCTGCCCCTTGCTGTTTCTTAGCTCCAGCCAAACAGATTCTATATCTTGATCTTCTGATCTAAGATCCTCTCTCACTAATACACTAACCTGACCCCTTATAATCAGCGTTATCCCAACTTCTTTTCCTTTTTGCTTGTCCTTCTTAAATGTGAAGTATCCTGAATATTCAGTTCCCAGCCTTGGTCAGCCTGCAGCAATTCTCTGTAATGGCAATTAGATCATACTCATTTACTTCTATTTGTGCCGTCAAATCATCTTCTTTGTTGCGAATGCTGCATTCATTCAGATGCCTTTATTATGCCTTCTTAACATTATTCCATATTTTGACTTTGTTTGATGCTGACCTTTGTTTCTGCTGCCTTCCACTTTTGTTCACTATTTTTCTACTCCCCATTACCAGCTTTGTTTTTCTCCTATCTGAATTCCCTCTTAGGTTCCCAGCCCTTTGACAAGCTTATTTAAACCCTCTCCAACAGCTCCAGCAAATCTCCTGAGGATATTAGTCCCAGCCCTGCTAAGACATAACCTGTCCTCATTGTATAGGTCCCATCTACCCCACAGCTAGTCCCAAAGTCCCAAAAATCTAAAGCCTTCCCTCCTACACCAGTTCTCATGTTCAGGCCACATGTTCATTCATTCAGTCCTCCTATTTCTGTACTTACTAGCACCTGGAGTAATCCTGAGATTGTTGCCTTTGAAATCCTGCTTTTCAATCCCTTTCCCAGCTTCCTAAAATCTGCTTTCAGGACCTCATCCCTATTTCCATCTAAGTCGTTGATACCAGTGTAGACCATGACCTCTGTTTGTTCACCCTCCCCTAAAAGAATGTCCTTCAGCTGCACATTAACATCTTGACCCTGGTACCAGGGAGGCAACCTGGAATCACATCTATGGCTGCAGCACCACCTGTCTATTCCCTTAACTATCAAATCTTCTGCCACTATAGCTCTTCCGTTCTTCTTTTTCCCCTCCTGTGCAGCTGAACCATCTGTAGTACCACAAAGCTGGCTGTTGGTACACTCCTCTGAGAAACCATCACCCTCACCATTATCCAAAATGGAAAGTGGATTAGTAAGCAAGGTAGACTCGGGACTCTTTCTCGACTTGCCTGGTCCTCCTACACTGGTAGTCACCCGTCCCCCCTTTGTCTGCATGCTCCCAACCTGCAGTGGTGACCACCTCCTTAAAATGTGCTACCCATGGAGCTCTCAGCTTTGTAGATGCACCACAGTGACTCCAGCCGTTGCTCAAATTCCGAAACCCGGAGCTCAGGTTTCTGCAGCTGGTGACACTGCTTGTACACGTGTTTGTCTAGGGCACGTGAAGTGTCCACGACTCCCCACATGCCACAGAATTCTTATTCCATGTGGTCAAGATGTCCTGCCATACCTTAAGTTTGCTATGACAATGATTTTAGTATTGCTGAAAAAAAGAGACGTCAAAGCTTTTTGTCTTGCACTGATCAGGACACTTTGTGAGAATGCCATTATAAAGGGAGAAAACAATTTATGCTGTATGAGAAAATAGTACTGATTGAGTGGAAAATGGACTCTTTTTGGTAGTGGTGTTGCCGTGGAGAATGTACCTGTGATGATGACTGACAGTTTACTGCCACACATTGTTTAAAATTCAAACCAGGCAGCTTGACCATGATTGGTCAGGGCATTGCCCTGAGGAATGAGTCAGCGAATGGCTGTCACTTACGTTGATTAGCCGAAACAGGCGCAATGTGTGTACGTGGTCTTTCTGTCTGCCACGAGCCATGTATTAATATATGTAACGTCCAGTACACCCAAACACACCACACTGTGAGCCTGACTGACATTTGTAAATTGTTGTCAGCGTAATTATTAGTGTTAGAATTATATCTCCCAATTCTGAAGCTTTCTTTACAAAGTGGAAGGACATGGCATGAATCTGGTCATCTGGATACTAACCTGGGATTTCTTTTAAAAGGAGGTCATAAGTTCACCTTGGACCAGTAAACAAACCTCTTCCAAGAAATCACATGACCTCTCTGGCACTTGAAAAGGAGTTGCTTGTTTGTGTTCAACTGCAAAGTATTTTAATTCATGAAAAGCTGAGACAAAAAGGCAATCACATGACAGAGGGAAAAAAAACTTAAGTTGTGAACCTGCTTGTTTGGAAGGCAGTCCTGTTGGGGAATAAGCTGAGGAAAGAAAGCTACCTTGACTGGCTCCCTCTCTCTCTATCTTGCCTAAAATTACGTGTGGCTATCAACCTGTAGCCAAAGAACCCTCATCTGAGTGTGACCAGTCTGCATTTGGACCTGCAAAGCTGAGACCAGTGGCGAGAGCATCCAGGCATCCACTAGGACTAGTGGCCTGTCTTCACATGAGAGAACAGCTTCGAGACCCTGTGGACTTTATCCTTTATTTTATAGTACCCGTCCTCCAAAGCCCATCTCTGCAGAGAGACTCTATCTGTTTGTCTGTGTGTGTGCATGTGTGTGTGCGTTGAGGGAATTCTTTTGCAAGAGATAGATAGCTATACTTTCCGATTACAATTGTGTTAACCAGTACTTGCAACTTGTTAAAAGAAGTTTTGTTTTAAAATAAATTAATCATTCTGAGTTTTTGAAAAAGGCCTGGTCAGAGTTTCTTCTGGGTACTAGAGGTTTATGTACACAATTAGCTATTTCGGTGAGAAAATTAAACATTTAAATTAATGGTATGGCCTGTGGAGTAGTGGGGCTTGATAACCATCCTGGTTGTAACATTAGCACACTGTGGATTATTTAGCAAATGTTGTCCAATAGCGGAATCACATCAAATGTCTGACACTATGTTTTGAATTTTGCAAGCACGGGCTGGTTGATGTCTGTACCCTGCCCATTACAGCTGGGGCATGCTGTTTGATACAATCCGTCAGCGTTTGGGATGTACAGCTTACATTTTATTTATTCATTCATGGCAGGTGGACTCTGCTGGCTGGGCCAGCATTTATTGCCCATCCTTAGTTGCCCTAGAGAAGATGGTGGTGAGCTGCCTTCTTGAACCACTGCAGCCCATGTGGTGTAGGTACCCACAGTGCTGTTAGGAAGGGAGTTCCAGGATTTTGACCCAATGACGGTGAAGGAACAGCAATATATTTCCAAGTGAGGATGATGCGTGACTTAGAGGGGAACTTCCAGGTGGTGATGTTCCCATCTATCTGCTGTGCTTGTCCTTCTAGATGGTAGTGACTCCCCAAAGCCTGTTCACCATCTACAAGGCACAAGTCAGGAGTGTGATGGAATACTCCCCACTTGCCTGGATGAGTGCAGCTCCAACAACACTCAAGAAGCTTGATATTGTCCGGGACAAAGCAGCCCATTTGATTGGCACTACATCCACAAACATTCACTCCCTCCACCACCGATGCACTGTAACAGCATTGTATACCATCTACAAGATGCACTGCAGGAATTCACCAAGGCTCCTTCAACAGCACCTTCCAAACCCACAACCCAAAGTATTTATATGGCTAGTCCAGTTCAGTTTCAGGGCAATGGTAACCCCCAGGATGTTGATAGTGGGGGATTCAGTGATTGTAATGCCATTGAATGTCAAGGGGTGATGGTTAGATTCTCTCTTGTTGGAGATGGTCATTGCCTGGCATTATGTGGCAAGAATGTTACCTGCCACTTGTCAGCCCAAGGCTGGATATTGTCCCAGTCTTGCTGAATTTGGACATAAACTGCTTCAGTATCTGAGGTATCGCGAATGGTGCTGAACATTGTGCAATCATCAATGAACATCCCCACTTCTGACCTTATGTTGGAAGGAAGGTCATCGATGAAGCAGCTGAAGATGGTTGGGTCGAGGACACTACCCTGAGGAACTCCTGCAGTGATGTCCTGGAGCTGAGAAGACTGTCCTCCAGCAACCAAAACCATCTTCCTTTGTCCTAGGTATGACTCCAATCAGTGGAGAGTTTTCCCCATGATTCCCATTGACTCCAGTTTTGCTAGGGCTCCTTGATGCCACACTCGGTCAAATGCTGCCTTGATGTCAAGGGCAGTCACTCTCGCCTCACCTCGGGAGTTCAGCTGTTTTGTCCATGTTTGAACCAAGGCTGTAATGAGTAGCCCTGGGAGAACTGAAACTGGGCGTCAGTGAGCAGGTTATTGCTGAGCAAGTACCGCTTGATAGCTCTGTTGATGACCCCTTCCATTACTTTACTGATGATCGAGAGTAGACTGATGGATATTAATTGGCCGGGTTGGATTTGTCCTGCTTTTTGTGTACAGGACATAGCTGGGCAATTTTCCACGTAGCCAGATAGATGCCAGTGTTGTAGCTGTACTGGAACAAATTGGCTAGGGGTGTGGCAAGTTCTAGAGCACAAGTCTTCAGTACTATTGCTGGAATATTGTCAGGGCCCATAGCCTTTGCACAATCCAGTGCCTTCAGCTATTTCTTGATGATATGTGGAATGATTCGAATTGGCTGGACACTGGCATCAGTGATGCCGGAGACCTCTGGAGGAGGTCAAGCTGGATCAGTCACTAGCACTTATGGCTAAAGATTGTAGCACTGATGTGCAGGGCAATCCTATCATTGAGGGTGGGGATATTTGTGGAGCCCCCTCCTCCAGTTAGTTGTTTAATTGTTCTCCACCATTCATGACTGGACATGGCAGGACTGCAGAGCTTAGATCTGATCTGTTGGTTATGGAATCGCTTAGCTCTCTCTATCACTTGCTAATTATGCTGTTTGGCATGCAAGTAGTCTTGTGTTATAGCTTCACCAGGTTGACATCTCATTTTTAGCTATGCCTGGTGCTGCTCCTGGCATGCCCTCCTGCTCTCTTCATTGAACCAGGGTTGATTCCCTGGCTTGATGGTAATGGTAGAGTGGGGGATACGCGGGCCATGGCGTTACAGGTTGTGTTCAAGTACAATTCGGCTGCTGCTGATGGACCACAGCGCCTCATGGGTGTCCGGGCTTAAGTTGCTAGATCTGTTCGAAATCTATCCCATTTGGCATGGCGGTAGTGCCGCACAAAACAATGGCAGGTATCCTTAATGTGAAGGCGGGACTTCGTCTCCACAACGACTGAGCGGTAGTCACTTCTACTGATACGGTCATGGACAGATGCATCTGCAGCAGGCAGGTTGATGAGGATGAGGTCAAGTATGTTTTTCCCTCTTGTTGGTTCCCTCACTCCCTGCCACAGACCCAGTCTCGCAGCTATGTCCTTTAGGACTCAGCCAGCTCCATCAGTAGTGGTGCTACTGAGCCATTCTTGATGATGGACATTGAAGTCCCCCACCCAGAGTATATTCTGCACCCTTGCCACCCTCAGTGCTTCCTTCAAGTGATGTTCAACATGGAGGAGCACTGATTCATCAGTTGAGGAAGGACAGTATGTGGTAATCATAGGAGGTTTCCTTGCTCATGTTTGACCTGATGCCATGAGACTTCATGGGCTCTGGAGTCGATGCTGAGGACTCGCAGGACAACTCCCTCCTGACTGTATACCACCACCACCTCTGCTGTCGGTGGGACAGGACATACCCAGGGATGGTGATGGTGGTGTCTGGGACATTATCTGTAAGGTATGATTCCATGAGGATGACTATGTTAGGCTGTTTCTTGACTAGTCTGTGAGACAGCTCTCCCAATTTTGGCACTAGCTCCCAGATGTTAGTAAGGAGGACTTGCAAGGTCGACAGAGCTGAGTTTGCCTTTGTCTTTTCCGGTGCCTGGGTCAATGTCGGGTGGTCCGTCTGGTTTCATTCCTTTTTTAAGGCTTTGTTGAAGTTTGCTTTCAGAGGTCATTTAAGAGTCAACCACATTGCTGTGGGTCTGGAAGCTGGATTAGGTAAGGCCAACAGATTTCCTTCCCTAAAGTGCACGAGTGAACCAGATTGGCTTTTATAATAATTGCAATGGTTTCATGGTCATCATTAGACTTTTAATTCCAGATTTTTATTGAATTCAAATTTCACCATCTGCCGTGGCAAGATTCGAATTCAGGTCCCCAGAGCGTTAGTCTGGGTATCTGGATTACTGGTCCAGCAACCACTACACCATTGCCTCTCCTAGCATACCTAGCATCACACTAGCACTGAAATTCATATAACACATTACTAATTTGTGTGATAAGCAGAACATCTTTTTGACTTGAGGGCAGCATCCTTTGGTGGTGAATATCACCCGTGTTACTAGTGCATAGTAGCAGCATGAAACAGCTAGCTTCACCTGTTGCTCAAATTTTTGACATAACATGCCCTTCCAGGGTAATCTGAGGTAGACTGGCCACTTTTCAGGACCAATCAAAGTCCACTTGCCAACCAATCTGCACTGTGTTCTCATACAGTATAAATTGTTGCTTTCCCCTTATATTGGTATTTTTGTGAAGTGCCCTGATGAGTGCAAAATGAAAAGCTTTGATATGTCTCTTTTTTCATCCATACTCAAGTTCTGTAATACCAAATGACTAAATGGTCTGAATCCTCGATTCTTGCTCATTAAAACATTTTCTTCAGTTCCTATGTGCGCTCTGTTAATTATTCCATTCCTTCACCTATCTTTGCTTTATGACATGATTATTATAAACTCCATGTTTTTCCCTCAAATATCTCAATTGCAAGAACATCTCATGGCCAGTCAATATTTTTCACATCCTCTGGAACAAGTAAGAGTTCCTCAGAAAATAAAAGCATGCAAATGTAAACCATGGTTTAAGAAAGAATGCCACAAAGATCTTGCATGTTACAGGGAACATACAACTTATGGACTTATTCAGACTTAACCCATTTGCCTCTTTAATCATCAGTAATGAGATCAATCCCACACATTTTACATGATGGTCTAATACCAAAATCTGAGTAGTATTTTGTTATTCTACATTAGAAGACTTAAAATGCATTATAAAAATGGCAAAATTCTCTCTAGTGAGACAGACCTTCATTCTTTCCATGTTTTTAATGGTATTGGAATGTGATGATGCAGCCACAGCCAGTCAGTTGATCTCCAATTTGGCAGAGCTTTAAGAATGGTTTCTGCTGAGCTTGTGGTTAGAAAAGAAATCAAGAGAAGAACAGGTCAACAGTGAGAAAGAGAGAGGAATGAGGCTGCACTCTGAGGACATGGCTTGACAGTGAGGGATTTAATAATATAAAAGGAGGAATAAGGGTTTGCTGAAGAGGAGTTTGGATAACTTGCAAAATAGCACACTTTTCAAATGTCAAAAAATCAAGTGATTCAAGAAATAGGAAGGCTGTGAGATTTTTTTTCTTGAGAAGAAGAGAAATAACATCCATTTATTGAAACAGTTAGTCAATCTTTATTGTCATCAGCACAGTGGGAGAAATAGACTCCATTAAAAAAAATCTCTTCAAGTGTTTCCAGATGTAAGGTATTTTCAAAATTGTTTTGACAAAGCAGAAAAGAGAGCATTTACAGCAAAATATGGAATAGAGGGCAGCTGTCCAAAAGGAGCTCTGAGAACAAAACAAGGGAGTGGTACTTTACAGTGAGTGAGTAAGAGCAATGTAGAGAAACCAACAGAATTACATCACATTTGTCCAATGTCCTCGGTTTTCTTTTCATTACTGTGATGCCTTCTTTAACACAGGAGAGTTTTTGATGAAGGGCTTGTTTTTAAATCCTGAGAAGGAACATTGGTAACGAGCAATGTGCCCACCTGGGAGCAGCAGCAGATAGGTTTAATCAGTTTTAATGGCCAGGCCTGATTAACATGCTGCTTGTCAACTTCTTGACTAAAATGGCTGGGTAGATGGAGGGTGGCTGCCTGGTTATTGAATTAGGGTAGTAGAGGCCATCAGCATGGGCCAAGGGGTATGGTTCCCAGTATGGGTTAAATGCTCCGGGATGGGAGGGAGGATTGAAATCCGGGTCTGGGGAGATTCCATCTGTTCCAAAAGGGAACTAAAAATAAATTTTACACCCCAGCTTGTTGGGCCTCTTGTTTTTGCTAGATTTGGTCTAACGGAGACTTCACTATTGCCAAGTTCAGGCCTAATTTAAAACTGGATCAGAACATGATGGCTTTTTTTAGAGCCCAATCCACATATTTGAAGATGGCTTGGAGTGGCTTTGAGCAGGCATCCTTTCTGCCTGAAATTTACAGTCACCGTTGGGCTATTCATACTGAAGAAGAGTGGATAAACTGCCTGGTCCATTTTAACTGCTCCTCTGTCTAGTTAAATTTGTTTCTGAAGAGCCTCTTGTAAATCAGCTTGTTGATTTACTCATTTATCAGTAGCTTGATACAGAGACATTTTAATCCCGTGGCAATGTGGGATATTTTGCATCAAACCATTCTTATTTAATAACCAACTCTTCTGCAGCTGGTCCCAGGGCTCACGAAGGACCTGGAAAGAAAGAAGATAGGCAAGAGTTAGCAGATACTGGCAATTGGAAGATGCAATAGATGATTGGCGTTACATAGACCATTTGGTTGTCAATCTGAGGCTGTGAGGAAGAGCATTCAGTCTCAAGGAAAGGAGAGGAAACTGTCCAAACACACTAAGGGACATTTAGAATCATAGGATGGAATCATAGAATGGTTACAGCAAGGAAGCCATTTGACCCGTCAAGCATGTGGCAATTCTCTTCAAGAGTAATTTATCTAGTCAAACCACCCCCCCCCCCCCCGCCCACCAACATGGCCTTTCCCCGTAGTCCTGCAATTATTTTCCTTTCAGGTGCTTATCCAGTCCTCTTTTGAAAGCCACCTTCATCACCCTTTCAGGCATTGTGCTCCAGATCATAACCACTCACTGAGTAAACAAGTTTCCTCATGTTGCCTTTGGTTCTTTTGAAAATCACTTTAAATCTGTAACCTCTGGTTCTTGGCTATTATGCCAGTGGGAACAGTTTCTCTCTATCTCTGTCTAGACCCTTCATGATTTTGAACACCTCTATCAAATTTCTTCTCACCCTTCTCTTTTCTAAGGAGAACAACTGCAGCTTCTTAACTGAAGTCTCTCATCCCTGGAATCATTCTCATAAATCTTTTTTATACTCTCTGCACATCCTTCCTAAATTGATGTGCCCAGAATAGGACACAATACTCCAGTTGAAATCAAACCAACATTTCATACAGGATTACATAACTTCCTTGTTTTTGTACTCTATGCTTCTATTCATAAAGCCCAGGATCCCGTATGCCTTTTTAACCACTTTCACAACCTGTCCTGGCATCTCCAACAATTTGTGCCGATCCCATTGCTCCTGCACCTCCTTTAGAATAGTATCCTTTATTTTATATTGCCTCTCCTTGGTCTTCCTAACAATATGAATCATTTCATGCTTCCCTGTATTAAATTTCATCTGCCATGTGTCTGCCCATTCCAACAGCCGATGTTCTGTTGAAGTATATAATTAGCACCCTCACAGTTCACTACGCTTCCAAGTTTGTTCCCCCACTCTTGCCCCAGGATCACACAATTTTGGTGCTCTTTGCTTCGTTCCACCAGTTTTTCCATCCTTGCTACAATCTGCAGGCTTTCAGACGCATCTGATCCAATTACCATCACTTTATCAATTTCATTTCGTCTCCTGCTGTTTTCCACCTTGTGGTGCCTTGCACCATGGGCATTCCTCTAGATTTCTTAACTTAAAAAAACACTACATTGTAATTTCTGGTTTGGTTTGCTGGCTATTGTAAAAGATCAACCTTTTTTAGTGGGGAGGCATTTTAGCTTCAATTTTGCGATTTAAACCTGCACACACAGATCTTTTTGTGACAGAAGCACACATTGGGAATTAATGGAGAGAAATTTGTTTAAACCATGAATTGGTCTCACTGACCTGTGTCCAAATTTCTAATAGCTGTTCCTGTTCTTTGAAGTACTATATCATAGCGTTTATTCTAATATCTGCAGCAATGTGAATTAGGCTCTGGTACTTACCCATATGAAGTTACGGTGGAAAAGATTCCTGACTATTGCAATAATTAAGCCCAAGACAATGGCACCCTTTAAATACAAGACCTCATGATACTCAAGCAGAGTCTCCTACTGATTCAAGCATCGCTGAAGATAAATACTACAAAACTGGAGGAGATGTCAGTGGACTCCATGGGATTATCTACCTAATGACCTAATGGACAAACATTCCATCCCCCAACTCTTTCTGCGACTTTCCTTTTCATCGAAATTGATTTTGCTGTCTTGATTTGCTCTCAATTTGTTTCTGGAATGTTGTCCCACATGATCATCAAGTTAAGAGGGAAATCAAACCTATGCCAGCTCAAAAAGGACCCTGACTACATTGAATGAGAATTTCTTTTGCTGTCAGTTTATAGAATGTATTAACAGGAGTGTTGTGCAGTGAGCTTGTGTCCACTGGGAATTGGATTAAGATTCCTTACACTTTCAACTCATCAGAAAGACTCTTAACCTAATATGTTTGGATCTGATTCAAACCTAGGTCAAGGGATGAAAGAACAATGTCCTTTCTCACTACACCATCAAACAAGCTTGTGTTGTGAACTCATACAGCATATATGTTTTTCATTAGCGAGTCCATAATTCCCATAAACATAATTTGTTGATGAAGTATTATAGGTCTGGGTAATTAAAGTTTCACAACCACAACATTCACTATTAATTTGAAGAGTAGTTATTAGAATAATGAGCTTCTGGGAAAAATGCACAAAATTTCAATTTGGCTTCAGAAGTATGAGATTTTTAACATAAAAATAAATTTTATTATTTATGGATCAATTGGGACATGAGTGAGAAAGCTAGTGATACTTCCCTTCATAAATCAGAACTGCCCACCATGCTGTGAAGCAACTATTTTCTTTATAGAAATGTTATTTTAGCCGGGTAGACACCAGCCTTTTATGTAACTGTAGTAATTGGCAGTTGTAGAGAATGTTCCAGAAAGTTTCTGACTATGCTGAGAGTTGTCCTCTCTTAAAGCAATGATTATTTAATATAAGTGACATAAATAGAGAGACATTTTCTTCTTTGTATTATTTTTGTTAAAACTGGAGTTATTTTACAAATGGGTGGATGGACGGGGGTGGAAGGTGGGTTGCTGGCAAGGATTTACTTAACCATTTGTTACCGTTCTGGGAAACTTTCTTCCAACCTAAAACATGCTAGCTGACATCAACAAAAAAAACCTGTTTGTCACGGACTGTGAAAGACCAATTGTGAGAGCCTTGGTTAAAGTTGCAGATGGTAGTCATGGGACAGGGAAGTGATTCAAGCTAGTTCAGACTGCATGTTAGATCTGGTGTTCATCAGCTGAAGAAAGGGTGGGATTCTAAGATAACATGATAGCCCTGAGAGAAATGCATAGGACAAAGGCGGGGGGGGTGAGGGAGGGGTCACACATCTTGGATATGATGACCATTCTCAAACTTATTTTAGTGCATATAGGAGGAGAAGGTGGCCTGAAACTGGAGAGGGCATGGAAGGTACATCTAATACAGGGCATACGTACAAAGCAACAGCTTTTACTGCACCAGGATCACTAGGAACATGGAAATCAGAATAAGTTGTTTGCTCTATTGAACCAACATAGAATTCCATAGAACCTACAGTACACAAACAGGTCATTCAGCCCAACTGGCCTATACTGGTCAGTATTTGTATCTCCTGCCACTTTAATAACCTTTTCATATTCTGCCAACGTCCTTTCTCACTCATACATGTGCCAAGGTTCCCCTTAAATCTGATAATGCTATCTGCTTCAAATACTTCATTTTTATGCTAATTCTATATTTTTTCTACATTTTTCTTAAAACCTTACTTTTCACATAAGGATCAATTTCCCTTTTAAACACCTCAGCTGATCTTACAGCCATTAGCTTCTTAAGTAATATTTGTATCATGCAAATGCTTCTCGATTTATTTGAATTCTAAGATTATCTTGCCTTCTCCTGGATACCAATACAAGGGACAAGTTGTCTTCCTATCTAGCCTGTCAGTTTCCTTTATTGTTTTAAACAGGGTTAAGTGTAGAAAGGATGCTGGAGGCACTTCCAGAAGATCAGTGTGGATTAATACATGATGATTTGGCAGGTGGAAATTAATGAATTACTCTGTGTGTGCATTTATTTTGTATATAAATCTATAAATGCCACTTATTGGCCTGGATTTTCACCAAGTTGGGATGACTCAGGAGGCCTTTACTGACACCAGTCCCGTGGTTTCTGATTCTCATGAGTGCCTTTGTAGGGTGCGGCTGGCTCGGGTCAAAAGCCTGCACCCTGCCCTCCCGACCTGACTTGTCCTAGTCCTCCACAATTTTCTTAGAGTTGGGCCAACCTTTCAAAGAGTTGTGGTTCACAGTACCTCAAGATGTTGTGAGCCATGGTGTGCATGAGGGAACCTTTTGAAAGGTAAGTCCAAAAGGTCCTCCTCATGCTTTCCATGCCAAGGTATGCCGCCACCACTCCAAACAACCCCAATGGCCCCCATGCCCCCATACCTAGCTATGATCCCACAAACAACCCCTATTGCCCCTCATGCCCACAATGCCAAGCTATGGCACTTCCATGCTCATTCACCCACTATACACTGTATAAAAGCAATGAGCCCTGTAGTGACAGGAGGATGTATAAAATAAAGCTTTAAAAAACTGTGATTCATTCATAAAAATAGTTTTTAATGCAGCCCAATGAAAGTGTGAATCATCCCCACCCTTTAAAGTTTCCCTGGCAGAAATCGCAAGCAGTTGAAACCTCATTGTCTTGTGCAAATAAACGTTGTGAAATTGACAGAAGAGATCAAAGAGCCTGAACTGTCAATCAAACAATGTTTTCCCCAGAGCTCAGGTGTTTTAACAGTCTAATGGATTTCTATGCTCTCAGCCAAGCATCATTATGTATTCTTGGCTGAAGGTCCTAGACACCCATTAGAGTACTAAAACACCTGAGCCCAAGGGAAGACATTGCTTGATTGACAGCTCTGGCTTTCTGATCTATGCTGTCAATTTCACAATGTTTATTAATAAAAGATTAGGAGGTTTCAAGTACTTGCAGTTTCTGCTATTGAACCTTTAAAGGGTCTGGATGATTAACACTTCTATTGGGCTGTAGTAAAAGCTATTTTCATGAATGAATGACTCGTTTAGAATGTTATTTTATGTGTCTAAGTGTCACTATAGGGTTCATTGCTTCTATACAGTGTACAGTGGGCGAATGGTCGTGGATGTGCCATAGTTTGGTATTGGGGGCATCAGGACCCACAGGGGTTGGGTGAGGCATGAAGTGGTATGTATTGGGCATGTGGAATGTGTGGAGGGTGAGGGGCTCTGAGGGGTGAGGGCTGGAGGGCCTGTTTTATTTTAACTGGGGCAAAGTCCCATAGCACTGAGATCGGCATATTAAACAGCCCGCCTCCACACCCAGCTGCTGGCTCCAAACTTTTTACTGGGTTGACTGACCCAGCTGCAGCCCTCACCAGCACGCTCCCCCCACCCCACTTCCAAAATGAAAATCTCACCCTTGCGGGCACTTTCTCCTGAGGCCAGTGGAGCGAGCTGGAAATTTTTCCAACCCCTGCAACCTGGCTCAAGGAAGGAAATCCAGGCTTTCATCTCCATATATATCCTTCACTTCCATACATAGTTAAGGTAATTTCACAAGCAGAAATTTCTTTTTTGTGAGTGCAGAGATTTTCTGAAAAGTTCTGAGACAAATGCCATTTAATTCATCCTTCATACAGGTCCTTTGTTACTTTGCAGTAATGGATTTGGCTTGAATGATGAGATGAATAATGAGTTAAGTGCATTTAAAGTAAAAAAGGGATGTATTGAACAAACTGACCCAGATGCATTGCATCCATGCATTTTAAAAGAATCTAGGGAACGGATTGCAGAGGCATTACTATACATATTTAATAATACATTAGAAAACAGGCGTCGTGCTAGAATACAGGCGGACAGTTAATGCAATTCTTATATTTAAGAAGAGGGGCGCAGCATGTCCAGTGAACCATAGGCCAGTCAGTTCAATATTGGTGGTAAGACAATAATGGAATCCTCACTAAAGGAGAGAATAAAAGAACATCTAGAATAGAAGAATATAACAGTGAATAGTCAGCTTGGATTTCAAAAGGAAAGATCTTGTTTGACCAACCTTATCGAATTTCTGAGGAGGTAATAGAGAGAGTAGACAATGGTAATGCAGTATTTGTAATTATTTGGATTTTCAAAAAGCCCTAGTTAAGGTGCCCCACATTAGACTAATGAATAAGGTTGAGAATGCTGAACCAGGGGAAAAGGGGCACAATGGATTGCTAGCTGGCTTCAAGCTGGGAAGTATAGAGTGGGAGTAAAGGGAGTAAAGTGAAGTCTGACTGTCTCTGAATGCGGTTGCTAAATTGGATACCATTTTTGGTTTTAACATCAATATTGGAGTCACAGACAGATTTGCACCTTGCCTAGGCATAAAACTGGAACTGTGTATTGGCTGCCCACTATACACACTATCCACTTTTCATTTCTATTTGAAATCAATGGAAACTGAACATTAAGCTAACCCACAATGCTAGTTTAATGCCCGGGTAAAGTTATTTAGAGTAGCAGAAGGTGGGAAGTGTTGTGAAGTGTTGTGCCACAAAGAACTGGTATCACTGCTATTCATACTTTACATTAATGATTTGGACTTTGGAATTTAAGACACAATTTCTAAATTTGTGGATGGCACCAGATTGGAAGATGGTGGTGGGGCGATAGTCAAAACTGTGGAGGACTGCAAGAAATTAAAAGAGGACTTTAATAAACTTGCAGAATGGGCAATTAAACTTGAAAAATTACTCCCATTGTTTCTGTAGCATTGACTTTTGAGAAAGGCTGAGTTATCTCATCAGTCAAGAACTGCCTGTTAAGCAACATGTAATCCATAAAACAGAAACAGGCCATTTGGCCCAGCTGGTCTATGCTGGTGTGCATACTCAATACAAGACTCCCCCTACTTTAATTACCTTCTCATATCTTGTCCTTGTTCCCTCACGTATGGGTAAAGACTCCTCTCAAATGCAAGACTGTGACAGTTAAAGATGTAAGGCATCCAAAAAGGAACAGAGGAGGTTTACCAGCATGTTACTAGGGATGAGAGACTTTGAGAAGAGATTGGAAATGTTAGGTGTGTTCTCCTTGGAACAGGGAAAGTTAAGCAGAAACCAAATAGAAGTTTATAAGATGATTAGAGTTTTTGATAGAGTAGGGATAAAATATTCCCTCTGGTGAGTGGATTAATAACTAGACGTTGTGGATTCAAAATCATTGGAAAACAATCTAGATGAGAGATGGGGAGAATTTTTTCACTCAGGGAGTTGTCGGCATCTGGAACAACCTATCTGAAAAGGTGATGAAAACTAATTCCATAAATATTTTTAGAAGGGATTTCGTCAGGTGCTTGAAGATGAGGAACTTGCGGGATTACAGACAAAAAGTGGGAACTAAGCCCGACTGCTTTTTCAATGAGCCAGCACAGGTACCACAGACCTGATAGACTCCTTTTGTGCTGCAACTTTGTATAATTCAGTGAATGCTGTTTGCTTCAATGTCTACATGCTGCAACAGGTTTCATATTTTCACCACATTCTAGGTAAAGAATTTGCTCCCAAATTCTTTAATAGATCTGGTAGTGACTATTTATATTTCTGTCCCCTTGTTTTGGACTCACCAACAAGTGGAAACCAGTTCTCCACATCCTGCCACCAAAATCTTACATAACTGCAAAGACTTTAATCAGGTCTCCTCTTAGACTTAACTTTACCAGTGAAAAGACTTGCAAAAGATTTTGATAACAACCTTGTAAATCTTTTTGGGCACTTTCTTGAAACCCTCAGGCAAGGATTTTTCTGAACATGGGTATGCACAGTTGGGAAAATTTCCGGCTTGGCACACCAGCCCTAAGAGAAAGAGCCCCAAAAAACTTGATTTCCATTATGGGGGGAGATGGGTGTGTGGTGAGGGCTCGGGTGGATGCTGGAATCATGCCCAACATTCCCAGAAACATTTTAGAGGCAGCCTCAGGGACTGCCGAGTACTGAGGCAGACTGTTTAAAAGGCCCATCTCGGTGCTCTAGGACTTCACCCCATTTGTAATATAAGTAGTTAGGCCCTCTAGCCTTCACCCCTCACACCCTCTTATACCCCATACAGTCCCCATGCCTCATCCATGCCAACTCATGTGGACCCATGCCTCCACTCACTCCCCATAGTCCCATACCCTCCATGCCAACCTATGCCCCTCTACCCAACCCAATGGACATTTATTGCCCACATACCAAATTAGTGCCAATTCATGCAAACCCATGATCCCCTCTCATCTCCATTGCTCCTTATACCCCTATGCCAATTTAGTGCCAATTTATGCCAACACATGACGCCACCCTTTATGCCCACACTCTTCATACCAACACACCCAGTATTCACCATGCACAGACCACAGGAGCCATGCTGAGATGAAATGAAGTTCTAAGTATTTGTTCCACACTTCACTATATGAAAACACTTTCATTGATAAAAGCCCATTAAACACATGGCAAACTCTTCAAGTACTTAATCGCATTTAAACAAAAAATTTGGCATTTATAGCCCCACATCAAAGACAGCCAAATCCTCAATAACCTCTTGGATCTGTCAGTCAAACTGTGAACCTACAATCCCACAACCCCATCTTGCCCAGGCTCATATCAACAAGCAGCTATTGAAGTTGCAAGCACTGATTTTTTTTAACTCAGCAACATAGCAGACATTTTTTTTAATTTAGAAGGCAGGGGAATTAAATAGTTTGACTGTCTGACAGTTCCATAGACCTTATTGACCTCTTATGCACATTCACATCTACTTTTAAAAATCATAAGCCACTCACTGGGAAACAGACCTCGCTTCAGCCAAAATGGTATCTGTCTGAAGTTCAGATAGCCCTGCTGGGCATCGGTTTCCCATAACTGTGACACCCATCTCGTTCCCCTGCACCCATTCCACCGCCCCCCCCCCCCCCCCCCCCCCCCCCCAACAAAGCCCCCCATTTCCCCTGGCCAAAGAACAAAGAAAAGTACAGCACAGGAACAGGCCCTTTGGCCCTCCAAGCCTGCGCTGATCATATTGCCCGTTAACTAAAACATTTTGCACTTCCGGGGTCCATATCCCTCTATTCTCATCCTATTCAAGTATTTGTCAAGCTGCCTCTTAAACACCACTATCATACCTGCTTCCATGACATCTGGCAGCAATTCCAGACACTCACTACTCTCTGCGAAAAAAACTTGCCCTGCACATCTCCTCTATAGTTTTCTCCTCTCACCTTAAATCTATGTCCCCTAGTAATTGACTCTTCCACCCTGGGAAAAAGCTTCTGACTATCTACTCTGTCCATGCCACTCATAATTTTGTAAACTTCTATCAAGTCACCCCTCAATCTCCGTCGCTCTAGTGAGAACAATCCAAGTTTCTCCAACCTCTCCTCATAGCTAATAACCTCCAGACCAGGCAGCATTCTGGTAAACCTCCTCTGCACCCTCTCCAACACCTCCATATCCTTCCGGTAATGTGGTGACCAGAATTGCATGCAATATTCCAAATGTGGCCTAACCAAGGTTCTATACAGCTGCAGCATGACTTCCCAGCTTTTATACTCAATACCCCTGCTAATGAAGGCAAGCATGCCATATGCCTTCCTGACTACCTTATCCACCTGCGTTGCCACTTTCAGTGACCTGTGGACATGTACACCCAGATCCCTCTGCCTGTCGATGCACTTAAGGGTTCTGCCATTTACTGTGTAATTCCTGCCTTTATTGGACCTTCCAAAATGCATTACCTCGCATGTGTCCAGATTAAACTCCATCTGCCATTTCTCCACCCAAGTTTCCAACCGATCTATATCCCGTTGTACCCTTTGACAATCCTCTTCACTATCTGCAACTCCTCCAACATTGGTGTCATCTGCAAACTTACTAATTAGCTGAGTTACATTTTCTTCCAAATCATTTATGTATACCACAAACAGCAAAGGTCCCAGCACTGATCCCTGCGGAACTCCACTAATCACAGCTCTCCATCCAGAAAAGCACCCTTCCACTGCTACCCTATGACCAAGCCAATTCTGTATCCATCCTGCCAGCTCACCTCTGATCCCGTGCAGCTTTACCTTCTGTATTAGTCTGCCATGAGGGACCTTATCAAAGGCCTTACTGAAACCCATGTACATAACATCCACTGCCCTTCCATCGTCGATCATCTTTGACACTTCCTCGAAAAACTCGATCAAGTTAGTGAGACATAACCTCCCCTTCACAAAACCATGCTGCCTCTCACTAATACGCCCATTTGCTTCTAAATGGTAATAAATCCTGTCATGAAGAATCTTTTCCAATAATTTCCCTACCACTGACATAAGGCTCACTGGCCTGAAATTTCCTGGATTATCCCTGCTACCCTTCTTAAACAATGGAACAACATTGGCCATTCTCCAGTCTTCTGGGACCTCACCCGTAGCCAGTGAGGATACAAAGATTTCTGTCAAGGCCCCAGCAATCTCCTCCCTTGCATCCCTCAGTACTTGGGGTAGATCCCATCTGGCCCTGGGGACTTATCCACCTTAATATTCTTCAAGACGCCTAACACCTCTTTTTGATCTCAACATGATCCAGGCTGTCTACACACTCTTCCCTACACAAATCGACCGCTAAATCCTTCTCCTTGGTGAATACTGATGAGAAGTATTCATTCAGTATCTCTCCCACTTCCTCTGGCTCCACACACAGATTCCCACCTCTGTCCCTGAGTGGGCCTACCCTTTCCCTGGCTACCCTCTTGCCCTTTACATATGTATAAAAGGCCTGGGATTTTCCTTAATCCTGGTTGCCAGTGACTTTTCATGACCCTTTTTAACCCTCCTGACTCCTTGCTTAAGTTTCTTCCTACTTTCTTTATATTCTCCACGGGCTTCATCTGTTTCCAGCCTTCTAGCCCTTACGAATGCTTCCCTTTTCTTTTTGACTAATCTCACAATATTTTTCATTATCCAAGGTTCCTGAAACTTGCCATGCTTATCCTTCATCCTAGCAGGAACATGCCAGTCCTGAATTCTTATCAACTGAAATTTGAAAGCCCCCCACATATCAGTTGTTGATTTGCCCTCAAACATTCACCTCCAGTCTAGATTCCTCAGTTCTTGCCTAATATTGTTATAATTAGCCTTCCCCCAATTAAGCACCTTAACCTGAGGACTCCTGTTTTCCTTATCCACCAGTACCTTGAAACTTACTGAATTATGGTCACTTTTCCCGAAATGCTCTCCTACTGAAACTTCGACCACCTGGCCGGGTTCATTCCCTAATACCAGGTCCAGTATTGCCCTTTCCCTAGTTGGACTATCTACATATTGTCTTATCAAAAATAAGACCTTTTGGAATTGGAGCAGGACTTCTGGATTGCTGGCCCCAGCCCCATTTTGGCTTAAGATGCAGAGCCTCCACAATTCCACGAAAATCCAGGCCTCAGTATCCTTTTTATATTGTGACAATCTTAACTGTGCATGGTGCTCCAAGTGTTATCTAACCATGTTTCAATGAAAAACTTATTTTACTACCCTGCTTTTATATTCTGTTCCTCTACCAATAAACCCAAGAAATTTTGCTTTCACTCTTTGTAGCCTTAACAACTTTGTTGCCACTTTCAATGACTTATATATCTGCATCCCCAGATTTCTTTGATTCTCTACCCCATTTAGTTTATTGTGTTTCCAAGAATGAGTGTCCCCCTTATACCCCCTATCACACTTCACTATCTCACTTCATTATATTGAATGTCATTTGGCATTTATCTGCCCACTCTGCAAGCCTATTTATGTGTTCCAATATTTTGGTGCAGTCCCCACATTGTTAAATTATACCCCAATTTGGTATTATCGGCGAATTTTGGCACCCTATCTCTAATTTTTGAGTCCAGACCAAAAGAAAAGAAGACTTGCTTTTATACGATGCCTTTTATTATGTCTGGACATCTCAAAACGCTTTACAATCAATGAAGTACTTCTGAAATGTAGTCACTTGTAAGGTAGGAAATATGGGAGCCAATTTTCAAATAGCAAACTCCCACAAACAGCAGTGTGATAAATAATATTTTGTGATGCTGTTTGGGAGATAAATATCAGCCAGGACATCAAGGATACCTCGCCAGTTATTCTTTGAAATAGTGCCACAGAATCCTTTACGTGCATCTCAGAGGGCAGAGAGGGCCTCAGTTTAATATTTCATCTGAAAGGTGGTTTTACACATGTTTGTGGAATGGTTTTTGTATATGATGTGCAACAGTGGTTGCAGCACAGGTCCCGACATTTTACTATTTCCCATTTGTTGCCAGTCTGAGAACCTTATCTTCTACTCCATAATTTTCTGTTTTGTCGCCATCTTTCAACTAATTTTATTACAGATCCCTGACTCCATACGCCCTAATCTTTGTTGTAAGTCTTGAGAGGCATGAACTTTGAAAACATTGTTCAAAAATATATTAAATTTTGCCTTAAAACAAAAATACAAATCTGATAACATTTTGTTCAATGTCCTTCAATGGGTGACATCCGCCCTTTAAAAATACACAATGGCAAAAGCATTTAGAAGACAGGCAAAGGAGTCAATTACTCAGAAGTGTGGGATGTGAACTATTGTTGGATTTTATTTATTAA
The DNA here is from genome assembly GCF_017639515.1 of Carcharodon carcharias. NCBI lineage: Eukaryota > Metazoa > Chordata > Chondrichthyes > Lamniformes > Lamnidae > Carcharodon > Carcharodon carcharias. The sequence continues at coordinate 128,763,151 of NC_054477.1, read as the reverse complement.
AGGTAAAATTTCTAAGGTTAGGAACCCATTATGTAGACACACCATAATTTTGGAGGAAAAGAGAAGAGCAGGCCTTAACTTTGCAATTTTAATTTCACGGGGGAAGAATTTCCTTGTCTTTTCCAGCATAATTTCTGGATATAATTGGGACAAGAAAATTCTTGTGGCTGGAAAATGAGACAGAAACCGTTTGTACTCTAAAATAAAACCCCACAAATTCCCTTGTGCTTATTGGATCATCCCCGACCTACCTGCTGAGTGGTGAGTGACCTTTATTTCAAAACATTATACTGAATGGCAAGCTAGACTGCAGACAATGAGGCACTGCTAATGCTCAAAACAGTTGAATAAGGAAGGAGTGAGACATCGCTGACTGAAGAATGTGCAGTTTCTGTAGCAATGTCTGCAGCTGGGAAGCAGGTTTTGCAGCAATTGCTTTGCCAAATTTATTTGAGGAGAGGTTTATAAGACAAGCATGCTTCATCAAGTAGGCATTAAGGCAGCTCCTTCACCTACTGTGTAAGTTGCGTTGTCATCATTAGCGTTTCAATGTAGGACACACTCCTAAACTGTCACCACCTGTCTTTTCTCTTTACAGATCCTGACTATAAATATGTTGACTGTATATCTATATTTTAAGTACCTTCAGGTTTCTAGAATTTGCAGTTTATCCTTTTCATTTTATTGTATGAATTCTGCTGTTATTTTAATCCATTTTGGATTGCCCTTCCTACATTTTATTTATTGTGATTCATTTTCCTTATGATTTTTTCCCCCCATTTTGCTGTGTTTTTTAAAATTATCTTCATCCATTTCTCACCATCCCAGTGTTTGCCAATGACAATTTTCCCTACAGCAGCTAAATCTATGAGAGTGTAAATTCCCTTGACTCTAGTCTTAATGATACTTTTGGAAACACCCCTGTGTGATACTAGAAAAGAATAATATTTGGTTAATGATGCCTAATGGTAATGCAAGAATGGTGGTTTACTTATTCCCCTCCTTCTACCAAAGCAGACTTTGATAATGGAATGGCAGACAAATGAAACTGGACAGGCTTTAAATCATGTAATAAGCAAAAATATCCCAGTGGCTCACATCAAGTCATAAAGTCTACAAATAGAATCAAATCTTGTCCTTGAACTTAGAAATCTGTTTGAAGAAATAGAAATTCCACTTGTTAACTGTGATTTGTGTATTGTAGAGCTCCCATTTACCTGCCTGAAGTCTGACTGTCTCTGAATGCGGTTGCTAAATTGGATACCATTTTTGGTTTTAACATCAATATTGGAGTCACAGACAAATTTGCACCTTGCCTAGGCATAAAACTGGAACTGTGTATTGGCTGCCCACTATACACACTACCCACTTTTCATTTCTATTTGAAATCAATGGAAACTGAACATTAGGCTAACCCACAATGCTAGTTTAATGCCCGGGTATTAAATTTAAAATCTATCCCATGATGTCATTTAAGAACACTAAGAGCAGGCAGATATGGGGTACTTCCATTCAGGCTTAACTTGGATAGATGAAGAAATGGAAAACCATAGTTTTCTAATATGAAAATACAAACTAAGAGCAGGAGTAGGCCAGTAGGCCCCTTAAGCCTGCTTCACCATTCAATACGATCATAGCTAACTAGATTGTAACCTTGAGTTCATATTCCCGCCTGCCCGCAATAACCTTTCACCCATTTGATTATCAAGAGTCTATCTAGCTTGACCTCAAAAATATTCAAAGACTTTGCTTCCACTGCCTTTTGAGGAAGAGAGTTTCAAAGACTCATGATGCTCTAAGAGAAAAAAGATTCTCTTCACCTCTGCCTTAAATAGGTGACCCCTTATTTTTAAATAGTGATCCCTAGTTCTAGATTCTCCCACAAGGGGAAACATCCTTTCCACATTCATTCTGTCAAGCCCCCTCAGGAACTTATATGTTTCTACTGTACCAACTAATGTGCCAGAGGTGGGCACATCTAACCTTGTTGGAGCCAATTCCTATGACAAATTATATTTTTAAAATATTTAACAAGCCTGTCTTCAATTGTGGATTATCATGCCACATGTCCAATTTTCAATCTAAATACATTTCCATAAAAAGTGCACAGTTTTTGCAAGTTACAATACATGATCTGGCGTATATTGTCTAGTTCACTGAGCCTCAAGCTTTAAAACTTTGCTGATGCACGGCAGTTTCTAAACTTCAAAAATAAGCCCTGAGATGTGGGCCTGGATGTTCATCCTTGAGGTGGGTAGGGGAAGGCCGAAAAATTCCCGGCTTGGCCCATTCACCTCGGGACAAAATGCCCGCCAAGGCGGGATCTTCAATGCTGGGCGCAGGGGGCAATTTGGAGTTGGGCCAGCTGACCCAGGAAAAAGTGTGCAGACAGCTGCAGGAGCAGCAAAAAAAACAAACGCCCTTCATCTCTCACCCCACCCTCCAAACACTCCCCATGCCCCATCCATGTCACCTTATGTCCCCCTACCCACCCCTATATTCCTTCATGCTATGCCAGGCATTGCCCTTCAACCCACCCCCTATGTCCTCTCATTTCCCCTTTGCCAGGCATTGCCCTTCCACCCAGTCCCTCAGGACCCTCTTGTCCCAAGCCAGTCTCTGCTCTTCCACCCACCCCTACGTCACTTCATGCCCTCATGCCAAGCTCTGCCCTTCCATCCACCCCCTCTGTCTCCTCATGCCCCATAACCAATTTTTGCCTTTTCACCTACCCCCTTCAAACCCCTCATGCCCCCATGCCAATCTCTGACACTTGCATGCCCATGGACCCATTGTGCACTTTCTAGAACCAATGAACACCACAGTATAAAGCGGTATGTGTTAAAAAAAAAAAGCTTTGAAAAAATGTAATTCATTGATCACTCATGAAAAGAAGGTTTGGACAGCAAACTAATAGAAGTATCAATCATCCATGCCCCATGAAGTTTCAAAAACAACAAACCTTGATACCACTTGACTAATGTCAACAAACATTGTGAAATTGATTACAGAGATCAGAGAGCCTTAGCTGTTGATCAAATACAGTTTCCTCTGTGGAGTAGGTTTTCTTTTATAATAATAAATGTCTGGGCTCTAAGCGAGTCTCATTTTGTATGCTTGGCTGAGAACCAAGCCATCTATTAAAATAACAAAACACCTGCTTCCCTCTGATCTTTGCAGTCAATTTTACAGTGTTTGTTGACATAAGTAAAGTGGTTTAAAATGTCTATGGTTTGTGGTTTTTGAAACTTCAAAGAGCCTGGATGGTTGACACTTTTATTAGCTTGCTGTCCAGACTTTTTTCAAAGGAGAAAGTGATGAATGAATTATATATTTTCGAAACGTTTTCTTATACATCCCACTTAACTCTGTGGTGTTCATTGGTTCTAGATGCTGTACAGTGGGTAAATGGGCATGGAAATACTAGAGCTTGCCATTGGAGGCATGGAGGGGGTGGCCTGTGGTGGTGGGTGAAAGGGCAGAGCTTGGCACAGGGGGCATGAGGGGCCTGAGGGTTGGGTGGGGGTCATGACTTGGCATAGGGGGAATGAGGGGGACCTTTTGAACTTAGCTTTTTAAAGGTCCCCGCATGCACACAAGGGGCAGAATTTTGCCCTCATTAGGTGGGCTCAACGGGGGCAGTTGAGAAGCCAACTACTGCCCACAATCAAGGCCAGAAGGTGATTTCATGCTGGTGGGCCAATTAAGGTCCGCCCATCGTGAAACACAAGCGGTAGCATTCAGTGCTACCTGTGCGGATGGGGGGGAGGTGCGAGGGGGCGGAGCAGTGAACTTTGCCCATGCACGCAAAGTGCGCACTTGATAATCTCCTTGAAGCATAGAGCTGCCTCAGAGAGATGAAGAGTTTTTAAAAAAATAATAAATATATGAAAAATGTAATCAAACATGTCCCCCCATGTGACTCTGTCACATGAGCAGGGACATGTTATTAATTAAATTTTAATTTTTTAATTTTATTTTTATTTGCTTTAGGAAACCTCACCCATGGATGAGGTCTCCTAAAAAGTGCAAAGGCCGCTTGTTGGACAGGTGCTGAAAAATTTTGTTCAATTATCTTTTTAATGGCCTTAACAGGCCTTTTCATTGTCGGCAGGCATGTTGCTGTTTTCGGTGTGTGCCCGTCAACCAAAATATTGCACGACTGTGTGTAGACGTCGGGATGCTTGCCCAATGTCAATGCGTGTCATTTTGTGCTCGAGTGGGTTGGGCGCACACCTGCCCACCGTGGTAAAAATTTTGCCCTATGGTTCATGACTCCTGTCAGGGGCCATGAACTATTACTCTTTAAAAATCTGGCCCAACTCCATGAAAATTGCAGAGGAGTAGATGATACCCATCACTGCAATGGATCCGGCCAGGTTGGGAGAGCCAGATGTGGGCTTCTGACAGGAAGCAGCCCACACCTTTTGAAGGCTCTCCTGAAAATTAGACAGCCCGGGCATTATGTTGTGAATCCTGGAATCGGGCTCCCAAGGTCAACCCAACTCAGTGAAAATCCAGGCAATGAAGTACTTTAGGACATAAAGAATAAGTTGAAGGAACGTATGAAGAAATAAAGAATTTGCATTTACTTTAAGTCTTTCATATTCTCAGAAAATCCTAAAATGTTTTGAAGTATAGTCAGCGTTGTAGGGTAATGTGCTAACCAAGTTATGCCTAGCAAGATTCTGCTAGCAGCAATGAGATAAATGACCAGAAAGCCTGATGTTGGTTCGGGGACATGTATTAACCAGACCTTTTTCAATAGTGTCTTGAAATCTTTTACAATTATCTGAGAGGGCAGACAGGGCAACAACTTCACACCTCATCTGAGAGATGGCGGATGGAACTTAATCTTGACGATGAGGGTCTCACTTGCCAATTGGAGAACGGTGGGAGTCACTTGTTGCCTCCATTGGGGAAGGTCCAACAAAATTAAGTGCCTGTCAGACACTTAAGTGGTTAGCCTTGGGCCTTGCTCAGGCATTAGTGGAAATTCCACCTCCCGAGAACTGCTGGTCAATCAGAGGCTAGCGGCTGTCATAAGACCAAAAGACGTAGGAGCAGAAGTAGGCCATTTGGCCCATCAATGAGATCATGGCTGATCTGATAATCCTCAACTCCACTCTCCTGCCTTTTCCCCATAACCTTTGATTCCCTTACTGATTAAAAACCTGCCTATCCTAGCCTTGAATATACTTAATGGCCCAGTCTCTACAGCCCTCTGTGGTAAAGAATTCCACAGATTCACTAACCCCCTGAGAGAAGAAATTCCTCCTCATCTCTGTCTTAAACGGGCAACCCCTCACTCTGATATTATGCCCTCTGGTCCTAGACTCTCCCACAAGAGAGAGCAACCCCTCAGCATCTACCCTGTCAAGCCCCCTAAGAACCTGAGATGTCTCAATAAGGCTGCCTCTCATTCTTTTAAACTCCAATGAGTACAGGTCCAACCTACTCAACCTCTCCTCATATGAAAATCCCTCCATACCCAGGATCAACCAAGTGAACTTTATCTGGAATGCCTCCAATGCCAGTACATTTTTCCTAAGGGGACCAAAACTGTTCACAGTATTCTAGGTGAATTTATTATTATATTATCTAATTATATATTTATTATATAATATAATTCTGTTCTCCATTGCAAGCAATGTTAGTCGCTACTGGTAATGCAGCCAGGTAGAGGCCTAGGATCGCCACGCAATCAGGGCAGGATGGGAATTGCGGGGAGGGTGTCTGGTTGGGGTGTGAGTGGGAGCTTTGCAGAAGGCTTTCAGCAGGTCACCCAATTCCTGATGTGGGTCTCTTGATCAGGCACTGAGTGCCTTTGAGCAAGGCCCCCCTCTTTCCCACAAGCTTCATATCAGGTTTGCTTGTCGGTCTCCCAGCATAATGAGTCACTTCAGAACCTCACTGAGGGTCCAGGCGGTAAGGTCATCCACAAGCCTTCCCACCCCAGACTTAATCGGGTGGAGGCGGGGAAACAGCAAGGTATGCACCCTTCTGCCTGATCAAACACACCCCCTGCCTCCAAGTGCACCTTCTGTGGTCATTAAATCCCACCTGGCATCTCCAACTATGAAAAACTCCCTTAGTACCGCACTGAAGTGTTAAACTATGTTAGGTGCTTATGTCTCAGAGGAAACTTGAACAATAAGCTCCTGGGATAGATTTTCAACTTGCTGCCTGGGTGTAAACTGGTGTTGCAGATCAGCTGCTTGTTACATAAACTGTCCGATATTCACTTGCTTTGAAATTCATGAAATTTAGTGTTTCTTCTAAGATCAGTTGGCCTGCGGTGCCAGCTTTATACTTAGTTGGCAAAGTTGAAGGTTTATTTTGAGGTGGGAGTGCTATCATTGAGACAAGGTTGACACTTTAAGCCTCTTTTTTCTGCTGCTTGAGCCGAATTTGCAGCTAATTGCAATCCTACCCATTGGTTATTAAAGTGAAGCTTTTTAAAATCTCAATTTGCAAGGGCAGAAGGAAAAAATTTTAAATGTACATTTCTGAAAAAAAAGCATGATCTAATGCTTGGGATATTGATTATTTTTCTCAGCCAATGTCTAAAATTTTATTTCTACAAATTTTTTGTTTTAATTTTGCTTGCAACTGGTAAGGGTATGAATTAAATCTTTTTTGGCTATACAGCCTGTATTTTTCAGATCACAGTGGGAATGTTTATGTATGACAGATGGAGCAGAATGAATGCTATCAATATATCACAAGGTTGGGAGCTAACCTGCATAAATTTAAATATATTAAATGCATCAACCTCTGAAAATCCTGTGTAGTTGCCATTCAGACAGGCATAACACCTACCGCAACAGAGTTTCACTACTTAATGTATAAAAAACAATATTTTTGTTGTAAATGTTTTTCCTAGTATTTCATTAGGATATTGCAGTATGAAAGTGTGACAAATTAAGGGGATTTGAGGTTAGGGGATTTGATTGGGTTTCTCTGATCACCATTGTTCTGCATTATAATTATATCCAACTGTCTGAGTTTCTGAATCTGAATGATATTCACCTGATATCAATTTCTTAATTCCCTGTTATTAAATCAAATAGCTGCCACTTGTCACCTCCTTTTCACTTAGCCAGGTGAGACTTCATAGTATGAAGTAGCGACCAGCTAAACTGGAGTCTGATTATCGAGCAGTACGTGAGGGGTTTGGAGGCTAATCACATTAAATAGTTCAAAAGCCGTCTCACTATTAGAATTAAAAGGATTATTATTATCCTGAAAATCATGTAGCTGCAAAGTTCCTGGAAAATGTCTCCTCTCCCATGGACATCTCAACTCATTAATATGCTTTAGCTTGGAGTCACCACATGATTTCTGCTGAGATAACATTGTTACCTAGGTAGCACCAAATAAATTAGCACTAAAGATCACAAAATTTTAAATATAATTAAGAAATATTCATGACCACTTTACTGCAATCGTTTATCCTGGTTCAAATACCCTTTAGGTTGAAACCACACACAAAACTGGCTATGTCCTCAGATCGGAAAGGGAACCCTCTGCCAACTTCACTCATTCAGGGTAGGGGGAGATCCATCATATTACACAATACAGCATTGCCCGACTCCACAGAAAAACTGACACTTAGTTCTGAAGAGAGCTTGTCTTTCTACGTTCCTTAAAAGAATGTAGAGAACTTAGAAAAAAGTATCAAAAGCTCAGCAAATAGTCACAATTTTTTTAAAACAAATAAATAATTGAATGGAAACATGGAGGAACAAAATACAAAAAAAAATGGATCAACACCCCACACTGCACCAAAAAAATCAAAAGTCTAGAAGATCTCACATAGAAATTGTTTGCGTAACGGTTAGTTTCCCAAGCTAACACTAAATTCCACTACCCTCCTGTTCTAAGATGACTCAGCTCTGAATCTGTGTTGAGTAGGAGTTTAAAATCTGAAAAGTCCAATTAGTAACCAAATCCACTTCTAACCTGGTAAATTGCAGCTTTAACTGAGGCTGAAATTTGGGCAGGCAGCCACCTGGCTCCATTGACTGAGTTGCAGCTTTAAAAATAGTAATGAGGCTGTGAAACTCATTGTCGTTCAGCTTTTCAACTTTAACTGCCCTGCTGCCCGGGTTTCCGGAGTGTCAGATAATCTGGCAGCTTCATCAGGGTGAGGACCTGGTGGAAGCAGGATGTAGTGCCATAACACCTACCTTCTGGATCTTGGTGCCTGCCTAAAGCATCCTCAATTAAGCACCACATTCCCAACAACCTTCTCCCTGCAAGCCCTCTGATCCCAACACAGGGTCTCTAATCTCTGCACCCTCACCAACAGAGCTCTGATTTTCTTCCCAACAAGAGGCCTCTAGCCTTTAACCTCCTCCTACTACCAAGCCCGCAATCGCTCCTCAGAACACAAGGCCTCTGAACCCCAATTCCACACCACCTTCCTCAGTGGCTTCTGAACTCCAATCTCCTCCCACACTGGCCCCTGAATTCTAATCTCCTCTCCCAGAAACTGTTCAAAGCCCTTCCCTTCCCTCACCCCAACCTTGCGCAAGCCTTTGCTTCCTTACACCATGAGACCAGCAGCCTCCTCGTATCTCAGACACTAACTGAAGGGGTGGTTATTAGTCAGGCTGGATTTGTTCTTTCTATAGACAGGACATACCTTTGCAATTTTCTACATTGTTGGGTAAATGCCAGTGTAGATGCACTGGAACAACTTGGCTAGGGGTACAGATATCTCTGGAGCACAGCACCTCAACTATGTGTTGTCAGGACCAAGTAGCCTTTGCTTTATCCACTGACCTGAGCCATTTCTTGATATCACATGGAATGAATCAACTTGGCTGAGGGCTGGCAGCTGTGGTGATAAATAAAAACAGAAAATGCTGAAAATGCTCAGCAGGTCTGGCAGCATCTGTAGAGAGAGAACAGAGTTAACATTTTGAGTCCAATATAACTCTTCTTCAGTTTTCATTTCAGATCTCAGGCAACTGTGATGTTGGGGACCTCGCAGGCAGAGGCTGAGATAGATGAGTTCTTTGTACTTGAATGGAACTGATTACAGAAAACCATGCATGTGGGCTTCACTGATCTCACTGGTACCATTGGGTTTGCTTTGTCCCAGATCTGCCTCCTGGTGAATTTGTGCCCAGTATTAGTGACATGATAGGAATGGACACAAATTATGTTGCCTCTCGAGCTACCAGCAGTTGCGTGCCCTTCCCCCTCCACCACCATAACCACTACCAGTCCCTCTAAAACTTGCATATGGAGCTGAAAGTACAGAAGAAATGCAACCTGCAGCAAGTTCACATTAAGACTTAGCTAACATGAAACAAGGGCTGCTTCAGTTCAGATGATAGGCACATCACAGACTGTCACCTGGGGAAAGAACCATGAAAGCATGTGTATAATATGGTTTCACATTAAAATGATAACGGTATGAAAGGTAATTTTTTTTCTCAGAAAGCAATGTGAGCTGTTTTCATATCTTAGTACGAATGGGAACTCTGAGTTGTAGAGAGAAGGATCTTTAGGTGATTACATGTTCATTTCGGAAGATGTGCAAAAGACAAGTTTACTTTGACAGCAGCTCCCTCCTCTGCAATCCTCACTACCAAGAGAGTCAAGTGACTTGGACATATAATGCCGTTTCCTCATTGCTGCTGTGTTGATATTCTGGAATTTCACACTGAACTGGATTCATGCCGAGCTGGATTTTATGCTCTCTGAAGTTGGGTTTGAAGGCAGGGTTGCATGTAAAATCCAACGGGTGGCCTTTCCGCTGCCTATCCATCACCCCCCTATCGGCCTGATATTTTATGGGGCACAGGCGAGGCCTTGGGCAGCCTGTCTGCCCTTGGGTCTGTTGAGGCCCTGAAGTGACCATTTAGCAGTCACCTAAGGGCTTCATCCAGCCCTGCTGGTATTTTACCCGTGGCAGGTGTGGCCCATTTCATGCAGGAAGCCCAGCATCTTTAACTGAGCAGGCTGGTGTTGGGTGGGGTGGCAGGGGAGGGGGGGGTGTCCTTTGTGACATTAAATGTGACCCATCAGAGGCACCCCCACCACAACATTCCCCTCCTTTAACCTTCCCTCCAGCCTATTGAACCTGGTCCTACGCTCTTCAATGAGACCCTTGACCCTCGATTAACCTGGGCTCCTTGGTGTGGTTGGACTGCATGTAGTGCTAGCCATGGCCACTAATGCTGGCTGGCGCTACTGAGACTTCAGAACTGTCAGCCATCCGATTGGGAATCGCAGGGACCTGTAGAATTCAGTGCCATAGATTCACGATCACAAGCCAATATCACCTTCTCAGGGAACCTCGAGAGGGACAATAAATACAGGCTTGACAGAATTACCTATATCGTGAGTACTAGTTGAAGAAAGGACTCTTTATACTTTGACACTGTATGGTAATCAGGAAAAGGAATCCAGCATGAAGGTGGCACAGATATTTCTTGACAACGCAAAGGTATCATCCTGAAGATCCTATAGTAGGGCGCCCAGATGGATCTAGACACCTAAAGTCTACATGAACAAACCAACATGTATTCCCTTATTACTCTGATGTAGGAGTGAACTTCATTATACCAGTGCTGCGTTCAGCTTTGTCTACCCCAAACTACAGGCACAGTGAGTTGCCTAAAAATGAAAACATTCTGGCAACGCTCAGGGGAGCATGATGCAGTTCTTCTGTGCAAACCGTTTACGCAGAGAGAGTAGAATTATTTCATGTCGATGTAGGTAGTGGGCATTGAACAAGGAAGCGTGTTGGGTCACATGGTTATAAGCTATAGGTCCTTTGATCTTTGAGAATCTTTCAACTCTTTAAAATTGCAGTGTCCTGTCAAAGTGCAGCTTATAGTCCACGGGGATAGATATGAAACTGCTTGCTCAAGCATATAATTTTTCAGTGACCTGCTTCATGCATCAGTGCAAAACTGATTAGCTAATGCAAGTAATGTCCTTCATGGCAGCCTGGAATTGCTCTGCAGTATAAATGTAGAGATATGGTATGACCTGAAATACCAATGCTGCCAATGTTGGAGTGGGAGGCAGCTTCCTCAATAAAGTAAGGCCTCGTCATGTACTGCATCTCTCACAGATGCGGATATGTATGCTTCTGGCTACATATTCTCATGTGGAGTACTGGTAACTGGTGCTGTAGTCTTGCTGAAAACTGACAAGGGCACAGAATGTACCCCCTGAGATGTGCTGGGGGCCTTCACAGAAGTCATAATGCAGACTATGCGGGAATTGCCCCAGGAAATTTGGACTTATGATGGGCAAATTCCCTGCGCCTGGAACCGTCTAAGTCAGAGGTTTGGTTAGTTTCAGCTCACCTGCCAGAATAGATATTCCAGAGAAGTTAGAAGGGTTAAAACCAATTCTAATTCCTGGGTAACTATATTACTGATCCCTGAATTCACCACTGGACCCCTCTAACTACCCACCTGACCGACTACCACCCCCAATCCTTCAGCTCCCCCCCGGCTACCCTTCCAATGCCCCCAACTATCCTCCTGACCACCTGACCACCCCCCGACTATGCTCCCAACCACCTGGCTACCCTCCAGACCATCTAGCTAAACCCTGACTACCCCTCGACCACCCGCCTGCCCCCTGACTACCCTCCGATTACCGTCGCGACCAGACTACCTGCCTGACCACCCAACCCCCCCCCGGACTAACTCTTGACCACATGACCGCCCCACCCCTCTGACCCACCCTACCACCTCGTCCACCAATATGCCACTCTACCCCTCACCTGTCTACTCCCCGTCCTACCCCCTCATCCACCTCCCTTGCACAATTACATTCTCTCCATAGCTTTTTAAATTAGCTTTGGGATCTTGAAGCTCTCCATTTACTGGAATACAGCAGCTTGTGCTGTAAAAAAGGGGCAAGGCTTGGCTTCCCCTGACGATCCTGCACTACGAAGATGGACTCCCAGAAATACGGAACACCATCTTAGGGTCAAACATAGGAACAGAGTGGCAGTGCGACACTGATTGCCACTCCTGAGAAGATTCTTTATTGTTTTATTCATTTACGGGATGTGGGCTTCTCTGGCTGGGCCAGCATTTAATGCCCAAGCCTAAATGCCGTTGAGAAGGTGGTGGTGAGCTGCTGTCTTGAACCACTGCAGTCTATGTCGTGTAGGTACACACACAGTGCTGTTAGGAAGGGAGTTCCAGGATTTTGACCCTGCAACAGTGAAGAAATGGTGATATATTTCTAAGTCAGGAAGATGAGTGGCTTAGAGGGGAACTTCCAGGTGGTGGAGTTTCCATGTGCCTGTTGCCCTTGTCCTTCTAGATGGTAATGGTCGCGGGTTTGGAAGGTGCTGTCTAAGGAGCCTTAGTGAGTTTCTGCAGTGCGTCTTGTAGATGGTACACACTGTTGCCACATTCGTTGGTAGCGGAGGAAGTGAATGTTTGTGGATGTGTTGCCAATCAAGTGGGCTGCATTGCCCTGGATGGTGTCAAGTTTCTTGAGTGTTGGAGCTACACTCATCCAGTGGAGAGTATTCCATACACTCTTGACCTGTGCCTTGTAGATGGTAGACAGACTTTGGGGAGTCTGGAGGTGAGTTACTCGCTGCAGGATTCCTAGCCCCTGACTTGCTCTTGTAACCGTATTATTTACCTGGCTTCTGGTCAATGAACTCCCAGGATGTTGATAGTGGGGGATTCAGTGATGGTAATGCCATTGAAGTCAAGGGGCAGTTGTTAGATTCGCTCTTTTGAAGATGGTCATTGCCTGGCACTTTTGTGGTGTGAATGTTACTTGCTATTTGTCAGCCCAAGCCTGGATATTTCCAAGCCTTGTTGCATCTGGACATGGACTGCTTCAGTATCTGAGGAGTCGTGAATGGTGCTGAACATTGTGCAATCATCAGCGAACATCCCGACTTCTGACCTTATGATGGAAAGAAGGTCATTGATGAAGCAGCTGAAGATGGTTGGGCTGTGGACACTACCCTGAGGAACTCCTCCAGTGATGTCCTGGAACTGAGATGATTGAACTCCAACAACCACAGCCATCTTCATTTGTGCTAGATATGACTCCAACCAGCGGAGAGTTTTCCCCTTGATTCCCATTGACTCCAGTTTTCTAGGGCTCCTTGATGCCACACTTGGTCAAATGCTGCTTTGATGTCAAGGGCAGTCACTCTCACCTCACCCTTGGAGTTCAGCTCTTTTGTCTATGTTTGAACCAAGGCTGTAATGAGGTCAGAAGCTGAGTGGCCCTGGTGGATCCCAAACTGAGAGTCACTGAGCAGGTTATTGCTAAGCAAGTGCCACTTGACAGCACTGTTGATGATCTCTTCCATCACTTTACTGATGATCAAGAGTAGACTGATGGTATTAATTGGCAGGGCTGGATTTGTTCTACTTTTTGTGTATAGGGCATACCTGGGCAATTTTCCACATTGCTGGGTAGATGCCAGTGTTGTAACTGTACTGGAATAGCTTGGCTAGGGGCCCAGCATGTTCTGGAGCACAATTCTTCAGTACTACTGCTGGAATATTGTCAGGGCCCAAAACCTTTGTAGTGTCCAGTGCCTTCAGCCTTTTCTTGCTATCACCTGGAGTGAATCAAATTGGCTGAAGACTGGCATCTGTGATGCTGGGGATCTATTCTATCTATTTTGCCCAATGTATTTATTTAGTATCTCTGCCATTTTCCCATTTCCACTACATGCTTGCCTCTTTCATCTCTTGGTGGTTGTAACACTTCCTTGGCTATTCTCTTGCTTTGAATGAATTTTGTTTTCCCTTTTAGATTTTTGCTAATTATATCTTATACTATCTGAAATCCTTTGTAAATTTACCTTTCTGTAGCATTCCCAATGTCTTTGAGTTTTATTATCTTCCCTGTCAACCCTAATTGCTTCTTTCTTCAGTTTTGCATTTGAGCTAATCTTTCTATTCATCCAGGGATGGAGGCAGTGAACAAAAAGGCAATACGTGATGTGTGAGATGAGAAATCGGTTAAGCTATAGTCTCAGTATCCCCTTATAGGAAACATACTGGAGACATGAAAAAATTGCAGTAAAAATGACTTGTGTTCCAACAGTACTAAGGTAATGACAAGATTGAGAATTTTCTGAAGAATTAATCTATAAATACATATCTGTGGCATTATGCCAGCTGTCATACCTTGAATGGGACCTGAGCTTCTGTTTACACTATTTTCAATCAAGTGTTCACTAAAATAGCCTTGGTCAAATTCAAAAATGACATCCTCTGTGATTGTAATCATGGTACATTATCTTTCCTCAAACCTCTTAACCTCCGTGCTACCTTTAACACAGTCGACCAGTTGTCGAAAGCCTCTGCCCCATTGTCTGACACACTGGGACTGCCTTCACTTGGTTCAAATATTTTCTAAGCAATTGTAACCAGAGCACCTCCAGCAATGGTTTTTCTTCCTACACCACATTGACTCTGGAGTCTCCAAAGCAATTGTAACCAGAGCACCTCCAGCAATGGTTTTTCTTCCTACACCACATCGACTCTGGAGTCTCCAAAGATCCTGTTTTATGCCAGCTCTTCTTCCTCAATAACATGCAGCCCTTCTGCTCAAACATCAGACTACCTGTTGTTGAAATCCTCATCCATAACTTTGTCACCTCCGGACTTACCAATTCCATGCTCTCCTTGCTGACCATCCCATCCTCTACAGACCATAAATTTAGCTGATCCAAAACTCTGTTGCTTGCTTTGTAACCCTCAATGTGTCCCACATATCCATTATCTTTATTCCTTCTGACCTAAATTGGCTTTTTGTCCCCACATGCATCCAACTTAAATCCTTTCATGGCTTTGCATTTCCCTATCACTGTAACCTGCATAGTCCTATATTCTATGTCCCTCCAATTTTGGGCTCTCATGTATGGTCCTGTACCCTTTGCCTCACCAGTAATAGCCATGCCTTCAACCATCTAGGCCTCAACATTCTAAAATCCTTAAAACCGTCTATCTCTCCTCATTTAAGACCATACTTAAAACCTGCCTCTTTGACCAAGTTGTTGATCACTCCCTCTGTCTGAATATGGCTGTTTGAAGCACCTTGAGATGTTTTTCTATGTTAAAGGCGTTAGATAAATGCAAGTAAGTGTTCCCTTTGCTTGTCAGCAACATTAGGTCTGCTCCCCTCGGTAAACAGAAGTGAGTGAGTAGGAACTATTTAAGGTCTAGCAGTGCATAGTGTCATAAAAAGCTGATTACATCCACAAATTACTTATGGGCATATTGAACTTTTTAAGGAAGGTGTGTGTGCTTTTAAAGAAATACAAGCAAGGACAACGAGCAAAAAATGGCTGATAATGTAAAGTGACCACTTTCTAGAAAATTCCTATCCTGAGAGAACATGGGAGGTCACGCCTGAAAAGATGTCATGGCCTCCTTTAAACAGAGACACTTAAAAAGGAGATAGGAAAGATGCAAAAGAGTGAAATTTAATCTCCCATGGTTGCAGGGACAAAAGACTGATTACCACATCATAGCAGGCATCTAAAATCTATCTCCTGTTGATTCATATCTCAGAATGTGTAAAATGGTTGACGATCAAAGAAAATAGAATCTGGGTACAAGGCATGGTTTGTTTCCCTTCCAGGAATACACAGGAAAAACTGGGTTAAAAAACTAGCTGCAGAGCAGTGCAGTGTGTGCTGGTGTGCTCGTGTGTTGTAAGAGTGACAGCAGAAGAAGACCAGCTAGTCATCCCTACAGTTGCAGGCAAAGTCTCTCTCTCTCTCTCTCTCTCTCTGTTGCTGGAGGCAAGGCTCAGCAGAGCCACAATCAAAAAGGAAATAGGACAGCTTCTGCAGAACCACATGTCTCTAAACCAACTGCAAAACTGCCAAAGTCAGCACTACTGGAATCACCCAACTTAGCAGCCGCCATCGACACTTCACGGACAGGCCAAAGACTGACTCGTATATCTTTTTTAATTTTTATTTTAGGACTCAATTTCTCATTTCTAATCTGTGCATATGTGTGTTGCATTTTTGTTATTTTTCTCAGGTTTTTAGTAACTAACAAACTTATTCTTTCTTTGACTCAAGAAAGCCTAGTTAAATTGGCTCCTTCTAAAACATAAATACATTTGGACTGGGAAGAGGTATCCACGGGAGAAGGGATCCCTTTTAAATTAACCTTGTTGTGACCAGCCGAGGGTGTTGAATAAAGAAGGTGAGCCAGCTCATTCCTCCTCACCCAGCAGCATAACAAAATTGGGGTCCTGTTTGGGAAGTTAACAAATTGGGGACATCATGCAGGGACCATTCATAACAAATTGGGGATTCGATGCCAGAATAGTTTCCACAGACAAAAGGAAAGAATTAAAGTAGGAAAGTAAATTATCACTTTGAAACCAATTTTTAAAAAACTGTAAAAAGGTCATCTAAAGTGTAAAAATGTCTACATTTGACGCCGGTGTTTTTGCAGATGGTTGGGAAGTTAGTTAAGAAAATTTAACAGTTCTGTCCCTTGAATGTTTTAAAGAGGCACTTAGGATTAAAATTTTGCCCGAAAGCCAGAAAACCTGAAATTTTAAAGGGGCTTGCTAACGGTCTACAGGTGGAAATTGAGAATGATGAAACGGATAGAGTAGCTTTGAAGACATTAAAATAGTGCAGTGGAAATTAGAGCTTCAGAAAAAGAAAAAAAAGGAAAGGGAAAGTGAGAAAAAGGAAAGGAAAAGGAAAAAGAGGCAAGGCAGGAAAGGGCATGGAGAGAAGAGAGAGAATTACAGGACAGAGAGAGAGAAAAGGAGTTTAATCTAAAACAGCTCGAGCTGAGGGACAGGAATCCTACTGTGTCCCTTGAAGACACCACTAGCTCAGACTTAGGGGCTGAAGCAACCTGGATTGCTCATTTAATCCCTAAATGTGATGAAGCAGAGTGGTTTAGCACAACAGATGAAGTGGCCAGTCCAACATTGGTCCCTACTACTGAGTAAGTTTTTGGGAAAAGCACACAATGTTTGCTCCCTCTTGCTTGAAGAGAGTCCACTGACTATGAGGCAACAAAAAGGACTATTTTAAGTGTGTACCAGTTAGTGCTGAAGGCATACCATCAGAAATTCCGTACCCTCAGGAAACAGCCTGACCAGACGTACCTGGAATTTGAAAGGCTTAAGCAACTTGTTTTTGACCAGTGAGTGTAGGCTCTTAAAACAGGAGCCACTTACGAAAACCTCTGTAAAATAATTCTCCTTGAGGGGTTTAAAAACTCACCCTCCCCAATAAGAACACAGCTAGATGAACAGAGAATATCAGGGACCAGGCAGGCAGCCACACTGGCTGGTGATTGAGCAGATCCACAAACCCTTGTTTCAGAAGAGGCCCTCCCCTAGTCACCTCCAACCAACTGGAAAGGGTAGAGGTGGAGAGAGTAATAAGAAACTGAGTACCTATGGGAGAGAGGGAAATGCTGGGGGCCCTCCTCAGGAGAGAAAGGATGATGCTGGGATGAATAATGAGGCCAATAGGCCTGTGTGTTTTAACTGCTGAAAGGTAGAGCACCTCCAGGCCAATTGCTGGAGGTTCCGGGAAAAACCAGATTTATTGGGGGGCATACACCATGTACAGAGAATGGGAGTCAGTCAGAGCGTATAGCACACCAGGCTATGGCTCTGACTGCGGCTGCAAATCCCTGTAGATGCACTCCTGAGAGCACAGCTGAGGTTAAACAAATACCTGAAAGTTACAGAGATTTTGTATCTGAAGGAAGGATGGCCACATTTCCCCAGGGTGAGGTGAGTAAGCCTATCATGATACTGAGGGATACAGGCACCAGCCAAATTCTGCTGCTGGGAAAAGGCATAACCGTTCCACCTGAGAGTGCAGTAAGTTCCAAGGTGTTGGTAAAGGGAATTGAAGGAGGGTATATGCTCCTCCCCTTATACTGATTGCATGTGCAGAGTAGGTGAGGTAGATGACAAATTTGACAACTCCTGCAACATGGGGCTGAATTTTTTGCTAGGCGGGCCCGACCCAATCTCCGGCGGGTGGCAAGCCGATCCCCGCCAGAGAAGTGGGCCCTGCCGCCATTTTAAGTGGGCGGGCCAATTAAGGCCCGCCCAGCGTGACGCCCGGCGGAAAGCGCTATGCACTTCCTGTGTGGGCGGGAGGGGATTCCCCAAATGCGAGGGTGCGCTCTTTCGTGCATGCGCGTGAAAGAGCGCACATCTCCCTGAGGCTAAGTGCTGAAAGGTTTTCAAACTCTAAAAATAGAAAAAAAAAATCACTAACACGTCCCCCTCATGTGATAATGCCACAGAAGATGGGATATGTCAATAAATTTGACAAAAACATTAATAAACTTTTTTAAAACCTACTTGTAACCTCATCCCACCAGTGGATGAGGTTTCATGTTTTTTCAGAAGGCCGCCGGGACTCCTGGCCTGCCCACCAACGTTAAGGTTGAATGGGCAGGTCCTTTAATTGTTTTATTTATCCTGTCAATGGCCTCAATTGCCCTTTGACAGGTCGGCGGGCGCACAGCTGTTCGTGCTGTCCCCCCGCCTTCCTGAAGATTTAAATGGTTTGGGATGACGTCGGGGGTTCCCCCAAACGTCATCCTGTGTCATTTTCGCGTCGGCGAGCAGGCCCCGACCCCCAACTCGCCAACAGAAAAAGTCAGCCCATGAATTTACCTCATTTAAACGATGGAATTGGGACACCCACCTGAACCCGGTAGGAAACACTACAGGACTTGGAAAACCGGCCAAACACGCATAAGGTCTTGGGGCAGAAATCTGCCACTGGTGTCCTTGACACAAGAAGGGTGGTCGGGGCGAGACCTGAGGTAATTGCAGGTGAGGGAGGGGAGAGAAATCCTGGACAGGAGAGGCCCAACATTCCCTCACAGAATCAGGGGGTGTAGTCCTGCTCCTCCTAGGCTAAGTCAAATGTGCAGCAGTTAAAAGTAATCATCACCACAAGCATGTGATGAGGGGCACCTGACCACTATTTTAACCATTGGTCCATCCTGTTCCTGCTGGGCGGGCAGACAACTCGTCTCTAAAATTTCTAACCCTGCCTTCCTGTAACTGTTTTTGCTGGTCTGTAACTTAAGTGAGCACAACTGTAATTATGTTGAAAATGAACTATAGGAACCGAACAGTTCAGTTGCTCAATTGTATCTAGTCCTTCTTTCTGGAAAAATGTGAAGTTATCTACTTTGGTAGGATTAACAGAAATGCAGACTATTTCTTAAATGGTGAGAGATTGGGAAGTGTGGATGTCCAAAAGGTCCTGAGTATCCTTGTTCGTAAGTCACTGAAAGCTAACATGCAGGTGCAGAAAGCAATTAGGAAGGAAAATGGTATGTTGGCTTTTATTATAAGATGATTTGAATGCAGGAGTTAAAAAGTCTTGTTGCAATTGTATAGAGCCTTGGTGACACTGCACCTGGAATATTGTGTACAGTTTTGGGCTTTATACCTAAGAAAAGTTCACCAGACTGATCCCTGGTGTGGCGGGATTGTCCTATGAGGAAAGATTGAGGAACTTGGCCTATATTCTCTAGAATTTAGAATGAGACGTCATCTCATTGAAGCATAAAATTCTTACAGGGCTCATCAGGGTAGATGCAGGAAGGATGTTTCCCCTGGCTAGAACCAGGTGCTAGAACCAGGGGACGCAATCTTAGAATAAGCGGTTTATTATTTAAGAGGCTCATTTAGCGCTGAGACGAGGAAGAATTTCTTCACTCTTTGGAATTCTCTACCTAGAGGTCTGTGTAGCTTCAGTTATTAAGTACATTCAAGACAGAGATAAATGAATTTCTAGATGTTAAAGATATCAAGGAATGTGGGAGCTATGTGGTAAAATGGAAAATGAAGTAGATGATCAGCCATGATCTCGCCGAATGGCGGAGCAGGCTCGAGGGGCTGAATGGGCTATTCCAATCCTTTCTCGTATGTTTCCTATGTTCCTAGAAATATCCAAAACATCTTCCAATCTCCTGCTTTCATAACAGTGAAGTGTTCAGAAATATCATTCAGGTGGAATTTTGAGTTCTTTATCTTAATTATAACACTACAATGACCATTTGAGAATGTACGAGATAGCGAGGGGTCATTTACAAGGCTCAAGTACACTTAAAGCTCAAATATCATGTACAAAAAGAGAACGGCACATCTGAACCCAGTCATGTGAACCTTAGGGTGTAATAGCCTTGACTATACTTCAAGGCATTCTCCATTTTTTAACAGCATGATAGCAGATTCATTTAGTTTTACTGTTGCTTTTTCTAAAGGTTCTCTATAGGAGTTCTGACAGTAGCATTCTCATGTTCCATAATCGCTGTCGTCAGGACTTTGTCAAGAGACTGGAAAAATCAGTGTTTTACAGCAGTGTAGACAAAAGGCATGAGATGCGATGAGATCAGCTGACACCATGATGGTTTTAATGACAAATAGCACAGCAGAATCACAATCTGCAGTATTTACCCCATAAATCTGGTGGAAAAACCAACAAATCCTGCAGGAAAATTACTAGAGACTTGTATCTTATGATAGACAAATGGTAGTTGCTGATTGGATCTCTTAATCCAACAGTTCCTGCTCCTTATGTTAACAGGGAGATGGCAAAGTAATGGCTACTTGTACATCAAGTGAGAACAGGTATATCAACCTCCATTAAGATTTATTCTTAACTATGGTGGGTGTGGCGGGGGGAGGGGGCGGGGGGTGGGGGGGGTGGTGGTGGGGGTGCGTGGCGGGGGGTTGAAGCTAGAGGACTGGAGAACTGTAAATGCTATACCATTGTTCAAAGAAGAGTGTTAGGGATAAGCCCAGCAACTTCAGTTAATCAGTTTAACCCTGTTAGTGAGAAAGCTTTTAGAAACAAATGGGGACGAAATCAGCAGTCACTTGGATAAATATGAATTAATTACAGAAAACCAGCATGGATATGTTAAGAACAAATCATATTTAACTAACGATTTGAGTTTTTTGATACACTTCGAAAAGACAAATACAGGCTGCTGAGATGGACAGACAAGTGGCAGATGAAATTTAATGCAGAGAAGTTTGAAGTCATTAATTTTGGTTGGAAAAATGAGGAGAGACGATATAAAATATAGGATATAATTCTAAATTGGGTACTGGAGGACCTGGGGGTATATGTGCACAAATCATTGATCCTGGGCTTTCTATGTTGGGGCATAGAGTGCAAAAACAAGGAAAACAAGGCAGAACACAGGAAACTATAGGCCACTTGACATCTGTTGTGGGGAAGGTGTTAGAGTTAATCATTTAAGAGGTTATAGCTGGGCTCTTAGAAAAACACAAGGGCCAGGAGTTTACATTGGTTGGGCGGGCTCAGCGGGAGCGGGTGGGGGCAGCTGCGGAGCCGATTGCCACCCGCGATTGGCTCAGCACCGCGATTTCACGCAGGCAGGCCAATTAAGGCCCAGCCAGTGTGTAACGCAAGCATTAGCACTACGCTACCTGAGTGGGCGGGGGGAGGAGGGTCCAGTGCTCTTTCGCGTATGCACGCAGAAGAGCACTTCAATCTCCCTGAGGCATGGAGCTGCCAAATGTAATTAAATCGCACACAGACCCAACTGTACTTCTTCCCCATAAACATACTTCACAATAAACCAGAAAAATATTGTGAAAATTATTATACTTTCATCATACAATTTATTAGAGTTCTTTGAAGGAGTAATGTGCTGTGGGTAAAGGGGAGCCTATAGATGTACTGCACTTGGATTTCCAGGAGGCATTTGATAAAGTGCCACATCAAAGGTTATTGCGGAAAATAAAAGGAAAATTAAAAAAAATAAAAGAAAATAAAATAAAAAAAGGTCTAGGAGGTAACATATTAGCCTGGATAGAGGATTCGCTAGCTGGCAGAAAACAGGGAGAATATATAAATGAGTATTTTCTGATTGGCAGATGTGACTGTGGAGTCCTGCGGAGGTCTGTGCTGGGGATTCAGCTTTTCACAATCTACATCAATATCTTAGATGAAGGGAACGAAGGCATGGTAGCTAAATTTGCAGATGACACAAAAGATAGGTAGGAAAGTGTGTTGTGAAGAAGACATAATGAGTTTGCAGACGGACATAGCTAAGTTGAGTGAGTGGGCAAAAACCTAGCAGATGGAGTATAATGTGGGAAAATGTGAAGTTCACTTTGGCAGGAAGAATAAAAAAGCAGAGTATTACTTAAATGGATAACGACTGCAGAATTCTGAGGTGCAGAGGGATCTAGGTGTTCTTGTGCATGAGTGACGAAATTATGTGCAGTAGTATACAGATACAGCATGTAATCAAGAAGACTAATGGAATCCTGTCCTTTACTAAAAGAGGAATTGAACATAAAAGTAAAGATGTTATGCTTCAGTTATACAGGACATTGATGAGACCGCACCTTGAATGTTGTGTGCAGTTTTGGCCTCCTTATTTAAGGAAGGATGTAAATACTTTGGAGGTGGTTCAGAGGAGGTTTACTAGATTGATAACTGGAATGAGTGGGTTGTCTTATGAAGGTAGGTTGTTAGGCTGGGCTTGTTTCCACTGGAGTTTAGGGGAGTGAGGTGTGACTTAATTGAAGTGTATAAGTTCCTGAATGGTCTTGACAAGGTGAATGTGGAAAGAATGTTTCCTCTTGTGGGTGAGTCCAGAACTAGACAGCACTGTTTTAAAATTAGGGGTCAACCTTTTAGAAGGGAGATGAAGAGACTTTTTTTCTCTCAGGGTTGTGTGACTTTGGAACTCACTGCCTCAGAAGGCAGTGGAAGTGGGGTCACTGAATATTTTTAAGGTGGATAGATCCTTGTTAGGCAAGGGACTCAAAGGTTATCAGGGGGGTAGATGGGAATATAGAACTCGAAACACAGACAGAGCAGCCTTGATCTTATTGAATGGAGGAGCAGATTGGAAGGGCTGAGTGGCCTACTTCTGCTCCTGTTTTGTATGTTTGTATGATACATCTGTATGAAACAGTGGTTCGCCTTCAACTGGAGTATTGCATCCAGTTCTGCATAGGCATCACACTTTAGAAAGGATGTGAAAGCATTGGAGACAGTGCAGAAAAGATTCATGAGAGTGGCACCAGGCATGAGGAACTTTAGTTACTTTGAATTTAGTTGGTTTGGAGAAGCTGGACTGTTCTCCTTGGAGAAGAGAAGTTTAAGAGGAAATTTGATAGCAGTGTTCAAAATCATGAGGGGTCTGGACAGAGTGTATAGAGAGAAACTGTTCCCATTGGCAGAAGGATCGAGAACCAAGGGACACAGATTTCAGGTGATCGGCAAAAGAAGCAAAGGCGACATAAGGAAATATTTTTTATGCAGCGAGTGGTTAGGATCTGGATTGCACTGCCTGAGAAGCTGGTAGACGTAGATTCAATCGAGGCTTTCAAAAGAGAATTGGATAATTATCTGAAGAGAAGAAATTTGCTTGGGGAAAAGGTGTGGATGGTGAACTAGGTGAGTTACTCTTGGCTGGCATGGACACGACCAGCCAAACACTCCCCTTCTATGCTGTAACCATTCTATGATTCTATGATTTAATAAAAATATATAAATAGTCACTTCATAGTATAGAACTTGAGAGTTGCTGAAAAGAAGACAAGCTGTCGAGGATCTTTGACTTGTACTCATCAGGACAGATTTGCACGACTACCAAATCTCAAAGGGGAACAACAATTTATACTGCATGAGAAGAGGGTGCTGATTGGTTGGCAAATTTGCCCTAGTTGGTAGAGGTGTTGCCATGGATAATGCACCTGTTACACTATCCATGGAAATGCCTCTACCCATCAGAAGCCACTTACCAACCAATCAGCATCCTCTTCTCATGTAAATTGTTATTTTCCTTTGAGATTCAGTATTCTTGCAAATCCATCCTGATGAGTGCAAATGGAAAAGCTTTGACAGCTTGTCTCTTTTTTCATTAATAAAGATATACCTTCATCCCACCGGTGAGGTCCAGCTAGATCATTAGGGAATTAGACTGTTAGTCATGGAGGATCTGGGTATCTCAATTTCCCCTCCTCCATGGGCAGCCAGATGCTGGAGCTTCCAGCTGGCTTGGGCAGGTGGGAACTGAAAATGTACCTGAAGTGGTGTTTGTGTTTGCCTGGCCTGTGCAAATGAGATGCCCTTCCACTGATTTTGTAAAGTTTACTATTGTAATGCCAAAGACTCTATCTATTTTACAAATATCAAATATTATGTTCTTCTTTGTGGAAAAGCCATATTAGGACGAATTTCCACTCAGTTGATAATGAAATATCATATGCTCCAATGCACACGAGATAAGCCAGTGAAAGTATTAAAAATCGCTTTATTTATCATAAAATCTGTTCACTCTTTAAACCATTAAAGGTCATGCGCTCCATAATACAATCAGCGTTTGAAATACGAAAACCACTGACAAAAGACTGCAAAGCCTGGAAGTCTTTAATGCCCAGAGAGGTTCACTGAGTCAGACGTATTCAGAAATAACCTTGTGAGACACCATGCAACTGAGCAGCAGATTCTCAGTTGCAAATATCTTACAGATGCCATTATCTAGAAGAAACTATCATAGATTAAGTAAATTGCAACAAGATGAGTTGCTGCCTCATATAAAACAAATGCAATCTTATATTAGAAAATGTCAGTAATTTTCAGCAACTCCATTCATGTCACACAAGCCATTTCAAGAGGTGAAGTGTAAATTATCAGTAATTTTAATCCATACATTGTGCTTTTTGAAGCATCCGATATAGATATTATAGATTATCATAGCCATTTTCAAGGTGAATATTGATTGGGCCAATAGAAGGTTATGCTATATATCTGGCTCTATCTTTTCTAAACAGATAGACTCTGCATTTCCCAATTGACAGCTAACTGCTACTTTTGAAATCACAGCCACGTGAAGCCTGTTAAGTTCAGTACCAGTGA
The DNA here is from genome assembly GCF_017639515.1 of Carcharodon carcharias. NCBI lineage: Eukaryota > Metazoa > Chordata > Chondrichthyes > Lamniformes > Lamnidae > Carcharodon > Carcharodon carcharias. Next base: position 128,738,235 of record NC_054477.1, on the reverse strand, counting down.
AAGAAAATGTCCATTTCTTGCCATCTCTGACTCTCTCAAATAATGCAGTTGATGTCAATCTCCTGCCTACCACACCAGACAGGAAAGGATTGCAGGAGGATTAAAAATGAAAAGTAGTGAAGCATGACCCTAACCCTAACCACATGCTCTCCTGCCACTATTTTTACTGTGACAGGTTGCTTGTCATGTCTGTGTCCCACTCTTGAAGGCAGGGAAACGGACCCCGGAAGTGCAAAATGTTTTAGATTGACGGACAATATGATCGGCGCAGGCTTGGAGGGCCGAAGGGCCTGTTCCTGTGTTGTACTTTTCTTTGTTCTTTGTACATCTTTGAAACTCAATTATAATATTTAAATCAGGCTCCCACAGTGCAGTTCGAAGATTGATTTAAATTTAACACTGGTTGCCCAGGTTACCCCAGAGCTCAGGAAGCCCAGTAGTTACACAGAGATTGGAACAGGTGGATCAAGCAGATAAGTGCCTTTTATAGCACTGCTTGTGAACCAGGAGGGCAGGAGTGCTCCCCACCCAGATTCGCAAGCAAATCTCCTGCTGATCATGACCTCTCCTTGCTGTCTCATTCAACGAGCCCCATCCTTGCCCCAAGTATTGCCTGCCTTCCAATTAATGTTCTCCTACCACAATCCCCACCCCCACCATGCCCTGATCATTTCTGCTTGAAGTGGACCATCCCTGATGACCCCTGGCTTTAGCTTTCTGCAGCTGTCCATCCGACCTGCTGCTAATCATGAAATTGTTACAAATATGGAGCTTATAAGATTGTTATGTTTGGTATTGTCTCTTTAATTTAAGGTAAAATGGAAGAATGAAGGGGGTCATGTGACATGCTCTGAATTCTGCCTGACAACCAGCCTTGGTGGCTTGGTTGCTATGGAGACAAGAGGGGCCCAAGTCAAGAGACTTGCTGAGAATGTGCAAGATGTCCACAGCTGTGGACAATCGTAAGAACATCTGTGCTGACTGTGGGTGGACTGTTGCTGTTCAAGTCTCACAGGGAGATGTCAGGAATGTCAGGTTTTATAAACGGTTATACTTTATCCATTTAATTCCAAGCTAGAATGAATTTGGGGGTCTAGATTAGAACTAAATTGGCATTTCTATCTGGATACAAAGCCAATGTGATGCACATCGCCATGAGGATGGGCTTTGAAAAGGGAAGAGTCTATACCAAGCCATTGTACTATCAGGTTACAGGACTTCCTAAGATACACTGAACCCCACAGACTCTGGAAGTGAGTCTGGAAGAATCTGAGAGAGAGATAGCAAGAGATAAAGGCAGCTGGTCCTGCACCTGAAGCAGTGAAAATTCTGATTCTGTTTCACCACACAGAATATGGATGGAAGCTTGTGCTCTGATTGAAGAGACTGAGTTAATGAGACTTAAAGGAGGCTGGAAGATTCGGCTAGCCTGGGCATAGCGAGAAAGAATCTACAGTATAACCGCCACAGTGACAGTCAGTTCTGGGATTAAAAGTTATCAAACTGAGAAAGGGAAACGGAAGCAAGCCATTTGGAATGGAGAATAGCTTTGGACAGGTTCCGGGAGAATAAAATGGCCACTTAAGGTACAGCATAAAGTATATGGGTTTTTGGGTCATATTAAAACTTACAAGAGGGGGATATTTTCTGCAGTGTTGAGTAAAAGTTGCTTACTAAATCAATGTTGCTTTTAGTTTGTTTATTACAGCATAAGTCTTAAAACTTGAAACCTTGTCATGTGATCCTTCCAGTCAATCACTGAAAATTCAAATATCTTCTTAAAAGTTATCTGTTTCTATGGAGAATGTAACAAAATGGAAATAAAGAATGTTATTGGTCTTGTCTTAATTTCAGCGGGATCTCTGTGTTCCCAGGATTTCCAGGTTTCCTGATATAAACACGCTTTCCTTCCCTACTTCCTCATTAATATCTTGGTCAGTATATCTGCAGGAGAACTTTCCAACAATAGGCCATTATTCAAAACATTTAATACTTTTGGAAATTTCTGTGACAACGTTGAGCTTTGCCTGTGCATGTTATCCTTAACAATTTGACTGGTTCAGATAGCTGATCATGAATTCTTGCTTCCAAAGCTCACTGTTTACCATTTTCATTCTGGTGATTGTTTTGCCTTTGCACTCTATTGATTCTCAGTGGTGCTAGACTTGCTTTAATAAGCTGAATTACAGATTGTTCTTTTCAATTATTCTACAATTTATTTTAATGCATTTGAACTTATTTGGATATAATAAACAACCATTATATTTGTAATGAGAACTTTTAGAAGCAAGAAAAATAAATGTTGAACAAAAACAGAATTACCTGGAAAAACTCAGCAGGTCTGGCAGCATCGGCGGAGAAGAAAAGAGTTGACGTTTCGAGTCCTCATGACCCTTCGACAGAACTTGAGTTCGAGTCCAAGAAAGAGTTGAAATGTAAGCTGGTTTAAGGTGTGTGTGTGGGGGGCGGAGAGATAGAGAGACAGAGAGGTGGGGGGGTGTGTGGTTGTAGGGACAAACAAGCAGTGATAGAAGCAGATCATCAAAAGATGTCAACGACAGTAGTACAATAGAACACATAGGTGTTAAAGTTAAAGTTGGTGATATTATCTAAACGAATGTGCTAATTAAGAATGGATGGTAGGGCACTCAAGGTATAGCTCTAGTGGGGTTTTTTTTTAAATTTTTTTATAATGGAAATAGGTGGGAAAAGGAAAATCTTTATAATTTATTGGAAAAAAAAAGGGAAGGGGGAAACAGAAAGGGGGTGGGGATGGGGGAGGGAGCTCACGACCTAAAGTTGTTGAATTCAATATTCAGTCCGGATGGCTGTAAAGTGCCTAGTCGGAAGATGAGGTGTTGTTCCTCCAGTTTGCGTTGGGCTTCACTGGAACAATGCAGCAAGCCAAGGACAGACATGTGGGCAAGAGAGCAGGGTGGAGTGTTAAAATGGCAAGCGACAGGGAGGTTTGGGTCATTCTTGCGGACAGACCGCAGGTGTTCTGCAAAGCGGTCGCCCAGTTTACTTTTGGTGTCTCCAATGTAGAGGAGACCACATTGGGAGCAACGAATGCAGTAGACTAAGTTGGGGGAAATGCAAGTGAAATGATGCTTCACTTGAAAGGACGGTGAGGAGAGAGGAAGTGAAGGGGCAGGTGTTGCATCTTTTGCATGGGCATGGGGTGGTGCCATAGGAGGGGGTTGAGGAGTAGGGGGTGATGGAGGAGTGGACCAGGGTGTCCCGGAGGGAGCGATCCCTATGGAATGCCGATAAGGGGAGTGAAGGGAAGATGTGTTTGGTGGTGGCATCATGCTGGAGTTGGCAGAAATGGCGGAGGATGATCCTTTGAATGCGGAGGCTGGTGGGGTGATAAGTGAGGACAAGGGGGACCCTATCATGTTCCTGGGAGGGAGGAGAAGGCGTGAGGGCGGATGCGCGGGAGATGGGCCGGACACGGTTGAGGGCCCTGTCAACGACCGTGGGTGGAAAACCTCGGTTAAGGAAGAAGGAGGACATGTCAGAGGAACTGTTTTTGAATGTAGCATCATCGGAACAGATGCGACGGAGGCGAAGGAACTGAGAGAATGGGATGGAGTCCTTACAGGAAGCGGGGTGTGAGGAACTGTAGTCGAGATAGCTGTGGGAGTCGGTGGGTTTGTAATGGATATTGGTGGACAGAATATCACCAGAGATTGAGACAGGGAGGTCAAGGAAGGGAAGGGAAGTGTCAGAGATGGACCACGTGAAAATGATGGAGGGGTGGAGATTAGAAGCAAAATTAATAAATTTTTCCAAGTCCTGACGAGAGCATGAAGCGGCACCAAAGTAATCATCGATGTACCGGAGAAAGAGTTGTGGAAGGGGGCCGGAGTAGGACTGGAACAAGAACTGTTCCACATACCCCATAAAGAGACAGGCATAGCTGGGGCCCATGCGGGTACCCATAGCCACACCTTTTATTTGGAGGAAGTGAGAGGAGTTGAAGGAGAAATTGTTCAGCGTGAGAACAAGTTCAGCCAGACGGAGGAGAGTAGTGGTGGATGGGGATTGTTCGGGCCTCTGTTCGAGGAAGAAGCTAAGGGCCCTCAGACCATCCTTGTGGGGGATGAAATAAATGTTGAGCTGTCAAGTCAGTCCGTTTTTCATAATTCAGTACCACCATGTCATCTTCTCAACATGGAATAAAACTTTCTCTGTGTATTGTGTAGAACAAAATTATTAAGCCATTTATAAAGAATCAGTTTTGAACTTCATAACGTGTGACACAAAAGATAACTTTTTATATCCCTCATTCTTTTCTCTAGAAAAGCATCAAATTGTCTCTTGAATCCATTTATACTGTTCTTCTCAATTGCCTTCTTCAGTAACTTGTTCAATAACTCTTTTATGCTTTCAGTCAAAATGTTAAATCTGATATCTCTTCTTAGTCCTAACATATGTCCTTCAAATAAGACATCAAACTGAGGCCTGCCTGTCTGTGAAGTGAATTTTAAAAGAAGCTGGTTGAGAACTTAATCTTTGCAGTGCAACCTCCAGTGGCATTATGGAGGCCTAGTGCCATGTTGCCAGAGCCCACTGTGCTGTCAGCTGCTCTGATACAGCACACTATCTTGATAAGAGTACCTATGTGGGCATCCCCAGTGTCTGCAGAAGCCTCTAAAGGAGCGCTAACATCACATGGTCCAATTGGCTAACGTAATTCCAAGATAGCTAAAGAAAGACTTGAGTTTATATAGCGCCTTTCATGGCCACCAAATGTCCCAAAGTGCTTTACAGCCAGTGAAGTACTTTTGAAGTGTAGTCACTGTTGTAATGCAGGAAATGCAACATCCAATTTGCACATGGCAAACACCTACAAACTGCACGATGATGATCCACGACTGAATCACAAATTAATTTTAAATTAGGCTATCTAATTTGGAACATCCAAGACCAGGCATTGAATTTGCATGCTACTCTTCAAACAACTGGTGCTAACCTTGGTATCTGCTGTGTTTCAGTTGATAGCAATCTTGCCTCTTGATTTAGATGGTTGTTGATTCAAGTGGGTCCACTGCAGCATTTAGAATCATAGAATGGTTACAGTGCAGATCGAAGGAGGCCATTTGGCCTGTTATGTCTGTGCTGGCTCTCTGCAAGAGTAATTTACCTGGAGCCACTCCTCTGTCTTTTCCCTGCAGCCCTGAAATTATTTCCTTTTCAGATAATGATTCAATTTCCTTTTGAATGTCATGACTGAATCTGTCTCCACCATACTCTCAGGCCCTGTATCCCAGATCTTAACCAATTGCTGTGAAAAGATTTTAACTCATGTCGCCATTACTTCTTTTGCCAACTATCTTAAATCAGTGCCCTCTGGTTCTGGATCCTTCCACCAATGGAAACAGTTTCTTTCTACCTACTTTGTGCAATACCCTCGTGATTCTGAATACCTCAATCTCCTGTCAATCTCCTCTCCTCGAAGAAGAAGAGTCCCAATTTCTCCAATCTAACTACGTAATCTGGCTCGTAGATGCTGTAGATCCAAACGTTTCCCATTATAAACCAGATGAAGGAGAACAGCGATATCACACTTTTCCAAGCTCAGCCAATTTTATTGAAAGTCAGATTGTTGCTCTCATCATTTGGGATGCATGAAACCAGTGATATCATCACAAAGAAGAGTGTAAAGCTTCCAGATAAATTGGGATCAAGTATTGCTTGGTACAAGAATCCCAACAGACAGTGCCAATAGTGATGGAGGCAATTACCAAAAGCGATGTCGTTCCTGGAGCCATTCTCATTAATCTTTTCTGTAGTCTTTCCCTAATGCCTTCACATCCTTCCTAAAGCCCAGAACTGGCTGCAATTCTCCAGTTGAGTCTGAGCCATTGTTTTATACAGGTATTTCATAACTTTCTTGCTTTTGTACTCTTTGCCCCTATTTATAAAGTTTAGGATGCTGTATCCTTTATTAACCGCACTATCAACCTGTCCTGCCACCTTCAATAATTGTGCGCACATACCCCCAGGTCCCTTTGCTCTTCACCTTCTTTATAATTGTACCCTTTATTTTATATTACCTCTACACATAGGGGGAATATATTGGCATGGATTGAGAATTGGTTAGCAGACAGGAAACAGAGAGTAGGAATAAATGGACCCTTTATGGAGTGGCAGGCAGTGACTAGTGGGGTACCACAGAGATCAGTGCATGGGCTCCAGCTATTCACAACATATTTCAATGATTTGGATAAGGGAACCAAATGTAATATTTCCAAGCATGCAGACAACACAAAATTTGGTGGGAACGTGAGCGATGAGGGGGGTGTTAAGAAGCTTCAGCATGATTTAGAAAGTGAATGGGCAAATATATGGCAGATGCAGCATAACATGGATAAGTGTGAAGTTATTCACTTTGGTAGGAAAATCAGAATGGCAGAGTATTATTTAAATGGTGATGGATTGGGAAATGTTGATGTACAAAGGAACCTGGGTGTCCATCATGCAGGTGCATCAAGCAGTTAAGAAGTCAAAAGGTATGTGAGAGGACTTGAGTACAGGACCAAGGATTGCTTACTGCAGCTGTACAGGGTCTTGGTGGGACGACACCTGGAGTATTGTGAGCAGTTTTGGTCTCCTTACCTAATAAAGGATATACTTGCCATAGAGGGAGTGCAGTGAAGGTTCACCTGATTCCTGGGATGGCAGGATTATCGTATGAGGAGAGATTGGGCCAACTAGGCTGGTATTCACTGGAGTTTAGAAGAATGAGAGGTGATCTCATTGAAACAAATGAAATTCTGACAGGGATGGACAGACTGGATGTAGGGATGATATTTCCTCTGGCTAGGGTATCTTGAACAAGGTGTCACAGTCTCAGGATATGGGGTAAACCATTTAGAACTATGATGAGGAGAAACCTCTTCACTCAGAGGGTGATGAACCTATGAAATTCTCTACCACAGAAGGCTGTGGCGGCCAAGTCACTGAATGTATTTAAGAAGGAAATAGATGGATTTCTGTGCTCTAAAGGCATCAGAAGCTATATGGGGAAAGAGCAGGAGTATGGTATTGAGATAGAGGATCAGCCATGATCATATTGAATGGCGGAGCAGGCTCGAAGGGCCGAATTACCTCCTGCTGCTCCTATTTTCTATGTTTCTATGTTCTTCTTACCAAAATGAATCACTTCACATTTCTCTGCATTCAATTTCATCTGCCACTTGTCTGCCCATTGCACCAACATGACTATTTGCTTTTGAAGTTAAACATTATCCTCCTCACAGTTCACGTGCCATCCACAAATTTTGAAATTACTCCCTGTACACCACAGTCTAGGTCATTAGTATATATTATGAAGGGCAGAGGTCCTAACTCCGCCCCTAGGGAACTCCACTATAAAACTTCCTCAAGTCCAAAAAACAATTCACTATTTCTCTCTGTTTCCTGTCACTCAGCCAATTTTGAATCCTGTTGCAACTGTCCCTTTTATTCCATGAGCTCTAACTTTGCTCACAAATCTGTTGTGCAGCATTTTATCAAATGCCTTTTGGAAGTCTGTGTACACCACATCAACAGCATTGCCCTCGTCAACCCTCATGTTACCTTATCTATAAAGCTCAAATTAGCTAGATCAACATGATTTGTCCTTAACAAATCTGTGCTGGCTTTCCTTAATTAACCCAAATTTGTCCAAATGATTATTAATTTTGATCTGAATTATAATTTCTAAAATCTTCCCCACCACTGAGGTTAAACTGGCTGGCCTGGAGTTGCTGGGCTTATCTTTACATCCTTTTTTGAACAAAGGTGTAACATTTGCAATTCTCCAGTCCTTTGACACCACCCCTGTATCTAAAGAGGACTGGGAAGTTATGGCCAGCGCCACAGCAATTGCCACTCTCACTTCCCTCAGTACCCTTGGATGCATCTCACCTGGTACTGGTGCCTTATCAAATTTAAGTTCAGTAACCCTATCCAATAGGTCCTTTTTATCAATTTTAAACTCTTCAAGTGTCTGAACAACCTTCTCTTTCACCATGATCTTGGGGGCAGCACCTTCTTCCTTGGCAAAGACATGCAAAGTATTTATTTTATACTTCAGCCATGCCCCTTGTCGCTATGCATAAATCCCCTTTTGATCCTTAATTGGCCCCACTCCTCCCTTTACTACTTTTTTACTAATTATATTCCTATAGAAGATTTTCAGATTCCATTTTATATTTGCTGTCTTTTCTTATACTACGTCTTTGCTTCTCTTGTTTTTTAATTCCCCTCTGTATGTTGAGCCTGATTCTCAATTGTATTATTCACCTGACATCTGTCACGTGCACTCTTTTGCTGCTTCATCTTACTCTCTATCTTTTTCGTAATCCAGGGAGCACTGTATTTGTTTACCCTATATTTCACCCTCGTGGAATATAACTTGACTGCACCCAAGCTAACCCTTCTTTAAAGGTAACCCATTGTTCAGTTACCGTTTTGCCTCCTAATCTTTGCTTCCAATTTATCTGGGCCAGATCCATTCTCAACCTGTTGAAGTTTGTTGTCCTCCAAATATTTTTTCTTACTACTTGTCCTTTTCCATAGCCAACCTAAACCTTATGATACAGTGACCACTGTCCCCTAAATGTTTCACTAATGGCACTTGATCCACTTGTCCCAACTCATTCCCAAGAACTGAGTCCAATAATGCCTCCTTTCTTATTGGACTGGAAACATACTGATATAGAAAATTCTCCTGAACACACTCAGGAACCTGTGCCCATTTCTGCTATTTACACTAGACTATCCATGTCTATGTTCAGAAAATTAAAGACCCCCATTGTAGCCACTCTATAATTCTTGCCCATGTCTGTAGTTTCTTTGCAAGTTTGCTCCTCTACTAGTTGGTGGCCTGTAGACTATAACAAGCAATGTAATTGTGCCTTTTTCATTCCTTAGCTCTAGCCAGATATATTCTGTCCTTGGCCTTTATGGGATGTCCTCTCTCCCCAGCACTGCAATCAATATGACTACCCCTCCTCCTTTCCTTCCTTCCCTGTCTTTCACAAACACCTTGTACCCAGGAATATTTAATACCAGCCCTGCCCTTTTTTGAGCCAGGTCTCCATTATCATCATAACATCATAAATCCAATTGGCTATCTGCGCCTGCAGCTCACCAATCTCACTTACCACATCCTGCAGATTCATGCATTTGCACAGTGATCCTAATTTAGATTTTATTACTTCCCTTCTTCCTCTGACCCCACCTAATACCTTACTATTTCCTATTCTAGTGCTATATGTCTCTCCCAATTCTCTGTGCAATTTGGTGATCCTACCTAATATTGTTCCCACTGAAGTCCTCATCTGAGACCTCTTCAGCAGAACCCGTCTGTGATCTCTCCCTCTGGTCAGTTGGCATCAAACTACCCTAGCAGCCTATTCACGCCCGGAGACTCACCACCTGCTGATGCCACCTCTATATTAGCTTCCAAGTTATGTGCAATGTGAATATCTGAATTGATGGCTCTGAGTGTCAGATAAAGTGATGGGGTCTCTTCATCAGTGCTGTGCTGTTGCTCTCTCTTGTCTTCCTTGGGCTGCTGTGTCTGGGCAGGTGGCAGTTCCTTGGTTCCTGAGAGCAGAAAATCTAAAAGGGAAGGTTGATTTGAGGGTTGGGAGTTGAGGTGGGAAGCAAGAGGTCAATGGTCACACCAACTGCAGCTTGCTCATCATGCCAGATAGCAAGGTGAGGTGGGAGTTGAGGAAAGACGTAAGACAGCCACACCAGATGTCATGAGCTCTGTCACCATCATTCCCAGAACCATCTCATACATAGCGCTCAAGAGATGCAGGCATCCTTGTCTGCTGCCAGTTCTTCTCTTCCTCCAATGTCCTACATCATATCAAAAATTTCCAGTTCCCTGGCTCCAACCGCCTCCTCTTCACCATGGACGTCCAATCCCTCTACACCTCCATCCCCCACCGGGATGGTCTGAGGGCCCTCCGTTTCTTCCTTGAACAGAGGCCTGAACAATCCCCATCCACCACCACTCTCCTCCGTCTGGCTGAACTTGTTCTCTCACTGAACAATTTCTCCTTAAACACGTCTCACTTCCTCCAAATAAAAGGTGTGGCTATGGGTACCCTCATGGGCCCCAGTTATGCCTGTTTCTTTTTGGAGTATGTGGAACATTCCTTGTTCCAGTCTTACTCAGGCCCCCTCCCACAGTTCTTTCTCAGATACATTGATGACTGCTTTGGTGCCACTTCATGCTCTCGTCTGGACCTGGAAAAACTTTATTAATTTTGCTTCCAATTTCCACCCCTTCATCATTTTCACCTGGTCCATCACTGACACTTCTCTTCCCTTCCTTGACTTCTGTGTCTCAATTTCTGGTGATAGACTATCCACCAATATTCATTACAAGCCCACTGACTCCCACAGCTACCTCGAATACAGCTTCTCACACCCTGCTTCCTTTAAGGACTCCATCCCAATCTCTCAGTTCCTTCGCCTCCGTCGCATCTATTCTAATGATGCCACTTTCCAAAACAGTTCTTCTGACATGTCTTCGTTCTTCTTTAACCAAGGTTTTCCATCCACAGTGGTTGGCAGGGCCCTCAACCGTGTCCGGCCCATCTCCCTTGCATCCTCCCTCATATCTTCTGCTCCCTCCCAAAACCATGATAGGGTTCCCCTTGTCCTCACTTTTCACCCCACCAGCCTCTGCATTCAAAGGATCATCCTCCGCCATTTCCGCCAACTTCAGCATGATGCCACACCAAACACATCTTCCCTTCACCCGCTCTGTCAGCATTCCATAGGGATCGTTCCCTCCAGGACACCCTGGTCCACTCTTCCATCACCCCCTACACCTCAACCCCATCCCACAGCACCTTCCCATGCAACCGCAGAAGGTGCAACACCTGCCCCTTTACTTCCCCCTTTCTCACCGTCCAAGGGCCCAAACACTCCTTCCAAGTGAAGCAGCACTTCACTTGTACTTCCCTCAATTTACTCTATTGCATTCGTTGCTCCCAATGCGGTCTCCTCTACATTGGAGAGACCAAACACAGACTGGGTGACCGCTTTGCGCGACACCTTCGGTCTGTCTGCAGGCATGACCCAGACCTTCCTGTCGCTTGCCATTTCAACACTCCACCCTGCTCTCATGCCCACATGTCCATCCTTGGCCTGCTGCATTGTTCTAGTGAAGCTCAACGCAAACTGGAGGAACAGCACCTCATCTTCTGATCAGGCACTTTGCAACTTTCCGGACTTAAAATTGAGTTCAACAACTTCAGATCAGGAACTCTCTCCTCCATCCTCACATTCTTTTTGATCCCCTTTTTTCTAATAATCATTATATATTTTATATATATATATATATTTATATAGATATTATTTTCCCACCTATTTCTATTATTATTTTAAAAATTTCTTTCCATTCATTGTTTTATCTCCAGCTTTTAGCCTATTTCGATCCCTTCCTCCCCACCCCACCCCCAATAGGGCCATCTGTTGCTTGCTCATCCTGCTCTCTACCCCTAATATTACCATTAGCACATCCTTTAGCTAATATCACCACCGTCAACACCCCTTTGACCTTTTGTTTATGACATCTTTGGCAATCTCTCCTTTGCATCCACCTATCACTGTCCCTCTATCCAGCTCCACCTGTCCCACCCCCCTTAAACAGCTTATATTTCACCACATTTCTATTTCTCCTTAGTTCTGATGAAGAGTCATATGGACTCGAAACATTAACTCTGTCTTCATCTTCATGGATGCTGTCAGACCTGCTGAGTTTTTCCAGCAATTTTTGTTTTAGTTTCTGCTCTACTCTCTTCTATTGTGTGCCATCTTGCCCTGCAAGAGAGAGGGTATAATGTCAGTGATTTTGTAGTGTCATTCATTGGTGATGTGGCTGCCATCGCTGAATAGCTGGAGATATATGGCGGCAGCAATAGGCATAGTATCAGGATGTTAGGCATAAGTCTTGAGTGCCAAGGAGTGCTGATGCATGAGTGATAGTGTGGTACATTGAGCAGCATGCAAATTTGATTGTATGGTGGGTAAAAGATTGTCATGTGAAGATGCATTCACTGACCGAAACCATACAGGTGAGATCATTAGATGTTTTGTGACACTGCTACCAGACTCTCATGTCCAGTCTCTGGGAATTGACTTCCTAGTGATCTGCTCCCACACTCAACTGAGCTTGGTTCTTGAGGGCCTTCTGGGCCACTGTAGAACTGTGGTGCCTCTCCCTCTGTCTATCTCCACTGTGTCCACCACCACATACATGACCCTGGAATCCACTCCCTGCCCTGGTGTTCCATTTTCCATGTTATAAATTCCAGCAATATTATTCAGTGCAACTTCCCTTTATGAAAGACAGTCCGCCTTTAAGAAAGGCAGACTGACTGGACAGTTTGCTCTCAGCATAATGTTGTTTGACCCCCTGCTGAGTGCAGAGACAATTGGCAACATGAAGAGGCAGCCAGCAATAAGGAACTCACTCGGCCCCCTTGATACAGTTATAGTAATGAGCTGGGAACACCAAGTGCACGTGCTTCCCACCTCTAGGAGATCATGAATAGCAATCCCCGTGTTCAAAAAACAAAGCAGTCAAGTTTATAGCCTCCTCTTTTATTATTCAAGTATAAGAGACTCCTCAAAGTGTTGGTCAACAATTGTCACTCAAACAACATGTCTCAGTTGTTAGAGCTGTTTGTGGGATCTTGCAATGCACCACATAACTGCCCATTTTGCACTAGATAATAGTCATCACTTCAAAATAATTCACACTCTGTGAAGGACTTTAGGACATTCCTGAGAAGTGCTATATATCTGCAAATTTTGTGTTTTTCTCATTGTTACATTGGATTTCTTGGTATTTGAATGCCTCACTTTGCTGAATAAGGTACAATTCATTCAGTTTTTCTAGGCATTCTAAACACCCACTGAAGCAGCACCCTGCAGGAAGTGTTATTTTTTGTCAGCATGCAATCACTATCCTCAGGCAATCATTGGTTGAACTTCAGAGATGAAGTACATTTTGCTTGACATGCAGATCACTTCTGAAGAGTGGTGTGGAATGTAAAGGCAGAATTTTAGTACCCAAAAGTGTGCAGTTCTAAAGCATATTTTCTTAGCATGTTTAGAGTATCTGTTTAGGAGTTATACAAGCTTTTACAATCCAAGTTAAACGAGCCTCATCTTGGTTCTGCAAATATTTTTGTCTAATTGTTTTGAATTGTCTCAGAATTTCTCACCATGGGACTCGAAAATTACAGGGGAAATCTTAATTTGGTTCAGTTCGGCTTGCTTTAACTTAAAGTAAATTGAACCAAGCAAACATGTTGCAAAACCTGCACTTTCACTTCCTTTCAATTGTACCACAATGCATTGAGGTATCAAAATGAAGCTTGATTTGCACCACGTGCCCCAACTCCATTATCTAGAATTTACAATATTTAGGCTGACATCCTCCACAATGGATTATTAATCAATCTGAATTTTTCTGAAATGCTTCTTTAGACAATGCCAGCAACAGATGTGTTGACTAATTAATTGATTGGTCATGCCTAGATACATAATACATTGTTGTTTGGTTATGCTTGAATGGAGAAAAAGTTAGCATGATTTATTTACCCATCAGAAGAGGTGAAGTGGAAAAAATGACATTTGTGCAAGTGTCTTTAAATCAAAATTTACAGTGGCAAAGGTATGTAATCATCAGTTTTTATCAAGAACAGTTATTCAAATTATGCTCCTTTCATTTAACAATTTGTGTTGGAAGTCCTTCAGACTTGGGTAAGGCCAAAATGTTGACCTCCCTGAAGTTACACCTATTTTTTCCCACAATGTTTAGCTTACGCAATCATTTTTTTTATATATTTTAAGAAATTAAGATGCAGGACAGGTAAGAAGTGCAACTGTACAAGTTACTACCAAGTTTAGAAAAGTCTGGGAGGCATGGAAATAAATCAGAATGTTATGATTAACCAGTATCAAGCTCGAGTTTTAAAAGGCCAAAGATCGTAGGAAGAGAAAAGATCAAGGAAATAAACAAATGCCATAATTTTAAGGGAAAGAATATTTTTTGAAAAAGCAGATTGTGGATATGTTTTTGGCCCTGAAATTATGCTGTGAGTTAGTCATGTAGAAACGCTTATGACTTCCATCTGAAATTCTTCTCAGGTACTTTAGTCCATTGAGTTAATGCCTCGACTTAAATTACAGAGCAATTTCAGATGAACGTGTTGACTGGAATTTTCCACCTCTGTTGGCGTCAGGTGTCGTGGCGGCTTAAGCAGATGAGAAGGCCAAAAATAGGTTTTACGTTGTCACGAAACCAGCTTGCGCTCATCCTCTCCACCAGTCAATGGCGGGCTGCCTTTCCGTTGCCGCATGTCAGGAACTCAATTTCAATACTTTAGCATCTCATTATAAGCCCTGCTCACCGGAATCGTCCCCCCCAAGCTGGATTGTCGGCCTGATTGCACGCCAGCATGTTTTACAACTGGACTTAAGTGATGTGCACCTGGCGAGCTGCGTTTCACTCAGGACTTTGAGGTTTGTTTGCTTACCTTGCTTCAGGTAGCACTTGCGGTCATCAGCGTCAGGCTTCACAGACAGCACCACATCACTTTTAAGGGGGCTCACGTGTAGGTTTCTGCCTGCCAGACCAGCCATAAGGCTGCACAGCTAGGGTTTGCTTGGGGAAGGGAGAAATGGCCTCAGGCAAGGGAAGAGGCTGCAGGGCAAGGGCTGTACTGGGAAAGGGGGGTATCCCAGGGTGTGTATGGGGGCACATGTTGATCTGTGCAAGTGTTGTCAAGATAGTGAGGGCTGAGAAGGCAGTCTCCAGATGAGATGAGGCCAGTTAATGATGTGAGGGAGTGTGTGAGAGAGTGAGTGGTGATGTCCCTTGAGCTGGCAGTGAGTGAGATGCCTGTGAATGTGTGATGGCCGTGAGAGTTTTGCGGTGTCTCCCAATCAGCTGTCTACACTTGTGTCAAGTAGATTACAGACGCTCTGTTCAGGCGTGCATTGATTTTCATCCACTACCATTGGGACCAGGCAAGCCAGACACAGCGAGCCAGAGGGTTTGTGGCCATTGCAGGCTTCCCCCACATCCAGGATGCAATAAGCTGCACACATGTGGCCATCAAGGCTCC
The DNA here is from genome assembly GCF_017639515.1 of Carcharodon carcharias. Taxonomy (NCBI): domain Eukaryota; kingdom Metazoa; phylum Chordata; class Chondrichthyes; order Lamniformes; family Lamnidae; genus Carcharodon; species Carcharodon carcharias. The sequence continues at coordinate 128,723,077 of NC_054477.1, read as the reverse complement.
AGCAGGTGAGCCCGGTGCCTTCATCAACAAGATGGGCTTCCACTCCATGAATGTGCAGATAGTGTGCGATCACAGGATGCTGATTCTACAAGTCTGCGCAAGGTACCCAGGCAGCTCCCATGATGCCTACATCCTCAGACACTCCCAATTGCCGGGGCTTTTCAGTGCTCCAGCCCGGCTGGATGGATGGCTGCTGGGTGTCAAGGGCTATCCCTTCAAAAGGTGGCTCATGACGCCTCTCCACCATCCAAGAACAGAAGCTGAGCAGCAGTACAATAGGAGCCATGCCTCCACAAGGGCTGTGGTGGAGAGAACCATCGGTCTTCTCAAGATGCGCTTCCGATGCCTGGGCCGCTCAGGGAGTGCACTCCTGTATCCCCCAGATCGTGTCTCGGTGATAGTGGTAGCATGCTGCGCTCTGCACAATCTTGCGCTGGAAAGTGGGGATGCAGTGGATGATAAAGAGGTTGATGCAGTGGATGCCGCTGCACACGATGAGTCCAGCAGTGAGTCCGAGGATGAGTACGCACAGGGAATTGCTGAGGAGGTAGATGCTGACCTGGGTATACTCCAGGGAGGCAGGGACACCCACGATGCGTTAATGCAACGAACCTTCAGCTAGCACAACACAGATGGTCCACCAGGAAAAACCTGGGCTGTCAGTTCGATACTCAACACCTATGTACAAAAGCTGCAGGTTAGCAACAGTAACTAAGGGCCTTGTTAATAATGCTGAATGTCCAACAAAGCACTCATTACAGTTTTGGAAACCATACACATTAGAATCAGAGAATCACACATTGCAGCAAAGGCCCTTCGGCCCATCGAGTCTGCACCAACACGTGAGAAACACCTGACCTACCTACCTAATCCCATTTACCAGCACTTGGCCCATAGCCTTGAATGTTATGAAGTGCCAAGTGCTCATCCAGATACTTTTTAAAGGATGTGAGGCAACCGCCTCCACCACCCTCCCAGGCAGTGCATTCCAGACCGGCACCACCCTCTGGGTGAAAAAGTTCTTCCTCACATCCCCCCTAAACCTCCTGCCCCTCACCTTGAACTTGTGTCCCCTTGTGACTGACCTTTCAACTAAGCTGCTCCCTATCCACCCTTTGCATGCCCCTCATAATCTTGTTCACCTTGATCAGGTCGCCCCTCAGTCTTCTCTGCTCCAATGAAAACAACCCAAGTCTATCCAACCTCTCTTCATAACTTAAATTTTTCATCGCAGGCAACATTCTGGTGAATCTCCTCTGCACCCCCTCCACTGCAATCACATCCTTCCTATAATGTGGTGACCAGAACTGCACACAGTACTCCAGCTGTGGCCTCACCAATGTTCTATACAACTCCAACATGACTTCCCTACGTTTGTAATTTATGCCTCGATTGATAAAGGGAAGTGTCCCTTATGCCTTTTTCACCACCCCACTAACATGCCCCTCCGCCTTCAGAGATCTATGGACACACACACCAAGGTCCCTTTGTTCCTCAGAACTTTCTAGTGTCATGCCATTCATTGAACTTCCTTGTCAAATTACTCCTTCCAAAGTGGATCAACTCACACTTTTCAGGGTTAAATTCCATTTGCCACTTATCTGCCCATTTGACCATCCCATCTATATCTTCCTGTAGCCCAAGATACTCAACCTCACTGTTAACCACCCGGCCAATATTTATGTCATCCGCAAACTTAGTAATCCTACCCCCCACATAGTCATCTATGTCATTTATATAAATGATGAATAATAGGGGAGCCAACACAGATCCCTGTGGTACGCCACTGGACATGGGCTTCCAGTCAGCAAAGTAGCCTTCTGTCATCACCCTCTGACACCTACAACTAAGCCAATTTTGAATCCACCTTATCAAATTACCCTGTATTCCATGTGCATTTGGCTTCTTTATAAGTCTCCCATGTGGGACCTTGTCAAAGGCTTTGCTGAAATCCATATAAACTACATCAACGGCGCACTACCCTCATCTACACACCTGGTCATCTGCTTAAAAAATTCCATCAAATTTGTTAGGCTTGACCTCCCTCTGACAAAGCCATGCTGACTATTCCTGATAAAACCTTGCCTCTCCAAGTGGAGATAGACTCTCTCCTACAGAATTTTCTTCAATATTTTCCCAACCACTGATGTGAGAATCACTGGTCTGTAGCCCCTTGGCTTATCCCTACAACCCTTCTTAAATAGCGGAACCAGCTTAAATAGCTGTTCTCCAGTCCTCTGGCACCTGCAATCTCCCCCCCCCTTGCTTCCCTCAGCAGTCTGGGACACAAATAATCTGGACCTGGAGATTTGTCCACTTTTAAGCCTACCAACATTTCCAATACCTTGTCACTCCCTATATCAATTTGCTCAAGAACCTCGCAGTCTCTCTCCCCGAGTTCCATACCTTCATCCTCATTCTCTAGAGTGAAGACAGATGTGAAGTATTCGTTCAACAGTCTATCGATGTCCTCTGGCTCCACCCATAAGATACCTGCTTGGTCCCTAATGGGCTCTACTCTTTCCCTGGTTATCCTCTTCCCATTCATATACTTATAGAATATCTTGGGATTTTCCCCACTTTTACCAGCCAGAGCTTTCTCATATCCCCTCTTTGCTCTCCTAATTGCTTTCTTAAGCTCCACCCTGCACTTTCTGCACTCCACTAATGCCTCCGCTGATTTGCTCCCTTTGTACCTGCTAAAAGCCTCTCTTTTCCTTCTCATCGTATCCTGAATATCCCTGGTCATCCATGGTTCTCTGGGCTTGTTGTTCCTCCCTATCACCCTAGAGGAAACATGTTGAGCCTGTACCCTCCCCATTTGCTTTTTGAATGCCTCCTGTTCCTGCCCTGTAGATTTCCCCACAAGTTGCTGTTCCCAGTCTACCTTGGCCAGATCCTGCCTTATTTTACTAAAATCCGTTCTCCCCCAATCCAAAACATTTTTTTGCAACTTGTCTAATTCTTTGTCCATAACAAGCTTAAATTGTACCATGTTGTGGTTGCCATCACTAAAATGCTCCCCCACCACCACCTCAGCCACCTGTCCAGCTTCATTCCCCAGAATTAGGTCCAGCACTGTGCCATCCCTTGTTGGATCCTCTACATATTGACCTAAGAGTTTTTCCTGTACACATTTCAAGAAATCCACTCCATCCATGTACTTAACACTATGTCTATCCCAATTAACGTTCAGAAAGTTGAAATCACCTAATATCACCTAATAATCCTATTGTTATTGTTTTTACACACCTCTGCAAATTGTGCACATATCTTTTCCTCAATTTCCCGCTGACTATCTGGGGGCCTATAATAAACACGTAACAATGTGGCTGCCCCTTTTTTTCCCCCAAGCTCTATCCACAAAGCTTCATTCAATGCCCCTCCAAGATATCATCTCTCCTTACTGCAGTAACTGACTCCTTAACTAATAATGTAATGCCTCCTCCTCTTTTACCTCCTCCTCTGTTTCGCCTGAAGATTCTATAGCCTGGAATGTTGAGCGGCCAATCCTGCCCCTCCCTCAACCACATCTCAGTGATGGCTACTATATCACAATTCCACATGTCAATCCTCACCCTTAACTCAAAAGATAAAAGCAAAAAACTGTGGATGCTGGAAATCCAAAACAAAAATAAAAATACCTGGAAAAACTCAGCAGGTCTGGCAGCATCTGCGGAGAGGAGCACAGATTATGTTTCGAGTCCGTATGACTCTTCAACAGAACTAAATAAAAATAGAAAAGAGGTGAAATATAAGTTGGTTTAAGGGGGAGTGGGACAAGTAGAGCTGGATAGAGGGCCACTGATAGGTGGAGATAACCAAAAGATGTCATAGACAAAAGGACAAAGAGGTGTTGAAGGTGGTGATATTATCTAAGGAATGTGCTAATTAAGGGTAAAGAGCAGGACAAACAAGGTACAAAACAAAAACAGAATTACCTGGAAAAACTCAGCAGGTCTGGCAGCATCGGCGGAGAAGAAAAGACAAGGTACAGATAGCCCTAGTGGGGGTGGGGTGAAGGGAAGAGATTGAAATATACTAAAAGGTAGAGATAAAACAATTGATGGAAATACATTTAAAAATAATGGAAATAGGTGGGAAAAGAAAAATCTATATAAATTATTGGAAAAAAGGGGGGGATCAGAAAGGGGTGGGGATGGAGGAGAGAGTTCATGATGTAAATTTGTTGAACTTAATATTCAGTACGGAAGGCTGTAAAGTGCCTAGTCAGAAGATGAGGTGCTGTTCCTCCAGTTTGCGTTGAGCTTCACTGGAACAATGCAGCAGGCCAAGGACGGACATGTGGGCATGAGAGCATGGTAGAATGTTGAAATGGCAAGCGACAGGGAGGTCTGGGTCATGCTTGCCGACAGACCGAAGGTGTTCTGCAAAGCAGTCACCGAGTCTGCGTTTGGTCTCTCCAATGTAGAGGAAATGCATTGGGAGGAACGAATGTGGTAGACTAAATTGAGGGCAGTGCAAGTGAAATGCTGCTTCACTTGAAAGGAGTGTTTGGGCTCTTGGACGGTGAGGAGAGGGGAAGTAAAGGGGCAGGTGTTGCACCTTCTGCGGTTGCATGGGAAGGTGCCTTGGAAAGGGTTTGAGGTGTAGGGGGTGATGGAGGAGTGGATCAGGGTGGCCCAGGGGGGAATGATCCCTGTAGAATGCCGCCGGGGGTGTGAAGGGAAGATGTGTTTGGTGGTGGCATCATGCTGGAGTTGGCAGAAATGGCGGAGGATGATCCTTTGAATGCGGAGGCTGGTGGGGTGATAAGTGAGGACAAGGTGGACCCTATCATGGTTCTGGGAGGGAGAGGAAGGTGTGTGGACGGATGCGCGGGAGATGGGCCGGACACGGTTGAGGGCCCTGTCAACCACTGTGGATGGAAAACCTCGGTTAGGGAAGAAGGAAGACATGTCAGAGGAACTGTTTATGAAAGTGGCATTATCAGAACAGATGTGATGGAGGTGAAGGAACTTAGAGAATGGGATGGAGTCCTTACAGGAAGCGGGGTGTGAGGAGCTGTATTCGAGGTAGCTGCGGGAGTCGGTAGGCTTGTAATGAATATTGGGGGACATTCTATCACCAGAAATTGAGACAGAGAGGTCAAGGAGGGAAGGGAAGTGTCAGAGATGGACCATGTGAAAATGATGGAGGGGTGGAAATTGGAAGCAAAATTAATAAATTTTTCCAGGTCCAGACATGAGCCCATCTCCCATGCATCCACCCCCACACCTTCCTCTCCCTCCCAGAACCATGATAGGGTCCCCCTTGTCCTCACTTATCACCCCACCAGCCTCCACGTTCAAAAGATCATCCTCCACCATTTCCGCTAACTCCAGCATGATGCCACCACCAAACACATCTTCCCTTCACCCCCCGGCAGCATTCCGCAGGGATCATTCCCTCCTGGACGCTCTGGTCCACTCCTCCATCACCCCCTACACCTCAACCCCCTCCCACGGCACCTTCCCATGCAACCGCAGAAGGTGCAACACCTGCCCCTTTACTTCCCCTCTCCTCCCCGTCCAAGGGCCCAAACACTCCTTTCAAGTGAAGCAGCATTTCACTTGCACTTCCCTCAATTTAGTCTACTGCATGCATTGCTCCCAATGCGGTTTCTTCTACATTGGTGAGACCAAACGCAGACTGGGTGACCGCTTTGCATAACACCTTCAGTCTGTCCACAAGAATGACCCAGACCTCCCTGTCGCTTGCCATTTCAACACTCCACCCTGCTCTCATGCCCACATGTCCGTCCATGGCCTGCTGCATTATTCCAGTGAAGCTCAATGCAATAAGCTATTGTTCAGGCATTACATGGCTAAGGCTCATGGTTAAGGGATGGTGCATTTGAAATCAGGGGACAAGTAGTATAATGGATACAAAGCAGAAGAAGAAAGAAAATAGTAATTAAAGGTCGTTGCTCAGACTGGCAGAAGATGGGAAATGGGATCCCTCAGGGATTGGTGCTGAACCACTGTTGATCACATAAATGATTTGGACTTAGGAATCAAAATTCAATATCAGAATTTGCAGGTGACAGCAAATTGGGGGTATTGTTAAACCCGGGGAGAACTGCGACAAAATGCATGAAGATGTTAATAAATTTTCAGAATGGGCATGTAAATGGCAAATGGATTTTAATATAGATAATTGTAAGTGCAATGGTTTGGTAGGAGGCAGCCTACTCCTTGGAAAATAAAGAGTCTAAACGGGTTGGAGGCACAAAGAGATCCAGGGGTGCAACTTTACAAATGATTAAAAGTAGCAATGCAATTCAAGAAAGCCAAAAAGTACAAACAAACATACTGAGAGGAATAAGGCAGGATTTTGTCAAGGTGGCAGGGCCCCAATGATGGGCTGGAAAGCCAGCATCAACCCTACCTTGGCCATTGAGGGGACTGGGAGTCTCATTTAGGCTTCTGTCAGGAGCTCTTACCCCTTTAAAAGATGGGACCCCACCCCCAAGAGCTGCTGGCTAATCTGAGAGCTGCCTGCTCTTCAGCCTCAGCAGCATGACTGGAAATGGTGGCCATTGTGTTTATTTGTTGTTTCATAGGCTGGGATCATCACTAGCAAGGCCAGTATTTGTTACCCATTCCTAATTTCCCTGAAGAAGGTGGTGATAGGCCGCCTTCTTGAATTGCAGCAGTCAATCTGGTGTAGGTACACCTATAGTGCTGTTAGGAAGGGAATTTTTAACCAGGCGTCATTAAAGAAATTGTGATATAGTTCCAAGTCAGGATGGTGTGTGACTTGGCGGGGAACTTGCAGGTGTTGGTATTCCCATGCATGCTGCCCTTGGTGTTGAAGGTCATGGGTATGGAAGATCTATCAAAGTAGGCTAGGAGGCTTGGCAAGTTGCTATTGTTGATCTTGCAAATGGTATATAATGCTGCCACTGTGCATCAGAGGTGGAGGGAGTGAATGTTTAAGATGGTGGATGGGCTGCAAATCAAGCGAGCTGTTTTGTTCTGGATGGTGTTGAGCTTCTTGAATTTTGTTGGAGCCACACTCATCCAGGCAAGTGGAGAGTATTCCATTACACTTCTGACCTGTGCTTAGTGGACAGACTTTGGGCTTTATCAATAGGAGTATAGAGTACAAGCACAAGGATGTTATGTTGAACTTGTATAAAACACTAGTTCAGCCTCAGCTGGAGTTTTGCGTTCAGTTCTGGGTGCCGCACTTTAGGAATGATGCAAAGGCATTGGCGAGAGTACAGAAAAGATTCAGGTATGAAGATCGATCAGAAAAGTTGGGACTGTGTCCCTTGAAGAAAAGAAGGGTGAGAGGTATTCAATATCATGAAGGGTCTGGACAGAGCATATATGGAGAAACTGTTTCTGCTCGTGAAAACCAGAGGGCACAGATTTAACATAATTAGTAAAAGAAGCAAAAGCAACATGAGGAAAAACTTCTTCACACAGCGAGTGGGTAAGGTCTGGGATATACTGCCTGAGAGTATGGTGGAGGCAGGTTCAGTTGAAGCATACAAAAGGGAGTTGGATTGTTATCTGGAAAGGAAGAACATGCAGGGTAATGGGGAGAATGCTAAGGAATGGCTCTCAGTGAATTGCTCATTTGTTGATCCAATGCATACATGATGGGCCAAATGGCCTTCTTCTGTGTTGTAACAATTCTGTGGGTGGAATTATACGGCCCCTCCCACCAGCATTCAGGCCAAAGTTAATGGAGTTTTGAACGGCACACCGCATTTTACAGCCCCGCCCCCACCACGATGAAGCCGTAAAATTCCACCCTGAGACTCTGTGAAAGAATTGCATTTATATAGTGCCTTTCTCAATTTCAGGAGATTCCAAAGCACTTTGCAGCTAATTAAGTACTTTTGAAGCGTAGTCACTATTGTAATCTTGATAGAATTAGATAAAGTAAATAAAGTTGGAAAAAACTTGTTTGGAACATAAGCACTGGCATAGACCAATTGTGCCAAATGGCATGTCCCTTTGCTGTAAATTCTACATAATTCTATTCTAGGAGACTGAATATGTACCACTTATATGTAAAAACACTAATGTTGTATGAGAAAGCACCTGTTACAAGTATGAAGCTTGTAAGATTGTTATGTTTTGTGACTACTTTTTTAGGGTAAAATAGAGAAATGAAGGAGGTCACTTGCTAAATTCTGCCTGACACAAAGCTTGGCTGGCTTGGTTGTCAAAGGTTAGAAGAGGGCCCAGGTTGTCTTCCTGGGAAGAAGGTCAAGTTATTCACGCCTGTAAACAATGACCAGAGCAGGTGTGATGACAGCGGATATACTGTTAGCCTCCAAGTCCCACAGGAAGATGTTAGGAATTTGCGGTTTTATGAACTTTAACTGTCCATTTAATTTAAGATAGAATGGAGTTAGGGGTCTAAAGCATGGCTAATTTGCTTTTCTACCTGGATACAAGGCCCATGTGATTCACATTTCCATAGGGATGGGATTTAGAGAGGAGGCGTCCACAGCAGGTTATCGGCTTCCAGGGTTTTCCTAAGATATCCCCGAACCTCACAGATGTAATCAGTCTGCAAGAATCTGAGAGAGAGAGAGCAGACAAAGACAGGGGCTGATAATACTGCACCTTAAACAGAGAAAATACTGATCCTATTGCTCACCATGTGAAACATAAGTGGGAGTTCACACTCAGATTGAAGAGATCAAATTTGTGAGGATTTAAATGAAACTGGAAGATTTGCCGAGTTTGGTTAGGGCTAAGAGTCTCCGGTTCATCCCTCACAGTGAAAATCAGTTCTGGGATTAGGAGTTTCCTGGCTGGAGAAGGAAAAGAAAGGAAGTGAGCCCTCGGGAGCTAAGAATTACTTTGGACTGCTTTCTGAAGAATAAATTGTACATTAAAGAGACAATCATACATGGGATTTTATACAACCATAACATGGGATTTTTGATATGTGAACAGTTCAATGTGGGAAGTTATTTTTCGGTAAGAAAGTTACCTACAAAAATAATGTTTAGTCAATTCTGCTTTTACTTTGTTTGTTACAGTAAAAATCTTAAAACATGAAATCTTATAAGATCCTTTCAGTCAGTTACTGGATGTCCAAATTTCTTTTTAGAAGTTATCGATCTCTACAGGCATCGTATCACACCATTCAGAGTATCATTGTCAATTCTTTGCAATTGAATATATTCACTGCCATGCAATTTCATGAATTTACTGAAGCTTCATATTGGAGATGAATAGCAACAGATACAATTTCCTTTTTTATTTTGCAAATTTTTACATCCATCCAAGGGAGAAATATTAAATATTAGAAAATTTATCACTTTCAGATATATCACAGATTAAACACATCCATTCCTGTGGTTTGCTCCAACCCATGTGCATTACCTCCAACACCAAAAAGCCCTATTAGATGACTGTGATACCTTCTACTTTTCCAACTGCCATTCTTGTAAAATCTGTGAACTTCTTTCTGATTCCTGTCAGTCTAATGTTATAATTGTAAATTCTGATAGTCTAAAACAGTTGGCGATAAACAGTTAAAATTTGATCTTGAATTATGAATTAATTCTAAGAATTTACAGTTGGCATTGTAAAAGACAAAGAATACAGATTTGTTATAGGCAAATTGTATTTGACAAATGTTATGAAGTCTTGAAGAATTTGACCTATTGGAGAGATATTGGAAATAGAAAAGGATGTAGTGATAAAAAATTCACTTTTGCACTCACCAGCTATTATTTTCTATTCATTAATGTGAATTACTGGAAAACTGTGTGATGGTGAGTGCAGAAATTGAATCCTTAAACTACCCTGTATGTGGTTTTGCACAAGCTTTTTAATCAGGGGTCTCACAAGAGGCTTGTGACTAAGTTCAGGTATGTCATCTAAAGGGAAATATAGCACCATAAATAAAAAGTTGATTGACAAACAAGAAATCAATTATATTAATGGGTATTAATTGGATTGCAAAAGGATTAGAAATGTTGTTACCAGAAATCAGTGCTGAGCCCACTTTTTGGACTTTGTCGTAAGTATAGTGGGGAGGACCTCAAGAAATATAAACAGATTAGCAGAATGGGCAGACAGTTGGTAGGTACAATTTACTGCAGATAAAGGACAAGGATTGCTCTCATACTTCTTGCCACTATCTTGACAAGGATTGTGATTTTGAATTTAGTGGAAACAAACTAAAAGATACACAAGAGCAAAGAGATCTGAGGGTATAAATGCATAGTTGCTTGAAACCATGAGGTCGTTAAAGCCTAAAATAGACCAGCATCATTTTGGGTAACATAGATATTGACATGGAGTACTAGAGCAAAGAGTGTGTGATAACTATGTACAACAAAATAATTATATCAGTTGGAGTTCGGTGTGCAATTCTGAGTACCCCATTAGACAGCTTAATTCATCAGGATGACACCGGCAATGGGAAATCATCAATATGAAGAGAGACCTGACATACTGGGACTATTTCCACATCAGTTGAGAAGGCTAGATCAGTTATCAATTTTAAAACCTGGGATTGATAGATTTGTGTTAATCAATGGGGCAAAGGTAGGTATGTGGAGATAAGTCATAGATCAGGCGTGATCTCATTGAATGGCAGAACAGGCTCCTCCTATGTATATATTTATTCTGCATGTATATTTCTAGAAGATTTATTAGAAGTTTTAAAAATTATCTTGTGGATGAGGAGTCAATGACGTGGAGTCACCGAAGTTGGTATGAAGAGAAGAGAGGCTAGGAGATTTTATTTTGTGCAGAGAGAAAGCAGGATGTTTTTGCTGTAGGCAGTAGCTGAGGAAGAGACCACTGAAGGTTTTAAGAAATGAGCATTTGTAGCATTGGAAGATAGCAGAGATATGAGGAGAGAGAAGGAAAGTGGGCTTATTTCTGGTTTACTGTAGCAAAGAAGAGGCATGAAGCTGAGCTGAATGGATCTCCTCTACTGGTTCTAAATGTTCTCAAGAAGACTTTGGCAACAATGTTTTATAGAGTATTTGATCATCTGTGTCTGTCCTCATCTCACTAATTAACAAGATCTCGCCTTCTGGGAGGTTCATATGGATAAAGTTAGTATTTGTAGACAGTTATAATGTTTTGGAGATTGACATTTAAATCTGTACTTCTCAAAACATTGAATTAGCACTAGAGGCGATAAATGAAGTCCTCATATTAGACACTCAGACCATTCGCTGAGCAGCTGGGTTGCCTACTGCTAGTTGGTGTTAATTTCATATTAATTGAGTGTTTAATTGTATTCAGGTGGTGGGTATTAACTAGGGATTCACTTGGACTCCTATAGCAAACTGAAACTGGTTTATGGGTTTGGAGGTGTGTGTTTGCATTGTGTGTTTTGTAAATAAAATCATATGCGTGTGGAAAGATTAGGCTCCAGGTTTATTCTTTACTGACAATAAAACAGTATGTAATATAGATTAGTGGGCGTATAACCTACAGCTGCTCAGCTAATGGGCTGTACATTGTAGTCTATATGACGGAGTTGGTTGGTTTTCAATTACAATGGTGTAATTCATCTAATCATATCTTGTACTAAACTTAATATCCATGGGATTTTATGATGTTTTTGAGTTGAATGGTGTTGAATGATATTGATTGTCTTCATCTTGATAATTTTAGGCTGGCTCTCACACTGGAACAAGCATAGCTGTGCCATTAATGGTCCGGTATTCCTACAAATCAGTATTCAACTTAGAATTGTCATAATAAAAACAGAAAATGCTGGAAAAACTCAGTAGGTCTGGCAGTATTTGTGGAGAGAGAACAGAGTTAACATTTTGAGTCCGTATGACTCCTCTTCAAGCCTTGCTGTCAAAGGCAATCACTCTCACCCCACAATGGAATTCCGATCTGTCGCCATGTTTTTAACAAGGCTGTAATAAGTTCTGGAGCTAAGTGGTCATGGTGAAATTCAAACTGAATGTTGGTGAGAAGATTTTTGCTGAGTAAGTGCCACTTGAAAGTATTGTCAAAGACACCTTCCATCACTTTGTTGATGATTGAGAGTAAACTATTGGGTGATAATTAGCCAATTGGATTTGACCTGTATCTTGTGGCTAGGACACACCTAGGCAATTTTCCACATTGCTGACTAGATGCCAGTTTGCTAAAGGCACACCTAATTCTGGATCACAGGTTTTCAGCACTACGCCCAGGATGCTTTTCAGGGCCCATAGCCTTTTCCAGTGCTCTTATCCTATCTTCTTATCACATGGAATGAACTGAATTGGCTGAAGACTGGCTTCTGTGGTGTTGCTGCAGCCTTGTCTGTTGCGCTCATGCTGGGCTTCATCATCATAGAGAATGTGGGGATGTTCATGGAGATTGCTCCTCTCATTAGTTGTTCAATTGTCTGCCAATATTCACGACTGGATATAACAGGATTACAGTTTTGATCTGATCTGTTGGTTGTGGGATCGCTTAGCTCTGTGCCTAGCATGTTGCTTCCACTGTTTAGCATACATGTAACTCTGTGTTGTAGCTCCACCAGGAGGTTGCAGTGTTGTGGGTCAGATCTGCCTTTGGGCACAGAGCTAAAGAAAAAGAAGAAAAAACAGAAGAAGATCCATCAGGCTTCCACCTCATTGCTAAGTATGCCTGGTGCTGTATGCCTGGTGCTGTGTGCCTGGTGCTGCTCCTGGCATGCTTTTCTACACCCTTCATTGAACCAGGATTGGTCCCCTGTCTTAATGGTAGTGATAAAGTGAGGATGTGCTGAGTCAAGAAGTTAAAGATTGTGGTTGAATACAATTCTGTTGCTGCTCATGACCACTGTGCCTCATGGACGCCAGCTTTGAGCTGCTAAATCTGTTCAGTTTAGCACAATAGTAGTGCCACACATCACAATGGAGGTTGTTGTCAATGTGAATTTAGGACTCTATCTCCACAAATTAGTGGTCACACCTACGTATAATTTAATGGATTGATGCATCTGTGACAGATTGGTGAGGACATGGCCAAGTAAGCTTTTCCCTCATGGCAGTTCTTTTACAGGTAAGGACGGCAGATTTCCTCCCCTAAAGGACGCTAGTGAAAAGGATGGGTTTTTCTGACAATTGGTAATGGTTTCGTGATCATCATCAGACTTTTAATTCCAGATTCTTATTGAATTCAAATTTCACCATCTGCCGTGGTGTGATACAAACCTGGGTCCCCAAAACATTATCTTTACAACATCCAGAGCCTCGGTCGAAGCCAGGCGGTTATTCCTAGTGGACTTTTTTGTTGTAGCTTGATGGTTTAATTGGCTATTTCAGCCAATTAATGTGGGTCTGGAGTCACATGTAGATCAGATTTCCTTCCCTGAAGGGCATCAGTGAACCTGATGAGTTTTTACGCCAGTTGAGTCTTTTCTTGGTCACTATTACTGATACTAGCTTTTTATTCCAGTTTTATTTAATTATTTAATTGAAGTTAGATTGCTATGGTGGGATTTGAACTCATGCCTCTGGATTATTTTTCTAGGCCTCCCTGTTACTAATCCTATGACATAACCACCAAGCTCATGTACCTATGAAGAGTACGTCTTTTAAGAAGTCTGGAATTAATTTAAGCTGTCACTGATGGCCCAATTGCCCATTTTATCGAACTCCTTTTTTAGATGACTGCTACACCATGGCTCAACTATCCCTTCACCCCAGTTTAATATCATATCCAAACTTGACCACTGCACAGTTTTGAAACTTATTTCGTTAATGTATATTATGAACAGTGGGGATGCTGGCACCAAAAACTGTTGCACTCAGAACCTCCTTCCCATCCTGATACCACTCAGCTAACGGGTAACCATTATCTTCTTTCTGTCATCTAGTTCATTATCTGTAAAAGGTTTTAGTTTCTGTTACCAGTACTTTCAGCTTTAATAACAGCTGCTCATATGGAACTTCATAAAAAAAGATATTTTTGAAATAACTACATTGTATCATATGGCTTTGTATTGCATACTTGGAATGTCACTTGCTTCAAAGAAAGCAAGGAGGTTTGTTAGGTAGAACTTTCTTATAAAACCATGTTGTCTTGTGGATATTAAATTATTCCCACACAGTCTCTCTTAATTATTTTATTTCTAATTATTTTACAAGGTTGCAGATTGGATTCATCCTTTTCTTGGTTATGAGTACTTGTTTTCAATTGACAGTACCTTACAGTCTAATACAGGCAGGAATTATACAGTAAATGGCAGAACCCTTAAGTGCATTGACGGACAGAGGGATCTGGGTGTACAGGTCCACAGGTCACTGAAAGTGGCAATGCAGGTGGATAAGGTAGTCAGGAAGGCATATGGAAGGCATATGCCTTCATTGGCAGGGGTATTGAGTATAAAAGCTGGGAAGTCATGCTGCAGCTGTATAGAACCTTGGTTAGGCCACACTTGGAATATTGCGTGCAATTCTGGTCACCACATTACCAGAAGGATATGGAGGCATTTGGAGAGGGTGCAGAGGAGGTTTACCAGGATGCTGCCTGGTCTGGAGGTTATTAGTTTTGAGGAGAGGTTGGAGAAACTCGGATTGTTCTCACTAGAGCGACGGAGATTGAGGGGCGACTTGATAGAAATTTATAAAATTATGAGTGGCATTGGCAGAATAGATAGTCAGAAGCTTTTTCCCAGGGTGGAAGAGTCAATTACTAGGGGACATAGATTTAAGGTGAGAGGAGAAAACTATAGAGGAGATGTGCGGGGCAAGTTTTTTATGCAGAGGGTAGTGAGTGTCTGGAATTCGCTGCCAGAGGAGGTGTTGGAAGCAGGTATGATAGTGGTGTTTTAGAGGCAGCTTGACAAATACATGAATAGGATGGGAATAGAGGGATATGGACCCCGGAAGTGCAAAATGTTTTAGTTGACGGGCAATATGATCGGCACAGGCTTGGAGGGCCGAAGGGCCTGTTCCTGTACAGTACTTTTCTTTGTTCTTTGTTTGTTCTTACCACATGCACTGATTCTCAAATGATGATTTTTAGCATGAAATGAATACCTCCCCCTCATAGTCTGTCTTAATTCAATTTGAGCCTTCTAAGATTGTTCTAAGAACCTGCATCTTGTTGCTATCAAAGCTCTTAAGTCTGTACTGATTATTTTCATCACAATAGTGTATGTTGCTGCAGCCTTCTCCAGTGAATGTTTCAAAGAAGAATTCATTCAATACTCCAAGTACTATCTGCTTCTCTGCATTTTGATACCCATTACCACCTTTTAAGTTTTTCATCTCTTCCATTGCTGTTTTGATGCTGAACAAACTTTCTCCCGTTGTGCTTAACATCTTTGTTTCTAGTTCCCTTTTTGCCTATTTATTCATCCTTCTGAAATCATATAGTCCAAAAAAAACTAAATGATGAGATTGATAGTGCACAAAGTTTGCCTGGAAAATGAAAAACAATGAAATCACATAAACTGAATTCTTCATTTCAACTTTAAATTCTGTTCAAACCCTAAGTCATATGTGCTGGTGAGATCACCAGGAACGACTGTAGATTTGCGCCAGAAAGACCTTATTTTGCTTACATCTGCTTCCCCAACTGTTTGTTTTGTTCTGTGTGATGTATTTCTAAGTAATACGATTACAATTACCATGAGGCATTTTTGCTACAGGACTGCACTGGAAAGTGGCTTCAGCCGAGCATCTAACAAACAATTATACCATGAGCTTAATGACATCAAAGCATCATCTGCCAAATGTGGCATCAAGGAGCCCTGGCAAAAATGAAATAAATGGAAATTGAGGGAAAACTCTCCACTGGTTGGAATCATACCTACCATATAGGAAGATGGTTGTGGTTGTCAGAGGTCAATCACTTCAGTCCCAGGACACTGCTATAGGAGTTCCTTGGGGCAGTGTTCTAGGCCCAACCATCTTCAATGGCTTTATCAATGATCTCTCCTCCAACATAAGGCAGAACTGGGGATCTTCACTGATGATTGCACAATGTTCAGTACTATTTGGAACTCCCCCGATATGAAGTAGTCCATGCCCAAATGCAGCAAGACCTGGACAACATTCAGGCTTGGGCTGATAAATAGCAAGTGACATTTGTGTCATGCAAGTGCCATCTCCAACCAGAGAGAATCCAACCTTCCCTCCTTGACATTCAATGGCATTACCATTACTGAATCCCCCACTGTCAACATCCTGCGGGTTACCATTGACCAGAAACTTAACTGGATCAGCCATATAAATGTCTGTGGCTCTAAGAGCAGATCAGAGGCTTGGAATTTTGAGGCAAGTAACTCACTTCCTGACACCCAAAGCCTGTCTACCATCTAAAAGCCACAAATTGGGAATGTGATGGAATACTTTCCATTGCCTGGATGGGTGCAGCTCCAACAACACTCAAGGATCTTGTACACCAACCAGGACAAGGCAGCCTGCTTGATCCACCAATCTCAACATTCACTCCTCCATAGTGGCAGCAGTGTGTATGAGATGCAAGATGCACTGCTGCAACTCACCAAGATCCCTTCAACAGCACCTTCCAAACCTTCAACCTCCACCACCTAGAAGGAAAAGGGCAGCAGAAGCATGGGAACACAGCCATCCGCAAGTTCCCCTCCAAACCACACAACATCCTAACTTGGAGCTATATCACCAATCTTTCTGTTACTGGATCAAAATCCTGGAACTCCCTCCCTACAACACTATGAGTGTACCTAACCAGACTGCAGAATTCAAGGTGGCGGCTCACCACCACCTTCTCAAGCCCAATGTTCGCCTGGCAGTGACGCCCACATTTCATGAAGAGTTAAAAAATTGCACTTGTTCACTTAATGCTCTCTTTCCTATACTCCAAGATCAACCTTAGGATTTCTGCTATTCCAGGTTTATGTTAAGAGAATGGAGTCAGATCTACGAAAAGTTTTAAGTGGTTTCATTCATTTTTGCTACTGCTAAAACCAGGAAATTATGGAAGCATCATTCTCATATAAATGTATTTTGAAAAACATTTTCATTTGTTTATGAACATTGGGTGCCGTGATATTAACTATGTTGCAACACAACATTGTGCCATTTAATTATAATGCTATTGCCATTAAAATGGCCCCAGACATCTTTCTTTCCATACGTTTTCAGGGCCCCTTTTAAAGGAGCAACTCTGCAGAATGTCATTTAATGCAATCTATCAATAAAGGAACATCAATTGTATAAACAGATCATAGATTTATTTGTAAGGATATAAACCATCCATATATTCCCACCAAGATCAGCATTTTTAAGATCTGTTTTAACTTTTAATGTTTGGAGTGCATCTCCATTGCCAATCTGACCTTGTTTCGCTGATAAAACTGACCTTCGATTGTTACAATAAAGCCACTACCTCTCCTGTCAATGCACCTTACCCAAAATAGCAGACATGGATCCAGCAGAACTGCCAATCCCATGGTTTCAAAATTGTAGAACAAATCTTCAGATATTTTCTCATTTTCATTCATAATTTAAAAAGTTGTATTTATTTTGGTGAGAAGTTAAACATTTATTTGTTATTCACAGCAGAAAATTTAAGCACAGGCAGATTGTAATAGTGACTGTAAATATGTAAGCTAGGTAACAAATATGTGTCAGTAATGACCCCTAAAGATGCTGTGCATCCAGCACAGTGGTTGAGTGAAGACAATTGATGGAGTTCCAACATCCTGTATTTAGAATAGCCAAAGTGGTTTATTTCAATCACATATAAAAAAATTCTATCATGTTAGGGTTTAATAGGTAGTAAGAATATTAGTCATTCAAAATGACAAAGCCTGTGTAGTATGGAAAATCTCCTGGAGTGCTGATTCCTGGAGCTGTGTTTTGAAGGGAGAAAGAAACTTTTGATCTGTGTTCAAACAAAGAAACCATTAATTTATCAGCCATTCACTTCAAACCAATCCAATCAACAATATCCATCCCACAATACCCTTTGAAGGCATGCTGTACTGTTAACCGTTGCTCAGATCCCTTTTATATTGTGGAATAATTTGCTGTAGAAGTTGTTCCATAATTCAGTTGGTTTCCGTTGAGCTGAACTTGCATTGCTTATTCTGCCAAGTGGACTTAGCAAAGCCAGGAGGGCACAAATCTTTTGTGCAAGCATTGATGTTTTATAATCATGTTCCCAGCATTGTCACCCTGGCAATGCCAAAGTTCAGCACTGGTCTGTGCAGGCTTCAAACGACCAAGGTCAGACCACAGAAACAGATTTGATGCGAGTGCAACCACCAACAACTCATTTAGCTTTGGCACATTGTGAGATTTACTCTGAATGAGATTTCAGTGTTGGTATTGGCACTAGTCATGGCATCAAAGATTCCTTATTGTGTACATGAGCCAATACCAATCAAGGCTTTTCCAAATTATCACACACCATTTCACCGCATATAAATCCATGTGCACAGTGGCCACAATTTCTAAGCTATATTGGTGGCAGGGAATGCACATTGCTGCAGACAAGGAATTGGAATAATTACTCCTAAAAATAAAAAGGACATCCACATCAGCAGAATGTAGTTTTACCCCGACTAAAATAGACACAATCTCCAAGCTTACTGAGCAACAGGATAGCATCATTGGGTTAATTTTATTTTCAAAACCTTGCAGCTCCATGCACATCCACAGGAAGCACATGTAAAGGAATGACATAAAACAAAAGGAATTGTTCACCGGGAATTTAAATGCCAACTCTGGGGTTTGTGTTGATGTCTATTTCTTTTTATCAGAGCCACCTAATCACTAGAGTGTAGCCTGATGGAGGGTGCATCTTATAGAATCATGGAATCATTACAGCACAGACCCACTGTGTCTGTGCTGGTCCTGAGCAATTCACCTAGTGCCACTCCCTTGCCTTTTCCACATAGCCCTGCAATATTTTTCTTTTCAGATAATGTTCCAATTCCTTTTTGAAAGTCTCACTTGAACCTGCCTCCACCACACTTACAGTCAGTGCATTCCAGATCCTAACTACTTGCTGAATGGAAAAGTTTTTCCGCATGTTGCCACTGCTTCTTTTGTCAATTATCTTAAACCTGTGCCCTCTGGTTCTCAATCCTTCTACCAATAGGATCAGTTTTTCCTTATCTATTTAGTCCAGATCCCACATAATTTTGAATACCTATATCAAAACTGCTCTCATTTTTCTCTTTTCCAAGGAGAACAGTCCTAACTTCTCCAATCTCTCTGTAACTAAAGTGCTTTAACCTTGTAACCATTCTTGTGAATCATTTCTGCACCCTCTCTAGTGTCTTCACATCCTTCATAAAGTGTGGTACCCAGAAATAGATGCAGTTCTCCAGTTGATGCCAAATCAGTGTTTTGTATACATTCAACAGAATTTCTTTTGTACTCAGTGTTCCTACTGATATACTTACCTGGCAGGGGAGAGACCTTCATCGCGTTTCTGCCAGGGAAAGAGCAATGGCTATAACCAGTCAAACCCCTTACCATGGGGTACCTAACACCATCCGAGTCATGGTGAAGGGTAGCGAGCAAGGAACAGGAATGGATAGGACCTTCTTCACGAAGAGGATCTTATTCAAGCTGTGTGGTTTTGAGGCTGCGGATATCTACTGCCTACAGGATTTCCCCAGCGCTGGTTTCTTTGATGTGACCTTCAAGCATGTGGCAGCTTGTGTCAAACTCCTGAAGGTGTTTGAGGAAAAGAAAGACCTGCCAGAAATGAAGATCCTGACGGCGGAGCCGCTCTTTGTTCTACCGTTGCATCGTGAACGGGTTGCGACGGTGCATCTGTACAACCCCTACGTCCCTGTCGCTGATGTGCTCACCTTCCTTACCAGGTACTTCGATAAAGTTGGGAGCTGCACTGAAGTTAAAGATAATTTGGGGATCTGGACATGTAAACGCCAGGTTAAGGTAACGCTCAAGACCGACGGTAAGGGAGCCGTTTTCCACCCCCCTTCCAGATTTGCTATCGGGGGGAGCCGTGGTTACCTTGTCTACGCTGGGCAACCCAAACTTTGTCGCTCATGCGGCAAGTCTGGTCATGTGGCGGCCAATTGCAGTGCTGTCCTCTGCAAGAACTGCAAAAAGGAAGGGCACCAAACAAAAGATTGTAAACAGGCTAAGTGCTGCAACCTGTGTGGCGAGGCAAGTCACCTCTACAAGACCTGCCCCAAACGTTGCCGTACTTATGCACAGGCAGCTAAAGCCAACGAGGGGGAAGCAGAAGAAATGCCTCATGTCACACCAACCACCAAGGCCCCCAGGGAAAACATCGGGACAAAGGAGGACACAGAGAGTGACAAGGTGGAGGAAAAAATTGAGGCAGCAGACAGCCAATCAACAGCACTGCCCCCTGAACCTCCCACTCCTCAGGAGAGTGAATCAACGGAGGAGGAGGAGGCAGCAGTGGGAAAGCAGCAGGGGGAGTGGCAGCTGGTGAAGAGAGCCAAAAGGAAGAAGGGGCTAAAAAGAAACCAAGCCACTTCCCAGACAAGAGTCAATAGGCGTCTCCTATCCGACACGGATAACAAGAGCAGCAGCTCTTCGGACGAAGAAGGGCCAGGGCGGCGCCAACAGAAGAAGCGGCAAAACGCTAGGGCATTGGAGGACGAGTCACCCAAGCTCCAGAACATTGGTGACAATGAGGAGACCAGCGCACCCCAACTTGGCCCACAACCCAAAGAGGCCAGTGCACCACAACCCCAGGAATCTGGGAGCAGTGAGGCGCTCAGCACACCCCAGCTCCGGGAAGCCGGGAGCAGCAACGCCCCAGAGGGGCAGAGGATTGGAGAAGCTTCTCTAACAGAGGACATTTCAAACCCTGCCCTCTGCACGGACCCCCAGATGCCACCCGAACAGAACATCTCCAATGGGGAGGTTCAGGACGCTTTCCTCAGCCCATCCCAAGTGAAGCAATTTGAGCACACCACGGGCATGAAGGAACTCTCAGGGACAACAGGTTTGGTAAGCGACTAACTGCTTTAAAATGGGTGTAAAGATTGTATCCATAAATGTGCGTAGCATTAAATCTACTACACGATGTGTTGCGACCTTGGACTACCTTGCCAAGGTCAAAGCTGACCTGCTGTTTCTACAGGTGTGTGTGATACCGCACCTCAGCTCCTACAGGCAATGGTCACAATGGTGGTCCCATGGGCCATCGATCTGGTCAGGAGGAAACGACTCTCGTTCCTCCGGCCTGGGGATTCTGCTGCGGGGAGGCAGCTTCACCGTCTCCCAGGTTAAGGAGGTGGTGGGCGGGCGCCTCCTCGTAGCAGACGTAATGTATAAGAATGCTCCACTCCGGTTAATTAACGTCTACGCCCCGTCACAAGGGGCTGAGCGGCTGGAGGTTTTTCAGCAGCTCCCACAGCTGCTGGCAACCTCCAGGCCGGTCATTTTGGGTGGGGACTTCAACTGCATCATCGATGTGGCTGGACGATCCGGTAGGGCCAACAGCAGATTGGACGCTACATCCAGATCCCTGATGGAAACAGTAAAGGATGCCAAGCTGCACTACGTCTTCAGCAACCCTGCAGATGCAGCGCAGCGTAGATACACCTGGTCGCGGCCTTACGGGTCTGTCTGTTCCCGGATAGACTTCCTGTTTGTGTCCCGCGCATTTGCAGTCAGATCCACCGACGTCAAGCCGGTGTTCTTCTCTGACCACTGTCTCCTACTGGCTGACTGCCACTTAGAGAAGGACCAGAGGGTTGGCAGGGGGGTATGGAAGCTAAACGTGCAACTGCTGACCCCAGAGAACATTGAGGAGCTCAAGAGGGATTACAAAGGTTGGAGAACCATGAAACCCCACTTTGAGTCCCTGACACACTGGTGGGAAGCGATCAAGGGAAACATCAAGAGGTTTTTTGTCCTCAAAGGCACCCAGAAAGCTAGAAAGGAACAGAGGGAAATGTCCCGACTCCAGAAAAACATGCAGAATCTGCTCTGGCTGCGGTCGATGGGGGTCGATATCAAGGAGGAACTCCAAGAGGTGAAGAGCCAGCAAGCCTCGCTCTTTGCCTCGGAGGCCTCCAAGATCATCTTCCGTTCCAGAGTCCGCTCTGTAGAGCAGGATGAGACGTGCTCACGTTTCTTCTTCCAAAAGGTACACAGAGAGAGCTCTGTGATCAGCAGCCTGAAGGAAGAAGACGGCTCAGTTAAGTCATTGCAATCTGACATTTTGAGGATTAGCAAATCCATCTATGCCGGATTGTATGATGTAAAGCCCACAGACAGCACGGCCTCCCAGTCCTTCCTGTCCTCTATCACGGAGGTCTTAGATGACAGTACACAGGAGAGTCTGGACAAAGCGCTAACTCTTGACGAACTGACTGAGGCCCTTGAGTCCTTCGAGAAGAGTAAAACTCCCGGAAGCGACGGCTTGCCGGCAGAGTTGTTTTCGGCTCTGTGGGACTGGATCGGCCCAGACCTTCTAGAAGTGTACGAGAGTATGCTCCTGGCTGGCAGTATGTCAGAATCCATGAGGAAAGGCATTATCACCCTCATCTACAAGCACAAGGGGGAAAGGGAGGAAATTAGAAATTGGCGACCCATTTCACTGTTGAATGTGGACTATAAAATTCTGTCCAAGGTCATCACCAATCGGGTCAAATCCGCTCTAGAATTGGTGATCCACCCTGACCAGACCTGCACTGTGCCGGGCAGGAAGATCTCTGACAGCCTCGTGCTGCTCAGGGATACGATTGCCTATGTACAGGACAGGAGTGTGGATACCTACCTCATCAGCCTGGATCAGGAGAAGGCCTTTGACAGAATATCGCACACCTATATGGTGGAGGTGCTCTCCAAAATGGGGTTTGGGGAGGGAATTTGCAATTGGATCCAACTGCTCTACACTAACATCAGTAGTGCAGTCTCAATCAATGGGTGGGAATCAGATAGCTTTCCTATTAAATCTGGAGTCAGGCAGGGCTGCCCTCTCTCGCCTGTTCTTTTCGTGTGTTGCATAGAACCCTTTGCTGAGTCCATCAGGAAGGATCCGGGCATAAGAGGAGTGATGATCCCAGGTAGTGGAGGCACTCAGATCAAAGTCTCCCTGTACATGGACGATGTCGCCATCTTCTGCTCTGATCCGCTGTCGGTACACAGACTTATCCACATCTGCGACCGGTTCGAACTGGCCTCGGGAGCCAAGGTAAATCGTGGGAAGAGCGAGGCCATGTTCTTTGGGAACTGGGCTGACCGATCCTTTGTCCCCTTCACTGTCAGGGCTGATGGCCTGAAGGTGCTGGGGATATGGTTCGGAGGGACCAGGGCACGCGTTAGAAACTGGAAGGAGCGAGTGTCTATGGTGAAAAGGAAACTGGGCATGTGGGAGCGACGCTCCCTCTCCATTGCGGGTAAGAACCTGATCATCAGGTGTGAGGCACTCTCGCTGTTGCTGTACGTGGCACAGGTCTGGCCTATTCTACACTCCTGTGTGGTGGCAATCACCCGAGCCATCTTCCGCTTTATCTGGAGGTTGAAAATGGATCGTGTCCGCAGGGACACGATGTACAAGCCTCTAGATAAAGGGGGAAAAAACGTGCCCAACATCGCCCTCATACTGATGGCCACCTTTGTGTGCGGTTGCATCAAGCGGTGCGTAGACCCTCAGTATGCAAACACCAAGTGTCACTACATGCTGAGGTTCTACCTGTCCCCGGTGTTGCGAAGGATGGGTCTGGCCACGATGCCGCGGAACGCTCCAAGTAGTTGGACCGTGCCGTACCACCTGTCCCTCGTGGGAAAATTTATGCAGAGAAACACCTTCGACCACAAGTCCGTCAGGCAGTGGTTGGCATGTAACATCTTAAAGGCCCTGAGGGAAAAGGAGAGGGTGGATCCTGTGGGATGGTTCCCTGAGCAGACTGACAAAGTAATTTGGCAGAATGCCTCATCACCAGAACTTTCCAACAAACACCAAGATGTAGCTTGGCTGGTGGTGAGAAAGCCCCTCCCCGTAAGATCCTTCCCGCACGCCAGGAGTCTCACCCCCTCTGCATGTTGCCCTCGAGGAGGCTGTGGTGGGGAAGAGACCGTTGTTCACCTCCTTGTAGATTGTGTCTTTGCAAAGAAGGTCTGAAGAGGGATGCAGTGGTTGCTGTCGAGGTTCATCCCGAGCAGTTCTGTGACAGAGGACTCTGTGCTCTACGGGCTATTCCCAGGGACACACACCGAGACAAACATTCACTGCAGCTGGAGGATCATCAACTTGGTGAAAGATGCTCTTTGGTCTGTCCGAAACTTGTTGGTTTTCCAGAGCAAAGCGTTGTCCCCGACCGAGTGTAGCAGACTAGCACTTTCCAAGGTCCAGGACTACGTGCTGAGGGACACAGTTAAGCTTGGGGCGGCCGCCGCAAAGGCGCAATGGGGAAGGGTCGCTGCCTAAGACCTTTCTCTCACAGTGCACTGGGGGGCTGGGAACTGTAAAGAGCCCCTCAGGCTGTACAGATTAAAATGTATGTCTGCCAATGTTTGAAATATTCATTGTTTTTTTCTGATACACCTTGTGTTTCAGTTTGTAAAAGTTGAACCTGTTTGTATTTTTGTAATGGTGATTTAAAATGTTCGAAATGTTTTTGAAGATTTATGAATAAAGTATATTTTTGCAAAAAAAAACTCAGTGTTCCTACTGATAAAGCCAAGGATGCCATATGCTTTATTAACCACTCTCTCAAATGATTTCTCTCAAATTCTCTGATTCTCTTCATCAATGATTCTCTCTCAAATGACACCACCTTCAATGATTTATGGACATATGGACCAAGGTTTCTCTGCTCCTGTACCTCCTTTAGAATTGTACCCTGTTTTTTATATTATTGTTCTGCATTCAATCCTATCAAAATGAATCACTTCACACTTCTGTGTATTAAATTTCATTTGCCATTTCTCCACCCATTCCCCCAACTTGATCTTTTCTACAGTATCTTCCTGATGGTTCATGATGCTTCCAAGTTTCATATTATCCATAAATTTTGAAATTGTGCTCTGTACACCAAGATCTAGGTCATTAATATATATGAGGAGAGATCCTAACACCAAACCCTGGGGACCCAATTACAAGCTTTCCTCCTGTCCAAAACACAACCGTTCACCACTACTCTTTGTTTCCTGTCACTCATCCAATTTCATATCCATGTTGGTACTTTCCTTTTTGTTCCATGAGCTCCAACTTAATTCACAAGCCTGTTGTGTAGAACTTTATTGAATAGCTTTTGGAAGTCCATGTATACTACATCAATAGTATTAACCTCATCAATCCTCTCTGTTACTTCATCAAAATCTCAAGCAGGTTAGTTAGACATAATTTGCACTTAACAAATCCACATTGACTTTCTTTAATTAACCCACATTTGCTCAAGTAAAAATTAATTTTGTCCTGAATTGTAGTTTCTAAAAGCTTCAGCTCTGTGATTAAATTGATTGTCCTGTAATTGCTGGGAATATTATTTGTTATGATGTGGTAGATGATATGTGCCAAGCAGACCAAATCCACAATGGAAACTTGGTCACGCTGTCACAATGGTTTTGCAATTTGTATTTATTACAAGAAGATGTGTGTACTGAATTCAGAAGTAATGAGTCCACTAAGACCTTTAGAGATTTTAAAAATTAAATTAAAATAAAAAATATTTATTAACAAAATAAAAGATTTCAAACACATACTTAATATTTAACAAATCCTAAAATTCCTAAATTAACCTGACACCCAGTTACACACCCGCTTTAAGGCAACAGTCCAAAATAGATTTTAGATTTTTTAAAAACCAGCAAGTTAGCACTGTACCCACTTGACAGTGGAATTCACATGGTTTTCTCCAATTTCAGTTACTGGACCCAACAGACTTATGTACAAATGACTGGAGGCTTCTTCAAGACTGTTTCACACATTCCTTAGATCTTACACGGGCCTTAACCAAGCCTTTCATTCTCCTTTATATATGTTTCCCTCTCTTTAATATGTAAATTCCATTGTTCCATATGTTTTTGGAACTGTACCTTTCCCATAATATAAAAATTATAATACTGCCAAGATTGTCAGTAACCTCTGGGGGAAAATAAACACACTCCTTAGCCTTGCTGATCTGGCTAGTTGTAAACAGACTAACATCCCTTTGAAATCCAAACAACCCCTTCAATTATTTAAAAATGCAAATTCCCTTCACACCTTACAGGCTGAGACAGCATCCATGTTTACTCATTTCAAGTATATTTCTACACTTAGCTTCTTTTGATAATTTCAAGTTTGCAGTCTACATGACTCTAAATGTAATTAAAACATCCAGACAGAACCATCTACACTCACACCCATAAATATACTTTACATGTAACAGAAAAAATATTATGAAAATTATATTTTGTAACAGTTACACGCTTTTTTTTGAACAAGGGTGTAATATTTGCAGTTCTCCAGTCCTCTGGTACCACTCCTGTATCTAGGGATGATTGGAAAATTATAGCCAATGCCTCCCCAATGTCCACACTTTCTTCCCTCAGTATCCTTGGATGCATCTCATCTGGTCCTTGAGCTTTATCAATTTTAAGTGCTTCAAATATCTGAACTATCTCCTCTTTCATCATGACCTGGTCAGCATCTTCTTCCTTAGCAAAGACAGATCTGTTACACTATGGATTAGTTAGACAAGGGACTATACCTTTAGATTCCCATGATTGCAGAGGAGAGACCTCTGGCCCATGCATCTTTTGTTGGCTCTCTTGTTTCAACATATGCTTTTCTCATTTGGCCAGTCAGTGCAGAGCAGGATCTAAGTGAGATTTAAATAATTTGATTTAAATGGTGAGATTTTTTTTTCTCAGGCTATTTTGTTCACACATGAAAGGTAGGATTATGATCCAGGTTAATACAAAGTGTCACTAAAATGTGGATTTGACAAGACTGAGGAGCGTGTGAAGGATGGAATTAATGCAAGGTCAGTGCCCTGGCTATTGGCTTTGCCCATGGGATCCTGTAGAGAAGAAGTATATTGTTTAATTAGACCTTCATCTTCACTACAATGGATCTCACATAAACCTGTTTTTATCCTTCAGCTCTGAAATGTGATCTGTCACAACTAGGAATGAAAGACAATGAAGCACATTCAAGTTTGCCATTCTTACAGGGGTTATTCTAAAGTCACCAGGAATATAGTGACAGTGGAACCCTTCCACTACGAGAAAAGTTCAGATTGTTTACCCTTTGAAGTCACAGAATGTCTTAACTTGGCATTATTGTTGACAGAATCAGAAATAATATTTTGAGTCAGCTGCTTAGTAAAAAATTATTCTAAATAAATCATTTCACTAAGAGGTTTTTCAGTAGTGCTGATGCTTCCATTTGGAAGCTGATGTTTTGTATGTGGGTGGCCATTCCACCTCACTGCAGAAGCCTTTGCTCCCTCAACAGTAAGGCCTGGATTTTCTTGCAGGTTTTGGGATACCGATGTCAGAACCAAATGACAGTCCTGAACCTACACTTGCCGGCTTGGACACCAACTCACCAATCTTCTGGAAGCCGGCCTAGTGGCCCCCACCGAGCTTGCCATCCAATTATAGATGGGCAGACGGGCTCTCAATTCTGCATGTCCAATCAGCGGGCCAGGAGCTCAGGAGTCCAGGCAGCCCCACAGGGAGAGGTGGCTGCTGTAAAGGCAAGTCGGGGACTGCAAAAGCATCTCAACTTAGAAGTGCCCTCGCTGACCTGCAACACAAATTAACAAGATTGAGGCCAACAGGTTCATTGGGATGGAGGGGAAATCCCTCTGCTGCATTGGGAAAGGCCATGATTATGGCCTTTTATGCATGAGGCCCTGTCAGTGGAACCTGGAGCCTCTGGCTCTGTTGGCCCCCCCAGCATCCTTCAGAAAGGCTGCCAGTCTTTGCACATGGGCTTCTGCACTGGCACAAATCACCTCTAATCCAGGCCTCTATCACTTTAAATGACTGGCAGCCACAGAGACTGCCTCTGTGATGTGGGCAACTGATCCTTTTCCCAAATTGCCTCTGGAAAACTTCCAACAGGGAACTATCCTGACACTGTTCCCTCCTATTCCCAACACTACCCTCCACCCCAGCCTTCAACCCCATCTCCACATGGCCAAAAAACTCTAGCCCTATGTCATATATGATAGTAGAATATTATTACCAGTCTAGCTGTCACTCTAGCTGTCCTGAACACAACATAGAGGGAAGCAGCACAAGCTGGATTAAGGAATTAGTCACAAGGACGTCATTGTTACAAATACACAATTATCCAAACCTTCCAGTTCCCGGGTTGTTGGAGACTGGTAACATGGAAGATGCACGTCAGCAACCTGCGGATGTCCTAATGTGCAAACCTACATGGGATTTGCTTGGGAAGTTTAAACCTCTGATGGGTTGATTCCCCACTACCTGGGACTCCGAGTGAAACGTTCCCACTCTGACGTTGAGTTGGAGATTTGGGCCAGATATAGGTGACTTACTTTGATAGTTACGCACAGGAAATGTTAGATACTTTAGAACCTGGCCTAATGTTGGGTAACTCCACAACTGACCATCCCAATCAGCCCCCACCTCGACCACCCGACTACGCCCTCCGACCACCTGATTACCTGCCTGGACCACCCGACTGCCCTCCCCATTGCTGACCAGACATATCAACACCCCCAACCTGGCTACCCCACCATCATTCCACCCGACCATCCGGGTACCCACAACCCCACCCAACCCAAACCACTCACTACCTCCCTAAAAAGACTTGACAACTCCAAGACCACCCAACTGCATCCCCAACCCAACCCCATACAACTAACCCCCCCACCCAAACCCAACTACCTACCTCACCCACCTTACCCACATACCAACTTACCCCCCAACCACTCACCCAGCTCACCTACCCACCCCCGCAACCACTTAGGAACTCACCCACCTAACCAGCTCACACCCCCTACCCGTTTACCCACTCACCCGCCTACCCACCTCACTCCTCACTTTACCCACCTATCCACCTCACCCATCTATCCACCTACTCATCTCACCCACATACCCACCTCCCATTCACTCACTCACCCATTCACCCATCCGTTCTCTAACCCACACTCAAAAACTGGACCTTTAAACTTACCTTAATAAGGCAGCTAGTGCTGTAAAAAGGGGGTATGTCTTCTCTACAGCTGACTTTACTACGATCCAATGGACTTTCCTAGTGGATGCTGTGCTGCACCGTACTGTGCCATGCATTTCTGTTTCAGCTGGAATCGGAAAATCCTCGAAGAAATGTGCAGCAGTGCCAGGTCATTGATTGGTGACTGTAAAATTCAGGCCAATGTTTTCAAGTTCATTTTGAAATACTATAACCTCAAGCGAAATGTCGGGTGCATTTATCTATTGCTGACAGCCTTCTATCTACAAGACATAATCGACATGCAGCAAACAATCCATTTTGGTGAAGGGATGACTTCATTTAGTGCATTTTTGCTGTGCAAATCAATCCATGAGAGGGCAGTTCTGCCACAAGCGCTGCACATGAAGCTGTCAAGTGACATTGTGAGTTGTTGTTTTTGTCATCGGCGCCTATTGCCAAGCTGCTATAGCCGCTGGTTGTTGTGACCGTGCACACCAACCACAGGAGGTGCCGCCATTTACCTCTATCACCAGCTAGTGACTCTGAGGTGCAAAAATCGATGTTTAGGGCCTCCATGTCACACTTGCAATCATCTTTGAAGCAGAGCCTTAGGCTTCCCACCCTGACTATCTCACAATACAGAAACTCCTTGGACATAAGACTATCTTCCATCCTGTGGATATGCCCAATCCACTAAAGCCACCTCTGTTTGATTAGAGCCAACACACTTGGGAGCTCTGCTTTTGAGAGGACTTAATGGACAGAATATCAGTGATAGTATTACAGTCATTCCAGTGGAACTTCCTATCACACAATATCATCCCAGGGGCTTTGCCCATTGTAGCCAGAACTTTCCATTCAGAGATACCCTTACTTAGTGGACTAAGTTTGGTAGCACATGCAATAGGTTTGTGCATTATGACTTGCCCATTAGTACCCCAAGACTTTCTGGTTTTCCCTTGCTGCATGCTATTGTAAATGTCCCCTTTTAAATTTATCAAATATTAAAGAAGAGATAGTGGTCACAGACCTCATTTTACTCACTCCTGCAGCTGACAAGAGAGTTAAAATGGTAGATTTAATTCCTGTCAGTATTGTGAGAGCCCAAGACAGCAAAGAAATGTGCCGTGTGTTATTCATTTTCTGAGGGCCTACAGGCAGTCAGTAAATAAAATGTATTTCAGCCTCTGCCATGGATATTTGTTCTAAATATTTCAGAAAGGTAAGAAATTGAAAGATGTACAGCATCCTGGTGATCATCACAGCCCTCATATCCTATTCACTTTGTTACAGTCCTATGGTTGGTGGCAAAGTAACTCAGTAGATTATACAGATAGGTGGCATGGTGGAAAAACACATCATTAAAAGGGCTGGTCTCAGCTCATATCACAGACATAAATATTCGCCAGCAGAGGCAGCCACGTTTTGTGGCAATGAAGTGCCCTTTATAAAGTACTGTTTACATAGCACTAAATTGATATCATACCTAATGTCTCGTGGCATACTATTTCTAACAAAAAACACAATATTGGTAATGTTTAGCAAAGTGGTTCTAGAAGTTAAATGCATTGTAACATCTGATTTAATATGCATTAACTTGCTATAACTTTTCCATCATTGCCACTTTCTACGTGTTTGCTTTACATTATTAAGCATTTGAAATATTGCCTGAGTGTCCAGGTGCTTCAGAAGAGGCTCAAGACAATTATATGCAGGTTCATGACCTTGGGGAAAGTATGGCTGCTAAAAAGAGTGAGAAAAGTTGGCTGTCTGCTCTCCTGATGGCAATTGTTATTGTGTCATCTTTGGTGATGCTTTACCTGCAGAGTTCCACAAAAACAGTCTTGTTTGCTAACCCTTTGCTGTGCAATCAGTGAAGTTGAAGTTGCTGTTGTCAACAATTCTGTAAGGGGAGCATAGCACAAAAACAATATTGTATTAGTATTAGTATTCTGTGTTAGTTATGTATCAGCTGGTAACACTCTTGTCTTTGAGTCAAAAAGTTGTGGGTTCAAGTTCCAATTCAGGCCTCTTGAGCACATAAATCAAGGCCGACACACCAATGCAGTATAGAGGGAGTGCTGCGCTGTCAGAGGTGCCATCTTTTAGATAAAATGTTAAACTAAAGCCCTTCTGCCCTTTCAGTAGGATGTAAAAGATCCCATGACACTATTTCAAAGAAGAGTAGGGAGTTATCCTTGATGTCCTGGACAATCCTTCATTCAACATCACAAAAAGAAACAGATTATCTGGTCATTATCATATTGCTCTTTGTGAGAACTTGTTTTGCACAAGTTAGCTGCTGTGTTTCCTTCATAATAAAGGGATTTTATTAACAGGACGATAGATATTACCACTTTTGTATTGTTAGCACATTGTTATTGGAAGTTAATCAACTCCAAATGAAAAAGTTAAGCAAAGTCAGTTCCAGTCAGTGCCAAATTACTTCATTTACATTGAGCCACAGATTTAGCAACAACATGGAAACTATGGCTGGGATTTTTCCAGCACAGTCATGACGGGACTTGCTACAGAGGCTGCGGTGGCCCAGCCAAATCTCCATTGACTTTTGGCAGGACTGGACGATCCCAGTGACAGGCGGGGCAGGAAAATCCTGCCCTATGTATATATAGATCTCCTCCAAACACTTTTAATACAAAAGTTAGGTTGGCAACTTTTCCAGACTGGTCAGAACTTTCTCCAATGTTGATCATATCAGTAATGTGGAAATCAGACCCAAGATTGTAATGGCAACAAAACAAACTTGCATTTATGTAATCCCTTAAATATACCAAGGTGCTTAACAGTAAGGAAAATAGAGGGAGAGATTATGGGAGGGTGACCAGAAACTTGGTCAAGGAGGTAGGTTTTAATTGCAGTCTTAAAGGAGGAGAGAAAGGTAGAGAGATGCAGTGTGGTTTAGGGAGGGAATTCCAGAGAGTGGACCTCGGTGACTGGAGGCACAGCTGTTAGTCCTGGGACAAGAGAGCAATTTCAGAATACTGAAGAATATGAGCTATGCTGAGGATGATTGTAGGACAGGAGGAGATTACAGAGAAAGGAGAATTAAGTTATGAAGGCATTGAAACACAAACTAACTAAAGTGTCACAGCCCAAGGCATAGTGGAATGAAAGCACCAAGCAAAGCCTGTGCTCAAGCAGGGTTTCAAAGCTTCCAATGGTAAAATGTCATTACAAAGTTACCTTTCATGTACTTGTGCTTCCTTGAGTCCAGTGCAGTGAGTGATAAAACAAGTAGGATGTAATAGGGTTCTAATGATGGCCATGATGTCTTAGATCATTCATCCCTTTACCATCCTAAAATATTTAGAGCATGTCCTTACAGCAAAGCCTGAAATTAATTTCTGTTGTACAAAGGATGATTAGATTCAAACCTGTGCAACTACAGATATTGTTAGTTCCTACCACCCCTCTTTAACCTGATCTGACCTCATTATAGAATGTGATCTGAAAGTGTTGACAAGTCGTGAATGTGAAAGGAGAAGGTCCCTTTGCTATTCACATGTTCCTTTAGATAGACACTTTATAAGATAGTACCAATAGTCTAAAGACTGTTATGCAGGCATTAAAAATTCATCAGGTTTCAGCAATGCATAAAATACCTTGGCAAGGGAGAATTCCTCATATTTGTCAAGGTATAAGCTGTTAATTGCAATTCTGTATTCTTTTTGGACATTTTATATTGGAATTCTTTTAAATGAAATATGTTTCATCAGTATGTAGAATCATGCACAAGTTCAGGTAGTTGGCCAGAAATGTTGCTATGCAATTATGCTTCAAAAGTAGGATAATTTTTTTTTCAAAAAGTATGTTGGCTGGATTTTGCAGTCAGTGATGCAAGTGATGGTGTTCGCCACTGGCATTGCATAAATCTATGCATGAACCTATGTGATTGCAATGGCGAGAATTTTGGTTGCCTTCCAATGCGGGCTGCAGTGAGACCCAGCAGTTCAGGCAAAAACGCAGGCACTTGTGGGCATGGCTTCCAGTCACTGCACCTTATAATCTATATAAAACAGGCTGCAGAAGTCAAAAAGCATTGGAAAATTTAGTGACATAATTCATTATTCAAGATTAACAATTTAAACATAATGTTTAAGAAGCACAATAGGTTTGATCAGATAAGTCTTTTATAAAATTGATATTTAAAAAGAGAAATCACGCTTTAAAAAGTCATAGGTTTTACATTTTAACAAGATTTTTTAAAATTTTAAAAGTTTTGTGTTAGAAATAAATTAATGTTAACTTTTAATTGATCCTTTCTGAATGGGCCTCCTCATTAAATATTCACAAATTGAGAGGAGGACCCTTAGGCCTGGAAATACAGGCCTAACGTTTTACAGTGTAATTAGTGGGCATTTAGCCCAAATTTGCACTGGTTCAATACCCGTTGTTAGCGAACCGTCCAGAAAAGTGCTGGTTAGCTAACATCAGAAATTGAATGATTTCTTTCAGCACACTGTCTCTGTTAGTCCTTTGTATTTCTAAGGTGAAGCCACATTTTCAATCAGTTGTGCAAAACAGGAACCTTCAATATTTATTTGACACTTTATAGTTCAAAATTGGATAGTAGTTGTTGCATTCTTTAGTGAGAACAAATATTATTTAGTATTAAGATAGAGATATGAATTTTAAACTGAGCCTCATTTGGTGGATGTTTAAAGATAACATTACCCCATAGAATAATTTTTCAGCAAGTTGATTTCAGTGGAAGAGAGAATTGGATAACTAGGCATAGGGCCAGTGCACAAATTCATCTATCCATGCTCCTATTGAATAAGATCTCTGAAAATTTATCAAATATTTATAATGATGTTTGTAATTTCCTGAGTACGTGCTGATGGTGAGCCTTACCCTTGACCAATGCACATCAGAAAATCCTGGCACATCACCCTCCAAATGTATCACAGATATACGCTGATGAAGGGAGATTCCCTTCTGCTAGCGAGCAATCGCAGAACTACCCTTTTACATTTCTGTATCATTTACCACTAATATTGCACCATGCTATCTTTTACTTTGGGTGATTGCATTTATGTAGGCTCAGTTTGGTGTTGCAACTCTCAATAGGTCATTTTGTATAAATTTGGAGGAACTGACCTTAAAACAAAGTAATAGGATTTGCAGTGAGGAGCCAAAAGGACTTCAGAATTTAGTGTTGTAAGTTGTGAATTATATGGACTGCAGCAGCTAGGGTATAAATCCCATTATGTCAACTGATCATGTTGTAATTTCTGTTGTTTGAGGGGTACATTTATGGGCAAAATTTCCCCCATTGAGGGGGAAGTGCAGGAGCGGGTGTGGGGGGGCGGCCCTCCAATCAGCACCTCCGATCGGGTGCACCGCCATTTTTTGTGGGCGGGCCAATTAAGGCCTGCCCAGCGTGACGTCCACACAGAGGTGCTGTGCGCTCCCTGTGTGGGTGAGGGGAGGAATGGGAAATGCAGAAGTGCATTCCTTCGTGCATGTGCGTGAAGGAACGCTCTGATCTCCCTGAGACTAAGTGCTGCCTCAGGGAGATTGGTTCCCAAAGGGAAAAAGTTATTATTTCGAAAATTTCATTTACCATCCATGTCCCCTCGTGTGACAATGTCACATGAGTTTGGACATGGACATAAATTTAAGTAAAAATTAATCTTAATTTTTTATTTCAATCATGAAACCTCATCCCACCTGTTGTCCAGGTTCCCTTTAGATCATCCAAACTATTCACTTGAACCATTCCCTATGATAGCAAGTTCCATATTCCCACCACTTTTGGGGGAGAAGTTTCTTCTGAATATTGGATTTCTTGGTGACTGTTTTAAATTTTCAGCCTCAAGATATGCTCTTCCCCACAAGAGGAAACATTCTCACTGTATCCACTCTATCAAAACCTGTAATAATTTTAAAGATACAGATTAGGTGATCCCTCAACCTTTTGTCAAGAAAAAAGAGATTCAGCATGTTCATCCTTTCCTGATGTGTATATGCACACATTTCTAGTATCATGCTTGTAAATTTTCTCTGCACTCTATTCTGTGCCTTTATAACCTTTTACAATATGGCAGCCAGAACTGCATAGATTACTCTAAATGTGGTCCAAACAAGGTTGATGCAGGTTTAGCATAACTTCCCCACTTTTCCATTTTGTCCCTCCAGAAATAAAGCCGCGTACTTGGTTTGCTTAATTTATGGCCTTGCCAACCTGCAACTTTTCGTGTTTGATGGTTTTGTACTATAGATCCTTTTGTTGTTCTACCCCAAAGTTCAAATTGTTAGTGTAAATGTGTATTACAGTGGTTCTTGTTGAACACCACTTCCAACTTTCTGAATATCTACCCTTTACTCTCATTCTTTGCTTTCTGTCTTAAAGCCAGCCAGCAATCCAATCTGCCAATTGTCCACTGACTGCTTATTCTCTGACCTTATTCATCTCTAGCATTACCTGTGGTATTATTCTGTCTTTCCCTTGCCAGCCTTCCTTTTTTATTGATGTGCCTATAAAATATTTTACTATTTTATGTTATGCTCTTTGATAATTTAATTTCATAGTTCCTCTTTGCCTTCCCAATTGTTCAATTGCCTGCTACCCCAGTCTCTTTGTATTCTCTTATCATGCACTCCTCTGCTGTCTGTATACTTAATGGATGCTTCTTTCCAAATCCCGAATTCTTTCCTAATGTCTTTATTCATCAAACTTCTGGCTAGTCAACTCCTCCCACCATGTTGTTGCTGCTGGGCATCAGGCAGTGCAGGACTACCCCTTTGCTGAGATTGGCACCGGCACCATGACTTTTGCGATTTAAATAGGTTCCTGCCTGCTTTTGGTGGTTGCTTCATCCAGGGCTCCAGGTTTAATGCCAGCACTGAAATAAAGCTGATTGAAAAATCAAGGTTCTTGATGGTAAAATAGGATTCATTAATTGTTTTCAACCCTTAACAATTTAGATTAGATAAGGCAGACTACTGCTGCATGACAAATTGATGGGTCAGAATATACTGCCTGTCCAGATTCGGCTCCTGATTGAACTCGACTTGCCTACTTTTCAAGGTAGTCTGATAAGAACAAGAGAATCTTCCTTCAAAGCATTCACTAAGCAAGCAGACCTTTGAACCGATTTGTTGAATTATTAATTTACCAGAATTTGAGGAACTAGTTACTTTGCTTTGAAGATACAACTGCTAGATTTATTTCCTGAAGAATGGACTTGAATAACCCTTCTTGAAATGAGCACAAGTTTCTACTGCCATTGACTTCTGTGTCTTATATTATTTGTGACTGTAATCTCCTGTGGCATATTAGTTAAGCTGGAAAGGGAGGAGTGAGGCACCACAGCAATTTTGAAATGAAGCATAGCACCTCAGCTAAGCAAAGCTATGGGTTTGAAGCCCATATGGGAAAAATGGGAAAAATAATAATAAAAACAAAAAAACTGCGGATGCTGGAAATCCAAAACAAAAACAGAATTACCTGGAAAAACTCAGCAGGTCTGGCAGCATCGGTGGAGAAGAAAAGAGTTGACGTTTCAAGTCCTCATGACCCTTCAACAGGAAAAATAATAAAGCTATTTGAAATCTTTGTATGCAGGGAGTGTTCTTCTAGTAGCTGGTGACTTAGTAATGTTTGTTGCTGTGCATATCTTTGATTGTGCCCAGTTTATTCAAACATCATCCAGAATGCCACAACCATGAGAGAGGATGTTATGAAATTGATGTCTCCGGCATATTATCACATCACACTATTCATTCAGAAATAAGAAGAGAAAGGGCAGAGATGCTCAGCAGGTCAGGCGGCATCTGGTGAAAGTATAAAATTAGTTGTCATTTCATGTGTAGTTCTTTCCTCAGAACCGAAAGATATTGCAGATGAATAGCAATTAAAAAAGGAAATGAACAAGGAAAAGGGTGAAAGAGATACAACAAATACCCAGAAGAAAATAAATAGAATGAGCTTTAACATTCTAGAGTTGGTAAACGGAATGATTAAAATGCTGAATTAATACATGCAAGAGAGAAAAGGGAGAATAATGAAAAAAATCAAAGAAATAAAAGATTCATACAAGGCACTGAGAGTGTGAGAAGAGATTAAGAGTTAGTTGAAAATGAAAGCGTGTAAAACTAGAAAATTATCTTCAGTGCCCCAGGGGGCTAGTGGAAGATAAAAATAGGCTAATTCCAAGGGTTTAGATCACTGTGCCAGAAAAGTGTCCCTTGAATTTTCCCAACTCCCACTCTAGCCTCCATTGTTTTTAGCCTCTGCACCCTTCCAGTGGTCACAGCAACCTGAAGGAACAGCATCTCATTTTTCTTCTAGGCCTTTTGCAGCACTCTAGCTTTGATATTGACTTCTACATTTTTAGATTTTAACTATTGCTCCCATTTTCTCTGGCACTTGGTTCTTGTATTGTCAGATAATTTTACCAGTATTTCCTGGGATTTGGAAGGGTGCAGCTTGGTGCATATGTCCTGTTGAAGCACTGTAACACTGCCCCATTATGAAGAGCTTCTATTCCATTAATGTGTGAGTTCACTAATTGGGTATCATACATGCCCACCTTCCTGGCAGCAATTGGTACAATAAGTACAACCTATGGAATTCCATTGGATAAGGAACTTCAGCAAGGTGACAGAGACAACACTGATTACATAAGCAATGGTAGGGAAGAGGGAGGGCTGCATCATTTGAAAACTCCCTGCTCTGCTGCATTTACAGCCATGTCCAAAATCTGTGCCAAGTTTGAATAAACTGGGCACAATCAAAGATATTCATGGCAACAGACATTACTGAGTCACTTACTGCATGCAAAGATTTCAAATAGCTTTATTATTTTCCTTGCGTATGCACAATAATTATCACCTTGGTGTGAGGCGGATGCTGTAGCTCAGACAAGGGCTATTGAGATACTCCTTGGAGCTCAGACCTGAGAGAGCTTAGTTGTAGAAGACAGCAACTCAGTGACTCTGGCCCAGTTGGTTTTCTGGAACCAAGTCATTGATTGAAGGTTCATCAGGGCACAGCTATAATGTCACAGAATCACTGAATCCTTACAGTGCAGAAGGAGGCCATTTGGCCCATCAAGAATGCAGTGGCTCTCTGAAAGATCATTCTACCTAGTCCCACTACCTCTGCCTTATAACCCTGCACATTCTCTCTTTTTGAATAGCAATCCAATTCCTTTTTGAATACCTCAATCGAACCTACCTCTACCACCCTCTCAAGAAGTTCGTTCCAGAGTCCAACACCTTCTGGGTGAAAACATTTTTCCTCACATTAGTTTTACTCCTTTTGCCAATTATTTTGAATCTACGCCATCTAGTCCTTGATGCTCCCTTGAGTGGGAACACTTTCCCACTATTTACCCTGTCCCTGCCCCTTAGGATCTTGAATACCTCGATCAAGCATCTCAGCTTCTTTTCTCCAAGGAAAACAATCCCAACTTCTCCAATCTATCCTCATAGCTACAGTTCTTTATCCCTGGAATCATGCTTCCCAATCACCTCTGTACTCTCTCCAATTCTTCACAACCTTCCTCAAATATGGCACCCAGAACTGGATGCAGTACTCCAAATGAGGCCTAACCAGTGTCTTATACAAGTTCAACATCACCTCCTTACTCTTGTACTCAGTGCCTCTATTAATAATGCCTAAGACACAATATGCTTTATTAACTGCTCCCTCAACGTGCCCTGCCATCTTCAATGACTTATGTACATTTACACTGAGGTCCCTCTATTCCTGCACCTCCTTTAGAGTTTCTCTCTTTATTTTAAGCAGTCTCTCCATATTCTTCCTGCCAAAATGGATCACCTCACACTTCTCTGCACCCAGAGGGAGAGAAGTACATTCCATTCCCATTGGACAATTGCCTCCTCACAACATGGCTGTGTTTCAGTTCTCCAACTGATCTGTAGAAATCAGAATCTATAATTCAATTGAGGTTCCCATCCATTCTGTCTCTCACTGATGTCCAGTTGTTGATTGAGCCCAAACTCAGTATGAGCATCCTTGCAAGATGCAGATTTCTGCATGAAGGTCCCAACTCCAACATCCACTGGGATGGCTAGATGCGCCGTGGTTGGACAGGCAGCATTTTTTCTTTTAAATAACAGGCATCCAAAGCCTGCATCTCTGTTCTTTGACAAGAAGTTTTCTGGACTGTCCTTTGCACCTGCACTTGCATTCAGTGGTGCCCTCAGGGCAAGACCCTCTAATTCACTGTGTACACCACAGCAGGTGGTTTGTGTGGTGAAAGGACCCGAGTTATGTGAAAGATCTAGAAAAAGAACTTAGCGCATAATGGCAAGGAAAAGCAATAACAGATCAAGGCAGCTGCAGCTATGTGTGTTTGTGCACACATGCATGAGAGTGATTGTATGACTGTTAATTCAAGAAAGAGAAAGTGAACATATTTGATCAATTTGTTATGCAAAGTTTCCAGCTGACTATTTTCAATGCTTTGTGCCCGCTCTCTCTTCCATGATATCGATGGCAGCCTCTTCCATTGACAGTGTCTGTAGAGTGGCAGGTAACCCCCCCTTCCCCCACCCACCCCACCCCTCTCCACAATTCTTGCATTCCCTTTCTGTTATACAGCAACTGCTCCTATATAAAGAGTAAAAATGAGTGAGTGCTCAGTTTAAGTGTTTCCATGGGTAAAATTTTCCACCCATCGGTGGGGGGGTTGTGCAGGGGCGGGCGCGGACCAGATTGACGCCCCCAATTGGGTCTGCGCCGCTATTTTACATGGGCGGGCCAATTAAGGCCCGCCCAGCGTGACGCGCACCCGGAAGCAGTGTGCGCTCCCTGTGCAGGGAAGGGTGGGGGGGGGGTGCTTCTCTGAGTCAGGAGTGCCTCAGGCAGATGTGTTAAGTTTTAAAAATTTTAACAACAAGAATGAAATTTAAGACATGTCCCCACATGTGACAGTGTCACATGAGCTGGAACATATCAATGAACTTTAATGAAAATATTTATTTAATTTATAAACCGTTCATGAAACCTCATCCTGCCCATGAATAAGGTTTCATGAAAAATGCAAAGGCCACCTGGGCTCCTCGCCTGCCCACCAACCTTAAGGTTGGATGGGTGGCTTTCTCAATAGGCTTAATTAGTTATTAATGGCCTTAACAGGCCTTTGACAATTCAGCGGGCATGCAGCCAAGTTGGCTGCGCACCTGCCAAACTGAAAATCTAAATGATGCGCAGTGACATCGTGACGCATGCCTGACGTCATCCTGCGTTCTTTTGCACCTCAGCGAGTGGGCCCACCCCGCTTGCCGAGCCGAAGATTCAGCCCATGGTCTCAAATCTAGTCTGATCCATGAGTATTTCATCAAGCCATAACAGCATAGAAAGAGTCCATTCAGCCCATTGAGTCCATTCTGGCTATCTGTAAAGCAATCTGGATATTCCCATTCTGCTTGGCCCTGCAAGTTTATTTCCCTCAAGTGCTCATCCAATTTCCTTTTGAAATCATTGATCAATCCCACTTCCACTACCCTCTTAAGCAGCAAGTTCCAGGTCATTACCACTCACTGCATAAAAACAGTTCTTCCTCACATTCCTTTTGCATCTCTTGCTCAAATGCTTAAATCTGTGTACCCTAGACCTTGTACCATCTGCTGATGGGAACAGCTTTTCTTTGTCTACCTTATCTGAACTTGTCATAATCTTGTACACCTCTATCAGATTCCCCCTTTACCTCAACAAGGTGACCAACCCCAATTTTTCCAACCTAACTATGTAGTTAAAAATGCAGCTAAATTCTCTCATTCTTGGAACCATTCTGTTGAGTCTCCTCCGCACCATCTCAAAGCCCCACACATCCTTTCTAAAGTCTGGTGACCAGATCTGGATGCAATATCCTAGTTGTGCCCTAACCACAGCTTTAGAGGTGTTGCATCATTTTGCCGCTAGTCTGATCCATAGTCTCAGGACTGGTTTGGTCTATATTCTCGGATCTAGCCTAGTCATGGCTTTATGTCTAGTCTAATCCTTAAACTAGCCTCTAGTCTACGCCTCTTTCTGAGAGGAGATCCAGTGGATTAAGTTATTGTTCTGAACTTGAATTGTACCTTTTCTGCCCTTGGTTAGCAATCCCATCAATGAAATGTATTAAAAACTTAGAACTGAATACAACAACACTTGTGAACCTATTGGAATGAAACCATGTTGAGTCATCTTTCCTGACAGGTTTAACATTGAAAGTCCTCCCTCCCAGAGTGATAGTCTCCTGTTAATGTCAGTAATTGATTGACAGGCATTTCATTCTGACGATTTTGTAACTTAGCTTAATGGTTTTCACATGGGCTGCAGTAGGATTAAAGTTAACAGACCAATGAAAAGACTGTACATAGCAAGAGGAGTTTGATTGAGTGTATTCTGACAAATGTCCCTTAGTATTGAAAATGGTTGCTTTCAATATTGTTTGTTTCAGTGTGCAAAAAAAAATAGAAATTTGCATGACAGCTAGTGCCAAACCATGTAACAAATAAATTATTAATGTTTGCAAGCAAATGTGGTAATGATTCATGGAATCAGTCCATAATTAATGCTATTTAAATTACTTTCAGAACAAAAGATAAAGCTGACTGCAAAAAATTAACACCAATAATCCAAACCTTTCCTGATGTTATTGCTTTTACTCACCACACCACTCCTGACACTTTCTGATGCAGCCCACACTGAACACCATCTTGTTGCAGGCAGTAGTGCATTACCCACATGTGCTGGAAGCATGCAAAGTGGGAAGATTGTGATGTCAGTTGGCATCTAAAGCTGACTTGAAGCACAACCTGCCACTTTTAATCTCTCCACTCTAGTTATCACCCTCTCGAAAACATGCATATCTAAAAAAGGTATTCAACAACACATGGAACTGCACATCAGCACTACTTAAAGGCATCATCATCCAACTTGCAAGTTAGTTCCTTATTAATATATACTGGCTCATGCAGAATTTGTAGAAGTACTGGGTTTTTGAAGGGCTTCAGAAAAGGTGGTAAAATCTGGTGGGAGTGATGCTGGCATTGGGTAGATTTTCATTGCTACTAAATGGACTCTGAGTACAATACTTTCTCCCAGTTATGGGGAATATAGTTACAATTCCAGATATAGTTGCAGCATCAGAAGGAGATGGAACAAAGGCAGCAAAGAAGACAAGCTACTCACAGAGGGAAGTAAAGGAGAGGGAGAAGGGCTCTCAACAAGAGACCTTACCCA
The DNA here is from genome assembly GCF_017639515.1 of Carcharodon carcharias. Taxonomy (NCBI): domain Eukaryota; kingdom Metazoa; phylum Chordata; class Chondrichthyes; order Lamniformes; family Lamnidae; genus Carcharodon; species Carcharodon carcharias. The sequence goes on along the minus strand of NC_054477.1, from coordinate 128,680,819 downwards.
CCAAGGGTGTTCAGGGTGCAGTTCTCCTACCAGCACCTAAGCCAGGAGCAGTGTGTTCAGCAGCTGCAGTTCCCCAAGGAGGTACTTACAAATTGGTGCTATCTCTTAGAATCAGACCTGCAGACCCAGTAATCACCAAGATGACCGTGGCCCTGAATATTTCTGTCAGCAGATCCTTCCAGGCAACATGGCAAACATCTTGAGGGTCACTGTCCATCGCTGCATCTAGGGGTCACAGAGACACCAGAAGAGGGTACTTCATTGTCTTCCATTTAAACATTGAGAAGCAGAGCAGCATGCATGTGGCTTGGCCAGGATAGTGGCCTTCCCCATGGTGCAGGGTGCCATAACCTACACACATATTGATCTGTGTATGCTACACCTCAATGCTGAGATGTGGGATATGGGAAGCAGGCAGGAAAATGCAGTTGAAGCCCAATATCAGCTATGATTGCATTGAATGGCAAAGCAGGCTCAACATACCATATGGCCTACTCCTGCTCCTGTTTTTTGTGTTCTTGTATGTACTGAAATCGCAAAAGATAGCACTCATTTAAATTGCAGTTGGTATGCACCTCCTGCAGGTGAATACCTGCTATTCTGACAGCAGTCATGATGCATTCATCCTGTGCCAGCCCATTTGTGCATCAATGGAAGCTGAGACATTGACCATCAGGCACTGCATCACAGTCCACAAGTGTCAATGCATCAGCAATTACATTGCCAAGGTCCAATAACAATCATCTTGTTGACTGGGAATTACATTGTATAGCAATTACATTGTTAAGACAATTGCGTTGTCAAAACAGGTGATGGACATTGGCTTACCCATAAATAGGTATAGCTGTAACACTTAAGCGGGAAAGGAACAGGGAATCTGTCACTCTGTTGAGCTGGCTGAAGAATAAACCAGATTGAGGCAAAAGACCAGCTTCATACTCATTCTTCCCTTATATACAATTATTGGAGTTAATACAAGTGCTGTCATGGAATTGGCCACCGCATCCACACTGAAAGGATGAGCTCCAAGCTCTGTGTGAAGCCCCCTGCCAAGTTGGAGCTGGACTCCTCTATGCTCCTTGACAGAAGCAACAGGTTCTCTGGCAGGCCTGCCAATGCACCAAGCCTTCCTGTGTGGATGCCAATCTGCCATTTTCCGCATGCTGCCCCATTGAAATCCACATTCGAGTTCTTTGCAGCAGAACTCATGTGTGATCTCATCCTCTGGGGCATTGGCACCCACTGGTTCCCTGGCCAGCTGTAACCCACTCATGCCTGCTGGCTCACCATGTGCAGATTCTACCTCTCCACTACCCTTTAAACTACCCACAGTGCAATATCTGAACTAGTAGCTGTGAATGCCAGATTGAGTGACAACATTTCTTCCTCCTCAGCTTTTCTCCTTCTAAGCATTCAGCCTCAGGCCTCACTGCCTGGCCAGGTGACAGTTTTTGGTTATTTGGAAGCATAAATGCATAAGAGCAGGTTTGGGTTGAGGGAAATGTGGGGAGGAGCATAGTTACACTATCTGGAGCGTGTAAATCATAACAGATTGTGGGATGAAGGTGAAGGGAATTTGAAGAGGTGAAATAAGTAGGACTATTTTGTCTCCCACGCTGACACTTCAGAGATGCCACTGGTCTGTAATAGCCACTCCAATTATTTCCAGCAGCATCTCCTCCTGGAGGATGAGGACAGGCAGTTGTGCCTGTCATCCATCAGTTACATGCTGCTGCTATTATTATGGGCTGCCTTGTCCTACAAAAGAGACAAAGTGTGTCACTGGGTGTGGTGCCATTTGTTTGGCTGATGTGCCTGCCACACTAAATAGCTAGCAGTTGTGAGATGTGAGTGTGTGGTTTTCATCATAGCTATGTTTGTGAGGGTGAGGTGAAGCATACAAATGTGAGGAATGTGAATGAAACGGATGTGGTGAATAGAGCAATGTGAGAGACTAGTGGTACAGTTGGTAGGATTTGGCATGTGAGGATGCATTTGCTTAGCATGAGCTCTTGTCTGTTGTCATTAAACTTTTTATAACACTGTATCCAGGTTCTTGGTGCCAGCCTGGTGGCATTAACCACCATGGCCAGCTGCCCCTACTGCCTGTTGATCACTTTCCTGGAGGAGTTTCTGGGGGAAGCAAACTCTGGCCTTCTGCAACAGTGATTCCAGTGTAGCATCCTCCCGATCTTCAAATCTTGCCCAAAGATTTTCAACTCCCGCTGCAGCAAGAAGGCACCTTAAGAGGTGAAGGTTGACTTTAAGTACTGCAGGCTTGCTTTAAGTGATGCAAGCCTCACAAGGACTTGGTTCCCCTGCTGATGTGTTCAGCTGCACAGCACTATCGTTATAATGAGCAAGCAGCATGAAATTTGCATGCTGACTGTGTCACTTCTAATGCGCTTGGGATAATTGCACATCACCATCCCCGTGCCGATTTTGGGACAAGTCTAATTTAGTCCCTTTATGTACAAATGTAATGTGTGCATTATTGAAATAAAACAAGGAAACTAGAGGGAGAAGAGTGGAGACAGAGGGGTCAACTGCAACATAATACAATAAAGACAGTTAAGAGAAACCACATCCTTTGGCTTACTTTGTGGATCATCATAATAAATCCTTCTGTCACACTGTGGTCATGTTACATGCAGTATAAGTTTAACTTCATTTACTGTAGGAAAGAAGAATTCTTATCACAATTTTTTGGGGGGATTGTAAGTGAAAAAATAAAGTTAATGGCATATTGGAGTGTTTTGGGACAAACTCATATCTTGGAACAATTGACTTTGAACATTCTGCTGCAGCGAGACCACACTGGGTCACCAGGGAAATTTCACACCCCAGAGCACATGTTATACCAGCAAGTTTTAACTATGTGCTTTCCTTTGTATTCCTTTGTCGATTTTGTTACAACTAAGCACCACTAATAAACTTGTAATAGCTAATGTAATTGGTGAGACGATTGTCAACCAAATGAATTGGTCATTGTGCCCCTTGCCATTTTGTGTATGACTGTGAAAAATATATGGCAACATTGCAACCTTAGCAGCAATGAATCAATCAACATTTAAGCAGAAGTACAACATTTATTTATTTATTTAAGCTACTTATGTGAACATGCATAGTGTGGCTTACGTTCTTTATCATTGAGAAACCAAAGTGAAAGCAGCGTCTTTGACATCACTGAGGTTGACAAAATAAATTGAAAGATTAAGTAAAGTCATTTAGTAGTACAGAACTTGAGTATTACTGAAAAAAGAGACATGTCTAAGCTCATTATTCCCTTTATGTACAAATGTAATGTGTGCATTATTGAAATAAAACATTAGGACATTTGCATGGATACCAATATAAGGGGGAAAACAACAGTTTATACCGTATGTGAAGAGTGCTGATTGGTTGGCAAGTGGCATTGCCATGGAGAATGCACTGCTGATGGTGACTGACAGTTAACTGCCAAGCATTGTTTGAAATTTAAGCCTTGCAGCTTGACCCTAATCAGTCAAGGCATTGTCCTGAGGATTGAAGCAGCAAATGGCTGTCACTTATTTTGCTTAACTGAAATAGGCGCAATATACATTCATATTATTTCTGTCTGCAAAGAACAGGGCCCTGTGTATTAATATATGTAGCTTCCAGTACATGCAAATGTGACACACTATGAGCCCAACTGACAATCTTAAATTGGTTGTCAGCATAATTCTGAGCACAGTAAGAACTATTTAGCAAATGTTGTCCAATCGCAGAATCACATCTAATGTTGGACAGTGTACTTTGAGTTTTGCAAGCACGGGCTTGTTGAATATGGTCTGTATCCTGCCCATTGCAAACAGCGGCTGGGACATGCTGTTTGATATGATCCGTCAATCTTTGGGTCGTATGGCCCACATACCTAGCATCACACTGGTACTGGGATTCATACACTACATTACTCATTTGTGTGTTAGGCAGAACATCTTTTTGGCTTGACTGCAACAACCTGTTAGTAGCAAATACCACTCGTGTGGCTACTGCATAATAGCTCCACCTGTTGCTCAAATTTTTGAGATATCCTGTCCTTCCAGGGTAATCTGAGGTAGACCGGACACTTTTCAGGGCTGAAAGTGATGGCCATTGGCCCTTTCATGAGTTTGCATGATATACAGTGCAAAATGACCTCATCAGGGTAACTATTATCCTGCAGGATGCCGATGATGCACCCTATTTCAGCATCAAGCTTGCATGGTGAACAAATGGCTCAGGCCCTCTTTACAAGATTGCCAATGAGACCAATCTTATGTCATGTGGAATTGTTAGGAGCCCAACGCGTATATTGACCAGTGAAGGTAGGTTTGTGGTAGACCGTGGTAGAGAATCCCCTGGCAGATTTGCCAACTAGAACAACAAGGAAGGGGAAGTTCCTTTGACTGCTCCATTTCAGAGGTGAATTCAAGCGCAGCACGGAGCCCATTAAGACATGTATGAAAATTGTTACATGCAGCTTCAGATTTAAGTATAGCAAACGTATCATCAACATATCAGAAATATACACGGGGTAGGAGGTTAGACGGCATTCATAAAACCATAGAACCATAGAACACTACAGCACAGAAAACAGGCCATTCGGCCCTTCCAGTCTGTGCCGAAATATTATTACACCAGTCCCATTGACCTGCACCTAGTCCATTACCCTCCAAACCTCTCCCATCCATGTATCTATCTAATTTATTCTTAAAACTTAAGATTGAGCCCGCATTTACCACGTCAGATGGTAGCTCGTTCCACACTCTCACCACTCTCTGAGTGAAGAAGTTCCCCCTAATGTTCCCCCTAAACCTTTCCCCTTTCACCCTAAAGCCATGTCCTCTCATGTTTATTTCTCCTAATCTAAGTGGAAACAGCCTACTTGCACTTACTCTGTCTATACCCCTCATAATTTTGTAAACTTCTAGCATATCTCCCCTCATTCTGCTACGCTCCAAGGAATAAAGTCCTAACCTGTTTAATCCTTCCCTGTAACTCAACTCCTTAAGACCCAGCAACATCCTAGTAAATCCTCTCTGCACTCTCTCAATCTTACTGATATCCTTCCTGTAGTTAGGCGACCAGAACTGCACACCAATACTCCAAAGTTGGCCCCACCAATGTCTTATACAACCTCACCATAACATCCCAACTCCTACACTCAATACTTTGATACTTTGATTTACGAAGGCAATCGAAGACATGTTTTCCTGGAACCCAACAAAGAGGTTTGTGAGAGCTGGGCCTCGAGGGGATCCCATTTTGGGATCTATTTGGGCATACATGGTGTCATTAAAACTGAACTCAACTGCAAGAGTTGCCGAATTCATAAGTTCGATGACTAATGATTCACGCAATGTTGGCAGGTCTAGATCACCACGATATAGTTCTGCAGCGCAAGTATCTATGGCTTCCTTAGGTAGAACATTGCTGAATAGGCTAGTAATGTCAAATGAACACATGGACATAGCATTGCTATTGATATGCAAGTCCTGTGTGGTCCTTGCAAATGTGAAGGAATCCTTCACCGTGTATGTGGAAAACTTGGTCAAAATTGGTTGTAACAATTTGGCCATCCATTTGGCTAATTCATGCTGTGCAGAACCAGCCATAGTTAACTGTCAGTCACCATCAGTGGTGCATTCTCTATGGCAATGCCATTTGCCAACCAATTAGCACTCTGTTCACATATAATATAAATTGTTCTCCCCTTATCTTGCTATTCTTGTAAATGTCCTTATGAGTGCAAGACAAAAAGCTGAGACGTGTCTCGTTTTTCAGCAATACCAAAGATTAAGTAAATTAAAAAGTGGTGGTTGGGTAACAAGGTGAAACGATTAACTAATAAAGTAAGCTGGGGGGAGAAAAGGTCATAAGACATTGCCCAGCTTTGATGAGCTGGGAGAAACTCTCCCTGTCAAAGTCCTTCAAAAATCAAGCTCTGCTCCTATCTTTATTTTTTTGCTATGCGATTCCAGGATCAGGAATGCCAGATTAAAGAGGGGGAGTGGGTGCCTTTAGCCCCTTCCCATGGGTACTTTTGTCTCTTTGTTTGCAGATGCTCAGCAAATCTGAGAAGTCTTTCTTCACTCACAAATCAGTACCTGAATTGTGCCAGTTGGCACAAAGCTTCAGCCACTGCTCCGAAGAGGGATCTTCAGCTGGCTAAAATAGCGAAGTTTACTGCCAGATGAATCCTGTCATATGGTTCTCTTTTTGCAGCAGCCTCAACTCAGTCACTGGCTGACTCTCAACCACAATTGCTAAGGCTGCTATTTGGAGGTTTTTTATTTATTCGTTTATGGGAAGTGGGCATTGCTGGCTAGGCAGCATTTATTGCCCATCCCTAATTGCCCTTGTTCAGAGGGCATTTAAGAGTCAACTACATTGCTGTGGGTTTATTGTCACATGTAGGCCAGACCAGGTAAGGACAGCAGATTTCCTTCCCTAAAGGACATTAGTGAACCAGGTGGCTTTTTATGACAATCGACAATGGTTTCATGGTCATCGTCAGACTTTTAATGCCAGATTTTTATTGAATTTAAATTTCACCATCTGCTGTGGTGGGGTATGAACCCAGGTCCCCATTGCATTACTCTGGGTCTCTGGAATACTAGTGTAGTAACAACACCACAATGCCACTGCCTCTTCATGATTATTTATGCTAATCTTCCACATAGGCAATTCTCCAACTTGCTCCATATCACTTTTAACATACCATATCAGTGACAAGAATGTCTTACAGATAATGGCTGTCATCAGCATCCTTCAACTACAACGGACATGCAGAAAATCCATTGAGGGGTGGGTGGTGTGTTGGCTTCATATGGTGCACTTCTGATGGCTGTAGAGACCAATCTGTGAGAGTTAGGTTCTGCCATAAGTGCTGCATATGGTGTGGTTATTAGATGTCATTGTTGGGTGTTTTTGTTTGGTGTTGGTGCCTGTTGCCAAGCCGCTATAGCCACTCTTTGACATGGTGGCACTTGGTGATGTTGCCATTTCTCTTTGCCATTGGCTAGTGTCTCCCAGATGTGAAAAATCAATGTTTAGGGCTTTCATGTCATGCTTGCAAGCCTTTGACGTGGAACTTTGCGCATTCTACTGGTTTTCTAACTCTGGCTACATCAGCATATAGAAAATCTTTGGGTATATGCCCTTCTTCCTTCCAGTGAACATGCCAGAGCCAGTGAATTCACCACTGCTTGATGAGCACCACTTGGGAGATTTCCCTTTGACAGGACTGCCACATTCATAATCTTTTCTTTTCATGAGATACCCGGAATGTGTCACAAACAGTGAAGATGAACGTTGCTGAGCTCCTTTTCTCGATAGCTGTGAGGCATCCATGTTTCACAGCCATTCATCAAGTTGCTGCAGAACACAGACTTCATAAACCAGCATCTTAGTCCGACGAGACAGTTTGATGTTATTCCATGCACGTTTCGTGAATTGGCCAAAGGTGTTAGCTGCTTTTACTGTGCGTGTATCAAGTTCTGCATAAAAGACAGATGATCAATCAGGTTGGAACCAAGGTAGAAGAATTTTTAAGCACTTCCTGCAGGGTATTATCTAGAGTGATCAAGCCATATACTGGTATGTGATTTTTAAAAATGTGTCTAGTATCTTCTCTATTGCAGGATGTTGATATTTCTGCTCAAAGTAACCTCAAAGTTCATCAGCAGCAGGAACCTTCAAGTTATTAAAGTTTAATTCACTGATTCAGTTTCTCCCTAGGATTGCCAGATGCCTCATTTTGAAATCAAAATTTCATACAACTGGTCTTTCCCATTGTGCATTTAGAATAGAAAAGCGCATTGACCTTTATTTATACTTTTTTCAAATTTAGGTTCTATAAAGTTGCTGGAATAAAACTGACCTAGCTTTTGGAAGATATTAAGTATAAACATTCCAGAGATTCCTTCAGCTATCACACTTGTTAGACCAACACTCAAATCCACAACAGGAGCATGATGTGACATTTGTTTAATGTCTTCAGATGCCTGCCTTTCATCTGATTTAATAATGAGTGGCACCAAAATGTCCTGGATCTTTCACTGTTAGTGGGGTTTCAGGTTTTTAAATCAAACTTCCAGCTGGAGCTCCATAGCATTTACCCCAAGGCGCTGCAGTATTATTTGAATCTTTGTTTCTAAATCATTGAGGAAATTGATAGCCAATGAACATGATAAACAATGTATCAACATTACTCTTTACCCCCTCCGTCCACCTGTTCATTTATGTCTTCTCTCACTTCAAGGTACTAATGACCCTTCTAATTTCCCTTACACTTCTGATATCAGCATGGCGTCATGCAATGATGTTCTTCATGAATCCTCCAATTCCCATTTTCTCTTATCAAAGGCATGCATCTTTGATACCCTGAACAGCACCCTATAATTCCTTTTAATTCCCTGAGATTGGGTTCTAATTCAAGCCCAGCTAACCTAGCCTCTCTTGTGCTCATGTGCTAATAAAAATTTCACAATTGGACAGCACTTGCTGAGCAGTCCTGTGTGTGCTAAGCATTATAATAACAACCAATTTAAGATTATCAGTCAGGCTCGCCGTGTGGCTCACTTGCACTAGAAGTTACACAAATTCATATGCAGGGATCTGTTCTTTGCAGGCAAAAGGAACATATCCAGGCATTGCACCTTTTTTTGAATTAAACAAAAGTGTGGAGGACAATGTTGTCTAGTGTGATACTTCAGCCAATCAGAATCAACTTGCCAGCCGGTCAGCATCCTTTTCTCATGCAGTACAAATTGTTCCTCTCTGTGAAATTTGGCACTCTTGCATCTGCCTTGATGAGTGCAAAACAAAAACCTTTGACAGCATGGCCCTGTTTTTTCTCCTGGATTGGGAGCACAGAGATGGGAGAACTCCTGACTCTATGAACCTGACCTTTAAAAATGGCCACCTGCAGTTCTGATTTTCATTCAGGAGGGCGAACTGGATTAGGAGTCTGGCCTGCTGCCCCCAGAACCAGCATGGAGGATACTGGGTGAGGAGGCAAGCTGGAAGGAAAGCCTGCTTCTGTGCTCTATCACTATGTTAACTCCAATAGCAAGATTGAAACAAAAGACAGCCCTCACCCCATTCCTTACCTCCCACATACTCCCCATGCTCCATCCATCCCAACATCCCCCACAACCCCGCCCATGGCCCCTCATCCGCCCCATCTCAACCCATGCCCCTCTACCCAGCCCCATGGCCTCTCATGCACCCTATTCCCCCACATCCCCTTGGTCTTTTGTACCCTTATGCCCACATATTGTCAATTCACACCAATCCATGATCTACTCACCATCCTTTGCCCTTACCACACCATGCCAACTCACCTAGTATCCTTTGATAGTTTGATATTTTTGGAAAAATTGACAGTTCTTTGACAGCTTTGACAGTTATTTGACGGCTTTGTCAGTTCCAATGAGTTCATACATTTTTACACACACTGATGTTTATTTTTACCAATCCCAAGGGGTGTCTTCCCTCTGCTAAAAGGTGCTTTACCTCACCCAAAATGGTACCTTACTTCTCCAAAGGAGTACCCTGGCTTTCCAAAAGAATCCACCAAGTTCAGACCAGCTCCTACCTGGTCTAATCTGCACATTCTGGGTTTCAGACTCCTGGCCTACCAAAATCCTACTTCAGTGGAGGCAGCTGGTGATTTAAATGGCCAGCTGCCTCCATAAACCATGCATGTGTGAACCCTGGCCTGATTCCAGTCCTACATCCTGAAAATAGGAAGTACTGTGTTCTGGCGTGGTACTTAGGATTTCCGGGCTCATCCGCCATTTTGCCACAATGAAGAGCCTCTCCATTATGGCGAAAATCTGGGCCCATGTCTCCTTTTTCAGTAGTAAAAAAATAACATTTGCAGATAGCATGTGACATTGTCCTTGCTTCAACTCCACTAGGATTTCCCGAATCCTCAGAGTGCAAAATTAATATCAGATAGGAACACTGAAGCTCTATTAATGTTGGTTAGGCAACAGGAAGCACATTAAACAGGCAAGAGAGGCCTGTCTGTTAAACACAGTGGAATCTCCAAAAAGGAAAGAAAGACTTGCATTTATATAGCGTCATTTATAACTTCAGGCTTCCTAAAGTGTTTCACAGTGAATGAAAATACGTAGTCACTGTTGTAATGTAGGAAAGGAGCAGCTGATTTCACAAAGCAAGCTCCCAACAAGCAGGAATGGAAAATTGACCAGATAATCTGTTCTTTTGTGATGTTGGTTTAGGAATAAATATTGGCCAGGATATTGGGGGGAATTCTCTGCTCGTCTTCAAAATAGGGCTGTGGGAAATTTTATATCGACTTGAGAGACCAATTGGGTCCCCAGTTAAATGTGTAAGGGAACATAAGTTCCATCTGCATACCATGGAACATGTGAACACCTGCTAAAATGGATTCCCATAGCTTGTTCTTTTAAGCCTTTCCCGGTCTGAAATATCTTGACATAGCTATATTTTGTGCCATATCATATACCTGATATTTTGTTTCCACTGCTGAAACTAACAAAGTGGAATGAGCCAAAAAGCAACTCGGTGGGTCCATACTTCTCACATTTTTTGAAAGAAATGAAATTGTAAACCTGTCACTTTTGCTTTTAGCCCCAAAGTATTAATCCTCAAAGGTTGATCTGAAATCAGATCCTTCTTTGAAGCCTGATTTTTTTTGACAGTGTGTGTTGTGAACTTAAACCTGATTATCATGCCTTTTAAGCTGCCTTCAGTTAACAGATGCCTCAGATAACCTTGTCTATGGACACTGAGGGCTAGCCATGCATTCAAGATTATTTATTAGAATTGAACCATGTCTATAAATAGTCTGCCACTGTCATAAAGTAGTAAAGGCAGAAGTCTGTGAGAAAGTCACTTGCCTTTTGTTTGCCAGTTTACTCTCATCCCCTTGACTCTCTTTTAATTCTGAAGGCCTCACTCTTTCATGGATACTGGTTGCCCTTGGGCACTTTCCTCAATAGCCATTCCTCATGTGTAAGCCCAGGCAGGAATTGTAATAGATATTCAATCATTGGGAGCATTGTAGTCGAATACAATCCATCCTAAACCCACCACTTGATGATGTTCCACTTTAGAGGCAGTGTCATTGATTTTGATGCTGCAGTGAGACATTTGGCTTTATTTTAACACAGGAGCACTGAGGCAGTTCAACTTGATGCAGCCCAACTAAGAATGAAATAATTTATCACAAACCATTTAATGCCATGCACTTCTGTTTTCCAAATAAGTAAGAATTTTTAAAAGTAAGAAATTACAACATTCAGAGGTTTGTTAAAATTTTCAGTGCAGGTTGGGAAGTTTGTTTTTTTTTGACTTAGTACATAGTATCATCTACATTTGCACTGGTCTGTTAGCTATAAACGTCTTATTGTTTTGTATTGCACTTTTTGTACTATAGCAGCCTGCCTTACAGCTACAATTTCATTTGCAGAAACCAAAACTGGTAGCCTTCTCTGAATGGAAGCCATTCTTTAACTTTCTCACTCTGATACAGCTAGTTTTGCCTTAGCTGAGTGCTTTAATTAATATTAATGAATAGCCAAGTTTGCGTCTGTTAAGGTACACTAGGCCTTCAGTGGGCAAATGCATTGCCTACCCATAAATGTTCACTAAAATGTGTCAGAATTTGCTGGCAAAATTCAGACTTTCATTTGGTCTTGTTCTGAGATTGCCTCTGAAAATCATGGATTTTCTTCTGCAAATATCTGGAGTTTGTGCATACATATCACACGAGTTGCAGGCTGTCTTGTGATTGGTATCTATCAGCAAGTATCAAAATAAAAGAATTGTTCTTCATGTTATACTATAATCCTCATAGATACCAACTGTTAGTTTCATTCGGGCAGTATTTGCAAAAGAATGCCAATGTTTTCTATTAAAAATCATACAGCTTCCATGTTGGTTTGTCATGAAATGTTGTGTGTACAATTTACATAGTTAGTCTCCACAATCTACCTCTCAAAGGGCAATATGTTACAGACAATGATCATGTAAATTTTACTGGAGAGCAGACAATGATCATGTAAATTTTACTGGAGAGAATAAGTGATGTAAAATGTATCAAATATAAAATGTATGATACATACATACCACCCATTAGCGTTTCTGTACGCTGCTGCAGATACAGAAGTAGAAAAGGCAATACTGTTAGAGAATAGTGTCAGAAATCACCGACTCACCTTGCAACTGCTAATGAATATGATATTATTTGTGGCATTCCAGAAACCATTTAAGGTTTCTATTGACAAGAAGAGGAATCTTACTAAATCTGAAAGCTACTGAGGAATCTCACTGATATCAGTGGTTCTTACAGAGGTCTTCAAGAAGTCATGGCATTTATATTGGATGCTTTAGAGGCCCACAGAGTAATCAGATAAGAACTCATTGCATCAACTGTGTTGATACTTGCAAACTTTGGTGAGGGGATGTGACAGGTGCAGACTGCTTTTCTGTGCCTAGCGTGACAGAAGACAGACAAACATTAAATTGCTGGATCCATGACACATCATCAAACAAAGTTTAAATTGTAAGATTCTGTGTGTAATGTTTGTAGTGGCCTGTGTGAAAGTGAGTAAGAAGGAGAACAATTACATAACAGCAGGAGAGGAGATGATGATAGGCCTCAACTTGGGGTAGTTCTTCTATTTTACCTTTCTCATGTCCATCCATCCCATTGTATGACAGCATGTTAAGGGTAGCCTCCTGCAAGGAAAGGCCTCTGATTTGTGTCTCTTAATCTAGTTGAAACCTATTGCCCCGACATTAAATTACCTTTTCGTGCAAGTAGAAAAGTGGACTTGAGATGTAAAATGAAGGTCCATCAGTGCAGTGACAGAATGTGCTGAACCTTTAGTCCAATCCATGTGATTCGATCAACTCTCAATCATTTAAACTCAAGGGAATACAAACAAAGTTGATTCAGCCTGCATTCATAACTTAACCCTTTATCTCCGGTATCATAACATGTCACTTGACATCGAGAGAAGCTTTAAGAGATGTTTTAAAAACATCATCTGCTTTCCTTTATTATTACCTTTATTGTAGGTTTTTATACCTGAAGCTAGGTGACTTCCTGTTACCCACAATCAGCATCACTTTGTTGCTAAGGCAAAAACATTATTTCTAACTCTAGTAAATGCTGAAAAAAACTCAAAGTAAAGAAAACTGTGGTTGCATTTGCAGCTCAATATTTTCTATTTAATGAACCTTGCAAACCAATGTGCACATTTCTTCTCACCTTGTTCAAATAATAAGCAGTTTTCAAAATGCTTTCCATTTATTCTCTTTTCCAGGATAGTGGAATTTATTGTGAGATTTCTTCATTTTCTTGTCTTTTTAAGTTTTAAATTCATGCATATAGATTGAAATAAAGGTCTATTGCCTTTTGCAAAATATAAACTCATTAGTGTTATATTCCCTGCACGGAGTATTATCCTTTGTAGAAGCTAAGTTATTGTGCAGTCTTGTAAGCAGAAAGCCCTTCATAAAATGGAATTAATTGGTGTGAATTGATTAGCCCTTTTAGAAATCAGCAGGTGGACTTCTGCCTGATGTCAGCTGACATTTCTGCATCACTTCTTGCAGCCTTTCTCATAGAAAACATGAGTTGTTGACAAGGAAATTAATTTTCTTTCTTTAATTCAATAGGTCATTCCAACACTAGGGTGCATTCGTGCACTAATGAAGATGATGTATTGTCCTTACTGCCATGGACTCCCCACTGTGAAACCTTGCAACAACTACTGTCTTAATGTAATGAAGGGCTGCCTGGCCAATCAGGCCGATTTGGACACGGAGTGGAACCTTTTCATTGGTAAGAACAAATGATACATCATTTTGAATAATTCATAATAATTACATTGGTTATGTGGCAATTTTTTTTAAAGGAAGCACAGAAAGTGTTGCAGTATACCTTTTCCTTGATCACCAAAAATGGCTAAGTGATGTACCAACTGCAGTCAATTGAAAGTAAAATCAGCCGGTGTGTAAGACAGGCAGCCAATCTAAACAAGTCATTTTTCCTCAAGTGGAAGAGGTGGAAATTGGCCCCGCCAGTCACTGACCTGCAAATTGAAATTTACTGACTTGTAATTTGCCTGAAGAATTTGCATGGGACAGCAATCTCCTGGATAATACAGGAAATACTTGAGTACTGCTTTCAGAAGTATAGTCCATGTTCCAGCCTCAGACTTCCTGTAAAGAATGTTATAGAAGATTTCCTTGTGAATAAATAGTATTTTAGCAGGTGATAGCTTTTGAGTGGCCTGAACATTACCTTCCAAGTTGCTGTACTGCCACGTGCATGCACACCTTACAGGGAACATTGCTTCCACACTTTCAGGCACACAATTGAGAGAAAACCAATCCTTGTTTTGTGCATTAGATTTGCAACAAAGGGTGACCTGTGCAGAAAATAAAAAAAAAAGACATTTGTATTTCCCTTTACCTTGCTCTTGTAATTTAACATAGGAGCAGGAGTAGACCATTCAGCCCATCAAGTCTGCTCTGCTATTCAGTGCAATCATGGCTGATCATCCACTTCAGTGCTTTTTTCCCATACCATCCCCATATCCCTTCATTTCATTGATATTTAGATATTTGTCAATCTCTTTAAACATACTCAAAGTCTGAACTTCTACATGTGTCAATGCATTATGTCCCGCAGAACTAAGAGGAAATAATATATTATTTTCTTTTTTCTAAGTTTAATTTGTTTGCAACCACTGGTAAGAAGCTCAGGAGGAGGATGAAAGCTTAGTTAGTCACCTTGCATTCTATCAATAGCTGCAGATGTGTGATTTGTTGCTTAGCAAAAAGGTCTTCTTCATTCTTCATTACAGCAGATGTGTTTCAACACAATGAATTAAAATAAACCACATTAGCATCTTATCTGAATGAAAAACCAGCAAGAAAAATAAAGCACTCTGGGTCATTATATCAATCCATTCAGCTCTGGAATTCGAGAGAAAAATTAAGAAAGGAATGGGTAATAAACGTTACCTGCACACAAAGTATCCGAGGATATACTTTTAGAACTGAGGCATGGTTGGTGATAAAACTCATATCAGCAGTTGAATTAGTTCTTCAATCCAGAGAGTGGTGAGCCTGTGGAACTCGTTACCACCGAAAGTAGTTGAGACCAAAACATTGTGTGCCTTCGAGAAGGAGTTAGATATAGCTCTTGGGGCGAAAGGTATCAAAGGGTATGTGGAGAAAGCAGGAGCAGGCTATTGAGTTGGATGATCAGCCATGATTATAATGAATGGTGGAGCAGGCTCGAAGGCTGAATGGCCTACTCCTGCTTCTAGATTCTATGTTTCTGTGCAATAATTATTGATCTGATGATTTATTTCCATCCAATTGTTTGTTCAGAAGTTGTACTTTAATGAATGTATTGTGTTGAGGCTTTCAGTATTTGCAATTTTGGACATTGCATTTATTGTGGGTTATTTGCATTTATGTTTTTTATTCTCTATGGAGGAAAATAGCAATGTTAGAAAGTATCTAATATGATGTGTGACACAAATTAAGTACATAAATTGCATTTAATAATAAAAACATCTTCTCCAGAATAAGAATCATTGTACATTCAATAATATTTTCCCCTCTGAGTGCTGCTGTTCCCTGATCAACTCCACTTCAAGAAAATGGCACAATTTGAGTTTATTCACCTGAGGTGGTTAGGGGGAAGGGTCACACAGTAATCATTCTGTTTAAGGAAATTAAATGATAATTTTAATGTGACTTATAAATGAATTATCTTTCATCCATCTGGTCTAGCTGCTGCTAAATACATGGGCAATCAGCCAGCTTTCAAATCACCACAGATATTCCTTATAGCTGAAGAGAGGCTAATATCACGAGGTGTGAATCTCCTTTCTAACTTCATAATGATATAATCCACAATCTTCTCCATCTGCTAAGAATTAAGTTGGGAATGGAGAGACTTGGGAATTGAACTTGCATTTGTCCTTCACTCAAAGGCAACAATTTTGAGACTGTGCTCTTGTCGTCTCACTTGCTGGGAACGCAGATTGGAGGAGCAGGCATGGAAGTTAACATAAAAGCAAAACACTGCAGATGCTGGAAATCTGAAATAAAAACACAAAATTCTGGAAACTCTCGGCAGGTCAGGCAGCATCTCTGAAGAGGCACAGTGTAAACGTTTCCAGTTGATGCCCTGTAATTCACACTGAAACATTAAGTTTGTTTCTTCCCACAGGTGCTGCCTGACCTTATGGAAGTTGTGGCACTACGAGTTATTCAATCATTGATGTTACTTGACCTTATCTTTGACTGTCCAACTCACACTCTTGTCAAGTGAGATGCCATGCCAATAGCTCTGAATAGTACGTTTCTTGTGCTAGTTTATCATTGTTGCATTACTCTTGAGGTTATTTTTTGAAACAAACTTTGTTTCAAAGCAATTATGAATTTGCATTCTCTGTCTAGTCAATCCTGCTGATTTCCATTCTTTCTGTAGGTCTGACAGACCTGATAATGAGGTGGTCATGTTTGACCCTATATATTATGCACAGCTTAAAGAAAGGAACCAGGCTACAAGAAGTGCAGTTGTCAGTCCAATAGAAACTCTCCTATACTTCTTGTTATACTTTAATTCCAGTAGAGGTGGCTTTAATAATATATATTTGTAGGAGTAGAGTTTACACATTGGGTGCAATTAGTGCCCTGGACCCACATTATTCGCAAAATGTTGCTATTTTTTTTCTAGCATTCTGTTACATATCATTAAATGTTAAATCAGCCATGAACCACCACAATCAAGTAGTGTTTAATAACACTTTTTAAATTAAAAATTTGTCAAAAAATATTCCTTGATACATTTAAGAAAGGTAACTTAAAATCACATAATCTTGTGCTAATACCAGTTGCTTCCAGACATGACTAAGGGAATGAAGGAGATCACACGGAGCAGAAAAAACTGCTGGAAGAGGGAGGAGGAGGAGGAGAATAGCTCAAAGCAGGAGGCCATATCCACTGAAGATCTTTAAAAGAGCAATCCTGTTGGGCTGAATTTTCCCCCCGTCAGTGGGGGTTGTGCTGGGTGGACAGGAGTGTGCACATCGCCATTTTATGTGTGTGGGCCTATTAGGGCCCGCGCAGCGCGACACACACCCAGAAGCGCTGAGCGCTCCCTGTGCGATGGGGGGTGGGGGGGGCGGTGTGTGTTCCCTGAGAGGTTCCCTGCGCTCTTTCACGCATGCATGCAAAAGAGCGCAGGGATCTCATTGAGGCACAGGTGCCTCAGGGAGATTTGTTGCAGTGCTAAAGTTTCAAATAAAGGTTTGTAACACTTTTAAAACATGCCCCCTCATGTGACACTATCACATGAGCTGGGACATGTCAAAGAATAGAAGTATACATTTTTATTACATTTTAGAACACTTCATGAAACATTATCCCGCCAGTGGATGAGGATTCATGAAAAACGCAAAGGCCGCCTGAGCTCTTCCCCTGCCTGCCAACCTTAAGGTTGGACAGGCAGCATTCTTAACAGCTTTAATTACTTTCTTAATGGCTTTAATAGGCCTTTGACAGTTCAGCGGGTGCACAGCTGACATGGCTGTGCGCCTGCTGAACTGACAATCTAAATGACGCATGATGCCCGATGTCACCGCGCGTCATTTTATGGGTTGGCAAGCAGGCTCTGCCCCCGCTCTCCTCTTTATGTCAACTTCAGTGAGGACTAACTTATGAGATGTCTTTGCTTCATAGAAGCGGTCGTGTGAAATCTGCCAACTACTGCCACCACAGCTGCAATCTCAAAGTAGGGCAAGGGCAGCATTATCTGTGGCTGTCAAAATGACCATGGTTCTTAACTTTTATGCATCCAGCTCTTATCAGGCTGCTGCTCGATATATAAACAACATCTCACAGATTGCAACACATTGCTGTATAAGGGAGGTCATTGAAGCTTCCTGTACAGAGAGAGACAGCTTATCTCACTTCCACTTGCCAGAGACAAGTAAGCAGAGCAAGCGTAAAAGTTTGCACAGATTGCAGGTTTCTCCATGGTTCAGGATCCATTGGCTGCGCTCAAATTGCCTTGTATGGGCTTCATATGAACATAGCATCTACGGGTATTTCACTCCTGAATGCGCAGCTGTTGTGTGAACACAGGTAACATATCATGTAGGTGAAAGTAGTCACAATTCCTTCATTCGCTGCAAGTCCCCTGCACTTGACCCACCACAGCAAGACACAGGTTGGCTACTGGATGCTAAGGGTTATTCACTCATGACATGGCTATTGACTCTGGTGCAGACCCCCTGCACATGTACACAGCAAGCATTCAGCGAGAGCCATAATGTCAGCAGAAACATTATATTGCGTACCATCGGCATCTTCAAACAACAGTTCCGCTGCCTGGATCACTCTGGAGTAGCCTAGAGAGCAGACTAAAGGGGTGCTGTGAATCCCCTTTCAACAATACTATCCAGAGCCTTGGTGGCAGCAGTTTTAGCTTGCAAGGCAGCTGTACCTTCCACTACAGCTTTCTAGCCCTTCTTAGAAGCTGTTTATTTTGCAATACTGTGACATCTGCCATCGGGCACTGTATCATGTTGGGTTTCACAGATGTCCTGATGGAGGTATGCTGTGCAGAAGAGCTAGTGTGTGACCTTGTCATCTAGCATGCTGGTACTTCCACTATCCTTTCCTCCATTCTGGTATTGTGCACTTTTGCCCACTATCTCATCACTTGCAAATTCCTCTCTTTCTTAGCCTCTAAAATATGTGCACACTGCCAATCTCTCAGGTGGTGGCTGCAAATGTAAGGTCAAGTGGTGGTATCTTTCCATCTTCACTGGCAAGACATATTGTGTGTCTGAAATGATAAAGGGACAAAGGTTGAGTTGTGGGGAGGGGAGACGAGAGATTAAGAAGTGCATGCTTACACCATTGGCAATTTGCAAGTTAAAAGCGGTTATGGGATGAGAGAGAAATGGGATGAGAGAAAGTGCATTGGGGATGCAGATACCCTCATCATATAACACTTCAACCCCACCAATGGCCACGGCCTCAGTGATGCCCCTTCCTATGACAACTAGCATTGTGTCCTCTAAGAATGTTAAAACATTGCAGGTATGCTTGTCATCCTCTACTTCTATGGTATTGCCTGCAGGTATGTGTCACCTCCTCTAGCAAGAAAGGAGGAGGTGTGTCAGTGGATGCTTTATTTTTCATTTATTTATGGGATGCAGACATAGCTGGCAAGGCCAGAATTTATTGCCCATCTCTAATTGCCCTTGAAAAGGTGGGGTGAGCTGCCTTCTTGAACTGCTCCACTCCATGTGGTGTCGGCACACTCACAGTGCTGTTAGGAAGGTAATTCCAGGATTTTGACCCGGCGACAGTGAAGGAACGGTGATTTATTTCCAAATGATGATGGTGTGTAGATTGTATGGGAACTTGCAGATAGTGGTGTTCCCATGTGTCTGCTACCCTTAAACATTTCTAGGTGGTATATTTGGAAGGTGCTGGAAAAGGAACCTTGGCAAGTTGCTGCAGTGCATCTAGTAGATGGGATACATTGCTGCCATTCTTTGCCAGTAGCAGAGGGAGTGAATGTTTAAGATGGTGGATGGACTGCTGATCAAGTGGGTAGCTTTGTCCTGGATCGCGTCAAGCTTCTTGATTGTTGAATAGTGACCAGTGTGTGTGCGCTGTGAGTTGTGGGTGTGAGGCTTGCAACAGTTCTAAGTGTGTGATGGTGAGGTAAAGAATGTGAATTGAAGGGTTGAGTACAGATTGATATTCATAGAAATAGTTGGCCGGTGGAATCGCTAGTGGTGCTGTTGACAGCATATGCTATTTGAAAATGAACTCACCTTGAGAACTTATATCAGATGGTCAAACACCTTCCTGCACTGATTCCATGTTCTTGGAGAAATATTGTTGGCATTTACCTCCACTATTACTTCCACCCACTTCCTCCTGTGCATCTGTCTGAAAGGCCTCCTGCTCTCCTCTCGAATGCAGCACATCTCTCCTTCTCTCCACTCCTTGCAACAGGACCTTTGGTGTATTGTCAGAAAGCCTTGATGCCCACTCTCTTGGATGTTCAGCCATTCCATCACAGCTCAGACTGACTTTTGAAAAAAACACTTGACACCTCTTATAGCCACAATGCACTTCACCTTAAAAGATGCAGGCTACCTTTAAATAATGCTTATACTCACAATATTGGGTCCCTGTTCTGATGTGTGCAGCCAGTGAGCAGCACAGATAGCACTGGATGTATGCAGCAATCATTTAAAACAGCAGCCAGCATGAATTTAACATGCTGCCCACAACACCAAGGATAAGCATCAGTTAATCATTTGCTGCAATCTCCAAACCTTTATTGGGGGTTATCCAATTTAATCTCCACTATAAATGCAAGTTGTTGTTGTCTCTTTGATTCATAACTGCAAGAGACTAGATAGGTAGCAACTGTCTTCCCCTACTTTGGGCTTTTGGTGTTGCAATGAGGCCAATACAATCCATACTTGCATATGATACATACTACAACAACAAACAAAGGACCAGATTTTGCCTTCAGTTGTGAAATGATGGTGTTTTCTGCTGACCTGGAAGAAATCTGCCCACAAAGATCTAACAATTTCTGTGATATGGATTTCACCTTTTCTGACCTTAGTTTCATTCTGGTGCTAGTCTTTGGGATCCCTGTCCAGCTACACTGATATCATCAAGCAAGCTAAGCAGCCAATTACATTGAAAGGGTCTGACAGACAGCAAACTAAGAAGTAACACCGTTCACTTTTTAAGAATAATTTTCTAATAGAAACAAAATTAAGACATGGACATACACATGGGATTAAGGTAGGAGCTGAAATAACATAAACAAACTTTTTTTAAAGAAGCTTCTATTATTTAAATATCTTGGGAACTTTTAATGTGTAATGGAGTGATTCGGTGCTCCACAAATATAAAGTTGGTTTTTCAGGGTCAGAGAGGTTGTTCTACAATAATCATTACTTAGCACACTATTAAAAATAAAATTACACCTCATTCAACAAAGTGTCACAAACTGCATGCATAATAAGGCATGGCTATGCGCCCAAACCAATAAAAGTATTAGCACAGCAGGATGTTCTGTTTTGACAACAACTGAAGCGAATTATTGACTTTGCTTGATTGCATCTTCAAGTGGTTATAATACATTGTTCCTTCTGTAACCTCTTTTGTCAATGTCTCAATGTTTATTTACTAAAGATTTAGAGGTATGAAATGTTTGAAGCCTCTGTTATTGATAGAAACAGAAAATGTTGGAAAAACTCAGCAGCTCTGGCAGCATCTGTGGAGAGGGAAACAGAGTTAATATTTTGAGTCTGTATGATTCTCCTCAGCTCTGAAGAAGAAATGTTGACTGTTTCTCACTCCACAGATGCTGTCAGACCAACTGAATTTTTCCAGCATATCCTGTTTTTATTTCAGATTTCGAGTATCTGCAGTATTTTGCTTTTATTCTCTTGTTATTGATACCTTAATGGTCTGACTGATTGACACTTTTGTGGGAGCAGGAGTTTTTTTTTTCAAAGACGTTTTGTGAATGAGTGTGTTCTTTTCTGTCTTAGCAGTTCTACACTTTCCTTTGTTATTTTATGGCTCATTGGTTATGTGCATAGTGCACAGCGGGTGAATGGGCATGGAAGGGGCGTGAGTTGACATTGATTTGACAAGGACTGTATGAGGGAACATGGGGGTGCTTGAGTGGACATTGAGAGAGCATGGGGACGTAGATAAGGACTTCTGAATTTACCTTTCAAAAGGTTCCAAAATCCAGACTGTAGTTCAGGACTCCTTCAAGGGGCCATAAGCCACAAGTCATGGAGAAACTGGCACAACTCCACAGAAATTGTGGGGGGCTAGGAGATGCCTAACCCTGCAATGGAGCTGGCTAGATTGGGAGTGTAGGTTGCAGGCTCGCTACCTGTATGTTTATTCCATGCCAGAAAAAAATTGGGGTGCCAAGGATAGGAGCAGGAAT
Organism: Carcharodon carcharias; assembly: GCF_017639515.1. Classification (NCBI taxonomy): domain Eukaryota; kingdom Metazoa; phylum Chordata; class Chondrichthyes; order Lamniformes; family Lamnidae; genus Carcharodon; species Carcharodon carcharias. The sequence goes on along the minus strand of NC_054477.1, from coordinate 128,658,768 downwards.
CCTGGAATTGGGTTCTGCTTGCTGTTTTTAAATGCCCCCTGAATTGTTCTAACTCTGTGAAAATCCAGGCCATTATGGCACAGAAGGAGGATTAATGAGAGGTTATCCAGCTCTCAACCACTGTCCACATATGCACAATCACAGCAGTGTTTACTGCAGACAGAAGCAAGATCCCCAGGTGAATTTTCCCACTTTAAGCTAGCAGCAGTGATTCCAATTATGCCATTCTGTTGTCATTTGCGATTAATCACCCAACGCATCACAAGCCAGACATTGGTTCTAGAACCTTCCTGAACCTTTTGGCTCTGCTAATCACTGGATAAATTCACTGAGCCTTGGAGGAAGCTGGAAAGGACACTGTATCTTGTGTAATCCTCAGTTCATCAATAAACACTGCTGCAATGTATAAAAATAGTGTGAGATGGTTTCAAGGTTTTGGTTGTTCTTGTAATGAGATTTCATCAGGGTGTTTTGGACCTTTGTCTTCAGTCTCCAATACTTGTATTAAAGCTCCAGGTATTAGGCTGATGCTTTTGTCCTTCCCATTTTTGGCATATATTCATCACATCTTGACAAGTAAACTTGTGAATATGTTGGTTGATGGCTTAATTTAAATTTATCTGTGTGACTTTGGTTGTCAGCTTCCATTGTCCTTGTCTTTCTTAGTGGTTTTTTTTTGGTAGTTACACACAGGTAGCTAACAATGTTAGTGTGTATGTGTCTGTGTGTGTGTCTGATTTCTATCTTTGATAACTGTTCTTCTGCATTTATTTTTTTCTTGTATTTCAAATCATTCGTATTTATTAAGCGGGGTTAACAAATACAGAAGTTCTGCCTTCTCCCACCACCATCTCCCCTTCACCCTTTCCTACCCCACCTTACATTTTCAAGGCAGTTAATCGCCCTGTTTTAAGTATTCTTAGAGAGATGATTTCTGGCTTGCATTTGTTGGTCAAGATTTTAACTCACTCAAAATCCATTCACTTACAAAGAGTTAAAATTAAGCCTGCGCATTTCTATAGCAGCATTCTCGTGCTTCATAGTGCATGGTCAGCTAAAGATCAGAATGGAACATAATGGGAGCAATGTATATATGTGTTAAATTTGGCACCTTGTACATTTAAGTGGTTGAATGATCTGCTAAAGGTAAAGGAAATACTTACTCATTGGTCTGGTATTTCCTTAGAGCTGCTTTTGTTCCACCATTGTAACTTTGCTGGAGGTGCAGCACAGACTCTGCTTACTTCTGTCTTGGCTCTGCTGAGGAGCTACTGGATTTCCTGCTCACCCTAATTGGCAAGCTACCTGTCAGCAGTCATTGAGCATTGGTGATTTGCCAAAAGGATTACACTGAGGCCTGACATTAGGCTTGGTCCTTTCAAAGTTGAAAGGGAAGCAGCATAAAGGAATGGCTGACTGTTGTAGATTCAAATGTTGCTATTTTTCTTTTATAGATTAAAAAATCCATCAAATGTGAAGTTTGAAAGTGGTGAAAATTAACCAGTATGATTCCTATTTAATGTATAAGTTTTAGAATTTCCAGGGAGCATACCCTAGAAACTCTAATAATGCGCTACTAATTTCATGTCTTCAATATCTGCATATTCTCTTTCAAGCCTGGTGTTTTAATCTCTCTATTCAAATTGAGACAATGTTGGGTATACCTACAGCTTAAATTTCAAATCCCATGTAATAACTTTTCACATATCCATGGTTTATAATGGGAACAATTCTTGAGCTATAGCTTTTTGGGAGCTGTGTCAGCTTTTACTAGTTTCCTTGTTTGACATGTTGGTATTAAAACAGTTTTCCCATTATAAGCAATGAGTGCTTATGAGCTTAAAATTGCAACTTATTAATTTCCTGATATACGCAGTAAGCTACCATTCCTAAGGGCAGTGTCAGTGGTGGGAACTATATGGGAAAGAGACGAGCACAAACTTGATGGTCCAAATGATCTGTTTCCATTTTATAACATTCTATGATTAAGTTAGCACAATGTCAAACCTGGGTGTAATGGCAACAGTACCTTTGTTCTTCCCACTTGAAATGAATAATGACAGTCTTACACTAGTGTTTAATGAGCAATGTCTCCTTGAAGAGAACATCTGTGTTTTACATTCTGCAAATGCCACCCTGCAGTATAATGGGATGGCTTCTACAAAACCTGGTAAAAAAATCATTTCTAATATACCGTTAGTTCAACATTACTCAAATGATTCAGAAGGGTGTTTGTGAAGGAAATGTACAAATGCATGGTGATGCAGTTGTGATACTATGGATTTAAGACACACTAACAGAATAGAAAAAAGCTTCATTATCCTTTTATCAAAGGTGCCATGTTTCACTGAACAATGCAAACAGTGCCATGGGACAGTGAAGCCATGATTTCTTCTAGCATTGCATAGGTTGTACATGGTACATGAAGTTCCAGTAATCAAAGAAGAACAGCAACAACTTTATATTTATATTGTGCTCTTAATGTAGAAAAACATCCAAAAGCACCTTTCAAAAAATAGGCACTGAGCCAAATAAGGAGATGTTATGAGGCATGACTGAAACTTTGGTGGAATTTAATGAGTTTTAATGGAAGAGAGGCAAACAGAAGGGAATTCCCGAGTTCGGTTCCTGGGTGGCAGATGGCATGGCCACAAATGGTGGGACGGCAGAGGAATTGGATGCACAACATGCCAGAGTCAGAAGAGAGTTCAGGGAAAGGAGTTGCAAGTTTATAGAGATACGGTGGGTGAGAACATTGAGGAATTTAAACACAAATATTAGAATTTTAAATTTGAGGCTTTGGGAATGAGAACCAATGGGGTTCAGTGATGACAGGAGTGATGGGTAAGAAGGGCTTGTTGTGTGGTAGGATATGCGCAGCAGAGTTTAGCTGAGCTGAAGTTTACAAAGAATGTAGTATGTGAGGCTGACCCAGGTAGCGTTGGAATAGCCCAACCAGTACTGACAAAGACATGGATGAAGTTTTCAGTGGCAGAAAGGTTAAGGTAGAGCTAAATCTGGAAAATTCACAGAGGTGCAATTAGATGTTCTATGTGGTGGAAAGCAATGTGGGCCTGGAAGGACAGTTCAAGGTTGAATAGGACATGGATATTATGAGCAATCTGGTTCTACCTGAGACAGTAGCAGAAGATGGCAAGGGTTTGGAATTCCTGGCAAATGCCAAAGGCAATGTCTTTGGTATTTCCAATGTTTAGTTGAAGCAAAATATGGTTCATCCAAGTTTGGATGTCAGACAAACAGTCTGACTGCACAAAGACAGTGGAGAGGTTAAGAAAGGTAGTGTGCAGGTAGTTGAATGTGGCATCAGCATACAGGTGGAAAGTGACCCCATTGGCGGAATATTAACTGTCACATGCCGTTCCCAACAGTGGACCCAGAACTGTGCTTCACTTCCTCCCTCTTGCTTTTTCCCATTTCCCACACAAATCTAATTAAAATTTAAAGAGCTGGCAGTGTGCAAGAGAGACACATACAATTCTATGTCTGGGGAAGCTTTTCATTCTTGAAACCTGCTGTCAGCTGGCAGTGCAGCAAGTGCGGGTGGGCTGTAAAATAGCTTCCTGGACAAAAAGGAAGGCTCTGCATCATGGCCACAACTTTGCAATCAAATGCCAGCGCCCTTCTTCTACAATGTTTTCCCTGGTTGGCTCCATTTTGACCAGCATCCCCATCTAGTGCTGGCTGCTGCTGGGGCTTTGCAGCCTCTGTTGTTGACTGGCAAGAGCTCTCTCTCATTGCATCTTCTCCTCCTGCTCCCGAGGCTCAGGAATATTGGGTGTATGAAACCCAAAGATATTCCAGCAATTGAACCGTGTGTGTGACGAAGGCGGACAGTGAAATTAGAACATGTATGTCCGTGGATTTCATCCATAGAGCTTCCATTGTCCACAACCAAAACTTCACCCATCACACACAGGGCTCCTCCCATTTTTACCTCCAATTCTGGCACCACACTGGGTTTTGGAGACGCAGCAAAGATGGTCATTGTTAAGGTTTGTGTTAGAACCCATTACCCTCCACCTTCCTTCTGTCACCTTCATGCTTGCCTCATCACTCTTGACCCTCCCAACATCACTTTGTACCTTCCCTCTATGACCCTTCAACCTCTCCTCATTACCCTGGACCCTGCCACCCTCCAATTGGAAATGCCAACTCTTGCCTCCCCCCCACCCACCCCCCAAAGCCTACACCCATCCTTAGAGTTGTTGTTAGATCTGGTAACATACCCTACGAGATCTTCGATTGTTCCAACCTCAGAGTGGACCTGCCTGCCTACCAAATTGACCTCCATCTTTGACTGTGAATGTTCCCTCTGCCAGCTAACATCCTGACATAGACGCACATACAGACAGTTCCAGCCACCCCCACACCCCCCTCACCACCTTTAGGCCCCTCATTTTCTTACCTTGGCTGACTGTCCCCATCAACTCCCCCAACTCACCCAGGATACCAGACCCTTTGCTCTTCCAATCCTCTATGCCCCTAACGATACCCTCTGTCCTCCCTTGGATCTCTTTCCCACTCCTCATACCCCCAACCCCACTCCACACATGCCCACACCCCCACTGTCAAAGCAACAGTAGATATATCTGAACCCAGCCTCTACCTCTTATTATACATCTTTATGTTATTTTCACTATTTTTGTGCTGGTAGAAGCAGAGGTGAGTTATTCTAATCAACGTGGTATTCATTGCTAGAAATGGGAATGGAAGATTTTACCATTTTTGGGGCTCACAGGCAGGTATTCTACATTCATATATTCTCGTTGGCAACCTCATTGCCAAATATGGGGCAGAAATTTCTGGGTGACGTGCAGGGCGTAAAATGACATTTCGCTGGGCGGGCGCGTGATGAAGTTCGATGTGTTCCCGCCATTAATTAAAGGGCTGGTTAAGGCCCTTAAATTGGCAACTGAAGCCAATTTTCAGGCACCTGTGTGATCTTTGGCTCAGCGCGTAGGTGCAACAGGCAGTTGGGTAAGAGACTTTTTAATAAAACTCATCCAGGGCAGGATATGAGGGCTCAGTGGGGTTGTCAATCTGGTCTGTGAAGTATTTATTGCAGAAAGTTTTTTAAATTTGCCTGTGTGATCTGTAATAGTTCAGAATGCATTCCAGCAGCTTTCATTGTACTTTTAACCTTCAGGTCAGTACTCTTCAGTCAGGAATCTTTATCGGGCCTGCAGCTTCCCGGAGGCCTCCCTTTAGCCTGGGTATGGATTCTGACATGTCCACTGGAGGCAGCTTCTCTGAGGAGGAAGGGAGGGTGAGAATAAGGAGGAGGCCAGGAGTGGACAATCAGCCTCCAGGGGAGCCACCTTTGGGAGGACAGGCGCAGGCACAAGGGACACAGGGCCAAAAGGTAGTCCAAAGTGGAAGGGGCCGCAGAGGACACCACAGTCCTGCTGCCAGGGTTTCAGGCGACGAAGCATCTGCCTCAATATGACTGAGGTGCAGTGCCGAAGGAGGCTCCGACTGTCAATGCAGACAGTACATTACATCTATCGGATGATTGGTCCTGAAAACTCCCCTAACTGTATGGGTGGACACCCCATGCCAGCGGCTCTGAAGCTCACAGTTGCCCTCAACATCTATGCCTCTGGCTCCTTCCAGGGCTCAGTGGGTGATCTTTGCGGTGTCTCCCAATCAGCTGTCCACACTTGTGTCAAGCAGGTTACTGACGCTCTGTTCAGGCATGCATTAACCTTCATCCACTTCTGCTGCGACCAGGCAAGCCAGACAGAGTGAGCAAGAGGCTTGGCAGCCATTGCTGGCTTTCCCCCATGTCCAGGGTGCAATAGACTGCACACGTGTGGCCAAAAAGGCGCCAGCAGATGAGCCCGGTGCCTTCGTCAACAGGAAGGGCTTCCATTCCATGAACGTGCAGATAGTGTGTGATCACAGGATGCTGATTCTACAAGTCTGTGCAAGGTACCCAGGCAGCTCCCACGATGCCTACATCCTCAGACACTCCCAGGTGCCGGGGTTCTTCAGTGCTCCGGCTCGGCTTGATGGATGGCTGCTGGGTGACAAGGGCTATCCCCTCAGAAGGTGGCTCATGACACCTCTCCGCCATCCAAGAACAGAAGTTGAGCAGCGCTACAATAGGAGCCACGGCTCCACAAGGGCTGTGGTGGAGAGAGCCATCGGTCTTCTCAAGATGCGCTTCCGATACCTGGACCGCTCAGGAGGCACACTCCAATACCCCCAGATCGCGTCTCTGTGATAGTGGTTGCATGCTGCGCTCTGCACAATCTTGCGCTGGAAATGGAGGACACAGTGGACGATGAAGACGTTGACGCAGTGGATGCGGCTGCACATGATGAGTCCAGCAGTGGTTTGGAGCATGAGGAAGCACAGGGCAATGAAGAGGGGCTAAACGCTGACCTGGAACTACACCAAGGAAGCAGGGACACCCGGGAGACTTTAATCCAATGAACCTTCAGCTAGCTCCACACAAATAGATCAGGAGGACCAGCCTTGCCTGGCACTTCCATACTCGGCACTTAAGTGCTAAATCTTCCACCTCATCAGCTGCAACTAAGGGCTTTGGACACAAACCTCAATGTCCACTCAAACACTCATGACATGCCTGTAAAATATACAGAACAAAGGAGTCACCCTCAGCCATGGTAACACATCTGGTTTTAATTTTCTCCATCATAAGGTCACACGAAATGAAAACAAAATGGTTTTCAACCATAAACAAATAATAATTCCCTAATCTAGGGCCAGCACAAAAGCGCCAGTGAGAAACCTGTGGTGTGCCTAAGGTGCCTTATGCTTACGTTTACGGGTGCTACGTCTAGGTGCCGCCCCATCGCTCGGAGTGGCTTCTGAGACAGCCTGCTGACTCTGCTGTCCTGTTGGCCTTGATGACCTTGGCGGGCGTCCTCTGGCCCGTGGACCCTGTGCTGGCCCCACCTGGGAGGGATCTGCCAGGTGCACAGCTGGCATCTCCCCAGTTGTTGTAGCCTCACCCGATGAAGCGGTCACTGGGAGAGGGGCGAAGCAGCTGTTGCCCTCATCCAGAGCGCCATGAGAGGAGCCCGCAGATACGACAGGCAGCTGCTCCGCCAACGTGAAGTCGCCCCGGACCTCCCTGTTCACCATGGATGGATGGGCAACGAGCTGGGAAGCTCACACCATCTCCCACATTGGCAATGACCAGCTGTGGCCATTGGCGCTGTGAGGGCTTGCAGATCAGAGTGTAACCCCAGGAGAACCTGTTTGTTCTCCTGGAAGCCCCTCTCCAGGAGAGTCACCACTCTCTCCATGGGGGAAGCATGACACTCTGCCATGAGGCTCATTGCATCACTGATGCTCCGTATGGACTCCTCCACCACAGACACCAATCGAAGCATCGTCTCATGCAACACTCCCAGATGCTCCCGCACACCTGGCCGCATTTCCTGCAGCTGCTGCATCGAGGACAACTCCAGAGGCACATCATCACAGCCCGCTCAGCATGTGCCTGCTCCCCTGCAGTCCTCCAGCTGCTGGCGCCATGGGCACTCTCTGCCTCTGCCATCTCCTCCAGCGATTGTGAAGTTCCCTCTCCGCTGTGCCCTGGGACACTAGCCAATGTTGCAATTCCCACTGATGTGCTAGTATCTGCGCTGGTGCCTGCCTCACAGAAATGGTGTGACACAGGTGACAGTTCAGGGCCCTCGGGTGTGAGAGGGAGCATCTGTAATGGAGCTTGGTCAGCAGCCTCTGATGATGCTGAAAATAACAACAAGGGCAGTGGATCAGTTAGTGTGCACACAGTGACACACTTCGTCCCTTTCCCCCAGGCTTATAATGCGCTCAACCTTCCAGAACCTAAGAAGATGGACATTGGTGGGGTGGCAAATAGTTAGGAGGAGACCCAAACATTATAGGCAGATACAGACAGCCTGGTCAGATGGCCTAAGGAATGCCAAATGGAATGTTATGTGGATAAGTGTGAGGTGATGCACTTGGGCAGGACAAACAAGGTACGGAAATACACGAGGAATGATAGGACTGTGGAAAGTAAGGAGGATTAGAGCTGGGCATGTCAACAGGCCCATTAACGTAGCGGGACAGGTACATAAGGCGTTTAAGAAGTTAAATGCCATACTTTCCTTTATTAGCTGAGAAATACAATACAGGAACAGGAAGGTCGTGTTGCAAGTGCAGAAAACGCTGCCTAGGCCACAGCTATAGTTCTGCGTGCAGTTGTGATATGTGCTTCATGAGAGGGATGTGATTGGAGTGGAGAGAGTGCAGAGGTCGCTGAACAGGAGTCGACAGGAGGTTTCCAGGCCTTTTAAACAGACTGCCAAGTCGCCATTGGATCCGGTGGCCTGTGCAGACCCGCCGCAGCCCACACATTCCTGCTATCCACGGGAGTCGGAAATGCGCTGGGCAGGCCTTAATTGGCCCGCCCATGCAAAATGGCAGCACAACCCCGATCACAAGTGCCGATTGGGTCTGCGTCTGCCCGCGTCTGCTCTTGTTCCACCCCCTGCCAAACAGAAAATTTTGGCCATGGGGATGGCCTGCAAGACGAGGGAACATGGCATGAATTAGGCAGTAGCTAAAATTTGATTTCTCAATGGCAGTGATTAAATGATGCAGTGATTAAGTCCTCCCTTGGATCTCTTTTCCAACCCTCGTGCTTCCCGCGACCCCCACCCCGGCTTGCCCTTGCTGATCCCAAGCCCCCATGCAAGCTGCTATTCTCCTGCTCCCTTCCCTTGTGCCACAGAGTTCAGCAAAGAAAACCACTGACTTCAGACACAACTGCACAAAATTGACTGGTGCACACCACCTTTAAGCAAATGTGAACCAGATATCACAAGATTCTTGTGCACCGCTGACTTTATCTTGAAGGTGGGACGTAATTGTTTTAAAAAGCTTTATGCTAAAGAACATTCATGGGGTGCAAATGTATTACAAGTAGGAACTTGTCGCTGGACAGTGTGAGGCCAGACACACCACAAACACATTGTTGATTTATTCGCTGCATCTCAACCTGCCATTGGGAAATCAAAATTCTGGCTCCTGTCTAATTCATGCTACATTCTCTGGTCTTGCAGGCTCTAAAAATCCATCCCCATTTGTGGTAATGAGGTTGCCAAGGAGAATATATAGATGTGGAATACCTGCCTGTGAGCCCCCAAAATGGTAAAATTTTCCATTCCCATTTCTAGCAATGAATACCATGTTGATGAGAATAACTCACCTCTGCTTCCACCGCCACAAAAATAGTGAAAATAATAAATATATATAAAATAAGAGGCAGAGGGTGGGTTCAGATAAATCTGCTGTTGCTTTGACACTTTCAGTGCTTAACCTTCTACTTAAAATTTAAATAAGTGTTGCATCACTAAATGGAATAATAAAATGAATAAAACATTGGCTCTGGTTTTCATGTGACCTCAAAATCCTTTTACTCTGTGAAGAAATATGCTGAATGTATGAGTCTTGGATAGATTAAACACAGTGACTTTAATTAATCCATTATCTCCTCTATCGCACAGCGGGAATTTGGATACTTCTTGTTATGATCCTTATAGAGACTGATGGCTTCTAAGATGATATTTGAATTTCCAGTGACTGAATGACGGAATGATGAAGATTTCAGGCTTTAAGACTTTTATTGAAATAAATGAAAAACAACATTGCCTAAAAACTGTTCAATGCAAGAACCAGCGTGAAATCGTGGTCAGGCCCCGATCTAGGGCGGCAGTCACTCCTGGGCCCACCTGCCGCGCTCGCCCGACGAGGGCAAAATTCTGTCCTTAGAGGACTGTGCACAGTTCAGGACATAGAAACACTGGAGATGGTGCAAAAAGGATTTGTGAGGATGGTACCAGAACAGCGATCAGGAAGATTTAAACAGATTGGGATTATTCTCTTTAGAGAAAAGTCTTACAGAAGGTGGTTAGAGGGCTTTGGTTTGGTTTGGATAGCGGAGATGTGGAGACACTGCAAAACTAGAGAGCATGAATACAAAATAATTACTAACAAACCTAATAGGGAAATGAGGAGCAATTTATTTGCTCAGAGAGTGGTTAGAATGTGGATCCTGCAGCCACAGGAAGGAGTTGAAGAAAAAAGGTTAGATGTTTATAAAAGGAAACTCAACAAATATGAGAGAAAAGAGAATAGAAAAAATTGTGAAGGGCTGAAATGTGGTTGATGGAATGGGAGCAGACTTGTGTGGAGCATAACACAAGCTGAATATAATTTTATGTAAGCTCATGCATCCAAATTTTTAGGCCAGTATTTATTATTTTTTGTAGGTCTGATTTTAAAATTCTGATCCTTGTTTTCAAATCCCTATCTCTGTAACGTCGTCCAGCCCCTCAACTGACCAAGTTCTCTGTGCTTCTCGAATTTTGCCCCTTGTGCATCCTGATTTTCATCTCTCCACATTGGTGACTGTGCCTTCCTGCTATCTAGGCCTTAAGCTCTGGAATTCCCTCCTTAAACCTTTCTGCCTTTTTATTCTTTCTACTTTAAGACAAATCTTAAAACCTACCAGCTTAATATTTCGTTATGTGGTTCGGGTCAAATTTTGTTCGATAATGCTCCGATGAAGTACCCTGGGACATTTTACTATGTTAAAGGCACAATGTAGATGCATGTTCTTGTCTGCATTGAACAGTATGTCATTGGTAGTAAGCAGGCCTATAAATGTTTGTTTCTGTTCATTTCTTCAAGTATCTATTTAAATTTTATAATGGTACTTTTTTTTAATGAATTGTTAAAATGAACAGCCTGAGGATGCAGAGGCCACACAATTTCAATTTGGTTGAATGATTTATATCTGTAATTGACCAGGGGATCTGCTTGAATATTATGCTTTTTCTTAAATATCTTATTTCTTAAGAATTATTTCTGAAATATCATGCTGGTCTACTTTATGCTAAAGGGAGATGCTAGATAAATATGAAAGTAAGTTGATCATATGATTTGGTAGTGAAAGCGGCTGGGATCGATGGTGAGCACCCCAGCTCAGCCATGTCATGACAGATGCGATGTGTCATATGATCGATGCCAAGAAGCTGAATTAAATAAACAAAAATAGGGTCACAAACCTTGATGCTCCTATCATTGTGGAGCTTCAATCTGGAATGTTAATCCTATATTTTTACCGTTCCTCTTAGGCAGTCCCTCAGGATTGAGGATGACATGCTTCCACTCTGGTTCAGTTGGTTCAAAGATGGCTAATAAGTCCAATGCATGATCTGCAGACTCTACCACAAGCAGGGCAAACGGTGCCTGTTGGACACAATGGCCAGAAATTTTTGGGAGGGCAGTGACCCTGCTCCCTGCCTGAAAAGTCAGGGGCAAGCCTGCCTTTGTAGGACTGGGAAGCTCTGACCTGATTTTACGGCTGGCTGTTAATTGACTCAGGCCATGATTTTCGCCCCCAACTGGGTGCAAGACCCGCCTCCAAGAGCTGCTGGTCAACCAGTTGCAAGGACCAACAGCTCTTCATTCGCAGCAGCACTAATAGGAGTGATGACCACCGCTGGGACTGTGGCTAGTCCCCCACAAGGAGCATTACCCGAGGCTGAACCCTGTGGATAGTGGGTGATTTCACCAAGGCAACTCAAGCAGGCCCCAGTGAGAGGTTTGGGGGCAGCAATTGGGCATCCAGGGGAGGGGAACGGGTGGTAATCCAGAGGAGGGTCTCCGTTAGGGATAAACTGTCCAAAAAGGCAGATCCCCTACACCACCCTGCCCTCCCCCTCCCACCACCAGGCAAATCCAGGCTTCCAGGGTTTACCTGGTGGCTTCACCATCTGGTGTGGGCACCTCCCATTGCTGGTATTTTATCAGTGGTGGCAGGAGGAGGCCCTTAAATGGCCACTAATCTATCACTTAAAAACTTCAATTGGCCCAAGGAGGGCAGACTGCCCAACCCCTACCCTGCTGCTGGAAAAACTCCAGGGCACGTGACGATCCCGGCGCTCCCACCATCATGCCATCTGATTTTATACCCCACACCTGCCAGCCTGCACCTAGGTTGGGTAGATGGTGTCACAAAATTCCAGTTTTGCTCCAGTGACATGCTTGCTGTTTCAACCTGAATATTTCCGAAATGCAAACAGAAGTAAACAAGTGGATGCCAGTTAAAAAGAAAAATAGTGAATACTGAATATATGAAAGCAGAAAATTGTAGAAGTACACTAAGTCAGTCTACAAGTGTAAGGATAGTAAGACACCCTTCATCAATACTGACAGACTAACATAAAGAAGAGCAGACAAGTCAAACAATATGACTGCAAACATGCTAATTACTTTTACAAAGAGGCAGCCAACTGATCAAAGTCCATTCTAATCCTTTGTAGTACTTTGTTGAATCAGAGCAGCAGTGATAATGAGGCTCCCTCTTTAAACTTCTCATGTTGCATTGGATTAATTTATATTATGATTAAAATATTTAAAGCCCTGGAAGTCAATGTGAATTGAGTTAAGTGAAGCTGCAATGAATCTTTAGGACAGAATGATTGTACTCATGAGCTTTACAACAAGATTATTGATGAGAGAAAACACAGCTACTTAATAACCTCAGGTTATTGAAGCATATTATATCAAAATAAAGTTATGGCTCAAAAACTAATCTGTAAATCACACATTCTTCTCACAGAGAAATAAGTAAAGAAATGAAGTTCACGGGAGAGTGACGTTCTTGCCAATTCCCTCAAAGGGGGAAATCATGAACAGCGAACATACTTTATAATGGGAGTGAATATGATAGGTTCCAGCCACCCCAAAACTTGGATGTTAATTGGGTTTTTTCCCTCTCACTGAGAGGCTTTCCTGTACTGAAGGCACCAACTGATCCTTTGGCCATTCAACACGGTTCTCTTTTGGATCCTGTTCCCCCTCCCCTTCCTCCTTATTTATTTTCTTGTTTGTTTTTTCATGGTAGAAATCTGAAAGCAAAAAGCACAGTCTGAGCCCCGAAGCCAATTCCTTTCACTCAACCATTATAGGAAGAGAGATGAGAAAGCAGGGTTTAAATGACTAGGCCTCTCTCTCTCTCTCTCTCTCCAAATTATTGATGTCATATCATTGTCCAGTGTAGAGAAAGCTCACCACCTGCAATCCTGGCATTTAACCCCCTTACTCCTCCTCTCTCCAACATTTGACGATGGACTAATGCCGGGATCTTGTCCGTCAGTGGCCCTTTCAAAGCTTCCCTTTCTCTCACTCTCCGTCTCTTTAATGAGTGCTCTCTTCTCCTTACCCGGGCTCAGGGTGGCATTGGGTGAGAGAAGTTGTATGTTTAAAAAGTGTCTACTTGTTGTTCTGTTGCTGGTGGTTGTTGTGTAAGTGACAGGAGAGTTGAAGGAGAAGTTGCTGCTGGTCCTCGCTGTCTCTTTCTCTCTCACACTCTCTCCCTTGTTTGGACTAAGGTGAGAAGCTACCACTACAAGAGGAACCCTCCTTGGTTGCCAGGCCCAAGCAAAATCCAAGAGCAACCAAAGAGACAGACTGTAACAACTGGGAGAAACATTGTGTTTAACTAACCTCCTCTTGCTTTATCAAAACATCTTATATATATGTATGCACATACACAGCTAACCTGCATCTCTTCTTTCCCCCTGTCGGTGTCTCTCTCACACACAGACATGCAGAAAGAACCGGCTTGTTACCACAACTAGTTTTTAGTTTGCGTAAATTGCGGATAGGCAAAGATTTGGGACTGCAATGAGCCAGATTCCTCCATGCTCCTTGGCAGTGACAACAGCCTTCCTGGCAGGCCTGCCAATGCACTTTATGTGAATGTCCATCAGTACTGTCTTGATGCCACCCCATTCATATCCTCTGTAGCAGAACTCATCTGCTGACACACAGGCTATCCTTTCTAAAGCACTTGCTGCTGCCAACTCAGTATTATAAAATCATAGACAGGCTGGTGAAATGGACAGACACGTGGCTGATGAAATTTAATGCTGAGAAACGTGAAGTGATTCATTTTGGTAGGAATAAAGGGTACAATTCTAAAGTGGGTGCAGGAACAGAGAGATCTTGGAGTATACATGCGAACAGATGAATTAGGAGCAGGAGTAGGCCACTCAGTCCCTCGAGCCTGCTCCGCCACTCAATAAGATCATGGCTGATCTAAATGTAATCTCAACCCAACATTGCTGCCTACCCCAATAACCTTTCATCCCCTTGTTAATCAAGAATTTATCTAGCTCTGCCTTAAAAATATTCAAAGTCTCTGCTTCCATGGCCTTTTTGAGGAAGTGAATTCCATAGACTCCCAACCCTCTGAGATAAAAAAATTCCCCCATCTCTGTCTTAAATGAGTGACCCCTTATTTTTAAACAGTGATCTCTAGCTCTAGATTCTCCCAAAAGGAAACATCCCCTCCACATCCATCCTGTCAAGACCCATCAGGATCTTAAAGGTTTCAATTAAGTCACCTCTTACTCTTCTAAATTCCACTGGATGCATGCCTTACCTGTCCAGCCTTTCCTCATAAGCCAACCCACCGATTCCTGTTATTAGTCTTTGAACCTTCTTTGAACTGCTTCTAATGCATTTACATCTTTCTTTAAATAAGGAGACCAGTACTATATACAATACTCCAGGTATGGTCTCACCAATACCCTGTACAACTGAAGCATAAACTCTCTACTTTTGTAATCAATTCCCCTCATAATAAACGATAAAATTCTATTAACTTTCCTAATTACCTGCTGTACCTGTATACTAACCTTTTGTGATTCATGCACTAGGACACCCAGATCCCTCTGAATCTCAGAGCTCTGCAGTCACTCACCATTTAGATATTAAGCTTCTTAATTTTTATTCTTCCTGCCAAAATGAACAATTACAAATTTGCCCACATTATACTATATTTGCCAGATCTTTGCCCACTCACTTAACTTATCTCTGTTGCTTTGTAGCCTCCTTACATCCTCTTCACGATTCACTTTCCTACCTATCTTTGTGTCATAGGCAAACTTAGCAACCATTCATTGTCCCTCATCCAAGTCATTTGTATAAATTGTAAAAAGTTGAGGCCCCAGCACAGATCCCAGTGGCACACCGCTCACCACATCCTGCCAACCAAAAAAGACTCATTTATTCCAACTCTCTACTTCCTATTAGCTAGCTAATCTTCTACTCATGCCAATATGTTACCCCCTACACCGTGAGCTATTATTTTCTACAATAACCTTTGATGTGGCACGTTATCAAGTGCCTTCTGGAAATCTGAGTACAATACATCCACTGGTTCCCCTTTATCCACATCACATGTGACCCCTTCAAAGAACTCCAATAGATAGGTTAAACATGATTTCCCTCTTACAAAACCATGTTGACTCTGCCTGATTACTTTGAATTTTTCTAAGTACCCTGCTATAACATCTTTAATAATAGCTTCTCACATTTTCCCTATGACAGATGTTAGGCTAACTGGTCTATAGTTTCCTGCTTTCTGTCTCCCTCACTTTTTGAATAATCACTTTCCAATCAAATGGAACCTTCCCCGAATCTAGGAAATTTTGGAAAATTAAAACCAGTGCATCGACTATCTCTCCAGCTACTTCTTTCAAGACCTTAGGGTGAAGTCCATCTGGGCCTGGGGATTTGTCGGCCCGCAGCCCAATAATTTGCTCAATACCACTTCCCTGGTGATTGTAATTTTCCCAAGTTCCTCCCTCCCTTCCATTTCCTTATTTATAGCTATTTCCAGGATGTTACTTGTGTCCTCTATAGTGAAGACTGAAGCAAAATACCTGTTTAATTCATCCGCCATCTCCCTACTTTCCATGATCAATTCCCGAGGCACACTCTCTCTAGGATCAATGCTTACTTTGTTAACTCTTTTCTTATTTAAATATCTATAGAAACCCGTACTATCCGTCTTTATATTACTGGCTTTCTCTCATACTCTAATTTTTCCCTCCTTACTAATCTTTCTGTCATTCTTTGCTGTTCTTTATATACTTTCCAATTTTCTGACCTGCCACCCATCTTTGCATAATTATATGCTTTTTCTTTAAGTTTGATACTGACTTTAACTTTTTTAGTTAACTATGGATGGTGGGCCCTCCCCTTGGAATTTTTCTTTCTCATTGGAATATAACTATTCTGTGTATTCTGAAATATCCCTTTAAATGTCTGCTACTGAAATTCTATTGACATACCCCTTAACCTCATTTGCCAATTCACTTTAGCTAGCTCTGCTTTCATGCCTTCATAATTGCCCTTATTTAAGTCTAAAGTACTAGTCTTGGATGCACCCATTTCTCCCTCAAAATGAATGTAAAATTCATTATGATTGCTGCTACCTAGGGGTGCCTTTACTAGGAGATTATCAATTAATCCTAACTTGTTGTTCAATACCAGGTCTAGTATAGCCTGCTTTCTGGTTGGCTCCAGAATGCGCTATTTTAAGAAACTAACCTGAAAACATTCTATGAACTCCTCATTTATGCTACCTTTGCCCAACTGATTTTTCCAATCTATATGTAGATTAAAATTCCCCACAATCATTGCTGTGCCTTTCTGGCAAGGTCCCATTATCTCTTCTTTTGTACTCTGTCCTAATGTGTAGTTACAATTACACTCACACAAGTGACTTCTTGCCTTTATAATTCCTCATCTCAACTCAAACCACTTCTACATTCTGGTTTCCTGAATTTAGATCATCCCTCTCTAATGTGCTAATACCGTCATTAATTAATGGAGCCACCCTTCCACCTTGTCCTAAGTTCGTGTCCTTCCTCTCTATGTGCACAAATCATTGAAAGTGACAGGGCAGATTAAGAAATTGATTGAAAAGGCATACGGGATCCTGGGCTTTGTAAATCAAGGTCTTTGATTTATAAGAAAGAGCCATTTAACCTATCATACTCTCTGCTAGAGCAACTCAGCTGGTTCCACTTCCCTGCTTCTTCCTCTGCAAACTTGCAATTGTTTTATCTTCAGGCACTTATCCAATTTCCTTTTGAAAGCCACAAGTGAATCTACCTCTACCACACTCTCAGCCAGTGCATTTCAAATTCTAACCACTCGCTCTGCATAAAAAAAATCTTCCTCATGTCACCGTTTCTTCTTTTGCCAATCACCTTAAGTGGGTGTCCTCTGGTTGTCGATCCCCTGCCAACAGAAATATTTTCTCCACATCTACTCTGTCCACACCCTCATGATTTTGAAAGCCTCTATCAAACTTCCTCATAATTTTCCCTTCCCTAAGGAGAACAACTCCAGTTTCTCCAATCTATCCACATAACTGAAGTTCCTCATCCTTGAATCCATTCTCAGGACTTATTTCTGCAACTTCTCTAATGTCTTCACATCCTTCCTAAAGTGTGTTGCCCGGAATTGGACACAAGACTCCAGTTCAGGCCGAGCCAGTGTTTTATAACTGTTCGGCATAATTTCCTTGCTTTTGTACTCTATGGGCGGATTTTCTGTGCCCATTAGCAGTGGGCGTGTTTGGCAGTGTGAGCGGACAATATGGCGATAAGGTCAAAAATCAGTTTCACGATGTTGTAAAACCAGTTTGCAATCATCCACTCTGCCTGTCAATGGCGGGCCACATTTTGAACCATCAGACATTGGGAACAGCGTTGTAATACATCTACCTATCATTATTAGTCCAGCTCGCCAGAATCATCTACCCACATTGGATCATCAAAGCAAAGTTAATGTGTTTCACAACTGTGCATATGTAATGTGCACCTGGTAAGCTGCACTTCACTCAGGACTTCGAGGTTTGTTTGCCTATCTTGCTTCAGAAAAGCCACCATTGCAGTGCTCACAGTCATCAGCTTCGTAGACAGTATCACATTGCTTTTAAGGGGGCTCATAGGAAGGTCTCTGCTTACTAGACCAGCCATAAGGTGGGGGTTGGCTTTTCAATGGCTACAGGACTAGGGCTTTCTTGGGGAAGGGGGAGGAGTGGCCTCAGGCAAGGGAAGAGGCTGCAGGACAAAAGCTGTACTGAGGAAGGTAGGTTTCCCAGGGTGTGTGTGGGGGCACAAGTTGACCTGTGCAAGTGGCCTCAAGATAGCGAGGGCTGAGGAGGCAAGATGGAGATGTGAGGATGTGAGAGAATGAGTGGTGATGTCCCTTGAGCTGGCAGTGAGTGAGATGCCAGAAAATGTGTGGTGGGCTTGAGTGTGTGAGTTTAGAGTGATAAGATGGTTGCCTTACCCTGGTGACGCAGATGAGATCATTCATCCTCTTTCTGCATTGGATAGCCAACCTCTTCTGTGCAACATTGGCACTGTTCACTTCTGCCATTATCTACCAAGCCAGAGTGGTAATTTTGCTGCCCCTTCTGTGGCCAGGGCGAAGTTAGAGGGCATCACAGCAGGCCTCCACAGTGTCCAGAGGGCGTTTGAGGGACGTGTCGTTGGGCCTATCGGGCCCATGTCTTATTTGCAGCAGTCCTCGGTTGGAAGCACTGAGGTGTGCAAGCAGCTTCTCTTAAAATATGGTGCCCAGCATGATGAAGCGGTGAGGTGACAGCGTGGCAGGCGAATTGGAGCCATCGAAACCATGTGTTTCCTGGGAATGCATAATTAATAAGGTAGGATTAGGATAATACGGGATGAAAAGCCACCATTACAGTAAAACATCCTTTTTCCGCCCGCAACTGCACTTGGTGCAAATCTGGGATGATTCCACCCTGTGTCGCTATTCATAAAACCCAGGATCCCATATGCCTTTTTAACCACTTTCTCAACCTGCCCTGCTACCTTCAATGATTTGTGCACATAGACCCCCAGATCTTGCTGTTCCTGCACCCTCTTTATAATTGTATTCCTTCTTCCTACCACTATGAATCACTTCACAATTCTCTTCATTAAATCGCCATGTGTCTGGCCTTTTCACCAGCTTGTCTATGTCCTCTTGAAGTCTATCATTAACCTCCTCACATTTCACAATACTTCCACATTTTTTATCATTTGCAGATTTTGAAATAGTGCCCTATATGCCCAAATCTAAGTTGAAAAAAAGTGGTCCTCGTAGTGACTGTTGACTCATCATGTGCTGGTTCGACTTTATATTAACCTTTAAGGTACACACCACGCCAGTATCTGGACTAGTGGTTGCAAGTGTCAGATCAAGCAACTGTATTTCTTCTTCAGAGGTCTGGTATTGCTCTTGCCTTTCATGATGAGGCTGCACTAGTTGGCCAAGCAGGAAATCTCAGTGACACTGGATGCAGTGGCCTCAGTCCTCAGTCACAGCCAGTTCTATGTGGGGCACCATCTCCTGCAAAAAGCTTAGAAGATGTCCCTGTCCACCCCCCCCCCCCCCCCCCCCCCCCCCCCCCCCCCACCCTTGTCTGCTGCTCCCTGAGGTCATGTGTGTTCTTGTCCTGCAAGAGAGGGTGGAACGTCAGTGATAGTGTTGCAATGTGTTTGGGTGATGTGCCCGTCATAGGTGAATATCTGGAGGTGTGTTGAAGTTTTGAAAGGTATTGGTAAGTATTATTCATTCATAAGATGTGGGTGTCACTGGCTAGGCCAGCATTTATTGCCCATCCCTAATTGCCCTTGAGAAACTGATGGTGACCCATTGTGCTTTTAGGGAGGGAGTTCCAAGATTTTGACCCAGCGACAGTGAAGGAACGGTGATATATTTCCAAGTCGGGATGGTGGGTGGCTTGGAGGGGAACTTCCAGGGAGTGTTGTTCCCATGTGTCAGCTGCCCTTGACCTTCTAGATGGCAGCGGTTGTGGGTTTGATAGGTGCTGTCTAAGGACCCTTGGTGAGTTTCTGCAGTGCATCTTATAGATGGTACATACTGCTGCCACTGTTCATCAGTGGTGGAAGGAGTGAATATTTGTGGATGGGGTGCCAGTCAAGCTGCTTTGTCATGGATGGTGTCAAGTTTCTTGAGTGTTGTTGGAGCTGCACTCAACCAGGAAAATGGGGAGTATTCTATCGCACTCCTAACTTATGCCTTGTAAATGCTGGGCAGGCTTTGGGGAGTCAGGAGGAGAGTTACTCGCCTCATGCTTCCTAGCCTCTGACCTGCTCTTGTAGCCACAGTATTTATATGGTTAGTCCAGTTCAGTTTCTGATCATTGGTAAATCCCAGAATATCGATAGTCGGGGATTCAGTGATGGTAATGCCATTGAATTTCAAGGGCTGATGGTTAGATTCTTTCTTGTTAGAGATGGTCATTGCCTGACACTTGTGTGGTGCGAAAGTTACTTACCACTTGTCAGCCCCCAACCTTGAATATTGTCCAGGTCTTGCTGCATTTCAAGATAGACTGCTTCAGTATCTGAGGAGTCACAAATGGTACTGAACATTGTGCAATCATCAGCGAGTATCTTCTGACATCTTGACAGAGGGAAGGTCATTGATGAAGCAGCTGAAGATGGTTGGGCTTAGGACAGGTAGGATAGAGTATCTGTAGGCATGTATTGTGATTGCTGAATGATAGAGTGGTGCATTGAGAAGCTTGAGAACTTGGTGGAAGAGTAGGTAGAAGATGGATTGACTGACCTTGGCCACCCATGAGAGGTCATTCTGGCACTGCAGCCAGGTCTTCAGGACCAGGCTGCAGAAATTGACCTCCTGGTCAATGCTTTTATTCCCTTTGCAGGGCATACCTTGAGGTTGTCCTTCTGGCCTCCATCACTAAGACCACCAGAGCTGCATCTGAGAATCTGAGAGAATCTCTCTCTGCTCTACTGTTCTGTTACCCAGTCCTCTTTCTTCTCAACAAAGCCTTCCAGACACTTGCAGCAGCTGCTGTAGCCTGAGTGTTCCTCCCCTTTCAGTGGTGCAGGCTAGTTGTCCATCATACTTAGCTACACATGTACCTGGTCCCTGCTGAACGTGCAGCCAGTCAGCAGCATATTTCATATTGATGAACAGGTAGCTTGAAGTTTGGTGGCTGTGTGCCTTAGCAGGGTGGGTGAGGGGTTATCACACATTGCAAACCCCATGCCTGATATGAGACCTAATTGATTTCTTTTCCCAAAAATATTCACATCAAATTACTCTGCATGCTTTTAAAACAAAGTTCAAATAAACTGACTAACAGATGCACTGAAATAGTGCAGACAGGAGTAAAACATGCCTAATGGCATATCAGGTAAATGATACTCCATAATTGCTAAAGTTCCATATTCACTTTTCATAGGATTATGAACGAGGAGCAGGAGTAGGCCATTCGGCCCCTCAGCCTGTTTTGCCATTCAATAAGATCATGACTGATCTGATTGTGCCTTAACTCCAATTTCCACCGTCTCCCCATAACTCCCTTGTCAATCAAAAATCTATCTAACTCAGCCTTGAATGTATTCAATGAACCAGTCTCAACTGTTCTTCGGAGAAGAGAAGTTCAAAGTCTAAAGACCATCTGAGAGAAAAGGTTCTTCCTCATCTCCACCTTAAATGGAAGATCCCTTATATTTAAACTGTGCCCCCTAGTTTTAGACTCCCCCATAAGGCAAAAATACCCCTAGCATCAACCAAGTTCCCTCAGAAACTTATGTTTCAATAAGATCGCCTCCCATTCTTCTAAACTCTAAGGAGTATAGGTCCAATCTGCTCAATCTTTACTTGTAAGACAACTCCTTCATTCTAGGAATTAGTCAAGTGAATCTTCTCTAAACTGCTTCTAATGCAATTATATCCTTCCTAAAGTAAGGAGACCAAAACTGTATATAGTACTCCAGAAGTGGTCTCACTTTATACTCCATTTACTTTGCAACAAAGGCTGACATTCCATTTGACTTCCCAATCATTTGCTGTACCTGCATGCTAGCTTTTTGTGATTCATGTACCAGGACACACAGATCCCTCTATTCCACAGATTAATGCAGTGCCTCTCAATTTAAATAACATTCTTCTTTTCTATTCTTTCTGCCAAACTGGACAAGCTCACACTTTCCCACATTATACATCTGCCACATTTTTGTGCAGTCACTTAATCTATTTATATCCCTCTGCATATAGGGATATAAATAGATTTGTGTTCTCTAGATAACTTGCTTTCCACCTACCTTTGTGTCATCAATAAATTTAGCCACCAGGCACTGAGTCCCTTCATCCAGGTCATTAATACAGATATTTGAGGGCACAGCACTGATTCCTGTGCCACTAGTTCCAGTTTGCCAATCTGAAAATGACCTATCCTAATACAAAATAACTGTTCAACACTTCCACCATTTTCTTGTTTCCCATTATTAATTCCCCAGTGTCGCCCCTAAGGAATCAATGCTGACTTTAGCTACTCTTTTCCTTTTTATATACTTGTAGAAGCTCTTACTATCTGTTTTTATATTTCTAGCTAGCTTTCTCTCATACTTCAATTTCTTCTTCATTACTTTCTGAGTCATTTTTGGTGATTTCTAAAGTTTGTTCAATCTCCTGTCCGATCACTAATTTTCACGGTATTGTACGTTTTACTTCAATTTGATATGTCATGACTCACTGACGATAGTGCACTGTAATATCAAGCCCCACTATTCCCCGAACCATGACAAATGTGAAAAGATTTGATCAAACCACCAGATTGCCCCAATTCTACCTAATTGTTTAATTTAGGTTAACAGAATATGAGCACCAGGTTTGAAAACTTGATAAGTAAGTAACTATCATTAGCTAGTGACAAAAGAAAGAGATATGAACTGCTAATTTCTTACACTATAACTTAAACTCTACCCCCTTCTTAAACCCCTATATACACATGTACAAGACGCATAAAACACACAAAAACGTGGATTTTAAAGATGACATAAAACAATAGTACCAATTCTGGAGCACATTTTTTGATGGGTTAATTTTGATCAATGTCTTCCTTTCAGTTCTTGTTGAGGTAGTATTCTAGCACTTTCAGTCTTTAGTTCACTGGTTGAGCAATTGCCTTTCAATGTCTCTAACAGTGATGTTCCCCTTTGCCTCTTGACAGGAGTTTTCAGAGAGAGATCAGGTTATAGAGATATGAGGAGAAAAAGCCAGCTAGCTATTATTGTAGAATTATTGGAATCTTCCACACAAAGGGGAGAGAGGTTCTAGGTCTTGTTACTTTCAGGCTAGGAGCTATTCTGCTGCACTGCTCTCACACAAAACCTGATCACCTGGTCAGGAGCCAATTAAAACATTGTTGCCAGGCAGCTCCCTTGGTCCTGGACTCCTTCCTGGCAGCATCCTGTCTTTCATGCCAAACGCTATTCCAGGACAGCAACATTGTATATATCTCTCATCCTGTTCCAGTGGACATGTCTTTCAACCTGCATCCATTGTAATTTGAATCCACAGTCCAACAGAAAATAAAAATATATGTTTTTGGCAACAGTCCAACAGAAATAAAAAGGTATGTTCCTTGCAGACACTATTCTTAATCTCTTTAGTTAGCCACAGATGCTGCATCCTTCTCATAGATTCTTTCTTCCTCAGTGGAGTACACCTTTGTATCCTTAACTGTCTGCCACTGTTTCTCTATTATCCTACCTTTGAACGTATTTTCCCTGTTCATTTCAGCTAACTCTGTCTTCATACCCTGAAAAGTCCTTATTTAAGCTTAAGTCTTAGACCCACATTTCTCCCCTGCAAATTATATCATGTTGTGATCACTGTTGTCCAGACGTTTCTATACTATGATGTTGTTAATTAGTCCTTTCTCATTACACAATACCATGTCTACAATAGCCTGCTCCCTTGTTGGCTCTAGAATGTATTGTCCTGAGAAATTGTCCCGAATAACCCAATGAACTTATCTTCGAGGCTACCTTTGCTAATTTGATTCATTCAATCTAAATGAAGATTAAAATTGCCCATGATTATTGCAGCACCTTTCTTATAAGCCCCCATTATTTATTCTTGTACACTGTTCTACAATGTAGCTACTGTTAGGGGATCTAAAAACTACTCCCACAAGAGGCTTCTTTCCTTTGTTATTTTTTACCTTCACCAAACTGACCCTACATCTTGCTCTTCTGATCCAAAGTTATCTCTCACTACTTATTCTTTCATAACAGAGCTACTGTACTGTCTTTTCCTTTTTTCCTGTTCTTCTGAAATGTCTAATATCCTTGAATATTCAGATCCCAGCCTTGGTCACCTTGCAACAACGTCTTGTATTGAGTATCATATCATGCACATTTATGCCATCAATTTGTGCCATCAATTAATCAGTTTTGTTACAAATTGTGTATGCATTCAGATACAGAGCCTATAATTTGGTCCTCTTTTGCCTTTCTTCCACACCCTGACCTTATCTTCTAACTTACCTTAAGTTTCTACGTTCTGTCCCTTCCTGTCATACTATGATTATAATTTTTAACATACATTTCAAATAGTCATTTGGTTGTATAGAACTGGAGTTTTGCTGAAAGAAAGACACATGTTATCAAAGCTTTTTCTCTTGCACTCATCAGGACATTTTGCAAGAATACCAACAATTTATGCTGCATGAGAAGAGAGCACTGATTAGTTGGCAAGTGTACACTGATTGGCAGAGGTGTTGCCAAGTTTAACTGCCAGGCTTTTGTTCAAATGCTCCTTCTGTCTGAAAAGCAATTTAAGATGGTCAGTCAGGCTCGCAGTGTGGCTCACTTAAGCCACTTAAGCGTACTAGAAGCTCCATATATTCACACACAAGACCCTGCTCTCTGCAAGGAAAGGAACATGTCCACACATTACGTCTTTTTCAACTAAACAAAAGCTTGGGTGACAGCCATTCCCTGGTTCATTCCCAATGGCAATGTCTTGGCCAATCAGAGCCATCCTGCCTGGTTTGAATTTGTTCTCTGGTGCATTCTCCATGGCAACACCTCTATCAATCAGAGTCCATTTGCCAACGAATCAGCACTCTCTTCCATAATACCATTGGCATTATTGCAAAGTGTGAGACAAAAAGATCCAACAGCATGTTTCTTTTTCAGCAATACATTTCAAGCTAAAAGATAAGCAAAGAGTCAGTTCTTTCTCCGCCTGAATACCGTTAGCATTGATAGCCATAAAAATAAAAGATCTCGATGATTATGTATGAAAGGTCACAAATATTCCCTTCAGATTTCTTTGCAATTATGGTTTTGGCAGCTCTTACTGATTGCAATTCAGCTTACACCGTGTATACATCTCCCAAAAGTGTTTTACAGAACTGAATTTATTTCAGTAAAGAAGTACTTTTGGTAAACAGATGCTACAGTATACTCACAAATGACAAATTGCTTATTTCTATTCATCTGAAAATATAAAATAAAATTGCTTTTGATTATTACTGGGACTCCCTAAGCTAATACCACCTCACGGAATCATTTTTTAAAAATTTAGCCAGAAGGTTCAAACTCATAATTTTGACAGAATGATTTCTTACTGCTAGTGTGCACTTTACTTGGACTTTAGTATATTCTCAGCACCACGCTTAATAACTGTGGTTGAAGAACTAAAAGCTCTTCCCATCATAAATGGGTTCCCAGACACTAAAATTGCTATTTATTAGCAATCTGAATGAAAATCTCAAGCATAATTCAGTTATGTCAGCCTTCCTGTGAAAATTTCTAACAAAATTTGGATGAAAATCAAAATTTTCTCTGTGTATAGAAAGGTCAGCTGTTTTGAGAGCCTTAGATAAGGAGTGACTGTCTATCTGTATCAACAAGGAGGAACCAGAAGAATCTTTTTATTGGTGTTTAAATATGTTGGATAGAGTCCACGATGGGTCAGATTGCATTTGGTCTGTGGAAAGAATAGGCTGGATGAGCTAAATGGCTCCTTACTTATGTGCATCATCTGATAAGATCTGACACAATAGTTACAGTGCAGTTTCTGTTTCAGAGGCATCGTTCTGAGCATGGTGGAATATCACTACAACAATGCCAGACTAGGTATAAAAATTGTTCGGGGTGAGTGTGAGGGTTGTGGGCTCCCCTGTTGCCTGCATTAAATGCTGTCCAGTGAATGATTTCAAAAGGAAATTGGATGGGCATTCAAAGGAAATAAACCTGCGAGGCTACAGAGATCGAGCAGGGGAATGGGATTAATGATTACTCTGCGGAGAACTGGCATGGACTCGATGTGTTGATTGGGCTCCTTCTGCGCCTTAAATGACTATCACTTTATACGCTGAAGTAGAATTTTGTTTGTAATATTTCAAGAAAGTGCGTGTTGCTGCCAATTCACAAAATAATTCAAATTTACAAATGGGAAACAGAGCACGTATGCATGTGAGCAGTCATGGGCAAAGCTATCTCCTGGCCCCAAGACTGGGATGCGAGCCAGACTATACAAAGTGAGTATTGCTGGACTGCAAAGCGTAGTTGTTGATCTTCACACTACGCACTTTACTTCATGTTCAGCTGCTCAATCATTCCCTGTTTGTATGTTCAGGGTAGGGTACAACTAATAGAGTTAGGATCAGAGATCCATTTGTTTAGGAGCTATGAGGGTAATGAAAGTGCTATGCCATGAAAAGGGTGTTGGATCATTATGATCCAATTTTGTAGGTTATTAATTGTAGGTTATTTGACCGACTGCAGGGAAGGATTGGCTATTCTGGAATGAAAAGAGAAAATGCTGGAAATAGCACGCCAGGCAGCATCTCCGGAGAGAGAAAAAGAGTTAACATTTTAGATCAATGACCTTACACATCATATCATCTGAAACCTGAATGAACAGGGCAAACAACTGTCTATCTCTCAGACCAATCAGGTGGATGGATTATGAAATTATCAGCTCAAGGACTGAGGGAAAAAAGGTATAAATTGGAATAGGTGAATTCAATTTCAAAGCAGCTACTGAAAGAGAAATAAAGTTTGGCAGTAATTAACATTTGGCTCTCATTAAAAGGGTACTTAATGGACGAAATTTTACGGCTGCGGGATTTTACATGCCTGCCGAAGCCAATGAGGTTTAGAATGTCTCGCCGCATTTTACAGCCCCATCCCCACCAAAACGGGGCCATAAAATTCTGCCTAATGTCTTTTCCATTCCAGTATAAGTACAAAAGCAGGGGAGTTATGCTCAACCTTTATAAAGCTCCGGTTAGGCTCCAACTATACAGTTCTGGTCACCACACTTTAGAAAGGTTGAAAAGATCTTTGAGAGGGGGCAGATTTACCAGAAGGGTTCCAGGGATAGGGGATTTTTGTTAGAAGGCTTGGTAGGAAAAGCTGTGTTAGTTCTCCTTGGAACAAAGCAGATTGCGAGGAGATTGGCTAGAAGTGTACAAGATTATGACAGGTTTGACTAAGGTAAACAAGGAAAAACTTTGTTCCCATTAGCTGATGGGTCTAAGGGGTCACAGCTCTAACCTTTTGGCAAGAGATGCAGGGTGAATATGGGAAGAAATATTATATGCAGTGAATGGTAATGACCTGGAACTCACTGCCCACAAGGGTGGTGGAAGCAGAAATGATGGGCAGAATTTAATGCCCTCCCCTGTATGTGTTTGGAGGCAGTGGGGGGCATTTATTTAGGCAGGAAGGTAGCAGATAGGGACCCCGGCATCTTTCTGCCTCTGCTCCAATTAAGCCTGGGTTGGGAAGGTTTGTGGGCAGTCTTCCCACCCTGCCGCCAATTGAGACCCATAAGTGGGCAGTTAATGCCTACTCAACAGCCTCATCATGCTGCCACTGGTATTCAACTAGCAGTGGGGTGGGGGACTCGACACATGGGGAGCCTGAAAAGCAAATCCTGTCAGGGTTGCTAATGAACTCCTGGGGCTGTCCTTTGTTCAAAGACACTCAGTGCCTGATCGAGGGACCCAGCATCGGGAAGGACAGGACCTCCTGAGAGCCACTTCCCTGCCTTTGCTGCCAACTGACCTACCCTCTGTTCAGCAACCCACCCCACCGCATCCTGCCAACACTCACTGTGGCCTGGGTCAGTTGGTGATCCTAGGCCTCTGGTGGGTATACTATCAGCAACTACCGTTGTTCCCATGCTGTTGCTCCCTGTGATGCACAACTGTCTGGCTGGCAGCTCTTGAAGAGCGGGATTTCTGCCCCATTGGTCCTTGATCCTGGGGAATTCCCACTGCTGTTTACGTTAGTGCTTGGCAGGCACTTAATTCGGCAGGTCTTTCCCAAATGAGACGACACGGAACTGTCACTGGTTCAGCAGCCGGCGGGCATTAAATACTGCCCGATGAATGATTTCAAAAGGACAGTGGATGGATAGTCTAAGGAAAAAAACTGCGGGTCTATGCCGATTGCTCCACGGAAAGCTGCAATGGATTCGATGGATTGAATGACCTCTTTCTGATGGAAATGACTCCGGCACTATGGAAAGAAAACAATAAAACTGAAAACAGCCCTGCAGCCCTCACCCTTCGCACGCCTCGTACCCCCTCTCCAAAGCACTCCCCATGCTCCATCCATGCCAACCCATACCAGCTCATACAACTTCACGACCCCCCATGGCATTTTATAGCTCCTATGCCAACTTATTGTCAGCTCTTGCAAATACCACTTCAAACACCACCCTTTACCCTTACATACTCCATGCCAACTCACTCAATATCCACAATGGAACCATGCTGAAATTAAATAAAGTTCTTAAGTGTCTATTGATGAATTCACTATTACAAAGTGGCACTCTCATTGATAAAAGCTCATTCACTACATTTAACTTCCTTTAATCCCTTATAAGAACATGCATTTGTATTTATAGTCCACCTTCAAAGACATTATAAGCACTTGGAGCTGTCAATAAAACTTTGAACTGACAGGCACCCCACTATGATAATAAAAGATTGTGAAATCAGTCTTGCAGTACTATTCCTGTAATACTAACTCTCACACTTATGCCAGCAGACAGTGTGAAGTAGAAAGCACTGATTTTTTCAACACTGAAGGCAGTTTTTCAAACGTTTAAAGGGCAGATTTAAAAGCCTTGACAACTTGATAGCTCCCTATGATTGCTTTCTTGACAGTTCACTTTGACAACTCCGATGACTTGATCCACTTTTTATGCAGATTCATGTCTACTTTTAACAATCCTAAAGGGCACCTACCTCTCCCAAAGGACACCTGAACTCTCCCAAAGATGTTCTGGGACCATATCCAAAAGGGTACCTTACCTCTCCAAAGAACTCCAAAATGTTTAGACTTTCTCCTAGCAGGTCTAATGTGCACAGGTCGCATTTCCCACTTCTACCTTGCGAAAATCAGATTGGGCTGAAAGCAGCTGCACTTTAACATGTGCAGCTGTCTCCGTGAACCATGGATGTGCAAAGTCCCTGTTCCCCCCTGCGAAAATGGTGGGGGCCAGCTTCACGGGTGAGACTTCAGGATTTGGACCTCCGGGGCCATTTTCACAAAAATGGAGAGCCTGTCTGTCTGTGTGAAAACTCTAGTCTTAATGTTTAGTTCATATCTGCTACTATAGCAACTTCATGCTAGTCAATATATTTCAATAATGAGATAGAGAATGAGATACCATTAACATGAAGCACTGTTTGGACATCAGCTTTTGGAAATTTAAATTTTACTGTGCATCTGCCCCACCCCTTAAATTTCTGTACCATTCGTACATAAGTAATGTCAAGTGCCCTTATCTTCACTGCTATTTTGATAGGAAAACCTGTCCAATAAATTAAATAAATTGGTCATCATTTGTCATTTAGCAACTTTATATGACGTGTTGAAGGAATATGATGAACTGAATGGCACTTATTCAATGCTTTCTTATCGTCTTATTTAGGGTTCATCAAACAGCCCGGCAATGGATAAATTCCATACAGCATCTATTGAACTTTTCTCTATTATTAGTATAGCTAGGAATACTGTTTTTTTTTCAAACAAATAAGTTTCAGGCATACCCTCTAGCTGTGTCTGTTGATCTCAACTGATAAAATGAGTAGGGCATGTCCCTGACTGATCTCTGCCAAAGTCAAATTGTGATCTGTAGCAGGAATGCTAAAATTAAACCTTGGCTAGTTTCCCTCCCGTTCGATAATTAGGCACCTTACCTCATTGCAGTGGAGAGCCTCACAAGCCAAAAATGATTAACAGCCCTGTATCTGCATTAAGTCCATTTGTGAATGCTGGCCCCAAACTGGCTTTAACTTGGGTCTCCTTGTTCACATTAGCACAACGTCATTAGTCTGCTAGACATGCTTCTTTAAAGTGAAGACTGGTAGGAAATAGTTTATGTTGAGGTCATGTTTATTTAACCGCTTTCAAGTATTGGTCCTTGTTATGTTACTGCGTTCCAAGGTTTTAAATCCTAGACATATATCTTTAGTTTCATTTTCAAATTTATGGTGCACTTATTCACCAAACTTAATGAACTGTTCACTAAAGATATTACAAACTAACTCCAACCCTGCTAAGCATCACTTATTCAGTGAGACAAATACTTTTCTCACAGAATTTGTGTGGTCCCTTCCGGTCCGTAATCAGGTTGTTTGCGTGTAAGGTGTGTGTATTTCCTTATCCTCAGAGTGATGTTTCTTAATTTAAAATAAATTCCAGCTGCAGGCTTTCTGTTGATTTTTTAAAAAGTAAAGAAGATTATTTATGATCACACTGTTGCCCTAGATGTTTGAACACAACATCTCAATCACTCATCCGCTCTTGCTATCACACACACTAAGATTAGATACAGATGAAGTTAAAATCACAATTATAAAAATGGATTTTATAACTCAGCCTTAATGTTGATGTAAGCCTAGTTTCTTCTTGGTTGAGTTGATACTTTAGTTGAAGTCAAGATCTTTTTAGAAACAAAGGAATCTTATAAAGCTGTGGAATCACTTGTAGATGATTAGCCAAGAGGTTGTTTCAAAGATGGACTTGGAAGCTGCACAAGTGCACTGCTTTGGCTGCATTAGAAGACTTGTAGCTATGATGGCTCGACTGTTTCACATGTTTCTTTGTGCTTCAGAAGTTTTTCACACACACACACACACACACACACACACTAGCATGCAAAACAGAACAAGTTACAGGATAGTGGAGGTGGAGTTGTTAATAGTTAAAGTCAATAAGAAAAAAAAAATTCCAATGTTCCATTAGTGGTCTGGGAATTCCAGTGGTGTTGTGGCCAATTTAGGTTGGTTGTTTTTTTGGAGACAGTCTCTTCTAAACTGTAATCTGTCTTTTTCCAAAGTGGACGCTATGGCACTTGGAGTTCCTTTCGATTAAAATACTCTACCTCTATGATGTATTCCAAATGTAATAGAGATAGGGTCCAGAACTTGAGAATAGCAGGGAGAGAGAGATGATATTATATTCTGCAGTCTTCTTCTTGATGTTACTGATGCATTCTGCAGACTCCCTCTGCTGCAACAAATAGACAAGCTTATTATCACCTTAAGACCATAAGACATAGGAGCAGAAATTAAACCAATTGGCCCATCGAGTCTGCTCTGCCATTCAATCATGGCTGATAAGTTTCTCAACCCCATTCTCCCGCCTTCTCCCCGTAACCTTTGATCCCCTTACCAATCAAGAACCTATCTATCTTGGTCTTAAATACACTCAATGACCTGGCCTCCACAGCCTTCAGTGGCACAGCTTTTTACAAGAGAGGTTTCAGTCTTGTGACAGTTGGTTATTGGCACACAATGGACAGCAATCCATATTAACGAAGGAGGTTCAATCTCCCATTGTCACAGCTATCAAGATGCCATTTAAACAGGAGGTCCTTAGCACCCTCCTTGCATAATGAGTTTTGTTAGTCTTTCTTTGTTCCTGGCAACTTCTGGAGTCATGAAGTCTGTTGGCCCATTGTCCTTACATTTTGCAGAGAGTTCAGACAATGGCAAGCATAAAGTCCAAGAGGGGAACAGCCCAGACACGCCCACTGGTAATCCAATTTCAGAGGCTTTTAGAAACTTGGCAGATTTGCAGGTCAGGTGTCTTCTGCAGCCTTCTTAAAACACTGTGGCTTGGATTTTCTGCACCTGATCGGGACAGACATGTTCGGTGGCGAGATCGGAAAATCTCGCAAGAAGTCCCTAGGCACATTGCCTGGCGGCGTGAGTCCAGGATGTGATTGTCCCATCATCCCATCAATGGTAGGCCGCGATTCCTGTGTCAGACATCAGGATATTAATTTGAATATATTTGCATATCAATATTGTGGCCATTTGCTGGAATCAGCCCCACACATCAAATTTAAATCCCACATTCGCATGATTTTAGAATGGCATTATTTACAACTGACTTTGAAAGGCCTACTCCGGCAACCTGAACTTCAAGGGGAACTCAGAGGTTAGTGCACACAACTTAGCGCAGCAATTGCAAGGATCCCAGTGCAAGGAAGCGGCTCCGCAGATTCATTGGGGTCACAAGCAAGTCTCACAGTGTCTTCCTCATGGCTGGCTTGTGGTGCCGGGGCTAAGGCAATAGTGCTGGAGAGAAGAGGACCTCGGGGCCAGGCAGCAGTGCCGAAGATAAGGGAAACTTGGGGCTAGGGCAACATTGTGGGGTTGGGAGTGGGGGCCGGGGGGGAGGTGGGTGGTGGGGTTGTGTCATGGCAGCACAGACTGCAGTACGTGCACTAACACGTGCCTGGGAGTAGAGTGGAGGCGTGGGGGAGAAAGCAGCCGGGCAAATGGAAAAACAAGGCAAAGATGAGCACTCTTCCACAGCTGAGACTGTCTAACTTGAGCTCAATTGACATGCTTGGAGTTAGGCTGGTTCAGCAAATGTGATCATTCAAGCAGCACTAATTCCTGAGAGTGCCAATGAGTGCCCCTCTACTTTTAATCCCTTGGGCACACACTTCAAACTCAAATCAGTGCTGGGGTGCTGCAGAACCATTGGGTGACTGGGCAAGCTTGAGGATCACCTTGGGAAAGGTGGCCATGAACGAGAAGATGGAAAAGAATGTGATGGAGGCACATGTCTTACCAAAGGGAGGAGCAGAACCCTGAAGATGAAGGGGGGCAGGGCCTCCTCTGCACACAGAGGATGAACGCCCGGGAGATGTGATTCGTAGGTGCCTCACTAGACCCAGGGTCTACAGGTGATGCAGGTGCTACTTGCAGATGAGCGGGAACCAGTGCACTGATAACTGCACATGCCAAGGGAACTGGTCACTCACATGTACCACCTTCTGCAGAATTTGGCGCCATGGGGACTTGGAAGGCATCCACTGCTAGGGGCCGTGCTCAGATTCTACAGCAATGACTCCTCCCAGGGCTTCACT
The DNA here is from genome assembly GCF_017639515.1 of Carcharodon carcharias. Lineage (NCBI taxonomy): Eukaryota > Metazoa > Chordata > Chondrichthyes > Lamniformes > Lamnidae > Carcharodon > Carcharodon carcharias. The sequence goes on along the minus strand of NC_054477.1, from coordinate 128,625,657 downwards.
GGGGACCTGTGTGGGATCTCACAAGCCTCCACCCACAAATCTATCCAGGAGGTCATGGACGCCATTTTTGTCAAGGCACCAACCTTGTCAACTTCGACACAGATCAGGCGAACCAGGAAGCAAAAGCGCTGGGATTTGCTTGATATTTTGGCAGGCTTCATCACCTGTTCCCTTCAGCACCAAACCTGCACCTTTCAGGAATGCTGATGGCATGGGGGTCCTGCCTCTAAGGTGCTGAGAGCACACAGAGAACATCACGGAACCCAGTGACGCTTGGGTGTGAGATTTGTACAGCAAACACAAGCCACATTGAGGTGCAGGTATCACTGATCTGGAGAGTGACTTTGAAGCCGGACAATCACTGTGCTCAAAAGGTTACACATTGCAAAGAGGAGAGGCCATGGGCTGCGTCACTTGCCCTCATTTTGTGCAGTAACCAAGGTTTCACATCTGATTGACATAATCACTGCTCAACATAACAAGGAGCCATAGACAAGGAGACATTCTTGGGAATGTATTTACAATGGACAACATTATGTACAAGTGATTAATACCCATGCGCAATTGGTGTAACTACATCTTTAACCTTTCTAACCCTGCCACTATGTCATGGTGCATCCCCGACATCTGCAGCAGAAGTGGAGGTGGCCTGCTGACTGCTATATCCTGTTGTCTGTGATGACCTTGACGGGTGTCCTCTGGAGGGCCGAGACCTGGAGGGCCTGCTTTCGGGGTCCTGCTGTGTGGCAGTACCACACTCCTCGGCCTGCAGAGCTGGGATTGCTGGGGTCGCAGGAAGTGGGTGTTTAGATGGGCCGGTCACTCCCAGAGTCACCTGCGTGGATGGCCCTGGGTTGTCCACCTGCTGATCCTCCTCCCTATGGGTGCCTGAGGGTCTCTGGCTGACTCCTTGAGAGGAAGGGGCAGCTGGAGTGAGCTTGAGATGCCCCACCCCCTCTCATATTGACACTGATGGATGCCAGCAAATGCCTCAGCGATATAGTTGAGCTCCGACAGCAGTGCAGGACTGATGTCCTGGACCGAGGTCTCCACACAACCGCCACCCTACTGGTGTTGACCTCAGTGGGTTGACATGCTAGCGCTGTCATCTCAGTCTGAAGGCGGACAGATGCCTCCATGGTGCCTTGCAATCTGAGGAGTGCAGCAGGCACCCCTTCCCATTATTCCCCAGCTTGTCTTTTAAGCTCCAGCAACTGAGGTATGACCAAATCTAGGGGCTCCTCGTCTGACTTGGACTCAGCAGATTCATTGCCTCCAGCAATCCTCTGAGTGCCTCTACCTGGTGTGGATCAGACAGTGTGATGTACTCACCAGACTGACCCTGTGGCTACTCTAAAGCTGGGTCCCACCGGAGTGTGTGTCTCTGCACTGGTGGAGGGTGTGGGTGACGCTGGGTTTTCAATGTCAGTGTCTGCGGATTCCTCTTCCGTGGGTGTCCTAGGGGTTGGAATCGAGGACCTGGCTCGTGGATCCCCTCAGCTGATTCCTACATATGCCTGCAAAAGAAAGGAGAGATAATTAGTGCAAGGCAGGGGCCTGTGAAACAGGAGACATCACTCACAGCATAGTTATCTGATGGATGTTGCACTGCTGGATCCTCACTTGACTGAGCGCTGTTGACCTCACAGTCAGCACAGGAACTGTCCACATCCTCGACGGCCAGTTGAATTGCTCTATTTTCAAAGCCTGTCAACACCTTGAAGGTCAAGCATTCCACCATCAGTCTGTGACCTCTCCCTTTTGTTGTGTGCCAGCTTTTCCTGCATGAATACAGATGGAAAGAATGTGAGCAGGATGCCTGCAAGGCCAGATGATAAGGATAAAAGCAAAAAACTGCGGATGCTGGAAATTCAAAATAAAAACAAAAATAAAAATACCTGGAAAAACTCAGCAGGTCTGACAGCATCTGCGGAGAGGAACACAGTTAATGTTTCGAGTCCGTATGACTCTTCAACAGAACTAAGGAAAAATAGAAGAGAGGTGAAATATAAGCTGGTTTAAGGGGGGCGGTGGGACAAGTAGAGCTGGATAGAGGGCCAGTGATAAGGATGCCTGGCATGTGTGGGTGATGGGTGGTGCTATGTATGGGATGAGGGCACAATCTGCAGGGCAGATGAAGGTGTGTGTGAAAGTCTAAGTGGTGATGTCGCTTGAGCTGGCAGTGAGTGAGGTCCCTGTGGATGTGTGATGGGTTTGTGAGTGTGTGAGTTGAGAGTGATGAGAAGAGTGACTTACCCTCACGTTTAGGAGATCAGTCATCCTCTTTCAGCACTGGGTGGCTGTCCTCTTTTGGAGTGCATTGGCACTGACCACTGCTGCCACTGCCTCCCATGCTGGACTGGTGACCTTGCCTGCTGGCCTTCACCCAGAGTGGGGGAAAGGATATTGTGATGTACCTCCGTTGTCCAATCAGCTCTCAAGGGAGGTGTTGCTAAATTTGGGGGCAGCATATTTCCTAGCTTTGACAGCCACCATTTCCCAGCAGCTTCCTATCCCTTAGGGAGTGTTAGCTCTGTGCAGGGGTGACCTTTAAATATGGCGCCTGGATTACTGAAGCTCTGAGATCATGGTGGAGCAGGCGAATCAGAGGCCGCCCTGCCAGAGATCCAATATAAAACCCATGCCTTTGATTTTTTTCACAATGTTCCACATGATACAGGCTGAAGTTTCGCCATTGCCATCAGTGGGTCTAATGCTGATTTCCCTGCCTGATATTGCACTTTCTGATTTCAGGGAAAATCCCAGCCTGTGTATTTGAAGTTCTCCCTGCTTATTTTCTGTTTGAAAAATGATTCAAAGCTGATTAAGCTGAAGATTAATATTCCACATAGCACACAACACTTAGTTGTGACATTTTGCTTATTTAAAAACATAGCTTATTCTAGCATTTAAAGTTAGGTGTGGATTTAAATAGATTTGAAAATTATGGACTCAAATTTCCCAGTCCTGCATCCGCAGGTTAGGACACGAAAGCAGGAACAAAGTCTGAATGTAACACATTGGGCAGGATTTTCCATGCCCACTGGTGTCAGGGGTGTTCAGTGGCATGAGTGCACAATATGGCGAGAAGGCCAAAAATTGGTTTCATAAGGCATTCCAAGGGTGCGAAGGACTCGAGGCAGGGAAGGAGTTCCAAGGGGGAAAGGATTTCTAAGGAGGGAAAGAGTCAGGAGTGTGGGTATGTCCAGGTGAACATGCTGTGAAGGGAACTGTTCAGTCCGTGACTGCCTTCTTGGTGAGGGTGGGTGTGGTAAGAGGGAATGGTGAGAATGACTGAGGGCAGAGTGAAGTGGCAGGGTGGGAGGGTGAGGGTGCAACAGTATTGGTAGAAGGGACAGCAAGGGTGGTTGGTGGGGATTCGGAGGCAGACATGGACCCTGGGGGTGGGAAGGAGAAGGTTGGGGAGGTTAATATGAATGGGGGTGGGATTTTGGGGAAGGAAGGGAACATGCATGTTCACCTGGACATACCCAAAAGAAAAGAGTCGTGGCTGGTAGGTCATGGTGGGGAGGTGGAAGGTGATGCCAGAGGGTTGACAGTGATGGGGGAATGGAAATGGATGGCTGGGGGAGGGGAAAGGATGGGGGAGCACGTGAAAAATGTTAGCCACACCATGCTAGCTAAATCAAAAGTGAAACAAAAGTCGGTGGGTGAGAACAGGTGCTGCATGGGAGTATGATCAGTGGGTGGGTGGAGATGCAGATGGACAACTGAAAGCAAATCCCAGCAGGCAGCATTGAAAATACTTGGGACATTGAGATGAGCGTGATATGGGAAGGATCTGCATGTGTGGGAGAGTGCTTGCAAGAGGCTGTAAGGCCTTGCCACCCGTGCGTGTGTGCGCACACAGGTAGACACGCACACACACACACACACACACATCCCCCTCCCCATCCAGGGTGTCCAGCTGCTGCTCCTCCTTCCTTCGGGTGCCCGAGAGCCATGGCCTGAATCCTTGAGGGGAAGGAGCACCTGGAGGGACATCGAGGTGCCCAATTTCCCTCTTGCGTTGCCATTGCAGAAACTCACCCCTGGCAACTGCGATGGAGCGTAAGTCTATACCCAACTTTGCATTCTGCTGGACCAGGGTCATCCATGGCATCTGCCATCCTCCCCATGGAGAACTCCAGGCACGCATAAATGGGCACCACCTCTTCAGAGAGCAGGTGGGCCCACTCTGTTGAGGACTTCCAAGAACTCTGCATGATGTTCCCCTGCCTTCTGCTGACTCTCCATGTTGAGTTGGAAGGCCAAATCCAGGGGCTTGTCATCTGTCTTGGACCTCACAGATGCCTCTTCCCCAGCAATCCTCCGAGTGTTGAGGAGCTCAGCTGAACCTGCCTCCTCCTGCTGTGTCTGTGTTGTGACCACCAGATTGTGAACCTAAGCCTGCTCTAGATCTAGGTCCCACCGAGGTGTGTGTCTCTGTGCTGATTCAGGGTGTAGGTAAACGCTGTGACGGGTCTGCCAGGCTGCTTATTTCCACATCTTCAATGGAGGAGAGATCCTCTTGGCTGGAGGTGAGGACCTGGAAGGAACTGAGGAACTGGCTGGCTGAGGGGGTCGGTCGCCTAGCAGAGCTCCCTGTGAACCAAAGTAGAGATAAGTAGTGCATGGCAGCAGAGTCAAAAGCAGGAGAGAGACCACTCACAGTTGCGTTGAGAGAGGGATGATGTGGTGCTGGATCTTCAGGTGGCTGTTCGCCACCGACCTCACTGTCACCACAGGCACAGTCCATGCCCTCACCAGTCAGCACGATGGCACGCTTCTCAAAGTGAGTGAGAGCTTAATGTTGGCCACTCCACCCCCGGTCTAGGACTGCTCCTGCATGAAAACAGATGGAGAGAGTGTGAGCAGGACACATGGCACTCTGTGGAATGTTTGTGTGGTGAGTAGCGCCATGGACAGGATGAGGATATGAGCTCAAGAGCATATGAGCCTGATGGAGATGTGAGGATGTGTGTGGGAGTTAGTGGTGTTGTTCCTTGATGTTCATGAGATCCCTGTGGATGTGTGATGGGCTTGTGAGTGTGTGAGTTGAGAGTCACGAGAAGAGTGACTTACCCTGGTGGAATGGAAGAGATCATTCATCCTTTGTCAGCACTGGGTGGCTGTCCTCTTTTGTAGGGTTTTGGTGCTGACCACTGCTGCCACTGCCCCCCTTGCCTGATTAGTGATGTTGCTGCCTCTCCTGCGGCCAGAGCAGGGTAGAGGACATCACAACAGGCTTCCACTGCTTCCAAAGGGCTTTCAAGGGACACGTCATTAAACCTGGTGGTTGCAGTCTTCTTGCCTTTCAGGATGGTGTCTTCCGTGCAGCAGTCCTGGACTGGAAGCACTGAGGGATTTGCGTGTGGATGCACTTTAAATATGGCACCTGACGTGAGGAAGCAGTGAACTGATGGCGCGGCAAGCGAATGAGAGTCTGGCTTCCCAAAAATGATAATGAATGTGTCAGGATTGGGCGGATACATAAGAACATAAGCAATAGGAACAGGAGTAGACCATTCGGCCCATTGAGCCTGCTCCGCCATTCAATACGATCATGGCTGATCTTGCATTTCGACTTCCCATCTAACCCTGATAACCTTTGATTCCCTTGCCTAACAAGAATCTATCAACCGCTGCCTTAAAAATATTTAATGACCCCGCCTCCATCATCTTCTGATGCAGAGAATTCCAAAGCCGCACAAACCTCTGAGAAAAAATTTTTCCTTGTCTCTGTCCTAAAAGGGGGACCCCTAATTTTAAAACAGTACGGTGTGAGAAGCCGCCATTGTGACTGGCAGGTAAAAGGCCATTTTTCCCATCCGTTACCTCGCTTAGTGCAAACCTGGGACGATTCCGCTCATTGTGTCGGCTAACTGACACATTCCTGCCTCCGAGTTACCTTTAGTTTGGGGTTAAATTGGACCTTGCTGCACTTGTCTTTTAGGCAGTATGTGGCCGAAGAATTATTGAAAATGTGGTCTGCAATTTATGCACACGCAGGAGGTCAGCTTTGTAAAGGGATTTGCCTAAGCAGATAAAATGACTGTGCAAGATGTAGTACACGAGATGATGATGCAAATCGGAACGTAACACCAGGTTGATGCCAGCACTGTCATTTTTCAAACTCCACACTCCAACCAATGCCTGTCTTAACTTTGCATGGCTGATCACAGTGTTAATCATACTGGTGATACTGCTTCATTTCCATTTAAAGGGTCCATGAACATTTACATTTTAGTTGCTGGATTATTTGTTCTGACTGCTGAACACTGCTGGAGCTTTCCTGCATTTTGTTTGAACATACTGCAGGGGGTGCTCTGGCTGGTCTTGAAGTACTTTCTTGGTAATTTAAATTCTAATGCTGAAACCAGTTGCTTCCAGACAATGGTGGCCTGGGAAGGCCTACTTTGGGAACTGACCATGCCTTGGAAAATGAAGAGAGGCCATGCAGAACAGGACAAACTGCTGGAGGAGGAAGGAAGAGAAGAGGCAGAAGGGCTCTGAGCAGGTGGCAGAATCTACTGAGGGTCTTTGGGGAGGGAGCAATTCTCATTCCTCAGCTTAGGCATGGACCAGTACGTGAGAGATCTTCGGTCACAAAAGAGTTGTGAGTAAAATTTGCCAACTGCTGTAGTCACAAATGCAATCTCAAAGCAGGGCAAAGACCACCTTGCTTTGACCATTCAGGGTGCCTGTAGCTCTTAGCATCTATGCATCAGGCTCCTTATATATTCTTGCTGAAGAAATCAGCAACATCTTTCACTTTGTAGTGCACGACTGTATAAAAGAAGTCACTGAAGCTCTCAATACAAACTAAGACACTTCATCTCATTTCCTCTTACCAGAGACAAGCAGATGGAGTGAGCACAAGGATTTGTAAAGATTGCAGATCTCCTCATGGTGCATTATGCCATTGAGTGCACACACATTTCCTGGTGTGCATCGCATTTCAACTCAGCCATATTCATGAGACATTTCACTACCTCAATGTACAGCTGATGTGTAACTACAGGTAGTACACTATGCAGGTGAGTGCCTGTTATCCTGGCAGTGGTCATGATTCCTTTATCCTGTGGAAGTCCTTTGTGCCAGCTGTACTTGACCAACCACACAGCACATTAAAAGCTGGCTGCTAGGCGGCAAGAGTTACTCCTCTCATGTGAAGAGAGGGATACAGAATTAACATTTCAAGTTGAATTTGACTCTTCTTGAAGAATCAGCCAGAACTGCTGAGTATTTCTTGCTAAGTATTATTTCACATTTCCAACAATCTACAGTGTTTTGTTTTTATTCCCATTATGGCATGGCTTATGACTCTGATCTAGAATCCACAGACATGTGCAGAGCAGCTGTATGGTGAGAGCCATGGTACCACAAGGAGCATTTTAGAGCACACCATCTAATTCTCAAGCATCATTTCCGCAGCTTGGACTGTGCTGGAGGAATGGTATGAGGATCTGTGCTAGTATACTGTAGGCTGCACAGCCTCACCATTAAGTCAACAGCCCTTGCCACCAGTTTTCAGGTGAGGAGTTAAGGAGCAGAAGCACAAGGAAGAGAAGAAGGTACAACAGGCAGGAAGTGCAACAAGATTCAGAGAGGAAGGGAAGTTGCAACATAGGCAGCCACTTTCTGTCTGGGTTCTACTTGATTATTCATGAGTGATACTAGTAACCTCAACAACACTTCCCTATTCATCAACAGTCCCACATTCATTCCCTTTCCTCTATCTCTGACCATCATATTGTCCTCTTTTCCACAGCACTAAAATAAGAATCCTAGAAAATACACAATCCAATCCATAAATTCAATTTTCACAAAAGGCATAAAAAAGCCATCCTTTTGCCTTTTCTTAGTGCCTAGCTTCCATGTGCCTTTGCCTATCCTAGTGCTCCTAGAGAGGCTGGAGAGTTTGTGGTGGAAAACTGCCAACATTCAATAGAGGAGACTGTAAGTTGCCTTGGAGGATACCCTCGAGCAACTCTGGGCATCGTGAAAATTGGACAAAGTTGCGGGTCATGGTGAGGTGAGACGAGAAAGTTGTTTGTAATAGGTAGGGTTCAAGCCATACGTAACTATCCTATGCTTGCACAACCCAAAACAAAACAAATACATTTTTAAAAACAGCTATTGAAACGAAATCATTTTTTTTCAACTAAGAGACACAGCAGGTTGTGTTTATCAAAATTTAAAGAGTAAGTGATGTAAATAATTTGACAGCTTGACAGTTTCACAGACGTTATCTGCCTTTTACGCACATTCATGTCCATTCTTAAAAATTGAAAGTGACACTTTGCGGGAAATGAACTAGCCATTGCTCTAAGTATCACAACACAGACTCATTTTCCAAAAGAATTCCACCACTTCTTGCAGCCATAATGCCTCTCCTCTCCTAAGAGGTACAGGCAACCTTTCGGTAGCAATTGCCACTCACGATATCAGATACGCTGTGTTGATACAACAGCCAATGAACGGTGTGGGTTATGCTGACTGCGAACAGCAATCATTTAAAACAGCAGGCAGCACAAACTTAACATGCTACTGGCAACATATTGAATGGCATAGATTAATCACAATCCTCATGCCTGTTTTCAGGGATTTTCCAATTTAACCTCGGTTCAATTTACAAGATTGGAGCAATGCAATTTTTCCAATCACATATTTTAAGAAATTGAGTATCAGTTTAATTTTTGAAGAAGAGTTTTAATAAGGCATTGATCAATTTATGAAAATTCTGCATTTGTATATATCTGGAGCATGAAGACAACCACAACGCCAGTTGATTACTTCTCAGTCTTAAGTAGTGTGAACATTAACTGCACTATTTAATAATTAAACTTCTCTTCTGCCCCTGCCATAAAATCATGGGAATTTAAATCATTCAAATCATTTTGTTCATTCTTCATGCAAGTTATTTTTTTTTAAATTTTCCCTCGGCTCCTGAAGACCCTGATAAGCATTGGGACTTAGAGCAGATTTTAGATACATACATAGGATAAATAGCATTTTTGTCCATTCAGACTCAATTGGCAGAAAATCTAACTCATAGCTCCATTATCATTGACAGTTTTCTGATTTAGCCCAGGTGCCTGTTTTAAAGTTTGCCAGATTATTTGACCATAGAGTCTATCACAGTCAAATATAATCATTTCCTAACCTAGCATTTACATATGAAAATATTATAACATAGGTTATTGGATGCAATCAGCATCAGGATCCTTGGTAGAAGTCCTGAACTTCAGTGCTTGATGACAAGAACTTGAACCTGAAAACTTCTGCTTTTTCTGGTTTAGTACCTTGCCAGCAGTGCTATTATTTACTTGGCCATCGGGGAGCTTTTTTATATTTTACATTTTCTAAAATCACTATTTCTATTGGTATTTATACATGCAGATTTGTACATGCCCTCCACACGCTAATTTCTAGTGGCAAAAAAATGCCTTACCTCCATTCCTTAGTGGATCCAGCTTCATATTAATCATTCTGAAATTTCTTCAACTATCAAAATTTGTGCATGCTGGCATTTTAGCAAGTTTTATTTCACCTTTTCAAAGAAGGTAAGGTCAACAAAGCTGGGGAGGTGAGAAACAAATTTACCCTTTTTGCTTTTTGAATTTTATAAATTTCCATTTATTTAAATAATGCTTCTTGTTGTCATGATGCTTCTTTGTGCTCAGTAAGGTATAAGTTATTGTTGACAATGTTAGTACAAGTATGAATATACTCATATTAAATTCCTTTCTGAGTTATTTTAACTGCTAATGTTGACCGTAGTTGTCCTAAGGTACATTTTTAAAGAAACTTATCTGTCACTTAGTTTTAAAATCACTAAAATTATATTAACAAAAGTGTTCTTCATGCAAAAAATTGCAATGTATTAGTAATTTACAGTAGCAATGCCATAAAAATAACGTTGACTTGAATTCATCCATTGTGTGAGTTGCTGCTGCGAAGCTGAGTTCAATTTGGAGCTAAACCGTATCCATCCAGTTGCTGGTTTAATTTCAAATTTCACAGATTTCACTTCTAATTTATGCTTCTTGCAGCTTCTCTGTATGTGCTAGTCTCCAAGTAACTTTAGTTACAGATCACTGTTAATTTCCTATGTGAGTTGGAAATTCAAACCATAGCATCTTGACTACCCTCACAATGCAGTGGAAATGACTGTGATCCAGTGTCACTTGTGGCTAAGGAAAACTTATCTTCCTTCCATGGTACAGATTGGAAGGAAATCAAAAGTGGAATTGGTTGCTTCAGATTGTAATAGTCACAAATGTACAGTGAACAATGAACTGTATAAAGTATGACCATTTTACAGCAATGGCTCATGTATCTACAGTGTGCCTTTCTATTTGCAAAACAACATAATTTATCTAAGAAAAGTAAATCTTTTGTGCAATATGCATTTTACAGAACAGGAGGGATCACAATAAGATCTACAGCATGTCAGACCTCTACGTAAGATTCTGTCAGGTATTATCTGTACTTGTACCTTGTTACCTTGCTTCTTGTTAATGCAGATAGACATTTGTCATAGAGTTTGCATCATATGACTAGGCTGCCACACAGCTCAAAGTATGATGTTAAATTTTATACAATGTGTTAACCTGAGAGATGTATTGTCCGTGCATTTCTGTCATTCAATTATGTGTACAAATCACTTAATGTGCCAACTGGTGTCCTTTTGTGCCCCCTTCATTGTGCTTCATTTGAGATATCATCAGGACAAATTGAGAAGTCTGCTAAGAAAGCATATGGGATCTTTGGTTTTATAAACAGAGGCAAGGAATACAAAAGCTGCAAAGAGTACAGTTGTGCTAAGTCTTTATAAGTCACTGCTTGGGCTCCTGCTAGAATGTTGTTTTTAATTCTGGGCATGTGCTTCAGAAAGGATGTCAAGGCCTTGGAATGAGTTCAAAGGAGGGATTCAGGACTTCAGTTTTGTGGATAGACTAGAGAAGTTGGGATTGTTCTCCTTTAGAGCAGAGCAGGTTAAGGAGAGAATTAATAGAGTTGTTCAAAATCATGATGGATTTTGAAAAAGTGAATTGTAGCAGAAAGGTCAGTATTCAGATGACAGATATTTCACAGAAGAAGCAGAGGGGAGATAAGTAGAATTGCATCTACAGAGCAAGGTATGATCTTGAAAGCACTGTTTGAAAGGGCAGTGGAAGCAGATTCAATATTAACTTTCAAAGGGGAATTGGATAAATACTTTAAGCAGAAAAAATTGCAGGGCTATGGGGAATGAGCAGAGGAACATGATTAGTTGTGTAGCTCTTTCCAAGAGACAACACCGGCATTAATAGGCCAAATGGCTTCCTATTGTGCTATATTATTTTACGAATCTGTGATAGTCAATCATTATTGATACCCAAATATTTTTACCAAGTTTACAGTTCAAAAAAATTGACAGCTTGTACAAGTACAAATAACACTGGGCAGAATTGTCCGGTCAGCGAGTGGAGATGAGGCCTGCTCGCCAACGCATAAAATGACGCTTGGTGACATCGGGCGGGCGTCCTGACGTCACGGTACATCATTTAGATTTTCAGTTCGGCGGGCGTGCAGCCACCTATTAAGGCCATTTAAAACCTAATTAATTCAATTAAATGAGCTGCCCGTCCAGCCTTAAGGTTGGACAGGCAGCTCAGTTGCTTGTTTTAATTGGTTGTTAATTGGCCTTAATAGGTCTTTGGCAGTTTGACTGCGCACCCGCCAAACTGAAAATCCAAATGATGTGGGGTAAGGGGACACCCGCCCGATGTCACCCTGCATCATTTTACGCGTCGGCGCGCGGGAATCGTGATGAAGCATTTGCAAATGTTACTTATTGAGTGAAATGTAGAATGTTGATATTTTATTGGGAGTATTTGAAGAATATATATTTGTTCACACATTAGAAGAACTCCCATGACCTTTTATGTCCAGCAACATACATAAGCAGATGGGCCCTCATTTTCATGTCTCTTGCAAAAGAATAAGAAGGTGAAATTGGACATTAACAGGGTGACAAAACAAGCATTATCACTTTGGGTGCCTGTTATATATCCTGCTCAATATTCAGTTCATTGTCTTCACCAGAACTGAATATTTTAGATATGCAATTTAACAGGAGGCAAAAGTAGTCCCACCTTTTTCTTTTCATGTCCAATTTCATCCCCATCTTTGACAATGCAAAATATTGAAGTGGAGCTTGAATCCAAAATCATTGACTCAGAGATAAGAATTCTACCTCTGGACCACCCTGGATCACTCTGTATCTACATTCATTCAAGAATGTTAAGAATCCATTTTCTGATATGCTTCCTTGCTCTCCTCATTGTCCAAAGTGTCCCACTTCTTTATAAAAACAAAAAACTGAGAACGCTGGAAATCCAACACAAAAACAGAATTACCTGGAAAAACTCAGCAGGTCTGGCAGCATCGGCGGAGAAGAACAAAGTTGACGTTTCGAGTCCTCATGACTCTTCAACAGAACTAAGTAAAAATAGGAGAGGGGTGAAATATAAGTTGGTTTAAGGTGGGGGGGGTGTGGGGGGAGAGAAGTGGGGGGAGTGGTTGTAGGGACAAGCAAGCAGTGATAAGAGCAGATAATCAAAAGATGTCACAGACAAAAGAACAAAGAGGTGTTGAAGGTGGTGATATTATCTAAAAGAATGTACTAATTACGAATGGATGGCAGGACATGCAAGGTACAGCTCTAGTGGGGGTGGGGTGATAGAAGACTAAAAGGGCATAAAAGGTATAGATTTAAAAATAATGGAAATAGGTGGGCAAAGAAAAATCTATATAAATTATTGGAAAAAAATTTCTCCTCCCTCCCAGAAACATGATAGGGTCCCCCTTGTTCTCACTTATCACCCCACCAGCTGCTGCATTCAAAGGATCATCCTCCGCCATTTCTGCCAACTCCAGCATGATGCCACCACCAAATACATCTTCCCTTCACCACCCCTGGTGGGATTCCTTAGGGATCGTTCCCTCCGGGACACCCTGGTCCACTCCTGCATCACCCCCTACTCCTCAACCCCCACTATGGCACCTTCCCAAGCCCACACAAAAGATGCAACACCTGCCCCTTCACTTCCTCTCTCCTCACTGTCCAAGGGCCCAAACACTCCTTTCAAGTGAAGCAGTATTTCACTTGCATTTCCCCCAACTTAGTCTACTGCATTTGTTGCTCCCAATGCAGTCTCCTCTACATTGGAGAGACCAAACGCAGACTGGGCGACCGCTTTGCAGAACACCTTCGGTCTGTCCGCAAGAATGACCCAGACCTCCCTGTCGTTTGCCATTTTAACACTCCACCCTGCTCTCTTGCCCACATGTCTGTCCTTGGCTTGCTGCATTGTTCCAGTGAAGCTCAACGTAAACTGGAGGAACAGCACCTCATCTTCCGACTAGGTACTTTACAGCCTTCCGGACTGAATATTGAATTCAACAACTTTAGATCTTGAACTCCCTCCTCCACCCCCACTAGAGCTGTACCTTGTGTGTCCTGCCATCCATTCTTAATTAGCACATTCTTTTAGATAATATCACCACCTTCAACACCTCTTTGTTCTTTTGTCTGTGACATCTTTTGATTATCTGCTCCTATCACTGCTTGCTTGTTCCTACAACCACCCACCTTAAACCAACTTATATTTCACCCCTCTCCTACTTTTACTTAGTTCTGATGAAGGGTCATGAGGACTCAAAACGTCATCTTTGTGCTTCTCCACCGATGCTGCTAGACCTGCTGAGTTTTTCCAGGTAATTCTGTTTTTGTCCCACTTCTTTCTTCATTGATCTGCATTTGCTGGTTATCTGTTTACTCTTCTAACTTAAATATGTCCCCTTACAACCTGTTTCTTACACCTTGTCATAGCCTTTAATTTGTATCATCACCAAATTTAATATCATCCTCCTTGTATCTTTGTCAAAATCATTTAAGTGTCTCCATCAGAGAGCGCTGGGACACATCACTATGTATACGCTATGTAATCTACAAAATATTAATTTCCCCCTGTTTTGTGCATTCATCCTTTATCCATCATTTGGCTACATCCTCTTTTATAACATGCGCCTTAATTTTTGTTGTAAGGCTCTTCCATGGTCCCTTATCAAATGTCTCCTAAAAATCCAGGTATGCAATATTAACCATATTCCTTTGCACTTTTGAGTGTTTTGAGTGATGCAGGATCCATAGCCAAGCAAGAAAAAGAAAACCTCTGGTGTCAGTTCTGAGCTTCTACATCTATTGGTTGGGAGCTTAGAACTATAGAACAGTGGGTGTAACCAAATATTGTATCATTTTTCTAGCTTTCTAACATGCTACACCAACTAACTTACTTAATTCCTCATGTTCCATACAAGACAATGGGCAGCAGGACTTCGTCACCAAACCTAGTCCATCACAACCTCTTTTGCTCCAGCCCAGGCTCTTGAAGGTTTTCCTTAAATGTATTCACTAGGTCTTCTTTGGCTGGTCCCATCTTCTTCTTCCATCTGGTGGTGTCCATTCTACTGCTACTCTGGCGGGCTGTGCATCCAGGAGGTGAAACAGGCCTCTAAAACCAATGTTTAATAACTATATTACTGCTCTCCAAACTTGTACTTTGTACTAGGTATTGATCAGACATAAAATCCAAAATATTGTATTATTGTCAGACTTTCTAAATTAGTTGATTCCACATGTAACTGAGGTTACCTGTAAGAAATCTGTTGGGAATGTATTATCGCTCTCTGCAGTGCCTTGCTATTCTCCAAACCCACAAAATATATGTATAAGCAAATTTTAAAGAAGAAAAGCTCTTTTTTTCAAAAATATACTTTATTCATAAAAATTTAGAAAATTATATTGCAAAGAAGTTCAAATTGGACATAACTGAAAGTGCAATCAAGTTTAAGCTTTTTCCATACAGCATGTGACAGTCTGAGGTACATCAGTACAATTGTGAATACAGGGGATATTTAAAGTGTACATTCCTTGACAAGGATACTGCCCCAGGGGTTCTACATAGTTTCCAACCTCTCCTCTCAGTATATAATGGAAGGTGGCCATTCCCCAAGAGCCTTTGTAATAGCTGTCCCAGGCATTAGTGCATTCTTCAGCAGGTAGCCCTGGACTTTGGAATGTGGCAGTCTGCAACATTCAGTCAAAGACAGCTGTTTGCACTGGAAGATAACAAGTTTGGAGCAGAGCAAAAAGCATCTTTCACTGAGTTGATTGGCCTCCAGCAGCAGTTAATGTTTATCTCGGAATGCATCACTAGGAACAGCCCATGGAGCACAGAGTCCTGAGTCATGGAGCTGCTGGGGATGAACCTCGACGAAAACCACTGCATTTCTTCCCAATCCATCTTTGCAAAGGCACATTCCAGAAGGAGTTTGGCACAGTCCCTTCCTGACTGCAGCCGCCTTGAGGGGATGAGACTCTGGGCATGCAGGAAGGCTCTGACAGGATGCCTTTCTTACCACTAACCAAGCTATGTCTTAGTGTTTGTTTGAAAGTTCTGGTGATGAGGCATTTTGCCAAATGACTTTGATTGTCTGCTCAGGAAACCATCCAACAGGATCTACCATCTCCTTTTCCCCTAGGGTCTTGGGACTTTATTTGTGGACTGCCTGATGGACTTGTTGTCAAAGGTATTTTTCTGCATCAACTTCTCCACAACAGACAGATGTTATGGAATGGTCCAACTGAATGGAGCGTTCCATGGCCAGACTCATCCTTCACAACACTGGGGACAGATAGAACCTCAGCACATAGTGACACTTGGTGATTGCATACTGAGGGTCTATGCACAGTTTAAACAGTCACACACAAAGGTAGTCACCAGAATGAAGGCTAGGTTGGATCTCTTGTCTAGAGATTTGTACATCGTATTCCTGTGGACATGGTCTATTTCCCATCTCCAGAAAAAATGGAATATGGCTCATGCAATCATCACAATGCAGGAGTGGGGTCTGGACCAGACCTGCACCAAATACAGCAACACTGAGAGCTTAACACATCTGAGAACAAGGTTCTTACCCACGAGGGAGGGAGAGCATCACTTCCGCATGCCCAGTTTTGTTTTACCATGGCTACACGCTCCTTCTAGTTTTTGGCTCACATCCTGACTCCTTTGGATGATATTCCAAGCAATTTCAATGTAGTCTGGCCTGATGGTGAAGAGGACAAAGGATTGATCGGTCCAGTTCCCAAAGAACATAACCTTGCCCTTGCCATGATTTACTATGGTTCCCAAGGCCAGTTTGAACAGGTCACAGGTGCTCATCAGTCTGCACACTGACAGCAGATCCAAAAGAAGATGGTGGTGTTGTCCATGTACTGGGAGGTTTTGACCTGAGTGCCTCCACTGCCTGGGATTGTCGCCCCTTTTATGCCCACATCCTTCCTGATGGACTCAACAAAAGGTTTGTTACAGCACACGATCAAGACAGGGGAGAGAGGGCAGCCCTGTCTGACTCCAGATTTGATTGGAAAGCTTTCTGATTCCCATTCATTGATTGAAACTGTGCTATTGATTTTTGTATGGAGCAGTTGAATCCAATTGCAGATTTCTTGCCAGTACCCCATTTTGGAGAGCACATCCATCATGTGGGTATGTAATATTCTGTCAAAGGCCTTTCTGGTCCAAGCTGATGATGCTGCCCACCCTTGTGTCCTGCACGTAGGCGATCATATCCCTCAATAACATGAGGCTATCAGCGATCTTCATGCTGAGGAAAGTAGAGGTCCAATCCGGGTGGATCACCAGCTCCAGACCAGACTTGACTCGATTGGCAATGACCTTGGACAGAATTTTGCGTCCATGTTAAGCAGTGAAATGAGTCACCAATTTCTGATTTCCACCCTCTTGCCCTTCTGCTTGAAGATGAGGGTGATGATGCCTTTAATCTTCATAGATTCTGATATGTTGTTGGCCAGAAGTGTACTCTTGTACATTTCCAGCACTGACTGTGGAAATTGCCCTTATAACCTGTGAAGTACAGGACTGGAGTACCATGCAGTACCTTTGACTAAAGGTGCTGCATGGTGCCCACTCCCTAAGATTATCAAAACAGTTAAAGTTAATAACTCGTGTTGGAGTTTGTGAAACTGAAAACTCTTCTTGAAATGCGTTCTGGGGCTGTTTGGTAATGAGGCAGAAAAAATGATGCGATGATTTGCATATCATACATAAAATCAGACTAATCAGATGTACTGAATGTGTAGTACTGTCAGGTTTGACGAGAGTAAGGACAAGTTACATGAATTAATCAGATCCTAAAGTCACTGTTACCAAGCTTCCTGTCAGAATAATTGAAAGCTTTTACACAGAAGAAACCTCCAGGGTTCCAGAAATGCAGCATTTAATTTGTTAAAATCCTATTATGCTTCATTTTCATCATCTTTTTCTTTTCCAAGGACACAATGCAATGATGTTAGGGGATTTGACTAAGACATTTATATCAGAATTCAAGTCATGTCTAAGAAAACAGCAAGTTTAATATAATTACTATGAAAGACCATTAGTTATAGTAATTGTTCTAGCCTGTAACATAGCTTTACTTTGTCATCGTTGTATCTGCTGTAATTAATTTATCTGCTTGAAGGGGTATTTTAAATAATAAATGCAATAGTGGGTGAAGATAAGTTAGTCTTTCTGCAGGTGCAGAAATAGCAAAGTAAGCAAAACTGTTAAAGCAATACCTGATGCCCCACCCCCACCCCTGCCCCAACAATCCTGGTTGATCCGGTGGGACAAACGTTCTGAAACCAAGTAACCCTTCAAGTGCCTGAAATGGCCCAGAAGCGAGCACACCTTGAGGTATTCCCCACGGTGTGAATGTCTTTCATGGGCAGGTCTAATGTAAAAACCTAGTTTATGTACTTGATAACTTGTGTATCAACAAATCCAACAATAAAAATATTTAGCACAAAGGTAGGGCACAGAAAAATGGGGTAATGAGGTTACAGAGCAAATTGGTGAAGCTGGAGGAGAGGTGACTTCTTGGATGCCAAATGATATGGCAGGGCAGGGAAAGACATGCAGATAAGGTGAAAATAAAGGGGAATGTTTCTGTTAGTGTTTAGGCATCTAACCGACTAATGCAAAAGCACATTAACAAGAAAAACTATTTCATTAAAGCTGTTAGCATAGCTGTTATGACTATCCTCAGATGAACGGGGTGAGGGAGGCAACTGATTTAAATTCTGTGCAAATGTAAATCAACCATTTTGCATAGATTTTATTGCCTGAAGAAAGTTGTCACTGTTATGAGCCAAACTAATACATAATTTTACAAATGGGATTGTTAATTTATTTTTATTGTGCTTCAAGAAAAACAAAATTTATTGACATGAATCTGGCAAAAAAAAGATCAGCTAATGTTTGGAAAACATCTGTTTTTCCGAAAAAAAAAAGCAAGACTCAAATCCATTAAGGATGTTGTACCTCTTTTCACTTGGCCTCTCCAGATAGCACAACTGAATTGGAAACTTGTCACGCGTGCAACATTTTCTTTCCCGCCTGTAGCACTTTCTGTTCCATCACACAGCCCCACTATATCTCCATGTTTATTTATTCTCACTAACGTTAGAACAGAAGTCAATGTTAGTATAAAGCCAAAAGGCTCATTTTGCCCTCATATCATTCCACTTCTTTTTGCTAAAGTTAGCAAATGGAAGAAAAGTAAATTGTGTCTTATTTATGTATCTCTATCTGTATGCCGTGCCTCAAAATTTAAAAGCAGCTAAAACTTCCAGATAAACTGGGTTAAAATGGAATTAATGGCAACAGGTACCTGCTAGAACTGCAACATTGAAGTAATGTTTTCCATTATATGTCTAAATACTAACTGAAATACATTATTTTTGTTTATTTAATGTGATACAGCATGCTTTACTTTTCTGCTTTGTATTTATTTAATCCATTAATTTTGTTCTCAAGTTACTGGAGGGAGTCTTGAACCCAGAATCTTCCAAAGTCAAAAGTACCACCACCAAACCACCTGTTAGCTTAAAACTTGCGTGCTTAAGTAGTTTACTAATCAGAGTTGTTTTACAGTGCAGCCAGAATATGAGTGGAGGAATATCAAGTGATTAATATTGATGGCCATTGTAGTTCAATCCAGCAAAAATCACATACTGGCCAGGATTTTTAGGATGGAGCATTTATTAGCTGGAGGCAGGACTTCTGTCCCTCAGTCTGGAGGAAGTCCCGCCTCAAAGTGCAGCCAGACAATCTGGTTGGTCAGCAGCTCTCTTGTCCCAGCAGTGCCGGGAGTTGCAGTGGACAGGACTAGGACTGCAAGCATTCCCTGGGAGTCAAGGACCAGAAAAATTTGAGGGGCTCAGGGCGAGGAGGGGAATTGAGGCCTGGAGGTGGGGGGAGGTGGTGTTGGTAGACAGAACTGGGTGGGGTGTTGGTAAAGATGTCGGGGTTGTGTGTGGAGGGAGTAGCTGCATGGATCAGTCCTTCTTTGGGGGGGCAGCCAGAATTGAAAGGAGGCTGTTTATGGAGGCAGCCCCGTCCACCTTCACGCCCAAGGCCTGAGCAAGGTTACTTTTTGGGACTCCACCGCCCCTAACCTCTTCCCGCCAGCCTTAAACTTGAAGCTGGGCTGGACACTAAGTAGTCATTAATAGTCCACTTAAGTGCCTCAATTGGGGCAAGGATGGGTGGGCTGGCTGTCCCACCGATAATTGCAGGGAGGTTGGGGCGAATGGGAGCCTGGTGGGAAGGCCATCCAATTTTATGGATTGCCCCCCAATCTGCCTACAAACCCCCCAGCGAGGGAACATAAAATTCTGCCCTCTGATTCAGAATCTTAACACCTTAAAATGAGAATTATTTTGGATGAGATAATTCTCAGCAATGTTTATTGTGCAGTTTTTACCTTCATTGAAAATAAGTGCTTGATGAGCTTTTGTATTTGTAGGGGTGAAAGAAACAAAAGAACTGTGCACTATGCACTGTTTTCATGAAAATGTCATCACTGGTATTACCACCTACCAAGCCTGTAAATTTTGATCCATGATGTGATTCAGGTCAGTTTACATCATGTGTCAATGTGTTTGTAAACTGACAAAATAAAACTGATGATCACAAAGGGATATCATGGCCCCTTTTTAATTACTGAAATTACTCAATGAGGAGTTCTATTGTACAGAAATGTATTTGTAGAAACAGGTGTGCAGGGTGCTATAGTTGTACTGCATTGGTTCAGGGAAGATGTTTTTGGTAATATTCAGTGGTGAAAATTATTCCCAATGCTGAACAACTATTTGAGGGATCCAGTAAGAGGGAAAAACACATTTGACCTCATCCTCACCAACTTGCCTGCCGCAGATGTATCTGACCATGACAGTATCGGTAGGAGTGACCACCGCACAGTAGTTGTGGAGATGAAGTCCCATCTTCGCATTGAGGATACCCTCTGTCGTGTTGTGTGGCACCACCACCTTGCTAAATAGGATAGATTTCGAAAAGATCTAGGAAAACAAGACTAGGCAACCATGAGATGATATGGGCCATCAGCAGCAGCAGAATTGTACTGAACCACAATCTGTAATCTCTTGGCCTGGCATATCCTCCACTCTACCATTACCATCAAGTCAGGGGATCAATCCTGGTTCAGTGAAGAGTGCAGGAAGGCATGCCAGGAGCAGCACCAGGCATACCTAAAAATGAGGTGTCAACCTAGTGAAGCTATAACACAGGACTACTTGCATTCCAAACAGCATAAGCAGCAAGTGATAGATAGAGCTAAGCGATCCCACAACCCACGGATCACATCTAAGCTCTGCAGTCCTCCCGCATCCAATTGTGAATGGTGGTGGATGATTAAACAACTCACTGGAGGAGGAGGCTCCACAAATATCCCCGTCTTCAATGATGGAGGAGCCCAGCATGTCAGTGCAAATGATAAGGCTGAAGCATTTGCAAAAATCTTCAGCCAGAAGTGCCAAGTGGGTAATCTATCTCAGTCTCTTTGGGAGGTCCCCAGCATCAAAGATGCCAGTCTTCAGCCAATTCAATTCACTCCATGTGATATCAAGAAATGGCTGAAGGCACTGGATATTGCAAAGGCTATGGGCCCTGACAATATTCCAGCAATAGTACTGAAGACTTGTGCTCCAGAAATTGCCGGGCCCCTAGCCAAGCTGTTCCAGTAAAGCGAAAATACTGACATTTACCTGGAAATGTGGAAAATTGCCCAGGTACATCCTGTCCACAAAAAGCAGGACAAATCCAACCCGGCCAATTACCGCCCCATCAGTCTACTCACGATTATCATAAAAGTGATGGAAGGGGTCATTAACAGTGTTATTAAGCGGCATTTGCTTAGCAATAACCTGCTTATCAATGCTCAGTTTGGGTTCCACCAAGGCCACTTGCCTGGATGAATGCAAGTCCAACAACACTCAAGAAGCTTGACTCCATACAGGACAAAGCAGCCCCCTTATTTCACACCCCATCCACAAACATTCACTATCTCCACCGCTGAAGAACAATGGCAGCAGTGTATACCATCTACAAGATACACTGCAGGAATTCACCAAGCCTCCTTAGACCGCACCTTCCAAACCCGCGACCACTATCATCTAGAAGGACAAGGGCAGCACACAGATGGGAACACCACCACCTGCAAGTTCCCCTCGAAGCCATTCACCATAGACTTGGAAATATATCGCCGTTCCTTCACTGTTTCTGGGTCAAAAATCCTGGAACTCCTCCCTAACAGCAATGTGAGTGTACCAACACCAAATGGACTGCAGCATTTCAAGAAGGTAGCTCTCCATCACCATTTCAAGAGCAATTAAGGATGGGCAATAAATGCTGGCCTAGCCAGTGGTGCCCACATCCCATGAATGAATTTTAAAAAGTCCTTTGAGTTCACTCCTTCAACAACCCATATAGAAACTATTTTATCATGAATTCTACCAATAACGTAATTTCTTGAGAGGAAGTTTTGCATGATTTCGGCCTCACTTCCAAATGTAACTCCAAAATATTCATCCAATCCTACACTTTCGCTATTGGGTCTGGTCTGCTGTCTTCTGTAAACACACATCCAGAATCGCCCCAGCCCCACCATCCCCAGTAGCAACAAAATCATTAAGTTTGTGGCCTATTTGATTTTTAAATGGATATTTCACAAAATTCCCTCATGCTCATTCCCACTGTCCAACAGCATGAAAATGAAACCAAAATCAGAATTCTATGATTTATTGTAAGTCAAAGTGTACACGGGGAATGTAATTGCTTGTGTTTTGTAACAAAATTATAAACTTTATGTTCATGTTACGATTTAACCATAGAACAGTCAACAGAGGGAATCTTCCTCATATAGTTCCTTATGCACACCTCTGCACTCATAACTGAAATAAGAAAAAATATTCATCATTCGTTTTCATCATGAACATATCCTATGCACTGACATAGTGGTAAATACTTACTACTCACTGGGCATATCAAGACTTGCTCCATTAATTAGAATTTCTCCAGCACCCTTTAGCTTGAAATTTGTTGCAGGATAACTTGCTGTAAGCGAGAGCCGAAAAGGCACAGTGAGGGCAAGGGGGCACCTCGAAACTTGGTGAGTGACAGAACCAAGAAGTCTATCATCTTAACCAAGGAGATTTAAAGATTGAGCAAAAAACAGCAATGACTGGGAAGGAAAATGAAATTTTAAAAAATGAAGTAAGAGAGAAGACAAAAGGAGAAAGGAAAAGTGAGAAAAATTTAAATTTTGACCTTTTTAAGAACTCATAACAGCAATTGACTATATGGAGGAAAGAGATTTAACGGTTCAAATTTTCCCATTTCTATATCAGAGAGATTGATTGGGCCATAAGGGTATAAGGGTACATACATTATTAGCTATGAGCCCTAATTTTCAGAAATGTGCTTAATGAGTAATTAATATCTAAATCCAATCATTTCAATCCAATAATCCAATAACGGAGAGGCTAAGAACAAGATTCCTTTTGTTTGAAGCAAATGGTAAAATGCAACAATCAACTGCAATTTCTAGAGATTCACAACTCAAGGCGAGTCTCCTCATCTCTGGAATTTACTGGCCAATTTGCGCCTTATTAATGGAGTGCGTCATGCCATTATTTTCCAGGAAGATTAGGTCCTTACGACAAACTGATCTATATCAATATAATTATTCTGGTATGTGTTAGAGTCATAGTGATACAGTGTTAAATATTCTGATGTACTAGCGCCTGGTATGTTCTTAAATTACATATCAGCAACATCATGCATTTATATAGCACCTTTAATGTAGTAAACTATCCCAAAGCGTTTCACAGGAGAGTTATCAAATAAAATTTGATACTGAACCACAAAGGAAATAGTAATCAATTAGCTTGATTAAAGAGTTGGGTTTAAGTAGCATCATAAAGGGGGAGAGAGAGAGAGTTGGAGAGATTTGGGGAGGGTATCCCAGAATTTAGGTCCTCAACAACTGCAGGCATAACCAGCAATGTTTTTTTTTAAACTTATTTGCTCATTGAATGCGGGAGTCACTGGCTAGGCCAGCATTTATTGCCCATCCATAATTGTTCTCAAGAAGATGGTGGTGAGTTGCCTTTTTGAACTGTTGCAGTCCATGTGTCCACCTACAATGATGTTAGGAAAAGGGTTCCAGGATGATGACCCAGCGGCAATGAAGGAACAGCGATATATTTCCAAGTCAGGATGGTGCGTGTGTCTTGGAGGGGAATTTGCAGGTGGTGGTGTTCCCATGCATCTGCTAGCCTTGTCCTTCTAAGTGTTAGAGGTTGCTGGTTTGGAAGGTGCTGTCGAAAGAGCCTTGGTGAGTTGCTGCAGTGCATCTTATAGATGGTACATACTGCCGCCACTGTGTGACGGTGGTGGAGGGCATGAATGTTGAGGTGGTGGATGGGGTGCCAATGAAATGGGTTGTTTTGTCCTGGATAGTGTTGAGCTTCTTGAGTGTTGTTGGAGCTGCACTCATCCAGGCAAGTTGGGAGTATTCCATCATACTCCTGACTTGTGCCTTGTAGATGGTGGACAGGCTTTGGGGAGGTTAGGAGGCGAGTTACTCACCGCAGAATTCCTAGACTCTGACCTGCTCTTGTAGCCATAGTATTTATATGGCTAGTCCAGTTCAGTTTCTGGCCAATGGGAACTCCCATGATGTTGCTAGTGGGAGATTCAATGATGGTAATGCCATTGAATGTCAAGGGGAATGGTCAGATTCTCTCTTGTTGGTGATAGTAATTGCCTGGCACATGTGCGGTGTGAATATTACTTTCTACTTAGCAGCTCAACCCTGGATATTATCCAGGTCTTGCTGCATTTGGACATGAACCACTTCAGTATCTGAGGAGCCATGAATGGTGCTGAACATTGTGCAATCATCAGCGAACATTCCCATTAATGAAGTAGCTGTAAATGACCAAGTCTAGGACAATACCCTGAGGAACTCCTGCAGTGATGTCCCAGGACTGACATAATTAACCTCCAACAGCCACAAACATTTTCCTTTGTGCTAGGTATGACTCCAACCTGTGGAAAGTTTTCCCCTTGATTCCCATGAACTCCAGTTTTGCTAGGGTTCCTTGATGCCACACTTGGTCAAATGCTGCCTTGCTTTAAAGGGCAGTCACTCTCACCTCACCTCTTGAGCTTAGCTCTTTGTCCATGTTTGGACCAAGGCTGTAATGAGGCCAGGAGCTGAGTGACCCTGGTGGAACACAGACTGAGCGTCAGTAAGCGGGTTATTGCTGTGTAAGTACAGTTTGATAGCACTGTTGATGACCCCTTCCATCACTTTGCTGGAGATCAAAAATAGATTGATGGGATGGTAATTGGCCAGATTGGATTTGTCCTGCTTTTTGTGGACAGGTCATAACCCAGGGCAATTTTCCATGTTGCCAAGTGTATGCCAGTATTGTAGCTGTACTGGAACAAGCTGTTGCAAGGATGCAGCTAGTTCTTGAGCACAAGTCCTCAGAAATATTGCTGTAAAGTTGTCAGGGCCCATAGCCTTTGCAGTATCCAGTTCCTTTAGCTGGTACTTGAAATCACTTGGAGTGAATTGAATTGGCTGAAGATTGGTATCTGTGACGTTGAGGACATCAGGAGAAGGCTAAGATAGATCGTCCACCTGGCACTTCTGGCTGAAGATAATTGCAGTTGCTTCAGCCTTGTCTTTTGCACTGATGTGCTGGGTCCCCCATCACTGAGGATGGGGATATTTGTGGAGCCTCCTCTTCCTGTTAGTTGTTTAATTGTCCACAACCATTCACAACTGGATGTGGCAGGACTCTGGATCTTCGATCTGATCCATTGGTTGTGGGATTGCTTAGCTCTGTTTATTGCATGCTGCTTCCACTGTTTCACATGTAAGTAGTCCTGTGTTGTGGCTTCACCAGGTTGACACCTCATTTTTAGGTATGCCTGGTGCTGCTCCTGGTGAGCCCTCCTGCACTCTTCAATGAACCAGAGTTGATCCCCTGGCTTGGTGCTAATGGTAGAGTAGGGGATATGCCAGGCCATGAGTTTACAGATTGTGGTTGAATACCGATGGCCCACAGCTCCTCATGGATGCCCAGTTTTGAGTTGGTTGATCTGTTTGAAATCTATCTCATCTCACATGACAGTAGTGCTACAGAACTCTGTAATCCCACCACATGATGGAGGGTATCCTCAATGTAAAGGTGGTTTTTCATCTCCGCAAGGACTGTGCAATAGCTACTCTGACCAATACTCTCATGGACAGATGCCTCCATGACAGCTAGATTGGTGAAGAGAAGGTCAAGTAGGTTTTCCCCTCTTGTTGGTTCCCTCATCGCCTGCTGCAGACCCAGTCTAGCAGCAGTGTCCATTTGGACTCAGCCAGCTTGGTCAGTAGTGGTGCTACTGAGCCACTCTTGGTGATAGATCTTGATGCTCCTCACTCAGAGTACATTCTGTACCCTTGCTACCCTCAGTGTTTCTTCCAAGTGGTGTTCAACATGGAGAAGCACTGATTCATCAGCTGAGAGGGGATGGTAGATGGTAATCAACAGGAGGTTTCCTTGTCCATGTTTGACCTGATGCCATGAGATTTCGTGCAGTTTAAAGTCAATGTTGAGGATGATTAGAGCAACTCTGTCCCAGCTGTATACCACTGTGCCACCACCTCTAGTGGGTCTGACCTGTCAATGGAACAAGACATACCCGGGGATGGTGATTGTGGTGTCTGGAACATTATCTGTAAGATATGATTCAGTAAATGTGATTATGTCAGGCTGTTGCTTGACTAGTCTGTGAGACAACTCTCTGAACTGTGGCACAAGCCTCCAGATGTTAGTAAGGAGGACTTTGCATGGGGCCAACAGGGCTGGGTTTGCTGTCGTCGTTTTCAGTGCCTAGGTTGATGCCGCTTGTCTGCAAAGAATAGGGCCATGTGTATTCATATGTGTAGTTTCCAGTCACACTGCGAGCCCAGCTAACAATCTTAAGTTGGCTGTCAGTGTAATTCTTAGTACATTGAGGATTGTTCAGCAAATGTTGTTAAATCACGGAAACACATCTAATGTTGGACACTGTGTTTTGAGTTTTGTAAGCACCGTCTGGTTGGGTACAGTCTGTACCCTGGCCTAATAATAAAAACAGAAAATGCTGGAAAAACTCAGCAGGTCTGACAGCATCTGTGGAGAGAGAAACAGAGTTAGTGTATTGAGTCCATATGACTCTTCTTCAGAGCGTCTGTACCCTGCCCATTGCGAACAGTGGCTGGGATGTGCTGTTTGATATGATCCGCAGACAGAAAGAACATGAACATACATTGTGCCTGTTTCAGCTAAACAAAATAAGTGACAGCCATTCGCTGACTCATTCCTCAGGGCAATGCCTTGATCAATCAGAGTCAAGCTGCCTGGTTTAAATTTCAAACAACGCATGGCAGTTAACTGTCAGTCACCGTCAGTGGTGCATTCTCCATGGCAACACCACTTGCTAACCAATCAGCACTCTCTTCCCATATTGTATAAATTGTTGTTTTCCCCCTTATTTTGGTATTCTTGCAAGTGTCCTGATGAGTGAAAGATGTAAAGCTTAGACATGTCTCTTTTTCAGCAATATTCAAGTTCTGTACTACCAAGCGAGTATAGATTATTTAGGAATGACTTTCATGAACAAGAATAGTTGCAAATTACTTCACAGTTAATTGCTTTAGATGGACAACTGCTTCATTTTGTGTAATGTTAGGATGTTGTGGCACTGAAATAGAACAAGCATGGCACACTATTACTGAACCATGGTGGTACAGCTGCTCCTCCTTCACTGGATAAACCAATGGTTACAAGGGTCACAGTTTCTGCATTTTTAATTTCACTTGCCTTAATAGTGATTTGTATGATGTAAATTGTAATGATTTTTACTCTTGGGCAGAATATCTTGCTATTACCTCTCAACATGTTCTGCTCATGCGTTCCCTTGCAATGTATTCTTAATCTTAGTTAGATTGTGTGGAGAATCAGAAGCGTAAAGCTCTATCTTTTCAGTTTAATGATTTAAAACATTACTATTGTAATACAATGCATCACCAGTTCTTGCAGAACCTTCCCAGTTTTGAGCTGATCTTTTTATTAAAACTGAACTTTAGTCTGCGGCTTTTCCATTTCTTCAAATTACGACTCATGCAATCACTGTTATAGTGAAATCCTGTTATATCAAATAGAATTTCATGACTTCACTGTATATCTGGGTCTTAAAAATCAGAACCTGTTTCATTTGGATTGTTGTGTTTCTGTGCATTATTATGGGTAGCACCAATCAACCTAATTAAAAATTAATAGGAGTGCAATAGCACCATTTTTTAATCTTTGAGGTATTGATCTAAGTTGTTCCACATATTGATAAATTGCCTAGAATTGATGCAGCTTTTATTCAAGTAGGTATAGTGTGGACTGTATTTTGGTATATATTTCAAACTGCATGATCTCTAACGGAATTAAATTAGAAAAATATTGGCTTTGCAATAGTTTGTTACAAAAAGGAATTAAATGTTTAAGAAATCTTTTCTATTTCAGTGAGGGAAAATCTTTCCATTGCAGTCTTTCTGGTTACTTCATACCCAGGAAAATCTGTGAACAATCTTAAAAATAAAATTAAATCTGTCCATGCTAAAAATAAATAGATATGAAATATTTATAGAGACCTAATGATACAATTAAGTCTTTCCCTGTCACCTTCATGTTCAACAAGGATGGCATTTTCATGAAGCCTGTCACAAACATGTCGATACACAATCGAACCTTTAGTGAAGCTTGGAAAAGCTATATGCTCAAAATCACAACATTGGCCACTTTGAAGCTTTATTGTGAAGACATACTAGCACCAGAATTGTTATTTCCACAACAAAAACAAAAACAGAATTACCTGGAAAAACTCAGCAGGTCTGGCAGCATCGGCGGAGAAGAGTTGACTTTTCGAGTCCTCATGAGCCTTCGACAGAACTTGAGTTCGAGTCCAAGAAAGAGTTGAAATATAAGCTGGTTTAAGGTGTGTGTGTAGGGGGTGGAGAGAGAGAGAGAAGTAGAGGGGGTTGGTGTGGTTGTAGGGACAAACAAGCAGTGATAGAAGCAGATCATCAAAAGATGTCAACAACAATAGAACAAAAGAACACATAGGTGTTAAAGTTAAAGTTGGTGATATTATCTAAACTAATGTGCTAATTAAGAATGGATGGTAGGGCACTCAAGGTATAGCTCTAGTGGGGGTGGGGAGAGCATAAAAGATGTAAAAAATTTTTTTTTTTAAAATAATGGAAATAGGTGGGAACAGGAAAATCTTTATAATTTATTGGAAAAAAAAAAGAAAAGGAAGGGGGAAACAGAAAGGGGGTGGGGATGGGGGAGGGAGCTCACGACCTAAAGTTGTTGAATTCAATATTCAGTCCGGATGGCTGTAAAGTGCCTAGTTGGAAGATGAGGTGTTGTTCCTCCAGTTTGCGTTGGGCTTCACTGGAACAATGCAGCAAGCCAAGGACAGACATGTGGGCAAGAGAGCAGGGTGGAGTGTTAAAATGGCAAGCGACAGGGAGGTTTGGGTCATTCTTGCGGACAGTCCGCAGGTGTTCCGCAAAGCGGTTGCCCAGTTTACATTTGGTCTCTCCAATGTAGAGGAGACCACATTAGTAGCAACGAATGCAGTAGACTTAGTTGGGGGAAATGCAAGTGAAATGCTGCTTCACTTGAAAGAAGTGTTTGGGCCCTTGGACAGTGAGGAGAGAGGAAGTGAAGGGGCAGGTGTTGCATCTTTTGCGTGGGCATGGGGTGGTGCCATAGGAGGGGGTTGAGGAGTAGGGGGTGATGGAGGAGTGGACCAGGGTGTCCCGGAGGGAGCGATCCCTACGGAATGCCGATAAGGGGGGTGAAGGGAAGATGTGTTTGGTGGTGGCATCAAGCTGGAGTTGGCGGAAATGGCGGAGGATGATCCTTTGAATGCGGAGGCTGGTGGGGTGATAAGTGAGGACAAGGGGGACCCTATCATGTTTCTGGGAGGGAGGGGAAGGCGTGAGGGCGGATGCGCGGGAGATGGGCCGGACACGGTTGAGGGCCCTGTCAACAACCGTGGGTGGAAAACCTCTGTTAAGAAAGAAGGAGGACATGTCAGAGGAACTGTTTTTGAATGTAGCATCATCGGAACAGATGCGACGGAGGCGAAGGAACTGAGGGAATGGGATGGGGTCCTTACAGGAAGCGGGGTGTGAGGAGCTGTAGTCGAGATAGCTGTGGGAGTCGGTGGGTTTGTAATGGATATTGGTGGACAGTCTATCACCAGAGATTGAGACAGAGAGGTCAAGGAAGGGAAGGGAAGTGTCAGAGATGGACCACGTGAAAATGATGTAGGGGTGGAGATTGGAAGCAAAATTAATACATTTTTCCAAGTCCCGACGAGAGCATGAAGCGGCACCGAAGTAATCATCGATGAACCGGAGAAAGAGTTGTGGAAGGGGGCCGGAGTAGGACTGGAACAAGGAATGTTCCACATACCCCATAAAGAGACAGGCATAGCTGGGGCCCATGTTTGAATGTTGAGCCAATGCAGATGAGGTTTGTCAGTCACTTTCTTTTCCACCAACCAATCAGGGGAGAGGAATGCCATTGCTCAAAAACGAACAGAGGGCAAGCATTTCTTTCAGTAAGGTCCCTACAAACATTGATGAGAGGTTGTTATGCTTGTAGTTCATTGTTTTCTTTCATTTAAAGTGTCTTCATTGCTCTCAGTTCTTTGGGTCTGTTTCATAAACTGCTATGCAGTCAAGGTGGCTTCTCTTTATTCTTTTTCAAATCCAGCACTTGGAAACCAACAAGTTAAGCTTTGTCTCTTAAACAATAAGAAACAATTGAATCCCATAAATACACTGAGGCAAAATAAGCATGCACAATAGAGTTCAGGCTCAGCAGGCAGCACAAAATTGCCTCAAGCTGCATTGTGACTCAGGTGATGTGTATAATACTTCAAAGGGATTTTTGTTTGATGACCGCTGCTTTTGGCTCTTATAGTATTCCTAGCAGTTAAGCTGTTGTCATTCTTTCAGAAGTGTCTCTTGTGTATTTATGACAAATGTAGAGATTAAGTACAGGACTGTAAAGTATCTATGTATTTTCATGAAAACTGAAAAAGTTGGAAGTACTCTGGAGGTCAGATAGCATATGCGCATAAACAGGAAGCAGTCAACTTCTCAGGCCTAAGGCCCTTGCTCAGGACCAGGAAATGTTACTGGTTAACAGACTTTAAAACAGAGAGCTCAATGTGGGAAACAGGAAAGGGAAGGAGAAAATGCTACAAACAAGAAGGAAAGGAATTAGAATGGGCCGTGAAGTGCTTTCCCCACAAACAGAAAGAATCTGTTTTTAGCATATCACTACCTTCATATTTATGTGTGAAGGTTGTTTAAAAGTACATGAATCAGTGATTCAAGCTTTTTCTTTAGTTCATCATAGGCAATGAAAAATCTTAATGGTCAGTGGTAAATGAAGTTAATGAGAGTGAAGTTAAGCTATATTAAAATTTAAAATCATGAGACAAAGTATGTCATTGTGACAAAAAAATGATGCATGCTTCTTTGGTTTTCTTTCTCCTTAAATAAGAAAAAAATTTCAAAAGATCATAAGAAACAGGAGTAGGCTATTTGGCCCCTTGAACCTGCTCTGCCATTTAATAAGATCATAGCTGATCTGATTGTAACCTTAACTCCACCTTCCTGCCTGCCCCTCATAACCTTTGACTCCCTTGTAGATGAAAAATCTGTCTAAGTCAGCCTTGAATATATTCGAAGACCCAGCTTCCACTGCTCTTGGGGAAGAGTATTCCAAAGATACTCTGAGAGAAGAAATATCCTCCTCATCTCCAACTTAAACACCCTTATTTTTAAACTGTGCCCCCTAGTGCTAGATTCCCCTACAAGAAACATCCTTCAGCATCTAGCCTGTCAAGCCCCCTCAGAATCTTATATGCCTCAATAAGATCCCTTCTGATTCTTCTAAACGCCAATGAGTATATAGGGCCAATCTGCCTAACCCCCGAACTATACTGACCCCTAATACAACTACATTCCTTACTCCACTACTTGAATAGATCCTGCACCATGTTGCTGTGGTCAGTTTGCTTATTATCCCTGGAGTCCCTGCTCTTGTCCATAGGCAGTAAGAACATCCAACCTGTTGGGACAACTGTAAGGGCTGAGGCTCCTTCATTGTTACTTTCTAAATCCCCATACCTGCCAACTATGAATATGAAAATTTGTCTTTTATCAATCCATGGGCCAGCTGGAGAGGTTACCTAAATCTAAATAATGTATGTGAACATCTGCAGCACTGCGAATGCATCTCAAATCTCCACTTGGCAGATGTGGTGTATGGAAAATCTAGCATAGGCTGCTGGCTCTGGGTGTGCCAGGGCCCTGATACAAAGTTACCAAAATGACAAAGTCAGCCTGGATTCTGGGTGGAGCCCAGTACATGCACACAGCGGGTCAGTACGCCTGCTGTCCCTTGGAGAGCCAGCTCGATGTTCTTCCATCAAGCTAGGGATAAGAAATCCCTTGGCCTGTGTGTCCCTCCTCCTGGCCATATTCCCCATCCTCACATTGCTGTCTTTGCTTCAATGTGTATATAAATAAAAAATGGTGGACAAGTAAAAATCCTCTGGTCAATTCAGATTATCCCACCCAATTGCAATATATTGTGTATCACAATTTGTACATGCACCACCTCATGCAAAACCATGTGATCACCTTGGGGTGGTGAAAAGTCAGATAAAACCCAGCCAATATGGGGGAAAATATCTGGGAAATTCCTGTCTGAATCAAATTGAAACTAGTCCAGCATATCACTCTGGCCTTGAATTCCCCAAACTACTGTAAGAGGTTATATCCACATGTTATAGCAGAAACAAGTCCAACTCTTGGTCACTGTCCACTGCACAAGGTTCCAGACATCCATTGCTCTCTAAAAAAGAACCACCTTCTAACATCTAACTTAGATCTTCCTTACACATTAAAATTGTGACCATTGGTCCTCCTTAAGCTATTTAATTGGGACAAACTGTCACCTGGAACATAGGGTAGATTTTACACTCTCCTGGTGTGTTTGAAGGTGGGGGGGCATGTAAAATTCAGAGGGTGGCCTTTCTGCCACCTACCCGCTTGCTCCTGACCTGTTTGAAATTTTACGGAGGATAGAGAAGGAATGGGGCAGCCCGCCTGCCCTTGGGCCTATTGAGTTCCCCAGGGGTCTGTGCTGGGACCATTAGCTTTTCCTGATATATATTAATAACCTAGATCTTAGAGTACAGGGCACAATTTCAAAGTTTGCAGATGATACAAAACTCAGAAGCATTCTGAACTCTGAGAAGGATAGTGTAAAACTTCAAAAGGACATTGGTGGAATGGGTGGACAGGTGGCAGATGAAGTTCAATGCGGAGAAATGTGAAATGATCCTTTTTGGTAGAAAGAACATGGAGAGACAGTACAAAATAGGGGGTACAACTTTAAAAGGGGTGCAGGAGCAGAGGGACCTTGGTGTATATATGTATAAGTCACTGAAGGTGGCAGGAAAAGCTGAGGACATGGTTAATAAAGCATACAGTATCCTGGGTTTTATTAATAGGGGCATAAAGTACAGGATCAAGGGGGTTATGTGGAGCTCATATAAGTCACTAGTTTGGCCTCAGCAGGAGTATGCATCCAGTTCTGGGTGCCACACTTTAGGACTGACGTGAATGCATTGGAGTGAATGCAGAAAAGATTCATGAGAATGGTTCCTGGGATGAGGAACTTCAGTTAAAAAGATAGATTGGAGAAGTTAGGACTGTTTTCCTTAGAGAAAAGAAGGCTGAGAGGAAATATTCAAAATCATGAGGGGTCAGGACAGAGTAGATCAGAAGAAAATGTTCCCACCTGTGAGAGAATCAAGAATGAGAGGACACAGATTTAAAGTAATTAGTAAAAGAAGCAATAATGATATGAAGAAAAACTTTTTCACACAGCAAGTGTTTAGGGTCTGGATTCCTCTGCCTGAGATTGTGGTGGAGGCGGGTTCAATTGAAGCTTTGAAGGGAATTAGTGTTACCAGAAAAGAAATATTGTGCAGGGTTATGAAGAGAAGGCAGGAGAATAGAACGAGGTAAGTTGCTCATTTGGAGAGCCGATGCAGACAAGATGGGCCAAATGGCCTCTTTCTGAATCGCACCGATTCTGTGAATAGCTTTAGACTAGTTCTGGGAGTGTCCACTTAAGGGACAGTGTAAAATATAAACATGTCGTGTGATTATTGGTTGTGTTAAATTTCATATGGTGGATCTTTTCTGTAGTTTAAAGTATAAGTTGCCTATGAATTAATGTTTAGTTAATGTTTTTAATCAATTTGTTACAGTAAAAGTCTTAAAACTTGAAATCTTGTTATGTGATCCCTTCAGTCAGCCACTGGAAATTTAAATACCTTTTTAAATAGTTATCGGTCTCTACAGGATTGTAACACAGGACATAGGCAGAAAGTAGTTATAGACGGATTTGGTTCTGTTTGGAGATCAGTCACCAATGGTGTCTTGCAGGGATCGGTGCTGGAACTGTTGCTTTTTGCTATTTTCACTAATGACCTGGATTTAGGTATTGGGGAGATCTGCAGTGCTGTAAATCTGCAAATGATACTAAGATCTGTGTGAGTGTTAGAAAGAAAGACTTGCATTTATATAGTGCCTTACATGATCACAGGATGCCTCGAAGTACTTTACAGCCAACGAAGTGCTTTTGAAATGTAGTCATGAATGTAACATAGAAACATGACAACCAATTTGCATGTAGCAAGCTCCACAAACCACAATATGAAAATGACCAGATAATCTGTTTTTTATGATGTTGATTGAGGGACAAATATTGGCCAGGACAGAGGATAATCCTTCCCCCTGCATCATTCAACATCCTTATTATCTTCTTCAACATAGAGCTGTTGGATCATTTACATTCATCTGAGAGGGGCTGATGACATTTTGGTTTAACATTATTCAAAAGACAGCACCTCCCCGACAGCACAGTAATTACTCCCTCAGTAATGCGCTGAATTTTCAACTTTAATTTGTGTGCTCAAATCTCTGGAGTGAAATTTGAATCCATAAACTTCTGAGTCTTGATGGTGCTCCTCTGTTTCAGATGGACTTAATGTCTTAGAAGATTGTATTCATGACTGGCAAATAATGTTTAATTTGGTTAAGTGCAGTGTTCCACATTTGGGCAGGGCAAATGCTCAATGTTCATAAATGCTTCAAGGAAAACATTAAAGGGCTTGGAGAAAAAAGAGATCTGGGCGTTCTAATATGTACATCTCAAGGCATATTGGCAATCCTATGAAGAAATAGCTAGAGCAAATAGGGAGTTTGGGTGAATTCATAAGACAATTGAGTGTAGATGAGGCATAATATTTCATCTTGTTTAAGACCTTGGTCAGACTTCAGTTGGCGTACATGGTCCAGCTTTGGCCTCCTAATATCATATGTGTTTTTGAGGTTTTGGAAAGGGTGCAGAAGAGAGCCACTAGACTCTGTGAACCCAGTATAAAGCATCTTAGTTATCATGATAGGCTAACAGAGCTGATACTCTACGATTTAGAGATGCATAGACTTAGGAGTGACCTGATGGAAGTCTTATTACTTCTGAATCTTAGCATATAGGCTGTGAAGGAAATTTGCATTTTTAGATAAATGAAAGAATTGCTAGGGTTTCAAAGGGATGATAGGATGTTTACAACTAATAAGATAAGCAAAGCCAAGCAGTGTGTTTATTTTTCACAAAGGTACTGACCATACTGGCAACATGAAAGATTTTTATGCTATGGGAAAAGTAAATTTCCAAAGACACATAGAACAATGGAATTTACAGATTAAAGAGAGAGAGACATATATAAAGAGGAATGGACAGCTATATTGGTGGGGGTAGGGGGGGAGCATGTAAGATCTAAGAGGACCGTGTAAGACAGCTTTAGGGAAGCCTGCAGCCACGTTAGCAGAAGTCTGCTGTCTCTAGTAACCAAAGGTGGAGGAAAGCCTTTGGAATTCCAATGTCGAGTGGGTGCTGTGGTAAACTGGCTTGCTTGCTATTTGAATTTAAAATGTATTTTGGACTGTTGTCTTAAAGGGGGTGTGTAGCACAGGGGCCCTGCAAAGATGATCTCCCACCCCCTTCCTTGCCTGACAGCAGTCTTCACAGATAAAGCTGCCAAGTTTCCTGCATGATGTGGGCCCCCTCCCCGCATTACAAGTAAACTACCAGAAGCAGGAGGATGAAACTACAAGCCTTCCTCCAGCCCAAAAAACATCCATTAACCACTTCACTCTTTCCTGCCAATGAGCTAATTCCATATCCATGTTGCTACTGTCCCTTGTGTTCCATGGGCTGTAATTTTGCTCACAAGTCTGTTGTGTGGCACTGTATCAAACACCTTTCAGATGTTTCCCTACCACCGAAGCTAAACTGACTGGCCTGTAGTTGCTGGGCTTATCCTTACACCCTTTTTTTTGAACAAAGGTGGAATGTTTGCAATTCTCCAGTCCTCTGGCACCACCCTGAGTCTAAGGAAGACTGAGAAATGATGGCCAGTGCCTCTGTAATTTCCACTCTCACTTCTTTCAGTATCCTTGGTTGCATCTCATCCAGTCCCAATGCCTTATCAAGCTTTAAGTGCAGATAACCTTCCAATACCTCCTCTTTTTCAACTCTTCTAGTGTCTGAATAATCTTTTCTTTTACCTCCTTTTTCAACTCTTCTTGTGTCTGAATAATCTTTTCTTTTACTATGGCCTGGAAAGCATCTTCTTCCTTGGCAAAGACATTTGCAAAGTTCTCATTTAATATCTCAGCTGTGCCCTCTCTTGGCATGTGCAAATTCCTTTTTGGTCATTCATCCCCCTACTCCTCCTCGTATTACTCGTTTACTATTTGTATGCCTCTAAAAGACTTTGGGATTCCCTTTATTCCCCATTCTCTGCTCCCAATGGCTTTCATTCCCCTTTCCTTTCCCAGCTGGATAACGTCTAATCCCAGAAGTGGCTTTCACCATGAGTGTTACAATGGAGATTTCTTCCCTCTAGCCCAAGCTAAGCAAATCTCCGAGCATCATTTAAGTCCTCAAAAACCTGGTCTCTTCCATCTGAGGTGAACTTCCAACTGCGTTCTGTGTAGTGAACGATAGAGTCAGCTTTTTCTCTGCTTCAGGTGCAGGACTAGCTGCCTCTAGCCCCTGCTCCCTTACTGGCAGATGGCTTCAGACTGACTTGTGCC
This sequence comes from Carcharodon carcharias, assembly GCF_017639515.1. Taxonomy (NCBI): domain Eukaryota; kingdom Metazoa; phylum Chordata; class Chondrichthyes; order Lamniformes; family Lamnidae; genus Carcharodon; species Carcharodon carcharias. The sequence goes on along the minus strand of NC_054477.1, from coordinate 128,588,865 downwards.
TGTGAGTTTCATGGATATCTTAGAAACCCTGTAATCCAATACTAAATGGCTTTCTATAGACATTTTCCTTCCCAAAGCTCATCTCCATGGCAACATGAATCATAAGGGTCTTCTATCCATGTAGGATAGCTAATTAGCTATCTTCTAGATCCTCCTACTCCATTCGATCTTTGAATCAAACAGGCAGTTTAAAGCATAACCATTTATAAAACCTAACATTCCTAACGCCTCCCTCTGAGACTTAAAGACTAACAAGTCTACCCATTGTCAGCAAAACTGCTCTAATCATTGTCTTACAGGTGTGAACATCTTGCACCTTCTTCCCAATAAATTAACCTGGGCACCTCCCCCACCCCCTTAACCTTTAACAGCCGAGCCACTCAGGCAGAATTCAAGGGAGATTACGTGAACCCCTTCATTCCTCCAATTTACCTGGAATTTAAAGGACAGCCCCAAAACATGGCAATCTTATAAAATTCATATTCATAGTACCTGCCAGCCTGTTTCATCCAGCTCAGTATATTACCACCAATGAGAAGTCGCTAGTGCAGTACCTTACAAAAGCTGCTTCACGGACTAAGAAGGCAATGGCTACTGGGCTTCCCTTATCCATCAACTTTGTAAGACAAAAAGTCTTACAACCTCTTCCAAAAACTATCATTGGATTTATAAAACATGACCTTTTTATGAAGCCATGCAGATGTCCCGAATATGTCCCACTCTATCCTTTCTATTTATATATTGCATCTTTAATGATTCCCTCAATCATCTTTCCTATCACTGATGTCAAACTAACTAGTTACCCAGGTCTGTCTTGCCACATTTTTAAAAGGAGAAGACTATATTAACATCCTTCCAGACAATTAGAGCCATTCGAGAGTGAAATGGGCTATTAGAAATACGGACTAGGGCTTGCATAGCACATACCTTATCTCCCTGAGGACCCGAGAGTAGCTATCATCTCATTTAACTACACTATCAATTTTCAAATTCTTGATTGTTTTAAAACAATATGTTCATCTAATTTAATACCACGAGAATTCTAATACTTGAGCATCATGTTTCAAGAGTGAAGAAGGATATGGTTGTTTAATATTTCTGCCATACCCAGTGAATCCTTTGTAATCTGTCCTTGAACATCATTAAATGGCCCAGTACAGTCTTTGACAATTCTGTGACTCTTCACAATTCTGTGTTACAAGGTTATGCCCCTTTATTTTTGAAAATATGATTTTTCAACTTTCAATTGACTGAGAATTTTACAATTTGAACTGAGACGGAGCAAACTGCTTAAAAATGCAAGGCCACATTCAAAGGTTGAGCTGAGAAACCAATAAATCACCCTCAGGGGAGTATGATGAGAGAAACATCTCCTCTAGTCCTGACACCCATTGAAACTCGTAACTATCTCAGGAATTGACATTAAAAATACAAAGTACTGGATATTGAAACAATAGCTGCCACAGACAGACACACCCAAAACCCATTGGAAATACACAATGGCTGAAGCATTTCAAGGCAAGACTGCCAGCCATTAGAGTTTGGTTGCAGGTGATATCACCAGTGTCAAGAAAGTCTTCGGCAGAGGAACAAGCTGACGGCAGCTCTCTTTCCTTTTCTCTTTTGGAATAAACATGTTACCTGGTTTGAGAAGCCAACTCTACCAGAAACCTGCCAGCGAAAAAGATCTCACAACAACTGCAGCATCTCCTACATCTGACCTCATCCAAAAAACCAGCTAACCTAAATTGGCCGCAGTGTTTAAAATTTACACCTCAAGGACAATCAAAGGAAACAAGGGAAACTTGGCCCCGCTATCACAGTGGTTTTGCAATTTGTATTTATTAAGAGAAGATTTGTGTACTAAATTCAGAAGTAATGAGTCCACTAACACCTTTAGAGATTTTTAAAAAACTAAATTAAACATTTATTAACAAAATAACAAATTACAAGCACATACAGATTACAGTTACTTAATACTATAACAAATCCCAAAATTCCTACTTAACCTGACTCCCAACTACACCCCCCCCCCCTTAAGACAACAGTCCAAAATACATTTTAAATTCAAATAGCAAGCCAGCAAGTTTACCACAGCACCCACTCGATAGTGGAATTCCAAAGGCTTTCCATGGGTTACTGGAGACAGCAGACTTCTGCTAAAGTGGCTGGAGGCTTCCACAAGGCTGTTTTACATGGTCCTCTTAGATGTTATGTAGCCCCCCAACATGGCCTTCCATTCCTCTTCATTTATGTTTCTCTCTTTTTAATCTGTAAATTCCATTGTGTTATATGTCTTTGGAAATTCACTTTTCTCATAATATTTCATGTTGCTAATGTGGTCAGTGCCTCTGAAAAATAAACACAGCTTGGCTTTGCTTATCTTGCTGATTGTAAATATCCTATCATCCCTTTGAAACCCAAACAACTCCTTCACTTATCTAAAAATGCAAATTTCCTTCACACTATATATGCTAAGCCCTTATTCATGTTTACTCATTAGCATTTCAAATGTGTTTTACACCTTTGATAATTTCAAGCTTGCAGTCTATCTGGCTCTAATTCAATTGAATTGTACAGACAGACCCATTCACACTCTCACCCATAAACCTACTTTACAATAAACCACAAGCATATAATGAAAAAATGTTAGTTTCATGACAGTATTTTCTTTTACCTTTTTTTATTGGACTCTAATTCCCCTTATTTTTGATAGTTGTGTGTGTGTGTGTATGTGTGTGTTTGGGGGTGGGGGGGGGGGGGGGGGGGGGGGTGGGGGGGGGCGGGGGGGGAGGCGGTGCGGGGGAGGTGGTGCTCCAATGATTGCCTAAGGGCTGAATGCTTAATGTTGCATTTTTATTATTTTTCTCAGATTTAATGGTTAATAAATTTGCTCTTTCTTTGACTCAAGAAAACCCTGTTTGATTGACTCATCTCACAGCTCAAATAGTTAAACACATATTGATTAGGAGAAGTCATATTTTGTGAAAAAAAGAAACTTAAACTTCTGTTGTGACCAACTGCGGAGATTGAATAGAGGGGAACCAGTTCACCCCTTCTCACCTGGTCACAACAACCAGTAAATCTTTTCCTATTATTTCCATAAATGCCTATATCCCTCTTTTCCATTGGTCTTTTAGCTGATCTAGTAGCAGCCTTTGTTGTCTTTATCTGTTCCTTGTACACTGTTTAGTTGAATATTGAGTATTGACACACCACCCCTGAGCTGTGTTCTTGAAGCTTTTTTTGAAATAAAAATCTTCCACTTCCTGTTAAAATTAAACAAAAATGCAGCTCGTTTTCTGCTCAGTGGCTTTGTCAAATGAGGAATCATCATGCTGCACCATGAACTTTACTTTTGGCTTCATTGAAAGGATCATTTTCTTTCCTGCTGCCTCATTAATGTACTTTAACCCCAATTTTGGAAGGGACGAGCTGTTGTACCAGCATCTAATATGATTTCTTATTCTCGTTTTTGTTACCATCTGCATTTTCTAAAAGAGTGCCGAAAAGGAGTGGATGGTGTGACTCAATCTCAAACTAACCTTGCAGTTATGGTTTATGGGTTTGAATCAAGCTCAGATAAATGGCATGAAATGAATCCAATGCAAAACCAAATTAGACAGTCTCAAATACAAAAGCAAAATACTGCGGATGCTGGAAATCTGAAGTAACAACAAAAACTGCTCGAAATGATGAGCATGTTGGGCAGCATCTGTGGAGCAGAACAGAACTGATGTATCAGGTCACAATGTCCTTTCATCAGAACGGAAGAAAGATAGCAATGTAATAGGTTTTAAGACAGTGGAAGGGGGGAAGAAACAGGAAGAACAGAAGGGAAGGTCTGTGATAGGGTGGACAAAAGCCAGAGTGTGGTAATGGGTATAGTAAAGAAACAAAAGATGTGTCCAGATAATGGACAGAATCGTCTGTGCCCGTGTGTGTTTGCTGGCGTGAGCAGGCCAAAAGTCAGTTTCACGATGTCACGAAACCAGTTTGTGATTGTCCGCTCAGCCCGTCGATGGCAAGTTGTGTCTCCTGCATCGGATGTTGGGAACCTCGTTGTAGTACATCAGAATATCATTATAAGGCTAGCCCACTGGACTCACCCACCCACGCTGGATCGTCCACCCACATCACACCGACATGCTTCACAACAGCATATAAACAACGTGCACCTGGCGAGCTGCACTTTGCTCAGGTCTTTGAAGTTTGTTTGCCTACCTTGCTTCAGGCAGCAGTCACAGGCATTAGCTCCAGGCTTTGCAGACGGCACCACATCACGTTTAGGAGGGCTCATGGGCAGGTCTCTACCTACTAGACCAACCATAAAGTGGTCTAGCTTTGTATGGCTGCAGGGCTAGGGCTTGCTTGGGGAAGGGAGAAAAGTGGCCTCAGGCAAGGAAAGAGGCCGCATGGCTAAAGCCGTACTGGGAAAGGGGGCTATCCCAGGGTGTGTGCGGGGGGCACAAGTTGATCTGTGCAAGTGGCCTCAAGATGGTGAGAGCTGAGGAGGCAGTTTTCAGAGCAGATGAGGCCAGGTGGAGATGTAGGGGTGTGTGTGTGAAAGTGAGTGGTGATGTCCCTTGAGCTGGCAGTGAGTGAGATGTTAGTGTATGCGTGAAGAGCTTCAGTGTATGAGTTTAGAGCGATGAGATGGTTGCCTTACCCTGGCGGCACACATGGGGTCATTCGCCCTCTATCTGCATTGAATGGCCAACCTCCTCTATACAGCATTGGCATTGATCACCAATGTCATCACCTACCAAGCTGGAGTGGTAATTTTGCTGCCTCTCCTAAGGCCAGAGTTGGGGTAGAGGACATCACAGCGGACCTCCAAGGAGTCCAAAAGGCGCTCAAGGAGCACGTCACTAAACCTGGGGTCTGCAGTCTTTTTGCCTTTTGGGGCCATCCTGTCTTCTTTGCAGCTGTCTTGGGCTGGAAGTACTGAGAGGTGTGTGCACGGCTGCACTTTAAATATGGCACCCGGCATGCTGAAGCAACAAGGTGATTGCATGGTGAGTGAATGAGAGCCCTCCTGCCATGGAAATGGCTTGTTTCCTGGGTATGCATAATTAATGCAGCAGGTTTGGGATAATATGGCATGAGAAGCCATCATTGAGGCTGGCAGGTAAAATGACGTTTTACCCATCCACTACCACACTTTGTGCAAATCTGGGATGATTCTGATAGCCATCAGAATTAACATGCAAGGATAAAGAAAGAAATGAGACAAGATTGAACCAGACATAAAATGTATAGAAAAAGATGGAGGCAGAGGATATGACCTGAAATTGCTGGACTCATTGTTGAATCCAGAAGCTCTAGAGTGCTGAGTCAAAAGATGACTACTGTAGCAGGCCATGGCAGCAAGGTCAGAAAGAGAGCACGTTGGGGAATTAAAATTGAAAGCTCAGGATCATGCTTGCGGACTGAACAGAGGTGTTCCGCAAAGTGGTCACCCATTCTGTGTTTGGTCTCTCCAAAGTAGAGGCAACCGCATTGTGAGCAGCAAACACCAGTATGCTAAATTGAAAGAAGTACAAGTGATTCACTGTTTCACTTGGAAGGAGTGTTTGGGGCCTTGGACATTTGAGAAAGGATGAGGCAAAAGGACAGATGTTGCACCTCCTGCTCTTGCATGGAAAGGTTCTGTAGGAAAGGGAGGATGATCCACCAAACACGGAGGCTGGTGGGGTAGAAGGTGAGGACAGGGGGAACTCCATCACGGTTTTAGGAGGAGGGAGAAGGGGTGAGAGTAGGAGTCCTTGAAATTGATCAGACATGGCGGAGAGCCTGTCAACCATGTTGGGTGGGAATCCTTGTTTGAGGGAAAAGGAAGACACATCGGAAGCTCTAGTATGAAAGGTTGCATCATCAGAACAGATGCGATGGAGACAGAAAAAATAAAGCTCGGAATAGAGTCCTTACAGGGAGTGGGGTGTGAGACAGTGTAGTCAAGGTAGCTTTGGGACCCTGCTGCGAAATGTCAATCTGACATTATTTTATCCTGCCCCAGAGACTGTCAACTGTCAATGGAATTCTGACTTACAGCAATTTGCATCATGGTGGGCTTATGTGATGTTACTGTACCAAACAGCTTCTGCCTCATTAACACTCCTTATGGTTAAAAAGTAATCAAGTTAGCCTACTACCTTAATCGCTACAGGTTTTAAGATTTTTTTTGAAGACTTTCACATGTAAACTGAACAAAGACTTTCCAGATACAGTGAAGCCAAATCAAGTGGAAATTGTTCAGAATGCAAAAGCAGCAGAATGATAAATGATTGTGTGGCTTGATACTTGCACACGGAATGCTCTGAAACCTCTCACTGTTATCTTCTTTTATATCAGTAAACCATTTGGGATTAAATATAGGTTCAGTCTAACACTTCAGTGCCAAGAATCCTGCCTTTGATATTTGTAGTTTAATTAACATTAATAAGTGTCTACAAGAGTAAGAGAAGCAGAGGCAGAGAGTGTCTAAGAGAGCCATATTACTAATTGCATAATACTATTTTATAGCTGAATTGTGTCATGCTATTTCTGAGTCAATTGATTGAAGTGAGGGGCAAATCTTGAAAACAAATCATTTGTCTCAACTAGACCATGTTGGTGTTATCTTCCACATAATAAGCAAGTAGATTAGGGCTTTCATCATTCTCAAATTCCATTAAACTCGTAGTATAGGGGGTAACATTTTTGTTTTGTTCGTGGAATGTGGGCAGTGCTGACTAGGCCAACATTTATTGCCTACCCCTAATTGCCCTTGTTCAGAGGGCATTTTTAAGAGTCAACCACATTGCTATTGGTCTGGAGTCACATGTAGGCCAGACCAGGTGAGGACAGCAAAGGACATTAGTGAATCAGATGGGTTTTTATGACAATTAGCAATGGTCATCATTAGACTTTTTAATTCCAGATTTTTATTGGATTCAAATTCCAATATCTGGCTTGGTAGGATTTGAACCCTGGTCCTCAGAGCGTTACCCTGGGTCTATGGATTACCAGTCCAGTGACAATACCACTACATCACCACCTCCCCACGATTGTCATATTGACATGGATAGAAGATTGGCTGGCTAACAGGACGCAGAGAGCAGACATAAATGGGTCTTTTTCAGGTTGGCAAAATGTAACGAATGGTGTGCCACAGCGATCAGTGCTGAGACCTCAACTGTTTATAATTTATATAAATGACTTGGATGAACGGATGGATGAGATGTTTGCCAAATTTGCTGATGACACAAAGATAGCTAGGAAAGTAAATTGTGAAGAGGACATAAGGAGATTATAAAAGATGGGGATAGGTTTAGTAATCGGGCAAAGTTCTGGCAAATTGAGTATAATGTGGGAAAATGTGAAATTATCTATTTTGGCAGGAAGAATAAAAGAGAGGTATATTATCTAAATGGAGAGATTGCAGACCCCTGAAATGCAGAAGATGTCTTAGTACATGAATTGCAAAAGGCTAGTATGCAGGTACAGCAAGTAATGAGGAAAGTTAATAGAATGTTATCATTTATTGCAAGGGGAATTGAATATAAAAGTAGGGAGTTATACTTCAGTTATACAAAGTACTAGTGAGACCTGGAGTACTGTACACAGTATCGATCACCTTATTTAAGGAAGGATGTAAATGCATTGGAAGCAGTTCAGAGAAGGTTACCAGACTAATACCTGGAATGGATGGGTTGTCTTATGAGGAAAGGCTGGTCAGGCTAGTCTTGTGTCTGCTGGAGTTTAGAAGAGTAAGAGGCGACTTGATTGAAACATATAAGTTACTGAGGGGACTTGACAGGGTGGATGTGGAGAGGATGTTTCTTCTTGTGGGAGAATCAAGAACGAGGGATCACTGTTTAAAAATGAGGGGTCATCTTTTTAAAACGGAGATAAAGCAAAATTTTTTCACTCAGAGGGTTGTGAGTCTTTAGAACTCTCTTCCTGAAAAGGCGGTAGAAGCAGAGTCTTTGAATATTTTTAAGGCAGTGGTGGATAAATTCTTGGTAAGCAAGTCAGTGATTATTGGGGGTAAGGCGGGATGCAGATCTGAGGTTGCTGTCAGATCAACCATGACATTATTAAATGGTGGAGCAGACTTGAAGGGCCAAATCGTCTACTTCTGCTCCTTGTTTGTATGTTCATATCTTCAACCCACTAATCTAACTTTTTAAAAAATTCATTCATGGGATGCGGGCTTCGCTGGCTGGGCCAGAATTTATTGCCCATCTCTAGCTGCCCTTGAGAAGGTGGTGGTGAGCTGCCTTCTTGAACCGCTGCATTCCATATGTTGTAGATACACCCACAGTTCTGTTAGAGAGAGTTCCAGGATTTTGACGCAGTGACAGTGAAGGAACGGTGATATATTTCCAAGTCAAGATGGTGAGTGACTTGGAGGGGAACTTCCAGGTGGTGGTGTTCCCATCTATTTGCTGCCCTTATTGTTCTAGGTGATAAATGCACCATGGCATCTCCCTGTAAACCACGCACAGAAGTGCAAGAGTTCTTATGCATGCACACCAGTTGCATATTTATAGAATGGTAATCCTTCCTGTTGATGGTGCAGTCTGGTCTCTCTGTGCCTTGATGCCCACACCTGTGCAGTCCATGATGCCCTGGACCTGGGGCAAGCCAGCTATAGATTCAAAACTAGTAGCCCTCTGTATTTGTGAGGCCATATCTGTTAAGAAACTGGAGTCATACCTAGCACAAAGGAAGATAGTTGTGGTTGTTGGAGATCAATCATCTCAGTTCCAGGACATCACTGCAGTCGTTGCTCAGGCCAGTGTCCTCGGCCCAACCATCTTCAGCTGCTTCATCAATGACCTTCCTTCCATCATAAGGTCAGAGTTCACTGATGACTGCACAATGTTCAGCATGGGTTTGGAAGATGCTGTCTAAGGAGCCATGGTGAAATCCTGCAGTGCGCCTTGTAGATGGTACACACTGCTGCCACTGTGCATCAGTGGTGGAGAGAGTGAATGTTTGTGGATGTGGTGTCAATCAAGCAGACTGCTTTGTCCTGTCTGTTATCAAGCTTCTTGAGTGTTGCGGGAGTTTCATTCATCCAGTCAAGTGGAGAGTATTGCACCGCACTCCTGGCTTTTGCCTTGTAGATGGTGGACAGGGTTTGGGGAATCAGGAGATGAGTTACTCATCGCAGGATTCCTAGCCTCTGACCTGCTCTTCTAGCCACAGTGTTTATATGACTAGTCCAATTCAGTTTCGGTTCAATGGTAACCCCCAGGATGCTGATAGCGATAATGCCATTGAATGTCAAGGGGCAATGGTTAGGATCACTCTTGTTGGAGATGGTCATTGCCTGGCACTTAGGTGGTATGAATGTTACTTGCCACTTGTTAGCCCAGGCCTGGATACTGTCCAGGGCTTGCTGCATTTGGACATGGACTGCTTCAGTATCTGAGGCGTCACGAATGGTGCTGAACATCATGCAATCATCAGCGAACATCCCCACTTCTGACCTTATGATGGAAGGAAGGTCATTGATGAAGCAGCTGAAGATGGTTGGGCCGAGGACACTGACCTGAGGAACGACCGCAGTGATGTCCTGGAACTGAGATGTTTCACCTCCAACAACCACAACTATCTTCCTTTGTGCTAGGTATGGCTCCAATCAGTTTCTTAATGGATATGGCCTCACAAACACAGAGGGCTACTGGTCTTGTATCTATAGCTGGCTTGCCCCAGGTCCAGGGCATCATGGACTGCACAGGTCTGGGCGTCAAGTCACAGAAAGACCAGACTGCACCATCAACAGGAAGGATTACCATTCTATAAATGTGCAAATGGTGTGCAAGCATAAGAACCTCTCGCACTTCTGTGCGTGGTTTACAGGGAGATGCCATGATTCATTTATACTCTGCAAGCTAAAGCGACCTTATCTTTTCCACCCCATCCGTAAGGTATGCAGATGGATTCTGGGCTGCAAGGACAAACTCTGAGGAGGTGGCTTCTAACCCTGCTCAGATATCCTCAGACAGAGCCCCCGTGCAGATGCATTGAGCGCCACCTCCCTGCCATGGTGCATCGTTTGAGGCTATACCTGTGACTGCACTGCCGGCGCCCTGCCTCAGATGCTCGTCCTAACAGAGGGGCTGAGGAAGCTGAGGATGGTGAGATTTTCTTCATCTGCATGGACCCCCTCATCCTCCTCTGGATTAACCCACAGCCCTTGGTGAGCTCTCCCACTGGCTTCAAGGGGTCTGCTGCCACTGTTGAGCCACCTGAAACGGTGCTCTGTTCATGGTCTGCTGCTCCTCACGTACTCCACGGACATTAGCACTCAAACTCTGAACCAAGTTGTCCAGACTTCAGAGCGTGCCACACAACCTGTGCAACCTCCACTGCTCCTGCATGCACTCCAGGTGCTGCTGCATGGGGTTCTCCAAGAGATTGACCACTGTGTCATAGATGGAGCTCATGCGTTCAAAGCCCTGAGACATAATCGGCCTGTTCTGCACCATGGACTCCTCTATTTGCAATGCATGAACTCTCAGTGCATCAGCTTTGTCAGATTGCCACACATCTGCTGCTGCAGGGCCAAATACTGGGCCCCAGACTGTGACTCCTGAGGTCCTTGCTCATTGCCCCGTAGTGCATCACTGCGTCTGGTCTGTCATCCCCCCTCCAAGGGGGACTGTCCACAAAGGCTGCTGTCTTAGACACCTCTTCCTGCACAATAGTGCTGTGCTCCTAACTCTAAGACTGCACATGGACCCACTAAGGTGAACATATCTGCACTGGTGCCTGGTGAGCTAGTTGGGTGTGATGCTACTTCCTCGGATAAGATTTTCTCCTCCTGGTGTCAGAGGTACTGCACTCCTTGGGATGGGACCACACTGCTGAGATCTATGTGAGATACCTCATTGATATCTCTGCACTCTGCACCCAGTGCTCAGCATGCTGTCAAACCAGGCTCTCCTGGTAGATTGAGTCTCACCCTTCCACCATCAAACACACATACATGACCATTCTCCAAGTTCCATCTCCATGTCAACCACCACCAGGCCTGTGAGTGCGAGCCATAAAAACTGACAGCACCTACAGAGGGTTAAGAGAAATAGTGATTTTGGTAGAACAGAACTTGAGTATTGCTGAAAAAAAGAGAAGTCAAAGCTTCTTGTTTTGTACTCATCAGGACACTTCTCAAGAATACCAATATAAGGGAAAAACAACAATTTATACTGTATGAGAAGAGACTGCTGATTGGTTGGCAAGTGGAGTCTGATTGGTAGAGGTGCTGCCATGGAGAATGCACCAATTGATGGTGACTAACAGTTAACTGCCAAGCATTGTTTGAAATTCAAACCAGGTAGCTTGACCCTGATTGGTCAAGGCATTGCCCTGAGGAATGAGTAAGCGAATGGCTGTCACTTATTTTGTTTAGCTGAAACAGGCGCGATGTGTGTACATGTTCTTTCTGTCTGCAAAGAACAGGGCCCTGTCTGTTAATAGATGTAGCTTCCATTACACACAAATGTGCCACACTGCCAGCCCAACTGATAATCTTAAATTGGTTGTTAGCATAATTCTTAGCACACTGAGGATTATTTAGCAATTGTTGTCCAATCATGGAATCACATCTAACCTTGGACACTGTGTTTTACTTTTGCAAGAACGGGCTGGTTGGGTACAGTCTGTACCTTGCCCATTGCAAACAGCAGCTGGGACATGCTATTTGATACAATCTGTCAGTCTTTGGGGTGTACGGCCTACATACCTAGCATCACACTGGCACTGAAATTCATATACCACATTACTCATTTGTGTGATAGGTGGAAGGTATTTTTGGCTTGATAGCAACATCCTGTTGGTGGTGAATGCCACTCATGTTGCTACTGCATAGTAGCAGCATAAAACAGCTAGCTTCACCTGTTGCTCAAATTTTTGAGATACCTTTCCCTTCCAGGGTAATTTGAGATAAACTGGGCACTTTTCAGGTTCGAAAGTGATGATCTTAGGCCCATTTATGAGTTTACGTTGACCAATCAAGATCAAGTTGCCTGGTCTAAATTTCATATAATGCTTTGCAGTTAACTGCCAGTCATTAGAAATTGGTGCATTCTCCATGGAAATGCCTCTACCAATTAGAGGCCATTTGCCATCCAATCAGCACTCTCTTCTCATACAGTATAAATTGTTGTTTTCCCCTTGTATTGGTATTCTTGCGAAGTATTCTGATGAGTGCAAGATGGAAAGCTTCAACCTGTCTCTTTTTTCAGCAATACTCAAGAAACAGTACTGCTGGAGCAGTTGAAAAACTGCATCCCATAAAGCGTTAAAGCTTACATAGAGGAACAAAGGATTTCAAATATCAGATATGCAGCCACTATGTCTGATGACTACAAATTAACCCATAAACATCTAACCGAAACAAACTTGGATCTAGTAACTCCTAGCAGCAAGGAAGAGATGAGAAAGAAGTAGATGGAGCATAAATAGATGCTAAAGGAATGGAGAGAAGAGAAGACAGGACATATCCCTAACTTTAAAAGGGAAAAGCTGGAGGGTAAACCAGCTAGGACCTGTCCTGCATGCTTCCAGTACATTGCATTTAATTCAGGGTAATTGTGTGAGAATAAATAACCTTTTTGTTTAAACTCACAAAAGCACACTGCTGAATAATTTAATTGGGATCAAACTCTGAGGGTAAGAGAAGACACACCTCTTAGATACAATACATACTGATTGTGTGCTGTAAAGTGAACACATCCATTCTGTCTGTAACACTGTAATATCCAGCATCCTGAAGGAAGGAGGACTGGATGGACTTAATGGGTAATGGATACTAAACTGGAAAAACATTAAATAAAAGAAGGAAGAATGACTTGCATTTATATAATGCCATTCACAACTTCAGGAAATCACAAGGCATATTATAGCCATTGAGGTATATTTGTAGAGCACTTACTGTTGTAGTGCAGGAAAATTAGCAGCCAATTTGTGTAATGCATGCCCAGACAAATAGCAATCAAGTAATGACCAGATCATCTATTTAAATGACGTTGATTGAGAGATAGGGGCCTCAGTTCTAAAGGCACCTCTAGCAGTGGAGCACTCTCTCAGTACCACAGTGGATTGCCTGCTAGATCATGTGCTTAAGCCTCTGGAGTGGGACTCAGGCAAGATTGAGTCAAGACTAACACTGTTTAGTCAGAACACTGCTTCCAATATGCAATTGAACAGACTTGGCCTTACTAGATGAATTTGCTCATTTTCATCAGGGCCACTCGGTGCAGCCATCTCCTTCAGGGGGAGGGTGCATAAGAATGGAATGGGAATCTCTTACGAGCTGATTGATAACACTGTGACTCAGACCATCCTGCTATATCATGAGCCAGTGGGAGACAAAAGTGAGAGGAACCTAAAGTAGAAAAGCAGAGAAGAATGTAATAATTGGAAACAAAATGCAGCTCTAAAGAGTAGTTGTTCCATGTCATCAAGAGTCATTTCCTAGTACAGTGTTTTAAGACTGATCGTCTGAGAGAGTATTCCACTGATGGCTGAAAAGATCAATGTTCGTAATTACTATTAAATGAAAGCTAGAAACCAGTTTTTACTTTTTGCACTGAAAAATGGTTTGGGGAAAAATTACATTATAGTATAAAGCTATCCAGGAAGTCTGGGAAACATCAGTTGTTGGCTTCCAAATTTCTATTCTGACATCTGGGTTAAAATAACTCTCATATTTTACAGAGTAGCTTAAACTTGGTGCTCACATTGGGACTGGGCCCAAACAAACACAATTAATGTTCCTCTTAAATCTATTAAACCTGAAGTGTACGGGCCAAAGTCAGTAATTCTCATGGATATCATTATCAAATTGTTCTCATCTGTTGTAGATGATGTGTAGTGCTGTAAAATAGTCAACATTCCGAGATGAGAATGTTTAATTAGAATGTGTTATTGGAGAAAACAGATCCCACCATTTATTTTTCTTTAAGTAAATTTAGCTGTTGCAAATGATATTAATATTACACAATTTAGAAGGCCAATTAATGGGGAATGAGTTCCCTGTGGATATAAATTCCCATATAGCTCTGTGGTGTATATACACAGTTAATCTTGTGTTTTCTATTGCGAGTCATTTATTAAATCTGCTAACTTTACCAGTTCTGTGTGATCAGCTTTCCTTCCCACCCAAGTCTATTTGTACATGTCTTTAATGTGATTTAACGTAAGTTTTTGACAGAATCCTAAAAGCACCTCACTTATTGTGGCATAAGGTGGCCTTCCTTAAAAGCAAAACAGCAGGTGGGGTTAGGAGTTTTTTTTACAGGGGATATTAGGAATGCCCTACCAGGAACAATGCTGCAAATAGCAATCGTAATGAGTTTTAAAAACAGGTGGATACATATTTTAAAAAGATACTGGGAAATGGCAGGAAAATGGAATAAAATGGATTGCAATATAAAAACGGGAGTTGACAAATCAGTCTCTCAAGGCTGCTCTACTATTCAGTTAAGTATAATTAATATGTACCTTAATTAAATTTACCTGCCTTTTCTCCAAATTTCTCATATACTGACCCAAATATAATCCATCAATCTCAAGCCTTCAAAGCTCTACTTGTCCCTGCATCATTAACTTTTGGGATACAGAATTCTAGATTTCTGATATCCTATTGTGAGAAAAAGTCCTTCCAGATTTCCCTCCGAAATGACCCAGTTCAATTATTAATGTTATGTCCCTTTGGAGGAAATCTCCAGGAGCTGCTGGCCAATCAAATCACCGCAGCTCTCTTGTCCTGTTGCCATTGTCATGGTGCCCAATTTTATGGCACATCCCTCCACCCCACCCCCCACTCTGCGTCTGCCATTCTGCCCTTGTGGGGGGGATGGGGATGCTGTAAAATTCTGGACAAACTGTCCATGTCTCCTTATAAGTTCCTGCTCCCTCAGTCTATATTGCATACTGTCCCCTTCTAATTTAGTGCATCTGCATTTTGGATAGATAACTCTATACTCCTTTATCAAAGTCATTAATTAAAATAGGGAAAGGTTGAGCCCCAGAACAGATCCATGGGGTTCTCCTGCAGCAAGCCAATTCAACTGTTACATACTTGAGTATGTAGCATTTACCCAGTATCCACATTCTCTGTCTCCTACCTCCATACCAATTTCCAACCCAAGTGCAAAGGCTACCTCCAGTTCTGCCTATTATGCTTGAATCCTGTGAAGGTGCACCCTCAGAAGAATTCAGCTTTTCTGGGGAAACATTATCCATAAGCTCCAGTTCTGTCAGAGGTAAAAAAATGTGAACTATTACCAGCAAGGTAATAATGTCGCAACTAAACATTATGAAGATGATCATATTTCACTTGGTGATGAAATCAAGCTAGTATGGCTGAGTGCTGTATGACTTTTTGGTAGCTAATATTTAATTGTGTCATCAGGTTGCTGGCAGCTCCCAGTTTCGCCATCTCAGACAGAAAAGAATGCAGTTCTGCATGGTCTCATTTTTCCCAATAATTTTTTGTGTCTAGATGCTTACCTTGTTAGTGACCTCCTCAAAAAATTCAACTAGATTAGTTGGACATAAGTTACCTTTAACAAAACCATGATGGCTCTCTCTGATCAGTTCATATTTGCTCAAGTGCTCAGTTGTTCTATCCTAAATGACAGATTCTAGTAGCTTCCTCAGAACTGACATTAAACTGACAAGCTAATGGCACAATTCCCAAACCAAGAGAACTTTGAAAGATTATAACACACACTCTTGCAATTCCCTAACCTATTTCTTTTAATACCCTGGCATGGAAACTATCAGGTCCAGGAGGTGTATCTATGCTAAATCCCATTCAATGCTCCATTACCTTCTGTTTTTTACTAATATTAATAAATATTAAGTACAGTAAGATGGGGGTTTAATTTCTAGGGGTGAAATTTGTTCCTTGGATGTGAACATCAATGGCAAGGCCAGCATTTGTTGCCCATCACTAATTGCCTTGATAAGGTGGTGGTGAACCACCTTCTTAAACCACCTGAATCATCTGATAAAGGCCTTTAAGATTATGAAAGAGTTTTATAGGGTGAATGTAGAGAAGATGTTTCGCTTGCAGAGGAGACTAGTGCTATACAAGAGAGACACCAGTAAACGCAAAGGGCAGTAGTTGAAGTGCGTAGCATTAATCCATTTAAGGGAAAGTTAGATGAACACATGAGGGAAAAAGGAATAGAAGGATATTCTGAAGAAGGCAGGAAGAAGATTCAAGTGGATATGAATCTGTTTCCTTCCTGCTGCCGTAGCATTTTGCCAGGCATTGGCAGGGAAGATGGCAGATGGCCCTCATACCTAGAGACCAATTGAGGCCTTTAAGTGGTCAACTAAGAGCCTTTCACCAGAGGTCTACCTCTGGCACATGGGAGACCGCCAGTTAATCCTTCAATTACCTTCCTAATCTGGCACTCTGTGGCCCATGGAGGGGCCCCCTGGTGGCAATAGTTGCCCCTGCGGCAACATTCTCTGGCCTCATCAACTATTCCTCTGCTCATCACATGGAGTCTGTCTGACTGACCCAATTAACCCCACACTTACTTACCTTGGTCTGAGGGTGGCATCCATGCCTCTTCTTCAGACAGGCGTGTGGCCACTGCTCCCAGTGCCGCAGCTGTGTCTGAAGAGCTGCCGGCTCTCCAATTGGCTGGCAGCTCTAGGGCGCTGGGATCTTTTACCTAAAAAGGATGGAAGCCATAGTGGCAGGTGGTTAATTGCCTGATGGACTTAAGATTTTGTTGGGCCTCCCAGGCGGTTTTCCTGCTGCTTTCCAACCATGGACAAAATCCCAGCCTGTACTTCCAGTTTGGTTGTGGAATTACTCTTAAAGGTGACAAAATGCAAAGTCAACAGTCTCAAATCATTTGGGAACAGGATGGATAAATGTGATCAGAACTAATTGCTTTGCATTCTGCACCACATTTTAGGAAGGACTGCAGGCTTTGAAGAGAGACAGAAGTAATTGACTAGAATGCTTCCAGAGATAAAGGATTACAGTTACACTGATAGGCTGAAAAAGCTGGGTTGTTCTCTTCAGAGCAAAGAAGACTGAGAGGAGATTTGATAGGGAAGTTTAAAATCATGAAGAGATTAGAGAAAGGGAAACTGCTTACGGTGGTTAAAGGGTTGGTAACCAGGGGGGACAGGTTTAAAGTGCTTGACAAAAGAACTCGAGGCTACAGGGGAAGAACATTTTAATGCAATGAGTTGTTAAAATTTAGAATGCACTGCATGTTAGGGGAGTGGATACAGATTCCATAGTAGCTTTTGGTCAAAGAGAATTGTATAAATATTTGAAAGAGAAAATATTGCAGTGATATGGGGAAAGAGCCTGGGAGGTGGACTAACTGGATTACTCTTTGAAAGGACTAGTGCAGATTCAAGGTGCCGACTGCCTTCCTTCCATATTGTACTTATCTATGATTCTGTGAAGGGCAATCACTGACTCAGGCTAGTTGGGCTGGATGGTTTGTCTTGTAACGTCTATCCAGATAGTCCAACAAAACCTATGATCCATGTATAGAAGCACATTGATTTTTTTTTGCTTTTCAGAATTACTTGTCACACTGAATTAAATCAATTTAGTTCGCAGAATGATCAATCTGAAAAATAGCACAAATGAACATTATCTTTGTTAAAATAATACAAAAGAAAGCTGCATTTAGCATAGATCCAGGATTTTGCATTGTCATCCAGTCTGTTTTCTACATTTCTGAAGAGCATGCTGTAAACTTCACTAGGGGTGTATATCAGTTATATAGATGGTAGTCTGTATATAGAAGTGTCTGGAAATAAAGAAGAGTGATGGAGAAAATTGGGGTGAAATATGCCATAGAAGGACTACTGCTATAGTAATATATTCATAAGTATTGAACAATCATAGCAAAACCAATCAAATTTTAGCAAATATAAGCAATATGTATGCTTTAAGTTTGAATTTAGCCCAATATATTCACATTAGCCTAATTATAAAAATTGGGTGGAATCATCCCAGATTTGCACAAAGTGCAGTAGCGAGGGGGAGAAAAGTCGTTTTTCCCACCAGCAACAATGGCAGGTTTTCACACTGTATCATCCCTTTTTTTCGACGCATCCCGCCTCATTAATAATACATTGATGGGATTTGCCCGTCATGCCGTGACCTCAGCGCTTCCTCGGTCCGGGCACCGTATTTAAAGCGCACCAGAGTGCATGGCTACTTCATGCCTACAGACCTCAACAGAGTGGCACGCAAGTCGGAAGCGTGCGTTCGCCTGCTCTCTGATGAAATGGTGCTCGCATGTGCACATATGGAGGTCTCTATGGGAAGGATGCAGATGCCATGGAGACCGTGGTCCAGCAGAACATGGAGAGTGCAGACCTGCACTCCATCGTGGTAGCCATGGATGAGTTCCTGAAGTGGCAACGCGAGAGGGAAATGGAGCGCTTCCAAGTGCTCCTTCCCCTCAAGGAATCAGGTCAGGGCCCTTCGTCACCTGAAGGGCAGTGCAGCAGCAGCTAGACACCCCTGGATCATCCACTGAGGAATTTCAGAAGCTGTCCACTCCCTCCAAGTCCCCATTGCCTGTGACACCCTCAACCTCATTCTCTGTCACTATGGAGGGAGCAGCTGACCCACAGGAGGACAGTCAAAGAAAGTTGGGGACCTCAAGGCCTTGGATTTCCAGAGGACGCACGGCTAAAGTCAGCCGAGGCAACAGGGCCAAGCATTGCACAGGCTGTCTCCACCCCTGCTGAGGATGTCAGGGCAGCATCTGGAAGAAGTGGTAGGCCTAGAAAAGTTAAGAAATTCCGATCACAAGTGATTGCACAGGTGAACACATTTTGTGACTTTATCACCTGAAAAAATATTCACTTTCAGCTTCATTCACAGGCTTTGCAAGTCCTCCCACTGCATCCCCCCCATTAGCAGTTCAGCTGCATGCAGCCAGATCATGAATGATTCTGGAAGGAGAAGTATGTATGTGGCAGGGTCTTTTGGAGACTCGTAGAAGCACTCTCTCACATACGCAGATTCTTCATCCATCACACTCATCTCACTGTCCTGAGCATTTTCAGTGCTGGCTGCTGTAGTTCTCTTTCAGTTGTCCATCTGAGCTGACCTGCATCTCCACCCACCCATTGATCACACTCCCATGCAGCACCTGTGCCCGTCCAACACAAAGCTCCACTCACTTTTGATTTCGACACGATGGTCACAGTCAGATTTTTGCTCAACTTTCCTGTCCTTTCCCCTCCCTCAGTCACCATGTCCTTTCCTCCATCACTGCCAACCCCCTGGCATCACCTTCCACCCCCCCACTGTCACCTACCAACCCAAACCTCTGTCTTTCCAGGATGTCCAGGTGAATGTGCACATTCCTAACTTTCCTGAGAATCCCACTTCCATCCACACTGATCCCCTTGACCACCTCCTTCCCGTCCCCAGCATCCGTTTCTGCCTCTGAGTCCCCACCAACCACCCTCGCCATCCCTTCTATCATGACAGACACATCTTCATCCTCCCACCATACCAGCTCCCCTGGACCCTCTTATAATCATCATTCCCTCCTACCATGCCCACCCTCAGTTCGCTCCCCAGGAGGCAGTCATTGCACATTGACCTGGACATCCCTCACCCCTTACTCCCTCCTCCACCCTTAGTTCCTTCCCCCTCTGAACTCCTTCCCCACTCCGAACTCCCTCCTCCACCCCGCACACCCCATAAACATCTTTCTCCCCCCCAGAAACCTTCATCCCCCCCCGGACTCCTTCCCCCCTCAGAACTCCGCCCTCCCCCGGTCACCTTCCTCCCCTGAGACTCCTCCCCCCATCCCCTGAACTCCCTCCTCCTCCTTTCCCCACCCCTCATGGTCATTTTCTTCCACCTGAACTTCTTGCTCACCCCCCCCCGCCCCCCCCACCTCCTCCACCCCCCCGCAACCCTTTCCTCCCCCTGGAGTCCTTCCCCCTTTCGAACACCATCCCCGCCTCTGAGCTCCTCCTCCCCCTCAGACTCCTTTTCCCCCCTCCAAACTCCTTCCCTTACACCTACCACCCGACTTGTCGCCTTTGCCTCTGTTACACCCTCCTCCCCAATACTCCCTCCTCCCCCTTCTAACTTCACTGCCCTGATACCTTCATCTCCCCCCTTCCAACCTCACCCTCGTCATCACCTTCTTTCACCCCCTTTCTCCCCCCCACCCTCTCCCACTCACAGCCTGACCTCCGTCCCCCTCCCCGCTTCGCCGATCATCTGTAGCAGCCCAAGGCCAAGCTTGTGATCTTCTGAAGCAGGCCCGAGACATCAGTGGATATCTCCCACCTTCTGTAAGCTGCTCATGATGGATCTAGTCCATTAGAATCCACCAACATGTGATACATGTGTTTCTCCAGTGTCCGTTAGCTGTTGGGCTGCAGCAATGTTTGCTCCTTGGATGTCCGTGATCTCAGTAGGGCCCTAATGGTTTCTGCCTGTCACACTTGTCCAGATGTGTTCTGGACCATTGTGTTTTCCCGTGCCGGTGTAATGGTAAATCTGGTGTGGGGAATGATTCCGGTCGGGCCTTACTTTGCATCCCATTAGTGGGATGCAAAGTGGATTCACCATTGGATGATCCCGCTGTGTTTTCATGCCGGTGTGAAACCGATTTTTGGCCTTCTCGCCTTATTGTCCTCCCACCAACATTGACGTGTGACGCCAGTGGGGCCAGAAAATTGTTTCAGATTTAAACTACCTAGACTTAGGAAATGCAAAGTACAAAGATTCCGAGGCAATCCAGATGTTGAAAAGTTCTACTTTGGGATGGAGAGAGTACTTGCACACACTTGTGCACAATCTGTAACCTCATGGCTCAACATATCCCCCACTCTACCTTTAACACCAAGCTAGGGGATCAACCCTGGTTCAATGAAGAGTGCAGGAGGGCATGCCTGGAGCAGCACCAGGCATACCTAAAAAAATGAGGTGTCAACCTGGTGAAGCCAAAACACAGGACTACTTGCATACCAAACAGCATAAGCAGCAAGTGATAGACTAAGCGAACCCACAACCAACGGATCAGATCTAAGTTCTGCAGTCCTGCCACATCCAGTCATGAATGGTGGTGGACAATTAAACAACTCACTGGAGGAAGAGGCTGCACAAAAATCCCCATCCTCAAGGATGGAAGAG
The DNA here is from genome assembly GCF_017639515.1 of Carcharodon carcharias. Lineage (NCBI taxonomy): Eukaryota > Metazoa > Chordata > Chondrichthyes > Lamniformes > Lamnidae > Carcharodon > Carcharodon carcharias. The sequence goes on along the minus strand of NC_054477.1, from coordinate 128,567,696 downwards.
CCCAGCACATCAGTGCAAAAGCATTCGCAACAATCTTCAGTCAGAAGTGCCGAGTGGATGATCCATGATGGCCTCCTCCAGAGGTCCCCAGCATCACAGATGCCAGTCTTCAGCCGATTCAATTCACTCCATGTGATATCAAGAAATGGCTGAAGGCACTGAATACTGCAAAGGCTATGGGCCCTGACAACATTCCAGCAATAGTACTGAAGGCTTGTGCTGCAGAATTTGCCGCACCCCTAGCCAAGCTGTTCCAGTACAGCTACAATACTGGCATCAATGGCAATGTGGAAAATTGCTCAGGTATGTCCTGTACACAAAAAGCAGGACAAATCCAACCTGGCCAATTAGCGCCCCATCAGTTTACTCTCAATTATCAGTAAAGCAGTGGAAGGGGTCATCAAAAGTGCTATCAAGCGGCACTTGCTCAGCAATAACCTGCTCACTGTTGCTCAGTTTGGGTTCCTCCAGGGTCAGTCAGCTTCTGACCTCGTTACAGCCTTGGTTCAAACCTGAACCAAAGAGCTGAACTCCAGAGGTGAGATGAGAATGACTGCCATTGACATCAAAGCAGTAATCAACCAAGAGTGGCATAAAGGAGTCCAAGCAAAACTGGAGTCACTATGAATCAGGCAGAAAACTCTCTGCTGGTTGGAGTCATATTTGTTGGAGGTCAATCATCTCAGTTCCAGGACATCACTGTAAAAGTTCCCAGGCCCAACCATCTTCAGTTGCTTCATCAATACCTTCCTTCCATCATAAGGTCAGAAGTGGGGATATTCAAGGATGATTGCACAATGTTCAACACCATTCGCAACTCCCCAGATACAGAAGCAGTCCATGTCCAAATTCAGCAAAATCTGGAAAATCTCCAGGCTTGTGTTGACAAGTGGCAAGTAACATTCTTGCCACACAAGTGCCAGGCAATGACCATCTCCAGCAAGAGCGAATCTAACCATCATCCCATGACATTCAATGGCCTTATCTTTGCTGAATCAACATCTTGAGGGCTACCATTGACCAGAAACTGAACTGGACTAGCTATATAAATACTGTGGCTACAAGAGCAGGTCAGAGGCTAAGAACCCTGTGACGGGTAACTCACCTCCTGTCTCCCCAAAGCATGTGCACGATCTACAAGGCGCAAGTCAGGAATGCGATGCAATATTCTCCCTTTACCTGGGTGAGTGCAGCTCCAACAACACTCAAGAAGCTTGACACCATCCAGGACAAAGCAGCCCGCTTGACGGCATCCCTTCCACAAATATTCACTCCCTCCACCACTGACACACAGTGGCAGCAGTGTTTACCACCTATAAGATGCACTGCAGAAATTCACCAAGGCTCCTTAGACAGCACCTTCCAAACCCACGACCACTTCCATCTAGAAGGACAAGGGTAGCAGATACATGGGAACACCACTACCTGGAAGTTCCCCTCCAAGCCACTCAGCATCCTGACTTGGAAATATATCGCCTTTCCTTCAGTATCGCTGGGTCAAATCCTGGAACTTTCTCCCTACCAGCAGTCTGGGTATACCTACACCTTGTGGACTGCAGTGATTCCAAAACGCAGCTCACCACCATCTTCTCCAGGCTACAAAATTTTAATTTTCTGGTTAAGTCATTTGGGCACAGCATAAAATGAGCACCAATTTGCAACCAGCTCTTTTGCACTACTGCTCAATATGAATTTCACCTCTTTATTTCTACAATTTGATTATAAGTTAGTTGGGAAATATAACATTTGAGGCATTTTTAAATAATCTATTGTTCTCTTGCTATATAAATATGTATATAATATATATATACTGTACATTGGTCCCTTCAAAGCTCATCCAATGAGTTTTATTTTAATATCAGATGCAAAACATTAATGTTATCGTTTTACATTTTGGAGAACAATGACGACTAAGGAGGGGCTACAAGGTTAACTGATTGCCATAATCTTTGAGATTGGCACTCAAGTTATTTCTGAATCCACATTGTTCTGCGTGTGAGATTTTTTCTGGGGCTGGATCTGGGAGCTCACAACTGCAACAGGCAAAAAATGACAAAATTTACGGCATTTTTTAATCCGATTTTGCTGAAAATCTTGGATGCAAACTGAATTTTTACGTATAAATCAGATTTAGTTTTGTCAAATTTGTCATCTTTACTCCACTGATTTCTTCTCACTCCAATTGGCACTCTTCTTCTATTTTCTTTCCTTGTGTTTAATAGGCTGCTTCCTCTTGTACTCGTACACCAATAAAATGCTTTGAAGTGAGATTTCTAAGATAAGTTGCCTGCTTGCCTAAACAGGTAAGACAAGGGAACAAAATTTCACCCACAGACCAGGTAATTTGGCTAATATCTTTCCGTGGGACCTTTTTTTTAATCGGTAAACTAGTGCAACAATCAAAGAGAAATATTTCATTTAACAGTCTATCAGAGAAGACATTGCAATGCCAAAGGGAAAAAGGAAAGGAAGACAAAAACTGAACTGAACAGGAAAATTGAAATGGAGACATTTTGTTATATTATGAAAATTAAAATGCAAAACTTCTTGAAATACATTTTACTCGTGTAGCGTAAAAAGTCAAAGGCTATGAAATTATGCAGTGTATTTATTGTATGAATCCGTAACATGTTCATATTAAATTCCTTTGTCTGCTGTTTCATTAGGTATTTAATATGAATACATTATGTATTAACGCATTGGGTCTTCACATACTAAGATTTGCATAATTACATTTCACAGCTAAAGGGATTGGATCATTGGTAAAGGCCAATAAATGCCAAGGATGGCACAAGGTCAGAGAATAAAAAGCTATCAAAAGGGGCTAAGAGAACCAAATTTGTAATCTTTCAGAAAAAAGACACAAAGACCTGGATTTTCATCTGCGAGTCGGGTGCGCAGAGTCTGACTTCTGCAACCTGACTTCTAAAAATGGCTGCCTGAACTTCGATTTTCTGTCCAGAGGCGTGGGATAAACTGGGAGTTGTGGCAGACAACCACAGAAGTAGTGAGGGGTCATGTGCAAATAAAAAGCAGACCCTCAGAAAGGCCTATTTGAGAGGTTGGTCATCAATGGTAATCTTCCTGAGCCTGGAGGTGAGCATCAAAGCTGTGAATGTTGTCCAGCTGTTAGCTGACCCTGGTACGGATGGCCCACCATGGGCTTTCCCTATTGGAGAATTGTCATTGTTTCTGCCTAATAAAAGTATACACTACTGAACCACTGAAAGCATGGAGTGGATTTACAAGATACAGCTTGTAGAGATGGCCTCGTCTTGCCACAGATGTTATGCAGTCATGCAGTTAGTTGCCAAGAATCAGTGGACCACTGAATTGTGAACAGTACCATGCTCATTATCCCATCCCCTTGCCCTCTTGCCACCCATCTATCAGGATGCGCCCACACTGTTGACCCTTGACCAGGTCCCCCACAGTGGCACACTGCCATGGCATAACAGTGTGACCAAGAGGGAGGAAACCAGGTGGGGCTATCAGTGGTCCTGGAGCACTAAATGCTACCTTGGAATTACAGCCGCAAAGTACATGGCACCAAGCAATTGTGCAGAGCCAGTTTCTCCATTTTTCACCATACATTAATGTTAATCATTGATGATATGGTGCACATGGTTCATGTATGTTGTTACAAGTATGTGAAGTGGGGTAAAATGACTCCCTCATTTTACCACTCCAGGTCTGACCATAACAGTTAGCTTTTGTGAACTTAGAAAGGCTGTGCTTTGCCAATGCTATTTACGTTTTCAGATTGTAAAGAATTAGTCTGACAGGTTTTTCTTAGGTTAAACAAAGAACAAGATAAGTTAATTGAAACTATTTCTAAAAAACTAAGTAAATTACAACAATCATTCATACGTCGCACACATTCGTCTGGGCCCACACACATACTAGTGCAGATGGTAGAATGAGGTGATAGCTTAAGCATTTTTTAGTTTGTGAAGAAGATAAAACAAAGGAATATATGATTAGCTTTTCTTTGGCTGGTCTCAGGGCAGTGATTCCACATTGTGACCATTTTGTTCAGTTGTCTTCCTGGGCCATGTGGTTGTATGGAGCAAATGTCCACGTTTTATTCTGAAAAGATCTCGGTTTTCAGTGGATTTCTCTTCTCAGGATGGTTAATTTGCAGATTCAGACACAATGTTCTTGAGAGAGAGAGAGAGCAAACAGCTTGGGCAGCTTGTTTCAGAACAACATTCTGATCCCTCTTTTGCTTGGTAAAAAACATCCCTTAAAGTACAATTTTGGCTGTATGTTCCAGGGAAATTCTGAGTCCATGTATGCTGCAGTTATTTTTAGACAGGTAATTGCATTTTGATGTCTCATCTCAGAAACTTTGGAAAGGTTTCAGGATAGTGTAAAACCAACAAGAGGTGGGGTTTTTAATCACATTTGGTGGACTGTAAGCTTGTACATTGTAGTCGTCTGGCAGTCTCCACTGTCTTAAGAGGATTTAAGTTTATTTTTAAAAATCCAGCCAGGAAAGGAAAAATTAAGAACTGTATATTTTTTAAAAGAGCACATAATCATAAAAATGTAAGCACACAAAAATGAATGAGAGCTTTGTAATCTGAATGGCTCAAGACCCTTTTCACCTTACATTTTTATTGATAGAATGTCATGCGGAGCAGACGCAGGGGAAGGGATGGGTCCAGCTACCCCAGGCTTTTCTGATCAGGACCTTCAAGTTTTGGTGGAAGAGGTCCACAAGAGGGGACCAATCTTGGCTCACTCACACAGGGCCCCAAGGGAAGAGTCATATCTGCATGCTACAACTAAGGTGCGAGACATGGCACATAGCTCTGCTGCAGCTTTGAGGCTTGTATGTGTAAGCAGCACAAGTAGGTGCACATAGAGCACATGTGATGCACAGAAACAGCAAAGAGCAATATCCCTCCATGCACTATATATCAGGCTAACACAAAATCATGTTGTTGTTGCAGAAGAAAAAAGATGGCCCAGACTGGGGATGGGTCAGACTCCCAGAGACTTTATGTTCCAATGAACACATGGCATTGGAGATTGCCAGGATGTCTGAACAGCTATCAGCGGGTGATAGGGGTGGTGTTGAAATCACCTTAGCACATGGTAGTAATGGTGGAGGTCATACTGCCACTTTTCTGAGCTAAAGTAGTCATTGGCATGAGAGGGAGTGCAAGGGTGGTGTTGCGTCATACAGGCAACATGAGCATGGTTAAGGCAATGGCGCACAGCAATGTGTGCCTTCACTATGAGGGGGGCTATACCTAAGCAACTCCTTTCATATCTCACAGAGGCCCCAGGTCTGCTCCCTCAGCCTTTGGGCCAGATCATCCCTTGGTCACCAAGAGGTGGAAGAGATGGCCGAGGAGGCAGCGCCACATCATACTAGCCTACATTCCACCAACTCAGATACTTGTACATCAGAGGGATGTATTGCATGTATGGAGTCGGTGGCACAGGATGAAGGGCAGTGCACCAGAGTGCAGGGGGAGGTGTAAGAATCAGAGACATCTGTGTACAGTCCCCCTCAGAGGAGGGAAGAAAGTCATGGTGATTCTCCAGTGGGGAGGAATGTGGAGCCTCAGGAGTTACCTTTTGGGGCACAGCATTTTGCTAATCAGCAGCAGATGTGTGGACGTCTGGCAGAATTCCTTGAGGCAGTGGGAACTCTAGGACTGCAAATAGAGGAGCCCATTGCCATCATGAACTCCACATTGTCCCGGGGCTCAACCATATGGGCTCTGATCGTGAGAGATTGGCCAACCTCATGGAGAGACACATATAGCAGCACTCGGAGTGGATACAAGAGCAGGGTGTTGGTTAGGATATGGTGCAAGCCTCCCTCAATAGCCTGTATCAGTCCACTCAGGGTATGAGCGTTGACATCGATGGAATACATGAGGAGCTGCATACCCTTAAGGAGGCAGCCGCACTGTTGGTATAGTGATTGCTGGATTGGACAATCACTGCGCACCAGCAGCCAGTCCCATCAATCCTACCAGAAGGCCAACCCAAGTCACTGAGGAGGGTGAAGTTAGCGAGAGCTCCTCAGCACCCTCATCTTCCTCCACCTCCCCAACCCCTCCACCAGAGCCCTTATCTATTCCAAAGATGCCAATGACCATAGTTGCCAATGCAGAGATACAGAGGCCACAATCTGAAGGAGGACCCGAATAGGTGGCTGCCCAACAAGGCTGATCACCACACTCCTCATTACATTTAGATTGAAAAATGAGCAGCTTGTCTCCACCTCCCCTGAGGCAATACGAGAGACACTTTGTAGGGGTGTGCAGGAGCATTGATTCACCTAGAGCACTGATGGATTCACAGTGGTTATACTTTTCACATTGCATATAAGACACTTGGGCACCTCTTGAATATACATCCTCGTACATGATTCTGCGTGTGTTTGTACCCTTGAAAGCTCAAAAAGAATGGTAACATTAGGAAGGTGATTCTTACCGGTAATAATGAGGGTGGCATGATGAAGTCCACCTCGACGTGCTGTCAGCAGGATCAAGGTTGTTGGCTGATTTGTGATGCTTCGGAGGGATTTTTCCTTCTCTGCTGTACCATATAAGATTCCAGAGGTCAAGCTCAAGCTATGAGATGCTCCTTGTATCTTTCATTGTCCATCCAAGCTTGATTTTAAGGGAGGCTCAATAATCAGGCTCTAATGAATAGATGCTGGGCAGCAGGTGGATCTCATGCATGAATGCCAGATGCAAGGCATTCATCTGCACTGCAGTGTTACACATTGGCCGAGGTGTAGGCATCACCTTTCTAGAAGCCGTGTATCATGCAGGTAATATTTGACGTCTGTTGTGCCCATGACTTTGGCTGCATTTGCATTCCAGGTGTTATAGGTTGTGTTTTGTACAGTAAGCAGAGGTATATGGAAGCCAGGAATGTTGCATGTGACACTCACATCAGAAACTCAACCATTGGCCGGAATGGATGGTGCGAAGTTCTTTCAAAGAGCTGTTGCTATGCGCTTCTGATGCATGAGATGCCTTATCAGCATGTATGCCACAACATACAATCCTATCAACAGGTATAGGGTTTTAATTCTCACATTGTGTCACTCTCAGCATTGTGGACATGGTTTGACTCTGGACAAGTTGGGCCCCTTTTTTTAAATTCTTTTACAGAATGTGGGCGTCGCTGGCTAAGCCAGCATTTGTTGCCCATCCCTAATTGCCCTTTAGAAGGTGGTGGTGAGCTGCCTTCTTGAACCACTGCAGACCTGTGGTGTAGGTACACCCGCAGTGCTGTTGGACCATAAGACATAGGAGCAGAAATTAGGCCATTCGGCCCATTGAGTCTGCTCCGCCATTCAATCATGGCTGATAAGTTTCTCAACCCCATTCTCCTGCCTTCTCCCCGTAACCTTTGATCCCCTTACCAATCAAGAACCCATCTATCTTGGTCTCAAATACACTCAATGACCTGGCCTCCACAGCCTTCTGTGGCAATGAATTCCATAGATTCACCACTTCTGGCTAAAGAAGTTTCTCCTCATCTCTGTTCTAAAATGTCTTCCCTTTATTCTGAGGCTGTGCCCTCGGGTCCTAGTCTCCCTACTAATGGAAACATCTTCCCCACGTCATCTCTATCCAAGCCTTTCAGTATTCTGTAAGTTTCAATCAGATACCCCCCTCATCCTTCTAAACTCCATCTAGTATAGACCCAGAGTCCTCAAACTTTCCTCATATGTTAAGCCTTTCATTCCTGGGATCGTTCTTATGAACCTCTTCTGGACCCTCTCCAGGGCCAGAACATCCTTCCTGAGATACGGGCCCAAAATTGCTCACAATATTCTAAATGTGGTCTGACCAGAGCCTTATAAAGCCTCAGCAGCACATCCATGCTTTTATATTCTCGTCCTCTCGAAATAAATGCCAACATTACATTTGCCTTCCTAACTACCGACTCAACCTGCAAGTTAACCTTAAGAGAATCCTGGACTAGGACTTCTAAGTCCCTTTGCACTCCAGATTTCTGAATTCTCTCCCCATTTAGAAAATAGTCTATGCCTCTATTCTTCCTACCAAAGTGCATGACCTCACACTTCCCCATGTTGTATTCCATCTGCCACTTCTTTGCCCATTCTCCTAACCTGTCCAAATCCTTCTGCAGCCTCCCCGCCTCCTCAACACTACCTGTCCCTCCAGCTATCTTCGTATCATCTGCAAACTTAGCCAGGATGCCCTCGGTTCCTTCATCCAGATCATTAATGTATAAAGTGAAAAGTTGTGGTCCCAACACTGACCCCTGTGGAACTCCACTAGTCACCAGTCGCCATCCTGAGAAGGACCCCCTTATCCCCACTCTCTGCCTCCTGCCAGACAGCCAATCTTCTATCCATGCTAGTACCTTGCGTCTAACACCATGGGCTCTTACCTTACTGAGCAGCCTCCTGTGCGGCACCTTGTCAAAAGCCTTCTGGAAGTCCAAGTAGATAACATCCATTGGCTCTCCTTTGTCTAACCTACTTGTTACCTCCTCAAAGAATTCTAACTGATTTGTCAGGCATGACCTCCTGTTGATGAAACCATGCTGACTTTGCTCTATTTTACCATGCACTTCCAAGTATTCTGAAATCTCATCCTTAATAAGGAGGGAGTTCCAGGATTTTGACCCAGCGACAGTGAAGGATCGGTGATATATTTCCAAGTCAGAATGGTGAGTGGTTGGAGGGGAACTTCCAGGTTGTGGTGTTCTCATGTATCTGCTGCCCTTGCCCTTCTAGATGGTACTGATTGTGAGTTCAGAAGGTGCTGTCGACGGAGATTTGGTGATTTTCTGCAGTGCATCTTGTAGACAGTACACTGTGTGTTGGTGGTGGATGGGATGAATGTTTGTGGGAGGGGTGCCAATCAAGTGGGACTGCTTTGTCCTGGATGATGTCAAGCTTGTTGAGTGTTTTTGGAGCTGCACTCATCCAGGCAAGGGGAGAGTATTCCATCATTCTCCTGACTTATGTCTTGTCGATGGTGGACAGGCTCTGGGGAGTCAGGAAGTGAGGTACTTGCTGCAGGATTCCTAGCCTCTGACCTGCTCTTGTAGCCACAGTATTTATATGGCTAGTCTGGTTCATTTTCTGTCATTGGTAATGCCCAGGATGCTGATAGTGGAGGATTCAGTGATGGTAATGCCATTGAACATCAAGGGTTAATGGTTAGATTCTCTTTTATTGGAGGTGGTCATTACCTGGCACTGGTGTGGAGTGAGTATTACTTACCATTTGTCAGCCCAAGCTGACGTGAACTGCTTCAAAATCTGAGGAGTCGCGAATGGTGCTGAACATTGTGCAATCATCAGCGAACATCCCCACTTCTGACCTTTTGATGGAAGTAAGGGCATTGATGAAGCAGCTGAAGATAGTTGGGCCTAGGACACTACCCTGAGGTAACTCCTCCAGTGATGTCCTGGAGCTGAGATGATTGACCTCCAGCAACTATAACCATCTTCCTTTGTGCTAAATACAAATCCAACTAGCGGCGAGTTTTCTCCCCGATTCCCACTGACTCCAGTTTTGCTAGGGCTCTTTGATGCCAGACTCAGTCAAATGCTGCCTTGATTTCAAGGGTAGAGACCTCACTTCAGGAGTTCAGCTCTTTTGTCCATGTTTGAATCAAGGCTGTGATAAGGCCAGGAATTGAGTAACCTGGCGGAACCCAAACTGAGCATCAGTGAGCAGGTTATTGCTAAGCAGGTGCCACTTTTGCTGACCCCTTCCATTACTTTACTGATGATGGAGAGTAGACTGAAGGGGTGGTAATTGGCTGGGTTGGATTTGTCCTGCTTTTTGTGTGCAGGACGTACCTGGACAATGTTCCACATTGCCAGGTTTACAGATTTACAGCTATTGGTGTTCATGTGAGGTGGCCAAATTGTGAATGACATATTACCACATGTGTTTGCATATGATGAAGTCCATCATTTTCATGGTGAAGGTTTCAGCCATATGAATGTGACTGATTGATGTTGAACTCATTGATGTTGATTCTCTCTTGTGGGGGCTGAGCAGTCCTTTGAGTAATTGTGGACTCAATGTACAATGTTTCTTTAATTGGAAGTAGATCACCAGGGGCTAATGGCAGTTGTGATATGGGAGGAACTTATGGAAATCTATTTTGCACAGGACCAGCCTGGTGATTGTCCCCTCCTGCACAGAGTCAGCCCTGGCCACATGGCCATGCCTCCTAACTGCTCTGTCATTGGTGGCATCCTTATCCGTTTCGGAATCTTCTGAATAGAAAGAGGTTTTCTCCTCCTACTCATGTTCCTTCTCCTCTGAGGTTGGAGCTCTGGCATCATTGTTATGGATTTGTAGGCCTCCCCACTGTGATGTTGTGCAGCACATCACACACTTCTGCTATTCTTGATATCCTTGCTGGGGCATATTGCAGAGCAACACCTGAGTGATCGAGGCACCTGAAACACATATTTAAAATGTCAATGGCATGCTCGATTGTACTCCTGGTGATGGCATGGTTTCTGTTTTAGTTGTGCTCTGCCTCCATTTGTGGGCATCTGAAGGCGGTCATTATCCAAGATCATAAGGGGTAGCCCTTGTCCCCTAAAAGCCAGCCACATATCTTGCATTGGCGGCTGAAAAAGCTGAGGGAGTTTGGAACTCCTTATTATGAAGAAGTTGTGGCAGCTGCCAGGGAACCTTGCACATCTCTGAAAGAAGACCTTGTGTTCACCATCCACCTGCACATTGACCGAATGGAAGGACTCCTGTTTGACAAAGGTGCCTGCGTGTTTGAGTTGGGGCCTTTATGGCAACATGGGTGCAATCAATAACACCCTGCACCTGAGAGAAGCCTGCTAATTGGGCAAAGGCCATGGTTCTCTGTATCTGAGATGGCAAATCTGTAGGGAAATTAAAGTGACACCCCACACAAGCAAACAAGGCATTAGTTACAGCCTTAATGCTGCTGACTGGGATATACCAGACATGTCTCTTGATAATCCCTGGAAAGATCCTGAGGCATAGAAGTTGAGAGTGATGATTACCTTCACAGCCACTGGTGGATGGATTGTGGCTCAAGTTGCTGCTGGACCATGCAACATATGTCTGTCACCACCTCACAGCTTAGCCTTAGTTGCCTTCTACACTGGTTCTCCGTCATATTGAGGTAGATTGTCCTAGGTCGGTTCACTCTTCCCCAGGGTAGAATCTGGTTAACCTACCTCTCCTCCTCCTCTTTCCTGGTGCGCAGCCAGCAGCTTCTTTCTCCTGACCTTCTGCCCTCCCTCTGGCCACTGGCTACTCACAGTGACTGGTTTCTATGGCCTCTATGTGTGAGGGTGCCGTACCCATCTTCGATCTTCCTTCACACGAAGCACTATGCACCCTCCTCCAGCACAAAGTTCTTCCTGGCACCTGGTGCACAAGTCAGTAGTGGCAAAAGAAATTGCCCTGTGAGACCAGGAGCCTCACTCTCCTACTCCTTTGGGTTAAGATATTTAAGAGAAAACAGGTGAGATTGATGTTGTGCCACTTCTGAAGTAGTGAATAAAAGTTTAAAGCAAATTCCACAGGGGTATTCTACCTCTCCAAAGGGGGTCCCCTGGCCATCCAAAGAAATACGCCAAGTTTTGACCTGCTTTTTGCCAGGTCTACTCTGCATGCACACTTCATGTTTCACACTCTGAAACTACCAAAATCTCACTTGACTGGATGCAGCTGATGATTTAAAAGGCCAGCTGCTTCCATAAAATGCACATGCCCAAAACGCAGTCCACTGAGAAAATGGTTTGCTGCGTTTGGGGGTGGGACTGAAAATTTTCAGCCACTTCGGCCGTTTTCAGCAGACGGAGTGGCTGTCTGTCATGCTGAAAATCTGGGCTAAAATTTTCTGGATTATAACAGGGATATATATGGAGAAGTCTTTCTCAGTAAGAAAACTAAGGAACATGATAATAAGCCAGGGAATCCTTAATTAAATTCTGGCTTAAGCAGTAATGACTTCACACTTAAATTTTGCATTACAGAATAGATTACATCAGTAGAAGCAATCAGAAGAGACATGGTCAGGATGAAATGCCATGGTATTAACTTAACACTAAACAGGGAAGGTGAAAAATCACCTGGGAATATCCTGTACACAGATTTAAATGAAAGAATGGACTAAATAGCCTTTTTCTCCTTATCTTTCATATGACCATACAGAGCTGCATCATTTGAATGAAAATAATAATCAAGCAGATACTGTAATGGGTGGCCAGTCCACAAGCAGGCAGCAAATGGGGTTTCCAACTCCAATTGAACATATTACTAGAGGATTCATCAGATGGCCTCCCACTTCCAAATACCCCATCCAGTCAAACAGCCTTTTCTTCCATCTCCAATATTTTTACACCTAGTAAGTGAAAACATTCAGAGAAAATTTTAAAAACACGCAAGACACAATTTTAACTTTGTACAAGTGATGGATTTGGAATGAGTTAAAATCTCACCATAATGTGTTTTATGCACCTATGATTTTTCTCCTGTGTTGCTCGTAGCAGCATACAGAAGATTAGTCTTTCATTCTTGGAGACTACAGCACTCCTGGAGATTGATAACTTTAGCGTCAAATTGAAAACTCTACTACTGTCACTGGGGAATATTACCTAGAGTGCACAGATTGAAAGAAAGCAATAATGCCATCCTACAATTTATATCTCTTTTTATTTAACTTATTTCTCTTTTTTTGTTCACCAATTTCCCAAATGCTTCTGCTTCTCTCCTAAAGATGTTACTTTCCTGCTGAGGTACGGTTTCACAAGCACTAGGCGTGCTCACTCCAATGAGTTATTATTCGTGCACTAGCCCTGCCAGTACATGTCAGAAAACTATTTAACCATGGTAGGCATCATAACTGAGCCAAGGCAATTGTCCCTTCCTAACCCAGGGGTGCTGAATTCCAGTTGTAGCACCAAGACTGCTGACCCAGGTGAAAAGAGCTAACTCCAAACAAACTTGAGACTGAACGTGGGATACTTTAAATCAGTATGACTCCCCTTCTTACTGTTTAACCAGTTGAATCAGTAGAGGGTTCCTCATGATTTGTGTTTCTTCACAGGACAAGAAGATATAGTTTGGAGCACTTTGGTTGGACATTGTTCAATTCCCCTCTAATACTTCATTATCAACACCCTATTCACATGCTGATTAGACTTGGCATATTTGGAAATGATCTGAATTACAGCACTGTACTTACTAATAAGTGAGACATCCAATAGCAGAAGCATGTTTTTCATTTTCTTCATAGTATAAATACTCATGAAGTCTGTTTCAGTCAAAAAGTTTTGAAGTTCTTTATTTTAAAAATGATTTTAATATAATTAAGATACCAATCCCACTGCTTGCATATTTATTTCCTCATCTGTAAAGTGTCTATTACAACAATGTTCCTTACAAACTGGGTCACATTGTAGCTAGAACATGCAAATGTACATTTGTAATTCACTGATACAACTGAGCCAAAGTACTAAACTTGACTATCATCTAAGAATGGATCCATAAATTTCCAATGTTTCAGCTATAAAACAGAATTTTTGAAGAAAATGTCAAATTTAATGTTATACACTCCTGATGGTAAAAAATAAAAGAAAGCCACTTGGCTTTATATAGCATCTTTAGCGATCTCAGGATGAAAAAATGATTTGCAGCCAATGAAATATTTTTGAAATACAGTCACTTGTAATGTAGGAAACGTGGCAGCCAATTTGCATATAGCAAGCTCCCATGAAGAGTAATATGATAATGACTAGGTAGTCTGTTTCAATGATGTTGGTTGAGGATTAGATATTGGGCAGAACGTTGGAACAATTGCCTGCTCTTCTTGCATGTGTGATCCTGAGGTTCCAGTCACTTGTCATTTTAAATATCTGTCTCAGCCCCACTCTGACCCCTCTGTCCTTGGATTCCTGCACTATTCCAATGAAGGTCAACAAAACTTGAAGAACAGGACGTCATCTTTTGATTAGGCGCTTCACAGCCTTCTGGACTCAACAATGAGTTCAACAATTTCTGAACATAACTCACTGCTGCAATTTTTTCAGATACCAGGTACTGGTAATAATTCTGCTGTTGCCATTTACAGCTATTCTAGATCTATCTTTTATGTCTTTACTTGTCTCATTGTTACTACATTTTTTGCACCATTATCCTTCCTTCCATTTAATTTCTCCTGCCTCTACCCTATCACAGACTTTCCCTTATGTTCTTTCCTCCCTCCTCGCTCTTTGCCTGCTTAATATCTTGTTACACCTCTAATTTTTATCAATTCTGATGGAATGACTGAAATGTTCACTGTTTCTCCCTCACAGATGCTGTGTGACCTGCTGAGTACTTCCAGCATTTTTCACTATGGTTTACTGTTCCTTTAATGTGGTTACATTTCTGATGATTCAAAGTTTTAGAGTAACTAGTACCATAACTATCACTGAGGCAATATTGTCAGATGGAAAAACATTATCAATTAAAAGTTTACCTCGGAATGTCAAACCTGGCTTCCTCTTGTGTGATTTGTCTTATTACCACAGCTTGTTCTGAAGTGTGGTTATAGCTACCAAAATAGAATATGAGTATTGTAGAGTTCTGTACTTGCTAAATAGATTATTCAGTTTAATGAAGAAATAATATTACCATCAGAAAGTGCACAAACGTAAACCTGAATAATGGGCAAGATACTCTGGGACGGAATAGAACATTCTTTCTGTAAATTGCTCATATTGAAAATGATCATGCAATACTGTGCTGTTTTAAACTTCATAAATATTTGCTGACCATGCCATAAAAAATGTTTCTTAATTAAAAGTAAAGTTACTTGTCCAGAGCTCTCCTGGAGACCTGTGAATAAATGTACTGACAAGTATGTTACTGTGAGCTGTGCAGACCTGGAATCTCCAAAGTCTGATCTATAGCCTGAGCCCAGATAGCAGTCGTGCTCTTGAATGTAATTAACCTCAAGGTCCTTGGGCTAGGGATGGGAATAATAAGCTAGCTAGATCCTGCTTTTGATCATTGTCCAGCAAATGTAATTGGAAAATTTATATTTATGTATATTGGCTGAGGATAGAATTAAACTTTGCTGTGATACTGTGCATGAGGAATGACAACGAGATTTCTGGAGGGCTGCTGCTGTCTGTGGAATATTAGCCAAGTAATCGTACCTTCAAGAGAGTTGGGAAAGCAAAGGGAGAGAAAGATCTTGTCCGTGGTATATAACACCCATGTAGTTTTCAATATTAGTCTTCTGGTTGTGTTTAAATCCTTTCCTAGTTTGTTCATATAGAAAGAAATTTAGGATTGTAAAGTTCATTGAAAACAGGCAAATGATTGGCACAGAACTCTCCTGCTGCAGATTTACTTCATTTTTTTAATAAACAGTTCTTTGGTAACTCAGACTCCACAGAGCTTGGTTGCAGTGCATAGGGTACATTACACTTATAGAATCATGTGCTTGCACACATTTACAGCTTCCAACTCCTTGCCATAGCTTTTTAAAATCAACTTTTCATTCGACAAAATGGAGCTGACGTTTCAAAGCTGTGTGGTAGCAGCCTGTCACTAATCATAAACTATCAGAGGGCAATCATCCTACTGCATTCGGCTGTGAATATAGCTACGTACTGTGGAGTGAGTGACCTCTAGTGTTGGTGTGAGTATATAGAACGTTCACAGAATTAAAAGAAAATAGATACAAGATTGGACCAGCATTTATGGGCAACTATGAGAAGGACCTAGCCATCAACGTTATTTTTAAACTTAAAACAGCTGATCATATATAAGGCTGATAAATACCTTTCGCAACCTGTGAATGTTCCAATGAAGTACTTCAGAAAGCTGGTTTCTAACCCCTTATGTAAAGTAAAAGAACAGAGCCATGAAATTTGGCTCCATGGCGCCATTGAGGATGGATGGAGGCCCCAATCTGAAAAAATGGCACACTCCACTTTCTGCACAGCTCCTGCAGCACCCCATTCTGGGAATGGTCCATGCATGGGTGTCCCATGCTGGGAAGGACTCTAGCATGAGTGCCCCATGCTAGAAGGGCCCTAGCACATGCGTCCAATGCTGGAAAGGTCCTAGTACAGGTGCCCCATGCTGCAAGGGCCCTAGCACTGGTGCCCCATGCTGGAAGGGCCCTAGCACAGGTGCCCCATGCTGGAAGGGTCCTAGTACAGGCGCCCCATGCTGGAAGGGCCCTAGCACTGGCGCCCCATGCTTGAAGGGCCCTAGCACAGGTGCCCCATGCTGGAAGGGTCCTAGCACAGGCGCCCCATGCTGGAAGGGTCCTAGCACAGGCGCCCCATGCTGGAAGGGTCCTAGCACAGGCGCCCCATGCTGGAAGGGTCCTAGCACAGGTGCCCCATGCTGGAAAGGCCTTTGCTTGCATGCGATGTGCTGGGATAGGACCTTTGCATGGGTGTGCCATGCTGAGCAGGGCCCTTGCGGGTGTGCCATGCTGAGCAGGACATTGCATGGGTGTGCATGCAGACAACAGAAGCGTTTGCTGTTCCAGCTGGTTTGGCACCCATTCTGCTGACTTGAACCTCATCGGTCCGGTGAATGCCTGTGCTAATCACTCTCAGTTGAACAAGCGTTTGGGTGCAGCTGGGACCTCATATTAGCACTATTTAAAGGGCTAGCCAACATACTGGTGAAGTGCTTTTGAATTATTTCTACTTTTGCAAAGTTTGTTAAGTACTGTGTTGTCTTTTTGGTGGTGAGTTGCTGCATGTGTAAGGGAGGGTAGAGGAGTTTTGTGACCTGTCCACATTAAGGGTGCAGCAGTTATGGGGGCTGTTACAATGTTTCTAGGTCTGCAATATGGGCAAATGGAATAGAGGCTGCTGACAGGGGAAGCTCGGCATAGAGGGAGGAAGAGGGCTGTCTACAGAATGTCATACCTACCCAGAACTATCAGGGAGCACTTCTAGGAAATGGTGGATTCATTTGGATTATTATCATGCATCTTTATTGCCCTTGTGTGGAGGTGTTGTAGGATATTATTACACATCCTTTACCTCTAATTCTAATTCAAGTACTAAGAAACACTGAAACTGTCAGGTTAATGTTGTTTCTTAAATCAAGTCAATAAACACAACTTCTTACATGCAGTATATGTGATACAGGCACCATTTATGGTGCACACATACTGAGGACTCCTTCAGGACATCAGAAGCATGTCTTGACTGCTTATGCTAGCCATGGCAAGACTAAATCGCAGTTGACAGGAACTCCAGTGTGTTGTATTTTTTATAGTTGTCATTACTTAGGGCAAATGTGGTTATTGTATGTCATTGTGTTTTCTGTGTATGTCACTGATACACCAGCTGTCATTTAGTGCTAAGGTTAACTTTTACCATTTGTTGAGTATGCCTTTGATGCCTTACCACTTCCAACCATAGAGTCATAATGGCACAAGAGAACCCTAGCACAGGCGCCCCATGCTGGGAAGGACATAATGGCACAATCAGCCAAGAACACAGGAAATAGGAGCAGGACTGGACTGTGTGGCCCATTGAGCCTGCTCCATTATTCAGAACAATTATGGTTGACCTTGGGCTTCAAATTCCCTATCCCACTTACTCCCTATTGGGGTATGTTCCTTGTTTCCTTAAAAATCAAATATCTGTCTATCCCAGCCTTAAATGTATTCAGTGATGGAGCATCCACAACCCTCTGGTGTTAAGGTTCAGAACCCTTTGAGTGAAGTAATTTCTCATAATCTCGGTGCTATATGATGGACCCCTCATCCTGAGACTGGGCCTATCGAGACCATGCTAGCTCTCTATAAAGCAATCTAGTTTGTCCCATTTTCCTTCTCAATTTCCTTTAGTGCAATTGGTATTCCTTTCTCGCATTCACCTTGCTATGCTTAAACACTGTCTGGTACATACATATGTCTTTCTGAAGTGTGTTTTAAATTAACGAGCCTAAACTAGCTTAATATTATGTAATTCTATATAATGCTAACTATCTTAATCAAGTTAATAACCTGTATGGACCTATCCTTACTGATAATATTGTTCAATTCTTCCCCTGTTTCAGTTCCTCGGCAGTGTTGGAACAAGCATTAAAGCAACTCATTAATATTTCCCTTCTGCCTTTGGCAAACATCTGTATTCCTCAAAAATACAGATAAAACCTCACTGCAGGCAAAATTGTTAGCCATGAGATTTTATTTAATAATTTGACTTGTGTAAAATCAAATGTTATTTTTGATGCTTTTTTCAACATTACTTATGCCACTTTGTCAATTTTCTGCCTATCGCAACTCACAATTTGGTGGTGCTCACTGGTTCTATGGGAGAGAGATGAAAACTACAACTCACAGTAGCTCTTCCTCTCTCTCTCATTCTTAAACCTAGAGAAATTGTCAACAGAAGGTGCAGATTTCCAGAATCCAAATTGCAGGAGATATTCTAAATTTCAAAACTGAAGCTGGATAAAGATGTTGTCCTCTGTAATGGAGATATCTTTCAGGCATTTAGAATCATCAACAATAAAACTCAGCTTCAGCAGGGGGCAAAAAATGGGCAGAAGAGGATCATCCACCCATCATAGAATTGTCTAGCTTTCCTTCTCATTCATTGACTTTGGTCCATTTATTGGTGCCCTTTTTCTACCCCCACTGAAGTTGAACTTTACCCTGCAGGATTTTAAGCCTGGAGGAAAGTAATAAGCCCATTACACCTATGCTGGATGTCTTATAGAACATAGATGGCAAGCAATAAAACGAGAAAACGCCTGAAGAAAATTGCAGCACTTAAAAACTGTCACAGTCCCAAAAAAACTGCTAACTCTAGAGCAACTGAGATTATAAAGCAAAGCCACATGACAACAAACAGTCCCATGCACTATATAAGTTAAAACTATAGCTATAACTGTCATTACTTCACTTATGATGGAGTGATTAAAAAAGAAACAAGAGTACATGAAAGCCAGAAGGGAAATTCAAATGTTGAAAGAATAAAACTGGTAGTCAGAATTCGTGGACATGCTCTCTTGGGAAATTTTGAATATCTATATTTAAAATTATTCATTTTAAGCATTTTTGTACTTCACAAAATCTATGTAACTAATTGTTTTCACATGTTAGGAATTTTTTGAGTTCACAGCTTTTGAGGGAACTTTGTCACCTTTTGCTAGTTCTTGAGGTTTGCATACATATGAAGTACAGGTAGTTTAAAAATTTATTTGAGCAATTTGAGTTATTCATTTTGACAGTTAATGGTTTGTGATGGCCACTTGTTTAAAAAAAGTGATTTGATTAGTAGGATTTTGTGGTTTCTTATTTGTGATTGATAAAGGCTCCATTTTTATCTCTTGAATATTTGAGCAAAGCAGCATTGTTAATTGATTACATAACAATCGTTTAAGCCAATTGGAAAAGAGTCATTTATTAACAGCACAGAAGGTTGATTTTTAGCCCATCGAGACCATGTTGGCTCACTGTAAAGCGAATCAATCAGTCTCATTCCCCCACTCTAACCCTGTAGCCCTGCAAGTTTATTTTTTTCAAGTACCCATCCAATTTCCTTTTGAAATCATTAATCGTCTCTGCTTCCACCAGCATTGTGGGCAGTGAGTTCCAGGTTATTACAACTCACTGCATAAAAAAGGTTTTTCCTCACATCTCCTGCACCTCTTGCCCAAAACTTTAAGTCTGTGTTTCCTAGTCCTTGGACCATTAATTAATGGGAACAGTTGTGCCTTGTCTACCTTATCCAAACCTGTCAAAATCTTATACACCTCTACCAGATCCCCTGTTAATATCTTTTGCTGCAAGAAGAACAGACCCAACTTTTCCCTAACTATGCAGCCAAAATCCCACCTTCTTGGAACCATTCTGGTAAATCTCCTCTGCCCTCTCAAGGGGCAGGATTTTCATCCTCGAGGAGGGTAGTGGGAGTCAGGGAGATTCGTGGCTCTCTCCATCCACCCCAGGAGATAGTGCCCGCAAGAATGGGATTTTCATTGTGGTGGGTGCGGGCTGCAGACAGGTTGACTAAGCCAGGAAAAAATTTGGAGGCAGCACAGGGGCTGCCAGGTACAGAGGCGGGCAGTTTTAAAGGTCCGTCTTAGTGCTGTGGAACTTCATCCCAGTTAAAAACAGAACGTCCCTCAACCATAACACCCCTCAGCCCTCACATTCCCCTCACCCCACATACTCCTCATGTCCCATCCATGCCACCTCATGTCCCCACCCACTCGTACCAAGTTATGTCCCACATACAGCCCCCATGCCTAACCATGTCCTGCAAAATAACCCCAATGCCCCCAATGCCAAGCTATGGCATTTCCATGTTCGTTCACCTAATATACACTGTTTAGAAGCAATGAACATTATAGTGACAATAGTATGTGTAAAAAAAGTTTTTAAAAAGTCATGCATTAGTAACTTCCCACTTTCTTGAAGAAAAAGTCCTTTTTACCACAGCCTAATAAAACTGTTAATCACCCAGGCCATTTAAAATATCAATAGCAGAAACTGCAAGCACTTGAAATATTTTTATCTGGTGTAAATAAATATTGTGAAATGGATAGCACTGATCAGAGAGCCAGAGCTGCCAATCAAGCAATGATTTATCCGGGGCTCAGGTGTAAGGTTTCGGGGTTCGGGGGCCACAGATAACTAAATAGGCAGTCAACTAGTCATAAGTAATTTTAGGATGGTTTATTAAGTTCATTAATAAGCAACGGTTTAAATGTGATGCATTAATTAATTGGACAGAAAAAGTATGCAAACTGTGAAAGTTTACCAGTCCGGGAGGATGGACAAATGGCTGCAGCTGATCTCTGCAGCCCCAGGTAGTAGGGGTGACAGTCCTTTGCTGATTGCAGATGGCAGTTTTTCTTTCTTTCCTTGTTTTCCTTTCCCTCAGTTTGGCTGAGATGTCAGGAGGCTCTTGGTCCTTTCCCAAGCAGTAGTTCATTTCCCTAATCTCTCATGCACCCATTAATATACCCTACCTCTGAAGGCTGGTAGCTTACCCGGTGTCAATTCCCTATCTCAACCCTTCTGGCCAATGTATACAGGGCACATATTCAGACTGACAGGTTGGTTGCCACCCTTCCCCTGCTTGTCTTCCTGCTGATGTCCACTTTTCTGTTTACATCCTGCTGAGGGTCATACTTTGGTCTTTTCTAAATTCTTGGGAGATAAGGGGGCACCATCTAACAACTCAGGAATATCAACATGAGCTAAGGATGTTCTGAGATCAAAATGTTTAATAGAAGAGGCAATCAATGCTGCTTAGAAAATCCTATAAATTGCAGAAGATACCAGCTTAGGTGAGATTTCTTTTTTATTTATTCAAGACCCCAAATTTTTACACAGGTGTTTTAATTTTCTAGTGAATGCCTGGGCTCTCAGCCAAGCCTCATTATGTATTCTTGGCTCAGAAATCCATTTGCCTGGTGAAACACCGGAGCCCCAGAGAAAACATTGCTTGATTGACAGCTCTGGCTCTCTGATCTCTTCTTTAAATTTGAGGTGTTGCTGAAGCAGGAGCCAATGTAAGCCAGTGAGCACAGGGGCGATAGATGAATAGGATTTGGCGTGAATTATGATACGAGTAGCAGAGTTTTTTATGAGCTGAAGTTTATGGAGGATGAGTGGGAGGCTGCCCATGAAAACATTGGAATAGCTGAATTTAGAAGTGACAAAAGCATGGATGAGGGTTTCAGCAGCAGATGGGCTGAGGCAGAGACAGCAACTTGTGTTATTATGGAGGTGGAAGTATACAGTCTAGGGGACGGAAAAGATATGGGATCAGAAGCACAGCTCATTTTTAAGTAGGATGCTGAGGTTGTGAAGAGTATCGTTCAGCCTTAGAGAGTTGTCAGGAGCAGCGATAGAACCAGAGGCTTGGAAAGGAAATTTGTGGCAGGATCCTAGAGCCAGGATCTCCTGGTCGGCCAGCAGGGGGCGGGGCCCACTCGCCGACGTGTAAAATGACATGGGATGACATCGGGCGGAACTCCCGATGTTACCCCGAGTCATTTAAATTTTCAAGTCGGCTGGGGCTCAGCCAAATCAGTTGTGTGCCGGCCGAGCTGTCAACGGCCTATTGAGGCCATTAATAAAACAATTTAGATAATTGAACAGGGCTGCCCATCCAACCTTAAGGTTGGCAGGCAGGCCGGGAGCCCTGGAGGGCTTCAGAGAAAGCATGAAACCTCATCCATGGGCAGGATGAGGTTTCATGAGGGTTTTTGAAAATTTGATAAAAGTTTAACAAAAAGTAATGGACATGTCCCAACTCATGTGACAGTGTCACATGAGGGGACATGTCAGGGAAATTTTATTTTTCTGTTTTTAGTATTTTTAAATGTGGGGGCAGCACTTAGCCTCAGGGAGATGAGTGCGCTCTTTCGCATGCATGCGCGAAAGAGCACGCTCTCAACTCAGGGAATCCCACCCCCCACCTGCACAGGGAGCGCATAGCACTACCTGGCGGACGTCACGCTGGGCGGGCCTTAACTGGCCCGCCCACGTAAAATGGTAGCACACCCCAATCCAGAGCACCAATTAGAGGTGCATCTCCATGCACCCGTTCCTGAACTTCCCCCCCAGTGGGGGGAAAATTCTGCTCTTGCTCTTGGCCTTGTCCTTCCCAATATATAATTGGAGGAAATTTTTGCTCAACCGGCACTGAGAAGCAGTTTGGGAAATCATTTGGTGTGCCTTGCACATTTGAAGTGATACAAATATGCCATAAATGTAATTATATAGATTGAAGTCCAGAATCTTGCAGCTGCTGTCAGCTTTGATGTACTTGTTGATCAAGAATTCTTTCTGAAAGAGTTATCATCAACAGAAACGGATGTTTATTTCTAAGAGCAGAGCTGCTGCTAACACAGAAATGAGCCTTTTAAGAGGTTCAAAACTAGCAAACAAATCTGGGAGTCAATAAGGTGGAATTTTGAAAAACATCTGCACTGTCTGCACTGAGTGTCAGACAGCAGAAAGGCTTTAGCAAAGCCACAACAGAAACCAGGGAACTGCAATTCTCTAAATTCAGGAAGAGTACATATACATTTGAAATTAGGATTGTATCAATGCAAATTCCCCTAAAATGTGTATTTGGTCCAGAATGCTATCATATTGATCAGAAATATAACAATATATTTTGGTGAACCTTTGTTTATTCATTCGCTTGAAAATAAATGCATTGATTGAGGCTAATTAGAATTTTAAAATAAATATAGGCAAAAAATGTTGACCTTTTTGTGAAGCCTTTTCTATTTTCTAATTGTCCACACAAGCAAGATTGATAACTTGAGACCCAATTCTAACTGGAGCTAGAAGTGTGTGAAGCAAATGCCAAAATTCCCCCTAATGCCCAATGGTTGCAATATGAGGCTCAACATTTTTAATTCTCAAGCCTTATCTGCATGGTGCATCCATGAATTGTGCCTCCAATTCCAAGTGCTAACAGTCATGTGAAATTTTGTCAAACACCTTCTGCAAGCTAAATAAAATCACCTGCTTTACTTTGTTTGCTACCTTCATGTATTGAATTATGTGTACCTCTCCCAAGATGAGAGAGCTGACAGGAAATCTGCTCCAAGACAACTACCCACCTATTAGACAGGCTACTAGGGTAGTCTATCCTAATTCCTATTCTAATTTTTTCCTTCCTTGTGGGTCTATATCTAACCTCTTCCAGCCATTTGCCTTCACTTGAGTGTTCTTCCCAAGAGCCCAGCAATCAGGTTTGCAAAGTTGCTGTTGAACATAATTTCCTCTGCATGTTTGAGCTAATGCTTGTCAATTCTATGCTAAGTTCTAGTAATTTTTTTACATCAATGTTAATGGAGTGATTGTAACACTCTAAAAGTATTCCTGGCTATAAGCAGATGTAATGTGTGTCAATGTACTGATCTGATATTATTGGTAATTTTGCTTGCTAAGAAACAATTTTAAAGTTTTATGTCTAACTTTCTCAGGCTTGACTGATAGAAAAGTAATCATTGTCTCCTGTGCAGAACTCATGCCAGTTTCGGCAAGTGCAGGAAGTGTAAAAAAAACTTGTTTTTTACATGTTACTATTATTTTTTTAAAATCCCTTAATGGCAAATGGCAAACTAGACTTGTTTACTGTACAAAGATTCTTTCCTTATTGGTCATTACATGTTTTTTATTTTAAAAGTAACATATATTAATGGCTTTCTTTCCTTTAAGAGGACACAGAGTGTGAGGCAGTGCTTCAGGGATTCTACTGCAGAGGAACATTGAAAATTCATTGAACAGTGTGGCATTGAATGAATAGGAATTTTGATGGTATGCTATACAGAAACAGCTAAGAGCTAGGGAATGATTGTGTAAAAACAGCAGGAGCTATACTGAAAAATGGTGAAGTAGCTGAGTGTGTTCCATCAGATCGAATGCAGGCAATCTAGAAGACAGCAGGTTCAATCTGTGCTTTCCATTGAGATTACCATCTAAACAAATATTGGACTGGATTTAGGAAGAGGATGTATTCTCCGCCCCTGACCGAAAAGTCCATGGTCAGCCTGCTAGCTTCACATCTGGTTGCCCAACTGTGAGAATATGCTGGGGCAGCCTTGAGTCAGAGTACGACTTCTGCCCCCACCTGGAAGGAAGTCTTGCCCTAGAGAGTTGCCAGCCAATCTGACTATAAGCAGTGCCCAAAGAAGAAGTGGGTCCCAGACTTCAGGTAAGTCCAGGGATTTTGGATGGGCATGCCTGGCACACCCTAGTGATGGGATGGTAGGGGGTGGGGTGCACTGGGGGTCCTTGGTTTTAGAGGTCAAAGGGCAGGCTTAAAAGGGGGGCATACAATCTTGGGGTGTGCCTCCAATGGCACAAGGGACACCCCAAAGGAGATACCCCCTTTCCTGCCCAAGTGAAAGCTGCCTGCCTTGCCTCTGCCTTCCCCTGCTGGATGTAATATAGCTGGTGAGATGGAATGAGGCCCCTATATGGCCATTAATTGGCCACTTAAGTGCTTCAATAGGCCCAAGGGTAGTTTGGCTGCCTTATGCCTTCCTCACCCACTCAAATATGGATGACAGGTTGGGGGTGGGCAGGAAGGCTGCAGGCAGGCCACCTGTTTTATTTTATGAATTCCTGCACCTTCAAATGTACCAGCAGAGCTGGGGAGGGGGCAGTAAAATTCAGCTTATGCTGAACTATTGGAAGAGCCCTAACAATGTTCCTTTAAATAGGTTCTACTGTTTTTAAAAAAGTGTTCAGCAAGCCCGGACAGGTAATGGTGTAGTGGTATTGTTGCTGGACTAGTAATCCAGAGACCCCCAAGGTAATGCTCCGGGACCTAGATTCAAACCCTACTACAGCAAATGGTGGAATTTGAATTCAGTATAAATTCTGGCATTAAAAGTCTAATGATGACTATGAAACCATTTTTAATTGTGGTTGACAGTGAACCCATCTGGTTCAGTAATGCCCTTCAGGGAAGGAATATTTGCTATCCTTACCTGGTCTGGCTGACATGTGATTCCAGACTCACAGCAATGTGGTTGACTCTCAACAAGGGCATTGAGGGATGGGTAATAACTGCTGGCCTAGCCAGTGATGCCATGAATGAATAAAAAAATAATGCCAATTGCTGAGTGTACTTTAACTTTATGTTGTTTTTATAGAATTTTTAAATATATGATCGAGATCACATTTTTTCTTATGAGTGTCAGACTATCCAAGTTGCCTTGTTGACTTACCATGATATACCCTTACAAAGATTTCATCTTGAAAGACGATTTTATAAAAGAGTACAGCTGCTGAAAATAAGATTTGTCTTCATCTTGCAATCGCAAAGTTGAACAAACCATAATTCAGAGAGTCACAACACAGCCTGAGAGACAGGATAGGAAATATGTACCCATTTATAATGTATCTTGAGTGATTCAAATCTATTTAGTTCCATGTGATCACCTTTAACTACAATATTACTATTTACTGTGTAAGTTTGAACATTTCTCTGGTTCTTGCGGATGCTTTAAATAGACAGCAGTTGTAAACTGATCCATGTTAAGGTTGCTTCAATGCATTTAACTGATCTTTCTGGAAATGGTCAGTTTCAAGGTGGATTTGAAGAGAGGATTTAATGAAACTGCAAACATTATGCTTCAAAAATGGCCAGTCAGTGCTCAGTTTCAGGTTGAAAAATATGTATCTATGCTCGGATAACTCCATTGAAGATGAACCAGACTGCTTATTCAGTTTCTACCTAGTTGTTTGTGACTCAATGTCCACAAGGCAAAGAGGGGACAGCTAACCTTATTCTTGTTTGCCTGACACCTTGGAGTGAATTCAAAAATCTGGTTGGTTGGGGTCAGGTGGGACGTTAGAATTTTAAAAATCTTAAACATGATCCCAATCCACCTCCAAGGTGCCCACATTCAGATTTAAAGGAGAATGGACAAGGAACGCACGGCCAACCTGCTCCCAAGAGCTGGGGTTGGCTATTTCTACATTTCAATGAGGCAGGAAACCTCAAATTTAACCTGTTTTACAGCTTTAATCTTGGCTGGTCAGGTTTTCAGGCCTCAGAAAACCTCGCAACTTAAGGCAAGTGATGACCATTTCAAGGAGAAGCTAAGTGCCTTTACTGAACTGCTTGGGGAATCAGGGGGAGCAGGTGTGTCTACCATCACCCACCCACCCACCATCACCGTCACCGTCACCACCACCACCAGCAGCTTCCCAAGCTTGTATTCTTCCCTTAGATCAAACTACCCCTACCCCATTAGATTGTTATAAAAAGAACCCCTTATCAGAGTTTGGATTCCCTTTTGGGCCAGGCATCAGACCCCTTCATATCCCCAGCAGTAACTGCAGGCTCCTTAACTGCAGCTGTGGCCTGCTCCAGAGTACTTCCCACCTGACTGGAAGTTAAGCATATCAATTATGCGGACTTTCGGCAAGAATCCTGCTGTAAAAACAATATGCACACTGTGAAGTTAAAACTCTACAGCATGCAGAGAAATCCAGACAATGTCGGGGCCTTTAATACAGTTGAGTCAAAACACTATGTACTGGAGTTGCTGTATGATTTCCAGCCAGATATGAGCATAATCTGGATGGAATTGAATTAAATAACAGTAAAGATGGTGGAATTTTAAACATGAATTGTACCCATAATTACTGTATACTAAGCATCCATAATTTTTAACTCTGGTCAAAAGTTTTCATTGGATGTAGTCCCCCATCTCAAAATTGGTCACCCCCTGGTCAGAATGGTAAGTTCCTGGAGATTGCACCTGTTCAGGGTTGTCCTCAGATTCCCCATTGTGTTCAGATTCTCGGATGCACAGGGAACTGTGATCACATGAATCCAGTGTTAATCATCTGTACCCATAGTGAGGGCCAGTCAATTGAAGCCTTACACCGTTGTATTTCTGGTCTTTTGGTTCAAATTGGTTTATTTTCAAGACAACTCCTCAATGCTACTTACTTCCAAATAGCTTCTTATGTTTCTCCTGCTGCTGTTACAATTACGTTAAATAACTTTAAATTTAGTCTAAATTAGTCTCACTTCAGTCAATTACAGCACAGCAGGTCACACCTGTGCAGTTTCAATTGCCTGCTGGTCACAGGTCTTATTTACCAATGGCAAGTTAGATCAGTCAATTGAAGCCAATTAAGAAGTAAAAGCAGGAGCATTACATTAGTCAGTTGAAGAATGCTTATTTTCTGGTAACCCCATTCCTCTGAGCTGCGGGAGAGCACCCTATTCCAGTCATATAGGATTTAGGAGCAGGAATAGGCCATTCAGCCCTCTGCTATTCAATGGGATCATGGCTGATCTGGTTGTGGTCTCAGCTCCACTTTGCCAACTGCAACCCATAGCTCTTGACTTCCCTGTCTATCAAAAATCTACCTAACTCTACCTCCATGCTCTGGTAGTTTGTCCCAGCTGTGAAAAAATTAAGGAAACAAAAACAGCACTCCACCCCTCACACACCCTTACCCTCCCCACACACTCCTAATGCCCTATCCATGCCATCACATGCCTTCATACCCTTTACGCCAACCTATGTTCCTCCACCCATCCCCATGGCCCTTTACAGCCCCTATGCCAATTTAGTGCCAACTCATGTCCCCCACCCTTTGCCCTTACACCTTATATCTTCCATGCCAGCTCGGGACATTGGGATCCATGCTGAGATTAAATAAAGTTCTTAAGTGTCTATTGATGAGTCCAATATTTTAAAAAAACACTTTGGTTGATAAAAACCCATTCACTACATTTAAATTCATTTAATCCCTTATAGGAACAAGCATTTGTATTCATAGTTCCATCTCAAAGACAGTATAAAAACTTGGAGCTGTCAACCAAACTGTGAACTGTCAGGCACCCCACTTTGATAATGATAGGTTGTGAAATCAGTCATGTAGCACTAACCCTGGTTGTGAAATCAGCCATATAGCACTAACCCTGTAATGGTAACGCTCAGGGTTATGTCAACAAATAAGGGTGATGTGAAAGCACTGATTTATTTCAACACTGGGTGTTTTCAAATATTTAAAGGGAAGGAGATTTTAATGTCTTGACATCTTGACAGCTCCCTTTGACAGCTCCCTTTGACAGCTCAAATGAGCTTGACAGTTCCAATGAGTTTATCTACTTTTTACAATCTCAAAGGATACTTGACCTCTCCTAAAGGCCACCTTAATTCTCCCAAAGGTGTCCAGGGGCCACACCCAAAAGGATACCTTACCTCTCCAAAAGGATACCTGACATCTCCAAAAAACCTGAGTAAATTTAAACCTTCACCTACCAATCTAACGTACACACGTATTTCCCCACTCCCTCCTTGCAAAAATAAGATCAGACTAAAGGTAGCTGCATTTTAATGATGTCCAAAGTTCAATCTGCTCCCATTTGGGGTTATGGGACAGGACTTCTGGATTTGGGCCTTCAGCGCCATTTTTACAAAGGCAGAGGTCCTCTTCATCTGTGCAAAAATTCAGCCAAGGTGTAAGCTTGGCTCAGTTATAACAATAACAGCTTGTATTTATATAATACCTTTAATGTAATAAAATGTCCCAGCTTCACAGGGACATCATAAAACAAAATATGACACCGAGGCACTTAAGGAAATCTTTGGGTAGATAACTAAAAGCTTGGTCAAAGAGGTAGGTTTTAAAGAAAGTCTGAAAGGAGAAAAGTGAGGTAGAAAAATGGAAAGGCTTAGGAAAGGAATTCCAGAACTTCGGGCCTGGGCACTGAAGGCACAGCAGCAATGGTGGAACAATTAAAATAGGGGATGGTCAAGAGGCCAGAATTAGAGGAATGCAGATATCCTGGAGTGTTGCAGGATGGCATTTTTGCTTCTGAGTTAGAAGGCTGTGAGTTCAAGTCCAGGACTTGAGCACATAATCTAGGCTGGCACTTTAGTGCAGTACAGAGAGAATGTTGCATTGCCAAAAGTGCCATCATCCAAATATGATCCTAGGGAGATGGTGGTAATATCACTGAGGCTAGTAACTAAGGCCCAGGCTAATGCTCTGGGGACATGGATTCAAATCCCACTGTGGCAGCTAGTGGAATTTAAGTTCCTGTAATAAAAATCGGAAATTGAAAGCTAGTTTCTGAAATGGTGACCACGAAACTATTATCAATTGTTATCAAAAAACCATTTAGTTCACTAATGTTCTTTAGGGAAGGAACTACATGTGACTCCAGACCCACAACAATCTGGTTAGCAAGCCACTCAGTTTGAGGGTAATTAGGGATGGGCAACAAATGCTGGCCTTGCCAGCAATGCTCACATCCCATGAAAGAATAAATTAAGATTAAATTCTGGCGAAGTTAAAAGATCTCATGGGATTTTTTAAACAAGACCAGGGAACTCTCTTAGTGTCCTTCCCTTGTTTATCCCTGAACTAAATACAACCAAAATAAAATAAATTGCTGTTTATATGGAGCATTGCAATATGCAAGTTAGTGGCTATATTGATTTGTAAACACTAACTTCGAACTAAATACTTCATTAGCAGTGAAGCACATTGAGATATCTTGAGGATGTGAAAGGTTCCATGTAAATGCAAGGGATTTCCACCACCCCCCCCCCCCATATCATTCAGACTTAAAGAATTCCTGTACAAATCCAAATAATTTGGCCTGATTGATTTAATAGAAAGAAATATCACTGAGGCTGAATAAATCCCTTTCAGCCTAACAGTCTTCAAAGCAAATTTAAGTCTCTTGTAAGCTATATTCCACAAATCAATGCACAGTTGTACTTTTCTCTACATTAACGTTAATTAGCAAATCCTTCTTCTAGCTTTCCTGTGGGATACAGCCTGTCAAGGCTGGCTGGTAAGGGAATTCAATTAATTTATCAGCAAATTGGATTTTTTATTAAGTGTCTGCCGTATCTTGTACTGGAATCCTCAAGTGTTGAGCTACTTAATATGTAGCTTCATCATATACCAGATTTGTGTAAGAGTGTGAGTTCCAAGAGGTCCACTAACAAGGTCGCCATTCCTAGCAGGCAAACTGCTACAGACAAGTACTGTCACAGACCTTCCAGCCCAAATACATGTCGTCCAATACAATCTTCATTACTTTGTCCCAGTGAATTGTCACATCACAATTTCTCCATCATTTGCGAAAAGACATTTTTCCTTCTTACTTTTTTAAGTTGAAAAATTCCTTGATGACAGCCAAAAGATGGTTAAGCTCATTCTTCAAAGATCTTGTTGGTTGAAATCAATGCAGTTGTCTATGTGAATAAAAAATGTTCTATATTAATGTAATTAGATTTCTTATTAAACTGAAAGGAGATTTAACCATGTAAAAATCCAATAATATATGAAATAACTAATTTCCTTTTGCCCAATTTCACAGTGTGTCAATTTTATGGAAAATTCCTAACTGTAGCAATCTCTACTTTTATCCTGCATATCATATCAATGCCAAAACCGACAGCTCTTCTGTGCTAACCAGAGTGCTCCCCAAGTTGAAACCAATTTTTCTTTTACCTCTAATTGGCAGATTGTTAATGGATTATGTCAGTATTTAATCATTGCTTTATCAAGATCAGCTGAAGTGGACTGTTTTCTGAATGACAGAACTGATGCAAATTTTGAGAACTATGAGATGCACATAAAGTACATTCATGAAGTCAGTACTGTTGCTAATATCTTAATAATCATATTGTCTGGGCATATATACCCAGAAACTTTGTAGGTTTATGTAGGAGGGTGAATTATCAGGGTTTTCTTTGTACATGTTAAGTTGACCATTAACACATGTCTATGTGTTTCATTTTATTTATTGAACATCGGCCTGGAATTCATTGTAAAAATAATGGGGCGGCTGTCAGCGTTCATTATTATTATGGAGTAACTCAGACAACAACTTCTGGAGACTGCACATGCACAGGGAGTTGCTGCCCGAGTTTGTCTTGCTCCTCTCAAAGCTTAGCTACACTGGTACCTCGCAGCGAATCTCAGCATTCAGTCACTTAGAGTATGTGAAATCATAGTATCTACACAATAGATACCCATGAAACACACCAAAAAGCATTAAGGCTTGTCCATTCCAGTGCAAGTACATTTTTAACAGTGGGTGGAATTTTCCATGCCCACTGGCGTCAGGTGTGCTTGGCAGTGTGAGCGGACAATATGGCAAAAAGGCCAGAAATCGGTTTCATGACGTCGTGAAACCAGTTTGGGATCGTCCTCTCGGCCCATCGATGGCAGGCCACGTTTCTCACCATTGGACGTTGGGAACCTCATTGTAATACATCTGGTTAAGATCAGTCCGCTGGAATCATCCCCCCTGCTGGATCGTCTGCCCACATCAGTGTGATTGCATGCTGTCTTGCTTAACAACAGCATATGTAAGGCCTGCGCTTGGCGGTCTGCACTCTGAGGGGAGCTCAGAGGTGAGTGCACAGTAACATCGCCCAGCACTTGTGAGGGTTGCCTTTTGGACCTCAAGGTTGAGGCATATTGAGGGGGGTAGGGTGCAAGGGCTGCCTTGTGGTTGAAGGCAGTACACAAGCACATGTGGGGTCGGGGGCAGGGAGGGAAACAGCCACGCATTAGGGAAACCTTCTATAAAATGACCATTCCTCAGCAGCTGAGATAGTTCAGATGCATCCACATTGACGTGCATGGAGCCAGGTCTCTAACTTATCTGCCCACTCAAGCAACACAGCGGCATGAAAGTGGCACCAAGTGCTCCAGAGCTTTTCACTCCTCGGGCATGGACTGCAAACCAATGAGTGTTTTAGTGGACTGCAGAACAGTGGGATGACTGGGCACGTTGTACAATCCCTTGCTGAAGCTTGATGTGGAGCAGTCACTGGTAGAGGCACTCACAGCCCCTTGCAATGTCATCATCCTGGTTTGGACCCGTCTGCCCCCATAGTTCAAGCTAACAAGCAGCCTTGCAGCGCGGATTAGGAGAATGCCTGCACCTGAGCTGAGAGCACAGCATGCAGTCCAGTGGGCAAAGCTGCTGCCAATCGGTCAGGTGGAGTGGGGTGGAGGTGGGTGGGGTTTCGGGCAGCCATGCAGCGCACTAAACTTGGCCATCCAAGTGTTAGCCAGCACTCTCCAGGATGCATTAAGGGGCCTTCAGACTCAACCAAGAGAGGTTCTTAGAACACCCAAGCTAACCCATGCATCTCCCTCTTTCATCCTGTAGGAAGAGTATATCAGGAGCATGAAGCCTGGTGAACTAGCTGTATGCCTTGTGGTGCACAGAGAGTGAAGACAACAGGGAAGAGAGTGATGGAGGTGCCTGGCTGCATAGAGGGAGCAGCAGCGCCCTCAGGAAGAAGGAGCAGCTGGAGTTTCTGCATACGCTGCTGAAGAGCCACAGTGAGCTGTTGCTGGTCGGTGCCTAACTAGACCTAGGGTCTTTAGATGCCACCATTCATTCCTGCAGATGACCGAGAAACAGGTGTCACTGAAGACTGCACGTGTCTAGGTAACTGGTTGGTCACATCTATTAGCTACTGCAGGATTTGGTGCCACAGGAACATGGAGGGCATCTACTGCCAGTGGCTGTGAAAGTGACCATGGTTCTCAAATTTTTACGCCAGTGGCTCCTGTCAGGGCACCACAGATGACCTCTGCAGGATATCACAAGCCTCAGCCCATGCACCCATGAGGTTACGGATACTATCTTCATGAGGGCACACAACTTTGTGGGAACAAGAGAGCCAGGGAGCAAGACTGATTGGATTTGCCCAGTTCTCAGGTTACTCACAGGTGCAGGGTGTGATCGACTGCAGGCACGTGGCACTCAGATCTCCATCGCAACAAGGGGTCAACTACATCAACTGCAAGGGCTTCCATTCGCTGAATGTGCAGCTGGTGTGCAACCACCACAAACGCATCCTGCTGGCCTGTGGATGGTTTCCAGAGAGTGTCCATGACTCCTACATTTTCAGTTGGATACAGATCCCTGCCATCTTCCAGGGTCCACTTAGGCTGCAGGAATGGCTCCTCAGGGACAAGAGCTACCCGCAGAGGACATTGATTATTGACAGCTGTCTTGTTTCTTGTTTTTATTTAATGATGCACACAGGCCGTCGACATGGTAGCTGAGCTAACTTTATTGATAACATAGTTTCTTAACACGAACACGTACTTACAGTTCCATGTGCTATAAGATTGCCCTTATCTGCAACATTGTAAATAGGGCCCAAGCCATTTGCTCACCTTGTAAGCTTGATGCTGAAACAGGGCACATCAAAGACATCCTGCAGGACAATGGCTATGCTGATCAGATCATTTCACGCTGTATATTGTGCAGACTCATGAACGGGCCTAAGGCAGTTACTTTTGGCCCTCAAAAGTGTTCAGTCAACCTCAGATTACCCTGGATACCCTGGAAACCAAGAAGACGATCTGCCTATCACACAACTGAGTAATGTGATATATAAATTTCAGTGCCAGTGTGATGCTGGATATGTAAGGTGTACGTCCCAAAGACTGTGGATCGTGTCAAACAGCATGTCCCTTCTGCTGTTCACAACGGTCAGGGTGCAGACCTGACCCCCTTACCCAGCCAGCCCTTGCTTGCAAAATTTAAAACACAGTGTCCAACATTAAATGTGATTCCACAATTGGACAACATTTGTTAAATAATCCTCAATGTGCTAAAAATTACACTGACAACCAATTTAAGATTGTCAGTTGGGCTCACAGTGTAGCACATTTGTATGTACTGGAAGCTGTGTTTATTAATGCACAGGGCTCTGTTCTTTGCAGACAGAAAGAACCTGTACACACACCGTGCCTTTTTCACCAAAAAATAGATGTGATAGCCATTCACTGGTTCATTCCTCAGGGCAATGCCTTGACCAATCAGAGTCAAGCTGCCTGGTTTAAATTTCAAACAGTGTTTGGCAGTTAACTGTCAGTGACCATTAACTGGTATATTCTCTTTGGCAACATTTCTACCAATCAGAGTCCACTTGCCAAACAATCAGCATTCTCTCCTCATACCGTATAAAGTTGTTGCTTCCCCTGACATTGTGATTGTTGCGAATGCGATTTTGACGAAAAGCTTTGACAAAATATATTTTTTCAGCCATATTCAAGTTCTGCATGACCAAATGACTAAATGTGTTAAGTCTTAATTATTGCAAAATAACTCTGGCATGTTTAGAAGTCTGCAGTCTCATTCCTTCAGATTTTAATAATTGTCAGAGATTTTTTAAAATGTTGAAATTAATTTTTAAAGTTTTCTTGCCCTCTCTTCTATGTCTCTCTTTTAATTCTATCTTTCTTTCTCTCTCGTTGCTTTCTGTATATGATTTGCCATTGAATTAAATATTCTAACTGATGCTTCACATTTTAGACTCTGCATGCTGTGTTCAAACTTTTTAATCTGATTATATGTTGCTTGCCCTGGTCACATAAGTCCCAGATCTCTCCTGTAAAGCATAGGTCTAATCACAGCGAATACTAGTACAAAATCCCACAGGAAGTCTATCGGTAAGTGTAAATGTAATGAATAATTGGCAGCTTTGTTTGCTGCTGATTGCACAATCCTTGCCATTGCGTTGCTTTTTATTACCTGAAAAAATAGATAGGCAGAAAATTTTAAATGATTAGAACAGAAGTAGTACTGATGTTTATCAGATAAATCTGGTTTATTTTCATTGACAGAATGTGAGCAAGGCCAGCATTTATTGTCCATCCATAGTTACTCTGCTTGCTACTACAATTCAGTGACTTGCTAGCCCAATTCGATTAAGAGTCAGTCAGAATGATTGTCTCTTTGCACCATCCTATTTCCTGGTGCCTGTCCCCAACAGTGCAGAATCAGCCAGCATATGGATTGAAAATGCAGCTGATTGAAAGATGATGGTGTAGTGGTAATGTCACTGAATCAGTAATTCAGAGACCTAGGCTAATGTTCTGGGGCCAAAGGTTCAAATCCCACCAAGGCAGCTGGTGGAATTTAAAATCAATTAATAAATCTGGAATTGAAAGCTCACCTCAGTATTGGTGATCATGAACCTACAATTCATTGTCATACAAACCCATCTGGTTCCCTACTGCCCCTTTAGGGAAGGTAATCTGCCTGGTATGGCTTATGTGTGAATCTGGACCCACAACAATGTGGTTGGCTCTTAACTGCCCTCTGAAACAGCCTAGCAAGCCACTCAGTTCATGGGCGATTAGGGATGGAGATCAATGTTGGCCTTACCAGCAGTGTTCACATTCCATGAAGAATAAAGAAATAAAACTCCTTTAGTATATTTCCTGGCAAATACATAATTTGACCGCTGGATACAAAGGATGCCTGTTTGGCTCATCATTTATTTGCAAAGTTGTGGCGGGACCAAAAAAATGTTATGGTTTCAGAGTCAGTAAAGAGCCTGTATAGTTATTCTCAGGGCATTGCTTTGCTTCAGGAGGTAGGAACATTTTTATTTAATACTGTTAGCTGTTTGCGGGCAGCTCAGATGTTGTGGCATGTCTCCATTGCTCATTGCATTGATATTTCATGGCCATTTGAGCCACTTTCTCTGACGTAGACCAAGGAGCCTGCTACCCAATATTTAATGATCCTGAAGCCAGAGGTTTGGCCAAGGTCTGGGGTGTATCTCTGTAGCAGGTGTGGATGAAGATCCCTGTGTGGGCGAAGATGCACCTTACTCAAGGGGGACTGGAAAGTGCAGGCTGCAATGCCATTCGGTCAGGTGTTAGCATGGTTGGTGTCAGAAAGCGAAAAAGTACCACAATGAGTAGGAGACACTCTTAGAGGTCAGAATTGTAGCATTTTGTATGGGATGAGCAGCGGGAGCTATGCTCTGCAATTAGTTGTGCTATAACAATCCTGGGAGTATGTGGTGCCGACACTAGGGGACGGATTTTGGCGGAGTTGAGCTGAATCTGGAGGCCTTAAAAATGTTGGGCGGGACCTGGATGTGGAAGTCCTGCTGCCTTTTCCAGCAGATTCCATTTTTGCCAGTGGGAGAAGGCGGCATGAATCACACAGGCGGGAAACCCAAATTCAGCAGGGCCATTTGAAATTAATGCTGAGTTCAGACTCCATTTTAGCTGTTCTACAGGCTTTAACCTAAAGTGTAGGAGTCTCAAATTAATCTAGGAGGCTTAAATGCTTGTAAAGAGTGGATAAAGCCTACTTAAGTATCATGATATGATGTTACTTAAAACCCCAGCCCTTTAAAAATGAAAACAAAAGACTGAAGTTCTCAGTTAGAGTAAAATAGCAGATACGTACTGTTGGAGTGCATTCAGTAACAGGCCATCTGGTGTAGCTTAGAAATAAAAATCAGCCATTTGGACCTGGAAGTCCAAAACCACTTATCTCAGCCGGGGGGGGTGGGGTGCTAAGTTCACATTTTAATTGACAGTTTTAAGAGGCTATTAATGGATTAGCTATCTTAATTTGATTAGTGAATGTATGTTTGTTTTTACAACAGATTGACCACTTAGAGGATTTAAAATTTTTGAATGGGTTTCATGAATGCGAGTTTTTTTCAGTGTCAAGTGTATATGAGTGAACATACCTACATATGAACATACAAATTAGGAGCAGGAGTAGGCCATTGGGTCCCTTGAACCTGCTGTGCCATTCAATTAGATCATGACTATTTTTATTGTAACCTCAACTCCATATTCCCATCTAACTCCAATAACCTTTTACCCCCTTGCTTATCAAGAAACTATCTACCTCTGTCTTAAAAATATTCAAATGCTCTGCTTTCATCGCCTTTTGAGGAACAGCATTCCAAAGACACACGCCCTCTGAGAGAAAAAAAATCTCATCTCTGTCTTAAGTGGGCGTCCCATTATTTTTAAACAATGACCTCTAGTTCTAGATTCTCTCACAAGAGAAAACATCTTTTCCATATCCACCCTGTCAAGACCCCAAACGATCTTACAGCCGGGATTTAACGGCCCTTCCCGCCTGGCGGGATATTACGGTCCCACCAAACTGAATGGAAATTTAACTGGCTCACCGCATCTATCGGGGAAGACACGCCACAGTGGGGCTGTAAAATCCAAGGCCTATATGTTTCATTCAAGTCACCTCTTATTCTTCTAAACTCCAGTGGATACAAGCCTAGCCTGCCCAACCTTTCCTGATAAGATAACCCTTCCATTCCAGGTATTCACCTACTAAAATTTTTCTGAACTGCTTTCAACACATTTACATCCTTCCTTAAAAATAGAGACCAACACTGTACACAGTAGTTGGATGTGGTGTCACCAATGCCTTATATAACTGAAGCATAACCTTTTCACTTTTGTATTCAATTCCCCTCACAATAAGCAATAACATTCTATTAGCTTTCCTAATTACTTGCTGTAGCTGCATACTAACCTTTTGTGATTCATGTACTAGGACACCCAGAGCCCTCTGAATCTCAGAACTCTGCAATCTCACACCATTTAGAAAATAAGCTTTTTGTTTTATTCTTGTGTCCTCTTCACAACTTACTTTCCTACCCATATTTTGTACCTCAGCAAATTTAGCAAAAGTACCTTTGGTACCTTCACTCAAGTCATTTATATAAATTGTAAAAGTTGAGGCCCCAGCACTGATCCCTGGTAACACTGCTTGTTACATCTTGCTAACTAGAAAATGACCCAATTATGCCTACTGCCTATTTCCTGTTAGCTGGCCAATCTTCTATGCGTGCCAATACGTTACCCCCTACACCATGAGTTTTTATTTTCCGCAGTAACCTTTACTATAGCACCTTATCAAATGCCTTCTGGAAATCTAAGTACAGTACATCCACCAGTTCCTCTTTATCGACAGCACATGTTACTCCTTCGAAGAACTCCAATACCCTCTGACAAAACCATGTTGACTCTGGCTGATTACCTTAAATTTATATAAGTGACCTGCTATAACGTCTTTAATAATAGCTTCTAACATTTTCCCTATGGTAGATGTTAAGCTATTATTTAAGGCCTGTAGTTTCTTGCTTTCTGTCTCCCTCCCTTGCCTGAATAGAACCTTGCCTGAATGTAGGGAATTCTGGAAAAATAATTTTGAGAATTAATTTGAGATTTTTTTTAGATTGTTAGAATATCTTTTTTTCACCTCTGCGTGGTTCCTGAGGTCTTCTCATAGTGGATATTGGATGAGTGACTGTGGAGGTGGTATGGAAGGGTATGGAAGTGGGATGGTAGAATGAGGGGGTATGCAAGTCGCTTGGGATTATGAGGGGGCATGGAGGTGGCATGGTGAGCATGAAAAGGCATGGGGGTTGCATAGGGGATATGAAGAGGCTTGGTGATGGGTGGGGAGTGAGGAGCAAGGGTTAGAGGGCCTAACAGCCTTTTATACAGCAGGACCAAGACTCAGAAAACTGAGGCAGGCTTTCTAATTAGCCGGCCTCGGCACTCACCTGTCTCTGTGTCCACAGCTGGACTGCCTCCGGAGGTGGTGGGCCAACTCATTCATGCCCTCCCCTGACCCGGAGCAAGGAGTCATTTCCATGGAGATGTGTCTGCTGAGTCTTGAGATTACCCAGTTCAAGCTTTGTGCCGCAATGGTAAAAATCCGGCGCTATGTGTCTGAAATGGAAAATGGTTCATTTCCTAGTACTGAGATTATTCATCTAGATGAACAACAAAAAAAAATTAAAAATTAATTTTTGATTCTCTGGGAATTTCTATTATTTAGGATTATTTCCCCTTTTCTTCTTACTAATGGTCTCCTTAGGTCATGAAGCATTTGAATCTCTAATCATATAAGCAGTCACCCTACTCCCATGCTTTCACCAAGTTAGGCATGGGGATTTGCACATTATACACCTAGGGCAGGAGTTTTGGTTCAGCGGGTGCATGCGATTGGCGGACCCAGGAGCGGCTAGGGAATGGACTGCCGACTGCGATCAGTCCCCGACCACGATTTCACACTGGCTGGCCAATTAACAGGTGAAATGCTCAAGGCTGCTGGGGTGGAGACGGGAGGAGGGCAGGCGCTGACATAAGCGTGGGTGCACAGAATGAAAGCTCCCTGAATGCAGAGAGCTGCCTCAGGGAGCCAAAAATTTTAAAGCAATCAACAAAAATTTTAAAATCCAGAAAAAATGTCCACGCATCAGAATCAGTCACCTGAACACATCAATGATAAAAATTCTGTCCAAACATTTTAATTTTTTTAAATTTACGAACGGAAGCCTTGTCCCGCCCTTGGGTGAGGTTTCATCAAAAATGCAAAGTCCGCCTGGCGGATTTGCCTGTCCGCTAACTGTAAGGTTGGATGGACTACGAAAAATCAGAATCAATTGGAACTTTAATGGACTTGGTTGCCCTCTTAATTGTTGGTAGGTGCACTTCCAACTATTGCACATGACCGCTGAGCGAAATATTGCACAAGTACAGGATGACGTCTGGATGCTTACACGATGTCATCATGTGCTATTTTTCACTCGAGCGGGTTGGGCACGCGCCAGCATGGTGTGCTAAAAATTTGGCTCTTAGATTAATTATCTTCTTCACGTTCTCACAGAATTTTGATCCCTCCATTTGCAAAAGCATTTGCCTTTTCCTTTGCAATCCCTTTCCAATACCAAATAAGAATTGAATCGAAGGTCCAAGATTTAAGTCCTATCATCGCATAGTACTGTGTGGTGTTCAGGTGTATAATATGGGGCAGCATTTTCTAGCCGGCGAGTGAGGGCGGGGCCCGCTTGCTGACACGTAAAATGATGCAGGGTGACGACGGGCGTGCATCCCAACGTCACCCTGCATCATTTAGATTTTCAGTTAGGCGGCCGAGTTGGCCTGCCCATGTAAAATGGTGGCATGCCCCCAACTGGGGGCGCCAATCGGGAACCCGCCTGCTCGCACCCACTTCTGCATATCCCCCATGACAGGCAGAAAATTCTGCCCATGGTGTTTTTAATATTTTTGAGCCTGAATAATCATGCTATTTCAATAAAATTGTGTTAGAGTCAAAAGGTTACTACTGAGTTTTTCAAACTTAGTGGAAAATGGGCTTGAAACTAAAGCAAAAAAGATTCCAATCAATCTGTGAGCAAGCTAAAATCAACATTGCAAAGAATATTTCATCTACAAAAACATCACATCTAGCAGAGTGAAGGTGTTTGAAATCTGTACCTGTAGAGTTTCCTGTTCCTTTTAAGGTGCTTACTAACACTGTTCAAGGCAAGTGCTGCTGCCAGTCTCTGCCACTGCTGTGCCTGCTAATAGGAAATATGCTACTCTGTGATCTTCGAGGGCCTCCAATCTTCTGATTGATTTTTGTTGTCTAATTCCCTGCTGTGGAAAACTAACTGCTTGTAGGGCAAAGCTATCAACAGTGGTGAAATGCTAAGAATGAAGCTTTTTATAAAATCAAAATTATTGAGAATAATTGTAAACAGATGGAGCTGTATACAGATTTAGGAGTGAATACGGTAAGATAGGGTGTTTTCAAACCAAAATGAGTAACCGTCACTTAAAGCCATTGAGACTGTTGGGTCTGTGAGTGGCTGGCGCCATTCTTACACCTTTTATACTGTAAAACAGTAATTCTGAGAAGCACAAGGTACAAAGCTGATTGCAGAGATTGTATCTTGGGAAACCATGACCCAGAGCCTATGATTTTCCAACCCTTAATTCAATTAGGTGGGAAATCTTAAGTTGCTTGCCAGCGGTTTTCTAAGATAAACTTCCCGCTAGCGCTGGTTCCCACTGGGAGAACCAGATCATAGAATCAACCCCATTATTTTGTCCTTTTTTTTTTCTTTCATGGAAGTACTCTCAATGGGTCGCTTTGTATTTCAAGTGACTTCAATATACAACTCAGCAAAGTGGCGTTCTGCCTCATTTCCCTGAAATGCACCTTTTGTTCAAAGATGTGACTGAAGCAACAGCATCAATAGTGCAATTACTATTGTGTTTTTGCCTTTTTGTTTCATACGTTT
Source organism: Carcharodon carcharias (assembly GCF_017639515.1). Taxonomy (NCBI): domain Eukaryota; kingdom Metazoa; phylum Chordata; class Chondrichthyes; order Lamniformes; family Lamnidae; genus Carcharodon; species Carcharodon carcharias. The sequence goes on along the minus strand of NC_054477.1, from coordinate 128,526,298 downwards.
CATGGGTAGATAACTAGCTAAGTACCTCATACCTAACAATTTGCTTTATTATAATTGCTGAATCCAGACATCTTGTGCAAATTTCATGTTTATAGATTCAATTTGTTTAGGAGTGAACTATAAAGCATTAAATCAGTGTATTGTGACTTCAGGCATGTGTTACCATTACCAAAAACAGGTACTCTAATTTTTCAGTACATATGATAAATCATTTATGACATTGGAAGAACCTTTTACATAGAAAGATTTATTCTGTAGTTTGTTGAGGGAAGGAACACTCAGATAGTTTGGGAATTCATACTAATTAATTACCTTTGGTTTTACTGTAGCTCTTATAAAGGTTAACCACAAAGGTAGCATGAGGCAGAAGGCTAAAGGTTTGAAGCACATCATGGTACTATGGGTTGGTTGAGAAAGAATTGCTTTAATGCGTAGCCATAAAGCAAAATCCCTGAAGTCTGAACCATTATCAATACTGACACCAACCTCTCTGACTACAATCTTATTTATTAATCATTTAATCTATTTGAATAATTTGATATATAATGATGTATTGTTAAATTCCTATTCTGATTGAGACTGATAGCATAAATCCCTGGCTGTAAAGCCAATTTCGATTTCTTTAGTGTTGAGATTTGAGATTGTTTTTTAAAGATTTATCATTTAGGCAGTTACAAAGCCTAATCTGAAATTCTGATTGATTCTGATAGCTACTATGTGAACCTCCCTTTGCTGGTTGGAAAAATGGATGCATGGCTCCCTTTAGATCACCAGAGATTAGACTCAGATCCTCAATCACTATTCACCTCCCAAACAACATAATGTGTGGTGTCCCTCCCAGAGCTGTGGATTGGACCTATCTGCTTCTGCAGCCTTCCCCAGAGTCCATGCAGAGAATCTGCCAAGGATAATAGTCCCATGCAGGAAAACCCAAACTTTCGAGTTCCCTGCCTAAATTACTGCTGCCCACACACCCTTGCCTACATAACTTGCCCCTGTTAATAGTCAAGCCATAATTATTTTTTATTATTCATGGGATGTGGATGTTAGTGACTAGGCAGCGTTTATTACCCATCTCTAATTGCCCTTGTTCAGAGGGCATTTAAGAGCCAACCACATTGCTGTGGGTCTGGAGTCACATGTAGGCCATACCAGGTAAGGACAGCAGATTTCCTTCCTTAAAGGACATTAGTGAACCAGATGGGTCTTTACAACAATTGGCAATGTCATCATTAGACTTTTAATTCCAGATCTATATTGAATTCAGATTTCACCATCTGCCTTGGCGCGATTCAAACCTGGGTCCCCAGAGCATCACCCTGGATCTCTGGATTACTAGTCAAGTTAAAATTGAGTAATTGGAGGTTAAAAGAAAAGCATTCCAAAATAATTTGAAATGGATCATGGATAAAGATCTGCTCTATGCATTATTACTAACAAAATAATTAAGTTGTTCTTTATTACTGAATCATAGGACAGAAATTTCCCCCTGTTGGGTGTGGGGGTGTGGGCAGGAAACCGATCGGCGCCCCATATCGGGTCCGTACTGCCATTTTATGTGGGTGGGGCCAATTAAGGCCCGCTCATCGTGACACTCGACCAGAAGCGCTGTATGGTCCCTGTGCCGGGCGGGGGGGATGGGGGGGGTGGAGTTCCCTGAGTGGTTCCCTACATTCTTTCGCATATGCATATGCGCATGAAAGAGCACAGAGCTCTCCCTGAGACACCTCCATGCCTCAGGGAGATTGGTTTCAGTGTTAAACTTTTAAATAAAGGACTTTTAAACTTTTGAAACATGTCCCCATGAGCTGGGACATGCTAATGAAATTTTGGAAAAAAATTTACTGTTTTTTTTTAAACACTTCGTGAAACATCATCCCACCCGTGGATGAGGTTCCATGAAATATGCGAAGGCCGCCTGGGCTCTTCGCCTGCCCGCCAACCTTAAGGTTGGACGTGCAGTTCATTTAATTGTTTTAATTAGTTTTTAACAGGCCTTAATAGGCCTTTGACAATTCGGTGTCACACAGCCGACTTGGCTGCGTGCCCACTGAACTGACAATCTAAATGACGTGCAGTGATGTTGGGACGCAAGCCCGATGTCACCGTGCATCATTTTACGTATCGGCGAACGGGCCCCACCCCCCACTCATCGATGGGAAAATGCCGCCCATAAAGATTTAGGGGAGGCGATGGCATAGTGGGTGGGTAGATAAAATAGCAGCAACACTATGCGTGGGATCGTCCCAGATTTGCGCAAAGTGCGGTAGCGGGTGGGATAAAGGATGTTTTACCTGCTGGTTTCAAAGGTGGGTTTTCGTGCCGTATCGTCCCATTCCCGACGTGCGCCACCTCATTAATAAAGCATTCTTGGGAAACACGACACATTGCTGGCGGTGCAGCCTCTGATTCGCCTGCCCAGCCGTCACCTCAGGCTTTCAGTAATCTGGGCACCATATTTAAAGGGTGCCCCTGCACAGAGCTAGCATTCCCTGAGGCATCGGAAGCCACTGCAAAGTCATGGCTGACAAAGGGAGGAAACATGCTGCCCCAAATTTAGCGACGCCTCCCTTGGACACTTATTGGATGCAGTGGAGGCCCACCATGAAGTCCTCTATGCCAACTCTGTGTTAGTATTTAAAGTTCACTATTGTAAATTAACTCCCAAAAATGTCTCCTTGCCTATGGCTGCTTGTTATGATGAGCAGTATTCATGTCAGTCAGATGTGGAACCTTTTGTTCCTGCACAAGATAAAGGCAGGTATCTCAGCCAGGGCCTCTTCCCTTCAGACTAAAGCGATGGTGTGACTTCAAGCTCACTGGACACATTACCAGCTGCACCTCAATGGTGTTTGTCATTGCTGCCAGAATGTCATGAACAGGCATCATAGAGTTCTGTCATTCTCTCTGTGTGCTCTCAGGGTCTTGAGGTGGGGCTGGCCCCCATCTCTTCAGCATCTGTGTCCGGTGATGCTGTGCTCCTGAAGGGGTCAGGTGCTGAAAGCTGATAAAGGATCAGATGCATTTAAAGTTTCATGGCTGTGTCTCCATGACTTGACCCTGATCACAGAGTGCAAGTGAGCTGCCCTCAGCCAGACAGGAGTCAGAAATTCACAGAGGCAACGTAAAGATCAATGGAATGTCCTCACTGCACGTTGTCATCATCTTGCTGGAATCTAGAGACTATTCGGGCCTTCGCTGCATCTCCATTGCCATGAGCCTTAAAACTAAGGGTATGTACGCTGCCATCAGCCATACAGGAGTCAGACATTCACAGATGCAAGGTGAGGATGTCAGGACTGTTCTCACTGCATCTCGTCAGCATCCTCCATGAATCTTGCGGCTATGAGGGCCTCTCGAGCGTGCCTGCCATGTCTGGCCAGAGCGATGGCCTCATTGCTGGCATCATCGCTTTTAAGGACCTCATCATTGTCATCCCTTTTGAGGACCTCCCCATCAGAAGATATGCGCAGCTCCCTCATCTCTTCCTCAGCTTGGTCCACCCCTTCTCCCCCACCATTGCAGCGCCAGGTTGTGGAGCGCGCAGCAAGCAGCGATGATGTGTAACAAATTCTGGGGACTATATTGCAGTGCTCCACCGGACCTGTCAAGGCACAGGAAACTCATTTTGAAGATGCCAATCATTTGTTCCATCATGGTCCGGGTCGCGTAATGAGCCTCACTGTACCATCGCTCTGTTGCAGTCTGAGGCAGCTGCACATCCCCTGTACCCAAGGAGCCCACCCTGTAGCCTCTGTGAACCCTGGAAGATGTCAGGAATCTAAGACCCGCTAAGGATGTAGGAGTCGTGGACACTGTCTGGGAATCATGCGCAGACCTGTAGGATGTGTTTGTGGTGGTCACACACCAGCTGAACATTCAACAAGGGGAAGCCCTTGCGGTTAATGTAGTTGACTATTTGTTGCCAAGGAGATCTAATCGCCACATGAGTGCAGTTGATGGCACCCTGCACCTGTGGGAAACCAGAGATCTGCGCAAATCCCAGTGCTCTTGCTTCCTGGTTTTCCTGATCGCAGGCGAAATGCACAAAGCTCTGTGTCTCGGTGAAAATAACTTCTGTGGATAGACTTGTGCATGGAGGCTTGCGAGATTCCACACTGGTTACCTGTGGAGCCCAGTAAGGAGCCACTAGTGTAAAAATTGAGGGTTGTAGTCACTTTCATGGCCTCTGGCAGTGGATGCCCTCCATGTCCCCATGGTGCCAAATCCTGCAGCATGTGGCATATATGACCGACCAGTTCCCTAGACATGCGCAGTATTCGATCACACTGGTTCTGTAGGAATGACAGGCACCGTCTATAGGTCCTGGGTCTAGTGAGGCGCCTACATGTGATAGCTCGCTGTGGATCTTCAGCTGCATGCACAGTAAACTATGCTGGCCCTTTATCTGGAGGGAGGTGCTCCTCCCTTTGCCGAGCCAGGCACCTACCCTCTTCTTCCTCTCCTCTGCTCCCTGTAAGCCATGAAGCATAACGTTAAATCACCAGACTCCATGATTCTAATGTTCTTCTCCTGCAGGATCAGTGAGAGAGACATTTGGCTTAGCAAAGGTGCACTAAGAAGCTCTTGGTTAAGTCTGAATGTCTCTTCATGCATGCAGGAGAGGGCTGGCCACCATTTGGATGGCCAGTGTGTATTGCACTGATTGGCTGACCGAAACCCCACCCACCCCTGCCCCACTCCACTTGACCGATTGACAGCAGCTTTGGCTACTGAACTGCATGCTGTGCTCTCAGCTCAGACGCAAAGCATTCTCCTAACCCGCACTGCAAGGCTGTGCTGTTAGCTGGAATCATAATGGATACTGGTCCAAACCTGAATAAAGACATTGCAAGGACTGTGTGCACCTCCACCAGTGATTGTGCCATGGTCACCTTTTGCAAGCAAATTATACAACTTGTCCAGTCGGCCAATTGCTCTGCTGCCCCGTAAACCGCACATTAATTTATAGTCTGCGTCCGAGGGGTGAAAGGTTCTGGAGCATTTGGTGCCACTTTCATGCTTTTGCGTTGCTTGAGTGGACAGAAAAGCTTCAGAGGCCCTCACACAGATTCCCACCTCTGTCCCTGTGTGGGCCTACCCTTTCCCTGGCTACCCTCTTGCTTTTTACATATGTATAAAAGGCCTTGGGATTTTCCTTAATCCTGGTTGCCAATGACTTTTCATGACCCCTGTTAGCCCTCCTGACTCCTTGCTTAAGCTTCTTCCTGCTTTCTTTATATTTTCCACGGGCTTCATCTGTTCCCAGCCTTCTAGCCCTTATGAATACTTCCCTTTTCTTTTTGAATAATCTCACAATATCCTTCGTTATCCAAAGTTCCTGAAACTTGCCATACTTATCCTTCACCCTAGCAGGAACATGCCAGTCCTGAATTCTTATCAACTGACGTTTGAAAGCCCCCCATATGTCAGTTGTTGATTTGCCCTCAAACATCTCCCTCCAGTCTAGATTCCTCAGTTCCTGCCTAATATTGTTATAATTAGCCTTCCCCTAATTAAGCACCTTAACCCGAGGACTCCTGTTATCCTTATCCACCAGTACCTTGAAACTTACTGAATTATGGTCACTTTTCCCGAAATCCCCCCCCCCCCCCCCGCACTGAAACATTCGACCACCTGGCCAGGTTCATTCCCTAATACCAGGTCCAGTATGGCCCCTTCCCTAGTTGAACTATCTACATATTGTCTCAGGAAGTCCTCCTGGATGCATCTTACAAATTCTTCACTGTACAAACCCCTAGCACCAAGTGATTCCCAGTCAATATAAGGAAAGTTAAAATCACCCACCACAGCAGCCCTATTGCTTTTACATCTTTCCAAAATCTGCCTACATAACTGTTCCTCAATCTCCCGACTCCAAGCATGTCAATGGAGCTGCTGCTGAACGGTCTCAGCTGCGGAAGAATGCTCATTTTTGACAAGCTTTGTGGCCACTTCCCTCACCCCTTCAGGCCCCCCCGCCCCTCACCCCCAACCCACCCACCCCACCACCCCCCCAACCCACTACCCACCCACGCCCCTCGGCATGTGCTTGAGTATTTCCTTCAGTTTGCGCTGCCTTGCCCTCCCTGCCACCTCCCCCGACCTGGCCTCACTTGCAGTGGAGCCCTTGGCCCGGCACAGCACTGAAAGCCAGCTGGGAGAAAGCAACTTGCCTGTGCCCCCCGTGAATGATGTCCTACTGGCGATGCTTACAAGTGCTGTGCATGGTTGTGTGTTGTGTGCACTTACCCCCAAGTTCCCCTTGAAGTTCTGGTTGCCATGCTCATGCCTTTTAAAGGCAGTTGTTAAACTGCCCGTTCTGAAATTGCGCCGATGTGGGCAGTAAGTTTGGAATGGGTAGATGATTCCAGTGAGCAGGGCTTATAATTAGATGCATGCGGCAGTGGGAAACACGGCCCTCCATTGACGGATGGAGCGGACGTTCGCAAACTGGCGTAAAACTGACTTTTGGCCTTCTCGCCATATTGTTTCCCCCCTCCCTCCTGCCATGACGCTCGATGCCAATGGGGTCGGAAAATTCTGGCCTGTGTGTTCCTGCCAGAGTACCTCTGACCGTGATTTTAATTCAGTGATTTTTGGAATTTGGATAGGCATCTTCTGCAGCAGCCAGAGGAAACCCCATGACTGTATTAGAATCAGGGTCCCAAAAGCTTGTTTTAAGGAAAATTCATGGCAGCACCATCCACCCATAGTCTTATCTGTCAGTAAAACTCATGGGATTGGTGTCTCAGAGACACTGAACTTGGATTAAAGCAGGCACTCATTGTCAGTGGATTAAAGGATCTTTTTGCAGTGTGGCTTTTCGGGGGAATTTCCAGTTTCCAGATCATTTCTTTTGCACTTTTATTTGTCTTATCCCTCTCAGTAAAATTTCTGTACACCTCATGGTTGCTAGTTGTACTTGGAGGAAGAGGAGCAGCGGCAGCAGCAAACTCAACAACCAGCATCAGCAGCAGCTGTGTCTGTCAGAAGACAGCAAGTCACTGTGGTTGCTTGTCGGAAGCCATCAGTAGCGCACAGGTTCTACAGGCCAAAGGTCATTTTCTTGTATCTATCTGTAAAGCAGTGTCTCAGGAGGAGGTATTTTTCTAGTCAGACATTTCCAGACCTCTGCAGCCTCCTGGATTAGGACTTGCTGCCTGCTTGACCAGGGAAGTATAATTTTCCAGCCGCTGTGAACATCACCTCAGGCATTAACTTTTTTGTCATTGTCTCCTTGCAGAGGATTTTAGCCTCATCCCCCACTTTGCAGTCTACAACATTATTAAGCAGGTCACTGACACCCTGTCTGCCAGGGCTATATAGGCCGGAATCTTCTGTTCAGCGAGCGGGGTTGGGCCCTGCTCGCCGAAGTGTAAAATGACGCGCGGTGACATCGGGTGTGCGTCCCAACATCACTGCGTGTCATTCACATCCTCAGTTCAGCAGGCGTGCAGCGGAGTCAGCTGTGTGCCGGCCCAACTATCAAAGGCCTATTAAGGCCACTTAGATTCCAATTAAAATCATTAACTGAGCTGCCCGTTCAAACTTAAGGATGGTGGGCAGGTGAAGAGCCCAGGCGGCCTTCTCATTTACCATGAAACCTCATCCACAGGCGGGATGAGGTTTCCTGAAGTGTTTATAAATTAAATAAATTTTTAAATTAAAATTCATTGACATGTCCCAGCTCAGAGACACTGTCACATGAGGGGACGTGTCTTAAAACATTTTTTTTTCTTCATTAAAATTTTAAAAGATCAAACTAATCTCCCTGAGGCAACTCTGTGCCTCAGGAAGATTTCTGCGCTCTTTCGCATGCATGCGTGAAAGAGTGCAGGCCCCGACTTAGGCTCCTCCCCCTGCCTGCACAGGGAACGCTTGGCGCTTCTGGGTGTTCATCATGCTGGGCAGGCCTTAACTGGCTTGCCCACGCAAAATGGTGGCGCCCAGCTGATCGCGGGCAGCAATCAGCTGCTTGCCTGCCCGCGCCCACTCCCGCTCCCGCTCCCGCCCTCGCCCTCGCCCAACCTCCAGAATGGAGAGAAAATTCTCCCCATAGGATTACACACTTGGGATATGCAGCACAGAAACAGGCCATTTGGCCCAACCAGTCCACGGTGATATTTATGCTCCACTTGAACTTTCTCCCTTCTTTTCTCACCTAAATCTATCATCGTATTCCCTTCATCCTCAAATGCTAGTCTTGCCTCCCCTTAAATAATTGTCTCAACCTCTCCCTGTGGTAGTGAGTTGCATGCTCTTCCTACTCTCTGGGTAAAGAAGTTTTTTTTTCTGAATTCCCTTTTAGATTTCTTGGTGACTATCTTGTAATGATAGCTTCTAGATGTTCCCCACAATAGCGGGTATTCTCTCTGTATCCACAGTGTGCCATGTGGTTGCACTTAGAGCCAATGCAGTCTATTTAGTGGCAGTACTGGATGAGAAGCTAGCTGTTTTTAATTTATGAAAACAGCATTGTAACACCATTTTTCAATATGATGAACTTATTGACTGATTTAGAAGTTTCCAAAGAAAGCCTGCTGAAAAATAACAAGTTACTTCAAAAAGGACACTGTGGTCTGTAGTTCCTTTTCCTGAGAAAATATCCCAAATAGATGTTGACTGTTGTTGGTATCTGTCCACTTGGACAAAGATATTATGATACCTGGCTGAAATTTGTTGTTGTTTTCCAACACAATGACATCTGAAAACTTGTTATAGATTTGCACATTCTATTATCTCGGACTGCATGCCAAGGGATGGAATAACATTTGATATAATGCAGCTCAGGTTTAAGACCTGATGTCTGCAGCACTGTGAGTTCAATGCAGTATGCATTTCCTTGAAGTAACTCCCAGAGAGCTGAACTTGACATCTTGTCTAATACTGAGATACCATATCATGTTGAACATCTACCTCCTGAATGAATACATTCAGTTTTAAGAATGAATAAAGATTATCTGAATACATTACTAGAGATCAAAACAAACTTGTGTACTCTGCAAATTGAAAAGTACGTTGGATAACTACATCTCTAATGTGTGCTGATGAAGTCTATTCACCAGCTCCACTCTAGACAAGTTAACCCCAATGTCATCCTGGCTATCGCATAGAGAGCAGGATAGAAGATGGTGATTATGGGCCATATTTTATTCCAGATTCAGTGACAGTAGTGAGTGAGGACTTGACTGTTAATCACTCACACTGGCAAGATATCGACCCTATCTTTGTCTGTATGAATATAAATCTCTAACTGTTCTATATTCAACTTCTAGCATTGCTCCCCTATTCAGATGAGAAAGGTTAAAATGCAGGAGCATTCTTTGATAAAAAAACATTTTAGTAACTTCACATTCCATTGCAAAGATAATTTAATGAATTGTCACTGCAAAATATCCAATTTTGATTCAGTTTCCAGTCCTGACTGGCTAAAAAGTCACTGACTTTTTGGATATGTTTGTTTAATGGCTGTTGTGCCCTTCATATGATCTTTTATTAATCACAAGTTTTAAATATTTCTATCTAACTCTGGAAACCAAAAATAACTTCTTGCTACTGCTTTCATATGGACTAATCCCTGTGTGTTCTTGATGAAGTTCTTCTAACAATCTCTCTCTAAAGAACACAAGAACTAGGAGCAGGAATAGGCAATTCAGCCCCTCGGGCCCGCCCCGCCATTCAATACGATCATGGCTGATCTCATGTCGGCCTCAACTCCAATGTCCTGCCCTCTCCCCATAACCTTTCAACCCATTACTGATTACATTTCCTCCTTAAATTTATTCAGCACCCTGGCATCCACTGCACTCTGAGGTAGTGAATTCCAAAGATTCACGAGCCTTTGAGAAAAGTAATTCCTCCTCATCTCTGATTTAAATGTACCACCCCTTGGCTTAAAACTATGGCCTCTCAATCTAGAATGCCCCAGAAGGGGAAGTATCCGCTCCACGTCTACTTTGTCTATCCCATTTAGCATCTTGTATACCTCAATTAGATCTCCTCTCATTCTTCTAAATTCTAGCGGGTATAGGCCTAAACTGCACAATCTCTCCTCATAAGACAAGCCCCGCATCTCTGGATTCAATCTAGTGAACCTCCTCTGAACAGCCTCCAGTGCAACCACATCCTTCCTCAAGTAAGGGGACCAAAACTGCACAGTATTGCAGGTGCGGTCTCACCAATGCTTGTACAGTTGCAACAACACTTCCCTATTTTTATACTCTATTCCTTTAGCAATAAATGCCAAAATTCCATTTGCCTTCCTTATTACCTGCCGTACCTGCATGCTAACTTTGTGATTCATGCATGAGGACACCCAGATCCCTCTGCACTGAAGCATTCTGAAGTTTCTCTCCATTTAAATAATAAGCCGCTTTTTTATTCTTCCGACCAAAATGGGTAACCTCACAATTATCCATGTTAAACTCCATCTGCCAAATTTTGGCCCATTCACCTAACCTGTCCATATCCATTTGTAAATTTTTTATTTCTTCCTTGCAACTTACTTTCCCACCTATTTTGGTGTCATCTGCAAATTTAGCTATGGTACCTTCTACCCCTGAATCCAAGTCATCAATATAGATTGTAAATAGTTGGGGCCCAAGGACCGAACCCTATGGCACCTCACTAGTTACAGCCTGTCATCCAGAAAAAGACTCATTTATCCCAAATCTCTGCTTTCTGTTGGTTAGCTAATCCTCTATCCAAGTTAATATATTACCCCTAACTCCATGTGATCTTATCTTGTGTATTAATCTTTTGTGTGGCACCCTGTCAAAGGCCTTCTGAAAGTCCAGATATAGTACATCTACAGGATCTCCATTATCCATTTTGCTTGTCTCATCTTCAAAGAACTCTAGCAAATTAGTGAAACACGATTCACTCTTCATAAAACCATGTTGACGATGGATTGCATTTTGACTTTCTAAACTTTGACCACCAAACTTGGTGGAATCGTGACTCTTAAACCCCATAGGAGACAGACTTGATTTACACTCAGTTAATTTCTATGGCAAAACACTCCTGCAATTTCTCATCATCTCACTTTTTAGGCCAGCCATTCACGACATAATTGAGCACATTTCTGAGCAGCACATCATTTTGAGTTTCTTCACTAACTTCTCCAGCAGACACTGGCATCTCATTTGTGTATGTAAAGTAATTCACAGGTAACTCAGTAGCTAGAAATGAATCAGTCTTCATAGGAAATCTCGAAAGAACATCTTCACAGGAATGATCTGCTGATTTATGATATCTATTATCATAGTGATGGCTAATATTATCATTTGGTCCTCCTTCCTCAAGACCATATTGTGCTCTCTTAGCACTTCCTCAATGGCAGACATACTCTTACTGATCCCTATTGTAAATAACTCAACTCAATTTAACCCCATTTTCTGAAGCCGATTTCTGGCCATCAGGGAGACTTTGAGACCCCCACTACCACCAATGGCAAGTAAAAGGGTGTGTCATCGTATTCCACTGTTACATTAACTTGACCTAACTGTGGAATAGTGTTATTGGAATAACTAGTCAATTTCACACCAGTTTTGTGTAAGAGAATGGAAATGTCACTTAAAGATTTCTTGTACTCTTCTTCCAAAATAACACACACAACTGCAGCTGTATCAATGATGAAAGTAAGTTGTGAATCCTTAACTTTCATTTTCACTGTGGACATTACCTTCAGTCCTTTTACTCTTATTTTCCCTGTGTTGTTCTCCTTTCTCTCTGACTAAATAGAGGAGGAATTCCTGGAGTGTATACGGTTTGTTTTTCTGGACCAATACGTTGAGGAACCAACTAGAGAACAGGCCATCCTAGACTGGGTATTGTGTAATAAGAAAGGAATAATTGGCAATCTAGTTGTGCGAGGCCCCATGGGGATGAGTGACCATAATATGATAGAATTCTTCATCAAGATGGAGAGTGACGTAATTGATTCTGAGACTAGGGTCCTGAATCTTAATAAAGGAAACTACGATGATATGAGACGCGAGTTGGCTATGATGGATTGGGAAATGTTACTTAAAGGGATGATGGTGAATAGGCAATGACAAACATTCAAAAAGCGCATGGGTGAACTGCAACAATTGTTTATTCCTGTCTGCTGCAAAAGTAAAACAGGAAAGGTGGCCAAACCACGGCTAACAAGGGAAATTAGAGATAGTATTAGATCCAAGGAAGAGGCATACAAATTGGCTAAAAGAAACAACAGACCTGAGGATTGGGAGCAGTTTAGAATTCAGCAAAGGAGGATCAGGGATTGATTTAAAAGGGGAAAATAGAGTACGAGAGTAAGGTTGTAGGGAACATAAAAACTGACTGTACAAGTTTCTATAGGTATGTGAAGAGAAAAAGATTGGTGACGACAAATGCAGGTCCCTTACAGTCAGAAATAGGGGAATTTATAATGGGGAACAAAGAAATGGCCGACCAACTAAATACATACTTTGGCTCTGTCTTCACAAAGGAGGACACAAATAACATTCCAGAAATGTTGGGGAACACAGGGTTTAGTGAGAGGGAGGAACTGAAAAAAATCAGTATTAGTAGGGAAATGGTATTGGGGAAATTGATGGGATTGAAGACTGATAAAGCCCCAGGGCCTGATAATCTACATCCCAGAGTACTTAAGGAAGTGGCCCTAGAAATAGGTGATGCATTGGTGGTCATTTTCCGAGATTCTATAGATTCTGGAACAGTTCGTGCAGATTGGAGGATAGCTAATGTAACCCCACTATTTAAAAAAGGAGGTAGAGAAAACAGGGGAATTATGGACCAGTCAGCCTGACGTTGATAATGGGAAAAATTCTAGAGTCCATTATATAAGATTTAATAGCTGAGCACTTGGAAAACAGTGGCAGAATCAGACAGAGTCAGCATGGATTTACAAAAGGGAAATCATGTTTGACGAATCTACTGAAATTTTTTGAGGATGTAGCTTGTAGAGTTGATAAGGGGGAGCCAGTGGACGTGGTTTATTTGGACTTCCAGAAGGCTTTCGACAAAGTCCCACATAACAGATTAGCGTGTAAATTAAAGCGCATGGGATTGGGGTAGTGTATTGAGATGGATAGAAAACTGGTTGGCAGACAGGAAACAAAGAGTAGGAATAAACAGGTCTTTTTCCGAGTGGTAGGCAGTGAGTAGTGGGGTACAGCAGGGATTGATGCTGGGACCCCAGCTATTCACAATATGTATTCATGATTTAGATGAGGGATCTAAGTGTAATATCTCCAGATTTGCAGATGACACAAAGCTGGGTGGGAGGGTGAGCTGTGAGGAGGATGCAAAGTGTGATTTGGACAAGCTGAGTAAGTGGTCAAATGCATGGCAAATGCAGTATAATGTGGATAAATATGAGGTTATCCACTTTGGTAGCAAAAACAGGAAAGCAGATTATTATCTGAATGACTATAAATTGAGAGAGGGGAATGTGCAACGAGACCTGGGTGTGCTCGTAAACCAGTCACTGAAGGTAAGCATGCAGGTGCAGCAGGCGGTAAAGAAGGCAAATGGTATGTTGGCCTTCATAGTGAGAGGATTCGAGTACAGGAGCAGGGATGCCTTGCTGCAATTATACAGGGCCTTGGTGAGACCACACCTGAAATATTGTGTGCAGTTTCGGTTTCCTTATCTGAGGAAAGATATTCTTGCTGTAGAGGGAGTGCAGCGAAGGTTTACCAGACTGATTCCTAGGATGGCGGGACTGACGTATGAGGAGAAATTGAGTTGGTTAGGATTGTATTCACTGGAGTTCAGAAGAATGAGGGGGGATCTTATAGAAACCTATAAAATTCTAACAGGACTAGACAGGGTATATGCAGGAAGGATGTTCCCGATGGTGGCGGAATCCAGAAACAGGGGTCACAGTCTGAGGATATGGGGTAGACAATTTAGGACTGAGATGAGGAGAAATTTCTTCACCCAGAGAGTAGTGAGCCTGTGGAATTTGGTACCACAGAAAATAGTTGAGGCCAAAACATTATCTGTTTTCAAGAAGGAGTTAGATATAGCTCTTGGGGCAAAAGGGATCAAAGGATATGGGGAGAAAGTGGGAGCAGGCTATTGAGTTGGATGATCAGCCATGATTATGATGAATGGTGGAGCAGGCTCAAAGGGCCAAATGGCCTACTCCTACTCCTATTTTCTATGTTTCTAAGTACAACTCTTGATCTTCCTGCTCAAAAATATCGACTTCTGTTTCGACAACTTTCATTTGAGGATTTCCAGGCTCCTGAACTAACTTTAGATCCACCACAGCCTCCAGCTGATATATGGCTGTGACCTGGAGCTTTACCATGACCTGGAGTGTTACTCTTTCCTCCACTGTTGCATGTCATCTGGATATGACTGACTTTCCCATAGGCATAGCACTTTGACTGGAAATGTGGGCACTTAAATGGTTGGCGGCTACCATGGCAATGATAGAATCTAAATTTCTGATTCTAAGACTGTGAACTTGGCTGTCGTGTCCTGGATCCCACTGAAATCCAGTGGACCTCTCCTGCTGCCTTAGGAAAAGAATTCCCTTACAATTTTCAGCTATCTTTTTCTGTCATTTCATGGCTGAAGCCTCATCCCAGGCCTCCTTCCACATCAGCTTATTGCCTTTGCTCAAAAGCTTGGCCTTGGATTTTATTGTTCTTTAAGCCTCTTACTAATATGTCTCTAAGGTAATTTCTAAGTTTGCACCATACCCAAAATGACAAGAGAGCTTCTTTAATGCGACAATGTCATCTACAATAGTCTCACTTGGCAACTGCTTCCTTTTACAGAATGCAACTCTCAATGTAATCTCATTGTTAGTCATGTCTTCGTAGGTGTCCTGGATCTCATGAATTTGAGTACAGTCCATCGTACTGGAGTCTCGTGGACAACATTGGTTAGACAACACCTCAAAAACATCTGGCTCCATCATGATGAGAAAAATGTTTGCTTTATCCTCATCTATTTTATTCACTTTCAGCCAAGTATGTAACCCTTCTCCGTAATTGCACCAGTCCTCTTTGTTAGGGTTGAATTTCCCCGTTGTCCCAAAAGATGCCCTCAGTGCCTTTTTTCAATTACTTACCACACTGACAATGTGCACACTGTATACCTGAATGCAATGTGCACACACAGAGCAATCTTTCGGATTGCTCAAACTTTCTGAAAATCAACTTCAGGAGTTCCAAACATGTGTCACAATATTCTTCAGTCCTTTCAAATGAAAGATTAAAGAAAATTCCATCCTATCGTCTTTGCCATTGTTCAGTTGTGTTGCACTGAGTAAGACTAACACATGCTCAACTGCAGGCAGCCATTTTTGAGCTAACTTTATTTACACCTCCCCCAACAGAGGGCAAACATAACAAAATCCTCAGATCTTGCACTATACTGAATTGGGAGAGGGAGGTGAGGAAAGCAAAGGAAGGAAGGTAAACCAGTACAAAACCCTCTGTACTTGCTTAAAATCTGTTACATATGTAATGACAAAAGGTCACAGACCTGAGGTATTCATTCTCTTTCCCGCTCCTCTGATGTTACCTGACATGCTGAATATTTAGTATTGTCTGTTTATACTTCATTAAACCATGTTGGGATTCAGGAGCATGTCTGATGGAATCATTAAACATCAAAAAAATATTCTCAAACCTATGCCAGAAAAATTGCATTAATAAAAGTACTGCATACAAGTTTAAAATTTCAAATTATTCTCAGAGCACTACTGTTATTTTACTCATTTTCTGGTATTGAGATTCTATATAAATCTGCCTCAAGCTCTTGTGAGTACTCGCTCTCTCACACACATCATAAAATCAGATGGTAATGCAATATTTGCTGCCTGGATTTCTGTTATTAGATTTTGTGCACTTATATTTTTTGTCAGTTCTGAAATGCGCCTGAGTTCCGTACATCTCCCTGGACCCTATTCGATAATTCTGATCCTTACATTTTGATGCCTTTGAGCCTGAAAAGATTTTTGGGCAGTTTGTGTCATCCCCAAGCTCAATTATTCCTTCAAAGAGAAGCTTCTACTGCCAGGCATTTCTCTGTGGGCTGATGGAAAATTGACAATGTGGCCACCTAAGCTTTTCTTGTGGACCTTGTGTTTGCCAGTTATAAAGTGGCAGTCTAGTTCCACCAGCAAAGCTATTGGATAATAGACATTTCCCATCCACCCACTTACTAAATTGACAATGGTAAATGGGATGAATAATATTACAATTTGGGCTTCTCCTAATAATCTTAATTTGTATCCATAACAAAATGCAGTATCCAGAGACAGACCTGAATCTCTGGGCCAAAGTTTACATTCTTCTGTGTGCTGTGAATGGGATTAGTGTCCTTTAATTTAATGAGCTATTTCACACTGCAAGTTGTACAAATTGTTCACCTTGCACCCCTCTCAACTCCAAAAGCACCAAACTGCAATATTCCAACTTTTCTACTAAAACTAGCTGCCCAATTTATTTATAAGATACAATTGCACAGAATAAAAAGGAATACTGCAGAATAAGTAGCCCGTGTACATTGCTTTAAATGGTGTTAAAAATGGTGAAGGCCCCAATATTCATTGGAAGGTGGAAAGGTAGTGCTGGGAAAACTATGACAAAGCTCTAAATGTGGGAATCCTGCCAACTTTAATGGCAGGACATCATTACAATTTTTTCTTATATTTCTCACCTTCAAATTGACAGGCAGGCAAGCTGCCAGGCTGGGGAAAACCAACAAGCCTTAGGGATGGTCTCCGTTGAACAGTCAGGTGGAGGGAAGGGGGTAGAGATCGAGATTTTGGAGAGAGGAAGAACAGAGAGTCCATTGCAGGAGGGAGTGACTGATAGATTGAACTGGAGGTGGCAGTGGGAGGAGCAGAAACCATCAGAGAAGGGAGGGAGTGAGAGATGAGGGCTGGTGGGTGGAGTTGTCAATGATTGTGGTGGGATAGAGATTCACAGAAAAGAGACAGAAGATTTGCTTGAAGGTTCAGGGAGTCGTCCTACTTCTCCTGACCCATAAGGAGTGCTGTAAAATACACATATTTTCTTGAGTCGGTTGTTCCAGCCTCCCTTTTACTGCCTGAGCATTGGAAAACCCACATGGCAGCTCTTAAATTTAAATCAGGCTCCAAATATGCCCCCCTACAAACCCCACCACACTTGAGGCTGCATGACCTAGGAGATCAGAGTCACTGTGTTGGAGATGTTGCTACTCAACAAGGGGCTTTTGGGCCAGAATACCTCTGCACAAGGGCAAGTTGGACCAGCAGAAGCAGGTGGTCTGAAGCTTTCCAGAAGCAGAGGAATAGCAGGATTTCAAGGTTGCCTGAGTGTCTGCCAATTAACTGTGATATCAGGGATCTGAGAGCTTCCCAAAACTCTGCATTTGCCTCATCTCCATTCCCCTCAACATACCACAGGTACTGGAGACATTTTGGGGAATACAGCCATATTACCAGTTTTAGAAGTACCCATTGGATGTGCCTGTGCTGGGGAGACCTAAGACTCTTTTCTCTATTTTCTTTCTCTCTCTTTTCTATTCTGGCTGTGATGTTGGTGCTGCACTGTAGCGACATAGGCTGTTATAATTGCTGGTGTAATTATTTTTCTTTTGGTTATGCGTAAATAATTGTACCCACAGCAAATTTCTAAAGGACAATAAAAGTATATTGAGTATTTGAGTATTGGGTAAATTGCACTGTAGAAGCCAAATACCTGCTTCTTGACCATGTTGATCTTGGTAGAAACCAGCATCGTGTTTATTTTTGTTTTGAATCCGAAAACCCAGGTATTTACTAAAAGCCACAAGGTTCATGGTTTAAATCAAAAAGAATTTTACTGCGCAAAAATTAAAGAAGATGAATACGACTAACTACACTCTACACTTTAACTAGTCAGTTATGTTAAAGACAGTATAAGTACTATAAATTACTTATACTCTTAGTCAAAATTCTTATATCCAGTTTCTTTCTCTACCCATTTGATTTACAGCCCCAAAACGCGAGTTACATACTTATCAGAAATTGAAAGAGTAACCACTTGGTCTGGCAAATGTTCCAGACAAGGGCTGAGATTTCTCAGGCCTCCCGCTTACTTCTGGCAAGTTTTTCCCTAGAAATCTCCTCCAACTGCCCAACGGTTACAGACTCCCCATCCATCACAGGCGTCTTAAGTGTAGTAACCTCAGGCCAGAACTCTCCTGGTTCTAATATTCTTTAATTCTGGAGTCTTGCATCAAGAACTCATTCTCTCTCTCTCTCTTCTCTCGATCTCCTCCCTATCTCTTCTCCCTATCTCTCTCTCTATATCTCCCTCTTTCTCTCTCTATCACTATCTCTCTCTCTCTCCTCATATTGGCTATACCAGAAGTCCAACTAACTTTTAAGAGTTCTTGAGTTAAGAAGAGTTTTAAATTATTTTAGTCATCACATGAAATTTCCACTGAACTTTGTTTAAAAGGGATGTTTTCTCTTCTGCAGCCAGCTTGTCCTCAAATCTAAAGCTAAACTGCTTGAACACAGAACCACATCCAAGAACCTATTCACCCCTATAATTAACTTATGTTTGATCCTTTGCTGTTCTATTGTTTATATCCAAGGTGACTTGGTCACAAGATCAATTACTGAAAGCCACCTTTTTTTTTAACCAGAAATCATATCCTAGAGAAACCTAGCCCTGAAAGGGATTACCACCCCAAGATAAAATATAATTTTCTTCCCCCCAAAGCACATGAGCCATCACAAAGGCAGGGCAATGAAATCTACCACAATAAAAATGGCAGTGGGAGTGCATGTGATGTGTTGGGAATGTATTCCCTGTTTTTAAAATTTTTTTAACATACACCACACCCCCATAAAAACATTCTTTATTTTCACCAGAATAACTGTGAATTTTAGCTTTCTGACTTTGATAGGTTTTAACTTTGCTTTTGACACTAAAATAGTCTAGAACAAAGAAGTAGCATTTGTGAGCATCTTACAAGCAAGGCTTGCATGCACCCAACACTTCAAAGCTAACAGAGAATTTCTGATGCAAATAAGATGCATTGACCAACTACCGCAGAAATATAAACATCCCCAGAAAGGATTGAGTGTTGCTTTAGCTTGATTTGCTCCCTACACAAAGGCCAGATCCTTCCTTTCAGAAAGTAGCTAAACAGTTTCATTTTAAATTCATAATATATAGCTGATCTACAATTTCACCTGAGAAAGATGTAATACAGAGATTTTTACACTTTGAAGTAAAGTGAACCTCTGCTTCACTGACAAAGCCATTGAAGGATACATTTTTAAATGTCATGGGAGAAATAATAATACAAATACATTAAAACAAAAGATGAGCAATTTTAAACCAACAATGTATTTTTGTCTGAGTTTGCTCCTATTTCAGATGAGTAGCTGAATTTGTGAACCACGAGTAATGAAATGGCCTGTTCAGAATTCTGGAAAAGCCTTGGCCTGAATTTAAAAGTGGGATTAGTAATTAATTTCATTCTTTTCACATCATTGCCAAACAAACACGGCATAGCTAGCTCAAAGATTTGTATGCATTCAGTTCACAGAAAGTAGTCATACAGGATTTCCGAGAGGTCACCAATTGCAATTTAAGTCTTCATATACTTAAAATGATGTAAGGACTAGCAATAGCCTCTGTGGAACATATAAATCTGCTATCGGAGAAGAAGAGGAAATGGTTGTCACCGAAGCACATTGTAAAATTCATGGTTGCAATGGGAATTCAACCGGGAGACAGAAATTTATTCAGGAGATTTGCTCCTCCATGTGTGCTGCTGTGCCCTCTGAAGGCATGTCACAGTAGAGTTTTTAAGTAGCGTACTGCAATCTATTTAAAAATGCGTCTGACAATGAACTAAATTTTACAGTCAGCGTGCGGAGGCGGGCCTGACACATCGGCACGTAAAATGACGCACAATTACGTTGGGTGTGTGTCCCAACATCATCACGCTGTCTTGTGATATTTCGTTTAGAGGGCATGCGCTGGAGCCGGCTGCACGCCCGCCAAAAACTGATAGGCCTACTAAGGCCATGAACAAATTAATAAGTGTCATTGTTAACACTGACTGTCCAACCTTAAGGTTGGCAGGTAGGCGAAAAGGCCAAGCAGCTTTATGTTTTTTAGGAAACCTCATCCATGAGCGGTATGAGGTTTCCTAAAGCTTTTATGAATCAAATAAAAAAGTTTTGTGAAAAAAAAATGTCCCATCTCATGTGACACAGTCACATGAAGGGACATGTTTCATTAATTTTTTTTCCCATTTATTTAATTATTTCAATAGCCATTCAATCTCCCTGAGGCAGCTTTGTGCCTTAGGGAGATTGAAGTGCTCTTTCGCGTGCATGCACGCAAGAGTGCTGGCCCCGACTCTCCCTCCTTCCCCTGCCCGCACAGGTAGCGCTGAGCGCTATGGCTTGCATCTTAGATTGGGTGAGCCTTAATTGGTCCGCCCAGGTAAAATGGCGGTGCAGAGCTGATCGCGGGTGGTCCCGCTCCCGCCGAGCCTGCCCGCTGGCTGAAAAATTCAGGCCAATGAGTATGTTTCTTAAAAAATTACGGTAGCAGCTCCCTCCAGTAGCCCACTTAGTTCAAAATCTAAGGCCCTGATTTTAACGACTCAATCTGGCAATTAGCAGATGAGTGTCAATGATTCCCCACCCCCCCGACCCCATCAATTCCACCAGCTTTCTACCATGTCGCCATATCTTACTGCTCTTTTGAGTAGTCGAACTGGAGACCTGCAGGAAGAAACATGAACCTGTTTTAAATATGAAGGTCAGGCCTGATGATGTAATCGAGACTAGATCTGCAATTTCAATCTACGGATAGGGGTGGGGAGGTAGTGTTGACTCCCCTCCCATCAGGCAAAATCTACCAGAACAGGATCCTGAACAAGAATTTATATTTCCGGTTATCTTATGTGGCAGGAGAGTAGGAGCTGTACCTGGGTTCGCCAGACTACACCCCTCCCTCCAACCACGGCCAGACCTCTCACCACCCCACCCTCCCCAATCCTGATCACTACCTGGAGAGCCTCAACCCCGCCTGCCTGCCTCATGGCCTCGATAGTGGCGGGCAAGGGCACACCTGATTTAGAAAAATTGAGAGAAAAAAGTCAAACTGTGACATCACAGGAAGGCTGTGAATTGATTGGCCTGTGAGTATTGTAACTTTGCTTTCCTTTAGAGAGTTCTTCTAAGGAGCTGGGAAATTAAACATTTCAATTTTTTTTTGGATAATAAGGGTAACTAAAACATTTCAGTAAACTTCCCTATACTTAAGGGGCATCAGCAAATGGGGAGTCTTTTTTAAGTGGTATGTTTTATTTTCTAATAGATAGAGGAATAGCAGGGCAGCTGTGACTCTGAAATGCATATCCTGTGCCATGTGGGAATGCCAGGACACTTCCTGTGTCCTGGACAACCAAATGTGTAGGAAGTGTCGACAGCTGCAGCAACTTGAACTCCGAGGTTTGCAGTTTGAGCAGCAGTTAGCATCTGTGAAGTTGCAAGCATTGTGGAGAACACATTTATAGATGTGGTCACCTGTAGCTTAAGTGTATACAAGGAGAGAGTGAATCAGGCAGTCAAGAAGAAAAAGGCAGATAGTGCAGGAGTTCTGAATACTGATGAAAGTGATGGTTCGACTGGGAGTGCAGCCGGAGCCAAGTTCTTGGCACCATGGCTGGCTCAGCCATACAGTGGGGCACAATGAAGGCTTGAAGCATAATAGTGATAGAGGTTCGATAGGGGAACAGACTGGTGTTTCTGCAGCCACAGACATGAATCCAGGATGGTATGTTGCCTCCCTGGTCCTCGGTTCACTGAGCAGCTGCAGAGCACCTGGGGTGGGTGGAGGGTATGAGGGGGAAGGTGATCAGCCAGTGATCATGGTCACATTGGTTCCATAATATGAATGTACATACAAACATACAAACATAAGAAATAGGAGCAGAAGTAGGCCATTCGGCTCTTGAGCCTGCTCTGCCATTCAGTAAGATCATGGCTGATCTCTTTGTGTTTCAAATTTCACATTCCCATCTACCCCCAATAACCTTTGATTCCCTTGCCTAACAAGAATCTATCTACCTCTGCCTTAAAAGTATTCAATGACCCTGCCTCCACCACCTTTTGAGGCAGAGTTCCAAAGTTGCACAATCTTCTGAGCGAAAAGATTTCTCCCCATCTCTGTCCTAAAATGGCAACCCCTAATTCTAAAACAGTGCCCCCTAGTTCTTGAATCCCACCCACAAGAGGTAACATCCTTTCCACTTCCACCTTGTCAATACCATTCAGGATCTTATATACTTCAATCAGATCATCCCTCACTCTTTGAAACTCCAGGGAAACAAGCCCAGTCTGTCCAACCTATCCTCATAAGACAGCCTGCTCATTCCAGGTATCAATCTAGTAAATCTCTGAACCTCCTTTACATCCTTCCTTAAGGAAGGAGACCAAAACTGCACAGTATTCGAGATGTGGTCTCACCAATGCCCTGTATAACTGAAGCATAACATCCTTACTTTTATGTTCAATTCCTCTCATAATAAAGGATAGCATTCCAATACCCTTCTTAATTACTTGCTCTACCTGCATACTAACTTTTTGTGACTTATGCACTAGAACACTTATATCCCTCTTCACCTTGGAATTCTGCAGCCATTTTCTGTTTAAGTAATACTCTGCTTTTTTATTCTTCCTGCAATTGTGAACAACTTCAAATTTTCCTACATTATGCTCCATCTACCAGACTTTTGCCCATTCACTCAACCTATCTATATCAGTCTGCAACCCTCTTAAGTCCACTTTCCTATCTATTTTTGTGTCATCTGCAAACTTAGCAATCATGCCTTCACTCCCCTCATCTAAATCATTGATGTAAATTGTAAAAATCTGAGTCTCCAGCACAGACCTCCCTGAGGGACTCCACTCATCACATCCTGCCAATCGGAAAAAGGCCCATTTATAAACATCTTGTTTTCTGCCAGTCAGCCAATCTTCTATACATGTTAGTATGTTACCCCCTACACAATGAGCTTTTATTTTCCGCAATAACCTTTGATGTGGCACCTTATCAAATGCCTTCTGGAAATCCAAGTACAGCACATCTACAGGCTCCCCTTTATCCACAGCACATAACTCCTTCAAAGAACTCCAATAAATTGGTTAAACATGATTTCCCTTTCGCAAAACCATGTGACTCTTCCCGATTACCTTCTGCTTTTCTAAGTGCCTAGCTATAACCTCCTTAATGATCGACATTCGTCAAGCTAACTGATCTCTTGTTTCCTGTTCTTTGCGTCCTTCCCTTCTTGAATAGAGAGGTTATATTTGCTACTTTCCAGTCTGATGAAACCTTTCCAGAATCTAGCAAACTTTGGAAAATTAACACCAACGCATCGACTACTTCATCAGCCACCTCTTTTAAGACCCTGGGATGAAGTCCACCTGGACCCAGAGACTTGTCAGCCCTCAGCTCCATCAGTTTGCTCAGTACCACTTCCCTAGTGATTGTAATTTCACCAAGTTCCCGACTCCCTTCCACTTTTTGATTTACAGCTATTACTGGAATGTTTTTTGTATCCTCTATAGTGAAGACAGAAGCAAAATTATTTGTTCATTTCATCCGCCATTTCTTTATTATCAACTATTATCTCCCCACTGTCACTCTCTAGAGGACCAATACCCGCTTTACTTATTCTTTTCCTTTTTAGATACCTGTAGAAACTCTTGTTATCTGTTTTTATATTTCTAGCAAGCCTCCTCTCATACTCTAATTTCTTTCTTCTGATTAACATTGTAGTCATTCACTGCCATTTTTATATTCTGACCACTCATCTGATGTGCCAGTCATCTTTGCGCAGTTATATGCTTTTCCCTTAACTTCTTTAGTTAACCCCAGATCCTCCCCTTAGGATTTTTCTTTATAGTAGGAATATTCTTATTCTGAGTATTCTGAAATATCCCCTTAAGTGCTTGGCACTTCTCTATTGATCTATCTCCTAGCCTAGTATCCTAGTTCACTTCAGTTAGCTCACATAGTTTCCCTTATTTAAGTTTAAAATACTAATCTTAGACCCACTCTTCTCCCTTTCAACCTGGATGTAAAATTCAATCATATTGTGGTCACCGCTACCTAGGTCTGAGGTCATTCTTAATCCTCTCACATTACACAATACCAAGTCTAATGTTACCTGCTCTCTGGTTGGTTCCAGAACATGCTGCTCTAAAAATCTATCTCAAAAGCATTCTATGAGCTGCTCATCCTTGTTACTACTGCCTATCTGATTTTTCCAGCTTACATGTAGATGATAATCACCCGTGATTATTGTTGTCCCTTTAGCACAAGTGCCTGATATTTTTGTATACTTTGTCCTAGATTGTGGCTATTTGTTAGGAGGTCTATAGACCACTCACACTAGTGACTTCTTTTTCCTACTATTCCTCATCCCAACCCAAACCCATTCTACATCTCCTGATCTCCTGAACCAAGGTTATCTCTAACTATT
This sequence comes from Carcharodon carcharias, assembly GCF_017639515.1. NCBI lineage: Eukaryota > Metazoa > Chordata > Chondrichthyes > Lamniformes > Lamnidae > Carcharodon > Carcharodon carcharias. The sequence continues at coordinate 128,501,788 of NC_054477.1, read as the reverse complement.
GCACCATAGTTACAACTGCAACGTAGTTAGAAAGAGCGATATGGTCACACAGTCGGAATTTAGGAGCTAGTTAGGAAATTAGCAAACAGGACATCACGCTAAAGTGAATATAGAAATAGGAGGATAAAGCAGATGAATGCATGGCTGGAAAAATTGTGCATGAAAGGAGGGTTTTAGATTCCTGGGATATTGGGATAATTTCTGTGGGAGATGGGACCTCTACAGGATGAACAGGTTGCACCGAAACACAACCGGAACCAATTTCTTTGCGAGGGGATTTGTTAGTGCCATTGGTGAGAATTTATATTAGTTTGACAGGGTGTGGATACCAGGAGTTAATACGAGATAGGAATAGCAAGGCACAAATTACTGAGACAGGTAGATGGCAGCAATAGTAAGGTGCTAGATAGGTTCAGCGTAAGGGGGAAAGTAATAACGTCAAAATTAGTGATACTGTGTATGTATGTATGTGAATGCACAGAGTCTGATAAATAAAATTGGTGAGTTGAAGGTGCAGATAGCCACATGGAAATATGATGTTGTGGTGATAATAGAGACCTGGCTCAAAGAATGGCAGGACAGAGTATTAAATATTCCTGGATATAAGCTGCTCAGGAAAGGAAGGCAAGGGGGACGGGTGGCATTATTAATTAAGGAGAGAGAGAATGTCCCAATGGGGTCAAGGACAGAATCTATTTGGCTAGAGCTAAATAACAAAAGAGGAGCGATTATATTGCTCAGTGTAGTTTATAGACCACCAAATAGTGGAAAGATATAGAAGAACAAATTTACCAGGAAATTACAGAGAGGTGCAAGAAATATAGAGCAGTCATATTGAGGGACTTTAATTATCTGAATAGGACTTGGATAGTAGTTGTGGAAGGGCAGAGAGAGGAAAGAGTTCATAGAAAGTGTTCAGGAGAATTTTCTACAGCAGCATGATCACACATTGCAAAAGCTGTTTGTCCAAGCTGAGTAAGAGTGGAACAACAACAACCAGACTGAGAATACCAAACTGCAAGTCTATCAACCCTACATTCTTCTACAGTGGTGAGACCTGTATGCTTGGCAGGAGAAAAGGTTGAACAGTTTCCACCTTCACTGTCTCAGGCATATCCTTAGCATCTCATCCAGGGCAAGATCACCAAGTAAGAGGTCCTGGACTGTGCTAATTCCATCTGCACAGTCAATGTGAAGCCAACGATGTCTGCACTGGCTCAGCCATGTTTATTGGATGCAACAAGGCCATATCCTCAACGATGTTCTGTATGGTGAACTAGACATTGGGTCATGACCTCCCTTACAAGCACACCTGCAAGCAACATATGAAGATGGAAGACATTGACACTGACAACTGGGACACCTTTTTTGATTAGCTAACAATGTTGATAAGGGTAATACTGTTGATGTAGTGTACAAGGACTTCCAAAAAGGCATTTGATAAAGTGCACAACAGACTTGTGAACAAAGTTAGAGCTCATGGAATAAAAGGGACAGTAGCAATATGGAATCAAAATTGGTTGAGTGAGAGAAACCAGAGAGTAGTCATAATGGATGTTTTTTGCCTGGAGGAGCCATGACCTCTGGAGGCTGACTGTTTGGAAGGGCATTGGGAGAGGCGAGCAGAAATGGAAAGGTCAGCTGGCTGAGAAGATCGCCCAGAGAAAACATAGGCCAGCGAATCATGCACTTTCTCAGGCTACTGTCTTCTGCAGCAAATGCTAATAAGGCTACCAATCCAGGATGGGGCTGCTGAACCACACCCGGCAATGCTTAATGCAGTTGATCACCATGGTGCAAATCATCATCTTACATGATTGAAGGGTGCCACCATAGTATGTTTCAAGTCAAATGAATGTTATGAACAGGAGAAAGAGAGTCTAAATTGTTTATCCTTGCCCGATCTGTCTGTAAGCAGAAGAGTTTTCAAGTTATTTTTACAGTAAGCTGTGGCATGTTTGCCCAAACCCTCAGTTTGTGTGATCCAATTAAAAATAACTTGCAGAAAACTCACATTATGATTAACTTAGAAGGTTAGTTTATTCACATTCAAACCTGGGGTGGGTGTGCGCGCACGCGTGCACACACACACACACACACATACACACGCACACACACAGATATGCAGTGAGGGAGATAGAAAAGAAGATGATTTACAATTATGGGCAACAACAATAAAAGAACCACAGAAAAGACTATTAGTACGTGTGATTTCCAGAATCTAAGAAGTCAAAGTCCTGAGATTGTTTCCTTTGTGGTGAGTTTCTGGTTGGAGACAACAGCTGGAAAATCCTTGAAATGAAGCTTGATGGAGATTCTGTGCTTAGGCTGCTTGACAGGTGATGATCAGAGACTTTTAAAATCAAATGGGCTTCGAGGAGGTGAGAGATGGCGGCTGGCTGCTTGGTCAGCCAGGAACTCTGAAGTTCCTTCTAGTTGGTTTTAAAGCAGCAGTCTGAGCTGTGAGGCTAGAAATGTAATATTATACAAAAGGATAGAAGCATGGGGCGTTGTGATGTAGTCCAATAATGAGTTAATACAGCTGCACAAGCAGTTTCTGTGCTTCTGACCAAAATCCATCGTTCCCCTTAAGAGGGAAATTGTGGCTGTTAACACTTTTCAGGTATAATGAATTTCAATGTTTGTGTCTTTGTTATCGTCCCAGGTCGGGGAGTCAGTTAGTCTATTAGTCATCTAGTTTCGTCATTACAATGTGGCCTTACAAGGGGTGTGAGATTACACAAGGATGAGAGTGGAACTCTTTTGTTCTTGTAATGGCTTCGAGAACAGATGGCCAATCTTGTGAGTCATGTGAGCTGTAGCAGCCATTTTGTGGTTCAGCAGAAGTCCATTTTAAAATAGCAAATAAAACCAAATTTTTCATACATTGAGTTTTGATTTCTTTTTGTCTCTTATTGACATAACACCTTATTCTTGGGAATGAGATGGGCCAAGTGAATCAAGTGCCAGTAGGGGAGCATTTAGGATGCAGTGATCATCGTATCACAAGGTTTAGATTGGCTATGGAAAATGACAAGGGACGATCGAGAGTAAGACTAATTAACTAAGGGAAAGTCAAGTTCAATGGCGTAAGAATGGATCTAATCCAGATAAAATGGAATCAAAGGTTGGCAGGCAAGATTCTGACAGAACATTGGGTTGCCTTCAAAGAAAAATATTTTTTGCACAATTAGGTATATTTCCATGAAGGGGAAAGGTAGGGCAAACAACTCCAGAGCTCCCTGGATGTCAAAAGAGATAGATTACAATGATGAAGACAAAATATGCTTATGACAAATGTCAGGTGGATCATACAACTGAGAACCAGGCTCAATATAGAAGGTTGAGAGGGGAATTGAAAAACCAAATAAGAGAAGCAAAAAGAGAGTAGGAGAAGAGACTGGCAGCTAACATAAAAGGGAATACAAAAAATTTCTACAGGCATTTAAATAGTAAAGCTGTGGTAAAAGGAGGAGTGAGGTGGATTAGGAACCAAAGAGGGGTTTATGCATGGAGGCAGGGGGCATAGCTGAGGTATTAAATTAATACTTTACATCTGTCTTTACAAAGGAAGAAGATGCTATCATGGTGAAAGGGGAGGTAGTTCAGACACTTGAAGGTTTTTAAATTGGTAAGGAGGAAGTATTGGATACGCTGTCTGTACTTAAAAGTTGATAAGGCATCAGGGCAAGATGAGATGCATCCAAGGACACTAAGGGAAGCAAGAATGGAAATTGCAGAAGCACTGATCTTAATTTTCCATTCTTCCTTAAACTCAAGGGTGGTGCCAAAGGATTGGAGAATTACAAATGTTAATCATAATCTAAAAGTGCAGTAAAGATAAGCCCAGCAACTACAGGCCTTTCAGTTGAATTTCAGTGGTGACGAGGCTTTTTGAAATGAAAATTTGGAACAGAATTAATAGTCACTTGGGAAAATGCAGTTTAATTGTTAACAGTAAATTGTGTCTAACTAGCTTGCTTGAGCTTGTTTGGTGAGGTAGCAGGGTTGATGGGGTAATGCTTTTGATGTGGTGTACATGGACTTCTGAAAAGCATTTGATGAAGTGCTGCACAACAAATTTGTCAGCAAAGTTAGAGCTCACGGAATAAAAGGGACAATAGCAACATGGATATGCAATTGCCTGAGTGATAGGAGACAGAGTAGCGATTAGTGAATGTTTTTTCGGACTAGAGGAAGATTTAAAGTGGTGGGTCCGTGTTGGACACCTGCTTTTCCTGTTGTATATTAATGACTTAGACCTTGGTATACAGGGCACAATTTCAAAATTTGTGGGCAAAATAAAATTTGGAAATATTGTGAACTGTGAGCAGAATATTGTAGAACTTCCAGAGGACATAGAGATGCTGGTGGAATGGGCGGGCAGGTGGCTGAAGAAATTTAATACCAAGAAGTGTGAAGTGATTCATTTTGATAGGAAGAACAGAGAGAGAACATAAAATACAGGGTAGATTTCTCAAAGGGGGCCACAAGAACAAGGGACCTGGGTGTATACGTGCGTGACTCATTGGAGGTGGCAGGACATGTTGAGAGGGCAGTTAAGAAAGCCTAGGGCATGCCTGGCTTTATCAATAGGGGCAGAGAGTACAAAAGCAATGAAGTTATGTTAAACTTGTATAAAACACTGGTTCAACTGGAGTGTTGTGTCCAGTTCTGGGTGCCACACTTTAGGATGGATGTGAAGGCAGTAACGAAGGTGCAGAAAAGATTCACCAGAATGGTTCCAGGGATGAGCAACGTCAATTATGTAGATAGACTGGAGAAGCTGGTCTGTTCCCCTTGGAGAAGAGAAGGTTGTGAGAAATTTGAGAGAGGTATTCAAAATCATGAGGGTCTGGGCAGAATAGATGGGGAGAAACTGTTCTCATTGATGGAAGGGTCGTGAACCAGAGGACACAGATTTAGGGTAATAGGCAAAAGAAGCAATGGCAACATAAGGAAAAATTTATTTAGGCAGCGAGTCGTTAGGATCTGGAATGCATTGCCAGAGAGTGTAGTGGAGGCAGATGAGTTGTTCAGTTGAGACAGTCTAGTGAGAATTGGTTATTTATCTGAAAAGGAAGAATGTGCAGGGCTATGAAGTGAAGACTGGGGAGTGACACTAGGTGAATTGTTCCTTCAGAGAGCTAGCACAGTGTTAGGAAATAGAGATAGTTTAAGTAAGTTATATTGATATTTGTGGGTGTTAGGAATAAATTTTAGCTTTAAAGTTTAAATTTGATTTGTATTTCTGTATTTGTGTGTTAGGAAAATGTCAAGTTGAGTTTTGGTTTCTCTTTAAAAGGTGCCTGTATTTCTAATGAGAGTTTTACGACTGTTGAAGCTAAGTTAAAGAAACAAGTGTAGAGAAACTGGGCTGTTGCCTGGCAACAGGGGCTCAAAGAGGCAAGTCCTTCCCACAGACACACGCAGATAGAAAGAACTAGAAACAGCAGTTTTGAATGTAGTTTTGAAGACAACTGCCAGGCAGAAGCAACCTAGAAGGATCAGATATCCAATTCCAAGCTAAAGTTGGTTGACAGTAGCTGCCAGAGAGATTCTCGAGAAAAAGGGACAGATAGCAACTCCCAAGCCAAGAATCCAGGAAAGTGGAACAGGAAAAAGTCCCAAGCAGACCTCCTAGTCAAAGGAAGAACAGAAACCTGAAAAAGGCCCTGTTAAGTGAAGTTAAGAGTGAGGGAAGAAAAAGGCTCCAAGCTTCACTCTTAAAGCTCTAAGCTGCAAAAAGCAGGGTTAAAGCAATATAAAGGCCTGAGAAGTCAGAAGATCCAAAAGGCAACTGAAGGTCTGTAACTCTTTTGCTATGGGCTATGAAGCTTTTAACATCTGAGTCGGTGAGAGAGAGTGTGTGGAAGAAAGCTTGAGTGCATGTGGTGACCCAGGGGAGGGGAAAATCAGAAGCAGAGTTATAAACCCTGGAGGTGAACCGGAATGTGTCTGAGAGGAAGCATTGGCTTGGGAGAAGATTCCAAAGTGAGTTCTTGGAGTGTGGAGCTTGGAAACCCTCATGTGAATGATGGAGTTCAGTGAGACTAGTTGGCTCACTGTGTCACAAGCGTCTCAGGGAAGTTGAGGAGACACCCATAACATCTGTCTGGGATGGCATTTGTTACTTGGTTTCCAAGTGTAGTGTGTTTGACCACAGGTTGCCAATTGGTTTACATGGACTGTGTACTTACTGTGAACATTAGAGTATAAGGTGGCTTTGTAACTCGTGTTTTCCTTGCAAAATTGTCAAGGTATAGTTGTGGGTGAAGGATTATTGTAATATAGTTCATCTTTTCTTGTTTAATAAATGTTTTATGCTTTTGTTAAAAGTTCCTTAGTTGACTCCAGGGACTCTGTTCAGTAGCCCCTCTCCATGTATCTATACAAACAAATAAAAGTTAGGATCTATCAACACAAAGACAGAAAATGCTGGAAAAACTCAGCAGGTCTAACAGTATCTGTGGAGAGAAAAAAAGCAGAGTTAACATTTCAAGTCCTGATGACTCTTCTGGGATCAGGCTTGTCCAGGGTAACCTCAGCTGGGGATCATAATAACAGACATGATGGGCTGAATGGCCTCCTTCTGTGCTGTAACCATTCTGTGATTCTGTGATTCATTCTGATTCTATGAAAGGGAAACGCAATGATTACCTGAAAGTACTACCAACCAATTCTTAAAGGGAGTTTGCCGGTCAGACAACATCACGGACAGGATTTTGCCCTTGGCAGGGGTGCTCGACGGGGTGGTCAGGAAGCTGGCATCATCACACTGCAATTTCATGCTGATGGGTCAATTAAGGCCTGCCCAGCGTGAAACGCGAGCTGCAACGCTGAGCACTGCCTGTGAGGTGGTGGGGTGGTGGGATAGGGGACAGGGAGTGCGAACTCCATGCATGCGTACGAGTGAGCGCTGCATAATCTCCCTGAGGCACGGAGCTGCCTCAGGGAGATGAAGAGATATAAAAAATATGCCATGAAACATGTCCCCTCATGTGGCTCTGTCACATGACCAGGGACATGTAAATGATGAAAAATTAAAGTTTTAATTTTATTTTTATTTGATTTTGGAAACCTCATCCCGCCCATGGATGAGGCCTCCAAAGAAATGCAAAGGCTACTTGACCTTTTTGCCTTTTGATTTAACTGGTTACTTAATGGCCTTAACAGGCCCTTTAATTGTCGGCGGGTGTGCTGCCATCTCCGTTGCGTGCCCGCTGACTGATTATCGCATGACTGTGCATTGATATCAGCACGCTGGTCACGAATGAGACTGATAGTTTCACAGTAATTAGCACTGTGGGACCATATACAACATGGATTGCATTTATACTTTCCAAATTCAACTTAAATAGTCAATAAAGAGAGGAGCCTTCAACATTTTCAGTCTGACCTGGACGAAAACTGATAATTCAATGATAAAAGGAAATTCACTACACCACCCAGTCCTTGCAGATTTTAAGTTTGATGTCTGTATCATTTGGTATCAAATTCCTTCCCTCCTCATGTACTGCACTGAATTTTTATTAAAACTTTTTGAGATCATTTCTTAAGTAGAGCTGTCATGTCTATCATCCCCACCTCATACACACAGTGATTCAATAAAAATAGATGCTGAGATTCTATTACATCCTGGAATGTCTCTTTAGTATCCTTTGAATATGCCCTCTTCAGTACCAACAACTACATTATGGGGTACAAGCATACTGTAAGTCATGTTCTTATTTCAAATATTTGTGGTATTTGAAGACTGTTCAAATCAAATTTTGTTGAAATATTGGGCAGAATTGTCCCAGATTTGCATTAAGTGCGCTAGTGGGCAGGAAAAGGACTTTTTACCCCTGGGCCGCAATGGTGACTTTTCATGCCGTATCGTCCCAATCCCGCCTCATTAATTATACAGCCACAGGAAATACACCATCTTGCTGGCAGGCAGCCTCCAATTTGCCCGCCACGCCATTAGCTCACCCCTTCCTCACATGGCGCCATATTTAAAAAGCAGCTGCGCGCACACTTCTCAATGCTTGCAGCCCAGGAGGGCACCAGTGAAGACATGGCCCCAAATGGCAAGAAGACTGCAGCCCTCAGTTCAGTGATGCATTCCTGGGATGCCCTTTGGACATCGTGGAGGCCCACTGCAATGTGCTCTACCCTGGCTTTGGCTGTAGGAGGCCCATCAGTATCACTGCTCCAGCTTGGGAGGTGGTGGTGGCAGAGGTGGTCGGTGCTAATGCTGCACAGAAGAGGTCATCCAGTGCAGAAAAGAGATAAATGATCTCAGCTGAGCTGCCAGGGTAAGGCAACCAGCTCAACACTAAACTCACATTCACAAGGTGATCACACATTTACTGGCATCTCACTCAATGCCAGCTCAAGGGACATCACCACTCACTCTCTCACACACACACACATCCTCACATCTCCACCTGGCTTCATCTCCTCTGGAGACTGCCTCCTCAGCCCTCACCATCTTGAGGCCATTTGCACAGATCAACATATGCCCCCAAACATCCCCTGGGATACCCCCCTTCCCCAGTACAGCCTTTGCCTGAGGTCACTTCTCTCCCTTCCCCAAGCAAGTCCTAGCCCTGCAGCCATTGAAAAGCCGCCCCTGCCTTACGGTTGGTCTGGTCAGTAGAGGCTTGCCCGTGAGCCCTCTTAAAAGTGACGTGGTGCTGTCTGTAAAGCCCAGGACTGATGACCATGAGTGCTGCCCGAAGTAAGGTAAGCAAATAAACCTTGTAGTCCCAAGTGAAGTGCAGCTCGCCAGGTGTACATTGCTACAGTTCTGAAACACATTGGCGTGGATGATCCAGCATCGGGGGATGATTCCAGCAAGCAGGGCTTATAATGATATGCCGATATATTAAAATAACGTTCCCGATGTCCAGTGGTGGGAAGTGCGGCTTGCCATTGACGAGCGGACGATCACAACTCGTTTCATGATTTTGTGAAATCCATTTTTGGCCTTCCCGTCATATTGTCTGCTCATGTCTCCCCGAGGCCAACAGGGATGGAAAATTTCGGCCAATGTCTCCTCCACCTCTAAGTTTGACTGCCTCTTTGTGCATTGCCACTAATGCATGTATATCCTTGTTAATGTATAGTGAGCTGCATTGTAAACTCACTTCTTCCAATTAAGACATGTTCCTAGGGGAACCTTTCTGGGTCCCAGCTGTGCTTGCCTTTCCCAGGTTATTTGGAACATTCTTTGTTGCAGCTCTACTGAGGTCCACTCCCTCACCTTGTTTTGCAGTACATTTGAGACGATATTAGTGCCATTTACTGCTTTCACCCTAAACTGGAAAATTTGAATTTATTTCCAATTTCCACCCTTACCTTGCTTTCACATGGCCCATCTCTGAAACTTGCATAGGAAGGTTCCATGGGGAGGGGAGAGGGTGCTAGAGGTAGTAGAGAGGTGGACTAGAGTGTTGGAGAGGATCGAATTAAGTCGCCTTTCCTCGACTTATGTTTCTACTTCTGATGATAGGCTAATGCTCAATATGTACTATAAGCCCACTGACTCCCAGAGTTACATTGATTCCACTTTTCCCATGCTGCATCCTGTGACGATTCTATGCCATTCTCCCAGTTCCTCTGTTGCCATCATATATGTTCTTATGATTCCACCTCCATACCAGCACTTCTGATATGTCTTACTTTTCACTCAGCCAAGGTGTTATGGACTTGATTTTCCAGACAGGTTTCTCATTAGAAACACCAAACCTCATTTACAGGCTGCAGCAGCAGTTACATGCTTACATCAAGCTCCAGAGCTAGAAGAACTCCCACGTTAATGTTCCCCACACTTAGAGCTGATTCATTCACACTGTCACACAATAAGTCTTAAAGTTACAGTCACGACGTTTCTTAAAGTTACAATTACTACATTCCTCCCCCTTCAAATTTTTTGTACAGTTTGTCTTTACAAGAACATCTACCCTCATGACATTACAAATATATACACGGGTCATGGAATTATAAGTTCAGTCTCTGAGGTGGTTTCCTGATCTGGATAGAATGCCGTAGCTCCACGCTACTACGTTGGCCAAAATTTTCAATCCCTGTTGGCGTCAGGGAGGCAAGAGCAGACAATATGACAGGAAGGCCAAAAATCTCTCACAGAATCCACATTACCTAGAACTGCAGCAGCATCAGGTACCTCTTTAGGTACAGGCAGCTCAGTGTTATCTATTCCGACAAAGACATTGGGCTGAATTTTTTGCCTGTCGGGTGGGCGGGCCCGACCCAATCTCCAGCAGGTAGGGAACCGATCCCCACCAGAGAAGCGGGCCCCGCCGCCATTTTAAGTGGGCGGGCCAATTAAGGCCCACCCAGCATGATGCCCGCCAGGAAAAGCAGAGACCATGACTTGAGGTAGTCCTTGTAGCAAATTTTCCATCGTCCTCTGGAAAATCGCGCAGATTGAAGAAACACCGAAGGGCAGACATGTGTATTGATATAACCCTTTGTGGGTGTTTATGGTCACAAACTCTCTGCAGGTATAAATTCAGTTCCAGCTGCTGATACGCGTGACTCATATCTAGTTTAATACAAGTTGTTCCTCCTGCTAATTTAGCATAGAGATCCTCAATCTTAGGGATGGGGTACTTGTACAGCTTGGCAGCTTTGTTTACTGTTATTTTATAGCCCCCACAGATCCAGATGGTCTGATCCCGTTTTAAGACAGGGGCTATAGATGCTGCCCACTCTGAGAACTGAACCAGCTGTATGACCCCCAGCCTCTCTAAACGGTTCAATTTGGTGTCAACCTTTTCCCTCAGAGCATATGGCACCGGCCTTACTTTAAAGAAATGAGGAGTTGCTTCTGAGCCAATGTAGATCTTAGTCTGTAGGCCTTTGATTCTCCCTAGTTCATCTGAAAAAACGTTGTCATATTTCTTTAGCAGCTCTGGTAGTCCTCCTACTTGTAGCTGGAAAATTTCAAACAATTTAGTTTAATTTTTTTCAACCAATCATGACCTAGAAGGCTTGGTCCTTCACCTTCTACTACCATCACTGGGAGTTGTGCTGTTTGGTGCTTATATTGAACAGGTACAGTGGTGATCTACTTCACTTGAATAGCTCGGCCAGTATAGGTTTTCAATTTGGCTGAAGTTGGTTCCAAATTCAATGTCTGAGGACCCTTGTTTAAATATTTGAAGGTGTGCCCTCCCACTACAGTGGTTGAAGCACCAGTGTCCACTTGCATCATTAAAGGTTTTCTATTTACCCGCAGAGTAACAATGATTGGCTCTGTCTTCCCTTCTTTTCTATTAAATAGAGAGTAAATATCAGAATTGGTGGTTTCTGGTTTTTCCACATTATGTACTTCGATTAACTTAGTTTGCTGCCTGGGAGTCTGTCTCAATATTGTTTTACAATGCTTCAGTAGGTGCCCTTTTTATGTCAAAAATAGCACTCCACCTCTTTAAAATGTCAAGTTTCATGAGTATGATTGCTTTCACATCAGTAACATTTCATTTTCAGATTTGCTGCTGAGCTGTCTCCTGTAATTATTTTAAATTTTCAGTTAGTGGGTACTGTCTCCCACGTCATGGCAGAGTCCCAGCTTTTCATGCCACACCCAACTGTCTGTTCCCATCCCAGCTGGAAAACAGTGCCATTTTGTGCGCATTGTATAGCCTGCGCATCCCGTTTGGTGATTTCCATCATGAATGCTATTTCCAATGCTTTTTTAAAATCCAGGTTTGCTTCAGCTAATAATTGAACGATCCCTGTGGAATCTGTAATTTAAAAATGTTCTGAAAGAACTTTTAGGCGTTTGTACCAATTGTAATTTTCTTGAATGATGAGAAAAACTGACCAATATGACCTGGCAGCCCTTGACCTGGAAGCAGTACCAACAGTTAGAAGGAAGTTAGAAGTCATGTGCCAGACACAAAGAAGAGCTGGAGGGAAAAGGTGATCAGCTTACAGATGAGACACAAAGAGAAAGCAAACAGAGATAGAAAGATGAACACACCAAATTTGAGTGAGGCCAAGAAGCAAATCAGTTTTTCTCTTTGACAGGAAAGAAGGGACAGGAGCTCTTGGAGGCAATGTGCGAGTGGGATAAAAAGATCTAAAACCTGGAAAGCTGTGTGAATAGCTCGGAGATGCTAAAGAGCTAGGTGTTATTGATTGGTCAATTGAAAAGGAACTCTGGAAAACTATACCATCAGGATTATCATGACCCGAGGATGAGAGAATTCATAGAAGTGAGCATTGCTGATGATAATCTTACCCATGAAACCCAAAGGTGAAAGCTGTTGTCAGATAGGACTCCTGACCTACCCTGTGTGAATAAAGAACAGTGTATTGTGGAACTGTGCGGCTACATTTGTGCAGAGTGACGTGGGCGCTTGTGGTTGCGCAAGACATATTTTTCTTGTATCGACTATTTCTAAAGTGAAATTTATCTTGTTATTTGAAGTATTATTTTCCTGTTAATTTAGGTGTAATTTGAGTTGATTCTGAATTGTGTTAAACTATAAGCTGCAAAATGTAGAAACTTGTTGATAATTTCTTCATTTGCAGATTATTCAGTAAATTTGGCTATTTTGATTTACGGTGTGCCCACGGGGATCATAACACTGACCTTGACCACTCATTTGCGATCACTGAACTTCTTGTAGCTCTGCATCCAGATGCTCAGGGTTTGATTCCTGACATTGGACTCCGTAGCAATCTGCTCCATTAGTCTTTTGAGTATTTGTCTGGAGGAACTCTGGATGCAGGACATCTCTCCTGCACTCCACCTCCATCACCAAAACCTTGGATCCCACTATCTCTCATGTTATACCACTCTTCACTGTTTCCCAGCCAGATTTAGTTTCTTCACAAATGCCAACACAATTCAGCCACTATGCACCTCCTTTAAGAAGAAATATAAATAGAATATGCTGGAATCTCAGAGCATTTCTCAGGTCTAGCATCTGTGGAGAGAGAGAGTTAATATTTCAAGTTGGTGACCTTTTGCCAGAATTTCCTTTTAGAGATGCAATTTAGCTTTAAGTGGTGCAAGGTAGCTCAGTGGTGCCCGGAATTCACAATTTTGGGCCCCTGCCAATGGATGCAGTCAATGACAATGGTTAGTGCTGGTTGCACACAGCAACCATTGAAATGAACAGGTAGCATGAAGTTAATTGAGATCCCTACGCCCATATTTGGGGGCTATCCAATTTAGCCACCCAACATTTTAGTCCTAAACTGGATAACATTTCAAGACAACCAATAGGGGATTAATTCCCATTTATTCATTTTTGCCAATGCTGATGTGCCAAATTGTGTCTCACAGAAGGTTAATTTTCTGATTGTTATGGTAAACATGGGCACAGTGGGCCTAAATCTATTTTGTTGGCATGGCCTCTAGTGTGCTCTGTGGTTGAAGCACAAAACAATATGAAATAAAAGAGTCTGCATTTTATTCTGAACATTTTTTTTACTCTTCTTTTGGTTGTCACGTTCTTTAGGTTGTGGGACTGCCTAACCTGAAGTAGGTTGTGCTTTTATGCTAAGTACATTTTGCTAACCAATTGGACAAAAAAGGATTCCTCTCCTAAATGTCTATGAGCAGAAACTAGGAACTGCATGAAAGCAATATGCATCAAGAACATGAAAACATAAGAAATAGGAACTGGAGTAGACTATTCATCCCCTTGAGCCTGCTCTGCCATTCAATACGAAGATGTCTGATCTCCCTCAGCTTCACTTTCCCACCTGCTCCCCTTATCCCTTGATTCCCTGAGAGACCAGAAATCTATTTATCTCAGCCTGGAACATATTCAATGATGGAGCATCCACAACCCTATGGGGTAGAGAATTCCAAAGATTCATAACCCCTGAGTAAAATGTTTCTCCTCATCTCAGTCCTAAATGATTGACCCCTTCTCTTGGGTCTGTGCCCCCATTTTCTTGATTTGCTCAGTGTCTACCATGTCAAGTCCCTTCAGACTCTTATATGTTTCCATGAGACCACCCCTTCTAAACTCCAGAGAGTATATAACCAATTTACTCAGCCTCTAATCATAGGATAACCTTCTCATCCCAGTAATCATTCAAGTAAATGCTCACTGCACTGTCTCCAAGGCAAGTATATCCTTCTTTAGAATATGGAAACCAGAACTGAAACAGTACTCCAGGTGTGGTTTCACCAAAGCCTTGTACAATTGTAGCAAGACTTCCTTATTTTTGCACTTCAATCCATTTGAAATAAAGGCCAACATTTGCCTTCCTAATTGCTTGCGTACCTGAATGCTAACTTTCTGTGTTCCTTGTATGAGTACACCCAAGTCTCTCCCAACCTCAAAATTTATAAATTTCATGCCTTTTAAAAAATATTCTGCTTTTCTATTCTTATTACCAATTTGAATAAAATAAGACATAGGAGCAGGAGTATGCCATTCTGCCCCTCAAACCTGCCCTGCCATTCAATAAGATCATGGCTGATCTGCCCTTAATTAATTAACCTTAATTAATTCACCTTAACCTCACACTTCTCCACCTTATTCTCTTTCAGTCAACTTATTGCCCATTCACAACTTTTTTAAAGCCTATTTCTGCCTCTTTGTGTCCTCATCACAGCTTACATTCGCATCGAGCTTTGCAGCATTAGCAAACTTGGATACAAGTCTTGGTCTCTTTATCTAAGTTATTAACATAAATTGTAAACACCTGAGGCCTTGGTGCTGATCATTGCGGCACTCCACTAGTTACAACCTAACTATTTGAAAATGCCCCAATTACCCCTACTTTCTGCTTTCTGCCCATTGACCAATCCTCCATCCGTGCTAATATGTTATCCCCAAGTCCATGAGCCCTTACTTTGCCGATTAACCTTTTGTTTGGCACCTTATCAAATGCCTTTTGGAAATTCAAGTATACTACATCTACCTTTACCTACACTACAAGTTAGGGGAGACAGTGGTAATTTCATTGGGCTTGTAATCTAGAGGCCCAGGTTAATTCTCTGGGGTACATGAGTTCAAATCCCACCTTGGTAGCTAGAATATGGATTACAAGCCCAATGAAATTACCATTACACCACTGTCTCCCCTAACCAGGTAGACGTAGCACACTTGAATTTCCAAAAGGCACTTGATAAAATGTCAAACAAAAGGTTAATTGGCAAGGTAAGGGCTCATGGAGTTGGGGATAACATTGGAATTTAACAATTAATAAATAAATCTGGAATATAAAGCTAGTCTTAGTAATGGTAACTGTGGCCTGAATCATTCATAAAATGATGCGTGGTGATGTTGGGCATGCGTCCCGATGTCACTGTGCATCATTCAGATGTTCAGTTCAGCAGGTATTCACCGGAGTCAGCTGCGAGCTCGCTGAACTGTCAAAGACCTATTCAGGCCATTTAAATAGCAATCAGGGCTGCCCGTCCAACCTTAAGGCCTCCTGACAGGGAGAAAATTCTCCCCCATGAAACTATCATTGATTGTTGTAAAAACCTATCTGGTTCACCAAAGTGCTTGAGGGAAGGAAATCTGTTGTCCTTAACTGGTCTGCCCTACGTGTAACTTCAGACCCACAACAATGTGGCTGATCCTTAACTACCCTCTAAAACAGCCTAGCAAGCCACTCAGTTCAGGGGCAATGAGGGATGGGCAGGTAAAGAGCCCAAGTGGCCTTTGCATTTTTCATGGAATCTCATCCACGGGTGGGACACAGCTGGAGATTGCCTAAAAAGAAGCTCCATTGCAGACATGGAGGCTGAAGGGCAGAAGAAAACTTCACTGTGCAGCTAAAAGGCTTCACCAGAGCATGTGGAGGTCCATTGTGAATCCCCATTGATTGCAGAGCCAAAGGACCTAGCAAGGGTGGGTAAAAATTCCACTCTAAGGCTGAACTAGCCTTTAAAAGTTTTCAGGCTTTTAATCAGTCAGAGCAGTCCATTTTGTTAATCACTGCAGCCAGTCAGGGTTCGGGGTCGGCGCCTTACCAGATGGCGACCAAGCTTCATTCTGAAACATAGAAAAATGAAGACTTCCTAATGGCGCTTTTAACATATAGATCCACCCCACTGCAATGTGGATTGTTCCCATCAGAGCCCCAGTTGGGCAGGGAATCTCGCACTCAACTCCTGATGCCACCAAAGAAATTAATCCCAGGGTTGGCAGTCAAGGACTACTGAAAGGCTCAGGACCAAGAACAATCCTACAGACAGAGACAGGTTTCTGCCTACAATAGGAGGTACCGCATTGGAAACCTGCCCAAGTTACACAAAGGTGACAAGGCTTGGATCAGAGACCTTGAAAGACAGGGTGTCATTGTCTGGAGAGACGGTGATCAGCCAAGGCCATAACTGATACAAACCCCAGAAGGCACAATAAGGTGGAATAGGAGGGGTCGCCTTCTATCCCTTGAAGCAAACTTCCCACTCTACATGTAAGCGAATCAAATGGAGACAACCAAGAGCCAGAAATACAGAATACCACAATTTCAACTCCAAACCAACAAAGCTTTCCCAAAGCAACTGTGCCTACCACTCCTCCAAGTGTAACCAGAATGAGATCTGGAAGAATTGTCAAACTTCCAGATCATCTGACTTTATAAAGTCAGAGACTTGAGGAGGGGAGAAGGGGTAGTACACAAATAAAGATTGTATTGTACATATGTTGGATAAAGACTTGGGGGAGGTGTAGTATAAAGGTGTTAGGCATAGCAAGGGTTAATGTAGGACTGGAGAGCAGTACCACCCACAGTATGACGTAGAGAGAGGCATGACAGTAGACCGGAGACAGAGTTGTATGGAGAGACTCAAGTAGAAGTTAGTATGAAGTTAGCTCCTAGTTTGGGCTATACTTTCAACATATGTAAATAGTTGTGCATTACCAGTAAGTGCTACTGTTCAACCTTATAAGCGTCTGAACCACCTTGTGACACCTACTGAATAAACCCTTACCACTGATGTCACTTTTTAGAGTTATTTTTGCTCTTGTCCTCTTCATTTGTCTTATGGTCCATGTATGGAATTTTTAGCACACATATTAGCATCCACATTTCACAGGCCTCTATTTTCTCCCACAGATCTTTACTTATTGTCCAGGTTTTTGAGGCCTACAGGAAAGTGGATTGAATGCAGCATCTTGTGAATTTCTTTCCTTGTTTCAAGCTCGAATTTTCTTGTTGTTAACACATCCTTCATCTTCACAAAATTGCTTCTGACCATCTCTATCTTTCTGCATCACATTTACCATCTTCTGATATCATTTGCTCATTTGCACATTTTCATTTGGCATAGTGGTATTGTCACTGGACTACTAATCCAGAAACCCAGGGTAATGCTTTGGGGACCCAGGTTTGACTCCCATCATGGCAGGTGGTGAAATTTGAATTCAATAAAAAATCTGGAATTAAAAGTCTAATGATGACATTGTCGATTGTGGTAAAAACCCATCTGGTTCACTGATGTCCTTTAGGGAAGGAAATCTGCTGTCCTTACCTAGTCTGACCTACATATGACTCCAGACTCACAGCAATGTGGTTGACTCTTAAATGCTCCTTGAAATGGCCTAGCAAGCCACTCAGTTCTCATGCGCAATTAGGAGTAGACAATAATTGCTGGCCTAGCCAGCGAAGTCACATCCCATGAACGGATAAACAAATAAACAAATATACAAACGTATCTACTTGTTCCAATGTGACACCTTCCACTTCAATCTTCATTCTAGTTTCTTCTAATATATTCCTTCTAACTACCATTGTTTATGTCTTTCTGATGTTCCCACTCAACCCATATTCTAAACTTCTAGATTTTACTTGGTCTGTGATATTTTGTGGGGTCTCTTCTGATTCCGCAAGTAGCACTGTGCCATCCGTGGCATAACAAGTTTGTTATGCTCTTACCTCCAAATTTTTACCCTGGAAGCACATCTAATTCTCTGAATATTTGTTCTTTGTACAGAGAATAAAGAATGATTAATACCTGAAATAGCCTTATGTTCAGACTGTTAAATAATTCAGGACACAAGATCATATTTCAGGATTTTATCACCATTTTTTCACAGAAATGCTTTGAAGGAAATAAATGTTGCTTTTAAATGTTGGGTTTTTAAGGCTAATTATGTTCACAATTTTTAAAAAATAAGTCATTGAGATGTAATACAGTTAAAATTATGCCTAAACTAAGCTTTGATGTGGAGTATCTAGTCCTGGGTACTCAGCAGAGACAGCAGTGTTAAATATATATCAACTGAGTGTTGATTGGATTCAGCTGGTAGGTATTACTAGGTAGCTTACCTGTGCTCATATGTACAAGAGCAAGCTGAAAGAGGAGTTGTTTATTTGAGTTGCATGATATGCAATGTGTGACCCTTTTATTAAAAGCTTTCAGGTGTGTTAGAATAAGCTCCAGTATTCTATCCTTCACTGCCTGGCTGTCGGCAAGTTCTAACAAGCAGGGCTGAAAGACCTTTCTCTTCTAGCTGTGAGTAGAGCATGAAAAAGCATAGAGGCACAGTAATCAGATAGCTAATAAACACTGCAATCAAACAGAAAGTCATGATGGTAAGCTTTGGTTTGATTAGAAAGGATATTGCAGAAAATAAGAGTTATTTTGATTAAAGTAAGAAAGGTGCCATCCAAAGTGAGGAAGCCCGTTATTTTAATTATTTTTATATTATCACACTGAGACAAACTGTACAGATTCAGCTAAGTGAGTGTGAACGTAACCGTTGCTATATGTATTTTTACTTGCAGCAAAATAAAACGGCTTAATGATTCATACCTGTCCGCATCTAACCAAGTCCACGCTTAAAGCTTGAAAAAGTATGATTGCAAAAGATACAAATATCCAGTTCAGGTAACAAGGGGGTCCTGTAGTTATACTCTGAATTATATAGTTGTACACTTAAATATTAGGTAATGCAGATATGCCCCTAATCATAAGATACTTAGATTACTTATGGGAGGAAGTAACTAACAACACTGTACCCAATAGAAAAACTAAAGCAAGACCCTACACTGTAATTGGACATTACATTTAGTAGGGAACAGTAAATTCCCATGGAAGGATTAGTTAAGTTCCAACGTACTGGCTCTTTGAAAGTGCTATCCATTTAGTTTCAGTCCGCTGCTTTCCCCAAGGCTCTGCAGTTTTTTTTCCTTTTAAAGTTATATCCAATTACCTTTTGAAATTTACTGTTGAATCTGCTTCCTCTGCCTTTTCACATATTGCAATATTTACGCTATCAAAATCCCCCATAATTTTGAACACACAAATCTAAATTGCATTGTTTTTTTGATGTTGTTGTTTGGTTAAATTGAAGTAATTGAAAGAGGAATACAAGCCAGACACTTCCATAAACCACTTTTAGCTGGATCTCCTCTTGAATTTCTCTAATTTCCAGTTACTTTAATTCCTAATGAATCTTCTATCTGTGAGCATTGCAGTTAAAGGAAGACTGTTGTCTCTGTTTACAGGAATCTGTGACTGCATAAAAATTGTCATTGCAGTAATTGGCTTTCTCAAAGCTTACAGTGTGCTTAACAACCTTGACAACATTGTGGTCCATGAGGGTCCTCCAGGTGGTCTCCGGGCTGGTCTAAAGTGCAAGCCACTGTTGCAACATACAACTATAAGATCATATTTTCAACATGTGTGGGGCTGGAAACAAAGAAGAGGAACTGAGCTGTAGGTAAAGCCCACATGAGATTGAAGCTCTCCAGCTTGGAACTAGACATCAACTCGTTGGTGTCTCATCAAAAGCAGAACCATTATTCCCGTTAGGGATTTCTTGCAGTGGCAAATGAAAGAGGTAAGGTGGGACTGCTAGGTGGTCTGTGGAGTCTTTTCCCTCACCTAAGTGGTCCATGGACAAAAATATTTGAGAACCTCTGCTTTACAAGATCCTGAACCATTCAAGTAGCACTGTCCTCACACAGGAAGTTTTTGCATAAACACTGTTCTGGTTAATCAGTTAAGAAGCAGTATTATTCAATAATACATATTTAACAAATTTCTCCTACTGTCTCGGCTGATATAATTATCTGCTTCTTGTGTTCAGCGTTTAATGCTTTACCACAAGAAATTTCAGACACCAAATACTTAGTTACTTTGATTTTTGTGAATAATGCTCAAGCATTTTGTTTGACTATGAACTGCTACAACTTTGTGTTTCATTGGATAAACATTAACTCGTTTCAACAATCACGAAGATATATTTCACTTTTGAGTAGGATCTTATAGTACTCATTATGTTGCATTAAATTGATTATTGAATTCTAATTACACTTAGGATGGAATTCTCTGCTCCAGAGACAAAGTGAAGTGGGAGCAGGATTGGCAGCAAGTTTCCTGCTGATCTGCAGGTCAGGAAATCACACCCAATCTTATGCTTGGGAGCCCATTAATTATGCATAGGAGAGTAGCTGTCTAAATCACATGGTGGGACCAAAAAATAATAAAGAGGGAGAAAATAAACTTTGAGAGTTAACTAGCAAGTAATATTAAAACGGACAGTAAGAGCTTCTTTAAGTATATATAAAGGAAGAGAGGGGTCAAAGTCAATATAGGCCCCTTAGAGAATGAGGCTAGGGAAATAATAATGAGGAACCAGGAAATGGCAGAGGAGTTGAATAAATACTTTGCATCAGCCTTCATGGTAGAAGACACTAATAGCATTCCAAAAATACTAAATAATCATGGGGCAAAAGGGGAAGGGGGAGGAAATAAATACAATAACTGATCACTAGAGAAAAAGTACTAGGGAAATTAATGGGGCTAAAGGCGGATAAGTCCCCTGGACCTGATGGGTTGCATCCTAGGATATTAAAGGAAATAGCTGTAGAGATAGTGGATGCACTGGTAGTAATCTTCCAAGAATCCTTAGATTCTGGAAAAGCCCCAGAGGATTGGAAAACTGCTAATGTAACACCCTTATTCTATAAGGGAGGGAGACAAAAAACAGGTAACAAAGGCCAGTTAGCTTAACATCTGTCATTGGGAAAATGTTAGAGTCTACTATAAAGGATGTGATAGCAGAGCACTTAGAAATGCATAATATAATCAAGCAGGGTCAGCATGGCTTCATGAAGGGGAAATCATGCCTGACAAATTTATCAGAATTCTTTGAGGAGGTAACAAGCAGGATAGATAAAGGTGAACCAGTTGATGTAGTGTATTTGGATTTCCAAAAGGCATTTGATAAGGAACCACACATAAGGCTACCTAATGAGAAAAGAGTCCATGGTGTTGGGGGTAGTATATTAGCATGGATAGATGACTTGCTAATGAATAGAAGACAGAGGGTTGGGATATGGAGGGCATTTTCAGGATGGCAACCTGTAACTAGTAGAGCGCCACAGGGGTCAGCGCTGGGGCCACAACGATTTACAATATATTAATGACTTGGATGAGGGAAATGAATGTACTATCACCAAGTTGGCGGATGACACAAAAATAGGTGGGAAGGCAAGTGGTGAGGATGACACAAAGAGTCTACAGAGGGATATAGACAGGTTAAGCGAAAACATGGCAAATGGAATATAATGTGGGAAAGTGTGAGGTTATGCGCTTTGGCAGGAAGAATAGAGGAGCTGAATATTACTTAAATGGAGAAAGCTTGAAGAAAGCTGCAGCACAGAAGGATTTGGGGGTACTCGTGCATGAATCACAAAAAGCTAGCATACAAGTTCAATAGATACTAGGTGAAGCAAATGGAATGTTGGCCTTTATTTCAAAGGGAATGGAGTATAAAAATAGGGAAGTCTTGCTAAAACTATACAAGGCACTAGTTAGACCACACCTAGAACACTGTGAACAGCTTTGGTCTCCTTATCTAGGGAAAGATATACTGGCATTGGAGGCAGTTCAGAGAAAGTTCACTAGGTTGATCCTGGGGATGGATAGATTTTCTTATGAGGAGAGGTTGAGTAGGTTGGGCCTGTACTCATTGGAGTTTCGAAGAATGAGAGGCGACCATATTGAAACATATAAGATTCTTAGGGGGCTTGACAGGGTAGATGCTGAGAGGTTGTTTCCCCATGTGGGAGAGTCTAGGACCAGAGGGCATAATCTCAGAGTAAGGAGGCACCCATTTAAAACAGAGATGAGGAGGAATTTCTTCTCTGAGGGTAGTCAATCTATGGAATTCTTTACCACAGAGGGCTGTAGAGGCTGGGTCATTAAGTATATTCAAGGCTGAGATAGACAGATTTTTAGTCAGTAAGGGAATCAAGGGGTATGGGGAAAAGGCAGAAAAGTGGAGTTAAGTAAGATCAGCCATGATCTCATTGAATGGCAGAACAGACTCGATGGGCTGAATGGACTACTTCTGCTCCTACATCTTGGCATTCAGTGGCATTGCTATCACCCACTATCAAGATCCTGGGGTTTACCATTGACCAGAAACTGAATTGGACTAGCCATATAAATACTGTGGCTACAACAGCAGGCCAGATGCTAGGAATCCTGCGGCAAGTAACTCGCTTCCTGACTCCCCAAAGCATTTCCACAAGTCAGGAGTGTGATGGAATACTCTCCACTTGTCTGGATGAGTGCAGCTCCAGCAACACTCAAGAAGCTTGTCACCATCCAGGACAAAGCAGCCCGCTTGATTGGCACCCCATCCACAAACATTAATTCCCTCCACCACTGACCCACAGTGGCAGCTGTGTGTACCATCTACAAGATGTACTTCAGAAACTCACCAATGCTCCTTAGGCAACACCTTCCAGACCCTTGACAACTACCATCTAGAAGGACAAAAATACCTGGAAAAACTCAGCAGGTCTGACAGCATCTGCGGAGAGGAACTCAGTTAACGTTTCGAGTCCGCATGACTCTTCAACAGAACTAAGGAAAAATAGAATTCTACTGCATCCGCAGTTTTTTGCTTTTACCATCAAGAAGGACAAGGGCAGCAGACACATGGGAACACCACCACCTACAAGTTACCCTCCAAGCCACTCACCATCCTGACTTGGAAAAAATTGCCGTTCCTTCACTGTTGCTGGGTCAAAATCCTGGAACTCCATCCCTAACAGCAACTACATCACATGGACTGCAGCAGTTCAAGAAAGCAGCTCACTACCACCTTCTCAAAGGCAATTAGGAATGGGGAATAAATGCTGGCCTAGCTAGCAAAGCCCGCATCCCATTAGTGAATAAAGGCTAATGATTTGTCCGTCCCACCATAACCTAGTGAGGTCAAAGGCCATGGTGTGATTTATAAAGGCTAAACACATACATTACTTTCTACAGCCTAGTTGTGTGGATGACATTCTGGGGAACACCTCACTGACATGTCTCTGTAGCAGTCGGAGGCAGTGACAGCCCAGGTCTCTGGCACTCGGAGGACTGCTGGAGAACAGACACCTGCAGAGTCCGAGTCTGAAGATGAGCCTCTGGAAGCAGCTGTTGCAAACATGCTGGAGATGCAATGACAGGCAGCTGGAACATCAGGCAGAGTTGCGAGTGGCGATCAACAGACTAGAGCAAAGGATGGAGGAATCTGTCCACATTCTGTCTGATGTCGCGGCTTCGACATGCAAGGTCTCTATGTGAAGGGTGGCAGCCGCTTTGGAGATCTTGGTCCAGCAGGTTCTGCCGAATTTGTGCTCAGACCTTCACTCCATCACTATAGGCATTGGTGAGATCCATCAGCAGATAGACGAGAAGGGGTGCTGGGCACCTCAAATTCCCTCCAGGTGCCCTTTCTCCTCAAGGATTCAGGGAGGGGCCCTCAGGCACCCAAAGGGAGGAGGACAAGTAGCTGGACACCCCAGGGACATTCATTCAGGTGATTTCTTGAGTGATCAGCTGATCCCAATCCCCTCTGCCTGTGATCCCATTACCTCGAGCTGTACTGGCTGAGGAGGGTGTACCTGCCTCACAGAAGGAGATCCAAAGCAGGCTGGGGCTCTCCAGGCCTCAGAATGCCTGCCAAAGTCATCAAAGACAACAGGGCATAACAGTCAGCAGCTGACTCCACCTCTGCTGTGGATGTCAGGGATCCACCAAGACGTAGCGGTAGGGTGAGAAAGATTAAGAAGCCATGATATCACTTTTGGCTCATGGATGTTCAATCAGTGTATATAGCATGCGTAAATATATTTACTGTTCATGACAATGGTCTCGTCTTTTGAATGCTTTGTGAATATGCAACAATGTGGCCTCATTTGCAAACGTGGCCCAAGCACCCACTCCATGATCACCTCAGTTTGTGAGCTCAATTTCATGTGATGTGTAGTTGACTCATGTTAGTTACTCACCCCTTGCCTAATGTCAGAGAGATGGGTCAGCCTCTTTGTTGAAAGTGGTTGCAAATTGAATTAGGAAGTGATGTTCATTAAAAGACAATGGAATTATGCATGCTCAATTGCATTGCAGGGTTACCACTCATATTGTCACATCATCAAATAGATGTCTTTATTGTTAGTGCCAAATCAGAAGACCTGCAGCCATGATGGTTTCTCCAGCTATGTGCGTTTTTCTGTGGCAGCAAGAAGTGTCTCGTTTAGGAGGCCACAACTGTACCAAGTCCACTTGACACAGGCTTTGCACTGGTGTGCTGCCTTTCACTTCCCAAAGTGGCTACGTACATTGCTGACCTTTCCAACGTTTAGGGCCTGATGAAATCTGGTTTGGAGTTCCAAGGCCCAATGCTGACCTCGTTCTCAATGTTAGTGGTTCTAAAGGCCTTTCAGATCACTGGTATGCCATGAAGGGACAGGGGAAATGCACTTGGCTACCCTTTCCTGTACTTTACTCCTCCTGAAACCTTGGGGCTATGGGTTTGTTATGGTGGCTTTGATTGCATCCTCATGTGGACGTTCCCCATCATCATCCTTTTCAGGTTCCTGCTCTTTGAGTTCTTCATCATCCAAGGAATTCTCAGCCTCCCCACGTGCCCCTCTGGCAAGTGATCTCCCCTGTGAAGTGCCAGGTTGTGCAGGGTGCCACATACCACGACGATGTGGGGCACCCTGTCTGGAAATTACTGCAGAGCCCCACCTGAGTGGACCAAGCATTGGAAGGGCTTCTTCAATGGTCTGCTCTACGATGGATCTTGTCAAACTATGCGCCACATTGTACTTTTCCTCCAAGGTGCTTTGAGAACCATGCACACATATCATTAGCCATCATTTCTGCTGGTAGCCTTTATTACTAAGCAGCCAGCCATGTAAGCACCAGGGCCCTTCGAATATCTGAAGCACCTGTGAGTGCCTGATCCTGAGTCATGGGAACTCCCAGAGTGCCTGGCACAAATGTGCATAATGTGCTTCTGATGGTCGCACACCAGCTGAAGATTTAGAACCCTTTCTCATTAATAAACATGGAGCTCTCAAAGCCACATGTGCACAATCAATCGCACCCTGTACTCTAGGGAAGCCAGAGATTGCAGCAGAACCCAGGAATCTCGCAGCCTGGCTAGCTTCATCATGTGCAATCTTTGCATAATGATGAGCCTGACTGTCGAGGGCATCTGTCACCTCCTTGATGTGTTTATGTTGAGGACTGAGAGATGCCACTTGGTTCCCTGTGGATCCCTGGAACAACCCGCTGGCAAAAAAACTGAGTATGGTGGTGACCTTAGGGGGCATTGGCAGGGGATGTCCTCCCAGTCCATATGGTGTTAGCTGCTCCCACAGAACGTGGCAGATATGATCCACCATATCCCTTGACAAGTGTAGATGTGTGAGGCATTGCCTCTCCCTCATTTCCAGATAGGAACGGCGCCTAGTCAGGCCCTTGGTCTTGCAGGTGGCCTCGGCGGGATGTGTATGACCTCCTCAACCTCCAGTTCTTGCACTGGGGCTGTCCTGGACCATGGTCTTCAGGCCGGGCCTCTTCTCAAAGCTGTGCTAGGCCACGCTGGACCGTTCTTCTCCTCCTCAATCGGATCACTGCCATAACGAAGGCAGCTTTGTGCACAGGCTCCATTATTTTATCCTCCTTCACCCTGTGGACAGATGGATCCAACAGATTAAAGAGTAGTCATTTAGTAGTACAGAACTTGAGTATTGCTGAAAAAAGGAGACTTTTCTAAGCTTTTCGTCTTGCACTCATCAGGACACTCACAAGAATACCAATACAAGGGGTAAAACAACAGCTTATACTGTATGTGAAGAGAGTGCTGATTAGTTGGCAAGTGGCATAGCCATGGAGAATGCACCACTGATAGTGACTGACTGATAGCTGCCAAGCATTGTTTGAAATTTAAACCAGCCAGCTTGACCCTGATTGGTCAAAGCATTGCCCTGAGGAATGAGTCAGTCAATGGCTGTCACTTATTTTGTTCAGCTGAAACAAGCACAATGTATGTACACGTTATTTCTGTTTGCAAAGAACAGGGTCCTATATATTACTATATGTAGTTCCAGCACATGTAAATGCACCACACTGTGCCAACTGGCAATCGTAAACCAGTTGTCAGCATAATTCTTAGCATATTGATAATTATTTAGCAAATGTTGTCCAATCGTGGAATCACATCTAATGTTTGACACTGTGTTTTGAGTATTGCAAGCACAGGCTGGTTGAGTGTGGCCTGTACCCTGCCTGTTGTGAACAGCAGCTGGGACATGCTGTTTGTCTACAGTTTACATCCCTAGCAACATAGTGGCACTGAAATTCATATACCATATTACTCATTTATGTGATAGAAAGTTTTTTTGGCTTGACAGCAGCATCCTGTTAGTGGTGAATACCTCTCATGTTGCTACTGCACAGTAGTAGTGTGAAACAGCTTGCTTCACCTGTTGCTCAAATTCTTGCTATACCTTGCCCTTCCAGGGTTATCTGAGGTAGACTGGGCACTTTTCAGGCTAAAATGATGGCTTTAGGCCCATTCGTGAGCTTGCGTGATATACAGCGCAAAATCTGATCCAGGTAGCCATTATCCTGGAAGATGCCTTTGATGTGCCTTATTTCAGCTTCAAGCTTGCATGGTGAGCAAATGGCTTGGGCCCTATTTACAAGGTTGCTGATAAGACCAATCTTATAGCATATGGAACTGTAAGAATCCAAGAATGTATACTGACCAGTGAAGGCGGGCTTGCTGTAGACCGTGATAGAGAAACCTCTGGCAGATTTCTCAACTATTGCTTCAAGGAAGGGGAGTTCATTTGACTGCTCCATTTCAATGGTGAATTTGAGCACAGGATGGAATCCATGAAGACAACTAAGGGAATGGTTACGTGCAGCTGCGAATTTAAATATAGCAAATGGATCATCCACATATCAGAAATATGTGAGGAGTAGGAGGTTAGGTGTCATTCCATCGAAGACACATTTCTTATGGAACCCAACAAAGATGTTTGTGAGAGCTGGGCCTAGAGAGGATCCCATTACAACACTATCTATTTGAGCATTAAAACTAAAATTAACTGCACAAGTTACCGAGTTCATAAGTTCAATGAATACTGATTCACGCAATGGTGATGGGTCTAAATCACCATGATGTAGTACTGCAGCGCAAATCAATGGGCTTCCTGAGATGGAACATTGGCGAATAGGCAAGCAATGTCTAGTGACCACATGGACACAACAATGCTATTGATATGCAAGTCCTGTGTGGCCTTCTCAAATCTGAAGGAAACCTTCACCGTGTATATGGAAGATCTGGTCAAAACTGGTTATAACAATTCACCCAACCATTTAGCCAATTCAAGTTGTGCAGATCCCAGTCATACATAAGCAGAGGTGTAGAGGGATATCACTTTTGTGTGCCTTGGGCAGCTCATACATATGGGGATATACCTGAGGATGAACCCTGTCATATATATCACATGGTAGCTCATCACTCTTAACGCATGTCCAGCAAGCTTTTTTTTTAAAACTTGTTTTCAAGCAAGGCTGCCCGCTCATGTTGAGCGGCAGACCCAGTGGATACAAAATTGGACCCGTCATTAAAAATCCAAAATACATCCATTAACTACTACTTACACACACAAAATGCGAAAAAGGAAAGTGAAAAGTCATGAGTGATAAGTTGGAACAAACCAAAGGTGGCAGCATGTGAGGTATTCCCGTTTCAGTATATGTGAAAAACTTGAATGGGAATGTGTATGTGAATGAAATCCAAAATTCATTCCTTTACAAAGGATTTTACAGAGTCATTGCATGTAGGGTGCAGAGCGAATCTTCCACCCTGGTTTTTAGAGGAGGAAAATTGCTTTGTAAATAACTAGGAGCTTTCCTTAGTATTTGTTTAGTAAACATTTGTTCATTGAGGCAAAGATGTGAACATAATAATTGGGTTTCTTTTCAACTATATTTGACGGGAAAGGATTCATATTTTTATTGTCACGCTGATGGAGAAGGAGGGTGCAATGACACCCAGGAATGCAAATAAAATGAACTGTTCTAATAGAATTTACATGGTATTCAAAGATAAGAGCAAATGTTTTTACATTAGGGCAAAGTGTGTTCAATAGAAACTTCAAGAATTACAGGTATTTGCAGTTAGTAGAAATATTGACTTTTTGCCATTGTTGAAGCGTAGTTATAGATGACAAATAGACAAAAACATAAACATAAGAATGAATAGAATGTCCCACAATGATTAAGCTGTTAAGATAGGTGGAGGATTGGCATTAATTCTAAGGGAACTAAAACATCTATCAAAAGAGAAAAGGAGAGATAGCAGAAGCAATATGGATGGAGATGTGTAGTGACAAACACAGCAAAGTAATAATTGGGAGCTGCAACTGACAGTTCAAGATGACTTTGTACATGGAGAATGGTTTGAACAAACAAGAGAGGCTGCAGGAAATCAAAACGTGATATATGTGGGGGGATTTCAGTTGTCCCAGAGGTGAAATGAATTGAGCATGGACAAAAATACAAAAGAGCAGACAATTTCATGGAGAATCAACAGCTTCTTAACAAAATGGGGGCCATTTTAATTTTGGACAGTGACCTAAAATAAGCAGCATTGAATTGGTTGCCTTTCTGCACCTCTTTAATTTTTCCAATCTAATGACTGCAATGAAATGAAAGATCAAACTTGTGTATAAAGGACAACTATTTCAATGTTGCCCATTTTATACGCTGGGCAGACTGCTCCCAACATGTGAAACAATGCGAGATCAGATATTACATTTGATTTGTATGTAGTCATCCAGAAAAACTGATTTCTAAGCTGGAAATGTGTGAGAACTTGGCTTCTGGTAATCAATGTATAGTATTTAAGGCAAAGGCTAAAAATAGCAACATAACATATATAAGAGCAAGTGAAGATTAAGTGCTAAACTGGCAATAGCCTGGATTCAGCATGGTTGTGTTTCTGATGCAGCCTTTGCTTGACAGGCAGGCGGATGAGAAAATTGAGCAGAGAGGCTGGCACATCTGATTCCTGGTGTTGTTGATTTTCCGTGGGTGGACTTTAATTACAGGAAAATCGCTGAGATTGTGCATTGAATATAATCACTTCTACATTTGGTTCTGTGTGAAGGAGGGCTATTTGTGGCTAAATTTGCTGCTATCCACAGCAGAAATGAAGAAACATGGCATGACCCTGAGCACAATCACTGAATAAAATCAAAAAATAAACTGAAGGTTGAGAAAAATTTGCTAAGAATGTTTTTGAGAGTTCTCCTAATCAGCTGCTGTAACTTCAGTGGAAAATTTGTGAAACGGTCCATAATTTGCTGTAATAATGACAGTGTTCACTATCATTTAAAAAGAAAGGCTTGCAATTACAAAGCACCTCACAACCACAGGGCATCCCAAAGCACTTTACAGCCAATGAAGATACTTCTGAAGTCATGTTGTAATGTAGGAAACCTGGCAGCCAATTTGTACACAGCAAGCTCCCACAAAAAGCATTGTGATGATGACTAGATAATTTGTTTTAGTGTTGTTGATTTAGGGATAAATTTTGGGCATGATACTGGGGATAACTCCCCTGCTTTTCTTTGAAATAGTGCCATGGGTTTTTTTAACATCCACTGAGAGGGCAGAAGGGGCTTCTGTATAACGTCCCACCTGAAAGTTGGCACCTCCAACAGTACAGCACCCCCTCAGTCCTGCACTGGAGTGTCAGTGGCACCTTGCTTACCGTTGAATGTATTGAGCGGCTTGAATTTACTCCACTTGCATTGTAAGTATGGACTAAAGTTAGAGCTAGTCTGAAGTGGCACAAGGTGCCTATTTTGGAGCCATTTAAGGTCCCCACATATTTGATTAAGCCTGATTGCCTTGGTTGTTGAGCTGGACCGTTCACCGTGGTTGCCTCGGGTGTTGAGCTGGTCTGTTCACTATGACTGCTTCAGATGCGCCAAAGCCTAATCACTTGCAATGACCTTCACTGACACTAAAAATTAACTATTGCAAATGTCGAGCCTCAGTTATTGCGTTTCTAATTGTTGTTGTTAAATGTATTTTTTTAACTTTTCCTATAGTTTTCTTTTCTCTCCCCTTTAATCCAATCTTTCTTACCCTCTCTTACTTCTCTTGTTGTACCTGATTTAACATTGAGTTTGCCCATTTGGCACTTGGTTCTCAGTCTTTGCGCTGTTAATTTCATAATCCTTCAATCTGATTGGTTAAGGAGATATGCAGTTGCTTGCCCTCATTCACTCAGGTCCCAAATGCCCTGTTTCCCTCACTGTGGCATTATCAGCTTGTAGTTTCAGCAGCTTGCCATGCAAAATATCATCATGATTAAATGAGACAAGGGCAAGAGTAATTAATGGTGTGTGATGTCATTGCCCAGATGCTATGTGTCTGCCATTGTGTCTGCTGCGGTTTCCGCCAATCTAATGCTGAAGTTAAGGTACCTGATTCAGGAGAACCCCCAGAGACAATTGTCAGCAATTAGTTGAAAAGAAATATGACAAAACAGGAGTCAAGTTGGTATGTTTTGTGAGGCAGTGCACCATTGGCAGCAGCAGAGGGCCCCATAAAATACATCTGAAAGAGTCACAAGTGATGTGTACACCCTATCCATAAGAGTCAAGAGTGACACACCTTATCTGAGACAGTCAGAGTGATATTCAAAGTTTACTTGATAGACTCACAATAGGGCCCCAGCACGTGAGTGCAAAAGACAAGGCTGAATCATTTGCAGCCATCTTAAGCCAGAAGTGTCAAGTGGATAATCCATCTTGGCCTCCTCCTGAAGACCCCACTGTCACAGATGTCATTCTTCAACCAATTCAATTCACTCCATGTGATATCAAGAAACAACTGAGTACATGGGATATAGGTTATAGACCCTGGAAATATGCAGTTGTGGTCCAGAAGTGGCACACCCCTAGCCACGCCCTTCCAGTTTAGCTATTACACTGACCTTTAGCTGACAAATTGGGAAATTGTCAGGGGATGGTGCTTACAAAAAGCAGGACATTGCAATCCAACCAATTGCCACCCCATCTGCCTACTCTCAGTCATAAGGAAAGAGGTGGAAAGTTTGTTGACAGTGCTATCAAGTGGCATTTACTCACCAATAACCTGCTCACTAATGGTCAATTTGGTTTCTGCCAGGAGAATTTCAGCTCAAGACATCGTTAAAGCCTTGGTCCAAACATGGCAAAAAAAAGGCTGAACTCCAGAGATGAGGTCAGCTCTCAGAAAATTGACATAATTGGGAGTCATACCTAGCACAAAGGAAGATGTTTGTGCTTGTTGGAGGCCAATCATTGAGCGCTAAGACATCACAGCAAGACTTCTTCAGAAAGTGTCATGGGCCCAAAATTCTTCAGCTGCTTCATCATAAAGTCAGAAGTGGAGATGTTGACACATGACTGAACACAGTTCAGCCTCATTTGCAATCCCTCAAGTAATGAAACAGCCCATGCTCGCATGCAGCAGAACATAGACAATATCTAGGCTTCGATGTATAACTGGCAAGTAACATTTGGGCCACATAAGTGCTAGGCAGTGACTATCTCCATCAAGAGAGAGAAACCTTACCAAGGAGCGCCATGAATGATGTACAAAACAGATAATTGAAAAAATATTGGAAAGGTGGAACCCAAAAGAAATTGTAGCTGTTAAGCATAGCAGCCCACATATTTTTATTATCTAATAAATTCACGGAAGCCAGACTTCTCATACATTATGTGAGGCAGACTTCCAGAGATTTTCCCCTTTCCTTTTCCCTCTATTTAGTTCCCTATTTATTTGCACCGATTTCCCACTTGCCTCTGTCCTTGATTTTCCTACTTCCATTTGCCTTTCACTGTCCTGGATTGTACTCTATCTTTCATTACCATTCACTCTCTTCTCCCATCAATTCCCCAGTTGTTTTTTTCCTCCTTGTCTTGCCATGTATTCTGCTGCCTCCCTTTGGTTTGCAATGTATCATCACCTTCCCTTTCTTTACCAACACTCCCAGGAGGGTTATAAACCAAATACAAGGGTACAGAGCTTGTGGTGGGGTTGATGGCACTGGCTTTGGTCTCCCCAAAGTTTAACTGGAGGAAATTGCAGATCATCCAAAATTAAATGTTGGTCAAGCAGCCAGAATGCCAAGGCAGTGGATGGTCAAGAGAGGTGACAGAGAGATAGAACTGGGTGTCTTCAGATTATATGGAGAAGCTGACCCCATGCTTGTAGATGATGTTGCCAAGGAGCATCATAAGTATTTAAGGAAGAGGAAGGGACAAGTATTGATTGTTGGGAGAACTCCAGATATAATGGCGCAGTATTGCGAGAACAAGTCTTTTTTGATGATATTCTGGCTACACTGGATATTCAAACATGGAATTGCTAAAAGATGGGCATGTTGAGACAGCTAAAAGAATGGTCTCAACCTTAATGGTAAAGGAGTCCATGAACGACTTACACTTGGTTGACACTAATTATTTTCTCAGGTTCAGCATCACTGGTCTCTCTTGTAAACAAGCCCCATACTCTTATGGTCAGGATCAGATATATAAAGTCAGATATCCAGTCTTACAAGAATGTGACCTGGGGTGTTTAACAATGAAAATCCCTTATTAGGTAAACTGGATTGGGGTAGTTTGTTATGACACAACCGATGGTAAGTGCTGAGCTGCTCAAATCCATGAGGGAAACTTGAAATAACTGTCACAACTAATTTTCAATTTGTATAAATTTTGAGATGCATGCCTTAAATTCAATAGTAATAAGACCACCAAGTCTTATAGGTTATTATAAACTAGATTAAACATTTATTAATAAGAAAAATGATTTTAATTAAATATTCCAGTACCTCCATAACCTTCTCTTTGAGTCTGGTTTTCTTGAAGCTTGTGCTGCAGGAGCCATTGGCCTTCCCGATGCCTTCTATCCTGAACCCTAGTGTTGCAGTCGAGCTGAGCGTTTCTCGCCACTGCATGTAACGTGGCTTTAAAACAGCTTTCTGCTCGTGCTCCTCCTATACATATACATATTACTCCTAGACATATTATTACTATGATAACTTCTAAATCCCCTAATCAATCTAACTCCCACTTACACTTTCGTTAAGGCAACAGTAAGACACATAGATTTTAAAAGTCCCAGGCAAAGAAACATGATATCCTGAGCAAGTGGAATTCCAAGTCAGCTTTCTTAACTTCAATCCTTTGAAGACAGCAGCTTGAGGCATAGATGCTGAAGGCTTTTTCACACACTTGTAAGATCTTAAAAATGCCTTCTCTTACAAAACAGTCTTCTCTTCTTTATACATATCTTCCTCTTTGAGTGCCAATACTCATTGTTTCACTATGTCTTTGGACTTTATCTGCCTGATAATAAAACCTTCTCAAAGCACTAAGTTTTACCAGTAATCTTTGTGAAAAATAAATACACTGGGCTGAATTTTGCCCCCCCGATCGGAGGAGTGGCGCCATTTTACATGGGCGCCCAGTGTGATATCCACAGGGAAGTGCCATGTGCTCCCATGTGGGCGAGGGGGGAATCCCAAAATTGAGAATGCGCTCTTTCGTGCATGCACATGAAAGAGCGCACTCCCTGAGGCTAAGTGTTACCTCAGGGAGATCAGCTCTACTTTCAAAAATATTTAAAAATAGAAAAAAAAATTCCTTTACATGTTCCCTCATGTGACAATGTCACATGAGTTGGGACATGTTCATAATTTCCAAAAAAACTTTATTAAAATTTTAAAAACCCTACATGAAACCTCATCCTGCCTGTGGATGAGGTTTCATGTTTTTTCTACTTCCCACCGGGGCTCTTGGCCTGCCCGCCAACCTTAAGGTTGGATGGGAGGTCCACTAATTACTTTAATTGATCTGTCAATGGCCTTAATTGGCCATTGACAGGTCGGCGGGCGTGCAGCTGAAAATTTAAGTGGGGCGCGGTGATGTCGGGAGTTCCCCCCAATGTCACCGTGCATTATTTTACGTGTTGGCATGTGGGCCCCGCCCCCGCTCGCCGATGGTATAATCCTGCCCACTGTTTCTAAACTTCACCTGGCTAGGTGACACATTTAACCTCTCCTTTGAAAACAATCTAGCCTGGTTTATTTCAAAATGCAAATGTTCCCTTGACACCTATGTTTCTAAATTTCCCTATGTTTACCTAATTTACATCAAAGCCTTCAGACCAGCTGCGTTTAATCCAGTTAAGTCTTACATACG
The DNA here is from genome assembly GCF_017639515.1 of Carcharodon carcharias. Taxonomy (NCBI): domain Eukaryota; kingdom Metazoa; phylum Chordata; class Chondrichthyes; order Lamniformes; family Lamnidae; genus Carcharodon; species Carcharodon carcharias. The sequence goes on along the minus strand of NC_054477.1, from coordinate 128,467,267 downwards.
CACACAGACACCTATAAACACATCCCATATTACTCTATTTTACAATAAATTCTAATAACATCATGGGAACTATTATATCTTCTTGACAAGCTGCATTTTGCCTATGTTTCAAGAGGTGGATTGATTAAAAGTCTAGTGAGATGAGGCCAGTTATGAATCAGTAAATGATTTATTTTTTATACAGTGTGCCAATGAATGAAAGGATATTTACAGTGAATCTCAGCTTATTTTATATCACTCCTGTTAACAGTCTAAATCCTCCTGAACAGTTAGCCTGTTCAGTCTGCCTTCCTTACCAGCACTCGCAAGTGTGTGTTTCGTGTTTTCCTATCCTGGACTGGAAGGTCACGATTTCCAATCTTCGCCATGTTCAGTGATTAGTTATTTAAGCAGCCTATCAAATCCTTCCAAGCGTAAGCTTTTCTGTCAGAATTCCTTACTGGAATCAGATGATGTCTCCATAGGATGTGTTAGCAACTCTCAATGTCCCATAGTGCTGTGTTTAGATGAGAAATACCACCTTGGTTAGACATTTTGGCTTGCTCTTTTATGCTAAATCCCAAGTCATATCCTCAGCGGCTGTACATTACAGATTTGAGCTGAGCTTTACTGAGCTGAATTTAACTCAACTGGGATATCCTAACATAACTGCCCATAGGTCCTCCTAGGCTAAGTAGTCACTAAAAATTGTTAAAATATGATATTTATGTAAAATATATGCTTAATGGAAAAAAATTGTTTCCTGCCTTTTTTTCTGTGAATAATAGATCAGTTTCAGAATCTTGTAGGATTTTTAGAGAAGGTTTTTTTTTGTTCTTTCACGGGATGTGGGCATTGCCGGTTAGGCCAGTATTTATTGCCCATCTCTATTGGCCTTGAGAAGGTGATTCTGAGCAGTGTTCTTGAACTGCTGCAGGAAATGATTTGTGTTGTAACATTTCAAAATCACAAAAATGAATGTAGCGATGAGAGATTTGTAAGTCTTAGATAAAAGAGAAAGGTATAATCTACATAATCTTTCTTGCTCAAGAAGTAAAGTGATGCTTCAGTCATAGGCCAGAACATTTCAGCCCCGTTGGCGTCAGATGTCATGGCAAGTGATGGGGAGGGGGGGCCAAAATATGGCAAGAAGACTAAAAATTGGTTTTACGCGTCATGAAACCAGTTTGTAATCGTCCGGTCCACCTGTCACTAGTGGGCCACGTTTCCTGCCGCCACATGTCAGGAATGTAATTTTAATGCATTAGCATCTAATTATAAGCCCTGCTCACCAGAATCATCCCACACGTCAAGCTTACTGCCCACATCGGCATGACTTCAGAATGGCATGTTTAACAACTGCCTTTAAAATATGTGCACCTGGCGACCTGAACTTCAAGGAGAACTCAGGGGTGAGTGCATACAATCTTGCATAGAGCTCGTGAGCATTGCCCATAGGACATCAAGGAAGAGGCTTTCAGTGCGGTGCTGGGGCAAGGGCTCCAGTGTAGATCAGTCCTGGTGGGGGGTGGTGGGGGCCAATGCAGCACAGACAGACTGAAGGAAATACTCAATCACATGCCAGGGGGTTAAGGGAAGTGGCCACACACTTGGAAAAGCTTGTCAAAAGGGAACATTCTTCCGCAGCTGAGACCATTCAGCATTAGCTCCATTGACATGATTGGAGTTGGGCCTCTGAAGCTTTTCTGCCCAATCAAGCAATGCAAAAGCATGAAAGTGCCACCAAGTGCTCCAGAACCTTTCACCCCACACCCCCTCCCCCAGGGGCAGATGGCAAATTAATGTGTGTTTTTAGGGGCAGCAGAGCAACTGGATGACTGAGCAAGTTGTACAATCCCCTTGCAAAATGTGGCCATGGTGCAGTCACTGGTGGAGTTGCTCACAGCCCCTTGCAATGTCTTTATTAAGGTGTGGACCAATATCCATTATGGTTCAAGCTAACACTGCAGCCTTGTAGTGCGGGTTAGGAGAATGCCTGCACCTGAGCTGACAGCAGAGCATGCAGTACAATGGGCAAAGCTGCCGCCAATCAGTCAGGTGGAGTGGGGCAGAGGTGGGTGGGGTTTCAGATATCCAATGAGTGCACTACACATTGGCCATCCAAGTGATGGCCAGCACTCTCCTTCATGTGTGAAGGGGCCTTCAGACTTAACCAAGAGAGGTTCTTAGTATACCCATGCTAACCGACGTGTCTCTCTCTTTGATCCTGCAGGAGGAGAATATCAGGATCATGGAGCCTGGTGATTTAGTAGTATGCCTCATGGCTTACAGGGAGCAGAGAAGATGAAGAAGAGAGCACGGAGGTGCCTGGCTCGGCAAAGGGAGGAGCATCTCTCTCAAGTTAAAGGGGCAGCAGTGCCTGCTGCACGTGCAGCTGAAGATCCACAGAGAGCCATTGCTCATAGGCACCATGCTAGACCCAGGGTCTGTAGACGGTGCCTATCATTCCTGAAGATCACTGAAGATGATGACTGGTCAGTCACATATGCCATGTGCTGCAGGATTTGGCGCCACGGGGACATGGATGGCATCCACTGCCAGTGGCAGGGCAAGTGATCGCAGTGCTCAATTTTTGCGCCAGTGGCTCCTTACAGAGCTCCACAAGTGACCTCTCTGGGATTTTGCAAGCCTCCACGCACAAGTGTATCCGGGAGGTCACGGACGGTGTCCTCATGAAGACACAGAACTTTGTGCATTTTGCCCACGTTCAGGAATGCTAGGAAGCAAGAGCACTGGGATTTGCGCAGGTCTCTGGTTTCCCACAGGTGCAGGGTGCCATCGACTGCATTCACGTGGCGATTAGATCTCCATGGCAACAAGCAGTCAACTACATCAACCACAGGGACTTCTACTCACTGAATGTTCAGCTGGTGTGCGACCACCATAAACACATCTTGCAGGTCTCAGATCCCTGACACCTTGCATGGTCCACTGAGGCTGCAGGGTTAGCTCCTCGGGGACAAAGGCTACCCGCAGCGGCTGTGGCTGACAATGCCCATGCATCGGCCTCAGACTGCAGCAGAGTGACGGTATAGTGAGGCTCATTAGGTGACCCGGACTTTGGAGGAGCGAACGATGGGCATTTTAAAAATGAGGTTCTGGTGCCTCAACAAGCTGGGTGGAGCACTGCAATACAGTCCCCAGAGGGTGTTGTGCTTGCTGCGTGTGCCACAGCCTGGTGCTGTTAAGAGGGGTGGAACCTGGCTGAGGAGTTGGAGGAGCTACACACATCCTCTGAAGAGGAGGACTTTGAAGGGGATGAAGATAATGAGGTGCCAGTGATGAAGCCTTCGCTCTGGCCAGATGAGGCAAGCATGCTCGGGAGGCCCTCATAATCACCAGATTCGTGGAGGATGATGATGAAATGCAGTGAGGACAGTCCTGACATCCTCACCTTGCATCTGTGAACATTTGACTCCTGTATGGCTGATGGCAGCGTACATACCCTCAGTATTCAGGCTCATATCATGGAGATGCAGCGGAGGCCCTAACAGTCCCTAGATTCCAGGAGGATGATGACAACATGCAGTGAGGACACTTCATAGATCTTCATATTGCCTCTGTGAATGTCTGACTCCTGTCTGGCCGAGGGCAGCTAGCTTGTGCTCTGTGTTCAGGGTCATATCATAGCAACCGTGAAACTTAAACTGCATCTGATCCTTTGTCAGCTTTCAATACCTGACCCCTTCAGGAGCACACCGTCACTGGTCACAGATGCTGAAGAGATGGTGGGCCAGGCCCACCTTAAACGCGGTGAGAGCACACAGAGAGAATGACAGAACTCTGTGACATCTGCCCACGACATTCTGGTAGCAATGACAAGCAGTATTGAGGCACAAGCATCACCGATCTGTCCGGGGGTATGAAGCCGGACTATCACTTTGTTCTGAAGGTTACACACTGCACAGGGAAGAGGCACTGGGCTGAGACACCTGCCTTTATCATGTGCTGGAACCAAGGTTCCACACCTGAGTGACACAAATGCTGCTCATCATAACAAGGAGCCATAGGCAAGGAGTCATTCTTGGGACAAAAATAAAAAATGCTGGAAAAACTCAGCAGGTCTGACAGCATCTGTGGACAGAGAAACAGAGTTGACGTTTCAAGTAAGACTCTTCTTCAGAGCTACAGAGAAGTAGAAATATGATGAAATTTACACTGCTTAAGTAGGGTGGAGCAGGTGAAGCTGGATAGAAGGCCAGCAATAGGTGGGGCAAAGGGGAGATTCGCAAAGATGTCATGAATAAAAGGACAAAGGGAGTGTTAATGGTAAAAGCTAAAAAAGGTGCTGATAGTGGCATTTAGGTGTTGCACCTTCTGAGATTGCACTGGAAGGCGCCATGGGAAGGGGATGAGGTGTTGGGGGTGATGGAGGAGTGGACCAGGGTGTCTCTGAGGGAATGGTCCCTATGGAATGCTGACGGGAGGATGAGGGAAAGATGTGTTTGGTGATGGCATCATGCTGGAGTTGGCAGAAATGGCGGAGGATGATCCTTTGAATGCGGAGGCTGGTGGGGTGAATAGTGAGGACAAGGGGGACCCTATCACCCTATCATGGCTCTGGGAAGGAGTGGAAGGTCTGAGGACGGATGCACGGAAAAGGGTCAGACATGGTTGAGGGCCCTGTCAACCACAGTGGTTGGGAAATCTCAGTTAAGGAAGAAGGAAGACATGTCAGAACACCATTTTGGAAAGTGGCATAATCGGAACAGATGCAACGGAAGCGAAGGAACTGAGGAACGTTCTTGGGAGTTTATTTACAATAGTGAACATTATGCACAAGTGATTAACACCCATGTCCAACTATATATGAAGGATCTAAAGCACTAGGTGGAGGTGTCAGTCTCTGTGGAGGCATGGGTTAGAGTCCATCCACTTTTTCCTTCCTCACAACCTGAGTCGCCTCGTGGAAATGCCCTCCATGCCCTTTAGCATGGTGTGAGGGACTTCTTGTATGGGCTTCTGCTGCACACCCTTCACTTCCTTGGCCTCACCCGCTGCCCAGACACTCCCTCGTGTGCCTTGTTGCCATCTGGCGGTGGAGGTCCCCAGTGCGGGGCTCTCTACATGTGAGTCCTCCCCCTCACCATCAGGGACTTGGGGTGGAGGGTGTTCCATGCGGGAGTCCCATACAATCATAGGATGTGTCAGTTCATGGCCTCCGATGATGCTTGCGTTTTTTGCGGCTTTGTGGAATCTGTGGACCACGCATATGTAGGCTGCACCTCCTTTTAGTTACTTGAAAAATCTTTTGCTCCTGTTTTGTTGCACTTTAGTCCCACAGTCCTGATCTCTGGGCACCCGGTGCGGAGGGGTGTGGGGAGGGAGGAAGACCTCCTTGTGAACCTGCTCCTTGGCCTGTGGCCAATAACAGGTCCAGGCAGTGGGTAATCGAGGGGTTCGTCCGACCCGACTGTCTGTCCCTCTTCCACGGGCTATGTTTACAGCCGGGTGCCCCTGGAGAGGGAGCACACCATGTCCATTGGCCCCGTTGAGGCCTTCCATGTCTGAAGCGGCACCTCAGGGACTGGGTTGCTTTATTGAACTCTTTAATCACATTCTGACTTACTGTTTGTAAGTTTCCTTTAAGGTTTTGGTTTTCTTTTTACAGTAACCATTTAAGTGGCTGCCTTTTTAATTTATTGCTTACTTTGTCAATTTAGTTCATTTGGTTTGCAGCAAAAGAGTTACATCTTCTTAAACTTCTTCACTCTACCGCTATGTCTTGGTGCTCCCCAGACATCCACAGCAGAGGTGGAGGCAGCCTGCTAACTGCTACACCCTGTCTGTGATGATCTTGATGGGCATCCTCTGGAGAGCCGAGAAGTGGAGAGCCCCAACCTGCTTTCAAGGTCCTGCTGTGTGGCAGAGGCACACTCCTTGGCCTGTGGAGTTGGAGCTGCTGGGATCGCAGGAAGAGGAGATTCAGGTAGTTTGGAGCCACCTGGATGGAAGGCCCCAGGGTCATTGCTGAGTCCTTGAGGAGAAGGGGTAGCTGGAGTGAGATCGAACTGACCCGCACTCCTCCCGCATTAACACTGTTGGAGACCAACTATGGCACCAGCGATGGGGTTCAGTCTGCAGCAGTGCAGGACTGATATCCTGGACTAAGGACTCCATGTCAGCCGCCATCCTACCAATAAAAACAAAAAAACTGCGGATGCTGGAAATCCAAAACAAAAACAGAATTACCTGGAAAAACTCAGCAGGTCTGGCAGCATCGGCGGAGAAGAAAAGAGTTGACATTTCGAGTCCTCATGACCCTTCGACAGAACTGTTCTGTCGAAGGGTCATGAGGACTCGAAACGTCAACTCTTTTCTTCTCCGCCGATGCTGCCAGACCTGCTGAGTTTTTCCAGGTAATTCTGTTTTTGTTTTGGGCCATCCTACCAATGTTGACCTCGGTGCATTGGCATGCTGGCGCTATCACCTCAGACTGAAGATGGACAGGCTGACTATTGTGCCTTGCAATTTGAGGAGTCCAGCGGACATCCCTTCCTGATGTTCCCGGGCTTGCCTTTGCAACTCCAGCAACTGAAGTATGACCGAGTCCAGAGGCTCCTCATCTGACTTGGACTCAGCAGATTTCTGGCCTCTAGCAGTCCTCCGAATGCTGGAAACCTGAGAAGTCCTTGCCACCGCCTGCTGTGGATCAGACAGTGCAATGTGCTCACCAGATTGTGAACCTGAGACTACTCTAGTACTAGGTCCCACCGAGATGTGTGTGTCTGCGCTGGTGGAAGATGTGGGTGAGTGCTGTCTTCAATTCTTTTTCCGAGTTGTCTTTGGGGTTTGAGTCGAGGACCTGGCTTGTGGACCCCCTTGGCTGCTTCTGAGATGTGCTTGTGAAAGCAAGGAGAGATAGTTACTGCATGGCAGTGGCCTGTGAAACAGAGGAACTGAGTCACAGCATGGTTGCCTGATGGATGTTGTACTGCTGAATCCTCACTTGGTTGAGCACTGCCAATCTCACGTCAGCACAGGAATGGTCCAGATCGTTGCCAACAAGCTCGATGACTCTATTTTCAAAGTCTGTGAGGACCTCGATGTCAGGCATTCCTCTGCCAGTCTGCAACCTCTCCCTTTTGTTGTGTGCCAGTTTGTCCAGCATGAAGATGGACGGAGACAGTGTAAGCAGGACGCCTGCCAGGCCAAATGAGATGGATGCCTGGCATGTGTGGGTGGTGAGTGGTGCCATGGATGGGATGAGGACACGATCCGCAGGGCACATGAAGGTGTGTGTGAGAGAGGGAATGGTGATGTCCCTTAACCTGGCAGTGAGTGAGATCCCTGTGGATGTGTGATGCATTTGTGAGTGTAAGACTTGAGAACGATGAGATGAGTGACTTATCCTGGCGGAACAGAGAGATCATTCATCATCTTTCGGCACTGGGTAGCTTTCCTCTTTTGCAGGGTGTTGGCGCTGACACCGCTGTCACTGTCTTCCCTGCTGGATTGGTGCTGGATTGGTGACCCTGCTTACTGGTCTTCGCCCAGAGTGGGGGTACAGGACTTCACGGCGGGCCTCCACTGTGTCCAGTAGGCGCCCGAGGGAGGTGTCGCTAAATTTGGGGGCACCAAGTTTCCTCCCTTTGGCAGCCATGACTTTGCAGCAGTTTCCAATCCCTTAGAGAGTGCTAGCTCTGCGCAAGGGCATCCTTTAAATATGGTGCCCGGATTATTGAAGACCTGAGATGGTGGCAGGTAAATCAGAGGCCGCTCCGCTGCCCCACCAGTGATCTGGTTTGTTTCCCGGGAATGTGTTACTAATGAGGCAGGATGCATCGGGAATGGGAGGAAACGGCATGAAAACCCGGCACTGCGGTTGGTGGCTAAAACATCTTTTTTCCCGCCTGCTACTGCACTTCATGCAAATCTGGGTCAATTGTGCCCATACTTATTTCCATTTAACGCACTCTCTTTTTTAATGAAAGCTTCTCTTGATGATAACAAGGCGTAAGTGTGCAAACATCAGCACACTTCATAAGATACAAACTTCATGATTCTAGTCGTTTTATTATCGAAGGAATATTTCCATTTGTAACATTTGACTTGCTGTTTCTTTTAGCCGATAAGTTATACAGGAGGTTAGGAATATGCACTGCCTTTGATGTAGCATTTCACAATACAATTGAAAACTGAGAAAATTGGATTATATGCAAATGCAGATCTTTGATTGTAAGCATGATCCTGGCACATGCTGCATTAATGTTTACTCCTAATCCTCATTTATATGCTGAAACGCACACAGAGGATTTTTGCCTCTTCTGCTGCCTGGTTTTGGATGAAACTTGAAGAGGTGCTACGTGAGACTAGATTTGTTTTGCTGCTTAAGTGTAAAGAGGTTTTGTACAAATATCCGAATGGGGAGAATTATTTCCTGTACATGATCAAAAAGAAGAAATTCCACTCTGTTAACCTGCTTTTCCCAGGGAAAGAAAACTCAGATTGACATGGTAACTGTAAGACAGAATCAGATGTTCACATTTTGCTCAGTACTCTACATTCCAATTTCAGTCTTAAATTTTAGCAGTCAGCACTGAGCTCTGTAGACATCTGATGTCCACTTCTGTGCCCAGCATTTTCTGAGGTTTCAGTAATATTAATCTTCACCCTCCATGTGACCCTTCCTTTTTATTTGACAGATGCTATGCTCTTGGTAGCAGAAAGGTTGGAAGGGCCTTTCAATATTGAAGCTGTCATGGATCCAATTGATGTGAAGATTTCTGATGCCATCATGAATATGCAGGAGAACAGCATGCAAGTGTCAGCTAAGGTAAATGCTCTGAAGTTGCTTTATGTATTAATATTACGTGAAGATTGCCTTTCTGTCATCTTTGCATTTGTGAAAAGGGCCTCAATAGAACTCTCGACTTAAAAATAAGCTGTAGCATTTCTTTTGGCAATTAATTCTTCACAAAATCTATTCTACAATACACTAGTTTACATTGAAGAGACTTGGGGAACATTTGACCAAGTGTGGCATCAAGGGACTCATGGGTGGTTAAATGGTCAAATAAATAGAATTTTGCACCAATCTACCAATTTCTACTTTCACTCAGGTGAGATAAGGGGCAGGGAGCCAACATGCACCCAGGATGATGATTGTTATTTTAAATATGTCAGTGAGGCTGGAAATCTGGGGTTTGACCTGCTTTGCAGGTTTAACTGTGGCCAGCTGGTTTTCACAGGCCTCAAGAAAATGAGCAGCTGCAGTTGCAGCAAGGACAGTGTATTTTCCTGGGCCCCCAAGTTCCCCCATTATCATCAGAGCCCCTGGGATTAGATCCAGAGAGAAATTGCAACCCTGTCAGATTGGAATCCACCATCCATGATCAGACACAACCCCCACCACAAGATCAGACCACTCCAACTGTATCCCCCCCATCCCCCTTCTTTCAAAGGGTCAGAGATTGGATCCCCCCACAGGGGTCAGGGATCAGAACCCCCTACCTAATCAGAGCCCATCCCAACCTCTGCCCAAGACCTTGGATCTGACCTACCTTGCCCTGCGGCATGTTCTCCAATGTTCCCCAGTTTTTCTTTGCTGACTTTATCCAAACTTGTCATAATCTTGTACACCTCCATCAAATCTTCCCTCAATCTCCTTTGCTCCATGGAGAACAACCCAGCTGCTCCAGCCTGTCATTGTAGCTAAAATGTCTCATTCCTGGGAACATTTGTGTAAATCCCCTCTGCACCATCTGTAGGACCCTCACATCATTCCTAAAGTGTTGAGGTCTAACTTGAGCTTTATAAAGGTTTAGCATAACTTCCCTGCTTTGTATTCAATATCTCTGTTTATGAAGCCCCGATATTCCATATGCATTACTAATCACTCTCTCAATATGCCCTGCCACCTTCAAAGATTTATGGACATGCACCCTGAGATCCTTCTGTCCTTGCAAACACTTTAGAATTGTGTCATTAAGTCTATATTGCCTCTCCCTATCCCTTCTGCCAAAATGCATCACCTCACACTTCTCTGTATTAAATTCCATCTGCTACTTGCCTGGTGATTCTGCTAATTTATCTATGTCCTGTTGCAGTCGATTGGCATTGTTCTCACTGTCAAGCACAGCTCCAAGTTCGGCAAATTTTGAAATTTTATTCTATATTCCAATATTCAAATCTTTTATATGTATCAATAAAAGCAGTGGTCTTTGCACTGACACTTACAGGACAGTCCTAATTTGCTCACTGATGATCAGTTTTGGTTCCACCAGGGCCACTCGGCTCCTGACCTCATTGCAGCCTTGGTCCAAACGCGAACAAAAGAGCTGAGCTCAAGAGGTGAGGTGTGAGTTCCTGCCCGTGACATCGAGGTAACATTTAACCAAGTGTGGCATCAACAAACCTGAGTAAAAATAAAGTCAGTGAGAATCGGGGAAAACTCTCCACTGGTTGAAGTCATACCTTGCACAATGGAAGATGGTTGTGTTTGTTAGAGGTCAATTATCTCACTCCCAGGACATTGCTGCAGGAGTTCCTCAGGGTAGTGTCCTAGGCCCAACCATCTTCAAAGCTTCATCAATGACCTTCTCTTCATCCTAAGGTCAGGAGTGGGGATGTTTGCTGATGACTGCACAATGCTCAGCACTATTCACAGCTCCTCAGATACTGGGACGAAAGGTGACAAGTAACATCGAAGTCGCACAAGTGCCAGGCAATGATCATCTCCAACAACAGAGAATCTAACCATCTCCCTTGACATTCAATGGCATTACCATCACTGAATCCCCCACTATCAACATCCTGGGTGTTACCATTGGCCAGAAGCTTAACTGGACATGCTACATAAATGTTATGGCTACAAGAGCAGCTCATAGGCTAGGAATTCTATGGTGAGTAATTCACCTCCTGATTCCACCATCTACAAGGCACCAATCAGGAGCATGATGGAATACTCTCCACTTGACTGGGTGAGTGTGGCCCCAACAACATTCAAGAAGTTCGATACCATCCAGGACAAAGCAGCCCAATTGATCAGCACCCTATCCAGAACCTTAAAACATTCATGCCCTCCTGCACTGATGCAGAACAGTGTGTACCATTTACAAGATGCATTGCAGCAACTCAGCAAGGCTTCTTCAACAGCATCTTCTAAATCCCTATAAGGATGAGGAAAGCAGATGCATGGGAAACTCCCCGCCAAGCCACACACCATCCTGACTTGGAAATATATCGCCGCTCCTTTACTGTCACTGAGTCAAAATCCTGGAACTCCCTTCCTAATAGCACTCTGAGTGTACCTACACCACGTGGACTTAAGTGTTCAAGTAAACAGCTCACCACCACCTTCTCAAGGGCAATCAGAATGGACAACAAATTGTTGGCCTGGCCAGCGACATCCACAACCCATGAATTAAAAAAAAGTAAGACTCTGGCATGAATTGAACATAAGGATTGGTAGAGGAATGCCTGGTGAACCAATGAGCTGCAGGTGAGGAAGGTGAATTAGGAGCAGGCTACTCTATCATAGGACAGTGAAGTGAGCAGCAACCTCAGCAGATACAATCCCCAGGTCAGGAGAAGGCCAGAGGAGCACAGAGAGGGGCTGCAAGGGAAATAAGGCGCAATCAAAGACATCCGAGACAGAATTTTACTGCCCCGTCGAGGCGGGGTTGGGGCTGTAAAATGTGGTGAGCCCATTGACTTCGGGGGGACCGTAAAACCCCGCCAGCAGGAGAGGTTGTAAAATTCAGCCCCTGGTGTACTTTCCAAGTGTCAGCAAGCTTCAAATGACAGAGTGCCAGAGCCTTAGGAGACTGTGCGCTACACAACGTAACGATCCAGTAAAAAGAAATCTGGAACTGGATGAAGAGGAGAACCTGGAATGCCAATCTTCCTCAGGGGGGAAGAAGAAGAAGAGGAAGAAGAGGACACAAGTACTGCTTCAGAGGAGCCCAGAGCCCAGGCATTGGAGGAAGACGTTCAGGGCTCACAGCGATCGGCTGGCTGGCAAGGCTGCAAGGGCCGTGGCTAATTCAGCAGCGTTTCACTTGAACGACTCACAGCCTTTATGACAGGTGACTCTGTAATGATCACTTTCCATCAGAGAGAGAAATCATCCAGAAGGCACAGTTATCTGAATAATCCCATTGGCACCCAAATGATTGAAAATCGGGTCTCACTGTCAACGGTTTCCCCAACACAGACCTAAACACCACAGCAAACCCAGCCCCTCTGCATCACCCCCCACCTATTCCAGCATGACGTCCACATGTGTCGTAGCAATCCTCAGTCATGCTCCCTGTTCAATTGTACCCGTATTCTAGGCTTGCTGATGTCTCAGTGATACAACTGACCACTTTGACATGTTAAGGAGAACTATGGGCACTCTGTATAAACCAGCATACACACGAGCTGGGCAGACTGAGTTCAAGACATGTCACCCAAGTGTCGCTTGCCATTCAGCTTTCCAGACCTTAACAGACCATTGAATCACTTACTGCACTGCACCCACATCCTCTGGTCACCCACTGAGTGCTGACCTCCATTGTCACCTCCATCCATGCTCTCTTTGTTTTTCTAGGCAGATTTCTTCTTCCAGACGCCAGGAACAAAACATTTCTCCTGTTGGACACTGCATCCAGTAAAGCCTCAAGGGAGGCATCTGAAGCTTGTGGTCCCACCCAGGGAGGCCAGTGCTGGCACTCTGAGGTCTCCGCTGCTCCATCTTATCAGTGAATGGGAAGCCTAGTCACACTGTTTTGCCTTTGCAGAAAGCCTTTCGTAACTGGTTCCCTTCTCCAGGCCACTCCCAGTACCTCCACTTAACTGCCAAACTCAACCCCATACCTTTTAGGTCCTTTGCTTTTCAAAATGGTGTTGCTTCACTCATGCATCACGATGTTGCGACCCACAAATGAGCCAGGTGTCTGGTTCCCAAACTCGGCTGAAAATTCAGCCCATGATCACATTTAAATGTGTAAAATTCTTAAGGGACTGGACAGGGTAGATGCTGGGACGATGTTTGCTGTGGCTGGGGACTCTAGAAATAGGGGTCACCTTGTCAGAATAACGGGCCAGCTATTTAAGACTGAAATGAGGAGAAATTTCCTCATTCAACAGGCTGTATATCTTTGGATTTTTGTGTCCTGAGAGAGAGCTGTGGATGTTCATTCATTGAGTGCTTTCAGGTCAAAGATCGATCGACTTGGATACTAAGGGAATCAGGGGATTTGGAGATAATGAGGGAAAGTTGAGTTCAGGTAAAAGATCAGCCTTGATCTTGTTGAATAGTGGAATAGACTCAAAGGGCCGAATGACTTACTCCAGCTCCTATCTTTTATGCACATTCATTCTTAACAAGTGTTCACATCCAAATTTCACATCATGACAGCTTTATAGGCCATTAGGGAAGTGCTAAGTAGAGAAAGAATGCACATATTCCCAATTATAAGGAAGAGAAATTAATATTCAGTGTCCCCTCAAGCACAATTTTCAACTCTCTTCAAAGGTATTTACAATATAATACTGACAGATGTCCTGGGCCGATTATCTTCCTTTGGGAAAGGAAACATGACCAGGGACACAAACCAAAAGGGAAAAATAGAAAAGTATTTTTCAAAAAACAATTGGTGATGTTTTGAATATTCAGCCCATGCAGTGTTCTCTACATGTTTACTTCAAACAAGTTACGATAAAACCTGTCCTTCAGTTTCACTTGATTTAATTCAACTCAAATCCTTCAGACTTTCCTGACAAGAAAATTATAATATTTACACATATATGTCAGTGAAGCAACACTAGGAAGAAATTCAAATATCAAGGAGCAAAATGAAAATAATTGTAGTCAGCCACTGATGAAAAATTCCAAATTGAATTATACATCTTAACAGCAGATGTAGCATGATAAATAACAAAATGTGAAAATAGTGCCTGATTCCTTCTCTGCTTTTTTGATGATAGTTCTGTGAAATCAGTTTCTTTACCCTGCTGGTAAAGCTGTCTTCTTTATCCTGGAGGATAATTGCTGCCACCAATGACTGTCACCAATCTGGCTATTTTCCATCCGCCTCAAACCCATTGCTTTGCATCTGTACTGTAACTGGAGTAATTTCCAAATGACTTATCTTCTCCACAACAGTAAAGAACTGGTCAAAGGAAACATTTATTTAAAGACTGAGGAAAGAATACAACTGAGCTAATTATATGCATACTTGGGTGTGTGGCTCGTGGGTTTTTCTTATTCAAGGGATGTGGGCATCGCTGGCTAGGCCAGCATTTATTGCCCATCCCTAATTGCCCTTGAGAAGGTGGTGGTGAGCTACCTTCTTGAATCATGCAGTCCATGTGATGTAGGTACCCCCACATGGCTGTTAGGGAGGGAGTACCAGAATTTTGACCTAGTACAGTGAAGGAATGGCAATGTTTTTCCAAGTCAGTGACTTGGTGGGGAACTTCCAGGTGGTCATGTTGCCATGCATCTGCTGCCCTTGCCCTTCTTGATGGCAGTGGTCGTGGGTTTGGAATGTACTGCCTTGGTGAGTTCCTGCAGTGCATCTTGTAGATGGTTGCTTGCCAATGTGCGTTGGTGATGGAGGGAGTGAATGCTGGTACATGCAAATAAGAAAAAAGGTCTCACGGGCCAGATTCTTACATTTTTAATGAGCAATTTAAAGTTTATCAGCAGCTTATAAGTACTTCTGAAAATTAACTTTCAACTTTTGGTCTACCTTTGCCTTCAGTTTCGATACCACCGCTTCTTTGTACCTTCTTTCCTACCTCACTGACTAGCTTCTCATCTGTAATCAAAGCTGTATTCTGTTCCTTTTGGGGATTTGCTTGCTCTGCTTAAAAGGTTGTGAAAGTGTCTTGAAAGGCATTTCATCCTGTTTATAACTGGAAATGTCTGTGATTACAAGATAATTGACTGGATTAATTATCACATCAATTTACTGAAATCCTGTTCACTTTTCTGTCAAACTAAAATTAAGGACATTTAAATATCGAAAGAATTTTAGCTGAATTAATAATAGTGTCAGCTGCACCAAAATCTTTCTCAATGACCAATTTTGCTGTGCTTTGGCAGTGCTTTGGGAAAGGAATTCTTGGAACAGAAGTTTGTGGAAGCTGCCTATGGAGGCATTAAAATGCTTTTAAAGTTTAGTGACTGGATTTGACAAATGCATTTATCTGAGTTGTGATTAGGTTCTAGTTAGCAAGCAGTGATTAATTGGGATAGCATTTACCTGGCATAGCACTTGTCTGAACTATTCATGTTGTAATTTTTGTGTCATGAAACGCTGCTCACTGTGGTGCTTTATTTGACGCATTGGTAGAACAAACACGCTAAGCTACTGTTTATTCATTGGAGTGTGTTCTTCTCATGGCTAAGAAGCCTGATCCACTGGTATTAATTAATAACAGAATTTGAATAAAAACATTACGTTTTTTCCATTAAGAATTGGTTCCTGATTTTGGCTGCATTGGTTGCAAGAATGTTCAGGAAGGAAACTTGATGCTTCCCCCTAGGGGAAGGGAAAAGACAGAGTGAGGCCTGGATTTTCATCCAGGAGGCGGGCACTGGCAGTCAGGAAAATTCCTGGCTTGGCTTGCCCCCACTGGGAGAAAGTGCCCACTGGTTGGATGCAGGCTGGACTTAGGCAGGCAGTTTGGAGACAGCCACAGGTGCAGCTGGGTACAGAGGCAGGCCATCTAAAAGGCCCACCTCAGTGCTGTGGGACTTTGTTGCAATTAAAATAAAAACACAATGGCCCTCCAGTGCTTACCCCTCACCCCTACACACCATTTTTAAAAGGCTCATGAGTTATTCCAACTCCGTGAAAATCGGGGCATGAAAGCCATCACTAAATTCCTGTCATGGGCTTCCTTAAGCACAATGACCTTGCGTATATACCCGATGACAAATCATCCACTCACATCTCCAGTGCAGTCAAGTGTGACTTGGAAAGTCTAAGTATAAAAGGGGAAGAAAAATAACCTGAATAAGAAGAACTTGTTCCTCAAAACATACATTTCTATTACCATAATCAGCGCTGCTCATCTTTGCCTGCCCTCAATAACAGATGAGTGCAGAATAATATAAGCATTAAAAGAAGCTCAAGATACCTAATCAGTTCAGTTTTATATTGCATCTACTTTAGATGGGAATTTTTAAAAATAAAGGACAAAATAATGAAACCGACCATGCAGCTGACCATCCAGGAAATGTAGACATGGGACTTGGGGACAGGAGTTGGCCATTCGGGCCTTCAAGCCTGCTCTGTCAATCGATACAATCATGGCCAATCTGATTCTGGTCTCAACTCCACTTTCCTGTCTGCCGTCCATAATCCTTGGCTCCTTTGTCTGTGAAAGATCTATCTAACTCAACCTTGAATAAATTCAGTAATCCAGCCTCCACTGCTTTCTGGGGAAGAGATTCGACAGACTAACGACCCTCTGAGAGAAAGAAGTTCTCCTCAGCTTCATCTTAAGAGGGAGACCTCTTATTCTTAAACTGTGTCCCCTAATTCTAGTCTCCCCCACAAGAGGAGTCATGCTCCTGGTATCTGCCCTGTCATGTCCCCTCAGAACTTTATGTTTCAATAAGATCAACTCTCCTTCAGTGTGCTCCAATATACTCCAATAGGTATAGTCCCAACCAAAAGAACCATAGAAAAGTTACGGTGCAGAAAGAGGCCATTCAGCCCATCGTGTCCGCACCGGCCAAAAAGAGAAAAAGAAACTAGCTGCTTATTTTAATCTCACTTTCCAGACCTGGTCCGTAGCCTTGCAGGTTACAGTGTTTCAGACCAGATCCAGGTACCTTTTAAATGAATTGAGCATTTCAGCCTCAGCCACCAGCTTAGGCAGTGAGTTCCTGATGCCCATCCCCATCATTAGGTGAAAATACTTTTCCTCATGTCTCCCCTAATCCTCTACCAACCACCTTAAATCTATGTCTCCTGGTAATTGACCCCTCGGGTAGGGGAAACAAGTCTTTCCTGTCTATCCTATCTAAGCCCCTCATAATTTTTTACACCTCAATTAGGTCACCCATTAGTCTCCTCTGTTTTAAGGAAAACAACCCTAGCCTATCCAGCCTTTCCTCATTGTTGCAATTTTCAAGCCCTGGCAACATTTTTGTCAATCTCCTCTGCACTCTGTCCAAAGCAATCATGTCCTTCCTGTAAAGTGGTGACCAGAATTGTACACAAGGTTCCAGCTGTGGCCTAACCAGCGTTTTATACAGTTCCATCAATACATCCCTGCTTTTGTATTCAATACCTAACTCAATAAAGGAATGCATTCCATATGCTTTCTTGACCACCTTGTCCATCTGCCCTGCCACCTTCAAGGACCTATGGACATGCGCTCAAAGATCTCTCACTTCCTCAACCCTCTCAATAACTTCTCGTTTATTGAATATTCCCTTGTTTTGTTTGCCCTCCCCAAATGCATTACCTCACACTTTACAACTTTTCTTCATACGACTGTCTTACACTGTTCTGTGCTCCAGCAATTGTGGCTGACAGCTTAGTTGCAAGTGTAAAGCCAAGTATCTGGTGATCTGGCAGTGATGGTTAGTCAACTGTCAATCCTGTGGTAAGTAAATATGTCCAGCTCGCCTAATGATGATACTCACCTCTGGAATCTAAAGTTCCAAAGGATGCTGCTCATGGAACTTCAGAGAATTCAAATTTGAGCGTTCAATGCAGAGTCCAAGGTCAGCATTTTATCTGAAAATTTACTGGATCACTGGCCTTTTGACGAGAACTATCTCCATGTGTCTCAGCAATAAACATACATAAAGTAATTTATTTTGGGTGAATTCTTAATGAAAATGAAACAGGTCACATAAAACTCAGTCAGTGACCAGGTTTATTGAGGTGCTGCTTTAGCAAAAATAATTGGGCCAACTCAGATAAGCAATTTGAAACATTTCTATTTGTTTAATTATTGCAGGTTTTTCAAGGATGTGGTCAGCCGAAACCAATCCAACCTGGGCGTAAGTCACGCTCCATTTCAGAAAATTTTAACATAAGGTTCAGGCCCTACAGCCCTGAGGAGCGTCCGACCACTGCAGCTGGCACAAACTTGGACAGACTGGTGAGTATTCACCTGCCTTTTCTGACATTTTCCTCTGTGTATTAGTTGTGGAAAATGATGTTATTATTTTCCTCTCTGCATTTCAGATTACTGTCAATTATTACTCCCATTCAACAGACAGGTGGTCGAAGTCAGAAGGTGGCCATTTTGAGAATCCATTAAAGAGATCCTCAGCTGCAGTCAGGGATAAATGTTTTTGAAATAAAAACAGAAAGTGCTGGAAAAACTCAGCAGGTCTGGCAGCATGTGGATAGAGAAACAGAGTTAACGGCCAGCATCTTCTGGTCGGTGAACGGGGGTGGGGCCTGCTCGCTGATGTGTAAAATGACGCGGGGTGATGCCATGCATGCGTCCTGACGTCACCCCGCATCATTTAGATTGTCAGTTCGGCGGACGCGCATCTGACTCGGATGCACGCCCGCCGACCTGTCAGCAGCCTATTAAGGCCATTAAAAAACCAATTGAACTCATTAATGGACCTACCCATCCAACCTTAAGGTTGGCGGGCAGGCCAGAAGCCCAGGCGGGCTTGTGAAAAAACATGAAACCTCATCCACGGTCAGGATGAGGTTTCATGAGTGATTTAAAAAATGCACAATATTTTACAATAAAGTTATGGACATGTCCCAACTCATGTGAGTGTCACAGGAGGGCACATGGTATGGAAATTTTTTTCTAATCTTTATTCAAAGTTTCAAATCGGAGCCGATCTCCCTGAGGCAGCACTTTGCCTCAGAGAGATATGTGCACTCTTTCGCATGCATGCATGAAAGAGCACGCTCCCAGCTGAGGGAATCGCCCACTGCCTGCACAGGGAGTGCATAGTGCTTCCTGGCACACGTCATGCTGGATGGGCCTTAATTGGCCCGCCCATGTAAAATGATGGCGCGCCCCCAAGTGATCGGAAGCCTGCCCACTCAGGCCCGCTCCCGCACTTCCCCCCAGACGGAGGGGAAAATGTTGATCAACATTTTGAGTCCAATATGACTCTTCTTCAGAACTGAAGAAGACAATTTTTGAGGAGGTAACAAGAAGGGCCCATGAGGAGTGCATTTGACGTCATCTATATGGATTTTAGCAAAGCTTTTGGTAAGGTTCCACATTGCAGACTGGTCATGCCAGTGGGAACCAATGGCAAGTTGGATCCAAAATTGGTTCAGAGGCAGGAAGCAAAGGATAATGTTGGATGGGTGACTGGAAGGCTGTTTCTAATGGGGTTATGCAGGGCTCATGATCACTTGCTTTTTGTGATTAGGCTTTGAATTGTAGAAGTATGATTAAAAAGTTTGCAGACAATACCAAAATTGGCCATGTGTTTGATAATGAAAAAGAAAGTTGTAGACTGCAAAAAAAAAAGTATCAATGGACCAGTCAAGAAGATGGAACAGTGGCAAATGGAGTTCAGTCTAGAGAAGTGTGAGGTAATGAATTTGGGAAAGGTAACAAAGCAAGGGAATAAATGAGAAATGGTATGATACTGAGTAGTGTTTAGACACAGAGGGACCTTGGAGGGCATGTCCACGGATCCCTGAAAATGGTTGAGCAGGGAGATAAGGTGGTCAAGAAGGCATACGGAATACCTGCCTTTATTCGTGGAGGTATAGAATATAAGAGCTGGAAGGGTATGTTGGAACTGTTAAAACACAAGTTAGGCCATAGCTAGAATACTGGGTAGAATTTTCCCCCCATCGGGGTGGTTGTGCAGGGGCAGGCGGGAACCTGATCGGCGCCCCCGTTCGGGTCCGCATTGCCATTTTACGTGGGCAGGCCACTTGAGGCCCGCCCAGCGTGACGCACACTTGAATGCGCTGTACGCTCCCTGAGCAGGCGGGTGGGGTTTCCTGAGTTGGGAATGCACTCATTCGCGCATGTGTGCAAAAGAGCACAGAAATCTCCTTGAGCAACAGAGGTGCCTCAGGGAAATTAGTTTCAAGTTTTAACAGTTCAATAAAGTGTTTAAAAGATTTTTTCATGGCATGTCCCCTTATGTGAAACTGTCACATGAGCTGGAACATGTGCATTAATTTCAATAAAAACTTTTGAGTTCGTGGGTGAGGTTCCATGAAAAATGCGAAGGCCGTCTGGCCTCTTCGTCTGCCTGCCAACCTTAAGGTTGGACGGGCAGCTCTGTTAATTATTTTAATTGTTAGTTAAATGTGCTTAATAGGCCTTTGACAGCTCGGTGGGCACACAGCCGAGTCAGCTGCCCACCCACCAAACTGAAAATTTAAATGACGCGCAGTGACGTCGGGACCCATGCCCAACGTCACCCCGAGTCATTTTACGCCTCGGCGAGTGGGCCCCACCCCTACTTGCAAAGCCGAAGATTCTCCCCACTGTGTGCACTTCTCATCACCACGCTATCGGAAAAATGTTACTGTACTGGAGAGGGTACAGAGAAGATTTACGGGGGCGTTGCCCGGATTGGAGAATTTTAGTTCTGAGCAAAGATTGGATAAGTTAGGGTTATTTTCTGTGGAACAGAGGAGGCTGAGGGGAGATCTAATTGAAGTGTATAAAATCATGAAGGGTCTAGAAAGAGTGGATTTGATGATGCTATTCCTCTCAGTTGAGAGGTTCGTAAGTAAGGGGCATAGATTCAGGGTAAGTGGAATGAGGTTTAGATGGGATTCAGCAGGAATATTTTTCACCCAGAGAAGGGTAGGGATCTAGAACTTATTGCTTCAAAGAGTAGTAGAAGCAGAAACCCTCATAACATTTATAAAGTACCTGGATATGCACTTGAAGTGCCATGATCTACATGGCTGTGGACCAAGAACCAGAAAATGGGATTAGGCTGGATGGCTACTTGTTGGCTGGTGTGAACAAAACGGGCAGAATAGCCCCCTTCTGTGCTGTAAATTTCTACCCTGATACGATTTTTGGTTAAATGGGAAAGAAAATCATTGACTGTGTTGTTTGTCAATAATAAACTGGGGATTACCTTTTGATAAATTTGAAGTAATTGCATATTGACTGTTAGTGTTTCAGCAGACACCCTAGTGATTTCAAATGTTCATCATGGATTGCTTGGCACCATGGTTTATCTAAGCATATTGATGAGATCACTCTTGGGTATTCAAAATACATATAAGGCTTGGAAAAAATTTAACTTTATATTACACTTGAGTTGCATACAGGTAGGGGTTTAATTTAAACAACCCTGATACCTCCTCTCACCACCCATCTGTAAACGGAAAGGTGTTTTGATTTTGATTTCCCCCTTTATAAATGGTGATGCATTTCCCAACCCGTCAATTTTGGTGTTATCTGATTTATATTCATAACCCCACAGCAAATTCAAGATAGGGTAAACTCAGAGAGGTAGTTTATTCGAACACACTCAAACGTGAGAAGTGGAGGGGGTGTCACAACTTACCCCTCTTTTTCACTCATACAATAAAAGTGGGCCGGGGAGGTGCAGTAAAGAAAGAAAGATTTACAGGGCAAAGATCACAGAATAAAGAATTATTGTTTCCCATGAGTCCAGAGTCCAGAATCAAAGTCCAATGGTATATTCTATCACAGAGTTTGGCAGGTTGAAGAATGATGCTGGATAATTCACTCTTCCAGTAGAGATGACTTCCATGATAGGATTGGCACGTAGAGATGAATTAGCCTTTAGGCGATGGTACAGAATTTCAGAAGTCCCAGTAGAAATAGTGTAGGTGGGGGCCAGGCATTCACCTGGACCGAGCCCTTGTTCTGAGCTGTTGCTTGCTAGATGGAAGATGGCAGACTGATTGGCAGTACAGCAAGATAATGTAACTGGTTCTCCCAGCTAGTGGGGGAGGGAGTCATATGACTCCCACCTTTCCAATTTGACTTTGACAAAGGATGTATATTCCTTTGTCTGGATTTCTGAGATTGTTAATGTTTCAGCCATTAAGAATTTGAAAAGAGGTTGCAGGGCCCTTTGTCCTAGCAGACTAGTAGTCTTCATTGACCAGGTCTGGTTTAGGAAATGTGGATTGACTTGGAATAATTCCCTTTGAATTTGGTTCCTGCAGCTCACAGGGTCGTTAGCGTCTCTTCAGTGATAATGAGGCGTCAGCTTCTATGATACTGCCAGAAAGCTCCTTTTGTTTGAAAGTCATAGCCAGACATGGCTTTCATCATTTCAAAGTTAATGCCCAGTTTTTAGTATTTTAGGAAGTAGCCATGATGATATCTATATATTTCATTAAAATATATATTACATTACATTTGTATGATTACATTACATCTTCCATTACATTTGAATGATATAATACTCATTATACAGAACACAAAAGTTGCTTTGTTGTATTTGGCATCCATCCTTAACCAATCCAATGCACTAAGACATTCTGAAACTGCCATTTTAAGTCCTGTTGGAAGGAACCGTTATAGATGGCTGGGTAAGCTATGGAAGATCACCCCATCCTGTTACCTTCTTTTAAGTTGATATGTAACGTACATTTCAAATAATTGAGAAGAAGTGATAGATGCTGACCATTTCATTATTGCAGCTTTGGACACCATTTAAAGTCAGTGCAAAACTCCTTTTCTAAGAAAGCAGTGCATGGCAGGGTGACAATGCTGATCCTTCATTTACTCTACAGCACAAGTGATTACTACACCCATATAATGCTACCTAAAATTTGTTTGAGTTAGGAATTTGAGCTAACATTGCCACAAAAACTAACTGTAAATGATGCAATTGCTACAACATGTTGGGTTGGTGGAGGGAGGATTGGGAACTGTTCTTTTTAGCTCTGTCCATTTTGTGGATGTCTTATCCTATATTGCTTAGCAACTGCTAAGAGGTGCATGAAGCTGTAAAATTGGAATATCCCTGCCACTTGGAGAATACTTGGCCTTATCTCACTGCTTCCCCACAGCCATGTAGTTGAGACTGAGAATTCATGTGGTGAATCTCAATACTTCCCATCAAACCTGCAACCCTGCATATTATTTCTGCAGTGACCACTATCAGTCACACGTGATTTCAAATGTTGAGCATATTGGAGCCAACACAGTTTCCAACACACATGGCCCATCTGCACAAATATTGCCAGCAGTTCCCAATATTATAGCTCAGGCGGAGGAAAGAAAGCTTTTAGATGTTCCCAGATATGGAAACAAGCTAACCATGGAGGTACAGCTGAAATCCCTGTCAGGCGGTGGGGGGTGGGGGGGAGAGGGGGTGGCAGGGGCAATGTAGTGGAAGCTGAAAAATTGGATTCCTGTCGGCATGTGTTCCAGCCCGTCGTGGCGGATCGTCACTCCACCAGAGGCCGGCATAAAACCATTTTGCATCCCGTTAATAGGATGCAGATGAAGGCCTGACTGGAATCGTTTCCCCCGCCCAATCATCTGTGCTGCCAGCGGGGTTTCACACCAGTCCAAACTACTTCTGGACCAACATGGTGTGCAAATGTCGGACTTGCCTGGAAGAAGGCCTGGGACAGCTTGCAGAGGTCAAAAGGGAAGATGGGGGCCCCCATCATCCAGACCCTGGAATACCATGTGCAGCAGTGGGTAGGTGGAGCATCAACCACATGGACCTTCTAGGCACAGCAGCTTCCAGGAGGTGGGGTAATCAGAGCAGCTTCTCCCAGGAGGTAGATCTTCAAGCTGCAGGCGGATGGCTGCAGGAGGTACTGTTAGGTGGTGATGTTCTGTGCAGAGAGGGAGAATAGACGGAGAGGAATGAAGAGGTAAAGTGGGTGTAGAGGCCTAGAGGGGGGCAGGGGAGGTTCGGGGTGGTAGGGGAAAAAGAGATGCTGCGGGGGACATTGAACAAGTGAGTTAGTATGGAACGGGAGGGTGGGATGGACAGTGCTGGAGTGTAGGCATGGAGAGCGGTGTGCAGGTGTGAACAGGCATCGGGGCGTTGTGGACCTGGGGGGGAAGCAGAGAAAGGGGTTTGGTGCAAGGGATCTGTATTGTCATTTGGGGAGTTCTGGGGGGCATACTTGGGGAACCGATGACACGAAGAGATGGTGAGGGTTAAAGGGGGCAGTGGGGGCTGGTACAGTGGGAGGGTGAGGGTTTGGTGTGGTGGGTGAAGGGGTGCTGAGGGTTGTTGGATGGTTGCAGAAGGTGAGGTGGATTCTGGGAGTCGGTAGGATGAGGGCAGGCATGTCTATAGTAATGGCGGGGGAAGTGGGATCTTCAGGAAGGTAGGGAACTTCAACATTTACCCGCATGGGATGGAGGGTGATGGGAGAGAGTTGAAGGGTTATGGTGGGGAGGTTAAATGTTGCACCTGGGGGTTCAATGGTTATGGGAGGGAGGGGCAAAGGTATTGGACTCAACATTGAATATTATTTGCACCATGGCTGCTCGCAACAGTTCAGAGCCTTGTGGTGGAGATTTCAAGATGCTGCATGGGAGGGAATTGGTTTATTGGGGCTGGGTAGATATGCAGGTCATCTGAACTGGACAACTGAAGGGGAACCCCAGAATGTAGTATTTACAATGCTAGGGCCTTGGGACAGATGAGAGTGTGAATGGAAAAGGCTCAGCATGGGTGGGAGACCTCTTGCACATGGCTCACAAGGGCCCTGGTAAATACCTTTGCCTTCCTGCACATGCCTGATTCCAGGATATATAGACCCAGCCTGGGGTATCCCTCGGTACATGTTGCGGGGCGGGGTGAGTGTGCACAGGCATGGGCCGTGGGGCAGCAGCTCCCTCTGCAATCACAGAGGACGAAGCTGAAGGGGGTCACAGGCAAGGTGGATTCAGAAGGGCCTGACACACTCAGAGAGTCCCGAGTGCAAGTCCCATGGGTGCCCAAATGCGGCTGCTGCCCCTTTTGGGTACCTGAGGGTCCCTGCCTGAGTCCTTGAGGGTTAAGGGCACCTGGAGGGAGGTTAGCGTACCCCATCCCACTCTGAAGTAGCCACTGCAAAAGCCTACCCATGACTACAGTGATGGAGTGCAGGTCTCCTCACATCTCAGCAGAATCTGCTGGACCAGGTTTTCCACCACCATCCCCATGGAGACCTCCAAGTGTGCTCAGGTCAGAACCGCTCGATCAGAGAGCTGGCGGACAGACTCCTCTGCCTCACATGCCACTCTGTTGAGGGCCTCACTCACCTCTGCCTGATGTTCCCTCGCCTCTTGCTGCCTCTCCAGCATCCCGTGGAAGGCTGATTCCAAAGGCTCGTCATCTGGTGCGAACCTCACAGATGCCTCTTCCGTAGTCATCCTCCAAGTGCTGGTGAGCTTGGCTGACCCTGCTGTGGACATGTGTCCATGCAGTGACTATCAGAATGTGAGAGACCCTCACTGAACTACATCCAATACCCACCGAGGTGTGTGTCTCTGCGCTGGTGGAGGACGCAGGTGACTGCTGTGATGCCTCTACAGGTGCACTTTCTTCCTCCTCCCCAGTGTCCTCTGTCCTTTGTGAGCTGCTGCGCGTGCTGAATAGCTTATCCCCTGGCCTTGCCCTCTTCCTGCTGGCACCTGTAACTGAGAAAGGAGAGAGCGAGTGACTGCATGAGTTGCCTCCAACATGGAGGAATGCGTGACCCTTAGGTTTCTCTGCACAGATCCTTAAGGATGAAGGCCACAAGCCCATCTCTGCATTTCAGCAGGTTCAGCCAGGTTCCTCCCGTGCCAGCTGGGCTTCCCACTCTTCAAAGTCCATCAGGTTATTGATGTCCGGCCGGCTGTTTCCCACCTTCTCCCTCTCCTATTGTGCCTTGGCTTTTCCTGTGCAAAGCGAGATGAAGGGGTTGAGAGCTATTGGGTTTCATGTGTCTCATTCATGCTTCCAGTCTTACAAATAACTCACTGGGTTGTTTGCCATGTGATTGATGCACTGCAGGTTGTCCACAAGGGTTCTGGAGCAGCACCCTCCAGAGCAGTGAAACCATGAATATACCAGGCTAAGGCTCACAGAGCCTTGTCATTAGCGGTGCTTGCTGGTACCCTGAATGCCTGAGCCCCTTCCCCTATCACCTCTCCCCGACCGCCCCAGACAACATGTGAGCTGTTTGTGTGGAAGGATCAGGGACTCACAATGGCCTGTCCACCTGCAACTAGGTGGACTGCAGTGGGGCTGTGAGGCATCACCTTGTTACATTGCCACTGAGGCCCATGTCCCCTCTACCATTCAGTAAGTTGAGTGAGAGTAGTTGAGTGTTCACTTAGCCTGGCGGAGCGGATGAGGTCATTCATGTGTTTCCTGCATTGCAGAGCATTGTTCTGGTGGAGGCCCTGGGCACTAACCATCATTGAGACTTTCTCCCATGTTGGGTTCATCTGTCAGCTCAGCCTCCTCCTCCTGTCATCTGGAAGGACACTCCTCCTGGCCTCAACTTCATTCAGCAGGATGTCCAGGGAGACATCACTAAATCTGGGATTGGAGCTCCCTGGAGGGCATCAGGCCATCTCCTCCTTCAGCGCTGCATAGCTTGATGTCTGAACACCTTTTAAATATGGTGTCCTGATATGATGGTGGGGCATGCATCTTCCAGCCCTCCCTGCCATGCAAAACGTCAGAAACTCCTAACAGCATAATTAATGAGGTTGGCATCGCGCGATTTGGTGCAAATTCCCAACAGCCACTGCGATGGAAAGATTCCTCGTTCCTGCTCCCACTATGGGACTTAGTCCCGGAATGGAAAATTCTCCCCAGTATCTATAAAACTGTAGTGCATGAGTAATTGGTTCAGATGCCGACTGGGCAGTTATTGGGTTTAGTTGTGAGGCTGGTAGTGAGCAAACAGGTATATTTTTGTGGGAGCCAAGCACTTGCATATACCTTTCTTAAGGAACTTGGTAAGTGTAGATATCTATGATAACTCTGCATTATTCTATTGTAATTAAGAGTTCCTGTTGAGTCTTTTTGCAAAAGAAGCAAAAGCGACATGAGGGAAAACTTTTTCACACAGTGAGCGGTTAAGGCCTGCAATGCAAGTGGAGGCAGGTTCAATCGGATCGTTCAAAAAGGAACTAGACTGTTACCTGGAAAGGAAGAATATGCAGGGTTACGGGAAGAAGGCAGGGAAATGGAACTAGGTGAATTGCTCATTTGGAGAGCTGGTGCAGATATGTTGGGTTGAATGGACTGCTGTGCTGTAACAATTTTGTGATTCTGGGATTTATTGCAGGGATGTACACTTAATCACAGGGATAGAGAGATTTTGTTTGTGAGGAATATTTCATTTTAATGTTGCCCTGTCATTAATTTGAAATAACTATTTTACTATTTTACAGAGTGTTTCGTAGAGTTTATGTCTTCAATGTTTTCATTTCTGTAATTCATATGCCACTGAATATTTATTTCCTGTTTGTCAGGTTGACTCAGTTGGTAATACTGGACTGGATTTTAACATGCATGCGCTTGTGAATTTGGTTATTGGTGGAGGCTTAAACCTGCAGAATTCACAGTGCAGCAGGATACCTGCTCCAACCCTCTGAATTTCACATTTCACTGCAGTGTGTTAGGTTGTGTTTGAGCAACCCCATTGGGGGATACAGTTTGCTACTTAAGATATGTTAATGGCTCAATTAGATTGACATGGGTTTTTAACTTTAAGTCCATGGGTTTCCTGGGCTTTCTGGGTCACGGGGCTTTTGAGGAGACTGAATATATGTCGGGGAAATTTGCCAATAGGTATTTGGTGCTCACAACTGTTTTCTTACCTGCCTTTCGGAAAGGGTTTGTTCACAGTTCTTGTGCTGAGGGGTCTACTTCTGCTCCTATTTCGTATGTTCGTCGCTCTCCATACTTTGGAAGTTTATTCAATAGTCTGGAGGTTTGAGGGTCTGTTCTGCACATTAAAGTTCTGAACAATCAGACCAGCATGGGTGGCACTTACGCTGCCTTAGATTGGACCTCAGGTGATGACCAAGATGGCCATCAGCAGCAGTAGTGACAGCAACACCAACTGTGGCACCAGCAACAGCCTGTTGCTCACAGACCAGTAGCTCTGTAGGAGAGAGCGGATCAGCAGAGAGGGAGAGCTTTCTGGAAGCCATTACCAGCATGAAGGATCTACAGACAGAGGATGAGCTGCCCTAGCATGTCTCAGGACGTTCAAGGTGTTGTATGAAGTGGTGGCAGATATTGCCAGCCAGCTGGAACAAGATGTACTGCCATCAAAAAATGCTTTACCAATTGTTATTAAATTCATCACCAGCCCCAACATCTCTAGCTCTGGATCCTTCCAGGGCTCTGCCAGAGACATTTGCAGCATCTCAAGGTCAGGGGCCTACAAATAAGACAGGTGCCTCATGGCTCATTTGCCAGGGGTGCCAATTATGTCAACTTTGCCTGTGATTGCACCAGTTGGAATGAGTGGCTTCTCACATCTGGGGCTCTGGCTGGCTTCCCACAGTGCAGGTCATCATCAACTGCACGCATATGGCAATGAAGGCATCTTGAGATCACTCAGAATTGTTCATCAGCTGTACAAACCATCAACGTGCAGTTGGTGTGCAACTAAAAAGATTTTTATTCAGGTGTGAGCAAGATTCACAGGCAATTGTCATGATGCATAAGCACACTTATTGCCTAGGTGCTTGGAGGCAAGGGATCACTTGAAACATGGCTGATGAGTCCTCTCAGGAACCTGAGGACTGAGGCCCAGAGATGATACCATGGATGACATATAACCACCAGATGCACTCCAGGTATCTGGAAGCACCCTTCAGTAGGCATTAGAGCCAGAGTCTCCAGAATGCTTGAAGTCTGCTGTGCTCTGTACAATATTGCCCAGCAGTGAGGTTTGGACCTGCAGGAAGAACAAAACACAGATCGCAGGAATCTTTTCGGAGGATTCTAAGGAGGAGGATGAGGAGGAAGTGAGGAGGAGGAGTCAGATAATGAGATGCAAGGTGATGCAGGCAATGCAGCATCAGTGGTGCACATTGTCACCCAGGATGCCAGGGGTGGCCTGATTACTGCAAGAATCACTGATTCCACCTATTTAATAGTCACATGCAAAAGCCACTTTTATATCTCATCCTCCCACCCCCATGCTACTAATGGAAAGCAAACAGCATCTGTTTTGTAGTCCCTCATTGACCACCATTAATTTATTTCTGCTTATTCATGATAAAACAACCAAAGAGGCCACTAGCTATCCAGCAACCATACAAACATATGAATTAAAAGCAGGAGTAGGCCACTCAGCTCCTCAAACCTGCTCTGCCATTCAATAAGATCATGGTTGATCTGATTGTAACCTGAACTCCACATTCCTGCCTACTCCCAATAACCGTTCGCCACCTTGCTTATCAAGAATCTATCTACGCTGCTTTAGAAATATTCAAAGACTCTGCTTCCACCATCTTTTGAGGAAGAGAGTTCCAAAGACTCTCTACCCTCTGAGAAAAAAAAATTCTTCTCATCTCTCTCTTAAATGGGTGACCCTTTTTTTAAACAGTGACCCCCCCTAGTTCTAGATTATCACACAAGAGGAAACATCCTTTCCACATCCATCCTGTCAAGCCACCTCAGGTCTTATATGCTTCAATCAAGTCACCTCTTATTCTTCTAAACTTCAGTGGATACAAGCCTGGCCTGTCCAACCTTTTCTCATAAGACAACCTTCCCAGTCCAGGTATTGGTCTAGTGTACCTTCTCTGAACTGCTTCCAATTCATTTACATCCTTCCTTAAGTAAGGAGACCAATACTGTACACAGTACTCAAGATATGCTCTCACCAATGCACTATATAACTGAAGCATAACCTCCTGATGTTTGTAGTCAATTCCCCTCACAATAAACAATAACATTTTATTAGCTTTCCTAATTACTTGCTGTACCTGCGTATTAACCTTTTGCGATTCAAGCACTAGGACATCCAGATCACTCTGCATCTCAGAACTCTTCAATCTCTCGACATTTAGATAATGTGCTTTTCTATTCTTCCTGCCAAAATGGACAATTTCACATTTTCCCACATTATACTCCATTTGCCAGATCTTTGTCCACTCACTTAACGATTGATATCCCTTTGTAGCCTCCTTATGTCCTCTTCACAGCTTTCTTTCCTACCTATCTTTGTATCACTAGTAAACATGGCAACCATACGTTTTATATAAATTGTAAAACATTGAGACCCCAGCACTGAATCCTGTGGCACACCAATCATTACATCTTGCCAACCAAAAAATGACCCATTGATGCCTACTCTCTGTTTCCTGTTAGTTAACCAATCTTCTGTCCATGCCAATATGTTACCCCCTATAACATGAGCTTTATTTTCCACAATGACATTTAATGTGGCATTTTATCAAATGCCTCCTGGAAATCTGAGTACAGTACACCCAGCAATTCCCCTTTATCCACAGCACATGTTACTTCTTCAAAGAACTCCAATAAATTGGTTGAACATGATTTCCTTCTCAAAAAACCATGTTTACTCTCCCTGATTACCTTGAATTTACTAAGTGTGCTGTGATAGTGTCTTTAATAATAGCTTCTAATATTTTCTCTGTGACAGATGTTAAGCTAACTGGCCTGTCGTTTCCTGCTTTCTATCTCTCTCCCTTCTGAATAAAACAGTTACGTATGCTGTTTTCAAATCGAATGGAATCTTCCCCAAATCTAGAGAATTTTGGAAAATTAAAACCAATGCATCAACTATCTCACTAGCCACTTATTTTATGACCTTAGGATGAAGACTTTTGGGACCCAGGGACTTATCAACCCACAGCTCCAACAATTGGCTCAGTACCACTACCCTGCTGATTGTAATTTTCTTGAGTTCTTCCCTCCCTTCCATTTTTGGGATGTTACTTGTATTCTGTATACTGAAGACCGATGCAAGATACCTGTTCAATTCATCTGCCATCTCCTTATTTTCTATTATTAATTCCCCAGACTCACTTTATATAGGACCAATGCTCACTTTATTAATTTTTTTTTCAAGTGTGTATAGAAACTCTTACTATCTATTTATATTTCTAGCTAGCTTTCTCCCATACTCTAATTTCCTTCTCTTATTAATCTTTAAGTCATTCTTTGTTGTTTTTTATATACTGTCCAATCTTCTGACCTGCCACCCGTCTTTGCATAACTGTATGATTTTTCTTTTAAGTTTGATACTATCTTTAACTTTTTTATTTAACCACGGCTAGTGGGTCTTCCCCTTGGAATTTTTCTTTCTCATTGGAATGTGTCTATTTTGTGTATTCTGAAGTATCCTCTTAAATGTGTGCCATTGCTTCACTATTGACCTATCCCTTAATCTAATTTGCCAGTTCACTTTAACTAGCTCTGTTTTCATGTCCACATAATTGTCCTTATTTAAGTTTAAAATACTAATCTTAGACCCTCTCTTCTCTCCCTCAAACAAAGTAAAATTCAATCGTATTGATCGCTGCTAACTAGGGGTGCCTTCCTCTGAAGTTATTAATTAATCCTATCTCATTTTATGATACCAGGTCTAGTATAGCTTGCTCTCTGGTTGGCATCAGAATGTGCTGTTCTAAGAAACCAAAACTGGGCAAGATGGGAAAGTGGTGCATAGAATAATATTAATGTGCTTCAAAGGCACAGAAACTTATCAATCTAATAATGATGAACACAACCATGTAAATAGCTTTGTACAATGACAAATCTTTACTTTTCTTTTTCCTAGCACTTCTACTTGGTGCAGCTCCTGTGGCTTTTCAGCAGAAGTAAATGCAGGATATTTAAATCCCTGTTCTGACTATTGAGTTGCTCTTAGGACATAAGAAATAGGAACTGGAGTAGACCGTATGGCTCCTTGAGCCTCTCCGCCATTGAGTACAATCCCGGCTTCAACTTCACTTTCTAGCCTGCTACCCATATCCCTTGATTCCCTGGGAGACCAAAAACCTATCTCAGCCTAGAACATGCTCACGAATAGAACATAAACAACCCACTGGGGAAGAGAATTCCAAAGATTCACAACCCCATGAGTGAAGAAATTTCTCCTCATGTTAGTCATAAGAACCTAAGAATAAAACCTAACAATTAGGAGCAAGAGTAGGCCACTTGGCCCCTCGAGCCTGCTCCATCATTCAATAAGATCATGGCTAATCTGATTCTGGCCTTTGTAATCCTAATTTCCCCTGTAGATCAAAAAATTGTTTAACTCAGCCTTAAATATATTCAATAATGACCCAGCTTCCACTGCTAGCCAGGGGGTGGGGAATTCCAAAGATTCACAACCCCCCTGAAAGAAGCAATTCTTCTTCATCTCCATCTTAAATGGGAGATCCCTTATTTTGAAACAGTGCCTCCTGGTTCTAGATTTCCCCACGAGGGGAAACATTCTCTCAGCAACTGCCCTGTCAAGCCCCCTAGGAAGCTTATGTTTCAATAAGATCATCTCTCATTCTTCTAAATTCCAATGAGCAAAAGCCCAACCTGCTCAACATTTTCTCATTAAAAACAACCCTTTCATCCCAGGAATCATGCTAGTGAATCTTCTTTGAATTGTCTCCAATGCAAGTATATTCCTCCTTAATTAAGGAGATCAAAACTGTTTGCAGTACTTTGCCTGCAGTCTCAGCAGACCTCTGTACAGTTGTAGCAAGGTTTCCCTCCTTTTATTCTCCATCCTCCTTCCAATAAAGGCCAACATTCCATTTGACTTCTTCGTCATCGGTGGCGGCGGTCCCTCGGAATCGAGGATGATGTCCGTCGGCTTGGTGAGGCTTCAGATGACTGAGGAGCCCAGTTCTGGATCCACATGTTCTTCCGCAGTGGGGGCATATTGTTGTGCAGGGGAGTGGAAACTGCAGCCCCTTCTCCTTCTCCTTCCTCTGCTGCCGCCGTTCCACCTCGCTGTCAAGTTGCTGAGCCTCAAAGTGGCTTGCACCTTGATGGACCAGGTGGTGCCATACCGAGCGATCGGCAGCATTCTCCTCCCAGTCAGTCCCTTCGTGCTTTAGGGTAACTTTGAGCATATCCTTATACCTTTTTTCTTTGGCCGCCCTTTGAACAGTGGCCAATGGAGAGCTGTGAGAAGAGAACCTGCTGAGGGAGGTGGTTTTCTGGCTTCCAGGTCATTTATAAAACACTTTTCATGAACACCAGATGCCTCAAAGCACATAACAGCCAATGAAGTACTTTTTGAAGTGCAGTCACTGTTGTAATGTAGGAAACACTGCAGCCAATTTGCCCACAATAAGTTCCCACAAACAGCAATGTGATGATAAATGTTGGCCAGGACACCAGGGATAACCCCCGTTCCCCCCACTGGTTCTCCTTCAAAACGTTACCATGGAATCTTTTACATCCACCCAAGCCAGCAGATAGAGCCTTGATTTAACGTCTCATCCAAAAGATAGCGCCTCCAATAGTACAGTACTTCCTCATACTGCACCGAAGTGAAATCTTTAATTTTTGGGCTAAAGCCGTAGACTGGAGCTTGAATGTGGCATTTGATAAAATGTCATATTAAAGCAACCTTGTTGCTCGGAAGCACAAATGCTACCAACTGAGCTATGGCTGACACACCTGTTAAATTTCACGCCTTTTAAAAATTCCCTGCTTTTCTATTCTTATTACCAAAGTGAATCTCCCCATACTTCCTCACGTTGTACTCCATCTGCCACCTTGTTGTCCACTCACTTGACCTGCTGGCTTTGCCAGGTCTTTGTGCCCTTCTGACAGCTTACTATCCCACTTAGGTTTAATCAGCAAACTTGGACATTTTATTCTTCATCTTTTCATCTAAATCATTAACATAAATTGTAAGTGTTGAAACCCAGCAGTGATTCTTGTAGTGCTCCTCTAGTCACTGCCTGCCAACTTGATAATGTCCTGCTTATTGCTTCTCCATCCATGCTAATATATTATCACCAATTCCATGATCCATTTCTTAACCTTTTGTGGCACCTTATCCAATGCCTACAACAATGATGACTCCTCAGAGGAGCACTTTCTTTGAGGGCGCATCACAAGACTTGTACCAAGCCATTGTTATGGACTGGAAGGGGATTAATTTAAGCAGCCCTGATTTCTCCTCTCACTACCCGTCCGTAAACAGGAAGTGTTTTTGATTGTGTTTTGGAGCAGGTAACAATGGGGCCATTATCACAATATTGGAGGTTAGGAGTCACAAATAACTCTAGCTTTGTGCATTGCTAGCTGGTGCAGACTCATTGTCTACAAATCCCCTGTGTTGGCTTGTTTTGGAATATTTATACAATTCAAGTCACATTCCAGGAGGATGATGAGGTAGGTTTTGTCCTATGGAACAGCTTAGAATCTTCCAGGACTATGAGCATGTGATCAGCTACATCCATTTTATCAGCCCAGCAATTGTCCATTTTGAAAAACAGAAAAAAATAATTTTATGAAGTAGCCAGGCTGACCTGGATATAGATTTTTCCTCCTGCCTCCTGGACAAGATACCATGTACAAGCTCAGACACTCACATTTCAGTGGCAGAAGGTTCAGAGATAGTTGGATTTCATACGGTAAACGGCACTTTTCCAAGTGAGCAAGAGTAAATGGTGGAGTTAAGAACAGCAAGGCAGAGTCCACATCAGAGGGCACAGGACTTTCCTACTCCAGTCCTGTGTCTGCTGATTCTGTTTTATCTACCCTACTAGTGACATCCTCAAAAAACTCTAATAAATTTATCAAGCACAATTTCCCTTTCGTAAAACCATGGTGACTCTGATCATTCTATGAATTTCTAAGTGCATTGTTGAAACTTCCTAGTAATAGATTATGGTATTTTCCCAATGACTGATGCCATGCTAACTAGTCTAGGATATCATTCACCCAGAATGTGAAAACTATTGTTAAGGCCTGCATGCATTCATTTGATTACCATATTTGATGCTCCATGCAGTTTCCATTCTCTCAAGGGAGACAACATCATCACAATGGTCAACAACAGCATCCCACTTAAGCTTGAGATGGACTCCTCCAATCTCTTTGCAGTCATAGGCAGTGCACTTGGGACACTTATCAGTACTTCACACATTGTTTACTTCTGCTCAATAAATAATCTCTTCATTCACAACCCCTGTGTGGTACAGCATCTGCATCCAGCTAGACAGAACTTGGAAAATCCTCCATCCTCTGATGCCCACTCTCCCCTGCTGTTCCTGACTTGACTATTTCCTCTTGCTTGCTTGTTACTTAATGAAATCCAACTGTTATTGAACCCTCGGTCACTTACCTGAACTGGTACATGGTTTGTATAAGTCCTGTGATCGTGCACCCTCAAAGGAAGTGAGCTCTCCTGAAGAGTGAACGTTGCTGTGAGCGGATTTGACCATGTCCTGATGTTCATGTGAAACCCCTGTGGCAGATAAAATATGTGAATGAGTATTGTCAAAGTAAGGCTATCATTAGGCTTACGATCATATTTTAATTGCTGTTGCCAGTGAGTCACCAAGACTGAGTGCTGTTCACCACTTAGCTGTCTGAGATTTAATTCTGTCATCAGGTAGCTGGCATCTCCCCATCTTTGGGGGCCAGGTACACAGACTCCACTGATGTCCAGTACCACTTCCACAGTGGCCATTAATTACAAGTTGACTGGAAGGCCACTTCCCATTCTCTGCCTCTCCCTGTTCTGTGACCTGTTCTCCTGCAAAGAAGGAGACCCATCAGTGCAAGTAATGGCAGGTGTTGAACAGAAGGATGGAGAGCATTTGTTGAGGATGACATTGTATAAGAATAAGGTTGCCTGTCAGAGGTGAAAGGACAGGAGGGGATGCAAGGATGTGCATAGACAGCGAGAGATTGGTACAGCTGCAAGTTAAGTTTTCTGTCAGGCACTATGTGCTGGAGGAGACATTAGAAGGTAGTATGAGGGGGTTGGCGTGATATGTGGACCAAGATATAGGGTGAGGTGCCATTGCTCTCACCTTTCCTGCCCTCCTTAGGTTATTGAAACACTTCCTGCATTGGATCCAGGAGTGTGGAACCACGGTCTAGCTCCTGATCTTAAGAGCACTATTTCCCACTGGGTCCTCAGAGCCCCAGCAGCACATCCAGGGAGGTGCCAGAGAAACAAGATTCAGCCTATGTCCATCTCAACTTCACTTCAACAATTCTTTCTCTCTCCATTACACCTAGCCCAGGAGATCACATAGACCCTAATTTAACTTTCAGGCTACCTACTTCTTGTATGTAAGTGACCTCTGCCCCAGCCAGAAACAAGCTGAACTCCGTCTTGAATGAAACAGACAATCAGCATTTACCACATAAGCCAACAACCTGTTCCGTAGGTCCACTGCCCACTGAGAAAAGAAGAATTGTCTAACATCAACATATTTCTTCCCTCAAATAACTTGTAAATATGACCCTGGTCCACCTTAACCTGTATGGCTAAAATAATTGATCCACATTGATACAGTCATTATGTTTTAAGCCTTAATCAAATTGCCTCAAGTCTATGCATTTCTAAAGAGTACCAATCCAGCTCATTGACCGTATTCGGGTTACTGAGGTGTTTGAATCTTGTTGCTTTCCTCTGAACCTTTTCTGAGCTTCTATGTCCACTACCATGTGAGGACACCAAAACTGAACACAGTGTTCCAACTGAGACCTAACCAACACTTCTACAAGAACAAAATGACATGCTTTGATTTATCATGAATTGTCCTACGAATACAACCTCGAACTTTGCTTGTTACCTTTAGCTGTAGATCCATGCTTAGCATCGGCCATGAACCTTTAGAAGATGATGCACTGGATGTCACAGAACTCTTTCTTTCACCATTGGCTTAAGTTCTGCTCCTTACAGGGTGTAGATATATTCAGCACTTGACCTGTCCACATGTATAACACCACCCTTTTCTAAATTAAACATAATTTTCCAAATAGGACCCATTCCTTCAACATATCAAAAGTAGATAATGTAATTTCAAGAGTGAGTACTGAAACAGTTCAAGGGCAAAATGGATTTCTATTTTATAATTTCTGTGGTTCTACCTGGGTTTGCATATTGGAGCTATATTTAATAATTTAAATATCACGAAATGGCCCATGGACGCAGGTACCTGCTATCCAAACAAAACGAGAACCATATAAAAGTGTCTATAGAATAATTTATCTAGCTTTGATCAACATTCATAATTTTTATATTCTTGCACTGATGCAATGCAGAAAAAAGATGTTTGCTTCTTCCACAGCACCTTCCAAACCTTTACCACTGAGGAGGGCAAAAGCAGCAGATGCTTGGGAACACCGCCACCTGGAAGTTCACCTCCAAGCCACATGCCTCCCTGACTTGGAAATATATCATCATTCCTTCACTGTCACTGGGTTAAAACCCTGGAGCTCCCTCCCTACAGCACTGTGGGTGTACCCTACACCACAGGGACTGCAAGGTAGCTCACCTCCAATTCTCAGGGGCAATTAGGGATAGACAACAAATGCTGGCCTTGTCAGCAATGCTCACATCCCATGAAAGAACTAAAAAAAGACAGTTATCGAGACACTTCACTAATGTATATAAGGTATTAAATTGTACAGAAAAACAAGAAAATCACATAGAAAATCCAAATTATTTCTTCAAAGTATGCCAGAAGTAAGAGAAAGAAAACCAAATAACAAAAATTAAAATCATGAAAAGTAAATTGAATAGGAAAAGATTCTTTACGCAAAGAATTTTAAACGAAAGATGAACTTTAAAGAGCTTAAGTGACCTTTTGTCATCCTTGGCTCTTGTTTTCTTGAGATTCGGGTGAACCATAACTTGCTCCACCTAAATGTCAGCAAATCACAGCCATGTTCTTGGCATCCACATGTGTCTAGCCACTGCTGGTATTTCAAGCTATACCCAGTGGTACAGAACATTAGCAGTCTGCTCAACCTCAAATTCCTCCATTATGTGCACTCAGTTGCCAAAACCACCTTTTCCTACCTCCAGAACATTGCCTATCCCCAGCCCTGCATTTTTCTCTCCACCCTCAACAACCTTACCAATGATTTAATACATTGACACTCAAATGTCTCTCATGCTATTTGTGCAGAATCCCCACTTCTATGTTCCACAATCTTTCATTGTTGCTAAGTTCCATGGAGCTCTATACCCAATAAAATCGAATTCAAGACCCTAATCCTAATCTTGAAATTCCTCCATTGCCTCACTTCTTACATCAGTAGCCTTTTCCAGCCATCCCTCCTTATAAATAAGTGCTGTTGATTGAAAGATGACTTACTGCTTTATTCCCTGCTTTAAAAGCCCACTTACACAGCAGCTATTCTCTTGCCCTAGAACTCCTTTTTTGGAACAACTTACAAGGGCCTCTTAAAGATACTTGTCTTCAGCCATGTTTCATTAAACATAGGAGCAGAAGTACCTGTTCTGTTAGTCCATATCTGCTTTGTCCTTGAATTCCATTTACGTGCTTTTGCTCCATATTTCTGATTGATTCCTCATTCTCCAACTAGCCTGAACCATTCTCTTGGTTCTGCTTATTGACCATACTTTTGTCCTCTGATCTTCAAGGTGCTGTGATGGTTCTTCACTTGAAACGAGTGAGGCTTCATTTGTGTTGAGTGCAATATCATGCCATAAGATTGTCGTCAGAATTGCGGCTAATTCTAAAACTCAAGATTGTCCTTCCTTTCTCTTCCAGGTCTTGTATCCGGTCAGCTTGTGTGAGTTTATAACGTGCCTAATGTTAACGCCACCCTTTGTTTATTCACGCCTCTTTTAGAGGGATTTGGTTTCAAATCACCCAGAACCAAGGTCAAACATGAAATATCTCGGGTGAATCATTTGGAATTCTGAAATGTTGTTTATTCAATATGATACAATAGGGTTCAAAAAAACCAAGAAAATATTTCCAAAAGGTTTGATTCCACCAGCTCAAAGGAAACACTTTGTAATGATGTGGTTGATTGCTCATATGTGAAGGCCTGTTGTCATGGTAAGACATTGGTGTGTTTTGACATCTATGTGCCTCACTTGTCAAAAAAGCAGCAAACAAGGAGATCTATTTCTTGCCCGGAGAATTACATGCAATTGTACATTTTTGGTGTAGTTATGTTTGGATAAACCGCAATAGGCAATAATTCAATCAGCAGCCATGATGGGAGACTTACTGTACCAAAGGAATGAGTTTTGATGAGTTAAATGGCTCTTTTGCACTTCTGATTTTTCTTTTGTTATTATGAAGCTTCAGTCCAGGTACTGTCTACAGAAAGAAAATTGCCCATAATTCTGCACTAATTGGCACTAAATTAGTGTGGGGTGCCTGGTGCAGTAATTGGAAATGTCAAACTGTATGTCATGAATACCCATTTCAAGATAGTGTTTCAGCTCATTGTTTAAGTAGAATTTGATGAGGCTTTATCGTACATCAGTCAGTCTTAGAATGCTAGCTAGCGAAAGTATAAAGGCAGAAGAATGTTAGATTTTCAATTTAACTGTCATATTATTAAGTTGTACCAGCTGTGAAGAATGGTATAACAGCCTTTTGACCAAAAGCAGACTGCAAAAGCAAAAGAACACTTTTGGTCTGTCCGCAAGCATGACCCAGACCTTTGTTGCTTGCCACTTCAACACACCATCTGCTCTCATGCTCACATGTCCATCCTTGGCCTGTTGCAATGTTCCAGTGAAGCCCAATGCAAACTGCAGGAACAAAACCTCATCTTCCGACTAGGCACTTTACAGCCTCCTGGATTTAACATTGGAGTTCAACAACTTCAGACCATGGTCTGTCTCCTCTATCTTTACCCCTTTTTAATCCATTTTTTAAAATGTATTTTTATTTTTTAT
Organism: Carcharodon carcharias; assembly: GCF_017639515.1. Taxonomy (NCBI): domain Eukaryota; kingdom Metazoa; phylum Chordata; class Chondrichthyes; order Lamniformes; family Lamnidae; genus Carcharodon; species Carcharodon carcharias. The sequence continues at coordinate 128,427,542 of NC_054477.1, read as the reverse complement.
CTACTTTTTTTATTAATATTTTTATTTATTTTTATTTTTATTCATTTATTCATTGTTTCATCCCCTTTTTTAATCCCTCTGTTTTTATCCCATTTTCTTTTCTTTTTTCCCCAACCACCACCCCCTCCCCCCCACCCCACCCCTCAAAAGGGCCATCTGTTACTTGTTCTATGTTATTCTTTCACAGAATGCTGACCCTTGTTCTACTATTGACACATTCTGCTTTCTTACCTTTATGCCACTATCAGCACCTTCTTTAGCCTTTACCACTACCATTAACACTCCCTTTGCCTTTTTGTCCATGACATCTTTGTCAATCTCTCCTTTACCCCCACCTATTGCTGGCCTTCTATCCAGCTTCACCTGCTCCACCCCCCTTAAACAGTATAAATTTCATCACATTTCTACTTCTTTTTAGCTCTGAAGAAAGATCATATGGACTCGAAACGTCAACTCTGTTTCTCCCTCCACACATGCTATCAGACCTGCTGAATTTTTGCAGTATTTTCTGTTTTTATTTCAGATTTCCAGCATCCACAGTATTTTGCTTTTATTTGAACAGATAATATCATTTAAATTGTCTAGGAAAGATAGGAGAACAGTGAGCATCATTTCATAGAGAAGGAAAAGTTTGCATATTTTCATTAAATAACCTGAACACCCTACTATTCCCAAGGTAACTACCTTGGCAAATTGTAGGAAAATGGCCCAGAAATTGTCTGGGACCTAGATATGCCAGATAAAGAACCTCCTTGCAGCACTTCCAGGGCCAGTGACTTGAAGGGAATGGAGCTAGGAACAGGAATACCCATTGAATGGTAGGCCAACAGGCCTCCAAGGCCTTTTTCCTTCCGTTGCCAAGTAATCCAGTGTGTTGAGGAAATCAGCTTCATTTTCTCTTTCATTTCCCAGTGAATTACAAACTTATGTTATTTTCCTTTGGTACCTTTGTCTTTATTCCAAACTGCAGCAATTTCCTGTAGGTATGGGAATACCTACCTGTACTTTGGAAAATATTCAAATTATGCAACAACTTTGGGACACTGCACATGCGCCTGTCAGCATGTATGCCATAGTTCAGCTTATTACAATCTAAGTGGATATGTCAGCTCATATTATCAGAAAAGAATTAAATGAAGAGCACTCCCTTAATTATTGCAGAAGATATGAAAGAGTTTTGGTTAATGTGTTGTATGCTGCTGAAAAATAATTTCTTTTTTGATTTTGAGCATCCCTATGCACAGATAATGCCATTAGGACTCATTTGAAAGCTCATTAAAATTAAAATATACCCATTAGGATATCATTAAGCTGCCTTGGACCCAATTAGCTCCTATGTTTTTATTTAGTCATTGCAAACAGAAAATGATAATTTTTTTTTTAAATCAGGAAAACATTCTAGGTCACCACTATTGCGAACACAGTAAAAAGGAAACTTGCTGGTTTCTTTAGAATAGAATAGAATTAATTTAGAAACAAAATCTAACCTTATTCTGACCCAACAAGCCAGTTTAAGCATTCCGCATGGCTGCAAATGATTAGGGATCACATTTGAACTCATTAACATGATGAAATCACATGTGAAACCAACATAATGTCTGGGGGAATTTGACCCTCAGAAAGTGGAAGTGTTTTTCAAACTAAATTTGGGAAATGATGATGCCATGGACCACCAATTCAGAACCCAGATTTGTGGGAGATTGGTTTGCTGCTTCAGTTCACTAAATTCCTGATTTAAGCCATGCTGCTGTGAGAAGGCCCCAAATAGTGTCCGCAGGGAAGAAGCTGAAACTCTGAAGGCAAAACCAAAGTGGGAAAACAATGTGACGTTGGTTAAAACAAATTCTTAAAGATACAAACTGATACTTCTGTAATAGTCATATTTCAGAAACATTTTAAGAACTTACATATGCAATAAATTAATACATATTATTCAATTTAATTAGCGACAAGAATTAAGTTTTGAGGATGTCTTGTATGCATAAACTGAAGGATGACAGTGGTTAAGAAATCATGGAAAAATTACTCCTCTGTACATCTTGCAGCATCTTAAAATACCTGCTCAGGCACAGCATGGAGTTCAAATCTCCCTACACACTGCCCTACTAATGTGCCCAAATCCTAATTACAAGCATTTTGAGTGCACCAGTGTTGTACCCCTCCCAGTACCAAAATCTGAATATTGTGAACCTATTGTAATTTTAAAAATATATAGTTTCAAAACTGAATGGGATGCATTTATTCATAAAATACCACGTTATTCTAAACAGTTCATTTTTTTAACAAGAAGGGATAAACAGAAATACAGGTCAGTTCATCTGCAGCTTAATTTGTTTCCACCTCTGAGAGTAGATGGTTGGCACAGCTCTTTCCCTTCAAGGATCTAATAGGACAAAAGTATTTGTGTCAGAAGTAGAGCACATTTCTCTATGATCTGTCATGTTATGGCTTCTTTCTTTTTATGAGGGCACGTGTTGGGTAAAAACCAAATTCACTTAAAGAATATGGCCCAGTTTGTTTCAATATAATAGCCACAAAACAGATGTTAGATCTGCAACACAATTCCAAATTAAGGGCAAGGGACCCAATTCAAATAAAAGTGTCATATGGGGCTGTTTGAATTCATATTTCAATTTGGAAAGATGATTTTGGATGGAGAATTATGGGTCACCTCGTATTTCCCAACATGCCATGCAGCCCTTCCATCTGATAGAGCAGCATTGCAAATTCAGAAAATCAATCTTATTTCAGCTAGTCTTGCTCTAATTGAATAGTCCATCTAAATCCAGTAGAAGGATATAGGTAGACTAGAGACATGCCATGGATACCCAGCAACAGATTGCACCTAAGATGAATATTCACGGACCTTTTGCCCAGTCCAGTTGATAATGAAGATCATCACAGCCTCTGTAAAAGTTTGCTAATCCAAATACAGAGATATTTAAATCTGTAACTACTGTATTGCTGCAAATAGAGACATGCTGTTGAAGCTTTTTGCCTTGGACTCATTAAGCCAGATGTAAAAATGCCAGATTTCTAAGGGAGCAACAATTTATACTGCATAAGAAAAGCTTGCTGATGGGTTGGCAAATTGGCTCTTATTGGTAGAGGCATTGCCATGGAGAATGCACCAGAGGACTATTGTCCCCCGTGTTTTTGTTTAATTCAATAAAGGCACAATTGATGGACATGTTCGTTTTGTCTGCAGAGGACAGGTCTCTGCCATGAATATACGTAACTTCGAGTAAGTATAAGTGAGCCACACAAAAACATAAAATGCTGGAAAAACTGAGCAGGTCTGATAGCACCTGTGGAGAGAAAGACAGAGTTAACATTTCGAGCCCATATGACTCTTCTTCAGAGCTAAAGAGAAATAAAAATGTGATGAAATATATACTGTTTAAGGGGGGGGTGGAACAGATGAAGCTGGATAGAAGGTCAGCGATAGGTGGAGGCAAAGGAGAGATTGCAAAAGATGTCATAAAGATAAGGTCAAAGGTTGTTAATGGTGGTAGTACTGGCTAAAGGAGGTACTAATGGTGACATTAAGAGTGGAAAACAGAATGAGCAAGTGACAGTGGGGCTGGGGACGGCGGTGGGAAAAAAGATCAAAAATAGGCTAAAAGGTGGGGATAAAACAATGAATAAAATGGAAATACATTTTTAACATAATATAAATAAATGGAAATAAATACTTAAATAAAAATGTAAAAATAGCATGAATATTGAAAAAAATGAATCAAAAAGGGGGTGGGGATGGAAGAGAGAGTTCATGGTCTGAAGTTGGTGAACTCAATATTCAGTCTGGAAGGCTGTAAGGTGCCTTGTCGGAATATGAGGTGCTGTTCCTCCAGTTTGCATTGAGCTTCACTGGAACATTGCAGCAGGCCAAGGACAGACATGGGGGTATGAGAGCAGGGTGGTGTGTTGAAATGGCAAGTGACAGGGAGATCTGGGTCATGCTTGCGGACAGACCGAAGGTGTTCCGCAAAATGGTCACCCAGTCCGCGTTTGGTCTCTCCAGTGTAGAGGAGACCGCATTGGGAGCAGTGAATGCAGTAGACCAAATTGAGGGAAGTACAAGTGAAACGTTGCTTACTTGATAGGAGAGTTTGGGCCCTTAGACAGTGAGGAGGTGGAAGTAAAGGGGCAGGTGTTGCACTTTTTGCGATTGCATGGGAAGGTGCCATGGCAGAGGGTTGAGGTATTGGGGGTGATGGAGGAGTGAACCACAATGTCCCAGAGGGAATGGTCCCCACGGAATGCTGACAGGAAGGGGTGAAGGGAAGATATGTTTGGTGGTGACATTATGCTGGAGTTGGCCGAAATTTTGCTTCTTTATAAGTGAGCCATAGACCATAAGACATAGGAGCAGAAATTAGGCCATTCGGCCCATCGAGTCTGCTCCGCCATTCAATCATGGCTGTTAAGTTTGTCAACCCCATTCTCCCGCCTTTCCCTGTAACCTTTGATCCCCTTACCAGTCAAGAACCTATCTATTTTGGTCTTAAATACACTCAATGACCTGGCCTTTAGAGCCTTCTGTGGCAATGAATTTCATAGATTCACCACTCTCTGGCTAAAGAAGTTTCTCCTCATCTCTGTTCTAAAAGGTCTTCCCTTTACTCTGAGGCTGTGCTCTCGAGTCCTAGTCTCTCCTACTAATGGAAACATCTTCCCCACGTCCACTCTATCCAGGCCTTTCAGTATTCTGTAAGTTTCAATTAGTTCCCCCTCATGTTGTGAGCCTGATTGATAATCTTAAATTAGTTGTTAGTGTAATTCTTAGCACACTTGAGATTGTTCAGTAAGTGTTAGACGTTGGCATTTAAAGTTAGACTTATGTTCTGAGTTTTGTAAGCATGGGCTGGTTGATAATGGTCTGCCTATTGTGAACAGCCAAAGGGACATGTTGTTTGATACGATCTGCCAATTGGGATATATGGCCTATGTACCTGGCATTGCGTTGGGATTCCTATAGCTCCAGACCAAAAGATTGGCATTATCAGCCATCTTGTAAATAGGGCCTGAGCCATTTACTCACCGTGCAAGCTTGGCATCAAAATAGGGTGCATCAAAGCTATCCTGCAGAATAATGGCTACCAGAACAGATCGTTGCTCGCTGTGTATCACACATAGTCACAAATGGGCCTAAGACTGCCACTTTTGGACCTGAAAAGTACCCAGCCCACCTCAAGCTACCCTGCAGGGGCAAAGGTATCTCACAAATTTGAGCAGTAGGTGAAGCTAGTTGTTCTGCACTGCTACAATGCAGTAACAACGCAAGTGGTATTTACCACTAACAGGATGCTGCCATCAAGCCAAAAAAGACTTCCTGCCTACACACAAATAAATAATGTGGTATATGAATTTCAGTGCCAATGTGGTGGAAGGTACATAGCCCATTCATCCCAAAGATCGTATCAAACAGCACGTCCCTTCAGCTGTTTGCAGTAGGCAGAATACTGACTGTACTTAACTACCCTGTGCTAGCAAAACTCAGAAAATAGAGTCTAACATTAGGTTATATCCTGCGATTGGACAGTACTTGCTGAACAATCCCGATTGTGCTAAGAATTACACTAACCAATTAATAATTATCAGTCGGGCTCGCAACGTGGTATCTGAAGCTTGCTCGAAGTTACACTCATATACAGCAACCTGTCCTCTCCAGGAGGAACATGCCCAGGCATTGCACTTTTTATGAATTAAACAAAAGCGTTGGGGGGGCAATAGTCCCCTGGTGCATTCTCCGTGGCAGTGACCCCACTGATAGTCAACTTGTCAACCAATCAGCATCCTTTTCTCATGCAGTATAAATTGTTGCTTACTTAGAAATTTGGCATTTGCATTCACTACCATCTCATGAATGTTCATTAAATTAGCTTTTTGCCGGAATCACGTGCAGCCTTCCAGTCTTGAAGTGGAAAATTACATCGGTCTGAATCTCATTTAAAAAAGGGTGGTGTGCAACTTTGAGGTGCGTGCAACATATATAGCCCGCCTTCAATAGCGCTGCGCCATTCCTGTTGTAATGCCAGTGGAACTCCACACTGCTGTGGCTGTAGGGTTGGACTGCTCCTGGTGCTTGCTTCTGTATTCACAAGGACACCACTGTGCAGCGGAACTCAGGTAGGGCTCAACATTTATACACTGATCGTTATTGCAACCAGAGGGGCAGGACGGGTGGTGGTGTACAGAGGGGTTGTTAGTGTGCCACAAGAGAGATGGGTCGCAAGTAGACTCATAAGGGAGGGGGTGGGTGGGGGGGTTTGGAAGGGAGACAATGTAGTCTCCAGCCCTAAGGAAAATGAGGAACTCAGTAAAAGGCAAAATCATTGGTCTGGGGTTTGCAGTCAGAGTAGAGACAGTCCTGGGGCTGTGTGAACCTCACAGTCAACAGTCAGACGGTGGAGGCAGTGATGAGATGCAGCAGACATGCTGCAGGAGTAATTTTTGGGAGCACAGTGTACTCCTGCTCCAGGGAGGGGCAAGGGCTGTGTGTTGAGTGGGAATAATGCACAACTTGGCGTGCAGGGCTGTCTCACAGTCATTGTCCATGGGCTTGTCTGTCTCTGCACTGGGCTGCAGATGGTATGGTGATGGGAATGGGAGGCATCCAAGAATGGAATTGGGCATGATTTCCTGCCATTCTAAGCAGTGGGATATGTACCGTGGAACCCCCGCGCCACTGCACTTAGTTGGAAAAATGGAAAATTCCGCCGAGCTGCGGATGTCGGGGTTGCATCCAGGTATAGCAATAGGGTTAAGAAATTTTGAAGTGACTTTTGGGCCACGCTACCACTATAAAAATGTTGCACTTTGTAAATACATTTGATATTTATGTGAACGGCTTGGTCAAATGAAGGTGTTGTGATTATATACATTGGAGTCCTCTTATTTTGAGGTTTATCCAGCATGGTTACTCAGTGGTAGTCTCCCTCTGTGAGATTCACATACATGTGATGTCCATCTCACTGACGATAGTCTCTGCACTCTTGTGTGATGTTAGGGAGATGTGTTAAAATCTTTATGAGAAATGTGTGATTTATACACTTCTAACCCTTCTTCCTTCTGGAAGACCATTGTGTGAGGGCAGCTCATCAGCCTTGATCAATTTGTGACACTTGTGTGTCCTAAGTGGTAAAGGACAAGACATGGATGGGAGGAGGAGATTCCTAACCATGTCCTCATCTCACTGTCTGCTGCGAGGCACTGCAGACCTTTGTAGAGTTCATGGCCTGGTGAATCATGAGGCCTGAAGGTGCAAGTGTCAATGCTGGACTGGTACTTGAATTGATTGTTTGGAAATCCCTTGAGATGAAAGGGAATGGCATTGAGGGCCAGGAGGACTGTGGCCATCTTCCCTTGCCTACAATTTACTTCTCCTGGAATCTGGAAGCAAATTAAGTATCACAGGCAAGTCTCCCATGTCTTGCTCTCTCTATGTCATCGTCGCCTTCAAACTGACTCTCATCTCACCTTTAAGGTCCTGGGCCTCCTGATCTTCATCCTCCAAAGAGCTCCCATCCTGCTCCATTTCACCCTCCGGCCAGGGATCACCTCTTAGCAGTGCCCACTTGTGAAGGGCGCGATGTGTGAAACCCTACCAGGAGTATAATGTAGCGCATCACCTGAGAGGTCCGAATATCTGAAGTGCATCTTCAGAATCCCAATGGTTTGCTCCATTAGGGTGTGTGTGGAGCTATAAGCAGTGTTATACCTCTCCTCGGAACGACTCTGGGGATGATGCACCAGTGTCATCAGCCAGCGTTTCAGTGAGTACTTATCCCCAAGCATTTATCCCTGCAGACATCCAGGCCCTTCGAAAACATCACACACCTGGAAGTGACTCAGGATGTATGAACCATGGTAACCTTGAGGGTACCTGGCACAAACATGCATTAAGTGCTTCCTATGATCACACACTGATTGTACTTTAATGGACCAGTTGTACATTGGTGGTTTATAAACCTGAGGGGCTGCTACAGAGTGCATAAAGCCACATGGGTACAGTCGATTGCACCCTGTACTGTTGGGAAGCCTGAGATAGCAGTAAAGCCATTAAATCTCACAGCCAGGCTGCTTTTGTCCTGAGTAAAACTCACATAGTGATGTGCCTTGCTGTAAAGGGCATCTGTGACCTCCTTTACGCATCCATGTTGCGGACTGCGAGATGCCGCTGAGGTCCTCTACGGTCCCTGGAACAACCCACAGGCAAAGAAATTGAGTGCACAGTCACTTTCAAAGCCACTGACAGGGGATACCCTCCAACTCAGGTCTTCACGAAGAATGTGGCATATGTGATCTACCTGAGCTCGAGACAAGTGCAGACGTGTTTGGCATTGGCTCTCACTCATTTGTAAATAGGAGAGTCTTCTCCAGTATACCCTTGGACTGGCAATTCACCTCTGTTGCCTTGGCCTCTCCTCCTGATCCTATTGTTCTTGCTTTGGTTCCCCTTGAGCCTGGCCAGGGCCCCCTGGTGGAGGAGTGCTCTGTGTCGCCTCTCCTTCCTTCACCTCCTCCATTAGGACTCTCAAAGCACTGAGCTGTGGACCCATTTTTGCTTTAACCTTCTCTCTGAAATGAAACATTGAAGACTTTAATGAATAATGGGTCCAGATATTGAAGCTCACAATCTGTTAACCTATGGTCTAATTGTAATGGTCAAAGTACCTGCTGCCCTACTTGCATTGTCGCTGATGCTGCCTTGTCTTTGAGTTGCTATTGTCCACATTGAGGTGACCAAGATGCCATCCCAGAAACTTAACATCTGAATCCCTCATTATTATGAGAAGGTTTGAATGATAAGCTCTACCCCGGCTCAGTGCGCCAATCTCTGACCTGGCATTCTAATGAGCAATAAATTGCTGATGATTAATGACCGGATGCCGTTTGGCAATGCCAATTCCAGAGAGCACGTGACTGGCCTCCATTAATGCAATGCCATAGATGCTGCACCTGTGCCTCCTCCCCGATTGCCTGCGTTCCCAAATTATACATTCCGATCTGTTCATGCTGATATGCTGTGTGTGGGATGTTAAGACATTGACTTACGAGTATCCCTGTTGCAGCGCTGATAAAAGCATTGGCTTCCAATGGCTTTCTTCGCGAGGGGGTCTTCCTCTTTTCTCTGTGAACTCCATTTCACTTTTGCAGCACCAACAAGTTAGAAGGTGCCCCCAGAAAGAGCCTCTTACTCCAACAGTGCACTCTTCCCACACAGCCTCAGACCCCTCCTGTTCAGAATCGCTTCCACTCTTGATTTACAACTCTAGTAGACCAAGGTGGTGGTTCTGCTCTACTATTTCAAAACGAGCTTCAACCTCCTCACTGTTTGTGTCCCAGAAATATACCTGGAACTTCACGATGTGAGGGTAAAGCTCCCTCCTGTTATTCTCCAGCCTCCCACAATAATGCTGGATCTGATAGTTGTTGTGGTGGACATTCCTACCCTCCACCGTGCGCCCATCACTACTGAAGTGCCTGTGCCCCCCGTGGACCTGCATCCTCCCCATCTGGAGGCTGTGTGCATGGTCGCCTACTGAGGTGAACCATAACCACACCCCCCAACCCCAGAAAAGCTTCACTTACCACCCCTCCCTCCAACTTTATTATATGTTCCCTAAATACAAACTGCAGATGTCTCCCATTACCATCACCATACCATCTGCAGCCCAGTACAGAGACAGACAAGCCCATGGACAGCGACTGTGAGAGAGCCCTGCATGCCAAGTTGTGCATTATTCCTACTCAACACACAGCCCTTGCCCCTCCCTGGAGCAAGAGTACACTGTACTCTCAAAGATTACTCCTGCAGCATGTCTGCTGCATCTCATCACTGCCTCCACTGTCTGTTGACTGTGAGGTTCACAAATCCCCAGGACTGTCTCTACTCTGACTGCAAGCCCCAGACCAATGACTTTGCCTTTCACTGAATTCCTCATTTTCCTCAGGACTGGAGACTACACTGTCTTTCTTCCAAACCCCCCCCACCCACCCCCACCCTTATGAGTCTATGTGCGACCCATCCCTCTTGTGGCACACTAACAACCCCCCACCCCTTTCCTATTTGAGAGTTTGCATGCATCCTCTCCCATCTATACATGTGGTAGCCCTTTCAGCCCCTTATTTGTCATTCTTTGAGTTACCCTTGTCGGGCTCCAGCTTCCCACGCCTCGATTTACTCTTTGCCTCCCATCATTCCCCCTCCTCCTTCACTGCCTTGCAAAACCTTCCTGCCCCTCTGCCTTTCATCGTGCCCCCAACCTCTTGTAAAGCCTTCCTTCACCATTATCCCCTGTGTGTTCATCCTTCCCCTCCCCCCCCAACAACCCTTTCCCCGGTTTAAATGCTGGCTTCTGAATGCCCAGCCCTGTATGAGTACCACTGCACATTGCTGTCCTTCTGTACAACGTTGGCAGCGACCAGAAGCAAAACACCCCTACACCACCACCCGCCCTGCTGCCCCGGGCGCAATAATGGTCAGTGTTTGAAAGTTGAGCCCTACCTAAGTTCCGCTGCACAGTGATGTCCTTGTGAATACAGAAGCAAGCACCAGGAGCAGACCAACCCTACAGCCTCAACAGTGTGGAGCTCCACTGGCATTACAAGAGGAATGGTGCAGCGCTATTGAAGGTGGGCTATATATGTTGCACTCACCTCAAAGTTCTGAGCAAAGTGAGGTCCGACGTGTGCATGCCACCCTTTTTTAAATGAGATTCAGACCGATGTAACTTTCATTGCAAGATTGGAAGGCTGCACATGATACCAGCAAGAAGTTAAGTTAATGAACGTTCATGAGATGGTAACGAATGCAAATGGCGTTCATGGCACTGCTCTGGGGATACCCAACCCGCCATTAACCTTCCATCAGGAGAATCGCAAACTATTTTTATGCCAGAGGGTTTCCAATTTTTGGCTGCCACTAGATTCTCCGCTCCCATCTGCCACGAAACCAGCCGTGAGTGGGATGGGAAAATTCTGCCCCTTGCATCTGTCCTGATGAGTGCAGGATGTCTTTTGTTCAGCAGTACTCATCTTCTGTACTACCAAAGGACCACTCTGAATCCACAGGGTGACATTGTTGCTGCTCACATCCATTTACTGTTGAACAAATCTCTTCAATCATTGATTGCCGATGGCATGGATAATAGGATGTTTATTCTGCTGCCTTCTGAAATTGAAGATCAAATGAGGATGTGATATAATCAGTGAACTGAACTCTAGGTTCATCAAAAACGACTTCATTATTGGGCAGAAAATGTCATCCTCTGGGTCATAGAGACCATAGACTCATGTCTGGGAATGATCTGAAACTCTAGCCCCCAAAAAATCTGGAGTAAAATCTCAAGACATAAGTCTCTTTGTCTCGTTAGATGGGTCATTTCAAATGATTTCAGGTTGTTTCAGCTGATGTTTGATGTGAACAATGGCTAACTAAAGTGGAAATGTGTTCTTTTTTTTCAGCGCTAACACTCCTCCATTTGGTGTTTGTGCAAAATTTAACCTAGAAACGTAAATTGAAAATTAACCATGATATGGGATAAAAAAGGTAGGCCCTAATCTCAGGATAGTACAAAAAAAAGATACTCATATTGCTGAAAGAAAGGGCCACCCTGTGAAACCCTTCCTGAATGAAATTGTACAAACACTGGGAACTTTGGTCTTTGGATACATTAATCAGAAACTGGATTTAAATAATCCAAGATTAGTGTTTAATGACTGTGGAGGGAAAAACCATTTCCCTCATCTGTCTAGACTCTATTCAAACACATGACACCTGCTAGTCTTCTGATGATGTGGATGAAATAAACAGAATCAGAATCGTTACGGTGTAGAAGGAGGCCATTCAGCCCATCATATCTGCACCAGCTTTCTGAGCATTTTAACTTAGTGCCAACCCCCTGCAACCCTGCACATTGTTTCTTATTAGATAACCAATGCCCTCTTGAATGCCTCAGTGGAACCTGCCTCTGCCACACTTCCAGGCATGTGGATTCCAAACTCTAACTACTCGCTGTGTGAAAAAGTTTTTTCTTACCTCACATTAGCTTCTTTTGCAAAACACTTTAAAACTGTGCCCTCTGGTTTTCGATTGTTTACAAGCGGCAACAGTTTCTCCTTATCTACTCTGTCCAGACCCTTCATGATTTTGAAAACTTCTATCAACTCTTCTCTTAGCCTTCTCCTCTCCAAGGAAAACAGTCCCAACTTCTCCAATCTTTCCTCATAACTGAAGTGTCTCATCCCTGGAACCACTCTCATAAACCTTATCCGTGCTCTCTCCAATGCGTTCACATATTTTCTATACTGTGGTACCCAGAACTGTACACAATACTCCAGCTGAGGTCTAACCAGTGTTTTATATAAGGTCAGCATAACCTCTCTACTTTTGTACTCTATGCCCCTATTAATGAAGCCTAGAATACTGTATGCTTTAGAAACAGCTCTCTCGACCTGTCCTGCCACCTTTAATGACTTATGTACATATACAACCAGGTTTCTCTGCTCCTACACACCCTTTAGAATAGTTTCCTTTATTTTATATGAAACCAATTTGAATGAATAAGATTGATTGAAAGGATTTCCATTCCTACCTGGAGCTACTTGATGGATGATGATCACATTTACACAAAACTTACAAATACCTACCATGCTCTGAAACAGCTGCCAGATAAATGAAGTTTATTTTTAAAGAACATTCATGAAAATAAAGAGCCAAGTGTTTTCTGACACCATTTAATGTAATTTGTCTGAGCAGTCCAAAATAAACTGTCATCAAAAATAGAATATAGCAAGTTCTTAAATTCAATGGTCAGAATTTTACACTCCCCCACATGGGAGTGGGCTGGCAGGCAGGAGTAAAATCAGGTGACATGGTGGGCAAGTGCCCTTCACCTGCCCGCCTCCTCTGTAATTTTAGCAGTGGCAGGGTAGGTGCCAGACAACTGCTGGTGGCCTGGCTGTGAGCTGTCGGAGTGTTCCACCTGTTCGGACACCCTCTGCCCCATGGAGACTCCCGCAATGGTGATTACTACCCCCAATTGTTCCCCCTCTCTGACATTGCAATCGTGGTCCCACACCCTTCACCTGGCAGGCCCCGAAAAAACCACCCACTTAACTTGGAATTCAGCCTCCAGTGACATTCCTCTAAGGGATTGGCTGCTGTCCCAGCAGTAACCACCCCTCCCGGTCACACTGCTGGGCCTGGAGAGCTGCTGGTCATCTGATAGGCTGGTAGCTCTTTGGGGCGAGACTTTCTCCCAGATAAGGGTCCGAAAGCCACCATCTGAAGCAATTAGCAGCCAACTGGCTGTAAAATCACATTGGGGCTTCCTGGTCCTGTGGAAACGGCTTCACCCCAGCAACTGAGGGCAGGACCACTGAGTCTGCAAAAAATAATCAGACCAAGATGTCTATATTTAAAGGGTGGCACTTTGAAGCAGAGTTAGAGAGCTTCAAGGTCCTATGTTACAGAATAGTTAGGTATAGATTCACACCTAAAAATCCCCATTACACAAATTCTTAATCTATGGGCAAGCATTGAATAGAAGCCAGGCTCATGCCCATGCTCATCCCCTTTACAGAACAACTTCATGAAACTTCTACTGGCTAATTGTTGAGGAAAGGGAGCTGGTCTCAATCTTGTCCTCTCAGATTGGTAAGATGTGGGACACAGAGATGATGAGAGGGAAAGAAGTGATCTTACATTATAGAATGATACAGCACGGAAGGAGACCATTCAGTTCATCATGCCTTTGCTGGCTCTTTGAACAAGCAATCAAATTAGTCCCACTGCTCTGCTTTTTCAAATGTTTCCCCTTCAAGTATTTATCCAGTTCCTTTTTGAAATATGGTTGAATCTGCTTCCAACACCCTTTCAGGTTGCGCACTCTAGATCGCAACCTGTTGAATAACATTCTTTTCCTCATGTCTCCTCTCCTGCCTTTGCCTTATATGTGTCCTCTGGTTGCTGCCCCTTCTGCCACTGAAAATAGCTTTCCTTATTTACGCTATCTAATCCCTTCATGATTATGAATATTTCTATCAAAATTGCTGCTGTATGCTTTACAATTTTGCCATTCAAATAGGAGTGAGCATGCAGGATGAAGTGAGGGTCCAAGCAGGTGCAGAAGGAGAAGAAGAAAAAATGGCTGATATGAAGGGACCTGATATGCAGGCTGCAAAATCAATGCCACAATCTCTGGTGGAAAATCATTTCCAGTAAAGGACACATCCTCCAAAGGAACAATCTTGTCTTTGTTCTGAAAACATACAAACTTTGGCTGCAAAGAGCACACAATACATTACCTTTTACTAGCAAGAGAGAGATCACAGGTTAGCCAGAACCCTGGAAATGCTGATGGGGTATAATGAAATGTTCACTTTCAATGCATGTACAGAAACAGCTGCCAGTTCTCAAAAGACATAGCCAAGCAGGTCTCAGGTCATTTTTGAATAACAGTTTAGAGAGTTTCACATCCCTTCCGCCTTCAACATTATTTCTGTTAAAGCTGTAAATGAAAGATGATTTAGAATTATATCATGTCTCTGCAAGACAGAAAAGACAGCCTTGCATGATATCTCACCACAATCCAGCCTTCTGAGTAGAATTTAGAGTAACTGAAAAGGGGAAAGTTGTGCAAATTTGATTTCTTGGTGTCAGCCATGGCTCAGTTGGTAGTATTTTTGCCTTTGGACAAGAAGATTGTGGGATCACACTGTCTGAGAGTGTGGGGGAGGTCCATTCAATTGAGGCATTCAAAAGAGAATTGGATAATTGTCTGAAGAGAAAAAAGTTGCAGGGCTAGGGCTAAAAGGCAAGGGAGTGGGTCTGGGTCAGTTTGTCTTGCAGAGAGCTGGTACAGATTTGATAGGCCTAATGGCCTCCTATGCTGTAACCATTCTATTAATACAAGATTCTATAATTACACTGATCAAGCCTTTCTGTTACCTTATTTTAAAAAAACTCAGTCAAGTTAGTTAAAATTTGCATTTAACAAATCCATGCTGGCTTTCCTTACTTAATCCATACTTGTCTGGATCACTGTTTTTTTGTCCTGGATTGTCATTTCTGAAACTTTCCCACCACTGTGGTTGAATTGACTGGCCTTTAGTTTCTGGGTTATCCTTACTGCCTTTATCGAATACCTGCAATTCTCCATTGATGTTTGTGGGAGCTTGCTGTGTGCAAATTGGCTGCTGCATTTCAACCTCACAACGCTGCACTTCAAATGTCCTTAATTGTTTGTAAAGCACTTTGGCTCATTCTGTAGTCATGAAATGCACTTTATAAATGTAGATCTTTCTTTTTCTCTTGATTTGCTAATGTGCAATAAGATGTATAAAAAAGGAGAATGTTCAAAATTGCAACAGCAGTGAAGTGTAATAAGCAGACACCCGCTGGCACTCATCACTGAAATGAAACAGTACTGATTAACCCCTTTGACAACTGAAGCTCCTTTAAACCTTGCATTTTTTCTACAGCACCGAAACAAGCACTTCGGCCTAGCTGGCAGAAGCCAACGTTTATAATGCACACAAGCCTTCTCTTACGCCTCTTCATCTAACCGTATCATCATTTCTTTCTATTCCTTTCTCCCACATATTTGCTTATTTAGCTTCCACTTGGGTGAAGAAGTTTCTTCTGAATTCCCTATTGGATATATTGTTGACTATCTTATGTTGTTGAGCCCTAGTTTTGATCTCCCCCACAAGTGGAAACATCTCCACGTCTACCCTGTAAGACCCTTTTCATAATTTTAAAAACCTCTGTTGGGTCACCTTTTAGTTTTCTCTTATCTAGTGAAGGGAGCCTCTGTGCATTTAGGCTGAGTGGTTCGTGTGAGATCCGAGCTGTGTGTCAGTGAGCAAGTTATTGGTGAGCAGGTGTTAGCTGGGGGCACTATTAAATACTGCTTCTATCATTTTACAGAGATTCAAAGAAGGTCAAATTAGATTCATCCTGTTTGTTTGCATAGCATATACCTGGACCAATTTCTAAATCTATACCTATCATAGATGCATAATATTCATATCAAAAGCTTGGCTGGGGAAATGTTTAGCTCCGGGTGCACTGGTGTTCCGCATTGCAGCTGAGTTATTGTCAGGGTCCATTGCCTTTGTGTGTTCAATGCACTCAACCACTTCTTAATGTCACATAAAGTGAAACAAATTTGTTGGACAGTAACAACTAGAATAGTAGGGCCCTCAGGAAGAGACCATGGGCAGAATTTTCTGCCTACCGGGCAGGTGGGCTGGACCCAATCTCCGGTGGGCGGGGAGCTGATCCCCGCCAGAGAAGCAGGTCCCGCTGCCATTTTAAGTGGGTGGGCCAATTAAGGCCCACCCAGCGTGACGTCCGCCGGGAAGTGCTATGTGCTCTCTGTGTGGGTGAGGGGATTCCCCAAATGTGAGAACGCACTCTTTCACACATGCGCATGAAAGAGCGCACATCTCCCTGAGGCTAACTGTTGCCTCAGGGAGATCACTGACAGCTGTATAAACTTTAAAAATAGAAAAATAATAAAATCCTTAATATGTTCCCCTCATGTGACAATGTTACACGAGTGGGACATGTTAATAAATTTCACTGAAACTTTAATAAACTTTTTAAACCCTACATGAAACCTCATCCCACCAGTGGATGAGGTTTCATGTTTTTTCAGAAGCCCGCCGGGGCTCCTGGCCTGCCCACCGACCTTAAGGTTGGACGGGCAGGGCCTTTAATTGTTTTAATTATCCTGTCAATGACCTCAATTGGCTATTGACAGGTTGGCAGGTGGACAGCTGATCTTGCTGTGCCCCCGCCTTCCTGAAAATTTAAATGGGGCGGGTTCCCCCCAACGTCATCCCGCGTCATTTTGCCATCAGTAAGCGGGCCCACCCCCTGCTCGCTGACGGCAAAATCCAGCCCCATGTAAGATCTTTCAGTTGGCATTTCTGGCTGAAGATACTTGCAAATATGTTAGGTAAAAACAGAAAGTGCTGGAAAGACTCAGCAGGTCTGGTAGCATCTATGGAGAGAGAAATTGAATTAACATTTTGAGTACAAATAACTTCTTCAGAGCAAACATGTTAGCCTTGCCTTGCAGTCATGCTGATAATTAAGAAAGGGGATTCTTCTGAAGCTTCCTACTCATATGGTTGCTGAATTACCCCCAATAGATCTGATTCTGTGAAGCAAATGTAATGCATTTATCAATTCTCCATGTATCTCTGGAATCTATGTTCTCTGTTATGTAACTATTTCATGTGATATATTTTAAGATGTTGGAGATTAAAATGTGACACATTACTGGGACAAAGTGGAGAAAGCATTACTCTTCATTTAACAATAATCTAACTTGATTGTTCTTGATGTTGACATGATTATTCATAGCATGGCGAGACTGGCAGTTATTGTCCATCCAAAGCGTTCCTTTCCTCAATATTAATATCCTTCACTTTTCTAAGTACAGCATTGTCATGGACAAATTTGCACCCCAAACCAAGCCAATACACACAGAGGATAGTGCATAGGCGATAGTCCTTAAGAAATCATAATCGAGTTATGATACAGAGAAAACTTCTAATGCGCCTTTCATAATAAAATGGTGAACATCAACCAAAGAGACTGTGATTGGATTCAGAACTGTTTGTATGTTGTTCAGTGCAAAAGATATCACAGTCATAGCATATATTATGGTGATTCTGTATCAAAGGAGTGTATTGATGATATTGTTGGCTGTTATTATCAAGTGTTTAATGTTTGAAGTTGAGTCGTGTGTAAACTATTTGAAAAAGAATATTAATGAAAATTCGATCATTACTGCATCTTTTCTATTTTTCAGTGGGTACCTAAAACTAATTACTGTTAAAAGAAGCTAATGGTGTCACATGGTTGATATCTCTCTTGACATTATTAATATTTAATTTGGTTCTTGTTTCTGTTATGTTTTAGCCAAGATTAATGACATTCATTTATTACCTGGAGGTAGATTTGCAAAACTTTACATGTTCATAATTTTCAAATGTGATATCTGCAGTATTTAGTGGAATTATTTACATGGTGTAATTCATATTAGGTACTGTCTTTTCATGCAAGATTGCAGATGCCTAATTGGGATCTCCAGATTATTAGATTTGTTACATGGATGAGAGGGGCTCATAATGTCCACATGACAAAATTGACTCTCCCTTATGAGTGATCATACTATTTGTTCTACTGCCCTATGTTATACATTTTCCTTTTATGTCTCAGGTCACTGTTTAAAAATTCAAACTTGGAGCTGCAAATCACAATCAAAAAAAATCACAGATTGAAAATATCAGAGTTGCCAAATAAACAATTCAACACATGGGCTTAAATCTCTAAGCTGCACACTCATTGAGTGAGACTCCAGCAGAATTATGCAATCTTAGGGCTGATACCAGTTATAAGTTCATTTTGAAAATGAACTTCAATTCAATTTCAATTCAAGTTCAATTACTGAGGCCTTTAAACTGCTGAATGATCTCCCAGAGAAGCATATGGGGTACTACAGGGCCCACAAGGACAGAAGATAAAAATATTGACCTTGAAGATTGTGGTTGCGATCCTGGTTAATCAGGTGCCCTTCCACTAACATCACATATTCTGGTAGGGCCCGCAAGTCCAATATGGATTGAAAATTTAAGCGTGCTCTCCATTGATAATACAAGGGGCTGGTCAAGTTCCTCGCATAAGACTGAATCCACCTTCCCCCCCAAAATTTGTTTTGTCAAAACACTGATCTTCCTTTGGGAGTCCAAGACTCTTCGCTGATCTGAATATTCCCATTAAGGTCTGACTTACACTCATCTGGAGACCAGTGTACAACAACATCCCAAGGTATTTCATAGCAGTGTTATATAACAAAATTTGAAACTGAGCCACATAAGGTGGTGCTAGTGTAGATGGCCAAAACATTGGTGAAAGAGTTTGGTTTTAAAGAGTGTCTTAAAGGAAGACAGAGAGCTGGAGAGGTTTAGGGAAGGAGTTCCAGAGCTTAGAGCAAAGGCAGCTGAAGGCATGACCACCAATTATGGAGCAATTAAAATCAGGGATGCTGAAGAGGCAAGAATTAAAGAAGTGCAGCTATCTCAAAAAGTTGTTGGGCTAGAGGGGTTTACAGAGATAGAGAGGGATGAGACATGGATGGATTTGAAAATAATTTTAAAATTGAGATGTTGCTTAACTGGAAACCAGTGTAGGTTGGTGAGCACAGAGATAAATGGATGAATGTAGATTGTGGTGAGAAAGTAAAGACATGGGCAGTAAAGTTCTGGATTATCCAAGTTTATGGAGGATAGATTGTGGGACTCCAGCCACAGATGTGTTGGAATAGTCAAGTCTAGAGATAATAAAGGTATGGATGAAGGTTTTAGCAGCAGATGAGCTGAGGCAGGGGCTGAGTCAGGCAATATCATGGAAGTGGAAATAGGTGGTTTTAGAGATGGGGAGGCTATATGTGATTGGTAGCTCCTCCCTGGGTCAATTATGACACCAAGGTTGCAAACAATCTGGTCCAGCCTCAGACAGTTGCTAGGGATAGGGATGGAACCAGTATGTATGGAACAGAATTTGTGCTGGGGACCAAAGACAAAGGCTTTGGTCGTCTCAATAAATGATCAGGTGAAATTGCTGCATGTGCAGTACTGGTTGTCAGGCAAGGTGTCTGTACCTCATTTCTTTCAGTTTATCAGCCTTATTGTTCATTTTGAGCCAGGGAATTGAGAAGGCAACCCCTGTTCCTAACTTTGTCCCCTTGACATTAATGGCCTTTTAAGAGGTGGATGGATGTTTGACTCTTTCTAAGGCCTAGCAAGAGCTCTTGGTTCAACTACTCTGGTGAAATCCAGCAGAACACTAAGGAAATCCAGGTTCACATTCTGTAAAGTACTGAAAGCCTTTCTTGTAATACTGGCTGGGGAATATAAAATAATAAGTTACTTAAAGTCTTTTAATTATGCAAATTCATAGCTAGTTTTAAAATCTCATCTTAGATCTGGCCTCTGAAATATTGTTCCACAACGTATATGTTTACCTTTGCTTATTTTTTATAGTGCTTGATTCCTTATTTATAGAGGGTGGAGCACTCATATTTCTCATTAATATTTAAAAGCTCAATTGTAAAAAGCACTCCACTTCTTAAGATCACTTCTTAAGAGTAAATGATTGCCTGAAAAATCAGGTCTGGAAGAAAGAAATATTCGGGGAGTTTTAACATTTTCAGCCTCGAGGAATGGTTGGGCTAAGTAGCGCACAGGAATATTTCTCTGCACCTTGTCTTGTTTTAACTCCACAGCATGTGACATTACTGAGAAGTTCCCCAGAAGTTGACCTGATTGACAGGCTTGGCTTCCAGTCGAGATGGAATGCTAGAGGAGAGAAATCAGGGGGGAGATAGGAGGCCTGGGATGGGGTGGCTGGTAGGGGCGGGATGCGGAGTGGGGTTATGAGTGGAGGCCTTTAGGAGAGATTGGAGTTCTTAGGGGAGTGATCAGAAGCCTGGGGGAGGGGGGCTGGTTGGAGGCCTCAGAGGAGAAGGTGGAGGAGATTAGACTGGATGGGGTGAGGGGTGGTGTCTGATTGTAGGGGTTGACAAGGCAGGTATGCTGGATCCAGCAGATAAGTGGGAAGGCACTTACCCCCTGGATCCACCAATGCTCACACTCCTTGAATTGCAGGAAATCCGGTTGGCCAGCATTAAATTTGAAATGGTGGATAAATATGAAACACACAGCCTCATTATAATATTTAAATTGCCAACCCACCACCTTGGAGAGTGTTGATCACCCACCGCCCCATCCTTCCTCCATAAACCAGAAGTGGGCAGTTTGGAGTTGAAATGCAGGGTTTTTAA
The DNA here is from genome assembly GCF_017639515.1 of Carcharodon carcharias. NCBI lineage: Eukaryota > Metazoa > Chordata > Chondrichthyes > Lamniformes > Lamnidae > Carcharodon > Carcharodon carcharias. The sequence goes on along the minus strand of NC_054477.1, from coordinate 128,406,672 downwards.
CGCTAACCCCCTACCTGACCCAAGCCTACTTTTTTAGAATTAAAGTTCCCCAAATTTTTGTAAAATAAAAGTTGATGATTGTAATATTTCACTTAATAGCTTTTCATTTAAGTGGTGGGTAGTTCTAGTTTCACTTGGGGGCCATATGTAAAAATGCAACCTTTTTATTATCTTAAGCACAGATTATCTTAAGCTAAATTCAAATCCATCAGCAGAATGCAAAAGTAAACAGATATTGTTCATGTGGGGAGTGCTGGAAAATTAATATTCATAACTAAATTTGGATTTAACTCCTGTAAGCTTTTGTTTTGGTGCATCACAAATGCGTCTGAACTCTTGCAGGAAGTGGTCCCACAATAAAAGTAATGAGATGGAAAAATGGATTTTCTGCTTAGCTGCTGTACCATATATACAAAAATGTATTTTTTAAATCTTCCTTTTACTCAGAATGGCAATGATGGCATGAACTCAAACTAATATTTAATAATATATTGCAAAAGTCTTGCAATAGGATTAATGGGAATTAAAATATGGTAGAAATACAATTTTGTTGCAGCATGATATGAATCATATCAGCTGTTCTGATGCAGTAAGTAAGTGACAGGATTCTAAACTATTCCATCATTGGTTCAGCTGTCTTTTTATCAGGATGCCAGAAGGGAAGGCTGAAGGAGCTTTTCTGTTTCATAAGTACATGTTTCAATATAAATTTCTTTCTCTTTCTGTTCATGCATCTCTTTTCCTCTGGCTCCTCAGAGGACTGTCTGGAAGGCAATGCAACATGGCGTAAGCTTCAACATTCCAATTCTTCATAGTCATCTCCATTTGTCTTTGAATATTAATAGTGTCAATCTGTCCGCTACAGATATTTCATCAAAATAACAACCCCCTGTCCCAATGTCATAAATCAGATTGTTTTTAAACAATGTTATTCATACATATATATACATAGATATATATATCAATTAGCAAATATTTGATGTTGATATCTCATCAGTTAATTATTTTATGTTTTGGATAGCTGATTTCTTGAAAAATGGTCAGTGATTATTATACTCATGCTTCGTTTTCATGTAAGTCTATCCATTCACAGGTACGGCTGAATACTTGGAGTGATGACAGAACTAGAACAAAGCAGGATCATTTTTGCTATCATATTCAGTGAGGTTACAGTTATTTTAATGAACATTTGGTCAGTGAAACTGTGAATAGAAAACTCTGAGATGAATGTAGTAATTATCTAAAACAAATTAGAAGTGCAAAAAGGATTCTGGAGATGTACCTAAATAAAACAAAATTCTTCTAGTGCCATTAGAGGAAAAGAGTAGCTAGAGAGGAAGTTAGATTCTAATTGATTAAAGGTGGCAGTGAAATAAGAATAAAAATGAGAGTTAAAATTGTTAAATATTTTTAGTGGAAGTCACTATAGGCTCACAGTCCAATTTGTGTAGTACACTGAGTGATCTAGAGGATTTTAAGTCAGTGCACCCGAGCTACTTGATCAGTTTAGGGCACTTTAAAGCAACAAGTTCCCTGAACCAAAATGGATGTAGTTGGGTTCTGAGCCAATAAGCTTTTTATCAGACCACACTGCAGGGTGTAGCAAGAGGACTGCCTGACCAACTGTACAAAAGAATGCTTTGCACATAAAGCAGTGCTTACAATATGTCCACTGCTTGAAATCATGCTTAGATCCAGGAATAAAGGTAAGTGCAAACACCCAGTCCCATAAGTTAAATCTGATTTTTGTTCCAAGAACATTTGTCAAAACAAAGTACTAATTTAAAATGCTCAGAGCGGCATTAAGCCTTGTTCTAATTGACCATATGGTTACTTCGAAACACAGTAGAGAGAATTAGGAGTGAGTGACCTTAGCAGAAATGTACTCTAATTTACATAAATCTCTTGCAGAAATGTTAAATCCTATGTTCATGGATAGAAATCTCAATATGGTCCTTTTTGACTAATTGCAATAATGGGGCAATAAGCTCACACTAGATTTCAATGTTTCTAACAATACTATGAAAGTATTGGCAAATTACCCTGAGTTGTATTGCATTTTTTTAGAAAGACACCTTATATTTATATGCATATTTGTGTCTGAACTATGTAGTTTCTTTATATAATGCTCTTTGCTACATAGTTTCATTATGGTAACTAAATGGTTCAGGCAGATGCAATGAAGGATCGGTCGCCAGTAGCTGTCAGTGATCCTTTCGAAGGGTGGAACCTGACATAGTTTTCTGATTAGTCAGTGCTTCACGCAGTGTACAATTGCAGCAACTGCAGTACATTCCACATAAATCTAAGTCAGTTACTTAGTAACCACTCAGTCAAAACCACTCTACTTATTGTAGGGTCAGAAGTTGAGTAACCTGGCTATATGCAGTTCCAGGTCAAAACCAACAAGAATCTTGTGTACAAAACAGCATCAGAGATGACAAAGCAGTCATTGTAACAGGAGATACTGTCTTGTTTAAATGGATAGTGAGCATTTTGTAAATTTGAATTTAATCTACTGTCAAAAAATCAAACCTGCAATTATACTCCTTTAAGCAACTTCATCTGAAGCTGCAGTATAAAATAAAACAACTTGCAACATCATTGGTAATACTTATATATTTAAATATTTCAATGAAGAAGCATAATTTAAAAGACATAGAGATGCATAAAAATACTGTTCTTGCATTGTTCAAAAAAATTTAGATAGTGCAAGCCAGCGTAAGAATTTTGCTTTTACTTCAGTAGAGTTAATGCGAGGAGAAGCACAGAAAGATATCGTTCCCTGGGGAATATGCTACCCTCCATGCATGAATTTCAGATATTAGGTACGTCTTACTTGATTGCCTCTTCTCACTCAGAAACCCTTGATTCTGTCAGCAGCGTTCAATTTTGATGGCATTGGCTTGATACTGGACTACCAGCATCTTCAGAATAGGCCTGGTTTGGAGAATTGAAACATGAGCTGCTTCCCACAATGTACGCTTCCAATAAAAACGTTAAATTTAGGGTAAAGGAAAGTCTGTATACATTAGCTGTTGTGCATACCAGGGGGGTTCTCAACCTTCTTGCTTCTGAGGCCCTCCTCCTATGTTATAAAAATTCCAAGGATTCCCTACGATGCCACACGTTATTTTTTATTAAAAAATTTATAAATATAGTTATACAATTATACAAGCAGAACCATAGAAAAGTTACAGCGCATAAAGAGGCCATTCAGCCCATCGTGTCTGCACCATCCTAAGAAAAGAGAAAAAAAGAAACTGGCACCTCATTTTTAATCACACTTTCCAGCACCTGGTCTGTAGCCTTACAGGTTACAGCACTCCGGGTGCAAATCCAGGATACCTTTTAAATGGGTTGAGCATTTCAGCCTCAACCACCGATCTAGACAGTGAATTCCAGATGCCCACCACCCTCTGAGCATGTCCCCCCAATCCTTCTACCAATCACCTTAAATCTATACCCTATGGTAATTGACCCCTCAGCTCAGGGAAACATCTTTCACATCTACCCTATTTAAGCCCCTCATAATTTTGTACACCTCAATTAGGTCACTGCTCAGCCTCCTCTCTTCTAAGGAAAACAACCCTAGCCTATCCAATCTTTCCTCATAGCTGCAATTTTCCATTCCTGCTAACATCCTTGTAAATCTCCTCTGTACTCTCTCCAAAGCAATTATCACAGAATCAAAGGGCAGAAATTTTGCCCTTGATGGGCGTGCGGGTCCCACCAGCTCAGCGGCAGACGGACAGCCAACCCCCGCCGCTGAAACGGGGCCGGCCGCCATTTTGAGTGGGCAGGCCAATTAAGGCCCGCCCAGCAGCCTGCCCGACAGGAAGCACATAGTGCTGTCTCAGGGAGATTAGTGACAGTGTACAAAACTTGAAAAATAAGAAAAATAAAAATATTATTAACATGTCCCTCTCACAATGTCACACGAGATGGGACATGTTAATAAATATAACATTACATTTATTAAAGTTTTTAAAAAGGCACATGAAACCTCATCCCGCCAGTGGATGAGGTTTCATGTTTTTTCAGAAGCCTGCTGGGGCTCCTGGCCTGCCCGCCAGCCTTAAGGTTGGACAGGCAGGGCCTTTAATTGATTTAATTACCCTGTCATGACCTCAATTAGCCATTGACAGGTCGGCAGGTGGACAGCTGATTTCACTGTCCACCCACCTTCCTTAAAATTTAAAGGGACCGGGATGATGTCGGGGGTTCCTCCTCATGTCATCCCACATCATTTTCCCGTCGGTGAGCGGGCCCCGCCCCCAAATCGCTGATGGGAAAATTCTGGCCAAAATCACAGAATTGTCATGATGTAGAAGGAGGCCATTCAACCCATTGTGTCTGCACCAGCTCTCTGAGCATTTTAACTTCGTGCCAAGCTCCTGCCTTTTCTCTGTAACCCTGCACATTGTTGCTTATTAGATAACCATGCAATGCCCTCTTGAGTGCTTCAGTTGAACCTGCCTCCACCACACTTCCAGGCAGCGGATTCCAAATCCTAACTACTTGCTGTGTGAAAAAGTTTTTTCTCACCTCGCATTTGCATCTTTTGCAAAACACTTTAAAACTGTGCCCTTTGGTTTTTGATTTATTTATGAGTGGGAACAGTTTCTCGCTCTCTACTCTGCCTAGGCCCTTCATTATTTTGAAAACTTCTATCAATTCTCTTCAAAGCTTTCTCCCCTCCAAGGAAAACAGTCTCAACTTCTCAAATCTTTCCTCATAGTTGAAGTGTCTCATCCCTGGAACCATCCTGATAACCCTCTACTGCGTTCTCTCCAGTGCATTCTCATCCTTCCTACAGTGTGTCACCCAGAACTGTACACAATACTCCAGCTGAGGTCTAACCAGTGTCTTATATAAGTTCATCATAACCTCCCTGCACTTGTACCCTATGCCCCTATTAATGAAGCCTAGAATACTATTATTTAGAAACAGCTATCACTACCTGTCCTGCCACCTTTAATGACTTATGTACATATATACCCAGGTCTCTCTGCTCCTACACACCCTTTAGAATAGTTTCCTTTATTTTATACTGTCTCTACATATTCTTTGTACCAAAGTGTATCATCTCACACTTCTCCGCATTGAACTTCATCTGCCACCTATCTGCCCACTCCACCAATGTGTCAATGTCCTTTTCAAGTACTATACTGTCCTCCTCACAGTTTACAATTCTCCCAAGTTTTGTATCGTCCGCAAATTTGAAATTTGTCCCATATGCACCAAGATCCAGATCATTTATATATATCAGGAAGAGCAAGGGGCCCAATACCGACCCTGGGGAACTCCACTACAAACCTTCTTCGAGCCCAAAAAATGCCCATTGACCATTACTCTCTGTTTCCTATCCCACAGCCAATTTTGTAACCTTTTATTCCATGACCTATAACTTTCCTCACAAATCTTTTGTGTGGCACTGTATCAACACCTTTTACCCATATATGCCATGTCAATGGCCTTGCCCTCATCAACCATCTCTGAAATCTTTTCAAAAAATTACAGCAAATTAGTTAGACATGGCTTTCCTTTTAACAAATCCTGACTCTTCCAAATCAATCCAAATTTTTCCATGTGACTATTAATTCTATCCCAAATAATTGTTTTTAGAAGTTTCCCCACCACCAAAGTTAAACTGACTGGTCTATAATTGCAGGGCTAATCTTCACAACCTTTTTTGAACAAGGGCGTAATGTTTGCAATTATCCAGTCCTCTGGCACTTTCCCCAAATCCAGGGAATATTGAAAGATTATTGTCAGTGCGTCTGCAATTTCCACTTTTACTTCCTTCAACATTCTTGGATGCATCTCATCCGGTCCTGCTGCCTTATCAACTTTAAGAACCGACAGCTTACCCAATATCTCCTCCCTATCAATTTTAAACTCTTATAGTGACTGAGTTTCCTCCTCTGTCACCATGGCCTGGGCAGCACCTACCTCGTAGTTAAAGACATATGCAAAGTGTTCATTTAACACCTCAGCCATGCTCCTTGCCTCTATGTGTAAATCCCCTTTTTGGTCCATATTCGGCCATACTCGTCCTTTTATCCCCCTTTTTACTATTGATGTGCTCATAGAATACTTAGGGATTTTTTTTTATGTCCTTCCTGCAATGTGGTCATCAGAACTGTAGACAAAATTCCGGCTGTGAGGATATTCGTTCCTGTGCTGTTCAGGTGTAGACCATTTGGCTTGTACAGGTCCCACCTTCCCCAGAACCAGTCCCAATGCATCAGAAACCTGATGCCCTCCCTCCCACACCAGCTTTCCAGCCACATGCTCAATCGCTCAATTCTCCTATTCCTGTACTCACTTGCATGTTAGAGTGGAATAATCCTGAGATTACTGCTTTAGAGGTCCTGCTTTTCAATCTCCTCCTTTGCTCCCTAAAATCTGTTTTCAGCACCTCATCCCCTTTCCTACCTAAGCCATTGTTATCAATGTGGACCACAACTTCTGGCTAATCATCCTCCCCCAGGAGAATGTCCTGCAGCCACGCCATGACATCCTTGACTCTTAATATGCTGCATGTGTGTGTGTATATGTATATTGCTTTTGTTTTCCTTAATGTGAAACTTATCACTGGCACTGTGCAACAGTCCTGAACAGTATGAAGGTGTTGAATTAGTATTCATATCTTGTATTGTATATGTTTACTGATATTTCCCAGCCTTTGTAGCTAATCTTGCTCCTGCTGATTTACATTTTTCCTGATGAGTTTGGTTATTAAAGTGTGTTATTAAAATTGGTAGACATTACGGAGGTTAGTAAATTGTGGCTAAGGTTGGTAGAATTATCATAAAGTTGAGAATGCCTTTGAAGTTGATAGAGTTCTGCTTAAGTTAATAGAGTAACCAGCACAGAAGCCAGTGTATTGAACTTGGGAATTTGGTGAGCAAGGGAATTCTAAGTGTTTAAGGGATTATCTACTTTTAAAAATCTAGTCAAATGTTCTATTTAACACTTAACTTAACTTAACATTAACTTGTAATTTTTTCCAGTCTTAGTCTGTGGTAAACAAGCTGCCTGCTAGTGGCAGTTGCAGTTAGTTAATGGCTGGTTAGAAATGGTTCTCTATTCAGCAGGACTTAAACCTGGAGTTTGGAATTCCAATTAGTATAAATACAGGAAGTTTTTATTTGTGCACAGGGGAGACGGTGGCGTAGCAGTAACATCACTGGACTAGTAATCCAGAGGCCTAGGCTAATGTTCTGGGTACAAGAGTTCAAATCCCACCACAGCAGCTGGTGGAATTTAAATTCAGTTAATAATCTGGCATTGAAAAGCTAGTCTCAGTAATGGTGACAATGAAACCATTGTCGCTTGTCATAAAAACTCACCTGTTTCACTAATGCCCTTTAGGGAAGGAAATCTGTTATCTTTACCTGTTCTGGTCTAAATGTGACTCCAAACCCACAGCAATAGGGTTGACTCTTAACTGCCCTTGGAAATGGTGGGGCAAGCCACCCAGTTCAAGGGCAATTAGGGATGGGCAACAAATTCTGGTCTTGTCAGCGATGCCCACATCCCATGAAAAAATTAAGTGATGGAGTACTGCTAAAGAGAGGACTGAACTCTGGAAATTGATGGGTGAGAAGAGATGCTATTCAAAGCTTGGATTTTTGCAACAACAGAGAGCCCCCTCTGTCATTGTGAAAACGGCAAAGAGGCCAAAAAGCAGAAACCCTGCCCACGAACATGGCGCCTACCATTTTCGCAGGGGCAGGAATGACCTGAGGAGGGGTTTGCGCATGTGAGTTTCACAGAGGCAGCTGCCCATATAAATCAGCAGCTGCCTCCACTCATATTTAATTCTGGTGACCCAGGTTCATGAAACATGAAGTGTGCAGCTTAGACCTAGTAGGAGCAGGTCTGAACTTTGTGGAGTCCTGAAGTACCCTTTTGGAGAGGTAGAGAACCCCTTTGGATATGGTCTCGGGACACCTTTGGGAGAGGTCAGGTACCCTTTGAGGGAGATCATGTACCTCTTGGGAGAAGTAAATGTGCCCCATTGGGATTGTTAAAAGCAGTCATGAATGTATATGAAAGTGCATAAACTCATTAACCTTCAAGCTTATTGGAACTGTCAAAAGTGTCAAGATGAACTGTCAAAGGTGTCAAAGTGAACTGTCAAAGGCAACTGTCAATTGCAGTTATTGTCATCTCACCTCTGAAATTCAGATCATTTGCCCATTTTTGGACCAAGATCGTAATGAGGTCAACATCCAAGGTGGCAGAGCCCAAATTGAGCATTAGCGATCAGCTTATTATGAACAAGGAGCAAGAGTAGGCCATTCAGCCCCTCAAGCCAGCTCTGCCATTTAACAAGATCATGCCTGATTTGATGGTAACTTGAAATCTGAAAAAAATTTGCCTCATCCCTGCTTTAAATGGGTGACCCCTTAGTTTTAAATAGTGAGTATTGCTGAGTAAGTGCCATATGATAGCACAATGCATGATATCTTCCATTACTTTGCTGATAATTGAGAGTAGACAGATGGAGTGGAAATTGGCCGGATCATATTTGTCCTGTTTTTTGTTATCAGGACATTCATGAGCAATTTTCCACGTTGTCAGGTAAATGTAAGTGCTCTGGCTGTAATAAAACAGCTTGGCTAGGAGTGTGGCTAGTTCTGGAGTGCAAATCTTCAGAACTACTGCAGGATGTTGTCAGGGCCCATAGCCTTTGGAGTATCTAGTTTCCTCAGCCATTTCTTGATATCATGTGCAGTGAGTCAAATTGGCTGAATACATGATGCTGAGGACCTTGTGATGAGGCCAAGGTGGGTCATCTACTCAGCACTTCTGGCTGAAGATGTTAGCAAATGTTTCAGCATTTGAGAGGCAATGGCATAGTGGTATTGTCACTGGACTAGTAACCCAGAGACCCAGGGTAATGCTCTGGGGACCTGGGTTTGAATCCTGCCATGGCAGATGGTGGAATTTGAATTCATTAAAAACCTGGAATTAAAAGTCTAATGATGACATAACACCATTGTTGATTGTCATAAAGGCCCACCTGGTTCACTAATGCCCTTTAAGGAAGGAAATTTGCCATCCTTACCTGACCTGGCCCACAGCAATGGCCTAGCAAGCCGTTCAGGTTTTTCTGAACTGCTACAAAGCCCCAAATAATGGACCCGGCATCGACCTCAGCACTGGAAAAGCATTTGTGCCAAAATTGGGAGAGCTGTCTCACAGACTAGTAAAGCAACATCCTGACATAGTCAATGACATGTTCCAGACACCTCCGTCCCACCGGCAGGTCAGACCCAGCAGAGGTGACCACACAGTGGTATACAGTAAGGAGGGAGTTGCCCTGGGAGTCCTCAACATTGACTCTGGTCCCCATGACTGGCGTCAGGCTAAATATGGGCAATGAAACTTCCTGTTGCAAATCACTTACCACCAGCCCTGCCCTCCTTCCCAGTTGCTGAATCAGTATTCCTCCATGTTGAACACCACTTAGAGGAAGCACTGAGAGTGTCAAAAGGGTGCAAAATATACTCTGGGTGGGGGAACTTCAATGTACATCACCAAGAGTGGCTTGATAGCACCACTACTGATGGAGCTGGCCGAATCCTAAAGGACATAGCAGCAGGTGGTGAGGGAAAAACATACTTGACCTCATCCTCACCAACCTGCCTGCTGCAGATGCATCTGTCCATGACAGTATCAGTAGGAGTGACCACATTGTGGAGACGAAGTCCCACTCTCACTTTGAGGATACCCTCCATCGTGTTGTGTGACACTACCACCATGCTAAATGGTATAGATTTTGAACAGATCTAGCAACTCAAGACTGGGCCTCTATGAGGCGCTGTGGGCCATCAGCAGCAGCAGAATTGTACGCGAACACAATCTGTAACCTCCTGGCCCGGCATATCCCCAACTCTTCCATTACCAGCAAGCCAGGGGATCAACCCTAGTTCAATAAAGAGTGCAGGAGGGCATGCCAGGAGCACCACTAGGCGTACCTAAAAATGAGGTATCAACCTGGTGCAGCTTTAACAGGCCTGCTTGCACACCAACAGCATAAGCAAAAAGTGACTGGATGGATATCCCCATCATCAAAGACGGAGGAGCCCAGCATATCAGCGCAAAACCATTTGCTACAAACTTCACCCAGAAATGCCAAGTGGATGATCCATCTTGGCCTCCTCTGGAAGTCCACAGCATCACAGATGCCAACCTTCAGCCAATTCAATTCACTGCATGTGATATCAAGAAACGGCTGAACGTACTAGATAATGCAAAGGCTATGGGCCCTGACAATATTCTGGCAATAGTACTGAAGGCTTGTGCTCCAGAGCTTGACGCACCCCTAACCAAGCTGTTCTTGTACAGTTACAACACTGGCATCTACCCGGCAATGTGGAAAATTGCCCAGGTATGTCCTGTACAAAAATGCAGGACAAATCCAACCCGGCCAATTACTGCCCCATCAATCTACTCTCCATCATCAGTAAAGTAGTGGAAGGGGTCATCAACAGTGTGATCAAGCAGCACTTGCTTAGCAATAACCTGTCCATTGATGCAGAGTTTGGGTTCCGCCAGGGCCACTCAGCTGCTGACCTCATTACAGCCTTGGTTCAAACATGAACAAAAGAGCTGACCTCCTGAGGTGAAGTGAGAGTGACTGCCCTTGACATCAAGGCATCATTTGAGGGAATGTGGCATCAAGTAGCCCTGGCAAAACTGGAGTCAACAGGAATCAGGGAGAAAACTTTCCGCTGGTTGGAGTCATACCTAGCAGAAAGGAAAATGGTTGTGGTTGTTGGGGGCCAGTCATCTCGGGGCCAGTCATCTCAGTTCCAGGGCATCACTCCTCAGGGTAGTGTCCTCGGCCCAACCATCTTCAACCATTTCATTAATGATCTTCCTTCCATCATAAGGTCAGAAGTGGGGATGTTTGCTGATGATTGCACAATGTTTAGCACCATTTGCGATTCCTCATATAATGAAGACGTCCATGTCCAAATGCAGCAAGACTTGGACAATATCCAGGCTTGGGCTGACAAGTGGCAAGTAACATTTGCGCCACACAAGTATCAGGCAATGGTTATCTCCAACAAGAGAGAATCCAACCATCACCCTTGATGTTCAATGGCATTGCCATCACTGAATCCCCCACTATCAACATCCTGGGGTTACCATTAACCAGAATCTGAACTGGACTAGCCATATAAATACTGTGGCTACAAGAGCAGGTCAGAGGCTAGGAATCGTGTGACGAGCAACTCACCTCCTGACTCCCTGAAGTCTGTCCACCATCTACAAGGCACAGGTTAGGAGTGTGATGGAACACTTGCTTGGATGAGTGCAGCACCCACAACACTCAAGAAGCTTGACACCATCCAGGACAAAGCAGCCCACTTGCTTGGCACCACATCCATAAAACATTCACCCCTTCCACCACCGATGCACAGTTAGCAGCAGTGTGTACCATCTACAAGATGCACTGTAGGAATTCACCAAGGCTCCTTAGATAGCACCTTCCAAACCCACGACCACTATCACCTTGAAGGACAAAGGCAACAGATAGATGGGAACACCATCACCTGGAAGTTCCCCTCCAAGTCACTCTCCAACCTGACTTGGAAATATATTGCTGTTCCTTCACTGTCGCTGGGTCAAAATCCTGGAACTCCCTATCAGCGCCGTGGGTGTACCCAAACCACATGGACTGCAGTGGTTCAAGAAGCTGCAGCTCACCACCTTCTCAAGGGCAACTAGGGATGGGTAACAAATGCTGGCCCAGCCAGTGAAGCCCACATTATGTGAATGAATAAAAAAAAGCCTTGTCTTTTACACTGATGTGCTAGTCTCTCACATTACTGAGGATGGGGATATTTATGGAGCTCCCTCCCCTTTGAACACATCAGTTGATTCTACATCTGTGACTTCCTGGGACAGTGCATCTTATGTTCTGATAAGCCTGGTGTGGAGAAAATCCAACTGCAAACTCCTTATTTTATCTTGACAGCCACCATTTTGACTGTAGCAGCATGTGGTGGGAGGATTAGTTTGTGTCAAACATTATCCATGACTGAAGTGGGACAGTTTTCTAAATTGATTTAATGATGCACTACTCCCATGAATTTTATTTGTATTCATATTCCCAAAGGAAGTAAGTTTAGACATTGGTATTACTAAAGAATATCACTAGAGCACTACATCCCAAACATGCCTTCTCCCAGAGCTTGATTCAATTTGTTCTGAATTGTGCTAATCTGGGCACGTGCAGAAAACAAAGTGATGACAGCAACTCTTGCAGCAACAAAGCTGATAAAACAGGGGTTTTAGGGAGTTAATGCTTCCAATTTTCTAGCATAAGCTTCTTCATGTGATTGGAAAATTACTTTCATCTTGAATGTTAATCCTATCCCTTGCCTGCATGGAGATTTAAGTAGTTATCCCTTCGCTCAATAAACTAGAACATGTTCCCGGCGTCCCACAGGATTAGGACATTGCATAGATTGTACTCAGATTGCACTCTTTGCCAGTAGCATTTTTTTGTTAGAGAGCTAAATACATGTGTATTTTTCTAACTGTTTTTATGAAGAAAGATAAATTTATAATTAGTGTTGGTTTTCAGAATTTCTAATTGTCATCTTATTTGGTAGAATTTAAAAATGGGTTATGATTCAGAGTTTTCTTCCGTTGGTCTCTAATCACCTGTCACAACAATACGAACATATGAATTAGGAGCAGGAGTAGGCAATTCGGCCCTTTGAGTCTGCTCTGCCATTCAATGAGATCAAGGCTGACCTGATTGTAACCTCAACTCCACACTCTCACCTACCCCCGATAACCTTTAACACCCATGTTAATCAAGAATCTATCCACCTCTGCCTTAAAAATATTCAAAGACTCTGATTCCACCATCTTTTGAAGAAGAGAGCTCCACAGACTCTCAAATCTCTGACAAAAAGAATTTTTCCTCATCTCTGTCCTAAATAAGCAAACCTTTATTTTAAAACAGTGGCACCTAGTACTAGATTCTCCTACAAGAGGAAACATCCTCTCCACATCTCCACATCCGCGCTGTCAAGGCCCCTCAGCACCTTATATTTTTCAATCAAGTCGCCCCTTACTCTTCTAAACTCCAGTGGATACAAGCCTGGCCTGTCCAACCTTTCCTCATAAGACAACCCACCCATTCCAGGTTTTAGTTTAGAAAACCTTCTCTGAATTGCTTTTAATATATTTACATCATTCCTTAAATAAGGAGACGGATACTGTACACAGTACTGCAGATGTGGTCTCACCAATGCCCTGTATAACTGAAACATAACCCCCCCTACTTTTGTATTAAATTTCCCTCACAATAAATGATAACATTCAATTAGCTTTCCAAATTGCTTGCTATACCTGTGTACGAGCATAGTTTACTTGCTGTAACAACATGCAAGCTGGACCATTTTTGAACAATGTTAACAGGGCCAGCAGTGAGCAAATCATATGTTGCATTCAGACGAAGAAATCAGCCTGGGACGATTGTCCTTTTAATGGTCTGGCCTTTTCTGAATTGAATCAGTGAGCTGCCAGTGCATTACCTGTAGATAAATCACAAGGTCAATAAACCTGGTGGGGCAGCCAGATAAGACAGCCTGTGGCACCTAAAAGGGGAGGTGTATGTTTTGATGGCGAACAGAATATTATAGGGCAGAAACTTTGATCAGAGTCCCCAGATTCTTGGACACAATGGTGGAGATGTTCAAGTGATGTAGTGAGCAGCAGAGAGGTGGTGCTTTTTCCTTTGGCTAGCAATAGGAGCCAAGACAAATTAAGCAGCAGGCAAGGAGAAGGCTGCAGAGTTTCCAAATGTCACAAGCATACCCTCAGTACTGCCTGCAGTACAATAAAGAAGTTTTAGAATTTGATCAGGGGAACAAGGTAATAATTGCCTTCACATCTCTAGCTATGCGCTTTCAGTAATGCACAGTCTCGACATGATGCCCAGTGCTATTAATCCTTCCTTTCCCTGCCTCTGCTCAGTTTAACAGAGAACATTTCACTTTACCTCCTGTTTGCAATCCCACCCTCAAAGATTCTTTTTTGCCTCAGAACTAATTTGCCCTCTTGCTCACACATTTGGTTTTTTTCCTGCTCTTCCTTGTTTAGTCTATGCTAAGCAGCTTATACATCTTGAAAACACTTAAGCAGAGGGGAGAGTTTGAGAACAGAGGGATTTCCTGCCACTCAATAGACACACATCAATAGAAGAGATTACCTCAGCAACATTGGCAGAGAGGACATGTAGCACTTATGGTCAGTCTAGAGGCCTCACATAGGTGCTTGGACAGCTCCCCTCCCTTTTTCTCTTTTTATTTAATTATCTCACTCACACAGTTGTATATTCATCATGAGAACCTGGTGCTGAATTGTGCTACCATTCAACTCCCACTACTTGCCATTGCGAATTCTTGTTACATACACCCTTTTCTAGGTCCATCAGATAGTGTCACTAGACTGAGGGAGGGATAGAAACCTCTTTTGGAACAGAAGGGCAAAAGCTCACTTGATCTTGAATCTCTTTATGAATACGGACCCATGAAAGCATGGCCACATGATCCTTCTGATATTTTAGGTTTTAAGCACCCACAGGTGCATTTGGTCTGAATCTCCCAAGCACCAACACAGGAATCAGTGCCACGTGGCAGAGCGAGAGGAGTCTGAGCACTACTGAACAGGAGCAGGTGGAAGTAATGATCAGGAATCAGCTCATGAGACAACCAGCTTGCATCCTATTTCTGTTTAAACGGTCAAAGGTGCAGACTTTATGGATGACAGTCTTTAAAAAGAGATCACCAGTAATTGCTGATATGTTGCACTGCCTGCAAGGGAGCTTTCAGAACATATCTTTTCCCTCTTTATTTGCTCATGGGATATTAGCATTGCTGGCTAGGCCACATTTATTGCCCAGCCCTAGTTGTCCTTGTTCAGAAGGCATTTAAGAGTCAACCACATTGCTGTGGGTCTGGACTCACATGTAGGCCAGACCAGGTAAAGTCGGCAGATTTCCTTCCCTAAAGGGTATTCATGAACCATGGGTTTTTACAACAATTGACAATGGTTTCATGGTCATCATTAGACTTTTAATTCCCAATTTTTATTGAAAGTCCACCATCTGCCGTGGTTTGATTCAAACCCAGGTCCCCAGAGCATTAAAAACAAAAAAACTGCGGATGCTGGAAATCCAAAACAAAAACAGAATTACCTGGAAAAACTCAGCAGGTCTGGCAGCATCGGCGGAGAGGAAAAGAGTTGACGTTTCGAGAATCGTCACTCGAAACGTCAACTCTTTTCTTCTCCGCCGATGCTGCCAGACCTGCTGAGTTTTTCCAGGTAATTCTGTTTTTGTTTCCCCAGAGCATTACCCTGGGTCTCTGGATTACTAGTCCAGTGACAATACCACTATGCCATCACCTCCCCTTCAGAACTGGTAGAAGGTGTCCACTACCAACTGGTGCCAGATTCTGGCAAATAGCATCAACAGTCTACAGTCAACCCGAGTGTGTGGTCATGTCAATGATAGCTGGAACTAGGCCCTCTGCGGCAATAGTGGTGGCATCTCTCAGGGATGCACACACTGGGGACATACAGGCTCTGCTGCTCACCCATCTCCTCCTGAGAGGCTGAGGGACCAATTGGACAGGCCCTTCAATGCAATCATAGCTGCCCTATAATATGCTATCCAGCAGATCAATGAAGATACCTAGCTGTAGCATAGTAGCAGCGGCAGTCATGTAATGGAGTTGTAACATGACCTAAATTGTCTTCTCCTGTTCCTGTGAAACCATCTCTTCAGATAATAGCACCATTGCACCCCTTCCATCCCTGAACCAATACCTGCCCTGGTCCAGAAAGCCAACCGAAACCATGTGGCTCTAGTCTGAAGCCAGGCTTTTCAGGTCAGTGACCACATGCACCTGAAGGAAAATTGACTGAGCCACAGAAGCTTGCTACTTCTCACACAACAGCCATTGAGGGAAACATCTCAAGGGAAGTCAACAGCAGGGAGGATAGCACTTAAGGGAATTACTAGGGCTCATAGCAGGGCAATAATTATAGTTTTGCATTTGCATAAGGCTGTAAAATTGTAATCCTTTCTGAAATCTTTGTTTAGACAGAACTATTCCTGTAATAGCTGGTGATCCTGCAATGTCAGTTATTGTAAAGCTCAGTGCTGGTCTTCAGACAGAAGCAATTTTCAAAGGCAGAAAGATTGAGAAAGATGTTGAACGTGACAGTTGGTATAGAGGAGCAGAGACTGGTCAGAACTCTTCAATGAGCTGCTGTTGAAGAATCTGACTGCAAGCAGCTTTCAACCCATCCCACTTCCTTACCATCCTGACTACCATCAGTGTCATCTCCCTCATCAATAGGTAGCTCCATGTGCTAAGCCTGTTACAGAGCAAAGTTATGCAGCATATACAAATTGCTGTCACATAGGACACTGTGAGCTGTATTAAAATTAAAATTAGTCCAAGCATTATCATTTGAATTGTTACTTGAGGATGCAAATTGCTTGATACAAGATCTAGTGACATGGATGTGAGTATAGTGCAGGGATGGGCAAACCTTTTAAACTTACAGCTGCAAGCAATAATCTTCAGGTACTTAAGAGCTGCAAGGCACGGACAATCTTTATAGATATTTTTATTACTTCATTGAATTATTTGTTATATTTTACCTACATTCAATTCTTTTTACTATAATCATAATATATTTTAAGTAAGATGATACTCACAGTCATCAAGGCTAATCACTGCTCGAGCTAGAGACCTTGTGCGTCTCCATTCTGGATATAAGTCTTTGAACCAGAGAAGCCGCTCCAAAATAGCTCTGACCGGGACACGTAGCCCCACATCAGACCAGTGAGAAACTATATAAGGAATCTCGCAATGGCGCTGGGGTGGAGACTGAATCAATCATGGACTTGCTGAGCAGCAGAGCAAATTCAAGATCAGCTGAAATGAATCCTTGATCTTTTATGTAATTCTCCTCCCTCCCTCATTCCAGTGCTGCTGCCTGCTGTCCAGATCTCTCCCTCTGTGAAACTGTTCATCGTCAAGGCTGTTTACCTCCCTCCAATGCGCAATGTAACAATTTCATGGCACAAGAACTAAGTCGCACTCTTATGCTTAAAAGAGCCTCATGCTGCTCACAAGCCAGCTGCCAAGCATTGGTTCATTAGAGGACTCATCAGCCAAATGTGTAGGGTGTAGTCCTTGCCCCCGAGATGCCAGCCTCTCACTTGCTATGCTGTGGCAAAGAGTGTGAGCTAGAAGATTGCCCCATGTCAAAGGCCAGGAAAGTGGGCACAGATCTGCATGATGCATTACTGGTGATTACACAAGTTGTTGCTCACAGACATGTCAATGCCTGACACCAGATTCCCGAAGCAACTGTTCTATTCAGAACTCCGTTGTGACAGGAGACTCCCAGGAGGACAGCAGAAATGCTTTGGGGATGTTCTGAAAGCGTTCCTGAAGAGTTCAGACATCCCCACTGACTCATGGGAGTCCCCGGCTTGTAACTGACCAAAATGGAGAAGATTTATTTAGGAGGACACCGAACACATAGAGAGACTTTATCGAGGCATCGGAGAATGTGCAAAAACCTCCAAACTACCTATCTACCTGACCCTTCAAGCACCACCTGCCCCACATGTGACAGAGTCTGGAGATCACACATTGGATTTATCAGCCATCTCAGAACCCATTGAAACAGAGTGGAAGCAAGTCATCCCCAGTTCTGAGGGACTGCCCAAGGAGAAGACACACCAGTTGCACAAAAATGGAGAGGAGACTCCGGTGATTCAGGACGATATGGGAGCAGTCAAATATACCTTTGGAAGAATTCTGCAATCTGTGTGAACCATAAAGTCATTTTCTGTTGTTTCTGGTTATCTATTGGCAAAGTGAGGAAGGCTTTTCTATAGAAAACACTGAATCAGCCACCTGCTTAATGCAATCATGAAGTGCACACTGACTGATGTTATTGATGTCTCCTGCAGCCATTTGGAGAGAGCTGGAAGTGAAGAGGTTCAATGTTGGAGTGACCTTGCCTGCCACAGGTAATGCTGTACTAGCTGTGGAGGCTGGTTGCAGGAGGTTACAAAACACTGTCACTGTTTCCCTAGAGAAACAAAGCCTCTGTATGCACTGCTACATATACAGCTCCCTGTATTTGTTCTGAAAACTCTGTTGGAAGGGGAAGGAGTCCTGCGAGCATATCTTCCTCGGTTGGTTCCTCCATCCCGCTCCCTTCTCTCCTTCCTCTTCTTGCCAGAGTGGAATTGTCAGAAGGGATCCATGAAGAAAGTGTGCCACCTGAAACATCACCCATAGTTCATGGGCAATACCAAAAGTTCTTTATTAATGAGTTCCTCCCTGTTTCCTATAGGAGTTCAGAGCAAACACACGAGGCCTAAGTCAGCACTTGAAGTTGTTCACAGATCTGGGCCTGTGTCTGGCCTTATTTCTGAGTGAAAGTTGCATGGTAGAGAAACAAAAATGGTGCCCCAAACATATAGCCTTGGAAGACAGATTGGTAAATTCCTGAACAGAGAAGGAATGAGAGGCCCCTCCCTTCCATTGGGCAAAGAGGGACATGGGCGGTTAATTGAGTTCATTGGATTTGTAATACTTGGCTGGTGGGTAAGAGTGGAAACTTACAGGAGGAGGTCACAACCTATCTCTGGTGGTCAGGTCGATGGTAGGGTGGGACTTGAGGGAAAAGACAATCCAGGGTGGGGGTGGCAAAGCCCAGGTAAGAAGGTCCAAGGCTTCTTTTTTAATACTCCTCCTGGCCTGCAAGGAAACATAAAAAAAATTTAAAACTTACTGCCCAGGGCTCTTAGGACCTACAATCCACATGCAGACAGGTTTGGCCCTGATAAGAAAACTCTCACTGCTTTCCCCACTCACACCTTGGACTAAAATTGCAGTTTGGACGCCATTATCATCATTGGCATAGTTAAAACAGGACCTGCTGCTTTCCTGCATGTGTCCTGTTCATCTGCTCAAGAGAGTAGATAAATATTCAAAACTGATGGAAACGATGCAAGATTGCAATTGGACAAGTCATTTCCCCTTGTTTTTACTGCTTCTTGCCCAGTTTCTGCCAGGCAGAAGAGTTAAAATCGAGGCTTGTGAGCTACTGACCCAGGCCTAGAGCCAGAAGCTAACATACAGGAGATTGGTGTTTGCATTTAGAAATTTGGAATTAGTCAAGCTTGGCATTTTCAACAGTCAAGTGGTAGAATGATTCACATAAGGCTTGAATGTGAGGACTATTCATTCTTACAGAAAATCTATTGACAATTGAACGGATCTGAAGTTCACCAAAGAATATAGACACTTTAATAGGGTTGTGTGAGAACACTAACAGCTATGACTGTCATGCTTCAGTCCTATTTACCTTGTTCCCGTTGTTGCTCAAGGCTTGCATTTTTTAATAGGTGGAGATAGATAAGCCCAAGCAAATGCGGGCTTCTAATGCTTTTAAGTTCATAGAAAATTGCACAACTGTCATCAATAGGACTGTATCAACATAAAAGTGATTAATCGCTGCGGTCAGAGTTACTGACGGATACACATCTGCGTCATCCAATCCCTTGATTCTTTTGTCTATTTTGATTTCTGGATATCTAACTTTCCCATCTTCTCAATCACTTGCATTCACATGGCTTCTTTCACCAAGGGGAATGTAGGACCCAGCTGTTTCACTATCTCTGCTGACAGTGACAGTCTGCTGCCAGATGCCAACTTAGTGCAGAGCATGAAGCACGATTAAAAAGTCACCCTGCTGGAGACAAGATGCTGTGCCACTGTCATGTTTCTTAACTAATTGGCTGGAGAATATCAGTTAAAAAGCAGAATTAAATTATTCTTTGCTATTTGAACAACTAAGTAGCTCATTGTAAAAATGTGTTTTCAGGAGCAGTTAGCAGCTTCTCCTGTTAGACTGCTGCAGTGAAGGTATATGACTCACTCAGGAAAGTTAGAGCGTGGGATGAAATATTGTCTTGATTCGTCATTAATTTCCTAAAATACAAACGGTTTGTCAAATTCTTAGCCCTTTGCTCATGTGCTGCTGTAGTCACTTGCTTGTTGATGTGGAAACACACTAATTGGCCTTGGTGGACAGAAGCTTTAATGGAGTGGTGGCATGGCTTCTGCATTGCAGAGCATGAAAGAACTGTTTACAGTGCATGTCTCTGTGTCAAAGGGATTAGCACAGTCTGAATTTGACCTTTCTATCCAAAGGTTTGTCTTTGAATTGTAGTTTGTATGTACTACAGATTTCAGGGTAGATTTGGTGGATATTTATGTGATAGCATTTATGTACATTTGGAGAGCATTGTAATGTCAGTATATGAAAATATTTTGTACAGTAAAATAAATGAATTATGTCTGCAGTGGAAATTCTTTGCTGTATTTGCTGGATATTACTCCTTTTATAAAGAGAGAGAAGAAATGAATTCAGCTAAGGCTAATACTGCTAGTTCTTGCTTTGTCCAAGCTTTTTGGTTTAATGGTAAAGATTGAGTGGTGCTGCCCCCTACTGATTATATGGTTAATCTAATTTCCCAATGCAACTAAAAAGTGTGAACACCAAGGTATGGAGCAGTGACTGATACAAACAGTTAAAACTACAGGGGTCTCCTTAGACATTAAGTTATATACATTTTGTTTTATAGAGGAACAGAGTTTTATAAAGATTTATCAAAGTATTTCCTTAGGGAGATAAATTACTGTAGCTATTAAAGCAAACTAGAAGAAGAATTATAGCAGAAAGAAAAATGTGAAGGTATCATTCATTTACACTGCAGACAAGCTGTAGCATCTGCTCCGTACAAGATGTCAGGCTAGAATGTATCAAGGGAAATCTTTGTTTCCTCTTTTGTGCCACTGTGGATAGAATTAAACAGATTTCTATATTAGTATTGCACAAAATTAGTGTTGTAGATGGAGACTCCAAGACCCAGTGGTTCAGCAGTGCAAATTACACATGTATCAAGGTATTTTAATGTAAAATAGATTTATCAATTGTGTATTGTTTGTTTTCATTAACTTTGTAAAGTCCAATTCAATATGTTTTATTCTGAATAGCAAGTAGTTCGTTTTCTACTTGCAGCTCCTGTTTATAGTTTAGTTTCCATGGCAGCTGTCATATTGTTCTCACATGTTACCCAATGAGCCCCATGACACACAAGATAACAAGACTTTGTGAATGAAAACATTCCTGGAAGGGTCAAGCACTTGACATAGGGCAATTTAGTCCATGAGGTTTCTGATGATCTTTACCTTCAGAGAGATGATTAAATTTGACCTTTCTGTGAGAACTTTCATCTTTAAGGCTCCCGGCAGAAATCCATTAGCTTAAACAATGGAAAATTGTGTGGGGAGTATGTGAGGAGGGGAAGATGGGCACATGACCAAATTTCTGCCAAGTACTGCCATCATTAGAATCCCATGATGAGCATTGAAAACATGTTAAAGATTCAACAATTTAATTTGAAGCTGCTGGCATGCTGAGGAATTTCAGTTTCACATTGTTAACTTTACACACTGACACAAATTACCTTACAGTAATAAAGCTACAACAATTATCAACAATAGCTTTATTACAGTAATAGTTGGATAAAACACTGGGAAGGATATTTCCCTCTATGTCTCTTCCAGTTTTTCACCTTTTCCCCTTTCCTCTACATGCTATTTTTATTAATTTAACTTGGAATTTGTTTTATTTGCCACTTTATAACATTTTTAACATTGTGGAATAAAAAGGCCTCCTTGGCTAAAAACTGACTCCAAATGAATCTGCAGAACGAGAACAGGTCAACTTTGAACAGAGTCTCTACTCATCAGAGCAGGGTTGCCACTGCATAAGTTATCTCATTCACAGTGTCAGTGCTTTATTCAAATCCAGTTGACATATTTTGACCATGGCAAACGAAGGGTTTTAAAAATTGAAATAAAGCAAAATTTGAATTATGGCTTGGTTGCTTAGCCATGGAGTACCAGGATATTGTCTAATGCCTGCAATCTCTAACAGGCTGAATGCACACTGGTATTGTCACCTTTTGGGGAGCTGCTAAACAGGTTCCAACCTTTCTCCATAAGGAAGAACAATGATACAACAGATCACAACAGAATACTCATGTGCACCCTTCGAGCTGAGTTTCAGAACAGCACAGAACTGGAAGCAGGCTGCTGAGCTCCCCTCTGCACCTTGATATCAAAAAATAAACCAAAAAGTAATATATTTGATACTATTTATCAATATCTAATATCTAATGATTTAGATTAAGACATTGACACGACGATGGGTTGAATGATTGTGCAGTGCTGTGTATGTATATAACAGCAGTTACAAACGACTCTTTAGCATGACAACAAATTTTCTTTTGAGTTTAAAAATATCAATTATAACAACAAATTCCATTTATATCTTGCCTTTGACATAAAAAATTAACCTAGTCCTTTTCAGAAAAGGGATATTGAAAATAGACACCAAGCCAGTAAAACAGAATTGGGAATGGTGACAAAAAGTTTCGTCGAAAGGATGATTTATGAACAAGCTTCTTAAAGTGAAAATAGGGTTGGAAATGTGGAAATGAAATTGATGTTAAAATACTTTCTGGGTTTTTTTAAATGAAGGAAATATTAATTTATTCATATTAGCTCACTGTGACGTTATTAAGTAAATAGTTATCAATATTGAATGATTTGGAGTAAGACATTGGCACCATCATGTACAACTCTTGGGCTGAATAGTTGTGCAGTGCTGTGCATGTTTGTATGTATGTGTGCCTGTGTGTATATGCTTCAGTATTGTATCTCTGTTTCAATTAGCCCATTGAACAAACTTGTTCTTTTAGGGGAAAAGGCTTGACTATTCACCCAGTCCATCCTAATTTAGAAATGGATGACACAGGGTAGTCCTAATAGCTATTTTCCTAAAAGTGTTTGAACAAAGGAAAGCACTGCAATAACAGTCTATTAGAAGAAATGTCTGTCAATCATGTACCGTCTTCCCCGATGATGCTCTCACATTGAAAGAAATTGCAAGAATTGGCATCATCTGATGTTAAGTATTGATTCTGAAGATGATTTGGGCTGTTAGTTTGTTTGTTCAGGGAGTACAGTGATGCCTTACCCTCAAACCAAGCAGTCAAAAATATTGCTATGATATATGAAACAATAGACTATTATTTGGCAGGAGTTCATATTGGGATAATTTTGCATTCCCCCTAATTTTTATTTTCATTGACTTCATTAGAAAATCAGGAGAGAATTAACTTGGGCTATCACCCAAAGTCAAACTTCCCCTATGCATCTAACAGGGCAACACTGAGATATTCACCCAGACACTGGCCGGAATTTTCTGTGCCACTGGCGGTGGGCGTGATAGGTGGCATGATCGGACAATATGGCATGATCAGTTTCACAACAGCTCAGCCCGCAATTCCTGCCATCGGTCGTCGGGTACCTCATTGTAATACATCAGTATATCATTATCAGGCCATCCCACCAGGCTCTTGCACCCCTGCTGGATCGCCTGTCCACATCGCTCAAAGCACGCTGACGTGTTTCACAACAGCACAGAGGTGACATGCACTTGGTGGCCTTCACTTTGGGTGAACTGGAGATGGGTGCACAGCAACGTTCTGCAGAGCTCGCCAGGGTCACCTGTTGCTTTACAAGCTTCGAGGGCATCTTCATCCCAACACACGGTGGACTACATCAACCACAGGGGCTTCCATTTACTGGATGTACAGCTGGTTTGTGACCACCAGAAATGCATCCTGCAGGCGTGCACACGGTTTCCAGGGAGTGTGCACAACACCTAAGTCCTCAGTCAGTCACAGATCCCTGACACCTTCCAGGGTCGGGTCCACAGAGGCTGCAGGGTTGGCTCCTCGGGGACAAGGGCTACCTGTAGAGGATGTGGCTGATAACACCCGTGCAGTGGCCTCAGACTGCGGCAAAGCGACAGTATAATGAGGCTTGTGCTGCAGCTCGCATCTTGATAGAGCAGACTACCGGGATGCTAAAGATAAGGTCCCAGTGCCTGGACTGGTCTGGTGGAGCCCTGTAATATAGTCCGCAGAGGGTGTCACACATTGTCATCGTCTGCTGCACCCTTTGCAACCTGGTGCTCCAATGGGGAGATGAGCTGGCTGAGGAGCTGCATGTCTCCTCCGACGAGGAGGTCGCCGACAGGGATGAGGATGAGGAGGTCCTCAGAGGCGATGGTGACAGGGATGAGACTCTCACACTGGCTAGACAAGGCAGGTGCACTCAGGAGGCCCTCATAGCAGAGGATGATGACGACATGCAGTGAGGTGACCCCATAGTTCCTCACATCGCATTTGTGAACGTTTGACTCCAGTCTGACTTATGGCAGCATGAATACCCTCTGTGAGAATGCTCCTGTCATGGAGATGCAGTGGAGGCCCTAATGTCGCTCAATTGCAGGAGGATGATGGTAACATGCAGTGATGACATTCCATCAATCTTCACATAGCCTCTGAGAATGTCTGACTCCTGTCTGGCTGAGGGCAGCTCGCTTGCACTCCATGATCAGGGTCATATCATAGAGATGCAGCCATGAAACTTTAGAAGCATCAGATGCTTTGTCCACCTTCCGCACCCTTCAGGAGCTGGAGCACAGCATCAGTGGTCACAGATGCTGAAGAGATGAGAGTACATTGAAAGAATGAGAGAACTCTGTGACGCCTGCCCTCCGCATTCTGGCAACAAAGACGAGCACCGTCGAGTATCAGTAACGTGTCCAGGGAGAGTAAGGCCCGACCATCACTTTGGTCTGAAGGCTGCACAAAGCACAGGGAAGAGGCCCTGGACTGACACACCTACCTTTATCTTGTGCAGAAAGGTTTCACATCTGAGTGACAAAAACACTGCTCATCAGAACAAGGAGCCACAGGCAGGGAGACACTCATGGGAGTTTACTGACAATAATGAACAGTATGTACAAGTGATTAACATCCGTGCCCAGGCTGTGCAACAATTAGAATTACTCCTTAACTATTCTAACCCTACCGCTATGTCTAGGTGCTCCCGAACATCCACAGCGGAGATGGAGGCAGCCTGCTGACTGTGATGTCCCGTCTGTGATGACTTTGGTGCGCATACTCTGGAGGGCCGAGACTTGGCCTTGGCCTACTTTCGGGGTCCTGCTGTGTGGTAGTGGTACACTTCTCGGCCTGTGGAGCTGGAGCTGCTGAGCTCACAGAAAGAAGAGAGTCGGAAGGGCCAGACACTCTCAGTCACCTGGGTGGATCGGCCCAGACTGCGCACCTGTGGATCTTCCTCCCAGTGGGTGCACAGGGGCCCCAGGCTGACTTCTTGAGGAGCAGGGATAGCTGGAATGAGATCGAGCTGCCCGGCACCCATTTCACGTACAAACTGATGGAGGCCAATTATGGCATCAACAATGGGGTTGAGCCCGCACCGCAGTGCAGGAGTGAAGTCCTTGACCAAGGTCTCCATGGCGACCACCATCCTACCAGTGTTCACCTCGGTGCATTGATATGCCGGGACTATCACCTCAGCCTGAAGGCGGATGGACTCCTCCATCGTGCCTTGCAATCTGAAGAATGCAGCAAGCATCCCTTCCTGATGTTCCCGAGCTTGCCTTTGCAGCTCCAGCAACTGTAACATGACCGAGTCCAGAGGCTCGTCATCTGTCTCGGACTCAGCAATGTTCTGGCCTCCAGCAGTCCTCCAAGGGCTGGGGACCTGAGAAGTCCCTACTGCTACCTGCAGCAGATCAGACAGTGCGAAGTGCTCACCAGATTGTTGTCCCAAGGCTACTCTAAAGCTAAAGTCCCACTGAGGTGTGTGTCCCTGCGCTGGTGGAGGGTGTGGGTGAGCACCTTGACAGGACTTCTAGGAGGATGCCTCCAGAGTCCTCTTCAGAGGTTTCTTCGGGGTTTGATTGGAGGCCCTGGGATTCTGTTGGCTGTTTGGCAGATGTGCCAGTGAAAGCCAGGGAGAATAATTAGTGCATGGCAGTGGCCTGTGAAACAGGAGACATCACTCACAGCATGGTCGTCTGAAGGATGTTGCACTGCGGGATCCTCACTTGGTCAAGCAGCACCGACCTCACCGTCAGCACAGATCCAAGTCCAGATCCTCGCCAGCCAGCTGGATGGCTCTGTTTCAAAGTCCGTGAGGACCTCGATTTTGGGCCTGTCTCTCTTGTTGTGTGCCAGCTTATCATGCATGGATAGAGATGGAGAAAGTGTAAGTAGGATGCTTGCCAGGCCAGATGACAAGTATGCCTGGCCTGTGTGGGTGTTGAGTGGTCCCACGGATGAGATGAGGACAATCCATGAGTGTGAAAGAGCGAATGATGATGTCCCTTGACCTGGCAGTGAGTGAGGGCCCTGAGAATGTGTGATGGGTTTGTGAGTGTGTGGGTTGAGAGTGGTGAAAAGAGTGACTTACCCTGGCAGAACAGAGGAGATCATTCATCCTCTTACGGCACTAGGTGGCTGTCCTCTTCTGAAGAAGGGTGTTGGCACTACCACCCCTGCCACCGCCTCCCAAGCCAGATAGGTCGCATTGCTGCCCATCCTGTGACCAGTGTGGGGGTACAGGACATCCTTGGTTTTGTACTCTATGACCCTATTGGTAAAGCCAAGGATGCCACATGTTTTATTAACCAGTCCCTCAACCTGCCCTGCCACCTTCAATGATTTATCCACATATACACCCAGGTTCCTCAGCTGCTGCACCCACTTTAGAGTTGTACCGTATATTTTGTATTGTTTCTCATGATTCTTTCAATCAAAATGAATCACATTGCATTTCTCTGCACTAAACATCATCTGTTATTTGTCCAGCTATTCTGCCAACTTGTATGCATCTTTTTGAAGCTCTACACTATCCTCAATGTTCACATTACTCCCAGTTTCATGTCATCTGCAAATTTTGAAATTGTGCCCTCTACACCAAGATCTAGGTCATTGATATATATCGGGATGAGTAGGGGTCCTAACACCAATCTCTGGAGGACCCCACTATAAATTTTCCTCCAGTCTGAAAAACAACCGTTCGTCACTATTTGTCTTTCGTCACTCAACCAATTTCATCTCCATGTTGCTACTATCCCATTCATTCCATGACCTCTAACTTTGCTCACAAGTCTCTTGTGCAACACCTAATCAAATACTTTTTGGAAGTCCATGTACACCACATCAACAGCATTATCCTCATCAACCCACTCTGCCACCTGATCAAAAAACTCAATCAAATAGTTAAACATGATTTGTCTTTACCAAATCCATGCTGGTTTTCCTTAATTAAGCCACATTTGCCCAAGTGACTATTAATTTTCAAGATGATAAGAGTTATCGAGAGTGTAGATGAAAAAAAATAGTTCCTTCTGGCAAGTGGATGAATAACTAAAGTTCCATAGATTCAAAATGATTGACAAAAGATCTAGAGAGTAGGTGAGAAATGTTGACACAAAGTTGTTGAGATCTGGAACGCTCCTCCTGAAAAGGTGGTGGAAGCTGATTCCAGAAATAATTGTAAATGGGAGTTGAGAATGGAGCTTGAGGATGATGTTATGGACAGAAAGCGGGGATGTGGGTCTAAGGCAAGCTTGTCCAACCTTTTCACTCAAGGAGCCACATTTGCATTTCTTTCTCACTCATGATGAGCAAATTTCGGAATGATAAGGTTTGGCACAACAATAAACTGAATTTCAAAAATAAAGTTGAAGTATTAAGAAAAGAATCAATTCCTGAGCAAAAGTAAAGCAATTTCATAACGATAAATTGTTAAGTTAAAAAAGAGTAATTAATAAAAATGACTAGAGTGTGAGAAGGTTGGTGTGTATGTGTCTCCAGCTCACTCCCAGTCTTAGGGTGCTCACTTACTCACTCTCACCCATTGAGTGGGTGCGTATGAATGTGTTGTGTGTTGGTGAGAGTGAGAGAGAAACCTAAGACTAGAAGCAAGACATTCTTTCCCTATCTCCCATGTACTCACTCTCTCACTCTCACACACGCACACACACTCACACACACACACACACTTACTCTCTCACTCCCACACAAAAACACTCATTCTTTCACTCCTGCACACACAACACACTCTCTCACTTCCACACACACACACCCACACACACTCACACATACATACTAACTCCCACGCATACACGTGCACACACACTCACTTTCTCACTCCCACACAGACACACACTCTCTCACTCCTGCACACACACACTCTCTCACTTCCACACACACATTCACTCACTCTCTCACTTCCACATACACACTCCCACACACAGTCTCTCTCTCACACACACACACACACACACACACATACTAACTCCAACGCATACACGCACACACACACACACACACTTTCTCACTCCCACACAGACACACTCTCTCAGTCCCACACACACACACATTCATTCTCACTCCCACACAAACACACTCACTCTCTCACTCCCACAGACACACACACACTCACTGACTCCCAAACACACTCACTCACTCTCACACACACTCACTCTCTCACTCCCACATACACACATTCACACGCTCCCACACACACACACTCACTCTCTCATTCACACATACACACTCCCAATCTCACACTCCCGCACACACACACACATCCTCACACTCACACCCACATACTTACCACGGCACCATCTCCTCCCCGGGCCTGCCACAACTTCGCCCTGCCCGGCCCATTGCAACATGCAAAAACTTTGCCTTCCCTGGGCTTCAGCCCCCACCGTGCTTTAGCTCCCCAGCCCTGCTTTACCATCACCGCACTTCGCTTCCTGTAGGCCCAGCAGTCCTCAGTACACTCACCGCCGCCGGTGTTTGCCGCTCTTCCAATCAGAGACTGTTTCTCTCCCTCATTTGCTGCAATGCGGGAAAGGAATGGCCTGTGATTGGACAAGCAGCTCCATGCAAAACCTTTAATTTCACTTACCTGCATTTTGAACTTTGCAGCTTGTCTTACCGGCTTTTGAACAGTAGCGCTTTGGGCCACATGATGGGGCTTCACAGGCTGCAATATAAGTTCCTATGGTTCTCTGATTACAAAATAATTAATTTTGGAAATGGCATTATTGAACACAATGGCCTAAATTTTCCTATTGTAGGATTTATGGTAGCCCATTTAAAAGTTTAAATGGACTACTGTTGATGTTACTATTGTTAAATGTAGGCTACTATTAATATTCTACTCCATAAGATGTTAATAGTTTAAAGATATCTATAAAACATTGCTGTGGGATGTCAGAGAGTTGGCAGCGGACTTACTGCTGATTGAGTCAGCAAGCCCCAATAAAATGTATAACCTCTGCATTTTATTTTCCTGTAAATAAATTATGTTGTGGATGTACTAACAGTAGCTTTACAAGAGGTTATTGGAGGTAACCTTGAGGTGCTCAGTAATGTTGATTGCTGGTTAAATCTTATCAACCCTCGTGTTTAGCAGAGAAATTTTGCTGAGAAGTTTGTAATGCTTCGCTCTTAAAATTTGAAGTTTTGAACTGTGCAAAGACAATACTGAAACTTCCATCTGCAAAAACATAGCTCCCAACTTGTGTGTAAAATTCACTAAAGCACAGCAGGTGGGTGAATGGGGTGGGGGAGTGGACAGAAGTAAAGCATTGGTCTTAAAATATTCATCATTTTAAATGATCAATTCAAAGACATTGAAGAGAATGTGCGCTGATGCTGGGCTCTTGAGTGAGAGTTAACCTTTTCCTAACATTACAAACGCACGTGCAGTCTGTCTTCCTATCACCAAAAAAGGTTTTGATTGTACTATCATTGGTGGAAATAAGCTGGATGAGCTTCATCAAGGATGAAAGATTTTCCTTGTGGGCTCATTAGTCCAAAATTTCCCTTATTTGTTTTAGTAAACAGGAAAATTGCAAACGCATTGGCAAAGAAGCCCGAGCATCGTTTTCTTAAGGTAGAAGTGACTCAAGAGACATTGTGCAGTTTAGTAATGATTTTATTCCGAAATTTTACTTTGAAATTTGAACAAAGGATGTATTTGCATAGTAGATGCAGCTCTTTAAACGATGGGAAAGAGAGAGATAAAACAGCAATACGTCAACAGTCAAGAGTGCAGACTTGGGTAATAGCTTTTCACACAGCCACTGCAGTATAAACGCACCCTACAGAGTAAGGGCCTGTCCTGATCAGTACCAAAGAGGATGTCTAGTTCCATTCTTTCCAAAATTAGGTCAGGCTCAAACTCTGGATATGTGTCAGTGTAAAGTGCAAACTGCTTCACACCAACACTAAATGTTTACATACAGTCAGAGGGAGAGGTTGTTTTGTGGAATTCAGATTTGTTTAGGATTTTTCATTTTATGATCTCTGGGACTTAATAACAGTTCATATAAACCAAGTAATTATTTCATCTTAGAGAAGCCAACCTTCTGTAAAATAAAAAATGCAAAGTGACAAAAAAAGAAAATGGAGAAGCCTAATGGATTAAAGGGAGAAAACTCATAAATGAGGGTTGAGGCACTTTTTAGTTAAGACTTGAAAGGAATAGATTGCTCATGAATGTCTATCTGTATATGCCTGTAATTGAGACTGTTAATTTTCCACCCTCGTATTAGCAGAGCAAAGGAGAGTAAGAAAAAAGCATTTGGTGTTATATATCAGGCTACAGTGACTTCCTATTTGTAAGACATGGGGTTTGGCATTAGACTCACTGTTAGTGTCAGCAATATTCCTTGGAGAACTTCATGAGTATAATTGGTTGTAACAGAGGGCGATCACATCAAAAGTTCCTGTGTATAATTGCTTGTGTGATACCAATGTACTTATCCAAAGCCCATGTCACATGAAACTAAGAGTAGGCAGTGCAGTGCATTTGCAAAGAAGCAGAATAGTAAATGGATTCTTAGGCAGTTTACTTAGCTTGCACTCAGTGCCTCCTCAGAGCACCATTGTGTTGACTTGTCACCTATGTTACATTCAAGAAGACTATGTTCCTAATCCTTCCTAAAAATCGATTATCTTTAAATTAACTTATGTTGTGTTAAACAATTTTTACGTAGTAGGAACAACCAGTTAAAATTAACTTCAAATTTGCTTTTGTCACCATTAGCAGAGCTTATTCAAGCTATTGCTTCTGTAAATCACTTTACTGCAGATAGATTTCTGAAATCCAGCCACTTTGGTCATCAAAGTTGACAGTCGAACCGATCTGACATTTTTCCATAATAGGAGGCAAGTACTGCACTTGACTCTCGTACGTCTTGTACAATTGACAGAAGCTACGATCAGCTTTGCCATCAAACCAGAATAACTGAATAACCAACAAGATGCTTTGAGTCATGTCTAATTACTGTTCTACGTTTACTGAAAAACATGATCACTATATGATCTCCCGATGAAACATTGCAAGTTTATGTCAATAACCCTTTTAGTGGGGAATGGTCTCTGTGAATAGAAAACCTATTTTCCCTTTTCATTTTCTAATTTTAAAACATTTTCTGGTGCTCAATGAAAGTATAAATGTGAAATGGTTATGGATAGCTTGAAACCATTAGTGTTTCCTGTTGCTCCACTTAGGTGAGCACACAGGATAGAAACATGTCCTGACAGCTGACTAACTTAAGGAAGGTCACAGCTTGTCACAGGAGTGCATTTTTCCACTTCCAAAATCGGTTAGTGACAGCTTTGTTCTTTGGTGAGTCAAAATGCCCAGATGATCAGATGTGCAGAGCTGAAGAACAACATCCTTTCAGTGACATATTGAAGTAAAGTTTCCACAGACCTCCAGATTTCACAGCTTATTAATTAAACAGGCAGAACAACCTGCCCTTCCACCCTAGAACAAGTCCAAGCTGTGATGTAATGGGAATAAGGTATTCATGCCTGTCTCTGGGTTATGTACATTACATCAGGTTCTTTTACAAAGAATACAATCCAGACCATTATAGTAAATGCTCAGTTACAATTTCCAACCAGCATTGGACTGAGAGTACTTGAGATGAATGATTGTTTCCTTGAAATTTCCAAGTTATAGCTATTAAAATTTCCCTTGTCAGTAGAATGAGCTGAGGATACTGCTACATGTCTTTATTAAGGCCTCCTTTGAATAGAAATCTTCAATTTCAGAATCATTGCAGGAATGAAGCTATATATGCAGTGTATTCCAAAAACCTATGTAACAATATTGTCACTGTCATTTTATTACTTTCAAACAACAACTTGATTTAGTTATAATTTGCCTAAGGAGATTAGTTTTTAAGATCAAACAAAGCAAAAATCTCTCGACCTCTATAGATGGAAAGTGACATTTTGAACCTATATATATATATTTGTACATATATAAATGCCAGTCTCCCTTATTGAAGGCCATTATAACATTATCGCCGTCATTCCCATTTTTATTTTTACTACCCTGTTTGGCTGGCATTGATGATTAAGATGCTCTTTTCTCTTGTGACATCTTAAGGTTACCGACGTTAAAGAGAAACTGAAGTTGGCTAAGAAGTTCTGGTCCACATTGCCTTACACCATTTGTAATGATGAGAAAGTGACAGCTGGGGCGCCTGTTGAAGAAGACTGCTGGAATGGACATACCAAGGGCAGGTGAGCTATACAATGGAGGAGACTTTCGAATCTTTAGGAACTTGCAACTGGTACACTGTTCCTACTCATTCACAAACAGGTGGTCAGACAGGGTGGTGGCAGCTGCTGGATATTGCTGGTGCAAGGACGGTGCTGGGACTTGTCAAGTGTGCAGTGTCATTACAATAAATCTTCAATGAGCCAATTAGTTCCAGTTTGAAAATTCTTTGTGATAACTGTGTTATTTCAAGAAGAATAACAGAGTATGATGAAATGCAATAAGTCAGATTGAACTTGCAATTAATTGATGTGCTAAATAAAGTAGGGTATTTTGCATTGCTTGGCAAACTATCTATTTGCCATATTATACTGGGAGTTAAAGATGAGTTTTACTGTAAACTCCAGTAAGTTCATTAGCCCCTTTATTACAAATATACATTTCTGGATATCCGCCACTAAATCAAAGCCCCTAATGTACATCATGCATTATCCAGGATTCCATGTAAAGTTATTCTAATGTTATCCCATCCTGATTAGTAGTGCCATTAATGCTCCTTCAGCACACTTAGATCCCATGAAGGGCAATAACCCATGTTAGTATTGCTCACCTTCAGTCCACTATGAAATTTCTGCCTACCTAACCCTGCTTCCCCTTAGCTTTTTATGTTGAAGCAATTATGACATTATAGGTGCATAGGACATCTATCTCAAAATTGACATCTTTGAAAACACTTAATGAGCTAAAAATTAGTATAACACAATCCTATAATTTGACCAAATATGTGATTTTAAGAATGGAAGAATGTAAAAAAATCTTCTATGCTGACTCATTAAATAAAGTATGCTATACAGTGTGGTATTGTACCAGCTTTGATCTCTGGTCTGTGCTGATCTCAGCTAGGGCAGTCATGGGACGTCACATTTTTGAGATAGGGTAGTGGGGAATGTTAGCTTGGGATCTTGTGATCGTAATCTGTTGGCTCAGTGGTTTTGCGTACAGGTCACAGTGGGGACAGGTCATGGGTTGGCTTTGGAAACCCTTGGTTAAAAAGCCTACTGCCACACTAGACTTACACATAAAGAATAGCCTCATGGCCTTAGAGGGCTGCCAGCACCCCGGAAACCAATTGTAGGTTAGCCAATACCCTCAGGAGAGGAGGAGGAAAGAGGACAACATTGGAGGAAAAAATCAGCAAACTATAGTTATACCCCTCTAGTTCAGAATGAGATGATGTAGCAGAGAGGTTTGCAGTGTTTATGTGACTCTCTGAATTCTGCTATTTGATTGCACACTTTCAGTTCTAATTCTAAAATAGGTGCATTCAGCTTTAAGTTCTGATTCCCGAAAATCTACAAGCAGAACAGGGCAGTTTTGCAATCACACTGAGGGAAGTCTTCAAGCTGGAGTATCTTCTTTCTAATGCTTAATGGTTCTGTACTGGGTTCAGCCAATTTTGAATTTTATCTTTTTTATTGCTTTATAGGAATCTCTTCAGTATCACAGGTTTTGCAAAAAAACACTAGTTGAAGAATATAGAGTTGACAAAATTTGGCTCCTTAGTGCCCATTTTATCAGCGCCAGAGATGCTGTTTTGCCTCCAAGATATCATCTACAAAGTGCACACACTTCTGGTACTAACTGCTCCTGACACCAATTGTTGAGAGTGTAAAGGTGCAGAGTGTGTCTGTCAGCATTATTCATAATAAGCATAACTTGGTGTCAGTCAGAGGGTAACACCGGCATTTTGGAGCTCAGTGCTCCAGCTAGCACCCTCTCTTAACCTCACATTGCTGAACACGCATTCAGCGGCGGAAAGGAACCACCTCAGAGCTCTTTGAAGGGATTATCAACTTCTCTGAGGTTAATTGGTGCTTGATTTCAACTGGCTCTTGCTGCAGTTGTAGAAGTGCTTGGTGCAGAGTTATTTAAAGCTGCTGAAACCTACAAAGAGTAGTCTGGCATGTGTTGAAGGACTTTGTCCTGACTTCAAGGACTCTGCTAAACCACTTGCTCCAAGCATGGGTGCAATAGTTTACATTCTCCTTTTACTACAGCATGACAGACTGAATGACCAGAGGTGAAACAGAACACAACAAGCTGATGGAAGAAGGAGGTGTCAGCAGGAGGTGACACCTGCCTAGATTGTTCAGGGAACAATTCTCCTACCTGAATCTCATCGCAGAACCTCAGGAGTCCTTGCTTCACTAAGGAGATGCTCACTGAAACCTGCCACCTACTGCATTCACATACGCAGCCTCAAAGAAGAATGCAGACAGCATTGCATAGGCTGTGAAGATATCAGTGGCCTTGAACTTTTATGCATCTGGCTCCTTTCAGGCTAGAATGAGCAACACTTGCACCATCTCCTGGGATGAGGAAAGGTTGAACATGTTGGGCCTGTATCCATTGGAGTTTGGAAAAATGAGAGATGATCTTATTGAAATTTATAAGACTCTGAGGGGAATTAGGCTAGATGCTGAGAGGATGTTTCCCCTCGTGGGAGAGACTAGAACTAGGGGACACAGTTTAAAAATAGGGGGTCTCCCGTTTAAGATGGAGATGAGGAGGAATTTTTCTCTGAGAGAGTAGTTAGTCTGTGGAATTCTCTTCCTCAGAGAGCGGTGGAAGCAGGGTCATTGAATATTTTTGAGGCTGAGTTAGATAGATTCTTGATTGACAAGGGAGTCAAAGGGTAATGGGCCTGGACAGGAAAGTGGAGGTCACAATCAAATCAGCCATGATATTATCAAATGGCGGAACAAGCTCAAGGGGCCAAAGAGCCAAATCCTGTTCCTAAGTTATATGTTCTAATGCCCCAGGTTACCATCCATTATTGTACAAGGGAGGTTACTGAGGTCCTATATTCCAAGAGAGCTGACTACATTTTATTCTATAGAAACAGAAAATACTCAGCAGGTCAGGCAGCATCTGTAGAGAGAGAAACAGAGTTAATGGTTCAGATTGTGACCTTTCATCTTGCCATGAAGAAGTAACTTTGGTGAGGATGCTACTGATTGCATGCACATCGCTTTGCAAGGAACCGCATGTCAACTCTGAAATGTACTACCAGAAGGGATTTCTTTCTTTCAATGACCAGCTGGTACATGACTACTCAGCACATCATATAGTTCAATGCTTGATACCTTCATAGCAATTATGATGTCTTCATTCTGCAGCAGCCCACTCTACCAGTTGCAATTGAGGTACCACGATAAATCAGAGTGGCTACTGGGTGTCAAGGGCCATCTGCTGACCATTAGGTTCATGAGTCCATTGTTCAGTCCACAGACACTGGGACAGCATGCATTTAATGAAAGTCATACTGCCACACAAAATCTCATCAAGCAGATCATTGGGGTGCTGATTCTGCTACCTTGTTCTCTCTGGAAGAGGCCTGCAGTACTCAACAAAGTGATGTCAAGACTTGTCTTGTCGATCCCATGCTACACCTCAGACACAGCCCTTTCTGCTTCATGGCAACCAGCTGGGGAAGGGGTGAGGCAACCAACACAAAACATTTTTTGTCAGGTTATTGTTGATCGATTCAACCAATTGTGGTGCAAGTGAACACAACCCAATTCCCCAATCACCAAGAATGCCACACCTTCCCTTCCTTCTGTTACTGGCCATCATGGCATCAGCTATTCACCCTTGTGCATTTCTTTTGTACCTGTCAACCATTGGCCTTTGCCTATCCTAGCACTTCCACACTGTCCTATCCCAGTGGCTGGAGCATAGTTGCTGATTTTTTTGTGGGGGCTGACCATGACTAGCTCTGGCCTGGCTTTGGACTGCAGCATCTCAGCTGGGGTGGCAGAGGCCTGGGCTAGCTAACTGGCAGGCAACAGCAAGGGTATTGGTAGAATGGTAGTGGTGTGAGGATGAAAACTGTCTTCCTGAATAAGGACAGCTGGTTCATGTTCTGCAATGCCAAAGCCACACTCGCAGGGTGGTGCTTCAGCAATCCTAGTGCAGGAGGGCAGTATTAGACTGCTGTGAGATCCTACAAACTCATTTGAATACTGATTTCCGTAGTTATGCTGGTAGCAGTCTGAGTCTGTGTGGCAGAAAGCTGCCAGCAAGTTGAAGGAGAGAAGTCTGGGCTTTAATGGCTTCAGTCTGAGCTTCCACTGCAGCACCCAGACATTAGGTGGTTTCTGCTTGTGTTGCATTGGAAGCTGAGACATCAGCCACCAGATACTGCATCATGGTTGGGTCCACAAACATTCTCATGGAGTTGACTGCCATTTCCACACTAGAAAGGACGGGCTGAAAGCTCTGCGCCAAATTGATGTTGGATTCTTCCTTGCTCCTTAACATTGACCACAGATTTCAATGCCTGTTAATGCACCAAGCATTTCAATATGCATAGATAACAACATTCTAGTCCATTTGGCATGTTGTGTTGATAGCCAGCTCTCTGCAAGAGCAACTCAGCTGGTCCCACTCGCCCATCTTTTCCCAATCAGCCTGCAAATTCTTCTCTCTTCAGGTGCTCATCCAATTCCATAATTGAATCAGCCTCCACTCTCAGGCAATACATTTCTGATCCTAACCACTTGCTGTGTAAAAATGTTTTTCCTCATGTTGCTATTGGATCTTTTACTAAACATTTTAAATCAGTGCCCTTTGGTTCTTGATTTTTCCACCAATGGGAACAGTTTCTCCCTGTCTAGACATGATCTTGAACACTTCTATCAAATCTCTGCTCAACCTCCTTTTCTCGAAGGAGAATAATCCCAGCTTCTTTAATCTATTCATGTAACTGACACCTCTCTTTCTTGGAACCATTATCATAAATCTTTTGAGCACCCTTTCTAAAGTCTTCATATCCTTCCTAAAATACGGTACCCAGAATTGGACACAGCACTGTTCTGTAGGACACCCAGTTGACAGCTTCGCCTGAGTCCTCCACTGCCGAACCCATGTGCAACCTTGCCCTCTGGTGAGGTGACACCTGTTCTACCCTCGTCCCCAGTCTTGGCTGCAGGCTATTTGTGCCTGGTGGCTCACAATGTGCAGATCCCACCTCTAAGTTATTCTCTAAGTTACTCACAACATCAGTATGAGATTGAGTAATGGTGTTTCTTCTTCTTCTTCTTCACTGTTTCCTGTTCTTTCCCCTCTTTCTCTCCCACCACTGCCTGGCCAGCTTACAATTCTTGGGTAACTGAAAGGAGAAAGGCATAAACCAAGGCTGTGATAAGGGGAGGGAACAAAGTAAGAGGTGCATGTTTACATCATCTTCCTTTATCTGTAATTCAGAAGAGATTGTTGAATGAGGGGAAGTGGGATGTGAGAACAGAAGTTCAGTAGGAGAGAATACTGTCATTTTTGATCCTTTCAGCCCCACTGCTGGCCACAGTCTAAGTCAAGACGCTACAATGGTGCCAAGCACTGTCTCCCCTATAGGGTTAAGACTGTCTCCTCTATGGGGTTAAGACTGCCTCCTCTATGGACATAAGACTGCCTCCTCTATGGACTTAAGACTGCATCCTCAATGGGGTTAAGATTGTCTCCTTTCGGGTTAAGTACATGCAGCCATGCCTAGCCAATGCAAGTTAAGGGCTAATATAAAATAAAAATAGAAAACGTTGGAAAAACTCAGCAGGTCTGGCAGCATCTGGACAGAGAAACAGAGTTAATGTTTCAAGTCTGTATGACTTTTCTTCACAGCTGAAGAGAGATAGAAATATGATGGTTTTTATATTGTTGAAGAGAGGAGGTGGAGCAGGTGGAGCAAAATAGAAGGTCAAATATAGGTGGAAGCTCAGCAGAGATTTGACAAAGATGTCCTGGACATAAGACAAAGGGGTGGTAATGATAGTGTTAAAGACTAAGGCAGGCGTTAATAGTGGCATAACAGTCAATTAGCAGAATGTGTTAAAAGCTGAACCTGCCCCAACCCCTCTCTTCAACAGTATAAAACCCATCACATTCCTACCTCACCAGCTCTGAAGAAGAGTCATATGGACTCAAAATGTTAACTCTGTTACAAAAATAAAAATACCTGGAAAAACTCAGCAGGTATGGCAGCATCTGTGGAGAGGAATCAACAGAATCAGTTGAAGAGTCATACGGACTCGAAACGTTAACTATGTTCCTCTCCGCAGATGCTGCCATACCTGC
Organism: Carcharodon carcharias; assembly: GCF_017639515.1. Lineage (NCBI taxonomy): Eukaryota > Metazoa > Chordata > Chondrichthyes > Lamniformes > Lamnidae > Carcharodon > Carcharodon carcharias. Next base: position 128,367,898 of record NC_054477.1, on the reverse strand, counting down.
TGAGTTTTCCCAGGTATTTTTATTCTTGTTTTGGATTTCCAGCATCCGCAATTTTTTTGCTTTTATCTTAATGTTACCTCTGTTTCTCTCTCCACAGATGCTGCCTGACCTGTTGAGTTTTTCCAGCATTTTCTGTTTTTATTTCAGATTTCCAGCATCTGCAGTATTTTGCTTTTATTTTAGCAAGTTAAGGGCCACTGTTTCAAGATATTCATTACTTTGTCATGCTAGAGAGGAAGTCTGTTATTGAGCGTGGTGCAATGTGCTTGGGTGATGTGGCTATCATGTTTGAATAACTGGCAGTGTGTGCAAGCTTTGAAATATGGTTGTGAGGCTTGTAGCAATACTGAGTGTGAGGGTGAGGTGAAGCTATTAATGTGAGGGATGATTTGTGATTGATAGGTATTGTTGGTAGTACTAGGTGCATCGAGCAGTCTGTGAGATCAGTGTTGCAGATGGTGGGATTGGCGTCTGCAGATACATTCACTGACCTTGATCCTTGTGTGAGGCCCTTGAACTTCTTGTGGCACCGGATGTGGAACTGGTCACTTGACATTGATTACCATAGCTAACATTTCCCACTGCCTTTGCAAATTTATCTGAAGAACTCCCAGCCCCTGAGGATAGATAGCATCTCTCCTGTTTTCCACATCCTGCACCAAGGCCGCCAGTGCAGCGTTGGAAGGTCTTAGAGCCTGCTCTCTGCCATGCTATGCCATTCTTGCATTTTTCCCTCTTCAAACATACTTTTACAATAGCTTCCTGGAACAAAATGCACCTTCCCTTTAAGAGACGCAGGCTGACTTTGAGCAGTAAAGGGTAGCTTGAACTCATGCTAGCCTCTCACAATTTTGCATTCCCTGCTCAGACATGCAGCCACTTAACAGGAAGCTTAGTGTTAGCTGCATACTACAATCATTTAAATGAGTAGGGAGCCCAAAGTTTGTGTGTTGCCTGCGTCTGGAGCAACAGACTCAGGGCAATCATGTATTGTGATCCCCATTCCTATTTTTGATGTTATTCAATTTTGCCACCAAAGGTATTGATCTAGTGGTATAGTTGGAATAAAGAAGTGGAAGTCACTTTATGTCACTTGGTTGGTATAACTTGTCCTGTCCTTAATCTACATTTACAAAATGCCTGCTTAGTGTCCTGTGTGGGCTCACAAACAGAGAATGTGGAATAGGATGTGGTTTTAACACAGTAACAAGGTTCCTGTTTTACTCATTATTTAAATATTGCTTAATTAAATTTGTTTAAATACATCATATTAGTAAAAAATTGGGAGGGCCAACTTTCTACAAACATTATCATTGTTAACTACTTTCTTTGTTTAACCTTTGGGTCCCAATTGAAATAACTCTGAAGGTGCATGTGATATCATCCAGTAACCTAATGCTGTTAGTTTAAACCAATGATGCATGAGATAATTCCTGTGGCATCCCACATTACCATGTTCAGCCTAAATTATCAGACAGCTGTGTCAATGTAGAAATGTACTTGACATGTGTCTTAATGTCAAATAATTCTTTATGTTTTAATAGTCCTTTAAAGTAGGTTATCTTTTTTTGAATAAATAAAATAATTGCACTACAGTGCTACCATGTGTCAAATTAGTTCATTCCTCACAACTATTTATTTATTGTCGATTTATTTTCTGGAATGACTCAAAACTAGAATTTCAATTACACTTTTTATAAACTAAAGGAAAAGGCATGTGTGGTCTGACTTTCTCAGTGCCGTGCCCTGAGTTATATGTTATAACCATTTGAATCTGCAGGTACCTGCCTGAAATTATGAATGATGGTCTGACCAATCAAATCAACAACCCAGAAGTAGATGTGGACATCACTAGACCAGATACAATGATTCGTCAGCAGATCATGGCGCTTAGAGTGATGACCAACAAACTGAAGAATGCTTATAATGGAAATGATGTAAACTTCCAAGATTCAAGTAAGCAGTTGTTCTAATAATCTTCATTCATAGACAGAAGTATAATGAAGAGCATATGGAGATAATCTCACTTATAGTTTCTATTGACAATGTATGCTCATTTATTTGGACCTAAGGATAATATTATGTACTTGTTAAATTAGTAAAGCTGGACTCCATCCTGCTCAGCTCTTACCCAAGTCCTGTGTTTCAATGCAGCTCTAGACTATGAATAGTAAGTCTAGCAAGGTCAGGAATTAGCTCCACAATATGCAGCCGTGTTTAGTCACCAACTTTTAAAGCAGCCACAGTTGTCCATGGAGGAGCTGCATAAAAGTGGGAAGGAGTGCAAGATGAAAGGGAAAGTGTGAAAAATTGAGACCAAATTGGGGAAGGAGGGAGGGTGCCAGAATAATTGGGGGTAAAAAATGGAGAGCCACTAGGAAGTGAGGAATGAGGAAAAAATTGCCGGCCTGGATGGGGAACAAGGTGTCATCACAAATTGGGAGTGGAGAAACAGAAGAACAGAATCGAAGTAAAAGAGTGCTTGTTTATTCCTTTCTGACTCTTGTAACCTTGCTTTGAGGTATTTCTTTCCAGCTTCTCAGGTTATGTTCTGAATATAGGTGGTAAGTTGTCTTATTGTGCTGGTCTGGCTCAGCCATTCACTGTTTTTTATCACGGGAGCATATTTCCTGTGTTTTAATTGTAGTTATGACATCATAAAGTATTTATGTATATATTAGACAATGTGCTTCCAAAATTCAGCAAAACATGATGTCAAACATAGTGTCAAAAATCAAAATCTGGGGTGAGGGTATTCCTTAGCTTCCCCAGAAAGAAAATCTTGAGCATGACATACAGTACACCCACTTCTAATATTACCACTACACTTCCACTGAAAGATTACACATTAGCACATTCAGTTTTTGCAGGAGTTCAAACATGGGCTGACCATGGTTTTCCAATTATTAATGGTTATACACGCCTGAATTTCCATTATGCATTGCTAATGGATAAGGTTATCACTGATGGCGTAGACTGATGAAAGGTACCTCCATTATAATTTTTCCCACGTCAAGAGCATAGCTAATACCATGTGCCCGTAACATTCACATTACAGGGAGGAAATCTTCTTTGAAATGCGGCCATAAAATCTCATGGGTATCATAGATATAAGGTGATTTATTTTTTGAATCACATGTGTCTTTGCTTCATAACCAAGACCAGCACTATTAATAAGAGCCACTATTTGAGATAAATATTAAAAGGGAAACTGGAGCAAAACGTTAATGGGACAAAAAGTGGAAAAGACACCAGGAACACCAAAGAGGTTGGAGAGCAAATAGTGGAGGCTTTCAGCATAATTTTCTAATTTGAAAGTAGTTAATTGTGTACTGAGGTTGGCAAATATTCACATCTGTATTAATAAAAGAGGAAATGAGCAAACTAAGAAATTATATAGGCCAGGTAATCTTAACCAATTGTGGGAAAAATAAAATGATTGCTTTCCTAAGTGTATTCAACCTGCTTGGGTATTTGGGAAATTGTGAGTGTTTTCCATCCATTAAAATTAAAAAGCAGCAAGTCCACAATTTCCTGATACAGACAGCTGGCAGAGGATAGCAATCATTTATAATGTTGGTCGACTAGGGCCTCTAATACAAGTATTTATACAGGGCAGGTTGTGCTTGAATATTTTAATGGAATTTATTGAGGAAATCATTTCACAATATTTTGGTAAAAATAACTGGCCTGAATTGTCAATCCCAGGTCGGGAGTGCAGAGTCAGGACTATTCACAGCTCCGCAAACCTGACCCGGGAAAAAGTACCCAGGAAGTTCTGATTTTTGGCCTGAGAAGGAGATGAAAATAAAAGTCATAGTCAGCGACCTCAGAAGAGTTCGGAGGCTGCCTGGTGCGGAGACAAGCTGGGCGGGGGGTTGGTCTTGGTGCTCCAGCACTTTGTCAAAGATATAAAAAAAAAATGACTAAAGCAAAAATCAGCCCTCACCCATCACATCCCTCCTGGCCACACACTCCCCATGCCCTATCCATGCTAACCAATGCCACCTCATGCCCTCCCATGGCCCCCATATACTCCATGCCAACAAATGTCTTCTACCCATCTCTAATAGCCCTTTATAGTGCCTATGCGAACTTATTGCCAACTCATACAAACTCATGCCCACCTACCCACCACCCTTTGCTCTTAAACTACCATGCCAACTCACAGAATCTCACAGTACAGAAGAGGCCCTTCGGCCCATTGAGTCTGCATTGACATGTGAGCAACACCTGACCTACCTACCTAACCCCATTTACCAGCACTTGGCCTATAGTCTTGAACTCACCCAGTATCCACCATAGGCAGACCTAAAGCCCCGTGCTGTGATTAAATAAAGTTCTTAAGTGCCTATTGATGAATTCACAACGTCAAAAAAATCCACTCTCTTTGATTTAAAAAAACATTCATTAAATTTAACTTCCTTGAATCCATTACAAAAATAAGCATTTAGAATTGTCAATCAAACTGTGAACTGACAGGCACCTCACTGTGATAATGATAGGATTGGAAAACAGTCATGCAGCATAAATCCTTATGTCAACAGACAGATTGGAATAGCAAAAACACTGCTTTTTTTTAACATTGCAGACAGATTTTTCTAATATTTAAAGGGCAGGAAATTTAAATGCCTGGACAGCTTGGCAGTTCTTTTAACAGTTCATTTGACAGTTCTCTTGACAATTCCAGTGCATTTATACACTTTTTACACACATTCATGTTTAATTTTAACAGTCCCAAAAGGCACCTTACCTCTCCCAAAGAGCACCTGACCTCTCTCAAAGGTGTCCTGGGACCACATCCAAAAGAACACCTTACCTCTCCAAAAGCGTATCCAAAGGACTATAGCAGTTTTAGACCTTCTCCCACCAGGCCTAAAATGCACAAGTCTTACCAGCTGCACTTTAGCATATGCGGTAAGCAAACAGAAAGTAGTAGCTGGTCACTGAGTGCAGCCAATTATAGAATAGGAGCTTGGGAATTTGATGAGTGAGCGAATTTTAAGGGTTAATCTATTTCTAAAATCTAGCCTAGTTTGCATTTAGAATTTAACTACAATTTATGTTAAATTTGTTTTTTTCACTCTTAGGGATAAACAAGCTCCCTTCCGGAAAGCCAGCTGCAGTTAGTTAATTAGGTAGCTAGTTTGAACTAGATACTCTAGCCATCATTGTTGGTTCATCTCTGTAGGATTTCATTTGGTATAAATGGAGGTGATTTTGCTTAGCACATAAATTAAGCAAGCATGAAGAAGGAAACTAGTTATTGAGTGAGTGAGGGAGGAGGTGCTGGTCGCGTAAGTAACTGCCTTAACTTTGAGTTTAAAGGAGCGCAAAGAGCAGCAGACCAATTTAAAAGAGCTAGGGGCCCAGTCTGTAGACTGGCCATGCTCTGAGAAAAATCAAAGTGCAACATCACAGGGAAATAGGCAAGTGACTAGTTGGTGAATATTTTGTTCACTTATCTTTAAAAACTCATGTAATTTATTAGTAATTGTAGTAATTACCGTGCACTGGAACCATCCAGTACTCCGAATTAAGTCGAAGGCTTCAGATGGTTCTGGCCCTCTTAGCAGAATAGTAACTCAGGAAAAGCTAGAAGGATTACAACCAGTTCTAACTTCTGGGTAGTTATAGTACAGACCCTCCCATGACCCACCAACTAGACCTTCCTACTATCCCCCTTGACCACCTGACACTCTTTCCCCCAACCATCCACATCTCCTGACCATCCTCCTTGCTAGTAGCCCACCCACTACTAGCCTCAAGACCCCTGACTACTCCCTCATACTCCCAACTACCCTCCTGACACACCCGACCACTCCCCACCCCCACCCCGGCCAACCCCTGACTATCCCCCACCCCAACTACTTCCCCACCCTGCTGAACTACCCCTGACTACACTCCCAACCATCTGACTACCCTTCCCACCCCCGAACTACTCTTCTGACCCCTCACACCCACCCACCCCCACCCCCACCTCCCCGGCCACCCAATCAACCAACTCCCTCTGACCACCTGGCCACCCCCTCCTCATTACTACCCTCCCCCTGACCACCCAAACCCCCCTGACTACCCATGCCCCTGACCACCTGACCCTGCAGACCACCCAAACCCTGCCCAACCCCCGACCACACACTCCCCTGACCACTCAGCTGCCTTTCCCCCGAACCTGGCGATCCCCTACCCTAACCGCTCAGCTAATTACCTTACCTTCTCCTGGCTTCTCAAAGTGGCCAGGACCTTTAAACTTACCTGTTAATGGCAGCTTGTGCTGCTCTGCACTGAATGGACTCCAGAGCTGCTGCATTGCACGTTTCTCACCAGGCTGGGGACAGGTGAGAAATGTGCACCTCCCGACCTGGCTAAGTAAAAAGGAGTGGAGTGGCAATCCGATGGTGATTGCCAGTCCACAGAAGTTCTGGCCCAAAACAGACTGTAAAAGTTTCTATAGGTATGTAAAAAGGAAAAGACTAACAAAGACCAATGTGGGCCCATTACAGGCAGAGACAGGATAATTTACAATGGGTAATAAGGAAATGACAGAGAAACTAAAATACTGTGCCTGGGATCTTCTGGTCCCACACGTGGCAGGTCCAGAAATTCCTGCCAAAGTCAATGGACGTTTGGCCTTCTCTCTGAATTTTCCATTCCACTTGCAGCAGCTCCTGCCATGTGCAGGACTGGAAGATCCTGGCCTTTGAGTCTGCCTTCACGGAGGAAGATAGAAAAGGCCTCCCAGAAATACTAGAGAACCAAGGGACTAATGGAAATGAAAGTTGATAAATCCCCTGGATCTGATGACCTATATCCCAGATTGTTGAATGGCTATAGAGGTAATGGATGCCTTGGTGATCATCTTCCAAAATTCTATAGAGTCTGGAACAGTTGGAAAGTAGCAAATGTAACCCCAATGTTTAAGAAAGGAACAAGAGAGACAGTGGGGAACTACAGACCTGTTAGGCTAATGTTAGAAATAAGGAAGATGCTAGAATTTAAAGAAAGTGATAACTGGGCATTTAGAAAGCAATGGTCAGATTGGGCAGTCAACATGGATTTATGGAAAGGGAAATCATGTTTATGAAACCTGTTGGAATGTTGTGAGGATGTAAATAGCAGAATAGATAAGGGGGAACCAGTGGATGTGGTGTATTTGGGTTTTTTAGAAGGCTTTTGATAAGGTCCCACACAGGAGATTAGTAAATAAAATTGATGTATATAGGATTGAGGATTGGTTAACAGACTGAAAACAGAGAGTAGGAATAAATGGCTCATTCTTAGGTTGGCAGGTTATGATTAGTGGAGCATCATGAGAGGATCAGTGCTATGGCTCCAGCTATTCACAATCTACATCAATGATGTGGATGTGGGGACCAAATGTAACATTTCCAAGTTTGCTGATGACACAAAACTAGGTGGGAATGTGAGTTGTGAGGAGGATGAAAGAGGCTCCAAGGGGATTTAGACAGGCTAAGTGAGTGGGCAAGAACACGGCAAATGGAATATAATGTGAATAAATGTGAAGTTATCCACTTCAGTAGAAAAAACAGAAATGCAGCGTATTTATTCAAAGGAATTTGTGTGTCCTTGTTCATGAGTCACAGAAAGCTAGCATGCAGGTGCAGTAAGCAATTAGGAAGGAAAATGGTACGTTGGCCTTTATTGCAAGAGGATTTGAGTACTTTAGTAAAGATATCTTGCTGCAATTGAATAGAGCTTTGGTGAAATTGTACCTGGAGTATTGCATATAGTTTTGGTCTTTACCTAAGGAAGGATATACTCGCCATAGGGGGAGTGCAACGAAGGTTCACCAAAGTGATTCCTGGGATGGCAGGATTGAATTGAGGAGAGTTTGAAGAGACTGGGCCTGTATTCTCTAGAGATTAGAAGAATTAGTGGGGATCTCATTGTAACGTGCTAAATCTTTACAGAGCTCAACCAGGCCTGCGACAGAAGATCGGGTGAGAAACCGGGAGGTGCACCCTCCCAACCTCGCTAAGTAAGAAGAAGCAAGTGGCAATCCAGTTGGTGATTGCCAGTCCACAGAAGGATGTTTCCTCAGGCTGGGGTGGTCTAGAACCAGGAGACACAGTCTCAGAATAAGAGGCAGGCCATTTAGGACTGAGCTGTCTTCACTCGGAGGGTGGAATTCTGTGGAGGCTCAGTCATTGAGTTTGTTCAAGACAGAGATTTATAGATCTCTAAATAGTAAAGACATCAAGGGATATGGGGATAGTGCAGGAAAATGACATTGAGATGGAAGATCTTCCATGATCTAACTGAATGGTGGAGTAGACTCAAGGAACTAAGTGGCCTACTCCTGCTTCTATTTCCTATGTTCTATGTTCCTAGTTGCCTCTGTGAGCCACAGATGTGCATATTAGAGCCCCCCCCCCACCCCGCCCCCCCACCCCGCCCTCATCTGCCACAAAATAGTAGAGGCAAGGTTCAGGGCCAGGACTTTCGGATCTGGGCCTCCACCACCACCATTTTTGCAAAAATGGAAAGCCTCTCCATTTGCGCAAAATTTTGGCCACTGTGTTGACCTGTTTGAGGTTGAGAATGAAGAATATGATTTTGTCATTCAGCTTGAAGTATTGAAATGAGGTGCCATAGAATTAGTAATACATCAGCTTCCACACGGAATAAGTTACCTGGAAATCATTAAATCACAAAGCATTAGCTACATTCAGATCAGATTGAAGGCAAGCATTCCAGATTGCTAAAAGAATATTGAATCAATCATCCTGCTGGCAGAGATAACAGTCTTTTGATAAAAATGTGGGTTCCTAGAAAAAATTCAATAGTCATGTGACTGTTGATCTACTGATCATTAAAACTGAGCATTACAGTGCATTTTTAGTGAAATAGAGTCCAAGAGACAATTAAAGCACTTAGCTGCCCTTATCCTTTTATACTTTATTTTATATAAGGATGAGTGGGATCATTGGGCGGAATTTTCCAGCCCTGCCGGCTGCCAGGATCGTCCGGTCCTGCCACAAGTCAATGGACTTTTGGCTGGGCCGACACATCTCCCACAGTGGGTCATGTCATGATGGGGAAAATCTTGGCCACTATTTCTATGCACAATATAACCACTGAAGCACATTTTAGTTGCTCAAGCTTTGACAGAATAACAACTGCTTGCATTCTTATAGAATATTTCCCTTAAAAAAATTCTCAATGTGCTTGAGAAGTAGTAGAAGAAGCACTAGAAGAAGTGCTAGTAAAGACAAATGGATGCTGAGCCAGAGAAGGGATTTGGAGGGTCGTCCAAATGCTTGGTGTAAGAGTGGGTTCGAAGGAGGAAAATAAGACAGGACAACAGACTGCACAGACAGGAAAATTTACGGGGAAATTCCAAAGAAGGGGCAGATGAAGACATGGCTGCAATGGTGGAGAAAGGGATGGATGGAGAGATGTACTGGAGAATTGGAATAGAGTGTGTTGCAATGCTAGGAGAGGTTACAGAGATAGTGAAGGGTGAGATCATAAGACCCACTCTATATACTGGGACTGATTATAGCTTTTTGCTTGAAATGTGCCCTTCATCATCAGAGATCTAGACCCTGGTCTCAATCCCAGCCACTGCCACTGCTGATGTGGTATCCTGTTCTGGTGCTTTTCCGAGGAGTGGGAATTGCCGACAGTACTATTAGGAGATCAGGAAAAGCCCAGTGGAATTTCAAGTCCATGCTGTTTTGGAAGAGTCTCTGATCAAATAGTCAATTTTTCTTTTTCTTTTCAGTTGATGAAGCAAGTGGCTCTGGGAGTGGTAGCGGCTGCACCGATGAGATGTGTCCTCCAGAGTTTGACTTTGCAACAACTGAGGCGCCACCAGGGCCCAACAAGAGTGAGCCAAAAGGTTCTACAGCAGTCAGACCTTGCCCACATTGGCTGGCTATATTTGTCATCTCTCTACTCCTGGTACTACAAAGACAGTGGAGATAATCAGTGACATACAATAGTGATACTGCCTTTAAATCAAGGACAAACACTCTTTTCCTTTTGGATATGCCATCAAACACACACCATCTTAGAACGGTAACAGTTTTAAAGCAGAGAGGTACTGTCGCCTGCTGCCCCTTTACCCAAAGACCACTAGGTGCCATTCAGGTACAGTCAACCAGTGCTAGGTTGCTTTATATTCACCCAGACCTCAGATGAAAAGAAAAACTCTCTGAAGATTGCTCACCTGCAGTTGGCTTTGTTCCAGAAACAAGACATCATCCTCTCTGCTTATTTTATGCAGCTAAAGAAACAGGATTCAATAAAGACTTGGCCTGGACTTGTTATGATTTATACATTAATTATGATTTTAATATCTAAGTTCTACTTTTACAGTTTCCACAACACAAAAGGAACGGCTGCAAAATGTTCTGGATAATAGGAAGTGTATCTGATGTTTCTCTTTACAGAGACTTAGAAACTAACAGTGAAGTTCAGTAACGACAGTGGTTGAATGATGCATGAATGTTGTTGGTTTATTGGCACAGTTCCTCTCAACCAATCAACCACTTTGTTGGATTGTCAATTAGGAAATATGAAATATGCAGTTTTGTTAACAGATGAATTTATAATTGGCTTTTTTTGTAAACTGAGCAATTTGGAGTGTTATAGAGCTTTCAGAACAAATGACTACATAAACATTATAATGAACAGCTGGTGAAAAAAACCAAGATATTTGGTAACAAATAAAGGGATTTAATATTGTACTTTTAATAAGACATGTGATATGTGCCATGTTGCCAATCACAACAGAAGAAAGACATAGGAAGGTTATGGCCTCTGACCTTGCTGTTTTTTTGCTGGTGTTCCTAATCCAATGAAAATGGTCCTGTATGTGTATCCAATTATCCCTAATGCTCTTCTGTTTGCCTGTTGTTCCATGTCTTCTTAATAGGTTCCTTAACAAGTTATAATCCTACCGATGCCAGCCATTTAAGAAACTCAAAAAAAGCAAAATTCTAATTTTATTTTCAACTTTTAGTTCTAGTGGTAGTCATCTATTTTTATATTAAAAAATTTAAGTAATTCTAAGTGTTAGCTCAGGGTTTAAATGTCATTGTATTACCTGCATTTTACCATATCTCGAATGCTCAGCACAATAGTGACTCGGGAACATTTATATTGAAAAAGGACAAATTATACAGCTGTAGAAACACCAGTTGGCAATGTAATTGGTGAGTGGTTCTTGTTGACACCACTCATATTGAAGAAAGCATCTGACAATTTTATAGGTTTTGCCTTTGCTGTTCTGTGACACAGGTAAATCTGTAATGAGTGGTTAAATTCGCTTCCTTACATGCTATCTATCTGATGCAATCTGGGTGAAATTCTCAGGTTTTGTGGTAACAGCATGTATTATTGAAGGGAAAATTAAAATCCATGCCTTTCAACCCTTTGACCATATTATGCAGCTTTCGAAATGTGTGCATGCTTCTGATATAAACTGAACAACAAAGCTTAGAACCATGAGAAAACGTACTGAACCAAAGAACAAACCTAATGTGTCAGTATTCTGAGCATAATCATATCATACCTACACCAAAAAAATCTCATTGCAACCTAATATGATATGGCATATTTAATACAAATGAGCATTATTTTTGTGAGTGAACTATAATTGTTTTTTTATGGTCACCTTTCTCCTAGGGTAATTTTGAACATCTTCTATGAGCTCCATTATTGTGTTATAGAATTATAGAGTGGCACAGCACAGAAGTGTCTTTGATAAAGCATCCAATTAGTCTCAAACCCCTGCTCTTTCAACATAGGCCTGCAAATTTTTCATTTTTAAGGATTCCCTTTTGAAGGTTACTATTGAATCAGCTTCCACCACCCTTGCAAACAATTCATTCTTGAATATAACTCACTGCGTAAAAATGATTCTCATCTCCCCCTGGATTTTTTACCAATCATCTTAAATTTGTGTCCTCTGGTTACCAACTCTTCTGCCAGTAGAAACTTTACCTACTCTTATTAAAATCCCTCAATTTTGAACATCTCTAATTTTTTTCTCAGGCTTTCTTTTGTATTGGCTGTAGGGCTAATAATCTTTGGGCTGCAAATACTACTTTTCTTCACCATGAATTAAATGATCCTGTTAGCCAAAATCCAGACATATTGTAAAATACATTTGAACTCTGAATATGACTAACATAACAGTTAGAAACAGTTCAGCCAAAGGTGGTTAAGGGGTTAAGGCCAAGAATATGATTGGTGCAATGATCGATGACTCGACATGGCACTTTAAGTTACCAAACTGTATCATTCTAATACAGCTGTGAAAATGGAATAGAGAAAAGTGGTAATTTGCCTTGGAAAATATTTACCTAATCCAGCAAAACAAATGTTTTGGGGCTCAGGTTTCCTCTTGTGCATTGGATTCAGGGGCATAACAGAAATTTAAGGAAATGTCACCCCACTATTGACATCTACTTAACCAGTATTATTTTTATTTGTTCTTGGGATGTAAGTGTCACTGGCAAGGCCAACAATTGTTGCCCATTCCTAATTGCCCCTGAGAAGTAGGTGGTGAGCCACTTTCTTGAACCGCTGCAGTCCATGTGGTGTAGGTACGTCCACAGTGCTGTTAGGGAGGGGGTAGATGAGTTTGGAGCATTTGGATTAACATTTAGAATCTGCATTATTATTTTTCCCTTAATGGTGGGAGAAAAATGGAACTTGAATTGGCATTCTGTAAGATAAATTGACAAGCTTCAGCCTCAACTGGAGCTTGGAAAGATAATTGTGCACTCATATCAACTCTATCTATAGAATAGACTTTTGGACAAGGAATTAATGCCCTGTTAATACCTTTGATAAGGTGCATGAATTCAAAATTAAGAACAAATTACGAAATAAATATAAATAGAATGTTTGGTGAACCACGTTTATTCCTGTGCTGTTGGAATTGTGGAAGTATGAGAAAAGTAGCTAGCCTAGGGTGAATTATGTGGGATATAAGGTTAGGCTGATTTGTGGAGTTTTGAAAGAATACTGCGCAAAACCTTTCCTGGAGGGATTGAACCAGATGAATACAATCTCTGATGGAGTGGATTGTACTGTTACTGTGCAAAAAATAAATAAGACACTGAGCTGCTTTCAGTTCGTGTTTTCTTGTATTTTTCTGAGACCACAGAAACACAGTGGATCCATGTGTCTTTTTTTTAACTATTACTTCTCCATTTCCATTAGCACGAAATACAGTAAAACATTTTTTTAACATACTAAATGGATTAAATGGTCACTTGCAGGTAAGAGAAGTATGTTGCCTCCATTGCTTTAAGGAAACTAGCATTACTTAATAAGTAACACTGGAGTAATTAATTAAAAAACCAGCAAACCCTTTGGACCTGATAGCCTACATCCTAGGGTTTTGAAAGAGGTAGCTACAGAAATAGTGAATGCATTGGTTTTGATCTTCCAGAATTAATTGGAGGTAGCAAATGTAAGCCTGCTAATCAAAGAAGAGAGAAAGAGGGAGCGATGAGTCAGTTAGCCTGACATCAGTTATAAGGAAAATGATAGAACCTATATCATTAGGGATGAGTGAACAGGACAATTGATCAAAGTCGACAAAGACTAATCAAAGGTAAATCATGTTTGACAAATCTATTGGAGTTTTTTGATGTTGTAACAAGTAGGGTAGAAAAAGAGGAACCTGTGGATGCTTTGCATTTGGACTTCCAAAAAGCACAAAATTAAGACTCTTGGGATTGGATGTAATATATTAGAATGAATTGGAGTTTATGGACACGAAACAGAGAGTAGGAATAAATGAGCCATTTTCAGGTTGGCAGGCTATAACTAGTGGGATGCTGCAAGGATCAGTGCCGGGGCCTTAGCTACAGTAATGACTTAGATGAGGGGACTGAGTGTAATGTATCCAGGTTTGGCTGACAATGTTAAGCTAGGTGGGAGAGTAAGTGGCAAAGATGACACAAAGAGGCTGTAAAGTCATATAGAGAGGTGAAGGAGTGGGAAAGAATAGGTGGAATTATGAAGCGGAGAAAGGTGAAATTGTCCACTTTGCCTGGAAAAGCAAAATATCTTTTACATAGCAAGAGATTGGGAAATGCTGTACTTTGAGGGACCTGGGTGTCCTTCAACATGACTTACAGAAAGTTAACATGCAGATATTGCAAGCAATTAGGAAAATAAATGGAATGTTAGTCCTTATTACAAAAATATCAGAGTATAGGAGGTAAGAGGTCTTGCTCTAATTATGTAGGGCTTTGGTGAGATCATACCTGGAGTTTAATGTACAGTTTTGATCTCCTTACCTAAGGAAGGTTTTACTTGCCTTAGAGGGAGTGCAAAGAAGGCTCATTAGACTAACTCCTAAAATGGAGGGATTGTCCTACAGGGAGACATTGAACAGAATATGTCTGCATTTGAGTTTAGAATGAGAGGTCATCTCAGATCATAAGTTCCTAAGGGGCTTGACAGAGTAGATGCTGGGAGGATGTTTCCCCTGGCTGGGGAGTCTTGCCTCAGGACAAGAGGTTGACCATTTCAGACTGTAAATCGAAGAGATTTTTGGATCCTAAAGGAATCAAGGGATCTGGGCAGGAAGGTGGAGTTAAGGTGGGAGATCAACATGTTCTTATTGAATGGCGTAGCAGGCTTAAAGGGCCAAAAGGCCCATTCCTGCTCCTATTCCTTACGTTTTTATCTTCTCCTGTGACTACCCTTGATAACTGCTGAGGCACTATCACCTCATTATCATCTTATTAACATATACTTTCCTATTTATTTTATGGACAAGGAATTATGTATATGAATTTATGTGTGTGAACACAAAAGAGGAAGATTTTCTCTATTATTTGTAGCAATATCAGCAGCACAGATATAAGGAGTACGTTTTTGATTTTGCAACAAAAAGCAGTCAGATGAAATCCTTTCCCAAAGTGACAAATTGTGCTCCTTTAATGCTTAACTTAAAGCTCATTGATGTACCCATATAAGGGAAAGATGGGGCTCCTTTAATCAGACTTGTGGAATAAGTTCATGCTTAAAGTAATTGAAGTAGGTTAAAATGAGAATAAGGTAGCTACTAATAAATTATTCTGCTTTTTTACCTAAGTGTTTACAACACATAAAACCTAATGGGAGAGACAGATGAAATAAATAGTCCTGAAAGGAATAGAGATAAAGGTGGAACTGTAGCATTATTACTGTATAAGTTATTACTTAGGTAACAGCCATTTCAAGTTTCCAGTACCAACACTAACAATACGTTGTTCATCACTTATGTTCCTCAAAGTATACTAAAACATTATGTTGTGAAGAACATGGTGCAGTGCTTCAAATCAAGACAGCAATAGCAAAGGTGTGATTTTCTTTACCCTGCAACAAAGTAATGGGTCATGATTGCTCCAACAGAGTCACAGGTTGATTGAACTCATGAAAGCTGTACTATACTGCTGGATCTGTAATGCTTTCTGCAAAAACAAAAATCAATTTTGAGGTACCAAAGCCTTTGAAGTTTTATGCTACAGTGTGTCAGACTCTGGATATGGTGCGGAACATGTACGTCTTTACACTCTTATGCAGGCAGTGATAACATTTGAGAAAATCAGAGCCGTTTTTAATTATTTCACACTATCATTAGGGATGAAATTTCTCTCCTCAAAAATTTCATCAGAAAAAGTTGACATGAATAGAAAGCTGTGTTCCCTGCATTATGTTCACACCAATTTTTTCACTAGTTTTTCTTTGAACCAATAAGGTTCTGCCATAATACTAAAACACAAATGTTTGACATAAACTTACTTGTAATCTTCATTTGATCACGTATTAGCCTTAATTTTCTAAATACTTCCTTGAACACTCAGGAAGAATGATATTTATCAAAATCTGTAATATTTCTAAGATGAAAGTTTAGTATGCATTGTATGACATCATCATCAACCAACATAATGCAGAATCTAGGTCATGTGACTGAAGTTATTCTATGATGCTGTTGGGTTGATGATCTTTTATTTGGTTACAGTGCACAAACTGTCATATGACCATATAACATTATGTGATACAATATGTTATTTTCTGGTATCAATTAGTCAAATAAAGCTTCCTATCATTTCAGTTTGAGTCATGTGGTAGACTTGCAATTGTGTTTTGTCATTCAATCCAGTTGCATTTTCATTTATTTTGTACATATTAAAAAGAATATGAATGAGCGACATGTGCATGGAGCTTTTAGACTTTTTTGTTTTTAAATTCGAGACTATTTGATCAGCTGTTATTACCACATCCCTTCCTCCCCCATATTTTTCTGGTTTCTCTCCTATCTCACTTCATGTCCTCTCCAAACTCATCTTGTCCATGAGACCTAGTTCCTGCTCTCGATCCTATTCCTAACAAGCCACTGACCACCTATCTGTAGATAAAGAAGGATCTCATCAAATCAGCTGTGATCTCATAGATTGTTGGAACAGGCTGAATGGGGTGAATGACCTACTGTTGTCCTTATGTTCCCTCTTTGCCTTCTCTGCTAGCTGATATTGTAAATGTTTCCCTCCCATCAGGCAATCTCCCACTCCCTTTCAAATGTCCTAGGAAACGCCTGCTCCTCTTTCCTGCAACCCCGTGTTTGAATCTCTCCAATCAAGATTGTGCCCATGTTACAGCACTGAAAAGTTACAAATGAATCCTCTGTGACTGTTACCATAGTGCACTATCCCTTGCCATCACTATTCCCCCTCGACTTTCTCAACTTCGCTAGAGCTTTTGACATGGTTGACCCCACCATCCACCTCTGGTGCCTCTTCCATATTGTCCGGCTTTGTGGGACTGCCTTCACTTGGTACCACCCTTAACTATCTCCTGAAATGGCTATATTTTCAAGGTATTCATCCAAGGTTTGATCTTTGGCTGCTGCTATTTCTCATCCACATGCTGCCTCTCCCTGACAGCAAGCAAAGACATACATGAGCTTCCACATGTACATTGAGGACACTCAGCTCTACCTCAGTACCATCTTCTCAATCCTTCCACTCCATCTATGTGGTCAGATTGACATTAAGTTATAGCTAACCCATAATTCCTTTCAATTGGTAAAAGCAAACCTTGTAGTTCTCCCCCCCACCATGAAATCCATTCCCTTGCCACCAATTCCATCCCCCTTCCTGGCCACTCTCTTAGCCTGAACCAAAGTTAGCACATTCTTGCCATCTTATTGACCCTGAGGTGAGCTTTTTCTCTCCATCACAAAGGCCACCTATTTCTACCTTCATACAATTGCCTGTCTTCACCTTCGCGTGAGCTAATCTGTAAATGAAACCCTTATCCATGCTTTAATTCCAGCCTTAATTATTCTACTGCTTCAATGGACAGCCTCCCATCCTTCATAAATCAGAGCTCACTCAAAACTCTGCTATCAGTATGTTAACTCATACCAAATACCATTCACCTGTCACTCTTTTGCTCATTGACTTACATTGGCTCTAAGTCCAGCAATACCTTGGATTTAAAATTTTCATTTTCATGTTCAAATCCCTCCATGGACTCTCCCTCCCTATCTATTTAACCTCCTCCAGCCCTTCCATCCTCCAAGACCTGTGTCCCTCCAATTCTGACCTCTTGAGCATCCTTCATTCTTTCATCCCACCATTGGCAGCCATACCTTCGCTACAGCTGGAAGCTTTTAGTCAATTATAATAGCTCCCTCATTGGCTCAAATACAATCAATATAGGTGATGGAATTCCTTTATTGCCTCATGTACTCCTAGTTAACATGTGAGGAGCGATTGAGTCGAATGAGCTGATATTCTCAGGAGTTTAGAGGGTGAATGAGAGGTGATCTCATTAAGAGATATAAAATACTTAGAGGACTTGACAAGGTAGATACTGAGAGGTTGTTTCCCTTGCTGGGGAATTTAGAAATAGGGATCAAATGGGGAGAAATTGCACAGTCCCCAAAATTGGGCACGGGGAGTATGATGTGTGATCAAAGTGAATCTTCATGTTGCCTGCTCATTTCCATAATTGTGGCATGCAGCTCAGTGTAGAATGTGCTGCTGAGTGGCTGCAAACTCAGCAGGAGACCCAAGCTCATGCAAGGCCCTCACCACTTAAAACTAGTCTGCAATACTTAAAGCCAGACTGTACCTCTTAAAGATGAGGTGCATTCTGGCTGAAGCAAGGACAGGAACTGCTTGGAGAATGTTTGAAGCATTCATGAAGGATCCAAAATGGCACCACAAGAAAGTGAGCATGCCCTCAGGTTCTTGAATGCTGTGTTACAGTCGCAAGTGCAGGAGGTGGACTGGAGGAAAGATATTCCCTTCCATCAGGTGGCAGGTGGTCCTCCAGATAAGTGCTCAGAGGCAGTGGGAGCAGGTGGCCCTAGTGATCAATGCCACCTGTCTGGAGGCTAGGACCTGACTGCAGTGCTGCATGAAGTTTAATGACTTACGATGATTGGTCATGGTCAGTTAATGCATCCTTACACGGCAATTTCTACCAACTGCATCACCAGCCTTACACACTGCTGCATTTACCACACCCAATTCATTTGTCTCCAAGACTTCAATGTCAATCAAGACTCATACCTCACATTCAAATGTTTTACCTTACCATTTCACACTTAGCGCTGTTGCAGGCTTCATGCCCTCACATATTACAGCCTGCACATACTGCCAGCTTTTCAAATGTGACAGGCACATCATCCAACTACATCACAAAACATTCACTGACAGATACACTCCCTCTCTTTGCAGGACAAGGTGGCCCAAAACAGACAACAGTAGAAAACCCGTGGGGACAGGCATAGTTAAATGTATGGACCTCCACAGAGATAGTGCTGAGGATAATTGGAGTGGCCATCACTGAGACCAATGGCCAGTGGTGTCACTGAAGCCATCCAGGATGATGGTATATTCCTGCCTAATGCACATTGTCAAATATCTCTTCACACTCATTCTGTCATGATGTACAAGCTGCGGATGGTATAACTGTGCACCTCTTGCTTTCCCCTCTCCCCCACTTCTTTTACCCCAAACCCCTCTTTATGCATTTATGTTTCCTATGCCCAAGAACTGCCATCTGGCCAGTCAGTGGGGCCTGAGGCTGAAGGCTGCAATGAAAAGCAAATTGAGGAGGAAGAAACACAACCACAAACACCATCTGACACTTCCAGCCACCAGCTCAGATATTGGCATTGCACATACTTCAAAGGCTAGTATGGGGGCAGGATTTGCACTGGGTACGTGGACTGCAGCCAGGGCAAGGGGCAATGATAAAGCATCTGCCAACTCCCAGGAGGGCAAGATTGCACAGGGGTTCTGCTGCAGAGGATTCAGATCGCAACTTTGATGGGTTGTTTTAGAAGAAAAAGCTGATAGGAATGTCCATAGAAATGCTTGGTGCACTGGCAGGCCTGCCAGAGAGCCTATTGTCACTATCAAGGAGCATGGAGAAACCTGGCTCCATTTGGCAAAGGGCTTTGCGCAGAGCTTGGAGTCTATAATCCAACATGGAAGTGGTGACTTGAGAAGACTTGCAGACCTAGCCATGATGCTGCATCTGATGGCAGATTTCTCAGCTTCCATTGCAGCATCAGCAGAAGTAATTCAATATCTAAGTGCTCCAAAGCTCAGACTGAGGCCAAGAAATCTCTGCTTCTTGCCTTGCGGGTACAGATTGCTGCCATCATGGCTGCAGGTACCAGTGCTCAAAGGGGCTTGCGGAGTAGTACAGCTATCCAGCAATTTGTGCTCCAGGAAATTAATAGGATTGCTGAGTGCCATCCAAAGGGAGTGGCAGCTGTTCCATGGAGCACAAACCTGCTGTCCTCACTCAGGGTGTCAGCATTCACTCTCCCACCACTGCCTCTCCTCCAGTGCCCTTGCAATTGTCTGTCAGGCAGCCCAGACAGCTGCTGCCCATGCTGAGGTGGTGCAGTTGGAAGCCAAGTCTTCAAGACCTAGAGCTGCTGATGGGATCCTGCAAGGCCATCTGAAATCTCCCCCATTGAAAGTTAGCAACCTTCCACCAGCCCTGAGTGAGTACTGACAGGCAAAGGCGCTATGGCAGGCTGATCCAACTGTTGGCCTGTGGAGCCACTGTTCAAAAGCTGGTAAGACAGGATGTTCAAAATGCAGGTCAGTGAAATTCAAGATTTTGCAAGGGGCTGCTCCTCCAATCACAGCTGTTCCTTTCCTGTGTTTGCTACTGATTTAGTAATGAGCCTATCAGCAGCAATGAGGGACAGCAACAGTCTCTGATTGGAGGAACAACAAACACCGGCGGCGGTGAGTGTATTGAGGGCCCCCGGGCCTGAGGAAAGTAAAGGTGAGAGGAGCTAAAATACAGCAAGGCTGGAGCCCAGAGAGCCAAGGTACGGAGGGGCTGAAGCCTGGGGATGGCGAAGTTGCAACGAGTCCGTGCAGGGTGAAGTTTTGGGGGGCCCGGGTAGGGCGAAGTTTTGGCGGGCCCGAGCAGGGCGAAGTTTTGGCGGGCCCGGGGAGGGTGGAATTTTGGCAAGGCCAGGGAGGGTGAAGTTGTGGCAGGCCGGTAAGGAGAAGGTGGCATGGTAAGTATGTAGGAGTGAGAGAGTGAGTGTGTGGGAGTGAGAGAGCGTTGGTGGAGTCTTCTGGTCCCATTGGTGTTGGTCGTCATGATGGTTGTGAGCGGTCTTTATGATGAGAAGGCCAAAAATCGATTTCATGACATTATGAAACCAGTTTCCGATTGTCTGCTCAATTATCAATGGCAGGCCACGTTTCCCACTGTCCAATGCGGGAACTTAATTTTAATGCATTGACATCTCATTATTCTAGCCTCATGTTGGTATCAGCCTCCACATCAAATTTACTGTCCATATCGGCGTCACTTCAGAACTGCGGTCTTCATGGCTGCCTTTTATAGGCATGAACCTGACAACCTGAACTTCAAGGAGAACTTGGAGGTGACTGCACGCAACCTTGCACAGCGATTGTTAGCATTGCCCACAGGACATCAATGAAGAAGCGCATTCCAGCCGGGTGGTGGTGGTGGGTGCTGGTGGGCACAGACAACTTGCTTTTTCCCAGATGGCTTTCTGTGCGGTGCCAGGGCAAGGGTTTCATTGCAGGTCAGGGTAGGGAGTTGCTGGCAGGGAAGCACAGGCTGAAGGAAGTACATGAGCACACTCTGGGGTTGGGGAAGGCGGTGGGGATGGGGTGGGGCTGACAGAAGCGGTCACACACTTGGAAAATCTTGTCAAAGCTGAGCATTCTTCCGCAGCTGAGATCCTACAGCAGCAGCTCCACTGACATGCTTGGAGTCCGGCCTCTGAAGCAACTGGGCAATTGTATAGTCCCCTTGTGAATGGTGGCCATGGCAATCACTGGCAGAGGCAGTCAGAGCTCCTTGCAATGTTTTTAATGTTTGGACCAGTATCCAAAATGGCTCAATCTAACAGTACAGCCTTGCAGTGTGGTTTAAGAGAATGCATGCGCCGGAGCCAATAAGTGCACTACACACTGGCCGTCCAAGTGATGGCTAGCACTCTCCTTAATGCATGAACGAGCCTTCAGACTTAACCAAGAGAGGTCCTCAGTACACCTATGCAAACCCTCATGTCTCTCTCTTTGATTCTGCAGGAGGAGAACATCAGGATCATGGAGCCTGGTGATTTAATGGTATGCCTCATGGATTACAGGGAGCAGAGATGAAGAAGGAGAGAGCAGCGGAAGTGCCTGGCTCGGCAAAGGGAGGACTACCTCCCTCAACATTGAGGGGTGGCAGGACCTGCTGCACATGTAGCTGAAGATCCACAATGAGCCATTGCTCAGAGGCACCTCACTAGACCCAGGGACTTTGACACCTTTCATTCCTGCAGATGACCGAGAACCAGCGTCGCCAAAGACTGCACATGTCTAGGGAACTGGGCGGTCACATATGCCACCTGCTGCAGGACTTGGCGCCATGAGGACATGGATGGCATCCACTGCCAGTGCCCGTGAAAGTGATGCAGTGCTCAATTTTTGCACCAGTGGCTGCTTACAGGGCTCCAAGGGTAACCTGTGTGGGGCCTCGCAAGCCTCCATGCACAAGTCTATCCAGGATGTCACGGATGCCATCTTCGCAAAGGCACAGACCTTTGTGCATTTTACCCACTATCAGGAAAGCCAGGAAGCAAGAGCGCTGGGGTTTGCACAGATCTCTGCTTTTCCACAGGTGCAGGGTGCCATCGACTGCACTCATGTAACTCTGTGACAACAAGCAGTCAACTATATCAACCACAAGGGCTTCCACTCACTGAATGTTTAGCCAGTCTGCAATGACCACAAATGCATCCTACAGGTCTGCGCATGATTTCCAGGGATTGTCCATGATTCCTACACCCACAGCAGATCTGAAATCCCTAACACCTTCCAGGGTCCACAGAGGCTGCAGGATTTGCTCCTTGGGTACAAATGCTACCCACAGAGGACGTGGCTGATGACGCCCACGCGCTAGCCTCAGACTGCTGCAGAGCGATGTTATAGTGAGGCTCATGCCGCAACCCAGACTTTGGTGGAGAAAATGATGGGCATCATGAAAATGAGGTTCCGGTGCCTCGACAGATTCAGTGGAGCAGTACAGTCCCCAGAGAGAGTCACGTGTCAACATAGCTTACTGCACGCTACAAAACCTGTCGCTGCAATGGGGAAAGGACCTGGCTGAGGAGGAGTTGGAAGAGCTGCACGTCTCCTCCGATGCAAAGGACATCGTAGGGGATGATAGTGACAAGGTCCTCGAAGGCAAGGGTGCCAGCAATGAGGCCATTGCAGTGGCCAGGTGAGGTAGGTGTGCTCGGGAGGCCCTTGTATCCACAAGCTTCATGGAAGTTGACGATGAAATGCAGGGACCACAGTCCTGAAATCCTCACCTTGCAACCATGAACGTTTGATTCCTGTGTGGCTGATGGCAGCGCACATACCCTCAGCATTCAGACTCATGGCATGGAGATGCAACAGAGACCGTATTAGTCACTAGATTCCAGGAGGATGATAACGATATGCAGTGAGGACACTCCATAGATCTTCACATAGCCTCTGTGAATGTCTGACTCCTGTCTGACAACGCTGAGGGCAGCTCACTTGCGTTCTATAATCAGGGTCAAATCAAGCAGACACAGCCGTGAAACTTTAAATGCACCTGATTATTTGTCAGCCTTCAGTACCTGACCCCTTCAGGAGCACAGCCTCACCAGACACAGATGCTGAAGAGGTGAGGGCCAGCCCCACCTCAAAGGCGCTCAGATTACACAGAATGATGGAAATCTGTGACACCTGCCCACAACATTCTGGCAGAAATGACAAGCACCGTCAAGATGCAGGCATCAGTAATGTGACCAGTGAGTTTGCAGGAACCAAAGTTTCACAACTGAGTGACACAAACACTGCTCATTATAACAAGGACTCATAGGCAAGGAGACATTCTTGGGAGCTTATTTACAATCGTGAACATTATGTACAAGTGATTAATACCTGTGCCCAGGCTGTACAACTACATCTTCTTAACCTTCCTAACCCTGCCGCTACATCCTGATGCTCCCCAGACATCTACAGCAGAGATGAAGGCTGGCTGCTATGCCCTGTCTGTGATGACTTCAGCATGCATCCTCTGGAGGGCTAAGACCTGCTTTATGTGTCCTGCTGTGGGCCAGCTGCACCCTCCTCAGGCTGTGGAGCTGGAACTGTGGGGGTCCAAGGAACTGTGGGGGTCCCAGGAAGAGGGGATTTGGATTGGTCAGATATTCCCAGTGTCTCCTGGGTGGATGGCCCCTGGGTGTCAAGCTGCTGGTCCTCCCCGCTATGGGTGCCCGATGGCATCAGCTGACTCCTTGAAGACAAAGGGAAATTGGAGTGAGATCGAGTGCCTCGCACCCTTCCCATGTTGACACTGTTGGAGGCCAACTATGGCATCAATGATAGAGTTCAGCCCAAGCAGCAGTGCAGGACTGATGCCCTGGACCAAGGTCTCCGTGGCAGCAGCCATCCTATCAGTGTTGGCGTGCCGGCACTATCACATAGAAACACAGGTCAGAACTTTACATCCCGTGGGCAGCCGTGTACTTGACCCGATCGGACATAAAATAGTGCGCTCATCGCACAGGCAAAATGGGCAGGCTGCCAAATGACATTTTCAAAAACCTCATCCAAGGGCGAAATAAAAAGAGTCAGCAGCATTGCCAGTGTGAGTAGTGAGGAGTTTGGAGATAGTTGCTGCTGGTGACTTATTGGTACACAGAGTGGGTGTCATTGATCATGGTTGCATGCTGTGCTCTCCACAATCTGACATTGGCAAGAGGGGACTCACTGGAGGAAGAGGATCTTGACACAGCTGCACAGGCCACAGATGATGAGTCCAGTAGTGAGTCAGAAGAGGAGCATAGTGAGGGGAGCGCTGGGGGCTTGGAGGCAGACTTCAGTAACCTCCAGGGAGGCAGAAACACCAGGGGCGCCTTTATTCAACGCTCCCATCAGCTAGGCTACCAAAGATCAACTTCAACAACATGTCAGGGCTGCCTCCTCCATCCTGGATGTCTGAAAGGACCCTTTCATTTGAACAAAGTGAACACTCAGTACCTTTGCAATAAAGTTCAGAGCCACTTAAGTCCAGCATTACATACTGGCGTACCCTGCACCAACAAAAAAAGTGAAGCATATTCAGGCTATGATGACAAAAACAAAATTTATCTCATTTTGACAATTCCAAACTATTTACATAAACCCATCTGGTCTTCATTCCCAGACCAGTATAGATAAAGTAAACATAAATGAACATAAAATCACTCATGGCCTGTCCCTTTGTGGTCATGGTGCCTTTAGCTTACACTTGAGAGTGCTACTTTTTGGTGCCCACCCCCAACCCCCTCACTGGCACCGGCATTGGAGGAAGCATGCTGACTCTGCTGTCTTGTTGGCCTTGATGACCTTGGTGGTTGTCCTCTGGCCAGTGGAGCCTGTGCTGGCCCCGCCTGGAAGGGAACAGCCAGTGCCATGGCTGGCATCTCCGCTGTCGTCATAGCCTCATCAGATGCCACAGTCACTGGCAGAGGTGCGGAGGAGCTGCTGCCGTCATCCAGAGTGCCCCGAAAGGAGTCCGCAGAGACGACAGGCAGCTGGTTCGCCAACATGAGGTCACTCTGGACCTCCCTGCTCACCATTGATGGATGGGCACCTAGATGGTATTGTCATGAAGCTATTAATGGATATAATATTACTGGAAAATATTTTTCTTTTAAAATAGAGGTTTAGTCTGTGGGTGTGTCTTAATTGGATTAATGCCTGGGTAATTTGATGTGTACTAGTTTTGAAATGTAAGAGAGTAGGGTGAATTTGCATTTTTTTTAATAGAGCATTCAAGAAGTAGGGTGAAATCTGGCACCTAGCTAGCAGAGAACAAGCAATATGTTTATATTTCTTAATAGAATTAGTACTATTTTTATTAGTATTAGTTTTATTGTTAGAAGAGGTGGAGTTCAAAGGGGCTGGTGATACAATGAGAATTTACATTCAATGAGCTGTGTTGGGTATAATAGACAGCAGTTTTGTGAGTGCAGGGTAGAGACAATGTAAAATCAAAGCAGCTCTAAGCCTACAACTGTCTCCACAGGAACCAAAGTGAAAGGAACCTCATTTTGAATTTGTAAAGTGAAAATGCTTTGCCTGGTGTCTGCTGAAAGTCTATGGGTTGCTGTTGTCTTAATGGAAATTAGTTTGAGAATTTGTTATAAGTTATGATAGTAGTAATTTTAGTCATATGTATATATTTATCTTGTATAAAGCAATAAATGTCTCATGTATTTTGACATAAACCTCTTGAGAACTGGTGGTCTGATTCCTGAATTTAAAGCTGCATCTCAAATATACAAAAATAAAAATATAGATTATGATAATTATTTAAAGTTTCCCTCTGGGATTTTTAAATAACTCAGCTTTACCAACTGCTGGGTCATACAATTGGGAGCTCGTCCGGGATAAAAATAGTTCTAATTCCTTGATTGGTTTGGAATTAGTAAATTTTAAGGTTACGACTATGAGAAGCACTTTGAATTCAGGAGTTGGTGAGGTATTTTAGATGTGGTGAAACTGCAAGATGGCTTTGACAATTGCTAAGACTTGTCTGGGAGTAGAAAAGCTGACTGTGATTGGGTTGGGGAAAATAACCTAAAGTAAGTAAACAGAGTGTCAGATAAGGGCTTACCTGAGGGTGCTAGGAAATCAAATATAATTAAAAGTATAGCATAGCATCTACAGTTGGAAGTGAAACCTGACACTAGTGAGTCACAGCTAGAGGTAGTGAGAGCTCAGTTACAAATGAAAATGCTTGCATTTGAAAAAGGAAAGGAACTGAAAAAACTTGAATTAGAATCAAAGGACAGAGAAATGGTTTTTAAAGCAGAGTTAGAAATTGTGAAGACAGAAAAGGAGGAAAGAGAAAAAGAGAGAGACAGAGAGAGAATTCCAACTGAGAATGTTGGCAGTTAAAAAAGAAGTGCCAGTAGGTGAGGAAGGACTTATCTCCAGAGTAGAACCCAGTGGAGAGAAGTTTAAATTTGTACAAGCTCTTCCAAATTTTGAGGAAAAAATATTGAAGCATTCTTTACTTAATTTGAGAAGCTAGCCAAACAGATGAAATGGCCACTGGAAAACTGGACCTTATTATTACAGTCTAAGTTGTTAGGTAGGGCGCAAAAGGTATCTGCTTTGCTATCAGAAGTGTCAGTGAGTTATGATGTGGTGCAAAAGGCTATTTTGAGTGCATATGAGTTGGTTCCTGAATCATACAGGCAAAAATTTAGGAATATGATAAAACAGCCTGGGCAAAATTATATTGAGTTTGAAAGAGTAAAACAAAGTAATTTTGACCGGTGGATACAGGTGTTAAAAATAGAGACAATGTATGCAGCTCTTAGGGAAGTCATTCTTTTGGAAGAATTTAAAGATTCAATCCCTTCAGTCGTGAGAACCCATGTAGAGGAACAGAGAGTTGATTTTGTAAGACTAGCAGCAGAGATAGCTAATGATTATGAATTAGTTCATAGAGCTAAACCTTTTTCTCATCACCCTTTCAAATTGGAAAAGGATAAAAAGTGGGAAGGTGAAAGGCAGGAAAGTAATCAGGAAAGAGAAGGAATAATTGGAAGTTCCCAGGAAGTTGTTTTTCAGAATAAAAAGGAAGGTCCTGAAGGTAGAAGTGACATTTGAAAATTGAGATGTTTTTATTGTTAAAAAGTGGGGCACATGAAGTCAGTGTGTTGGAGATTGCAGGAAAAATCTGTTAGAATTGCTGGGTTACAGAAAAGCTCTGAAAGTAAAAGTGTTGTGGGTTCTGAGGTTCAGGCACAGGAGAAATCAGTGGTTTGTGTACAGGTAAAATGGGGAGAATCAATGAAAGGTGAGGAATTGGGATTGTGTTCACAGTTTACTCAAGAGAATTTTGAGGAGCAGGTTTCAGAAATGTTTAAAGATTTTGTGTGTGAAGGGAAAGTCTTTCCATGTGTACAGGGTGGAGTGGGTAAATATGTTAAAATATTAAGAGGTATGAGGCTAGTCAATCCTTAATGTTGTGGGATAGTGACATTTGTTGTTGAAAGGGAGTATTGCAGGAGCAGGTAATAATAAGTAGGGTTCATGGAGATGCTAAATCTATTCTGTTGTTGAAGGTAAATTTAAAGAGAAAATGGAAGTCAGGTGAAGTTATAGTTGGAGTAGTGGGAAAAATGCCCATAGCAGGGGTTCAATTTATTTTGGGTAATGATATAGCTGGATTGCAAATGTGGGTGAAGCCTATGGTAGTTGAACAGTCTGTGGAAGTGTTTTCAACACAGGTGTTATAGAAGGAACATCCTGGATTATTTCCTGATTATGTTATAATGAGATCAAGTCTCATAGGGAAGAACAAGACAAACAAGATAAGCAGGCAGTTCAAAGGCAAGAAGATGCCAGAATCCAATTAGTTGGTACTGTGTTTGATAACATTGTTCAGGAGGAAGGAATACAGGGCACTTCAGCTGAAGTGTTTAACACAAAAATGTTAGTGGAATTACAGGAAAATGATTTGCAATTAAAACAGCTATATCAGAAAGCTTATTCAGAACCAGAAGCAAAATGTATTCCAGTATGTTAACTTTGAAGAGATTTCTTTTTGGCAAGGATTGCATGTGGATGTAGTCAAAATCTGTAGAACCTGTTATATATGTCAAATAACAGGAAAACCATAAGCAGTGATTAAACCGGCACCTTTAATCCTAATACCAGCATTTGAAGAACCTTTTACCAGGGTCATGATTGATTGAGTTAGGGCCCCTCCCTAAGACTAAAAGTAGAAACCAGTATTTGCTGACAATGATGGATGTGTCTACCAGGTGTCTACTTTTAAGAAATATTGCAACAAAGATTATGGAGGAGTTAATTAAATTTTTCACAAGATATGGTTTACCTAAAGAAATACAATCAGATCGGGGGTCAAATTTCATGTCACAGCTGTTTAAGGAAGTAATGAGCAGTTTGGGGATAAACAGTTTAAGTCAACAGCTTATCATAGAACCATAGAACACTACAGCACAGAAAACAGGCCATTCGGCCCTTCTAGTCTATGCCAAAATATTATTCCGCTAGTCCCATTGACCTGCACCTAGTCCATAACCCTCCAGACCTCTCCCATCCATGTATCTATCTAATTTATTCTTAAAACTTAAGAGTGAGCCCGCATTTACCACGTCAGATGGTAGCTCGTTCCACACTCTCACCACTCTCTGAGTGAAGAAGTTCCCCCTAAACCTTTCCCCTTTCACCCTAAAGCCATGTCCTCTTGTGTTTATTTCTCCTAATGTAGGTGGAAAGAAGCTACTCGCATTTACTCTGTCTATACCCCTCATAATTTTGTAAACTTCTATCATATCTCCCCTCATTCTTCTATGCTCCAAGGAATAAAGTCCTAACCTGTTTAATCTTTCCCTGTAACTCAACTCCTTAAGACCCAGCAACATCCTAGTAAATCTTCTCTGCACTCTCTCAATCTTACTGATATCCTTCCTGTAGTTAGGCAACCAGAACGGCACACAATACTCCAAAGTTGGCCTCACCAATGTCTTACACAACCTCACCATAACATCCTAACTCCTTTACTCAATACTTTGATTTATGAAGGCCAGTATGCCAAAAGCTTTCTTTACAACCTTGTCTACCTGTGACGCCACTTTCAGGGAACTATGTATCTGAACTCCCAGATCCCTTTGTTCCTCTGCACTTCTCAGTGCCCTACCATTTACTGTGTATGTCCTACCTTGGTTTGACCTTCCAAAATGTAACACCTCACACTTTTCCGCATCAAATTCCATCTGCCATTTTCTGGTCCATTTTTCCGGTTGGTCCATATCTCTCTGCAAGCTTTGAAAGCCTTCCTCGCTGTCCACAACGCCTCCAATCTTAGTGTCATCAGCAAACTTGCTGATCCAATTCACCACATTATCATCCAAATCATTGATATAGACAACAAACAACAATGGTCCCAGCACAGATCCCTGAGGCACACCACTAGGCATAGACTTCCAGTCTGAGAAGCAATCATCCACTACCACTCTCTGTCTTCTCCCACACAGCCAATTTCGATTCCAGTTTACAACCTCTCCATGGATACCAAGTATCTGAAACTTCTGAACTAACCTCCCATGTGGGACCTTGTCAAAGGCCTTACTAAAGTCCATGTAGACAACATCCACAGCCTTTCCTTCATCTACTTTCTTGGTAACCTCCTCGAAAAACTCTACAAGGTTCGTTAAACACGACCTACCATACACAAAGCCATGCTGACTATCCTTAATCAGCCCTTGGCTGTCCAAATAATTATATATCCGATCTCTCAGAACACCTTCCAATAATTTACCTACTACTGACATCAGGCTCACTGGCCTGTAACTACCTGGTTTACTTTTGGAGCCTTTTTTAAACAACGGAACAACATAAGCTACCCTCCAATCCTCCGGCACCTCACCCGTGGCTAAGGACATTTTAAATATTTCTGCCAGGGCCCCTGCAATTTCTACACTGGTCTCCTTCAAGGTCCAAGGGAATATCATGTCTGGACTCACAAAGAACTTTGGAAAGATGGCATCAAACTTTAAAAACTATGATGAGAGCATACTGTCAGGATTATGCACAAGATTGAGATACAGGAATTCCATTTTTTTAAATTTGCTATGAGATGCTCCTAATACACCAACTGGTTTTAGCCCTTTTGAACTAGTTTATGGTCATGAGGTAAGGGGACCACTGATATTGATTCATGAGAAATTGGCGGGTCAAAATTCAGAAACTATTCTCCTGGATTACATATCAAATTTCAGGGAAAGATTGAACAGAGCATGTGAGCTGGCTAGGGAACATTTAAAGACATCATAGCAAATGATGAAAGTGAAAGCAGATAAGAAAGCTAAAACTCACAGTTTTGCTTCTGGATAGAAAGTACTTGTTTTGTTACCAGTAATAGGTGATTCATTAAATGCAAGATTTAGTGGGCCCTACAGAGTTGAAAAGAAATTGAGTGAAGTAAATTATTTAATAAATACTCCAGATAGAAGAAAGAAGCAGAGGGTGTGTCATGTAAATATGCTTAAAAACTACTTTGACAGGGAAGAGGAACAAAAAGAGGTATTAGTGATGCTGGATGATGAGAAAGAGGTAGAAGTGCAGGACTCGGAAACGGATTTCCTTCTAATCAAATTGGATAATGAGGGGGTGCTTGAAAATTTAAATGAAATATTGAGTTACCTTCCAAGCAAGTATCAAAGTGATTTGGAAAAGCTATTGCAGTCACACAAGCCTATTTGTGGAATTGAGTTGGGAAAGGCACATTTAGCTATACATGATGTATGTATAGAAATATCATATTTAATAAGGCAACATCCTTATAAATCCAGCAAAGTTATCACAAGCACAAAAATAAATTGATTTCGTGCTTCAAAATGATATAATTGAGTCTAGTTGCAGTAATTGGAGTTCACCAATTGTACTGGTACCGAAACTGGATGGAACACAAAGGCTGGGTGTGGACTATTGAAACGTGAATGCGTTAACATAAGCAGATTCATATCCCAAGCCACGGTTGCCATGTTTCACGTTGCGTGGGCCTTAATTGGCCCACCAGCATGAAATTGTGGCGGGGTGGGGCCGATCATGGGTGGCGGACCGTTTGCCAGTCACTCCTGGGCCTGCCAAGCGTGCCCGCAAGATGACTTCAAAATCCTGCCCTGCATGTGTTTGTGTGTGTGTGTGTATGTGTGTGTGTGTGTGTGTGTGTGTGTGGGGGAGGGGGAATAAGAGAATGAGCGAGTGTGCGTGTGTTTGGGGGGAATTAGAGAGTGAGCGAGTGAGCGTTTGTGTGCATTGGAGGGGAATGAGAGAGTGTGCATGTGTGTGTTTGAGGAGGGAATGAGAGAGTGAGCACGTGTGTGTGTGAGAGACTGAGTGTGTGTGTGTGTGTGTGTGTGTGAGTGTGCCCGTGTGCATTTGTGTGTGTGAGAGAGTAACTGAGAGTCAGTATGTGTGCATGGATATGAGAGAGTGACTGTATATGTGTGTTTGTGTGTGAGTGAGTATGTGTGTGTGAATGACAGGGTGTGTGTGGGAGTGACTGTGTGCATGTGGGAGTGAGAGGGTGAATGCAAGTGTTTGTAGGATTGAAAGAGTCAATGCGTGTGTGTGTGGGAGTGAGAGTGTGTGTGTGTGGAAGTGAGTATCTGTGTGAGTGACTGAGTGTGTGTGAGTGAGAGTGAGTGTGTGTGTGTTTGTGAAGTAAGTGAGTGTATGTGTGCAGGAGTGAGACTGTGTGTGAGAGTTTGGAAGTGACAGAGAGAGTGTGGGCGTGTGTGTGTTGGGGGGGGGAGAAATGTGCGAGTGTATGTTTGTGTGTGAGAGAGTGTGTGTGAGAGTGACTGAGCAAGTGTGTGTGCGTGGAAGTGAGAGAGTGACTGTGTGTGAGTGTATGTGAATGACAGTGTGTGTGGGAGTGACAGTGTGTGGGACTGAGAGATTGAATGCATGTGTTTGTGGGATTGGGAGTGAGAGAGTCAATGCATGTGTATGGGAGTGAGTGTGTGTGTGTGTGTGGAAGTGAGAGTATCTGTTTGAGTGACTGAGTGTGTGTGCATGTGAGAGAGAGTGTATGTATGTGTGTGTGTGTGTGTGTGTGTATGTGTATGTGGGAATGAGAGAGTGAGTGAGTGTGTGTGGGAATGAGAGTGTGTGTGAGGGTGTGTATGTGGGGGGGGTGAGTGAGAGAGCAAGTGTGTGTGTCACTGAATGCATGTGTGAATGTGTGTGTGTGTGCGTGGGAGAGAGAGTGAGTGTGAGAGTGTGAGTGAGTGTGTGTGTGTGTGTGTGTGTGTGTGTGTGGAAATGATACAGTGATTGTGTTTTTTTTTCATTCACGGGATATGGGCTTCGCTGGCTGGGCCAGCCTTTATTGCCCATCCCTCACTGTCCTTGAGAAGGTGGTGAGCTGCCTTCTTGAACCACTGCAGTCCATGTGTTGTAGGTACACCCACAGGGAGGGACTCCAGGATTTTGACCCAGCGACAGTGAAGGAACGATGATATATTTCCAAGTCAGGATGGTGAGTGACTTAGAGGAGAACTTCCAGGTCGTGGTGCTCCCATCTATCTACTGCCCTTGTCCTTCTGGATGGTAGTGATCATGGGTTTGGAAGGTGCTATCTAAGGAGCCTTGGTGAATTCCTGCAGTGCATCTTGTAGATGGTACACACAGCAGCTACTGTGTGTCGGTGGTGGAGGGAGTGAATGCTTGTGGATGTGGTGCCAATCAAGCACGATGCTTTGTCCTGGACAGTGTCAAGTTTCTTAAGTGTTGTGTGAGATGTATTCATCCAGGCAAGTGGAGAGTATTCCATCAAACTCCTGACTTCTGCCCCTCTATTCCTCCTCGGAGGTGCTGCCACCCGCAGAGAGAACAATCCCCATTACCAGGGTAAAGGAAGGCTGCCTGATACCTAGAAGGGCCCACATGGTCGCAATTCTCCTGGCAGACACCAATGAGTCCTGGAAATGCTAAGAATGAAGCCCTGAACAGAGCTGAAGCTGCCAAGTACCAATAAGCAACCAGCTTCAAACTATCTCCAACATTCCTCACTGCTGACACTGGCAATGCTGCTGGCCCTTTTCATCCTGCCCTTGGATGAGGTTTGTGAAAATGTCAGCTGGCTACCTGCCCGTTTTGCCCATGTGACGAGTAGAAAATCACACAGGCAAGGTAAAATCACAGCCAATTGAACTGTTAATGGCTTTAAGCGGCCTGGTAATTAATGGTAAGCGTCGCTCTGGCGCCCACGTGTGCCCACCGAGCGAAATATCAGCCGACACTATTGCGTACTATTTTACTTCCATTCAGGTCAGGCATGTGCCCGCCCACAGGATGAAAAACTCTGCCCTCAGTCACGCACGCAAGCACACACACACACACACACCAGGATTTTTACCTTGTCAGGCGGGCAGGCCTGGGAACAGTTGCTAAGCTGACCGCTGCCTGCAATCGGGCCCCGATATCAATTTCACGCTGGTTGGCCAATTAACGGCTATCCAGTGTGAAAGGCGCGCTGCAGACATGAGGGGGGAGGAGGGCGAGAGTGGAAGTTCACGCATGCGTGCGAGTACGTGCAATGACTCAGAACTGCCTCAGAGAGCTGAAGATTTATTACAGTAAAAATAAAAAAGTTAGCAATGTTAAAACATGTCCCTTCATGTGACTATGTCACATGAGCAGGGACAATGTTATGAATGAATTTTAAAAATTTTTATTTAACTTTTAATTGCTGTTGGAAACCTCATCTCACCTGTGGATGAGGTTTCCTAAAAAATCCTAAAAAAGGCCACTTGGCCTTTTCACCTGCCCACCAACCGTAAGGTTTAGTGCATCCCTCACCTGTCCACCAACCGTAAGGTTTAGTGCATCCCTCAGCACGTAGTCCTGGAACTAGGAATGTGCCAGTCTGTAACACTCGGTCAGGGACAACTCTGCACTAGAAGACTTCCAAGTTTCGAGCAGACCGAAAAGCATCTTTCACCGAGTTGATGATCCTCCAGCTACAGTTGATGTTTGTCTCGGTGTGTGTCCCTGGGAACACCCCGCAGAGCACGGAGTCCTGTGTCACGGAACTGCACAAGATATACTTCGACAAAAGCATCTCTCTCCAGACCTTCTTGCAATGGTCTCTTCCCTACCACAGCCTTCTCATTGACAATGTGCAAAATGGGCAAGACTCCTGGCATATAGAAAGGAACTGACAGGGAAGAATTTTCCCACCACCAACCAAGCTACAACTTAGTGCTTGTTGGAATTTTCTGGCGATGAGGCATTCTGCCAAATGTCTTTGGCAGTCTGTTCAGGGAACCGTCTGACAGGATCCACCATCTTCTTTTCCCGTAGGCTTCTAGGATGATATGTGCTGACCACTGACTAGTAAACTTGTGGTCAAAGAGGTTTCTCTGCATAAATTTTTTCAAAAGGGATAGGTGGTACAACTACTTGAAGTGTTCCACGGCAGATGTCCAGATTAATCCTGCGCAACACCAGGGAAAGGTAGAGCCTCAACGTAGTGACACTTGGTGTTTGCATACCACATACTACATTGCATATACGCACAGCTTAATGCAGCCTCACACAAAGCTGGCCATCAGGATGAGGACGATTTTGGCAGGTTCTTTTCCCCCTTATTTAGAGGTTTGACCCTGCGAACACGGTCCAATTTCGACCTCCAGATAAAGCGTAAGATACACATACAGCCACTCCCAATGGACTGGGAGTGAGCCAGACACACACATATACACACACACATACTGACCCTCGCACACGGTGGTCATTTTAATTAATTACTCCTTTTTAACTTAACAATTTACTGTTATGACATTGCTTTACTTTTACTCAGGAATTGTTTCGTTTCTCTCGAAATTCAGTATATTGTTGTGCCAAACCTTACCTTTCTGAAATTTGCGCACCAGGCCCTTGAGTGAGAAACAAATGTAAATGTGGCTCCCGCATGAGAAGGTTGGATGTGCCTGCACTAGGGGAATGCATAATGGCGATTAGTTGATTATTGTGTGGAGTATCCGATGTTTTGTTGGATAAAGTGGATGTGGAATGGCTGTTATTTTTGTTTATTTCAGGCTTTTAAAAAAAATTAATTTACGGGATGCGGGTTTCACTGGCTGGGCCAGCATTTATTGCCCATCCCCAATTGCCCTTGAGAAGGAGGCGGTGAGCTGCCTTCCTGTACTGCTGCAGTCCATGTGGTGTAGGTACATCCACAGTGCTGTTAGGAAGGGAGTTCCAGGATTTTGACCATGCAACAGTGAAGGAACGGCAATATATTTCCAAGTCAGGATGGCGAGTGGCTTGAAGGAGAATTTCCAGCTGGTGATGTTCCCATGTATCTGCCGCACTTGTCCTTCTAGATGGCAGTGGTCATGGGTTTTGAAGGTGCTGCCTAAGGAGCCTTGGTGAGTTCCTGCAGTGCATCATGTAGTACACACTGCT
This sequence comes from Carcharodon carcharias, assembly GCF_017639515.1. Classification (NCBI taxonomy): domain Eukaryota; kingdom Metazoa; phylum Chordata; class Chondrichthyes; order Lamniformes; family Lamnidae; genus Carcharodon; species Carcharodon carcharias. The sequence goes on along the minus strand of NC_054477.1, from coordinate 128,332,367 downwards.
GCCACCATGCGTTGGTGGCAGAGGGAGTGAATGTTTGTGGAACGGGTACCAGTCAAGTGGGCTGCTTTGTCCTGGATAGCATCAAGCTTCTTGAGTGTTGTTGAAGCTGCACTCATCCAGGCAATTGGAGAGTATTCCATCACTCTCCTGACTTGTACCTTGCAGATGGTGGACAAGCTTTGGGGAGTCAGGTGGTGAGTTACTCACTTCAGGTTTCCAAACCTCTGACCTGCTCTTGTAGCCACAGTATTTATATGGCTTGTCCAGTTCAGTTTCTGGTCAATGGTAACTCCCAGGATGTTGATTGTGTGGTGTTCAGTGATGGTAATGCCATTGAATATCAAGAGGCAAAGGTTAGATTATCTCTTTTTAGAGATGGTCATTGCCTGGCACTTGTGTGGCATGATTGTTACTTGCCACTTGTCAGCCAAAGCCTGGATATTGACAGGTCTTGCTGCATTTGGACATGGACTGCTTCAGTATATGAGGAGTCGCAAATGGTGCTGAACATTGTGCAACCCCATCAGCGAACATCCCCATTCCTGACCCTAAGATGGAAGGAAGGTCATTGATGAAGCAGCTGAAGATGGTTGGGCTGAGGACACTACCCTGAGGAACTCCTGCAGTGATGTCCTGGGGCTGAGATGATTGACCTCCAGCCATCACAACCATCTTCCTTTGTGCTAGGTATGACTCCAACCAGTGGAGAGTTTTCCCTTTGATTCCCATTGACTCCAGTTTTGCTAGGGCTCCTTGATGCCACACTTGGTCAAATGCTGCCCTGATGTCAAGGGCAGTCACTCTCACCTCACCTCTGGAGTTCAGCTCTTTTGTCCATGTTTGGGCCCAGGCTGTAATGAGGTCAGGAGCTGAGTAACCCTGGCATAAATCAAACTGAGCCACGACTGTAGCCAAGAGGAAGCTGTGATGGTTTGTAACAGAGGGACAGTAAGGTGGGGAACTGTTAAGCAATGGGAATCTGAGGTTATGTTCAGGATACACAAAGCCTATGCGCACAGATTGAACATCCAGAATCTGGATTTGCTGACTTCCTCCTCCATTCCTCTTCCACCCCCTGACATGGTTACTGAAGGCATGGAGGCAGGGCTGCACCCTCATAATAGTCAAGTTGTGGAGTACGCAACACAAGACTATGAACCAGAACACCCACATTAGCGAATACTGGAGAATCCCCCGAGTGTCCAGACAGAGGAACTATTGCTTCAGTGCCCCAGTGTTCCTCATTGCAGCGTGGTTTGAGATCTGGTCGCAAGTGGTTGGGTGGCAGAGGGGAGTCATGAGTCAGGTGCAGAGTGGATAGCCACCCTTTGTTTTGACATGGTGGTTGGAAGATTGCTGGAACAGTGGACTGACGTAGGATGAAAGCATTCTGAATGCTGCCAGGATAGCGGGCATTCAATGGCATGATGGGCTGGGTGTAGTCTCACACCAATTGCACCTTGGGGTTTCACTAGGAGATATAGTGCCTGCAAACCCACATTTGTGCAGTCAATGTCAGCTTGCGCCACAAGCTCGCTCCTCCTGTTTTTCTTTATTCCAAAAGAAGACAACAAGTCTCCCCTTCTGGGGTACAGAGCTTCTGTAATACCCCCCACCCCTACCCCACCACCAGCAAATGCAGCAATGGACAGCAAACTGTGTGATGTTTGCAAAGCCAGCTGATCCAGCTTGGAAAGACCTGCTGGTAAAAAAAATCACAGTCGCAGTCATCTTGACAGCCACTGACAGTGCTGTTCTCACCTATTCTGAGGCTACAAGTTTGGTTCCAAAATTTGGCTGTGTGGTTGTCAGTGAGGAGGGAAGCTTTAGACTGCAGGTGGTCTAACCAGTTGGGCAGAAAAGTGCAAAATGGTATTCAATCCACAGAAGTGTGAAATAATGCATTTTGAGAGGCAAAAGAATACCCAATAAATGGGAGGTCACTGAGTAGTATAGAGATACAGAAGGACATTGGAATCGATGTCCACAGATCCTTCAAGGTAGGAGGACAGGAAGATAAGGTGGTTAAGAAGGCTTTCCTTTATTAGCTGAGGCATAGAATATAAGAGCAGGGAGACTATGTTAGTGCAGTATACAACACAAATTAGACCACAGCTTGAGTATTATGTGCAATTCTGGTCACCACATTACAGTAAAAATGTGATTGCACTGGAGATGGTGCAGAGGAGAGGTACACCCACATGGAAGTTGCCAGGTCTAGGAAATTTGAGCTATGAGGAAAGAATGGATAGGACGGGTTGTTTCTCTTGTGATGGAGCAGGCTGAGGGATGACTTTAATTGAGAGGGGTGCAGATAGAGTAAATATGGATGATCCATTTACCTTAACAGAGGGATCAAAAACCAAGGGGCATAAACTTGAAGTAATTGGTCGAAGGATTAGAGCAGAGATGAGGAGACACTTTTTCATCCAGAAGGTGGAAGGGACCTGGAAATCATTGGCTGGCTGGGTGGTAGAGGTAGAAACTCTCACCTTGGATGTCCACTTGATCTGCAGGGCTACTGGCTTTGTGTAGGAAGGTGGGGTTAGGCTGGGTAACTCTTCATCAACAAGCATAGACACAATGAACCAAATTACCTCTATCTGCTTTTGTAAGTTTTTTATGATCTTCTATTACTACCTACCACCTCCCTTAATGCAGCTGCTGAACACACTGTTACTGGCTTAGGTACATGTAGGAGAAATAATCTGTGAAGGACCTAGGAGAGTCCTTGTCCTCCTTCCTCTGTGAGCAGCTTGTCTTCTCTACGCCTCAGCTTCACCTACCTCTGAAGATACAGCCCCAAGGGGAACTACAACTATGATTGGGTGCAAGTGGTGTACTCAGTGGCCTTTCAGAAGCATACAGCGCTTTGCTAACATCCAGCACCACTGCTTACAGAGTTAACCAACTTTTCACAAAACCTCCAACACATCACATCCACTAACTGCAGCAGCAAGTAGATATTAAAAAGCAACTCTGCTCCAACTTGGATGATGATACCTTTAAAAAGTGCTGATGAGGGTGTCCCTTGATCTTTGGGAACACATGCTCAGTTCTGTTTGGAGGCTGTTATCTAGAGTGGTAAAGTCCAAAATGAGCGTCAAATCAACGTTAGAGGCTGACTGATAACACAATCTATCCACAGTATATTTCAATGCGCACAAGCATATAAAACCCATACTAATAACCTCAACAACATGGCATTTGGCATGGGCTGTGCTGGAAGTAGTCAGGAATGGGGCTAATGCTATTTTTAATATCAACCAACTCCTCATAGCGTCAACTTACTGAAGCTACAGGGTCAAATTTTGCAGTCATAGTCTTGGGTCAAGGGGTCAACTATTTAGGACTGAGATGAGGAGAAAGTTCTTCACTAAGACACATGTGAATCTTTGGAATTCTCTATCCCAGAAGGCTATGTATGCTCATTCATTAAGTACATTCATAGTGAAACAAAAAGGTTAAACAGAACCTGCAGGGAGTTAGTGCATGGGCAGTAGAGTTTTGAATGACCTCAAGTTTGTGGAGGGTAGAATGTGGGAGACCAGCCAGAAGTGCACTGAGGTAACAAAGGCATGTCTGATGGATTCAGCAGCAGATGATCTGAGACAGGGGCAAAATTGAATGTTTTTGAGATGGGAACAGGTGGGCCAGGGTTTTACGGCCCCTCCCTCCCAGTGGGATAGTACGGTCCCATTGAACTGAATGGAAATTTAAATGGCTCACCATAACCGCCAGGGGGAAACACGTGTGGCAGGGCCATAAAATCTTGGCCATGGTCTTAGTGATGGCACAGATTTGCAATAGGAAGCTCATCTTGGGGTCAAGTATAGCACCAAGGTTATAAACAGTCTCGTTTAGTCTCAGACAGTTTCCAGGGAGAGGGATGGGATCAATGGCTAGGGAACAGAGTTTGTGAGCAGGATTGAAAACAATAACTTCTGCCTTCCCAACATTTAATTGGAGGAAATTTCTGCTGATACAGTACTAGATGTCAGGCAAAAGTCTAACAATTTAGAGACAGAGGAGGGATCAAGGGAGGTGGAGGAGAGGTAGAACTGGGTATTGTCAGCATAGATATGGAAACGGATACCATGATTTCAGATGATGTCACCTAGAGGTAGCATGCAGATGAGAAAATTCTGGGGACCAAGGACAGATCCTTTGAGAACATCAGAGATGGTATGCAAATAACTGGGTACAATAGGATAGGCACTTTGTCTTCGATGCAAAATCTGCCAGAGGGTTGTCTACCTTCACCTGCCTTCAAGCTGGTCAATATACACGTTGGGATTCTTAAAGTTCCACATGCTATAAGGCTGGTCTTATCAGCAACCTTGTAAATAGGACCTGAGCCATTTGCTCACCATGCAAGCTTGATGGTGAAATAGGGCGCATCAAAGGCATCCTGCAGGATAATAGCTACCCTGATCAGATCATTTCACGCTGTAGATCATGCAAACTCATGAACGGGCCTAAGGCCAACAATTTTGGCCCTTTTGAAAAGTGCCCAGTCTACCTCAGGTTAACCTGGAAGGGCAAGGTATCTCAAAAGGCTGAGCAACAGGTGAAGCTAGCTATTTCATGCTGTTGCTATGCAGTAGCAACATGAATGGTATTCACCACTAAGAGGATGCTTCTGTCTTACACAATCCATACAACTCAAAGACTGGTGGATCATATCAAACAGCATGTCCCAGCCATTGTTTGCCATGGGCAGGGTACAGACCGTTGCCAGCATGCTTGCAAAAACTCAAAATACAGTGTCCAACATTAGTCTTGATTCTGCAATTGGACAACACTTGCTAAATAATCCTAAGTGTGCTAAGAATTACGCTGACAACCAATCTAAGATTGTCAATCAGTCTTGCAGTATGGTGCATGTGTGTGTACTGGAAGCTACATATATTAACACACAGGGCCCTGTTCTTTCCAGACAGAAAGGACATGTACACACATTGTGCCTGTTTCATCTAAACAAAATAAGTGACAACCATTCACTGACTCATTCCTCTGAGCAAAGCCTTGATCAATAAGGGTCAAGCTGCCTGGTTTAAATTTCAAACAACACTTGGCAGCTAACTGTCAGTCACCAGCACTGGTACATTCTCTTGATGTTCAACTGCATTATCACTGCTGAATTCTCCACCATCAAGATTCTGAGAGTTACCATTGACCAGACACTGAACCGAGTCTGCCATTTAAATACTGTGGCTACAAGAGTAGATCAGATGCCAGGAATTCTGTGGAGGGTAACTCACCTCCTGAATCCCCAAAGCCTGTCCACCATCTACAAGGCACAGGTCAGAAGTGCGATGGAATATTCTCCACTTACCTGAATGAGTGTGATTTCAACAGCACCCAAAAAGCTCAACTCCATCCAGGACAAAGAAGCTCACTTGATCTGCACCCCATCCACCACAATAATTCTCTCCCTCCACCACCGACACACAGTGGCAGTGGTGTGTACCATCTACAAGATGCACTGCAGAAACTAAATAAGATTCCCTCAACAGCAACATCTAATCCCCTGACCTCTACCACCTTGAAGAACAAGGGCAACAGATGCAATGGAAACTCCACCACCTGCAAGTTCCCCTCCAAGCCACACACCATCCTGATTTGGAACTATATCGCCAACAATATAGGCAGGACAAGGAAGGAGATTCTGCATAGTCAGTATGAGAAGCTACATACCAAATTCAGAGGCAGAACCTCAAAAATAATCATTTCTGAGTTATTACCTGAGCCACGTGCAAATTGGCATAGAGCAATTAAGATTAGAGAGATGAATGTGTGGCTCAAAGACTGGTGTGGGAGAAGTGGGTTGTGGTTAGTGGAGCATTGGCACCAGTACTGCGGAGAGTGGGAGCTGTATCGTTGGGATGGTCTACACCTGAACCATGCTGGGACGTATGCTCTTGTATATCACATAACTAAAGAAGTAGAGAGAGCTTTAGACTAAACAAGGGCGGTTGAGGGACCAAGCTTGGGTAGATGTGGCAAATCAAGGGGTAGCTTCAAGGCAGGAGACCATAATAGTTATATAGGAAATAAGGGTCATAGAATAGCAGGAAGGGACAGAGAGATAAAACCTAACAATACACAATAGTCAGGATTAGATGTTACAAAGATAACAAAAAGACAAAACTAAAGACTCTGTATCTGAATGTGCGTAGCATTCATAACAAAGTAAATGAACTGATAGTGCACACTGAAGTAAATAAATCTGATCTGATAGCCATTGTGGAGACGTGGCTGCAAGATGACAAGGATTGGGTCCTGAATATTGAGGGGTATATGACATTCAAGAAGAATAGGAAGCTAGGTAAAAGAGGAGGGATAGCACTGTTGATCAATGATGGCATTGGTGCAACCAGGTTCCGGAGATCAGGTTGTAGAATCAGTTTGGGTGGAGATGAAAAAGAAGCCACTACTGGGAGTTGTCTACAGAGCCCGTAATAGTAATCACAATGTAGGACAAAGTATACAAGAAGAAATATTTGGTGCTTACGGTAAAGGGACGGCAATAATCATGGGTGATTTTAATCTACACGTAAAATGGAAAAATCAGATTGGCAGTAGTAACCTGGATGAGGAGTTCATAGAATGCTTTTGAGATAGTTTTTTAGGGTGGCACGTTCTGGAACCAACCAGAGAGCAGGTAATATGAGACTTGGTATTGTGTGATGTGAGAGGATTAATTAATGACCTCAGAGTGAAGGCACCGCTAGGTAGCAGTGACCACTATATGATTGAATTTTACATCCAGATTGAAATGGAGAAGGGTGGGTCTAAAACTAGTATTTTAAACTTAAAAAAGGGCAACTATGTGGGGATAAAAGCTGAGCTAGCTGAAGTGAACTGGAATACTAGGCTAGGGGATAGATCAGTAGAGGAACAATGCCAGATATTTAAGGGGATATTTCAGAGTATTCAGAATAAGTACATTCCTACTATAAAGAAAACTTCTAAAGGGAGGACTCATCATACGTGGTTAACTAAAGAAATTAAGGAAAGCATCAAACTTAAGGAAAAAGCACATAACTGCGCAAAGATGAGTAGCAGGTCAGGTGATTGGACAGAATATAAAGAATGGCAGAGAATGACTAGAAGGTTAATCAGCAGAAAGAATTAGAGTATAAGAGGAAGCTAGCTAGAAATGCAAAAACAGATAGCAAGAGTTTCTACAGGTATTTAAAAAGGAAAAGTAAAAGTAAAGTGAATGTTGGTCCTCTAGAGAGTGAGATTGGGGAATAAATAGTAGATACTAAGGAAATGGCAAATTAAATGTACAAATATTTTGCTTCTGTCTTCACTGTACAGGATATAAAAAGCTTTCCAGTAACAGTTACAAACCAGGAGCTGGGAGGGAGAGGGGAACTTATTGAAATTACAATCACTAGGGAAGCAGTACTGAGGAAACTGATGGAGCTGCAGGTTGACAAGTCTTCGGGTCCTAATGGACTTCATCCTAGGTTCTTAAAAGAGGTGCCTAATGAAATAGTAGATGCATCTGTGTTAATTTTCTAAAATTCGTTAGATTCTACAAAGCTTCCATCAGACTGGAAAGTAGCAAATATAACCCCCACTTCAAGAAGGGAGGAAGGCAGAAAACAGCAAAGTATAAGCCAGTTGGCTTGATGTCTGTTGTGGGGAAGGTGTTAGAATCGATCATTAAGGAGACAGTAGCTGGGCACTTAGAGAAACTCAAGGTAATTGAGAGGAGTCAGCATGGTTTTGTGAAAGGGAAATTGTGTTTAACCAATTTATTGGAGATCTTTGAAGGAGTAACATGTGCTGTGGATAAAGGGAAGCCTGTAGACATGCTGTACTTAGATTTCCTGAAGGCACTAGATAAAGTGCCACATCAAAGGTTATTGCAGAAAATAAAAGCTCATGGTGTACGGGGTAGGGGTAACATATTAGCATTGATAGAAGATTGGCTGGTTGGCAAAAAAACAGTGAGTATGCATAAATGAGTTCTTTTCTGATTGGCAGGATGCAACAAGTGGGGTCTGTGCTGGGGCCTCAACTTTGTACAATTTATATCAATGATTTAGATGAGGGGAGTGAAGGCATGGTAGCTACATTTACAGGTGACACAAAGATAGATAGGAAAGTATGTTGTGAAGAGGAAATAGGGAGATTGCAGAAAGATATAGATAGGTTGAGTAGGTGGACAAAAATCAGGCAGATGGAGTATAATATAGGAAAATGTGAAGTTGTTCACTTTTGCAGGAAGAATTAAAAGGCAGAGTATTACTTAAATGGAGAATGGCTGCAGAATTCCAAGGTGCATGAGTCACAGAAAGTTAGTGTGCAGGTACAGCAATTAATTAAGAAGGCTAATTGAATACTATCCTTTACTAATAAAGGAATTGAACATAAAAGTAAGGATGTTATGCTTCAGTTATACAGGGCATTGGTGAGACCAAATCTCAAATATTATGCAGTTTTGGTCTCCTTATTTAAGGAAGGATGTAAATGCGTTGGAGGTGGTTCAGAGGAGGTTTACTAAAATGAAACCTGGAATGAGCAGGTTTTGTAATGAGGAAAGGTTAGTCAGACTGGGCTTGTTTCCACTTGAGTTTAGAAGAATGAGGGGTGACTTGATTGAAGTATGCTCTTTCCAACAACACTGTACCTACACCAGATGGACTGCAGTAATTCAAGGAGTCAGCTCACCTCCTCAAGTGCAATTAGGAATGGACATTAAATGCTGACCTAGCCAGAGATGCTCACATCCTATGAACGAATAATAAAGATTGTGACTGCTGCTGGGTTGGCAGGCATTCAGCAGATGATGTACAAATGATGGTCGCATGCCAACTGCACATTAATGGATGGTAACCTTTGTGATCTCAGTACATCTCAGCATTGACATGTGTGGCATGCAAAGCCACCTGTGTACAATCAATGGCACCCTGCACCATAGGAAAGCCACTAGCTGGCTCTCTTCAGAGAGAACAGAATGAGGTCCCCTCTCCTGGCATAGAGAGTTTCTGCCACTTCTCCAATACAACAACAAATGGCGAACTGGGAGATGTTAGATCCTGTCTGAAAGGATACCACCATGGAGAAATTCAAAGCCATGGTCACCTGCACAGCCACTGGTAGCATTGTCCTTGCATGGCTCTGTGAACACCTCCTTTGTAAAGCGCAGAAGATGAACACACCTGGCTGAGGTGGAGTAAAGAAAAGTGTTCCAAGAGCTCTCGCACTGGATAAGGCCTCCTGCTGTGTCCCCCTTCTCCCAACATGATCATTATCTGCTCTAATGATGACTTTATGTTTCAGGTATATGAAGGTCATCCTTCTTTACCAGTAATGTTGCTATACATTACAGGCCTCCCAAGGGCCTGTTCTGTGTAAATTGTGCTTAATGCAGATGCTGTTTCATCAGCTCCGCCATGACATATTCCATGGCGGCATCAATGGGCTGTTTGACATTTGTACTGGTTAAATGGCTCATTAGCTGCATAAGAAGTGCTAAAAACATCTGTCCCTGCTGCTATTTTTTGATACTTTAGTGAAAGCTTCCTCATAGATTTCACAATATTATAGTCATGCCGGCTTTCTGTCAGCGCCATGGAAATATTGAAAAAAATGAACCTCTCACCTTTTTAATGAAAACACTATTTAAGCCTCTTTATTCCAATTTTTGTCTAGCTCCATTTTTACATTTAATCTTGTGGGTTTAACTCTGCAAGCTAAGGTTGGCTGCTGTGATCTAACGTGCTGTTCTAAAGTTTCTTCAGGCTGTTCAGCATACTAAATGCTTAAATCATTTAAACAGTTGGCATTACAATCTTTAGTGGATCATGGTAAGATTTTGGTCTGGAACAGAGCAGTTGGATACTTGTTGGGTCTATAAATTGATCCACTATTTAACATAACTTCGTGTGTTGGATATTCTGACACTGAGGTATGAATCACAAAGATATAGCCGGTTATTATAACAATGGTTTTAACACAAAATTGCACATCATGTTCTCAGTCAAAGGAATGTAGAGTGTATATTTTATAGCCACGTCTCTTTACCAATGATCTTGAAAGGGTTTAAAGCAATGCAGTCCCCATCATTCGCATTGCCCATGTTTACCGCAGGCAGCTACCTACATCAGGCAATTGACACTAATCATTTGTTGTTATCACAGAAGTCAATTACAAAGGTTCCATTTAAAGCATGTTTAGCAGATTGACTATTTCATGAAATTCAATAAACATTTTTATGGCTCGTTAAAGTGTATTTAAGTACAGTTAACTAATTACTTGGGAAGCACATCCACTAATGTTCCCTCTAACTTCTGTTTGCTCTGTGCAACTGGCTTGATGCACTGCGCTGTTTCTTTAAGTGTGCTGTGTGACTGCACATGCACACGTCTTAAAAAGAACATTATCTATACACGCAGGTTTGTTCCTTGTCTGGTACTTTGCCAGTTGCTACACAATATTACAGTGAGCTTAAAGGCAACATTGCTGTCCACCGTTTTTATCTATTTTTCATGCAATTTGGGAAAGCTGCTTCCCAGTTTCTTGTCTGCAAACACTCCTGTGAGGCCTTGCAGAGAAGTATTGTTTCCAGCAGACAGTAGGAGGAGGCCACCCTCTCAGAACAAGCAGGAATGGCTGGAAGTGGTAGATGAAGTGAGTAGCAGCAGTGTGCTTCCTGACACCTGGATTCAGTGCTGCCAGAGGTTCAACAACATCACAAGGGTGGGAAAGGCTATTGACATCACACTTACAGGTGGTAAACTCCACACACTGATCTGCCAAGCATTCCCTGTACAGCTCTCCTCAGACTAACATACCTTGCTGCTCCACTCATTTCTCTCTCTCCAGGCATTTCCACATACCCCGATCTGAACATCCAATGATGAGATTCAATGTCATCTTATTGCCATCGAAGAAGGTAATCATGAAGGATGTGGTTCCCCAGCCAGGGGAAAGTGGGACAGTCAATTTTTAGGGCATCTTTTCTAGCCCCCTCCCCATTTGAGATGAGCAGAGGGCATCCTGAAGAGGACTGCTGCTACCCAAAGGCACCTGTGTCTCAACACAGATGTCCAATGACCTTCATGCATCCGTTGTCTGTGTGAAGGTTCTTGACTAGGGATTCACAGATTCACAGCCCTGTCCCATCAACAATCCTCCATCGCCACAGGACTTGGGAAATGGACCCTGGTTGATGCCTGCATGTGATTTTGTTTAACGTGGGAACACTGGGGATGCCAACATTGTCCAGGTGACCTTGACAGGCTAATTAGATTTTGGGTGACATGTCAAACCACAAAGACTGGGACTACCTTGCCACTGCTGTCTTCTTCCAGCTTCGCAGCCAGTGAAGTGCACCATCTTCCTTCACCTGTCCTACCAGTGAGGACTTTTCAGGCCACTTTATCTGGCACCACTCCTGACCTTGCTGCCATGGGTAGTCCTATTGGGAGCAAAGAGTTCCAAATTGCATTGCTCAAGGGATTGTCGGAACCCACAAGCCTCTCCACCTCATCAAAGTGACAATCCACAGAAGAAAGAAAACTTTAAATTTTGCAAATTGGCAAGTTAGAATACTTATCAATAATCCCAAGAGTAACTGTACAGAAAGAAGAACTGCAATCATATCAATCAAGATTCCAAATTGATATTGCCGCCTGTAGTGAGACCTACCTTCCTGGGGTGGAGCAGCTGAAGGAACAAGCGAGGGAGGATACACCTTCTATTGGACGAGAAAGGCTGACAGTGACCCTTGTGTCCACCGAGGCGGCTTTGTTATTCAGAATTGGTTCTTGGCTACGCTGCTAGAACTCCCCAATTGTATGAATTAAACATTCATAACACCTTACCTACGGTTCAGCCGTAACCCATATGCCACCGTCACCAGCACTAATGCCCTGATCCTTGACTCCAATGAAGGTGTTATGGAAAAGTTCTTTTCTGACCTTGGTGAAGTCCTCACTACTATCCCAAAAGAAGAAAAGGTTGTCCTTCTGGGGGACTTTAATGCCAGGGTTGGCCGTGACTCTGATGTCTGGAGAGGAACCATTGGGAAGAACTGGGTGGGAAAGGCCAATGCAAATGGAAACCTCCTGCTGACAAAGTTTACTCAGCTTAGCTTAATTTTAACAAACACCTTCTTCTGCCAGATGGACAAACACAAAACCACATGGAGGAATCCTAGATTAAGCATTGGCACCTCCTGGGTTATGCCATTGTTTGGGTCCAAGATCTAAGTGATGTCTGTTATGATTCAATCCATGTAGGGGACTGATACCTGATGGACTTGTTCAATCAGTGATGAACATCCACCTAGCACCAAGACATCACAAGACCCAAAAACCCAAGAGGAAGATGATCAAAGTCTCAGCCCCAAAAGTGCCCAACCAAAAAGAACCCCAAGTGCAACTCACAGCCAATCTGGAAAATCTTCACATATCCAACTCAATTCCAGAACAGTTGGATCAAATAACATCAGCTGTATGAGACTCTTGTGCTCAGATCATTGAGTTTGAGTGTCTTCATCACCAAGACTGGTGAGATGAAAATGATGCTGAAATGTGTGACTTCTTAGAACAAAAGCAAGCAGCCTTTTTTGCTACCAGAACAACCCAAGGTTGTAAGTCAAGAAGGCATCATTCTAACAGTTCCAAGTTGACACCCAATGACAAATTCGGTAGGAAGAGAAAGCTCGTGAGGTCCAACAATATCCTGGACATCATGACAGGCAGAGCTTTTTTGAAGCCACCAGGGCCATTTATAGACCGAGGTCAAATGAACAAAATCCCCTTCGCTCACAGGGTAGTGTTTTTCTTCCTAGAGATGCCACCCCTCAACGTTAGAAGCTCCTCAGCCATGAATCCTTAGTGACAGCCGGTACTCTCCAGGCTATCGCCCTGTACCCTGTGATAAGAGTTCCTGGTTCCATGGTTGAACCTGCACCAATGGGAGAGCTGCTACATGAAATCAAACAGATGAAAAACAAAAAAGGATGCGGCCCTGATGGTATTCCAGCTAGGTCTTCAAAGCTGGTGGACTTTTGCTCACATCATGATTCCATGTGCTTATCGTATGGACCCAGACTTCAGGGATGCGACAATAGTAACTGTCTCTAAGAAGGGAGATTAGTGATGCTGTAGGAACTATTTTCCTCTTGTCTGAGGCAGGGAAAACCCTGTCATGCATTCTTATAAGTGAAGAAAATGAAAGGTGATGTGAAGAAAGGTAAATGTGGTGTGAGGAAAAGGTTTTTCACCCAAAGGGTGGTTTGAGTCTGGACCAAACTTCATGAAAGGGTGGTGGAGGCAGGTTCGGTCGAGGTATTCAAAAGAGACTTGGATTGCTACCTGAAAAGATAGAATGTGCAAGGTTACAAGGATAAGGCAGGGGAGTGGAACTAGGTGGAATGCTCTTTCAGAGAGCCAGTGCAGACTCGGTGGCCTCCTTCTGCACTGTAAAGATACTGTGACACTGAATTGCCTACTTCCTGTGTCTGAGTAAATCCCCCCCCCCCCCCCGCCCAGAAACACAGTGAGGCGTTAGACCTTTCAAAGGAACTTCCAACTTATGGTCTTTGTTGGCAGACAAATCAAAGAAAAATGTCGAGAATAACACCAGGAACTCTTCATTATATTCATTGACCTGACCAAATCATCTGGCTCAGTAAATAGTGAGGCTCTGTAGATTGTTCTCCAAAGGTTTGGATTCCAATAAAATTCATCACAATCCTGCAATTGCTTCATGACGATATGACCGCAACAGTCTTGAGTGGGAGATCTGAAACAGGTGCCTTCAAAATCCAGACGGGGGTCAAACAAGGTTGTGTGTGCAGACAGGAAAAAACCCTTTTAACCCTTCCTTTCATCATAAGGTCAGAAGTGGGGATGTTCATTGATGATTGCCAATGTTCAGCACCATTCATAACTCCTCAGACCCCTAAGCAGTCCATACCCATATGCAGCAAGACCTGGACAACATTCAGGTTTGGACTGATAAGTGGCAAGTAACATTCATACCACACAAGTGTCAGGCAATGACCATCCCCCAACTAGACAGAATACAACCATCTCCCCTTGACATTCAATCACATTTCCATCACTGTATCCCCCAATATCAACTTGCTGGAGGTTACTATTGACCAGAAACTGAACTTGACCAGCCATATAAATAATATGACTCCTAGAGTAGGTCAGAAACTGGGAATTCTGTGACAAGTAACTCACCTCCTGATTCCCCAAAGCCGGTCCACCATCTACAAGGCAGAGGTCAGGAGTGTGATGTAATACTCCTCATTTGCTTGGATGAGTGCAGCTCCAACAACACTCAAGAAAATCAACACCATCCAGGATAATGCAGCCCACTTGATTGGCATTTGCCAGGAAGATATAATTATTATCATAATGTTACTAGAATTTATCGTAAAATATTGGTCTCTGTATCTGTAAGAGAGTGTGTGTGTGTGTGTGTGTGTGTGAGTGAGAGAGAGAGAGAGGGAGAGAGAGAGACTCAATTGGATTAAAGGCAGCTAGTCTGAAGGCTTTGATGTAAACATGGGGGAAGTTTACGGTGTAAGGTGTAAAAGGACATTTGCATTTTTAAATGAACCAGACTAGATTGTTTTCAAAGGAGGGGTGAAATATATCACCAAGCCAGGTGAAGTTTAAAAACTGTGTTTATTTTTCCCAAAGATTACTGGTAAAACTTAGTGTTATGAGAGAATTTTATTATCAGAAAGATAAAGTCCAAAGACAGTGAAACAAAGGTAATTTGCATTCAAAGGGGAAAATACATATAAAGGAGTGAAGGCTGTTTGTAAGGGTAGGCATTTTTAAATCAGCTTATATTTCAACTCTTTCTTGGACTCGAACTCAAGTTCTGTCGAAGGGTCATGAGGACTCGAAACGTCAACTCTTTTCTTCTCCGCCGATGCTGCCAGACCTGCTGAGTTTTTCCAGGTAATTCTGTTTTTGTTTTTGTTTAGGCATTTTTAAGACCTAACAAGTGTGAAAAGCCTTCAGCATCTATGTCTCAAACTGCTGTTTTCAAAGAACTGAAGTTAAGAAAACACACTTTGAATTCAACTGGTTCAGGTCATTGTGTGTCATCTTGCTTGAGTCTTTTAAAATCTGTGTCTTACTGTTGCCTTAACGAAAGTGTAACTTAGAGTTAGATTAAGTAGAGGATTTAGAAGTTATTATAGTAGTAATTTGCAGACATATGTATGTGATTAAAAATAATTTTTCTTGTTAATAAATGTTTAGTCTTATTATGACACAGCTGATCTTATTACTACTCAATTCAAGGCAGACATCTCAAAATGTATTCAAATTACAGAACAAGTTGTGGCAGTTGTTTCAAGTTTGCCTTTGGGATTTGAACAACTCAGCATTTACCATTGGCTGTGACATAACAGCACCCCATCCATCAGCTTCAATATTCACTTCCACCACCACTGATGCACTGTGGCAGCAGTGTGTACCATCTACAAGATGCACTGCAGGAATTCACCAAAGCATCTTCAACAGCACTATCCAAATCTGTGCCCTCTACCATCTAGAAGGACAAGGGCAGTAGATGCATGGGCACGCCACCACCTGGAAGTTCCCCTTCAAGTCACACACCATCCTGACTTGGGAATATATTGTTGTTCCTTCACTATCGCTGGGTCAAAATCCTGCAACATCCTTCCTAAAAGCACTGTGGGTGTACCTATACCACACGGACTGCAGCGGTTCAAGAAAGCAGCTCACCACCACATTCTCTAGTGCAATTAGGGATGGGCAATAAATGCTGGCCTAGCCAGTGACACCTGCATCCCACGAATGAATAACTTTTAAAAAATTTTGAATGGCCTCGCTCATTCGTTTCCATGGGACTTCACTTTACCAACAAACAACCGCTCTAGTTGGCTTTCTGAGCCAGGTCTTTCACATGATTTGTACTGCCTCAGTGAGAGTTAGATCTTCTCTCGCTTGCAAGAGATCTTTCAGGACCTAGGACTCCAACAACTACGCAATTGTAAATTAATTCATCTCTCAGTATTCGCAGTCACAATTTTCAGCTAGCGTGTATAGATCATTGATGACCAAATCCATGCATTCACCTGATTTCTGTTTTCTCTTATTGCTGAGAAGTGTGAGGTGATTCATTTTGGTAGGAAAGATATGGTGAGACTCTAGAAAATACAGGAAGAGCCTCTAAAGGAGGTGCAGGAACAGAGGGACCTTGGTGTGCATGTACTTAGGTCACTGAAGATGGCAGGGCATGTTGAGAGAGCAGTTAATAAAGCATATAGCATCTTAGGTTTTTTTAATAGGGGCTCTGAGACAAGAGTAAGGAGCAGAAACAAAAATAGCTGAAAAAGCACAGTAGGCCTGACAGCATCTGTGGAGATGAAGACGGAGTTAACGTTTCGAGTCCATATGAGTCTTCATCAGAACAGTTCTAATGAAGAGTCATACAGACGTTAACTCTGTCTTCCTCTCCACAGATGCTGTCAGACCTGCTGAGTTTTTTCAGCTATTTTTGTTTTGTCTTAGATTTCCAGCATCCACAGTATTTTGCTTTTATACAAGAGTAAGAAGGCCGTGTTGAATTTGTATAAGACACTAGTTAGGCCTCATTGAGAGTACTGCGTCCAATTCTGGCCGCTATACTTGAGGAAGGGTGTGGAGGAATTGGAGAGCCTACAGAGGATATTCACAAGAATGATTCAAGGAATAAAGAACTGTAGCTATGAGGATACAGTGGAGAGGCTGGGACTCTTCTCCTTGGAGAAAAGAAGGCTGAGAGGAGACCTGATAGAGATATTCAAGATCCTGATGGGTGTGGACAGGGTAAATAGTGAGGAACTGTTCCCACTCAAGAGAACATCAAGAACTGGAGGGCACAGATTCAAAATAACTGACAAAAGGAGTAAATGTGATGTGAGGAAAAGTTTTTCGCCCAGAGGGTGGTTGGAGTCTGAAACAAACTTCCTGAAAAGGCGATGGAGGCAGGTTCGATCAAGGTATTCAAAAGAGAATTGGGTTGCTACCTGAAAAGAGAGAAGGTGCAAGGTTACAGGGATAAGGCAAGAAGGTGGGATTAGGTGGAATGCTCTTTCAGATAGTCAGTTCAGACTTGATGGGCAGAGTGGCCTCCTTCTGCACTGTGCAGGTACTGTGATATTAAATGTTGGTCATTCAACGATTAAATTTTCTTCAACGCCGAAACATGAATTGAGGACTTCTTCATAAGAGCTTGAAGCCTCTATGACTCCCTGTATGACTATTATGTCATTGGCAATAGCTCATACTGCATAGAATAAAGTACTGACTTGATTGTTTTGCTCCTTTTTGTACAAACCAGAACCAGTTCTACATCTAGAAAACCTCCTTCTCCAGTTGTGTCAGTATTGAGCCTGTTGCAAGCATTCAGCGCTTCAGAACGTTTCTGGCAATGTAGGCTCCATACATGTCCCAAGCTCTGGATCTGTTGCTGCTTTAGAGCCATGGCTTGTTGGTTCTGGTCTGTGCTCACTACTGTCTGGATACTGGGGCTGTGTCTCAGCTTGCATCTGCTGCACTCACATTGCTCCAAGTTTTTAGGTGAGTCATCAATTACTTTTGTTTTTATCCTTCGTTCAAGGATTTGTAGGTCTGTCAGGTTGGTAGTCTTCTCTTTGAGTTTTTCTGGGTCTTTTACTCGGTGTCAGCTGCCACCATGTTTTGTTTTGTGTTTGGGGTATAGATGGGGTTCTTTAGGGTTTGTCTTTATCCATGAGAAAGCTACTTAAGACTAGTTCGTAAAAACCATTATTATTTATTTACAGCTCTCTGTATATCTCAGTAACTCTGAATGAGGTCGGACTTCTCTTTCCCTCCAGGTCAGTGTTGTTTAATCATATGACATTGCATCATAGTTACATCAGCATCAGGAACTTCAGATGTTAATCCTTTACTCTACACAGGATATCACTGCAGGAATTCCTCAGGGTAATGTCCTAGGCCCAAGCATCTTCAGCTGCTTCATCAATGACCTTCCTTCCATCATAAGGTCAGGTGATGAATGTGTGATACATACACAAATAGTAATTAAAATTGCCACAAATTCTGTTCCCTAGCCACTAACCATCTCTCCCCGGCCATTAAAGGCTGAAGCAGGCCATTCACTTTTGACCCTGAGATAAGCTTCCAACAATATATCTATTCCACACCAAGACGTTCTTCTACCCACCTCTGAAATATCACTTAGTTCTGACCATGCCTGAACTATTCCACTGCTGAAACCCTCATCCGTGCCTTTGGTACCTCTAGACCTGACTCTCTAGATCCATTGCTCTCCTGGCTGGTCACCCAGCTTCCACTCTAAAAAACACATGAACTCATCCAAAACTTAGCTGCCCATGTCCTAACGCCCAGTAAGATTCATTCATCCATGGGCTGAATGACCTACATCAGGACCCAGCCCAGCTACACTTCAATTTTAAATTTCTCATCCTTCTCTTCAACTCCGTCCATGGTCTCTCCCCTCACTCTTTCTGTAACTACCTAAAGCCCTGCAACATTCTAGGCCTCTATACTCGTCCAATTCTAGTCACTTCTGCATCTCTGATTTTAATTGTACCCCGTGTGGCAGTTGTGCCTTCAGCTTCCTAGGCCCAAAGCTTTGCAATTCTCTTCATGAACATCTCCTCCTCTGTACCTCTCCCTCCTCCTTTAAGACGCTCATTAAAACATTCCTCTTCTGGTTATCTCTCCTCGTATCTCCTTATATTGCTCAGTGTCAAATTTTGTTTCTTAACACTCTTCTGAAGCACCTTGGGATGTTTTATTACATTAAATGCAAGCTATTGTTGCTTTATCTGCATAAATAATAATTATAGCTTATTACAGAGATCATTATTATTCCTTTAATATTTTTACCAAAATAAATTTTACCATCACATATCTGAAAGCTTTCAAAAGTGAATTTGTGATTTGTTGACAGTGGGGGATTCAGCAATAGTAATGCCATTGGAAGTCAAGGGACAATGGTTAGACTCTCTCTTGTCGGTGATAGTAATTGCCTGGCACTTGTGTAGCGCGAACGTTACTTGCCCCTTGTCAGCCCAAGCCTGGATATTGTCCAGGTCTTGCTGCTTTTGCACATGGACTGCTTCAGTATCTGAGGAGTCACAACTGGTGCTGAACATTGTGCAATCATCAGCGAACATCCCCACTTCCGACCTTATGATGGAAGGAAAGTCATTAATGAAGCAGCTGAAAATGGTTGGGCCTAGGACACTAATTTGAGGAATGCCTGCAGTGATGTCCTGGAGCTGAGATGACTGACCTCTAACAACTATAACCATCTTCCTTTGTGCTAGTATGACTCCAACCAGTGGAGAGATTTCCCCCTGAATTACTATCACCGACAAGAGAGAGTCTAACCATTGTCCCTTGACTTCCAATGGCATTACTATTGCTGAATCCCCCACTGTCAACATGCTGGCAGTTACCATTGACCAGAAACTGAACTGGGCTAGCCATATAAATACTGTGGCTGCAAGAGCAGGTCAGAGGCTAGGAATCCTGTGACAAGATAACTCACCTCTTGGCTCCTCAAAGCGTGTCCACAATCTGCAAGGCACAAGTCAAGAGTGTGATGGAACACTTCCACCATTGACTCCAGTTTTGATAGGGCTCCTTGATGCCACACTCTTGTCAAATACTGCCTTGATGTCAAAGGCAGTCACTCTCACCTCATCTCTGGAGTTTAGATCTTTTGTTCTTGTTTGTACCAAGGCTGTAATGAGATTAGGAGCTGAGTGGCCCTGGAGGAACCCAAGCTAAGCATCAGTGAGCAGGTCATTTCTAAGCAAGTGCCACTTGATAGCACTGTTGATGATTCCTTCCATTGATTTCCTGATGATTGAGAGTAGACTGATGGGGTGGTAATTAGCTGGATTTGTCCTGCTTTTTGTGTACAGGATATGCCTGGGCAATTTTCCACATTGCTGGGTAGATGCCAGTGTTATAGCTGTACTGGAAAGCTTGGCTAGGGATGCAGCAAGTTCTGGAGCATAAGTCTTCAGTACTATTGCTGAAATATTGTCAGGGCCCATAGCCTCTGAAGTATCCAGTGCCTTCAGCCATTTCTTGATATCAGGTGGAGTGAATCAAATTGGCTGAAGACTGGCATCTATGAGTGGATCATCCACTCGGCATTTCTGGCTGAAGATTGTAGCTTCAGCCTTATCTTTTGCACTAACGTGCTGGGCTTCCCCATCATAGAGGATGGGGATATTTGTAGAGCCTCCTCCTCCAGTGAGTTGTCTAATTGTCCACCATCATTCACGAATGGATGTGGCAGGATTGCAGAGCTTAGGTCTGATCCGTTGGTTGTGAAATCGCTTAGCTCTGTTTATCACTTGCTGTTTGGCATACAGGTAGTCCTGCTTTGCAGCTTCACCAGGTTGACACCTCATTTTTAGGTGGTGCTCCTGGCATGCCCTCCTGCACTCTTCATTGAACCAGGGTTGATCCCCTGACTTGTAGAGTGGGAAATATGCCAGGCCATGAGGTTACCGATTGTGGTTGAGTGCAATTCTGCTGCTGCTGATGGCCCACAGCATCTCATGGTTGTCCAGTCTTGAGCTGCCAACCCTGATTGAAATCTATCCCATTTAGCCTGGTGGTCGTGCCACACAACACGATGGAGGGTATCCTCAATGTGAAAATGAGACTTCATCTCCACAATGACTGTGCGGTGGTAATTCCTATCGATGCTGTCATGGACAGATGCATCAGCAGCATGCAGGTTGGTGAGGATGAGGTCAAATATGTTTTTCCCTCTTGTTGATTCCCTCACCACATGCCGCAGACCCAGTCTGGCAGCTCTGTCCATTCAGACTCCGCCAGCAGTAGTGGTGCTATTGAGCCACTTTTGGTGATGGGCATTGAAGTACCTCACCCAGAGTGCATTCTGCACTCTTGCCACCCTCAGTGCTTCCTCTAAGTGGTGTTCAACATGGAGGAACACTGATTCATCAACTTGGGGAAGTGGGGGAGGTGGGGAGGGATGCAGTATGTGCTCATCAGCAGAAAGTTTCCTTGCCCATGTTTGACCTGATGCCATGAGACTCCATGGGGTCCAAAGTTAATGTTGAGCACTCCCAGGGCAACTCTCTCCCAACTGTATACCACTGTGCAGTCACTTCTGCTGGGTCTGTCCTACCGGAGATACAGGACATACCCAGGAATGGTGGTGTCTGGGACATTATCTTAAGGTATAATTCCTTAAGGTAAGAGTATGATTATGTCAGGCTGTTGCTTGACTAGTCTGTGAGACAGCTCTGCCAATTTTGGCACATGCCCCCAGATGTTAGTAAGGAAGACTTTGCAGGGTCAAAGGGGCTGAGTTTGCCGTTGTCCTATGATGAGATGCTGAGTACATTGGGTCTATTCACTCTGGAGTTTAGAAGAATGAGAGACAATCTCATTGAAATGTACTAGATTCTGAAGGTGCTTGATAGGGTATTCACTGAGAAATTGTTACCGCTGGTCAGGGAACATAAACCATGGAGGCACAGTCTCCCGATCAGTGGCCAATCATTTAGGGCTGAGGTGAGGTAAAATTACTTCACTCAAATGGTTGTGAATCTTTGAAATTTTCTGCCCCGGAGAATTGTGGATGCTCCATTATTGAACGTATTTAAGGCTGGGATAGACAAATTTTTGGCCTCTCCAGGATCAAGGGATATGGGGAATGGCAGGGAAGTAGAGTTGAAGCCCAAGATCAGCCATGATTATACTGAATGGTGGGGCAGGCTTGATGGGCCATATGGTCTACTCCTGCTCCTATTTCTTGTGTTCTTGTGGAAGCTGCTTTATGTCAGCAGCATCAATCATAAAATCATCCAGTCCTCCCATTATACTTAAATATGCCATGACACTGTTTGTTATGCAATTAATCTTTAATATTTTGAAATATTTTATTTAGTGAAAATAGGAAGGGCTACATGCCTGGTGGTTTAAGAGTACTCTATTGTATAGTGTTGGTCCATAAGGTTTAATCCTTGCCCTAACTGATCTCCACTAGGCCAATAGATGGGGTGCTACAATTCTGCTTGTGATTCAGTTTATTGGGAGTAATTTTCAATTTCACCTGGCTGGTAATGTGGCAGGGCAGATTGTCCAGTTTTTCAATCGAAGCTGTGCGCCTTTCATCCAATTGGTTTCAATGGAATAAAACTCAGTTGAGCTTTAGATTGTTTGAGTGATCCATTCAGCCACATTTCCACCAGGCAGTTAAGTTGAAAATTACTCCCAGTGACATCTTTTAGAAAAATGAATTGATGTGAATTGGAGAAGAAGGATTCAATCTTATTTGCCTGTGGGCCTTCTATGATCCTAGCCTTTTCAAATCTATTGTTGAGGCTCATCCATAAACAATAGTGACTGAAACAAAGCAACGTTGAGCTGCTGGCAACAACAGCAAGGCTCAGTGGCTAGAGGGTGAGGCCTGAAATTCGGAAAGCGAAAATAAAGCAAGAATGATCAGGTGAGAGATTGTTATGATGTTGACATTGTCCTTCACCTTTGGAATCTGGGTTCAAAGTCAGCTTTGATAAATAGACCAAAAAGTCTCCTCCAACAGGGCCCATGACAAAACAAGTTTTGGCAATTTCAACCTAGTTCCTAATAAAGATATAAACAGAAAATGTTGGAAACATGAAGCGCGTCATACACATTCCATGGATTCTCTCTCCACGGATGTTGCCTGATCTGCTGAGTATTTCCACCAGTCTCTGTTAATATTTCAAATTCTGCAATATTTTGTCTTTATTTTAGTTCCTTTTGGAGGTGAATATGAAAACAAAGCTCCCCAAAGCAGAATACAAATCTGTGGGCCGGGATTGGGATTAGACGTAGGTGGGCGTGCGATCCGCTGTTTCAGTTCCTACCCTGAGCTATTTTCAATTAGGGCAGCTCAAAATTGGATTGCCTGCCCAGAGGTGGGCAGCCAATTAAGACCAATTATTGTAAATTAAGCCCCATTCCTGCACCAACTGTGGCAATGTGGGTAATTCACATCAACTTGAGCCACGTCCAGCTCAACATGGTGGGCTCAGGACTGGAGGGGGCTTGAAAGTACTAGCAACGAACAACCTCCACTAAACACATCATGACCACTGCAGTCACCAGCCATCCCCTGGAAGCAGTGCCCCTTCAGAGTCATGGCCGAGCAATTGTGGTTTTTTTTGAAATGTAAAAATCAACTTACCTTCATCTCCCTTTCCGTGCAGCTCCCACTTTAGCCAGTGGGGCTACCAATCTCTGAGTATTGGAAAGCCTCCTATTGGCCCACCAGTGCTGGGAGTCCGACCTGCATTCCTAATTGGCTGGTGATCCCACTCCCTGGCCTTTATTTGGCTGGAGCATTGAAGATCGTAGAGGTATTTCACGCAGTGCAGTGTCAGGACCCCAGGACCAGCCCCATTTCTGGTTCTCGGCCTCTGATTGAAAATCCAGCCATGGTCTCAGAGACCCGCCTCTTGCTAGCTGATGTTTTAAATAGAGAATTCTTGGTGTTAGTCTTAAATATCTGGGGTTGCAATTAATGCTTAAAATGCTGCCAATGATTAATCTCTTTAGTGTACTTGTGCATTGTTGGGGCCACAAATATACCAACTCATCAATCAGCTGGTGCTTAAGGTAAAGCTCAGCAATGCCATGGGCTGGATTTTGCTGGATCATGGTAACTTGCAGAGATCATTATTGCCCTTTTAATATATTTATCAAAATATATTTTTATCATCATATAAATGCAAGTTATAAAACATGAACAGTGATTTGAATATTTCATTACTTGAAATATATAAAAAATACATACATACATAATATATATGATATATATATATTACATACACTTTGAGTCTGTACTGGTGATACAATGCATCTTATAATTTTTTACTGGCCATTATAGTTATGATTGCTTGAAACGGAAGTCATACAACATTCGATGTTAAATGAGAAACTTTAAAGGTGTCATTTAACAAATGACACTCCTGACACCGAGCTTCACCCGCTGGCAGCAAGTATCAGGAACCTGCATCAGCAGCATCAATCATAAAATCACCCATTCTTATCATCCCCTTAGACTTAAATATGTCAGGACTCTGTTTGTTACGGAATTAATCTTTAATATTTTTTAAACATAATATTTAAGTAATAATAGGTGGGACTACATTTCCCAGATAGCTTAATGGGTAAATACATTATTATATATCACGGAATCACAGAATTGTTACGGTGTAGAAGGAGGCCACTTAGCCCATCATGTCTGCACCAGTTCTCCAAATGAGCATTATGACTTAGTGCCATCCTCCTGCCTTTTCCCCGTAGCCTTGCACATTGTTTCTATTCAAATAATCGTCTAATGTACTCTTGAATGCCTCGATTGGATTTGCCTCCACCACACTTCCAAACAGTGCATTCTAGACTCAAACCACTCACTGAAGAAGTTTTTTTCTTATATCACATTTGTTTCTTTTGCAAATCACTTTAAATCTGTGCCCTCTTGTTCTCAATCCCTTTACAGGTGGGAATTGTTTCTCCCTATCCACTCTGTCCAGCCCCCTCATGATTCTGAACACCTCTATCAAATCTCCCCTTAGCCTTCTGCTCTCCAAGGAGCACTGTTCCAGCCTCTCCAATCTATCTTCATAGCTGAAGTTTCTTATCCCTGGAACCATTCTTGTAAACCTCTTCTGCAATCTCTCCCCATGTGTTCACATTGTTCCTATAGTGTGGTGCCCAGAACTATACACAATACTGAGGTCTAACTAGTGTCTTATATGAACTCAGCATAACCTCTGTGCTCTTGTACTCTATGCCCCTATCAATAAAGCCCAGGATATTGTATGCTTTATTAACTGCTCTCTCCACCTGCCCTGCCACCTTCAATGATCTATACGCATATACACCCAGGTCGCTCTGTTCCTGTACCCCCTTGAGAACTGTACCCCTTATTTTATATTGTCTCTCCATGTTCTTCCTACCAAAATGCATCACCTCACATTTCTCCGCATTAAACTTCATCTGCCACCTATCTGTCCATTTCACCAACTTACCTGTGTCCTTTTGAAGTTCTACACTGTCCTCCTCACAATTTACAATACTTCCAAGTTTTGTACAATTTAGTATAATACTAAATGATACAATAAGATTGGTTTGACCCTTTCCAGTGTCCTTCAACTCTGAACTTGCTACAAGTGTGCCCTGATAACAATGTGGCAAGGACAACAGGGCATCTTGGACCTTAGTAAATGATGGCTGCCGACCTCACCTCACCTGATTTTACTTTTGATTGAAGTCAATGGAAAAGAAAATCGGGTGGAGTGTATTCAGGGCGACTGATTCACTAACACATTTTGCGGTCTTGCCAAAGTTAAATTTTACCCCAATGTATCGAAATGTAAGCAGTAACAGTTTAGTATCTTTGGAACGGTTGATGTAAAACAAGTATTGGTGAAGGAGTTAATCTTTCCAATTTCTTCTCTTTCAGCAAATAAACTTTGAGAAAATAAGCGCTGAGTAAAAATTAAAGATTGCAACAGTAAGCCTGTTTATATTATGTTGATTGGACACTTCATAGACACACCTTTGTGATACAGGTCCTGTAAAACTCGGAATTTTTTTGAAGATAAAAGGTAGAAATTAATGTTGCACCCATTTTCCAGACAGAAAACAAGAGCAAAACGTACATATTTCTCATGGTAATGTCCCTTACCCCAAGGATGCCGGAAATATGTATAACCCCATGTTGGATCAGGCAATTTATCAGCTGTCCCTGGCAGTCGCCTGAACAGACATTCAGCTCCTTGCATGTGACAATGAGGAAACTAATACCTGTTTTAGGGCTTGGCTGCTAAACTGGGCCTAAAAGGCAGGTGCTGGACCTGGCTTTCTAAATGCAGCCTCTAGCATGCAGTCATCACCAAAATAGTAAATAATTATGTTTAGCTGCTAAACTGAAGCCAGAAAGAGCAGGGGATTTCTCCAATTCCTCAGCAGTCCTGAGGCCAGAGCCCCTTGTGTTGTCCTTGTGTCCCATCACTTGTGAGGTTTCGGTGAGGCAGGTGATCCAAAACTGATCCCTTGGAAATTGGTGGTTTCCCTCTGCAGAGTTGACAAGCACTGAGGATCGACCAAAGTTTTCAAATGATGCCTGAGGTCAAATTTAGGACGAGACTTGGGTGGTTGGTTAGAATTAGCGGCGTTTGCAGCTGAAAACAACGCATAACCAATTTCTAGCCCCAAATTCCAGCTCCTAGACGGCTCTGTGCCTCAGTGAGATTATGAAGCGCACACTCGCACGCATGCGTGAAGTTCGCGCTCGCCTTCCTCCCCCTGCCTGCACAGGTAACGCTGAGTGCTGCTGCTCACGTTTCATGCTGCGGTGGGCCTTAATTGGCCCGCCAGTGTGAAATCGCCTTCCAGCCTCAATCACAAGTGGTGGTCGGCTTCTTGACCACCATCCCCACTTCATCTCCGCCGAGCCTGCCTGACAATGGGCTAAATTCTGCCCGAAGAGTTTAAAAAAAATAAAGAAATTAAAAATGCTATAAACATGCCCCTGATATCTTATTATTAAAATTTTTAATTTTAAATTTTATTTTTATTTGCTTTAGGAAACCTCATCCCACCCGTGGATGAGGTTTCCTAAAAAGTGCAAATGCTGCTTGGCCTTTTCGCCTGCCAGTCAACTATAAGGTTAGATGGGCAGCACAAAATTCTATTTCATTGCTCCTTTAATGGCCTTAACAGGCTTTTTAATTGTCAGCGGGCGTGCTGCCGACTCCGGTGCGCGCCCACCGAATGAAATATCGCACGACTGCTTGTTGACGTCAGGACACTTGCCCAATGGCAACACACGTCATTTTACACTTGAGCGGGTTGGGCGCATGCCCGTCCGCCAAGCTAAAAATTTTGCTCTATGTTATTCATTACTTTTGTGTTTTAGTTCTCAATGATCTCATTCTTACAGGCCACACAATCACTGGCTTTTGTTAGTACAATATAATTTTCAAATTTAACACTTTACTATGAAATCTAAAATAGTTTTGTAACTTGCTTTTGATATATTTATAAAAAGTTATATTGAAATTAACCAATGTAAATGATGTATACTATGATGTGATCACATACCATTTGGCAGAATGGCTCATATGTGTACTATGATATATGAAAGAGAATAATGGAAACTGTATCCTTATCATTTTTCATTCACTCATGTAAAACATCTGGAGCAACAGCCTGAAATCTATCAATTAGTTATTTTGCAGTTTGACACTTTAGTATGTTGTAGATCTCTGCTGGAAGGATTAGACCGATGTATTGCCAAGCTTCTGTGATAATATGGGTTATTGTTCATATCCTGGGTCTGCTGCATTTTGTGATTTTGTTTGATCATCATTTAATTTTCAAAGTGTCTATTCTTTTTATGTAGACTTCAATATGACTTTGAGAACTGTTATGTGATGTTTTATTCTTTCCCTTGGGTTGAACTTTACTACATTTGACATAGGTTAGAATTTTTGATCGAATTGCCTGTCTGATTCAAGCATTTGATGGCTCATTTCCTATTTTTCTTGTATTTTAATGTTATGTCTGTTCTTGGGAACAAATTTCAACTTTAAAGGGGCCATAAATGGGTGTAATGGATCATCTGCCAATTAAACATGCTGTTTGTTTTGTCTTTTCATTAAAATCACTGGAAAAGTGATGAAAAATGAGCAGCCAATCCAAGACCATCTTTCTTGCACCCCTGGAAATTTTGTAATTGAAAGTATGATGGATTATGCAATATAGCCTGGTTTGAGGTGATGGCCCATTTCCATCTATAGAACTACTTCCATATTCAAGTGCCAAGAGTCACAATTTTTTTTGTGCAAGGTCTGTGAAATGGCAACATTGCATGCCTGAAGGATCTGGTAAACTGCCTTGCAGTTATTTCTTTTGTATTAAATTTCATACCATGGAGGTGAAATTCAATTTCAATAAGTGCACAAATGGATTGTAGTGGATTGGTCTGTATGCGCTCAACTTCAACAGAAAGAAAAATCAAGTGTGATATGCAACAGGGCCAATCCACTGCCACCTGTTTTCTGTCCTCATAAAGTTGAATTTCAAACATGCCAACACCAACCCTTTTAGTTGATTTTGATGGTGTTATGTGTTGAGCTATATCCCACATAGTCGAGGGCCATGAATCATATCTTGTTCTGCTGTTATTGTTGGAAGCTTCTCGTCCTCTAAAAGGAATTTGTATTCAATTTTGTAGAGTATAATAAGTTTCCTGCAGGAGGATGGTGAGCAGACTGCCAAGTTAGAGATTAAAAGATCAAGGTAATCACTGCTGCAGAGGTTCTGTTCTGTTGGTATTCATTTTTGAATTCTATTACTGCTGCCAGCATTCTCTGTTGAGATTGAAGTTCATGGAGTGGGCAATATTAAAACAGTTACCGTTGATGCGTTATGAGGGTTTCTATAGAACTGAGATATTGGGATATTTGTAGTCTTTTGTTATTGATAAGACAGAAAGTAGTCAAAAGTACTGAGACAGATACATATATCTGTAGAATATAGTGTGCCTCAGGATAAAAAAAGTACTGAATGTCAAAAAAAGAGTGCAAGAAATAAACCGCCAATCTTTCTTCCACAACCATACTTTGAATTGCACCTTAACTATTTAAATAGAGTTATAGAGGTGGGAGTTAAATTCCTATTTTAATAACAGGATAATATCCTTGTTGCCTTTAATTAAGAATGCTCCAAAAATAGTCACATTTCCAGAAACAACATCTTTCACAGTCACACGTTCCTATTTCTCATTAAGAAATGTTTTGCCCTGAGGAATTTTGAGAACCATAACCACCAGTCAAAAGTGAATCAGCTAAAACCAGTACCACACATTGGTTGAGAGATGTGCAAACATCAGCCTGTGTACATCTAAAATGCCCTGATAAAAGGAGTGGGAGAAAGAAAGAAGCAGTGCAACTTTTGAATGGCAGTGCATTTAATAACAGCCAGTTCCTCTTCTATAGTATAGCAAACAAATGAAGTCATAGTGAAACTGTGTAAGAGTTCTTTTTAACTACACAGGAGGGAACAGCAAAGAGTAGAAATGCAGTCATTATCAGAGTTTCCATTGTTGATGGGACAGACAGGTATTTCTGTAACAGTCATTGTGAGTCAAGTATGGTGCCAGTTAAAGATCAATACAGAGAGGGTGCAGGATATTCTGCAGGGGAAAAGGAGTGAGCCACAAGTTGTGGTACATATCGGTACCCATGACATAGAGATGGCAGCTATTGAGGTCCTACAGACAGATTTTCAGGAGCTAGGGAGGAAGTTAAAAAGGCAGACATCAAAAGGTAGTAATCTCTGAGCTAGTCAGAGTAGGAATAGGAAGATAAGAGAAATTAATACTTATAAGTCACCTGGTCCAGATGCTTGGCATCCCAGGTTGCTAAAGGAAGTGAGAATGCAGGTATGGAAAGGCTTGAGTTAATTAAGGAAAGCCTGTACAAATTTGTTAAAGGCAGACTGTGCTTGGCTAATCGAATTGAATTTTTTGATGAAATAACAATGAAGGTTAACAAAATGACTGCAATAGATGTTGTCTATATGGATTTCAAGCAAGCGTTTGACAAAGTACCACATTAAAGGCTGGCTAACAAAATTGATGCTCCTGGAATAGGAGGATCAGTAAAGGACAGAAAATAATGAGTCTTGATAAATAATTGTTTCTTAGACTAAAGGATGGTAGACAGTGGTGTTCCTCAAGTGTCACTGCTTTTTTGATATATATAAATAACTTGAATATTGGAATACAGAGTAGAATTTAAACGTTTGCTGATGGCTGCAAACAGTAAGGGTGCTAGAAATCAACCGCAACAAATATTGATAGTCTAAGTAGAATGGACCAGCAAGTGACAGATGGAATTTAATACCGAAAAATGTGAGGTGATGCATTTTTGGCAAAAGAGATAGGAAGACGCAATACAGAATAAATCGCATACTTCCAAAGAATGTACAGGGACAGAAAGACCTGGAGATTCACGTGCACAGATCTTTGAAGGTGGCAGGCATATTGTCAGAGTGATTAACAAAGCTTATGGGATCTTGGCCTTCATAAGGACATTGAGTACAAAAGCAGGAAAGTTATTCTGAACCTTTATAAAGCTGTGGTTAGGCTATAACCTGCTCACTGACGCTCAGTTTGGGTTCCGCCAGGGATACGCAGCTCCTGACTTCATTACAGACTTGGTGCAAACATGGACAAAAGAGCTGAACACAAAAGGTGAAGTGAGGGTAGCTGCCCTAGACATCAATGCTGCATTTGACCAAGTGTGGCATCAAGGAGTCCTAGCCAAATTGAAGTCGATGGAAAACAGTGGAAACTCTAATGGTTGGAGTCAAAGCTAGCACAAAGAAAGATGGCAGTAGTTGTTGGATGTCAATTATCTCAGTCACAGGACATCACTGCAGGAATTCTTCAGGGTAGTGTCCTAGGCCCAAACATCTTCAGCTACTTCATCAATGACCTTCCCTTCCTTGTAAGGTCAAAATGGGGCAGTTCGCTGATGATTGTACAATATCAAGAATCATTCACGACTCCTCAAATACTGAAGCAGTCCATGCCCTTATGCAGTAACACCTGAATAACATTCAGGCTTGGGCTGACAAGTGGCAAGTAACATTCATGCCACACAAGTCCAAGCAATGACCATCTCCAACAAGAAAGAATCCAAGCATCTCCCTTTAACATTCAATGACTTTACCATTGCTGAATCCCCCACTATCAACACCCTGCAGGTTACCATTGACAAGAAACTGAACTGGACCACAATGTGGCTACAAGAGCGGTCAGAGGCTGAGAATTCTGTGGCAAGTTACTCACTTCCTGATTCCCAAAGCCTGTTCACCAACTACACGACACAAGTCAGGGGTGTGATGGAATACTCCCCACTTGCCTGGATAAGTGCAAGTCCAACAACACTCTAAAAGTTTGACACCATTCAAAACAAAGTAGCCTGCTTGATTGGCACCCCAGCCACCACCATTAAACATTCACAGAATCACAGAATCAGAATCACAGAATCACAGTGTAGAAGAGACCTTTCAGCCATCGATTCTGCACTGACATATGAGAAACACCTGACCTACCTACCTAATCCCTTTTACCAGCACTTGGCTCATAGCCTTGAATGTTATGACATGCCAAGTGCTCATCCAAATACTTTTTAAAGGATGTGAGGCAACCCACCTCCACCACCCTCTGGGTAAAAAAGTTTTTCCTCACATCCCCCCTAAACCTCCTGCCCCTCACTTTGAACTTATACCCCCTTGTGACTGACCCTTCAACTAAGGGGAACAGCTGCTCCCTATCCACCCTGTCCATGCCCCTCATAATCTTGTACACCTTGATCAGGTCGCCCCTCAGTCTACTCTGCTCCAATGAAAACAACCCAAGTCTATCCAACCTCTCTTCATAACATAAATGTTTCATCCCAGGAAACATCCTGGTGAATCTCCTCTGCACCCCCTCTAGTGCAATCACATCCTTCCTATAATGTGGCGACCAGAGCTGCACACAGTATCCAGCTGTGGCCTCACTAAGGTTCTATACAACTCCAACATGACCTCCCTTCTTTTGCAATCTATACCTCGATTGATAAAGGCAAGTGTCCCTTATGCCTTTTTCACCACCCCACTAATATGCCCCTCTGCATTCACTCCCTCCACCATCAATGCGCAGTGAGCAGTGTGTACCATTTACATGATGTGCTACAGGAACTCACTAAGGCTCCTTTGACAGCACCATCCAAACCCACGACCTCTATAACCTAGAAGAACAAGGGCAGCAGATACATGGAAACAATGCCACCTGCAAGATCCCCTCCAAGTCACACACCATCCTGACTTGGAACAATATCGCCTTTCCTTCATTATCACTGGAACTCCTTCAAAATCCTGGAACTCCCTTCCTAACAGCACTATCGGTGTACCTACACCACAGGGTCTGCAGCGTTTTAATGTGGCAACTCACTACCATCTTCTTGAGGAAAAATAGGAATAGATAATAAATGCAGGCTGAGTGAGCGATGGTCACATCCTGTGAATGAATGAATTATAAAAAAAGGCTACAACTAGGATACGCTGTCCAGTTTTGGTCACCGCACTTTAGGAAGGATGTGAGGGTCCTTGAGATGGTGCAGAGGAGATTTAGCAGAATGGTTTCAGGGATGAGGGATTTTAATTACAAGTTAAGTCTGGAGAAGGTGGGTTTGCTCTCCTTGAAGCAAAGGAGATGGAGGGGAGACTTGATAGAGGCATGTAAGATTATGACAGGTTTAGATAAGGTAGACAAAGAAAAGCTGCTCCCATTAGCTGATTGTACAATGATTTGGGACTCAGAGACACAGATGTAAGGTTTGGATAAGAGATGCAGAAGATGTGAAGAAGATTTCACTCAGCAAGTGGTAGTGACCTGGAATGTGCTGAGGGTGGTAAAAGCTGACATGATGAATGATTTCAAAAGGAAATTTGATGGGCAGTTGAGGGAAATAACCTTGCAAGCTATGGGAATAGAGCATGGCAATGGGACTAATTGGATTGCATGACAGAGAGCTGGAATAGCCTCCTGCTGTGTGTAATGATTCTATGGACAGAACTTAATGCAGGCGACTACTGAAATGAAAACTGGTGGCACTCTCAGGGGTAGCAGGTAGTGCAGGAGTCCCCTGAGGTCCCACTTTCCAATCAGTTTGCCATTTTGGATACTGGTGAGGGCACTGGTTCCTTGGAGGAGTACAATCAGAGCCAACTTCATGGCAGCTCAGCTGTACATGAGGAAAGGAAGAAGAGGGGAAGAGCAGCAGTGATAGAGGATTCATTAGTTAAAAGAACAGACAGGTAGGTATTTTTGTGACCGAGATGTGACTCCAGGATGGTATGTTGCCTCCCTGGTACCAGGATCAAGGATGTCATGGAATGACTGCAGTACATACTCCTGGGGGAGGGTGAACAGCCAGGGGTTGTGGTCCACATCAGTACTATTGACTTAGGCAGGAAGAGGGATGAGGTCCTGAAAGCAGATATCAGGGAGCTAGGAAGGAGATTGAAAAGCAAGACCTCTAAAGCAGTAATCTCAGGATGCTAGTAAGCATAGAACTAGGAGAAGTGAATGATTAAACATGTGGCTGGAAAGTTGGTGTAAGAGGAAGGGCATCAGATTTCTGAGGCATTGGGATTGGGTCTGGGGAAGGCGGGACCTGTACAAGATGGACGGACTGCACTTTAGCATTAATGAGACTAACATCTTTACAGGGAGATTCACTAGTGCTGTTGGGGAACGTTTAAATTAGATTGGCAGAATTAGATTGGCAGAGGGATGGGAACCTGAGAAGGAGCTCATATTTAAGGGAAGCAAAACTGGTAAAAAGATGTAGAAAGGTAGAAAGCAGAAACAGAAGACAGATGAGGCATAGACAGCATCAGAGTCAGAATAGAGAATAATGTTCAATAAAAGCAGAGTTAAAGGCACACTGAATGCTTGTAGCATTTGCAAAAGGTTGATGATTTGAATGGACAAATTGAGGTAAATGGTATTATGATCCCAGCTGATGTTACTACTGGACAAGTCGGATCCCAGGGTGGAACGTGGCTTGATGGATCATAACTTTTATCTTTTGTGCAGAAAGATGGAGACTGGCTACTGATCAGAGTCATAGAAGTCAGCTGATGAACTTTTAACATAAGAATAAAACATTTATTAAACAAGAAAAGATGAACTATATTACAATATTCCTTCACCCACAATGATACCTTTACAGATAAATATAGATTCATAAGGATAACACAAGTTATAAAACCTACCTTATATTCTTATGTTCCTAGTAAATACACAGTCCATGTAATCCAGAGGTGACCTGTGGTCAGACACACCATGCTCTGAAACCAAGTGACAGATGCTATGAATTTCTCATCAAATCCCCCCCAGACACTTGTCACACCATGAGCCAACCAGTCTCACTGAACTCTGTCTTTCACACGAGGGTTTCCAGTCTCCACTCTCAAAGAATCTTCTCCCAAATGATGCTTTCTCTCAGATGCCTTCCGCAAGAGTCCACCCTCCAGGATTTTAAGCTCTCCTTCCGATGCTCCTCTCCCCAAGATTGCCACATACATTCAAGCTTCCATCCTCGCACTCTCTGTTAGGCTCAGCCGTACTAACAGAACACCACTGCTTCATGTGCCCATAATAAAGAGTTATAGATCTTCAGCTGTCTCCTTGGATCTGCTGGCTTCACACAAGCCTATTTTTACTTTAAGTCTGTGTCCTGCAACTTCTCCCTTTAAGCTTAGAGCCTTTCTCTGCTCCTCATTTTTACCTTTACTTGACAGGGCCTTTTCCAGATTCCTGTTCGTTCCCTTTGACTAGAAGTCTTCTCTGGAGCCCTCTTCTTCTGTTCTTTGGGGAAACCAGCTTCCTGCAGCCCCCTCCTGTCCAGCTTCTCCTGGCAGCTGGTTTCAACTTTAGTTTGGGACTTGCTATCTGTCCGTTTCCTATATTGCTTCTGCTGGCAACTTCTTTCAGCTGAACTCAAACTGCTTTCAGTTTCTTTATCTATGTGGGGTCTCTCTCTCTGTTGCTAGGCAACAGCACAGCTTTGTTTAACCTTGTTTGTTTTAACTCCCCTTCAAGAGTAATAAAATCTCATTAAAATGCAGGCATCTTCTAAAGTGAAACTAAAACTCAGGTTTCATCGAGATGGGTTTCTGGAGCAGTACACTGAGGAGCCAAACAGGGATTGGGCTATTTTGGATTTTGTGTAATGAGGAAGGGTTCATTAATAACCTTACTGTAAAGGAGCCTTTCAGAAATAGTGACCAAAATATGATAGAATTTTGTATTAAGTTTGAAAGTGATATAGTTCATTCTGAAACCAGGGTCTTAAATCTAAAGAAAAGAAGTTATGAAAATGGCTATGGTGGATTGGGAAAATACATGAAAAGATCTTTCGTAAACAAGCAACGGATAGTATTTAAAGAAATATTACAGGGTTTACAGTGGTTCTGTAAGGCACAAATACCCAAAGGGAAAGATAATTCAAGGTTAATGAAATAAGTTAAAGATTTCATTAGATCAAAGGAAGTGGCTTATAAGGATGCCAGAAAAAGTGGTAAGCCTGTGGATTGGAGCAAACTGATTAATGAATGCAAACTAGTGAGGAACATAAAGGCTGACTGTAAAAGCTTCTTTAGCTATGTGAAAAGGAAAAGATTAGCTAGGGCTAGTGTGGACTCATTACAGGTGCGGACAGGAGAATTTATAGTGGAAAACATGGAAATGGCAGAGAAAGTAAACTATTGTTTTGTGTCTTTCTTCATGGAAGAAGATACAGAACATCTCCCAGAAATACTAAGTGACCAGGGGACTTGTGAATCTGAGGAACTAAAAGAAATTAGTATCACTAAAGAGGTAATATTTGAAAAGTTAACTGGGTTGAAGGTTGATACATTTCTTGGACCAGGTGAGCTTCTTTCCAGAGTTTTGAAGGTGACTAGAGAGATAGTGGATGCATTGATGGTTATCTTTCAAAATTCTATAGATTCTGGAAACATTCCTGCAGACTGGAAAGTGGCAAATTATTTAATAAGGGAGGAAGAGGAAGAATGGAGAACTACAGACATGTTAGTTTGATTTCAGTGTTGGGGAAAATGTTAGAACCTATTATAAAGGATGTGATAACTGGATATTTAGGAAAAAAATGGTAAAATTGGGCAGAGTCAACGTAGATTTATGAAAAGGAAATCATGTTTGACAAACGTGGAGTTTTTTGAGGATATTACTTGTAGCATTGATAAAGGAGAACCAGTGGATGTGGTGTATTTGGATTCCAGAATGCTTTTGATAAGGTCCCACACAGGAGGTTAGTAAATAAAATTAGAGTGCATGGGATTGGCGATAATATACTGGTATGGATTGAGAATTGGTTAACAGACAGAAAGCAGAGAGTAAGGAGAAATGGATCCTTCTCAGGATGGCAGGCTATTATTAGTGGGATATTGCAAGGATCTGTGCTAGGTCCACAGCTGTTCACAAATGATTTGGATGTGGGGACCAATTATATTTCCAATGACACCAAGCTAGGTGAGAATACAAGTTGTGAGGAGGATGCAAGGAGGCTTCAAGAGGATTTCAACAGGCTAAGTGAATGAGCTAGAACATGGCAGATGGAATGTGAAGTTATTCACTTTGGTAGAGGAAAGCAGAAAGGCAGAATATTTCTTCAACGGTGAGACATTGGGAAGAGCAGGTGCCCAAAGGGCCCTGAGCATCCTTGTTTATGAGTCACTAAAAGTCAGCATGCAGGTGCAGCAAGCAATTTGGAAGGCAAATAGTATGATGGCCTTTATTGCAAGGCATTTTGAGTACAGGAATAAAGATGTCTTGCTGCAATTGTATAGAGCCTTGGTGAGACCACACCTGGAGTATCATGTACAGTTTTGGTCTCCTTATCTAAGGAGGATATACTTGCCATAGAAGGAGTGCAACAGAATGACAGGATTGTCTTATGAAGAGAAATTGGAGATATTGGGTCTGTATTCCATAGAATTTCAAAGGATAAGGGGTGACCTCATTGAAACACAAAATTCTTACATGGTGTGACAGGGTGGATGAAGATAGCATGTTTCCCCTGGCTGGTGAGTCTAAAATCAGGAGATATAACCTCAGGATAAAGGCCAGGCAATTTAAGACTGAGATGAGACATTTCTGGACTCAGAGAGTGGTGAATTTTTGGAATTCTCCATCCCAGAGGGCTGTGGAAGCTCCATCATTCAGCATGCTCAAAACAGCAATCAATAGATTTTTGGTAACTAATAACATCAAAGAATACGGAGATGGTGCAGGAAAGTGGTGTTGCAGCAGATAATCAGCCATGATCTAATTGAATGGCAGAACAGGCTTGATGGGGTGAATGGCCTACTTCTGTTCCTATGCTCTGCGAACCCTGAGGGAATAAAGTGCCTAATTGGCAGAGGAACTGCACTAATAGGGTTCTCAATTCCACCGGGAACATTAAATGGCAGTACCATCTAATGTTGGGCGGATATCCACTCCCGAGAGCACCGAGCTAATCGGTGGTCAGCAGCTCTCCAGTAATGACAGCGCCACTGAGAGTTATGGCCAATGCTAGTACTGCACTGGGGCCTACATCAGGGATTGTCAATGGAACCCTAGGAGAGGGGTAAGTGGAGCAGGATTGTGGTCCCAAAAGCATTATCCAATTAAACTAGCCCTCCTGCCTCCCAGCCACCTTTGGTGGGGTGGCGGAGAGGGCGAATAAAATTCTACCTTATGATTCTATAACTCCAACTGCAGGTGCTATATTAAAAGAGCAAGACATAGGCCAGGATCTTACAGCCCCAGCACGTGTCCCTCCAGCGGATGTAGCGAGCCATTGAAGTCTCTATTCTAGACCAGAATATCTCACCAGGTAGGAGTGGTTGTAAAATCCTGGCCATAAGAAAGTTGAACTTAATCTTAATAGAAGTCTGCTGAGTTATATTATGGATCATATAACAGATAAAGAGAAACAATTTTTTATTAGTCCACATCAGTACATGAGGATCTTGTACATAATCCCTGTAGTGTTAGGGTTATATCTCCTCTATACATTTACTTTTTTTAAAAAACACATCATAAGTTGGAAATGAGAGAAAGGAGTTAAGATTCCATCCTTACTGCAGCTAGTTTGGTTTTGAAAGTACTTTGCAAATGAAAGATCCAACTAGCCCAGAAGGGCTTTAACAAAGCTGATCAGCAAACCCTACCTGTTAATATCCTACAAACCTTAAAAAATGCATCATCATTGACAGATAATATAAACAGAACTTATATGGAAGATGTGAGGGACAATTTCCCTTCCCAGTTTATG
Organism: Carcharodon carcharias; assembly: GCF_017639515.1. Classification (NCBI taxonomy): domain Eukaryota; kingdom Metazoa; phylum Chordata; class Chondrichthyes; order Lamniformes; family Lamnidae; genus Carcharodon; species Carcharodon carcharias. Next base: position 128,294,392 of record NC_054477.1, on the reverse strand, counting down.
AAACTGTTCTTCTATCATCACTTATAAAGCAGTACAAGCAGAAGATCATGCTAAGAATTAAACACAAAATTGATAAGACCAGGTTATACACACTAAATGGTTGGTATGCTGTGATAATGCATAATAGCACTGCTGGCACAAGGCTAGCTAGAATTTTTTAAATGCTTCAGTCATGCTTATACGCAATGCAATATTGCAATGGCAATAAGAGATTAATAATAGTTTTATCAAAGAAGTGAACAACTGCATGGACTAAGCTTCTTCAGTATACATTTTGTTGGAAAATTCAGAACTCAGCAAGGGTTCAAAGCCTCGATTCCTTCTTTGTTGAAGAATTAGCGTCGTTAGTATAGCCAACACAGCAAGAGACAGAAAGACTCCACTGAACGTCGCACCGAATATGATACCCGAGGAAATTTGAAATTCTGTGGATTCCATGAAAAAAGTTAATGTTCATGATCATAAATAAATATGTATTTTAAATTGCTGGATTGTTCATCATTTATGTAGTCATTCATTGGAGAATTTTATCTACAAATTGCATTGCATAGCACCTGTTTTTCAGGAGCTATGCGGTCTCCTAATTTCCCAAACTGAAAGTGGGAAGAGCTTATGGCTGGCCACCATATTGGCCAATAAATAACAAATAAATGCCGTTTTTTATCTAAAAATGAATTTGAATAATAAAAGGGGCCTAAAACTTGCTTTAGGTCCCTGCTGCAATCTTGGTTTACCCTGGCTGCACTTGAAACCAAACTAATGATTACCTGAAAAAAAAGTAAATTATTCACCTATAAAGCACCATTCTGCCCTCTGGTCTCCCAGCACCCTAGGATTCCCTATCTCTAGGCCCCAGCCGATCTTCGATCTCCTCCCCAGTCACAGACCACACGGCTCCTGACCACTGACCTCCCTCCTTCACTCCAATCTTCAGGCACTCTGGACTCCAAAGTCTCCCCCCTCAGTCTCTGGCTGTCAGTCGCTCCCTCAATGCTCAGAACCACACCATCTCCCCTACCTTCCCTTTCTGGAATTGCACCAAAGGAAAGTCTGTCATTTTAAAATGCCACAGCAAATCAGTTTTTTACCTGAGTTGGAAGAGTATATCTGTACTGCTGAATCAGCATGTATGTCACCCAAGATTTTTCATTTTGGCGGATAGAGGGGTGGTGATGAATGGGGTGTGATCACAGCTGGTCAATGCTAAACACAACACTGGCATCACTATTACTTATGTGGGTTACTGTAGCTGTAAATAATGGAAAAGCCCAGGGTTTCGTTAGCTCATACAAGAACAATCATTGCGAAGCATCTTGGGCTACCAATAAGGATTGCTTTCATTCAATACTAGTGAATTAATATTTCTGGGATAATAAACATTCAGGGTTGTATGTGTTTTAAAGTCTGAACAAGCTAAGTTTTGAAAAGTGATACTAGAGAGAGTAAACCCATATTTAGAGATAAAACAATTTGTACCTTTCTTCATTTCATAACCTCCCTCCTGTGAGGATTAAATGCTCTTGTTGTGGGAATGGTATATTATTTATTCATTTACCATTTAGGTAAATTATCCAGTTAAAAGTCAGACTGTCTCATGTCAACCTGGCTGGTTGCTGTGTGGGAAACTGAGTAAAAAATTCAAATAAGATCCTGCCATTAAATTTGACAGAAGCTCTACCTTTTGCACATTTCCAGGTTTTCCAGCAATTGATACTTACTCCCAAGCCATCCCCATCTCACCATGATTATTGATACCAAATAATTTACCTTTCAATAAAGACCAAATAGTGAAAAGGTCACAATGCATAACATATTTCTCTTGACTAGAAGAAGAATGAAATCATGGGGGAGAAAAAAATGTTAAAACTACCTGGTAATTCAACTGCATATGAATAGCCAAGATCAGCTGAAGATACAAACAGTTCCTCATTGGTCACAGCTGGGAAAAATGGCACCATGTTAGATTGCCTGTTATGCCCAATAGGTGCCATCTGCTCTGGCCATGAGTTAATTGACGGGTTGTTTTGTTTCATCCACTCATCAAAAACAGCATCAATAAAGGCATGTAGCACCTATTACATTAAAAAGGTAGAGAGAGTGAACAATTCTTTGGATTGTAATGTGTGATTTCACTTCACAGACTGCATGAAGGTTATAAAACAAGGCTCCTTTATTCCAATAGCAATAAAACTATATAGTTTGTCAAGGAAAAGTATATTTCCAAGAAACAACTATTTATAGAGAAAAGTTACCACTGATGCTTCAGATCTGTGTTCTAGTCAGGGCCTCGGCTCCTCAGCGTAGTGCTCACCAGATATGTTCAGGCTTGCCCTGCTTCCAGCTGTTGGCTGCAGTCCTGCTCCCTTCTCTCTCCATGTGGCTTCTCAAACTCAGGAGTGCTGCAATCAGTCTGGCTGGGTCCCAATTCCCCTTCCTGGCTCTTCAGCCACCCTCAGGGGCTTCAAACTGTCCTAGGTTCCTGTCACACAATCACCCACAAGTCCTGGCCACTTTCTCTCTCTCCTCACAGCCTCTGGCTCTGCCCCTTAGCTTGTCAAAGACACTGCTCCCTACAGGGAGGGGCCCACAGGGTCTTTCCAGTTGCCTTACTTGGCACTCTCCCCACCATCACCACCTGCTGCTGGAGGCCCCACTGCACATTGTAAGGTCACCTTCACTATACTTGAAAATCAGACAAATAGGTCAAAAGATTAGCAACAAATGGCAAAAATCATAGATACTTTATTTTACTATATAAGTTAAGATGCAGTTGGAATACTGCTAGGTAGATACATCATATAGTTAAGTTGCTCCTATGTTGCACTGGCAGTCTGAAATCAGTGGCTGTAAATCTAAATAGTTTGTAAGACCCAAGTTATGCTGCAAGCTGCACAGTGATAACTTTCACCAAGTTTTTGAATATTAACAAAATGCAAGTTAGCATCAAATCATCTGACCCATTGTGTTATCCAACATTATGTTTCTTATGAGGCAGGGAAATGACATCACCCAGTGTAGAGAGGCCTTGGCTCTGTTCCTTCTGACCTGACTGACCTTGGAAGACGCAGGAAGAGGTTCTGCCCCTTATATCTAAAACAGGTTTTTAAAACTCAGCAGGTTCTGGCAGACTCCCAGTTGAGTAACAGCAGGTGGCCAACTGAACTACGACGAAAATCCAGTGCTGAAGATTTGACCCACAAGTAACTCTCGTAGCCTATTATTCAGCATTAAAACCATCAAGATCAAGCTATTTGATTATAAACTGCCACATATGTTCAATGGCGTCCATTAGTCGACAAGGAGTTGATGCTGCAATAAGCTTGATTCAAAGTCATAGATTTGGACTGTGACCCCGCCAACTGTTTGTGAATAGAAAAGCTGAGAATGCAAGAAATAGGATTCTACTATCCAGTTTGTCTATTTTGGAGAGATATTTCTGTGCAAGATTGCAGAGCTCTGAGATTTCAGAGGGATCTGGGTGTCATAGTGCATGACTCACAAAAGGTTAGTATGCAGGTACAACAGGTAATTAGGAAAGCTACTAGAATGTTATCATTTATTGTGAGGGGAAGTGATTACAAAAGTAGGGAGGTTATGCTTCAGTTGTACAGGGCATTGGTGAGACCACATCTGGAGTATTGTATCCCGTACTGGTCTCCTTATTCAACGAAACATTAGAAGAAACATTAGAAGCGTTAGAAGAAACATAAGGTTTACTAGACTAATATGAGGAATAGGTGGGTTGTCTTATGGGGAAAGGCTGGACAGGTTAGGCTTGTATCCACTGGAATTTAGAAGAGTAAGAGGCAACTCAATTGATACCTTTAAGATTCTGAGGGGTCTTGATGGGGTGGATGTGGAGAGGACGTTTCTTCTTGCGGGAAAATCTAGGACTAGGGGTCACCGTTTAAGAATAAGGGGTTGCTTCTTTAAGACAGATGAGGAGAATTTTTTTTCTCTCAGAGGGTTGTGAGCCTTTGGAACTCTCTTCCTCGAAAGGCAGTGGAAGCAGAGGCTTTGAATATTTTTAAGGCAGAGTTAGATTCCTAATTAACAAGGGGGTAAAAGGTTATCGGGGGTAGGCAGGAATATAGGACTGAGGTTACATTCAGATCAGCTGTGATCTTTTTGAGTGGCAGAGCAGGGTCCAGGGGCTGGGTGGCCTACTCCTGCTCTTAATTCGTATGTTTGTTATATTTGTATGTTTTGTGTTGGAGGCATGTGGAATATTAGACCTAATTTTGAAGATTTACCCTGGAACTAGTTTTAAAATATATAGACCTTGTTTCTCCTCAATAATTGCTATAATATATAAGTATCATTAGCTATTACTAATCTTGAATCCTTTGTTTGTCATATTGTAAAACATGTTGTTCTTGATAAAAATGAGGCAGCAATTATGAATGACTTATAGCCTAGTTCCTCCGTACATCACCACCTTAATGTGCTGGAGAGACATGTATGTTCAGATGATCCCTTGATCTGTCGAGAGATCCTTGCTGCTAGAAGGGCCACCTATGACAGTAAGGTAAAGGGAAGGTGCCACTCAAAGTGTGGACCAAAAAGTCCTCAATAACAGAACAGGCAAAGGAAGTCTGTGTGACTCACTGGCTGCGAAGGCAAAGAAAAGGCAACAGCGGCAAGGTGGTTCTGGTCTTCATGGTTTGACACATCACCGAAACTGACCACCAACCTGTCAAGATCATGTGGACAATGACAGTACCCCAAGGTTTCCATGTTTAATTAAGTCACAGACAGGCTCCTACCAGAGTCTATCTGCCAAGTCCTGAGGCATTGGAGGATTGGTGATGGGGACAGGACTGTGAACCTGGGAGTTCCTAGTCAAAAATCTGCACACAGGTGACAGATGCTTGAAAGTCATTGGACACCTGTCTTGGGACAGAGCTGGCCTTTGGCAAAAGCATCTGTGCCTGAGCAGCCCTCTTCAAGACACCCTCTGCTCACCCCAAATGGGGAGGGACTAGAAAAGGTGCCCTAAAAAGAGGCCGTCCCCAGACTCCTGGCTGGGGAACCTGTGGGATAACCACCTTTGTAGTCAAAGAAAGTAAAAACTCTAAATTTTGCAACTTGGAATGTTAGAACACATCAATAATGTCAAGCATAACAGTCTGGAAAGTAAAACTTATATTGTATCACATGAACTACCAAGACTCCAAATTGACAATGCCTTGCTCTGTGAAACTTGCCTTCTTGGGAAGGGGCAGCTGAAGGAACAAATGGGGGAATCCACCTTCTACTGCAAAGAAAAGGCTGAGAGCGACCCGCGTGCCCATGAGGTTGGTTTTGTCATCCAGATTGGGGTACACTGCCAGAACTCCCCAGTTGTACAAATAAAAGACTCATAACACTTTACCTTCAGTTTAGTCATACCCAATAGTCCACTGTCATCAATGCTTTTGCCCTGACCCTTGACTCCAATGAAGATGTTAAGGAAAAGTTCTATTCTGACCTTGATGAAGTCCTCACTACCATCCCAAGAAAAGAAATGATAATCCTTCTGAGGGACTTTAATGCCAGGGTTGACCATGACTCCGATCTCTGGAGAAGAAACATTGAGAAGAACAGGGTGGGAAAAGCCAATGCAAATGGCAACTTCCTACTAACCAGTGTAGCCTCGTTATAACAAATGCCTCTTCCACCAGAAGGACAAATGGAGACATCCTAGATCAAAATACTGGAACCTCTGGATTATGTCATTGTTTAGGTCAAAGCTGTAAGTGATGTCTGTATCACTCAATCCGTGTGGGGGGGCTGATGCCTGTTGGACAGATCATCAACTTGTTCAATTGGTGATGAATTTCCACCTAGCACCAAGATATTGCATGGTCCAAAAGTCTAAGAGGAAGAAGATCAATGTCTCAGCCTTAAAGCAGACCGACCGAAGAGAGGAATTCCAATTTCAGCTTGCAACCAATCTGGGAAATCATCAATTGCCCAACTCAATTCCAGAACAGTGGGATCAAATAAAGTCAGCTGTACTAGACTCTTGTGTCCAGACCATTGGGTTTGAGCATCATCGTCACCAGGACTAGTTCAATTGATTGTGTATGTCTGTTGTCTGTTGTCTGTACTCTGTACTGTTAGCCAAGCCTGTGGGTATGGTTTCAGAGAAACAGAAACTGAAAGCAAACAGAAGCTTGTGGCTGCACACATTTTTAAATGCTTTTGTAATAAAGTCCTGCTCATACACAGAATCTGAGTGCACCACCTCTGCAAATCTGCAAGGCCTAAAACACAAAACTGGTGAAGAAAATGTAGGATAGTTTAAACTTCACTTCTTCACCAAGAGATCCACCCATGCCGTGGGATCAACAGATTTCAGGGTTCAAGTGTATAGATGGTCCAGATTTAGCAACAACCCGCAAGAGGGTGATATAATACCTTGTCCCAGAGCTGACGGTCAGCAAGTATTCAAGCAGCTCACAGAAGACGATAAGGCTTCTTATCGATAAGTGCTCTCAAAAAATACTTCACGCCAAAGAAAAGTGTGATGATCAAATGCTATGCATTCCACCAGGGATGCCAGGGAAATGGTTAACTCATAAAAGAGTATGTGGCAGTTTACTTCCACGTGTAAATTTGGCGCAGTAACCAATTAATTAATTTGTGGCCAGTTAATTGAAAAAAAATTAATTCCATGAATTGGGGAACACCTCATGTAGGATTATGATTTAACTTTGGGAAAAAAGCCACAACCTTGGCAGTCCAAATCAAATCTACTGTTTGATTCAAAGAGTTTACATAAAAATGCACACTTAGACTCAGGGTCACAGACACAGTTTGCCCAACCAGTTCATGTCTAAGGGTTACAGACAAAGGGACCTCAGCGGGCTCATCAGCACTTGCCCCATCATGGTCAGATCCCCTCAAAAATATGCCCAAATTGTGGAGGTACCCGTTGAGCCACAAAACCATGTCCAGCTCGAGGAAAAAAGTGTCATTCATGCTCAAAAATGAATCACTTTGCAAAGGTGCAGAACATCGAAGAAGAAGACTTTATTAGTTCAACACATGGAGGAATCTATTCCTGAGTGAAATATGACATGTGTATAACGTCACAAACAGTAAAGCACCAGGTCATTTTAAGGGAAGGTCAATCGAGATGGTGGGCATTTCAGTGTCACTTCTCATTGATGTTGGCATGTACATTTCTCTATTGAGTGACAAACTCTACAATCATTATTTTTCACAATTTTCTTTCATTTCTGCAACAGGTGCTCTTCAAGCTTACAGTGTCTCTATTATTCCAGTTTTGGGAATTATAATAAAAATGTCACCCTAGACAAGTTCATGTTCTACATAGCCAAAGGCAACATTTGGGAGTAAACCTGTTTGAATAAGCTTGGCTTCAAACTTGATGACCCCACCAGAGCACACATTGATGTGATCAACAACATTGACTATGTATAACAGTGTCCACTCTTGTTTTCCAGGTTTGTGGAGATTAAGGGGTACTGTCATGCTCCTCACATTGACATATCAATTCTGCCAGTTTCACAAAATTTATGACGGTTGCCACTTTGAATCCATGCTGAAGTATCACAGGAGCTGAAACGATTTGAAGCAGATAGTGTCATTGAGCAAATCAATGTCCATGGACATTGAATCTAGTCATTGCACAAAAATGGCAAACTTAGACCATGTGTCAGCCTTAAGGCAGCTGCAATCATTCCAATATGATCCAAAAATTATCGGCTTCATTTCATGACACCACAGTCTTCAAGAAGCTAGACATATGATGGATTTGTCTTCAGATTCCACCAGCGGCACAAAGTCAATATCTTACAACTTCTGCTACTCATGAAGATGTGTTTCAGTACCATAGAATGCCCTATGGGCTCCTAGCGCATTCCAGAAGATTGTTCTTTGAGTCTTGTCAGAAATTGAGGGGACGCTCACCTACTCAATGATGTCATTGTCCATGGAAGGGACAAAACCGAACACAGTTATCAGTAGTTATTACTCAACGTGTACAACACAATTTTATGCTCAACAAGGACAAATGCACATTTGTGGCATCAGAGATTGACTTTCTAGTGTACAGAATGACAGCAGTTGGAGTAGCACCTACACATATCAATATACATTTTTGACCTTATCTCATGTAAATGAGTTGGCATCATTCTTCAGTACCTCCAAATTTTATCATAAGTTTGTTCCTAAGTATGCAAAGATCACAGAGCCCCTTTGGGAGCTAGTGTGCAAAGATGCCCAATGGAAATGGACAATCACACAGCAAACAACTTTGACATGTTAAAGGCAAAGGTAGCATCTCTGCCAGGGCTTGTACATTTCAACTCACATGCCAAAATATATGTCAAAACAGAAGCATTAGGAAATAAAATTGGAGCCATACTCTCACAGTACATTGAAGGGAGTGAATGATAAATCACCCACATGGCACACCCATTGTTGGAATCTGAATGCAAATACTCTACTGGTCAGTGGGAGGCACTAGCCTGCAACTACACTTGTGAACAATGGCACACGTATCTCTATGGTAGAAAGATCATTCTCTGCACCCATCACCAAGCTCTGATTATATCGTTAGCCACATTAGGATCTGGCCATCGGCCTCTACACATCTACAGATGATCAGATTGTCTTCATCAGTCCAACTTTGAGGTCAAGTATCTCACAGGTTCACACAGCCGAGCTGACATGCTTAGCAATACTACTATCGCAGACAGTATTCATGATAGCAAAGCAACTTGTGACATTGCAGACTACGTGATCACAGTGATTTCAAATGCAATTTTGCTTGTTGTTCATGATCTACATAGCAAATGGCTGGAAATCGCTACAACAAATGTGATAACCATCACTTCCATCATTGACATTTTAAACAAGCATTTACAAACTGGGATTTGTCAGAGACTATTAGCACAGGCAATGGACCGCAGTTTGTTTCCAGTCAGTTCACAGAGCTTCTACAGAATTCACCATCATCTGATACTGTGATATAACCTGCAATTGAATGGTGGTGTCAAACGACTCAACAGGATGTTCAAAGACAGTCTGAGAGCCAGCATGTTAGAGGAGAAAATGTTTGAACAATCCATTCATATCCTACTTTGCACATATCGATCCACCTCACAGTCTCAGAATAGGAAGACACTGACTGAACTTATGACTGTTTGTAACCATTTTTAAGTCATCACTGCCATCCAACGAGAATGTCAAATCGAAAGCAGAAGAAATCGCAAAGCAACAAGGTTACACTTTGCCAAGCGAACATGCACAAGGAAACTGCGATTCAAAATTGGATTTTGGGTTTGCATCAAACAGCCAAATCACAACCACAAGCTCACATCATCTCTATCAGGACAAAAGCAGATCAAATGGTTCCTCAGTGCCAACAGTTATCTTTTGGATAACAACCTAAAGTGGAAAATGAGACACTTGATTGTGAGAAGACTAGGATATTTTGAGGACAATGATAGTGAGGATACATATGCAATGTTGATCATCCACTTCATCGAGCTGATCATGCAGAATACAACCTCAACTCAAGATCTCTGCGCCATTTTTAGCGACCTACATGTCTCAAAGACTATTTCTGTGCCTTGGGAAAATAGACACTCTGAACTCTAAGAAATGGTTTGATGTATTTTGTTGGTTAGGATGGTTTAGTTTAAAATAAGGTCATTTAGTTTTACAAGGGGTAAAAGGAGATGTGTTCAATTGTTCAGTGTTTGATGTGTGTGTCTGTTGACTGTTCTCTATGCTGTGTGCTGTTAGTCATGCCTGTGAGTGTGGTTATGGAGAAGTAGAAACTGAAAGCAAGCAGAAACTTGTAGCTGCACACATTTTAAAAAACTTCTGTAATAAACTTCTGTTCACAAATAGAAACTGGTGTGTGGCATCTCTGCCTATCTCTGAGGCATGAAGCACAATAGAGAATAACACCAAAACTCTTCATTGCATTCACCAACCTGACCAATGCATTTAATTCTGTAAATTGTGAGACTGTAGATTGTGCTTCAAATATTTGAATGTCAAAGAAACTTCATCATAATCCTGCAATAGCTTCATGATATGACCGCAAGTCATGAGTGGGAGATCTGAAACATTTGCCTTCAAAATTTGGACTGGGGTCAAGCAAGGACGTCTGATGCCCTGGTACTATTTACAATCTACCTAATAACTTCTAAAACAACTTGGACAAAGTCCCAGAGAGCTGAGGCGGGCCTTCTGACCAGCTCGCTTCGCCACTTGCCCACCCCCATGGCTGCCTATGATCCACTTCCAGGGTCAATGCACCTGATTCTATCCCCCCCGCACCCGCCACCCCCCCACCACCCCCCCCCCCCCCCCCTCCTCCCCACCCTCCCCTGCCGAATGAAAACGAGGTCCTTTGAACTGAGGCTGCTCTGCCAAGTTGGGGAATTTCCCAACTTGAGCTACCCGTCTTGATCGCAAAAATCTGGCCCAGACCATGAAACCCATCACATTTCTACCTCCCTTCAGCTCTGAACAAGTCATATTTGACTCGAAATGTTAACTTGGTTTATCTTTCCATAGATGCCACCAGACCTGCTGAGCATTTCCAACACATTGTTTTTATTTCAGATTTCTAACATCTGCAGTATTTTGTTTTTATGTTAGGGCCAGTAAGCCTGCCTGCATGGAGCACTGACACCCTGGTTCTGCCACTGGGAGGCAATTTCCAAGCAGCTACACAGTCCCCAATGCTCCGGGAATCCAGAGGCCGACTGGAAATTTCCTTAAATGTCCTATCATTTGTCTTAATAGACCATTAACTTGGTTAACTGGCTATCTGCCATATGCAAGTTCTTCTACCCTCTCTCCCCATCCCACCATTGGGAAAATGGCTCAGGGGTAATGGAGCTGGGGAACCAGCATGCCATCTGGTGGCACAAATTTATATGCCTGCCCACTTCCATTGCTGTCACACCGAGCTTAAAAATTCAGCCCAGAATATTTACTGTCCATTTGTATACAAACGTTCTTACATCAGAGATCACAGTGCGACTCTTATATTCAAGGTAGAACCAAATTCCAACTACAAACCACAAACAGATATAAACAAAACTATCACAGACAGTAGGATAGATTTTGCCACTAAGTGGTATTCATGCAGTGAGCCGCCTAACCATCCTAATAGAAGGCACAGTCCATTTTGTGGTTGGGCATGATTACCATACTGCTGGGGGGCTGCAGGCAGAAAACAAGCACCCTGAGGTATCCTGCTATCTCTCAGGCAGTGCAAAATTGAAAGGCCCAGAGCCTGGCCGAGCTCAGAGAAAGGTATAGGTTCAAGGGAAAAGCCAGTGAGCATGCCAAATAAAAAAACTCATTCACTTGCAGAGTTTCCCTGATGCCCACTCCAGGTAGGCAAAGAGACATTCTAACACATTTTAATATTTCAGTGAAGCTTGAACATATTTTAGACAGACCACAAAAGAACATGTTATGTTCAGCAAATCATCCAGAGATCTTGCAAAAGTGATTCCCGCCCACCCGCCCAGGTCTTGCTCACTTGCTCCATGTCAGGACCACAGGCATGCAGGGTGGAAAATACACTTCTTGAAAACAAAGGACTTCATCTAACCATTATTTTCTTCAACTTAAATGTTATGGATGACAAAAGTTCACAAATGTACACATACGCACAGATATGAAAAAAACATTCATAACTCATGGAGCATAAAGATTCTTCGTTAACCCCACTTCTTTTCTCCATCCTCTATGTGATTCTATTTTGAAAAATTGTACTATCTAATAATTCCAATCAGGCAAATAAATCTCCAACCATTTCAATTCTCATGCATACCTTAAAGTTTTGAAACTTAAGGGAATAGCGGCAAGTTTACAGTATTCTGATAGTAACATAATAAAAGTTTTACAAACATTAAACACAAATGTTAACAAGTAGCAGCATTGTGAAAGTGCACTGAAGATACACCCTTAAGGAAGAAAAATCATGCACTGTATCAAGTAACAACACAGCAACACATTTGTTGCCATTGGCAAAGCAGATATCATATGGTCTTAGATGGAGCTATGGTAGGATGGTTATATAGGAGGCAGAACCATTCAATTATTTTAGGCGAGCTAAATACATACCACAAAAAGTGGATCATTTGCTGCAGAGTGTGCAAATGCATTTGTTCCATTCAAAAAAGAATGAACCAGGTTATGAAGACTCGGAATTTCACTAGTGCCAGTTTCACCATCTGGTGTATCAAATCCCTCAAGGGCATTTCTGAAAGAAAAATCAGGAGTTACAGTTCTATAGGGGTATACAAAGATTGACAAATTTAAAGACAGTGGGAATTCCCATTAATTTGAGGAGTGCTTAAATTGAACAATTTAAAATAGGTGAGTTTGCTCAGAATTTTATTTTCAGCAATGAAGGGGGAGAAGAGAAAGAGGGACTATGTAAAACAATGAGTTCAACATTACAAAAGTACTGTGGCACAATAGGGCTTAGTTTTGCAAATCAAAACCTTAAAAATTGGTTTCAAGTAGCACACGTTTTCATTCATGTCATAAGCAGTTTTCATAATGCATTAATTGGATTCCTACAATGTGCCTAAAAAAAAACACAATACTAGGTATCTAAATTAAGCTCTGAGTAGGAAGATTAATATTTTGTCAGTCTTGAAAAACATTATTGTGCAAATTGTATTGAAATAATCTGAGAATTCGCCTCTTTGAACCACATATTATGTGTAAATCTTGGGGCTGATGATTTAGCTGCAGTTGCCTGAATTCTAATCAAAGTAACCAATCCATCACTTACTGGTAATTTCCTTTAATGTTACCCCTTCACCTTTAATCCTTTCCCTCAACTGGTCAAGATTCATTGCATCAGAACTGTTTTATTTTATGATATTTATTCAGCAAAATCTTATCTCCACAGAGCTCAATGAGAAACAGCCTCAAAAAGGCATTTCAGAAAAAAAACTAATAGTTTATGACATTATATCCCTTTGAGCACTCTGCTAGCATCAAAGGATTCAATACTTATATCATCCTTCTGCATTGCAAATGACACCATGCAAGTAAAGCCACATCAAATTCCACTGAATATTAGGAAATAAGTTCAGGGGACGTGGCATAGTGCTAATGTTACTGGACAAGAGGCTCCGACTAATAGTCTGGGGATTTTCCCCTCTCTCTCTTTCAACTGTTTCCCATGTTACATGGGGTGGCCACAATCCAGTTGATCTCGCTTCTCCATTAATATCGACCATCACTTTTGGATTTGGTGGGTGGCTTTACAGCCGACTGCCCTTCCTGCCACTAAGCCTCCCAGTTTAGACTCTGGGGATAACAGTTCAAATCCCACCATGGCAGCTGATGGAATTTAAATTCAATTAATTAATAAATGTGGAATTTATGAAATATAAGTAATGGTGACTATAAAACTACCAGATTGTTGTAAAAACACATCTGGTTCACTTTGGGCAGAAAATCTGTTGTCCTTACCTAATCTGTCCTGCATGTGATTCCAGACCCACAGCTATGTGATTCTTTTAACTGCCTCTGAAATGACCTATCAGGTCACATCGATGTACCAAACCACTGCAGAAGAGTCGAAAAAGAATAAAACTGGATGGATAACCAAGCATCAATCTAGGAACTGGAAACGAGAAAAACACACCCTTTCCAGGCTATCCTGCAAAGTCATCCTTGCTAACATCTGGAGCCTTATGCCAAAATTGGAGAGCTGTCCCACAGATTAGTCAAGCAACAGCTGGACATTGTCATACTCAGTTCAATCGTACCTTACAGCCAATGTTCCAGACTTCTCCATCACACTCCCTGAACATGTCCTGTCCCACTAGCAAAGTGGTATACACTCAGGAGTGAGTTTCCCTGAGAGTCCTCAACATTGAGTGTGGACTCCATGAAGTCTCATGGCATCAGGTCAAACATGGGCAAAGAAACCTCCTGCTGATTACCATTTTTCACTGTCCCTCAGCTGATGCATCAATATATTTCCATTTTGAATAAGACTTGGAAGAAGCACTGAGGATAGCAAGTGTACAGAAAGGACTCTGGGAGGGGGACTTGAATGTCTGTCACCACGGGTGACTTGATAGCACCACTATTGACCAAACCAGTTGAGTCCTGTAGGGCATTTCTACCAGTCTGGCTTGCAGCAGGCAATGAGGGAATCAACAAGAGGAAAAAAACCTGCTTGACCTCATCCTCACCATTCTACGTGTTGTAGATGCATCTGTCTGTGACAGTATTGGGAGGAGTGACCACTGCACTCCTTATAGAGAAAAAGTTATCTTCACACTGAGGATATCGTCTATCGTGTCATGTGGCAGTACCATCGTGCTAAATGAGATAGATTCAGAACAGGTCTAGCAGCTCAAAACTGGGTATCCATGAGGCACTGTGGGCCTTCAGCACCATGGCCTGGCATATTCTTCACTCCACCATTGAGCCAAGGGATCAACCCAATTCAATGAAAACAGTAGGGGAGCATGCCAGGATCAGCACCAAGCATGTCTAAACATGTAGGTCCAACATGCTAAACAGTGGAAGCAGCATGCGATAGACAGAGCTTAGCAATTCCACAACTGAAGGACCAAATCAAAACTCTGCTTGCCCACATCTAGTCATGAATGGTGGTGGGCAATTGAACAATTAACTGGAGGAGGAGGCTTCATAAAGTTCACCATCCTCTGCGATGGGGGAGCCCAGCATGTTCGTGCAAAAGACAAGGCTGGAGCATTTGCAACCATCTTCAGCCAGAAGTGCCGAGTGGATGATCCATCTTGGCCTTGTACTGAGGTCCCAAGAATCACAGATGCTAGTCTCCAACCAATTCAACTCACTCCATGTGCTATCAAGAAGTGGCTGAAGGCACTGGATACAGCAAAAGCTTAAGCTCTGACAATATTCCGGCAGTGGAACTGCAGTATTGTGCTCTAGGACAGCAGTTCCCAACCAGTGTGCTGTGGCATAATTTTGGGGACTCCAATGAACCTTGGGCCTTCCATGTATGCACCAGCTAGGAACATGCGCAGTTCAGATTCTTTACATTCATCAGGCACAGGGCAGGCCGCTTACACCTGCGCAGAGAGAGAGAAAAATTAAGAAGGACGTGAAAACCAGGGTCAGGTGATTGGGTGTGGAGCACCTTCACCAGCCAATGTCCCAAAGCAAATCCCTGCAGCCACTTACCTAACTGCTAGAGATGCCTGCAAAGGTGCATGCAGGTATGATCCATTACACAGCATTGCTAAACTATTGGACAGCATTTACACTTAGTGGTGGCTTTTATTTCTGTGGTAACTAGAAAGAGAAACTAATAAGAATTGCCAGAATGTGATGATCAGTGAGAATGGAAAGCTATTAGTGTGGGGCTATTGGGGAATGGGGAGGCATGGTTGAGGTTACTGATATCACTCATGATTAATATGAACATGTGGACTTCTGGTAGAAAGGGGTTTATAGCCTCCCTTCCTCTTTCGCCTCATGCTCCCATTTCTTAGCTTCTCACCTTGTGGTTGTGCATCATGCACCATACCACAACCAAATTCAATACTGCTCAGATGAGCACTGCAGGGCTCTTCTAAAATGGTCCAGACAGCAGAAGGTATTGCTCAAACTCACTAATAACCTGCTGCATAATGTTGCTTGTGGCAGCATGGCTTTCATTGTAGGCCCGCTTTACACATTTGGATGGGCTCCTAACCAGCATCAGCAGCCATGTCATGAGGCAATAGCCCTTGCCACTTAGTAGCCAGGCTTTGACTGGCCATGATGGTTCAAATACTGGTGGACCAAAGGACTTCTGCAGAATGAAGGAATCATGGCTGCTGCCAGGATGAAGCACATTCAGCTGCATGATGCGCTGCATGTGGTCGCATACTAGATGCATACTGAGGGCTCAGATGAGGAGCACACAAGGCAATATACACACTGTCAGTTGCATTCTGCACCTTCCGGAAGCTGGCAATCAGTGCAAAACCTCATGATCCAACAGAGGTCGCTGATGAGAAGTGACTGAAGCATTCTGGGAGAAGTCACCGCAGCCACCGCGACTCAGGAGGGAATCAAGGAGGACCCACTATCAAAGAACGGAATAGCTCCAAACATTACATTGCTGTAGTGTTTCCATCCCTCTCTCCTCCTCAAACCTAAAAAAAAAGAGGAAGAGGCAGTGCCTTCAGGAGTGCACCAGACCTGCGAGGGACACTCTTCTGAAAGTGGATTTTAAAGAAAAAGCAGCTGATTAGTGAGTAAATCCTGGGAGCAGACTTGGAGGGAAGAGCACCGGAGCGGTGAGTATAAATCTAGCTTACCTCGGGATTCACGGCCTTGTCTCCAGGGAGCAGACTCAGAGGGAGGAGCACCGGAGTGGTGACCTCGGGGCACAGAGTAAATGAAGCCAAAACTGAAAAAGTGACATCACAGGAAAGCTGTGACCTGATTGGTTGGTAGGAAATCTACACCAAATTTGAAAAAAAAAACACTGCAAAGCTAATTAATAAATTAATTATCTAAGCCGAGATGGCTGGGCAGGTGATGTGCTGTAGCTGTATGATGTGGGAGCTGGCAGATCCCTTGCGAACCACAGTGACCACATCTGAAGCAAGTGTTGGTGGCTGGAGGAACTCCGGCTCAGAATTGATGAGCTGGAGTCTGAGCTCCAGACGCTGCGACACATCCAGGAGCGAGAGAGTTACCTGAACGCTTTGTTTCAGGAGGCAGTCACACCGAGTAGATTAAGTACCTCAAGTTCGGTCAGTGTCAGGGTCAGCAGGGTGTGAGGCAGGTAGAGGGATCCTGTGTTCAAGAACAGAGGAGCCTTAGCTCTTGACCTTGTCCAACAGGTACGATGTACTTGCTCCCTGTGTGGATGAGGAACAGGTCTGTAGGGAGGATGAGCCAGCTGACCACGGCACCGTGGCAGAGGAGGCCATTCAAGAGGGGGGAGCAAAAAGACAAGTAGTAGTTGTAGAGGATTCTATGATTAGGGGAATTGATAGCATCCTTTGTAAGCAGGATCGAGAGTCCCGCATGGTATGTTGCCTGCCCAGTGCCTGGTGAAAGACATCTCTGACCGGCTTGAAAGGATTTTGGAGAGGGAGGAGGAGGATCCAATTGTTGTGGTCCACGTCGGGACTAGGAAAGAGGACCTGTTTGGGGACTATCAGGAACTAGGAACTAAATTAAAGAACAAGTCCTTAAGGGTTATAATCTCCGGATTACTTCCCGAGCCACGTACAAATTGGCATAGGGACGCCAGAATAAGGGAAGTAAACATGTGGCTAAAGGAGTGGTGTGGGAAAGAGGGGTTCCATTTCGTGGGGCACTGGCATCAGTATTGGAACAGGAGGGATCTGTACTGTTGGGACAGTCTCCACCTGAACCAATCTGGGACCAATGTTCTAGTGAAAAGGGTAAATAGGGTGGTCAACAGGACTTTAAACCGGGGGTTGGGGGGGAGGTAAAGCTCCAAGAAGTATGACTAATGGGAAACAAAGCAGCAGGTTAGCGTGTGGGGGGTGGATTCAACTTCATGGAAAATTATGAAAAAACTGAAAAGAAAGGAGAGCCCAGGAGAGGCTATTAAAGTCTCCAGAACACAAAATAGGACAGAATGTTTGTAAAGGGCTAGAATCTAATTTCAAGCACATCAAATAAAGGGACGACAATGAGAAAGGGACGGGAAATACAGGACTGAAGGTGTTGTATCTGAACGCACGTAGAATACGAAATAAGGTAAATGAGCTTGTGGCACAGATTGAAATTGGCAAGTATGATGTGGTGGGCACGGAGACATGGCTACGATGGGATCAGGACTGACATCCAAGGATATACATTCTATTGAAAAGATAGGCAGGTTGGCAGAGGGGGTGGGGTTGCTTTGTTAGTAAGAAATGAAACTAAATCGATAGCAAGAAATGACGTAGGGTCAGATGATGTAGAATCTGTGTGGGTACAGTTGAGGAACCGCAAAGGTAAAAAAACCATAATAGGAGTTATGTACAGGACTCCGAACAGTAGTCAGGATGTGGGGCACAAGATACACCAGGAGATAGAAAAGGCGTGTAAGAAAGGCAAGGTTACAGTGATTATGGAGGATTTCATTATGCAGGTAGACTGGGAAAATCAGGTTGGTAGTGGATCCCAAGAAAAGGAATTTGTGGAATGTCTACGAGATGGCTTTTTGGAGCAGCTTGTGGTGGAGTCTACTAGGAAACAGGCAATTCTAGATTTAGTGATGTGTAATGAGTCAGATTTGATAAGGAAGCTTAAGGTGAAGGAACCCTTAGGAGGAAGTGACCATAATATGATAGGATTTATCCTGCAATTTGAGAGGAAGAAGCTGGAATCAGAGGTAACGGTATTACAGTTGAATAAAAGCAACTGCAGAGGCATGAGGGAGGAGCTGGCCAGAATTGACTGGGAGATGAGCCTAGCAGGAAAGACAGTGGAACAGCAATGGCAGGAGTTTTGGGGAGTAATTTGGGAGACACAGCAAAAATTTATCCCTAGGAAGAAGAAGCATACTAAAGGGAGGACGAGGCAACCATGGCTGACAAGGGAAGTCAGAGACAGCATAAAAGCTAAAGAGAAAGCATACAATGTGGTGAAAAGCAGTGGGAAACCAGGGGATTGGGAAGCCTACAAAGACCAACAGAGGATAACTAAAAAAGAAATAAGGAGAGAGAAGATTAAATAAGCGGGTAAACTAGCTAGTAATATAAAAGAAGATTGCAAGAGCTTTTTCGATATATAAAGAGTAAGAGAGAGGCAAAAGTGGACATTGGGCTGCTGGAAAATGATGCTGGAGAAGTAGTAGTGGAGAACAAAGAAATGGCAGAGGAACTGAATAGGTACTTTGCGTCAGTCTTCATGGTGGAAGACACGAGTAACATCCCCAAAGTTCAAGAGAGTTAGGGGGCAGAGGTGACTATGGTGGCCATTACCAAGGAGACAGTGCTAGGAAAACTGAAAGGTCTGAAGGTGGATAAATCACCTGGATTACACCCCAGAGTTCTGAAGGAGATAGCTGAAGAGATAGTGGAGGTGTTAGTGATCTTTCAGGAATCACTCGAGTCAGGGAAGGTCCCAGAGGACTGGAAAATCGCTAATGTAACCCCCCTGTTTCAGAAGGGAGTGAGGCAAATGACAGGAAATTACAGGCTGATTAGCCTGACCTCAGTCATTGGTAAGAGTTTAGAGTCCATTATTAAGCATGAGATTTCAGAATACTTGGAAGTGCGTGGTAAAATAAGGCACGGTCAGCATGGTTTCATCAAAGGGAGGTCATGCCTGACAAATCTGTTAGAATTCTTTGAGGAGACAATGAGTAGGTTAGACAAAGGAGAGCCAATGGATGTTATCCACTTGGACTTCCAGAAGGCCTTTGACAAGGTGCCACACAGGAGGCTCCTCAGTAAGATAAGAGCCCATGGTGTTAGAGGTAAGGTACTAGCATAGATAGAAGATTGGCTGTCTGGCAGGAGGCAGAGAGTGGGGATAAGGGGGTCCTTCTCAGGATGGCGACCGGTGACTAGTGGAGTTCCACAGGGGTCAGTGTTGGGACCACAACTTTTCACTTTATACATTAATGATCTGGATGAAGGAACTGAGGGCATCCTGGCTAAGTATGCAGATGATACGAAGATAGGTGGAGGGACAGGTAGTGTTGAGGAGGTGGGGAGGCTGCAGAAGGATTTGGACAGGTTAGGAGAATGGGCAAAGAAGTGGCAGATGGAATACAGCATGGGCAAGTGTGAGGTCATGCACTTTGGCAGGAAGAATAGAGGCATGGACTATTTTCTAAATGGGGAGAGAATTCAGAAGTCTGGAGTCCTTGGGAGTCCTAGTCCAGGATTCTCTTAAGGTTAACTTGCAGATTGAGTTGGTAGTTAGGAAGGCAAATGCAATGCAGGCATTTATTTCAAGAGGACTAGAATATAAAAGCAGCAATGTGCTGCTGAGGCTTTATAAGGCTCTGGTCAGACCACATTTAGAAAATTGTGAGCAATTTTGAGCCCTGTATCTCAGGAAGGATGTGCTGGCCCTGGAGAGGATCTAGAGGAGGTTCACAAGACCAATCCCAGGAATGAAAGGCTTAACATATGAGGAACGTTTGAGGACTCTATACTCGATGGAGTTTAGAAAGATCTGATTGAAACTTACAGAATACTGAAAGGCCTGGATAGAGTGGATGTGGGGAGATGTTTCCATTAGTAGGAGAGACTAGGACCCGAGGGCACAGCCTCAGAGTAAAGGGAAGACCTTTTAGAACAGAGATGAGGAGAAACTTCTTTAGCCAGAGAGTGGTGAATCTGTGGAATTTATTGCCACAGAAGGCTGTGGAGGCCAGGTCATTGAGTGTCTTTAAAACCGAGATAGATAGGTTCTTGATTGGTAAGGGGATCAAAGGTTACGGGGAGAAGGCAGGAGAATGGGGTTGAGAAACTTATCAGTCATGATTGAATGGTGGAATAGACTCGATGGGCCACATGGCCTAATTTCTACTCCTATGTCTTTTGGTCTTATGGTCTCACTCCACCTGCTTGTTGCTGGCAGGAGTGAATATGCTGAATATGTTTCTCATTGTACAGAGAAGCTCAGTGATCTCCCTTATACATTAGTGCACTGCAAACTATCAGATGTTACTTCTATCTCCACCAACAGCCTGGAAAGAACCAGATGCATAAAAATTAAAAGCCATGATCACCTTGACAACCACAGGCAATGCTATCCTTGCCCTGCATGGAAGTTGTAGTTTTTAAAAATCTTTCATGGCATGTAGGCATTACTGACTAGACCAGCATATATTGCCCATCCCTAATTGCCCTTGAGAAGGTGGTGGTGAGCTGCCTTCTTGAACTGCTTCAGTCCATATTGTGTAGGTACATCCATAGTGCTGTTAGGAAGGGAGTTCCAGGATTTGGACCCAGAGAAGGTGAAGGAACAGCAATATAGTTCAAAGTCAAGCTTGGAGAGGAACTTGCAGGTGGTGGTGTTCCATGCATATGCTGCCCTTGTCCATCTAGGTGGTAAAGGTCACAGGTTTGGAAGGTATTGTTGAAGGAAATATGACTACAGTAGTTAACAAGTTAACAGATTTCAGGCATGGCCTTTTCTGTGAAGCAACTCGTACTCAATTGCAAATACTCTCAAACATTGGTACTGCATAAAGTTGATGTAAGAGAATTGTTCTCCGAATATTTCTGTGGAAATGTTCTCCTCCTGAGAACCCTCCACCTCGTCCCTCATCTAGCAGCTTGACCTCCTCTATGTGACCTCTCTTCTTTCTCCAAATACAGCATACCATCAACAGATGCTTTTCTTCAAGTCATGGGCCTGAATTTTCTGGTCAGCATGTGGGGGTGGGCCCTGCTCGCCGACATGTAAAATGACATGCAGTGACATCGGGCGCGCGTCCCAATGTCACCGTGTGTCATTCCAATCTTCAGTTTGGCAGGCATGCACCCGGAGTCGGCTGCATGCCCACCGAACTGTAAAAGGCCTATTAAGGCCAGTTAACAACCACTCGAAACAAATAATATGGCTGCCTGTCCAACCTTAAGGTTGGGGGGCAGGCGAAGAGCCCAGGCGGCCTTTGCATTTATCTTGAAACCTCATCCAAAGGTGGGATGAGGCTTCATGAAGGCTTTTTAAATTAAATAAAAATTTTTATTAAAATTCATTGACATATCCCGGCACATGTGACATTGTCACATGAGGGGACATGTCTTGAATATTTTTTTTTCCTTATTTCAATTCTTCATAATCAAAGTAATCTCCCTGAGACAGCTCTGTGCCTCAGGGAGATTTCTGCGCTCTTTCATGCTCATGCGTGAAAAAGCACAGGCCCCAACTCTCCCTCCTCCCCCCGCACAGGAAGTGCTCAGTGCTTCCGGATGCGCTTCACACTGGGCAGGCATTAATTGGCCCGCCCATGTAAAACGGTGATGCGCAGCCGGCGATCGGCTGTGCACCAGTCCGTGCCTGCTCCCGCCCAGCCCACCCGACGGGGAGAAAATTCTCTCCATGCTCAATTTCCAATGGAAGCCCCACCAGATCAGCCATGTCTGAAAGCAACACATTTCAGCATAAGATTTTAAATGATAGAATAGGTACTAGAAGACCTGCTCAAATGCTCCCACTTTATTACTTAATTAAATTTTGGCAGAGTATAGAAGCCTTCCAAGGAAGTGTACAAGTATATCAGCAGCAAGAAGGAATAGCCCACTAACTATGTATTTAATGATCTCTTTGAACAGTGCCGGTCAAGGCATTCCTACATTCTATTTAAGGGTGTGTTCAGCTATGTGAGGTGGCTGGAGTATGTGTTAAAAATGGAAGCGGTGACTTCAAATCAACAATGCATACTGATTAGCTTCATGATCTCACTGTTCTATAGACTGCCTGCAGTCATTTGAAGGGCATGCAGAAACCCCTTTATCAAGATGGAGTTGTGCGCACATCCCATTCGCAAGTGTAAATGTAAATTTTAGATCACAATATTTTTTAAAACAGGCACTACACAACTAAATTTAACTCCTCAAAATGTTCCCTGAACTGGAATTTTCATGGGAATTCTCCTGACTGATATTTGCTGAGGTGCATGATAAACTCTTGAGTATTTTCAGCATTACTTAAGCAATGCTTTTTCCATAAAGTTTTCATTCATAGTAAAACAAATTAATGGTTACTTCCCTCTTCAAGTGAAAGTTTACTTACCTGAAGCTGAAACTAGAATTCTGGAAATAGGGTGCGGTATCAAATTCTTTAAGAGACATGCAATGGCGTACATCCTCCATGCTTGGCAGCCGAGCGCTATTCTTTTCCATAAAGCCCCTCCTGATTGGACCTTCATTTGTTCCATTACAGAGAGTGACCAAGCGGTTATAATCATCCAAACTGCAAATTTTAAATGAAAATCACAATAATATTGAATATTAGAATTTCAATAGCAATGAGGCAATCTTTACATCAGTGGGGCTTGTAAGTGCCACTGATGTAAAGATTGTGAGAACTGCATAATGCCCAGTATGTAGATCTTTATTCT
Organism: Carcharodon carcharias; assembly: GCF_017639515.1. Taxonomy (NCBI): domain Eukaryota; kingdom Metazoa; phylum Chordata; class Chondrichthyes; order Lamniformes; family Lamnidae; genus Carcharodon; species Carcharodon carcharias. The sequence continues at coordinate 128,271,339 of NC_054477.1, read as the reverse complement.
TTTTGGGGACATCTGTATAAAACAAGAATAAGACACAATGAGGAAAGGATAAACTTAGATTTTTCTTTGGTAGCTGCATTTAAACTAGACAGCGAATCAATTTTGATCAATATTTGTCTTGGGTCTATAATGCAAATTATTGCATTAACTGACTGAATTAATTGTTATTTACAATAACTGCATTGATATTGGTAATGGTAGCAAGGTCATTGCATAGCTTGAAAATGATGCTATAAAAGAATTCACAAACGTTATAATAAAATTGAATCCTACTGCAGAGCTGTGCTTTGAAAGAGTGTGGGTCATAGAGTCAGTTACATGGGGCAGAATTTTGCCGTCGGCGAGCAGGGGGTGGGACCTGACGTCACCCCGCCCCATTTAAATTTTCAAGAAGGTGAGCCCGCTGACCTGTCAATGGCCAATCGAAATCATTGACAGGACCATTTAACCAATTAAAGGAACTGCCCATCCAACCTTAAGGTTGGCGGGCAGGCCAGGAGCCACGGCGGCAAATAGAGAAAATATGAAACTTCATCCACCGGCGGGATGAGGTTTCTTGCGGGGTTTTAAAAATTGTAATTAAGTTATTCTGTAAATTATAAACATGTCCCAACTCATGTGACATTGTCATATGAGGGGGACATGTAATGGAATTTTTTTTTCTATTTTTAATATTTTTTAAAGTCCTGGTGATCTCCCTGAGGCTGCACATAGCCTCAGGGAGATGTATGCTCTTTCGTGTGCATGCGTGAAAGAGTGCACTCTCGCTTTTAGGGATTCCCCCCACCCGCACAGGGAGCGCATAGTGCTTCCCGCCAGAAGTCATGCTAGGTGGGCCTTAATTGGTCTGCCCACGTAAAATGGCGGTGCAGCCCGCTTCACTGGTGATTGGATCAGGCCCTCCTGCCCGACAGGCAGAAAATTCTGCCCATGATGTTATAGTGCTATCACTGATCACAACATACTTACAGCATAACCCTACAATAGCAACAAAGGATCTGCAAATTTACCATTATTCAAACATATAGATTTGGTCTGGATGGGAAGTTATGTGGACAATTGAATTTATAGAACAAGTCTGCACCCCATTTAAGATGGGACTGTGGATAGAAGGAATTAATGGTATCAGAAAGTCATCTAAGCAAAGCATATTCTGAGTGGTAATGGACTTACAGATCACCGAGCAAGAAAGAAATAATTTGCATTTATATCATGCTTTTCAAAACCATAAGATATCCCAACCTCTTTACAACGAACAAAATACTTTTTAAGTTTAGTCAGTGTTTCAATGTAGGGATTGCAGTAATGTTTAATTCAGAACTCAAATGCAATTTGCAGTTTTTAATCACTAACCTATTGCATACAATCTCCCACCGTGAGAACCTGGAACTCTGATTTATTAATGTTGGGTTATCAAGGCGCATAGATCCCAACAAAGGAGATGTGCAGACATCACAGTCATTTCTTCCTGTGGCAAAATTCCAATATGGAAGTGCAAATGATTCATTTCCTATGAGTTTCTGAGAGACAGAAATTGGATTATGCTTCAGTGTCAAAAATATACACTAGGTCAAACACACAGTGGTTCAGTGATGTGGCATATTTGTGGTTAAGCATACTGTGCCATGAAATGATATGAAATAAACTCTTAGTTTGCAATTTCACAATTTGAGCTGAGCTAATAGGCTAAAGTTATAGGCACTGGATCAAAAATGAAAGAGAGTACTTTGGAGGAACATCTTCATCACATTTGTGTAAGAACAGATTAATTACAAAACATCTTTTTTTCAACCAAACTGAAACAGTATTTGGATGGAAGACATGAAGAAATGGGTCCTTAGAAAATCATGGACAGATTTTTATGGTCTCCTGCTGGTGGGTTTGCAGGTGGAGGGCTCATAATATTCCGTGGGTAGCCCTCCGAACCCCCCTCCTGCCCATACCCAGCCTGCCTGCAATTTTATGTGGAGCGGGTGAGGCCTAGGATGGACCACCTGCTCACTCCCCAATTGCTGCTCTTAAATGGCTCCACCCACCAATTTTGAGGCTTACAGGAGGAGTTCAGGGACAGGGGGAAGCCGACAGGTCACCCTGCTGGGGCCTTGGGTGAGGGCCTCTGTCAAGGGCCCCCATTCCATATCAGAAACCCCATCCCCCCCACAAAATTTGTATCTTGCTGGTACTCCCTAATACCCCCCACCCCCACCTCTCCATCAGGACCCATCCCCTCTCCCCACATCCCCAGGCTTCACCTTACCTCACCGCCATGAGACCCACTCCTCCCCCCAACACTTAACTGCTCCGGGATTTAGAACTAGTTACTTGCGAGGAAATAAGACCTCACCCTGTATATTTTTTATAAAATATATCGATATGCTCATTGCTATCTCTCAAAATTTAAAACTGGACACAACCTAAAATGGCTGGATCTATGTCTGTCTGTGACCCTTGAACAAAAGAAGCTACCTGGCAGCATCAAAGAAACTCGTACAGCATTATCTGTGAAAAACCACATGGTGGGCTGCACAGACCAAATTCTAAGAGAGCTACACAAAGTCCATCTGCAATTCATTACTCCAGCTGGCCAACAGGAGTCTACTTGTCTGCTAAGACAAAGGACTTTCCTTTCAATTCTTAATGGTTGAGACATTCAACAGTCTCAGGGATGCAGATAAGGGATATATGCCCATTGTCATTAGTGTGAAGAGGTGGGAGTCATGTGACATGGACTCTGGTTTGTGGAACCAGTATATTGCCTTGCTGTACTGCAAATTCTCTGTCTGCCATTTTACCATGTAACTAGCAGCATCACAGACAAGGAGCTCTGGCCTAGGTTGGACACCTGGCCTCATCAACACTGCTTCTGCTGGAATTTCTGTACCATCACTTAAAAGACAGATTCATCTCTGTATGCCCATCTCATTGTGTGAATTCAACACCACTAGAAAAGTGAATTAAACAGCATTGGTTTTCAACTCACCAACCTCCGTGAAAGAATACCTCATTGGACTTTAAATTCTGGACTCTGGAATTCTCGCGAAACAATTTTTTTTTCTTGGTGATCTCTTCACTGTAAATCTTCCTTTTTGCTATTCCCTTTTCATAGTATAAATGCAAAGGAGGCAACTTTGCAACCCTCTTCCTGCGATTTGAGTGTGTGCAAATTAGCTATTCTTTTGAGTTCATCCTATCTCAATTTTTCTGTGGGGCTATTAATAGAAAATTGGATCACACCAAAATTGAGTGGTTGGGATATAAACTGCTGCTTATAAAAGGGGAAGCAAATCAAAAACACCTTTATTTTTATAGATGGGTGAAGAGAGGAGAAATTAGTGCTGTTTAAATTAATCCCCATCCTGTTCATAACAGGACTGATTGTAGTCCAAGCCCTGGCCACTGCTGGTGCTGGTGTTGTTGGGAAAACATAGCTGCTTTTTTTTTTAATCATTCACAGGATGTGGGCTTTGCTGGCTGGGCCAGCATTTATTGCCCATCTCTAGTTGCCTTTGAGAAGGTGGTGGTGAGCTGCCTTTTTGAACCGCTGCAGTCCATGTGCTAAAGGTACACACACAATGCTGTTAGGGAGTTCCAGGATTTTGACCCAACGACAGTGAAGGAACAGCGATATATTTCCGAGTCAGGATGGTGAGTGACTTGAAGGGGAACTTCCAGGTGGTGGTGTTCTCATCTATCTGCTACCCTTGTCCCTTTAGATGGTAGTGGTCATGGGTTTGGAAGATGTGATCGAAGGGGCTTTGGTGAATTCCTGCAGTGCATCTTGTAGATGGTACAAATTGCTGCTACTGTGCATCGGTGGTGGAGGGAGTGAATCTTTGTGGATGTGGTGCCAATCAAGTGGATTGCTTTGTCCTGGATGGTGTCCATCTTCTTGAGCGTTGTGGGAGCTGCACTCATCCAGGCAAGTGGGGAGTATTCCATTACACTTCTGCCTTGTATCTTCTAGACGCTGGATTGGCTTTCGGGAGTCAGGAGGTGAGTTACTCATCACATGATTCCTAGCCTCTGACCTGCTCTTGCAGCCACGGTATTCATATGGCTAGTCCAGTTCAGTTTCTAGTCAATAATAACCCCCAAGATGTTGATAGTGAGGGATTTAGTGATGGTAATGCCATTGAACATCAAGGGACGATGGTTGGATTCTCTCTTGTTGGAGATGGTCATTGCCTGATATTTATGTGGCGCAAATATTATTTGCCACTTGTCAGCCCAAGCCTGGATATTGTCCAGGTCTTGCTGCATTTGGACATGGACTGCTTCAGTATCTGAGGCGTCGTGAATGGTGCTGAACATTGTGCAATCATCAGTGAACATCCTCACTTCTGACCTTATGATGGAAGGAAAGTCATTGATGAAGCAGCTGAAGATGATTGGGCCTAGGACACTACCCTGAGGAACTCCTAGCATGATGTCTTGGAGCTGAGATGACAGACTTCCAACAACCACAAACATCTTCCTTTCTGGTAGGTATGACTCCAAACAGGCTCCAGTTTTGCTGGGGCTCCTTGATGCCATGCTTGGTCAAATGCTGCCTTGATGTCAAGGACAGTCACTCTCACCTCACCTCGGGAATTCAGCTCTTTTGTCCATGTTTAAACTAAGGCTGTAATGAGGTCAGGAGATGAATGGCTCCGGCGGAACATAAACTGGGCATCGGTGAGCAGGTTATTGCTAAGCAAGTGCTGCTTGATAGCACTGTTGATGAACCCTTCCATTACTTTACTGAGAGTAAACTGATGGGGTGGTAATTGGCCGGGTTGGACTTGTCCTGCATTTTTGTACAGGACGTACCTGGGCAATTTTCCACATAGCTGGGTAGATGCCAGTGTTGTAGCTGTACTGGAACAGCTTGGCTAGAGACATGGCAAGTTCTGGAGCACAAGTCTTCAGTACTATTGCTGGAATATTGTCAGGGCCCATAGCCTTTGCAGTATCCAGTACCTTCAGCCATTTTTTGATATCACATGGAGTGAATCAAATTGGCTGAAGTCTGGCATCTGTGATGCTGGGGACCTCTGGGGGAGACCGAGATGGATCACCCACTCGGCACTTCTGGCTGAAGACTGTTGCGAATGTTTCAGCCTTATCTTTTGCACTGATGTGCTGGGCTCCTCCATCATAGTGGATGGGGATATTTGTGGAGCCTCCTCCTCCAATGAGTTGTTTAGTTGTCCACCACCATTCAAGGCTGGATGCGGCAGGACTGCAGAACTTAGATCTGATTCGTTGGTTGTGGGATCGCTTAGCTCTAACTATCACTTGCTGTTTATGTTGTTTGGCACGCAAGTAGAACTGTGTTATAGCTTCACCAGGTTGACACCTCATTTTTAGGCATGCCTAGTGTTGCTCCTGGCATGCCCTCCTGCACCCTTCATTGAACCAGAGTGTCTTGGGCTACAGGAAGATATAGACGAGATGGTCAAATGGGCAGATAAGTGGTAGATGGAATTTAACCCTGAAAAGTGTGAGATGATACACTTTGGAAGGAGTAATTTGACAAGAAAGTATTCAATGAATGGCATGACACTAGGAAGTTCTGAGTGTGTCCATAGATCTCTGAAAGGGGAGGCGCATGTTGGTGGGGTGGTGAAAAAGGCATATGGGACATTTGCCTTTATCAATCGAGGTATAGTTTACGGAAGTAGGGAGATCATGTTGGAGTTGTATAGAACCTTGGTGAGGCCACAGCTGGAGCACTGTGTGCAGTTCTGGTCGCCACATTATAGGAAGGATGTGATTGCACTGGAGTGGAGGGCAGAGGAGATTCACCAGGATGTTTCCTGGAATGAAACATTTAAGTTATGAAGAGAGGTTGGGTAGACTTGGGTTGTTTTCATTGGAGCAGAGAAGACTGAGGGGCAACTTGATCGAGGTGTACAAGATTATGAGGGGCATGGACAGGGTGGATAGGGAGCAGCTGTTCCCCTCAGTTGAAGGGTCAGTCACGGGGAGACACAAGTTCAAGGTGAGGGGCAGGAGGTTTAGAGGGGGATGTGAGGAAAAACTTTTTTACCCAGAGGATGGTGACGGTCTGGAATGTGCTGCCTGTGAGGGTGGTGGAAGCAGGTTGCCTCACATCCTTTAAAAAGTAACTGGATGAGCACTTGGCACGTCATAACATTCAAGGCTATGGGCCAAGTGCTGGTAAATGGGCTTAAGTAGGTAGGTCAGGTGTTTCTCATGTGTTGGTGCAGACTCGATGGGCCGAAGGACCTCTTCTGCACTCTGTGATTCTGTGATCCCCAGGCTTGATGGTAATGGTAGAGTGGGGGAATATGCCGGGACATGAGGTTACAGATTGTGTTCGAGCACAATTCTGCTGCTGCTGATGGCCCACAGCGCCTCATGGATACCCAGTCTTGAGTTGCTAGATCGGTTCAAAATCTATCCCATTTAGCACGGTGGTAGTGCTACACAACACAATGTGAAGGCGGGACTTCGTCTCCACAATGACTGTGCGGTGGTCACTCCTACCGATACTGTCATGGACAGATGCATCCCTTGGCCAATCAGATTGGCTGTTAGCTCTCTGAGTTCGGACTTACACATAAGAAAGAAGTGAAAATCCCATCTCCAGCCTATTAATGCTCCTCAGAGTATTAACTGGCTGCGGAGCTGCAGTGATTGGTGGGGATGCATTCTCCATGAACTCTTCTGGTGGTCGAGTGGAAAACCCCACAATCCTGCCCCATTAATTCATAAAATTTTTGGAGATATAGAACAAGGCATATTAAGAATCCTCAAAGGTAGAGGGGTGTACAAATTGTAACATTATTTTCTGAACTCATGTCCACCCTCCCCTCTTTTTATTTCCCATCTGTTAAACCCATTTGAAAGTTAAAACAATTCACCACAATCATTGAGCTAAGCAAGATTATGGCACTGCCCAACCTGTAAATCTCTTTCCAGCAACATTAAATGGTATCGATGCCAGGTAAGAAAAGCAGGACCTTGGTGAGAAAAATCAATAGCTTTAAATGCACGACCAGGTCCTGTAACAATAAAGAAAAATGTAAGAAACAACATATTAACTAAATTTATCAAACGAAAAAGAAAATTAGTAAATCACTATGGTGACTGCAACAGTATATCGAAGCCAATTGTACACAAAGGACTCAGCAAAATATCCTTCAGCAAGATCCACATATTTATAAAAATATGATCATTTTGACTTTTATTTAAAGTATAATTTACAGGGCTAATGAAAAGAGTACTCCTTCAACAAAAACACAGTCTTGAAAGATCAATCTTGTTTAAGATGCATTATACGTTATCTAGGATTTGAGGGAGCAAACAGTGCGACTGCATTCATTGGTTTTCAGTCATACTATCAAAATGGGCCTTCTGAAATGGCAAGTGTGCCTTAGGAATGAATATAACAATGTTTTTAATGTTATCCAAATCCTTTGGAGTTGAGATTGAATGTTGAAATCTATTTCATGCTGTATATTAATGAGACAGCATTAAACTGAATAATCATCTAGCTTCATAAGTTTCTGACTTTAAACTATAACAGGAAATGCATGAAAAATGAAGAGTTAAATTGAACCGCAAAAATTTCCTGGTTGGTGTGCAAGGGCGGGACCCGCTTGCTGACGCGTAAAATGACGCGAGGTGATGTCGGGCGGAACTCCTGATGTCACCCCGCGTTATTACAATTTTCAGGGTGGCAGGGACGCAGCCGAATCAGCTGTGCGCCTGCCCGTCAATGGACAATTGATGCCATTTAAAAAGTAATTGCACTAATTAAAGGACCTGCCTGTCCAACCTTCAGGTTGGCGGGAAGGCCGGGAGCCCTGGCGGGCATCAGAAAAAGCATGAAACCTCATCCACGGGCGGGATGACGTTTCATGTAGGTTTTTAAAAAGTTAATAAATGTTTAATTAAAAGCGATGGACATATCCCAACTCATGTGACAGTGTCCCCACCTGCCCGCATAGGGAGCGCATAGAGCTTTTTGGCAGACGTCACGCTGGGCGAGCCTTAATTGGCCCGCCCACGTAAAATGGCAGCGTGCCCCCGATTGGGGGTGCTGATCGGAGCCGTGCCTGCATGCGCCCGCTCCTGAACGTCCCCACCAATGGGGGGACAATTCTGCCCCTGATTATTACCATTGTTTATGGAGCTTGCAAAACCTATGGAAATTTAGCCTGCCCTCATGGAAACATTTTTAAACCATGGGCGGAATCATCCCAGATTTGCACAAAGTGTGGTAGCAGTGGGGGGGTAAAACAACATTTTACCAGTCGGCCACAATAGCAGCTTTTCATGCCATATCATCCAAAACCTGCCACATTAATTATGCATTCCCGGGAAACACGCCATTTCCATGTCAGCAGGCTCCCATTCACCCACCATGCCATCACCTTGCCACTTCAGCATGCCGGGCGCTATATTTATTGTCCAGCTGCGTGCACACCTCTCACTGCTGCCAGCCCACGACTGCTGCAAAAAGACTGCAGCCTCCAGGTTCAATGACGCATCCCTGAAGTGCCTTTAAAGCGCATGGGATTGTGGGTAGTGTATTGGGATGGATAGAAAACTGGTTGGCAGACAGGAAACAAAGAGTAGGAATAAACGGGCCTTTTTCCAAATGGCAGGCAGTGACTAGTGGGGTACCGCAGGGATCAGTGCTGGGACCCCAGCTATTCACAATATATATTAATGATTTATATGAGGGAACTTAATGTAATATCTACAAATTTGCAGTTGACACAAAGCTGGGTGGGAGGGTGAGTTGTGAGGAGGATGCAGAGATGCTTCAGTGTGATTTGGACAAGCTGAGTGAGTGGGCAAATGCATGGCAGATGCAGTATAATGTGGATAAATGTGAGGTTATCCAATTCGGTAGCAAAAACAGGAAGGCAGATTATTATCTGAATGGCTATAAATTGAGAGAGGGGAATGTGCAATGAGTCCTCGTACACCAGTCGCTGAAGGTAAGCGTGCAGGTGCAGCAGGTGGTAAAGAAGGCAAATGGTATGTTGGCCTTCATAGCCAGAGGATTCGAGTACAGGAGCAGGAATGTCTTGCTGCAATTATACAGGGCTTTGGTGAGACCACACCTGGGATATTGTGTGCAGTTTTGGTCTCCTTATCTGAGGAAGGATGTTTTTGCTACAGAGGGAATGCAGCAAAGGTTTACCAGACTGATTCCTGGGATGGCGGGATTGACATATGAGGAGAGATTGAGTCGGTTAGGATTATATGCACTGGAGTTCAGAAGAATGAGGGGGGATCTCATAGAGACCTATAAAATGCAAACAGGACTAGACAGGGTACTTGCAGGAAGGATGGTGGGGGAGTCTAGAACCAGGAGTTACAGTCTGAGGATATGGGGTAGACCACTTAGGACTGAGATGAGGAGAAATTTCTTCACCCAGACAGTGGTGAGCCTGTGGAATTCATTACCACAGAAAGTAGTTGAGGCCAAAACATTGTATGTTTTCAAGAAGGAGTTAGATATAGTTCTTGGGGTGAAAGTGATCAAAGGATATGGGGGGAAAGCGGGAGCAGACTATTGAGTTCGATGATCAGTCATGATCATAATGAATGGTGGAACAGGCTCGAAGGGCCAAATGGCCTACTCCTGCTCCTATTTTTTATATTTCTATGTAGGCACAGTGGAGGCTCGCCTTGATGTCCTGTACTCCTGTTCTGGCCACAGGATGGGTAGCAACCTCACTAATCCGGCTTGGGAGGCTGTGGCAGCAGTGGTCAGCCCTGCAAAAGAAGACAGCCACCCAGTGCAGCAACAGGATGAATGGTCTCATCTGTTCCACCAGGGTAATTCACTCTCCTCTTCACTCTCAACTCACACACTCACAATCCCATCACATATTCACAGGAATTTCACAGCTCAAGGGACAACACCACTAACTCTCACACACAGCCCCACATCTCCAACATCTTCATTCCCTCTCGCACTCACATCCTCATCCTGTACATGGCTCCGTGCACCACACAAACATTCCACGCAGTGCCATGTGTCCTGCTCACACTCGCTCTATCTGTTTTCATGCAGGAGAAGCTGGCTCACAACAGCAGGAAGAGTCCCAGACCAGGGAGTGAGGGTGGTGGGGGTGGCGGGGGGGTTGTGTGCGGGGTGGGTGGGTAGAGTGGCCCTCACTCACTTTGAGGAGTGTTCCATCACGCTGACTAGTGAGGACATGGACCATGCTTGTGGTGATGGTGATGTCAGTGGTGAACACCCTCATAAGGATCCTGCACCACATCATCCCTCTCTCAACACAAATGTGAGTGTTCTCTCTCTCACATGCTTTTGACTCTGCTGCCATGCACTACTTATCTCTACATTGGTACACACGGAACTCTGGCAAGTGACTGACACCCTCAGCCAGCCAGTCCCTCAGCTCCATCCACGTCCTCACCTCCAGCCAAGAGGACACCTCCTCCATTGAAGAGCTGGAAATAAGCAGCCTGGAAGACCTGTCACAGCACTTACCCACACCCTGCAGCAGCACAGAGACACACAGCTCAGTTCTTCCTCCAGCTTTACTCCTTCTCCTTTCCTGGCTCCTTCCTCCCTCCCCTCTGCACACTCCTTTCCTCCCCAGACTCCATCCTCCTCTCTGCACTCCTTTCTTCCCCCAGACTCCCTCCCCTCTCCACATTCCTTCCTTCCCCTGGGCTCCTTCCTCTATCTGCACTCCTTCCCCCCTCCGAACTCCTTCCCTTATACCTTCCAGCCCCTTTACACCTACCTCCCCAGTTGCTATCTTCTCTCATTACCCCCTCCTCCTGTATTCCCTCCCACCTACCAACCTCACCCCCTGTCACCTACATTCCCCCCTCCCAACCTCACCCCCGACACCTTCATTCCTCCTCCAGACTTCACCCCCCCCCAACACCTGTTCCTCCCCCAGCCAATCCTAGGCCTTCCTCTCCACCCCCTCGACCATCATCCGTTGTGAGCATCAACGGTGACTTTCCAACTTCCATGAACTGTTTCACAGCAGAACCTCATCCATGAGAATCCACCCAGCAGTCATAGACATTCCTCCAGGATCCCGTTGCTGTCAGGCCCCAGCATCTTCTGCTCCTCGGATGTCCGCAATGTGAGCAAGACCCTAGCAGTGAGTCCCGACTTTTGTACGTCACAGTTGTCAAGATGGGTTCTGCACCGTCGTGTTTTCCTGCCGATGTAGGCGGATGATCCAGTAAGTTGTGGGGGGTGTGGTGAGTCCGGTGGGCTGGCCTTATAATGATATGCTTATGTATTACAATAAGGTTCCCGACGTCCAATGGCGGGTATCGCAGCCCACCATCAACGGGCAGAGTGGACAATCACAAACTGGTTTCATGATGTCGTGAAACCAATTTTTGGTCTTCTTGCCATATTGTCCGCTCATGCCACTGAACACGTCCGATGCCAGCAGGCACGGAAAATTCCAGCCCATATGTGGGAATTCTATTTGCATGTTATCCCAACGAGTTTTCTGTCAGATTACTTTCTTGTTACAAATATAGTAACATTCAAATCGGGTTTTAGAATTGAAAATCAGTTTACCAGCTTTATTAACTAACAAGATTTTAACATTTCTATTAAATGGCTGTTAGTATTTACATCTTGAAACCTTAGATAGAATGAACAAGGATTACAAAAGACTAATGTGTCTTCAATGTATTATTTTCTAATATATCAAGAGAATTGGATCTAACACACTTTTTATTTGTCACATTTGCTTCCTGTAAATCTAACTTCTTTGCCATCACTTTGTTGTTTGATTTAAGTTAAATAATGGCAAATCAGTACTGAAGGGGTAAAGAATGTACAAGCCAAAAACAAGGAAAGTGGCCTGAAAACTACATGAAATTATTGAAGACAGTTTTTGAAACTGGGGTGGCACAGTGGCGCAGTGGTTAGCGCTGCTGCCTAACAGCTCCAGTGACGTGGGTTTGGTCCTGACCCCAGGTGTCTGTCTGTGTGGAGTTTGCACATTCTCCCCGTGTCCGCATGGGTTTCCGCTGGGTAGTCTGGTTTCCTCCCACCTTCCAAAGACATGCTGGTTAGGTGGATTGGCTACAGTTAAATTGTCCTTTAGTGTGAATGTATTCCCTGTCATGTCCTGGGTGTACCCCATCTAGTACCCATTGCCTTTCAAGATAGGCTCCAACTCCCCATGACCCTGAATTGGATAAAGCGATTCTAGTAAAGTGAGTGAGTGAAGTGAGTTTTGGAAAATGAATTGAATGTCAAGTGTATTGTGATTTTAAATTGAATTTTAATTACATTTTTTAATAAAAATCTATTAACTTAGTTTTCACTTGGGAAAGCAAGTCAAGCTGAGAGATAGAGAAAGAGAGACGTCGTTCAATCATTTACATTTATCTAATGTTCGTGCAAGATTTGCTTATGCAGCTGATGTCGGCAAATGAAACATTAACTATTTGTTCTTGAATCTAAAATGCAAGAAGCTGTTGCATAAAAACAAAGCATTCTAAGAAGGTAAGAAGTGACTAAACTGTTGAACTTGAATCTGTACTGACTCACGGGGAATTCAAACTTGTTTCACAAACACTTTTTGTGTCTGAACGGTGCAAGTAACAATTTAATGTAATTTTGGGCAGAATATTGCCGTCTGTGTGCGGGGGCGGGTCCGACACGCCGACATGTAAAATGACGCGTGATGCCACTGGGTGTGCGTCCTGATGTCATCTCACATCATTTCGATATTTCATGTGGTGGGCACGCAGCAGTGCTGGCTGCGCACCCGCTGAACTGTCAACAGCCTATTAAAGCCATTAAAAAAGTAATTAAAGTTGTTGACAATGCTGCCCAGCCAACCTTAAGGTTGGCGGGCAGGCAAAGAGCCCAAGCGGCCTTCGTGTTTTTCAGGAAACCACATCCACGGGCGGAATGAAGTTTCCTGAAGGTTAAATAAAATAAATAAATAACTTTTTCTTAATTCACAAGCATGTCCCAGCTCATGTGATGCTGTCAAATGAAGGAACATGTCTAAATAATTTTTCACTTTATTTATAAAAACATTTCATTATGTACTTAATCTCCCTGAGGCAGCTCCGTGCCTCAAGGAGATTGCTGCACTCTTTCATGTGTATGCGTGAAAGGGCACAGGCCCCGATTCTCCCTCCTCCCACCACTCGCACAGGTAGCGCTGAGTGCTACGGAATGCGTATTATGCTGGGTGGGCCTTAATTGGCCCGCCCACATAAAATGGTGGCACGCAGCCGATCGCTCCCAGCCCAGCCAACATGGGTAAAATTCAGCCCTATGAGAATTTAACAAAACTCCACTTGAAAGAAATGGGGTGGGCGGGGGTAGTTAGTAGAATTTATCATTAACAGAGAATGACTGAGCACTTGGACAAATGCAAACTGATCAGAGACAGCAGTGCCGATTCACCAAAACAATACTTAATCAAACAGCTATTTTATTAAGACAAGTTTCATTAAACTTGGTTTGTAATCTACTGAGTATGGAAGATTGAGGAATATATAGTTGAGGCATTTAGACTGATAAAAAGATTCAGTAGAGCAGATGCAGAGAAACTATTTTCTCTGGTGGGGAAATCCAGAACAAAGGGACATAATCTCAAAATTAGAGCAGGACCATTCGGGAGCAAAATCAGGAAGCACTTATTCACGCAAAGCGTAGTAGAAATATGGAAGTCTCTGGCCCAAAAGACTGTAGATTCTGGGTCAGTTGAAACTTTCAACACTAAGATTGATGGATTTTTGTTAAGTAAGAGTATCAGTGGATATCGAACAAAGGCAAATCAATGGAGTTAAGATACTGATCAGGCATGCTCTAGTTGAATGACAGGACTGGCACAAGGGCTGAATGGCCCATTCATATACTTATGTTTGCAGAGAAGTAATTAATAGCAAAAACATAGAGTTCCGGAAAGGTTAGGGAGGAGATATCCTTTAACTGTCACACAGCAAACAAGAGTGATGTAAATACATTCACACAGCATGTTCATTGTCACAATACAGCAACATAGGTAAACATGTAAGTATTCTACTAGGAGATGCAAAATAATTACTCATTTCACACTACAGCTAAATTCTTACCAAATTTACTTCAAAATAAAATTGATAATATAGACAGGAGCTCTAGAAACTAAGCTATACTTGATAACCGTTAATTTTAAAAAGTACAACTAACCCAGTAGTGTGTCTCTTGTGGAGTAGTAATGAAGCCACACAAAATAATTGTATATCGTGACATTTGCTACCTGTGGTTGAGTTCCTTTAGGCCCAAGTAAACTCAGCCAGTGCTGAGTAGCAATTACATAATCTGGGTGGATTGTAGTTTTGGCTTGGTCCAATGCATCCAAGAACTGCTGTTGCTCCATTGGGGTCACTGAAAGGATATTTTTTCTAATCACTGGTGTTTTTCTCAGCTCACAGTTTTGGCCAGTCCATCCAAATTTGCACTCAGCACAGTTATACCCGGCATAATTTCCTATTTTAGTGAAGAGAAAATGTTTACAAGTTACAGAGAATGATCACTTCATATTAGTTATTATGATTTTTTAAATATAAACTGTCATTACAGATCTCATTCAACTGGGAGGACACACCATCATGGATACTGCAGCTGCCAACACTGCTCAACATCATCCCACCCGTTTAATATAGGGCACTGAATTCATTTGTTGTCTCTATTGCTCCCAAACTTAATAATGCATTTCTGCTTATTCAGCAGAATCAACTTTCAATTTTCATTCTGCTGAAAATACCATTCTTAGTGAACACTGAAATGAGTCTTTCTTTTCTTCTGCTAATCAGCCCGGTGCTAATGTAAGCCCTTTGCTGTTCTGAATGCTCCCAATCTATTCATCAATGAAATCTCATTTATTCCTGATTAGCCCAGAAATTCTGTTCATTTCCTAGACCTTTTCCTTACCTGCAATCCCTGTCCTCATGCCATATTCCTTTTACTTTGCCAGTTCCTCTAACTACTATCTCGTATTCACTTCTTGATTACCCTGTAGAAAATCATATTTTGTAAAACAATCCCACTAAAACAATCTCATCATCTGTTTATCTCTCCACAGATACTATCTGACGTGCTGAATATTTCCAGCATTTTCTGTTTCTATTTCAGATTTCCAGCATCTGCAGTATTTTGCATTGGTGCCATCCAGTTCTAATCTTAAAAAAGAAATTTCCTCCATTCCTTCATTCCTCTTGAACCTCATGACTAATAGGTCTATCAAATCTTCTAGTCCCTAAACTCCAGTAAGGCTCCTGAACTGATGGTTTCCCACTCATAGTCAGATTTAGACCTGGGCTTTACAGCATCTGTGCCCCTTGAAGAAAATTTTTGCATCTGCAGAGCGAGTTATATATAGGATTCCCAGATCATCTTATTCGCTTAAGCATTGATACTGGCATCAGTGTAAAACTCATGTAAATATGTAAGCATTTGAACTATTTGGAAAATTCTGTGCTGCCTTTAGAAACAGTTCAGCCTGCACTCTTCAGCAATGGTCTTGAAAACCCACAAAAGAAAGGAACAGTGCTTGTTTTTTTTCCAGTTCACTCTTGAATAATTTCACTAGCTATCTTGGCAATAATTTTGTTGTGTTTGTACAGAATCATTATAATATAAGCACCATCTGTGCCCAGAGGGTAGCAGGCCAGGGCCCATACTATGAAGTGCCTTCGAAAATTTTATTATGTTAAAGCTGCTATATAAATGCAAAGTATTGTTGTTGGTAATATCTGGTGAGCTGTATCATTCTAGAATCATGTTGGACTCTCCTCTCCAACCTATGCTGCTTTTCCTACTCTATCTCTAAAAAGGTTTTTAACTCTTACCCCATGCCACTGCCTTAACATTAGAATTTTCTGAAATCAGGGAAGCTGCTAACTGCTCAAAAGTCTAGTGAAAACATAAATCTGAAGATCACAGAACCATATAGAACCACAGAATA
The DNA here is from genome assembly GCF_017639515.1 of Carcharodon carcharias. Classification (NCBI taxonomy): domain Eukaryota; kingdom Metazoa; phylum Chordata; class Chondrichthyes; order Lamniformes; family Lamnidae; genus Carcharodon; species Carcharodon carcharias. The sequence goes on along the minus strand of NC_054477.1, from coordinate 128,255,392 downwards.
ATATAACACAAAAGGAGGCCATTTGGCCCATAGCTCTTCACCAGCTCTTTCTAAGAGCCATCTAGTTAGCCCCACTCCACTTGTCTTTCCCTATATCCCTGCAATTTTTTTCTCCTTCAAGCATTTAACCAATTCCCTTTTGAAAGCTGCCATTGAATCTGTATCCACCATTTTATCAGGTAGCACATCCCAAATCCTAATCACTCATTGCATAAAAAAGGTTTGCTTCATGTCATCCCTGGATCTTTAAATCTGTGCCCTCTTGCTGTCAAACCTTATATCATAGAAAAAGTTTCTCTTTACTTACTCTATCCAACTCCTCCATGATTTTAAACACCTCTATCAAATCTTTTCTTAGCTTTCTCTGCTCTAAGGTGAACAACCCCCAGCTTTTCCTGTCTATTCACATTAATCCCTCATTTGTGGACCAATTCTAGTAAATCTCTTCTGTACCCCCTTCAAAGCCTTCCATCCTTCCGAAAGTGTGGTGTGCAGAATCGGACACAGGTGGAGCTGAACTAATGGGGTGAATTTTTCCTTTGGCGAGTTGGCTGGGTGGGAGCAGGCAATGGCAGGCCTGGAGCCGATCATCACCCGCAATCGGCTATGTGCAGCCATTTTACACAGGCGGGAAAATTAAGGCTTACCCAGCTTAATGCGCAGCTGGTAATGCTCAGCGCTACCTGTGCGGGCAGGGGGAGGAGGGAGGGTCGGGGCCTGAGCTCTTTCGCACATGCATGCGAAAGAGTGCAGCAATCTCCCTGAGGCACAGAGCTGCATCAGGGCGATTAAGTAGATAATAAAACTTTTTTTAAAAATAAAGTAGAAAATTATTTAAACATGTCGCCTCATGTGACAGTGTCACATGAGCTGGGACATGTTTGTGAAGTTAGCAAAATGTATTTAATTATTTTATAAAACCTTCAGGAAATCTCATCCTGCCCCCGGATGAGGCTTCCTGAAAAACACGAAGGCCACTTGGGCTCTTTGCCTGCCCGCCAAAATTAAGGTTAGATGGGCAGCGTTGGTAATAAGTTAAATTACTTTTTTAACGGCCTTAATAGGCCGTTGACAGTTTGGTGGGCGCGCAGTCATCTCTGGCACGCGTCCGCTGAACGAAATTGCGAAATGACGTGCAACACCGTCGGGACGCATGCCCAACATCATTGCAGGTCATTTTACACATAGGCGTGTAGGGCCCACTCCCACATGCCGACAGGAAGATTCAGCCCAAAGTTTTATAAAGGTTTAGCATAACTTCCTTGCTTTTGCATTCTGTTCCTCTATTTATAAAGCCCTGAATCTCTGCTTTGTTCATGTATCTTGCCAATGTCAAAGATTTGTTCACAAGCATCCCAGGGGCAGAATATTACGCTTTGTGTGCAGGCACGTGCCTGAGACGCCTGAGCACAAGATGATGTCAGGCATGCAGCCCGACGTCATCGCACACTCGTGATATTCCATTCGAGGGGTGAGCACCAGTGTCAGCTGCACGCCCACCTATAATTGAAAGGCCTATTAAGGCCATTAACAAGCTAATTAAATTCAAATCTACTCTGACTGTCCAAGCGGCTTTTACATTTTTTAGGAAACCTCATCCACGAGCAGGATAAAGCTTCCTAAAGCAGATAAACATTAAATAAAAATTTTATTTTGGAATTAAAAACATGTCCCATCTCATGTGACAGAGTCACATGAAGGGACATGTTTTATTAAATTTTTACTGTATATATTAATTATTTAAACAGCGCTTCAATCTTCCTGATGCATGGAGCTGCTCACCTGCTCCTCCCCCTCTCCCACACAGGTAGCACTCAGCACTGCTGCTCGCGGTCCACGCAGGGCAGTCCATCACTGGCCTGCCCATGTGACATCGCGGTGCAGAGCCAATTGCGGGTGGGCATCAGCTTCCTGACTGCCCCCACCCACCCCCGCCGAGCACCTCCGCCAAGGGCAATATCTTGCCCCAGGTTTCTGTCTCCTTGCACCCCCTTTGTTATTGTACCATTTAGCTTGAATTGTTTCTCCTTATATTTCTACCAAAATGTATCATTTCATCCCTCTGTGCTGAATTTCATCTCCCATGTGTCCACCCATTCAACCAGTCTATGTCCTCTCGAAGTCTATTACTATCTTAGTTACTGTTTACTATGCTTCCAAATTTTGTACCATCTGCAGATTTTGAAATGATTCTAGTACTGATCCACTGTATATCTCCCTCCAGTCTGAAAAACAAACATTCATCATAACCTTTGGTACTGTGCTCATCTCTGGTCTCTATTATAAAAAGGCTAGAGGTATTGGAGAAGCTACAAAAAGGATTCACAATGATCATACCATAACTTAAAGGATATATTAATCACGAGGGACAGAACACGATAGAGCTCTTTAGAAAATAGAAAAATGGGAGTGGTCTGATAGAAGACTTTAAGATAATGAAAGAGTTATCGTGGAAAAATGTGGGAAAATACTTATACTTGTGATGGAATCCACAACTAGATGCCAAAAATATAAGATAGTCACTAACAAATCCAATGAGGAATTGTGAGAAATTTCTCCACCCAAAAAGTGGTGAGAGTGTACAATATGCTACCATTATTGAGTGGATTAACATGGATGCACTTAAGGGAAAGCTAGGTAAGCTCACGAGGAAGAAAGGAATAGAAGAATATTCTGAAGAAGTGAATTGAAGTAGCGTGAAAGGAAACACCAATGGAGCATAAATGCTGGCATTGAACAGATTGTCCAAAAGGCCTGTTTCTGGGCTGTACACTTGATACAACTGTATATGTCTGGCACTTAATGCTGATTCATGTGATTTCAATAAATACTATAGATTGGAAATAAAGTGTTCAGTTTAGGTAAATTCAAACACATATTATAGCACAATAATAAAATCAAATTGAAAGATGGAAGGGTTAATAAAAGGTTTAGATCCATTACTTGAACATAAGCAGAAATAAGAAAGCCCCATTACCAGTACACTTGCAGGTCCGATTAAAGAATTTCAATGGCCACCTCTCCCGATCATCCACGTTTCGCAGGTTGTACGGTCCACTCCAGGGTTTCTCACTGACTTGCACATCAGCACATTTTCCTCGATTAAGTTCAGCCCCACAGAGCACTGTTGGATCTGAGCCCTGGGATGGGCAGCACTGTTTGGAGAGCAGGGCAGAGACAGTGGTGCATGCACGGGGAAATTGAGCATCAGCCAGCTCAAAAACCCCTAGCACAGTCCACAGCCACAAAGATGTCCACATCCTACCAAAATACAATTAACTCACTTAAAGATTACGAAGAATTCACCCGTTACTACCAGACCCTTTCAAATGGAGGACACTTGTGTGAAATCAAGTTGTATGCTTCAACAAAACTAAATCCTTGCAGTGTGTGCATACGCATGGATTGCTAATAAAGCCTCACTTGAAGGGATAATAACTGAATGGATCTTAGGATTTTCACATGACTTGTGGCCTTTTTAACCTGCAGCATTTTTTCACTGGGCAGAGGTCTTATAACCCTTCTGATAATTTTACATTGAAATTCTAATTGCAAGGGAATTCAATGATATTGATGCAATGCAAATAAAGGAACAGTGGTTATTGTCTAAGTTATGATGCTGTTTGTGTTGGATGTGATGTATTCCCGTGACATCTGCACTCCACTGCTGATCGAAGTCACAGGTCAGGGGTTTTCTGTCAAAGTAGTCTTGTTAAGTTGTAGCAGTATGTCCTGCAGATTCAACAATGCAGGCTAAGTGCACTGCTGTTGGAGCAATGGATATTGAGTTTGGTCATGTGGCTGCCCTTTCCAGGATGATGCCAAGTTCCTCAGAGTAGAGTTTCTATTTTTGGTGCAGATTAAGTCATTGGTGCAGAGGTAACTCATGCCCCCTATTCCTGAGAACATCAAGATGGCATGCACCAGGTATGGTTGTTCAATCTTTGGTTTTGAAGTGAAGACTTGTCTGTGTCTAACTCAGCACAGAGGATATTAGCGGGCAAAGATAGCAGATAGAATGAAGCAGAGGTGGAGAGTGTGGTACTTGTGTTCTCAAACGGTGCAGGGGGTTGGGCTTGGAGAGAGTGGGCCTCCTACTTGGGTCCTGAAGCAGCAGCACAGCAAGGCACTGGCACGTTTGGAGGCAGGGGGACTAGGCGTTTGAAGGGAGCCAGGCTCAGGCCTAGAGGGCAGGGTCCATTGTTGCAGTGGTCTGATCCTGTGTGTCCAAGCAAAGCAGCTGTACCACACATGGCAGGTTAACAGTCAGGGAAGGGACCTTTAGTTTGAAGCAGGGCAGGTGCTGTGGCAAGGTCACAGTGTTAGTGTTCATCGACATGGCTGCTCAGAAAGTACGACCTTGATGCAGGTCAGTTGCTGCTAGGAAACTTTTACCTAAGCAAGAGATCAGGTTGTTGTGGGTGAAGGGCACTGTGGGATGGGGTGGTTCATGGGATGGTCATGTACTCACACTGGGCAACTGCAGCTGATGTAGAATTGAAATCCATGTCAACAGAGGTGCTCATACCTTTGTCTCTTTTTTTATCTTTGTCTGCTGTCGTCACACAGTTCACTTAATGGATTTACAAGCTCATACCTCAATCTTTTTGCAACCTTGGGCAGTGGAGGTAGGGATTCGCCAGTGGAAGGCCTTGGCTGCACAACAACATAAGCCACAAGGCCATCACCCAGCACCAGCCAAAGGGAAAGGAGATCAGGAGGGACCCAACCAGGGCCGTCTTCATCATGTCAGCATGTGTTCAGAATGCGCACCAAGGTCAGGATTTTTCCTATGGCAGGCGGGCTGTGCAGTAGTGGGCAGGGGTGGATGCGGAGCCGATCGCCACCCGCGCTTGGCTCTGCACCACCATTTTATGTGGGTGGGCCAATTAAGGCCTGCCCAGCATAAATCGCAGCTCCTGAGATCAGCGGGAAGGGGCGGATGGAGGCGGGAGGCCAATGTCCACCAGGTCCAATAGCAACCCGGCGGTCTCTTCAAAACTGGCGCAGGCTGCCATTCTAAGGCTGCCACTAATATCGGTCAGGAGCATGACGGATAATGTCCTCGGAGAGCAAGCCAGGTGGGAGGGCAGGTCGGCAGTGCCTCACTGCCCTCATTGAGGAGGTGGCAGCACGCTGCGAGATCCTGGTGCCAAGGGATGGGAGGAGAAGGCCCCGTCATATAACAAAACGTGCCTGGGAGGAGGTGGCAGAAAGGGCCAGCTCCCATGATGTGGTGAGACGCACCTGGGTGCAGTGCCGCAAGCGGTTTAATGACCTCTTGCAGTCAGGAAGGGTGAGTACTGTGTTGGCATGGGTCACTTAGCACAACAGTTAGGTTGCACCCCTCCCCACCCCCCACCAACTAGAATATTGTTTTTGTATTCATTAATTCACAGGATGTGCCCTTCGCTGGGTGGGCCAGCATTTATTGCCCATCACGAGTTGTATGTGAGAAGGTGGTGGTGAGCTGCCTTCTGGATCCGCTGCATGTGGCGCAGGAACACCCACAGTTCTGTTTGGGGGCGAGTTCCAGGTGGTGGTGTTCCCATCTATCTGCTGCCCTTGTCCTTCTAAGTGGTAGTGTTCATGGGTTTGGAAGGTCTTAGAGTGTGAGTGGCAAATGGGATGGAGGTAGCATCTGGGCAAGGGTGTCAGCCCTGGCTGTTTGGATTGAGGGCATGGCGGCTCCAGGATCATGAATCGGCTGAGCTGATCAAAGGTTTTCCTCGGGGGTGGCAAGGCTGCAATGGCATGCAGGTACAGGGTGGACAAATCAATGCTCCTCTCTCCTTTCAGCAGAGGGCAACCCCACCTTCTCATCATGACTAGATACAAGCAAGAGGCACTGGAGCTGGAGAGGCACCATGCACCCAGGTCAACCAGCCACCGTGAGTTTGAGGTGCCACTGGGAGATAAGAATGCCATGCACTGAGGTCACAATGTCAGTGCAAACATTCCACTGTTGACTGTATATTGATTTCAGCATCCAACATGGATTGCCCACTGATAATGGAAGGAGGAGTGCATCCTGATCTGGATGCTAGGCATGCACATTAACTGTGTAACGACTTCAACTAATCAAATGTCCTTGTTCTTCCTTTCAGTCTCACCGGGGCATGCCTGGATTCAGGAGGCAAAGGGACAGCTGCTGACCCCCAAGAGCAGAGAAGACATTAACGCACCAACATTACACCCTCTCAGCCAGATACCAGCACCTCGGTGAGGATACAATTGTCAGCTAGTACCTCGGTGCACAGCGGTGAGGGCACTTCACACTCGCTTGAGGTGCAGGCGGAGGCAGAGAGTGCCCAGGGTGCCAACAGTCAGAGGAATGCTGGAGACCAGGAACATGCTCAGTCGGTGGCTGATGATGTGCCTCTGGAGTCGTCCCTGAGGCAGCAGATGCTGGAAGTCCAGGAGGGTATGCGGGAGGGAATGCGTGCCATGGTCTCTGTGATGGAGGAGCCCATGTGAAGCATGAGCAATGCAATGACCCTCATGGCCAAGCGCAATGCCCCCTCCTTGGAGAGAGTGGCGACTCTTATGGAGAGGCTCCTCCAGGAGAACAAGCAAAGTTTCCTGGGGATGTGCTCGGACCTGCAATCCCTCAGAGCAGCAATGACCTCAGGTGATCAGTATCAGTGTGGAAGATGGATTGGGCACCCAGTATCCCAGCTAGGTGCCCAACCATCAATGGTGAGCAGAAAGGCCAAAGAGACCTCACTGTGTTGCACGAGCTGCTTGTCGTCTCTTTGAGCTCCTCTCAGGGTGCTCCAGATGACGGCAATAGCTCCTCTGGATGCAGAATCTGCATCCTATGGTCACACACTATCTGCACGTTCATGGAGTGGAATCCCTTCATGTTGGCGAAGGCTCCCGGCTCACCTACTAGCACCTTGATGGCCACATGTGTGCAAGTCAATTGCACCCTTGATGCCGGGTAACCCAGCAATCACAGCAAAGCCTCTGGCTCACTCTGGGAGATCACTCACCGACCCCTTGAAAGAGCCGGAGGCATAGAAGTTGAGGGCAACCATGACCTTCAGTGCCACTGGCATGGGGTGTCCACCCACACAGTTGGAGCTAATCTCGGACCCAATCATCTGACATATATAGTTGACTGTTTCCCTTGAGAGACAGAGCCTCCTTCGGCACTGTACCTCAGACATATTGAGGTAGCTGCTTTGCCACCTGTATACCCTGGCAGCAGGATAGTGGCGTCTTCTGCGGCCCCTTCCACCCTGGACTTCTTGTTGGCCCTGCGCCCTTGTACCTGCGCCTGTTCTCCCAAAGGTGGCTCCCCTGGAGGCTGAATATGGACTCCTGGCCTCCTTCCCCTTCTGGCCCTCTCTTCCTCCCAGAGGAGGTGCCTCCAGCGAAAAGCACAATCCTCATTCCCAGAGTAAGGCAATGTTGTCTGTTATGATTCCTCCAGAGTCCTGAACTGAAGCCTGTTCTTTCTGTCAAAGCAGCTCTGAAGAGAAATGAAGTTGTCCTGTTCACACAAGCAAGTAGCAGTAAGTAAAAAACCAAAGTTCTAACAACTCGCATTAGCGAGCCCACTCACCCTTCGTATCCTGCCCGTGGTTGAGCTTTTAAAAAATGTGGCCTACCCGCCTGCCCGTTGCGCCTGTGCAATGCACTGAAAATCGCATGGACTGTGAAAAATCACCTTCAATTGCTGCCTCAAGGGCTTTAACTGGCCTGTTAATTAATGGCAGAGCTCATAGCATGCCTGCCTTCCAAAGTATCAAGATGCATACGGTGGCATCGGGACACACACTCGATGTCATCGCGCGTCATTTTACATGTCAGCCTGCCCCTGCACACTGACAGGAAAATTCTGCTCCAACTACCTCCCGATGTCCGAAAAGCAACGTGAGAGATGACTAAGGCTTTCTTGGAAGGAGGTTACTGACCTGTGTGTGCTCCTACAACAAGATTGCCCTTTATCTGAAGGACATTAATGAACCCGTTGGGTTTTTGAACAACCCAGCAGCTTTTGTGGTTATTCCTTTTCCAGATTTATTGAAATCAGTGCCATAATATTGCCTGTACTCAGGACTTCCAGGTGGCTCATCCAGCATCTTAACCATTAGGCTACCTTAAATTTTTGATTCTCTGGTTCCATTGGTGGTGAAATAAATTATGCAGTCCTCCTGAATAACACATCAGTCACCTTCTTGATGCTGTGTGGCAAAGTTCATCAGATGCTGGAAGGGTCCAGTTGCAATGAAACTTAAGGCAATGATAACCTTGACTGGCACAGACCATGCTAATCAGTGGGCTGCATTTGTTCAGGAATATTTGGCATACTTCATCAATAACATCAGGGGTGCGTGGAGGAGGGAATAAACGCGCAGCTTTGAGGTTCAGAAACTTTTAAGAAATCTTTGTGATCAGTAAATCCAAGGCAGTTGACATCTGCCTGTAGGAAACAGACACATTCAACAAAACCCCCCTCTCAGAGTTTCTAATTTAACCTCTCCATCTATGATCTTCCTCCTCTTCTTAACAAGGCAAATAATCATTACCTTTGGAAATTCATGTGTCCAGTCCAAAGATATACTATAGAACAAAACCAGCAGCAAATGTCCTGACAGAACCTCCAAAGTACCAAACAGAAATGAAGCTAAAGTAACAGCAACTTCATTTGCTACAAACAAAATGACCTTCTCCAAGCAGTATTCATCACATGAATAGCTCCTACTGTCAACTATGATGTGGGGAAATGTGAGCTTATCCACTATGGTAGCAGGAATAGAAAAACTGACTTTTTAAATGGTGAGATACCTTTAAATATTGGTGTTCAGAGGGATTTGGGTGTCCTTGTAACAAGAAACACAGAAAGTTAATGTGAAGATACAGCAAGCAATTGGGAAGGTAAAAGATATTTTGGCCTGTATTGCAAGGGGGTTTGAATACAAGAATGAGGAAGTATTGCTGCAGCTGTGAAACCACACCTGAAGTACTGTGTACAGTTTTTGTCCTTATATGAAGGATATACTTGTCTTAGAGCAGGTTCTCTAGAAAGGCTCACTAGATTGATTCCTGGAAGGTTTTTTACATTCAAGACTGCGATTGATAGCTATTGAACTGTAAGAAAATCAAGGGATATGAAGATCAGGCAAGAAACTCGAGCTTCAATGCTGCTGTGCTGCAGTCTAAGTGCCACATTAGACTTCAAAGCATGAGATTAAATGATAGGTATTGTAGGTTTTACTTCTATTGTATTATTACAGAACCTCTATTGACTTTACAAATTTAGCCCTTAAATTACCTGAAATTGAAATTGGGATCAGCAGAACCCATTGATTGGATGCTACAGGGGCTGATTGGAACCAAAATAGCATCCAATGCTTCCATGAAACTTATGCTGCAAGTCGGCCAAGCTGCATTTTGGTGAAGGTGTTTAGTGCGCATGCAGTTAAGGTCTGCCAGAAGCATACAGAGATAGCAAATCATGGTGTTGCTGATTTGATGCCAGCACTGTCATTTTGGAGCTCAACACTCCAGCAAAAACCCACTCTTAAGCTGATATTGAAGAACATGTGGTAAGCGGCAAGAAGGACTCCCTCCCAGCTCTATTTAAAACGATCATCGCTACATACTGCTAATTGGTTTACTTTGGCTATTGATATGATTCTACAAGTGCTTTCCTTAGTTGTTCCAAGTTGCAAAAATTTACAATGAGTTGTGTGACAAGTACTGAAAGGCTTTTTCCAGGCTTCAAAGGCTTCTGTACAAACCAACTGCTGCCAGAAATAGATGTATTCATTAACATTTCCTCAGGAATACAGCTTGACTAGTTGAATGTACAGGGGTCACTCAGAGCAGGACAGGTTGCTGGAACAGAGAAGAGTAGGAGGGCAAGAAGGACTCTTAGCAGGAGGCAACGGTTGAGATTTTGCCAGCCCATTGGAGGAAGGCTGGGAGGTGGGAAAATAGTAGCAAAAGGTGTCAGGAGGGAAGACTGATGTGTTTACACAAGGGGATATTCCCATGGGCAGACAGGCTCAAGAAGAGACCTAGCTTGAAGATGGTGGGAAGGTAATTAAGCCTGTTCAACAAGCAATTAATTGGAATTTTACCAGCTTGTTTGCATTTTCCGAGTAGTGAATGAGAACAATGGTGCTTCAGAGCATCGGCAGCTATAAGGAAGTGAAGCTTAATGGAAGTTCATTCTTGGCTACAGTCAGCAGCCATTATGAGAGTTGGCATGGCTTGCCAGCTGCCAGGGCAGTTGATACTGAGTAGACAGCGACAGCAGCAATTTGAAGGCATGTCAAATTTGCTTAACAGAGCAGAGGCATTCTGGCTGAGTGTCCCTTTTGACATGGCACTTGTGTGTACAGAGTAAGGGGGAGGTGGGAGGCCCTGAAAACTCCTTGCATCAATTTGCAATTGGCCTCATGGCCTTGAGACCTCCAGTAAGGAGGAACATCAAAGAACTGCAGCCACAGCAGGACAGTAGCACCAGGATCATGAGGCTGGAAAAGAGGCAAGAAGGAAGAGGTGTAGAGCAGCACACAATTAGTTTCTTGTGTGCGGAAGATTGTACCTCCAGAGAGGCTTTACCATCAGACACTCAGATTCTTACAAATTTGGATAAACAGTGTGCCTTGTTGGTGGAGGGAGTGAATGTTTGTGGATATGGCGCTTAACTGGCAGCACATCCACAAACATTCACTTCCTCCAACACCGATACACAGAAGCAGTAGTGTATACCTTCTACAAGATGCACTGCAGGAATTCACCAAGGCTCCTTAGGTAGCACCTGCCAAACCCATGATCACCACCATCTAGAAGGACAAGGGCAGCAAAAAGATGGGAATGCCACCACCTAAAAGTTCCCCTCCAAATCACTCACCACCCTGACTTGGAAATATATCGCCGTTCCTTCACTGTTGCTGGGTCAAAATCCTGGAACTCCCTCCCTAACAGCACTGTGGGTGTACCTACACCACACGGACTGCAGTAGTTCAAGAAGACAGCTCACCACCACCTTCTCAAGGACAATTAGGGATGGGCAATAAATGCTGGCCCAGCCAGCAAAGCACACATCTCGTGAATGAATAATAAAAAACACAGACTATGCCGCTTCAAGGATGTGATCACCGAACCATTAGGGAGGAGCTGAGTCTTGTGGGAAGCGGTGCCTGGATTTCTGAAGGTCACTGCGTCAATGAATTTCTATGGCTCAAGATCATTCTAGGGATCATCTAGGGATATCTGCGGATCTCAAAGTCTGTACCTCATTGCTGCATCAATGCAATGTTTAAGAGGAAGGCCAATTCGTGTGCATTTGCACAAACCTGGACAGGCAGGCTGAGAGGGCTGTAGGATTCAAGACCATCATTGCATTTCCCCAGATTGCAAAGTGTCATCAACTAGATGCATGTGGTCATCAAGGCTCCGGAGACCAGGCAGCAGCAGAAACTGGAAGGGCCCCGCTCACTCAATGTACAACTGGTCTGCAACCAGCGTAAATGAATGATTCAGATCTGTGCAAAGTTCCTGTGAAGCTGTCACAACACCCACATACTAAGGTAGGTCCAGACACCCAACCTCCTCAGGCCTCCCGTGTGCCTTTAATGATGGATGCTGATGATTAGGGCTACCCACTGATGAGATGGGTAATCATACGCATGGGGAACCTGAGCACAGATGCAGAGGAGAGATACAACATTTGCCACAACAAAACCTGAGTAACAATTAAGCAGGCCAAAGGACTACTGAAGGTGTGATTAAGATGCCTTGATGGATCTGGTGGAGCCTTAATATGCCCCAGAAAGAGTCTTGTGTGTGGTCATGATGTTCAGTGCGCTGCATAACTGGTGCTACAGAGGAGAGAATCTTTGAATAATGAGGATATCCAGGAGTGCAATGCCTCCTCTGAGGATGAGGAAATGGAGGGAGACTGTGAGGGGGTCTGTGACCACACCTGGAATACTGTGAACAATTTTGGTTCCCTTATCTAAGGAATGATATGCTGCCATTGGAGGCAGTCCAGAGAAGTTTCACTAGGTTGATCCCGGGTATGGGGAGATTTTCTTATGAGGAGAGGTTTAGCAGGTTGGGCCTGTACTCATTGGAGTTTAGAAGAATGAGAGGCGACCTTATTGAAACATATAAGATTCTTAGTGGGCTTGACAGGGTAGATGCCGAGAAGTTGCTTCCCCTCATGGGAGAGTCTAGGACCAGAGGGCATAATCTCAGAGTAAGGGGTCACCTATTTAACATAAAGATGCAGAGGAATTTCTTCTCTCAGAGGGTAGTGAATCTGTGGAATTATTTACCGCATAGGGCTGTGGAGGCTTGGTCGTTAACTATATTCAAGGCTGAGATAGACAGATGTTTAATCAGTAAGGGAATCAAGGTGAAGTCTTTTCAAAATTCCCACATTTTTCATATCACCAACAAGGATATGACTTTTGGACTTTAATGGCAGAGGACCCAACTGCTGAGTTAAGTGTAGAACCCTGCAGCCCATGAAGGCCTGGGACTGGACATGCCCGGGCATCTTGATTGCAGTGTGGATTGTTGCCTGTAGCCAGACAATGAGAAGAGACAGAATATGCATTCTTCCCTTTAAAACAATCAACCCAGAGAAAAACTTCATCTTACACGAAACTAAAGCCCATCAAAATCTTGCATAGATAATCGCTACTAACTACTGAGGCAGGAAGGCCGCAATCAATGCAATTATGCGAACCCATCAATACTCCACATATACAATGACTTTCAGTTCAAGACTAGGTAAGGGGACAGTAAGACAACGATAAACATCATGCGAGCCCATTAAAAACAATGAGACAACAATTACCTGAGGAAGCCCACCAAAATCAGACAAAGAACTAATCTTGATTTGTACTGAGATAAGAAATTTTAAAAAAAAGTATAACTGGGCCACCAGTTACAAAAGGGAGGAGATCTGGAGGGTGAGCAGTTTTTGGAGTGCTTGAAGCAGAGTTTAAACAGGCAGAGGGAGCTGAGCCAAGCAGAGGGAGGAGATCTGGAGGTTTGCAGGCCCGCAGGCAACATCACGGCAAGGGGCACGGGGTGGCAGGCTCAACCAAAGACCACAAGGCCGCAACCGTAGCCCTCCACAAAGATCGACCACCCAGAACCGCGCCCTCCACCCAACTGAAGAACCTTCACAGATTCCACAGACCAGGACCACATGGGAACAACAGGCCCCAGAGGACACAAAGAGCGTACCCCAAAACTGCAACCGGCTTACCTGGCTGGATTTCGAACTGTCAAGGAACTCGGGTTGGTGAGCATGAACCCTGATCTCTCCTAGTTCAATTTAGTTAGGTTTTGGGGGTGGCACAAGGGTAAGGGGATTAGTAGTGTGATTTTCCCTTGTTATGCCATGTGTTCCCCATTCTTAACTTAAGTACACTTAAGTGTTCTTTGTAGGTCTGTATAATCTTAGTGTAATCGTAATGTTATAAGTTCATTTGTGACTTCAGTAAACCCAGTTTTTTTTTCTTGCACCAAAACCAGTTGTCTGCTGCACTTTGTCACAACTCTCAAATAAGTCCAAGGTCTAGAACCCAGGGAGTGGGAGCGATTCGGACCACTCAGAAGTCAGAGGTGAAGATGATGCACACACCACCACCCCCTACAAAGGGTTATGGGGAAAAAGCAGGAAAGTGGAGTTCAGGATTATCAAATCAGCCCTGATTTCATTGAATGGCAGAACAGGCTCAATGGGCCGAATGACCTATGTCTGCTCCTACATCTTATGGTCTTATGGACAGGCATTGCAGGCTGAAGACCAATAAGGACCTCAGCAGCAATGAGATAAACAAAAGGGAGGCTTGCAACTCACTAATACATGAGCCTTCCTTACATATCCATTCAACCAAATATATCCACCTTCTGCAGCAACGTTGGTGACATTTTGTGAGCTGCCAGCAACAGCTTCCCACTTGGTGGTAAGAACCTTGCCAGAAGCCCCAATCCAAGAATATGTGTTGGGATCATAGCAGTGTCAGGAAGGTTGCTGGCCTTACAGCTGGCACAAAAAACAGTCAAGAAGAGGAAAATCTAGGTGAATGCTTCAGGTGTTGCTCCTGCATTTGGTGCTTACTCATGAATTTTGCTTATTCATCTGAGTTGTGCAGTGCTATAGGAAACCCGCACCATTGCCCCTTCCCCAAAAGGAATTCCTATTCTTAGCATTGTGTTTGATGTAACTTCAGTTGGAGCTGCAAGCACTAATTCTGGGCAATTCTTGTTAACAAAACATGATTATGAGTAAAAGCCTCCATCCACAGCAACAGAATCTAACAGGGAGGAATTTACAACTATGCATTAATGCTTCTTCAAAAAATATATGAATTCAATGCTAACTTTTGAAACAGAAATTAAGCTTTAAGAATCGAATCTTGTTATGTCAGTGGATTTGTCATGTGTTCCATTTAGTTGGAATATTTAAGTCCCGGGGCACAGTTTGCCCAAAGAATGTGAAATTTTACAATGAAGCTTTTTTTCCCAATTCTAAAGGTTTTTGCACATATATTCATTATGCCTGCGCTCACTGCTGTTTTATTTCCTCTGCCAATTTCCTCCCTGTTCTCCCCTCCTTTCCTTTCCTTGCTGAGGTACAGTTTAATAGGCACCAGTAACCTCTTGATACATTTACTAGTGGCTGTTATTCATCTCAGAGCCTTAACAAGGTAGATTGATCACAGGAGGCAATACAGTCAAGCTCAAGGCTGTCACTCAATGTCCATATGAATGCCTGTAGCAAGAATGCTGCCTAACAATCAGGAAATCTAAATTATGGCCAATTTTCCCATTGCCAACCCAGGTACAGAGATGAAAACTGTAACACTCCACTGTTTACCTGTCTGAGATCAGTTAGTTAAGCATAGACTGAAAATTGAACCTGAGACCTTCTTGTCATGTGCATCTGCACCTTGTTTCACTTGGAGTTTTAAATTTGCAGTTTGCTTCTTAATATTTTATTAACATTTGTGAACAGAAATCAGCTCCACCCCTCAGCATTAATCCAAGCTCCACCAAGAACATTAAGCCAGGCTCCATGCCTCAGTATTAAACCAGCCTCCACCCCTCAGTGTTAATCTATTTTCATAAATGCTTTAATCACAGAAAATGCTTTATCTTCAAGAACATGCTACAAGAATTTGTGTTTTTAAAAGGCACTGTCTCTTAAAGGGTTAATGCAAGGACTCTGGTTGCTGCTGTTCCTGGAAAAGACAGAATTTTACAAGGAAGGGTAATCAAGGAGCTTTAAAGAAGCTGGAAAGCTCTTGACCCTGGTGGACTGTTTACAAAAGAGTCACTTGGTGGTTTATGGCTTTGGAAAAAAGCCATGTCTAGAAAACTGTTTAAAAGCTGTTTTTGGTTTTGCTTTCGAGGAGAAAAAAGGAAGATCAACTATTTGGGTAAAGAACACACCAGCTCCTGAAGCTCCAGACCCAGTCCCAGAGCAAAAGGGGAATGGAAATTGCTCCAATCACTCTACGTTCTGAAATTGACTTACTGCAAGTTTTCCGCAAAGTCTGCCTGAAAAGTAGTGGAAGAAACATCAATTGTTTTGCAGACCGGTGCTGACTGACCAACCATAAAACCCAGATGCTATTTTAAGGGTTCCATCATCTATCCTTTTCCCTTGAACCAATGACTTTTAAGCTTTTGGCAGAATTGCTCTATTTTATTTTATTATTTTTTGGTGTGTATGAGAGAGTTAGGATATTTAGAAAGAGTAATTAAGGGAGACTAGAGACAGACTGTGTAATCCTCCCATCTGGGTCATAACATATAATTGGGGACTCGTCTGGGATTTAACCTAAGACAAAAACATATAATTGGGAATGCATAAACGGGTAAAGGCAATACCAGGTTTCTTTTGTATTAGGGTGAAGTTTATATTAGCATAATGGATACTTTTGATGCAAGTGAGTTTTTGAAACAGCCTGGGCTAAATTATCATTCTTTAATGATACTAACTGTTGCACAATTGGCGAGTGTGGTGGAACAGTTACAGATATAAGTTAGAATGAGAGCTAAGAAAGCAGGCCTTTCAAAACTAGTGGCCAAAAAGCAGAATATGGAAGTGAAAGAACTAGAGGAAGCTGTAGAATTGGAAGAAGACAAGTTTATATGGGTACAGTTCCAGTTAGAATAGAAGATTTTGGAACTAGAATTTTGGGAAAAGGAAAAGGAGAACATTTCAAAGGAAGCAAGCAGAACAGCAGGAGAGGGGAAAGGAACAAGAAAGAGAATCAAAGAAACCAGAATTTGAATTTAAAAGAGATCAAGCAGAAAGACAAGAGAAAGAAAGGGCAAAGGGAAAGGAAAAAGAATGAGAAGGGGCAAAGAAAGGGAATACCAGCTTAAAATGCTGGAACTAAAGCAACAGGCTGACCTTGACTCCAAGGGAAATGTTGATGGGAAAGATCCTGACTCTAACCCAAGTCCAAATTTGTGCAACCCTCCCGAAGTTTGTGGACAGGAAAGTTGAGGTATTTTTCATTTATTTTGAAAAGATAGCTAAGCAGGTGGGGTTGCAAAAGGTTAACTGGACATTGCTTATGCAAAGCATATTGACTGGCAGATCTCATGCTTTCTGAAGAGACTTCTAAAGATTATGAGGTGGCAAAAAGATTATTCTCGCTGCTTATGAGTTGGCCCCTGAAGCTTACAGGCAGAAATTTCAGAACCTCCAGAAACAATCTGGGCAGACATCTATTATTTTGAGAGGGTAAAGCAAACTAACTTCGATCATTGGATATGAGCACTAAAGGTTGAGGCCACATATGAGACCCTTAGGGAAATAATTCTCCTGGAGGAATTTAAAAATTCACTCCCTCCATTAGTAAGATCCCATGTGGAGAACCAGAAAGTTTCAACAACTAGACAGGCAGCTGAAATGGCTGATGATTACCAGCTTGTCCACAAGCCCAAATCTTTTTTCTTCATTTCCACAAACCTAAGATGAATAGAAGGTGGGAGAGTGACAGGAAGGCAAGTAGCCTCGGATGAGAAGAGACAATAGGGAATGTGCCAGAATCTCCTCCTCAGACCAGAAAGGAAAGACCTGAGGGTGGAAGTGATATCCAAAAGCCTAAGTGTTTCCATTGCCACAAGGTAAGGACACCTTCTTGCAAATTGTTGGAAGTTATGAGGTAAATCTATGGGACATATTGGTTTACACAAGACTGATGCAGAGAAAAAGGCCCAAGCCAAAAGTACTACAAACCAAGCTGTTGCTCTGACTGCAACTGTAAAGCCAAGTACAAACACTGCTATGAGTGCAGGGGAGGTTAACCAGATACCTGAAAGCTACAGGGAATTCTTGTCAAAAGGAAAAGTAACTCCTTATCCCTCAAGTGAAGCAGGTAAATCAATAGTTATACTTAGGGATCCGGGGGCTACCCAAACTCTTTTCTTGGGGAAAGACATGACTTTTCCACTAGAGAGTTCACTAAGTGCCAAGGTTTTAGTGAATGGTATTGGTGGGGAATATATACCCATACCTTTGTATCAGGTGCACTTGGAGTGTGACCTAATTCCTGGAATGGTAATGGTAGGAGTTGTTCAAAGTTTGCCTATAGACAGAGCTGACTTACTCCTTGGAAATGACTTGGCTGGAGTGAAAGTAGTAGCTTCTCTAGTAACTACGGAAAGACCAAGTCAAGGAAACAGAGCAGTTGCAGGAAATGTTTCCAGGAGTTTTTCTTTCTTGTGTGGTGACCCGAGCAATGGCTAAACAAATTCCATTGTAAGAGGTAAAACTAGTACCACAAACAGATATTAGGCTATCTAAAACTTTCTTTGGGGATTTGAATAATCTGAACGAAATGTTCAGTAAGTCTTCTCTGATTGAGGCTCAGCTAGCCAATCCAGAGTTATGTAAAGTGGCACAATCGGCTTAAAATGAAGCTGAAGCAGGAGGAGTTCCAGAATGCTATTGTATTAAAAATGGGATTCTAATGATGAAGCGGAGACCTCCTTACAGACCTGCAGAAAAAGAGTGGACGTTGGTTCATCAGGTAGATTGAGAAACATTAAAAGTATTAAATAATAATAAGGAACAAATGTGTGGCTGGTGAGTCATTTTTCCTTTTTTTAAAATGAGGTTTAGTACTACAAGTAAGGTGTGTTAGGTATTGATTTGGTTTATCAGTATTATTAAGGTTTATCGGTACTGGTAAGGTTTAGTAATAGTAGGAAGATTTATTCATACTGGTATGGTTTATCATTAGAAGTAAGGTTTATTAGTTTTGATAAAAGTTGGGAGTTGATTGACTTGATTGGCTGGTGAGTGTTAATAACAACTGGGAGTTTAAAAACAGTAAAAATATTGGCCCAGATCTTCTGTTCTCCGAAGGGTTATACCCAGGAGGTACCCCAGAAGATACGCAGGAAGATACGCATTCTCTTTGGAAGTCCTCAGGCAAGGACAGACTTGTGAGCAAAGTTATATAGCTCATGTAACAAAAGGGACAGTAGCAACATGGACACAAAATTGGCTGAGTGACAGGAAACAGAAAGCAGTCGTTAATGGATGTTTTTTGGGCTGCATGAAGGTTTGTAGTTGAGTCTTCTAGGAGTCAGTGATGGGATTCTTGCTTTTTCTGAAATATATTAATGACCTAGATCTTGGTGCACAGGGCACAATTTCAAAATTTGTGGCTAATACAAAACTTGGAAGTGTTGTGAACTCTGAGGAGGATACTGTGGAACTTCAAAAGGACATAGACAAGTTTGTAAAATGGACAGACAAGTGGCAGATGCAGTTCAATACTGCAAAATGTGAAGTGATTCATTTTGGTAGGAAGAATATGAAAAACAATATAAAATAAAGGGTACACCTCAAAAGGGGGTGCAGGAGCAGAGTGACCTGAGTGTATATGTGCATAAGTCATTGAAGGTGGCAGGACAGGTTGAGAGAGAAGTTAATAAAACATACAGTATCCTAGGCTTTATTAATAGGGGTATAGAGTACGAGAGCAAAGAGGTTGTGTTGAACTTGGATAAGACATGGGTTCAACCTCAGCTGGAGTATTTCATCCAGTTCTGGGTGCCACACTTTACGAAGGATGTGAAGGCATTGGAAAAAGTGCAGAAAAGATTTACGAGAATGGTTCTGGGGATGAGGAACTTCAGTTATGAAGATAGATGGAGAGATTGGGACTACTTGGAGAAAAGAGAGCTGAGAGGAGATCTGATAAAAGTATTCAAGGTTATGAGGGGTCTAGACAAAGTAGATAGGTAGAAACAGTCCCCACCTATGAAAGGATTGAGAGTGAGAGGGCACAGATTTAAAGTAGTTGGTAAAAGAAGCAAAAGAGAATAAACATTTTCACACAATGAGTGGTTAGAGTCTGGAATGCACTGCCTGAGTGTGGTGGAGGCAGACTCAATCAAAGCATTCAAAAGGGAATTAGACTGTTATCTAAAAAGGAAGAATGTGCAGTGTGATGGGCAAAAGGTAGGAGAATTGCTCAATCGGGCAGCCAGTGCAGACACGATGGGACAAATGCCTCCTTCTGCATTGTAACAATTCTAAGATTCTGTGTTCCTGTAGGTTCATTTTTTAAAAAGGTTAAATGCAGTTCACAATGCATAGACGTCAGCCCCTGCATGAAAGGACTTGCCTCTTCTTCCATCAATAAGAGAACCCCTGATAAGAGAGAGTCACACACAAAGTCACAGGGTAATTTCTTTTTTTGCCAACTGTCAGGAAGGCTATCACGGTATAGTATTGAATAAGATGATAGCCCTAAAATGCAATCAACTGATTTTTCTTACAAAACTAATCCAACCCAAAAACTACATAATAATCTTATAACACAGCCAAATGACTAATGAGATTTGCCTATCTTGAGACTCATAAGCGTTCTCCTGTCCTCACTTTCTTAGAAATCAAACAGAGGCCATTCTTACTTAGAAATTATGTGATACAAACCTTATTTGGGACATAAAGAGGCTGGACTTAATTACAATTAAGCTGCTAACACTGTATGTTAAGAAATCAGTTATGAAATCTCAAGAAGCACTACAAATATAAAAGTACACATTGGAATCCAAATTGAGCATCAGCGAACAGGTCATAGTGAGTAATTGCTGCTTGATGGGAATGTTTATAACAGTATCCATGCTGATGGTTGAAAGTAAGCTGATGGGGCAGGAATTGGATAAATTGGGCTTATCCTGTTTTTTGTGGACAGCACATATCTGGGCAACTTTCCACAATGTGGGGTAGATGACAAAGTTTCTGCTATACTGGAACAGCTTGGCTAGAACTGTTGTTAGTCCTGGGGCACAATTCTTCAGCACGGTAGCTGAAATACTGTCAGAGTCCATAACCTTTGCTGTTTCCAGTACACTCAGCTATTTCTTGGCATCACATAAAATGAATAGAATTGTCTAAAGTTTGGCTTCTAAGATGGCGTTGACTTCAAGGGGAGGCCAAGATGGATTGCCCGCACCGCACTTCTGGCTAAAGTTGATTGCAAATGCCTCAGCCTTGTGTTTCGCAATCATATGTTGAGCTCCACTATCATTGAGGGTAGGGCTACATGGAGCTTCCTCCCCTCCATTAATTATGTAATTGTCCACCACCATCCACGACTGGATGTGGTAGGACTGTAAAGAACAGGAGAACACAAAAAATAGGAGCACACCATATGGCCTGCCGAGCCTGCTCCACCTTTTAATGTCCATGTTGATCTTGGGCTGCATCTCCACTCTACCACCTGGTCCCCATATCCTTTGATTCCCTGAGAGACCAAGGGCAGGATTTTCCCGTCAGCGAATGGGGGGTGGGGCCTGCTTGCCGATGCACAAAATGATGTGTGGTGACATCGGGCGGAACTTCCAATGTCACCGCGCCCTATTTAAAGTTTCAGGTAGGCGGGGGCTCAGCAAAATCAGCTGTGTGCCCACCAATCTGTCAATGGCCAATTGAGGCCATTGACAGAGTCACTAAACTAATTAATGGACCTGCCTGTCCAACCTTTAGGAGCCCTAGTGGGCATTAGAAAAAACATGAAATCTCATCCACAGGTGAGATGAGGTTTCATGCAGGTTTTAAAAATTTTTATTAAAGTTTTTAAAAAAGTTATGGACATGTCTTAACTTATGTGACAATGTCACATTAGGGGACATGTCAGGGATTTTTTTTTCTATTTTTAATAATTTGTACAGTAGAGACGATCTCCCTGAGGCAGCACTTAGTGAAAGAGCGCACTCTCGGGTTTAGGGAAACCACCACCCCCCCCCCCCCCCCCCCCCCAACACACAGAGGGAGTGCACAGTGCTTTCGTGTGGACACCACGCTGGGTAGGCCTTAACTGGGGTGGGCCTTAATCAGGGTTGCAGATCAGGGACATGCCTCCGCACGCCCACACTTCAACTTCCCCCCAGCGGGGGGGAATATCCTGGCCCAAAAATCTGCCTATCCCAGCGTTAAGTGTATTCAACGATGGAGCAAGGTTAGAGAATTCCAAAGATTCACAACCTTTTGAATGAAATAATTCCTCCTCATCTCAGTCCCAAATGATAGGCATCTTATCCTAAGACTGTGCCCCCCATGTTTTAGATTCGCTGACCGGAAGATCCTGCCCATAAATTTTTAAAGACCCAAGCAAAGAAACATGATACCCTGAACTCAAAGTGAGTTTTTTAATTTCAGTTCATTGTAGACAGCAACTTGAGGTTTAGATGCTGAAGGCTTTACATACTTGTTCGATCTTAAAATAGCTTCCCTTACACACAGCCTTCGCTCCTTTATACATATTTTCCTCTTTGAATGCAAATTCCCATTGTTTCACTCTGCCTTTGGACTTTACCTTTCTAATAATAAAAATCTCTCATAGCACCAAGTTAACCAGTAATCTTTGGGAAAAATAAACACACTGTTTCTTAACTTCCCGTGGCTAGGTGTAATATTTTACTCCCTCTCTTTGAATCCAAGCATTACCATTCTGGAATACATTTTGCCTCTTATGTTTCTGAGTAAGCTGTCTGATATAAATGTTGTACTAACGTATCCTTTTTCTGTAACTCCACAAACTGCCTTGAGTTAAACACTTCAGCTGAACTGTCTTCTAGTCTTTCTTCCTGAACAACCTTATCAAACACAATGTCAGCTGGATTTCCACACCTTCTCCTTGCCTTTGAACCTGCTGTTCTTGTTTCAACCTATGAACCTGTGATCTCAATATCACACAATCTGGAAAAAAATCCAGGATGTTCTCTCAAAACAGTTCTGTTGAAAACACTTCTACAGGCTGCTCAACTATCATAGGTATCACCTACATCTGTGATCCAGCTATATCATTACCCAGAATAAACTGAACCCCTGCAATAGGCAATCATTTCACTGCTCCAACAATCACCTCCCCTGTTTTCTGCTTACTCTTTAAATTTTCCTTGCACAATGGAATGGGTTTAGCATCTCCATGAACCCCACTTATTCCTGCAATGCTCCCTCTGAACAACAAATGTCACTAACCCACAACATTAAGGATTGACTAGCCCCTGTGTCTCTTAAAATCTTAACATCTTTACCTACTCCATGCTGTACACATGGAAAGACTTTCCCTTTACACACAAAGTCTTTAAACATTTCTGCACCCTGCTACTCAGAATTATCCTTGGTAAATTGTGAACACATTCTCACTTCTTTACCTATCACTGATTCTCCTTGTTTTACCTGTACACAAACCGTTGTTTTTTTTTCCTGTGCCTGAACCTCAGAACCCACTGTGCTTTTACTTCCAGTACTTTTCTGCACCTCTATAATCGCAACAGATTTTCCCTGCAATTTCCAACACACAGGTTACGTATGTCCAACTTTATTACAATAAAAACACCTCAATTTTTGAATGTCACTTTGACTCTCAGCACCTTTTTTATTCTGAGAAAAAGCTTCCTGGGAATTTCCAGTTACTCCTTTCCTTCCCTGACTATCCATCTTCCTTTCACCTTCTCACTTTCTATCCTTTTCTGATTTAAAAGGGTGACAAAAAAGGATGAACTAACTCATAATCATCAGCTATCTCAGCTGTTTGTCCTACCGTTTGAACACTCTGTTCCTTCACATAAGCGCTCACTACTGAAGGAATTGAATTTTTAAATTTTTCAAAAAGAATTACTTCTCTAAGAGCTGCATATGTTATCTCTATCTTTAATGCCCATGTCCACCAGTCAAATTTACTTTGTTTTACTCTTTCAAACTCAGTATAAGTTTGCCCAGGCTGTTTTCTCATATTCCTAAATTTCTGCCTGTATGCCTCAGGAACCAACTCATATGCACTCAAAATACCTTTCTTCACCACATCATAGTTCACTGGCATTTCTTCTGACAGTGAAGCATAAAGCTCATGTGCTCTACCCGCCAACCTGGATTGTAACAACAATGTCCAGTTTTCCTGTGACCATTTAATCTGTTTAACTATCTTCTCAAATGAAATAAAGAATGCTTCCACATCTCTTTCCACAAACTTCGGAAAGAGCTTGTGCAAGTTTAAACATCTCCCACTGGGTTCTAGTCTGGACATAAGTACTTCCTCACCTACTTGCACCTCTTTTTTAACTGCCTGCTTTTTAAGCTAGAATTTTTTCTCTCTCTCTTTCTCTTTCCTCCTTTTCTAACCTCACCATTTCTCAATTCCTTTCTTGTTTTATTTCTCTCTCCTGCCTTTCTGCCTGCTCCCTTTGAAATGTTCTTCCTTTTTCTTTTCTTGCTTCCTCTGGCTCAAGTCTTTTTTCATTTCCTTTGCTGTTCAAGTTCAAGCTTCTTCATTTCTAACTGAAGACTTACTACCTCCAACTGTGACTCACTAGTGTCAGGTATCACTTCCAACTTTAAATGCTGTGCTATAACTTTAATTATGTCTTCTTTCTTCACCTCTGCAGGTAACCCCAATTGTAATTTATCCATCAACTCCATTAACTTAACTTTAGTTACCTTTTGTAAACCAGCCAAAGTAATAGTTTCAACTGCCTAACAAGTCTAAGCAACTGCCAATGTCACATTTCAGTCTCACCACTTAAAAAGAACCCTCATACCAACTCCTGAGTTCAAAGTGTTTCTCATACTCATAACCTTAAGATTCACCAACTCCAAACCAATCAAGGAATCTCAAATATATCCCAGATGAGCCCCCAACTATTTTATGGTACAGCCAATGGTAAATGTTGAGCTGCTCAAATCCCAGAGAGAATGTGAAATAACTGCCACAACTTGTTTTCCATTTTTTTTATAAATTTCGAAATGTGTGCCTTGAATTCAATAGTAATAAGGCCACTAAGTCTTATAGGTTTCTTACAAAACTAAATTAAACCTTTAATAATAGAAATGAGTTTAAATACATACATAGATCTACAAATTACTACTATGATAACTTCTAAATCCCTTAATTAATCTAACTACCGATTACACTTTCATTAAGACAACAGTAAGACACATAGATTTTAAAAGACCCAGGCAAAGAAATATGATACCCTGAACAATCCAATTCAAAGTGAGTTTTCTTAACTTCAGTTCATTGTAGAAAGCAGCTTGAGGCATAGATGCTGAAAACTTTCCACACTCGTTAGATCTTAAAATGCCTCTCCTAACACACAACCTTCACTCCTTTATCCATATCTTCCCCTTTGAATGCAAATTCCCATTGTTTCATTATGTCTTTGAACTTTACCTTTCTAATAATAAAAATCTCTCATAGTACCAAGGTTACCAGTAATATTTGGGAAAAATAAACATACTGTTTCTTAACTTCTCCTGACTGGGCATAATATTTCACACCCTCCCTTTGATCCAAACTAGCCTGGTTTATTGAAAATGCAAATGTTCCCTTCATCTCTTACATTCTAAAACCTAGCTTATGTTCTGACACATCAAACCCTTCAGACCAGCTGCCTTTAATTCAATTAAGTCACACCCAGACATAGACTCGAAGACATAGACACCACTATTTCTCTACTTAACAATAAATTCCAATAACAATATGAAAATTATTATATCTTCCTGACAAAGGATCTAACACAAGTATGAAAAGTCTCTAGTTGCTGCCTACAA
The DNA here is from genome assembly GCF_017639515.1 of Carcharodon carcharias. NCBI lineage: Eukaryota > Metazoa > Chordata > Chondrichthyes > Lamniformes > Lamnidae > Carcharodon > Carcharodon carcharias. The sequence goes on along the minus strand of NC_054477.1, from coordinate 128,230,317 downwards.
GGAACTGAAGCTGAGGAAAAACTCATTTGGAATTCGACTGTCCAGTGTGTGTGCTTTGCCTGGGTCTATTTAAATGTGTTTTACAGTTTGAGGTATAACTGGGCATTAGATTGATTAGGGGAGCTAGATGTTGTTATCGTAGTAATTTGTAGAGCTATGTATATGCATAACATTATTTATTTATTTAATAAATGTTTTATTCAGCTTTGTAAAAACCCTCTATGCTTTGGTGGCCTTTTTACTGAATTCAATGCCTGCATTTTGAAATAAGTAAAAATTGCAAATAGTTGTGGCAGCTGCTTCAAGTTTCCCTCTGGGGTTTGGGCAGCTTGCTAACTACCATCCACCTCCCATAACACCTGTCAAGCCACTTCAGAATCTTGTATGTTTCAATGACATCACCTCTCAGTCTTCTGAACTCCAGAGAAAATAAACCCAAATTACTCAGCCACTCATCATAGGACAACCCCATTATCTCAGGGACCAACTTAGTGAATCTTCGCTGTACCGCCTACAGTGCAAGTATACCCTTCCATGAATTTGGAGACCAAACCTGCACACAGTATTCCAAATGTTGTCTCAACAAAGTCCTGTACAACTGTAGCAAGACTTCTTTATTCCTATACTGCAATCAATAAAGACCATTTGCCTTCCTTAATTGCTTGTTGTCTTTCTGCATTCCTTGTGTGAGCACACCAAGTCTCTCTGAACATCAACATTTCACACCTTTTAAAAAATATTCTACTTTTCTATTCTTACAACTAAAGTGAATAACTTCACACTTCCTGCATCATACTCCAACTGCCATCTTGTTACCCACTTATTTAACCTGCCTACTGCTCTTTGCCGCCTCTCTCCCCATAACAAACCTTTCCACTTAACTTTGTACCATGAACAAATTTAGATACATTATTCTCTGTCTTTTCATCTAAGTCATTAATATAGATTGTAAATAGATGAGGCCCCAGTACTGTTCCTTGCATTACTCCACATGCTAACTTGAAAATGTTCTGTTTATGCCCACTCCCTGCTTCCTGTCAATCAACCAATCTTGTATTCATGTTAATATATTACTCCCAACTCCATGAGCCCTGTTCTTGCATGGCACCTTATAGAATGGCTTTTGGAAGTCCAGCTATGCAACATCTACTGGTTCCCCTTCATCTCAGGATAGTGTCCTAGTTCCAACCATCTTCAGCTGCTTCAATGACCTTCCTTCCATCATAAGGTCAGAAGTGGAGATGTTCGTTGATGATTGCATAATGTTCAACAGCATTTGTGACTCCTCAGATACTGAAGTAGTCTAAATGCAGAAAGACCTGCACAATATCCAGGCTTGGGCTGACAAGTGGCAAGTAACATTCACGCCACACAAGTGCCAGGAAATGATCATCTCCAACAGGAGAGAATTTAACCATTGCCCCCTTGATATTCAAAGGCATTACCATTGCTGAATCCCCACTATCAACATCCTGGGGGTTACCATTGACCAAAAACTAAACTGGACTAGCCATATAAATACTGTGGCTACAGGTGCAGAGGCTAGGAATCCTGCAGCATGTAATCCACCTCTTGACTCCCTGGCTACCATCTACAAAGCACATGTCAGGAGTATGGTGGAATACTCCCCACTTGCTGGATGCATGCAACTCCAACAACACTCAAGAAGCTTGACACTATCCAGACAAAGCAGCGCAGTTGATTGGCACCCCATCCACCAACATTCTTCTTCTTCTTCTTAGGCAGTCCCTCATGGTCAAGGATAACTTGCTTCCACACTAAAAATGAGTTCTCAGGTGACTGAAGAATCCAAGGCACAACGTACAGTCTCTGTCACAGGTGGGCAGAGGGTGGTAGGGGGAATGGGTGGGTGGGTGCCCGGGTTGCCACATGCTCCCTTTGCTGTCGACATTTGGCTTCAGTTAGCCCTTGGCGATGAGACTTGAGGTTCAGCTCCTTCCTGGATGCTTTCCCTCCAATTCAGACGGTCTTGGCCAGGGATTCCCAGATATTGGTGGGGATGTTGCACTTTAACAAGGAGGCTTTGAGAGTGTCCTTGAAGCATTGCCTCTGCCCTCCTTGGGCTCGCTTGCCATGTTGAAGCTTTGAGTAGAGTGCTTGGTTCGGGAATCTCATGTCAGGCTTGACCTGCCCAGCGGAGCTAACTGAGTGTGGTCAATGCTTCGATGCTGGGGATGTTGGCCTGAGCGAGAACACTAATGTTGGTGCGCCTATCCTGCCAATGGATTTGCAGGATCTTGCGGAGGCAGCGCTGGTGGTACTTCTCCAGAGTTTTGAGGTGCCTGCTGGAGGGCAGGTATCACTGCTGCTGTGCAGATCATGAGCTTGGTGCTGGGTTTGAGGTCCTGGTCTTCAAACACTCTCTTCCTCAGGTGGATGAAGGCTGCACTGGCACACTGAAGGTGATGTTGAACCTCGTCATCGATGTCTGCCCTTGTTGACAGTCGACTCCCAAGGTATGGAAAGTGGGCCACATTGTCCAAGGCCTCATCATGGATTTTGATAACTGAGGGGGGTGGCAGGGGGGGAGGGTGCAGTGTGATGTGGAGGGGGCAGGTTGGTTGAAGACCTTTTTCTTACGGATGTTTAGTGTAAGGCCCATGCTCTCATATGCCTCGGTGAAGGTGTTGACGATGGCTTGGAACTCGGTCTCTGAGTGTGAGCAGTATTGTCTGCATGCTGTAGCTCAACGACAGAGGATGGGATGACCTTAGACCTGGCCTGCAAGGGCAGAGGTTGATCAGGTTCCCGTTTGTTTTGTAGTTTAGCTTCACTCCAGCAGGGAGCTTGTTGAGGGTGAGATGGAGCATTGCGGCAAGGAAGATCGAGAAGAGCGTCGGTATGGTGAAACAGCCTTGCTTGACCCCTGTCTGAATATGGTTTGGGTCTGTAGTGGATCCATTGGTCAGGATCATGGATTGCTTGCCATTGTGGAGCAGGCGAAGGATAGTGACAATCTTTTGGGGGCACCCCAAGAGAAGGATGCTCCATAATTCTTCACAGTTAACAGTGTCAAAAGCTTTTATGAGGTCAAAGAAGGCCTTGTACTAGGGTTGGTGCTATTCCCTGCATTTCTATTGCAGTTGCTGTGTGGTGCAGATCGTGTCTGTTGTGCCCCTTAGTGGGCGGTATCCGCATTGCAATTCTGGGAGGAGCTCTTCAGCCACAAACATTCACTCCTTCCACCACCGATGCACAGTAGCAGCAGTGTATACCATTTACAAGATGCACTGCAGGAACTCACCAAGCCTCCTTAGTCAGCACCTTCCAAACCCAGAACTGCTACGATCTAGAAGGACAAGGGCAGCACACATGGGAACTCCACCACCCGGAAGCTCCCCTCCAAGCCACACACCATCTTGACTTGGAAACATATCGCCGTTTCTTCACTATCGCCGGGTCAAAACCCTGGACCTCCCTCCCTAACAGCACCTTAAACAATGAACCCAGAAAAGTGTCCCAAGGTATGAAACACTGAAGCCTAACTACAGAGATGTGCACCTAAGAAGCTAAGGTCCTGAATGAGGCAGAGTAAAGGTAGCTGGTCAGATCATGAGGTGGGCGAACAAAAGTGCAGAAATATTGCAAGACCTCTGAGTGAGAGACCACAAGATAGTGAGCAAAATAAAAAAAAGAAGCTTTACTTTCCTTGTAGAGTAGGTGGCAGTCCCAAGGCTCAGGAAGTTAGAGAAACTGGCACACAGTTGCCGGTGAAAAAACGTTTAAAGAACAACCTGTAGAAAAAAAGGCTGACAGAATTAAACACTGAAAGCTGCAGTGCACAGTAAGAAAAAAGAACAAGACCCTACAGAGTGAAAAGAGCAGAAACAAAGAATTGCCCAGAAAAAAGTTGCTGTAGTTCTCAAAGTTTGAAAGTTTTAAAAGAAAAAGGTGGCCCAGAATCACTGGGACCCTCTCCAGCTTGAAAAGCGCAGGAAAATTACTGGGAAAGGTCTGGCAAGCTGCAGACAGCCCCTGGCCTGCGGAACAAATACAAAAACAGAATTACTTTGAGGTTGAAGAGGTTTCTACAGGGATTCTTCAAAAGTTTAGGGATGGAAGACCCAAGGTCGCTCAGAGCCCATCAAAAGCAGAAAAGTGCGGGAAACTCCAAGGCAGAAAGCTGACAGCTGCTGAGATAGCCTGCAGTGAAAAAAACGATTACTGGCCTTAACAGCGGCAACACATTTAAAGTGGTAAATACAAGAAATAAATGGCAATGGACAGAAAATTAGAAGAGACCCCAGAGAGAGGGCAACTCTCAATAAAGATCCAAAGGCAGCAAGATAATACAGAAGGAGGGCAACTCTGCCAAAGGCAACAAGAGACTCCAGAGAGAGGGTAACTCCGCCAAGGGCGACAAGAGACATCAGAGAAAGGGCAACTCTGCCAAGGGCAAAAAGAGAACCCAAGTGCGAGGGCAATCTGCCAAAGGCACCAAGAGACCTCAGAGAGAGGGCAATTCCACTGAAGGCAACAAGAGACCCCAGAGCAAGGTCAAGAACAGAATAAACAGTTAAAAGAACAGTTGATTGTCCTTCAATATTAAATGCAAAAGGAATGTGTAACTATTCAGCAACATGAAGAAATGAAGACTGTCTTAAATAGCAGAATGGAACCACAGCAGAATACACTAGAAGAGACTCTATTGAATTACAGGGCAGCTCAAGATGGAACCAGCAATCTTAGCAAAGAAAAGGACAACCCATTGAAAGACCTTCATATGCTACAAGAATTCCTTAGGTCAAAGTTCATTCCTCTGGAAAATTATGAAAATAAGGAAAATGAATTTAATGTCGCACTGAACAAACTGAAGAATCGGTTGGCAGAGAAGACTCAACAATGTTCTGTATTCCAGGAGGAAGCCAAAACCTACAAGAAACAGACTGAGGAGCTAAAGAAGCAGTTGACTGAGAAAGAGGAAGCATTAAAAGGAAAAGCCGTAGAACTTTCCAAGCTGCGGGTGGATAATGACACCATGAGTAGCACAATTACCAGACTGAAACAAGTCAACACTTCGCTGTAGACTGACCTGGCCAACAGCAAAAACAAAATGAACAAAGTTCTGAAGCAGGCCAATAAAGAAAAGACAGAAATAAGATTGGGAAATGTAAATACGACACTGAGGCTCCAGGCACCAGCAGAAGAAAAAGCACTGGATGTCTCAGGCATAGTGAAAACCATTGAGCTGAATGAAAAGATTCATAAGCTTGCAAAAGGATTTTAAAATAAAACAGCAAACAAATGTTTCGTTGAAGTTGTGAGACACGTGGAAATGAAGGTTCCATTTGTGAAATGTATACAGCCAGCCAGTACATGGCGGACACCACAGAAAAAGAAAATTCGACTCCACTCTGATTGAATGGCGTTCACACTCCCCTCGGAAGGAGCAGGACAAACCCATAGTGTACAAGAAAACAGACGAGTTGTTAATTAAGAGAAACACCATTCGAAGGAGCACGAAAAGTCAATCAAACGGAGATAGCCAAGTACCAGAAACACAGAGATAAAAGCAAATACTGCGGATGCTGGAAATCTGAAATAAAAACAGAAAATGCTGTAAAAATTCAGCAGGTCTGGCAGCATCTGTGGAAAGAGAAACAGAGTTAACAGAGTCCGTATGACTCTTGTTTAGAGCTAAAGAGAAGTAGAAATACGATGGGTTTCATTCTGTTTAAGAGGGGATGGAGCAGGTGGAACGTGCTCCAACCAGAAACACAGATTACTGCTACCATTCCTCCAAACATGACAGACTGCAATGTGGAAGCAATGTCAAGCCTCATCACTGTCTAAATTTATAAAGTTGGAGACTTGAGATGGGGTAGCAGGGATAGCAAGTAAAGATTGTATTGTAACACTCCGTTGGAAGGATGGAAAGTTTTCTTTGGAGAAGAGAGGGGAATGTTGTGATATGTGCCTGCATGTATTATAACGTGAAAGTGCTTGGCAGAGCAAGGATTAACGTGGGACTGGAAATTAGCACCACCTACAGTATGATGTAAAGAGTCATATGGTATACTCTCATAGAACACTGTAGAAGTAGCACTCTGTAAGCAGTCTACCTGCATGGCTGTAAAAACTCCATGCAAGTAACCTTGGAACTGTAAATAGTTAAAGGCTACCAATAAAGAGTTCATGTTTAAACATACAACACTGCAGGATCTCATCAATGAGCTACCTTCCTAATGCAGCAGAAATGACACCTACCACAACAAGGTTGGCACCGGTTGGAGCTTATAAAAGATATTACTACAATGTGCATCAACTATCTCTGTAGCTATCTCTTTAGAACCTTAGAGCATCAGCCGTCAGGTCGTGGGGATTTGTTGGATTTTAGTCCCTTACATTTCTCCAGTACTTTTCCACTGTTGGTATTAATTTCCCTAATTTCCTCACTCTTTTTAGCCCTTCGGTTACCCTCTATTTCTGGTATGCAACTTGTGTCTTCTACTGTGAAGACAGATACAAATTTTTTGTTCATTGCCTTTGCCATTTCTTTATTCCCCATGATAATTTATCCTATTTCTGCTTCTAAGGGGCCAAGATGTACTTTAGCTACTCACTTCCTTTTATATACTCATAAAAGCTTTTACAATCTGTTTTTATATTTCTGGCTATTGCTCTCATTCTATTTCTCCCCATTTTTATCAACTTTTTGGTGGCCGTTTTCTGGTTTTTAAAACATTCCCAATCCTCAGACTTGCTACTGTTCTTTGCAACATTCTAAGCCTCTTCTTTTAATGTAATATTATCCTTAACTTGCTGAATGAGCCACTTGCTGAGTTTTTGTTTTGCTGATATGATCCATTGGTTGTGGGATTGTTCTGTCTATAGTTTTGTCTATAGCACACTGCTTCTCCTGTTTGGCATACATGCAGCCCCGTGTTATAGTTTCATAAGGTCGGCACCTCATTTTTAGATATGTCTGATGCCAAATCTGATATGCTCCTCTGCAATCCTTGTTGAATAGGGGCAATTTCCTGGCTTGATGGTAATGGTAGAGTGGAGGTATACCAGCCATGAAGTTGCAGATTGTGGTTGAATACAATTCTGCTGCTGCTGATGGTCCTCAGCACCTCATGGATACCCAGTTCAGAGCTTCTAAATCTGGTCTGAATCTATCCCATTTAGCATGGCCACACAACATTATGGAGGATACCCTCAGTGTGAAGACGGGATGTCTCCACAAGGACTACACAGTAGCCAATCCTACCAATACTGTCAAAGACAGCATCATCTGCAACAGATACATTGGACAAGAGGGTTTTCCCCCTCATTGGTTCCCCAGCACTTGCCATTGGCCCAGAATGGCAGGTATATCTTTCAGTTTGGCTTGGTCAGTAGTGGTGTTGCTGAGCCACGTTGGTGATGTCCCCCGCCCAAAGTTCATTCTGTGTCCCTGCAACCCTCACTCCTTCTCACAAGTGGTGTTCGACATGGAACAATACTGATTTATCAGCTGAGGGAGGGCAGTAGGTGCTAATCATCAGGGGGTTCACTTGGTTAGTCTTGACCTGATGCCATCAGACTTAATGCGATCTGGAGAAAATGCTGCAGACTACCAGGATCACTCCCATTCAACAGTACACCACTGTGCCGCCACCTCTGCTGGCTCCATCCTACTGGTGGGACAGGTCATATCCAAGATAGTGATGGATGCGCCTGGGATGCTTGCTTAAAGATATGATTCTGTGAGTTTGGCTGTCAGTTTGGAGCTTGACTGGTCTGTGGGACCATACTCCCAATTTTGGCCAAAGTCCCCAGATGTTAGAAAGGAGGACTTTGCAGGGGTGACTGGGCAGGGTATACTTTTGTAGTATTGAGTACTTAGGTCAAATCTGGGCAGTTATTATATGCCTTCATAATTGGAATATGTATGTGGTCCGTGTACTCCAAATTATCTGTGCTCTTTTAATATGGGCCTCTTGTGCATCCTCAATTTTAACTACTCCTTCTTTGCTGTCCATGCCTTCAGCTACCTTGGCCCCAAGCCCTGGGATTCCCTCCCTAAACCTCTCTGTTTTTTTACTGTTCATTCCTCCTTTAATCTGCTCCCTAAAACCTACTTCTTTGACCCAGCTGTGGTCTTCTGCCCTAATATCACCTTATGTGTCATATCATATTTTCTATCACTCCTTTGAAGCACCTTGGGATGTTTTATTACATTAAAAGGCCCAACCATCTTCAGCTGCTTCATCAATGACCTTACTTCTATCACTCCTCAGATACTGAAGCAGTCCATGTCCAAATGCAGAAAGACCTGGACAATATCCAGGCTTGGGCTGACAAGTGGCAAGCAATATTCACATCACACAGGTGCCAGGCAATGACCATCTCCAACAAGAGAGAATCTAACCATTGCCCCTTGACATTCAATGGCATTACCAATGCTGAATCCCCCACTATCGACATCCTGTGGGTGGCCATTGACCAGAAACTGAACTGGGCTAGCCATATTAATACTGTGGCTAGAAGAGCAGGTCAGGGGCTAGGAATCCTGTGGCGAGTAACTCACCTCCTGACTCCCCAATGCCTGTCCACCATCTACAAGGCAAAAGTCAGAAGTGTGATGGAATATTCTCCACTTGCCTGAATGAGTGCAGCTCCAGCACTCAAGAAGCTTGACACCATTAAGGAGAAAGCAGCTCGCTTGATTGGCACCCCTTCCGCAAACATTCCCTTGCTCCATCACCAACGCACAGTGGCAGTAGTCTGTACCATCTACAAGATGTACGCAGAAACTCACCAAGGCTCATTAGGCAGTGCCTTCCAAACCCATGACTGGCTACCATCTAGAAGGAAAAGGGGAGCAGATACCTGGGAACACCACCAACTGGAAATTCCCCTCCAAGCCACTCAACATCCTGACTTGGAAATATATCGCTATTCCTTCACTGTGACTGGACCAAAAGCCTGGAACTCCCTCCCTAACAGCACTGTGGATGTACCCACACTATATGGACTGCAGCGGTTCAAGAAGGCAGCTCACTACCACCTTCTCAAGGGCAATTAGGGATGGGCAATAAATGCTGGCCTAGCCAGTGACGCCCACATTCCGTAAAAATGAATATTTTTAAAAATCATGTACAGTTAAGCCACTCATTATCTGGACTTGCAAAGCCTTCACCAGCATTTTATGGTGTGCCTAACCATAACTTCAAATTATAATCATGTTTCTTCAAAACAATCCAGTAACTTCAGCCCCTTATTCTTGAAGCTGTTATAGGTACGTCAACCACAGGATTTCACACTTTGCATGATTCACATTTCTGGCAAGCGACATAGGCCAGAGAATTGTTTGTTGGTCCCATGATTTCCATGCGTAGGCATTCCATTACTAAAAACTTTGATTCTGATAAGATGGAACTACTACAATTACTTTCATTCAGTGCAACCAAGCAGAGAATATTAAAATTGCTGTTGGTTAAACTATTGAGCACAAAATTTGATCCATAACACTGCAAGAGAAAACGCCATAGTAAGTTAACACCTTCCTAGTGAGGCACGCTTGCGCTCCCAGCTGCTACTGGTGCACCCTGCATGATGCACAATGCTGAATAGAGTGCTCGCATGGCTTCCCCACGTGTGCACTGGAAGCATAGGAAGTGATCTTGTCATGATGTCACTCAGCCCTACTGGCTGGTGTGACACACAACTTCCAAATTTGACGGCGCAGATCCAGTAAACAAGTTCGTTTGTCACTCACCAAACGATAAGTATCATCTGCAATAGGGGTACAGCATTTTTTATGTAAAGGGCCAGGCAACCAACTTATATGTATGGTAATTTTGAATAACTTCTGTTAAAAGTACTTTAGAGTGTTTTCTGAGATGTTATAATGAGTTCTTAGATTTGGCAGTGCATGTTGTTGCATCCTCACAGAAAGGGCACCCTGTCCACACAAATTGCCCCTGGGCTTGCAACATGACAGAGAGATGGAGCAGAAATTGTGAAGAGAGGAAGATCTGCATGACGTCCTCTGCCTATGTAGAGCTTAAATCACCCATGCAGTGTGACAGTAACAGCAAGTTGTCTGGCAGACACCCTTTCAAGGTCTCATGTGCGTCTTCTGCAGCAAGCTTCGCCCTCCAATGAGCTGGTGTATAAACCATCCCGCAATAGGGCTGCAGGCCATTTTACCTGGTCACTCACCTCATGTCAATCCCAACTTCAGATTAGTCTTTAAGGTACGTGCAATTCTTGTGCCTGAACTGGTGCCTGAGCTGGTGACTGTAAGTGTCAGATCAATTGATGGGATCTCTTCATCACCACTCTAGTGTTGCTCTGCCTTCTCCTCCTGGAGCTGTTGTGGCTGGGTAGGCAGCAGTTCTGGGATGTCTGAAAGCAGAAAGTCAGAAGGGGAAGATTGAGTGGAAGAAAGTGGGGTGGGGAGGAAAGCAAGGGGTTTGTGGTTACACCATCAGCAGCTTGTTCATCATGCCCCATAGCAGGATAAGAGTGTTCTATGAATTCAGAAGGGGCATTGGGCAGGAACATACTGTCACCCTCAATGTTCTCAGTGACATTGGATGTCACAGGCTCTGTTGCAGCTGGCCCCATATTGCAGCAAACCACCTCCTCTGGAGCTCAGAAGATGCTGGCGTCCTAGTCCCTCCTTTGGCTCTGTTCTGCTCCCATCAACTGTGCGCCACATTGTCCTGCAAAAAGAGAGAGGGAAAAATGTCAGTGATTGTGGCACACTTTGTTTGGATGATGTACCTGTCATAGCTGAATAGCTGATGGTATGCAGAGACAGTGGTAGCTGGATATGAGGCTGGCATCATTAGAATGTATTTGAGGGTGAGGTGGAGTATCTGAATATTAGGCATGAGTCCTGAGTCCCAGGGCCTGGTGCTGGGTGAATAATGGGTACATGGTACATTGAGCAGCGTGAAGGGTTGATGGAGCAGTAAGTAGGAAATATTATTATCAGAATGCTGTTTATGAGAGCTTGCTGCACGCAAATTGGTTCATACGTTTCCTACATTACAAGCATTACAAACATGCTGTAAAGCACTTTGGAATGTCTGGTGATAGTGAAAGGATTATATAAATGCAAGTTTTTTATGTGAAGATGTATTCCCTGACCTTGAAGTAATTTGACTTCTGGTGGCATTGCTGCTAGATGTTTGGGTTCTAATGTTGAAAATTGACCTCCCTGGCCACATTCTCCCAATCTCATCTGAGTGTCATTGTTGAGGGCCTCCAGGATCCCCAAAGAATCATGGCATCTCTCTTCCTGTCCACCTCCCCCAACTAAGGTCTCAAGTATGCTGTAGTGTTCACTTGTTTTGTGTTTGATTATGTGAGACTGTTTACAATTGATGCTCCATTCTGTTTGACTGGTTAAGCCTGGGTGTGGACTCACAGAAAAGTAAACAAGCTGTAGCAAGAACTGGAAACCTGAGCTGAAGCATGGAGTAGACATTTTACGGCACTGTGAATAAAACCTGTTACACATGTGGAAACTAATGTAATCTCTGCATTGATCTCAGATATTAAAAAAATACATACCATTCATCCCCATGGGGCACTCTCTCAGCTCCGCCACTCTGTGTTTGATTTTGCTTTAATAGAATTGGAGTAATAGTATCCAGCAGCTGGTTCAGTGTAACTTCCCTATAAAAGGGACAGATTGCCTCTAAGAACAGAAAGCTGGCTGTGCTGTGTGCTATGAGCACAGAGGCAGCCAGCAGGTGGGCAATACTCAGCCCAACACTATAACCAGATGACTATGGTGCCTAGTCTCAATTTTTTATTATGCCATGCATTTAGTCTGCAGAGTGAGTCATTCACTACCCTGAAAACAATCTGCACACCCCCATGTATCTAATAAGTCTTATATATCCCAAATACATTTATCTTGGTCAATATTTTAGCACTAAACCTTTGTCATGAAAATTTAATTTGCCTATCTTCTGAACTTCTGAGCTTTGCTGCTCATGAGCTACATACATTTGCTTAAAATTAATTAAAAGCTTTTCCTATGAATTAGCAATATTTTGAAATATACCTAAAAAAAATTTTTAAAATCTGGGGTCACGTAGCTTCCAACTTTATATTTTAATGGTTTTTTTTTTGCTCTGAGTGGAGAACTATTGATCTGTTGGATCCCATCAAGCCAGAGTGGAAGCAAGTCACCATCGATCCTCAAGGACTACCTGGGAAGAAGATATTAAAATATTGAGGAATCTTTTCAATGCAGGCAGAAGCTTTATGAATTTATCACATCTATAAGATCCCAAAGCCATTTTAAAAACCTACTGAGCAGAGAGTCAGTAGAAGGCATCAGATACCCAGATGAGGAATCCAAAGGTAAATTCAAAATGTATTTTTATGAGGCCAGGAGGAGGAGTTTTCCTCCAGATCCTACAAAGAAAGTTTGGGTTGCTACATCTTCAAGGTCTGCTCTACTTCCTCAACACCAGTGCACTCCCATACTCTTCCCGCCTCAAAACCCCACCACCACTACCAGCAACTTACCTGACTGCTGGTCAGGTAGTCTAGAGGGTGCTCCCATGTTGCAATGGCCAGAATCCAACAAGTTGCCTCTGGATGCACGTTTCAGTCAGGTCTAAGTTTTTAAATGTGCTCCCATTTTTCATGCACTGCAATTAAGAAAACACTGCCCTTTCAAGTTTTAAGTCTGCCTCCCAACACTGGTGGAAAATTCTGATGAGCATAAAAAAAGCTGGGGCCCGACAGTAAATGGATCCCAGAGAAAGAGTGAGAAATCATCCAGCAGGCCCACATATCTGAATAATTCCATTGTCACCCAAATAGATTGAAAATGGGTCTCCACCATTAACAGTCTCCAACACAGACCATGGCGCTGCAAGAAACCCATGTCCTCTCCCACCCACACCCACCCTGTCCCTTCACTCTATCATCCTTTTGACACCAAGCAATGGTTTACTTGTTGACATAATCAATGGCAGATAAATTAAAAATCAAGGAACATACAAACTGATAAATCATCACCCAAGTGAACTGTAATGTGTACCTAGCAATATGGTGCTTTGCATTTCCGTCCCTTTCAATGGGGTTCTCCCCATGTGGTTGAGGATAAGGTGGAGGCAGTCTACTCCCTTGTTTCTGCTTGTGACTGAGATGACTGAGGCTTCTATCCTCATTCTGGCAGTGCCCACGGGGGTCTCCTCCACAGGCTGCTATACCTGTGCCCTTGAAGGGCAAGCTTCTGTCACAGGGCCTTGCGGCCTGAATGGTTCCTCAGTCAGAGGGGCCGGGGAGGTGAAGGATGGTGCTGGTGCCCCCTAAGGTGTGACTCCCCTATCAGTCTCTTTGACTTCCTCAGCCCGTTCATGGTGTCCTTGCATGCTGGAGGGGACTACAGGCTGGGACACAGCTGGCATCCACTCCATGCTTCAGCAACACTGAGTGGTCAATGCTACAGAGAGTCTCACCCTTCCCGTGAATGTCAGTGTGCTGCCCCTGCACTCTCAGAGTGGTTCTGCATATGGCTGTCCAAGAGGTTGGCCACTCTCTCAAAGAAGGAGCTCCAGCACTCAAAACCCTGACACATCGCTGAGCACAAGGGCTGCATGACCTCCTGCATGGTCTGTCCATGGCTGTGCAATGCCTCCAAGATCTCCAACATTTGGGAAATTCTCTGCCTCTGATACTCCTGGTGTGTGATACCCAAGGCCCAGCTTCTCCACCTAGTGGAGCATGGCTGTGTCTGTCCTCCATCCTCCAAGAGGTACTGCCCACAGCTGACCCTGCCTTTGTGCTCACTCATGAGATGTGGTTCACCCAGTGCTCCCAGTTCTAATCTAGATTGAGGCTGAACTGAGGTGAGTGTGTCTGTGCTGGTGGAAGATGCAGAGGAATGAAATGACGGTGCAGGCTCAGGGTCATCCTTCCCCACGAGGACGCCAGCAATGACTGGGCTGGTACACTCTGCTTCCCCCCTGTAAATGACCCTGTGGGAACACTAAGAAGGTGGTGATGAGAACTCAGGCTACTCGGCAGATGTCTCAGCACAACCAGACCAATAGATGCCAGTGTTTGTAGAGCCACAATGGACGCTGGGCAGGAGCGGCCTCCATGCCCACTACCTGTAGATTGAGTTATCAAATGACCCTGATTTGAATGGTCTCCCATCTTGCTATTGCCCACAGCTTGACACAATGATAGCTGCACCCTCTCCAGCACTGCCTCTACCATAGGGGTCAGTGTGTGCGGAGCTGTAGCTCAGCACCACCTGTCTGAGACATCGCTCTGGAATTATCCACTCTCTTCTGCTACAGGATGAAGAGAGAAAGGTTTATGAGAAGACTGCCATCCCTCCCTCACTCATTCCAGCATGACATTCGTATGAGGTGGTGTGCTCCTCACTGATGTTCCCTGTCCAATGTGTTCCATATGTGAGGGTTGCTGATGCCTCATTGATGCAAATGGCCACTTGATCTGACAATATTAAGGAGAATTGTGAACACTCAGTCTGCTCAGTTTGTGTACATGCAGATATCTACAGAGTTTAAGACCTGTTAGCTGGCCGCCATTTGCCACTCATTTTAGCAGATCATTGAAGCATTTTCTGTACTGCTTCCATGTCCTCCTGATGACTCCCTGCCTACCGACCTGCGTCGCCACCTCCATTCAGAAGATTTCTCTTTCTGGATGGAGGGAAGAGCACACCTCACCCCACGGAGACAGCCTCTGTCAAAGCCTCAAATGAGGGAATCAGGGAAGCTTGGGGATGCCCTGGGACACCTTGCCCAGATCATTTCCCTGCTGTTCCAAATCTTCAGGTAACAGCAAGTCCAGTCATAGCTGCCTTTTGCCTTTTAAATTGCTCTCCATAACGAGGTCCTGCTTCCAGGCCACTCCTGGTGCCAGTAATTGGAGGCCAGATTCATCGTCAGGCCTTAGCATTTAAAAATCATCTCAAGTCACTAATGCTGAAGTGCCATGGGGACCAGGACCCGGAAACGTTCCGGTCGTCAGATTCCCAATCTCAAAATGAAAATCCGGCCCCGGATGCTTAAGATTAAGTGTATTCTATTTTCCAGCACTGACATCTCCAACCTTGATGAACCAAAAATTCACAGTGAGAACTTCTGCTGCCACCCAGTGTGTGAAATATTAAATGTCTTTCATGTGTTGATTAAATAGCTGATAAAAGCTATGGTTTGAAGACACCTGCATTAAAGTCTGCAGGATGTGAATCTCAGTCTTAAGTAATATTCACACTTGGGTTTTAGGACAATAAGTTTCAAGGCTAATTCTAATCCGATACTTAATACTAATCTTAAAGGGAAGGAAAGCTATTTACAGGCTTTTAAAGTTAAAAACCACTGAATGATATGGGAACAGTAGACCCTCTAACCTGTTCGACCATTCAATAAGATCACGGTTGATCTGTGCCTATCCACCCACCTTGGTTCCATATCCCTTGATACTTTGCCCAATAAAAGTTTATCAATCTCAGTTGTGAAATTTTCAATCAGTCTAACCTCAGCAACTTTTTGGGGGAGACAGTTCCAAATTTCCACCACCCTTTGTGTGAAGATATCCTATCCGACATCGCTCCTGAATGGCTTAGCTTTAATTTTAAGGTTATGGCTGTTTGTTCTGCACTTTCCTATCACAGGAAACAATTTCTCTCCATCTACCCTACCAAATCCTTTAACCATCTTAAACACCTCAATTTGGTTGCCCCTTAACCTCTTTTACACAGGGGATTGAAAATATAGGGCTGGGTTTTGCCATCCCAATGTTGGGCAAACCCACATCAGATGGCCTAAAACGGAGGCAGGAGACTTTGAATTCAAATTTCCCAGCTGGTTCCTACCAGCTGCCATTTTAATTAGTGCAGGCATTATGGTGGGTGGTGGCCTGACCAAAAGTGATGTTGGATTCAGTCTTTTAAATGCCTGCTAAATTTTGAATTTTCCTGAGTTTGAAATCTTCAAAGAGACAGGTAGGTTCCTAAAGCCTGAGTGAAACGCATCAGGTCAGTCAGCTTATGAGTCTTGGTCGTAGTCAACTATGGAGTGAGAAACAATTTGACAGGCAAGGCTAAAAGGTCTTCACTTGAGATGTCATAAGTGAATGATAAGTTAATTATGTTTTAAATGTGGTGATTGATCATAGGACTCTGTCTTTAAGAGGTAAGTGACCATTAAACTAGGTAGAATTATGTAAGTGCTTTATCCAGTAGATAACATACTCTTCTGCAGGCAACAGTATTTAGAATCTGATATTGATGTACCACCTGGATGCTGTCCTTTGATTTTTACATTAATTTAAAGTCCAGACATCTATTGAGTCTGTGAAATAGCTGAACAGGTATGTGACTTCTTTGATTAAAAGTTCATCTGTTGAGCTTTTGATAAGATATGAACAGATGGTCATCTACTCAGGCAACTTCCATATCACCATTGCATTGGGCTCTATAGGGTTTGTTTACTCAGTTGTGCAAAGAAATCCCATTATGAATGCTTAGTTGAGCTCTGAGCCCCAATAATAGGTTTAGCTCAGCATGGATTGTTCACCTAGTTTGAAGGGGACTGTGATCTTTGTTTGATTGACAGCTTTATGACCAGTTAATGGGATTAAAGTGTTTTGGAGAGATTTTGAATGGCTGTTTGTTTATTTTAAAATATTTATAAACACTTGCAAGGAGTGAGGTTTTTTCCCAGGGGGGTATGAATGGTTGTGTGTTTGATTAACAATTTTATGAGCTCCTAAGAGGAGCAATTTTGTCTTCAATTGGAGTGTGAATGGATGATTGTTCATTTTTTTTATTTATGAGCATTTTAAAGACTTCCCAGTGTTATCAGAGGGTTCAAGAGTTCTGTTCATGGTGGATACTGGGTGAGTGGGTATGAATGATGCATGGGGGCATGGTAGATATGAGGCAACATGGAGGGGGTATTGGTGTATGGAGATGGCATGAGGCATGGAGGGGGTATGGAGGGAATGGAGGGAATATAAGGGATGGCTGGGAGCAAGGGAGATATGAGGGAGTACGGAGAGGGTATGGGGGCCAGTTGGGGGAGCATCAATCTGTGAGAGCTAGGGGCCCTAATAGTCATCCAGAGACCTGGGGTAATGTCCCAGCAAACAGAGGCAGGCCTTCTATATGAACTGGCCTCAGTATCTGCATGCCTCTGCTCCCACATTGGGCTTGCTCGGTGGCAGCCTCAACTCTAGCGCAGCCCGACACCCAGGGTGAAAGTTATATGTGCATGTGCGCTCGTTCAGAACTCATGATCACAACATCAGGAAATGGTCCGATTCATGATTTCCAAGTCAATGATGAAAATCCAGCGCTTAGGCCAGGATTTTCTGACTCTGTGGCAGGTGGCACCCCAGTCAGACTTGCGGCGGGACCGGAAGATCCCGGCAGCAGGTAGGTGCGGAAAATTCCACCCTTAGTCTCGATAACCTGTATTCAGAATTTAACCCTTTGAGCCCCTGTGTTATTCTGATAAATCTGCATTGAATCGCCCCAGGTTCAATGCCTCCTTCTTGTGGTGCACTGCCCAGAACTGAATCCAGTGTTCCAGATGTGGTCTAACCAAATCTCTGTTCAGCTGTAACATCCAACTCTCTATATTCCACCTCTCTTCTGATAAAGTCCAACATTCCATTAGCCTTTTAAAATTATTGTTTGGATTTGTAATTTGGATTATAGTGATTTCGGCAATTGGAACCCTAATTCTTCCTCCTCCTCTACAGTTCCGTCTTCCAACCATTTAGAAAAACTTTAGATTATCATTCTTGAATCTAAAGTGCATGACCTCACACTTGCCCACGTTAAACTCCATCTGCTACAGTCTTGCATGCTCACCTAATCTATCAATGTCCCTTGAAAATTGTCTACACCTAGCTGTACTTTTTACAATGTCACCTAACTTAGTGTTGTCAGGAAAATTAATTATACAGCCCTTTATTCCTTCATCCAAGTAAATTATAAATATGGTGAAAAGCTGAGACCCCAGTACCAAACCCTGGGAGACATCACTAGTTACATCCTGCCATATTTGAATACATATCCGTTACCCCTTTTCTCTGTCTCCTACCTCCTTCTGTTTTAGATTTAAAAGAAAGAGATAACTCAAGAGACTTCCTGGAACATGCACAGAGTGACACAAATGCATTGTAAATGTTTTTTGCTCAGTTCGGAGTTTTCATTCAGTAATCTGAGGGATACAACGGAACTCAAAACCTGATTTATGAGTGAAGGACCAGCTTCTGAATGGAAATGCACCAAGAGACATTGCGAAAAAGAAAAATAAAGGAACTTGCATTAATTTAGTGCCTTTTATGTCCTGAGGATTTCCTAAAGTGGTTTAAAACCATTGAAGTACTTTTGAAGGATAATCACTATTCTAATGTAAGAAACATGGCAGCCGATTTCTGTACCACAAGGGCCACAAAGGGTAATGCGTAATTAATGACCTCATTTGCTTAAGGTTTTGAGAGATAGATGATGACCAGGACTAGGGAGAACTTCTCTGCTCTTCTTCACATAGTGTTGAGGGGTCTTATACATCCACATGCTTGGGCACAAGGTGCCTTGGTTAACATCTCATCTGAAAGATAGCACCACCAACAGTGCTATGCAAGTATCCAGTAAAATCAGGAAGACTCCGACATGTTGGAATTGTGGGACGCTAACAAGAATAGAAAAACTACTGTTTTAATTTCAGTGGTACATTGGGTTGTATTGCCTGAATCAGTTTGCATAAATGGACAATTAATTAGTCCAAAAGCAATTTAAAAAGCACAGTGCTCTCTGGTTGACTGGAGAGATAGTTGACTCATAAGAAATCTGTACATGGGACAAACAGCAACAATGAGAGTAGCCAATGGGGAGGTGGGATCTGAAGAAGAGCTCAACAAGTGTGTTGTTTATCATGAGTTCCCTTCAATGTCTGTGCAGAAGCAATGATCAAGAAGGAGTTTGAAGACACAATCTGGCATTAAGATTGGGGGGAGTGTCAAATTATAACATGAATTAGATTTGCAGATGACAAAGCATTTGTAGCAAGCACAGAATAAGGATTACA